>NC_082645.1:90245936-95045936 GCF_028023285.1 Balaenoptera ricei
GTAGGTATATACCCGAAGGAAATAAAATCTGGATCTCAAAGAGATATTTGCACTCCCATGTTCATTGCAGCATTATTCATAACAGCCACCATACAGAAACTATCCAAGTGTCTGTTGACAAATGAACAGATAAAGAAATTATGGTATATATGTGCAATGGAATATTATTCGGCATTTATAAAGAAGGAAGTCCTGCCCTCTGCAACAGCATGGATGGACCTGGAGGACGTCACACTAAGTGAAATAAGCTGGTCACAGAAGGACAGATACTAAGTGATCTCACTTATACGTGGCATCTAAAATAGTCAAACTCGTAGAAGCAGAGACTAGAATGGAGACTGCCAGAGGCGGGGGAGTGGGAAAATGGGTAAGTGTTGACCAAAGGGTATAAAGTTACAGTTGTGCAAGATAAATAAGTTCTGGAGATCTACTACATAGCATGGTACCTATAGCTAACAATACTATAGTGTATACTTAATATTTGCTTAGAGGGTAGATCTTTCATAATGTTCTTACCACAAAAAAGAAAATAATAATAATAATAATACTAAAGTGGGGAGCAGGAGGAAACTTTGAGAGGTAATGGGTATGTCTATGGCCTTGATGGAGATAATGGTTTCATGGGTGTATACTTAACCCAAACTCAGGAGTTGTATACATTAAATAGGTACAGCTTTTTACATGTCAATCATACCAGTTTTTTGTTTTTGTTTTTAAAGAATAAATGAAAAGTATTGTCTTAGTTTGTGTTTCTCCAAAAGCCAACTCTGAGACAAAGATCTGGGTGCAAGTGATTTATTTGGAATGGGACCCAGGAAGCATAGAGAAAGAATGAAGTGAGGCCAGGAAGGAGGAGAGCCAATAAAAGGGGTGACTTCAGTGGGCAACTGGGGCTCATCCCTTCTAGGCACCCACTGAGGAACTGTGAGAAACACACCTCAGAACTGCCCCCTGCATTGCTAGAAGTGGGATTGCTGGATCACATGGTAGTTCTATCTGTAATATTTTTAGGCCTCTGCACAGTAGCTGGATTTTTATCCACTGTAGCAGCCCGTAGACTGTGTCTGGCGGACCAGCTACTCAAGCAGCTAATTGGCTGAGGGTCCAGTGGCCGTGCTTTGAAATCCCCAGCCACGTCCGTGCTGAGGCCACACTTGCCAGGTGCTGCCCACCAGTGGCCGGGTGTGGTGGGGATAAGGCAGACATATTCCTGAGATATGCGGGACTCCTTTCTTGGCGACTTTGGCTTGAGGACTTCCTGACAGCTTCTCTGAACCTTCCTTAGACTGCACTGACACGTAGGATGCATCCACCCAACTTTGTTGTCATCAGATTCCTTTAGGGTCAAACAGTTCTCCCAGCCTTCCCTGGCCCCCTCCCTATTTCCCTTCACATAGCATTTTCCCTGTGTGCCTTTTTAATCCCCTCTTAGCATCTGCTTCTCAGAAGACCCAACTAAACACATCCACCACCGCCCAGTCCTCCTTGGTTGAGGATCGCTCCTGGGGGCATTAACTTCCCAGCCTTTCCAGTCTCCTCCATGTGCTGGCCCTGCCTGCTCCCAGCACCAGTAGATCCCCTCAGGCAGGGAGATACAGGGAACCTCCTGGGAAGGAGCTGTCAGTTGGTGGCCTCTGGGCGAGCATCTGGGCCAGGCATCCATAGTGACAGTGTTTGCTACAAGGATTACGGTTTGTTTATCTGCTCAAGTACACAAATAGATTGTTATGCTGTATGAATATGACCAGGAGAAAAGGAGGGCTCTAGGCAGTGATATTCCCAGACTCTGCTAGGAAAAATTAAAATGATCTCCACAAATAGGGCAACTTTACTTCCTTTCCCAGCACATCTGGAGGTTTATTTCATTTTCTTCCTGTTACTTTCCTCATGACTTCCCAATTTGATTGGTTATCATTGATTAAAATGGGAAACACTTCATGTTCGGAACAGTCACACCTTCTGGTAACAAAAAGATGTAAAAAGACTCTGAAGAGGAGCTCTTAGCAATGAGTCTTTTTTTTTTTTTTAATACATCTTTATTTGAGTATAATTGCTTCACAATACTGTTATTTTCTGTTGCACAACAAAGCGAATCAGCCATATGCATACGCATGTCCCCAGATCCCCTCCCTCTTGCGTCTCCCTCCCATCCTCCCTACCCCACCCCTCTAGGTCATGGCAAAGCACCGAGCCGATCTCCCTGTGCTATGCTGCTGCTTCCTACCAGCCAACTATTTTACATTCGGTAGTGTATATATGTCGATGCTACTCACACTTCGCCCCAGCTTTGCCCTCCCACCCCATGTCATCAAGTCCATTCTCTACGTCTACCTCTCTATTCCTGCCCTACAACTAGGTTCATCAGTACCATTTTTTTTTTTTTTTTAGATTCCCTATATATGCGTTAGCATACAGTATTTGTTTTTCGCTTTCTGACTTACTTGGGTCTGAGAGTAGACATTTAATAGTGTTAGTTTTCTTCCTTCTTAGCTGCCTGGGGATAAAGGACCGTATGTACAATACGTAGGGTGCTGCAAGTCATGTTCCTTGTGTAGCCATAAACAGGATCAAAACGATATAATTATATGAAAACACTGCCATAAACTGTAAAGGGCAAAGAGGAGTTACCCTGAAGTCTTTGCAACTCATTATTACACTGCTTCAGATGGACCATGCTCAAGGCGAATCCTCAGAAGCAGGACACCTGCAAAGAGGAAAAGTTTCCTAGAACATGGTTCATATATAATATTATATGTCCTTCCAAACGTGCATTCCACTCTATTAGCTTCCTTTAAACACAACTTAAAGCTCTGTTATGATATTCAGACAATAAAAGCAATTTTTAGCTACTGAGAAAACATTGTCCCATTATGTTAGACAATGTACCATTTGTTGTAATTCCAGTGTCCCTGAATGTTCTACATTTATTTGTATCTTAATAGAATCAGTCTTCCGCCTTTGGGATATTATAGAGCAATTTCATGTGTACCATTAAAAATACAGTTGATATATTCTACAGCCTGACTTAGCTACAAATGTAGAGAAATTTTTGACGCTGCGTGATAAAAATGAAGAAACATGAAACCTTAAGAAAAATGAAGAATCTAATTTAAAAGAATGGAAAAGGCAGAGATAAAATCAGGACAGTGACTGATCCAGCGCCATGCACTAATATATCTTTTATACTTTCTCTTCTTAAACTGAATAATAGAGGTAGGGCAGAATTTGCATTGGTGTGAATCATTCAGATCAAGAGATAGGAAGAAGGGTATACATATATTATCTGGTCAATTTTACCAGACATAGTTCAATTGCTCAATGGTCCATCTGTCTTTTCGGAGCCAGATTTGAACAAAGGTGACCCTCAGAACTCGTTACAAGATCTTGTTGTTTGAAAAACATTTTATTTTTGTATTTTCTTGAGACAGCCTCAAAGATTAATGTCTAAAATAAACTCAGCTGTTGAAATATTGTAAAGATACAATCAGAAAAGTAATTCAACACATCCCCAATGCTTTTAACTCCAGTGATGAAATTCTAATCTGTAACACACTTGGAAAAAAGCAACAACAGCACTCTTGGGTCTTCATACCTCCTTATGTATGTCTTTCAGCTAACAATTTTAGCTTCAATTTCATCCAAAGCAAATTAAATTAAACTTCACTAGAATTCTGTAGGCATCTTCCTTCTCCCCTAATCATCCCAAGGAATAGAGTTGGCACAAATTAAAATACTAAAGATGTCTCAGATTTATCAGAACAATGCAATGCTATTTAAGCAGAAACAAAAGGCGGGTGGGGTGGGGAGTGCTTAACTAACAGTTAGTTCTATTCCTGGCTCTATTATTCATTTGATATTGACCCATTTAGCCTCAACTTACTCAGTTGTAAAATGAGAGGGTTCTCTACCCTTGAGTTCTAAAATACTATGTCCATGTACATTTCCCTTGTCTTGTAATTGCTTATTATCTGCCTCATCACCAGTCTTTTTGTTCCTACGTCCAGCCCAATACCTAGCACATAGTCGGAACACAATAAACGTGTGTTCACGTGTAAATAAATACAAATTTCTCTCTTTACTCATGTGGATATGTTCACTAAGGATGTATGTTCACTGACTAACAGTGATAATTTATCTAGCTGATGGTCACAGATACCCAGCATCCCTGGTACCTCAGGAAACAGCATGACAACATGAAATAAAAAGCATGTCTGGTGTCTGGGTGTCTGGGTATCTGGGTATTAGATCCTTTCTTTATACAGGCAACAAATTTAAGGGACAAGTTGTGAAATAACATAAGAATTCCATGCTTCTGTGTTTCTGGGGCAGAAGTTCTTCCTACTGAGTGTAAATCCACAACTGTTTAAAACTTGAAGGACTAACTCACTCCATTGAATTCATCAAATATTTAGAAACAGTACATTTCTCCCTAGGAAAAGACTGTTTAGGTGCTATGTCTTGAATGTTTAATTTGACATTTTGTTGTATCATCAGAATGTTGTGTTAAGCTACCGTGTATTCTTTTGGGATAATAAATAGATAATAGAATTGAGCACCCAGATGAATTCCCAAGTTTTATAAATGTCTATGGAAAATGACAGTGAAATCCACAAAACATGTATCCTGAACTAGGAAAGAAATACTGGTCATATGCTAAATTAAAATATTTGGCCATATTTTGGGGGCACTTGTGCCTTGTGCATCATATAATTTATGTCTTTGAACATGAATAGGATAGCATCACACACGGTATTAAAAGGTGATAAAATACTATTGGAACTATCCTCCCTAAAGCCAGGGCTATGAAACTATCCTGTTTGATACTGTAATGATAGGTGGATGACATTATGCATTTGGCAAAACCCACAGACTGTACAACACAAAGAATAAACCTTAATGTAAACTATGAACTTTAGTTAATAATAATCAAAAGTGGCTCATCAATTGTAATAAATTTACTATGCTAATACAATATGTTAATAATGGGGAAAACTGTGAGTGAGAGAGGAAGTATATGGGAGCTCTGTCTGTACTATCTGCTCAACTTTTTGTAAGCCTAAAATGGTTTTAAAAATAAAATTTATTAATAAAATAAACCACTATTGGAGCTATGCCATCTAAAGCTGTCAACTCAGCAAATTCCTACATCAACCATGAGCAAAATGGTTCATTTATATCATGAGAGGTGGTTATACCCAAAGATGATGATGATTAAAGATGTAGTATTTTGATATGAAAAGCGCTTTACTGGCTCCAGAGCCTGGATATAGAACACAAAGAGTCTTTACAAAGACCTACATTAATTTTTAAGGCGAGGTCTTCTCACTTTGTACCTTATACTCTGCCAAATTCTACATAACTAAATAATAGGATCAGAATAATATGCCCACAGTCCATGTCTTATCAGATGATATTTGGGAAGTTGCAAAACAAACAAAAACAGTATACTAATAAAGCAAAATGTCAAAGCACAAAAGAGCTAGAAGGAGCCAAGGAAATGGCTCAGGTCAACCCCCTCTTGTTACATAAGAAAAAATAAAGCACAAATGTATGTCCCTGTGACATGAAAAGCCCTATGGGGAAAAAAATTAATCTGTGGTCTAATCATAGGGCTACTTGAGCTATTTCCTAAGCAAGAGATTGGTATTTAACTTGTGATCACTGTGAAGTTTACAGGCAATTGCTTTTCCATTTTCATTTGGCTGTAAGAAAGTTCAGCACCGAATTTGTGGCCCATTTCCAGCAAGTTTATAGGGTAAACCTGACTCCTGCCTAATCTTGCTTTCTGACTCATATATGCAATTTTCGGACTTACTGCTATCTTGCTGTATTGAATGTGAGACAGATGACCTTAAACAGTCCCTCGCCCAGCTCACTCTCTAATTCCCTTTTACTCCAATCATGAAGAAATATGTGGATTAGAAGAAAACATTTTTTTAAATGGTGATCAGAGAGAAATTATTTTAGAATGGTGCTACTCATCTTGTATGACCCAGATGTTCCTTCGCCAAGGGGTTACATCTTACAAGGAGTGTTATTATCTTGCAAGGAATAAGATCAGAAAGATGCTAATTGTGAAATATTCATTCCTCTTTAAATTAAGCAGGTGTGCACATACCCCAGGTGGTACACAAGATGATCTATTGTGGTATAGGAGGAAAATACTAGAATTTATATTTTTACATAATTTTTATTTAAGCTCTACTAATAATTTAATATAAAAATGACCATGGCACCAACATTCTGTCCATGTCAAGACTGCTCTTAGAGAAGGATTCATGAGGAATTATGAGTGAAAAGTGAGAGTTCCACAATGCATTCTTCATTCTTACTGCAGTTTATATAGGCCCTGCTTATTCACTCACTCTCACAAAAGGCACAACATCTATAATGTGCAGAGTCTCCTTATATTACTGACGAGGAAAAGACCCAATAGCAAAAGAGCCAAAGCTATAAATAGGCAATTCACAGAATAGTAAAATTCAAATAGCAACAGACATAAGAAAAGTTCAAAAGAAGTGAAGGGAATACAAACTGAAGTAACAATGAGAAAGCATACATTGGTTCGACCAAAAAAAACAAGTACTATGACACCTTGGGCAAAAGATTCTTCTTGTGCATTGTAAGTGGAAATGAGAACTATTACAGGCAAGAGGCAGGAAATTATGTGTAATATGATTCCACATTCATAAACTAACACAAAAAGCACCCCTCTGTCTATATGGATATGTTTAGTACATATGTATTTAGATGTATATGAGTGTGGAGAGACATATGGAAGGATATATATATTGGATTGTAACATAAGTAACATTTTGGAGTGAGGAGGTTTAGTGTGGATAGAGTAGAAAGGAGAGGGGGAAGGAGAATCAAAAAATGAGGAAAAAAGATTACACTAAAAATAGCATGTATGACATGAACATATTTGAATTTTTGCAAAATTTTACACGAAGGAACTTAAAAATAAAAATAAAGTGGAAAATAAAACTCTATAAAACTTTCAACAAGCACAGTGTATATTTTCTCTAAGGAACTACAGTTTAGGTGGTATTCAGAAATACAGCAACTTATTTCTTTGTCAAGTCTCCCCAAGTAACAGGCATCTCCCAGAAGAGTGACCACACACCCAAGGCAAGGGTAGGAGGATAGACCCTCACCTGCATTACACGTGCATTTTATAAAAAGCGTTAAGTCCTTCTGGTATCACATTGAGGACATGAATGAAGAAATACATGACTAGTTCAGGCAACAAGGTTGATTTCTACCAGCTACCACCAACATCAAAATTGGGTTCTAATGCACTCAATTATAGTTATAAAGAGTTCTTGGGTTTTGTAGTCTAACCTCTCATGCAGGGGTAATTGTCTCTTCTAAAGCTTTGCTGAATGTGAGTACAATCTTCTAGAACTGCCTCCTAATGATTTTAGGTCTGTCCCATGGAACAAAACAGAACAAATCCTCTAGCGCTCCTGTGCTGTAACTCTTCACAGAGTTAAAGACAGCAAAACTATCTGCGTTGGTCTTTCTCTGGACCAAAGAGCCCCAGATTCTAAAAATGATGCTTTACTGGGTTTCTAGTTGTGGTTTGATTTATCCAGAAAACAGCAGGGAAAGTGTGACTTAATTTCCAAGAATGCAGCCCAAGACCACCCAAACACTGATTTTTTTTTTTTTTAAATCACATTGTTAGCTCAATTTGAAGTTGTGATCAACTCCAGTGATTTTAAAATTAACTGCTCCCATATGAGCAATTGAAATTGTGTAATTGATTTTAAATATCTAAAACAGAAACTGTTTTAAACTTTCCTTATGATTTTGGCTCTGGATTTTATACTGTTGTGATCCCTTGACATACCAATTCTGCTATCTGTTCTATTAGTTGGTATATTGCTGCATCGCAAAATGCTCCAAATCTTAGCAGCTTAAAAGAACAATTAACATCTAGAGTCTCACACAGTTTTTGTGGGTCAGGAATCTGAGAGGAGCTTCACTGGCTGGTTCTGACTCAGGACCTTTCATGAGGTTGCAGTCAAGATGTCCGGCAGAGCTGCAGTCATCTGAAGACCTCGCTGGGCTGGAGGACCCACGTCCAAGGTGGCTTACTTACATGACAAGTAAGTGGTGCTAGTTGTTGGCAGGAGTCCTCAGGCCACGTGGACCTCTCCAAAGGGCTAACAGAGAGTCCTCCCACTTGGTGGCTGGCTTCCCCCAGAGTGACTTAACCAAGAAAAAAAGCAAGAAGGAAGCTGCAATGCCTTTGATGTGTCTTGGAAGCCACGCAGACACTTCTGCCTAATCCCATGGAGAGAATTATCTCCACCTTTTGAAGGGAGAGGCATCAAAGAATTGTGGGCATACTTCAAACCGCCATAGTGACTTACCTGCAAACTGAACAAAAGGAAAAGAGGAGTCAAAAGATCACTAAACAGGGGCTTCCCTGGTGGCGCAGTGGTTGAGAGTCTGCCTGCCAATGCAGGGAACACGGGTTCGAGCCCTGGTCTGGGAAGATCCCACATGCCGCGGAGCAACTAAGCCCGTGAGCCACAATTACTGAGCCTGCGCGTCTGGAGCCTGTGCTCCGCAACAAGAGAGGCCGCGAGAGTGAGAGGCCCGCGCACCGCGATGAAGAGTGGCCCCCGCTTGCCACAACTAGAGAAAGCCCTCGCACAGAAACGAAGACCCAACACAGCCATAAATTAATAAATAAATTAATTAATTAATTTAATTTATAAAAAAAAAGATCACTAAACAGGCTTGGGTTTGAATCCTGCTTGTGCCACTTACTAGCTCTGGAAGACCCTGGGAAAGTTATTAACCTCTCTGAACCTCTTTCTTCACCTGTGAAAGGGAAATATAGTACACACATCATTGGATTGTAGTGGCAGTTAAATAAGATGAAATATTTAAAATACTTAGTACACCATCTGGAATATAGTAGGTGTTCACTAAACTCTTCTTATTTCTTCATTCAATTAATTGATAGAAAGGCTGAAAGGACAGAACATTGTGGTTTGAACAAAAGACTACCTTGCCGTGTGCCACAGAAGGTCACTGGTGCGAGAATGCGGGACCATATCTCTCTATGGCTGGGGTGCCAGGCATAATGAAATAAGACAGAAACCTGGTAATTAAGACGGGGACACAAGATAAAAGGAATCAGAGCCAGACAAAAAGATACACATTGAATTTACATACTGAGTAAATCTTGTGTGCACCAAGTCATTTTTGTTTAATTCCTAAGTGTCCTTTACATGTTTTGCTGAAAAACAATTATCTTTGAAGGAGTAGAAAAGTCATCGATGTTCTTTAAACACATCAAAGAGTAGCATAAATAAAGTGATTTTTTGGGAAATGGCAAGTATTCCATTATCTTTAGCACTCTTCAAGAGACATAAGAGCTGCTATAATCCCTAAGCTACATGAAACACTTGGCAGAGTAAGTTTAGTGCTCCTTCTCTTTTTCTTTTTTCATATGAAAAAAAAGATTGAAGCAAGGGCATGGAATAAAATAAACTGGTATTTGAACTTCACAGTATCAAAAAGAAAAATCAAAATATAAACATCCTATAACTTGTTTTTCTCACTTCCACAGAATGATTTCCATTTTCAAAGTTCCTTCTGAACATGAATCAATCCTTACAGCACCCCAGGATACAGAAACTATCATTATCTCCATTTTACAGATGGAGAAGCTGAGATACCAAGACTAAACACATCTCAGTTCCTCAAGAAATTAGAATTAGGGACCCAGTAAGAAATCTGGCTTTTGTACTGCCATGTTGGCTGGGAGGCCATTATAATGTCAAGCATTGTAAAATAATTTTGTGTATTCCCAGATCATCAGGCACTCATGACAATATTTGGCAGTTCACAGTTCACGGCGACAATGTGCTCTGAGTGATGGGGTTTACAATATCTACATGGTTATGATTATAAAATTGTGCATGGGCCAGGGAAAGAAAATAACCCAGCAGATTATATTTCAATGCACCCATTAGAGGATCAGCATGAGACACCATCAGCAGTGGAGGAATTCATCAACTTCATAGGCACCCAAGCAGTGCTAAAAACTTTGACTTTACTAGAAATACAACAAGTAATAAAAACAGACAAGACCTGAAATGGTCTAATGGACCTAGGACAAATGTGGCAGAAGATTAACAGCACTGAATTCTCAGGAGTGGAAACTTTCCCCAATATTCAGTTAGCAGTTCTTGAAATTCAAGGCCTTCAGTACAAATCTTGGTGTCAGCATAAATAGGTTCCTAGATGGACAGTCTTTGGCCCACATAGTCACACTGAGTTCATATTCTTAAAAACTGTGCTCAAGTTCTTACCTTAACACATTTTACCTTAATGCACTGCACTAAATCCTTTTCAATCCATTTGTCAACATTTTATCTACTATTGATGAAAATATTTTCTTTCTTATAGATCACACTTAGATCTAGGGGCATCTGCCAGGGCCTTCCAGGGCATTTATATTTTTATTTTATTATAACATAGTGGAGACACATAGAAAGCTATCAAAGTAATATAATAAATTCCATCTCACTCACCATCCAACTAAAGAATTATATTGTCAATACCTTTGAACTCCTCCCAAATGCACTCGCCCTTTACTTACTCAGCAACAACCCCTCCGCTGAGTATGGAATTTATCATTCCTAATGCCCAGCTAATGTGCAGGTTGATAGTGAACAACTAGTGTATAGACAATATATGTGTGTGTGTATATATTTGCAATATTTACTATTATTTTGCACATCATTGTTAAGCCTTATAGAAATGGAATATTTTAAGTGTGCTATAGGTACACTTTTGTAACTTGCTTTTTCTTTAAACATTATTTTTGTAAGACTCATCCGTATTGATACATGTGTATCCAGTTTGTTCATTTTCATAATATGTAGCATTCTTTTGTATCGTGAAAACCACCACTTATTTAACCATTCCCCTGTTTTCTATTAAGCAGCTTGCGAGTATCACATAAACTTCAAGCACATTTTTGTGATTTTCAGTGTGCACTAAAGCAATTGAAGAAAACAAACACATGAATGTTAGTGGGATATGTTTTCTGGGGGCAGAAATTGAACATATGTACTGCCTGTTTTTGAGTGTTTGTGGCTATGCCATTTTTTTGTTTTGTTTTTGGCCAAGCATATGATACCTGTAATGATCATATTTATTATTATTTGTTGTTATTATTATTATGTTCTGAAATAGGTAGCCTATATGTCTAAGGCCAGTGGCATTGCCTTATTCTTCTAGGTATTCTTAACATCTAATCTAGTGCCATATTACATCCATAAACATTCATAAGAGGTCTTCATTTGAGAATAACATTAATGCTTTGTGGACACATTTCTGTGGACCAAGGATAGCTATAGAGAGGGAAGCTTCCTGTCCGCAGTATAAACCTTCACAGTAACATGAAATATAAGAGTAGACCAAAGACTAAGGGGAAAGGATGTAGGTGGGTCATGTATGTAGTATGAATCTAGTTTTCTATTTTATCTAATATGTCAAACATTGGCAAATATATTATTTTTCAATACTTTTATATTACAAAAACTGATAACACTATTGCAATCTGCCGTCTCGTAGGGATTTCAGAGTTAAAACATAGGCTTTTGCAAGTGGCGAGAGAATTGTATACATAAAAAATGTTTAGGCAGAGACAGAGAATAATCATATTTCTTTTTTTTTTTTTTTTAATTTATTTATTTTTGGCTGTGTTGGGTCTTCGTTTCTGTGCGAGGGCTTTCTCTAGTTGCGGCAAGCGGGGGCCACTGTTCATCGCGGTGCGCGGGCCTCTCACTCTCGCGGCCTCTCTTGCTGCGGAGCACAGGCTCCACACGCGCAGGCTCAGTAGCTGTGGCTCACGGGCCTAGTTGCTCCGCAGCATGTGGGATCCTCCCAGACCAGGGCTCGAACCCGTGTGCCCTGCATTGGCAGGCAGATTCTCAACCACTGCGCCACCAGGGAAGCCCAATCATATTTCTAATTCACAATAAATAACTTAAACAAGGGCAGTACAATTGATGCATGGCTACATAGCCACAAATGATTCCTGTCCAACAAGTTACTCATTTGATATAAAATACATTTTCAATCAATAGGTGAAGTGCACATTATCTTACAATGCCTCTGGGAGAACAAAGAAAAAAATGGAAAGCAAGAATGAGCAACCCATGGCATATATGATGATACCTGCTATCTTACTTCTTTCCCACATTTTTTAAAAAGATAATTTATTTTATTCTATTTTGTGTAAAACAATTTTCTATTACAAAAGTAATACATGATCATTCTGGAAAATTTAAAGTATTCACAAAATTACTAATAAGAAAATAAAAATTCATTACTAATCTTATTTTTCAGATATAACCACTGTTAATGTTTACTATATATGCATTCTCTTATCTATGCATATATATACATTTTTAACAAAACATGAATATGTTATAGAAACTATTTTATGACCTTTTTCACTACGCAGTATATCGTGCATATTTTTTGTTAGCATTATTTTTTTTACCCTCATTTTTAATAGCTCCATATTATTCCATAATGTGGATGGGCCATAATTTATTTACCATGACTCCATTTTTGAACATTTGTTTCTACCCTAAGTTTTTTACCCTTATCAACAATGTTGTTGTTGATAAGCATCCTTAATGATAAATCTTTAGATATATCCATGATGGATTCACCTGGGATAAATTCTTAGAAATGTGACAGCTGAGCCAAAAGCTACACACACATAGAATGGTTTTCTTATGTGTTGCCAAATTGCTGTCCAAAGAAGTATCAATTTTTACTCTCACTCTCACAGTTTAAGAATGCTCATTTCTTCACACAATAGTTTTAGTACATTGCCTTGATGATCTCAAGGCTCCACTACTCCCTGGATCTACACTCTTTGCCCTATGACTTCGAAGTGGCCTCTGCTGTGGCTGAGGCATAATTCCCTGCCCCTGACCTTGACCATGTGCACTTTCTCTGGCCAGTGTGATACTAGCAGTAACGATGAATGAGTATCCTCAAAAATGATTATGTCATTGGGCCTGCTCTTTGAGTCTCTGCCATCACTATGAGAAGACATTGCCTAGGCTAATCCACTGGCCTCAGGAAGAGGATGAGGAGCAAGAACAGCAAAACCACCCGCCAGTCAGCCACAAAGTGTGTGACTACTTGAGTCCAGGAGAGACCAGAAAATCCACCACTTGAGCCCAGTCGTGATTAGCCAACACCCAGCCAACCGGAAAACTTGCAAAAAATAATGTTATTGCTATATTTAGCCACTGGTTCTTGGGATAGTTTGTTATGCAGCAATAGCTAACTGATATAGTTACCAGTGTTACTTTCCCCACAACAGTTAACATTTGGATAAAATTTTACAGACTATGAAGTATTTTCATTATATTTCCTTATTCATTATTAACATAATTTTATAGATCAGAAAACCAGAGTTCAGGAAAGATTATGATTTGCCCAAATACTCTTAGTTATTAAGTGGCAGAGACAGGGTTCAAACAGAGATCTTATAACCATGCACTTTTCTCTATTCCAAACTTTTTCTGTTAAGAATCAGATAGTAAATTACTTTAGGCTTTGCAGATCATATGGTCTCTTGCAACTACTCAACTCTGCCAATGTAGCACAAAAGCAGCTATAGACAATACAAAAATGAATGGGTGTGGTTGTGTTCCAATAAAACTTTATTTACAAAAACCATCTTGGCCACTCCACAGGGAGTGTCTGTGGCTGGCACTTCCACCCCTGAAGTCAATAGCTAGCAACTTCCCCATCAGTACTAATGAAGGTGCTGAAAGTTTGGTATCTCCTCTTCCAAAGTGCAGACCACCTATCTAAATTACATAGATATAATCTAGATTACATATACATATAAATAAAATATATATACTTAAAATCTAAATGATAAATATATACAATATGTGTGTAATCTAAATTATGTATAAATTGTATATATGCCTAATACTGGTATATATCTAAATACTATATATATATACACACACACATATATATACCAAGATTTCACAGATTCAAAAGTGACAAAGATTTATCGTGTTCAATTTCATTTCAATTTCATTTGAAAACTGAAGTTACCAGGGAACCACAGTCAAAAAAACAACTACCGGTAATATACCTCCTTGAAAGCAATCACAGGTCAAAGGCCCACTGCTGCAAAGGAGATGATGGTTGGAAAAATGTATAAACGGCTGCTGGTCAATCATGAAAATAGAAAATAACCGAGCAGAATCCATCAAAATAGGTGATGTGTGAAAATGAGAATTTCCCAACTTGGTTCACAAAGGAGCGATTTGAAATGAAAACACATGAATGCATGAATGAATGAATGAGTGATTGAAGAGGTGCTTAGGGAGCTAATGTCAACCAACTCGATCTCAGTAAAGGTTAATTGAGACAAGGCAGCTGTCTCATCGGCTGGGGGGCGCAGCCCATATTGTGGGGGTTGGCAGCGGCGATATTTTGCACAGTTTTAAAGTGATCAGAACCATTTTCAGTGATCTCTGGTTTTAGAAGAGCTCAGCTGTGGGGCCACACAGTGTAGAAAGGAGCAAGGAGTCACGCTGAATTTCAGGATTGAATCCCAGCTCTGCCATTCACTAGCTGTGTGCCCTTAAGGGGGTTGTTCAGCTCCCCTTGAGCCTCTATTAAAGAATATATAAAATGAACACAATAATAGATGCTGCCTCACAGGCTTGTTCTGCAGATTAAATGAGGTAACACACTTAATGTGCTTAGCATGGTCCCTGACCACATGGAAGAAATCGATAAATTATTAGCTTTTTGCTAAGGCCAGAGCTGGATGCTGAGGATAAAACAGAATCTCTGCCTCTGTGGAACTCAGAGTCTAGTGGGAGACATAGATCAACATAGGCAACTACAATGAAGTGTGAGAAGTGCCATAACAAGAGCATTTATTGGGATTCTGAAGGGAAAAGAGAAGGGAATGAAAGACTCTTTTACTGAGAGTCTGAGGGGCTGTGTGTGTGTGAGAGAGAGACACACACAGAGAGAGAGAGACTGATTATTATTAATGTTGTTGAGTAACCACAATAATAAATTACAATCACTAAACTGTAATCTCCTTGAGGGTAGGGATTAAAGACTACCCCTGTACCCAGCACAGCCCTTGGAGCTCAATCATTGTTTGATGACTATTTGTTGATTTATAGATTATAGTAAAGAAAATCATTAGTAAAGAAAAGTTAATTTTATAATTCAATATTTGAAGAGGGGAAGCGATCTAGCTGTCCTTATGGTCAAGTCCTATATTTTTGAGGCTCCACTGAGTTTATATAGTGTTATTGTTAAGAGTTTGGGAATAAGTCAAATATGAGTTTGTATTTCCATTTCAGCCCTAATTTACTGACTGTTAGACCTGAGGTAAGTGATTTATCCCTTCTAGGGAAGTTTCTTTGTGCGTAAAATGATGTTTGGTTTAGGGATTAAGAGCAACAGCTCTGAAGCTAGGCTAGCCTGGGTCCACATCCTGGCTTTGCCACCAGTCAGCTGCGTGATGGTGGACAACTTAGTTTGGGTTCCCCACAAAGCAGACCCTGGAATAAGGACTTGGGTGCAGGTAGTTTATTTGGAAGGTAATCCCAAGAAGCACAAGTGAGGAGAGAGACAGGAAAGGAGAAAAAGCCCCCCCCACAAATGTGCAAGTGGGCAGGATAATGCTGGGGGAACTGGGGCTTAGCTTCCGTAAGGTAGCATGAAGAATCGGCCTCAGAGAAGTCCCACCAAAGGAAGAGGAAGCTGGGTCATTCATGCACCAACTTGTGAACTTCATTAAAACATTTTAAAATTGAAATACATTTGACATATAACAGTGTGTCAATTTAAGGTTGTAGCATGCTGATTTGATACATTTATATACATTTGCTACATTTATATATGGTAATATGATTGCCATTCTAGCATGGTTAGCACTCTATCACATAATTATCATTTCTTATTTGTGGTGGGAATAAGATCCAGTTTCTTAGCAAGTTTGTTGATTATAATACAATATTGTTGTCTATGTTCAGTACACTGTGCATTAGTTCTCCAGAAATGTATTCGTCTATTCATTGCAAGTCTGTGCCCTTAAACAACAGCTCTCCTATTCTCCCACCCCCAGCCTCTGGTGACCACCATTTTACTCTCTGTTTTTATGAGTTTAGCTTTTTCAGATTCCTCATATAAGTGATATCATACAGTATTTCTCTTTCTCTGCTTGACTCCTCTCACTTTGCATAAAGTCCTGAAATCCATCCATATTGTCACAAATGGCAGGATTTCCTTCTTTCTCGTGGCTAAGTAATATTCCATGTTATAAATATGCAGCATCCTCTTTATCCATTCATTCATCTATGGATGAATTAGGTTGTTTCTATATCTTGGCTATTGTGAGTCATGCTGCAATAAACATGGGTGTACATTCTTCAATATCCTGTTTTCATTTCCTCTGGGAATATACCCAAAAGTGGAATTGCTGGATCACACGGTGAACTTCATTGATAGAGAGTTGTCTCTGTGGGGAAGGATGAAGTACTCAGCTCTTCCAGGATGCCCTACTCACAGGCTGAGCAAGAGAAAGCCCCAAGGTAGAGAGCCTGAGACCATGGACACGTGAGGCAAGAAGCTGTCTTTGCACAGAAAATATCCACGGCTGCCGCAGGTGACATTGCAGCTTCAGGTGAGCCATGGGGACATGAGCAGGGCATCAACAGGGTCCAAAGCACAAGCTGTCTTTTTTTCCTTCCTTCTTTTCTTTCTTTCTTTCTTTCTTTCTTTCTTTCTTTCTTTCTTTCTTTCTTTCTTCCTTCCTTCCTTTCTTTGCTTTTGTCTGTATATTAGAATTTGTAGAGGAGACTTTACAAATGACAACTAAATGCGATGCATGATCTTTGATTAGATCCAAGATAAAAAAGCATAGCTATAAAGGACATAATTAGGATGATTGAGGAAATTTAAATATACATGGTCTGCCTATTAGGTAACATGATTGTATCACTATTAAATTTCCTGAGTATGATAATCATATTGTAGCTATTTAGGAGATGATCCTTATTCGTTGGAGATTCGTGCTGAAGTATTTATGGGTAAAGAGGAATGACGTTTGCAACTTTCTTTCATTCATTTCCAGAAGGAAAAATTAAACACACACATGCATGCATATGGAGGGAGGGAAAGAAAGCAAATGTGGCAAACTTTTAACAATTGGTGAATGTAGGTAAGGGTATACAAGTGTTCACTGTACTATTATCTTATGAATTTTGTGTAAGCTTCACATTTTTGTTTTCAAAATAGAGTAGGAAAAATGTAAAGAGTAGACTCTGTCCCCTAAAGCTGCTGTGAGAATTAACTGAGAGCTCCCGTATAGGGATGCGTAGTGTGGCTAAGAGTAAAGACTTGATCCAGGCTGCCTGAACTCAAACTCCAGCTCTCTCATTAGCTAGCTGGGTGACCTAGGCAAGGGGCTTACTTGGGGTGCCTAAGTTTCCTCACCTGCCAACTGGGACTAATGAAAGTGCTTTCTTCATGAAGTTGTTGTGAGGATCAAATGAGACAATGCATATACAACACTGAGAACAGCACCTGGCATATGGCAAATATGTAACCAGTGTTATGTATAATCATCATCATCATCGCCACAAGTGATCATACATCCTAGTTTCCTATTGTTCTCTCAAAAGGGTCCCAATCTGGGCAATAAATTATATGCTCACCCTATGATTATCTCATTAATGTGCTGGAGGGCTGGTAAAATTACATAAGAACAGTAATACTGTCATAGCTGGTGCTGTCAGTTCTCTTCTTTATCTTCCCCCAAACCCTCATCTTATCTGTGTCAGGAGCAGAACAGTGTGACACTAAGTAGCAGGCTGGGTGTCAGTAAGGAGATGAAAGCATCATGGGGTCCAGCACCAGGCATGACAAGGAGGGATGGATGCTCAACAAAAGTCAGAGAATAGGGGATTCAACCACAGGACTGCAAATCCTAGAGAGAGAGAGATGCTGGACCACTGGGCAAGCCCCAGGCACACAATGGAGAGAAAAGTTGGGGCTTAGTTACTACAAACGTGACCAGAGGTGAGGGTTGATCAAAGGAGAAGCAAGGCAGATGTTGCAGCTAGTAGCAAGCCAGAGCGTGTCAGGAGAATGGGTATCACCATGTTTATGTTTCCTAGGCTTACATGAGCCCTGCCTGGGGAAGGACCTTGTCCCCAAAGCTGGTGTGGTATGGTCCAGAGGCTGTGAGGTGAAGGAGGGGCACTTCCATCAAAAGACCTAGTTTTCAGTCCTAGCTCTGCTACTGACTTGATGAGAAGCCTTCAACAGATGACATTCACACTCTCTAAGCCTTGATTTCGTTATCTACAAAAATGAGGCATCAGTTCTCTGCTTGCCTTCTAACGCTGTAGAGACAGAGTAGTTCAGAGCACTGCCTCAAGAATTGGACACAGTTGGTTTCATTCCGCAACAGGTGGTGGGCAAATCACTCAGCCCCTCTAAGCCTTGAGAGCCTCACCTGTTTCATAGGGAAAATAATCATACTTATATCTTAGGGATGTTGTCAAAATTAAAAGAGGTAAAGCAACAACTAAGTGTCTATGACAGGGACCACATATAATATTTAGGATTAGGCTCAGCTGCAAATCACTGAAACACCCCCAAATAGTGGTGATTTTAAAAGACAGAAGTTTGTTTTTCTTCAATGTCCAAGAAGTGCACAGATGTCAGACCAGGGGTTGAAAGGCATTCCACTGTGTTGAGGATTCAGGGACTTTCCATCTTGTTGTTCTGTGCTGAGTGGTTTTCCAGAGGTCACTCACTGATCCAGGATGGATGCTGGAAAATGTTATCTTTATTTTGGGCAACCATCCATTGAAAACCAGGAGATTTTATGGAAAGAAGAGAGAAATAGATCTTTAGAATACCTAGTAGTCTCTGTCACAACCTTCAATAAGTGTTAACTGCTATTTGCATCATTATTTTAGTACTATTTGCACCGTATGGTAGTACCTTGTATATGTTTGATATTGTTGTTCCAATGATTCTACATGTAAGAATTAAATGGCTCCAGCAGCTCAAATTAAAAGGATTAAAGATAACCACCAAAAAGATTATTATAAAAACAGATTTCCATTAGAATTTTACTTTCCCCCCAGACACTGAGGAGTTTAAGGATAGAGAAATGTGTCACTCTGGCATCTGATTTCATATTCATAACAGTGTATAAAAAATGGATTACATCCTAAAGTGACTGAGAAACTATGGTTTGGTTGATGAACTAAAGATGATATAGAAGAGAAATCAAGCAACCATAAGGTCCTGAAATGTCTGGGAATAGTACATTTATTTTAACAGCACAAAATGGAAATCAATTCCAATTTCAAATGAGGAATATACATGCGCTGGAATTAAATGCTCTTAAAATGCTTACACTTCATTTTGGCTCCAAAAGGAAGAAAAACCTCAAGAAGACTATGTGACAAAAGAATAACTATATTAAAAAATAGGAATCCATCCTTCAGCATGGATTTTTTTAATTTTCACAATTCAAGCCAATAAGACACATGCACCATAATAAACTAGACATTAGAAAACTGAGAAACAAACAATAAAAATACATCACTCTAACAATAAATATTTAAAAGATGGAAAAATATGGAATGTATATATTCAGATTCCCTGCTCTCAAGCTATGTTTAATGTCATTTTAAACTTTTCATTTGCTCACATGTACATGAAAACCTAAACACAAGATTGGAACTGTGATAGCAAAAGTCTCCAGAGTACAGCAGATCTCTAGCCTTTTTACCTTTTAATTTCCTAATCTTTAATCATCACGATATAATTTTTTAGTGTGTTCAATGATTTCTCATCCATCTTCGCTTTTGCGTGATCTGGCTAAATGCAACGAGGATGCTTGTGGGAAACCACTCCATCCTGTACAGTCACCATCCCTCCTGCACATCCACCTGGCAGGGTATTAACACACCATTCAGGGAGCATGAGGGACACAGGGAGACATCAGCATAATTAAATCAGGCCATCAGCCTCTGAAGTGCACTTCCTACTGTGCAGCTCCAGGTGAAAGTGCTTTTAAATATAGGTCACCTAGGGGTCTCATGAGCAAATCGAACACTTGCTTGTATTCCATCAGAAGAGCCAGAATAAGATGTAGCAGTTGAGAGGCAGAGACCCCAGCTATTTCCTCTCTTTTAATAGTTTTCAGCTCATTTTGCAAAAATACCCAGCTACCGTTTATGTCTACATGATGTTAATATCTTTTTGGAAAGCGGAAATTTTATATAAATGAATCAAGTAGTGAGTCTAATCCACTATTAGGAATCAAACATCTGGTGTCTGCCTTGAGCAAATAGAATGCATTTTCTTGCTTGACCCTGTGCTCCTATAATGGCCCAGTTCAACCAGATCCTCCCTTTCCTGGCTTCCTGTACTTGTCAGTTCAACACAGTCTGTACATGTATCTCCAGCAGACTCATACCTCAAGTGCTTTTTGGAATGATCTAGCTTTTGATTTCAGATTTCCTTTGGTTTTTCAAGGCTTGTATTTTAATGTCTATGAATGGCCTTGCTGCCTTCTCTACTTTTTTCTCCTCCTTTTACTGATTTTTTTCCCTCCCTCTTTTTCACCCCTTGGCTCTGTCTCTCTGTACTCATCCCCTTCCCGTGTTGTCTATTACCTTGGTGGTGACACAAATTAAATAATTTTCTCTCTTGTATTGTTTTCCATAATTTCAGGGCAAGCTGCTGAAGTGTGTGCCCTGTCACTGGATTCTTCTGCAGCTGCCAGACCTTGAGACATGGGCTGCATGGGCTGTACCATAGGAGAGATGAGCCGTAGTCCCATGTCACAGGAAGGATGAAAATTGGCCAGAATGTTTGCAGGGAAAAGAAGGGCACTGATGCATGGGGAGAAAAAAGCATCTTCTCAGATCATTTCATTTCTATCATTCAACACTGAAATGTTGAGTTGTCTGTATTCATCAAGATTCCAGCAGGAAACAGATGACAAACTTAGCAGGTGTCAATGAAAAGAGTGCTTAAGGCACCGTCTACAAAAGTATAGGCACAATTCAGGGGACTCGACAAGAAATAGTGAAGCATGCTGGAACTGGCAAAGAGAGAGAAGCCATCACCAACCTAGGCCTAAAGAGGCAAGATGTAGGAATAGTTACTCAAGTTGGAAAAATCTGTATCTGCAGGAGAGGGCCACCTGATAAAAGTCTACTTGAAGTGCAGGTGCAGACTGTGTTGTACTCTTTGTTACAGACACCAAGCCAAACTAGAGTGACCCAAGAGAAGGAGACTGAGAAAATAACTGAAGAAATAATGACCCTGACCTCTTTCTCCTGCTCTCCAGTCTCCTGCTGGCCCTTCCATTGGCCAAACCCAACAGGAAGCCAGAGGGCAATGAAGTTGATGCAGTCCCTAGAGTATAGAAGCATGGAGGATAGTTCTGGAAAGCAAAGAATATATACTACAATACGCTGTTTTTTTAATAAATTTGACTTGAGTGTGTAGCTCTGTGCCGTGACACTGATGATGCAAAAATACTGATGATGCAAAAATACTGATGAGGGTGAGGAGGACAAGTATGATGATAGTAGTAGTGTTGGTGACAGTAGTAGTGGTGACATCATCTTACTTTCATAGAATACTTTTCACTTCCAAAGTGCTTCTACGCACATATCTCATTGGCCCCAGGAATAAATGAACAAACTATGAAGTACTAGGATTGCTTTGTGAATGATCATGTCTTGGTAAAATGTTGGTTTACTGGTTGGTATGTAACTAGAATATTTTATTCATTTATTTTAATGATATATATGGGAAGCGTACTATGTGCCAGTCTCTGTGCTAGCTGTGAAAGGATCCATTTCCCCTTGGAGTCTATACTCTATAGTTAACTTTGAATTTTAGACAACTTCCCTGGTGAAAAGGAAACCTGGCTCAGCAAGAGCTCCATCCAGAGCTATTGCTCAAACTTGGGGTTGAGTATGATGTCTGCAAACATGCTAATAGGAGCTGTGTCCACCTTATACCTTTGGACTCTACAGAAACCCCTACTGGGTTTCCAGTTTCTCCTTGTCTTGCTTGATGTTGTATGCTGGGAAATGTGGAAACGCCAAGTTAAAAGCAAATACAGCTATTACATTCTCATTTCAATCCCTGGCAAAGAGCAATCGCAGTATTGTTTTGTTTTGTTTTTCTGTGTTTTCAGTTTGTTAAAAACCTACAGTATCTCTTTGATGAGGAAGTTGATTGGTGAATTAGAAAGAACACGGGGCTTACAGCCAGAAGACAGGAGTTTTGAGACCTGGATCTGCTACAGACTAGCTCTTGGGTGTCAGACAAGTCATTTGTTTTTTCTGAGCCTCCATTTCTTCATCTATAAAATTAGACTAGTCATGTTCAGAGAGCAAGGTTGTTATATGGATTAGACGCATATGTGAACAAAGATTTATCCAAATCTTAGTTCTTATTATAAGAATTGGCTGGTGAACTCACTGAAATATTCAAATAGTTTGCTGTCAAAAATTCAGTTATTGAGATCCAGTTAATCTTATTTTTCATCTAGATGTTTGGCATCATGCAGGCATAACTACAAGAGCTTTTATAAAAATTTCTGTGCAAATGCATTTCCCTGCAAATGAAGTGAATTCTTTATATAAAAGTATTATTTCTCAGTAAGTTTGTCTGAAGGTAACTGCTCTTCTTTTTGAATTCAGCTACAACTTCAGCCACAGGCTTCCCTACCTGAATCCTGCCCCTTTTCTACTGTTCATTCAGAGGATTTTGGCATGTGGCTACGCTATAACCTACTTCTCTTCAGAACCTTCCAGAGGCTGTGATTTCAGATTAACTGGGTGAGAATGTGTGAATCCTGGCCCCACCACTTTCTAGCTCTCTGACCTTAGGGAAGGACTTAACCTCTCTGAACCTCAATTTCCTCATCTGTAAAATGGAGGATAGTGTTGGTTATTCTCCCCTTAGTCATCACACACCAACAAAGCCCAGAGTCCTTTCTTATCTGCCCTGGGAGTCCAACCCCCTACAGATATCATCAGTGAGGCTCACTTGGGTCAAGCCAATAAGATATCACCATGCACGCAGATGTAGAGAATGGACTTGAGGACACGGGGAGGGGGAAGCATAAGCTGGGACGAAGTGAGAAAGTGGCATGGACACATATACACTACCAAACGCAAAACAGATAGCTAGTGGGAAGCAGCCGCATAGCACAGGGAGATCAGCTCGGTGCTTTGTGACCACCTAGAGGGGTCGGATAGGGAGGGTGGGAGGGAGATGCAAGAAGGAGGAGATATGGGGATATATGTATATGTATAGCTGATTCACTTTGTTATAAAGCAGAAACTAACACAACATTGTAAAGCAATTATACTCCAATAAAGATGTTAAAATATATATATATATATATCACCTTGCAGAAGAGAGAGAGATTGGAATATTTCTCAATCCTCTCTTGCCTCTCAGCACTGCAGCTCTGACAGAGGCCACAGGCCTCCAAGACCAGCTTTGGCGGTGGCACTTCCTCCATGGTGCTAGCAATCACTGGCTCTGGTAACACTGGTCATCCCCTTTCTCCTTCAGTCCTAGGGCAGCTCACCCTTTGCTAGTCCCCAGTACCTTGCCATCCCTATTGGTTCCCATAACCCTGCCCACATACCTGTATATAATCTTTCATTAAGTTGTCTTCAGGGTCATACCTTCTCATGCTTTCTGTATCCCGTTGGAACACTTACTGATACAGGGGTTTAATAATAATGGATACTTTCTAGGATTATGGATTGAGGATTAAGCAAATAATATGGGTAAAGACTTAGAACAAGGGCTGAGATATGAGGTCAAAAAACATCAGCTATTATCATCTTGCTCTTCACCCATTCCTGAAGCTTTAGGTTTCTGACTTGCTTTCCACCTCAGCCTAGAAAACAGCCCACAGCTCCCCTTTGTCCCATGCCTACCCCAGTTCCAAATTCTCCCTGGCTCTGCTTCCGAGACCCCTGTTTCTAGATTGTCCAGTAGGAAGATTGGACAAGATCAAACATTCCTAAGAATAACTAATTCATACTCTTAAACAAAATCAATCTAAAAAATTACCCACACAATTAGAAAATATACTGAGTGACCATATCATTAACTCTCATTCGTGAATTATAGCTTTGGCATATGTATGCAGCAGAGTAATTTGTGGCGAAATAGATTAAAAAACTAATTGTTAACCTCTTAACAGGAGTTCCATCCTCAGTAAATCATAAAGGGAGAAACAGATTGGGATAATAACACAGACTAGTAATGGTAATAGTAATAAATTTCAGTTTGTCAGATTAATTGAAGAGGCTCATAAAATACCAATAAAGTCCAGTTTTAAAAATAATTATTAGATGTTTGAAGTTTTTCATAAATAGATAAACAAATATAAAACTTCATTTTGTCTGGGTGTAAAATCTGCCTTTAAAAATTAGTAAAGAAGTTTGCAACATTGTAGAGAAATAAAATTAAAATAACTTTAAAAAATTAGCAAAGAGTCCATGCTTCAGTGAGATTATTTCCAAACCTATGTTGAATAATTTTAGAGATGACTTCCACAGAGATATTTTGGTACTGGAAGCCTACAACTGGGGGACTCAAAAGACAGTCGCAAACAACTTCCCTGAAGCACTAGCATGGGGGGGCATAATCAGGGCTCTCAGTAGTCTAGAAGTCTTGAGCATCCAGCCACCAAAGTAGAACCACAAATCGCAATGCAGGATCTCTAAGAGGTCTGCAAAGGGCCACACAGAGGCTGCTGCCATGTCTGATCCTCATTGTTACATTATAATCCAGAACCACCTGGAAGGAGGTCCTGGGAAATGCAGTTCCCAGATTTTGAAGGGAGTGGTGATGGTGTCGAAGAGTCAACAGCAGACAACCCCACCAGCAGTACTACCAGGCACCATCCTAGGCACTTTAGAACACTGTCTTATTTAATCCTAACCAGAATCATACATAGTACATATACATATTCCCACTTTACAGATAATTTTACAGATAAGTAAACAGAGAGCCAGAAAGATGTAGTAACTTGTGCATGGTCATAAAAAGAAACAAGATTTATACCGCACTTGTCTAGCTTTCTGTAACATTCTCCTTCTCTATATAAATTACGAAAGTCCATGCTTTTCTTATCTTAAGAATCCAAATTATGGACTTCTCTGGTGGCGCAGTGGTTAAGAATCTGCCTCCCAATTCGGGAGACGCCGGTTCGAGCCCTGGTCCAGGAAGACCCCACATGCCACGGAGCAATTAAGCCTGTGGGCCACAACTACTGAGCCAGGGCCCGGGAGCCACAACTACTGAGCCCATGCGCCTAGAGCCCGTGCTCTGCAACAAAGAAGCCACTGTAATGAGAAGCCTGTGTACCGTGACGAAGAGTAACCCCACTCGCCGCAACTAGAGAAAGCCCGTGCACAGCAAAGAAGACCCAACACAGCCAAAAATAAATTAATTAATTAACAAATTAAAAAAAAAGAAGAATCCAAATTACTAGCCACATAGGACTAATATTTTCCATCATACAAAATTAAGTACATGAGAATGATAAGTTGGGTTAGGATGAATGAGTTTTGCAAATGAATGTCAATAATTTACCAAGTTCTCTTTGTTCAGATTAGTACCCACTGTGCTCTCATACTCCGTAGTGCACAAAAAATCATACTCCCTTGTGTTGACTTAGTCCCAGTGAAATAATACCTTGCTTTTCAGCTTCTGGAAGGTGATTTGGTTCTCCCAATGGAGAAGAGTCATGAATAAAAATTAGTCAAGCAGAAGTCAACCTTCAGGAAGTCTAAGGCTGGGAATGAGTGGGCGTGTGCTCTTAATCAGAACCAGGGTTTCATTTCCATCTGCTCACCCCAAGGCCCAAGTTGAGCCCACTCACGAACAGATTCAAACTCTGGGAATTGCTTCAGAATTTACCCTTCTAGGACCAGAATTTTTTCAAATAGTATGAACCTCCCCAAACACCTGCAATCAGGCATTCATCCCCTCACTGTGTGTTTTCTGTATGAGGGAGATGCAGGGAGGAAAAAGGATGCCAATTTCTCCTTGGTACTCATATAAATATGAAACTGGAACTGTGCAAATGTTAAACACAGAGTATAAGCCAGCCAAGAAAGTATACTATTCAAAGAGGAGAGGTTGAGAGACTGAGGGTCAAGGTGACAGCAAAGTCAGTGTCTTAATGGAAAGAAAGAGTAGGAGGGGTGCAAGGATATGAATCATGGTTAGAGGAGAATCTCAGAAACTAAGAGCCTCAAAAGGAAACAGTTTTAAATGAAGTGAAGGTCCAGTGTCTGGATGAGTGACTAGGTATCTGAGGTCAGGTTAAGTTGAAGGCTACCAACAATTAGGAAATTCAGGAATGATATGGATGGCCAATGAATGTTGATGGTGAAGTAACTGGATCCTATTGTTAGCCACGTTAATTATACTCTTGTCAAGATCCTCTATTCTCTGGTCCCATCCAACCTTCTCTCCCACCCACCTTGCTAATCCTCAGATTGCTATTAGGAAAAAACCATATAACCCATGTTGATGGACTCGATTGGAAATGTATAGTTTTTGAACTCCACTGAGTCCCTAGGTGTGCTTAGCAATCTTCAGGTGATTCACATTTTTTTCCAAAATAGTAGGTCTTTCAAACTCAAAGCCACCTACCCTTCCTGCTGGCATCCTCATTCTGAATAGATAACCTTACCTCCAACCTCGAAGAAAAAAATAGAAGCAGTCAGACATGAACTTCCCTAAAATACTCTCCTTTTATATTCAGACTTATCCATCACTTTATCTGTCCTTACCTGCCCATTGTTTGCTTAATCTAAGCTCCACCCAACTCCTTTTAAGAATTTGCTCCCTGAATTAGCACCCCAAGCTTGTATCAACAATATCTGCTTTTCTACTGGCTCCTTCACCAGGACCTATACATATGGATGTCTTCTTCATCCTAAAACCAATATTTCCTTACCCATGACCATGTAAGCTGGCACCACATCTTTATCTTTAACAGCCACATTTTGTGAAGCCTCACTTTCTCCATTCCTCATCAACCATTCACTCCTGCAATCCATTCAAACATGCAACAAACATGTATGACAACTAAAATCTGGTTTATGTATCTACTGCTTACCTGGTACTCTACCTAAAAAGACCACTACTGCCAAGTTCAGTCCTCACTTTTCTGGTCCCTGTTGGAGTTTGTTACCTCACCTCTCCTTATTGGAATCCTCTCCTACATTAGCCTTAGAAGCACCTCCTTCTTCCTGAACTTTTCTTACTTCTCTATCCATTTGTCCATAGATTCCTTGGAGAATCCTCTCCTTCTTCCTTCTCTTGAAATGTTGATTCTCTTCAGGATCTATCTTCAGTCTTTCTCTCTTCTTTTTTATACACCTTCTCTCATCAGTTACATCACATCCTGTCAGTTCAACTATACCCGTGATTCCAAAACCTATATCCAGCCCCCAAATCTCCCCTGAGCCAATTTCTCAGTTGCCTACTAAACATTGCTATCCATTTGTCCTGCAACACTTCAAACTCAAAACGTTCACAACAGAACTCATTGATTCCCCCCATATCAGGCCCTTCTCCTTTGTAAAATTTCTCCCCGGAAAAGAGAGAGAAGGTAAAATGAACAAATTAATAGAGTCTCTAGCATGAGGAATAGGAAAGGAGGAAGGGAAAGGGTTAGTAAAAATTATAGCAACATTTATTGCCTGTGTCTTACATGTTGGGCAGTGTGCTAGGCAGTTTTCATAGATAACATATTTATTAACTGTCTTTGGTGAATTCACAACAACCATATGATATGGTGAGATAGGCAAAATAAC
This sequence comes from Balaenoptera ricei, assembly GCF_028023285.1. Classification (NCBI taxonomy): domain Eukaryota; kingdom Metazoa; phylum Chordata; class Mammalia; order Artiodactyla; family Balaenopteridae; genus Balaenoptera; species Balaenoptera ricei. Next base: position 90,273,899 of record NC_082645.1, read on the forward strand.
AGCTCCCTAAAGATGCCCATGTCCTAATCCCCATAACCTACGAATATGTTAACTTCTGTGGCAAAACAGACTTCGCAGATGTGATTAAGTCAAGGATCTTGAGATGGGAAGATTATGCTGGATTATCCGAGTGGGTCTAATATAATCAGTGTGTCCTTATGAGAGGGAGGCAGAAGGGTCAGAGTCAGAGAAGGGGTTGTGAAGATGGAAGCAGAGGTTGGAGTGATGCAGCCATGAGCCAAGGAATGTGGGCAGCCCTAGAAGCTGCAAAAGGCTGGGAAGGGATTTTCCCCTAGCATCTCCAGAAGGAATGCACCCCTGCTAATACATTTACTTTAGTCCTATAAGAACAATTCCAGATTTCTGATCTTCAGCCTGTAAAATAATAAATTTGTGTTGTTTTGAGTCACAAAATAGCCCCATTTGCACATGAGGAAATGAAAGCCCAAGGAACTGGACTGGTCTAAGGTCACAAGGGATTCAAGCTTAGGTAGTTTTGGCAAGCCACCTGTGTGCTTAATTACAATGGAAGCCCAAAGGGGCTGTCTAAACTGATAATCCTCACCTGGTGGAGGTCCAAATGCAGACACCAAGAGCTAAAGAAGGAGAGATTGGAGGGCAAGGGAAATAAAAGCAGGGTACAGTGGTTCAAGAATGGTCCTGGGCAAATATCTATAACCAGCACACTGCTCACTCTGTGCTCGCAGATCTAGGAGGGCTGGCTTTGTTTACAGTATAAGCCAGGGTGGATTTTTGCTTTTCTCTCCATTTAGAGCATCCTCACCAAGCAGTATGCAAGCTAGAAACTTTGAATTCCTTTGTTCAAGAATCTTAATTGAGCACTTTCTTTGTGCTAGATGATATGCCTGGTCCCAGAGATGTGAAATGAAATCGTATGTGCTCTTGCCTTCTCTCTACCCTCTCTTCCAGAATCAGCATTTCTTCCTCTGGCTTGCTGCCACATTACTGATATCTCTGCTATTGTATAGTTCATTACCATTATTCTACCTGACCGTAGCAAGCAAAGTTAAATGTTAGACTAACTCTCTTCGGGAGCTGAGACCTTGGGGAGATGGGCGCTTCTATATACTGCTGGCAGAGTATAATTTGGCAATATGCATAAAAAGCCCTGAAATGTTTATGAAATGTACATTATATTGGCAATTCTACTCCTAAGACTCTTCTATGAAAATAATCAGATTGACATATGAGGGTAGTCATTTCAATATTATGTATAATAGTGAAAAATTAGAAGTAACCTAAATGTTTTGTTGGGTTTTTTTTTTACAAATTTATTTATTTATTTATCTATTTTTGGCTGTGTTGGGTCTTCGTTGCTGCACGCGGGCTTTCCCTAGCTGCGGTGAGCGGGGGCTACTCTTCGTTGCAGTGTGCGGGCTTCTCACTGCGGTGGCTTCTATTGTTGTGGAGCACAGGCTGTAGGTGTGCGGGCTTCAGGAGTTGTGGCACGCGGACTCAGTAGTTGTGGCTCATGGGCTTAGTTTCTCTGCAGCATGGGGGATCTTCCCAGACCAGGGTTCGAACCCATGTCCCTTGCATTGGCAGGCAGATTCTTAACCACTGCACCACCAGGGAAGTCCAGAAATAACCTAAATGTTAACATTAATGGAAGGGTACACAAATCTTGGTGAATCCAAAAGATGGCAATCTATGCAGCCACTAAAAAAAATAATGTTTTCAAATAATATTTGGTGACATAGGGGAATGTCCATGATATCTTATTAAATATAAAGAGTACAACCCACAACTATACTGATAGTATATTAATAGTAGTTAGCTTTGGGTAACAGAATTATGGGTTACTCTTATTTTCTTACATATACTTCTCTGTATTTTTAGATTTTTCTACATGAACATATATTGCTTTTATAATCAAGGTAAAGACATTTTTCTGTTTATTTTCCTTTTGATTAACTGATAAATGCATACAATATTTATAATATATGAAATATATAAAAATTTGAAAAGAACACCTGTATAACCAACCCCCCACTGAAAGGGATTCCTAAAACCCAATAAATATTATTTTAAAAGAACAGTAGAGGAATGTGTTTATGTGGATTATTCTCTGCCTTTCTAGATTCTCTGCCATCCCTACTCTCTGCCCCAGGAGAAGCCAGCCTCCATGGACTGCATCACTAAGGTATCCTTGCCCATAGCTTCAAGCTGAATTTGACTAATAAGAGGCTTTAGCAAAAGATTGGAGGATAGGAGAAGAGAGAAGTTGGGCTATCCATTCTCCTTGCTATCTGGCACATTGTGCATCTCTAGAACCAAGCACATTGGGCAGTGTCTATGCTACTTTTCCTGTGGGCACGGATGCTGTCTTGTAGCTCTTTGCCACAGCTATGGCTCTCTCTAGGAGCTGGTACCCTCCCTGTCCTCTTGCATCTTCAGGCCTTGTGCCAGTAGGCTTCTTGCTTGCTAATCACTCAACACTATCCCTTGTTGGTTCCCTTCACTCTGCCCACATCTGCAAGTTGTTCCTACATTAACTTTTTTCAATTAACCCTATGAGTGCACCATCTGTCTCCTGCCAGGCCCCTGACTGGTATGGTGTTTAAGGTGAATTTACAACAGCTGCAGAAATATAGAGGGGGTGGAATAAGCAGATGGCTGGTGTTCAGAGAGCAGAGGTAGTTGCACAATGGCAAGATCATTGTCTGGGAAAGGCAATGGAGAGCTGAGTCTGGAAACAGAATGATTTGGTTGGAGACTTTTTCAAGAAAAGCGATGGTGTCACCCAAAAGTCAGGGTTCAGGTGGGGTAAACAGAGTGTTGTGGAAGAAGTTGAGCTTACAGCATCCCAAATATAAACTTCTAGTGGTAGATTTGCAGCTTCTAGTGGGAAATTTGGAGAGAGTGGGTTGATGGCTCCAGTTCAGAGGAGTTCAGAAGACTTGTGGATGTGAGGTACATTTGTGGATGCAGCACCATTATCTTTTTAAAAGTTGTTGCATGAATTTGTTTGGACTCAAAGCACAACACAGCAAAGCCTATCTTGTCACCTCCCTGGTGCTGGGTGACTTTGCTCTAGGAGTAACCCTTAGCCTCTGCTTTTGTTCCTCCTCAAATTGGGTGCCTCTTGCTGTATTGACCAGAAATCTAACACTTGCTCATAGCCAGCACCACTTTTACTCTCTGAACCAGACTTTGACATTCTGCCCTAGTTTTTGGCTTCCCTGCTCCCATCTCAGGGTTGGCAACCTTTACAGACTCCTTCCTGCCTCTGGGCAGGTTAGACCAGATGACAGACATGCCTCCGAAAGTAGACTTCCTTAAAAGCTGGACTTTGGCCTTGGAGCCTGAACCCCTGGGCAAATCAATTTGAGCAATAAAACCTTACATATGCAAAGTGTACTTTCCCCAAGGACTTTCAGCTCTATCTCATTTGAGCTCAGATTTTTCCCACCAGAATGAAGGTCAGGGGGAAAAGGCAAGTAAAGAGGCTGGGAAGCTACCCCACAGCCAGATTAAATTCCCTTATTTCCCCCAAACTGAATATTATGGAGCATTGTTTTCCTTTGATCATAAAGTTGTAGGAATTTGCCTTAGGTAAATAACTCCTACCCCACCCTGTACCATCCCCCCCTCCCCTCCACAGCAAAAAGGCAGTATTGTCCAGAGGTGATGTTCAAGGGTTCTATCATGAGGTAGGCACAGGTTCTTAGCCTGTGTGTCTAGAAACAAAGCCTTTTCAGTACCCTCAGATAATGAAGTCTTGGGCAACTGACTCGAGCAAAATGAATTCACAAAAATTGACGTATACATCAAAAAGCACTGCTCTAAAAAATTTTTTTAAATCTCATATCAATTCTCACAGCAATCCTAAAAGATACATAGGTTCAATTATTTTTTTAAAAATCTTATTGGAGTATAGTTGATTTACAATATTGTGTTAGTTTCAGGTATACAGCAAAGTGATTCAGTTATATATATATACATATATTCACTCTTTTTTAGATTCTTTTCTCATATAGGTTATCACAGAATATTGAGTTCCCTGTACTATACAGTAGGTCTTTGTTGGTTATCTACCTTTTGTATAGTGGTGTGTGTGTGTGTGTGTGTCTGTGTGTGTCATCCATCCCAAGCTCCTGATTTATCCCTCCCCACCACATTTCCCCTTTGATAACCGTAAGTTTGTTTTCAATACCTGTAAGTCTGTTTCTGTTCTGTAGATACATTCATTTGTATCTTTTTTTAAAAATTAGATTCCACTTATGAGTGATATCATTTATTCCCTTTAATACAAGGAAACTAACAACACATAAAATTGAGTAAGTTGCCTAAGATCCCACAGGAAGGAAGTGGCAGAGCCCAGATTAGGACCCAGGCACACAGCTCAGCAGCCTGTATACAACGTCCTTAACTGAAGCACCAGGCTTCAAGGTGCCACTTACACTAAACATTCATGAAGTGGTGTTTGGATCTTGCATTTTCTCCCTGAGGCAAACAGATGGAAATGCAACCTACAGTCAAGATTGCTTGGTGAATATTAAGTACAAACAAATGGGAATTAGATTTTCTTAATGAAGGGTTCTTCAGCTAAGAGTGCTTGAAATATATTCTTCCCCTCCACTGAGGAGAGAACCAGCCGAGGAGACGACTGGAATCTTCTGGTGAAGGCACCTCTTTCTTGGTCATTGGTAGGGACTGACAGGTCACTTTCTTGGTCTCCTCCTTGTTTTCCTCCTGCCACCACTGAGAATTTTCTGTTAACACTTTCTTCCCTTAGATATGTTAATGTCATTGTATTTGCCACAGCTTTAAACATGCTAATTGCCAGGCTTTGAAGGCAGCTATTCTCTAATCTCTTGACTGGAACTTAATCCGGAAGCTCATTAGCCAGCCCATCCTGAGCTATGATTCTGGGTTTGCACAGACTCCGGCCTCATCCTTTTGAGTTGATTTGCTTAGTTTAACTCTGAGTTTTGAGGTGCTTTACTATCATTCTTATCTATCTTCAAAATTCCCTCCTTTCTAAAGTTGCAATTTTGTACTTTCTAATGTCGGCAGAAATGTTCCAAGATAACAGTCATCCCAGGTGTCCCCATTTGGAAACAGACAAGGCATATAGACCTTTGATGTATTATTTTATTTGATTTTCTTATTCAAAGCTCCCTGATATCAACTGTACAGAGATGAAAGATGTTTTCTTGGGGATGCTAGAGAGAGGATGGGGTGATATTAAAAACTCTGAGTACTTCTGTCTTGGACAAAACATAGGAAGAAGCAGTGTGATTTGTCCTCCTGGGTAATCTTGAAAAGTGGCACATTTTACAATGGGTAATATGTTGATGTGACTGTCATGACTACTGAAAAGCTCTTAGGAAAAGAAATCTGAAAACAGGACTTGATTTTCCACATATTTTCTCCACCATTACCCTCTACCAGTCTGGACCTGAGAACACAAACTTGAGAAGCCAAATCTCCAACTACCTACTCATAAACTTATGTCGTTCATAAGTCTGAGACTGTTCATATATTCTATTCTGTGACATGAGTCTAGCACTTGACTTTAGTTTAATCTTTTAAATATGTATAATATATATAATAATAATATACACACACACACAAATATATATGATACCAGTGCTTAGGAAAAGTAACAATGCAAATGCCAAGTGGAGTATAAAAATAGTCCTTTCAGTTCAGTATTCTTATTCTAAGGATGATACCAATAGATGTTTTACATGAAAGCTTGGTTATTCTACACAGCAAAAACTGACATCAAGAGAAGAGGTAGGGCTTCCCTGGTGGCGCAGTGGTTGAGAATCTGCCTGCCAATGCAGGGGACACGGGTTCGAGCCCTGGTCTGGGAAGATCCCACATGCCGCGGAGCAACTGGGCCCGTGAGCCACAACTACTGAGCCAGCGCGTCTGGAGCCTGTGCTCCGCAACAAGAGAGGCCGCGATAGTGAGAGGCCCGCGCACCGCGATGAAGAGTGGCCCCCACTTGCCGCAATTAGAGAAAGCCCTCGCACAGAAACGAAGACCCAACACAGCAAAAATAAATAAATTAATTAATTAAAAGCCCATTTGTCTGCCTTCCTGTAAAAAACAAACAAAAAAACTCTTAAAAAAATTTAAAAAAAGAAGTAAAACATTTCAAACATCCCTAGTAATTCTTAATAAGCTAGTAAAATTCTATCTGCTTCAACAGTAATACATGGCTTTCTTATCTGGTGAAAGTCACATGTTTTAAAAGATCAAGCCACAACCTAGTCTTTGGAACCTTGGTGCCTCAAGCAAGCTTGATGGATGGGGTCAACTCTAGAATGGGTAAAATGTCAACAAGGTAAGTCCACAGTCCATGCCATTACATATCCTAAAGGTACATTATTCACAGTGAAACTCTCCACTCTTTTCTACCCTACTCTTGGCTTCAAGAATTTTATTGAACTCCCTTGCTTTCTGTCTTCCAGTAGATTTGACCAATGAAATGCATCTGTAGGAGATCAGATGTAGGGTATTATGAGGTTGATGTATTTATTCCTCTAGCCCCCTTCCTGCTACATCTCTACATAGGCTAATGTTCATGTTAGGTGTCCCTTTCCATATCACTCTGCATAGGGATGGTAACATCTCCCCATTTTGCTAACTCTGAAGTACTTCACCTTCCACTATTGGTTTGCCTAAAGCTGCCCACACTTGTAAGTGGTTCCTTTATAAAGTCTCATCACTTAACCCAATTCAAGTGAGCTGTCTGATTCTTCTTAGAACCCTAATTGATACAAATGTTAAAACTAAAAATACCTAAATTTAGTGGTTTTAGGTGAGATCATTTGTAATAAAATGAGAATTTTGAAAACTTAGCCAGCTACTCAGATGCACATTGATTAGCTAGGAAGAGTTATAGAGCAGATTTTTCAAAGATTGGATTTTTATTTAACCCCAGAAAAGGGAGACAGAATATCAGGATGAGGGTAAAATCTTAGAAGAGGGGAATGGATTCATTGTTCAACTTAACTGTAAGTTAAACAGTGGCTCAAAAATTTGGTTAGGTGAGCAGATTTTTTTTTTTTGAGGGTTCTTAGAATCATTACCTTCAAAGCAAAACCGTGGAAGCTTTCACTGCACATGGCAAAATGGTTGTAACAAAACAAAGTTTGAGAGTTGGGTAAAAAAAATTTGATTTTGTGGATCACCACTCTTAGTTCTTAAATTTGATGACAATTATAGGTTAAGAAATAAACAAACAACTCTCTCATCAGCCATCTTTCAGCACTTAAAATATCCTTTGAGTATTTCTCTAAGGCACACATGAAATTGATGAGTGGATCAAAAACACTTATCAGCCACCATGTCAGGAGTGACACAGCCTCACAGGAAAAAGATTTATTGAAATTTTCACTAACAGTATTATGAAAATTTGCACTAATTCTCCTCTTGGCCACATTCTGCTGATCTCAGTCTTCTCTCCATAAAACGTAACCTCCAGGAGAGCAGAGGTGTTATGTCTCATGTTTACCACTGTATCTTAATCTTTCCAGGTGTTATAATAGAATACCTTTGACTAGGTGACTTATAAACAACAGAAATTTATTTCTCATGGTTCTGGAGACTAGGAAGTACAAGACCAAGGTGCCAGTAGATTCGATGTCTGGTGAGAGCCCACTTCCTGGTTCATAGATGACCATCTCTTGCTATATTCTCACATGGTATGAGGGGTGGGGAGATCTTGGTGTTTATTTTATAAGGGCACTAATCCCGTTCATGAGGGCTCCACTCTCACCCTCTAATCACCTCCTAAAGGCTCCAAATACTATCACATCCAGGATTAGGATTTCAACATACAACTTTGGGGAGGACATTCAGTCTAATAGTGCACTTTATATCCACAAACAGAACCTGACCTATGGTAGTCACTTGGTAAATATTTGCTGAACAACCGAATGGGTGTTTCCTCAGTGATTACTCTGGTCTAGCTCATAAAGTTGTAAAGAATCTATCTTTATACATGTATTTAGATTATTGTCTTTACAAAATATTGTAGAGGCGAGAAACTGCCTGGATGAAGTTGAAAGACTAATTGGATTAGCATCTTATCCTGTAGCCAAAGATATGGGGAGAAAACTTTTGTCCTGATGGAAAGTAATCTAAAATATGTTTTGTATTAATACAATATGGATGCACTATGGGGTCTAAAGCAAAATTCAAATAATATTTTTAGACAGAATATGAGACAACAGAGGTGTTTTTCTTGCAGTGACTGCCTTCCCCAGCCAAATGCTGGAAGTTCAGATTGACTCTTCCATGTCTTTAGGAGCCCTACTCAAAACACTCAGGTAATAGAAGTTTTGGCTATTATACCTAGTCCATTGTGATCCACCCTTACTGAATTATTATCAGCTAAGTCTCTTTGGCTCCATTTTCTGCTAGTCTGCCTCTGATTTTTTAAAATAACTGAAGACATTTACAATACATACTTTCATTTATTTATCCATTCATTTTTATCTTTAAATTGGTTTATCAGTCATTACCTGAGCCCTCATTTACATGCAAATCATTGTGTCTGTGAATTCTTAACAGAGTTCTCTTATGACATTATGTCTTAGGTTGGGTTATCTGAAGAACACACTATGAGATGGAGATTCATATGTAGAAATTTATTGGAGAGTGTGCTCAAAATCAATTCTTATGTGGAAGTGAAGGAAACGAATTGCATAGGGATGCATTTTCAACAAAGTTCTTCTGTGAGTGGGATGACATTCAGAGTTGACCAGTCTTAAGGCAGAGGATCTGGACCTTTACACCCTTCCCCCCAACCATAGATCACTCAATGAATGTGGGCATGTGGGCTGCACCGCGAATGAGACATGATTTCAGGCAGGGAGGCTCTATTCCATTGAGGGAAATTCCTGGACAGCAATTCAGCTGAGATACTCAGCTGCCAACGATCCCAGCACCAGGAGAATGAGTGCTCAGAGTCCTAAAGGGGGGGATCTGTGTGATGCATCACAGCCTACACTATTACTATAGGAGGGTTCAATGTTCTTCCAAGAAATTCCTCCTAATATGTTGTTTTTCACAAATGCGGTTTCCTTGCCTCTGGGTGTGTTTGCCATATTTACAACCTTCAGATGCAGTTATTTATTTGAGACTTCAGAGGGAAACATTCATCTATCTATCCTGGAATGCAGAAAAGTCACACGCCTTGACACTGTTCTTAGGTTGGATTTTCCTACCCCTGGTATCCTTACCAACTCCTGCCAAGTAGTGTTCAAATTTCTTTCCTCAAGAAAATTTATTGAAGTATCTGTGGACTGCTAGGTTACTCCCATTTATAATGCAGTTCATTGTTAGTATGTCCTGGTTTCATTCTGGCAACAATATATTTTAAAACCCTTGGGTCCATGACTTACTGTTTATGAACTTATTTCTTCTTTAATTAATATTTATGTTCTTTGCTACAGACAGTTGTTTGGTTTGGTTTAAAGACGGGCCTTACTCAGAATAATGTAATGAGGGGCTTCCCTGATGGCGCAGTGGTTAAGAATCTGCCTGCCAATGCAGGGGACACGGGTTCAAGCCCTGGTCCGAGAAGATCCCACATGCCGCGGAGCAACTAAGCCCATGCGCCACAACTACTGAGCCTGCGCTCTAGAGCCCGCGAGCCACAACTACTGAGCCTGCGTGCCACAACTACTGAAGCCCGCGCGCCTAGAGCCCGTGCTCCGCAACAAGAGAAGCCACCACAATGAGAAGCCCGCGTGCCACAACAAAGAGTAGCCCCTGCTCGCTGCAACTAGAGAAAGCCTGTGTGCAGCAACGAAGACCCAAAGCAGCCAAAAATAAATAAATAAATAAAATTAAAAAAAAAAAAGAATAATGTAATGAAAAAATAATTTGGGTAGAGAGTGGTGGTTACCGTGGCAATGCTGTAGATTGGTACTAAGAGATCAATGAAGAGCTGAGGCAGCTCCAAAAGTGCCTTCTCCTTTCTCATGGACCACTGGGGCCTCAAGAATTGAATCGGGCTTTCAACTCTTTCTCTAACAAGCAGCGAATTCTCTTTATTCTCCAGCCTACATAGTAGAAAGGAGCCAGTTTCTTTGGCTTTGCTAATCACCAATTACTTTACCAGGTATAGCTCTTAATATCAGGTTATGTCATGGGTCATCAGTTAGCCTATGGATGGTTCTCCTTGAATTAGGGACCACTCTTGGTCTAATCGGTAGCTATTCTAGTCCTTCAAAGAGCTTATATTGGGGATGCAATAAGGGAACTTACAGTTAGAAAAATCTCATTAAGTTTGGTAGAGGTCATGACCAACATAGACTACTCATCATTTATACCACCATTTGGGGGTATCAAGTACCAAAAATTTATTATGCACTTGGCAAATTGATAGCTCTTTTTATTTGCTCTGAAGTTATCCTTTTGTGTCTTGTGAGATACACTGAAGTCCATGTATAACTTATATTCTTTATTATATTTATATTCCAGTTATATAAAAAGGAGTTTGAAGATAACTGCAAAAAGTTGTAACTAACATGTCCTAACAGGAGTGTACACTCTTGAAGGAAAAAAACTAATTAAATCAAGTTTTCCTGATAGTATTGCAATAAAAATTACTTATTATTCATGTATACATGTGGTAAAGTATTAATGGATTTCTCAAATAATTTTATACACAGGAATGACAAATTTAAACTCGGATAGTCTTCAAAGATTCCATCATGAATCCATGGATTAGTGTCTAAAATTACAGGATATAAGATAAATGAAATATTATCAGATAGCATTGTAGTTAGACATCTTCAGCATTCAATATTAATAGGATTTTTGGATTTGCTGTTTATAGTCCCGTGTAATCAAAGCTAAAAAAAACTATTAATTTGAGTCTGATGACTGAGCAAGAGTAGGGATTTTTTAATTTCTTAAATGATGGAAATTAATAGTTACTTTGGCAATCAAGGGAAAGCCTATACATTTCACTGTTAAAATGTCGAAGTACTTTCTCTTGAGAAAAGCATGACTTTAGCCTAGGTTGGGAAAAAGAGTATTTTCATAAATATATCAAATTGAATTGAGAATATTATTAGCACATTTCCTAAATCTAAAATATTTGTGAGACTTAAAATGTCTATTTATGAAATACTGTAGAAGCTCACCAGGAAAGACCTTCTAGGCCAGTCATTATGTTTGTTCCCAAATATTTCCCTGCAAGTGTGAGACAGTAGTGGAAGCAAGGAGGGTGGGAGAAAGGAATCCTGGGGTATGGATATCCCCAACCTGCCAGTATCTCTCTCCTCTGGCTGTGTTTTCACGACACAGCTCCTTATAATTGCAGATCACCCCTGGACAGCCCCTCTCTCTGAGCCCCCCGCTTCTGGCAGGCAGTCTCTGCTATGGTTTTAGTTCCTGCCAGGCTGCCCAGCTTCTGGGTTCTGCTAACGCTACTTCCTGCCTGCATCTAGCCAGTCCTAGAGAAAGAAGCAGCTTCCTGCTGTGGGGAATGTCTAAGTTGCCTTGCACTTCCTTTTTGGTTTCTCAGCGCTTCCATCAACAGTGTAATTAACTTCTTGTATTCGGTTCCCTCTGTTTGAGATGTCTGTTTTTAATTTGCCTGACTGGACCCTGAGTCATGCGGCATCCTCTGTTTCCCATGCATGGAATAGTAGTAGGGCTGGACATTAAGCAATCGCAGAGTCCACCACTTTGTATAAACACATGTACAGGTGGGGATATTCTACAACTATGTACATACACGATGTTTCACTTCAATATAGTTTTATGCAATTGACTCCAACATTCTTCTTTTGGATTCTCCCCAAATTTTAGTTACTTTCTACTCTAATTCTTTATATATGAAGACGTCAGAATAATAACAATCAAATGCTATTTTATGGATATTACACCTTTGATCAAGCACCGAGAGGGTATTTCTTTGGTGAAACAGATCCAAACTCCTTTGTCTATATCTCACAGCTCTCCCTCAATTATTTCCCTCAATCATGTCCTTCTTCCCATATCTTTATAGCCTTGTATCCTATGTTGTGCTATCTGTTCCAGTCAAACTATCTTGCCTTCCATTTGTAACATTCAATTTCCTGTTCTCATCATTGTGTCTTCACTAGGGCAGCAGCACCCTTTCTTATCATATCTTGACATTGATAATACTTTATACATATGATAAAATAGTAACTTGTAATTAATAATGCATCATCATACACATGTGTAACTTCTCTGCATCTCTCTCTTCTTCAATATTGGCATTCTCCAGGATTCTAGTCCAAGTCCTATGCCTTTTCTTTTTAGACTCCTTTTTTTGGATGATCTCCATTCGGATGAGTTCACCTCCAAATCTACAGCCCCTAAATCTAAATCTCTAGTCCCCAGATTCTCTCCTGACCTTTACACCTTACATTTCCAGATAACTAAACACTTCTACCTGATCCCCTTGCAGGCACATCAAACTCAAAATGTCCCAGACTGAATGTACTCTTCTTTTCCCACAATCCGCTGTCCTCCCCCAGCCTTTTCAAGATTCTCTAGCTTTAATCAATAATGTCACCTCTTAACTAGAAACCTGACTCTTTCTGGACTCCTCCTAAAAGCCTGCCGGCTTTGATCTGTCACACATCCTGAAAGATCTCTCGAATCTGCCTTTCCTCATCATCTTTATCACCTGAGTCACTTTGTAGACAATCTCTTCAACCTCCTTCCCTGCCTCTCTCTCCTGGCTCATTAATGCTGCAACCAAACTGGCTTTCTCTTAATTCCTGTAACACACCAGTCTCCATTTTATCTCAGGAATATTTGCATTTGCTATTCCTTTTTCTCCAGGTTCTTCACAAAGTCCTGTTTTCTCTTGCTTATCCAGTCTAAACAGGTTCTCTCTTACCCCATTGTTCCCTATCACGCAGCCTGTTGTTTATACCCTTCATTACACCTTATCACAATCTGCAAATATTTTGTTCATTTGGCTAGTCATTTATCATCTGTCTTCCTCACTAGAGTCTAAGCTTTGTGATCACTTTGTGCTCAGCAGATTATAGGTGTTGAGTAAATACTGTTGCACAAAGAAATGAATGATTGAATGAATGAACTCAGCAGGGCTTCTGTCTCTCTCCTAGGTCCCCTGTATTCTTCCAAGCACAAATCCAATCATGTCACTGTCCTGCTTAAAATCCTTTGATGGTTTTCTATTTTCTGTAACAGTCATCTTAACACTCAGCAACTCTTTTTGAGATTTACAATTGTGGCAAGGACAAGGGTTCAGAATCTTTAGTTTAAATGGAAACTTTAGGAACAGATAAAAAAATGAGTTCCTTCCCATCACCTTCTGGGCCAAAGAAAGTTCAATGCCTTAAGCCAATGTTGGTCATATCTCTTGTTCTACATTTCATTACCAGGCAGGCAGGGAAGTAAAGAAGCAATGGACTTATGAACCAGAGGATCTGGGTCCTGAATTTGGTTGGTCACCTGACCTTCCCAGGCTTTTGTTTCCTCATCTATAAAATGAGGAAATTGTACAAATAATCTCCAAGGCCCCTTTCAGCTCTGTACTTCTATGATTCTCAGGGACTCGACTATTATGTCCCAGGATTATTTTTTGAGCATCGAGTTAAATAATATGTAGATTGTGACATACAATACAAATCTTATTATTTTTGCTATGAGTGTGACACCCTCATTACAAAGCAAGTAATACTTGGGCCTTAGAAACTGTTGACAATGATGATCATTGATTAATTTATTTCTTTTCAAGTATCATTTGATTTATTATTTTTTGGAAGTAGTTTCAAGCCTAGTGAAAATAAGTGGCATTTAGAAACGTTAGTAAATAGAATAAAAGGTGGAAGAGGGCAATACATTTCATCTTCTATGTGCTGGGTGCTTTATGTATGCTATACCTTAAAATAGGATTATCATCCCATTTCATAAAGGAGCACAGTGGAGACTGCCAAAGATTACATAGGTGGTAAGTGGCAGAGTACTTTGGAACATAGGTCTGTCTAGCTCCAGTCTACTAGTTCTGCCTGTATTCTTTTTATACACTGAAGCATCTGGTGCCAAATCTCAGCTCTTTCTCTACCTTCTGTCAATTACACGAACACCAACTCACTTCTCGAAGTCAAGGGATATAAATGGGGGGCAGAAGGAGGCCTTAGGTAAAGTGAGTAGGATTGAAAAGAGAAGTCTTGATTGCAAGCTCTCCTCAGTTCAGGATCTTTCCTTGGATAACTGAGCTTGTTTGAGAGCACCCTTGACCATTGCCTTTGGCTTCCGTCTAACTCTTTCACAGAAGCCTAGTGGTGAGAGGACCCGGTGCTACTCTGAGTAGAACCTACTCCTAGTGGTCGGCATTCATGGACCCTAATATGCTTCAGAGGAAGAGATCACACAGTGAGGAAAATCATCTAACTAATGATCAGCTCTCAATGAAACATCGTTGGAACAGTTTCCTTGCTTTGTGTTGGTTTGTTTATTTTGTTTTTAAAAGAGGTACTCAATTCATGATTCAGGATGAAAAGGATTTATGTCCTTTTAAGAAAACATAAATCAAAGTAGGATACTAACATTCATAGAGTAGAATTCAGTATAAGGAGGGATGGTCTACATGAAACATTATGGAGACTTACGAGTCTTACTTACAGAACAGGCATAACTAAGAACCTTTCAAAAAGCTGATAGCCCACAATACTCTTTTCAGGGTGTAAAATATTTATGTTATAAGGAGACCTATAGAAACAGTCAACAAATGAATGCCATAAGGCATTTAGAGACAAACATCTCTTAAGAAAAGCTTATTCTTGCTAAGTTAAAGAAAATAAGCCAAACACTTTGCTTTTAAATATGGAAGGAAAGAATGAAAAATCATACTCATTTTTCTCTTATGCTATCACTCTGGCACCTGATTTCATAAGGAAGCTAAGAACATAATCTATTATACTAATTGTTCCAAGGGTCTTAGAAAAAAGATTATCTCCAATTCAATTAATTTTTTTGTGAAAAATAGTGCTTGTTATAAATAATTCCTTGAAGGATAAAAATATTTTCTTTCTTAATAGTGCAAAATATCAAAATGGATGACTGGTCAACTATCTATTAAAAATTATCATTCTTTCTTCAGTATACACCCAATGGTACCTGACATTTTAGTTATACTTTCCATAACACAGAGCAGTTTAATAATATCGGTCAGTATTATTGTTCTCTGCATAACATATTTTCATAGGCTACTCCAAAGCATGCTAAGCTGTTGGATAACAAATGGGAAAATATCACACCGCAGGCAATATTTACCTATCCAACAGGCAAAACAAGAAAATGGAGCCCAGGCCTAGAATCCTCTAGTGTTACTCAATCAAGGCAAATTATTTATTGTCTTCTGCCCAGGAGGTCCCACGGGGCATGAAATACTGACTTAGGAATTTGCTAGGCCTGATTGTCTGTTGCAACCATGTTCTGTTCTATCACTTCTTAATATATGATAAATTGTTTCTGTGTATGCTGTGATAAGGTTGAACAACAAATTAAATCTGGCTATTTAATAAACATGAAATGTAAACGCTAAACTCTTTTTATAATACTAGCTTGGGTCATTAACGTTTACGCCACAGTGTGCAGGACTGTACAATGCCTTGTTCGTATCTGTGCCCACCTTCATCTGTTCCTCATCTCACACCTCACAACCTCTGCTGCGTTCACGAGACCTGATTCCACTCTTTCTGTGAGTGGGATTTGCAGAGACTGGGTGTTCTTCGTGGTTCACTGGGGGCTTCTCAAAGCCAGGACAGTGGGTCTGGGCTCTAGGTATGGGGGAGGGGCTAAAGCTGGGCCAGGGGGAACTTTGTGATGTGAAGAAGAGCAGGAGCTATTCATTATCTGAGCAGAAGAGGAGGAGACTGGAGCAAGTGTGAAGAAGAAGAAAAAAGCCATGAAGCATAAAGAATGGTAACATGCAAGTTTATCTCATCAGCTGAAAATTTTTGCTCTGTACCATTCTACATGTCCATATAATACCCAATATTAAAAGTGTCACATGTGAATGCCCTGCATTAGTATTTGTTTGCCCTGCTCATTTGGTACTTCCCATGTAAGATCAGCATAGCCATTACTACGAAGATTCTGGAGTCAGATTCCCTGGGTTTAAATCTGGTCTCCACTACTTTCTAAGAAATGTGACCTTAACCTTCCATGGCCTCAGTTCCCTCATCTCTAAAAGGAAGATAACAAAAGTATCTCTCTTATAAGGTTATTGCAAAGGAAAATAAGATGTAGATCCATAACATATGATGCATACATATACATGTATGCATATATATGTACATATGTAATATCTAACTATATCTATCTTCACCTAGAACAGTGCCTAGCATGTATCTAAATCAATAATGTTCAGTAGAATTATCACATTCATTGTTGTTTTGTAGTTTCTATTTAACTTCTCACATCTGTAGGCCTTGTCGCCTCTACTATCTATAAGACTTTTGAGGGTGGGAAGCAAGCTTATATTTTGTCATGGCTAAATGTTCTTTTTTTTGTCTCACCTGTTGGGGTTCACCGTTCCCCTATTCTTAGTCCATATGATTTAGTGGCAAGTGAATCAGGCGTGGCCAATACATGCTGCATTCCTCTCTCCAGAGAGCGGGTATGTGACTTAAGCTTGGATATGCAAGTCCTCACCAGGAAAAGGCTCATTGATGTCTGAGATGGCTGGCTTTAAGGCTGTGTAAACCTGAAACACTGGGGGTGGCCATCTTTGCCTCCTTTGGGGAGAGCTTGTTTGAGAATGGAGACAACACGGAGGAACACAGAGCCAACAGATGGAGAGAGATGCCTCTTGAGGACATTGTTTGAGTTTCTGGATTCAATCTTGCCTCAAAGGAGTGTTCTTTGGCTTTTCTGATTTTTATAAGGAAATAGATCCTGTCTTTAGTTTATTTAAATTAGTTTGTATTGGATTTGCAACCAAATTAATACTAATATACATCTTTTTCAAATCAACTTCTTGGTCCAAATGATCCTCTTTGATGCCATTGACCTTATATAAGGCCCTGTACATAAAAGACCATGTATGTGTGTGTGTGTGTATATATATATATATATATATATATATACACACACACACACACATATATATGGCATGTATGAATGAATTAAAAAAATTTAAAAGTGAAAGCCCATGAGCCCATAAATTTAATCTCCTGTGCTTTATTATACTGCCCTAGGCAATTCAAGTTCAATTTAAGTGCATCTTGACATTGGAACAAATCTCTTTTTTAGAGAAATACATGATGTAGCCCTGAGGAACTTGTTGGATGAGCTGGATTGCGAAGAAAACTGGGGGGGAGACCAGAACTGTGGGGGGATTCAGCGTTGGAAGAACCGAGTTCCTCTTAGCATAACTAACTCCATAGTCAGCTCATTCCCTTAACCCCCCCTGGGTACTGTTCTTCACGATAAAATGGGAAGAATAATACTTACAGGGTTATTGTTAGGCTCAAAGGAGCTCATTCATGTGTGAGCTAAAAATGGTACAGATGTTATTTATATTTTCCCCCCAGATATGCCAATTTCAATTGGTGATGGATACATACCTGCCAAATCATGAGCCTAAACGTGTTGAAATTTTTTTTTTTTCTAGTCAAATGCACAACAGGAAGCACATTTCAGAAGGATATATGTGAACATACGCCATCATATCTAGGTCTGGGATGTGACCTCTGGGGGGAATACTGAGTGTTCTCCGTAAAAGGAACCGTTTCCACTGCCACGTTGCCTCCAAGAATCCCTTCATTTTTACCATCAAAGAGCTTCAGAGGGCAGATGCGACGCTGTGCTTCAGACTAAGCTCCTAACAGGCCCTTTGGCCACCCTTGCAGCTCAGTACCTGTGAGCCTTCACGCCTTGGGGTGTTTTTGGTGGGCGTGGCGAGAAGCACCTGCTCCCTGGCTCTCCAAGAATCTTACTCCAATCCCCTCGTTTTAAGGGTGTAGCTCTGCAGTCTCCCAGCTATTCCCTCGAGTGTGCTTTATGAGATCCGGTTTCAATCCCCCGGTGAGGAGCTCTGAGGTCCCGTTACAATTCCCTAGAGCTCCATGTGTGTGCGGGAGGGACAGAGCCAGGGAGAGACCGAGGGAGGGGACGAAGTCTACGAGCTCCGGTTACCGCCCCGCACGGCCCCCGCCCCGAGCCGCCGAGTGCACTGCGCGGCCCGGGGAGCGCCGCGGCCCCTTTAAGAGCCGGGCCCAGGCCGGCCCTGGGGCTGGGGGAGCCCAGAGTGAGGCGCGCCGCGGAGGAGTTGGGATCCGGCGCAAAAGTTTCCTCCCAACTCCGGCCCCGCGCGCCGCCGCCGCCGCCCACTCCAGCCCGGGGCCTGGGGTCGGCCCCGTGGCCGCCGCCGCCGCCGCCGCCGCCGCCGCCGCCGCCAGGGCCAGGGCCAGGGCCGGGCCAGGCCGGGCCGGCAGTTTCGCTTTGGCAGGCGGGGAGCAGCCGCCTGGGCCGGGCCCGCGCCGGAGCAGGAGCAGGAGGAGCAGCCGGGCCCCTGGACCGCGGCGTCGCCAGCCCCCCGCCACCTGGGAGGTAGCCCTCCCCGCTGCCGCCTCCTCTCCGATTCCCGCCCGCCGGCGGCCGCCTGCCCGGGGCGAAGGGGCTCTGCTGCTAGACCCCGGCCCTGAGGGGCGCCGGGGAAAGGCGCCCCGGGGTCTCTGTGCGGGCCCGCGCCCGGCGGCCCCCGAGAGTGCGGCCGCGCCCGCCGGCCCAGACACCTGTTCGGCCGGGCCCGGCGTGGTCGCCGGGGGCCAGGATGAAAGTGACCGTGTGCTTCGGCAGGACCGGCATCGTGGTGCCCTGCAAGGAGGGCCAGCTGCGCGTCCGGGAGCTCACGCAGCAGGCGCTGCAGCGGTACCTGAAGACCCGGGAGAAGGTGGGCGCGGCGCGGGGGGCGCGCGGGCGGGACGGAGGAGGGGGCGCGGCTGCGGGCGGACTCCCCGGGAGCGCTCCGCGGCCACGGCACCTGCCAGGTGCCCCGAGGACAGGGTGGCGACGCTCGGGGGACGCAGAGCACCTCGGCGACATGATTTGTCACGACCTGTGGCCGCAACTTCTGGATGTTGCTAATATAACTGACCTGGGCGTTTGTGGGCCTTGCTTGTCCAAGGGTGGCGCGGGTACCGCAGCATCAGAATCACTCGGGGGCTCGTTAGAAAGGCACCATCTGGTGCCCCAGTCCAAGCCCACGGCCTCAGAGTCTGCTTTTCACCAAGCTCCCAGGTGACTGCACTGGTCACTGAAGTTTGACAAGCACTGCTTTAGAAGTTGTTTGAGCGAACAGTTCTCAAGGGAACGCTTGAAGGTGCTCCTCACCTCAGGTGTGATTTTTGACCTGCTAAGGCCCGCCCTATGTCTGCTCCTTGGGTTAGAAAGTTGATTGGTTCAAGTATCAGATACTCGGAAGTTATAACTGATGGAGCCCTTGGAATTTCAGCCCCGTGCGCTGGCTTCCCTCAATGACTTCGGCAGGAGCTCAGGTGGAGGGATGCTGTGTGCTTACACCAACCACTCTGCACTTTGCTATTTTTACTTTAACACCACACAGTCTATCAACATTTACTAAGTGTGTGGGCTGTGTCAGGTCCGGGGTGACTATTTTTTTTTTTTAACATCTTTATTGGAGTATAATTGCTTTACAATGGTGTGTTAGTTTCTGCTTTATAACAAAGTGCATCAGTTATACATATACATATGTTCCCATATCTCTTCCCTCTTGCATCTCCCTCCCTCCCGCCCTCCCTATCCCACACCTCTAGGTGGTCACAAAGTGACTATTGAAATGATGACAAAGAGTGTCCCCAGCTCTGTCCCTGAAGTCAGGAGCAAGTGAAAATTAAGTGGAGCTCTGGAAGAGTGTTTTTAAGTGTGCAGTGCACACTTAAATGTTCAGAAAACCTAGCTGGCCTCTGGAACTCATATTGTATTTTTGGGTAACATGCTGGGCCTCTGTTTCTTCTTCAATGGAAATTTTAAATGAAGGCATCCAAGAGCATCTTTTTATTTTTTTGAATCCTCACATGGGATATTTTGTTTGCCCCAAATCCTCCTCAAACAGGACAAGTCATAAACTCTTGCTTTAGAGGCCAATGGTTCTCTTAATATTTGTTCTCGTGCTGTGAGAACTGTCGAAATAGTGTGTTGGCCAATTTCGAGAATGGAAAGATGTAATTTCTTTTAATGTCTTTTAGGTTATGCAAGGCATAAAAGTAATTGTGTTTCTTCTAAATATATAATTGAGGAATTTAAGAAAATCTCTTGCACGTCTGTGCCTCCACTAAGAATTATTATATAGGAAAAAATTCCACCCTGGATAAATACATGTGTATGTTGCCTTGAACAGCCAAGAGTTGGAGAAGAGCATGGTGAATGATCTGCTAATATATAAAATATAATCTCAAAAGCTGGACTCTTTACTAATGGAATCGAGGCAGAGAGAGAAAATAATCAAAGTGACCTGTATAACTATATGAGTATTTACCCAATGGTTTTTCTTCCATTGTTACAGTAGTGTGCTGATTATATTGTGTAATTCAGTTGAAAACTGAGATTTACACAAGTAACCAGTTGTCCTTGAAATCATATTTCCCTAACTTCTGAAAGTAAGCTAAGGTTAAACCTAACAACGTTATTCTAGACAAATTATTAAAGTAGATCTCATTGAAGGATTGCTTTATTGAGATGATAAGCATATTTTTATTTTTAATTATTATTAAAAATAATTTATCTCTAAAGCCTTAATACTTGGAGCTGTCCAAGTAATAGAAGTAAGCTATAAGCTTATAAATAACACATGGGGAACTAACTGTATGATATTTAATGCATTGTAATTTGATCTTAAAAGGTGTTAAAAAGCTATTGATATTCTGGACTGAAAGCATGATTTATAATATCACATATCACATAATATAATTGTATTGATCAGTTTACTGTTATTACCAGACATTACATTTTTCTGTGTTTACATTTATATATTAGTGAATGTGACATTTAAAGGCCACCTGCAACTTAAAAATTCTCCCTTCTTCGGCTTTTAAAATCTCAATTTAATAACTGGCAAGTGATATTTTTCCTTCCCAAAATATTCCTCTCTCATAGTTTCATTTTAAATAGCATTGTAATCATAACAAGGCTTAACTAATATTAAATGGTATTCCTAATGGAACTAAAATGTCAAGAAATACTCTCATAAATTCCATGCTTTTATCCATTGAATTTAGAAAATGATGGGAAAAGACCAGAAATGTTGAAATTCAGTTTGGAAAACAATTTGGCATAAATTCAATGTCTTTAAATCGGTGAAAGAGTTAAAAGGCTTGTTTCCCTGGACAGCAAGGTTTTAAGCCCTTACTCAGTAGTAATAACATAACAACCAACATGAATTGTGCTTACTTGGTGCAGGCACTGTTCTAGGTGCCTTACATATATTAAATGACTGACTCCATGAGCTAGGTACTAATATCCTCATTTTACAGATGGGGGAAAAAGAAACACAGAAATATGACTAGTGCATGGTAGAATTGGGATTTGAACCCAGGAACTATGCCTCCAGGTCCTTACTCTCAGTCATTAATACACAGGCTAGCAGGTCATTATGCAGTGGAATTTATCTATCTTATTTATTTTTTTAGAGTTTGTTTTAAAAAGACAATTCCATCTACAAACTGCTGCAGTAACCTATCAACCTATCAAGCAGTTGTGTTTCTTGCAAAGGGATGGGACATCCACAAACTCCTCTTGATTTTATCTTTTACAGTATAGGTCTCTATGTTATAGGGAGAAGTCTAATTTCTGTGACAAGTATTGCAGGATTTGCATCAAGTATGAAGGATCTTCCTCAGTCTAATTACAAATTGAAAAATTGGGTAAGATCTCTGAGATATCCAGGTAGAGAGGTAAAGAGGTAAAGAAACAAGTTTAGCAGGAACGTGAATGTAAATTAAGCCCGTTTCTTCCGGGGCCCTGAATAATTTAGATGGGAGAAAGGCAGATGTCAAGATTGAGGATAACCTTGAGGTTTGTACACTTTGAAGGGTAAGTGAAGCCCAAGGAGGCCATTCTGGATTTTGTGGGCAGCAGCAGAGAAGTAGCCACATCCAACTGAGAAGAAGAAACAAAGGAAACTCTGTATTTGTGGAATGTGGGGAGCCAGCTGAATCAGCATCAGATAAGGCCAGAAGTAGGTAAGATGCTGTAGAGACGGAGGGAGCTTTGGGGAAGGCTTTAATTATGCTCTGAAATCTGGGACTTTGAGGTTCCTGTGGCCTCCCCTGCCTGCCATTTGATGAACTCTACTGGTGAGGTGAATTGACCAAGGGGCAAGAATTATGGGGTTGCTTGTCTTTGGATCCTGGTAGTTTGTCATTGTCCAAGGCTCTAAATCCAATTCAGTTAAGTAGTTAGTGGAGAGGAGATTGTCTTAAGTAGTCAAGGTGGGGATCATTGAGTAATTAGTTAATTAATCATCAAAATTATGTGTCACAGGTGAATGGGTAATTGAGCCATATCCTGCGGGGCTCTCAACCCTGGCTGATCATTAGTTACCTCTAATTTTAACATTTAACATTTTAAATAATACAAATGCCTGAGTCCCTTTCTCCAAGATCCTCATTCAGTGGGTTTGGAGTGGAGCCTGGGCATAGGTATTAAAAAAAAAAAAAAGTCCAGATGATACAAATGCCAAGCCAGGATTGAGAGCCACTAATCTACTACCACTAATCTTTTGGTATCACTGAACTAATTTGATTTTTAAACTCATTTGGTGGCAGATACTATGTCTTAGACACCTACGGACCAACCTGTTATTAGCAAGTGTCTTTCCACTCCTACCCTGAATGAATTCTCACAGCAGGTGCTCAAATAACTTATTAAATTGAACATTCATTTTATATGTAAGTAAATAAGGGAAAGATTTGTTTAGTAACAAAAGTGTAAATGAGTGTATAGTGTGTGTGTGTGAGTTCAGGAGTTGAATGAGATAATATGAACGTTGAGTTCATGGGGTAGTGGGTGTGATGGAATTTTTAAGAAGATTTGCGGATCTGTACATATGAGGATAGTTTTTTTAAATTAAAGAAACATCTGATTGACTTTCAAAATGAATCTCTTCTGTATTCAGATATTTGGAATAATTTGTTTGTTTTACAAGTTGAGATCAGCTTCCCGGATCTGAATTAAGATAAGAGCAATTATCTTTATTGATTAATTGTGAGATCAATCTAAGAATCTGTGCAGTAACAAGAATCTGGTATGATATCATATTGGACTGGCCTGGAGGAATAAATTAGAATTCTTGAATTCCTGAATTTTTCAGCTTTTGATGTCTCGTTTCCAGATTTTAAGTTTCCTGTACACATAAGCTAAATGTATACCACACTGGATTCCCAAAATGCTTTTCAGTTTATTAGGCACTGACTGACTAGAGTGCTTTATTTCCTATTCAGTTCTCTCCTCTCCCAATGTGTGGACTAGATGCTCTTTCCAGCATGTGGATAGGACTGACTCACCATCAACAAGGCACATGTTTCTAACTTGGTTTTGGTTCTGTTACTTGACTTGCATTGAGCAGCCTCTGAGTTTGCAAACGCAGGGCTCCTGGGGCCTGCTATGACCCACAGACATGTTTTTTAAGTTCTGCTCAGTGTTATATTTTGACTTAGTTGCCATGTTTAAATATTTTGAGATTTCATGGAAAAATCCAGATTTCTGTCTTCTTTTAGGGAAAAAAGAATCAGAAGCTCTGAGAATACTGGGCTTTACTTTCCCACATGGCAACCATCAGTTGGAGCTGAGGACACCTCTTTAGAAGGAATCATTATGCTCTAGTCTCCATTATTACCTTTCCCAATAGATGAGTGTAAGTTATTCTCCAGCTAAAATGCTCTCAACAAGATTATTAAGATCTGACAGCTAAAACCCATGGTTACTTTTCAGTCCTTATTTTTGATGATATCTCATCTTTTAAAACTCTCTTTACCCATGAGCTTTCCAGGATTTTTAAACATGTCTTTCTCTTCTGTGTCTTTGCAGGTGCTCTCAATACTGTTTCCTTGTGTGCTGACGCCTCAGGGTTCTGGCCTTTCTTTCAGTCGGATCTCATCCATTCCATGGCTTCAGCTACCCTCAAGCACACACCTCTAGCCTTGAACTTGCTATAGAACTCAATATCCACCAGCCTGTGGACTTCACCTCCTTGATGTCCCACATACAGTTCGAGCCCAGCCTGTCCTCTGTACATCTGCTTCTCCCCATTCTCCTGTAGCCTGTTTCTCCATTTCTGGTGCCACCATTCACGTGGTTATCTAATCCAGAAACCTGGAAATCCTTCATTCCTTGATGACCTCTCATTCTCCATATTCTACCACTTGTCTAGTTGGTCAGAAAGTTCCTTTGATGCTTCCACATGCTATCTCTTTGATCTGCTTCCTCTTTTCTGCACCAAACCTTGCGTTTCTCATTCCTACCATGGGGAGCTGCAGCAGACCAGTAACTGGCCTTTCTGCCTTTCCTAGCTCCCAACTCTTCCAAACTGTTCTCCATTGAGGACTTTACAGCTGCAAACCTGATCATGTCTGGAGTATTGCTGGGAATATTTGAGTGGCTCTACATTGCTTTTAGGTGAAAACCCACTTTGCTTACCGGTCCAGTATCTTCTCTATTCCTTTGTACCCTTTAAATTAGTACATGTAACATAGTATTCTGTCACATTTTCCCCCACCCCAGGTAAATCCTGCTCATCTCTTGGGATGAGTCTCCAGTTGCCTCTTCTCTAGGAATTCCCTCCCTCCCTTTCCCCCTCACCATCACTTGGGGGCCACATTCTTGTGTTCCTAGAGCTCCCTATGCTGCGCTTTCATTTTGAAAACTACATCTTACATTATACTGTCTATTGGTCAGGGTCTAGCAACTTAACAGACAGCCCCCGAAGGACAGTGGTTTATCCCAGCAAAGGGTTCTCTTTCTGGGTGGGAGGTGCGGGTTCTGACCCATACAACCAGCTGCCCACTGTTCCTTTTGGCTTTGGCATTTTCTGCAGATCCCCTGCAGTGTGCTAACTGATGAACAAAGAGAGTGTGGAGGATGCCACAGGAGGCGTGGGGTCTGGCCTGGAAGTGGCAGACATCACTTTTGTGTCAGCATTCTACTGGTGAGACTGGCCGTGTGCACCGTCTAGATGCAGTGGCCTGGGAAAGTAGTCCCCTTGGACATAGGAGAGCGACTAGCTGGGCTCTGCCACATAGTGCAGTCATTCTGTCTCCCTTACTCTACTGTGGACTATTCAAGAACAAAGAATGAGTCTTATTTATTTTCCTATCCCCGTTTTTAGCGCAGTACCTCATATATAGTATGTATACCAGAAATGCTCGTTAAATTATATCAAATTTCACATCGTTTTCTCTCATAAAAATGAAAATGACCTTGTATTCAACACAATGTTTTGCAAGTTTGAAATCTTTATATGTGGTGTAGTTTTAAAAAGAAAGTCTAAATGCAACTTGCAGTAGTTTAGTGATCCATTATATCTGCCACACTGATTGTCTTTAATAACAGCTTCAAATTCTGACACTTTGTAGATTTTTGAGACTGAGTGCTCGGCAGTCCTGGATTGTCAGCGAAGGAACATCATATGTTTTTGTTACATGAAGATTTGTGCCATGCTGTCCCATATATTTGAACAATGTTTGATTTTCAGCATTTTATTCGTTAATTTCATGTTGATTTTAAAAATGATTGTGGACTATCTCAATTTGGGTGGATCCGTTATTTTTGAAAGGCACTGTATCTGCATATTGGGGCTGCCAAATGAGGTCTGCCTCCCATCTCGGGGCCCCACTGTTCTTTTGATTGCAGGACTCTCGCTCTTTGGGTTGCAATGAGATGGAATTGTGGGATACCAAGAGGACAGAATGTTTAAAAAGGTTTCACTCTCTATTTAGTCTTTATCAGATGCAGTGCCAAGTATCATCCAGATAAATACGCCCCGTCCTGCGCCTGTCCTCTGCCTCAGGTGAGGCTGTTAAACTCATCAGGTGGTCCTGGGCCCTGGAGGAGGAGCTGGTGGGGCATCACTTGGTGATGGAGGCAGATAACAGAAGAGATGTCTGCAACTCTCGGCTAAGCCACTATCAGCAAGACCAGAGAACCACACTGGCAGGGGAAATGATCAGACCCATTCTATTGCTTCATTTGAGGCAGAAGTTAAGGGTATGTGGGGAGCTCTGATAATAGACTTCTGAAACCTTTTTAGGGAGATTTAGAGCAAGTCTTGCTACTGTTCTTTATTTATAGACACGAACCCTAGAAAGAGCATCTAAGCAAAGATGGGCTTTTGACAAGGGATGTATAGACATAATTTGTACTCCTCCCTATTTATAGATAGGTGGCCTATTTTGGGGAAGGGATGTGGAGAGAGTGGGGTACCTGCCTTAAGAATGATGGGTAATGACTGCAACCTCTTACTTGAAAAAGTATGTCGCGTATTCAGCGAGGCCTTAGTCAGAGCCCCCAGTAGTGGATGCTTTGCTACGGTTGCTTTTAACAATCCAAATGTCACTTCAGTCACTTCAGAGAAGATTTTACAGAGTGACATTGGGTCAAGCATTGTGTTTTGTGCTGGGGATATAGCATAAAATAAGGCATAGTCCCTGCTCCATCAGGCTTACAGACTAAAAGGGCAGAGAAAAGAATGTAAATAAGCAACACAGTGTGGTAGAGGGGCCCTGGGGTGGTGGACAGAGGGAGTGGTTGACTCTGACTTTGGAGCAGGGAGAAATGGGGAAGTCATGCCGGTTTCACTGGGGGTTATACCTGGGCAGGGAATGGACATCTGCAGGGCAGTAAGGGTGGGGAGGGTACTGGAGAGACAGGGGGGGAGACAGAAGCAGTCTGCCTCTGACTGAAGGTGCACCAGGTTTTCGGGGGGGGTGTGGGAAGAGAATGGCATTATGGAAAGTTTCCTCGGGCTGACTGTGGGAGGGAAGGGGAGGAACGAGGCTGTAGCGGGGAGGCCGGGTCCAGGCCAGGAGGCCTTCGCTGTGACTGCCTAAAGAGCATGCAGAGCCAGTGAGACGCTCCGGGCGGGGTGGTGATAGTGTTTGGTTTTCTCTTCTCTGTCGATTGTCCCGGAGGATGGAGACAGAGGGAGCTGGGACTGGAGGCGGAGAACTGGTCCACGCCCTGGCTGTGGAAGTGGAGGTTAGACATATTGAAGCAGAAGAGGAAATGGGCTTGGAAACTTCAGGGGCAAAGAAATGAGACTTGGGAGCTGACCTTCTGTGGCAAGGGAAGTATGGGTGGAAATAAGGGAGAGGGAGCCGCCTGAGGCTTACCTGTTCACCGTCAGGGGACACTTCAGTGACTCCACCTGCGTTCCGGGCATTGCGGCCTGGGGATCCGGAGACCAGTGAGACACGGTCTGTGCCCTCCAGGAGCCCCGTAGGTGGGGCTAGGAGAGGTGGGAGGCTGAGCGCGGATGAACGGCTTGCCAGGGACGGTTCGAGGGCCCAGCTGAGATCAGAAGTCATGAGTTCATAAAAGCACCAGTCTTTTGCATCAGCCTTTTGACATTGGATTAGAGCCTTGATTCAAGATCGGGATTGAGGGCAGATGTGGAAAAAATGTGGCGTCCAGAAATGAAAGTGGTCAGACTGAGTTGATGACGGTGTGAGCTATATTGGTGGCTTCCAGACTTTTGTGATGGAGTCACAGTGGCTGAAAGCCCTCTGTTTGCCCCTCCAGACCCACGCCTGTGACCTGGGAGGCTGAGCGGTGTAAACTCTCTTGCTGTCTGGTGTCTAGTTGGGGTCAGCCATGGGAGAGGTCCCAGCGTGAGGCAGCTCCCTCCTTGCCAGGTCATTGTGGGTTGGTGGCTTCCCTTTACCAAAGGACACGGCTCCCATCAGGCAGCCCTCCCTGCATGCCTCTCTCCACTGTATTTCATCCACTCCTTTCCCTGGCCCCTTGGGTACCAGATGATGGCAAGGCCTCAGTACTTAGGAGTGCTATCCCCTTAATGTTTTCCTTTAACCCTGGGCAAACCTTTATAAATAGTTTCTTTATTAAACTTCTAAGTGCCTAATTTGAGTGAACCATCTGTTTCCTGCCAGGACATGGACTGATAAATACAGCAGTAATAGTTTTTCCTTTATGACCCAGTACCCACAACACATGTATTCAAATGAAATAAGTTTCAGGAGGATGCTTACCCTTATTATAAATGATGCCCTCTTATTTTTTATTCTGTTGTTTTATGTTTTAAAAAATGTAGTTGGGACATACTAAATTGATTTCACTGCCCACTAGTGGGTTAGGGACCATAGTTAGAAAACCACTGGGGCTACCTGATGTTTAGGGAGTCCTGGATGGATCATCAAGTCAGATGAGTCTAGCAATCTCCACCGGGTCCCATTGTTTTTCTGGGTTGAGATAAAGTGTGAGGCTGAAGATAAATTCCTAACATCAGGTATGTGTTACAAGGGTTTAAATTACAATCTATGGGCTTTAATGCCAAGTATCTCATACAGATAAGATTTATAAGATCTTGACACTTGTGAATGGCCGGCACGTGAGCTCAGAGTCACCTTGGCCCAGAAGTTCAGGTGGCTTGATAAAATCTTGGAGAAATTGAAAGAGTTTCACTTGCCATCCCGTATTTCTTTCATCATGACATAGTCATAGTATTGGTAACTTTAAATATTAGGTTCTGGATTACTTCCTTTTGTAGCAAAGAGTTGAGGAGATGCAAGATGGATAAATAATCCTTGTCTGTATTTATAGGCACATTGATAGAGATTCAGTGGCCTTGAGTTTTGACAGCAGTGTTTGATCAGAGACAGTTTCCCAGAACCTTAAAAAAACAAAACTGCACTTTAGAAATCTCTAGTAAAAAAAACAAACAAAACTTTTTTTTTGGTTGCTGCTACTAAATTTGCATTTCAGATCTTTCTGCCTTTTCTTTCACTTCTGTCTGTGGGTGAGCAGGGAGGGCTCCGTGGGACTGTGCCTCTGGATAGTGGGGAGGCTTCTGTTGCTGTATTAGTTTCCTAGGACCGCAGCGACCAAGTACCACAAGCTGGGTGGCCAAACTGGGTGGCTTAAAAGAACCAATTTTTTTTTCACAGCTCTGAAGCCTAGAGGTTCACAATCAGTGTGTTGGCAGGCTCAAGCCCCCTTTGAAGCCTCCAGAGAGGAGCCTTTCTTGCCCCTTCCAGCTTCTTTTGGGCCCAGACATTCCTCAGCTTCTGGCAGCATAACTCCAGTCTCTGCCTTCATCTTTACACGGCCATCTTCCCTCCGTGTCTCTTCTCTTCTTATGAAAACACAAATCACATCAGATTAGGGCTCACCCTAATGACCTCACTTAAGATATTTACATCTGTAAGACCCTGTTTCTAAATAAGGTCACATTCACAAGGTACCAAGGGACTTCAACATAGCCTTGGGGGGCGGAGGGGGGCAGTTCAGCTCATAACAATTGCTATTCAGTTTAATGCATTTTTAATGCATTTTAATGCATTTTTCACTGCTTTTACAATAAGAGGCATTGAGAAAATTCTCTTGATTCCCTATTGCCTTCCCCATAATGTTGCTCTCTTTATTCCTCAAGTTTTTGCTCCAAAATGGTCCACAGATAACTTGCTTCCTGTTTTATTGAGAAATAAAGGTCTTTTGGTCTGATATCACTTGCTGCTACCTTCACTATTATATGCATTTCAGTATC
Source organism: Balaenoptera ricei (assembly GCF_028023285.1). Classification (NCBI taxonomy): domain Eukaryota; kingdom Metazoa; phylum Chordata; class Mammalia; order Artiodactyla; family Balaenopteridae; genus Balaenoptera; species Balaenoptera ricei. The sequence goes on from NC_082645.1 coordinate 90,303,645, forward strand.
AATGCCCTTGTTCTTAGCTGCCTCTTCAGGTGCCTTATTGAGACTCATGTTTGTCTTAAATTCCGCCTCATCCCACGCCCTTTGTGTTCTGGTTTCCTGGAGCATTGGTGAAGCCCAGGGGCTTGTATGAATTGAATTCCTCTTCAGTCTATAATTAGAGAGTTTTTGAGCACCTATTCTGTGCCATACACAGTTCCTTTCCTTCAGGGCTTCACAATCCAGTTGGAGAGACATGTATACTTACTGAAAAGAAAGCAACAGCCAGGGGCCAGATGAGTTCTCCATGCATTAAGGGAGAGAACTCACAGTTGCCTGGAATGGCCCAATGTGAAAAATGGATAAAATCTAGATAAATGAAAGAAGGGAGGGGGAGAGATAAAGGAAATAGACACATGGAAGCAGAGATAGAGGAAATAGATACATTGTAGCAGTTCTCAGACTTGCTGGTTTCAAGGCCCTTATTGACTCTTCTGTTTTACAGGACCTGAAAGAGCTTTTCTGTGCAGATTGTACCTATCTATATTTACCATATCAGAAATTAAATTAACTGAGAAATTAAAAAAAATATTTAACTGATTTAGGATAACGATCCCATAACAAGATTACTTGTTGTCGTGAAAATAACTGTATTTTTCAAAGGAAAAGAAAAAGTTTATTGAGAAGAGTGGCACTGTGTAACATTTTTGCCAATCTCTTTGATGCTTGCTTATTAGATAGCTGGATTCTCAAATGTGCCTGCTTGCTTGTTCAGTCTGTTGCAATATGTTGTTTTGGTTGAAATATATTAAGAAAATCCTGCCTCACATAGATAAGTAGCTGGAAGAAGGAGGAGCATTTTAAAAGCTTTTCCAGGTACTTATAGATAAGCGTTTTGTATGCTACATGCAGATCCAACAGTGTTGGTTTGTTTCCATTTTTCTTCCTTTCTCATACATTTATCATATCACAGTTTCTATGGGTCAGGAACCTTGGTACCACTTAGCTGAGTCCTCTTCTTTGAGTCTCACCAGCTACGATAGAGATGAAAGCTAGGCTGCATTCTCAGGAGGCTTGACTGGAAAGAATCGGATTCTGAGCTCACTCAGGTGGTTGGCAGAATTCATTCCTTGCAGCTGTAGGACTGAGAGCCCTAGCTTTTACTGGCTATGAGCTGGAGGCCACTCTCAGCTCCTAGAGGTCACCTTCCTTTCCTAGAGGTCACTTGCAGTTCCATATCATGTGGAACTTCCCATCCTGGCTGATTACTTCATCAAGCCAGCAAGGAGGATCTCTGAAGCATGATGGCTAGCAAGACGGAATCTTACATAACATAACATAATCATGGGAATGACACCTCAATAGGGTTTGGTTTCTTAAAGATTAGTTGCAATGTGGAATCTGAAATCATGGCAATAAAATTTTTGTACTCTAATTCATTCATTTGTGTTGTACTTTTAATAGATCTTCTATCCATGTGCGATGTTCTAACATCATACATTGGTCATTTGGAAAACATTGGTTCACTGAGTTATGCCAGTCTCCCAAATGTTGGTACCTTTAGTTATACAATTTCAAAACCACATACATTGACATTACCATCAATTTCATCAGAAAAGTGTGAGTTTTGGGAAACTATCAAGCTCACAGTGGTTGTTACAGTTTTCTAAAATTTTAATTTTTGCTTTATTATTGGCAACAAATACAGTCATTTGTTTTCCATGAAGTGCTCAGGTTCACATCATTTATTCTTGATGTGAAAAATGCCAAATGGTGAAGTATGAATAATCATAGTTTGTCTGTCAGTCATTCTTTGAAATGAAAATGGTGCTCCATGAAAAAAAAACAGTTCAGCTCAACTCGATCAATCATGAGTGCTTTTGCTGAGGTAACATTGTATGTCATTATGCAGAAGTGCTTTATGTGGACTTTCTAATCTTCACATACAGTGTTAAAAAGATGTGAATCAAGGGTCAAAAATTAATAACATTTTTATTGCTTCATCAAGGGCATTCTTAAGTTAAATTGACCATTTTTTAAAAAATGCAAATGAGTGAGTGGCAGTGAAGAATACAGGGATTTCTAGTACTGTTTACTGCCTTGATTCAAGCTAAGGCACCTGCTGTTTTACCCACCACTGCCTTTGCACCGGGAGTGCAAGTGTCAACATACTTGTTCCAAGGATAAACTGTGGGATTCCAAAAAGTTATTCAACATGTTGACTATTTCAGTGCTAGTGTTTATTGTCAGGCATTCACATACAAAAAAATTCTTCAGTTAGTATCAGCACCAAGTAGTCATCTCATACAAAAGAAACAGAAAGTTCAGTTACATCTGTAGACCAATCAATGTGTAAGACAAAAGTACAGTTCTACAGATGGGATATTAACTCAGTCTTCACATTTGTAGCCAGATGTTTCATTTGAGGAGTTCCAGTATCATTGGAAACTGGCACTGTCATACCTTATTTTTTTTTAACTGACTTATCCAGTAGGCATTCAGCAATTTCAGTTGTATAAGGCTTTCTTAGTCAACTAATGCAGTACAATAGCTTACCCTGTAAAGTGCTTCAGTAGCTTTTTTCATTTCTAGTTTGAAAAGCTGTTAAAATGTTTGGCTTTTAAAATGTTCATTATGCCTGCATTAAAAAATATTCACTTCCTTTTCCTTTAAATTCTAGGTGCTTAATTTCAAAATGATACTACAACTATTTGAAAATGTTCTGTTGCATTAGACACAATAATATAAATTACCAGTATCTTTAAGGTCAAAGAAATGATAACTTTCATGTTTTTGTCTATTCACAGTTTTGCACCTTTATTTTTTTTTTTTGGTAGAGTTTTCCCTTCTATGAATCAGAGACCTCTGGTGTGTCAGTTTCATCTTTTAAAAAATATCCTTAAATTTAGATAGTACAGCTGTGGTGGGTTGAAGAAGGTTTTCTAATCCCCCTTTTTTATGTGTTGAATTTTTTATTGTTGTAAAATATACCTAACATAAAATTTACCTTTTTAACTGTTCTTAAATATACAGTTGTGTGGCATTAAGTACATTCACGTTGTTGTGCATCCATCACCACCGTCCACCTCCAGAACCTTTTCATCTTCCCAAACTGAAACTTCATACCTAGTAAACATTAACTCCCCATTTCTCCCTTTCCCCCAATCCCTGGTAGTCACCATTCTATCTTCTGTCTCTTCGAATTTTACTATTCTAGGTACCTCATGTAAGTGAAATCATACAACATTTGTCCTTTGAGGCTGGCTTATTTCATTTCGCATAATGTCTTCAAGGTTCATCTATGTTGCAGCCTATATCAGAATTTCCTTCCATTTTAGGTTTTTTTTTTTTTTTAATTTATTTATTTATTTATGGCTGTGTTGGGTCTTCGTTTCTGTGCGAGGGCTTTCTCTAGTTGCGGCAAGTGGGGGCCACTCTTCATCGCCGTGCGCGGGCCTCTCATTATTGCGGCCTCTCTTGTTGCAGAGCACAGGCTCCAGATGCGCAGGCTCAGTAGTTGTGGCTCACGGGCCTAGTTGCTCCGCGGCATGTGGGATCTTCCCAGCCCAGGGCTCGAACCCCTGTCCCCTGCACTGGCAGGCAGATTCTCAACCACTGCGCCACCAGGGAAGCCCCTCCATTTTAGGTTTTAATAATACTCCATTGTATGTATATACCATACACCACATTTTTTTTTTGCTTCTTGATTTTTTAAAAAAATTTACTTAACTATAGGTGATGTACAATATTGTGTTAGTTTCAGGTGTAGAGCTTTAGATTCTTTTCCACTATAGGTATATACCACGTTTTATCCATTGTTTATCTATTCATCCATTGATGGACACTTGGGTTGCTTCTACCTTTTGGCTATTTTGGATAGTGCTCTATGAACATGGGTGTACAAATATCTATCTGAGTACTTGCTTTCAGTTCTTTTGAGTGTATATGCAGAAATGGAATTGCTGGATTATATGGTAGTTTTATGTTTAATTTCTTGAGGAACCACCATAATTTTTACCATAGCGGCTGCATCATTTGATATTCCCACAAGCAATGCACAAGGGTTCCAATTTCTCCACTTCCCTGCCAACATTTGTTATTTTCTGTGTGTGTATGTGTGTGTTTAAAATATTATAGCCACCTTAATGGGTTTGAAGTATCCAATCTTCTCTTTTAAATCAGTGATCCATCTTTAAATATAAAAAAGTTATACTTTTTAAAAATTTTAGAGTGAAATATTAAATTCTAAGTTATAGTTTGATATATTTGAACATTTAGAAATATTCTTGAAAAGATTTAAAATATTACTGCAAATTTGTGAAAGGACAAATAAAATATGTAAATACCTTTCTGGCTTTGGCTTTGTGGAACTCCTGAAAAGGTCTTGATACCTCCAGGGGTTCATAGTCCTCACTTGAGAACTGTTCACTGGAGTATAGTGTTGGGAAACATCTTCACAGTGAGTTTAGTCACTGTTTCCTTAGGTGGGTAAAGGCTATTTCCCTTGGTCCACAAATCTATTTACTATATTTCAAAAAAATTTTTCCCCTTAGCCTATACCCAAGATTTTATTTTATTTTATTTTAAAGAAATAACTAAAAAATAAAAAATATAGAAAAGAAATAAACAGGTCAGTTGACATGGAATTAAGGTTGGGAAGGAAGACTGTTTTGTCATTGACTGGGAACCTATTTAGGGTCTGGCAACAGAAGGTAGGAATAGATTATTGTACTTTTCTGGTAACAGAGATATTTTAAGTCTGTTCTTAATCTTTAATATTTTTAAAGATAACTTAAGGAGGATATCCTTATCAGTCTTGATGTTTAGAGATTTCTCTGGAGCAGAATTTGCAAAACTTATTTAAAACATTTTAGATATGTTGTTAGAATACCCACTGGCATTTGGGGCATTCTACTATTAGTATGCTTAGAATAGGAAAATAGCAAACAGCCTCCCTGGATTAGATGACTACAAGAAATGATTGAAATTTGATTAACAAAAAAAAAAAGACAACAAAAGTTAGGGACATTGTTTTGTATTTTATTACTCAAAGGAACATGTCACTATTTAAAATAACATTCCAAAAATATCAGTATTTAAATGGGAGTATTTTTTTCATCAGCCATCCACTGTACATTGGGGGTGGTGGTGCTGAACTGGAGCTTCACCTGAGGTTGGGGCAGCCTCACCTTTTTTAAAAAAAATTATTTATTTATTTATTTATTTATGGCTGTGTTGGGTCTTCGTTTCTGTGCGAGGGCTTTCTCTAGTTGCGGCAAGTGGGGGCCACTCTTCCTCGCGGTGCGCGGGCCTCTCACTATCGCGGCCTCTCTTGTTGCGGAGCACAGGCTCTAGAGCGCAGGCTCAGTAGTTGTGGCTCACGGGCCCAGTTGCTCCGCGGCATGTGGGATCTTCCCAGACCAGGGCTCGAACCCGTGTCCCCTGCATTGGCAGGCAGATTCTCAACCACTGCGCCACCAGGGAAGCCCCAGCCTCACCTTTTTTGCTTTCACTGCACAGTTTACATATTTAGACTCTCTTAAAAGGACCTTATTTAAATATCACTAATTGGCTCCATGTGTACAGTTCATATCTTTTATTTTTTTAAAAAACTAAAGGTGGTGATCATTCATCTTTACTTTGTAGAAGGACATCTCTTTGCTATGATTTAGATGCTGTTTAAAAATCACCATGCCTTTCTGTAAACTGATTCATGGAGAATAGATTTGTTATAAATGTGTAAATAATATTGTAGGTAAATATTAACATATAGGTTGAAAGGACAAGACAAGATGTGTAATAGAGCAGTGATCATCAGATGATAGACACCCATGTGATTATTAATTGGAGAATGTGGACTGTGGACCTTGGTACAAATTGAACATCCTGTATTCATGTAGCGAACAGGTTTGGGTGGTGTGCCTGGCATTCTTGGTTATGGTTATGTTGCTTAGGTGGATAGTTGCATAATAAGATATTTAGTACATTTCTTTGCAACTAAAAATGGAGAGAAATTTTAGTTTGTTCCCTTTAGCTTTCACATCATGAGGAATATAGTTTTGAATATTACTTTAGATTATTCCATGCAGTGATGATGAAAATGAATTGGGAAGGGGAGCAGGTGAGAACACTAAGAAAAGTACACGTTTGGGCAAAAAGCGACGAGATGATACTTAATGTGGGAGTGCTTCTGTGTACCTTGGGCCGCTTGCTGCTGCAGCCTCGAAGATCAAGAGATTAAGCACCATTACGATGGTGTAAAAAACAAAACCTTTTTCCTGCATGTTTGCCATGATTTTCTGTCTTTGGCCTACAGTATTGAGTTGAGATTTTAAAGTGAGTGGTAAAGTTTATAATGGGGCTACACGGGGACTCAGAGTAGCGGTTCGGGTGATCATAGGGCTGGGGGCTTCTCTGGTGCTCAGTGCGGAGGAAGTCAAAATATTGGGCCTCTTTTGAGAAGACGAAGTCGGGAAGGGGGTGAGATTTTGGAGATGAAGACTATAGTGTGTGCTGTGAAGCAGTGAGCTCAGATCCCTGTGTGAGAGAGAACTTTTTGTACTCTCAGTGAGGCAAACCTTGTCCCCAAAGAGTGTCTGGTAAACTTGATGAATTCATTACTCCCAAGAGGTGGTGTAGGTGGGAAGTAGAAGCAATTTGGCTGTGTTTATGAGGCAGGGCCAGACCATACCTTACCATTAGGGTTGATGTTGGAAAGACAAATACACTGCTTTGTGCCTCTTTTTATGATGAGCCTGGCAAAGAACAGTGGGTAGAATGAAGTCTGACAGCTTCTTTGTCATCCTCATCAGGATTATCTCCATCTGGCTGGAATAAGGGTTTCAGTTTCTGAGGACAGGTAGTTGAGAACATTGTGGCTTTAGAACCTTGAGAATATTGAGAGTCTTGATTGCCTGGGTAGGAGTTTTACTCAAAGGCAAGGGAAAGCAGTGATCATGACATGGTAAAGGCAGTCTTTTTAGGTGGATTGACCAGGGCGCAGTGTACAGGGTGGATTGGAGGGGAAAAACTGAAGATCAAACAGTTAGCTGTTGTAACCGAGACACTTAAATCCTGTTGGTATGAGCTCTGATTTCTGTATGCTTTGTTTCTACTACTTCAGGCAATATTTGGAGTAGAACATCTACTCGCTTCGAGTGGCCGGCCAAGAAAGTTAAACAGATTCATTGTGGGCTTTGGGGAGAAGCACTGCATTTGGTGTCTGGGGCCTTGGGGTGTAGCCCAGCACTTCTGTTAATGTGAATTACCTCTGAAACCATGGGCAAGGCCTTTGAATCTCAAGACCTTGGACATAGAGTAGCTTATTTCTAAGACTCTCCCTAGCTATTTTTTTTTTTTATTGTCTCATTTATTACTTGCAAGTATACATTTCTAAGTACTCACTTCTACAGGCTGCCAGGGAGTGGTCTTTTAGGGGCCTCTCGTGATGATGTATGATGAATATGTGACTCATGTACAATTAACAGCGTATATTTCCATACAAACAATTTCAGAGCCCTAACTCTCTCTTAATAGTTTTCACTTCCTTAAGTAGGGTTAAGCCCTTGAAATTCTGTTTGCATCTTTAGTTTATTTGAAAAATGAATTTTTCTGAGAGATACATAACTCATCTCCCTAATTAGATTGTAACCTCCTTGAAAGCAAAATGCTTTGTTTTGTTCTGTTTGCTTGTTTGTTTTAATCCATCATAATGCCTTAAATAGCACTATGCATACAGAAAACACTTAATAAAGCATATGAGTGAATGAGTAGCTAGAGCATAAATTTCCATTCAAATCACATTATTATGAACTCTGAAATATTGAAACATGAACTAATAAAGGCTTAGGCCTGTGATATTTTATTACTTCCCTGAATTAAATAATGTGTTTGTAATGATTATTGCTGTGGCTACATGTAGGTAGAACTGAAAAGGTCAGGCTGAGGCCAGGAAAGGTCTCCACAGTGTACTGCTCTAGGACAAATTAGTAGGACTTAGTTCATAATCATATAACTTTTATTCTCAATGCAGAAAGGAAATGTCATTTTCCAGAGATCAGTCTTGGATCCTGAATCCTCATGGATTCAGAGCAGTGCCCTACCCTTGGGGAAGGGGAAACAAAGTCAAGAGTTTAGAAGTGACAGGGGTCAGTTACATAGAGAACAAAACACTTTGTCAGTTTTCTGGCCAGAAGGAGAACACTTTTCCTGACTAGAGATGATTTTTGAGATGAAAGCTTTCCAAGATATGGGATTCCTGGCGTCTATGTTAGTTTGTATGGGAGCCGGAGACCAGAGGATAAGAAGAGAAGTGTGAGGGAGGACGAAGAGGAGGGTGCCTGCAGTGGTATGAAGGGAGGGTAGCAGACATTGCTAGGGGAGGGTGGGGGAGGAAGAGTGCAGCTGCAGGGGGGCTCCTCATTGTGGGAGGAAGCTGACCTCTGTCCACATCTGTAGCCCTGGTCCTTATATCCTAACCCAGGACATTCACTGATGTCATAATGATGTCTGACCCGTGGTCAGCAGGAATGGCGATGTTTGACCTATGTTTTAAGACATTGCATCAGAAGTCAGTTAAAACAGATAATCAGTTATTTAATTTCTCTTTCAGAAACACTTCTATAAACACAATAAGTGTACCTTTTTTTCCTGACAATACCTTAGTTGTTTGATTGTCTGAGGAACTGAGCTAAATAGGCGGATGCTCCAGATGGCTGTTTAAATCTTGTACATAAAAATCATAAAGTCAGTTATGCATTCATGGAGCCAGTGTTCATTGGCTGGCAAACATGTGTCAGAGACTTTGCCAGTCAGTGGAGGTACAGTAGAGATATTATCTGGTTCCTGCCTTCTTATCTGGTTCCTTTCCTAATCATAATTAGGAAATTATGATTCTGTCTGATGGTGTACATCACCTAGAAAGCATCATGTCTCAGAGAGGACCACTCTGCTTGGGGAGTTGGAATTTTAGAAGCCCTCCTAAAAGAGATGAAACTTGAGATTTCTCTGCTGCCTTAAATTATTGATTCAAAAATCTTCTTTGGATGAAACCACAGAGACCATGTGTTGACATAGATGACCGGGACAGCCTAACTTGGCTGGTTGCTGTACCATTCCATCCTGTCTGCTCTTCCGTCTTCAGTCCTGGGTCATTTTTTGCCACTACTGAAGTGAGATATAAGAGACACTCTGAAATGGACCCTCCACCCTCTGCAATCTCCATACTTTCTTTATCTGCGCTGGTTTTCACTAGCAATATCTTTCCCACTAGACTGTAAGCTCCTTTGTGGTCATGATAATGACAGTGACATTGATGTTGGCGGTGGTGGTGATGATAATATCTAACATCCTTTGAGCATTACTCAACACCAGACAGTGTGTATGCATTATCTCATCTGATGCCTACAGCCTCTGAGATGGGGGCTGTCAATCTCTCATATCTTACCGAAGATGTCATTGAGACTTAGAGAGGTTAGATGACTCTTCCATATCAGTCGTCATCACAGTGGAATAGGTGGTCACTTGTCTGTTGAGTGTTGTTGTTGTGTTTGGGTTTTTTTTGTGTGAATCTATGCATGTAATTTACATCCTTCCTCCCTGCCACATGCTCAGCTACTACATGCTTTTGTTTGTGGTAAGTACAAGATAAGTGACAGATTCTGCTATGTAAGGAGATTACGATCCCTGTTTTTTCATTGCTCTGGTTGGCATGCTGGCAGAGTGGTCCCCAGATGCCCTCGGGTGCTAAGGCATTGAAATGCAGGTCACTATTTGCCCTTCAGCCTGCTCTTCTGCCTTTTGTTTTGCCATCACTGGCTCTCTTCTTCTCTTTTGTCAGGAGTCTCTAGCTCAGCACTCTCCCATGGCTTCTGCTCTTGGGGATCACCGCTTACATGCCTCTTCTGTCACTGTGGCTAATCCTCTGCCACTGCTGACTCCTGCTGAGCCCAGGTTGACTGCTCTTTTTACTTCTCTTTTGCTCTCTTCCTTCTCTCACAGGGTCTCCCGTGTGTTTAGCATCCACTTCAAGAAGCTGGCCAATTGGGCATTTGTTTTGCTTATGAACTGACCAGACATTTCGTGTCAGAGAGTCCTATTCTTGGCCTTTCTTCTGAGCTTTATCCCTGGGTGGCCGTGTGGGTCCAGGAATATTAGTTGGTCCTCAAAGGTGGTTGCTTGTTTGATTGTTGTGTACAGCTCCCAAGTTGGAGCTGTTTAAGGACCACAGTACCAGAGATGATGCTTTACTGTATTCATAACTGTTGATTAGGAATAAAACAAGTTATCACTTGCCTAAAACTTTATTTTCATTTCTGTGCCGTCTTTTTAAAAGAAATTATGACAGAGTTCTTTATGAATCCCAGCTAGCAGCTACCTCATACTTTGTTCTTAATAAATCTTGCTTGAATACGTGGATTTTGTATTTTAACTCTGACATTGACGGAATTATTCTTCTTTCCAATGGGCATTTTGACTCTACCTCTATTGTGTGGATACTTAACACTCACAAGAGGATAAAGATTCCTGGCTTTTACACAGTGGTTTGAGTTTCAGCCCCTGGTGTGGGGACACCTCAGTTTGGAGAGGAAGAAGCGTGACACAGTTTTCAATTGTGTGGACTCTGAAGTGAGATTAGCTAGTTCGAAAAACAAGCTCTACTATGTCTTAGTTGTATGACCTTGGGCAACTTACACTCACTGTGCCTCAGTTTCCTCATCTGTAAGATGGGATTATAGCACTGATATGAAGGACTACATGTGTTCACATTCCTAAAGTGCTTAGAGAGTGCTGCATGTACACTAACAGCCTAAGTGTGTCTTCAGTGTAGTGTCCATGTTTCTCAGGTGGGCTCTGAGCAGGTCCTGCAGTGGCGTTTATTCCCAGTACCTAGTGTAAGCCCTCGGAAGTCTGTTAACTACATACATGAGTGTATAAAAACATAGCAAACCTTTTACCAAATCTCCTTAGTCCTTTACATTATTTTTTATTGAATAAATTGTTCTTCTGAGCTTGTTTTCTACTCTTCAAGTGACTCTGTTTTAGTTTCTGAATTTTCATTGATTTGACTATGATTCGTTTGTTGATATTCTTTCTAGCTGTCCTAGGAGCAGTCATTAGCCACAAGAAGATTCACTTAGCAATTTCACAGGAACTGGCTTTGGTTCTGAGTTGTCCACCAAACTAAGACAAAAACATGCGTGGTTTTGTTATAATCTATATGTTGTTCCACATGCCTAGTTTCTGAAATTATGAAAGTGGTCATTCATTATGGTGTGTCTCCTAATGCTTTATTTCAAGTGAATTTATTCTTGGTTAACAGGAGCAGTTGTGACAAGCCCCTAAAGTATTGATTGCGTTTTGCTTTTTAAATTCTAGACATAAAACCATTCCCATGAAAACCTAAGTTATATCATAAAGGACTTAAATCTATTTAAATATGGCATGTAGGCTTCTTTTTTTTTAGTTCAAGGGAAAATGTAGGTTATTGATCCTCTGAAACCCACTGGTGCTAAGAAAGCAGTTCAAATTGGAATCCTCCATTGGACATTTGTTGATATAGATGAACGGACATTTTCCCCTCCCTTTGGTGTGGGATGGACTTGAGTTGGAAATGTTCTTGAATGACATGGTACTTGAGTCTAGTGTCATCACCATTGGAGATACAGGGCCACGCCTGCTCTCTTCCCAGCTCTTTTTGGCTCTGATGCTCACCAGTGCTTCTGGGAGCCAGGGCCGATTTCAGCACAGTGTCTGAGACCGAGAATAGTTATGCTCATTTGATTTAACACTATTCACCTGATTAGCTCAGTTCGTGGTCTTGGATAATACCTGCCATTTAGTAAAATCAGTCTTTGTTGGCCCTTTAGATATAAGGCCCTGTGGAGATCCAGGTCCGTTAATCCTACCCCATGATTTCTTTGGCAGTCCTGGCCCTTGTTATGGGGAGCCTTGATAGCTGGCCCTTAGCTCCTCTGTTATTCCAGTATTGTATCCCTTATTTTATAATCTAGGTCATAGCCTCTTATCTCTTCCTTCTGGGCTCCTCATTATCCCCAACCTCTCTTATTTTAGGGTCCCTAAAGTAGAAACTAGAATCTTGTAATTAATAACTCTGTCCTGACACCACCTTTGGTCTGATTTTGAATATTTGACTCTTTAAAGTCACACAGTAGCTTGAGGCCCCCTACAGAGAATGACTGGTAGGGCTTGCCTCCTGCCAGCAGCTGGAATGCTGCTAGCTTTGAGGGCAGGACTCCCTTAATCTGTGCCACAGCAGAAGTTCCACACAGGTCTCCCTGGGGCAAGGTGTACAGTTGATGTGCCTCTGTGGGATCTAAGGCAAAAGAGGGGAGATGAGGGGAACGGGAAACAGTATCTGAACTTACTTTTCATACAGTGGTGTTTGTTTTGTAAATCAAGGAATACTCAGCATTGTTGCAGCACACTTCTTTTCTTAATAAAAAATGAAGTGTTAATCCTGCCTATCTGAAGTTGATGCTATAGGCCAGTGGGACTCAACATGACATCAACAGGTGTCTGTATGTGTGACATCAACGCGCATGACATCAACATGCATATCAATGGGGAGGGGTGTATTATATAATGGAATTACCAGTGTTGCTTTTCTACAATAAACATGTATAGTTTCTACCCCGAGTCACCCATTCAGTTTCCCAGGGGTCGTGGCAGGTGTTTGAGTCATCATCAAGCTCTCATCTGCTTTCCTTTATGGTGTATTTGGGCTACACTCATGGTGGGTCGTAGTCATTGGCCCTGGATCATAATAACAATAGGAAATATAACTAATATATATTGAGCAATTAGTCTGTGCCAGGAACTTTTTTTATGGGTATTTTTCTTTTGTGCTGAGTTAAGGCACTTGCTTGACAATTCTAACATGACTTAGAATTTGAAATATAACTTGACTATATATGTTTATATATTCACATATGTATTTATTCAGGTCATGAATCACCCTTTTTCTTGGGGTGGGGTAAATGGGCTTTGTAAATTGATCAGAGTGTATTGTTTTTAGTTCTGCAACAGAAATCAAAGTACTTCATTTATATATTCTTTTCTTTAAAAAAAAAAATTATTTATTTATTTTTGGCTGCGTTGGGTTTTCGTTGCTGCACACAGGCTGTCTCTAGTTGCGGCGAGCGGGGGCTACTCTTCGATGCGATGCGCAGGCTTCTCATTGTGTTGGCTTCTCTCTGTTGCAGAGCACGGGCTCTAGGCACGCAGGCTTCAGTCGTCGTGGCATGCGGGCTCAGTAGTTGTAGCTTGCAGGCTCAGTAGTTGCGGTGCACAGGCTTAGTTGCTCCGTGGCATGTGGGATCTTCCCAGACCAGGGCTTGAACCCGTGTCCCCTGCATTGGCAGGAGGATTCTTAACCACTGCGCCACCAGGGAAGTCCCCATTTATATATTCTTAAAATGCAGGCTAGAGCTAACAAATATTTATTAATACTTACTCTGTGCCCGACTCCATGCCAAATGCTTTCATTGTATCATTCCATTTAATTCTTGCAAAAGCAAAGTACAAATGGCCCTTGAAAAGCACAGGTTTGAACTGCAAGGGTCCACTTATATGTAGATTTTTTTCAATAGTAAATGCTACAGTACGGCATGATCCGTGGTTGGTTGAATGTGGATACAGAGAAACCATGGATATGGAGGGCAGATTATAAGTTATATTCAGATTTTCAACTATGTGGAGGGTCAGTGCCCCTAATCCTTCATTATTCAAGGGTCAGCTGTACTTCCAGTTTTACCTCTAATCTACAGATGCGGAAACTGAGGCATGGAGGGTTTAAGGGATATGATGATAGTAATAGCTAGCATTTAATGAGTGCTCACTACCTGCCAGACACGTTCTAAATGCTTTGCTTTGTTAACCTACTTAATCCTCACAACAACTGCGTGAAGCATTTACTGTTATCCTCACTACTTTATAGGTGAGGAAACTGAGGCCTAGAGGGTAAATGCCTCGTTCATGGTCATCTAGGTGGCAGAGCCAGCTTCCAAGCCTAGGCTACCTGATCACATTGCACAGGGACCCTGGAGTAGAACCTAGCTCTTCTGTCTCAACATCTCTTTTCCAGAGCTGCATTGCCTCCAGTTATTTAAAGGCAATTAAAACTGATGGTTAGCAAAGAGTGACAGTTTGTTTAGATCAGTGGCTCTCAGTTGGGGGTGGTTTTTGCCCCCCAGGGACATTGTGCAATGTCTGGAGGAATTGTTGGTTGTCACCGCTAGAGAGAGGCTGCTCTTGGCATCTACTAGGAGAGGCCGTGAATGCCACACTAACCCTCTTCCAGCACAGAGGACAGTTCCCCCACAGCAAATTATCAGCCCAAAATGTCAGTGGTGCTGGGACTGAGGAACTCTGGTTTAGAGTGTTTTGAATAGTACCTTTTGTCTCGGAGGAATCAATTTCTTTTGTTCAAAATTATGCAGAAGATAGTTTTAGGCTGGAGAGTAAACAGAAAAAGGGGGTGGAGCTGGGAGGGTCTTGGCTTGGAGAACACTTATCTTTGAGCTGTGTTCATTCTTATTTTAAAAGCTGTGCTTGAGGGGATTCATAGGATCACAGATTCCAGGTTAAAGGATCTCTCACCTTCTGGAATGTAGGAGGATGACATCTTTAAGTCTATTCATATAGCTGGGTTTGAGATATGTCTGGAGTGTGTGTCTCTTGGCATCTGTGTGGTGAACACTTCTTTGTAGATGATTAGTGTGTGTGTGTGTGTGTGTGTGTGTGTGTGTGTGTGTGGTGTATAAGAGTGACTTCATAAAGGGTGACTTCTGCCAGAATTCAGAACACAGCAGGTAATGTGCATACAGAAGAGGTAAGAGCATGAGTAATTCTTGTCTCATGAGAAAGATATAAACTAGTTTATTATAATGATGTAATATTTGGGTGCTTGATTTATCATCCCCATTTCCAATGATGCAAAACCTAAAAAGGACTAAACAGGTTGTAAAAATTCAAAGTGGGTCTTTGAAGTCTGGCCTTTTCCCCTAAGCAATTAAAGTGTCACTTTTGTTCTGATAGTTTTCTTTTTTTTTTAATTTTTATTTTATTATTATTTAATTTATTTATTTTTGGCTGCATTGGGTCTTTGTTGCTGTATGCAGACTTTCTCTAGTTGCGTTGAGCGGGGGCTACTCTTCGTTGTGGTGCGCGGGCTTCTCATTGCGGTGGCTTCTCTTGTTGCGGAGCACGGTCTCTACGTGCGTGGGCTTCAGTAGTTGTGGCATGTGGGCTCAGTAGTTGTGGCTCGTGGGCTCTAGAGCGCAGGCTCAGTAGTTGTGGCACACGGGGTTAGTTGCTCCGCGGCATGTGGGATCTTCCTGGACCAGGGATTGAACCCGTGTCCCCTGCATTGGCAGACAGATTCTTAACCACTGCGCCACCAGGGAAGTCCCATTGTTCTGATAGTTTTCTGTTTGTGGATGTTTCCACAGATCATGGTTAAGAACTCAACACATGTACCCATAGAGGGGAAGTTTGGGAAGCTTTGGATGTTTATTCCATGAGAGAGGTCATATCTGGGAAGATGTGACTCTCTCAGGTAACAAGGCAGAGAAGTATCATAGTAAAGCTGTAGACTCAGGGTTGTAGTACCCCTGAGGAGATGAGTATTCATTTGTGTGCTGAGCAGTGGGGACCCAGGGTAAGAAGGGTTGTGAGGGAGGAGGTGGCCTTTGAACTAGATCTTGTTTTAGGAGAAGCTTAAGAGTAATCCAGGTCGACTACCAGCCTAGGCAAAAGTGTGGCCTTTTTAGGGCTGGCTGGGGAAGGGAGATGAAAGGAAAGCTTCATCATCACAACAATAATAATCATGGCTGCCACTTATTGAGTGCTAACTCTGTAAAGGCACTAGTCTAGAGGCTTTATGATAAACCCATTGAATCCTCACAGCCATTTCATGGGGTTGGTATTATCCTTCACAGACAGGAAAACCAAGACCTAGCAAGGCCCAGTGTCCTGTCCATGGCCACAGGGCTCTTGTGGGCCCCAGGCAGCCCCTGGGCAGCAGTCCATCCCGGTTCAGGCGTGGCGGTTCTCTGTGTGACTGGGGGGTGGTGTAAGCAGAGCTGTGCTGTGGCAAGATGAGCTTCTGGAAGAAATGCCTGTGACACACCTTTCTGCGCCCTTAGAGTAAGTTTGGACTTTGTTTAAGGAAACTGGCTCTGTTATACTTGGTCTCATACGAATTCTTGGAAATTTTGTGACCTGGGAAATTGGACAAGTATGATTTGAGGTGAACTAGCCAAAGTGATTGATTTGGGCATTAAGTGTGAAAGTATAAGTGCAGACTAAACGAATGGTAATTATTACCACAAAGCTTTCCTCCAGGAGAGTCAGGGCAAGCCAGTCTGGAATCTGTGGCTCTTTGGGTTAGCTGTGAGGATATAACCACAGCGCTTTCTTCCCTTCTACCTTAGTAGCTCCAGTGCAGGGATGAGGGAGTGGAGGGGGAAGAGGTATCATACGTTCCTTGCTTGACCATAAAAGCTAAGATTACTGTACACTCCTCCCCCTCCTAGATTTTATACCATTTTCCCCCCATCTCTACCCTCATGACAA
This sequence comes from Balaenoptera ricei, assembly GCF_028023285.1. NCBI lineage: Eukaryota > Metazoa > Chordata > Mammalia > Artiodactyla > Balaenopteridae > Balaenoptera > Balaenoptera ricei. The sequence continues at coordinate 90,320,217 of NC_082645.1, forward strand.
TGAATTGAAGTCTAGGGTTTGGTTAGAAAAGTAACAAGGTAATATCATATCAAAAAGTTCTTGATATTTATTTGTGCTTCCTTGAGTGACTCTTCTCTGAGGTTACTTTATTATAAGAGATCTAATTTGACCTACAGGCTCAAAGAGAATTCAGTTCCCTTCCTTCCTTGTTCATTCATTCATCAAGCGTTTATAGAAAGCCAGTCCTTGACCTGGAGGTGCTCATAGTCTAGACTCTGGAGGAAAAAACAGATGTGGGAACCAATAAGTACACTGGTGGGTGTGAAAAGTGAAGGGAAAGAAGGTGGAGCAAAATGTCATAAGCCCCTGGAAGGAGGGAGTCCTACTAGAGGGAGAGGGGAGGGGGTAGGAGGCAGCCCTTAGTTCTGGGGAGTGTTTTTTCTCTATTTTGTTTCATCCTCTGTCCCAGATGGACACCCCGCCCTTCAAATATGTGGTTTTTTTCTCCTCATCATTTCCCCAGAGTGAGTTTCCCGGGTAACCCAGCAAGATGCCCATCCCCCTTCATTCTCCCTGAAGGCTCCTCTCTCTATTCTTCCCCATGACTCAACACCCAGACCATACCCAGGGCTCACTGCCTTCTTCTGAGACTGGTGAGCTTCTGCAGCCTTGCATCTTTCCTTTTCTCTGTCATTTGACCTTAGCCAGTACTGTCACTTGTCACAGAGGTGACCAGAGGCGTATGAGATATTCAAAGTACTGTACTGGGAAATACGTAGTAAACATATACAAAAACTCCACTTGGGCAAGGGAGCCTTTTATCATGCTGTTTTGAAGGGCAGGTTACTATACATTTCTACTTCCTAGATGTTGTCTTAGAGTGCCTGTTTTCTTCAAAATATACTCTGTAAATATTGTTCACACCTGACCCTATTAATTTAGAGATTATAACAGAATCGTGGCCCCTAGGGGAGTGAATGGGGCTCTATAAGAAAGCTGTGATCTTGTCAAACCTGTAATAACAATTTGTGTGACATGTAAAATGAATCCATTCCATGGAGAGGAGTTGGAGGAATAGAAATCATAAATTTGGGAGCAAAAATGTCTTTTGTTAAAGTATATTTTTAAATTGCAGTACTCTTGTGGAAAACAGATGACATTTCTATCAGAAGAATTGCAAATTTAAGCAGACCAGTTATTCTGCTTTGAAAAGCGTATTTCCTTTGCTAAATATCAGATTGTATATTATAGTTATGAGTCCCTAATTCTAATAAAATGCAAGCCAGTAGTTGTATCCTAGTACATTTTGTCAAACCGTGAACCATTAAGGACTTTATACATGAGAAGTCTAACCTATTTTAAACCAATTAGTTTAATTAGGAGACAGGTTTGGAGGAACTGGAGATTGCCTGCTGTTAGTTCTCTGAGCTCTGTGGTTGTAGGATGGTGTACTCTGCTCTAACGCACGTCTGCTTTTCCAAGGTCATCTAATCTCCTAAAAGGGGTTTTAGATATTGAGTTGCATTTATAAGTAAATTGTGTCCTGTTTTTCTACCTTCTTTTGTTTTATTCCACAGTCATTAAAGCCTTGCTGTGTTCTTGTTATGTGTTGATAAATGCTTTGTAATTACTATACAACGAACATGTTGAACTTGAATGGTTATATGGATTTTCATTAAAAAAAAAAAACAACCCTTCTCACTAAAGAAAGACAAAGTGGTAGGGAAAAATGAAAACTCTGGCAGAAAAGCGTAGAAAACAGGAACTAGATATGATGGGAGGGTTGGGGTGGGTTCTAGGTCTAACAGCCCATGTCTTGAGTATTTACTATCTTCCAGATGCTGTGTAAGGGCTTTATATGGATTCATCCACTAAATCACCACAGGAACTCTGAGATTGACATTATTTGTATTCCCATTTTAAGGATGCAAAAACTGAGGCACAAAAAGGTTAGTTATCTTGTCCAAGGTTACACAGCTACTAAGTTGGAGATGAATTTGAATCTAGGCAATCTGATTGCAGCCTACAAAGGTATTGATGGGAGAAGTACCTTGGAATTGCAACCACCCAAGTTCCAATCCTACTTGCTACTTCCCAAGTCTGTGATTGTGGGTAAAGCTATCTAACCCATCTGAGACTGTTTCTGAGATTTGTTAGAGGGTGTAATAATACTTACAGTATGGCGTTGTTGAGAGGCAATGCACATGAATGGTTTGGCATGTAGAAGGAGCTCAGTGAACGTGGCCTTCTCTCCTTTTGGTTTTCTATCCTGGGGAAGTGGAGGTGGTAGCTTGCTTGCAGCCTTGACTTACCCTGTATGTCCTGGAGGTCTGAGACCCTTCCTAGAACTCTTAGAGCCCCGCACAGAGTGCTTAAACACAACTAGAAACTTTCTGCGGTTTCCTCCTCTCTACTCTTTGGTCATTCCAAAGAGAAGTTTTATTTCTATAAATTCATGTCCACCTAGTTACACTTTGCTGAGTAGAAGACTGCCCTTGCAGTGGTCTGTCTGCTTCCATGTGAACACAGCTGGACAAGTGTGCTTTCCTGGGAGAATGAAGGAATTCTCCCTGGCCCCCTTGACTTTTTTTTTTCTTAAGGGAATATATATGTTTACTTCTTTTTACCTTTGACTTCTTTCTTTGGGTTAGTTTTTCCTCAACTCTTAAGAAAGTGGGAAAAGAAGTGTCGGGGAGAAAAAATTCGCTTCTACCATCTTACGGTGTTTGGCTAGGCCTAAGAATTAAACTGCCGTAAGACAGATTAACGTGAGAAAAACGTACAAGTTTTATTAAATTTTTACATGTACATGGGAGCCCTCACAAGACAATGAAAACCCAAAGAATGACCAGAGCAGAAAGTTTTTATGCCTTCTAGACAGAAAAACAATAAATTTGTGAAAAATTGATAAGACCAAGGGGTTTGGGCTTGGGGCAGTAAATGTGGAGGTGACTAGGTAGATAAGGGTTAGTTCAGCAAGGTTTGTTTGCCAGATTTCTCTTGGCTCCAGTTCCTCATCTCTGGAAATAGTATGTCTTCTTTTCTCTCCGTACAGGGAGGGCACCTTTATGTGGGAGTTTTCTCTTCTGCTTTCAGAAATAAAAAGGAGGGTCAGAGTGCCCTAATTACACCTGCTATTTCTCAAGTGTATTTAACTCAAAATACTGAATATGCCAGAGCTGCATATTTTGGGGTGATATGCTCAGAACTCCTTCACCAGTTTGAGTGAAAATAGATTGTAGTATCTTTTTTGATTTTTTTTGCTTATTATTCTTATTTCCCCCAAGGGTCCTAAGAGTAAGAGGTGATACCCGACCTCAAGGTTTCTCTTCCGCAGCATGGGTAGTATATTGAGATTAGTTTACGAACTTGAGAGCTTGAGCCAGGCTTGGATTATGGGGACGCTCCTCCCCATCCCACCCCTCCCACTCTCTGCTCTCCTGATCCCTCCGCTAGCCAAGTCCCTGCCTGTACTTGGTTGTGGAGGGAAGGTTTTTATACAGCTGGAAAGAAACATTTAACAGGAGCCTCTGCATATCCGTATACATGCCATATGCTTCACTAAATGCAACAGAGCGTGTACCAGTGATATGCTTTCTAATGTGTGGTCCAAGGACCACCTGCACGAGAATCCTTTGGGGTATTTATTAAAGAAAGAGATTTGTGGCCTACCCCAGATCCCCTACATCAGAATCACAGTGTCGTTATTTGTGGTTTTAAAATATGCTTTTCATGTGTTGAGCACATTTCTCTTTGAGGAAAGGCAGCAATGCAAACTTATCTCATCGTTCAACCGTGTTCGGGTCTTGGCACACATTTTCAGGGCTAATTTTCTCTCACCGTGGCTTGTCACTACCAGTGAGGGCCTGTTTGCCAGCGTTTCAGTGAGCTCATTGGTGAGCAGAGCTGGGCGTGGTTGGAGAGGGTGCCAGGGAGACCAGAAGATAGGGGAGGTGAGGCCTGTGGAGTGAGGCAGGGCAGGAGCCAGGAATACGTACGTAGTTTATGGAATGAGATTCAAGGCAGAGGTGGGCTGTCCTCAGGGGAGTAGAATTTAGCTATCTTAGGGAGCAGAGGAGGGAAATGAGATTCACACAGGCAGAAGGCAGAAGCAACAGGAGGCTCCAAAGGGAAGAGCCTGGAGGTGGGGATATGGGGCAGGACCTTGGCCAAGGGACCTTTGGAACTAATTAATCTCAGGTCTTTTCCTCAAGGTGTTTATGATGACTTGCCAGTCTAGCTCCTAGGGATTTTTGTTAGACAATTGAATAATTAAACTTGGAGTATACTGCATTACATGGGATCAAGTATACATATGGTTTACAAGTGAAGGGTAAAATTGAAGATAGCTAGTTAAGAGCATAGTAAAAATATTGATACTAAGAACAAGCTGAAATTTTTGAAAATGTGCAGTTCTTACTCTAATCCTGCTATCTTAGAATATTCTAGAAAACAGAGGAGACATGAGCACACATTCCCGCTTACTAGTGTGGTTGTTCCCAAACTTTGCCGTACGTTGGAACCACCTGGGGAATGTTTTAAAAAATACTGTTGCTTGGTTCCTGCCCCCAGACATTCCGACTGAATTGGTATGAGGTATGATCTAGACTTTGGGATTTTAAATCTCTCTAGTCCCTCATTTTTAGGTGGGGAAATTCAGGTCTAGAGAGAGTGAATTTTTCCAAGGTCATATGGGTTTAAGAGCAGAGACAGCATGAAATACACAAAAGTCTCCTGACTCTTAGCCCAGGGTCCAGAAACCACTACAGGCCTTACAAAGGGAATTTAAAACGGGGCATTGTCAACACAGATGATGCAAGAGTCCAGGAGTCAAACTGGTGACGGTGAGGCAACTCAGAGACCAGCAACAGCAGGCAGCGGCGACATCACCCCTGGGGCTGGAGAAGCGATGGAAGCAGGTGGTGTTTCTGGACCCCAGATGCCACAGCAATGTTAGAGGGAGCTAGATCCCCGGTGGGTTGGGAGGCCGCCTGGAAGGAGCTGAGGCTCGTAGAGGGTGCTGGAGATACACCGGAAGCAGAGAGGCCAAAAGGAGAAATATCTTCCCTTCTCTGCTCTTTGACCAAGCTCTCTAGCCTCACGCCGGCACTTCCTATGGGCCAAACCAGTTGGGAAGTGTGGTTCGCTCCAGAGTAGAAGAACGGAATGACCCTGAGAACAAACCAGCAGGTGACCAGGACTGTGGTCTTGCTAACGGGCTCAGGTCCCGTGTTCTAGCAGATCTCTGTTTGGATGATGGTCTCATAAAGTAGGGCCTTATGGGAGTTTCTCAGTAAATTAAAGGTAAAGGTAAATTTTATTTTGGAGGAATAAGCATATTAAAGCTGATAATTTCTTATATGCATTTTCTTAAGTGGTGTGATTGAAAGGCTTAATACAGGTGTGCACTTTTACACTACTGTTCTGCTTTTCAATTCAGGTGCATATCTCTTTCCCATTCAACATGTTTACATTTTTGCAGCCTTTATATTTAAAATATGTATCGGTTTAAAAAGACCCATTGGGGGCTTCCCTGGTGGTGCAGTGGTTGGGAGTCTGCCTGCCAATGCAGGGGACACGGGTTCGAGCCCTGGTCTGGGAAGATCCCACATGCCGCGGAGCGACTAGGCCCGTGAGCCACAACTACTGAGCCTGCGCGTCTGGAGCCTGTGCTCCGCAACAAGAGAGGCCGCGATAGTGAGAGGCCTGCGCACCGCGATGAAGAGTGGCTCCCGCTTGCCACAACTAGAGAAAGCCCTCGCACAGAAACGAAGACCCAACACAGCCAAAAATAAAATAAATAAATAATTAAAAAAAAAAAAAAAAAAAAAAAAAAAGACCCATTGGCAATCTTATCTGCACTAAATCTTAAACACTTGTTTCTTTGAGAGCTAGTTACTTTATAGATATATCACTAAAGCTTGATGATTCCATATATGTATATGACATGACAGACTTTGTTTTACTGTACCATTTAAAGGCATTTTTAAAGAAAAATGGAATTATAGTACACTGCATTTTATTTGTTCTGCCTGATGGGCCAGGTACTTTGCATCCAGCGGAGCTAAGCCCTGGTCCTGCTGTTCTAACAGTAGCTCCCCTGTAGAGCGCAGCATTCTTTAGACTTGGGTAATGAGTCTGATGTCATAAAGGGAGCTTTATTAAAATAAATACAATACCATATTTCCTTTCTAATGGCACTCTGATTAATTCTGTCGTAAATGCATACCTGACGCTCTTGTAATCAATAGAGGTAGCAAAGGGGCTTCAGCTAGTGACACCGCGGGCGACAAGGGTGTTTTCAAGAGCGTGTTCCTACCGTGACATGTGTCAGTGTTTGGTATTTCCATAGGTTGTGATCTGAAGACCTGTGTCTATTTTAACCTATCTCACTGAACTGCTGTGAGAGTAATTACTTAGGCTTGCCCCTGTTTCGAGGATGACGGTACTTAAAACACTAGAAATAAAATGGTTCCTCAAGGCTACCAGCAAGGGAGCCGCAAGAGTCAGGGTTAGAATTGGTTCCTAATTTCTGGCATTTTGCTTGACTTGTCAATTACAGATCCTAGCAATGTGTTCTGACTTTATTTTTCTTCAGAATTAATCTGTGGTTAATGAAAGGCCTGGAATTTATGACTTCCATTCATCGCCTTCTTTTCAACAGGTCCCCAAGGAAGGTTTACCAGGGAGGCAGCTCATGGCTCATCTATTATTCTTCAGCTAATTGGACTGTTTTTAGTGTTTGGGAGATTTTATATGTTAAGATAGTTCATGAATTCTTAATAGTAAATATTAAATATAATAAATCTCAAACTTTAAACATTTTGTATCATTTAACCAAATTTTAAAAATACACGTGACCATCGCTGATAAATATGGCATGTTCTTGTGATTATTTTACCTCTGTTGTCTCTTCTGAACAGAAATAAGGGTCTAGCGGATGTAACAGTTTCTTCCCAATGTATACAGGGGTGCTGGGTAATGGCACAAAACCAAATCCTTCAGACTGTATTCTGTAAGTGCAATATAAAAATGAAATACAAGCATTTAATTTTAGGAAGCTAGTGACTCTTCATGTCCTGTAAAATTGTGTGTGTGTAATTTTTCTAAACACTGAGAGGTATGCCAGTGGTGTTGTAGAGGATATGCCAGTAAGATAGAGGAGACATAACTTATATGGAAAAGCCAGAAAGCTCATTATAAGAGAGATGTTTATAGTATAAATCTTATCTTTTACAGGACATAAGGAAGAAAAACTATTTTATGATGGTTAATTCTTCTCAGATAACTGCATTATTTAAAACAGAGAGAATCTTTAAAAAAAAATTGAATTTTCTTTTTTCCATCTACCTTAATTACTTTTAGGGGGCTTTTATTCATTGTAGGCAATGCATTGTCTACAGATAAATGGAATTGTTGATAGATATTTTCACTTTGGAGCTCTCCTGTAATCGAAATGTGAAGATATTTGGATGGCTTTATGAGGACATTTAAATACAAGAAGTAGCTTTTTATGTTTTGAATTGAAAGCAAAGAAAGCCACTTCACTGATGCTAAATTCATTTTGTAAAGCTCCGAATTACTAAAATTAAGTTCATTCAGCTCAAACATAATCAATAGTTTTCTGTTAGGCTCTGAGGGAGAAGCGCAGACCCTGGGTCATCTCAGTTGGTTTTTTATTTGCTCATATGCCTTTCATAATACTCTGAGGGAGGGGATACATTAGAATTATTGTGGCTTTGATTGAAGTAGGAAAAACACATTGTAACAAGTCATGGTATCTGACTTTAGACCTCAAACCAACTGCTTCTCACGTTGCTGTGTAGACTTCAGTGAATTGGGCCTAGGTTCTCTTGGCCACATCAGATTTAGAATTCTTTCATGCAGAACAAGCTAACAGTATGTGGGAGTGACAGGAATCCATTTATCATACATGTAATGAGAGCAAGCTGGCCTATATTAACACAATGTTTTTTTTTAATATTGAGGTTGCTGAAGCTTCTGGAGTGAAGCAGGTAACCTGTGTATTTAACTCAAGGGTGGAATCGCAAGAACTCCTTTTAGGAAAGGGCCTCACCATTATTTAGTGCTGGATATTTTACTTTGGTTCCTGCAGAAACTTTCATCCCCTAGTATGTGAAATGCAAATATCTCCACAGGGCTTTTGGTTTCTTTTATGGTTTTCAAAGGTACTACATCATTATATTTGGTAATATCATTTACTTTACATAATTGTTCCTAATCTTTATTTTTAGCTTAAATCTTATTGTAGAATACTTCAGGGAAAGGTGATTTTCTTTTTATATTTGTAATACATCACTTAAGATGGATTCCTGAGTTTAGTTTAAAAATAAACACATTTCAGTAAAAGTTTTATTCTCCTCTTTCCCCAAATGAAGAACAGTCCCTGGAGAAAGTTTTTTTTTTTTTTTTTTAACTAGAATCATAACATCTAAAATTAGAAATTATCATCAGTCCCCCTTCGATGCAGAGGTCTTTAAGCTCTGGTTTCCAGAGGATACAGAGCTGAGGCACTTTACTTCAATCTAAAAATCCTCTGTTCCTTCAACATCCCTCCTAAAGTATGGGATGGTTTCCAGATGGCTCATGGCCTTAGTTTTCTCTCTCAAGCTCTTTTGCATGCCTATTAAAAACAACAACAACAACAAACTTAGCAGATATAATTAAAATTTTAATATGTTAAGACCAGATGAGTATTTATGAAGCCTCATCATGAGTGCTTAGGGAAGACCCATGCAAGTGAGACCCGTGGTGGCTTCGGACAGGACTCTCTGCCCTCAAGGGGTTGCATATAGTTGGGATGACAGCACATTTTCATGCGGTATAATTAGGGCAGAATATAAGAGATAATGTCATTAGGTCATTTGGTGGCAAAACCTATGTTAAAATATAAATACAGGAAGCAGAGTGATTGGGAGATGTCCATAGGAAAGGAGGGGACAGAGCTCAACCCTGACAGATAGGTGGGGAGCAGAGGCTTTGATGTGGGGATAGATATTGGAGCAGATTTGCAAGGAGACTGATGTGATTGAACAATGTTCATGTTGGAGGGTAGTAGTAATAAGATAGAATAGAGAAAATAGGACCAAGAGCCAAGAGGCCTCAAATGCCACTGTGCTGCCGTTGAACTTGACATTGAAGTTACTATGAGCCAGTATAGGCCTTCTAGCATTGGTGTGACTGAATGAAGGCAGTGTTTTTATTCAGGATTCATCTGTTTAGGTTGTTTAAGAGTACCCTGCAATGGGAAAAGAATAGAAGACCAGTTATAGCTATTGCTCAGGGTTCTTGACCCTGAGCACATGTTTGATTGAACCAGAGGGGTCCAGCTCAGGATGGATGGATCAGAAAGGAGAAAATTAAGGTAAGAAGAATGTAAAGGATTGTTGGAAATAGTCTGTGTCAGAGAATTTGGACCTCAGATGACAATGATTTTTGAGGTAGGTGGCAAGGGAAATGCCATTGACAAAATGGGGGTATTAGGAAGGGAATTATTTTGTTTCATATTTCAGAGGTGAAATATAGAAATTTATTAGCTGTGTGCTCTTGGATCAATCAACTTGTTTATATTAGATTCTTCATGGAGAAAATAGGCATGTGATCTACCTAGCCTTAAGATTATGGTGAGGACCAAATGAAGTGTGAGAGAGAGGAATACGATAGTCAAAACAAAACAAAAAGAACTGAAAGTTTTTTACAAGTGCAAGATCATAGTAATTTTAAAGGAAGTGGAGTGGTAGGAAATAGGGGAATGGGTCTGATATGAAATATGAGGTGAAGGTGTGATTATCCAACTATCTGGTAATTTGGTTGCAAGGATGGGTAGGGGCCTCCAGCTCCATCTTCTGCCCTTTGGCCAGAATCATCCTTCTAAACACTAACCTGGTCATTTCCTACTCCAAAATGTTTCCTACTCTAGTTTCTCCTTGTCCACAGCATGAAATGCTGAAACTTCCCTGAGCAAGGCCTAAAGGCCCTTCACATTCTGGCCCCAAAATACTTTTAAAAAATCACATGCTGAACATTATATAAAAGCCCACCATATGGCAGGCACTGAGCTGAATTCTTGCGATACGGAGGTGAGGAGGCACTGTCTCTACCATCAGGGAGCTCACTGTCTAGTGGGAGGTGCAGGTTAGTAAGTGGGTGATACAACCCGATAGATAGGGGGCTGTAGAAAGGGAAGCAGAGGAACACCTACTGCAGATATCCTTTCTGGGGATAGAAAGGAGTTCAATATCAGGGAGGGCTTCCTGGAGGAGGCACCTGAGCTGACTTTTTGCGTAAGAGCAGGAGTCAGCCAGGGGAAGAAATGAGGGGTGTGTGGGTGGAGGAGGGTGTTTCAGAGGGTGTGAAGGGATTAAACATCTCTGTTGAATCCCATCACCCAGTTACTGTTTCACATAAAACCTTTAGCCATGCTTAGTTACCCTTGGCCATTTCTCAAACATGGGGAAAAAGGGAGTTAGGGTGGGGGAATGGTCCTGGACCATGGAGGGGGAGGGAAGACTAAGACCAGGACTCCTCCGCACGGGTGTCCTACGGCAACCATATCACTTAGTATTCAGGCTGAGGTGCTGTGGGGAGTAAAAGGGGTGCTGTTAATAATTATGCCCGGATCACAGGTGTAAACTGGGGCTGTCCTAGGTGTATCAGGATGTTTGGTTGCCCTAGTCAGAGAACTTTCTTCTGCTGTGGTCCCACCGTCATAGCAAGGCTGCTCCTGGCTCTAAGTTGGCTCGTGAGCTGTCCCTGCACCCTCTCCCTGTAGGACTGCTCTTTGGAATGAGCCCAAGATCTAGTTCTGCAGAACAGCCTCCTTAGGGAGAAGAATGAGGGGTATGGACTGGGTGTGGAGCTGAGATAAGAACCCTCCCCTGCTCAGGAAAGGCAGCAGCATTCTGGCTGGGTGAGTGGTGGTATGGCAAGCCTGGTGGGCAGCAAACCCAACATGGTCCCTAGTTTCAACAGTAAAGATTGGGCCCCATGGACTAATTGGGGGGGGGAAAGGGCAGGGACTTGATTCTTGAAGATCTGAACCCTCGTTTCTAGTCTGCCGTTGATCAGCTGCTATCCTGGGCAGTCTCTTCCCCTCCGTCTTTCCCTGTGACTGTGAAGAGTGCATGAGAAAGTGGTGAGAACCGGTCAGGTGGATGCTTTCGTTCATGGATGCTTTTGTGCATTCTTGTTGACAGTGGGTGGTGATGCTGATGATCAGTCCAGAGTCCTTGCCTTGCTCGCTCCTGGGTGTGTGGATGGTGAGATTCAGACCTTCATGACTGGGGCAGGGAGAAGGGAGCTGGCCACATGCCTTGAGGGCCTCCCTGTCTGTGGCTGCTCTGGTAGCAAGAGAAGAAGGCATTGCTCATGGCCAGAAGATGATAACGGTCTGTCTCCAGGAAAGTGTAGCTTATAGTTACCAGAACTTCCTCTTAGAAAGACTGTGACTCAGCCTCTTAAATAAACTGTCCAAGTCTGTGATCGTCTGTGTGTGTTGAAATAACCTCTCATTACAGTAGAATGGGTCAAAATATCTGCCCTTTAGTTCTTAGGAAGGACTGAATCGCCATTCTTTCCTCCCTGCAACTGAGTACTGAGTGACAATAACAAGGATGAACATCTGTTTGCAAATTATATATATGATAGAAAATAGGGTTTTGTTTTAAAGATCGGCAGTAAAATTCTTGTCTGTATTGTGGTTTTCTTCAGCATTTTGCAGTAAATTTATTATCTCCAGTGGGGGTTCAATAACTTAAATGGGGAAAAATTGCAATTTTAATAATAAGCACAGGTTGATTGCTTACTTTGTCTTTTGTATTAAAATGAATGTTGCAATTACTATGTATTAATATCCAGTAAAACTGTGTTCCTTTTTCTTTGGTACAAAAAAATGTTGCTTCTAAGCAAGCAGACACAATTTATCTGGGTAAATAAAATAATTCTCAGTGTGCATGTATATGTTCACTATGAAGCCATCTTTCAGAATGTACCAAATGGAAAGAGAGGGATGCTGATTGTCTTTTATTGTGGAGCTGACAGAATGTTTATTAATGGCCATGGATTTGAAATGAGCATCTTACTAAATGGAAGTCTTGGGCCAACCTCTGACCCTTTTGTCTTAAAGGTTTGAGAACAGATAATATGAAAGAATACCAGCTTTTTCCCAGATGGCTGCATGCCTGATGTTCCTTTATGTTTAGCTGTCATTCAAATATGAATGCCCAGTGATTATAAGTGTCTCTTTCTCTTTTCTGGACTGAAATGAAACCTTTTATGCATTGTGTGCTAAAACAGATTAACTGTTTGGCTCATCAGTAGGGAAATTAGAACAATAGCTGCCATCTTAGTGGTATAGTAAAAGAATGTCCTTTGGGGTTTAGGGGCTAAGGTTCACAAGCAAGTGCATCCAAGTGTCAGGGCTTGGGAAAGATGGGCGAGTTATAAAAATAATTCTCCTGAATTTTAATTTTATAACTGCTTCTGAATGAAAGTAGTAGTATCTTTTAGAAGCAAGCAGGATTTAGATAGAATTTCCCAAACTTTTACACAGTTTTTAGTTGCTCCATCATTAATTTCTTGGAGTACTACTGTGCAAGATGAATTTAAAATGATGTGTTCATATGTAATGACATGTGTTTTATCATGAAGGCATAATGCAAAATTACTGTATAATGTTTTCCTACCTTTTAGTGTGCTAAAGTTGTCTTTAAAAAAAAAAAAATATATATATATATTTGATAAGATACCCATAATGGATAATTTCAATATCATTTTTTCTACTAATACTAGCAATTTTGTGATCTGAAAACCAAGTAAAGGTGGATGGTTATCATTTACATATGGCTGAAATGCAGACCCGTCTGGAGGGCAAGGGTGCATCTGATGACCCCTAAGTGACCTCTGCTGTAGAGGCCATGTAGGAGATGGCTGGAGGCCAAGGGTCTGAGGGGACTAGCTACATCCATTTTAGGAAGGTAGACTACTTTGAAAAATGCTGGGCTGTCTTGCATTCTCAGCAGTGAGTAGAAAGGTGGCTCTCATTTTCCCTGGAAATCCATGAAATGAGTTAAGTACAGTATTTTTATGACCTAGTGGAAGAGAAAGAGCATGTCTGATCCATTTATTCAACTCTTATTTAAAACGATTATTTTTGTAATAAAAGGTGTGTTTTTGTTGTTGTTGTTCTTCTTCATGGGAAAACCTGCCATGAAAATCTGTTGTTTTAGATGACAGTTGTGTTTTCTAAAACACCCAATGATGAAAGTAAGCTTAAATAGAAGAATCAGCTATTCCGCTTTTGTTAACTTGTCTTTGTAGAATGTTCTTGATTTTTTTTTTTAAAGGTTTTTTTTTTTTTTTAAATTAATTAATTAATTTATTTTTGGCTGTGTGGGGTCTTCGTTTCTGTGCGAGGGCTTTCTCTAGTTGCGGCGAGCGGGGGCTACTCTTCATCGCGGTGCGCGGGCCTCTCACTGTTGTGACCTCTCTTGTTGCGGAGCACAGGCTCCAGACACGCAGGCTCAGTAGTTGTGGCTCACGGGCCTAGTTCCTCCGCAGCATGTGGGATCTTCCCAGACCAGGGCTCGAACCCGTGTCCCCTGCATTAGCAGGCAGATTCTTAACCACTGCGCCACCAGGGAAGCCCTTTTTTTTGTTTTTTACATAACTTTTTTCATGATTTATGCCCCGTTTATTATTTTATGACAGCTTTGTTGAGAAATAATTTACATATTATAAAAGTCACTCATTTAAACTGTATAATTCAGTGACTTTTAGTATATTCAGAGTTGTGCATCTGTTGCCACAATCAATTTTAGAATATGTTAATTACTTCCCAAAGAAACCCCATTCCCCTTAGCTGTCATCCTCATATTTCCTCAACCACTGGCGACCCCTAGTCTGCTTTCTGTCTCTGAACGTTTGCCTCTTCTGGATATTTCACGTGATTGGTATTATGCAGTCAATATGTGGTCTTTTGTGATTAGTTCATTTCACTTTGTATAACGTTTTCAAGGTTCCTCCATGCTATGGCATGTATCAGTAGGCAGTCCTTTCTGTGGCCAAATAATATTCTATTAGATAGATATACTACCATTTGTTTATCGATCATCTGTTGAGTGGCATTTAGGTTGCTTCCACTGTATTTGTATTTTTGGTAATTTATGCAGATTTCTTTTTGTCTTTCAGTGAATATTTATCTTGCACATGGTGTGGCCCCTATTAGGTTTTAATAGGTTGAAAAGCTTTGGATGTTACATGCAAGATTGTGGTGATTGCTAAAAGAGTATTATAGAGTCATGGGCTGCTATATCAGGTCTTGCACAAAATCCAACAAAATGCCAGGGACAGTGAAAATCTAAGAACCCTCGATCTAGATTGAGGCTCCCCAACATGGGAGAAATGCTTATGTTTAGCAGAAGAGTGTGTATATGAGAGGGTGGTGGTGGAACACTGCAGATGGGCTACCGTGTCTTACACCATCCTCCACGGCAGCATATTGCATCCAGCATGCAGTTGGCATCAAGCAGTGCTTGTGTGAATGCTTATGTACAAGCCCTCACCAATTTACTGTCTTCAAAATGGCAAATTTTCCAATAGTCTGCAGGCTCCCAGTTCTCCCAAGATATTTAAGTTGGAGGGGAGGGTACTGATCTAAGACTGTTATATTGATAGTGATGATCATCCCAGTGCACTCAGGAGTTTGTAAATATTTTTATTTGGCTTCCTTTAATTCTTCTAGGTGAATACTGAGTAGAGCAGGGAGTGATCTCATTTGCCAGAAAATTTAGGAATCAGAAATGACTTGGACTCACTTCTACTAACCAGCAAGGTCAAACTTGACCCCAGGTCTTACAACTTGTATTTGTTCTCAAATATCCTTCTGCTTATACACGTCTACCTTCTGCCTTTATCTCCCTTATCTCATCTCCCTTTTGCTAACCATGACCAGGACACTCTGCAACTTTAGTGGTGGCGTCTGTGTTTTAGTGTGAAAATGATCTTACTGAAAACTTTCAGTAGGGAACTCAACAATACTGTTTTGACTGCTCTGTCCTAAGTACCAATATTCATAGTGATTATGGCACTCTAGATGTCACAGAGTGGTCCCATCATAGTTGCTCCCTGAAACAAAAGTCCAGAACTGCATATTTGAAAATGAGTCTAAGATTGAGGAACTTAGGTAAAGCAGATATTGGGTTAAAAGGATTTTGTGAGCTTATCCTCATTAAAACACGGGGGTGAGATCAAATGCTAAGGCCAGAAGACTTAGGACTCTGCACACCTCACTGAATCATTGGTTTGCTCTTTCACTCATTACCAAGTCTTCCTGTGCATTTCAGTAAAGATAGCATCTATTTATAATAGCATCTCTCTAACATCATGAGAAATAGACAATTCATAGTCCTCTATAGCATTTACCAATACACATCCTCACAATAATAGCAAAGGATTAAGATGGTCATCACTCAAAGTGGATGTGAAAGGAATTCAAAGAAGGTGATAATAGTGACCATGTCTGGAGAGGTTGCTGTGTTTAGGGATGGGCTAAGGCCTTCACAGATTTAATCCTTACAACCATCCTTTGGGTAGGTACTCTTATCTCCATCTTACAGGTGAACAAGCAAGCAGTAAGTTATTTTGCCCAACATCAAGTCTAACCAGTGGTGGAGACACACTGTACCCAGGCCATGGAACTCCAGAGCATGTGCTTTGGGTCCCAATGCTGAACTGCTGCCTGCAGCACTTGAATTCCTAATCACCCTTTTCCCATCGCCACTGAGTTCTGTGAATGTGCTTTCAAAATGACAGTAACATTTTTCTTTCTTTTTTTTAGATAGCTCTATTGGTGGTTATTTTATTCCCGGACCTATAAAAGTAATGCATACTTACTGGAGGAAAATGTCAGAAAATACTTTATAAAGAAGAAAATAAAAAATACTTGAAACCCTGCAATGTAAACAGCACAGAATTAAAGAAAGAGGGACACTTCAGCTATGATGTTGTCTGTGAGGCGGTTTGACCAGGTGCCTTCGTGAATTTTCTTTCATCATCACTGTGCAAAAATCTGAATGTTGCCTGCAGCGACCTGGCTAGAGAAATGTCTGCTCCTTAGGGTCATGAGTCTACCTTACAGACAGGACTTGCTCTAAGAATTTTCTGGAGTTGTTTGCAAGTTTGCTCTTTGTTTCACAGGGTGCTCAGATGCTGCATCAGTTCAGAAAATCCTGTTTGACCCTTGGTGTACCTGAATTATACCTTAGGGACATGGAAGTTTCTTTATTTCTGTAGGCAAATGCACTCAGAAGGTCTGCTTGAGATGCCAGGAAGAAAGACATCACCTCCTTCTACAATCTCCAAAGGAGAGCAAAGGCTAGTTTGCCCCCATCTCATCCCATGCCCCTCTGCTACTGACAGTGGAAACTCTCCTCTTTCTAAATCTTTGATGTGGAGCCCATGGTGAGGCCAAGCATTGAACAGATGAAAAACTGAGATGGAGTCTGAGGGTTTTGGCAAGGATGGGCACCACAGGTCATAGCGTGTTTAAGACTGTGGTTAATGGTATTGCTTCTACCTCCACATTCCCCAGTTGCTGGTGAGATTACTGCCTGTGTTGGTGGAATATTGGCAGTGTGGGGAAGAGGGGAGCATGGGAGGAAGAAGTTGGGTGAGAAGAAAGAAACAGTTTACAGAAGAATATCAAGTATTATTGATGCTTATTAAGAGGTGGGACATTTATATATTTTATCCACTTGACAGTAGTCATTTTGTAAGGCCTTTTTTTATCATTTTGGGACTGTGGAAGGTGTTTCAGAGAGTCAAGTGTCTTTGTGTAAAGATATGGATAAAATAAGGGTATATTTCACAAGTTGCATGTGATCTTGCTTTGTCTCATGTTTTGTCATAATCAGAAGCCTGGTCAAAACGGAGACTCAGAATTTTGTTTTTAAGGGAAACGAGAGAATGCTGTGCTACTGGGCTCAATTTGAATTCTCTAGTGAAACAAAGAAACAGGATTTTATTCATTCATTCAGCAAACTTTTTCTTTTTGAACAACTGATTATTTGCAGGTGCTACGCTAGACGCTGTGAGCAGGACATATGCTCTGCTGTCGCGGAGCTCTGTGACTACTGGATGTAAAGACAATGAAATAAAAACAATACAGCACCACAGTGAGTCTTGTGATGGTTTTTTTCGACAATGGATTTCATAAATAATTACATTTAGTATTATGAAATCATGAAACACAGGAATATAATGTCCTCGATTTTTATTGTGTAATAACCATTGTTTCCTTTTTTTTTTTTTTTTTTTAAATTTTTTAATTTATTATTTATTTATTATTTTTATTTTTGGCTGTGTTGGGTCTTCGTTTCTGTGCGAGGGCTTTCTCTAGTTGCGGCGAGTGGGGGCCACTCTTCATCGCGGTGCGCGGGCCTCTCATTATCGCGGCCTCTCTTGTTGTGGAGCACAGACTCCAGATGCGCAGGCTCAGTAGTTGTGGCTCACAGGCCCAGCTGCTCCGCGGCATGTGGGATCTTCCCAGACCAGGGCTCGAACCCGTGTCCCCTGCATTGGCAGGCAGATTCTCAACCACTGCGCCACCAGGGAAGCCCCCTTCTTTTTTTAATTAAAAAAATCTTTATTGTGAAAAATTTCCAGCTTATACATAGATCGTGAGCCTCTCACCCCTATGTGTCCATCACCCAGCTCCTAAAATCATCAACCACTCCCCAATCCAGCCCCATCTTTTATTCTTTTTCTATTTTGTTCCTACTTGTTTTTCCTTTCTAGAGATGCTGGGCATCTTGGAGTAGGGCTTCCTGTGTGATAATGGAGCCTCACTGAACATTATCTTCCAAGTCACTTCTTGTGTCATTTTATTTTGCCAGTCCCGAAACAGAATGCATGGCACTGGCTATTTTTTAAGTTGTTTAGCAAACAGACCATAAAATGCTTATTTGATTTCCATGTTCAAGGATGAATACTGCTGTTAATAAACGGGCACCTTTTGCTGACTTTAGAAGTTTAGAGGTTTGTCTGCCTGGTGGAAAAGTATGTGGAATGGTGGTTGGAGAAAACCTTTAGCCGATACAAAAACATAGAACACCCTCCAAATAATCTTTCAACTAAGCTCAGCTTAGCAAGAAAAATAATTGCAGAGAACATCTGTATTTGTGGTTTATATTTATATATGTGTAAAGGCAGCAACTTCAGCCTTTTAAGGAATTAAGCTGGCTGGAGAATTGGGTGTGGGAAGTTAACCTGCCTAATTCGTTGGCTCCGTTTTCGTGGCACTCATGGTCTGTGGTGAGGACACCACTCCGTAGCACCGTGTGGTGCTTCCACAACTCATTTCTGAGAATGGAATTATTTTTCTCACGTGGCAGGGGCTGAGGCAGGTTTTTTTTTTTTTCCGGTAGAGATCTGAACCATTGATAAAGCCTCACTAATACATATGGTGCCTTTGTGGATGCTGTTTGTTTGCTGCTGAGTGTTCCCCTGAAAATACTTCTCTCCAGGCACGGTATTGGGAATTGTGAGCAACCAGTACAAGTAATGTCAATTTAGCCGTAGAACGTGGAGAGAAGGCAGTTGTTTGCATAGGATTATACTGCTAACATGTGCGAATGTGCTTTGCAAACTCACTTCAGTTCTTAAACATGTCAGTTAGAGACACGGGGGAACAGGCGATATTGACCCTCTTCTACTCTTGAGTAAACAGTCTTAGGTGGGCCAGTAAGTGGTGAGCTGGGACCAGGACCCATCTTCTCTGTCGTCCGCATACCTGCTGGCTGTCTGTCCCAAGGCACTTGGCACTTGGTACTTGTTTGAATGAATGAGAGGGATGAGTGGAAATATTCTCAATCAGCTTTTTTTTTTTTTTTTTTCCCAGAGTGTGCTTTATAGAGCCTTAGTATTAGGAGGAAATCTTTGGAAGAGAGTTTCATGGACAAATAAATTGGGAAATGTCAGCCTCTGGTAGAGTCACTGAGGGTTTGTCTTGTGACAGAAATCATTTTCCTTTTGATTAATCCAGTGTGTAAAACCATATGATTGTGGTGCCTTCCTATCATAGCACATCTATTAATGTCTCACAGAATTACTGTTATGTATAGGAGCCTGTGGAAATACAGCTCCAAATGAATAGCCTTCTAGAGTATCTGACATTTACCAGTTAAGACCACCAAATTAAAAAGTAAGCTCAGGTCTTGGCCCTCTGCTTTTGGCTTATATTCATTCCTTTAGTTCTCATGTTGAAATTCAACTATCATCTCTGTCTTGATGATTTGTACTTTACAGTTTCTACCCCTACTTATTTCCTGGGTTATTCTTCTTTTTGTGCATTAAAATAAACTTTTTCTTATAAGAATAATACAAGTTTAAGTTGGAAAATTCAAAAATATAGATAGGTAAAGCATAATCTTACTTAAAATCCCATTATCTGAGATAACTGTAACTTATTTATATGTTGTAAGTATCCTTTAGAGCTCAGACTATAGAGGTCAGTCGCCTTGGTTCAAATCCCAGCTCTTCCACTTACTGGCTGTGTAATTTTGGATAAGTTATTTAGCTTTCTGCCTCAAGTTCCTTATCTCTAATATGGTGATAATGATAGGGTCCATATAAGGGAGTTGTTATGAGGATTCAATGAATTAATATTTGTAAAATGCTTAGAACAGTACCTGGCGCATAGACTTTATATAAGAGCTAAATTAAAGAAATATGTGTATGTATTATATATGTGTATATATGTGTGCATATACAATATTACATTGTATGCACACGTCACAAATTATTTACGCAGCACACCATGTTGGATATTTAGGTTGTTATAGATTTTTCACAATGATGAACAGCTCTGTCGTGAACTCCTGTCCCTCAGAGTTTTTGAGTATCCATCATTTTTCCTTAGGTTAATTTCTTTTTTTTTTTTTTTTTGCTCAAAATGATTTTTAATTTAGTGTTTATGTTTAACAACATTATAGATGCACATAACTCAAAACAGTCAAATTGTGTTATACGATTTGTTTGAAAACCTTCATTCTTCTTTTTTCATCCCCTCCCTCTCCCCCTCCCCTGCCTCCGTCCTCCTCCTCCAATACTTTTTATTTCCCTTTCTACACAGACAACTACCCTTAACTCTACTAAATGATTTGTAGGGCCTGGTATTTACCTCCTTGTCTCTAAATAACATGTTTATATTCTTCTTCTCTCTCTCTCTCTTTCTTTCCTCCCAATTTTAGGAATCATCTTTTGATTTTAACTACAGAAGATGAGAATTTAGTTTTTCACACACACTTTCCACCCCCTGCTATATTCATCCATATTTCCCATCTTTCTCTCTTTTAAATAGAGTTATATTGTTATTTTGGTCAGATTAATGTTCTTTGTTTATGTAATACAATTACATAATACATAATGTACTGTGCATAATAAAATATATTCCATACAAGTTATATGGAACTAACCAGATAGTATATGATGTGTACTTTTCTTTCCTATGTAAGTCTTGTTTCCCTTTGCCATCCTTTTGGTATTTCTTGTATTTTTCTGTAGATACCAGTTTTTATTTGTACTCGGTTTATTTCCTCATTTTGACAAAGCATTTCTTCCGTTTGCTGTCTGTACATGGATGCAAGGTAGACAAATAGTCTGACACTTTGAATGTCTGAATATGTCTTTACGTTACCCCCAAATTTAGTCAATGTTTTTCTTGGGAATGGATTTCCACGATGGGAATCATTTTTTTTCTGCAGAACTTTTAATGTATTAATTTATTATTTTCCCCAGTGTTCTTGCTAGAAAGTCCAGTGTCATTCTGATCCTTGGTCCTTGATATTTGTTTTTTCCTCTCTGGAAACTTGTAGGATCATCTTTTTTTCCAGGCCCAATGTTCTATAATTGCACCATGATGTACCTGGGGGTACAGCTATTTTTGTCCATTGGACTGGGTACTCAGAGGGCCATTCAATCAGGAAACTCATGCTCTTTAGTTCTGGACAATTTTCTTAAATTATTTGATTGCTGACTTCATCTCATCCATATTCTTTCATTCTGGAACTTTTATTATTTGGAATGAATTCTCTAATTTGGACCTTAGGTTAATTTCTTAAATTGGAACTACTGGATCAATGGATGTGTATGTTTTTAGAACTTTGGTAGTCTTTCTACAGAACTTGGTAAGAGATCACATCAGTGCTGCTCATAGCTGTGTTTGAGACTGCTATATCTTTTTTCATTTTTGTCAATACGGAGGGTAAAACATTTTCCCATTTAAAAAAAAAACTGTACTAAGGAAGTTAATTTCTGCCATATGGGTGGATTGGCCACTTGTGTTTCCCTTTGGTTGTGGCTATTTATAGTTTGAAAGAAAAAAAAAATGGACAGAGGACAATTTTTTTTTTCTTTTGTGAGAACCTTTTCAATATTAAGGATTTTAATACCTTGTCATTTGTTGTAAATATCCCCTGCATCCTTTCTCCCTTTTCTCTTAATCTCTTTTCCTAATTCTCCCATTTCTTCACTTCATTGCCTGAATCCAGACTTCTGTGCCTTTTTTTTCCTAGTCTAACCTCTAGTATAACTTAAGTGAACACTTATAAAATACCACCATTAACACTCACTTCATAATATCTTAAAAAAAGGTGTCTACAAAGATGAAATATCAGTTGTTGAAGGGCATAGGACAAATTTTAATGAAATTTGTCTAGAGAAGAAATGTCTTTGAATTCCTTTTCTGTCCCAGAACTGAAATGATAAGGTTTCAGTTTTTAAAAGTAACATCTCATTCATATTTCATGCTTTTGTGATGTTGACCAGTACTTTATTGGCCTCTTTCTACCATTTTATTTGCAAAATGAGTTATATGGAAAGTGAAACTCATAGTATTAAGTGATTTTTATGTAGATTTACTGAGCTAGACGGTTGAATCTTTTTGTCCAATTGTTTAGTTTAAAATAATTTTTTTTTCCCCTTAATAAAACTGTTAATGATGAACTTGAGGTTTTTGTTTGTCACCCTACTGGATAAGAGTGGAGTGGAGAGATTTCTTTCAAGGACTGATCTTTAAGCACATTTCCTGGATATAGACCTTAAGACCTTTATTTTATAATAATGGAAGTAAAATATTTGATGCATTGAATCTTCTCATGCGTATAACCTCGTTTTCTACTCCATTTATTTGATAATTGTTTCATCATTTCAAATTCAATTTGTAATAGCAATGAACACTCTTTAATATTTTTCTAATAAGGATTAGTTGGAGAGGTTAATATGGTCAGACATGTAAAGAAGCCCAGAGCCATCTTAATGAGTGTCAGGTAATTAACCTACACGAATAGATTAAAGAAATCAAGCAGGCACACTGATGGGCTTTCCTTTCAAGTTCAAATTTAAACATCATCTGTGCAGTGGTTAGGTCTTACACATTAGATGGTGATTGCTATATTGTTTTTTAATATATAAAAAACTTAATTGTGAAAGCTTATTAGAATTCCTCATCAAATTTGATTAATTGAAGAATGATTATGAGATGTGATACGAATTTTGAATTCTTATATGTAAATTGTATTTTTTTTAAAAATAGGCTCCCCCAAATGAGTTTCTTCATGAATCGGGAACCAGTGCTTAAATATGTAGATCTCCTGTTTCAAGAAGATAATGTAAAACTTAAGCAGTTCATGAACTGCTTAATTTAGGCCTAAGAAACTTGGTGTAAGTGATTGTCACTGATACACTACAAATGCGATTGTTCAAATTGAGATGAAAATCTGTCTATTCCAGTGGTCACTGTAGGATTAGAAGACAAGTTCTGGAAGTAATCCTGAAGGCAAGACTTCACCTTCTAAATTATTCAAACAGATGACATTTATCTTCTTCTTAAGGAATTGTAGAAATTTATGGAAATTTCTCATTTGTTTAGCTAATTACAATAAAGTTGATATAAACTGTGTTTTTCTGGCCCTACTGAAGGTGGTGTGCAATTGGTTGCTATCCTTTCTTTTATAATGATGGCAATTTTAGACCTGGAAGAGGTGAAAACCACAGATCATTGACTTTGATCCGCTTGTTGAGGGGAGTTATTTCTGGTCGAGGGTAAGTAGCACCCTCTTGGAGAAAGACAAAATCTGGGTTTGTATTTCAACTCTGCACTTGCCTTCAGGCCCAATATTCTGTTTTGTACAATTGGGACACAGACTCCATCACATGGGGATGATACATGAGATACTGCTTGTGAAACACTGTAAATCTGCTAAGTAATATAGATAGCAGATGCTTCATTGTTTGCTTTCTAGGTGAAGCTTTTCTTGTCACTCTTAAGTATGTCTCCTCCAAGCTAAATGTACTACTTTCATTCAACTTAGTTTTCAATCATTTAATTCTCTTTTGCTACAAATCCTGCCCAAGAATTTTCTTAAATAGTAGCACAAAGAAACAGTGAAAATCTGACTGGTATTAAGTTCACGGGAAGGTAGAATGTTATCATCAGTTCTATTCATACCATGTCTAATCTGTCATTAGTAAAATGTCCATTTAGGTCAGAATGTTGGGTTTTAATACACATTGTGGCCTGTTTGTGTTTCATTGTCACGGATTATATGGCCAACTCTTACCTACATCTCTCTGGTGAGAGTCCTGTTTTCAAAAGGAGACCAAATCAAATCAAGCCATTTTAGATTCTTGTGTGAGCAGCTCTGTGCTGATCGTGGGTGTGGGTGGGTGAGATAAAAAGATAAAAAACACATGAAACACTTAAACTTCTGAGTCTGGTTAGAAGATGATATATTACATAAAAGTCAGAAGTTGATACAAGTGTCTTGCAAACACTCATTTGGTCATTTGAATTTTTATAGAATATGTTCTATTTCCCCAGCTATACTGGGGATGCAAGGAGCTGTCTTTACCACTTTGTATTGCTGTATTGACCAACACAGATGTTTCCTCTTAGCAGATGCTCAATAAATATTTTGAATCAAGCTGTAGAAGAGGATAATTATAAATCCTTCTATTTTTAGAAAAACAGTTTGTACATAGATATTACCGATGCTAGGTTAATAGCATCCTCTGAAACTCTGAGAGCAAATTTACTTCTCTAAATTACATAGCCACATGCTCACTTATTTATCTTTTAAAGTGGTCAATACGAGAGCCTTCTTGCTCAGCATAGGAATAAGGAAGTATAGATGGAATAGTCTTAAGTCAGAAAAGTTGAAAATGCTGATCCTTATAACTCGAGGCATCTAAGTTAATTTTCTTCTATGCCTTTATAATTCCTATTTTATTAAATTTGCCGTCTGTCAACTTTGAGAATTGTCTTAATTTTTCTGGATCTGAATTTCTAATAGCACGTTTTGTATTAAAAAGAGTATTTTAGCTCTCGTTGCAGTAACTTGTAGGTCTTGATTAATTCACCAGCATTACTTCAGGAATCCTCATAAAAAGTGTTTCAGTGGTTATTGTTTGTTAATTTCTCTACTGGGGCAAATTAAGTGCCGAGAAGTAAAGTAATCCACAAAGTCTGTGTGAACTGTTTGGATCCCTGAAGACCATCAGGGACAGATAAAGAAAACATTGAAAATTTACCCTCCCAACTTCAGTATTATTTTTCTTTAGATCAGACCACAGGACATTTTTCACTGTTCTATTAATCATGTGTAACAAAAATGTAGAAACTTAATGCCTGTTAACTACATCCTGATAAAAACTTTGCTTTATAGACTGCACTTGATTAACTCCTGCCACAAGTGCATTTGGCTAATTCCAAAAGGGCCTCTGCACAGAAAGAACGTGAAGCATGCAGTGCAAACCCAACAGGTGTTTGGAAAAACACCTCCAAGTTCGAGTAGCGCTTCACATTGGTATGAAAGATCTTTGTTCATTTACTGGCTTAGCTTTCTCTGTAGGAGACAGCCTCATGTCTTGCTAGGATGATTCCACCTGGGCTCAAGCTTAAGTGAGTCTATCTGGCTCATCCAGCCTCCTCTTTGGTGAACCTTTGGGTGATTTCCTTTCACCGGACCCACTACTACCTGGTTCATAGTCAGTACTATTTGCTGGGTGAATAATAAATATTTATTGAAGAGTACTGGGTCATTTCCATTCACACTTGAATAACATTTGATGATGAGTCTGAGAAGACAGCTGCTAAGATGATTATATTTATCATTAATGACCTCGTTTTCTAATCTGTGTATATTAACAGTGTTCAGAGAGAACGTTTGTTTTGTAGAAAGTAGCCTACAATCTTGTGCCTTTGACATCCTGAGTGCTTTTTCTCACCATTGAGCATTGGACAAGGGCAATGCTTTGTTACAAAAGGAGTGGGGGTTATTTTGATTTTTTCATATAAACTCAAGTATTAATACTTTTTAGATTCTATTCTGGAATTCTTTGTATTAGGAACAAAGTTTTAATATTAGCTCAGTAAGAGAATACAATGTGTGAGGCAGTGAGTGGCCTAGTGCATAAGCTAAGCTTTTTTAAAGTTAAATTTTCCCTTTAAAAGCTGTTTGACATCCAGTCTTTCCAAAAGATGTTTTAAAAGCAGAAATATAAATTTGCTCTTGAAAGTCATATGCGTTATACCACTTTGTGAAACATGCTTAGAGAGTCAAGATGTACTTTATATATTTAAAATAACATTTGACCAAAATAATATACATATGCAAGTAATTTTAGCTATTTTGGAAGGGGAGAAATTGTAATTCTTTCTCATCTATTTTACTCAAACGGAGATCATCCCTGCAGTTTGGGGAAATCAAGCCAAACCTTTCTTTCTCTTCTTTTCCTAGGAAAAGTGAGTAATTCTTCTCCTAGGCAAGTTTTTTTTTAATCCCTTTTTTTTTGCTCCTAAAGCAATACAATATTAATGGTTAACTGTGAACCAGCGGCTCGCGATCCTAGCTGCAGATTGGAATCACCTGGATGCTCCTCCCGGTGATTGGCTTGGGGCGGGGCTCAGGATTGGGAAATGTTTAAAGCTTCCTAGGCATGCTTCAGGCGGTCAGAGTGGCCGGAGACTGTGGAGCCAGCAGGGGCAGGAGATGAGGAAGCACGTAAGTTTTCATACCACTCGTTTTGTGGCGAACCAGTGCTTTCGGTTCCATTTTTATTGTGTAGGTGGTTTTGATTCTGATCCTTCTCAGACTTCAATGTAAGAAGTACTTGGGGTGGTGGAACTTGCTCATAATGCCAGTCTTTGGGTCCATTTGCACACATTCTAACTCATTGAGAGCGACGTGCGGGGCTGAGCAGGCCCAGTGACTTTGATACAGTTGGTTGAACTTCACAGTTCCTTTCATAAACAGTGTGTTGCAGTGGTCTATTCCAGCATAAGCATTCCAGAACGTGTCATCTTAACATATTTACTTCATTATACCTCATGGGCTTTGGGTCAAGAATCTGGCACAGTTTGCCTGGGGTATACTTCTCTTCCACACGGTGTCAGTTGAGGGGACCCTTGGTGATATTCAGCTGTTGGCCGGTCTGGAGGGTCCAAGGTGGCTTAATTCACATGCCCAGCACCTAGGTATGGGTATTTGGAAGGCCGCTGGGCTCAGCTGGGCCCTCCCCCATGTACTCTTGGAGCTTTTAAACAAAGCCTCTTAGCAAGGTATTTTACTTTTGCAAGGTGATTCAGGGCTCCGAGTGTTTTATCCTGGGCTCTAGATGCTTCAAGAGAGCCAGGCAGGAGCTGCAGGACTTCCTAAGATCTGGTGTCAGAAGCCCTAAAACATCATTTTTGTCATAATCTATTTGTCAAGGAAGTGTGTAAGAAAGCCAGCGGGAGAGCGGAATTGGACTAGCTCCCCCTCAGTGAGAGGGGCAGCAGAGAACTTGCAGCAACCTTTAAACTGCCACACACTAAGAAGCAGAAGACTTGTTGCTATGACCCTATCACACGTTTCTGGATTATTGATTCACATCTCTAGTTACTATCTTAATACAGAGCTCATTATCTTTCACCTGCTTCCTTTCAGTGATTTTTTTTTTTTTTAAAAGGTATCTCTACCTACACATCAGTCCTCTTTCTTTACCTGCACCTTACTTTTTATCTGTCAAATGGAAATTATTACAGTATCTACCTCAGTGGATTATTATGAGAAAGGTTATGTAATGTCCTAAAATGTGTTGGGACATATGGTTGCTTTTATTGTTGCTGTTAATATTCTAATGACTCAAGGCCTGTCATGCTTTTTTGCATCTTAGATTTCCAGCCGTATTTCCTATGACTATTTTTGAAATTCATGCTATAGCCTCACTCAACTATCTGCTGCCTTCATGGTTTCCCCTGTTTTCTGTCTTGACCTTTACTGACTTCTCTTCCCCTCTCCTTAGAAAGTGGTTTGACCACAAGGCTTTAGAGGGCTTTCCATAGATGGAAGCCAGAATTGTTTTCCTCATTTCATGACTAGAGCACGGTTCTGTTTGGTCCCTCTGTTTGTAATCTCTACTTCTTGAGGGCAATAGTACCTCCGCCCTGACTTCTGTCTTGAGTTTCCCTGTAGCACAGCACTGTGCCTTATATATTGGTTTTTAAAACTAGCTGTGGTTCAGGAAAGGTTAGGTTATGCTGTAACAACAAAAAATCTGCAAACCTGCATGGCTTAAAGTAAAATCTCTCAATCATGCTATGAGCCCCTCATGGGTCATGAGGAGATGTGCTCACTATATCATTTGGGGTCCTGGCTGATGGAGGCTCCAGATTAAAACATGTTTATTACAGAAAACCAGGGAAAAAGGGTGGAAATCTGTGCACTGGATCTGAAAGCTTCTGCGCAGAGAGGCTCATGTTACTTACGCTCACACTTCTTTGGCCAGTTAATAGCCAAACCTAAGTTCAAGTGGGTGGTAGAGTGTGATTCTACCATGTTCTCAGAATAAGAGAATCAACAATTTATGAACACGCTTCAGTGGCTACCACAGATGACTCCCTGGTCTCATTACCTATTCCCATAAGGTGCTGCTGGGTTAATAGGACCAAACTGCTACAAAAGCTTCACCTGTGTGTACCTCATTAGGTTATAGCATTCAATTCAGGTGAGTCTGTAGAGACTCCTTTAGATCTCATTTGCATGCTGTCCTACCTAAGGAAAATAGAACAAAAAAATCATGCAGTAGCAGGTATATTACCTGCTACTCTGTGCATGGATTTCTCTTAGAAATATTAAAGGCTCAAACATTTTCATCTTTTTCACGTATTTCCCTTAAAGACATTTCTTCCCCCTACCCTCCACTTTGATTCTTGCTTTAAAGAAAAAACTACTTAGCAAGACATGAGATATAATATTCTAGCATTCTAGAACTACCATTAGGTGCCTAAAAAATAGTATTCAAAAAGATTATTATAGAAGCAGACTACCATATATATAAAAGATTAAAATTATTACAGCAGTTGGGAAGTTTGTTTGTTTTACAGTGTAAGCCTTATGAAGGCTCACCATAGAGCTTTGCTTTAAGGAGTTCTGAGAAATACAGACTCTATCAGGAAGCCCAACAGAGTTAGGGAATAACCTGCTAGAGATAAGAATGGCAAATAAAGGACCTGGCGTCATCATTGACTAGCTGATTATATCAGCAGAGTAGGGCTTCTGTCAAACCTGTTAAGTTGGCAACATTATGTATTTAACTGGGCCTTGTAAGGACCAGAAAGCAGTGCTTGTATATATACATGTCATTTTGTGAATGGTGTGGAGAAAGTATATAGAGGTTAAGAAAGTGCAGTAATTATAAAAAGTAAAATAGTACAGTGGAAGCAAAGGATTTGGGAATGAAGGGCGTGGGAGTGGCTCCACCTGGGAAGGTGATCAGCTGTTCTAAGTCCAGAAAACTGAAGTAGAGGGTGTAGACTCACATTCCTATCAGAGACCTGTATTAAAAGATGCCCTGAGAGGGGGATTAACTCTGAATAGGTTGCTTAGAGTTGTATTCCTTAGGAGTTTTAGGGCGGCCAAACTAGATGACTGGAAGAGTCCATTAATGTAAATTGTAATCTGTGAAAGCCATGGTATTTTTTTTTTAAAGATTTAGACCCCCCTGACAACTGGGACTTTGGGCAAGCCTCTGTCCAGAAAGATGCACTTGGGTGTGCCCTGTTGTGCTTAATTTCAGGGGTGTAATGGGACCCTCAGTTTAGAATCCTGGCAGAAGGAACGAGAGGAAACTTGCAAAATAGTTTGTCTCTCCAGCAGTCAGCTACTTGATAAATATCTTGTGGTGATAGAGTGGATGTCTCGCTGGTTTTAAATAGGCAATGAGGGGGAATTTGTTTTTAATTTTAGGCATCTGAAAACAGCACATGCTTGTGGATTTTAAAAAATATTTGCTTTAACACAACACTAAATATTGTAAGGGGCAAGGAAAGTTTACAGCAAAGCACATTTGCTTGGGGAGAAGCTTTCCATGGCTCTCCACTAGCTGTTAATATGTCTATCTCCTCCAAAACTTTCACTCTGGCTTTTTTCCCAGGAAAGAAATATCTGCCCTTTCCCATTGTCCCCTTAGTGTGTGTGTGTGTGTGGCTGTGCATCTCTGGGGGGAGGGCACTGGGAGTAAAGCTGCACAGAATGCTCCTTTGCTCCTAGAAGCTCAAGCCGAAAGGAGTTGTTCTGAATTGACTGGGTCTTACTTTCTCAGGGTTATGCCTGGAAGGAGATGGGATTAGGGTGTAATGTGTCCTGGAAGCATAAACTCTTTAACACAAATAAATCAACTGGTTGGCTCAGTAACTTTGGGGGTGCTGGTAACATTCATAGTTCATTGCATGGAGATGTCAATTACCTGGGAAGTATTCCGATGATGAGATCCTGACTTTGACATAATCTCACCATGACCCACCCACCCCAGCTACATACATATACAGCACATGTATGTTTGCATGATTCTGATGATATTGGGGAAGTCAAAAGGATTTCAGTCTTTAATTTACATTTCTCAGATTAATATGAGAATGGTTACAATGTTAAATTGTGGGTGAGAGAAATTTGAAACTCATTTAAAATAAAGATATGAGACTGTGTACTTCAATAATCTGTCTTTGTCTCCCTGTGTTAAATAATTCCAATTATGATGGAATTATAGTTCAGGTAATACCGTGCTATATTGCTCTGGAGTTACACTACTTTTAAGATATCCTGATTAAAAGTTATAACTTACACTTTTGTTTCTAAAGTGAAATTTGAAGTGTTTAAGGTATTTTCCTCAGTAGGGTTTTGGATCTATTTAGAAAGTTTTGATTTTTAAAATTGTTTTTGAGAGTATCAAGGTGTAATGTATGATGTAACTAACATCATTTTTTTTTTTTTTAGTAACCCACAAATATTTTGTTAAGTGTCTTGCAACTGGAAAATGGTATTTAGGAAGAATTAAAGTTCCATATTATTACAGGAAGATCAAATCTTGATGTGGTTTTTTTGTTGTTGTTGGTTAATGTTGCACATATTACCAAGACTTTAAGTAGTTTATCAGCAGAGCTCTGGCTGCTTGTTCCCGTGCCTTTATAGAATCATTTTGATATATTGGTCTGCCTCACAACAGGCTGTGCTCTCTCTGGAGGAGAACCGCCATGTCCTCCCATCTGAGCATTCTGAGAAAAGTACCTGACTAGTTGGTCCAATTTCTGTTACTGCTGCCCAGCAATTTTAAGTATGTATTATTCTCATAGCTGTATTTTTATCATACAAAATTTAATTGATACGTTTGAAAAATTGCCCTAAGATTTTAAGACCTCAGTGGTACTTTACAGTTTACACTGAAAATGGTAGTTACAGTTTTCTGTAACCAAACCACTTGGTTTTCTGCTTTTCTAAACGACTTCCCTGATGCCATCCGTCCAACACAGAGGGTAGAGCAGCACCCTGCTAGCAGAGTATTTCTGTAACCAGAGCAGGGAGGCCTTCAGAAAGAGCTTTCTTGCCCATACTTTGCTTTGTAAACCCAAAACAAAATTTTTATTCTGGCTCCTGTCCTGCTAGGAGAGTGGTTAGTTAGCTCAGCCAGAGCCCAAATGCATCAGGAATGAAAGGAAATGGGTTGGGGAGACTTTCTTTACTCCTGGGGCCAGGTGAGAAGTAGCTAGTGTCATTCTGAATGTGCTACACACAGATGAAGAAATCCTTGTTGCCCTCTTAGAATACTCATTTAGAAACATCCTATTAGAATTTGCTACATAGTTCAAGCTGACATTTTGAACCCTGTCTGAGAAAGCGGGAAACCCTTGTCATGAATAATGCTATGTTGAGCAGTTGATTAGGACTTCTACCTTTTATCTTGCTTTCAATTCTAATGTGATGTTCCATTCTGTCGCTTCAGTTCAAATGTTACGGAAAGGCAGAGGTCATTTGGGGATTGTGTCGTGGCATGTAAATAAAACTAATAGTCTTTGTTTTAAAGTTACGCTGCCTCTCCGTTCTTCCTTCACCCTCATTCTAAGAGAACTTAAAGATTTTTTGCATGAATAGGATTATAATATGTATCATAAAATCGAAAGTAAGATGAAGAAAACGTTGAAGTGGTCTCATTTTGAATGTTAACATATAGTTACAGGTTAAATTGGAAAAAAGTCTCCAGTTATTTTAAAATATGCTGATGTGCTTATTTTACTTTTATCTGCATGTATTACATATATAAAGCTTGCAATACGTAGGAAAAATATATAAATACAAGCTTGCGGGACATAGCAAAAATGAACTGAATGTTTGTTTCTTTCAAGCCTATTAACTTTTAAACCAGGAGTCTCAGGCTCAAATCACTGCAGGGGCTGCACAAGGAACTGGAGAAATAAATACCTGCTGTTGCATTTTAGACAATGAGAATTTTCTTCATTTTTACAGACACATAGGCACTATTTCTGATTATTCTTGAAAGATGAGATCTTCTTGGTCTATCTTCTGTCGTCTTATAGGGGCGTGTGCAGAGAAATCTGCACTCTCTGGTAGTGGAATGTGTGGTGCTCAATTCGGGGAGATAGTAGGCTGCCCCTGCTCAGTTTTGGTTGGTTGTTGTTGGTTGTAACATGGGCTGTCTGTGGCCAGATTTTTGCTTTTTCAAGGGAAGATAGCAATTTGGATTCCACTGCGGTCTCCCTTGGTTTTTAAACAACAAACTCTGTAGCCCAAACAGCATAGATCTGCAGGTCGGGTCAGCCCGTGGATCCCCAGTTTATGATCCTTGGTGAATCATTAGACAGGTGGCTGTCTTTTCTTTACATTTATGTCTGGTTTAAAACAAAACTGGCAGAATTTATTAACACAAATTACAAATACATTTATTTGATTTTCTTAGCTTTTTCCTAGGCTGGTTTGCTTTGTCAACAGAAATTCACAAACTTTAAATTTCTTTGCAAGGGTCTTTTTTTTTTTTTTTTTTTTTTGATAAATGTGTTTTTTTTAAACTTTGGGTATATTTATTTATTTATTTATTTTTGGCTGTGTTGGGTCTTCGTTTCTGTGCGAGGGCTTTCTCTAGTTGTGGCAAGCGGGGGCCACTCTTCATCGCGGTGCGCGGGCCTCTCACTATCGCGGCCTCTCTTGTTGCGGAGCACAGGCTCCAGATGCGCAGGCTCAGTAGTTGTGGCTCACGGGCCCAGCTGCTCTGCGGCATGTGGGATCTTCCCAGACCAGGGCTCGAACCCGTGTCCCCTGCATTGGCAGGCAGATTCTCAACAACTGCGTCACCAGGGAAGCCCGATAAATGTGTTTTTAAAGTTAAATGTATATTCCCTTTTTGTTACTTGATATTTTAAATATTTAAAATTTTATTTTAAACTAATTGAAGTAAGGCCTTTAACACTATACATGTAGGACAAGGTTTTTCACCTATACCAGCAATTTTATGTTCCATACCTTCCTACTCCTTAGTGACAACCAATTTCAACCTTAAGCGTTTCTTCTCATTTCTTAGCAATATGCCTGAGTGAATATTTCTTGATTCTCAAATTTAAGATGTCTTTGGTTGATATAATGATTTACTTAGTTCTTTTTCATTTCTTCTTCTTAGTTTACATCCTCGTCCCCCTCTGCATCCTGTGCTTCATTAGTTAAACGTTTTGAGGCAATCAGTATTTAGTTTTTACGTTAGTATGACTGGAAAATATAGTTCAAAGCTGAGCCACGTAGTATAATCAATTTTTTGCTTATACAAATATTGTCCTGGTTTTAGTAACGGTTTCATTTTTGTTCAGTGATACTCCTTTAAATATATTTCAAACACCTCTAGTAGATTTCTGAGAAAAAATTCTTGAACTTTTTTTTTCTTTTTTTGATATTCATGTCTGTAAATATCTTTTATTCCTCACTCATACTTGATTATCAAGATGAGAAATTCTAGGGTAAAGTAATTCTCCTTTAGAATTTGGAAGGCAGTGTTTATTTTCGTTTTTAGTGTTATTGCTGATAAAGCCTCCTCTTTGCACCTCCAGACTTTCTCATTCCCCCCCCTCCCGCCCCCGCTCCAGTTCTCTGCAAGTTCATGATGTGTGTGGTTTTCAAAATCATCTATTGTGCTGGGTGTTTTGGGCACTTGCTAGAGCTTTTAAGTCTGTAGAAGTAACTTTCAGTTTTGGGAAACATTATTTCACCCTCTCTTCCTCTCCCCTTCCACTCCACACACAATTTTTCAGTTATTTCTGGCTCTTCTCTTTTGCATTTTGGACTTTGTGGAGTGCACGTCTAAATTTCTTGTTTCCGCCTATTTTTCCTCTTTTTTTGGTCTACTCTGAAGTTTTTGAGGTTTATCTTTATTGAATTTTAAATTTCTGCTATCAAAATTAAGTTGCTTTTTGAACATCTTTAAATGTAACTGTTGTTTCATGGATGCAGTATTTTCTCATCTCTGAGGATATGTAAGTCTTTGAAGTTATTTCAGCTATTTACCCTGTCTTTTCACAGGGGTACCTAATTCTTCATTTTTAGTTGTTTTGGACTCTGCTGTTCCTGTTAGAGGCTTTGTACAACTGTCTGGTGAGCCTTACCACCTGCTTATATTTGAGTGAATTTGTGTTCTGGTCTTACTGACTGGTGGTGGTTTTCCCTGTAGAGTCATTTTGTGTCCTGTCGGGCCCCCTAAATGTCAGTATCTATCAGTTTGATTGTTTTTTTCCAACAGATCCATATCCCTCTAGAGCAGCCGTTCTCAGACTTTAGTCTCCTGACTCCTTTACACACTTAAAAATCATTGAGGACCTTACAGACCAGTGCTGTCTAATAGAAATGTAATGCAAATCAAAAATACAAGTTACATGACCTTTTAAATATTTAGTGGCCACATTAAGAGTCAAGGGGTGAGCAGCTCATGCAGCTCAATAGCAACAAAACAAACAACCCAATCCAAAAATGGGCAGAAGACCTAAATAGACATTTCTCCAAAGAAGATATACAGATTGCCAACAAACACATGAAAGAATGCTCAACATCATTAATCATTAGAGAAATGCAAGTCAAAACTACAATGAGATATCATCTCACACCAGTCAGAATGGCCATCATCAAAAAATCTACAGACAATAAATGGACAGGGTGTGGAGAAAAGGGAACCCTCTTGCACTGTTGGTGGGAATGTAAATTGATACAGCCACTATGGAGAACAGTATGGAGGTTCCTTCAAAAACTAAACATAGAACTATCATATGGCCCAGCAATCCCACTACTGGGCATATAACCTGAGAAAACCATAATTCAAAAAGAGTCATGTACCACAATGTTCATTGCAGCTCTGTTTACAATAACCAGGACATGGAAGCAGTCTGAGTGTCCCTCGACAGATGAATGGATAAAGAAGATGTGACACATATATACAATGGAATATTACTCAGCCATAAAAAGAAACAAAATTGAGTTATTTGTAGTGAGGTGGATGGACCTAGAGACTGTCATACAGAGTGAAGTAAGTCAGAAAGAGAAGAACAAATACCGTATGCTAACACATATATATGGAATCTTAAAAAAAAAAAAAAAATCATGAAGAACCTAGGGGCAGGATGGGAATAAAGACACAGACCTACTAGAGAATGGACTTGAGGACACGTGGAGGGGGAAGGGTAAGCTGGGACAAAGTGAGAGAGTGGCATGGACATATATACACTACCAAATGTAAAACCGATAGCTAGTGGAAAGCAGCCGCATAGCACAGGGAGATCAGCTCGGTGCTTTGTGACCACCTAGAGGGGTGGGATAGGGAGGGTGGGAGGGAGGGGGAGATGCAAGAGGGAAGAGATATGGGAACATATGTATATGTATAACGAATTCACTTTGTTATAAAGCAGAAACTAACACGATTGTAAAGCAATTATACTCCAATAAAGATGTTAAAAAAAAAAAAAAAAGTCAAGGGTTGAAATTGATGTATCTTATTTAATCCAGTAAATCCAAAATATTGTTTTAACATGTAATCAATATAAAATATTGAGAGATTTAACATTCTTTTTAATGCTAAGTCTTTGAAATTCAGTATATATTTTTTTCACTTATAGCATAGCTCAGTTCAGACTGGTCACATATCAAGAGTTTAGTAGCCGCATGTGATTAGTTTCTACCCTATTGGACAGTGCAATTTATAGAACTTTTTATGGAGGTTATGTCTACCAATGCTTATGTATTGGAAACTAAAACTGAAATTATAAAAAATAATTACTTCATTTAAAAATAACAGTAGTAATCCCACTACATGCTAACGCAAACAGATTATTTTTATGTAAATTAACTGTTTCAAGAAAAAAAATTTAGTAAGAAGAGTGACTTTGTTTTACTTTTCTGCAAATCTGTGGCTTAATAGAAGACACCTAGATTCTCCTATTTGCCTTTGCTATCAGTCTTGCAAACTTGTTTTAAGTATTGGAAGAAAATTTGGCCTCACAGATATATAGTTGGCACAAGGTGGAATATTAACAGTGTTTCAAATAATTGTGGGTGTTCTCTGATACTAAGCCAAAACTTGACAAATGGTTGAATTCTTAAAGGTTAGCTGCAATGTGGAATCTGAAGTCATATGGAAGAACTCTTAAAATCCATTGGTCAGTCTTGCCTTTTTAATGGAACTTATACCTATGCATGGGTTTATAACATTTTGTAACATGCGTGAGTCATTCGGAAAATACTAGTTGACTGAGTTATGCCAGTCTTTCAAATATTGACACATCTCATTATACAATATCAAAAAATCACAGTTGCTTTTATCACTCTCATTCTCATCAGAAAAATGTCAAGCTCATGGTGGTGGATATAATTTATCCACCAAATAATGTCGACGTAATGAAACTCCTTTTGGTTTCATAGAGAGACCTTTCACTACATCCCCAGTCTGTGGACCACGCTTGAGAACCACTGTTTTAAAGGAATCTTCTAATCTTATGCCTCAAGGGTATAAGCCTGGCAACCAGTGTCCAGGAGGCTTAGAGTGAGAAGTGAGCTAAGGGAAGCCTTATTCATTTTCAGTGCAGACTTTCATCTAATTTTCTAGAGTTTATGCATGCTCAACTGTGCTCATTGTCTGCAAATTTCATATCCCAAGTTTATAGTCTCCTTGGCTTTATCTCTCCATAGAGAAAACTTGTAATTTTCCACTTGGATTGGGGGAAATGATTGCCAGTGCAGTGTCGGCCAGTTCTCTCTTTTCAGCCCTTGCCTCTACCTTCAGGGCTCTTGGTGCCTCCAGGCCCTAAATCATTGGTTTGCTTCTTGCTGGCTTCTTTCTATACTGGCTCAGGTATCTGCAGTCTCGGTTTTGTTAAGCCACGTGTTACCCATCTGCCTGCTTACAACCTTCCAAATTGCATTGCCATCTCTCATTGCCACTTCTCTTCCTTGTGGCACGTGATATATTTAAAATTCTTTTATTTTCAGTGGAGGGGAGACACGGGGAAGTTACCAAGAGAAATGCCTACGTTGAACTCACCAGGAAATCACTTCCTTTTGGAGTTTCTCTTAGTCTGTTCAGGCTTCTATAACAACAATATCATAAACCGGGTGGATTATAAACAACACTTATTTTTCATAGGTAGGCTGGGAAGTTTGCGATCATGGTGCTGACAGAGTCCGCGTCTGATGAGGGCCTGCTTGCTCACTGATGGCCGTCTTGTCACTGTAACCTTACATGGTGGAAGGGGATGAGGGAGCTCTGTGGGGCCTTTCTTATAAGAGCACTAATCACATTTATGAGGACTTATATCCTCACGACCCGAGCACCTCCCAAAGTCCCCATCTCCTCATACCATCACACTGGGTTTTTAGATTTCAACGTATGGATTTTGGTTGGGGGGAGGGACACAAGTATTCATTCAGTAGCAGAATTCAACTGAAAAAAAAATGTTTGACTCATCTTTGATTTTATATAATTACAAATCCCTACTCGCCCGTGAGTACATATATCCCTAATCTGTAGCACCCTGCTTTATTATTTTTGACATTTCCTTTTTTTTACATTTTTACATAGCTTTAAGCACCTTCATCATTATTCATTGTTTCTGAAATGTAAAAATCTCTCAGTAGTACAGTAGGAGGTTGTTCTGATTCATCATCCTATACTCTTCTTTGAGCTTACTGTTTGCCATCCTTTTTCAGTTGTATGTAGCTGTCATGTTGAATAAGCAAAACTCAAGGGGGATAATCTGCCAACAACGTTTGTTTCCCACTGTCGCTTTAAATTCATTCCATGTGGGTAGTTCTTCCCTTGTCTTTGGATGAAATGTGCGGCAAATTCCAAGACTCTTCTGGTCAACTTGAAGTAATAAAATGCCCTCCTGTCAGTAATTAATATAGTTTAGTGTAATAATCAAAACTTCAAACGAGTTATGCCCTTAACCCAGCTCAAGTCCGCTTTGAGATATCACTAGCAAGTGGAAAAGCTGGCCTCTCTTCTCTAACCTCATGGTGCTGTTACTCATTTCCTAGCTGTTAACCTCAGGTTCTCATACTCTCACCGCAAGAGTGTGGAGAAGGGGGGCTGGAAAGTAGTGTATTGTTTCCTTCTGCTGCTGTAACAGATTTACACAAACCGAGTATCTGATAGTGCTGGAGGTCAGGAGACAACTGTGGTCGCACTGGGCTAAAGTCAAGCTGTCACCAGGGCTATTTCCCTTTCTGGAAGCTCTAGGGAGTTTCTAGAAAGCTCCTTACCTTCTCCAGCTTTTAGAGGATGCCTGCATACCCTGGCTCATGGCCCCATGCTCCATTTCCAAAGTCCTTCTCACATCACATCACCATCTCTCTGACTCTCTCCTCCAACTGTCTACTTTTAAGAACTTTTGTGATTATGTTGGATTACACCTGGATAATTACGGCTAGTTTCTCATTTTAAAATCAGCTGATTAGCCATCTTAATTCTACCTGCAGCCTTAGTTCACCTTTGATATAGAAATGACATTCACTGATTCCAGGGGTTAGGAAATCTTTGGGGGAGGTGGTCTTTAGTCAGTTAACACAGGCAGTAATCCTGACTAATACTGTTGAATACTCTTGCATATGTGCTCTCCCAGGTTGGCTGATGTTTAATCTGACACTTGTAGCCTTGAGTTCGTTGCGGACATCACCCCACAACTACTGTTGCTAAGAATCACCTATGTTTCTCTTGTTGGTCAAGCGTAGATCCTTCCTCAGCTGCTGAGAATCTAGCAGTTAACTCCCACTCTCTTAGTATATTAAAGCTGCTCTGCAGAGATCTCCAACTACTAGGACCCCCTTTTTTTTTTTTTTTTCCTTGGTGCGAAGTAGTTAATGAGCCACAAGTAGTCCGTGAGCTCACGTGGGAAGCCCTGCGTGTAGTAGTCTGCGCCTCACCTTGGGCTGGGTCACCTAGAGATGTAGGGCCTCCACTGAAACTGACAGGAATGCACCATTTCAGCATAGTGTTCATGTTCTATTACATTTGGGCAGTACATCGGTGTGCTAAGTTCTTAAACTTTGTCATCTCTAAACTAACTTTTTTAACTTTTATATGTTTGTTTCCAAAACTTTCATATTTCTCCCTTAAAAACAAAATCATCTGACCTCTTTTCCTCTCTGCAGTCTTTCAGATTTCTCAAATGTTTCCTATTTTGCAAGATTCCTCTTTTGGAAAGTTGCAGTGCTGTCTTATGATTCCTTCTGGAAAGCTTGCAAGGTTAAGGGTTACGCTAAGGCTGGGGTAAATTCATAGATAATGATACCACCCGGAGCCTCCTGTAGACACCAGCTGGTCTCTCTTGCCAGTGCTTTGACCTCACCCTGATTCTCTCAAGCCTCCTTTAGCCTGTAACGGTAGGTAGACTGAAATCACAGAAGCTAAGATGAGCCTTCCCTCTGACTGGCAAATCTTTTTTTTTTTCTTGAAGACCATAGTTCAAATGCCACCTGTTTTCTGATGCCCTTCCAGGTAAAAATTGGTCACACCCTCCTTGAGGGCATAGACTAGGTCTTCTGTGGGGGAGATGGACAAGATCCAGTCTGCATACTAATGTGAAACAAGAAGGCGGCAACTAGCATAAATAAATATTCTTATGGGTTTCTTTCCAAAATTTTAAACCACGTAACCTCACTGTCCCCAAAGTTATTTCTTCCAGTGTCCATGGATAGAAATTTTCTCATCCATTATCTCTTTTTGTTAAAGTGTTTAGCTGAACTATAGCTCTTCTCACTGGGCCATATTCAGGTCCCTGAATTTTCACCTGGGATTATAAACTAGCCTAATGTCTTGATGAATGTATGTAGTGGCAAAAACATGGACTCTGGGATCACAGGAGCCTAGATGGGAAACCCAGATCTGCCACTTGCTACTTGAGGGACTTCTGATAAGTAATTCGGAGTCTGTTTCCACATCTATAAAATACTTTATTGGGTTGTGAAGATTAAAGTAATTGAATTAAAACAGTAAAATGCTGTTGAGAGTGCCTGGAACACTGTGATTGTACCTTTAGTGACTATGACCACAACTGCAATGATGATGGTGATACTACCTGAAAGTTTGGGTCAGGGTACCTATCCTAGGAAAATTCCTTTGGTTTAAGAGTCCTTTCTAATCAACTTCTTTTATAATTCTGGTGGTTAGGAGTAGGTTATCAAGCTACTAAATTCCTAGTGCGACTATTTAGAGGATCTGTTACATTTAAGGCAGCCATAGATACTAGACTGTTTTGACATGAGACTGGACTTAGGAAATGAGTAACAGAAAGGAAAGGGATGGAGAGACTTGAACCCCTCTAGTTTTGTCTAGGAGTATCTTGTGTGCAGTCTTTAGATTTGTATGTGTTTAACCCTACTTATCGCTTAATGCTCTTGGGGGAATATATTTTTCTTTATCGATTGTACTTAAAATTTGTTCATCTGGTAGTTATGCAATAAATATCTTCCTGCATAAATGATTCTTTTTCTGATCTCGTCTTCTTATCGCCTCTGTATTAGCTTGTTGGTTTTTCTTGCTCAGTACTTTCTTGCTGAGATGTTTTCCAGCCCTGCCCTGAATCACCTGGATGTCGCATGCGTCCGTGCTCTTTGTTTAGAGAAGTCTTCTCCGTCACTTTCTCCTATTCCCTTTGAACAGAGAGCTGACTATTGGTTTTGCGGCTGTTCAGCGGGGTTCCAGTGCTGAGCGTGGAGGAGGTCACCATTTGGACATGACTCAGCATTCCAAATGAGAGCCATCCAGTAGCCTCACTGCACGACCGCTGCTGAGCTCATGTCTCCA
The DNA here is from genome assembly GCF_028023285.1 of Balaenoptera ricei. NCBI lineage: Eukaryota > Metazoa > Chordata > Mammalia > Artiodactyla > Balaenopteridae > Balaenoptera > Balaenoptera ricei. The sequence goes on from NC_082645.1 coordinate 90,360,849, forward strand.
AGTTTTCCGTGTAAGCTGAGGGATGGTCGCAGCTGAATTAATTGGCAGGCATGTCATCATTGGCTCTCGGTGGCTGAATGCAGAGCTGTCCTTTACTGATTCACTCGTTGCTTCTTTTGCGAAAGTACAAAATGTCTGGAGCGCATCTCAAGTATGGCAGTTGTCACTAGCATCAAAGAGTTATGTTTATAACGTTTCTCACCACAGGATGAGTGACATGACAAAAACAAGAGCTAAAGGGCGTTTCACATGGGAACCAGTGTGTTCTAAGTTAACTCATTGGTAGGGAGGAATAAGCCAACATTCCTGAACCAGCATTCCTGTTGCGTTATTTCCATGTTAAGTGCAAGCTTAGGAGGACCATCAGAATGACTTGTGGGCGTTCGTTTCTAAGCCATGTGAACCAATCTTAGGACCCCATCAGGCATGCCCTACAAAAGCAATCTGGTTTCCTCCAAAAATGGATACCCTGAAGACCCTAAATTGCTTATAAATACAATAAAAGCCAATCGCATTTGATACCCTACCTTATAAAAATAGTCTGATATTGTGGTCTTAGGATGAGCAAACCTACTTGTAGGTCACTAAGCCTGAGACTTCTTAACTACCACCTAGCAGGGGAAAACACGGCTACTGTTTTAACTTTACAGGTGTCTTTCACATTAGGTGCAGGGGTTTAACAGTCTTTTACAAATCTCCATCTGTGGCTTGCATGCTTTTGCTAAATACCTCATGAAATGATGTAGCCAGTGATGCTGCTTAAGCAGTCCTGCCCCGTGGAGGTAACAGATCGACTGCTGTGGGTATTCAGTTAGGTGTGCTTCTCAAGTTAATGTGCAAAGATAAATATGCCTTGATTTTTCCATTAGATGAATTTAATGCAGGGATTTTATGTGAGAATTAGCTTAGTGTACTATTTATCAATTGGTTATTCCTGAGATACATTAGGATTATTAAGGGTGAATTTATATTTTAGGCATGCTTACGTTTTTACTTGGAGAAGATATTTGTGATGCTGTGTCAGTGGAGAAAGTGAAGATTAATCAATGAATCTAAGCTTTACGTCACTGAAGCCACCAACAGAAAACTCATATCAGGTTTTAGTCCTAGTTTATTCTCATGGGTTTGAAGAGGGTTTACGTATGTTGATGTGACACAGGGACAAATCTAAAACTGAAAATCATGGATCAGTGAAAGGCAGCTGAATAGGTCACAGTGTTTCTGAAATGAACCCCTTACACCGCTAGATTAATTAAGCATTTCTTAAGCATTTGCTATTTTGCACTCTTGGGTGCTGGGGGAGGGCACATAATGGGATATAATAAAGATCTAGAGGCTGTTTACTTCCAAATTTTAGTCATTTGTTATTCTTAAAATGTTGTCAACTCATTCATACTTTATGTCCAAGAGATGGTACTTTTGAAAGATTCTGTGTATAATCATATTCCAGATGCCTTCATTTGGCACATAACAGAACATTTCCCCAATTTTCAGATCTCATTCTTGGTAAATATGGCTTATTTGCTTGCTTGTTTTTTTAACCCCCAACTATAAGTAGAATCTCTCCATTTTTAATACTTAAATGACCAATATTGTATAAGTCCTACCCTGACTTGTGAGCATTACCTCTGCCCTTTCATGACAGTCTCCATTTGTTCTCATTCCCCCCCCACCCCACCCCAATATGAGCTAAAAGACTAAGCATTTCTGGAAGCAGATACATTTGGTAATTCTTTACAAATTGACTCCCATGAGTGAAAAAGACAGTACCAGAAAGAAGTGAGCTCTGATTTCATATGAGCCCTGTGCCAGATTTACTTTAAGCCACTGAACATACCTGCAAAAGTCTATCTGCATGGTTGATTGAACTTCATTTTCCCTTTTGAAGGCCTCTAATACTTATTAATCTACTGTGGAAGAATGCTTATTATCATGCTGAAGGCTTCCAGAACCCTCTTAGTTTCTATAATCTCCTTGAACCCTTAAACAGATGGACTTTCTTCATGTCTCTCACCTGCCCACCTCTGTTTCTCGCTTTATTCCTCAATCTCTGAATAAATATCTTAGGAGCAGGTAGCTATAACATTTTGGTTTAGAGTCATGAGAGTAAAAGTTGTATCCATTCAGTCTGAGTCAAGTATTGATACTTGGAAAGAGGGGAGTCCTCTAATTGGTTAGTAATGCCGATAAAGGCCAACCCTTTCTTTTTTATATACAAAATCTGGGAAGGGCAGGAGTCAAAGAAGTGTAAAAACTTGGGCAGAAAAGACTGCCAGCAGAAGGTAACTGTTAAGAAATAAAAGAAGAGTGTTGTATCAGGATAGTCCAAGTTACTTTTGGTTAATAACCCCAAATAGTTTATTGCAGCCAGGTTTTATTTCTTGGTATTCTACATATTCCGTGTGAGTTGGGAGGGGAGCTCTACTCCTTGTGGTCACTCTGGGACCCAGGCTGACAGCTCCATCTTGACACAGCTTTCCAATCACTGAGGCAGGAAAAATACTGTGTTAACTCATGTACTATTTCTAAAAGGCCACAGCCCAGGAGCGACACACGTGCTGGAAAGGAATAGAATTGGGATATTTGTGAACAATATCTGCCATAGGTGGTATGCTGAAATAATGCTGATAGTGATGATGAAGACATGAGAAAGTGTTAAAGCCAGGTCTGAACTCATGGGATACCTGCATAGGTTGACACTAGAAAGAATATGTAGGGACATGAACTATATATTTAGCCCTGTATTGTGTGTTAGGTATGCGGGGGTGTTCAAGCTACATCCTCCCGGCAGTGATGGTGGCTCGCTATGGCAGGGAATCTCCATTCTGATGTATCTAAAACTGCTGGGACATGGGGCAAGGAAGAGAGCAATTTTTGAGGACTGTCTATAGACTATTCTGAATGCTCTCTACCTATATTGATAAATAATTATCTGTACTTCTAGCAAATTACATATATAGCACAGTTCTAATGCTTTAGAAATGTAAGCACCTGTGGCTTACTGTAGCTTAGAGAGAATGCTTGAGTGTTGGATCTGGACCTCCCATAGTGCTATGTTAATACCTCAGGTATCACACTAGTATATCTTGGTTATTGCAGTGCATGGCGTTTCTTCCCTATCACACCATAACCACCTTGAGGGTAGGGACTAAATCCTGTTACTTTGGGGAGCCCTTAATGGAGCTAATGTGGTATCCTATGCATAATTTTTTTCTTTTGAATGGATTCATTTTCGAAATAGGTTAAAGAAAAAATAGGTTATATTAATAAGGATAATCTGGATTATGCTGTGGTAACTAACAATGCCCATTCTCAGTGTCTTAACACAATAGAGGTTAATTTCTCATTCACATAGTCTGCTGGAGGTCAAAGTGATACTCTTCGGTAGTTGTCTTTTGAGCGTTGGCCCGGCATTCCATGGGTCTCCATGTCAACACAGGCTTTCATGGTCCTTACAGCAAGGTAAGAAAAGCTGGTAGAAATTTAAATACTTTGGCCCATAAGTGACACCCTTGAAATGCCTAACTTTATGGTTAGGTTATTTAGAGTGGGTTTTTCCGCTTATGGTGGGTTATTTCCTGCAATTCCTGGAAGTAAAGGAATTAGGATATTGCAGCGTAAGGACAAGTACCCTGTACAGGCTTAAAAAGGTTATTGGGCAACCCCTCCATTGTCTAGGACTTTTTCCATGCAGGGGAGGTCCCTGCATACTCACTTCTTTACTTTCATAAACTTGACTCCTTACCCCTTTTATTTAGTCTTTCTGGTGGTGCATCCCGAGATGCACCATCTTATTTCCTGGCTCCTATCTCCACCACCCTGCATTTGTGACACTGCCAAGGATGGCTGGACACTGGCTCTGGGTTCCCTTTGACAAGTAGCTAACTCTTAGCAAAACTTTATAATACCGAGAGAAACAATACTGTCAGCTCTGTGAGCAATCAAGAACACTTCCATCACCCACGAAATTCTCTCGTGCCCCTTCCCAACTAATCCCCCAACCCCAGAAAGAACCACTGATCTGTTTTAAAAAAAAAAGTCAGTTTTTCCTATCTTAAAATTTTATGTAAATAGAATCATACATGTTTTTCTTTAAAAGTTTTATTGAAATAAGTTGATTTACAATGTTTTGCTTCAGGTGTACAGCAAAATGATTCACTTATACCTATGTATATAAATATATATATATTTTATAGTCTTTTCTATTATAGGTTATTACAAGAGATTGAGTATAGTTCTCTGTGCTATACAGTAGGTCCTTGTTATGTATTTTATATATAGTAGTGTTCCTACATGTTTTTATTGTCGTCTTTAAGCATAGTTTTGAGATTTATTCTTATTCTGTGTATTAGTAGGACATTTCTTATTTTAAGCAGTATTCCATTGTATGATTATGTCATAGTGTGTTCATATATTCTCCTATCAGGTATCTGGGCTGTTTGTAGTTTTCAGCTATAATGATTCAAGCTCCTATGAACATTATTGTACAAGGCTTTTTGGGTCATTATTGAACAAAGCTTTTTGGACATGTGTTTTCATTTCTCTTTGCTAATACCTACACGTAGATTTGTAGGGTCATTGGGCAGTTCTAGCTTGCACTTTTAAAGAAACTGTCAAGCAGTTTTCCAGTGGTGGTACCATTTTATACACCCAACAGCAGTGAGCTCTGGATGCTTCACATCTCTCTGACATTTGATGCCATCAGTTGTCTTTAACAAATTTTAGTGGGTGTATTGTGAAATGTCACTAGGGAGTGATAGCTTTTAGAACTCTTCTGTTTTTATTCTAAATATTGCTTGCAAGTAATAAGTCTTGAAAAGGGTTCTCTGCAATAGTCTTACCTAATAGCAGGGTAGGGAAGAAGATCTTGGATTACTTTCTTCCACAGTAGACAAGCAAAGGATAGAAAGTAAGTTTGGGAGCCTCAGGTTTTATAGTGAGAAATCAAGTAGTTCAGCACTAGGGTGACCCAGGCTGGGACAGATCTGGATTCTTTAGTAGTGTTAGTAGACTACTATGTGGTGCTGGGTCGGGCTCTAAAAACTCTTCTCAGTAGCTGTTGTCCCACCTCCCTCCAATCCTGGTTTGGTTTGCAGAACGCTATGGAAAGCTTTATCGACCCTATCATGCACACTGGCATTGTTGGAATAGGAAATACCACTTTGAGATTTAACGCTATCCTCTCAGTTCTTTTATGAGGGTGATAAGTGTAGCCCCTTCCACATTGATATCTCTTGCAGTCTCCTCCTAGTTTCACTCCATTCCAGCTACCTCCTGCACAATCACCTTAAAACAATCTGTGCCCCACAACTAGTAGTGGTGGCTATTATTAGAGAATGCATTCTTAGCTTTGGTACTTGCCCTTGGAGATTTCGTGTAGAATATGATAATGTTTTTCTTGGGCTCTCAGCAACCCTGGATGTGCAGCCCCAACTAACCAATTCCTTTAAAGCTCCCATCTGGATAGAGTCACTTCTGGTATTTCAGCCCCAAGATACTGCTCAGAGTTGAAGTGCTATCCCCAACATCTTGACGTATTTGTACATCAAGATAAGAGGAATGCCAAGCTTACGTGTACCTCTGTTTTTTGTTGTTTTTTTTTTGAGGATTTGAAAAGAATTCCAACTCCAATAGCACATAGTAGGTATTTAATAAACATTTAGTGAATACGTATTTGAAATTATGGCTAAAAACTTCCCTAACCTGAAGAAGGAAACAGATAATGAGATGCAGGAAACACAGCGAATCCCAAACAAGATGAACACAAAGACTCACACCAATACGTAATTAAAATGACAAAAGTGAAAGAGAATTCTAGGGGGCTTCCCTGGTGGTGCAGTGGTTAAGAATCTGCCTGCCAATGCAGGCGACATGGGTTCAAGCCCTTGTCTGGGAAGATCCCACATGCTGTGGAGCAACTAAGCCCGTGTGCCACAACTACTGAGCCTGTGCTCTAGAGCCCGCGAGCCACAGCTACTGAGCCTGCGCTCCACAGCAAGAGAAGCCACCGCAATGAGAAGCCTGCGCACTGCCACAAAGAGTAGCCCCTGCATGCTGCAACTAAAGAAAGCCTGCATGCAGCAATGAAGACCCAATGCAGCCAAAAATAAAATAAATAAATTTATTAAAAAAAAGAATTCTAAAGGCAGCAAGAGAAAAACAGAGTCATATATAAAGGAATCCGCACAAGGAATCCCTATAGCAGCTGATTTCACTGCAGAAATTTTGCAGGCAAGAAGGGAGTGCCACTGATATATTCAAAGTGCTGAAAGGGAAAAACCTGCAACCTAGGATATTCTACCCAGCAAGATTACCATTTAGAATCAGAGGAGAGATGAAGAACTTCTCAGACAAACAAAAACTAAGAGTTCATAATTACTAAACCTACACTAAAAGAACTGTTAAAGGGTCTTCTCTACGTGGAAAAGAAGAATCTATAGAAAAGGGAAAATCCCACTAGGAAAGGGAAATATATAGTAAGGACTGAGTATCAACCATTTAAGTAAACCAGTATGAAGATTTAAAGACAAAAAATTGTGAAAACAACTAAAATTACAATGAACAGTTAAGTGATAAACATGAAGATATGAAATGTGACATCAAAAAGATGGGGAAATGGAGAAAAAAATATAGATCTTTTAGAATGTGTTTGAACTTAAATGACCTGTTTCTACTTGTTTTAAACTGGTAAATATATATGAACCTTATGGTAGCCACAAATAAAAAACCTACAATGGATTAAAACTAAAAAGAAAGGAACACAGGCATCCTACTGAAGAAAATCATTAAACCACAAGGGTAGAAACAAAAGAAATGAACAGGGAAGAACTACAAAAACTGGAAAACAAGTAACTAAAGGGCAATAAGTACATACCTATCAATAATTACTGTAAATGTCAATGGACTAAATGTTCCGATCAAGAGTGGTTGATTGGATTAAAAAGCAAGCCACTTTTATATGCCACCTACAAGAGACTCACTTCAGAGATAAAGACACAGGCCAAAAGTGAGGGGATGGAAAAGATATTTTGTGTAAATGGAAATGACAAGAAAGCAGGGGTAACAATGCTCATATCAGAAGACTAATAAAAGACAAGGGCATTATATAATAAAGGGATCAATATGAGAAGAGAATATTATGCTCATTAACACTTATGCACCCAATACAGGAGCACCTAAATAGATAAAGCAAATACTAGCAGACATAAAGGGAGAAACTGACAATAATACAGTAGTAGGGGACATTAACACCTCACATCAATGCCAGCTTGTCCAGACAGAAAATCAATAAGGCAAGAGTGGCCAGTGACCTTAAATGACATAATAAATGAGTTGGACTTAATAGATATCTACAGGACATTCCATCCAAAAACAGAATACATTCTATTCAGGTGCACATGGAATGTTCTCCAGGGTAGGTCACATAATAGGCCACAGAACAAGTCTCAACAAATTTAAGAGGATAGAAATTATGTCAAGCATTTTTTTCTGACCACAATGGTATGAAACTAGAAATCAGTTACAGAAAGAAAAATGGGAAAAGAACAAACATGTGGAGACTAAACATGCTATTAAAAAAATCAACACGTCAATGAAGAAATTAAATCAGAAAATACCTTGAGACAAGTGAAAATGGAAACACAACTTTCCAAAATCTATGGGATACAGCAAAAGCAGTTCTAGGAGGGAAGTTTGTAGTGATACAGACCTTCCTCAAGAAACAAGAAAAATCTTAAACAACCTAACCTTCCACCTAAAGAAATTAGAAAAAGAACAACAATCAAAGCTCAAAGTCAGCAGAAGGAAATAATAAAGATCAGAGAAGAAATGAGACAAAAAAAAAAAAATCAATGAAACCAAGAGCTGTATTTTTGAATAAACAAAACGGATAAACTTTTAACCATGCTCACCGAGAAGAAAAGAGAGAGGATCCAAATAAACAAGAGATGAAAGAGGAGGAACAACAACTGATACCACTGAGATAGAAAGAAATCACACGAGAACACTACAGCTATATGCCAACAAATTGGACAACTTAGAAGAAATGGACAAATTTCAAAAACATACGACCTGCCAAGACTGAATCAAGAAGAAACAACTTGAACAGATTGATCACTAGCAGTGAATTTGATTTTGTAATTAAAAAAAACAGAACTCCCAGCAAACAAAAGCCCAGGATCAGCTTCACAGGGGACTTCTACCAAACAGATAAAGAAGACCTAATACCTATCCTTCTCAAACTATTCCAAAAGATTAAAGAGGGCAGAACACTCCCAGATTCATTCTTCGAGGCCACCTTTACCCTGATACAAAACCAGACGAAGGCACTACAGAAAAGAAAAATAGACAATGTCTTTTGAATATAGATGCAAAAATTCTCAAAATATTAGCAAACTGAATCCAACAGTATATAAAAAGGATCATACACTATGATCCAATGGATTTATTGTAGGGATGCAAGGATGGTTTAATATTTGCAAATCAATCAATGTGATATACCACATTAACAAAGGATAAAAATCACATGATCATCTCAATAGATGCAGAAAAAGCATTTACAAAATTCAACATCTGTTTGTGATAGATACTCTCAAAGTGGATATAGAGGGAACATATCTAAACATGATAAAGGCCATTTATGACAAATCCACAGCTAACATACTCAACAGTGAAAAGCTGAAAGCTTTTCTTCTAAATTCAGGAACAAGACAAGAATGCCCACTCCCACCACTTCTATTTAACATAGTATTAGAAGTCCTAGCCACAGCAATCAGTCATAAAAAATAATGAAATTCTGCTGTTTGCAAGAACCTGATGGACCTGGAGGGTATCATGCTTATTGAAATAAGTCAGAGGAAGACAAATTCTATATGTTTTCACTTAAACATGGAATCTAAAAAATAAATGAATGTAATAAATGGAAACAAATTTACAGATATGGAGACTAGTGTTTGCCAGTGCAGAGAGGGGTAGAATAGAGGCAAGGTAGGGAAAGGGGATTAAGAGGTACAAACTACTATGTATAGATAAGATACGAGATACAAGATTCTCTGTGTGTATAGCACAGAGAATATAGCCAATATTTTATAATAACTTTAAATGGAGTACAATGTATAACTATGGAATCACTATGCTGCACAGTTGAAGCTAATTTAACATTGTAAATCAAACATACTTAAAAAAAAAAAAAAAAGGTTTGGGTTAGGAGAACAAAACTTCTACTAAAAAAGGACGTTTACCAGTAGGTGTAGATATATCTGTATGTCTGTAGTTTTTCCCTTTGTATTAAGCTGGACACTGAGTAACTTTTACTCACTTTCGTAAATGTAGTATTTGCTCCCATCTACCCTTTCAAACCTCTTGAGCAATATGCTTTTAATAAATCCTAGAAACTGATTTCTTGCATACTTCTGCTAAATAATGCAATCTAGTCCCAGATACTCAATTTATAATCTCCCTGAATTAATTTTGACTGTGCTCAACATATGTTGGGAATGGAGAAGTAGAATAAAATAGTTTCTAACTTATTGGCCTGACTTTTCTCTATTTTTAATCTATAATATTGACTTTTTGAAATTTCTTGTAAACAAAACTGTATATTTCACTTTTTAGTTTTATTCTGAAATATGGTAAAACATTCTTAGAAATCTTCTATGTAGTTTTTCCTAAATAGCTTTATGTGGTCTGTCCCTGTGACCTCAAACTAAGGCTTTGAGTCAGGGACAAGAAGAGAATCATTCAGCCTTCAATGTACGTTAACCATTATTTAATTTATTTGGGTAGATACAGCCTATATTTATGAAGTGACTGGTGAGATCTTGTGCTGGAAGATTGTTTGGTGTTTGAACGTGTCCATTTGTATAATCATTGTTCTAATCTCAGTTCATCTGTTGGTACTTTATCAGGGAGAACTGGTCATTTCTACTTACACAGGCCCCAGCAATAGAGGGTAAAAGTACACCTATGGTTTCAAAAATATAGTAACACTTAGTAAGGGAAATAATTAGTGATGGCCCAGGCTGGGACCCTGTTAATTCTGAGCAGGAATCCTTCAGCCTAGGTTCTAATTTGTAACTAGCAAAACTGGATAACTTGAGCAGGCCTCTAACTTTTCCATCTTCCCAGTACCATGTATGTGATGCTCTCTGACTTGAAAGACCTGACCCAGCATATCTGTCAGTTGAAATCCTGTATGTCCTTCAAAAGCCACTCAAGTGCCACTTCCACAAAACCAGCATCACTTTGTTGTATCTGAAACAATCTCTCTCTCCTAAATTCCCAGAATGCTTATGTAGTCCTTGTTTGGCATTCTCTATTGAGTACTTATGGCCCCTTAATTTCACAGACAACTGCATATGACTCATTTCCTTGGTTAATCAGAAGTTTTTTGAGATAGCTTGCATTTTTCAGCCTTTCTATATTCTGGTTGTTAGGGTAAACATGGCACACAGATTATTTATTTATCATAGGATTAGATTATATTTTAGTGACATTTAAATATTTTATTTATATAATTATAATTATATTCTGTTACTTATATGATATACCATGTTATTTATAATTTATAATATTTTTACCATGTCTATATCATCTTACAGAGGTCAAGTAATTTGTCCAGGATGGCATAGCAGTGGCCTGGCCAGTTTTTGAACTTAGACCATCCAACTCTTCAGCCTTAAACACTATACTAGGCTTCATCCTTATATTCTACAAACACTGTTGCAGATAGTAGATTATCAATCAGTGTTGTAGTGCTAGAACTTCTTTAATGTATAGTGAGCTAGTGGGTAAAAAAAATCTGTAGTTTAAGCTTGAAATGTATATAAATTCTCTTGAAGTAAGCAAATATAGATATCTCAGTTTGATATTACTCATTAAATTTTATTTGCTTTGGCAATCTTTTTTCAGAGATGGTAGACTATAAATTTCATCTTGAGTTCTGATTAGTTTTTCATACTGTGTACTAACAGTTTGTAGCTATATTTTAGATGTTAAGTTTATTTTTAGACAAAAAAAGCTCTTTATTTAAAAATAATTATAGATTTACAGAAAGTTTTGAAGAAAACACACAGGTCCTGTATACTATTTATACAGTTATTTTCACTGGTAGAATCTTAACTAGCTTTAGTACAGTATCAAAACCAGGAAATCGGCATTGGTATAAAGTGTGTGTTTAGGTCTGTTGTTGAACCGCATGTGTAGATTCATGTGGTCGCTGCTACAATCAAGAGACAGTACTATTCCATTACCACAAAAATCTCCCTCATGCTACCCCTTTACAGTCACAACTCAGACCCTATGCCACTCCCCACCCCACCCTTACCTTCTTCCATACAACCAGTAATCTTTTCTCCCTTGCTATACATTTATTTCAAGAATTTTGTATAAATGGATTCAGACAGTATGTGAGCTTTTGAGATGGACTCTTTTATTCACTCAGCACAGTGCCTTTGAGATCTCTTCAAGATGTTGCATGTATCAATTGTTCATTCCTTTTTATTGCTGTGTGGTATTTCGTGGTATGATGGATATACTTTAGTTCATTTAACCATTCACCTATTGTAGGATGTTTTGGTTGTTTCCAGTTTTTTGTTATTACAAATAAAGTTGGTATGAACAATCATGTACAGGTTTCATGTGGACAAATAACAGACTTTTCATTTCTATGGCACTGATGTCCAGGATTGTCATTGCTGGGCCATATGTTAAGTGTGTGTTCAGTTTTTAAACTGTCAAACTGTTTTCTGGAGTAGCTTTACAGTTTACTCTCTTACCAGCAATGTATAAAAGATCCAGTGTCTCTACATCCTCACCAGCATTTGGTGTTATCTCTATTGTTTGTCTTAGCAATTCTGTGAGCGTGTGTGATACTTCATTGTGGCCTTAATTTGCATTTCCCTAATAACCAGTGATATTATACATCCTTTCACGTGCTGATTTGCCTTCAGTAAAATGTCTCTTCATGTCTTTTGCCCATTCTCTAATTGGATTTTTTTTTTTACCATTGAGTTTTGAGAGTTCTTTATATATTCTAGATATAAGTCCTTTGTTAGACAATTTGCAAATATTTTCTTCTTGTCTGAACTTGTTTTTTTGTCCTCATTTTTGTTTAAGATAGGGCTGAATTCTTTGCCAGGGCCATAGTTGTGGATTCAAAAAAAAAAAAAAGGAATGATGCCAGGTCTGCATGCCCTCTACTCTGTCAGAAACTCCTGGACAGCTGTGTCAGAGGAAAGAGTGCCATCTACTGAAGCACAGGGACCAGTTTTCCAGCACAGTGACTCAGCAGGGAGGGGCGGGGAACATGCTCCTTTAGGGTTTAGCTGGAGAGGGCCATGTACCATTCATACAGAGAAGATTACTATGGCTGTTTAGTAGAAAACCACCCCGAATCCCTGCCAGGTTGGGGGATTGTTGTCGATTTAGTACACTAAGTCTCTTGACAAAGAATAGGTAACAAAGGTAATAAATAAGAGATGACATTGGTACCAGCTGATTTCAGACATCTCTTGCCTGCCTCAGCTTTGTTCGTTCTAAGTAATTAAATCCTTCTGTTCAAAGCAATGCATTGCTATTAGTTCTAGGTGTATTTATAACACGTGCCTTGAAATGACATTTGCAATAGACTTACCTAACCTTTGTTTTTGAATGGGCTACCTTATAGATTTTTAGCTTTTATTAAATTTGAACACTCACTTCATATAAGTATTTTTTGCATATATTGTAATATGAAAATTCTTTCCTTTTGTAGAAGTACATGAGGATTTACTGATAGAGCGATCTTATCTTACTTTCCATACATTTTGGTTGCAGAGACTATAAATACGCTTAAAATTATAAAATTTAGTTGAAATTGGTTTAATTAGATACTTAGAAAAAGCTATTTTTAGTTATCATGGAGTACAAAATTCCAGTTTTCTGTTTGTGAGATAAATGGCAGCTTTAATATTTCTGGCATAAAGACTTGATAGTCCACTTCAGGAAAAATTAAAGTTTGAACAAAAGGTTGACTTTACTTTTATAAAACTAATTTGGGAAGAGAACAATTAGAAGTAGTAATTCCCATAGATGGACAATCTGGGTGAGTTCAGATAAATGGGCAGCAGAGTTTTGAGGTGACCTCCTATAGCTAGAGAGGAAATTGGCACCATATTGCGTGTTTGGCAAATCAGCTTAGTTAAGTATATTTGGGCATGAACTACTTGACATTCTCTTTACTCTTATTCTTTCTGTTAGTCTACTTAGAAACGATGTAACTTCGCTTTCACATTCAATTGTTAGTACAGTGGCAAAAGTTTCCAGGAAAAATGTGTCTTATCGCTATTAGAAGTGCTTGTGAAGTGGATGTGGTTATGTTATTTGGATACAGGTAAAAGATGAATATGATTTACAAATTCCTTTTTACATATTAGAAAAGTAAACCCAGATGAAAAACAAACCCGTTAGAAATATGAAACTCAAAAAGAAAACGTAAAAATCTTGAGTAAATGTCCTTTTTTCCTTCTCTGTAATTTTGGATTCTTAAAAAATAATTCTGTTCTCTCAAACATTTAATCCAATTAAACTTTTCTATAATAATAAAGTAAAATTTATGTCCATATTTTGCTACATAGCTTTCTCCCACTCCATTTTAGGAAAATCAGATGTTCCCCCCAACATTTTGTGATGAAACTTTTTGAAAGAGCATAGTTAAAAGAATTTTACAAGAACATCGATATACCCAACATCTAGAGTCCATCTATTAAACTATCATATATTGATGTGTTTCAAAGTAAATTGTGTATATTTAATATGCAAATCAGAGTTCAATATGTCTATCGTTATGTAAATTTTAAATAAAAATATAACTCACAAATCTTAAGTATACATTAGCTGAGATTTGACAAATGTGTATACTGTTGTAACTCAAATGTTATCAAGATATAGAACATTACTGTCACTCCAGAAAGTTAACTCATGCTCCTTGACAATCAGTACCCAACTCCCAGAGATTAGTTTGCTAGTTACTAGAGTTTCATATAAAAGAAATTAGATAACATATACTCTTCTGTGTCTGCTTCATTCACTTGGCATGTTTTTGAAATTCATCCATAATGTCAAGTGTATCACTAGTTTGTTCCTTTTTATTGATAAGCCTTATTTTCTTTTATGAATATACTATAGTTTATATATCCTCCTATTTATGTGTACCTGAGATTCCAGGCTTTTAATACCAGGAAATAAATTTTGAAGATTGTACAGTAGCACTTCATTTAAAACCATACTGTCTCTTACACAGTTATCACTTGACTGCAATTTTGGAAGCTCTTTACTATTTGTAAATTTTATAATCTAGATGTTTATGTATATGCCTAACTTGGCTGACTTGAACAAAAATTTTGGACTTTATTAACCTTACCTCTGAAGCCCGAAGGACACTGTGGCATGTTCCCCCGCCCCCCCTTAGGATCATCTTAGGAAATATACCTCAGCCAAGTCTCTGTAGTGTTTATAGACTTGGACTTAAATTCCAGTCAGTTTTTTACTTTATAGAAAAAAATGTAAAGTTAGTTTTTAGCCTGTGGAACAGGTTCTGTTGGGTCTGTTTGTGGTAATGTTGGTGAACAAGTAGGATTAGCAGATGTATTTGCAAAAATGTAATATACACCATAAGAATGATGCATAAATGCATAAACTTAGGGAAACCAGGAAAATAGCTTTTTAGAAAATGGTTTTGAAGTTTTTCTCCTGATTCTTGTCTGGCAGTATTATGAAGAGCCATTCAATCAGCATTCTTAAGTTAACTGCACATAAGCACTTAGCAACTATATTCAAAACTGATGACTGAGTTCATTTTTGACCATCTGACCCTCAAGGTTACGGAAAGTTGACCTTTCTTATAATGCCATCATATTTTTAACTCCTCTTTATATAACTAAAACCTTCTTTCCAGTTTGTATTTTAAGGCTACTAAGATCATCTAATTACTCAGGAGATTGCCTTGGAACCCGGTTCTTTAAAACTTTGAATGTGCATTGGTAATGTGATCTGTGGATAGGAAATGAATATCTTGACATTTGACTGGACAAATTTGTGTGGAGGAAGAAATTTTGTGATTGTTTTAAAAACCATTTTTTGTTTAATAGGGAAAAAACAGACATCCTGTGATGTGTACCAGTTGCAGAATATATATGATAAGGGTGGTTAGGTATTTGCCTAAGGATAAATATACTTAGAAGAACGGTGATAAAAATTGGTAAATATCCATGTATGGTTCCAACAGGATGTGCTTCCCCTTGCCTAAACTTGCTTCAGAAAGACCTCATGAAGTTGGATAGCCTCCGGAGCTTTTAGAGAAGAACAAAAGAGGTGATCGAACTGGTAGCTGCTCAAAGAAGCAAGAATAGAATGACTGAAATCCTATAGAAAACTTCAATTAGAGAGATGATGTCCTTTGAAAAATCTGTGAATAAGAGCAACAACAAAATTAGCTTTTTGAGAATTAGAAATTTGCCCCCTGCCTACTTTCTGTTTTACTTTTTTATATCTCATGCTCCAGCGAAGTGATTTGCTTTTCTCTCTGTGTGAACTCTTTTATTCTTTCTGGCCTTTGTGTTCTTGCCTCTGATTGGGATCACCCTCATGAATTCAGTCATCTTTCAGAACCCTGTTCAGGCATCATCAAGTCACATGATTACTCCTTCCATTCCTTCAGAATTAACTACCAACAGATTACTGTTTCTATGTCCCCTATATTATTTCTTACCTTTTCACATACTCTTATTCTTATTGATGACTGGTGTCGCCAGCAGTAGTATTGCAGTTAGAATAACTGTAGCCGTGCCAGTAGTAGCAGCAGTGGCAACATCACTAATATATACCTGGGTAGGGTCACTCTGGGCCAGACATACTTCGTGCAAAAAGCTTAGAATGATCTCATTAAAGCTTACTCTGTTTCTATACTTTAAATTCTATTACATCTACTTGTGTATTTCATTGCCTGAATGAGCAGTGATTTAGAATTATATTCTATTTTAGGTTAAGTTAATATCTTACTGAAAATTCTCAAAAAGAACATATTGACTTATAGAATTTTGTAAGAAATTTTGGATATCAACCATTGTATACTTTTTCCTGATCAGGTCAAGAAATACTTAGAAAATATACCAAAAAAAAATTCTTGATGTGTATATAGTGTTATATATGGTAGGATATCTCTGAAGTGGAGAATGAAGTTATAGATCTAGTGTATATATTCTCCTGGTCTCTTGCCTGAAAGGAGTTCTGCCACTCCACCTATCAGTGCCTTGAAATTAGAGCTTAAATTCTTGAGCTTGTGATTAGTGTAGATGATATAAACTAGACCCCATCTAGTATTCTTTTATGTTAAATAGTGTTGTTGTCTGACCCGAACTTTTTATTAACTACTTTAGGCAACAATTAGCAGCTGTGCTTGTAATGAAATGCAACAGCAGGGCAGGAGTAATGGGGTTCCTGTGGGGGTAACCACAGTGTAAGGATGTTGTTCGGGGGGATGAAGGATTGTTTAAAAAAATGTGTGGAAGTTTATGCTTATGGAAATTTGAAAATCTTGGAAACACACGAATGATTTGGATAGCAAAGTTCCATAGAAAAGGTAATAGGCAAATGTTTGAAGATTTGCGTTTTGTAACATCTTCTTTGTCTCTCATCCTGCATATAGATACCTTGGTTTTGGCAAAACAAATATGTTGCTTTATTAATGATACGTTCTTAATATTGTATGTTTCCTCAGTTTTCATGTGTTTCATGTACATTATTCAGCATGTGGTTATAATTGTTTTGGGAAGAATCATATTAAACTTCGGAGCATAATAAAGAGTTGTGTGATACGAATCTTAATACTTTAAAATATTTTTAAAGGAAAATATATTTTTCCTTGTGGAGGTAAAATTGATCACATCAAAAATAAAAGCCCTCAGTACAAGAGGGTTTATTTCTACTAAGTTTAGAAGAAAGGATAAATAGGTATTTACTGTAGCTGGAGGAATTTTTAATCATGTATTTTATGGTAAATTTCAAACATACAAAAAAGTAGATAAGAGGATAGCATAATCCCTGCTACCTCATCCCACATAGTCACTTACTGACTTTGGTTATAAACCCATGCGCATCATTTGGCTTATTTTGAAGCAAATCTCAGATGGCATGTTTCATGCTAAATATTTCTGTGTGTATCTCTGAAAGATGAGGATTCTTTGAAAAATATCACTGTGTCATTATCAAGACTAAAAATAATTAACAACTTAATATCATGAATTTATAGGTCAAGGTTTAAATTTCACTGGTTGTCTCATAAATATATTTCTGTAGTTTTCCTGAATCAGGCTTCAGACAAGGCCCATGCACTGCATGAGGTTTGTCTCTTAAGTCTCCTCTGTGTAGGAGTCCTCATTAACGCCTCTTTGTTCTAGCAATTTAGGGTTAGTTGTTCTGTTGTTCTCCACAGTCTGTGTTTTGCTGATTTCATTCCATGGTGGTGGTTAACATGTTTTTCTGGTTTCTCTATTTATGTAAACTGGTATACAGATCTAGAACCTCAGATTTTTGTGGGGGAGGGGAGGACTATATCATAGCTGTTCTGTGTTCTCCAGGAATTACGTAATGTAGTTATTTCTCTTTGAGATTAGTGGCTATAGGTGATCATTTCCTAGAGCCATTGTTTCATTATGGGTTTGTAAAATGGGAATATTCCATTATTCTTTCTTCATTTATTAATAGGGATAGTACTAAAGAGATTGTCATCAACTCTTTGCATACCCTGAGGGACACATAGAAGACAGGTTGGTGGAAGAAAGGCAAATTTAATGCTTGATTCTTCTGCCTTTCCACTAGTTTTCAGAAAAATGGGTTGGTTCCTTTTAGAACCCTCAGAGGAGACTAGGCACCTTCTAAATACATATATATATTATGAACACATGGATATAAACCATTTTGGTGGGTTTAACGACTACTATTCTGTTTGCTCCAGTTTTCTCATCTTTTAGCCAGTGGGAGCTTCTTCAGGTTGACAGTCTTTGAAGGCTTCCTTGCTTTCTGCTATGACAAAATCTTCTAGGCTCAGCTTGTACTTTTCCTTCCCCAGATTAGGATCAGCTGTTCTCCATGTAGCCCTGGTTTCTTTCAGTGGGAAATAGTACTTTGAGAACCATGATTTGGAAGCAGTTATTGTTACTTGGTTGTTCATTGTATCTACGTTTCTTCTAGTGGAAAAAAAAAACATATGTACCTCTTGAGTTATGCTGATATTTCTAACAAAAATTTAGGATTATATGGTGTTAATTTTGCTTTTATATTTGCATCTCTTTTCTCCAACATATCTTATTTCCTAAAGAATTAACATGATTTGTTTGGAAATATTACTTGTTCTTGCTTAAGAGCAGTAGAGCACTGATTCCTAAGTTTTGAAACCTGGGCGGTGTCCCATGAGTCACATCACTATAGGGAGGTGTTAAAGACAGATTACTATAGAGAGTGATAGAAGGGATACTGGATTGAGGTCTGGCTCTGCCAATGTACCTGTCACTTGTTTCCTTGTCTTGTAAAATGGGGGTAATAATAATTTACTTCCCAAGCTTTTTATGGAAGATAATATATGCAAAAATGCTTTATTAATATATCATAATAGAAATCATTTTCCCAGCTTGTTTAAAAAAAAATGAGAGTCTGAACTACTGAACTTTTGATTAGCTTTTTGGTCAAGATATGTTTGTTCTTGTAGGATATATATATATATTGCTAGAATAGCCTTAATTATCTTTGATCTTTGTCTCTTTAGTTAAATGTATATGTTCGTAGGCTTCTATTAAGGTGACTGTTCGATGGCTTAAATATTTGTTTGGCTTAAATATTAAATATTTTTGCTTAATTTATAATATTTCAAAGTGAGTGTAGAAAGGAGGATCAAAGTAGAGGGGAATTTTACACCAAAGCCTGTTCCTTGTTATTGATGATTCTTCGTTTCTCCTATCTAGTGTCGTGGAGCGCTGTACACCCTGGAGGTCTACCTTTGTATGTATAACCTTTCCCTTGGTAGGACTTATGTTAGTGTTGACGTCACAACCTAGAAACAAATGGCAACTACAGGTCAAGTTCGTTAGCTGGAGACAAGTGTTAGGTTTGATGCTAGGCTCATCATATGGCTCACGGGTCTTTCTTAGCTGAGACTCTAAAGTTTTGTTTTTGGTTGTTTGTGTTTTTTTAAGTTATTCTTTCTAAATTCTCAAATAACAGGATTCTTTTCTATCTTGGTGCCATTTTTTTTTTTGAGTTTTTTTTTTTAAACCAGAATTCTTTTTTTTTTTTTTTAATTTATTTTAAAATTTATTTTTATTTATTATCTGGCTGCGTTTGGGTCTTTGTTGCTTTGTTGTCTTTGTTGCTGCATGTGGGCTTTCTCCAGTTGCGGCGAGCGGGGGCTACTCTTCTTTGCAGTGCGTGGACTTATCATTGCAGTGGCTTCTCTTGTTGCGGAGCACGGGCTCTAGGCATGAGGGCTTCAATAGCTGTGGTGCGTGTGCTCAGTAGTTGTGGCTCGTGGGTTCTAGAGCACAGGCTTAGTAGTTGTGGCTCACAGACTTAATTGCTCTGTGGCATGTGGGATCGTCCCAGACCAGGGCTCAAATCAGTGTCCCCTGCGTTGGCAGGTGGATTCTTAACCACTGCACCACCAGGGAAGTCCCATCAGTGCCATGTTTAGCCACTTGAGATCTAATAGAAAAGTGGCCAGATGCCTTACTAACGACTGGTGCTTCCTTGGTCCTGTCTTCAGGTCCCTGTTTTTATTACTTACCTACCATCTTGTGCTCTTAAGGCCTTGAATTTAGCCTTTTCTTTGGTTTTATACCCTTAAATTATTCTAGCCTGGATTTCTTGTGCTTCACTTTCTTTCTAACTTTTCTTTCCATGTGTCAGTGATAATTTTCTAAAACTCACACTTGATTGTTTTACAACTACATTCTGCTTCATTTTAGCCAACCTTTGCAGTTGGCAATGGTCTTCTCTCTACAGCCTGAGCTTTTTTTTTTTAATTTTATTTTTATTTATTTATTTTTTTGGCTGCATTGGGTCTTAGTTGCAGCACGCAGGATCTTCGTTGAGGCATGCAGGATCGTTGTGGCACGTGGGCTCTTCATTGTGGTGCGCGGGCTTCTCTCTAGTTGTGGTGTGCAGGTTTTCTCACTCTAGTTGTGGCACGGGTTCCAGAGCACGTGGGCTCTGTAGTTTGGGGCACGCAGGCTCTCTAGTTGAGGCGCACGAGCTCAGTAGTTGTGATGTATGGGCTTAGTTGCCCCGCGGCATGTGGGATCTTAGTTCCCTGACCAGGGATCGAACCCATGTCCCTTGCACTGGACCACCAGGGAAGTTCCTACAGCCTGAGCTTTTAAAATCCCTTTACAGTATCTCCATATAGACGTTCATAAAGTTCATTTGCATTTTACCAACAACTATGTTTCTATATGGAGTTAAAAAATCATTGCTATTCTTAAATATTTCTAGTATGATATGAAAGAACCATATTACAAAACTTAGGAAAATAAAGGAAATAGATAATCCTGTTACTTTTTCATGCTTACTGTTATTCATGTGTTTTTTCTCCTGATGGTCTCATTCCCATAAATTTTTGTACATAGGTCTAGAGTACATTTTTGCTGTTTTTTAGACACATGCCCCAGTAAATTCACTATGTTAGAAACACTTTGTGTGTCCTTTCATAGGAATTATAAGTAACACTGAAAGGCAAATTTTCATAAGCTTATTGTTTGTTCTCAGATGGTAAAATGTAATAATTTTTAAAGATAGATACATTCATTATTCAAAGTCTTGCAAAGTTTCCAAGTATTGCATTCCTGTCCTCTTGTTAACAGTTCATTATATTTCCTTCCAGATTTAATATACCTCTAGCTTTAATATAACCATCAGTTTAAAGAATGCATAAGGTCTAAGATATATACATAACATGTTTAACTGTTCCTCTATTATTAGGCACTTACTAATTTCTAGTATTTTTACCATTGTAAACATTTGGGGTGAACATTTTTGTGCAGATAGGTTTTTCATATTTTGGATTATTTCTTTAGATTAGAATCCCAGAAGTAAACCAACTAGGTTACAGTAATATTTTTATAACTCTTGATTTACATTCCTGGATAACTTTCTATGAGGTTGTAATAGTTTATTATACTGTTAGCAAATTGGTTAGTTTTCTCTCTCATATAGTTTCTTCCCTGCTTCCCTCCCTCCCCCCACCATATACATTGTGCATTTCTTTTTTGGAGGTTTAATATTTCCTTTAAGCTTCAAAACAGTTGAGGTCTCTGCTTTGGAAAGCCCTGTGGTTTTTGGACAGGAGAACGAACATTTTACTGCAGTGGGGCAAAGGAGATGGATGTAGATGAGGTGTGAGGTCATGGGCCATCCTGGCAGGGAGAGGTGGTGGTTAGAGGGTGGCAGAGTAAAACTGAATTTGATTTCCCAGTTTTTTTCTGGCGTTATTCCTGATAAAAAGCTGTTTCTAAGCTGTAAAATTTCAAAGCCCTATGTTAAGGAATAAAACCTGTGACTAGATTTTTTAAAATGGTAAAGTTAGATCCTCAGCCACCAAGCTGTGCATTTTCTTATAGACAGATTTGAAAAGCAACAAGCAGTGGTCTCAATCTATAAAGATTATGACTTGTATACTTTACTGCAGTGAAGATGTTGTAGCCAGGTTTCATAGTTAGTAAACTACTGTGTGTCAGGGATATACAAATAGAAGTTTGCCATTCCCCAGCAAATCATTAAAGAACCCGCATTGCTTAGCAGCTCTGCAAGTTTATTAAAATGGTGTCATAGATATCTACTACTCTTACATGGTAGTCAGTAGGCACACCAGTGTTTCTGAATGAATGTGGTCATGTGCAGATAAAGAACTGGGGAGTTGGGATCTAGCACTGCAATGTGTTGAATTGATTTTTACACATTGAGTATTATTGCTCACTATATATTTAAACTGGCTTTAGCTAAGTGTAATTTTGTTATCTAGAGCAAACTGGACTTTGGAAGTGGTATTTTTGTCAGCCGTTCAAGAGAATGTAACATTTTTTAAACTATTATTCCATTGGCTGTGCCATCAGAAGCTATGATGAAATTATTTTGGCCTTTAAATGACTATGCATTAATTATACTTTATGCTTATATTCTTTGTAGATGCTTCATCATACGATAGTCTGTACCCTGAGGGGAATGATAACATATATGTCATAGCAGGCTGTTTTTGCAGAATGTTAGACTCCTTTGAGCCTGACAGTATCATCCTTTAATTCTAGGACCCAATCTGTTCGTCTTTGTTTATTAGACCTTTAGTTTCCTCTGTGACCAGTTGGGTGCTCATCAGCCGAATGTCCTTGGGCAAGTGTCTTTTAACCCTTCTGAGGCTGCCTTGATGATCAATAAATTGTAAATGCCAATAAATCCCAGCCTGCTGCCCCTGACAAATGGGTGCCAACAGTCCCCCAGGAACTCTAAGTAGAGTGGGCAGGGAGCCTTCAGGGACCAAGCCTTAAGGTCCAGGGATTGGGGAAGCTGAACAGCACAAACCTTTTTGGGGTGGAGGTCGGAGGACAGCATTTCAAATGCAATCTTCAAGTCTGATGCAGATGGGCATTTGGAGCGGCAGATGAGGCAGAACATACAAACTAGGTATTCCAGGTGTGCTTGTTATTTGAAGACCAGAACAGAATTTCTAGGAAGGTATGCTTCTAATAAGGGTGAAAATAACTACTACTACTGTGATTAATAACTTTTGTTCAGTACTTAGTCTGTACCAGGCACTGTGGTACATATTTTGACATATAATCCAATTAACTGTGTCGGTGATGCCTTTTTAAGATAGGTACTATTATCAACTTTATCAGATGAGGAAACCAATACCAGAAGGGTTCAGTGGTGTTGCCCAAGTGGTAGATGTGAGATAGGAATGCAAGCTCTCTGAAGCCAGTGCCTGCAGTTGAACTACTGCTCTCACACTGTCTGAGCTGTCTGTCTTTTGTTTGTCTTTCCAAACACACTCCTACTTACCCTTCTCCTCACCACCTGTCGAGGAAGGGTGATGACCCTTCTGGGCTGCATTAACAGGTTTCCCTGCCCTCCTGGCTTCCAGAACTGTTCAGCCAATGGGAGGTGTACTGACGGGAGAACATAGGGCAAAGGAAGAGGATGATTAATTAGTGTCCTGGTTCCTTCCCTGCCAGGCTGGCTGGTTGTCTCTCTTTTTTTTTGTTTCTCTTTTATTTTCTTGGGAAATTCTTTCTTAGGATATTGAATTAGTGTGGTTTATTTATTTTTTATCTTTTTTATTGGAGTATAGTTGCTTTACAATGTTATGTTAGTTTCTGCTGTACAGCAAAGTGAATCAGTTATACGTATACATATATCCCCTCTTTTTTAGATTTCCTTCCCATTTAGGTCACCACAGAGCACTGAGTAGAGTTCCCTGTGCTATACCCACAGCTACGTCTCTTGTAAGGGAACCCTCTCCAGGATTCTGGTAACTGTTTCTTCTCCTGATCCTTTCAGGGAGTGGTCAATTATTGTTACTAGATCTGGCATACTTCACTGTCCCTTTCGGGTTTCCATAAACCCTGTCCCTACTTTTTGTAAGTAGACTCTTCATTAAATTCTCGTGAAGCACCCCACTGGAGAATGCCATCTCTTCTTGTCAGAACCCTGACTGATACACCAGCTCTCCCATTTAGAGCGAATGAACCACGCTAAGATGAGTGTTTGAATCTTAGGCAGTCAGCAAATACTAAGTATTTACAAAGCATGACACACTGTGCTAGGTATGGAAACTAAAAAGTAACAGCCATGGACCCTGCCTGTTATTTAAAAAAAAAAAATTATCTAGGAAGACAGTGCATTTAAAATGATAATACAAGGCAGCATAAACTCAGTGTAACATGAGTTCAGAGACTAGAGGGTTCTCTGTGGCTGGTGGTGGAGGGGATAAGCAGGTGCTTGGCTGGGGCTTTTAAGGATTGGTACGATTTGGTCAAAATGGAAGAAAGGAATTTGCAAAATGTGTTTTGGGGATAATGAGTGGGTGAGTCTAGGTGGGGCTAAGGCCTCCTCTGAGGGAATAGTGGGGGACAGGTGAGATGCATACTCATGTTGAAAAGTACTTTGTCTTTTTTTGTTTATAATTTTGATTTTTGAAAAAACTTTTGTATCCAAATTAATGTTATATTTATGGTTGTTCATGCTTACTGTAAACGAAACTGGTTTGAAGTAGTAATGTGTAAAATAGGCCTTTTTGGAGAGGAAGTCAGATTTCTTTGCATATCTGTTTACTCTGTATGTCAGGTCTGCACTTGTTTGGACACACCATGGTGATAATTCATACTCTTGGTTTAATAACACTTTCATATAATTATCATTACTTTATAATTACAGCAATAAAATCCATTCTTTGGGAACTATTCCAGTGTTTAGAATACCGAAAATAAGTGCTTAGTCCCAGTTGTGGCAGTGAGTTTTCCAATGCTTGAGATTCTAAGAAATCAGCTCCTATTGTACTTCAAAATAAAACTGATGTCTAATAAAATTCTTCTTTTAGAGATGGCAGTTCTTTGTAGAACCTGAAAAGGAAAACTTCAAATCAAAAAGAATATTCACAAAAGGACTTACGTTCTGCTATTTAGAAATATTGAGAGGGAAGAAGAAGAAGTCATACAACTATCTCAGGGAAAAACATCCTGGAGGCTTAAGGATGTACTTTACCTTGTTTAGATATTAGATTGTTTCATACATAAACCTAAGGGCGGGGTGGAGTTGCAGGAGAGAGCGTGTACGTGTGGGGCTGTGGTCCTCTGATTCCTCTTGGTTTATAGTATTCCTTGGAAAGCCATATGGAGTTATACCTAAACTTGTCTCTAAGTATCTGTTGGTGCACTGGTCTCTGCTATGCTTAGGCCCAGGCTTAATGGCTCAGACTGAAGCCACTGAATCAAAGGAGGAGAGGGGCAGTGGGATGAGAATGTGAGCAGTGCGGCAACATGTGCTCAGGTGGGCTTTCACCAGGCCATTACATAAACTGAACACTGGTTACAGTGTTGCTTCTTATTAACTATACATAGGAATTTAGTGACGTAGGCTTTTCCTAGTAGTTAAGTGGATATCGTCACAGGGAAGCTTGACAGTTCACCGCCAACATTACATGGCAAGCTCTTTATAGTTGGTATGTCATGATGCTAGGGAAATTTCTGTTAGCTATCAATGGTGATAGTAGCAATAGGACATCCGTATGAGGCTATAGCTGTTGAAACATGCATCTCCTTACTGGGAGATTGAGAACTATATTCTGCCTGGTGTGATAAAAAGGCCATCCTGGTATTTTTCTAGAGGAAGTTATGATTTCATTTTATCTGGCCATTTGCTTCCAGGATTCAGCTCTTTTCTCCCCGTAATGAATGTTCTAGTCTCATCCTGAACTTTATCCCTTATCTCCAAAAACTTGTGGGACATTATTGCTTGAATATCTCACTGCTACCTGAAACACGCCATGTCTAAAATAGAACCGATCATCTTCCTACAAATTTGATTCCTTATATAACTTAAGTTGTGAAGGATACCAATCGCCTACTTGTTCAGTTTATGAACTGCAAAATCATCTGGATATCTTCCCCAGCAAAAGTTCAAATGTCCAGTGCTTTTTTATGAAATTCAAGGTTGATTTATTAGCCCTTCCTGGAACTATCCCAAGGATACATTAAAGACAAAAACAACCCTGACTGAGAAGATGAAGTCAAAGGCCCACTGTCCAGTATCTTGTGTCTGGGTGCTGGTAGACTACTACCCTTTGTAGTCTTGCCCTATCTGCCTCTTGTAAGAATTCTTCAATTTGGTGACACCAATTCACTTCTTTCTCTTCTGAGGGAGGCTGTCCCTTTCTCTACTCCTTTGGTTACACAGCCCATCCCATCCCATTTAGAATGCCTTGATAGTTCTCTTTGCTCAGTGACCTTTGTTTACCCTTCAAAACCCCGACAAGTTATACTTCCCCTAAAGCTGAAATTATATCTGTAGGACACCTGTTTTTCAAATGTTGCATTATATTGTTTTTCATGGGGACACATCTCTCCACTTAGGGACTGAAAGTTCCTTGAGGACAGGGACAGTCATTTCATTTGACTATCCAGAACACACGCTCCACATACCAGCGTATAGTTTCTTTTTTGACATCTCAACCCTTCTGATCACGTTACCTTCATGTGTGGTCTAGAATCTTTTTTACATACCAAGATAGACTCTCTTAATATATATGACTGCTATGTTAAAGAAAAGAGAAAAATAGTTCCACTGACTATTTTAACAATAAACATAAAATATGTTGCCTTTTTCAAAGTTAGAAATTTCTCTTTAGGTGGTTTGAATAATTGTAAATTGAAAAATGTTTTTAAATTGGACATTAATATATACTAATTAATAAAAGAAGTAGGTTTCCCATAGTAGTAGTCTTAGGATAAATACAATTTTTTTCCTTAGGAATATGCAATTTAAAAAAATATTAGAATCCACTGAATCCCAACTGAAGTTTATTGTATATGATACCATATATTCATGCTAAGAGTTGCACGTATTTACCATATATTATGATATTTATATAAAACAAATTACTCCTCCCCAAAGAACCAGGGAACATAAAATGGCAGATATGAACTCCCTTTTTAAAGACTGGGAATGATTAAAATTGTTTCTGCCCTTTGCTCGTACTTCCTTAAGACACAGATACTCAGTGAAAGTGATTGACTGACCACATCTTCAAACCTTGGGTGGCTTAGGCAGGCGTTATACAGAGGTGCTGGTGCCTTTAGATTATTAACACGATTCTGGGGAATTTTTATTTGATGTTAAAGCCATGAGAATGTAAATGGAGAAAAGTCATTTTGTGTATATTTGATAACCACCCATGCTCAGTCACTGAGGCTGAGATCAAAGCAAACTGTTACTTCACTGGCTCTACAATAGCATTTGCTTAACTGTATTAAATAAACTTTGAGAAATCTCAGGCTCTCTGATATAAAATATGCAATTTTCAAGCATACTAATTTGTTAGAAAAAGGAAAAAGTGTGCTCATTGACAGTTCTATATAGAATTTAGGCAACAACTTACATTTTTAAAACTGACTCTTTTCAAAAAAGATTATTCAAGAGTAATATTCATACCTTCTATTTTTTTTTTCTTTTCCTCAAGAAGTTCACTAATTATGTGAGGGGAAAAATAGTTTTGGCTTCACGGATTTCTTAGGAAACAACCTGTACTTTTGCTTAATATGTTACACTGTGCAAGGAATTTTCCTGTGTATTCCAACTCTGGGCCTCTTAAACCTTTGCTTGTAGATATTACTGTTCATCAGCCTGTAAGTTAGCAGTCAAATTTTGCTGCTACTCCCTCAGCCTCACATTAATAGTACATTCTTGTGATAGTACTTTACTACCTAAGTATTTATTTAATGAACTGTTATTGAGATATAAAAATATAGAATGATAATGTAATTTCTTTTGGCTAAGTAGAGCCACATACATCTTATTAAACATCAAAAGTGGACAATTTCAAATTCCCAAAGCATGTGAAGAAAATAGTTCTATCATACTGGTTTGCATTCTTGATGTGGCAACATAATGTGATTGAGATGTTTTCTGTGTAGTGAGCGTCTTCATGTTTTTTTTCAATGGCTTTTATCATTAAGTGTGACTGCATTACATTTCTCTCTTCCTTTACCTTCAACAATGCTTTACGGTTCTAGCCAAAGCACTGACTTTTTT
Source organism: Balaenoptera ricei (assembly GCF_028023285.1). Lineage (NCBI taxonomy): Eukaryota > Metazoa > Chordata > Mammalia > Artiodactyla > Balaenopteridae > Balaenoptera > Balaenoptera ricei. Next base: position 90,388,671 of record NC_082645.1, read on the forward strand.
TTTTTTTTAATAGTCAACTTATTCTGGATCTATTTGTTTATTTGGTTTTGTATGAGTTCCTTCAATTAAACATATTTTAAAATGTGAGATTTACATACTTATAAAGCATGTACAGTTACTAGAAAAACTAAATTCTAAAGTATATACTTCTACACTTGTATAACCACTTCCCCATTCAAGAAATTGAATGTTGCCTGCACCCCAGAAATCCTCAAGTGCCCTTGCTAAAATTCTTTTCCCCTCCCCTAAGGAAACCACTATCCTGAATTTGTGACTATTATTCCTTGTTTTTCTGTACCACCTAAATACTATAGAATTCTAAACATTTCAGTTTAGTTTTATATACTTATACATCTAAAGTAGGCAAAAAAGTAGATGAACGCTTCTCATGACACTACCATTACAACAATTTTGAAGCTCTCTTTGACAGTGTGACAAAGGATTATATTCAAAATACACTTAAAAAAAAAACAAACCTCAAAACCCAATAAGAAGACAGACAGACTAGTAAAACAATGGGCAAAGATTTGAACAGACACTCTGAAGAACATGTTCAACATCACACGTACAGGCAAGGATGTGGAGCAACTAGAACTCTCATCCATTGCTGATGGAAATGTAAAATGGTACAATCACTTTGGAAAATGATCTAGCATTGTCCTATAAAGCTTAAATATATGCTTGCCATATAATCTGTAGTTTTCACTAGTGAGTACTTAAGAGAAATGAAACACATGTCTAAAAATAAACTTGTCCATGAAAGTTCGTAAACAGATTTATTCATAATGGCAAAAACCTGGAAATTGAAATGTGGTATATCCAACAATGGAATGCCACTGGTGGATATCCAATGGTGGATATGTGGGCATATATACATTTGTCAGAACTCTGAAGGTGCACTTAAAATAGGTGCACATTATTGTATGTCAATTATACCTAAATAAATTTCATATAAAATATATAGTTATAAAAAGTGAGATTAGATTCTTATAATAAACTGATGCATTAGGCACATACAATTTATATAGTTGTGAATGTAATTCCAAAAATGCATTGAAACTTTGAGAAGCAGCAGCACTTTCTAAATACCTGGAATAGCCTCAGAAAAATCACTCCTTTGAAGCTTAATAATGTATACTTCTGTGTACATTTAATAAAATTGGTTTTCCTATTGTGTAGTCAACATATCCAAATACACATAAAAACTAAAAATCCCTTTAAATGTCTAGCTGTGTGCACATGATAATAATGCAGAGTAATGGGAAGAAAGACTCTAGGGGTGTATCATAGAACTGTGCCTTAGCATCCAAATGTACTGTCTGCCTTACCTACTGGATCTTCTGTTTTTTCATCAGTTACATTATTTGTACCTTTTAAGGTTTTACAGCTATTAAATCATGTTCTGGCACTCTATCCCCTCCAAAAAACCATAATTTAGCATCATGTATATATTGTATTTACCCACTGTATATTCTATCCCTGTTGTTCTTAGAGTTCTAAAAATTGCAACGCTTAAAAATGTTATATTTCTAAATTATGTCTTCAAATTACAATCAGATATTGCATATGTTGATAGTGTAGCACTCTGAGTTAAGAGACAATACAATTTGGCAATTTTTCTTCCAGTTCTATTTCATATGACTTAACTGAAAAAATTTTGGATTTACTTTAATTAGAAAAACAAGGATTGAAAATATAATTTCCAAATAAAACACAACATATAAACTACCTAGAAAAAATAAACTTAAACCAAACTTCTCATCATAAAATGTAAGCAAGCCACAAAGTGGGAGCATATATTGGTAACACAGCAATAACCAACAAGGGACAGATATCTAGAATGTATAATGCATGCCTTAAAAAAAAAAACAAACCTGACAACACAATAGAAGAAATTGAGTAAAACAACTTCAGAGAAAATGATTGCCAAAAGACATATGACAAGTGCTCAAATCTATTGATTTTCAAGGAAATAGAAATTAAAACTACAATGAGATACTCCTACACGTTCATCCAAATAGCAAAAGCAGTAACTCTAATGAAGTGTAGAGTAGGATGTGGAGGAACCAGAACTCTGATGATGGAAATATGAATTGTCGAAACTAATTTGTCAAACTATTGTTATTTGGTGAAGTTGAAAATGAGTATAACCCTCTGATCCAGTCATGTATTAAGGAAAGTAGTACACACATACACTGGGATACATGTGTAAGAATGTTCACTACAGCCTTGCTCATAATAGCCCCAAACTGGAAACAATGCAAATGATCATGAAGAGAATGGATAACTAACATCTGTTGTATTTTTTTTTGTTTAAGTTTGTTTCATTGTGTATTTTGTCATTTATTTTTTTTTGTCTGCGTTGGGTCTTCATTACTGCCCGTGGGCTTTCTCTAGTTGCGGCGAGCGGGGGGCTACTCTTTCATTGCAGTGTATGGGCTTCTCATTGCGGTGGCTTCTCTTGTTGCAGAGCATGGGCTTTAGGTGCGTGGGCTTCAGTAGTTGCAGCACATGGGCTCATTAGTTGTGGCTCATGGGCTCTAGAGCTCAGGCTCATTAGTTGTGGCATACGGGCTTAGTTGCTTTGTGGTATGTGGGATCTTCCCGGACCAGGGCTCAAACCCATGTCCCCTGCATTGGCAGACAGATTCTTAACCACTGCGCCACCAGGGAAGCCCCACATCTGTTGTATTAATGAGGCAATTTCATACAACCATGAAAATGAGCAAACTACAGCCTAATGCAATGACATGGATGAATCTCACAAACATTTTTGAACAAAAGCACTCAAACAAAAAACTGTATGAGTACATTTATGTAAAGTTCAAAAAAACTTGTAAAACTAAACAAAAATGTTGAACTCTGTACAGACATACCTCGGAGATATGGTGGGTTCAGCTCCAGACCACTGCAGTATAGCAAATATTGCAGTAAAGTGTGTCACATGAATTTTTTTTTGGTTTATTTACTAAAGAAACTAATTTTTGAAATAGTATATCTTTCACAGCTCCTAGTGGGCTGAGAAGATAATCCAGTACATTCAGAGCAGAATTCTTGGAGACCTCTCTCACACAAATAGATCTGAAATATACTGCAGTAGAACAGCAGCTCCAAGCGAGCAACACACCTTCTCTCCCTGAAATAGGTTTATTGCCTTTACTCTTTTTAAAATTTTTATTGCGGGTATAGTTGATTTACAATGATGTGTTAGTTTCAGGTGTACAGCAAAGTGAATCTGTTATCCATATATATATCCACTCCTTTTTAGATTCTTTTCCCATATAGGCCATTACAGAGTATTGAGTAGAGTTCCCTGTGCTATAGTAGGTCCTTATCAGTCATCTGTTTTATACATAGTAGTGTGTATGTGTCAATACCAGTCTTCCAGTTTATCCCCCCCTCCTTTATCCCCCCCGGTAACCAGTTCTTATCTGGGAGTAGAAGAGAACCCTCATGACTTTAGAGACGTATTATCATTTCATTTGCTGGAAATATGGATTTCTTACTGTTGGTTCTTTCTTTAGTTCTGTAGCTAAATTCCTTGTTCAGGTATCAATGTCACCCCTCTTGGAGAACTCTGCTTTTAAGCAACACTTTTACATTCAAGGCTGTAGACTGCCCAGTTCAGTCAACTCTCACTTTTTTCTAAAATCATGTAATCATGCTGCCTAGATTTCCATGTCGGAAATACTTTCCTTTTTCTTCTCATTCGGAGCCCTGCCCCTCTCTCCTAACGCTGGTTGTCTATTCCCCACAAGATGGGCCTCCTTGCCTGCGTTCCCAGCTGCATTGTGCCTTTGTTGCTTCCCAGGTGGAAAAGTCACTTCACCTTGCAGAAGTTTTAAGCACCCTTTTCTTACATTTTCTGAAGTTATACTTCACTTGTTCATTTTTATTCAACATGTATCAAGCATCTATATGCAACATATTAGAAGCTGGAAGATACAAAGATGATTATGAAGTAGTCTTTGAGAAGATCATGACCCAGGATATGCCTATGCTTAACTGTTATGTGATGAGCATCATGCTAACATGTACTCTGGGGACACAGAAGATGTGGTGAAATCTGTTATGGAGACTTGAAGGTCTATATATATATATACGTGTATATATATATACACACACATACATACATATACACATGTATATATATATATATATATATATATATATATATGTATGTATGTATGTATGTATGTTATGTAACAGTGCAGAACAAAGCACCATAAAACTCGGTAGCCTAAAACAATGAGCATTAAGTATTGTCTACCAGATGTTGGGCCAGCTGGGATTTCCTGGTTTTGAGTGTGTTTACTCCTGTGTCTGTGGTCAGCCACAGCTTGGGAATGTGTTTCTGCTTGAATTCACTGGGCCCTTTCAGGTATTTGGGGGTCAGCTGGTGGTAAGCTGGTCTAAAACAGATTTAACTGGGCAGATTTATCTCTGGTGGTTTCTTCTCCGTCAGCAGGCTAGTCTGGGCTTTTTCTCACAGCAAGGCAACCTTCCAAGGAGCAAGCAGAAGTACACAAGACCGTTGGAGGTCTAGGCTCAGAACTGGCATATGATCAGTTGGCCAAAGCAACTCACAAAACCAGCCAATATTCAAAGGGAATGGAAATAGACTCTGCCTTTTGAGGAGAAGTGCTGCAGAGTTGCACAACGAAGGTGGTGTCTCTTGGGGGTGGGAGTAAGAGTGTAATTTGGGTCATTTTTATAATCAACCTACCATTGTACCTCAAAGGAAATGACATTTGAATTGGGCCTTGCATGGTTAACCAGGCTTCCAGGTGGCAAAGAGGGTAGAAGGCATTGAACATGGATATATTGAGAGTTCAGATGGTAAAGTATTAAGTATGAGCAATTTTATTTCAAATTTGTTCCTGGTACAGTACTTCGTGTTAAATGTTTTTTTTGTTTCTTTTTTTAAATCTCAGCTCACTGTTTAGAGTCTTACTCTTTTAAGGCTGAAGAGATCTTAGGCCAGTCACTCATTTATGAGGAAACACCTAGAAATGTTAAGTGGACCCTTCCAGTACTCAAATCAGTCTTGACAGAAGTGCACTATTGACTCAAATTTCCTCTTTCTGGGTTGCTCTCCAGAAGCACTGTCCATGTTTCCAGTTTTATGTTCCATGTATGGTTTTTCAGCGTGACCTGCCTTTCAACACGCGAAGTATTATTTTGTAGAGTCTTTCACTGAGGGCAGACCAGAGAGGCTTATGCAAATAGTGAGGGCAAATACCTAGCCGTCACATACCACCTTCTCTTGTTGAGAGTTGATAAGCTTTAAACAGTGTAGATGGTAGTGGCTCCCATGTTTTCTCACTCTGCCATCTGTGCCATTGTGTTCTAGGCACAGTTCTGAGCGCACAGCCTGGACCATCCAGGGTAAGATAATGATGTCTGGATACCCAGAGTGAGTGCCCTAGTCTTATTAATTATTTTAGAGCTGCTGCTTCTTGGGGACCAGGGTTAAGTGATTGTCACAGACTGAGTTTAGATGGCACTGTTTGAGCCACAAATTCCCTTCTAGTCACTCCTTGGTCACTTCTCTTGCTAGGAGTATATGGAGATCTGGAGGATAGAGAACAGAAACACTCCAGGCATGTTCCTTATTATTTCAGTCTTAACCTTTGTTTCCCTACTTAGGAGAACTGTAATTTGGTTTCTTCTGGAGAAACCAAAGCACAATAAAGAAAATTGGAACTGGGTTGATAGCTTTATGAAGGCTATGTGTTTAAATTTTTTAAAAGCCTGGTTTTTATAGGCCATATATTGTCACGTAATTACGTAAAACAAGTGAAAGCATGATCACTCCCTTTCATAGGAATATTTGGTGATCATACTTAAAGCAAAGAGCAAAATAAACAGAAACACTTCTTCACTGTACTTAAGTGGTGTCTCTGATCATAATTTTTTTCCATTACGTTATTTTGATGGTAGACTTTGCTAAGCCATGGTTGCATGCTAGTAACACTCAAGGAGCTTTACAAAATTCTTAATCTTTAAAAATTAAAAAAAAGCTTTTTTGATAGTATATATACATATACAGTTAATTTTTGTATTTTCCGTACTTTTTGGGTGTTCAAGCGTTGACTGACACCTCTATGCGCCAAGCCCTGTGCTAGAAGCCGTGAATGGTACAGTGATGTCTGGAACGTGATCCAAACCTGTTGAGCAAAGAAAGACAAATGTGCAACTATTACAAAGTGCTGTACTATGGCAGATCATTTTTCTGATTGTTAGATGGCATTAATTTTCCATTTTTGCATTTGGGATATGTTAGAATTTTATATTTTGACCTTTATTCAAAGACAACTTGAAGACTAAAAGTTAAAGACTACCCTAAAATCATTTAAGTCAAACTATTGCAGAAGAGAGCAGGCCAACTAGAGTTGCTTTACATAGTAAGTGTAGGATTGAGTATTAGGTGTGGAGTTGATTTATATGTTTTCTTTCACATTCCCATAGGTATGAACTTCCTACTTTATTGGATTCTGCAGTTTAAAGAACATAAGAAGGATTATTAATCATTGCCCCTAAGTTTTAAAAACATCTCTGGTCTTAGTAACTAAGCAGCCTAAATAAAAAATTCTACGAAAGAGTGTCGTTGTTGGCAGCTACCATGCAAGCCTTCAAAAGCCTCTTGTGAAAATTAGTGATTTTTTTTTTTTTTTGTCAGTTACTTTAAAGCTGAGGAATGGTAAAAGGAAAGATATTGCATAACCTCCAGAATATGCGTTCAACGATTTTTTCCGTTGTCTTTCAAACCTTGGCGAACTTAACACAGGTTATTTAATAGATGCCATTTTCATCATTAAATAGGTTTCTAGAAATTATGGTCAGAGCTCACAAGAGTTTAAAATTTTTATTCTTTTCCATTATGTCAGCTTCTTTTGTCTCCAGGATCCAACAAAAGTCATCATATTTAAGGATCCCAACTTTTATTTCCAGCGTGCAACCTGCTATTACCAGTGTGTCTATAAGTATTTTATTCCTTCCTAATAACTTATGCAAAGAAATAGTTAAGACCCAATCAATCCTCATGATCTTTACAGGCATTTAAAAGCTTACAGATATTAAAATGCACTACCTTGGTTCCATTTCTTTGGGGGTATATATAGCAAATATCTCTGTCTTTGAAAGTTTAAGAAGCCAGGCTAGCTATCAGACTGTTCCAGGTGTTTTAGCATTCTCTGGCTCTAACATCATGGAGAGATGCTGATCCCAGAAAATGCTAACTCCTCAATTCGCAATCTTAGACATGTGACTGCTTTATTGAGTTATCAAATATTCCTGACCTAAAAAGTGATCAATAGTAGTGATTTTAGCTTTCTGTTACTTCATTGGTAGACACCTAGTAATTTTGACAAAACTGGACAATTGTTTTCTATTATAATCATGTTTGGCTCACAGAGATAGCCCTAAAGAAGTCTTTTTTTTTTTTTGTATTCTCAGCCTGCACTTTAGGTAACTGGCACCAGTGAGAGGGATCCCCTGAGAACACTCTGTATGAAATGCCAGGCCAGAGATTTTTAGCTTAACTACCAGTGGAGGTGGACCAGGAAATCAAATGAATGAGGTGGGCTGCGTGAAGGCAATAAGGAGTCGTGGAGACTGGCCAAGTGGAGGGTACAGAGTGTGTGTGTGTGTGTGTAGAATCATGGGTCAGATCCAGCTCATTGCCTCACACTAGAATGCAGGCCCAATTTTGACAGGTTGTATGATTTCTTTTTTCCAACAGGAGCTGGAAAACCAGATTTCCTTGCAAAATTTCTCACCTTTAAATTACTGCACATGTCAAAGGAAACACTTCTGTAAGTCAGGCTGGGTTTGCACCGTGGTCTAGGCTTCCCTGTATGTGGATAGTGGCATTGAGACCATTTGATCATCATCTTAAATACTTTCATACATCATTTAATAGCATTAAAGTAACATTAATCTGTCTTTATAAACAATGGGTACTACTGATGAAGCAGATTCCAATACAACTACCTAGGTCCAAGCCAAAGTTCCCATTCACACTAAACATAAACTGGCACCTGTTACTGTTTAATATATTTCTGGCATTAATGCCATTCTCTTTCTAAGATTGGAAGGCTCTGAGCTAAACTTGTTTTCTCTCCATGTGGGGACCTCAGCTCTGTGGTTCTACTTGAAAAAGCCCCTATGGATAACTCATCTCCAACCATAAAGGCCCTAGCATGAGGAAGAGGTATGAGGTGCTTGCTGATAGCTCTCAGTGAGGTCTCTAGATAATGGACTTCTTTTCATCTTTTCCCCTAGGAAAGATGGCATTCAACAAATGTTTATTGAGTATTGGACCTTCTAAATTATAAATTTCCATCCCCTGTGTTGTCTCCCTTGGTCTGAAGGTTTTCTCCTTCAGTCAATAGTTCCCATTTCAACCATGTTTATTATAGTAATTAACCATCTCCTAACTGGTCTTTGCAAGTTTTTCAGGAAAGCAACAAGCAGATACTTCCAAGTCTCCTAAAGAGAAATGTCTTTCCCTCCCATTTGCAGCCATTAAACATTTAAAACAGATAAAGTTATTTTATGGAATATTTATTGTTGGCCATCTTATATGCAAAGTTGAAGAGGAGTACGAAAATTAAATAAGATATAGAAATGTGTGCTTTTTTAAAAAGATGCTAATTTGCTGTTAGGACAATACTGTCTGTGGAAGGGGTTCAGATGATATATAATAAATCATTAGTGGATCAAGCCAATGTCTAGTTAATCAACGTCTAGTTGATTTGCACTCTGTAAGGTTACAGAAATGTATTTCTGAAGTGACTACTCCTATACTAAAATTTGATCCCTTAAATAAGTTGCTGCTTTTTGTGTTCAGTTTTTTTTCCCTCCCTCTCTGTGAAATTTTTGTCCTTTATTTTCTTTTAGGAACATAACTTATAAATTCCTGCTAGTAATAGCAATTGTATGATGTTTCATAATTCCTTAAGAAAAGTGCTACCAAAATCTAGCTTGTTCTTAATTCTATATAACTTTAATTTTAAAGCAGGAATGAATGAATTTATAAAACATGCAATGTTCCTTTGTGGGATATGTCATAAATGAAGCCATTAATTGTCAGATTGTCATAGGACTTTGGGAGCAATCCAGTATGAGTTTAAACCCTAATTTCCTTCCTTCCCATAGCCTGCATACTCTCTTGCGGCTGAGTGATTGTTGATGCTTTGCCCAGGGAGCACTGCCAGCTAATTGGCCTGCTGTTGCTTCAGGTCAGGACTTGTTTTAAGTCAGGCTGGTAGTTAGCGGTTATCCTTCTGAGGAAGAACTGGTAGTTCCAAGGACCTTTCAGCACTCAGTTTCTCTTCAGTCATACTTTTGTATTAAGTTGTATCTTAGGAATGTGTTTGTATCCTTCTCCTTTCCTCATCTCACCCCCAAGAGAATGTCCCAGGGAAGGTTATCCAGTGACGTGATTCACACCAGGTGGGAGTGCTTAGCTATTCCAACAGCCACTACTCTGGCGCTGGTGATTTTTCCATTCCGCCTTGCTTATTCCCCACCTGTTGAACAAGAATACCTGGAAGGAGTGTCAAGAAGATGCTTCTGTTGAAGCCCTTGAAGTCTCCCTAGTCCATAGCAGTGAACTCTAGCTGCAGTTTGCTTTCTCTTAAAAGATCTCTAAATAAAACATTTCATACTCAAACCAAGTACTTCATTACTAGAGGCTGAATGAGCCATGCCAGCCAGGTGCCCCTTATCTCCATTTGGAACGCAGTACTGTGCTACAGGGGGGCTCAAACATTTGGTCTCAGAACCTCTTTGGTCTTTTAAATCCTTGATGTCAATGAGCTTAAATCTGTGGTTTATATTTATCAGTATTCTGATTAGACACTAGAACTGAGACATCTAACATTTTAAAAATTCATAAATGAACCTGTTTCATGGTTAAAGAACACTTTTCTGAGAAGTAACTTTTTTAAAACAAAACTTGTGAGGAAAGTACTGTTTTACCTTTTCACATATATCTTTAATGTATAACTTAATGGAAGACAGGTGGGCTCTCAGATTTCTTTCTGTGTTTAATTTGTTTTGATATGTTCTTTTGGTTCATGTTTATGAAGAAAATCTCACACAGATTTGTAGTTGGAAATCGTGTATATTCTTTGATATTGTAACCAAAACTTGACAAGTGGTAGCTTAAAGGACTTTTTGCAAGGAGGAAACTGAAACCATATCAATGAACTTTTAATACTGTGTTAAATTAAAATCCATTGGTCTGTCTTGCATTTTGAATGGAATTTTTTCCTCATATGTGGTTTTATAACATTATACGTTGTCCCTTGGAAAATATTGGTAGATGTTATGCAGCTCTTCCAGATGTTAACATATCTCATGATATCAGAATTATCATGTTCGTTAATATCACCACCAATCTTATCAGAAAGATCTTTAGGTATTGGGAAGCTGTCAAGTTCACTGTGGTCGATACAAGTTATCCAAAATTCTAATTTTCATCCAACAGCTGGAATTTATTATTGATTACAAGTGCTGTTTGTTTTCCTTGAAGTGACAAGCTTGCTTTATTTTCTAGAAATTGTCTTCCAAATACTAAAGTCTGAAAATCCAGTTTGTCTATCAGTCATTCTTTTGAGTGAAAATACTGTTGCATGATAACAGCTAGGTCAGCTTGCAGCTTGATTGCACAAGTTCTTTTCCTTAAGAGAATCATTAGATATCAGAAGTGCTTTATGCATATTTTCTGTTTTGGCATGCAAAATATTAGAGGTGTATATTCAGAAGTTGAGATTTAATAACATTTATAATGCTTATTGCATCATCAAAGACCTTGAGTGAAACTCCTTTTTTTCTTTTTTTTTTTTTTTAAACTGAGAATGAGTGGTGGTAAAAATAAAATGACTATTCATGGTGCCTCTTTATCCATCAGTCCCAAGGGCAACACAGTAAATAAGGCAGATAACATCATAGAATTATTTTGGAAGTAGCTATGACCTCCTAGCTCCCCTGAAAAGGTCTGGGGGACTCCCACAAGTTTGTTAGAACTGCTGCTCTAGTACCAGTGTTTTATGTAAAAAAAATTTTTTTTCAAATTATTTGCTTAAGAAAATTTTTTTAACTTTATGTTGGACTATAGTAGATTTACAATGTTGTGTTAGTTTCAGGTGTACAGCAAAGTGATTTAGTTACACATATATATATATCTATTCTTTTTCAAATTCTTTTCCCATTTAGGTTATTACAGAATATTGAGCAGAGTTCCCTGTGCTCTACAGCAGGTCCTTGTAAATTCCTAGGTTGCATTATCAGATTTACATTCATACCTCAAAATCATTAAGTAGCACGAAGAAGCAGAGCTATGCTGCTTTTTCTCCTTTATCCAAGCACCAAAACTAAGCAAATAGTTACCTTTATATTTGCCACATTTTAGTAATTCTTCATCTCAATTTACCATTTTGAGTAGGTGGCATGAGCTTAATCTGAGCTGTAACCTCAGAACCTTTCCCCAGCCTGGTCCTACATGTGGGCTCACACATCGCCTTTTGCCTATCTTTGCCTCTTGTGCTATCCCACTATCCTATCATGATTTCCACTCATTTCCTGACGTTTCCCAGCTTATCCTGAGCTCTGTATCCTTCTACTGAATTTTAATACCGTTTTGGTGAAAATATCACCCCTGTCCTTGGTTGCAATGTCAGTACTTAAAGGTATTTGCTGAATTTACATTCACACTGTGAGATAGAAGTGCTAAGGTCAAATGTACTTCTGGCAGCTAAACTCATCTCTGTTCTTCTAATAGGTCTACTTATTTTACCAAATGAAGGAAATTATTTCATTAGTTTGTTTTGATTTAAAAATATAAACATGAGACTGTAGATGGATAGGGTGTAATATACTTGAAATGTTGGGTTAGACCTGGGCTTGTCAATTCTAGGTGTGGTTCCTTATAAGCTCTTGGACCTTCTATGAGGTGTGCTACCTCTTTCTGCCTTGTTTTCTTGTCTGTATAAAAGTGTTAGTAATGCTTACCTGTAAAGGTTATAGTGAAGATTAATCTCATTATGTGTAAAGCAGCTACCACAATGTGTCACACACAGTAGATAGCAACTGCTTTTAAAATTATAATAATAATGTATTTGCTTCTTAGACATTTACCAGTTCTAGTGTTAGCTGTCATATATAGTTACATTTTTTCTAGAATGAAATGATGCCTTTAGAAGTGTTTTTGACACGTATGTATTAGCTAAAGTTGTGAAACACATTTTTTTAAAAAATTTTTATTTATTTATATTTATTTTTGGCTGTGTTGGGTCTTCGTTTCTGTGCGAGGGCTTTCTGTAGCTGCGGCGAGCGGGGGCCGCTCTTCATCGCGGTGTGCGGGCCTCTCACCGTTGCGGCCTCTCTCGTTGCGGAGCACAGGCTCCAGACAAGCAGGCTCAGTAGTTGTGGCTCACAGGCCTAGTTGCTCCGCGGCATGTGGGATCTTCCCAGGCCAGGGCTCGAACCCATGTGCCCTGCATTGGCAGGCAGATTCTCAACCGCTGCGGCACCAGGGAAACCCGTGAACCACATTTTTAAGTGTACAAGTCATGAACAGCAGATGAGAAATGAAAAAAGATTTTTTTGCATTTTAGCATTCAGACATGACAGCAAATAGACTCATGTTCAAAAAATAGGGACCTAGGGCTTCCCTGGTGGTGCAGTGGTTGAGAGTCTGCCTGCCAATGCAGGGGACACGGATTCGAGCCCTGGTCTGGGAAGATCCCACATGCCGCGGAGCAACTAGACCCGTGAGCCACAATTACTGAGCCTGCGCGTCTGGAGCCTGTGCTCCGCAACAAGAGAGGCCGCGATAGTGAGAGGCCCGCGCACCGCGATGAAGAGTGGCCCCCGCTCGCCGCAACTAGAGAAGGCCCTCGCACAGAAACGAAGACCCAACACAGCCAAAATAAATAAATTAAAAAAAAAAAAAAAAAAAAAGATTGTAAGGGCTAGTTTAAAAAAAAAAAATAGGGACCTAAACTGGATAGGATTTTTGATTCATAATCTGAGGCTAATATTGTTGCTCTGATATATTCTAACCTCATTACTGTCTAAAGACTTGCTCATTGGTTAATCATACCAACAGATTTTTCATCTAAGAATCTCCATTCTTTTTTTGAGATATAATTGACATATTAGTTTCAGGTATACAACATAGTGATTCAATATTTGTATGTATTGTGAAATCACAATGTTTAATTAACATCTACCACCATAGTTACAAACATTTTTTTCCTTGTGATGAGAACTTTTAAGGTCTAATCTTATAACTTGCAAATATGCAATACAGTGTTATTACCTATAGTCACCATGCTGTACATTACATCTCTGAATTCTCCGTTCTTTATTCAAATCTTAAAAGTAGATGACAAGGCAGAAAATATCTGGGCTGATAAGACTGAATATGGAATAAAGCATCAGCTGCTTGTTCTCAGGTGCTAGAATTTTTAAAGTAATGGAGAAGTACTTATATCATTTTCATCTGGGAGTCTCTGTGTCTGCATATACAAAATGAGCTGCAGAAGTTGTGGCCTGCAAATACATAAAGCAAATAAAATTCTTGTCAGCTGAGGTGTAACTAAATGCTTGCCACTCTCCCTATAAGTTAGTCGTTACAGGCAAACTTTTGATCCACTTGTCTAATGTATTGAAGAATACAGGTTTTCCTGCTTGACATGATAGGGAATGGGAATGAATTGTATAAAAGGACTTATTGTGAAAGGATATTTTTATTTCCACAGTTAAAGATTGATTCTGGTTTTAAAGGAACTTTCTTTACAAGCACATATTGGCTGTGCTGAAATCCATTCTGAAGAACTTAAGGCAAAAAGCTTCTGAGAATTTGGACTCATTAGCAGAGCTGATTTCTTTGGCTATATTTCCTGATAATAGTTTTCTGTAAGACATGTGAATGTCGGAGAGCTGGAGTAGTAGGAATGTGTCTCCTGTGCTCATTATTGAGTACGTACAGGACGACTTGAAATGAGGCCCTCCAAGAACTAATCAGTATCTTCCAGCTCGCTCCCTTTTACCTCATTCTTCATCATGTTTATTGGGCATTAGTTTAAAAGCCTCGTGCTTAATAGGAACTTTGGCATACGTAAATATTTGACGTACGTATTTGCTGGGTTCAGTTTTAGCAAACCCATTGCTCTCATGAAGAAGACTGCAGAGCAACTGTGTGTACTGATTTAAAAATGTTAGGAATTTGGGAGGAGTGGCTCCTTAGAGCCCCACAGTGCATTAATCGTGTTTATGGCTGTGATTTTCTTTATTTTTTGACGTTGTTCTTTAATCTAGGCTTTTAAAATTCTTTAGAAAGTGTAAAATATCTCCACTTTTGGGTTTTAAAAAATGATTAAAAAAAATATATATATATATACAAAACTTGTGAAAGGTTGGTACAGGCTTGAAGAAGAATAGGCTGTGGCTATCGACCTTATGAAAGGTGTAGACCCACACGGAAAGCCCCACCATACAGCTGTTTGGCTCCTGTTAAAAGGTCTGCAAGGGCTCTGCCAGAGGAACAAGGATTTTCTTCCTGGCATGGTTCTTCTGTGTCATCTGGTTCAGGGCTGTGACCCCAAACCCCATGGCAGATTTTCTTATTTTGGAAGGAAGGGCCACATTCCTCAACCAGTGAATGAAAAATTAAAACGATTCCAATTATCCATGCCTATGACCTCCTCTATTTACACAGATCGTTGACTGCCAATTCACTAGACCAAGACTCAGGAAAATTGTGCTATGATCTTGACTCTGCCACTGGCCAAGGTTGTGACCTCAGGTAATATGTTAGACTAATCTGGGCCTCAGTCTCCTCATCTGCAAAATGAAGTAATTTGACTGTCTCCTTTGTGAAACAGTCTGTGATCTCTAACTAGTAACCTTACATATGTACTCATACTAAGTCTGTATTGCAAGGAAGTATAATAGAAATTTTGGGATAAATGAGGTTTAGCGTTGATGTTGATGGGCGTCTTTCTTTTTCCTTTCCTTTTTAAATTTTTATTGGAGTATTGTTGATTTACAATGTTGTGTTAGTTTCTGCTGTACAGAAAGGTGAATTAGTTACACACATACATATATCCACTCTTTTTTAGATTCTTTTCCCATATAGGTCATTACAGAGTATTGAGTAGAGTTCCCTGTGCTATACAGTAGGTCCTTATTAGTTATCTATTTTATATATAGTAGTGTGTATATGTCAATCCCAGTTTATCCCTCCCCTCCTTTCCCCCGGTACCCATAAGATTGTTGTTTTCTACATTGTTTTTTACATCTATTTCTGTTTTGTAAATAAGTTCATTTGTACCATTTTTTTAGATTCTGCATATAAGTGATATATATTTGTCTTTCTCTGTCTGACTTACTTCACTCAGTATGACAATGGCTGGGTCTATACATGTTGCTGCAAAGGGCATTATTTCATTCTTTTTTATGGCTGAGAAATATTCCACTGTATATTTGTACCACATCTTCTTTATCCACTCCTCTGTCGATGGACACTTAGGTTGCTTCCATGTCCTGGCTATTGTAAATAGTGCTGCAGTGAACATTGGGGTGCATGTATCTTTTCAAATTATAGTTTTCTCTGGATATATGGGTGGGCATATTTCTTACCAAGCTTTAGAGTTGAAAATCCATGTGTAATCTATAGCTAGCCCTCTGTATACACATCCATGGATCCAACCAATCGTAGGTCATATTTACTATTGAAAAAATTCTGCATATCAGTGGACTCTTGCAGTTCACACCCATGCTGTTCAGGGGTCCACTGTATACATTTAAGTTTCCTCCATGTCTTGTTATGACTTCATAGCTTTTTACTGCTGAATAGTATTCTGTTGTCTGATTTATTTATCCATTTGCCTAGTGAAGGACATCTTGGTGGCTTCCAAGTTTTGGCAATTATAAATAAAGTTGCCATAAACATCCATGTGCAGGTTTTCATGTGGATGTAAGTTCTCAGCTCCTTAGGGTAAATACCGAGGAGCATGATTGCTGGATTATATAGTAAAAGTATGTTTAGTTTTGTAGGAAACCACCAAACTATCTTCCAAAGCGCCTGTACCATTTTGCGTTCTCACCAGCAATGAATGAGAGCGTCTGTTGCTCCGCATCCTCATCTGAATTTGGTGTTGTCAGTGTTCTAGATTTTGGTGTGTGTAATAGTATCTCATTGTTTTAATCAGCATTTTCATGATATGTGATGTAGAGCCTTTTATCATATACTTTTTGGCCATCTGTATATCTTCTTTGGTGAGGTGTCTGTTAAGATCTTTGGCCCATTCTAAAATCAGGTTTTTGTTATCTTGCTGAGTTTGAGTTCTTTGTGTACTTTGTGTAATTCCTTTGTCAGATGTGTCTCCTACAGATATTTTCTTCCAGTCTGTGACTTGTCTTCTGCTCTGCAAAAGACAATGTCAAGAGAATTAGAAATTTTCTAACTCTAATGAGGTTCAGTTTATCGATTATTTTTTTTTTCATGTATCTTGCTTCGGGTGTTGTATCTTAAAAAAATCATTACCATACCCAAGGTCATGTAGGTTTTCTCCTCTGTTACCTTATAGGAATTTTGTAGTTTTGCATTTTACATTTAGGTCTGTGGTCTATTGAGTTAATATTTGTGAAGGGTAAAAGGCCTGTCTAGATTAATTTTTTTTTTGTATGTGGGTATCCAGCTGTTCTAGCATTGTTTGCTGAAAAGACTGTCTTTGCTCCATTGTATTGCCATTGCTCCTTTGTCCAAGATCAGTTGACTGTATTTATGTGGGTCTGTTTTCTCTATTCTGTCACATTGATCTTTTGTCTCTTCTTTTGCCCATACCATACTGTCTTGATTAACATAGCTTTATAGTAAGTCTTGAAGTTGGGTAATGTCAGTCCTCCAACTTTGTTCTTCTCTTTCACTGTTGTGTTGGCTATTCTGGGTCCTTTGCCTCTCTATATAAACTTTAGAATCAGTTTGTCAATATCCACAAAATAAGTTGCTGGGATTTTTATTGGTATAGATTGCATTGTCTCTATAGAGCAAGTTGGCAAGAACTAAAATCTTGACAAAATTGAGTCAGCTTACAAGGAATATCTGTGCTTCTATCCTCTGACAAAGATTGTGGAGAATTTGTATAATTTCCTCCTTAAATGTTTGGTAGAATTAACCAGTGAAACTATCTGAGCCTTGTGCTTTCTGTTTTGAAAGGTTATTAATTATTGATGTAACTTATATAATAGATATAGGCCTACTCAGATTATCTCCTTGTGTGTTTGGTTTGACAAATTGTGTCTTTCAGGGAATTGGTCCATTTCATCTAGGTTATCACATTTGTGAGTATAGAGTTGTTTGTAGTATTCTTATATTATCCATAATGTCCATGGGGGCTATAGTGATGTCCCCTCTTTCATTTCTGATATTCATCATTTGAATCCTCTCTTTTTCTTAGTGAACATGGCTAGAGACTTCTCGATTTTGTCTTTTTAAGGAACCAGCTTAGTTTCGTTGATTTTACCCTATTGATTTCTTATTGTCAATTTTATTGACTTCTGCTCTAATTTTTTTTCTGCTTGGGATTTAATTTGCTTTCCTTTTTTCTAGTTTCCTAAAGTAGAAACTTAGATTATTGATTTTAGATCTTTCTTCCTTTGTAATATATGCATTCAATGCTATAAGTTTTCCTGTAAGCACTGTTTTTGATGCATTCCATAATTTTCCCTCTAGTTCTCCAGGTATTTCCTGTTTTCCTTGACTCCAAGTATTACCTCTGTACATTTGACTTACAAATGTGTATGTCCTAGTCCCGACCTCCTGACCTCTTTTCTGAGTTGCATTCCTATATGTTAATCTGCCTGTTAGATATCTTAACCTGGATCACCCAGAGTCATCTCAAATTCAACACATGTTGCTTGTATCATTTTCTTTGCTTTTTTCACTTTCTTCTTCCTTCATTCATGTTTTCATCTTTGTTCCAGATCTTATAATGGAGGCATTGATAAAACTCACTTATAGTCTTGAATTTTAGTGGGTGTGGTGTTTTCTTTTTTTTTTGGTCAGCCCCTGGTAGTCGCACATAATGAAAAGGCATTGCTTTTGTAGTAGAATCTTTATATTCCCACTGTGCTTTATGCTGTGCCTTTTATGTTTTGCACTCTGCCTTTTAGTATGTGAAAGACTTATAAAAAGTTCTAGAGAACAATAATGAAAAGTATGCTTAATGAAATTGTTATAAAGAGTCACAACTTTGCTTATTCTTGTATAGGAATAAAAGATTCAATGATAAACCTTCATGTTCATTGTGGAAGGAGGTTTCCAAGTCTATGACATGTTATTCACTCTGGAGACAATCTTTCCCTAATGCAAAAGGACCAAATAAACAGAGGAGAGACAGTTTGGTTGGAAATACTTTTCCATTGGTAAGCGTGGCTCTGAAGGTCAAATGGGCAGGCTGATGTAGTCAGCCGGTGACATCTGATTGGCTTTAGTTAGTTGGCATCTGTTCTGTTTGGTTAGTTCCTCTGTGCTCTAGGTTAGTAAGTTTTTAGCTTACTTTGAATTATTATTGCCCAATTATTTAAAATTTTATTTCAATCCTAAATTTTCTATTTTCTATTTTTGTTATCTCTTGGATTGTTTAACAACTAATGCTCCTCTTGGGTAAAATTCTCTGGAATGTCAGCCCAAAAGTTGAATGTGACCCAAAGTTTCATGAAGGCTGGTCTTCTAAATTAACACTGAAGATACATCTTTTAGTTGCTTCATTGGCCTAATTTATAACCCTTATCATTCCTAATGCATCTCTGATGCAGGTCTTCTAACACACTGATTTTTACTTGTAATTAATTTGGAATAATTATTAGAGCTATTAAGACACGCTTTTAAAAAAAAGACACTATGCTATATACTTGATGCCTGTTGTAGGTAAAATAATGGCCTCCGAAAGATGTCTACCACCTAGTCCTCAGAACCTGTGTATAAGCACCTGTGGCAGATGAAAGTTAAGGTAGCATATGGAATTAAGATTGCTAATCAGTTACCTTTAAGATAGGGAGACTATTCTGCATTGTCCTGGTGGGCCCAATGTAATCACGCGGGTCCTTATATGTGGAACAAGGAAGTAGAAGAGGTGGTCAGGCTGGACTGGCTATTCCTAGCTTTGCAGAAGGAAGGGAGGTCTTGCTCTAAAGAATTCTAGCTTCCAGATAAGAATTTGACTCTGCTGCCACCTTGATTTTAGCCCAGTAAGACCTGTATCAGACATTGGACCTGAAGAACTCTAAGATAAATTTGTTGTTTTAAGCCACTAAGTTTGTGGTAATTTGTTGTAGGAGCAATAGGAAAATAATAGTACCCTTCTTTATTGTATTTAGCTGTATGAAGGGCTTGCTTCTGATATTTTGCATACCAGGTATTTATACTTTTCCTCGAAAAATTAGTCTATTTTTACTTTGTCATCAAAGGCAATCATGCTCATTCTCATAAAGAGTGATATTTTTTCCCTATGAAAAATTGGACATAATTTGTGTTGCTATTGAATGTGATTATATCCACTTGCATGTTTGTGACCATGTACATATATAGTACTTACATGTAATATTTATATACACTATATAGAGAAAATAAAAAATTATATTTTGGGATAAATTATTACATATTGTTGATATTGAGGTCAACTTTTATAATTTGCATATCAAAGTAACCCAACATAATTTTGGGCAAAGGGTAGACTGTATAAAGGAGAATATATTTGAACATTCTTGTTCGAATGGCTTAGAGGTTATGGCCTAAGCACTGTAAAGGATGACAAATAGTCATTTCCTATTTGATTTGTCAGGGAACATAATTTCCTTGGTTGCCATAAATGTCAATACTGTCTTTTAGCTTTCAGTTTTTGGAATCAAATTATAGACAAAGTATGGTTGTCATTACGGAAGAGAATGTAAATGTTTTCAACTTTGATAATGTAAAGGTAAAGCTGACAAAAATGGAAAGTGAAAGGGCAGAAGGAGAGACAGTAAGAACTATGATGTCATCTTTTACTATGAGGAGTGAAGAGATGCTGTCTTTAGATGACAGGATTGAAAATAGAAACTTGTTCTTCATTAAAGATAAAAGTAACCAATAAAGGAAATAAGTAAATTTGAATAACTGCATTAGGAGGGAGAAGGATGGGGAAAGTTTGGGGACTCTAAATACACTCGATTGCCATCAATGATATCAGAAAGTCAAAAAGTTGAGACCATTAAAATGCTTATTCTTTAGAGAGGAGGTAACATTCAAATAGACTAAAACATGTCTAAAAGAGCTGCCTCTGGAGAATACAATTGGGCTAGCCTTCTGTACCACTAAATTTTTAAAATCAAATTGATTCTTACACATGGCTTATAGTGGGCGTTGGCAAACTGTTTTTTTTTTTCTGTAAAGGGCCAGGTAGTAAATATGTTATTAGCCTTCGAAAGCCGTGTGATCTCAGTTGCACTTATTCACCTCTACTGTTTCCCTATGAAAGCAGCATACACAGTACTTATACAAATGAGCCTGGCTATGTCCCACCGATCATTTACAAAAATATGTGATGGGTATGTTTGGCCAGAGGGCTATAGTTTGCCAGTTTCTACCTTAAAGAGTCAAATAGTGCTAAGAGGCCCTCAACAAAAACCAGTGGTCTGTTGTCATTCTCCTGCCCGTCCTTCCAAGAAACAGCCACTCTAAACCCCTTAGCTGCCCTTTTTGGGTATTTATCGCCATAATTCTAAATTTATAAATCATGGGATAGCAGTGTGCTTTTTTTTTTTTTTTAAAGATTTATTTATTTTATTGATTGATTACTATGTTGGGTCTTCGTTTCTGTGCTAGGGCTTTCTCTAGTTACGACAAGCGGGGGCCACTCTTCATCGCGGTGCGCGGGCCTCTCAGTATCGCGGCCTCCCTTGTTGCGGAGCACAGGCTCCAGACGCGCAGGCTCAGTAGTTGTGGCTCACGGGCCCAGTCGCTCCGCCGCATGTGGGATCTTCCCAGACCAGGGCTCGAACCCGTGTCCCCTGCATTAGCAGGCAGACTCTCAACCACTGCGCCACCAGGGAAGCCCGCAGTGTGCTTTCAATATGAATTTACTGCTGTCTCTTGATAAATCAATTTTAGACATTATCTGTTTACATACTATTAGGGTAGTTGAAAATTATAACTTTCTTATAGCTTCTTCACGTTTTCTTCCCTTTCATCTTCCAGAATTGTTGTGGAATTTTGGGTTAAATCTATATGCAGTGTTTTTGCCACTGTGACCACGTAGATATTGTTCACTCGAGCCAATAACAGCGGTTGCTTCCTATCTTACACAAATTTTTGGTTTTCTTGCAGTTAATGTATTTTATTTGCTTCGTTTTCTTTGAATCTCGTGCTTTCTTTTTTCTCCTTCTATTAGTTGTATAAAATTACCATTTTTCATAGAGTTAAAATTGTCATAAGCTCTATGGACTCTGGGTTTTTCCCGGTTAACTTCATTCCTGGATCCCTTTGTGTGGATCCAGTCAGGGTCTCTGAGCTCCAGCATGGCTGTCTTATTAATTGCTGTCACTGTGTTTTTGGGAATCCCCTTCCCACCTCTGCTTTCTTGGGCCCTCTGTTTCCTGGGTCACCCGTTTTGGTGGTGCTCTTTCTTCCAGTAGCCTGTGAGGGGTGGCTGGGCTGGAGATTGTAGGGCTGGCTGCTAGCTTCGTGGGTGGGGTTGGGTGGGGTAGTAAGGTTGGCATGTGTACCATGCATCACTCAGTCCCTGTCTGCAGTCTATAGCCCTTTGTATCCAGCCCTTTCTCTGTGCCTGATGCCTTGGTGTCTGCACCCTACTCAGGGTTCAGTGGCACCACAGGTTATATTTCTTGCCTCTTGACAGGGGAGGTGTTGTGGGCACGTAGGAGTTTCACCATCCTTTAAAAATGTTTTCATACAATTTTTATTCACCATTTTCAGCCCCTGCCTTCTTATAACTTTCATGGACCCTGGTGGCTCCAGACTGTGTCCCAAGTGGACTGGCTTGTTTTCATGCGAGCTGTCTCCATCTAAGAGCACTTGGGTTTCACCTTCCTTCTCCCTGAGAAGTCATTGCTTCTTTATCCATCCATTTTCTTTTTTTTTAAACTTTGGGTTTATTTATTTATTTATTTATTTGTTTGTTTATGGCTGTGTTGGGTCTTCGTTTCTGTGCGAGGGCTTTCTCTAGTTGCGGCGAGCAGGGGCCACTCTTCATTGCGGTGCGCGGGCCTCTCACTATCGCGGCCTCTCTTGTTGCGGAGCACAGGCTCCAGACGCGCAGGCTCAGTAGTTGTGGCTCACGGGCCTAGTTGCTCCGCGGCATGTGGGATCTTCCCAGACCAGGGCTCGAACCCGTGTCCCCTGAATTGGCAGGCAGATTCTCAACCACTGCACCACCAGGGAAGCCCCTATCCATCCATTTTCTATCTTTTACATTGTGCTTCCAACTGCAGATCGTCTACTGGTTTCATTAAACAGAGTTTATAGTACTGTTTTTAAAATTTTCTTGTTTGGGGTTGATTTCCAGGGAAGATGGGTGGGGATTAGACTTAATCCCTATAACCATAGGTAGGTGTCAGCTGGTAATTTACTTTCAATTAAAATATTTCTTTATACAACTTAAAAAAAAATAAGGATTGAAGTTTTTCCTTGGACAAAGTAGACTCACAGTTACCTCAGTATTTGTAATATTATTATGTTAATAGGTATGTCTAAGTGAATATATATAAATATATGTAAATGTATAAAACTGATACTGTGATATAACTCTCAGAAAAATTTCCCTCAACACTTAATTTTTCTATTATTCGTGCCATCTTTTTTTATAAGGTGAATTATGAGTCCACCTTGTTTTTTGGTGTTATTTGCCTGCTACACAGTTGGCATTTCTGCTTAGAGCTTTTCCCCCCACTATATTTATAACCTAATAGTAAATAATGGTATAATGATACCGTAATTTTAGACAAAACTAGCTAGTTTTTATTGTTGCTGTCTACATTCTCATTCTCAGGAAGCATAGGTAAGGTGTTGAGAACAAAGGAAGTCCATCCCAATTTATTAGCAGATTGGCTTCTAAAAGTTTTTAATAAATTGCAAATTGTTCTTGGAGTTTGGCCTGCATTTTCCTGTGTAAATAATATTTAAGTGGAAGTTTTTCTTGTCTGTAGAGGCCTGCTTTTCATATGTCAGCATTTTGATTAATGCCAGTGAACTGTGTCACTTAATTATGAGTCCTACCTAAGGCACTGGGCATCGGGCAGATGGCCAGTATATACTGGATTTCTCAAACTATTTGTAGTGGGGAGGACCAGATTGTTTCATTTGTTTGTCTATAGCAAATTAATGCTTTTATAAAATACAAAATCATGTGCTTGGATATTGCAGCAATAAAAAATTGCTGTAAGAATTTTTTAAATGCTTACTCTTAATTTCTGTACTAACTTTGATGCAGGAAAAAACAGCTCATGGACCACATTGGTCTACAGACCACATTTTGCTCAGAAGCATAGAGAAAACTGGGGAAGAATGTTTCCTCCTGGCCAGAGTTTCGGTGTATGAAAAACTTGCCTAGCATTTTGAAACTTCTATTTGTGGAACTTTTGCTAGCTTTGACTTCTTTTACAAATGACATTCTTTTTCAAGCCCAGGGGAGTCTCTTTGCCCCCTAAACTCTCAGCTTTGAAGAATTACACAGGACAGTAATTAATAACAGGCACTGATTTTTGTGTATCTGTTATGAGGAGAAAACTGTGCTGGATGCTGGGATTATAGTAGTATGTAAGTTAGAGATGGCTCTGCCTTTGTAGCATTTAAGCGTATGATGCTAAGAGAGAAAATACATGTAGCTTGATTGATATGCCAGTGTATGTGCATGCCTGTGAATATGTAACGAACTTCTCATGTTCCAGTGAGGGTTGAGGGTATTTCCATTTTACGTAAGTGGTAGAGTTTGGATTTCAACCCAGTCTTTGTGACTTTAAATCTCACACATTTCCCATGGAATAGTTTCATTTGGGGGGGGTTGGGTGGGTGTAGGATTACCTTTATGTGGCCATGCACAGTCATACCTGGTATGCCTTCCTACATCAGCAGTTTGGAGGGGAACATCTGAGATGCAAAGAGCACGTAGGTCCCTTCTTCCACCTCTCTGGAAATATTTTCATTTAAAAGAAAAAGTAGTTTTACACATATTTAATGAGGACAGAAAAAGAGTAGCATTTTAGCTTATGTTGTAGAGTTAGAGTGAAATTTTCCTTGGTGTGGGGAGAGGTGTTCCTGGGGAGGCTGGACATTTGCCATGCTTTTTTGACCTGACAAGTGAGCTGGTTTTCCCACTGCTATAAGGGTCCCCTTTCTGAGCTTTGACTTCTTTTACAAAGAACTGCAATAGGCTTGCCCACAGGCACAGCCGTTTGTTGGGAGACCTGACTCCTTTCTCCAAACTGCCCCTGGCTTGCCTCCTCAAATCTTTGCTCAAATAGCACCCTTTTAAGTAAGGCATGACCTGACCACCTGTTCAAAACATAAGCCCTCTGGATTGTCCATCCTCCTCACCGTACTCTGTTTTTCTCTCCCATGTCTCTTATCACTTCTAAGATTCCGCTTAATTTACTTATTTATTATGTTGGTTAAATACTGTCTTCTCTCTTCAGTGAATATAAGCTTTACTCTTCCAAGGATGGGGGTTTTTCTCCTATAATTTGTTAATGGATGTTGCATAAAGGATTGCCTTTGACATGCAACTCTCAGTGTTTCTACTCTTCTCAGGCTGCCCTTGGCTTTATCAAAAGATCTAGGTCACATGATTAAACCTTTTGTTTGAGTGTAAATGAAATGGTTTTCTCTGTTACAGCAGGTCTTTTTATCCTCTTCTGTTACTCTTCTGTTTCTCATCTTTATTCCTATGACAAATATACAGTGGATGCCAAAAGTAGTCCTGGGTACTGGGGCTATGGGAGTGAAGAAGATGAGTGAGGTTTCTGTATCATGGAGCTTATGTTCTAGTTGGAGGAGACCAATAAATATTAACAAATAGTGAATAAACTAATCGTGCGTCATACTGGCAGTGAGGGCAGAGAATCAGCGTTAGATTGACTGTCATGAAGGTCATCCCTGAGCAGGGGATCCTTGAGCTTAGCTTTTCCTACTTCCTGTCTGTGCTTCCTGTGTTCTCTCTCTTAGCCACATCTGTGATCCATCTGTAGCATTCTGGAGGAATGACCCTGTTGGAGAAACAAAGCTAACAGTAGTGGGTAGTAGTAACCGAATACTTGTGAAAATCAGAGACCGGTAATTCTTCACCACTCCTATTGCTGCCATACTGCCATACATTTTACAAGCAGTGGTTGGAAATAAAGTTGATGAGGTCTTCATGTTTATCTTAAAGTTAACTTACTTTTAGAAACACTGCCAACAGTACCTCTTCTGATGTAAATTAAAATTTTCTATGTCTTAATTTCTTCAATGATGGAACATAAAACTTTGTGTTAGAGAGCTAGAGGATATGGCGGTTACTTGTAGACTACTTTAAACCTTCATTCATTCATATACATAAAGATGCACACACAATTGGCAGTATCCGACACGGGTATTCTTTGGAGTTATTGTAAAAGATGCTAGCATCATAGCCGCAGGGAAGTTTGGATTTAATTGGTTATATTAAGTAAAGCTTGAGTTGTATGAATTTGCATTCTCAGATTCTTATTAAACTTCATTTTGGGGCTTCCCTGGTGGCGCAGTGGTTAGGAATCCGCCTGCCAATGCAGGGGACACGGGTTTGAGCCCTGGTCCGGGAAGATCCCACATGCTGCGGAGCAGCTAAGCCCGTGCACCACAACTACTGAGCCTGCGCTCTAGAGCCTGCTAGCGACAATTACTGAGCCCGCGTGCCACAACTACTGAAGCCTGTGCTCCGCAACAACAGGAGCCACTGCGATGAGAAGGCCGCGCACCGCAACGAAGAGTAGCCCCTGCTCGCTGCAACTAGAGAAAGCCCGCGTGCAGCAACGAAGACCCAATGCAGCCAAAAAAATAATAAAATAAATATATTAAAAAATAAATTGTTAAAAAAAATTCATTTTGTAGCAGAATACTTTTTAGGGTTTTATAATGAAATAAATTCTTTAAAAAAATTATTTGTCCTTCTCTTTGGAGACCTGGCCACTTCCATTCTTTGGCTGTAGGCTTTGCATTCCTTTGGACCACACAAGCTTCTAAAACCTTGGCATCCAGGTCTTTGGACTATAAAATTTCATTTGAAAACAATTAATGGAAAACAGGATTTGAAAAATCAGCTGTTTTCTTTAAAATTATTTTGAAGCATTGTATTTCAGTGTTATTAAATTGTAATGGTTTAATGTTTTAAAAATCTTTCATACTGGGAATCTTTCAAAATAGATAATTCAATTAAAGGTGTAATTTTTGTTGATTTCAGACTTTAACATTTGATTTTCCTGATAAAACTTTTCATTTTATGATTACAGTGTATTTAATACTGAAGATTCACATAAGGAGTATACTTTTATGCATTTAACTCACTCTTAGATCCATAGGAAAAGGAAATTTCCATATTCTTATAAAGAGAGTATGCTGTGATGATGTAGGCAGCAGATTTGAAAATAATTAAAATTTGTCTTTTGTTTAAAAAAAATCTAGGTATCTGGAACTTCTTTCCTCATGAGTTTAGGTTAATCCCATGATGAAAAATGAACCTTTAATGTCTTTTATATAAAGAAAATTGCTGAGATTATGGTTACTTCACAAAGCTGAATGAAAAATGACATGGAGTGATTAATATTTAGTTGATACATGAACTAGCAAATGAAGTTTATGCCTTGATGCTTAAATATTTTTCTTTCTGCTTGAAAAGAATGAGTAATATTATCAAAACTTGGATTATGAGATAAAATTGAAAATTTCCCTTGGAATTGTGGTGCTCTTATATTGAGACTAATTTGTTGAGAATTGTATATCACAAGCCAACTACCTTCCTTGTGGCATGACTTTTGTATATCAAAGTCTGTTGATGCTCAAGTTCCACGTGTTAAATGGTGTGATACAGTTGGTCCTTCCATGTTTGCAAGTTCCACATCAGACTGCAATATAAAATTCTCAGGGTTTTTTTTTTTCTTTTTTCCTTTACCAGAATAATTCTTTTACTTTGGGGATGGAGGACCTTTTTCTTACATTTGTTTATAAATCAGTGAAATTTTAGGTTACACAGCAAGACACTAAAATAACTGACGCATTGGGATATTAAAGGTGTTTGGCTCATGGACTTCCTGCTTGGAGATGCACAATCACTGTGGAATTATGCTGAGCTACTGAAAACATTCTTCTGATATAGCAGAAATGTCTTCATTCAAGAAGTTTCTCTAGGTGTAGATTCAAAGACCTAAGGACCTTTGAATTTCTAGAAGCTGTTGGTTTGAGAGATGGAAGGGGTCTTCAGGATCACACAGTTCCCATTTGTTATCCTACAGCATCCTTGAGATAGGGCTATCTAGCCTTTGCTTGACTCCTTATGGGAATGGAGAGCTCACTATTTCATCGTACTCTACCAGGAATTTTAATAAGAATTTGAGAACGCAAATTTATACAACTCAAGCTTTACTTGATACAACCAATTAAATCCAGAATTTCTTGCTGCTATGATGTTGATGTCTTTTACAATAACTCCAAAGACTGTCTTTGACAGATACTATCAATTGTGTGTGCATCTTTATATGAATGAATGAAGAAGGTTTAAAGCATTCTACAAGTAACCGTCATAACCTCTAGCTCTTTCCTCTAGCACTCTGCTCTCGGATAGCTCTTTTTAGAAGCTCTTTCTTATGCTACGTCTCTTTTGTTTATGTAACTTTTTTGGAGCAGTACAGAACAAGTCAAATCTTTCTTGTATTGTATGTAACAGCCTTTGGATTTGATGAGAGTCTTATACAGTCATTTAAATTTCACAGATTCACCTGTAAAAGCTCAACCAAAGAAAAAGAGGGGGATACATTGAGTCATGTATCAATAGCTAATGTAACTTGTATGAGCAATGAGCACATATCCCAGAGGAAGCACAAAATGAGAGACTCAGCTACCACCTCTGTTGTTTCAGTTCACATGTGCTTATGGTAGTGAGTCTACCTGTGGCCTGAGTGTGATTCTAAATACTTAAGCATTTTCACAGAACATGATCTCCAACATAATCCAGATACTTTGGTGCTTAACTGAAAAGATGATAATATGCTCTAGTCCTGGATGAAAAATAAGTAGTATTAGACTTATTGAAAAGAGATAGGGAGATATCATATTGGAGACTAACCTGAAAGATTTTCAAAGATAATTTTAACCATAAGAGATTTTTGCCTTATTGAATATCAAGAGCCCAGTGCCTTGTAAACTGTGGTCCTACTATGTTTGAAATTGTGAAATTTTCCCCTTTGTTTAAACAAACCTAAATTATGTGTTATGATGAGGGAGCTGCTCTACTTCCACCCCCCATATGGGTGCTCTCCAGCTTGTTAATAATTATCTCAATAAATTTTGAAAAACTATTCTAAATGTGGGGTGACCACATTAGCGTAGGATGAGATTATTACCTGTTCTGTTCTGGACACAGTACCTCTATCACAGCCTGAGATACGGGTAACACTTCTCACTGACTTGTCACACTGTCAGTTCATTGAAGCCTGTGGTCCACTAAGCCACCTCTGTAGGTCTTAGAGGTTTTGAGTAACTGGTGGTCACTGAGTTGCCTGTTCTGTTGGTGGGGTAATCTGGCTTCCCCATCTGTGGGGACTCCTACATTTCTTTTATTTGCCTTAGGATTTGTTCTTTTACTTCTAAGGAAACTTGTTCTAAACAGCTTTTTAGTGATCTGCATTTGTTTATCTGTAGAGATGTCCTGTGTGAAGGGAACCACTGGGTATTTCAGTTTGAAAAAAGAAATCAGTTTTTGAAGCAAAAGGTTTCATTTTTATGTAAAGTTTTAGAAGTATAACACAAATACAGAAAAGTGTACAAATAAGTGTAGCCAGCATACACATCAAGAAATAGAATATTGCTCCAGAAGCCCCTTTGTGTATCTTTCACTGACTGCCCTTCTCCTCTTCATGGGTAACCAGTCTCCTGACTTCTAACACTGTGAATTAGTACAGCCTGTTTTTGAGCTTATTATACATGGAATTATATAGTATGTAATTTTTTTGGTATTAGTCTCTTTTTGATCAATGCTGTGTTGTGAGGTTCACCCATATTGTTGTGTAAAAAATTGTAGTTTGTTTATTCTTGTTGATGTTTAGTATTCCATTGCATGGACATGGTATTTGTCCATTCTACTGGTGATGAATATTTGCGTTATTTCCAGATTTTTAAGTATTAGGAATAATCCTGCTATGAATATTCTACTACGTGTCTTTTGGTAATTCTATATACTCAGTTCTTCTGGATACATACCTGGGAGTGGAATTACAAAGCTATGTGGATGTTTGTGTTCAGCTCTATGCAGTGTTCTGTTGTTCAGATACTGCCAGTATTTTCCAAAATAACTGTATAAATTTATACTTATATCGTCAGGGTCTGAGAATTCTGAGTGTCCCAAATCCTCACAATCCTAACCCTAACCTTATCAATTTGGGCAGGATCAAAATCTTCACACTTCTGAGTCTTTCAATCCATGAAACACTTCTTTAATTTTTCCTAATAATTTGTGTTTTAGCATAAGACGTTTTACACATTTTTGTTAGACTTATTCCTAAATATTTGATATTTTTGATGCTATTATAATTGTTGCCCTTAAAAAATTTTTGTTTTTCTTGCCTTGTTTAGTTAAAGGTTCACTTAGTTTGCTAAGAAGGTATTGTGAATTGGTGGTAAATATTCTCACCTGCTTGTGTTACATTCATTGTGGTGATCATATAATTTTTATCCTTATTCTCCCCTATTAATTTGGTGAATAACCTTGGTTGATTTTTGATTTTAAACCCCTCTTGCATTACTGGAATAAATCCCACTTGGTTATGATGTATTATCCTTTATAAACATCACTGAATTTGATTTACAAATGTTTTATTTAAGAGTTTTGGATATGTATCCATATGCAAATTTTTATAATTTTCTTGTAATGTCCTTGTAAGGTGTTGGTTATCAATATTATGCTGTCCTCATAAAATGAGATGGGGAAAGTTTCTTTTTTCTAGTTTTCAGAAGTGTTTTATAAGATCGACACTTTTTCTTCCTTAAACATTAGGAAGATTTTATCTGTGAAGTAATATGAGCCTGGTATTTTCTTTACGGGAAACTTTTAAGATAGTAGATTCATTTTTTAAATTGTTTTTAATTTATATTATTTTTTTCTTGAAGTAGATTTACAATACTGTGTTAGTTTCAGGTATACAGCAACGTGATTCAATTATACATATTTATGTTTTTCAGATTCTTTTCCATTATAGGTTACTACAAGATACTGAATATAGTTTCCTGTGCTGTACAGTAAATCCTTGTTTATCTATTTTATATATAATGGTGTGTATCTGTTGATCCCATAATGCTATTTTATCTCTCCCCTCCCACTTTCCCCTTTGGTAATCATAAGTTTATTTTCTATGACTGTGAGTCTATTTCTGTTCTGTAAATAAGTTCATTTGTATTATTTTTTAGGTTCCACATGTAAGCGATATCATATATTTGTCTTTCTCTGGTTTACTTCACTTAGTATGATAATGTCTAGGGTTATCCATTGTTGCTGCATATGGCAATATTTCATTCTTTTTTTATGGCTGAGTAGTAGTCCATTGTATACATATTCCACATATTTTTTGTCCATTCATCTGTCAGTGGACATTTAGGTTGCATCCATGTCTTGGCTATTGTAAATAGTGATGCCATGAACATTGGGGTACATGTATCTTTTTGAATTAGTTTTCATCTTTTCTGGATATATGCCCAGGAGTGGGATTGCTGGATCATATGGTAGCTCTCTTTTTAGGTTTTTAAGGAACCTCTGTACTGTTTTCCGTGTATATTTTCTCTTTTTATTGTCAGTTTTGGCAAGTTGTATTTTTCAAAGAATTTGTTTATTGTATATAAATTGTCAGTTTTAGAGGTCTAAAAGTTCTTACAGTATTGTCTTACTATCTGTGAGATCTATGATGATATTGTTTATCTTTTTCCTTCTTAATACTGGAAATTTATGTTTTCTCTTTCTTTATCAGTCTTGCTAGGTATTTATCAATTTTATCAAGGCATTTATAGAACCAACTTTGATTTATATTTGTTTTATATTTATTAACTGATTGATTATTTTGCTCATTATTTCCTTCTGTCTTTGCTGTTCTTTTCTAGCTTCTTGACTTTAGCTTTTCTGTTTTGCTAATATGTGCAGTAAAGGCTATAACTGTTCCATTGGGAACTGCTTTAGCTGCATCCCACATTTTTTGTTATTTTAATGATTTTTAAGTTATAAACTATTTTCTAACTGCATTTATTTTTTATCTATGTATTATTCATAACTTTATTTCTTAATTTCCAAACAGCCAGGCATTTTCAAGATCTCTTTCTGTAATTGATTCCACTATGATCAGAGATCATATTCTGAATGATTCCAGACTTCTGAAATTTGGTATACATTCCATGTGTACTTGTAAAGAATGTGTTTTCTAGTCTCTTGTGGTATAGTGTTTTGTATATATGTGATATAAATAAATGGGGTTACTTTGTTAATTGTGCTGTTCAGATGATTTATATTTTACTGACTTTTATTTCCTATCAAAAGTCTCCCACTGTGATTGTGAATTTGTGTATTTTTTAAATATCTGTCTATTTTTGCAGTATATGTATTGAAATTATGTTATTGGGTACATGCAGATTTAGAATTGTTTTCTTCCAGTTGGATTGATCCTTATATCATTAAGAAATGTCCCTCTTTACCTTTAGTAATATTTCTTAAAGTCTCCTTTATCTGATGTTAGTATGGCTATGTCAAGTTTCTGTTTGTAGGATCATAGATTTTTAAAACTAGAAATGAATTTACAGATTGATTGACTCACCTTCACTTTATATATAAATTGAAGTTTATAATTCTGTTGTTGAATTCACCAGGTATTATTACTTGCAGCCCAGCATAAAAACCCTTGGTCCCATTCTAGTTCTCCTGGATTCTTTGGAAACATACTTGATTAAAGTGGCATCAGCTCATATTCCTTTCCTAATCTTTCCTCATGTTTGTGCTTGATCTATCTCAGTAATGTGGAGGCCTGTTCTGAAGTCAGGGCCAGCTCATAATAAGCTCTGTAGTCAGTACTGCTCTTTCTTGCTTAATTCTTTCCTTTCAGGTGTCAGTACTGCTCTGCTAGGTTTTGCTCAGGCATCATTTTTGGGAACTCTTCTTCCCTACACTGTCTGTGGTTGGTTATTCAGAGACTCCTGCTCTCTGCCTGTCCCAGTAGTCTCCAGGCCTGCTCTGACTGCTCTGTTTCCTGGGTGCATTCTGGGGCATCTGGTTCTCTTTTGGTCTGGGGTAGAAGGGAGAGTAACCCCAGAGGATTATGATAGAAGTAGTTAGTTAAAATGTGCATGCACATAAAAACTTCATAATTCTCTATCCAACCTCTGACACCTCAAGCTCCCTTTCTACTCTTTTTTTCCCACTGCTTCCCAAACCTTTGATTTCATGATTATGAGCAGTTATGCTCTGAAGCTTCTCTCACTTGTGAAACACTGGGCACACTAACACAAAGGCTTTGGGGCCTTCCGTTATTGCCCCTTTGTGTCCTCTACACTTTGACCTCCGTGTGGTGCCCTATGCAGAGGGCCATAGAGCCTCCAGGTTCACTAATGATGAAGCAACAGAGGCCCAGAGTAATGATGACTTGCGTGGATCCATATACTTAGTAGATAGGAATGGATCTGATCCCCTTCTTGGGTAATTATGCTTTTTGTTAAGTTCTTTAATCTAAAAGATTTTCTGTGTTTAAAAAATGCACCTTGGCTCTGCTGTCTAGTAAGCATTTGACCTTCAGTAAGTCAGTTCACCTACTCATGCCTTGTTTTCCTCATCTGTAAAATGGATTGATAACTATTTGATGAGGCTGTTGGAAGATAAACGAGTTAACCGTATAAAACATGCAGTACCTATTGCACCTGGCCTATAGTAGGCACTAAAACAAATGATCTGCTATAATGATGAAGATAATGATGAAAATGGTGAAATCTCATTTTATGGATACATTCCACCAAATTCATGAAGTTAAATTCTACAAGGAAAATTCTAATTTTTCTATTAAATTCCACTTTATAATTAATCTTGTGTTCCAGTGGGTAAGATTTTTCTTGTGAAAACATGAAGCCACCAAGAACCTAGTTACATTATTGAGCACTATAAACACAGCCCACTCATAAACACAGCCTTTCTCCACCTTTTGGCTTTTCCTTCACAGCACTCTCCTCCTCACTTTGGGACCTTGCTGCCACGCAGGCTATTTTTCTCTTGTACCAGAGGCATTTTGCTGAGAAACCCTCTCTTGATCATTGACATAATCTCAGTGCTTGGTAGTCACAACATTGTAGTATTTGGCTTTCCAGTCTACTCCTCTATGTATTGCAGATGGAAAATTACTGTTCTTTGAAACTTTGGGTACTATACATTTTCTAGGGTATGGGGTCAAATTTTATGTCATCTGCCCACAGTGAAAGATATTTGTTGCTGTTAATATTAATACCTGTTTGGAACAATTTCTACGTTGATCATTAAAAGTACCCTGTAACTGTCTTCTTTCCATAGTGCATACTTTTTTTTTCCATTTTCCAATTCATCCTTGTAGACTATTTTTAATTTTCAAATTCCAGTAGGGTTTAAGTTAACTGTGCATTACTTAAAAAATGGATAAGATACTATCAGAAGTGGAGGAAACATAATGTATATTATGTTATTTTTCAATACTTAAATGATCTAGGAGTGTAATACGATTTATCGCATAGCGTACACACTTTAGATATTTTTAAAATAATTTAAAAGTTATGCATATTATAGATATTTGTACAATATAAAGGTAGATTAAATGTCACTATTATGAAAAATAGAGTAAACTTTTCCAAGTGATTAATTGGGTGAACCAAGACATATATGTAAACATCTTTCCATGTTTGATCAGTTTTATTCATGGTGGTAATAAAACCAAGTAAATTAAATGCAAAATGTTGACTGTGATGTAATGGTTGAAATTTTTACATGCATAAAGGAGTCAGGGTAAATTTATGGTCTTATGATGGCTTGTTGGCTGCTAATATTGTGTATACTTTCTTAAAGTGATATATAGCACCATGGCCAAAATGCCATGGGGACAAAATCACAGTTGGTACATACTGTGTTGATTTACCTCTCTTGATGTGTGAAATATTAACTCTGAGACTGCTTTCATACAGCTCGTCAGTTTTTGTTCAGTGTTAGATGCGTGCTTGTCATTGGCCTACTCTTTCCTTTGATAAAGCCATTTGATACATTCCAGTGTAGAACAGAGTTAAAATTGCAAAGAGTCTTTTTATGTTCTGGCACCATGTAGTTCACTTAAAATTTTTTTTCAGATTGAATTTGAATATATGATTCCAAAATGTATCAGATTACTTTTTCACTTGATTATAAGTTTGTAAAACTTAAGTTCTGTACTCTTTTGAATCAAAACTGGAGATAAATATCTTAGTTTCAACTCCTGTGCCTGATTTTCCAGGTCTTAGATCCTACAAGTGTGTGTGAGGGAGGAATGCTATGTGACTTAACAACACATCTTGCTGCCACTTGTCTGCTGTTCCCTTTGCCACTGATCAGACCCTGTCCCCCGCTATTTCCTGAGTTTCCCTAGTTTAAATCTGAGTCTTTGGTTTTCATCTCTCTGGGCAGGAAGAGAGGTATACCTTATACCGCAGTTGTTGGGGGTTTACCTTAGTCTCAGGTGATAAAATCTGCTTTTCCAAACAGTATGAGAAGAAAGCAGACAACTTGATGTCTGATTTAAAAAATTGAATATAAAAAAAGCACACTGTTTACAATACATCACCTTTCATAAACATGGTTAAAATTAACAGATTTCATCTATAGAGCTGTAATATATCAGAACCCAACTCAGTGGAAGTAATGGAAATTAATGAAATGGAACACTAGGTAAGAAGAATTTTTTATAAGGAAAAATGCAATATTCTATAGGTTTCAGCCAGAAATCCTGCGTAGATTTGGAGAAGTACATTGCTTATAGCATGGCCAGACTAAAAAAGATAACAATTCCCAAAGATTGTGGGGGCAGTTTTATTTTGCTCTCTTTTCTGTATATTCCAGTGGCCTTTACATATAGTGTTTTGTCTACCAGAGTATCTTCACTATTTAGAATCTAGTCTGTTGTACTTAGCTTACCTTTTATAGCACAATTATCCTTGTGTTGGCAAAGCTCTTTTTTTTTTTTAACTTTTTTTTTGGGGGGGGTTATTTATTTAGTTATTTAGTTATTATTTATGGCTGTGTTGGGTCTTCGTTTCTGTGCGAGGGCTTTCTCTAGTTGCGGCAAGTGGGGGCCACTCTTCATCGCGGTGCGCGGGCCTCTCTTGTTGCGGAGCACAGGCTCCAGACGCGCAGGCTCAGTAATTGTGGCTCACGGGCCTAGTTGCTCTGCGGCATGTGGGATCTTCCCAGACCAGGGCTCGAACCCGTGTCCCCTGCATTGGCAGGCAGATTCTCAACCACTGCGCCACCAGGGAAGCCCCGGCAAAGCTCTTTGATGAAAGAATCTGAGCTATGGATGCTTTTCTTACTTGGTTGTATAGTCACTGCTTATATCTTTGTGATGTCTATGTAGGCAAAATAGACTTGGGCTGTTTCCTAATAAATCATTAGTGTTTCCACCTATAAGCCTAGTATTAGAAGCAAAATAAGTTCCTTTCATTCTATTTGGAATCTTAGAGCTCTTTAGATGCTCTATAGAAAATTTAATTTTGAAATGTTGAAAGATTACCTAAGGAGGATTCCTTCAGATTTTTTAACCCTATCACTTTATCAAGTTGATTACTGAAAAGCTATGTACTTGAGCCGCATATCAGTAGCCCTCCGAATAGTTGCTTTAAAAGAATTATTATCGATGAATTGGGAGATTGGGATTGACATATATACACTAATATGTATAAAATGGATAACTAATAAGAACCTGCTGTATAAAAAAATAAATACAATAAAATTTTAAAAAAAGAATTATTATTTAATAGTATGTCCTTGTCTTTTACTGGGGGACAGCTACAGAGAAGGCTAAATAGCAACCATTTCTATTAGTTTTTCTAAAATTGCAATTGAATTTTGAGGGTTATGTTAGGGCTTACCCTTTACAAAGATTCATGTAGTAAAGGTTTAGAGCTTTATCCCAGGAAAACTGTTATGTCTTCTCACAAACTGGTATCTATTCCTATAGTGGATACTGGGTGCTCATAGCTCAAAAGTTTCCCACATTGAGGGACTTTCTAAGCATCACAGAACCAAATTGATTATAGCTTGGGTATTCTGGTAAAAACTATACTAATGTTTTTCTTCATTCATTGATTCATGTTCTTATTGTCATAATGGCTCACTTTCATATCTTTTCCAGAAATAGGCAGTATATAAGCAGCTGAACTGGATCAGAGCAGAGTATCTAGCTACATATCAAATTTTGAGAAAGTAATTCCTTTCCTTAAGCTTTACACTCCTAAGCAATTTTTAAAAAGCAGTACTTGGAAATCTCCTAAATCACTACCCCAATTCAATGACGCCCCCCCCCACCCTCCACCCCGGTTTGACTGTGAACATTGTTCTAGTTGCTGCCGTGCTTCAGGGAGAAATCAATGCTGGAGTTCTTGCTCCAGATGTCATTGCCAATCTTAGAGTTGAGAATTATGTGCACAGCACAGAGATAAAAAGAGTTGAAGAGGATGTTGGTCCTCTCATTGCATTTGTATATCCGAGGTGATAGCTATTACCATCACAGATTTCTGCCTTTTGATTTTTTTCCTACCGCTTTAGGAATCTGTTTGAATTTCTAATCCCCAATTTCAGAAAGTACCCTTGAGAAGATCTTTCTTTATCCAGATTATTCTTGGGATTACCTAAAGTGAAGGTTATTCAAAATTCCTTGAATATGCTTTACAAATGGCTGGGGTAATTTTTTTCCATTGCAGTTTATCTTCCAGGAAAACTGATAAAATATGTATACATTGATTTACTGACTTAAGTTAAACAGGATAAACATGCCACGAACTTATCCCAATAAACAGATAACATTTGTTTTAGGTGTTTAAAACTTTTATTATTGCTAGAGCATATTTTTAAGGAGTCTATTTTTAAAATTAAAATGTATTTTACATTTTAAAAAAAGTTTTAGTCATGAAACTTCTTGGTTGTTCTACCACAGGATCCTGGGTACTGGGTGAAGATTCATCACTTAGAATACACAGATGGAGGAATCCTGGATCCAGATGATGTCTTGGCAGATGTCGTTGAAGACAAAGATAAGGTAGATGACTCTAAAAATGTTCTTCTTTGTTTTCCTCTATAGAGCCACATGTTTTTCCAGAGATTGAGATCCTTAACAAACTCATGTGTCAATTATTGTTAAAAGATACCATCTGTTCGAGTTTTACCTAGACAGCCCATAAATCACAGTTCATCATCAGATGCTGGGAAAAACTTTGTCAAGGTTTGGGAGTCTGTTCATGGTGGCCTAATTAGCAGACACTTCATTCCCAAGAGTTCCTGATACGCCTCAGTAAATTAGTGTCAGGCTCTGAAGCTGTTGGAGTTCTCATTGTCATCGTTGGCTCTGGAGTTTATTCTTGGCCCATTAATATTCAACTTCATGCCTGAGATTTGAATGTGTTTCAAAGGAGAGTATACAATGGGGAGCAAAGTCTTGTGAAGAACTGTGGTGAAGATTTTCCTTAAAGTAGCTGGCAAGCAGCTATCTTGAGTGGTAGTTTTTGTTTTTATTGCTACAGTGAAAAACGCTGACTTGAATATTTCAAAAAGTTTGAACATGTTTTGCCACTTACTTGTGAATAATCCCATTGCAATTACCTTGTTTTAATGGCATTAGTCTTATGCTAAACTGAAAAAGGTGTAAAACTAAACTCTTCAGATGCAATACACTGGTTTATGCTGTTGAGATACATCGTTTTTTACTGCATCTGTGTTGGGCTCTCTGATCAATGGCTAATGTGTTCTCCAGAATTGAACCGCAGCTTTCCCTGAAAGATCCTTGCTTCTAAGTTTCTTCTGCTGTGCCTCCTTAAGCTCTTAGTACTAGGCTAATTTAAGTCTGTAAACATGTTTCTCCGTATTTTTATGCGATCTCGGGGCAGTGGGGTAGGGGTATTTGTATGTTTTAATCAACTGGATTGGAATATATATAACTGCTTTATTGAACTTAGATAAAATTTGCGTTTTTCCTTTCCCATAAGATCTTTTTGGACCGTTGAAATTTACATTAGTCTTTGCAGACATTCTATACATTTATTTTCCCTGTTTTCTGTTGGAATTCAACTCTCATTTGCTTTGCATTTTAATTAGCCATTTCAGAAGGAACTTATCTCCCTAAATAGATTGTAAGCTCCTAGAGGACACAGACTGGGAGATATTAATTCCTTTTTGATCCTTGTATTATTAATAATATCTGGTACAATATTTTATCCAAACTCGATTCTCAAAGAACACTTGAGTTAGAGCAAAAAAAGAAAGCTTTCCTCTCTACAGTTGATTCTTGCTGTTTGTGATTTTGATGCACACTTCTTATTTTTTGGTCTCATGGTAAATAATAATGTAGTATTTACCTTCATAACACAAGAGGAGGACTTTCACTTCTGTTTTCCCTTTTTTACTTTTTTCTTCTCTACAGCTACCTTCTTCCTTAGAAATACTCTAGGTATGTGGGTTGTTTATTAATGAAGAAGGTCTTCCCATCTCCAATGTCACTGAAGTCCAGTGTATTAAAATGAAAAGCTGAAATGTGGCAGGTTTAAGAAGGGCCAGAAGAAAATGTCTTACCCCAGCCTCATCCAAGAGCTCATTACAGAATGGATGATTCCATGAACAGTGCCCAGGGAAATCATTTGTCCTATAGAGAATTATTTTTAACTATCTTGGCATTGTACTTTGTAACCATAATTCATTTACTAGACACAGAAACAGCTTTATTATGTATAACCTTTTTTAAAAGGACTTCACCACCATTACTAAATAAGGTAGAAAAGTGAGATAATCAGTTAAAATCCTAGCAAAGAATTAGTACTATTTGGGTACAGGTTTACCCATTCCTTTAATCTACTTTAACACAGCTACATGAAGCCTAATTGGTATTGTTCTGCAGAGTTGATAAGAATTTACACTTTTGATATTGCCAGAAATAATTGTATTCCCATTTTTAACTTTTTTAAAATAACGTAAGTGAAAAAGACAGCATTACTTATTTATTTATTTTTTTCTGACATTCTCTCTGCAGTCTTAATTTCCTTATAGTCCATTTGTCTAGTGTGGAAAGAAGTTTCTGCCAGCCTTCTTAACCTTTT
Organism: Balaenoptera ricei; assembly: GCF_028023285.1. Classification (NCBI taxonomy): domain Eukaryota; kingdom Metazoa; phylum Chordata; class Mammalia; order Artiodactyla; family Balaenopteridae; genus Balaenoptera; species Balaenoptera ricei. The sequence goes on from NC_082645.1 coordinate 90,428,281, forward strand.
TTGTCATTTTAGATTAAGCAGTAATTATATATGATGCTTGTGGTTGTTTAGTGGCATTTCAAACTCTCCCAAGATCCTTTGAGATAGTAATGAGCTTGGATAAAACTACAATTCTCCTCTTTTTCAAATTGGTTACCTAATCATCTCTTACATTTAGAATATATGGAGAAGGAAGTGCAAAGAGACGTGGGTGAATGTACGTAATCCTTGTGCTAAAGCTCACGTACCTCAGCTCTAGGAAAGACTCTGACTGCAGTTGAGAAATGCCATTAGGAACCACTGAAGGCCTAGCTGGAAAGGATGAGGCAGGAAAAACAGAAACTTAGAATCGGAAAGCAGTGTAGGCTGAAGCCGTTTATGTAGTGTATGAAAAAGCCAACCAGTACACTTCAGTAGAGACTGAAGTTAGAAGTTAGATGGTATTCTACTTAAAAATCAGACAAGGGGCTAATAGATTTTAATTGATTTTCTAAAGAAATGACTCTCAAAATTTCTGGTACTGGAAGTGGTTTGTCTTTGGTCTTCTGTTATTCCTTTGGCCAACACAGTGCATAATGCATATGTGGTGTCTCTTTGGGCAGGTTTTGTTTTATTTTAACTGGATTTCCCATTAGAGCCCCTTCACAGGAGAAACAAGTTTTTGCCATGTTGCACTATTTCTAGCCTGTATTTTGCCAAAATATTACTGGAGCAGCTTTGGCATTTTGCATCTTATGATAACTAGTATTTGTGCAAAATGTTGTGCTAAAACTTAACTATTTGTGACCGTCATTCTCAAGTTTCTTCAGGTTTATGTATCAGTGTGCTTCAAGTTCTATGGGATAACTAGGAATTTACAACTTTACATGCATGTCTCTTCTCTGGATGCTCAAGGCTACTGACTTAGTTCACCCAATAATGACTTAACGTTTCATTGAACGCTGACAGTGGCCCAGAATGTCTCTGGCACTTACATATTCTATTTTACTTTAGAGCAACTCTGCAGGCAAGAGCTATGTATGATCCCCATTTTTAATTTCTGAGAACACAGAAATTGAAAGTCACTTGCCGAAGATCACACAGGTAGTAAGTGGCAGATTCAGCCTCTGGAACCTAGAATTTAAATTTTCACACCCTATTTTGTTCTTCTGCAATACGCCAAGGCAGTGTGTTGGATGTTTGTATGTGTGATTTCTAATTATGAAAATTCATCAATCATAAATAAGCAGGAATTTGCTTTTACACAGTTACCACCATAGTTAAGAAAAGATATGTAATAGGACTATGGAGAATAACAAAATTAATTCAGAACTAGTATGCTATGCATGTATGGTTAACTCCAGCTCTCTGTGCCTGCAGCCTTCATCTAATTTACTGCAAAGGCCTGCCAGTTCTACCCCTGTAGCTTTCTTCTGTAGCTCCTTTTCCAGGATCTGGATTACAGGTACAGTTTAATTCCAAATGGGCTAGTAGAATACGTTTGGAGTCTAACCGTTATGTGCATTTTCACAAATATAGTGTGCACTATATGCAGGACACTATATTCTGTGCTATTTGCGGTAGGGAGGGCCCCCAAAGATGTTCTAATTAGACATTGACATCCTAATGCTCAGAACCTGTGAGTATCTATATTACATAGCAAAGGGTCTTTGAAGATGTAATTAAGTGAAAGACCTGAAAATGAGGAGATTATCTTGGATTATTTACATGTAAACACAAGGATCCTTATAAATAAAAGAGGAAGGCAGGAGAGTCAGAGTTAGAGACATACAGTGTGAGAAAGTATCAACTGGCCAATGCTGGCTTTGAAAATGCAGCCAAAGAATGTAGGCAGCTTCTGGAAGCTGGAAAAGGGAAGGGAACAGCTTCTCCTGTAGTCAGAGCACAGCCCTGCTGACACCTTGATTTTAGCCCAATGAGAGCCATTTCAGACTTCTCACCTCCAGAACTGTAAGATAAATTTGCCTTGTTTGAATTCAATAAGTTTGAGGGGATTTTTGTTATAGCAGCAATGGGACGGTAATACACTGTCTCTTATCCTATTTTAAACTTTTAAAGTGATGATGGTCTTCTCAAGTTTAATACTAACTCAGCTTTTAAGATCCTGTAGGACAAGGAAAATATACTTCAGATCAGTTGATTGCGCTTTGCATTCCTTCCAAAATCTATCACAAATTTATTCTTAATTTATTGGATGAGCCTTCACTCTTTGGGGCCCTGGATGTTAAACATTTTGGTAGTTAGGCTATTGTCTTTCTTGTATGGCAGTCATTTCAGTGCCATACCCAAGAGCTGCGTAATACTCCATCAGTTTCTCATTGCAGTATGTAAAGGCCCTAAGAAATCTAAAGACTGATGCTTAATAAGCCACTGCAACGCTTAATGTTCACTCATATTTTTTGAGTGTGAGAACCTCTGAATATTGAACTTTTTTTTTTTTTTTAAACTTTGTTCTCATAGAATTTTTTTTTTCTTTTTAAATTTATTTATTTATTTATTTTTGGCTCTGTTGGGTCTTCGTTTCTGTGCGAGGGCTTTCTCCGGTTGCGACGAGCGGGGGCCACTCTTCATCGCGGTGCGCGGGCCTCTCACTATCGCAGCCTCTCCCGTTGCGGAGCACAGGCTCCAGACGCGCAGGCTCAGTAGCTGTGGCTCACGGGCCCAGTTGCTCCGCGGCATGTGGGATCTTCCCAGACCAGGGCTCGAACCCGTGTGCCCTGCATTGGCAGGCAGACTCTCAACCACTGCGCCACCAGCGAAGCCCTGAGCTTTTTAAATGATTGTTTTCCTAGTTAATTGTCTTTATTATTTCTTGAGTTGGTTGTAGAACACAATTGCGATACAATACTGAAATATGGCAATGTATAACTTTTATTATGTAAACTGGATTACTGCCATGGTTTTATTAAATATACAAAAGTAAAATTATGTGGTAAAGTGCATAGGGAGAATGTTTCTATCTTTGACTCTCATAGGGGTTCATTTTGGAGAGATGCCAGTGGTTTTCCTGGACTCTAGCGAGGGCGGGTTGGCCCCCTGGGTCACCTGTGAAATCTGGTCCTCAGATATTACAGTTTCAGTTCAGCTTTATCCCCTATTAGTTATGTGTGCTTGGGCATGTTTCTTCACTCTTGATTTACCCATTTGTAAAATGGACATAAGTTAGTTTTACAGGGTCAGTGTAGGAAAACTACATAAACTATAAACACTTTTAAGTCCAGTATGGTATATGGTTAAGCACTCAAATGTTAACTGTTACATCAATAATAATATTTTGATAGTGTGATTAGTGCGGTTTTTACCTGTGTGTTTTGATTTAACCATTAAATGTTTAAAATTTAAATACCATAATATCAAACTATTTTATAGTACATTTTAACTTTTTTTAAAAACCTTAAATTTGTTTAAATGTTATTACATTGTTTAATAGTTTTATAGGAAGATATGATGATAAAACATTTAGAATAATATCTGAGAAATGAAAGTGCCAATATGACTAATTTTAAAATGAGAATGCTTTTATCAGGACATATTGTTTGATAATACAAGAAGCATTCAGGGATCTAATGTGGTTTTGAACTGGAGACTGGTTTGCACAGTGAACTAGTGACCTAAAACCAGACACTCAGTCCTTAAGCCCACATTGTTTTCTGAGAACACTCTGTTGCCCTCTTGTGGAGTCCCCAGCTACCTAGAAACCAGCTCACAGGACATACTTCCTGATGATGTATTTTTACTGTATTTTTAGTACAAGCCACAGACACAGTCGTGGATAGTACAATCAGGGTTTATATTTCAACTAGTGGTTGTCATTTCTTCATGGTCACCAACCATACTGATGATTACGTATGCTTTTGTAAGTTTTAGAATGGCTAAAGCAAAATCTTTGCATTTGTAAAACTGGTTTTGTTTAAACTTCTTCCCGTCTTCCTGTTCACTGGTTGCAAGGTTACTGGCTAGTGGTAATAAAGTATATGACTTTTTCAGTATGTAGTTGAACAATTTGAGATGTATTGAGTTTTGCTGGGGATAGGGGATTCTAAATTAGACTCCTTAAAAAAAAAAGTCCTATATTAATTACTTCATTTTTCAGTCCTAATTTTGCCTGTTAAAATCCCATTTCAAGGAGAAACACCTATTGCAAGCCCTTGATTTTTAACAAGTCAGAATATGGTATTTTGGGGTTGTTTTTCTTTGGCTCACAGTTGTTGAAGTTTTGAAAGCACATTTGGGAGGAAGTTCGGAGAATGTTTCACAAATAAGTGCAGAAGTCCAAGAGGATTATCTTGACCAAGAAATTCCATCTCAAACTTTTAAAGAGTACTCTCTGCTTATAGAATTACAAAATTACAGAATTATAGAACCAGAAGAGACCTCAGCAATCATGTACCCTAACCCCATCATCTTGCAAAGGAGAAATATCTGAACCAAGAATAGGTTACAGGGCTCCATATTTCCAGCTGATTTCTTTCCTGAGTCCAGTTCTGCATTTCCTCGCTGGGATCCTGATAACATCTGGTTCGGATCAAAACTGCTCAATTTCCTGCTCCAAGTTGGTTTCCTCCACTGACTTCCTTATTCCTGTCAATAAGAGCATCGTCTCCTAGTCTTCCAGGCTTGAACTTGCAGTTATTTAAAAAATATTTAATCCAATTTATTCTTTTAACATGATTCATGTATCTTTTCCTCTCTTTGCATGTTTATAGCTACCACATTTAAATGTAAAATAAAATCTCAGGCCGAGTTACTTAGTTGATAAGGAATTTGTAGACTTTTCTCTCCCTCTACACCCCTCAACTATTCTTTGCCACAGGTGCACTGGGACACAGAGCGGCTGAGAGTTTGGATTCTGGACAGTCAGAGTCAGTTCATCTCTTGGCTCTGCTATCTGTTGGCTTTGGGCAACTTACTTAATCTTCTTCTCCTTAGTTTCCTCATGGGCACTTGGAGCTAAAATAGTACTAATTTTACAAGTTAATACATGAAGTGTTTAGAAGGGTACCTGGCTTGTAGTGAGTCATCAGTAAGTGTTAGGTGCTATTATAATTAACATATTACTATTGTTATTAATGTAGATTACGTTATTCTTAAAGTATTGCTTAAGTGATACCATTCCTTCCAGTGTATACTAAAGCAAGGCTAAAGCTCATGGCCATACATTGTATTCAGAGGCCTCCGAACTATCTTCCTCAAACTCAACCTTCTCAAATCTCAACAAGAAAGAAACTACTGTACTGACTGTTCTCTTAGGTACCATGTGCTTTCTTGCTCCATGGCTTGCTTAATGTTCCACTTGTCTGGAGTGTCCTTGCCCTATGCCCTGCTTATCCAAGATTCATTCTGTATGTTATAGAATGGAAGCTCCACGAGGAGAGGGTCTTGGGTTTTGTTCACTGCTGTTGTTCCAGGTGCCTGGTACCTCATAACTACTGAGGTGGTTGTGGAGTGGAATAGAATGAATTGAGTGAATAAGTATATGTATAAATGTTCTCAGGTCTTGAGCAAGTCATTTAACTACTCTAAATGCTAGTTTTTTCCCTTGATGAAATGAGTGATTAATGATAACTTTTTCCACAGTGTCTTTGTTAAGGTTGAGAAGTTGTATGTGAAAATACAGTGGAAATTATAAAATTCTTTATACATGTAAAGAATGTGTATTCCTGCTGCTCAATTCTTAGCAATCTTTCAAGATCCAGGTCAAATTGTATTTTTTCTAGTTTGTTTGCAGATTGTCCAGTTCTGAATAAATTCTCTGTCACTCTGTGATTTTATAGAAATCACTGAGCAGTCTTTTAAAATATATATTATTGCCTAGTAACATTTATCAATTACCATCTTGAAATTCTGAAGAATTTTATTATGGTTTAACTTCTTAAGTCTTAGTTTTGTCTCTCCAAATGTCTCGTATACCCCTTTAGGATTGGGATAGTGTTTTCAAATATTTAACACCTGGACTTCTTACCTGTGGTTTGGTGTTTAATAAACATGTTCGATTTCAGTTAGTGATAACTGGAATTGAAGGTTTAATTGTCCATCTTTTTTCTTCCACCAAACTATGTTGTGTCTTTTAAATGTTTTATTAGGATGCAGTTCGTAGGCATGTTTCAATTCCAGAGGAGCACTTTGGAATCAATGCCTTTGTGACCTTATTTATGGCAAAGACAAATGGTGTTGGGAGAGAGTAACTGAAAGCCAAGTAATCCAGGTGATGGCTGTGTCCACTCCAGGTGATGGCCTGGTGCCTTCTGCAACTTCCTTGGTTGGCAACAATAGTGTGTGTGTGAATGAATGAGAGAGAGAATCTGTGTGCAGATGTGTGTGTGTGGGGAGTGTGTATAATTGATCTGAGTGTGCTCGTTTGCTGTGCACATCTGTGGTGCAAAGCTTTCACTGGGGTTAGAAAGAAATTATCAAGCTTGATAGTGCTGTTAATTTAGCTAGGCATTTGAGTACAGTCAAAAGTAAAACATAAGAAAATTTTTGACATATGTGTAAAACTTCAAATTTGGAGGGAAAAAGGCAGTAAAACTAGAGGTTATAATAATCCTTTCCTTAGAGCTAAAAATGTATTTCTAAAAAAAAAAAATCAATGAGCATTTCTTTCTTTCAGCATGCCTTTAGCCATATGTTATTGGACCCAGTTCTACTAGTGTTCTCTCTTGAAATAGCTTCTTTTGAGGCTATTTGTATAGGTGTATCTATGCCCAAGAGTTATGTGACCATTATTATTATTTTTTAAATACGTCTATTTTTGATTATATAACGTACAAATGGCAATCTCATTAAGGTACCTGAAATTACACCAAATACAAAGCTACTTAAGTTATAAAACATCCTCTTTGAAAAATGGTAAAGGCCTCTGAGTACTGATTGAGCACCACATCATCAATAGGTAAGTGTGTATCGATTTAATCAGGTTGCGACCCCCGAGTATCTAGCTGAGATCAGCTTTACTAAAACAATATTCTAGAGTGTTATGTGGGAGAGCTTGGAGCTTTGGCCGTTGGAGTCCAGGTTTTTCATGTTATTACTCTAACCTCTTTCAACCTCACTTTTCTCATTTTAAAAATCATCTACTGCTGTCCCACCAACCACACACAGTTGGTAGGAGGATCAAATGAAATTAAGTACCTGGTAACACTTTGAAGTATGTTGTACCAAGCAAATATAGCACTTTTGCCCTTATTCGCTGTAGCAGCTGTCCGGAGGTATTTAAGCAAATGTTTACTTGTAGTCCAGGAGGGACTTGCCACGATGTAAGAGCAGTGAGCCAGAGGAGAGGAATGGGAGAGAAGTTTGGAAGGAGAAGGAGGCCGGTTATGGGAAAAGAGAACAGTCTTCTCTTCTTGTCATCCAATGAGGTGTTCAATGAGGGGGAAGGGACCTCTTTCACTAGGAAAGAGGACAGAGGTGAGAATAACAGGGAGAGGCAGGTAACTTAAAGGAGGAAGATTGTATTTACCCTTAGAAATTTAATGGGTGGGAAGCAACGATATCAGAGCTTCCAAGTAACACACAAGGAAGGCATAAACTACAGTATAATGACAGTTTCCCAGACCTTCCACGATTCTGGAACCTTGATAACATTTGAGTGTATGTGTTCACTACTTAGTTCTTAATGATTAACAGGTTTCTTAAAATGGAAAGGAGCTAGGTGTTTCTTTGAAGGAGGTGGGGTGTCTCTGTTTTAGGGTAAGAGAGATCTAGAGAAATAAGATAAAGTTATGGAAAGAAAAACACCTGAATACCTGGAATCTCATGATTTAAGAAACAAAATGAAACAGGTCAACAGGGATATATGCTCAGTACTGACAAGTGGCCCATGAAACTTAAGCAACTATTTAGCTCCTTGGTATTTTCACCAAGAGATATTATCTATTCCGCAGTTTCATGGGAATAGCTCTGTACCAAACTCTTAGTTAACCTTTTACATTGCTGGTTCTTCTATTTCCAGGAGCTCAAACTCACTGTATCTTATTAATTGGCTACATTGTAATGGACTTTTTGGGGGCTGCTCTTGAAATCACATTACTGTTTATAACACTTCCATTGAGGTACTTGTTCAAATTACATTTACATTTACAGATGACTTACGTCTACAGATAAATTTTTAGTAAATAAGAATATTTAATTTCCTTAAATTTTTTAATTGTAGCTTTTTAAAGTCCTATAAATATATAATTTTCTGTTTAAAGATGAAGCGTACTTCCCCATCATGAATATTGAAGCTTCACTCAGAGAATTTTGGCAGGATTACTGAACTTTATATTTGCTGCTTTAACTTAAGTTCTCTTTTTAGCTTCCCTTCTTTTGATGTTATGAATCAATTTTGAAGGATCAAGTGACATTTCCTTAGCAATAAAGAAGAAAGCCTCCTTGTGCAGACTTTAATCAGAGGAGCAAAATAGCACAGAAGCCTGTTCGTATTTAATATCTTTATTAATCTCAATTCAAAATACGTTACAAGTGAAACACAAGTATTTACATAATACTTAACCATAAGCAGACCAGAAAGACTGCAAAATAACATGATTTGAGATGGTTCTCATAGCTCACCAATCTGAAATATGCAGCTGTATATAGACAAAAAGTTGAAGAATCTAATAGTCCATAATTGATAACAGGGTGAGAACTTGATTTTCTATATGGCTAGCTGAGTGTAGCCACTGTGTATAAGTTTGAAATGAACCTAACATGGTATCATGTGGTGTTCTAAATAGCCCATTCTTTAAATACAAATTTTACAAAGCTCTGGGGTGATTTATTGGAATTACCTAATGTTGCTAATACTGCAGAACCTGGGTGCACTTGAAGATTGAAGGGAACCTGCTAACTGTCCTCAGATATCTGGGTGATCATAGAAAAGAAGGAATAAATTCACTTATTGCTGTCCCAAGAAGTTGGGCCAAAGAAGTTTTAAGGAAATATATTTCAGCTCAGTATAACAATTAGTTCTTCAGTGAAGCGTGTGCTGCTTTATAAAGCATGGACTTTTGGTCATTGAGACTATATAAGTAACAGTTGAGCGAACATTTGCCAGGAATTCTTTGAGGTTTGGAGTTTAATTAGACGATCTACAGGACAACTATGAGCCTATGAGGCATGCGTTTCAATCTAGAAATACGGGGTCGGCCTGTGTAGCTGATTATTGTGCAGTGTTGTCTGCTTACCCAGCATCTATTCCCACTCTCTCCTTCCTAGGGCAACTCCAGTTCTGTTCAGGTCTCTCTCTTCCTCACATGGCTTTTTCCACATGAGCACCCACCTCTAAGGGTGAGTCCTGTTGGCCTTCGACTGTGATCCAGTTCCCTGTACCAGTGATTACAGTCATCCCTCCATATCTGCGGGGGCTTGATTCCAGGACCCACCACAGATGCCAAAATCCATCAATTCTCAAGTCCCATAGTTGGCCTCTGTGTCTGTGGTTCCACATCTAAGGATTCAACCAACTGTGGATCAGGTAGTTCTCTGTACATTTACTAGGGGGAAAAAAACACATGTAAGTGGACCAGCACAGTTCAAACTCTTGTTCTTCAAAGGTCAGCTGTACTTTGAGAATGGAGATGTGACTCTGTTTGTGCCAAAGATGCTCAAGGAGAGGTAAGCTGAGGCCTTCTGGGAAAGCTCTTTTTATCACGTGGGAGAGATTTTCTCTGAATTCTGTCCTATTCTGAGACTTGGAACCACTGCAATCCTACTGCTTCCAGCATGAGGTAGAAACCATCATGGGAGGAGAGCCAACACCCAGGGGATCTCAGGGACATGGCCTCTGAGCCAGTGGATTTAGTCAACTCTGAGTCCATCCTAATTGGGGCGCCCAATTACATGAGCCGTTTATTACCTTATATTCAAGCCTGTTTCAGTTGCATTTTTCTGTGACTCACAGATTAAAGTTTCCCAATTGTTACCCACAATTATAGGAGTTTGGGCTCCATTTTTACACTTTTTTATTCCTGCTTGGTTGGGGTGTATTTGTTCTTCCCTCTTTTAGTTCTATGTATGTTGAATTTGAAAAGTTGTCTTAATTTATTTCATAGTTCTGCCAAGTTATTTGGTTTCTTTCTTTCAGAATTTTTTGAATTGTTGGTGAAAGAATTAAACCCCTAAGGTTAAAATGTATATTTCAATTAGTTGGTTTGCCTGACTTTGATTGAATAGGCGAGATTAATTGGGAATTTTTCTAGTTAGTGAGAATTACATTTTCTTACTTTAAATTCTTTATTACCCATGATTGTTGTTTACATTTTTCCTAGAAGGAAATAATTCATGATATTAAACTATTAGTTTTATGTTTCCTATAAATTCTCACTTTACTAATTCTTTCAAAAAGTATATATGGACAGCTAATATTTTAGGGATAAGGAAATCAGGAAGAGTTCTGGTTTTGGCTTTCTTAGATACTTAAAACTTAAGTAGTTAAGTTGATTGTGTGTCTTACAGAGAAACACAAAGGCTGTCTTTCCCAGGAATCTTTTCTTGATCTAGTCTTCCTAATTTTTATTTTAACAACATGGAATAAACATTTGGTGCTAATCTTGAAATATTGGGAATTCTCTTTAACTAGATACAATATTTGCGTCAAGAAACTGAAGCAAATATTTAAAGCAAACAAATTAAAAAACAAAACAAAACGCAGGCAGTTTAAGAAATTTGCCAGAACTTGGAGTGAAGTATAGTAATCTAAATAATTCTTCAGTGGCATGAGACAATAAGGTGGGTAATACTCCAGCTTCCCCTAAGCTGTGAAGACCTTTGGTATTATCATAGTTTTCTCAAATCATCTGGAGAGAGATGGGGCCCTTGACCTGATGTATGGTTCTTCTCCTCCTTTCCCTTACCCAGGTTTTAAAGAGGTACCTTTGTGTAGCAAGGGCAGCGCAGAGACTGCCAAGGTGCCCTGAGCCCCTAAATGGGACAAAATGGGGATTTTTTTCTGTCACTAAGGCAGTGAGAGTGCTCAGAGCATGGACATTGGGAATATATATATTTTTTTGTGATATAGTTAATGCATTTCATATCCATGTAGTATAAAAACAGTGGTGATTTATACTGACATTTAAATCATGATCATTCTTAAGGAGCTACATGGCAGTTATAATCAGAGTTCTCTGAGCAAGCTGCAGAACTTGCCCTTTTCCCCAGACTTACATGGACTATTTAGGTGTATTTAGGAAGACAAGGCTAAATGAGGGAAAGACTCCAGACAGATTTATAAGAATGTTGTGTATGTGCTGGGGGTGGGGGAATGAATGTGACTGGTTAGAAAAATAATTTGCAGATTCAGTGTGCTGATGACTTGGAAAAAAGAAATGCTGTGATAAGCATCAAAAGAAAACAAGCAACAAAGAATAATATGAATAAGAAAGTGATAGCGAAAAATGATCAAGTAATGTTGACATTTCCTTAGGGAGATCTAGTGTCAAAGGCATAAACACTCAAACTATGGGCGAAATGTTTTGCACTTGACATGAGGCTTCAATCTGAGATGAATCTTGTGCTCATATAATGCATTAATATATGGAATGCTTGGTTGGCCAAGTTTTAATTTTAAACTTTAGTATCTTTTGTGTATACACACAAAAACATAAAATTTATCAAGTCGGCATGTTTCAAGAAAACTTAGACTGAGAACTTTTATATTTCTTGCTACATTGTTATTTGAAATGAATATTCAAATAAAAGAATATTAAACATCCTGAGATACTGTTCTTTAAATTTTTGCTGTTCGTTGGAAATCAGAAGCTGAAAATGAGCACCAGATTTATTGAAATGAATACTTATGGAAGTCTGTTTCCTGGTAATTTAATTCAGCATATTGCTTAGATTTTTCCAAAACTAAGTATTTTCCTCCTAAATGGAAAAATGTTTCTTTTATTCAACAATAGAGTCTGATGGTCTAATGTCACCAAAAGTAAACATGATAATTCGGGGTTTAGAGATTTTTAATATTTTAGTTAGAACTTTAGTTGAAAATTTAATGTTTATACAGTGACAATAATTGTCTGGAATATTCTGAGCACCATTTTAACAGTATTATACTTTATATGAAAGAAATAACATAGATTTAAAAAATTTGATAGTGTCTCCATATAAGGAGAGGAATGCAGCCATGTACTGAATTTTTGACACACAATCTTTTATTATGACATCTAGTTGATTAATACTTCAGCCAAATCATTGTTTTAAAATATCTCCTTTCACTGTCCATTAGATCTGGATCTGCAAGCATGCATAAAACCTGGCATCCGCTTCGTACTCTTCACCATTTACTTTGGGACAAGGCCAGTGTCTTGGTTATAGTGTTTGAAGGATAGTCTAAATGCTTTAAGAATTTGTCTAAGGCCAGACAATTTTTATATGTGACTTGCTTGTTGCATTTGAGTGACACACAGATAGTGTCAAGACAAACAGTATTTTAAGAGTAAAAGGTGGTAGGACATAGGAGTTTTGAAGAGGCACCTTTGTAGGTCTTTTCCTTTGTGGTAAAATTACTTAAAACTGTTTACTACTAAAAGTGTTAATACTTGTTAAGTTAAAAACATGTAGAATACAGTAAAATACAAAGAATGTCAGAATCATCTGAAATCACATCCAGTAGAAGTAATTATAATTTAAAAATGGGCATATAAATTATTATATACATATTCAAATGTAAATGTTAAGTACATGTCATACAAAATTGGTACAGTAATATGCTTTTCTTTGACTTAACACATTATTTTTCTATGTGTTTATTCTCTGAAAGGTGATTTGTAATGTCAGCGTAGTGTTCTCTGCTTGTTTGGGGATTTTTAACGTCCTTTTTGCTTTCTGTTTGAGTTTTTGCTGTAATTCTGGTTAATAATTACTGTAGTTACTATAGACAAATTTTAAAAACGAGATATATTTTAAGTATAAAAATTGGAGGATATCGTAGTAAAATGACTTTGCCCACTGTCACAGAGCCAGTCTGTGGCGGAGTCAGGAATCAAACTCAGATCTCTAAAGCCAAAGTTATTAACCATTGTGCTTTAGACACAGTTCGTTTTTCCATGCTCATGGTATTTTTCTGGAACTCAATTATCTCTGCACTGGCTCATGTAGAAGGTGTTTGTGCCATGAATCTGTACCCATTATGTAGTTTTTGTACAACATTGTTAAAGAGATGGGACGTGTGGGGGAAAGGGGGTGGGCTGGGGAGTTGAAGGAAGTGACAACTAATTTATTTCCGTTACTTTATGCTCTTGCAAAAATAAAATAAAAAAAAAGGTTGCGAATTTCTTGTATGAAATGTTTTAATTTCTGTAGAGTTGCCATGCATTATTCAAGATTACAAAATGATTTGAATTTCAGGAGCAGACAGATTTTCTGATGAGGATTTCAAGCTGTGTAATTATGAAACCCATATAGGTTAAAAGTTCAGAACTCGTTAGCTTAATCATGAAAAAGTAACCAGTTTATAAGCATGGATTTCATTTCAGAGGGGTACAGTTTCAGTACCACTTACTGAGGTACTTTTGGACTCTGCCTCATGTCCCACTACATAACACCTAGCTTGTCCTGTTTTACTGCATAATTTAAAAAGAAGATTCACATTTTATGGTGGTAAATTTGATGCCATAAAGTAAGGCACATTTCTAGTAATTTCTTTGACAATTTTCTTGGCTCCTTAAAAATTCGAGGAAGTTAATGAATAAGTGCCAAGTATCAAAAAGGCCCGTTGGAACCTGTTACTATGATGTCAGAGCATACGTTTAGGAAATGAATTGTAAAATCCCTTCAGATAAAGCATAAATGTTTCAGAACAAAATGTAAGGAAATTAATTTTCAAGTTAAAGAGTTAGCTCATAAAGGAGAATTTTTTTATTGTGGTAAAACATCCATAACAATTTACCATTTTAACCAGTTCTGAAGTGTATAGTTCACTGGCACCAAGTATATTCACATTGTTGTACCACCATCACTACTGTCCATCTTCAGAACTTTTCATCATATAAGTGCTTTTAATTTTAAATAACATAATGCAGGTATCGTTGAGAATATGTTTGGACTTGTAGAAATGCTTAGTACCTTTAAAGCTTTTGACTTTTCAATTTATGTAAAAACTTTGAGGTTGTAGCTTTTGTTACGTCAGGTAAAACACATGATATTCACTGATACAAATGAAATCTTAGCCCAGCTTTTGAAATAGCGTCAGGGTCACGCTTATTTTCTTTGGGAGGCAAGGATATTGAGGGGAAAACTATATTTACATAAAAACAGTCTTATGAAGAACCATTCAAGATGATTAAAAATACTGTGATCATCAAGTTAAAGATGGAAAATAAAATATGCTATTTGTGAGATTTTTGACTGTCATGAAGATTTTAATGCATATTATCTTGCTTTGCTAATCGAGGTGACTGAGTTGCACTTGCCTGTTAAATAGAAGTTGCTCTCCTGGCTTTTAGTTATGAGATTTTACATTTATCTTTTCTTTATTTGAATGCTACATAAACTCTCCCTTTGAATCTGAGGGGGTCACTATTTTTTCTTAGATTACTACGGTTAGATTTTGAGAATATATTTTTTCCTAATGCTTAGAGAATGATAACAAAAAAGAATTTTTTATTGGTTCATTTCATGCTTGGTAAGATTCCAACTGTCAAAACATAAAATTTTGAACCTAGAGGCACATTTCATCACCAAAGTACTAATTACTGCAGAGAACTGGAGTGAGTCATTATGTATGTAGTAGTATTTAGAGCTGCCCAATTTTAAGTTTTTTTGGACCACAGACACTTAAAAAGTTAAGCTGTTTCGGCACAGAAGTGGGAGGAAAAACTGCACAGTGCATGCAACACTGTCAAATATAATGCAGGAAGGGTGAAATAAATTGAAAATTTATCTGCTTGCCCTGAGATTCAACATCTTTTTTCAGGGATGCTCTGAGCATGGCAAATGCTATTCTTGGCTTATTTTCATTAAGTTTAATATTGGGTACCTATTATAGCTAGGCACTGGTGCTGTGAGGGAAATGTGAAGACAAGTGTTTCCCTTCATGGAGCCTATATTCTTGAGGGGGAAAAGAGACAAGAAACAAAGCAGCAGCATTCATGTAGCAAGCCATGTGAGTGCTATAAAGACCAGCATAGCAGAGTAAAGGAGTAGAGAATGGGGGGTTAGGGGCAAGGGCATTTTAACAAAGTAGTTAAAGGAGGCTCTTCTGAGGACATGACATTTGAGAATAGCAGTGAATGAAAGTCATTTGAAATACTAGTCATGTAAAATTTTAATAGTAAGCACACAGATACCTCTTCTATATTTAGTACGAATAAAGTAACTCTACAATAAAATACAAATAACTATAGAATAGAATAAGCTATTAAATAAGCAAGTGTAATATTCTAC
Organism: Balaenoptera ricei; assembly: GCF_028023285.1. Taxonomy (NCBI): domain Eukaryota; kingdom Metazoa; phylum Chordata; class Mammalia; order Artiodactyla; family Balaenopteridae; genus Balaenoptera; species Balaenoptera ricei. The sequence goes on from NC_082645.1 coordinate 90,443,629, forward strand.
TTAATAGATATTTATTAAATATCTCATCCAAAGCACTGGTTAGATACCAGACTGGGGAGGAAGAAAAAAAATAAAGGATGTGTCTCTACATTTGGGAAAATGACAATTCCGTGTCAGTCATGGTAGTTTGCTAAGAGTAGGAGAAATGAGCAGACGAAGCAATGAAGTGTGTGGGGAATAGCGGGTTCTGCTCTTTGGCCGAACACCAGCAAAGTGCATTATATGGTAATTGTATACAGTTGTCTCTTCATCTCCACCTGTCTCCCCTACCAAACCAACACGATGAGGTCCTTCAGCAATGATCATATTTTCATTCTGAGTACTCAGTGCATAGTAAGTGCTCAGTAAAAGCTCTTTGGAGGAATGGGTGGAATGAAGACAGAAGACAGACCTTGAGCTTTTTTAAAAGGCGATTTTGAGGAAAAGGAGAGAGAGAGTGGCTTGCATGTATTTGAAAGGGTAAAATTATTTACGAGTAGGGAAAAATCCATCAAGGTTTGAGAAGGAAACAAGGGACAGTGGAGAGGAAGCAGACCAGATGCAGATGAGAAGAGTGAGAGAATATGACTCCAGAAACATGGAGTGTGGTCACCAGCCCAGATTGGGGTTGACTTTGAAGAGTTTGGAGTGACATTTTTCCTTCAGAGATGGGAGAAAATATAAGTGGGGTTGGATAGGTAAAGAAAGATTGGAGATGTGTAGGAAGAAGTCTAGGGCGATGACTTTGGTCACAGTTTTAGTGAACTAAAACTGTGGAATTGTGGAATTCCACAATTGTGGAAGCTCTTAAAGACAGATGGGTTTCCGAAATTGAAACTGTTCGGGTTTTAGGAAGGTAATGAATGCATGTATCATCTACTGAGTACCCCTCCATAGGTTTGGTGCAGTACCCCATAATGATACACATGACATTGCTCTTGCAAAACATATTTACACTTAGCAGGATAAATGGCCTCCTCCAGTCAGCATATTTTGTACCAAATTTATAAGAAGCAGACAAAGGAAAAACCCAAATGGGTTTTGAGAGCACTTTGGATGTTGGAATAATGGATAAGGCATCTTGGACCTGTGTATTTTGCACTGTATGTTTTGGTTTGCAGGCATAACTGAGAAGGATCAAGGTATTTAAGAGGTGAAAGACAGCAGGTAGTTTTGAGCAGGGGTGCATTTAGGGTAGCTGCTGTGGTGTCTGAGGTGGGGAAGTGGGAGAGTGTTCATCGCCACATTCCTGTGCCTTTCTGTGCGTTCTCCCTATGTGCACATGCTGTGACACCCAGCAGCCTGAACGGTGATCCAGAGTCGATTAAGCCAGAGTAGGACTACAAATTAATTTTTCTTATCCTTGCTGACTGAAATGTATTCCTTTGGCATTGAGCTTAAATTGTGAAACCAGCCGATGGTTCAAAGTCTGAGGGGTCAGGAACAAGTGAAGGTAATGAAGTTTTTAGGAGCCTTTTTAAGGAAACTTCTGTTACAGCTCTTTGATTTTATTATAATTAATTCTTTTTTTCTCCATAAATTTGATACATTCTTGAAGACTTTGTTAGTATTTTATTTATATTTTTATCCCAAAAGCCAAGCAGTATGCCTAGACATATGTAGTAGGTGGTCGATGATTAAACAAATGAATTATTATAATTAGTACAATTGTGAAATATTACAATTCATTATAAATGAGTTATGACTAAACAAATGAATTATTACTCTTTTCTGTGTTTCCATGTGTGCACATGTGTAAAACTTTTGGACTGTATTTTCCGAACAGGATTATAATCCATGTTTCAATATTGATGCAGTTTAACACGTAGAATTTCCATTATCAGTGGAGATTTGTGCTAGTTGATTTCAGAATCTCCAGTGAGCACAATCTAAATGCTACATAATGAACTCTTAATATTACAATTTTTAAAAATGTTAATGAGAAACAGTCTTATGGGTGTGATCTTTTGGACTTTTCATTTCACTTTGGAAGTATTCCATATCGAAGATTGTGAAGCTTCATGCTGAGGGGCTCATTATAGAGACCCTGGAGTTTGAAGTCCATGGGGCAGTGAGAAGACAGTCTGAGAGACCCACTAAGGAACTTCATCTCATGGTCAACATCACCCTGGTCAAAACGCTAGACTCACGGCAGGTCTAGGATATAACTCAAGGTTCAAAGTCCCTGAACTGGGAGGAGTAACTCTCCTTTTATAACTGAACAAACCTGTTTAACTATGTAAAAAGAAATTCTAGTTATGAAAACAGATTTTTAGTGTATACGCTTGTGTTTTTGATATATATGACTTGTAATTATGGAAGAATTCTATATTGTTTATAGAGAACTAACACATATAACATGCTCCTTTGCATTCGACATTATAAATAATGTACTTAAACATTTTTGTCATTAGATTTCATAAATTGTTTTCCAGCATTAGAATGTAGACACAGGTGAAGATAATTCAGGCTTGGGAAGTCAATGATCAACTCATTTTAACAGTGAAATAATTATCCCCTTCACTTATATAAAATATTCCTAAAAATTCTCAGTATTTCTGAGAACCTTATATATTTGTCGTATCAGATAATTTAGTTTTTATTTGTCTTTCTAGAGATTGACTTCCGAAGTCTAATGTAAAACTGTTTTCTTATAGAATTATATCAGAGCAAGTTTGTATGTTAAAATGGCTCCTCAAGGGCATGGCACGTCCTTTTATGTTTTCAATGTTGTTTGAGGTCAGAAACTACAAAGTCTTTCATTGTGGTATTTCTTTCAAGAAGCTGTAATCAATTATCTTCTATATTGATAGTCATTTCTGTGCAAATTTTAAAAAATATCTTTATTAAGTCCTTTAATTTATTCACCTGGACTATTGAATGATAAAATAAAATTTCTTCCCGACTTTTTTTGGAGCTAAGAACAAACAAATTTTAAAAAAATCTTATTCTGGTGGATGAGTTTTTCTAATTTAGCATTTTACACCTCAGATACAGGAGATAGCTAAAACTCAGTTGAAATAGAAGTAATGCTTTGGGGCAGAATACTCAGAAAATGTGCAGATAAGTTTGTTGCATTTCTCTTGCTGTATTTTATTTCTATATTTTCTTAATCATAAAAGGAAAAAAAAAATCCAGCTTCCAGAATCATAATGGTGTTCTGAAATGCTTGGATGATAGCCCCATGAATTTGGTACTGTACCGATAGTATTTGAGAACTTTCAGGTTTGGGTTTAAATCATGTGAATAACCAATAAAATATTTTTCACAAGGTGCAGAGCATATTACAGTGTTTTACATGGAGAAAAAAGTGAACAAGAGGGAACACATAAATGAACTTCTGCCAGACTATTGGGAATTTTCTGTGAGTTTGAGGCCAACTTTTGTTATTCCAGAATTGGATTTTCTCATGTGGAAAGGAGCAGTTTTCAGACCTTTAGTCTTATCTTGTGTATATTTTATTATCCTACTTTACTATTCTCTCTTTCTCTTTTATCATGTCCAGATTACAGTATCACAGTAAATGCTGCCTTAGTTCTCTTTGAAGTTCAGCTGCTGTTGAACCCAGTGGACCATCTGCTTAGTGCCTGGTAAAGCCAGTGACCTCTCTGTAGTGGTGTCATATGTCCAAGGTGCTCAGTTATCCAGTACATGTCTATACAGGTTAGGTCCCAATTTTCTGGGGTTCAACACTGAGTCATCTTAACATAATTGAAATCAGGCCAAATAAAAAAGTTCCAGATTGGAATATTATGGAGTTATAGGCTAAATTTTACCCTGAGGGTCATTATACATTTGCATGCTTAGAATTTTAGATTTGCCTCAAGAATAAGCATTTGCTAACGAAGGAATTATTAACTTTAAGGAATTTTAAATGTTTAAGTGATTGAGGAATAACAGGAAATGTATTTTTAAAGTTTCATCTTTTTATTTTGAACAGGCTAAAGAAATCATAAATATTTTTAACACCCTGAGGAAAATAAGCCTGTTCTAAAAATAGAAAAAAATAAAACTTTATTATAGTTTTATTGACTTGCAGAGTGATCTGTCTTTTTAAGGCTTGTGTTTATTATATTAAATTAAGATTTCAGAAAAATTCTACTAGAAAAGTAACCAGGGTCTCCCTTGTTAAGTTGACCTTAAATGGTTGGTTACCTTATATATATTTGGGGAAGAAATTGTCTTCTGGAAAGACATGTGATTCAATTTCTTGCAGATATAAGAAATACTGTTTTCACATATTCTGAAAAGAGGGAAAAAGGATTATGAAAAAGGCCTGTTTGTTACATTGAACCTTACTCTAGAACAGGCATTGTCCCTTGACATCTGTTAAAGCAAGTTCAAAATCTTTGCTCTGCCTAGAAACTTAGACCGGTCTATATTTTGAGATGTATTTGATAAATTTTTAAAAAACTGTACTTTAAATCATTTGAAGAAATGTGAGGTAGGCTCATGTGGTAGAGTTTTAGATGGGGGGGGTCAAAGTCTGGGTACTTATGTGGGCTCTATCTACCAATAACTGAGTGATTCTGATTGAGTCTTTCAATCTCCCTGGGCATCCCCCTTGCTCTTTCCTAATCTTGAAGGAATTGGATCAGCATCATTGACTTTTTATCTTTTTCACTTTTTTATTGAATGAAAGATTCTTTTTTTTTTATGTTATTTATTTTATTTATTTTATTTTTGGCTGCACTGGGTCTTTGTTGATGCACGCGGGCTTTCCCTAGTTGTGGTGAGCGGGGTCTACTCTTCGTTGCAGTGCGTGGGCTTCTCATTGCGGTGGCTTCTCTTGTTGCGGTGCACAGGCTTCAGTAGTTGTGGCTCATGGGTTCTAGAGCGCAGGCTCAGTAGTTGTGGTGGACGGGCTTAGTTGCTTCGCGGCACGTGGGATCTTCCCGGACCAGGGGTCGAACCTGTGTCCCATGAATTGACAGGCGGATTCTCAACCATTGCGCCACCAGGGAAGCCCTGAATGAAAGATTCTTTACATTCTATAATGCTTTACAATTTTCAAAAGTTTCACAATATGATTTCATATAATTACACAGTAATCCTTTTTTTCCCCCACCCCTATTTTGCCCCTTTATACTTCTCTCTCCCCACTGGTAACCACTAGTTTGTTCTCTATATCTGTGGGTCTGCTTCTTTTTTGTTTTATTCACTTGTTTGTTGTATTTTTTAGATTCCCCATATAAGTGATATCGTACAGTATTTGTCTTTCTCTGTCTGACATATTTCACTTAGCACTGTGCCCTCCAAAGTCCATCCATGTTATGGTAAATGGCAAAATTTCATTCTTTTCTATGGCTGAATAGTATTCTATTGTGTATATATATACCACAGCTTCTTTATCCATTCATCTGTTGGTGGACACTTAGGTTGCTTCCATACCTTGGCAATTGTAAATAATGCTGCTATGAACATTGCGGTGCATGTATCTTTTCAAATTAGTGCTTTTGTTTTGTTTTGTTTTTGGAAATATACCCAAGAGTGGAATTGCTGGGTCATATGGTAGTTTTATTTTTAGCTTTTTGAGAAACTTCCATACTGTTTTTCACAGTGGCTGCACCAATTTACATTCCCACCAACAGTGTTACAAGGGTTCCCTTTTCTCCACATCCTTGCCAACATTTGTTATTTGTGTTCTTTTCACTGACAGCCATTCTGACAGGTGTGAGGTGATATCTCATTGTGGTTTATTTTTTTAAACTTTTTATTTTATATGGAGTGTAGCCGATTGACAGTGTTGTGATAGTTTCAGGTGCACAGCAAAGGGAATCAGCCATACATATACATGTATCCATTCTTCCCCAAACTCTCCTCCCATGCAGGCTGCCGCATAACGTTGAGCAGATTTCCCTGTGCTGTACAATAGGTCCATGTTGGTTATCCATTTTAAATACAGCAGTGTGTACATGTTGATCCCAAACTCCCTAGAGATTGTCATACTGAGTGAAGTAAGTGAGAGAAAGAGAAGTACCGTATGATATCCCTTATATGCGGAATCTAAAAAGAAATTATGCAAATGAACTTATTTACAAAACAGAAACAGACTCACAGACTTAGAGGATGAACTTATGGTTACCAGGGGGGAAATGGGGGGTGGGGGTGGGGAAGGGATAGTTACGGAGTTTGGGATCATTGTGGTTTTGATTTGCATTTCCCTGATGATTAGCGATGTTGAGCATCTTTTCATGTGCCTGTTGACCATCTGCAATTCCTCTTTGGAAAAACGTCTATTCAGTTCTTCTGCCCAGTCCTTTTTTAATCGGGTTGTTTGTTTTTTGATATTGAGTTGTATGAGCTGTCAATATATGTTGAATATTAACCTATTATCAGTCATATTATTTGCAAATATCTTCTCCCATTCAGGAGGTTGTCTTTTTGTTTTGTTGATGGTTTACTTTGCTATGCAAAAAAAAGCTTTTAAGTTTAATTAGGTCTCATTTGTTTATTTTTGCTTTTGTTTCCTTTGCCTTAGGAGATGGATCCAAAAATACTCCTGCGATTTATGTGAAAGAGTGTTCTGCCTATGTTTTCCTCTAGGAGTTTTATAGAATCTGGTCTTACATTCAGGTCTTTAATCCATTTCGAGTTTATTTTTGTGTATGGTGTTAGAGAATGTTCTAATTTCAATCTGTCCAGTTTTCCCAGCACCACTTATTGAAGAGACTGTCTTTTCTCCATTGTATTTTCTTGCCTCCTTTGTCATAGATTACGGGTCTAAGCAGTTATCTCATTAGAAGAGGCTGGATTGCTTATACAGACAGATTTTTGTTCCATCCTCTTTTTTGATAAGGGCACATGTGCTTTATTGCTTTGAGTTGGGGACCTGGAATGCGTATGGAGTCCTATACTGTTTTATTGGTGCCTAATTTCTGTTTTCTTTCCTCCATCTGTTGTCACTGACATGAGTGAAAACTCTTGAGCTGAAATGTAACAACAGTTCTTTAAGTGCTGAACTGCTGATCTGAAATTCAAACCCAAGGGATTTTGAAGCCTGACTTAGTGATTTTGATGATGAAAAGGAGGATGATACTAGATTAGAGGAACTTCTCTTTGACCTGTTACAAGTCCCTTTAATCAGTGCTTTTATAGAATCAAGCAAGTCATTTCTCTAAATTTTTAAATTTAACATTGATATTGTGGTCATTATGACTGAGTAATAGAAAGTTTAACCAGTTAATTTCATTCAGTACAACTAGTCCTCAAGGTTTCCTTAAGGACTAAAAATTATATATAAGTATACATATACATGCACATATATATACATATATATGATACCTGACTTTGGCTCAGTATTATAAAACAAGCAATTGTTCAATCACTTAACACCGGTGGTTTTCCTCTTATGTTTCCAAAATAATGATGACAAAGGACTTTATAAAGAAAAATAAATGAGAGCTTTAAAAGACTAGATTGATTTTCATTACCTTTTAAATAATTCATTGTGTATATTTAAATTATTAAGTGATATTTGAGGGAATAGTAAAGTTTTTCTAATAAAGGTGATATACTATAAGTTGTTAAAGTCACATACAGTTAATTGATATGTGTTCTGTTATTACTTCTGTAATCTCTCTGTTATCTGTTATTTTTGTTTGTTTCCAAAGAGGAACTTTATTTATTTATTAGCATCTTTATTGGATGCTTTACAGTGGTGTGTTAGTTTCTGCTGTATAACAAAGTGAATCAGCTGTATGTATACATATATCCCCATATCTCCTCCCTCTTGCATCTCCCTCCCTCCCACCCTCCCTATCCCACCCCTCTAGGTGGTCACAAAGCACTGAGCTGATCTCTCTGTGCTATGTGGCTGCTTCCCACTAGCTATCTATTTTACATTTGGTAGTGTATATATGTCCATGCAACTGTCTCACTTCGTCCCAGCTTTACCCATCCCCCTCCCTGTGTCCCCACGTCCATTCTCTACATCTGCATCTTTATTCCTGTCCTGCCCCTAGGTTCTTCAGAACCATTTCTTTCTTTTTTTTTTTTTTTTAGATTCCATATATATGTGTTAACATATGGTATTTGTTTATCTCTTTCTGACTTACTTCACTCTGTATGACAGACTCTAGGTCTATCCACCTCACTACAAATAACTCAGTTTTGTTTCTTTTTATGGATGAGTAATATTCCATTGTATATATGTGCCACATCTTCTTTATCCATTCATCTGTCGATGGACACTTAAGTTGCTTCCATGTCTTGGCTATTGTAAATAGTGCTGCAATGAACATTGTGGTACATGTCTCTTTTTGAATTATGGTTTTCTCAGGGTATATGCCCAGTAGTGGGATTGCTGGGTCATATGGTAGTTCTATTTTTAGTTTTTTAAGGAACCTCCATACTGTTCTCCATAGTGGCTGTATCAATTTGCATTCCCACCAACAGTGCAGGAGGGTTCCCTTTTCTCCACACCCTCTCCAGCATTTATTGTTTGTAGATTTTTTGATGATGGCCATTCTGACTGGTGTGAGGTGATACCTCATTGTAGTTTTGATTTATTTCTAATCTCATAGCATTGTGGCTGGAAAAGATGCTTGATATGATTTCAATTTTCCTAAATTTACCAAGGCTTGATTTATGACCCAAGATATGATCTATCCTGGAGAATGTCCCATGAGCACTTGAGAAGAAAGTGTATTCTGTTGTTTTTGGATGGAATGCCCTATAAATATCAATTAAGTCATCTTGTTTAATGTATCATTTAAAGCTTGTATTTCCTTATTTATTTTCATTTTGGATGATCTGTCCATTGGTGAAAGTGGGGTGTTCAAGTCCCCTACTATGATTGTGTTACTGTCTATTTCCCCTTTTACGGCTGTTAGCATTTGCCTTATATATTGAGGTGCTCCTATGTTGGGTGCATAAATATTTACAATTGTTATATCTTCTTCTTGGATTGATCTGTTGATCATCATGTAGTGTTCTTCTTTGTCTCTTAAAATAGTCTTTATTTTAAAGCCTGTTTTGTCTGCTTTGAGAATTGCTACTCCAGCTTTCTTTTGATTTCCATTTGCATGAAATATCTTTTTCCATCCCCTCACTTTCAGTCTGTATGTGTCCCTAGGTCTGAAGTAGGTCTCTTGTAGACAGCATATATCCGGGTCTTGTTTTTGTATCCCTTCAGCCAGTCTATGTCTTTTGGTGGGAGCATTTAATCCATTTACATTTAAGGTAATTATTGATATGTATGTTCCTATTACCATTTTATTAATTGTTTTGGGTTTGTTATTGTAGGTCTTTTCCTTCTCTTGTGTTTCCTACCTAGAGAAGTTCCCTTAGCATTTGTTGTAAAGCTGGTTTGGTGTTGCTGAATTCTCTTAGCTTTTGCTTGTCTGTAAAGGTTTTAATTTCTCTGTCAAATCTGAATGAGATCCTTGCTGGGTAGAGTAGTCTTGGTTGTAGGATTTTCCCTTTCATCACTTTAAATATATCCTGCCACACCCTTCTGGCTTGCAGAGTTTCTGCTGAGAAATCAGCTGTTAACCTTTTCGGCATTCCCTTGTATGATATTTGTTGCTTTCCCCTTGCTTTTTTTAAATATTTTTTCTTTGTATTTAATTTTTGATAGTTTGATTAATATGTGTCTTGGCGTGTTTCTCCTTGGATTTATGCTGTATGGGACTCTGTGCTTCCTGGACTTCATTGACTATTTCCTTTCCCATATTAGGGAAGTTTTCAACTATAATCTTTTCAAATATTTTCTCAGTCCCTTTCTTTTTCTCTTCTTCTTCTGGGACCCCTATAATTTGAATGTTGGTGCATTTAATGTTGTCCCAGAGGTCTCTGAGACTGTCCTCAATTCTTTTCATTCTTTTTTCTTTATTCTGCTCTGCAGTAGTTATTTCCACTATTTTTTCTTCCAGGTCACTTATCTGTTCTTCTGCCTCAGTTATTCTGCTATTGATTCCTTACAGAGAATTTTTAATTTCATTTATTGTGTTGTTCATCATTGTTTGTTTGCCCTTTAGTTCTTCTAGGTCCTTGTGAAACGTTTCTTGTGTTTTCTCCATTCCATTTCCAAGATTTTGGATCATCTTTACTATCATTATTCTGAATTCTTTTTCAGGTAGACTGCCTATTTCCTCTTCATTTGTTTGGTCTGGTGGGTTTTTACCTTGCTCCTTCATCTGCTGTGTATTTCTCTGTCTTCTTATTTTGCTTAACTTACTGTGTTTGTGATCTCCTTTTCGCAGGCTGCAGGTTCATAGTTCCCATTGTTTTTGGTATCTGCCCCCAGTGGGTAAGGTTGGTTCAGGGTTGTGTAGGCTTCCTGGTGGATGGGACTGGTGCCTGTGTTCTGGTGGCTGAGGCTGGATCTTGCCTTTCTGGTGGGCACGACTGCGTCTGGTGGTGTGTTTTGGGGTGTCTGTGGCCTTATTATAATTTTAGGCAGCCTCTCTGCTAATGGGTGGGATTGTGTTCCTGTCTTGCTAGTTGTTTGGTGTGGGGGGTCCAGCACTGTAGCTTGCTGGTTGTTAAGTGGAGCTGGGTCTTAGCGTTGAGATGGAGATCTCTGGGAGAGCTTTCGCCATTTGATATTACGTGGGGCCGGGAGGTCTCTGATGGACCAGTGTCCTGAACTCGGCTCTCCCACTTAAGAGGCTCAGGCCTGACACCTGGCCAGAGCACTAAGACCCTGTCAGCCACACGGCCAGGTATGTGGGGAGCTTCTTGCCTTTTGGGAAGTCTGAGGTCTTCTGCCAGCATTCAGTAGGTGTTCTGTAGGAGCTGCTCCACATGTAGATGTATTTTTGATGTATTTGTGGGGAGGAAGGTGATCTCCTCATCTTACTCCTCTGCCATCTTGAAGGTCCTCCTCATGGAATTTTTAGAACCATTCTTTTAGGAGAATATGCTTCCATTTGGCAGGCAAAGTAATGGTCCCCCAAAGACACGGACATCCAAATCCCTGGAACCTCCTGGCTGGTGTGTGGCGATGGGGACCCAGAGCCACCGGAGGGGCAGGGCGGTGGCCTGAGGCGCATAGGGCGGCCTGGTGTCCTCAGGGTCAGAACCGGGACATCTGCGCTGCCCAGCGTGCCGGAGACTCCGCCAGAGCTTGACAGGCGTCTGCACCCTGGATTCACGTGTTTCTACAATTATCTCAAAAAGTTAAATTATATCTAGGCATTATTCTAAGGGCATTATGTGTATTACTTTATTCTCCAAAAAATTCACTGAGGCAAGTACTATTATCTTCATTTTACAGTTGGGAAAACATAGATGCAGAGAGGTTCAGTTACATCCAAGTTCTCATAGTTAGAAACGGTTGGAATTGGGATTTAAATCAGAGCATTTACAGAAGATTTAGGGTGCTGGGGGTGGAAAGCAATATATATTTGGAGAAATAGGAGTGGCTTTATATACAGTTATCACTTATGACTCTCTGAAGGAATAGCCCTTTTGATGGGGGACTTGTGGACTAGGATTGTCTGTGACAAGGAAAATTTACTTTTTCAGTATTTTTCCTTTTAAAATATTTTTTCCTCTGTTGTTAGCCATACCATGAATAGAAGAGTATTTAAATATAACTGATACATAAAGCATGAAAAGGAAAATCATGTATCATGTAGTTACTACACAGTTTGAAAAAAAATAGCAGAATACCTTTCAAACCTCCTTTGTGCTGCTCCCTAGTCATATTCATCTTCCTCCCATCCCAATGAGTTTATCAGTCTAAGAGGTTTTATAGAATGGATATGTAATATATATGTGATATATAATTTTGCGTTTTAGGACTCTATGTGTATTGTTATTGTGTATATTCTGTTGTAACTTGCTTTGCTCAGTCAATATATTTTTGAGATTCAACCACGTTCATGCATGTAAGTTTGGCTCATACATTTTCACTGCTGTAGAATATGACTATATTGGGGCTTACTCATTCCTATTTCTTTTTTCCTTTTGAAGCACATTTGGACTGTATACTGTTTTTTCTGTTTCATTTTATTATTGAACATTCATATTTCGTCTTTTGAAGCACATAGGCAAGAATACATCTAAGGTATAAGCACAGGAGGAGATTTATTGGAATAAATATTTATTGAGATAAATATTTTCATCGTTTACAAGATAATGCCAAATTGTTTTCCCAAATAGCGTGTATAGTTCCCATTGCCTATATTTTTTCCTTATTTTTATTGTTGTAAAATGTACATAACAAAATTTACCATTTTAACCATTTTAAGTTCACTGTTCAGGAGCATTTAAGTGCCTTCACACTACTTCTCTCCAGAACTGTTTTGTTTTCTCCGGCTGAAACTCTGTACCCATTAAATATTAACTCGCCATTCCCCCATCCCCTGATGATCACCCCTCTACTTTTTGTCTTTATGAATTTGACTCTTGTTAGTTACCTCATGTATGTGGAATCATAACATTTGTCTTTTTGAGGTTGGCAGTCACTTAGCATAATGTCTTTAAGGTTCATCCATGTTGTAACTTGTATCATATTTTATACCACATTTGTTTATCCATTCATCCATTGATGATGTGTGAGGATCATCTAAAATTTTTTCTGTCCAGCCCTGGAATCAGTGATTTCTCCAAGAACTTCCTGTTCCTTTTATTGGAGGATGGCATTTGTAGAGATCCATGTGCTAGTTGTATGGATGTGTTGTTTCCAGGTCTTCTCTGTGCTCAGAGCTAGGGATTACATGTATAGCAACACATGTATGTATGTGCATTCATATTTTTATACTTTCCCATCTATTTATTAAAATCGCTTAAGTTATACTGATACCTCTGATTCCAGTCAAATATTACATGCTTAATTCTAGCATTCCTTCTCTCCTTGTTTATTGCTTCTTTCTCTAAGAATGAGAAATCTGTCATTATCCATAATATAAGTATTGGCACAATATCATTATATACACAATGTAGTTTCAGATTTGCTAACCCATACCCCTTAAAAAAGCAAATTTATTGCCTAGAATATAGTATTTATGTAGTTAAATACTCTTTCCAAGCATAACTGTAATAGCCTTATTAGACCAGGACAAAACAAATTCTCTAAAGATGATCGATATCCAATGTGTTCATATTTCCCTCTTGGTCTTATAATTTTTTTCTAAGAATCTTTTAGTTTGTATCAGAACCTAAATAAGGTCCCTGATCTTTCTGAGATTGCTATACGAGCCAATAATTTCACTTTCCCTACATTAGTTTGGGGCTCTGTCACTTGTCACCAAACTGTCCTAACAAAAGCAGGGAGATTGATCAGTCAGCTGTGCCATACCCCAAAGAACAATAAGAGGAAACTCTTCTGCCTTAGGAAATTATGTCAGAAGAAGCCAAGTATAGTGAGAATATGCACGTAAGTACTTTAGATTATTTGAGAACACCCCGTTATACCACTGTCTAGTTATCTCTATGATATCAGATCTTATGAAGTGAAAGCTTTGATAACTTCCTTTTTCACTGTAATTTACAAAAAAAAGGGGGAGTAACAAAAAACTCATCATGAACTTAAGGCAAGTCATCAGTATCTAATGCCTAATCACTTAATCACTTTGCTTGTGGATTCATCATTCACTTTCCAATTGACAGTGTGTTATAGTGATGTGCTATAATTTTCATTTTAAGCTATACAACAGAAATGATATTACATTTAATGGCTGAATGGCTTCCATGTTACAATTAGAGGTATCCTAAGCAATGAGAGGTGGCAAATTATCCTTTAAAAACAAAATTATAGGACACCCTCAAAGAACCAGCTTCTAAAAGGCTTACCAACAAGGCATCCTTGAAGCGAATATAGAGTATGATTTGCTAATCTCTACTAAACTATTTGAATTGAGGTTATAGTTGCTTTTGAAAGGAATGTTTTTTTTTTAATTCAGTGTTCAGAGATCAATAGTGAAGAACTATTGGAGATAATAAAATAATTAAAATAGATTAGTAGTTATCACCCAGTCATATAAAAAAATTAATATGGGGTCCCTGTCTCTAAAGAAGACTTTGTATTTAATCCTAGTGAAGTTTAATTCCCTATGACACTGACACATTCTAAGAACGAATTTTGAAATGTGCTTTTGAAAATCATTCATATTTCTAGTGGGTGGATTCTTTTTCCTGTAGATTTTGCTAGACAAGAATTTTAGTTGTCGTTTAAAAATATCTGCTTTTTTAAGCTATTTTAGTTCATTGAACTTTTTAAAAAGCACGTACTGTTTTTCTTTCCATTTCTGCTGCTGTTGGCTCTGAAGCTGAATATTTGTCACTCAGTGAATTAAAACGTAAATTGTAACCCAGACTACTTTGTTTTGTAACCAAAATTCTGTGCAAAGCATATGGGGAGACCTTAGTCATGTTCCCCAGTTTGAAATTTGCAAGACATTTTGGAGAAGGTGGTCATCGATGAGAGAGTCTTTGGAATGCTCAGTTCTTTGCAGCCTAATTAAGGCATATCAGGACTTCCCTTTGTCCCTTTGAATTAGCTTCCCAAGACATAAAGGGATCAAGTCCAGAGTCATGGGTCTTTTGTAATATAGCTGCAGCTAGTCTTTCCAACTTATTTTCACACATGCCCTCCCCCCACAACTCTGAACAGGTTTGGCTTTCACTTTTCCTTGGACTTGGGAGCCATGATCCTCACTGTTGACCTTTTATATATACTCCTCTCTCCCATACATTTCTGTATGTCCTCTGTGAGTTTGCATCTGGTCAGAATCCCATCCTCCGAGCTCCATTTCCACATTGCCCTGACTTAAATTCAACCTGTCATATAGTTTGTACCTATCTGCCTGCTCCACTAAAGCAATATTCCTCAGTGCGGACCATCAGACTTGCCTGGCAAACACATTCATGGGACTTGACCCCAACATACTGAAGCCTCTGTCTCAAGCAGTGAAGCCACAGATTTACATTTTTAACGAGCACTCTAGAAAATTCTTGTGTGTACTAACACTGGAACATGACTGCATCAAAGTGCCTACTTTAAAGTAGGGACCAGTTCTTAACTGTATTTGTATCTCAGTGCCTTACACTCATTAGATGATCAATAAGTGCTTGACAAATAAATATGAAAGAAGATATAGAGCCCTACGCTATTCCTAAGAGATAATGATTATCTTTAGTCCAGTTACTGTTGACCCATTTATATTTGGTATTGAGTTAAGGATGTAGTACCTTGCTACTGAGAGTGTGGTCCATGGACCAGCAACATCTGCATTACCCAGAGATGCAGAACCTTGGGCCCTACTCTTGACTTACTAAACTGAAATCTGCACTATCACAAAATCCCATAGTGATTTGTATGCACATTACTGTTTGCGAAGCATACTCTTAGTGAGTTACAATGCGTTTTTGGAGTATAGTAGGCAGGATTTTAATTCATTAGGCAAGGAGTGACTGTTTAATGAGACCATGGAACTTTAATCAGTAAAAGATATGTACTGAAAGATTGTGTGCTTTGTGAAGGTAGTGGGAATGGATTATGATAGAAATCATGATATGCTGTGGAAGAAGCATGTATGGATAAGGTTATCTGATGTCCTTATATTGATATAGGGTGGATTGGGGCACTAGGGAGAAACTTCCTTCTTCCATCTTTTCCTCCAGGATTTTCAGCAATGGACTCTGCACCTCATTCCCTTAATTATTGCAGAGTGAGCCAGCTAAGAGTGAGCACAGGTTTAATAAGGTGATCTAAGATTTAAAGTAAAGTACCTTTGTGGAAAATGCAAACCTTATTTAATCCTGTAGGAAACAGATTTAAGGAAACCTGAGACTTGGATACCCAGATCTGAGATATTTTGGTTTAATATTGAATATTTCTAACTTTTAAAAGTCCAGTCAGTATGCCTACATGAGTAAGGAATTAAGCATTGTTAATGACTTCCATAGGGGTTTCCTCTTAGTTGAATCTACTTGTAAACGCTAAGTAAGGAAATGTCTTTCCATTTCCTCTCCTTTTTAAAGCACTCCTCCCATTTTTTCCCATATCTTAGCCCTGTAGTTGCAAGCAGGTCAAAGTCTCTTTCATCTTTTTTGATTTCAGTTCAGCCAGTTTGAGGGTGCGGTGAGTTCAGTGGTAGCATGGATTGAAGGGGAAATGGTTTACGGGTTGAGGGACCAGTAATCCAACAGATACCCCAAGTAATGGTGAAGAATTTAAATAAGTGTACTAGTGTAAAGTGAGTAGAGAGCAGTAATCCCCATGTCAACTGAATTCAGGTGGGCAAGAAGCCAGAGAGCCAAACTGGGAAACAACTCGAGGGTAGCAGAGGTATCAGGAGAAATGGCTGGGATGGTGACGTGGCAGAGATGACACGTGTGTCTCAGGTAGCTGCAGCAGCTAGAGCACAGGTGTGGCTGGGTGAATGTCCGTCAGCCACTGACAACCAGGGAGGCCCAGCTTCAGCTTGGTAGATTGGTTCTTAGTTTGTGTGCTCTGTGGCCTCAGTGATTGACATTTGTGATGATAGTTCTGCTGAATTGCCTCAGACCAAATTTGCATGCATTGCATGTCTTTTAATGTTACGTGAACGATCTGCCTTATAGCATTTTTGGTTTCAAGGGGCAGAATCTCACTCAAACTGGTTGAAGGTGTGTTCCTGGGAGCAGAAAAGCAGGCCTCACGAGAAATGAGAAGAGGAATGGGAACATTTTCAAGACCCGAAGCAATTCTCTCAGGGTTTACATGGTTTTATTCCTCCGTAAATTTCTCTGAGGAGGATCCAGTCTTTCGGTCTCTTGTTATGTTTCTCTTTCCTTTTCCCCCCTTGATTAGTTTTCCCTGCTTACTGACCTTGCACTTGGCCTCCACCCCCAACATTGTCATGGCTTATTAGGTTCAATATCCACTGTTAACTGGCAGTAGTTTCTTGTGTCTTGGGTCAAATTCAAAAGGGAGTGAGATTACCAAATTTCTTGAGTTTATCCAAGTGCTTGGCTGCCTTTGAGAGATGTGCATCCATAGTCAATCAGCTGTGTGGAGTTTGGGGTTGGTCAGGTGACATGAAAACCTGCTTCCCTCAGAGACTGCAGGAGCATCAGGCAATAAAATATGTATCATTGCATTTTCATCATGATTACTCATGACAGGTATAGTTAACCAACTGTTGTACAGCTCTCTTTTCAATACACATTTGGTGAAATTTACAACCATGGATAAAATACACCTTGAGAGAATTTATAGACCAGTGGAGAGACAATAGCCGATTAACTGAAATAGTTTATTCTCTAACAGTTTTGAAAGTCGAGTATATTTATAGTTGTGTTTTATGATACTATTGAAGTTCATACGTATTATCTGACCTCATTTCGTAAAGGCATGGCTCTAATGAAACTTTTCAAAAGCATATCTTGTGGCCTACTTAGTTGAAAGTATTTTGTTATAATAGTTTAATGGAGTAATTATTTCATGGCAAACAAGGCTAATATGGAATATTTGTAGACTGAGGTATATTTTCAAAGCCTAGTGGATTAGCAAAGAGTTGAGGAATTAGGGCCAAGTGACTTCAAATGCTTGTCTCTTTATTTTTGAAATTATGGCTGATATTTTAATAGACAGAAAATATGAGTGATGAAAATCTTTGATCATTTTAATAGTAGATAGCTTTAAAGTGTAAATTAACTGTTAATTTAATTCACTGTAATGCTATGTGAAGTAATGTGTTTTTACTTAAAAACCTGTAATTTTAATGAAAACATGCATATTTTAAACTACATGTAAACTTCTGGTTATTTTGTTTTGCCTTTTCGCACAATTCTTGCATAATTTCAAACTTTTCTTTTTTCATTAAAAATTTAAAAATTTTAAATTACATTAAAATTAGAGAAACCAGGAGTATTATTACTTATATAGTTGTCTTTTTTATAACTATAAATTTCAGAATGATCTGTATAGTCATTTTTAATGTACTTCTAAATTAGGTACATATTTCATCTCTTCATACAAAGTAAGTTAAATTGAAGAAATAACTACCTGAAACTTTGCTGTGAATATATAAGAACAACAGGTAACACAAGCTATTTAAATATTATTCTATTGTGAATAAATCCCAGGGAAGATTTGTTCATTCATATCCTACTTCTCTGCTTTTTGCTGTTGAAATAAAAATTTTTAAGTATTTTCCTGTTGAAATTCCTTTTTAAAAGTTTCTT
Source organism: Balaenoptera ricei (assembly GCF_028023285.1). Classification (NCBI taxonomy): domain Eukaryota; kingdom Metazoa; phylum Chordata; class Mammalia; order Artiodactyla; family Balaenopteridae; genus Balaenoptera; species Balaenoptera ricei. The sequence continues at coordinate 90,461,728 of NC_082645.1, forward strand.
TGTCAGTATCTGCTAGAGGCATGTAACAATGCTGTCTTTACAGGATTTTTATAAAGGTCAAATGAAAATACAGTTAACTGTTATTTAGCTGTAGATTAATTGGTGTTTGGATTAATTATACAAAAGTGATAATAGACTTTTCTTAAAATCTTAAATTACTGTGAGCCAACAAAAATATCCATGTATTAGATGACATCTCTTATTTGCACTCATATGGTAACAAATAGAGGCCACGTTGCGTTCCTTGCCATGTGGGATTTCCTGCTGCTCTGGCCAGTAGGAAATTAGTGTAACTTGCATAGTTGTGGCCATAATTCTTTTTGTTTTGTTTTGTTTTTTTCTGTGGTCTGCCCAAATCTGAGTGGTAGGTTGGCGTTGGGCCTTTTAAAATTTAAATGTGCTAAAGTAACTCAAACGAAAGTATTGGAATTAAGGCAAAAACTGCCTATTGCTTAACATTCAAACAACAGTTGAAATTATCAATAAGTTGGAAAAAGGATACCATTAAACAACTTGCAGTATCGTGTGGGAAAGGAATCAGACAGTTCATGATTGCAAAAAGAAAAAGAATGATTTGATATCTTGTGTATTTTCGGTGAGTTCTTGGAGCAGAAGGTGAAAGCAAAAGGGAAAAATTAAACTTAAAAAAATTTGTCAAGGAATCTTGATCAGATAGTGCAGGGTTGGTTCTGTTAGCAGATAATAGGCGTAAGAATTTGAGCTAGCGTCTGTATGATCCCGAGCTGACCAGGTGGGGTATCAGTGCTGCCTGTGGTATTTGTTAGGTTATGAATTCTGCTTTGACAGAGACCATGTGACAGTGGCTTAAACAAGATAGGTTTATTTTTATCTCATATCGAAGTCTGGGTTGAAAGTGATTTTGGGAGTAGAAGCCAAGCATCTTGACTCTTAGGTGTCTTTCTCATCACTCTACCATGCTTTACCAGGAGTTCTTAACCCTGTCTATACATTAGCTTCATCTGGGGAGCTTAAAACAAACAAACAAAAAAGAATCCTGGGCCTGGCCCTATTGCAGTTGATAATTTAATCTCTGAGAATTAATACCAACCGCAGACCTGAATCGGAATCTGTGGTCGGAACTTAGTTATAAGACCTCACCTGGCTGTAGGAGAGGCTAGGAAAGATAGTCTGTAGCTGCAGGCAAGGATGCAGCTAAAACCTGGCTGGTTTTATTACTGAAAAGAAGGTACGTACTAGGAGATGATTAGTTGAACTAGAGTTTGAGACACTTGGTGATGATAACGATTTTCAGCCAATTGGTAGAGAAGAAAAGACAGAGATGGAGTGTGAGGCTAATTTACATAACTAAATTGGGTGGGGCTATACTGAGTACCTCCGGGAGACACGGGCTGGAGCCTGTAAGAGTCAAGCAGGTGAAAATGGCCAGGCCTTCCCTAGAATAGAAGGACTGCTTTAAAGGGACAGTACTACCAGTTGTTGGCTAGTCCAGGAAAGTGGACAGGTTCTTACAGATCCAAATAGGAAGCTAGACTTTTATTGAAATGTCGGCCAAATTTAACATGTCTTTAAATTGGATATGGCTCAAGAGTCACTTACTTACAAATTCTGACCTCAGTTTTATGGTACAATATTTAGAAGACAAAGAACATTTTTCTCAGTGACAAAGTAATGTTCCTCAAAATTTGTTCTAATATTGAAAAATATATAAAGAAGAAAAATGACAATAGTGAAAGGTATTTTAACAGACAGTAGCCTTTTGGCCATTTTAGTAGAACTGTGATACTTTGGTATTCTTAAGCTATTATACTCGAATTCATTTTACATCTTTTAAAATGATGCTTGTAGAACTCTAGTTGTGAAATAAGCTTACAGATTTTGGCTGCTTTTATTTTAACAGGGATTTGTGATATTTGTGACCCTCCACTTTGTCTCCAGTTCATTAAGAGCTACCTCTGTATGTAGAGGTACTTTGTAAACTATGAGACTGTACTGATATTTTTAGCACTTTGCACTGTGTCTGGCACAAAGCACTAAATGAATAAATGATACCTTTGTTAGATAATCATTAGTGTTTCCATTGCCAAGACATCTACTGATCTTAATTACATTAATATCAGTGGGAAATCACAAACAAGAAATATTTCTGACATTATTCTTTTATCAATTTTTATAAACTAGGTAGATTGAAATAAACTTGTTATCCATTGACAAATATTGGACCTTAAAGATTGAGTTAATTACTTGGTAGTAATTAGTTGGTCAAGATGTTCTATGAAATGGAATTTGTTACGACTTTATAATGACAAAAAATATATTTCTAAAGATGTCTAACTCATATTTTAGGATGAGTTTATCTGGTAATACCTGGTTGTTCAGTGCTTTGGCGATGACAGCTTCCTGGATGACAGTGCTGTTGAATTAGATTGGCTCACTTCATGTAATTTAAATTAAAACCAGGACCCTCAGGTGCATCTCAGAGCGAACATATTTGGTTACTGTGCCCATTGCTCAATGTACTCCTTTTGCTGAAGGCAGCACTATTAAGATCTTGTCTCTAAAGTGCTTGACTAGTGAGAAGAGAGATGAGGCTTATGGGCTGATAGATGCTGTCAGAGGTTGGACAGGCATTCTAATTGTGAACTTTTATTGATTCCAGATAGTATTGGTTTTGGTCTTTGTTAATCAGATGGGGAAATACCAACACTTTTGTGAGTGCTTAAATTTTTCAAATGACCATGTTTACAATGCATTCATTGTGTGGAGCTCTGTAGAGACATCTTCCAAATATGAACAGGATGCTGTCCTGCTGCCACCTTGCTTATTTGAAGAGGAACAGAGGCTGTGGTGTCTGCATCCCACTCTCACCCTCTGCCTCCTGCTGTTTTGTTTGCCTGAAAATGATAGGTCAAGGAGAACGGTCAAGAATTAGCATAGTAAGGGCAATTGTTTCATCAAAATTTAACAATTGAGGTACAGTTTTTGAGTGTCACTATTTTGACACTTTACCTATTTCTGGAAATGATTAGTTGATTTTTCCTATATAACCATTTGGCCACTTCTGAATATGAAAAAAAAAAAAAATTTCCTGGATCACTATATTAATGTTTTGAAAGAATTAACTGAGATGTTATAATATCATCTTTTCACCCCAACACAAACTTTTAGATCCTGTTTGAGTATTTTTTTTTTTTTAATTTATTTTTATTTTTGGCTGCGTTGGGTCTTCGTTTCTATGCGAGGGCTTTCTCTAGTTGCGGCAAGCGGGGGCCACTCTTCATCGCGGTGCGCGCGCCTCTCACTATCGCGGCCTCTCTTGTTGCGGAGCACAGGCTCCAGACGCGCAGGCTCAGTAGTTGTGGCGCACGGGCCCAGTTGTTCCGCGGTATGTGGGATCTTCCCAGATCAGGGCTCAAACCCGTGTCCCCTGCATTGGCAGGCAGATTCTCAACCACTGCGCCACCAGGGAAGCCCCTGTTTGAGTATATTTTTAACAAAGTAGACTGGTTTTAAAGTAACTTAGCCACTGTTAATGATTTAGTTCATTTTATGTTTATTAAGAAATGTATTAAAAAATGAGAATTCAGAAATTGCTCTGAATTAGTTGACCGTTTTTAAGGCATAATACATATATTTTGTAATTTGTGAAAAAAAATGTAGCTTGATTATGTTTCCCAGTAAACCAAAGACATTCATCTGTATTCTTTCAGGTTTGTCAAAGGACAAAAAGGAAGATTTTTGTCATTTGGTTTACTGGATTTTTCATTATTCTCTACACCAGTCAGGAGACAATAAACAATTTTTTAACACTTTACTACATGTGCTGACGGGAATTCCTCTGTTCCATGTTGGTTTAAAGCCACTTTCTTCTTTCAAGGGAAATCAAAAGTAGTATTGTCATTCCTATAGTTGCTAATGGGCTAGAAATCAGCAATGGGCAAAGAGGGCAGTGTGATAAATCACTTACTAGAAGGGAGTTTAGAATCCAGGATTGGGGCAGGATGGTAGAATGATAAAGGTCATGATAATTTGTAGGAGAAAGTGGGCATGATGGAAGTAAATTGAAGGTTGACCAGGTAAGACTTTTAAGGGAGACTAGCATATTGTGACTAACATGTTGGTCTAACCTAATTACTTATATGACCTGAGAATAAATTCCAAATTTCTTCTGGAAAGAAACAGTGATTTTTTTTTTTTTTTTTTTCCTATGCAAGTAATAAGTTTGCTGATTGAGTTCTTGTATATAACCTTCTGGGCACAAAACAAGAATATGAAAATTGTTATTCTTACAATTACTAACCTTATGGCCAGTGTTGCCTTTGCTTAAAATTGGTCTTCTTGGTCAGGAACCCCTTAGGTACTGCTTATACTGGAAGCCTTGAATACTACCTTGGACATTCCAAAGCACTTTTCATTATACTTTGTCTCCATTCATTTTAAAAGAGCAGTTAGTTATAGCTACTTTCATTAAGGAAAGTTTGATAGGCGATTATTTTCTTCATGTGTTGCTGCTAATCAAAGTTTTAATTTTTAGCCTATCTTTTTTGCATTTCGGCCTATCTTTTCCTTAGGAGATACTGGCAAATAATTGATATAATGTTTACAAAATGTAATGTCCCCCAATCTTACCGTTGATTCAGAATGAAATCTTTTATGGATTTCATGCCCCACATGGAGCAATACTCAGTAATGTATTCATAGTGAGAATGCACTTTAGAATTAATTATTTGTGTCATTCTTCCAGATATCCCATCACTATTAAATTATTGCTTTCTTATTCAGTATAAATTTGCTTTTCACTGTTTTTGGTGGACCTCTGTCATCAGTGGATAGTTAACAATTCCCTTCCAGGAATTCCCTCTGATTATCTATAACATCTTGGTTTGAACAATAGGCATGCTGCATAACTTGGAGAGGTGGCCCTTTGATATTCGGTTTATTAATTATTCATGGAGCGACTATGTGGAAGTGGAGTAGTAGGAGATACAAATTAATAGGAAAATACTGTCCTTGCTTTCAAGGAGTTCACGATCTTATTGTGGAGACAAGTTGTATGTGGGAGTCTGATTATGTGCCTGAAGAAGTAATATAGGCCGTATGTGCTGCACAATGGGTGTGGGTGAGCATAACAGAAGAAGTTACAGAGAGCTAAAACTGATTCAGTCTAATCATAATTATTAGAATTTGACTGAGCCACCAGGCAGGGCAAGAGGGAGTGGAATTGGGAAGTAGGGTAGTGTCATGAATATGTACAGTGTGATAGGAGTTTCCACACTGAGGTCTAGTGGAGAACATATTTAAAAACAAGGGATTGAACAGGAGGAAATTGAATATGAAGAAAGACAGACAAATCTAGGTTTTCTTCCTGGAGGTTTTGCTCTTCTGTTTGAACTGTGGATATTTAAATAATCCATTTCAAAATTCCACCTAATCAGACAGGAGAGGGAACTCGTTGTAGGACATAAAGCGGTAGTTTGTTAGACACAACTAAGGATATTACTTAAAGAATACAGGATTGTGTTTCAAAAAGTTGTAATATTTTCTTTCCTGGGAAGAAAGCAAGAGAGAAAGGGCCTTGAATTTGGAATGAAATACTTGAAAATGTATTTTAATGTTCCCATTTTAATAAACATAGAAAATATGGTTAATATAAAAGTAAGACTAAAGGAACATAGTAATTTTACTTATTTCATGTGCTGTAATCTGTTTAATTTGTCACATTTTATTTCCTTCTAATCATTTGGATTCATAATTTTGGCAACACCTTACAAATTAAAAAATACCTTGGAACTATGATCAATACCCTTTTTTCCCTAATGGTGCCATTTAGTTTAACAACCACTGGCCATTTGCAGGATGATAGTTTAGAGTCTGTGAAATCTACTTTATGTATTTTATATATTTGAGCATTCAGGTGTAAAGCAGGAGTGAGTTTGAGGCTCTGGAATTTATTCATCCAATATTTAGTAAACTGTTGCCATCCTTTATGAGGGCATCCCAATGAGAATGTCAAAGAAAACCAATGAACTACCCATGTGGTCAACTCTGTAACTTGTGGGAGGTGACAGTGAGTGTTTCAAGGACAATTCTGACATGATCCCCACCAATGTCACATAGCCATAGACATCTGGGAAGTGACAGTAGCTGACAGACCATGTTGGCACTGCAGAAATCAGAGGTGGACTAGCTCAGTTGGAAGAAAAATGTCATGCTGACTAGGAGACTAAGAAGCCACACTCAGCAGTGGCAGCCTGTGCTATTAACAGTAACTAACAGACAGATTGAGTCCGGTGAGGGCTGCAGGCCTCCCATCAGTCGCTCTGCCATATTTGTATACACAGGAAGTTCTTTACTGTCAGCAGTAGCTTCTCTCAGTAAAAGGGAAGAGATCGTTATGTTCATTCTCATGCTTCTGTTGGACGGTGACGGGTAGAGAATGCACCTTGTGTTATGAACAGTAATGCAACTTTAATGTGAATTTAACCTTGAAAGTAAATGCCGAGCCATCCCTAATAGCATCACTTAAAGTGAATTCTCAGTTCAGCGGCTGGTTCACCCTCATTCTTTCAAGATGGCAGCCCAGGACTTGCAGTGTGTTTTAGGGCAATGGAATCAAAGGCCTGTGGACTGTGGAATTAAAATCATGGAGATATTCTTGCTTTTGCTGTTTTAGCGCCTTGGCTGCTGAGCGCCCCTGGAGAAAAATCATCAAACTGAGTATTTTTATTTGGCTTGCTCCTTCTGTGTTCCTTCAGTGGCAACCCTAAAGCCTCACTGTCCTGATTAAGCTCCAACCCCATCCTTGGCCTCTCAGCTCTTAGTTGATGATCTTTCTAAGCTGCCTTATAGAAAAAAAACAGAGCTTGAGGCTTGAATAAAGTTTCTCAGTTTTTCATCTTATTGTCTAAAAAAATTAATTTCTGCCCCCAAGACTTAGAATGGCTTCTCCTAGCCAGGCTAATTCTTCCACTTACCCTTTCAATCTCATGTCCTTCCTTCTACCCCCAGAATTTTTAACTTCATAGGCCCCTTCTCTCTCCTGTCTTTAACCTCTACTGTACTGACTTGTCTCAGCTCTGCATTGTTAAAACCAAGAAGAGAAAACAAACAACCTCCTGTATTTCCTCCTTGCATTCATTTCTCTGCAATGTCCTAATCTTTCCCCCTTCTCCTTTCTTAGACAAGTTGCTTAAATGAGTTGTTTAAAGAACATGATGATCTCACTTCACCTCCTCGTTCTGCAATTCAGGTTTCTGCCCTTATAATTTACTGAGGCTCCTTGACAATTTGAAAGTTCAGCAAGGACTAGAGTAAGAGGAAGTATTGCATGGCAAATGAGAAGATCATTAGGCCAGGATGGAAGACTGTCAGAGCCGACGGGCCCTTAGTGTTAAGTATTTTTTCTTGCCCTTTTTTATTTTTTTTTATTTTTTTAAAGATTGATTGATTGATTGATTGATTGATTGCTGTGTTGGGTCTTTGTTTCTGTGTGAGGGCTGTCTCCAGTTGTGGCAAGCGGGGGCCACTCTTCATCGCGTTGCACGGGCCTCTCACTATCGTGGCCTCTCGTTGCAGAGCACGGGCTCCAGACGCGCAGGCTCAGTAGTTGTGGCTCACGGGCCTAGTCGCTCCGCGGCTTGTGGGATCTTCCCGGACCAGGGCTCGAACCCGTGTCCCCTGCATTAGCAGGCAGATTCTCAACCACTGCGCCACCAGGGAAGCCCCTTTCTTGCCCTTTTTATTGGTTTGTTTTTATTTTTTGGTGTGTGTGTGTTTTGTTCCATTTGAATGACCGTACCTAAGCATTCATTGAGGGCCTAGACTTAGGTTTTTAATGAACTTCCAGCCTTTAAGGAATACTTTAAACTCAATAAACTAAAAATATTATCCAGAATTCCTGACTCAGTTATGTAGGAAACTTACATATTGATGATTGGTTTCTAAACAGAGGTCAAGTATTTTCAGTCACGGTTTTCCTGTAATTTTACCATAACAAATAAACATGAATTATCTGTGGGATATCTTTATCCATTTATGTGTGGTTTGTTCTCAGCCTAGTTCCATAAAGTTCTCAGATAAGTGACTGCAGCACAGTTTACTACTACAGTGATCAAGGAGAAGGAAATTCAAAAGAGGTTGGGGAAGGCAAGGGCCTCAGGATGATAGAACGTGAGCAGTGATGCAAGGAGAAAACCTACACTGTTTGTGTGGAGTAGGCCAATTAATGGAGTGAAAATCGCAGGAATTTGCTTTTACGAAGAGTAAAAGGGGTTGAGGCTGAGGCAGTAATTACATGCAGCTTAATCAAGAAATTTAGCTGTGAATGTAAAGGAGAAGTTGAGTATTGGTTGGAATGAGCTTGGTCTTATAAAGGATTTATTGCATAGTACATGTTTATATTCTAAAACTTGCAAAGCATGTTCACCTGCATCTTTTCCTCTTCTGAAAATCCTATTAGTTATGATAGTAAAATTGTTATTGTTATTCCCTTTTTATAGATGAGAAAATCATTTCAAAGTGTGAGTTGCATAGCCCACCAAAGTAGAGCGTACCTGAGTTGGGATTTTAATGGAGGTTATCTTAATCCGCTGCTGTAAGCTTTCTGCTTTATGAGTCATCTTCCCTTTTAATTTAAGACTATTGGATAACAAAGGCAGAAAGAAAGGATTTTTTAAAGATAATGATAGAGAAGTTGTTGGGAAAAGAAGGGCTGGTTGTGAAAGCAAAGTTTCTCAGTGGTTAGAACAGGTTCTAGAATGTGGTGGGTGGCAGCTGCCCTTACTCTTTCTTAAGAAAATTTATTTATTTATTTTTGGCTGCGTTGGGTCTTCGATGCTGTGCGCGGGCTTTCTCTAGTTGCGGGCGAGCAGGGGCTACTCTTCGTTGAGGTACGCAGGCTTCTCATTGCGGTGGCTTCTCTTGTTGCGGAGCATGGGCTCTAGGCACTTGGGCTTCAGTAGTTGTGGCACGTGGGCTCAGTAGTTGTGGCTCGCGGGCTCTAGAGCGCAGGCTCAGTAGTTGTGGCTCACGGGCTTAGTTGCTCCACAGCATGTGGGATCTTCCCGGACCAGGGCTCGAACCCGTGTCTCCTGCATTGGCAGGCGGATTCTTAATCACTGCACCACCAGGGAAGCCCAGCTGCCCTTACTCTTAAAGAGGAAGAAAGATATTCATTCTCTGCTATTTCAGGACAGGTTGACAGGTTGAATATAGGGTCTAGGATTTAGAATGTGTTAAGTAAAGAGTCTTGGTGGGTATGGGGTGAGGGCCTCATTGCATGTAGTCCCCAGGTGAGGCCTGACACAAAGCCTTCGACGAACATTTGCTGGTGATGGTGCAAAATAATCCATTCGGTTGAAAGTTTTAATTGGGTCTTAGGTAGCCATGCAAGCGTGTATTTGTGACTGCTCTTTGCCAGTTTTCATGGCTCATTGAAGTATAAAAACTGAGCACTTGGCTCCTAGGTTGCCAGGTTTTTTTCCACGTTGATCCCGATGTTTCTTTCAGAACCAGCTCTTGCAGGATAAAGAACTTAGAGATTTGTAAACTCTCACCATGTTCCTTGGATTCTTGCCTACCTCCTTGGTGAGAAGAGGCAAATTGTGCTTCTGGAGGCATTAACCGGCTCGTTCCCCAGGCTCTTGTTTCCATAAAGCTAAAACTCTTGCTGCAATAAACCTACAAATGACTGTCCATCTCACAGATGCTTAAGATGTGATTTTTATGGCATAATCTTGAAATGTGATACCTAGCAGACATCTCCTGTGTCTCACAATGTTAATATATCAATAACATATATATTACAACTTTGTTTCTTAAATTATCTTCTTCAGGTACTATTAAATTATGAGCCTCCAGAGGATGAAAGGTGCATCGTTTTATCATGCAGCAAAGCACTATTTAGGCATTTGGTAAATGCTTTGGTCTCATGTTTAAAAGTTGCTGTTACATGACTTATTATTTTTATAATCCAACAATGACCTGCTTTCTTTGTTACATACTTGCTTTGGACAATTTAACCCCTTTGGTTAACCATTCATTTTTTATTTTTTGTGTTGCATTATTTTCCACTCCAAATGAGTAAATAAATTGAAGACCAGATTAGTATTTATATCGTTCTGACTATTGTGATCATTGATTCCTCCTTCTTTTGTTTTTTCCTTTTTATATAAATCATTATTCTTTTCATTTCCCTCAAGTTACAGGCCATTTAATATACACACACACACACACACACACACACACACTGGTATATGTATATATATTAAGATGTATATACATGTCTATATCTATATAAATGATGGCTATGCCTTGGGTTTTAAATGGTTAATTTCTATAGCGTGGTTTCACTGCTTTGTAAGCAAGTTTTCTGTACCATAGCATTTTGTCATATATAGCAAAATGAGTATGTAGTTTTTTACACGCTTAAATTGATGTTAAAACTGCAGACGGAAGAGTACTTGGCTTTCTTAAACTTATGCCCATCCTCCCAAAAGCAATCTTGCAAACAGATGTAGGGGAAAAAATAGTGAGAAGGCTGTTGTCTTTCAGAAGAAAAAAACTGCATAGTGATATTCTGAAAGGCTCTCATTGGAGAATAAAGGATGTAATCTCTGCATTAAACACAGATGGAACATTTCAGTCTCAGCTGTCATTGAAGAATTTCCATATTAGTTTGGATTGCGCACCTTTGGGGCATGTATAAATGACAGTGATAAAACTACCTCTTTGCTGAGCTGGAGTGCACAACATCCCTTTATCTGTGCCATCTGGTGCTACAGAGGATGGCATATTCTCTCTGCCATGATTTTTCTTTCTTTGGGATTTATAGACTTCTTTAGCATAGAATGTGTTTGACCAAAATCAGTCTTTGCTCAGATTTCAGTGGCAACAGATTGGAAAGAGAAATGGAATTCTAAGATTAAAAGTGTAGGAGGAGGCAGAGAAGTTAGTTTGATGCACTCTTAGATATTTTGGAGGGTGGTGGTTGATTACAAATACGGTGCTTTGTAAGCCTTGACCATATCTCCCTCCTTAGTGGTTTGTCATTTTTTGCTACCGTTTGTAGTGTAATAAAAATAAACAATTGATGCTCTGGTTCTCACCCATCGAAGCAGTGAATGGTGGCTATTATGCCTTAGAGCTCTTACTTTATTGTGGATTCTGAAAATTGGATTACAGTGCTTTATCACCACTTCCTCAGTTTATCTATTTTAAGACCAATCCGAAGATTCATTGGCTGTTGGTCTTGTAATAACTTGTGTTCCTTTATTGTCTACCATTGTCTGTGATTAAAATCAAAACAAAGTTATATTACATTTTACTAACAAAAGAACATTCCTTGTATGAATTACGAATTCGTGATAGAAGGTTTATAAATTATTAAGTTTTAATATTTCCCCCCAAATTGGGCTTAGATTATGTAAAAGCAATCTAGACCCACTTAGCAGTTTATTTGTTGTCACAGAATGCCAGTGAAAGAGGTGACTTTTCCCTGGATGAGTTCAGCAGAGAACTGTACTAGGCAGAACTCTCTAAATTGTTCATCAGTAGGATCACCTTTGAAATGTCTGAGTCCGGGATATAGTCATGAGAAATGTGAAGGAAAAATTTAACCAAGTAAAACTGGGAGCTCTTTGAGTTAAAAGCTGCATAAAATTAAATGATTTAAATTTATGTTAAATATACGATTACGTGTGGTCTAGCTGAGTTATATTCATTTTTAAGTTCTTAGATAAGTGCAGTCCGGTTAGAACCTGTTCTGACCAGATTGGGTTAGAGCAGAACTCAGGTGAGTTGACTGAACTCTGACACCGTTTACAGTTCCCCAAGGTTATTTACCTTCCCCTTTTCATACTGGAAGAGTAGGTTGAACAAACAAGCTCTCCTTTTGAGCTCACTTGCAGTGAGGTAGTTTGTTTCCTCTAAGCCTCCTAATTTACCCTTACCATCCTTTTTTGATGTAAAAAATAACTATGTTTTTTTGGTATGGTTTTCAAAATTAAAAAGTTGTCAGGTCTACCAATGTGTAACTTGGTAAAAAGCCAGGAAAACACTACCTTTCTTATTGCCCGTTCATCAACCCATTGCCACACATAAGCAGTTGTGCAAAGGAGACGGGACTGGATTTCAGAAACCTGACCTTGTTTCTTAGACACATTGGGTGGGAGGGGGTAGGAAGAGGAAACAGCACAGTTTTCCTCTGGCCATGGTTTTCTCTGGACATTCTCAGTGCCCCAATATTCTGGTGCTGGGTAAGAAACCATTGATAGGAGACCATTAATTTATTACCTTGCTCTTAGTCTAACATTCACAAAAGAAGAATATAAGGATTTCTTGCTTTGCCCTCCTTTGGAGGCTTCCAAATTTAAGCAGTTACTAGAAGCCTGAAAACACGTTAATTAGTAAAACTCGCATTTTTGTCTAATTCTAGTGATATATCTAACTTAACTATGGATATTTGGACTAGGTAGGTATTAGCATTTAGATGTTCACCTTTACAAACCTGAGTAGGTTTATTGTGGCAGTAGACTATTGGAGAAAAATGCCTGATTTAATACAAAGATTTTTCAATATAGGACTACCTAATTTCTGCCTCTTTGGCTCAACTTTACAATGAGGGCACACACAGCACCCTAACTATGAGCCTCTCAAGTTTCCATCCCATTCCTAGCAGGGTGCTTGCCATTATGGTGTCTTTCACAATAATTTTTTTAGTGTTAAATGTTCATTAAAGGTGTTAAAGGAATTCACACAGAGAAGATACAAGGTGAGCTTGGAAAATCTTACTTACCTAACCTAAAAGACACTCAGTCTAATGAAGTCACCTCAAAAGGAATCAGAAGCCAGCTGGACAGGACTTCAGTGGTAGAATTTTGGAATTTTGAGCATCAAAAATGAAGTCTATAATATATTGTAACATTGAATTTTAAAAATTGAGAAAGTAGCATTAAACACAGTGATATACAATAATACCACTACAAATGACATAAAATGAAATACTTAGGAATAAGTATGACAAAATATGTGCAGGATCTGTACGTTGTAAACTACACAACATTGCTGAGAGAAAAAAGACTGATTTAAATGAAGAGAACGTTTTTATGGATCAGACTGTTATTAAATTGATAATTTTCCTCAAATTGATTATATATAAATTTAGTGCAACACCAACAAAACTCAGCAAGCTTTTTTTTTTTTTTTTTTGGTAGGAATTGATAAGCCAATTCTGAAATTTAAATGGAAATATAAAGAAGCTAGAATAGTGAGAACAATTTTGGGAAAAATTGAAGAGAACTTACAGTACCTGATTTCAAGATTTTCTTAAGCTACTTACGTAAAAGCAGTGTGATAATGACATTAGGATAGAAAAATAGATCAACGAATAGAACTCAGAAAGAGACCTTCTTTATGTCTATTAATTTTTTATAAATGCCTCCCCCCCTCAGGCAATTAAGTTGGGGAGAGGATAGTCTGGTTACTAAACGGTGCTAGTAAAATTGGATATTTATACGCAAATACAAAAACAACTCTATCAATATACAGAAATTTATTTTAAATGGATCATAGAGTTATGAAATTTCTAGAAGAAAGCATTGAAGAAATTTTTTTCAATTTTAGGTTAGACAAATATTTCTTACCGTAAAAGAAAAAAATGATAAATTGGACTTACTATCTGGCATATACAAATAACACTTATTTTGTACAAAAATTCATCCTGATTAAAAAATGAGCAAAGTATCTGAACAGACACATCAGGAAAGAAGATATAAAGATAGCCAGTAAGCACATCAAAAGGTGCACCAAGTCTCTAACCATTAGAGAACTGCAAATTAAAAACTACAATGATACCCCTATACTCATTAAAACAGCTAAAATTTAAAAAGTGAAAATAGCAAGTATTGGCAAAGGTGCAGAACCACTGGAACTCTTAGACATTGCTGGTGGTAATTCAGAAAATGGTACAATCATTTTGGAAAACAGTCTGACATTTTAAGTTAAACCTATGCTTTCTCAGCCATTCCATTCTTCAGTATCTACCCGAAAGAAATAAAACACATGTTCACACAAATACTTGTATGTGAATGTTCATAGCAACTATACTCATAATAGCCCCAGACTAGAAACAACCCAACTGTCCATCACTTGGTAAATAGATGAACAAATGGTGCTATATTTATACAGTGAAATTCTACTCAATAAAATGGAACAACTCTTTTTTACATGCAGAAGAATGGGTGAATCTAAAAAGCATTTTGCAAAGTGAAAGAAGCCAGACACCAAAGACTATATACTGTAATATGATTCCATTGAATGAAATTCTAAAAGGGCAAAACTATAATCATGCAAATTAGATCAGTGGCTTCTGGGGGTGAAGTGAGGGAATTAACTGCAAAGGAGCAGGAGGGAACTGTTCGGTAGGAATGTTCTATATCTTGACTGTGGTGATATAGACAACTATATACATTTGTCCAAACTCAAGCTTTACCATTGAAATGAGTGAATTTTATTGTATGTATATTATTCCTCAATAAAGCTGTTCAAAAGTAAGAATGTAGTTGTGCTTGAAAATAAAAAAGGAGAGGATTGAAAAAAATGAAAACATAACCCCCAAAAGAAAAAACAAAAAGACAGTAGTCTGCCAACTACACATTTAGGAGGAATTACAGCGTTTATAAGATTATTTTGAAAATCCAAAAGTAACAATTAATTCAATCAAGAGTCATCGATGCTACTAAAAACCATTTGGAGAGGTTGTAGGAAAACAAGACATTTACAAAGATTACTCTGCAAACTGTTGACTGCTTTTATTGGCTAAAATGTGCCTTTCCCGTGGCACCCATGCTTGTCATCAAAATATGTATCACCAGCAGTAGGTGACCTGACACCGTGAGCTTCTTGATGTGCACCTCAATGAGATGTTCTTGCCCAAACTACTTAAGTGGAATCTAAACCAAGCTAAACTCTAAATCTAATTTCCAATTTACAGGAAATATGAGGGATAGAGGAACACATTCAATGACATAAGTAAATAATATGGCCGAATTCTAAATATAGGACGTTCTACAAGACGGTTGGACTGGACTCTTCAAAAACTTACATCAGAAAAACCCAGGAGAACTGGGGACACAATTGTAGATTTAAAGAGTCAAAAAAGACAACCAAATGCATTGTGTGAAACTTGATTGGATTCTGATTAGGTTATAATCATAATAAAAGTTATAAAATATATAAAAGATACTTTAGGGCAAATGGGAAAATTTGAAAATATGAATGGGCCACTAGACAAAATGGAATTTCATTGACTTTTTGTGTGATGATAATATTGTGGTTATGACCAGAATGTTCTTAGGCGAAGCATGGTGTAGTATCCTGTAGTCTCCAACTTACTTTGGTTCAGAAATAAAGGAATGATACACACCAACACATGGATGAAGCAACTATCACAGAACATGACTTAAGTTCAATCCAGGTAGCGGTTATATCAGCATTCATTTTACTCGTCTATGTGCTTACAATTTTTTGATTAAAAAGTTGAAAAATAAGATCTGTACTCTCCTTTTTGGAAGCAGAGTTCTGAAAAGTAGTATGTTTCAAACTCTGAAGCTTCTAGTTCTTAAAAGACATGGTCAGTTAAGAAGACACATCCCTCTTTTTATCACTTTTCCAAACCTCAGATCCATAGTGTACTAAGAGGGGAATATCTTTGAATTTCTTCATAGAGGGGAATGTCTTTGAATACTGTAATTAAATTTTTTGTCAGAAACTAACATTTATCTTATTTTTAACTTAGTTTAATTAAAGAAATCACAGCAAGTTAAAGGATAGACTTTAAAACTTTAACCTCATCAATTCCATATAGAAAAGTAGATTTAAAATCCAAGGCTAGCTGCTGCCTAACAAATTATCTCAAACTTCACTACTTAAAACGAGACCAGGTTATTAGCTCACAGTTTTGTAGCTCAGCAGTCTGGGCTGACTGAACTGGTTTCTCTGATTAGGTTCTCACAAGGTTGAGCCAGGCTGAGCTCTTACCTGGGAAGCTCTGTTGGAAGAATTCAGTTCATGGGGGTTGTTTTGGTTCTGAGGTCCTTCTGTCCTTGTTGGCTGTCAGCCAGGGGTAGCTCTCTGATCCCAGAGGCCACCTGCAGACCAGCAACATCAAAAATTTTTTTCATACTTCACTTATGACTTCCTCTTCTGCTACCATCAGGAGAAAATGTTCTGCTTTTAAAGGACTGGTGTGATTAGGCACACTAGAAAATATCTTAAGGTCAACTGTGCCATAGAACATAAAACAATTATAGAAATGATATGTCACCACCTGCATAGGACCCACCTGTACTCAGAGGGGAGATTATACAAGAGTGAGTATCACTGGGATTATTCCTAGAATTTTACTTTGATTTCTAGGAGATAAAATATTTTCTGTAATGATAAATTACCTATTTTTCTATATTTTTAATAATAGAGAAACATTTTGATTACAAAAATCTTTTGGTTTTGATATTATGTAAGAAGGCAGGCATTTGCTTTTTTTTTTTTTTTTTTTAGGCATTTGCTTTTTAAGAAAACTTCTCAGCTCTATTCTGTAATCCTAACACATATAGAAATATGAACATTTTAAAAGAAATATACAGTGCTTTGTAGTTCTTTGTATTAGCTTCCCTAAAGTTTAATAATTCTTAAGTGTTTACCACTTTTTTTTTCAAAATTGGTCTATATCAAATCAAATCCAGCTATAACTTTATTGCTAGCATGCTCCAAATATCTATTCTTGCTAATGAGTCTACCCAGTCATAATAATATAAAACAAAAACCAATTTGTTAGGCTTGTGGATTCAGTGGTTGAGGAATTCAGGTGGGCCACAGAAGGGATACCTTGTCTCTGCTCCATGATGTCTGGGGCCTCAGCTGGGAAGGATTCTACAGTCAAGGGTGACTTGAAAGGCTGAACCCTAAAATCATCTGGAGGCCTGTTCACTCTCACGTTTGTATCTGGGCTGTGATGGCTCCAAGGTCGGGCTCAGCTGGGACTGTCAATCGGAGTGCCTACACACGCCCTCTTCAAGTGACTTGAGCTTCCTCATAGTATGGTGACCTCAGTAGTCAAATTTTTCATACAGGACAGCTCTAGGCTCCCAGCACAACTGAAGTGTTCATCTAAAAATTGTTTTGTCACATTTTAAATAAGATATGACCCAACATTATTTTCTATGTTTGATAGTTGGCATTTTGTAAACTATCTTAAAGTGTGTTCTAATATTCTAAGATATGGTTTTGTCTCCAGAGAAAAAGTAACTATTACTTCTATATTATAAAATTTAGACTCTTGGATGGATGGAAAAATATATATTACATATATATATATTAATCATAGCTAAGTAGCATTTTTACTTCATTTTGAAATAATTGGCACCGATTTGAATAATGGATAGTTTTTTTTTTTGTTTTTTTTTTTTACCATTAAGAAGATTACAGCATAATTAAATATGACAGGGTTTGCAATGTTCCTGTGGTAGTACTAATGAACTACCTAATGTTAGAATTTTGTAGAGAAGCTAGCTACCAGCTTTTGGAAATAGGAAGGTAGGAAGTGAAATAGTGATATAAAAGAAAGGGGAAAAAAAAAGTTTTTATAGAATCAAATTATATTTCCCCTGTTCTTGTATTTCTTACAGAAAGGAAAGGGAGAACTTGTTTTTGTGTTACCTAGACTGAGACCTGATGATGCTGGGTTCTGTATTTACTCCTATGAAAAAACCTCAGGAAATTAAGACTCCATTCACATAAATCTTCATGGGTCTTGAGCTAACAGAAATGTGTTAGAACAGCCACCTGCCATACAAAACCCCTGATGGTACACCCAGCTCATTATTCAGTGTTTCCTGACATTTGTAGTGTTTTGTTTAAGCTTCAAGCCCCATATTCTCCCACTACCCTTTGGGCTCTTAAGACCATGTTTATTCTTACTAATTTGAGAGAATAAATCTTGAAGAATCTTCTGGGTTGACCTTCCGTTTTTGCCAACTTATAAAAAAATATTAGGTCTTGTTTTTTGGTTTCTATCCTGTTACTGTTTAGTACCATAGCTTTTACATTAGGCTTCCTGACAATTAGCAGATACAATGTAAAGTTGATTTAGGGGGCTTTCCAAGGAGGGACACAAGCCATCTGGCTCCAGGTGAATCCTATTCCTCCTCCCAACCATTACTGTTCTTTCTACTCACTATGTACTAAGCTTCTGTGAAAACCACTTTTTTCCCAAGGATTCAAGGAACACCTGAACTAGAATAATAGGATTAGGTGATGTTGACCCTCAGAGTCCAGAGGTTCTCAACGTGGTCTGTGGATCCAAGAGCTTCAGTATTATTACCTGGGAATTTGTTACAAATGCGTGTTCTTAGGCCTCACCCTAGTTCTGCTTACTCCAAAACGCTGGGCTTGTGTTCCAGCAGTCTGGGTTTTAACAAGCCATGCAGGGGGATATGCATAAGTCTAATAACTACCATGTAAGATTTTTGCAGCTGGTGTTAGCATGTAACAAATTTTGCCACCTTAGTCTTCTGCATAAGTATTATCTGTGTAAAAGACAGTATTATTTTAAACAGTTATCTGTATTACATACAAGTGTTTGTGTATATAGATATTGACATACATTTTTCTTGATTCTGCATATTAATTAAAAAAAATGATGCCTGCAGATTTTGAGACAGAAAGGCCACATAATGAAGAGAGAAGTAGATCAGGGTAGAACTCTATGGAGCTGGAGATTTAAGGACAAGGGATGGAAAGAAGGTAAAGAGAAAGGGGTGGAGTAGGACCCTAGGTATCAATATTTAAATTGTGTTGGGAGCTTAGCTGCGGACATCATCAGAGCAGCTGAGTGGGAATACGGCAGAAGCTGATGCTCTGCCATGTGGTCTTAGTCAGGACTGTTCCCTTTCAGGCATAAGGGGAGGTTGATTCGCTGTCCTTTGCTTGGTTGATTCAATCTCCTAACTGTAGAGAACTACCCTTGCTTTCAGCCCTCTGTAAACTCACTCCTGCAGTAAAATAAGATGACTTTTTGATGATTGCTACTTTTGCCACAATTGTCACTAACTTTATTACAAAACTGTATGCCATCCATTATAGCCCTGAAATGTATGATAGTGTTATAATATGTAGAATGCAGTTGTTAATACTGTTAGTTTAAACGTGGAGGTGGTGTCCATCTAAAGACAGGCATCCCTTGCTTTCTTCAGGAACATAATAACATTGTTTCATGAAGTAAGAGATTGCACTTACATTGTTTCCACTTACAAAGCTTTTTCTCAGATTTTGTCTCTGGAATTCCACACTTTGCAGTAATTGAGAAGCAGCATGCTTTGAGCAAGTTAACCCTGTTTTAAATTTATTTCTTTATTGCTTTTTTGGAATGTAACTTAGTTATTCATAATATTTTTGAAGGCTATGCTGAAATTATCTTTAGTTTTTGTATATGTACCCATAGTAGATGTGCAGCAAATACTGGTTAAGAGAATGAATGTTGGCTTTGTTAATTCAGTTTGAGATTTTCTGAGAGCTGCTTCTATGTTAGAAAGGAGCTTGGAAATAGGATTTTTTTTTTTTTTTTTTTTTTTTTTTTGCTACTGCTCAGGGTTGATTTTTGTTTTATATTTTTGTAGTTAAATATTGATCTCTTTTTTGAAATTCGTAATTGCATATAGATTTTTTAAGCTGATCTTTATTTTATGGTTCTTTGCTTTAAATGTTCCACTTAATTTCAAATGGGAAGGATTTTAAACAACTCTAAACTAGGATAGACTGCATGTACATGTCTTGAAAAACGTGCTGTTATAAAGTTGTGTACTTTGGCATTTACTGGCAAGGTTTCTCATCGTGTGCACATGGAAGGAAAAAAAATATCTTGCTGTATTGCTTTCACGGCTTTGTACGAAATTGCAAGGACTTCACCAGACTTTTTTTTTTTTTAACTAGAAAACTCATTTGGGTTTCTGACTTTCTTTTTATTGTTTCTCCCCATAGCTTCCTAAGTGGGCTTTCAAGTTGTTTTTCTCCTATATATCATCATACTCTTCCTTTCCCACACATTCTCACTCTTAATTACTCTCATGGGTCTCTCTACT
The DNA here is from genome assembly GCF_028023285.1 of Balaenoptera ricei. Lineage (NCBI taxonomy): Eukaryota > Metazoa > Chordata > Mammalia > Artiodactyla > Balaenopteridae > Balaenoptera > Balaenoptera ricei. The sequence goes on from NC_082645.1 coordinate 90,481,839, forward strand.
TAGATACCACCTGTAAGGTACTCTTAGACCATTGTCAGGTTCCTTCCCCTCCCCTTCACCTGACATTTCAGAAGGGATAGTATGGATGAGGCAACAGAGAGCGTAAGTCCTAGCTTCTTTCACTGAGAAGTGTTTGGACTCTTTGGTTGTAATAACTGTCAACTAGGACTGTCTTAAGCACAGCCTTACTTCAGGGTGTCTAACGGAACCCAAGGGCAGGCAGTTATAAACCTGGACCTTGCAAAGGGAAGTAAATTGTCGGGAAGGCACGTGTGGTGTCTTTTTCTATCCCTATGTCTGCTCCGTTCTTTTCTCTACTTTGCAGTTGTTTTTGGAAAGGATAGCTAAACCAGAGTAACTGAATTCTAAAATTACCTTCTTTCTCAAGACCAGGCCTGACTGAATTAAGATCTTTGTACCAGTAACCAGAAGAGTTACTTAGATTGGCCCGACTTGTATTACATATCCCCCCACACCCAACACACTGTGGATAGGATTGGGGTTTACAGTAAAACACAGGGTGGTCCCTCAGTAGCCCTGTTCTACTGTTAGGTCATATCTGGTCAGATTCAAGCTGGGCCAAAACAAAGAAAGAAAACCCAAGGTTTGCGGTTTAATTGATATAAACCTTTTGAATTTTACATCACATTTTCCTAACCATTGATTGCCAGTTTCAAACTGAGAGCTCTTGTCTTTCAGGATGGGAGAGACAACTGAATGTTTTTAATCAGTGAAGAATGAGAAACTGAGAGGAAGCAACTGAAAGAATGTGAAAGAGAAAGTTTAATGGCTGAAGCAAGGTCCAAGAGGATTCAGAAAGAGAGAGGTCCAGGGCCAGTCAGATGTAGCTGTTGGCCTTGGACAGAAGAGACAGTGTTATCTCAGACCAGGGAGAATCAGTGTGACTGTGTGTCCAAGTTTGGAGAGTTGGCAAGCTTAATTCCAGAGTGAGAGGCAAGGGTGCCAGATAAAAGTGATAGGATGGGGTGGAACCTGGAAGAAAACGGTGATGTGTGTGGTGACTGAGGTGTGGAATAGAGCCATGAGTGAGCTAAAGGATCTCTGAAGCTGAAAATCCAATATCTGTCCAGGGGGTACTGCTGTGCTCCACTCTCCCCAGAACTTGGCACTTGCCCTTCAAAAGCAGGAAAAACAGGTGACTGATTAATCCAGGGTGGGCTGTTCAGTCAGCTACAACAGAACAGAAGGACATAGTTTGAGAAAAGATAATTGGCAAGTGAGAAAGTTGAAGTTCTGAGTTGTGAGGTCCAGTCTGAGTAGGAAAGGAAACGAAAACAGGAAGGGGTGGAAACTTTGAGGACCTGGAAAGCTTTGAAAGACATCGAGGGTCTTCATGCTCAAATCACAGGTAGTGATAAAAAGAGATGGAGGATAGAAGATGGAATTCCAGAACTGATGATGTTGGAACAATGCCAGGGCCCAAGTCATGGCCACTGACTTTCTCTTGATGGTCACTCCTTTGGAGAAGGGCAAGGAACTTGAATGTTGGGGCTCTTAAATGGGCTGTCCATGTAGACATTAATAACAATAGCTAACATCTCATGACCACCTATTCTGTGCTGAGTATTGTTACCAATTTTGCATATATTTATAATAATTGTAATAATCCTGCAAGGTAGGTACTATCATTTTACCCATGAAGAAAGCTGAGCCAGCATAAGTAATGTGTTCAAGATTCTGTCTATAGTTGTTAAATCCTGGAGATGGAATTTAAACTCAGGTATGTCTGACTGTAAAGCCAGGACTGTTTACTCACTGAATCTCCCCAATAGACTGCTTACCTCCCACTCCCATCCCGATTCTTGCTTTCTTCTTCCTTCATTTTTTTTTTTAATAGATCTTTATTGGAGTATAATTGCGTCACAATACCGTGTTAGTTTCTGTTGCACAACAAAGCTAATCAGCCATATGCATATGCATGTCCCCATATCCCCTCCCTCTTGAGCCTCCCTCCCATCCTCCCTATCCCACCCCTCTAGGTCATCGCAAAGCACCGAGCCAATTTCCTTGTGCGCTATGCTGCTGCTTCCCACCAACTATTTTACATTCGGTAGTGTATATATGTTGATGCTACTCTCACTTCACCCCAGCTTCGCCCTACTGCCCCATGTCATCAAGTCCATTCTCTATGTCTACCTCTTTATTCCTGCCCTGCAACTAGGTTCATCAGTACCATGTGTCTTTTTTTTTTTTTTTTTAAGGTGCCATATATATGCGTTAGCATACTGTATTTGTTTTTCTCTCTCTGACTTACTTCACTCTGTATGACAGACTCTAACTCCATCCACCTCATTACAAATACCTCCATTTCTTTTCTTTTTATGGCTGAGTAATATTCCATTGTATATATGTGCCACACCTTCTTTATCCATTCATCTGTCGATGGACACTGAGGTTGCTTCCGTGACCTGGCGATTGTAAATAGTGCTGCAATGAACATTGTGGTACATGACTCTTTTTGAATTATGGTTTTCTCAGGGTATATGCCCAGTAGTGGGATTGCTGGGTCGTATGGTAGTTCTATTTTTAGTTTTTTAAGGAACCTCCGTACTGTTCTCCATAGTGGCTGTATCAATTTACATTCCCACCAGTAGTGTAGGAGGGTTCCCTTTCACCACACCCTTTCCAGCATTTATTGTTTCTAGCTTTTTTGATAATGGCCATTCTGACCAGCGTGAGGTGATACGTCATTGTAGTTTTGATTTGCATTTCTCTAATAATTAGTGATGTTGAGCATCTTTTCATATGCCTTTTGGCCATCTGTATGTCTTCATTGGTGAAATGTCTATTTAGGTCTTCTGCCCATTTTTTAACCAGATTGTTTGTTTTTTTGATATTGAGCTCCATGAGCTGGTTGTATATTTTGGAGATTAATCCTTTGTCTGTTGTTTCATTTGAAAATATCTTCTCCCATTCTGAGGGTTGTCTTTTTGTCTTGTTTATGGTTTCCTTTGCTGTGCAAAAGCTTTTAAGGTTAAGTCCCATTTGTTTATTTTTGTTTTTATTTCTGTTACTCTAAGAGGTGAGTCAAAAAAGATCTTGCTGTGGTCTGTGTCAAAGAGTGTTCTTCCTATGTTTTCCTCTAAAAGTTTTATAGTGTCTGGTCTTACATTTAAGTCTTTAATCCATTTGGAGTTTATTTTTGTGTTTGGTGTTAGGCAGTGTTCTAATTTCATTCTTTTCCATGCAGCTGTTCAGTTTTCCCAGCACCACTTATTGAAGAGACTGTCTTTTCTCCATTGTATGTTCTTGCCTCCTTTGTCATAAATTAGGTGCCCATATGTGCGTGGGTCTATCTCTGGGCATTCTATCCTGTACCATTGATCTATATTTCTGTCTTTGTGCAAGTACCAGACTGTCTTGATTACGGTAGCTTTGTGGTATAGTTTGAAGTCGGGAGCCTGATTCCTCCAACTCTGTTTTTCTTTCTCAAGATGGCTTTGGCTATTCGGGGTCTTTTGTGTTTCTATATGAATTGTAAGATTTTTTGTTCTAATTCTGTGAAGAATGTCATTGGTAGTTTGATAGGGATTGCCTTGAATCTGAAGATTGCTTTGAGTAGTATAGTCATTTCCACAATATTGATTCTTCCAATCCAAGGACGTAGTATATATCTCCATCTGTTTATGTCATCTTTGATTTCTTTCGCCAGTGTTTTATAGTTTTCTGAGTACAAGTCTTTCGCCTCCTTAGGCAGGTTTATTCCTAGGTATTTTATTCTTTTTGTTGCAGTGATAAATGGGAGTGTTTCCTTAATTTCTCTTTCTGATTTTTTTGTTGTTGCTATATAGGTATGCCAGAGATTTCTATTTCATTTATTTCTGCTCTAATCTTTATGATTTCTTTCCTTCTGACTTTGGGTTTTCTTTGTTCTTCTTTCTCTAGTTGTTTTAAGTGTAGGGTTAGATTGTTTATTTTAGATTTTTCTTGTTTCTTGAGGTGAGATTGAATTGCTATAAACTTCCCTCTTAGAACTGCTTTTGCTCTGTCCCACAGGTTTTGGATTGTTGTGTTTTTGTTGTCATTTGTTTCTGTGTATTTTTTATTTCTTCTTTGATTTCTTCAGTGATCTCTTGGTTATGTAGTAGTGCACTGTTTAGCCTCCATGTATTTGTATTTTTTACAGCTTTTTTCCTGTAATTGATTTCCAGTCTCATAGTGTTGTGTTCAGAAAAGATGCTTGATATGATTTCAATTTTCTTAAGTTATCCAAAGCTTGATTTGTGACCCAAGATGTGATCTATCCTGCAGAATGTTCTGTGTGCACTTGAGAAGAAAATGTATTCTGCCACTTTGGGGTGGAATGTTCTATAAATATTAATTAGATCTGTCTGGTCTGTTGTGTCATTTAAAGCTTGTGTTTCCTTATTTATTTTCATTTTGGATGATCTGTCCATTGGTGTAAGTGGGGTGTTAAAGTCCCCTACTATTATTGTGTTACTGTCGATTTCTCCTTTCATGGTTGTTAGCATTTGCCATATGTATTGAGAGGTGCTCCTCTATTGGGTGCATAAACATTTATAATTGTTATATCTTCTTCTTGGATTGATCCTTTGGTCATTATGTAGTGTCCTTCTTTGTCTTTTGTAACAGTCTTTATTTTAAAGTCTATTTTATCTGATGTAAGTATTGCTACTCCAGCTTTCTTTTGATTTCCATTTGCATGGCATATCTTTTTCCATCTCCTCACTTTCAGTCTGTATGTATCCCTAGGTCTGAAGTGGGTCTCTTGTAGACAGTATATATATGGGTCTTGTTTTTGTATCCATTCAGCCAGTCTGTGTCTTTTGGTTGGGGCATTTAATCCATTTACATTCAAGGTTATTATCTATATGTATGTTCCTATTACTGTTTTCTTAATTGTTTTGGGTTTGTTTTTGTGCATCTTTTTCTTCTCTTGTGTTTCCCACTTAGAGAAGTTTCTTTAGCATTTGTTGTAAAGTTGGTTTGGTGGTGCTGAATTCTCTTAGCTTTTGCTCGTCTGAAAAGCTTTTGACTTCTCCATCGAATCTGAATGAGGTCCTTGGTGGGTCGAGTAATCTTGGTTGTAGGTTTTTCCCTTTCATCACTTTGAATATATTGTGCCACTCCCTTCTGGCTTCTAGAGTTTTGCTGAAAAATCAGCTGATATCCTTATGGGGATTCCTTTGTATGTTATATTTCGTTTTTCCCTTGCTGCTTTTAATATTTTTTCTTTGAATTTAATTTTTGTTAGTTTGATTAATGTGTGTCTTGGTGTGTTTCTCCTAGGGTTTATCCTGTATGGGACTCTGTGTGCTTCCTGGACTTGGGTGACTAAGTCATGTTAGGAAGTGACTAACTTGGGTGACTAACATGTTCCCATGTTAGGGAAGTTTTCGACTATAATCTCTTCAAATATTTTCTCAGACCCTTTCTTTTTCTCTTCTTCTTTTAGGACCCCTGTAATTCAAATATTGGTGCATTTAGTGTTGTCCCAGAGGTCTCTGAGATTGTCTTCAATTCTTTTCATTCTTTTTTCTTTATTCTGCTCCTCGGCAGTTATTTCCACCAGTTTGTCTTCCAGCTTACTTATTCATTCTTCTGCCTCAGTTATTCTGTTATTGATTCCTTTTAGTGTATTTTTCATTTCAGTTATTGTGTTGTTCATCTCTGTTTGTTTGTTCTTTAGTTCTTCTAGATCTTTGATAAACGTTTCTTGTATTTTCTCAATTTGTGCTTCCATTCTATTTCCGAGATTCTGGATCATCTTTACTATCATTACTCTGAATTCTTTTTCAGGTAGATTGCCTATTTCCTCTTCATTTATTTGGTCTTGTAGGTTTTTATCTTGCTCCTTCATCTGTGACATATTTTTTTGCCGTCTCTCTTTTTTTTTTTTTTTTTTTTTTATGAGTGGTATTGTGTTCCTGTCTTACTGTTTGTTTGGCCTGAGGCTTCCAACTCTGGAGTCTGTAGGCTATTGGGTAGAGCTGGGTCTTAGTGCTGAGATGAGGAACTCTGTGAGACCTCACTCTGATGAGTACTCCCTGGGTTCTGAGGTTCTTTGTTAGTCCAGTGGTTTGAATTCAGAGCTCCCACTTCAGGAGCTTCTGCCTGACCCTGGGCTCGTGAACCAGGATCCCACAAGCCATGTGGGGTGGCAAAAAAAAAAAAAAAAAAAAAGAACAGTAACAAAGTAAAAAAATTAGACTAGGAAACTAACAGATAATGTTAGAAAAAATGTAAAAATAAAAATATAGATGAATCAACAACCGGAAGGTACATCAGTACCACAATAGTAAAAAAGAGGAGGAGGGGGGAAAAAAGTGGGGGAAGGCCTTGATTGTGGAGGGCGGGGCCTAAGCAAGGGTGAGGTTTGGGGGGTGGGCGGGCCACTGCTCAGGACCCACAGGGCCGGAAGAGGCCCTGGGGGCTGTGGAGGGTGGGGCTTAGGCTCAAGGAACAGAAGGGGCCCAGGCGTGCCCCCCCACCCCTGGTCCCAGAGGACAGGGGACCTCTCCTGGGAGCCCAGCAGGCTTCCTGGGCTCAAGTGGGCGGGGCAAACACCCTCCTCTCCTCTCCTGCTCCTCCAGTCTGGGGTCTGGGAGGGCCCCGGGAGGGCCCCTCCCACCTGCCTCTCCTGTTCTCCTCTCGGCCTCCTTCCTATGCCCCCATGGACCCACACAACCGGTTCGCTCTGGGGTTCCTCCCGTCTCCTTGGGCATCGGTCCCCTACCAGTGGCCAGCAGGTGCCCTAGTTGTGGGGAGATGCTAACTCCACATCTTCCCACACTGCTGTCTTGACTCCACCCTTCCTTCATTTCTTAATTCGTGCTTTTCTTCATTCTAAAAAAGAATTTACAACCAACAAAAAAAAAATGCAGTAAATCAGGATTTAACAAATAAGTGAGAAAAAGAGTAAGATTGAAACAGAAAAAATAAGATGTAATTGAGGGTTGGTTAGTACACAAACTCATGGTATTAATTTGTCACACTTAATAGTCTTAGGCTGTAAAAAGAGCTCTATGTTAAGAGCAAATATGAAGAAAAAAACATGGGTTACCCAGTACTCAGGGTTGATAACGTAAAATACAAACAACAAACAAGTGGTCCCTCTGAGGAATACTACTCCTTCTACTAAGATGGGGGGATGACAGGCCCTGTGTAATGCCATAAACAACATTCTTAAGAATACTCTTTAAAAAATACAGCAACGAATTTTATTTAATTCTTTTGGATAATACCTGTCAGGGTAGACAAAGTAAAACTAGTTCTATGCGGGTTAGAACATTGTGGTTGAATACAGTTGCTCTATTGAAGAAGGGTCAGAATGCAGAGAGACCTAGCCAGATGCCAAACATTTTTTAGATGGCAGCTGGAAATGAGTAAAGAATACAGCAAAACAGCAAGAACTTCAGCCTGGAAATAGTAGTAAGATGACTCTGAGTGGAATGATCCGAGCTATGGAATCAGTCAGTTGCTGCAGTTTCTTGGACTAAGTGTTCATCAGTTCCCCAAGCCTGGATTAGGCTGAGGACATTGAGTATATACTAGGACACACTGTATATAGGGAAGTAGGATGTGAACTCTAGGCAGATAAGAATGGATTCTGGAACGCCTTTTTTCTTTCTGTATTGGAGTACCTTTTTAATGAGGCATAGGGAAATTTTCATCTTACAATCTTTAGGGCAGTGGTCCTCTAAAGTTAGCATGCATTTGAATCACTTGGAAAGCTTGTTAAAACACAGATTGCTGGACCCGACCTCCAGAGTGTCTGATTCTGTAGGTCTGGAGTGGGGCCTGAGAATTGCATTTCTAAAAAGTTTTTTTTTTTTTAATTGAGATATAATTGACATACAACATGCTATTAGTTTCAGGTATACAACATAATGATTTAATATTTGTAAACATTGCAAATCTAACAAGTTCTTAAGTAATGCTGATGCTGCTGGTCAGAGCCCTCACTTTGAGAACCACTGCTCTGCAGACAGGAAGTAAAATGAAACTGGATAAGTATTTAAATAGTAATGCTAACAGTCTAAATTAGGGGAAAGGCTTAGATTATTTTTTTGAAAAATTTCTTAGTTATTTTTCATACAACCAAGTCCTCATTAACAAGCTAATGATGGAGAGTGGGTCCAAAGCTAAGTCTGATAGGACTTCATTTGTTTTGTTGCGAAGGATCATTTGTTCCTAGCATACTTGATCATTTGCATGCTTATATTGTATTGGGTTGGCCAGAAAGTTTGTTTGGGTTTTTCCGTAAGGTGTTACAGAAAAACCGAATGACCTTTTTTCCCTTTTTATTTATTTTTTAATTTAATTTAATTTTATTTTTTGGCTGCGTTGGGTCTTCGTTGCTGCATGCAGGCTTTCTCTAGTTGCTACTCTTTGTTGCAGTGTGTGGGCTTCTCACTGTGGTGGCTTCTCTTGTTGTGGAGCACAGGCTCTAGGTATGCAGGCTTCAGTAGTTGTGGCATGTGGGCTTCAGTAGTTGTGGCATGTGGGCTTCAGTAGTTGTGGCACGCGGGCTTCAGTAGCTGTGGCTCACGGGCTCTAGAGCGCAGGCTCAGCAGTTGTGGCACACGGGCTTAGTTGCTCTGTGGCATGTGGGATCTTCCTGCACCAGGGCTTGTACCCGTGTCTCCTGCATTGGCAGGCGGATTCTTAACCACTGAGCCACCAGGGAAGCCTGTGAATGACCTTTTTTGGCCAACCCAATAATTTTGTGTACTTGAGCCTACTGGTGATATCAAATATAAATTTGATATAACCTATGTCAAATTCACAATTAATTGGAATTCTAAGATTCCGCAGGGAATTTTTTGTTTTCCCCAGAACTGATCTGTTAATTATCTGAAATGCAAAAGTGCAAAGATTCTAACTTCTATGTTTAGAATGGTAATACCACCGTGGGCCATTTGAATGTAAAACGAGTAATTTCTCCATTAATTCAGTGTTTTAAAGACATGGTTTCTAAGGGTATTGAAATAGAGAGCTCATTTTAATGACTTTTTCTCCGTAGTATCAATGGGCCTTTCCTATCAAGTTTTGGTTTAGGATAATAATTTTGGTATATTGCAATAACATGCTTACTGTCTAGCCTTGAGCTCCAAGAAATGCTTTATGGATTTTTTAAGGCTATCTCACAGTATTAGTAAATGTTGGTATCCCACCAAATCAATTGTGTTGTAATGAGACCACAAAGTAGGCTTTATCTCTTTTTTATTCTAAAAATAGAGCCACTCTGGAGACTACATTATAAACTAAAAAGAGCAAAGGGGTCTGACTTATGTTTTCCTTTGATTCTTGGTATGGTTAAAAGATAACCAAGAGCACTTGTAAGAACTTTATATATTTACCTGTTAAAAACATGTGGGTTAACTGTGCTTGAGAAGGTTCTATTATAATACCCTCTACACAAATAGCTGATAGTTGATACAGTAACTTTCAGAACATAAATATTAATTTGTGTCCAGCTGATAATCTCATATAGAGTGCTGATGGCTCTGATTTTTCCTTTTTAGACATTGTTTTAATGCCTAATAAGATAAAGTTCTACATGTGGAAAATATTAAAGTAATTAAAAACATTTGGCTTTTCTGCATATATTTTCTAAAATTAACTGTCTTGTTAACACTCATCTCTCTTGTCTCTAATTGGGTTGAAATGTGTGAAAGAAAAAGAGCTTTGATATGGAACTGTTTTTCAAAGGATGGTTCCACTGTGATACACATAAAGGAGCTGATAGCTGTAGCTTTGAAAAAGTTTCTGATGTCAACATTTTTACTTAGGTGGCACAAGCTTTAAATAAGAAATTGCTTACATGTCAGTAGCTAAAGTTTTTCATGTATCATTGGAAATTAGAGTTAAAAGATGATGCTCCAAGATCTGATTCTGGAGAAATACTTTATCTTATTTCTTTAAAATAGTCAAAGTATCATATAACTTGCTCGTCAAAAAGGGGGACTATAGTGATTTGCTTTTCTAAAGGCAGATAAAGACTATTATTTCCTTATTTCAAGTGTTCTATAGCTGGATGGTTTTGACTGACTTTAAAATTGCTGAAAAGAATTAAGAAAACAAAATTGTGTATAATATCTGAATCAGATTGAAGTACTATAATTTGAGTAACTCTTCCTAAGGCTTTACATTAAAAAAAAAAATTCTTATGGACCATCCTTATTCTACAATTTCACCATAGGCAAACACCCAGTATATTGAGACAGCTCTTACCGTCTTTTGAAGGTTGAATTTTACATAAAAACAAGGTTATATTGTATGCCTGTGGAAAAATTAATATTCATTTCTTTCCTATCATCCTGTGAGTTTTATTAAAACTGCTACCACCTGTCAGGGAGAGGTAGAAGAGAATCACAATGAAAGGAATTGATATGGAAGTAACTTTCTGAAGGAAAATAGAAGCAGGTTTTTTTTTTTTGTATTGTGCTATATGTACCATTAGGGTCTTGGCTAATCACTATTGCAAAAGTCTGAGAGGATTCACAGTCTGAAGGGCAGAAGGCAGGGGCATAACGAGGTTTGGTGGAGTCTGAAGCATATACAATTTGGAGGGTTTTCTTTAAGGAAAAACAAAACCCACAAAAGTATTTTCCTCAGGAAATTTACAAAAACCTGAGACTAAGTGAAAGCATCAGATTCCCTCCCAGGGCCCTGAAAGGGTCAGTGACAGAAGGGGCCCTTAAGTTTAAGTTTTACCAACTTCAAGGTAAGTATTGCCTTTGGGGCCAAAAGGAGGAATATAGGTTTTGCCTGTGGGCAGGAGGTGACCTCCAAAATTCTTTCCAGAACTGAGCATATGTTTCAAACTCCACAACCAATTGAAGAGAAGTTTTACTTTTGCTGCAGAATTTCCATCTCACCTTCTTCAGTCCTGGTTTCCAGAGCATATACCTGAAACGTGGAATCTTCAATGAAACTTAGTAGATATTTTTTAGTTAGTCAATTAGGAGTTGATCAAAATCTAGCACTTGGCCCATGTTGCTGAAAATTGAGAGAAATTGTGTTACGGATATGGTTGGCAATTTATTGGATTTTTCCATGTTTAGTGTTTCCACACCGGCAAGCAAAGTACCTGAATGGCATTACTCCTAAGGAAATGTGATCATTGACTTACAGTTTACTGTTGAGTGTTACAGAGGCTCAATGGGAGAACCATCTGTTGGAACAGTATTTCTATTTCGCATGTTATTACGTAATACATATTGTCCCTCAGATCTCACCTGTCAAGGATTCTGTATCCCTCTTGTTGATCCCGATGTCTAGTGACCTTACAAGATATCTGCTTAGTGACACAGACAAGTGTTGTGTTAAAAAATACAGGTTTTAGAGCTTAAAATATTTGGTAAGCATAATCACCATACACCAGGGTTACTTTCTCATATTCATTGTAAAATATTTAGAAAATATGCTAGTTTTATATATTCAGAGAGAAAGATTATCTTTAAAAGGGTGGATTTGGGAGCTAGCCCAATGGCTCTGAGTGTATCAGTTGCTAACTCTGTGCCACTGGGCAGTCTTTACGTGTTTGTGTTTCCATTTTCTCATCTATAAATGGGGGTTTCCTAAGGTTCTTATAATGATTAAATGGTATAATAAATGTGGGGTGCTTGGTGAAGTGTCTGGAAGATAGTAAGCACTTCTAAGTATTTACCTATTGCTGCAGCTACAGTTTAGCCATTGATTCAACATTGTGCAAGTACACATCTGATAAATTCCTACTTTTAGTAAATGAATGAAAATTGGTGTCTTTATAAGCCTGAATGTTTTCCCTTATCACAAAATGAGAACTGTGTAACACAACCTATTTTCATTTTTGCCTTAGATATCAGTAAGCTTAGAGCTAAATTCATTATTCCGACTGTGTAATTTGTTCAAGTCTGAGAACAACTACTTTGCTTTCTTCAGTTGATCTCTATTCTCTTTGATCTTTTAATTTCTAATTTTATACCATCTTAATCAGTAAATCACTGCCAAGCCTTTTGGCCTGGGAATAATTTGTATAAAATGGTCTATCTCCCATTCCCCATTAACATCTTTATCATGTTCAGTTGCACACAGTTCTCATTTGTGTGGTTTTAGCGGAAGCATGGATTCTTCCTAGACTTAGGAAAGTGGTCCATCCTGCACGCCATCTAGGACCTTACATAGTGCACCATAGAGGCTACTTTTATGTGTCACATTTTATGACACAGGTTTGAAGAGCAAAATGCAAGTTATCATCTGCTTGCTAAATGCATAGGCTTAGAAAATGACTTATTTTGGGGGTAACTTTTAGACAAAACCAGAAGTCCTGTTCAGTATTTTAGAGCAAAAAACTACATAGGAGATATAAAACACTGTTTGGTCAAAACTCTCAGGCCTTAATAACTTGCTTGTAGTTTATATTCAAGAGTAAATCAATCACCATTAAATGAGATTTTAGGTCTTTCTAAAAGTGAGAAATTTCCACTGAAAGATGTAGCTTGTCATGTTTTTATTACCTATGATTTTGAAAGCTGGAAATACTGCATTTTCTGTCTCTTCAGCTTTTCTTCCACATTATAGCTAGGTACCCCCAAATGTGTTGAAAACTTTCAACTACTAAGTGGTATTATGAGTGACTCATTATTAAAGAGCTTTGTCTGCTATCTGACAGAAACAAGCCATTCTAGGTAGAAATAAAAATTTGAAGACTCACAAAGTTCTGTGAATTTACAGCTGAGGATACTGCATGTAGTTACCAGAAAATTTTTCCAACTCTGTTTTGGAAATTTTTAGCTTGCCTACGTTTTAGAAAAAAAATGTTGAGCATCTACAACTTACTTAGAAGTATGAATGAATGAGTGCATAGTTAAACAAAAAATCCCAGATCTGATATTGATATTTGAATAGGAGACCCTGTTCAAGTATCAACCCCCATGGCCTAGTTCCAGCTGTGTCACTCAATAGTTAGGTGATTTTTGAGCAAAAAAGTTAATCTCTCTGTGCCTTGATTTTTCACATCTATAAAATGAGGAGGATTGGGTTAAATGGATCTCTAACTCCCCATTCAGCTCTAACAGACTTTGATTCTATTGTCACAAAGCAGAACATAATAAAATGCTTTATTGAAACTCAGGTGGTACAGTATCATTCAGCATGGGTCCCTGGAATATATCCAATGGTCAGGGATGAAGTTCACAGTTATGTGTATTCTAAATTATACATTGAACACTTAAAGACAGTTACCGATGTCTATAATATGCTTGTGGCACTTCTGTTCCATAATCTATGAGGGGTAATTGATGGTCCAGTCAGCTACTGTGTTTGCGCTAAAAGCAAGCCTCAGTCCACACTTGGGACCATGCTGATACAGGCATCTGTAGAATTGCTGTGGCTTTCTGCTTACCTGCTAGGATTCCTGCAGTGAGGATAGCCTCTGGGAAACAAAGCCACTGTGAGACAGTTTCATTTCCATTGAGGAGAAAAATGAGTTGAGAATCTCAAAGTGGGATCTGTGGCCTTCTGTGGTCCATTAGGGCCCAGCAAACACTCCACATGTATGTTTGGTAGCTGGGGAGGAAAAGAAGAAAGAGACAACTTTGTTCACATACATCCCACAAATTTTAAATATTAATAATTGACACGCAGTATAGCATATTGATTATGAATAATTGTAAGAGACAATAGAGCCCATAATGGTTAAGAGAGGGAACTTGGAAGCTCGTCTTCCTAGGTTCAAATTTGAGCACTGCCTCTCAGTTGCTGTGTGATTTTGAGCAAGTTGCTTAACTTCTTTGTGCCTCAGTTTCCTCATGTATAGAGTAAGTATAGTAATAGTACCTACCCTGTAAGGTTGTTGTGAGGACTATTGCATTATTAAATGTAAGGCATTCAGAATAAGATCTGGCACACTGTAAATATTTTGTGTTATCTATTATTATTATCATTACATTATTTCTGCAAAATGTTTATGTTTTTAGTATCAGTTAAGAATAGATCTGGGGACAAATAGCTGAAAGTCCTAAGATAGAAATGACCTAAGCTGGCAGTTTATTTCTCTGCGATATTTTGGGGGGGGGAAAAAAAAAAGGTAGCTAATGCCCTGTGGTGTTAGGGACCAGACTCCTTTGTTTTGTTTTGACCAGTCTCAGTGGGCTGTTTCTACCTCATGGTCCAAGATGGCTGCTCAAGCCATCTTGTTTGAATTCATGCCAGGTCAGAAGAAGGATAGAAGGGTAAACCCTTTCCTTTTTTTTTTTTTATTGAATTATAGTTAGTTTACAATGTTGTGTTAGTTTCAAGTGTATAGCAAAGTGATTCAGTTTTTTTATATATATAAATATATATATATAAATATATATATAAATATATATATTTTTCAAATTGTTTTCCATTATAGGTTATTGCAAGATATTGAGTACAGTTCCCTGTGCTTTACAGTAGGTCCTTGTTATCTATTTTATATATAGTAGTGTGTATCTGTTAATCCCAAATTACTAATTTATCCCCCACCTCCTTGCCCCGCTATCCCCTTTGGTAATCATAAGCTTGTTTTCTATGTCTGTGAGTCTATTTCTGTTTTGTAAATAAGTTCATTTGTATCATTTTTTAAGATTCCACATATAAGTGATATCATATGTTATTTGTCTTTCTCTGTCTGATTTACTTCACTTAATATGAAAATCTCTAGGTTCCATCCATGTTGCAGCAAATGGCATTGTTTCATTCTTTTTTATGGCTGAGTAGTATTCCATTGTACCACATCTTTATCCATTCCTCTGTCGATGGACATTTAGGTTGTTTCCATGTCTTGGCTATTGTGACTATTGCTGCTATGAACATAGGGTGCATGTATCTATTTGAATTATAGTTTTCTCCAGATATATGTACAGGAGTGGGATTGCTGGATCGTATGGTAACTCTATTTTTAGTTTTTTAAGGAACCTCCATACTGTTCTCCATAATGGCTGTATCAATTTACATTGACCTTTCCTTTTAAGCACAAGTTTCAGAGGTCCACATGACTATTTGGCTTACATTTTGTTGACCACTTAATAACAAGCCCACACTAAGCTTCAGAGGAGAATGTAAAGTGCTCATGAATGTGATGAGTCCACAGTGATGGCTTTGTTATCGAGAATGAGAGTGTATTAGGAAACAACTAGTATCTATCCATAAATGTACATTTTGAAGACTGGAGTCCTCAGTTTTCTCTGTTAAGGTGTAGGCTTGTTGCTAAAATATTTATTTGCATATGATTTAAATATTTGATTTCTGTTGTAACTGTTGTGTTATTTTAATTCCTATGTACACAAAAATGGATTGATGTCTCAAGTGTGATTAATTAAATGATAAAAATGGAATTAAAATATTAGCATCAGAACTCCAGTTCAAACACTGAAGTTAAACCTATATAAGTTGGTAAAAGGGACTCTGGTAGTGTCATAATTTACCAGAGGCTTCTGAATAAGGAGTCATGTGGACAGCCAAGTATGACAGTGAATATCTAGCATTCAGATTTTATTGGACTGGTGATCCACTGACCCCTAGTCACCTGTTATGAACCTGTCAAAATGGTCTCTGCACTGTGAAATTGATGATCTTTTTTCCCCCTGAAGACAGAGACTAAAACCCTAGAGCCATCACTCAGAATTTCAGTCTTTTTTGTGACATAAGTCACACTATTACCAAGAATCTTCTCAACTAGCCCAAACACTAATGACAAATATGTGTAGAGGGGAAGCAGATTAATTATTGGCAAAATCCCTTTGTTAAATGATATGTCACACGTCAGTGGCCAGCAGTGCGTAAAACAGCATTTGCTATTTTGTGTACTCACCTTTTCCTCACAGTGAGGCAAAGATTCAGTGGAGACTGAATCTAGTTTGGAATATATGAAATACATATATTTATTCATTTATTCACTCGCTGAACAAATATTTTTTTAGAGCCTACTCTGTTGAGAATTGTTCCCGACGCTGGAAATACAGCAGTAAACAAGAGACAAAGCCTTTGCCTTCATAGAACTTACGTTAGAGGAAATTGTTTGAGGACTTTTAGCATTATCACTTAAGACCATGTGGTGCAGGAAACGGGAGTGTTATTTTGAGAGTTCTGGTATAGACTGAACAAGGTGGGTTAGAGTTTACTGAGATCGATCAGGAGAGTAAAGCAGTTGTTTTGGCAGGGGGCGGGGCGGGGCGGGCAAAGCGTGGCGTTGCTTTGCAAGTAAGACCTTTACCCCAATAGTTTTCCATATTCTGCTTGATTCTCTAAAAGTCATTTCTCGTCAGTAATATGCCCCCTACTTTAGGATTCAGGGACGAGGGAACTCGTGAAAACTGTGACTAGGATGGCATTGAAATCACAAAGTATGTATCTTAACGTTCCAGGCAAAGAAATACAAGATTGTTTTTTTCCCCTCTGAAGGATGCTGGCTGGCTGCCCAGTGGTAAAGGGGCTCAAATGTGTTTGTCTGAAAGATGGAATAAAAACATGTCTTGCTGGTAGTGGATTCATTTATTTATATTAAGTGGCTTGCTTCGTTGGTATTTCTTCATGATACTCAGTTTCTTGAATAGCGCGGCCCTACCTTTTCATGGCTGCGTAACCACCGTGTCAGACATGGAGAGTAAGTTATTGGGGGTTTTGAAGAAGACTGAATACAAATCTTTTTTTTTAACATCTTTATTGGAGTATAACTGCTTTACAATGGTGTGTTAGTTTCTGCTGTATAACAAAGTGAATCAGCTATACGTGTACATACATCCCCATATCTCTTCCTTCTTGCGTCTCCCTCCCACCCTCCCTATCCCAGCCCTCTAGGTGGTCACAAAGCACCGAGCTGATCTCCCTGTGCTGTGCGACTGCTTTTTACCAAGAATTTAATTTTTCCCCGTTACTTTACAATTTCCTTCATTTAGATGATGAACTTGAATGGCATAATTAAAAATCTATAGAAATGCTGCAGCAGAATATAAAGATTTATTTCTTTATGTTGAAAGAGATAGCCTTACTTTAAGTGTGACAGGTGTTTCAACTGACTGTCTGAAAGCATAGATACAGGAGATATCTCTCCATAATTCCCAGATCTATATTAACTCCAAATATCCTGAACTCTCAGAGAACCCTGCCCCTGCCCCCCAAACACACCTGCATCCTAATGTTCTGTAATGATGAAGGAGTTTCTAATTTAGATGAAATAGTAAGAAAATAGACATGGAATCTGAACTTTAGCTCGTATCAGATAAAGGTACCTTAATGAAAGATTTAAGCAGAAACTCATCTCTTACTGATATGACACTATTGTTCATTTAAAAAATTTTAATATTTGCTTAAAAATTCTGATGACTCTCTTTTGTTTAATAAGATTGGTGTCTGTGCATGCTGAACTTCTGTTAAGCAGATCAAAGATTCCTTAAGTTCGAGAAAGACCGCTCTAGCCAGAGGAACAGCAATAAGATGCACAAAGAGCAAGATGATGAAACTTAAGAAAAATTAGTTGGGCATGTAATAGACAATGGCTTTTATTTTCTCAAAAATCTGTGGGTTGAATGGTTGTTTTGGGGGTCACTCCATCTGTGTTAGCTGGGCTTAGTTGGGGCTGCTTGGTTTTCTTCCATGTGGACTCTCTTTCCAGTTAGTCTTACTTAAAGCATGGCAGCTGGGTACCAAGATGGGCTTTCCAAGAGAACTGGCCCCAAAGTGTAAGTGCTTGCCTGTCTCTTGGTCAAAGCAAGTCAAGTGACCAAGCACAGAGTCAGCATCAGAGAGGGAAACACAAAGGAATAAATCACCCAAGTATGTTTCACTGGGATCCACTAAGGAAACAGTCTACTACAAATGTGCAAGGAAGGAAGCCTCTAATTCGAAACGTTTATAATTCTGATGAAACCTAAGGGCTTGGTATCTTGAGAGGTGGAATAAGCTGAAACTGTGTAAGTTTGATTTACTTTATGAATGTGAGAAGCAGGCTGTCTTAGGGCTTTGGCTCTCAACTTTGGCTGCATGTTAGAATCACTTGGGGAACTTCGAAAATTTCAGATGCTTAGGTTGCATCCTAGGCTAATTTACTAAAACTTCCTAGGAACTGACTCAGGCATGAATATATTTTAAGGTTCTTTGGCGGGATTCCAAAGTTCAGTCAAGGTGGAGAGTCACTATTTTAGGGCTATGTTTCTGTTGAGATGGCCTTGAAGGAGGACAGCAATGTCTTTTCTTGGCATCACTGATTGAGATAAAATGCTCGCCAGGTGTGCAGTGAGTAAAGGATTTTTGTTGGGCTCCCAGGTTATGACATCTTCCAGTTGTTCCAAAGGTATCTTTTTCCTGAGGTATCAGCTCACTCTTATTTCTGCTCTCCTCTTATTTCTGCTAAAACGGTTCAGTATTTCCCCTTAAGTGACATTATAACATCTCATATGGATATATCTGGATTGAGGTCCTTAGTTTTCCGTCTCTGATGCTCCTGTTCCCTACTTATGTCTCCTGTAGATTTGTTACCATCCTCCTATGTCTTCATCACTCCAAACTCTTTGACTCTTAACCCTTTTTCTGCTTTTCAGAGCAGTTGCCTTTCTAAGGTCTAAACTATGTGGCAGTCTCCTCGTTGTTCTTTCTCCTTGCATTTTTCTCAGACTAATTCTTTATGACTGCAATTGATTCCTGTAATCTAACACATTTTTATTCTTCTTTCTACAAAATTAAAACTTAAATGTATAGGTTTGTATATCTGTGGTTAGCCATACCTTTAATTTTTTATGATAACATTTCAAAATGTAATATATGTACCTGGTAAATTAAAACTTTGCACGTAAGTATAAAGTAAAAAGAACTGTTTTCATGCCCACCCACAGTTTAATTCCATTAAGGAAACTATTAGTGCTTTATCATATATCCTTCCAGAAAAGTTCTAGGCATATACCAAAAATTATATAAATATTTTAAAATATATAGCAATGGGATTAAGTATAATATATTCTAAACTTTAAGAAAAATGGAATATATCTTGGAGATTTTGCCATATTTTGGCTTTTTGATGATATATTTTATTGTATGGCTATAGCATAATTTATTTAAATTATCCCCTTTTGGTAACATTTACTCTCTTTCCAGTTAACTGTTATTTCCAACGTATACCTTCATGTAAATGTGTATATTAATAGCAGGGGAATTGCTCAATCAGATAGTGCATGCACTTAAATTTTGATAGCTTCTTTCAAAGTGCCTTCCAAAAGGATGCCAATAATTTTATATTTCCATAGTAGTTTATAAAAATACCTGTTTTCCCAAATCTTCATCTACACAGGATTTTAACCAACTTCTTATGTTTGGCTTTAGTTTAGGCCCTTATTATCTCATGGGAACTATTGGAATAATCTATTTTCTCTGCTTAACCTCTACAGAGACATTAGCAGAGTGTGGTACACGTGCAAGATTCCCTATAAATGTCAGAGTGATAGACTTTACCGGATTAAAGAACAGATTAGAACATTTCTACTCTTCTTAATCACAGTCACAAAAATCCGATGTAATGTAAATATTCCATGGTGCTACTTTCGAGCCATAACCCATCCTAAAATAAAAGTAGCCAAGTAGTGTGTACCAGGTGTATATATATGTTTAAAAAGCTGAACAAAGTACTAGAAATCTACCAACAGGTATGTTGCTGGTATGGTGCGTACTTTACACTTAGTGGGTTGTAGCATTTTTGAAGAGTCTATATATACATGTAATTAATTTCCTTTTAAAACTGTGTTTGAAAGTATCTTTGCTTATTTGGATTTTGTGGGATTTCCTCTTGTAAACAAATAGTAGAGTAAATGACTAATGAAAAAGATAGTCCGACACATGTAGTGGAATATTTAGGAAAGTCTGTAAAAATTACAGCTTGTATAATGAAAAACTGGCATTGAGCAATATTTTATTATATTGTAATTAAAAAGTCATGACTTTATGAATTACATTTCATATCTGGCCTCTAGTTTTTCTTTTAATATATTGGAATTGTTTTATTAATAAGGAAATTAAAAAATTTTTGAACCTTTTACTTTGAGGCAAATATAATTTTCCTGGTTCATTGTTAAACTTATCTCTCTGTTAAATATCTTCCCATTTTTTAGAGTGATAGAAAATGTGGAAAGCTGTATTATGCTTTTTAGGATTTTAAGAAATATTTATTGTACTTAGGTAAATTAATAAGAAATTATTGACTTACTGGGTAAAAGATTAGCATGTTATACAATGCCTTTCCTTTTCAAAATGTGCATTATTCATCACTGATGAGAGTGAAGTTGTATGTTTAACATGGATTCATGAAACTGAAGGTATACAATCTCTTTACGTTGAGAAATACCTATTTCTCTTCAGGGACCTTTCTTTCTACCTATCATAGGAGACCTTCTAAAAGCTACCTAATTTATTGACTGTCTTAGTATTTGTACTAGGTATTTTACAGATATTCTTTTATTTAATCTTTACAAGGGCCTCTTGAAGTGTTACCACATTTTATGGCTGACAAGATTAAGCCTCCATTAGATTAAGTAACTTGGCCACTGATTACAGACTTTGTTAGGGGCAGAGCTAGGATGCAAACCTGACCCTAAGTCCACAATATATGTCCAAAATGATGTTCATGGGATTGAATTTTGGCCAACAGGTCAAGATTCCAAAGAGTTCATTTTAGTCTTCCATTATCTTCCTTAACCTTTGTGTATCACTTGAACTCCATGATGTCCCAGAAGCTAAAAAATGGGAATGATTACATTTTATGGTTCTTATTAGAATACAGCATCATTCAAAGGCGCATCATTCAGTCTCTTTGCTGAAGGAGAAGCCACCAAGATAAAGCAACCTAAGGTGAGAGCAGAAATAGCTATTTATAATGTCAAGCCATTGAATCAGTCTTTCCTATTGTTTGAAAGGAAAGAAGGAATCAGATTCAAGAGAGAGAATTCAGTTCTGTGGTCAGTTCTGGGCTGGCTATTTATTTTCCTTTTACTAAATTCTCCCACAGGTTTTCTTTGAAAAGGTGAGCTTTTATTTTTGTGTGAGAAGTACAAAAGATAGATTTTCATAGTTCTTTAAAGTGTAATTTCTTACCATGATGACTTCAATCATTTTATCACAGTTGAGATGTATTAAAATGTTTTTTTAAAGCTTTGTTTATAATGTTTAAGATGGTTTGTTCATCCAGTTTTTGTATATAAGACAAGGAATTTTTCTTTATTTCAACTTTAATGAAACACTATGTTATGTACTTATTTATCTGGCAAATAGTTATAAGCCTTGTTTTAAATTTTGTGATGTTTTGAAATAGAGCATTTGATGTAGTTATAATGTTGGTTACATATATCGTCCTAGTGTCATAATATCTACATGAGTCCAGCTTTCAGTTTCAGAAATCTCTTGTTTACTCTCTCACGCTCCTGGGATGGATGCTGTCATTGTCTTTATTATCTGAGGAAAATGTCTCACCTTGCCATCAAGCCCACAACCTTCATTTTTAATCAGACAATGCTTACTTATTAAAGATCGTTCTAAAGCTGAATCAAATAAATTTCTAGAAACTCAAGAGGCAGGATTTACTCTTATTTATATAATGACAGAAGTCAACTTAAAATTGAGCCTTGAAACATCTGTAAATATTCTTTGCATTGAATTAGAAATCTGTATGTTCATTTTTTTTTTTTAAGATGTCAATTCCAGCAATACGGACATTGGAATTTTAGTTTATTTCTTTTGATGTTTTGGATCAGACAATGACTTTTTTCCATTTGCTATTGCTTTTAATGTTACATATTTTCTTTAGTATGCTGATTAGGAATCTCAGCTGTCAGCTGCTCCTCTTGCTTTAGTTGACAGGTTCCCTGCACTCCCCCCCTGCCTTTCATATTTGTTGCAACCCTATAGCATAGCTATATGATTTCTTCCTAGATAGGCATCTCTTAGCTCTACTTACTAGGAGCATCATGCACTGGAAAGTGCATTTCACTGTTGACAACACTTCTGCTATTCTATCCAGTTAAATCTGATCTAGCTAAAACAAAGCCAAAATACTCCCTATGTAAAGTTACCACATACAGATTAAGTTTACTTTGTGTTTGTTCTTTTAATTTAGCTTTATGGATTAAAGACTTAACTCTATCTGAATATTTTGAGTAAGTGCATTTTTCAGGACTGACACATAGGCAACTTTCTTTGCCTGGGTAAATTGGTTTCCTGGCTAGATTAGCAAAAGACCCAAAATTCTTCAAAATATAGAAGTTATTTTTTTTTCCAAACATATGCTAGTTTCCAGCGAACTGAAGAAGATGGATTTTACAGAAAGTAAAATTGATTTTAAAAGGATTTTAGGTCTTTATGAACCTATTTTTTTTTAAAGGAGATAAATAGTACATTTTTACTGTCAATAGTAGAAACTCCTGATTGATACATAGCCTGAGTTTTTTTTTCCCCCAAGATATTTCATGTGCACATAATGTCATACATTGAGCTCTGAAGAATATTTGTAGCACTCTCAAGGATAATACCCCTGCTTAAATATTGAGTCTCACGGACTTGGTGAAAATACATATATAATAGTATACAACAGGCTATTTGTTTTTGTTCAGTATTTATGTACTTATAATGTGAAAGGATAATGTGTATTGGTTGTTGATTTGACGAACTTCTATTCTGTGGTTATAGAATAATTAATTTCTCCATCTACATAATACTTAGGAAATGAATGTTTGGCCTATACCTAAGATATTTGCTTTTCTAGCGACTGAATTTCTTTTTCTGTGGGAAGATTTCTTCACAATTTTGATAGGTTTTACTAAGAACTTTTTTTAAACCTCGAATAAATGGAGGAACATACCACACACCTGGATGTTGATACTGAATTTTATAACAACTTTAATCTGGGCAAGTAGGCTACCTGACCTGCAGGCTGAATTTGGCATGCAGGTGTGTGTGTGTGTGTGTGTAGTGAATTTTTAACTTAAATTTAAAATATGTTTGGATATGGCAGACATTCTGCAGCTGCAAAAGTTAACTTCATTCTGTCTCATGTAACACTGTCTTGCTTCGCTCATTTGTATTACCTGCCTGGCTTCTAGAATCAGTTGAGGTTTTGACAATTAAAAAAAAAATCAATTTAGGAAGATCTGATGCATTTTATGTAATTCCAGTTAATCTTCCAGTGGGATTTGGTGGGGGAGGAGGGATGGATTTAAAGGTCATCTGCTGGACCATTTTCTGGGTTATAGAGAGAAAGTTAAATGGAGATTTACCACCAACCAGCTTATTATTTTTTTTCTTGTTTTGATTAGCAAATTGAGTTTTAACTGGGAAAATAACCTACTCCATAGGATTTAACTGGCTTGACTCTAGGGTAGAATAGAAGTGAGTAAATGTGTTCCTCTGGGTGGATGGTGATTGTGCAGTGAGTTCTCAGTGTGTGCTCACCAGAGCGGCAGCGGCATCACCTGATAACTTGTTTGGGGGAAAAAATACTCAGCCCCATCCAAAATCTACTGAATCAGAAACTGGGGCCGAGGCCCACAGTTTGAGTTTAACAAGCCTTGCAGGGCGTTCTGATGCTCTCTAAAATTGCAGAATCATTGGTCTGTTGAATCTTCTTACTGCAGTAAGATTAGTAGAATGGGATGTTGTTCCTTCGATTGAATAAATCTGAGTCTGGTCTTGACTTGGCCTGTTGCCACCCATGTGACTGTGACCCCCTGTATCTCTGTTCCCTGGTTGTAAAATGAGGGAATTGAGTTCTGTGACTTTCTTCCAAATGGTCCAAGGCACTAGTAACTTCAAAACTTTCAGCTGTATTATTTCTCCTCTCCTATTGCTATGCAATTAAAAATAAAAAGCCTGAAAGAAGTAACCGTTCAATTTTGCTTTGTTTAAGGGGCTGTGGGAAATGGAAGTAGAACATCTGTCAGGTGCCCTTAGGCTACAAACTAATAATGGAAGAAATGGCTCTGAATCTTCCTAACACCTGTAGGCCTTGCCTTAGAAGACACTTGACAAGGACAGTTGAAATATTTAGTGGTACTTGATGTGCTGGAGTATGAAACCAAGTGTAATTTAAGCAGTTTAGAGCACATTGAACTTGTCTAGCTAGTGCAATTGGTATAGCCAACAAATGGTTATGAAGGAAGCAGTTAATATAAATGATTTCCTGTGCTACTTGGAATGTTTTAAAAATGAATGAATTATAAAATTCTGTTCTCAATGCTGGTTTGGTGTGGATTTCTTTCATCACAAACTTGGTATTTGTGTTTAAATTGTGCTTTAACTTCAAATGTATTTCCATATATTCTATTTTATATAATGGCTAGAAAAACCTATCAAATAATAGTTTATTAGAACCACGAAACAGAGGCGAAGGTTCTTCTGCTTTATCTGATCAGTATCTGACAATTCTTAGAAACATTCTTCTGAATCTCATTGACTCTTTTGTGTTTTAAGTAGTATGTATGTTTCAAAAAACACTTAATATTCTGATCACAAAAGCATAACTACTCACTATAGAAAATTCACATATCATAGAGGTATGTAATAAAAAATGAAAGTCCCTTGGAATTCACTTCCCCTACTTTTGCCCACTACCCAAAGTAACCATTGTTTTTACACATTCCTTCATATTTTTTTCCAAAGTGCACTCTTAAAAATATTAGTGTTATACTTTTTCATGTTATACACCGGGTCAGAGTTTCAATTCTTTTGACAAACTGGGGTAGGATTCTAGTGTATTGGTAGAATTTTTAGTTTATATACATCCTCATAAAAGGGAAATATTTACAAATACGAATGCCACTAAAAATAAAAGCCAAGAGGAACTAAAATTTTTTTTTAAAATCGAGGAAATAACCAGCAGACTAATTTGCTTCTAAAACTTACGAAGTAGAAAGTTGCCCTTTTGTAAAATGGTATATTATGAGATTGTAATAAGGGGTTGATTGGGGTAAATGATTTTGCTTAGTTGGTTTAGAAATTAACTCAATGGTGATATTCCTGGAGGAAAGCCTAGACTGGTGTATTTGCTCTCTGTTTTGCTTGTATTTTCAAAATAATATGTCATTGTCTTGAGAATGTGCCAGGTTAAATCTCGGAAATGATCATCATTCATTAAGTCAGTCAACAAATATTTTTGCAATGCATCAGGCATGAGAATTTTTGGGAGGTTTAAGCAACATTTTTATTCCTCTGCCCCTTTGAAGGAACAGATCTGCTATTCCCAACTATTCACCCCCCTTGGTACCACCTAGAACCAGCTTCTACCCTACCCTCTGTTCACACCCCTTCCACCTTCCACCTGCATTAACACCTGACAGGCCCTTATTTCTCTGTCAGGGGTCTCTGTAGCTGTTTTGTCCTTGACCAAGCTATCTTTAGAAAAAATTTAATCTCTTGTGTAATTTTGGCAAACAGCAGCCCGAGCTCTGCTTTTCCAAACACATAACTTGCAGATTGTCATGTTTCTGTTGGGAGAAGGAAAAACGTCCAATCAGAAGAGAATTGAAATGATATAAATTAGGCTCATTGTTCCCCAAATCGCTGGTGTTAGGTAAGAATTGTGGATAAGAATAGCCTGGGCCTCCTTAAGGATCAGAGCAGGCATGTGTGCATGCATGAGGAAACCAGGCCTTTGTCAGGATCCTTTCTGGAATGGCTATTAAAGTAATTACAGTAATTTATAGATTTTTTTTTTTTCCTCCCTTCTGTTTCAAAATGGGTTCCTTTTTTTGTCTTTTGTCTTGAGTTCCTCAGTTGGAATGTGTACATGTGTAAGTGTGTGTTGGGTAGCACGCTTTAGTCTCTGTGAAGTAATCTGCACCCTGCCTGGTGAGGTGTGGGACTCACAGACACCCAGAGATGGCTTTGCCAGTGTTGCTGTCGGGAAGCTTCGGCCCTTTGAGAGTAACAAGAGAATTGTACCGTACAATACCATGTCGCAGTGGCTAATTATAGTTTGTCATGGAACCGTTTAAAATCACTGTGTTTGATTTAAAGAGATACTTTCTCTGATGTCTTTAAAAATACAACTGTTCACAGCTACGGATTTTACATTTTTATGTCACTGTTGCTTGTCTATAAGAGCAGGAATACTTTCTGTATATGACTTTTAGAGGGAGAGTTTAAAAATCTCTTGACTACATAATATGCGTGCTCACTGTGCAAGACTTAATTTTAGTATAATAGACAAAAAGAATTTTATGTTGTAGTCTTTTTCTGTATTTGATTTTTCATAAACTTTATAAACTTGATTTTTTATAACTTCAGTAATTTCAAATCCCAAGAATTTCTTATGGCAGTTTATGCTTATTTTACCTTGTGTTTGCCTGAATAAAACAAATTGGTAAGAGTGACTTTCTTTTTTAACAAGTTCACATTGATTATGGAGATTAGGCTATTTCTAAATAAGCCTTGGCATCCTTATTGTTTACAGTAGTAGTTAGTTTTGTTTATATATAACGTATGTTTTGAATTTCATCAAATGAGGGTGTTGATCAATGTAATGACATTTCACAAGGCAGTAAGACATAGCATATGTTATGTACCTTCTTAGAGTCAGAATGGAAAG
Source organism: Balaenoptera ricei (assembly GCF_028023285.1). Lineage (NCBI taxonomy): Eukaryota > Metazoa > Chordata > Mammalia > Artiodactyla > Balaenopteridae > Balaenoptera > Balaenoptera ricei. Next base: position 90,508,387 of record NC_082645.1, read on the forward strand.
AGTTAAGCTTTTCCTAGTCTGTAGATCAAGCATTGTAACCACAGTAACCAATTTACTGTTATTTGCTTCCTCCTAGCAGAGATGAAAAGTCAGTGTTAGAAAAAGTCTACTTCATAGACAAGCACAACTGCAATTGATCCCAATGGGTTAAGATTCTGAGGCATAATTAACTATTTGCATTCCTTAAGGCCTATGATTTTAATAGAAATAAATTGCCTTTTATTTTTCAGGTGTTTTGATTCCTCAACAGCTACTCAAATTTAATATAAAGGAAGTTTATGTAGTTTATAGTTTGCATTTTCAAAAGGGAACAAGGACATTTTTAAGAAAGCAGAGACAGATAGAATTTAGTGTAAATAATAGAAAAATTAAATGTTAATTACGGAGACTACAATTTCTCCATAAAATTACAGGAATGCTGAGTTTTGTAAAGGATGTGAATGTAAATTTTGAGTATTCCCATGGAAATGTAGCATGGAAAATTGTTGTGTTTTGTATGATTTACATAAAACAACGTAATGTATGTTATAGCTATCTCTAAAGGTTGTGAAAAATACATGGATGCATGCTCGCTAGAGTACTTTGGGCTACTTGGAAGAGGCATGTCTTCAAATTTAGTATGTTCAAAGCCAACTCCTACTCCTTTTCAACTTTATGCCTCACCTTGGATGTTTCATGAAAGAAAGATGTTTTATCATTTTGACGTTACATGTGTTTTACATCAATGTTAAGATAATTTTTCTCATCCCTGGGAGAATTTGGTAAAGTTGATATGGATAGATTTATCAATGGTATATTTTTAAATGATCCTGGAAGTCTTAACTTTAACAAATTGGTAAAAGATGACTTTGTTTTTTTACAAAGTCATATTGAGCGTTTGGCTTTACCTCTGAAATATAAAGTTAGCTTTGCCTTTTAAATATATCCAGAAGCCAGATATTTCTTGTCATCTCCACCATTGCCTTGGACAGTAGTACAAGCCTTCATCATTCCTCTCTTGGACCGCTGCAAGAGCCTCTTGACCTGTCTCCCTGCTTCTCCTTTTATCCTGACTCCCTCTTTCTCTCCACACCCCGACATCCCTGCCAGAATGACCTTTTAAAATGGTGAGTCTGATTATGCCACGTCCTGCTCAGAACCATTTAATGGTTTTTCATCTCACTTAGTGTAGTATCCAAAGTGCTTATCACGGTGTGGCTCCTGCCTGCCGCTCTGGCCTCATTTTCACGCTCTCACTACACTCCAGCCACACTAGCTTCATGAAGTGCTGTATTTTGAACTTGTAGTTTCCCCAATAGGAGCTTTTGTACCTTCTGTTTCCTAGGACTAGAAGGGTCTTCTTACAGAAATTTAACGGCTGCCCGGTCTCATTCTGATTTCTGCTCAGATGATCAGTTCATCTGGGCTGTAATAACAAAAACCATAGACTGCGTGGCTTATAAACAACAAAAATCTATTTCTCAGACTTTTAGAACCTGGAGAGTGCAAGATCAAGGAGCTGGCAGATTCAGTGTCTGCTAAGACCCTGCTTTCTGTTTCTTTCTCTCTGTACCTTACGTGGTGGAAGGGACAGAGGAGCTCTGTGGGGCCTCATTTATGAGGGGACTAATCCCTTTCCTAAGGGCTTTCACCCTCATGACCTAATCACCCCCGGTGCTCCACCTTCTAATACCATCACGTTGAGTATTAGGTTTCAACATATGAATTCTGAGGGTACACAGACAATGTCTATGGCAGATGATGTGTCCTCAAAGAAAACTTCCTTCACTACCATGTCTCACGTAGCAACTTTCTCCCTATTTATTTTCTTGCTTTTTCTTTATTGCATTTACTACTGCTTGACATTATATTATATATTTTGCTCCATTATAATCCAAGCTCTAGGAGGATGGGGAGTTGTTATTTTGTCCTCCTTCTCTGGACTTACTTGAGGCACATAATTGTTGATATAGTTGTTTAAAAAATGAATATTCAAAAGAACTAAGCTTGAGTAGGTATAGAAATCACATTTTCAAATAGGGTCAAGAGCAGGTTTGGGATACAGGTGGGGGGGGTGAAGCTTGGGATCAGCAAATGCTGCTAATTTTAAAGCCCTTTAGATCCTTCAACAGCTCGAATACCTTTCCCTGCTGTTTTCTTTCCTGCTTGTGCTTAAATCTTGTTTAATTCCACTTTTTGATTGCTTATCTCTTGGAATCACCTTTTAGAAAATGCTTTTTGATGTATAACCTGAAAAATGGTCATAATACCTTTGCATAAGCCCTACTATGAAAATTTACCATTTTATCATGTTGTATATTTCTAAAATCCCAGCCAGTCAGAATTTGCCGGATACATCTTTTTTTTTTTTTTTAATTTAATTTATTTTTTTTTGGCTGCGTTGGTTCTTCATTGCTGCACGTGGGCTTTCTCTAGTTGCAGCGAGCGGGGGCTACTCTTCGTTGTGCATGGGCTTCTCACTGCGGTGGTTTCTCTTGTTACAGAGCGCGGGCTCTAGGCACGCAGGCTTCAGTAGTTGTGGCATGCGGGCTCAGTAGTTGTGGCTCGTGGGCTCTAGAGCACAGGCTCAGTAGTTGTGGCGCATGGGCTTAGTTGCTCTGCGGCATGTGGGATCTTCCCGGACAAGGGATCGAACCTGTGTCCCCTGCATTGGCAGGTGGATTCTTAACCACTGCACCACTAGGGAAGTCCCCCGATACATCTTTCATCTTCTGTGTCTACTGAGTATTACTCTTCAGTTATTTACACTTGGAAGTAAGGAAAGAAAGTGTGCCTAATCCTTAAAATAAGAAATCATGGAATTTGTGTACACTTGCAAAGATTAGTAATTCTTCCCATTTACAGCGGAATTTTACTATGAAATATTTCGCTGAATGGTCTCTAGAGACCTAAAAATGGCAATGTATATCCTCAGAAGGAGTTATTTCCTTTCTTATTGTCAGTGGAAATGCCTATTGCCTAAATTTTTGGATTATGACAACTTTGAGGGTCTCAAATCTGCTTAATTACGTTTATTGAGGATGATTTTGTTGGGTAACTTAAAAATCCAGTGGTTAAAATAATTTAGTTGGTAAACAGTAATAAGAAAGGCCTCATGTATGAGCTATCAGGAAATGAGGTATACTGCATAAAAGCATTTTTTAGCTGTCAGAAGTTTAAGCACTATCCTTCGACAGTTTCACAAAATGTTGTTTTTCAATGAAGTCTGTTATATCACATATTTTATCACAGATATACCCAATAATGATAGTTTCTGTCACATAAGCATTCAATTATTACTATCCTAAGACTTCACATAATATTCTCTCTCTTAATCCCCAAAACATTTTATAAAGTCAATCATTTTATCCTTATTTTGAGTTGAGGAAATGAAGATTTAAGGTTAACTACCTTGTTCTTGGTTATGCACATAGAGTTGATGGAGACAGGATTTAAATCCAGGGACCTCTAATTCTCAAAGCCAGGATCTCAACCCAAGGAAACCTCCATGACTTGACTGAGGTTCGTAATGATGATCCTATTTTCTCCATCATAATAGAATGTTGCCCTCAGAGTTGTAAGCCTCTTTGTTTACCACCCCATTTAAAGCCCCAGACAGTAATATGGCTGACTCAGCTGTCTCTTCTGGTTATTTCTTATACTTCAGTTTCTGGCAGATGCCCTCAGTGTATGGACTCTGTTAGCATTTGAGGAGAGAAATCAAATAACATGATTAAATCAGGAAGACTAATTGGTGCTATTTTAAATATTTTTGGCTTGCCGGTACCTCCACTTCTCTTGGGGGAGATTTTGTGATAGCTTACTTCCCATGCTGGAGTAAGAATGAGCGCTGCCGTGTTTAACTTTTGTAATAGAAGTGTGCTTTTTCTTTTTTTAAACTTTTTTTGTCAACAGAAACTCTGGAACTTCTATGGCTTTACTAGCTAAAAAAAAATCTGCCAGTAACCAAATTCATGGTCTGATGATGCTCAAAACAAACTTTTGTTATCATTTAACCTTTCCTGTAGGACTATTGTTGAATGACACAATCTCTTGAGAAGTTTTGCTGAAATACTCTTCAGATATCAATTACAGTTGTTGATATGTTCTCTAGCTTTGGGACAAACATGAGTGAGTAGAAGGCGAGTTGAAAGCCTTGAGAGTTTGCAAAGAGTGGTTTGATAGGATGACAAGCATTAATTGAATAAGCTCTTTAATGTACCAGTGATTTATCGGAAATAGATTCTGGACAAGTTGCTAGCCTCAGAGGTGAGGTGATAGAATAGCTTCCTCTTTAGGTTACCTGTATGAGCACAGAATAGATTATTAGTGATAGAATATCTTTATTTTGTGGTAGTCTGGCTGGCAGTTGTAATATTGTATTACGTTAGTTAGGTCTTAAGTAAGCAAGTGGCCATTTCTCTCCACTCCCTTTTCTAAGCATGTTGTTTTTTTTTCCCCCCGAGACAGAACAAAACTGTGAAACTTTCCCTTTTGTGTAATAAAACTTGGCTACCATTTTAGAGTTAGAAAAATGGGAAGCATGCTAACCATTGCTTCAGGCCTGAGCAGCCAAACCACAGAGTCACCGTGGTGGGAATTTAAGTCGAACCAAAGGCACCAGAGACCATATTTGAGAGATCCTGGGGTGCTGGGCTTACTTTGTTGAGTGCATCTGAAGTGTCTAGCGTGGTTGAGTACATAGTGACTCTACAGAACTGGAATTAGCAAGGGCATTCTTTGGGGTGATCCCTCTTCTCCTTTGCCTAAGGAGGGAAATTTCAAGCCCAGCAGAGGAGGATTATGTTAATATTTACTAATTATGCCTAGGCCGTGGTCTAGAGATCTCAGGGAGAGGAATGGCAAATGGGGGTGGATAAAGTAGGAGTTGGTATGTGATATGGAAAAGGGAAGTGACTAGATGATAATGTCCCAGTAGGAACGAGAAAGAAGCCAAAGGTTTACATCTGAACTTTGCATGATGTACCTGTGGCAGCAGCTTTACCAAGTGGAGATGATAAATAAACCCAGTGATATGTTTATTCCTGGTACAGAGAAAGCTGGCTTTCAAATTTGTGAAGACTAAGAAGGATCCAAGTCCAGAAAGACAACTGTAAACAAGTTGCCCAGAACATTATCAGTTTACCCAGTGGTGATCAAATAACTTGGATGATTAGAAAGCATTTTAAATAAGAGTAGACAACTCATGTTTTTCTTTTTTGGAGGTAGAACTCATCAGAACATTCAAAGGCATTGTACTATTTGATTAGCACGTGGGCCTTCTGATTTCAGGCCGGTACCCTTTCTAGTACACTACTTTGTGTGTGTGGAGGTGGGGAGAGGTGAGAGTAATGGAAGGAAACATGAAGGTTTATATATGACTTTAAAGAAGGTGGCTAAAACCACATCTTATTCTACACCCTTGAGATGGTCATCCTATTACGTCCTGCTTTTTGCGGCTGTATTAAAATAGAGTTTTGCAAAACATTTCTTGCTGAGTTGGATGTTACCATGTGGTAATTATACTGATAGTTGAGAACCACTGAACGTTTTGAGGCAGTGAAATAACATAGTTACCTCTGTGTTTTAGAAGAAAAATAGCACTGGGTGAAAGAAAGGTGGAGATGGTATTGGAATTGGGAGAGATTGTAGACATGTAGAATGTTCTAATGTAGAACATTTAGGCAATTGCTAATAAGAGCCTGGACCAACGCAGTGACAGTGAAAGTAGAGAGGGATGGTAAACCTGAGACATGGCTTTGGGTAGAATCTGTATATTTTGTCAGATGGTTGAACTTAGATGATAGGAGTGAAGTGCCATGTCAAGTCTGAAATTTCTAGCGTGGTTGAGTAAAGGGTGACTGTGCAAAACTAGAGCTAGCCATGGCATCTTCTCCTCTCATCACCTGCCAGCAACTCATTGCCAAGCCCTGTTGATTCTAGTTCTGAAACAGAGCGTGAGTACCTCCTACTGACTTCGCTTCCATCACTCTAGTCCAGGCTGCTATCTGCTGCCTGGACGGCTGCCATGTCCTCTTACTTGGTGCCATAGTATCTGCTATTTCACCTTGCCATCTTATTTTCCTTATGACAGTGACACAGATCCTTTTAAGGTACACTTATGATCACGTTGCTCTCCTACTTCACCTTCTCCATGATTTCTTACTGCTTTTAAGATGAAGACCAAAACCTTAGATGTGGCCTAGAAAGTATTGGAATGTGGGCTCTGCCTGCTGTATCAGCCTCATCTCAAACCATTTCACTCTCTATTTTGAAGTGGCTCCGGCTGTTCTGTCCATCTTTCAAGGTATCAAATTCTCTTCAGACTTGCTTCTTTTGCACATGGATTTTCCATGCTTGAGATGCTTTAGCCTCTCCTTTTCACTAGGCCAAGTCCTTCTCCCCTTTAGCCTCTGATTTATTTTTTTCTTCATTATATAAAGAAGAGAAATCAAATAACAACAATAATTATATAAATATAATTATATAATAATTATATAACTTCCTTATATAATTATTCAGTGAATGGAGTTTCATGGCACCAGGGATTCTTTCCAGTTTTTAAAAAATTACTAAATCCCCAATGCAGTGCCTGGCAGATAGCAGCTGTTTAATAAATATATTCTAGGTAAATGAATAATGGTTTTAATAGAACAGATGTGAATTGATCATATGGGTCATTAGGAATATTTAGTAAACTGTCTAGTAACTAGTCATTTCTTGTACCTCTCAATTAAACAGAAGATATAATGTAGGTCATGTTTTAGTTGACAGCTTCTTTTTTTTAAACGTCTTTATTGGAGTAAAATTGCTTTACAGTGTTGTGTTAGTTTCTGCTGTATAACAAAGTGAATCAGCTATATGCATACATATATCTCCATATCCCCTCCCTCTTGCGTCTCCTGCCCACACTCCTTATCCCACCCCTCTAGGTGGTCGAAAGCACCGAGCTGATCTCCCTGTGCCATGCAGCTGCTTCCCACTAGCTATCTATTTTACATTTGGTAGTGTATATATGTCAGTGCTACTCTCTTACTTCGTGCCAGCTTACCCTTCCCCCTCCCCGTGTCCTCAAGTCCATTCTCTACGTCTGTGTCTTTATTCCTGTCCTGCCCCTAGGTTCTTCAGAACCATTTCTTTTTTTTTTTTTAAGATTCCATATATATGTTAGCATACGGTATTTGTTTTTCTCTTTCAGACTTACTTCACTCTATATGACAGACTCTAGGTCCATCCACCTCACTACAAATAACTCAATTTCCTTTCCTTTTTTTGACTGAGTAATATTCCATTGTATATATGTGCCACATCTTCTTTATCCATTCATCTGTCAATGGACACTTAGGTTGCTTCCATGTCCTGGCTATTGTAAATAGAGCTGCAATGAACATTTTGGTACATGGCTCTTTTTGAATTATGGTTTTCTCAGGGTATATGCCCAATAGTGGGATTGCTGGGTTGCATGGTAGTTCTATTTTTAGTTTTTTAAGGGACCTCCATACTGTTCTCCATAGTGGCTGTATCAATTTACATTCCCACCAACAGTGCAAGAGTGTTCCCTTTTCTCCACACCCTCTCCAGCATTTATTGTTTGTAGATTATTTGATGATGGTCATTCTGACCAGTGTGAGGTGATACCTCATTGTAGCTTTGATTTGCATTTCTCTAATGATTAATGATGTTGAACATTCTTTCATGTGTCTGTTGGCAATCTGTATATCTTCTTTGGAGAAATGTCTATTTAGGTCTTCTGCCCATTTTTGGATTGGGTTGTTTGTTTTTTCGATATTGAGTTGCATGAGCTGCTTGTATATTTTGGAGATTAATCTTTTGTCAGTTGCTTCATTTGCAAATATTTTCTCCCATTCTGAGGATTGTCTTTTTGTCTTTTTTATGGTTTCCTTTGCTGTGGAAAAGCTTTTAACTTTCATTAGGTCACATTTGTTTATTTTTGTTTTTATTTCCAGTTCTCTAGGAGGTGGGTCAAAAAGGATCCTGCTGTGATTTATGTCATAGAGTGTTCTGCCTATGTTTTCCTCTAAGGGTTTTATAGTGTCTGGGCTTACATTTAGGTCTTTAATCCATTTGGAGTTTATTTTTGTGTATGGTGTTAGGGAGTGTTCTAATTTCATTCTTTTCCATGTAGATGTCCAGTTTTCCCAGCACCACTTATTGAAGAGGCTGTCTTTTCTCCATTGTATACTCTTGCCTCCTTTATCAAAGATAAGGTGACCATATGTACGTGGATTTATCTCTGGGCTTTCTATCCTGTTCCATTGATCTATATTTCTCTTTTTGTGCCAGTACCGGACTGTCTTGATTACTGTAGCTTTGTAGTATAGTCTGAAGTCAGGGAGCCTGTTTCCTCCAGCTCCATTTTTCTTTCTCAGAGTTGCTTTGGCTATTCGGGGTCTTTTGTGTTAACATACAAATTGTGAAATTTTTTGTTCTAGTTCTGTGAAAAATGCCATTGGTAGTTTGATAGGGATTGCATTGAATCTGTAGATTGCTTTGGGTAGTAGAGTCATTTTCACAATGTTGATTCTTCCAATCCAAGAACATGGTCTATCTCTCCATCTGTTTGTATCATCTTTAATTTCTTTCATCAGTGTCTTATAGTTTTCTGCATACAGGTCTTTTGTCTCCTTAGGTAGGTTTATTCCTAGGTATTTTATTTTTTGTTGTTGCAGTGGTAAATGGGAGTGTTTCCTTAATTTCTCTTTCAGACTTTTCATCATTAGTGTATAGGAATGCAAGATATTTCCGTGCATTAATTTTGTATTCTGCTACTTTACCAAATTCATTGATTAGCTCTAGTAGTTTTCTGATAGCACCTTTAGGATTCTCTATGTATAGTATCATGTCATCTGCAAACAGTGACAGTTTTACTTCTCTTTTTCAATTTGGATTCCTTTTTTTTCCTTTTTCTTCTCTGATTGCTGTGGCTAACACTTCCAAAACTGTTGAATAATAGTGGTGAGAGTGGGCAACCTTGTCTTGTTCCTGATCTTAGAGGAAATGGTTTTAGTTTTTCACCATTGAGAACGATGTTGGCTGTGCGTTTGTCATATTTGGCCTTTATTATGTTGAGGTAAGTTCCCTCTATGTCTACCTTCTGGAGAGTTTTTGTCATAAATGGGTGTTGAATTTTGTCAAAAGCTTTTTCTGCATCTATTGGGATGATCGTATGGTTTTTCTCCTTCAATTTGTGAATATGTTTTATCACATTGATTGATTTGTGTATACTGAGGAATCCTTGCATTCCTGAGATAAACCCCACTTGATTGTGGTGTATGTGCTTTTAATGTGCTGTTGGATTCTGTTTGCTAGTATTTTGCTGAGGATTTTTGCATCTATGTTCATCAGTGATATTGGCCTGTAGTTTTCTTTCTTTGTGACATCTTTGTCTGGTTTTGGTATCAGGGTGATGGTGGCCTCGTAGAATGAGTTTGGGAGTGTTCCTCCTTCTGCTATATTTTGGAAGAGTTTGAGAAGGATGGGTGTTAGCTCTTCTCTAAATGTTTGATAGAACTCGCTTGTGAAGCCATCTGGTCCTGGGCTTTTGTCTGTTGGAAGGTTTTTAACCACAGTCTCAATTTCAGTGCTTGTGACTGGTGTGTTTATATTTTCTATTTCTTCCTGGTTCAGTCTGGGAAGGTTGTACTTTTCAAAGAATTTGTCCATTTCTTCCAGGTTGTCCATTTTATTGGCATATAGTTGCTTGTAGTAATCTCTAATGATCCTTTGTATTTCCGCAGTGTCAGTTGTAACTTCTCCTTTTTCATTTCTAATTCTGTTGATTTGAATCTTCTCCCTTTTTTTTTTGATGAGTCTGGCTAATGGTTTGTCAATTTTGTTTATCTTCTCAAAGAACCAGCTTTTAGTTTCATTGATTTTTGCTATTGTTTCCTTCATTTCTTTTTCATTTATTTCTAATCTGATCTTGATGATTTCTTTCCTTCTGCTCTTTTGTTCTTCTTTCTCTAATTGCTTTAGGTATAAGGTTAGGTTGTTTATTTGAGATGTTTCTTGTTTAAGGTAGGATTGTATTGCTATAAACTTCCCTCTTAGAACTGCTATTGCTGCATCCCATAGGTTTTGGGTTGTCGTGTTTTCATTGTCATTTGTTTCTAGGTATTTTTTGATTTCCTCTTTGATTTATTCAGTGATCTCTTGGTTATTTAGTAGTGTATTGTTTAGCCTCCATGTGTTTGTGCTTTTTACAGTTTTTTTCCCTGTAATTGATATCTAGTCTCATAGCATTGTGGTTGGAAAAGAAACTTGATACGATTTCAATTTTCCTAAATTTACCAAGGCTTGATTTGTGACCCAAGATATGATCTATCCTGGAGAATGTTCCATGAGCACTTGAGAAGAAAGTGTATTCTGTTGTTTTTGGATGGAATGTCCTATAAATATCATTTAAGTCCATCTTGTTTAATGTATCATTTAAAGCTTGTGTTTCCTTATTTATTTTCATTTTGGATGATCTGTCCATTGGTGAAAGTGGGGTGTTCAAGTCCCCTACTATGATTGTGTTACTGTCGATTTCCTATTTCATGGCTGTTAGCATTTGCCTTATGTATGTGTTGGGTGCATATATATTTACAATTGTTATATCTTCTTGGATTGATTTGTTGATCATTATGTATTGTCTTTCTTTGTCTATTGTAATAGTCTTTATTTTAAAGTCTATTTTGTCTGATAGGAGAATTGCTACTCCAGTTTCTTTTGATATCCATTTGCATGGAGTATCTTTTTCCATCCCCTCACTTTCAGTCTGTATGTGTCCCTAGGTCTGAAGTGGGTCTCTTGTAGACAGCATATATATGGGTCTTGTTTTTGTATCCATTCAGCCAGTCTGTGTCTTTTGGTTGGAGCATTTAATCCATTTACATTTAAGGTAATTATTTATATGTATGTTCCTATTACCATTTTCTTAATTGTTTTGGGTTTGTTTTTGTAGGTCTTTTCCTTCTCTTGTGTTTCCTGCCTAGAGAAGTTCCCTTAGCATTTGTTGTAAAGCTGGTTTGGTCATGCTAAATTCTCTTAGCTTTTGCTTGTCTGTAAAGCTTTTAATTTCTCTGTCGAATCTGAACGATCCTTGCTGGGTAGAGTAATCTTGGTTGTAGTTTTTTCCATTTCATCACTTTAAATATGTCCTGCCACTCCTTTCTGGCTTGCAGAGTTTCTGGTGAAAGATTAGCTGTTAACCTTATGGGATTCCCTTGTATGTTATTTGTTGCTTTTCCCTTGCTGCATTTAATATTTATGTTTGTATTTAATTTTTGATAGTTTGATTAATATGTGTCTCAGCGTGTTTCTCTTTGGGTTTATCCTGTATGGTACTCTCTGTGCTTCCTGGACTTGATTGACTATTTCCTTTCCCATGTTAGGGAAGTTTTCGACTATAATCTCTTCAAATATTTTCTCCAAGTCTTTCTTTTTCTCTTCTTCTTTTGGGACCCCTATAATTCGAATGTTGGTGTGTTTAATATTGTACCGGTGGTCTCTGAGACTTTCCTCAATTCTTTTCATTCTTTTTTTTTTATTCTGCTCCCTGGCAGTTATTTCCACCATTTTATTTTCCAGGGCACTTATCAGTTCTTCTGCCTCAGTTATTCTGTTATTGATTCCTTCTAGAGTAATTTTATTTACAGTAATTGTTGTGTTCATCACTGTTTGTTTACTCTTTAGTTCTTCTACATCATTGTTAAGTGTTTCTTGTATTTTGTCCATTCTGTTTCCGAGATTTTGGATCTTTACTATCATTACTCTGAATTCTTTTTCAGGTAGCTTGCCCATTTTGTCTTCATTTATTTGGTCTTGTAGGTTTTTTCCTTGCTCCTTCGTCTGTAACAAATTTTTTTGTCATTTTATTTTTTATTTTTTTGATGGGTGGTGCTGTATTCCTGTCTTATGGTTGTTTGGCCTGAGACGTCTAGCACTGGAGTTTGCATACAGTTGGATAGAGCTGGGTCTTGGTGCTGAGATGAGGACCTCCAGGAGGCCTCACTCTGATTGATATTCCCTGGGGTCTGAGGTTCTCTGTTAGTCCAGCAGTTCAGACTTGGAGCTCCCGCCTGACCTCTGGCCTGGGAATCAAGGTCCTCCAAGCTTTGTGGCATGGTAAAAAGAAAAAAAAAAAAAAAAGAAAGAAAGAAAGGAGCAGTACAATATCAAAGAGTAAAAAACAAAATAAAATTAGAAAGATAAAAAATATGTTAGTAAAAATAGAACTATATTTGAAACAACTTCAATAAGGTAAAATAAAACCACAACAGAAAAAAGAAAAAAAAATGTGGGGGGGAACAAACCAAAAGGAGAGATCACTGACAAAGTATAAAGAATAAAATAAAACTAGAAAAATAAAAGATTTATTAGGAAAAAGAAAAATATGAAAGTATCAACAATGAATCAACAAGGTAAAACAGGATCCTGGTCTAAAAGAGGAAAAAAGAAAAGGGTGGGGGGAAGCCTTGGCTATGTGGGTGGAGTTTAGGTGGGGTACAACTTAGGCAGGGGTGGGGTTTAGGGTGGGACAGGACCTAGGTGGGCTGATGTTCAAGCATGGGTTGGGGTCTCTGCTTAGGACCTGGTTGCTGGGGGTTCCTGCTGTTCCCTTAGTTGTCTGTGGTCTCCCACTGGTGCCTGATATGTGCCCTAGTTGTGAGGAGACACGAATTCTGCCTCCTCCTAGTACGCCATCTTGACTCCTCCTAGTTGACAGTTTTTTGAAGATCAGAATAATATAGTCAAACACGGAACATTTCGGAGAATCTGATAGGAAAGTATGGGAACTTGGAAACTTAGAGAACTGAAGTTTTAACATGTCGGGTAGTCTTTGCCTTTTCTTATCTCCTACCAACCAGTGTATTGATTAACCAGGCTTATATGACAATAAATATACCCTATTAACCAATCTCAGGGTCCCATGGCTAATAAGTGATAGAGTAGGTGGTATTTGAGGCCAGATTTATTTAATTCCCAGTCCTGGTCTCAGCCACTTACCTATTGAAATCAGGTATAAAATATGCAAAAATGTTTTGTAAACTGTAAAACTCTAAACAAAATGAGGTTTAGTATGCAGATGATGTATCCAACTTCCTCCTTGAAGTAACTATAAACTGGATATTTCATTAAATGGTAGAGAGGAGAATGGTTAATTCTGTGTATAAGTAGCATTGAATGATTCAAGTTGAGCTATTTTGCAAAGGTTTCATTGTGATTTTATGGCTGTATGTGGGAAGCAGAGAGTTGTTAATTTCTTCTGCTGTGAGACTCCCAAGGAGACATTTATATTAGTAATACTGAATTTGCAAACCTGCATTTTAAAATTTAACTCTATTTGTATTCTTTGTCTCTCTGGGAGGTGTTCACTACATTATGAAATTCTGTGCTTTTACCTCCTGCTAAGGATTTGAGTTCTTAGCCTAATTAATCATTAAGTGTTGTCAGTCTATCATGATGTGGTTAATTATCAGAGAAAGTGTATGTGTTTCAGTCATGACCCTTTCCTGGGTAACTATAGAAACCTTAGCAGTACTAGTTATTATCTAGAATTATAGAATTTGGTTTTTAAAGCATTTTAGCCTTTGATAGTTATGGGCAAATAATTGGTTATCATCTAGAAATAAAGGAAAGCTTGCATGAAGCTGAGATTTTAAAATAATTTATACATAATGGACATGTGTTCTAAGTAATTTATAAATAATAGAATGTGTTTATAGAATATTTCTGACTTTAACTTAAAAGGCTTTTGTTAAACAGTTTTGTATGTTTTTAACAGAACTTTTTCACAGACTGTCTGTATTTTTCCCCAATAATGTTTAGAACCATCTTAATACAAGTCTAAGGTAATTCCTGACTTCCAGTGGTATTGTGATTTTATAGTGCATAGCAGCTGCATATCTGGGTGGAAAACAGCTGAATACATATACAGATAATATTGATATTGTACAATATCATTTGAAGGGAACAGAAGTAAAAACAATTGTTTTTCCTGTTCTGAGAAATTCCATCTCATTTAGAAAGGAAAAAAAGGTATATCATTGCACTTTTTAATGTGATGCTCAGCAAGGATTATAGTCTGCATGGGGTTGAACGTTATTGTGGCAAGTGCAAATCTGCCAAATGTATACCATCCTTAGTCCATCGCATTGTTCAGAGAACAGGTAACATCCTGTTTGGAGGAGGCAGAGTGTTTAAAGCATGTTACCCTCTCTCACTGGTTGAGTGGAGTTTAGTGACATGTAATGATAGTGATTTGTTTTCATGATGTAACATGTGAACAGCTTATTTACGGTTCTCTTGTATTTTTGTGCATGTTTGCTTTCAAGGAGAATGTAGTGATCAGAACTTTAATTTGCCTTTTAGGTCAATGCTAGATTCTGGGAATTTACGAGAGCAGATTAATGATTTTTATGTACAAAGTATCACAATATCAGTAAATAAAAACTTAAGGCCCAATATAAATCTATTAAAAATTCTATTTTATTAAAATCCTATTTTAATAAAAGTGTACATGTAAACATCTGTACTTGAGACATGGATTATTCTGTCAACTTATTTCTGCTATACAAGCTTAATTCTTAATTTCCACACTTGTTTGCATCACAGAATAAAGCTAGCTTTAAAATTGATTATTTACTTTTTCAGATCAAAACATAGATATTTTGGCAATAAGGAATCAGCTGCCAATTTAGTTGATGTACAACAATGGCAGCAATTGCTTTTCATTGTTGGCCTTCCACTTAAAAATTAAGTATAATTTATTTTTGTCGGAAATCCAAGTCACTACAGATATTAATGATTGGTTTGAAAAAGATGCTTTTTTAAAGGTTTGCAGTCTTGTGGTAAGTTCAATAAGTATACATAATGGATACATCTAGACTGAACCAAGTATTTGCTTTTTTTATTAATGTATTTTTTCTTATGATTCTTCAGCAAACCAACGTGCTTAATAGACTGTTTTGTTGTTGTGGCATCATGGATTGTGCTGTTTCAGATCTTACTACATGCTAATAGCTTTTTCAGTTTTGATGATCAGACTCTGCTCTTAATATTTATCCATTTTCTTACTGTACAAGTTTGCAGGCTAATAATGCTGTTTAAAGTTTGCTTGATGAGGAACAATGAAAATTAAATCTCTTTTTTTAAAACAACTGAAGTAACAAATTTTGTTAGATGAGAGTGTTAGAATTCTTATGGAGAGTGTAGTGTCACTGGTTTCCTTATGCCAGAATGTTGATCAGCCTAATTATCTGAGAATCTTCTGGTTCTCCAGCATGCTACAGCTGTGACTTTCCCTTTGTCTTTGAAATAACGATCTTCCACACTGTGTGTGCACAAGGGAATGTTTTTTCACAAGATAATGTTTTTTTCATATTTGAGTTTCACTCCTTGTTGAAATGATACTGTTTGCTAAATATACATTAAGAGTACTGGTTATTTATCTGCTCCAGTAAAACCACACCAGTCATCCAATTGTGAAATATTTTAAATCAGCCATATGAAAAGAAAATTTAGTGCAACTTAAGCTATTTCTAATAATTCTCCAAAAAAATTGTATTTCCCCACCATATCTTTCTAATTAGGCAATGCATTATTTATCCGTTTTTACAATTTCCTTACCCTCCTTGGTTATGTATGGATATTTCTGATACAGTTTTAATTTGTTTATTTTTATACTACTGGTTACTAATAATTATTGGACCCACATTAAATGCTGTTAGTTCAAATTACATATGACAAGAAGGGTGCTATTCCAGATTTGTGATTGTTTTTCATTTTCAAAAGAGTACTTGTTCCTTAAAAATTTCTGTCCCGTCTACCTGTTGTGGCATTTTCCTTTAATTTGGATTCAAGAAGAAGATGGGTACGCCACAAATTCTACTATTCATGCGGAGCTGGTCTGGCAGTGGAAGAATTGTGACTGACTTGGCAACCTGACTTGTCTCAAATGGCTTCATCTCTGAGCTCCTCATCAAGGAAGATGTTTAAGTCTAGCACATGAGTAGGACATTATGGAGTAATCAGCACTGACCTGAGTGGAGAAAACCTGGTATAATCATGATCAGTGTGTGTAAGTCAGAGGGTTGGTTTTGGTGAGGCCTTTCTTCCTGGCTTGGAGACAACCACCTTCTTGCTGTGTCGTCACATGGCCTTTTCCCTGTGCACACATGGAGAGAGAGAGAAATCTCTGGTGTCTCTCCCTCTTTTAGAGACACTAGTCCTTTTGGATTAGGGCCCACCTTTATAATCTCATTTAACCTAATTACCTCCCTAAAGGCCCAATCTCCAAATACATGCACATGGGGTGTTAGGGTTTCAACATATGAGTTTTGGGGGCATACAGATCAGTGTATAACACAGTGCTACTACATATGAAACGCTTAACATGTGCTGGACACTCATTTACAGACAACCTGTTTTACACATGAGGAAACTGAGATCCTGAGAGATTAAGTGTCTTACTCAGGATCACAGATAATAAGGGACAGAGTTGGGATTCAAACCCTTGCAATCTGGCTTTAGAACCTGAGTCTTTACCTGTTAGTTATTCTGTCTTTAATAGTGGTATATTTAGTTTTTCCTTGCAAAATTAACTTTGGGTCTAATATTGGAAGAGATTGTTTTCTGCTAATTTGTATAGAATATAAAATTGATTTTCAACTTAAAAAAAAAATTTTTTTTTTTTTTGGTAATTGACTTTTTACCTGTTGTAACAGTTAAGAGGGCAGACTCCAGAGCCAGAGTTTATGGGTTCAAAGGTCTTTTTCTGGAAAATAGGGAATAGAGATCATCCACATAGTTGGGATGTTGAGAAAATTAAATGAGAGAACACTTATTAAGGACTTAGAAGTGAGCCTCGTGCACAGTACTCGGTAAGTATTGTGTGTGTATTAAAGATAGGGCAGTAAATAAAAAATGATCTCAGGCAAGAGTTATTTCCCCTCCCTGTCTTAAGGAAGACTTGCCTTATGGAAAGTGTTTTGTTATAAATCTTACACACCTTCTAACCAGTGGCAGCACAGGGTTCTTCACAGTATTTATATGCCCTGGCAAACTTGCCGGTTACGTAAGTCTTTACAAAGTGAATGTTGTTTTCGATTTTTTTTTCTCTAATAAGTGCTTTGAAGATGTCATGGGAATATTATTGGGTTTTTTTTTTTGACCTGTAGGTTATTAAATTCCTGTTAAACCGAAAGATCTTTATATGCTGCTACATGCCTAAAGGACAACCTGTGGCTTTCTGGTATAAGAATAGAATCCCAAATATCTAAAATATAGACATGCTCAGGTTTCACTGGCTCCTGACATGGTTACCCAGCTGATGTGCTGTTTCTGGGCCTGGACACTTCTTATGTGTCCTTTTACCACCAGATTCTGTGGCAGCAGAACCCTTGCTCCTCCACAGCTCTTTCCCTTCCCAGCTCACCCCCAGTTCTGGTTCTACTTGAGTCTGCTGCCATTCACTTCCTAAGGCAGGGCCTGAAGCAACGAGATGGAACATAAGAAGGGGAAAGAGAAGTCTGCAAGGTGAAGGAAAGCCCTGGCAGATGCTTGCTGCTCTCTGCCTTTGTTCTACTAGGTTGATCAGCAGCATGAAAGCAGGAAATACTTCCTGGACGTTCCTTAGTTCCCCCAATAGAAACGTAACTGTGGAAACCTTCACTAGTTTCTGTGCCAGGATTCAGGCTTAGTCCTGGGTTCACAGCCCAGTGGGGGAAAATGGCATGTAAACATTCATGCACAGTATATTCAGTGCCAGGGCAGAGGAACTAATACTGCTTTGGTTGTCTTGTAAGCCATCAACAAGAAGAGAAATCATTTGTGTTGGGTCCTGAAGGTTGATTGCCAGGGTCACTGGTTGCTAGGTACAACTGAACTCATTCTTGGTTGTCTTATGTGGCAAATTGCCATTTGTGGGCTCGTCAGGGAACCAAACTACCAAAGATAACATTGCTTCTGGGGGAAATTGTTTCTGTTTTAAGCAACTGATTCACAAATGTAACTTTGGTACACAACCCATTTATAAGTTGCTATCATATAATTGTTTATTTTTATGACTACTTATATATAGCAGTGCTTCATTGATAAGCTTTCTGGTCAAGTTCACATTGAGATTTTTTTCAGCAGTGATAATGGAGTTATACTAATGCCCCGTTAGTATTCTTGCTCAGTGCCCACTTTGACTGTTAACATGCATTTGTAGGACTTGGGTTGAGCACTCAGTCTATGGCCATGAGAAAGATCCAAGCTGTGGAACCCACATGCACATCAAAACTACCTCATTGTAACAACTTAAATAATTAGTTAAGTACAGTAATCATAAAACTATAAAAATCAATTAGTGACAGGTGGTGTATGAAAATAAATCACAGAACAAGTACAGTGAAAGAATAAGCACCCAAACTCTGAAAGTACCTACTAATTCATACTATGGGAAATGATATTTCTAAAAGCTTAATGAGTTTTTACTGTAAATATCCATTAATCTATGATGGTTCCTTTATATCTTGTAATACTTTTCTCAACATTTGAACTTCTTTCTAATCTACTCTTTCCCCTAGGAATTATATAAATGCTTCTGTTCCCCATGTGATCTGGCTCATCTTTATCAACATTTCTTTTTTCCAGCCTCTCCTGTGAGTTCTAGGTTCTATCATACTGAATGAAGTGCCAGCAGTTCCTTAGATGAGCCAAGCTCTCTCCTGTCTGGTCTTTGGTATGTCCCCCTCCCCATGCCCAACTTGGCAACTCCACCCCTTTTGGGACTCAGCTTAGAAGTCAGGTATCCTTGGCCATACTTCCCTGACATGACATGTCAAGGCTAGGTAGATGTTTCTACAGGCTCTACCAAACCTACAAAAATACTTGGATGTGTCTTTATCACAAAGTTGTACCTGTTAGTCCCCTTATCTAGACCTTTAGACTGCTTTTAATCCATAATTTCATCCCAAGAACTTTAGCCCAGTGACTGACATGTAGGAGGCACTCAAATATAAATATAAATACTATATATATGTTGAATAAATTAGTAGGTTTTATTTATTTTTGCCTCTTCTCTCTCCAAAATGTTTTAATTAACTGATAGCCACGCTCTTCACTGGCTATCATTAACGCATCAAAATGCATAGATGTGTGGAACCAACAAATTTATACTTTCTTAATTTGGGTCCTCACATAGTCATATGAGGAGCAAGTGGCAATAGAAACATGGTATATTGTGATAGGTGTAGCTTGATACTATGACATCTTACATTCAGGAAATTCAAGGTATGTTTTTTACGTAGATTTATTTGCTACTCCTTCAAGTATTATATTTTGGATTCTGTTTGTTTGGGATTCATTTTACATATTGAAGAATTTCCTTCTTGTGCTAAGGTACTTTGTGTTTATCTTTTGTTTGCTTGTTTGCTTTTAGTCCTTTCTCTGAATTGCTGGAGCCCAGAGCTCCAGTGACCTACATGCACTTCAGACTCTACACAGTGGCCTGAATTTACTGCCATCTCCTTGGATGGCAGTAAGCTAAACATTTGAAAAATTACTGCATCTCAGGGTACCAAAGGAGGTCACTGGAATTTAGTCCGGCTAATAAGTTTTTTTGTCCTATTTATTTTCCCTTGTCACTGTTGCTCTGGGCTCTAGGAATTTATGAAGAGTATGTTGGTTTTTTTTTTTTTAACTTAAAAATCACCTACCTTGATTTTCTTTAAGGAGCAAATAACAAAATATCACGTCTAAAAATAAGTTATTTCAGAGATGGTACATGACAGTCCCACCAATGCAATGAAAAACTATATTTGTCATAATATAGATACTCTGAATATCAAATACTGTAGAAATTGCAAGCATTTTGCTCCCATTCTCAAAATAATAAAGACAAAAAATAGCAATAAGACTAAAAACCATTTTCCAGCCAGGCACTGTGAAATGATTGTGACTCAGAACTGCTTAGGTCTCTGGGCACATAGGATGCCAGTGTTTTGTTTCTGCAGAGTCTAGATCAACTAAACATACATGTTTCTTGTTTGTTCACATAACTTTATAGCTGTTGCATCATTTCATTAAAATTAAAAGGGGAAATTTGTTTTTAGAGCAGCTGAAGCGTTACTCATCACATCTTTTTGAATCCCTACTATGTGCCATTTAGGAGCACCGGTCATCTCAGAGTCCTGCTGTTCCTCATCCTTAAGGTGAGGGACCCCTTCACCTGGGGTGTGTTTCATTTCTGCCTTGGGGCTGCCCTGGCCTTCACCCATAAAAGTACCTGATATTATATTTCAGTTTTTATCCTACCCTCTCCCTTCTTACAGACTTCCCGACCTTTGTCAATCTCTCCTATATTAGAGAGAGAATCTGTTCCCTAAGTATCGTCAGGTGTTGAGACAGTGTTAAAAGAAGCGTAGCTCCAGCCTTATTGTGACTTATATAGTCTCAGCATCGTGGCCGCTGGAAGTGGCAATTCTGGAAGGCCCTCCATAGCTCAGTACTGAGTTGATTCAGTCTAGTGAAACTTGATCGCCTCTTAGTAAATAGGATTTCTGGAGAGCAAGTATGATATTAGCAAGAGTAGGCCTTGTTTTCCCTTGACCACATGAGTGAGAGAGATTTGCTGTTTTCTCATTTTAGTGTAGCCCTTTCAAGTTCAGATATTAGGTTTTTGAACCCTCATTATATTCTTAACAGGTGGAAATTTATTTTTTTTCTACTACTTTTCAAGGGGAAAACATGTTTTTAATTTGTCAGCTGCCTTTAAAGGAAAAGGACTTTGGGGAGGACGCTGAACACCAGCTTTACGGCAGGGTTGAATGTATGGGCAGTGATATTCTGTGTTCTCCTTCTCCCTCTTGTTGACCCTGGGCAGGTGCCCCTCCTCAAGTTATCTGTCTTGGCAGAGCACGGCTACTGAATTGGATTTAGCCATTGATCCAGTGAGAGTGAGTTCCTTTGGCATCCTGTCATCTCTGTACTTCTGTATAGTACCTGGTCTGTAGTAGATGTTTAATACATGTTTTATGAATAAATTTGCTTTTATAGTGTCTCCTGAACAATTTGTGTGTCAAGTCAGGGAGCAGGCTTCTTTCCTAATGGTTATGCTTAGGAGAATCTTAAGTATTCAACTGAATATCCACTTGCGTTTTACCAGGTGTCCTGGAGCAGTAGAATGTACATAAATTAATGGAGCCTGTTACCTAGGAAAGGCAGACACCTCATCAGAGAGGATTAGGCTGAGATACGCTTTTACTGGCCAAAGAAATTAGCCCCTTCTCCTCCAGCCTGACATTCTACTTGAGCAGAATCCATAGGACATATTCTTCTGTTACAGCTCTGCTTCATTACTTTGTAGGGACTGTTGAATTCCCTGCTATAAACAGAATGTATGAAAATAATGACAACTTAGGAAAGTGTTACCATGAAGGTTTGATTTTAATTCTGTAACAAAACTGGAACTACCAGGAGAGCCATCAAACACAATTCCCCAGTTATTTATTTATTTATTTTTAAACTTAATTAATTAATTAATTTATTTATTCTTGGCTGTGTTGGGGTCTTCGTTTCTGTGCGAGGGCTTTCTCTAATTGGGGCAAGCGGGGGCCACTCACTATCGCGGCTTCTCTTGTTGCAGAGCACAGGCTCCAGACGCGCAGGCTCAGTAGTTGTGGCTCACGGGCCTAGTTGCTCCGCGGCATGTGGGATCTTCCCAGACCAGGGCTTGAACCCGTGTCCCCTGCATTGGCAGGCAGATTCTCAACCACTGCGCCACCAGGGAAGCCCCCCAGTTACTTTTTAAATGACAATTAAATGTTTAAACTTTAGATATAATAGCTTCCTAAAGCTAATCTATTTATTCTCAGAAATTTTAAGTCTATCATGTTATTAGTGTCAATAGTAGTTTTAGTGTTCCAAGAACCTTGTGGCCTGCCCCAGACCTTTACATGAATTCTCTAACTTGGCAACGGTTAATTTTCAGCTTACTAGTAATTTTGAAAAATAGTTCATGGAACAATCTAGACCTCTTGAGTTGTGTCTTTCTACCAGCTCTGTATCTCCCATTGGTTATTTTGCAGTCAACAAGTTGGGGGTGCCACCACTCCAGAAACTTTCTTGTAGTCCTGGGATCCCAGAGTTCTACCTTAAATATTTCATCATGAAAGTTTTAGTGTCTCTTCAGTTGAAGTTACTTAATTCACAGTCCTTTTTTTGGACAAACCAAGTCTTTGAGTCATTAAATAAATCCAAGCATTGAGAATTATTTCATTTGCAGTCAAGGTTCAGAGAAAAGATAAGGACTTCGTATGTTATAGGAAGTCCTTTGGGTCCTGATATTTACATTCTGGTCCCAATGACTGCCCGAATGAGTTTTCTAACATGGAGTTGATTATCACCTACTCCCAAAGCAGCATCTAAGAATCTTTCAATTTAGATGAAGCAACTTCTGAAATAATTGGTCAGTATAGGAGAGAATGAGGTTTTCCTAAAGCCATGGCCTCTAGGTTGTTGATTTTATTTCTTAGTTTTTATTTAGTTTTTGGTCAGTCTCCTGAAGGGTCCGGAAAATGGAAAAGATTGCCCTTAACTTTCATGACTTAAGTTCACAGTGTAAGAGAAAATGCTCACCCAAAAGAAAATAGAAAGTAAAACCCTCTTTATCTTAGAATTGGATGTAAGCTTAAAAGGCTTTTCTTTAGTCATTTCACGACTGCCATGGAATTGTGAACACTTGAGTACCACAACAGTCAAATTTCTAACTTATCTCCTGATCAGAATGAAAACGATAGCAATTCACTCGACCTTTAAATTTAGGCCTTCTTTTCTATAGTATTATTTCATAATATCATATTCTAAAGCACTGTTTCTCATCTCTTTACCCATGTTATATCATTCCCCTCTTATTTAGACATATAAGAGAACTGCCATTCATCATCATCTTGAAATTCATTTATGATAGTTCATAATAATTTATGTATAATATCACTGCAGTAAGAAAACATTGACTGTTTTTAAAATGAATTTCTAAAATATATCCCACTTTCCACTTTGCTTTCTGAAAGAAGAGTTTTGGAGAGTCAGAGGACTTTAAGAGTAGAATGAATCTTGGAAGCCATTGTGGATAAAGGAGGCTCACTTTGCACCTGAGGAAAGTGAGGCTCAGTTTCAGTGGCTCACCTGAGAATAGTGAATTCATGAGCTAGTGCAGTAGTAATTACAGATCTTGGTTTTCTGATTACTTTTCATTGCATTGCTCCTTTTGATTGTATCAGACTGCCTCACTCTTTTAAACCAAGTTTTGTACCAGTAATCAGATTTTGCAAGGGTCTTCAGGGCCATTGTATCACTGACCTTGTCTATGTCCTTGTTATTATTACACCCAGCTAATTCCGGTATAGAAAATGGAAGTGCTTAATTATGATCCCACCTTGGTTTTCACTATTTCTGTGCCTATGCTTAATTTCTTTATTAATCCACATCACTTCTGCCCTTCAGATCTGAGAACTAGAAAGTTTGTGCTTGGATGCTTTACTGTTAATAATCCTTTGCCTTAACAGTGCCTGAAACTTATTTTTATCACATTTACCAAAATGTGTACAGGAATATGGTTTCAGAGAGAGTGCTAGACTATACCTTTTACATTTAACAAAAAAGTTCTTTGGAGCTAATGCCCTTGGGATACTTGATAATGAAAGTTGGGAGGGTGTTAAAAATCTAATTTAGAAAGACTTCACCAATTTGGTAAAGAGAAAAATTCTGAATCGTGAGTCTGATAGCAAATATACATTTATTAGACTTTTGACTGGTTATGGATATGTGCTGAACTTTATGAGTAAAAGCACAAATATCAGAACGTATTGTATTCTATCTTATATTTTTTCTTGAAGTACTTAAAATATTATCCCTTTGAACCTGCTTCACAGTTTTTTCCTGTTAAAGAATACGGCAATAATGGCTTTAAACATGAACTCTTAAAACAAATGATTGGGACCAGAGCTTTTGTATTTTTTATGGAGTTTTATCTTGACCAAAGAACAATAATGTGTACCCTTTATTTTCATAGTGCTTGCTATATTGTAAGAAAACCAGACAAAGCCCTGAGTTTCCTTTTGAAATAAGACTGGTTTTTTTGTTGTTGAATGGCCAGAGAAGCTGAAGAAAAAAATCCAAAACTTGGAATTTAGGATTTTACAACCTATAATCACATATTCTATGTCTACCAGTGTCCATCCTTCTACTCCCAACACCACCACTTATACCTGACCCCCCCACCCCTTGCAACACTACATGTATTTCAAATGTCACCTAAAATACAAACTTAGTCCTCTGATTAAGTCCTAGATACTGTTGAGTACTCAGTTAGAAAGACCTGTGGTTTCTAATGCAGAGAGTTTATGACCTGGTGTGTTTCAGCTAATTTTAATTCTTTTAGACGTCTTGTACACAAATTACTTGATTACCTCCTACATCTCTCTTAATCTGGGTTGCTGAACATAATAATAAGGTTTTGCTTTTTTTTTTTTTTAATAGACCCATTCATCACTCGGATCTTTTAGCACTTCACAAACAGCTGGTGGCAAGCAGTGTTATGACATTCTTTTACAGTTTTTTTTGGCTGCTTTTTTTTTTTTTTTTTTTTTATTACACTTGATTGTCATGAGCATGACCAAGGAAGGATAAAGGGAGACCAGCTTTTTGTTTAATCCATGGTGATCAAAAGATGTCCCCAATAATAGTTCAGACTGATTTTGACAGTAACTTGTACTTGCAAAATATGAGGCTCACTCCAACTTTTCTTTCTCTTTTCCTTTTTTTTTTTAAATAAAATCTTCTCTTTGATGGAAACACAGTTTTAGTTTTAGCCAGAATATTTTGTTCTTATTTTAGAGGACTATTCCTTAGTCCCTTTACCTTCATCATCATGGGAGGGGCCTATCAGTTCTCCTGTACCTCATTTGATTTGTAAAAAATTCCTAACTTGTCCTGAAAATGAGCTGACTCATCCATTTTGGTTAAGTGTCTCCAGTGGTGTGTTGGTAAACGTTTATCAACCAGCACTCAGGGCCAGGATGAGGTAGAGTGGGACTGATTTATAGCATGTACCAATTACCATGATGAAAATACCCCTATGGACAATTCCATCCTACCAGTATGATGTTACTAAGCAGAAGATTGATCAAGGCTGTGAAGTAGCACAGTACTATATAATCTTCCCACCATGTAGATAACAACAGATGTAAATCGCCTTAAAAGCACAGGTCACAGTAAAATGTCATAAAATATTTAGGAAGTGATGCATTTTGAGTCTTTATTACATTTGTTTTTAACATAATTTATTGAATTGTAATTTTATATAATTTGATATTTGATAATGGATGTGGTTAAACAGGTGGCCCACAACATGCCTGAAGTTTAACAGTCTGCTCTGAGTTGGTATGAACCCTCCTTAGAAGACCCCTGTCAATGCTTTGTGGCCCTGAGTCCAGCTACATGTGATTTGTTTCTTTGATTATTGTCCTTGCCTTTGAAAATGCTGCTGCTTACTCTCTGTAGCTAACACATTATTTTCATCATCATCATTAATATAAATATTTTAATAAGTTGCTTAGGGTTGATAATATGCTTGCTTCTACATAAAATAAGTTAAAGATAGATGTTCATTGTCCCTTAGAAACTTAAAACCCAAGAAAGATAGTACTAGTCATGGAGAGAATAGAAATATTTAAAATGTAAACATTGAACAACAACTGAGTTAAATCTTCATGTTTTCCCAAACTTAGGTAAGGAAAAGATGTTCCATTCCATTCTGATTAGTTCAGTACTGCCTTTGGTGGATTAAAGTATATTTAAAATATATTTTGTTGAGCACTGCCCCCATCTCTTTCAATTTTTGTATGAATAGATACTGATTTTGGAGACAGTCCTTCACATTCTAGACAGGAAAACAGTGTTAGTCATTATACTGCTGTATGCTAGTTTAGCTTCAGAGAGCAAAGGACACTCCCATAGTCTGCCCAGGATGGACTTTGGAGACTACTGGGCACATATGAAGAATGTTTAGGGCTTGTTGGCGAATAACAGAGGGAGAAGGGGTTTCCTTTTACTGAAGAAGAATGCTCAGCAGGCTGGTCAAGGTTGACAGTGACATGCCAGTCTTGTCACTGGAGACCACAGCATGTGAATTTCTCTTCTGTTACCAACGGAGAATACTTGGTAGCAACCCAAGCTCTCCCCAAAGAGAGGCATGCTGTAGAAATGTCTACCCTTTTATATGATTAGATCATTAGAGAACTTATTAGCTGAGCTTGTCCAGAAATGCATTTCCTGAACAGTTTTCATAGTTTTGCTCTTACGGAGAACAGTTACAAGCAGCAGGTAAATAAAGAATATATTTCCTACTTTATATTTCATATTTCTTCTATTATAGCTGATGTGATAAATTATTTTTAGAGTTTACTAACAGGAGGTCATTTCTTTCCCTTACAGCACACTTTTCTTTTTCTTAAGATAAGGATTCTTAACCTTTAAAATGGTGAATCACTATATTGTATACCTGTAACTTATATAATATTGTGTATCAACTATACTTGAATTAAAAAAAAAGCAAAAACAGATAAGGCTTCTATGTAACATATTAATCCTTGCAATTTTTATCTTGGTGATCAGGAATTGAAAGTTAAATTTAACAGGTGTGTGTTAATACGTGTGATTGAGACTTGTTTCCTGATCACTCTTTATGTTTGACTTTTCTCTCTTTTGTATCTATGTCATTCTTTATCAGCAAGTGCAGATCTTCTAACAGAAGGTAGGGCATACATAATAAACACTTTAGTTTGAAGAGGTGTTAATGGAAAAAGTAATAGTCACATTTGTGATGTAATTTATGCCATGCTGGTAGGTGCTGTTGGTTGTCTGTAATCCCAGTTGCTGTTCCCAGTCACCATTCTCTACTCCATCACTTGCTTCACCAGTAGGATCCTGATTTGGGGCATGTTGTGATTGACCTATTATGTTCAGAAGTATATGATGTGATTGAGGGGTTATGTCCAGAAATACCATTACCTGGTGTTTCACAGGGAGTACTATGGCACTGCACAAACAGTGCAAATATCAGAGATGGGAAGAGATATCATATGGCAAAAGGGTGATGGTGCCTCTCATCACCACAGTGGGGAGAACAACACCGACCCAATGTGGAGAATGCCTCCAGCATCCAACACACAAGTCAGAGAAAGGAATTTCATCATCTCCAAGACTAAGAAGCTGTTTCAAAGATTAACGTACTGAACGGCGACTTCTTCCCCTGAACATTTCAATGTAGACCATTCCTGTGACGCCGGGGGTCCTGGCACACAGTGAACTGTTAGGATCCTTTATTCTCATTGCCAGAATGCAGCAATGCAGAGTGAGCATAACCAGGGAAGCAGCATCCTAGCGTCATTAGGATTCATTGAATTACATATCACACAAGACCACTTTGTGAAGCCTAGCAGGTGTGTTACCTTCCAGATAATCCCATTCCTGGATGACATTTGTGGTCAGCCTGGTAATATAGTTGACAGAATAATTTCCAGTTTCTGGTCTCATGTATTCAAATCCAGGTACTATGTTTTGAGTAGCCATATGCCTCTGGCTAGGCTATATTAAGATATACTATTATATTTGCATTGTTCTTTGACCATACTCATTTTAAACTATTCATTAGATTTTAAAAATTATACTGTAGAATGGTTGAAGCTTTCACAGGAAAATAAGCTGGTTTATATATCATTAATTATTTAACAACTTACGAAGAGTTATAGCACATGAGAGAACTTTTTTCAATTAAAACATGGTTATAAGAGTCCAGGTATAACATTCTATTCTATTTTATGTTTAAGTAGACTACTGAAATAAATTCTCACATTTCATTGATGAACAAGTTTATTACCTAAAAGAAAATGTAATCAGTTAAAAAAAAAAATTGCACCATGAGAAGCTAAATATGTCTCATTTTGCATTGTTGTTTTGTTATTAGTCTCATAAAGGAAAGTTATTAAAATATTGTACCAGGAAAGTACACCTGTAAATAATATAGACTTACTGGAAAATTACATAAAAACTGGATACAAAGAAGAGAGCTTGGACAAATACGTTACAAAATGTTAACATATAAACAGATATCACTATTTCACTGCTCTTGTTAGTTTATTTGGCTTCCTTTACTTGTGAAATAAATATATTTTATATTACCATATGAGCCTTCTTAAATTTCTGGACTGTTTAAAATGAAATTTATTGCCATATCAGGGTTTCTAAAACGGAAGAGTCTTTTTGGAAGAATGCCATTGGCCCAATGAGATAGGAGAAATGCTCTGTGTAATTTGAAAACACATTCCTTTAGGTGAATTAAAAGGCTAAGTAGACCATTTTAAAAATTAATATAATTCTCTTGGGAGATACCATTACATTCAAAGATACTGAAATTATCTCCAAAATGTTGTATGAGAAATTTATTAACTTTTGACTCATAAAACCTCCTGCATGTGAGGTTGCATTTCTATTTGTATTTGTTAACCAGTTTTATTTACATTGGAAGAGGTTTTCAGTTTCATCTTTACTCTAGTACTTGAGAGTGAAATCACCTGTTTGTACACTAATTTTTGCAGGATTATGTATCCCTTGCATAAATCTATTTGTTCTTTGCATTTGCATTCATGGAGTTCTACCTGGGTCTCTCAGTGCCCCTGGATGGGGAGGGGGGAATGGATTTTTTGTGTCTGTTGCTGTAACAAAATATTTTGAAGTACTTAATGCAAATTGCTCATTTTATTCTTTGTTTACATATTGCATTGTACTCTTCTGGTTTGTGTACTGTACAATGTTTGAAGTTCTTATTCTATATCTCAATGTGCCTAACATAGTGTTTGGGGCAACTGACAGAAAGAGAAGTTGACTTGTAGATTTTTAAAGTACAATCTGGACCATCAGTGCTGTGGAATTTGATGCTGAGATGCTTTTTTTAGGGGCTTCCTAGGTACTTGATTGGCTGGTTTGAAGTATTGGAAGTAACTACTGAACTAGGGGTGTGCGGTGGGGTGGAATCAGAGTCTGGTCTCTGGATAATGGTCTGTGTAGAATCTAAGCAACTAAACAAGGTGTATTTGTCCACAGACTTCAAAATACATTGTTGGTGACCCCTGTGTTCTCTGTTACCATTTCCCCTCTTAAGCAGATGATGAATTTAATTTCAAGAATTAAAACTATTGCCCTAATTATTTTAATATACATCTTAGTTCTAGTTCCTCCTTTATGCTTTCTCCAACCTGAAGTGATAGGGTTCTAAATGTGTTTATTCCTTTTCTTTTTTGTCTTTACCTCTTTTTCCTTTACCTTTTACTTTGTTTCACTTAGGAATTAGATTGAAAACCTCTAACTCTGCTTCATGCTGTTGCCCTTTTTTTCTTTCTTTTCTCTCTTTTTCTTTCATTTTTCTTGGTGCTTTCTCATTTCTCTGGTACTCAAATTGTATGTGTCAAATTAATGCTATGGAACTTTACACTGAAACTTGGTTAAAATGGAAATTTGTATAGTATGTATATTTTACTATAGTATGAAAATATATTAACTTTCTGATAAAACATTAAAAGTGTCCTATTGATGGATAGCTCACAATATAGCACAGAGTAAACCTCCTGAAGATGAAAACATAGTGGAGTACAGTCCTGAGGCTGTATTACTGCCAGCCTCATGCCTATTCACACAGCGGGTCTACAGCAGCACCAACTAGCCCTAGAGCTTGAGCAGGTTGGGGAAGTTTTCCTCCAGCCTCAGAATGCCTTCACCTATGTTAAAGCCAAATGTTCATGTAAGTCTCTTCCCCATTTGTACTGTTTCTACTCTCTTGGCTCTTTTATTGGGCAAAATGTCTACTGGGGACATTTTGCCTAACAGTATTTGTTTCCTTGGAATATTTTTTTTGACATATGTACACACCCATGAAACCATCAGGTAATGAAGATAGCCATTTTCCCAAATGTTTCCATGAGCTATTTTATTATCTCTCCCTCATGCACCTCCCTATCCCACCCATGAACTGCTTTTTACTGCTATGTATCAGTTTGATTTTTTTCTGTCATTAATATCAGTAGATTTTCATGTACATGGAAGCTACATCATGTCCTCTTTGGTATTTGACTTCTTTCATTCAACATATTTATTTTTGGATTTATTGATGTTGCAGTCTGCATAAATAGCTTATTTCTTTTTATTGCTAAATAGTTTTATATAAGGATATAGCACAATTTGTTTATTTACCTGCCAGTGGACTTTTAGGTTGTTTCTACTTTTTGACTATTACCAATAAAATTGCTATAAATATTTCTATATAATATTTTATGAACATACACTTTTATTTCTCTTGTGTAAATATCTAAGAGTGGAATGGCTGGACCATATTATAAGTGTATGTTTAAACTAACAAATTGTTTTCAGAAATGGTTGTATGATCTTATATTTCTACCAGTGTTAGAGTTCCAACGACTCTACATCCTTGACAACATTTAGTATGGTTAAGCTTTTAAAATTGTATCCATTTTAATAGATGTAGCTTATATTTATATTTCTCATAACTAGTGGTGTTGAACATCTCTTTGTGTGCTTATTTTATATTCAGATATCTTCCTTGGTGAAAAGTCTGTTCAAAACTTTTGCCCATCTCATTAGGTTGTTTCCTTATTATTGAGTTTTAATGGTCCTGTATATATTCTGGGTACAAGTCTTCATCTGTTATATGATTTGACGATACTTTAGTCTGTGGCTTATCTTTTCGTTCTCTTAAAAATATGTATGGGAAGAATAGAAGTTTTGATTTTCATGAAGTTCAGTTTATCAGTTCGTTTTTCTATGAGTCATGCTTTTGGTGTCACAGCTAAGAGTCCTTTGACTAATTCTAGGTTGCAAAGGATTTCTCCTATGCTTTCTTCTTGAAGTTTTCTAGTTTTAGGTTTTACAATCAGATCTGTGATCCATTTTGAGCTAATTTTTGTGTAATGGGTGAGATATGGGTCTAAATTCATATTTTTGCACATGGACATCTGGTTGTTTCAGTACGATTTTCTAGAGAGACTACTCTTTCTCCACTGTATGGGCCTTTGCACTTTTTTGAAAAAAGGATATCCATACGTGTGTGGGTTTATTTCTGGACTCATAGCTGTCTTGATTAATGTAGCTTTGTAATAATATTGTCTTGAAATTAGTGTTCTCTAACTTTCCTTTTTTAAAATTGTTTTGGCTAGTCTAGTTTCTTTGCATTTTCATAGAACCAATGTGTCAATTCACAAAAAAAAGGCTACTGGGAATTTGATGGGATTATGTTGAACATTAGTCTAATTTGGGGAGATTTTGCATCTTAACGTTGTTGGATTGTCCAATCTATGAAGAAGGTATATCTTTCTATTTATTTAATTCTTCTTTAATTTTTTTCAGAAATCGCTTGTGTTTTTAGTGTATAGGTATTTCACCTAATTTTATTATAATGGTATTGCTTTTTTAATTCCAATTTTTATTTTTTGTTACTATTATATAGTATACAGTTGATTTTTTATATTGGTCATGTATCCTGCAACCTTGCTACACTCACTCATTAGACTGTTATGTGTGTGGTGTGTGGGTGTGTGTATTAATCCTCTGTATAGATAGTCTTGCCCTCTGTGAATAAATAATTTTATTTATTTTTTTTCCACTCTTGATTGCTTTTATGTTTTTTGCTTGCCTTATTTCACTGGCTATAACCTCCAGTATAATGTTGAATAAAAGTGGTAAGCGTGATTATTTTTGTCTGGTTTCTGATCTTAGAGGGAAAGCATTCAATCTTTCACATTCAAGTAAAATATTATGAAAAGTAGGCTTTTTCATGGATGCTCTTTCTCTGGTTGAGGAAATTTTCTTCTAGTTTGCCAAGAAGTGGCTTTTTTAGATTAGTTTAATTTTAAAAGCAGGTATGGATGCTGTATGTGTCAAATGCTTTTTCTGCTCCTATTAAGAAGGTTGTATGGTTTTTATTTTTTTATTTTGTTAATGTAGAAAATTACATTGATTCATTTTCAAATGTTAAACCATCCTTGAATACAGGTAGAATTGTAATAAGTTCCACTTGGTCATGGTATATTATCCTTTTTGTATATTATTGAATTCAAATTGCTAAAATTTTACTCAGACTTTTTGCATCTATTTCTATAGTTTTCTATTCCTGTGATGCCCCTGTATGGTTGTCAGGGCCTTATAAAATGAGTTGTGAAATATTCTCTCCTTTTAATTTTTGGAGGAGTTAATGTAAAATTAATATTTCTTAATTGTTCAGGCTTGGAGTTTTTTTATGGGAATGTTTTAAAATGAAATTTGAATTTCTTACTAGATAACAGGATTATTCAAATTATCGATTTCTGCTTGAATGAGCTTTGGTAGTTTTTGTCTTTCAATAAATGTTTACACTTAATTTAAGTTGTTGAATTTATTGGCTTTAAGTTTTTCATAGTACTCCCTTACTGTCCTCATATTATCTGTAGACTTTGTCATGATATTACCTTTGTCATTCCTGTTATTGGTAATTTTTGTCTTAATTTGTGTCTTCTTTTTTATTCATGGTCAGTTTGCCTAGAGAGGTGTGTGTGTGTGTATAAATGTATGTATAATATTTACTTGTATAAATATGAATCATCTTTAGGTTTAATTGATTTTCTTTATTCTGCTTTCTTAATTGATTTCCACTCTATTATTTCCATTTTGCTGCTTAGTTTGCAGTTAACTTCTTCTTCCTTTTCTATTTTTCAAAGTTTGAAGCTGAGGTCATTTATTCTGAGATCTTTATTCTTTACTAATATGTACATTTATTTCGTGCTCTTAATTTCCCCCTAAGTACTACTTTAGCAGCATCCTGCAAATTTTGATATGTTTGGTTTAGTTTTCACTCAATTCAAAGTACTTTCTAATTTCCTTTTGGTTTTCTTCTTTGACTTTGCCTATTTAGAAATGTTATTTTCCAAACATTTGTGAATTTTCTGGAGATCTTTTATTATTGATTTCGAATTTGATTCCATTCTTGTAAGAGAACATATTTTGTATGACTTGAAAGTTTTCAATTTAGGGACTTGTTTTAAGACCAAGAACATAATCTATCTTGATAAATGTATTGGGTGTACTTGAAGAGAATGTGTATTTAGCTGTTGGACAAATTGTTTTGTAGATATCAATTAGATATAATTGCTTGATAGTGTTTTTTTAAGTGTACTATCAGGAAAGGATGTTAGCATTTTTTTGATGATTTTAAATTTGTTATATGAAATATTGACAGGGGTACTGAAATTTGTGACTAATTGTGAGTTTGTCTATTTCTTCTTCTACTTTATCAGTTTTTCCTTTATTACTTGTGAAGATCTGTTGTTAGGCATATCATTATGAAATGATCTTTTTTATCTTTGGCAATATTTCTTTGCTCTGAAATCTACTTCATCTGATTTAATGTTGCCACTCTAGCTGTCTTTTGATTACTGTTGGCATGGTAATTTTTTTTTCCATCTTTTTACTTTTAGTCCATCTGTGTATTTATAGTTAATGTGAATTTCGCACAGGCAGCATGTACATGAGTTTTAACTTTTAAAATCTAATCTGACAATATCTTCCTTTTAACTAGAGTATTTAGACCATTTGTATTTTATGTGATTATTCATATGTTTAGACTTAAATCTATTATCTTATTACTTGGGTTCCATTTTTCTATTTTTTCTGCTTTTGCATTAATTAAGCAACCTTATGATTCTATTGTATTTACTTTCTTGGTTCATTGGTATAACTCTTATGTTAGTGGTGGCTTTAAGCTTTATATTTTTCTTTTCGTCATTAACTTTTCGGAGTCTAGCTTTTAAGTGATATTTTATTGAATGTAATTTTTTATTGAATGCCAGATGTTGTAGTTCTACCTTGTTGAATGCTGGATATTATTTTTATTCCTGTACATATTCTTGATCATGGTTCTGGAACACAGTTACATTTCTTGGAAACAGTTTAATCCTTTTAGGTAATAGTTTTAAAATTTGTTAGCTGTGCTCAATCTAGGTCTAACTATTCCCCACTTCTGAGCCACGAGCCTTCTGTGTAATAGACCCAATTTTGAGGTATTTCAGTGTGCTTGCTGGGAAGAGCATTGGTTTGCCCTTGTGTGTGGGCTGGCTGTGTTATTTCTAATCCTTCCAGGTTGTTTCCTAATAGACATGTGCAGATCAATACTCAGCTGAATATCTGAGGGAGACCTTCTGCAAATCTCTGGAGTTATTTCTTTTTGTTCAGCTCTCTCCTCTTTCCTGTGAACTCTACCTTAGACTCCTAGCTCCATCTTCTAAACACAGGAGGTCTGCTGGAGTTCACATTGGATTCATCTCCCTGATCGATGGCCTGGGAAACTCTATTTATTAGGGCAGTGAGCTGAAGCAATTGTGGGGTTCAGCATGTTTGTTTATTGTGTCTCGGGTATCTTTTGTTGCCTGATGAGCATCCTGCAAACTGTTGTTTTGTTTATTTTGTCTGCTTTTTTTCTCAGTTGTTTCAGGCAAGGAGATTAAATATCTAGTCCCTGTTACTTAATCTTGTTTGGAGCTAAAGTCTACCAGGAGTATTTTTTTAAAAGGTAAAGTTGACTTGTAAAGGTATACTCCAAAATTCTCTCTTTTTATTGATCAGTATAGGTATATTCTAATGGCATAAGCTTCCTATTGCTGAGAATAATTTCACCAGACATATGAATCTGCATTAACATTTATCATCCTCTTGGACAGATTGTGGACAGACTTACTTAGCAGAGGCTTTCAAATGATTATGAATCCAAAAAGTATAGTAATAAATATAAACTAGTCATTCTTGCCTTAATAAGAGAATTTTGAGTAAAAGGAATTGGATTTATGCCCTAACTTTCATTTAAGAAATGCATGACCTTGGGAGTACTATTTATTTTTTTACGTATAATCCTCAGTTCTCTCAGGAATAGGTGGAAATGTTGGTTTAATCAGCTTATGAGTACAAATTAAAGTAGATATTAATTATTCACCCTGATTTTTCATTTTAAATATATGATGTTAATGCACACTATTTGTTTCTTTTCAAAATAAGGTTTATAGAAACATTGAGCTTTTTATATATCTAGAATATAGTAAAGTATTGTTTTTATGTTGATCTGAATGTGCAATGTAGTTTCAATGATTCCAGTGGGATGATCATACAGTAATTACAAACTTAAGTAGTTCATGTGTCTCAAAATGTTATCATTACATATATTAATGCTATTCAAAATGCAGTTGTAAAAAGAAATATGAGGAAAATTATTAAATGATTACCAGAATGAAGTTGAGTTAATAGGTGTGACATCCAATTATAACTTGCCCCAAGAGAAATATCAAGTGAAGGTTGAACATTTCAGTCTCAGCTAAGATCCCTGCTTGTGCTAACTTGGACTAGGTAGGATTCATAATGAGAAAAGAAGTCTTTGTTAGTATCTCATGCTATTAATACCTTGATATAATTTAGAACCAGTGTATTATATATGTGGATTGAACTATCATTTGGAAGATCATTATTTAAAACTCTTGCTATTTGTGGAGAGAATATGCTAAAGTGTGTTTTAGGAGGTGTTAAAATTAAATAACCCAGAGTGGGAGGTTATAGACAAGCAAGAGAGGAGGCTAGAATGATCCATGTGGTAATGGATTAGAGCTGGAGACTCTAGTCAGTACTGAACTCATGTTTAGCTGAATATAGATATATTGATAGACGGATGTAGATGTATATACATGCACTTATATGTGTTCATACATATAGGCATGTAGATATACATTTTATATATATGTACATATTATTGGTTAGTAGGTACATACATATATTTCCTTGCTGTGGAATCTGAGAGTGCCCAGGAGCAACATCAACAACCCAGTAGCAGCAAGCCTGCCTAACACTCAAATATTCTAATACCACCTTCGAATAAGAGGAAGCAGGGGTTTTAGAGAAATGACTGATGTTAAGCCCAGAAGTGATAATGTACAAGATGAGCCTAGGGCATCTCGTAGTGCTAGAAAGAAAGTTTAGTTTTAGTGCTTAAAAAAATTCCACAATGATAGGAGTATGTCAAATGGACACAGGACCAAATGAAAGATTCCCAGTGGCCAAAGCTGGAACAATTTGAGCAACAATATAAAAATATGCTTTGGGAATAGAACCCACAGTAAAAAGAAAAAAAAAATCCATGAGTCTATACTGATATAAATGAATTAGTGATTACATAAATGGGAAGAAGTACAATCTATGCAGAAGAATTCCAAATAATTTATGAAGATACCCTGCCGTCAAGGAGGTGAAGTATAGGTCCATACTCCTTAAGTTTGAGTTGTACATAGGGACTTCCGTCTTGAGTAGAGAAAACTGACAGGCACCACTTCAACCAGGTGGTCATGATTTACATGACAGTGATAAGTCATGTTTCTACACTCCGTGTGATGTGATGAGGACAGCACTTTACTTCTGTCGTTTTCTTCCCCAAAGCCCATAAACCCAGTCTAATCATAAGGGATACTGCAGATGAATCCAAAATAAGGGACATTATGTAAAACATTTGACCGGTATTCCTCAAACCAAAACCAAGGAAAGTCTGAGAACCTATAATAGCTAAGATGAGCCTAGGAAAACATGAAAACTAAAGGTAATCCTGGATGGGATCTTGGAACAGAATAAGACATTAGGTGAAAAATAAGGAAATATAAATAAAGTGTGGGCTGTAGATAATAACAATATTATGTCAGTATGGGTTAATTAATTTTGACAAAGGTACCATACTAATGCAAGCTGCTAATAACTGGAAACTGGGTATATAGGGTATGTGGGAACTCTGTCCCATATTCACAATGGTTTTATAAATCTCAGTCTATTTGAAGTTTTTTTTAAGTACTTATGTTTGGTTTATGTTTGGTTTATCTCTAGCCTTATTTTAGCAGTTATCAGTTATTATGGTGAAGCAAAATATGAGCAGTATACAAGTGGACTTTAATGTTCAAATCAGATAATAAATTTATTTCAATGCATTTTCATTTCTATCTGTTTAATAAGTATCTTTCTTAAATTACACAACTTGCTCCCAGTTATTTGGGGTTGGGTACAACACCCCCCTACCTTTTAGTGATGATACTGAGTAAATAGAAGAAATGAGGAAAAGAGATTTAGCTCATTAAAAGTTGTCTAATGCTGTGTAATGTGGAACATATTGTTTTACACTGCCTTCCTCGATTGAGAACAAAATATTTAAGCACTTGGGTTGCCTTTTCAAAAATCACTGTGCCACAATGGAGCTGCCATTTGAAATATCCTTTGCAAGTACCAACTTTCTTCATTTTTAAGGCAAAAATATTAATTAACTGCATATAAACTCTTCTCATCAGCTTCATTCATTCTCTTTCTGCATTGCTTTTGGAATCCTCATCTCCTTCTGAAGGAATGGCCGTTACCAAATTCCAAAATTTTGGCCCCTTTTTGGGTTGTTTCTTTTTCACCATAGCCAGTTTTTCCTGTAGTTTTATATTTATCTCTGTTCTGGTGAAACAGAATGGTATGTCCTCTACAGATTTGCTGTAGGACAGCTTGTTATCTTATGCTCTTATGTTAGCCGACTGATCATCAGTATGAAGATTCTGGAGTTGGTGAAAAGTAAAACAAAGGATATGTATTATGGTGTAATGTTTGGGAACTGTTGAACTATTGTGGGATATCACTGTTTTATTTTTGAAATGTTTATCATTTATGTAAAACATGTGCCACGGTAGATACAGAGATAAGAAATAACAACTCTGCCTTCATGGACCTTACAGTCTAGTAGCTACATACATAAATATAATTAATACATGATAAAAAACATAGTACAAGCCAGGAGATGCTGCTTATTGAGATGCTTGTGGATGCTTATTGAGAACTTGTGTTCTTATTGTCACTGATACTTATTTCCTTACTAATGTGAGAAAAAAAATGTAGAACTACAGGGGGTAGCAAGAATTAAAAAGAAGAAATGATGAAAATGAAAACGATAACGAGGAGGAAAGAAGTTAAGGATGGGCATTTTGATAAGAACGTGTCTGTACAAATCTGAGCCAAAGCAGTGTACAATGTCAAGGAATCAGTTTGTTCATCAGATGCCTTTCCTTTTCTCCTCCGGACCCTTTCTCCACCCTTTTCCACTCTGCTGTTTGCACAGGGCGACTGAACTGTCTGGATCCCGTGTCGTGTCGTCCAGTTTCCACTTGCATTTGGCTAATGGGGAACCCCAGAAAGAGATGAAAAAGAGGAGGAGAGGGAAGTTAAGTTATTTTCCCCTCTCTCCCTTCTGCAGGGTTCCCTCAGGCTGGCCATGTCCCTCTACCACAGATCACACTCATGCTAAGCTGGCTCTTTCCCCAACACTCTCCTTCCTAGTTCTGGGAACACTTTCCTCTTGCTGCTTCAAGCTCAGGCATGCTAATAGCCATTACAAACCCAGGAGTACTGCCTGCCATCTCGTGGTTTTCCTATACCTGCCCACACCTTTGTACATAGCCCCCTATATTCAACTCATCTTGAATCGTCCTTATTTGAGTGCGTCATAGGCTTCCAGACTGGCACAACCAGAAAATCAGAGCCACAAGAAGGCAATCATCATTCAGCCTTCTTCCCACTTCATTTTATAAATGATGAAAATGAGGCCAGAGAGAGGTCAGCTTTTCCTAAGAACCTAAGTTAATGGTAATGACTGGTCTGGAATCTAGACATGCCACCGGCTACTCTTTCTAGTTCTCACTTCCCATTTGCTTTGAAATTATGTAAACACTATATTTTTTTAGTTTCCGAATCTAAGACTTAAAACTGAGGTAATGAACATTCCAGCATTGGCTTTTGAGCATGTGGGAGTTCATGAAGACCACCCAGATGAGAACGAGCAGAGGCTGTTTATTCGGGGTTTCTGCCACAGCAAGGGATCCGCCACCGTGACTTTTGTTTGGCAGAGACTCCGGGGTGGGCAGGGGAGTGGGAAAGCCTTACAACGGAAGGAAGTTTTAGATATGCTCTGACTGGGGCTTGTTGGCATGGTGAAGCTGGAGACAGGCTAAATAGAAGTGAGACATCTAATTTGATAGATTTGGAAGCATATTTGGCTTCCTCTGGTTGGTCCTGAGTTGGAAGCAGAGGCAAAAAAAATAGGGAAGCTGGGAGCCACTGTCTAAGTCCTGACTGTTTGGGGGTGATAACGGCAGAGTTTGTGGGTCAGAGTTGTGTTGCCACATATGACCAGCCATTATCTCTTTGTATGGTCAGTCTCTTAAGCTTGAAAGCACTTGGTTTGCTCTTCAGCTTTCTTACTCATTATCTGAAGGAGTTTGGGCCACTGAGTAGCTGATTAACTATAGACTGCTCCCAGGGACAATTCAGCATATCGAGGAGGAGAAAGTGTGGCCCTCTGGGGGGTACATGGTGGAAGGAGAGAGGCAAATTGGGCATACCTTGGAACAATTCTGTGGACAGTCTGCTGGACTGAGGCAAATAGGAACCATGCTTGCAGTATTTGGGGTCAAACATATTTATGCCTTAAAGGTATGGTTTTGGCACAGTTGACTTTTTATGTAGAAGCTTTGTCAGTCATGAATGTGATTAGGTTGCAGCTTTGCCAGCTCTTTTGTTTTGTGGGTGGCAGCAGAATTTCTGGTGAGAGCCAGGCAGAGAAAAATTTATTCTCATCTGAGAATCTGAAGTTGAAGTGGCAACCACGTGTGAGTCAAGTATCAAGTGTAGAGGAAATCCTAAATTCCATACTCCCGTATAGTTTCCTGACAGTACCCCGCTGAAGCTGATAGGAACTTCAAGCAGACATCTGAAAAAGGCCTTGACTCCACCTCATCCTCACCCAGATTAGGATACAGGAATGCAGCTCTCAGGGATGTGGTAGTTGGTAGCTACCATTTGCGTGCATTCATAACTCCTGCTCTACGTGGCTTTCCACTTGTGTTTGTTGTTGAATCACTTACTTCTTTCACAGTATCTTGTGTATCTTTGCATGAGATTGGCTGCACAGTCAAGCTATATAGGGTCAGCTTCCCTTTTAGACTCCCTCCCGTTGCACTGAAGTGCCCAAAGTGACTCCACTTTGTTTCATAGCCATTTTAAAAGCAATTTCAAATAGGATAAGTCAAATAAGAAGTTTAATTTGGGGGATAAGGTGCAGGGAAGGGGAATCTCTGAAATTATATTTATAGTTTGACTGTAGCTCTGAAGGATATTATAGAGGTTGGGAGCAAAAACAGCTGACGCTTCTCTCTCCTGATACCTATTTGGCCTTGAGGCTGAGATTACTAGGAGTAGTCATACCTCCCTAACTAGTGTTACCGGCTTTGGCTTTTATAATGGAGTAGAGGTATAGGTCTTCTTTGGGACTTAATATTCCATGTGAACTTTAGATTTAGCATAGGTGCAACTGCAGCCACTCTTCTCCAGCAGCTGGCAGAGGTAGAGATTATAAGCTATCAAATTGGAGTAATTCCATTCCATTCATTGGCCAGTGAGCTCCTAAGGGCAAAAATTGACGTCTTATTTTTACATACCTAGGGACTACCTAATTTACTTAAAGAGTTACCTGTTATGGCTGTGCTATTTTTTAAAAGATGTTAAAATACCGATACATAGTATTGTCTTTCCCTTGGAATAAAGATTTTTCTGTATTACTCAACCTGTTTCCACATATAATATGAGAAAATGTGTTGATATAAAAATTAAGATGTCTTTCAATTTGCCTTTTCTTGAAAGTTCTATTCCCTTACCTTTCAGTTGTTGTCGTATAATGTGAGGCTCATTGAGTTTTCTAGTGATTGATCTCATGTAAAAGAAAAAAAAAAAAGAATTGGAAAAAAATAACACTCATTACTTGTGTAAAATCTGAGCTAAGCAATGATCCATAGTCGCAGTTGTTGAAATATTGTGTATGGAACTAATGTTAGCAATCCAGCATTGGCAACATCATGCCCATTTACAGGTTTACAGGTTTTTGCAAATCAGTATAGTGATAGAAATGTGTGAAATTACAATACTCAGGGAACTTTTTGTAATGGAGAAAAAAAGCGATGACAGAGGTAAGGATCTATTCATGTATTTCATGGAAATATTAATTTAATTGGTTTCCTTTAAAACTTTTGTAGAAATGGCAGTGATAGTTAATAGAAGCAGGAAGATAGTTCATGCTTAGTTAAAGAGATCCGGCCTTCTCTTTTGTTAATGAATGACTTCAAAGCTAAAATTTGCATTAAGAACATTAATGTGATAATTTTAAAAGTACCCATTAGCCTGACATTTTTAGGATAACAAAACTAAATTCTAGTGAAGTTGAGACATGTGGAAGAACAGTGGTAGATATTAGGCAAGAAATAATCTGATCACAATAAAAATATGCTTTTGCTGGAAAATCTGTCAAAAGGAATTCCAAGTAGTTCAAAAAAATGCATGTTAAATGGGCTTTGCCACAGTTTTGAAATAGATTAAAATTATATGCAAATTAATGCAAATCATGTGGCTTGAAGATTAAGTTTTGAAGTGCTATCTTCATTCCCTGGAGTAAATGGCTGTTGAAGAATGGATGTATATAAATATCTGACTGGCTGGCTGGCTGGCTGGCTGGTAGGCTGAATGAATGAATGAATGATTGAATCTTTTTTCTGCTTTGAAAGCTGTTACACTTTTTTCTTTGCCTGCAGGCCAGTTTTTGATTATGTTCAAAATAGAGTCCAGGAAGTGGGAAGTTGAAACCCCAAGTTTAGTTATTCAATCCAGTTCAACCCCATGAAGACCGTCTGCCCCGTAATGTTGCTGGTCCAGTGTAGAATTCCTAAGCTGTAAGAGCGTCTGAACCCCAGAGGGAGGAGACCGTTTTCTCAGCACTCATTCATTCCCTGCATATCTACTGAGTGCCTCCCTGGAGCCAGGCGTTGCTTTAGATGCATCACTGTTGACCTCCTAGACAGCAGTTGCTACTGTTTTTGCCACCTCTTCTTTCTGGAAATTTCCTCTTCCTTTGGATTCTGCCATATTTTCCTGGCTTTCCTTCTACTTCTGTAAATTGCTTCCTTTTCAATCTCCTTTTCTGACCTTTGCCTTGGGAGTTCCCTGAGGCTCAGTTATTGCCCTCAGTTCTTTCTCTGCTCTGATGATTCTCAACCCTGGCTATAATCAGAGCCTCTGAGATGAGGCCCCAAGCAGGGACACATTTTAAAAGCTCCATAAGTGATTCTGATGCACAGCTAGAGCTGAGAGCCATTTTTTATACTGTAATCCAGGGAATTGTTTGTGTCTCGAAACGTCACTTTTGTCTCTCCTGATTAGAGTCATGCCAGCATCTCCTTTCACTTAAGTGCCTCTGGCTAGCCAAGAAGATGTTTCCATTTAGAAATATCACTTCTCTGCTTCGTCTCCAAAAATATCTTTACCTCCTGATTTCTTTTTATTATTCTTTAATTCCAATTCATAAATATTAGTCTTTGACATTCCTTCCTCCCTTCTATTCAATATCTTCAGCACATTATGATCCAGTTAACTCTGAGGCTAGTATTAGCTACTCATTTGCCCCAATGCTGTTGGTTCTCTGTTGCCTGCAGGGTCAAATTAAAAATTTTTATCATGGAATATAAAGCTTCAAAATCTAGACCCACAGGTTGGCTTCCACACAGAACATC
Organism: Balaenoptera ricei; assembly: GCF_028023285.1. Classification (NCBI taxonomy): domain Eukaryota; kingdom Metazoa; phylum Chordata; class Mammalia; order Artiodactyla; family Balaenopteridae; genus Balaenoptera; species Balaenoptera ricei. Next base: position 90,551,112 of record NC_082645.1, read on the forward strand.
TGTTTCAGCCTTTTGTTAGGAGGGCCTGCCCCTTTCCTTCTTTTGCATAAATCCTTCCCTGACTTCTCCAAGACATGGCTGCCTTTCCTTCTCAGGTCTTACTGATAGTATAATGCACTGAATCATGTAACTCTTATGTTGAAGTTTGGCTATCACCTAGGAGATAAAATCCTGACTGATCTTGTCCCGAAACTGTCAACATGTACTTCCTTTTGTTTATTAGAGACATTTATTAATGAATCAGGAAAGGTAATGAGATATGGGTTAAATATTATGGCCGCAAGGTAAGGAATGTTAAGAACAGAAAATGCCTGTTATTAAAGACATCTGAGCCTTGAACAGTGTGGGGTTAATCCTGCTGTAACTTATAGTCAGCCCTCTGTATCCACAGTTCCGCAGCATCCATGGACTCAGCTAATGTAGTACTGTAGAGTTTACTGTTGAAAAATATCCACGTGTAAGTGGACCCACACAGTTCAAACCCATGTTGTTCAAGGGTCTATGGTATTTTCTACAAGTTCATGGTCAACCAACATTTATTGGATGGCTATCATGTGCTAGGAACTTGATATTCCTATTTCATCCTTTTGTAAAGTTAAGTAGTATGATCTCAATTTTAAGATGAGGAGACTGAGGTCCAGCCACATGGATCAGCTTTTTTCAAATTATGGGTGTGATTGGGATTCCAGTTTGGGTCTTCAGAACTGAAATCTGGTGCTTCTCCTCTCTGCTAAGTTGTTTTTTTTTGTTTGTTTGTTTGTTTTGGTGGGGGTGGGTCTTGAGGGGATAGGAAGTTGCACTTTTGTTGCATTAACATTTTCCTTTCCTGAAACTCAGTGAACATGATAGGCAGTCAGTAAGGTGTTAGTGAATAAGTGAAATGTGAGAAGGATCGGAGGATAATCTGGATTTTCTGGGTCTCCCTCCAAAAGCCCTTCTAGATTCAGGCTGAAGAAGAGCAGCAGCTTTCAGCACTGGGTTGTCAGAGTTGTTTAAATACTGCCTTTTCAATAGGGCTGATGCTGAAAGTGCCCTAAAATTATCTAGCATATGAATTTTCTAAGAAACTATTTTAATAAACTAGGGTTCGAACTCTGCAATTGTTACCTGAGGATTTAGACTAATGAACATTTCAAGACCATGTAGACCAAGTCTATTTCCTTCAAAGGGAGGGGTTAATTTCCCCGCTGCTGTGTCTTTGAAGTGATAAATGAGGCTGCTGTTCCCATGATGGCTGTTGTCCAGCTGAGAATGACTTCCTGTCTCAGTCTCCAGGGCACAGGAGACCATGGATGCCCCTATTCTCTGTAGCTGGAGAGAAGGGAGGAGAGAGCACTTCCCTGGGACAGCTGCTCTGCCATTCGGTCTCCATTGTATTTGTGAAATATATGTCCTAGTTTGGATTTGGTGAGTAAATGGAGGTTAGAATAAAGAATTCTAGCTATCTTTGCTGGGATTTACCTCTTACACTTTTAAAATGGTAACTACTTTTGTTATCTAAATGAGTACATTGAATGCTTATATTTCCTGTTTTGTTATTAATTGAATAAATAATAGGCTTTAGCCATCTAGGTAACCAAATTTTGTTGTCTAGACTCTCCTTCATTTCCTAAATTTAGCCCAATAGCTTTGTTTTCTTAGATGCTGTGTAATTTAAAAATTTTACTTGAACTTTGCCATGAAGAGTAAAATTAGGAGTAGGAAGCTGCACTTCAAAGGGAAATGTAATTTTACTCTTCGAGCTGCGTTGCTGAGATCAAAAGCATTTGAGGGGTAACCTGGGTGGCCATTACAAGTAATTGGAAAGTTAAGTGCAACTTCTTATTACTGCATCTAAAAATGAGGACAGCATTCTTTAAATATCACATTTATATAAAAACGTGCACAAACTCAATCTGCATGTCTTAATTAGAAGGTACTATAAAGATATTTCATTGTTTTTATAACTTGTGTTCAGAAATGAACCTGTTCTCCTTTAAGTATTACGTAGCAGAGGTATTAAAATCCAGTCTAGAATAGAGAAAAAGTAGAAAAATTGTGACGTACCAGAGATACGTAAGAACAGAGTTTGATTACAGTTAGAGGCAAACAGAATTTTCTCTGGTCCTAAACCAAATCTACTGATTTTACTTGGCTTATTTTTGCACGTATTTGGCAGCTAAAGGATGAATTGCCTTTCAGACAAAAGCCTTCTCATTGTAGTCACTCATTTGGTAGTCTCTACTTTGTACTAGTAGGACCTTCCTATTTGAGACGGAACTATTCCAATTAACTGGGATGTATGGATTTTGTGAAAGAAGCTTTCAGAGTTTTTTTCCTACAATATAAATAAATTGTATTGAATAGGATTTGTCACTGGTTCCATGGACTCCTGAGTATTTGTAGATGCTACTTGGAGAGCCGCAAGTGGAGTGTCCCATTATGATTTTAATGATCTTAAAAATTAGTAATTCTATTCTGGACTATCTGGAGGATTTTTTAAAGTATCCTTACAGGAGGTTTCAGTGTCCATGCTTTCTTTGATATTTAGAATCAATTCATTGGTAATTGATTTTTCTGAATGGGCGGGCAAGAATTATATAGCCATTCTAATACAGAAAGTGAGGGAGTATTGAATCATCTCATGGCACTCACCTTGCCAGTGTATACTGTACTCATGTTGAAAGTAGTTGAATTTCATAGGGAAGAGTGGACATGCCACACTAAAAGAACAGCTAGAACAAAAGCTTTCATGCCATACTTGGGAACAACTGTGTGTGGGGAGGTACAGTAGAGATAAGAGAAGACTGGTGAGGGAGATGGGGTGAGAGTGATCTGTGAGAATAAGTGGATTCTAGGTTGTGGAGAGTGCCCTGGGCTTCAGCAGTGAGGAACTACTCAAGGTCTAAGACATGGCTGTGACACAAGCAGAACTATATTCTAGAAGAGTTTTTTTTTTAATGTAGTGCATTTCCTTTTTAATAACATCTTCAACTAATAGTTATTAGTTGTCTTTTTTTTTTTATGAGAGCAACTATTTTTATTGTGGTGAAATAATACACAATAAAATTTATACCATTTTAACTATTTATTAAGTAAACGTGTCAGTGGCATTAAGTACAGTCACATTGTTGTGCAGCCATCATGACCATTCATCTCCAGAACACTTCTCATCTTTCCAAACTGAAACATTATACCCATTAAACAATAACTCCCCATCCCCTCTCCTCCTGGCCCTGGCAGCCACCACTCTACTTTCTGTCTATGAAATTGCCTATTCTAAGTACCTCATATAAGTGGAATTATACAGTATTTGCTCTTTTGTGACTAGCTTATTTCTCTTGACATAATGTCTGCAAGTTTCATCCATCTTGTAGCATGTGTCAGAATTTCCTTTTTTTTTTAAATTAATTTTTATTGGAGTATGGTTGGTTTACAATGTTGTGTTAGTTTCTGCTGTACAGTAAAGTGAGTCAGTTATACATATACATATATCCACTCTTTTTTAGATTCTTTTCCCATAGTCGTCATTACAGAGTATTGAGTAGAGTTCCCTGTGCTATACAGTAGGTCCTTGTTGGTTATCTATTTTAAATATAGTAGTGTGTATATGTCATTCGCAATCTCCCAATTTAATAGTTGTCTTTCAATAAACAGCTCTTGCTTATATATCAGAGTAAGCTGGGCACTGTCAAGAGAAAGTGGACAATAAACACTTGGTCCCTGGTCCCTATCACTAAAGAACTAATATGCTATACAGAAGCTAAGGAGCTGTACAGATGTAAGTTAGCATTATTACTGTAGTAAAAGAAAAAGCATTGTTCTAAGCAGACAAACTTACAGAAGAAGATTTATAGCACTGAAAATACCCTCAAACTCTAGCTTGTTACCTAACAATGCTTTCATTTATCGTGAAAAATGGTGAATGCAAATTGCATGCCCTATTATAGTTTGATCATGAGGAATTTTATAGTTACATAAATGGATACCATGTTATAGATAAATCTTAAAGATTCCAAGTATTCAGCATTAAAAACACTTGAGGCAAGGTCAACAAAAGCAAAAATAAACAAGTGGGACTACATCAAACTAAAAAGCCTCTGCACAGTAAAGGAAACCATCAGTGATTTGAATGAGTGGGAGAAGATATTTGCAAATCATATATAAGATAAGGAGTTAAGGGGCTTCCCTGGTGGCGCAGTGGTTGAGAATCTGCCTGCCAATGCAGGGGACACGGGTTCGAGCCCTGGTCTGGGAAGATCCCACATGCCACGGAGCAACTGGGCCCGTGAGCCACAACTACTGAGCCTGCGCGTCTGGAGCCTGTGCTCCGTAACAAAAGAGGCCGCGACAGTGAGAGGCCCGCGCACTGCGATGAAGAGTGGCCCCCACTCGCCGCAACTAGAGAAAGCCCTCGCACAGAAACGAAGACCCAACACAGCAAAAATAAATAAATAAATTAATTAATTTAAAAAAAAAAAAAAAAAAAAAAAAAAAAAAAAAAAAACTACCAAGTTTGAATTTCCCTCTACTGTTTAAAAAAAAAAAAAAAAAAAAAAAGATAAGGAGTTAATATCCAAAATATATAAAAAACTTGTACAACTCAATAACAAAGGATAATCCAACTGAAAAATAGGCGGAGGATCTGAATAGACATTTTTCCAAAGAAGACATATACGTGGGCAACAGGTACATGAAAAGATGGTCAACATCACTAATCATCAGGGACATACAAATCAAACTACAATGAGATATCACCGCACATCTGTTAAAGTGGCTATTAATTATTGAAAAGACAAGAAGTAACAAGTGTTGGTGAGGATGTGGAGAAAAGGTAACCCTTGTACACTGGTAATGGGAATGTAAATTCATGCAGTTGCTATGGAAAACAGTATGGAGGTTCTTCAAAAAATTAAAAAATGGAACTATCATATGAGACAGAAATTCCACTTATGGGTATTTATCTGAAGGAAACAAACACTAATTTGAAAAGATATATGCACTCTTATGTTCTTTGCAGCATTATTTACTAGAGCCAAGAGATGGAGACAATGTAAGTATCCATCAATGGATGAATGGATAAAGAAGATGTGGAAATACACACACACACACACACACACACACACACACACACACACACTCTTACACATACATGCAATAGAATACTACTCAGCTGTTAAAAAAAAGAATGAAAATCTTGCCATTTGTGACAACATTGATGGACCTTGAGGGCATTATGCTAAGTGAAATAAGTCAGATTAAGTCAGATAAGTATGATCTCACTTAAATGTGGAATCTAAAAAAAAAAAAAAGAATAAACAAAACAGAGCAAAACTAATAGATACAGAGAACAGATTGATGGTTGCCAGAGTGTGGAGGGGGTTTGTGGGGGCTGGGTGAAGAGGGTCAATAGTTATGAACTTCGAGGTATAAGATAAGTCATGGGGATGTAACGTACAACATGGCGATTAGAGTCTGTGCTGTTGTATTGCATATTTGAAAGTTGCTAAGAGTTAATCTTAAAAGTTCTCATCACAGGAAAAAAGATTGTACCTTTGTACACCTTTGTATGGTGACAGATGCTAACTAGATTTATTGTAGTGATCATTTTGCAGTGTATACAAAAATCATTATGTTGTACACCTGAAGCTAATCCACTGTTTTATGTCAGCTTTAAAAAAGCACTTGACATTCACTGGCATCTTTGAATGTTATAGCTTGGGTGGATTAGAGTTATCCCTCCCTTTTTCTCCCACAGTTGAGGGAAAGGCCAAAAGACATCACAGAGCCAGCCCCATGTTACTTGGCTGCTTTAACAGCAGAGCTAGAGCTCTTAATGAAGATTCTGTTTCCTGGACCAGTATTGGCATTGGGTTAATTTAACCAAAGCTGTACATTGCTCATGTCCTCTCTGTGCTTAAACCCTTTCAATGTCTTCTATTTACCTGGAATAAAATCCAAGGTCTGTAATAAAATCCAGCTCTGAGGGCCCCTGGCCCTGCTATCTCTCCAAATTCATCGCCATCACTCTTCCCCTGCTCCCCTGCCCCAACCCCAGAAGTTGCCTTTCCCTTCTTCCAGCCTAACAAACTCCCACATCAGGAATGTTCCACCTGCTTCAGCCCCATCCCGGCTCTTCACGTGGTGATGACATCCTTTCTGTTCTCATATGAAGTATTATCTCCTCAGGAAAGACTTCTGCCTTTCTTGATCTTTCAAACAGAATCAAGGATATCTGGACTCATAACTTATTATTTTCCTTCATAGTAGCTCTTACTCTTTACCTATTTATTTGCATTTGCTTTACCTGTGTCCTCAACTGGTCTATTGTCTTCACGAGCAAATACACCAGTTTTGTGCTGTATAGCCAGTGCCCAGCACAGAGGTTTACTGGTTTTTACTGGTGTTTGGACAGAGAGAGGGAGTGTTAAGTGGAAGATTAAAATAATAATTGGAAATAGAAATAATTTCTAAACTTTAAATAATCAGGCGAATATCTGCTGATGAGACAGGTTTGAATCCTGTAAAGGAGTTATGTTACAGTGGTCCTGGACAAAATATATTTAAGTGAAGGGAATATTACATCTATCTGGCCATTACTAAAGTATGAGAAGAGATATGAAGAAATCTTCAAAAATTTTGAGTAGGATGTATATATTTATTAGTTATTATCCTCATTATGTGATCAAAACAGTTCATTAAGAGAAATACATTTCCACAATGGAGAGGCATTTTGAGAATTAATAAACTGGAACTGGGAAAAGCAAAAATAAGAGCAAAAGCTTAAAATGCAAAGAGAGGAAATTTCTCCCACCCCAATCCTCCTCCCATGGTTCAGCAGCAAGAGTGTTCATTAAACCAAAAGTGATCAAATCACTTTTACTGTGTCAGTGTGGGCTGAAAAAGACACCTGCATTTCATGAATTGATGAGTAATTGTTTTTAGTCCTGATTCTGAGTACCCTGTTGATTGCAGAAGTGTGATGTGGTTGAAAAAGCACTAAGTTTAGAGCTAGAACACCTGGATCTAAGTCCTGGCGTCACCACTTACCTTATACATTAGACCTGGGACAAGTCACTTCACCTCACTAAGGGTGATTTTATTTATGAAATGGTATCCTGTAGGATTCTTGTATGTGTCAAATAAGGCAATCACAGGAAAGCTCCTGGAGAATGGTACGCAATACTAAAATAAGCTCTTTGGAGTTGGGTATATATTTGTCTTTAAGTAACGCACTTTGTGCAAATGAGGGAGCTACACCCTATCCTGTTCTCTGCTCCAGACAAACTTACACTTCTATTAAGGGTGATATGCATACCCACAAATGTACTTTGATACAGAAAGTGGCATAATGCATGTAGGAAACAGCATATTTTTGCCCCTTCATTCCCTCTTCTTTCCCTTTCAGCATACTTGTGTGGGGAAAACAGTATGATGATTGGAAAAGGGAGATTTATTATTCTAATTTTGGAATAAAATACTCCATTTACCCACTCACTAATTAAAAAATTTATTTTAATAATTATCAAAACATATCTGAGAATGAGGTAAAATAAATACATGTGTTTCTTAATGTATTCTGCTGTTAGCTTTTACCAATGAAGCTTTTAGCTTCATGTACAGTTTTTTATGGTTTTCTTCTATTGACAAATTAAAGGCAGTCTTGGGTTTGTATGGGTAAGTAAGTATATAGATGCTATGGCATTTATCAAGGGAGATAGAGTGGATGGTATTTTATTTTTAAAATCAGATTATTTTGCATCTCAAAAATTAGAATTTTGTATCTCTGAAATTATGAAGCATGTTAATCAGAAATATATATAAATTCTATTTTACATGTAACTTAAGAACCATATATAATAGATGGAATGATGATAATATGTATTTCTAAAATACCTTTAAATTACATCAGAGAGCAAAAATATGGTATGTGTGTAAGGGTGTATGTGTGAAGAGAGTGTGTGTGTGTGTTTGTGTGCAGACACATGTGAAGAAAATACAATGCTAACACCAGTTATTTCTGGGATATGTGATTATGGATATTTGTCCTATGGTTTTCACTTTAGAGATTTTCTACAATGGTCATATGCTTTGTTGATCACAAGAATGTTATAAAAGTACATTTTTACACGCTATATGAAACTAAATATGTAAAGAAATGAATTCTCCCTTTGAAATTAAAGGCTTCTTCAGCAACAGCGTCCCTCCCTGCTTTTAAATCACACTTTCGGTGCCCAGTTAGATGTTTCATCCTCAATAGCATAAGGTGTTTAATTAACGTCCAGTGGTGTATGATTGGACTCCCTGAGGTGGCATACTTTCACATGAATTATTATAATGTAACATACATTCTAGTAATAACAAGTTATCCAGTAAATTTTCATAAATAGTAAGACTGTATAAGAATGTAAGCTTTTCCTTTTATATATTTGTAAGATAGTAAACAAAGATTTAAAAACGTACTTTTATAAGATGCCTCATCTTTTTAAAATCTAGAAACATGTTAGAGATTGGTCTGTTTCTTTTAACACCTTTTAATAACTAAATTTGGTTTCATTGACGTAAAGGGTCCAATAATTTTAATTGTTTGGATTTTCTTTTGATATATATGTGTGTATATATATGTGTATATATGTATATATATGCACTTATTATTTCCAAAAGGGAGCTTTACTTGTTCATGTAACATTTAGCTTTGTAAGTGATGAATTTGGTTCCCAATAAGTTTGTGAAGGGGCCCTGCTCTCTTCCCTCCAGTGACAAGCTCACTGCTGTGTGTGTGGAAAGACCGTCCCCTAGTTGGGCTGCTCTGCTCATTTAGATACTTTCATCTGATCTCTGCTTCCTTTTAATTTTTGCTACCTAGAATACTAGTGAATAAGACTATATCTTTTTTCATGAGATAACCCATCACATATTAGAAGACCACCATTTGTCCTTTTAACTTTTCTAAGGCTAACACCCAACACCCCACTTCTAGTTTGGTTTATTCAACCAAACTCTCTTGAGTACTGTGCTCCATCTTATTGGGGCTACCAAGATGACCATGATAACATCGTCCAGGAGCTTGTAGTGTAAGAGGCAGGTAAATAAAGTAAGAGTAAGTGCGATTGAAGAGTGATAGACAAAGGGCTATGAAGACAATAAGATCCTACGAACTAACTTAGTGCTAAGTAAGAGGAGGCTTTTCATAGAAGGCTGTAGTTGAATCAGATTTTGAGTCAAATAGGAATTTATCCCCAAAGAGGCAGAGGGAAGGGCACACTGTGCAGACAGAACATCACTGACAAAGAACTGAGTTTCAAGACCCAGCCTACTGAGAAGAATCTGTGTGAGGTGGTTCTAGAGTATCCTCTCTGGTAGTTATTTGTAGATCCTAATTTAAGGGAAGATGTTTTGTTTTGTTTTGTTTTTTAAACGTCTTTATTGAAGTATAATTGCCTTACAATGGTGTGTTAGCTTCTGCTTTATAACAAAGTGAAGCAATTATACATATACAATATGTTCCCATTTCTCTTCCCTCTTGCATCTCCCTCCCTCCCACCCTCCCCATCCCACCCCTCTAGGTGGTCACAAAGCACCGAGCTGATCTCCCTGTGCTATGCGGCTGCTTCCCACTAACTATCTATTTTACATTTGGTAGTGTATATATGTCCATGACACTCTCTTACCCTGTCACATCTCACCCCACCCCCTCCCCATATCCTCAAGTCCATTCTCTAGTAGGTCTGTGTCTTTATTCCCGTCTTGCCACTAGGTTCTTCATGGCCTTTTTTTTTTTTTCTCCTTAGATTCCGTATATATGTGTTAGCATACTGTATTTGTTTTTCTCTTTCTGACTTACTTCACTCTGTATGACAGACTCTAACTCCATCCACCTCATTACAAATACCTCCATTTCTTTTCTTTTTATGGCTGAGTAATATTCCATTGTATATATGTGCCACATCTTCTTTATCCATTCGTCTGTCGATGGACATTTAGGTTGCTTCCATGTCCTGGCTATTGTAAATAGAGCTGCAATGAACATTTTGGTACATGACTCTTTGTGACCTATGGTTTTCTCAGGGTATATGCCCAGTAGTGGGATTGCTGGGTCGTATGGTAGTTCTATTTGTAGTTTTTTAAGGAACCTCCATACTGTTCTCCATAGTGGCTGTATCAATTTACATTCCCACCAACAGTGCAAGAGTGTTCCCTTTCCTCCACACCCTCTCCAGCATTTATTGTTTCTAGATTTTTTGATGATGGCCATTCTGACCAGTGTGAGATGATATCTCATTGTAGTTTTGATTTGCATTTCTCTAATGATTAATGATGTTGAGCATTCTTTCATGTGTCTGTAGGCCATCTGTATATCTTCTTTGGAGAAATGTCTATTTAGGTCTTCTGCCCATTTTTGGATTGGGTTGTTCGTTTTTTTTGTTATTGAGCTGCATGAGCTGCTTGTAAATCTTGGAGATTAATCCTTTGTCAGTTGCTTCATTTGCAAATATTTTCTCCCATTCTGAGGGTTGTCTTTTGGCCTTGTTTATGGTTCCCTTTGCTGTGCAAAAGCTTTTAAGTTTCATTAGGTCCCATTTGTTTATTTGTGTTCTTATTTCCATTTCTCTGGGAGCTGGGTCAAAAAGAATTTTTGCTGTGATGTATGTCATAGAGGGTTCTGCCTATGTTATCCTCTAAGAGTTTGATAGTGTCTGCCCTTACACTTAGGTCTTTAATCCATTTTTAGTTTATTTTTGTGCCTGGTGTCAGGGAGTGTTCTAATTTCATACTTTTACATGTACCTGTCCAATTTTCCCAGCACCACTTATTGAAGAGGCTGTCTTTCCTCCACTGTATATGCTTGCCTCCTTTATCAAAGATAAGGTGACCATATGTGTGTGGGTTTATCTCTGGGCTTTCTATCCTGTTCCGTTGATCTATATTTCTGTTTTTGTGCCAGTACCAAACTGTCTTGATTACTGAAGCTTTGTAATATAGTCTGAAGTCAGGGAGCCTGATTCCCCCAGCTCCATTTTTCGTTCTCAAGATTGCTTTGGCTATTCGGGGTCTTTTGTGTTTCCATACAAATTGTGAAATTTTTTGTTCTAGTTCTGTGAAAAATGCCATTGGTAATTTGATAGGGATTGCATTGAATCTGTAGATTGCTTTGGGTAGTAGAGTCATTTTCACAATGTTGATTCTTCCAATCCAGGAACATGGTATATCTCTCCATCTATTTCTATCATCTTTAATTTCTTTCATCAGTGTCTTATAATTTTCTGCATACAGGTCTTTTGTCTCCTTAGGTAGGTTTATTCCTAGATATTTTATTCTTTTTGTTGCAATGGTAAACGGGAGTGTTTTCTTAATTTCACTTTCAGATTTTTCGTCATTAGTGTATAGAAATGCAAGAGATTTCTGTGCATTAATTTTGTATCCTGCTACTTTATCAAATTCATTGATTAGCTCTAGGAGTTTTCTGGTAGCATCTTTAGGATTCTCTATGTATAGTATCATGTCATCTGCAAATAGTGACAGCTTTACTTCTTCTTTTCCGATTTGGATTCCTTTTATTTCTTTGTCTTCTCTGATTGCTGTGGCTAACACTTCCAAAACTATGTTGAATAATAGTGGTGAGAGTGGGCAACCTTGTCTTGTTCCTGATCTTAGTGGAAATGGTTTCAGTTTTTCACCATTGAGGACAATGTTGGCTGTGGGTTTGTCATATATGGCCTTTATTATGTTGAGGAAAGTTCCCTCTATGCCTACTTTCTGCAGGGCTTTTATCATAAATGGGTGTTGAATTTTGTCGAAAGCTTTCTCTGCATCTATTGAGATGATCATATGGTTTTTCTCCTTCAATTTGTTAATATGGTGTATCACATTGATTGATTTGCGTATATTGAAGAATCCTTGCATTCCTGGGATAAACCCCACTTGATCATGGTGTATGATCCTTTTAATGTGCTGTTGGATTCTGTTTGCGAGTATTTTCTTGAGGATTTTTGCATCTATGTTCAGCAGTGATATTGGCCTGTAGTTTTCTTTCTTTGTGACATCTTTGTCTGGTTTTGGTATCAGGGTGATGGTGGCCTCATAGAATGAGTTTGGGAGTGTTCCTCCCTCTGCAATATTTTGGAAGAGTTTGAGAAGGATAGGTGTTAGCTCTTCTCTAAATGTTTGATAGAATTCGCCTGTGAAGCCATCTGGTCCTGGGCTTTTGTTTGTTGGAAGGTTTTTAATCACAGTTTCAATTTCAGTGCTTGTGATTGGTCTGTTCATATTTTCTATTTCTTCCTGGTTCAGTCTCGGCAGTTTGTGCATTTCTAAGAATCTGTCCATTTCTTCCAGGTTGTCCATTTTATTGGCATAGAGTTGCTTGTAGTAATCTCTCATGATCTTTTGTATTTCTGCAGTGTCAGTGGTTACTTCTCCTTTTTCATTTCTAATTCTATTGATTTGAGTCTTCTCCCTTTTTCTCTTCATGAGTCTGGCTAATGGTTTATCAATTTTGTTTATCTTCTCAAAGAACCAGCTTTTAGTTTCATTGATTTTTGCTATTGTTTCCTTCATTTCTTTTTCATTTATTTCTGACCTAATCTTTATGATTTCTTTCCTTCTGCTGGCTTTGGGGTTTTTCTGTTCTTCTTTCTCTAATTGCTTTAGGTGCAAGGTTAGGTTGTTTATTCGAGATGTTTCCTGTTTCTTGAGGTAGGCTTGTATTGCTATAAACTTCCCTCTTAGCACTGCTTTTGCTGTGTCCCATAGGTTTTGGGTCGTCGTATCTCCATTGTCATTTGTTTCTAGGTATTTTTTGATTTCCCCTTTGATTTCTTCAGTGATCACTTCGTTATTAAGTAATGTATTGTGTAGCCTCCATGTGTTTGTATTTTTTACAGATCTTTTCCTGTAATTGATATCTAGTCTCATAGCGTTGTGGTTGGAAAAGATACTTGATACGATTTCAATTTTCTTAAATTTACCAGGGCTTGATTTGTGACCCAAGATATGATCTATCCTGGAGAATGTTCCATGAGCACTTGAGAAAAATGTGTATTCTGTTGTTTTTGGGTGGAATGTCCTATAAATATCAATTAAGTCCATCTTGTTTAATGTATCATTTAAAGCTTGTGTTTCCTTATTTATTTTCATTTTGGATGATCTGTCCATTGGTGAAAGTGGGGTGTTAAAGTCCCCTACTATGATTGTGTTGCTGTCGATTTCCCCTTTTATGGCTGTTAGTATTTGCCTTATGTATTGAGGTGCTCCTATGTTGGGTGCATAAATATTTACAATTGTTATACCTTCCTCTTGGATCGATCCTTTGATCATTATATAGTGTCCTTCTTTGTCTCTTGTAATAGTCTTTATTTAAAGTCTATTTTGTCTGATGTGAGAATTGCTACTCCAGCTTTCTTTTGATTTCCATTTACATGGAATATCTTTTTCCATCCCCTCACTTTCAGTCTGTATGTGTCTCTAGGTCTGAAGTGGGTCTCTTGTAGACAGCATATATATGGGTCTTGTTTTTGTATCCATTCAGCCAGCCTGTGTCTTTTGGTGGGAGCATTTAATCCATTTACATTCAAGGTAATTAACGATATGTATGTTCCTATTCCCATTTTCTTAAATGTTTTGGGTTTGTTATTGTAGGTGTTTTCCTTCTCTTGTGTTTCTTGCCTAGAGAAGTTCCTTTAGTATTTGTTGTAAAGCTGGTTTGGTGGTGCTGAACTCTCTCAGCTTTTGCTTGTCTGTAAAGGTTTTAATTTCTCCATCGAATCTGAATGAGATCCTTGCTGGGTAGAGTAATCTTGGTTGTAGGTTTTTCTCCTTCATCACTTTAAGTATATCCTGCCACTCCCTTCTGGCTTGCAGAGTTTCTGCTGAAAGATCAGATGTTAACCTTATGGGGATTCCCTTGTGTGTTATTTCTTGTTTTTCCCTTGCTGCTTTTAATATGTTTTCCTTATATTTAATTTTTGACAGTTTGATTAATATGTGTCTTGGCGTGTTTCTCCTTGGGTTTATCCTGTATGGGACTCTCTGTGCTTCCAGGACTTGATTAACTATTTCCTTTCCCATATTAGGGAAGTTTTCAACTATAATTTCTTCAAATATTTTCTCAGTTCCTTTCTTTTTCTCTTCTTCTTCTGGGACCCCTATAATTCGAATGTTGGTGCGTTTAATGTTGTCCCAGAGGTCTCTGAGACTGTCCTCAGTTCTTTTCATTCTTTTTTCTTTATCCTGCTCTGCAGTAGTTATTTCCACCATTTTATCTTCCAGGTCACTTATCCTTTCTTCTGCCTCAGTTATTCTGCTATTGATCCCATCTAGAGTATTTTTAATTTCATTTATTGTGTTTTTCATCGTTGCTTGGTTCCTCTTTAGTTCTTCTACGTCCTTGTTAAATGTTTCTTGCATTTTGTCTATTCTATTTCCCAGATTCTGGATCATCCTTACTATCATTATTCTGAATTCTTTTTCAGGTAGACTACCTATTTCCTCTTCATTTGTTAAGTCTGGTGTGTTTTGACCCTGCTCCTTCATCTGCTGTGTGTTTTTCTGTCGTCTCATTTTGCTTATCTTACTGTGTTTGGGGTCTCCTTTTCACAGGCTGCAGGTTCGTAGTTCCCGTTGTTTTTGGTATCTGTCCCCAGTGGCTAAGGTTGGTTCAGTGGGTTGTGTAGGCTTCCTGGTGGAGGGAACTAGTGCCTGAGCTCTGGTGGATGAGGCTGGATCTTGTCTTTCTGGTGGGCACGTCCACTTCTGGTGGTGTATTTTGGGGTGTCTGTGGCCTTATTATGATTTTAGGCAGCCTCTCTGCTAATGGATGGGGCTGTTTTCCTGTCTTGCTAGTTGTTTGGCATAGGGTGTTCAGCACTGTAGCTTGCTGGTCATTGAGTGATGCTGGGTCTTGATGTTGAGATGGAGATCTCTGAGAGATTTTTGCCGTTTGGTATTACGTGGAGCTGGGAGGTCTCTTGTGGACCAGTGTCCTGAAGTTGGCTCTCCCACCTCAGAGGTACGGCCCTGATGCCTGGCTGGAGCACCAAGAGCCTTTCGTCCACACGGCTCAGAGTAAAAGGGAGAAAAAATAGAAAGAAAGAAAGAAAGAGGCTATAATATAGTGAAGTAAAATAAAGCTATTATAAAGCAAAGCTATACAGACAAAATCTCACCCAGAAGCATTTACATATACACTCACAGAAAAAAGGAAAAGGGGAAAAATTAATATATCCTGCTCCGAAAGTCCACCTCCTGAATTTGGGTTGATTCGTTGTCTATTCAGGTATTCAACAGATGCAGGCACCTCAAGTTGTTTGTGGAGCTTTAATCCGCTCCTTCTGAGGCTGCTGGGAGAGATTTCCCCTTCTCTTCTCTGTTCGCACAGCTCCTGGGGATCAGCTTTGGATTTGGACCCGCCTCTGCGTGTAGGTCGCCTGAGGGCGTCTGTTCCCCGCCCAGACAGGACGGGGTTAAAGGAGCAGCTGATTCGGGGGCTCTGCCTCACTCAGGCCGGGGGGAGGGAGGGGTACGGAGGAGGCGGGGCGAGCCTGCGGCGGCAGAGGTCGGCGTGACGTTGCACCAGCCTGAGGCGCGCAGTGCGTTCTCCCGGGGAAGTTGTCCCTGGATCACGGGACCCTGGCAGTGGCAGGCTGCACAGGCTCCCGGGAGGGGCGGCGTGGAGAGTGACCTGTGCTCACACACAGGATTTTTGGAGGCGGCAGCAGCAGCCCCAGCGTCTCACGCCCGTCTCTGGGGTCCGCTCTGATAGCCGCGGCTCGCGCCCATCTCTGGAGCTCGTTTAGGCGGCACTCTGAATCCCCTCTCCCTGTGCGCCGCGGAACAAAGAGGCAGGAAAAAGTCTCTTGCCTCTTCGGCAGCTGCAGACTTTTTCCCGGACTCCCTCCCGCCTAGCTGTGGTGCGCTAACCCCTTCAGGCTGTGTTCACGCCGCCAACCCCAGTCCTCTCCCTTCGATCCGACCGAAGCCCGAGCCTCAGCTCCCAGCCCCCGCCCGTCCCGGCCGGTGAGCAGACAAGCCTCTCGGGCTGGTGAGTGCTGGTCGGCACCGAGCCTCTGTGCAGGAGTCTCTCCGCTTTGCCCTCCACACCCCTTTGGCTGCGCTCTCCTCCGTGGCTCCGAAGCTTCCCCCCTCTGCTACCCGCAGTCTCTGCCCGCGAAGGGGCTTCCTAGTGCGTGGAAATCTTTCCTCCTTCACGGCTCCCTCCCACTGGTGCAGGTCCCGTCCCTATTCTTTTGTCTCTGTTATTTCTTTTTTCTTTTGCCCTACCCAAGTACGTGGGGATTTTCTTGCCTTTTGGGAGGTCTGACGTCTTCTGCCAGCATTCAGTGGGTGTTCTGTAGGAGCAGTTCCACGTGTAGACTTATTTCTACTGTATCTGTGGGAAGGAAGGTGATCTCCGCGTCTTACTCTTCCGCCATCTTCTCAAGGGAAGATGTTTGAACCGTGAAGTTATATGGTACTTATCATTAGGTGCTCCGTAGAAAACAAAATGTTGATTTTGGAGTTAATTTTTGCCAGATGTGGAGTTACTTTTTTTCTGCTAGGCTTCACTTAGTCTTTAATTGTAAGGAAGGAGTTGTTATAACTTTGTAAGTCCAGCCTTGTTTGAGTTATTACACTTTGGTGAACTGGGTGCTTTGGGGTGTTATAACCATGGTGACTTCTTGCAATATTACTGCTTTACAGTGCACCAAATCTATGCTCTTATAGCTGCAGAACTTTCCATGGGAAGGTCAGCTGTGATAATAAGGCACGTAACGTATCTCATCGTGTCAATTGTACTTTTTCTATGACAGCAGATATTTTATTGAAATAGTTAAAAAGTATTCTCTTATTTGCAGGAGGCTCGTTTTAAGAAAACTCCTAGCTATTGGATGTGTAACTCAGCAAACTCAAACTTCCTGTTGATTAACTCCCTTTTGTCCATTTTGCTTTTAGAAATGTTTTATCTCAAGCCTTTGTGGTGACTTCTTGCATGCACTCCCTACTTGAATCTGATGTGACCATGCTACCCAAATCCTTATTTCTCTGTGTGTTCTTTTAGAGAGAGAGATTTGTTTTAATCTTTCTCTCCTCCACACACGGGCAATCCTCTATCTTTCCCTCTCTTCGTTTCTCTGGTACCTCTTTACTGTTATTTATTTATATTTCTAAGGCAACTCAGTATTCTCACATTCAAGGTTAAGAAGAAAGGGAGGAAAATAAACTTAGTATAATCAAAGGAAGAACGATCATCTTAAGAACTGGCAATCAAATTCTCCATAAGGAACAACTTGTTTTGTTCAGGATAAGTTGAAAACTTGAAAGTTCTCATTGTCTGCAATGTTGGGTTTCTGGTGGTTTCAATGTGCAAAGAGACCTGTCTCATTTAACAATAAACATTTTAGCGCCACTTACAAAATACATATTTTTCTTAAAAGAGGCATCCCTTCCCACTGTGGCTAAGTAGCTCCCTTTCCCCTACCCCCATGCAAATGCATTCAGAGAGTTAAAGGATAAGAGATGGACTTCCTTTTCTCCATCAGGACATTAGGACTTATACAATTACACAGTTAATACAATTGAATATTATTAACATAATTAAAATAGCAGCTTCTGTTAAGTTACTCAGTAGTAGTACTTAAATCACAGATAAAAATATAGTTGAATAAAAATTTAAGGCTCATAAGTTTAAGGGTCAAGAAGGTTTTAAAGATGTAGAAGCATTTCCAAAATCAGGTTATCTGCGATGGCTCTGGAGAAATAAAGACCTTCACAATTCTATAGGAAAAAATTCACTATAAAGCCATTTTTATTCATAAAACATAGCATAGAAAATGTAAAATGTCTCTTTGCTGAACTTTCAGTCTTTACCAACAAAATTAATACTTAATGGCATGTTTCCCATAATTGCCATTGGCACATTTTGTCTTTGTGGTACCAGTACAAACTAATCCCCTTCGTGTGTGATTTTAGAAATTGTACAGAAAATTTTTTTTCCTGTTGTTTAATGTTTTTTAACATTAGTATCTTTAGTAGTTTTCGCCTTGAATACTGCTTTTGATTATCATTTTCTTTGGATGAAAGTTAACGTGCATAATGAATTAATGTCCAAATGTTTTAAGGCTCAATCTGGGACAAACTTGATCTCGAAGGTGGTGTTAATTTCACTAGAAATGAATGAATCAATTAGAGGGTGGGGTTAAGTCCATTAGAGTTATATGCATCAAACTTTGATTTTTAATTTCAGAGGTTTTATTCCTTCAGATTTATGCCACGTGCAATAACCAAAATCAGTACTTTAAAAAACTCTTCACAAAAGTATGCTTTTTCAGTGTCTACTTTTTAAAAAATGAAGTCCCCATAAAGATGGAGATAAATAATTCACATTCTTCTGTAAAGCATACTGTCTCCTAAGCCACCATGAAAACTTAGCTGTGTAAGAGTTTCTAAACATGAAACCATGCCTGATAAAATTTTATTTATTTATTTATTTATTTATTTATTTATTTATTTATTTATTTATTTATTTATTTATGGCTGTGTTGGGTCTTCGTTTCTGTGCGAGGGCTTTCTCTAGTGGCGGCAAGCGGGGGGCACTCTTCATCGCGGTGCGCGGGCCTCTCACTATCACGGCCTCCCTTGTTGCAGAGCACAGGCTCCAGATGTGCAGGCTCAGTAATTGTGGCTCACGGGCCCAGTTGCTCCGCGGCATGTGGAATCTTCCCAGACCAGGGCTCGAACCCGTGTCCCCTGCATTGGCAGGCAGATTCACAACCACTGCGCCACCAGGGAAGCCCCTGATAAAATTTTTATAAAACCAAAACTCTGAATGTCATTTTTGTCAGCATTATGCTTTGAAGAACAACACTTCCCACCTGATCACCATGGAACCCAGAGATAGCTTTCATTTTCCTTTTAGCTAATGTAAATTCTAGAATGCAATGATATTGAAAAATCTTTATGTTCAGAAAAAAATTTTATTTATTGCTGGAATCTTGTAAGTATGTGGTCTAGTAAAGGCTGTCATCTTGTATCTTACAGTTGCTAGGATACCTGGAGTACCTAAACCACTGAGTCGCATTGCTCAGGTTGAGATTGAGCTAGCTCTAGCATAAGCCATCCAAAGCCTTGACTTGTTGCCCTCCCCAAATTACCCATTTCAGTGTCAGTTTATTAAAATGGGTTTTGAAAAAGCAAATAAAAATAGTTGAATTTGCCTTTCTTTTTTTTTTTTTTTTTTGCTGTAGTTCTTAGAAAATAGCTTTCAACTCTGAATAGAGTTGAAATAGTCTGGGCCATGTTGAGTACAATAGGAAAACAATGAAGAAAATGAATGTCCCATCTAACCGCAATGATTGCTACTAGAACTTAATCCTGTAGTATTTTTTTCCAAATAGTGGATGTTTCTGAATCAGTCACACTTTGCTCATGACCAGGACATTGATGAGGACGACTCAGAGTAGCTTGCTCTGCAGCTGTTTTCTTAAAGTTGCAGCTTTCTACTGTTTCTTTTTTTTTTCATTTCTGCCGTGTAGAGTTCCTTCCACCTTACGTGCTGGGATGAATCTGGTGGGGAGGATAACAGTACTTGAAAGCTTCCAAACAGAACAGAATGGAAAATTAGAGCCTCAAAGGTATCCTTGAGGAGGGATCCCAGTAAAAGGTGTCTGCCCACGTTGAGGGAAATGATACTAATCCCAAATTACTGGGGATTAGAAAACAGAGAGTGTACGTATGAGGGCAAGGCGAAAAAGTCCAGCTGCTCTGAACGTGTACCTTCCTTTTCTTTTCAATTTTACTTATTTGTAAATCTGAAAAATATCACGAGTGTGTCTTGTTGAGCAAAAAATACAAGTATAATTCTAGAATAATGTCTTATAAGTGTCAGAGGCTGCTCAGGTTAATACCATGACTGGAGTATGTTGCTATTTAAATGATTTTGTTTCTGAAGATGCAGATCTTTAAATACAGTATATAGATTTTTATATGGTAACTGAAATATTGGCCTTGTTTTGTTTTATAATGAGGGCAAATTTCCTATGGTTTACTTTTCTCTATTTCAAGTGAAAACAATGTTCTCTCTCCCTTTTTTATTGGGAATATGGCAGTTTCCTCAGTTATACCTATTTGTGCCCTTTAAATAGGTCATTGTAAAAAATACAAATTGTCAACATTGTATCACAGCAATAAGCAGATTTTTGCAAAAGAGAGTTTTTTGGTGTTAAATACAATTAAAAAATTAAATATAAAATAATGAGAGCTTTTAACATTGTAGGAAATGAGAACATTTTAGAATTTAGTTTAAATGAGTAACACAGTATGGGTTGGTAATATTCCAGAGGGTTCAGCTGCCTCATGGGAAATCGAATATCTGAGTAATTTCCAGTTAGACTAAAAATTATCTGAAAAAAATTTTAAAATTTTCCTATTTATTTAGGTTTCTTTTCTCAGGATTGATCCTATAGCAGGGTACTGAGTGAGTGTGTGTGTGTGTACACAACAGTAGTTATTTTTTGAAGGGATAGTCTTTCAAGCCCTTCTCTAATCTGTCTAGCATCTGAAATGAGGTAATATAAAATTCCCAGGTGGCTACAAAATATTAGATATGTTGACACCAGCCTTGGATGTATGGGTGGTAGTGGGAGGGAGAATAATGATTATGTATGATTTATATGCTGCAGAGTTAAGGTGGTCTTGGATGCTTTCATTTCCTTTGAAGAATGGTGTTCTCTCAAATAAGGAGGATTAAATAAGAGCCTTAAAAAAGAAAGAAGTGGTATATTGACATATGGTATGAAGAGTTGCTATAAACGATGAGGGATCAGTGTCAGAAAAGAATAAAACCCGTTCCTAAAGAGTGGAGGGGGAGAATCTAATAATTCCACTTTTTTTAAATGCACCTGAAAAATTAGAGGGGTTTTCCCATTTAAACTTATCTTTTTGAAACTCCCTAGAGTAGGGAGAATATTTTCTGTTAGGATTTAGTTAGCTGGTTAGGATTTTTGAGCTAATGTGCCAGAAAAAATGATTTTCAAACAGCATAGTTTTTTTATACTTTAAAATATTTTAAATCTTTGCTTAAACCTGACTCCTGATGAAGGAAATGGCTCTGTAGGGCAGGCCTGCACTATGCGCTGCTTTCCTCATTTCTCCAGAGCTGATTCACTAACAGCTGTTACCTTCACTCCTCAAAATTACTTAATTCCGGGGCTTCCCTGGTGGCGCAGTGGTTGGGAGTCTGCCTGCCAATGCAGGGGACACGGGTTCGAGCCCTGGTCTGGGAAGATCCCACATGCCGCGGAGCAGCTGGGCCCATGAGCCACAACTACTGAGCCTGCGCGTCTGGAGCCTGTGCTCCGCAACAAGAGAGGCCGCGAGAGTGAGAGGCCCGCGCACCGCGATGAAGAGCGGCCCCCGCTTGCCACAGCTAGAGAAAGCCCTCGCACAGAAACGAAGACCCAACGCAGCCATAAATAAATAAATAAATAAATAAAATTAAAAAAAAAATTGTTGAATTCCTTGAAGAGAAGCTGAGTCATTAGGAAATGTTGTACTAGAATAAGGGAAAGTAGGTCGTTTTACTGGACTTGGCTGTGTATTCCTGAGCTTCAGATCCAAGATGGCGTGGCTCTCAAACTGAAAGGTGCATCAGAATCCCCAGGGAGCCTTCCTCGCGTTTCCGGGGTCCATCTGCAGAGTTTCTGATCGGCGGGTTTGAACTGGGGCTGGAGAATTTGCATTTCTCCCAAGTTCCCAGGTGCTGTTGCTGCTAGTCTTGGGCCCACACTTGGAGCATCTCTGCCCTAGTGAAGCTTAGAGGAAAAATAATGAGGCAAGCCTTGGCCAAAAGCTCGGCAGTCAGCTTCCCAGTGGATGGATAACTAACAGAACTGCCCTTTATTAATTACTAAATCCTATGCTAGATCTTGACATTCAATCTTCCATCCAACCTTGTGAGGGATTTTCCATTTAAATTTATCTTTTAAAAACTCCCTAGAGTTGGGAGAATGATTTCTGTTGCAATAGCTTGTTAGGATTTCTGAAGAGATGTGCGGGGGTGGGGGTGGGGAGTGATTGTGAAACAATGTATATATATATTTAACTTTAAAACATTTTAAATCTTTGTTTAAACCTGACTCCTGATGAAGAAAATTGCTCTCGTGTTTACCCGCGTTACAAAATCACCTGAACAGACCTCGGTTTCCTTAATTAACTTACCCGAAGTTTGAAGCCAGGGGTGCAATTAGACCTGAATGTCAGCTTTGTCTGTTTGGGTCTGAAGTCTCACCTCTTGGGATCAAAACATACTTGTGTGCTTGTTTCCAAGGAATCTCTGTTTCCTTTTCTTTTTAGTTCACATATTATTAAGAAGCTCTCAAGTTTGCTTGTATTTTTATACCATTGTTTTCTAAAATTATATTCTTACCTGATAGCCCTCACTGGCAAGCAACAGTAATTATTTAACAGCAACTGTATGTATGAGTCATGGAAAGGTACAAATGTGAGGAAAGAGCCCCAAATGGTTTGGGCAAATTAGTGGAGAGGATATAGAAACGACTCTTCAGTGAGAAACAACTAGTTGGCCATGAACTATGCTAAGAACGATACAGAAGTTATCTCACCTAATCTCAAATGAGCCTGTCCCAAAGAAGAGTGTTACCTTTGGAATGCGTGCACTCATTGTGTTTGTTTTTATCTAAACTGATGTCAGGGAACTATGTAATATTTCTGTACAAAAGTCATTTTACTGTTTTTAAGTTACTCATTTATCCATATTTAAGATAGTAAATCATTTTAGTACTACTACCAGTTAAAAAGTCACAGGTAGGAAAACAACAATATGAGGCTCATTCTGAGCTGTGATTATAGCATTTAAAGTTGTTTAATTGAAAATATTGGTTTAAAAATGCTCAGTTTAATATTTTAATTTGTGTGTGGAAATTCAGCTTTATGAAATCTGTTCTCACTGAGATGTCATATTAGTCATGTGTGTTATTAAAAATACGAAATTCATGTAAAACTTCTGGCAATACCTTGTGAACGTCTTGATGGGGGATACATGTTAGGGTTTTTTTTACATCGTGCATGTAGCTCTGCAAGGTGCCATGTGTGTGATTGGAGTCGGTATTTGTTGAAGAAATGGTAAAGTATTACTTCTGCTGAGTTACAAACTTCTTTTTTTTTTTAAATAAATAAATTTATTTATTTATTTATTTTGGGGGGGTGTGTTGGGTCTTTGTTTCTGTGCGAGGGCTTTCTCTAGTTGCGGCAAGTGGGGGCCACTCTTCATCGCGGTGCGCGGGCCTCTCACTATCGCGGCCTCTCTTGTTGCGGAGCACAGGCTCCAGACGCGCAGGCTCAGTAATTGTGGCTCACGGGCCTAGTTGCTCCGCGGCATGTGGGATCTTCCCGGACCAGGGCTGGAACCCGTGTTCCCTGCATTAGCAGGTAGACTCTCAACCACTGCGCCACCAGGGAAGCCCCAAACTTCTTGTTAGGTCAAATCAACCTGTTAATTTTTTTGTGAAGAAAAAAGAGGTAACGGCTTCAAATAAGAACTTGAGCAAGTATGTTATACATTCCATTTTATTTCAAATTTTATTAATAACCTGTGTTATTGATTTACCCTTTTGGGTATATTTTTGGATATGACAAGGTTATGTTTTTATATGTGATTTTATTACTATTTGACCTCTGACCCCAACATCTCTTACCCAGTCTTTTCCCCACTGCGCCACATTTTTAGGTCAAATTATTGAGGGGGGAAAAAGATGCAAGATTTCTGAGATATAAACTCTCCCAGAGTATACATCTTAAGAGGAAAATACATCGTGTATGCTAAGGATTACCTATGAGAGTTTAAAATAGAAGCATGTGTTGAATTGAAAGTCAATTTGGGAGAATGTAATAGAGCATAATCTGACAGGTGTTAATATTACCCTCAAAGGGAGTGAACTGGAAGCCATAAAAGTATATGTATCCCCCTCATTTATGTTCTATGATGTTCCTGCAGAATTAAAGGGAAGCATGAAGATGATAATAACTAGTTTATGTAAAGCTGTATATTCCGATAATCCAAAATTTAACTTTCTGTCTTGAACAGTTTTTTCACGTGGAAAATCTTAATTTTATTTGGGTATAATTTGTTATTTTGCACAGTACTTACAAATTTTTCATAATCTTTATTGTAGAAATCATAAACTACAGACTTGAACTGTATTTTAATATTGTCCAGATTTTGCTCATAGACTCAAAATTGTTAGGTATGTAAGGGATAGCAATAGAATGTATTTTTACAATCTTGATGGTACTAGTTTGTGTTTTATAAGATGTGAAAAACAGGTTCTAAAGATTGCACACATCCATCAAATCTGATTTACTCTTTTGTTGAATATAAGAGTGTGGCTGATTTCTTTCAATTCTGAGAACCTGTCATAGACACCCTTGCCTTTATATAGATTAGGAGTGAATAGATTCTGATTTCAGCTGATTTTATTTCATATAAAACTGTAACCTTCACAAGTACACATCAACCTCAAACTCATTAGAGAGGTTTATTATTTTAACACTTTTTTCTCCAAATTATTTGTTTAGATAGTAATTGATTTGAAAACTAAGATTTTATCATTCTTCTCACCTGTAGAAAGGTTTGACATACAAGCCTGCATAAAAGTGGAAAACAAGTATGTAATAAAGCACAATACATAATTAAAAGACAAGAGACAGATTGTAAAGAGTATCTGTAGTATATTGACAAAGGATTAATATCTAGAATATGAAAGAAGTCCCTATGAATCAAAATGGAAAAAGTGAAAAAAAGAATAGGAAAGAAATATGGTTTTGAACAAATTTATAGGAGAAGTAAAGAAGTAAATTTATAGAAGGAATGACAAACATGAAAAAAATGCTCATTTTCATTATTTATCTGGAAATTGAAAATTAAAACAAAGTGCTTTCTGAAGATTGGCCAAATTGATAAGGATTGATAATATTCACTGTTAGCTTTTTTACATCACAGGAAATATATTTTAATTGCAAATCAGTATGGACACACACAGAGAACTGAAGCTAAAGTTTCACAGACAATACTTACATTTACTATAAATCAACCAATCTTATATTTTTTAGTCCATCCAGCTCTATCTTTTTTTTTAAAAAAAGATGTAATCCAGTACATTGATTTCATCTCATCTGTTTCATACTATTTTAACTGTAGGACTACATCCAAATATTTCTTCACTGTTTTACTGCTCATAGACACTGGTTGTTTTCTCCTGTCATTCTCATGAACAGTGTGACCATGTAGATTGTTGTCCACATCTCTAGGTTGGCACATGCTAGGTTCTTTCTAGTAATGGAATTGCATAGTCTTTGGGTGTGTGCTTGTTGAGCTTTCACTGAATCATCAAACTCTTCTCCTAAGTGTTTGGTTCTAACATACACTGCCTGTGGTGTAAAAAGAGTCATCCTTGCGCCATTCCCTTGTAATAACATTGGTCTAGCTTTTTAATTGTTGCCTGTCTAGTGAGTATGAAATCATATCTCATAATAGTTTCATTTTTATATTCTTCTAATTTTCTGTGATGTTAGATATTTTCATGCATTGAACCATTTCTGTTTCTTCTTTGAGATGCATTTATGACTTGTGCACATTTTTCCTTTGTATGGAAGGATTTTCTTAATTCATAAACATTTTTTCTTATGTCCTGGTTATTATTCCTTTGTCAGTGTTGCCAATGTCATCTTCCTGTTTGAGGCATCTTAGTTCACATTTCCCTTTGATAAAGAAAATTTCTTAATTTTAATATAGTTGAATTTGTCATTTTTTCTTCATGAATTGTTTTTTAAAAGCTTGTGCAAGAAATCCTTTCTTATCTCAGTGTCTTAAAGATATGAAATAACATCTTTAATTCACCCATAATCAATTGAATATAATGTGAAGTAGAGGTCTAATTTCATTTTTTTTTTTTTTTCTTTTGGATAACTGATTAACCCAGGACCATTTAATGAAAATCTGCCCTTTCCCCAGTGATCAATGCCATAAATGGCATGGATCTGTTTCTGGGCTGTCTGTTTGGGTCATTGGCCAGTTTGTCTATAGCTATAAAATTATTTTTTTAGCCATTCATTAAACACAGACTTATTGAGTGCCTATTGTATGACAGGCACATTTCTAGATACTTAGAAATCACTCAGTGAACAAAACAAAGATTCTTGCCCAGTGGAGCATACATTCTAACACAGAGACAAGCACATAAATAATAAATATTAAATAAATTATATAGTATGTTAAAAGATGATAAATCCTAATCTCCCCTCGCAGAATGAAAAGAAAATTAAAGCCAAGGATCAAGATGGGCAAGGTTGGGGGAAGGGTTGCAGTATTTTATAGGGTAGGCGCCATTGGTACAGCAGGTCCCCTCATCTTGTTTTTCTTCAGGGGTGTGTTGTTTATTATATACTATATGATTTCCCATAAAAACTGCAGTTTGCTTGTCTAGAATCATGAAAAAAAAACTAGATAATTTAACTTGCATAGTTAATAACATCTTAAATAGTAAGTACACTTTTCTGTCTTTCGTTTCACTTTTAGTAAATAGTTTCAGGAGGTATAGGGTTGTAAATTGATGACTACTTTCAGGACACTGAAGAAAAATCATTCCACTGTTGGTTTCGTTTTTGTGGTTGCTGCCAAGATATCAGCTGTTAGTTTACTTGCAATTTCTTTGTAGTTGGTCTACTTCTCACTGTTTTAAAATTGTTCTCTTTTCTTTATTAAGTTCCACTGTGATGTATATAAATATGGGTCTTGTTTTTAAAATTTACCCTGTTTGAGGTTTTTTGGACGGGAAGTTTGATAACTCTACTCTTGGAATTCTGGAAAACATACAGCAATTATCACTTTACATTATTTTGTCTTCACAACTATCTTTCTGAAACTTTGGTTAGATGCATGTTAGACCATCTACCTCCTTCTTTCCATGATGCTTTAATCATGTATTCTTACATTTTGCACCTTTTAGTGTCTATGGGCTACATCTGGATTGTTTAATATTCTTGTTATTTTTTAAAAAATTTATTTTTTAATTTTTGGCTGCATTGGGTCTTTGCTGCTGCACACAGGCTTTCTCTAGTTGCAGCGAGCAGAGGCTACTCTTTGTTGTGGTGTGCAGGCTTCTCATTGTGGTGGCTTCTTTTGCTGCAGAGCACAGGCTCTAGGCTTATGGGCTTCAGTAGTTGTGGTGCGTGGGCTCAGTAGTTGTGGCTCGCGGGCTCTAGAGCATGGGCTCAGTAGTTGTGGCTCGCGGGCTCTAGAGCATAGGCTCAGTAGTTGTGGTGCACGGGCTTAGCTGCTCTGCGGCAAGTGGGACCAGGGCTCGAACCCGTGTCCCCTGCATTGGCAGGCAGATTCTCAGCCACTGCACCACCAGGGAAGCCCTAATTCTTGTTATTTAAGTTTTATTTCCATTTCATGATTTTTTTTCTTCAACAGTGTCTAATAAGCTATTTTACATATTCATCCTATTTTAAATTTCAGTTACTATATTTTTTCCTTTGTTTTACTACCTTCATCATTTTTGGTTGCTTATTCTTTGCTTTTAAAGATTTCTTTTTATTTCTTTAACACGTGAAACACAGGTATTTTACATTCTCAATCTCAACATTCTAATACGCTATATCTTTGAAGACTTGATTTTGTTGTTTCTGCAGTCTGAATCTCATTCATTGTGCCTTGTATGTTGTTTTTTGGTTTTGGGGGTTTTTTTTCTTTTCCTTTTTAAAACCTATGTTCTTTAGAATTCTTTGGAATTTATTTGAGAATATTTGTGCATCTGTCTTTTTCCGCCAGCCATTTGGAAGCACTGCCACCCAGAATCACTTTAAATTCTCAGCTTCTGGTTATTGGAAATCAGGATGGATGTATTCAGATGTGATCCCTCCATTCCCCTTTCAACGACTGCCGGTGTTAAGATAGTCAAGTTGAACTTGCTGATCTCTTCCATGTGGTGAATTCATTTTTCAACACTGTTGCAATGATGGTATGGATTTCTTATGTCCTAGCTCTTTGTGAATATCTACTATGAATGTCTACTATAAACTCTTTACCTTCAACATTTCCTAGGGGTTGTTTCCTTCTCTGATACCCTGTGCAAATGAATAATGTCAAGGTTACTAAGTTTTGTCATATACTCTCAAAATAAAATCAGGCTTTAGTGCTTACTAATTTCCTGGGTCCCTCTCTCATTTGATTTTAGCCTCTGTGGATTCTTTATTGTCCTTGATTTATAACTTTCATTTGTTTAATTGAAAAATGTTATCTGTCTTTGTTATATCTCTCATGTAGCGTTTCATTCATCTTATTAGAGGTTGAAGTTTCAAGCTCATTATTAACAATTTTTAAAGTCCATTTTTATCATTCTTTTAAAAGTGCTTGTTAAGATTCTTTAAAGTTGTTTTCTCATTTATCTCAAGATCGTATCACTCTAGTTCTTTGATGTAGAGGTTGCATGGGTATTTAAATTGACTCTGAAATTTCTTGCAACACATAATCTTAGGAAGGAAAAATGTCACAAATGAGAAGTAGTGGCTGTTGGAAAAAGATGTCCACTGAGATTCAAGAGTGAAATTTGGGCTCTATTAACCTTGACAGAATAATTAGAATGCTGTCATTTTTCAAGTAGATAGAAAAGTGAATGCTCTGTAGGACTTACAGGACACTCAGAATCTCCTGAGAATTATGATTATTTCTAAGTCATAAATTACTGTATGTATATTCTTTAAAAATAGAAACTCTTTTGGTAAATATATTTGTAATTAAGACTTCTAAATTCAGTCTGTGTGCTTTGTGTTTCAGCATATGACTCGGCCGAATATTGACCTTCTTGTAACCCTTTAAATGAGTGTAGTTTGAGGTGTTGAATTCTAACTAATAAGAGAGGCATGTGAGCGTTTAGGGAATAGTGAAGTGCTGACATCTTTGTAATCTAACTTCTGAACCTTTTCATGAAGTTTAAATGTTAGTACAATGTTATCATTGC
The DNA here is from genome assembly GCF_028023285.1 of Balaenoptera ricei. Lineage (NCBI taxonomy): Eukaryota > Metazoa > Chordata > Mammalia > Artiodactyla > Balaenopteridae > Balaenoptera > Balaenoptera ricei. The sequence continues at coordinate 90,580,124 of NC_082645.1, forward strand.
AAAACACTAGTTTAAAGAATCATTAAAGGACTATATTTCTACACATTAGAGCTGCGTGAGCATCTGATTGATTAGTGATACTTTACTTGGCATTTATGAGAATGGAACAAGCCTCAATGAAAATTTTTCAAAACTATTTTTCCTATCTCTAATAGTATATATTTACCTGTGGGTAGGACCTATATTTAATTTTGCTTTAATTTTTTTGATCGACATATGTAATCCTCAAAAGTTGTAGTTAAATAAGTATATTATTTTATAAGTAAATGGTCATTTTGTGTTTCTGGAAGTAGTGGTGATTTCTGCTAATGAAGAGATTGAGAATTAGCGCATAGAGAATGGAATAAATCAGTATTTATCTTTCTAGTAACTGAATGGTTAACATATAATACTACATGTGCACACACATCTATGTATATGCCCACACCTTCATACTCTTTTTGAGCTGGCATGTGTTAGCCCAGGTCTCAAATGGTACTCAGTCGTGTTGAACAACTAGCATGCTTGGCTTTGTTCAAAACTCCAGTATTTGGTGTGTGCAGATTTGCTGCTTTTGAAGTTTAGTTTACATTTTGTCTCTGTTGAATTTTATTGAAAACAGTATTTGAGGTGAGATTTGGGAAAGTGATATTCCTTTTTTGATACGTTTTCTCTTCTGAAGGAAGACCATCTCATTATTGAATTCATTCTTCCAGTAGCAAAGAAGTCATCGAAGCTTCTGTGTCTCCTTGATATTTTGCAGAAAATTAACCGTTCTGGTACAGCTGAGACTTATTATTTATCGTGACTGGGACTTGTACGCTTTTGAGAAGTGAACCTGGATAAACCACCTTAATCAGCCAAAGTTTGCACATGCATGTATGATTAATGGGGTGAATGTGATCAAAACATGTAAAAAGCTGAGGAAGTTGCTGCATTTGGTGATTCTGGCTTAGCAGGAAGTTGCTGATATAAGTGTGTGTCATGAGTGTGTAATTGTGTGTCATTGTATTTGCTTAATTCCAGTAGGCAGGCAGTGCTGGGAGGTTTTCCCAGAGTCCCTGACTCCTATTTTGGTGCATTACTCTTTATCTTCATCATCTAAGCAACCGCTGACCAAATGCTGAAATACATGACTCCACTTGTGAGTTTGCATACCTTGTGAACTAGGGCAGGGGCTGTGCTTAATGAATCTGTTATGGTTTTGCATGATGTCTTACAGTGCTCCGCACATGGTCTATGCTCTCTTTGTATTGGTAGCTTGATCATTATGACTGTCTGGCAAATTGCAGTGCGTGCTGTTCAAAGAATCATATTGTTACCATCTGGTGAAGTAAGAGAAAGGAGTGCAGAAGTACTGTTGGTCTCCTCACTTCTAAAGAGTTTAATTAGGCTTCATTTGGTTGCTAAATGTGCCTGTTTTTCTCATAGATCTCCTAAGAGCTGGAAAAATGCTCCTAAAGGTCAGAATAACTTGAGTAATGTGAAGTCCCCAAATGGAACGTCAGTTGTCTAAACCATTAGAAAATGAAGCATAGTGATTTACCCTAGTTTATACCAGTGGATTCCTTTACTTCCCATTTATTCATCTTGGTAAACATATACTTCCCTTCCTGCTTTTCCTCCTCAGTCACCTATAAAGATTAGTGAACAAGACCAGGAAATACTTCAAGTCTGCCTGCCCATGTGATTTTGCTATTTGTAAGCTCTGGAAGAGTATGGTAAGAAGTAACTGTTGTCCCCTGTCTCCCCTATGCTAATCCAAGTGACTTTCCTCAAGGCTTTGGAAATAATAGAATATGTGGAGAATATTAGAACAATGTAAGAATATAACTAGAGTAGAATACAATTTAACTTCTTGTCAGCATGCGTGGTAAGTAAGCATTGTATCAAGCTGGATTCTGAATTTAAAACCATGTTTTACAGACTTTTGTTCTAAAATTAACTTTAAAACAAGATTCCTTGATAGCTATTTTCTCTGTCAAACTGTATTTGACTTTGGCATTACATATTTTATACAGGTTAAATAGATAAACTTAGCTCTATATAATTATTAATAAATGAACACATTGCAAAAAAAAATGCCCGTTATCAACTGGCCAGGATAACAGTATCAACAAAATCACATGGAACAAGTATTTGAACTCTTTTTCTCTACAGATAGTTTTGATTGATGAAACAGTTTGAGTATGAAATCATTATGACTCCCACAGTGTGATATAAGGAAAGGTATTAAAAAGTAAAATGAGAATAGTGTTTTACAAGTGGCTGCCCTTTAACACATTCAGGAGATGTTTTATTTTTTAGGTTCTTGTAACAAATTTTGCTTGGCAAAAACTCTTTGCCATTTTGGGGGCTGTTTTCTTCAATAGTTAGGTGATTGCTTTGCTTTTAAATTCCAGTGGAGTGCAGTACTCTTTAATTTTCATAATTGCAATTATGCAGAATATTACATATATGTATGTATACAGGTAAGGTTCCTAGTTAAGACTTATTGCAACTTCTAATGATAATACATAAAGGTGAAATATAAAAAGCATGTGATGATGGTGTATTGCCTTCTGTCCAATATTTATACGTTAATATTGAAAAAAAAAATTCATACTGTTTCCAGATACGAATTGGAGTTACTTGATGGACATTAAGCACAAATTTTGTCAGAGTTGATATGTAAATACTGAAAAAAAATCTATACACAACAAGCTTCTCTAAGCAGTGGATTTCTAAGGATTAGTGTATTTCCCAAGAGGCTAATGCAACTGTGCCTCTGGTCACGGTCTTAATGTGCTTGAGACACGCAATAATTCTGCAGAAATGAATGCTCCAGAGTATCTTGTTTCTTAATTATAAAAGTTGTTGTAATTATTCCATTTTAAGTGCTAACTTATTTAAGTTTTAAAAGCTCAGTAACTCAGGTAAATTTCTTTGAAATGGAATGGGGACTGTTGGATATAGTTCTGTCACTAATAATAATAAAGAGGAACCCACAATGTGATTTGGTGTCTTAATAATAGAAGTTAACACGTTGAAGGTCTTTCAGGTCCTAAGTCATTATATTGTATGTATCAATTGTTTGTCTTCATTCTTACCAAATATTAATCCCTTAGAATTCTTTGGATTATTTAATTATCAAAATATGCAAGAATTTTCCAGAAAGAGTTTCCTACTTTCTGCTCTTTGGCATTATTTTTGGAGTCCTATTTTCTTTGTAACCACTTTTTCTTAAAAATTATTATTATTTTTACCATTATCAACGTGGGCATCCAGTCATTCAACAAATTTCATAAAGTATTACCATGTGCTAGGTCTGATTTGAACAGCATATGTTGCATAATTTTAAGCGTTAAGTTGGGCGGTTGGTTAAGTTGTCAATCATGGTACTATGTGAAACCTCCATAATAATAGCTAAATAGAAAGGGGATTTTGGCATCATAAAAAAGGACAAATTCAATTATCTTAAGGAGTCAGAAGTCTTCTGGGTAAATGTCACCTATAGGCTGAGTTGAGAGCAATAATTTAGTGTTGGCCAAATGAAGCCTAGGTGTGTGAAAGAGCAAGGACACAATAGTAGGCAGGGTCAGGGCATTTGGGGCCAAGAGTTCAGCAAACTGAAGTCTTCATTCAGTGCTGTGCTTGTGTTACACAGAATAAATCAGACTTAAGGAACCTGGAAATTAGAGTATCGGAACTTCTCATATACACAAGCTTAGCAAGCTAAAGGACATAGTGACAGCCATAACAAATAACTAAATGAGTGATGGATGAACTTTGGAGAGGAACAAAGAAAAACAGCTTGAGAAAATGTTCAATCACTTTTTTTTTTTTTTGCAAGTATTAACTGAGCACTTTTTTTTTTTTTTAACGGAGTGCTTTTTATGCACTAAGCATGGTGTTAGAAGCTGAGGAAACAGTAACGAACACAATAAATACAATCTTTGCCCACATGGGCCTCAGTCTAGCAGGAGAAACATATTTTAATACATCATTGCACAGATAAATGTGTAATTCCAAGTTGTGATAAATGCTAGTTAGAAAAAGTAAAGGATGAAAGAGAGGGAGAGAGGGAGGGAATGGAGGAGTCTTATGTAAATGCAGCTAGGGTCAAACAAGCATTTTTGAGGAAGGGATATTATGCTGAGGCCTAGAAAAACATGGGAGATATCAATGGAAGAGCAAGGCGTAGAGCATTCTGGGTAGAGAGAGACAAGCATGTGTGAAGATCCTAGGTGGAACAGAGCTTGGAAGGAACCAAAAGAAACTGGGAATGAAGTAAAGCAGACAAGGGAACCAGTGCTGTAAGATGAGGCTGGGGGAGGCGTAGGTAGAAAAGAACTCAGACGGATCAAGAAAGTGAAGATGAAGGGTAAATTAGAACAAAGAAGTGAGGAGCAAACTCTTTCAGGGTCTGTAGGGAAGTGATGCAGTTCGATCAGAGCTCACGGGGATTGTTCTTCTTTTATTACAGTTTTACAGAGGAGTTTCTTTAACGCAGTAAGGAAGGTGGATGGGTGAATTAGAAGTGATGAGAGTAATCTATGCTAAGAGTGCAGGTTAGAAGAAACGTGTATCAGTGATTTTCCTAAGAAAATGGAAGGAATCTAGTTTGGGATGAAGAGGCAAGGTTAGCAAGGCAGTCTAAACAATCTGCTGAAAGACAACAAGAATGAAGCAGAAAATACAGATTTGCAATAAAAGTATCTGGAGGACTCTAATGATGGTGCCACTGTTTTCTACCAGGAGTATGTGGGAAGTACACTTCACTGAATATTCCATAGTGAAATCATAATGCTGGACACATAGCAAACATTTAATAGTCTTCAGAATGGTTGCTGTCCTTGGGACATAGTGCTAAATGTCTCCTGAACAAGGGATATTCTATCATTCCATTAAAAGATGACAATTAGAAAAGAAGGATGTTAGTCTCTTTATCATAAAGATATGTAGAATTCTAAGATCTCAGTTCAGACGAATGGATATGCAACTATGTGATGTCCATGGTGGTGTAATTAGATGCCTTTCTTTGAATAATTTTTCTCCCTCTCCACCCCTCTTTAAAATATTAAAAGAATTGCCTACTCATCAGTTACTGCTAAAGAGTCAGCAAAACTCAAAATGTTATCTATTTTTGCATCATTATTCCAATGCTGCTTATCAATCTCCTGGTGAACTTTTGACATCTTTTTTTCAACTTTCCTTGACAAGCTTTATAAAGGCCCAACTTTCTTCACCAGTTCATGACTGTGCACGAAGCATTTTAGCGGAGAGCTTCTTCATCAGAAAATAACTTTTACTCCTGAGAAAGAAGACTGTCTGTTTCAGGCTTTCACACCCTTGGTATTTTTATGAGTTGTTCTATTTGGGAGATTTCACCCCAAGAGATAAGAAGTGAGACAAACATATCCCCCAAATAGATCCTTAATATCCCCCAAACAGATCCTTAATCATCTGAAGAGATGAGGGTTGGTTTTGAACACTTGCTATTTTGGATATGTCTTTCAACCTAACCCCCAGTGGAATTCATCTGTGTTCATATCTGCTAACTTTATATTAACTTATACATGGACCTAATAGTATATTCATAACTTTAAACTTAAGGAAACTATTTAATCGATCATTTTATCAAATAATTTATTAAGACCATCCTATTAACCTCTTAGTTTTCATCAGGTGGTGAAATCTCTTTCAAGTACCACAGAGAATCACCTTGATTGAAAATACATTTATTTTGATGTGAATTAGAATTTTTAAAAACAATCTTACGTTTCAGAATATTATGGCTTTTAACCTTCACAAAATCATGTGTCATTCTTTGTTTCTGATATTCTACATGGTTTTGTCTAAGTTTTTGAGGAAAACAAAGCATTTAAGAACTTTTTCCATTCCAAAATTTCAGTGAAATTGGCATGTAAAATCTTAAATCTTAAATGTGAAGTAAATGCTGCTTTTATAGAATTTTTGTTAAAAATGATATACTTCAAGGCAAAAACTATTTGAGAAATTTAAGAGCAGAATTTAATAGCTAATTCCTTACTTTTTTTCTTCAAGTGGTATGAATAATGATAGCTATCGTGAAAATTTACTTGGTGATATTCATAAGTATTAAACTGTAATTAGTATGTACTCTTCCACTGAATAGAAATTTTGAAAATCGAAACAGGAAACTTTTTATTACACACATTTAGGTATAAAAATCATGGTATAATTTAAGAAATTGATGAGACTAGCCATATGCCTTAACATCAAGGTCTGTGGTTCACAAAGCTAAAATATTTTTTTTTTACGTGAAGGTTAATACAATAAGAGTACCCTCCACCATTTATAAAGATCAGATGTGTCTACAGAGAACATTACCATCTGTTTGTGAAAACTGGGAAACCTCAGATGTTGTGGCTTAAAATATGTACATTTTCTGACATTTGGGTAGAATGGTATCATTTCTTATGAGTGAACTTGATTCCTGACATTCACTTAAATGCTAATTTAATTTTGTTACTGGAATAGCAAAAGCTTCCAAATTTCATGGTAGTCAGGTTATCCTGGGATTCTGATAAGTGATTGGGAATGAACAGGGCCTCCCTCTGAAGCCTGGACAGTGATGGAGACATAAGATAAATTCTCAGCAGGAACAAATCTAGCAAGAAAACTTCTTGAGCATAATCCGCAGCAAAGCCTAAAACCCTCTTGCTTTAAGGAATTTCCTGTGGCCTTAGGGAGGATATTCATGGAACTCTCTAGGCTTAACCTCGCTAAGAGACTGTTATGCAGCCCTTGTTGTTTCTACTTTTAAGTCAGGAATTTTAAGTAGATTAAAGTAAAGAACAGTGCAGTGCAGCATAAAGTTAACATTATACTGTTAATAACATTCAACTGAATTATTAATTTCTACCAGAAGTTGCTTTTAAAATAATCAGGATTAACTGTAGGAATAAGGATTGTTTTCCCCTCTTTGCTTCTTAATCCGAAGAATAATTCTGTATAATTAAGAATACCTTATACAAACAAAAAGGGAACATAGCCATAAAAATGTGTTGTATTAATGACTGATTCTATTAATGTACTATGGCTGTCTAATTCTTTATTGCAAGGGGGAAGAAAAAAAAAAAAAAATCAAAGTGTTTCCATTCAAATTGTTGGGTTTTTTTGTCCTCTTAAGAACCAGTGGGTTAGAGAACAGTGTTGGGATGATTACCAAGAGTGGTTAAAGTCGAAAGGTGCTGGTTTACTCTTTCTTTCTCTTCTGGTGAAAGAGCCATTTGAAAAGCATACAGGCAACTCTGCGTGGACTCGGAAGCAGAGAGGCTGGCAGATGGTACGGCAGGATGGAGAAACTGCTGGCAGATGGCGTGGACTATTTGAGCAACAAAGACACTTTTGGCTACCAATGCGAAGAGTTGGAAAGAAAGAAGACAACTTCCCCAGTGTTGCCAGCTTGTATACAGAAAACGTTTTGGCAGAATGGAGACTGACAAAGATATTCAATTGTTAACTGCAAGGAAAGCAAAAAGTTGTTGTTATTAAGTTTCATAAAGTGTGTTCCCTCTGGTGTGATTTGCACACACTTTCATATGGAAGAGCCCTCTAGACATCAGCTAGACCAACTATGCTCAATGAATATTGGGACACACTCGTTCTGTTTTTATTACTTAAAAGATATCTCTTCAGAACTTATAAAAAGTACAATCCATGTTGCCTTTTTATAAGGTTTTAAAAAAATCTTTACTGATGACTCCATTTCCCTGGCTTCATATTGTGTAGTAAAATTGGAGTTGTACATTATAGGGATTACGAGGGGTTCTTGTTTGTCAACTTCAAGTGCCCTTCAGCTGTGTTTAGCATGCTAAAATAATGTGTTGTGAAGTCAGGTTGGGCTAACAAGACATATAGACTTAGAGTTTTATCAGCAAAGGGTGTACATAATTGTGTCACTGAATTACTTTGGGGGTTGCAGTCATTGCCACATGTATCACATTTGTTTTCTGGGGTCTCAGAAGCCACCTGTGACAAATAGGCATTTAGTTCCTAATGATTTCATTGGGGCTGCTACAATTTTTCATTGGTAGCTTTTCCACCTATTGCTACCTAATATCTCTCCCTCATATGCCTCTTGTTAGATACTGTATTGTGTTTCCGGAATTAATGAATTCAGATGACTTTTACCTAATAACTTTCATCCCCAAGCAGCACTTTAAACTGAAGGTGGTTATTCTAAAATAATATTCTAAAATAAATAACCAATAAAGTTGGTTATTCTAAAATAATACTATTTTCATGTATCAACACCAGTATTAAGAAAAAAACATTTAGGAATGTTTTAAAATCAAATTTTAAAGTGAAACACATTGCTAGGAATAGAAAAACCAATTCCAGTTATTTCTAGTAATGATTTCTCTCCAGCTCCCTGAAGTTTAAACTTCCAGTATCTCAATTATTCAGAAAACTGCTGAGATTCTGGACATAATTGAAAGTGCTGCTGAACTGAGATCAAAAGAGATAAGTAAGATAGATTTTGAATGATGTCACCCAAGATGCCCCTAAGCCAACAAAATTACTGTCATAATGATTATTTACCTTTTGAGAAACCCTCTCTTAGAGCTTTTACCTTACACAGTATTCTGTCAGTCTTTGTGATCTGATTTCTCAGTCCATGGAAGACTAGAAGCAACTGATTGGACTTGGAGGCCTACAAGAGGGAAGCATGGGGATATGAAGGCACAGCCTTAGCTTAGCATGAGGGAGAACCCGTAAAAACTGCTCAATTTACTAAAGAATGAAAGGACACCTTCAAGAATTCATGGGAACAAAACTTATTTTAATAGGCTATAATTAAGATGCTTAAAAGAAATTTCTCCAAAATATGGCCAATTTTTTTGGCACTTAAGGGACAGATATTAATTTTCTGGAAAATTTGCTAATTTAGAAACTTTCATTCCATACTTAAAGAGAGTTTAAATTACGTATGATTTTTAACCTGTAAGTAGTTTCCATAAATTGGAAATTGTATTTAAAATCTTTGCTTAGAGGAGTATGCCTTCATAGTCTACAAATAGTATCTCCTTCCCATGGGTAGTTGTTTCTTCCTCGTCCTCATTTTTGATAATGACAGTGGCAGTGGTGCTATAATGGAAACTGCTAGGTCACACAAGCCAGGCAGCCCTCATTCTGCCCTCGTCTTAGGCAGGTCACATTACTTTGTCTCCCTAGACCTCTGTTTTCTCAACTATTAAATAAAGGAGTTGGCTTTTAATGTCCTTTCTCCTTTTATGAATCACTGAAGACTTTCCTGCCACTCCAGGGTACAACTTATAAAAAGGAGGAAGAATTGGCATTGACTGTTTTGAGGCCATGAAAAGGAAAGCAAGATCCAGAAGGTATATACTAATAGATGTTTGATTATCAAGCATTTTTGGATCTTGCTCCAAATTTATGAGTAGACTTCTTTGCATTTTAATGCTGGTTTCCTTCTCCGTGAAAAGAGTTGATTCAGTTGGATAAAATCTGTAAGGTTTCTACTATATCAAAGACTGGGTGATTTTTAGTTAAATTCATGATTCCTATTCTTTTCCTTCTAGAAAAAGAACCTCTCATTTGGGTGCTCACCCAAGAACCTCTTCTTAGGATACTGTCATCTGTTCTGGTACCAGAGCCTCACCTCTACAACATCCTTTCCTTCCCACCCACACCCCCTTTACCACTTGCTTCCTCTACCACTGTGATAAATTTTAGTTCTTTACATTCTGGCTTGAGAGCAATGTAGCCTGCCTTATTCATCACCACATCTCCAATTTCTAGCCAGATACTCGTTGAATGAATGAATTAATGTAAACATTTCTAGCCATAACTTGACTCCCAGTGCTTCATTTACCACTTGAGTCCCTATCCTTCCATCGCTTCCTCATGCTGGTAAAGATTCTTACACCCCCGCCCCCTTCTTCCATGGATTGAGACCATCACCACCCCTGCTTACTATATAGCAAGGCTGGCTTATTCCCCTCATTCTCATTGTCAGCCATTAGGCATTAGGAATTGGAATTTTCAATGTTTTCCCCTAGAAGCAATGTTTAAAAATGTTGTTAGCTTTAGTATTTTAATATAGATGTAGTTTGAGTTAGACAAATTTTTGGTTCCTGGCTAAGAAGCTGAACCATTATTTACAGCACAATATTGTTTCTCTGGGAGTATATATTCTGGGTTCCAAATAATTGATTTGCAAATGAACTATTGTAAAGTAACCCATTGTAAGTTGAGATGGCCCGTTGGCAGTAGGTATAGAAAGGTACATTGGGATAAGTTGGGTGTTGACATAAGTGATATTTGTAGTGCCTCAAAGAGACCTTTGTAGCTTGTGACAAAAGAAGAGAATATTCCCCAATCAGTCATTGACTTTTCCCACATGAACAGATTTTCACATTAAGCAAAACCTTTTCAGAACACATTTACCACAAGAGTAAGGTAAAAAATTTTATAAAAATTGAATTTGAACAAGGACTTCATTATTACAAACTATGTCAATCCCTACTGTTTACAGTTCAAAAGAAATGTTAAGTGGATTATTTTCATTTAAGCTGTCATCTGTGATTTTATTTTTCCATGGGGTGCTCCGTTCATTTTGATAATGCTTCACTGGGGAAATCTTTTGATAGCACATAGACTGCTTCCTATTCTATTTTTACACCTCTGCTTTTCAGTACCTTAAAGTCACTGTCTGTTCCTGGACAACTATCTTATATGCAGTAACCCTTGTGCTTCCATCCTTGTCCATCCTTAAGGTCTGTCTCCCATTTTGGAATGCAAACTCTCAGACAGGGGACATTGTCTCACTTGATTACCACCATTTCCTGGTCCTTATAACAGTGTCTGGCACATAATAGACACTCACATATGTAAGTGAGTGAATTAAGTGAGTGCTTTGGATATTGATATGTAGGTCAGGACTTCTCAATCCTGGCACTATTGATGATTGAGGCCAGATAAGTCTTCTTGGTGAGGGAGCTGTCCTTTACATTGTGTGATGTTTGGCAGATGCCTGGCCTTTACCCACTAGATGCCAGTAGAACTCTCCCAGTGTGACAATAAAAAGATGTTACCAGACATTGCCACTGATTGAGAATCACTCAATGTAGTGGAAGGAGAGTGAGTCCCAATATGAGTATGGTAGAGTAATGAGAGTTAGGGATACGGGGAATCCAATTCCACTGTTATGAGCTGTATGACCCCACGCTCTTGTTCCTTTGAACCTTGGTCATCATGAGAATTAAATGACACCAGATATCTTGACCAGCATGAAGCACTTGCTTTCTAGGCAGATCCTGCCTGTGGCCAGAGATAGCCTCCCAATCTACCAGGTCTCCCCACCCATTCTCATCATGGATCTTTAGTGAGGGCTGGTACCAGGTCATCATGATGTCATTTATAGCACATAGGTTCCTCCAGATGTCCAGTATTTGTAGCATTTTGCTGTGTTATTTTGCTGTTAATTGTTTGACCATTACTTGTAGCCATGGGAGGAATGGTGAACCCCAAGATACATCATGGTGGAGTGCTACGACTCAAATAGATCCAGGGAGCTCTAAGATTATTTGCACCATTTATTAACTATGGCTCTGATTGCTGTGTATTCTCACTGCTTCTCTGTGAGCTTTTGGTTACTCTGAGTTACTGTGGAGGTTAAGTGAAACTATGTAGGTAAAACACTAAGACAGATCTGGGCACATAGTTGGTGCTTAAAACATGTGAGCTCTCTTCCCTCTCCTTAAATGGCCCAAACCCCATTTGTGTTTGTGTGCGTACATTCATATATTCATACCTCCATCTATCCATAAATATACACGTGGATAATTATTCAATAATTAATATATTAAAAAACATTTATCGATCACTTATTTATCAGGTGCTAGCACTATGCTTGATTCTGGAAATGGAGCAATGAAAAATTAGTACAGTCAACAGCAATCATTAATAGTGATGAAAAGTTTAGATTATGTTTTCCACTGAGTTGTGTATAGGGTGAAAATAGAAAAATTGAGTTGTGGTAAAGGACATATTTATTTTTCAGAAACCACGAATGCAAAATATTTAAAACCTGAACCTTTGACCTAATTAATTTTGAATTTTTGACCCTGACAAATTGGAGTGGTTTAAGCCTTTAAAAAACAAAGCAAAAAAACACATTTCAGTTTGATCCTCCTTTCTGGTTTATTGTACTTCTGCACACCCTCAACACTCAAATTAGTGCTTGAGGTCTGCATTGGGGTGAAGTACGTTTCTGTATTATCTGGAAATGTTTGTATATCTTCCTGTCTGAGAATATCTGGATTGCACTGAATTTCCTCTCAGGGAGAAGGGTGAAAATAATTTTTTGCAAAACATGACTGCATCATCCCTAAGCACCATTACAACATGCTTAATGGGCTGTAATAGTATTTTTATTATCTTATAACTTTGGCTCCCTTAATGTGTTTGAAGGTCTTCAAAATGCACCTTTGAGCATTGTTCCATGTGCTTTGTGTCCCCTGAATAAATATTATACCTCTGTTGACTTTTTAATTGTGAAATTTGATAATAGTAATGAAAGAGAAATCCCTGACCATTTTATATGTTTTGCCGCTTCGTTTCACATAGCTTTTTTTCAGTTTCCAGGGATGTATGTAGCAGACATTTGTCTGTTTTGAATGGGTGTTATTTGGTTGTTTAGGGAAAAAAGGGGGGGGGGGAATCCCACCACTGCTCTGTTGATCTTTAACTGGTGCTATGAGGCCAAATGGAGGTGTTTGAGATGTTAAAACTGACTAACCCAGATGCTGTACCATCAAAAGCATATGAAAGAAAGGAGCGGCTTGGACTGGCAAGGCATTCTTGTGGAATAGGTCTTAGAGAGATGGAGTTGGGCCTTGAAGGGATGCGTGCTCCCAGAGAGAAAACATGCTAGGTGTCATCCTGGTTAAGGCAGGAGTATTGTGGAAAACATCTCCAGATGTCACTCACTCCTGGGGTGGTGATGGGATTACGTGAAGGACTTCACATGGGTCTCAGGGGAGTTATTTATTAACCCTCTCTGTTGCCTTGGCCCAGCTGGGCACCATAAAAGTAAAGGGACTGTGCTTAGCTGCCCGCGAATCTGACATTTTGTTGACAAACATTTAAATAAAACTATATGTAAAATTATTTATTGAGTGTATACAGTGAGCCAAAGATAGTGCTCAGTGCTTTAAGACCTTTATTTCATTTAACCTGCACAATAGTAGGTTAATATTAGCACCATTATTATTTGTGTTTCATAAATGGGAGAACTGAGATTTATAGGGATTAAATAATTTACATACAGTCTTAGCACCTGTAAAGGATGGCGCTGTGGTAGAAGGATGCAGAATGTAATATATAAGGTTTAAAAATTATCTCTGGTCCTGCTAGAATCATAGAATTTTAAGTCTAGAAAACCCTTAGAAATCAGAAATCATCCAATATTCCCCCCACCACTACCACCAATATTTTGTATAAGGAGGACCCTGACTTTCTGAGAATTTGAGTTTTCTTTCAAAATACCCTGACAGAGCTGTTACTTTATTAACTTCTTGGGAGGGCTTGTGCTTTTATTGAATTTAATATTAATACTACTTTATTATAAATACTTTGGATTTAGACAGGATGTGGATGGAGTGTACTAAATTGGTAATTTAGAGTTTCTTAATCTGTTGAGTTAGGATGCGTTGCATGGGGCGGGTGTTGAGTCGGGGCAGGTTGAGACCCTGCATTTATGGTGGAAATCCCATACAATGATGATTAGGTAGAAAAAGGATGTGAGTGCGGGTTGCCAGTTGGTATTTAACAGCCAACAACAGAGAATCAGACTGTATCTCTTCATACAGCTATCTACAAAATATGAAAATCACCACTAGAAAGGTATAATGAGATATTATCTGTATCTGACCACTTTGATACATACTTTTTCGGCTGCTGATATTGATGTATTTTTTTCCTCTTAAAGACTTTTATTTTGACCAATTATCTGCTTTTTACAGTGGTCAAATATGGTTTGTGAAAGTGAAGGAGGCATTGTGTGATATGATTCGTTTGGGACTGTATACCACCATTAGAAATGAGCCTTTTCCATCTTTTCGGTTCATTTCATTGTTTTTGAAACTTCGGGGTGGAAACCCGCTTGCGGAACATGTTAAAAGATTTTCATTTTAAAATTCTGGGGTGGGGCATGGGAGTGTTCATCGGCTCCCTCAATTCACCCCAAGAGATTTAGCTTGTTAGGTCAGGGGTAATTTCTATTTTTTGCCAAATATAAAATTGAGCCTTGGGCTGAGTTTGGCTTTAGAGAGACTGTATATTTAGGAATACATAGAAATCTAAGAAAATATTTTGAGATTTTCAGAAGCCATCAAAATATTCTGATGGCTTCTTTGCAGTATGAGGTTCTTTTAATGTAGACAGCTTTTGTTGGCTCTGATTCTTTTTATTCAGTCTTATAACATTGGACTGAGACGAACTTAGACAGGGAGATGATTAACATTTTTCTGGGATCAAAGAATACTGAAAATGGTAAAACAACTATACGGGTATTCAGTCTTTTTCTACCTTTAACATCTTTGTGCTTCCTTCCCTTGCTCCTCAAGTATTTTGAAATTAAGTTTTAAAGAGGCATGTGTGGTATTTTTAATGTTTAGTTCATACTTAAATATCAAAATGCTCCTTTCTCCATTATGGCTATAGATGAATAATATCCAGTTGGCTCCCTGTTTTCTGTTCTTTTAGTCATTAGTTAGCATGGTGTTTTCTGTCAGGGCTGCAACTAATATGGAAGTTGGCTGCAGAAGCCACTGCTGTACCCTTCCCAGCAGTTTCCACACCTACCTGGGCACACTGGTAAAATGAGGCTTTTGTTTTACGTGAATAACCCCTTTCTCTCTCTCTTGCTCTGGCTCTCCTTTCTGAGGGCCTCAAATGAGCACATTCACTCAGGGAGGCAGAGAAAGTCTCCTTAGTTTGAGAAGCAAGTAAACTTAAGTATGCTGTCAGGCTCCAAGCCAAATACAGTGCTAAGCATGACAATTAATTGGATAACTACCAAAATACCTCTTACTGTAACTGTAATTCAAAGTATCCCTTGCTGAACTTAAAAAAAAATATATGGTATTACTTAATTAATTTGAATGTTTCTAAGGGTACCCACCAAATGTCTGCACTGCTGGCCTGCTAGGTTTTGGCACTGCAGGCAAAGGGAGGGACTTTGTATTTACGTTGTAAATAAAGCTCTAGTTTGTGCTAGAGTTAATCCTTTCAACAAGGAGGAGTCAGGTACTCTTGTCTCCACATCATAGATGAGGATAATGAAGGCCACACAACCAGTTTATTTATATGCAAAAACTGTGGGCTTCTCATTATTTCACACTACCTCTGAGTTGAGTCAGGGTGATGATGTCAGTAATAACAGAGCTATGGTTTACGTCTTGAAGGATCTGTATTGCAGCGCGAGAGAGAAGCCACACACACAAATTACAGGGCTTGCAAATTTTTATTAAGGGACAAGTGACTAATATAGAGAAATGCTGTGGGGATTTTGCAGAACAGGACAATATGCTGGGGTGGGACTGTCATGGAAAATGTCATTGTGGAAATAAGAATTGAAACGAGTTTGAAGGATGGGGGGGTCTTGATTGGTCAGTAGAAATGAAGAGGCCATTCCAGGTGAGGAGTACACTTCAGCCACAGCAGGGACAGAGAGCTGATGATTGAGGGAGGCTGAAGGACAGGACCAGTGATGGGGAGATAATAAGGGACTCTGGGAGAAACATGAATGCCAGGCTTACAAGATGGGTTGTTACACGGTTGCAATGGGAGCATTTTTACATTGTTGAACAAATGTCAGTTCTGAAGAATATCAGGATTAACCAGGAGGATATTTGCTAGTTGGAACTGAGAGTGAGAATACTGGTGGTTTGGTAAAGCCAATTTAGAGACTGTTGAAATACTCTAGCCTTGAGATAATGAAAGCGGGACCCTGGGTGGTAGCATAGAAAATGAACTGGAAAAAAGTAAAATGAATGAGAGTTTAGTGGCTGACCAGAACCAGAAAAACTAGTCAGGTATAGCCGAGATGCTACCACGCAGAAGTGAAATAAAATATATCCATCCATACGTACATGCCCCCCAAAGGTAGTTTTTACCAAATGCTCATCGTGCTTATCTGCTAAGTGTAAGAGATACATCAACGGAATTAAAGTTTAGGGGAGAGTGGAAAAGATTAATCATAATTATCCCCATCGTATTGTATCTAGATGTTTACATGGTTCTCTTAGTAGCTCCAATAGGAATTTACCTAGAAGCACTGACCCACTTAATATGGGCTTTAGAGGCCAGAGGTGTCCTAGCTGATTAGGGTCATCTGATCACATTGCTAAAAACTGGAAGGCATACGCTCATGCTGAGTTTGCAAGAATAACAAACAGTTGTATACTCTTTTATATAATGCTGTATAAAATTAATTTGGAAATTTTGTTGCACTTCAATAGGATCAAAATAATAAGCAGTGAGGTTTTTTTTAAACATCTTTATTGGAGTATAATTGCTTTACAATGGTGTGTTAGTTTCTGCTGTATAACAGAGTGAATCAGCTATACCTATACATATATCCCCATATCCCCTCCCTCTTGCGTCTCCCTCTCACCTTCCCTATCCCACCTCTCTAGGTGGTCACAAAGCACCGAGCTGATCTCCCTGTGCTATGCGGCTGCTTCCCACTAGCTAGCTATTTTACATTTGGTAGTGTATATATGTCCATGCCACTCTCTCACTTCGTCCCAGCTTACCCTTCCCCCTCCCCCTCCCCGTGTCCTCAAGTCCATTCTCTACGTCTTCATTCCTGTCCTGCCCCTAGGTTCCTCAGAACCATTTTTTTAAAAAAAATTTTTTTTTAGGTTCCATATATATGTGTGAGCATATGGTATTTGTTTTTCTGACTTACTTCACTCTGTATGATATACTCTAGGTCCATCCACCTCACTACAAATAACTCAATTTTGTTTCTTTTTATGGCTGAGTAATACAAGTTTGTTTTTAAAGTGAAGAAAAGTATACAGAATTATACAGAATGTTTCCTCTGTGTCTCTTGAATACTTTATTTGGAATCTGACTAGTCAAATTGGGTTAAGTACCAATTTGTTTTCGTTTCAGGGATTTTTATGTTTGTTTTGAGCTCCTTGGTAATAAATGATATTTAGAGAAATGTGAAATTGCCTGTCCATTATTAAAACGTTTAAAAATGTTTGAAAACATTTTATAAAAACATCATAATTAAGGAATTATGCTGCTGTTTAATTTTGTAATATCAAATGCAAACTCCAACTCCATATGTTTTGATGTAGTATGATTTGATTTGAATTTACTTTGGTAATTCTCTGTTTCAAGTACATTGTTATTCCCGGTATTTCTTTAATTTTAGGACCGAAGTTATTTTCCTAGCTGGATCTTCATTAATTGTTTTTATTACTGACTATTTTTGTGTTTTTGTATGAAAGAGACATTTGTAGATTGTCCATGAATTGTAATTACGTTCTTACATAAACCCCTTTTGGAGGCTTTGTGTAAATTTCCTTTTGATTTATTGTAGACTATAAACAACTCAAAACAGATTCTATTGTTTAGATTTAAAAAAAACCCACTAATCATGTCATATTTCTGCATCATATCCTTATTTATCCTTCAGTTTTAACTTTGGAAGTGGCTTTCTCTTTGTTTTCCTGATCTCAAGGCAGAATTCAGAACACTCAGAACAATGTGTGAGACAGGAGAACATTTTCAACGGGAAACAAAAGTTTAGTTCTAATCTATTCTCACTTATCTGTTCTATTTTTAAAAACTGAAGTTCTAAGAACATAAATAATAATGATATGAATGATTTCTTTATTTAGAAAATCAGCTGTCAATTACCTAATGAATATTCTTTTTAATCAGTGTTAATTGACAAACTTCCTGCACTTATAAACTCAGTGCTTGCATAATGGGTTCATTTTCACTGTTCCTGATTTCCCTTTTATGTTTCAGTAGTCCTATTGGCTGTAATTCTGTATTATTCCCTGAATTCCCTAGTCTGGAGCTAGATGGAGCTATGAGATCTTCTGTAAGTGCACACCAGGCCAGTGGCTCTTCTTCAGGTCTACTTGCAACAATCAGTGCCTAACGCCCATTTTTAAAGCCTCATGCCCCTTTACTCTTAGAGTGTGGAAGAAAAAGTCTGGACTTTTAAAACACTGTCATTAAAGTGGACAGATATTCCCACAGTTCTCTAATTATCCAATATTACTGAGCAGCTAAAACAAACAAACATAAAAACTCCCAAAAACAAAACAAAGAAAAACATGTATTTGTTTTAGATATTCCTACCCTTAACACTCAAAACCAGATTAAATGTTTTGTCATTAAAAATACATTCATTTTCTTTCCCAAAAGAGTGTAATTCTCTGAGAAATCCACAAAATACAGAAATGATAGAAAAAGGAATATACAGCATTTGTTTCAGGACTCACCTGCCAAATTTTATATGCACATGTGGTTGATAGAGAGATGTAATTATATACATAATGTGTGTAATACAGGTATATATAACTATATAAGAGTGTGGAAAATATTTCACCAAGAAGGATTAAAAGTTTTGCCTGAAAGATTTTGGTTAGAATTTAGAGATCAATGACTTGGGGAGTTGCTGTGTGTGTAGAGTGGTTTAGAAAGTCTCATCAGTGCATCTTGCCCATGCCTACAGGGTGCTCTGGAGAAAAAAAAATACTACTACTCTTTTGCGTGTGGTTGCTTTGTTTTTTCTCTCAGTTCTCTGTGCGGCCAGCTGTGCTGTTTTCTGCACTTGTTATTCAGTGTGTTTAAGTCCTGAGAAATATGCCCAGACTACTGTCTCGCTGCTTAATATCTGTTAGGGCAGAAGTTGTTAAAGGTCGTCCGCTTACTTGGAGAAACTAACTGTAATAAATTCTTCTGTGCAATTCTCTAATTGGATTAGCTTTAGCTCTGTGCTATTCAGATATTGGGATAATTGTGTGGGCGATTTTCATTTACCTAATTTGGCAAATACTTACTTGAACTCTGCACTTTCTTTGTCTTGTTTTTTAAGTCACTTGTAGACTAATCTGAGTCTCTTACTGGGAATTGCATCTCCTTACACTTCATTCTCCCTCTATAGGCTGTCTTTATTTGCTTTTCAAATCTAGGGGAGTAAACAGTGTTTCAAACAGGTTCTAAAAGGCTGTAAGGGGTAGAGAGGTTTTTCTTGGTTTGGCTTTAATAAGCACTAGGAGTACTTTGTCACTCTAGCTAGCTAGCTATTAGATAAATAACCAATAAATAGGTATACTATAACAATTATGATAAGATTATAAGTGAATAATAAAATTGATTAATAGATAAATAGAGCACTTGTGAAGAATTTTAGAAAAAACAGTAAATTTAGAATAAATAAATTTTGGTGTTTAAAAGGAACCATTGGTAGAAACTTCACCTCGAGAGAACATTACAGTACTGAAGGTGAGTAGAAGGGAGACCCAACTACAACATTTATATTTCCCAGATTGTAAAGGGCCTCCACGATATATGGATGTATGGAGCAGGGTGAGATTTTTTGTTGTTATTCTTATTTAAATGAAGTATAATTAGCATACAATAAGAGACACAGATTTAAAGTAAACAGTTCAGTGACTTTTACCAGATGTAATCACATGTGTAACCACCACTTAAATAAAGAATGTAGAACTTTTCCGTCACTTCAGTAAATTGCCATGTGTGTCTTTCTGGTCAATTCCCCCCACCCCCAAAGGCAGCCACTGCTCTGATTTCCATCACTCTAACTTAGTTCTAGAACTTCATATCAACAAAATCATTCTGTGGGGCTTGGCTTCTGTCATTCCACATAATGTTTGTGAAACTCATCCATGTAGTTGTGTGCATTAGTGGTTTATTCTATTTTTATAGCAGAATAATATTCCATTGTATGGATATACTACAGTATATTCATTCTTCTTAGCTCTTCTAGTTTTCGTGAAGTGATATCTTGTGGTGTTTTTAATTTGATCTTTTTATGATCTTAAAAGTTTATTTAATCTATATGTTTTTAACAGTTTTACTGAGACATAACACACATCCCATAAATTTCACCCATTTAAAGTGTCATTCGGTAGTTTTTAGTATATTTACAGAGTTACGCGACCATCACCAAAAGTTAATTTTATAGAAGGATTCGTCACCTCCAAAAGAAGCCTTGCGCCTGTGAGCGGTCACTCCCCATTTCCAATCTATGTATTTTAAAATGTGTTTTATAATTTTGTATGCTCTTTATCCGAGTCCTAGTAAATAGCTCTCTTGGCTTTGTCCACAATGAGCGTGAAGATGGCACGTTTCCTTCCAGGTTCATCTTCTCAAAGTTGCTTTGCAGAGCATCCTGTGCAAATATTTAGGTGGAGTGCTCTGGAACTTGAATGTGCCTTCACACCACCTAAGGGTCTGTTAGAATGCAGGTTCTGATAGGTAGGTCTGAAGTAGGGCTGAGACTGTGCATTTCTGACCACTTCTCCCATGATGTTTGTGCTGCAGGTCCCTGGGGCCTCGCTGAGCTGCATGGGAAGAGATTTTGGCTGGATGTCTTGAGAGAGGGACGGTGAGAGAGAAGCTGTATTTGTGCTGTGGCATTTTTTATCTGGTGGTTTATAGGCAGATGACCTTTTTATTCTCAGAGTAGTTCTTAATCCATTTTGGGTGTTTTAAGTGTTCATCACATCCCTTTGTAAGTGTGTAAAAAGGGGATGGGCTTTAAGAATTTTAAAGGTAGGATTCAGAAGAAGGCCTTAAAAATCTTATAGCACATCATTAGTTTGTTGATAACTCACAAAGGACCCTGCTGAAGAAGGAACGAGAAAGAACTGTACAGGAAGAGCGCTTTAGGATCCCTGTGGGGACTCGTTGACTAAGAGCAGGATTTCTTGAAAGCTCTTTTTCAAAAACTGAAAAACAGCTCTTGGGCCTTTCCTCAGTTTCTGGAATCACTCCTTTGCTGGCCTCTCCCAGAGCTTTTGGAGGACCTGGGATGAAGAGGGAATTGTACCCAGAGTTGATGCCAGTTGAGAGATGTTGGCCTGGGCCTGTGGAAACAGAGCAGCATCCAACCGTGCCTCAGTCAGTGGTTTATGAGTTGAGTGGTGAACAAGAGGACAGTACTACACTCAATAATTGCATCAGAAGCATTAGGTTTGGCTTAAATATTTTGTCTCAAAGTGCAATAATACGGAGGTTACAGAGCTTTGCAAATAGCCTCACCTCAATCGATGCTTGGTAAGAGCTATGTATTGGTGCATCTAGTTTAAATGCAAATATTTTCTTAAAGTTGGTTATAAAGCACACTTTTCCTGAGCAAAACAATGTTTTCCTATTGTTATCTATCATATAACTGGAGATATGTTTGTATAGACAAAATGATTGGTGGGTTGAGTTAAAGGATTTTGATTTTCTACAAAAAATATAGAAGTGGCAATTACCTCCTACTACCCTTGGCCTCGGCAGACATGTAGACCTAACAGATAAAATGCAAGGAAACCTACACATCTTGATTTTTTAATTTGAGTTCTTTTAACAAGGTGTACCTCTGCCTCTACTCCGGGAGAAGTTACATTACGTTTACATGGATCCCTCTTTCCAGACACTTAGAATCTTGCTTCCTTGGAGTGGTTTTTCATCAAGTCCGCTTCTTACTACATTTTAAATTCTATTAAGGTATTAAATTTTACCAGGAAAGGCCACTGCCTTACATGGTCTGAAGTCTTGATTGAAAAGCTCTTAATTTGAAGATAGAGGTTATGTAAATGAAAGCACTCAGCTATAGAAATTTTGTATGGTGTGTTTGTTTAAAGTCAAGTATGTAATTCTGTCTATCTACCAGTGACTGTCACGAAAGGTGCCAGTATTTTATGAGAGCTCAATATACGACTCTCTGAAAAACACCAGTAATGTTTGCAAGTAGCGAGGGTCAGCAAATTAATATTTATTTAGTAATGATAATTGCAGTACGTTTGCAGACATGAGAATTCTGTGCTTCTACTCAAGTCTAGCCAAATACCATGTGTCAGTTTGGAAACATCAGTTAGGTGCCCTACATCATTGTTTTGTTTATTTCAGAGAGAATAATTCTGGCTACAACAATTTAACTATAACTGTGTGTTCTCAGAACTGAGTAACTTCCTCAGACTGAACATATTAAATTAGTTTCAAATTTCCTGCCAAAATTTATAGACAGGTTGTAAATGAAAAAGCTGCCTCTGCTCTTCATTGTCACTATATATTATAGTTTTTTAAATAAAAATGTTATTTATTTGCACCTACTATCAGATATTAAACTACAGAGGCATCCATCAACAGTTCTGTTGGTGCTGTAAAGAAAAAACTCATGTAACAGCACACCTGGTTTCAGTGTTACAGCAAAGAGTTAGTGTTACAAGGTGACTTTGATATGTCAGAAAAGCTAATTATGTCCCATCAAAGGACTGAAGAAATTGCATTTTTTAATGAAAAGTATTTTATAGGAGGTGACAATGATCTTAGGCAAAGCACTAAAACTAGGTGTGTAATTATATAAATTCTTTAAATTCTTATTAGACTTCGCTAATTGACATGTAACTGTCCCATATTGTAGAAAAAAATTGGTTAAACATAAAAACCTGAACAGTGGTTTTGGACCATAGAGGTACAGTCTGATCGAAAATTGAGTCTCTTTGTTTTTCTAAGTAGAGTCTCAGTTTTTCCCTGACACTTATTTATAGTCATGTGTGTGTTTATTTTATGTTAAAATAAGAGAATAGCAGATTTTTATAAGAATAAACTGTTAGTCAACAAAATGAAAAGGCAGCCTACAGAATGGGGGAAAATATTGGCAAACCATCTCTCTGATAGGGTTTGATATCCAAAATACATAAGGAAAGGAATTCATACAACTCAGTAGCTAAAAAAAAAAAAAAAAAAAATTGGCAAAGGACCTGAGTAGATATTTTTCAAAGAAGACATACAAATGGTCAGTGGGTACATGAAAAGGTGCTCAATATCACTAATCATCAGGGAAATGTAAATCTAAACCACAAAAAGATATTACCTCACACCTGTTAGAATGGCTGTTATCAAAAAGACAAGTGTTGGTGAGGGTGTGGAGAAAGGGGAACCCGTGTGCATTGTTGGTGGGAATGTAATTTGGTACAGTCATTATGGAAAACAGAATGGAGGTTCCTCGAAGAATAAAAATAGAGCTACCATAGGGTCCAGTGGCCCCACTTTTGAGTATTTATCCAAAGGGAATGAAATCAGTATCTCAGAGACATCTGTAGTCCCTTGTTCTCCACAGCATTTTCATAGTAGCCAAGATATGGAACCAACCTAAGTATCCATTGACTGATGAATAAAGAAAACATGGTGTGTGTGTATATATATATATGTGTGTGTATATATGCGTTTGTATATATGTATATATGTGTCTGTGTGCGTGTACTTTAGACACAGGGGAATATTACTCATCCATAAAAAGACGGAAATCATGCCACTTGGGACAAGGTGGATGAACCTGGAGCATTATGTTAAGTGAAGTAAGCCAGACACAGGCAGATATTGCATGATCTCACATGTGAAATATAAAAGAGTCAAACTTGCAGAAGCAGGGTGTAGAATGATGGTTGCCAGGGTCTATGGGTTGGGAAATGGGGAGATATTGGTTCAAGGGTACAAAGTTTCAGTTATAAGATGAATAAGTTCTGGGGGTCCAGTGCATGCATGGTGATTACAGTTAAAAATAGTGTATTGTATCCTGGAAATCTGCTAAGAGAGTAGAGCTTATATATTCTCAAAAAGGTAACTATGTGAGGTGAGGTGACGGTTGGGTTAATTAGCTCAATTGTGGTCATTGTTTCACAGTGTATAAGGGTATCAAATCATCACATGTACACCTTAAATATATACAATTTTTATTTGTCAATTATATCTCAATGAGATGGAATAAAAAGCATAAACTATTAATAACATATATATATGTTCCTTAAAATAAAAACAATTTTTCTAGCTAAGGGTAATAAATAGCCCAAGTATCTTTTCACTTTTGATATGTATATGACTTATGTATATGTGTGTTTCCCATTCACTGATAACACACACACACACACACACATATATATATGAATTTAATTTTTATTTCTTTTGAAGAGCCACATCAGGGGTGATTGTGAAGTGAGTCCTGCGCTATTGTATATCAGGATTAAGAGCAGAACTTTTTATTGCTAGCTTTGACAGAATGTATGTGATTATTAGTGATGTCTTTTTTTAGAAAATTGTAAATTATAGGAATGCTGTGCAGGAGGAAAGAAATGAAGCATACAGCAGTTATTTAGGTTTATAAGATTGACAATGATTTTTTTTTTTTTTTTCTTTACGGAAGGTTCAGTACTTAAAGCAGAAAGCTGTAATTGTTGGTTGCTTTAGATGCCCTTAGCTATTTGGGATGTGAAAAGATGTATGCTATAAATGTTTTACTCCTGTAATTGTCCTCACTTCAGAATGGTTCGATTATAGTTGTTTTGTAGGAAAGGTGCATGAAGGGTTGATCTCTGGCAGTATTCTAAAATGGTGACCACTGGGTTTTTTAAAACTGCAGATGTGAAAGAAATTAACTCATTTTTGTTACTAGATGCTAGCATGGTTCTTGAAGCTCCCTGTTTCTACATCTCAGACAGTAGTTCAAGCACGGACTGTGGCAGGGCAACCAACAAAGAGTAGTTGTTTTAAGTTCTTGGGGTGGGAGAACTTCTCAGGCCGTGCTTCAGCTGTTTGGATTTATGATTCTGAAGTAATAAAATGAGACTTGAAGGTATGAACTAAGCCATATCAGAGAGCTCATATATGTGAGTGTGGGTAACCAGGGTATGGTGTTTATCCTTATCCCAACTCATGTTCTGTAACACTGGCCAAATCACCTCCCTCTCTGGGTATCTTGTAATGTCACGGTCACCTCTCAGGTTGCTAAGATTCTGCGGCAATGTGACACTCATGGAAACCAATGTAAAAATAGATAATTTATAGGAATCTAGGCCAGCGTATTATCTTGGGAACCAAATGCCTTAATGGGTTGTAGGTAGTGTAAGATTCTAAAATAACTCTTGATTGCTCACATGCTATGTCCTTTGTAAAGCTCTTAAAGATTGTCTCTTATCAGCATTACAAGTCTGGGGAATTGAATATTCGGTTGGAGGTGGTTTGGCTTGTAGACTTACTTGTAGCTAATCAATTTTTGTACATACAGCTCATAGCTTGATTCTGAAATTAGATTTGCAGAGCCTGGATTTCACTGGGCATATTCTGTTTTCCAGTGCTGGATTGACTGGCCAACAAAAGCCAGGTTCCAGGCTGTAGTCAGATTTAAATGGACTCTAACTGATCATTAGTAGAATTTCAGTGGGAAGGAAAGGTGAGGTTCTTTGCACTTTGTTTTATTAAGTGTGAAATAGTGAAGCGTCCTATTATATTGATCAGACATGATGTGACTGGTCTGAAGGGTTCATTTCTTTGATGTACCTGGATTGTGCTTCTCAAAAGGAATAGATTGGATCCCTGATTTTCTTTTCCAGACTGCCAACTTCCGATATGTGGAAAATTGCTCTATAAAATGACTCCCTTTCTAAAAGATACTTCTCACTCTTTTCAAAGGGGCTGTCAAAGCCCAAGAAAAGAAAAGGTTTGCTCTCGATGTTCTTTGAGAAAGGTTGGAAGAGTTGTTTGGGCTTTAACATCATTTAGCTTGTTGGAGTTATCAGCTGTTCTCCATCTCTGTCTTTGGCTGGTTGCCTGCAAGTTCCATATACATAGCGGTTTTGGAATACAGTAGAGTATGCAAAAGGCTTGTTATCTCCTAGAAACGTACAGCTGATGTGGGGCTGTGCACAAATGACTTTCCCATGGACAGAATATCTGGTCTAACTACTTTAAAAAATTGCATAATCCTATAGGGAGCCCTAGCTAACTAATGCAATAATTATCTAGGAGAGGAGCCAACATCCTGCAATTATATTAGAATAAACGTGCTGCAATGTTTCTGTTTGTGTATGTCTCTTGGCATCTTGAATTAATATTTTATCATATTTCATTAAGAAAAAAATAAGCCAGAGAAGCATTGGAAGTAAAATCATTGGAATTACCGGTTGTGTCAGGAAGTTTCTATGAAATTTCTTCCATCTTGACAAAATAATTTCACACCACTGAAAACAATTCATGTTTCCCTCATAGATAAGTAGAGGCAAATACTTTCTTGAGATCTGCTTTAGAAAAACTTGACCCTATCAGATGTTATCTTTAGCTACTTAATTTTTTCTTTTTATTGTTTTTTTAATCTATGTCTGTAAAATATCATTTTTGAATGCATAAAGTAGGTTTTTCTTTTTTTTTTTGGTTGAATGCAGAGTAGATTAACAGAGCTCAAAATCTGTAAATTGGCAAACCTTGATTGGCAGTTATTTCTTCAGCAAGGTGCTGTTTATTTTATGTATAACTTTACTTATACATTGATAATGTAACCTAACATATGGAATTTTGCTTAATAAAATTCAAAAACAGCTAGGAAGATTTAAGCTTTTTTTTCTTTCTTTTAGTTATGAATGACTCAACATTGTCATTTTCAGTGGCTGGGGAAATGAGTTATTTTAACTCGTATATCTCAATCTGAAAAATAGCATCTCTTGGATTTGGTGGATGGTCCCCAACAGTGACATGCTGATGCTAATGGGGCTTCTTTCAAAGGTAAATTTCTGGTAGATACCAGGCCAGGCTAATGGAAGGAGATCTGAGGCCCTGTGCATGGTTGACACAGGAGCCTAGTCTGGGGTAGTGGTAGAGGGTTGGAGTGTTCAGAGAGAGCATGAATTTGTAATCAGGAGCCCAGAGTACTGATCCTATAGGTGGACATCAGTTATTAGCTAGGCATCAGTCTTCCTCTCCCAGAGTGATAAAAGGGTGCTTTTGCACTTAAATCTTGAGTGTGGTAGGAGGGGCAAAGCTGGACCCAGGTACCAAGAATTGGTTTTATACTATGGTTGTCATTCTTTAGAGGGTCTGGTAGATAGCTGACAGCCTCGATTGAAGCATGTCTGAGACATATTCTGCTATCAGGCAGCAAAAACACCTTCTTAGATATACTTGGATATACAGGCATGCTTCCTTTTTACTTTAGCAAGTGATGGAGCAAGGTCTCAGCTGCCCTGAAGCATGAAGCTGTGAACTAACTTTCACTGCCTTTGGAATACAATGGCTGGGGTTGATTTTAATTTCAAAACTTTGCATATTCAAGAAAAGCAATTTGTGAATTCCACATGTTTAAAAATCTGTACCATTCCTCTGTTTTCTGGAAAGGAGAATCCACTGAGAAATCTTTGTTACCAGCAGATACTTTCATCCCATTGTATGCAGTCATTATCATTAAATTTAGTGCTAAATTGTTCTAAATATTTCTTCTAGATTACATCTTCCATGAGGACAACAGACTGATAATCCTTTTATAATCCTTCTAAAATTTAGCATAATATCGGGTATTCTAGAAATATCAATACTCACTTTACCACTGGATTGATTTGTTTTTTGGCAAATGGTTGATTTTACAAAAAAATTATCTGTAGATTGTCTATTTCATTCACCTCTCTTCCTTCATTCCTCACAAAGGAATGCTTAATGTGTTGGCAGTCAGACTCCTTGATAAAACATACACATTGAGGGCTACGGATTGATTCTATGGGCTACAAACTGGGGTCCTGCCGCAGGATCTTTCAACATTATGACTTAGGTTTAGAATCTTGCTGCTCAAAGTGTGGGTTGTGGACAGCATAGCATCATCTGCAAGCTTATTAGAACTTCAAAATCGTGCCCTTCCTCCCAGTCACTGGCTTTAGAATACTTTTGAGGAAGGTCAGATGATTGTGAATCTCCAAAAATTAAAAACTGCTACAATGGAACCTCAGAGTTAACCTTCAGTACCGTAAAACACCATTCAGGATGAGTTAGGGAGTCCTGGTGGAATTTTGGGGGTTATTCCAACCCTATTCTTTGTATGCCTTTACAGGGAACAATGGACTAGACTTTTCTATGAACAGAAATGAGCTTCTATTACTCTTGTAAAGACACCTTGTAGTCTACGTCTAGAAAGCACTTCCTAATTTTCTCCAATCCGTTTGGAATATCACGTGAATAAGAATTTACATTTTTTCTCTGAATAAAACTGGAGCTTTATTCAGATCTGTGCTTCTCCCACTTAGAGGTTGACTGTTAGAAAGGATGTAGAGATTGCAGACCAAGCTTGTTGAACCTGATTATTGTAGAGAATATATTATAACATGTTTCAGGTGTTTAGTTAGTTGCATATGTGTGTTTGATTTCAAAGTTGGACTGTGAAAGCCTTGAAGAGTCAGGGGCTTTAGTTTTATTGGGTTGGCCAAAAGTTCTTTCACGTTTTTCCGTAACATCTTAAAACCCAATATATCTCAAGTGGAGGCTAGCATACCCTGTAATTGTTCAAGAAATGTTTGTGGACCAAATGCTGAATGAGCTGCATGCTGCTCCCCTGAACTATTTGCTGTGTGTGGCAACAGCTTCTCAGCGTCGTGGTCATCCCCAGAACAGATTCATTTTTCCCACATTGCATTTTCCAAGTGATGTTACAGAACACTTGAACACCTGCAAAGGAGAGCTGAATCACAAAGTCAGTTTTCCAGTTTTCTTCTGTCCACAATTTTGTGGCTCAGAATAAGCCTTCAAACTATTTGAGAGCCTTCAATTTTGTTTACAAAACCTACAAAGCTTTCACCAAGATGAGCCAGCTATCAAAGATAACAGTCATCTAATGAGTCTTGTCTGGGTGAGTTGGTTACATCTTCACATAGGGATTTGGGAGACAGGACTTATCCTTGTGCTTTTCCATAAACCAGAGTCAGAGATTAAGTTGTGTGTTTTCAACCTGCTTTGATGAGCTCCCATCATAAGTCATGCCATTGTAACGTAAGCATTTGACCCTCATCAAGAGAGCTGTCACCATTGCTCTAGTACCAGTGTCTCCAGTAAAAATTAGAAATGCTCTGAGATCTCTCTTGGTGAATTCCTGGGTGTTGCCTGCCAGTGTTTTGGGTCTTGATGTTTTATGAATTATTCTTCAGTCTGTGTATTTCTATCACACTTGACAGTTCTGACTAATAGTCCTTAGGCTGAATGCTAGTTTTTAACAAAGGAAAATACTTGATAGTATTAAGCAGGACCTGCTTAGGTTTGCTTTTCGGATGCAGAATATAGAAATTAAACATATTTGAGGTTGGTGTCTAGGCAACATATGAAATCATACAAACAAATATAATCAGTAACATCTCTTCAGTGCCAAGCAAGCCCCATGAAAACTATTTGGTTCATTTTGGGCTGGCTGGAACTGCTGAAGAATAAAAATGTTTTCCGTGGACTAAAAATGATCTAGAGATGAGGACACTTGGGGATTCTTATCTTTTGAGGGATTGTCAGACAGTTGGTCTGTTTAACATCAGGGTGTCACACAAAGGCAATTTTTTTTGAGATGGGGCTTTAGCCTAATGACTGTGACAGCCTAACAGTCACTCCTAGTGTCTGACAGGCAGTGGCAGCATTTTCAAAGGCCTGCAGGGCATGTATCGTTACCCTGAACATTTTATACAGGGAGCCCATCAAGGCATTATTTTTAAAAAAATCAGTTTTCAGTGCCATCTGTTCAAAGATAGGTAAACTGGATCTCTTTGGTTCCTTTGTTTTTTGTTTAGGGAACGTTATCTGTTCAATAGAGATGAATAGTAATTGGATTACTTTACTGTAATTCATTTATTAAGAGAGCATTAGAATCCACAGTAGTATGTTTCCATCTTAGAATCCACAAATTACCAATTAAACACAATCTTCTGTTCTAAAACAATGTGATTATTTTTATTTAAGCCTGTTTTGGAAGCTGAGTCACTTGTCGCCTACATATATCTTTGTTTAAAAAGCATTAGTGGAATATTCCTAAAGCAGAGGCCATTGCTTGTTCATTTGTCATTTACAAGGGTAGCTGTTCATCCAGACAAAGCCTGGCCACATTTGGGATATCCCTTCGGCATGTTGGCTAGTTACAACAAGTTTTAAAGGCAACACTCTCAAGAAATTATACCACTTCAAAAATAAAATAAATTTATTTGAGAATGGTGGTAAACAACTCTATAAATAAAAAGAAGGCCAAACTACTATAAATGAGAAAGCTATTTTCTTTGATTTAGCAGTATTGATTGAGCACTATTCTATACCTGGCTCATTTCATTCCCTTTGGGGGTTTTAGCAAATTTAAAATCACATCCCTGCCCTCAAGCAGAATACAGTGTAACTGTAGACATAATGTGAATACACACAGAAAGCTAAATAGCAACAGTGGGCAGCTCTGCAAGAGGCGTGAGACAAGACAGCATATATTTCAGAACCAAAAGGTACACAGGCTTTGGGTGTCCTGAGTTTATAACCAAGAGCTCATTGTGCAGTTGAATAGCCAGAAAAGTCTTCAGAGAAGTGGTGAAATTTGAGCTGATCTTGAGGAGTACACAGGGACTTCAGGCCCCAGTGTTCAGCTAGGAGGGAGCGTACAAGAAGGGCAGAGAGGTGCGTGGCATGGGTACTGGAGTGTTGAGTAGCAGGAGAGTAATGAGGAGGCTGAGATCAAAAAGGCGGATGCAGGATGTTAGACAGGAGTGGGCACTGATTTTGTAGGAGGATAGAAAGCTAGAAGGGTTGAAAACATTCCATGCTTTTCTAGACATCTGTGTGGATATATCCACTAAACATTGGTGGGTGTGCATTGGTGTATTATTCATCAACAATATGGCTGAGGTTGAGGATGGAAAAGACAAGGCCTTGAAGTCGGTTTCAGAGGGGACATGGGTGTGTTAGAAGCTATGAAAGGCCCAAGATGATGAGGTCTAAGAAAAGTCTTTTGGTCATGACGACAGAAACCTTTTGAGAATCCAGTAAAATAGTAAGAAGCAAGCAAACTATTTAGTAGGCCTAGGAGAGAATAGCTAGATCTTTTATAAATATCTGGTAGATTCTATAAAGAGTTAGAGATGGTGCTTTTAATAGGTTGTTTATCTCCCAGATAAGCAAAGGCAGAGGAGAGGTACGTTATGTGCAAATGCAAGGGTAAGATAAGTAGATATGAAATCACTCAACTCCCAGGCTTCAGTGCTTCATGAATCTGATGACATTCCAACATTTTAGGGAAACCCCGAGTCAGCCCTGCTTCTCTTTCATTTTGCCTCCCAGCCACTTGAGGTTTGGTTTCCAGACACTTTACCTCTTCAGGGCCATTTCAGGCCATAAGTGAGCACAGCAAATGGGTTGCTTGACATCCCTTACACCTATAAAGATCATCTCTGCTCCTTTATCATTTCAGTTCTTACATGGTTAAGGATTAGACATATCGTGAATGCCGTATGGTGAATGGCCTTCCTACCATATATGGCCTTTCTACCATATATAAAGGGATGCTGATGTTTGCCAACTTCCTCAGTGGGTGATACAAACTACATACTCGCTGAGTGCAAGATGAAAATGGCAATCACATTGTTCAAAACTTAGTAAGAAATTAAGAACAGGACAGCAACAGACCAAGTATTAAACCAAGAAAGCTTGTGGCTCTTTGACTGCAAGTGTTTGCGTAGGCATGAAGCCAGCCCTAAGGTGACTGTTCAAGGCCAGCAAGATGGCAGCAACCATTCTGTCATCTTAAGAAAAAATATGATACCAAGTAGCATTAAGAACATTTGAACAAAAAAGTGAATATTGTGACTAAAGTTTATTCGTGCTGTTGTATTTGGCTAGACTTACCTCTGATCATCATTCAGGGTGTCAAAATAGTTACTCTTGTTTTTTCTGGTCTTCCATTGATCCCACAAAATAAGGATGGTGAAGAGAAAATTGAAGGTGTTAGGACTTCTTCAGAATAACCTATCTGCAAGTCTCCAGCAAACTAACAAACTGATTTTCTAATAACCATGCTCCTAAATGGGAAGTATTCTAATCAGTTACCCAGAATTGCTGATTCTCAAACCATCTGAATTATGTGATGATTTATTTCTTCCTGTAGAAAGGTGTGAAGAGTTTTTTGTTTTTGTTTTCTTTCAGTAGTTTCATTTTACTTTTGGAATGTATTCTCCAGGGTTGTTTTATTGCAGCTGAATGCTTTGCCTTTTCCATGTGCTGGTGGGTAGCACTCACCGCAGTTCCAATCCATGTGGCTCCCACCTGGCAGTATAGGTGCCACATCAATGACTCAGTGGCACAAGTATGTGTAGGAAGGTATGCTTTGGTTCTGGATTACATATGTAATAGTCATTTCTCAAATATTTATTGAATAATGTGGAAGTTTTGATTTGTTTTTTATCAATGTTTTTTCAGCAGAAGATGATAGAGCATAGAACACAGCATGGTGGTATTGGAAACTCTTGTGCTTTGCTGATAGTAGGAGAAATTAATTTCACTCACTAGTCAAGTTTCATTTGCCTCCATAACCAACAGTAGGGATAGCTCAGTTGATGAAATAGAAGCTTTTGGCCAAAATGTGTGTACATGAGGCATACATTAAATTCATTGGGTAATTATTTAAAGGATGACTATGTTAATGGATTCTCCATGTTTTGGGCGCTATCATTGACTTCTCCTCCACCCCCCCCCCCCCCGTTGTCTTTATCTGAAGATTTTGTTATAAATGAAATTAGCGGAAGAGAACCAGGAGACATTCTCAACTGGGAGTGTCACAAAATGACAACTGAAATAGATACGTGGCCTAAGGACTGACAGCTACAGTGAGGCAGGATGTCCCTGCTTGCCCTATCTCCCATCCCATCCTCCCTAGTTCATTTTTATGAAGTGATAGATAGCACGTTTTACTGCAGCTACTACAGCATCTTTGCTGTCTGGAAGATTAGAATGTTTGATGTGGATGTTGTTTTGGATCTCAAACAACTGTGACATTGATCGTTTTCAACGGGCAAGAGATATTATCTCTTGCCACCATCCACTGCCCGCACTAAGATATGCTAGGAATCTGTATCTAATTACCTGTGCAGCTAATTACCTCTGCCATGCTAAGCAGCAGCAGTAATCTCATTTCCCTTTCAAGTCCATTTTATGGCATCAAACTATATTATATTCCCTTTTTAATGACTGCTGACAAAATTACAGCACCACCACCCAGGACTTGACAGGGAATCTGCCTGCCCAGGACACAGCTGCACCTTGTATGTTTTCTGTTGATTCCTTTTGGTTTTTTTGTTTTTGTATTTTTTTTTTTACAGTGTGCTATTGAATACATATATATATGAATTATCTCCCCTTAGCTGCATTTGTTTGATTAGCATTCCAATACTGTGGCAAGACACCATATCAGTAGTGATCGATCTGATTAGCATGGAGCTGATATGAACACAGATTGTATCGATGTTTAATAGTGCAGGCATCCAGGTGCTGTAAACGTTATAGATGTTTTTGTATGCTGTGTGCAAGGTCTCTGTAATGAAGACAGCAACCACAGCAGATTTTAGAGCTCAATGATTTATTTTCTGCCAAGTGCCACAGTGGGTCTTGCATAGTATATGGCACTCCTGTGCTGGATCCGCACAAAATGTTTTAATCAGTGTTCAAAATAACACAAATATTTTCCCTGGACAGTTTCTAATCTTGCTTTATTAAGAGATGCTTGCCACACTGCAGTGAAAAGCTTACTGCGATCTCATTGAAAACCGGCCACATTCTTCTCTGAACCATATCCTCAGGTTACTTTATTATTCTAATGCGTCCCATTTTTTTAGAAAGACTTGCCGGAGTTTTGTGCAGCACAACCTCTTTGCATTCGCACCACATAATCAAGCTTAAAATTTAGCTCATCGTACCTGTTTTCACTTTGATTAATTTTTTTTGCTAAGGATCGCTTATTGATCTGGCTTCTGCACGTGAAAGAAGAATCAGCTGGCCACCATTTGGGAGTTGGCGCTTGGCAGTCTATAGGGACAGAAGGGAGTCCTTGCCAAGGAACACTGTGTAAATTGATGAGCCTTTTGCTGGGGATGCAGTGGAGAGAGGACATTCCTAGAAAAGATCTTGCTTTGAGATCGCTTTTAATCGTGGTATCTGCATACTGCTACAAACTCACTCTGTAAGCCAATAGAAGTGGAGGGCAGGAGATTGCTTTTATTTATTTTTTGAGAAAACACTTGGAGTTTAGAGGTTTTCTCATTTCATATTTATATAGTTTTGTGGGCTTCTGAATATTCTATTAAGATCATAATGTCTAGCAATAGAAAAATAGAAAGTAGAAGTAGATGATCATAAACAAGTTCCTGAGACTTATCATCTGTGTGTATACGTATGTATACATGCATATACACATATATATTATATTTATATATACACATACATATGCAATTCATACATACTCCCCCACACAAAACTATCTGCACACATACATGCATTTGTGTATACTATATTTATTTATATCTAGCCTGGCATGAATGGGTCTTTTTGTCTCTCCTCCTTCCCTTTCCCATCTCCTTTGCTCCCACTGTTCCTTTCTATGTAGAACCTAGTACCAGAGCCAAACGCAATTACTTATTTCTAAATTTCACTGTTCTTCATGCTCTGGGCCCCCCAATATGTTGTTTTATTTTCCTTGGAATGTTTCCTCCACTCTTGTCACCACCATACCTGAGAGCTACCATTTGCCAGCCAATACTCAGCTCCAGATCTCTCCCTTTGGACAGTTTTTCTGAATTTGTCCATCCTCCAGCCTTCAGTATTTAACGGTGCCTTCCTCTGAGCACTCTTAGAACCTTGTATGTGGCTTCTATTACCATTCTCATGACCCTGTGTTTATATGTCCATGCTTTTCTGCCTTGGAATGAGGACTCCTTGAAGGCAGTAATTAATAATTAACCATAAGTGTGTGCATGGCAACTAGTGGAATGGTTAGCATTTATTCTTTATTAACACACGTATTGAGTGTCTCTTGAAGCTTACATTCTGCTGAGAGAGAAACAATGAAATGCGATTATAGAACAGATGGTGAGAAATAGATAGGGAGGGCTGAGAGGGGACAGAATGAGGAGGGAAATACTATCCCATATGGGGTGAAGAGGAAGGCCTCCCTGAGAAGGCTCAGTGAGGGTGGAGAGAGCAATGAGTGCAAAGGCCCTGAGACTGGAGAATGCTTGGACTCTTGCAGCAGTAGCAAGGGAATATCTGTGGCTGGAGGTGACTGTGAAGAGGGAGGGTGGGAGCAGCTGAGGTCAGTTGAGTGCAGTGGGAGGGGGAGGATATTTCAGAGCATTGTGGGTCACAGTAAGGGCTTTGGCTTTTATTTGGAGTAAATTGGGGGCTCATTAGATTAGATGAGAGGATTTTGAGCAGGGACGTGAAATCATCTGATATATCATGACAGATGTAGGATTGTTCTGGCTGCTGCCCTAAGAAATGATGATGGAGGAAGAGTAGTAATGAGGCAAGAATCAAGGCGGGTGATGTCAGTGGCTCGGGCCAAGATGATACCAGTTGAGGTGAAGAGACGTGGGCAGATTCTGGGTATAGTTTGTTGATAGCCTCAGTAGGATTGAATGATGGATTAGATGTGGG
Organism: Balaenoptera ricei; assembly: GCF_028023285.1. Classification (NCBI taxonomy): domain Eukaryota; kingdom Metazoa; phylum Chordata; class Mammalia; order Artiodactyla; family Balaenopteridae; genus Balaenoptera; species Balaenoptera ricei. The sequence continues at coordinate 90,615,824 of NC_082645.1, forward strand.
GAAATGAGAAAGAGAAGAAACAAAGGCAATTTGACGAGTTTATCTGCAACTACAAGAAATGAGTCTCCATTTATTGAGATGAGGAAGACTGGTGAGGAGGTCTGGGCTGGGGGAAGGGAGAATCAAGTCCTTACTGTATGAATTTAGAGATACTTATCAGACATCTAAGCAAACATATCATTTGACAGATAGTTACAAAAATCTGGAGTTTATAGAAAAGTCTATATAGAAAAATAAATTTGGGTGTTTCAGCATAGAAATGGTTTTTAAATCATGAGACTGGATGAAGCAACTTGGGAAGTGAGTGTAGGTCTGTGATTTAACCTAGGGACATTCTAGTATCTAAATATCAGAGTAAGGTTGGGAAAATGGAGGGACTGACACAGAAGGAAAATCAGAAGAGAGCATGGTGTCCTGGCAGCCAAGTGAGGAAAGCATTTCAAGAAGCAGGAAATGATCAACTGTGTGAGATGAGTAAGAGGGGGGCTGAGACATGGCAGCTGGAATTGGCATCTTGAGGTTAATAAGTCCCCTCCAGGAGAGCTGTTTCAGTGAAATGGTGAGAACAAAAGTGGAAGCAGTTAGTTGAGCCCGGTTTTTCAGGAGGTCATGCTCTAAAGGTGCGTAGAGGAATGGGAATGTACTGGGAGGGGAGTATAGGGTCCAAGAAGAGATTCTTATAAGATGGCACTAAGTAACTAAATAAACGGTATTTGTATGGTGGATCAGTAAATGATCAAATGAACGTACTTAAAGATTCCAAAGCTGTGCTGTTCAAAAAAAATAGCATGTGAACCATGTGAGTTTTAAATTTTCTAGTAGCCACACTGAAATGTAAAAAGAAACAGGCCAAATTAATTTTAATAATTTTTACTTAACTCAGTTTATAAAAATATTATCAAGATATAACCAATGTAAAGATGTGTTGGGATCATTTATGTTCTGTGTTTTCATACTAAGTATTCAAAATCCATGTGTATTTTACATATATAGCACTTCTCAGTTCAGAGTGACCAGGTTACAAGTGCTCAGTAGCCACATATGGCTAGTGGCTACCATATTGGATACACAGGCCTTGAGACTGTTCCTCACAAATAAGAAAGAACTACTGTTATAAGTAAAGCAAAATATTTTTATTAAATCATTTTATTTATTCAAAGTAAATAATTTGTACCAATTGATGCAAAATGAATAAGAAATAAATTGATGCAGTAATTAGTGTCTTGTATTTATATTACATAAGTTAAAAAAAAAAACTATTTTAAATAGAAAATATGACTGTGTCCCTTTCAAAGACACTAAGGCTTTCTCTTAAACTTTAAAAAGTTAAGTCATTTCAACTGTGTGGTTAGAGCAAAATTTGAAATGAGTTTAATATTATTTATAACATTTATAAAGTTTTGGGTGATTTAAAGGGCATTAAGTTTTTTTGGATGAATTATACATGTTCGTACTCAGAGATTAATGGTGTCCTTTGCAAAGAATGTGTGTATTCTACTTGAATTTGTTGAAATTATAGTAATGGAATTGCCTTTTTGCAAGGTTGTATGTTATACAGACATTTTCTTTAAACAAATAGTTTGAGGTGAGGAAAAACAGAGAAAGGAGTGCAAACCAGTGTTGGAATAAGTTGAAACTCAATTTTTAGGATTATTAGCAAAATATGGTTAGAGCCAGGTTACAGTCACAGGCGTTTTTATTTTTTCACTTAACTTTCTGTCCACTAGGTAAGTCAAACATCCCTGCCTCAGTTTCTCTTTAAAGACGGGAAATGGACTAAATGCTCCTTAAGATACCACAATTCTGTGAGTCTCTGAAATGAGGGTTGTTACAGTAAATTGCAGGTTTATAGTAAATCATAACTTATACGAATTATACAGTTATACACATGGTTTGCATCCGATAATGAAAGCATAAAAAAAATAAGTAAAATACTGCTTGGGAGGCCACCCCTGGATTGAGTTATTGGTGTTTCAGAGATGGACATTTAAAGTGGATTTCATGAAAATAAATTCCTCAGATTTATTTTTTTCAGATTTTTAAATATTAAATATACTTATAGACTGCATAGATAAGATGTTGGGAATAGTGCCTTTGGTTCATAAGAGGAGAGATTATCAAAAAGAATAAACTTTATTAGGAGAAATAAAATTAAATCTATTTTTAAAAGGAACATGGGTTTTATCTCTTTAAGGTAGAGACTGACTTTAGAATGTTTGAACTAAATTAATATTTTTTTGAAAAGTAGAGGATTAATGAGAAATATTTTTTAAATATGTAATTCAAGTGTACAAAGGGCAATGTGAAGGGGGAAGGATGTACAAGTGTGCGTTTCTTTGGGGAAAAATCAATGAATGCCTTTAAAAACAGAATTAATTTAGAGTAATAAAAAGCTAGAAGATTAGGAGGTACTAGGATATGTTATAAAAGTAGTTTATTTCCCTTCCCTAACTGTATATGTTTTTAGAATCATTTTTAAAAGGCTAGTTTGGAATGTCTTTTGCAATTTTAAACTGAAAGCTTTTTCTGTAACTTTTAAAAGTAATGTCTATCATATCTTTATAACCATATCTTTATAGTTTTGCATTACATAGCCCTATAAAACTCAGAATATAATTTAGATAATTCACAAAAATAATGTTATAGTCCAGCCAAAGATAGTCTGTCTTTTCACTCTATCATGCATTTAAATGTTACACATGAATACGATTGCTTGAATTTACGTTTGTTTATTCTATAAATATTCATACCATATTGTGGTATTTTTGCAATAAAAGCTAAGAAACTCTATTATTCTTGCATTAAATTTTTTACTAAAAATGTACCATTTTACTCAAACGTATTCAAACTTAATTCTGAAAGAAAAAACTCATATTAACTTTGCTTTATTGTGCTCTATCTCCAGGATATTTTATTCTCCTTAATCAGATTCTACATAGATACAGTCTTTTATCTGTTTAAACTCACTTCTTCCGACAGCATTTTGACTGTAAGAACTGAAAGAATATGTGCATGAGAGCAAGCAGTAAGAAAGGAGTTAGAAATACTTAAGTCAAAGGGAATGATTCTTCTTAAGCTATATAGGGGGTCCCCATGAAAGGAGTACCATCTTTTCTTTTTTTGTAAACAGTATCTGCAAATGTAGACGGGGCACAAACAAAGAACAGTACTGTCAATTTAGCTATATAGTAAATAGTCCTCTTAAATATAATCTGAGCATACATAATTTACTTTCTTAGGACTTTTCAACTATGAGTATTTTGGTTTTGAAATATACAGGCTTTGCACTGAGACTGTGCTTGAACCAAACTTTTGCACTGCATGACCCTTGACACTGTTCTATGTGCTTGCTTATTCTGTGAAATGGGATTCTGCAGAGGCAAGCTGCTGTTATTATTTGTGACTCTACTTTGGCATAATTAGTGAAAGAGATTACTAGAGTTTAGGTTTTGAAAAGAAGGGAGAATTAGATGTCAGCAAAGTTTGGGATTTTTGCATTAATGCAATAGTAAAGGTAAATGAAAGTAAGCCCAAGTTGCCCTTGACCTCCACTTTGTGCCCATCTCTGTCTCTGGACGTTAGCTAAGGGTGGTGTGCTGTGTATTGATGAGGTTCAGCTCAAGGGCTTTGGAGTTAGGCTACCTGGGCTAGAATAGCATCTCTCTCAATGGTGACAACTTGGACACTTTCATCCAGTCTCCATCTAAATTTTAGTTATCATATATATGAAGTGGAGATAACTTTTAGAACCTACCAAACCATAGAGATTTGAAAGGACTAATTGAAATCATAGATGTAAATCAGTTAATATAGTTCCTGGCACAGAGTAAGAGCTTCATAAATGTTAGCGATTAAAATCATCGTTAATATTTTTGTTATTATTACCTGTATTATTTGTAAGAGAGACTAATGACAGTGCAATTTGAGAGGCAGTTATGCAAGCATAAGTAAAATTCCTGTTAATTAGGAAGGGGGTTGAGAAATATTTATTCAGCAGGTCTAGCACATTAAATAAAGTTTATCTAAAGCTTTAACCGTTGTTAACATTCTTGATATTCTGAGTCTGAGACCAAGGCTGAGCCTAATTGTTTGGAGATCATAAAATTAGAAAGGCTTTGAAATTTGTCTGAAATTGCTGCCTGGTATGCATATGATCCCCAGCACATCAAAATGAGTGTATTAGTAGGTAATTGCCTATGCAGGGAAGGAAGAGTTGAAAAGATTTTAACAAGTGAAGAATGATAAAAGGAAATGAATGTACATTACTCAGTATTAACATGTGTTCCATGATGCAGTGTCATAGACATCCTTTTTTTAGTGTTTCGCTTTATTGTTTTGTTTTCATAATTATTTTTAACAAGTAAATTTATGAGGTTTTTACAAGTTTAATAATACTTTAGCTCTCCAAGGCTTGTTTTTGCTGTAAGGGCTTAGACATACCAGAATTTGTAGATTTAAGAAGGACTGCTGTACACGTGTCTTTATTAAAAGTTTCTTGTTTAGATTTGAGTAAAATTGCCTTTAATCAGTTTTGGAGGACAAAGCGTTAAATCATTGCATAAATACCTTCATGTATTTCAGTCTGTAGGCTATGATAAACGTAGAACTACTAGACCTGTAGGTCCCATTGGAGAAATGGACAAATAACTGAAAGTTGAGAGAAAGGATTAATAGTCTGTATCCTAAAACTCTGATTTGTTTTTTTATTAAACATTTTTCTGAGATAATTATAGATTCACATATGGTTATAAGAAATAATAAAGAATCTGTGTATTCTTTTCCCAATTTCCTGTAATGGTGACATCTTGCAAAAACTATAGTAACATATCACAACCAGGATGTTGACATTGATATAGCCAAGATACAGAACAGTTTCATAACCACCAGGATTCTTTTTTAAAAGTCTGATTTGTGATGGCTAAGTCACCTCAAAGGAATCAACTTAATACTGAGCTTAGTTCAAAGAATCAAGCCAGAAATTTATCAAGAGAACATTGATCATTAGTTTCTGCCTCTTAATTGGAATGTTTGGGCCGTCAATCAAGCAGCAACCACCAGTAGAGAACAAAAGACTATCTCCAATATCCCTTTAAAGTAGTAAAAACAGAAACAAAACCTAATATATCTGATAGACATTGATTGATTCAACAATTAAAAGGTTTCTGTAGATAATAAAAGGACTAAAGGAAAAACTTAACTAAAAACCATTGACCAGTATGGAATGATGAAGTGTTCTGGAAATAGATAGTAATGATGGTTGCACAACAATGATGGTTGTACATTGTGAACGTACTTAATGCCACAGAATTTTACACTTAAAAATAGTTAAATCTTGGGACTTCCCGGGGGGCCCAGTGGTTAAGATTCCATGCTCCAAACGCAGGGGGCATGGGTTCGATCCCTGGTCGGGGAACTAAGATCCTGCATGCTGTACTGTGTGGGTGGATAGATAGATAGATAGATAGATAGATAGATAGGTAGATAGATAGATAGTAGATAAATAAAGGTTAAATCTTATGTTATAGATATTTTACTACAATAAAAACCACTAAGCAAGCAAACAACAACAACAAAAAAGACACTGATTACCTCTTGTCTTTCAACTACAATTCAGGAGCTTTGTTTTAAATAATAACATTCTTTTTAAAAACATCAATTTATTTTTTACGTAGGAAGGGTTATTTTCTTTAAAGAGCTATTGGAAATTGAAGGCATGCTTCAAATATTTCTATAAGTTAATTGATCAGTATTCTTCACCCATCATCTTAGGGTTTAAGTTCTAAGCTGGAGATTTAATTTAAGGATTCATAGGTACTTTCTGAGGAGCTAGATGTTTTTAAGTTTTATAAATAATGGTTTGCTATTTGTTCCTACCATTATCTCCTAAGTACTTCTTTAACTGAAATGCCCTGCTTTTTTCAGAACTTAAATTTAAGTTTAATTCATCTCTTTCTACTGTATTTGGACAAAATTGCGTTATCTTCCCAGCAGCAGCTCCTGAATTCAGTGTGCACTTTCCCAGTGCTCTAGTTTCACAGTGGGCCACTGGTCACTGGAATGATGGTCACTGTGTAAAACTCCTGGAAATGGTAACTGGTGATAGCACAATGAACAGTCCAAGGCATCCTCTAGCTGGAGCAAGAGTTTGAGGCAGAGAACTCATGGGGAATGGAGCTAGTTGAGGTCATTGAATGAGAGAACAATATGTACACACCTATCATTGTTTTAATCTGTTCAGACTGCTATAACAAAAAACACCATAGACTGGTGGTTTATAAACAAAGGAAATTTATTTGTCACTCTTCTGGAGGCTGGGAAATCTAACCCTGTGGTGCTGGCAGATTTGGTGTCTGGTGAGGGCCCACTTCCTGGTGCATGGATATCAGTCTTCTCCTTGTAACTTCATGTGAAAGAAGTAAGGGAACTCTCTGGACCTCTTTTAATAAGGGCGCCAGTCCTATTCAAGAGGGCTCCACTTTCACAGTATAAGCACTTCTCAGATGCTTCACCTTTAAATACCATCACATTGGGCATTATGATTTAAGATGAATTTTGCAGGGACACAAACTTTGTCTATAGCAATAATATAAACAAGAAAAGTCGTTTCCTTTAAACCTTTGTGAGTACCTATATTTAAAAATAAGAAAAGTTGTGGTTCTCTTAAGCTTATTTTATAGACCTGTAAAGGTGCTTGGGTAATGAGAAACGAAAGAGACGTTTGAGTTTGAAACCAATTAGCAACAACTTGAATAAAATATGCCATTCTTATTACTCAAGTGTGATATAAGCATAATTGTCACTTTCCTATTTATAATAAGACGAATGGCCAACATTTGGTATTTGAGCAACAAGCTTGTGGACACATTGTGTTATGTATATGAATTTCTACACCCTTGTGGGTACTTGTGTTTTGTCTTACATAACCGCAGATTGGCTAAAACCATTATATTGTGCTAAACTTATCCATCCCTTTGAACCTAACACTGTTTTTGTTTATATCTATAACTTCTTGATGCCGTGAATTCCACAAACCATGGGTACTGTAACTTTTGCAGAACCTTCCTAATTGGTTCACAAATTTTCCATTCTTTAATTTCTGAAAAAGTTCCTCATTTTCTTGTTATTGATCTGAAATAAAATGAAGATTAAATATAATTCTGACAATATTCATCTCTTTCTCTCTACCTTTTCATTAAAGAAAAGGCAATCATGGCAGTGTCCTTTTATATGTAAATCTTATTTTGCCTCTAACTATTATAAAGCTTTATAGAAGCTAAAATTTTGAAAACCTGTGGCAAATAGAGGATACGTACGAAGCTATATTTTCAGTCCCTATAGAATCTTCTTCGAAATTAGGTGACCAACTCTACTCAATGCAGAGATTATTCATTATGTTGTCAATGTATAATTATCAGTCTACTATTTGTAATTTCTCTGGGCTATAGTATCCTATTGCTGTTGAATGCTACTTGAAAGAACATCATTGATCTACGCCACATGTTAAGAGTTTTAAAATATTCTCATCAGAGGATATTACCCCCTTACAAATAAAAGAGGATCTGATTTTTTTAATGGACAACTGCTTCACAGTTCTTTGAGTTCAATTGAATGCTACCCTTTGTTAAACTTAAAAAAATTAGTCTTTATTGTTTTTTTGGTTAAACTGTTTCTGTGTTCTTCATAGTCCAGGATGGTTTTACTAATTAATTTAACTTTACTACTAGTCAACCAATTGCTATAAAAATTCCTTATAATCATTATTAAGGATGTTACTCCAAATATCGACTTATACCATTATTAACTATTATCATGATGGAGGCCTAGAAATGGACCTTAATTTTGCTTTTTTTCTTTTAAACTTAACTTGTTAATAATACACTTCAGGTATCCACTACTAACCTAGAGGTTACTTTTATTTATAGCCTCTTCCAAGTATCTTTACCAAGTACCTTTGGAAATTTTGTACAATTCACATCCTGTGGGTAACCCTTACTTCTATTTTATTTACATTAAGTTTAATCATCTCTTAGTTGAGAGGCAAATTTTCTATCATTCAGTTATACTTATCTAAAGATTAATTATAGCAGTTTCTTTCATTTCTACTCATTTTTTAGAAATTCTATATTGTCCCTAAAATGTTTTCTTAAAAAATTAAATAATATCGGGATGTTGACTGGGATATTATCTCTTTTATCTTTTATTATCTATTTTTTATCTACTTGACTTTTAAAAAGTATATCAATCCATTTGATGACCTTTTATATGTTTCACTACATTTTTGTTCTTCAACTTTGTTTTATTCAAAATTAATTTTAGGTCCACACATTTGTTAGTGTTAATAATTTTCTTTTAAGATTTTAAAAATTTATTATGTAGAGTGTAGCTATGTTACTAAATGACTGTTGCACTGAGTTAAGTGGCCTGTTGATTTTTATTAAAGACTTGGAGAGGCAGTATAGTGAAGTGAAAAGAGCCTAGGCTTTGTAGTAAGATAAACTTGGGATTTAATCCTGGCTTCTCTGTGTTCCTGGGGGGGACAAAATATCACTTAAACTCTAAATTGCTAGGTTGTTGTGAGAATTAATGGAGATAGCATATAGAAGTCCCCAATACACAGCAATACTGTACTGTTCCTCCTTGTGTCCTTGAGTTTAACCAAGGAGAGACAAAGTAAATATTAAAAAAGAAGCAACTGGAGGAGTAGTGACGTTCTCAGCAGTAGTTATCAAACAGGGCTGGAGAATGGATGCATTTGGTGGTCCTTGGGGCGTGGTGTGGTGGGGATGAGGGGAAAGAGAAGAGGGGAGTCATGGAGTAGGTTTCTGGCCCTTCTTCCTGGTCTCCACTGGTATAGCTCTCTATCATTTTTCTTTAACTCTGTTTAATAAATTGTGGTTCAGTCTAAGACTTCTGTTGAAAGAAAAACGGCTTCACCACTTAAAAGCAAGATATTCCGGTAACCAAATATAAATATATTCAGGATCACTAAATGTAACTGTTTTTAAAACTTTGTTCAGGATGCGTTAATACTTTAAAAAAAACAACAAAAAAAAAGAGCTGTTTTCCCTCTGGAATGACTTTCAGAAGAGTGCACCCTGAGCCTCAAAGAGGCATGTTTCAAATCTCTGCTGTAGGTGAAGGGCTGAGCTTGTGCTGGGCACAGTGAGAGAGGCCAGTAGGCATAGTGACCGGAAGTGGAGCGGGGTTGTTAAAATTAGATTTTGGGGGGCAGCTGTTCCCCACTTAGGGTGTTCAAGATGAATGAACTCAGCACACAATTTTAAATGGGTTAATAGGGGGAAAAATGACCTTTGAAGACCAGTGGCAGCCTTCCAGCAGTATTTAACACTTGAAAACATTCCTGGAAATGAAAAGTTGCTGAGTCAGTGGGAACAGAGAGAAATGAGGAGAACAGGTGAAAGACTAAGACATTTTAAGAGTTAATCTAAGAAAATGAAAATTCAGATGCCTTTCCAAATGAGCTGGAAGGCAAAGGGGACAGGACTGTAGGGGCAGTTGTGGCCATTACTCTGCTTTTGGTTTAAAGTGATTTTGCTGACTCTTGGTACATTTAAAGAATTTCTGATTGTAATTTGTAAGTCATGTAGCAGCACCTTTTATTCCTTGACTGGACTGGGTAACTGATTAACTACTTTTTCTCTGGCTAAACTTAGAGGGCACAATGTATTATTTGGACTGTAAGCATTTGGCCAAAGCGGTGAAAAGAGCCATTCCAGTCTTCTCTGTAAAGGGTTCTAGAGTAGGTATCCCTGTGAGAACACAACTCATTTAGAGTCAGACTCTTCATGCTTTGATGCCCACAATAACTCTCTCATCTCATAGAAAAGTGACAATTGCAGCCAGAATGCCAAAGCCCATTTTCATCCTTCGTTTTCTCCTTTCCTTGGAGAGCGTGCATGGGGTGTGTGTGTGTGTGTGTGTGTGTGTGTGTGTGTGTGTGTGTATGTAAATGAATGAATATCAGGGAGAGAGAATTCTCCTCCCACGCCAGTTGTGTATATGGGCAGTAGATCTTATTAGTAACTAGAGAACACATGGTGTTTAGACTGTTATTGATAATTATTTCTTTTGCTCAGTGTGGCATCCATGCTATAATTTCAGTGCCTTCCCTTATGTTGGTAATTTAGCAACTATTGTTCTGCCTAATAACCACAGCTTGAAAGATATATAAGCTGCCTAACTAATATTTATGAAAGGAGTAAGTTCAGAATTTGTTGTCGTGTTCAGCCTGACTTCCAGCTCTGGAGGAGAAGGCTTTCTCTGCAGTGTGGTCACCAAGTTGTGTTTTTCCCAGGCTTGCTTTTATACTAAACATTTTACATGGGATTATTTAATCTGAATTGATTCCTAAACCATTTGAATTGGCATGCTTAGGGTGTTATCCTGGAGAATGTGTGTTATTTACAGATAATGTACATTCTTTGGAAATTTCAGCTTTTCTCCAGAGAACTAGGTATATTGGAAAAAAATTGAAGCGATGATGGTATTTCCTTTTGAAAAGTAAAAAGCATTTAAGCTTTTTTAGCCACTGGGAAAATGTCTGTGGAAGACTATGACTGCATCTGTGATAGATGATCTGAATCCACAAGGCTATGCTTCTAGGTCTTGTCTTTAAAAGCTTAAATTTTAGTATACCTTCTACTTTTTCATTTGAAGGTAAATTATAGTATGTAATAAAATCCCTCAGGAGAAAAATTCCAATGCAGCTAATTTCCCTAAAGCATCCTGCTGATAATACAGAAGAATTCATTCTTTGCAGACAGTTTTCCTCTGTAGGTCTTGATATTAATGCAAGGGACATTTTGGGCTCAGCCAAAGAGTTATTTTCATGGGATTCAGAGTTCAATCAGTGCATTGTCATAAAATTGTGTCTTTTTATTAATATTGAAAGACTGTCTTGATTTACATGATTTCTCAGACTTGTTTCTGTAAAGTTTTTTAAAAGTTCTCTCTGTTTTTGACACACATTGGATTCACTGCAAATTATATTGTTACTAGCTTGTCTATCATAATAATTTAAAGCATTTTCTAAGCCCCTTGGTGGTATCCTATACCAAATGAGTTAAACAGATATGATTTCTTCCTTCTTTGAGCTTTTAATGCAACAGAATAATGATAGAAAAGGAAATAGTAAGGACATTTAGAAATATGAACACATGTTAAGACTTCTTAACCAATGTATCATGAAAATTTTGAGCTAAAAGGAAATTTAAATATACTTAAATATAATTATCACATATTGAAGGTGAAATTGAATCCTATATAAATGAGTTGCCCAAGTTCATACAAAAAGCAAGTAGAAGAAATTGAAATAAAATACCAGATCTCTTCCTTGACCGTTGTTCTTGTGACTCATACTTCAAGGATAGTAAAATGTTAGCAGTATCTTTAAACTAATCTATCAAGTGGGGATATCTTTTTTAAAGAAATGATACTCAGAGTTGCCCATTGGGGGAAATCACTACTATTCTTTTTTCATGCAAAAATAAGTTACTTTAGCATTTGCATAATATTCTACAAAGTATTGAAGTCTAGGTGATACAAAACAATACAAGAGGCTTAAGTACCAGAAAGTCAAGGGAGGAAAATGTTGTAATTGAGCCTGAACTCTGTTGGGCTTAACGCCATCCTTTTATAATTTGTGCATTCTCTGTGAACCAGATGAATTATCAGCACCTAAAAGAATAATTGATGCTACCAAAGATCCAAAAAGATTGTCTAGCTAGAATACCTCTTTTCTTTTCTGTAGGTCTGTAAGACTATTTGACCAAGGAATTTCCGTAAAGATAATATTTATGACTTAGGTAAAATGTACTGAAGAACAAAAAAACCTCATGAGACCTTATGGCTTAGATAAAGTTAAGGGCATGAATGTGGGTGACAGAATAGTTGAGTGGATTCATATTACCAGTTCTATTCTTCAGCAGAATTGGTTTGTGTTGCTTGTAACTAATTTAAGCCAAAAGGGAGTTTATTACCAGGAGTTAATGTAGCTCAACAGTATGCAGGAAGGGTCAGAGGTTATATAGTTAGGAACCATACACGTAATCACACCTTAAAACAAGAAAGGGCACTGCCATAAACTTTTGTCAAGAGTGTAAATTGGTACAATTATTTGGGAAAGTAATTTGTCTACATCTGTTAAAATTGAAAATGCACATACTCCTTCACATAGAAATTACATGGCTAGGAATTCATGCTACATAAATTAAAAAAAAATACAAAGATAGGCATAAAAGGATGTTTATTGCAGCATTGTTAGTAATGCTTTTAAAAAATCACACATAAATGCCCATTCGTATCACTCATGTTAGAATGGTTGGAAATATATGCCACATACATACTATTCATTCTCCCCCAGAACAATATAAATCTGTGTGCACTGCTCTTGGAACATTTCTATCATAAATACAGAGTGAAATGCTGACAGGCACAGATTACAGAGCCAGATTACTTGGATTTGATGGTTTCCACTCGTTAGCTCTGTGAAGCTAAGGATATGTTACTGAACTTCTGTGTACCTCAGTGTCCTCACCTGTTCTGTTAGATCTCCAGAGACAGAACCCACAGGATATGTGTGTGTGTGTGTGTGTGTGTGTGTGTGTATAAAGAGATTTGTTATAAGGTATTAGTTTATGCAGCTATGGAGTCTGGCAAATCCCAGGATTTGCAGGGTGAGTTGGTAAGCTGGAGACGCAGGAGAGCTGTTGGTTTACTTCCAATTTCAGTCCAAAAGCATGAGAACCAGGAGGAGCCAATGTTTCAGTTTGAATCCAAAAGCAGGAAAAAAGCTGATGTCCCAGTTCCAAGGCAGTCAGGCAGAAGACGCTTCTCTTACTCAGGAGAAGGTCAGCCTTTTTGTCTATTCATGCCTTCAACTGATTGGATGAGACCCAATCACATTAGGGAGAACAATCTGATTTACTCAGTATATGGATATAAGTGTTAATCTCCTCCAAAATCACCATTACAGAAATAGAATAATATTTAACCAAATATCCGAGCAGTCTGTGGCTCTATCAAGGTGACACTTAAAATTAACCATCATGGGCTTCTCTGGTGTCACACTGGTTAAGAATCCACCTGCCGATGCAGGGGACACGGGTTCGAGCCCTGGTCCGGGAAGATCCCACACGCCACAGAGCAAATAAGCCCGTGTGCTACAACTACTGAGCCTGTGCTCTAGAGCCCACAAGCCACAACTACTGAAGCCTGCATGCCTAAAGCCCGTGTTCCGCAACAAGAGAAGCCACCGCAATGAGAAGCCCGTGCACCGCAATGAAGAGTAGCCCCTGCTCGCCACAACTGGAGAAAGCCTGTGCACAGCAATGAAGACCCAACGCAACCAAAAATAAATAATAAAATACATAAATTCATAAAAAAATAATAACCATCATTCCTAAAATGAAGATAGAGTACCAACATGAAAGTTGACATAATTAATAGTGGTTACCTTGAAGGTTGGCATAATCTTGTTGGTGAGTGCAGTTCAGAGTTTTGGAAGAGACTTTCATTTAGTTTGTATAATTTTAAAAAGTGGCGGGAACATGGGTGATTTTACTTTTGGAATCAAAATCAAATTTCTCGCACAATATTCTAGTACGTGAAACTGTCATAATTAATACAGTTTTCTCTGTTGCTAGACGTTTAGATTTTTAAAGTATTTTTCTTATACAGCAGAAAGGAAGGCATTCCAAATAAAAGAAACAGTGTAAACAGAAGTGTATAGGCAGTAATGATAATGATCTAGCTCACTGTTGGAAGTGGTGTACAAGGGGATTGAGCGTTATGAGCTGATTAGATGGTGAATGGGGAGGGGTATAGGTGAACCTGTGTTAAGAAGGCATTCCAAGGGAAATGTTCTTGGGAAGAAAACATGAAGAGCTGAAAAATATGATCAGTTGAAGAAATAGTGTAATAGTGACCTGAAATGAAGAGAAAACAGCTGGGGACTAGGTAAGAGATTATAAAGAGAGGCAAGGTTTCCCAGAGTCTGAAGGTTTTATAAAATAGGTTGAGAACTTTGATTCTTTCCCTTAGTGTAATGGATAGGTGGGGTAAGACCTTAAAAAAAAAAAAATCTACTGGACCTGGGTGAACTTTTTCTTTTTCTTTTTTTTTTAAGGAGAACTTTTTTGGCAAGGGAAGAAAATGATCTAAGGAAGGGAAACTAGGGAGGCAGAAAATTGAGAGGGAAGAAACTTGGAGTAACCATCGTAAAATAATACTGATTCTGTACTTTCTAGCTAAGAGAAGTGGAGGTCTAGATGAAGAGAAAGCAATAAAATATTAGCAAGATTGAATAAAAATATGAAAAAGAGAATAAAACATTTTGATGAGTCAGAAACAACCCTAACATGTGTGGCTTTTTAAAAAATTTTATTTGTTTATTTATTTTTGGCTGTGTTGGGTCTTCGTTTCTGCGCTAGGGCTTTCTCTAGTTGCGACAAGCGGGGGCCACTCTTCATTGCGGTGCGCGGGCCTCTCACTGTCGCGGCCTCTCTTTTTGCGGAGCACAGGCTCCAGGCGCGCAGGCTCAGTAGTTGTGACTCACGGGCCCAGTTGCTCCGCGGCATGTGGGATCCTCCCAGACCAGGGCTCGAACCCGTGTCCCCTGTATTGGCAGACAGACTCTCAACCACTGCGCCACCAGGAAAGCCCAGATGTGTGGGTTTTGAGGGAGAAATTCTTGTCTTGCCTACACTTATGAGTAAGATCAGTGTAACAATAGGATCTGGTCCATAAAAGGGGTGCAGAACTAATAATTTGATATTAAGCAAAGGTGCCAGTTTTAATAATATTACTGCATTGCTCATAAGTTATTAATTCATTTTATGGCATTGTGTTAACATTCTCGTTTTCTTGGTGTGTCTGTGAGCGTTTCAAGCACCAAGCACATGGGCATGGCTCAACAATGCTTGCAGAAATGAACAAACAGACGAGTGCGCCGACAGACAAGACAGTGTGTGACAGGTAATTGCTTCTAACTGTGCTGGAGCAGGATGATGGAGTAGATGCTCAGGTGATTCCAGGTTAGGACGGAAGCGTAAATACTTCGGTATGCTCCTGTATGTGAGGTGCCCAGCACAGTGCCAGGTACACTGTGCTCGGGAGCTGCTATCACCATCAGCTACAGTCTTGGCCTCCCCATCATCAGAGGTGTTCACCTGGTTGTCAGGAAGTCTCGAGAACACCAGTGGACAGAAGCCATGATACAGTTATATTTTCTAGTTTCTATAACATTTTGGGAGCCAAGAACTCATCAATACATCTTTAATAATTCAGAAAATTTTCTTTGTTAAATGTTCGAAGATTTCTCCATTTCATAAAGGTAGAATGTTATCAGGAATTTGCTTCTGGGCTCAGAAACTTTCATTTCAGTCTGCAACAGTGCTTTTCTATGATGCAGTAATGCGATTTTCAACCTTTGATATATGTACCTTAGGGTATATGTGGCTGTTTGAAAACATCCACAGAAAGTCACAATTAAGCACAGGACATCTGCCCATAACAACAATTTACTTGAAGGTTTAGGGAAACAAAACATACATTTAAATAAATTAATATATTATTGGATGCAATGAAAACTTTGCATGAATTTGTTGGTTAAAATGATTAAGTTTAAAGATAGCTTGGGATCACCAAAGGACGTTTTAGAAATGCTCCCAGTTTTCCAGACTAGATTTATTTGGGTTATTTGTTTAGCTTTCTCTCTGGAAGAGGCACGTGGGGTATTCTGGTTTAAATGTTTTAGAAACATGATAAGATAATTTCAAAGCAGATTCAATAGATTAACATGCAACATAAAAAATGCTTGAGAATTTGGAAGTGATGCTAACCCTTGGTTTATATACTTCAGTGTAAGATGCTTGTAGCCTCTTAATCACATATTTTTATACCTTTGAATATTCCCTACATTGCTTTAAAGGAATAACCCAAGTCAATAAAGTATACAGTTGACCTGAAATTTGCATTTGTTATATATATTAAATATTTTATGAATCATTGTGTTTGTCTTGATTTTCATAGTGATTTTATATGTTTAAAGAAGGTATCTTTTTTGTGTAAATATATACATTAGTAACAGTGTTATCGATTTTAAAAGTATAAAGTATACAGACTTTAAATGCATTTCAAGCAGTAGATTTGTTTTAAGGAGAGAGAATCATTAGGAGCGGTTAAGAATTTATCTTGCAGCATGCCCAAAGTGTGTTTGTTTTTTGATATTGAATATAGGCAAGTCTGTCAAATTATTAAGCAGCAAGGGGGAAGAAAATCTTGAAAGTTTAATCGGGGAATAACTATATAAAACTATATGAAAAACTAAGAGGCTAAGTAAGGAATGTTTGAGTTCTTTATTTGTCCCCAGCATTGTTACAGGTCCTAGTTTACTTTAGCTCTTGTTTGTTCCCTTCTCCCCACATTTATTCTTCCATGCTCATCTGGCTAATCTGAATACAACCATGACAAATAGATGTTTGGAAGCATTAAAGTGATGACTTTCAAAGGGGCTATTATCATTTATCATGGAAATGAATTCAGCCCACTGATGGTGATTTAGCCTACAGGTAAAATGAGCATCCTATGTTTATAAAATGAGGTTTCCAAATGTTTAACTTTTTCACAACGTTTTCTAAGGATGCATTATTGCGTTTAATACTATGTTCACAAGAGATATTTTATCTCATAAATCCCCAATTCTATGCTAACCATCATAGAAAGATGGCAGTTGAAGGATTGGTTCCTAAAAAAAATTGAAGGGACAAAATTTCATAGCCTTTTATGGAAATATTCTGTTGTATTCCTCAGTTGAGTATGTTCTCTGCCTAGATCGGTGACACTCCTGTGCTCCAGAATCACACTCTCTGGAATTGAATCCAGCCCCACCACTTAAGAGCTGTGTAATAGTGCTTTAATTTCCTCTTCTGATGATAGTACTGACTTTATATGACCATGAGAGGATTATGAGATAATGCTTAGACACAGTCCTCATGGTACCCAAACCATGAGCACCCAGGCGGTGCTACAGGAAACACACAGGGGCACTGCATCATATTTTAAACTTCTGTGAAATACCACATGAACTACAAGTCCAAGGCAGTTCCGTTTCTGTGATTCAGAAGTACCATGTGATCATCATTGTGGAGCAGGAAATGAGGGAATTGGTGTCTGGTTTAATAAGCTGTATAGTGCCCAGTAGGCACATGCATCCCATTAGTTAGTAACTGTGTTTATTTAAGAATTAAATAAAAATATTTTTGTTCAATTTATATGTATTTTCTCAAATGGCTACTGAGGGTTTTTTTTTTTTTTTTAAGGATATGAATAATTAAATTCTTTGGACTTTACTGCTTAATGAATTGAACTGTCAGGCATTTTACTTAGCCTGAAGTCACCGTGAACAAATTACTGAGATACTAACGGCCCTGTGAACCAAGAAAGTTCAAAAACCTTTGGCTTAGCATTATCTTGTGCATGCAGTAAACCCTCAGTAAGGGTTTGGTTGTTTTTGGTGATGGTGAAAATTAAAAAGACAGAAGCGCTCTCCTTAAATGTAACTGAATATTCCTCCAGTAATCAGTTAAACTCTTCTCTTCTTGTGTAATGACAGCTAGAGCAGGGGAGGAAGAGAAAAAGAGAACAGAAGGAGGGAAGGGAATGAAATGAGTAAATCCGCTGATGGAAATTGGGGCATCTGACCAAGGGTGTGGAAATGGAAGCGACCACCAATGACAAGTAGTAGGTGAGAGCTGCTTCCTGCACAAGAAGAGGGAGTGGTTTATCCTATAGGAATTACTCTAGAGTCAGAAAGAAACCCCCGATGGACACCCCCAATCCAGCTTATAAAGCAGGCAACATGACATGGCCGTGCCAAGGTTAGGAGCAGCTGTGCAGAGAGAAGGACGAAAACTGAGGGCGTTTGAGGGCAGACAGTGGGGCAGGGAAAGAGCCTCCAGCAGAAGGTGTGTGGTGCCCAGGGGTAGAGGGAGCATGTTTGTGCTGGGGGGAGGCTCCGGCCTTCCTGACCCAAGGCTGCCAGCTTCTCTGCGCTCTCACCCACAGCCTAGGAGGCCTGTGAGGGGCGTCATTGGACTGCGTTGTAATTTTCAGAAGCTGTACCAGGCATTCAGCCTGGGAGAGATACCAAAGCCCTGAAAACTGATCTTAGAGAGGCAGCAATGAGACCCCCCACACACACACACACACACACACACACACACACACACACACACACACACACACACACACACACACACACACTTCCCTCACCTGTTTAGGACTCCTGGATGGCTTGGAGGGGCTGAGGTACTGAGAAAATTGTGCAACTGTTAATCTGCACCCTTACTGTACCTCTCAGTGGATGGCCTGGGGAAACACTTGTCACATCTGGAAAACATTTCTTTAACGAAAATAGAGAATATTGTTAGCTAATTCCTTTTAAATATCCCTATATGAACATATATTCTTTTAGTTCCCTTCTCTCAGCCACTCTTTTCTCCAAGTTAAATTATGTTTCTTTTCACTTCATCTAAGGGCCCATTCTACACTTAATAAACTATCTAATTAATAAAATTTAATTTTAATTTTAGAAAAGTCCCCTCTCTGGAGAAGTCCTCCCTCAAAATGAAGCCATATTTCATTGTAAGCTTATGAGTAATTTCTGTTGTTCCTTTGGTAATAATTGTAGTGCTGGAAGTTGCTATGCATCATTTAAAGAAAATTTTGAGTTATGGATATTTTAATAGTCAATATTTTACCATAAAATTTTAGTTATATATTTTAGTATATATTTTACATGTTTATAACATTTTCAGGGTTATATGTGGAAAAATGCCACTGAAGTTTAGTTAAATGAACTAAATCTCAACTTTCGGCTTGGAAAAACCTACAAGTAAACGTAAGATATTTTAGAGAGCTTAATGTTCTTAGAAGTTATATGCCCTCATAGTCTGAAATCGAGATAACAGTATTTGGGGGCTTCCACAACACTTCATCTTCCAAGATTGGCAAATCTTTAAGTAATTAACACTCAAGATACCCTGTTCACTAGGATTTTCTGTGGTTTCATTGTCACTGATGCACATTAATGACATCAGACAAATAAAGTGCGTTTCATAATTGCTTGTCTCAAAGCATTGTAAAAATCAAATATGGAATAATTAAAAATTCGTTTGTGGTCTGTGGCTGTGAATTTACTGCTAGAAGGTTGAGTGGTGGGCTTATAAGTGTTCTTGATAGGTTTGCATGGTTGATTTCGAGTTCAGTAACTGCCCTGGTCATAATTCATAGTTGGCTTCAGTGAAGGGAGAGCAGGATGCTTTAAAGTGTGATAACTGTGCATATTGGCACTAATAGCTGTTGAAAATACCTGTTAAACTCTTTACCTTCAACAGTTATTTTATTTTCCAAGATAAAAAAATTAGGGTCAGGTGGTATATACCTACTCACTTTTCACTATTCATGCAAAAATGCTTTCATTCTGATGTAAGACCATTTTATGCACTTGTGAAACAAACTATTATTTCACTCACTGTCACTTTCATTAAAATATAATATATCAATACATATGGTTATTTTGACTTTATAGATCATTTTTTAGATTCAATTTTGTATTGATTCTTAATCGTATGTAGCATTTCCTGTTTCATTCACAGAATTATTAAAGAGATTCTCTGAAGACATGTAATATTTTAAAATTTCCTTTGTCAACCCAAAGAGTGAATAAAGTAATGTAAGAATGGTCCAATTTATATGGGTAGCATATTTTAAATGTTTTGTGAATTTATTAAAATTTACATTTTTTCCATCAATGCAGTTGCATTTTAAGTGATAACTGATCCAGAAGAGTTCATTTGTAAGAAAAGCTAAATTAGAAAATATTTTCGGTGTCTAAAGATGTAGATGTTTTTTATAATAAAGATTCTGTGTGATGAAACTAGTTAGAACTGATTTATCAATTTGTTCACAGAATTCTCTTAACAAGAGAGTATATCACATATTCTTAATTGTAATCTTTTGACCATTTACATAAACAGTCCTTTTCAAATGTGGGTAGGACTCATGATACTCACTCTTCTTTTCTGAACTATTAGCATATGAAATAAATTTTAGTTCATTCTTTATTTGACAGATACTTACTGAGTGTCAATAAGGTTTCAAGTATTTTTCTAGGTAGAGGGGATACATAATGCAATGAACAGAAGGGATAAAAATCCCTGTTCTCAGGGTTTTAACATTTTAATGAAGAGAGCCCTCTCTAAATTCAAAGAAGTAAGTAAATATATAACATGTCGTAGGGTGCTAAGTGGTTTGGAGAAATACAGAGTAGGGAGGGAGGGAACAGGGAGCCAGGGGAGGGCAACTTAACATAGGGTCATCAGGGAAGTTCTCCCTAAGGTGGTATTTGAAGCCTGGGAAGTAGGCAGTGCTTGATGGGTGGGTAGATCCAACAGGGCCTTTTAAGTTACTCCAAGCACTTGGCTTTTATTCTGCGGTCTGAGAAGCCGGCAAGGTCTTTTCAGCTGAGGAAGGACATGATCTGACTGTGTCTTGGGGAGTAGAGGCTGTGCAGGGTAGGAGGTAGGAGCCTGTTGGCGAGCCTGTAACTCAGGGAAGACACATCGGTGGCTTTGATTCTGGATAGTCAGGATTGACAAGACTTATTGTGTGGAGAGTGAGAGAAAGAAAAGCTAAGGATGCACCAAGGTTTTTGTCCAGGGCAGTTGGAAAGATGAGTTGATTTACTGGGCATGTAAGACTGTGAATTATGGATTTGGTGAATACTGTCAGAAGTCTGAAATTTGGAGTAGAGGTGAACACTGAGACTTAAATTTGAGAGTTCTATTTTTTTTTTTTTTAATATCCCAGGGATAGAATACTAACATTTTATGATTTTTGTTTCTAATTTAGATCAAAAAGGTATTGACTAACAATGTAGACAATTAAATATATTTTCCTTTTATTCAGGGCATTTCATTTGTTGTTCAAATAGAAGTTAATTATTTTAGTTTCTGAAAGGCTATTGTGGATGATTATTATGATTCATGGATACTGACTAATGTAAGATATTATTTTTTCCCTAATAGTGAACCTTGGCAAGAGTAATACTAAGAGTGATTGTATTTTCATTATTTTAGTCCTATTAAATATTAGAATTTGCACTTTGGAACAGTGAAAGCTTTTCTCTTAGATTTGTTTACAAGAGCTTGCATTATTGATAAAAGCAATTAAAATAAAATTTACAAAATTAAGAAGGGCTGTAGCACTGCACGTATAGCCTGATACATTTTATTAAGATTTAATGGACGTTCTGACATCAGGAGAGATGTTTTGTGGAATCAAGTTAAACCAAGAAGGAAATAAATTGTTATTTAAATGGGTAGAAGAAAATGTGATATATGTACCTTCAAATTTCTCCTTTGAGAACATTCTTAATGTAAGATGAAAGTTGTTGGATTTTAAACATTACAAACAGACAATTTGTTTTTTAAACGTCATCATGCTTGATAGTGTCCTCTCCTAAGGAAGAAATTTCTTTGCTAGGCTTCCTTTGAAACTTCATGTAGAAATTAGTCTTTCAGTTGCTTTTTTGCTGAGGTGTAAAATTTGCAGAAGTTATTGAAAAATACTACAGTTTTTAAAGATCTGACAATGTCCTTTGTTCTTTCTGAAGGATTCTGTGATTTTTCTGTTTTTCCTGGCTTAGTCATTTGTCCCACTGTGAAGGGTGTCTAGCCATTGCTAGATCCACTTAAAGCCAATGACTTCACATAGCTCAATACTTCTGGTGACTTTTTCTTGCTCTGTGATCCTTGAGATCCCCGTCTTTGTACCATAGCCCTTCTTCATTTAAAGCTAGTACTCATTATTTCCTCAACCCTTCACACAACTTTTTTCCAACATTTTATTTTGAAAATGTTTAAATCTACAGAAAACTTGAAAAAATTACGCAGTGAAGACCCACAGACTCAACACTTAGATTTTACGATTAACATTTTACCATATTTGCTTTGCCTGTCTTTTATTTCTGAACACATTCATCTATCTGCCCCTCTCCATTCTTCAATCCATTTTTGGATGCATTTCTCAGTAATTACAGGCATGCATGCACGTCACCCCTAACACTTTAGCATTCATATCATTAACTACAGTTCAATATTGTTTATGGATCTTTTCAAAGTAAAATTTACATATGATGCAATGTACAGATTCTAAGTTTATCATTTGATGAGTTTTGGCAAATACATACACCTGTGTAATGCAAACCCCTATGGAGATATACAATATTACCATCACCCCCGGAGAAGTCACCTTTTCCCAGTCAGTCTCTATCCCCAACCCCCCAATAGCAGCCACTGTTTTGATAGTTTTGTACCATAGACTAGTTTTGCCTGGTTTAGAACATCATATAAATCAAATTATGAAGTATGTATTCTTTTGTGCAAGGCTATTTTTACTCAGCATAATGCTTTTGAGATTTGCCAATTAATGAGTATATAGTAGTTAGCTTCTTTCTAATGTTGAGTAATATTCCATTGTATGAATATTCTACAAATTATTTATCTGGTCTCCTGTTAATGGGCATCTGAGATATTTCCATTTTTAAGTTATTATTAACGAAATCAGTATGACCTTCCTCTCTTTTAAATACAATTCATCTTTCATCTAATAAATAATCCCCTCCTAGTCTTCTTTAATATCTATACAGTATAGTTTACTTGAATTTCTAAAAACGCTTTGTATATGAGAAGAGGCTTTCTTTTTTGAAGACTTGAAATGAGGCGTTACAGTGATGTTTTCATGTCCTGAAATCTCTTCTCCTTCGCTGCATCTTCCAGGCAGCCCCTTATGTTCTAAAGGTCTTCCATTTAGACAAGCACATTGGATTTTTCCTTCAGATTCTGTTCCTTAGCTCTTATTCCCAATTTAATTAATTTGAGGGCAATAGAAGAGCATTTCCTCCTTTCATATATAATAGTGAGAAAGCACTTTTTGGATGTTTCCAGAACAATTAGAGGGTCCTGAGTAGTGCCGTCTTCAGTTTAGAGCATGGCAAGACAAAAAGGATGGTTCATCCAAGCCTCCATCCTGAGATTGTGAACCATCTCTATTAGGTTGACAAATAAAAGGAATTTTGAATGTAACCTTGATATTGCCTCTGGCAATCACTTTTCCTAGAGTGATGCTCTAATACTATATGACTATATAATGACTATAACCATTTGATATCAAAAGACTCTGCTTTGATTTTTGCACTTCCTCTTCTCAGAGTCATCGAGAGCAAGCCGTGGAGGCCATTTTGGTGTGTCCTTTTGTCTAACTACCTTTTCTGACTAACACAAAGCTCAGTGCAGCTTGATGGTCTTATGCCCTGGAGTTCTAGGTCTCTAAATTTAAGCCCAGGAAAGAGGACCTGTACAGAAGGTGATAGAATGTATCCTCCGATGAAAAATTCCTTTCAAAGACCATTGTGGCTCATACCAAAGAATTATTGTACTTGATTAAAAGTGAGGCCAAGAATCCAATTTTTGCATTTTCTCTCTCTTGCTTGTGTTTTCAACTAGTATTGTAGAGCCTTTTATTTACTCAACCAGATTGACAAGATTATAAATGAGAGCTGTGTGTGGAAGCTTCTAATTTTTCATAAGTAAATGAATTAATTTATCATCGCTGTTGTGTTTTATTGCTGTCTCCATGCCAGACCGCCCTGCTCCTTTCTTCCCCCGTTTGCCTTCTAAACATTGGATCCATGTCATCGTGTTTGACAGGTTTCTGATTCCCCTGTCAGATGCAATTTGGTGCTAATCACATTTCCTTTGCTCAATGTCAATGATACAAGCCATGCTTAATATTCCTATATGTCCACTCACTCGCTTGCAGTGCAGCTGGAATATCTTGGGCATTAATCTGATAGAATGCCACATTGAAATGCAAAAATGATGCTTAAGCACTAAGATAATGTGGTCAGGCAGATGTGCAGTAGATAAGTGAGGCTAAACTGTTGATCTTTCTTAAGGTTTGATGAATTTTATTTCATTTCTGAATATCTCTCTACAAACCTGAGACTACATAATCAGTGCTGGTTCATAAGACTTTCAGAATTTTTAATAGAATTCATTCATTGTCCATGTATGAAAGAATGAGGATTATTTTTCCTATTAAAAATCAAGTTATAGGTAGTTATTTTTAATGTTGAAGAGTATTCCTGTCTCAGATCATGTACTTTATCAAATATATGAAAGTAGCTAACAGTCTAGAAAAACCTATTTACAGAATAATGTGCCAGTTTCTAGCCTAGAGGAGATCCCAAACAATACATCTTCCATTAGATTACCTTAGACAAATACAGAGTATGATAGGAGGATTTTGGCAGATTTGGGAAGAGGATGATTGTTGTTTATGTGATGTTTTCCATCAGAAAGAGAAAGAGGAAGCACTCAAGAAAGAAGAAACAACATGAAAATCAGAGACATGGGAGGGCATTGTTTATTCTGTGAGGTGGCTGATGCCTATCGTGGTGGTAAATAAAACTAGAAAAGCAATTCAGGAGCATATGAAGAGGACTTGATTTTGTAGAAAAGAGGGAATAACCTTTAAAGCAAGTCTGTGTCATATTTAAGTTTGAATTTTTCAAAAAAATGTGATATGGAAGGAGGATTAGAGAAGAAACCAAAAGGGATTTCAAAATAGGGGACCCTTGGCAATAGGCAGATGAGAGAGAAGGGCACAAACCAGGACAGTGACAGTGGCAGTAGAAAAGATATGACACCTGTAAAAGGCATTAATAACTAAAATTTGTAGTTACACAGTTAGGTTGGATATCATGTTTGGGGGATGGCATGAGGAAGGAGGGAAGAAAGAACAAAAATATATTCCCAGTTTCTAGGTAAAATAGGGTGCTTTGGATTGTGTGATGCCTTTTAGGTGAGAAGACCATAAGTATAGGTAGGGTGTGATTGTGAATTTAGTTTGGATTATGCTGAATTTCTGGTTCCTGTGGGACATCCAAATAGCAATGAACAGGAGGTGGAGATATTCGGTGGTCATTTTCATATATACAATAAATGATTGAAATTATAGGAAGGGTTGCAGTTGCTTTGGGGGGAGAGCATATAAGCAAAAGGAGAAGCAGCTGAATGACGAAATCTTGAAGTTCAGGCTATATTTAAGGGGAAAATTGTACCACAGTGAACTGAGAAAAGACTGAAATAAGCAATTATCCAGAAAAGAGAAGTGTTGTGGAAGCTGGCGTTGGGTGGGGGACAGCCAGCACTATCAAATACACTACAGTACTTAAGCAGAAATACCAAGGAGGCACTGTTGAGTTAATACATATAGAAGGTCTTTTTCTATTTAGAGAATACTTACTAAGTGTTTAGCAAGAGCCAAGGCAGTATCAGTGGAGTGGTAGAACTAAGAATCACATTGTATTGGTCGAGGAGTAAATGAATGGTGTGGAACTGAACACAGCTCATGTTGACAGCTCTTTTAAAGAAATTGGTGGTAAAGAGAAGAGGGAAGAGCATTGGGCTTATAGCTTCAAGAGCACGTAAGTACATGAAATGATTTTTTAAAATTCAGCATACATTCTTAGTGAGGGTGATATTGCCCTCTAGGGAGTAAAAATTGGTTCTTGGAGAGCAAAAAATATCCTAAATATTACAAGGCCTTGTATCCCAGAAAAGTTCAGCCTATCTGAGAAAATCTTATTCCTCAGTGTTTAAATTTCTCTTGCTGGGTTTTCTTGGGTATCATAAGAGCAGCATCAACTGAGTTCATGGGAAGTACACATTGTGTACAAGATCAGGGCTATCAGATTAGGACAAATATGCAGCTGTGATTGAAGGACTTTTGATCTATTGCTAGATCTCAAAGTTGTAACCTGAGAGGTGGCCTGTGTCTGCTTGTTAGTGGCCATTGGCTGCCTTGTGATGCTGTGTGTTTTGTTCCTCAGTGCTTTTGTGTGTGACTTGGGCTTTGAAAATTAAATTACAATAGTTTATATTTTGTTATTTAATTTTATAAAAAATTATTCAATCCATCATTTATTGCATCAAATGCTGAAAAGAAAAAAAAAGTTGACAATATCTGAATGATTATCTAGCAGCCAGTTAAGTTAAAAATTATTTTCTTAAGCAAAGCTTAAAAAGTTCACCAAAAATATATTTTAACAATTAATTAAAATTTAATCATTTTACTTTTGCTGGAACTATAACATTTTTGGATGATTTTTAGAAATTTGATTAATTTCTATTATGCATTTATATAAATTAGTTTCATATTAAATTTAATAATTGGAATTTATATAAGTAAATATGTTTCATTAAAGATTGTTCAGCAAATACAGTTACAAAGCTAAGTTAAATGTTAATAGCTTTTTAAATTTCTAATTAAACTTTTAACTTAAAAAAATTTAGTCATTCTTGGGGGAGTAGTGGTGGGATGAATTGGGAGATTGGGATTGACATATATACACTAATATGTATAAAATAGATACCTAATAAGAACCTGCTGTATCAAAAATAATTAGTCATTCTTAAATGCATTAAATAAAAATTGTAAACCTTATACTTACTCTTTTTATATATAAAGCATAAATGTACATGCAGTACACAAACAGATAGTATATTAAAATTTCATGTGGGGTGGTAATTAGGAAAACAATGTCTTAAAAGGCTCCTTAGGGAGACAACTGTGAATAAAAGGTTGAGAAGTACTGGGATAGAGGAATCTTAATATCATTATCTTCTCAGTGTTTATTCCTCATTCAATTGAACAATAACGTGTAAGATTTACTCAACATTGTGATACCACTGATACTGACTTTACAAAATCACCTACTCTTTTTGAGACACAGTGCTTATAGAGGATATACACTTAATGATAAACTTTATACACATAGGTAATTTTGATTCATAGAAAATGATAGCTACAATTTCAGAGGTTGAAATATCTAAAATTATAAGTCAAATTTTAATGACCTGAATTGAATTTCCGTATAACCCAGACTTTCTAGGGCACTAAGGATGTGTTATCAATGTATTGTTTGCCTTGGTGATATAGGACTTGATGAATGATACTGCAGGAAAAAGCTTACTAAACTCAGAGAGACTCTGAAAGCCATAACACAATGAACTACAGCCATTGTTAGTGAAGGAGAACCTTGAGCAACTAAATTCCACGAGTCCTGTCTTGAAACAGTTAAAAGGTGGAAAATGTGTGGTTTGACTGTACAACCAAAACAACAATCCTTTTGAACATTAGTCTGCAGGGAATTCTCCAAAGGGTAGAAAGACTGCCCAGAGACAACCTGAAACCAAACCATCCCAGCTTTCCTTGGGAGAAGATGCTTCCATTTTCAAGCTGTTAGAAGTGTTAAGAAAGTGAAATCTTCCCATGCAATTAGTAATGGATCATTGATACACAACGCTGGTAGCTGCTTGTAGCCTGCTTTGGTCTGAGTCATTGTATAATTTCAAATTGGCATTCTCAAATAAGTGGGCTTTATTTTCATGTATTCTTATTTTAGTTTCAACATTCAAAGGGAAAAGTTAAAAGCATATACATTCACAGCAATTCCATGTATTAAAACTCTATCAAGATATCAGTTAGGTACTAATAAAATTATTAAATAGTCTTTTGCAAGATTCAGCTGCCTCTTAAATATCTTCTTAAAATCTTTGTGAAAACAGTTATTCAACAGTATCAGTCCTCACTGTATGTAGAATTCTGTAATAGAAACATTGAGGATTAAACACACACACACACACACACACACACACACACACACACACACACACGAACTTGTCCTAGCTTTTAAGGAGCTTGAAATTTAATGGAAAAGCTAAAACATACACATACCGAAAACTATTCACAAATTGAAATAGGTGAAAATGCAGTGCAAATGATATATGTAAGTGTCGAATTGGATTTACAGTAATGGAATGGTCAATGAGGTTAATAAAAGACAACTTCCCAGAAACTGAATACTGAATGGGGTTTTCAATGAAGAGACAGTGTAAATTAGAATTGAAGAAGGAAGAAATTCTGTCATGTGTAAAAAAAAAAAAAAAAAAAAAAAAAAAATTACAGGTAAGGGTATCAGAAAGCCAACAACTGATGCAGATATGGGAAGTAGTCAGTCTTCCCTAGTAGATAGGTAGAAAAACCTTGGGAAGAAATAAGAATGGCAACATAGTTATTCAGTGCATCTAAGCCTTGGCAGTTAGAAATATTGAGGAATGAAGGAATTTTATTCTTTTGTATGGTAAGTATGAAAAAAATCGATTTTGATTATTTTATTGAGTGTACTGCTTAACTTTGTAGTTGGGATTGAAACAAAGCCCCACTCCCAAACATCTCACTCCACTTTGATATTTAATATCCATTTGTTTTGATATAATTATTATAACAGAACTCCTTGATTCCAAGCAACAAAACCTGACTCTGGCTACCTCAAACAAGAGGAAATATATTTGAAAAACATGAGTGTTCATAAAATCAAAGGGAGGCTAAGAACTGAGAATTTATGAATGGGCTGGAAATCAAGGCAAAGTGAGGAAGCAAGAGTTAAAACTGATTTTTAGAAGGAACGATCTGGTCAGGATGCAATTCTGCAATAAGCAAACACCGAACTTTTTCATCCTGGGTCACTTCAGTGAGATTAAAGTTCCAGGAGAACAGTATTACTTGAACTTTGGTCTCATTCCCACCCCTATGCTGTGCCAAGCCAGAGAGAGGGGCGATATCTAGAACCTGTCTTAGGCAATGAGTTCCAGACACCTGGATTTGCCATTCAAGCAAGACCACACACAGGGTATATCTCCTAGAGAAAATCAGGGGCCTCTTAGGGATGGGGAATGGATTTTGGTTGGCCAAATACTGAGAAATGTCCACTCTATTATCTTTGGAACTTGAGTGGAGAAATAGGAGCAGTTTATCCTAGAGTCTTTGACATTTAAAGCAGCCATTTATCAGTTCATTCAAACTCTTTATATTTATCAAGCAACTTCTTTTTCTCTAAAGGAGTTCCTAGGTGAAATAGTTCTCCAAGGAAAATAGCACACCCTTCACCACTAATAATAGAATCTGCGTATTACTAATTAAGTCCCAATTCCAATTATGGTAATGAAATGGCCAAGGGACTAAATAGCTAGAAGTCCCAATACAGTGTCATACCATGCCATGCTCCTACAGAATCTCTTAGCATGTGAGCGCTCTCTGTGAAGGTATTTTGTTATTTCTCTCTGAAGCAAACCAGGTCTCCATAGCAGTTTTTAAGTTTTTTCAGTTAATAATCTGTCTCTTTTTGACCATTGAACCCCTGGCTTCCAATGCAGTATTCCAGAACCCAAGGATAGATCTTAACAACAATTTCTAGATAGTCAATTGTATAGCATAATTTTTAGGCTAGTTTTCCCATTACATGAAGAATGACAAATATGGCTACATATGCCATTCTTTTGATATTGAATATTACTGTTATATATGTTAAAGTTTCTAAACTGTGACATCCAAACATAAGTGACAAAAGATCTATATCTGTTGCCTGAAAGCCAAGCTAACACTGAAATGTTTTCTATCACTGGAAGGGGAATAATCAATTCCATTATTATGTTTGGGATTCTTTCTTTGAAAGACAATAGTATAATGCAGCCGGAATGATTATTAATGATCCAAAGAAAGTCTAAAAATTAGACTAAACAGAGGTTGAATTTTCAACAGTAATTTTCCAGAGAATGCATAGCCCTCTTTAGAACTGAAGAATAGCCTGTTTTTGGTAATACTGAAAAATGAATAACTACAGAAGATGCATTGACTAATAATATAATTGTATGTTAATAATATAATTGTATGTATACTTGGAGAATTACTACTCTAGCTATTTTGCATTATAATTATAACCTTAAGAACCATATATTATTGGTTTGGGTTGATACATGAATCCATTCTATTAGGATGTATAGGCACAACAAGATACTCTAAGACGGAAGCTTGGTCACAAGTTTTTTCTGTAGCCCATTACTTCTGTTCCTTAATAAGACCTAATAAACCTTTGGAAGCTCTGTAGCTAAAGCATGAATAGAAACATATAGATAGATATACATGTGTAAGTGTATGTATAATATATATACACACATACATGTGTATGTTTATATATATATGTTTTTTAAAACATGTATCTAGAAGTAAAATCGTGTATCAATTATCTATTGCTACAATAATGCTGTGTACTGTAATACATTATCACAGAACTCAGTGATCTAAAACAGTTTTTCACTGCCCATGAGTGCACACGTTAGCTGGGCAGTTTGGATTCTGGCTGGGTTTAGTTGTGTATGTTTGAGTAGTTATGGGTCAGGTAGGCAGATCTGCTGACCTAGGCTTTGTTCGTTCACATGTTTGGTAATTAACTGTCTATTGAGTGGTCTAAGCTGAGCCTGATTAGGACAGCTGGGCTCTTCTTCATGGGATCTTTTACCCTCTAGCAGGCTAGCCCTTGTTTTCTTAGTGGTGGGAAGTTCCAAAGGAACAAGCAGAAACGTGCAAGTCCTTTCACAGCCTAGACTTGGAACAGCACTATGTCAGTTCTGCCAAATTCTATTAAATAAAATAAGTCACAAGGCCAGCTTGGAGTCAGGGAGTAGGGAAATAAACTCCACCTTTGATGAAGGAGCTTCAAAGTCACATTGCAAAGGGGAATGATCCAAGGAGAGGAATAACTGGAGCTATTTTTTAAAAATCAATTTACCACAAAGTGTGTGTGTGTGTGTGTGTGTGTATATCTATTGTATGTGTGTATGTATATATACATACACACACCGTATACCTAAAAATCTGAGAGTTTTATAATATGATTTGGTGTTTAAGAAATTGGGATTCTAAGTCCTTTGCAGAGCAATAAAGAAAATACTGCTTTTGGACAGGAGATTTATCAAAGGCATCTTGGTCAATCTCATCTAAGTGCCATAGTTGGGTGAGGATTCCATCCAACCCAAACAGGGAGAAGAGAACTTTGCCTAACCTTGCGGTCAGTGAACTGTGGGCAGATCAACTTACCGTTCCCCTCTGTTTCTTTTTTACCTCTTTTGGGAACCTGCTTTTAGCTTTTGAATGATCTCCTGCTCCAAGAATAACAGTGATTAGAGTGGAATGGCTGAGA
Source organism: Balaenoptera ricei (assembly GCF_028023285.1). Classification (NCBI taxonomy): domain Eukaryota; kingdom Metazoa; phylum Chordata; class Mammalia; order Artiodactyla; family Balaenopteridae; genus Balaenoptera; species Balaenoptera ricei. Next base: position 90,647,007 of record NC_082645.1, read on the forward strand.
TTGTAACTGGCCAAGTGACCAGCTGGAGCAGGTGAGGGCGGTGTAGTCTTCTACCCATGCCATGTTTCTTAGATGAAAATGTTACACTTTGAAACTGGGAATTGACCTGCATGGTCTCTCTCCTGGCTGCCCTTTTACAATGAAGACATTTGATTATTGTTCTAATATCTGCAGCTGACCCCAGCTCACTAACCCCCATCCTCCTGGTCAATGGCTGTCTTATACAGCTGGTTTGCTTAATCAAAATGCTTAACTTTTTAGTGATCCTGCACTTAATCAAAAATATTTTCCATAAAATTACATGGACTTCTTTTCAATATGCTTCTGAAAAAATTTGATTTTAATAAAATACGACTATGTGTATCATAGGTGGATGCTCTGTTTTTGGAGGTATCTACACTGTTTTTGGAATAACAGCATAAAGGTCTTCCTGTGGTATCAAATAATCTGCTAATGGATGCGATAACATTTAATTGACTTGAATGCGACAGCACTTTGATAAGCTTCAAACTTGCCAATGTTAATGACTTGAAGAACGGATCGAGATAGCTCATTTGTTGTTCCTTCATGTTAAGAAGATATCTTACTATCTTATACTAAATAAAATTTATAAATTGCTAATAAAATGAGTTAGAAATGACCGATGAGAAACTGTTTTTAAGTATTAAAATGAAACAAATATTCTTCCAGGGTTAAATTTTTCTACTGAATTTTATGTTCCAGCAGTGGTGAGGCTAGGCAGCAATCTTCAAAGATTAAAATAACATGAATTGAATAAAAAGTTATTTCCTTTTGGTTTTATAGATTACCAGAAGATCAACTAAATGAGAAACTTATGTAAATAACTGTTGGTTCCTCCCCAGGACATGGGTATTTGGGAGAAAGTTCCTTTCCCTAGAATGCTGACAAAACAGAAAATGAAAACAAATGTTCCATCTCAACTCATAAGACATAATTATTTTTCTTATTCACTATTTTGACTATCCCAGACAATTTTATTCTTCCCAAATCCGACTCTATCCCTACTCCCATTACAGTTAGCAGGATGACATTAACTTTTAATTTGCTGAGAATATTGAGGCTACCCAAGTTTAGCTCCCTTAATTTCCCCCTCCCAGGACATGAAAATCTTGGTTTGTTTTCACGTGCTTCTATTTACTGTTTCTAAGTAAGAAATGGTCTTCCTCTTTGCCAAACCCAACCCTTTAATTTCTGGTTTTAATCATAATCCCCCATCTTCTTGAGTCTCTGGGACTTTTGCTCAAACAATTACATTTTTCCTACAGTTTCTTAAAGAAATGTAAACAACGGCATTTTCCTAGAGAGAGTTTGAAAACTCTTACATTTCTAATTCCTCTTTGTATACAGTTTGTTCTCTGTTACTTACAAACATGCTCAGTTTTTCTTTATTCTTTAACAAAAACAGAACCTTGCATTCTTTTAAATCCTCTGTTGTTTTGATCCTTTTCATTTCCTGTCTGAAGTTCTGGAGTATTTTGTAGTCACCAACTCAACTTTATTACCTCCCATTCTCTCCTTAATCCAGTAATCCACCCTTCCATTGAGGCTGCTCCCTCAACCCTTTAGGAAAACTACCTCTTTCAAATAGTCAGTCACCATACAATGGTTGCTGTGGCCTCCAGTTGCTTCTGAGTTCAAGAACTATCCAGTGCACCCAGTTGCTTGTTCAGACAATTCTCTGTTTATTGGCTGCCACCAGTTCCCTTTCTTCATCTCCTAGGTCAGTAGCTTGTCTTCGTTCCTCTGCTTTCTGTATTACTATAAAACTTGTCTGAAAATCAAGTTTAATCCTTGCATATCTATTTTATCACCTCACCTAAATTGTGAAGGTCTTTAATGACACGGATGATATCTCATATGTTTTTGTTTTCTTGTTCTGCCAAACAAGAAAGTAAGCAGAGTTCTCTAGGCTGATGTCATGGTTTTTGACTAGGAGCAGTTCTATTTATTGGCTGAATGTTGATGGAAGGAATGGCTTAGCTTTAACATAAAACCAAAGCAGACATGGTAGATCTTCAAGGACGTTTATGTTTTCAAATTAAGAATTTTGTAAAGAGTTAGCACTCTGGAGTCAAACAGCCTTACTTCAAATCCCACTTCCAATATACTAACTCTAAGCTGTCTGTCAACTTTCTTCACTATTTTAAGGTTCGGTTACCTTTTTGTAAAATGGGGATAATCGTAGCATGTACTGTTGGTGTTAATGAGATTATCCTTGAAAAGCTCTTAGCACAGTGCCTGGCATATAGCGAGTATTCAATAAATGTTAGTTGTCCAGCAGGTCAGTTTTCTTATCAGTTTAGGAGTATTCATTTCAGGGTTTGGGGAAAGCCCATTTAATTGTAGTTCATTTTAAAATAATATATCACCATGAGATTTTTCTATAGATTGAGTTTGAAAAACTTTAGAATATGAAATAGCCATCATTTTTCTTATAACAGAGAATATAATTTACTTTGAGTCATACACTCACATAAAGGCTTAGGAAGATTCCTTTTTTTTTTTTTCCTTTTCTCCTAAGGAAAAACAATATTGGCAAGTTTTCCAGCTTTTGTTTCCTTTCAAGACCTTTTAGATACTACAGATCAGATCTAGCTACCAGACCTGCTGCTTACTAGACCAATGACTTTGGTTGATTGATTTAAATCCTTTTTGAGGTACAAGTTCTTGTAAATGAATACAAACTAAGGAAGGAAGAAAGGAATAGCAGTCAGGTTGCTAAAATTTCAAAAAGAGTCAATTTGTGCCTCACTTTGCCTGGCATCTCAGAACATATGAATCCGTCTCAGATACCAGAATCAGCACTTTTTTTAAAAAAAGTGTTTGATTATAAGCAGTATTTAATTACACAGCTGCAAAAATCTTATGGCATTTGGTGTTGGAGAGAGACACATTAATAGATATATTTACCATCCCTTTATCTGGATTTGCTAAATCTAGTCTTGTATCCTTGTAGGTCAGGAGGTAAGCTGCACATCTAAGTATTATCTTAGCAATCAAAAGAATCAAAATCATTCCTGTGTTTAATAGATCACAGTGTAGTGTGGTATGATATTTCAGTAGGGAGGATGATATAGAAATTAAGTGGTTTTTAATGCCCCTTTAAAAATCATAGCTCAAAGGATTTTTCAAACTTGGGTGGGAGACATTCTTGTCATCGTCTAAATTTTAATTAGGAAGTATCATCCCCTACACTTTGTTATGTTTCATCTCTTTAATGAGCCTAATGTTCTGATTTTGTTTTCCTTTTCTTTCTTTAGTAAAAGAAACAGTTCTACTTAAGTTCTCCTCCAAAAAAAAAAAAAAAAAAATCAACATCTGTCTTTAGTGGTCTCTCTCTGTTCAGTTTTCATGTTTTCATTCTAATATTTTATTTTGCATATGAGTAAGTGCCTTTTTCATATAAAGTAGGAGGGATATAATTTCTTACTTGAAAATATTGTATCCTTTCTATGTATGATATTCACTGTTGGTTGAAGTGTATTTGTTGATTGTAAAAAAAAGAAAAAAATTAAGTGACAAAAGGAAAATGGAAATCTGAAATAATTTTGTCAAGAAAGAATACATTTCTGATTAAATTAATATTCTTTAACTGGAAGTTACATAGTATATGCCAGTTAAACAGTAGTGTTATATAATAATTTGTGATTAAAAAAAGGATCAAGAGAATAAGAAAACAAGCCACAGACTGCGAAAAAATATTTGCAAAGGACACATCTGATAAAGAACTTTCGACCGAAATATATATAAAGAACTCTTAAAAATCCACAATAAGAAAACAACCTAATTAAAAAGTGGGCCAAAGACCTTAACAGACATTTCACCAAAGAAGATACACAGATAACAAATAAACATATGAAAGGACGTTCCACATCATATATCATGAGAGAAAGGCAAATTAAAACTACATTGAGATACCACTGCACACCTATTAGAGTGGCCAAAATCTGGAACACTGAGAACACCAAATGCTGATGAGAATGTGGAGCAATAAGAACTCTCAGTCATTATTGGCGGGAATGCAAAATGGTACAGCCACTTTGGAAGACAATGTTTCTTACAAAACTAAACATACTTTTACCAAAGATCCAGCAATTGCACTCCTTGGTATTTATCCAAAGAAATTGAAAACTTAATGTCCACACAGAAACCTGCATACAGATGTTTATAACAGCTTATAATTGCCCAAACTTGGAAGCTACCAAGATGCCTTTCAGTATATGAATGGATAAATAATAAACTGTGGTACATCTAGACAGTGAAAAATTATTAAGCACTAAAAAGAGCTATCAAGCCACGAAAAAACATGGAGGAAACTCAAATGCATATTACTAAGTGAAAGAAGTCAATCCAGAAAGGCTACGTACTGTGTACTGTATGATTCCAACTGTAAAACATTCTGAAAAAGGCAAAACTATGGAGACAGTAAAAAGATCAGGGGTTGGCGAGGGGGTGGATGGATGAATAGGCAGAGCACAGAGGATTTTGAAGGCAGTGAAAATACTGTCTATGATACCATACGATGGATAAATGTACATTAGTCCAAATCCATAGAATGTAGAACACTGAGTAAACCTAATGTGAACGGTGGACTTTGGGTCATTATGATGTGTCATCTAGGTTCATCACTTGTAACAAACGTACCACTCTGGGGGGTGGGGTTGATAAGGAGAGAAGCTATGCATGTGTGGGGTTAGAAATTATAGGGGACGTTTTTGTACCTTCCCCTCACTTTTGCTGTGAACTTTAAACTGCTCTAAAGAAAGTCTTAAAAAAAAAAAAAGCATGTTTATCAAAGGGAAGATAGATTAAATAAACACAAATAAAACCCATCTGGTCTTTTCCCTAAAGATCTGTGGTTAAATCTGTGCTTCTGATTTTTACATTTAGTCCATGATACCTCATTAAGGAGCTTGCACTTCGTGTTTGTCAGGTTGCTGGTACTGGTACCTTCAAGGTGGTGCAGCTATTCCTGTGCCTGGTTTCTTTGGCTCCATCTCAACCCTCTTAACGTGATTTTAGGTTAAGAATGGATTGCTCCAAGGTATCTGTAGGACCCAGTACTTGAAGTAGTTTAAATGAGTAACTGTTTTCATCATTAGAATTAATAGCATTCGTAGGGCTTTGTGTAGGTCGTGCATATCTGCCTGGAGTAAAATTACTTTCCAAGCTATAGGTAAGTGAAACTTACCCAGAAAACTCTCAAGGAAGTGTAGAATATTGGCTGATGAAAATTGTGTACGGGTTTAGGGATCTAAAGCCACAATGAATTTACAGTTATTTTTAATTGATGACACCCTGATGTATCAGAGGTTCTTTGAATTAAGAGATAAGAATATAGACAGATTGGAATATTGGTAATTGGAAATAGAGGAGGTTTAACTAATGAAGTGTAGCTTTATTAAATGTTTTGTTCATTTTATAGAAAATACTATGTAGAACTTATTAACAATTACCTTTTACTTAAAAGAAACACTGGTATTTGGAGGATTTAGATTCTTTATTTAAAAATATGTGCTGTGGGACTTCCCCGGTGGTGCAGTGGTTAAGAATCTGGCTGCCAATGCAGGGGACATGGATTCGAGCCCTGCTCTGGGAAGATCCCACATGCCACGGAGCAACTAATCCCGTGTACCACAGCTACTGAGCCCGCGTGCCACAACTACTGAAGCCCGCGTGCCTAGAGCCCGTGCTCCACAACAAGAGAAGCCACCGCGATGAGAAGCCCGCGCTCCGCAATGAAGAGTAGCCCCCGCTTGCCACAACTGGAGAAAGCCCGCGCTCAGCAGCGAAGACCCAACGCAACCAAAAAAAAAAAAAGTGCTATGTTAGAAATAATGGTTGTGACTGTAAAGCCCCAAATTGCTTTTAATGTTGTGCGTGGACTACTAAACCACAGTGCTTTATTATAAGCTATCAGAGTTCATCTTGTAGTGACTTTTGGTCCAAACCTACATTTAATAAATGGCTCTGCATTGTAAGATTTCCAGTGTAGCTTGTCAAATCTCTCTCATCTGCTCAGCACCTCACTTGGAGTCTCTTCTCTCTTTTGTTATATCTCTAATGTCATTGCCTAGAATGATAAGTGTCTGAAAAATGACATAGGTTGTAATTTGCAGTATTACCTTTGCTGTTGTAGATTACTCTCCCTTATAATTACAGCTTACACAAAAATCTGCTTGATACTTCCTTGTAATCAGAGTAATAATACCTTGTATTTATGCAGTCTTTCCTCTTGTGAGCCCGAAACACTGTTATAGGCACTCTTGTTAATTGTCATGACATTCCTATGAACAAAGCAGATGGTTGCAGAAAGGCAGGCCAAGGTGTAGCCAGGTTAAATTACTTGCCTAGGGTAAAGCCATAATCAGTGACATTGATGGGAAGGAATCCAGGTCTCCTGATTCTAGACCAGTTTTCTGTCTTCTGCATCACTTTGCCTCCAAAGTTTTTACTTGGGACATCTGTTTCCATCATTGTCATGCTGTTAATTACTTAATATCATTTTACTACAAGATTAGCTAAAGGGAACAGATACACTCTCTGAGTGTTTAAAAATATGTTTAATGCAGCATGACAGAAACAGTGACACTTCATGGGGAGGACAGGTAGAGTGGTTTTGTAGGATTTTGGTTGCTTGATGAGTATCACTAGTTTCAGAGACCCTGGGGTTCACGTTTTACCTAACTGGTGCTCCCTGAGTGATGCAGCTGCCTACAAGTTATTGGTCTAGTTTTCCTATGTGTATTAATTGAAGCAAAACATGATCAATTAGTTGATTACTGAATTATACTCAGCGAAGCGTCCACTGAATTAGCAGATGTGTCTTTTTATGCTCAATTATCCAAATGTATAGTCAGGGTTTCGAGACTTGGTAAATATATATTTAAAACCTGCTTATTAAAATGTAGATAAGATTGCAACCTATTAGCCATGCCTTTTTAAAAGAAAATTCTATTTTCCTTTCTACGTTGAGGTGTGAAACTGTAACTCTTATCTTGGATATTCCACATCCCATTACTCTGAAGTATATGGTTTGAAAGTAAAGTGGAATGGGGGGTGTGTATTTATTAGTTTGTTTTTTCAGGGGTCTTTAGTGGCAGGACCAAAATCTTGAAGGATATATCCATCAAAGTTTTCCCATGATGTTTGTGTCTAACAGATATGACTCATTGATTTAATAATAGGAAGAACTGATTTAATTGTTCTGACCACAGATTTATTGACAATGAAGTATAATTTGGTGACCAGTAGATCTTATTATTTTTACCCTCTTGCCCATGTTTAGAAAGCCTCATTTGTTATGTGATACTTGATTATAGCTCAATAATCAGACTTCTATTAGTCACTTTTATCCCATGGTTTCACTTTTTTTTGTCTACATTCACTATTTTTCATACTTATTTTCCTCATATATATATATATATATATATATATATATATATATATATATATGTATTTTTAACTTTCTTTGTCCTGTTCACAAGATCACCATATCTATTGGTGTTAGTTTTCTGAGAATATGTTAAGAATATATTTAAAAAATTCAGACTCAGCTTTCTCTCTCTGTTCTTTCAACAAGTAGATTTATTTATTTTTTTATTTTTGTAGAGTATATCATGTGTAACTGATGTATATTCTTTAGAAATAAGCTGCTTCCCCAGACACAGGCCATATCATTTAAACCGTAGTGTCTGTTAATACCTTGAGTGTCTGCAATTTGAACAGAGCTTCTAGTTTCTCTGGTTTAAAACATCACTTTTAAATAACAGCATTGCTATAGTTTTCATGATTCCGTGATTACTGGTTATAAAATACTAGCTGTTTGTAGGCTATTACGAGGTTTACAAAATTCACAGAAAGAGCAATTAAAAACAAATTTCAAAGTATTTAATATTGAGTATACACTGTATACTAGATTCTGGGAAGGCCCTAAGTGTAGCTTTTCTTTTCTAAATAGAAAGTAGAATTTTGCTCAAAATACTCTTTGGGACTGATTACAGATATTCTGTCTTGCTGCTCTGTTTCCCGAGTGCTCCAGGACTAATGGACTGCCTGCTTTTTGACTGTTCAGCCTCAAGTCCCGGAACAGAGCTTCACTCCAGGGCCCATAAGAGCCGTGTGTGCCCTGCTTCATTCTCTGAGTTCCTCACCTAATGCTCTTCCTGGGCCACGTGCCATATGGTCCAAGAGTCATCAGTGCACACAGCTGGTGACTTCTCTGCTTATTAGTAGCAGTTGTGTCTGAGTAAGATGGATTCTTCAGTTTTCTCTTCCTCCATGGTTTCAAAACAATGCATTGCTTATAAATAAATTGCTAAAGGTAAAGCTTTGTAGATTATCTATTAAAATATTAGATTACCATCTTTCTCTCTTCTCATGTGCTTTGGATTGTCTACCCTGGCATTCATTGTTTTCTTTTTTCTCTTGCTTTTTAAAATATTACACTAGTTACTAAGAACTCACATGGTGGCAAACATTGCCCACCTTATTGAATCCTAATAACAATTTCATTGAAAAATTATTTTATTGTCCTAATTTTACAGAGGAGGAAGCAGAGGTTTAGACCTCTTAGAAATGGGCCAAATTGTAAAAGCTAGTGTGATGTAGAGCCAGGATTTGAACTGAGGATTCTCTAACTTCACATCCCAAATTCCTAACCACTGACATAAACTGTTTACTCTTTGCTTTGGTGTGAGTTTAGGGGATATACATATGTTTCATTTAAATAGTGACATGAGGCTTTATCAGAGAGGTAAATAGGTTACAGTGGTGACTCTTTAAAACTGTCATATTGGGTATACATATAGTTTGATAGATCAAAGAAAGAGTGAAAAGTACAGAAACTGATGAAAAAACACAGGAATTTAGTGTCTGAGAAAGGTAGGTTATTTGTAAGTAAAAATAATAGCTAATATGTATTTTGCACTTAAAAGATGATAGGTATTATAATAATAGTTACATTCAGTCATGAGTGGTCAAAAGGATTAGGTGATATTATCACCAATTTACAGACAAGGAAGTGAACACACACAGTGCTTAAGTATAACTTGCACAAGGTCATGTAAACTAAAACTCTCTGGGGTCCCCAATACCTTTTTGGTGTGTAGAGGGAACCTCTGCCACAGATGATATCAGGACCAGGGAAAGAGAGACTGACTTGCTTGCCTGACTCTTCACTGAACGTATTTAATTTTTAAGATTTGCTGTTTTCTCCCCTTTTGACTATTTCCACATGCTGACTCTTTACCACCTCTTTTATTTTTATAAACAGATATATTTTCATCACTGTTGCCCTTCCCCATCCATTCAGCAGGCCTCAGGATCCTTGACTGGTACTTGACTGTAGTTTCTTGGATCTCTTTTTTCGAGAGACTGCAAATGCGCATTTGCATTTTCTTCTTTGTTAACTTAATGATTGTTTAGCTCTTGGCGGTGGTTGCTGGTGTGTGACATTCTGCCATGTGTTGGGATACCCCAGGTTTAACTAGCTTCATAGAAGACTGTGTAAGCTTTTCAGTGCCATTGCCCAAGATGTTATTAACAAAAAGGTAGGTATGAATGTTTCTAGACCTTGATTTGAAATACACCATCTTTGTCACTTCCTGAATATGCCTTCCTGATAAGTATGTGTCAGTGGCTGCAGAGCTGCTGTGGGACCAGCAGATTCTTCCTTAGCCAGTGGTACACGTGCCTCCCCTTTAGCTGTTACCAGCTGTAACAGTCTGCTCGGCCTGTGTCTGTTAATTGTCCCTTTATTTGTTTTCATGACTCTGAGTATATAGGCACTTTCATAAATTTAAAATCCTGGGTCCCCAAATATTTAAATTCTAGTTATCCTTTGTAATTATAAAATAGAACAATTTCAATTTTAAGAGACTTCCATTTATGGAATCTGCCCCATTGCAAAGGTAGCTTAGTTAAAAAATTCTATGTTGTAGTCAAAATTAGAAAGGGTGGAGAAATTCTTGTAATAGAGACACGTGAGAAAAACTCCATGTGTGAGTTCCGGGCTAGCCCTCAGGTTTTATATCTGCAGTTATCATTGCTGTCTGCCAGGAGAAGGTGAAAATGATGCCTGATACCTTTTAGAGTCTTGTTCATTTTCTGTCTGTCTGTCTGGATATCTAGATTTTTTTTAAATAAACTTTTAACTTAGAAATATTAAATAAATCATCGTGCTCTCCCTTAATCTGAATGTCACTTTTCAGCAAAACAGTAACACATCAAAGAGCTTTCCCTGCACTTAGAATGAAATCCACAGTCTTTTATCGAGTCTCCCGTGGGCCAGGAAGGCCAGGCCTCTCCAGCCACTTTCTGCACCACTTTCCTCTTGTTTACTGCATTCCAGCGGCACTGACTTTGTCACTGCTTTTCCTACATGCCAAGACCTCTCTTGTCCTAAGGGCTATTGCACATGCTATTTCCTCTGCCTGGAATTCTCCCCCTAGCACACTCTTGCTTTTCCAACCCCCCATCATCTGTTAGCTCTCAGTTTAAATATGCCTGCTTCAGAGAGGCCTTTCTTGACTAATTCCCCCAGCTCCTCAGTCTTGTTAATCAATCTCATAACTCCTTACGTGTTTCCTTTGCAGAACTTATAAAATTTTATAATTATATTTTTATCTCATGCCTCTCTCGTTTGCTAGACTAGTGCTTCTCAACCATGGCTGTGCATGAAGTATCCTGGGGGGAAAGTTTAAAACCCGCCATTGCTCAGATGTCATCCTAGACAAATTGAAGCAGAGGCTGGACGCTGATCATCAGTATATTTCAAACATTCTTCACATGATTCTAATGTGCAACCAGGGTTGAGAACCGCTGGGCCCGATCATAAGCAACAGAAAGGCAAAGATGATGTCTGCTGACCAGTGGGTATACCCACTGCCTAGCACAGCGCCTTCATACAAAGAGCTCATACATGGTCCATAATGTGTGAATAAGGCCCGGCCAAATTAGTTATAACCCCCATTAACCCAAATAAAATGAAAAATGGATGATATATTGTTTCCAAAAGGGGTGATGTTGTCCTTCAGAGGAAGTGTTGAACTGTAGAATAGATCAGTAGAAGGCAAGTGGTAAATTTAGGACAATATGTTACAGAAGTCTTTTATTCAGTATGTCTATGCTTAAATAAACCAACAAAGTAACAGAGTAATCAAGAGATTATGCTGTAAAAATAAATGTCATGTTCTACTCTGATATTTAAAAATTAACCCTTGTGATACGTACATCATTTCATAAATTAAAATAATCTATTTTATAACAAGATCTCATCATTATATTTGTCACTCAAAAAGCCGCTGAAATCTGAGGCAAAGAATATTGCATTCTAATAGTACTTTATCACTTAAAGGCCCTTAATATATGCTTAGGAAATGAAAAGAGGTATTATAATGCCAGTATTTTCTGTATCTGCAATTTAAGTGAGTTTTACAAGCAGGGCCTTGTAGTTTATTGTAAATCATTGATAAAGTATTTATTTCTTCAGCGAAACTTCATCACTTATCAGAAATGTATAATAAAAGCTGTTTCCTATTTATTTTCACGCCATGCTTTCTCAGTCGGCATGTTTTTCTCAGGCCATTGACTGTCCCCAAGTGTACATAAATTTATCATTATCCCTGTGGTTTTCTGGCATTATCTCCTGATAATAGCGTGCCTGCTATTTTACCTTAGAAACAAATTTGTAAGTTGAAGTATTATAATTTTTTTCTCCTGAAATAGGAAAGACAAGCATTGCTTTTACACTGATCCTTTTAGAAAAATATTCATAGGAGAGCGTATCATGCTCTGTGGGGAGCTTACCAGGCACTTTGGGTGTTTTTTATTCATATTATAATATCCTCAGAAGGTAATGTAGGAAGATTTATGCTTATGGAAAGGAGTTCAGAAGTGTTAGTGACTTGTACAGCTTAATCATCAGGCGAGTTGTAGGACAAAGAACTCTGGCTCTTTTCTCAAACACATTTCATCTTCATCTAAAATACAGTCCCTCGTTTCCACCTTAAGTGTGATACTGTCCTAGTGGCATGATTGTGATCCAGGAGTTAAAACGTCAAATCAAAAAGTAGTGACACATGTACACACTGCTATATGTAAAATAGATAACCAACAAGGACCTGCCACATAGCACAGGGAACTCTGCTCAATATTCTGCAATAACCTAAATGGGAAAAGAATTTGAAAAAGAATAGATACTTGTATATGTATAACAGAATCACTTTGCTGTGCACTGAAACTAACACAACATTGTTAATCAACTATACTCCAATATAAAAGAAAAATTAAGAGAAAAAAGCAGTGACAGTTCTCTCAGACATACTGGGGTCTCCAGTTTGCAGAGTGATAGTTAAGTGACTGCAGAAGTACAGTTGGTTTAATTTTTTTTAGTTATGTAACTTGAGTGTTTTTCCACTCATTTGTTTTATCTACAAATTTTGTGTCTAGAATTGGTTCCATCATTCCTATACGTGAATATCACACAAATAAAATTATAGTTGAGGCAATTCTGTGATATGTAGGGGAAATAATGAGTACACCTAATTGAAAGTACCACTTAGGAGCTTGGGAACAGTTCCCTGGCTATAGACATGAACGGGTGGGACAGTTCTGCGGGTGGGTCTGTTGTCCCCGTGGTTTTGAGTACAGCTTGGAAACTGGACATTAGGCCTGAGTTGCTGAGAATGAGCAGTTGATGTCCCAGTAACAACAACACATATGCTGGGAGTAGCTGCTACATTCAAAGTGTGGGCCTCAATTTTTGCAGGACCACTAGTATCGATAAGAGAGTGACCCCAGCCTTAAGTTGTTTATAATTTATTAGGAGCACAGAGAAAAAATAACTATAGTGCACGGAAGAGTGGAAGAGCTATGAAAGGTGTGTTGCAAACAAATTAATCATCTCAAAGTTAGTTGATTGAGTAGCAGATGCTCAGTGTCATATGTTCTATTCAATTAGCATGGCAGAGTTGAAAACTAATGTCTTCATCACTGATAAATGTTGGGGTTTGTTAAGTATTTATTTCCATGGCCAGCTTTAGCCATGACATTTTTGTTTTATGTCATAACCTTGAGAGCTATATACAATGTTCTGTTTTATAGGAGTTAACAATAAAATTCATCCAGTTGTATGCATGAAAAAGACTTCAATAGCATACATTTCAAAGAACGCAAAATATTTTTTAGGCTTTGTTCCATTGCTAAATGGATGAAATCGCTCTGTCTTGGAAGTTCTAAGGCTATAATCTATTAGGATGGTAATTAATGCCCTGAAAACATATCTAACAACATAGCTATCAGTGACATGAAAGAGTTAATGAACAAAAGCTGGTGAAATTTTGTTTTGCTTTCCCCTCTTAGACTTCTAGCAGGACAAGATTTATTACTTCTGCACCTTTCCTATGGAAATCAGGTTTTCTAAATGGGTAAATTAAAGCTCATTGTGAATTGCTCAAGGTAATATTGGCGTTCTTTGTGCTGCAGGGTTTCCAATGTGTGGGGTCTTTTAACCTTTGGTTCCATTTAAAGGAAATTTTCCTGAAAGATTTATTTTCCCTTTGATGGCATTTTTAGATGCTGTACATGATGAGCAGAGAGTGCAGAGTGGTAAAGGGATAATTTGGGTTTTTATAAACTGAATTTCACTTGGTTTTTTAGAGCTCTCATTATTGCAACATTCTGAGTATATATTTTTAAAGAAATATACCCTTGTATATGTTCTAAATGTCAAGCGGAGCTACTGGACTGTTTGGTCTAAAGGGAAGTACAATACAGAACTTGAACATAGCCATTCCTAAATGTGTATCTATGTTGGTTTTATATAATTTTGATTCAAGGAATGTTCCGCTGTTTAGATTTTTTGATGTTTATTTCAGGTAACATTCAAATCTGAAATGAAAAAATCTGAGTTGTAGTTATGTAGTACTTACCATTTTGTACAGCTGGACTAAGTTGGATTTTTTAATACGTAAATCGGTCTTCTGTAGGATATAATCAGCAAAGCAGGATACGTGTTACAAACGAATTACTAAAATGAAAGGATTTTTTTGCTGTTGGTTGCAGTTAAAATTGGCCATCTCTGGAAATGTAACTTTTCTTTTCCCTGTTTTTATAGTAACGCTGCATTAAGATGTCAGGTCAGAATATTTTTTTCTTTCTCTCTCTGTTTTGATATTTCATTTGAGAACCAATATTTCAAAAAATGTAGTGATTTAGTACAAATTCCTTAGTTCCAGTCAGATAAATAAACCTTACCAGATTCTGTGAACTGATTTATTGATAGGACTCTGAGGGATCACAGCCTTTTTGAGAACATTTGAAACATTTCTGAATTCTGAATTTTATTGAAGTTGTTCTCGAGAGGAGCGGAGTGGGAGAAAAGCCCTCTTCTGTTTCCGCAGACTTAGACATCTTAACAGAGCTTTAATTTTCTTTTTTAAAGGTCAATATTGAAAAAAAACAAGACAAAACACCTAAGACAAGTGGTCATACAAACACTGTGCTGGTCACCAGTGACTGCTGTTAGGAACAGTCTTCTGTGTCCAATTTCCTATGATCTGTGGTAATGACATTTAAGACCGGCACAAATATTTGGAAAATATATGTAGAAAAATACATGGAAAAATCTCCAAACTTCTTTTTACACAATGAATTTAACTTCTTTGCAGTCTTAAGTTTATTATCTTTTTGTTAAAGAGAAGATTAAGAAAATTTACATTTTGTGTAAATGTACCTCTTTTAAATTTAAAAATTATCTTTGACTTTTTTTTTTTTTTTGTAAATAAACACATCTGTTTGGAGATCATCACAGATCCAAACAGTTTCTCTCCCAAAAGGAAGGTGGCTTGAGGGACCCCATATGCGATCCACCCCAGTGGATCTTCCTGTGACCAGTGAGGAGAAAGTTACAGGGTAGAGGCAGGCAGGCGGCTACGCAAGAGAATCCAAGATGCTGCCATGAGCTCTTGATTTTTGTCTTCTCTCTTGGAACTGTCAGTGGTACCAGAGTTAACCTAGGGAGTTGATTTAGTGTCCTTTCACCAGCGGGATGCTCTGGTCTAACACTGCTCCTTCCCCAGTGGTGACGTGTGCCCGGTTTTTAGATCCTACTGACTGCTGACGGTGGAGGTAAATGATTTGTGCCGTGAGAAAACAAGCACTAACGTTTCTTCAGGTACCCAATTTGGAATGTATTTTATTTTATTGGACTCCATATTAATAGAAGTGTTTGAGGGATCAAATAAGGGGAGTAGAAGAGACTGCTTTGGGCAAGTAGGGAGAAAATCCATCTTGTCTGAGAGAATGTTCTCTGTTGACACCTCTACACTGTCCTTCCTATTTGCAATTGGTAAAAGAAGAGTACTGACATGACAAAGTTAAATATAATGCCAGAAATTAAGATTTCACAGGGAAAAACATTACAGAATTGAAGCTGAAGAGTGAAATAGTAAAGGGAACTTTAAAAAGAATGCTAGCAATAAGCTAGTAAAAGTAGAAAAGGAAGTTACACATTTAACATTACATCGCCTAAAGGAAACTAAGCTAAGAGTAACGCAAATACTTTATAAACCAAGGTTTCAAAAAAAAAAAAAAGAAAGAAAAAAGTGAGACAGTAGAAGATGATCTAAACACACAGAAAGAATGAAGCAACTGACACGCATTCAAAGTGAAATCACCAAAACAACCAACAATAAGAGTGAAGCCAACTGACTTTTTAAAGAGTTAGCCCTGGAAGGTAATGTAATTGGAAAAATGAGAAAGCAGCATGCCTTTTTGCAAGTGGTCCTCTGAAGTGAGGCAGCTCCGATGGCTGGGGGCTCCGTGACGACCTCTGAGGACGAGAGAGAGCTGCACTGTGCAGGGGAAGACAGGACTCTTGGGAGTCTCCCATCACTGGCTTCTGTCCCCCGGCTCCCTCTAGGATACCTGAGAGGGCGAGGAGGTGTGCCCTGCAGTAAACAGCCATCCGTCAAGCTGCCAGCCGCCAGCTTGCCCTTGCTGGCTTTGCACTGGCAGAAAGCGGCGTGGCTATCTCCATCCCTTTGTGAACCTACTCTTTGAGGGAAGGACTCACATGTAGCCCCGTGTTCTTCAGGCAGGCAGTCAAGGCGAAGTACCTGGCTAACCTCCCCATCATAATCAGCTATTTCATAATTTTATCTTTTTATAATCCAAATGTTGAATGTTGATCGTTCATACTTAGTTATTTTTCAATTAAAAATAATAGTGAGCTTCTTCAACGTAGAAAAGCTGTATTTTGAAAAGGTCTGCACTCCAAACACATCAAACTAGTTGGTTGGCATTTCGCAAATAGTGAATTTGCATTTCCTCCTCCCAGGCCTTTGTGTGTGTTGTTCCCTCTGCCTTGAAGGGCTTCCCAATTCTGCCATCCTGTGAAATCATGCTAATTAAGGCCCAGCTTAAATGTCATCTCCCCTCTATACCTTCTTTAACAGCTTCCCAGCAAACATACAGAGAAAGAATCTTCCGCCTCTCTTCCTGCCAAGGCATTTGGCTCATTCAGCTATTTCGTCACATGTCAGTGTTTATATTGACTTCCATGTCCATCTGCCCCTCCTACTACTAAATTGATAGGTTCTTGAGAGGGGGGATGTATCCTCCACTTTTAACACAATAATTGGCATGTTATAGGTACTCAGAAAACGTTCCTTGAAGGTAGGAACAGAAGCACCCTACTTAGGTTTTTATTCTGCTCTACCAAACCAAACGTAACCTTTCCTTAACTCACTGAGGCACAGTTACGGCTAGGATGAACACTTCACTTCTATGTCTGCTTTTGAGTATTGCTCTGTTTCCTTTTAGCTCAGCTTTCTCTGTTTTGAATACAGGAGGTCTTCTATAATATTTCTTCCCATTTTTTTTCTATTAATCAAGTCTAGCCTGGAGATGCCATAATTGATCATTTTAAAAGCTGTGCATCATTGTAAAGAACACAGAGAAGGCTTTTTTGCTTCTGGGTCTTAGGCTTTGTTCTAAAAACATTGATTTTTGCCAGTGCTTGACCTCTGGGTGAGGAAGCTGTATTAGTCAGGGTTCTCCAGAGGAACAGAACCAGTAGGGTGTGTGTGTATGTGTATGTTATAAGGAGTTGGTTCACATGACAACAGAGGCTGAGAGGTCCCAAGATCTTCAGTCGGCCGGCTCTAGACTTAGAAGAGCCAATGTGTATTTCCAGCCCAAGTTCCAAGACCTAAGAATCAGGAGAGCCAATGGTATAAATCCCAGCCTGAAAGCTGGCAGGCTCAAGACCCAAAGAGAGCAGATGTTTCAGTCCAAGTCTGAAGGGCAGGAAAGACCAACATCCAAGCTCAAACAGGCAGGAGAGATTCTTTCTTACTCAGTCTTTTTAATTCTATTAAGGACTTCAACAGATTAGATGAGTCCCACCCACATTAGGGAGGGCAATCTGCTTTACTCAGTCTACTGATTCCAGTGTTAATCTCATCCAGAAACACTTTCACAGACACACCCAGAAATAATGTTTAACCAAATACCTGGGTGCCCCATGGCCCAGTCAAGTTATTACATAAAATTGGCCATCACAGAGGCCGTGTTCTGCATATGTATTTTACCAGTGTTGCCAAACAGTTGACTTAAGGAAGCAATTCTGTCTATGAAAAGCATCACGTATTTTACAAAGGATAATGAAATCACAGTCTTTGCAAGAAGTTTAAAGTATAGTCCCATTTGATACTTGCATTTTAATCATGGAAGAAGTATAGAGTGAAAAAAACATATATATTCTAGTCAGACATAAGACAAGAGTCTCAAATTTAATGATTTTAGGAGCTAGGCAAACTAGTAATAAATGGAGTATGTTCAGTATACACCAAGCCAGAATGGTGGAAACTGTGGTGCATAGGAAAACTCAAAACCTAGTTTAACAGTATGCAAAATTTTTAAAGTTGTAACTTCAAATTAGCTTTTGACTAATTTTTTCCCCTTGTTTAGCCATTAACTAGCTACAGGACTTTAGAAATTAATTTTCCCAGAACTCAGTTATTTTATTAGAATAGATGGCTAATCTGTAATCTCAAGATTCTTTTCCTGTGTTTTACCAGCCAGTTAAGTTTGAGAGGTTATGAAGTGACACCTTTGCTGATTTAAAGAGGTCTAACAGGAATTCTAAAGAAAAGTGGCATGCCATTCTCTGAAGCAACATAATCTGCTTTCCAGTGACATTATAATGAATAGGTCTATTGTTTTGTGAACTATCAAGAGCAGAAATATCCTAATCATAGTTTTGTATCAAAAAAGTACTACGTATACTCACGTGCTTCATGATGTCAGATGACCAAATGTCTTGATAATTAGGTAGCAAGTCTCTAGAGATGTTGACAAGTCTATATCTTACTGTATGGATGCATGCTTTCTAAAGTTCGAGGAATGCTTCCTGTTGTGAAATAGGATAACTTTCAATACATATGTGTTGGTGTATGTTGATTTTTCTTGTTCAAAGTCTTTTCATATACTCTGGAAGCTTTCAAACTATAATTTAAAGCAAGACAGCTTCTGTGGATTTATGGAGTCATTTTCTCTTTGGCTAAAGCCCTCCATGGTCACAGACCACTAGATTGAAAAAGGCAGCCGAACCCATCCAAAGACAAACATAAATTTTCAATGGTAGGGAAAACGGTTCCTGCTTATTAAATTAGAGAGAATATAGTATTTGGCAGCTACATATAAATGATGTTTTTCCCCTTTGAGTTAGAAGCAAGACTGTTAGAGATGTGTGATATTTGACTCACATTTGTCAAGTTTAGCTACATTAGTTGAGGATAATTTGCATGTTATATCGTGTGCTTACTTTAGACTTCCGTTTGGATTTGCCTAGATAAATGGGCTCACCTTTGCCAAAAAGCTCTCAGTTATGGGCACATTTAAAATAATTTTTCCCCAGCACACAGGGGCTGAACATGAACATTAAAAAAAAAAAAAGTGCAAAAAAAAAAAAAAAAAAAGGATGCTGTCGTCTCCCCAGACTCTGACCCAGTACTCCAGTATTTATGTCATGGGGTTTTCTAAGTGCAGTATCAGGCATTCTCCATTGGTTGCTTGCTTCCACATTCCATTTATCTTCTTGTTTCATAGAAATTATGAATTTTAGTCCAATAAAAATAGGGCTTTTTCTTTTGGTGATTCATTATTGGAAACCATTTTCCACTGACTTTAAGGGCTTTGGGGAGGAAAACATGTTTATCCTTGACAGATCTTGGTATTTTTCCATGTCTCACAGGAACCTTTCCAAGTCTTTTTTTCTATAAAAACAAAATAAATTATAAGAATGGAGTCTTTCTAAACTAAAGTTGATTAACTGTACAGGCTTTCTAGAGTACTTTCTGAGAAATGCTGTACAGCATTTCCAGTCATGAAACTTGTGTGAAAGGATAGTAACAGAAGGCAGCGTCTTCATTCCATTTCATCCAAAGATGCTCTTATGAAATACAGTTTCTGCAAGCAGTTTATATTTGGAGTTATGTTTTGTTAACAAAGTAGGTTATATTTCTATGGATGGGAATTATTTTTCCTAATCCTAATGTCAATACCCTATGAGTAGAAACTAGGTACAAAATGTAAGATAGATATTATGCTATAATTAGCAACTTCCCAATCCTCATCTTTTAATCCTCTTTTAATTTTTCATTTGATACTTATCACTTGACATGGTGATATACCTACTAATAACATTATATATCTTTTTATTTAATAAATATATATTGTGTTGAAGAAAATGTCACATTTTTTAGATGTTAGTCTATTAAAGTATTATAAATCAAGTCTATCTTATTAGTCAAATATTCAGTCCAATATTGCTCTGGGGTGGGAATTGGTCTCTTTAAATTGACTTTGTGCATTTTTAAGTAGACTATAGTAAGGTATATTCTTACATTAGATACACACTTAATGTCTAGATGCTAGATATTATCCAGGATACAAATTGAGTTGGGTCTTAAAGGATGAATAGGGCTTTTGATCAATAATAAAAATAATGATAATGATAATTATAATAATAGCTAGGGCCTAGCATTAAAGGAACACTTTATTTTTCATGGCTAGGCACTCCGATAAGTTGTATCTCATGTAATACAACAATTCGAAAGGTAGGCTCAGAATAATAAGGAGGTGCTGAAGTTTAACTGGCTTCGGATTCTGGCTTTATCACTTACTGGCCATGTAATCCATCTAACCTTTCGGTATCCCCAATTTTGAAGAAATTAATGGTAACTACCTCTAGGGGTGGTATGAAAAATACGTGAGATAATACAGTCTGATACTCTGTGTTTAAACATGATAAGTGCTCAATAGATGTTAGCTGCTATCCTTCTCCTTATTGTATAGATAGACAGAATGGTTGAGGCTCAGAGAAGCTACATAACTTCCCTACGTTTAGAAAGTGGTTGAGTCAGGATTTGAACTCACGCAGTCTGGCTCCAGAGTTTAGGTTTCCAACTACTATGGATTCTAGGAAAGGAATATATACAGAATGTTACTTGGATACATTTATGTATTGTAATATGATTGCCACTGTAGTGATATTTATCACATTATGTAATTATAGTGTTCTTTTGCATTTAAATGAAAAAACATTCCAGCATTTCCCTTTGATTTAAGCTATCTTCTAAGCCAGTATTGCATTTTCAGTGAATAAATATGAGCTAGAAGTTCAAATGGAAGACTCTTTGAAGAATAGGGAGTTTATAGACGAGGTCTCACCGGAAACATGTACGTGAGCGTCCCTCCAGCTCCCACCCCACCACAACACAGGGCCCAAGCACTGTAGTTCTATAAACTATGCCTTCTCACTGCTCTGGATTGATTTGACTCAAGGATTCTGACTCCAGCTAGTAAAGTTTCACCAGGACTATAAACAGGTGTGTAATAATTGCCAAGGGGACTAGACATTGCAAATCCACTAGCCAGCATATATTCTCCCTGTTGAGGGAATAATGTGGGATATCAAATCACAGTCAGATTACTTGGGGAAAATGAAACCAGAATGAGTTTAGAAAGGCACACGATTCAAGCAGGGCCAACTTTATGGGTATGTGACCTGTGTAGTTGCTCAGGGCCCCATGCTTATTGCCATCTTGTAATTCTTTAAATTTTTTGAACAAGGGCTCCACACTTTCATTTTGCACTTGGCCGCAGAAGTTATGTACTTGGTCACAGATTCATGAGTTTAATGATACCACACTGTAATCCCCATGTCTCACCCATTTCACAATAAAGGTATCCCTATGAATGGGACTGTAAGTTTTTTTTCCTTAATCCAGTGGATCCCTTCAACTGGATAATACTTAAAATGATGCTGCCGGTACATTCGCCTCTGACACCATTTTCCTGACCTCTATTACTATCATATTGACATACCACTTCTTTAGCTTATTTATATAGTGAATTAAAGTTGTCCTGGGTATATATCTTTGATTTTGTGTATTTATAAACAGACCTTTACATATTTATTTAATAGATTATCTCTGAGAGAATTTTTGTTTCCTGACTCTTTAAGAAGTGCCCCATATGTTACTTCCATGTTGTAGATGAAATAAATGTCATTAAGCTTGAAATTTACTTGAAGATGGGATTAACTGGCAGAGCAGATTGGACGATAGAATATAGCAGAGAGTATGTTGGTAAGATAGAGAAATGTGGCTAGCAACCCAGTAGTCACTAGGGCAATGTCAGCTGACCTGTGACAATTATGCTTTTAAATGAACAATGAAAAGAAGACTTGGGTGAGAGTTAAAGATATACATACATACTTTTTTTTTTTTTTTTTTTTTTTTTACACATTACTGTAAATAGGTCCTTTCTAGAGTTTTTAATCCTTGGCAAAACGAGGGACAGGGAGGCAGTTTACAGGAAAGCAACAAACATGATTGATGGCTGGATAGTAGGTGATATAGAAGAAATGTTAAAAGATACAATAAAAATTTCTCTTGTCTGGGGGACAAAAAATAAGGGAATCTTAGAGTCTTAAAGTACATAAAAATTTTTTAAACAAATTTTGTTAATATATATTTTTTACGTTTTAATACTGGATTAAATGTGTGGAATTTCAACATAAAGAATTTGCAGAAAATAACGACAGACATTTGGATTATAAAATCATTGAAATATTAAATTTTTTTTGTGTGATTTCTTTATTGTAATAGCTTTTGTCCATCTGTATTTGTTTAGAATATGAATGATGATTTAAAAACCAGTCCCATCAATCAAAACATTTCCCACCTGCTCTCTCTTAAGGGACTATCAAAGTAGTAAATTAAATGAAACCAACATTGTTTTACTACTTGTCCATCATAAAGTATTACTGGTTCCAGGTGAGTACCTCTTTACAAGGGACCTTTGAATATTTAAAAGAGGGTTTTAAGTGAATAGAATACCATGCAATGAAAAAAATTACATCATAAACAAAATTGAAAGGTAAATTGGCAAAAAATAAATTTGCAAAGATAAAAAAGACAAACTGTACTTGAATAGCTTATTCATGTTGATGAGAAACAGTAGAAGCAAAATGAAAAGAAAGGCAAAGGGTATGAACAGACAATCCATTATTGAAGAAACAAAAATAGCTTATAAAATTATTTTCAATAACACTAATAATCAAAAAATTGACTTTAAACAGGAGGATGTAATTTTGTCTGCAACATCATCAATGACTGAGAAAATGACAGTACTGTACAAAGATAATTTATATTTTCATGCATCCAGAATGGCAGAATAAGCTAAATTATGATATGGCTAATTGTGTTATGAAATCTTATTCAGTCATGAATTTTCTTCATTTTTTTGCAAACTAAAATTAGAGAAAATTGCTCACAAGAAAAACCTAAGTGAAAATATCAGAAAACGAAATTGTGTGCTATGTAATATGGCTCATGTAGTGTTAAGGTATATATATATATATATATACACTTAAAAAAGAAGACTGGAGGAAAAGCACCAACACTGTAACAGTAGTTTTCTGCGATTTGAGCTGATCCTTGTGTGTCTTCTTTTCTGTGTTTTCAGAAGTCTTGTAACAGCATCCTTTGAAGTTTTGTTCATATTCCCTCCCTTCGCCACCCCCAAGATACAAGCACACGCCACATACACAGTTGGCTGGAGGGAACTGGTGGAGTTTGTGATCCCCACACCTTCTTGCTCCATACTTTTCTTTTTTCCTGGAAAACATGAAAAACTAAAGCAGCAAAGTGTAAAAGAGTCCTTTGGGTTTGGGAATATCGGACCGAAGACTGGCTTTCGAAATGCAATTATTGCGGTTGGTTATAGCAACGTGGATTTTTGGGACCAGTCCTCATTTCAAAGCTCGCATCCCATTTTTGCCGTAAGCAGGCTCAATATGTTTTAATTTTTGATTTAGCAATTGTACTTTTTATGTCTACGGAATATGTTTTAGATGTTTTAGAAAGGCCTTTTGCACTAAAGTTAAAAATTTACAACTGACTCGCAAAGATCATCTTTCTACAATGAAAGACAAGACCTAGGATGCAGCTGCTCCCCGGAGTCACGTCCTGTGACTGT
Source organism: Balaenoptera ricei (assembly GCF_028023285.1). Lineage (NCBI taxonomy): Eukaryota > Metazoa > Chordata > Mammalia > Artiodactyla > Balaenopteridae > Balaenoptera > Balaenoptera ricei. Next base: position 90,670,578 of record NC_082645.1, read on the forward strand.
GAGCAAGGAGCAAGGACCCCAGGCTTCGTCTTCAGGCCCCAATTAGTGAGGCATCATTCTATGTGAGTATAATATACCCACGATCATAATTACAAATCCTGACATTTAGAGGCTCCCAAAGTCAACACCCGTCCCAGCAGGGTTGGCCACATTATCAGGAGTTAAGGAGATGTAGAGCAATTAGAAGCCAAAGGAAAAGGTTAGCTCTACCACTCAGACGGAAGGCGTTCAGGAGCTAAACCCACCTGCTATTGCAGTGCTAATCTTTTTTAAATATCGGCTTTGAAGCCTTGTCATCCTTGACAAGGAGGATCTGAGTCTAAATGGAACGTTTAAGGGGAGTGCTTCCTCATCCCTCAATCAGGCTGCATGCTGACCTTTCTGTCGTCTCCACCAGTTGCTCGTCTTATCTTGAAATCCCAGAGAAGGTAGAACATCATTGGACCTGTCATGAGGTCAATCAGCCGGTGCTCAGACCAATTTGCTAAATGTGTCCGTGCTAAAGAGTCTGTTCCTTCCCCAGCCTGATGAAATGTAGCACCAATTAATCACTGACTAATTTTCAGGGAGTTGTGACCTTGCTCATAATTGTAGTACATTCATTTACCTGGCTTTCGGGGTTCTCAGGCCAGGAATATGAGGCCACCTCAGGGACATGTGAAGCTGCTGAAACTTGTGTTTGAGGCTACCAGGGTGACAGGCTAGGGGATACCTGCCTCAGGCCAGCACTGACTTAGTTTATTTAGAATGTTCTGTATGGCTTGCAACCCCTAAAGATGTTGCATATAGCTCAAGTGCATGCAAAAGACATTCTTTGTTTGAAAATTTTAGTGATATAGTAGGGTCTCATTGTTTTTTCTATCAACCTATCAATTCTTTATTTGTCTTTAGAAGTTGGTGGCTTTGTCATTATTCTCCATGAAGATTTATTCTCTGAGAGCTGTTGCGTTATCTTAAAAGCAGAAAGGTTTCTTTTTTTTTTTTTCTTTTATGAAATAGACTGCTCTATTTGTAGCCAAGTCTCATAAATTAAAATACTTGTCAAAATAAATGAATAGTATGTTTGTTATATTCATGACTCAAAATCACATTTGATTGCTTACTCATTAATCCACAAAATTAAGCAATACACCCTGGATGGCAGTCATTAGCGCAAAATAAGCAGGGTTCTTCTAACAGTCAAATGTAACGGAGAACACTGTACAGTTGTGTTTGTTTCAAAACTAGGTATGTTAATGTGCAAATTTGTTTTAAAATTTTAAAAGGTTTCCTCTGGAAGAAAATCAAATACGTAAATGTAGTCCACCAGGAAACAGGATTGGGATTATAATGTACTAAGTGGATTTTAGGTGAACAAATTGTAAGATGCAGTTCTGGATTGAACCTCAAGGATGGGCAGAAGCTATTTTGTCCTGTACAGGAGCATGCCTGGTAATGAAGGTTACCTTTATTCCTATGTGCATGGAAAATTAGGACACAGGTGGTATCCACATAAAAGTGTAGACATCCATATAAAAGAGGCTTTGCTCTTCCTCTCGGATATAGCAGAGAACTCCAATCACTCATTTACCTGACCCCCTTCTACCTGCCAAGTACCATACTAGGAGCTTGGAATATCAAGTCAATTGTACTTTAGTTCTCCCATCTTTAGAATGGGAATAATGGTGCTTTTCTCATAAGGTTTCTTGTGACTCTTAAATCATATATGTAAGCACTTTGAACAGTGCCGAGTGCATAATCAGGGCTCTAAAATATTTGTTAAATATATTTTTAAATTATGTGACCCATGGTTTCAAGTAGCTTACAGTTTACTTTTAGACAGAGGCAAATAAATCAGTGATCTTTGTGCTGTGTGACCAGTGATGACAGAGACCTGGACAGGTTATTGTGGAAACACCACAGAGTATGGTGGAGAGCCTCATCTGGGAGGCTGGAACTTCATTTTGAAAGCCATAATAGATAATGAAGAGTTTTAAGCTAGAGCAAGACCATGCCAGATCTGTGTGATGGAAGACCACTCTAGCAGTAGTGTTATGGGTAAATGTCAGAACCCAGAAGTGGATTGGGGCTCTGGCAGTAGATATGTGAGGACCTGGCCAGAGGTAGTGTGGCATTTCGTTGTAATGGGATAATTCCTGCAGGGAGGAATCACTCTTATATTACAGCAAGTTACTGCCTTCAAGGATCTATTGACATACCTCTGATGGCTGTGGTAGCACTGGGCCTTGGCTAAGAGATTGCCAAACTGTATTTCTGAGACAGTTATAGCTTTGGTTTGGTCAGAGAATAGAATTTGTAGGGAAAATGAAACTAAGCCAGTGAAATAATATTCAGGGTCAATGTTACATCATTATAAATGTATATATGCTTCATAATTTACAAAATTATTTTCCCATATGCTATTTTATGTTTTCTGGTGTCAGATGTACTTGTTTCAAATTGAATAGTCTTTCAAAAATGCAGATTAGGTGTGCATGATTTAGATAAGAATAACTTGAAGAAAAAGTCATTTGTGTGTGTATGTGTCCATGTATTGTAAAACAATCTAACTTGTATCTTCATTTCTAATACTGTACACTCTCCCAAGACTTTCAGAGCCCTTGGGATTGGATAAAATCAAGGAACCATCTACTGATATACTGGGTAAATGGCAAGCAAAGCCACCCAGTGGATTGACCTCATCCCTGAAAATTTCCCAGCAAGTTTAACCCAAGTATCTTCTGCTTTCCTGTGGGTATATTATTTTTAATATGTGTAATTCAGAGACAGTGGAAATATTACTGATGAGTATACTGAATTTTTTATATTTCTGACATTTGTGTTATCCTGATGATTCTTAAAACTTTCTCCCGGTTTCTGTACCTGTTTACTTTTCCTATAGCTGCCCCCAGGTGCCCTAGGATTAGGGTTTGGTGACTGCCAGCGGACCTTCATTGAGACCCTTTGCCCAGCCGCTGCTGTGGAAGGTGAAGGGCACAGAGGAAAGGGCTCCTCAGGCTTCCTCTGTGTGTATTAGATAATGAGTTGTGAATGTTGTGTCATGAATGGTGAGCTATTATTACTAAGGAAAGTAAAGAATGCAGCAAAACAAACTCGAGATTCTCTTAAGTTTGTCAAGTGGTAACACATCATCTTTGAAATTTTAATTCAAGGTAGTCAAAAGAAAAATATGATTCAGTATAACTTACTACATAATTAGAGGAAGCAAATGTATTTTTGGCTGAAATATGGGTGTTTTTTTAATAGGCATATTTTTTTGTTATTATGGGACAATTTAGGCATCTGCCTCTTTAAAAAGTGATAAGGATAAAAGGGGTTCTTAGTACAATTGAATAAATCATGTTATTTTCTTTAGAATGCAGCTTAAAGCTGTAAAGTTTGTAAAGGTCCCTGTTACCGATTTTCAGTTTGGAGAGGAAATGAAAATTGGTTTTATCTCATTTAGTGAATGTCGATTGAAGTTTCTGAGAATCAGAGCTGTTACATACTTGTTCTGAGGCTGCTAGATGGTAGCATCTGATGAAGATGCTAATGTGAGCCTGCTAATTTTTAAAATCCAGATTAAACGTTTTTAGCTGGCTGTCAAAATCCTTTGAAGGAAAAGGGTCCATTTTCAAACCTTTGTTTAAAGCGGCATAAAACTAGCTCAATAGCCAATTGTTATTTAGTTACAAACAGATGCATACATTTAAATGAAATTCTGCAGTGTTTCACTCTCTTCCCAAAGGTGATAATGTGCTTTCTCTACTTGTGAAATTGTTGTAATTTCACAGTCTTACTTAGATTTAATTGTGTTTATTAAGATTTGAGATGAATGATTCCAATTTCATTTTGTATGATACTGTTTTTTTTCTTTGTCTTTTAATTCTACTTGATAGTTGTTGCTAACGTGGAATATGTATGAAACAGTAAAAAAATAAATATGGCAAATAAGCCTTTCTTAGTAGTAAGTTAGTTCACTTGACATGTAATAAAAATGGAGCCACATATTTCTCAGTGTAATTGCTAATCCCAAAAAGATACTTTTACAAATATAGTTTATTATGTTCTGTGAGCATTTGGATCATTCTTTTTTATTCTCTATGTAGACTGAAGATAATAGCATCAGATTATAAAAACTCAGGCTGTAAAAGTGACAGAATGCTACAGGCTGACGATGGAGCAAACCACATCTTGAATATTGAGGGACTCTACAATAAATGTACTTGGTGGCACTTATTATTAAAATATTTACTTGTCAGTATAGAAGGTAAAAGCATTGCTATATTGCTTCGAGTTATGGTAAAAATAGAACAGACAGCACAAACCACGTATTGCTAGGTGGAAGAACGGCACTGCATGTCTGGAGGTTGTGTGTTCTTGTGTGATGAAGAGCAAGGAAAAGAGAAAAACAAAAATTACCTATTTGATGTGTTTGATCTTGGTACTTTCTCTGTTCCTCTGTCAATCCTGTGATGAAGAGATTAAAGAGAAGCAACAAAGTAAAAACAGAATAGGGATAAACAAGTCAAGTGGGACTCAGTCCGGGAGCCAGGGAGTGCTAGCTATGGGAGGAAAAGGAATTAACGTTTACCCTTCCGTTGTGTACCAGGCTCTGTGCTAAGCATTTAGGCATGTTAGGAATATTATCAACGACATTAATATTCTGCCTCCACCCCACTCACCCCCAGCACACACCCATGCACACACACACCTTTGCCTTGTTTGAGTATAAAAAATAGGTCTGAGTCCTTGAAGAGATATTGATGATGTGAAATTGTGAAGCGCACGTGGCTCTTTTGATCAAGTCTGTTATTCCGGGTTATGGATTTTGTAAATTATCCAAAGCTCTTTTATTTCTTTTTGATCTTTGAGGTGGTGGTCGTTGACTTGCACATTATTTTGACCTTTACAAGGTAAATACGAAAAAAAAGATTTAACTATTCTTTAAAATAAAGCTTTTGCATAATATATTTTCTAGGTAAATTCTAAATAATTTCAGATGTTCCTTCCTAATACCCCCTGGGGAAGGAGTAGTCAGAGGGTACTTGTAGTGACCAAACTAACGCCGGATCTTTGAATTGGAAACACCATCAGCATCGACAATCGAGATATAGTTATTGAAGATAATTTGTACACACCACATTAATGTACCTGTTTTCTTGTGTTTTCCTCAGTTCTTTTTAGGAAGTAGGTATTTTCCTGAGAAATACACTCCACCTTGACCTCTCAAATAGAGGTACAAAACACATGAGGTCATTGCCTTAATTTTACTGACAGTTAAAGAGAAAATCTTTTCATGTTAAATCAAGCATGGGAAGCTGGTAAAATGTAAAATTGACATGAATTTGTAAAATAAAAGCTGAATGCTTCAATTTTGAGTTTATGGCATGTCAGTTCAAGCTGTGCTTCCACTGGGGACACATCCAGAAGCTTCACACCAGGTACATCAAAGTGGCCGATTGGAAGAAAGCAAGCAAGGGGGTGTCTGGGACCAAACTGCTAACCCTTCCTATCTCTCCATCCACCATCCACCCTAGTTCAACTCTTCCACTCCTTCAGAAACCAAATCAGCAGATTGTCCCTTTCAAAAATGAGCCTGAAAAGGAAAAGAAAACACATAATCTCCATTTCAAGAGCAGAAGCCATTTCCGCTCCCCCCTCCCCCACCCCCGGTGTTGACTAGAAAGTGAGGAACTTCTCCCCCCATAATAACAAAACGGAAGCAACAGTAATAATGATGATGATGTATTGAGTGTCTTATAGGTTTATATTGGTCATTTATACTCATTCATTTAAAAAATTAGTTTTACTGTTTTAAAAACACATGAAAAATCTAGCTATCTTTCATTGCTATATTAGGTTTCATATCCTTTTTTGCCTCTTTTCACTCGTTTTATTTCAACAAATATATGTTGGGTGCCTACCATGTCTAATTCACTGTTCTAGGGATACAGCAAACAACAAAATTGACAAAAATCATTGTCTTCTTGGAGCTTATACTCTAGTATACTTTCCTAGGGAGTTTTACAGGGAGAACAGGCAAATAAATAAGACAAATAAGAAAAAAACATAGCATTGAGTGGTGACAAATACTATAAAGAAAAATGAAGGGAGTATGACAAGTGGGGGCAGGGGGAGAGGCGGCATTTCAATTGAGATAGTGCGGCCAGTGAAAGCCTGGCACTTGATAAAAAGGTGAGGGATCGAGGAACAAGCCATGCAGGTATCTGGTGGAAGACTGCGTCAGGCAGAGAGAACAGCAAATGTAAAGACAGAGAGGGACAAAGAAGATAGCATAGCTGGATAGAATCCTGAGAACAAGGGAGAGAATGATCAGGACATGAGGTCGGAACCTTCACTGGGAGCCCATTACCATACAGGGCATTGCAAGGACTTGGGCTTTATTCTCAGTGAGGTGGAAAGGTATTACAGGGTTCTGATCAGAGGAGAGAGGTGATCCGCCTTAGGTTTCAGCAGGATCACACTGGCTTCTGTGTTGAAAGTGGATTGAAAGGGAGCATGGGTGGAAACAAGGAACCCAGTCACAAAGCCCTTGCAGTAACCCATGGGAGAGACTATAGTAGCTGGGTCCAAAGAGGTGACAGTGGAGGGGGTAAGAAGTGGTCAAGCTCTGGTTATATTTTGACATTTATTGACCAATTGGATGTGTGTGCGGTGTATGAGAGATGGGGAGAAAGGGAAGGAAAGAGGGATTGAGGATTACTATAAGTCTTTTGGGCTGAGCAACTAGAAGGACGGATTGCCATTAATTAGGGATGTAAAAAGATTATGGAAGGAGCTTTGGAAGATCAGTTTTTCAGTTTCTGACACGTTAGGTTAGGCAATTGACCATATGATCCTGGATTTCAGGAAGAAGCTCTGGGTTGGAGATTGAAATGTGGAATCTATTAGCATATACTTATATCTTTGCCATGAGACAAATTCAATCACAACACAAATTTAGAGGTATTCACTTTAACATTTGTAGAGATAAGTGAAAGGAAACTTAATGGAGGGGTCAGGGATTTGAGGACAAAACTGAGAGAATGTGGTGTTCTGGAAGGTAAGTGAAGAAAACTATTTAAGGAGGAAGCAGTGATCAACTGTGCCCTAAAATCAAGCCAGAGACGCGACTTTGAATTTAGCACTGTGGAGATTGTTTTGGGTCTTGATAAAAGCAGTTTCAGTGGAAGAGAGGGGTGAGAGCCTGGCTAGAGGGGCCTCAGGAAAGAATAGGAGGATGGAGATTGGAAACTGTTCTATGGAGAGCTTTCAAATTTGGCTTTAGATGGAAGGTGGGAGATGGGGTGGTATCAGTAGGGGTGAGTCTTGAGAAGGTTGTTTTGTTTTTGGTTTCGGTTTTTTGATGAGCAAGTGAATAGCATATTTGTAAGCTGACCTACCTGTGTGTATCTGGGGATTAGATGCCTAATGCTGATAGAGATCTGTGGGGATGGGAGTTTTGATTGGAAGTAAAGTCTGTTTGAACAGATCATTTTGGATCATGTGGTCTTAGGAAAATGTCACTGGGTGACATGAAAATACTGGCAACACATAAGGAGAACAGAAGGGGCACCAGAAGATGGATAGGGCAGCAGAAGAGGAAGGCATCCAAATCAAATATTGCCTATTTGCATTTTGCATAAAGTTGAGGTTACCGCAGTCCCTAAGGTGTCAGTGGAAAATCTCCCACATGCCACAGAAGTTTAGTCTAAATGGAACCTTAACAGAAAATTTTTTATAAAGATATAAATCTTTTTTTTTTTTTAAATGTTCAACTCATCGCTGTGGGAAAGGTAATTTTAAATGGGTTTAAAGGTGGAGTAAGGCCATTTTCATACACTGGACACTTTGGAAATCAGTCTGCCTTCTGCTGAGGGTTTAGAACAGTGGTTTATGTTAATTACATATCTCTGTAACACTCTCCACCAGGAACTGTGTCACCAGTAATGTAGGTGCTCTGATGAATCAAGTAATCCAGCTAACAGAGACCTACAACATAGGGTTTAAATTAATTATCAGTGTTGACGCAAGTGTAAGTCTGGATATATTGTAGATGTTGAGATGAAGACTGGATGAAGAGTCTCTTATCAGCCAGCACCTGTGGTACCAGTGGCTTTGTCTGGACGCCACAGATTCAGGAGCTGATTCTCTTCTTTCCAGGAGTAGAGACTTTATTCCATCCATTCATCCAGACATCCAGAGTAGGCTCTGCAGAGATAATTCCTGTCAATCATGAGATTGGGAGGCAGACTAAGCAATTAATTAATCAAAGAGGTGATGAGATTTGGGGAGCCTCCAGGTCTCACTGTCATCTTTGAGAAAGTTGTGTATTTGCCTGTATCTCCAAAGAGTAGAATACACATTCTTTAGGGCATAACAGCCTCCCGGAACTGTAAACATTCCGTAATATAGCCTCTCTTTTCACAGTGCTCTTTTTGGAAAATGGTTACAGTATGGTCTGAATCCCTGGATTGGACTAGATTCTAGTACAAACTACTGTTTAGTCTGTCACTTTGGGAAACAAACTCTCTGACTACCCTGTGTTCCCATTAGATAAATAGGTATAACATTGTTACTGCATATGCTCTGACCTTGTGTGAATATACTAATAGTATGGAAAACAGTGAAGTATTTTAAGGAGAGAAGGTTACATAAGAGCCATAGATAATGATTTATTTATGAGCTATCAATTTTAAGCTTTTGTATTATACTTCTGAGTGATATTCTTTTTCTCTTTTCGCCATTATTTCAGGCACATAGGATATACTAAGACTTAAAGATGTAGCAAGAGGGAAAACTTACACAAAACTGTTTGTAGTACCAGTATAATAAGCCACTTTGCCTTGTTGATTAGTATATTAAAATAAATGTTACAAGCATGTGTTAGAATTCACCAATATGTAAAACTGAAATTACGTCACAGGAATAGTGATGAAAATAACACTTCTATCACATTTTAAAAGTTGATTTTGTTTTCCTTTTCAGGATTTAAAGTGTTAAACTCTTCATTTTGGCCAGATGATTAGAAAGATATAGTTCTCCTGATTAGTTTTATACTAGAATAATCTTTCATTATTAATCCATTTAAGTCTTATCTCAAATCGGTTCATCAATGCTACCAATTAAAAATAGAAAATGTATGTGCTCAATTTCAAGAATTAAAAATAATGCCTTGGGAGTAGCATTTCTTTCCGTGGTGAGAGGATTGTTGGATTTTCCAATTAAAGAAGTCTCCATACTGGAAATGAGTAGTCAATTATGAAGGTTATTTTTGAATAGCCAATTTGCATACCCCTAATTGTATTCATTTCTTTTGAAAGACTGAACTTGGAATTTATGATGTTATGATTGGTTAACCCTGCACCCGTGTTATTAATACTACTGCCAACAAGGTTCCCCTGTGAATGGGGCTTTGAGTGCCTTTCCTAAATAAATGTTTGAATGATAAGTAGGTTTGTTTTATTTAATGAATGAAAATATCTGAAAATTTACTAGCAGTTTTCTAAATTTGCACACACTGCACTTTATTGGATTGACAGTAACATCCCTGAGCTGCCTACTGCGCTCATATTTGGACTTTGCCGCATCAGCTGATGAGAACCATTGGAAGTTCCTATCGTGATGCTGTCTGCTGGCCAAAAACGCAAATTCAGCGGGGCTGCCTCTGCCATTTATACAGCAGTGTTTGCCCAATTACTTGATTATTTTATTATATGTTGCCCCTATTTTAAGAAAAATGACTTGGAGATGGACAGTTAAACGTTTTTATATTAATGACGAGAAGCATAGTTATCATATGAAATAAAATTGAGATGAAGATGGGAATAATTAAAAGTTCTGAGGTTTAGTGTCTTTGCACTTAAACCAATCAACATGGAGTTAGTCATGAAGGAAAATAACGAAATTACAGGCATGAATACAAATGGGATATCTATGTGTACAAGATAAACACAGATTGTGTGTAAATATACACATGTATGTATGTTTCTATTTATTATGATTGTGTCTGAAAGGCAGTTACAGTTAGGGATTTTATCGTCTTTACCTCTCTAAAACTGGAATGTCCTCTTCTACTGTGTAAGTCTATTGTTCAAATCCTGCATATTCAACTTTCATGTTTGGCAGCACTCTTGAATGAAAGAGATACTGAAGTCCTTTTAGGCATATGAGAAAAGGTGGTGAGGGGAGGAGGTGGCCATTTCATTCCTTCCAGAGGGTTAGCCAAAATTGGATCTCTATTTCAGGAATATACAAACCAACCATTAATTATTTCCTGGCCATGGCACTTTTAGGCATAATATTGAATTAAGAGTTGTGATACAGTAACATTAAGGTTTTCAGTTTTAAGATGTCATTTTTTTAAAAACCAAATGAAGGTCACATTCAGCTAGATACAGGGTCCATGTGATATGCATGTTCTACAAAGTAATTAGTGCTGTTGGATTTGTTTGTAGCTGATTGCTGTGTTTGACGAACAAGAACCACTCCACAAGATTGAGAGCCCCAGTGGAAACCCGGCAGGCCGGCAGAGCCCAGATGCTTTTGAGCCGGAAGTGGCTGCGCAGCTGGCTGTGTTTAAACCAGTTGGTGGGGAAATGGAAGTAACCCCTTCTGCTCTGAAATTAGGTAGGTGTGTTATTTTCGTGGTATGCTCTTCACCTGGTTGAAATACCTCATCTTGCTGGCTATGAGTTTCTTCTACTTTATGACTTACCCTGTTAGTGTTTGCCTTTAAAAAAAATTAACCTGGTTTGTCTTTCTCTAAATTATTTTTTTTTACGTAGATCTTTGCAGCTGCTGGTGCTCAGGCAATAGGTGCCGTTTTTTCTTGAATTGCAGGTGAATCTGAATTGCATATCCTTGAAGTTACTGGGGAGGAGTTGGACTGTAAATGATGCGCTTCATCTGTAGCATATGAGGACTGCTTAAAATGTTTAAAAAGTCCCTGAAAAAAGTCACTTGGAAAAAAAAGCTAAGGGTTATCAAGGAATCCAGGCTAGAAATAAAAGGTCACTTTCTGTTTTAGCCACCTTTTTCTCCTCCACAAACTGTATAACTCAGAGTTTGGGGGAAACGTTTTGAAGTTAGTTTCTAATTCTGTCCTACTGATTTATTCCAACCTGGTGATTTTGCTCAGAATTCTCTTTTGTTATATTTGTTTTGAAGGTGTTGGTAGAAAGAGAAAATAAACATTCTTCTAAAGTTTTAGTGAATTTATGACTCCAAGATAAATAATGTCAGTTATTGGTGATAACTCTTAAGGTAATTTTAGGTCAGTTTAACAGCATAAAGTTTTGAAAATCCACTAATATTTTGGTACTTAAAACCATTTTTTATTCCCGTTGAATGTACGCATACATTTTGAGACAGCTCTAAGCGCCGGTTATAGGTTAATTCTCAAGCTAGAACAGAGGTTTTTTTCCACTTTGCAAAGGGAATCTTATTTTTTTTAAGCAAAACATATGCTTAAAATTGTAAAAATTTTACACAGTATGATTTTTGCCATTTGAAACAAAATACATTATAAAGTTTATTTTACATGCCACAATACTGACTATCTATATTTTGTACTAATTTTCTGGACAGCATCTACAGTGCCCCTTTTAAAATAAACCAAGTGGAAATTAATGACCCATCATCTTCATAATTTCTCACTATCTTTTGGAAACCAAGCTAGCAGAGCAGTTCTGCTGGAACTCGGTCGTTGGAGGGCTTTGTGGCAGCTTCTCTTCATCTGGAGCGAAGTTTGTGGCTTCAGCAGCCTCACAGCCCTATCATTCATTTGCATAATGGATGCCTTTTTATCCATTATGCAAATAGTATGGGAGGAAAATTAGGCAATAAGGGAAGACGAAAGGAGAAAATTGCTCTTGCTTGTTTTAATATTCTATTTATAAGCAAGCACTGTGGTCTTCAAAAGGCTGAAACTTCAGAGTACCCCTGTGCCTGGGAATTTGTTTTTTCACCTTTCTCTCATGAGCTTTCTCAGGGAAAAAAGTTTGTTTTTCTTTAGCTTTTTCAGCTTTTGTTGAACCATCTGAGCAATATAATGTTCAGTGTAGGAAGAAAAGTAAGCTGAGGTTCCCCATCTTTGAAGGTGGACTTTCTGCTTCTTCGATGCTGATTTTGGGTCAGACACAGATAGGAAATAATATTTATTCAGTGGTGACTATATGCCAAGCACAGAACTCAAGGCAGTGCACCACGTATTCTAAATCCTGTACTCCTAACAACTCATTTAAGCCTCGTGATACTTAGTTGGGTTCTATTATCTCCCTAATTTAAGAGATGAGGAAACAGGCATAGAGCAGTTAAATAACTCCTCCAAAGTCACATAGCTGTTAGGTGGTGAACTTAGAATTTGAACCCTTGCTAGCTCCAGTGTCAGGAACAATTTTTCTGTGCTGTCTTTCATATGCTCTTTGTAAAATAATACAGTGATATCATTTTCCTGAGAGTCATTTTGTGAATATATATCAAACCCTGAAAATGCTTAACTCCTTGGCTTCAAATCCCATTTCACCTAGTGTCATAGATGAAATGGTGAGATTGGCCAGCCTTCACTATTTGGTGGTCGGTGTTGCCTTCCAGCCATTCAGTCTGAAACCGTGGCATTATATCCTGTTCCTTCCTTTTCTTGCCATCATCCACAGTTTCTTCAGCCTTCATGTCCATGACCATTGAAGCAGGCCAGAGCTTTCCCATCAATCAGACTACTACAGAGGCCTCAAACTGACCTCTTTCTTTACAGGGCCTGCTTTCCCCCATCTCTGCTTCTGCCAGATCTACCTTTCTAAGTCACAAAGCTGATTATATAACTCCCCTGCTCAACAACTTCCAATGGCTTCCCACCGCGAGGAGAACCATGTCCAAACGCGTTAGCAAGCTGATGCAGACGGTTCCTTGGAATTAGATGGAGGTATTTGGGCAGGGAGGAAGGTTGAAGAAATGATCCCTTATCTACTCTCATGGTTCTATCAGACTCAGTACTTTACATTTCTGAAACTTTAAAAGCAAAGAAAAAAAATATTTATTGAGTTCCTCAGATAGAGGAATTAAAGACAGAAGCAAAGCCACCAGCTTTGGTATCTGCCCATTCTGTTTTCCTTTCATTGCCCTCAGGGCAGGGTGTGGTCGTGGCTTGGGCACACAGGGATGGAGGGATATGCTTGGCAGCAGATGAAGTATCCATGAATGGCTCTTCTGGGAGGTGACCTGGTTGTGCTGCCAGGCCCACCCTGAGACCTTGTTTAGACGAAGAATGGGAGGGGGTAGTCAGAGGAGGAGTAGCACGTGTGTTCCAGCGATTCTTCATCACAGGGGGCATATAAAATGCCAAGCCCCAAGCCCCAGCCCATCCTCTCTGCTCCCCACTCAGCTCTCAGAGGCCACTGGAACTGGTTCTACTTCTCATGGGACTCATTAGCCCAGGCTGGTACCACACACGCGGGGCTGATTCTCCCTGGTTTTCTCGCTCTTGGGATCCATCGAGGACGACGGGGAATTTCACCATTATCGGTTCGCATGCTTATCTTACTTAAGGAGACACAATTTAACAGATATTGGGAATCAAGATGTTCTTACCATTAGGTCATGTTAATCACCGAAAGTGTAGGTTTTACTGATACTGAAATAAAAATGCACTCAACATTCAATATAATTTTTGTATCTTTCTCCAGTACAAGTTAGTCATCATCAGTATCCTGTTAAAAACTGACAGCCTTCCCCCCCCCGCCCCCACATACATGCAGACAGTGGTTGGGCCCACCTCTTTTTTCTTTATCTTCCAAGGTGAAACACTTATACACAGAATATGCAGAAAGTTCGTATTCAGGGGCTCTTCATGATCTAGCCCCTTCTTGTCTGCCCACTTTTATTACTAGCCTCTCTTCCACAGTCACCTTAACCTGCAGCTACCACAAGCCACTTGGCATTTCCTAAATTTGCTACTTTCTTTCAAACCTTTGTGTCTTTGTAGTTAGTGTTCCCTTCACCTGCCTCACCCCTTTGCCTCTTTTCTACTTGGTGAAATTGTATGCACCTTTTAAACTCAAGCTCAAATATGCCCTTGTTTGTGAAACCTTGTCCAAATCTTCAAGATAGTACGGTAAGTGTACCATAAATGCATTTCTTAATTCTTCAACAACGAAGGGATACAAAGATGAAGAAATTTTCTACTGACCAAAAGGGATTCATAGTTTTGCACCCTGTTAGCTAATGGGGTATATATATTTTTACATTTGTAAGATGAATTTTAAATCAAGTGGGCAAACACATAATTCCAACTTCATTCATCTAAATTATTTCCTACCATTTATTTTCTAATGGATTTTCTAATGTAATGCTAAACGACTAAGCCCTGACTCAGCCCTAACTAGCAAATCATTCTAACTCTTCAAGATTATAATGTTTCTGTAGTTGGCCAGTACATTTTACTGTGTAGACTAGAGATTGCTAACCTAAGAGTCTATTTGAAAGAAGAGACAGGGTAGAACAGACACCAGGTAGAATAGCAAAGAATCATATTCACAGAGCCCATTTAGACTTTAAAATCACCTAGTTCAGGAGTTTTCCAGGTCTTTTTGAGGAGCCCTATGATACTTCCTAACACGTTTTGGGATTTCAACAAATATTTGATTCTAGTTAATTAATAACATTTATTGAACACTTAAATTGTAGATGCTATTTTAATTCATTCACACTCACTCTTTGTACACATAAGATTGGTTATGCTAGCAGGGAAGAAAGGGATGCAGAAGACTGTTGAGTAGGCAATAGAGAATCCTAATACCGTTTAGAAGTCCTACAGCAAAGAAACCTACCTTCACTCAAAAGAATTGTTAGCACCTCTCAGAACAACTTTTGTGAAAAGCTGATCTGTTAATAGACAATTCCATAGAATTTCATAAGAGCAATTTTCTAGACAATTAACATTATTTTACAAGTGACCAAGTAAAAGCTTAAACTCATTGTGTGCTGTGATGTCAAATAACTAGTTGGTTAAAGGAGTAGAATTGGAACCTGCATTTCTTGGCTTTCAGCTACATGACATCTTTTGGATTAATTGTAGGTTTCAAATATCTGTACCTTTTAATACTATATGGGATAAAATAACACCTTATATCCTTCTGGAACGGGATAGAGTGTAAATCAATAAATATATACTATGAATGGTTGTAAATAAAAAGCTAATAAGGAAGTACCAGAAAATTAATATGGAGAAAATTTCTTTTAAATCCTTCTGTGTCAGAAATGAATTTGCTCCTATTTCTTCATCCCATGTGTATGCACACACATGCACTTGCACACATGTGTGTATGTTTGGGGGAAAATTGCACTGAAACAAACATGCTAATATTTGGGATACCTGGTAATTTTTCTCCCATATTGTGGATACTGTTGTACTTTTTGACATTTCAAGTATCTGCATGTAGAGCCTTCTGTAAATAAGACAAATTAGTGATGACACTTACTTTGATGTTTGGAAGAATGAGAGTCCTTTAGCCTTTCTCCAACTAATCCTTATGCTGCCTTTATGGTCAGTGGTAACTGACCTTCTGCTGTTCCCCAGAAGACTTCATGAGGCTGTAGTCCAAGGTTGACCCGATCCTTGTCCCTTGAGAACCAATGATGTGGAGCCAGTTCCAGACCCTACAATATTTGATCTAGCTGTGTATCCAGACAAGTCATTTAACCTATAGCTATCACATTTTTCCAAACAAAGAATAAATCAGGACACATTTGGCATTCTATAGAAGTGAATATTCTGAACTGAGACCATACAGGTTACTTCCTTATGTGCCACTGCCATATCTCCCTGGGCCATAGTTTTCTCATCTATACTATAGGCCTTTCTTGCTCTAATGGGCTATGATTGTCCCAGGAGAATGTCATTAATTCCAAGCTGAATTTGAATCTGACTCCATGCCCCTGTCAATTTCCATCCTATGGCCCCAGTTAATTAGTAGTTTTATTTTGAAACTTTTGGTAATTTTTCCTCAGTATTCTTGACTGAAATTTGCTATTTTGGGTTAGGGTTCCACGAGAAAATATGTCTTTAGTTATAATTATTTAAGCAATGCAATTTAAACAGTGTATCAGGATAAAAAGTACTTTAAGCTTCGTTGTTGCCACTCTTGTGATCTATATTACCCAGATATAAAGCAATCTGATTAAAGTTTGGAGTTGAAATGGTATTAGCTTTATACTCCTCTTGTGTGTTAAACTTTGAAGATGAGATACTTTCTGTTTGAAAGTGATTCTTGTTTTTGAGACTTGAAAGCCGAAAGGTGCCTCAGACGCTTTATTGTTTCCATGTGTGTTTGTGCTTCTTCAAAACTGAAAGGAAAATTATGATTGTATGTTTGTTATAATATAATTATTTTCAAAACATTGAGTTCTCTTTATTTTCAGTAGTTCCCAGATCATATGGTATAGCCATAGATTAGTGTTGGAAACTGTGACCATTTTCTATCTGATTTTGGCTAATTTACTGAATAAGGGAAACATGTGGGATCGTTTGTCTGAATTTTTAAAGAAACCAAATCCCTTTATGGCTCTGATCTTTGGGAAAAAAATAAAGCAGGGGGAAGTTTATTCCTTTAATTAGGCTGCAGTGTGTAAGTAGCTGCTGTGCCCATAATGTGAGTTTAAGTATTGGCATCTGATCCTAGACAAACACAGTCACACCACACACATAGCAGAACGAAAGCTCAGGGCTGGGCCAGGCTTCTGGCGGAGCCTTTGAATTCTGACTACAAAGCACCCAAGCCTGTGAGGGTTCCTTGTTACTGGGAGCTCTCTGCTGTGGGCAGTGAAACCCCAAGTTGAAATGACCAGGGAACTGAGGTCATTTGCTTGGATGAATCCATAAGTCATCATTTGGTCATTGAGTTTCATCCTATTTGTTTCCTATTGAGTCTGATTATTCAAAAGTTAACAGCTATGGAATCGTTTTCCTTTCTCTTCTTTTGTCTTCCTTGGGAGCCTGGTATTTTCTCCCATGTAGGCTGAGATGAGCGATGCTGTAATTAGCTATGGTAACCTTGCCAGGCTATCATCGATCAGTCATAACCATGTAGTCTATAAAGTGTGTGCATGCTTTTCTGGTATGATGGTAACTAAATCAGGACTAAAGAGGTCACAGTGTTCTAACCCATTTCTGGCACCATTATTCTTTTGCTATTGTTTTGGCTTTTAGTTTGTTTTCAGAGTAGGTGAAAAGTTGCTGGGGAGGGAGGTGGTACAGGGAAAGTCAGGTTATACATTGAATATTTTAAAAAAATTTTAATACTCTGGAAGAGGGCATGAGGTACTTGGTTAAATGAAAGAATAAAATGAATATCTAAAGGCAAGCAACTCCTAACAAATATTAAAAGGTAATTACTACACAGGAATAATTTGTGTTTGTGTTAGTAAGTACGAATGTGAATGATAGTTCAAATATGACGCTTTCAATATACCCGGGATTGCATCCTGAGTGATTGCAGATGAATGGTCAGTGTAAACACATTTCATAGACAAGCAATCAGTTCAGATAACATTTTGTAAAAATAGCACGATGAGTTTTGCTTGAAGATATTCTATATTCTTATAAGGGTCTTTTCAGTGAGATTTATTAAATTATCAAATGTTAAGCAAGGAAAAGTAAAAAATTAACATCATCCTAACAGAACTATTTTCATTTTTCGATTTCCTATCCAGTTTATCTTTGCATTTTAACCTTAATTCAATTCTTTTTTACACCTGCTCAGTTTTCCTTTTGTCTCTTTTCTTTAATTTTGTGTACTATATCTAGTGGCTAAATTCAGTACCTGAATTGGTACTAAGTTGGCTGTACTCTAATAAAAAATATTAAAGGGACTTTGCATTTAGCCATTCACCCCAAAGATGTAAGACAGTATATAAAAACCAAGCTTTCCTTCTTGTTCTTTTCCAGCTGTATTTTCTAAGTTGATTATATGACCTCAAAAAACAAACCAAAAAAAAAAAAAAAAACCCATTGAGTTCACCATCCCCCCTTTGGCCTCTTGCTGATGCTGGACCCACACTGAGACAGTCTGCAAATCCTCTCATAAACAAACGGAATGAAAGGTCACCTTCCTACTGCTCACTTGATATTAGACCCCTGGGTTTTCAAGCCTCTTTTGCAGATTGCTTTTAATAGTGAAGCTCTGTTTGCGGAGGCCTAGTCCCTAACTAGTGAAAATATTTTCAGCCGTGCTGTCATACTCACCTCCTTGTAGTTCCTGGACCACTGATCATTTTTGGTTTGTCCTTTTTTTAAAAAAATTATTATTTATTTATTTGGCTGTGTTGGGTCTTCGTTTCTGTGCGAGGGCTTCCTCTAGTTGCGGCAAGCGGGGGCCACTCTTCATTGCGGTGCGCGGGCCTCTCACTATCGTGGCCTCTCTTGTTGCGGAGCACAGGCTCCAGACGCGCAGGCTCAGTAGTTGTGGCTCACGGGCCCAGTTGCTCCGCGGCATGTGGGATCTTCCCAGACCAGGCCTCGAACCCGCGTCCCCTGCATTGGCAGGCAGATTCTCAACCACTGCGCCACCAGGGAAGCCCTAGTTTGTCCTTTTAATAGAAGAAACTGTCATCCTCCTCTCCCCTACCCAACATACACACACATAGTCTTTCCTTCCTCCCTTCCCCACCCGTCATTACAACTCCCATTGGCCTTTCTTGTAACCACTTCCCAACTCTCTGCTATTCAGGTTCTCTGAGGCAGTCAACAGGGCCAGGCAGAATCTCTAAATACAGCTGCTGCCTTTTAGAACCTAGTTGGGTTTTTCATGTCTGTTACAGAATACTTTCAAATTATTTATCTGTATTAAAAATTTCTTAATATGATTCAAATTTTTATAAATATAAATCTTTGTAGCCATAAAATAGATTACATTTCTCATAAATTTCTAATCACACCTAGACAAATTATTTATAATAAACATGCTGATTTTCTTTTGCAATTTGAAATTCAAGAATCTTGCTAACAATTCAAAATATGGTAATACCTCTTTTGCACTAACAAGTTAAATGTAAGGTTTAGCCTTTGGGACTTTTTCTTTGTGTGTGTGTGTGTGTGTGTGTGTGTGTATGTGCACACATGGGTTTGCTTTTTGTTTTTTTTTTTTTCTTTCTGCCCAGATGGGCAGGGCAAAAAAAAAAAAAATCCACTAATTTAATTATTTACAGAAGATCCATCTTAAGGACAAGTCACTCAGAGTTGGACATGCTTTTATGACTGGCTCAGGATTTTCTCATTTGCTTTATCTGATAAAGCCATATGATGAATTACGACCCAATATACACACATTGGGTTATTTCCTTGCTCTATACCCATTTTGAAATTTTACTAAGATCTTGATTTGGCCCAGTGAAAGTAAAAAATACTGAAACAGCTTGATCTGTTCATTCTCACATCCCAAGGTGATAAGGAAAGGTGACAGCCTTTGCTTAGCAATTGCCTTAAGAAAAGCTGTCTCTCTTGTGTTTACCCTTTTTTTTATGTTTACCAGATAAAATAAGACAGCCTCCCAGATATCAGTGCCACACCCTGTCAATTTATCATTGAAACAATGCATCCATCATATGGTACATACAAAATGATATTCATTTTGTTTGTTCGTAGGCTTAATGAGAAACTCTTGATAGCTATCAGAAAATACAGGCGACCTTTTAAAAATGCCAGAAAAGTTCTGATTACTTTTCAGTATAAATATGACTCTTTGTTAAATTCCTGAAACTCCTTT
The DNA here is from genome assembly GCF_028023285.1 of Balaenoptera ricei. NCBI lineage: Eukaryota > Metazoa > Chordata > Mammalia > Artiodactyla > Balaenopteridae > Balaenoptera > Balaenoptera ricei. Next base: position 90,690,317 of record NC_082645.1, read on the forward strand.
ACAGATGGAAGAAATTTGGGGCTTTATATATTTTTTTTCTGTGTGTAAAACTGAAGTACAGGAAATTATGTGGTACATCTTATTTTCTTTTTGTTTATATGGAAGACTTGACTATGATTACCTAATGCATGTGTATGGGATATGCCATGATCAAGGAAAATAAGTGGGAGTAGGGATTTTGCCTTACCACAACCTATTTAAAACCATAACACTTGTATTTGGTGTTTTAAGATACTATTGACTAAAGAAGCCATTGCTTCAATGTCATGTTTCCTGAAACTGCTGATAAGAATGGTGTTTCCATATCCTTTTGCACTCTATGTTCTGAAAAATGGCATGGATAACAGCAAGCTGAATGGCTTTGTGTCATCTGGTTCTGCACAATTGTGATGATCAATTAAACTCGCCTTGTGTTTTTAAAACAAATAGACTTTCTGCCCCAGAGATCTGAAAGCATGAGGCAAAGCTCTTATTTTCGTCACAGTTCAGGAATAATGTCCTTTGACCTCCTGACTTCAGTCTGATGTTACAGTTAACTGCCCTTATGGCAGAGAGTTCAGCATTTGCACAGCTGGCATCTGCTCTCTTTAGATGATCGTGCTTAAGAATATAACAATGGAAATCAGTCTGTCTGATGCCAGTGCTCCAGAAGATGGTGGTGTGACTATCACTGACTTCAGTTACTCAAGAGTTATTTATTACTGGCCCAATAGATGAAAAGTATTAGGCTAGGCTACCAGAGGAATGTAAAATAATACAAGTCACGAACTTGTTCTCAGGCAGCTTACAATTTAGTTGACTTAAGATAAATTACTAAGTGAGTCTCTTAACTTGGTTAGGTTTCCATTTTTATAATTTACAACTGTTGTTATAATAATACAGAGCATGCAATTAGAAACCCTTACAGTTAAAAAAAAGATCTTACCACATAAATAAATTTAGACGTGCACAAAAGCTTCTGTGTGTGCCATTAGTCATGTGGGACATCTCCTCATAGCTTGGTTAGTTGTCTTTTCTTTGGGTCTTTGGTTGATAGAGAGGCTCATGGAAATAGTTCAAGTTTGTGTTGAGCTTTTATTGACAATAGAGTTTTTATTGACTCTATTTTGGGCAGTGCTAGTTTTATCTCCTATTAGGTGACCAGAAATAACTAGGATCCCTAGTCTTTCCACTACCACCAACATCCTGAGCTGCCCAAGTGGGGTCTCCAAGGACCTAACGGGTTGATGGATGAATATTTATTTATCTATCCATTCATCTGTCTAGCCTTTTCACCAAAGATGCTCTAGTCAAATGTACTCATTTAATCCTAGGTAGTGAAGTTGGAGACCAAACTTCTTCCCTGGTGAGTTGAGCTAATGCACTGTTCAGAAGAATTAGATATGCTCTAGCCAGAAGGTAGAGTTCACTGACCCACTCTTTCTTTTTCACTGAGGACCATATAAATTACTGATTGGACCCCAACAGTGATCTTTTCTTCTCCAAATCTATAGGCTATACCTCAGGCTAATTTATGTACACTATACAGAAAGTTTAAGAAAGTGCTATTTTCAGTCCCTCTGTTCTTCTGACTCACAATACCATTCTCCAGGTGACTGCTCGGATTGTCTAAACATGATTGTCATGTGAATTCTTCTACATTGTGGGCTGCACTGAGAAGGAGCATTTTGACCATGTTGGAAGATTTCCTTAAAGAAGTTTACAGAATGAGTTTTGTGGGGGTTTTTTTTTTCCTTTTCAGACCTTTTTGAAAACTTACTCAAAAATTAATTTTCCTTAAAAGACCTTCCTCAATTGCCTTCTTAATGCCGTATTTTGAAAGATAGTGTTTTAGCATTTGTTGGGTAGTTGTCATCAATTTGATATAATAGTCTGTCTTTATAAGGTGAAAAGTTATGTGAGGTTAAGCAGAATTCTTGTCTGTAATTCATATCTTCTTAAAAATTAGTTTTTTTCACTGTATCCAAAATGTAACCTGAATATATTTGACTTAATATCTTAAGGAAGCAAGAAGGCAATGCATTATTTCCAGAAAAAAAAAAAGCAAGGGATGGAGAAGGATATAAATTATATATTACATATTTACTTTATAACAGTATAGTATAGAAATTAAGAGTACAAGTCATGGAGCAAGACTGCGTAAGTCAGATACAACTCTGTCCTTTACAAGCTGGGTGATCACAGGCAAGTATTTAACATCACCTCGCTTCAGTTTTCTCATCTGTAAAATGGATAGTATTAGTAATGATCAAATGGAGTTGTTGTGAGCATCAAAAGCACTCGTATGTATGTAAATATATGAAATAGAATAGTGCCTGCCATGTAATAAGAGGTAAATAACTGCTAGTCACTATTGCTGTTTTCATCATTGTATTTATTACTGATCATTTGGAAGAAAATTATAAAATCTCCTTGTGTTTATGTAATTGATATTTTGATCTGACCTTTCTTCTCCCTTTTTCTCATTTTTAACTTTCAACCCATAACAGTATATTCTCTCTTTTTCATAAATGTAGATTCTGGTCATCTTATGCCTTCTTCTAAGCCACAACATTAAATGAATTTTTCCTCTCTTCAGGCTTACAAGATACGTGGTAAAATGGTTTGTTGCAGCCAAAACAATACCCGGGGACATTAATCAGAGTAATATAATCGCTGCAAAGTCTTCAAATAATACCTTTGTGCTTGTTTTTAGAGATTTGTAGAAGGGTAATTGCTTTGATTCTTTTTATCCTTATTTAACTCAAGTACTTACTTTTATGTCCTCACCCTGATTCAGCATATTGTTCATAAGGACTTTCTTTTAGAATTGATAAGTGCATGCTGTTCGTATTTGACAATACCTTTACACAAGGGAATAAGAATACATTTTTGATGTTGTTACCCTCATCCAACTGGCCTAGAATACTGTATGAGTTGGGGTGCCAGCAGGAAACAGATGGGATGCTCAAAGATGTAATTGAAGAGAATTTAATAATGGGATTATTTATGAAAGTGAGGCACTCAAGTTCTGAAAAAAATGAGATCTCTTACTAGCCCAGGCTTGAAAAGAGAGACAGTTCTTACCAATCTAGTAAGAACTGCAGACGTGGGAGAGAGGAATTACAGGATCAGTACCTGTGACCTAAGCTTGTCTAGCTACCACGTTCAAAGGTGGAGCTGGAAGAGATGGGCATAAACATCCTCACATCCACCTCTTCCTACACTCTTATTTCCTGCTGTTGCTTCCTCATGGCCAAACCCTACAGGTAGCCAGAGGGAAACTGGTCTGTGTGATGCGCTGAGTTACTGAGTGGAAGTCAGCCTCCTGGGACCAGAACAGGGCTTAGGAAACTGGGAAGTGGCTCCTGAGAGCAACATGGAGATCACGCAACACAAATACTTAGTCTGTGTGTCTCTGAGGTGACTTTTTATAAGGTGAATAATGCTTTAAAATTAAGGAACAGTTGATTATATGTTTGGTGTAGAACTCATCTACTGGAATATAGAAATCATTAAAATCTACTTTTTTCTTCGGGGTGTTCACAATTCAGTGCCATAATTCTCTCATCCTTTTCTTTTAAATTGAGACATAACATGGGTGATATTTCTGTCTCCCACACACTGAAATGTAGTGTCTACCTTTATGTAATATTTCTGTTGTGCTGACTATAATTCACCTACCTTTTAAACTCAATCAATAAAGCACAGCAGTTTTCAGTTCACAAAAAAGTACAATGAATATAATTTTTTTGTCTCTCTTCCTTCCCAAACTTTTATAGAAATGACAGTTTAAGTAACAATAAAGGGGGGCATAGGGTAATAAAAACGCTGGAAGTGGGAAGGGGGAAAAATGGAAAGTGATTAACAGATGGCAGATTAACAGATGGCTTAGACTTTGGGGTGCTCTTAGGAAACCCTTCCTCCTTTTGGCACAGAGGGATGGCTTGGGGTGGAGGTGGACAGCCTTGCTCCCTGCTTCTCGTGCATGTTTGTTACAGTGATACCTGTCAGCAAATGTGCTTTACCATGTCACCTGCCTAATTCAGAGGAGAACTTTGTTCAGGAAAGACCCAGCTATTGGCAAGAAAAACTGAAGCTACTTGTTGGCCTTAAGCAATTGAGTATTTCATTCAGAAATATACATGGGCAACCACCACTGACCAGACATTTAAGGGAACAACGACTCAAAATATGGCACTAGGATAGAATTGACTAGACAGTCTTGGAGAAGAACAAAAAAGCTGGAGGACTACCTTATCAGTTATCAAGATTTATAAAATTATAGTAGTTGATTCAGTGTGATTTTGGCACAAGGACAGATGAATGGCATAGGATAGACATTTCCAGCAACAGACCTTCACAGATACAGCCATGTGTTTTATGTCAGATTTGATACTGCTGTGCAGTGGGGAAGGGATGATGCCAAGTCAGTTCAGTATCTATATAGGAAAAAAAAAAAAAAAATCCCAACCGCACACCTTATGCAAAAATCAATGCTAGACATATTGTAGATCTAAAGATGAAGAAATAGAAAAACAAAACAAAACACCAAAAAAATAAAATAAAATAAACATACACAAACTATGGAAGGCAACATATGAGAAAAGGGACTATATGCATAGCCTTGGAGTTAGGCTTATTTGTAAAATCGGGCATCAGTGCTAGTCATAGGAATAATTTTGATAAATTGGATTATGTCAAAGAACTTCTGTTAATAGAAAGATACAATTAAAAGAGTGAGAAATAAAAGCTATAGACTCTGAGAAGATATTTGTAATACATATATCCAACAGAGGGCCATGCCCAGAGTATATGAAGAACTCCCCAAAATAAGAGAAAAGCAGACAACTCAATAGAAAAATGGAAAAGAACTCTAATCTGACACTTCACAAAATAGATAAAATAGCCAGTAAATATATTAAAAAGATGTTCAACTTCATTAATCTTCACGGAAAGGAACATTAAAACCACATTGCAAATTTGACATCAAAATAAATAGCGTAGTATTGGCTTAAAACCTAAAATATAAAGTAAATTTACATGAGCCTATAGTGGTAGAAATAAATGATTGAACAGCTAACGGTGGTAGTGGTGGGAAGGAACAAATCTTTCTTACAGAAGAGTTCTGTAAATAATATACGTAGGTACTCCCCTTTGTGTGTGGGCTGGGCTTGGTGACTCACTTCCAAAAATAGCATATGGAAACAGAAAAGTAATAAGTGTACAGTGAAACCTGGCCACCACTACCTGAACCAACTGGTCAATATTACCATCACCAGGGAGAAGTCAGCTGAGGGCACGTCCCCTGATACGCTGTGATGAGCAGAGCATTTCACTGTAGTGCTCCTCTTCCCGAAAATCCGTAACTCCAGCCTGATCTTGAGAAACACATTGGACAAGCCTAAATTGGGGGCTTTCAACAAAATACCCGACCAGTTCTTTTCACAGCTGCCAAAGTCATGAACAACAAAGGAAGGCTGAGAAAAATTCCCAGACCAGAGGAGACTTGATGACTAGAAAAAATGTGGTGTCCTGAATTGACCCTGGAACAGAAAAAGACATTAGTGGGGAAATTGGTGAAATCCAAATGAAGTCTGTAGCTTAGTTAACAGTCATGCAATAATGCTAACTTATTAGTTTTGACATAGGTATCATAGTTATGTAAGACGTTAACATAGAAACTGGGTATTCTCTGTACGATCTTTACAACTTTTTATAAGTTGAAAATCCAAAATGAAAAGGGGGTTTAAAAAAATCTTTAATGCAAGAATACTACAGATCTACCAGAAATTACTGAGATGAGAAAGAGTACCAAATGTTGGTGAGGCTGTAGAGTAACTAGACAGACACTGCTAACTCGAGGTTAAGTTGGTTCAACGTTTTTGGAAAACTGTTGAGCAATATCCACTAAAGTTGAACCTGAACGTTGCCTATACTCTGCAATTCTAATTCTAGTTAAACTAGGTAATTTCTCAGCAGAAAAGAGCATATATATTCACCAAAAGACATCACAGCATACCTAGTCCTACTAGTCCCCAAATGAAAACAACTCATGTGATAAAATGGTAAATAAATCCTGGTGTATTCAGACAATGGAGTGCTTTACAACAGTTGACTTACCTGTTGCAACCAAAACAGATAAACACTATAGAAGAAACCCACAAAATATTGTAGAATGTGTAGGCCTGTTAGTGTCCTTGTCTTCCACTGTGGGATGGTGAGAGATTCAGGCTAAACTTGATGGGGCAGGCAAGTGTAGATACTAAAAATAAAAATGGCTATCGAAAATTCATTCATTTGACAAATATTTATTGGACACTTAACTATATGCCAGGCATTTTTGTAGGTGCTGGGAATATAGCAGTAAAGGACAACAAAAATACAAAAATTTCCTGCTCTCATGTAGTTTTCATACTACTGGGAGAAGACAAACATAATAAATGAATTATTTATATAATATGTTAGAAAGTGATTCTAGTTTTGGAAGAATGCTAAAGCAGAATAAGGAGAATTGAGGGTGTTTGGTGAGAATGTGCACCAAAGTGAAAACTTGAAGGGGGTGAGGGAGTAAGAGTAGTGAAGATTGTTTAGAGGAAAAGAGGAAGGGTATTGTAGATGAGGAAAAGTCCTTATCCTTCACAGCAAGGGATCAATGCTGCATGTATATATGCAGTTAGACACCAAGAGAGTAAAAAATAGAAGTGTTGTAAAAAGAATATAAGATAGTAGCTTCTGGGAAATTGTACCCGACGGTGAAGGGGAGAAAGGAAAATTGTATTTCTTTCTGCATTGTTTGAATTATTGTGATGGTTGAATTGTTTTTATAAAACATTAACAACAACAAAACAACCCAGTTAAAAGATGGACCGGGGATCTGAATAGACGTTTTTTGAAATAAGACATACAGATGGCCAACAGGTACGTGAAAAGATATTCAACATCACTATTCATCAGGGAAATACAAATCAAAATCACAGTGAGATATCACCTCATAACTGTTAGAATGGCTGTTATCAAATAGACAGGGAATGACAGAGTTGGAGAGGATGTGGGCACTGTTGGTAGGACTACAAATTGGTGCAGCCACTATGGAAAACAGTATGGAGATTCCTCAAAAAAAAAAAAAAAAATGAGAATAGACCTACCATATGACCCAGCTATTCCACTTCTGGTATTTAACCAAAGAACACGTAAACATGAATTTGAAAAGATACACGCACCTCTGTGTTCATTGTTTGCCATAGTCAAGATATAGAAACAACCTAAGTGCTCACAAACAGATGAATGGATAAAGAAGACGTGGGAGATTATACATATATATAATGGAATGTTAGCCATAAAATGAAGGAAATCCTTGGGACAACATGGATAGCGTAATACCTGAGTATATTATGCTGAGTGAAATAAGTTGGATGGAGAAAGATAAATACCATAAGATTTCACTCATATGGAATCTAACAAAAAATAAATAAAAAATAAAAACAAACTCATAGATACAGAGAACAGATTAGTGGTTACCAGGGGTTTTGGGGGAGGCGAGCAAAATGGATGAAGGGGGTGAACAACTAGACATGTGCTGATCCCTTTGTAGTGTATACAGATGTTGAACTATGTTGTACACCTGAAACTTGTACACACACACACACACACACACACATACATATAAAACATCTTAAATTTGGAGGGGGCACATTAGGATACAAGTAGTAGGAAAGGAATGTGAGGGACATTATTAGAGAAACTTGAAACCACTCTATATTTTTTAAAGATAAATCATTTGCAAAATTAAGTACTTCTTATTGGTAAGAAGTTGCTTGCAATATACTTGTCAGCTGCTTGGAGGGGCTGCTCACTTTCTTTTTTCCAACTCACAGACCAAGCTGGGAGACTCAGGAATGACTCTGACCATGGCCAGCTCTGAGAACAGTCGCAAGGTCCCCCCAGGTCCGTCGCAAAGTCCCCCCAGGTCCACCTAAGTTAGGCACACCAGGGCAGGGACTTGGTGACATGTCTCAGCTGCCCCCTAAACTGCTTTCCTGAATCATGAGAGCGCTGGTTCATATTCCACACCAATACCAAGTCACTTCACCACTCAGTATTGAAAGTCAAGTTTGAAGATTTGAATTAAGTGTATGACAAAAGGAAGAAAAACAGTTTTCTAATTAAACCTGTTGAACTGGGGGAAGAACTATATCATTGCCTGTAGATGATGTATAACAATTCAGTATTAAATAGACTGTGTGTATTTACTCAGGGCTTAAATCACTTTAGACCTGAAAAGAAATTAGTCATTGTATCTAATGAACATTAGTCTGTTTTATGAATTGTAATGTACTCTGTAGGGCTTGTCTTTTTGTTTGTGTGTGTGTTTGATTTTACTTAAGGGGAGACTTTCAAGTTGTGTGCGTCTGTAATGATTCCCATGCAATTATCTAAATCTAGCACAACTAAAAATACTTCACCTGAAGTATAAAACAATGGGGGTACTTTTTGTCTTGTTTTGCTTGGATTATCTGGATAATTGCCTCCATTTTCCACCTGACTTAGTGTAGGTAGACACAGCTTGAGTATTTTCCTCAAGTTGTTACTTGAGATTTAACACAGTGTCTTGAAGCTGGAGGGGTTGATACTGAGAAATTCTGATAAGGCAATGCATTTTTGGTTGTCCAGCTGGTTGTTGGGTCTGATGATTTTTAGACATTATATAAGAATTTCCTTATTTGGTAGTTTCATTCTAAAATAATGTTGGTGTTATTGAATCTTGAGCAAATATACTTGCTAACTCTATACCATGATCCTAATCAATTGAGTGTGTATCATGGGTTAAAACTCATGAAGTTTCACACTGAGGTTTTGGTAAAGAATACATCCAAAAGTGTGTGTGTATGTGTGTGTTTTGTATGGTTGGAGGGGGAAAAGGAAGATGGCGAGGAAGATAGTTCTTTTTAAGGAAAGTAAAAATATAAGAAAGTCAAAGTCTGATATTATTCAATTCAACCAATGAATATAGTTGGTAATTTGGAGAAGAAAAAGTCAGCCTGTGTGGAGAAAATATTCAATTGTTTTATTACCTGTTAAGCATCTAAATCAAAACTATTTAAAAAATTTTTTTCTAGATATGAGGAAATTTTCATTGTATTTACAGTGTAATGGCCAAACCAGCAAAAGAGTTAATAAAAGATACTTTTCCTTTTCAAAGATCTTGACTCACATTACTGGACAAGTATTAATAGATCTTTGTTGAAATATATTAATATCAGTCAAGATTTTTCAATCTTCTCATTCATCACTGAGAATAATTAAAATAGTTTTCACATATTTTTTGATGTATAAATGCTGCTACTTTATCACTGAAATTGTTGGGAGTTTCAACAATTGTGGAGGATGGAATGGAATTAAAATTGGGTGAGACTCAAGGGAAGAAGTGGCAAAATGATTTCATGGAGCTTCAAATTTAGATCAGTCATAGCCAGGGCCCCTAGGAGAAGTAGAAGTTCCCTTTCTGTATTTAATATGAATAACATTAATATTAAAGATAAATGTGTGTAACAGGTAAGCCAAAAAGTGATGTTACTGTATATGTGAGGTGTCAGTTTTTCTGGGAAGTGTTTGAGTAGCGGAAAATGGAGTGGGCCTGGAATTTGGAGGATGGGCTTTCTTTTGAGAACTCAGATATGGTGGTTAGAGAAGGGTCATTTCCGCATTGCAGGTGTAAGACTATTTTCCTTCCATCCAGTTATACACTTAGATGCGGGGTTTAGTGGTGTGGATCCATAAACTGAGAGCCCTGTGTAACTACCGAGCTGGTAGAAGTGATGTCTAGGAGGCGTGGACTAACCATTGGGGGAAAGAATGCTTCCACCTTTGTTCCATCCTCACCCCAGAGGACTGTGTAGTGTCTTAATTCACCAAGTGTTTAAGCAGACAATCCTACGCAGCTCCAACACCAACAAACCACTATAGTATTTGGAACATCTAGTAACGGTTTTAGGCATTGCCCCCAAAACCAAGGGTGATATTGTAGGCTACCAGATTAAGAACACTCTGCTTTAGTCTCCCTCCCTCTCTAATTTCCCTTTCTCCTTCTCTTTCGTTCAAGCCTTCCTTTCCTTTTTTTTTTTTTTTTTCTCTCTCCGTCCCTTCCATCCTCTTTCTGTCCTCTCCTTTCTTCCTTCCCTCTTGTCATCTCTCTCGACTTTCCTTCCTGTGACAATTATACATCAAAGCCCACATAGCAAAATTAGACAATTCCTATTGCTCATCTTTCTGAAGAATGATGATTTGTATGAACTTGGACACCAAGCCTAAATGCCTAAGTGGTTGAGTAGACACTATTGGTATCATGTATTGGAAAGAAAGGTTTCACAGTTGATTAATTTAAATGGAACATGGAAAGTCATTGAGCTCAAGGGAGCATGCACAGTTCACCAAGATCTTGTAAGAAAAGAGGAGGAAATTTCACAATGGTTGCATTCTTGTCATGCACCATGGACATGAACATGGCTGGAGTCTGACTAAATGGACAGAAAGTCTTGCTGAAACTGTACTGAGCATCTACCACCCTGTCTTACATCAGTAACAGAAGACCTCTCTCATGCCACTGTAATTAAATGTAAAAAACCACTTGAAGGAAGTGGAAACAACTGATGGAGCCCCATGTACCAAACTGGCTTCATTTGGGGGGAATATCTGGGAAGAGTTTGGGAGGCGTACATGCAATAGACAAAGGATGCGTGGAGGAGAAATAACTGGATTGTATTGAAAAGGGTGTAGCTGGGGCTGTATCCTGAAGACCTTCATGGATGTGCCAGATCTGTTGTATCTCTTGCTGACTTTGATAGTGGCCTCTGTTGGCAAATCAAATGTTCCTGGATTCCTTTACTTCACTAAGCCCTGTCAGGCGCCACTGCTGACTGAATGGACCTCAGAGGCTTCAGGTACATAAGTCAGCAAAGTACACAGGGAATAATGGTCTCAGAATAAGCTTCTGAATCATTGTTCTTTAAAACATGTCTATGGAACTTTGAAGTGTTATGGATAGCCCAAGTCAGCCCTAAATTGTGATTTATTCAGCATCGGCAATTATTAATTTGTAATAATCATCACTTTCTCTAGTGTAAATCATATTAACCTTTCTTTGAGCTCTTAAATCTAGTTTTGTAATACATCAAACTAAAAGTAAAGACTAGCATGGCAACCCCTCGAATGGTGGCATTCCTTTTTTGTGGGTCTCGGATAGCTGTTTCAGAGTAAAAGGAGATCATCCAGCAATTAGTTACTATCTTTAGCATGTTTATATTTCTAAAGTGTGCAGTTAATATTATTATGTATCCGTCTTAGCATTCTGAGGTGAGTTTTTAGAGTTCATAGGTAAGATTGTTCAGTTTCTCAGATGTTCTGTGGAGTTTAAAAAACCTCTTTGGTAAAAATTCCTAATATGATAGCAGCTGGAAGAAGAATTGTCATTGGGATGACCTTTTCGGTGGATACATTGACAGACACTTGATGGACAGCCTTCTTCCATCTCTCTGCCAACCTTTTACTTCCTGCCATAAAATGCAGGAGCAGAATTTTTACTCAAGGGATAAGATTCTCAACAGTCATTTGTTGCGTATCTCCCTCAATGCAGTTCCTCAAAATTTGAAAGCTCTCTCTGTCTTCAAGGTATTTTTCTCATTACCTGCAGAAAATGTGTCCTTTGGGAAGAAATTCTAAAACAATAGTGCAGGTGCTGAATCAAATTCCCCAGGTGTGTTAGGGACTCCGTTATAAGGCTGCTAAATAGTACTGGCTTGGTGTATTAAATGGCACTCTTGTGTCCTATTGTAAGAGTTAATACAACTGCCAAAGGTGCCTTTCCTTGCAACAAGAGAATAGCTTTGACTTTGAAGAAATATAGACTATGAAGTACCCAGTTGAAATGTCCAAAAAGAAGAAAATAAAAGCACTTACTAGTAAAATGAAGGCAATTAATTTTCAAATAAGTGTGTTTTTAAAATGTGGCCCTGGGGTGACATGTAAATTCAAAAGACTAATATTTTCTCTGGGTATAAAATCATTGGAAGATATTTTCCCTTGAATTCTGAGAGTATCCCCAGACTGGAATACACATTAATTGATAAAATATGTACTTTCATCTAGAATATTTCATCCAGGGTATTATCATTGTCAAAGAAAAGATTTTTCTGCAGTTTTGGGGCACGGATTATAAAGGTGACACATACTCATTCATGCATTTGTTTTCCCCTCTTTCTAGAAGGTATATCGCATGAATTCTGGGACATTGTGTATTTTGTTCACTGCTGGATCTTTAACCCTTGAAACAATGTCTATAGGTGTCAGGCAATGAATATTCACTATATGAATGCATGAACAAATTGAATAAATAAATTAACCTCTAAATATATTTTCTTTTTTTCTTTTGGTGTTTATTAATTTATTTTTTATACAGCAGGTTCTTATTAGTTATCTGTTATATACATATTAGTGTATATATGTCAATCCCAATCTCCCAGTTCATCCCACCCCTTCCACCCCGCCGCTTTCACCGCTTGGTGTACATACGTTTGTTCTCTACATCAGTATCTCTATTTCTGCCTTGCAAACCGGTTCATCTGTACAATTTTTCAAGATTCCGCATATATGCATTAATATACTGTATTTGTTTTCCTCTTTCTGACTTAATTCATTCTGTATGGCAGTCTCTAGGTCCATGCACATCTCTACAAATGACCCAATTTTGTTCCTTTTTATGGCTAATATTCCATTGTATATATGTACCGCATCTTCTTTATCCATTCGTCTGATGGGCATTTAAGTTGCTTCCATGACCTGGCTATTGTAAATAGTGCTTCAATGAACATTGGGGTGCATGTGTCTTTTTGAATTACGGTTTTCTCTGGGTATATGCCCAGTAGTGGGATTGCTGGGTCATATGGTAATTCTATTTTTAGTTTTTTAAGGAACCTCCGTACTGTTCTCCGTAGTGGTTGTATCAATTTACATTCCCACCAACAGTGCAAGAGGGTTCCCTTTTCACCACACCCTCTCCAGCATTTGTTGTTTGTACTTTTTCTGATAATGCCTATTCTAACTGGTGTGAGGTGATACCTCATTGTAGTTTTGATTTGCATTTCTCTAATAATTAGTAATATTGAGCAGCTTTTCAAGTGCCTCTTGGCCATCTGTATGTCTTCTTTGGAGAAATCTCTATTTAGGTCTTCTGCCCGTTTTTTGATTGGGTTGTTTGTTTTTTTTAATACTGAGCTGCATGAGCTGTTTATATATTTTGGAGATTAATCCTTTTTCCATTGATCCATTTGCAAATATTTTCTCCCATTCTGAGGGTTGTATTTTCATGTTGTTTATAGTTTCCTTTGCTGTGCAAAAGCTTTTAAGTTTCATTAGGTCCCATTTGTTTACTTTTGGTTTTATTTCCGTTACTCTAGGAGGTGGGTCAGAAAAGATCTTGCTGTGATTTATGTCAAAGAGTGTTCTTCCTATGTTTTCCTCTAAGAGTTTTAGTGTCCGGTCTTACATTTAGGTTTTTAATACATTTTGAGTTTATTTTTGTGTATGGTGTTAGGGAGTGTTCTAATTTCATTCTTTTACATGTAGTTGTCCAGTTTTTTCCAGCACCACTTATTGAAGAGACTGTCTTTTCTCCATTGTATATCGTTGCCTCCTTGGTCATAGATTAGTTGACATAGGTGTGTGGGTTTATCTCTGGGCTTTCTAACCTGTTCCATTGATCTATATTTTTGTTTTTGTGGCAGTTCCATACTGTCCTGATTACTGTAGCTTTGTAATATAGTCTGAGTCAGGGAATCTGATTCCTCCAGCTCCATTTTTTTCCCCTCAAGATTGCTTTGGCTATTCGGGGTCTTTTGTGTCACCATACAAATTTTAAGATTTTTTTTTCTAGTTCTGTAAAAACTGCCACTGGTAATTTGATGGGGATTGCATTGAATCTGTAGATTGCTTTTCACGATATTGATTCTTCCAATCCAAGAACATGGTATATCTCTCCATCTGTTTGTGTCATCTTTGATTTCTTTCATCAGTGTCTTATAGTTTTTCTGAGTACAGGTCTTTTTACCTCCTTAGGTAGGTTTATTCCTAGGTATTTTATTCTTTTTGTTGCAATGGTGAATGGGATTGTTTCCATAATTTCTCTTTCTGATCTTTCATTGTTAGTGTATAGGAATGCAAGAGATTTCTGTGCATTAATTTTGTATCCTGCAACTTTACCAGATTCATTGATTAGCTCTAGTAGTTTTCTGGTGGCATCTTTAGGATTCTCTATGCATGGTATCATGTCATCTGCAAACAGTGACAGTTTTACTTTGTCTTTTCCAATTTGTATTCCTTTTATTTCTTTTTCTTCTCTGATTGCCGTAGCTAGGACTTCCAAAACTATGTTGAATAAAAGTGGCAAGAGTGGACAACCTTGTCTTGTTCCTGATCTTAGAGGAAATGCTTTCAGTTTTTCACCATTGAGAATGATGTTTGCTGTGGGTTTGTCGTATATGGCCTTTATTATGTTGAGGTAGGTTCCCTCTATGCCCACTTTCTGGAGAGTTTTTATCATAAATGGGTGTTGCATTTTGTCAAAAGCTTTTTCTGCATCTATCGAGATGATCATATGGTGTTTATTCTTCAGTTTGTTAATATGGTGTATCACATTGATTGATTTGCGTATACTGAAGAATCCTTGCATCCCTGGGATAATTCCCACTTGCTCATGGTGTATGATCCTTTTAATGTGTTGTTGGATTCTGTTTGCTAGTATTTTGTTGAGGATTTTTGCATCTATATTCATCAGTGATATTGGTCTGTAACTTTCTTTTTTTGTAGTATCTTTGTCTGGTTTTGGTATCAGGGTGATGGTGGCCTCATAGAATGAGTTTGGGAGTGTTCCTTCCTCTGCAATTTTTTGGAAGAGTTTAAGAAGGATGGGTGTTAGCTCTTCTCTAAATGTTTGATAACATTCACCTGAGAAGCCATCTGGTCCTGGACTTTTGTTTGTTGGAAGATTTTTAATCACAGTTTCCATTTCATTACTTGTAATTGGTCTGTTCATATTTTCTATTTCTTCCTGGTTCAGTCTTTGAAGGTTATACCTTTCTAAGAATTTGTCCATTTCTTCCAGGTTGTCCATTTTATTGGCATAGAGTTGCTTGTAGTAGTCTCTTATGAAGATTGTATTTCTGCGTTGTCCATTGTACTTTCTCCTTTTTCATTTCAATTTTGTTGATTTGAGTCCTCTCCCTCTCTTTCTTGATGAGTCTGAATAACGGTTTATCAATTTTGCTTATCTTCTCAAAGAACCAGCTTTTAGTTTTATTGATCTTTGCTATTTTTTTTCTTTGTTTCTATTTCATTTTATTTCTGCTCTGATCTTTATGATTTCTTTCCTTCTGCTAACTTTGGGTTTTGTTTGTTCTTCTTTCTCTAGTTCCTTGAGGTATAACGTTAGATTGTTTATTTTGAATTTTCTTGTTTCTTGAGGTAGGATTATATTGCTATATACTTCCCTCTTAGAATCGCTTTGGTGCGTCCCGTAGGTTTTGGATCCTCGTGTTTTGTTTTCATTTGTCTCTAGGTATTTTTTGATTTCCTCTTTGATTTCTTCAGTGATCTCTTGATTATTTAGTAATGTAGTGTTTAGCCTCCATGTGTTTGCATTTCTTATGTTTTCTTCCCTGTAATTTATTTCTAATCTCATAGCATTGTGGTCGGAAAAGGTGCTAGATATGATTTCAATTTTCTTAAATTTACCGAGGCTTGATTTATGACCCACAATGTGATCTATCCTGGAGAATGTTCCGTGTGCACTTGAGAAGAAAGTGTAATCTGCTGTTTTCGGATGGAATGTCCTATAAATATCAATTAAATCTTTCTGGTCTATTGTGTCATTTAAAGCTTGTGTTAGCTTATTAATTATCTATCTGGATGATGTGTCCATTGGTGTGAAGTGTTAAAGTCCCTCACTGTTTCTGTGTTACTGTCCATTTCCTCTTTTATAGCTGTTAGCATTTGCCTTATGTATTGAGGTGCTCCTATGTTGGGTGCATATATATTTATAATTGTTATATCTTCTTCTTGGATTGATCCCTTGATCATTATGTAGTGCCCTTCCTTGTCGCTTGTAACATTCTTTATTTTAAAGTCTATTTTATCTGATCTGAGTATTGCTACTCCAGCTTTCTTTTGATTTCCATTTGCATGGAATATCTTTTTCTGTCCCTTCACTTTCAGGCTGTATGGGTCCCTAGGTCTGAAGTGGGTATTTTGTAGACAGCATATAGATGGGTCTTGTTTTTGTATCCATTCAGCAAGCCTGTGTCTTTTGGTTGGAACATTTCATCCATTCACATTTAAGGTAATTATTGATATGTATGTTCCTATTACCATTTTCTTAATTGTTTTGGGTTTGTTTTTGTAGGTCCTTTTCTTCTCTTGTGTTTCCCACTTAGAGAAGTTCCTTTAGCATTTGTTGGAGAGCTGGTTTGGTGGTGCTGAATTCTATTAACTTTTGCTTGTCTGTAAAGCTTTTGATTTCTCCTTTGAATCTGAATGAGATCCTTGCTGGGTAGAATAATCTTGGTTGTAGGTTCTTCCCGCTCATCACTTTAAGTATATCATGCCTCTCCCTTCTGGCTTGTAGAGTTTATGCTGAGGAATCAGCTGTTAACCTTATGGGAGTTCCCTTGTATGTTATTTATTGTTTTTCCCTTGTTGCTTTTAATAATTTTTTCTTTGTCTTTAATTTTTGTCAGTTTGATTACTGTGTGTCTCAGCTTGTTTCTCCTTGGATTTATCCTGCCTGGGACTCTCTGAGCTTCCTGGAGTTGGGTGGCTATTTCCTTTCCCATGTTAGGGAAGTTTTCAAGTATACTCTCCTCAAATATTTTCTCGGTTCTTTCCTCTCCTCTCCTTTTGGGACCCCTATAATGGGAATGTTGGTGTGTTTAATGTTGTCCCAGAGGTCTCTTAGGCTGTCTTAATTTATTTTCATTGTTTTTTCTTTATTCTGTTCTGCAGCAGTGAATTCCACCCTTCTTTCTTCCAGGTCACTTATCCGTTCTTCTGCCTCAGTTATTCTGCTATTAATTCCTTCTAATGTATTTTTCATTTCATTTGTTGTATTGTTCCTCTCTGTTTGTTCTTTAATTCTTCTAGGTCTTTGTTAAACACTTCTTGCATCTTCTCAATCTTTGCCTCTATTCTTTTTCTGAGGTCCTGGATCATCTTCACTATCATTATTATGAATTCTTTTTCTGGAAGGTTGCCTATCTCCTCTTTGTTTAGTTGTTTTTCTGGGGTTTCATCTTGTTCCTTTATCTGGTACATAGTCCTCTGCCTGTTCATTTTGTCTGTCTATCAATGTGGATTTTGTTCCACAGGCTGCAGGATTGTAGTTCTTCTTGCTTCTGCTCTCTGCCCTCTCCTGAGGCCTTTTCATTCAATCTTTTCAAGTTGGAATCTTAATCATATTTCACTGCTTTTCATTCAACAAAAATGTTAGACATGTGTCAGGAAAAGTTAGAATCATTATCTATGATTCTCATACAGGGAGGTGGTTTCATTCCATTTTTAGCTTGTTTCTGGGGAGTTCATGTATTTGTCCCTGTGTTAATGCAGCTGATAAGCTGAATCTAAAAAGTGATGTTTAAAAGGCTGGAAAGAAAGAAGAGGGATTGTTGAAGGTGAAAGGAAAAACAGAGTTCAGGTAAAGAAGTTGTTAGGAGAAATTCTGGGGTTGCGGGGTGAGAGAGAGAGAGAGAAAGAGAAACACCTTAAGTCCATTAAAATTTATTACTTAACACTGAGTATGATGTTAGCTATGGACTTTATTATGTTGAAATATGTTCCTAGTATGCCTAATTGCAGATTTTTTATTATGAGTGAATTTTGATGTTGAATTTTGTCAAATGCTTTTTCTGCATCTATTCAGATGACCATATGATTCTTTCATTCTATTAATGTGATGTATCACATTTATTTTGTGTATGTTGAACCATCCTTGCATCCCAGGGATAAATTCCACTTGATCATGGTTAGTGATTCTTTTAACGTGCTGCTGAATTCGGTTTGCTAGTACTTTATTGAGAATTTTTGCACCTGTATTCATTAGGGATATTGGCCTGTAGTTTTCTTTTCAAGTAGTGTCCTTTTCTGGTTTTGGTATCAGGATAATACTGGCCTTGTAAAATGAGTTTGGGGTGTTCTCTCCTCTGCTTTTTTTGGAAGAGTTTGAGAAGGATTGGTATTAAATCTTTTATAAATTTTTAGTAAAATTCACCAGTGAGGTCATCTGGTCCTGAGATCTTTTTTTTTTTGTAATTTAAGTATACTAGATTTACAATGTTGTATTAGTTTCTGGTATACTTCAAAGTGATTAAGTTATATATATATATACACACACACATACATACATATATGTACACACACATATATATGCATATATACACAAATATATATGTATACATATTCTTTTTCATTATACATTATTACAAGATATTGAATATAGTTCCATGTGATATACAGTAGGACCTTGTTTATCTTTTTTATATGTGGTAGTTTGTATCTGCTAATCCCAAACTCCTAATTTATCCCTAGCCCCCTTTTCCCTTTGGTAACCATAAATTTGATTTCTATGTCAGTAAGTTTGTTTCTGTTTTGTAAATAAGTTCATTTGTGACATATTTTAGATTACACATATAAGTGATAATATATATGGTATTTGTCTTTCTGTGACTTATTTCACTTAGTATGATAATCTCTAGGTCCATCCATGTTGCTGCAAGCGGCATTATTTCATTCTTTTTTATGGCTGAGTAGTAGTCCATTGTGTGTGTGTGTGTGTGTGTGTGTGTGTGTGTGTGTGTGTATACATTCTCTTTATCCATTCATCTGTTGATGGACAGCTTTTCCTTCTGTACCAGAAGCTAGGTCTCTTGACTCTTCATTTGAGGCCAGTTCTCCTACCAAATTTAATCACCCGTCATGTAACTTGCTCTGTGAAGGCAGTTCAAGCATAAGTGTGACCTGAGTGAAGTTGCAGGGAGACAGAGGCAGATTCTATAAAAGAAATAATTTTTTAGCTGTTAGGTCTATCCAGTAGTAGAAAGAATGGGTGTCTACAAAAAGGAATTAATTCATCTATTCATTTATTCATCAAGGCATATTTATCAGGTGCCGCCTAATTCCAGGCACTGGGTTATATGGTAGACTTAACAATGGGCAAGATAACAATGGTATGTGCTGTCACTACACATATAGCCTACTACAGGAAGACAGACAACAATAGCAGTACAGGACTTAAGTGTAATGAGAAGGTGAATACAGGCTGCTGTGGGAAGTCGGCACAGGTTCCCTTAACCTAAAAAAAGAGCTGGTGACGGGAGATTCTGGGAAGGTTTCTCAGAGGAAGTAAGGCATTGACTAAGCTAGTGAAATTGGAAAGAATATTCCAGACTAAGTGAATAGTATTGTGTGTTCAAGGAAATAAAAAACACCAAGTGCGACTGCCATGGGAATGTAAGATGGGGAGAGAAGTACGGAGAGAGATGGCTAGAAACTAAGAGGTGGCCTGGTCTGGAAGGGCCTAGAGAGCCAAAGTAAGGGGCCCAGACAATTTCTTAGATGACATTGAAAGGTACTTTGTTTATCAAGTCTTGAGAAGATAAAAAAAAAAAAAAAAAAAAAACTTAAAAATAAACTGTGCATCAGGTATGAAGAGTAGAAATGAAGTGAGCACCCCATGAACCTAACACCTGGTTTGAAAAAATGGACATTACCATTTATCTTTAAAGTTCCCTGTGAACCCCTTGCCAATCCCATATATTTCACTTTTATCTCAAAGATTTGCTTTTCTTTATAATTTGACCACATATTTTTATATCTCTAAGAATTGTATTGTTTAGTTTCATAAGATTTTTAACTTTATAAATGGAATTATACTGTAAAAATTTACCCACACTTTGCTTTTCCCTCTTAGTATTTCATTCCTGAAAAGCAGCCATTTTGTTAAATGTACCTATAACCCATTCATTTTCACTCTTGTATAGTTTTCCAGTTTTCTTTTAATGGACATTTGTATTATTTCCAGGTTTTTACATGCAGCATGAGTATAAACCTTCTTCTCCATGTAGTCTGATGAGTATGTGTAAGAGTTTCATCTAGGAAATATACCTAGAAGTTAAATTGTTCATTTATTGGGTATGCCAGTTTTCAAGTATATTAGATGATGACATTATTTCACACAGCAGTTTTACCGTTTTTCTCTGCTTCTAAGTATAAACAAATTCAAGTTATTCCACGTTGTCAGCAAAATTTAATATTGCCAAATTTTAAAATTGGCCAATTTTATGAAATATTTCGTTGTGTTGAGCTTAAGCATATTTTTAATATAATTGTTTACCATTTAGTGATGGAACATTTGGTAATGTTCCTCTTCAAGAATTTTGCCCAGTTTTCCGCTGGGTTTTTACTTTTTCTGATTGATTTATAGGAATTCCTTTACATATTCAGAATACAAATAATTTGTATTGTACAAATATCTTCTCCCGTTTGATGACTTATCTTTTTATACCTGTATGTCCTTTGATGCACAGATGTTCTTTATTTTAATAGAATCAAATTTATCAACCTTTTATGTTTGGATAATTTGTATTTTATTTAAGAAATCGGCCCCTACTGCAAGGTCATAGAGATTCTTCTACTTTGTTATATAAAAGGTTTATAATTTTGTTTAAATTTTTAACTTACTTTGCATAATTTTTTTTTTTTTAATGTATGATGTGAGTTAGAGGTACAGATTTTCCTCCATACAATCATCAGACTATTTACTACAAAGTCTGTCTTTTCCTCACAGCTAGTTCTGTCAAAATTCAGATTTCTTTGTTTTTCTGTTGTCTGCTTTGGATGCTCTAAACTATTTCATTTGTCATTCTGTCCATTCCTGTGCTAATACTATGCATGCTTAATTACTATACCTTTATCATATTCCAAGATCTCTGCAAGGCAAGTCTCCCATGTTGTTCATCTTCTTGAATGGCTGGACTGTTCTTGACCCTCTGTTCTTCCATTTAAATTTTAAGATTGGCCTGTCAAGTTTCAAAAACAAAAACTTAATGCAGTTTGTTTGAGGTTGAATTGAATCCATAGATCAATTTAAGGGGATATTATATCCTATAGTCTTAAAATCAGTGACTATGCTCTACCTCCATTTATTTATATTTTTTTTATTGCCCTTCAATAAAGTTTGATGATCTCTTCATAAAATTCTTGTACCTCTTCGGATTTATTTCTACATACCTGAATTATTGATGCCATTACAAAGAATATTATTAAAATGTTTTGTTTCTGTTTGTTGCTGGAATATAAATTCAGTTGAATTTTTTCTTTTTAAGCCAGAAAATGTTCTGAGGAGTTTTGTGAACTCTTATAATTTAAATACAGTTTCTTTTAGGTATTTCACACAAATAGTCTTATGAGTAATGACTGCTTTATTTCTTCCTTTCAAATTTTCTTATTCCTTTATTAATCCTTTCTTGCCTTGCTATGTTAAGACCTCCATTGTTGAATAGACGCAGTGAGAGCAGGTGATTTTATTCATAATCCTAATAAGAATTTGCTTAACTTTTCACTCTTGATTGTGATTTTGCTATTCATTTAGTACATATATGTATAAATATATGTATATGTGATTTGACATGTATTTAGATATTTATTTTATATAATTTGTTATATGATTTATGTGTATAAACATCTCTATCATAACATTTATAATACAAATATACATTTGTATTATTTAGTATTTTTTGTTTTTATATATGTCTGTGTATATATGCACACACGTGTTATTTATGTACGTGCACACATATATATTATAATCACAAGTGAAAAGTAGTTAAGTGAATTCTTATTTTCTTATTAAGATTATGAATAAGATCACTCACTATTGCCACTTCTGTTCAACGCTGTACTAGAGGTCTTAACATAGTAAAGTAAGAAAGAAAAGTGTAAGGATTAGAGAATAAATGAAATAATTTTTTTAAGGTTAAGGAAGTTTCCTTCAACTCCTAGTTCACTAAAAGTTTTTGGCATGAATGAATGTTAACTTTTAGTAAACATTTTTGTTCTGTATCCACTGAGGTAATTAATATTTTCTCCTTTAATCTGTTAATACAGTGAACCCTATAAATTGATTTTTCAAATTTAAATCAAACTTGTATTCCTGTGGTAATTCTAAATCAGGAATAAAGTGTTACTATTATTATACATTGCTGGATTTAGTTTTCTATAGGGCTTTTGTATCTATGTTCTTGAGTGAGATTGTTCTGTAATTTCCATTCTTTTTTTTAAATACATCTTTATTGGAGTATAATTGCTTTACAATGTTGTGTTAGTTTCTGCTGTACAACAAAGTGAATCAGCTATATGCATACATTTTTGCCATGTCCCCTCCCTCTTGAGCCTCCCTACCACCCTCCCTATCCCACCCTTCTAGGTCATCACAAAGCACCGAGCTGATCTCCCTGTGCTATGCAGCAGCTTCCCACTAGCTATCTGTTTTACATTTGGTAGTGAATATATGTCAATGCTACTCTCACTACGTCCCAGCCTCCCAAAGCTTTCCCCTCTGTGTTCTCAAGTCCGTTCTCAACGTCTGCATGTTTATTCCTGCCCTACCACTAGGTTCATCAGTACCGTTTTTCTAGATTCCATATATATGCGTTAGCATTTGGTATTTGTTTTTCTCTTTCTGACTTACTTCACTCTGTATGACAGACTCATTCTTGCACTGAGACTAGTTTGGTTGGGAATTTTTGATCCGGGGTAGGAATGTGCTTGGTTTGAGATTTAACTCTAATATGGAGCACAATTGGAAGTGTAGTTGTCTTTCAGAGACAGGCAAGTGTCTCATTCATAGATTGGATGAGGTACAGAGAATTCTTCGTTACCAGGTGGTCTACAGAATTCTTCCCAACTCTAAAATGTGGTTCTGTAGTTCATTATCTTTGCCATTATCATTTACTTCATTTCTTTTTGTTTTTTTTAAATGAGGTGCGTTTTTTAAATTTATTTATTTATTTTATTTATGGCTGCGTTGGGTCTTTGTTTCTGTGCGAGGGCTTTCTCTAGTTGTGGCAAGCGGGGGCCACTCTTCATCGCGGTGCGCGGGCCTCTCACTATCGCGGCCTCTCTTGTTGCGGAGCACAGACTCCAGACGTGCAGGCTCAGTAATTGTGGCTCACGGGCCCAGTTGCTCCGCGGCATGTGGGATCTTCCCAGACCAGGACTCAAACCTGTGTCCCCTGCATTGGCAGGCAGATTCTCAACCATTGCGCCACCAGGGAAGCCCTACTTCATTTCTTGAGAAGTACTAGAAAGGGTAGGAGATGGAAGGAAAAGCTGATGTTGCCCTGTTAAGTGGAAATATATTTCAAAATATGACACTGTCATAAGAATTTTTTTTAAAACATTTTCATAGAATTTCCATGGTTCCATACTTTCTGAAATTAATTCATGAAACATTCTGTACTAGACTCAGCAACTTGCTATAGAACGTGCCTAGAAACTATTTAAAGTTGAGTTTTGAACTTTGAACATGTTCTTTTTCAATCTCACCTGGTAATAATGTCAAGTGCACCAAATCTCTTCTATCCACTGGAGATGAGAACATTTCCCCTGTGATGTTTAAACTTAATTCCAGAGTCCCAATCCCACGGGTAATCATCCTCCTTTCCCCTGTACATTAAAGTGGTGTCCTTAATTGCTATAATATTCACAAGGAGACCATTGGAACTGGAGTGCTCTCCGTTGAAGAACAGTACTGCAGGTGATAAGGATAGAGTGGTATTGAGAACTACAGGTGATAAGGATAGAGTGGTATTGAGAAGTACCCAATTTACTTCAGTGAATTTAGTCCTTCTTAGGAGGCAGGCGGTCATGATACATTTACCTGAGCTTTCAGAGCAATAAGGAAAATGTTTGACGTGCATTCAGGACCACAGAAACTTTTAAGGTTTATCTCAGTGGAATAGTGTTCAGAAAAATAGTCTGTATACTTCCAGGATACAAGGGTGGTATACATTTCAAGTTCTTTCAGTCTGGGAGTTTGCAGAATTGTTACCAATGAGAAATATAAGCACTACTAAAGTCACAGTACACTTTTCTCTTGCTCCTTTTGCCTTTGTAGAAAAACTGTGCATCTGTGGGGGTAAATCGGGAAGGCAGCTGTGTTGTACTACTGAAACATGATTGTATAAATCACAGACTGGCCAGAGCAGATGCCACATGCTGAAGTTCTGGACAGTACAACATTAACCACAAGCCCTTTCCTACCCTAATGGGGCCAGCGCTGCACAGCTTGATTTGCTCTGTTAAGCTTGTTAAATTATGCTTTCAGTGCAGCCATGGCCTTGTGTTTTATACTGAGTGAGCCTGCTCAGGTGTCACATATAAAATCTGTTCCTGATATTTATTGAGTGCCTATAGCGGTTGGGGGACTAGATAAGGTTTCTGCTGGTACCTCTAGTCAGACAAATAACTTTTCCTTCTTTGTTCTGGTTTTTATTAGATTCCCCTAAAAATTCCATGTTTGTTATATTAGGTACCATATACGCCTGAGTATATAGCACGGTAAAATATAAAGAGACTCCTATTTTCCCAATGAGGATATGAAAACGTTTAAGGAAATAGGCAGAATGGCCAATGCCCACTTACATTTGATTTACTGATTCAATTAAACATGCATTTTTATAACCGCATATGTAAAATTTCTTAGTGATATTAATACCTTGCTATCACAGGAACTTTTGGATTTTCATATTTATTGCTTTGATATTTAAATACCAGTTTACAAGAGTATCCAGGACTTATAACAGTGAGCTCAAACCCCAGGAATACTGATTCTGTTTTAAATTTCTTTCTTTTGTTACTGATTTATAGTCATTTGTGTCTGAATAGGCTAACCCACCCCACCCCCATATCTTGGTGGCTGAATACAGCAGAATTTATTTCCTTTCCATGCAAAGTCCACTGTAGGTCTGAGTGGCTCTCAGGAGCACCAGTGATGCAGGGTGACAGGCACTGTCATCTGTAGCTGTATTATCTGGAATACCTGGCCTTCCTGATTGGCAGTCAGGGGTGATGGCTCCAGATGGTCTCATAAAGGCATTTAAAAACTTTGGCTCAGAAGTGGCATGTACCGCTTCTGCTATACATCTCTGCTCTTGATCAGAACTCATCAATGAAAACGTCAGTGGGGTAGTATAAAGGGTCCCCCCGCCCCAAGGTGCTCGGAAAGAGAGAACTGACTCTGGGCAAGCACCACAAGGCTAAAACCCAAGACTAACATTGCCTGAAAGTTGCTTTAGGCTAATGTGGAGCTTGTTAAAATAAAGTAAGTGAGAGCGGCTCCAGGATGGGAGAAGCTTTTTAGTCTTGAGGACGAAACTGGGGAGGATGCTTCACCTAATATATCTCATATACAGTGTTGAAGGAAGAAAGGGAGAAGCAGAAGTACATTAAAATTTATTTGGTCTCCTTTAGGGATTAAATTTCACAAGAAATGTCAAGAAAGTCTCCCTAAACAAAAATATATTTACTCCATTCCCTAGGATAAGTAGCTACTAGTAACAGTCATATTACTCACAAGAGTAGTTTAAAAACTCAACCGCCCATCAATTCCCTTAAAGCTTGTCAATAGTCATGAGGTAGACAGCGTTTATAAGGTGAAAGTGTGTGTTCCTAGCCTACCAGCCAAACACGTCATAAGTAAGTCCTGGCCTTCTCTCAAGCAGTCCTGTTCCTACCCTCTTACTGACTGGAAACTACATTTAAAGAATAAAATCCAAACCCTTAACAAATCGTAGTCTGGCTCTGACATTTCAGACAGACCACATCACTGAATGGTGCCCATGCTGAACTTTCCAGCTCTGTGCCCTTAATATTCTTTCTTCGATATGAAAGATTTCCTATGCTCACCCCCACCAGGCTTCCTCCCCCACTGACATTTTTACCTGGAGGAAAGCATTCGGTCTTTCTGGGTCCAAATCAAATGCTTCCTTTCTCAGGGAGGGGTCTTTGAGTCTTCTCTGCGATCCCATGGCAACGTCATTTCCTCATTCTAATCATGTAACCCCTTCTTATCTCCAGCCACCTCTGCCTCAACGGCTCTTGTCCGAGTCTCCATCCTCTCTCCCTCTGAAAGCCTTCTACCTGCTCTCCTGCCTCTGCCCTTGCCGCTCCAAAGTCTATTCTTGCAACAAGAGCGAATTTTAAAATATAAATCAGTTCAAGTCTTTCCTGTGTTCCAGATCATCCAGTGGCTCCCTGTTTCATTCAGAGTAAAAATCAAATTCCTTACAGTGGGTAGACTGACTATTTTTCTATTGATGCTGTAAGAAATTACCACATGGTAGCTGAAAACAGTACAAGTGTATTGTCTTATAGTTCTAGAATTTTATTGGGCCTAAATCAAGGGGGTTGACAGGACTGATTTCCTTTCTGGAGAGAGTCTAGGAAAGAACCTGTTTTCTTGCCTTTTCCAGCTTGTAGAGAGAGACCTCCTGCGTTCTTTGGCATCTCGTCCCTGTCCATCCTTAAAGCCAACAGTGGCCTGTGGAGTCTCTCTCATGTTCTATCACTCTGACATTGACTCTTCTTCCTCCCTCTTTTGTATATAAGGGACCCGTTCGATTACATTGGACCTATCTGGGTAATCAAGGATGCTTTTCCTCTGGTAAGATTCTCAGCAGATCATCAATGTTAAATCTATCAGTGACCTTAATTTCCCCTTGCCATCTAACATAACATGTTCACAGGTTCCAGGGATTAGGACATGAATGTCTTGGTGGGAAGGGGCCATCATTCTGCGTGCCACAGTAGATTGCAACGCCTTCATGGTCTAGCCCCTATTACTTCTCTGATCTCAGGCCCTACTGCTTTCCTGTGTGCCCCCATGTGCTAGTCTTACTGGTCTCATTGCTGTTACAAATTCCTGATATGCTCCCACTTTCGGGCTTTGCCCTGATAGTGTCACCCCCTAAATATCTATGTAGCTAACTTTCTCACCTCCTTTAAGCCTTTGCTCAAAAATCACCTTCTCAGTGAGGTCCAAGCTGACTACCCTATTTAAAATTACAACCTGCTCCCAGCCCACACTATACTCTGTTTTTTTCCCAGAATCTGACATTGTAAGCAACTTACTTTTATGCTTGTTGTCTATAACGTAAGCTCTCAAAGAACTCAAAGTTCTCAAAGAACTTTCATCCTCTGTTATATGTCTAGACCTAGAATAGTGCCTGCACATAGTTGGCAAGCAATAAATATTTGTGGCATGGATGAAATCTTTTTTGTTGTTTGTTTGATTTCCTTTCACCTTTATTGAGATATACTTAATATACAAAAATTACACATATTTAATGTGTATATATCGATGAGTTTGGACACATGTATATACCCAGGATACTAACACCACCATCGAGGCAATGAATATATTCATGACCTCCAATATTTATTGTGTCCCTTGCTTTATTTTCATTTAGTTATTTATTTTGTGGTAAGAACACTAACATGAGATTTACCCTCTTACGTTTTCAAATGCACAATACAGTATTGTTAACTGTAGACACTCTGTTGTACAGCAGTTCTCTAGAATTTATTCATCTTTGTAACTCTAATTTTATACCCAATTCTACAGCAACTCCCTGTTTCCCCTCCCCATCCCCTGGCAACTACCGTCTACTCTTTGCTTCAGTGAGTTTGACTGTTATAATGTTTCGTTTAATAAATATAATCATTTGCCTGCTTCAGCACGTCCCCATAGCCTCCATGAAGGGGCCACGATAGGGCTTGCTTTGGGGTCTTCCATGGTGTCTAGCTGGGGAACTGGCTTGTTGTAGACACTTGGTATATGTCAAAATGAATTATCAAAACAGGGTGCTGGGGGAAAGTATGAAACCCATTTCATTTTATGAGTCTAGACTGGATTTCAGAAACAGAGTTAAGGAGAGTTTCAGGCAATTTCATAGTCATTGTAATTGAGGAGATGGGCTAGGTTAGCAAGGTGGTGGAAGAGTGGCTGAATTATTAAAACTTGGGGTGTCACTATATTGCTTCGTAAAATTACCCCCTCTAGGTCTTCAGCCCTGAGGGCTCTTTTGTTCTTGTCTCATGGAAGGAGCTATGGAAGAGAATATTTAATCATTCAGTGCATTGTCAGTGTGGATGATGAAAAATATTCTGTATATTCCAGCCTGTTCTGCTTCTGAAAGATTTCCTCTCCCTCTGAGTGAATGAATTGAAGCATGAGGATTTGGAAGACCAGGTGTTATTTTTTAAAAAATAAGGTTTTGTTATAAAAATAAGTGCAATCTATATTTTATCATTTCAATTCAGGCCCTAAGCATGCACCGTAGTTACCTTTCATGAAATGTTCTTGCAATAATGCTATTTCACTGGGCTTTGTAATGAAGCTTTGATTTGCATTGCTGTCCTGAGAACTTTCTGACAATGCTCAGGTAATATTATGAAGACAGAAGGAAATGAAATGAAATGATGGTAATGCATGTCCATTGTGAAAAATGTTAAGTTGCCAAGGCAATGTCGTATCGATAATATTTTCATAAATTAAATTAAGATACATTGGGCAACTAAATATTGCATCTCTCTTTATTATCACTTCAAATACACGAGGATGACTATTAGGATGAAAACTAGAAATTAGACATAAAGCATCTCAGCCAAAATGAGAGATGTGCTATTCATTGGTTCAACCTGATGTGCTCTCAAGATTCCTGTCACGTTTACTTAAGGCTTGCAGCCTCTCCCCCTCCGTATATTCCAGCAGCCTCTCTGCTGTGCGCCTCTGCTTCCTGAAGCAGAATTTCTGTTGAGAATTAGTGGGAGAGTCAGTGTAGTTCTATTAAGCCTCACTTCCACACTGCAAAACCAACCCTCTGTTTTAAGTTCTTCTGTTCCTTTAAAGGTCAAGCTGGTTTTACTCTCTTCCCTTCTTTCCTTCCTTCCTTTTTCAAGGAGGTATTTATTTTCAGATTGTTATTGGCATTGCTGGTTAAAATTGCCTGCTTAGGACAAGGTTGCTATACTAGGTCACTGAAATTAAGTTTTCCAGGGTGAGAGAGAACACTTTTGTTGTCTCAGTTTCCCTGTGAAATGGGAAGAAATGATCCCTACCTTACAGGTCTTCATGAAGGGCAAGTGTGATTCTGAATGGGAAGAGCTTAGCACAGTGCCTGGAGCCAGTGGTGAACTGTAGTATTTAACTTGGACCTAAAAATCGGTTCAAATTCTATACCTTTAAATCACTTGTTTAAAAATTAACGGGTTATGTGGTGGTAATGTATGCTCATTGTAGGAGAATTTTAAGATCTTGGTAACCAAAAGGAAGAAAGTAGAAGTTACTCTAATCCCACCACCCACAACTAAGCATAAACACACCATTTTCATATTTTGGTGTATATACATCTAAACTCTACTTTTTAATAGAAATGAGATCATAATACATGCACTTTATCCGTAATATACTCCCTCATCCCCAGTAAATATATTCTAAGACTTTTTCAATATCAATTTAATCTTCTGTAAAGCTTTTGAGACTAGCTGGCATAGAACATTCCAGTCTGTATTCATATCACAGTGTAAAATATTTAGATGGTGCCAATTTTATGTTATTTTAATTACAATGCATATCCCAAATGCCTCTATTTCATTTTTAAACGTTGTGTCAAAGTAGAACTAATCCAATAATATAAAAATAAGGTATCATATAAATCTATTTAATTTGTTTTATATAAATAAATTCACTCAATAAATATTTGTACCCTTGCTGTATGTCAAAGACTGTCTTTTACTTCACTTAATTTTTTTTCCTTCTGAGTCCCTATTTTATCCCAATTAGTCATAATGCAGCTTGGATAGTAATATTTTTTTCTGAGACTTCTTTTATGTACTTGATTCTTGACTGTAACAGTAGCTCTGTGACCTACTTAGAAGCTGTTTCATCTTGGAAAAATCACTTAACCTCTCTGATACAAATAATTGTCATCTCTAAAACAGGAACTAATGTTTACAGGCATCACAGAAATCATGTATGTGGTGTATTATTGCAACAAGAAATTCTAACTTCTTCTGACTTATTTCATTTCTACTATGTCTTAAATTGATTTGCTTGAGAAAGATTGATTTGCCCTGTTTTATACTTAAAGGATTGTTAGCTTTTATATTTCTCTTTTATCTCTCAGTTTATTTAGCCTAAGGATGAGTAAAGCTGATTTCCATTTATTGTTCAGCATTGGAAAATACAGTAGTAGAGCAACCAAGTGGAGGGCAAAGGGGAGGAAACGGGCTCTTCAAAAATATATTTCTAAAAATATTAATAGTAAAGTTGAACATCAGTGGAGTTGATGACAGAAGGAGGCACATTTCTTTAGTTTAAAGAAAAAGGACAAGTTTATTCTGAAGGTAGGGAGGGGAGAATTCACCACTTTCATCAAATACTCATATTAAAGAATGCCTAGAAACGTTCTCATTGGAAGAACTTGTTTTCACGTGAACGGTCTTTTTCCTTCAGTGAAACAAACAAAAAAGACTTATGCCTTTGAAACAGTTGTGGCATTCCTTTACTAAGATTATGTATTACTCAGTGCTCAACTTACCAGACAGACATGCAACAAGTTGAAAATGAAAGATTTTACTTAACACTGTGATGTGCCACCAGGTTTGAAGCCAGATCTTATTCCCTAAAAAAAAAAAAAAAAAAAAAAAAAAAAAAAGGGATCATCTGTAGCATGAGAATGCACTACAGCATCTTCTACTTTCTTTTTTATTTATTTTAAAAAAATAAACAAAACTCCTCTCATGTGCTTAAAAAAAGTGATGTTTTGGTACATATAAGTTTAAGATCAATATGTCTGGGGTTTTTTTTTGGGGGGAAGTAGACCTTTTATTATTATCTAATATCCTCCTCCATCATATTTAGTACTTTTAACCTTATATTCATCTTTACTCATTTGAGTATCATCATTTCTACTTTCTTTTTGTTTGATTTGTATCTCTTAACCCATTCCTTATTATCTTAGTTTTTAAAACTTTATCAATAAATATGTATAAAGCTTAAAAAGGCCAGTATTGTATCAAAGGTTTAATGAACAAGTGTAGTCCCTGGACCTAATTCCTACTCACTAGACAACTATTCGCAATTCTTTTGCTTGTTTTTCTCTAGTGCTGATCTATTTCTAAATAGAAGGCTTGTACTCTTTTTGATACTTATTTTTCAATTTGGGACATTATCTTTGTCTTCCTAATTTATGGAAAATGAGGATTTAAACTCTTTCATACTAACCACCTTTAGCTTTCTTCCCCCCATTTTTCCAAAATAGTTGTAAAAAATTTGAGTTCAATCTGTACTTTGTACTTATATTATTATTTTCTCTGGGTGTATTTGTGTGTGTATATGTAAAACATATATGTAAAAATATGTGTATATGTACATATATAACTATATATAATAGTGTATGTGTGTCTGTGTGTATATGCTACAGAGCATGTGGTGAATTGTGATCCCATTTCCTTCATTATACTGGTTCTCTAAAGTTAAGTGATTAATACATACCAATCAAAAATTTCCATTAAAAACTTCCAGCAGAAATGTAATAATGCCCATAATATAATCAAGCATGTCAGTCTACTGGTTTGTTTTTTCTTGAAGTTATTCCTTCTGGCATCCTCTTTGGATCCTCTTCCTTCAATTGTACTAGATTCTCTAAAAGCCTATGCCCAGCTGTAATATGAGAATTCCCTTTACCTATCTGCTGGGTTGAATCCCCCTTTATTGGGATTTCATATTTTCCCATTGGGGGTTTATTCCCTCATTTTCATAAAGCACACCTCAGTAACTTTCTAAGAAAGATTACCTGAAAGCAAACATTTTTTGAGGCCTCATATTTTTGAAAAAATGCCTTCATTCTACCATCACACTTGATTTGTAGTTTGACCACATACATAACTCTAGGCTGGAAGTCTTTTTGCTTCTGAATTTTGAAGCCATTGCTTTTTTATCTTCCAGCCGTCAATGTTGCTGTAGAGAAGGATGGTGCTATTCTTATTCCACATTTTGTACATGGAGTGTTTTTTTCTATTTGGAAAATTTGGGGATTCTCTTTATCTCTAGTGTTCTGAAAATTCAGTGATATTCATGATCAAGTCTGTATATTTTCAGTGAGTTGGGCCCTCAGTAGGACTTTTTAATCTAGAAAGTCAGATATCTCAATTCTGGAAACTGTCTTGTGTTACTTATTTGACAACTAATGCCCCTTTCTATTTTTTTCTGTATTTTTCTTTCTGGAATTCCATATTAGTTGGAGGCTAAAAGTCCTGGATTGATTCTCTGACTTGTTATGTTTTCTCTCTTATTTCCATCTCTGTCTGTCTCTGTACTACTTTCGGGGAGATTTCCTCAAATCTATCTTCTACCACCTTTGTATTTATATATATTTTTAAAATTTCCACTATTGTACTCTTAATTTCTAAGAGTTCTGTCTTGTTTTCTGAATGCTCCTTTTTATATCATGCTATTTTTATGTTATGAATACAGTGTCTTACTTTTGTCTTCGGCATTCAATATTAATTCTTCAATTCCACTCATGTGTTACCTCTGAATTCCTTCTTTCCGATTGTTTTGGTCGTTTGTTTTGGAGGTTTTTCTCAATTATTATCCTCTGGTGTCAGTTCATACTTAAGAAGGCTGTGATTGCAGGCTCTCTGTGTATGGGGTATGGTGGTGGGAGGTGCATCTCCAGGCTGGTAGCACCCTTAAGCTGATTGGACAGAGATCCTGCTTTTTCACTGGGGCTCTTGAATGTCTTTCTCCGTAG
This sequence comes from Balaenoptera ricei, assembly GCF_028023285.1. Lineage (NCBI taxonomy): Eukaryota > Metazoa > Chordata > Mammalia > Artiodactyla > Balaenopteridae > Balaenoptera > Balaenoptera ricei. The sequence goes on from NC_082645.1 coordinate 90,723,211, forward strand.
ATCTTGTGTTAGTTATGACACATCACTCCAAACTTAGAAGCTTAAAAAGACACACATTTATTATCTCCCACAGATTCTCAGTGTCAGGAATGCAGGAACAATTTAGCTGGGTGATTCTGGTTCCTGAACCTCTTCTAAGAGGTTGTAGCCAAGCTGTCAGCCGGAGTAGCAGTCAACTCAATGCGAATTCACTCCTGAGTTCACTTGTGAGATTGTACTCACATGGTAGATGGCTGTCCTTCACCACTTGGGTGTGTTGATGAGGCTGCTTTGGGTGTGGCTGCTGAATTCCCCCAGAATGAGTGATTCAAGAGAGAAAGCAAGGAAGCAGGCCTCCAAGACAGAAGTGCAATTTTATAACCTAATCTCGGAAATGACATTCCAGTACTGCTGCCATATTTTATTGATCGCATAGACTAATTCTGGTACATTGTGGGAAGGGACTGCAAGGGGGTGTGAATCCAGGAAGCAGGGTCGCTAGGGGCCATTATGGAAGCAGGCCACTCTGGATGCCTTTTCTCAGTTTCCCCAGAGAAGATTCCTCCAGGCTCTTTACCTGGAGCATTAAGCCTAGATGTCAGGGTTGGAGGAACCTGGCTTGGGAAAAGAGAAGGGGATCTTACTATTTAGTATTCAGACTTTTACTTAGTTCTTTGGTTATCAGTGCAGTGTTCACACGCTCCCTCTGTAGTTGCTCCTGGCATCTCCTGGTACAACTACTCCTATAGTTACTGTGTGACTCCTGTTTGGTCAGCCTCTCCAAAAAGCGTAACTACTGATGTGTGCACGGATTAGGGAAGGAGAGGGGCAGGGCAGTCTCTGGAGCATCCAGACTGATGGAAGGAGACGGGGCAAGACCTAACTGGGCATTTTATAGGTTTTCTATCAGCCCTCTCGCCATCAGGCCCACACCAGCCTTCAGAGGAACCTGGTTCCCCAGTTTTTGAGCTTTGCGAGGTTGCCGAAGCTTCAGTTGGCTTCCCCACCCCAGAGATATCTTAAGCTTCAACTTTCTCCATCTGGTAAAGTAATTACTTATGTCTCCACTTCTCATCTTTCAACATTTTGTTGGTATTCCTCAACAGGTCTCTTTTTCTCTTCAGCATTCTTTGACTTTGTGGCCTTAATCTTTTTTTTTTTTTTTTTTTAACTATTTCATTGTCTTTGTGATAAAGTTTTAGCCTGGATGAATTCCTATACTTAGCCTACCATTTAGTATGCATTTCCGTTTTTTCTACTTGTATAATTTCAATACATACCTTGATGATTAGTGTCTCCTACAAAGTTTACTTTTAGAGGAAGAATTCAAAATGTTAACAGACTAAATCAGCTTATCCTGCCCAAAGCTTTTGAGATGAGAATAGAATGGATTTTGTTTTCCATGACTCCCTTGATTTCTGGCTGCTTTAGAGTGTAGTTCACAGGAAGGAAGGGTAGATAGAAATGGTCAGTAGTATAACATCTGGAGAGTCAGCTTAGAATTCCAAGGATTTGGGGTTTATGTTGGACCATTCTTTAAAATGTCCATCACAACAAATGCTTGATAGCTTAACACATGCAACTACATAAAAGATAATGTTTTAAGTGCACATACAACTGAAGTATATCTGTATTTATCTTCAGTTTTAAGTGTTAAAACCTGTCTGTTCCTTATAGTGTTAGGATCATGGAAAGAAAGCTGTAAACAAGTTGGAAATATTTCTTACGATACCACAAGGTGAAACCAGTGAAGTCATTCCGTGGGTAATTTATTACACTGCTAGAAGTTAGACACATGAGAAACTGTCCTGAACTCTCAAATAAAAGTACTTCTAAAATATAGTGTTTCTAAAATTAGTAACTTTTACTTGTCTAGCATAAGCAGAAGAATAAGTTGTATTTAAGATCATAATCTTTTTGCTGATGGACCTAAAATCTAGGTAGTATTTTCTGAAACTCTGACTCTTGCTCATACACTGTCCCTACCCAGGCAAGCTAGGCCCCTTCCTCTCCCTTCTTGATTCTAGCTATGAGTTTAGAACCAAATGTGCTTTCCCTCAGTCAGGCGACAGCTTCCCATCCAAAAACTCCCCAGGGAGACACAAAGCCATCATCCCGGATTGTTTGTATTGTCTGTACTTCAAATGCCAATTCTTACTTTCTGTGTTCTTTTGTTCATCTGTCTTCTTCTAGTATTCATAATTTATAACTGTAGTTTCATTATACAAAATATTTTTAGATGTTCAAAAATTTTTTTCTTGGACTGTCTTGTGTATAAATGTCCTTATCTCCAATGAGACTATTTAATTTTCGGGAGTAGGGAATCTCTTCTCTCGCTGCTTTGTCTGTCCTGTGCTGTTGTGCAGAGTTTCTCATCCTCAGCACTCATGACTGACATTTTGCCCTGGATGAGTCTTTGCTGAGGAGAGGCTGTACTGTGCATTGCACATTGTGGGTTGTTGAGCAGTATCCGTGGTCTCTACCCACTAGACACCAGCGGCACCCCCATGCCTACCCCGACGTTAGTGGCCACCAGGTTATCTCCAGTCATTGTCAGATGCCCCCGTGGGGGTGGGAGGAGGCAGTCCTACTGGTGGAGTGGAACTTACCTTGGGAGAAGACCTGAAATGAGTTGCCTAATACTGGAGAGGGGGGCCGGATAGGCTGAGAGGATTCAGAGATCTAATATTGCTGCAAGACTTGGGCATGCATAGGAACTGACGGAGCAAAAAGTAGAAGTGTTCTCGAGAGGTGATTGACAGTGCTGTGAATTGGCATCCACAGGACCATGGTCAGCATCAGAGGTTGAAAACCACTTTAAGGGAGCAACTGCTGAGGTACCACAGGGGGCCAAGGGGCAGTGTGACCTGTACTGTCATAGTCACGCTTCCACAGTCGATGGAAGGAAGCAATGCAGCAATTTAGACAGTTCGGGAACCAAGGTGTCACCCTACTGTGAAATCTGTAGACAGAGAGGGCATTTCATGTATCTTTTAATCTTTCCATCCTTGTCTGTGTGTCTGTCAATTCACCTTGTCAACAGCCCAGTGGCAGACTTAGCTATCTAAATTGTCTTGCTAACCAACTTCACCCCTGGAACTTGGAGAATTCTTAGGAAAGGTATCCCATATTCATATTGGCATGCTGGTACTTTGAATTAAATGAAAATAAGAGTTGAACCATACACTAAATAAAAATAAAAATAGCTTCATCCTGACTCCTTGTGCCCTTTTCAAATAAGTCTGCAAAACCCAGAAATTTCCCGACAGCTGTACTTCAACCACAGCTGTTTTAACCTCTCTGCAGGTGCAAGTAGATTTCTGTCATTCTGCATTTGTGATTCTGATATCTGACTGTCACATGTACAGTTACTGAAGTCCACAGGGTAGAACTACCTTCTTATCTATGGTTCTCAGGTACGGAGCATGAAGGGATGGTTGCAACAGAGGGAGTGATATCTAATTCACAGCTAGGATGCTCCAGTCTGCAGACTGAGGAGAAAGTGCCTAAGTAATGTTGTTCATCAACATTTACCTCTGAGCTTTGGCAATAAAGTTTACCTGTAAGGATATTTAGCATGTTCTAATCGAACGTGCCCACTATTATCTTGGATTTTAAAAATCACTTGCCCAACAAACATTTATTGGGCATCTCCTCTGTGCCATGCACTGTGCTAGCTGTAGAGAATACAGTAGAGAGCAGGGCACATGCAGCCCCTGCCTTCACACAGCTTGTAGTCTAGTGGGGGAGACAGACAATTAACAAGCATATAACTTCAAACTCTGAGAAGTGCTACAGAGGTGGCAGTTTTCAGAGAACCCAGTGTAATTAGCGTCAGAGAAGATGTCCGTAAAGAAGTGAAATTTAATTTCAGTACATTTGAGGCCAAAGGAGTGTTCCTGTCTTAGGGCCTGTATGTACGTAGGCCTACACTCTAGGCTGCAGAGGTCACTTTCTCTATGTCCCATGAACATTTTTTTCTTTTAGCACCTCACATTAACTGGCATGTTTTACACGTGTTTCTCCTCAGCAAGATGCAAACAGTTCCTGGAAGATACGCAGTGGGTCTTATTTATCTTGGTGTGATTCAGTCCCGGGTTTCACAACTCAATAATACTGAATAATAGGAAGGACACGAACGAGTGAATGACCAAAATGTATGAATTAATGAATGAACAAATTGAAGGATGAAATAAAGGAAGTTGGAAGGTGCTTTGTCCTCTGCATTTATTCCTGCTGTTGGAAACCCCTTCTTCTTATGAAGTGGGATTTCTTACCTAGTTTTGAACAATTCGCCTTATTTGGCGTTGGAGGTCCGGCATTCAGCACAATGCCTGGCACTTAGCCATTCAGTAAGTGAGAGGTGAATGAATGAGAGAACGGGTTTATTTTCCTGATTGCGAGCCTTGTTTAAGCCTTTTTGCTGACCTCTGAGACCCAGAGTCTTGCCTGCCTTCATTCCCCCAGCCACAACAGTTAACACTTGTTAGTTTGTCTGGAAATGAAAAATTGGTTTTATCTTTAAAATATGTCTCAAGACCCGCACACCGCGATGAAGAGTGGCCCCCACTTGCCACAACTAGAGAAAGCCCTCGCACAGAGATGAGGACCCAACACAGCCATAGATATAAATAAATAAATAAATAAATAAAATACGTCTCAAAACTGTTTCTTTCTCTGCCTAGGCCAAACCACTGTCAATCATCTCTCTAGCACAACTATCATAATCTCCTCTTTATCTCTTTACAATCCATTCTCCCCAAAGCAGCTTAAAGTATATTTTAAAAGATGAAATATAAATATAAATGCAGAATATAAAGCATTCTATAAATTAGATTATGGTGCTGAGAACCACAGTGGCTTGCTGGCACATAGAGTGAAATTTGAACCCTTACCCTCTGCCAGACCTACTCATTCTGACCCCTGCCTACCTCTGTGGGGTCCTCTCATGCCCTTTACCCTCTTGATCTTCACGCTACAGACACACCGGCCTCCAAGCATGTTGTCCACATACCCCACTGTCATTCCCCAGATGGGGATCCGGCCCAGACAGGCACTCAGGAACTACTGGAGACATGAATGGTTATTTAGTCTACTGGTTTTCAGTTGCTATTTAACCTATGGGATTCTTCCTTTCCAAGGAAATTTTATGCAGAACTCTAACATGTAAAGGAAATGAAAACTGTGGTCCTCTGATTGCCGTTGGAACAGAAAGCACAGGAACCTCCTCTAGGTGCCAATGCTGCTTCTGGAAACACAGGGTCCCATCAATCATCGTCTGCAAGGCATTGATCTAGTCCCACGACACCTGCCTGTTTTTTGTATTTACTATCTCGGGCTTCTCTGAATGTGGACCACTGTCCTTCTGGGCATGTAGAATGTGCTTCCTGTCTAGGTGAACTCCTGACCGCCTGCCTTCCTACATGGCCAAACACTCTACTCTTGAAAAGTTAAAACAGTTTAGGTGGGACAATAAGATGGATGTATGAAAGTTAAATAAAATGTTTATATGAGTAACTTCCAAATAGTTCCCCAAAGCATCGTAAGAGTCTAGAGAAGCAAGAGTTTAGTGGGGGTGAGAGAGAAGTACAGGAATAATTCATGGAGATGTTGGGACATAAGATGGGGATCAGAAAATACTAAGGAGTAGAAAGAAATGATACAGGTCATCTCCTGTACATTGGAATCTGAGCAAAAGTTTAAAGGGGGTGAGAAAATTGTAGTAACTGAGAGGGTGCTTGCATCATCCTTGCCCGCATTATGAGATAGACTTGAAGGTATTTCCCATCACGTTGTAAAATGCATTGGGTGTCACACTACGGAGGCAGAGCTGAAGCTGTAAATGAATGGGTGCCGTAAAAAGTATGCAAGGTTGACGGAATAGTGACCATATCGCTAAGTGCATTGTATAAATACTGTGGGTTAGACACTATTTTAAGCAGTTTGTGTGAATGTCTTCTCTTCTCAATTCTTACAGATAAATTTCATCATTACTTCCATTTATATATGAGGAAACTGAGTTTTAGAGATGTCACACTGCTTGCTCAAAGCCAGAAAAATTTCCTAAGTGAGGCGGACAGGATTTGATTCCATGTCTGTTTGTTAACTTTCATGCTAAAAGAAACCAGAGTGGGAAAACCAACTGGGCATTTTTTCCATAATCCAAGTCAAGAAGTGAGAAGGATCTAAACCAAGACATATTAATTTGGGCTGATCACAGAATATACACTGTCTGGAATTCCCTGCTCTAAATATAATCGAACCTAGAATGGTGTTAGTGGAAATGGAAGAAAGTTGTATTCTAGAGACATTAACCACATTGTGGCATAGAGTAAGTGTGAAAGCCCTTTGACTGCTGCAAAGTTCTATATAAATGAGCCCCTCTACTTTGAGGGACCACACGTACAATTTTATTTTCTCAAAGGTGAACAGGCTCCAAGGGCCAAAACTCATGAGAGGTGGATTTGTGAACCTTAACAACAGTTGATCGCTTTACTGTAGGGAAAATACCTGTCTCAAGAACTGAGGCTGGTAACCTGCTCAGGGAAGTCTCCTCAGGGGATGAAATCATAGGGCACAGGTGACTCAGTGCAAAAAGAATTAAAAGAGGGAATTGATTCTTTTTTTTTCTTCTTCTTCTTTTTTAATTTATTTCTTTATACAGCAGGTTCTTATTAGTCATCAGTTTTATACACATCAGTGTACACATGTCAATCCCAATCTCCCAATTCATCACACCACCACCCCCCAAGCCCCCGCTGCTTTCCCCCCTTGGTGTCCATACGTTTGTTCTCTACATCTGTGTCTCAATTTCTGCCCTCTCTGGTGGATGAGGCTATCTCAGGAATTGATTATTCATAAGGAATATTTCCATTAAGGTTGGGTAGCGTGATGAATTACCCTTCTCAGCTGGAGGATTTTTCTATCTAAATATCCATGATTATATGTTTAGAAGCAGAGCATCCTGTCTCCTAAGAGCTGTGTGGATAGTCTGTGAATTTTTCCTCTCCAGCCCCTGCTACCTGCCACTCCCCACTTCCCTGTTTAGAGGGAAGTTGTGTTTGGAAGCTGTCATGATGTAGAGGAAGGAGCGCAGACTTGGGAGTTGCGTTAGCTGGATTCTAACTCCGGCTCTGCCACATATGACCTTTGGGATCTTTGCCAGATTATGTATCTTCTCTGTGTCTTGGGTTCTTTCTCTGTCAGACAGGGTAATCGTATCTACCTTTGCAGGGTTTGTCAAAGGAATGTAAATGTGTGGAGAAGCTGGCTTACCATATGTAGTGTAAGATGGTGAAATGTAGGTGAGCTGGGCCATTTCCATTGCACAGACAGAGCATTACACCCTCACTAACAAATGCAAATATAGTAGTTACTGTTGTGATAAATATCATGTCCAGCCAAGAAAAAAATATTATTGAATGAACTAAAATTTTATTTTTTTAAATTTGTCACTTTTCAGCCCTTGCTTCCAAAGATACATCTTGATTGTCCCATCCTTGGCCAAGGACATTTTGGCAGATCACTAAACTCATCGAGTATAAGTTGTACGAAAACGAAAGCAAAACAAAACAAAAAACCCCACAAAAACTATAAACAGTAAATGTTAAATTCCAGCATCATCTTACTACTGCCTCATATGCACTCATTGTTTTCTACTTCTGTGAACATCTGCCCTAGCTTGGATCACTATCTTGAATGATATCTCACCATTTTGCCGGACTTTGCTTACTGGTCTCATCAAGGGACACTCATCCTCACCCAGTCCCTCCTCCAGATCATCACCCTCCTCAATCAATGTCTTGCTTAATGACTTTCTTAATTTCTTCTTAACCGCAATTGACTAAATGAAGTGGTCCTAGACTCTACTGAATTGTCCTGTGTAGGCACTCTCTGAATCCTGGCCTTGTCACTGGGTGACTAGCAGAAAAATGGTACCATTGCTAGAAACAGTAAAGTCAAAAGGGGAGCTGACAGGAGGGAAAAGATAAGTGTAATTTACAACACAATTTGTCTAAGCAGAGGTGATATTCAGGTGGTTAGAGATAAGAGACTATGTCTCTAGTTTGGAAATCTATGTTTTTTGGTAATACTGGAAGATAAAGTTCATTCCTCAGGTATTCATTCATTCCTTAAATGTTTAGTAAGCATATGCTGTTGCCAGGCACACTGCTAAGCACTGGGAGTAAAAAAGGGAGTGAATTGGAATTCTTAGGCATTCACTCTCTTAGGTGTGATGTATCTGTGTACACAGATCTACTTATTTATCCATAGCATAATGCTTCAATTTAATATCCAGAATATGAAATGTGATCATTAAATCTGGAAAGAAGGATAGAAGTTGGGAGACCAACATTCTGAAACCTATTAGCCAGATGACTGAGGCACCTATTCTGAGCCTTAGTTTTCTCATTTGCAAACTAAGACTATTGGACAAAATTAACTGTATTCAGCTGATCTCTTGTCAAATCAAACCATTCTGCAAAGATTCCTGAAACATTTGACTTTAAATGCTTTTGAAAGATGTAATAAAGGTAATATACACACTTAAATAAATGTATTACATACCTAGAATTTGCCTCATTGTTCTTGACCCAAGCTTACAATTAAAATTCCAGGTTACCAATTTGACTTAGCTGTATAACTAAAAAAATGCACATGCAGGTTAAAATACTGTTTTTTTCTGTTTTATTTACTGTGTTTCATGCAATATTTTGCTTGTCCAGTGAGTTCAGTTTTTAAAGAAATTTCCATCAGTAGTTCACACCTGCAATACCCACCTCAACTCTAAGAAGCTAGGAGCTTTATGACTCATATAAAAATAAGTGATTTTTACCTGAAGTCATCAGAATGGATGGTTCTTTTTTATTTCACAGCTTATTGAGATGTAATTCATAACATACAGTTCATCCATTTAAAATGTACAGTTCAATGGTTTTTTAGTGTATTCACAGAATTATGCAACTATCATCACAGTCAATTTTAGAACATATTCACCACGCTGAAAAGAAACCCTGCACCCCTTAATAACACCCCCGATCCTCCCCCGACTCCCCAGCCCATTTGCAGCCTCAGACAATCACTTATCTACTTTCTATCTCTGTAGATTTGCCTATTCTGGGCATTTCATGTAAATTGAATCATACAATAAGTGATCCTTTGTGATTGGCTTCTTTCACTTAGCATAATACTTTCAAAGTTCATCTATATTGTAGCAAGTGTCAATACTTCATTTATATTTATTGCCAAATAATATTCCATTTTTTGTATATGCCACATTTTATTTATCCATTCATCAGTTTATGGACATTTCTGTTGTTTCCATTCTTTAGCTATTGTGAATAGTGCTACTATGAACATTTATGTGTGAGCTTCTGTGTGGACATATGTTTTTATTTCTTTTGTGTGTGTACCTAGGGGCAGAATTCCACTAAGGAACTGCCAGGCTGTTTTCCATTGGTGCCACACCACTTTGCATTCCTATCAAAGTGTTACTCTTCCATTTCCATCTAAACTCTTCTTAGAATTTCATAAATGCAGACAGATCCTCGCTGGCCTTGGGGGGAAAAAAAAGTGCCCTTCTTATAAATTCATTCATACAGCACAAGGGGAAGAGTTTATTTTATACTTTTAGATAAAAAGTTTGTTTCCAGGTCAGATTACATTTACAATTATAACATTTCTTTAAGGAGTTGCTAATTCATAAAGGATTTGGGGAATGCCATCAATGCTTGTTATATTTGGGGGACTTGTTCTATGTATGAAATTATTTTTGAAACTTCTGTCTGTGTTGTACCCACCAAACTTCTGTCTGTACCCACCAAAATCAGGTGGGTAATAGTGACTTAAGGTGTTTCTCTCCAAATGTTAAAACCCTAGGGCCATGGCAGTGGGGCATTTCTGTTTAGAGATTCTATTGTTGAGTTGTCCCCAAGGTTAGTCTTTTGGAACATTGTACTACACTTTTGTCCTCGAGCTCTCATTCTGAAATTAGAGATGGGCAAAGTCAAGCAAACAAGGCAAAGGTTAATACCGGCAGGCTAATAGGAAACAGATGGGAGTCGTCAGCCTGAAGTGAGGTCCAGCTAGAAGCCTTCCGTCAGAGACCCAAGACAACTTGAACTGGAAATTTGACCAGGAAGGGACTCCCCAAGCGACCTTGCTTCAGAGCACCTCAGCTGAAAGGGCGGCAGAGTTCAGGGAAAGGTGATGGGTGACAGAGGGACAGAGAAAGCATGATTACCTGTAGGTTGCCTCAAAACTACAAATTTATAATATAGCAAATAAAGGAAATGTGAACGATTTCATTAACCTCTATAGACATGTATACAACTGGAAAGGTGTTCTGAAAAGAACTTCTTGAATAGTTCAATAAAAATACATTGACACTGGCTGAATCCCAATTTTAAAACTCCCCTGAGGATTAGGGAACAGATTCTGAGTAGATGGAGTGTAGGATAAAATAATTATTTAGACTTTTTATGGCACAATAAAATTTACTGTAAATGGTAAGCAAATTACGTACGGTAGATTTTCCTGATTCTGGCCGAGTATTGGGGCCGTAAATTGTGACTCACATTTTAGGGTTAATTTTTCAACATCTGCTTAGACTGCCTCTGGAAGTGGTAACTTTGGAAGGACTGACGGCAAAGTGGAACCAGAGTATGTACGGTTGCTACGTGACAAGCAGGAGGGGACACATTTACTGAACACCTATTATATTGTAGGCATTATGCCAGACATTAATATACATTTACTTGCTCATTCTTTTCATTGACCCTGTGCCTTTACTTTTCATCCTTACTTTAAATACGAGGAAACTGAGACTCAAGGAAGTTAAGGGACTTGACCTACTCATACATGAGGTAAATGGTAGAAACACAGGAATAGGGTCCTTTTGATTCCATAGCACACTTTTTTATTTTGTATATTTTACCTAAGGTGCATTGTTAAGAGTGTCAAATTCTTTTACCTGATCAAATTCCTTTTGCTTTTCTTTTGAGAAAATAAAACAAAAAAGAAAATTCAAAATATTAGAAGTTACCTTTTCATATAAATTCAAACCTTTATTTGTATTATCCTTATTTCCATAATGTGCTGTCTTTAGTAATCACCTGCTTATTTTATTGTTTAGTTGAACAATATAAATATATGATAAAATAAGCCTAATGACTACAGTCAGTCGAATTAAAAGAGTTAAATTTTAAATGGTATATTCCTGTGTGACAAAAAGTGGTTATTATACATCCTGTCTAATATTACCTGAACATATTGTCTTCAATATATAATTCTATTACTTTATTAAATAACCATGCCAGTATCTTCTCAAACCAGTTCACTTTTATACACAATATCTATGCCTGAATTCTAACAGAAATCAGAATTTGCCAGCCAACACTGAATTGGAAAATGCCTCCATTCAAAATTTCCTACAAATGAACTTTAGAAATGTATTTTAAATTTCATTCTAGTGAAACCGACTTAGAATGAATCTTAATGGGCTAGCACAAAATAGATTTTGGATTGATTTTTCCCATAAAATATGTAAAGCCCTATTTTTAAATAGATTTTTTTCCTCCGAGATATTGCTCCTTTTCTCTGTTTAACAATGAATTTGTCTAAAACATTTCTTTTTAAACTTTACTTAGATTACAATAGAATTAACATCTTAGAATTACCAGGGTGGATGGAAAGTACAGAGGAAGACCAGATTTTAGACCACGTTGACTTCGAGTCAGTGTTTTGCCTGTAGTTCTCAAGAATTATGTGCAAGTTTTACTGCATTTAAAATGGTTTGCAGGCTCAGTTCTTCAGAATATTGTCATTTGTTGAGCAACATAGCCATGCACAATTGTAACAAGCCAGAACATGGTTGTCCCCCCGCCCCTTTACTTCACAAGTCTGCCAGGCAGACTGTATACACCAGACGACATCCATGCAAGGCGTCCCTCTACATCTTTCTCTTTTGCTTGCTTCTTGTTAGTTACAAAGATACATACTGTGCCAGGCACTAAGCTGGTTTCAACAGCTATTTATTTAGATTGTGTGAACTGGAGCTGAACTTGAACCCAATTAATAGCAACTGAACTTGAACAAACTGATATGAAATCATTACAGGCTCAGTTCCCTGGTCCATTATCCCTGAAGAGATCATCCGACAGCACTCCAGGTGCCTTTTCTATGCCAAGTCTTGGTGCAGTGCCCAATCAGAAAGTGTCGGGGGGATTAGAAGTTCGGTTGCATCGGAGTTAGCTCATTACCACATTTGTGATCGCTTTCACAGAGAAGAGAGGTGGTGATCCCACTGGGAGGGATTGCAGAGAAGGCTTTGTTTTCAACACCATCTGGCACATGGTTGGCACTCATTAACACAGCACAATGTCGATTAAAATAATAATTGTACATGGTAGCAATGCTGCTTAGATAGGTCCCCACCTTTGACCTCCCAGCAGAGGAAATGGAAGAAAGGGAAAGCTGAGGAGAGTTGCCTCTGGTAACCATGATCACTGAGTTTGCATCTCTCTTGGTACCTATACCATCCCCAATTCATCTACCTTATTTTCATTTTCATGTATTTATTTATTTTTAGTAGCAGTGACCTTTTTCATTTTGGACTGGGATTACGATAAGCCTGACCATGGTCCCAGTTCCCAAGCACCCAAATTATTGGCACTCCAGCTATGTAACTAGACACTCCATGCTGTACTGCAGCCAGAAAAATTTGTGAAAGGGCATTCTATAGAGTGATATTTCTTCTGCAACTTGAATTAAATATAATTGAGGGTTTTAGGCTTTCCTCCTTTAACACTTATATTAATGGACTCAGCCATTCAGGTGATTAGTAAGACCGAATGTCTTTCCTTAAGAAAGCAAGTGTGGATTTACATTAACAACTCTAGGACTTTGGTCTGGCAGAATCTGCTTTGATTTGTTCACAGAAGTCTCCTTGGCAGGCTGCACTGTGCATGGGGATAGGAGTGCAGGCTTTCAAAGGCTCCTGCTTGGGTTTGAATCTCATTTTACCATATATTAGGTGTGTGAACAGGACCAACCTTCTCTGTTTCCTTAGCTATGCAGTGAGGTAAAAGACATCCTCAAGCTTTGAATTGTTTGAATAGCTGTGAAGACTAGCAGAGCACTTAGAATTGTGCCTGATGCTTGGTAAGCTCTTGATGAGGTTTAGCTATGATTATTTTTCGCACAAATGGTAGCACGTACTAGCTGTGGTAATGGAGGTGGTGGTGAAGTGGGCATCTGATCAGCTCTTTCTGATAAGACATCTTAATTAATTCCTTGTTATGCTAGACCAAGGTGAGAAGAAACCATTTAATATGGGTAATTTCCCTATAGATATATAATATGTTCATACTGTGATGGTTAACGAAGTATATCATTTGTTTCCAGGGCAGATTTTACATATCTTATGCCACAGAAATTAGTTGTATATCTCAGGGCTATAGGTGCTATCACTAATGGTCATGTGGTCCTCTCTGGTGGTGGAACCATGGACAGCATGACCTCCAGCAACCTGATGATTTGCATCCTGTGATGCTGAGTGTAGCCAAGGCTTTTTATTCTGTGTGCTATTTGGGTTGTGGAGAAGACTTCAAGAAACTGGCTTTCTGCGAGAGTGTTTAAATATCATTCATTCCACCGAGAGAAAATGACAGACATTTTAGATGCAGGAGAAAGATTAAATGCATTTGGTGGAACCAGCAGCACTAAAAAGGGCTGCATCTTTGTTTTGTTGCTGTTTATCTTCTCCCCAGCAGCGGAATATTGAGCTTCCACAGGCTGTGATTCAGGTATTAATGCCGAGTTAGGTCGGGCAAGAGTGTGTTCAGTCTGTGACACTTAGATAGCAAAGGCAAACTGCTCACGGCCATTTGTCAGGAGTTCCTGTGTGCCAGTGATTGCATGCTTGTGGCTCATAATCAGGATGATTCACAGCAACCATTAGATGGGCTTACTGGGGCTGTGTTTTCCTTTTGGACTGCTGTCATTGCCAGAAATGTCAGCATTTCTCCTGCAGACCTGCCCGTTTGACATATGCACAGTGCCCTTTCCTTGGGCTGGAAAGCTTGCTGCTAACATCATGGGTGACTTTTATTATCCTGAAGGAGTTGTCTCCCACCAGTCCCTTGGAGAAGAAATTGGAATAAATGCTCTGTTGTTTTTTTCTTAAGTGATACTCTGGGACTGTTGACAGAATTTGTGCCACAGTGTTCTCTCGGGAAGCCTGGTTTCCAGATTCCCTGCCTTGGTTTAACTACGCACACACTTGAGAATCAGCCACGCGATGTCATGGTATTGGCTTTTCTGTATCCGTGGAACTGGACCCATGGTCTGGATTACTGTTGAGCAGACGTGTAAAATGCCAAGAGTGTCTCTGGGTTTAATACCAGCCCATCTCTGAGATCCAAGGGTGCCCCCTCTCCCGTCCCTCGACACACATATGCTTTGTATCTGACCTTATACGTTGAATCAGCAACTGGTATTTCTGATACTTCATTTAATTCTGTGTACCCTGGTTCGGGCTCACCTACATCCCTGCATGATTTCTCAACCGACACCTGTCCCAACTCTGAATTATTTACTTAATTTAACAGGCATCCCTGCAGTACCCACAGTATGCTAGAGTCTGGGCATACAGCGGTAAAAAGCTGTACAAGTCTCAGCTCTCAAAAAGCTTCCATCCTGGCTGAGTCAGTAATTACACCTGTAAACAAATGATAATATCATTGCAACAAAGAAAATTAAACAAATTAAAGGAACTCTGAGAGGACTGCTCTTAGAGGAGAGGGAGCGTTCAGAACAGAGGGATCAGCTAGCGCGAAGGCTCTAGGGCAGTCTGGATGCATCAGGGAAGACCCAAAGCGAAAAAGGAGGCCAGGTGGCTGGAGTGTAGTGAGCAAGGGGGAGTGGGGGGAGTCCGGTGAGAGCAAAGGCCAGATCACCTAGAGTCTTGTAGGTCTTGGGAAAGAGTTAATTTTATTCTAATGGAGAAATGAGGCCTGGAAGCAGGATAGTGCTAAAATCTGATTTACTTTACGTCCCTGTTTCCGCCTCTTTGACTGAAGCCCAGCCTCCAGTGCCAGAGTACTAGCCCCTATCCCAGCTTCTGCCTAGGGGTTTGGTATTTAGCTTTAAAAATGTTCACACATACGTGTGTACTTGGTTCTCCTTGTTTTGCTGTGTCTAAAATGTGAACCAGCCTTGCTTCAGGTATCAGAGCGTTCCTCCACTATCTACCATCCTCCACCACCACTCACAGCCCCTCCTGTCGGGGGCATTCTCTTCTCCCGGAGGCAGAGGTAACCCCTCCTGCTCTGCGGCGTCTCTGTGCCTGGTCCCCACCACTTCTCTTACTCTTCTTACCCTGTCCTGTGAGTCTCCTTTCCTATGGGCTGGGAGCTCATCTCAGGCGGTGCCCTTGTCTTATTCCTCTAAGTTTTTTCCCAACTTCTACTTCAGTGCCTTGAACACAGTAGAAGATGCATGCATGCATGGACGGATGGATGGGTGGGTGAATACCCACTAAGAGATTACTTACTAAAATGTCACATCTCCCGGGAAGACCTCTCCAGCAGCTATTATTATAGCTCTCCCTCTTGGCTCCTACAGCACTTTGCAGTGACTGCTTGGATATCTTTAGTGACACTGTCTCATGCATTATTGTGTACAAGTCAGTCTCTTCAGAACCCTTTGGGGGTCAAGGACTATGTCATACTCATCTTTGTTTCCACAGGATTTAGCACAGTTCCTAGAACTTAGCAAGTTTCCAGTAAATGCCTATACAGAATAAATGTTGAACAGGATATAAACCTCCAAAAACAGACGGACTCTAGAAGTAGGTTATCAGACTCACTCCTGGGCTAGATGTGTTTCCTTAAGGAGTTTGTAATCCCCCAGAGACTTCCCAAGTCAGTCCGATTTAGAGGTTTTTTCTTTTCTTTTTTTCTTTCAAGTAATTTTGACCATGACTCAAAGCAAAAAAAAAAAAAAAGCATTTTACATTGCAACCCAGCAAACACATGTGGTAAAACTTTTCTATAAAACAAAGCATAGCTTTACTATGTGTAACACAATCTGTTATTTTCTATACCATCCATGATTTGAAATGCTGATTATGACCCCTTAAACTGATTTCAAGACTCACGAATGAGTTGTATCCTACATAGTCAGAAAATCCTGCTTTCAAGGATCAAGAGATTTTCCTGAGATGGATTTCAGAGAAAGCAACATGAACTCTACTGGCTCTTGGTTGAATATTTGCCCAAAACTAGCAGTGACCATGTGGTACCCAAATAAAAAATGCTGTCATTGACAAACAGTCTGTGCACTGTGGGAGAGCCATTGCCATATAGAATTAAATTGTTTTGAATGATGGAAATTTAGCAGATGTAGGTCTCCTAGTCATTCAGTCCACCATATTTGTACGCAACATTGTGAACGTTTTAGGTAAATGTGTTGCTTCTAAAATGAAACCATGGGCCCACTGAGATGTAGGAAACTTACCATTTCCTCTGCCAATATGTTTATATAAATATTGCCATCGTTAAGTGTGCTCAAGTAGCAGAACTATTTCAGTCTTTTTATCTCTTTAAAACTAATTTAAATCTGAGCGTTAAAAGACTGTTTGATACCATATGTTTGTTTTAGATAGGAAACGAAATCTATTCTAAACATAAGGGTTTATGAAATCTGTATTCTGAACATAAAGGCTTATGAAATTAGTATATAGGCTGTGGTAGATTACTTCATGATCACAGCTTCCTCCCATCTTAGTATGTATGACCCTTTGTAATGTGACTTTGCTACTGCTCCCATTCAGAGGGAGGGTGTGTTTCCTTACCCCTTGCTAAAATGTGTTCTCATATGCTTTGCTAAGAATCCAACATTTGCTGGGTAATAAGTCTTTTTATTGTGGTGTGTAAGTCTAGTCTGAAATTGATGGGTTTTCTATTCAAAGACCATTTAAAAGCTACTTTTGAAAATGCCCAGGAGCTATGGACAAGGAGTATCTCAGGCCTTTTGTAAAACTCTTGGATAGTCTTCAAGAATACAACCAAAGACAGTCACAAACTGGAAAGATACCCATCATACATCCTGTATAGCCGTGTACATGGAAGGAACACATTAAATGATTTAGCAACGCCACCAGCATAGCTGAGCAGTCATCCTATTTCATTTTGAGGCCCAAATACCTCATCTGTGGAAGCAACCTGCATGTGTACACATGTGTATGTTTTCTAGATAACATAGTATTGGATGACCTAGACAAGCATAGTACAAAGGCAGTTCTGATAGCGTCCTTTCATGTATAGCTTATAAGGGCAATTCCTCCTTTTCTGTGTCAGCTTTTTTGGAAAACAGCACTGTGTATTGGTTTGCTTGCCCTCAGAAGACCTGGAGATGAGATTATGATCCTTCCTCTCAAATTAATGGAGGCTTGTCTCAGGAGCCATTTGACAAGTTCAAATACTGGCTGATTTAGATACTGGCCTCTTATCAGCACCTGCAAGTTAATGCTTTTCATAGGTTGGAGGTCTGTGTTAAGTTTTGTTGTCAGATTCCCTCCAATCTTGGTAGATTATGCTTTAATTTGCTATTCTGTGACTTCTTATCATTATTGTCTATTTCATGCTATTCAGTTATAATAAATACTAACCTAATATAATGCAGTACTTATGGATATAATGGGCTTGTGACATAAGCTGGGTAAAACAAGTATCACCTTCAAGTTAATAAACATTTCACATCCTGGCATAATTTGGTCTATTCCTAGGACTTGTGCAAAAAAAAAAGTGTTAAAGACTTACTTGTTCTATCACTTATAATAGTCATAGATATTCAGTCTTTGGCCTATTCTTTTTTTAAATATTTTTAAAAATTTGTTTAATTTATGTATTTTTGGCTGTGTTGGGTCTTCATTCCTGCACACGGGCTTTCTCTAGTTGCAGCGAGCAGGGGCTACTCTTCCTTGTAGTGTGCAGGCTTCTCATTGCAGTGGCTTCTCTTGTTGTGGAGCACAGGCTCTAGGCGTGCAGGCTTCAGTAGTTGTGGCACGCAGGCTCAGTAGTTGTGGCGCACGGGCTTAATGACTCCGCGGCATGTGGGATCTTCCCAGACCAGGGATCGAACCTGTGTCCCCTGTATTGGCAGGTGGATTCTTAACCACTGCACCGCCAGGGAAGTCCCTGGCCTATTCTTTTAATTGATTGAAACCCAGTCATTACTGTGACTCTCAAAAATCCATTTGTAGAAAATATTTTAAATTCAAACCAAACTCTGTATTTCCCATTCTTAGGATTAGCAGGCCCTCTATGTTCAAACATCTTTTCCTTGAAAGCTAGAACTTTAATGCTGTTAGCAAGAGTAGTTTGCCCCTTCTCTTGAAGAATCATAGAAACATAATCTAGTTTTGTACCTGTGGCCTTTGAATTTTGATGCATGTTGAATCTGATGTCAGGAGTTACACAGAAAAGTCAGTAATGATCCGTGGATCATTGCCTCACTATGCCACTGGGTGAATTAGTCTGCTCGTGTGATGTGCTCCAGCTTGTGTAATGGACCTATTTAGTAGCAAGACAGCAGCCATATGAAACACCTGGGTGGTCTTCAGGGTACTTTCAAGTGGATTAGATTTCAGTTATCTAATGTGAAGTCACAAAGGTTTGGACAGCTGGGGCCAGTTCCACATCATGGGTAGAATATGACCCCTTGCCTACTGGATGCATAAGGTAAAAGGTAACTGAGGTCACTGCTGAGCCCTGGGCTCCAGGAGTAGCTGTGTGTCAGCCAGGGAGGTCTCAAACCACAGTCACAAATGTTGGAAAAGTCTCCATTGCAAGACAAGACAGGAGAAAGTCAGATTTTCCTCTGGCACTTTTATTAGACATGTTCCCTGTCAGGGGAGCCCAGTTTCTATGTTTTCTGGATTGAGCTTCTGTTGATTGACTTGTTTAGAATCGTAAGTGCTATTAAGTAGAAACCATGCCTTCCCCATCAGAGGAATTAAGGCCCTGAGAGGCATTAGGTCCCTTTGCTACAACACAGAAGACAGCATTTGGGGCATAGAGGCATTGGCATAAAACCATCTTTTGAGTGTTCCTAAGAGATAACAGTGGCTCCATAATTCCCGACTTTTTCCAGTCCTTCCAGGGACTTTGAATGCTCCAATAAAATGTAATGATCAGAGGTTTCAAATGCAGCTGATAAATCATATAGATTTGTGCCCAGGATGCCTTAAATTGACTTATGGATGTTTCTCATCTATCATGAAGGAGTTGGTGATTTGAATTTGGTACTTTGATGTTGCCAGTAATTGTTTACAACTGCAGCTCAACGGCCTGAAGGCATTGCTTGATTTTTCCCTTTCTCATCTTGTAAAGAACTAGTGAAGTAGTCTTTCAGAGGCTGTTTTCAACTCAATGGGAGCTGTGGCCTAAAATCTAGGACAAAAGAAAGGTTCCATAAACACTTCCTACAGACCAATATCACTGCCCTAATGAACCATCCCAAATGTGCTCCACGCTGAATCAAACAGTCCTCCCAAGTCCAAACCTCCTCCACTGGACACATATCCAAATACACTTTATGGTTTTTATAGGGGAATTACTAAAGAAACCATTTGGAAAAGATAACTCCGCTTAATCTTTTAGTCAACATGTTTCATATATTTATAATCTACAAATGTCTTTCCAAAATGTATTTTAATCAGTTCTTCAATACTTGAAAAAAAATGCTGTAGATGGTCTCCCTTTGGAAGCCTCAGTGTTATTCAAATGAGATTAAAGTAAAACTCTCCCATTTTAAGACCTTCTAATAATGTTCTTCTAACCAGATCACTCAGTCACTTTCACCTCTAGGATCATGCCTGTTTTATAGCTGAGCAAATACTATCAGTATCTGTGCAAGGATGTCCATCTCTGGCCTCTAAAATCATATGCCCCTCTGCCTACTATAAATATCTGAGTCATCATTTTATACCAGTTTATCAATTCGTATACGTTATACATTTCAAAATTCTGTTTAAAAGTCAACTCTCCCAAAGAATCTTGTCAAGTAAACTCAACTATTTTCCTTCTACTTCTTCCATAGGTTGCCATAAATCTTATGAACACAGATTATTCATGAATATCAAAGATGTAAGACTGTAAACTAGAGAAAACTGAAAGATCAACTGACCAGGCAATAGATCCCTTTGTAAACTACGGTAACTGATAAGATTGTAGTTAATATTTTAGAGCCTCTACTGGAATTATTTAACATTGGTGTTGATGTCACTTTTATGCTCATTAATCATTAAGTTGCAAGGGTGATAACATATGCTGCATTAGTGTGATAGTGTTTGTTTTAAAATAAATGTTGATGCTGAAGAAAAAAAGTGTTAGGTGAAGTGAAACAAACCTGACAGTAGCAATTTATTTACTTATTGGGGGCATAGACCCCTTTCATGAACCAAAAAAATTCCCTTGTCTGAGACATTTCAGAATCCAAAGATTTCTGAATTTAGAGGTTGATCTTTGTTCCTCTTACTGTGTTTAGTTCAATTCAGCAGGCATCTGTCAAGTACCCACTCTGCTAGTGGGATCCTAAGTGATTGACTAGGGTGAATTGCTTGCTCTCAAAGAGCTTACAATGTAATGTTGCCCTACCTTACTCTCCTCCCCATCACTTTCTCTCTCTCTCTCTCTCTCTCTCTCATATTCCTGTTTAAGAACTTGCTTTATCCCTATCTGTCTTAAATGCCCACATTTATTTGTGTACGTGTTTATTATCTGCCTTCCTTCAGCTATTTACAAGCACTACAAGATTAAGACCTTTGTGTGTTGTTGTATCCAGAAGGCCTAGAAGACCGCCTAGTATATTTTAGGCATTAAATGAATAAATTAAGGGGAGACAAGAAAAAATACACCTTTACAGATAAGACAAAGCAGGATGTGACATACCTTAGAAAAGCACAGAAGCAGATCCACATTTTGTAGGGCTTTCAAGTATGAAACTTGGGGAGATTACTATTTAAGAAAAGGAACATAGATTTTACATACAAAAGTATAAATGACTGCTAATTCAAAATGAGAAAAAATTCCAACAATTTTTAAAAAATTAATAAAGCTAATATACTAAAGATGTCAGAAAATATGAAAAAATATTTTATTAATGATATATTAATTGACTATATCTGAAATAATGCTTAAAATAACTTGCTTTTTCCTACAGTTTTGACTGCATAATCTTTAATCATCTCTTCATATGTAAGATTTTTTTATACACTGAATAAACAGATAATTCAGTCTTGGCTGTAGTATAGTAATAAAAATGTTTTTTGTTTAAATAGTATATGTGATATATAAACATGGGGCTGCACACATACATTCTTGTAATCTGTGAAATGGCTACAGGTTTGTGTCTTACTAGCATAGGAGTTTTAATTCTATGCTACGTTTTCAAATATATTCCATACAGAAGAGGACTTCCCATTTGTCAGGATATCAGCGAGAACTGAATTATCTGATTACTGAATTGCATATAATTTTATACATGGAGTGAGTGAATTTTCCTTAGACTAGCTCCTGGCTTTAGACATTTCAAGTCTTATCTTCCGGCACCCACACTCTTCCAATGCTGGGTGCAAAAAGAGCACAGTCATTTCATTATGTCACCTGGCCTTGTACTTTGGTATCATGAAGCTGGATAAACCAACATAGTGGGTAAGCGGGATATACCTGTATTCCTCTAAGAGGACTGGCATAGAACTATACACAGAAGTGTCTGTAAACCACACAAATATAGAGAGTCCACTTTATTCAGATGAAATGTGTCTTCAACTCACTTAACTGAATCTGGAAATGTTCTTGGCCACTCTAGGTTCACCCAACAGAAGGGACGGTATGCTGGAGGGGACATCAGAGTTGAAAGAGATAACAGAATTAACCTATTGCGATTAAACTATTTACTTAGGTAAAATTTACAAAGTCATATAATCATGTGCTCGTGTTGCTAAGGTTCTACCTGGGAGCTTGTGAGGGGCCCTGAAGTTAGGCTTCATTAGCCCCACAGCAAACCCGTATCTAGATGTTACAAGGAAGTAGAGATCTTTATACCTTCAAGGATGGACAGGATTACAACTGATGGCAGTAGCAGAGAATGATAATTTAGGGGGTAGAAACAGCGTGCACGCTGAGGTCAGAGTCTGCAAGACATTTTTAGGCAATGACACGTAGTCCCGTTTGGCAGATAGTGCATGGCAAAGAATGCAGTGCAAGATGTAATCTGAGGGGTAGACTGGGGGAAACCCATTGGGTCCTTGAATGCCAGAACAAGAAATGGGTGGTTAATACGCATGTCTCAGATCCCTTCCATTCACCTCTATGATTCTGGAGCCTTGAGTTGGAGTCATTAATTCAGGTATCTTTACTTGTTTGTTAATGTTTTGTGCTTTTTCTAGAGTGCATACCTTTCAGAGACCAGGGCCTTTGCCTCTGTTGAACCTTCACTGTTAACTTGTCATTGTTCCTTTATTTAAATCGTTTGAATTTACTCTTAACCTAAAGTGACCACTTTTGAATCTCTTCCATTGGCGTTGCCAAAATACAGTGTGCTTTGTCCTTTTATTGCTTGTCATTGTTCTTAATATAACACTTGAGACGTAGTGCATGTCTAAGACTTGGCATTAACTGACTTTCAATAGCATGAGAAAATTGATATTGCGATGTGGTTTGAACAATATGAAAAACTGTAGATTTGTATATATCAGCTGGACAAAATGTGAACACTTCAATAGGAGAAAAAGCATATACCCTCAGGAATGTGGCAACAATATACTTCGAATTGGAGGCATAACACTCTTCAGAGAAAAGTATAATTCCCGGTAAAAGTCAGTTACAAACCTCTTCACTTGTTTTTATAGCAGTGGCACTCCAATTTAAGCAGCTTTCCAAATACTAAAAGATATCTTATCATGTGTCTGCTCATTCATAATTATTGTGTTGCTAGACTGTTCTGTGAATTGCTCGTGTTTGTTCCATCGTGTGTTGAACAGGCTTTTCTGGGGTTTTACAATCCAAAATGAAAGAAAAACAACACTGTTAGTCAACTTGAACTTCTTTGCTCCTTTAATGGCAATACTGGGAGTCTCTTTTCTAATGGAGTGATATTTAAGAGTAAAGTATTTGGACAGCTAAAATTCTGCTAAAATGTGACTTGGTTTCTCTCATGTGGTTTTTCCATCACGGTGTCAGAAAGCATGTCACAGCTGCTGCATTCATCACAGGCCAGGCACCAGACCTGGTCAGGCACTCCTGTAGTGAAAGTGATCTCTTCTCCGGTACTTTACCATAAATTGCGTTGCTATTGATATCATTACCAATTTGTTTTATAGGTCTCCAGGTTTCAGTGAAGGGGAGTTTGTTAGGCATCAGTGGAAAAGCCCTATCTCATGCCCACGAAACACACACACACACACACACACACACACACACACACAACCTAGTTGTCTCCAAAAGCAAATGATATACCACTTTCACTAATCTCTCTCTTTTTTTTAATTGAGGTATTTGAGGGTTAATAGGAAAAGGATATTTAAATCATTTACAAGAGAGACCATGCCCTCTGAGAGAGGTGCTGGTAGGCCTTGACTAGTGGAGTCAAGCATCTTGCCAGATATGCCCATGTGACTATGGGTTGATATTCACCTTTTAGTTATTCATTTCCCAGCACCCTTTCATTTTATCTTCCTATCTGAGTCTTTCTATCTGCTGAACTTTTTCGATGAAAAGAATTGCTACCACATTGAAGAGACATCATTCCCATTACTACCATGCGCTCACGCATGTAAAGATGTGACCCCACAATGGAAAAGTGTCACGTGGATAAAACTGGAGTAGAAATCAAGTCCAAAAGACTTAGGAACTTAATTTCTCTGGACTTCAATTTCCTTATTGGCTCTATAACTCACAGAACTGTCTCTTTTCAGATCTGGAAGGGCCTTTGGTATAGCTTATCCAACATGCTTCCTTAGTTAACGTGGAGGACTTGGACTCTGGGGTACAACTCAGCTGTCTCCTGGGGGCCACGTAGTGCCAGGCCCACCTTTAGAAGGCAGGTTTCCTCACACTCGCTCTCTTTGCACCGTATATCTGAAGGACATCTCCATACTGTAACGCCAAATGCATTCAACAAGTGTTGAAGTGCAAGATAATTAAAAGGCATTCTTCCAGGTACTGACTAGGTACAAAGTCTGTTATGGAAATGTACTGTATGAAACCGAGATGCAGCTAATGCATCCTGTTAATATTATTAATATACTACTAATATTGCTTAACTGGCAGAGCATTTCTTTTGCTCTTTATCTCTTTTTAAGTCCATAAATATGTTAACCATCTGCAATGCATTTTCATCATCAAGTGAAATATTTACCAGTTGAGGTGTATTGCAACAGCCTTTTCCCCCATCTAGATTTATTTTGTTGTCTATCTTAAGTGTAAGTAGCATTGGAAGGAGAGTGTGTTTTCTTTCTTCAAACTAGGTGTTTTGGTGACCTGCTAATTCAGTAGCACAGAAGTAATCCTTCAGAGCAAAGGAAAACTGAATCTCTACAAAGACCAGCCTTTACCTCTCTTTGCACAAAAATAGTTTATCATGTTAACTCCAGTTCCTTTCTCCTCCCTTCCGCCCCACCTTTCCTCTAGGCTCACCTCTGTGGCTCTGTTAACCACACGTCATTCTAGATACACTCTGAAAATCCTCTGAAGATTCTTTGGGAATATAAAATTCTGGTTTTCTCATTAGTTTGCATGCAGTGCCTTTTGGAGGCCCGTGCTGATTCTTCCTGTTTTTCTTTGTTTACCTTGTGTTTGTCTCCATCACTCATTCTGAAAGCCAATAGGATTTCCAGTATGAACTTCATACTCACCTTTATGAATGCCCGAAAATCTAGTCTTTAATTTCTCATGCATATCAAGACATCTTAGATTAAAAGCAAATCATTCTAACCTTCAGTGGGCGAAGATTCATGTTTTTTTGTTTTTTGCTGTTGTTGTTGTTTTTCTGAAACAAATCATAACAGTTGCTAAAACTTCCCTATTGCTTGTTCTTCCTCAAGCAAGAAATATAAGAATGGTTTTAGGTTTCTTTTGGACGCTCCCTCTCATTTGCTTTGTATGTCATTGAACTTAGTCAATGAACTTAGTCATTGCTAAGTTCTCCTGTGTCCTTCTCTAGTTTCTTACTCCATTTTTGCCTGTGACCGCTGAGTCCCTCTTTCTTCACATCGCCCTTCCAGCCTCTTCGTGCTTGGGGCCTCCCAGTTCTCACAGAATGCCTTGTCAATGTCTTAACTGGGACCCCCTAAAGCTTTCCAGGTGTCAGTCACCCTAGGATGAAATAGCATCAGTATTGATGACAAGCTGCCCCTTTGATTTTGCTCAGGAGAATCATTAACCATTCTTAAATAAATCCCTGCTCCTACTCACCATACAACTTAGAACTTGTGCCTTTGTGATATTTGACACGGGACTCATGTTTAAAACCATTGTTTGTTTTCTCTGCCCACTGCATCATGATATGGATGATTCTTCTGGGTCTTGGTTTCAGTCTCTATAACTGCCTATCTTTCTGAGGCATCTTTCAAAACCCCCCAAACAGAATTTCATATATAACACATCATCTGGCATTTAAGCTGATTTCTTCCCAAGCACATCCTCTAAACAGGGAAGGCAATCCCTCCAGGGGTGTGTGTGTGTGCACCATTTATACCAAAGAGACAGCAACCTTTGTTTATATAGATAACACCTTAAATTTGTGTTGGCCTTTATATCTTGCATGATTCATTGATGTGGCAATCTGAGCCTTTTAACTAGCTGGTGCCTCTTTAAAAATTCTTTTCCCCAAACTGGATTAGGTGACCCTCCTCTGGGCTCCCTTCGTTATTGGGTTCTCCAATAAGCCATACCTAACTCCCCTGGAACACTACATTGGGACCTACTTTTCTGTATACTGAAGTGTTTCTTGTCCCATCTCCTTCTTTAAAAGATATGCTTAGACTAAGCACCATGATTATTCACCTTAATATTGTCCTCCCCTTGTATAGGCTGATGCATAGCGGGGCCTCAAATATTTAACTGAGTGGGAAAACATAATGCAGTTGTATAAGACTTTATGCTTTAGTCTTAATATTTCTTATTTTATTTGGGCTCTGCAACCAGTGGCTTTTAAACTATGATATCAAGGAATAATACTGTTCCTTGAGCTGAACTGAGGGCTTTTGCTTCTAAAATCTAATGAGCCTTTTCTCAGTTAGCTGAAAAATACCAATGGGTAGTATTTTTTCCCCATTTTTGAACTTCCTTTCCACCTCATCATTTTTTTCTTAGAAGTTTAGATTTGTATAGTTAGGCTACACCTGATTTTACACAGAATTATGTTTTACTATTTTCATTTACATAGTATTCCAAGAAAATTCACTTGACTTTCAGGAGTTCAGCTTTTTGAGCAGATAAGGTAACACTGCTCACAACATTAGCAAGTGCTATAACCTCCTTTTTCTTGTGTATGTGTGTGTATGTGGGGAGGAAGTGGTTCCTGTGTGAAAGTTAGATATTGGACAGTACCATGTCTCATGCATGTCTTATTTTATTTCAGCTGTCCATCAATTCTGTGATCTGATGTTATCAGGCTATAAATGATGGGACTAGATCACAAAGCAGTCCAGTGTCACAGAGCAAGGAGAGGTGAAGTTCAGTCTATTTGATTCCAAAGCCCAGGTCCTCTCCACTGTCCCGACACTGTAGTTCTTAGTGTCTGACCTTTACTGTTAGGTTATAAACTCCTTCAGCGCAGAGGTTATATCTTATGTACACCCCCTTGTCCCCCACCCCCAGGAGTTTCCAAAAACCAAATGTAGTTGTCTCCCTCTCATTTCAGCCTGATGTGCCTTTTACCCTATTATATATATATATATCCAAGGATTTGCCCAGATCATCTTCAGTACTTCTGATTACTTGCTTTCTCTTATACAGTAGGATGTATCTTTCCTTGTCTTTAAAGTGTAACTCAGTCTCACCTTCAAATGGGGCTTGGAATTTAAAAATTAGATTTTAAATCACCATGTGAAAGGTTGCTTAAAACTCTCTGAGATAGCAGTTCCTATTTAAAGGTGCTCATTGGAGACAGCCAAGGAGAAATTAGGTGAATCAACAGGAGACATTTAAGTACGGAATACAGAAAAGTAGAGGAAAACAAAACTTATTCCTGATGAGTTGGCAGTACGTTTAAAAATGACATACAGATGGCCAAGAGGCACATGAAAAGATGCTCAACATTGTTAATTACTAGAGAAATGCAAATCAAAACTACAATGAGGTATCACCTCACACCAGTCAAAATGGCCATCATCAAAAAAATCCACAAACAATAAATGCTGGAGAGGGTGTGGAGAAAAGGGAACCCCCCTACACTGTTGGTGGGAATGTAAATTGGTGCAGCCACTATGGAGAACAGTATGGAGGTTCCTTGAAAAACTAAAAATAGAGCTACCATATGAGCCGGCAGTTACACTCCTGGGCATATAGGAAAACATGGTCTGAAAGGATACATGCACCCCAGTGTTCATTCCAGCACTGTTTACAATAGCCAAGATATGGAAACAGCCTAAATGTCCATCACCAGAGGAATGGATAAAGAAGATGTGGGACATCTATACAAATGGAATATTACTCAGCCATTAAAAAGAATGAAATAATGCCATTTGCAGCAACATGGATGGACCTAGAGATTATCATACTGAGTGAAGTAAGTCAGACAGAGAAACAGAAATATCGTATGATATCCCTTATATGAAGAATCTAAAAAGAAATGATACAAATGAACTTATTTACAAAACAGGAACAGACCCACAGACTTACAGAATGAATTTATGGTTACCAGAGGGGAAGGGTTGGGGGAAGGGATAGTTAGGGAGTTTGGGATTGACATGTACACACTGCTATATTTAAAATGGATAACCAACAAGGACCTACTGTATAGCACAGGGAACTCTGCTCAATGTTATGTGGCAGCCTGGATGGGAGGGGAGTTTGGGGGAGAATGGATACATGTATATGTATGGCTGAATCGCTTTGCTCTGCACCTGAAACAATCACAACATTGTTTTAATCGGCCATACTCCAATATAAAATAAAAAGTTAAAAAAAAAAAAAAAAAGATCTAGCTGCTTTACAGTTTGTTTGTTTGTTAATGTTCCAAATAGTTGGTCCACTGGTACAAAACTGAACTGTCATCTTCTGGGAGACACCCTATAATATTGTGGCATATTGATTGATTATAGAAATACAAATACATGCTATTATAAAATTATGTTTTAAATAATTTAACATTTTGTTATTAAAACAGCAGATACAGTAAGTAAAGAGTCAGTCATGTCTTTAGAGTTGAAGGAAAACTATATAGTGTGGCTTATTTGAGAAAAATATATTTGTTACCCAAGAATAATGTCTTTCTTTCTCCCTCCTTTTCTCTCTTTCCCCTCACCAACACACACACACACACACACACACACATTCTGTATATGTGTATATATATATATATGTGTATATGTATATCACTCAGCTGAAAAAACAACATAACTGAAATTGTCAGTCACTGAAATATTTATTTCTGTGCCTCTAAATCAACGTATTTTGTGACCTTAGTATCCCATACAGGTTTAACATGTTTTTTATTTGTTTGTCTTTTTCCAATTTGATATTATTGATTGTTGCACTGTACTAGTCTGGGTTAAATGCTTGGAAACAAACCAGAGTTTCATGGAGTTGGTCCCATTCTCTTTTTAATTTTAAAGATAATTGGTTGCTTCTGAGGATATTGCGTTTAGACTGGCTGGTTCACTTTGTGTTAATGGTAATTCAGGGGCTTAGCCTGAGAAGCTCTTAGTCTTTAGATCACCTGAAGGAGGGAAAAACATATTGGTGTGGAACTGGGACTCTATTGTCTAAGATTTTATGGTACTTTCTCTTACTTTTACTCCTCTTATTTTTTTGTTTTTAATATTTCTTTCAGAGAATAATTGCCAACCATAGAACTATTGGTATGTCACTTGCCTAAGAAATGTTTTAAAATAATACAACTGAATGTATATGCAACACAGAAACAGACTCATGGATATAGAAAACAAACTTGTGGTTACCAAAGCAGAGAGGGAAGTGGGGAGGAGCAAATAAGGGGTACGGGATTAACAGATACACACTGATATATATTTAATAGATAAGCAACAGGGATATACTATATAGAACAGGGAATTATACCCATTAGCTTGTAATAACCTATAATGGAATAGAATCTGCAAAAACGCTGAATCACTCTTCTGTACACTTGAAACCCACATGATATTGTTAATCAGCTATACTTAAAAAAAGTTTTAGATGGAGGTGGGGAATAATGTAGTGAAGTGTCTATTAATAAAAAATAAATAATGGAATGTGAACTTGGGCTTTATAATACCTTTTGGCATAGTGTTTCCTCCTCAGTAGCACATTCATTTCTTATTATAAAATAAGTTATTTTTTAAAAAGCAACTTCTAACTGAATAAGGGTGAAAAGTATTAGCAATTCTATGTTTTGTTCACAGAATAAGGATGTTGTAGCACATAGAAAAATCAGATTTGTAAATAACTTCAAAATGGATTCACTTATTTTAACTGTACCATATAAAATGAGGTATGAAAAATGTTATTTTAAACTGCAATAGCTCGGGAGTTGGGGAATTACTTTCAGAATATTGATAAACGGGATTGCATTTCTACTGTTTCTTTTTTCCCCAAAGGCACACAAATAAAAAGTTAATTTTTATAAGAGAGCAATTGTTAAGTCACAAACAGATTTTTTGAGAGTTTCTTCTGTAGTGACCAATTGTGTACAAAACAAATTATTTTCAGCCTAATTGCAGGCAGAGTAGTTGGGCCACTCTCTCTGCTAAGGTTGAATTTCATTTGAACTTTCTAATAGTATGATCTGTTTTCAGAATTTAATAACTGACTCAAATATTTAATAATGGAAGCTTTCATTATTAAAAAGAAATCAGGATATATTTTTAGAAGAACTAACTTATTTTCCTTATCAGTTTTATCTACTTTAGGAGAAAAGGAGGAGAATGAAACCAATCTCTTTGTGTACTTAAATAGACATTAATGCTATAACCCCAGCAAATAATTTATTTCAGTATATATCATCATTCAAAAGAGTTGGGAAGCTCCAAATGGCAGTAATAACTATACTTCTAGCTCTCCTGAATAGCAAATTGCACTGACTGTGTGAACCTCTTCACTTGTCTGCTGGATAATCATTCTTTTTAATACTCAAATATATTTTCTAGACCAGTTTTCGATTGTACACTGTCAACTTTTGCATTGCCTAACAGTTTTCTGTTACGTAGAATGGCTTGTTTTGAAATGCAAGTGGGGAAAGCTGAGAGCTGAAAGATTTTGTTTCCATGTGTCATTCTATAAATAGATGACAAAAGATCATTAAATGGATTAATTTATAGGCATCCTTAGAAATAGAATGTTTTTACATAAAAGCATGTTGTAAACCTTTTTAATTAAATTGCATTGTACCATGCCCTCTCTTCCCCCCAGGGCATTCTTGACCTCTCACCTCTTATTTTGTCCTACAGGCACTCCGCTGCTGGTGAGGAGAAGCAGTGACCCAGCGCCAAGCCCACCTGCTGATGCCCAGCCAAGCGCTTCACACCCCAGTGGCCAGAGTCTGAAACCTGTTATTCCAGTAGGTATCCTGCCGTTTGCATTCCTAATGAAAGATCAAAGCACCTTACCCATAAACTGACTGGAACTTTGCAGTCTTAAGTAAGTGGATAATTAGAGCTTTTGATAGGATATATAGTGTTAGTTATAATAATAACTAGCGTCAGCTATTGCTAGTATATAGTTATAGTGATAGCTATTATTTACAGAGCACCAATTATGTGCCTAGGGCTTTACGTTAAGTCATCTATACTTCCACATCAAAGTACAAACATGTTTTTGTCTCCATTTCACTGATAATGAAATTGAGGCAGAAGGAGGTTTAGTGATTTGTCGAAGGTCACAGCTGGTAAGTGGCAGAGCCAAGAATTTAGCCCAGGTGGTTTGGCTCCAGAACCTATGCTCTTAACCACTGCACTATACTGTTGGGTTTCCCATCCTTCTCCTGCATAATGCTCCAAGAGATAGTTTATCTATTTTCAGTATGTTAATACAATACAATGCTTTGTGAAGTCATAAGTCATACCATGGTGAATGGTGATAGAGTTTCAAGCTACCAGTATTGTAGACATGTGGTACCAGGACTGGATTTCTCAACATTCAAATTAAGGAAAAATAAAATTATATACCAAAAGTGCTTAAACCTAGGTATACCTATAAATGCTCTACTTAGAATTGAGAAGTTAAGTGGAGAATAGTTTCCTGAAGAGACAATGCCCTCCTTCCATATGGAGCTGTGGGATTTTTCTGCTAAGTCCTGAGTTGCTTTGAAGAATTGTAATTTTGGTTCATCCTCTGAAATAGCCTGAGAGTTAGATTTTGGATAATGGCTGCGTATCTCTGCAATAGGTGATCTTCAATAATGTAACCATATTTAAAAGTCTCCTAAAAGCAAGCCTCTTCTCCATTTTAAGTCTCACTGTGTATAGTGCCTTCAGAAAAAAAGCAACATTTTTGGTATGTAGAGATGCTAAATGAGCTAAATGGATTCTCCCAGTTTGGTATAAAATATTCTTATCAAGAACCAGTGTTAATATGTGTGAGGTAGGAGTCACCATACTAAATCATGGGGTAATTACTCATAGGTTTGTGGCAATATTTGGGCATGTTTCTTTTGGTAAGCAAGGGAGTGTCCTGAAAGTAGTTTAGATGTCATGTTTTCTCACTTCCCATCCTTTTAAAGAAACATATTTAATGGGACATTACTTTAGTAAAAATCAGGTGTGTGTGTTCTGTTCTAATGATGAGTACAAACAGAACCAGTATGTGGTATGCTGTGTGTGTGTGTGTGTGTTTAATGCCCACTGATTGAGACCATGTTAAGCCTGAATATATTGGATTGGAGGAAGAGAAGAACTATAAAAACAAGAGAAGAATTACATAAAAGAGAAAAAACTATAATTTACTGCTTATTTTTGTGACGTTACTACACCCTGAAACAAAAGTGTGATCTGTGTTACCATGATTTACATGCAGAAACCCCACCGATATTAGGTCTGTGTTTCTATCACTTAGGCTCTGTGTTGAGACCAATCGAAAATAACAACAATATAGCTTGCCCTAGAGGAAATGAGGGCTACTATCTTTCTGCTAGATTCTGTCTCCTTACCAAAATATGATATTGTTGAGTTCCAAGTTGGGGTATTTGGAGAGGGAGGTATATTATTACTAGCAAAAATGCAAATCCTAATTCAAGAAGAAATGCTGGCACCGAAAATCCTTTTACCTAACCTATGCAAGTTATCAAACATGGGTCAGTCCCTATGTATCAACAGTAGAAAGGAAAGCACATTTCCTCCTTCCCTCGCAGAGTTCTCTGTGGGTGATGGAGTTCAGACCTGAGACTCAAAGAAGAGAATCTGGTCCTTGCCTTGCCACAGAATAATGGCACATCCTAGGCTTCTCTTGCCTCAGTTGTAAAATAATCTTCACGCAAACTTTAATCCTTAACGTTACAAGGAACAGGCAGTGCACCTTATTTATCTTTTTTTCTCTAGTCCCAAGTACATGGAAGGTGCTCAGTGTATGTGTGTTGGACGCAAGACTAATATTAGTCTGGAAAAAGTCCTAGAAATTCTCAGCAATTACCCAACTTTTCTAAGTCACATATTCTCTCTGCTCCCCCAAAGAATCTGCCAGGTGAGTGTTTATCTGCCCTAAGGTCTGGATCACCCCAGGCAAGTGTAAAGTTAGTAAGTGAAGACATTTAGGTGTGTCTATTTTTTACCTAGAAGGAAAATGCAGTTTGCATGTGTGTGTGTTTGTGTGTGTGTATGTATGTATGTATTATAACTCTCTTCCTTTATCCCTGTACATCCTAACTCGTGGCCTGGTCAGACCTGATTGTCCAATATCATAGCCACTGGCCACATGTCGCTGTTGAGCATAAGGAATGTATTTTAAGTGTGGCGTGCACGCTGGATTTCAAAGATTGAAATATGAAAAAAGTAATGTAAAAGATCTCGTTAATAATTTTGTATTGACTACACATTGAAATGATACTATGTTTGGTAAACTGGATAGAATAAAATATATTGAAATTGTTTTCACCTATTTCTTTTTACTTTAAAAAAACATGGCTACTAAAAAAGTAAAAATTACATCTGTGGTTCACATTCTATTCCTATTGGACAGAGCAGCTCTAGACCAAAGTAAAATTGGAAATAGCACTAATGAAATGGTTTGAAACCCTTGGGAGAAAGTTCTTTGAGTTGCACAATATCTCTGGGATAACAGTATGATTAGGTTTGCCTGGGGCAGTCCTAGTTCATGCCTGTTGTTCTGGCATATTTATTAATAGTGTCCCTGCTAACTCTCAGAGGTGTCCATGTATGGATGATAAATTATGTGGCACCCTACACATAGCCCTCTAGTCACTTGTATTGCTTGCTCAGTGATCAGAGGAGCGGCCTTTCAAGGAAACCATGGGGACATAACAACCACAACTCTTACATGGGAGCACACTGCAGAGAGCGTTCTGTGTGGCAGTGACCTGAGCCCAGGTAGTACAGAATCTGAGAATATGGATTCTTCTCCATCTCTCCGATTCCGTAATTCTACTCGATGCCTCCTCCACTTCAGCGGCACCATACTTGATTCCTATGATTTGACAAGTGATGATGAACTTGGGGAGCATGTGATAATGCACCCACGTAGCAACTAATATGAAAAATAATTGCTTAAAAAGCTCTGTTCAATTGCATTTCATTTCAATATCCAAGAAGAAAGGCAATGACAACAAAATTTCCATCTCTTAAACAGAGTGTTCATATGTAAGCAATTCACAGATGGCAGAGCCCCAAGTGGGTTATATTCAATCATTCCCAAGAAATGAAACTTACTTACAACCCACAGCATAAGAAGCTGTAAGGATGAATATTTGACACATTTGATTATATTGAAATATTGCCTTTAAAACCACAGTTGATGGTTGTTATTTTTAGTTGTACTTCATTAGGCTTGCTATAGGGAGGAGAGTTTTCTCTGATGTCTGGAGATATGTTTTTGAAATGTCGGAAAAGTTGCACTTGTTTTCTGGCTGGTGAAGTTATTACATATTGGTTATTTAAGATGTACACCATCAAACAAGTTGGAGTTTTAAAAAAGGGTTTAAATTAGAAAAATCAGATCCTCTGCAAGCTTCTAATTCTGTGTATACTGCAAAGCCACTAAATCTCAGTATTTGTCACTTAGAGTAACGCCAGATAAACAGCACAGGAATTTGTTTCCTTTCGTCCTCTTTTCATAAACCTTTCCAGTTAATCAGAATAGCATGATTATTAATGTGCAAATAGTAATGACTATTTTTCAAGGAATAGAAAAGTCAATTCTACTGACTGCTTTTGAATCAAAGAAAGA
This sequence comes from Balaenoptera ricei, assembly GCF_028023285.1. Taxonomy (NCBI): domain Eukaryota; kingdom Metazoa; phylum Chordata; class Mammalia; order Artiodactyla; family Balaenopteridae; genus Balaenoptera; species Balaenoptera ricei. The sequence goes on from NC_082645.1 coordinate 90,757,809, forward strand.
GAATCCTGGGGGCAAGATATTGTAGTGAGAGCCTCCCTTATGGGCAGTCTTACCTTCCTTGCCTTGATTGTAACCTGGTGTTCTTGACTTAAGGGCAAGCCATAAAACCAGGTTCTTGAAATTGATGTTCCCGAATTTGCGGATGGAAGAGAACTCTAAAACAGATGTGATTTTTTTTTTTTTTCCCCTTAATATCCGGTTAACTACCATGGCTGTTTTGTGTTTTAATGACTGTTTATAGTTTCACGTTTAACCCCTAAGGCAAAATGATCCTGCAGGGTGAGTAAATTAAAAAGTGGATTCCTGAAAATTATAATGCTGTGGTTGTTCTCTTTGTTTGTTCTAAAACTATTACTTGTCTTGATTCACCAAAATAAATTAAGACAATACTGGTCTGCTTTTTTAAGTCTGTGTCTATAATATATACATTTTATTTCAAAAAATAACATGGCAGTTTTTGAAGTTGTTAAATTGGAAGTCCATGGGTGGGTTTCAGAGGGTCTGTTAACTCTCTGAAGTTTTATGCCATGACATGGTGTGTGTGTGTGTGTGTGTGTGTGTGTGTGTGTGTGTGTGTGTGTGCTTCCTGAAGGGGCTCTATCACTTATCAAATGTTAAAGGGAATACAAAAGATCAAGAACCACTTTTTTGGGGAGTTTAGGATGAAATAATATGGGAAAGCCACCAATTCTCAGAGTATGATGAATGATAAGGAAGTAAAGGAGAAATTGCTGCTGTCCTCCAAATGTGTATTAAATAATTAAGGTTGTTTCATCATATTATTACCTTTCCTATCCAACACATAGTATGTAAATCCAAGATGTACAGATGAATGGAAGTTTTTGAATTGCTGCATTGAGAGGTCCAAAATAACTCTTTGGTCAGTAACAACACAGTTCGTAGCAGCAGTAAGATTGGGGGAAAGGGGCGCCAACTCCTTTGGGAAGACACCCTGGGGAGAAGAACTGTTTCCAGTGGTCCTGTGTCTTCAATAGGAATGAAAAGTGAAAATACAGTATCCAGTATCAGTTTTGTGGAGTTTTTGTTATTTCATCAGCAACGATAATGGCAGGTAGCTTCCAGTGAGAGAAAATCTTTCCAGTGAGTAGAAGCATTCTCTTTGTGTCTTGCATATATGTATTGATTTGAGAATTTCCCCTTGGATGTCACATATATTGAAGTTATTATAGCCAGTGTTCCTCCTGGATTAAACACTTTCAAATCCATGAAAGGAATTACTGAAATATTACAGAGAAAGTTAAATAGCTTGGCTTTTAGGATTAAAATCATCAAATTGTGACTGACATGTCAGAGGACTTTTGGTTGTGGGTTGCTGACTGTCAAAATCCAAGATAGGAACTTAATGAAAATTCTAAATGACCGAATCATATTTTTCTATCCATTAGATATACAATTAAGCAGCTATAGAAATAGGGGAACAAAATAATCATTGTAGACTCTGATATAAATTAGAAGGAAGGCTCTATTCATTGTCTTCCAAGGAGGAGAGATGGATACTGATGAATGAAAGGGAGGGAGAAATAGCATGTAATATATAATCTCATTATTTAGAGATACTGAAGCCTACAAAAGGTTTTTCTTTTTTTTTTTCCCCCTCCTGACACAGTGATTTAATAATAGTCCTGGTGTTTGTAACTCCAGCTGTTCACGCTGTGTGCTGATAAGACCAGAGCTTGGAGACACATTGCAACGATGGTTTTCATATGGCTTTGTTTTTAAGAGATAAAGCTGCCATCCAATATTTCATGGGGCCAAATGTTTACTTAGTTTGGCAACTTTAGGCAGCTTAATTTCTGAAACAGTTACGTTTGTAAGACTCACATTCAGCTGGGGAAAATCTAGAAGCCCAGTTTATTCTGTGAAAGAGTTTTTCACCAAACCTTGCAGGAGTTAGTGAAACAAATTTAGACGGTCTGAATGTCTGTGCCATGAGTAATGAAGGAACCTGGGGATTGTGACCCCTGTTTAGGTGAGTGCTCCCCCATCATTCTTCTTGGGTCTAGTCCAGAACTGAAAGTCTAAAAAGAGGGATCACTATTCAGAGGTCAGCTTCAGAAATTAAAGAGGTAACCATGACATGTCGTCTTTTGCTATTTAGATTGATCTGCACGTAATGAAAATTGAATGAGTTTGCTTTTATGTCAACATAAATTGATTAATCCCTTAGATGTCCATGACCTCTGCCATGTGCCATCCGGAAAGCATAAGGCATGGTCCCTGTCCTCAGGAAACTTACAGCCTAGTTATGAAGACCAGAGCTAAAGCAATTAAGCCCAGCAATCCACCAACGAGTATCAAATCATCAAATAATATATTTTTAACCATTAAAATTAATGTCCTTTGCCTTTAGTCTATACTCTGCTCAGCCTGTCATGGGAATTACCACGTGTACTATCTCTAGCTCTTATCTCACTCAAATATAACTGCTTGTTTACATGTCTGTTACAAGACGGGGCTCCTTAGAGGCATGAACTGATGTATTCATTTTTGTATGCAAACCCCCAGACACAGTGCCTGACACATAAATATGATTTAGATGATTAAAACTTTTACTTCTGAGATGGGCAAAATGAATTCAATTCAGCAACTTTTAACTGTTTTGTAAAGATGCGTGAATTCGTGAGTATGTATGTGTAGTATGTATGTGTATACATATATACGTATATATACACACACACACATATGTATATATGAATTAAAATGTGAAAATTGTGAAATTACCTGTATACATACTGTTTTTCTCCCTAAATAGCTTTAGGTTAGGATTTTCTGCTTTAGGACAGTGTGTTACCTGTGTTTTTTAGTGTTGTCAAGGGGAGAGAGGTATTTAAACACAAGTTCTCCACTTGGAATTTATGATGTGGATGGGTGGCTGAAGTCAGCAGTTTCAAGTGAGGCCTGATTTATCTTCTTACAATTCTAGCAATGACTCCATCATAGAAGTTGATTCTGAGAAAATAGAATTATAGGAAAAGAACAAACCTTGATAATTCTAGAGACGAACATTATAAAGCCTAATTTTGTTAGTGTCCGTGAAATGTGAACAAAGAAAATAATAGGCAGTCAATGGAGTCAATTATCTGAGTTCTACCTCTTTGTAATAAAACTGTGCGTTCTATAATCAAAAAGTTAGTAATCTCAGTAGTTACAGCTTTGTAATTTTCTAATAACTATCTTCAAAGAACTTAGAAAATCCTTGATTAGACTAGAAATTTCTGGACAAGATGCCTCTCTTATGCCCATCACGTCTGAAGATTTCCCCTTCAAAATTTTCCTTATATTCCGTCTTCTTTAAGAAGTTCTTCAGGTTTCAAGTGATTTGGAAGAAAATAAAAATAAAAATCCTGATATGTGAATTAATTCAAGAGCATGGGAACATTTACAAGGTGTTTCTTAGCAAAACACTAATAAGCATCTCATGTTAATAGCATGGGCAGATGTGATTGGACAGTGTTGTTTGAAATTTGGTAAAGATGATGTTTAAGGTAGCTTTATTCTACCTGATTGCATCAGTAACTCTGTGACCCTGAGAAAATCATTTACATCATGGATGATTTCCACAGAAATTTTGTGTCACTAATAGGAAATAATAAATAGAAATTCTATATGAACTCCTGTTGTTCTTAAGGACTCAGACACCCAAACTAGCAACTTCAGGGTTCCCGATGTAAATTATTAACTTGATTGGTATGGTATGAATTCATCTTTAAATTTCCTTTTAAGGTCTCAATATTTGTAAGTGCTCATGAAATGAGGCTATATTTCTATGCAAAATGCCAAACTTTATTGCTCAAGGTAATGATATCAAGAAATATATATTTTTTAAAAAGCTAAATACACAAAGGCAGCAGCATAAAAACATACATACATCTACATATGCACACTTAAATTCTTTGGAGGAGAGCACTGCTTAAACCTGTAGACTAAAGTGCAAGTAGATCATGTTACTTTAAAGTGAAAGCTCAAGCGTATGGATCATGTCTTATGTAAGTTCTGATCTGCTGTATGTCCCTTCTGTGTTGTGGACGTTTACTGAAGATTGATGGCGTGGAAGGAAAGAGTTAATGAAAGTTCACCTTGAGAAGAAACAAGACAATCAGTATTGAGAGGAGAGGTTTGTTTTTTTGTTTTTTGTTTTTTTTTTCCCTGAGCATGGTGCAATTCTTAGAAATCTCTTCTGATGGGAGATTTTTTTTTTTTTTCCCTCACAACCTAAACTCTTCTGAAGTGCAGGTTTCATTTTGTTTTCTTCTTTCAAAATCTAGTCATCGAATGACACTGTACAGACATTTAAAAGACTTTTCTTTTTCTCAAGAGGGTGGCCCCTTTCCTAATAGCTCTGTACTTTAAAATGGAATTCTGATTTAGATGAATCACATTTTAAAAGTAGCTACTGTGTGTGTTTCACGCTTGTGGAAACATGTAGCATCCTCGAAAGCAGCATGTGAGCTTGTCACCATACAGCTTTTGATGTCTGATTAGACAATCATAGGGACATCTGGAGTGAGTTAGTTTTGAAGTTACTGGTGTGAGGCGCTGGAGAATCTAAAGCCTTCTGACAGACTTGAACCAGTGAAAACATCACTACTTTTAGCAAATCTTTTTTAACCTGCAAGTGGCTGACAGTTTTCTGACTGACGTAGCCCTGATGTTTTCCAACTGACTTTCCAGCCCCCTTTCTCTACAGAACTCCCTACCTTTCAAGCAAAGAATGGGTAAGCGGCATTTGTTGTAAAAATCATAAAGGATTATCCCCCTTTAAAAGGAAGAGGTAGATTCTTAAGCATCACAAGTCAGAATTGATGGACTTGCTTAAAGAAATTGTATTGTCTCCTTTTCTTTGCCTTTAATTTCAGTCACTGTGTCAATCACGCATGTTTCTTAATTTTTAAATAAAATATGTTTGACACTCAGCTATGTTCTTTGAAAATCCAAAGATAATTAGGCATCCAAAGCAGTTGATATTGCTGTAGTGTTATACCACAGTTTTAGAACACCTATCAAAAGTTCATACATTTATCTTGTCAAAATGTTATTTGAATAGTCTTATTAAATGTAAGTATTGTTTGGTTAAAGGTTGTATAATTTGTCCAATGAGGTTTTACTGGTATAAGATGATTCCTCATTATTTCGTGAATAAAATTATTGTATACCTATAAATATCTGAATATATTTACATAATTTGACCATGTCCCTCTCCTGCCCTGAAGCAACTGACCATTTCCCAGGATATATTTTAAATTTCTTGGTATGGCTTTTTTTTTTATGGTAGTAAAATACACATAATATAATTTTTACCATCTTAACCATTTTAAAATGTATGGTTAGGTTTCACTAAGTACATTCATATTATTGTGCAGCCAGGGCACTGTGCCTCTCCAGAACTCTTTTCATCTAGCAAAACTGAAACTCTATACTTATTAAACAATAAATCCCCATTTCCCCTTCTCCCTAACCTCTGGCAATCACCATTCTACTTTCTGTATCTACGATTTTGACTACTCTCAGTATCTCGTATAAGTGAAATCATAAAGTATTTAGTTTTTGTGACTGGCTTAATTCATTTAGCATAATTTCCTCAAGGTTTATTCATGTAGCCTGTGCCAGAATTTCCTTCCTTTTTAGGGTGAATAATATGTATATGAAACATTTTGCTTATCTGTTCATTCATTAATAGAGACTCGTGTTGCCTCCATCTTTTAGCTATTGTGAATAATACTGCTGTGGATGTGAGTGTACAGATACTGTTTTCAGACCCTGCTTTCAATTATTTTGAGTATATACCCAGAAGTGGAAATTCTGGATCATATGGTTATTAAATTTTTAATTTTTTGAGGAGCCACTGTACTGTTTTCCATAGTTGTACCATTTTATATTCTCACCGACAGTGCGCAAGGGTTCCAGTCTTTCTACATCCTCACCAACACTTGTTATTTTCTGCTTTTTTAAAATAGCCATCCTTATGGATATGAGGTGTCATCTTGTGGTCTTGATTTGCATTTCCCTAATGATTAGTGATGTTGAGCATCTTTTCATATGCCTGTTAGTCATTCATATATCTTTCTTGGAGAAATGTCCATTCAAATCCTTTGTCCATTTTTGAATTGGGTTGTTTGTTTTTGTTGTTGTTGAGTTTTGGGAGTTCTCTATATAGTCTGAATATTAATCCCTTATTTGGATAGATGATTTGCAAATATTTTCTCCCATTATGTAGGTTGCCTCTTCACTCTGTTGATAGTGTCCTTTGATACCCCAAAGTTATTCATTTTCATGAAGTCCAGTTTATATACTTTGTTGTTGTTGTTGCCTGTTTCTTTGCTGCTGTATCCAAGAAATCATTGCCAACTTCCATGCTGTGAAGTTTTTGCCCTATGTTTTCTTCTAAGTGTTTTATAGTTTTAACTCTTATGTTTAGGTCTGTGATCCATTTTGAGTTAAATTTTGTATGTGGTATTGGGTAAAGGTTCAACTTCATTCTTTTGCATGTGAATATCCACTTTCCTCAGCACCGTTTGTTGAAAATACTATTCTTGCCCTTCATCCTTGTTGAAAATCATTGACCATATGAGCAAGGGTTTATTTCTGGTTTCTTGGCATTACTTTTTACAGCCTAACCTCAGCCTATATGTTTAGCTTCATCTCTAGCATGCTGCCTGCAGTTTCTCACATGTGCACAGAATGATCCTGTGTGTCTTTGCCCAGCTGTTTCTTCTGCCAGGAAAATGACAAATGTCATTCATCCCCCTTCCCCTTAGTGAATGTGCAATTTTCTTTCAAAACCTCGTGCAGTGGTCTTTCTTTCACTAATCCTTCCCTAACCTCTCTCCGTTATGGGCAGAATTAACCACGTCCTGCCCATGGCACACTGTCATATCTTTATTATAATTCTTTCTACCTCATATTATAATTTTCCACATTTTATAATTCCCTTACTAGACTCTGAACTCCTTGTGAGTGGATCGAATTTTCTTTCACATACCCAGAACGTAATATCTTTCCTAAAGAACAGGGGGCACTTATGAAAGGTTTATATAAAGAACAGAATGGAGTACATTTTCCTATCACATAATAGCCTATTTAAATTGCAAAGCAATTTAATTGCAGTTTTAGTAGCATTAATCTGCATGCTAGGTCTGCCAACAGATGGCCACGTAATACTACCCGGGATGTCAGGGAGGGAGGGCCTTTCTTTGCTCAGTTCCAAGTTCATGTCAGATGTGGACACTTCATTATATATATTTAAATATGTTATTTCATCCCATAAAAATCTGCAAGTTCGGCTTTATTTACTCTGCTTCATAGATGAAGAAGCTAGGGCTCACACAAGTTAACTCATTTGCCCCAGATTATGTAGCTAATAAGTAGCAGTGCTAGAAATTTTACTTCAGATATGTTGTAATCCAAAGTGTAACCTCTTTTCATTCTACCACTCAAATCAAATGTTAACCTTGGAAGTAGCACCCTCGAGTCTATACCTTTGTCCCATAGATGCTGCCATCACTCAACTGCTTTGGGCAATCTTCATCTGAAACTGCCTTCAAAGCCAGTTTATGAGGTGCTTCCTAAAAAATATATATATATGTTGTTTTTTGGTTTTTGTTTTTTTAAAAAAATTATTTATTTATTTATTTTTGGCTGTGTTGGGTCTTTGTTTCTGTGCGAGGGCTTTTCTCTAGTTGCGGCAAGCGGGGGCCATTCTTCATCGCGGTGCGCAGGTCTCCCACCATCGCGGTGCGCGGGCCTCTCACTATCGCGGCCTCTCTTGTTGCGGAGCACAGGCTCCAGACGCGCAGGCTCAGTAGTTGTGGCTCACGGGCCTAGTTGCTCCGCGGCATGTGGAATCCTCCCAGACCAGGGCTCGAACCCGTGTTCCCTGCATTGGCAGGCAGATTCTTAACCACTGCGCCACCAGGGAAGTCCGTATATGTGGTTTAATCATTTTATACTCACATGTTATTTTTCCACCAAAAATGATATTGTTCTATTTGATGCCAAAATTTATACTGTAAAGTTGGTCTCAAGTAACTTGACTGTTTATACAATTTAGATATCCGTATGCAGCAGAAAGATGTGCCACACACACACACACACACACACATCTCATGTAGGCATTAAAAATATTTATGGAAGAATAGATTCAGGTGTGCTTTAGCAGCAGAGTTTTATAGCCATTCTTTGTTTATCCAATTGTCTAGTGGTTGAGACAACTAGGTTTTATCCCTGACTCATTCACTGGCTCTTTGTCAAGGTAGGCAAGTATAATTTTGTTCTCTGTCTGGAAGAAGAAGATTGTCTTCTCTCTTGCACACAGTGGAGTTGCGAGGTTAATGCCTTTTATCTTGAGTATAGCATTTAGCAGACTGCGGATGCTTAATATATGTTAATAATAGCGATAATAATGAATGCTGATAATTAAAGGTCTTTTATAATTACCAGATTCCTAATGTGTGTTAAATATAATTAAAGGGAAATGATTTAAATTAATATGCATGCACACAAAAGCTAGAGCTAGCCACAGCTTTTATTTTTAGCTTCTTAACCAACATCATGAATGTGAATCCAGTATTAGGTCCAATTATTATTATAGCTTTACTCTGGTCATGTATGGAGAACCCATGCAGGATCTGGAAATTAGAATTGCATCTGTTTGAGTTGAAAAACACAGTAATGAATGGGAAACCACAAAGGACTTCTGTGATTGGAGCTTGACCATGTGAAATTGTGCATCAGACATTATTATAATCTATTGCCATAACAATCTCTGAGTTCCATGAGAGAAAGGTACTTTTCCTAGAAGCTGGACACCATCCCTGGAGTGGGTAACAAACAGATCTGCCTGGAAGGGCTCTAAAAGGTGTAGGTGGAATAGAGGAAACAATATTCATAAATAATTTCCCATGAAATTCAGCTTGGAGATTCATCCTTTGAACTCAGATTATTTCATAAGGTACTAGAGAGGTAGGTGGGAGCTGAGAATTCTGAGAGGCAGCAGGCTGAAGTGGTTAAGAACATGGCCTCATAAGCTTGACTGCCTGATTCAAATCTAGTTCCACCACTGAGTAAAGGGGTGATTTTTGTCAAGTACGTCCCTTCTTTTGGTCTCACTTTTCTCATCTATAAAATAGTGATAACAGTACTTACCTTACAGGGTCATCTTGAGAAATAAAGGAGCAGTTATTTGTAAAAAGTCTTACAATATTTAGTAAGTACTATATGTGTTTGTTAAATAAATATATGTGTTGGATTTGAGTCATACATGAAGGAGGAAAGGGTAGTAGGGTAAAGTGGACTCTACAAGCAATTCTGAGAGTCATTTTTTTAAAAAGCTGACCTTTATCAGGTTTAGCTTTAATTTAAGGAAGTCACTTAGCACACAGCTAGAAAAAAATACTGTTTCCAAAGTTGAACATTAAATGTACGTGAATGTTAAGTGTATGTTGAGTGTCTTTTGTTTATAGAGACCCTTCCAATTTCTTTTCATTTGGGTTGGGGGGAAGGAAAAAAAAAAAAGAAAAGAAGAAGAAGAAAAAAAACCCTCCAAAGACCAATTCTTAAAGCAGTATTGCAACTGCATCAATGAATTCATCCCTAGTTTTCCTCTCTTGATGTGAAATAGTTTTCTTCCTTGTAAACATTTTGTTTAAATTGAAAACATAGAAAGAAACAGGAAAGGAGGGTTATTAAGAAACAGGGCAATTTCTAATGGTTCAAACGTGTCATTCATCTGTACTTTTCTGAAAGCCCTGCCCTTTGGTGTTTCCCTAGCTTGCTCTTCTGCCCCCTTGAATCACCTTTCTCACTTCTCTGCATGGCAGACATCTTCTCATCTGCTAAGGCCAGGCTAAAACATCACTTCCTTTTTAAATCTTTTCAAAACCCTACTCCCTGGCAGAAGTTTGGTGCCGTTTCAGCAATATTTTTAATGTATGACATAGCGTTTGTTGAGATCATGACGAAAATATTTTTGGAGGAGCAGTATTTAATATAGGACCGAAATATCAGAGGCCAGAGACAAGATACCTAGAGAGCACAGTATCGGTGCCTCTCATATCACACACTGGTTCCCTGACTCAGGCATACTCTGCAGTGCCTGGAATAGAGCCAACTCTTTCCTTCTAGTTCTGTTGTCCCCCTCCCCTGCATGAGAATGGATCATACTTCTGCCATGAACAGTGTCATGAACACTTATCATTTTTATTTGTATGTTTCCCTCCTTCCTTTGGAGTGGAGGTGCTCTGAGGGCAGAGAATGTGCTTTTTGTCTTGGTAGCCGAGCACTTAGCATATGGTAGGTATTTAATAATTGACTGAATAAATGAATGAGTGATAAAAATAGTGGACAAGCAACTAGAAAGAAAGAAAGAAAAATGAACAAGTTCTTAGATTCTGACAGATTGATGTTTTTATAGAGAGAATATTTTAAAGGCAGTATTGAAAGAATACAGTATTTTAAAAGGTAACGTAGATAGTATTTTTTGTTGTTGTTCTTTTCTACGTTCACTGTTAAATGATGAACAAATGGACTTCATTCAGCATGAAAAGCATTTAGCTATCTCTACGTTACAACATAAAACAGAGCACACATAGACCTCTGAGAACATTATGCCGTTTCTGCATTTTTAATATAGTTCAAACCCAGTGCCTCCAAGTCACTTTCCAGCTTCTTTCATTTTAAATATGCTGGCAATGGTGGGGGAGGGAGTTTGTTTGGAAATGATTATAATCATTTAAGTTCAGCTGCTGATCAGTGCTTTCTTAACAATTTGAAAATATGTAATTTAATTATCTGTGTACATTTGGGGGATTAATTATAGAACCTACCAAAATAACCATTTAATGTCAAACTTTGAGTTTTTTTTGGACTTCTCAATCTGTTTTGATGAATAGGTAAAGTAGAAATTGGAGACTTTGTGCAAGTTTTAAAGGTACTCTATAGCCATTTCTTGTGTGACTGCACCCATGTGATAGACAGCCTTTGGGTGAAAAATTTTGTTTTGCCTTGTGTCTACCACATATAGTTAAACTGACTTATTGTACGACGTAACCTACAACAATTTACCTTAGGAATTGCCAAACTGATTTTTGGTTTTATAGTTCTGGCTAGTTTTCAAATTAGCGGGCCAAAGGTAACATATAAAACTAAATATTTTAAAGCAATGAATCTAGGCATCAGTTTCAGGATAAAATTTTTCTGGCCTAATTCGGAGAAAAAATTTGTCTAGTTTCAGCTCATTGCATGGTTCCCAACTGATATTACACTTGGAGACCATTATGGAAGATTAAGGCTTTGTCAAGTTCTCATAATACTTTCCCACTTTTGACTACCTGAACTTGCTGGGATCTTTCATTCATAAGTTTGGGCTGACTCTGCAAAATGGTTCGTAATGTCTTCCTTCATGTAACAAGCATTGGTATACCATGGTTTGTGTTAAGGATTAAAAGGTGAGTAAAAAACATGGGCCTCTCCCCAGGGAGCTCCCTTTTATGTGTCTCTCTCCCTCATCCATTGAGAGGCACAGACATATAAATAGAAATTATGATACAATTCAGGTGCAGTGATTTTCCTATGGACAAGGAAAATCTATGGAAAACTAAGAGGAGAATTTGAAAGTAGTTCATGAAGGGTGCAAGTTTCACGGAAATGCTGTGTCTTAAAGGGATGACTAGGAGGCAACCAGGCCAAATCATGGAAAAATATGTTTTAGCCAGAGGGTTACAAAAATAAAGACAGAGAAGTGAGAAATAGTCTTCCTGAGGTTTTCCAGAGGAATTGCAAACACTTTAGTCTTGTTCAGAGAGTTTGGAGAAATGAGTGGCCAAATCATGAAAGACTATATATGTCATATAAAGGAGCTTGACTTTTATGTGTTACACAGGACCACCAAAGAGTTTGAAGTAGAGGGGTTACAGGTTCAACTTTGTAAAAATCAGAGTAGAGATAAGAAAATGCTTAGGAGTTTGTTATAGTATGATTGAGGACAGAACTGGCAAAGATCTGAATTACACCATGATTCCTTTATAGACAGGGACTCAGTGATTGATTGATTCAGTGATAATTACAAAACATCCACCATCACACTTTCTTTGTGCCAGTCAGTGTTCTAAATGTTATAAATATATTATTCTCTCTAATCCTCATAACAATGGTGGCTACCATTTATATCCCCACTTTATTGATAAGGAAATGAGGCGCATAGAGACTAAGTAAAGGTCAAGTTGCTCAGTCATAAAGCTAACAAGTGGCAGGAATATTTAGGAAATAAAATCCACAGATCTTGGATAAGGGGGTAGAACATACAAGAGATGTTAAGAATTCCCAGGGTCCACTTTTGTGTAGTGAGGCAGAAGAGTGTTCTACCATCAAACACACGGAACGTAGAAACAGTTTGTGGGCAAAGATACAAATAGAGGTGCTTGGAAATCAAAGAAATAAGAGTTCATACCTCGAAGTCCTTGATGATCTTATTAAGAGCAGTTCCAGTAGAGGAAAGTGGGGTGGAAACGGCTGTACTGTTGGTGGAGAAGGAGATTGGAGGCAAAGAAGTGGAAACGGCTCTTACAGAACTTATGACATTAGGGAGAGCACACACAGAGTTAAATTTTGTATGCCAGGAACCATTTAAGGACTCTTAATTTCAAGGAACTTTTGTGCAGTGTAAAATGGCTCTGTCAAAAAAGGAGCGGTATTTGTTTTTCTGAGAATTCTGCACGTAATCTATGAGCATGTTGAATATCTGTGTCTTGGGAAGCGAGAGATGCAGCTGGGCTTCAGGAAAAACTGGAATCAGAGACTCAACTAATTGTCTCTGCTTTATTATTTCATAGATTTCATCATGTTTATCTGCAGACTAGCTTCCTCAACAGAGGGGAACACGGCTGCTAACAATTCCAGTTTTACCATCTCCAGGGAGGTACTAATTCTTTTCCTGGGCTCCAGGAAAGAAGTCTGGCGGCTTTCAGCTATGGCCGCTTTAAATCAGCCGTGGCTACTCATGGCTATGGCGGGTGGCAGGAGTGGTCTATAGCCACATGACATCTGCTGCATGGTCCATTGAGGGAAGAGCAGTTTCTAGCACGGGGAGGACTGGGCAGACATTCCCATCCATGCAGACTCAGAGCCAAGGCCAGGTGTAAACAATCAATAATGACAGTGCTGTAAGTTCAGGAAGAGCTCTGTGCCAAGGAAGCTGCAAGAAGAAAGATGGCTTGATGTGGGTCTTAAAGGAAGGATGAGTATTAGATAACCATAGAGAGTTCAGTGAGCAAGTTTATGTTAACAAGGATATGTCAGTAGTGTTTGGACAGAAGCAGACCTTACTGGACAGAGTAGAAGAATTCTGAATGCACTGTTTCTCAGAGTAATCCAAAGACAACTTACGTCAGAAACACCTGAGAAGTTTGCAGAAACACCTATTCCTGAGCTATCTCCCAGTCTGTTGAATCAGAATTTTGAGAGTAGAGTCCAGGGAATCTGCATCATAAATGAGTACTGTTTATGGTATTCAATCTCCAATGTGATGGGAGAATTCTGTGAAATTCGGTTATAAAGAGAGACTGGACCTGGCCTGTGGAAGACGAGATGCTTGAGCACCAGGAGATGTGGTTAGCTGTTTCAGCTGGTTCAGACATGAAAGAAACCCTTTGGGAGCATAATTTTCATGACTTATTCAAAGATGTGGCGGATAGAATGAAAAGATCACAATATATTTGACAAATTAATACACACTGGATTTGGAAGAAACAAATTAACTGTAACATTTTGCGTAAAATTGTGAAGTTGTAAAAACCAAAAAAAAAAAAAGGCGGAGAAGAAGAAAGTGGGACAGACGTTCTGTTGGAGAAGAAAGAAGTGGTGAAACACAAAGGAATTTTTTTAAATAGGGTAATTTGATGGCACCATAAAGACACCCTGACGTGATACCTTATTTAAGACACAAGCGTGTATTTTTATTCAGTCCCCATTTAATAAATCATAATTAGTATCACCAGCCTCATTGAACAGCAGACAACGGGAAAAAAAAAGAAAACACCCATCTCCCTAAAAAGAAGAGTTTTGTCTCAGGTCACAGAAGCAATAATTTAGGACATAGACTCCTTTGGGTCTGGAAAAGTTAATGTATCTCAAGTAACTAACTGACGTTCACCAAATGTAAGAGCAGATAAAGTTTCCCCCAAAGATCCTGTGCGCATTATTCTGCTGCCTTTTGGCTGAGGCACTAATCTAATCTGATGTGTTGAACAGAATAGCCTGCTCTTTCAGCATTTCTCTGTCTGGCAGGATTTCTGATATTTGGTTGCATGGTCAACATCAAGCATGAAGAGAAAGTGGTTTCTGGTAAAGCAGTTTTAAGATAGGTTTTCTGACTCATGGAAGGCTATGCTGATGGAGGAACCAGTGAAGTCGATAATTGTGGTTTTTCTACCTGAATTAATAATACAAGTTCAAGTTACACAATAGCAGCAAATGTGTTGTGGACGAGGAATTGGGAGACCCACCTTCTGGTCTCAGCTGAGAGACTGAATTGCGTGGCCTTGGAGAAGGTCCTTAACTTCCTGGGAACAGTTTTTTCATCTGTAAAATGAGAAAGATTAAATGTAAAATGAGAAATTATTAAAATGGGAAGTCTCATATAACACTGGTAGGAACATAAATTGGTATAATACATGAGGAAATTACCTGATCTTAATTCTCAGTTTAAGAATTTGTAATGAGGGAACGTTTTTCTACCCCCCCCCCCTTTTTGTTTACTTTTACAGCTTTTCTTTAGTTCTTAAATTATCTGATTTCAAGGAGTGTGTCTTTTATTTTTACTTTTTCATTATCTCTCTTAAGTAGCCAAGAAGACACTGAAAGAGTTGTAACTGGCTTGGGGTTGGCTTTCTCTAAACCCCATGTAATGCTTGAAGTTACTTACCTGAGCAAAACTGACAGTTCTAACTGGAAGGGAAATAAGATGCAATGATCTTAGTGGCAAACCAGTACTCCCCTCTCTGGTCACCAAATATTTCTTGGCATTCATTTTTTTCTATTCTGTTTTCTTATTCTGAATACTGGGCTTTTTTTGATTTTAGGCATTAGAAATATCTTTCCCAGTCTGTGACTTGTCTTTTTACCTTGATTTTTTTTTTTTATTATAGACAAGCTTTAAATTTTAATATATTTATTAGTTTTAGTGTTGTGCTGTGTGTGTGTTTAAGAAATAATTTTTTACCCTGACTCACAATGATATTTTCCAATATTACTTTTTCTGAGAATTTTTAAGTTTTCACATTTAAACCTTTAATTCACCTGTAAGTTTTTAAGTGGTGTGAGTAGGGATCTATTTTTATTTTATTTTTTTGGTATTGTAGTGCCACTTAAAATAATTAATGTTGATTATCAAGTGTTATTTCTGTTTTTTCAGATGATAATTTTTTTCCTTTATTCCCTGAAAGTAATGTATTCCGTCAGTACAGCCTCATGATAAAGCCTCGTTGGCCATGATGTGTTGTGTTTTCTATATTGCTGAATTCAACTTGCTAATGTTTTATTTAGGATGTTATCATCTATGTAACTGAGATAGGTCTTTATTTTTTGCATTGTTTGGTTTTGGCACTATGCCTTCCATACCTATGTAAGCTTCAATAAATGAGTAGGGAAGCTTTCACTGTGTTTTCCCCCCCATTATATGAAACAATTTGTGTTTACTATTGGAATTATGTTTTTGTAAATCATCTGTTCAGTCTGCGACTGCGTATGTCTGTGTTGTCTGTTGGTTTGTGGGTAGGGTGGGGCGTAGAAGGAGGTGGCTTATTCAGATTTTTTGTTTTGTCTACATGTATTCTGGCATGTTGCCAATTAAAAAAATTTCCAGAATATTATCTACTTTGTCTTAGGTTTTCAAATTTATTGGTGTAAATAGTCTTAGAATTTTAAAATAATCTGTGCTCTTTGTGTAGTTATGTTCTCCATCATCCCTAATATTGTTAATTTTTACATTTTCTATATTTTTTCCTTGATCAGTCTTATGGAGATCTGTCTATATTATTATTTTTAAAATTGTTTTCAAAGAAACAACTTTTGGTTTTGTCCATCTATTCTTTTTCTGTTTTATTAACTTCTGCTCTTATTTCCTTTATTCTGCTTTAGTTTTAAGGAAAGTAAAAGTAGAGAAACAATAACTCTAAGCTCTTTCTGAGTTTTTTATATGGTTATCTATTTCACTTTCTTGCTTTAAATAAATGCACTTACAATATAAATTTGCTTCTCCTCAAAGTACAGCTACAAATGTAGCAGCCTCCCTTAATTTGTGATTCATAGTACCTTCATTTGTCATTCATTTCAGAACACTTTGATTTCCATCGTGATTTCCTCTTTACTCTTTGAGATATGTAATAGTAGTACATTTTAAAGTTGATGAACATATCACCCTAGACCCATTGATAATTTAATCACGGTGTTTATAAAGAGATTTATATGGTACTGATTTCTTGAATTTTGTGGTGATAGTTTGTAATCTAGTGTATGGTTAATTTTTGTAAAAATTTAATATGTAATTAAAATGCATATCACCTCCTTGTTTCTCTATTACCTCAAGATTGTTTGCTTTGTTGTTCAAATGCCCTGTATATGTTTGTTGTTGTTGTTGTTTTTTCCCCCTGCCAGCTTCTGATAGAAGTGTGCTAAAATTTCCCAGTATGGTTATAGATTGGTAAAATTGTACTTCTGACTTCGTGAGATTGTCTTATGTATGCTGAGGCTATTTACAATTCATGATTGTTACATCTTGTTGATGAGTTCTTCCTTTTGTTTGAAGTTTCTCTCTTTATCCACATTAGTAATTTTACATTAAATCCTATTTTATGTGATATATTAGCAACCACCAGCTTATTTTGGTTCCAGTCTTCCTGATGTATTTTCCATTCCTTTATTTTCAACCCCTGTGTGGTTTTACCTTAGACATGTAGGTGGGGGGGGGGGGGCATAAGGGACATATAGACAGTGTCTTAAAATCCAACCTATGCATTTAGATAGATTAGTCCAATACATTTCCAGTTATTGAGACTTGGGATCTGTTTGATCTTATTTCTGATTTCCATTGGACTAATAGGCCCCCTTTTTTTTCTTTGTTTCAAATGTATACGTTTTTTGTGTTCTTTACTCGTTACTCATAAGTTTTAATGTGTAAATTTTAATATCTCATGCTAAAGAATTTTGAAGTAGATTTTAAGCACTGTGATACAACAGGCAGAATTAGCTGAAATGATAGTGGGGGCTTGCCCTGGGTTACCTGAAAAATAAGCTGGCTAGGACCAGGGCCCTCGCCCTTACCCTGAGAGGAAAGGGCTGCGCTTGAACTCATCTTCACTGAGGCCAGTGGCTCTCTGGCACCAGCAGCAGCTGCAGCAAATTCCCACATGTGTCAAGATCTCTAGGTTCAAGGCAGCCTCTGCAGAGCGCCTCAATAAACAGCTGGTATCCACGCACTGCACTGCCTGGTACCAAGCCCCTTAATTATTTGTGCCACTGACAAGGCTACTCTCATACTCATCTTATACAAAGTAAGAGTAATAGGGGATGTTCTGTGATGCCTACCCATGGCCTGTCCAGCAGAACACCGTGGTCTCTGCTCAGCCTTCCTTGGGGTCAGTGGAATGATCAAGGAACCTGTGCTATCTCTTGTCTTCCTGCTGTCTTCCATCCCCACCCATCCCTACTTCAATTTCCTCAACCCTGTTCCTTAACCCGTTCTGTGTGAGGTTGTGAAATCAACCTGAGCCCTGTTGCCCAGTAGGTGGTGACTGCTAAAGTATCTGCTTGTAAAACTGAAACCATGACATACAATCTCCAAAAATTTACACGTGTATCCCAAAAAGGAGAAATCTTTTCCTACATTATAAATATAACATGATCATGCCTCTTGAAATTAATCATTTTAATATCATATACCTAATCCATGTTAAAACTTCTTTAATGGTCCTCCAAATATTCTTTTAAGTTATGATTTAATCCAAGACCACACACTTAATCCAGAACCACACATCTGATTGCTGTCTTTTACATCTCTATAATTTAGAATAATCTTTAATTATTTGTTATACTGACTTGCAGAAAAACCAACTAGTTGTCCTTTAGTAGGTCATTTTTTATGGATGTGATTGCTTCCTTGTGAAGTAATTTGACGTCTCTAGTCCCTGTAGGTTCTAATAACTGGAAGTTGGATCTAAAGGCTTGATTAAATTTAAGTTAAACGTTTTTAGCAAGATTACATCATAGGTGACATGTACTTCTTATGTATCAGGTCAAAAAACACATAATATGTATTTTGTTTTGTTTTTTACCATTAGTGACCTAAATTTGGTTATTGGATTAAGGTGATAACCTCATCCCTCACTGCAAACATGAATTTGTTTCACTTGCAGCCAGAAATAATCATTTATGGACTAACTTGGATACTATGTCCAGTTACTGTCAATAGTTTTTACAACACTTGATGATTTTATCCTGAAACAGTAAGTTCTTTAAGAAGTACAATGTGATGCTTTTTAAATGTTTTCATTTTTTTCCTACACTTTCTGGCATTCTTTTATAATATAGTGATTTCCCCAGCTTTCAGATGGGGATATCTTATTACCCTGAAATACAGTTCATACTATTAATGTAGAAAAATGCTTATTTTGTGCTTTAAATGACTAATTTTCAAAGTAAATAATTTGATTCATAGAAGTGCCAAATGATGACAAAGAAGTTTTCTCTGGCTTTGTCTTTCTTGAATATCAGTAGGGACTCAGAATTTCATAGATAAGTGTATTTCAATCAATTACAATCATTCTTTTCTGCTACCTCAGCTTTGGTGAGTGGGAAGTCCCTTCAGGCTAACTTCTGGGTTTTGACGTCAAGCTTCCTTGCTTTTTGGAATAGCCAGATTTCCCAAGATAACCTTATACATTTCTTGCCCCAGACTTGGCCCAAGTCTTCTCTCCAAAGATCTGTAGAGAATGGTATGGACAGGGACCAAAATCCAGGTCCTAGGTATGTACTTTTTCCTGAGAGTACATTACTTCTACATCATTTTCTGGCCAGAGTTAGAAAATATGTGAAATATGTTTTTAAAATCTTGAGTTCAAATCAATATCTCTATATAGTTTTATCATTGAGTTTAATTTCTTTGATTTTCTAATTGCTTCTTTTTCATTCTGTCAGTCTTAGTTGCTGTTAACTTTAACATAATTACTCATTTGATTTATCCTACAATTTAAAAAAAATTCCAGTAACAGCAAAAGATGTACTATCAAAGTGTGTTGATCTAAAATCATTTGAAATAAATTAGTTCATTCTGTAGTTTATCATATGCATGTGTATATAGAGAGGTACTCACATACATACACATAGTATTCTTTAAAATGAATTTTTGTTATTCAGAATTTGTCTTGTAAACATGATTGTCACTTTTACACACTCCATTTGCTGATAGTACCCTCATGATTCTTGTTATTTTTGTCTATAGATTTAAGTTTTATCTTTAAGCTCAAAACACTGGTCATTAACATTTTTAAGTCAATAATTCATTAGATTTAGCAACCTGTTTCAGCAGTTATTATACTTGTCCGATTCATACTTTCTCATGAATTTGCTTTTTTTTTTTTTTTTAACGCTGAAGTACTTTATGACTATTTCTATGAGAGGATATGTGAAACATAAACTTTGAATTTTCAAGATACCTTTAATTTGCCCTAACTCTTGGATAATAGCTTAGTTGGGTATAAAATTCTAGGTAGCAGTTATTTTTCTTTAAAGCTTTAGAGTTCTTATTCATTGTCTGCTGGCAACTATTGTTGCTGATAAAAGTTTAATTGTCATTCTTTGGTGGATGGTATGCACTTTCTCTTTGTTCTTGGTGTTTTTCCATTTTCAGTATGTTTTCTTATTCACTTTAAGTACAATGTCAACCTCTGAGGATTAATGTTTTCCTTCTATTCAGAAAATGTATCAGCTATTATCTCAAACTGTAGTGATTCTTCACCATTTGCTCCATTTTCTTCATGCATGCTTTTTAGACAATCATTGGGATCTCTCAACATTTTCTTCTAGAGTCCAGCAAGTCCATGGCTTGGGCCCCACTTACCACTTTGTTTTTATTCAGTTTCGGGGATACTATGGTGTTTATCTTGTTGAGTCAAGCTTACCTTTTAGGGTTTGTTCTTTTTTATATTTAGTCTTTTTTTCTGTGTGTTTTAAGAAGAGGTGCTATCAAATCCTTACTGTTTTGTTACTTTTTTTTGCTGGAAGGCACTAATAATATTTTTTAATTGAGAGAAGTGAAAAATAATCCAATTTCTTCTTTACTGTGGAATGAGTACTGTGCATTATTAATGGAATATTAGACCTTCAGGCAAAATATTTTTCATTGTGTAGGGCATCCAGACTCTTTTTTTTTTTTTGTCACATGGCTTGTGGGATCATCATTCCCTGACCAGGGATCAAACCTGTGCCCCTGCTGTGGAAGCGTGGAGTCCTAACCATGGGACTGCCAGGGAATTCCCCAGGGCATCCATATTCTTGATCTTTATTAAATTTATTTAATCTTTATTAAAATTTTAGACATAAGTTGAGTGAACTCTTTTTTATATTTCTTCTTATGAACATATCCTCATGCATAATAATAAACTTTTATTTTTTTATAAATAAGATATAGTTTGAAGACTGTTTATATCATTAGTAAATCATGCACATTGAATGATATGTTCAAGAATTCTATATTTAAAAATGCCTATATTTTTGTAAACTTCGTTTGAGTTTAATAAGTAAAATAATCCAGGCTACTTATTAAAGGATAGGAAGAGATATCCAAATTCTATTTCCTATCACTGGCTCACAACTATAATATAGTTTACAGTCTAGATATTTTACATTCTAAATAACATTTTCTCATTAAAAAAATATTTTAAATAGGATTGAACATATGAAGAAAATAACATTCTTCTCTGTAACTGTATTTATTTACTGTTTAAAAAATAACATTACTTGCTATGGCCACATTTCTTAGTTTAATTATATTAATTATATTTGATAACATTGATGATATAGTCTTGAAAAACAATATCAAATCAGATATATTAAAATTAAAATTTTATGTATGGAATTAAACTTAGTTCACTGAGGATAGAAATGTTGTCCTGTTCTTTGATTTGCTTAATAAATGGTATATAGTAACTTCTTAGGAAATATTGAATTGCAGATAGTAAGTTTCAGAGGAATTAAATGCTTTTACCAAGTCCTGAACACTTTTATAAATGTGAAGATATATCTTCTGAGTATTTTAGACTTTGTCCTTGAAATTTAACACAGATATTATTAGCAAAAAGCTAATTAGTTGAAAATCAAAAATTAAGATTTAGTTTTCTTGGCTACTATTCCAACTATCTCTCATTGCCCCAGAGTTGAATAAATGGTTATTTTTATACATGAAAATTGGCTGCTTTTAAAAACAACTTTCAAGTGTGAAATAAAGCTACTGTTTCATTCCCCTCCTGTGTACACATGTTTTTAAGTAAATCAGGATGTGTTCTCCTAAAAACTCATCATCTTATGATTTAAAGTTGTGTTGTTCTGTGTAAAAAAGATGGGTTCTGGCATTGTCCTACTGTGGTAAATTTTGAAAAGATATCAAAAAACTTGTGTTATTTGCTTTGAAGTAAGAGATTAAGATAAAACTAAAATAAAATTAAAAGAAGCTTAGACAACATTTCATCTCATGCTATTTTTGAGCAGGGGAAAAAAAGCCCAAATGTATATAGTAACCTTGTGTCTTGGTAGTATTTCTGTAGACATTATCAGATCAATCTAAATTGAGTTAGTGTATATGTGGTAGGCAGAAACTGGTAGAAATTAGTTTATCTTCCCCAGACTCTTTCTGTTTTCTTTGTACAAAATAGGATAAACTCATTTTTAGACCTGATTAGGTTTCTCTGTTGCTTTTTTCCCTTTTCCCTAAAAGGGCAAGGATAGTCCATACTTTGTTTAGATTCACACCAACTATTAAAACAGGAAACCATTTAAAAGCCGTAGGCACATGTATGACATCTGTAGCTACTAGTGGAAAGATGTGTTTGAATACAAAACCTGAAACACTTCCAAGTAAGGAATATGAACACTTACCCCTAATGCTTTTTAGTTTCACTGGTTATAAACAACATATTGAAGCTATAACATATGATTCTCATGATAGCCAAATATGCAAGTGATCTAACTAACCTGCAGATATTCCGCTTTATTTTATGAATAGGGTCTGTAGAAAATGCATTTCAATCTCATCAGACAAACTGAAAGGCTGTTGCATGGCTAATCTTGGTGGACATTTTAGGAGCTTGTTTGCTTTAAATACCCATTGTTTCTTTAATTTAAATGTGGACTTCTTTTTCCTCAGTAGATCCATTTCTCCATGGGGCTTCTCATTTATAAGCTTAGATTGTATTCAGAACATTGGTACCAAAAACGCTTGACTTATATAATACTTTCTGAAATAAAGTTACTAATCTGCAAGTTGTCTATTTAAATAAAAACAGATTTATTAATTACAAAGAAATATTTTTTGAAAGGACTTTTACTTAATTGACTTTCATGCCAAGAATTAAGTATATTGTGTAACACATTTGCATATATCAAGGGTTTACTACTCATTTGAACTCTTAAAAGTTGCTGATTTGTGAGGGAATTTCTATCTTGAGGAATCTGAAAGCAAAGATTAATATTGATTTATGTAGGTATTTAAGAAAAAAATATCATGTGTTACCTCTTCCATCCAGGATGATCAGCAACTTATCTTCACAGAAAATGGTGCTGATTTGGTTGTTCTGCCCTCTATATCAATTCTGGTGAAAATACGGTGATTAGGTGAGCTCTTAGTAATTATGGCTATCTGATGTGTCAAAGAGGTTTATTAAAACTCAGCAACAGCTGTTACCTAGTAGTGTCCTCTTACTCATTGTACATCACAAAATCTACAAATGTTCAGAGCTTGGCTTCTCTTTAAGCTGTTAATGGTAACACCCAAAGAGACAGCCCTTTTGTTTCATACACCCTCCCCCCCAACACACACACACACAAAAGCCAGCTCTCCAATTCCTTAATAATAACAATCTTCCAATACGCCATATTTTTCCAGGTCATTTAGACAAATGTTGCTCTACATCAAAATATAATTAAATGATACATTATCAGTTTAAATTGCATTTTTGGTGTATTGTTTCGGAATAATTGTGATTTATGGTGCTGCTGACTGCTTTTATAATTGTTAAGTGTTCTGTAGCTCACTGAATGTTTTAAACTTTGTTCTGATGCCCACAGGCAAAAATTGCAATGGGTACAATTTTATAAATCCAACTCATTAATAAATAATTTTTCCATTATGACTCTGGAATAAAGAGAACTATATGGGATGGGCTTTTAAAACATTACTATTTGTAATTTGACGTGGCTTTAAATGGGGCATTGCACATAATATATTGTAATGAGACAATCTCTTCTAGCCTATAGGTATTTTACACCAAATTTCACTGTGAAGGAATGTTCAAGAGCTTCAGGGAAATCAGAAAATGAATTTTATCTTTTGTTGGTTTTCTGTTGCTGTTGTTAAATTTAGAAATTCTGTACTAGTAAGCTTTGGTTCACATATTTGTAAAGTGTTCTTCTCATGATTATGATGCAAAGTTGAATTATTGAATAAAATGACTGGACCCTCCTGGATGAAAAAAATGTTTAAAATTTATATACGTAAATTCTAAATTAGCTCAGTAACATTTTAATGTATCCTAAAAAAAGGAAAGAAAAATCCCAAAACATGTATTAAGAAACATTCATATGCCTATGGAGTTTAAAGTTCATCCTGTCTCCAAGAAAATGAGAGACTTCACCTCTTTCTTAGGTTGCAAAATTATTTCTATATTTACTATTTCTTTATAAGAAATAAATTAATAGACGTTTGCCTTAGTTGCCTTACCTGGATAGACAGTTTTTCTGATATAATGGTGAAATACCCAAGAGGCTATCCAAAAGTAACATTTTTTTTTTTTTTTAAAAGATTTATTTATTGATTGATTGATTACTATGTTGGGTCTTCGTTTCTGTGCTAGGGCTTCCTGTAGTTGTGGCAAGCGGGGGCTACTCTTCATCGCGGTGCGCGGGCCTCTCACTATTGTGGCCTCTTTTTGTTGCGGAGCACAGGCTCCAGATGCGCAGGCTCAGTAGTTGTGGCGCACGGGCCTAGTTGCTCCGTGGCATGTGGGATCTTCCCAGACCAGGGCGCGAACCCGTGTCCTCTGCATTAGCAGGCAGATTCTCAACCACTGCACCACCAGGGAAGCCCCCAAAAGTAACATTTTACTTGACCTCTACAGTTGAACTTTTAAAATAAATAGACACACTTTTGCTTTGAATGGTGTCAAACTATGGATCAAATTTTAACCATGACTGCAGTCTTCATACTTAAAAAAATAAAAACTAATATTCACCTACAGTAAATGTTAATAAGATACCCCATGCCAACAATGAACAGCTGCTTATAATTTTTTAAAGCTATGAAGTTATGTATTTTGTTATATAAAATTTTTCAAGTTTTATGTAATTAACAGTGAACAACACAGTAGTTAAGTTTTTAAAGTGTCCGGTGTTTTATGAGAGAATTTTTTTAAACCTTCACTTTTACCTAATTTTGTGACACTGGTTGGTTCTGTTTGTAATCGTCTTATAACATTTTAAAGAGGGAAATGAGGAAGCTAGAAACTAAACATACGACTTTCAAATTAGATTTTGAGTACCCTGTTCTGCAGTGTAGATGTAAAGTTATCTGGTTAATGACCACCTTAGATGTCTAATTCTTGTCGTATATGAATAGATTCATGCAACTAACAAAATAAAGGAAGTCAGTCAAAAGCATTGATCACCTGTGCATTAACAATTCCAATTAACTGGCTGTTGACTTCAAGAACATCTAAAACTATTGGCTAATAAATTGTATCTTATGTTAACCTACCCTTTACATATTTAGGACAATAACCTAGGAGAACAATAGATTGGATTCCATACTGTTTTCGGTTCAGTAATTGTTAACATACTTCAAATTTAATGTATGAAGTTTAGGTTTTCCCAAATTGGGTTACAAAGATTTCTAGTCTTCTAGATCATCCCAAATCAAATAAGACTGGGACATTATATATACTATATTCTCTCCATGGGGACTCAAAATATAGCAAATTAAAATTTCTGAGAAGTATTATATAAGGAATTTTGTTTAATTTAGTGTTTGCCAAGTTTATATTACCACAGAACCCTTTTTGCAAGCGCTGTCTACTAATAACCCACAGAAGACATTGTAAGGAATACTAGAAATACCAATCTTATTATATCTTATAAACAGCAACAAAAGTAAACTCTAAATCTAGCCCACCAATTGCACATGACTTAATTACCAAGTTTTTATTTGTTTTTAAATGTCTAGATTTAGTTGACAGATGAGTAGGAACAAAGGGATGAAGGGGTATTGTTATTTCTGAGAAATGTCTAACATCATTGTGCTTGAAAGGGCCTAGGAGCCTGGGGTTTGGCTTCATTTGGGGCCTGGGGCAAATTGCAATACTTATTTTTGGTCTTGTTTTGCTTGTTTTTCAGTTTAGAATGTTAGGCAGCCTCCTTTTGAATTCCGAAATTCCATGTCTCAAGACTGAATTTTTGTTTTTCTTCTCCCCCCTCCCTTTTTTTTAAGAACTAGGGTCTTATTTCTAAAGATAAGTAACAATTCAGTCCATACCTTCTTGCATAATACTCTCTTAATATCTTGCTAGCTGTTTGGCTTGATGTGTGCAGTCTTGACATTAGAGGCAACCAGTGAAGTTCCTTTGTTTACCGTTCTCTAGTTGTGTAAGTGATTTCTCTTACTTGAAGAAGCCAAGAGTGAGGCGACATCCCCCCTCACCCCTAAATCTTTTTCTTAATTAAATGTTAAATGATTTCCAAATAAATTGAAACCAGCTCTAAGATCTTCTAGAGGATGATTGCTAGAGGTGAGTGAGAAACCGTAGTCATAAAGAAGCTTGAGAATTCCCTTGGGAATTCTTTGTTTATAGAAAACAGGAACATTAAGTAATAACATTTGCTTAAAAGAAATTGTTCTGTTGAATACCCACACTGTTACTAACCACCTTCACAGCTCCCTATGTTCTGATTTAAACAAAGAGACAGTTGGCCATAGGAATTTTAGGGTTGGGGGTGGGGAAGTGCATAACTAATAGGACATATAACTTCCTTCCATGTCTCCTTTAATGGAAAGTCATTATTTACATTTGTCACAAATTAAGCTCACCTAATCATTAAAATTCTACCCTCTGATCCTTCACTTAACAGATAAGAATGACTTCACTGAGATTTTAATCCCAGAGAATCAGTTAATATATGTATAACAGACATGGCTTTCCAAAAAGGCATTTTAGGTATTGATAATTGAGTGAAGTCTAGTTTATTTAGGAAAAGGTACTTTTTCTACGGTTAAATGTTCAACTTAAACTAATTAGGAGCCATGAGGATTTTAGTAAATAAGTTAATGCATGGAAAACTCTGACCTAGTGTTCATAATTTAGCTTTGCTCCTTTTATTCAATGTTACAGAGCAATTTAGTATTTTTAAGTTCAGTCGCTACTGCCGCATCATTCTCAATAATTTTTATTGATTGCACAATTTTCCTTTTATGTTTTCAGGTGAGAGTGTTTCTTGTCTGAAGGTGTGTCAAGGATCCACTTTTTTTTCTTAGTAATTCTACTCCTTCATCCAGTGAATGTTATTTAATCTATACGGTTCACAGAAGTATTCTGCTAAGGTAGAAATTCAAAGTACATGACTTCATTAATTTAAAATTGTAGTACTTTGCATAAATTTACCTTTTTAATCCATAGAGTAGTGTGGTGATTGTTAAACATGTTTATCGAGTCTTTGGCACCCCTCCCATCCAGAGCAGGGGCCCGTGTCCTCTCCATGAATCTGGAGTGACGCTGGTGACTCAGCTGTAGCTAAGAGCATCGGAAGACTTGGTGCGGCTTCTGAGGCTAGGTCAGAAAAGGCCACGCAGCGTCCACCGGATTCCCTGGGGAAGCCCACTCTAGAGGAAGCAGGCTGCCATGTGAGAAGTTCTATTACTCCAAGTCCGCTCTTGACTGAAAAAAATGCACAACCTAAAAGTTGAGAATTATGTTTTATTCGGCAGACATAACTGAGGACTTAAGCCTGGGAGACAACCTCTTAGCTCTGAGGGACTGTTCCGAAGAGGTAAGGGAGGAGCCAGGGTATGTAGGAGTTTTTGCCAAAAAAAAAAAATAATAATAATAATAATAAATGAACATCAAAAGATTACTGTTGTGATGGGAGATTGGGATTGACATATATACATTAATATGTATAAAATAGATAACTAATAAGAAACTACTGTGTAAAAAAATAAAATTCAAAAATTCAAAAAAAAAAAAGATTACTGTTTATACAAGCAGACATCTCAAGTTAATGTATTTAGCACGTTTTTATGTATGAGAAGATGTAAGAGTCTGGACTCATTGAAATCATTCCTTTGATATGCACCTTACCTATCTAGGGCCAGTATCCTGCTTTTCTCCATCCTGAATCCCCTCAGGGTGCACCCTTAGGTGCGGCATCCTTTGTTTACTGATATGGCAGGCAATATTCTTTATCCACACCACCTAAGCTGGAAAGGCCATGTCTAGGCACTCTGGTTGACACTCATAGCAGCGCTTCCAGTGCCCAGCTCACATCAACCACCAGCCAAGTGAGTGTGCCATCTTGAATGTCCAGACTTGTGCAGCCTTGACTACCCCCCCAGCCTACATCTGACAGCAGCCTTACAGGAGGCCCCATGTGAGAGCTGCCCAGCTTAGCCCTTCAGAATTCCTGATCCACAGATCTGTGAAACATAAATATGTAAACAAGTGTACATATTGTTTTATAGCATTAATTTTTGGGATAATTTGTTATGCAATAATAGTAACCAGAATGAGTAGGTTCATTAAATTACATAAATCTATTCTTACATGATATAATATATTCCAAAAGATAATCATGATTTTTAAAAATTATTTTGCCTCAAAGAGCTAAACCCATTATATGAACACCTTGTGAGTCGATCTTTATAAATTAGTAATATATTCTTCTAATTATACATAGGTTAGTATGTGTTGAAAATATAAATCATAAATTCAAATTTCAAAACAAAAACATTTAATAGAAGTATGCTAAAGGGAAAATTAATATGCTATAGAGCTTCTCATCAAATGATAAAATTATAGGCAATTGCCTTAGTTTATATTCTAGGATTCTAAGAGGTTGTGTATGCTCACACCTTGCTGCAACCATTTGCCAGTAAGCTAAATTTGCTGAGCTGTAGTAGAGAACTAGAACTCCTCAAGCCTTTGCTCAGAGCCTTCTACTTATTTTATATATGTTTCTTGGTATTTATATTATAGAAGTAATATATGTGTATGCTTAAAACTTGATACAGAAAAAGAAAAACTAAAATGAAATATTGGCCTTCCTGCCTCCAATTCAGTCCCAATCCCCAAGGCAAATGTTTAAATTAAATATTATATGTATTCCCCCTCTTGATTTGTCAGTGTTATATAATGTCTGCTCTTGACTACCTGCTATCATAGATGAAGGATTTCATACACTTACATTTACCTACTACCTCTCATTCACCTCCTCTACTTTCTGACTCTTACATACAATTTTCAGGTTAATGGTTATCTTTCAACAAAGGGTTGCCTTTATAGCTTTAAATAATATACTTAAACATCTATTTCTTGATTTACCTACCCTAGGCAATGTTCTTAATCCTTGTTTTGATAAATGAAGCAGTTAGAAGCCTTTTTCTTATTTAAATTTCCCTTTGATTCATCATTCTATTTATGAGTCCATTATTATTTTTATGTAACAATTCTTTATCCATTCTACTGTTGATGGATATTTGGAATTTCAACTTTGAGACTATTACTAGTAAGTCTGCTGTGAGCATTCTTGTACTTGTCTTTTGGTGAACACATGTACATGTTTTGTTGAGTCTCTACATCTAGGAGTTAGAGGCTGTCTGCATATTACCGGTGTTTCAAATGGCTGTTCAAAATTACACTGGCACCTGCAGTGTAAGAGAGTAGGATTCCATAGCCTTACCAGTATTTGATACTGTTTGGCTTTTTCATTTTAGCCATTCTGATGGGTATGTAGTGGTATCAAATTAAGGTTTAATTGGTATTTCCTTGATTAATGAGGTTGAACACCTTTTCATATGTTTATTAGTCATAGTTTTATCATCTTCTGTGAAGTGCTTATCTAGGTCTCTTGCCCATATTTCTGTTGGATTACTTCTATCTCCCTCCTTTCATTGATTTGTAGGTATTCTTTATGTATTCTCTTTAAGAACCCTTTTATTGAAAACATGTGTTGCAGATATCTGTAGCTGGCTTTTTTCACTCTGTAATGTCTTTTGATGAAGTTTTTTTTTTAATGTAGTCCAATTTATCAGTATTTTCCTTCATGGATATTGCTTTTGTGTCATGTTTAATATGTCTTTCCCTATCCCCAAATCATGAACATATTCTTTGTTATTTTTGATAAGCTTTATTATTTTTGTCATTCATTTTTAAATTTATATATAATCTACCTGAAATTTACTTTTCCTCTAGTGTAAATCAGAGGTCCATTTTCAGTCTTTGCATATATTTACACAGATTTGTCCCAGCATCATCTTTTTTTTTTTTTTTTAAGAAAAATGATGATTTTACTTACTCTTCAGTATCTATGCTTTTATTCCCTTTTCTAGCCTGACTACAGTGGCTACAATGTTAAATAGATGTGAGAACAGATACTCCTGCCACCTTCCCAATCTTAGGTAGAAAGCATTCAGTCTTTTGACATTAAATACAATGTTACATCTAAATTTTTCACTGATACCCTTTAAGGTTGAAGAAATTTCCTTCTGTTCCTAATGTTCTGAGAGTTTTTAATCCCAAAACTCTTTTTTTAATATCTCTTTTGTTCTGTTAACATGGTGAATTACATTGATGAGTTTGTGAACATTAAATCAAGCTTGCATTCCCAGGATAACCTCATTTGATCAAGATACATTATCTTTTGTATATATTGCTGGATTTAATTTGCTAATATTTTATTAAATATTTTTGCGTCTCTGTTCATGAGGAATATTGGTCTCTGGTTTCTTTTTTTGGAAAATGTCTTTATATGATCTTGGTTTTAGAAAAATGCTATGAAATGAATTAGGAAGCGTTCCCTGCTTCTCTCTTTCTAAAAGAGACTTTATAGGATTCGTATTATTTCTTTTTAAAATGTTTGATATGTAGTCATCTGGGCCTGGAGTTATCTTTGTGGGAAGGCTTATAATTATAGATTGAATTTCTTTATATGATATAGAGCCCTCTGCGTTCCATCTTTCTTACTGAGTCAATATTGGTAATTTACATCATTAAATGAAGTTATCACTTTCATCAAAGTAGACAGTTATATTGCTATAAGTAATATTGTCCCTTTATTTTTCTTTTACTGTCTATGGGATCTGTAGTGGTGTTCCCTCTTTCATTCCTGACATTGGTAATCTATGTCTTCTCACTTATTTCTAGGTCATCTGGCTAGAGATAGGTTAATTTTATTCATCTTTTCAAAGGATCAGCTTTTTATTTAATTGATTTTTCTCTATCATATGTCCATTTTCTGTTTCATCAGTTTCCACTCTTATTTATAGTCTTCTCTTTCTTATACTGACTTTACTCTACTTTAGCTTTTAAAATGGAAGCATAGATAATTTATTTTAGGAAAGATTATTATAAACAACTACAGACCAATAATTTGAAACCTTTGCTTTAATGGACAATATATTACTAAAGCTTTTTCAAGAAAAATTAAAGTCCCAAACTAGATATATAAGTGTAAAATAAATTATAAAGTAAGAGGTAAAATACACCAATTTTTTTTAAAGGGGGGAGGGGGAACATTTCAGACTGTGGTATAGGAATATTCTCCAAGATCCTCAAAGGGCAGATAACCTCGATAGTATAAAAATGGTTCCAGGGCTTCCCTGGTGGCACAGAGGTTGAGAATCTGCCTGCCAATGCAGGGACACGGGTTCGAGCCCTGGTCTGGGAAAATCCCACATGCCGCGGAGCAACTAGGCCCGTGAGCCACAATTACTGAGCCTGCGCGTCTGGAGCCTGTGCTCCGCAACAAGAGAGGCCGCGATAGTGAGAGGCCCGCGCGCCGCGGTGAAGAGTGGCCCCCGCTTGCTGCAACTAGAGAAAGCCCTCGCACAGAAACGAAGGCCCAACACAGCCATAAAAAAAAACAAAAACAAAAAAAACAGAATTAAAAAAAAAAAAAAATGGTTCCAAAGAATAGAAAAAAGAAGAGGAAGTACTTCCCTACTCATTAGGATGTTAGTATGTCCTTAATACCAAAACTAGGTAGGAATGGTATGAAATGGGCAAATATAGGCTGATTTCACCATGATAGGAAAAGGGCAAATTATGGTTTTAAAAACCTCAACAGGTTTGTTACGAAGCCACTGCTTTCGTTCATGCTGTTTATTGTGCTTCCTCTCCTTCATTTGTCTCTTGCTCAGTCTTACCACTAGCTTTTCTATTTCCCTTTTCTTTTTTTTTGTAGAATCAATTTTTGGCTCTGATGCTTTTAGCTGTGGCTTTCTTCTTTTTTAATTTGTTTTTCTATTTTTTATGTCTCTTTTTTCTTTCTTTAGGCTTATTCTTTAATTTTCAGGCTCTTTTTTCACTATTTAAAAACATTTTAACCTCTTTATTAGAAGTTTTAAACATGCATAAAAATAGGTTGGTATAATGAACCCCGATGTAGCTGTCAACCAGTTTCCATAATCAGCAATATATTATCTCATTTAGTCTATTCTCCCTCTTATTAATTTTACTTTAATACAGCAAAGAAACTTCCAGACATCATGCCATTTCATATGGAAATATTCCAGTGTGCGTCTCTAACAGATAGGAACTCTTAAGCATAATCACCATTCTGTCACCACACCTAACAAAATTAATAAATAATTCTTTTAATATCACCTGATACCCTGTCCATATTGAAACTTATTCAGATAGCTAAAACATTTTTTTTAGTCAATTTGTTTGCAGTAGAATCTACATTGTGCCCATACATTGCATTTGTTTATTATGAATCTTAGGGTTCTTATTTTGTAACTGTCATTCATCTCATTTCCTTTTTTGGTTCTTTGAATTTTGTGAGAAACCAGGTCATTTTTTTACTGTACAGATTCCTACATTCTGGAATTAGCATATTGCTGCCTTGTAGGATCATTTAGGTTGTTTTTTCATTCCCTGAATTTTCTATAGTTTAAATGCGATGACTTGATTGGATTCAGGGTCAGTTCTGGCAACAATACTCCAAAGATGTGAATTTACTACCTATTTGAATCACATCACAGGGAACATGGTGTCTAGGTTGTTCAGGTCCTGATCTCTCCTCTGTAAAATCCTCCATTACCTTTTCATGTGATATTTTTACCATTTGTTGCAGGCTTTCTTTGTTAATATAAATGTTCAAGTTTTTAGAAGTTATGTAATTTTTAGAAATCATATAGCTGAACATGAAATTTCCATTGTGATTTGTTCTTTGATTTACGAGTTATTTAGATACATGCTTTTTAAAAATTTTTCCTAATATGTGGGTATGGGGTTTTTGTTTGTTTTTTGTTTTTGTTTTGTTTTGTTTTGGTTGTTGTTACTATTTTAACTTATTAATTGCACTGTGGTCAGAGAACAGGTGTATTTTTATAATCTCTTTAGGGTGTATTCAGGTTGTATTATATCATAGTACATGGTCAGATTTTTTTCCTTTATATGTTGCTTTTCTTATCTGTTCTTATATGTCCTTGTTTCCCTAAAAAAAAAAAAAAAAAATTGTCAGATGCCAATTCATGTACCTTTGAACATTATACCAAATTTTCCAGTTGTGATATTTAAGTACCAAATATCCTTTAGTCTGCAATAGCCATCAGTTATTGAGAAAAGTGAACTAAAATCTCTCATTATGATGGTGGATTTGTCAGTCTCTCTTTGTAATGGTATCCATCTTTAAAAAGGCTGTGTTGTTGAGTACATGGGTTGGTATATATCTTTCTCTGGATTGTTCTTTTTGTCATTACATAATTAATGGCCTTTTAATTCCCTAATAATTTTTCTTAGCTTAGTCTATTTTGTATTTAAGACAGTTGTACAAGTTGCTTTTTTTTTTTTTTTCTTTTACTCAGTATCTATTAATATGTATTTCTGTCTTTTAAACCTTTCGGTGTTGTCATGTTTTAGATATATCTTTTATGAAAGGTTATGTTTGGGTTTTATTTTTTAAATCAAGAATCTCTGCTTTTAATTTTTCTTTCATTTAAAAAAATGAAAAATCTTTAGAACGTTTCTTCTAAAATTATATACCCTTATTCAGACAAAGTATTTTAACCACAAATTGAGTCTATTTTTGTATTAAAAAAACTTATTGCCATTACAAAGGATTATTCCATGTATATTGTAAATTATCCATGACATGATTTTTTTCACTTTATATTACAAGTGTCTGCATTTTTCATTCATTTCTTCCCTTGACATTTACATATTTTAAACAATAGTCATTGGTATTTTCACCTTCTTTGAACTTCTTGTCTTAAACCTCATGTTAAGCAACATGTACATTTATTTGAGGTGTTTTCTATCAAATTATTGTCTAAAACCTTTACTGATACTTTGATATTGAGTTTATTTTTCCATTTTCTGTTTGAACTATATTTGGTCAGAATGGCTCATTGCAGAAAAGAATGTGGAATTCTGAGAAACAGTGGAAGGTCAAGTTTAATACCTGTACAACTTATGGTGATGCTGTTGTTAACACAGAACGTACTCCTTTATTAGCCATATCGCTTTATTAGTAAGTGCAGGTTACTATCACTCGGTAGATTCCGGACTTCAAGTGAAGAAGAGCTGGTCTAATTAATTATGGCATTTCTAACCTCAATTAATTTGCTATCTTAGTGAAGACTTCAACACCTACTGGTGTTTTCCCCCAGGTGACAGTAAATATTACAGAAATAATACATTTTACCAAAGAGGTATTGAAGTACAGCTCTTTGGAAAGTCACATAGTGCAGACATGTTTGCATGACAGGAGCATTCTATGTGGGCTCTCTTGTGGCCTCTTAATTTTCCACGAAAATGAACACAGAATATGAGAGACAGGAAGTAAACACACAATTTACATGGGAGCAATCACAGACGCTTCTCTTTGTATTTCCTCAGAGACCAAGACATCCAGTTGCACCTAGTTCTGCATGGTTTGAGTTGCCTTTACAGCATTTTTGTTCCAGTTTTGAAAACTGTAGTTGCTCTAACTGTATTTTGACGATCAGCTGTTTTTCTCATGTTTTAAAAGTAATTAATCCCTTGCTACTTTATGTATGTCACTACATTGGAGGGGATCTTTGAGGACATTCCTAAAATATGGAACGAGAAACCATCTTTTATTTAAAATAGGGTCTGTTGCAATTAGAAAAAAGAAGGGTCAATTTAGGACCAGCCCCTAGCTCTACCACCAGTGTAAAAGGCCCTGGATGAATAAGCCCACAAGTGGTGTGACTTGTCTGCATATCCAGCCCCTGCAAGGACTAGGGGGTGAATTAAGTGATGTGATTCAGGGAACACAGCAATTCAAAACCAGATGCTTAGACCACTAAGCCATCCCTTCCGGCACATTGTAAAGCATGAAGTTGTAAATATAGCAGATAATTGAGATTTAGATTTTAGATACGGTCATTGTTAGCAGCCCTCCTCTAGCTTTCTTTGCTTAGAGTCTTAGAAGTTTATTTAACAGTTCATTTTAATGCAGTTGCTGTCAAAATTAATTAAGGCTTTTTATTTTTTTCTTGTATTTTTAACTCTTCTTTGATGAGGAGAGTATTAATAATAAAAAGTGTCTGAACTTAAAAGTGCATCCAAACTGAAGATGGAAAATATTCTCTATATTTGGGACATAATATTTTGAGCCCTCTTTTTAGTTTCTTTTCAATTTCAGCTTAAAAAACAACACATACTTGTTCCTTCGTTGATTAAAACTGTCATCTTTCTTTGTCCATCATATAATGTACCCTCTATAAATTGGCTGCTTCCTTTCTTCTTATGCTAATTAAATAATAGTGGTTCTTAGTCTGAAGTGGGGCATGGGACTTGGCTTTTTATAAGCCTGGCATCCCCATAGCTAGCTTTTTAAAAAACTCATTGACCATGCCATTTGATGAGTAAATTTTCTCCTCTTTTTCTTCCTGTCTTCAGTACTATGGACAAAAATGGTCCTGTTTTATCAGGTTCTCTTCACTTCATAAAACATCATTTGTAATGAGATTATTTGAGGAATGAAAGAGATAAAGAATCTATTGAAACATTGCTTTATCCAATAGTAGATAGAGGAAAAAGTAGTATTTTGAAAAGCCATCAACCTGAAATGAATGTCACCATTTCTTCACTGTTAATATTAGATGTTTCAGATGGAAAAATAATATTACTAATGATAACATCATTAAAAAGCAAACAAACAAACAAAAAGCTCTACCAGGTTTAAAGTGATGCTTATCACAGCAGCTACTCAGGTTGGAATAAGCAAAATAGGTATAGTCTCATTCCATGTGAATATCGTTTCAACAAAAGATAGAGGCCATACCAAAGAAATTGTTAAAGAATGACTTCAAACGTGACAGTGGGATTATAGGAGACAATAGGGTTAGGCCAACTGTTTGAGTCCGGAGCAATTATATATTGAGAGCTATTTTCGTGCAGAAGTGTTCAAATGAATGTGAATCTAAGAAACCAATCAAGCAAACGGCATCAGGCTTTAAAGAGTCTGCAACTGCAAACCAAATGACTACCAAGTTTTTGCAACAAGGCTCTAACTCTTGGGCACTTATCAGTCTTTCCAGTAACAGACCCACACACTGAGAAGTCATCATTGGAGCCCTAAATGAAACCTAAGAGTAATGACAGAAACATACTCAGCCAGCGATGTATGAGACAATTGTGCAGAGTCATTTCCTTTAGAGGGAAAGATTAAAATTTGACGGAGTTTGGGCTTAAGTGAAGAAATCAATTAAGACAAGAAGTCTTACCACCTGATCATGGTACATGATCCTTTAATGAATTGTTGGATTTGGTTTGCTAATATTTTGTTAAGAATTTTTCATCTATATTCATCAGTGACGTTGACCTGTAATTTTATTTATTTATTTGTGATTTCTGGCATTTAAGGTGAGGTAAAGAGTTTTTACTGTGTCTGCTGGTTCTCAGCTGCATTTAACTCTAAATAGTCCGTTTGCCAAAGTGGCATATTTTGGAGTGGCATATTCTGGTACCCTTAGTGGCAATAATATAGATTTATATGAATAACTACAGATTTCATAGTGCAAAGTATATAGAATGGTGCAAAACTTATGACCCCTCTTCTCTACAAGCTCCAAATTATCTGGATGAGCACACCTGACCACCTGACTCGGGAGAGCAAAGTAAGCACAAGTTGCATGCCTGGCTCCTTTCATTGTCCATGGTACTTCAGCCCACTGCTGAATACCAGCCACCAAATTTCTATACATTTCTGTTTTTGGTGAGATAACAAATATGGACCTAAAATCTCATGGATTCCCCATTTACTGGAGCAGAGGGTAAGACTGAGTCCATTATTTTGTTCATACTCTTTTTCATCCATTGGGCATCCTAACCATTATTCTTTCTGCATGCATGTATTTCAGCCTTTAAGAATGAGTTAACACCAAGCTTTTTCTTTATTGTCATATTTGTGATTTGATTATTCCTTAGGAGGGCACCCACAGAAAAGTAACCAATATATATGATTATATAGACCTATTATTTTTGTTTCCTGTTGCCATTCTCTTCTGAAGAGCTGTTAAAGGTAATTTTAATCTGCTGTGATTGCTTCACAAATGGATAGGTCATTTGCCATATTTTGTAGAGGCACATCACCTGAGTGTCCTCAGCTACAGGAGAAGTATTTCCCTTGTAATAAGAAGAGAATAGAGAGGTTTACATCACCACTCAGTTTAAAAACCCTGTCAGGAAGCATGCACTTCTCTATGCAACCCCGGTTGTTCATTAACAGTGTGAGCCTTTATCACTGATTAGGCATGGCTGAGGACTGGGTTGATGGTGTTGTGACAGACATCTTAACAGAAACTGGATTAGAAGAAAATCTCTATTTTGTTCAGGTCCAGGGAATCTTTGATTAGAAAGACTTCTTTCTTGTTTGGGATTCTGTTTTGTTGTGTATATAGAATTGAGTAAGTGATCTGTAATAGATTTGAAAAATAACTGCTTGTTCTTTTTTTAAACCGTTCTTTTCTGTTATACTTATCACTTAGAAAAATATAGTTCAGGGAAGATTCAAATATTTATAAGTATTTATAAATTGACATTTTGCTGAGTGACTAGAAAGATACAGTTTTTCCTTGGCTTGTTATTTCTGCATGCAATTATGAAGAAGTGTACTGGCCCATGTTTCTTTGGGAGGGAATATGGGAGTACAGTCTGGTTCACAATCAGAAAACAGGGTAGGTGGATTGGCTTGTTCAGTGATTCATTCATTCACTAAATATGAACATCTACTATAAGCTGATAAAAATCAAGCAGAGACCTAAGGTGAACTGACATGACTTGCTTCCAACTTTGTAAGGTGGGAGCCATGTCAATTTCATGAGCATTTCAGGTGACATTCATCAGACAGTGTTTCCTGAGCACTCATACTGTGTTCTTGAAGCCTAGTGAACATGGAGGTGGGAGAGGTGGTAGTGACGCACATGCTGTGCTGAAAAGAATTGCCCGGTGATGTGGGGGAAGTCCTTATGAAGCTGGTTTGTGGCTCTTCTGTAAGAGGTATCAGAACTTTAAAAGGATCTGCCTGTTTCTCCTCTAGCAGTTTTCATTGCTTTAAATTTCTTGTCCTACAGAATTGCTCCAGTATCTATGCCCATTTGGTGAATCTGAATGGGTTTCAAAGATTAATCCAGAGATGGCATTTGGATTAACTCATCACTGTCTAATAGGAGAAGTTTTAAGATGTGAATTAAGAAAACTAATTAGAGTATACCTTTGCCACGTACTTCTAGTAATTTTCTGGACCAGGGTTTGGAGGAAGAGATTTAAGTTTAGAGGCTGAAATTTGTCAGTCCCAGAAGAGTGAACAAATGGACTAGTAATCGTCAAGAATATCAGACCTTTAGCACTCACAGATTCAACATTTGAAATTTCATATATACTGCATGTAAGCCAAAGGTCCAGAGCATGTGATCATTTGTAATTTTGCCGCAGCACCGTATGAATCACTCACACTGGGAAGTTCATGTGCAGGAATGACTTAGCTTGTCAAGGAGGCTTCAGAAAAGATCGCAGCATTTGCTGACAGATTTTGAAGAGATGTTTGTACTGTACCTCTCCCCTCCCTGGAGGATCTCAGAAAAGTAGGTGTGAGCAGTGTGGTCAGTGAGATACCCCCCGCCCCCCATCCACTCAGGCTTTTTATCTATAGCAGCCACCTCCTGCCCTATTAAGATATTGTCCCTTGTAGCAATCACTGCTTAAGGATATGTCTGTGAAAACATGTTTATCATTTCTGTAGTACAAATCTCTTATGATTCTGTCAGAGATAACGGGCTTGCATTAACAGCTAAATATCAGTTCTTCACCTTGAGATCATAGTCAAGATAGGGGAGTTTGGAAAGCCTGAAATTTTGTGCAGAATTCTGTGTGTATATGCATATGTATACCTGTATTGGGAAGGGAACCATTACTGTCATTAGTTTTGTAGGTGAGACTGTGATCAAAAAAAAAAAAAAAATTAAAAACACCGCTTTAGATGGAGAATGTCTAATTTCTCTTAGTCTGTTTGCTTATACCTGCTGTTGTACATGGAAAGGGGTTGAGGTTGGAGGAAGACTAGCAGTTCCAGTTGGGATCTGGCTGGTGCGCAGTGGAGTTGAATTAGGGAGCGTATAAAGGGGAACAGTGCAGAGGCCAGTCACTGCCATCTCCTCTCCAGCCTCTTTGCTCTTGCCCCCACAGCATAAGCTCATTAAGGTGACGAATATATATGATTTTATCCCTAGTGTGTGGGACGGTGCCTGGAGCAAAGGGGAGCATCCTGCCCTGAAACTCTTTCATGAGCTCAGGAATTTCTTGTAGTATTCACTCCACCACCTTGATTTAAATGAAAACTGACTTTGCCCAGTGATACCACTTCCTCAGCAACCCGCTGAAGTAGAACATGCCCATTTTCTTCATGCTGCTTCAGGGCACTCCTGAAAATAGCGGAGGAGGAAGGTTTGGAGGCATTTGGGATGTGATGTACCACTGAAGGATGAAGAGGTGCCCAAAGCGGGAAAAACAGTGGAAGAAGAGAGTTGACCCAGGAGATTTCTTACCTTGACCTAAGTTTGGATCTAAAGAAATGAGATAGCTGGAAGAAAAGATATTGAGCAAAAGTTATCGAGCAAAAGTTTCAAAACGGCTTTGCTGCAATGATGGGGTCTTGCTCCCAGTCCTGTCTCTGGTGGAAGGTCCCCACCATGATCAGTAATCTCCAGTCTGGAGGTTTCAGTAGGACAGGTCTCCTTTTCCCAGCTGGCCAAAGCCTGACAGACTCAAGCTTGCAGCCACTGTGGGACCTAGATGGTTTTAAATATTGGTTTAGATACATTTTATAAATAATGAAAGTCATTTTAAATTACATTATATTAAATAAAATATAAAAGCATATATAATGAAACATAACCAGCCAGGTACAAATTGGCGCATTCTCTTTTGCTTCAATTATTTCAATCAATAAATAAAGATTAGCTTTCAATTCTGCTTTAAATTATCTCGCCAGAGATGGCTCTGGCAGTGGTTCCAGCCAGCTCTCAGCTTTGAATGCAGAGACAGTGCTATATTCATCTTTGAATCCTACTTGCCACACACCCCCGCCCCGCCACTGCCAAGCCCAGAGCTGGATGAGAAGAGAGTGAATGTCTACCGAATGTAAGCAACACGAAAGACTTAAAAACAAAGTCCTTGAACATGCCTTATTCGTGGACAAAGATGAGTTGCAGACTTAGTTCTCCATCTGATAATTGTAAAGCATTTTTCAACACAGACCTTTGACTTCCTACATTTTGAGAAATTTTTGGAAAGTTTCTACTAAACAGAGCATGCACCTAAATCCCTGTGGGGTTTTTTCCTGCTAAAACAAGTCCCTATGGACATGGTTGTGGATTCAACATTTTCTGCAGCCTATTTTCATAGGGAAGACTTTCATGGTGCAGACCGCCAGAGAAGTATGCCTGTACTGGCATGAGTGAAATGCATGTGCAAATGAAAAATATTCCTTTAATAGCATTTTCTTCTATCTTTACACTCTCCCAGCCAAGCTTGGAATCTGTGTAGCTTTGCTTCAGTGCATAAGGTACATTTCGAGAATCAAACCTGATTGAAATATATTTCAGCCAGCAAGAAAAACAGTTAAGCTAGAAATTTTTTTGTAATTGCTAAATTATCCCGACTTCCTCAAGTCTTTTTATATTTGCCAGCTTTAGGTGATGGTTTGTAGTTACATGTGATGCTCTAGTGCCATCAAACTGTCCATTTGGACAGACTTGTATTCGAAATATTTGAGAAGATGCTATAGTTTAAATAGAGAGATTAAATGGAAGAGAAGCAGGTGTTTATAATACCTTTGATCATATGTTTTATGATGGGAGCATGACCTGAAGCTGTCCCTTATGGGAGAGTGTGCTGTATTGTTCAGTATCTTCACCCTTTCACTGGTAGACAGCACTATCTTGGTGTACTCAAGCGGTTTTGACAGATTCAGTAATACGGAAAACTAGGGAAAATTAGATGTAACTGGGTGGGGGAAGTAATCCATTTATAAACTGAAGCAGTCATTATAAACATGTTTGTATCAGTCTTGTATTTGAAAAAAATGTGTTTTCCACTTTTCTTTTTAGCACTTTTTGAAATGTGTTATTTGAGTATGAGTAAGAAACATTGGACCTTAAAACAGCAGCTGCAGGATTGCCTTGTTGAACTTCTGAACTTACACAGTTCTAAGGTTTTTAAAGCAGCCTTTTCATTGAACATATTTGCTTGGGAAGCAGCACACCCATAGGTGTTGGTGTTAGGTTGAAAGAGCAACAGAGCAGATGCAATGCTGATCGTGACATCAATAGTGGTTTTCATTTTTGGTACCTAGATAAGACTAGTCAGTGTGTCTGTTCAACTCAGATCTCACAAACAGAACAGAATTTCCCCCCTCCCCCCAGCTTTTTTTTTTTTTTTTTTAACTTACAGTTGTGTTTTAACTTCCTGATATCAGGTTTAGTCAAGCTTGGTCACCTTATAATTTTCTAAAAAAAACAAACAAAAAATCCCAGCAGGTAAAATGTGTAAAGAGTATGCATTTTAAAAAAATTTATCCAAAAAGTTTGTCTTCTCAAATCTAAATCAGAATACTGGCAAATCTTAACAATGAACTCTTAACTCTGCTAAATTACTAACAGTAAGGAGGAAAGGAAATATCCAAGAAAATATCATAGAAGAAGAAAAAGAAAAATAATGAGGTATGGAGGGAGGGTTTTAGTTTTATTTCAAATAGACTTTACCTCATGTCATATATTTGTTCCCCAAAAGTTATTTAGAATCAGTATGTGAAGAAAGTATATAATTATATGTCTTTGTGAGAGTTTGCTTTTCAAGGGAAGCTTTCAAAAACCACAAATTGTTCAAATGAATAATCACCCTTAATTTATCTGTTGAAAAATTTTTATTTTCTTCAGTGGGGACCTAACCTGCCTTACTATTTGGTGTCTCCTCACTAAGTTCTGGGATATCTAGGATATTTTGTACCTGGAATAGACCTTAGAAATCTTCTTGTCCTTATTTTACAGATAATGGAAGAAAGGGTCAGGATATTAGGTGACATCACCAGGCAAAGCTATGAGAGAACTTCTATTGGAACCTGTGTCTCCTTTGTCTTAGACCAGAGCTTAATTTTACGACTATACCTTGGTCTGTCTTACTTTTGTTAAACCTATTAAAACCATTCAGCATCTCCTGAACACACGCCAGATGAGGAGGTGTGGCCAACTCTGAATGTGTCAAGAGTCAGTGGGATTTAACCTGTGAAGTGCATCATTCACAATGACACGATCTCTGTGA
This sequence comes from Balaenoptera ricei, assembly GCF_028023285.1. Classification (NCBI taxonomy): domain Eukaryota; kingdom Metazoa; phylum Chordata; class Mammalia; order Artiodactyla; family Balaenopteridae; genus Balaenoptera; species Balaenoptera ricei. Next base: position 90,800,138 of record NC_082645.1, read on the forward strand.
GACAGCTGGCTGGAATATTGACTTTCAGTGTATTTTACAAAATCCAGAATTGTTTAAACTCAGTCCAGTTTTACCCTAGAAGCATTAAGGTAACTTACCCTGTCGCTTAGCAGTGCGTGTGTATATATATGTGTGCACATATACCCCACAAGCCAAAGTTTTGAGATTAGTTAGTAGATTGATCTAATGAATTCTATTCTCAAAAAATAACTTTTTATTTAAAAAGTAAAATTATTATTGGAGGAGGAGATTCAAGATGGCGGAAGAGTAAGACGTGGAGATCACCTTCCTCCCCACAAATATATCAGAAATACATCTACATGTGGAACAACTCCTACAGAACACCTACTGAACGCTGGCAGAAGACCTCAGACCTCCCAAAAGGCAAGAAACTCCCCACGTACCTGGGTAGGGCAAAAGAAAAAAGAAAAAACAGAGACAAAGAATAGGGACGGGACCTGCACCAGTGGGAGGGAGCTGTGAAGGAGGAAAGGTTTCCACACACTAGGAAGCCCCTTCGCGGGCAGAGACTGTGGGTGGCGGAGGGGGGGAGCTTAGGAGCCACGGAGGAGAGCGCAGCCACAGGGGTGCGGAGGGCAAAGCGGAGAGATTCCTGCACAGAGGAGCGGTGCCGACCAGCACTCACCAGCCCGAGAGGCTTGTCTGCTCCCCCGCCGGGGCGGGCGGGGGCTGGGAGCAAGGCTTAGGCTTCGGAGGTCAGATCGCAGGGAGAGGACTGGGGTTGGCGGTGTGAACACAGCCTGAAGGGGCTAGTGCGCCACAGCTAGCCGGGAGGCAGTCCGGGAAAAAGTCTGGACGTGCCGAAGAGGCAGGAGACTTTTTCTTGCTTCTTTGTTTCCTGGTGCGCGAGGAGAGGGGATTCAGAGCGCCGCCTAAACGAGCTCCAGAGACGGGTGAGAGCGTGGCTATCAGCACGGACCCCAGAGACAGGCATGAGATGCTAAGGCTGCTGCTGCCACCACCAAGAAGCCTGTGTGCAAGCACAGGTCACTCTCCACACCGCCCCTCCTGGGAGCCTGTGCAGCCCGCCACTGCCAGGGTCCCGTGATCCAGGGACAACTTCCCCGGGAGACCGCACGACGCGCCTCAGAGTGGTGCAACGTCACGCCGGCCTCTGCCGCCGCAGGCTCGCCCCGCATCCGTACCCCTCCCTCCCCCCGGCCTGAGTGAGCCAGAGCACCCGAAGCAGCTGCTCCTTTAACCCCGTCCTGTCTGAGCGAAGAACAGATGCCCTCAGGCGACCTACACGCAGAGGCAGGTCCAAATCCAAATCTGAACCCCGGGAGCTGTGCGAACAAAGAAGAGAAAGGGAAATCTCTCCCAGCAGCCTCAGGAGCAGCGGATTAAATCTCCACAATCAACTTGATGCACCCTGCATCTGTGGAATACCTGAATAGACAATAAATCATCACAAAATTGAGGAGGTGGAATTTGGGAACAACAATATGTATATTTTTTCCCCTTTTTCTCTTTTTGTGAGTGTGTATGTGTATGCTTTGGTGTGTGATTTTGTCTGTATAGCTTTGCTTTTACCATTTGTCCTAGGGTTGTGTCTGTCCGTTTTTTTTTTTTATTATTTAAAAAAAAATTTTTAATAATTATTTTTTTAAATTTTAATAACTTTATTTTATTTTACTTTATTTTATTTTATATTCTTCTTTCTTTCTTTTTTTCCCTCTCTTTTATTCTGAGCCGTGGGGATGAAAGGCTCTTGGTGCTCCAGCCAGGTGTCAGGGATGTGCCTCTGAGGTGGGAGAGCCAAGTTCAGGACACTGGCCCACAAGAGACCTCCCAGATCCACGTAATATCAAATGGCAAAAATCTCCCAGAGATCTCATGTCAATGCCAAGTCCCAGCTCCACTCAACAACCAGCAAGCTACAAGTGCTGGACACCCTATGCCAAACAACTAGCAAGACAGGAACACAACCCCACCCATTAGCAAAGAGGCTGCCTAAAATCATAATAAGGCCACAACACTGCAAAACACACAACCAGACGTGGACCTGCCCACCAGAAAGACGAGATCCAGCCTCATCCAACAAAACACAGACACTAGTACCCTCCACCAGAAGCCTACACAACCCACTGAACCAACCTTAGCCACTGGGGACAGATACCAAAAACAACGGAAACTACGAACCTGCAGCCTGCGAAAAGGAGACCCCAAAAACAGTAAGTTAAGTGAAACGAGAAGACAGAGAAACACACAGCAGATGAAGGAGCAAGGCAAAAACCCACCAGACCAAACAAATGAAGAGGAAATAGGACGTCTACCTGAAAAATAGTTCAGAGTAATTATAGTAAAGATGATCCAAAATCTTAGAAATAGAATGGAGAAAATACAAGAAACATTTAACAAGGACCTAGAAGAACTAAAGAGCAAACAAACAGTGATGAACAACACAATAAATGAAATTAAGAATTCTCTAGAAGGGATCAATAGCAGAATAACTGAGGCAGAAGAACGGGTAAGTGACCTGGAAGATAAAATAGTAGAAATAACTACTGTAGAGCAGAATAAAGAAAAAAGAATGAAAAGAACTGAGGACAGTCTCAGAGACCTCTGGGACAACATAAAATGCACCAACATTCGAATTATAGGGGTCCCAGAAGAAGAAGAGAAAAAGAAAGGGACTGAGAAAGTATTTGAAGAAATTATAGTTGAAAACTTCCCTAATATGGGAAAGGAAATAGTTAATCAAGTCCAGGAAGCACAGAGAGTCCCATACAGGATAAATCCAAGGAGAAACATGCTAAGACACATATTAATCAAACTATCAAAAATTAAATGCAAAGAAAAAATATTAAAAGCAGCAAGGGAAAAACAACAAATAACACACAAGGGAACCCCCATAAGGTTAACAGCTGTTCTTTCAGCAGAAACTCTGCAAGCCAGAAGGGAGTGGCAGGACATATTTAAAGTGATGAAGGAGAAAAACCTACAACCAAGATTACTCTACCCAGCAAGGATCCCATTCAGATTTGACGGAGAAATTAAAACCTTTACAGATAAGCAAAAGCTAAGAGAATTCAGCACCACCAAACCAGCTTTACAACAAATGCTAAAGGAACTTCTCTAGGCAGGAAACACAGAGAAGGAAAAGACCTACAATAACAAACCCAAAACAATTAAGAAAATGGTAATAGGAACATACATATCGATACTTACCTTAAATGTAAATGGATTAAATGCTCCAACCAAAAGACATAGACTGGCTGAATGGATACCAAAACGAGACCCATATCTATGCTGTCTACAAGAGACCCACTTCAGACCCAGGAAAACATACAGACTGAAAGTTAGAGGATCGAAAAAGATATTCCATGCAAATGGAAATCAAAAGAAAGCTGGAATAGCAATTCTCATATCACACAGAATAGACTTTAAAACAAAGACTATTACAAGAGACAAAGAAGGAAACTACATAATGAACAACAGATCAATCCAAGAAGAAGATGTAACAATTGTAAATATTTATGCACCCAACATAGGAGCACCTCCATACATAAGGCAAATACTAACAGCCATACAAGGGGAATTTGACAATAACACAATCATAGTAGGGGACTTTAACACCCCACTTTCACCAATGGACAGATCATCCAAAATGAAAATAAATAAGGAAACACAAGCTTTAAATGATACATTAAACAAGATGGACTTAATTGATATTTATAGCACATTCCATCCCAAAACAACAGAATACACATTCTTCTCAAGTGCTCATGGAACATTCTCCAGGATAGATCATATCTTGGGTCACAAAACAAGCCTTGGTAAATTTAAGAAAATTGAAATCGTATCAAGTGTCTTTTTCGACCACAATGCTCTGAGGCTAGATATCAATTACAGGAAAAAATCTGTAAAAAAAAAAAATACACATGGAGGCTAAACAATACACTACTTAGTAACCAAGAGATCACTGAAGAAATCAAAGAGGAAATAAAAAAATACTTAGAAACAAATGGCAATGAAAATACATTGACCCAAAACCTAAGGGAGTGCAGCAAAAGCAGTTCTAAGAGGGAAGTTTATAGCAATACAACCCTACCTTAAGAAACAAGAAACATCTCAAATAAACAACCTAACCTTACACCTAAAGCAATTAGAGAAAGAAGAACAAAAATACCCCAAAGTTAGCAGAAGGAAAGAAATCATAAAGATCAGATCAGAAATAAATGAAAGAAAAAATAGCAAAGATCAATAAAACTAAAAGCTGGTTGTTTGAGGAAGTAAAACTGATAAACCATTAGGCAGACTCATCAAGAAAAAAGGGAGAAGACTCAAATCAGTAGAATTAGAAATGAAAAAGGAGAAGTAACAACTGACACTGCAGAAATACAAAGGATTATGAGAGATTACTATAAGCAACTGTATGCCAATAAAATGGACAACCTGGAAGAAATGGAGAAATTCTTAGAAATGCACAACCTTCCAAGACTGAACCAGGAAGAAATAGAAAATACGAACAGATGAATCACAAGCAATGAAATTGAAACTGTGATTAAAAATCTTCCAGCAAACAAAAGCCCAGGACCATATGGCTTCACAGGCGAATTCTATCAAACATTTAGAGAAGAGCTAACACCTATCCTTCTCAAACTCTTCCAAAACATAGCAGAGGGAGGAAAACTCCCAAACTCATTCTACAAGGCCACCATCACCCTGATACCAAAACCAGACAAAGATGTCACAAAAGAAGAAAACTACAGGCCAATATCACTGATGAACATAGATGCAAAAATCCTCAACAGGATACTAGCAAACAGAATCCAGATGCACATTAAAAGGATCATACACCATGATCAAGTGGGTTTTATCCCAGGAATGCAACGATTCTTCAATATATGCAAATCAATCAATGTGATACACCATATTAAAAAATTGAAGGAGAAAAACCATATGATCATCTCAATAGATGCAGAGAAAGCTTTCAACAAAATTCAACACCCATTTATGATAAAAACCCTCCAGAAAGTAGGCATAGGGGAACTTTCCTCAACATAATAAAGGCCATATATGACAAACCCACAGCCAACATCATCCTCAATCGTGAAAAACTGAAACCATTTCCACTAAGATCAGGAACAAGACAAGGTTGCCCACTCTCACCACTATTATTCAACATAGTTTTGGAAGTTTTAGCCACAGCAATCAGAGAAGAAAAAGAAATAAAAGGAATCCAAATCAGAAGAGAAGAAGGAAAGCTGTCACTGTTTGCAGATGACATGATACTATACATAGAGAATCCTAAAGATGCTACCAGAAAACTACTGGAGCTAATCAGTGAATTTGGTAAAGTAGCAGGATACAAAATTAATGCATGGAGAACTCTTGCATTCCTATACACTAATGATGAAAAATCTGAAAGAGAAATTAAGGAAACACTCCCATTTACCACTGCAAAAAACAGAATAAAATACCTAGGAATAAACCTACCTAAGGAGAGAAAAGACCTGTATTCACAAAATTATAAGACACTGATGAAAGAAATTAAAGACGATAGAAATAGATGGAGAGATATACCATGTTCTTAGATTGGAAGAATCGACATTGTGAAAATGACTCTACTACCCAAAGCAATCTACAGATTCAATGCAATTCATATCAAACTACCACTGGCATTTTTCACAGAACTAGAACAAAAAATTTCACAATTTGTATGGAAACGCAGAAGACCCGGAATAGCCAAAGCAATCTTGAGAAAGAAAAATGGAGCTGGAGGAATCAGGCTACTTGACTTCAGACTGTACTACAAAGCTACAGTAATCAAGACAGTATGGTACTGGCACAAAAATAGAAATATAGATCCATGGAACAGGACAGAAAGCCCAGAGATAAACCCACATACATATGGTCACCTTATTTTTGATAAAGGAGGCAAGAATATACAGTGGAGGAAAGACAGCCACCTCAATAAATGGTGCTGGGAAAACTGGACAGCTACATGAAAAAGAATGAAATTAGAACACTGTCTAACACATACACAAAAGTAAAGTCAAAATGGATTAAAGACCTAAATGTAAGGCCAGACACTATAAAACTCTTAGAGGAAAACATAGGCAGAACACTCTATGACATAAATTACAGAAAGATCCTTTTTGACCGACCTCCTTGAGAAATGGAAATAAAAACAAAAATAAACAAATGGGACCTAATGAAATTTAAAAGCTTTTGCACAGCAAAGGAAACCATAAAGAAGACGAAAAGACAACCCTTAGAATGGGAGAAAATATTTGCAAGTGAAGCAACTGACAAAGGATTAATTTCCAAAATCAACAAGCAGCTCATGCAGCTCAATATCAACAAAACAAACAACCCAATCCAAAAATGGGCAGAAGACCTAAATAGACATTTCTCCAAAGAAGATATACAGATTGCCTACAAACACATGAAAGAATGCTCAACATCATTAATCATTAAAGAAATGCAAATCAAAACTACAATGGTTGACATGTACACACTGATGTGTATAAAATTGATGACTAATAACCTGCTGTATAAAAAAAAAGAAGAAAAAACATATTTATTAGGTTTATAGACATGTTTGCAATTAAAAAAAAAAACTGTTACCTTGGGGGAAAAAAAAAAACTACAATGAGATTTCTTCTCATACTGGTCAGAATGGCCATCATCAAAAAATCTACAAACAATAAATGCTGGAGAGGGTGTGGAGAAAAGGGAACTCTCTTGCCCTGTTGATGGGAATGTAAATTGATACAGCCACTATGGGGAACAGTATGGAGGTTCCTTAAAAAACTAAAAATAGAACTACCATACGACCCAGCAATCCCACTACTGGGCATATACCCTGAGAAAACCATAGTTCAAAAAGAGTCACATACCAAAATGTTCATTGCAGCTCTATTTACAATAGCCAGGACATGGAAGCAACCTAAGTGTCCATTGACAGATGAATGGATAAAGAAGATGTGGCACATATGTACAATGGAATATTACTCAGCCATAAAAGAAACAAAATTGAGTTATTTGTAGCGAGGTAGATGACCTAGAGTCTGTCATACAGAGTGAAGCAAGTCAGAAAGAGAAAAACAAATACCGTATGCTAACACATATATATGGAATCTAAAAAAAAAAAAAAAGGTCATGAAGAACTTAGTGGCAAGACGGGAATAAAGACACAGACCTACTAGAGAATGGACTTGAGGATACGGGGAGGGGGAAGGTCAAGCTGGGACAAAGTGAGAGAGTGACATGGACATATATACACTACCAAACGTAAAATAGATAGCTAATGGGAAGCAGCTGCATAGCACAGGGAGATCAGCTCGATGCTTTGTGACCACCTAGAGGGGTGGGATAGGGAGGGTGGGAGGGAGGGAGATGCAAGAGGGAAGAGATATGGGAACATATGTATATGTGTAACTGATTCACTTTGTTATAAAGCAGAAACTAACACACGATTTAAAGCAATTATACTCCAAAGAAGATGTTAAAATAAATAAATAAATAAACGTAAAATTATTAGAGCTCAATCTCTAGAATAATGACATACTTGATAGTTTTTCATATAAATCCTTTTTAATGCTTCACAATGTAATATTTCTTGCTCTCACCATTTGTCTAAAATCAGCAGCTAAGAGACATCACAAGGTAAATATGTTTAACATGCTTGCATACAAACCTCAGTCTTAGGACACATGGCTCCTTGGTTCTTTCTTTGTCCCTTAGTTTCACCTTGAACAAGGCATTAAGCTTTTTTTTTTTTTTTAACTTGAATAGGTCCATATATAAAATTGGAATATGAATGCCTAGAAATTATTTAGGATTGTCATGAATATGTATCTAGTTGTCTGTGAAATGTTGTGAGATCTTTGAAAGATGGGTAAAGTATATCCAAGACATCATTCGAGTTTTTGTTACTGTCATTGAAAGAAAAAAGAATCCATAAAGTGATCAGCATAAGATCAGCATTCATTAAGTGAGCAGCTATTTACCATGGTACACAGAAAGAGCTCTGAATTGAGAATCAAGAATCTTGGATTCTGGCTTTGTCACTATCACAGTAATTTAAAAGACTTGTCACCTCACCCTTCTGTGTCTCAGTTTCCTTAGCTATAAAATGAGTGGACTAGATTAGCTTGTCAGCACCATTCTTTCTAGGGCTTGCTTAGTATTGTTCAGGATATCTGAGGATCTGCACTATTTTATTATAAGGCAGTGCCAATTTCTAGATATATGGATATATTGGGTTGGCCAGAAGGTTTGTTTGGCTTTTTCCATAAGATGGCTCTAGTAGCACTTAGTTGTCTTTAATTTCATTCACAACAGTTTTGTTAGATTGTATGTGACAGCTGTCATATTAGCATGTAGTTAAAAAAAGACATATCAAAATTGGTGAATTTTTGTGCAACCATTTTAATAGTGAAGATGGAAGAAAAACAACATTTTGGGCATATTACACTTTATTATTTCAAGAAAGGTAAAAATGCAACCGACATGCAAAAAAAGATTTGTGCGGTGTATGGAGAAGGTGCTATGACTGCTCAGACGTATCAAAGTGGTTTGCGAAGTTTTGTGCTGGAGATTTCTAGCTGAACAATGCTCCATGGTCGGGTAGACCAGTTTAAGTTGAGAGCGATCAAATCGAGACATTAATTGAGAGCAATCAACGTTATATCATGTGGGAGATAGCCGATATAGTCAAAATATCCAAATCAAGCCTTGAAAATCATTTGCACCAGCTTGGCTATGTTCATTGCTTTGATGTTTGGTTTCCATATAAGTTAAGCAAAAAAAACCTTCTAGACCATATTTCCGCATGCAATTCTCTACTTAAATGTAATGAAAACCTTCCATTTGTAAAACAAATTGTGATGGGCAATGAAAAGTGGATACTGTACAGTAATGTGGAATAGAAGAGATCATGGGGCAAGTGAAATGAACCACCACCAAACACTCCAAAGGCCGGTCTTCATCCAAAGAAGGTGATGTTGTGTATATGGTGGGAATGGAAGGGAGTCCTCTATTATGAGCTCCTTCTGGAAAAGCAAATGATTAATTCCAACAAGTACTGCTCCCAGTTAGCCCAACTGAAAGCAGCACTCGACGAAAAACGTCCAGAATTAGTCAACAGAAAATACATAATCTTCCATCAGGATAACACAAGACCACATGTTTCTCTGTTGACCAGGCAAAAACTGTTACAGCTTGGCTGGGAAGTTCTGATTCATCTGCTGTATTCACCAGACACTGCACCTTTGGATTTCCATTTATTTCAGTCTTTACAAAATTCTCTTAACGGAAGAAATTTCAAATCCCTGGAAGACTGTAAAAGGCACTTGGAACAGTTCTTTGCTCAAAAAGATAACAAGTTTTGGGAAGATGGAATTATGAAGTTGCCTGAAAAATGGCAGAAGGTAGTGGAACAAAAGGGTGGATACGTTGTTCAATAAAGTTCTTGGTGAAAATGAAAAATGTCTTTTTACTTAAAAACTAAAGGCACTTTTTGGCCAACCCAATACAACCTAATATACATTTTATATAGATAATATTTACATTTGTTTTATATATATATATATATATAAAATGAATAAACATATCATCTATATAAAATAAATTATGGACGTGTCAAATTGCTAGGACTGAAACGTTTTGGGGTAGGATCTGTGACACCAACTGAGATATTTCCCATGGCACGGCATTGCCCAAGGCATGAAGAAAATATATTAGGTCAAGCTTGAATAACAGTGCTTGACTACCAAAATGGATGTTCATCTCATGTGTGCGTATCAGATACAACTTGTTTTTATTTTAGTACAGATATTCTTGTTCTAAAAAGTCAAAACATATTCTGAAATTATGCCCAGAATTTTAATTTTATAATTTACATGATGTTTATGTATGAGCACCAGGCACATAACCTAGCATTCAAGTCTTCTCGGTATAATTTTTCTATTACTCTCATTCTAACATTCATATGCAATTTCAAAGGAAACTTGCAGTTGGCTTTTCAGAATGCAAATCTTGTTATAAAATACACCTGAGTTTTGGAAACATAACTCAATTGCAATTAAAATTTTGTAGGCAAGTGGTTTCAAATGTGGCTAAAATGCATTGCAGTGGGGTATCAAGGCCATATATCTTCACCGGTAAGTCAAAGCGAGCCATCTACAGATAACATCTATTTCAGTTCTCGTCTGAGAGATGAAAAACTGAGCAGTAAAGCTGTTTTTAATATTGTTTTATAGCTGTGCATGACTAGGGAATAGTGATGAGAATGTGGGTAACGTTCTCTTCCAAAAAGTTTTATCGTGAGTGTTAAGTTTATTTGGAGAGGTGTAACTTAATGAGGCTACGTCATGAATACACTTTCCCGTACGAAGTCGGTGACTTATACCCACAGTGAACGCTGAAACGATAGCCTGGTGCCAACACCAGGATCACACTGGAGAGAGAGGGCTGCCCTGCCTGGTACTTGGCCCCTTCCACGCAGCCTGTGAACACTTGCCGTCGTGAGCGCTGGTGCTAACTAAATGTGAACACCTTTACTTTCCAGCTGCCGCTAATTGGTTTGGGACGATTTATGTAAGGGTTGATTTTAAAGCTAAAAATAGCACGGTGATGTTTAAATCCAACTCATTCTGGCTGTCAGAAATGCTCCCATGATCCTGAAAGTGTTGCTAAAAATGTTCACGTTTTAAAAATTGTAGTAATTAAACTTGTCTGTTGTGAGAGCCACATATGATACGTTCCCTGCTCTGATAATCAAAGAGGTAAAGGACAAGCTTCTTAAAGGTCTCTGCCTGGCTGGCAAGACACGACCTCCTGCTGAACTTTATTAGGGAGCAAAGTATTGTAATGTGAGCAGAAGGAAGAAACAAAGTAAATTTCAACATAGCTTTATACCCTTGTATTCTATGCAACCGATCAGATCTATTTTAAGTTAACATTAAAAATAGAAATTATAATAATTTTGCCAATAAGATTAAGCATAGAGCTTGCCAAACCATAGTGTTTTCTGGAGACAAATTTGAGGATTTGAAATCACGTAATTAATATTTCTCAAATCTAAACTGAAGAAATATAGTGACTGTTCAGCACCTGTTGTTTATACCCTAGCTCTTCATAATGAGATGATTTTTGCCCCTTTATTTCCAAATTTAAAAGTCATGATTTTACAGATTTGGCTCAAAGTTATTCAAATAAGCTATGAGAAAAAACATGTAATTTTTATTTTTAGCTTTGTGTGATTTTGTGACTCTTCATTTCATCCTGTTATTTAGTGAAGGAAAAGCCTAAGTGATCTTAAATTATTGCATGTCATTTATTTGGTAATTTTTGGAAAAAGTGATCTTTATGGACCCTGTCAAGAAATAAGCTGCTTTTGTCTAAGTCTTGAAGCACTGCACTGCTACAGTATTGTTGTAGTCAATTGGGAATTGGCTTTGTGTCCTTGTAGGATGTCCTAAGCATCTGTCTGCCTGCCCCATCTCTAGAGAATATCAAAGAATTCTTTTACTGCAATATATAGAAATGATTTTGGCAAGTGACAAACACTGCCCATTAGTTGAGATGATAAACTATAGTTACTACCCTTTTTGATAGCTGTGGCAAGCAGAGTTTTTGATGCAGCTTTTAAAATAGTAGGACTTTTGTCTTAGACACATAAGTCTGTGAGTGTGTGTTTTTTCTTTAAGTCTGTAGTGATTGACATGATTGCTATATAACTGTAGTCAGTTCAGAATTACCCTTGAGCAGATTATCACATTGCAGTTGGGCCAGTATTGCTTTCAAATTCTAATTGACATTTTCATATACTGGGAACATTAAGTACTTTGTTGACATAAATAAAACCTTTACTTACTATCTAACCAGAACTAGAAAAAAAGTCCTTTGAACCTTGCAGAATGTTGATTTGAACCAGAAAATATGTTATTTTCTTACCTTGGCATGGGATCAACAAGAAAATTACAGTTGGAGTAGGGAGCAGAGTCAAAAATACAGTTAAAACCTTATAACAAACATCCCAGTTTTTTCTTTGACATTCCGAGGATATATGTCCATATAGAATTACAAAGCCAAAAAAGAATATTTATTTTAATAACTGCCACTGTTAACTGTTCATAGACTAGACTTATTTTGTTAAGATGGTAATACTCTCTAAATTAAGCTACAGATTCAATGTGATCCTTATCAAAATCCAGCTAGCGTTTTTGCAAAAACTGATGCTCAGATTCTAAACTTCATATGAAAGTGCAAAGAACCCAGAATAGTCAGAACAAACTTAAACAAATAATTGGAGAATTCTTACTTCCTGATTCCAAAACTTAGTACAAAGCTATAGTAATCAAGACTGTGTAGTACTGGCAAAAGGATACAAATATAGATCAATAGAATAAAATTGAGAGTCCAGAAATAAACCCTTGCATTTTTGGTCAGTTGAGTTTTGGTAAGGGTGTTAATACAACTCAACGCAGAAAGAATAGTCTTTTCAACAGATGGTGCTGGCACAACTAAATATCCACATGTGAAGAATGAAGTTGGACCCCCTACCTCACACAGTGTACAAAACTTAACTAGAAATGGTAATAGGCCTAAATGTAAGAGCTAACACTATAAAACACTTAGGAAAAAATATAGGGTAAATCCTTGTGACCTTGTGTTAGGCAGTATTTCTTAGATACGACACCAAAACGCAAGGAACTAAAGAAAAAATAAATAGAACTTCATTAAAATTAGAAACTTTTGTGCTTCAAAGGGCCCATCAAGAAAGTGAAAACACAGACCATAGAATGGGAGAAAATTTGGAAATCGTGTACCTAAGGAATTTGTATATGGAATGTTTAGGAAGCTCTTACAGCTCAATAATAAAAATACAAATAATTAGGCATTTCTTCAAAGAAGATATACAAATGTCCAACAGTCTCATGACAAGTTGCTCAGCATCATTAATCATTAGGGAAATGCAAATCATTAGTCATTAGGTATGTGCAAAACAAAAACCACTTTACACCCACTATGATGACTAAATTGTTTTTAAAAACAGGAAAATAACAAGTGTTGGTGAGGATTTTGAGAAATTGGAACCCTCATATATTACTGATGGGAATGCAAAATTGTGCAGATGTTTTGGAAATACTATAGCAGTCCCTCAAAATGTTAAACACAGTGTTATGATATGACCCAACAATTCCACTCCTAGGTATATACCTGAGAGAAATGAAAAACATCTGTCCATGCAAGAATTTCTCATTCTTAGCATTATTTCACAATTGAACACTATTTCAAATATTCGTGGCAGCATAATTCATAATCATAAGCAAAAGTGGAAACAACCCAAATGCCCATGGAGTGATGCATGGGTAAACAGAATGTGGTACAGCCGTACAGTGGAATATTATTTGACCAAAAAATGGAATGAAATACTGATACATGCCACAACATGGGAGGGTCTTAAGAACATCATGTTAAGTGATAGAAGCCACATATCTTATGATTCTGTTTATATAAAATGTTCAGAATAGGTAAATCCTTATCGACAGGGCTTCCCTGGTGGCGCAGTGGTTAAGAATCCTCCTGCCAATGAAGGGGACATGGGTTCGAGCCCTAGTCCGGGAAGATCCCACATGCCGTGGAGCAACTAATCCCTCACGCCACAGGTACTGAGCCTGCACTCTAGAGCCCGCAAGCCACAACTACTGAGCCTAGAGCCCGTGCACTGCAACAAGAGAAGCCACTGCAGTGAGAAGCCCGCACACCACAACGAAGAGCAACTAGAGAAAGCCTGCGTGCAGCAACGAAGAACCAACCTAGCCAAAAACAAACAAACAAACAAATTTTATTGAAAAGAAATCCTTAGTGACAGAAAGTAAATGATTGCCATGGGCTGTGGGAAGCAGGAAGCATGGGGAGTGCTGGCTAATGAGTATGGGGTTTCTTTGTGGGGTTTTGAAATTGTTCTAAAATTACATAATGGTGATGGTTGCAAAACTCTGTGAGTAAGTTAAAAAGGACTGAACTGTACTTTTTCAAAGGGTGAATTTAATGTTATAGAAAGCATATCTTAATGAAGCTTTTATAAGAGAAAAAGTAGTGGATCTTAAAGCTCCAGTCAAGCCTTTAGACGATTGCAGCTGCAGCCCTGCTGACACCTTGACTGCAACCTTATGAGATTCTACCCCACAACTGCCCAGCCAAGCCACTTCTAAATCTCTCACAGAAACTATGGGAGATAATGTTTTGTAGCCATTTAATTTTGAATTTATTGCACAGTATTAGGAAGCTAATAGAATGCCATTCAGCTTATTTACTCATTAACATTCACTAAATCAATTCTGTGTGTTGTGTGCTTAACATAGAGAGGACTAGATACGGCCTCACCCTTCATGGAGCTCCCTCTTGTGAGAGAGAGAGATGAGAAAGTCAGTGATTTTGATTTTGACATAAATGCTGTCATCAAATGTTCTGTCATGTGCAATAGTCACAAGTATGTATATTTTGTTAAATTGTCTCTTCAAGTATTCTTGTAACCTGCCCAACCCTGTGACTTTTCAATGTAAGCATACATCAAGCCCTTCATAATAAGGTGAATGTTTGAAAGCTTTCAAACACATTCAATTTGGTACCTTAAACTAAAAAGCATCCTTTAACTTTTTGGATTTTTTTTTTCTTTCTTTATCCTCATGAAGACGAAAAAGCGAATAATTTTTTTAAATCTAGTGTAGATCATGTGCTTCCCAAAACTACCAACCCCTAGGTGAAATGTTGCTCTTCAATCTAAAAATGAAATACATTTTTTTAATCACTTCACAATGACACACTGCTTAAGTTGTGCCTCCCTGTCTTGTTTTCTTCAAAATATTAACCTAATTCCTTTATGTCCAGCCTTTTAACTCATCTATTGTATTTTTTGGTTGAAATGGTACGTTTAGATCCATGAATGCTCCATGTAGTTTGTTTCAGTGAAACTTGAGTTTGTAATGAGCGCTATCTGTGACTCTGCTTCTGAAGAGTGATGTGTCTGCAGAATTACTCTGTTAAAGTTCAGTCCACACGGGGAGGGGGAAGGGTACGTTGGGACGAAGTGAGAGAGTGGCATGGACATATATACACTACCAAATAAATGTAAAATAGATAGCTAGTGGGAAGCAGCCACATAGCACAGGGAGATCAGCTTGGTGCTTTGTGACCACCTAGAGGGGTGGGACAGGGAGGGTGGGAGGGAGACCCAAGAGGGAGAGGATATGGGGATATAGGTATATGTATAGCTGATTCATTTTATTATAAAGCAGAAACTAACACACCAATGTAAAGCAGTTATACTCCAATAAAGATGTTTAAAAAAAGAAAAAAAAGTTCAGTTCCAAAGCCTAGCAGAGAGCTAATGTCTTACTAAATGAGAAACTAAAGCAGGCTGGCTTTCTAGAATCCATTCTCTCCTCTATGTAACACCCAGTTCAACTTTGCCACCATCCTGGAGTGCAGGACCTCTCTCGCCCTCTTACCTCTCTGCAGTAGAAGAGTGTTTACTATTTTAGAAGTTAAATGGTTAATTTTAGTTTCTCTGTGCTGAAGATCATCCTCAGAATTAAAGTCTTAAGGCAAAGTAAGAACTCCAAATTTCTTTTCCTGCAGTAGTCCTGTCACACTTTTGATAGAAGGGACCTTGCGAGGCAACTTTTTTTTCATGAATTTTGCTTTCTTTATACTTTTAGTGTCACCAGGGGGATGCAAGCAAGTACAGTACATTAAAGCTAATACATCACTACCTGTCAATGGCACCTTCCCTTTGGTACCCCTTTTCCTTGCTGATTTAAAACACTCAGTCCCAAAAGCTTATGGTTGAGTAGCAGGAAGCTAAATGATGTATTCCAAAGCTCTTAACATACTGCCTTGTGTAAATGGCCCGTTTGAGTATTTCAGAAACCAAACGGAAGAGAAAAGAACATTGAAAGCACTGAAAAGATTAACACCTGTTTCCAGTCTTCAAAGAAGTTGGAGCACACTGTATATATCCAGAGTAAAACCATTTACTCTCTCCCATTGAGACTTTTTATTCAAATCTTCAATTCTATGTGCATAACATCCACATGCTTATGGGTTTGTTTCACTACAGAATTCCACACAGGACTTAGAAGATGGAGAAGTTATGAATGGTGTGCAGACAGAGCTCCTGACATCGCCGAAATCTATGGATGCATTGAGGTATATTCTATTTATGTGAATAAGAATATTTTATGTCAATTTAATGTTTGGTATTTTTTAGATTATAGTTTTTATTTTATAGGAAACATCAAGATAAGTAGAATACTTGAGTGAAACCTAATTCTAAAATTAATTGCTAAATTACTTTTTTCTCTCATTTTCTTTATATGATATGAGAACTTCCTGACAAACATATATACAAATGAGCCTCAATGCTTCCAACTCTTCTGCAACCTGGATTTCTTAATTGCTTTTTTCTTCTCTTTGAACAACAGTTTAAAGTGAACATTTCAGCGTTCATCGTGGTGCAGTGTTTTTCTTTGATGTCAGCTCCTTGAATATTACTGTGCCTTGTGTTTTAACAATCTTGCAATATTTTACTCTATGTGTATAAAATGAATCCGGCCTATCAACCTGGATTTTTCATGTTTTTAATGTAAGTAACTTATTATACAAAGTTAGTTGCTGTCATGTTTACGGGCACTTGCTTTGCTCTGCGCTAATTTCCAGTTCATCCCTAGCTACTGCCTGGGTTCAAATCCCAGCTCTGCTGCTTATTAATTCTAGGAGCTTAAGCAAGTTGCTCATCAATCTTTGCCTTAGTTTCTGGTCTGTAAAATGGAAATAATATTAAAACCTTCTTCAGAGGGTTAGTGTGAAGACAAAATTAGTTATCATGTGTAAAGTACTTTGAACAGTGCCTGAGTCAGAGTAAGTCCTGTTGCTACCACTATCATCAACATCATCATCATCTTTATTATTATCATCATCATCATTTTTAAAGTTCATGTTTAATAGATTGTTGGCTTTAGCACTGAAAGGTGATGCTTTTGAGACTGATGGTCATTCATTCATTCAGTCAACATACTCCTTTCATTCAGTCCAGTTATTAATAGGTGCCAAGCATGTTACATGGAATTAACTTAAAAAAAAAATGTGTGATCACCTTTTATCATGCTGCTTTACTGTGTGGATTTTCCTCAAGCTTATAATTTATGGCCATATGACATAGTTACTCTTTATTTAGATTGTGTTTCTTTGATTAATGAGCTGCACAATATTTAAACTTTGGTACGGAAAATCTCCAGGGCACTGTCTTTTTAGAAGCTTGATAAGATTGTTTTTGGAGGTAGGCATAATGAATGTAATACTCTTACTCTGTTGGCCTTTAATTTCATTTTTTTTAAATAAATTTGTTTATTTTATTTATTTATTTATGGCTGAGTTGGGTCTTCACTGCCGCGCGCGGGCTTTCTCCAGTTGTGCCGAGCGGGGGGCCACTCTGGCGTCGCGGTGCGCGGGCCTCTCACTGCGGCAGCCTCTCCTGTTGCGGAGCACAGGCTCCAGACGCGCAGGCTCAGTAGTTGTGGCGCACGGGCCCAGCTGCTCCGCAGCATGTGGGATCCTCCCGGGCCAGGGCTCAAACCCGTGTCCCCTGCACTGGCAGGCGGATTCTTAACCACTGTGCCAGCAGGGAAGCCCTAATTTCATTTTTTTAATGTTAGCCTTTTGAAAAGTTTGCTAACATCTTGGCTAAGTATTACGTTGTTATAGAGTTAACAATTGTTTGGTTTATGGCTGCATGAACAAATTAGCTCAGCTTTCTCCAGATACAAGGAATTCAGAGAAATGGACTACTGGACTTTTAAAAAATATTATTCTTTAATGAAAATACATATGTGTATCTGTATAATTTGATTATCACAAGGGACTTTTTGCATGAGTTTTATTATCACTTTTAGCAGGCTAAGGAGTTGCAATTCAGAGCGATTAACTTCTAGAGACCCAATCTACATTCACCACTCTTGTCTCCAAATCCTTTGACTCCAGTGTTACCTGTTGTGTGCACCTTCACTGATTCCTTGGTGTTTTATTTCATGATGCATAATCAGGGCTAAGAAACTTGATGTGGTGAGCACCAGTGTAGGAAAAATCATCTGAAATTAGTTTGAGGCCAAGATCAGAAAGTAGAGTGAATGCAAACTCCATTGCTTGCAGACTCTCAGATGGGGGAAAGATGAGGATTTTAACAGCATGGAATGCGAAGCTGGGGCAGGGGGTGGAGGTGGGCAGAGTGGCAGGAAGCTTAGAGATTAAAATTCTAGGGCAGGACATTGGTTCTAGCTGGCATGAGATGAGGAAGAAAGAATGGAAGGAAATGAGGAAGCCACTTACAGCTGAGTTACATCATCAGTTTTCTCCTAAGACAATGATAGTCTGATACCCCACAGAGCTTGGCCCAAGCATAGGACTTTGGACTCACTTCCATGCAGACGGCATAGAAGCTAAGTAAATTACTGCGGAGTCCATCTCAAAATGGCTTCAACCTGTTGTGATGTTTTAATTCCCCTAGCTATTGTTCAAGCCTTTGTTACTCTCTGTCAGACTATTGTAATAACCTACTAACTCTGCTCTGAAGTGTCAATCTCTCCTTATTCTCATTGATCCCACATATCACTACTGGATAAAATTTTTTTTCTTTTTTAAAAGTTATTTATTTATTTATTTATTTTTATTTGTTATTTTTTGGCTGCACTGGGTTTTTGTTGCTGCGCGCGGGCTTTCTCTGGTTGCGGCGAGCAGGGGCTGCTCTCAGTTGCAGTGCACGGGCTTCTCATTGTGCTGGCTTCTCTTGTTGCGGAGCACGGGCTCTAGGCACACAGGCCTCAGTAGTTGTGGCACGCAGGCTCAGTAGTTGTGGCTCTCAGGCTCTAGAGCACAGGCTCAGTAGTTGTGGCACACAGGCTTAGTTGCTCCGTGGCATGTGGTATCTTCCCGGACCAGGACTTGAACCCGTGTCTCCTGCACTGGCAGGCGGATTCTTAACCACTGTGCCACCAGGGAAGTCCCTGGATAAAATTTTTTAAACCACAGCATTTATCAAACCATTCCTTAGTTCCAAAACTTTTGGATTTATTGAAGTCCTGAGTTTGAAAACTAC
Source organism: Balaenoptera ricei (assembly GCF_028023285.1). Classification (NCBI taxonomy): domain Eukaryota; kingdom Metazoa; phylum Chordata; class Mammalia; order Artiodactyla; family Balaenopteridae; genus Balaenoptera; species Balaenoptera ricei. The sequence continues at coordinate 90,819,270 of NC_082645.1, forward strand.
CTATGTAACCGTGGACTATTTATTAAATGTCTTTAAAATGTTCTTTTTTTCCTATGGAAAATGGGCAGTTACGCTAGCAGCATACTAAATGAAAGGCTGGATAAACATTAATTGCTATTGCAATTATCATTATCACACATACTATAGTTTATTGTAACTATTTGTCATTCTGCCAAACAAGACTATGGATCCTCCAAGGATTCCTGACACCAAGCACAGATCTTGGAACATAATAGCAGCATATTTGTGGAGTGAATGACTGAATGGATAAAACACAGTGCTTCATAAATCATAAGCATAAGTATTAACTGCTCACCCATTATTAACACAAGCATTTATATTTAAAGAAAAATAACATTTAGAGGCAGTTCTCCAAATAGTCTTACAATATATCCTATAATAGTCTTACAATATATTGTAAGACTATCTTACAATAGTCTTACATGTATCTCTTATGAAGTACTACTCAATGTACTTTGATCATAAGAAGACAATGAAGCAAGAGGTGTCTATTGGATGTTTCTTTTTTAAAAATAAGATTACCGCTTGGTGTGCACTCTCGTTCATCCACAAGGGTGACCCATTGCCCCTTCTGAGGACTGCTGTGCGGCTGACAGGGTCTTGGTGCTCTGGCCTGATGTTAGGCCTGAGCCTCTGAGGTGGGAGAGCCGAGTTCAGGACATTGGACCACCAGACACCTCCTGGCCCCATGTAATACCAATCGGCGAGAGCTCTCCCAGAGATGTCCATCTCAATGCTAAGACCCAGCTCCACCCAACGGCCAGCAAGCTCCAGTGCTCGACGCCCCATGCCAAACAACTAGCAAGATAGGAACACAACCCCACCCATTAGCAGAGAGACTGCCTAAAATCATACCAAGTTCACAGACATCTCAAAACACACCACCAGACGCAGCTCTGCCCACCAAAACACAAAAAATCCAGCCCCACCCACCAGAACACAGGCACCAGTCCCCTCCGCCAGGATGCCTACACAAGCCACTGAACCAACCTCACCCAGTGGGTGCAGACACCAAAAGTAACAGGAACTACAAACGTGCAGCCTGTGAAAAGGAGACCCCAAACACAGTAAGTTAAACAAAATGGAAGACAGAGTAATATGCAGCAGATGAAGGAGCAAGGTAAAAACCCACCAGACCAAACAATTGAAGAGGAAATAGGCAGTCTACCTGAAAAAAGAATTCAGAGTAACGATAGTAAAGATGATCCAAAATCTTGGAAATAGAATGGAGAAAATACAAGAAACGTTTCACAAGGACCTAGAAGAACTAAAGAGCAAACAAACAATGATGAACAACACAATAAATGAAATTAACAATTCTCTAGAAGGGATCAATGGCAGAAAAACTGAGGCAGAAGAAGGATAAGTGACCTGGAAGATAAAATAGTGAAAATAACTACTGCAGAGCAGAATAAAGAAAAAAGAATGAAAAGAACTGAGGACAGTCTCAGACACCTCTGGGACAACATTGAACACACCAACATTCGAATTATAGGGGTCCCAGAAGAAGAAGACAAAAAGAAAGGGTCTAAGAAAATATTTGAAGAGATTATAGTTGAAAACTACCCTAGCATGGGGAAGGAAATAGTCAAGTCTAGGAAGCACAGAGAGTCCCATACAGGATAAATCCAAGGAGAAACACGCCAAGACACATATTAATCAAACTATCAAAAATTAAATACAAAGAAAATATATTAAAAGCAGCAAGGAAAAAACAACAAATAACATACAAGGGAATCCCCATAATGATAACAGCTGATCTTTCAGCAGAAACTCTGCAAGCCAGAAGGGAGTGGCAGGACATATTTAGAAGTGATGAAAGGGAAAAACCTACAACCAAGACTACTCTACCCAGCAAGGATCTCATTCAGATTCTACAGAGAAATTAAAACCTTTACAGACAAGCAAAAGTTAAGAGAATTCCGCACCACCAAACCAGCTTTACAGCAAATGCTAAAGGAACTTCTCTAGGCAGGAAACACAAGAGAAGGAAAAGACCTACCAAAACAAGCTCAAAACAATTAAGAAAATGGTAATAGGAACATATATGTCTACAGTTACCTTAAATGTAAATGGATTAAATGCTCCAACCGAAAGACATAGACCAGCTGAATGGATACAAAAACAAGACCTGTATATATGCTGTCTACAAGAGACCCACTTCAGACCTAGGGACACATAGAGACTGAAAGTGGGGGGATGGAAAAAGATATTCCATGCAAATGGAAATCAAAAGAAAGCTGGAGTAGCAGTTCTCATATAAGACAAAATAGACCTTAAAGACTATTACAAGAGACAAAGAAGGACCCTGCATAATGATCAAGGGATCAATCCAAGAAGAAGATATAACCATTGTAAATATTTATGCACCCAACATAGGAGCACCTCCATACATAAGGCAAATGCTAACAGCCATACAAGGGGAAATCGACAGTAACACAATAATAGTAGGGGACTTTGACACCCCACTTTCACCAATGGACAGATCATCCAAAATGAAAATAAATAAGGAAACACAAGCTTTAAATGACACATTAGACAAGATGGACTTAACTGATATTTATAGGACATTCCATCCCAAAACAACAGAATACACTTTCTTCTCAAGTGCTCGTGAAGTATTCTCCAGGATAGATCATATCTTGGGTCACAAATCAAGCCTTGGTAAATTTTAGAAAATTGAAATGGTATCAGGTATCATTTCTGACCACAATGCTATGAGACTAGATATCAATTACAGGGAAAAAAACTGTAAAAAATACAAACACATAGAGGCTAAACAATACACTACTTAATAACCAAGAGATCACTGAAGAAATCAAAGAGGAAATCAAAAAATACCTAGAAACAACTGACAGTGAAAACACAACAACCCAAAACCTATGGGATACAACAAAAACATTCTAAGAGGGAAGTTTATAGCAATACAATCCTATCTCAAGAAACAAGAAACATCTCAAATAAACAACCTAAACTTACACCTAAAGCAATTAGAGAAAGAAGAACAAAAAACCCCCCAAAGTTAGCAGAAGGAAAGAAATCATAAAGATCAGATCAGAAATACATGATGAAGGAAACAGTAGCAAAGATCAGTAAAACTAAAAGCTGGTTCTTTGAGAAAATAAACAAAATCGATAAACCATTAGCCAAGATGCATCAAGAAAAAAGGGAGAAGACTCAAATCAACAGATTTAGAAATGAAAAAGGAGAAGTAACAAGTGACACTGCAGAAATACAAAGGATCATGAGAGATTACTACAAGCAACTCTATGCCAATAAAATGGACAACCTGGAAGAAATGGACAAATTCTTAGAAAAGCACAACCTTCCAAGACTGAACCAGGAAGAAATAGAAAATAGAAACAGACCAATCACAAGCACTGAAATTGAAATAGTGATTAAAAATCTTCCAACAAACAAAAGCTCAGGACCATATGGCTTCACAGGCGAATTATATCAAACATTTAGAGAAGAGCTAACGCCTATCCTTCTCAAACTCTTCCAAGATGTAGCAGAGGGAGGAACACTCCCAAACTCATTCTACAAGGCCACCATCTCCCAGATTCCAAAACCAGACAAAGATGTCACAAAAGAAGAAAACTACAGGCCAATATCACTGATGAACATAGATGCAAAAATCCTCAACAGGATACTAGCAAACAGAATCCAACAGCCCTTTAAAAGGATCATACACCATGATTAAGTGGAGTTTATCCCAAGAATGCAAGGATTCTTCAATATATGCAAATCAATCAATGTGGTATACCATATTAACAAATTGAAGAAGAAAAACCATATGATCATCTCAATAGATGCAGAAAAAGCTTTCCACAAAGTTCACCACCGATTTATGATAAAAACTGCAGAAAGTGGGCATAGAGGGGACCTAGCTCAAGATAATAAAGGCCGTATATGACAGACCCACAGCCAACATCATTCTCAGTGGTGAAAAACTGAAACCATTTCCACTAAGATCAGGAAAAAGACAAGGTTTCCCACTCTCACCACTATCATTGAACATAGTTTTGGAAGTTTTAGCCACAGCAGTCAGAGAAGAAAAAGAAATAAAAGGAATCCAAATTGGAAAAGAAGAAATAAAACTGTCATTGTTTGCAGATGACATGATACTATACATAGAGAATCCTAAAGATGCTACCTGAAAACTACTAGAGCTAATCAGTGAATTTGGCAAAGTAGCAGGATACAAAATTAATGCACAGAAAACTCTTGCATTCCTATACACTAATGATGAAAAATCTGAAAGAGAAATTAAGGAAACACTCCCATTTACCATTGCAACAAAAAGAATAAAATACCTAGGAATAAACCTACCTAAGGAGACAGAAGACTGTAAGATACTGATGAAAGAAATTAAAGATGATACAAACAGATGGAGAGATATACCATGTTCTTGGATTGGAAGAGTCAACATTGTGAAAATGACTCTACTACCCAAAGCAATCTACAGATTCAGTGCAATTCATATCAAACTACCACTGGCATTTTGCACAGAACTAGAACAAAAAATTTCACAATTTGTATGGAAACGCAGAAGACCCCGACTAGCCAAAGCAATCTTGAGAAAGAAAAATGGAGCTGGAGGAATCAGGCTACTTGACTTCAGACTATACTACAAAGCTACAATAATCAAGACAGTCTGGTACTGGCACAAAAACAGAAATATAGATCCATGGAACAGGATAGAAAGCCCAGAGATTAACCCACATACATATGGTCACCTTATCTTTGATAAAGGAGGCAAGAATATACAGTGGAGAAAAGACAGCCACCTCAATAAGTGGTGCTGGGAAAACTGGACAGCTACATGTAAAAGAATGAAATTAGAACACTCCCTAACACCATACGCAAAAGTAAACTCAAAATGGATTAAAGACCTAAATGTAAGGCCAGACACTATAAAACTTTTAGAGGAAAACATAGGCAGAACACTCTATGACATAAATTACAGCAAGATCCTTTTTGACCGACCTCCTTGAGAAATGGAAATAAAAACAAAAGTAAACAAATGGGACCTAATGAAACTTAAAAGCTTTTGCACAGCAAAGGAAACCTTAAACAAGACGAAAAGACAACCCTCAGAATGGGAGAAAATATTTGCAAGTGAAGCAACTGACAAAGGATTAATCTCCAAAATATACAAGCAGCTCATGCAGCTCAATATCAAGAAAACAAACAACCCAATCCAAAAATGGGCAGAAGACGTAAATAGACATTTCTCCAAAGAAGATATACAGATTGCCAAGAAACACATGAAAGGATGCTCAACATTGCCAATCATTAGAGAAATTCAAATCAAAACTACAATGAGGTATCACCTCACACCAGTCAGAATGACCATCATCAAAACATCTGCAAACAATAAATGCTGGAGAGGGTGTGGAGAAAAGGGAACTCTCTTGCACCGTTGGTGGCAATGTAAACTGATACAGCCACTATGGAGAACGGTATGGAGTTCCTTAAAAAAACTAAAAATAGAAATATCATATCGCCCAGAAATCCCACTACTGGGCATATACGCTGAGAAAACCATAATTCAAAAAGGGTCTTGTAGCACAATGTGCATTGCGGCACTATTTACAATAGCCAGGACATGGAAGCCACCTAAGTGTCCATCGCCAGATGAATGGATAAAGATGTGGTACATATATACAATGGAATATTACTCAGCCATAAAAATAAACGAAACTGAGTTATTTGTAATAAGGTGGATGGACCTAGAGTCTGTTGTACAGAGTGAAGTAAGTCAGAAAGAGAAAATAAATACCATGTGCTAACACATATATGGAATCTAAAAAGAAAAAAAAGATTCTGATGAACCTAGGGCCAGGACCCAGATGTAAAGAATGGACTTGAGGATACAGGGAGGGAGAATGGTAAGCTGGGACGAAGTGAGAGAGTCATGGATATATATACACTGCCAAATGTAAAATAGATAGCTAGCGGGAAGCAGCCACACAGCAGAGGAAGATCAGCTCTGTGCTTTGTGACCACCTAGAGGGGTGGGACAGGGAGGGTGGGAGGAAGACGCAAGAAGGAGGAGATATGGGGATATATGTATACATATATGCTGATTCACTTTAGTATGCAGCAGAAACTAACACAACATTGTAAAGCAATTATGCTCCAATAAAGATGTTAAAAAAAAATAAGAAAAAAAAAAAATAAGATTACACTTTAAGCTTCTCTTTAATTAGCAAGAAGTGTATGCAAAAGCCTTCCCTTCATTCCTAATTTCTGGCTCATTCCTGACCTCACGTTATTCCAGATAATGCCTCTTTTCCCAGGCTGAAAACTGTCATCACATTTTATCCTATCTTCTCCTTAGCCTCTCATTTTGCAAATTATTGACAGAGTCCATTTCATAATACCTTGAATCTTTCTCCATGTTTTCATGCTTTATTCCTATAATCATTGCTCAATCCCTAATACCTCTCAGCTACATTGTTGCAGTAATTTACTAATTCCTACCTCAAGTACCAATTTCTCCCTTGTCTTTCCCTTTTCCAGTTGATCCCATGTATCACTGCCAGGTAAGATATTTCTAAACCACTGCATTGATCTTACTGCTCTCATTTCCAAAACCTGTCGTGATTCCACCTTCTAAAAAATTAAGCGTGCTTTTTTTTCGTTGTGGAATTTGACATATCACACTGAGGTTTGATCTCAAGCTGATGGGTCAGCATTATCTCCTCATTATCTTACCCTCTGTTCTCCTCCCTTCCTTACCCCTCCTCCCCTCTCCTCCTCCTTTCCTTAGTATCACAGCCAATCCATGTGTCCACAAACCATCCTGATTCAGTGTCTCAGTGCAAACTCTTTCCTCTCCTGTGCATGATCTCTCCACGCCCTCACCAGCTTTTCTGGTTGAAGATTCATTTACCCTTCTCAGTTCCATCTAAAATTCTACTTCCTTGGAGAAGATTTTCCTGGTTCCAGCTTTCCTTCCTGATCCTGTTCCCTTTTCTCTGAACCTCATCAGAAAGCACCTCTACTTTGAAACTTACATGTCCAAGTGGTTGAAAACTACTGCTCTGAGAAGCAGTAAATTCCACTTTGAGTCCTGACTTTACCTTATATAAATGGTGTGATGTTGGACTGATTATTTAACCTCTCTAACCATCGGTTTACTTATCTGTAATGGAAGTGATATGTTTACGTTGTACATTTGATGTGAGTACATGTTATAATACCCAGAAGATGATTAACATGCTGCCTCCCCCCAGATAGCGTACATTCATTGGGAACATACTGCAAGTACTACTACTGTTCTATTACTTTGTATTATTTTTTGTTACCTGTCCTAATCTGCCTGCTAATTATGAACTCCTCAAGCATTAGACTTTGTTTTTTCCTTGCAGAACTTCTTCATTGGAACTACTCAATTGATTGCATTAAGTGAATCCCACCACCTTTGACAACAGATTCTTTGTTAGATTTTTACTCAGTATATTCGTATCAACAAGACATTTCATAAGTTGTTAAAAGAGTAAATGCTAAGCGTTCTCATCACAAGAAAAAATTTTTTTTTCTCTTTAATTTTGTATTTATATGAGATGATGGATGCTCAGTAAACTTACTGAGATAATCATTTCATGATTTATGTAAGTCAAATCATTATGCTGTACACCTTAAACGTATACACTGCTGTTGATTATATCTCAATAAAACTGGGGGGAAAAACCCAAGACATTTCACTGTCAAGTAGCCTTCGGCGTCATCAGCAAGCTCTTCTTGGAGGTCTCTCTCTGTGGTCCATCTCTCACATTGCTGTATATGACAGTCCTGGACATCAGTCCCCAAAGAACACCAGCCAGTAACTTCTCTCCACTCATTATTACCCACTGTGTTCTCTGTCAGCAGTCTAATTACGAAGAAAATGTGTTCCTCAATCCTACAGTATTTACGGATTAAGAAAAAAAAAAACTCTTATTGAGGAAATCAAGTTGAGGAAAATTTGGAAAGTTTGAAATAGGTTATTGCCTTTTTAACCCGTAAGCTTCTTTGTTCCTTCAGAAAGTTCTAATAATAATACTAATAGCTGATATTATTGAGTCCTTTGTATATGCCAGAGACTGTGTGTTTGATGTATTTGTATAATATTCTCTATTTTTTTCTTTAAAACCAGCAACTCTATTAGGAATTTATCTTAATTCCCTCATTGTCCAAATGAGGAAACGTACTTGTGGTCTTAGTTTAGATGATTTACTCAGGCAGCTGACTCAAAGCCACCACTAGGATACACTTCTCTCTAATTTCATAAGTTAATCATGATTTCCTCCTGAAACAAAGTATCTCCCCTTCCCTGCCCTCAGACCTGTATCTTCCTTACCCTAAACTAGTGGCCGATCACTGGGTTGACTAATCTTAAAGATGCTGTGCATTTGCCTCGTGCGGAGAAATTAGACCTACAACCATCCGTCTGCAGCCCCTGCTCTCCCTCAAGCTTCATGTCTTTCTGCTGGAAGGAACCAAATGAAGCACTTTCCATCTAGTTCTTGCCATAGCCATTCACAACAGGCTCATTTTAAACCACTGATTCTGTACTTTCACCCATAGTTTTGTACTAAAGTCTTAGGTAGGTAGCAGCTGGTTCTAGTGATTATTTGAATCAATTTTGTCAGTCAGAGCTTAGAACATGTAGCTTGCTTAATACTATTGGACCTAATGCTTGGTGACCATCTGCTTTTGTTTTAGTATGTCTTAGAAAGTTGAATTAGCTATTTTGAGCTTAGTGAAATCTTCCGACTTTTCTTTTTGTAACTGAAATACTTTTCTTTTGCCCCGCAATTCATTTTTTATCTGTTTTTCACAAGTAGCTGCCAATCCCTTTTTCTTTCCACTGCTAGAATAGCCTTCTCACCTCATTCTCTACATTTTCCATTCTCAGTCTGCCTCCAAAACATAAATGTGCATACCCTGCGCACCGGTCCTTGAACTCTATTGTGCTGTTTGCCTAAACAAATAACATTAATAGCATATTTTCACATCTTAGTGAAATCTCATTTTATGAGATGTGTATTCAAGTAATTGTGTCTAGCCCTCCTTGCTATGTTTATCTTCCATGAGGGTATATATACAGGGATTTCCACAGAGCTCCATCAAGTATATAAAACACTGAGTGGTGTTTTCCCCTTTTAAAATAAATTTTAAAAGATGGACTGGTCTATGAGTTTCCTTTTTCAAATGCTTTTCTTTCCATCTTGAAACAAATAATGGATAACAATTTATACAGAGCATGGTAAAACATAGTCTGTGTAAAACTTGTAATGCTTGTCTATAGATCTAATAGATCTAATTCTCTAAGTATCTGCATTTAACAGTCAACAAAATTGAAAGTCTTTTATGCTGCTTTTTCTGGGATAGTAATATTTTTGTGATAGTAATTTAACATTTGTCAAATATCATTCTAGCCAAAAAATAGTGACTATCATGTATAAAGATAGCATAAAAGTTTATTCTGAAATACTGAAAAAGGGAATCTTATAAAGTTGAAATAAACCTTAATACTGCATCCTCCAACAAAGTTTTAGTGTTTTGAAATAAGATTGATTACTTTAACAAATTATGTGATTTACTTTTAAGTAAATGTAAAAATACAAGTTTGATGATTACTAAAGAGTAAGTGTCAGTACGATACATAGAATTTATTATGTTTTATAGGAGAGGTTTTGAGTGGGATAAAGAAATACTTGCAAACTAGAAAAAAGAATCCATAAAGCCATTCTAAAATTTTTTAAGCTGAAATCTTGTTGTCTAGACTAAACACTTATATTCCAAAAGCATCTATATAATACATATGAACGCTATCTATCAGCATGTGGATATTTAATACATTTATTAGGAAAGATTTGTGTTATGCTCTAAGTGTAAAACTATAAAATTATGTTATAAAGGTAGAGATAATAAAGTTTCAGTGGTTAAACAGAATTTTCATCTCTGTTTTTAGAAGTCTTTACAATAATATCATAACCCTAGAATGTGTATGCTTTGGGTTTAGTCTTCCTCAAATACCTACGAATGCACTATAAATCTGTTATATAAAAGTTATTTCTTTGCGGTCCATTGAAAGCTACACAACTTTCTCTTCCCACCAAATATTTTATATTCAGGGCTTATAATGCATACCTATATTTAGGATTTCATATGCATATATTCATGTAGTGTCTATGCTTACACAGAAAGTATAGAAAAGAATCTACTTTATCCCTTGATATTAGCACTCTAAGATTTATTTTATTTCTAACTTTTATTCCAGGCTTCTGATATAACCTGCTTGACTGAACAAAGTTTAAATATATCAGCAGTATCTGAGCAAAACTCATTTGAAATTTACTATCAGTTTTGAAATTCCATCCCTTTCCATAAATGTTGGAAACTAACATGCTCTTTTTTGCAGTTCTTAATGATAATAGGTTTGCAATGAAAACACATTAAAAATAAGCCTAATCCACTGATGAGAATATATTTAATATATTTATTTTAGATTGCTGATAATTTAGGAAGTACTTCATGCAGAGTGAATTCATTAGGCATTTTGCTTTCTTAATGCTGTTCTCAACTTTCCAGCAAGGAGCCAAAATTTTCCCATTTTCAGTTTGGAGCAGAAATGTATTTGTAGCAGCTGTAGCTCTTAATTTGACGTCTAGTTTCAGGTCATTTTCATGTAAATAGGAAACAATAGAGACCTGCCTACAATTTCCATAATGGAGATGTTTGCTTCAACTTCATCATTTTTCCTCTGGCAATTTTATTTTCTCTCTCTGGGATTAAAGGAGCCAATAATTGTTCATGGTTATTATTTTTCATCTTTATAAAAACTTGTTAGTTCCACTTTCCATTACTCCAAAGCTCCCAGTGCCTTGTATATTTCAGTCATACACACTATCCATTAATGTTTCTAGCTCATCCTTTCCTTAATCTGGAGTAGGTGAGGCAGGTCAGGCTTTCCATTTCTTTCTGTAATACATTTTCTCCAGGCTTTTCAACTTCTTTTTCTACGTCTAAAAAAAATAAAAAATAAAATAAGAGGTGAAAATTTGGAATTGTTCCATTGAATACAACTGATGCCTTATTGAAAGGCAAGTTTCAGTTTTGATTTATAATGCTTTGAACATGCCCATATGTATTACCAACTGTGGCTTCACAGTTGTTTAAAATGTAATTATGTGCTTTTTCTAATAAAAATGTGTTTTATTTCATTTTTCCTCTGTTCTGGAGGAAAAATCCTCCTTTATGTTTTAAGCATAGATATGCTTAATTCAATGTATTTTATCATCTATTCAGTAATTTTCAAGTGTGTCTCAATGGGGAGAAATTTCATTTTTGTGTACATCCTTTTAAATATGTTGATTTATGCAGATTAAGTTAAGTAGGAAGTTATTTTTGTACGTAGTCATTTCCATTTTTTCCTCTTCTAGGAAAAAAATAAGAAATCAGATAGTCTTTTAAACATTTTATTTCTTGGATCTTCTGAACATACCAGCAAATCATGTACTCCTTTGATTTCATCTCTGCTGTTGAATTTACAGTAGTTGTTATAATCCTAAGTTTTTTTTGTTTTTCTTTTTAATATGCCACATCTGGGTTTTTTTGTTTTTGTTTTTTTAGCAGAGACTCATTTGTGCTCTTTTTTTTTTTTTTTTTTTTTTCTGTCCCAGTAATATGACAAGAACAGTGGAGATTTCTGGGGAAGGAGGCCCCTTGGGAATACATGTAGTACCTTTCTTTTCATCTCTGAGTGGAAGGTAAGATGTTTTCCTTATATCAGAAGCTCATACTAATGAGAAACTTGACTTGAGCTCATTTTCCCAAACATTTTTTAGAAGAGGATTAAGTGTATGTCTCTGTTATTTAGATAGACACCTCAAGATATACTTCTGTTGGCCACTTAATGTGTTAGAAACAAAGTAACATCACTTCTAGGATACGATGGAAAAGAAATCATGGCTTCTGCATTTACAATTAACTAAGAAGTACTTTATTAAAGTATTCTTATCAGTGACACATAGTAGACAGAAATCGTGGAAAGACTTTAACATATTGTTAGAGAAATATAGCAACTGAATTTTTTAATGTTCAAAAGTACACTTAAATGAAATAGAGTAATTCCAAATGGATATTTCTTGATATGCCTCAGGTTTACAGAACTTAGAATAATAAATATTCTAATATTATAAGTAGTTATATCAGAAGCTAAATATGTTTTGATTTTAGCTATAGTAGCAAAATGCCATTATTCTATTTATTTTGTTCTAAAATAAAATGTAACCAATTAAAAATAATTTACCGCATCCTTTTGAAATTTTAAAGACATTGTATTTCTAAATCCATGCTGGTAAATGGTAATTTAGATTGCATCACCATCTCTTGAAATTTGTGCCTACTTAACTGGCTGTAAAACTTGTTTTACTGATGGGAATTAAAGTGTGTGCCTGAGAGGTAATATTAGTACTATTATAACAACCTTACAAAACTAGTATTAGATATTATGTTATTATAATACTTTTCAGTAGGATGACTACCTTTTGCACTAGATTGATACTGACAAAGGCTGTCAGAAACTTAAAGAAAATGAATTTCTCACCCATATGATATGATTTTAATTAATTTGCTAAATTCATTTTCTTAAATATATCATTGAAAAGGCAAAATACCTGATTTTTGCTTAGGTGATCAAAGACCAGAAAAGTCAGTTGATTTTTCTCAAGGTCATACAAAATCCAGATATCTTGACTTGACCTCACTCCATTGCTCTTTCTAGAACAAAACTTTTCCCAAAGCTTATATAATATTTATTTACTGGTTCTGAATATTTATTCAATTTGGTCTGCCATATAGCGGGAAGAACAGATTTAGTCATGATATTTTGGTTGGCATCATTTTCAGTAGGTAGCCATCTGCTACCTGTAATTGCTAAGTCATCACCTTCTTTAGCAAATAACATCTGATGCCAAGCTCTTGCTGGAACGAATGTCCCCTAAAAAGAAATGAACTGAAAATCTAGTGGCTCTTATTGTCTCATTTCCTGTACGTGTTAATAAGCATGTTTATAAATGTTATGGGTTATGGCACAGGACAAGCTGAGGTTGTTTTTGATAGACAGAGAGAGTATTTACCCAGTTGTCACGAGGAATTCTAATGGCTTTTGTCAGAAGTGTACTGGTAGAGCTTTGTGAAATACCAGTGTGGCTAAATTACTAGGCCCTTTAGCTTAATGAAGCTGGAATAGACCACAAGATCATCCCAATTTTCAAAACATGAAGAAATATACAACATGACAGTCACCCTACATCATTTTCAATCGTTCAGAAAACAAGTTGACCCTATAGACCAAAAATCACCTTCTCTCACTTCAAATGAGGAAAACACACTAGAATGCATTGATTTACTCCCTGATCCTTCCTGGTTCTGATTTCTAGCATAAGCTTTATAGAATAGGAAAAAGTATTGGACTCGGATTTGGAACAATTGGATTTGAATCTCACTGTTCTCTTTTGTATAACCTTGAGTGAGTCCCCTAAATTTGCCTCTTGTGAATACCTACTTCACATCAAGGTTGTGGGGATTAAACCACATTAAAAATGTGAATGCTCTTTGTGAAACACACAACATACAAATGTGTAAATTATTAGGATTAATACTATTTTGGCTAAAACAGAAAAACCTTGTTCAGAAATGAACTTTTATAAGTTCATGGTCAACTGTTCAGTAAATTGGTGAAATAGTTTTCCCTGTGTGTGTGTGTGTGTGTGTGTGTGTGTGTGTGTGTATTTTTTGCTCTCCACTGGTATTATAGAAAGGAAATTTAATTAAAAAACATAAAAAATAATATGGAAGTGGAGACATGAGCCAATAAAAGTTAAGAAGTAATGAGTACAGGCTGAAACAGCACACTTAACTCAACCCATGTGTCTAGAAGCAACTGCATACAGAGTGTGTCAGACAAGTGTCTGACTTCATCATGCCATATGGTTGCCCTGTGTGAGCACGGGGGATGGGGGGAGTTAAGGTCATAGTGGTAGACTTAGTTCTTCATTTCCTTCCATTTATTGGTTTGTGTCATTATTTTAAATTAGAATTTACATTTAATTATTTACTAAGACTACTGTAATTCGCTCTGCCTTCAATTTCTTTTTAATTTTTTTCTTTTACAAAAATAGAGCCACACCTGTTGTAGAATTAAGATCCCTAATCAAAGTTAGAACACCCCGAGTACAACACACTGGCTGCTGTACTTAATAAGGCCTCAGTGGTTTCATTGGGGTGCAGAATGCTGCTTGTACGGAGGACCATTGGCTCGCACAATAAAAACAAAAATGCAAGAAAAAACAAAACAAGAGTCCCTGAAAGTAAAAAGCAACTTAATTTCATTCATTTTTTTTTCAAAAAAAAAAATATATATATATAGTTTTATTTTAGAATTAAAGCATAAAATCTAATTGTCAGTAAATAAAGATAGCATAATATACCTGTTTCATAGTAAAGACAGCTGAATATGAGGCAGAAGAAGGAAGGAATGGGTGAAGAGTGATATATAATGTGAGCAGAGGAGATGTTTAGGTAAAAATTCTAAGCTGGTGAGCGGCCTAGGCCGTGTGATACAGTGGGAAGAAATGAGGAGGCCAGCAGGGCGTAGGTTTGTGCCTAAATGGTCACTAGAAGGGCAAGAAGCAATTGTTACCCCTCTTATTCTGCGGGGCTGTGGGTTTCAGCCTCCTTTATCACTGCTTCTTAATGCAGATTAACTGGTTCATCTCGGCCTATAACTCATCGACGGCATTAATTTTTAAATCCTGAGAGTCTTGGTCCGAAACGAGATAGCTACCCACAGCTCACCCATTTGGGGCAAAGACGATAAAGAGGGACTCTTTTCTGAGCCTTCTCATACTGGTCTGGATGAAATCAAACTGGAAGGAATCCACCCCTTCCATAGAATAAAGAAGGCAGGAGTGGTTTGTTGCCAGGGAACAAACTAATAAAATCAGTTAGTTTTACATTTTACCAAAATTACCTCTGACACATGGGTTTTACAGTTGGGCTTATTCTGTCAATAAATTTTTCATGGAAAGTTAGGTTATTTAGTTGAGTGAGGTTCACATAGCATACTCCAGCTGTAATATGCCAGCTAAATTGCAACCCAGTGGCCTGAAAGAATTAATTCATCTCCCAAAATGTGAAATTAAATCCTAGGGAGTAACATTACATGACTGATGATGTACTGAATTAAATTAAAGGAAGACTTGAATGCTTGTTAAAAAAATATCGCTTACATAAACTAGTTTATAACCACATGTGAGCCTCCTAATGGGTCGTGTTATTGTGAATCCACCATAACAAAAATCCAAAATCTGAACTATTAGAGAGTTGTTCAGTTTAGGAGAGAAACAGTATTTTATTCTATATCTTTCCTTTTTTTTTTGACATGTCAAGTAGTTCAATTTTTAATATTATGTTATGAGATTAAGGTGGGATTAGTACTTTAAATATATTAATTTAAATCTCAGATCCTTTATCAGATAGTAGCTTTGGCCCTTACTCTCTTCCACCCAGAAGATGATTAATTTACTAACCTACTAGAACTAGGAAATGAACCATCACTGCACACTCGGCCTGTGACCCCGGGCTTTCCCCACAATAGGTGGCATGACTATTTGCTCTGCTCTCTCCTGCGTCAGCGTACTGTGTTCATTTAACTTATTTAAAGTAGAGATCTAAATAGCCCTGCATGTGCCTCTCCTCCGGCTGTCTTGAGATGACGTGAGCTCATCAGATGAACTGAGGCCCTGGAGGCCGAGGTCCCACTTTGTGGCAGCTCCAAACAGGAAGATGGTTTTCTCTTCCACTTTCATTAGCGACTCCCCTTTTTTATGGCGGACCCTATTATGCATGCATAAAATGTGCTCATGTTTTATTTAGATTCGAGACTTAATGCAAAGGGACTACATAATAGCACCTAAGGCCCCTATATGAAAGAGGGTGACAAAGTAGGAAAACAAGAGGATGAGGGAAGAGGAGGTGGTGGTTTCTCCACATCTAGCAGTTTCCTCTTGGAGGACGTATCTGTCTGTTTTATCCTGAGACACCTGGGACCCTGACATGCCACAAGGAACAGGGAAATCCCTCCCATGAGCAATGGCTAAAGTACACACAAGTTTGATTTCTTTTAGTTTTCAGTTCAAGTACTACCAGTATGTAATAGGTGCGTGCAAGTACATACACACACAGTTGAATTCTTTCTTTTTATTGCTGTAGCTTTCTTTCTCCTTTTCTTTTTCTCCAACCCCGTCCCCTGCTGACTCTAAGCCACAGCCCCGAAGCACCAGGAGGTTCAGGGGATCCTCTCTGAATCCAGACTCTTCCTGGTTGAAATTTCAGACAACTCTTCCCAAAGCCCTGATTTCATCCAGTCACCATCTCGCTCAGAAGCAGTGAGTGGCATGAGTATTACTCCAGCCTCATCAGATACGTCCATCAGCTGGTGTTCAAGGCCCCTTCACATGGCACTGGCCTCCACATCCAGTGTGAGCTCCCACCCTGCTCCCCTTACACACACCTGTTCGTTCCTGCCTCTGTGTGTGTTCTCTGTCTCCTCCTGTCCAAACCCCACTCATTCTTCTCATCCAGTTTACATCCCACTTTCTTCCCAAATCCTTCTATGAAGACTCTAGGCTTATAGCTCCAGTTTTTTCGTTTCTCCTGTACTTCAAGCCTGTGCTGAGCCATTGTCCTGGTCCTACGGCCCTGTCTCATATTCCTCCATCAGAAGTGCATAGAGAACACTCAACACACACTTGATTCAGTGGCACTAACAAATGGGACCGAACTTCCTTCTAAACTGAGTAATACGATCTCTGCTAAACATTTACTTCTTCAAATGCATATTATTGGAAGAGGTAGGAAGACTGCAAAGAAACAACTGTGAATACCTAATCCTCTCCCATTATCAAACATCGAGCTGCCCCCTGGGCACCAACTCAAACTTACTTATTACAGTCAGCCCTTCTGTGAAGCCCCCTCGAAACCACGAGTCCTCTGTGTCCTCAACTCTACTGAGCAACGCTAGCCTTTTCTAGGTTAACTACAAGCATGAGAAACGGGATTGTAGGTCATTGTGCTCTGGGCTGGTGTTTATGTATATGTGTCTTGAAGGGCTTCTTCTCTCTAGTGAGTCATGTGTGCGAGTGTGTTTTTTTGTTTGTTTGTTTACTAAGGATTTAAATAATAAACAGTTGCCTGAATATAAAGCATACTTTCTTTCATAAATAGAAACCAATATTTATTTCTGAACAGTTACAAATGGAGAAACAACTCTCAGGTTATTCAGTCATTCTCTTCCAACCTAAATGTTGCATTTAGGATTCTAGGGCTCTTCATCCGCGGCATTGAAGAAAACAGCAGGTCCAAGCGGGAAGGACTGTTTCACGAAAATGAATGTATTGTAAAAATCAACAGCGTGGACCTCGTAGACAAAACCTTTGCTCAGTAAGCATTTTTTTCATTGTTTTATTTACTTTATTGATTCCTAGAATGCTTATAATCATCACTGAGCTCATTATGATCAAAAATGTAGGTAGAACTTCTGGTAAGTTCCCTTTGACCCCAGAACATCTATTTTCAAATGTGTCCTGTGTTTTAGCATACTCAGAGGTGGGCTTCAAATGTCCCTGACAGCCCTGAGAAGGGCAAACTGCAGAATAGAGCAAACCTTCTGTCTGGCTGTCTTTCTGGGGCATCGATAGATGGGTTTGTTTTTCTTGGGATACAGGTCAGTTAGACTGGTATTTAAGAACTCTTCACAGACTATTAGTTCGGCTTATTAATTAACTTACTTGGTGTCAGTAGTCTTCCTTAAACTAAATATCTGTGAGAGATGACTGTGAAGACTCACTGAATAATAGAAACAAATGGAAAAAAAAGTTAAAATACTCTCCCTCAAGAAATTATTTCTCTGCATGTGAAAATGTTACAGGAATAGGTCTTTGTACCTAAGAATTAGAGTATGCAGCAGTCTGCATATGCTTTTTTATATGTATATTGGCATTACAGTGGAACAAGGGAATAATCACGAATACTCTTTAGTAATGATCACCAACCTCTCTTGTTTCAACCAAAACAACTCATAATATATCTTCTCTGTGACCATTAGTTGCCAATATTGTGTTGGGTGGAGGGACAGTGCTGTAGCTGCTTAAGTGTGGAAGAAGATGAAGCCTTAAGAGTGTATTTCTAAAAATAATGAATGATAGGCAAAATTATAACTATTATCAATAATGATATTATTTTTATATATCACTGTGCTTGTTACCAGGACTTAATAGGAATGCAAGGCAGACATTATTCTCCCTATATTATAGAGGTAGAAATCAAGGCTTATAAAAATTCAATGTGGAGTAGAAATTGACTCCTAGTCAAGGAGCTGACCAGAGGAGTTGGGCTGTCTATGTGAAGTCTTCTCCCTCCTCCCCTAACATTGTAAGCTCTTCATGAATAAAGTGAGGGGGAGCTCAGATAGCAGTTGGAATTATGATTAATTATTATTTGGTGTGGCTGCTAATAACAGAGACCTGAAATAAAGGTAGCTTAAACAATATTTACCTTTTCTAAGGACAGATAAGTGTGGAGATGGCAGTCCAGAGTTGGAATGGAGGGTCCACCATCATCAGTGAGTCAGGCATCCTCCATCTTTCTGCTTTGCCATCCTTCTTATGCGGATGCTATCTTTAAGCTGTCTCATGGTCACAAGATGGCTGCTGGAGTTCCCTCCATCACTTCTGAGTTTTAAGAAATAGGAAAGAGAAACAGTAGAACAAAAAAGTTTCTGCCTCCCAGATGAGCCAGATTTTCTCTAACCTTTCATCTCATTGGCAAGAAAGCTGGGAAAGAGAGTTGTTTTACCTAGTCATAAGGTATAAGGAGACATAAGGAAGAAGGAAAGAAAAAGTAGTAGGAAATTTGAGGAAAAGCACAAAGCGCTAAGACAAAAAAGTAAAAACATTAGGGACTCTATAATAGAATAACAGGGAGGGTGCATTTTGGATTGCCAATCCACTGTGATATTTGACACAGCCAACGTACCTACCAAACGTCTCCGTGAGGAAACGTTTGTGTCAGAATTGGGCTTCTGCAACACAACCCACATTAGGAAAGACCTGTACTTTAGATTAAAGTCTTAAAAGGAAACCAAATGATAATCTCATGGAGACTATGAAAGATGTTTGTTCCATTTAAAATTAGAGCTTGCTTTTATATTTACTTCAGTAAATACTTCTGGGTAGAATTTCAGATTTAGAAATGCTGAAAAGCTGTGGGTCATTGGACAAGTTACTTAAGCTCTCTGAGCCTCCATTTCTTCATTTTGCAAAATGAGAGCTAATTATACTTACTTAACATGGTTGTTAAAAAGGTTAAATGAGAGAATCGTGCATGTTGATAAGGCACATGTAGCCCAGTGTGGTGGCACCTAATGGGCAGGCCATACATGGTAACTAGCGTTTAGTTAGCAAAGTCACATTGGTAGTAATAGTGATAGTATCTCCTGTGCTTATGCTCCTGGGATGCTCCTGTAGCCGTGAGGCTGGGCGCTTTGGATGGCATGCTAGGAAGTGCTATCATTATATGTTCACTGTCTTTCAAGGGCTCAGGACGTCTTCCGTCAGGCAATGAAATCTCCAAGTGTGCTGCTCCGTGTGCTTCCACCTCAAAACCGGGAACAGTATGAAAAATCAGTCATTGGACCTCTTAACATTTTTGGTAACAATGATGGCATTTTGAGAACAAAGGTGCCACCTCCTGTCCATGGAAAATCAGGAATAAAGACGGTAAATCTCACAGGAACAAGCAGTCCTGAAGAAGATGCATCAGCTTCCCTGCAGCAAAGCAAGAGCCCCCGAGTACCAAGACTAGGTAGAAAGCCATCCTCTCCCTCACTCTCCCCGCTCATGGGATTTGGCAGCAAGAAAAATGCAAAGAAAATTAAGATTGACCTAAAGAAAGGTAATTATTAAATTATGCTTAATAGCATTCTATTATTGTAACATGTAAAATTGGTTAAGAGACATGCATTAAGGCTAATTTTGTTAATTCTCCCTTCATTTAATTGAATCAAAGAATAGATTTAAGTGTATACTGCAGTCACTTAAATTTCTTAAAATCGTAGTACTTTCTTATTCTTTTTTCTGGAGAGTGTAAATTATTTGAAGCAAGAAAATTATAAAGATCTGCTGTGAAATAGAAAGAACCATTACAAACTTGGTAGGAACAGAGTGTTATTGTATCACAACTTAATACTAAATAGGCACTGAAATTCAGTTGTCTATTTTAAGCAAGATTAGTGATTTTTGAAGCATCCTTTAGTCCAAGTCCGAAAAGCCGATATATTGTTTCTGGTTCTCTAAGATAGTTTTATACCAGCAAAAAATTATTCCTCAGCAAATATGTAGTAATTATTAATTTCACTAATTCAACAATGCAAATAATTTTTCAAGTATTCTTAATTTCAAAAGCATGTATAACCTTTTTTCTTCATCTTTTTCAACTTTTTCATCCATTTGAAGCCCAGATCAATAAGACTAGATCATGTGTGTTCATAGATATTTATGCAATATTATACATACACACATACACATTCATGTATTTCTGTGCTTTTACTTCTGATAATTCCTTCCCCCACTGCAACCTTTTGCAACACACTGTGATTTTCAAGACTCCATTCAAAAGAAACCAAGATTTTATGGATTCTTGTCTGAATTAATAGGAAATGTAATGATCACAAGGTAGTTTTAGAATACTTATTTACATATATCTAAAGCAAATTACATGTACCTTTAATTGGGATATAGAGATTATTCTGAAAAACCCTCTGGTCAAAATTTTGTCCTCCTATAAGAATTCTATACTGGGAAGAAAATGTATTGATAGGAGGCACAATTAGGCTTTTTATGTAAATGCATCACTTGTGCTTTTCATACAAATTGTGCAGCTATGTATAAGACATGGGGTTGAGTGCTTTGAGAATAGATAAATCAGACACAGAACGTGACCTTAAAAATCCATCAGAAAGCCTTGAATGCAAAAATAAAGAATATTACATCCCACAGCTGTGTTTTGGGAAAATTAATCTGACAGAAAAAAAGATATACTAAAGAAGAGAGCATACAACAAGGGATCAGTAAAGGGTGCACGGTGTCTGTCTGAATATAATATGTATGCCTAAATTGCTGACTGGATGTAGGCAGGAAGAGAGAGGAATTACTGTTATTGCTGAGGTTTTCAGCCAGGGTGTCTTGCGCAATGGAGATGCCATTACGAGAAATTAGAATTTTAAGTAGAAAAGGCAAGGATCTGGGTTGGAGAAGGAAGTTCATAGTGAAATTTAAAATGCTTGTGAAAGTATGTACATGGTAATATCCTGGAGACTGACACCAGAGAGATTAGAGACAAACAAAGTGATGTAAGTGTCATCTGTAGGGAGATGGTAGTTGGAGCCAGGAGCATGGAGGGCGGTCTAGAGGACAAATTGTTCCAGATCCTTGGGGAACATCTATGTTTACGTGGGAGAACGATGGGTAAGAGAAAGACAGACATGTTGTGATCAGAGAGGCAGGAAAATAATCAGAAACTAAAAACATGAATACCAATGGGGGGAGTTAATTTCAAGAAAATGGTTGGTGAGAAGTGTCAAAGCTAGAGAAGGGGAAAGATCAGAATCGGAAAAATGACTGGATATGGTCATGGGTAGGTAGTTGGTGATGGAAGATTGAAGAAGCAGTAGGATTGACGTAAGGATTCTTTAGGGTAGAGAAATCTAAGCATACCTTCACATAGAGTGAAAAAGACATAAACTCAAAGAGAGAAACTGGAGATGCAAGAGAACTGGACAGGAGTAACAGGAACGAGTGATGGGACAATGGGATGCCGTACACAAGGAATGGAGACTCAGGGGGAGGGGGAACCACAGGCTGGCTAGTTGATTGAAAGCCTGACATGTCAGATGGCCTCTTGCTTCTCAGGAAAGTATGAAGTCAGGTTATGGTTTACTGAGAAATCAGTCTCCCAGGTATATAGATAACATGTGGTGTTTCTTCTAGGACCTTAGTAAATGAAAGTTTTATATATCTACACTGGCCTTAAATTCACTGTGATACAATCATGGCCTGTAAGGAACTGTAATCTGTATTTAAAACCAGAAAAACTGAAGCATATTTAAAATATTTACTGGAATGTCAATACTTCACTTATTCTGCATTAGTCTAAATTAGGTGGATTTAACTATAAAATTGAATATAATATTACTCCTGCTGAAGGTGACCATGCGTTTTCCTGGTCTTATACACTAGGACCTGAAGGACTTGGTTTCACTGTGGTTACCAGAGATTCTTCCATACATGGTCCTGGTCCCATTTTTGTAAAAAACATTTTACCAAAGGGAGCAGCAATAAAAGATGGCCGCCTACAATCAGGGGACAGAATTTTGGAGGTAAGAATTAGAATGAATATCTTCAATAAAATCTTTCTTAGTGTTTGAAATAAGTATATAAAATGTATTAAATTTTGAATTCAGTATGTTGAAAACTGTACTTATAGACAAGATAAGGACTTTAATTAGAAAACTGGTTAATCAATAGCCTATCTTTGTAAGCCCTCAATAAGGACAATGATATGGGGCCAAATAATATTGAAAAGTTTTCCCTATCTCCTCTTTCTTACTTCCGCCTCTTAGAGTCCCTGGGGAATTTGGGTCAAATCCACGAGTTCATCATATATTCAATTAGGGCTAAGGATTTCAAATTTGCACCCAAGCCCTTGTAACAGTTTCCTTAGAGTTCTCCAAGAGTGGGCCAGCCTGTCTCAGGTTGGTCTATGAATATAGAGAAGTATTTGGAATACCCAAAGCAAGAGGCTTTTTTTTTTTTTTGTCATTTATTTTTGTTTGATAGCATCATCTTCTTGGCTAAATATATATTGTCAATTTACCTTTCAAGAAATCATATTCGTTGAAACTGGCTGGTTCCATTGAACTTTCTCATGGCATGGAAGTAGCACTATAGCTTTTTATATAGTTCTAGATCACGATAGAAAATGGGCCAAATGACTAATGTAGTTCCAAATTACAATCTCCAATAATCTATGGTAACCTGATGACTATAATTTTCTAAACATGGAAAATTGTAGAATTATAACAAAAAAAACTTATGCCTCAAGAATTTACTGTGTGATAACGGTCCATTTCTCCTATTTGTATTTGGCAGAGCATGATAACAGCTAAGCATTTGAAATCAGCTTCCTTCCTACTTGAGGAATCATTCTCTGGTATCTGTCAGTTTGATTTGTCCTTGCTAAGAATGTGATGTCTTAGGGAAAACTGCTGATGCCAATTACTGAATGTCTGAGACTGTCCAGCACCACAATAATGATGGTTGGTA
This sequence comes from Balaenoptera ricei, assembly GCF_028023285.1. NCBI lineage: Eukaryota > Metazoa > Chordata > Mammalia > Artiodactyla > Balaenopteridae > Balaenoptera > Balaenoptera ricei. The sequence goes on from NC_082645.1 coordinate 90,842,732, forward strand.
TATTGCTAGTATCATAAACATAGTTGGTTTGGGCTCATGTATTCAGTTTTCATCTTTCCAGAGCTTCATTGATCATGGGAGCCCATTTGCTGCTTGCTTTCAAAAACCATCTAGGGCAGAAGGGGATGGCAAGTGTTTTAATTGTGGTTGCTCATATGGTTGCCTGCATTAGGTAAATGGCAGAGATGTCACTGGACGAACTCAGGAAGAGCTCGTGGCCATGCTGAGGAGCACCAAGCAGGGAGAGACTGCATCACTGGTCATCGCCCGCCAGGAAGGAACTTTTCTGCCCCGAGAGCTGGTAAGGTTCAGATCACAGTCTTACTGAATTTTCAATACAGAACATAATACACTCAGTGAATTCATAATAGCTGAGAAATGAGTTCTAAGTCATGGGCTTCATTTGTTAAAAAAAAAAAAAAAGTGAATCACACTGACAGTGTTTTGCCCCCATTTGGTGTATCACTGTTTTAGTGATGATGTGATGATGCAGTGAGGTGGGTAAATGCAAACAGTGCTTCAAGTGTATGAATTCAAACACCCTTCAAGGAGGCAACTTAACAATATTTGATAAAATAAAATGCACATTGAGTATGTGCTATGGGCTAGGCCCTGTGCAAAACACAACCAGCAGAAATGTTCATGGCCCTACCTTAGTGCAGTTAGCAGTCTAAAGGGAAATTAAAATATAACTAAGTATTTAAAATGGTGATGAAGATTATGAAAGCAAACTGCGGAGTGCTACAGTAATATATAACAAGGGAATTTAACCTAGTCTTGAAGGCTGGGAAAGACATCTCAAGAAAGAGAATTTCAAAAGTCTTATTAAAAATTTGTACCCTTTGAACTAGTAACTATACTTTTAGCAATTTGTCCTAAACTGATCATCAAAGATGTGGAAAAAATTCTTCTATATTGATTTTTTTTCTCCAGTCCTGTTTATTATAGTGATATATTGGGCATGGTACAACAAGAAGGTATTGGTTAAATAAATAACTGGATCGCTTTCCAATGAAATATAATAAGTACTTAAAATGGTCTCTGTGAGGAATTAATAATAATATGAGAGAATGTTCATAGTATATTATTAAGTAAAAAGTTGGGTATAAAATGGCATATGCAGTATGACAAATTACATTAAAAATCTTTTTTAAAAAGCTGGAAGGAGATGCACCCAGATTGTTGGGATTATGAGAGATTTTCATTTTCTCTTTTTTTTTTTTACAATGAACACATAATATTTATTATTGAAATATTTAAGGAGGCTTTAGAAACTTCAAAGGACTTTTATGACTAATAATAAAGAAGAATAGATGTGGTCAAAGGACTTCTAATTACCCTTTGTTTTTTATTTCCTTTCAATCTATATAAGAAATGACACAGGCACATATGGGTAATATGATAGGTTCCCCAAGTTAGATCATCAGAATAGTGAGTGTTGAGAAAATTGAGTATAGTTAACTTGAAAAAAAAAAGTTTAGTACTGATAATTGCTATCACATATATAAAGAGTTATTGTATGGATTGGAAAGTAAATTTTAGTCTGTTTCTTCAGATAGTTTATATCCATTAATTTACTTACGCATTAATCCAACAAACAAGTTACTGAGCATGCGCTGTGCAGTAAGTTGGAGGTTCTGGGGATACAAAAATAATTAAGACTAATTTCCTGCCCTATGTGAGCCTGTTCCAAAACAAATAGTTTGAAGTAATAATGTTACAAGCACTTTCTAACTGTTGGAGCTGTGCAAGAAGGAAACAGGTTATTTAGCATACTGAAACAGAACCTGCCTCACCATCTGTCAAAGATGCTCCAGAAACAATTCTCCTGTTGGTAAGGTGATAAGACTAGATAACCTCTAAGATACCTACTCTGGGTCTAATATTCTGTTACATGTGTTTATATCCACATTTGAGTATACAGCTTTCCTGAACCTCGTCTCTTATATATTAACCCTCCTTAGTACTGGCCAAAGGAACCCCTGCCTTCCATGTTTCTGTACCATGGAGTTTCCTCTTGATCCTTTGTTATCTTTCCCCTCATCTTATCCATTTTTCCGCTTGTCCTCTTTTATGCTTTGAGAAGGTCCATGGTAAAATAGGGAAGGGGAGATGCACTCCCCACCTCCTTTCCGCTACTGGATTCCTCCACACTCAGCGCTTTGGAAGGCAGAATCTTGAGTTACGGCCTCGTCTCCTCACTGAAGCTCCCGACTCTTCCTAAGGAGAAATGCTGTCAAAACTCGAAGTCTAGATTTTTTTTCTCTAAATTCAGATAGATTCTTTCCCTCAATCTTTTATTTATCCAAAGACGTTGGTCTTTCTCTACAAGGGTCAAAGCGAAAAGAAACAATACAAGAGGGGGCAGCATGGATATGTAGCAGGAAGCCCTTACACTTCTTATTTAATTCGTTGGTTGCTGGTGATAAAAACGGTTAGAAAACCTCAGTAGGACTATGTACTTGTTTCAGGGATAGGAGAACTAGGAAAGAGGTTTTGATTGTGTATTCTTTTGAACTGTGGTCCTGGGAGGAGTAAAATCCTGCACATAGAGAGAAATATTCCAGGCAGCCCCTAGGCATGCAGAGGAACCCAATAGCAGAGCTCCAGCTAGGAACTCAAACACTCACGAGTCCCTCGTTCCCCATCTAACAGTCACTTATACCCCTTTTCCATATGTCCTCTAGAATTCCCAACTGCACAGCTAATTCCTTCTTCCTATAAGCTCTCCCAGCCCCCCTTACCCCCACCAACTCCCACCCCTGCGCCCTGTAAGGGGGAAAGGGATGCTGATCTTATTCCAGTTTGAAACTCTGAAAGCATTTTTAGTCAAAGACAATTACATCTAGAAGTTAGCAAATGGAATAATAGAATTTCTGGACTAAAGGGAGCTGAAAGAATCTGTGAGTCCAACTCTACTTTTGTAGCTGAGAAAACAGAGGCTCAGGGTGGTTGAGTAACCTGTCCATGGGCCCACAGTCAGCAGGAACTAGATGCCTAGGTTTCTTAGCATTTACTATTGTCTCTGAAGCTCAACTTCTGTCCTTACTACCTACTGTGTGATCCAGAGCAGATCACAAAATCATTCTGAGGCTCAATCCTCATCTGTATCATTAGATTTCTGTGACAATTAAAAGAGATAATGCATGCAAAGCTCTAAGTGTTGCTTCTGGTCAATTGTAAGTACTAAATATGTTAGCTATACTTGTTTCTTCTAGTACATTACCACTTCTGTAGTATTGTAAACACAATACTGTATAGGTATTATGGGGTAAATAAATTTATGCAGGCTTACCTGGGATTAACCACTATTTTGAACATTGATTGTTTTCTTTTTCATTATTTTAATATGTATTCTGGTATCCAAAATACAGAATTACAGACAAAATTTGTGTAACCAACCAAATTTACAAGCCAGGCAGCCTGTATATATTATTTCACTCTCATTTAATATAATTTAGTGACATTGGATTTCTATCCCAGAAAGTGATATCATAGGCCAAGCCCACCAGGGAGCATATTAAATTAATTGTGCAACTATGAGATTATAAGTGAAAATAAATTCTTTGTTCTCATCATTTTCTGTGTTATACAAAATTTGGAGGGCATGTGGTTAGTATCCATTCTCTTAGAATTCTCTGGCAAATAGTCTCTTTAAAAAATATTTGACTTCTAACTATCCAAATATGTGGAATATTCTTTGTAACCACAGCAAAGCAAGGGCCTTTGAGGCTAACAAGCACTGAAGTAACGTGGACCCAGAATCTTTGTTTTGGAGAAATGTGGAATAATATTATTTTTCCAGCCCCAATACCTGTCTTGAATGCTAAATAGCAGGAACTCTGCAGGAAGTTTATCAAGAGGTCATATTTGGCATTCATGGGGCTATTTCAGTGGGAAATACTCAGAGCGTGTGGCACTGGACTATTTGAAAGCACAGAATAAAGAAGAGTGTGCGACGTGATACATCTTTGTATTTTTCTTTCAAAAAATTGAAGGTGGTATCATTTCGGTCTCTTCTCCCTTATTGTGATTGATGCACACACTTGACTTGCCACTGAAAATCTGGCAGGATGAAGGAAGGACAGCACTTCCTGCTTTTGTCTTGTTCTATCTCCTTTGAAGAAAACAAACTGTTTATTGGTTTCCTGTTCTGAGAAACTGTCCTCTCCCTTTTGTTAAGCTGTGCTATTTCGTGAGCTCCGTACCCTCTTAACAGCACTGCTCTGCCTATTTTCTGACAGTTAAATCTTCCTTATTTCCTTGTTATCATTAGCTTCCTGTGAAGTCTTAACGCTCACAGCCAAGGGAGCATGTGGTCAGCAGTTCCGCAGGAAGGCCCAATATAGGATGGTCTCTCGAATGTGACCCTCTGTCATTCCAAAGGCCTCAGCATCCATTTCCTGGTCATTTCTCCTGACTTGCCACATAAGAGAACTGTGCTGAATGCTTGTATTTGCTGGTCCATGTCTTCCTTCCTGAGCAATTGGTTAGTATCCCAAGTATAGCAGCACGTTTAGCCAACTTTCTTTCCATCTGTGGCAGTCTGGGTTGAAAATCAAATGAAAGGAATTTTATATAATAACATCATTTAATAACATCATTACTATTTAGCTATTTCTAGTATTTTTACCAAAAGAACTGAGCTTCAAAGGTAATCTTTCCAGAATCCCAGTCCAGAAGATCCTTTGATGTTCTCATCCCCTTACTGGGTGAGAGTTTATTAAAGAGGTGTTCATATAAGGAACACTTTTGCAAAAGGGACTTTGAGATTAGTGTTGGTAATAGAATCAGAAGGTGAAACTGCTGTATCTGCGCCTGCACTTGAAACAAAAACTATGCTACTTATTCGGTGGTTTGTTTGGTCTGTTCTGTGAGAGACATGGTCTGCAAGTTATTTTCCATCCCTGATACCTAAAATTCTTTTTGTCTTGTGCAAAGTGTCAGATAAAGCTCTCTTTCCATTCAGAAAATATTCTGAAAAACTACAGGTTTTCTATGTATTCCATGCCTGTATTTTTAAGGACTTCAGAGGAAGCAGCACTTTATTATTTGCCACATATGTGCATGTACATGTACATATATGTGGCTGTCTTCTTTTGTTTACGGGGGAAAAAGTATTCTGTCATTTCATTGTTAACCTGTTTAACGTTTCATGTTCTGACCTGCTGCCTTATCCTTAAATTATCCTGAAAATCACAGCAACCCCTGGTGGGTAAAACAAGCTGAGAAAATTTCAAATGTATTTATAATTTCTACCTGCCAAGTTTGCCTGCTATTAAGCACTGGCCTCTGCAAGGGGCAATAACTATATTTCAAGCAAGCAAGTTGCTCCTGCCTGGAATGATTGAGATCCCAAAGTTAGCCATGTTTGTCATGCTGATCTGACCTTCCCTCAGGAACATCGCTTTTGCTGAGAAAAAACTGATGCACACATATGTGGAGGCGCCCTTAATAGTTGTTGAGATCGGTGCATTCCACACTACCGTTTCACCAGTCCCGGTAACTACCTTAGCAAATGACACATGGCCCCAACCCTTCATGGTTTACTCCATCTTCTTCCTAAGTGAAAAATTCACACCTCAAATGTCAAATTATTTAACATCGTGAATCATGCAAGAATTTTAGTTTGAAAACTTAGATGAACCTCATTTAACTGATATTTTATTCCCTTTGGCTATTTGATTCAAAATGATTCCATGCTTAATTAACCAAGGTACTTAAGGAGGAATGAATATTATAGTGGTTATTTGTGGATAAGTAGCAGAAATTGAAGAATGGTTTCAGAATGATTTTTCTACCTAACCAGAGTGCAAGAGTTATGTTTTAGAATTTAAATAATTATGCAAAAACCAAAATGCATTGCTATATTTTATAGATTCTCCAAGTAACTCAGTTCTATGACTTCAGATGGAGTCCTTGCCAAGGTACAATCTCCATTTCTGCCTCTTTCTACAGTAATTTCAGTTTCCTTCTTACTGCATTTCTGTTCAACCAGTAGTCAAGGCTCTGCAACATGACCTCCAGAATCAACAAGATGTGTCCCTGTCCTCAAGAAGCTTCTAGCCCATAAAGAAAAAAAAGAGTGATGAGTTGATCAAATTATGCAAATAAAGTGTTATGAGAATTCAAAGTTGGGGACCAAAAAACCTTTAAGAACCGAATGGTATTTGAGAAGAATCTTGATGATTGAGTAGGATTTCAAAATGCAGAGCGGGGGGAAGGAAATAGCATCTTCAAATACTCAGAGATTGGAAAATACAAAATATATCAAGGAGATAGTAAGTAGCCCATCCTGGTAGATTACTGAGCAAGGAGCTATCATGAGTAGTAGTGTTTGTAAGGGGTGAAAAGGTATTAGGATACCTGCTAGCATCTGTTGCAATTCACTAGACTGTAATGACGGGGAGCTTAAGAGCTGGGTTTAGTCAGACCTGGGTTGAATCCTGGCTCTCCTACTGATTGGCTGAATGGCCTCGATTAAGTTACTTCCCTATGCCCCCACTCCTCATCACAAACATGGGGATCAGATTTTTGTCTACCTAAGAGAAATGAGATGCATGTATAGGGCACATAGAATGGGATTCAGCAAATGTTACTTGTTATCGTTATTGCTCATCTAAATGAGAGATATTAAGTGCACAGCTAGGGCTTCCCACTCATTGGGAATGGAGAGGGGTATGGAAATAGAAAACCTTGGCTTTGGCATCTGATAGATGTTAGGGTGATGGAATGAGATATATCAAATCTACCCAAGTTTTGAGTTTGGATGTCTAGAGATAGAAGATACATAGGCAGGTTTGGAGAAGAAAACAATTATTTTTGGCCTAGAATTGTGTTCCTTTCATGGATCCCAAGCTGGTCCATGACCAGTGGTCATCAGCATTTTTGCCTTCTCCCTGCTCTCTAGCCATTCCAAACTTTTTTTTCACTTGTTTAAAATGTTACCAGTGCCCTCTCTTTGTCAATCAATTGCTGTGAGAGTTCCCTCTGCTTAGGACACCCTCTCCCTTCCCTCTCACCGTACAACTCCTTAAGACATTTACTTACAGAGCCTCGTTGAACCCCCAAGTCTGGGTTATGGAGCCCCACTTAGTTTTCCATGTATATTCAAAACTTACCATGCTTCTGAGTCACCTTAAGAACTGTAGACAAATAGCAATTAAGAGTCCAGGTTTGGGAGTCTCATGGGCTGAATGTGAATCCCTGCTTCACAATCTTACTCAACCTCTCTGCCTCAGTTTCTTCACTCGTCCAATAAGGATGATGATAGCACCTACCTTGTAGGGTTGTTGTGAGAATTAGTTGAGCAGAGATGCTAACACGTGGTAGGTGTCGAATAGTGTTGACTCCTGTTATTTCCCATGCCTGGTGCACACTGTGTGCTCAGTAAATATTTGTTGACTGAATAAGTGAAAACTATGCATTATTAAAGTAGACAATATAGAAAGCTGGAAAAGGTATTGCTAAAACAGCTATTACCCCTGATCTATATCTAATCTGTATTGAATGCATTATCCATCCTGCTACAATCATTTTAAAACAAAAAATATGCAGAGATTTCCTTAGATATCAGGGCACTAGCAACTTCTAATTACACACAAGACAATGAGGGTAGGGGTAGTTAGTATTAAATGTAAAGATGTAGACATAGAGAATGGACTTGAGGACACGGGGTGGGAGGGGGAAGCTGGGGCGAAGTGAGAGTAGCATCGACACATGTACACTAACAAATGTAAAATAGATAGCTAGTGGGAAGCAGCCGCATAGCACAGGGAGATCAGCTTGGTGCTTTGTGACCACCTAGAGGGGTGGGATAAGGGAGGGTGGGAGGGAGACGAAAGAGGGAGGGGATATGGCGATATATGTATGCATATGGCTGATTCACTTTGTTGTACCACAGAAACTAACACAGTCTTGTGAAGCAGTTATACTCCAATAAAGATCTATAAAAAATTTTTTTTAAATAAATGTAAATGACAGTTTAGGTAGTTTAAATTATCATGAAAACATTTGCATGGTCTAGTTGTACAGTTTATTTGTAAAGACATATAAAAACAATAAGTATCAGTACTTTTTATTTTAAAACATTAGAGGTATTTTTGAAGTATTAAAAGTATTTTAAAGTACTTTTAAAATATTTCAATCTTGGCTACAATAACGTGTTAGAACAATGGTCCTCAAAACATGGTCTCAGACCAGCAGTGTAGCATCACCTGGGAACTTGTTAAACATGCAAATTCTCAGGCTCCCTCCAGAACTAAGAAATCAGAAACTCTAGGGGTGGAGCTCAAAGATGTATTTTAACAAGCCCCCCAGATAGTTCTGATGTGCCCTCAAATTTGAGAACCACTGGAATAGTGGTTTAGTTCTAGAGTGTAACAAGGCCTATAGGATAACTTACTGCCTGTAGCTGACTAGCTTCAATAATCACATTTTCAACTTTATCTTTCTGTTCTGCAAACAGTTTCTTGCGCTGTGAAAAGTATTCAGTGAAAATTTCAAGCCCAGTTGAGTTGCGTCTCTTTAGCCACGTGCCCCTCATTTTGGCAAAGGGCCAGTGCTGAACGCAATCCAGTTACTCAGCTCAATTACACCTGATTCATTTAGGCAAACTCAATTGTACTTGACTTTTTCAGGCCCAACTCGATTGTGCTTTAAAATTTTCACGCTCAATTTGATTGTGCTCAAAATGTGTTATGTGCCACCTTGTAACCTGTAGATCTAGACACATACCAGAGGGAGGTACTTTTAGGGAAGCTTAGAAGATCGGGTTATTGGCATTTGTTTGCCGTTACACTTATTTTATCTCCAACGTGGTGTGCTGCAGGTAAGGTATCCTCCACCAGCCCCGTGCATGGACCATAATCTACCATCCCCATTCTGCTATGTTGAATTCAGGTCAGAGTTTGTAAAGCTCCTAAGAAAGTAATCCTCGTGTACTGTCACAGAGCCACTATGCTTAGTTGTTCCCATTTATCTCATTTTAAAGGTGGAAAAAATTAGGCGCAGAGATATTGCCCCGTACCAAAATTTATACTGTTTGTCAAAATCAGAAATATTTTTTTTTAAACCAGATTTTATATTTTATTCAAATCACATTTATTTTAAATTTATTTATTTATTTATTTATTTATGGCTGTGTTGGGTCTTCGTTTCTGTGCGAGGGCTTTCTCCAGCTGCGGCAAGCGGGGGCCACTCTTCATCGCGGTGCGCGGGCCTCTCACCATCGCGGCCTCTCCCGTTGCGGAGCACAGGCTCCAGACGCGCAGGCTCAGTAGTCGTGGCTCACGGGCCTAGTCGCCCCGCGGCATGTGGGATCTTCCCAGACCAGGGCTCGAACCCGTGTCCCCTGCATTGGCAGGCAGATTCCCAACCACTGCGCCACCAGAGAAGCCCAGAAATATTTTTAAAGGAAGACTTCCACCTCACTAAGATAAGCATCATACCTTCTCACTTGTGCTGTGTACTAGAACACCAGGCCCTTAATCTCTGGCAATTTTTTAAAATGCATTCAAGAACCCACAAGCCTGAGGGATTAATAGTCATCTGCTACTCCCTGGGAAGTACTCATACCTAAAAGAATTTTACTGAACCCTTGTCAGCAAAATCTAGTCTTGATAAAATAGATGATGATAAATGCTCTGGTTCAGCATTATTAAAACAGATGGAGGAAGTGCTGGCCATTTTGCCTGGTTGTATGGCTTCCAGGTGTCAGAATGAAAATACTTAATGGGTTTTATCACAAGACTGGTTTCCTTGGAGTTTGGAAGGTGGTGCAAGGAGGAGTGTTCTGTGCTGAAAAGAAGCTCTCCTGACATTCAGAGGACTGGGGCCTAATTACATTCTCTTGCAAAGTTAAGGATGAAGAGCCATGAGATCTGGCCGTACTCTCATGGCACAAGACATATATCTTATTAGTGGCCACTGTGGCCATGATTAGGCTTCCGGAGGCTTGAAAAAAGAAGAGTTTTCTGAATATACATGTTTAAACAGCTCAGAAAAAGGAATATTGCGACCAGCCACAGACTATATCCTTCTTATTATCCAGTTAGCAAAATGTTACCAGTAATTCATGCCAGCTGTTGATACGGAACAGCTGGGTGAGAAGGTGTTACAAAGCTCAGGGAATGACCTTGATTTGCCTAATTACCCCGATGCCTGTGATCAGTACATTTGTTAAGGTACATTCACCGTAAGATAAGGAAATGCGTTCATTTTGTAAAGGATATTTAAAGATTAAGGGGAAAAAAGTACTGCCATAATTGATTGTGGTCGACTTTTCCAGCTGTTATCAAAGTAAATACCACACATGTGAAACTGTCGCAAGAGTCCGTTTCACTTTGAAAGTATACTGAGAGGTTTGAACATGTTGCATCTGCCTGTTTTTCAAGAAAATGTGTGATCTTTATCGTTAAAGAATATCAGCTTAAGATTGTTACTTTTTTTTTTTTTTTCCCCCTAAGGGCTGATAAAACAGAGATAGACACTTAAATAACAATCTGTTGCCACTTACCTCTTCCCATGCCCCGTCCCTAAAGATTCTCTGGGCAATGACTTTTAAATATGTTCTCATTATTTTTAATGAGTGTGCAGAACATATGATGCATAATGCACCAGTAGATAGGTGCCCTTTTACTGAACTTGTCAGATATAATAAAACATTGAAGGAGTTAAGATGCATTTTTCTTTAAGATATTATAATTATTTAAATTAAGATGCCCAAGTACAAATCATGTACTATTCAATTCCTGTTGCTGCCTAAAGAAAGCCCCACCCCAGTCTTAGTTCTCTCTTTAAAAAAGAATGTTTTATCACAATGTTAAGAAGACAAAAGAACATTTAATATTGTTATGTCTCTTTAAGTTTACCCTTCTTTAAATCTGCCCCAATGGCAGGATATTCAATTATTAACGAGTTCAATTATGTTTCCTGGCCACTTATTGAGTTATATGAAGGACTTTTAACACGGAGTCTTTCCATAATTAATTCTTTGCATTTCTTAGAGGCTTAGGACCTAAGGAAAGATTGTTTAACAGCTTAAAATCTTGTTTCAATTTTCTTATATTTCCTCTTTCTCTTCTTTTCCTTCCTCTCTCCTTTTCTTTCTTGCTCTGACCTATCATCCTGCCTTTCTGGAAGCAAATAACACTTAGTATGGTATCTCTCAATTGCAGAGTACTTTTATGTCTATATTACATTAAAATGCCAGGTGGTGATGAAGAGGAAGGTAATAGTATATTATGTTAAACTACATTAAAATGCCAAGTGGTAGATGAAGATGGTGGTAGAATGGAGAAATATATTATCCCCAAGAGCAACAAAGCCTCCCCTTGCTGGTCTTTGTTGCATAAATATTGGTGCCTCTGGCTCCTGGTTTATGGAACTGTCAGCCTTAGCACCCTGCAGGTGTTACAGACTTTCAGCCTGACTCAACAGGGCTCTCTTCTCTCCTTCCTAGCAGCTACATCTTTCAACTGTAGACCCTTGACTTCCCACTGGAGGAGAAAAACACACAGAAACAAACAAGCAAAAAACCAGAAAGTGGCAACACACAAAAACACCCAACCACAACATGTTACCCATGACTTGCTTGCACTCCATCTCCCTGAGATCAAATGCTTCTCATCCATGATACACAAAGAGAGACTGATGTTCAGGAGAATTGTCTTCTTGGGCCTCCATCTCCCTCTATGTCTGGATCTACATTGATGATAACAGGACCCAGTTGTTCAATAAATATTTACTGAACACCTATTTCCAGTTCAGTTGATCAAATACTTATTGTTTATTTATGCTAGGTGTTGTACCAGGCACTGGGTATTCTAAGATGCACTAAATCGTGATCCCTGAACTACCGGAGCTTATAGACAATGCTAAGCGCCATTAGAGGAACAGGGTAAGAATACGGCATAGTACCTATCATCTGTGGGGAAAGCTAGTGGGAGGGAAATAGGTGTACAAATTTAAGGAAGAAGCTGAGAGATTAATAGTGAACTAAAAGTTAAAAAAGAAAGAAATTAATAAGGGTTTTTAAATCATGAAAAATTTCATTTATGGGGTAGGACTTTCGTTGGGCCATGGATAAATTCAAAGAAGCAAGGAGGGAAAAACTTCCAGGAATATGGAGAAGCATAAGCCAAAGGCAGGAAGGAAAACTGAGGAAAAGGAAGGAGTAGAAAAACGAAGCATCTTGCTTATAGTGATATTCTTGTTGGCTACTTATGCTATCACAGCAAAATTTGCAAGTCTATAACAAGGCCATTTCTAGGGGTAGCATAGAAAATCCCTCAAATGTGACTTTAGGATCTATTTGAAGCCCTCTTTTATAAGGTCTTTGTTTATAAGTTCTGTGTTTGGGCTTATTCATGTAGCCTACATTCAACTGGAGCATCTACTGGGCTGGAAAGTCCAAGATGGCATCCCTTACAAGGCTTTCAGTTGGTGCTGGCTGTTGGGTGGGGCACTTTGGTTCTCCTTCATGTGCCTTCTCATCCTCCAGAAGGCAGTACATCTTCCTTACCTGACATTCTCAAGACAGCAAAAGCAGAAGATGCAGGTGTTCTTAAGGCCCAGCCTTGCAAGTTGCACAGTGTTACTTCTGCCTCAATTCTCTTGGCCAAAGCAAGTTACACGGCCAATCAAGATTCAAAAGAGAGGTGGATAGATTCTACATTTGGACAGAAAGAGCAGTAGTCATGTTTCAAGAAGGCATAATTCACTGGGGCCAATATTACAGTCTCTCACATTAGGTTAGGAAAGTTGGTGAGTACACTATTCTATAGCAGAATGAGTATTGGTCAGGGATGTAAGATTCAGTTACCGGCCCAGGGCTTCCACTGGTTGGGTGAGTTTTTAGAAAGGCCATTTAACTTCTTGGGTCTTATCTTTCTATATTGTATTCACAAAATTTTTATCGAGTTCTTTCTCAGTGCAAATAGAGTGCAAGAGATAAAAAAATCTATAAGCCATTCCCCTTTCCCTACTTTGCTGTTTAGCAACATTTTAACCATGACATTCTTGCTAAACATAAATTGCTGTCTCTATTCTGGATACTTCTCTCCCTAGGTGAGGGATATGCTTTTCCCTTTTTTTCCCATCCCATGTAGAGGTTTACTCTATAGTAGACACCCACGACCTGGATTGGGGCCGGGAGTCAGGGTTTGGATAGTGTAGATAGTGATAAACTAATAAATACTAAGATTAAATCATCAGAATAAGAAGTATTTTGACAGTAAAATGGGAGAAGACTTTCCTTACCTATAAAATGAGAAGACTAAACTAAATGGTCTCTTCCTACTGGAAATTTCTGTGCATCAGATATTGGCATGACACTCCATAAAGACAGTACCTGAATTATGAATAATCTGTATATATAAATGGGCAGCAGAAGTCCAGCTCTGAGTGTTTGTTCCACAGTTCAGAGTGCCTTGGGAGCTTCTGACCTAAAGAATGCCTTCTCCTACGTAAATGTATAGCTAACAAATTGCCAATAGATATCTCTCTTGCCACCATTTCAACCCCCTGCCATTGTGGTGCTTGTTGCCATAGTAGTTAGTAGACACAGATGGAGCCCTTTTTCTAATACTCTCCTGACACCACCATAGCTTTGGGTACCATAAGAGACTTCTCCCATAGCTAGCTCAGAAGAGAATGTGTTCCTTCTTTCCTAAATTGGAAATTGAGGTGTATTTTCCCATAGAACATTCTTAAATATAGCCCATCCAATAGAATGTAAATTCCTATGTACTGTTATGTTTTGAAGATACTGCAGAGTGAACAAACCTTGATGGCTAATTAAAACCTAGGCACAATTTACCAGTATTTCTTTTTAGGGAAATAAAAAATCGAGTCCCAAGAATCAAATTTACAAACCAACTTACAGCATACAACCTGTTTTCTGACTAGAAATTGCCTTGTCTGTACCCACAGTCACAGTTTATTTAAAGCTTATTTCCATTACACATAGAGAAAAGTGAATGAATTACAAACACTATTCATTAATATTTTGGCCATCCTTAATGGAATAAAAAAAAATATCTGGGTTCTGGATTCTTCTATTAGAAAAATATGACTGTGTCAACACTAGCACCTTGTTGTTGGCAGATATTTTCAATGTAATTTATTAATGCAAGCCACCTCATTTCCTCGTGGGTACTAGACAGGTTGTAAGTAAATTATATAAATAAATATTAATGTAATTATCAACTTGATAATTTTATGTGCTATGTAGGCATGCAAGAAAATTGAACAAAGATGAAGGCTGCCGTAGTTGTTCATGTGTGAGGACCTACATAAGAGTGACTTATTCCCCATATGGTAAGGAGATAGAAGTGCACTAGATCGAGCCTTGTCTTCAGCTGCCTGAGTATGACTGTAAAAATATATATATGTAATTTTTCATGGTGGTTAAGTTAATAACATGCCACAATAATTTGTGCACTTCTTTGTGTACTTTGGGAACCAAATCATATACATCCTAGTTGGAAAGAAAGTAAAGGCAAAATACCTGCAAACAAGCTAGAGGCTTATTTTTTTTAAAGCCCGGTCTTTGCAGTCAAATAGTAGTTCAGAGGTTCCTCTTTAACCTGTAGGGTTTCTTCATAAAAGAATACCGATAGCATGTAAATGTCTTACTTCCTTCACAAACCTTTGAAAATGTAACCCGAAGATTGCGTTGTCTCTCACCCTCGGCTCCCAGTAGCTCTCTAGGGAGTGGGCATGTCTTATCAGGCAGAAGCAACCAGGCAAGGGCAGCCGGCACATTGAGAGGCCAGGGCAGTGTAGTGGTCAAGGCCACTGGGCAGGTAGTGAAAGGCCTCTTGCTGTGTTAAACAAATGCAGTTTCCTTCCCGCCTTCTGCAAGAGCTAACTTTGTTTTGCACTTCTCTTCTGGTATAAGAACAATAAGGATTCATAAGGCCATTCTGCCTGTGTGGAGATGTGCATTAGATTATCATAAACCCACAGATAAAAAGTGCAGTGGTCAATGAGAACAGGCATTCTTGGATGAAATAAAAGGTTTAATTGAAAGTACTGTCCCATGGGAGATAGATGATTGAGCGTGGTATTGTCGACATCAATTACCATAGACCAGAGAGTGAAGAAAATAAAAGGAAGACCATTCTTTTTTTTTGAGTTCCCAAATCTGTTTCTCTTTAAGAGGAGGTAGGAGATTATCTTAATAGGATGCTGAGGAAAAAAAGTGAGCTCTTGTTCATACACAGTGTTCTTAGAACACTTTTAAAATTTCCCAGGAAGTTGCAGCTGAATTTACTACTAGTACAGATATTTTTTGTTGGAAGTTAGAGATCTAGACAGAGTACAAAGTGTACTGATGCTGAATAATGGTTAAAATTGATAAATATCTATTGTGTTGAGTTATATGAGTAAATGATTTGCACTTATTCATAATTATAGAAATTTTTGGTTCTTTGATTATGCCTCTCAGCTTGTTTTTTTAGTAGGTTGGGTTTCTGTTCTACAACGTAACAGAAAAGAAAAAAATAAGTTGAAGAGGCTTTTGAACATACGGTCCCCATTAAACACTAAACGGCTTCCTTTGTATCACTAAAATATGGCTCCCTTTATAAATCACGCATATTTGTCTAGCCGATGCCCTACTTTTGATGTGACTAAAACAATGAGATGAACTCTACATTCATAGAGAAAAAAGCTGGGATCAAGGACTGCCTTAACAAGAAAATAATTGGTCAGGTGTCTCTTTTACCAGTCATTAACATATTTGAATTAAGAGTTTGAGTTTTCCTTTAGGTCAAATAGAGTATAAAAAATATTCTGGATTATGTGTGCCTAATGTGCAATACATTTGAAAGGACAAAGACAGGGAGATACCAAATATATTTAGTGTTTTACTTGGTGTTTTACACAATGCTGCCCAATTTAGTTTAAAAAAAACCTGTCAAAGCAACTTTTAGTTTATTTGCTTTTCAGTTTTATTTAGAACAAATGAATTCGCTCAATAAGTGAATTTAAACTTCTTAGACAATTGTTTAGGAGTGGACATAGACACAGTCTTAGGTTTGAATGTGAAAAATTGCTTTTTTAGGGTTAATTTGAACAGGGTAATTGCCAAATACTGCCAGCTGTCATAATAAAGGAGAAGTGAGTGACAGGTTTACTCCACCCCATATCAAAACTCAAGAGCGGATATGGTGATCAGAAGAGCCAAAATAAATGTGAGTTCTTAGAAACATTTGCAAGCTATTTTCCTGCAAAGCTCAGCCCTTCATAGGCATCAAAGTACAAACATGTGGTGATTAAGCTTAGCACTATTATAGAAATGAGAAAGTGGGATCGCTGTTGCTGTAGATATCCCAAATGCACTACCTAATACTCCAAAGTTCCATTAGGTGATGGTGGTGACAGTGGTCTATATTACAAAGTATTGGGACTTAACTAGCAGTTTTTAAACTACTTTTACTATTAGTGAAAATGTCACCCATTTGAGCTGCAATGGAAGAACTAACTGATGCAGCACTTGTCTGCAATGCTCTTTAATATTTACTGCACACTTATTCTCAGGCATTCATTGGAATAGGTGCTAGTGGCATAAATAGAAGTGAAATGGACCTTGTTGCCCTTGAAATCCTTGAAGATTTATATAATAACAAATAACTATAATATAATGTGATTAGTGCTATAATTGAATTATGTATAGAGACCCAGGTGAGGGCCCAGCCACAGAGAGCAGGTGACAGTTCAGCTGGGTTTTGATAGGTATGTAAGAGTTTTCAGTGGGTGTCAAAGTGGGAGGAGGGGAGAGAATTATTTTTAGAGAGAATCCCACCTAAAAAGTAAGAGAAGCTCTTTGTAACATTTAATTAATTAACTTCAGTTCTATCTAACAAACATGTTAGAAAGTTTAGGCCAGAAGTGTTAAAACTATGCTTTTATAGATAAGATGCAAGACATACCTGTCCCATTTTTTTTGGCCTTTTAATGCTATTATTTCAAGAAGGGCATTATGGCAGAGAAGCATCAAATAAATAATTTATGAAGTCATCCTCTAACAAATATTTTTTATACATATGCATTCTATCAGATGCTAAACTGGATTGAAAGTTGAATTAAACATAATTCCTGCCTTTGGTGAGATCACAGTGCTATAGTGGAATCAAAACAGGCACACCAGCAAATAATTGTAAGAATAGAAAGAAAGGGATGAGAATCATAAGAAAAGGAGAAAAACAGAAGAATGGAACTCAGAGGAAGGCAAATTGTTTTCCTACTGATAAAATCAGAGAAGGAAGAGGCAGCTTGCATGCTGAGACACAAAGACTGGGTGTTTGGAAATACTAAGTAAGGAGTCTTTGATTCCATTAGAACTTTGCTGTAAAATTTCCTTTGAGATGAAAATAATTGCTGCACTTTATATATATACACACATACGAAATAAAGATGTTTCCCTATTTGTATGATTTCATTATCATAAAAAGTGTAGGTCTGTACCATCAGGAAAATGCTTCACTAAAAAGATTCATTCACTCTTTATGCTTAGATGATTCTTCGTTTTTCATGTATCAGAGTAAAAATGGACCTGTGATGGATTAATTTAAAAAAATTTAATTCCTTAGGAATGAACTAAATTGAGATAGTCCTTGTTTATTCTTTGAAGCATACTTTACTTTGTTGGAAAATGAAGATCCGTTATTTCAGGGAAGAAAGAAGTCCTGCTAAACCTACATCTAGGGAAATATTGATTGGAAGTATGCTGAACTTTTAAACTTCTTGTAATTACAGACTGATTTTACAGGAATTAAGGCCATAGAAATTGCTCCCTTACTCTTGGCCTGCTTTCCTGTATATATAACAGCAAAGAAGAAAAACATTTGGAAGATGAATACTGAAGAAGAAGAATGCAAAGTTAAAGGCAACATTCAGCAGCCCAAGCCAGTTATTAGGACTCTGTGGCCTCTGAAGAGTCCCTCTTAAGAACCCGGCAGATCCAGTGCTGGGTCGCCTCAGGCCAAACAACCAACAGGGAGAGAACTCAGCACCCCACCCCCCATCAGCAGACAAGTGGATTAAATTTTTACTAAGCTCTGCCCAACAGAGCAACACCCATCTCTACCCACCACCAGTCCCTCCCATCAGGAAGCTTGCACAAGCCTCTTATATAGCCTCATCCACCAGGGGGCAGACAGCAGAAGCAAGAAGAACTACAGTCCTGCAGCCTGTGAGACAAAAACCACAATCACAGAAAGATAGACAAGATGAAAAGGCAGAGAACTATGTACCAGATGAAGGAACAATATAAAACCCCAGAAAAACAACTAAATGAAGTGGAGATAGGCAACCTTCCAGAAAAAGAATTCAGAATAATGATAGTGAAGATGATCCAGGACCTCGGAAAAAGAATGGAGGCAAAGATCGAGAAGATGTAAGAAATGTTTAACTAAGACCTAGAAGAATTAAAGAGCAAACACCTAGAAGAATTAAAGAACAAACAAACAGAGAGGAACAATACAACAACTGAAATGAAAAATACACTAGAAGGAATCAGCAACAGAATAACTGAGGCAGAGGAATGGATAAGTGACCTGGAAGACAGAATGGTGGAATTCACTGCTACAGAACAGAATAAAGAAAAAAGAATGAAAAAAAATGAATACAGCCTAAGAGACCTCGGGGACAACATTAAACACACCAACATTCATATTATGAGGGTCCCAGAAGGAGAAGAGAGTGAGAAAGGACCCGAGAAAATACTTGAACAGATTATAGTTGAAAACTTCCCTAACCTGGGAAAGGAAATAGCCATCCAAGACCAGGAAGCACAGAGAGTCCCAGGCAGTATAAACCAAAGGAGAGACACTCCAAGACATATAGTAATCAAATTGACAAAAATCAAAGACAAAGAAAAATTATTGAAAGCAACAAGGGAAAAACGACAAATAACATACAAGGGAACTCCCATAAGGTTAACAGCTGATTCCTCAGCATAAACTCTACAAGCCAGAAGGGAGTGGCACAATATATTTAAAGTGATGAAAGGGAAGAACCTACAACCAAGATTACTCTACCCGGCAAGGATCTCATTCAGATTCGATGGAGAAATCAAAAGCTTCATAGACAAGCAAAAGCTAAGAGAATTCAACACCACCAAACCAGCTCTGCAACAAATGCTAAAGGAACTTCTCTAAGTGGAAAACACAAGGGAAGAAAAGGACCTACAAAAACAAATGCAAAACACTTAAGAAAATGGTAATAGGAACATACATACCGATAATTACCTTAAATGTGAATGGATGAAATGATCCAACCGAAAGACACAGGCTTGCTGAATGGATACAAAAACAAGACCCATCTATATGCTGTCTACAAGAGACCCACTTCAGACCTAGGGACACATACAGACTGAAAGTGAGGGGATGGAAAAAGATATTCCATGCAAATAGAAATCAAAAGAAAGCTGGAGTAGCAATACTCACATCAGATAAAATAGACGTTAAAATAAGGAATGTTACAAGAGACAAGGAAGGTCACATATAATGATTCAAAGGATCAATCCAAGAAGAAGATATACCAATTATGAATATATATACACCCAACATAGGAGCACCTCAATACATAAGGCAAATGCTAACAGCTATAAAAGAGGAAATCTACAGTAACACAATAATAGTGGGGGACTTTAACACCTCACTTACACCAATGGACATATCATCCAGACAGAAAATAAGGAAACACAAGCTGTAAATGACACAATAGACCAGGTAGATTTAATTGATATTCATAGGACATTCCACCTGAAAGCAGCAGATTACACTTTCTTCTCAAGTGCACACAGAACATTCTTCAAGATAGATCACATCTTGGGTCACAAATCAAGCCTCAAAAAATTTAAGAAAATTGAGATCATATCAAGCATCTTTTCTGACCACAATGCTATGAGATTAGAAATAAATTACAGGGAAGAAAACGTAAAGAACACAAACATATGGAGGCTAAATAATATGTTACTAAATAACCAAGAGATCACTGAAGAAATCAAAAAGGAAATCAAAAAATACATAGAGACAAATGACAACGAAAACACAACGATCCAAAACCTACGGGATGCAGCAAAAGCAGTTCTAAGAGGGACATTTATAGCAATACAGTCCTACCTCAAGAAACAAGAAAAATCTCAAATAAAGCAATCTAACCTTACACCTAAAGGAACTAGAGAAAGAAGAATAAACAAAACCCAAAGTTAGTAGAAGGAAAGAAATCATGAAGATCAGAGCAGAAATAAATAGAAACAAAGAAAACAGTAGCAAAGATCAATACAACTAAAATCTGGTTCTTTGAGAAGATAAACAAAATTGATAAACCTTTAGCCAGACTCATCAAGAAAAAGAGCAAGAGGACTCAAATCAATAAAATTAGAAATGAAGTTACAACAGACAGAGTAGAAATACAAAGCATCATAAAAGACTCTTACAAGCAACTGTCTGCCAATAAAATGGACAACCTGGAAGAAATTGACAAATTCTTAAAAGGTATAAACTTCCAAGACTGAACCAGGAAGAAATAGAATATATGAACAGACCAATTACAAGTAATGAAATTGAAACTGTGATTAAAAATCTTCCAGCAAAGAAAAGTCCAGGACCAGATGGCTTCACAGGTGAATTCTATCAAACATTTAGAAAAGAGCTAACACCCATCCTTCTCAAACTCTTCCAAAAGATTGCAGAGGAGGAAACACTCCCAAACTCATTCTACGAGGCCACCATCACCCTGATGCCATAACCAGACAAAGATATCACAAAAAAAGAAAATTCAGACCAATATCACTGATGAATATAGATGCAAAATCCTCAACAAAATACTAGCAAACAGAATCCAACAACACATTGAAAGGATCATACACCATGAGCAAGTGGGATTTATGCCAGGGATGCAAGGATTCTTTAATATATGCAAAACAATCAATGTGATAAACCATATTAACAAATTGAAGGAGAAAAACCATATTATCATCTCGATAGTTGCAGAAAAAGCTTTTGACAAAATTCAACACCCATTTATGATAAACACTCTCCAGAAAGTGGGCTTAGAGGGAATCTATGTCAACATAATAAACACCATATACAACAAACCCACAGCAAACATCATTCTTATGGTGAAAAACTGAAAGCATTTCCTCTAAGATCAGGAATAAGACAAGGATGTCCACTCTCGCCACTCTTATTCAACATAGTTTTGGAAGTCCTAGCCACAGCAATCAGAGAAGAAAAAGAAATAAAAGGAATACAGATTAGAAAAGGAGAGGTAAAACTGTCACTGTTTGGAGATGACATGATAGTATACATAGATAATCCTAAAGATGCCACCAGAAAACTACTAGAGCTAATCAATGAATTTGGTAAAGTAGCAGGATACAAATTTAATGTACAGAAATCTCTTGCATTTCTATACATTAACAATGAAAGATTGGAAAGAGAAATTAAGGAAACAATCCCATTCATCGTTGCAACAAAAAGCATAAAATACCTAGGAATAAACCTACCTAAGGAGGTAAAAGACCTGTACTCAGAAAACTATAAGACACTGATGAAAGAAATCAAAGATGACACCAACAGATGGAGAGATACACCATGTTCTTGGATTGGAAGAATCAATATTGTGAAAATGCCTATACTACCCAAAGCAATCTACAGGTTCAGTGCAATCCCTATCAAATTATCAGTGGCATTTTTTACAGAACTAGAACAAAAAATCTTAAAATTTATATGGAGACAGAAAAGACCCTGACTAGCCAAAGCAACCTTGAGAGAAAAAAAGAGAGCTAGAGGAATCAGACTCCCTGACTTCAGACCATACTGCAAAGCTACAGCTTCAAGACAATACGGTATTGGCACAAAAACAGAAATATAGATCAGTGGAACAGGATAGAAAGCCCAGAGATAAAACCCCGTATGCTCAACTAATCTATGACAAAGGAAGCAAGGATATACAATGGAGAAAAGACAGTCTCTTCAATAAGTGTTGCTGGGAAAACTTGAGAGCTACATGTCAAAGGATGAAATTAGAACACTCCCTAGCAACTTTCACAAAAATAAACTCAAAATGGATTAAAGACGTAAGTGTAAAACTGGACACTATAAAACTCTTAGAGGAAAACATAGGAAGAACACTCTTTGACATAAACCACAGCAAGATCTTTTTTGACCCACCTCCTAAAGTAATGGAAATAAAAACAAAAATAAACAAATGTGAACTAATGAAACTTAAAAGCTTTTGCATAACAAAGGAAACTATAAACAAGACAAAAAGACAACCCTCAGAATGGGAGAAAATATTTGCAAATGAATCAGTGGACAAAGGATTAATCTCCAAAATATATAAACAGCTCATACAGCTCAATATTAAAAAAACAACCCAATCCAAAAATGGGCAGAAGACCTAAATAGACATTTCTCCAAAGAAGACATACAGATGGCCAAGAGGCACATGAAAAGCTGCTCAGTATCACTAATTATTAGAGAAATGTAAATCAAAAGTATAGTGAGGTATCACCTCACACCAGTTAGAATGGGCATCATCAGAAAATCTATAAACAACAAATGCTGGAGAGGGTGTGGAGAAAAGGGAACCCTCTTGCACTGTTGGTGGAAATGTAAATTGACACAACCACTGTGGAGAGCAGTATGGAGATTCCTTAAAAAACTAAAAATAGAATTACGATATGACCCAGCAATCCCATTACTGGTCATATACCCAGAGAAAGCCATAATTCAAAAAGACACATGCACCCCACTCTTCATTGCAGCACTATTTACAATAGCCAGGTTGTGGAAGCAACCTAAATGCCCATCGACAGACGAATGGATAAAGAAGTTGTGGTACATATATACAATGGAATATTACTCAGCCATAATAAGGAACGAAATTGGGTCATTTGTAGAGACGTGGATGGACCTAGAGACTGTCATGCAGAGTTAAGTAAGTCAGAAAGAGAACAACAAATATATATTAACACGTATATGTGGAATCTAGGAAACTGGTACAGGTGAACCGGTTTGCAGGGCAGAAATTGAGACACAGATGTAGAGAACAAATGTATGGACACCAAGCGGGGGAAGCGGGGGGTGGTGGTGGGGGTGGTGGGATGAACTGGGAGCTTAGGGTTGCCATATATACACTAATATGTATAAAATAGATAACTAATAAGAACCTGCTGTATAAAAAAATAATAAAATTATATTAAAAAAAAAAAAAACCTGGCAGAAACACTGCAGGAATGTTAGAGAGGGAGTCTTCTCAGATCTAGGCGACCTACTTCCTCTCTTTTGGTGAGATCTCACAGACCCAGAAGCCACCCTGAATGCCAGACTATAGGATGACTATAGCCTGATGTCTCATTCTAGTGGGGATGCTATAACAGTACCACACACTGGATAGCTTATAAACAGTAAAAACTTACTTCTCACAGTTCTGGAGGCTGGAAGTCCAAGGTCAGGGTGCCTGTATGGTCAGGTGAGGGCCCTCTTTTGGGTTGCAGACTTCTTATTGTATCTCTGTATGGTGGAAGGGCTAGGAATCTCTGTGGGGTCTCTTTTATAAAGGCACCAATCCCACTCATGAGGGTGCCGCCTTCGTGACCTAATCACCTCCCAAAGGCCCCACCTCTTAAAAACTATCTCCTTGGAGATTAGGATTTCAACATATGAATTTTGGGGGGGACAAAAACATGCAGACGATAACAGATGCATATATGTGTCAAATAGAAAATGTGTTACCAAAAGAAAAGACATGATTAAGAGAAATATAAACCCTATGATATATCATTAGCCCTGGATATCTCCCTTGTGTGTGTGCGCGTGTGTGTGTATCACCCAGTTGTTGGATGGGATTATTTGTCTCAATTCTTCACTTCCAAATAGTAGCATTAAATACCTATATTTTGGTTATGGTCTCATGATGTGTGGAGAGTATTTCCAAACTTCGCCTGTAGACTTGGCCATATGAATTTATTTGGCCATTGAGATGTTAGTAGATGTTTTATGGGCAAAGGCTTTAAATGTACTTTCATTTTTGCATTCCTGCCTTTCATCATGTGAGAAACATGTTTCAGATACCCAGTGGTCTAAGGAAGTTAAGAGATCTGTGGAGCAGACATGCACCTCATCCACAGCTTGGAAGCCAGCCTACCTGAACCCAGCCTAGATCAGCCAGACAGCAGTCAACCTGAGAAATGTGAGCTGGAAATAAATGCCTTATTGTTCATATCACAATTTTGGGATTGGTTTGTTATGCAGTATTTGGGAGGCAACAGCTGACTGACACATCCATTCACTTTTCCCCATTAATTAACTCTGGGTAGATTTCCCTCCCTTCTCCCATCAGTTTGTTAGTAGTAGTGAGGATAGGAAGACATATCCACGTTTTAAATCTAATGGGTTTTATACTCTAGAACCTAAATGACTTCTTATTTTATAGTTATTTTTATCTGAAAATTAATTTTAACAGGGTAATTGATTTAATTATTAAGATAAAAGGCAAATTATATGTCTTTATCTACAAATGGCATATATGTATGGTAAGAATATTCTCATTACAACAGTAAGCATGTACTGTGAATTTAAAATGGTTGTTTCCCACTGAGATTTCTCAATCTCTATTTGGAATTTAAGATTATTTATCATTAATACTATACTAAAGGGGATTGGTTTCCAGCTGGAGTCTCATTAGATGCAATTCAGACATCAGAGAAAAGGGTAGGGTTAAAGTGGTATATTCCTATTATATTATTTTCTTATAAGGCTTAACCAACAAGCAAACACCGCCTCCCCTAGCCCTCATGAAAATATTACTTTCTTGAGGCTGTGGTAGTACTGTTACTTCATTATAGCATAATTTAATAAACATGACTCTCTGTGCCTTAAAGTAAAAGAACATTTACTGGGTCCTCTAGGGAGAATGTAGGTACCTGAGATGTAATCACTGCCTTTAGAATTCTTGAGTTGGGACAAAAGGTATATCATCTTTACTAAAAGAGCTTGTACCCTAAACAATGACACATAGACTAAGAATAGAGGGTGTTATGTAGAACATTCTTATGTATTCACTCTGATGATTTAAGATTTTATTCTGTGACTTCACACTTCCTAAGAGGCCAGTGAAAACAACCTGTAATTCATTGTCCTTAAACTATCTTCAGAAATCTCCCAGTCCCAGACAAATTTATTTATTTTTTTTTAATTTCACATCAGGAAACTAAATGTCATGTATTCCCCTTTATGGAATAAGGACTCCCTTATTCTAAAAGCTTCAGAATGTACTTGCTATTCTGCATCTTTTGAAGCCTGGCATGAGACTGTACTTTCCTTCCATGATTCTTTTTGTTGTTGATGGAAATTGTGACATATGACATATACCCAGAGTGTGATGCAGAAATAATGGAACTGGAAGGTTGAACCGTGAGGTTATGTGGCATCTCTGGGACCTTGTTCCTGCCCTACCAGATTTCTTTCTGGAGTCTTCTCTGTTCTCTGCTCCATTCCTTTCTAGCCTAACCTTCCCTGTGTTCTCTAATGCAGCGTTTCTTTAAGTGTACGCTAGGGAACACTTTCCTGTAGTACACTTCATGCAAAGATGCATTCCATGGTCAAGTAAATTAGGGAATGTGTATTAACTTTTAAAAGCACTGAAAAGTCCAAACATAAATCATTTCCCTAGAATTTGTCATCATGGAAACCCTCCTTTTTTTCCTTATATGCAATGATTGTGCCCCTGTGTGTTAGACCTTAGAGTGATCCAAGTCTGAGAAGGAATCAGTTTGTTGGTTACTGAAGCCAGCCCTAATTGGACATGGCCTGGGGCCAGACGTCCTCGGGGAGCTCTAGCAGCCTGTGGACTGACTGTGTCATGGGGTCAGGGGACACCCACTTCCTGAGAAGTGGGCCGGACTGAGCTGTGGTCAGAGCAAGCACCCTAACCGGGAGCCCACTTCCTGCAGTGCCGTGTATTTTGATTTATGTTTAGCTTTTGTCCGTGATAGTTCTGTTGTCTTTTAAAGGCATTAAGTGCAGGTAGCCTGGCGTGCAGTGTCTTTGCGATGACAAAATATTAGAAGTATTTCACCTAGGAACCCAGTTTCTCAAATGGGTCTGCTCCTCTTAGAATCAGGCCCACCCTGCTTCCTTTTTAGATCACTGGATTATTACAATCATTTTGTTTGTTCTTGAATCTTATATTCATATAAAAGCATGTATTTTTGTATTTTAACTACTGAATTATTGCCTGTAAAATACTTTAAAGTCTTTTGACTTCTAATAGGAAAGACTAAATACAAAACAAAAAGATCTATTGTTTCTTGATATTAACAAAGCAGGTTCTAGTTTTATAAAAACACTTGCTGTCTGAATTATAAAATATTAATTTATATTACATTTCATGACACAAAATATTATTTTCACTTCTTTAATCTATATCTGAAAAGGAAAAAAAAAAATTTCCAGTGTCCTTAAACTGTTGAATTTGCTGATCTTTCAAGTATATATGCTGTAAGTAGGAGGGAAAAAAGGTTGCTATAGGAATCTTAACTCTGACTGACTTTACTTTTGCTAGTTTTAATCTCTGACTTAGTATTATATTATGATTCTTTTCTATTGAACAGGCAGTAAAGAATGGCCATTTTTTGACATTTGTTTTCTGGTATTAGATTAATCCTTTACATAAAGGAAATTGGTTTTTGATAAGTTCAGTCAGAGACCAGCTCTTGCTTTCAGTAGTTCCCCTTTCTGCCCCCTTTCTGGGGAATGGATTTCAAAACACATGAAAAAGTGTCTCAGTTACAAATATTTTATAGTATTTTCTTCTTTCAGGTATTTGATTTAAAATTACTTTAAAATGAATGAATGTATACTTTAAAACATCACATAACGACATATATTTAAAATATTGATTACTGAGCTAACTATAACAATATCATTCAAAAATCGTTCCTTCATTTAAAGTAAATAGCAGTGTTGTTTACATATAGCTCTATGAAGCTTTTGCCCTACTTACTGCAACATTAACTTACATTTTCCTTTTCTGTGTGATAGTATATAATATTGAGTTTCGGGTTAATTTGCAACCACCTATAGTATAATTCAGAGTTTTTAAAATTATCTGTACTCTGATTTCTGATTCTTTTTTGGTGATTTGTCTACATAGTTCAGAGGGCAAAAGACTTTAAAAGATAATCTGCCTACTTGTAAATCACCAATAATTCTTCTGGTTTAGCAGCAGTGGTGGGAAAGTCCTTGCTATTTATTACAATGGTTGTCTTTAGATCACACATACCTTTGCATGTGCTAGCTCATCTCTCGTCGTCGTCTTTTCTTTTTAAATTATTTATTTATTTTTATTTATTTATTTATGGCTGTGCTGGGTCTTCGTTTCTGTGCGAGGGCTTTCTCTAGTTGCGGCAAGTGGGGGTCACTCTTCATCGCGGTGCACGGGCCTCTCACTATCACGGCCTCTCTTGTTGTGGAGCACAGGCTCCAGACGCGCAGGCTCAGTAATTGTGGCTCACGGGCCTAGTTGCTCTGCGGCATGTGGGATCTTCCCAGACCAGGGCTCGAACCCGTGTCCCCTGCATTGGCAGGCAGATTCTCAACCACTGCGCCACCAGGGAAGCCCCGTCGTCTTTTCTTGACTCTCTTAAAAGTACAATCTAAAATAAAACGCTTCCCAGCTGTTGGAATGAGTCTCTGATCTCCACTCTAGGGCAATATTCACATTTTAAATTCTATGTAATCCAATTGGCCAAAAACCTTTCATGCTAATAATAGCTACCCATGCTTTTTCAGAAGATTAAAATTTTTCAGAAAATTAAGTGTCTTGAAGGTGTCTTATCCTTTCATTGTTGTGAAAATTTATTTAGCTATAACAAAAGTTTCAGCACCTTAAATTCTTGAGAATTTATTTAGGCAAATTCAGCAGTGGTTAAGCTAATTATAAAATATCTACCCTGGCAGAATTGCCAGGTCTGGCTTTTGCTTTATATTAAAAAAAAAAAACAAAAAACGCTTTTTTTTTTGCCTTAAAGCCCCTTTGTGTGAGTTTTGTAACTGACAAAATGATTGCATGTAAAACATAACTTTTGCATAAAGTAAGCTGCTCCCAACACAAACTAATTACACATTTGGGAGGCGGGGCAAAGACATCCAGAACTTGCTGGTGCTGAGCCAAGATCACAGCATTTAATGAAATGAGGGCCATAAAAGGTTCAGCATGGATGCTTTCAGGTCTGACCTGGGCTTCTGGGAAATTGAACATTGGCCCTGTGGACTGGTGGATTCCCCCAGGCTTTGAAAGACTGGATTATTACCACTTGTGTGCGTGAATCAAGACTGCTTTGCAATACAGGAACATTTGTGATTCCAGAGATAGCCTCATTTGGAACACTCTTAAGCTAATAATACGGATTCCTCCTTAGTCATCCATCTTCCTGCCTCTGTTTCCTCCTCTCACACCAAATAATTACTTGTGATATTTGTTTGATAAAAATGGTTGTATATGTCAAGCTCCTACTATGTAGATTCCTCTGTTTCCTCTTTCCTGTAGTTAAACTCTATTCCTTCCTGTCAGATAATACTGTGAGTGAAACAGAAAGGCTCTGCCATGCTGTTCAACAACCTTTTTACCAATTATGTTCTGTGTAGACTGGCCATTTCACTTGCAGTGTTGATACATGGTAGCTGCTTGATAAAAATTTGTTGAATGACTGGTTTGTTTGCAAAAATTTGTTGATTGACTCTTTTCACTCAGGCCAGAATGGGCCAGTCTCATATCCGAATTCCAACTGTGAGAGATTATTCATTATGCTTAGAAAGTGAAATAGTATTTCAGGGAACAAAATGAGAGAATGGAGAAATAGAAAAAGAAATAACTGAATGGGAAGGAGAAGCGGAGAGATTTATAATTAGGATGGTAACAGAACAACATCTGTAGGAACTTGAAGGAAGTTTGTGTAAACGAGAATAAAGGGTTAGTTAAGGGCTAGGGGATAGGTAGGATAAAGCATTAAAATGGCTTATGAAAATTAGGAAAGAAAAGGCAGTTAACATGTTACTCACCATTTGGTTTTGCATTCCATTTCTTTTTTTTTATTTAATAAAAACAATGCCTTTATATATCATTGCAGTGTTTTCCAAATTGAAAACTGTGATTCGTTATTGGATTATGAAATTAATGTAGTGGGTCGTGACAAATTTTAAAAAATAATGAAATAGAATAGAAAACATTAGAATGTGTTGCCCTCTCGGTAAGTATTGTCTCATGAAACTTTTATTTATATCTGTGTATGTGCACACATATGTATATGCATGGTTGCATAGACAGGAAGACAGGTAGATAAATAATGTGGCTTTGGGTACTTGATCACAGGGCTTCCCAAACTTGATGACATGTACCATGAATATTGTTGTTTGCAATGTTCACTTATGATTTGAGGTACATGATGCAATTTTAAATCATGAACAGTCCAGCGTCTGTCACAGATTGGTAGCTATGACACATCTTGGTGCCTTCATTGAGAATACGATGCTGAAGCTGAGCTGGGTTATCTCTCCTAGGAGTAGGAAGTGTGGTATGAAAATGGAAATTAGACGAGGTTACTTCTAAGGTTTCTTATAACTGTGATACTGTACGCTCTTTATAATTATTTTTAATGTAAAAACTAATTTGTATAAACATTTAAAGTAATGAAATCCAGAATAGCAGGAACCTAGGGCCTATCCAGGGCCTATTTTTGAGTCTCGCACTGTTTTAAGCATCAGTGATACATTGATGGAAAAAAAAGCAGAGCAATATAAAAGTTCCTGCATTCAAAAGACACTATTAAAAAAAAGTAAGCAAGCAAGTATATAGTATGTGGTAAATGCTATGGAGAAAAAGCAAATCGGGATAATGGACACAGGTAGGGTAGTATTGGGAGAACCTTTAAACAATTTTAAACTGAATGATCAGGGAAGACCTCACTGATAAATTGACATTTGAACACAGAATTGAAGGCAATAAGGGAAGAAGGTCTGCAGGAATGTAAGGGAGGAATATTCAAAGCAGAGGGAGGAGGTGACGCAAAGGATTGGGGGCAGAAGTTAGATGAGGTAACTTAGAAAGTGAGGATGGGAGACAAGAGAAAAGGTCAGATGATTGATTCTTAGGACACTAGTATTTAGGGATTGGTGAGATTAGGAAGAGTCTGCAAAAGGGATTGGAAAAGGAGTAGACAGTGAAGTAGGAGATGAACGCTGAAAAGTGGTGTCCTGGAACCAAGAGAAGAAAGTGTTTCAGGAAGTAGGGCTTGATAATTTGGGTCTCATGCTACTGTAGACCAAGTAAGATGAAAGCCGAGGATTGACCATCGAATTTACCAACATGAAGGTCATTGGTGACTCTAAGAGGAGTTAGTATACACACACGTACACCTATATTTATAGAACATATATACATATTATGTATTGTGTATAGTGTTAAAAAATATGTATAGTATAAATACTACTGTAGGATGTATAAATATTATATCTAGTATTGATGATATTAGACATATCTGTATATCTATGTGTGTGTGTGTGTAAATGCATACATGTGTGTCATTATAGAGATGTGTTTACTATCTCTCTACTTGTCAGTGCAATAATATAGCAAATGGTTCTTATATCTTCATAAATTCCTTTTAAAAACATTTATTGTTTTATAATTGAGAAGTGTTGGAAAACAAATTATAAAGAAGAAAATAACAGTCCATATTGCAGTGGCAGTAGATACCAAGTTTTTTCCTATGCAGATAGATGGGACGGGGGTGGAAGGCAGGCAGGTAATAGGCAGATGAGTAGGTGTCTGAATATGAGTATAGAGTATATGTTACATACTGAAATGTACTGTATACATAAGCTTTTATGCCTAATACTGTCATATTCTCACATGATTAAAAGTCTGTTTCACCACTGTTTTATATAATTCTGATTCTTAATAAAAAAGTACAAAAACAGCATATATATAATATATGTATAGATATATATGCATAACTAACTTAGCAAACACCACTTGGTAGACTGCATCTTTCTTCTGTGTTCTATTATAAGTAAAAAGCAGCATTATATATATATATATGCATATATATACATACATATACACACACACACCAATAATTCAGTATTTTTCACTTTTCATACTCTGTTCATCCCACAAAGTTTGCATTTCTGCCTCTGAAAAATTAGCTGCCATATAACCAGAGACATAGCTAATACAATACATAGCAGACTTCCTTAGGAGTTCATTCTGACCATCTCAGTGGTCTGTCATGAGCCTCTGAGCATGAGACCCAGTTAATTGCAGGGACTTTTACTGCCACCCCTTCCTGGTACTTAGGAACATATCATCAGGCAGCACTCACTGTGGTCCCCATTGCCTCTCTAGACCCTGGTTGCCTTGAACTTGACTGCATTTGACAATTGTTGGTTCAGGGTAGTGGTGTTCACCTAAAGGTGATTTTGACCCCTGGGGGCATTTGGCAATGTCTAGAGGCAGTTTTGGTTGTCACAGCTGGGAAAGGAGATACTACTGGCATCTAGTGGGTAGTAGCCAGGGATTCTGCTAAATATCTTTCAATGCATAGGACAGCCCCCATGAGGAATTATCAGGCCCCAAATGTCACCTGTGCTGAGGTTAAAGAAAGCCTGAGCTGCTTTGTATCAAATAATGGGATTTGTTTCTTAGGTAGAAATATAATGAGTTAGTTAAAAGAGCTAACCTGTAATAGATTTATTAAATTAAGCAATAAAGTTTAATTTCTTTGAAACTACCCCTTGTCAAAATCTTTACAGCTAACTTCATTTACAGTGAAATTAAATGAAGGAACTATTTCTCTAAGGCTAGACATGGGCTTTCTCTGCTTTGGGAGGAGTCGAAGATGCCATGTCAGTGGATGTGGCTATGATCAGACCTCTTAATCCCGTTTTAATTGTGGGTTCTTTGCTACTTCTGATTTTATAGTTGTTATTTTGTGACTGACATTCAGACATTCACGATAATTTTGAAAATACATAATTTAACATAAGTGTCCCTCAAAGTGACCTTAAGATGAGAGTCTCTAGACATAATTATAGAGCAAAAGGAACTACCGACCTGGAATGAGTTGGTGGTTTCCAGGGCTATCTCACTTTCAAATTTTTCAGTTAAACACCGGGGCAGAGTTTCACATTTCTGCAAGCTCGGGAGGGATGCAGGAGGGGCACCTATACACTTTATCAGCACTTTTCTATCCCCACTTCTGTATATTTGAAAACACTAGGGACCAGACATGATTAACTGCATGCTTCTCCCTGGAGCCCTGAACCCTAATTATGCCTTTTGCTACCATACTCTGTTATTTTTTTAGAACAGCTAGGCTTATGGCTAAGTGTCATTTGTCAAAGATGACATGAATATTTGTTGTGCATTATCATTTTTGTTTAGGTTCAAAAACCAATTGACAGTGAGTTATACTATCCAAAGGAGCAAGCTTAAGGCATGAGCTTTGACAAAGTGAAGTTTAATTCAGCGATACCTGTTAAAAAATCACATCTCTAACTTTAAAATGAACAGTTTATTTTTTCAGCGTTCGGTATCCTATTGACAGTCTTTATCAATAGCCTTGCTTCCACAGTAAATGATATGTTTTAAATTATAGAAGCCAAATATTCCCCCAAATTTTAGAACGTTTCTACACTGAGCTCTTGTTTCTTCATCTGTAAAATGAAGGTGTTGAGATCACATTACCTCTAAGGTCTTTTCGGGTACCTAAGATTCCCTGAGTAACATCCAGTCTCTTTAATTATTGAGAATATCCTGCTGCATTTTCAGATACTTTTCGAATGTTTCATATGGTAGGAGAGCCTTGCCAAAGAATCCTCCCTGTTGACCATCACCAAATATTATTCCCAGGGACCTCTCCCTTCCACTCCATCAATGTGATGGTGGCCCCTGCAGAGAGAGAAGACCAGCCTTTGCCCACCCGGAGCAGAATTACAGCTATTAGAGGTCCAGTCATCCCATGTTGCTGGTTGCATCTGTGTCTGGCCATCTGAGTGTATAAATATTCATCTGCTTTCTCCTCCTTTGCTCCTTTCATGTGCACTTCCAACAGAAAGGAGAACGTGACTACTATGCACTCTCCCTGGAAACAACGGAGCAGCTCACCTTCGAGATCCCCCTGAATGATTCTGGTTCTGCTGGTCTTGGGGTGAGCTTGAAGGGGAACAAATCTCGAGAAACTGGAACAGACTTGGGGATTTTTATCAAATCCATCATCCACGGAGGCGCTGCTTTTAAGGTAGGTAGGGGTGATGTTTGCACATCAGTGAGAAGATATTTAGAGATGTCGTCGTTGTGCTTGGGGACTGGATGGAGAAAGTGTCTGAAGGCTTGAGACCACTGAGGCTTTCCTGCCAGATGCAGGAAATGTATGTGTGAACAGATCTGGGTGACAGTTTGGTTTCATACTTTAAGTGGTCACGTCCTATTGATAGTTCTTAAAACTCACCATGATTAATATTCTCTTTTACATTATTTTTTATTACTGTTAGGATTCTTCTGAGTTTGTAACCTAACAAGGTTGAACCTAAAAATACGCAATCAGAAAAGCAAACCTAAAAACAAGTCAACATCCAAGCAACAAATAAGAAACTATACTTCTTGTGCTTGCAAGAATGAAAGTTCAGTGGAGTCGGAGAGACTGTAGGTCAAGTTAAAAGTCATTTATCACAGTTTATACACTGGAAAATCCATGATGCTGGGAATGCATATTTGCCTTTGAACTTAGAGAAGCTTATAAATTTCCAGATAAAAAGAGAAGAACATGATTCTGCTCTTTCATACAGGGGCAGGCAACATGATCATAGCTGTTACCATAATATGATGGTTAACTAGGTTTGCCTAAGTTCACATGCAACTCTACCACCATGTGCTCCAAGTAGCACACCATTAATAATAATACCTAATGTATAGGGTTCTAAGGATTGAATAAAGTAATGTACACAATGTGATTAAAACAGTGAAGTGATTACAGAGAGGGGGGAAAATACGTTTGTGCTTATCGTCAGCTGTCCTCACCATTATCATTGTCTCATGCCATGCAGTGAGGCTTCCTGAGCTCGAATCCTGCCTTCACTACTCTCACCGTGGGTGAATGTAGGCAACTTACTTGTCCTCAGTGTGCTTGAGTTTCCTCATGTGTAAAATTAGTAAAATTAGTAGTGCCTGCCTCCTGGTGCTCTTGTGAGGACAAAAAAAGACAATAGATATAAAATGCCTAGCACCGCACCTATGATAAACGTTGAATAAATGTTAGCCATTTTAAAATCATTTTGATATTAATAATGTGTGCCTTCTCCCACTCAAAAGCCACGAAGGCATAGTTAGAGTTTACAGGAGGCCCCCCCTGGTCCTAGGATCCTGGCTTTATTGAAGCATTTGTCTCCTCACACTTAATCATTCCACTTTTGCTTCAGACCTAGACTCTGAGCTAATATCTTCTTCCTTGGGAAAGAAGAAATGCATTGGGGATAGATAACTCTTTAATGCACTCCTTGGATCAGTTAGCTTCTGTTGCATAATAAGTAATGACAGCATTTCAGTAACATACATCTGTAAGCCTTTACTTCCCTCATGGCCCTGCAGGGCAACTAGAAGGGCTTTGATTCAGGCTGGTATGTCTCTATCGCACTGTAGATCTACAGGTCTGAGCGTGCTTCACATATTTTAACTACACCTTGGACTACCAGGCTAGCTGATGTCAGAGAGCCATGAAGCCTCTTTAGTTCTGGGTTCCAAACTGGCATGCTGTCACTCCTCATACATACCAGTGGCCAAAGCAAGTCATATGACTGAATCCAAGGTCAATGTAAGGAATAGGGAAACAGTCCACCCATGGTGAGTCTATGACAAACATTTGGGTACAGAGAAGGGTGGAGAATTGGGGCCAATCATCCAATCTATCAAACTCTCCAATCAGGCTCAGAAATGCAGAACCAGGAGCAGATGGGAAATGATAGTAATAATAGCAACAACAACGTCAGGTAACATTCATTCTGTTTTGTGCTTAATATATGCTGGGCCGTATAATAAGTATTTTAGGTGGATTCTCTAATTTTATTCTTCACATTCACACTGCATTATAATCATGCCATCTCATTGGGGAAAATTGCAGATTTCAATGATTAGTGCCTCTCCTCTGGTCACAAAGCCAGGAATTGCTTAAAATAAGATTTGAACCCGGGCAGTCTGACTTTGGAGCCTGTGCTATGCTGTCCTGTGACAAAAGTTCTTTCATCTCATCTGTTCATATTTCCAGAGATCAGGGGCTGTTGTCCTGGAGTTGTCTTATATCATGCTTATCATCCTGAGCCAAGCCATCTAAACAAGTGCTATGTTTAAGGATGAGTCTTGGTCATGTTTGTGGATACCAACTTGACATTATTCTTCTTATTCCTAATGACAGCTCTATTTACAGAATTTATTCCAAGTAAAATTGAAACTGAAATGAATTTTTGGAAATTAAAAGCAAACATCTTAGCTTTTTTATGGGCAATAACTTAAGCTCAAGCGATATTGGAGAGCAGGTTTAATACGTATATCCATGTTTGTGTAAGTAAGCATCTCCTTACCTAAGCAGTTTCTAACAGTCCTGTTTCTTGCAGAAAGATTTCACTTTGCATTTATGTAAATTTCTTTCCTGACACTGTCTGCTGAGTCAGACAATCACACCATTAAAAACTACTGGACAGCATATTTATAGTTGATCTTAAATAGTAAGAGGCATCAATCATGAATTTAGCCTTATTGTGAATGTTTAGTATCCATTTTTCTTGTTTACTTTCTGCAGTGTAGAGGGTAGAGACCTAAGCTTTGCTCGCAAGAAATCTGATTAACCAGGAGAAAGAAAAGTATTTTTCTCTTCTCCTTCTGCTGTTCCAATAATCCACTGTTACTCCTCAGAAAATTGCCACCTGTTCTGTAATGGAGGATTAGGTTTTACAAAAATTGTTTTGAGACTTTGTTCCTGTCCTTGTTCAGAAGATACAAATGTAACAGACTGCACTGTCCCTGGGGCGGAGGGGAGATAAGCATGGGGAACATCCACTTTAGCATCTGGCCCGAGGTTTTTACCTGAAATCAACAAAATAATCTTCCTGCCAGGGCACACTCTTTTTCTCCTGGCCCTTAGCCTACCACTAATTGGTTCTCAAGGTGTTTTCCCCTTTAGGGAAGGTGGATTTTTGTAAACTAAACTACTTTGAAAAGTATGACCAAATTCTTCCTGTGGCTTCTGTGTGCTCTATTCTCCTGGGAACTTCCATTGGTGTAAACAAAGACAGGCTACTTCTTGCCAGATGTAAAACCCCGGGATAACTGTGACTATAATTAAGGGCCTCCTTCCCCCCCCCCCCCGCCCCGCCCCGCCCCGCCCCGCCAGCCCCCACCCCCGGCCTTACCTCTCTGGCTGCTGCTTTCTATCATTCTATCTCTTATTTGAGTCATTTCTAATAAAGATATAAATCTCTATTTGAAAATAAGAGCATCTAGCTACCCTAGAATTCCCTCTTGGAAGTGAATCCCTCACCCAATCTAAGGGCAAAGTAACAGTATTTTTACTCTATTCAGAATTATTCAAATGCTTAATCTCATCCTAATATTTAAATTCCAGTCTGCATGTCAAGAAGTAAAGCCCAGACACCCTTCCCTGCTACTGGCAGGTCACAGCAATTGCCATTTCAGGCTGCTGTAACCTATGGAGTCCTTTGTAGACCCCTCTGAAGCATCCCTTTGAGCTGTGCTTTTCAGTGTACAGCCAAAGTGACCACTGAGCATAACAGCCAAATGTGGATTAGAGTATTGATGCTGATTTGCTTAAACAATAACATGCCTTAAATGTTCATGGTTCCATTTTAGTTTCTGTCATTCTTCCTGGGCATTTGCCCCTGAATGCGTAGTGTAATTGCTTCCAGAACCAAATTATACTAGATGCAACTATATATGTTAACTTTCTCATGAACTGAGAACTATGAGTGGAATGAAATTAGGATTTCATGAGGAGGCTTTTCTAAAATTTCATTTTTTGTAATTGGAATTTAAAGTGAATATGTTGTTGTTGTTACTGATAAATGAAATGGAATATTGTCTTTGTGCAGTTAGAAAAATAATAACTTGAGAAAAATATTCTCCTTTCCCAAAATCTACATAAAAATGAGCTTTTTCTTTTTCCAAGGAAGCACACATAAAGTCTAGACGATCAGTTTGAAGACCTCACATAATTTCATCCTCATGTGCTAAACATTTTGAATTCTGGGATCAATGGCTTTCTCTTCCTTTGCTTTTGACATACTCTATTAACTGAATGTTTTTTAGAGAAAATGCATTTTTATGTCTATTGACAATACTAACTTAAACTGCTTATTTTTCTTCTTTTTCTACCTTAAAAATAAATTACTTTTAGAAAATATATAACTAGAATGGTGATATTTTTTTAAAATTAAGGTAGAATACTAACACCCTTTATAGTAAGAATAAAAATTCCATGGAGCCTGTTGTACTAATTCTGAATGATGTTTTTTAATTTGAATATACTTACTTTGGAAGTGTAATGTGTTCTATTGAAACCTTGAAGCAATAATGTAAAAATTAAAATTTAAAGGCAGTTTTTGCTATGGGAAAAAATGTCATATGTCAGGTAGATTATTTAAGGGCTCTTAAATAGAGAGAATGAATTTAAGAATACCTTTTATTCTCTAGAAAATTAATTAGCTAGGTTTGTACTTAATAAATACTACTTGATGATGAAATTAAATGAAAGAAAAATGCCTGACATAGCTAATTGCAAATGCATGCACTCAGAATATAAAATAGACGTAATTTAAGTAATTTGATTCTTGTGTGCTTAGGAAATTTGGAATACAACCGCTGAGAGATGCAGAATTGCATGATCTATGCCATTTAGTAATAGGTTAAAAAAAATTAAATGGTACAAGCGATCCCCCTATTTTAAAATGACTAAAAGTATGAATTTTTGGAGAGAATATGCACAGTCCTAGAATTTCTGGGAACACGGTGCTTGATGCTGAATTTCCGTGTCTCTTCATATATGGAACATTTAACAGCCTCCAAGCTACTTAACAGGAGTTCAGTAGGGGTTCCTAGCGGGAGTAATTTCCACCTCCATTTCTACTGGTATCTGTAAATCATGTGGTGGATCTATAATTAATGAATTCAAAGGAAGGTAAAAAGGACAGCATTTTAAGGAACACAAATGTTAAATGATTTCTTCAACTATCCATTTTTCTTAAAATTGATAGTGTTTTCTACTGGTGGAGAGCTATAAAGATCATTACCTATAGTCATGTCTTCCAGCTTTTTACCTCTTACAAAAGGACCGTAAGTCTGGGTGTGTAAACAGCTTTATTGCAAATCCTCAGCTGTTAGAAGCCAAACTCTAACATTTCATCCTAACCACAAAAATGTGATATTTTATGAACAACTAAAAGCAGGAACTCTGCCTGGAAAAATTCACCATCACTATATACCCAATAATAATTTTGCCTTAAAAAAAAAAAAATCACTAACTTAAACATGAAAAAAGAATTATCAACTCTGTTATGCCAAATATTTTAAACCAATTTCCTTTTTAGAAAAAAACCAAAAATGTTAGTATATGTTAATTAATATAATCAGGCTTATCATTTATGGGTTTTCTGCAATAAATTTTAAAGAGATATAAGAGAACATTACTTTCAAAATCCCATAATACCAGCATCAATCATTGCTTTTTCTTGCCAATTTTTAGCACTTTCATATTTTTATCTTATATATGGAAATGCATCTAAGAAATAAATTTATATCATGCTGGATAAAATTTTAAAACTCTGTGTCATTTTGATGTGTACTTTGAACTCCATGACTGCCTCAGGAGGCTTGAAAAAATATAAGACTTGGTAGACCTAATCAAAAACTAAATTGTTATCTACAAAAGCTGATATAACATGATCATGATACTTTGAAAATAGTACCTCTTACCTGAAAAGCTATATTCACCTGCATTGTGGGTATTTATAGGAGATACTAAGTTCATAACATGGTCAGAGCTTTGGTCTAGGCATTCTGCTCTGGGTCCGTCTTTTTAGAGACCAGACGTTTTAGCAATCTTAGCACAAACAAGAGCACAGTTTTGTTTGTTTGTTTGTTTGTTTTTAAAGTGAATAAATAAGATCCTTTCATTAAATTGAAAAGGCCTCTGAGATTCTAATCTAGTTAGGCATTCATGCAGGATCTTCTTGATTCATATAACACATACACCTTAATAAGCTTTTTGTTATCCAGTTTTCTAAGCCAGAGTAAACTAAAAGCAGAAAATCAGGAAGAAGATAAGAAGGGATGGAGAGAAAACTGAAAGGACAGG
The DNA here is from genome assembly GCF_028023285.1 of Balaenoptera ricei. Lineage (NCBI taxonomy): Eukaryota > Metazoa > Chordata > Mammalia > Artiodactyla > Balaenopteridae > Balaenoptera > Balaenoptera ricei. The sequence continues at coordinate 90,882,168 of NC_082645.1, forward strand.
AAATAGAAAAAGTGTAAAACAAGCACAGAGTGCTATTGCTGCAAAGCAGGCCAAAGAATATTTGTGATGACTCTAAGTCAGTGCTTCTGAAACTTCTTGCTGAGGAAATTGTAAAATTCACTAATGACGATAGTGAAGGCTGTAAGTTGCAGTATGTTTATTTATGTCCCATATGTTTCCAGAAGATCTTTTAAAAGGAAAGAATTATAATACATTATATCAGAATGGTTTGGATTATGTATATTTTGATGCTCTAAAAAGTACTCTTCAGTTATCTTTAATTAAAGTCTCATATACCACAGATGCTGAATAAATGGTGCATTGCTGGGACTTCACTGATGTGCTACATAAAATGGAGTGAGGCTCTTAATAACTGAGTTAGATACATTTAAAATTTTACAATAGTTGAACAAGGGGATATTGAGCTAGTACACAGAAAGTAATCAAGCTTCACTTTTAGAATTATAAAGTTTCTCTGAGCATGTGCCAGCATCTCCAAGCCAGCCTGGGATCAGGAATCTCTTACAGTTACAGTTTGTAAGTTACAGAATTTGTCCATTGTAGATGAAACTTACACCAGGTCCAAAGCACCTGAATGAAAGATGTTTCAAGTGATTCAATTTAGCAAGCACTTGCTGAACATCTACAGCTACAGCAAGTTATACAATATATAATACACTGGAGACAGAAAATTTAAAAAGACTCATTCCATAATACAGGAAGCTGGTAGCATAATAAATACAGAAACGATTCGAATATGATAAGAACTATGGTAGACAAATATAAAAGTATCATGGGTATCGAAATGGAGCAATTAATTCTGCCTGTGAAGAAAACTGAATGGAAGGCAGTTGCTGAGCCTTGTTTTGAAGGATAGATATTCAACAGGTGAGCAGGAACGCAAAGGGCATTTTGGTGAGAAGGAAGAGTGTGGGCCACGTCACCACGGTGTGTACATCAGAGTGCAATTTATCGTGTCTGGAAAATAGAGCTCTTATTTGTGAAGAATAGTGCCATTCATATTGGTTGAAATTGTGTTAGGACAGAGGTAGTAAAACATTGACTAATGTGGGCAGATGCCCTTCAAGACAAGAACTTACATGCTTCTAGTCTTACCAACTTTCTTTATTCCTTTCTTTGTTTTAAAAACTATACTTTAAAATCTTGATTTATTCTTTTGACTTTCATTGCTATTGTTTGAAAATGAAGCTAAATGATTTCAATCTGGAATGCAAGGCTCTTTCTAGGTTGGATTTTTTTTCCCCAAAAATACAGTAAGCAGATGTTGTCATGGAGTGATTTTAGGACCTTGAGAAATATTTGTTCAGGAAAATCCTTTCTTTCAGTCAGGTGCCATACTGCCTGGAGTTCCACCCCACTCCAAGGAAATGCTGCCTGAAATCTGAAGTCAGGGTTTAGAATTTGGGTGCTGATGTCCCCGAAGGCTTCACCAAGGGCCCCATTAGAAACAGGCAGAGGCAGGAACCAACATCTGGTCATGATTAATCCTCTCAACACCCTGGCCAAATATGGACTGGCCTTGGGCCCCAGCCAGCTACCCGTGGGTTAGCCAGCCCACTCCCTCACGCTTGACTCATGTTTTGCAGAGGCTCATTCTTTGCCATGGCTTTCTTCTCTTCCCTCTGTGTTCATTAGAACTTTAGAGGTAAAGGGACCTACAAAAAATTGGCCAAAAGAGGTGGATTAAGCCTTGCACTGTCACCAGTAATCGTGACAGAGGCACAGCAGGGGCTGAACTGTGAGGTCACTGGACCCCCGGAAATCATGGATATGCTTCAGTGGGCACATGAAGCATCCTATAAGGTACATGACTGCTCCTCATTACAAAGAATTACCTGGTCCAGATGTGCAGCTGTGGAGAAACTATCATGTAAATATTTATTTTTAAGAGGTGAGAATCTGTAGCTTTTATTAGATTTTCAAAGGAGTCTAAGAAGAGCCCATAAAGGTCAAGAATCACTAGCAAAGTGGTTGAAAACATGGACTTCAGAGTGACCCAGACCTACTTCAAATTTGCTTTTAGACATGTGACTTGTAACAATGCACTTAACTTGTTTGACCCTTGGTTTCTTCTTTTATAAAGGGGAGCGGTAGTCCCCAGTGTATAGCGTTGCTGTAAGGATTAAATTGTCTAGTGCATAGAAAGGATTTAGCACAATAACTGCACAGAGGAGAAACTCATTAAATAATTATATTCATTGTAGCGCCTTTAATCATCTCTACAACTCTGATTTTAGAAGCAACATAGCATGATGGGTACATATCTGACTCAGACAGGTAGACCTGGCTGTGACAGTATTCTTTGACAGTCACTTCATTTCTCTGAGCCTCCATTTTTACCTCTCTTAGTGGAGGGTGATGATTGTATCACAGGGAGGTTTTGAGAAATGAGAACATACGCAAAATATTTGCACAAGGACTGGCCTGTATTTGGTGTTCAGTAAACGGAGATATAACACTCAAACATCTTGTCTCCTGGTCCATTCTTCCTCCTGCATTAGAACCAGGTTAGGGCTGATGAGACTTGAAGCCATCCCAGGACATGGAGAAGACCTAAATCTCATACCTGTTTTTATTTGTCCTAGTGTGCCCTAATGTGGAGGAAGTTATTTTCTACCTTTAGTCTGTTCTCCTTCCTCTTTTTCTTGTTTTTCTTCCTCTTTGGGAACCTCCTTTACTCTGTCTTAGCGTGAGGTTGGATAGAGTTGGTTATGGGGGTTGCCAAAGGTAAGGAGTGTAGTTGTGGTCTTTTTGGTTAGGGGTCTGATGGCCATAAAGTAGGAAGGAAAGTGTCTTTTTTTTGGACTGCTGAAAGAGAATTCCATAAACTGGGTAGTTTTTTAACAGCAGAAATTTACCCCTTACAGTCCTTGAGTTTGAAGTCCAAGATCAAGATGCTGCAGATTCAGTGTCTGGTGAGATGTGGTTGATAGACAGCTGTCTTCTTCTTGCTGTAACCCCATATGGCAGAGGGGACAAGAGATCTCTCTCAGGCCTCTTTTATAAGGGCACTAATTACCTTCCAAATACCCCGCCTCCTAATACCATCATGTTGGGGGTTAGGATTTCAACATATGAATTTGAGGAAAACACAAACACTCAGTCCATAGCAGAGAGGGCATTTTCTTTTCATTCAACAAATGCAAGAATGATCCAGATTATGATGAAATAAATATCCTAGAATTCCTGGGTAACATCCTGGATAGTTGAATTCACTCATGTAAAATCAGTAGAGGAGAGTTACCATTCTCATGCCTAAGTATTTACTTAAACATGGTATTCACAGAAAAAAATAAAACCATAAAAAATGACTTTTCTTGGTAAAAAATCATTCCAAAGCAGAATAGACATGCACAATTTTGAGGAATCTTTGATGAGTTTTGAGTAATGACCTCTTCATTGAATCAACTTGATTTTAGATCAAGACTAGACCTGGATACACATGTATGTATATATAGCTAGATAGGTAAACAGTCCCTGCCCTACCCCCTTTGCCCCTGCCACTTCCAGCTTGCTTCCTTGCTCTGCCGTCCCCCAGCCCAGTCTCCTGTCTCCCCATCTTCTATCGTCTGACTCTGGCTTTCATGTAAGGTTCTCTTCCAGGAGACATCTGGTGGATTTGAAAGTCTTTTTCCTTGAAGCAAGATCCCTTTAGGGACTTCTCATTGTCATCTTCGTAGAACACAGAATGGGTAGTGAATAGGGAGTGCTGAGAAGTCAGAACTTGGGCTCTTCTGATCCAGCTCTGATCTTAACTAGCTGATCAAGTTCTTCCACATAGATTGTGGAAGTGCCTTCTCTTAAGAAGAGGAGTTCAATAAATGGTTTCTCATCCTCTTTGGGTGTCACATTATTTATAAACGGAAGAGGTTGGACAAGATGATCTCTAAGGAGCCTTCCAGCTCTGAATTCTGTGATTATATTCTACATGTTAGGACAATGTGGTACTTACTGGCATCACCAGTAATGAAATTACCCATCCTTTATCTTATAAAGGAAAAGCAAAAACCAATAGCAACAGACCAGCCAAGCCTAAAAAGGAGAGTATGTGGATTTTTATCACACCAGCAACTCTCCAGTGATGCTTGTGATGAATGTGAATGTCTTCATAAAAAAAAAAAAAAAAAAAAAATCCCAGCTGCCCTGGGGTGACCTGACCTGCCTTTTTGTTTTGGACGTGGATACACAAACATGTTCTACTTTAATGTAGTTCCGCATGCTTGAGACTCGGAATGTAGCTGAAAATAAAAGTCTGTGCTTCATACTTGCTGGTAAGAGATTATCTTACAAAAAATGTTTTTCTTCCATCTCCTTATCTCTTCTTTACCTCTTCACTCAGACCTTGCCCCATACTTCACAGAGAAAGTTCACGGGAGGTTACCAGGTGGATCTCACTCTGATTTCATTCCCTCAATTCTAGAGTACCCATTAAGTTTCAATCTTTATCTTTCTTCTTCCTGTCATAGCGGATGAGATGTCCTGCCAAGACGAAGCGTCTACAGATCCAGCACTCGACCTCATTTCCTGTTAACAGGGCTGGGATCCTGATCCAACTCTTCTGTTTCCTCCTCGGCTTTAAAAACCACACATCTGTTTCCAGTCCTCCTAAAAAAAACTTTTTAGTGACCCTCCCAACTGCCCGCAAAAGATTCAGCCCAGTAGTCCTCCTTCCATTAAATGCCATAATAGAACAGAATAATTTCTGGAGTAAAGTGTCTCACTTCACTTGCCACAGCCACTAAGGTTGTTTTTGTTTTACCCCATTTCATGTAGCCTTACTTAATCTTATCCTTTATGTGCCTCACTCAACATGAGATAACAGAAATGAAGCGATTTCTTTCTCGTTTGGCCTTTCCTGTAAATCTCATTTCCAGATTTGCTCCAAATTAGAGGAAAGGTTAAGTGGAGTGGGAAAACAAGAGGAAGGCAGAGGACATTAGGCTCTGTTGAGGCAGTGCACTCAGCCGTTTTACAGCTCGATTTTACCCCTTTCTCGATCGATCCATCCCATGGCCTTGCCATCTCAACTTTTCTCATCGGGAGGGCGTGTGCGCCTTTGGGCGGCCTCCACGATCTATGGGCCAACACCCTCTGCAGCAGGAGGCGCGTGCAGTGCATCTCCACGAGGGCATTAGCGCTCCAGAACAGCTCTCACCACTCCCCCCCTTTTCCCAGCTGTCAGCAGAGGAACTTCCTCTGACCATCTGCTGCCGCATTAGTCAAAGTTCATCAACTTGTCCACAGGATTTCTCTCCCAAAGCTGTACTGTTGCTCCTCTTGTTCATTGTATGTCTGGTTTTCTCATTTCTTAGGGAAGTTCTGTTTTGTTTTCCTTTTACATTTCATTCTGTTCATTTGAACATGGATCCCAGATACTTCTAACTGCAGAAACTTTAATACTTCCCTCTGCCTGTTTTAGTGTGGCACAACTGTAGTCTAGAGACGAAGAACAAAGGGAGTCCTAGTAGAGAAACTGAAAAGAGCCAAGGTTCATGAAACCTGAACTTAAGTCAGTTTCTCTCTGCCTCTATTTTGTGACCTAGGGCAACTTACATCACTTTCCTGCCTCAGTTTCCTTATTTGTAAAATGTGAATAAAAGCATTAATCTACTCAACTTCTTGAGTTCTGTGAGAACTAGAGATAATTCGTGGAAAAACTGTGATACAAGCCTACTGTCATTTCTGTTAAATTTATTAGCAGTGGCACTAGCATCACGACCTTCCTAAAATTGCATCTGTGCCTCACAGCAAGAACTTTCTACCCTGGTGTGTAGCAGGTATAACGCACATCCCTAATCAGACTGTCAATATTTAAGCATCTTTTCTCCTAGGCTGCCTGTTGGGGACAAGTACTGTGATCCCCACCAGTTCTTTTGTAGGCAGAGCTGGCATCCCAGTTTGTTTAGCTGCTGCTATAGACTCCAGCTTGTGGGAGACTTCTGGCTGAAGATGACTAGTGCCTAGAGGTGCTTTAGACTAGAATCTGGGCTGCCTATCCACCTGCCCAGGTTCCGAGCGCTGTGTGGCATGTGGTGTTCCTTCCTGAAGGTGCTGGGTGAAAGTGCTATCAGTCAGAGCCCCTCACAAAAGGCTTGGCAGTCCCCTTTGTCAAGCGTTTCTGCCCAAAGACATCATAGCAAATTGGTCCTGCGTTACACACCTCTGCGTTCTTTTGCAGACCAGCAACTTTTTAGTTGTGTTAGAGAAAATTACTGGAGAATTTTTTTTTTTTCTCAGCACTATCCAGTAGAGCTAGCAATGATATCTAGGAGACACATTACCGCTCTCGAGCTCCCAACGTTTAAGCATGATGTCTCTCTGTGCCTGAAAATGCAAGCTATATGACCACTTTCTTTTGCTTCCAAACCCCCTTTCCTTAAGTCAGCAATACGGTCCCTGCCAGAGCGAACGTCAGAATCAGGCTAGGCTAGCATACTTGCCAAAGATTTAGGTAAGAGACATTATACAAATGTCTAAATTATTGCAGTTTGGAACTCTAAGATTTCTAAAAATCACTTTCACACATTCATTATTGTTAGTATTTGTGACTGTTTGATAAACTCCAGAACCTTTTTCTGCCATGGAAAATAAATTATTTCTAATAGCTATTTTTTTTTTTTCGTTTTTCATTTTAAACTTGAACTTTTCCCTGAAACAGTCTTATGTCATCACCATGCTTTTCTCTGTTTAACACTGTTTTTCTTACCTCCACCCTAGGATGGTCGTCTGCAGGTGAATGACCAGCTGATTGCAGTTAACGGAGAATCTCTTCTGGGAAAGTCCAACCATGAAGCTATGGAAACACTTAGGCGATCAATGTCCATGGAAGGAAACATACGAGGGACGATCCAGTTGGTGATTCTGAGGAGGCCAGGGAGACCACTGGAGGTGATGCAAATTTTTATTTCCCTCTGCAAATTGCCCAGATGGCCGCCAGAATATTCACACTTCCACCACTAGTATGGTAGCTAGGCTCATACTGATTCTGAAATTGGAAAAATATGCCCTAGAAGTGCTCTGATGGGTTTATGTGGCAAATTGGTGGTTGTATATTTTAGGTATAACTAGAAGGTGTAAAAATGTGCATATAAATTAAGTAATTTATCTAGGGTAACAAGTCCATAATTTCCAGTTTTTCCCCCAGAAACTCCTAGAGCTCTGGACTTTATGAATAACGCTTTATTCATATTATAAACATTAAAGCATAAAACATGCTTATATACTTTTTGGATGACATGCTAGCAGTGTCCATACCTTAGAAAGTTCTTAATCAGATGTATATAATGCTTACTGTGAAGATAATTATAATGCAATCAGCTCTCTACATTCTTCCCTGTAATGTGTGCCTGGGACTTAACTAATTTAAAATTTGATCTATTAAACAAGCTTCTTGCTTCATGTTCTTAAATAAATGTTTTTAATTAAAGAAGTATTTTTGAAATCTTTTATCATGATTTCTTTATGGATTTTTTTAACGTAAGCAATATTTTTACATACACATGAAGTGTGAACATAAACTATTCTTGAATGCTAATATGCCTAAACATTTCAGTTACATACAATTATATTATTTATATAATTATTATACAATTATATATTATAGTGTACAACTATCATATTCATCATAAGGTATTCCTAAAACATTATTTTCACTTATATAGAGAGAATAATTATTAAATGCTCCTAAAAATTATTTTAAGAAAAGATAAGAAAAAAGTCGATAATAGTTAAGAGTTGAGAAAAACATCAGCAAATCACACATATATTCTCTAAGGACAAATAATGTTTTTGTGATACAGTAATACACAAAGTTAAAATAGAATCCTATTAAAACACTAATATAAAATATTAGTTTTAATAATAAGTTCAACTTAAACATTTTAAAATGAAAACATTTTGAAATTAAGACTGGAAGGTAGTTGGGGATGATAGTGGTTAAAAGCTTGGGCTCTGGAGTTTTGGATAACGTGAGTTAAAATCCCACGTGGGTCATTTCCTGGCTATGTAAAGACATACATAGTTGAGGGCTCTGTACTTATAGATAGCAATACTGTTGTCTGCCTTATCCCTTCATAGATCCTCATTTCCCAGCACCTAGTAGTAGACAGTTGTTATATACTGTTGAATGAATGGATAACAGTTGCATCTGAGACCTACTTCATCTGAGAGGATAAGCTGAAGTAGTGAACTTATCAACTATATCTTACTTTGTCATATTATCAGCTGTTGGAAAGGAGTAACTGTACCTTTTAACTTTTCTGTACATAACCTTGTAAATGTTAAATAAATGTAAATTGCCCAATTACTGGAGACTGTATATAATGAGCCAACTCATTTCCAACATTTGTGTCTGCTTAAGTGACAGAGAGGTTTCCATGAATATTTAAGGGATTTTACTTATGTACATAGTCATAAAACCCTTATCGCTTGCTTCCTACCATGAGAGAATTGGCTGCCTTCTGGTTGAATTTGGTTCTTACTCGAGAGCCCTAGACCTCCACGGAACCCAGTTGTTGGATGCGGGTGTGAAGTATGACCTGTAGGCCCCTGAATCACCCCTTCCATGCATCTGTGTTTTAGATCTCCCTTAAGATGTCTTGGGACTAAGATACCTCAACTAACAGAAAAGTCTGGAATACACTGCTCAAGAATTCCATATCTGTGTAGATAGAAAAAGTAAAAGAAAAAAAAAAAAAGAAATGAACATGATTGCTAAAAGAGTTCCCTCCCCACCTCTCCACCTCTCATCTTCCCTAGTTTCATGTCTTTCTCTAAAATATGTGAATGCCTAGAGGATAAGTACTCTCTGTTTTGACTCATCAAGTTGAGACACTTTATTATTTGCGTTCTCCTTTACCGCACGTATTTTCATTTTAATTCTCACGCTCTGGGCTGGGTTGACGATTATTTCATCAGAAGAAAGCATGAAGCCTTCAGTTGGTTGCCCAACCTCAGGAGTGTCTTTGTAGTTGTTGTCGTTGTTGCTGTAGTTCTTTTTTTTTTAATAGATCTTTACTGGAGTATAATTGCTTCACAGTGCTGTGTTAGTTTCTGCTGTACAACAAAGTGAATCAGCCAGATGCATACATATATCCCCATATCCCCTCCCTCTTGCGTCTCCCTCCCACCCTCCCTATCCCAGCCCTCTAGGTGGTCACAAAGCACCAAGCTGATCTCCCTGTGCTGTGTGGCTGCTTCCCACTAGCTATCTATTTTACATTCGGTAGTGTATATATGTCGATGCTACTCTCACTTCACCCCAGCTTCCCCCTCCCACCCCGTGTCCTCAAATCCATTCTCTATGTCTACAACTTTATTCCTGCCCTGCAACTAGGTTCATCAGTACCTTTGTGTTTTATTTTTAGATTCCATATATATGCGTTAGCATACGGTATTTGTTTTTCTCTTGTTAATACTGTTCACTGGGGACTCAATTGGGAATAAGAAATGGGACAGAAAGCAGTTTTTATGAGGACATTTAAATAAGATCCATTTTTATTTTCTCTAATATTTACATGCTTTCCATGGGGGATGAGCAGGCACTTGGCTTTCTCAACTAATGAGAATCTCTGTGGTACCTGTGAAGATTAAAGAGTGTTTTTTTCATATAAAGACAGCAGCCTAATGTACAGATAATCTTTATTAAATTGAAAAAAAAAAAAAACTGTAGCTATTTGATATCCCAAATCTGTTTTGCTGTGTCAAATCATATATGTTTTGTGCTCATGTTTTTGGAGGATTCTCCAGTGGAACAGCAATCGCCCTCAGGTACAATGAAAAAGAATCTGTAACCTAGAAAAGGCCTCAGTTCTGCTTATATATTCAGGGAAATCAGTTAGTTAGATTTGGGAAGAATACCAAAATGGTTACTTGAACGTTATATTGATATTAAAAAAACTACTGAAGACGCTACTTAAGAAAAGTCAAAATATATTGTCATTGGGTATTTTCCCACATTACCCAGATGTACAAGATACGTAAACAGTTTTGATGAGGACCTCGTGAAGAATACATAATGAGCCCTTGATTGAATCAAAATCATTTTAAACAGAAACATGTTTTTCAAAGGATGAGCTTGAGGTTCAATTGTAATTCTATTTGAGCCTAGAGACTTGGTATTTAAAAATGGGTTATGACCTGTTTTTTTTTTTTTTTTTCCTTCCCCAAAACATTTCCCTCCCCTGAGCTGGAAGCTCAGCTTGGTGGAAGCAGAATATGTTTAAAAATCCATTATATTTTTTATTGGCTGGGACACTAATGGAAGGCTCCACGACAGCTCTATTTTACAGGCTGAATATTTTAATTAGGCTGGTTACTGATCACTTGTTGGGATATTGATTGTGTCATTTATCAAAGAGCTGGGAAAGCAGAAAAAAAATTTTTGTTGTTGTTGTTAAAGCACTTGACTATGCAAGGTAGGTCCTACCTCTCCTACCTTCCAGGGCTCTAGCTTTAATTTAGGAGTAGTTTGCCCCAGGCTTGGGTTGACTAAGGAACCAGGGGCAAAAGGAAATACTGGGTGTGGAAAAAGTGTTATAAGCCTTGACAAAAAGCTAAAGGACCTTCAGCAGCTGAAAACATTTTAATTATGAAGAATGCATGCATGGAATGTCTTGAATATTTTGTTTAACTAGCAGGATACCGAGTTTCTGTAACTAAAGAGGAAAGTAGAAATCAAATGCATTGTTTGGGCCAAATGCTCTTTTTCAGAAGGAAAGAGCTTTGGGGATCGGATCTATGGATCTACGTTTGTCTTTGCGGAATGTTCCTCTCACAAATGGTCAAGGGAATGGCCCCGAGATGGCTTTCAAATTACTTCTTTGAAATCTGTTAGAAGACACACAGTTTGAACCAGAGCAAAACCCAGGTCTCTGTGCCTCATTCCTCTAGAACAATAACTAGAGCTCCCTGCAGCTGGCCCATTCCCAGTACCTCGGCAGCACCTGTGCAACACGGTTTATCCTGGAGCTAGCAGTTTTAAGGAAACTGAATTTGTTTACAGACTATCAAAATCAAAACAGAAGGGGGAAATATGGAAGAAGAGAAAGAAATCTCAGGAGAACCAGCGTCTGGCATTGTCACAGCAGTTTGTTTTCGCTCCTGGCCAAAAGGCCTAGTGTCTGCAGTGGGACACACGCATGGCATTTCAGTGACAAACCTGCCTGGGTTCTGACTTGTCCTGGAGCATATACACTTAGTCACCAAGGGAGAGGGAGACAGGAACCAGCTGGTTGGCAGAGAAACACCCTTGGCATGAACTGTATTCTTATGTTGACACTGCCACAAGCTGTACTCCCAGATGGAAGAAAATTTGAAGGAAGCTAGTTGTAAGTGGTGGGAAAGAATAATAAAGTTAATCCGCTTCTGTGCTTGCTATCAGCACTCCTAAGCCTTAACACCACATTGTCAGTATTTTTTATTTCCCATTCAGAGATGTTTTAACTGATAGGACCATTTTGATTTTCCACAGTTGAGGACTTACGTGCAATAGACTCTTGAAAGATTATTCATAAATTGATCGTTCTTTCACTTTGCTTCCATTGACCAAGTTGGAACATACTAAAAAAGCGAACGTGATTTTTATTTTCATCCCTTAGGAGCCTGCAGAGTGTGGGGCATTTTCGAAGCCGTGCTTTGAGAACTGTCAAAATGCTGTAACCACCTCCAGGAGAAATGATAATAGTACATTGCATCCATTTGGCACCTACAGCCCGCAAAGCAAACAGAAAGGTAAGATTCTATCCAGTCTCATCTGCTGCGAGTGGTATGAGAAAACACGAGAGTGTTTATTTTTTTAAAAAAAGAGGAACAAAGGGGAATTAATTAGACTAAGTGCAGACTTTGTTACTGTGAGTCATGAAAATGAGCGATGGGTGGGAGAGCTGACTCACAAGTTGTGAAGCAGATTCCTGGCATTGCCCCCAGTTTAAGTGACAGTTTCTATGCTTGCTGCCCCAAACATGGAGGGTTACGTATAAAACAAAACCATGCCTGGAGAAACAAAATGACGAACCGTTATATTTTTTTTTTAAACAGTCTTTTAATATTGGAGGTTACCAAGTGTAAATAGCAACTAAACTTACAAAATATTGATATATGGAATAGTATTAAATCATAAAGTGGTCATAACACAGTTTGCAGACTTATGCTTGTTTCTGAGCGGTAAATACTGTGAACCGAGACCATGATATGATGGTGGAATGTTTTTGTTACTGCCTCACTACTACTATCTTGCATGGATCACATTTCTAGTAGAGCTCTACATGTAAAAAAATTGGATTTTCTTCTTTGTTTTTCAAAACTTATACTTAAGGCCATCAAGAAAATTCTTTTATTTCCCTGCATCTCCCTTCTTTAGTAACTTTACTTTTTTGTATCGCAAAGGCAATAGATATTCATGACAGAAAATTAAGAGAAAAGCAATAAAGGGAAAATTTAATGGCACCCATACTTCTGTCAGAGATACTGATCGATAACATTATGTATATATTGAAAGTGTTTCCTTCATGTAAATATGTGTATATAAAATGAAATGAAATATACTGTATAAAATGTTTAGGAAATTGCTTTTTTAATTAATAGCACATTATGAACATCTTACTATGTCATTGAATATTCCATAACATCACGTTCAGTAGTTGCATAGTAGTCTAGTGAGTGGAGGTGCTGTTTATATAATCAATCCCTTATTTACACTTAAGATGTTACCCAAATTTAACGATGGGGGAACAATTTCTAGACTCTGAGATTACTCCATCAGAACAGACTTGTAAATCTTAGGTTCCTCTAGAATTAAATTCTTTCATCTGAATGGGATGTTTTTTCCTCTGAATTCCTCTGTTTCAGTGAGAGTAGTAGCAACAGCTGTGATCATTTATTGTTTACTGTCTGTTACATACTGTGGTGAGCAATTTACATGCGCACTCAAAGTGGGTAATATTATTATCCTCATTTTACAGATGAAGAAATAGAGAGGAGAGTAAATGACTAACCCAACACCATATATAATCCCTGCAGAACCTGAATACATCTCCTGTCTCTCTGACTCAAGTTCATTCCCTAAACCACAGCATGGGCCCTGTCTTACATTGGTCTCTTGAAACTGTTCTTTCACCTCATCCCAAGAGTGTCCATTAGAAGCTGACTTTACTTTGTGTCAGATAAAGAAACACCCAGTATGTCTTTCCTCATCTTAATAAAATTAAAAGTTTTCTTGACAAAGCAGCATCTCCTTCTGAGTCCTTCAGTCGCAATAGCAGGACAATCTGAGGAAGGAACAGCAAGTTTCCCTCACACCAGAAGAGGCTTCTCTCTACTGCGTCCAAATAATGATCAAGAACATGCCAGCCTTTATATAACTTGATTGGCACTTAATTCTCAAGCAACTTGTGGTCCAGTGACAATCCAAGTTCCGGGTTTTATTCCTAATTACACCAGTGATGTCCAAAGGAACATTGGACACATTACCTCCTATCCTGTTTCTTTTTCAGTACTTATAAAATATCGATGCTGAAGTGATAATTACGTAGTATATTTTTAGAGAACATTGAGATACTCAAGGAAATGGGATAATATCTCTAGGAAGGCTAGCAAAGGCTAAAATAATGAAACTATAGAACTAGTTATAGTGTAAGGATACACCCAGAAAAAAAATTATAAATAATAAAGTCCACCCAAAACACATGTTAAAAATAAAATGCAGTAATACTTTGGAACTTCAGTAGTGTGTTCAGAGTTTGTATGTCACTGAACAATTAGAGTCCTTTAGGCACAGAACCACTGAGAGGTTCTGTCTCTTCCCTCCCTCCTGAGACACAGATCCACAGTCCACAAGGTTCCTGCTACACCTTCTCCTCCCACCTCAATTTTCCAAGGTAACATCAAAAATCCAGTTCTTTTAAGAAGTGACTCCATTAAACATTATTTTTTGAAAAGCACAGAAAATCTATTGTCATTATTTCCTTGGGGATCTGTGATACAATACTCGGTTATAGAATTAGGCTTATCAAAGCATAGATTTGTTATATTTTAATTATAAGAGGCCAGTAGATGGAATGCTCTTTCTTTTTATATAAGCCTATTGACTGAGAGACCGAAAAATGTATATAACAGAATTTATAGACATGATGCTGTAGAAGAATATCATGCTCATCACGTCTTGTGTAGTGTTAATAACATTTTCTTTTTTGAGAACCATTGAGAGTTCCCGAGTTTCCGACGCACACGAGGTGGCCATAGGCCACCAAGACTCATGAAACTTGAGTGAGTGTTGACTCGCCACCACCAAGCCTTTTTAAGGAGCTCCTTTAGAAAAACAAGATTGACTTGACAAAATGTAACGTCTAGTGAGGAGAGGAACTGTTACAGCCAAAACATTAACTTTTTTTTTCTTCCCTTCCTCCTTTGTATATTTAAAAGTCCAATGTTGATATGCTGTGTTCCATCTATTTTTGTAATAATAGTACTACCACCCACTGTTCCACTGTTATTTTTTTATATATACATATTCCTGTCAAGCTGTTACAGAGAAAAGGCATTTTTAGAACTAACATTTGTAGAAATTGTAACACCAGAAAATTCACATTTGCGTTGGAGAATTGCTCGCAATGCCCGCAGTGGAATGAGTGTAGGGCTCCAAGATGGTAATAGGATGGAGGCTGTGTCCCAGGGGTTTACTATAAAATCCTGTTAAGCATTCGAATGGTAATGAAGTGCGCAAACACTGCATTTTCTGAAGAATCTTGCTGGCAGATCTCACCCTGGGCCAAGTTACAGCCTAAGCACAGTTTGCCTCTGGTTTGTTCTTCCCTCTCCTTTAATTCTTCTCATCTTCCCTTTGTGCTCTACTCCTGCTTTCTCCCCACTTTCAGTTCACGTGAACTCCAGCCCCTGCGCCAGTAGCCTGTTGCCTCAAGTCTGCCCGGGATCACCCACTGAGGTCTTCTCAGGCCTTTCATCCATACCCCAAATCAAATGTTTTGGTTCTGTGTCCTGTCCCACTGGATCCATGTGCCCTGGGGTCCTTTGAAGAGACACATAATAGTGTGATTATTTATAATACCTTCCCTCCTGGGAACCTGCATGTATCCACCCCCCTACAGCACGTAAGGCACTGCCGCTGCAGTGATGATCAGAAATTGAATTATACTTTTCAATTTGACTGATGTTTCTGGGATACCTCCGTTGTGCAGCATGCGCTAGGCTGCAACGATGAATACAATGTGTTATTGTTCTCAAAAACAGTCTAAAGTAGGGGTCAGCACACTTTGTCTGTAAAGGGCCACGTAGTCAATATTTCAGGCTTTGTGAGCCATAGGATCTCTTTCGCAACTCGTCACCTCTGCCACTGTAGCGCACAAGCAGCCGTAGACAGTACGTGCATGAATGTGTTCAGTGAAACTTTATGTGCAAAACCAGTTGGCGGGCCGGTTTGGGGCCAGGGCCATAGCTTGCTGAGTTCTAGTCTCAGGGCACAAACTCTTTTGCCCTTCTTTTCTGATCTGGCCCTGGCAGGATGGATCCTGTAAAACAAGTCACAACAATAAAAGATGATGATTAAAATAAGGGTCATTTGGTCATGGATGAAGTAGCGACTAGAGGTGCAACGTTCACAGGCGATATATAAAATGACCTTGTACACTCAGTGACATCCAGAAATACTATTTTTAGCGGATAAGAATTCCAGACTTTCACGGTGATAAAGGGCTTAACAAAGGTGTTTGGGCCAAGAGGGGAAAAAAATATTCTTTACAGCAACTAGATTTGTTGTTTAAAAAGTACCAAGGATAAAGAGTCATCAGAGAAGATACTTACCTCTGCATCTATCATTACTTTAAAAACACATAGATTATTCATGTGAATGAAATAAAAGTGAAAGTTAATGATCGTAATAAAACCAGAGGAGATGCTGAGGAAGAGGAAGGAGAGGAGGAAGAGGAGGACAAGGAGGAAGTTACCTGTGGTCCAGTAAGAGAAATAAATGTAGATAAATAGATGGTAGATCAATAGATAGCTCATTGCAAAAGCAGCACATGGTAAATGTTACACACGAATTATTTTCTGTAATATTAACAGATAAAGCCAAAATGTCAGTGGATAAAGATAGTGAAGATGTATTTCTTGCTCAAATCACAGCCCAATGAGAACTGAGGGACTTGGGCTCCTTCCATTGGTAGCTGGGCCATCTTCTGGTGCCTCATCCACTCATGGTTGCAGCTAGTAGATGGGATCGGGGGAGAAGGTGGGGAAGTTGCATATACCCTTCCTTAAGCACTGAGACCGGGCACAACATTAACCACAGTAACTCACATTCTATTGGCAAGAACCAGCCTAGATACAAAGAGGGCTGGAAAATGGGGTCTGGGGTCTAGCTGTGTGCCCAGGGAGAAAGGAAGAACACAGACACTGGGAGCACTAGTATTCTCCACCACTGTTGTAAACGTACCGACAGATCCCAGAGCAACAGTGAAGGTTTCATAGAGAAGGTGATATTTGAGGTGAACCATGGGAGAAGGATGGAACTTTAATGGATGAAGTGGGTTTTGCAATTATATGAGCCAAGACACTGGGGTAGGAAAACCTGGCCTTGTGGTCTGGGAGCAATAAGTAGTCTTGAGTGGCTAATGTGTAATAGGAGATAAAGTTGGCTGCCGGGGACACAGACCTTTATTCTGTAGGCAGTTGTGTGCGACTGCAATGTTTCTGAGCAGGCAGCTACATGGTCACAGGTATGTTTACCACGAGTGAAAGATGGCCTGAGAAGCTGAGGATGAGTGATTAGAACCAATGGAAAAGATGTTGTCCCAATATGTCCCTTGTTCCAATTTACCTTGTAGACCCTCTGCTCTTTTTCTCTCAGCAAATCTTTGGCTGCCTAACTGCTGCCATATTACCAGATCACCGGAGTGGGGGACAGCGCAGGAGGACAGTGCTGGCTGCCTTTGCTCATCATGCTTCTGTACCGTGACCATTTTACTTATCAGATTCCTGCTTCAAATCTCATTCCCTGGGACATGTCAGCACTGCTAGAACTGCCTCCATTTTATACTGGTCCCTGGGGCAGAGCTTGGAGAAAGTCCTTCCCTGGAGTATTCGTCAGGGTTCTCCAGAGAAACAGAATGAATGGAGTGTGTGTGTGTGTGTGTGTGTGTGTGTGTGTGTGTGTGTTTGTACATGTATATATAGAGTACCTACACAGATTTATTGTAAGGAATTGGGTCACGTGATTATGGAGGCAGGCACGTCCCAAGGTCTGCAAGGTGAGTGGGCAAGCTGAGACCCAGAAGAGCCAATGGTGTAGTCCTGGTCTGAAGGCCAGCAGGCTCAAGACCTAGGAAGAGCCAGTGGTTCAGTTTGAATCCAAGAGCAGGAAAAAGGCAATGTCTCAGTTTGAAGGCAGTCAGGCAGGAAGAATTCTCTCCTGCTTGAAGGAGGGTCAACCTTTTTGTTCTATTCAGACCATCAACTGATTGGATAAGGCCCACCCACATAAGGGGGGGTACAATCTACTTTACCCTGTCTACTGATTTCAATGTTAATATCACCCAAAAACAACTTTACTGAATACCAAGTGTCTGGGCACCCTGAGCCCAGTCAAGTTGATACATAAAATTAGCCATCAGACCTGGTATGTGGGCAAGTCAAAGCAGTTGTTACCAGCAGCATTTCTCAAGGACAAAGAGATGATTTTCTTGTTCTAGCAATAGAGTCCACCTTTTGCAAATATCTCACTGTAATAGATCCACAGCAGAGTTTATGGTGTACAGAATAATAATCCTTTATCTACTCATTGGCACTCATTGCACTTACAAATCACTGCTTGAATATGCACTATCTTATATAATCCTTGTATTCCTCCAATGAAGGTGTTCTTATCCCTGCTTTATAGATATAAAAAACCAATGTTTATAGAAGTTGAGTAGTTTGCCCAAGTTCTTACAGCATTACATGATTGGAAACATGCAGTCTTACTTCACAAACTATACTCTTAATCACGATGCTCTATAATTTTTTTCATACATTATTTAATATTTTCATTAGTAATGAGGATTAAACGATACGTAAGGCTTAGCTCAATGTGTGGTACACAATAAGATCTCAACAAACCTTACTTGTTATTAGTTGTTGTAATATTCAGTATACATGTCTATTTTTTTCCGTATAAAATAGACTGAAAAGGTAAACATTTTTAGCAGGTAGGAAAACTAGAATTCAGACCCCAGTCTTTTGCTTCCAAGGCCCCAAACTCAGGGTTTTCCACTACAACACAGATGCAAAAAGAATATGTATATTTTTTTACCTCTATGGTGTCTAAATGGTGAGTAGATACACTGTATCTCATGAGTTTTTTAAGTACTTTTTGTCACTGAGGCAAATGCTTAAATCACCATTTAATCCAGAGCATTCATTATAGAGTCTTGTTTACAAAAACGTTGTCATAAAAGAAATGGCTTTTTAATCTTCTACAAATCACAGGTAGTGAATATGTGTCTACCTTTCCCAGGTGGGAAAAGGTAGTTAAGATGCACGGACTTCACTTGCCAGGGGTTGCCAGCAGGTTGCCAGCAAGTCACCAGCATAAAGACACATTATCAGGCTTAGATTTCCTCATACAGGCTGTATTAGCGTGCATATGAATCCTTCAGTGCTGTATGAGGACTTATTTGTTTCAAGGCTGGTTTCTGTGTTGGTGAAAATTATGTCTGAGAGATGCACTGAAACAAAACCAGGCGCTGGACGGTTCTCCCTCCTGTTTACTACAGCTTTATTTGTTCTTTGTTTATAGAGCTGTTGCTTCCCAATGACGGATGGGCTGAGAGCGGAGGACCTTCTCCTCCTGCACCTCATCCAGTTCTGGAATTGGGCCTTGAAGATTACAGCCACAGGTATCGATAAAATGATATATCATAAATGTACCCCGTTATGGTTTTTCTGGGAAAACCCAGCAACCTTATTGTAACTCTATTTCTTTCCAGGATGGAAATCTCATAGTATCTGTTAATTCCAGCGAAAACTTCTCATAGCTAATATTAATACCTCAGTTTGTTCATTTTTGCTTCCTGGAATTTAAGATTCATCATGTCTTATTAAAATATATGAGAAAATTGTTGAATTTTCTTTTACCAAGTTAAAAACTAGAGAGGTGGAACTCAAAATAAAAAAGGTTATATGGGAAGGTATAAAACAAAACTGAGAAGACATAAAGCATTTTTTTTTTCTTATTTGTAATTGGCAAACCCTAAAGGTATTTTAAAAATAGATGTTCCAAGAAAGTTAATGGAATCTAAAAATTAAAGCAGCACCATATATAATCTAAACTATTGAAAAGAGTGCCCAGGATTATACCCATTCTGTAATAGAAACCAAAAAATCAATAATTTTTAGAATCACACAAGCATGAGAGAGAGAGATTTACTAAGCATACACACCATTTGACTAGTAGAATTCATAGATTTTGTTCTTCTGATGAGTTTTAAAAATCATTAACTTGTCCCTTTGCTATTTTCTGTATTTATTATGGCTGTTAAAACTGGGTATTTTATTCCATTCTTGTCCCATGATAATCCTGTTACGTTTTTTCATTTTTCTTGCAGCAATGCTATTTTCTTTCAAACATCACTATTATGGTTTTTGTTTTGTTTTGTATTTTACAATCTGCTAAAAATAAAGCAATACAACAAGAGTATAGCTAACTCTATTAGCCAGAAGCTTACCTATATTTAGCTATCTCCGACTCCTACATTTTTGAAGTCAACTTTTTTACTCAAATACAATTTCTTGAACTAGATTGATAATCACAATAATGTTCTAGATCAGTATCTCTGGGGATTTCTTGAGCAAAAGTCTGGACATTTTTAATTTTGCATGTTTATTTGCATTGCTTGCCTCAATTCTGAATCAAAAATGACAGTTTGGTAGCATTAAAAAATCCATTTTAGGACTTGAGGACGTGGGGAGGGGGAAGGGTAAGCTGGGACAAAGCGAGAGAGTAGCATGGATTTATATATACTAACAAATGTAAAATAGATAGCTAGTGGGAAGCAGCCGCATAGCACAGGAAGATCAGCTCGGTGCTTTGTGACCACCTAGAGGGGTGGAATAGGGAGGGTGGGAGGGAAGGAGACACAAGAGGGAAGAGATATGGGGATATATGTATATGTATAGCTGATTCACTTTATTACAAAGCAGAAACAAACACACCATTGTAAAGCAATTATACTCCAATAAAGATGTTAAAAAAAATCCATTTTAAAAATAATTTCACTCACCTTACCTTATTGTTTACACAGGGTATATGCACAAAACTGCTGGAATAGTGCAGAGATAAATCAGATATAAACCTGTGGTATTGTATTCATAATAAGATAAATGTATTTGGCCTTAATCCCATTTCTGGCACTGACCCATAAAAACCTTGGAATTTCCTAAGTATTGAGACTGATTAAGGTATCATGTTATGTTAATGAGGTGGCTTTTGGAGGCACCTAAGGAAGGGGCTGGTTGCCAGTGGAGCCCATCTTGTGCTTAGAGGGTTGGAACTTTCAGTCCCATCCAGAGAGATGGGCCTTGAATCAGTTGACAGTGGCCAATGATTTAATCAATCTTGATTCTGTAATGAAGCCTCCATAAGAACCCAAAAGGACAGGGTTTGGAGACCTTCTGGGTTGGTGAACATGTGGAGATGTGGGGAGAGGGGCACACTCAGAGCATAGAAGCTCGGAGCCTCTTCTCACATACTTTGTCCTGGGCAGCTCTACATACAGCGGTTCCTGAGTTATATTCTTTTACAGTAAACCAGTGATCTAGTAAGTAACATGTTTCTCTGAGTTCTGAGAGCCACCATCAAAAACTAATCGAACCCAAGGAGGGGTCTAGGGCACTTCTGATTTATAGCCAGTTGGTCAGAAGTAGAGGTAACAACCTGGACTTGTGACTGGTGTCTGAAGTTCAAGAAGGGGTCTGTGGAACCTCCAATCTATAGCCCATCAGTCTGAAGCACAGGTGACAACCTGAGCTTGAAACTGGCGTCTGAAGTAGAGTATGGGGGGCAGTCATATAGGACTGAGCCCTCAACCTGTGGGATCTGATGCAATCTCCAGGTAGATAGTGTCAGAATTTAGTTGAGTTCTCCAAAACCCTGCTGCTGTCCTAGAATTATTGGAAGTATGGGAGAACTCCTCGCCCCCCACCCCCCAACACTTGTTAAAATTGGGTCCAAGAGCCCAAAAGGAAACCCTAGCCTCGAGACGATGGTAGGCTAATAGGTAAAAGTGACAAATGAGAACACAAGGTACAGTGATATTTACCAGAAGACAGATAAAACACCCTGAGCTGCTGAGGCAGAGAAAGGAGAGTATTCCCAAGTACAGGAAGCAGGGAAAATGTTAGGGGAAAAAGTGACACTTGAGCTGAACCCTAAAATACGATTAGGAGCATGGACATGAAAAGAGCCCCAGAAGGAAGAGAATTTCAGAGAGAGGGAAAGGCAGAAGGAACAGATGGAGGTAGGAAAGTAAGTTGATTTGTGCAGCTTCTATCGTGGCTGATTGGCCAGATGATCACGCCCAAAATGCAAGGATAAGGAAATCAGACTTCATTTGGTAGATAGTAAAATCTCATTGTGGGAGTTCAGCAGATAAGATTGGGTTTTAGTTGTGTACAACAAGGATTATAATTTTTGTGACTTTCTGTTTGAATAAAACAAAAAACAAAACAAAACAAGGATTAGGTAAATGGAGGAGGGTTAATATCTGCTAGAAGCCAGAGACTCTGTGGATGCCTCCTGGGGCCATGGCAGTGAAACTTACTGAGGACCTGTGCTGGGGAGGATGGGAAGAAACTTTCTCGGCTGAGAACCTTTCAGGGGACAGAGGTAGTTCAGAGATATTGCAGAGCTAGAATCATTGAGAATTAGCAACTAACTGCCTTTTGGCTGCTTCCATGTCACCACATATTTCTTCCCTTCCCTTTTCAGGAAAGCATGTTTCTCCACGATCTTGAAAAACAGCTTATATTGGCTCTCACTGCTGTAAATCTTCATCACATGATGTGAACCAGCAACTTCCTTTTCACCCTCTCCCTCCCTGACTCTCTGTGTTTAGGCTTCCATTCTCACCCTTTTCTAGAACTGCTCTTTTTAACATTGACATTAATCTCCTTTCAATCAAAACTGTAACTTTTTCTCAGTCTTAAGTCTTCTTTTGATCATTGTCATTCATTTGCTCACTCATCCATTCAAAATTATTTATGGAACTCTAAACTAGGCGCCGTAGAAGGTACTGGAATGGATTGGAAGCGTCCCTGCCCGCAAGGAATGCAGTGTCCCCTTGAAGAGACAGACACACAGATAATTAGGAAGCAGCCTGCTGAGCATGAGATACAAAATGTCATTGGAGCCTAGAAGAAAAAGCCACTAACTCTGTCTGTAGGTGTCAAGGAAGGTTTTTTACAGGAGAGGTAGTGTTTGAAAGGTTTCTTGAAGGATAGAAAGGAACTTACTAGGCAGAAAAGAGGTGGGAAGGGCAATTTAGGTTAGGAAAACCAAATGATGGGAGAGGGAAAATGCAGTGTGTTCAATGTGGCTAAAACATATAGTATCTGGGGAAAGAATCTACAGGAAGAGCGTTGTCTGCCATGCTCTGTGAGCACCATGCTTCTCCAGAGAGCAGTGGAGAAGCATCGAAGGCTTTGAAGCCTGACAATATCATGTTAAGTGAGTTCACTTGTGGAGAATAAATGGATAAGGGAAACCATAGACAAGGATACTAGTCTGGGAAAACCAGCAAGAGAGGAGAGGGGCTTGAATGAAGGGAGGAGCAGCATAGCTGGAGAGGAAGGGACAGAGTCAAAGACATTTTTGAAATGGAAGGAACAAATCTAAAGCTTTGAATCTCTCTCTCTCTCTCTCTCTCTCTCTCTCTCCCTCTCCCTCCCTCTCCCCCTCCCCCTCCCCCTTCCTCCCTTCCTCCCTCTCTCCCTCCCTCCCTCCCTCCCTCCCTTCCTCCCTCTCCCTCTCCTGGGATCCTGTGACCTGCACCGTCCTGCAAACTGCTGTGTTGCCTAGGTGACCAGCAGCAGTAGGGGTTTGCATATTGGAAACTTACAGTGGAGGAAACATTGGAAGGGAGCCAGGAGGGCTGAGCAAAGGAGGCTGTCCTGTCTTAAAAAAAAAAAAAGTTAAAAGCCCCCTGAAAGGGAAAAGTAGTGCTTTAAGGGATGGAACCAGTCTTGTAAAACAGAAAACTACTAATTCATTAGAAGTGAAAAACAAATTTGATCAAACTAAACTTATGTCTGTACTTTGAACCAAAATGAAATCAGGAACTTACTGAACTTATTTGTACTATTATGTCAATAATTATTTGACAAACATTTAGAATATGTGTGTCTAAATTAAAAAATATATATTTATATATTATATATATTTCCTTTATATATATAATATATATTATATATATTATATGATATAAGTATATATGTTATAATACATATTATATATATAAAGGAAATAAATTTTTTACTGTGATGTCTCAGGGAGAGTTTAAGACAAATCAACAGCAGACAGAATATACTGAATTTGATTAGCTGTTCAGGCAACATTTGGTTATTCCCTACATGTTCATATTTTCCCTCCCTCTTGGTTCTCTCTCAGTTCTGCTCTTTCTGTCTCTCTTTCTTTCATACATGTGGCCTGCATCTACTCTCATTCAGAGTAGCCAATCATTGAAGCTGATCCATGGCCACCTGAGACTTCAGACATGCCCCTCAAAACCTTCCCCTGCCTTTTTATTTCAGACAGTTCTCCTTGAACATTCATGGGGGGTCTTCTATGTCTTTCACATTCCTGATTTGTCACTATATTCAGGACATTGGCATATGTTTCATGCTACCCTTATTCATTCATTATGCAGCATAATTTGACATTGAATATCATTTCTCTTTGATAGATTCCCTGGTTGTTCATGGGGGAAATACAATCTTTATCTAAGACACGTCTTTGGCCTGCTGTCAACTTACAGCTTCCGCTGCAGCCCATTCAGCCATGAGCACATGCTAACTGCCTTCAAAATTAAAATATGTCATGTTTTATAGTTAATCATTGTGTCACCCTCTCACACCAAAAACTTCCAATATGTAGCATAAAATTACAAACTGTTTTACTAGTCTAATGTATGTGTCTAAGATATTTTCACATTAACCAATTCAGTACTATACTCATTATTCAAGTACATTAGAAGTTCACATTGGCTCCAATCACATCGTGTCTCATATTACCCTTCCTTCCTTCCTTAAATATCTGCCAATCTGATATCAGCCTTGTTTCCATTTTGTACCATGGCAAGAGGGGTCCTTTTATTGAAGGTTTTCAAAGTGTACACTTGGCCATGTTCAAAACAATGGTAACAGAGGTACATATCACCATGATCAATTTAATGGACATATCCAGGTATGTATATGTATATATGCACACACATATATGAATATATGTTACATTCATATGTACAAAGCAGCTTTTTATTTTCTTTGATCATCTTTGATGGTGTCTCCACATCATGTTATTGCATCGTCATCTTGTTTTTTCAATGGGGATGGGGGTAATTGTTTTTCAAGAGTTTGGGAAAATTTGAGTTCTTATTCTTAATTTGTCACGTAATGCCTGGTTTGGTAAAGTATTCTAAAACAGTCAAGTGGGGACTTCCCTGGCGGTCCAGTGGTTAAGACTTTGCCTTCCATTGCAGGGGGTGTGGGTTCAATCCCTGGTCAGGGAGCTAAGATTCCACATGCCTCATGGCCAAAAAACCAAAACATAAAACAAAAGCAATATTGTAACAAATTCAATAAAGACCTTAAAAATGGTCCACGTCAAAAAAAAAAAAAAAAGAAAAGAAAAGAAACCAAGCTAATAAATAAATAAATAAAACAATAAGGTGGATTAACCAAAACATTACTTAGTTGGGTAGATTCCCATAGCCTGCCTTGAGCAGCATGAGCTGTTTTAATGAGGAATATTCATGTTGGTTCTAAACCTCCTCCCTAAAGGTATTCATTATAACATGTGGCATCTATTTTGATTCACCCTTTAATTTTCTTTTATTTCACGATATGAACCACTGTTGAAACAAAAAACTAACCTAAAATGCAAGCTGCATAAGAGAGTGTGCATGAAACTGCAGTAAGAGGGAAAAGTCTGATTTCTGTGGGCTCAAGAGCAGCAACAACCTCTGTGTCCCAGGCTGGCCACCATTTTAGCCAAAGCTTTTGTAGCTCTGGGAAGAGTTCAAGAAACCACAGTCTGGTCCTGGCTTTGGCACTGGCCAGCTGCGTGACCTTGGAGCATCAGTCTCCTCTTTGGGCCTCAGTGTCTTATCTACAAGATGAAGAGTTAGATGAGGTGACCTTTAAGGTCTTCCAGCTCTTAAATTCACTGGTTCCATGAAGGCCGTGAGTCTCTCTGACACTAAAACCACGTCATCACAAGAGATCAAAGGATGAAAAACTAAGTGCAAATAAAGGTCGAGTAACACATTTAAAGGCAAGTGCTTCCAAAACATCAAGGCTCAGGGGGAAGCTCATATTCACCATGGCATCTCAGAATTCTTCTTTAAAGTGGGCTAAAACAATTAAAATATTGCTATTATGCCAAGCCAGTGTCAACAGCACTAGCAGGTCAGGATTTTTGTTTACAATTAACATATTTGTCCACTATCACTAGATACCACATCTAATATGCTTTATGTCGGTAGCTTTCTTTATTGAGCATGTAGCCAGATACCAAGAAAGAAGCCAAAAAAAAAAAAAAAAAGAAAGAAAGAAAGAAAAGAAAAACCTTCATAATTCTAAAGAGTTGATTTAAGCTTCTTGAGCAAATTTTCATGAAAAAATGTACAGTTGTCCCTCGGTATCCATGAGGAATTTGTTCCAGGACCCCCGCGGATACCGAAAGCTGCAGATGCTCAAGTCCGTGGTATAAAATGGTATAGTATTTGCATATAACATCCTCCCATATACTTCAAATCACTTAATACAATGTAGATGATATGTAAATAGTTGCCAGGGCATGAAAAATTCAAGTTTTGCTTTTTGGAACTTTCTGGAATTTTTTTTTCTGAATATTTTTGATCCCGGTGTGGGTGATCCTTGAATGCCATACCTGAGGATATGGAGGGCAGATTGTATAATTTCTTTGCTGGAGAGTGCCTCAGGCCCTCATTCAAAGACCACGCTAACCTACAGAAACAAAGGAAAGGATTAATGGCTTACTTTGTTGAGCTCTTACTGTGTGCTAGGTACTACTGTCAGTATTTAACATATCTTAATTTGTTTCACCCTTATAATAACTTTCTTAAGTAAATTCTATTACTGTCCAATTTTAAAAAATTCTTTTCCATTCTGGTTTATTACAGGCTATTGAATGTAGTTCCCTGTGCTATACACTGGCCATTTTATGCACTAGTAATTGAGGCCACGCACCCTAGCATCTCGCTCCCAAGCCCAGGGCCCTAAACATCATTCCTTCTAAACAGAAGGAGAGAAGGGCTCTTAGTCACAAGCCCACAGAGAGTCTGACAAAAACAGAGAAGGCAAAAAAACTGTAAAAAAAAAAAACTTGGATAACTTGAAAAGCAGAAACTTAGTCATTTGGGAAGCTAAAGAAGGTCTATGTGTTTATCTGTTTGTTTCCTAAATGTTTCTACAGCACTTACTCTGCACCAGACACTCTTCTACTTACTTTGCAAATCTTTGTAGCTCATTTTATCTGATGCCAACTCTAGGAGGTAGGAAGTGTAATTATACCCATTTTAAACATAAGAAAATGGAAGCACAGAGAGGTTCAATAACTTGCCCAGTCCCACAGCTAGTAAGGAGCAGAGCCAGTATTTAGAAATGGGCAGACCTGCTCTGGAGTCTGTGCTTTTGAATGCTGTGCTGTATTATACTATATTACACTCTATTACAATAACAGAGGCCCATTCATTCAGCAATATTATTATTGCTGCAAGGCAATACTAAATATACATGACTAATAAGTTTCAAGAAAAGATTAAACTTATTTTGGTGTATTTGGTTAAGAAATCGAGATCCCCAGTACATTTTAGAAGGATTCTCATTCATGACAGTTGAATTTTGGGGTTATTTTATTTTTTACAATGTCAGATCCCAACTGTTTGAAAAAAAATTCAACCTCAGTACTTTCAGATTTACCAAGGATACTTGATTTGAGTTTTTACTGTATTTAAGATTAAAGTTGTGTTGAAACGAGCTACCATATTTACTTTGTAAATACATGTACCAAGGGAGAGTACCAAGGGAGAAAGTGGCTGTAATTTAATTCACGAAAAGTATATAAATATAATTTATTTCTAGATCGAGAAATGAGGCATTGTCTGTAATTCCCTTATATAATCTCCTCCATCCTCAAGCAAAATAAATAATATATTCATCAGAAATGGAATTCTTTGAGATTGAATACAAGTACTAGGAAGCCTATAATGGGCATTTGATGTATCTTTTGTCTAAATTGTCAGCTGTGCTTTTCCTGTTACTTCCTGTTGGTATTATTGATGAGCAGACTATTTGCTCAGCATTAACATTTGTTGTAGAAAATAGACCTAAATAAAGTAGAAAACCAAACTACCGCAGCCATTAGTCATTCAACAGAATGGTTTTCTAGAAAGGATACAACCCTTACACTTGTTTTTAAAGGAAGGGCGTTCTTAGCCCACAGATCTCTCTTAACTTGCCTTTAGGCTCTGCTAATATCTAGTGACATCCTTTGAAGCACCAGTGCTTTCTGGGTTTGCTTTACCCACTTAAAGTTATATATTGTATAGCAGGATCCCAATTAGCAGAAATCAGTGAAGAGGAAAACATGATATTAGCCAGAGAATATTATTTAAATTGCAGAATATGATAAAATGCATGAAAACAGAGTTGCTATATCTCGTAAAAGAAACCTGAGGTTCATGAAGTGGTTGAAAATGCCTGGTTGGGAGCTGCAGAGGGAGCAATGAGGGGCTGTATTCAAAATGAGAACTGCTGAATAAAAAATAAGATTTTATTCTAAACTTAAATATGGCGTATGGCTTCTTTCTGCAGCTCTGGGGTGGATTCAGCAGTATTTTTTCCGGATCAGCGCCTCAACTTTAGATCTGTGACACCAGACAGGCAGCCTGAATCAATGAATCTGAAAGCCTCAAAGAGCATGGACCTTGGTAAGTGAGGGTGAGGTGACATCCAGATCGACTGTCCAGCCTCAGCCCATCTATCTTCTTGAATGCCCTGCCGTTGTTTCTTCAGCTCCAACCTTAGGGGACAGGGTTTGCTGAAACTTGGAAGAGGGGATATTGGTCATCCTATCTTCCTGTCTCCTCTCACACATTTAATCATAATTACCCCTTTTTAAAAGAGAGATAAGTGACATTTTTATATATAGGTCAGAAAAATAGGAGTATTCCTTCTGGAGGATCTGAATGCCATAAGCATCTTTAACTCACCCGCCTTTGCGTTTGTATTCTCACCTCTGCTAGTGTTCTTCTGTTTCTCATGTACATACCTGTTGCAGGGCCTGGGAAGATAAAGCAGGTCAATGAATCCTCTCCCACAGGGCATCCCATCTCTCTGTGCAATGGATGGGGATGGCGGCAGTGGAGAAGATCTATCTCTTTAAGTGCCCATCTCCAAATCCTGTAATACCAGAGGGAAGAGGGGTCCCTGGGTTTGCCAGATTGAGGGAGTCAAGGTACCTTGGTTTCATGCCCAGACAACCTCAGTGAGGTTCTGAGTCCTACAAGGAATTTCTGGGTGACTGTTGGCTGCCAGGGCAGAGCAAGGGCCCCTGCAAACTCTGTTCTCCAGGCCCTGGAATGTGAGATCCAGGAGGACATCTCAGGTACCCAAGCACATTGTTGCACTCCCATGGGTCCTTAGAGAGAGAGAACTATTGGAATAGGATGCTGGTGCAAAATAAATTCTCAGCAAAATATTCACTGCTTCCTGAACGCTCAGAGGCCAAGCTTTGCCAATGTTTTTTGTTTTTTTTTTCCCCGAAGCATATTACATATTTCATTAGTAGCACCAAGAAAATGGAATAATCAAAACTGTGTGTTCCATGAAACAATCTGATAAATAGTGCTTATCTGTTACTCATTTATAGGAGTTGAAAAAGATGTTCCGTCACGATGAAAAAAGAGAAATTGATTCTATTTTCTATAAATTAACTAGATCGCTGGGATACATTTGCTCTAATCACCTATAGTGAGAGACTGACAGAAAGCCTTAATAAGGAAGCTGTCTTGAGCACTGGTCAAAAAGGGGTATTTTCTCAAGCGTGAACCTCTGACCAAAGGAATAATGTGTGACAGTGACACAGATTACTACTAATAATTTAAGGAGCAATTTGTTTTTATAGAGTGCTTGATAAATATTTCCTGTTCTGTCTTCCCAATTTCTCTATAAAGAAGATGAATGGGTAAAAACTGCTCTTAATTTGGGGTAAGAAATATATTACTCTTTTCCTCATTTAATTAAAAAAAAAAAGTAGCCAGTAGTACTGTTTTTAAAAGTCTCTGCAAAAGAAAAATATAGCATCCATTTTAAGAAAGAAGAAAATTATCAGTTCCATAAAAACAAAACCTAAGCCATGTCCAGAAACAGTATTTCTGTTTACATTTTTTGTTACTGAAAATTTTGTTTCTGAGAAATGTTCTCGTTTAGATTGAAATAACCCTTGCAAAATATGAAGTTAGCAGTCACTCTTTGCATTTTATTGTACTTATAACATAAATGACAATAGTAATGTTTGTTCAATTTTACATAGTTGGGCAAAGGTCATGAGCTATTTTCTTCAGGATACAGGTATCAAACTAAAAGCATAGGCTTAAATGCACCATACAGCACAAGCGGTAAAATATGCTACAAAAACATTTTGTAAGAAACTATCAAAGTTTGGTCCCTTCCAGGAAAAGCCAAATTAAAGCTAACAGTCTTTCAGAGGGCTCTGAGGTCAACATTCTAGGGCCATTCTGAACCCCTATTCTCAGAACAATTGAGTGAGCTCAATAAATATGTTGCTTTTTCTCAATGAATAAGCTCAGGTGATACCAGAATGGTAAACATTTGGAAGTGTCTTTCCTGTTTGATTAGATGAAAAAGATATTGTAAGTAGTTTAGTTTTCCATATATGGCACTGGGCCAACATAAGGAATTAATATATTTGATAAAAAGGTTGGTGACTATGCTTAGAGGAATAATCCTCTCAGCAGGGTCAAGATCCTTTCTTCAAAAAGTTTTTAAAAATTGAGGTATTTAGGTTGAACAGCAAATTAGTGCTATTTGATTGTTTTTGACCTAGAAAAACAGCAATTTCATATGGTTCAAAATGAAAAAGATAAACCTCCTATTTATTGCATAATTTACATTGGATATTCCTCCTTTATAAAGCCTTTAAACTTCTTCAAAGGCTAATAAGCCTCATCGGTACCTTCTTTGTTTTTATTTGTTTCATTTTTGCTGCTGAGTCTAAGCTAGTATTTTCATTTGCATATTATGTTCAGATTATTTTCAAGGTGAGTGGGTTCCATTTATTTATTTTCACTTATGTTTCCAAAGACAGACAGTTCTTATCGTGAAAAATAAAGACTTCTCATCCCCATCTCCTTCTTTTATTTCTGAGATACAAACATGATTTTAACATAGTTTGCTATGTATATCCTTATAGAAAATACTCTCCCTAATTGCCATTCCATCTATGTACAAACATCTCTATCACACGTTGTGTTTCTTTATACTAATTGTATAGTGTTAGGTTATATGAATGAATCTTGATTTACTATTTACTTTTCCCCTTTTGATTAAATTTGGACTTAATTGAGAGTTTGTATTTTTTGGTTTGGATAAGGGGGTTTGGTGCATTTGTATTTCTTATTCTATGATTTGTTTATTCGTATTCTTTGCCGAAAATATTCCATTTGTTAATTCTTTTTCATCTTTAGACTATTGTTATGTATGTTATAAATAACTTTTTGCAATCTATTATTTGTCTTCTTAGTTTGATCGTGATATCCTCTACTATAAAAAAGGCTTTAGTCTTATAGTCAAATATTTCCATCTTTTCCTTCATGACTGTTTGGTTTTATTTATCTCATTTATTTTCTTGTACGTTTAAAGGCTTGGTGGTTTTTTTTCCATGTTTAGCAATAATTTTATTCATGGTTTATGAGGTGGAAAAATTTTTCTCCATGTAAATAGGCAAATTATTCATAACATTTACTGACTTTTATGTCCTTCCCCCATTAATTTGGAATGCAGTCACATTGAATACTAAATTCGCTTTCATACATAGGGTGATTTCCAGACATGCTGTTCTATTGATACATTGGTCTGTCCCATGCCAGTGTCACCCTGTTTCAATTGTCATCCGACTACACTGTATTTTGGTAACTTATAGAGCTATCTTCCTCTGTTTTTTTCTTCTTTTGTACAATTACTTTGGCCCTTCACATGCATTTATTCTCCCACATGAACTTGAGATCAGCTCATCAAAAATGAATTTAAAGATTAAAGAGGAACGCTTCAGCCATGCGTGTGCCCATTAATTTATGATGTTTGCTGTTGGTTCCTGATAGAAATGTTTTGATCAATTTAAACAAGTTTCTTTGTGTTCCTAGCTTCTTGAAAAGTTTTTTATTTGCTCACTTTGTTTAAGCAGGAATGGATGTTGAATTTTATTAAGTGATTTTAAAGATCTATACAGGATGATCATGTGTATTTTGTTCTTTATTCTATTAATATAGTGAGTTATTTTAATAGATTCCCCAGTATTGAATCTTTGATTCTTTCTGAATGACTCTAAATTTTTCTCTGCATTTGAAGAAGGTAGAAATGAGTAACAACATTTATCTATGTGATCTAAAATGTAGGTGTAAGACTCTGATTATAATTTTACTCAGGGTCATTAATTCCTATATATCGAAAAGTTATAGATTTATTTGAGGATATTCTGCCTCAAT
Source organism: Balaenoptera ricei (assembly GCF_028023285.1). Lineage (NCBI taxonomy): Eukaryota > Metazoa > Chordata > Mammalia > Artiodactyla > Balaenopteridae > Balaenoptera > Balaenoptera ricei. The sequence continues at coordinate 90,914,195 of NC_082645.1, forward strand.
ATCTGTGGATACTTTTGCTGGCATGCATGTGGCCACATTTAAGTCAGATCAGAAATGATTAAAATGATGAATAAAGGGAATTTATTTTTAAATAATTAGATGTAACTATGCTTATTCAAAGGGGTTAGGGTGTCATTTTCTGGGTTTTCCAGAAAATCAATCTTTTCCTACTAATTGTAGACTTTCCTCTATTTATTTAAATTACCAGAATTACTATGTTCAGTCTGGATCCCTTTAATTTGTTCATAATTGAGCTTGTGTGGGTGTTGAGTTGGAAGCTCTCAGGAGCTGAATAACACAGCTGCCTCTTTGGCCTTTGGCATAGGGTTTTCCCCCAAAGAGCTGACCTTGTTGGCAGTATGCCAGAGAGTCACATTCAAAGACTTTTTGATGAGGCACAAACATCTTTAATATCCAGGCCTGGTGTTTTATGACCCCCTAATACTATTTAAGAATTAGTCTGAATTATTCAGGGAACAGCACTTCAGTATTTTGGCCCATTCCCTGACCTAATCTATAGCCCCATTCAAAGTTAAGTTTAAAACGCTATTTCCCACAAGATTTTTTTTTTTTTTTTTTTTTCCTGAGAGTTTTCTCTCCTGTTTCAAATTGGCCTCCTACTCCCATTTCAGAAGGGTGTTGTGTAACACAGTTAGAGGAAGGCTGAAGGCAGTGCAGATGGAAGATGCTGACCAGCTGTCCTGCCTCTGTTCAATGAGAGGAAATGAGCTTAAAGTGATGCATGAGGCATTCAGGCAAAATTTTAGGAAGTTTCCTGACAATGAAGGTTGTTAACATTCCACGTCTCATAGTCTCTTAAAACAGTGTGTGTGTCTTATGAATGACTATCCCTAAAATCAAGACGATAGATAAATTGGTTTTCTTTGAAGATCTGTGATTCAGCAATTTATTTTCTGCTAGTTGCTTGCTGAAATTTGTATTAAGATAGAAATATTGGTAGACATTCACAGTCAAAGTAAATTATAAATCTGATTTCTCATTTCAACAAAAGATTTGGGTCAAATTTTGAATATAACCCTTTCATACACATGAGACATTCCTCTCAGAGGGCAGTCAGGTATCTCTAGTATCCAATGGAAGATGGGCATGAAAAAAGTTAATTAAACCCATTCTACTGTTCTAATACTTTCTTTTTAAAATTATTTTTTATATAGTGAGGACCCTTCATACGCATTCTCAGAAATAAGACAAAAATCCTGAACACTGAATACACAGGAGAATTTTTATAAAACTGTATATTCTGATAACTGTGATGCTGATTTATCAGTTAATATATGTCATATAATGCCATATAATATTTTAACATTTTTAATATAAGTTTTTATTTATATCCAGGGATCTTCTTTATTGTCCATCAGTAAGTAATACCCCTGAATATTGTGAAAGCTGAATTGAGTACCACTATTTAAGATATAACTTTGACTTATTAAAAAAACAAAAACAACAACCTGATTGGTAAAGAAGAATTAATGGTAATACTAAAAGAAAGCATCTACCATCTCTATTAGATGAGGAAGAGTTCAAGGACACAATCAGGTGAATGCCCTAAGCTTTAGGAAGTCAAAATGAAGGAATTACAGAGAATATTTACTCATTGATTAAACAAATGTTTCTTGAGTACCTACTGTGTGCCAGGAAGTGCATTAAATGCTGAGGATTCAGTAGTAAATGAGAGAAATGGTGCTTGCTGCAGATACCTAGATGACAACCCTAACAAGAAAGGGAAACTCAAGAGTGAAGATCCCCCAAAAGAAGTACTGACATGATGGTGATAACTTAGAAGAAAAGGGAGAGGCATCTGAAGCACTAGTGTGGCTACTCTAAGAACTAATTGATAAGCTTGGCTGTGTAGAGAAGAGAAAGAGAGAAGCAAATGGTGTGAAAAACGAGTAACAATGATCTAAAAGAATCAATGTAGGAAGAGTTAAGCAGCTGCACACGATGAGGCTTGCAAAACTTTTAAGAGTTAGACAGTCAAGCTATTTTTAGAGCACGAGAAAGAAAGTGTGGTGGACCATTGTTTAGAGCACGTAACAGCTGTCAGGTGGAAAGCAGAGCCACCGGTTCCTGTGTTAATTTTATCTTCATGCACACAAGAGAATGACGTTCACACTGGAAAAGCATGGCTGCCAGCAAGCGGAAATCTAGACGCTTTGTATCCCTGTGCACGAAAAGGACTGTGATTATTGAGTGACTATTCCTGATCATTAGAAATTAGGAGTAGTCCTCAGACTGGCGGGCAGGAAGCAAATTACCAATTTTCACAAAGATGATGAATTCCAGAAACAACTGGTGAAACTAGTGATCTCAATGCTGATCCTCAGAGGATTTCTCTTTGTCAAATGAAAAGGAAAATAAAAAAGTGGTCACTAGCCACCTCAATGCTGGGGTCTCTGAAACAACCAGTGTCTGCTTTCCTTTTTGATAGGATTTCTAGACTGACAAATCAGGGAAATATTACACATGTAGTTTACATTGATCTTAATAAAGCTATTTCCATTTGTTTTCTGAGTGAGAGTTTTACCAAATTATGCACTAAGCTAGGTAATAGCATTAGGATGCCCTTTCCCAAAATGTGCTAATTAAGGTGCGTTGTCACTCTGAAAGGAATTAAATAACGTATACTATAAGACTGTACTTGGGCCCTCTTGTTATATTCTAACAAAACAACAGAATTTGATGAATATTGGGTATATGTAACTTGGATGAAAACATGAAAGGCGTTCTTACCAAATTTTCAATAGGTGTTGTCTCAGAGAATTGGGTAGTATGATAGATTGACAGAATTAACATTCAAATGATTTATTCAGAATTGAAGAAGATAGAATTTATCGAATGATGATGAATTCATTGAACAGCCATTTATTGGATACTTTCTCTATGCCAGGCAATACCTAGGTAAATAAGATAAAGGCTCCACTCTTATGGTATTGTCATTCTCGTTGGGTAAATAGATGATAAAATTGCATAGCAGTAAATAAATAATAAAATTTCAGATAGAGATGATTTCTCTGAAGCCAAATTCAGGTAAAGATGAAGACTGGGGAGAGGCAAGCCTATTTTAGATAGTGTGGTGAAAGATAAAGGCAATGTCCTGAAGTCAGGTTAAAAGAGCTCAATTGTACAAGTGTAGAGTTTTGTAGACTTGGGATAATAACAGTTACTGAAGGTGTCCCTGATTTTTAGCTCTTGCCTGACATGGCCACCCCCAAAGCTAGTTCCATGTTACCAGATTAAGGAAGACAGCAGTTCCGCTATACCCTGGCCTGGCCGTAACCCACCTAGATAGAATGCTGTATTTAATTCTGGCTACAGTATTTTAATAAAGACAAGAACAGAGTAGATGCATCCAGATATTGGTGAGAGGCCTTGAAACCATGTCTGATGAAAAACAGTGGAAAGAAATAAAGATATCTTGCCTGGAAGAGAGGTGACTTAAGAGACATATGAGAGGGCTTCCTTGGTGGCACAGTGGTTAAGAATCCGCTTGCCAATGCAGGGGAGATGGGTTCGAGCCCTGGTCCTGGAAGATCCCACATGCCGCGGAGCAACTAAGCCCGTGCGCCACAACTACTGAGCCTGCGCTCTAGAGCCCGCGAGCCACAACTACTGAAGCCTGTGCTCTAGAGCCCGCAAGCCACAACTACTGAGCCCATGCGCCACAACTACTGAAGCCTGCACACCTAGAGCCTGTGCTCCGCAACAAGAGAAGCCACCGCAACGAGAAGCCCACACACTGCAACTAAGAGTAGCCTCCGCTCGCTGCAACTAGAGAAAGCCCGCCTGCAGCAACAAAGACCCAACTCAGCCAAAAATAAATAAATAAATATTTTTTAAAAAAAGAAAAAAAGACATATGAGAGCTCTCCTTAGATATTTTCATGGCTAATATTGAAAAACTCAAATCTGTTTAAAATTGAATCTGCACCCGAAATATATCAAGCAATGATAGCCAGATCAGAAGATACATCAAGTTTACAAGCTTTGAAATCTAGGAAGTTAATAAGGATGGAAAATTAATTCTGGTTTGTGGCATATTTTGTATGCAAGGAAGGAATAGATATATAAATTGAAACAACTCATGAAGACTGAGAAGAGAAGCAAAATTCATGAGAAAAATGGAAAAGGAGACACTGCATTTTTTGTCTTTAAATAAAAGGTACGGTTTTTTTTTTTTTAATTTTTTAGTGTACCTTAATATGTTTAAATAGTTAAAGTAACAACACAGGTTATAACTGAAGTAGGGTGACTAGATGAAATCAGGTTCAATGAGTTTAGAGAAATTACATATCAGAACTCAGGCTGAATTCTTCTCTGGTGCAAAAAGAGAAACCAGGAAAACTTAGAATAACTGACTTCACACATCCAAAGCCAGGCCTCTTTCAAAACATTAAGAAAAAGCATTGTTTTTATTCTTAAGCAGAAGAAAAAACATTTGCGTTAACTAAAACATATAATTAAATTTTAGACAATTGCACATTTAAAAATGAAAATAAATTAAGGACTAGTATTACTATTAACTAAATTATAGTGATATGGATCACTTCTCTATACCTTTAATATAACTAGATCATTATATTGAATATAGCAGAATAATGCAGATTCTGTTTAAAATTAATTGGAATAACTATTGGGGTTGGAAGCAAAGGTACATAAATGCTTCTCTCTGTAAAGGACCTCTTTCTCACCCTGTAATTCCATAGGTATCCTTTTTTTTAATTGAAGCGTAGTTGATTTACAATGTTGGGTTAGTTTCAAGTCTACAGCAGAGTGATTCAGTTTTACACGTATATATATATTCTTTTTCAAATTCTTTTCCATATGTATTCTTTTTTCTTGCTTTTTAAATTTACAGTCCCTAAGGAATATATTTTCAAGAAGTTCATTTTCAAGACTAATTTGACTTTGTGTTCATTATTACTGTTAGGTAGAAAAGGATGCCTTTTGTGTAGAAATTGTACGTTTATGCTATTCAATACTTTGTGTGTTGTAGGCTTCTCTGAAAGTTGTGGCACCTTCCATCCCACTCTCATGCCCTCTCCCATGAATAAGTGCTGGTAAATACCTTAAACACAGTTGCTCTCATTCACCATTTGTTGCATGAATGACTAAGAGGCACAACTCTCTCACATGCCCCATCAGGAAAAAAAAAAATCTTTAAAGCAAGGACCATCCCTCTTACATAAAAACACTTAACCTAGTGCCTAGAACATAAGAAGTTCAATGATGTTATTAGTCATAGCAGCAGTCGTGGAGAGGGTAATGTCAGTAGTGGTATCAGAGGTGAGCCTCTTCATACCCTACACGTATTTTTGTACTTGGTGGCTGACTTGAGCTGCCGGTATAAGTAAATTCTCCTCAAGTCAGTGTTGTGAAATACTGCAGAAAAGGTTGCTGTGGATTTCGTATGTAGATTCTTAATTCAATCATGGAGTCACACATGGTCTCAAATGTTGCCATGGTTTTTCACTAAGATTAGGTTTTTTTAAGCTGGGGTATGGTTTAGTGGCATATCTAGATAAAGTAAAAATTTAGTGTTGGGAAGAGAAACCCAAGGCTCTGTTTTCCCACAAGAAATATAAAGAAAACTATAACATTTGGAAATGTTTATAATTGAACCTTAACCAATGACATTATGCCAATGGCAAACCCATGCCAATCTTTCTTAAATTAGCTTCTGTATATTTAGAGCATTATTTGTGCTCCGATGGGAAATCCTGATCAATGGAGAATCTGCCTCATCCTTTAGAACTGACATATTCCGAGTCCCTCTTAAATGTTGGATTAGTAAATGAAGTGCTTTCTTCTTTATATTGAATATTTTTGCACCTCAGTTGAGGCTCTACATCTCTGATACTAACCATTTTAAATAAGGCCAAAGATGAACTTTCTTTCCCACTTGCCCTTGTTTTCTAAACCACCATTCATATTTAAATGAAATTCTGTGTTCCTTTTTAATAGAACTTTCGTAATAATATAAGAACATCTTCATAAAATATGAAGCTAAGGAAGCTTTTCAAAGCTGAACAAAATACTTAAATTCTCCTTGCAAATATGAACCATTTTACTTGTTTTGAAGTGAGAGTTCCATTAGCTGAAAATACTATATATAAATATATAATTATAGTATAATAAAAATCATATAAAATATATACTATAATAAATACATGTTAATGAAGTTCGGCAGTTTTATAGTTGTCTCTTCCAAATGCTATTCAGAATGATAAATATTTGTTATTGGCAATACTTTATGCAGAGATTAAAACTACTGTAGGAAGGTACAACTATCTCATTTTTAAGTGCAGAAGTTGCAGTTTGTTCTTTAAAAAGCAAAACTTCTTTGGTCTTATATATTTCTATTCTCATATATACATATTCATATTTTTATATTCTAATTTTTCCCCAAAGTGATTCTACTGAACATATGCTTTTAAATTTGGGTCCTTTAAGAATAATCTAGCTTAAATATTATTCTCTGTGTCTTTTTTTCTATATTACTGTCTTCTAATTGTAAAGCTTACTCTTGAATAAATATAGCCTGATTTATTTGCTTAATATTATATCATTTGGCTGTAAGAGTTGTTTCCAATTTTTTGCTCTTAGAAATAGCAGTGGATTGACCCTACTAGTACATAAACCTTTGTAAAAAATCACAATTATTTCATCATTGTGAATTTCTGTGTGTATCATTCTTTGAATATTATATAAAGATTTAAGGCTTTTTTGATATATATGACCAGCTGCCCTCCAGAAAGGAAATTACACTCTTCTGAGTAGTATATGGAGGAATCTGTCATCGTTTTTTTTCATTTTTGCCAATTTTGTAAGCTCAACAGGAATATTTTAATTCTACTTTTAAAATTATTGCTGTGGCTAAACATTTTTTATATATTTATTTATTGTATATTTTCTATTTTGAATCATCTGAGCATTTCCTCTGTAAGCCTGAAAATTTCTAAATTAAATATCACTTTTTGGAAGTAAAATGTTAATCTTCATTAAAGGTCAAATCTCAGCTCTTGCTCATGGGGGAAAATAGATATTTTGCTTTTACTTTCCTAAAGCTAAGTATATTTCTTCCTCCAAAGTACATATTAATTACTACATCTGTATCTTTCATTAAATGGTTAGAAAATGTCTAGTTAAACATGAATCAGAAACAGAGTCAGAACTTGGACTTATTTGTGAGAAAAACTTCTTAATCTAGGGTAAATCAGTTAATCTTACTAAAATAATTTCTTTTTGGTTCTTCACTGGAACACTAAAACTACTATACTGTGTATCCAGTGGCTTTGGCTGATTTAGAGCACATTAGTACAAGGGCTGGTGTCGCCAGAAACACCTACTCTATTTTTATAAGACTGAAAAGTTGTCCAACACTTGAAAACATAATTTCAGTCCCATGTAAAATTCACCCATCCATCTCTTTTCCTTCCTTCAACAAATATTTATTGAGTGCTTCCTCTGTGCCACACACTGTTCTAAATAACTGAAACTTATCAGTGACAACAGACTATCTTATTTCTGTAGGTTACCCTTAGTGGAAATAGTCTCACGAACAGTAATAATAAGTGAATAAAGACACCAGAAAGATATTCAGTATAACAAACACGAACTTCCACAAATTGTGGAGAGAAGGAAAATGACTGGAAAGGCTAATGTTTCAATCCCCACTTGGTTTCTAGTGTTCATAAGAAAAGGTTCTAGGAACTCTATCAGATGATGTTATTAAAATTAAAGCAAAAATTGCAATAGAGATCAAATTGGAAATTGACTAATCATGAGTGATGGTTTCAAGTGAGCTGGGAATAGCTAATCTACCCTCTGCTGATCCAGGAACTAACTGGCATAATCCCCAAGCACATCAGGATTGTCCTGAAAGAATGTGAGACCTGCAGAGGTTGCAGCTAAAAAAGTCTTAAAAGGAAAACAAGAGTGTACCGAGTTATTGGAAAATATTTAGCCCATTTTCTAAATTTGGAAAAAAATACTTAGCACCCATATTGAGTAAAAACTGAGTTATGTCAGAGATTTCCTATTTCTGTCCTTAATAAATCAGTAGATTCCATGTGAATAATCTTAGTGCTTTCTCCTTCGTTTTTTTTTTCCCCCTCTAGAGGAAAATCATAAGTGGCAAAGTCCTCTAACTATGGACTAGTAATGAAGCCTTATCGAAGATTAAAGAATGTGTTCATTAATATAAAAATAAGTGAACATAAAATTGAAACTGAATTGTTTGAATGTCTTAGTAGTAACTTGAATGATATAGTGAAGAACGGTCAAGCAAGTTTGGAAATTTCTGAGTTTAACAGTCTTCTTAAATACAAGATTGTTCACAACCTTTAATGTGTTCTATGCACATCGCTGGGCATTTAAGAGTCCCCGCAAGTCTTCAAGATACAATAATGTGCAGCATCTCCCAAACTCATTTGATCACAGAAACCTTGAGTACAGACCATCTCACAGGGCTAGAACTCTGAGGAATGCCCTTGGCAGAGAAGATGTGTTTGTGAAGTTGAAAGGTGATGTGCAAGAGCCACAGTAGAGGGAGGAAAGAAAGGATTGCCAGCAAGCTGGGACATGTGAGCAGTGCTGTGCAGCGGGATGCAATCTGGGAGAGAATCTCCAGGGTAGAGGAGTGTCTATGGTCGCTAAGTATGCAGGAATTAACTGCAGAGCAGCATGAAAGAACAAGGCTGTAACTAAGCATGAATTAATAATGGATTATGATGACAGAATGTGACTGACTGCATGCAATGTGCCTCAGAAAGAATAGCACATGTATGGTAAAATAACCTCTCATACATTGCTGGATGCCTGTCTATCCAATGGCTAGAAGCCGCCGACTTTCCTTTACTCCTGGTAAAAAGATCAAACTCCTCAGCCCAATATTCAGGGCAGTGATGATACCTATTAATCTAGAATATGAAGAGGAAAAAGAGAGAAAGCAGTAGTATCTGTGATGGTAGTGGTGGTAGCTAATGTTTTTTTGAGCGCTTGCTATACGCCAAGCGTGGTTTTTTGCACAGCAGTTCTATTGCCATTTTACAGATGAGTGTAACGGGGCTTAAAGTGATCGATTTCTGTAAGGTATCATAGCTAGTAAGCAATGGAGCCAGGATTTGAACTCAGGCACATTAAACTTTGATGCCTAGGCTCTAAACCATTGTACCTTTGTGTTGCAAGTGAGGCTTATTAATTTCCCGGTCTCAACTCTAAAAATAGAAGACCGTCATCTTCTCTTTTTTCCTATTTAAATTTTAACTTTCATTCAGGACCCACTCAAGTCTTGCCTGCTCCAGGGAGCTGTCATTTTTTTCCAGCTCTTTCTCTGAATTCTTAAAGCAATTTCTTTTGGTATCCTGAATTTTAGCACTGAATTGCATACTCGTTTGGGTACCTACTGAGTGAGAATTTTTGCCCACTCTAACCAGATTACAAGCCTTTACAGGGTCATACTTTATAAGACTTTGGCTTCCTCCTCACCACTTAGAATATGTAGGTGTCGAGTAAATCCAAGATGGATGATGTGGATGGATAGGATTAGAGCAATCTGGCTGCAATCTCAGAAACGCATTGATCTCCATGATTGATTTGACTGATCTTACTAAGTAGAAAGGTTCACCTTTTCCACATCAAAATATCGAATGAATGGATGAATAAAAGTGCAGACGAATACTTAAAGTATAAATGAATAAAAGTGCAAATAAATGTTTGATTTGGGTAGCAAAATAGAATAGGGATAAAAATATTTTGTGAGGGTGTGGAGTATAGCAGTCTACATTCACTTTCACTTACCCAAACTAGTTTTGTTCATTTGAAAGTGTTTGGAGAAGGTTCATAATAATGAACAGATTTAAGGAAAGAGTCAAATGCAGAAAATACAGAAGGCCAAGGGCTTTAATTCCATTACACAGAAAAGAGTGAAAGCAGTTGTTTAAAACTTGAAGAAAAGGGCCGTGTGCTTTATTTCCTAATTGGAGGAATCTATGAATAAATTAGGCAATCACTTGACATAATTGATTTAGATCATGTGAATTCCCTTGCACTGCCAGGGAGGGTTAATTAGATCAGATTGTTTTGTGGCCCTTCCTAGTCTTCTATCACTGACATTTTTTCCCCTTTGTGTTCTTCTATCATTTCTTTTTGTTATCTTCCTTTTAATCTAAAGCAGTACATCCTTTTATTTATATTTTAATTTATGAGAATTTTTTCCTTTTGTTTGTTGAATTAGAAAAAGTTGAAGATAAGTATTTCTGTAACAAAAAAACGGTGTGCTTATTTATGGCTCCCATTTTCATTTTCCGTAAATCTGTGTGCAGAAGAGTGGTGTAGTCTGTGCATAAACCTCGTGCCATGGGAATTATATTCAAAATATTCCTGAACTGCTTGCTTTTACGTGCAGCAACACAAAATCGAATTACATCAGGACAGAGCAATTTGACTGCATGTGAGTTGTGGCAAAGGTTGTGTAAGCTGAACATTCAGAGATTTTGCTCACCTTGGGTCATATAGTATTAGTCATCATGACAAATACCCCAAAATAATACCAAAAAAATTCTGAGTCAAAGAACATGATTAACTTAGAATAAATTGGAAATATTCTATATAGTTTAAACACTTGGTACAGGCTCACCCATTACAGCTCTGTAATTTACACCCATTTTTATCCACAAAGCAGTTTTTGTATTTAGGTTTAATCAAAGAATTTATTAATACAAGTACAGTCTTCTACAGCCTCGTATGCTAAGGCAACTGAGGAACCTTAAAAGGCCCCATAATCATGTAACCTGACTTAGACAGTATCCAGCATAGATGTATTAGTTAACACTTAAATCGACTAAATTAACTAACCCCTTAGATATCTAAACCTGTATCCAAGTAAAAAGAATAGTTTTTGTAAAATAGTAAACTATTTTTGTAAAACTTGTAAAATAGTTTTTTACAAGCCATAATTTAGAGATGTTGTTATATTGAAAATGTGGTCACAGAGTCGTTAAGGGCAAGAATTTATAAAGACAGCTCAGTCTAATTGTCTGCCCCACTGGAAAAACTGATGATATGCTTCATCATTAATGGACTGGGAATATTATATTTGTGAAAGAAGGCAATAATCTTAAACAGGCGTTCAATATATCACTACCATGTACTTTTCTAAGCATGTTTTAGAAGGTTCATTTTGAAAATAAAATGCTAGTATTAAGAGAGATATGTAGAGAAGGTTATTTGAGTGGAAAGAGAATATATTTTTTTCTTGAGTTGGAGAAGAGATTTACTATGGGTAGTATATGTGAAACTAAGGATGGATCCATGAGTTCATTTTGGATTACATTGTTCTTTTTTAATCCAGCAACATCCTGAAAAATTAATTAATTTGGAAACTCCAGCTTTCTTAAAATAAGATTGAGACCCTGTTTAAGAGACACTTAATAATCACTCCCTATTATCCTCATGTTCTGTGTTCAAGAGAATAAAGGAATAATTATAAAATACATGACAAAGGATTAACATCTCTAATGTAGGAAGAGCTCTTGGTAGTAATTAGAAAACATTTCAATATAAAATTAGAAATATATATGATCAGACAATTCACAAAAGCAAAGAGAAATTTAATAAGCCAATATATATTAAACATATTCAGCCTCACAAGCAATAAGGAAATTAAGATATTATATTGGCAAATATTGGAAAATGTTGAAAAATATGTGCACCAGCCTTACAACACATGCTTGTTGTATTTTTAAGTTGATGCTACCTTACTGCGAGGCAATGCGGTAATTGTATAAGACACCTTAGCACCATCTTTACCTTTTATCCAGTAATTCCATTTAGAAGAACCATCCTACAAAAAAAATGAAAGATTTGACCAAAATTTAAGTTTGATTTTTCACTGTAGTGAACTTAATTTTCCAGCAGTAAGAGGATTAGTGAAATTATAGGCTATTAATCTGATAGATATAATAGACTATTATGCAACCAATAAAACTCTTCAGACTATTTAATGATATGAAACATTAGTGATAAAACTTTTGAAGACCACAGCATACAATTAGTATATGTATGTATGTTGAGATGTGCGTGTCTATACGTATATAAACAATGGAAGGACATTTGTCAAAATGTTAACGTTGATTTTTCTCTTAGTGGACAGTGCAAGGATCATTTTTATCTTAGGTATATTTCTGCATATTTCAAATCTTCAAGTATGTATTACACTTACAATTAGAATAAAATCAATTGGCATCGTTAAAATAACTTTAAAATACAATTTAAAAAGCAGGTAATCCTGTCCCTGATAGAAAGAAATGGGGATATTTAACTATAAAAAGGGCGAAGAGGGAGCAGGGTGTATTGGTTGACCTCCCATCACTGAGGACTGTCATCTGAAAGAGGATAAGAATATTTATGGGCAGAATGATGAGATGTTTGTTAACAGATTTGGGGTCGACACAAAAATCTACTCCCTACCAGTTAAAATGGTATTAAATAGGAGCACGTTCCACTGCAACTCTCAGAGAACTCTACCAGCAGTGGTGTAATAAACAGCTTTTTTTGTCATATATCACATGAAGGCCGGATAGGGCCAATTCAGTGTCCCAGGGAAGCCATCAGAGACCTAGGCTCCTTCTCTTTTTCTATTCTGTCATTCTTGATTTTTTGGCCTTTGTCCTCATATTTGTTACTGCAGTGTCCAGATGGTTGCTGTATCTTCAGAAATCATATCCATGTTCCAGGCAAAAAAAAAAAAAAAAAGTGGTGGACGGGGAGAGGGCAAAAGGGTGTGCCACCTTTTTCCCTTGATATCAGGGTATCCAATATTGTCTAAGAAGTGCTGCCCTGAAAACTTCCACTTTTAGCTTATTGGCCAGGCAATAACATGTCACATTCCTTGTAGCCAGAAGGTAGCTGGGGAGAACGAAGTTGTTGGTGACATTGGGTCAGCCAGCCTACAGTGTATGCCATAGCTACCCTGTAAGGCTGTATGCTTCTGGTCACTGCTTATATACAGAAATGCAAAGAAAGCCTCATGTGAGCTGGCAGAAGTTGAGAGTTCTTTTAGATCTTAGTCTTTAGAGACTACTATTCCAATCGTATTTTGATAGAATTGTAGAATGGGTAGAAAAGCAGTAAGAGAGCAATGACCTGATTCCCTACCTATGGTCAAAGTCAAGCTTGACCAATTATATATTGAGGCAGGAGCAGAGGATGAGGAGTCAGAGTTGCTTGGGACAATGAAGGTGCCATTTTCAAGCTGGAAAATCTAGTGAAGGCACAACATATAGAAAGGAGATGCCCATATGGAACATCAGTAAATCATAATTTTTTTTCTTCTTAATGATCCTAAAGCTATGATTTTTAAGTTTATATTTTCATGTCCTGAACTGTTGAATCAGTTCCTCTGGTTGAAGCAGGCAATGATTTTGTTTTTTTCCTATCAGTCATTCTAGGCACAAGGCTTAGAGCCTATGTGCTTTACAAGGACCTACCAAAGTATCCGAGACATGAAAAAATTACTGGCTCCAAACTATGAGAATAAAGCCAGAAATTTGAAATTAATAAATGACTAGTTCTGAAATGTATAATTATGCCAGTTTTATTAATTGTTACATTTAGAATTTATTTTAAAATATCAGTACATTTATATTTTGGGCTTTTCTTCCCCAGCTGACAGGAATTTCTAGGTATTCACAAAGATTAATTAAAAAGTCAGTCAATTCTTACTAAATGAGAAATTCATACCCAAATAATTTTAAGTCAATTTTTCTGAATATCTTTCAAACTTTTATGACAAGAAACTGTATTTAATGTAAGAATTGGGGGGCATCAGAAAGGAGGGGATGATGCAGCCCACTGCTTTTCCTTTTTCCCTTCCTTGGTTGGTAGCTTCTGAGGCCTCCGAAGAAACCCCTGGTCTAAGGAAAAGAGATTAAAAAATCGCTTCCTGTGAAGTCACTTTGGAGTCTGGGTCTAGCAACTTTCTCTTTTTCCCAGTAATGTTTTCTATTAGTTCAACCTTGTTCCGGATCCTTAGTATACCTCAGTACCTTCCCAAAAAATAGTGGATATTTAATATGTATGTGTCACCACCCGTTCTGCAAAAAGGAGCCTGATTTAGATGAGCTCACCTAATAGATCAGTATAAATTACCAGATCATTTCACTAGTGTGTGCAGAACTTTGTGATCCTTTTTAAGTGAACGGTTGTATCCTCTGAATTGGAGAGACAGCACATGAACCCCCAAATTAATATCCTCTAATAAACAGTGAGTCTGGATGACAACTTTTCAAAATCTATTACATACTAGTAGCCTTGGACAGTTTGCATATTAAACAGATGTTAGTAGAGTCTGGGAAGAAATAGAGACACTATTACATATTTCAGTTCATGCCAGAACAGAAATCTTTTGAAAGCACTTACTGTAGTCAGGAACAGAAGCACCTATACAGTCCCCAGCCAGAAGCCAGATGCCAAAATTAATTCATGCAAGAATAAACGGAGTTGCTGTCTTAGTATGAAGTCCATAAGGTCTGGGGGAAATGCACATGAAAATCCTGGGTAGCTCGGGTTACTGGATCTTGAGGGTTATAGTTCTGGGATGGCCAGTTAACTTTACAAGAGGTACTGCCTCGTGATGGGAGAGTGTGTTGTTACCCAGCCAGACATCCCACAAGCCCCTGAAGAGAGCAGGGATGGCGTTCAGTAACATAAGCCCTGCGCATTGCTCTGGTGTAGCAGGCCGACTTGTCAAATGTATAAGTGACACACAGTTTGGTGGGTTAGCTAGTGCATGGATGACAGAATAGGGATTTAAAAAGATCTCAACAGGGAGAACTGATGAGCTGCAATTCAGAAGATTAAATTTAATAGGGATAAATGTAAATTCCTGTACTTGGGTTCAAAAAAAAGAAGCAACTGCCTCCTGTCTTACTCCCATCCAGTTCATTTTCCACGCTGCAGCCTGGGTGATCTTTTTAAAACATAAATCCGATCATGTCACTTTCTTGCTGAAAATCCCTTAACAGTGTCCCATTGCCTTGAGGATAAAGACAAAACTCATTAATGTGACTTTTGAGATTCTCCGTGACTGACCCGTTTCTTTCTCCCCCATTCGGTCTCTCGCCAGTCACGCGCTCATGCTGAGCACTTCTACTGTACAAAGGATTTTTAGGTTCTGTGTGTGGGACCTGTTTTGGGACTGTCATGTTTCCTCTGTCCAAAAATCAGCTTCACCCTTCCCTCTACATCTCCAGGTCTCAACTTAAAGCCATCAGGAAGGCCCAATCCATAAACTAGGTCTAGTCTCTGCATTACCTATTTTCCCAGTTCCCTGAGCATCCTTGTTTCATTCAACATATTTATTGAGTACCTACCATGTACCAGGCACTGTTCTAGACCCTGGAGACAAAACGGTGAACAAAGCAAAGCCCACATCCACATGGAGCTTATGTTCTAATGGAGAAAATGTCAGTGATGAATGCTTTGTAGAAGAATGAAGCAGGAGGAGGAGATAGTAACAGACTTGGGGATGGAAGTCCTTACTTTAGGTAAGGTGGTCCGGCAGGACCTCTGTGATGATCTGATATCTGTGAAGATGTGAATGAAGGTGAGCCATGAACTATGTGGGGGAAGAGCATGTCCCAAAGCCCTAAAGGGAGTCATACTTGGCATGTTTGGGGAACTGCAATGAGTCCAGGATGGGTGAAGTACGCTGAGCAAGGGGAGAGCCATGCAGAACAAGTTGGAAAGGCCCCCAGGAACCAGGGCTTGGAGACTCTAGTAAGTTTTTAGATTTTCTCCTAAATGTGGTTGGAAGCTATTGGTAGGCTTTGAGTCAAGAGACTGTCACGATAAGATATTTGTTTTGTTTTTTGCTTTAAAAGGATTACAGTAGTGCCTGTGCGGAAAGTAGACTATAAGGAGTAGGTGCAGAATCCCAGAGATGAGGCAGGGGCTTATTACATCTGTCAAAGTGAAGAGCTGAAGGTAGCTTTGATCAGGAAGGTTTGCTAATACTCCTCTCACTATTTGTGGTTAGTTGTGTGATAGAAACCCTGCTGGTGCACAGCTCGAGACTGTCTTGTTCACTTCCACAATCCCCGTGCCCAGCATGATGACTGGCATAGCACTGGATCTCCACGGATATTTGTTGGACAGAGACCTGGCTTAACAGCAGTTAATATAAAAAGGACTTCAGGATTTTCATTGACCGTACACTTGACGAGCCAACAATAGGCCAGTTTGGCTGCCAAAATCTAATACTGTCTTAGGTTGCATCAAAAAGTTGGCAGGGGATGAAAAAGAGAGATGTGAGTCCCCAGGCACGCCATGCTGCTTCTACTCTGTCGAGACTATTGACCTGATCCTACCCCATTTTTTTCCCTCTAACTTCTAATAATGGTGGCCCTCAGTCCCAAGACCGCACACTGGATTCATTTGTGGTTCTCTCTGTTGCTTCATTCCTATGTTCGAGCAGTAAACTCTCTGTGATGTCACTTTGATTTTTCTCTTTCTCCCCTGCTCTGACATCATCTGAACAATAGTCAATGCCTCCCCTTGGTAACAATTTCCAGATGTATGAGGCTCAAAACAACTTACGACAACCCTATTTCTTACTTCTGAGAGCATCGACAACCATTTTTAAGAGACACCGTTTGCCCTTTCACATGGTTATGAAATTCTACTTTAGGAGGTAGTGGTGACTAGTGAAATGTATAGTTCTTGATGGTAAAGCTATTAGCAAAATCCTACCACTTGGACTCACATAGTAGAAGGAATGTATACTTTGAAGTTGGGAACTCTTCAGTTCCCAGCTATCCCACTTGCTAACTTAATGACACAACACTTCTGAGCCTCGGCTCCCTCCTCTGTAAAGTGAAGGTAATAGAGCTTTTGTGAGGATTCAATGGGATAACATACATTAAAATGCTTAGCACGATTTGTGACACGTGTAAGTTGGTAGTAAGTTTTAGTTTCCTTCCTCCTTATCCCCGTTAAAGAGAGACTCACCTATGGAAGTATACATTGTAAATAGTGGGATGAGAGATGTGTTGTTTCACTGGTTAGTAGTGAATAATGGCCATTTGTTGTGTGACTTATAGGGTAGCCTCTGCCCTTTTTTCCCCATGGTTTAATCAATATTGATTTCTTGCTGATAACGGAAATACTTATCAAGGGCCTAGGAAACAGAGTTTTCATAGTCTAAGTACTGGAAGTAGTCCAACCCTTGGGTAGATCCAAAGAATTCACCGAGAAAGAAGTTTCCTGGGAGGGATCTCACACAGTGGTCTTTTCCCTGTCGTAGATTTAAAAAAAGAGAGAGAGAGCCTTCATACAACTAACCAGAGGACCTTTGTAATCTGTAACTGTTTATGATGTGAAGATGAATAAAATACTATCTTTGCCTTCATTGAAGTTGCCCACAAATCAACATAACACAGGATAAAAAGTGGTACATTTGCTTGGAGGCAAACCTAAAGTGTTCCGGGGGAGACAGAAATAGAGTATTCTACAAAGAGGAGGTTATAGTGGAGAGCTGGGCCCAGGAGAAATATAGTAGTTTTATATGAGCGGTTTGAGGCATTTCTATTAAGGATAAAGACAAATAGGAAGAAACAAGAAATCACTGTAAATGACTTCAATAACAGGTAAATAGAGGAAAATATAGGGAGAAAGGTAAAAAGGGTTCAAACCTTAAATAAAAGACTAAGGAAACTATTTTCTAAGCAGGTGAATTTAGTGAAGGTTTTTGAGTAGGTCAGAGAAATGATGAAAGTGTTGTTTAGCATAGATTAATCGGAATATGGTAAATAAGATGTAGAGTTGAGCAGGTGGAGGGAGGTCAAGAGCAAGTTGGAGGCATTTGCCAAAGTTCAGTCATGGGATGGAAAAAGCCTTGGGTCTGGTTATGAGGACACTTGGAAGAAAGTCATGTGACTTGCTCATGAAGGTAGCATGTGTGCTGTCAGGACAGGGGAATAGCCCTGGGCCTAGACATGGTCTCCTTTCAGTCCACCAGCTTAGCTGCATTCTCTTTGTGGTCCTGTATTCCAAACAAATTTTTTAATTGCTTATTCTCAGAATTGATTTCATCATATCCTTATGTAGGAGGCAAGCAGGTAATGAGACTTTCAAAGAATATCCTCAGTCGCTGATCACATTCTTAGCTCAGTGTTCTCCCCATTACACTTTGGGTTATAGTTACTCAAGTAGTCTTAGGGCCACTGGTCTGTGATTTAGGAAGCTGTGGTTGTCAGGACAAGATATTTTAATTTATTAAATATTGGAATTGTCTTGCAACTTATTTCAGAGAAATTAAATAGTACCGTATTGTGAAACTTGTTACAAGATTCACATTACATCTTTCAATACCTGAATTAAGGAGATAGGGCTAAGACTCCAGGGAAAGCAAGATGGTTAGAGTTTGGAGAGTACCAGAGAAGAGAGATCTGCATAGAGAGTGAACTCCAGGACTATATAGAGAATCTCTCTTGGGTGTTATACACAGAGCACTGATCAGAGCATGTATGTGAGGAAACTACCAAGGCTGAGAAAATAAGTCCCCAAAGGATCCAGGAAACAGTACCCAGAGCTCACACAGGACCAGGAATGGTACCTGTTCCCACCAACAAGATTGCGAAAACCTTAAAATCCACAGGACATTGGATAAGGTATGCATAAAGGCACTTCTTCTGCAGTAGGGCATCATCAGCCTAGGGTAAATGCTGCTGTAGTCCTGACTAACACATCTTAAAAGCAAAACCCAAAAGGATTAAATCTTTTTAAGTAACTCAACTATATCCCGAAGAGAGAAAAAATATTTATAAGAATATAAAAATACCGAGCACCCAACAGGGGTAAAATTCACAGTATCTAGCACCCAATAAATGTTATCATTCTTGCCAAGAAGTATGGAAATATGACACATAATGAGAAAAATCAATCATTAAAACTAGATATGATACAGATGTTAGAATTAGCAGACAAACACATTAAAAAATTATTATGTTTGTATTCCATATATTCAAAAGCCTAGAAGAAAATTAAACATGTTAAGTGGAGGTATGGAAGATATAAAAAAATCTGTCCTCTGGAAATGAAAAGTTTAATGTCTGAGATGAAAAATACACTGGATGGAATTAATAGCAGATTAGACAATAGCAGAAAACAAGATAAGTGAATGTGAATACATAGCAGTAGAACTATACAAACTGAAACACGGGAAGAAAAAAGACATACGGAAATGAGCAAAGAACAGTGAACTGAGGAGCAGCTTCAAGGTGTTCTAAAGTATGTGTGATTGGATTCCTCAAATGAGAGAGAAGGGTGAACAGAGAAAAAATATATGAAGAAATACTGGCCACAAATTTTCCAAATTTAATGAAATCTAGAAAGCCAGATCCAAGTATCTCAATGAATTCCTGAGCACAAAAAAAAAATGTTTAAAGAATTCAAGTCATACAACTTATATTCCCCCACTACAGTGGAACTAAAATGAAATTCAAAAACAGAACGCTGGCAAACCTACAAATATTTGGAAAATAAAGAACTTCTCAATAACACATGGATCAAGAAAATACTAAGAGGGAAATCAGAAAGTATTTGAATTGAATGAAAATGAAAACACTACATATCAACATTTGTGTGATTCAAAAACATTGTGGGATGCCAGTAAGAGAATAATTTATAGAATTAAACTATATTAGAAAAAGGAGAAAGTTCTCAAATCAACAACCTCAGCCAGCTTTCATGTTAAGAAAATAAAGAGGGTTCAATAAAATTGAACCCAAATTAATCATTAGAAGGGAAATAATAAAAAACAGAATACAAATCAATAGAAAAAAATTGAGAAATTAAATTAAGATCTAGTTTTTTAAGAAGGTCAATAAAAATGATAAACCATTAACCAGACTGATCAAAATAAAACTAGACAAGATACATGAACATTGTTAGGATTGAGAGAGGGGACATCAATATAAATTCTACAAATATTAAAATAATTTTAAGGCAATATCATGAACAATAAATTTGACAACTTAAGTGGACAAAACTTGTAAGAGACAAACAAACTCATACAAGGGGAAATAGTGTGAATATCCCTATAGCTATTAAAGAAATTGAATTATAGTGAAATACTTTCCCACAAAGAAAACTCTAGGTCCAAATGGCTTTATTGGTGAATTCTATAGGAGGAATTCTACAGAAACACTTCCAGATAAATAAAGAGGAGGGAATGCTTCCCCAACTCATTCTATGAAGCTGGCATTTCTATGATACCAAAGCCAGACAAGGACATAGAAGAAAGAAAACTTTAGATTGACATTCTTCATAATTTGGTATAAAATTCTTTTTAAAAATTTAGCAAGTTGAACTCAACAATGTATAAAAAAGATTATGACCAAGTAGAGTTTGTCCTGGGAATGCAAAGTTGGTTTAAAATTTGAAATCAATCAAACATTTGTAAGTCACATATTACAGACTGAAAAATAAAAATTGTATGATCACATCAGTATACACAGAAAAGTATGTGACAAAATCCAATATCATTTAATGAAAGATACAGATTTAAAGAATGTTATTTGGGGACAAATTTGTGGTAAAATTTTAAAGAAAAGCAAGAAAATGATACAGTACAAAATTCAGGATTGTGATTACCTCTGAGTAAGGAGGGAAAGGAAAGAAATTGAATAAACTAATATTCTTTTCTCAAACCCATTGGCTGATACACAGTGTTTGCTTTATTTTTGTCCATTATATCTTACACATATGTTATAAATATTTTAGTGTTTCAATACTTTGTAGAAGCAGTTTTTAAAGTTAGTGGGTTTTCTTTTTGTTTTTGTCTGAAATTGTGATGTAACAAGAAGACATCTATTTACTCTATTTACAGCTTTGAAAACTCATAACATTTGTGTACTGAAAGGAGTACCCTCTGTACCAAGTATTCAGTATTGTTGTTAATGTAATGTGATATTTTCTGTACACAGAATGAGTTGCTCTTTCGAGTGTCATTACCATGTGGGGAACAACAGTGAGAAGAGTGCCAGCAAGCCCAAAAGTAAATTCATAAACACTAATAACCTACTTATTAGAGATACACAGTGAGTTGTGACTAGACTACCAATTATATTTTTTTCTACAGTTCACTACTCAAAATATGTGAGTTTATAACAAACAGTTCTACCATGTTGTGGTCTTTATTTAGACCTATCCCAGGTTCGAATTCCAGTCACCTTCTTCCAGTCACCCTTTCCTTGCCAAGAGCGTGTCTGCAAATTACACCACAAGAATTTTACTAGGTTTATACACATTTTTGTTACAACATTCATAGAACCATATGTATACCACGATGAATATATTTCACATTCATTGGTCTAGAACATTTTGCTGAATGGACGTATCCAAATTGCTGCTTCCTTTCTTTACTCATACAAATGTTGCATTCATTCACTCAGCAAACATTAATGAGTACCTACGAGGGGGTGGGCATGATTCCAGGCTAACAAGGAAAAACAAGACATATCCCTTCCTTAAGGTACTCATGTTTAATGTGAAACAGACCCATACACAAATAATTGAGATATTTACAAATTACTTTGGTCCTGAAGCTCAGCCTGGAGACATGAGAAGATGACCTGGAGAAGATGACATTTGAATGGGGTCTTAAAGCATGTTTGCCTAGCAGGAGAATGGATGAATTTTCATTGTAAGTCAGAAGAAATTCCATGTGGTATGCATATAATATTGTACAGATGCATGAAGTTGCACGGCCTGTTCAAAAACATACTTATGATGTGATAGAGTGCAGAGCACCTAACAGAGGTGGTGGTGTGTGAAAGGCAGGTATAATCCATCTTTAAACACTTGCTTCTGCTAGATTCCAAGATAAGTTTTTATATCCTCTAGGTTGTCTCATACTCTGTGGTAGGGGGCATTATCTACATTTTACAAATAAGTTCAGTAAGATTGTAAAAGACTAAGTAGTTAGTCCATGGTCACACATGTAATTAGTGTCAGAATCCAGGTCCCTTTAACAGCAAAGCTGGAGCTCTTTCACTCTTATCATGCTGCTCCCTTGCCATGAACAGAAAGTGTCCCAGGTGTATTGGTTCAAGTACTCAGTCACCGAAAACCTTTATTATTTTTGTGAATCCTCGTGTCTGTGTGACTGTCTACTATATCCCTAACACATATCCTTCTTCCTTTATTATGCTATTTATTACATTACATTGTATCAATACATTATTTATTTGTATCTCCTCATTAAACCCCAGGCTTGAGTGTCTGATTCTTTTCAGAAAGAAAGTGCTTATTGAGTAGGTTCAAGACAAATGAATCGATGAATTTATGAAGGCATGTTTTGGGTTTTCCAATGCTCTTTAATGAGATAAAGACAATAGTATAAGAACATAAGGAAAGTATTGGATTTTCCTAACTTTAGATTGAAGCTCTCCTAAGATTCATGGAGAAAGAAAGGAAATTCCCTGGCGGTGTAGTGGTTAGGACTCTGTGCTTCCACTGCAAGGGGCCCAGGTTCGATCTCTGGTCGGGGAACTAAGATTCTGCATGCTGCGTGGGCAAAAAAAAAAAAGAATTCTGAGGAGCTCACTGAAAAGCTGTGAACATATGAATAGTTGGATAATGATGAGGGAATGGGTCCCTCATTTTTGTCCTGTGGCAGCCTGGCTGGAAGATGCTCTATAACATTAGAAGAAAACTTCAGCTGTTGTGTTCTGATTAGCGTATTGTCAGAGCACCAACACATCCGGGGATGAACAGGGTGATTTGGGGGAGACGGTGAGATAAACATTTATGTCATTTTATTGTACTGATCGCCTAGCCCCTTTTTCAGCAAAAGCCTTATTTTGTTTTTGTATTTCACTTTTTTTCCAAGAGATGGAAGAATTTTTCAACACATAAGAATTTATAGCACTGAAAACTCAAAAAGTCTCCCTAAGGAGAAGCAGTATGCCAAATAGTCATTGACATAAGAAAACACTATAAATTAATGCAGTAATAGTTCATGGTTGCTAAGAAAGGAACTTAATTTACAACTTGAAACAGGTTTGTGTTCCTTACAAATTCTGGAAATCAATCAGTGGCACGGAAACTGATCTGCTAAAAGAGAAGAAAATTGATTCTTTATATTGTCAACTACATCAATTTTTTTTTTTTTTAATTTTGAAGGAACAACTTTTAGAAACAAGTTTATTAACCATTAAGGAATTCTTTGATATTTAGTTTCCTAGTAAACTATCCAAAGAGAAGTGTTTATGGCCTCATTAGAAGATAGATTTTTACTGTGCCAATCATCATCTTCAAAACTGCAGTCTCTATTATGCCAAAGACAGGGAAATCAAAAGTTAAATGAGATAGAGCTGTCTATGTGAAAGACCAGCATTGCATCATGTTTTAGAATGCTGCTTTGCATCAAAGTATCTCAATATGAAGTAGTGGGAACTGAACACATTTGCATATTCCCCATTCGTGACATAGTGTTGGCATTCTCAGAAAGAATAACTGTAGCTGGTGGCAATTTTTATCTAAAGAGATTTGTGCATGTTAACAATATACCATCTTCTGTCAGCATAAGAAGAGCCTATGGGGCCCATTAACTCGCCAAATCTGCCACTGTTCTGCAAAGTTTTATTAAGCAAGTGCAGTCCCTAATAGTCACTTACAAAATTCATATCAAATGCTATCAATAAGCAAGGGGATTATTTTCTCCCAGTGAGAATGCATTTGAAGAGTATAAGAAGGCTTGACAAAAGAATAAAACACTTTAAGTGATCACTATATTAATATAAATATATCCTACCAGGAAGCCAATATATGTAAGTAGCATATGCACTTTAATGTCTGCCACTAATAAGTTCTCAGAGTACCATATTTTTCACAGATTTTCTTCCCATATTTTCTTTCTTTATGGTTTCTCTCAACTCTAACCACGAACCTGGTTGAAATTAAGCCAAAAGACACTGTGCGTTTATCCACACCTTTTAAAAAGCTTCCACTGGTTTTGGGTAGTTGGTAGACCTTTGATTAGCTTCAAAGGTCTACAACCAAAATAACTGGAAACATAGGCCCACAGGGTGCTGTGTTTCCTGAGCAAGTGTTCCTGAACCAGAGGATGCACCCGGAAATTAACAAACATCCAAGCCAAAGAGCGTCCTCCTTATGAAAAACCTTATGGTAATTAAATCAAATAGTGTCCATTGATCTTGAGTTGAATGCCAGGAAGCAGGAGCTTAATAGAAATCCCATTATCTAAATAAATCTAGAGAAATCTCAAGAGGGACAAGTCCACAGTGCCCTCTAAGAATGTAATAAAAATGTCTGTGAATTTCATCTTCAGAAGGACTCAACATTTCCCTAATACCTCTTCAATTACTATAATAACTCTTTAAAGTAATCAAGAGCAAATAGTACCAATCCTTGGAAACTGGAGGATAAGAAAGGGAATATAATATCCTCTAGAAACTGGAAGGAAGGAAGGAAGGAAGGTAGGTAGGTAGGTAGGTAGGTAAGGGAAGAGGGAAGGAAGTGGGGGGGAGGGAGGGAGAGGTGGGGAGAAGAAAGAAAGGAAGAAAAAACAATCTGTCATTAGAACCAGAACAAGAAATTTTGGCTCCTGCTCCATCAACACTCTCTTACTTGACACTTTTGATACCTTACTTACCATTTTGGAATGGAAGACCTTTCCCACACCAGGCTCACTCATTTTCAACCTCTTGTAAATAAGCTCTTTGTTTAAAATGACATAGCTATCATATTAATATTGCTACTGTTCCAATTGCTGTGCTATCTAAATAGTATGCAGGAAATGACTAGACTTAAGCTCCAGCCCTGAGAGGAAACTTTATAGTAGCTTTAAGGTAATGTGAGTTATAAAAGAAGTTGAGTATTAATTATAACACTTGTCATTTTTTAAAAAAGCTTGGTGGTATGTATAATTTTACCTCATTTTCTCATTTGCTACTGTTATTTAAATCACTTCCCAGCACTAAGCATGTGCATAAAAGATGATTGTTCCCAATTTAACCTTTTAAGTAAAATGTATTCTATTAAGTCATTACAGTTCCCTCTATTTTCTATGATGTTTATTCATTTATCTTCTGTCCTCAAGATAGACATCTGTGTCAGTGAATATTTTGGAGAAAGACCCCTAATTTTTATGCCCATCACCCATTTGGATGTTCTACACTGTTTTTTGAAATAGTTTGGTAGTATTCTAAAGAATTTCAAATTGTTAATTAAAATAATTAGCATTCCTACTAAAAATAGTAGATAGTATTCAGCCAAAAAGTTAAGTTACCATGTTCAACCTAACATGGCAAGGGAATTTGTAGTACTTAAAGTGCCTTAGATTTTATGGGATAACTTATGTCTGTTAAAAAAAAAAAGACAAAAACAAAAAATAAGACCCTACCCTTGTGTGAATTCCTTTTTCAGAATAACTGCACAAAATAAAATCATGTATGTAGTCTGAATACCATATTTCCTTTGCCTTTCTTCCACTACAAGATGAACTGGGAGCCATGTAAACCGGGAGGTAAAACCTGCTGTGGGTATTGGATTATCCATGAGATAGCAATTGAAAGTACTTTGTGCCCTGCCTATTCCTTTATAATCCTAGGCAAGTTAATTCATACGCACCACCACCATCATTAAATTCACAACCTTTACCACTCTCGGTTTCCATTTATCAAAAGTTTTCATTTATTGAGAAACATGTACCTGGAACTGTGCTAAGTGCTTTTTTACATTTATTTCATTCAGTTCTCACAACTCCTTGTACAGTGTTTTTATCTCATTTTTCACATGGGGAAACTAAGGTTTAAAGGAGCTTAGTAACTTGCCTGATAAATCTTGAATTCAATCCACATCTGTCCCATTATTAGCTATTATGTTATTGTGTAACATCTAATGTAAATTAACTCTATTTAGTTTATCATTAATTATCTAATAACTAATATTTATTAAGCACTTACTATGTGATCTTTTAAGTATTTTGCATAAACTTAAACAAATAATCTTCACTCTAAACCTACGGGGAAAGCAATATCAACCTCATTTTATATATGATGAGCTTGAGGCACAGAAAGTTAAAATAAATTGCAGGTAACCAGTAAGTATCTAGGTCAAGATTTTAACTCAGATGATTTCTTATCTGTGTAATGGAGATGAATTATTTTAGCTTGAACCTATTAGAACTGTAGATTTCTGAACATGTTAAACAAATTTATAGCTAACACTTGTTAATATTGGTCAACATAGAAAGATTTCTATTAATAACATATATTCAAATTAAAAGGGTAATAGTGTTCTAACATACGGGTGTTTGTCAAGTGTTTTCTTACATTTAATTCATGTTATCAATAATCTGAAAAATATAACAACTCTTCTATGATTCATCACAAGTATATAGTAGAGTGATTAAAAGTGCCGTGTTTAAGCTCTGGCTCCTCCGCTTACAAGATGTGCCGCAGTTTCTTTATCTGTCAAGATAATAATAGCTATCTTTACAGGTTACTGTGAGCATTAAATGAATTAATAGCTATAAAGAGTATAGGGTAGAACCTGTATATTACAAGTGCTCAGTATTAGCTTCTAGTATTATTTTTTTCTTCACCATCGTTGTTTTCCAATATTTTTTCATTTGTACTATAGATTCCACTGTATATTTTTTCAGACCTGGGAAAGACAGAATTTGGCCCACAATTGGAGCCTGATACATATGGATTGACATCTCCAACTGGAAACACGAAGAAAAGTCCAACAAGATTTTTAAGCAGTTAATACCAGGAAAATCACAAACATGTAGTGCTTTTGTCTAGAAAATAAAGAAATAGCTTAGGAAAGGAGGGCTAGGTGGGTGTGGGAAGATTTAGGAAGATTTTTGTATAATAACTGGGTCAATGAAATATGACTGAATGTTGTAGGTAAAGGAAGGAGGAGCTTATTACTCTGAGACCAATCTTGTATTTGGGAAAATGGAAGAGGTCCTCCTTGTTGGCAGAGTTCCCCTCATCTTGCTTCCACCCTTGAGCCACCAGAGTTTTATAGACTAATGTAGACAATGACATATGGTGAATATTGAACAGCTGTTGTTGAATATTGAAGTGATAATCCATGCAGAGTTGCTTAAGTATTTAGAACTTGGCCTCTTTGTTCATGAGAGATATTGGTTAGTAGCTTTCATATAACGTCTTTGCTTGATATTAACATCAAGGTAATGGTAGCCTCATAGAATGAGTTGGGAAATATTCCCTCCTCTAAATTTTCTGAAAGAATTTCTGTAGAACTGGTATTATTTCTTCCTTAAATGTTTGGTAGAATTCTTCAGGAAATCAGCTGGGTCTAGAGTTTTCATTCTGGGAAAGTTTTTAACTTTCAATACAAATCGATTAAAAAACAAACTATAGGGCTATTAGATGATCTCTTTCTTCCTATATAAGCTTTGGTAATTTGTGGCTTTCAAAATTGTATCCATTTCATCAGAGCTGTGTTCATCTAAACTTTTATCCACTGCTGAAGCAGGATTCTTCTTCCTATTCTAATGGATGCCCCTGAATTTTGAAGTTTTTCACTCTGGGTATTGGGAATAGGAACTTTATTCCCAACCTTGTGTAAACTTTGAGCACTGTGCTCTTTCCCCTTTGGGGCGGTTCTGTCCCAGGTCTTGGGTAGTTTCCTCACATGCATGTGATCATCAGCAATTAATTAAATACCTGAGGGGATCCTTTGCAGATCTCAGAAAGATTTCTGTATACCTCTCTTCTCTCCAATTCTCTGACCTAAACTCTGTCTGCCTTGGTTTCCCTGGACATCCAGCTTCATGTCCTCAGGCTGGGATATCCCTGGGCTCTGCCTATGTTCCCCTTCCTGCACCGCAACCTGGAAACTTTCTCCAGACAGTAAGCTGGAGCAATGGCGGGAGTCACCCCACCTGTTTTCCACCTCTCAAGAGGCACTGTCCTCTGTTGCCTGATGTCTAATCTCTTGAATGCCATTGTTTCATGTTTTGTCTATTTTAGAAATTTTTTTTTCAGGAGGAATTGTAAGTTTGTTCCCTTTTGCTCCATTTTGTCCAGATATAGAAGTCTGATCCTTGGGGATTAGATATATTGCTGTCATGCTCAAAGAGTTTTATTATATATTATACAGCCCTAGATTCTTGAGTTTTTCTGTTTTTGCGGATACAGAAACAACAGCCCAGTTAAAAGAACTGAAAGTATTAGAAATTTTTTAAAAGAATGAAATCCTTTTCACAGAAGTTTTAATGTACATATACTTCTTCATAACTGTCTTTAAGTTATGTACCAATAGAAATGAGGTGCCCCAGGCAGCCTGGGGAAAATGTTTTCTCAAATCTTTGCCAGTAAAAGATTTCACTTATTACAAATCTATATTAATTTATTGTTCAAAAAATGGCTGATATACAAGCAGGTCTGATCCTTGTCTCTTTAATTTCTTTGCAGTGCCAGATGAAAGCAAAGTCCATTCATTGGCTGGACACAAATCGGGTAAGAAATTCCTTGTAACTGACTTTATATTCTCCTTCCTGGAAATCTCTGGCTGTGTTTGAGTAGCAGATGGAACCTGTTTCCATCCACTCATCACTGAAAGACTTGCTAATTAATATATGAGATGTCTCTGACTTCCACAAAGGTGAATTATTGCTTGGCCGTGTGTATAGTGGCATAATGTATGCTGACTCAAATGTTTGAGAAGAAGGAAGAAAGGTTTCCAAAAAAATAATTATAAAACCCAAACTCTTTAACCTGTATGCCAGCTGAACACTTAGAATAACAAAAAATTACAAAGAAAACCCAAGAAAGTTTGAAATTCTTTTCCATGATGACTCTCACATTAAAGTGGCAGGACAAAGAATTCCAGAATAAGAAAAACGTGGCCATTTCTTCCTTCTCAAAAAAGAATCATTTTTTTGCCTGTCATCAAAGGGGATTGGGCCTGAGATGACTGTATTCTCTTTCTTTAGACTCATGAATGAGCTCCCTGGAGGTGCCCTAGGAAGTCCACAAGGACTCTGAGGGTCTCCAGGCTCTTTCTCTGTTTTGTGTGAGATACCTTCAGGTCTAAAATCCAAGCTTTTCCTTCATTGCCAAATGACCTACCTTCTATTCCTTTGCCCTTTCTTCATCATTTTTTTTTTTTGTTGTTGTTGTTCTTTTATTTATTTTTATTTATTTATTTATGACTGTGTTGAGTCTTTGTTTCTGTGCGAGGGCTTTCTCTAGTTGCGGCAAGCGGGGGCCACTCTTCATCGCGGTGCACGGGCCTCTCACCATCGCGGCCTCTCTTGTTGCAGAGCACAGGCTCCAGACGCGCAGGCTCAGTAATTGTGGCTCACGGGCCCAGTTGCTCCGTAGCATGTGGGATCTTCCCAGACCAGGGCTCGAACCCGTGTCCCCTCCATTGGCGGGCAGATTCTCAACCACTGCGCCACCAGAGAAGCCCTCTTCAGCATCATTTATTCCCATTAGTTGAAAACACTTAAAGCTACTAAGCTAGTAAATACAGCAGTAATCCTTTTCTTGTAAGGGTGCATTATTTAGGGGGAAACTATCCATTTTACTCTTAGAAATGCCACTCCAAACAACAGGAGGGTTATGATTTGTTGGCATCCCTTCATTTCTGAAACAAAGAAGTCGTTCCCATCACCAAGCATCTCCTGTGTTTATGGGCCAATTATGTTCTCAGCAGTAAGTGGCCTTGATGCCTCATTACTTCCATCATGTTCCAGGGCAAGATTATGATTTTTTTTTTCCTTTTCTTCTTTCTCCAGATTCACTAGTGATAACAGCAGGGAAGGTCTGGTTCACAACTCTTAGATGTTTTCTTTTCTGCCCCTCCTAATAAAGAGTCTAAGAGATTAGATCACTGTGAAAGAAAAGATTTCTGAGGGAGTGATAAATTGCCCCATGCTGCTTGTTCCCATCATCCACGTCCATTAAATTCTCTACTACTGGAAATATTTTTCGGAGTCTGAGAAGGAAGTTCTCATGGCCAAGGTACTCCAAGGATAGCCTGCATTATGTTCCTCTTAAATGCCTGGTACTTCTTGTCCTTAGCTCTCTTACACATATTAATATTTGAAGATAAAAACCTATTTACATACTGGGATGGGCTTCAAGGTAAGAAGTAGAAGCATTTTTTTAAGAATGTGTATCAGTTTGGTTTCTGAAAACAAATAATAAACTTTCTGGCTTTTTCCAGGAAATCAACTCTTACTCTAATCTTACTTCATTTCCAAACAAACTACTGTTAGCCAGTAACTAAAAATTATTGTCACTCTTTTTATAGGCAAACATTATCTTGGTATATTGCTATAGTATTTTAGGTACATTTTAATGATATATTTTTATGTAGTGTGAAATAAAGATAGTAGTAAAGAAGTACTCTAAACATAAAAATTGAAATAATCTTCCAAATTAAAAGAAAAATGTTAAAAATGGCATAATTTTAAAGCTGTCAGTCAGGTTAACTGTAAGGTTCACATGGCAGAGTTATTTTAGCTGGTAATAGAAATAATACTAATGGTCTTCATATCCCATGAATCAAACTGTTGAAATACATCAGATGTTTTAAATAAGATTTTTGTTACTAATGAACTATTATTACAATATTCACTATTCTTATATTTTAAGTACTTTTATATCCTATCACAACATCATCAAATTTTTCATTGGCTCTCTGTGGAACTGGGGCAAATGCTGAAAACAACCAGAAAGTTGATAACTTTGGAGCCAAAGTGGCATACGATAAAACACAGTGAAGAGGGCTAACCAGTCACCTCAAATTGTGTGCTCTAGACTTAAATTAAATGAGAGCACTCTATAAAACGTTAGAGACAGTACTGAGAAAATAAAAAGCAGCATGAAAGCAAAAGATGCTATTAAGGTCTTGAATTATAATTCTCTTCAAGAACCCATCCCTCCCATAAAGTGCAACTCCCTGTGTGGGCTACACTTGGGTAGAGCATTTTCCCATTAGGCTTTGGTGGTGACGACAGTGAAAGAGAATTAAGGGTCCTTTTGATTCTGGCATCCTGTTTCAGTCATTTTTAACATTCACCTAATATAGAACTATAGTCTCCATCTGCTACAGTCTAGACCACTAAGCAAGTTGCAAGTTTGGATTGTAATGTGCAACGTGCCCTGATCATTCATACTTATCTCGCCAATGTCAGCTTCTTTTTGTTTCACCTTTCTCTTCCCCAAATCCTTTCTCCAGAATTTTCAGGTGAAAAAGTGATAACTCTTTTGCTAAGAAGAAAGAATATCTCCCTCTGTCTCTTTTAAATTATAGAAATGTGGGCCTCTTTCCCACTATCCAAGACCATCAGGAAGTTAAATTAAATTTATGTGCTGGCCTAAATCTATCATCCATCCTCTTATTTAGAATGATATTCAACATTCTAATAAATTCATCTGAGTTAAAATTTCTTCTGAGTCAGCTACTTAGTGTGTAGAGAGCCATTTCATGCCAAGTTCCATCTGTTGGTCTGGCTTGGGTACTTCCCAAATTTGTGACAATATTTTTGGCACCGTTTCCTTGGCTTATTCTTTAAATGGTTGATTCCTCAGAGCTCAGATCAAATCAAAGTCTTAGGTAAGATAAATCTTTCTAACATTTTTGGCCCAAAATGTAGTATTCCCTCACCTCTTCTGGAATCAATCCAGTATTCTTGAGATTTCTCTAATAATCTACCTCAGGGGCTACCCCTGGCAGTGCATTGGATCTCATACCTTGGCAAGGAATATGGCAGGCTGGTACTCCTGTTTATAATCTTATGGGGTCCTCTTCCACATATAAGAGGTATTCATGTTTATGGGATGGTGAGACCTACCATAGAGAATTTAGGAGCAAAATGCTTTTTGTTTGGTTCCTTTAAAAAAAAATCATAAGTTTCAGAGAGCCTTGAAAAACCAAAAAGCTGTCTTTCACCTTTTTCCCTAACTATCTCACTAATTGAATTCTGACAAAACTCAAATCCTAGCAATGCACAGGGGAAATAACTTCAGCAAAATGTATATTTTAAACAATGAAACCATTTTTTAAAATGACAGATATTCTGAGGGAACATTAGAATCCAGAGAAAAATGACATCAGATTTGTCATAGCCTTTTTTTTTTTTTACATTATGCTTTAATTTTGGCTATACACAGACTCATAAAGTATGTCCGAGAAGGAGTCCTTTTTTTCCCCTATGTACTGAACTGACACTTAAACCAATAGTTTAATGCTCCTCAGCATTCAGACAGAAAGGACTTATAAATTTTACTTTTTTAAAATGTGCCTTCGTATTTTTTTGTTTTGATTTACTGCTTAGAATGGTTTTAATATGTATTGACTGTCTGCAGAGATCTTTGCTGACCCAGCTCTTTAAGATGATGCAGTACTGAAGAAAGCCGATGAGTCCTTCTTTATGAGCTCTGACATATTAATTAGCAAAATGGACTAAAAAGCTTTCCTTTTTCTATTTAAATTTCTTATAGTCTCAAACACCTGTCTATATAACTGTAAAACAGGCAAGTCTGTAAAAGTAATGGTTGGCAGTAAGTCCAGACCTTTTCTGAGATGAGTTTATCAATTCATGAGCAAGTATTCATTAACAGTCTAGGGGAACATCTCTCCAGCCGAGGTGCCTTGCAGCCACTAAGTACGGTTGGTATCTCAACACATTTTACTAATGAAGAAGCTGAAGCTCAAGGCATAAGTCCTTGTTCTCCCAGTTGGTAACTCTTAGCGTTAGGATAGAAACCCAGATGCGGTGTGGCAGAGCCCATGAATTTGGACACTTTATATTCCACCAGCATGTACCTAACACCTCACAATCTCAGGAACTGAGAAGAATATAGGAGTAAGACACAGTCTAGTTGGAAGGCATGACCCACATATCAAGATATCCTATAAATCATTACTTACTTTTTATAACCTCAGCTAGCTAAACCAGGAACACAGTAGGTGTAATTTCTCTATGGTAATTCAGTGAGCAAGAGAAGAACATCAAATCTGATCATTTGTGCCTTTGTTTCTCTGCATGCATGTGCACGTGAATGTGTGGGCCAAGAGATGTATGAGAAAAAAATATGCATGTGATGTACACGTATTATGCATAAGTTATAGGAAATGTGCATGTGATACGTGTCTTACAGCAAAGGCTGAGAGCTTAACATGCAAGTTACTAACTTGACAGAACATACATTCTGCTTTAAATGCATTGTGTGTAGGGACTTCCCTGGCAGTCCAGTGGTTAAGACCCTGCGCTCCTAATGCCGGGGGCACAGGTTCGATCCCTGGTCGGGAAACAAGATCCTGCATGCTACACGGTGCGGCCAAATAAATAAATAAATAGATGCATTGTGTGTAAACTTCAAATCTAGAATGTTCAAATGTAGCTAAAGAAATTGCTGAATCTTTGCAAAAGAAAAGATAAAACATAAGGTGATTGGATAGTCACTTTAAGAGTAATGGGTTATTAAATGATATTTCATAAATTTTGTTGAGTTTTAGTGTTCCATACTTTTATAGAATATCTAAGTTAAAATATGCATTTAAATTTTGGAGCACCAACCATGATCACTTTTCATATCTGAGTCTTCTAATTGAATTACTGTTTTTTATGACTTTTCATTGTTATTGTTGATGAGGAACTAAAATCATAGAGTAAGTGGGTAGTGGATTTGAACTCTGTTTCTTTCCTCATCAGTTGGTTAAGGTAATACTGCATGGTTATCTATTTGGACAAACATTTTTATTGGGTATTTTCTAAGCTTCTGTCATGTGTTATGTTGGATAACTATAGCTTTAGACACAAAAAAAGTATACATTTCCCACATGCTTCAGCCTTGGTTTACATTTCCATGGGATTCAGGATGTTTTCTTTAGAAAAAAATTAACGATACATCTAGGATTCTTTCTATAGAAACTTGATTATGAAGCAACCTTAGTGTCTCCTATATTGCAAAATGTTAGTGATTACTCTATCCTTTAAATTTCAAAGAATCAAATCAATCAAATCAAATTAGAAAGAAATATATCGTGAGATAAGGTTATTTACTATTCAAATATGGTGTAGGTGTGTGCATTTCTAAATTTCATGAGTAAATAGATACTACATTTTTTTATAAATCAACTTTCAAAACTATTTCTGTTCCACTCATGTTTATTAAATACCCACTTTGTAACAGGTATTAAGTTTTAAGCACTGGAGATACAAAGTGACATGTGTCAGAAAGGAAGTGCTTTCATAGCAGGATCTGAAAGATAAATAGAAGTTTGAGGAATAGAAAAGGTCACTGAGCTAACACTTTCCAGGCACATGGAAAGTTGTGAAAACATGAAACTTCATGGTGTGTTCCAGAAACTGTAAGCAATTCGGCATGGCAGGAGTGCAAAGGGGAGAGTGACATGCTACGAGGTTAAGCAAGAAGGCAGAGATTAGATCATGGGGAACGCCTACCAAATGAAAGAATGTGAATTTTATCCTACAGGCTCAGAGAATCTAAACAGATTAAAGAAGGGGAGTGGTCAGTTTTATAGTCTAGTGATATCACTCTGGTTGTTGTGGGGACTTGAAAGCATTTTTTTTTTTAAAGGCAAGAATAGTTAAAAAGACCACTGCAGTAGTCCAGATAAGAGATGATGTGGGCATAAATTTAAGTGATTAAATTAAGGAAAGAAAAGTAAGAAATATTTAGAGAATAAAGCCTTGAATTTTGTTGTTTGTTTGTTTTGTAATCAAACTTAGCGGGTAAGTGAGAAAGAGGGTCCAATTTGATTATCAGTGTATCAGTCAACTCTTGCTATAACCATGCTACGTAATAAAACCAACAGTTAACATTTATTTATTTTTATTTTTTTAAAAGGCTGGAGATTTTTTTTTTTTTATAACAGAGGTCTGTAAAGTATTTGTTTATTTATTTATTTATGGCTGTGTTGGGTCTTTGTTTCTGTGCGAGGGCTTTCTCTAGTTGTGGCAAGCAGGGGCCACTCTTCATCGCGGTGCGCGGGCCTCTCACTATCGCGGCCTCTCTTGTTGCGGAGCACAGGCTCAGTAATTGTGGCTCACGGGCCTAGTTGCTCCGCGGCATGTGGGATCCTCCTAGACCAGGGCTCGAACCTGTGTCCCCTGCACTGGCAGGCAGATTCTCAACCATTGCGCCACCAGGGAAGCCCAACATTTATTTCTTGATCACGTATCTTCAGGTGGGCTGGGACTTGCCGATCTCAGAAGCCTGTTTGGCCAGGCTTGGCTCTAACCTGTAGTTCAGGTCCAGGTTTTCTGCCTGTGTCTCTTATCCTCCTTGGGCCAATGGTTTCCTGAGGCAAGTACCTTTGATAACAACAGTGATAAGATGAAAATAGAGTAGACAGAGAGGGAACTCATAAGCTATGTGGCAGTGTTCATGTATTAATGATGTGAGAGTGAAGGTGATAGAAGGAATGATAAGAGGAATAGAAAGAAGTGTGGCAGGATAGCATGAGCTGTGAAAGAGTCAGGATTTTATATAATGGTAGAGAAACAATGTACCTGAACATGGAAATGCAAAATAAGTAGATAGCTGAGCCCCCTCCCAACCCTGACTTGCATGATATGGGTGAGAAAGAACAGCTTCAAATGAGAGGGCTACAGGAGAAGCAGAATTCTTGGTGGAGAGCTAGATTTCAATGAAAGCGAAAAGGAAGGGGAATTTTCAGAGAAGGGGTTGGAAGTGAACAGCATTTTGTCAACCATGGGAGGGTAGTGGAGATTCGAGAAGGCAAGGTGGAGGAGTCTGGGCTGGAGGGGAGAGTGGGACGGTGAGTCACAGGGAGATGGACAGAGTGGTGTAAGGCTAGCACAGGAAGGAGTAGATGACCAAAGGGCTCACACCTTGGGAAATGACTAAGGGTGTCAGGAGTGATGCACCTAGTTTGTTTAGATGGCTTTGCAGTTGCCGAGAGAATCAATTCTCAGTCTTTGGTAAACAGAAAAAAGGCTTGGGCCAGTTATGACTCAGTGGTGGCCTGGATGAATTATTTTTTGTAAAGAGATCCTATCTCTGAAGGATGAGGAGATGAAGATTTTCCAGGAGGAAACGGTCCCAAGGTTACAAGTTTTGAGGAGATGCTTAAATTTTACTGGGTTTGGAAACCGAGAAATGACCATGGGTAATCATTTCTGCTGGACAGGAAACAGGACAGCAGGCTCAAAATGAAGTGGCTTGAGGAGGAATGGGAGGTGGAAACAAGGATAGATGATCTATCCAGAAGCTTAATATTAAGAGAAAAAAGAGAGATGTATCTAGCGAAGAGAAGTTGTCTTTTGTTGGTGGTGGTGTTCTATTTCATGTTATTAATGAGAAACACTGGACCAAGTTTGTTGACTGAGAAGAAAGAGACATTTGTAAGAGAATGAAGAACGAGGAAAGAGGAAATTTTTAAAGGGGTAGGATTAAGAGTATAGTTTTATAGCAGTTGGCTTTGAAGAGGATGAGCCAAGATTGAAGGGAAAGTGGCAGGGTTGCATGTAGTACAGATAAATTTGTAGGTAGAGGGGGTAAGAAATTAAGGATGTTAATGGTCTCAATTTTCTTGATGATGTCGAAGTCTGTACATAATGGCATTGTAGGGTTGGTCAGTAGGCTGGTCAAGAAAATAAGAAACACTATAGATAATAGGTAGCCCATGTTGGGATGTGTTTAAGTCACTGAAGCAAAATTGGATGGGAAACTATGAAACAATATATTTACACCTGCACATGCACATATTCACTGCATTCAAGGGTTGAGTTACAAATGAGCTACAATTTTCCCCTGAACTAAAATGTTCATATCTTTTGCAGTTATATTTTCAATTCTCTATTTATGGTGAAATTATAGAAAGTTAGGACTAAGTGGATAGTTATATATGTCTAATACAACCAACTTATTTTAAAGAGTAGATTGATACCTAGACAGGGACAATCACCCCCCACCAAAGGCCCAGCTGGTCAGACCTGTTGACTTCTACTTCAGCAACCTCTTGCTTTGTGAATTCAAACATCATTGCTACCAGTTTTGCCTGACTTAATAACCTAAACTATCATTAAAATCCTCAAAATTTCCCCAAACCCAGCATGGATAACAGAAAGAATAATTTAGCACAGCACTGGTCTTTTGTCTTTTCAGCTTCTCTCATTGAAACCCACCAGAATTGAATAAGCTTCTATATACAAAAAGTATGTACTTTGTTCAAAGTTTATTACAGACTTTGTCACAAAGTCTGTATCTGTTTATGGTTGCTATTCATTATACTTTATATTTTTATTATGGTGTTCTGTTTATTTTTCCCCTAAATATAAATGTACAGGACAAATTATTCTGAGTTCCAATAGACATTTGTTGATACGGTGTATTCGGTACATACTTTCCCCCTGTGCCCTTATATATTGATATTGATATTACAAAATTCTCAGCAATGAAATTTTTTATTATCCTGTCTCATAATTCAGAACTCAACAGCTTATCTTTGGAGATAAAATTTACTGCGCTTAAGTGTGCATTGATTTAGAAAATGTATAGTTTCTAAAGTTTTAACTGTTTGAACAAATTAAAAATAATTTTATAAAGAGACGACCCTATTTCTATGTATGTCAAATTCTTCAAATGTGGCTGAACTCTCTCAAACTTCACCATCCATGGGGAATATGTGTCTTGTACATTTGGAAAACAGTGGTTTGGAACTGACAATTCTAATAGCGTTTCTAAATGCCAGAGTGAACATCTGCAGTGAAAAATATTATTAAATGACTACATGATGGTTGATAAACATTATTAAATGACTACATGATGGTTGACAAAAATACAAAGTGAATGTTTGACATTAAAACTTTACTGCAGGCTGAGCTATCTGTACTCAGCTTTGGACTACCTGTGCGACTGGAGAGGGACAGCAGTAGGAGCCACAGAAAACAGCGAGTGACTTAGAAATTACACAGAAACGCCTTCATCAGTCAGAATATTATTGTATGGACTTGAATGTATCATGGGTAAAAACAAATCACATTCTCAAAAACATAATAACTATAAATGTTAAGCTGTGAGCACC
The DNA here is from genome assembly GCF_028023285.1 of Balaenoptera ricei. Lineage (NCBI taxonomy): Eukaryota > Metazoa > Chordata > Mammalia > Artiodactyla > Balaenopteridae > Balaenoptera > Balaenoptera ricei. Next base: position 90,952,309 of record NC_082645.1, read on the forward strand.
AATTCGGTCCTCTTTCCTTTATATTCAGCTTTAGGATCTCCTGAGTAAACTTCTTGCAATGAAACTATTTCAGTAAAATTGTTGGACTCTATATACCTACTAGCTTTTTTTTTTTTTAATTTATTTATTTTATTTATTTATTTTTGGCTGCGTTGGGTCTTCGTTGCTGTGCGTGGGCTTTCTCTAGTTGCGGCGAGTGGGGGCTAGTCTTCGTTGCAGTGCGTGGGCTTCTCATTGCAGTGGCTTCTCTTGTTGCAGAGCATGGGCTCTAGATGTGCAGGCTCAGTAGTTGTGGCTCATGGGCTTAGTTGCTCTGCGGCATGTGGGATCTTCCTGGACCAGGGTTTGAACCCCTCTCCCCTGCATTGGTAGGCGGATTCTTAACCACTGCGCCACCAGGGAAGCCCCCTGCTAGCTTTAAATGATGGCAGCCCTTTATCAAGAGTAGATTTGGCAAGGGCTACAAAGCTTTTCAGTTCCTATGTAATTATTTTAGAAAGGTTTACATTGACACCTGGAATTTTAAATCACTCTTCTAAGGAAAGTATTTTATGTCTAAATGTGTTGTGGAGAGAAAAAACGGAGACACTCTGATTCCAATGACCCAGAGAGGTTATAGCTCCCTGCTTGTAGGACCTTTTATTTTAAACTTCTACGGATAATCTAGCTGCCAGTGTTAAGTGATTGGCTGTTTAGACATTCCAGCAGTGTTTTACTTCTGAACTCTTCTCACCAAAATATTAGCCTACATATGATATTGGAAGGACAAGTTTAAAACCCAGCCTGAGACACCTGAAGATCAGCTTTTACATAATAGATGCCCAATCTGTGTTGAATAACATACAGTATGTCAAAGCCTAAATTTTGTTTTGTTTAATATCTGATAAAGGTATAACAATGCCAACTAATGGTGAGAAATATTTTAGGGTATATTGGCTTTGATAATGTCGGTGTGACTTTACACAAGTTGTGTGTGTATACACACATATGAGTTTCATAAATGAATGCTGGGTTGATGGGGAGGGAAGCATTAAAAGACTAGTATATTTCAAGAAGGGTTTTGCCTACTTAAAAAAATGCTCATTTGTTCCTGTATTTAGGCTCTATCGACAGGGATAAATTTCAGTACCTTTAACAAGTCACACCATGCCCTCTATCGCCTTGTCTTGACCTGCCCTTGCAGCCTGTCTCATGCCACCGTCAACCTCTACCCCACCCCATCCCCGCCTCATCACACTTGTTCCCAATTCACAGAGCTACTCACCACTGTTGTCTGACCATATCTTATTCTTTCATGCCTCAGAGCCCCAGCGGAACTCTTTGAAGGCCCACCTCCCTCAGAAACCCTCCCCAGTTTCCTCAGACCGAGGTCTCCTCTGGTATCTAGCCTTGTTTAACTTCAGGTGTCTCCAGCCTCTGGTTTTATACTTTTTAACTTCTCTCACCCTTTGCTGCCCTAGCTCACACTTCTGCTCTAGAGCCAGTTAGCCCCCAAGGACCCACACAGGCTGCTTCTCAAATCTCCTTTGATCAATAGTCATGACTCCCTTAGACCATTAATAATCCCAAGGCCTACCTTTTCCTCATATAGGCAGGAGAACTCTGTTATCTACCGAATGAAAGGGCAGGAACCAGTGTTAACTCTTTTATTAAACCAGTATTTATTGAATGCTTACTGTGTGCCAGACACTGTGCCAGGTACCACAAATACAAGGTTGTGTAGACTGTGGATTCTGCCCCTAAGGTACTCACAGTTTAGTAGCAACAGTAGGAATGCAAACACTGAAACTACCATGTGCTTATACATAAATGCAAATACTTAGAAAAAGTAACAGTGGCTACCTTTACTTAGAGGAAGAAGATGAGGTTGGGGGTCAAGGGGGACTTCTGCTTTATCTGTAGTATTTGAATTTTTACATTGAGACTATATTTATGTGCAGTTTGAGTAATGAAAAACTTTATGGGTTTAAAAAAGTAAAATCTTTTCAAACATACTAAAATTTCACATGCTGAATCTAATCATTGAAATGTTGTACACATGAGATGATTTAGCATGGGGACTGGCACAGAATATGCACAGAAGAACCACAGGAAAAGGGATAGTTTCTGGGAAGGAGATGAGAGGCTGAATCCCAGAGTCATGCTGGGAACCTATTTGGGGCCCAGAAGTATTTTGGGAGGAAGGGAATAGAGACAGACTTAACCATGAGATACCTCATTTATGGGTTGCTGGAAAATGTGCCAATGAAAAACATATTTGGAGAATGTTAAACTCCCCTGTCAATTTTTGGTATCCTAGAGGGCAGGAACTTAGTCTTTGAAATTTATTCAGTAAGGCACCCACTTCATGGTTTTTAGAGGTTCATGGTGCCCAACTGTGTCCAATAAAAGCAGAATTATAATGAGGGCTTGTGATGAATATGTAAAAGTTAAAGAGAAAACTTAAAGCAACCTAGATTACTTCTTGCTAAAATAAGCAAATGCAAATTCATTAACACTCTATTGATAATTAGAAACCACACAGACACACACACAAAACAACTTACAAATTCCACCCCATCAAAATAGAACAAAGCTGTTGAAAGTTACCTTTTGAATAAAAACCCTTTTATTAACTAATCCTTTTTTGTAAATGTGCATGCCTTTTCAACCAGGAAAACAACAACTGCAAAGAAAGAGGGAGAAAAAAAGCAGATAGTTTTGTAAAGTATCATGATATTGCCATCAGGGAGTTGTCAGAGGTATTTAGAAATGTTTCTGTCAAACTGGTGATGGAGGCTTTTTACTTGTTATACTCAGAGAAAATGTTACTATCGGTTGGTCTAGTGACCTAGTGGTTGATGAACTATTTTAGGTGATTTATATGGACAAACACTTCTTATTTTTTAAAAGTATGGATCTATATTGTGTATTAGTAAAGTACTATTTTTCTATTTATAATAGTGCTACATTTTTAAAAATAAAATATTCGCGGAAAAAGTATGAGATTTTAAATAATATTAGGAAATAACAGTATAAAATGATCTGTGAACATGGCAAAATATCCTGAAGTCATATGACACAGTTTGCTGAGGTCTGGGAAACAGTGATGAATTCTGTTAAGTTTCCATCAGCATGTCCATAGTTTCCATCATCGTGCTTTTTGGCAAAGCTCCGAAAATCTTGGTTTGAGAAAAGTACGTCCACCCTGAGGCCTTGGGCTATATAATACTCACTCTCTGGGCCCCATTTCCTGTCCATGGACCAATGCCTTCAATTCTGGTTGAACACTGGCTCCTTCAGCAAAGAAATGTCCAAATCTTCAACTGTTTCTTACTGTGAACTTCTCTCCATCAAGTTTAACCCGAGTTATATTTTGAAGTACATGCCTCTAACAGGCCATCTTCATCAGAGAAGGAAACATAACAGATACAGTGGTGCCCTTCTGTGTGAGCCTGGAAAGGCAGTCTCGTACAAATGCAGAGTTAGCCTTCACTTTTCACCTTTCTTTACCTACCGCATTAATCCAGTAGGAAATCAGGTTTGTCCCACAGGAACACAACCCAAAGCTTTCCTTCCTACCCTTACCCATGCCACCATCACCTCATGCCTTCAGTAGCCTCCTAACTTCTATACTCTCTGCCGTTCCATCCTCCTCACAAGAGCCAAAGGGATCTCTGGCAAACATGACACAAATCATGTCCTCAAATGCTTACAATCCTCCGATGGCTTCCCACCGTTCATAGAAAATAATCCACATTTCTGACCACGACCCCCAAGGCCAGCCTCATCTCCCTGCTTGCCTTGCTGACTTTGTCCCCACTGCTCCTCCTCCTTCAGGACACTTGGCCCGGGTTGCCTGCTCTCTGTGTTCAGCAGGCCAACTTGTTCTCTTCTGGGGCCCTTTGCACATGCCTCCCCTCTGCTCAGAATGATCTCCCTCCCCTTCACGTGGCTGATTCCTTCTGATTCAGTTCTTAGGTCAAGTGTTCTTTCTTCAGATATACCTTCCCTGACCACCCCATCTAAAAGAGGCAAAATAAGTCAGTTTCTGTCACTTAGTCTGTTCACTTCCCAATAGCACTTATCACAGTCTGTGGTGTGTGTGTGTACGTGTGTGTGTTTAACGTACTGTCTGTCCCCTCACCTACAGAACGTGAGCTGCACACAGGCAGAGACCTTGGGCCCCAGTGCAGGAGCAGTATCTGGCACAGAGTAGGCATCCTTTGCTCAATATTTGCTAAGTCTTTTTCTTGTATGTCTTTTTGCATATTTTTACTTTCAAACTCCCCATGTCTTTATGTTTTATATGTGTGTCTTGTCTTAAATCTTTTTGTTTTTGTGTTTGGTCTGACAATCTGAATTGTAACTGGGAATGTGGCACATTTGCACGTATTGAGATTACTAGCATATTTAGATTTATGTTTATCATACTATTTTATACATGAGTCGCTTCTTGTCCTCTTAGAATGAATTCCTGTTTCATTTTGGGATTTTTTTTGTTTTTTTTGTTTTTTTTTATTTTTGGCTGCGTGGGGTCTTTGTTGCTGCGCGCGGGCTTTCTCTAGTTGCGGCGAGCGGGGGCTACTCTTCATTGCGGTGCGCGGGCTTCTCATTGTGGTGGCTTCTCTTGTTGCAGAGCACGGGCCCTAGGCACAGGGACTTCAGTAGTTGTGGCACGCAGGCTCAGTAGTTGTGGCTCACGGGCTCTAGAGCGCAGGCTCAGTAGTTGTGGCTCATGGGCTCTAGAGCACAGGCTCAGTAGTTGTGGCTCACGGGCTCTAGAGCACAGGCTCAGTAGTTGTGGCTCACGGGCTCTAGAGTGCAGGTTCAGTAGTTGTGGCGCATGAGCTTAGTTGCTCCGCAGCACGTGAGATCTTCCCAGACCAGGGCTCGAACCCGTGTCCTCTGCATTAGCAGGCAGATTCTCAACCACTGCGCTACCAGGGAAGCCCTTCATTTTGTTTTTAAACCCACTTTTTTCTTATATTAATTTGAAAATTATACACTTCACTTTTATCATGCATACTTAATAAACTCTAAAATTAGTTCATACTTAATCCTTTTCCCAAACAATATAAGGAACTTTTGCTCTCCTTACCCCCTCCCAATTTCTATACTGTGTTCCATTTTTTTCTTTCTTATTTTTTGATTCACATATTATATACTAATTTTAATGTTTTCTGTATCTATTATTTTTTCACACTCACCCGTGTATTTACAAATTTCTTTTCTTACCATTCTTTCTTATACCTCAGATCTTCCTTCTGGGATCATTTTCCTTCTTTCTGAAGTATGCTCTTCAGATATTCCTTTAATGATGGTCTATTGATTATACTCTGTTGTTTATCAGGAAACATCTTGTTCTGACAACTAGTTTTGTTGAGTATACAGTGTTATGCTGGCAGCACGCTGAAGGTGTTTTTTCTACTGTCTTCTGGCTTCTACTGTGAAAAGTCAGCCATTGGTTTAATTGGCCTCTCTGTACCAGTGATCAGTCCTTTCTCTGGACACTTTTAAATTCTCTTTGTCTTTGATGTTTACTTTCACTACCATCTAGGTCTTGCTGTAGGTTTCTTTATATTATCTTTCTTTGTGTATAATGTGTCTCCTATGGCTGTATATTAATGTTTTCCATCACTTCTGGGAAATTATAAATTATAAATGTTAATGTGCCTCTTCCCCAGTGGAACTCTTATTAGATGTATGTTAGACCTCACTCTTCAGCCATGTCTCCTAGACAGTCTTTCATACTTTTCTGTCGCCTTGATTCTGTATTTCATTCTGAGTAATTTCTCCAGGTCTATCTTCTAATTACAATTTGGTATCCACATATCTCTCGTGTTTCTGCTGATTCTCATCCATGGTGACTTTTTCTTGGTGGATTTGGTAATTTCTCTTTAGGATGTCATACTTGGTTGGATTTAATGTGTGAGCATTTGGGGGAGCCTGATTTGCATGTGCTTTTCTCCACAGAAGATTTAGATTTGCTGCTTCTGGGGTACAAGCAGAGTACTACTAACCTGGAACCACTTTCATATAATTTCTTGGCTGACAGCTTAATTAATTGGGAGAAAAATAAACTTGATTCAATAACTCCAAGAGGACAGTTGTCCTGTGGTTGAAAATTCTCAAAGAGACATGAAGATTGTTTTTTTGGTTTGTTTTGTTTTCATTGTTATTTTTCCTTTCTAGAACCAGATTAAAGAGAGATTTTCTTGAACTAGCTTTGCAGAGGAAAGTGTATTTGATCTTTGAGGTTTCTTAGCCTACCCTTCTCCTAAGGTTGTAGGTCCTTTTGAGGGTTGCTTTGCTTCAGGATTTCCCTTAATTTCCTATGAGCTAAGCAGTGCATTTAAATGTATATTTGTTTTAATTTATCTAGGATCTATTTGTATTTTATTATCGGGATTTTGAGAATTAATACATAGCTGGAAGCAGAAGTCTCTAGTCTAATAATTGCTGAATGAATGAATGGATGAAAGAATGAATGATTATCCTTCATAAATGGCTGAATTCAAATAAACCATTGGGCTCAATGCAGATTAAAGCACATGTTCACCCAGACATGGTTTTATCTCACTGAGTCTGGATTACTTTTGACAAAATACTCTTTAGAAGTATATGGAAAGCCACATGACATAGGAACAAAGTTGGGAATGATGTCCATAATATGCTGAGAAAATTTGAAATGGAAAATTCCCTTCATAAGAAACCACATAGTAAAAAGTTCTGGTTATATTTGTAGTTTCAGGCTATGATTTATTATACTGTCTAGAGATTATTATAATGATTCATTGTTATAGGAAGAAATAAAGTAGGGTTTACAAAGGAGCTTTTATCAGATTATGATTTGCCTTGTCATGAAGTGGGGAAGAAGAGGCTTATCTGGCTATTTGTTGTCACTGCCTATGTGGGCCATGGATCAGATACTGATTAGAATTTTTTTTTGACTCCTAGAACACCCTCCAGAGTGAATTCCTTGTCATGACCGCACCCAAAGAGTAGTTTATGAGAAGGCTGTTTGATAGATCCTTTAGGTACTAAAACAAATCAAAACCAGTCCTGTTCATTCCAGCAAAAGCTGTCCTTCCATACATTCTCCTTTTTGCATCAAATGCTCTTTGGTTTTTCTCTTTCTGAAGTCCAGAAATTCTGGTACTTTTATAGAATTTTTGTGCAACTTCTCATTTATGCAAGACATGTTACCATAGAATAGGTGCTGAGACTGGGCAAAGGAACAACATGAGAATTTGGATGATGTCAGCTTATAGTCCTATAACTGAAGAGCTTATCTTTGCTGTTAGAGTCTACTAGGATTAAGGAAACCCCATTAGTTCTCTGGAATGAAAATACTGTCTTGGTAAGCATTAGTAACATAGATGATGTGCTTGTTGCCTGTCGTGGATGAAGAAATTAGTAGACTTTTATTTTTCTTCTTCTTTCTCTGTGCCATTTCATCCTTTGTTTCTATGAATTAGAATTTCTGGGTATGGCATCCAGGGCTGACACTGCACACACAATACCCTTGGCTCCAAGGAGGTCGTGAATTTGGATCATTTCCCAGATTATACATCTGCCCCTGTAGCTTGCATTTCAGAGCATATGGCCGTGGCAGAGGGGGCATATTAGAAATTGTCCCTGCATTGCTTCTGAAGTGTAAGAAAGAGGAAGCACCTTTTCATCCGGTCATGAAGTTGTTACTTGAGTGTTAAAACGGTATGGGTAAAACTGTTTTCTTGTGAATTCCTTTCAGTAAGTTAAAATGGATTCAGTGTGTTGCTGTCACAGAATTCATACAAAGTACTATATGGTAGAAACACACAACACCAAAAAACCCTGAATTTTGTTAAGGAATTCATATGTCATTTGAAATGTATACAGCAATGCCTACAAGAAGGAACAACTTGAAATGGTCCATTTATTGCTTTTCATTGTATTCATTTCTCAAGTGCTAACAAATAATTTTTCTTAAAATATTTATGTCTACATGCAAGTATTCATTGGAGTAGTATGTTTATTTCCAGGGATATTAGCCATTAGGGCTTCTTTTGAAATTGTGAAAATTTAAGATTCTGCAAACTAGGTATAGAATGCTACCAAAAGGCAATTTAGGGCTAATTTGAGGCCCAAGGTAACCGGTGAGGTGCTGTGAGGATAATGCTTTGTGGAAAAGTAAGAAGGCAAAGAGGTGAATGTTAGCGGAGATGTATCGTTCTCTCTCCTCAGCTAATCAGTCACTTGTGTTCTGAATATATCCCCAGCTATTTCTTCCAAGGCCTTCTCCAATCAATGAATGGCTTTCTCTTCCATCTTCATATTCTTCCGCATCTTTGGCTCCTTCCTTTCATCCAAGGAGGAATAATCTAGGTGAGAAAGAAATAGTGAGTGGAAATGGTGGGAGTATATGGAAGCAGGGAGTAACAGAAGGAAGGGGAGTCTAAGCAAAAGCAATGGATAGCAGTAAGTACAAATGGGAACTATGTCTTAGAAGTTTGTTTTCCTTGCTAAGGTGTCTCACATGATCACTTAAATAGCAGACAGATTGACCATGTTAAAACAAAATCTGGGCCATGTCATTTTTCTTCTTTGAAGCCTTCATTGTGGATCAGCTACATAACCAAACATAAAAAGAAAAGAGGACCTCCACCTGTACCTTACATTAGATAAGAAATTTATTCAGAATGATTCATAAATCTAAATGTAAAACCTAAACCTTTAAAGCTTCTAGAAAAAAATAGGAGAAATTTTAGTGATAGTTGATTAAGCAGTACGTCTTTTAGGACCAGCTAGACTACTGAGTTATTTTAAGTAAGTAGTGATGAGAGGTTGAAGACGATTGTTAAAGAGAATAGGAGAATTGATAAATGTGTTATAAAAGATGTTGCAGATATAGGGTATTTAGGACTTGACAATTTCCTGTATTTGGGGACAAGAGATGGGGGGGGGGGGACTCAAAACTTGCCTGAGACTTTTAGGCTGGAAGATCAGCAGGAAGGTGGTGCCTTTGACCAAATGAAAGGAACCATGAAGAAAAGCCAAATTATGAGGAAGAGGCATTTGAAAATACTAGTCTGGAACTCAAGAGAGAGGTCAAGGTTAGCAATACGGATTTGGAAGTCATCTGCATAGAGGAGATATTGAATCTTGGATTTGTCCACAAGATTGCACAGATTAAATTAAGTAATAATTCTTTAAAGAGTTAGTAGCCATTAGTTAATTTGGTTAACTAAAAGCTTAAGATGAAGGCAAAGGCAGTTACTAGGCTTAATGATCAGTCTCATTTTTGCTATTATCATGTTCAATAGCTTGAAACGACTAGGATTTTTCTCTGAAAATTAGCAGCTGTATGGAAATGCAAAATTTCTAGCAGTTACAAATTCCATATCAAGTTAAATCAATTTACATATTTATATTCTTAAGGGATCTTAAACACACAAATGAGATTTTTGTTCAAGTTTTTAAATATTAGGTGGATATAAGTGCATAGAAGTCATTATGCAATGAAATTTGCACTGATTTTGCCCATATAGTCTTGGGTTTTCTTTTAAAATGCAATTTTTTGCTTGTTTATCATATTAGTTGTTTAATTACTTAAAATTAATTAAAAATACTGTTTTACACACATACATAAAATGTGAAGGTTTGCAAAGAGTGACTATTATATCTATAGTTAATTAGTAATTCACATTACCCACATATAAAATCATATATTTTAATTTGCATAGTCTCTATGCTTGTGTTTGCTGGTATTAATGCTGAAATTTTCACAGAAATTGCTCTAAGCTTTACGGTCCTCAGAACAAGCCAGGAAAAAATATCAACACTGAAACTGGATGGAGGTAGCACCAATGACTTACTCCAAGATAAATTAATATTTCCTTTTTTTTAGACTTAGACAAAGAAAAGACTTCCAAGGATAAAAATAAAATGCCTATTTACGCGGCAGCCTTTGAGGACTATTGGAGTGGTATATAGAATAGATGCACTTTCAAGAGTGAAAATCTGATGTTCAGTGTCTAAATGTTAGAAACAATCTGGAATATTTACTTTTAAAATTATGTGAAGGGCTCTGCAGCTTTTTCTTCATTGAATTTTGATGTGCTGATATAATGATGACTGTTTTTCTACCTACAAGTGGGATAATTTCTTATATGTGTGGATTAGGGTGGAATCTCAGGTGCTTTTTGATATGCTACTTTCAATATTGCTACTGACATATTGAGACTTCACAGAAAAGAGATTCAACGCAGTGTCGTTATGTAGATGTCACTTTTCATTGTTTTATTCTCAGAAATGAGAAAAACTCTCTTCTAGAAAACATTGATAACAAGGGAGATTTTTTATTTTTTAAATTAATATTCAGTGCTCTTTTTAAAACTTGATATTCATTGATTACAGTAGTTTCAAGTCACATGCTAGTACAGAAAATTGAGATATTCAAATCTTTGGATTTTTCAGAAGTGAATTTTATCAGATACATATTTATTAAATTAAACAGGCTATCAACTAGAGCCTAGAAATTATCTGTTCATACAGATTTTTATCATCTTGGAACTTGGCCGGGACATAAAATGTAAATCTTGAGAGAAGCGCTTTTGATTTTTATTAAAAGTAACTTACACATCATATAAGGCATCAATCAGAAGACTCATTAGGAACCTCATACCAAAACATTAAAATGTTTCTTCTACTAAGATCATACCACTGTATCTTTGAAAATACTTAGCTTCTGATCTGAATATGCTTTGCCTTTTAGACCTCCATTTGAAGGAAGGAAAAGTAAATTTTGATTAAATATCTATTGATTTACTGTCTCTTAAACCCACCAGATAGAGTTTGTCTAAGACTAAAATGCAGTTACCTCGAGAATAAATTTTGGCGTATGAAATGGAATTTGGAAACTGTTTAACTAGACACAGAGAATTCAATCAATTTAGAACACAAGTAAGGTGAACACGATCTTATGTCATTCAAGATGCAGTGGTATTTTAAGGAGGGAAAAATAAATTTAAAAGAAATTTAGTTTTGTAGCTCATAACTTCATGCAACATTGTAGATCAAAAATACAATTATTGGAATCTTTGTTGGTGTCGTAAGCAACTGTTGCTTAGTGATTTCCCTGGAGGCACATGTGCTAGCATCCAATGCTGAGAGAGAGTTAGGTCAGAGGAAGTACTTAGCATAGCACCTAGAACATACTAAGTATTCAGTAAATGTTAACATGTACTATGATTTTTGTTGCTATTTTCTATACCAGTCTGTGTCTCTCTTCACCTTTCTCCCCTCAGTCTAATTTCAAAAAGCATGATTTTGGCTTCACTAGATTTGAACTACTGATTCTGGGTTTTTTGACAATAAAAGGATTCTTTTCAGTATCTTACCCTGTGTCAGCCATCATTAAGGAAAGAGGAAGAGGTGGGCGATGGTGGGGGTCTCCTTGTGGACTTATCTTGCACATGTAGTTTTCAGTCAGGTTGAAGGAATATAAGTGATTTTCAGTGAGACATGCCACTTTCCAGACTTGTTATTGAAAGACTCTTTCAGTCCAGGCTATTAGGAGCATTTTCAACAAAAAGAATCCCATCTTCAATCTTAATGATACTAAAGGAAAAGTAGGAAAAAGGGCATTTCTCCCACAAGATTTAGAATATCTGCAGTTATTTTCCCAGAGTTTTTTGCTAAAATCGAAGCTAATCTAGCTCATTTTGAAATTTTACTAATGCATACCTTGGATTTTTAAAGATGAGAATTCACTCTAAGTTCCCTTTTCTTATTTTTCTTTGATAGTCCCAATAATATTTCTCTATTTCAGCCAACACTGATAACAGAACTTCTTTAGCACTTTACACTCATACAAATTATGACATCAAGTAGTAATTCTTGACTTCTTGCTCTGCCTGATACTGCATGAAATACTGTGAGAATCCAAAAGAAGTAAAAGGTATAGGGAGCAGACAAGTTTTCAAAGAAGGTAAAACTTAAACATATGAAACAATTAAGAACAAGTGAACTCTGAAATAGAAAGTGCCAGATTGTGTGACACAGACAATAGGGCAGCAGGGCTTAGAGATGGGCAAGATCAGCGTGGGCTGTATTCATCAAGGAAGGATTTGGCCTGAGCTTTGAAGGACTGGTTGGATTTGGATCACGATAGAAAAGAGGAGAAGGCATTCCAGGCAGCAGGGAAAGCAAAAGCAAGCTCAGAAGCAGAAATGTCACGCAAATGTCATAGTATGCCCTAATTTTAATGATCCCGCAGTCCTAGGAGGTGACTTTGGTCTCCTTGTAATTTACATCAGCAGCAAAATATTCCAGTTTAGTAGCTGGCTTCATTAGAGAGAAGGAAGATTGAAGAGTGAATACTGAATAAATCTATTTAACAAGTAATGATAGTAAATAAAAATATGAAAAAGCTGAAGTTTTAGTTTCTAGCAATTCCAAGCATGTTCTTTAGTCCCTGGCTTGGTTTTAAGAGGACAGAATTCCTAGGGCATCATAAAAGACCTCAAACATTCAAGATAACTAATCTAATCTCTAAACTAGAGGAAGGATGTTTTTCTTAATACTGTAATGAAAAAGGTTGCTGCCATATTTTATATGGCACCAACTCTGCTGGTTATTAATCAAACTCTTAAGGCTAAACTGCAGGGCTGCTCTCATCCTTGGGTCTTTAGTGAGTGAGCCCTAGTAAACATAACCATCATTCTCCTTGCCTTCTCCAGTGAGAAAGAATGCTGACACCGAAATGTTTTAGAGTCAGCTGCAAGAACTCATTAATATTGTGCCAAAGTAGGAACTGCTGATCATCAGGGATTTGATCACAAAGTAAATTAGAGGTTGTGCATCACCATGTCTTGTGACAAACATGAATTAGTAAAAGTAAATAAGCAGAAGACAGACCGATTAAGGTCTGCTTATATAATTGGTTCTTGAAAACACTTTATTGCAATATATTAGGAGAGAAATGAGCATCAACTTGGAAATCAGATTGACTCTGTCATAACACTGAGCAAAAGAATTGTTAGAGGTTTGTAGTAAAAGATCCTGGCAGAGGCCAGTATTGATTCAGATTACTGGTCAGCACTCTTAAGATGCTGTACTTTTTCTAGGTGTTAAGAATCCCCGGAAAATAAGAGAAAGAAAATTGAGTTTGAAGTGCACAGAAACATTTGATTTGAAATGAGGTCTAAAGAACCTAGTGCTCTAATGTCATTAGTGTTATGAGGAAGTAATTTGTGGATAAAAAGTAAAAAGGAAGGTCCATAAGTAGTACTAAAATTTTAATTCTGAAATATATGCCCAGTCCAAAATAAGCTAAAAAAATATAGTTTTGAGTAACAGAAGTTTGGCAAAAGAGAAGACCTCTTATTAACTCTTCGGAAAAAATTTTGAAATGAGTGAAGGTTTAAATATGATCATGACTGGAATAGAAGTGGAAAAAGAACAAGAAATCACATCATTTTAACAACGTCATTAATGAGGTGATAGCAAGAGACTCTTGTAGAAGTTATTTCATTTGTAGACTGGAATTGCTCAAAAGGAAGAAAATGTAATATTCTCGTAAAAAAAGACATGCTCAAGTGTGAATATCCAATCAAGTGGTTTATCCTATTAATAAAATAAGTATAGATCATCCAGTTTCAGAAAACCTATGAGGTTGGAAGAGTGGGTATTCCATTTTATAGGTGAGGAAACTGAGATGTTGATACAAATAGTAAGGGTTCTATCAATTTGAACCTAAGTCACTTTAAATTTTTAAAAACAAATAAATCACTCAAAACTGTTATAATTTTTGCATTTGACTTCAAATGAGCAGGGTAGATAAATTCCTACCTAGATAGCAACTTATTTTATTATAATTTCCTAATTCCTCAAAGACAAGTTCTCAATGATTAAAAGTCTCTTGAGTGTCTTTCAAATAGCATTTAGATTTTTGTGTTAAAACTTTTTGGTACTTAATCCTAAGGAACTAATGATACACTCTTATAACTAAATAGACTACTTTCAAGTTGTTTTCCAATTTCAGTTTTTTTGTCATTAGTAGTATATTTCAGACATAATAAAGGAAACCAGGAGTCTTTTTCACGTCATGCTTCATGCGTAGGAGAGAGAAAGCAATACGGGCACCTTGTTAGAATTTCCAAGAACTTTTATGTTCAGGAATTTATATTCAGGAATTTCATTGATTTTTTTTTTTTTTAAGTTCCCCCAGGGGCAGTTGAGCTCCTGGGCTGCTGATTCTCAATAACCAAACTCATACCTGACAAACAAAAATGCATTACTTTGTGACAAGGTATAATTAGTAATTTCCCTCTGAACTGGAATAGTCATTTTAGCTGTCAGAGAATTTTTTTTTTCCCTAGTAAAAAAAATTCCCTTGCAAAAAGCTAATTAAGATCTGAAGGATACTTACCGAGTTGAGCAAGCAAGGGGAATTGGATTACCTGAAAGGAAGCTATATGTGTTTCCACTTTTGGAATGTTCCATAGACTAAATGTGCTCTAGGATTCCTCCTGATACTTTCACCAATCTCCTCATTCACAAATAGCAGTATTATGTGTAATTTTATCCCTGAAATAAAGCAAATAATGGAAGGTTTTAAGAGACATCTTCAGATCCTTCAGACAATAATATTCTAAGTACAGGACTAAATTAATTCATAATACTATAGATGTCAGTTAAGAATGCTGTAGGCTACAAATAACAGAAAGCTCTACTATTGTTAACCTCAAGATGTAGGATATATGTCTCTGACATAATAAGTAGTCTAGGTAAAGTCACCTGCTGGCAGGGAAGAGGAGGTGGGAGAGTTCACTGGGTAGTAGGTTGGTTGTGTCTCTGGCTATCTTGACTTCTCCCCCTTGACACTTTCATGGCAACTCCGGGCATAAGGCCCATGGTGAAAACAGGAAAAGGTAAAAGGAGTGAAAGGATAGTGCCAGCCTTGTCTGTCCTACTGGTAAAACCTAAGGCCCCCCCCGAGAAGGCTCCAACCCACTTCCGCACATAGCTTTTTACCCAGAGTTGGCTCACTTTCAAAGCTGGAAGCAAAAACCAGGATATGAGTATTTGATTTTCTAGCCTCTATTCCAGAAGCAGGGAAGAAAGAAGGTGGCTGGGAATGGGGTTGGAATAACCAACCAACAGTGACTGTCATGCCACAAAAAATAATAAGTGCTGCCACCAAAATAAACTTTTATCATAAATTACATTATTCCATTATAGCTTACCTGGATCTAGAAAATAATCACTTAAGATGAATTACCATATATCCAAAGACAAGCAGAGAAAATCATACTCCCAAAGATTTCAGAAGCTGGACTTTGTGCCAGGTACACTTTCTGCAAAGTGATTCAGATTCATGCCTCAACAAAATATCAGATTGCTTCCAGACATGGGCCTTCAGAGTCACTTGAGAATATATGAAACTCCAGTGTCAAGCATTTGCTGCAGAGGGTGATAGCAGGGAACCCTCATAGTCCCCATGCTTGAAGAATTTCCTTCATGAAAAAAATAGTATTGATAAACAATAGTGATTGACTGATGGGTGATTCAATGTCTGACATATAAGTAAATATGCCAGTAACATAAGTAAATATGCCAATAATATGTGTATATAATTTTAGCCCAAAGCAGAAATAATTTCTCTTTTAGGACATTTGTGAGCTTACTGAAATGTACAGTTGCTAGTCATCATCATTTTGATATTTAGAAATAACTCACAAATCCTCATTATAGTTGCCTATTATTTTCTTAAGGGGACCCAAATGTAGACCAGAAACCCCAGGTTGGAAACCACTCAACTTTCCACTGATGCTTCCACATTGATTTTGAAAGAAATCATTGTATGGTGTTAACTAGACTTATTGATTATTTCTTGATATATACAAATTACCAGGTCATTATGTTTTACATCTGAAATTAATATGATGTTATATATCAACTATATCTCAATTAAAAATTGTATCAGACATAAAAATTATTTTATCTTAAATTGGTTACATTTTAACAGCATATTAGCTTCCTCTGATAAGATTAGTAAAAGATGTTCTTATTTTGTCTGATTCTCTGAATGAAAGGTAAGCAGTTTGATCCTGGTAAAATTTTGCTTAATTTGATTTCTCAGAATTTAATACTGCAGTATATATTCTACCACCTTGTCACACATTTTCTTAGACAGTCCTATTTTAGATAATCTGTCCCCTCATTCCCCTGATTATTTTTCTCATAATCATATTTGCATTTGATAGAACATACTTACCGTAAACAGCACCAGTAGCAGGAAATGTGTAGACTTTAGTATATTGTATATAAGGACCATTCAATTTTAAAAATTAGTTTCAACTAATTTTAAAAACTAGAATGTGTTTTTCTGCAAGTAACAGATAATCAGTGACAATGGTTTCACCAAAAAAGAGTTTATTTTTCTCAGGCATCATGAAGGGCAAAAGCAGTCTGGCCAGGACTGGTATAGTTGCTCAAACAAGCCACCAAAGCACCAGCCTCCTTCTGACCTCTTGCTGCTCCATGCATACCATGTGGCTTTCAACCTCATGTTTGCAAAAAGGCTGCTGCCCCTCCCTGTTCCCGGCAGGAAGGAAGATAGATGAAGGGCGAAAGACAAGACATAATGGCTGATTCTTCCCCTTTTATCCAGAAAACAATAGCTTTCCAGAAATTTGACCTTAGAAGTTTTGTTTATATCTTATTATTCAAAACCACTACATAGTAACCCAGAAGGGCAAGAATACATGGAGAGATGAGTACTTTGAACTAGTCACATTGCTTCTTCAAGCAAAGTCAGGATCTCTTAGAAAGAAGAAGGTAAAAAAGGATTTTGGATAGACAACAAGTAATTGTACTTAAGACAGATGAGTTAACCAAATAAAAATTGTCCCTTTTATTATATATTAGTTTTTCCCCCCTAAATTTAACTTAAAATGCCTAACATAATTGAAAATAAAGAAGTTTTGCAATGTAGACACTGAAAGTTATAAATAAACTAGTTCAGTGTTCTCTGAACAGCAACTAACACATACATTGCAGGAATTTAATGAATAGTAAATTAAATTGTGTTGATTGCTTCAGTGATTTTCCTTAACCTAAATTTTCACTTTAACAGTTGCAACTAAGTATTCATATATACAATCAACTCTCAATTACCAAAGGGTGCATACTGTGAATTCCCATTATTGTTGGAAATTCTAGCTATCCATTTCTTCTTTGCATCGTCACCTAGTGGAAAGCTTTCACTCCTTTGTTAATCTTAGGGTGAACTCTGCTCCTTCTCACTATAGCAAAACACAACTGGAGTGGAAGCAGATGTGAGTTCCCTCTCTACACTTGGGTCAGCTTCCATAGAGGATCTTTCCTTCCCATGACCTTCTCCTCCTTCAGCAAAGATGTAAACCCTGAAGCATTTATCCAAAGAGCAGCTATTTTGAGGCCAGTCTTCTCCATCTTGACTATGAATCAAGGTGAGAAATATTGAGTATAAAATGCATTTGCCTAAGAGTGTACCAATTCCTCCTAAATTGAGCATCGTCCACATTCTTGTTTGAAATGTTGTGAGTTTACAGTGTGGAAAACACTCACTTTGTTCATTCAGTCAATCATGTATTCATTTGACAAATACCTGTTGAATTCCTACCATGTGCTGTGTATCATGCTGAGCTCACAATGCATATAGTCACACCGTATTCTGCAGCCATATTGAATAATATTTGTAAATGTAGCTTGAAAAAAATTTTACTTTCGTGAGTTACCTATGTTGTTTCATTTTTGTTACTACATAGTCTACCAGGTTGTACAGCTCCATTATGGGGGTGGGAGGGGGCTATCTATGTAAACTACCTGTGAGTCATGCGAGTGGTGTCCCAGGGGCTACAGAGCACACAACCCATCTGAGTGTATGCAGTTGCTCTGGTTACTTTACTGCACATGTGAGGATTGGTTCCTGGTTTACATTATCCATATTATTATCTTAGGTAATTTAGACTTGGAAAAATACAGGATTTTTTAAAATCGGGCAATTTTCCCTCATATATGTATCTAGATCTTAGATAAATGACTAGTATTGCATTTACTTTCTGTAAATATTAATCTTAAGACAATTTAATGTCTATGTTCTTTATTTTCTTTACTCTTTTGTGAATAGAGAGCATGTCCACATGCTTTTCCTACAGCACTTTGGGGTTTAGGATACCTCATAAACTTCCATCTTTGTAAACTTGCAGGAGTATTGGCCAACTGATTTCATTCCCATGATGGATGGAGGAAAATGCTTCATTCTTCAAGCCCTCTTAGAAACTTACATTGCAATTACTTATAATATTACTGCAAAAAAACCCCCAAAAACCCTAGCCATCTTGTTCACTGCAGTGAGAAATGTTTATTATTAAACATTTATTATTAAACAAGTATATGTTATATAACATTTGTTTTTAGTAACACTTCCTTTTTCTATATTCCTTATTTTACTTAGTTCACTTTTACATTGACGACTTTTTAAAAAAATTATTTCTGCTTAATTTTTATCTGAAATTATTCAGGAAGCTGTGTCACTGTATCTTTGACATTTTCAATATGTCTTTTATTAAATACAGTATTTGTCTTCAGTTAGTGACAAATGTAAAGTTTAATTTTGGCAACTTTTAAGTCCTCTTCAGAAATCATTATATTACTTTACAGATGTCCATAGCATTTTCTCTTCTCGGTTTTTCAACAAGTTGTCTATAATATGTATGCCTTAATATTACCTTTGTAATTTAAACTATTAAAAAATCTGTGGTAAAAAGAGGAAGTACCATTTTACTAAATATTCTTTTAATATTTTAAAAGCAATTCCCATTGCCTTAATTTTTATTATCCTTTATTGTAGAGTTGCATGTTGTTTCGAAGGGCTTTTAGTTTTATTCACCATTTGCTTCTAGATTTCTAACTGCTTGTGAATCTTTTGAATATACATTTAGACATGAGAGGAAAAAAAAAAATGTGAGTAATGCTTGCTAACTGTGGGATGATTGCAGACTGAGAAGGAAGTGAATAAAGAGGTAATATATAATCACAAATCAACCCCTAGGCCCAGTGTTAGCTTCTTTCAGTACCCTATTGGAAAGGGAAGATCTCTTTTGAGTTTCACAGAATAGCAAAAACTTCCTTGTACTTACCATGTACTGAAAATACAGTTAACAGTGTGTATGGGGAGAAGAAAGATAATGAAAAGAGAAATTAGTCTCTGAAAAGCACATTCTAATGAGGCCATGAAATACAAGTTCATGTGTCTTCTCTCCAAATATTTATTTAAGAGATGCAGCAATAGGAGCCAGGAGCTGCATGCCTCTTTGGATTACCCAAAAGAGGTGATTGTGGTTTCATAATAGTATAAAAAATATCTAGAGAAGTAAGAAGAGCTACAGTCCTGC
Source organism: Balaenoptera ricei (assembly GCF_028023285.1). Lineage (NCBI taxonomy): Eukaryota > Metazoa > Chordata > Mammalia > Artiodactyla > Balaenopteridae > Balaenoptera > Balaenoptera ricei. The sequence goes on from NC_082645.1 coordinate 90,971,715, forward strand.
AGCCTGTGGAACAAAAACTACATTCACAGAAAGACAAGATGAAAAGGCAGAGGGCTATGCACCAGATGAAGGAACAAGATAAAACCCCAGAAAAACAACTAAATGAAATGGAGATAGGCAGTCTTCCAGAAAAAGAATTCAGAATAATGATAGTGAAGATGATCCAGGACCTCGGAAAAAGAATGGAGGCAAAGACTGAGAAGATGCAAGAAATGTTTAACAAAGATCTAGAAGAATTAAAGAACAAACAAACAGAGATGAACAGTACAATAATTGAAATGAAAAATGCACTAGAAGGAATCAGTAGCAGAATAACTGAGGCAGAAGAACGGATAAGTGACCTGGAAGACAGAATGGTGGAATTCACTGCTGTGGAACAGACTAAAGAAAAAAGAATGAAAAGAAATGAAGACAGCCTAAGAGACCTCTGGGACAACATTAAATGTAACTACATTCGCATTATAGGGGTCCCAGAAGGAGAAGAGAGAGAGAAAGGACCTGAGAAAATATTTGAAGAGATTGTAGTCAAAAACTTCCCTAACATGGGAAAGGAAATAGCCACCCAAGTCCAGGACGCACAGAGAGTCCCATACAGGATAAACCTGAGGAGAAACATGCCGAGACACGTAGTAATCAAATTGGCAAAAATTAAAGACAAAGAAAAATTATCTAAAGCAGCAAGGGAAAAATGACAAATAACATACAAGGGAACTCCCATAAGGTTAACAGCTGATTTCTCAGCAGAAACTCTACAAGCCAGAAGGGAGTGGCATGATATACTTAAAGTGATGAAAGGGAAGAACCTACAACCAAGATTACTCTACCTAGCAAGGATCTCATTTAGATTCGATGAAGAAATCATAGGCTTTACAGACAAGCAAAAGCTAAGAGAATTCAGCACCACCAAACCAGCTCTCCAACAAATGCTAAAGGAACTTCTCTAAGTGGGAAACACGAGAGAGAAAAAGGACCTACAAAAACAAACCCCTCATAATTAAGAAAATGGTAATAGGAACATACATATTGATAATTACCTTAAACATGAATGGATTAAATGCTCCAACCAAAAGACACAGGCTTCCTGAATGGATACAAAAATAAGACCCATCTATATGCTGTCTACAAGAGACCCACACTTCAGACCTAGGGACACATACAGACTGAAAGTGAGGGGATGGAAAAAGATATTCCATACAAATGGAAAACAAAAGAAAGCTGGAGTAGCAATACTCATCGGATAAAATAGACTTTAAAATAAAGAATGTTAAAAGAGACAAGGAAGGACACTACGCAATGATCAAGGAATCAATCCAAGAAGAAGATATAACAATTATAAATATATATGCACCCAACATAGGAGCACCTCAATACATAAGGCAACTGCTAACAGCTCTAAAAGAGGAAATCGACAGTAACACAATAAGAGTGGGGAACTTTAACACCTCACTTACACCAATGGACAGATCATCCAAACAGAAAATTAATAAGGAAACACAAGCTTTAAATGACACAATAGACCAGATAGATTTAATTGATATTTATAGGACATCCCATCCAAAAACAGCAGATTACGCTTTCTTCTGAAGTGCGCACAGAACATTCTCCAGGATAGATCACATCTTGGGTCACAAATCAAGCCTCAGTAAATTTAAGAAAATTGAAATCATACCAAGCATCTTTTCTGACCACAACGCTATGAGATTAGAAATCAATTACAGGGACGAAAACATAAAAAACACAAACACATGGAGGCTAAACAATACATTGCTAAATAACCAAGAAATCACTAAAGAAATCAAAGAGGAAATCAAAAAATACCTAGAGACAAATGACAATGAAAACACGACGATCCAAAACCTATGGGATGCAGCAAAAGCAGTTCTAAGAGGGAAATTTATAGCTATACAAGCCTACCTCAAGAAACAAGAAAAATCTCAAATAAACAATCTAATGTTACACCTAAAGGAACTAGAGAAAGAAGAACAAACAAAACCCAAAGTTAGCAGATGGAAAGAAATCATAAAGATCAGAGTAGAAATAAATGAAATAGAAACAAAGAAAACAAAAGCAAAGATCAATAAAACTAAAAGCTGGTTCTTTGAGAAGGTAAACAAAATTGATAAACTATTAACCAGACTCATCAAGAAAAAGAGGGAGAGGACTCAAATCAATAAAATTAGAAATGAAAAGGGAGAAGTTACAACAGACACCAGAAATACAAAACATCCTAAGAGACTACTACAAGCAATTCTATGCCAATAAAATGGACAACCTGGAGGAAATGGGCAAGTTCTTAGAAAGGTATAACCTTCCAAGACTGAAACAGAAAGAGATAGAAAATATGAACAGACCAATCACAAGCACTGAAATTGAAACTGTGATTAAAAATCTTCCAAGAAACAAAAGTCCAGGACCAGATGACTTCACAGGTGAATTCTATCAAACATTTAGAGAAGAGCTAACACCCATCTTTCTCAAACTCTTCCAAAAAATTGCAGAGGAAAGAAAACTCCCAAACTCATTCTATGAGGCCACCATCACCCTGATACCAAAACCAGACAAAGATACTACAAAAAAAGAAAATTACAGACCAATATCACTGATGAATATAGATGCAAAAATTCTCAACAAAATACTAGCAAACAGAATCCAACAACACATTAAAAGGATCATACACCATGATCAAGTGGGATTTATCCCAGAGATGCAAGGATTCTTCAATATACGCAAATCAATCAATGTGATACACCATATTAACAAATTGAAGAATAAAAACCATATGATCATCTTAATAGATGCAGAAAAAGCTTTTGACAGAATGCAACACCGATTTATGATAAAAACTCCCCAGAAAGTGGGCATAGAGGGAACCCACCTCAACATAATAAAGGCCATATATGACAAACCCACAGCAAACATCATTCTCAATTGTGAAAACCTGAAAGCATTTCCTCTAAGATCAGGAACAAGACAAGGATGTCCACTCTCACCACTGTTAGTCAACATAGTTTTGGAAGTCATAGCCACAGCAATCAGAGAAGAAAAAGAAATAAAAGGAATACAAATTGGAAAAGAAGAAGTAAAACTGTCACTGTTTGCAGATGACATGATACTATACATAGACAGTCCTAAAGATGCCACCAGAAAACTACTAGAGCTAATCAATGAATTTCATAAAGTTGCAGGATAGAAAATTAATTTACAGAAATCTCTTCCATTCCTATACACTAATGATGAAAAATCTGAAACTGAAATTAAGGAAACACTCCTATTTATCATTGCAACAAAAAGAATAAAATACCTAGGAATAAACCTACCTAGGGAGACAAAAGACCTGTATGCAGAAAACTATAAGACACTGATGAAAGAAATTAAAGATGATACCAACAGATGGAGAGATATAGCATGTTCTTGGATTGGAAGAATCAATATTGTGAAAATGACTCTACTACCCAAAGCAATTACAGACTGAATGCAATCCTTATCAAATTACCAAAGGCATTTTTTACAAAACTAGAACAAAAAATCTTAAAATTTGTATGGAGACACAAAAGACCCCGAGTAACCAAAGCAGTCTTAAGGGAAAAAAACGGAGCTGGAAGCATCAGACTCCCTGACTTCAGACTATACTACAAAGCTACAATAATCAAGACAATATGGTACTGGCACAAAAACAGAAATATAGATCAATGGAACAGGCTAGAAAGCCCAGAGATAAACCTACACACCTATGGTCAATTAATCTATGACAAAGGAGGCAAGGATATACAATGGAGAAAAGACAGTTTCTTCAGTAAGTGGTGCTGGGAAAACTGGACAGCTACATGTAAAAGAATGAAATTAGAACACTCCCTAACACCATACACAAAAATAAACTCAAAATGGATTAGAGACCTAAATGTAAGACCGGGCACTATAAAACTCTTAGAAGAAAACATAGGAAAAATAGTCTTTGACATAAATGACAGCAAGATCTTTTTTGATCCACCTCCTAGAGTAATGGAAATAAAAACAAAAATAAAAAATGGGACCTAATGAAACTTAAAAGCTTTTGCAAAAAAAAAAAAAAAAAATTAGGGTTGACTTTGTTGTTTTTAATCCTGAATTCTCTGTTTTGTCAACAGAAAATAGAGAGATGACAAAAATTCAGTTTGATGTCCTTAGGAGAGAGAAGAAGTTTAGCAGGGATTTTTTTCATATCAGTGCAATTTTTCCAATACGAATGCAGAAGCTCTTAATGCTTGGGAGTGTGGTATTTACATTAATGTAAGTGGAAGGTATCATCTCAGGTATGTTGGTGGTGTTGTCATTATTTAATCTGAGAACTCTATTCAGAAAGAGTCTTGATACAAGTACCTGAAGCTGTTGCCCTCACTGAGGTGTTCTCTCCCTGAAAATTTGTAATGTACACAATAAGCTGTATGTAGTTAACATTCATTGCTGATACAGGGAAGTCATATTTGAAAGGAAAAGCGGGCCAGAGGAAATTTGGATGGGAGAGCATTCGGCAGCCTCCTTTTATGGAGAGCCAGCAGGATGTCTGGTGCTGGGAGAGCTTTAAGGCCTCCAGCTCCGTAGTATTTATACAGTATTTGTGGTATTTTCCTTTTTCTTTTCCTGTTCATCCTTAGTAGAGGAAAGGGCAGAAAGACCTGGTGAAAAGCTTCACCAAGAAAAGGTTTTTTTGCCAGAATTTAAAAGAAGACAAAGAGTCGGAGCCCAGTGTTACCTGTGGAGGAACTGAGGGAAGAGGAGCAAAGGCAGGGCCTTAGATAGTGGGAGAAGGAGGCAGCACCCACCAGCACACAGATGGCCCTCCTGGAAATGCGGGGAACTTTCTCCTGGGAAAGTAAGCGGAGTTCCAAACTATGGCTTGTAGAAGTTATGAGCCAACGTACATACAGCAACTTCTGCCTCTGAGCTCTGTATGAAACCTCGGAGAAGAGAAGTCCAAAGAACTTTAGTAGAAAATGTACCGCCCTGGTTGGGAGACCTACCTGTAGGCGTCACTCCTGGCTTTTGAGTCTCAGCTCCACAGCTGGCTCAGCGTGTGACCCTGCGGCACTCTGAGCTGCAGCTTCTTTAGCTTTGAAATGTGGATACTAATAATATCAACCTCATAGGTGAAGATGGATTTAGACAATTCATGTAGGATAACTAGCACAGGTTCTGGTACTCACGACAACCTCCCTGTATGTTAATTGAATGATCCACATATTTGCAACAACACGGATGCAATTAAAAAAGAATCCATGCTGTAAGCAATCAAGGAGGGGCAGTCTTTGAGACTACTATTAGGAAAGTTCAGTTAGTCAAATAACAAATAATTATTGAGTGTCCACTCTGCAGGGCATTGATACGAAGGTGACCCTGACTTCCTCCCTACCTTCAAAGAGCTTAGAGTTTAGTAAGGAGGACAGATACATGCGCAGACAGTGTACAGAATGGTGCGTAATTTATCAGAGCTGTGGTATCACGTTGTTTAGGACCCTGAACTTGAAAATGGAGTACTTGAGTTCAGATCTCAACTCTGTTGCTCACTAGCTGTGTGACCTTAGATAAGGTACTTAACCTCTCTGTGCCCAAGTTTCCCTTTATATAAGTGACAGTAATAATAGCACTTGTATCCAAGAGTTGTGGTGAGGATTAATCTTGTGAATAATGTACAGTATTTAAAGTAATGCTTGGCACTCAATACGTACTAGTTTTTATGACACTGTAGCAGAAATGAGGAACCTGACTGTTTACCTGTCCCTTCTTTCTTTTTTTGGCATAGAGGTGGTTAGGAAAGGTTTCCTGGTGAAAGTGCTGTCTTGAGGAAGAGCCTCCCAGAGAGGGGAGAAGAGGATCCTAGAAAGAGAAATGGCATGTACAAAGACCCAAAGGAGGGAGCTAGCGTCTTTGAAGTATAGCAATTAGTTCAGAATGGCTAGGATTTGGAAAATGTGGGGAAGAGCAAAGGAAGGAGAAGAGAAGTGAGGTAAGAGGCCAGATCATGAAGGGCTTTGTAAACTATCCTAAGGAGTTTGGGCTTTCTCCCAAAAGCAATGGGGAGCCTAGAGGAGTAATTGAATCGAATGATCAAAAATCCTGGAAACAGAGGCCCAGAGGGTGAATGTGAATGCACAAAGATAGCATTGAGCTGAGGCTTACATCTTGGAGAAGGCCCACATCTGGTGAAAGTGGAAAGAAAGGGCACCAGTAAAGGAGAATGAGAAGGAATGGACATCTTATGAGAATAACCAGGTAGCACTGTGCCTGGACGCAGGGGGAGGATAGGATTTTAACTAGAAAGGGTTAAGCAAAAGAGCAAGTGCGGCGGAGAGATCAAACAAAATAAGGCCTGAGAGAAGTTTATTGGTTCTGGCAATTAGGAGGTAATTGGTGACCTTCGAGCATCGAGGAAGCGCTGGAGCTGGACGCCATATGGCAGAGGATGCAGACACCGGGAGAAAGTAGACTCCCTGGATAAGGCCTCCAGGTGCGCCCAGCCTGGCACTAAAAGAAGGGAAAAGAGAGAGGTTACAGACCTGCAGGGGCCTCTGAATAGAAGAGACCCAAGAGATGATTTCTGTGAAGAGAAAGAATTTCTAGAGGGATGGAGAGAACCAGGATGACTGATAGATTCAGAAGGGAGAAGGAAGGGGGTCTCTCTTAATTGGACGTGAGACTCAGAAGACAGGATGGATACAGGAACAGAGACCATTTCTGAGGCTAAGAAAGGAGAGACTCGGAGGATTTTTTTTTTTTTTTTTAAAGTTTTGAGAATGAGGGGAAATATATAGGAATAGGGGACTTACTGTAATGGCAGGTTTTGAGTCAGCCGCTGTGGGAGAGGCTTTAGCGACTTAATGAGAAATGAGTAAAACAATTCCTGGGCACCCATGAGGTTAAGTGCTACGCTTTCACAATAAATTAATGAATTTAATTTTTCTGTAAGCTTCCTGCAGTTGTGAGAATGAAAAAAAATATGTCCACTTAATTCCTTAAGAAACTTGAATTTAATTCTAATTCAGAACTCCCAGAAGCTACTGAACTTTATAAAATGGTATTCATTTTCCAATTCCCTTAATTCTACTAACCTTTCCCCAAAATTCAACATCGCCTTTCAAAAGAACTGCCAAAAATAAGTGGTAGCGTTGCCAGTGCGTCCTCTTCTTCCACTTTTGGTACTGGCTACATTTCAGAATTCATTTTTTTTTTTTTTATACAGCAGGTTCTTGTTAGTTATCCATTTTATACATATTAGTGTATCTACGTCAATCCCAATCTCCCAATTCATCCCACCACCACCCCCACCACCTCCGGTTTCCCCCCTTGGTGTCCATACGTTTGTTCTCTACATCTGTGTCTCTTTACTTGTTAAAATGTTTCCTTCAGATTTCCCACAACACTGGGCCCTATAGCTTCTCTAACTTTCACGAGTTGTAATTCTACCTTACTCATGTTTCTGCCATTCTCACCGCCTCCAGTGTTGGAGGACTCATCCCATTCATGTGTTTCCTCTATTACCAGCTTTCCTCATTATATTCTTCCATGTTTTCAGTTTTTTGCTTTGTTAATTATGAACATTTGCCATAATTTCACATTGGCATTATTTAAACGTCCGATTCTCCAAAGGGCAAGCTAAATGAATGTCTTACCACATGGAACAGAATTTCTCCCTAAATCACTGCTTTTATTTGACCTTAGAATCACCGCAGTCTAGTTTTAGAGCCTTTCCCCAAAACTCTGAAAAGCTTCTTCTGAGTCACTTCATGGCGTGCAGGACCCCTGAGAGGACGAAGGCTGCTTTCAATGGCTCAGCCTGTCCCATTTCAGTAAAAGGACATCACTTCCCTAAAATGAACCCCTGCTTAGAGAACATTTCTCATTTTCTGATAGAGTCAAACCAGACCAAAGAGAAGCACATTCTAGGAAGTAAGTTTTCCAATGTTTCTGACCATAAAGCTGGGTTTCTGCAATCTAAGATTATTCCCAGCAGGAAGCCTAAATACAGCCTGAAGCTACAGAAAAGAAGTATCCCTATTTTACCTGTTATGTCTCTAAACTGTGATCACTTATTTTCATTCCAGAGCCATACTTTGTGCTGAACCATGAAAGCAAAAATACATTTAAAATATTAAACTGTAAGCCGTTAGAGAAGGGTAAAAGAGCCCCTTTGTGTAGGGATTTCTTCTGTCTGAAGGGATGAATAGCAGTAGCCTTTCTCTGACATAAATAGCTTTCATATAATACCTTCTAGTGGAAAAAAAAATGGCTTTAGGACAAAATACAGTCACCACTCCTTTTCCCCATGCATGAACTTTGAACAGAAAAATAACATTAACAGATTATTAAACTATTTGTCACCAAAGGAAAGTAGATGGTATTTTTGTGCCTTAGATAATTTGTAGCAAAAAAAAAATCAAAGGGATAGTCAATCTTTCCTTGCCCTGCTTTCAAATTCACTCATTTTTCCCTTTCCAGTGTATTCCACAATTGTCCTAGGCTTTCAAACTTGTTATTTTGTTCATTATTGCAAATGGTTTAATTTTCATTCTAAAATCTAGATTAGGTTTGAGTTCAGTGTGAGAGACGGGAATCGTTGAAAAACACTTTTTTTCTTTCCTTTTTTTCCTAAGGGAAGGCTTTGGTTCTCAGAGGATATCAAATTCCAATGTCAGTTTTGTAAATAAGTATCAGGAAGTCTGTTGTCTTCCCAGGCCAGGCTGTTTGTCTTGTTTGTGTGTTTGTAGTAAACTCGTCTGCAAGTGCTTCCCTGATAAAGTTAACACTTAGTTAATTACCCAGAGCCTTGACATGTCCTATAATTGCCATTTGGCTAACAAACCTTTGATACTTGTCTTGGGTAGAATTTGTTGAGGCCTAGAGAGGCAAGCTCTTGACGGATGGGGAACAAACCAAATAAATACAGTATTTTATGTTCTTTTAATTCAGGGCCAAGTGGATTTGGATGAAGTGTTTATTTAGTTTGCTGGCTGTTTCAAGATGCTGTGGTGTATTGATTCCTTTTATTACTAGCAGCCGTTTAACCTGACCTCTTCCACATCCAGTATTTTAAAAGCCATAAATTTTAACTTTACTTATGAGCAAAGGCTGAAATGCTGTGAAACCCTTTTTTATTAGTTGAGCTCCACCATCCTCGATGGTCTCATGTCACCTGTGGCAACGATATTTAGGGCTTCTTACATGAGAGTGGCTGCTCGAGTGCTGGTGGGGATGGGTGGGGAGTGCAGGCAGCCATAAAATGAAGTCATAAACATTTTAGGCGAATAGGATTCCATGACGCGAGAGCAGACAGGTGCAGGAGAGAAGGGGCAGGCCTAAGGAGAAAAGGATCGGGGTTGATCGTGTTAAATAAACGTTGACTTCAGCCTCTCAGATACTGAACACTGTTTGGAAACGACGAACAGAACACCAGGTAACCAAAGAGCAGGTCTGAGCCAGAGACCAACTTGGGACGCCTGTCTTAGACAACTGCCCTGGTCTTCGTGTCCCAAGGTCCCAGGTACAACCTTAATCTCTGGAATTAAAACAAGCTAAGAAATCATTTTTTTTCCCTAAGCTCTGAAAATATATGCTTCCCATCACAGACTGACTTGAACGAGATCTAGGAGAGACTCTTTCTAGAATGTCAGTTCTTAGCTCTTTGAAGATACCTGTCCTCTGAGGACAGGGAACTATTTTATGTCAATCAGCAAATCAAAACCATTTCATCTTGAAATAGCCCAGCCGTGAACCTCCTGGCCAGGTGTATATACTTTAAAGGGCCTAATTTTCCATAAAAAGAAGAGAAAGACATATTATATATGAGTTTATTCCTGAAATACATCAGTAGGTGAGAATGCCTTATATTTGGAGTTGAGGACAGGAAGAAACTTAATTCTACTTTGTGTGGCTTCCTGGTTTTAACTTAAGCACACCCGTAGCTTTGGTCTGCTTTGTAGAAAATTTCCCATCAGTTTTCTAATTATCAAAGATGTTTGTTTAGACAAATTTTCTTTTCTCAACCCCTAGACCTCTTTTTATTTAATCATGCAGCAAAACTCTACTACAGCATTAGTGAGGTTACCTAAGCAAAGAAGTATCATTTCACCATAGGAAAAACCCAAGCTATGAAGAGAAAAACTCATATTGAAATAATTTAAATAAAAACGCTTATGACAAAAGAGAAATGTGGAATGAGAAGATTTTCCCCCCCCATCTTCAGTTTATATTTCTCTGAAGAGGAATTTAATCCATAATGATATGTGTTTGTAATATATTTCTCTGCAGAGGAATTTAATCCATAATGATACATGTTTGTAATATATTTCTCTGCAGAGGAATTTAATCCATAATGATATGTGTTTGGACATGTTTTATTTTGCCTTACCAATCTCTGTCTTTTTTTCCTTAATGACATAGTCTACCTAAGAATCCTTATACAACCTATGGCCAGAGACTTCTGTCCTAGCATTTTAAGAAGCCAGGTATTTTTAATAACTTGAGTAAAACTTAAAAGATAACCCTTAACATTTGTCTCTTCTTTGGATATTTCAGTGACTTAAATATAAGAAAAATTAAATATATTTAAATATCTTGCTGTTAAAATTAAGTTGCTTCCCCAAATCATGTTTCTTAAATCGCTAAAATAGGAGAAATGTTCTTAGTAATTAGAAAAAAAAAAATCAGGGTTAAAACAACAACAGAATTTTACCATCTTTTAGTTTTAAACATTGCCGAAACTCAGTTGGCTATAGGTCTCACAGTATCCAAATCATTGTCTGTCTTCATATAAAAACCAAAGCCTTCAGAGTGTGGGGATCTTTACTTGACTATGACCAAAGACTTCTGTCCTAGCATTTTAAGGAGCTAGGCATTCTTATTAATTCAGTTCCTTGAATTTGATTTAATTCAGTGCACTAAACAACAGCAAAACGTTTAGTGTTTTCTTTTTCTACAGCCTTATTTGAATCAAGGTGGACCTGAACATATTCTTTACCCAAACTATCATGTGACCCATGCCCCTTTTTGATAACCCTGCATGACTTTTTTTTTAATTGTAGTAAATTACACATAACATAAATTTACCATCTTCAAGTGTGCAGTTCCATAGTGTTAAGTACATTCACATTGATGTGCATCCCACTTCTAACATACCAGGTATTCTAATAAATTCCCCTCTTCCCTGCAGTAAGCACACCACCTCTGCAGCCAGAACTGTCAGGGCGTATTTGATGATCTTGGGCAGAATGTTTCCCTCTACACCCACAAGAGGGAAAGCAGTTGTTACCTTGGGGAAGTTACTCAGATTTCTAGAAAAACTTTCTGTCGGGTTGGCTGTCATGGTGTGAATTAAAAGGTTATGTCAGAGGTTAAACTATGCAATTAAATCAAGAAAGCAGATTATTCTAGTAGCTGACATTAACTTTTGAAAAGAGACAGGATTAGCTGTACTTAGTCACATATAAAGTGCACAAAGCAAACACCGGGAAAAAAATTATTTCAGCAGGTACTTCCCTTGAAAGAAAATCATTCCATCTCACACCTCTAATTTTTCATCTTAATTCTGTTACTTCAAGAGGCTCATTATCCTTTTCCAGATTTGCACACAGTGGCTGATGCTTTGTGACGGGTTGTTTTTGTTTTTCTGCCTTAAAAAAACATTCCCTCCCTCCCTAAATAATTATCTGTAAATTAACCTTTTCTCTTACTGGAATATTTAGTGAGATGGAGTAGAGAAAATAGGAATGTGTAAGCGAGACTCTTTGGACAGGAGATAAATTCTTCAAGGCCACGAGGGTATCATTTATTAAATGACTGCTACAGTCCACTAAATGGGCCCCTTTTGACCTGAAAGAGTTAATGCTGTATTGAAAGTGTCTGGGTTGTCCCCAGCTTTTCTCCCTTCGAAGGCTCTGACCCACTAATGGCGGTAATAATAATAACAGAAAACAATCCTGCTTTGCCTCCATTACTCTAAAACTGTTAATGGTATCCTAATGTTTTTTTTATTCTTTAAGTGTAACTGAAAACTGACATTTTGCTCAGCTAAAATTTCTAATGTATTTTTTTTCACTGCCATTTTTACATACCGTGCAGGATGCTGAGTAAGGAATAAGGCAAAGGCTTATAATTGGTCTTTTAAATCATTATAAACACTTATTTTTTCCCCCCATGGCTATATCTAGTGCCAATAACTCAGTCATAAGATGATGAGAAAAACTATTTAATGATGCATCACAAGCTCCTTCCTAAATTCTTATCCAAAACTAGGCAGGGAATATAAAAATATGACACTTTGCTCAAAAATTGATTTAAAAATAAGAACAAAAGTAGCTCTTTTGTTGTTGTTGTTCCCATATTAGCAGTGAACCAAGTAATGCTTTCTTTTTTGACATAAACACTCTTTAGAAAAGCCATATTTTTTTTGCTTTTATTAAATTAATTATTAAAAGTGGGAAAAGAGCTCTGTCATGTTTGAAACAGAACTGGGGCTTCTGGTCTGGAAGGATGACTTCTGTTAAAGGCGAAGAACGACCATACCCCCTTCCTGGGGCGGTTCAGATTGCGAGCGTTTGACACAGAGTGCGTCACACACAGTAAGTGCTAAATAAAGCTTAGCTATTTGTTAGTGCTGTTGAGCCAAAACAAAACATCCATCCCAGCTTTGGGTCCTTAGGCCATACACACACAGGGAAAATGAGTCCCACCTAGTGCATAGCGTAGGTCAAAACCCCCTCCTTGTTTATTGTCCACAGCAATAAACAAGTGTATTCGGGCGACTGTGTTGGGACACAGGGCCTCAGACTTCAGAGACCTCCAACTGCCAGTAGGGTGAGTCGTACCTCTGGCCACCTGGCTGCTTCCCTCTCTTTGTGCTCTCTCTGTCTGGCCTCACCTCTGCGCACCCGCAGCCCCATGTGGCTACTCTGCAGTACACAGATTAGTGGGCTTGCCGCCCTCCACAGGCCTCTGTTCTCATCTTTCTCCCTCCCTGTCCCCTGGACCACCTCTCAGTCTGTCTGAGGCTGCCCAGTTTTCAGGGGTCCATGTCAGGCCAGAGTCCTTCTTTTTCTCCCCTGATTCCCACCACTCATTCCATGTCTTGCTTTACCCCACCTTGTGTAGGGGTGCTTTTGAATTCTGCACTTTGACTCTTCCTATAGATTGCTTGTGCCTTAAGAGCAGGTTTTCACAAAGAGATACCCTGCTGTATCTTCATTTGATCAATTCAGTCCAGTGCCTATGACAGATGTAGAGGAAAACATCCCTCCTTTTCTTATTAAGAGCAAATATGACATGTATATATGGCATGTTGCAGCTTTGCTACTTTCTTGTACATGCGTAATTGCATCTTATCCCAACAAAAACCCATGAAATTGGTATCACTGTTCATTTAGACAAGTTACTTAACCTGCCTCTGCTTTAATTTCCTCAGCTATAAAATGGAGATAACAATAGTGTGTACTACATGTAATTGGGTTAATATCTATATAAAAGTACTCAGAACATGCCTGGTATAGGTGGCTGCTGGTGTTTTTACCATCATCATCATAATCATCCTCAATATAACCTTTTTCATTATTCCTCTTTTACTGATGAGGAAACTGAAGCCCAGAGAGGTTAAACAGTTTGCCTAGACCCCAAGTCTTCCAATTCCAAGTCCACACCCAAGATGCCTCTTACATCGAAATCTTTATTGTTAACCACCCAAGACCACTTGCTTTTAGTCCATCGTTTCCTTACTCAGTTTACAGAGAAGTTCCTAATTCACTGTTTGTTTAGAAATTCTATGCAAGAGAAGCTTGAGAGAAACATACCCGTACAACGCAAACACCCCTCCAGAAACAGACACCTCCTTCCTGTGAGGCAGCTCTGTCTCTTCCCAAGTGTGAGGTCTCTGCTGAGTGGCCATGGGAACACAGTGGGAAGAACAGGCACTTAAAAGTGATACCAGGTTTACTCTTATCTCTTCAAAATCCAGAACAACATACTTAATTAGCACAATTGCAGATAGGTTGTTTGAACCCTTGGTCAACCATAACAAGAACTGATTGTGTTCCCCTTTTGGAAGCCTTTCTATTTTTCTAAAGTGTATAACAATTAGTAGCAGGTCTGTAATTATTAGTAACCATCTAGAGAATGGTCCCCTCTTCACAGAGGAGTCGGGGCTAAGCTGAGCAAATGAATTTAATACAACTCTTCTCATCATTGGGGAATTTGTCTCTCATAAAATCCACCCTGTAATAGACTAGAAAATGCTCACCTTTAGACTGGCCTCAGACATACTTCTCACTGCTGTTATCAGTTCTGTACTTATGATCCCTTCACCAGCATTATAGCCAAGGAACCATCTTCCCTGCTCCTCAAGTGTCTGTCTGACCTGAGTTGGAATAACTGGTGGGTAGTTATATGAAGGAGAGATTGGAGAATAGGGCATTAAGTCAAGACTCCTTAGGTTACAATCGAAAGAAACGAATTTCAATCTGGCTGTTGCAAAGAAGATAATTTGTTGCTCAAGCAGCTGTAAAGTTCAGAGAGTGGATCTAGGGTCTGTGTCAACTATGCTCTCACAGTTTCAGTTCCTCTCTTTGTAGAAAAGCAAGATGGCTACCAGCAATTCCAGGTTTATCCTCCCAGTAACCCCAGTAGCAAACAAGATGACTTTTTCCTGATCACTCTGTAAGGATTAGTTCTAATTAGCCAACAACGTACTCCTGAACCAACCAAGGGGATGAAATGACTAGTCGTGCCTGGGTTAGAAGCACACTTCTGAGTGAAAGTAGGGGAGGCGTAGTAACCCAAGGAAAAGCAGGATACCCCTTTCAGGTGGAATAGTGAATACTGGGTAGTAAAAGAAAAAAAAAAAAAAAGAGAGAGAGAGAGAATGGATGTCCATAGTAGGGGGAGGTAAAAAGGGACAGATCAGGATAACTGAAGCGTTGCCATGCTCTTCCTCTTTCTCTGTGAGCTTCCCTCAGTCAGCAGAAAACAATGTTTCCAGGTACTGCTGACATTTCACTACAATCCAGCAAGAATTTCAGTCCAAGAAAGATTGATCATAGACTTCCCCGAGGGGAGTTATTAATGGAAATACCACCTTCTTGTAACCTTGTTTCCCGCTGACAAGGGCTCCTCGGGCTGAGTTACAGGGAAACTCTAGCGTGTTGTCAGATTTCACAACAACATTAAGTGGAACTTCCTTTTCATATTTGCCACCTCATTTATTTTGTGTGTCCCCATGTTATTAGCTTTACTGCCCGTTAATCATTATATATTACAGAATACAGTGAAGTGTGCTGAAAGAGAGATAGCACTGGGCCCGGCCATGCCAGTCACAGCTCAGCCATGCGAGAAGGCAGCTTAGGAGTGATAGGCAATGACCCTTCCTACCCATTCCCAGAGGCACAACCATGAACACCTCTTGCCTCCCAAGTGGGCTAGAACATGTTTCTTCAGCCTTTCCTACCTGGTCAAAGAAAGATCTGAGGACGGTAGTCTGTTCACTGTGAGGACAGATGAGTAACCACACTAAAAATGTTTTGGAAGAAATTGTTTCACAAAAGCCTGAAGTTACAATTGTAAAAAGGAAGAAAGTAAAGAGCAAGGTATTTTATAATCAGGGAGCTCCATTGCTATATGATTTCAGTCTTTCTTCTAATTTGTCCTATAAATTTCTTCCAAATTATCTTTTCTCAAAATAACAGTATTATCAAGCCATTCCTCAGGTGAAAAACTTTCAAAGGCTTCCAACTGCCCCCTGCTCTGAGTCTCGCCTTCTTCACTTTGAGGCCCTTCATATCTCACTTCCTCCTCTGTCCCCACACTTATTTCCCACCAATCCCCAGTTTTCCCTTGCTGGTCCTCCATCCTGTGTACCCACTACCAAGCAGACATGTCAGGACTTTTCCTCATACGTTTCCCTTGCAGTAGCGTGACTGTCTACCTCCTGCCTTTCCCATGTATTTGATCCATCTTCAAGGACAAGTCCTGCTTCATTCATGAAGCCTTATTATCTTTGACCCGGGATCACAGTGTGCTTTCTCTTCTCTGGACTTCCCCAAGTCTAAACTACTCCAGCCCTGACCTCTGCCATATGTCAGTGTTCTCAGCTCTATCATTCACAGAGATGCCTATTGACTGATGATCCCAAAAGCCTTATGACCTTGTCTGGTTTGTCATTTTGTTGATGGTGTCATGGGTCTGAGGGAGAGGAGTCACTTGGCTGGTGAAAGAAACTAACCAGCTCTTTACTTGCTGTCCCAGACATGGTTATTTTCATCATGTGGTTTTAACACTTGGTTTCTCTTTGGAAAATGCCTCTGTAAGAAATAAACTTATTTGGGCTATTGAAAAAAGTGAAATGTATAGAAGATTATTTGAAACGTGATGAAGACTGTTAAACAATACAAAACAAAAAAGTAGAAGTTATGAATAAAGAGTGAAAATTCAAAGCTAATGATGACTCAGGCCCACAATGTATGGATGTGGAAACAGAAATTCTCCTGGCATTCTGTTGGCTGGAGATAATCCTCCTAATGAGTGTAAACATTGCTCATGCAAGAAGACATATGGTACAAACTAATGTTTACTGAATATTTACTGTGTGCCAGGCATCACGTTCAAGCTCTGTATCAGATAATCCTCTAACTACCCTGTGAGGGATGTGCTATCATTATCCCTCTTTTACAGATAAGGAAAGGGAGGCACAGAGAGGTACAAGCCTCATCCAGCTTCACACAGTTAGTGCAGAGGTGGGGCTAGAACACGAATCCAAGCAATCTGATGCCAGAACCTGTGCTTGCATTAGGTATTGCTTTAAAGGTTAAATTTTTAGTGGATGCTGAAGAGTCAGTTAACTGGTGGAATGAAGAAATAACATGTTCCCCATTGGAAATATAATTCCAGAGAAAGCTAGGAGTCAAACATTTTTATTTTCTAAAATTTGGGGATATATTGCCCTTAGATGGGTACTTCACAAACATTAGGGACTGATCTATATTCTCTGGTGTTATCACTGCATATGTGTTCATCTTTGCTCTGCACTCAGATTATAACATCTTGGAGGGAAGTAGGTGCCTTGTCTTTTATGTCTGAGGCATCAAAGAATTTGGCAGGAGCTTTAGCTCAAGAATTGTCCAGACGTAGCATCTTGGCCAAGTCAGTGGCCAACCTTTTCTTGTCTGCCAACTCAGGGGATTTAAGAGAGGAATTGGAAGGGTATTGAGTTGAGTGGTTCTTCTGAAATTTACATAAGACATAGTAGTAAGGCACTGCCTCTCAAGAATGGTTCTCAAGATCTGTATGATCTCATATTTGAATCTAAAAAAGCCAAACTCATAGACACAGAGAACAGAATGGTGGTTGCCAGGAGCTGAGTGATGGGGAAAATGAGAAGAGATGTTGCTCAAAGGCTATAAACTTACAGTTATAAATGATGGGGATCTAACGTACAGCATGGTAACTGTAGTTAACAGTACCGCACTATATACTTGAAAGTTGCTAAAAGAGTAGATCCTAAATGTTCTCATCGCACACACACAAAAAGGTAACCATGTGAGGAGATGAAGGCAATAACTAACCTTACTGTGGCAATCATTGTGCAATATATACATGTATCAAATCAAAATATAAATATATACGTATCAAAATCAGATATATATGTATCAAATACATTGCTCACATTAAACTTACACAATGTTACATGTCAATTATATCTCGATTAAAAAAATAAAGTGTTTACCCAGGGTTAAAAAAAAAAAAATCAGAGACTCACCGGAATGGTTCATTTCTTTGATTCTCAGTCTCTCCTAGACACACACTTACGCTGGGGCACACTCTCATTGAGAGTAATGGTGACTAAAATTGCTCTTATTACTTATTTTATCCTGCCCTTCCTCCCTCCTCTCTTTCTTTGTAGCTCTCTCTGGACATGAAAACACAGTTGAACTTGGGTAAGATCAATTGTGTAAGGTGTAGCCTCATTTTATACAGGAAAGAACTTTATAAATTATAAAGCAACAGGAAAATGTTAGTTACTATTACACTTGTCTTCTATTCCTCTTAGGACCGAGCACAGTTCTGAGTGACAAAAAATACTCAGTAAACACTCATTGATGGCTGACTTGATTTTGGCTTGACACTCTAACGGTAGATTGAAACCTAGGTTAAAGCATATCTCTTAAGAGATTGTTATTCATATTACTGAATATTCATATTATATATTATTGTTATTCAAAACTGAAAAACCTTACTTTCTATCATTTCTGGAAATACTGAGTAATTGAAAATTCGAAGTTTTGTTTTGTTTTTTCTTTTTAGTGCAGTCAGTTAGCTATAAAAAGGGGAGAAAAGACTAAAGCAAAAATTGTAAAAATAATTTTTGGCCCTAAAAAAATAGAGGTACCCAGTTTACACTACATCCTGTAAAAATGTCTTCATGTGGATACCATCCAAGAAATCAATCAGTTTGACCTTTTTGTTATGCTAATGGTTTTTAAAGAAACTTATTAGAATCCTTTTTAGTATACTTTATCTTGAGAGTATGGCATTATATAACCCATGCTGTATAATATATAAACCGCTCGACAATCAAAAGCAGAAGAAAGAGGTGCTGTTGAAGCAAGCCATACAAAGAATAAGTGCTAAAAAGAATGAGGAGGGGAAAAAAAAAATCACTGAAACAGTTTGTGTTCAGAATGAAAAGCCTGTTACCAAGACATACAAGGAAGAGCTGGAAGACAAATAAAGGTGTTTTTGGCAGTGGGTAAAAATAAGACTATTCAAAGTGCACATAAGGAGGGGAAAATAGCAGAAAAGGCTAATATCACAGAGAAGTTAAGCAAAAGGAATGAGTCGTAGAAAAAGACAAAACATAGAGAAGATGAGTGAGTAAATATAGGTAAGGCAGAAATGATTAAATCCTTGGAAGTGACACAAAAAAAACCTAAGGGTCATATTAACAAAGAACAGTAGGCTGTGTGTGGGCTCTGAGGGCGTGAAGCAATCGTAAGCTGTGTTTCTTCCCATAAACTCCCTTCAGCCTCACAGCACTGGAGAACTGGGCCGTCTGCATCCTGTAACTATCCTTTCCTTGCACCTTCCTTTATTCCTACAACAAATATTTATTTAGTACTTCTCTGCACTGACAATACAAAGATCAACAAGATTAAGAAAATGGTAGGTGGCATTCATCAGTCCTATTGACCCCATTCCACAGGTAGGAAAGCTGGCCTCTTTAGTCAGTTTATTTGACTCTCAAGTGAGTCTTTCCCCCCCCCCCCCTTACATAATAAAAGGTGTTTTTTTTTTCTCCTTTAAGTAGCCACATTTCCCTTCCAGAAACCAATGTTATTTATGTAATTTTTAAATTCATTATTAGCTTGAATGCCAGTTCGGGGTCGGGGAGATGGTGGTGGTGGTGTTTTTTAACCCAGTGGAGTTATCCTGATAAGGCAGAGAGAGGGAAAACAAAAGATTATAACAAACTAGTCTATTGGCATTGGGTTCGAGCCCGTCAGTTGCCTTAACAGAACCTACCCAGAGATATGTTTATA
Source organism: Balaenoptera ricei (assembly GCF_028023285.1). Classification (NCBI taxonomy): domain Eukaryota; kingdom Metazoa; phylum Chordata; class Mammalia; order Artiodactyla; family Balaenopteridae; genus Balaenoptera; species Balaenoptera ricei. The sequence goes on from NC_082645.1 coordinate 90,991,259, forward strand.
AATATATTTTGAAAAAGAGTTTCCCTACTAAATTGAACCACAGAGCTCATTTTCTTATCCACAAACTAAAGAGTGAAAGAAAAAGACAAAAAAGTGTCATGAGAATATTTTGCTGTAATAAATTCACTATTCATTACATTTGTGGGATATAATTTGAGTCCAGGAAAGAAACCAAAATATGGCATCAGATTTTGACTTTCAATTTATAAAAGAGGGAATTTTTAGTGAAGAAAATTAAAGTGTACAGCAACACTTAGCAGAGATTTGAAGTCACTTGGAGGGCCATGCCCACACTTACAATCAAGGCATTTGTTCACCTAATCTTCCCATAATTTTCTCTATATCGTTTCACTTTAAAATAGACAATGTTTGGAGACAGAGTAGGAAAGATTATGCAAATATATGAATCTTAATGAGAAGTTCATTATTGAACATTTTGACACGAATTTCAGGAAATGATAAAAGACCCTGGGATATACGAGACTTAAAAGGAAGAAAAACTCTGCTCCTAGAGAACTTGGAGATTGCCAGTAAAAGAACTGAGACCCAAATGACAGCAGATAATGTATAAACCAGATACATTATGCCCTATGGTAAATGAATAGGAAGCAGGGCACTGTGATAAGCTTGGAATGATGATCAATATTTGGAATACTGAGATAGGCAAGAAGGTAATTAGGCCCATTATGGACACAGCAGATAACATAATTTGGGAAATTATACATTTGGATATTATGGGAAATTTGGGCTAATGGATTTGCAATGATATCTATTAAAGCACATAAGACATTTTGCCTCTAGGGGAAACTACCAAAAAAAAAAAAAATCAAAATTTTCAGTAAGTGTAATCTGAAATAAAAAGACAGTGAGATGTGTTGGAGAATAAAGTGGTGTTGTGACTTCCTAGTTGGAAGTTGTAATAATTTTTCATTCAAAGAGTTTTAAGGCTATTAATTTCACATCACAACTCCCCATGAAGCAAGTAAAGCATTTCTATTGTATTTGCCCCAAGTTCATTGCTCATAATACAGCAAGGCCAAATTGTTAATGAAAGCAAGCTATCCTGACGAATTCATGGCCTTCTCAAGTTTCATGCTGTGTCCCCCGATAGCGTTGCAATCATTTTGATCCCCAGTTTACTACTGCACACAATTCCTTTATTTTAGGGGGAGGGGCTCTAACATAATTAATTTTCACTAAGTGCCTTGAGGGCCATCAATGTTATTGAAATTTGCAAATTAATACATTATTTATTGTTAATTTATCATGAGTATTTGTTAATTATAAAGCTCTAGCTTGGAGGAAACCTTGCCATGTATCTGAAAGTGAATACCTTCCCCCAAATAATTCTTTATGTTTTAATAAGAATGTATTGGAAGCAATCTCATCAATAATGGAAGATCCAATTACTGGTCTTCTGGATTAAGGCATTCTTTTATTGCAAGATTTTAGAGCTAGAATGGGAAGTTCAAACATTGCCAATGAAATCTCAGACTAATTAAATGATTATAACCTAAGGGGAAGGGCATCCAAGATGGATGGATCCAAGGGCTCCACTATTAATCTTCCCAAGAATAGCCTCTATATGTGATGAACAGATGGATAAATATATCTTATTTCAGAAGAAAAAGCTGTAGGGAGTTGTTTGGGGAAAAAAAATCAGTTTAACTTTTGAATAAAAAAAGAAGGATGGTATTTATTTATAGAGCCCTTTTCAGCTTCTTGCAGAAGGAATAGTTGTATTTTAAAATGCAGTGGCAGATTGAACCAAATAAATTGTGCTAGACCTTCACTCACTCAAATGTTTAGAGTTGATACAAAAGCACCAGTGACAATAATCATCACTAATGCTTTATGAGTCCCTACTATGTGCCAAACACTCTTCCATCCTCGTCTTATCCAAATTTTACAGATTAGGAAACGGAGGCACAGGAAAGTTAATAACTCAAGAAATAAGTGGCAGAGTGGGAGGGTGTTAGATGTCCCACAGTCTCTCCACTTCACCATTCACTATTAATCACTACTCTCTAGACCGTTTTATTCTCTATTATTCTAATCACCTGCCTTGCAGGGAACCAACAGCAGTTCTCAGCTATAGGGCAGAGGCAGGAACCAAAGACTGGGTCAGAAAAACTGAGGTCCACATCCAAACAATCCTCCGGGAAGGACTTTTTGTTTTATAGTATGTTGAAATGGGACTTTCTACCTAGAAAGGCTGGGGCAGTGGTTTCTCAGTGTTTTGACTCTGTTTTATTGAGGTCCCTCTCCACCTTGACAGTAGCTTTGTACTGCCCTTCTCCCCACTTGTTTCATGCACATGGGAGAAATGGTGGCAGAATCCTTTAAGCCTTTAGACTTGAGTGTTCAGTTTCTTCATAACACTGTATTTTTCTGGATGGTGGGGAGCAGTGGATGTGTCTGAGGGTTGGTGGAGCCAGAAAACATGGCCCTGAAATTTCCCTCGACTCTGTATGGGGAAGGCTTCCAGGACCAAGTCAAGCCAATCCTTCACTTGGGAACAGGTGAATCTTCAAAAATGCTGTAGCATCTTTTAAAACAATTATTTCTGTGATGTTTCTTTATGAGACTTTTATTTTAAGGAAAAATTTGGCACATGGAACGTTAAGAATATTTTCATTATACCACTTTGAGGATAACTTTTATCATGCAAGATCCCTCTTTTAGTACCTTTGATAAACGTTGTATCATTTGTTTCAAGAAATTTGTGAATGTCAACTTCATGTTTCTGACAGGAAGATAAGTTTATCTGGATCTTAGAGAACATGGTCACTGAACATAGAAGTCATAAATTTTAAAAAATAAAGTCATGCTACTAAAGTTTGTGAAAAGATTTATTTCTTGGCATTTGCAACTAACCTAAACTGGCCTGGAAACTATTGAAAAATCATATTCAGATTAGTTCTGTAGATACTCAAAATGGGACAAGTAAAAGCTCAAATTTGGACACACACCACCTTGTGACTGATAACACGTGGTATTCAGAGATTGCTCTCTCAGATAATTGGTTAAAATCAGCCACAGTCAATATCACATCAGCTACAGGTGAAAATGTGAGAAGTCATCACTCTTGGGGATGACTTCAGTAGGATAGAGCTTTATATTATCCCTTCAAAGAGACCTCTACTTGTAGTGGGAGCCTAGAAAACAACATGATTTGTATAAATGGTTAGGCTAAAAATAGTGAATCTTCCCATTCTGAAAGCTACAGAATTTCCAACACAATGGCAACCTAAGCTGGAACTGGTGAGGATAGGGGTAGGGAAGAGGGACTGACTGTGACAATTTATTGTGCTCACTTAGGATCTTTGTGTGGTAAAACGCTTTATTCCAAGTGTTTTGTTGACATTTAGTGCGGATGCCATCAGTTGACATAATAGTCCCTCGGAACCGGTAACCTCGACCTTCCCTCAGAAGCCTTGGACACGTAAAGGAAATGTGAACTCTAGTCAAGGTCCTTTTCATGTGGAGATTCAGTTCAGTCAGTTCAGTGCACCTGTAGTCCTTGTAAGGACTTTCCTGATTTGAGATTCTCCTCTCTAACATCAGTCTGTTTTTTTCCACCACTATATGCTGTTTACTCCCTAGAAACAAATAAGAAAGTTGTTTTCAAGCCTGAAAATCCCTGAGTCCACATTTGTAACCAAGACTCAGTCGCCTTTCTGCTTTTAGTTTTACTGTGGACGGCATCCAGTAGAGCTAGGTTATAATTTTGGCCAACATTAGTTGACACTTCTAATTTGTGACTTCTATTTATGTAAAGTGAATTACTTGCTGGCTCTATTAATCCTGCAAAGCCCATGAATCCTTAATGTTCAGTTTGCTTTGAATGAGTAACAGTGTATTTGTTCCTTCTCAAATATGACTTCTTGCTGAGCTTTAGATGAGCTCCTTTTAGATAACATGCCTTATGTCTTGGATGATTTATTCACTTTCATGTTCCCCAGAATTTATTGCTAAAGGTTGACGTGAATACTTACAGTTTGGGCTCTAATATAATCTCCTGAATGGCAATTAATAAATAAAAGATGGTTACTATTGTTGACAGAGGAACTAGGCTTTCTCAGATAGTTTTCATCTTCATGTTTTCACCAAACTTCATGTCAGATCCTCCCTAGGGAGTGATGGTGTAAAATATTTTCTGTAAACTCCAAAGCTTTTACTGTTGCTTTAATACCCCGAGCCTCTATGTTGCTTTTTGTTTTCTTGTCAGAAATGATCTTACTCAATTTCTGTTTCTTCCACTTACCTTCCTTCCTGGGACTATAAGAAATATGCCTCTTTCTGGATTTAGTAGTGATGTATTCTTACTATTTATGATTTGCAAGTAGCACCTGAAATTTGTCCCTGAAATTTCTTATAATTTTTTTTTTTTGCTTAGTCCCATCTCTGTTGCATTTATTAATGATGCACTGTTGCCTATAAAATGTAATGTTTATTGTCATCATGTATATTGTTCAAAGTGCAAAATTGCCTCCTGTTAAGTTAATGATGAAATTGTAAAACAACATCCAGTTTTTGCATTTTGTCCGCTTGATTAGGCTCAGAGTCTTATTTTAGAGATGAGGAAACTAGAGGCCATTTTAAGTAGCTTGACCATAGTCAAGTAGAGGGTGGAGGCCAAGTACAACTTTAGACAGTACAGAGCAGAAAACGCGGAATTAGGCTGCCTGAGGACAGTTCCCAGCTCTGAAGCTTATTAAGTGTGTGTCTTTAGACTAGGTATATATCTGCTCATTGCCTCAGTTTCCTCATGTGTAAAATGGGAACAATTTTGGCAGTAGCACAACTGTAAGGATTATGGTAAGTTAGGTAAAGCACTTAGAACAGGGCTAAGCACTCTCTGCATTATTATTTATTAGCATTATTGTCATTATTTTGACTATTTTTAACATATTCACAATATATGGGAGGGTTTGTTTTATTTTTTTAACTTCATGCATGTCTATATAGGCGTTATGCCTTTGTTGTACTTCTTTTGTAGTCCTTGTATTACCTAGTGATAATGTTCATCATGGCAGCATTAGTAGAAGCAAAAATACTGATCATAGTAAGAAAAGATAGGACTGTTTACTGAGCCTTACTACATGCTAGGCATTGAAGTAGGTACTGTATGTGCACGATCCTTAATATGTACTCAATCTGTATCTACTAAAAAACTGCAAAGTAGTTTATTTCCAGAAATGCACGTGTAACCCCTTCATGACAGTAATCTTTGTAACTGGAGAGGATCATGAGCTTTGGCCCTGGTGGAAAAGAGCACTGCTAGAATTCCCTCCATCTTTAAAATAATCCTTGTGCTGCTGGTATTTATATAGCCTAATCTTGTTACAGACAACTAGGGGCCTGGCTGTGGGTGGGAATGGGGGTCAAGGCATGCGTGAAAAGGGGCAGGTAACAGGGCAAGACAAAGAGTGCAAATGAAAAAATTACATATCAGAACACACATTATTAAACTTCACCTAGTTTTTTTTTTTTTGGAATATTATATCATATAAAGAAAACTACCTCTTTCCTAGATACCCAAATAGAAATACATTTGGAACAGTTAAGCACTGACACAGAAAAGTTGTTTTCTTTCTTGCTTTGCTTCGTCAACTAAAAAAATTGCATTCACCCTACAGTAAGAGTGCTAGAGTATGGTAAAGTGTTTAACCATAAAAATTACAATCACTTCAATGCTCTTTGATTTCTGTGCATAATACATTACTTAATAATTATAAAAACAATGTTGGAAATAATAAAAGCTACAATGTAGGGGAGTGCTTGGAATGAGAACTGTGAGAGAAACACTGTTAGGTGCTCTGTGTGTGTGTGCAACTGTGTGTGTGTGCATATACACACGCTCATACATATAATCTCTACAGGCTGCTATAGCCTTTCAAAGTCATGTATATGTGCGTGCACATATGTATATATATATATATATATATATATATACGCATGCATATTTATTTCTATATATGACATATCATTTTAAATCTTCCCACAACTTTATAGAAAAGGAAACTAAGGCTCAGAGAAGTCAAAGTACTTGCTCGAAGTCACAAAAAGGGGCAACGCTGGGGTTTAACACCAAATCCCACCCGCTTAACCCCCCTCCTCCCTTTTTGAGATAGAACAACAACAAGCCTTCCCACTCCACCACACTGCCTCCTTAGGGGAAGGGTGACCTTTTGCCCTTTTTTCTTCCAGACTCTCCAAGCAAAGATTTCGGTCCAACTCTGGGTTTGAAAAAGTCCAGCTCCTTGGAGAGCCTGCAGACTGCAGTTGCCGAGGTCAGGAAGAACGAACTTCCCTTCCACCGGCCCCGGCCGCACGTGGTCCGTGGCCGAGGCTGCAACGAGAGCTTCCGAGCAGCCATTGACAAATCTTACGATGGACCCGAAGAATTAGAAGCTGGTAGGGCAACGAGCTTGCTGAAATGGTTTCTTCCTCTCCTTGTTATCTGCGAATCATAGGCAAGAATGGGTGCTTAACTACAGAGAAAAGTGATTTAAGGTCACAATTATATTTTTGATATTAAAAGTAATTCATTTCCCTGATATGTTCTGCCCTTTGGCTTAACAAACGTGGAACTGGATAACGCAACATGTGATTTATTTTACAGTGCAACCGCCAAAGAAATGTTCTCCTTCAATTTCCTACAAGGACCAACTGTCATTTACCCTTAGGGTAGGAGCACTAAGTATGCATCTCTTGACATTATTATTCAAGTCATTAGATGCAGCCTCAACCCGAGGACTGACTGCTTTAATTGGGTAGAAGCAGTCCGGTTATAGCTGAACTGAAAAACTTCTCCTGGAAATAAACTCACCCTGTTTGTTTCCCAGCATGTCGGCGTTCTGAGCTGATCAAGGTTAACAAGCTGCTTTCAGAGAGATCAGTGTTTCATCACATATCAAACCTTTTATACTACTGGCTAAGCAACCAATGTCGCCCACTCCCAGCAGCAAACCTTGCTTGAAGTAACCAGATTTAGGCAGTTGTCTCTTCAAAGGGTACGCGTAGCCTCGTGGCAGGGTAGAACTCCGGAGTGCCTTTATTCATTATTCTGTATTTTACATTTTAACTTTTCTTGAGATACTAACAGTAAGTGCCCCTGACCATGTGTATTGATTTTTTTCTCTGTACAGATGGTCTGTCTGATAAGAGCTCTCACTCTGGCCAAGGAGCTCTGAATTATGAATCTGCCCCTCAGGGGAACTCTGAGCTAGAGAATGCAGAAAATAAAGCCAGGAAAGTCAAAAAACCGAAAGAAAAGGAGAAGAAGAAGGAAAAGGGCAAATTGAAAGTCAAGGAGAAAAAGCAGAAAGAGGGAAATGAAGATCCAGAAAGGAAAATAAAGAGGAAGGGATTTGGTGCCATGCTGAGGTAGGGACCTGCTTTGAAGGCAAAGTTGGGATGGTTTTGTTTTATTTTGTTTTGTTTCTGCTGATGAAATCACTCATTTGTGTGCATTCAAAAAAAAAAAAAATGCAAGCTTTCCCTCCTCTTCAGCTAGATGCCTAAAAATCTTTTTTTTAAATTATAGTTGATTTACAATGTTGTGTTAATTTCTGCTGTACAGCAAAGTGATTCAGTTATATATATATATATATATATATATATATATATATATATATATATATATACACAAACACACATATATACATTTTTTTATATTCTTTTCCATTATGGTTTATCACAGGATATTGAATATAGTTTGCTGTGCTATACAGTAGGACTTTGTTATTTATACATTTTATATATAATAGTTTGCATCCACTAATCCCAAACTCCCAATCCATCCCTCCCCCACTCTCCCCCCACCCCACTGGCAGTCACAAGTCTGTTCTCTATGTCTGTGAGTCTGGTTCTGTTCCATAGATAAGTTCATTTGTGTCATATTTTAGATTCCACATATAAGTGATATCATATGGTATTTGTCTTTCTCTTTCTGACTTACTTCACTTAGTATGATAATCTCTAGTTGCATCCATGTTGCTGCAGATGGCATTATTTCGTTCCTTTTTATGACTGAGTAGTATTCCATCGTATATATGTACCACATCTTCTTTATCCATTCATCTGTCAAGGGACATGTAGGTTGTTTTCATGTCTTGGCTATTGTGAATAGTGCTACTATGAACATTGGGATGCGTGTATCTTTTTGAATTATAGTTTTGGCCGGATATACGCCCAGGAGTGGGATTGCTGGATCATATGTAGATGCCTTAACTGGTCTTAACTGGTGACTGTGCTTGATCCTTCTCTGCAGAGGCAGAAGGAGCCTTCTTGGTTGGCTCTTGATGCTCATGGTGATGACAGGAAGCTGTCATAAATGTATGTCAAAGAAAAGCCGACACTTGGTAGAGGCATGGACAATGCCTATAGCCCTTGGTAGCAAAGCGTTATGTGGATAAAGAACATGCTTCTTCCATCAACATAGGGAAAGCAAGAGGTGAGGGAGTCCTCAACTGTGACCTCTAGAACACCGCCTTTGAATTAGAGAAGACAGGTTAGATGAACCACAACCCCACTCCCACCCCACCCCCCATGATTCTAGGTGTGCCCATGGCCAGGTCTGTGGGCATATTAGTCGTCAGAGGCAGTGAGGTGCAGTGGAGGTGTCATCGCACCTGGAGTCAGAGGGCCTTGATCTGAACCCATGACCCTCATACACAAGCTGCTGGGCATCGCACATGTTACTTAACTTCCCTGAGCCTTGCTTTCCTCACTTTCAAAATGAGGCTCGTATACTGCCGTCTAACTCAGTGGGACTGAGAGACAAGATGTCACAGGCAGTCAGTCCATTGACTAGGCATAGCTCAGCAGGGTGCAATCAGAAAACAACTTTCTTTCTTCTCCTACAGCTAGCTACCTTCAAATACACCCTGGTGGTGTTGTCAGAATGTCCACGATTTGATGACATCTCAGTTTTCTGGCTGATGGCTTTGTGGTCACTTCTGGATGTTAAAACACCCTCTTTGTCAGGGGCTAACATGCACCATCTGGTGTTAATCAGCACTTTCTTCTTCCCTGCCCCTCAGGGCTCAGCCCTAGCGAGGGCCCTACAGTGTGCAGGATTCCACATTCTTCTGGTTCTCCGTCTCTGGGACAAAGGGAAGGGAAGGACTTTATTAAAACAAAGACAGAGTTTGACGTAACTGGTGTATCTGGTATAATCTGGCAGTTGGGGCTCTTTGTGGACCACTTTTGTGGATTTTTCAGGGGGCTCCTTACTGCACCAATCACTGGTATAGGAGATTTATTTTTCCGTTGACTTCCTAAGACCCTTTGACCTCAGGGAGCACAACTCTGGAGCCTCCTTACCCAGCGGGTAGACTTCTTTGATGATGTCAGCGTAAGGTGGCTTTCGTCCAGCTTCCTTCTAGAGCATCTGCTTGGCTCACTAGAATTACTGAACTCTTGCGCCTCCAAATGATAGACGTGCAGCCTGTTCCCACTGTTCCCATTTCTCCTCACCTGCCACAGAGATCCCCCAACCAGCCTGGCATCTCCAGATCGCCAAGCAAACAGGTACGACATGGGATGTCAGTCTCCTTTTATACAATTACCTCCAAATTTTCTGAGGGGTTTTCTCATTGCCCCCTCACTTATTTTGTTGGGAGTGAGATGAGGAAGCACCTCTTTCCATTACTTCCTTTACTCCTATAATTTCCCAGCAAAGAAAATCCATTTCTCAATCTCTACCCTTCTGTTCCATGGGCTGAAGGTCAGTGATGGGAGGTGATAGTTGATGGGCCAGTTTAGCACCTCTTATTAAACCGTTAGGAGATGTCTTTCTTAAGAATGCTGGGTGGTATTTGTCATCACATGTTCTCGGTTTGGGATGTTCCACTGAAATTTTAGACAGAAATGGAAAGTTCTATTCCATATCTGTTATTCATATATATATTCTCTCTCTCTCTCTCTCCCCATGTTTGTGTGTGTGTGTGTGTGTGTGTGTATACATATGACCTTGAAACTACAAAGTGACATTTAGGGACACAAATAACATCAACACCAGTGGACATATCTCTCAAAAAACGGTGTTTTTCCTGGTGGTCTCTTTAGACTCTGTATTTCCATTTGCCATTTAAAATTTTAAACTTGCCCTTATTCTGGGTAACTATTATGACTGCTATTAGATAATCATCCTTGATAATAATGATAACGTGCAACTGCAGTATATTTAGATGAGAGTCGCCTTTGCAGTCATGGAGTTCAGAGGTTAAAAGTGCACACTCTGTATGTGTAACTCTGATGCCAATCCTGGTTTCTCTGCTTTCTCTCTAGGTAACACTGGGCAAGTTATTGTAATATTTAATCTCTTTCTGTGTCATCTGAAAAATGGGAATAACAATAGAATCTACTATTATTGTGAGAATTATAGTTGCTTAATTACAAGTAACTTGCTTAGAACAGTGCCTGGCAAGTAACGAACATTCAATAAACGTAAATTATTGCAGTAAGTAGAATAATGGCCTCCCTAAAGATGTTCATGTCCCACTCTGCAGTACCTGTGAGGATGTTATATTGAATGGCTAAGGAGAATTGAGGTTGCAGGTGGAATTAAGGTTGCTCTTCAGATGACCTTAAGATAAGGTGATTATCCTGAATTTGCCCCTGTGGGCCCAAGGTAATAACAAGGGGCCTTGAAAGTGGAAGAGGAAGATGTGACTGTGGAAGAAAGGTACAGAGAAATACACTATGTGACTGCAGGGGCTGCAAGCCAAGGACTGTGGGCAGCTTCTAGAAGGTGGAAAGCACAGAAATGGATTCCTTCTAGAGAGCTTCCAGAAAGGAGCACAGCCTGCCAACCCCTAATTTCAGCCCATTTCTGTTGTCTAAGCCACTAAGTGTGTAGCAAATTTTGCATCATCAATAGAAAACCATATAGCTATTATCATAATCATTAATACTTCTACAATATCAGAGGAATTTGTAAGGTAAAAAAACCCTCTTTAAGGTGTTCAAGAAGAAAACTATAAGGATTTGACTAGTCTGTAAATATAAAAACTATTAGAGCTTCACCTATCCCATTTTCTAGAATATTACTAAAGTAAGCCTGAACTTTGTGTTTGATTTCAGTTGATGGGATTTGGCAGGTTCATTCTCCACTGCCCAGAATACAGAGCTGGCTCTTCCTGTTGTCATCCAGTATTTGCTGTGTTTTCCTCTGGTAGAAATCACAGGTCCTAGATCCTTGAGACATCTAGCAATTTGGATTTTGTTTCCTTGTACTATTTTAGCAAAATTAAGATCCGAAAGGTGGTGTTTGATTTCATCTCCAGTGTAAAAATAGCAACTGTTCTCCATAGCCTTTTGCGTCTGAGTTTGTGAGCGTATTGGAGATGCTGCCACGTGCACATTTTCAACAGCAAAGAACACAATAGCTGTTACCATTAGCCAACAGATTTTGCTTTAACTCTCATCTGTTGCTCAGATGCTATTGACTTAGTTTCTTGTTTAAAAAAGATTGATTGCTCTAAGGATCTCGAGGAGTCGGATGTGGCTTTGCTCTTGCTTGTGGGAAGCTAAGTGTTGTGTGCTTTTCTGATATTCACTGGCCGCTTTTGTGTTGATGACATGTAGTAACACAGTTTAGCTCAGTTAATTTAACCTACTTCCTATCGTTTGGAAAAAATGATGGGGGGTTGTCATTAATTCCTATCTTTACATTTGTTGTCTGATTCCAGTATGCATATGTTTTGTTGATTGCGGAATTACCTCTTGGCAGATTCAACTATGGCTCTTACACAGGCCGTGAATTATTGTATATTGAAATTATTGAATTATTGTATATTGAAAAATACACAGCTTAAGAACCTACCAACTTCGGTAGTTTCCCTGTATGCTGTTTTACCTGCTGTTGAAAGAGAATTTTAGAGGATCAAGATGCTTACATTTTTCCATTATGTGTTTCCTGTATTCTTCATGACACTACCCTGTAGAAAAGACCACTGGTGGCTTCTTGCAGCCAAAGGGTGAAGTTCAAACCCCTCCAAAAACAACCCCATGGCTATCAGCCCTACTCTGCCTTCCTGGGGTCTAGTAGATGTTTTCTAAGCACTGAAGAAAAATATCTTTTGGCTAAGAAAATCTTTCCCTGTCTAGAGTGGAAAATTCAAAAGTCAGTTCTTGATTTATCAATTATTTAATAAACTTGTCAATCCTTATATTCTTTAAGCTGAATTCTGTCACAGATTTGTGTTTAAAATCCATTCCTTTACATCATAGCAGTTATTGTCTCCTCTTGATATTATAGACCACTCACTTTGAAAACCTCTGGCCCATCAACTTGTTCTGGACCCTAAATGGAAAGGCTTGATGTCGATCAAGTACCTTTCTCTATACCCTTTTTCTGCCCAGGAAACTCCTTTTTTAATGGATTAACAAAGAACAAAGAGTAAAGCCTGCCAATCGGAATTTCATTTCTGTTTTTAGTATGTTTGCCCATATTCATTTGATTAGTAATATTGTTGAATACCTCGTCTTTGCCAAACACATTCACAATTATTCTTCATTTATTTAACACCATTTATTGAAGGCCTACTTTGCATCAAGCACTGTTCTAGGCACTGGGCATACAGCAGTAAACCCCTGCTCTAATGGTACTTCTTTTATCTTCACAAAGGAAGAAAAAAATCAAAGACGTTTGAATTTCTTGTGGTGAGTTTAAACCAAAAACAAAACATGTAAACTATCTATAACAATGAATTTCCTAGGGAGTGGTGTGATGTTTGCCTAGGATACAACTTGAGGGAATCAACAGTCAATTTATATGGTGCTGAACAAGACCTCCTGGCCATGGCTCTTACGGAATGTATATTCCAGTGAGGGAGAGAGAATAAACAACTCACTCAAAATAAATGAGATTATTTCAGGCTCTAGTAGGTGCTATGAAGAAGGTAGAATCAGAAGGGATGGTGTCATGTCACCCTCAGTAACTGGCTACCAGCCTGATATAGTGTGCATCTACACAGGCTACACTGAATTTCCAGCAGATACGTTATCAGAACTTAGCACGCTGGGGTACTAATGCCAAATCACCTTATTCCAGCTTTTTTTTTTTTTTTCATTTTTGCACCATATGAATATGGGAAGATTATTTTTAAACCAGTTTCACATAAAGTTATAACAAAGAGGTAACCCAAATTGTGTATGTTTTAGTATATATGATCCCTGAAGTATCATTTTGAAGTGATGATACTTCATACCTGAAGTAAACATTTTAAAGACACACGGTCTGTAATCTGAATGGTGAACTTGATTTGCAGCTGCTTATATTTAACTCTGCTCCTCCCAGCCCAACAGTTGGGTATTCTTTATTATTTCTTCCTAACTCAGCTAATGCAGGTGTACCTCAGGAATACACTGGTTCAGTTTCTACACTGAAAAAATTAAATCATGAACCGTCATGACAAAGGTATTTTTTAAAACACAGAGGCAACAACTTTAATTTCTAAACTTTGCAAGCAGTAAAGCATCTATGTTTCATCCATTTTATGCTCAAATATACTACAAGCATGCCTCGTTTTGCTGTGCTCCACTTTATTTTACTTTGCAGATATTGTATTTTTCACAAATTGAAGTTTTGTGGCAACCCTGCATCGAGCAAGTCTATTGGTGCCATTTTTCCAACAGCATTTACTCAGTTCATGTCTTTGTCTTTGTGTCACATTTTCATAATTTATGCAGTAGTTCAGACTTTTTCATTATTATTTATTTGTTATGGTGATCTGCGATCAGTGTTCTTTGATGTGACTATTGCAAAAAGGTAACTCGCTGAAGGCTCAGATGATGGTTAGCATATTTTAGCAATAAAGTAGCTTTTAATTAAGGTGCATACATTGTTTTTTTTAGACATAATGCTATCGCACATTTAATAGACCACAGTATAACATAAACATAACTTTTATACGCACTGGGAAACCACAAAATGTGTGTGACTTGTTTTATTGCGTTATCACAGCCGTAGTCTGGAACCGAACCTGCAGTATCTGCCTGTATGTATCTTATTGAAACTAGGGCAACTCTATATAATGACATCTGCTGTGAATTATTTTAAAAAGAACACTCCTACACACACACACACACACACACACACACACACACACACACCCTCATCCACCACCACCACCACAAACAGCACAGACATCACCGCCACCAAATTAATTCCTAACTGAATTGCAAATCTGCCCCTTCCAAGCTCTGTGGCCTTCATTCATCCCTTTGAGTCTCAGTCTACTCATCAGTAAATTGGGGATAATAATGCATCCTCTCTGAGTTGTGAAGTTTTGTGAGCAAAGCTATTAGTATGGTGCTTGGCTTGGTAGACTTCCCTTCTTGTCTTCCCTCAAGGCCCCACCCCAGACAGCCAACCATCAGATATTGCCTTTCACTTGGAGCCCACTAAATTTCTGCTTTGATTTTTTTACTTTTCCTCTAATTGCTATTATGTATTTCAGGTGGCCATGCTGTCTTTAGCCTGGACAATTTTGCATAGTAAGCTCTAAGAAGTAACGCTAAAACTAAAATCATTCAATCATTTATATTTTATAAACTTTCGGTCACCCCGTTCTAAATGTAACCATGAACTATTTTCAAAGGTTATTTCATCACTTGGTGATGAAAAACTTTCTATTGAATTAATTCAGTAAAACTCTCTTTGGTGAATACAAATGGAGAATGGACTCAGATGGAGAATCAGTTTTTTTTGTTTTGCTTTCTTCTTTTTTCTTGTTTTTCCTTCTCCCAGTATTTCAGGCCAGAATGTATGGATGGGTTTTGGACTTGATATTCCTAATGCATGGCTCAGAGTTATTTCATTGGACTGCCTTGGAAGTTGTCTTATAAGACATTACCCATAAAGATACATTTTGACTTGATTTTTAAATTAGGTTAGATAGACTGAATACTTAAATCTCCAGGGAGCATGACATATCTGTCGTACATTTCTGCTCTTTACCTTGATCCCATAAGGGCTGTTATAGGTCTCGTGTACAATAAGTATAATGCAGCCATGCCTGTCATTATCTCTTTCTAGATAGTGGTTGTAAAATGTTCAATTTTATGGGTATGAAGGGTAACCTAGCTAATGTAACCAGACCAGTGAAATTGTAACAGTCATTTCCCCAAAGGCAAAAGGCCGAGCACAGGCTAGCGTTAAGGTGCTTGGTTTCAGAAACTAGAGGCCAGTTGGAAACATGAAATTTCAGATGAAAAATGAAAGTCAAAGTGGGTCAAAGTTCGTAATTCAGCTTCGCGCTGGATATAGAACTACACTGAAAACACAGTGTCTTGTAGATCAGGGTAAAATGGTTACAGATATTGAGTCTGAAAGAAATATATGACTGTGGTAAAAAAATAAATTTGCATGTCAAAGGCTACTTCCTGGTGCAGCCATCTGACCTCCTCCACGGCTGTCTGTGATTGCAGAGGAAAAGAAACAGAAGATGCAAACACACTGGAATTTAGTTAGCCTCATCTTTTGCCTCTTTGGTAACTGAATTTTCTCACCTCAGAGTCCATCTTAAATTATTTACTTTCTCTTCCACAGTACGAGCCATGAATATTTCGTTTCTTCGTTTTGTTAATTTGCCAGTTTTCCTTTGAGCTAAGTGCCCTAGCAATTTTAATTTTTCATTCGAGTTGGGAAGAGCAATGACCCTTTTTTTTTTTTCATTATTACTATCACAGGGCTGGACTCCGAATGCTACTTTTTATGACCAGCAGTGTTGAGCCCATAATAGAAATGCAAAGTAGAGAGTGTAATATACCGATATTGACTTCCATTAAACCCAGTGGTGTGAGAGCTGATAATATTTATATATTTATGTATTAAACATCCTAGCTTTTGTTCATTTGCAACTAAGCACCGGAGGGGAAAATTAGCATCATAATATGAATAGATTGTGAACAGCAGAATGCAAAGAATTGGAGAGGGAGCTTCTATGAATAGGACAAGCGGTATAAAATGATGGAGAGAGATGCAAGTATGGTAACTAAAAAGTATAGATTAAATTTGGATCAAACAAATTTAGGATTGCTTGGTCGGCATTTATTTCTTAACTAAAAGACGACCCAGAGACAGATGGGCTACTCCTCTGATAGGCTGAGTGCAGACAAATGAGCTGCTATGGTGCCCAGCACGCAGAGTTTGTTTGGCGTCTGACTTTAATTTTTTTTTTTTCAGCTGTCAAGCATGTCTGCAAATGTTTCTTTATCATTCTTTACTTTTTTGGAGGGGTGTGTGTGTTCAATGGAGGGGCGAGGGGCATTGATGGAGTTAATTAGTATAAACATGTATGGGTAGCTTGTTTTCAAAATCATTTTAAAATCTGATGGCTGTTCATAGCCTTCCCCTCCTACCCTGTGTAAACTTGATTACTCGGTAGTTCTGTTCATGGCTGTCCAAAGCAAGATGATTTTCTCATACTTATCACAATAAAAAATTATCACATAGAATGTCAACCAAAAGGCTATTTGTTTAATTAGGGTTCTCTTCTCCTCTTAATATGCGTGCATAGCTCCCATTAACATTAATGTGAATTACGAAAGAGCACTGAAGAAGAATAGACCCGTTTACCTCACTCCTTCTCTTGGATAATGAGGTTTAGATTTGTTAACAGATGAGAACAAAAGTCCAGTGGAAAAAAAAAAATTGGCTTAACTTTTAAAGAAATTGATATGCTAAAAAGAACTTTCACAAGCACTAAAGTGGAAGCTACACATTCATAAATAAACTTCATTAGCATCTAAGGTGAAATATAATCATTTAAGATGCTGGATTAATAAAATGCAAAGGATTTCCTAATGGGCCCATTTGCATACTCATATTAAATAACAAAACACATTAATAACAGTTTTATTCATATATATAAACACTCGTAAGTTCCTAGTTGAGACTGTATTTGCCTAATTTGCTTTGTACCATGTCCAGCACAATGTCATGTCCTTGTAGGATGTTTACTTAATACTATTAGATAATGACATGTATAGATTTAATAATTTGCTTGAAAGAAAAATGGAATTAGTTCTTTACTTTGCACCTTTTATCTGAGAACCTCAGTGTAATTCACTAACATCCATCTTCCAGATGCATGGGAGATGAATGTGGTAAATAGCAAAGAATAAGACGTGGAGAAGTGAAACAGCCTTCCTGGAGACGGGCTTTGAACTGATAACAGTACCAAGACCCCTCCTGACCATTGCTACCATTGTGTTAGCATTTAAAAACGCACTGACGCCAGCCATAATTCTGTGTATACTTTCATACACCCATAGTTCTTTATTTTCGCCATTCGTTGGGTTTTTCTGTCTTAAGTCAATGTATAAAACAGCAACTTAGTAACATGAGATGGTTAATAATTAAGGTAAAAGGCTTGAACCTTTGGCATAATAACTGTACCTGTTTTCCTCATAGAATAAGAGGCCTCCCAGAACCATTAAAAACAGGTATAAGATATAAAAATATACAAATATTACTGGGTTGCACATCTAGAACTATTATCTCAACCATGCTAAATAACATCCACCAGGAGTTTGGAGACAGTCCAGTTTTGTTTCTTCAGCTAGCTGTCGGTCATTTCTGCACGGTGGCCCGGCCTCACCTCAGCTTCATCATTGTCTAAAATCTAATTCATCATTCACCCATCTAAGTCATGAGCTCATCCTGACTTCCCTGATTCTGTTTGAGGCACTGCCAGGAATCCTGTGACATCCGGGATGCCTCCCTCTTTCCATTCTCATTCTTCCATCAGCCAGCAATCCTGTTGATACTTGCAAAATGTTGTCTCTTCCATCTGGCCTTTTTTTTTTTTCCATTTCCACTGCCATACTCTAATCATGGTCTTTGTTATCTATGACTAGATTGCTTCAGTAGACGCAAAACTGATTTGCCTGCTTTCTTCCTTTCTTCATTCCAGTTCATCCCAGGCAGAGCTACCAATCATTCATTCATTCAGTTATCAGATACTTAATGAACACCTCATGCCCTAAAATGCAATATAGCACAGTGGCAAAGAGCAGATCCTCTGGGGTCATTTTATTTCGGTTCAAATCCCAGCTCCGTTATTTTTTCAGCAACTACTTAACTAGTCCGTATTTCAGTTTCCCCTTTTGTGAAATTGGAATAATAATAATAGCATCTACCTAATAGTACATTAGATGATATATGAAAAATGCCTGATACATAGCACATCCTTAAAATATTAGTAGTGTTCTGCTCTAGGAGCTGAGATGATTCCCAATTACCTAGTAGTTCTCAAAAATCCAACTGTACTCTAGCGTTATCTACAGAGCTTGTTAAAGTTATAGATCACTGGACCTTATCATGAGATTCTGATTCATTAGGTCTAGGCTAGGGCCTGGGACCCTCTGATGTTTCTGTTGCAGCCAATCCCAGGAACCTCCATATGGGAACTACTAACTTATGAAAATAAAATTATTTAATTTGGCATTTACTATCCTCTATATTCTTATTCAAATTTATATTTCTATCGTTGTTTTTTCTCTTCCTTTCTGCAAACTCACCACTCCAGCCAGATTACTCACTATTACCCAAAACGAGTTTGTGAAGCGCTAAGGTGGCGCCCTGTCTTAGGATAACCTCCTTTCCTTCTCTGAGTCCTGCCAGGCTCCGAACCCACCTTAAGCCCCATCTCCTTATGAGCCCTTCTTTGACCTGCATGTCTCTCTCATCAGAACTCTATAGTTCATGTCTCCTCAGTTACTACTCCCCACAGGCCGACTCGGTTTTTAGTTTGGGTTTTACATGTCTGTCTCGTCCTCAGTGGGATTGTAAATTCCTTTAAGCAAAGGGACTTCCTCATGATGCTTTTCACTGTGTTGGCCTTTAATAAGCTTTTGCTGATTGACTGGCTTATATGGTGTGCTAATTGGAGTAGACTTATTTGGATATTAATGTGTTGTGCCCTTTAGTCATTCTAGATAATAGTATTGAAAATAATGAAAACAGTGGAAGTGGTGCAAAAATAAGAAAGAGGGTGAACTGCATTGGGAGTTAATTTTTTTTTTTTTATTTCTGCTTGAAGAAAAGGTTGAAGGATGAGTTAACTGGTAATAGTAACCAGCTGTTCACCATCTCCACTGAGGACAGGGCTAGAGAAAATGGGCCAAAATCACTGTCAGAAAAAAAATGAGGTTAGATATAGAAAAGAAGATGGTTGTTAAGCACTGGAATGAGGTTCCTGAATAGGTGGTAGAATTGACCTCCCTGAAGTACTTTAACAGTAGGAAGGATGAATTTCCATCTAAAATGGTATGAAAAAATTAGCCAGTCAGTTCATTACTTTAGTATCTATTAAATGCTACTCTGGGGAACCCCAGAAAAAGATATACAACATGAACCCTTTACTTAAATTTACTATCTAATTAAGATGACCCATAAATATGAAATTATTAACAATGAAAATAGGATTTAAGATTAAGAGCCAAACTGTAAGGTTATGACCGTAATTATGGGTGGAATTCAGCTGTATACCCTCCAGCCCC
Source organism: Balaenoptera ricei (assembly GCF_028023285.1). Taxonomy (NCBI): domain Eukaryota; kingdom Metazoa; phylum Chordata; class Mammalia; order Artiodactyla; family Balaenopteridae; genus Balaenoptera; species Balaenoptera ricei. The sequence goes on from NC_082645.1 coordinate 91,010,780, forward strand.
TCTCTACCTCTCCACCCCTAAAAAACTAACTCCAGGCCTTTTTTAAATAAATGGATTTTCCATATCTCTTTCCAAACTGCTTTTTTAGGTTGAGTGGAGCAATCCCTAATCTTTTTTTTGAAATAATTTATTCAGTACTATTGACCAAGCCACTGCTAAGTACACAACAAGCATGTTGAGAGTAAGCAACCAATCTTTTCTTTTTTTCCTGACATATCTTTCATTCATACAACAAATATTGATTGTCTAATAAGTGTTGTTTTCAGTTTGGAGATAACCACAGTAAACAAGTCAGATGTGTTCTCTTGATACATGCAACCTTGCCTTAAAGTGTGGTAGGGCTTTATTAAAGTGACATAAAGTTTGCTAAGCTCCTTTTAAATAACCAGAGCATCCCTGAATCCCATAAAACTGTGGTTAAACCATTAGCAGTGTCCTTAGTAAAAATATTGAAAGTAAGATGTCTCAATATCTAAACTTAGCTGTGTAACTGCCTTCTTGAATGGAAGTTTTTATCTGCCTGAGGGATACGTACATTTTATACACTTGGCAGTATGTGTATAAATTATCATTGTGGTTATCAACTACTTGGCCATTGACTGAAAATGATTAGAGCATAGATGTGTCTGTAGATGTAGATAAGGGTTAGTATCTGACAAGTCAGTTTCGCAAGGTGAACTGTCACTGAATTGAAGGAACTAGCCCAAGACTATTAACGTTTAACTTGCCGAAGTAGAAAATCTAATTAGAGGCAAAATGAAAAATTTGGCCTTTAAACATATTCACATTCAGTGTGTCCTTTGGTCTATGTTGCGGGGACCAGCTCATCCCAGTTTGAGCACTGAAAAATCCATGCCCTGGGAATCTCCTCAGTTTTAAGCAAATAGGGACAGTGGATTACCCTAGTCTGCATTCCCAATTAGATCTGATGATTCCCTAATTTCCCTCCCCATCTTTTGTTTATATGCCACTATATAGTCATAAAATTCTTTGAAAAATAAACAAAAATAAAAAGTAATTTTATTTTTACTACTACAAATTTAAAATATTTATACTACAAATTAAAGAAATATATAAAAGAGCGGAAGCTATTAAGAAAAAAAAAAAACTGGAATGAACTCTTCTATTGTTTTAGTTTTTTGTGCTTGTCTATACCTGAGCTGCTGTCTATTCTCCTAAGGCTTTCTTAGCAGCTGAAAAAGGCCACATAGCTCCAGAAATCAAAGTAGAAATGTCTCAGCAGAGAATGACTAAAAGTAGCACCTCCACATGCCCACAAAAGAATTCTTTAAAATATTATGTAATTCAAAACTCAAGGGCTTCCCTGGTGGCGCAGTGGTTGAGAATCTGCCTGCCAATGCAGGGGACATGGGTTCGAGCCCTGGTCCGGGAAGATCCCACATGCCGCGGAGCAGCTGGGCCCATGAGCCACAATTACTGAGCCTGCGCGTCTGGAGCCTGTGCTCCACAACGAGAGGCCGTGATAGTGAGAGGCCTGCGCACCGTGATGAAGAGTGGCCCCCGCTTGCCTCAACTGGAGAAAGCCCTCGCACAGAAACGAAGACCCAACACAGCCAAAAAAAATAAATATAAATTAATTAATTAATTTAAAAAAAACAAAAAAACAAAAACTCAAGAGAAAGCTGGAGGGTACCTGGACCAGAAATAACGGTTTATGACTGATTGCCGACAAAATCACCAGTGAACAGTAAAAATCCCTAATTCTGGGGCTTTTGGTATTAGTTCCTCCCATTGATAGGTTTCTTCTCCCCCAGGGACTGTAATTTTCCACTTTAAATTTGAACTCTAGTCAATGTATAGTAGAAAATCAATAGCATAGATTTGTTCTGCCTTCCTCTTGTCTCCTGGAATTTTCAAAGTATGTGAAGGAACAGTTTTTATGATGAAGATGGACTGTAAAATGAAAGAGGTGGCTTTGACCAATTTTCTAGACCTTTGACCGAGACACTACACCAGACTACCCATGCCGCCTTCTCTACGTTTCCGTCATGCCCTTGTTATCCGCAATCTACCAGGGTATTTAACATCAACAGTGATATGATTACTGACATACTTTTGTAAAGACTCTTCGGCAAATTAATTGGAATTTGCTATCAGAATATTTTCCTATTTATTCTACCTTCTCCCCTTAATTGTGTTTTACTACTTTCGATTGCAACTTCTTTCCCCATACTGTGACTTGAGTAGAGGGAAACGGGGAAGAAACTCACAAAAACACAAGAGTAATCCAAAAACCTAAGCATTCAACATATATACAGATGATTGTTCTCGCATTGTTAAAAGTAAGCAAAGGTGCCAAGGAACCTCTGCAACAAATACAGACGTGGGGACGAGGTAGGTTGTTCTCCCTCCCTCGGGCAGATTCAACTCCCTCCCCTGACAGTTTGAATCCTTTGGTCAGCCTTCCAACTCCAGCTCACCCAACATCTTCTCAATCTCAACATGCTCAGGACACACTTTGTGGAAAAGTCTGATTACTCTAGACTTGCATATGAATTGGTCTGGATCATCTTGGTATTTTCCACTGGTTTTATATCACTTTGAGTATGAGATCCATGTCTTAGGAATTTTTGTTTTCTTCCAGGTACCTCTGCCTTTGCTTCATTTTTTTTCTCCCTTTGCCTTCTCTTCATGTCTTCTCATAAATGTAACCCAGTTTTCAGGTTCCTCCTGGTCCTAGTCTCCTGAACGAAACACAGAAATAGATTATCAGTAGTCTCTCCCCTGACCCTGGTCAGCTTTGTGTAATTGCTCTTCACTTCGGGCATCTGGTAGCCCCACCACAGAACTCAGTAAACTACGGAGCTGAGTAACCATGACTCTTAAACAAAGTGCTGCCTTCATTGCTTTTACTCTGGAGTCTTCCTGGTAGCATTGCCTAGTACCCTTGGTCCCGTGTGGGCCCCGCTTTGAACCCTGTCATCCTAGACTAGAGTCCTGGTGTAGTGGAACTTGGTTATTTCTGACAGGTCACACCCAGAACACTCATTCCTGGCTCCATCTCTAGCCGCATATGTCTAGTTTCAGAATAGTTTTCTTTGAAATTCTTGCATCTTATCTGACTTTCAAGTATTCACCTGTCATTTGTTTTCTTCACTGCCATGGCCTGTGCTGCTCATGAAATATGCCTGCATGGGCCACTTCTAGACTAGTTTGCTGACCTCTCTAAGGCATCCTCTGTATCTTTGTGTGATTTCTCCAGCCTTTATCCATCCTGGTTAGTAGGACTCTATCTGATCCCCTTCCCCAGTAACTCTATGGTGTTGGGAGTATCTGACACCAAATTTGCTATTGCTCACTGCCTTGCCCATTATATGCATTCAACAGTGGATTACTGAGTTAATTCTTGATTCTAAGAAATCTATTCTAAAAATAGTAACTAACAATCAGTTTCTACTTGCAGATGCTTCAATAGGCTGACTTGATTTTGAAATGACAATTGATACTTTTTTCTCTTGTTGTTGTTGTTTATTTTAATCCGAGGTTTTCATTTTGAAAAACTCAAGTATTAATTCTGAAAGGGAGAAACAAATCCTTTGAGTACTGGAATCTCTGACAGAAGGAACTCTCTTCTCTGTATTTGGAAATACAGGTTAAACCTACTGATAAGCTCTGCTCTTAAGTTTTGCATTTTCAGTATTAAACTTTAAATCTGTCATGTTTTATTCCAAAAGAGATGTATCAACATAAAGAGAAATAGTGGTAGATTATAGCATGCAGTAGAAATTCTAATAGACTGTTTAACAATAATATGGCAGGCGGATACCATTTTAATCAGTATTGTCATTAGCAACTGTCAATAGAGAGGAAGAGATGTTCTAGTCTTTGTGAATTGTGATTTAGGGCTGGCACAGCAGTCACACTGAAGTATATTTATTTTACAATATAGAGACATTGATTAAATGCACATGGCATCTCAAATACAGTTGACATTTTAAGTCAAAATTATTACAGACACACAGCCATTCATTTAAGCTGTTGCTTTAAAAATGTGTCTCAACCGATTGTTGATGGAAGAAAGTCTAGCTGGGCCAATATTTCAATAAGCTGATCCTTTATTTTTACTGACGTACATAGCCTGGTGGTGACTTGCCTCCTTTGGGCAGTCATATTATTTTGCTGTATCTGGTGAAAATAGTCCCTTATGTATATACACATGGGTTCTAGGTTGCTCAGAAAGTGTTCTCTTACTAGGATTAAAATCATTTGGGGGTTCTTTCCATAGTTCTTCATTCCTTCTCTGAAAACTCTTGCCTGCTAGCCTACCAACCTGCTTAGGAATTGAATCTTAAATAATTGATGACAGCTGTAGCTGAAACATGACTATCGTTTAGGGATGATGGTTTTTGTAATGTATATTGTTGCACGTTGCCAGTAGACCAGTGACTTTAAACAATGTAAGTTTTTGAGTATTGATTGTTGATTTACAAGATTGAGCCAATAGTAATGATGTCTAAGAGCATCCTTATATACTAAGTCTATAAATTCTTTGATCTGTTTTCTCATTTATGTCTTTTAACCTTAGAACTTACTTAGATTTTTAAAAAAATTTTATTATGAAATAATTTTAGACTTACAGAAAAGTTACAAAATATAATATAAAGAATTCTTATGTACCTTTCATCCAGATTCCTCAGATGTTAACATATTACCACATTAGTGCAAGTATTTCTTTCTCTCTCATTCTTTTTTTCTTTCTTTCCATATGGATACATGTACAGAGACAGGCCTGCATTCCTTTTTTTCTGAATAATTGTAAGTGTTTGCAAATCTGATACCCTTTTACCCCTAAATTTACTTTGAAGCTACTAGCACTGCATCATTGTATCATTTTTATGCTGTATTTCAGAAAAGTAAAGAGCTGGCCTCAATTCAACCTCAAATCAGTGAAATTAGAAGTTATAAAATAAGGAAGGTGGTGATTTCAAATAGGATTATAAGTCAAAAAATGCCAGTATGTGTTATTCTTTTATTTTTGTGTACTATGTTATCACCATCTAATCTAAAAACCTAAATTAACTCAGCATTGACTTCTGGTAAATGAGTACAATTTCCAAGAGTGAGATGTATCTCTTCGACAGTTAATGCAACTTCAAAAGTAAGACATCTGCAAAAAGGTGCAAATATCTCATCCTTGTGATGAGGCCTCACTGACCACTGAATTTAGCACAATGTGTGTGAATGAGATGGTAAATAGGAAAATGTCCTGCTGATTATTATTAAAATTGTGCTGCAGAAGGGTTCTTAGAAATCCAATGCTATCTTTTTCTCAGACTTCTTATCCTTTCCATTTTGCTGCAAATGATTGATTGGTAAGACTGGAGGGAGAGCTAGGGAAGCAATCTTTGATCACCTTAGGGCTTTTCATACCAATATCTGGATATTTGATAACACATTTTGGAAACAAAAACATACAAAGATATGATAGAGATAGTGAAGTTAAATTCGTCCACGAAATTTACAATTTGCCTCATCAGGAATTGGGATCTGGAGAAATATGGTGTGTTCTACCAGTCTTTTCAATTACGTTCGTTAGGTATTTGGGATGTTTAAATTGGGGAGGCCACTCCAAGGGTGTCTGACTTTAGTGAAGCTCTTGTGTCTTGAGAGAAAAGTGGAGGCATAATATAGCTGTGGTATAAAATATATATAATACATAATATTGCAGAGAATATAATATATAATATAGGTGCAGCTGGTAGAAGGTGTGGGGATATACATCTGTTGAGAATCAGTACTTAAATAAGAAAAACCACATTCAGTCCAGCTTTTACAGAAAGTAAAGCAGCAGTACCCAAGTATGTTCCTCGTCACAGGTCTGTCCCTAAGTTACAGGAATGTCATGATAACGACCCTCCTCTGCACATGACCATGTTGCCGAATTTGTCCATATTGCTAACTGGAGAGAGCTTGATTCTGGGTAAGACAAAAAGTATCAAATAGTGTAAACACTCCACAGAATCCTTTTCTTCTTTCTGCATGTCAGGATTTAATTAGAGCAGCTGAAATCTACTCTGTTCTTCGTGTAAATTGAATATGTCTTTGAATGTCTATACCCCAGATATCTTCCAGGTAAAAGCTAATGCAACTTTATGAAGCACTTTGAAACTTTTAGCCAAAAAGTGGTTTGTATGAGTGTTGTTATATCACTAATATATTTTTTTTAACTTTTTAAAAATAAAATTGGTAGGTAGCATTATAAGTAGTTTGTGAAAATTAATATGTCATATTTTACTCTATAGGTTAACTGTTAATATAGTCTATCAAGGTTAATGGTAAAGAATTTCCAGAATGTCCATTCACGTGGAGAATCCACACACCGTAGCACAGTGTTTATGAAGCACGTATAGAGTTAAATTTCTAAGGCACAGTCCCAGGGCTGTCTAAAAATCGTGTGCAAAATTTTTACTATAAGTGAGTGTGTATATTTTTGTGGAGCAGGAGTCCCTAACTTCCTTCTAATTCTCAAAGGGTTCTGTTACAAAAAAAAAAAACTAAGAACCATTTTATAATGGAGTCCAGCCTCTGCAGGGCCATCTATGTTCTCTGCCTGACAAGTGGTTTATAGTCTTATTTCTACTCGCTGACTCCTTTCACTAATGTATTCAACACTTAGTTGGATACAACTATCATTGGAATAGGAATGTAACCCTCTGTAAAGAATTATGAGGTATAGCATGTTCCTGTCAACACTTTTTCTATCCCAGAGTCCTCCTCAAGATAGACCCAGGTTTGGACCTAAGTGCAGCATCATGGGAAGCAACACTTCACTATGGAAGGGAGTTTATTAACGATTATCTCCTTTCTAGTACTACAGTTGTTCCTTGGTATCTATCAGGGATTGGTTCCAGGACCCCTGCCAAATACCAAAATCTGCCAATGCTCAAGTCCCTTATAGAAAATGGTGTAGGGACGTCACTCGTGGTGCAGTGGTTACGAATCCGCCTGCCAATGCAGGGGACATGGGTTCGAGACCTGGTCTAGGAAGAGCCCACATGCCGTGGAGCAACTGAGCCCGTGCACCACAACTACTGAGCCTGCGCACCTAGAGCCCGTGCTCTGCAACAAGAGAAGCCACTGCAAATGAGAAGCCCTCACAGCACAACGAAGAGTAGCCCCTGCTCGCCGCAACTAGAGAAAGCCCGTGTGCAGCAATGAAGACCCAATGCAGCGAAAAAATAAATAAATAAAAATAAAATAAGTACATTAAAAACAAAAGAACGACTTCCCTGGTGGCTCAGTGGTTAAGAATCTGCTTGCCAATGCAAGGGACACAGATTCGAGCCCTGGTCCGGGAAGATCCCACGTGCCGCGGAGCAACTAAGCCCATGTGCCACAACATGGTGCTCTAGAGCCCGCAAGCCACAACTACTGAGCTCACGTGCCACAACTACTGAAGCCCGTGGCTCTAGGACCTTTGCTCCGCAGCAAGAGAAGCCACTGCAATGAGAATCCCACGCACCACAATGAAGAGTAGCCCCTGCTCACTGAAACTAGAGAAAGCCCGGGCACAGCAACAAAGACCCAACAGAGCCAAAAATTAATTAATTAATTAATTAATTAATTATTTTTTAAAAAGGTATATTTGCATATAAACCAATGTACATTCTCCCATATACATTAAATTGTCTCTAGATTACCTAAAATAACCTGTACAATGTAAATGCTTTGTAAATAGTTGTAAGTGCAATGTAAATGCTATGCAAATAGTTGCCTGCACAGCAAATTCAAGCTTTGTTCTTTTGGAACTTTCTGGAATTTTTTCCCAAATATTTTCCATCCATGGTTGGTTGAATCTGTGGATGTGGAACCCATGGATACAGAGGGCTGAATGTACTCTCTAGCTAGGTTCCATCAAGTGCAAACCAAATACAGCTCTCCTCAACCTAAATAAGAAATGAATCTTTTTAGTTAAGACCTCTATGTTTGCGTTTCCCTGTGCTTTTTAGCTGAGGTCTCCTCTGCTGTCACAACTCAGACCAAGAAAATTTCAATTATGTTTAGGTAGCCCATTGTGTCTCTTACCACTAGGACGGTAGTATACATCTCCTTTTGTTGGGGCTTTACAGTGTCTAATAGAACTAGGCTGTAAATTCATACTTGGCCATTAGGTGTTGCTACATCACACAATATGCTCCAAACTGAAAAGTGACTATCTTTGGGGCCTGGGAATCTATAAAACAAATTCTTCTATTATCAATTCTGTACATTTAAAATCTTTAACATGAATGTGGTTGAAATAAGAAGTGCCTATAATAAATAGAATGTATAGATAAAGTTTACCCATATAATTTTAAAGTTGTAGTCAAATAATTTATAGAGCAATGCTCATTTTTATTAAAATTTAAAAAATTGATACTTCCTCAAAATACAAGGACATGAATTACTGTTCAAGAAAGTATCAGTAATTTCCTTTCTTGAAAAGGCAGGCAATGAGAGATATAAGTCAAGTTGCAGTTTCATGTATAAGCCTTCCTTTTGAAATTAGTAATGTTTAAAAATGAATTGTTTTGGTTCTGCATAGATCACTTTCTCCTTAACACTATTTCTATTCCCATATTCTGGGATATTGCTCTCAAGGTATTCTTTTTACCTTTCCGGCTGCTACTTCTGGCTCCTCATCCTAGCCTCTTATTAAGAGTTGGCATTCTTTGCACTTCTATACCCAGTCCTTTCTTCTCATGCTTTTTTCTCTCTCTCTTTCTCTCCTCTCCTTTCGCTCTCCCTCTCTCCTCACCCCTCCCCATCTCTCCCAGCAATCTCAGCTATAAACCAGACTTTTCACCTAAGCGCTAGATTCATACACACAAAACTTACTAAACAATTTCCCACATGCTTCCATAGGTACCCCAAACTCAACCTGTAGATTGTGGAATTAACTTTGCTTGTCTGCCCTTACTAAGGCTATCCAGGAGGTCAAGAAAGTGATGCATTCTTTCCCCTCACCCCTCAAATTCAATCCATTACCAAGTCCCTAAGTATCTAAATTTTTTCTCTTCACTTCATTGTACTTCCTTAGCTCAGATTCTCCTCATTTCTCCCCAGATTAAAACAGTGGCTGTCTGAGCAGTCTTGACGTTCTCTTCCAACCCACCCTCTACAGTGCTGCCCACATGATCTTCACAAACATAAATCTGATATCCTGCCAAAATTTTTGCAGTGGCTATACAGTGCCTTGAAGTGCTTAAATTTCCGGGATGTCGTACGATTCCCCATCTTTATTCTTTCCTGCAGCCATAGATAAGTACATGCAAGTGTCAGACTGTACCATGAAAGCATTCAGCCATCAATGCTTTGGGCCCTTCCTATTCCCTGTGAGTATAATGCCATTTCCCCATCCTTAAACCCACACTATACCCTTGGCCAATTCTTAGTCTTGCTTAAGTGCTGAGTTCAAGGATCACCTCCTTGGGAATCCTTGCTGACAACCATTTTCTCTTCACTCAAGGTTGGCAAGATAGGTTTCTCATATCATCCCACTATTTTGAATAGTTAGACATCCTGTATTGAAATAAGAAATTTTTCCGGTCCCACTTTAGAGGTATCTGGCTACAGAGAAGGTTGTTGAATTTCATAGTCCACTATTATAATTTACCTGTAATTATGAGGGCAAATAAACACAAAAACACAGTATCATCTTAGACTTCATTGCTTGTATATCTTAATGTGAAAATCATGTGGTATTTTATGAAGCTTTAAATCTGACGGAATAGGATCTGTGAAAACTGCCTAATTTGTTGATTTGCATGTGAAGTATGTTGTTCCCAGTGGGTAGTGGAAACTGATTTGTCATGTAGCTTACTAGCTCTGAGCAGATAACTGGTGTTAGTTCCCACTGCTGTAACGAAATAGATTTGGCAAAAAAAAAAAAAAGAAAGAAATAGATTTGGCCTTTGTGATAGCTCCTATTTGAAAATTACTATTAAAAACTGTCTGCTGGAGATAGGAGAGTGCTTTGCAAAGATGGATGCATTTAATGTAGCAAAGCAGGAAACTGACAGCATGTCTTAATGACACTTTATATTCTGCCAATGTATTTAGCCACAACTTCCTCAACTGCATAATCTAAAGTAAACAAAAATCATATTCCATTAGAGACACAATTCGACAATTGAATTTTGGGGGTGAACTTTTGGCATCCATTGGAAGAATTGGCTCCAACCCCAGAGAGGGGGTTAATCTTTTTAGGGCATCATTGCCTGGGAAGTGGAAGAAAGAGATGACCAAGTCAGGGAATAAGAGTAAAAGCATTATCTCTGAGAGCTAGAATGAGGGAACTATTCAATGGTTATCATTCTATGACCACATTTTATTCAATCATAAGAAAAGATAAAGGATATTTTACTGAGGAAAATTGAAAAAAAATTACACATAATCCCAGTAGGCTGAGGCTTGGTATAATTAAATAATGTAACCTTTCACCTTTGTGTTTTAATAATTTCCTAAGGTCTCAGGCCAAATCTGTGCAGAACAGGGCTGAATACCCCAATGCTGAGAATATTTACTGTAGCATCTACCTGGTTTGGGGAAATGGGCTCTTCATTAGGGGAAATAATTGGTACATTCTTATACAGCAATAAATACTTACTAAGATAACTATCATGTAGCAAGACAATAAAAATCAATATTAATCAGAGCAGACAAATGCTTCCAGTAATAGCTGAAAACCCTCAAGCCCTAGGTGTTTTCAGTGCCCTTTTTGTTGTTGTTACAACATTCTCTGCTTCTGACACCAAATATTTCCTAATTTAAGATCTTTAACTTTTGATATCTTAGTCTGATCGTCAGAACACCCAGCTCTGTCTGTGTGTCTTCATAGAGAGAGTATGAAATGTCTCTTTAAAGATCTTCAGCATATACATGGCTGCTATTTCTTACTTGGGTATTCCAAGATTAAGCTGAAGGAGGGGTTTAGTAATACTTTGATCTCATCCATCTCTTTCCAAATCCTTGAATATTCAGCCCATAATTTGTACCTCTATACTCCATTTCCCCACTTTTATGAGGATATGACTATTAATTGCATCTTCCCATTTTTATAATAAATGGAGATGCTCCCACTCCTAATACTAACTAAGGCTGTACTGTCTCTGGTACAGTGTAGAGGCAGTAATAACAACTAACCCCGTATTATAGTGCTTGTGGCTATGTAAGTATTGATGCTGTTCTGAGTTCTTTTCATGCACTAATTCATTTAATCTCCACAATGACCCTATGAAGTAGGAACTGTTATTATTACCCATTTTACAGATTTAGAAACATAGACAGAGACAGTATGACTCGCCCATGGATACATCAATTCTAAATGGTCAAAACTGCTGGGATTTGACCCCAGCAATCTGGCTGCATAGACTTTCTTCTTTATACTGTTTGACTGCTTTGCTACCTGGGAAACTTTGGGTACCTTGAAGGTATTTGATCACTCAGTTTTCTTGTCTGAAGGTTTAAAAATGACAACAAATAAGCTCTATCTCATAGGATTGCTGTTAGAATTAACTGATACAACATATCTGACGTGCTTAACTTAGTGATTGACACATAGTAAGTACATATTCATGTTAGCTATTTTTATTATTACTATCATGTGATCAATAAGTGTCAGATGAAGGAATTAATTAATATAGAGGAATAACTCAGAATCAGTAAAGTGATTATTCCAAGTTCCATGATTTCTGTTGAGAAGCTTATTTAGAAAGAATAGACTCAGTAGTCTAGAGGTAGAGCTTGGGCTCTTTTCATGTAGGAATCAAACGCTCATGCCTTCTTCTTCAAGTTAAAGAAAGAGCTATTACAATGAGAAAAGATTAAACTTTTATTAGAGCAATTATACCACTAAATTAGAAATTTTAAAAATATATAGGATAATCCATGGAATGTTGTAAGTTGTCAAAACCTGCAATATTTCCAAAGTATATACTATAAGAAGAGTGGAAGAGAAACCTATTTTATCATGTTTCAATGCTCATGCCCTGCTTTTCTCTTTATTGCATTATGAGATTGACATTATATCATTATCTCTCATTGTCACCTTAGCCTTGTGAGCTTTAGATGCTGCTAATGTTATGGTAATAACTGCTACAATTTGCAATTTTCAGTTGTATTAGACCTTGATTCATTTTTTTTAACTACCTTGTATAACCATCACTGATTTTTCTTGCAGATAATAAGCAACTTAATGGTTTTTATAAATGAATACTGGTGCGAAATTATCAGAGCAGGAAAATCAATATTAGAAAATTTCCTATATGAACAACAAAAATAAAGTAGCATTAAAGGAATTGTAAATATTCAAAAATCAAATGAATTCATTATTTTGAAACTAGTGTTAGAAAATTTGTAGTTTAAAACCTGCCAGTTCACTATAAGTTTTAAATTTCACTATACTTTTTAAAATTATAGCCTTCCCCCCTTTTTTTTAAAATTAAAAATAACATATCTCGGATCACTGCAGAGCTAGTTTTTCAGAATGCTTTCCTATATTTCACACAAACCATCTCTTTCCCTGTAATTGGAAGTTATATAAAATCAGATTCTTGAAGGGAATCCATCATATGTCTCCTGAAAGGTCAGTATATTATATTTTCGTTTGTTTGTTTTGGTTAAATGGGCCCTAGAGATTCATCAGCTACTAGGAATATAATGTACCACAACAGACCATGAAATGGTACATATATCTTTTCTCAAACCTTTTCCTCAATGCATTTCCACTACCAATCACAATCCTACAGTCCCACCTCCTTTAGGATATTCCATCTTCCCTAAATAACCCTAATGGCAAAGCTCCTCTACTTCTCATTCCCCCTGCCTCCTCTCTGGCACACCATTCATTCAGTTGATAAATGTTTGTTGACCAACGAGCATGCACAGGTGATGAATGAGATGCAGTCCTACCCTCAGAGAACTTAGAATACAGTAACTTGTCACTGACTACCTTATATCATTAGTTACTTTTCATGTGTCTGTGTCTTACAGGGCAAAGATTACAGTTTACAATTATTTTGCTTTCTGTATACCTTTCACCTAGCAAGTGCTCAAGGCGTATTGAGTTGAGTGAGTGAAGTGACTCACCATCCAGGGGAGAAGAATAATGTCTGGACTGTATTACCCCACCCCTAAACCAGAAGTAGCACAGACGGGGCATGGCTAAGACCATTATCATATCCCACCGGGCTAGTTGCTTAGCTCAGACAGTGAATGACTTTGAAGTATATTATTTCATCACACATCAGGAAGAGTTGGGTGTTAATTTCTAAACTGCAATTAGGTTCCTTAGTCTTTTGTCCCGAAACAGACATAGTTTTATCCAGGGCTATTGATGGACAAACCTAGACCAAAGCCGGTGACTTCTCTCAAATGATATTTGATTATTTCTTCCTCTGTCCTCCTCTACTGAGAAGAAATAGGGGAGAGAGAGGTGGGAAGGGATAAGCATGCAATCTGTCCCCAGATTAGAAATGAATAATAATTAACTCGTGAATGTGGTTTAAATTTGCAAAGCAAAGCAAAAAGGTTTCCTTTAGTAAAGGGCTTTTATAAAAGCACACACTACCCCAAAGAGAAAGAAGAAGGACTAAGTCCATTGGGTAGGTGAGAACAAAGTGGAAATACTCTACAATTACACTGTCCAATATGGTAGCCACTAACCATGTGTGGCTTTTGAGCTCTTGAAATGTGACAGGTCTGAATCGAGGTGTGGTGGAAGTGTAAAATAGACACCTGATTTCAAAAACTTAGTATTAGAAAAAAAATAATAAACCATCTTAAAAACATTTATATTGATTATATGTTAAAATGATAATATTTTATATACATTGGGTTAACTAAAATATTTTCTTAAATTAATCTCACCCATTTCTTTCACTTTTTTAAATGTGGCTAATAGAAAGTTTTAAATTACATGTGTAACTCACATTATAGTTCTGTTGGACAGCACTGTTCTAGACCATAGGTTTCCAAACTGGGTTGCTAATGACCCTGGCCTTTTTCCTAGTATGGCAGCCAGAGACCAAGGAGAAGGGCCATACTCAATTCCATCAGAGAAACTCCTTACTTGTTTATCAAATCAGGTTTCCGACTATGAACTTCTTTGAAAGAATCTACAGTCAGAATGTTTGCCAGCTCTAGTCTTAGAATATTTTCCATCCACTCTACAGATGTAGAATGAGAAGAACAAACTCAAATACCTTTCTCCATCCCTGTCACTGCACCCCATGCATTAACAAGAGGGAGCTACTAGATCTTTCCATGATTCTTTGTTATTTGGGGAGTTCATCAAAGGTTTATTTGTTAGTGAAATTTTACCCCTTTTCTGTAAGTTGCAGAAATTTATTTGCAATGAATGTCTTTTAAGTATTCCTAATTGATAGCATGGAAGGCCAAGTTACAGATGGTCTTTATTAGGAATTCTTTTTCTTCTGGAAAACATAGACCCTTTCTCCCTACCCCCTTAGCAACAGCGATCGGAGGATGATTGAGTGGTCTCTTGTGGAAATATGTATTTACCTATGTAAAGATCAGTTTCAACTCAGCACATTCTTCTTTAACCAGTGAACTAACCTGTAACCTCTAAGGGGTGTTGACGTCTCTTCAGCTCATAACTTTGTGTGTGTGTGTGTGTGTGTGTGTGTAAACACACACACAGGTATTTTTTCAACTATGAATACAGCTGTTGATGTAGAGAAGAGCTTTTAAAGCAATTCCATAAATTTTATTTTCTTAAAGATAAATAATAATCCTGACCATTTTAATCACCCCCCTCTTCGCAAATAAAGTTAACACATAGTCACATACCTGATTGTACACTGTGAATTAAACTTGAGAGTGATAGAAACAGGTAGAGGAAAGAAAAGAACAAGTGGCAATATTGTTAAAAAAAAAAAATCGATTTTCCTGACACTAATCACACCCAAAAATAGCCATGGAACCTCAAGGGGTATTTGTATGTGTTTGTTGTCAGAGACAGGGACCTGAGATAAAGAACAGAGTTTCCTGGTTGGGATATCATCTCTGCTTTTGGAAGTTTATAAATTTTCTTCCTCTGTGACCTTTCCACTTGGTCCTCAAAAAAGCCTGTTGATTTTGCTCTGACGAGTTTTACATGTTTTATGGAAAGGAGGCATTCTGATGTGAGAAAGTTTGCTTATCATTAGCTGAATTCCTTTTCGTGCAAAATGTTAATCCATAGATCACACCATGGTGAAGGACGGCTCATAAGTGAGAACATACTAAATCAAGTGATGTTTTCCTCATGTATCTTTTTTACCTCAGGCAGATGTGCATATTTGGTGGTATAACATAATTGACACATTCCTCCCACAAATGTGGGTTTTATACATTTCTCCATGATCAAAAAGGAAACAATTCTATCTTGAAGTTACAGATGAAGCATTTATTTTGCCATTCTTTTAAAAGCAAGAATATCAAGTTTCAGATCAGGAACAAGCCCATAGTTTATGCACTGCCTGCCTGCCTTCTTCCTATCTCCTTCCTTCCCTCCCTCTCTCCTTTCGTCCCTCCTTCCCTTCCTTTTTCCCTCCCTTTTCTCTCCTCCCCTCTCTCTCTCCTTCCCTTCCTCCCTACCTCCCTCCCTTCCTTCTTTCCTAAAGCACCAACAGTGCTAGATGCCATGGAAACTATAGATATAAAATAAGACCCTCTCATGGAACTTACCGTCTGTGTATTTTTGTATTTTTGATCCAATCTGAATGTAAGCATTAGTAGCCATGCCACAAAATAAGTTAATTCCAAATAGTTATGCCTGTCCCACCTTTAGGACATGGTAGGAAGTTGCAGAAACAGCAGATGTCTACCATGTCCACTGACTCTTGTTTATCTTCAGATATTACCATCATGCTCTCTGAAAGCCTCCGTTCTCAGTCACTGATTATGCTAAGAGTAGAATTGTCTTACACGTTAATATTCTCTTTACTCTGGGTATGTGTTTAGCATATAACATGACTCTCAGTCCTACATGCAGCGTGAACCATGCGTTCCTGTGCGTTCTGCCGAGGTGCAGTGAGCTGTAGTGGGAAGAACATTGGCCCCAAGAGGCAGGAGATATGGGTTCTAAATTTGTTTATTCCACCAACACATGGGTCATCTCGTCAGAGTCATACAACTTCTCAGGTTTAGACGTGTCAGATTTGTAACTAGTTTGGACTGGGTTGTCATAATTCTTCGAAACTCTAAATATCTAGGGTTCTATGAAAGATGGTGAACAGAGGTTTCACTATCAGAATATATAGCAAGATGGTGACCCCTAAACTTGATCCTACCTCTAAGACTGAGCTCAGAGCCCTTCTTTTTGGTTAAGAATATTTGTTTAAGAACCAGCATAAGTAATTAGTAGACAGTTTCACGTGAGTGAGAATATATGTGAAATCTGAAATGTAACCATCATATCATTTGGCCATGAGTTCACTTTAAATCAGTATTTGTCAGAGGTCTCCAAAGAAACAGAGCCAGTAGGATACACACACACACACACACACACACACACACACATATGAGGAGATTTATGATAGGAATTGGCTCACACAATTATGGAGGCTGAGAAGTTCCACAATCTGCTGTCTGCAAGCTGGAAAGTCAGGAAAACTAGTGGAATAATTCATTCTGAATTCAAAGGCCTGAGAATCAGGGAAGCAGATGGTGTAAGTCCCAGTCCTGGTCCAAAGACCTGAAAACCAGAAGATGGGCGTCCCAGCTCAAGCAAAAAACAAAAACAAATTCTCCCTTGCTCTGCCGTTGTTGTTCTATTCGGACCACATTGGTGAGGGCAATCTCTACTGGGGCCCCCAACTCAAATGCTAATAGTCTCTCCTGGGAGCACCCTCACAGATAGACCCAGAAATCATGTTTGCCAGCCATCTGGGCATCCCTTAGCCTAGGATGGCACATAAAATTAACCATCACCATCTGCAAGTCAATGTACAGTTATTTCTTGGGCTTTTATCCTTAAAATCTATCGAAAGCCTGTGCTCATAATGAGCAGCTCCATTTCTGATTCTTACATTGGACCTAGACTGTCTGCTCTTATTTCCCAAAAGGCAACATTTATGCTACATGGTTTGAATTCCTTCCTCTCTCCTTCCCTACATTTCTTCTCTATGCCTGCCTTTAATTTTCACTTAAACTAATACCTTGTTGCACCACTACCATTCTCCAGCTCTCATACAAGAGATAGGTCTAGTTGCTGACTTCCACATCCTGATGAGTTTGGGAAGCGTTCATTCATTCATTTATTCATTCATTCACCAAACATTTGCTAAGTGCCTATTATTTCCTAGGAATAATATTTCCTGGAAAATGTTAATTAATAATCCAGTCTTGGGACTTCCCTGGTGCTGCAGTGGTTAAGAATCTGCCTGCCAATGCAGGGGACTTGGGTTCGATCCCTGGTCCGGGAAGATCCCACATGCCACGGAGCAGCTGAGCCCGTGCGCCACAACTACTGAGCCTGCATGCTACAACTACTGAAGCCTGCGCGCCTAGAGCCCGTGCTCTGCAACAGGAGAAGCCACCGCAATGAGAAGCCCACGCACCGCAACGAAGAGTAGCCCCCGCTCGCCGCAACTAGAGAAAGCCCGCGTGCAGCAACGAAGACCCAATGCAGCCAAAAATAAGTAAATAATAAAATTTTTTTTAAAAATCCAGTCTTTGCTCTTAAGGAACTTATTTTCTAATTCAAAAGTAAATAATAAGTAATTACATGACAGTGCACAGTAACCATTAAGAAGAGAAGAACACGTGTGAGAGCCCCAAATCCCATGGTTGGGGGGAGAAAAATGACCACTTTCGAGAACCACGATGCATATTTAGGCCTAGATGCAGAATTAGGGCCCAGTTCAGCTTGCTCTTCAACCATTTTGTCAGCATCTTACGGAATAATTTTAGGGTTGGCTCTTTCTTTACTGGAACATTTTTGTTAAATGGTCTGCTGTAAAAAACATTTTTAATGTAACCTAACCTTTTATAATTTAACCTAACCCCTGTCATTAAAAAAAAATGTCATTAGCTTCTTTGTGACTTTTTCAGTCTCTGCTGAGGCAATGGTGTCCGAATTAGATAACTCGTATTTCCAAGTTTAAAAGAAATACACCCAGATACGTGATTCACAGTGCAAACACTAGTGACACGTTTCAACAGCATAACTTGGTGAAGACATCTCCATATGAAACTGTCCATGTGACATGAGGCTCATTTAAGCTAATAAGCAATAATAATTTGCTGACTCGGAATATGATTCCCAATTTTGGCATACATGCATCTTTTGTATGCTTCTATGTATTTTAAGTTCTGAAGTGAATGTTCTTAGATGCATTGGGAACATATTTTCTAGGTATTATCTCAATTCCCATATGATCTTTACGTCTGTTAGAAAGCATGTGCATTTGAAAAAATATTTTGGCATTGGTTAATGTTTTTGTTGACTGTAAAGCATTTATTACGAAATGCCAAAGTTGATTTACCCTGTCTATCCTCTTTGACTTTCTAGTTGTGGAGATAAGAGAGGTTTACTCGATGGAAGTGCTAATGCTAAAAGATTTTTTTGTTTATATAATAAATACTTTATTCATTCTCTCACAGTTTTATGGTGTGGCCACTTGAAAATGCCCTACTGTTACTTTCAAGTTAAATGTAATGATTTTCTGTGTTGGTGTTTGTGATATGTATTAATAGCTTTCTTTTTGTAAATTAGGTTAATGTCAAAAGCAGCTGGCTCACGACATTCCAGTTCATTTATTTTGGATATAATTATCAAATTAGTGTTCTACCTGGTTTTTTTCAAATAACAAAAGGAGGTTTTGGCATATTATTTATGGTGGAGAGAGATTGTCGATTTCCCTTTTACACATTACAGCATCTACGTAGAGATATAAACAAGACTCTATCATAGAGTTCTCATGGTCGTATATCAAAACTTTCCTCCCAATATGTGCTTGTAGATGTTTTGACTCATTTATTTCTTGTTGTCTCCACATTCTCATCTGCTCCCATTCTTTTGTATTATTTTCATTTTCAGTTAAATTGTTAAACTCCAGTTACATGGAGAATATTACCATGGGAAAAGATAAGTTTATTTATATCACATCTAATTTTGGCAATAGTAGTGATATATAACATAGTTTCTCAGGGCTTCTACTGTCGTAATTTAACTAGCTTTTACTTAAATGAAACAACCTACTCTAGATAATCCATTTCACTGTTTTGTGTATCACTATTATCATGTAGCAAATCAGTTCATGTTAATTACTCCTGCTTAATTCACAAGAATTCTGAAAGGAGGTATAATAATCTAATGTTTGGCTATGAAATGTGTCTCTAACAAGGAAGTGGCCATGAGCAAGCCTTTCCAAGTGGGAATAGAATTCTACACACCTAATTTTTAAGTAACTGATCTTCATTGAATTGTAGTGAGTTTCCAGATAGCTTGAATTCCCAGTGTACATGGAGTGAAGCTTCACAGCCGAGCTAATGTTAGACATCTTGCTTCTTTATTTTACATATTACACAAGGAGGAAGACTATGACAAATTGAACAGGTGTTCCTGGGAAAGTAAGTCTGGAAGGAATCCAGAGATTTGAGGATGGGAGGGATAAAATTTAACTAATGGTCTGGTGAAACATATACTACCCTAAACAGTTATGTATCTCTGATAGCTTCTACCATATTGTAAAATTTATCAAATTAATTTGAAGTTTATTGAACACCATTTTATTTCAAGTTGATGTGCTGAAATAATCAAACTTGAAGTGTTTCTTGATGTAATAATTTATACTTATATAGGACATTCTTCACTTTGCATGTCAGTTCATCACCTAAGAGGTACCTTAAAGCAAGTATTAGTCCATTTTACCATTAGAGGAAGATAAGTTTTGTGTGTGTGTGTATGTGTGTGTGTGTGGTAGTAAAGTCACCAGCCATAGAACTAAGAGGGATGGATTATGTACAGAATTATTGAATCAAGTTTCAAAAATACAAAGCTATGAATAAATTCTAAAAAGGAGAATTTTAGTAGGATCACATAGGTTCACAAAAATAATCTGTGCAACTCAAATATAGGCTTCAGTGGTTTGGCCTTAGACAGTTTTGTTTTTTTCTACTGAAAGTGTGATCTGTGGACCAACAGCTGAGCGTGTCACCGGAGAGCTCGTTAGGAATGATCTCAGAACTCATCTCAGGCTTATTGACTTAGAATTTGTTGTAACCAGTTCTCCAAGTAATTCACATGCAATTTGAAGTTTGAGAGGTGTTGGTTTGGTAAAATGTAAGGTTAATTTTAGCCAATGGTGTGGTATGTCTGCCCAGGAAAATTAAGTGAGCACAGGCCACGTTAATAAGCACATGGTATCTGGAGGGAGAGGATAATCAGACTTCCTGTCCTGGTCATTTTTTCTGTTATGGGCACTATCCTTTATACTTTTAGGAATGTATGTCCAGGACACTGACCACTGACCAGGATGGTGAAGCTGCTGAAACCAATTTCATATAAGGAATAATGGAAGAAACTGGAAACATTTGCGCTGGGGAAGAGAAGTCAGGGGAGCTAGAACGGCCATGTTCAGGTGTTCATAGGGCAGTCCCTTGGAAGAGGGGTGAGAAGGCAGCAGGAGTAAAGCAATTAATAGAGACAGTAAATGGGACAATGTATGTTTGCCAAATATAAAGATGAGCATTGAAACAACTACCTGT
Source organism: Balaenoptera ricei (assembly GCF_028023285.1). Classification (NCBI taxonomy): domain Eukaryota; kingdom Metazoa; phylum Chordata; class Mammalia; order Artiodactyla; family Balaenopteridae; genus Balaenoptera; species Balaenoptera ricei. The sequence continues at coordinate 91,031,495 of NC_082645.1, forward strand.
GTCCTGAAAGGGATCTTCTTTTTCCTATGAGGAGAGAGTTATATTCTTGGAGGTTTTAAGCAGAGACTAGAAAACCACTGGCTGAAGTAAGTCTCCCTGCTGAATGCTCTCCAAGCGCCTTGTACTTTCACCCTTGTGACACTTGTCACATTATTTCTGTAATTTTAAAATAATCTTCAACAGTATTCTCTGTTTGTTCCATCTGGGCGAGGGACAGTCTGTCTTAGTCACTGACTGTTCTTTACCTCGCCTCTAGCACAGCGTCTGACAGAAAATGTTCTTGTATGACTAAAGGGAGGAAGGGATACATGGGAGGGATTGACAAATGTATTCATTAGTGTAATCAATTAATATTTACTGATTGCCTTTGTTACATCAGGTGCTCACGTAACATTAGGAAGACTTAAGTGAACAAAACAGATTATTATTCCAGCTCTAAAAGTTTTTTCCCCCTTGAGATTAAGTCGCCCCAAGAATTTATACGCAGTTCATGCAGAAAGAATGAAGAACATGAATCAGGTGTCTGCCAGAGTAGTGCATCTTGGAAGAATTAACACCTTCAGAATATCTCAAAGGCCAACCAGGTCAACATGAAGCATTTAGAAGTTGAGACACAATAGAGACCTCACTTCGTTATTTTGAAATTACCTTGGGATATGAAGTTTAAACTCCTCAGGTGCTATAAGGCTGGTGAAAAGCTTAGACAAATTACTAGAACTCTGGAGATTGCAAGACTCCAAATAGGAACAATATGGAGGAGGGCAACACGGGAACATGTACATCTATATCACTAGAGTACTTCCAAGAATATGCTCTGATTTCATTGTCAGTGTCTTAATTTTTTAAAATTTATTTTTATTGGAGTATAGTTGCTTTACAATATTGTGTTAGTTTGTACTGTACAGCAAAGTGAATCAGCTATACGTATACATATATCCCCTCTTTTTTGGATTTCCTTCTCATTTAGGTCACCACAGAGCAGTGAGTAGAGTTCCCTGTGCTATACAGTAGGTTCTCATTAGTTATCTATTTTATACATAGTATCAAGTGTGTATATGTCAATCCCAATCTCCCAATACATCCCACCCCTCCCCTGTCCCCCTTGGTATCCATACATTTGTTCTCTATGTCTGTGCCTCTATTTCTGCTTTGTAAATAAGATCATCTCCCATTTATGATAAAAACTCTCCAGAAAGTGGGCATAGAGGGAACCTACCTCAACATAATAAAGGCCATATACAACAAACCCACAGCAGACATCATTCTCAATTGTGAAAACCTGAAAGCATTTCCTCTAAAATCAGGAACAAGAGAAGGATGTCCACTCTCACCACTATTATTCAACATGGTTTTGGAAGTCCTAGCCACGGCAATCAGAGAAGAAAAAGAAATAAAAGGAATCCAAATTGGAAAAGAAGTAAAACTGTCACTGTTTGCAGATGACATGATACTATACATAGAGAATCCTAAAGATGCCACCTGAAAACTACTAGAGCTAATCAATGAATTTGGTAAAGTTGCAGGATACAAAATTAATGCACAGAAATCTCTTGCATTCCTATACACTAATGATGGAAAATCTGAAAGAGAAATTAAGGAAACACTCCCATTTACCATTGCAACAAAAAGAATAAAATACCTTGGAATAAACCTACCTAAGGAGACAAAAGACCTGTATGCAGAAAACTATAAGACACTGATGAAAGAAATTAAAGATGATACCAACAGATGGAGAGATAGACCATGTTCTTGGATTGGAAGAAACAATATTGTGCAAATGACTCTACTACCCAAAGCAATCTACAGATTCAATGCAATCCCTATCAAATTACCAATGGCATTTTTTACAGAACTAGAACAAAAAATCTTAAAATTTGTATGGGGACCCAAAAGACCCCGAATAGCCAAAGCAATCTTGAGGGAAAAAAACAGAGCTGGAGGAATCAGACTCCCTGACTTCAGACTATACTACAAAGCTATAGTAATCAAGACAATATGGTACTGGCACAAAAACAGAAACATAGATCAATGGAACAAGATAGAAAGCCCAGAGATAAACCCACGCACCTATGGTCAACTAATCTATGACAAAGGAGGCAAGGATATACAATGGAGAAAAGACAGTCTCTTCAGTAAGTGGTGCTGGGAAAACTGGACAGCTACATGTAAAAGAATGAAATTAGAACACTCCCTAACACCATACACAAAAATAAACTCAAAATGGATTAGAAACCTAAATTAAGACCGGACACTATAAAACTCTTAGAGGAAAACATAGGAAGAACACTCCTTGACATAAATCACAGCAAAATCTTTTTTGATCCACCTCCTAGAGTACTGGAAATAAAAACAAAAATAAACAAATGAGACCTAATGAAACTTCAAAGCTTTTCACAGCAAAGGAAACCATAAAGAAGACGAAAAGACAACCCTCAGAATGGGAGAAAATATTTGCAAACGAATCAACGAACAAAGGATTAATCTCCAAAATATATAAACAGCTCATGCAGCTCAATATTAAAGAAACAACCCAATCCAAAAATGGGCAGAAGACCTAAATAGACATTTCTCCAACGAAGACATACAGATGGCCAAGAAGCACATGGAAAGCTGCTCAGCATCACTAATTATTAGAGAAATGCAAATCAAAACTACAATGAGGTATCACCTCACACCAGTTAGAATGGGCATCATCAGAAAATCTACAAACAACAAATGCTGGAGAGGGTGTGGAGAAAAGGGAACCCTGTTGCACTTTGGTGGGAATGTAAACTGATACCGCCACTATGGAGAACAGTATGGAAGTTCCTTAAAAAACTAAAAATAGAATTACCATATAATCCAGCAATCCCACTACTGGGCATATACCCAGAGAAAACCATAATTCACAAAGACACATGCACCCCAATGTTCATTGCAGCACTATTTACAATAGCCAGGTCATGGAAGCAACCTAAATGCCCATCGACAGATGAATGGATAAAGAAGATGTGGTACATATATACAATGGAATATTACTCAGCCATAAAAAGGAATGTAATTGGGTCATTTGTTGAGACGTGGATGGATCTAAAGACTCATACAGAGTGAAGTAAGTCAGAAAGAGAAAAACAAATGTCATATATTAACGCATATACTTGGAACCTAGAAAAATGGTACAGATGAACCGGTTTGCAGGGCAGAAATTCAGACAGGTGTAGAGAACAAACGTATGGACACCAAGGGGGAAAAGCGGCGGGAACTGGGGGTGGTGGTGTGATGAATTGGGCGATTGGGATTGACATGTATACACTGATGTGTATAAAATTGATGACTAATAAGAACTTGCTGTATAAAAAAATAAATAAAATTCAAAAAAATAAAAAATAAGATCATCTATACCAATTTTTTCAGATTCCACATATATGCCTTAATATACGATATTTGTTTTTCTCTTTCTGACTGACTTCACTCTGTGTGACAGTCTCTAGGTCCATCCATGTCTCTACAAATGACCCAATTTCGTTCCTTTTTATGGCTGAGTAATATTCCATTGTATATATGTACCACATCTTCTTTATCCATTCCTCTGTCAATGGACATTTACATTGCTTCCATGTCCTGGCTATTGTAAATAGTGCTGCAATGAACATTGGGGTGCATGTGTCCTTTTGAATTATGGTTTTCTCTGGGTATATATGCCCAGTAGTGGGATTGCTGGATCATATTGTCAGTGTCTTATTTTGTGATTTGTCATGATTATAGCATGGTACTATAAGTAATATATGAATATTTAATATTAGAACTTTTTTTGACATAAACATTTTACCTGAAATACATTCTTTTACGTTAGTTACTCTATACCCTTTTAGTCTTATTCCTTCCAGATGCCAACATTTTTTCCTCATCACCATGCATCTTTGATTTTATAATGTAAGTCAGTAGGAAAACAGGATTCATTTAACAGAAAATTGCTTTTCACAATCTTTTCTGGAATCTCTTTTGTCTGTTACCCAGGCGATATCTATATTATTACTTTGTCCTCAAAAGCTTTTACCAATTTGGCAACAGAGAGCGACTAAATCTCTTTTTTTTTTTTTAATCTGGCTTTTCTTTAGGAGAGAAACTCTCCAAATTCATTTCTGTCCGCCTTTTCCTCAGTGCTAAATCTTCGGTGTCTCCAGTCTATTTATAATAAATATCCCCAGTATACTGAGGTCATTTCAGTTCTCCATAGTACTCCAGTTTCTAATGAAAGCGGTGCCAAACGACCAAATGGATAAAGCTCCCCTTCTGTCCACCGCCCACCCCACAAAAGCATTCCCATCAAATATCTCCTAATTGCCCTTCCATGAATTAGCTTCATGCGTAGCCTTATCTCTGGCTCCTTCCCCAGCTCTCTGCTGATAGCCAATAACAGGCACTCTGAGCGTGAAGGGGATAAATATGGTGTGACTCTTAGAAAGCCAGCCTTAGAGTGGAGTTAGAGAGCTGTTTAGATTCTTCCCTTTCATGGTTCTGACATGATTTATTTTAACCAATTTGCCTTCAGACATGGTTGGCTATCGTCGCTTCAAACACTTGAACTTTGGATCCTACAGGGACACTTGTACTCCTCGCATTGTTTCTTCTGCCTTACACATCGGTCCCGTGTCAGGACATCTTGTATTAATCAGCCTTCAGGGGTAACTTTAGGCAAGTAACATAAGCACTTTCTCCGACCACCTGTAAAATTAAGAAGTAACTACAAAGCATCTGACACATTCCTTATAAAAGTAGAGTCTAGCCGCCCCGGCCCGGCTCACAGCTGTGGTGAACAGCACGCTTGCGTCTCAGCCTGCTGACGTCTGTTTTCTTTTCTGTCCCTCTGCCCCCTGCCTTCCTGACCGACCTCGTGTCTTCTCTTTCTCTCCCTAAGCAGCCCCCCTCCACGCCCACCCCCGGGCCTGACCCTACTCCTCACACCTGCTCGGGCCCCATCTAACACAGGATGTTTTAATATGCTACATACATGGAAGAGAAAGGAAATTGAAGTTGCCAACCATGTACTTTCTTTTCTTCTCTTCTCTTTTAAATAGAGAACAGTATCACCAACAGCAAGGAGGCTGTTATTTTTGTGGCAGCGGAAAAGTGGTAGGGGGTTAGGGAAAGAACACTTAAGGAATTAGTGCTTTCAGCGGATATACGGCATTTGATCTTTTAATGGTGTTGCCACTGGGCCTAACATACCTTTTAACATGGGAGATGGAGAGAAATCAGAGCTTTGGAGGTGGGAAATGTGTTCGCTGGTTTTTGTTTTCTGTTGTAACACCGAGGAGCCCACAGAGACCAAAAGCTGTGGAACTGTCAGAAGAAATAGAAATCGGGACATGTAAATGAGACACACAGAAACATATTAAATGAGGACCTACCAGTGACACAGTGAAGAGAGGAGAGAGGCAAGCAGGCATGACACTGGAGGGAGAATGACAGTGGATCAGTGAAATGATTTCTGGGCTGCCTCCTAGTTCTGCACAGGCTGGGGGCAACTCACAGCCTATCAACTCAGGACATCTCCTCCTTGGCGTGATTGTCAACAGAGAACTCACCTGTTCCAGGTGGTCCTTGATTTTGTGTCTGACTTCAGACTTTCTCCATGGGAGTTTCTGAGAAATGCTGAATATAGTCTTCAGTACCTCAGCTGACAGATGAGCATTTCTGTCCTCTCTCAGTGGCACATCCTGGGAGCCACGAGTTCTATTTCTGCAGTGTTGCCATTATGGTCTTTCCTAGTAGCGTTTGGGTATTTATTTGAAATTTTTAGGGTATTTTGCACTCATTTAAGTTACTTGGACTATATGTAAAATCATGTGGCTGTGGTGGGGAGGAGAATGCCAAAGAATGACAATAAAATATTCTAAACTCTGGAAATATATCACAAAATTTGTCATCCCAAAGTGGGGTAACTGGGAATTTTATCTATTAACTCTTTCTCCCCTTTTATAGCACATAACAATTGTTTGACTGTCATATTCAAAAGGAAAAATTTTTTAATATATTTTTCAAAACCTTAGGCCTTAAAGGTATTACTACCAACGAGGGGCAGCGTCAGCTTAGAGTGAAAACACATGGTTTGGTTGAATGTTTCTATGTGAAGTAAGACACACACCCAATTGCAAGTGTCTACACGTCCTCAGGAGCCTGGAGAATTTGAACTAGAAAGTGTCCAGGTTCAGAGAAACTAAGCACAAGAGAACGTGGAGTGGGACTGAAACAAAGAAATCATGACAATCTGAGATCTGTAGCTAGAGTATATTCTCTCCAGAGCATTCTTCTGGAGAAGCCAAACAGTCATAGAGAAAAGAGCTACAGATGCTGATAGTGGGAAGTGATCTAACAACAAACCTAACTTGCCACCCAGTTAGGCTAATGGATCAACAAAATCCACCCGTGTCCATAGAAAGTCTACTTGGCCTTTCAGTGATACATTCACATATTAAAGAACAACCGTGGATCACCAGATATTTGAGGAAGGCCCTCACAGGAAAGAGACTGAAATAAAAAATAGATACATAAATTAAGAGGAAAAAGAGACAATGCATAAGGTCAAAGACATCATCAAATAATTATATTTCAGAAAGAAGAGAAATTTTATCTTTGAGGCAAAACTAGATGCAATAATGGAAGAATAATCATAAATTATTAAGAAAATGTAATAGGATTGGAAAATAAAGTTGAGAAGTTCTGCTAGAGAGTAGAACAAAAGGACAAAACATGGACAGTAGTAAAGTGAAGGTTATTAGAAGATCATGCCGAGATGCCCCACCTGCGATGAATTAGGAATTTCAAAAAGAGAGAACAAGAAAGAGTTAAAGAGAATGTGTAGCACAATTAAGGCATATCCTCATACAATTTCAGAACATGAAGAATAGAAGATTCCTAAAATTTCTAGAGGGGAAAAAAAAACAAACCAGGTTTCCTAAGAAGGATCAGGAAGCAAAACAGTGTTGGACTTCACAACAGCAATACTGGAGACGGTAAGCCAAGACTGAGGTGCCTTCAAAATTCTGTGAAAGTGATTTTCAGCATAGGATGCTTTATTTGGTCAAATATCAATCAAATGTAAGGGTAAAAGCGTTATCAGACATGAGGAATCAAGCAGTTTTTCTCCTGTGCATTCATTCTCAGGATTGACTAGAGGATGTACTTCATCAGATAAAGGAGTATAAATCAAGAAGGCAGAAGATATCAGGTTCAGGAAGCAAGGGTCCTCCCAGAAGAGAACAAAGGGCAGCCTTAGAAGTTCAGGGAAGGCAAGCCTGATAGCTGAGTAACCGGGCTCAGCAGCAACTATCCTGGAGAGACAGCACAATGAGGGAAACAGTGAGACGGAGGCTCCAGGAGGGAAACTCCAGGGAAAACAGTGGAACTGTCAAATTTGAGATACAGTGGCAGAGTTGGAGTGACCAGAAAGAATGAGGGACAACATACAAAAACAACGCAAATTTTTAAAAGAGGCAACTATTAATTCCGGAGGAAGAAATGAACAAAGAAAAAATGGTCATTAGTATACCACTTGGCTTAGCACTGAGCGATGTTTACAGGGTTGTGATAATATAAGCATTAAATTGAGCATAGCTGTATGAGGAGTATGGGAGCATATAGGAGGGTAAGGAACAGAGATAGTTAACTCTTTATCTCCCATCATAAAAGGATACCGAATCATGACTAAAGTTTCTTAATCAAGAAATAACATTATAAGCTCATTTTCTAGAAGTGTGGGTATCAGCTAAAATATTTCAACATGGTTGCCTCAGGAGAGTCCTCAGAGTGGGTGGGAAAGATACTGCTTTGAGTACACTTTAACTTTTATAACTGTGGATTTTGTGCATGTATTATTTTGATGAAATAATTCTTTTTCAAAATAAAAAATGTTTCTTATATTAATAACATACATGCAGATTCCTGGCTTCTCCTAGAAAATTAAACCATCGGCCCCCTTGGAGCCACGTTCCACCTGACAGGATGGCTTGCCCTATTTAGCTGAAGCACACACACTCCTACCTGCCGCAGTCTCTACCCTGCCCCATTGTCTCCCTGCAGCTGAGGCTAAGTGTCAGGTGCTATTTTGCATTGTGATTATGTGGTCATTTTACTTGTTGCAGAGTTAAGAAAATCGGGGGACATCATTTTGAGCTCATGCCTCCATCAAAAGTGGGACAATGAAAGAGATTCCAAGAGGGCTTTGGGTTTCCTAGCTTACTGTACTAGGTTATCTGCCTGGCTTCCAAGGCATTCAAATTTTCTGCTTAAAATCCACAATAATATAGTACAAGCTTTTGTTAGGTCTGAGCAGAGACCGTCCGTCTTATGGTCACCTGTTTATAAGAAGTCTTATAAACTTTGTCACCCTGCAGCTATTTCTTCTCCAGATTGCTATCTCCAAAGACCTGATTTTTCATTTCTCTGATCATACCCACACACTTGATCTTCTTCACATTTTCTCTCTCCACACAGTGAGGGCCTGATCAATGAGGAATGACTATCTGTTGATGACTTCACAGCTCTCACCCACTTTACTGCAGTTCATGCATTCTGGTGTCCTGCTTCCTTTTTAAATAGCACCATTATCCTGATAGCTCGTGCTCAGTGGGTGGCCTTCTGTGACTCCTGTGTATGTTTCTCCCGTGGTTGAACATAGTGAATACGTTTCCATCTTATATTTATGCGCTTGCGTTTTCCTCCTTAAGTGCATTGCCCTCCATTTATTTCCATTCACTTTTATTTTCCTTATTCAAAAACACTTTTCCAAATTGGTCAAAGCAGGTTTTAATTTTCTACTGCTGTCAAAGGTGCTGCATACCTCTCTTTGAATTGTAATTATCACACTTTATAATGATGCTATTTTTTTTATTCAAATCACTGGTTTAAACATGAAATTATATAGACTCTATGGCCGATCTCTACAGAATATTAGGAAATGCCAACTCAAGATTACCCTTGAGCCATTGAAAATGGTGTGATTTTTTTTTAAACTTTGAACTAATTAACCTGTTACTTAAAGTAGACTGAATTAAGCATAATCTATAATTTATTGTTAAGTAAACATGGTTAAAGCCAACCTGTATAGGAACACCAAAGATGTAAAATTTACACTGTTTGTTACTCTTGGATGTAAAGTTCCAAATAATCTAAAATAAAAAGCCATTATAGAAGAGGGACAGTGAATCTGGGAAAAATCCTAAAGGTCTTTTATTTAGAGCTCTTTGTACAAATAGCATTAAAGTAGTAATATCAATGAGAGATACTCTTGTCAAATTTAGGATAATCTGAGGAGCAAACTGCAAGTTCTCCATTTCATTTGATATGCTGGCAAACATACTAATATTATTTGTCTCTCTCTTCTTATATAAAATAATATTTGTTACCAAGCCCATTTGCCTGGTGATTTAGGAAGGACTGGGGGATTGTGTCTAAGCAAAGGAAGCTCTCCAGAGGTGGTAATGGTAATCAGAGTAATCCAGTAAGCAGTAGCTAAGAGGTTAATTGAGGGGAAAAATTTTTAAAGGGAGGGAGCAGGACTGGGTAGGGAGAGCCTTGACCACTGCACAAATCTGACAAAGGCTTGGCCAACCCAAACTGAGCTCCAGAGCAAAAATTGCCCATTAGAGGAGTTCCACGCTGGGCAAAAATAGCCGAGCCCTAGAACCCTACATTGACTGGTGGCTACCTTGGAAAGAATGTGTCCTCGAGTCCAAAGCTGAGGGGGACTCTAAAAACAAGAATAGCTAGAGGCTGTTCTTTGCACTCTGTGCTGCTGAATGACAAGTTCTTTCTTGAAGGAAGACACAAGCAGCGCGTCTTTATCTCTGTGTGTAGAACATTCCCCTTACTGCTAAACAACTACTAAAGATGGTTTTGCCATTCTTGTTCTCTTATTTTCAACATTTCACCAACACATGAAAATTCCACTCTTCTGTACCAAAGTAATATTGTCACAGGGGACTGAAGTTCCCAATATCTAAGGAAACTCCCAAGTATTTAGGTAAAGGAGTAAGACTGGGATAGGCAAGAAATAGCACAGAATTGGGTAGGAAAGAGACTCACCAAGCACTGACCCTACCTGAAAATGAAAAAACATAATAGGTAGGTGACCAAGGAATCAGACGTGGGCCAGGGTTACCTAAAATGTGTTTCCCATTCATTACACAAAATGATTGCATTTGCCTCTTTGAAAATGATTAGCTCCCAGCACTCTGAAAATCATGGAGAGAAAGTTGATTGGGAATTTTAATCATCCAGAATCAACCCTAGTTTTGAGAGATGTGCATGCCCTTTGGTTCTTTTAACACTGAATCTTGCCTTTGAATATCATCATTTAACTGAAACAAAATCAGTTAGATAAGGGAGATTTTCATTTTACAGTAGAACATATAGAGAACATATAGTGCAAGGAAAGGATAGTAATAATAATAAAAATTCTTAGGTGATGTTACAAAGTGACTTGAATTCTGGGAAATACAAACAAAATGAAAAGGGAAATTCAGGTAAAATAAGAAAAAAATACACACAAAGATAGAGAATAATCTCAGCATTTATATTGTATATATACCGGCTCATTACCCACTGCATCAAAGATCATAATGTGTTTATTATGCCATTTACCAAATGTTAGCTATTTCCTGAACAGCTGGCCTCTCCTGTCCTCTGTTAATAATGATGCTTGCACTTTGGGGCAGAAAACTTGAGAAAGATATCTGGAAAGAATCTGCAGGAAATAAGAGAGGAATCGGTCATCTCTTTAGTTTTGCTCTTTTTACACAGTTCCAATGGCTTTTTGGAGTGTCATAGGTGCTACAACTAAATCTTCAAGGTAGAACCCAGGAAAAGGAAGAAGCAAACAGCAAACACAGTCATTTCCTCTGTAGTCTTCCCTGGTCCTTACCTAGCCTGCCTCTTCAAATTCTGCTGGCATGTGAGAGGCCTGCCAAGGTCAGAGAGTAAATAGCAACCAATTTGTTGTTTCTTGTTGCCATGTTTCCCCCAAAGTGGGTAAATAGTGAAGAGAAATGTATCTCCCCACATCACACAACCATCACTGTAAACAGGATTTCTGAAACAACTCTAAAAAAGAAGTATGCAGGTATTAATTATTCATTTGTATTTAAGAATTTCTTCCATTAGCATTTTACAGAGATAAGAATTGAAGATATAATTAAACTTCGAAATGAACACCGAGGTTTAATTAGTGAGTAGGTAGCACTCTCTACCTGACATCTTCCCAATCATATAATAAAATGTTACAAAAGAAATATTTTAGCCAAAGCGAGAGAAGTATAACTCTTTCTTTTTGTTAGAAAAGGGAGAAAGAGGGAAATGTGAGATTGTGTTCCATGGTATTTTATTTGATTATGTCATTTGATGGAGACCTGTTAGAGTTCTTTCACCCAGAGTGTAAACACACAGTAAACAGACACCAAGACGTGCCCAAGCCCACACCACGCAGCCACGTTTTGTGGTAGTTCAGCTGGCTCCCCTTCAACTCTATCCCAACCCTTGAATATTTCTTGAGTTAGATAAGTAGTCTTTGTATGCCGCTGTTTATCAGAAAACCCTGGGTTTCTGGATTGGCTTATGAAGATGTGCATTAGGTTAAAAGCACATCATAGACAAACATGTGTTGAACATTATTCTGCGTGTCGACTTTGAAGAGCCTCCCAGGTATATGTAGGATTTCATGTGATGACGAGATGAATTCACTTCAAGGTACTCAATCTTACTGCCAATATTTTGCAATAAGAAACCATCTCTAGCCTCCTTAGTTTGCACATCTGTGTTTGATAACATGGGAGAATGCCTTTGATTAGACTTTCAGAGTAATCATTCAAACGCAACTTTCTCCTCCGCTTTGCTGCATCTTATAAAGTTAGATTTTGCACATTAGTGATGCACTTGATTGCACTGAAATAATATTGGCTTTATGAGAGAGTGCAATCTTGTTCAAAACATGTCTCTCCCCCTGCCCAAAGTGCTGCTATTTTGGTGTCAGTTTCCCCTCCACCACCACTTTTATGAGCACTTCCCAAAATATTATTTTATCTTTGTTTCTTTTCCTTTATTGTATTTTTATACCTTTTAATCGTGTTTTTTTATGGTACCTTAATAGCCTAAGGCAAAGTTACAAGTGGCGTTTTCTCTTCTCTAAATCATTTTTTACTTTTATGTAACCCTAATGGCATTAAAAGGAAAAGGGTCTCTGGATTGTCACCAAAATACTTATTTATAATTTCCCACAATATGCTTAACATTTCTAAGCATCGGAATCTCTTAAAGTATCTGTGCTGTTCATTTTTGCTTAATTTCTGTAATGATTTGTCTCTAGCAGTTACAAAAGTATATTCTTGGCCTTTTTCTTTTTTTATTATTTATACAGTTAATGACTTTCATGTTTTATTAAACAACTATTTATTGAACTATTTATTAAAAAACTATTTACACCTTGTTGGCAATTAGTACTTTTATTAAATTTTATTAATTACACATTGAATCAATGCCAAGAGCAGCTTTTTTAATCTATATTCTTGGTTCGTCTTCCTGGTTTTCACTTCAAACTAAGTGAAATTCTTCTATTTGTTATTTTTCAAACACTAAGTATTATTTTGTGGGATGAAATACAGAGTTGAGTTGGAAACGGAGGCAATTGGTGCTTGGACAATGGTTATTAAGCCATTATCCTCTCTTTCCTCACTTTGTGCCTTTGCCCCCCATTTACGATGTGAAATAAAATATATTTTTGAAACCAGTGTTTTTGATGAGATCTTTCCTTGGAGGAATTGTATCAGTGATTAATCTCTTAATCCTGGTTGGCCACAGTCTTCGTTTTAACCTCATCCATCAGTCTTGATAGATGTAGCCCAGGTCATCTCCTTTGGGCGAGGAGTGGTGGATTTGGAACTGTGAAAGGATGCCCTTAGGCTATGTGGTGGGAGGGGGATGTCTTTGCCAACTGTGCCTAGTGCTGAGTAAGTGACAGACTATACAGTTTGGATGGGAGTGAGAAAGGAGGGCAGAGCTTCAGCAGAAACTTAGTAGGTTTTAAGAAATGAGAATCCAGCCGACCAAAAGAGAAGATTCCACAAGCAGAGATCTCCGCGGTTCTGTTGCCTATCAGGACCTTCAAGATAGAAGTGACTGCCTTGGAAATTGGAGGCAATTATTCCATTTCCAGTGTTGTTTTCTGCTTCTTTATATGGGTTTAAGTCTAGAATTGCTAAATGTAGCTCTAGGAGTAAGTTTGGTTGCTAGTCTGTCTCAAGGTTATTAAAATAAGTGAAATGTAGGGCGAAAATGAGAGAAAATATTGATTTGTGGAGACTTCCCTGAGAGAGGTGTATGACAACTTCTGCTGGATCTGTTTGTACATATAGCATCCCAGTGTCTTCCTGTCAAACTACCTGCCTCCCAGGATGTATGTGAGGTACCGAGGAAACACAACTAAAGCCAACTGTTTAAAAGAAGACCATTCTTTATGGAGTACTAAGCTCTTTTATAAGACTAAGTTAGATGTGGGGAATTCTTAGATAAATAGGCTCACGGATGCTAAATTCTACCCAGTTTGCTCTCATTACACAGATATCCATAAGAGCCTTGGATTTTGTATGTCTATAAAGACAGTGTTTGTAATTGAGCTTTGTACTCTTTGTAGGGTCGGCATATGATAGGTTCCCCTCATAACGATAACAGAATCTTACATCTAGTGAACATGTAGGAGTAAATATTTAAACCATGTGTGAGGGAGGAAAAAAAGAAACATAGTAGAGCTTTTCTTTGTGCTGTGCAGTTATGGATTATCTTTGCTGGCTGGATAGTTATTTCAGATTTTTGTGGTCTCTCATGTCCTGGATTATAGGGAGTCTTGTAAATGGGTTTCATATGGTAGCTGGTGACTCTGAAGGACTCTATTTTAAGATAATTAACTTCACAGTTTTAAGTTAGATCTATGCCGCTCACAGAATGAAGTCATTTTTATTTAGGTATGATTTTATTAGGTTAGCTAATACCTATAGGAACACTGAATATTTGCTTTGATTTACCTCTGTATCACCTTTACTTAAATATTGCACAAGAAAAACAAGGACATAAGGGTAACCATTCTGGATCAGATGCACAGGCAGCATTTGGTGTCTGGTGCGGCACCCAGTGACGCTTTAAGTTCTTTGATAAGAGACAGTAGAGATATACAGGGAGCACCAGACTACCATAGCCTCGGGTTTCACTTACTCCCTCATTCTTCATCACCTAAGTGTGCTCATAATTTTGCAGCCATGAGCATCCCTTTGTCACACTCCTGACTTGTTGCTTGTGTCTGCTGATTCATCTAGTTTCATTGCTCTCATGAAAACCAGTCTGCATTTTATCATATCGTTCAGAAGTGCTCTATTTTGGTAGAAAAGAGTAAACCACGCCCCCCCCCCCCGAACCTGTGGCTACATCATACAGAGAAAAAAAATCAGTTTTTCCTCTTTCTATCCTTTAAAAATCTCCCGAAAATGTATTGAGGCAGGAATCGCAACAGAATCTACCTACCTCCAAAGCGGTAACTTTCCCACATACAGTCTAATAAGGTTTTGTCTAGATAAGCATCTTCTGATCCTACAGATTCCCTAAAACCATTACTGTGTCCAGCCTGTCCCACCCTTTTGGGAGCAATGTGCTCCACAATTAACTGTAAGTGAAAGAAATGATCAGGACCAAAAGGAACATAAGAACTACAGCTGTGCTCCTGACAAGAGCAATACTTGCTACAGTTTATCCAGAAAGCCTTCCTTTTTTTTTTTTTTTTTAACATCTATATTGGAGTATAATTGCTTTACAATGGTGTGTTAGTTTCTGCTACATAACAAAGTGAATCAGCTATACATATATACATATCCCCATATCCCCTCCCTCTTGCATCTCACTCCCAACCTCCCTATCCCACCCCTCTAAGTGGTCACAAAGCACCGAGCTGATCTCCCTGTACTGTGCGGCTGCTTCCCACTAGCTATCTATTTTACTCCTGGTGGTGTATATATATCAATGCTACTCTCTCACTTCATCCCAGCTTACCCTTCCCCCTCCCTGTGTCCTCAAGTCCATTCTCTACATCTGTGTCTTTATTCCTGTCCTGCCCCCCTAGGTTTTTCAGAACCATTTTTTTTTTAGATTCCATATATATGTGTTAGCATATGGTATTTGTTTTTCTCTTTCTGACTTACTTCACTCTGTATGACAGACTCTAGGTCCATCCACCTCACTACAAGTAACTCAATTTCGTATCTTTTTATGGATGAGTAATATTGCATTGTCTATATGTGCCACATCTTCTTTATCCATTCATCTGTCGATGGACACTTAGGTTGATTCCATGTCCTGGCTATTCTAAATAGTGCTGCAATGAACATTGGGGTACATGACTTTTTCTGAATTATGGTTTTCTCAGCGTATATGCCCAGTAGTGGGATTGCTGGGGTCATATGGTAGTTCTATTTTTAGTTTTTTAAGGAACCTCCATACCGTTCTCCATAGTGGCTGTATCAGTTTACATTCCCACCAACAGTGCAAGAGTGCCCTTTTCTCCACACCCTCTCCAGCATTTATTGTTTGTAGATTTTTTGATGATGGCCGTTCTGACCGGTGTGAGGTGATAGATACCTCATGTAGTTTTGATTTGCATTTCTCTAATGATTAGTGATGTTGAGCATCCTTTCATGTATTTGTTGGCCATCTGGTTGTCTTCTTTGGAGAAATGTCTGTTTAGGTCTTCTGCCCATTTTTGGATTGGGTCGTTTGTTTTTTTGATATTGAGCTGCAATGAGCTGATTGTATATTTTGGAGATTAATCCTTTGTCAGTTGCTTCGTTTGCAAATATTTTCTCCCATTCTGAGGGTTGTCTTTTCATCTTGCTTATGGTTTCCTTTGCTGTGGAAAAGCTTTTAAGTTTCATTAGGTCCCATTTGTATATTTTTGTTTTTATTTCCATTTCTCTAGGAGGTGAGTCAAAAAGGATCTTGCTGTGATTTATGTCATAGAGTGTTCTGCCTATGTTTTCCTCTTCTCTGGCCTTACATTTAGGTCTTTAATCCATTTGGAGTTTATTTTTGTGTATGGTGTTAGGGAGTGTTCTAATTTCATTCTTTTACATGTAGCTGTCCAGTTTTCCCAGCACCACTTATTGAAGAGGCTGTCTTTTCTCCATTGTATATTCTTGCCTCCTTTATCAAAGATAAGGTGACCATATGTGCATGGGTTTATCTCTGGGCTTTCTCTCCTGTTCATTGATCTATATTTCTGTTTTTTTGCTAGTACCATGCTGTCTTGATTACTGTAGCTTTGTAGTATGGTCTGAAGTCAGGGAGCCTGATTCCTCCAGCTCCGTTTTTCTTTCTCAAGATTGCTTTGGCTACTTGGGGTCTTCTGTGTTTCCATACAGATTGTGCAATTTTGGTTCTAGTTCTGTGAAAAATGCCATTGGTAGTTTGATAGGGATTGCATTGAATCTGTAGATGGCTTTGGGTAGTGTAGTCATTCTCACAATGGTGATTCTTCCAATCCAAGAACATGGTCTATCTCTCCATCTGTTTGTATCATCTTTCATTTCTTTCATCAGTGTCTTATAGTTTTCTGCATACAGGTCTTTTGTCTCCTTAGGTAGGTTTATACCTAGGTATTTTATTCTTTTTGTTGCAATGGTAAATGAGAGTGTTTCCTTAATTTCTCTTTCAGATTTTCCATCATTAGTGTATAGGAGTGTGAGAGATTTCTGTGCATTAATTTTGTATCCTGCTACTCTACCAAATTCATTGATTAGCTCTAGTAGTTTTCTGGTAGCATCTTTAGGATTCTCTATGTATAGTATCAAGTCGTCTGCAAACAGTGACAGTTTTACTTCTTCTTTTCCAATTTGGATTCCTTTTATTTCTTTTTATTCTCTGATTGCTGTGGCTAAAACTTCCAAAACTATATTGAATAATAGTGGTGAGAGTGGGCAACCTTGTCTTGTTCCTGATCTTAGAGGAAATGGTTTCAGTTTTTCACCAGTGAGAATGATATTGGCTGTGGGTTTGTATATATGGCCTTTATTATGTTGAGGTACATTCCCTCTATGCTTACTTTCTGGAGAGTTTTTGTCATAAATGGGTGTTGAATTTTGTCGAAAGCTTTTTCTGCATCTATTGAGATGATCATATGGTTTTTCTCCTTCAATTTGTTAGTATGCTTTATCACATTGATTGATTTGCATATATTGAAGAATCCTTGCATTCCTGAGATAAACCCCACTCGATCATGGTGTATGATCCTTTTAATGTGCTGTTGAATTCTCTTTGCTAGTATTTTGTTGAGGATTTTTGCATCTATGTTCATCAGTGGTATTGGCCTGTAGTTTTCTTTTTTTGTAGTACCTTTGTTTGGTTTTGGTATCAGGGTGATGGTGGGCTCCTAGAATGAGTTTGGAAGTGTTCCTCCCTCTGCTATATTTTCGAAGAGTTTGAGAAGGATAGGTGTTATCTGTTCTCTAAATGATTGATAGAAATCACCTGTGAAGCCATCTGGTCCTGGGCTTTTGTTTGTTGGAAGACTTTTAACCACAGTTTCAATTTCAGTGCTTGTAGTTGGTCTGTTTATATTTTCTATTTCTTCCAGGTTCAGCCTCGGGAGGTTGTACTTTTCTAAGAATTTGTCCGTTTCTTCCAGGTTGTCCATTTTATTGGCATACAGTCGCTTGCAGTAATCTCTCATGATCCTTTGTTTTTATTCAGTGTCAGTTGTTACTTCTCCTTTTTCATTTCTGATTCTGTTGATTTGAGTCTTTTCCCTTTTTTTCTTGATGAGTCTGGCTAATGGTTTATCAATTTTGTTTATCTTCTCAAAGGACCAGCTTTTAGTTTCATTGATGTTTGCTATCGTTTCCTTCATTTCTTTTTCATTTATTTCCTGCTGATCTTTATGATTTCTTTCCTTCTGCTAAATTTGGGGGTTTTTCTTCTTCTTTCACTAATTGCTTTAGGTATAAGGTTAAGTTGTTTATTTGAGATGTTTCTTGTTTCTTAAGGTAGGATTGTATTGCTATAAACTTCCCTCTTAGAACTGCTTTTGCTCATCCCGTAGTTTTTGGGTCATCGTGTTTTCATTGTCATTTGTTTCTAGGTATTTTTTGATTTCTTCTTTGATTTCTTCAGTGATCTCTTGGTTATTTAATAGCGTATTGTTTAGCCTCCATTTGTTTGTATTTTCTGCAGATTTTTTCCTGTAATTGATGTCTAGTCTCATAGTACTGTGGTCAGAAAAGATACTTGATACGATTTCAATTTTCTTAAATCTACCAAGGCTTGATTTGTGACCCAAGATATGATCTATCCTGGAGAATGTTCCATGAGCACTTGAGAAGAAAGTGTATTGTGTTGTTTATGGATGGAATGTCCTATAAATATCAAAAAGTCCATCTTGTTTAATGTACCATTTAAAGCTTGTGTTTCCTTATTTATTTTCATTTTGGATGATGTGTCCATTGGTGAAAGTGGGGTGCTAAAGTCCCCTATTATTATTGTGTTACTGTCGATTTCCCCTTTTATGGCTGTTGGCATTTGCCTTATGTATTGAGGTGCTCATATGTTGGGTGCATAAATATTTACAATTGTTCTATCTTCTTCTTGGATTGATCCCTTGATCATTATGTAGTGTCCTTCTTTGTCTCTTGTAATAGTCTTTGTTTTAAAGTCTATTTTTTCTGATATGAGAATTGCTACTCCAGCTTTCTTTTGATTTCCATTTGCATGGAATATCTTTTTCCATCCCCTCACTTTCAGTCTGTATGTGTCCCTAGGTCTGAAGTGGGTCTCTTGTAGACAGCATATGTCCGGGTCTTGTTTTTGTATCCATTCAGCCAGTATGTATCTTTTGGTGGGAACATTTAATCCATTTACATTTAAAGTAATTATTGATATGTATGTTCCTATTACCATTTTCTTATTTGTTTTGGGTTTGTTTTTGTAGGTCTTTTCCTTCTCTTGTGTTTCCTGCCTAGAGAAGTTCCTTTAGCATTTGTTGTAAAGCTGGTTTGGTGGTGCCGAATTCTCTTAGCTTTTGCTTGTCTGTAAAGGTTTTAATTTCTCCATCAAATCTGAATGAGATCCATGCTGGGTAGAGTAATCTTGATTGTAGGTTTTTCCCTTACATCTCTTTAAATATGTCCTTCCACACCCTTCTGGCTTGCAGAGCTGCTGAAAGATCAGCTGTTAACCTTATGGGGATTCCCTTGTATGTTATTTGTTGCTTTTCCCTTGCTGCTTTTAATATTTTTTCTTTGTATTTAATTTTTGATAGTTTGATTAATATGTGTCTTGGCATGTTTCTCCTTGGATTTATCCTGTATGGAACTCTCTGCACTTCCTGGACTTGATTGACTATTTCCTGTCCCGTATTATGGAAGTTTTCAACTATAACCTCTTCCAATGTTTTCTCAGTCCCCTTCTGTTTCTCTTCTTCTTCTGGGACCCCGATAATTCGAATGTTGGTGTGTTTAATGTTGTCCTAGAGGTCTCTGTGACTGTCTTCAATTCTTTTCATTCTTTTTTCTTTATTCTGCTCTGCAGTAATTATTTGCACTATTTTATCTTCCAGGTCACTTATCTGTTCTTCTGCCTCATTTATTCTGCTATTGATTCCTTCTAGAGAATTTTTAATTTCATTTATTGTGTTGTTCATCGTTGTTTGTTTGCTCTTTAGTTCTTCTAGGTCCTTGTGAAACGTTTCTTGTATTTTCTCTATTCTATTTCCAAGATTTTGGATCATCTTTACTATCATTACCCTGAATTCTTTTTCAGGTAGACTGCCTAGTTCCTCTTCATTTGTTTGGTCTGGTGGGTTTTTACCTTGCTCCTTCATCTGCTGTGTATTTCTCTGTCTTCTCATTTTGCTTAACTTACTGCGTTTGGCGTCTCCTTTTCACTGGCTGCAGGTTCATAGTTCCCGTTGTTTTTGGTGTCTGCCCCCAGTGGGTAAGGTTGGTTCAGTGGATTGTTAGGCTTCCTGCTTGAGGGGACTAGTGCCTGTGTTCTTGTGGATGAGGTTGGATCTTTCTTTCTTGTGGGCAGGACCACGTCCAGTGGTGTGTTTTGGGGTGTCTGTGAACTTAGTATGATTTTAGGCAGCCTCTCTGCTAATGGGTGGGGTTGTGTTCCTGTCTTGCTAGTTGTTGGTCATGGGGTGTCCAGCACTGGAACTTGCTGGTTGTTGGGTGGAGCTGGGTCTTAGCATTGAGATGGTGATCTCTGGGAGAGCTCTCACTGATTGATATTATGAGGGGCCGGGAGGTCTCTGGTGAACCAGTGTCCTGAACTTGGCTCTCCCACCTCAGAGTCTCAGGCCTGACACCCAGCCGGAGCACCAAGACCCTGTCAGCCGCACGGCTCTGTTGGCTGGAGAGCAGCAACCCCAGCATTGACCTCTCCTCTGGCCATTCATGTCAGGTGGGCACAGTGTGCCTACACAGTTCTTTGTTTTCAAATCTTCATTCAGTTGATGTTAACATGTAAACCTGGGATGGGAGATACCAGGTGGTGCAAGTTTCAGGGAAACCCTCTTTCCACGCACAGCCAAGCTACCCAACTCCATGGGGGTGCACTTCGCCTTGCGTTCGGCCTGAGCAGTATCCCTCATGCAATCCCAATGGGCTCTGTCCACATCCAGAAAGCCTTCCTTGAACACATCTCCAGTCCTGCACTGGTCAAGGTGCCCTTCTTTTCTGCTCTTATGGTATATGAGTAAACCTCTAAAGAACAAATTATCACAGAATATTGTAATTTGCTATTTACATGGCTAACCCCTCTTGAACTCCTTTTGTGTATGCAGCAGATCTAACTCATCTTTTGTTCACCAACATGAAGCCCAGGTTTTGGACCATGGCATCTAGTAAATGGTGGGTATCCAGTACCCTCCTTGAAGGAATGGCCTCTTTGTATACCAAGGACTCTAGGTTATTACTTGATACGTGGAAGGAACCCAATAAATGTTTTGTCAAAAAAGGTCAGTTGAAGTACAATTACTTTAGAATCGTTAACAATCTTGATGGTGTGATGGATGCCTTTTGTTTCATGGATGAGAGGACTGGGGCCTGGAGGGGTGGAGTCCGTTTGTCCTTCCTCCAGCAGCACATCACTAGCCACTGGAATTAAAGCCAAGTGCAATGATTTATAGCTCAATGTTCTTTTCACTGCAAATTGGTGGCTGCCTGGAGTTTACTGACATTACAGAAACAAACACATAATGAAAATCGCCAAAATAACACCTTATGTGTGCAAAACACTTTAGACGTTACAAAGCATTTTAATAAACACTCTCTCACTTGCTTCTTGTGTTATCTCAGTGAGGTCAATAAGGAAGATCGTATTTTTCTTGAATAAATAAGGAAGCAGAGATTCAGAGAAGCTAGTGATTTGCCCAGAGTTTAGGACTCAAATCCTTATTTTCTGTTGAGGGCTCTTTCTTTCACGTGGCTGTCTTCTGGTGCTGTGAGAAGGAACAGATATTTCCAATGAGAGTTTATCCCAGCAATTACAGAGAATTTACCATCCAAAAAATATTAGAATTGGGCAGGGACCTTTTCAGAACACTCTAGAAATGAAGCTTATGTAGGACTGGATTGGCTGTGAATATGGAAAGGTAAGCTACAGTCTGTTATAGAATGTTTTTCTCCTGGGATAGAGTGAGGATAAGTAAGGTGAGAACTTTTAAATTGGAAAAAAAAAAAAAAAGTACAGAGAATAAGCACATGGCTAAGAAGTGATAGATTTGTGTGTTCAGGATTCAAAAGTGGGAAGACATCTTTGATATAAAATAAAATAAGTCTTAGTTTTTTCTTGGGAAGATAATTCTCAGCTTGGTGTTTCTCATTCTTCCTATTGGCTGAGATCTTCACATCCATTACACCTTAAGAGCAGCTGCACAGGACCTCACAAATAAAAGGGCTGTGCACTTGGATTAATACTGTGCTGTTCCCCTCTGGAAGGTCTTCATAACTTTTGAACAACAGGCTCCCCATTTTCATTGTACATGGAACCCCACAAGTGATGTAGCGAGTTCTGGTTAAGAGACTGGGGCTTTGCCATTTTTTAACAGTTATGTGGGATTTCTTTCCTCCTTTGCAGGTGATTAATTCTTCAGGATAGAGAAATCTTTGTACCATGATGCATACTTCCTATTAAAAAAAATAGAGATGATTGCAAAGGTAGTAGCAGACATGAAAAGTAAGCAAAAATGATAAGCCTAAAGTGATTCTGTTAAATCTTTTCTTTATGATCAGTTTCTTAATGATCGACAAATGATCAAGAGTCAAGAATTAGGATTTTTGAAATGATCAGGTAAATCCTTTATCTTGAATTTCTGTACATTAAGTGATCACTCTTCATATTGGGAAGATGATTGTGACTGAACAATCCTGAGAGCTTGTTGTGGGTGAAGATGTCATTTTTCTTCTAAATAACTTGCATCCTTACCCAGAAATTTTGAAGAGCCAGTATAAAACCAGTAAGAATCCTTGAGCTTGCACAGCTGCCCCTTCTTGCCAGGTGCCTCTAAGTTCCTTCTCCTCCTGTTCCTCCTGCTGTCCCTTGATAATGGATTGTTTTTATCAAACTTTATGTTACTTCTCAGATCTCTCTTGGGATGGTTTGACAAAAAACTTAAAGAAGAAAATTGAAAAACTGCTTTGTACATCTTTGTGTTTAATCTGTCTTACAGTGTCTATTAAGACAATAATAGGGAAAGTGTTTGTTGGGATTATATCTAATATTGATTTAGATATTATCCTTCCTTGGGAAGCTCTGCTGAGTGTACACATAAAAGGCTATCAGTCCTCTAACAATAAACACAAGAAACTTCTGGGAAAAAAGTTTTTCTTTCTCTAGACTCAAATGATAAATACTACTTTTTTTTTTTTTTTTTTTTTTTTTTTTTGAGTAATAATCATATGGCTGCTTTCCACCTCTGGTCCACCATGATCTTTTCTCTTCCACCTCCTATAATACTGAATTTGGACCAACATATGTTTATCAGTTCGCTCGTTCATTAACAAAACAAAGAAAAGTATGCTAAATGTTAGGCATGGGGGAGGGGGAGGGAAGGACCTATTATACTACTTAATCATGATTAGTCTTGATAGCTCCCTAGAAGTTTCAGGTGTGTGTGTTTGAATTTCTTTGATGATGTTGAAGCATTTGAGGACAAAATGTGTCTTACACACTTTGGATTGGATATTGCGAACAGAATATGCTCCATGAAAACTTCCTGGGTTGAATTCAGTTTGGAAGAGAAGCTGAATTACTTTCTGGCTTGTAGGCATTAAGAACTCAAAGGATATGAGTTAGGGAAGAAAAAGGGCTGATGCGTGTTTACTAAAAGGTGGAGGAACTTTCTTGCGTGAGTGAAATCGGAGGGTGATTTTAGCACAGCCCATAATGCCAGAGAACAAGACAGAAATATACCCATTGTGAAGCAATTATACTCCAATAAAGATATTTTTAAAAAATTAAAAGAAATATACTTACAGAGAGTAGAAACTGTTATGTGAAATGAGAGATCCTGAAGTTTTAAAGGAAGGTTTTAGCTGGGGAAATGAAAGAACATTTCAGAGTTTTATGAAAAAATAAATTATAGGTTGTAATTATGCAGACTGCTCTCAAGTCAGACAGAGAAGGGAAAATATTATGTCTGCAGTAACTGTGAGAGTAAAGGTAAAGAAAAAGACTGCAGGGCTTAACGGTCTTCTCTTGTCAAGGATGTTAGAAGGTCCTAAGCAATGTTAAAGCAGGAGAAATAGAGATAAAACAAGAAGCCATAGATGCAGCAATGTCATTGAAAAAAATCACACTGTAATTGGATCCTTGGCTTTGGCGGGACCCTAATGCTATTCAACAACTTTCCCACACTTGGATGAACCACAGAATCATCTGGTGAATTTTTGACAAAGAGAGATTCCAACATCCCTCGCCTCATATGGTGAATCTTTCAGAGGTGGGAACGAGCTGAGTTTGGCATAAGCTGTTATTAGTGAGCCTTTATTAGTTCCTAACAGCTACCCCATTCTCATTATTTTTTTCTTGAGTTTCTACAAACCATCTCCTTGATTATTTATCTGACAACTTGCAATTCATTATTCTGCTATCTTCAAAATGTGTATTCCCCCCACCGTACCCCCCTTTTAAAAGCTAGGCTGTTTGCCTGGGCCTGCTCTCCTGCACCCCAACATTTTCCAGGCTTGCTCCAAGATCACCACAGAAGTTCTGCAGTCACATCTGTGAGTTCCTTCCGTGAACTTGGATAAGGTTTATTTAGGCCCACAGACACGAACACATATAAAGCAACTAGATGCTCTTCTTTAGTTTTATCACCTGTCTCAGGCTTCAGTTCCTTCTGATCTGTTGTTTTGTGGCTTAGTTTGAAGATCATTTGCACTGATAGGGAAGGTGGGAGCAAACAGAATGCTAACAGTTTCTTGTTCTCTCTTACTATAATATCTGCCCCAAGGGGGATGTGATTCATTCCTTGCATTCACTCTAAACATACGTTAACAATTCCTTTTACTGTCCTCTGCATTTTTCTCCAGCTTGAGCTCACTCTCAGATTTAACCCCTCCTGACAGGATTCTTACCTGATCCTCT
Organism: Balaenoptera ricei; assembly: GCF_028023285.1. Classification (NCBI taxonomy): domain Eukaryota; kingdom Metazoa; phylum Chordata; class Mammalia; order Artiodactyla; family Balaenopteridae; genus Balaenoptera; species Balaenoptera ricei. Next base: position 91,056,149 of record NC_082645.1, read on the forward strand.
TTGTATTGGTTTTCGATTGTGCTTTTTTCCTCCTCTTTTGTAGCATCCCTGTGTCATCAGCTACATGCCACTCTTTACATGCCCAACTCCTCCACTGCATTTTTACTCATCTATGTAATTTTCAATTCTACTGTCAACATTTTATTGTTGAATGCCTCACTTCTCCACTAAGCCATCTTTTTTCCTTAGACTCTGGTCATGGGACTATATCATTCTTTCCTCTGATCTTTCAGAAATGTGTGTGCCCAAAATCTTGAGAAGTATGGTCTGGGTCCTCCCTAGGCCTGTAGAATCAGAAACTCTGGGCATGGCTCCTGGGAATCTGGTGATTAGAAAGTTTGAATGTTTGGAAATGACTCTGCCCAACATCTCTTTCCCTGGCTCTTATGAAAATGAAGGAGCACTTTCTTTCAAGTTTTCCATCACTTTAACTTTGCTTTATTGGTCCAGAGTAATAGCTTCTGTCATTAACCCCTCCAATTTCTGAAAGATTAAATTGTCAGCAAATTAATAATTCATCTGATGTTCTGCTTTTAGGAGAGCACAACTTTTGAAGATAACTTGTATTTCTCAAAACACTACTATATCTTCCCTCCCTGACAAGATATGACATATAGAAGTGAAATATTATGCATTTCCTTTGACTGCCTAGGTTGTCTGTAATGTATTTCCATTAGAATCATAACAAGTGAGTTTGGTTTTGGTTTCTTTTTCGACTGAGTGCAAAGAGTTGAATAAACAGTAATCCTTAGTTTATAGCTCTGTCATCATTTGTCTACACATATCCCTTCCTTGTTGAGTTTCTCTCCCCTTCTTTTACCCCTCATCCATGCTCCTTTTCCCTTTTCCTCCACGTATGCTTACTGTGAAGTGTATGGTATATATTCATAAATAATTAAAGTTGTGTTGTGTAGATATTTTTAATTCACAGGAATGATATTTTGCTCTGAATATCATTCTTTCCTTTTTTCCACTCAATATTGTTTTTTTGTTTTTGTTTTTGTTTTTTTTAAATTATTACTTATTTAGTTGGCTGTGTTGGGTCTTCGTTTCTGCGCGAGGGCTTCCTCCAGCCGCGGCAAGCAGGGGCCACTCTTCATCGCGGTGTGCGGGCCTCTCACTATCGTGGCCTCTCTTGTTACGGAGCACAGGCTCCAGACGTGCAGGCTCAGCAGTTGTGGCTCATAGGCCTAGTTGCTCCACGGCATGTGGGATCTTCCCAGACCAGGGCTCAAACCCGTGTCCCCTGCATTAGCAGGCAGATTCTCAACCACTGCGCCACCAGGGAAGCCCTCCACATTGTTTTTAATGTCTGTTCCACATAATGCTATATCAATCTGTTCCTTTAATTATGTTATAGTATATGCATACTATATTTTACTTCTACAATATATCCCCTGCTACTTCCAACCCCCTTTTGCCACACAAAGAAATTAAGAAACATCCTCATACATACTCCCTAAAGGATCTGAGGAAATTTCTCTGGCTTAGAAGCATGAGAGTCCCAAAATAAATGCATCCTTTCTTTGCTAAATGCTGCCAGGTTGCATCCCCAAATCACAGTATTGATACATATTTTCATCTCCCAAGGTGTTCACCTATATTTGGTATTATCCACCTTTCTAATTTTTGTCATTCTGATGCATATCAAGTTATATTTCATTGTTTTAATATAGCTTTCTCTCGTGAGTTTGGGCATTGTTTTTGTTTTTTTTTATAAATTTATTTATTTTTATTTATTTTTGGCTGCGTTGGGTCTTTGTTGCTGCACACAGGCTTTCTCTAGTTGCAGTGAGCGGGGGCTACTCTTTGTTGTGGTGCATGGGCTTCTCATTGCGGTGGCTTCTCTTGTTGTGAAGCACGGGATCTAGGCGCATGGGCTTCAATAGTTGTGTCTCGTGGGCTCTAGAGCACAGGCTCAGTAGTTGTGGCTCACGGGCTTAGTTGCTCTGTGGCATGTGGGACCTTCCTGGACTAGGGCTCGAACCTGTGTCCCCTGCATTGGCAGACAGATTCTTAACCACTGCGCCACCAGGGATGCCCTGGGCATTGTTTTATATGCTTCTTAACTCTTAGGGCTTCTCCTTCTGTAATTTCTTTGTTTATATCCTTTGTCCATTTTTCATTGGATTTCTTTTTTGTTCTTTTGGATTTTCTTTTTTCTTATCAATTCATAATTTTTTTATTGAATTTGTCAGTAGCATACATCATAAAAAAGAAATCCTTAATTTTATAGTGGTTCAATCCACCATATTATTTTCATTGGAGTTGGTTACAGTTTGGGCTCTTAGGGCCTTAAGAAATCTTTCTCCACTCCTTAGGTCACAAAGATTCCTGCACTTTCTTCTATTTGGTTGCTGGGCTTATCTTTTAAGTGTATGCCTTTAATGCATTTGCATTCCACTTTGGTTTATAGTATAATACAAGGATGTAGAAATCCAGCTTTATTTTTTCTTAACATAGTGAGGAAATTTTCCCGGCACCAGCCAATAAATAGCATATTCATTTCTCTGAGGATTGCAGTGTTCTGGGAGGGCATGCAGTGTAGTGGTCAGGAGCATGGTCTCTGGGGCCCAAATGTCCAGGTCTGAATCCCAGCTCTGTCACCCACCAGCTTTGTGACGTAGGCAACTATGGAACAGTGCTCCAAGTCTCAGTGAGGAAGAAATGAGATGTCCCAGGCACAGTGAAAGCACTCAGTTTGTGTTGTTATTTACTAAGTTCTTCTATATACATGGATCTATTGCAGTCTTATTATTCTCTACTCAGTTTCAGTGGTGTCTTTTTGTGTGTGTGTGCCAGTATACGTGATAACTGTGCCCTTCTAATATGTGTTGTATACCTGCCTCGATCCTTTCTTCTCATCTTTGCTTCTTTCTTCACTGCCCCAACCCAGGATCACCTCCTCAGTTTTGTCGATTGAGAAAGTTGATTTTGTCCATATTTCCTTAATTGGACATAACTTGGACAACTGGTATAGAGAGGGAAACAAATCTTGGAAGAAACTAATGCATTCAACAGATTGCTGGGCTTCCCTGGTGGCGCAGTGGTTAAGAATCTGCCTGCCAATGCAGGGGACATGGGTTCAAGTCCTGGTCTGGGAAGATCCCACATGCCACAGAGCAACTAAGCCCATGCGCCACAACTACTGAACCTGTGCTCTGGAGCCCACTAGCCACAACTACTGAGCCCACGAGCCACAACTACTGAGCCCCTGCACCGCAACTACTGAAGCCTGCACACCTAGAGCCTGTGCTTCACAACAAGAGAAGCCACTGCAATGAGAAGCCCGCACACCGCAATGAAGAGTAACCCCCCTTGCTGCAAGTAGAGAAAGCCCATGTGGAGCAATGAAGACCCAACGCAGCCAAAAATAAATAAATAAAATTAATTTATTAAAAAAAAAAACAGATTGCAAAGGCAATTTCTTAATTTACAGTGGGATATATAATTGTCAAGCAGACCCAGGTACTTGGGTTTTTTTGAATACCTACACATTGTTCTCTGATGGAGAGTGTATTTGGGAAGCATTTCAGAGTCAGGAGCTCATGGAACCAGAGTATGTGGTAGATGGGAGATCTAATATCTTCACGCCATATAGCCAGGGACATATGCATACTATAAAATATAATATCCCATAGTGGAGATATGCTTACCTGCCAAGCAGGGCAGAAAGCTTAGAGTTACCCCAATCACTCTCTCCTCTGGATGGTGCTGAGGACATGCTGACAGAGTCTTCCTTGCCTACTCCCCTCTCTGCTCCCACCCTTGCATACACTTCAGCAGACACATCATTTCTTACACGTTCATCCTCAGGTTTATCAACACCATTGATTAAGCCTCAGCCAACTTCCTACATTCCAGCTACACACACACCTTGATTAGATTTCTACACCCTGGGTCTCATGGTGCCCTTAAGGTAATATCTTCAAATAGCTAATTTCATCCCTGTGGGTGGGTTCTACTAGGAAGACAAGGCTTTTCTCAAGTTCAGGAGATAACCTGTTGTCCCATTTTGCTTCTTTCCATGTCATACATCGTGGCCATATAGAATAGGGTTTTGTTTTATCTGGTTACTTTTCACTCTCCCCTTTAAGGTCATCTCTGGCCAACAAACCAGAGAAACATTCTTTCTAGTGCCTTTTAGTTGCCTCCACCCTAATTCATCTTCCTCACCCCTGTCTTACCTCTGCTCCCTCCCCAGGCCTCAAGCCAGTCTTCCTCTATCTTTAATTAGTACCCATCTGCTGGTACTTTAGTATCTTGGAGTTGGAGGGACAAAGAGTTGTGATCTTTAGAGTAATATTTTTTTTTAGGTTCAAACAGCTAAACCTTTCTCTGAATCCATTTAAACCCATTTGCTATTGGCCACCATTGAGTAACTTATGGCCCTGGGCGTTTGTGCAGCATCAAAATTTATTTCCAAAGATTCTTGCTAGAAGAAGCTAGTGACAATGAGAAGCAGTCACTGCTGATTCAGATACTTTATATCAATTGTTTTTCTGACTTGACACACAGAATTGAGTCACAGCATTAAATATAGGTATTATTATACAATTAATGTCAGAACAAAATAATAGCCTGCTTTATTTTGATTTTCACATTGCCATTGTGCTTATAGCTATTTATTTCTGTTGTTCAGTCATAACTTACTTTGACTTCGTGTTCAATAGGTTCTGCAACAAATTTATAGTTAAATAACATTATATGTCTCATCTCAATCAGTCATACTGCTGTAATTCAGACAATAATGAAGTAAGCAGGGCACAGAATGTGTGTTCTGTTCCTCAGAGAGCATCTTGACAAGCCTGGGTCATAAAAGGAAAAACCCCAGCTCCCTTTTTGTTAATTTTCTATACCATCTGAATTTGGAGATTTATAATCTCTTAGGTAGTCAGTTTAGACACAACCAGCATCTGTAATTTTAATCGTATCAGTAGCTTACACTTACATACTTTTAACTTGTCAAAGTGGTCACCTTCATTAGCTCACACTAGCTAGTTTTTGCGACATAAATTCAAGAATGAAGTATTATTGTATTTTGACACTGGGAGGATGGAGGATAGAGGGGAATAAATGGCCTGCCTAAGGTTACAGAGCACGGAAATTAGAAGCCAGCCCTCCTGACTTCTGCCCTTCCGCTGTGTCTCTGCGCTGGATTCCTGATGATGGAGCTCTTCTCTCAGGAAATGCTGTGGTTCCCAAGCATTGCAGGACCACATACATGACAGCATTAGAAAGGTCTAGAACAACCTTCCTTGTAGATACATGTGGGTGAAGTGGGTAGGCTTCCACCAAGGACCGACACTGGGAGAGTCTCTAACCCTTGCCAAAGCTGTGGGACTTCAAATTCCCTAAGGGCCGTCTCCGCTGCAGTAGGTGCGGAAAACTGCTGTTTAAGTGCCATGTTCTCTGCCAGTTCAATACAAGGAGCTGTTGGCAATAGCTAACGACGTAACTCTCCTTTAGGCTGTGAGATTACCTCAAGCCCAGCTGAGACCTCAGGGACCAGGAAAGATTTAACAGAAGTCAGGGCATCACAGAACTTCCAGAACACAGACCTGCCCCAGAAGAGCCATCACAGTGGGGTGCCTTGATGGGAAGCCCAGGCAGTACGGGGGTGAGCACTGGAGAGGAGAGGGGCCTTACCAACTGATTTCATGGTTTTGTTTTCCAAGACTGATCCCTTTAAGTACCAGGATCTACCAACGTAAAATGAGTAGTTACATGAGGTAAGACATATAAAGCCTTACACACAGTAAATTCTCAGTACCTCTTTGCAAGTAAGAAAGCAAAGCAGAGGGGTAGAAGTGCACGGAAATTAGATTTCAGCCTTAGAAATACACACAGAAAGACCGAGAAGCAAAACGTGCCTCTTTTCTGGAGCCTGTTTTCCTCCTATCTCCCAGCCCATCTTGTAAGCACAATGTAGACACCCTTTTTCGGAGTCAAATGCATCTGCCAGTTCTAAAATGGAGTAGAAATATGGAATTCTTAGAGATCTTCAAGTACATCAACCATGCCAGAAAAACAGAACAAGGAAGAGTATTTTACATTTGCCCATTGATTTTTATTTCAGGAGTTAAGATGCTCATAGTCATTCAAAGCTAAGTAAACTAAACTTCAGACCAAGCTTCACTATTTCTAAAGCCCCATAGGTTAGCAATTTCCTGCATGAGTTTCCTCGAAAACCATTCATTTTCAGGATCTCCTCCTCTCACATCTCTTTTTTGTTAGTCATGATGTAAATAAGAGAGCCGGCATTCCCCAGTGTACTGTTTTCTTTGTCCCCTATTATTCAAGCCTAGAAATTACATCTGAGTCCTCCTTGTTACAGGTGACAAACAGCATTTGTTTTGCATTTTGATGCAGTCAAATTCTCAGGTTCCAGTCTGTCAAACAAGCTTGGCCTGGGCTGGTAATCTCCCAGACTTTAATCCTCTCCATCTTTTATTTGTGTGGAGGCAGCTCAAGGCATTAGCCCTCTCAAAATTGCAAAGCCTCATTTTGTTTGCAACTCTTGAATATCGTATTACAAGGCAGCGTGTGATTTTTATTGTCAACTGGAGTATGCTTAAATGAAGTGTATGGATGCCTCAAGAGGGGCCACGAATTCCCTCAACACTTAACATGAGCTCTGGGAACGAAGACACTTATCTGCTAGGTAAGAATGTCAAGTGGCCGTGGCTACACTGACAGAAGCCTACGATTAGTTTAATTATAAGACCTACTCACATGTACTCATTTCTCAAGAAGCATGGAACGCTGCTCACTTTATTGGTAGTTTTTAAATCTTTTTCACCCAAGACCTCTCTTAGGACGTCTGCTGTGGCCTAGCAAGTCGAGACATTTTTTTCGACCACATAGCATCAAAGCATTTTGTAGATAATGTCCCCACTTTCTTTCCCTTTTCGCTGCCCTCCAAGTGTCACATCAAGGTTATGACTCCTCAAAAAAAAATTTTTTTTGATATACAAGGAAGGAAAAAAAAAAAACAAACCTAATATCATTTAGAAAAAACGTAATGATAGTTTGCTTTCATTAAATTTATCTTCTTTGGGGACTTAATCTTTGTGCCCAGGCATCTGAGAGACAACAGAGAGCATGTATCTTTCTAAAAGGAAAGGCATTCCAAGCACCATGTGTTGTTACTCATGTCATTTATTATTTTCCTCGTATTATTCACACTGAAGTATTTAAGATAGACTTTGAGTGAATAAATTAATAGACTCTGTTGAAGAAAAGCGACGCTTGGCTATACTACCACACATGTGAATCACAGGGTGCTAATTCAGTAGTGTTTGAAAATAGGATTTTTCCAGTCGTTTTGGAAAGAGGTAGAAGGAAAATGAGCACACAGAGTGGTCAGGTCTTGTGGTCTGTACTCAGTGGGAGGAAGTCAGTGACAAAATCAGCCAAGCAAGTAAAGCAAGAGATTATCTATGCATCTGTCTCTGTCTGTCTGTCTATTGATCTATCTATCTTTATTTGGCTTGATCTCTGTGGAATTCCTTTAAATTCTTGTTTTTCTTTCCTCGTATTCAACTTAGGAAGCATTGAATTTAGTTTTAAATTCCACGAGCACCCATATAGTGATGGAAAGGAGAAATAGCTCATATTTTTGAGTTGGAGGAATTAGAATTTTAAATTTTTCCTGAATAATCCCCATAGGCTAATCATCAGGTGTTGACTCAACTCAAATTTGCTGTGCAGTGCTTAAATAGGCAGAGGTGAAGAATTCCCTACTTATATATGATGACAACCGAATGTTTTGTTCTATCAGTGGTTATTACAGCAGCTTATATTTATGAAGTATCTTTTTCTGAAGAGTTTAAAAGATTCTGTAATTTGCTGCATTTTATACGTGGGGACCCAGAGGAATAGGAACGTCACATCATGACCGAGGGACAGAGCTAATGCCAGAACACAGCTCTCTTAACGTCCAGGTTATTGCTTTATCTTATCATGTTGCCTGTCAGCATACAGATGACAAATCAAATCTGTTTCCCTTCAATGCTATATTCACAGATTTTCTTTTTTTTTAACTGTGACTGATCCTCAGCGGACAGAGGCAACCAGGAGATCTAGCACTGAGTGACTAACCATCTGGATTCCACAGCCCTTGAAGTTTTGTCTGTGCACCTGGGGGCATTTGAGGTGGCCCTAGGGCCATGTGGTTTCCCCTCTAATAACTGGTTGATGCTGTACTGCAATCAACCAGCAATAACTGGGTCTAGCTTTTAGTTGCTGTCACAGATCCCTAAGGGCATGGAAGCCGAATCACCACACTTGGTCTGAGAAGCTGTAAAGACAGAACCTTTGGTTCCCCAGAGCCATCCTCTTGTTTATTTTGAGCGTCCCCCAGTATCTTTGTCTACCAGGAAGTCTGAGCTCTCCTAAAACTCCTTCTCAGTGAAAGCAGTGGCTTTTAGAAAAATGATCTCTGCCTCTAAAACCTTCACTGATATCTATTTTTAGTGCCTTTTATCTTCATGAATGATTTGAGCTGTATAAAACTTGTAAAGTTTGGAGACTTTAAAAAGAGTGCAGTGAGGATGATTCATTGATTTGTAAATCGGTCAGGACCTATAGTCTTCAAAGTTGAAGGCACCAGGGTTACATGGTGGAGAGAAGAGAAAGCTAAGAAAAAAATATAATAATCCTCTACTAGTGGTGTTTATATGATGAGTTACTCTTTAAACAGGGGTGATCAGATGGTTTCCATTCCCCTCTAAATGAAGAGAGAGTGGAAGGCAATAGATTTAAACTAAAGCATAGGGGATTTAAGTTAGGTAAAAGAAAGAATTTCCTGACAATAAGATTCTTAAAGCCTGGAATGGTTATCAAGAGAGGTTATGGAATCTTCTTATCTAGAGACCTTTAAAAACAATGTAGATTCCATCTGTCTGAGATGGTTTAGAGCAGACAGCCCTAAAAGCCTCTCAACGGATTAGATTATCTTTTTAAGGTTCTTTCTAGCTCTACGATAAACAAGGGGACTTGGAGTATTAGTAATTGGCCAATCAGTAAACATTGCAGTGGCAAAAACCATCTTGACCCTCCAAATAACCAACTTTACAATTACCAATTTAAGTGGGTTTGTCCTGAGACCTGCTTAAAAGTTTCATAAGAAACTCAGCATTTCTCCCAGTTTGTTGCTATTTGGTTTTACAGGGAGTTTTTAATGTGCAGAGTGTTTGAGTTTACAAAGTTAAGTCAGTTGATCCTTTACTGTTTTATTCCTTTTGTTGCTTTAATGTTAAAGCTTTCACAGTTAAATTATTATAGTTTTGTAAAGTGATTTATAAATAAGGACTGTCACTGTGGTATTTATTTATATTAGTAAAAAACTGGAAACAACGTAAAAATCCAACATGAGGGGATTCATCACAATAATTTGGTATGTCCAAGTGATGGAATATTGTACAGCCATTAAAATTTTTTAAATTCAGGAATATTTACTTACCTGGAGAAATGCTTTATGTGGAAAAAAATAGCATTAATAATCACATATCCATGGCATGATTTCAAATGTCTTTATACAAGAAAATAAAATTCTGGGACTAAAATACACCAGTATTGGTGGGATATTGGTGATAGAATAACAAGGGCTTTTGTGTTTTCACTGGAAACTTTTTTTTTTTTAAGTCTTTTAAATTTTCTGTAGCATATATGGCTATCTCTTACTATCAGGTTTAAAATTTATAAAATAAATTCAAATCTAAAACATAATCGCATACTTCAGATACATAACTAACATCATCATTGTGGTCTTCCCTTTAATTACCTCTCTAAGATTTCTAAAGTTGTTATAGAACATTTGACTGTTAGGCTTGGCATAGCCTCAGAGAGGCACTGTGTCTATTTGTAATGCAAATTGTGGATCTGTTCTCAATTCTGAAGGCTTGGATGAAAGAAACAAAACAAAACAACAACAACAACAAAAAAACACCCCATAATGTTGAAGAGCTCTCGTAACTCCCCTTTATCACTTGTCTTCCCCTGGACTCAGGGAATGAATCAGAAGTTAGTGTGTTTCATAGCCTATGCTTCAGTTCTTTCTCCTGGCAAAACACTCTACAACATAAGTTGTTGTGTTGTTAAGTTTGATGGGACTCTGTTGCATATTTCAAGTGTAGATATAGCTTTGCCTACTTAAGTAGCTTGGTAAGCTCTTGCCCTCTCTTCCGTGGCTGCAGGAAATAACAGGTGGTTTAGAGAGTGTGCAGCTATCGACTGACAGGATTGTGTGAAATACGTTAGTATTAACGTGCACTGCCTATGATGAAATTTAGCATGGAGAAATCGTGAGTTTGGATTTTACTCAATATCCAGTTCTTACTATATTACACATGTTGGCTATCCAGCCACTGCTGCCAACCACCATTGCTCTCCTAGTTCAGATACTTATTATCTCTCACCTGGACTAGGTCTACCAACATCTAGGCACCTACCTGGTCTACCAGCACCCAGCCTCTTTCCCCTGTGCTCCATCTACCAGCTGACAGCAGGGAAGATCTTTCTCAATTCCAGTAGTCATGTCACCATCCTTCAGTAGCTCGCCTTCACATATAGGATGATATGTAGATTCTTTAGACAGGCTATGAGCTTCTTCATGTTCTGATCCTGTCTTCTTGTCTCACCACATCTTCAATTTATTCTCCAGTTGTAAATTCTATTTCTGCAGTCTGAAACTGTCTCTTGAAAATAGAGTTGAAATAAAAATCATTCTCACTTTTAAGACCCACATCAAACCCCCCACTCCACCCTATAAAAGCTTCTTCAGCTTACTCAGTGACACCTAATTGCTCCTACCCTTCTGTGATTGTATTACAGACAATCACAGTGTAATTATCTGTTTGTATAACTTTCTCCTTGTGGGGACACTGTGCAGTTTAAGGGCTTAACTTTTACGTCCTTAGCACTTTGGACAGAGGATGGAACACACTAGCTGAGAAGTAAAAATTTTTTGCGGCATTAATACATTAATAAAATGGCCTAGAATAAAATACAGGCATACCACATTTTTATTGTGCTTTCCTTTATTGCAATTCACAGATAATTGTGGGGGGTTGTTTTGTTTGTTTGTTTTTGTTTTTTACAAAATTAAGCTTTATGGCAACCCTGAGTTGTCAGATGATGGTTAGCATATTTTAGTAATATTTTTTAAATAAGGTGTGTACATTGTTTTTTTAGACATAATGCTACTGCATACTTAATAGATTGCAGTATAGTACAAACAGAAATTGGTATGACTTACTTTATTGCGATATTTGCTTTATTACGGTGGTCTAGAACCAAACCCGCAGTATCTCCGAGGTAGGCCTGTAGACATTAGACGCTTTTAAAATAAACAGGCAATAAATGAGCTTTAGTCATTAGCAGCAAGTCATACCATAGACTTAACTTCTCTTGGCTCATGGGAACTCCTAGAGACTTTGTCCCCTGAGTCCTCCCTGCTGGACTGCTCCCGAGAACATCTTTTCTTCAATACCCTGAGGATGTGCCTTCAGAGTGACATAGAGACCCTTGCAAACAAGGAAGAGGTCGAAGAGGTCTGTAGGGAGAAAGAGGCGGAAGACACTTAGTCATTTTTCACATTGCTCTCTAGTTGTCTTAATGATGTGGTGAAACTAAAGTTATATGTTGTTTTCTAGAAGAGTAGCTCCCAGACTTTCCATGGGCTAATCAATTTTGTAAAAATGGAGGTCACCATAAGGCAACCAAGTTTTTATTGTGTCAAGTAAAAACATAAACAAAACTCCCCATCTGCTAGAATCAGTGTTTCATAAAGAAAAACACATTTAAATATTAACAGAATAAGAAAGATATAATCATAGAATGTGGGAGAATTCTTCAAATTAAGCAAATGGAGTGAGACTTCCCTGAAGTGAAGTTGTACTTGTTTTTCTCATTGTGTTGCTACTTGGTGAAAACTTATCCTGGACCAGCATGGGATAATAGTCAATAAGTACTATTTTTTTTTAATTAATTAATTTATTTATTTATGTTTATTTTTGGCTGTGTTGGGTCTTCGTTTCTGTGCGAGGGCTTTCTCTAGTTGTGGCGAGCGGGGGCCACTCTTCCTCGCGGTGCACGGGCCTCTCACTATCGTGGCCTCTCTTGTTGAGGAGCACAGGCTCCAGACGCGCAGGCTCAGTAGTTGTGGCTCACGGGCCTAGCTGCTCCGCGGCATGTGGGATCTTCCCAGCCCAGGGCTCGAACCCGTGTCCCCTGCACTGGCAGGCAGATTCTCAACCACTGCGCCACCAGGGAAGCCCAATAAGTACTATTTTTGAGGAAGGGAGGGATGGCCTGCAAACAGCAGGACAGTCAAAGGACGGGAGGAGGAGCAAGGAGTTCCTCCCAGCTGCTCACAACTGAGCTTATAGCACCACCAGTTGCCCAGAGGGAGACACAGTTCATCCTGTCCTTCTCCTGATGCTTCCACTGCCAAGGATTGCTCTTGGGTTGAGTAGGCGGAACCTATGTCTTGAAAGCCGAATTCAAGCTGTTACTTAAGAATTTCTGAAAGTATCAACAGACGACAGTAGTACTTTTACCTTTAAGGAAAAGAGCACTTTAAGTGCATTCTGTCATCTTGGTTACTTACTGAAATTTATCAATGGTGAAGTGGGTGGTAAGGTAATGTGTGCATTGGCATGGCAACCATCAACTTAAAAATAATTATGTCCACGTATGGGTTGTCGTGTGTTGCTTCTAGCTTGTGTGTGGTCTGCAGTCCATATATCTTACACATGTCATTTCAACCACAAGTACCCCTAGAGGAGCAGCTGTGGGCACCTTGGTATTGCTAAAGTGCCCCCCCCCAACTTTTATGGCGTTGCCTAGCTTTTCTGTTGGCACCTTATGCCACCAAGATCAAGTGCTTGACATCCTTAATCATAGATGGATGTTTTAGTGGTTTTCATTCTCATAACTGAAAATCATCTCAGAAAAGTGGGAATCTCTTCCATCACTCTATTAGCTAAGCATTGTTGTGTCGAGAGAGAAATGAATATTCAGTTTTAATATCTCTAACATGGAGCAAAACTACAAATAATTCAGGCTTCACCTTGGCATTGTAAATTTAACATGTCAACATAGTAAAGTATAAATAGCCACACACAATGAAACTTACTGTGGTGGTTGAATTTATTAAATATGGTAGATGGACAGTTTCTTCTCACTTTTGAGCTATGGTCTGGAGAATCCAAAAGCAGCTTGTGATTGTGATATAGTCCTTGGTGTTTATGTTTATTGATTGGCTACTGTGCTGGCATGAAATTAGAAAATTAGGGTCAGGGCCTGGGGAGTTTTCTGACTTGTATATATATTCACATATCCTAGGATTATCCTCTGGAGGAAATAACCCATATTCAAAGCATTAGCATTTGGAGCTTTTTCCTGTGAAGATCTTAGACATCTTTTAAAAAGCATAAACTTCACTGTAACCTAGTCATTTAATTTTGGGAAGAACAGTTTCATTAAGATATAATTCACAGGCCATTCAGTTCACCCATGTAAAGTGTACAACTCAGTGGTTTTTAATATATTCACAGAATTGTGCAAACATCGCCATAATCAATTTTAGAATATTGTATCACCCCTAAAAGAAACCCTGTACCTGTTAGCAATCACCCCCATCCTCCTATTTCCCAGCCCCCTCCCAAACACTAGAAAACTACTAATCTATTTCCTGTCTCTATATATCTGCCTGTTCTGGATATTTCATATAAATGGAATCATCCACTACGTGGTCTTTTGTGACTGGCTTCCTTTACCTAGCATGCTGTTTTCAAGGTTCATCCATGTTCTAACATGTATCAGTACTTCATTCCTTTTTATTGCTGAATAATATTTCATTGTATGGATAAATACCACATATCATTTACCTGTTCATCAATTGATTGGCATTTGGGTTGTTTCCACTTCTGGCTATTACAAATAATGCTGCTATGAATATTCACGTACAAATTTTTGTATGAATATGTTTTCCTTCTTTTGGATATATACCTAGGAGTGGAATCACTAGGTCATATCGTAGCTCTATGTTTAACGTTTTGAACAACTACAAAACTGTTTTTTAAAGTAACTACACCTGTTAACATTCCTACCATCAGTATATTAAGGTTCTAATTTCTCCACATCCTCGCCAACATTTGTTATTAGCTGTCTTTTTTACCATAGCCATTTTAGTAGTAGGTTTGAAGTGGTATCTCCTTATGGTTTGACTTGCATTTCCCTAATGACTAATATTCTTGAATATTTTTTTCCTTACACTTACTGGGAGTTTGTATATGCTATTTGAATAAACATCTATTCACATGCCAGTCATTTAATTTTAAGACCTATTTTCAAATATAAATGAATCTAAGAGGTAAGGAATTGGAAAACGAGAACTGTGAGGATAAAAGAGGGACAAAATGGGTTCCTATAAAGTTTCTTCCCTTCTCTTACAGTCTTATCTATTAAATGACTGTTAAAATTTATTTCTTACTCGTACTGGATAAAGTTTAAAAGTCTTTTTAAAAACATAATTTTCTGCACTTAAAAATTTTTTTTGTTTGTTTTTCTTTCTGAGTGAAATCCTTTGTTAGAAGGGCCCAGTTCCTATGTGATAAGCAGGGAAGGGTGATCAGTTCTAGATACTAGGATAGAGTTCAAGATGCTAGATGTTTCTCTGATTCTCTAGGGGGAATCAGAAGATGAAAACAAAATCTCAGTCTCACACCATTTCAGAAGCAAGGAGAGATCTGATCAGAACACCAGCTCTCTTTATTGCTCTGATCCTAGGTATACTCAGTAGACACCTGTTAATTGTGGAACAGAAGGATGCTTCCTTAAATTGTGAAATATTTTATGGAGGAGACACATCTCTTAGAACTTTTCTCCACAGCAATGGACTCTGATGTACTTTTTTGCTGTGTTTCTACTAGTGCCTTCCACCAGAAGCAAGAGAGAAACCCTTAGAATTCAACCAGGTTCAGCACAATCTTCCAAACCATTTCAAATGGAAGGAAAAAAATCAAATTAAACAGTCAAAATTCCTGTTCAAGTTTTATTACAAAAAAAGTAAAGGAATATCAAAAAGGAAGAAAGCAGCAAGTCTTAAGTCCATGGCAATATTTCTCACCCTCAGTTATACTTGATACCTTTATGCTACAAGAAGAGTTAATATCTAGGCCTTGAGTGCATTGATGATTATTCTGGATTGATCACTGTGATCCTGTTTAAACCCAATGACTATCCAGAAAAGGTTGCCCTCTATCAGTGTGTTAGCTGGGATGCCTTCCCCTTTGCTCGGTCCATACAGAATCATGTAATGAGATGATCATTTCTGCATGCTAAAAAGATATAATGTTTCATCATTTCAAATTTTTCTACTATTAAATTGCATTTTCAGGTCTATTTTGGGGTCTGTTTTCAAGGCCCTGTTTTCTTATTCTGTCTTCTATAAACTTTTCTCTTAATTAATATTTACTGAGCATGTCCAGGTAAGAGGGCAGGATAACCATTAATAGCGACCTTTATGAGAGCCTTTTATTATTTTAATAATGTTATTTTTAACCCAATATATCCAAAATATTATCATTTTGATACGTGTTATGGGCTTACATGTGGCTGTTCACAGTATGTTTGCTGGAGTCCTAACTCTCAGAACCTCAGAATGTGACTGTATTTGCATATAGCCTCTTGAAAGAGGTCATTAAGTTAAAAATGAAGCCATTTGAGGGGAGTCTTCATCCAATATGACTGGTGTATTGAGAGGGAAAGGAAATTTGACCACAGATACACACAGCAGGAATACCCCATGATGACAAAGGAAGAAGATAGTCATCTACAGGCCAATAAGAGAGGCCCCAGAAGAAACCAGCTTTGCTGACACGTTAATCTCAGACTTTTAGCTTCCAGAATTGTGAGAAAATTAATTTCTGTTGTTTAAGCCTCCTAGTATATGGTGCTTTGTTATGACAGCCCTAGCAAATGAATACAATGTATAATTAATATAAAAATTATTAATGAGACAGTTTGCATTTTCTATACCAAGTCCTTGAAATATATTGTATATTTTACACTTACATCCCATCTCAGTTTGGACTAGCCACATTTCAAGTGCCCAGTAACCATATGTGACTAGTGGCTACTTCAGTGGTCAGTGTTGGTACAAATAATGTGTACTATGAGAGTCTTGATGATGGGGAAAAAGTGAAATGAGAAGGCCAGGAAGCTAAAGAGAGGTTTAGTGGCAAAAGAGAAAGGAGACAGTTTCTGGGGTTTTGTTTGTTTGTTTGTTTGTTTTTCCATTTAAAATTAACATAACCACATTACAGAAAATTTGGGGAAAATAAAAAAGAGAAAAGATACCCTCTTCCTCATAATCCCATTCCTATAACAAAACCACCTTAATTATTTTTCTTTAGGCTTTCATCCTATCTCTTGCCTTATTTTGCACATAACCTTATTTCCTGCTTGTATTTAGTATGATATCATAGCCAATTTTACACACTGCTACAGTCCTCACATCCATCATTTTTAAATGGCTGTGTAATACTCCATCAAGTGGTGGCACCAGAATTTAATTAGTATCCTTTAGTGTGACAGTGTTTAGTGTGTGCAAAGAAAGTAGATTAAAAGTGTAAAAGTAAAAAGAACCAGACCAAGAAAAGGTTTAGAGAAAATTTCTCCTAATTCTTCAAAGGTTGGGCAGATCACCAGGCATGAGCACAAAACACAAAGAAGACTGAGCATAGATGATAAATAGGTTATTTTATAATCAAGTAAAATTTAAATTAATGTGATACATTTAATTATATGCAAAAATGTAATGGCCCTTTATGGTAATTAGACATAAATAGTAAATGTTGACATAGGCAATCCTGTAATATAATTAGAGATTCCTTTACATGGCCAAACAGAATTTTCAGTTTTCCTCCTCTCTCAGTTTTCTCATACTTATAATCAGTTTCAGTGTCAAGTATCAGCCTAGTACTTGTCTTATCCAGCTGTACTGGATCATATTTTCCTCAAAATGAAACTTCTTGCATGTATTTCTTAGAAACTATTATTTAACACTCACAGTGGGCAAAGTACTGTGAAATACAATGTAAGAGACACAGATAATTGAGATATATTCCTGATTTCAAGTGACCTTTGAGATGAATAGCTCATTTATTCATTTACTCATTCGTTCATTTATTTGAGAGAGTAATACAATATAAGGCTAAAGAAGTGAGTTGGGGAAAAGTTGAAAAGAGCCTTCCATGCAGGGTTGAGGGTTTGAACTTGATTTCAGAGGCAATAGGGAGCCAGCAGAGCTCTTGGAGCAAAGGCTTCAGTGCTCATTCACGTTTATAAATGATCTTAGTACAGACTCGCTGAGGACTGTGTGGAGAATGGACTAGAGAGATTGGAGAGATTTGTGGCAAGACACCCAGTTAGTAGGAGACTGATGGGAAAGTCTGGAGGCAAGGAGATAAGGGCCTGACAGAAGGCACTGGCAGAGGGAGGGAAGGAGAAAGAAAGAATTCCTAGGTCTGTAATTTAGGAGATTGGTGATATGCTGTGGTAGGCTACAAAGGAGAAGGAGGAGAGGCTCAGAGAGAAAGCTAATAAATTCTTTTACTAGAATTTGAGGAGCATCTGGACACACTGGTGGAGAGGTCTTGTTTCAGGTACTTGATTGAAAGGGAGATGGAGAGAAAGAAGACCTTCTCGACATTAAGGAGGAAAAGGCAGAAACGTAAGCATGCCAAGAGAGCTTGCCCTGTCAGCAGTGAGAGAGTTTGATGAAGTGTATAGGGTGCTGGTCTGCAGCCGATTTACAGAGTAAGATCTGTAAATGTACCACAGGAGTCCTCTGTGACCTTAGCAAGGGGAGTCTAAGAAAGTTCACTGAGATAAAACCCAGAGATTATAACAGATGCTTCTTGACTGTTTTCTATGTACTGGATGCTGTTCCAAGCCCTTACACATATATTATCTCATTTAACTTTTTCTAGTCCTCTGATGTACTTTCTATAGTTATCTCCACTTTACAGAAGAGAAAGCAGGTTTGGAGGGCTGAGTAACATGGAAGGCCCCCAGATAACTAGAGATGGCTGGGGATCGAAGCAGGCCGAATCCACAGCCCACGCACGTCCGCACCATACTGAGGAATGAGTCGGAGAACACGTGGGAGGTGCGGAAACAGAGAAAGCAAGATTTGGTGAGGTTGGGCCACAGAAGCTGGGGGAGCATTACTATCCCAGCAACATGGAAGACACTTGGGCAGTATTGATGTCTGAGACCTGGGAGGCCCAAGCAAAGCAAGAGTAGAGAGAACTGGCTACACGAGGTACTGGGAGAGGGCGGGGACAGATGGAGGGTCGGCTTGGGTGGCCCGCCGGTTGCTGTAGGTAAATCTAAGGGTGATGGCAGGGACTTTAAAGGAAATCGTGGCTGATGCATTCAAATAGCACATTGCAGCTGAGAAGGAAGTGGTAGGCACGCAGTTTGATGGCAGCATAAAATTTGGAATCACTGCCACAGGGAATGTAAATGAGAGCTGAGGAGGGGGAAGTACAATCAGTACTGAGCAGTTCCAGGGCAGGAGGAAATGAACTGGCGGTGGGTATGGGTCTGTAGCTTTCCGGGTGTGGTGGAGAGCCTAGGGGAACAGGCGTGAGTTCCTGAGAGGCCTGGAGGCAAGTAGATGTCTGCAGTGAGAATGGAGAGGTCTGTTTTCTCTTTTGTTTTATTCTTTAATAAGTCTGGAAGTAGCTCTGTAAATAGTAAAGTAGAGGCAGGAAAATGCTGGAACAACCTCCAGGCCCAGAGGTGAAAATAATAGCTAATATTAATTGAGCACTTAGGATCATTGGACCTTTTCTGCACCCTTTACAACAAGCCTATGAAGCAAGGACATTATAAGGGTTAACTGGGAGAATTCTCAGCTCCCATTTGTGAGGGCCACAAGCAAAGCCAAGTTTCAGTTAGGAGAAAAAAGCTGTGCGAAAAGTTTCAGTGAAGAGATAAGAAGTTGCAATTCTAGAATTAGAAGAACAAATATAGCGGATAGTCCAGAGGTCAGTGTTTCCCATACTTTCTGGAACGAGGCATCACCTGGGGTTCCTGGTAAAATACAGATTCTCATTCTGGAGACTCTGATTCAAAGTTTGTGTGGGTCCTAGAATCAATGTTTAACAAGCTCTTCATGATTATATTATATTCATGATTATATATATAATAGAAGTTTGGAAAAACACTACCGGGGTGTGATTGCCTGGGTTAAGAGTGAGATCAGCAGAAGAGGCTGCCCAAGGTGGGGATGGGATGGAAGGGAGAGAAGAGAAAGAACCAGTACCTGTGTGAGTCCGAAAGGGGGTCATGGGGGATCCTCAGTCCTGGGTTCAGAGAGAAGGGGCTCCAAGTCTCTGATTTGTCAGAACCCTGCAGGGTACTAAGGACTGGTCCCCACTCCCAGCCAACTCCAGTGGCCAGGTGGGGTCGCCTGGCCCTCGTCTTTCACAGACGACATGAGAACCCACAGGACTTTGGGTCCCTCTAATCAGTTTGACCTCAAGGCCAGGCATCACAATGGTGTAATTCAATTTCAGAAGTAAAATATGTCCTCATCTGAATCGTTACCTCACCATCCCCACTCCCCCCCCAAAACAACTTATACTTACTTGCAGGCATCTAAAATCCCTTGCTAAAGGATCAACGGTATACCATTCTTTTACAGTTTTAACAGATTTTAAATGCAAAAGCCAGGAAGAGAGGATGCAGGGAAATTCCTTCACAGCACAGCATAACCCATCAATCAACCAGTGTGAAGGTCTTAGTGACCCAAGCAGGCAGTTTGAACAAAGAGATTGGAGCCTATCGGAGGCCCTGGAGAGAACCACCTCCCTTAGGGAGGAGAGGTGGAAGGGCAGAAGGAGGAGGGTTTCAAACCTAAGTTTCATTTTTCTTTGTTTTACCAAGAAGCCCCATTTATATTCAGAATAGAGAAGCTAAATGGGAGTTCCATGCTGGGGTATTTCTATGTTGCCAGAGATCACCCAGATGTAGCTTCTTGGGTGCAGCTTGCGAGCGCTCAGAGGGCTGGAAGGTAGCAGAAAAGAGACATGATTTTTTTTAAAACGATGAGAGGATGAGAAAATGATCTCAGGGTACTTCTAAGGCAGCTGCTGATAGGCTGTAGTTAGGAGTTATCAGTGGGTCCCTTCAAAATCTTGAAGCACGAAGCCATGAAAAAAACATCCAAGAAAAGATACAGAGGAGAGTTTGAGAGGCTAAGTACTGATCTTCGTCGACTTTGAAAAATTGTAGTGAATTTGAAGCATATGAGCAACGGTTGTTGTCAAAAGGTCCATAATTCAGCTAGTTCACTACAAATTCATTGAACCGCCTCTGGTTTTGCTTCAAATCCCTGCCACCACCAAAACTGTTAGAGGCAATCAAATGCACGGTTATAATTTACAGCTGCTATATTGACAGGCGGGCAGATCCCCCCCTCCCAGAGCTTCGTGGTATTGGCCTCCAGTGAACCTGAGCATTTGAAAAAATGATACTGAGTGAAACCTATGTGTGCACGCTAGATCTATAGGGATGATTTTAGAATGGACCCAAACTCTAGGATTATGGTAAAGTCTAAAGTTATTTTTGGATTTGGGGTTGTTTTTATTTTTTTTAAAGCAAACGCAGAGTCTGCTTTTAACAAGTATACTGCAAAGAGAAGATACCAACTATTATATTACTATTTTAAAATATAATTTCGCAAGTGACTTCTGCATTATTCCATACCCTGTGCACTTCCTGTGTCAAATCTTAGTAATTGGCAAAGAAAAAAAATGGCAGCCTCTTACATGATTTAATTAAGCAGTTATTAGACTGAGTCCTCATATTTGAATCCGTCTACTTTAAAAAAAAATTATGTGTGGATGTTTATCTGCCTGTGGCATATTGTACACGTAAAACTCAAAAATCAAATTTTTTCAAAATGACGGCTGTTAACATTTGCCTTTCTTCAATCCTCATCAGTCAAAATTCAAGTTATCCATCCTAGATCTGCTAGTTACAGATGGCCTACATAGTAACATCCTCAAAGGGTGGTGTTCAAAGTAGATGATGCCAAAGCTTTGGAAGGTTGGATGGTTCTGTATATTTATGGTTTGCATATATTTAATCATTTATCTCCTTCCATTTTAGCCATTTCTTCTCATCTTCACCACATCTTTGTACTGTTTTAGGTTAATCCCTCCATCTGGCATTAATGCCAATGTTCCCACCTCCTTGCTTATGCTTTAGCATCACTTCCTTTTCCTTTTGAGTCTAGTAGATTACCAGCAAAGAAAGCCAAGATGGAGTGTCATGTATTAGGAAGGCAGGTAGATAAATGAACCTGTTTCTGGAAGCTTCAGAAACATAGATAATCTACCGATTCCTATTTGAGGGGAGGTCTGCCCTTGATGATAGGAAAGAGATGAGTAAGAGGTCCAGCAAGAAATAGAGAGGAACAAAGGAGGATGAATTGAATTGTGTTTCCTTCTTCCCCCTTTCCTAATTATCCTTCACCTTCTGCTGGTCCTTCTTTTTATTTTAAAACTGTTTATTTTGAAATAATTCTAGACTCACAGAAAAGTGAACCTTATTTGAACTTCAACAGTTTTTCCATTCATGTTCTGTTTCTGTTTCAAGATCCAGCCCAGGATTCCACATTGCATTAGAGCTTATATCTCCTTGGTCTCCTACGCTCTGCACAGTTCCTTAGTCTTTCCTTGTCTTTCATGACCTTGATGCCTTGAAGAGTATTGGTCTGTTATTTTGTAGAACATCCCTCAGTTTGGGTTTGTCTGATGATTCACCATGATTAAACTAAGGTTATGTATTTTTGGCCAGAATACTACAGAAGTGATGTGCCCTTCTCAGGGGGTCCATGATGTTGAAATGTCTTATAATTAATGATGTTCATCTTGATCATATCATTAAGGTGGTGTCTGCTGGGTTTCTTCACTGCAGAGTTACTCTTTTTTCCCTTTATAATTAACACATCCCTTGGGGACATATTTTGAGACTATGCAAATAACTCGGTTTCTCCTCATACTTTCACCCACTAATTTTAGCATCCATCCATGGTTCCCATCAGCAACAGCTGTTACTGTGGTATTCCAATAGTCGTTTTTACTTCATTCTTTCCTTCTACATTCACTAATTGGAATTCCTTTCTAATGAAGAGCTATCCTTTCTCCCTCCACCATTAATTTAGTTATTCAGTTATTTATATCATTATAGATTCATGGATGTATATTTTGTTCCAGTCCTGTTATTATTTTGTTGCTCAAATTATTCCACCTTTGGCTATTGGGAGCCCTTTCAAGGTAGTTCCTGTTCCCTTTTGATTTGCCCAAGCTTTTTTGAGAACTTTCTCTTTTTTTTTTTTTTGGTGGTATGAGAAGCTCTAGGATTATTTCATATTTTCCTTGCCACACCCCAAGAATCAACCACTTTCCCTTGGAGGCCTGATTCCTTTTGTTACAGAATTCTATTCAGAAACCAAGATCTGGGCTCTAGGAATGCTCCTTGCTGGAGTATCACTGCTTCTAGACCCTCTCAGCAGACAGAACTTGGAAATCAATCAATCAATCAATCTATATACATACTAGATTCCACACACATCTATATTTACTTTCGAGTCTGTGTATACATTAAAAAACCATGAGTTTATGCTGATACCTCTAATTCCAATCCAACACCACAGTGTTCACTGTAGCGTTCCCCCATCCTTATTTGTAATTACATTTTCATGCTGTGAAAAGGCTAGCTGTCATTATCTATAATGTATTTAATTCTTATTTCAACCCTAATATACAAAGTTGTTTCAGAATTGCTAACACTTACCCTTGTACTGACCAGAGTATAGTGTTTGTGTACAATTCTTTCTTTTTCTTTTTACATATGGATGTATCTATTCTTTTTCAAATTCTTTCCCCATTTAGGTTATTACAGAATATTGAGCAGAGTTCCCTGTGCTACACAGTAGGTCCTTGTTGGTGTGTATAATTCTTTTTGTCTTTATCCTTATTGTAGCCAGTCAAAATACTGTTTTCCAATGTTACTTGGGTTAGTTCTTTTATTCCCCAAGCCCTTCAATGTGGTTATGTTAATTTTTTGTAATATAATTAAGTTCACGTGTTATAGTTGTATTCTTATTTGGAGTCCCTGCTACATCTTGGTTGATTGTTTTTAACATACATACAGTAAAACTCACTCTTCGTTGTATGCAGTTCTAGGGGTTTTGGCAAGTGCAAAGAGTCCATATCCACAGTCATGATATACAACAGATCCATAACCCCAACAGATCCATCTCCCCTCTACTCCTGACAATCACTGATCTGTTTTCTGTCTTTATAGTTTCGCCTTTTCCAGTATGTCATAAATAAATTCAGACAATACTTTTGGATCAGGCTTCTTTCATTTAGCAAAATGCATTTGAGATTCATCTGTGTTGTTGTGTGAGTAGTATTCCATCATGTGGATGTTGTACTTCCTTCTTAAGCCGTAATTTGTGATCTTTGTCCATGTATCTAATGTTTACATTCATAAAATTGCCCAATGGGTTGATGCTTCTTGGGACTCTGAAACTGTGACTTTGAAAGTATGTTTTTCATCTTTCCTTAGCACTGAGTTTACTTCACTTCATCTTGTTTACTATGGTTATTTCCTACAACCATCAATCATTTTAACATTCCAAGGAGGGTTAGAGCCAAGCCTTAATTATTTTTGGTAAGATTGACAAGGAGAGTATGGCTAATTGAAATCTTCACATAATGTACAGGCCTTATAATAGCTACTTCTTCCCCCAATTGCTTAAAGGTAGCAAAATTGACTCCTTTTAAGTTTTATATCCTTTCCCTTCCTTACTCATCCTCAGGTAGAAGCACTAATGAGTCCTCAGGTGACCATAACAATGGAAAGACAGAGAAAAAGGGGATGCACAGGCTATGGGTAATCTATATAGTGGATAAAAAGCCTCCGTGTCATTGAGAATTGATTGCACTCTAGTAAGATAGATCTGAGTAGGGATTATGTATCTTTGACTTATTTTAGATTTCCTTTTAATGCTTAGTACTTGTTGATTCAGTGATAGACTTATGGTCAGTTCTGAAAGTCTACCTAAAAGAATATATTCCTACTAAGAAAATATCAACTCCCAACTCCATTGTTTCTTGCAGCTACCTATGTGCTCTTTACTACAAAGCATGGCATCCATTTGTGGTACTGAGAAAATCTTAATTGCAATAAAACAGATATTTGTAACTTATACCCATGGATAGTCTTTTGGGAACCTGTGAACTTCTAGAAATTATACATTGACGTATACGCACATTTTCTGGGAGGCAGGACCCTGTTTTGAATCAGATTTTCAAAACAAACAAAATTAAGAACATTAACTAGAAAGGTCATCTCCATGGTTCCTCTAATATTGACATGGAAAACCTGAAAGCCCTCATATCCTGTCTCTTTTAGTCTGGGAGATCTTCATTCAGTCTCGAGAAGCGTTCGCTAGACTACAAATTCCTTGAGAGAAAGTACTGAATTTTTTTAATCTGAATCTCCAGCACCTAGGACAGAGTCTGATATATAATAGGTATTGATAAATACTTCCTGAATGAATTCAATATTTTTAGGCTACTGATAGGACTTTTTAGTCTATTGATGATATAAGAGGTATGACTAGCCTATGCTGTCTGTGACACATTTATTTTAATTAGTTTGCAGGAATCTGTACAACTTTGTCGTATCAGTTAATCAGCTAGTAAATCACTAGCACTAATAAATATATGCAGTATTTTTTTCTAATACTGTTTATATTTACATCACGTGCCTTCCTTTCCTAAATCCCTGTGGCCTTCATCGGTGACAAATGAGAATATATTTTCCCCTTTCTATTTGCTACTTGAGGGAGCAGAGGGTTTGACTGATTTTGAAAAGATCACTCCACAGTGTGAAATCTTGAAATAAAGGTTTTATTTTAGTTTTTTTTTTTAACTTTGGATATATAAGCTCTAAACTGCAAAATTGTGTTATTATGCAGAATTTACCGTTCTAGTTCTGTCGATTTATAAATTCCTGTAGAGGGCTTTCTGAAGAAGCATTGATAATTCATGTGTTTGCTCTTCAAAAAACTACACTTTTTTTGAAAGCCTGAGTTTTGGAAGCCTGGGTGACCTACCTCATCTACAAAGTGATTGCCAAAAATTCCAGTCCATGATATTCTCTCTTCTCAGCCCAATAATGGTACCAAGCATTGAAAAGTGTCACATCTTTGTTTTGAGTATGTCCGTTCTGATTCCCCTGGTTCAATATTAGTAGAAAGCTGAGCAACGGGCCTCAGTCAATGAAAAGCTCAGTAAATTATATTTATTTAAGGTTGCTACAGCCATTAAAATACATATATACATACATAGATATAAATATATAGGTACTCCGATATACCAGCGTTTGCAAACTGGGATCCTACAGGCTGAATTTGGCTCAAAGATACCTTACGTTTGGGCCACAAGCTATTTTTTTTAATAGTCAATATTTTAAAAATCAAGATATTTTACTCACATAGACCAAATTTGCTAACTTTTTTTTGAAGCTGGTAGAAATCACTGGCTCATGTTTAAAACTTTCCCTCTAAATCTCAAATGCTTACTTAAATTTAAGTTTCACCATAGGCTTTCCTATTTTCTAAAAATTTCTTTTAATATGCTAGGTTTACAATTCGGTAGTGTTACAAAATCTGGAACCATATTCTGTCTTTGACCTGTGAAAATGTTACTGTTAACCCACATATATTCAACAAAACTGGCATTGAGCTGTTCTACTGGGAGAAGTGATGGATTTATGCTGCTCTGTCCACACATTCTTGGCGAGTGCCCTTTTGACCACTGGCACGTATTTGTAAGACCGTCTGCATTGGGGGTGGAGCCTGTGGTTATGGACCAGGTCCAAGTTAACTGGCCCACACAGGGGAGCCAACCCATGACCTTGACCCCATTACCACAGTGTTCTAACCAGTTGAACTAAATAATTGAGTGATTGTTTCTTAGCAATCTGAGCAAATCAGCTGGCATATATTAAGAGTCCGTCTGTGGACAAGGGTGAGGATGTCAATGAACAAGGGAGCTTAAGATAATGAGAAAGTTATCAAGTCCTCACGTTGGTTGGCATGTTATATTTGGCCAAGTAGTCACTAAATTGGACTTTGTCATTACAGCTAATTGCATTTCTGGGCAATTGGAACTCACAAAAAACCTAAGCTTTTATTGAGTTGGGTTCCTTTTTAGAATTCAGAATTTTCGGTGAATAATTCATAACATATGTATAAACAGGGAACATAGCGAGATGGAAAGAACTTTGTACCGAACTGAGAGGGTCAAGTCCCTGTTTGGTTCTAACTACCAGTGTGGCCTTAGGCACGTTACTTGACTTTCTGAGCTCTGAGCAGGATTAGATAAATATGATATCAAAGATCCTTCTACCCTCAAGAGACTTTATATCTCTACAATTTGTGAACCAGTAAGAACACTTTGCATACAAATCTCTTTATAACTAAAAATGTAAATGGAGTATTTTGTCACAGATAGATAAATAATATTTCAAAAGCACTTATTGAACAAACTTATTTTTAAAATCTATTGGTGTTTGCATAAAATCAATATATAATGTAGATCTTTCACAAGGAAATCCAATGTAAATTCAGTAAACAAAAAAATACGTAAGCCATGGTTTTATATATTGCACAATAGGTTATAATGGCATTTTACATTTTAAAACACTTATGGATCACCTTGAAAAATTTGCCTTCTTATCAAATAATTATTTTAAATGCAAGGTATTAATGATTACTTTGGGATTATTATTCATTAATCTCCTGATTTGGGGGTCCCTTAATGTGGCCCTTTTAGAACTACCTTTCCTTCCCCTAACTTGGTAAATTTAGATTAAACATGTTAAGCTCAAGCTTTCCTAACCAAACTGTACATTTTTCTAGCTCTTCTTTCTTTTCTTTCTTACGAATTCACTCAACTATTATGTTTATAGAAGTGAAATTATGGTTAGATTTATTGTTCTTTTATCCAAACTGATTCTTCCATCACTGGATTGACTGCATTAGTGAGTCTATAGAACTCAGTAGGAAGGGTCCTAGAGAGTGTTAAGGCTGGTGTAAAATGAATGACAACAGCTTAGTCACACTTGAAATAATATATTGGCTTGGGTTTCCAAATAACCTTCCAAAATGAAAAGCACAAATACTGTGGGTTTCTGCAGAATCAAATATAACCGTAATGTTTGTAAAAAAGATTAGTTATTGGAAGTCACTTCAGTATTACATGGTGAAATTTAGAAATTCTAAACCTGGGGAGGCCAGAGGCATTAAATCCAAAGCCAAATACAGGTTGCAGATGCGCTGGGTGATGATTGCCAACTCAGCCATCTTCTGAGTTTTGCTGCTGGTGTGCCCTGTATCGTCCATCCAAAGCCACACAAACACAGGCTGCCGGTGCATTGTAGCAGATTACGCGGCACCTCTGTCATCTGAATAAATGCATAGCTGGGCAAAAGTAGAATTTCCAATATCATTCCTTTTATGTGATATGATCCAAAATTGATCTGATATTTTAAAATAGCCCCAAAGATAAGAAAACACCCTCAGGTCAATTCACTGGATTGAATAGCCTACATTTCTTAAAGAAATGTTCACCAAAAATCCCATCTGGAAAGTTCTACTCACAGGCTCAGACCTTTGATTTATTTAATTATGTACTTTATAGGATGATGCCTTTAATTACATGCACACAAAATTTCTAGCATTTATTTTTCTTATTCTGTGAGAACACTGGCAGCCATTTTGAACTGTAGAATAGTATTAGGAATTTATGGGAATTATCTGTGGTATTGAAGAAAGGAAAAATTAACCATTGGTACAGGAAAGGGAGGAACAAGAAAATATACTTACATAGCAGAATAGTAGTTTCACAGTCTAGTGGACAAGCAAATAAGAGCCTGATGCTTTGGACAGACTATAAATCAATTTCTGATTTCTTTGGTCAAATTGTAAATCATCACTCTGCTAAGCTACTACGAATTTCCAGGTGAAAGCCTACTTTGTGATTGTGTGTTACTAGTAATAGCTCTTTCTGAATTACAAGTGATTAGAAAACCTTGTCAGAAATTACATTGTTCTTGCTGTGTAACCCTGGGTATATTTTCTTTAGTGATGTTATATTGCTGGAGAATGAAATTATATTCATTCTTATAAAACTGTATTAAAATCCCATGGGAAGGCTATTCCTCCGGTCTTTTGTCCAGGCCCCTCTGAACAAAGGGAAACATTGTTGATTGCGCCATGGCTCTGGAGTGACTATTACTTTGCCCGATTTCTTTTGGTATAAGATGTTCTCGACCTGGAGGATGCCTATAATATTCCCTGTGCACGTCAATGAATAAATAGCAACTCTATTTAAAATAATAAATTACTCCTCATTTTGTACTTGGCAACCCTATCTTATTTATGGGTTCCAAGTTTTAAAAATCGAGAAAGCTAAGGAAAGGGAGTTTTTAGCCTTTTTAAAAATAAGTACAGACCCTTGCAGGCAACACAGGTTTGAGACATTTCATGAGACTTGTGACTTTTGGCCCTAGGAGAGTCAAAGTGCAATGCAGAATTTCACTTGAGACATTCAGGATAGATATATATATATATTTTTTCCTCCCAGCCTATTCATAGTTGAGAATCAATTCAGTTTTATGGTCTACTCTTAAGGGACTTAGTGAATAAAAAGGGATATTAGTTCACTTTAAATCTAACATAAAAATATTGAAATCTGATCCCTTGCCTTACCAACTAAGTTAGGGCTCAGATTTTTTAAATTACCTCTTTTTCCAAAAGAACGCTTCTATGAGAGAAAGGTACAGACAGAGGTATTATTATTTGAAATTGTGTTAAGGACAGAGTGAACTAATGACAAAGATGAGTTGTGTCAAGAGAACCCAGCAACTACCTCACATTTATCTTTATCTTTATCTTTATCTTTATTATCTTTATTTATCTTTATTGAAACCTAAGATTAAAGAGGTCACAATTTCTGAAACTCTGAAATTAAAAGCCTAAATACAAGATAGACATGTGTTTTCTAGATGACATCTTGCAGATTAACCATCTTTAATGACAGCTTTGGGTTTAAATTTTATTCTAGAATTTAGCCTGGTGTTTTTAAACAGAGTGTTTGCACAACACGAAAGAACTGGTCATCATGAGATAGAAACCCAAGGTGACTCAATGCCCCCATGGCATGTGATAGCCCAGTATTCATTACCTTTACCAGGTGAGTATCCGTCTGTCACCTCTTTGGTCTTGCTGTGCCTGTAGACATCCAGGGCAGTGACTAGGTTGTAGCCATCACATGTAAATTAAGCTATTTGGGTGATTTATGCATTCATAGGGAGAGTATCTTCCACTTTGGAGCTTTATGGGGGGGATAGCATGCTGAGTTATGAGGGACCATTGGGTCCTTCTTCTAGAATAGAGGCTATAAAAAATGAAAACAATTGATATAATTCCTGAAATCCTGACCTTTAATTCAGGTCAACAGTGGTTGTTGAATTTTTATGATGCATCAGGCAAGAAGAGTGAGACCATATTTGATGAACTGACTTGTATCGGTAGCATCCACTAGAGGATCTGGCGCAAAGTCGGTGCTGAGCAAGCATTTGCTGAATGAATGCATGATTGCACGTATGCAAACAAGAGAAGCACATAAAGACCCAGCCCTAGCCCTTGAGGAGCTCACATTTAAGCAATGGTAAAAATAGTGCCCTACCCCAAATATAGCTGCTAGCATCAGCACAAGCCCTCCACGTCTCAGGATCCCCTCCCTGAATCCACTTTCTATCCCATCTTGGGTAAAGATAAACATGCCCACCCAAGTTAGTTTTGTTTAGTGAAAATGTTATGCACATTAAAAAAAAAGCACATTAAATATTCATTCTAGTGAATTGAGACAGCCTAGAAATTAACCCCCAACAATTCTCCTTATCAAAATTACGTTTTCTCCTACAGAAGAAGGGAGGAAAAAAGTCCAAAGTTAAGAGCACTTCTACCTTTTAAGAGCAGTTTCAAACTTAGTATCACTTATTAAGAATCAATATAATGACTCTTTTCTATTGTTTAAGGCTCTCTTACCAGCTCTATTGTGCATTAATTATTTTGCTTCTTTTGTACTTGTACAATAAATGCTTGACAAGAAAAACCACCTAATTTAAGATTTTTATGGCACAATGAAAAAGTTTCCCACACCCAGGAAAAAAAAAATTCTGTGATGTTCTCACTGCCTTTTTTTCAGGGAAAATTTTATATATTAAAAAGAAGAAGAAGAATGTGAAAAGAAAAAAAAAAAGCCCTAGTTATACTTTATGTGACACGCAGAAGGTTTAGAATACAGAGAACATGAAAAAACATTACATGAGCTATAGAGGGATAAGGCTGTGTGTTCTTCATTTTAAATTCCAGATAAATATGATTTCAGCTTTGATCCTACATGGACTAATTCTTTTGTCACTCCACTAATTAATTCCGTATGCTAGAGAAAAGATGCTAATTTGAGCATCAAAGAAGTGATAATTTTTTTTTTTTGTTTAATCAGAGTTATAAAGATAAGTTTCACTCCCATTAGACTAGGTCTGGAGCTCAATCATTTTATTCTTGTTTAGTGTAGGTGAATTCCAGAGAAATCGTGCCCTGTTTCTCTTAACTTCTGAAGATGGAGCAGTAACATCCTGGATTCCCTTTAAAATGGTCCTTTGCATAATCACTGGGCCAAACAAACAAATAAAAAAACCCAACCAAACAAACAAAAAAACCAAAAACAAAAGCCAAACCAAACAGACACAAAGGACACAGTCATTTCTTAATACTCTTGTCCTTTTGTTCTTCTTTCCACATAATGAGTTAGGCACCATCATCTGTTCTTTCTGATAATGGACTTTATACGAAGTACCCGTATGTTAATTTGTGCCATTGGAATAAGTTGTATTTGACATTTTATTGAAGACTCTAAATGAGACCTGTTTCCACAGAGCTTTTAGTTCGCCCTCCCTGGATTTCTTTTCATTGACACGAGTCAGTGTTTCCCTTCCCAGGCAGCTTGCTGAAATGCTCCCACCTGCCAGTGAATGGACGGCAGAGATGTTTCCTGTGGGGCAAGATTTCCTTCTGCAGGATGAGACTGTGGTCAGTCTGGAGTAAGCCATGACAGGTTGACCTCGGGAAGGTCACGGGGGCTGGGGAACTGCCTGCAGTTGGTAGAAAAAAAGTGTGGGCACAAAGTGTGACTTGGTCTCAGAACACTCTTTCCTTGACTAGTTTTTGGGTTTCTGGGGCAAAGGAGATAGAGAAAAGGAAGGAAGGAGGATAAAGGGGATGCTATGGGCACCCAGATGAGAAGAAATTATCTGGCTGTTGTCCAAAGTCTGAATTCCCCATGTGGTCTCTTTGGATCAGTATTAGGGTTTTATGCAGGCCATCGGTTGCACTCAAGCAGCCTTCAGAGACACTTAAAGATCCACTTAAAAGTAATAAAAATAAAAAGGAAGAAGCCACATATTCTGCTGCTTTGAAATAAGTAAACATTTAATGAAAAGAAAAACCTTTCTAACTATTAAGAAAACATAAAAATGCAAAAAGATCTATTTCTTTAATGCCCCCGTTAAAAATATTTCCCAGAAATCAGAAGCATTTAAGTCTGAATCACCATGCCTCTTGCCTACAATGTCTTAAAGCTAGTGAGCACGTATGAAAGCAATTATTCAAAGTTCACTGTGCTCCTGAAGAGTATTTCGTCTTCTGGAAAGCAGAGGGATGGAATAACTTAAAACCCAGTGTAGTAGTGACAGTTAATAAGCTTTTTATAGTCCCTGTGTGGATCTGAAAATCATACCTTATTAGTATCTTTATCTTTCTCACTCACTCATTCACGCTTGTTTTTATTTAACTTTAATTTCTGGCCTCTTTGTCATATTTTTTCCCTTTTTTTCCTAACAAAATGCTGCTTTAATAATCTCAGAGTCGAGTTTTCACTCACTACAAAAATGTTCAGCAAAAGTAACTGTCCAGTGGCTCACAAATTCCTTAACTGGTTCTTACAAGTTCATCTTCCAGAGGCCCTTTTTGCTTGTTTGTTTATTTTTAGGAAGAGAGGTTATTGGTGATGTGCATTTTGCTTTACTTTCTGGACCTTCTAGAATTATTTTTAATGTGCTTGGTGTTTTCAAATCCATTGTGTTTCCTAGCGCCTCAGTCTGGGAAAGCAAATTAGTTCAAGGATTCCCAGCAGCTGAATTGAGCCAGAGAGCTGCTTAAGACTCTACCCAGCAGATGTTTTATCCACTTAGGCAGAAATCCTAGAATGTTACAGGACCTCCCTGCTTTTCAATCCTAAAAACAAACATCAACACATCTGAGATCTGAAGATTCCTTGCTTTGGAATGAAGGGGAGTCATGACCACCAATTTAGGAATCACATCCTGGGAATGAGGAAAGTAGCTATTTAAGGGGAGGGGTGGGAAGGTTGACCTCAAAGGAAGTAGTAGATAAAGATATCAGTGGGGTTACACATGTTTGTTGTTTTCATATAGCTTGTCTTCATCTTGGAAACATATAAACACACCCAAAATAAGTGTCTAAACAGTATGCCAGAAATTAAAATTTTACTTGGAAATCTTATTTTTAGGGTTTCAACTCCTTGATCCAGTTAGCGTTAACAAGAAAGATTTTTAAAATTGAGTGTTCTTTCAGTTACTGAAGCATGAAACCACTCAGTTTCTGCTTGCCAACACCTTCTATAAAGCAAGTCCCTACCTCCTTTTGCAAGCCATGAGGTGGACCTACAGAGTTTAAAATACCACCCTCTGTTGGGGAAAGCATACTGAGTTTTAGAGCATTCCACCTCCCTCCTGAAAAGTCACAGGCATTAACCATGGCAATAGTGCATACCGTGGAAGGCTAAAAGTAAAATGAGAATATTTTTTCTTTCTTCGTCAAGATTGATTTACAACAGACATAAATCTGTACCTTCTTCTATCAATATTAACATAAAAGTAGGCAACGCCCTTAGGTACAAAAACAGGGAGGGGGGAGGGGAAGAAAACTCTGTGGTCAATTTTCACTGGATTTTTATCAGATTCATTAACTCTTAGGTATGATGGGAACCATCTGAGGTAAACAAGTAAAGACATTTGTGACATACATTTTAGAAGCAATAGCTGAAGTGCACAAAACCATATGAGATTGCAATACACTGAAGTTAATTTCGTCAGCATGTGCATATGCTAATTCAGAACCCAATTTGGAATATATCAGACAACAGAAACCTTTTATGGGTGAATTTCAGAATAAACTATGGAAACGTAGTCAAAGGTCTATGAACTTCTCTGCCCCCATATTTTGCTTGAGCTCTTTCAAGCTGTATAATTTATACAATGATAAGACAATATCATGTGTAGTTTAAAAGTGAACTAGTTACAGGGAGAATAAACCATTATCCAAGTCCAGAAAATATTATGACTGTGAGGTTTGTGCATTTTCACATCTGACTTCATTCCATAGATTTCTATGTTTAATATTATTGATAAGTGGGTCTTGTAGCCTTTTCCAAATGCATCAATGACACCCAAAGATATTTCCTAATTGTAGAAGGAGAAATACATTATGTTTCAAACTTTCAGCTCTCCTTGGATTCATAGCTCGCCACTAATTCAGAATAAGAGTGTCTGAACTTTTCCTTGCCTGACTTTTTTAGTCCTCCTAAGCCATTGCTCAGGATTGCTTTCAGACAGTCTGTGCTAAGTGGAAGAGTAATTGCTAATAATTACATAAACTGCCCAATGGGATCAAGGAGGAAAATTGTAGACAGATACTACTTAGCAGAATTAAGAAGTGAATTAAATGAGAGACTAGATGTGGAAAAAGCTAGAGATAGAGCTACATATTTTCAATTTGAATTGTTTGTCAGGGTGCCTGGGAATCTGGGAAGGACTTGAAAGTCATCATTACCTAGAAAGTTCAAGGAAAGAAATAGAAACAAGAAAATATTTGCTGAGAAATTAGGGAATAAATACTAAGAATTATATTAATATCTTTCTTGTATAGAAAACAATAGGATGCTAGAGCCCTGTTTAATTAATTGGATTGAAGAGTTAGAGATCTTCCTAACAATTGATGTTATTAATGGTTACATTCCATGTGCCTAACCCATATGATACGTAGTGGCTGCTCAGTAAATGACGGAATGAATGAATCAATGTACCATGATTAAATTCTACTTCCCCAGATAGCTGTTTAGGGCTCCCCTACATAGGCAAAATAGCAACACAGGTGAGGTCTGTTTCTGGTATTTTTCTATAACCCTTTCTGAGGTTCTTTTCCACCTTGGATATTCTATTTACTTTGATTTATTCATTTATAATGAGATTACCAAGAAATCTCATTTTATGGATAGGAATCATTTCTCTTATACATGCGGCCTCATATTAACTGATAAATTAATTACCCAGGAACTCCTCCACTTTATCAGTTCTATAAACAAACTAGTTTCCTCTCCTAGCTGTTTTATCCTTGTTCTCCCTTTTCCATCTGGATTTCCCGAAGGCACACTAAAATAACCGTGCTTAGAAGTGAACTTTTGATGCCTCTCCATTGACCCATCACATCCAAATCACTGTCTTCTCTTAACAGCCATGGATCACCCAAGCCGCCATCACCTTTCACCCACACTCCTGTAGCCCTCCCCAGCCAGTTTCCTGCTTTTATGTGTTACTTTTGTACTTCAGCAACCAGGATGGTCCTATGAAGTATACATCACATTGTATCACTTCTGCTTAAAATGACTTGGTTTCTCCATTACCAAGTCTTTAAATCTACCAGTTTCCTTACTAGCTTCTCTGTTCCTTGAATCCCTAAGAAATGACCTATTGTTATTCTTAGACTAAACTCTAAGTATCTCTCGGATCTGTACTCCATGGACCTTACCCTTCTTTCCATCGGAATCCTGTGCAAGGATCCCCTCTGCTCTCCTCGCTTCAGATACTGGCCTTCCTTCACTGCTTGGGATTCACCAGTCACCAGGCACTTCATGCCCTCTGCATGTCCTCTTTCCTTCACCCACAAGGCTTATCTTCCATTTTTGCTTGTCTGGAATCTCTCACCCTTATCCTCTCAGTTTAAATGTCAATTTCTTCATTAAAGACTCCCCAACCAATCAATTTCCTGTTATCGTCTCTCCTGACTCCCTACATAGCACTTTTCACAACTTACAATTACATAGTCACACTTGTTTGGTGACTGTCTCTGTTAGAATGTAACATTTATGAAGGTAGGGTCTGGTTTTGTATCCCAATACAATATCAACCTACATCCAGTACTTATGGCAATGTCTGACACAGAATAGATGCCTCATAAATATTCTTTAAAACAAATGCATGAATGAAAGAAGAAAGAAGCAAGCAAGCAAGCAAGCCAGTCTTCCATGAAGCTGTTTCATATAACCTCTCTGTAAAAAGAAACAGGGAGGAGATATGGGGATATATGTATACGTATAGCTGATTCACTTTGTTATACAGCAGCAAGTAACACACCATAAAGCAATTATAGTCCAATAAAGATGTTAAAAAATAAATAAATAAATAAATAAAAATAAAGTGCTCTGGTTAAAAAAAAAAAAAGGAACAGGGACAGGTGTTTTAAGCAAACTTATAATTCATGAAAATCTAAATTTACATAAAGAGTATGTTGAAAGGTGATTTTTCCACTTTACAGAAAGATCCATCGTAAGATTCTTTAAACAGGCTTCCCAGGTACATGGAAAGTACGATTTCATTGATTAAAACCATATGTTTGCACAGAATTCTTCAGGAAAATATCTTTTATATACAGCAAGGTTGACCTATAAGCAATTTCCTTAAGGCATCTAGCCCAGAATGGCCAACTCTCAAATTTCCTAGGTAATAGATAATGGGAGGCCTGGAATGCAGTGGTTATTTGAAACCCTAGAATGCAAAGCGGTAATTTCCGCCATTTAAGTCTGCATGACTTTTCTCACAAAAATAGCTAATGGGGAGATGAATCAATGTATTTGAATCTCCCCAACTCCTCTCTCTGTATGTCAGTGAAAGTAAGAATGGCTGTGAAATGACCCCCAAAGAGGCTGCCATGAAAGGAGAACACGGGCTTGTAAAATTCACTAGATGGATGCTTTCTCCCAACTCCCCCCACCACCACTACCACCACTGATAATTAAGTTGTCTCACTGCAAAACTGGAAAAAGAATTCAGTGTGTTAATAAATAAAAGGCAATTAACTTCTCTGAGTTTCAATTTCCTCATCTTAACAATGTGGGAGACCTTTTGAAGATTATTGTCTTATAATTCTATTCTTGAACCTACCCAAACTTTACAAAATAAGGTAATTGGTGGCTGCTCTCTGTCTAATGAAATAAATTTCACAGCTATTTCTGCCCTTCTTACTGGAAACTTTAATAAATGATCATGAACTTTAAATCAAAACGTAATATTTATGGAATTGGTTGAATGGACTATTATTGATGGTTCTTGCTTAGAAGAAAATGCTTGGCAGAATTTACTTACAACTAACCTTTTCTTTATCAAACATATCCCACTCTAATGGAAGAATAGTAAGCTATTCTCAAACTGCAGTACAAGTGAAATATTTTAGCTGCAGGAAGGAAAAAACAATACGTTGGTGTGGTAATAAAGGTCAAGGTCGACTAGGGTATAGGTTAGTTTTACCCTTCAAAAATCAGACTGCTTTCATTCAGAAAATCCAAAACCTCCAAATTTACAAGAAACTATTTGAGACATGGAGAAAAAACAAGCCTAAAATCTGTAATGTCTGAAACATTTATATTAATATGTTAATATAAATGTTTCAGACATTACATGAAATTTCTAAAAATCTTATATGTTCTGGTATAATGTTATAAGTAATAATCCTATTTATTACTTTAAAATGTATATCTCAGAAATAACTAATTTTCTTGTCAACTGCATTATTATGAACTGTCATCAAATCTTTAACCATGGTCATTTTTAAGTCTTTTGTCATTTACAGACAGTTCTGGGTGTACTCTGATGATTTTGCAAATATGTTCCTATAAAAGGGTTTCATCTTCAAGAAATACATGGAAAAGACTCTGACAAGTACAGGTTTCTGGTAACGGACTGTACTGCTGAACTGAATGAATAAGCATTTTCAGAACTCTAATGAAAAACTGATGAACTCATAAAAGTGCTAACAAAAGATCAAGATGAAAAAAAAAAAATTAATTACATGGGACTGAGTGAACTGATGAGGATGAGTATAATTTTTGTGACTTTCTGTCTGAATTTAAAAAAAAAAAAAAAAAATTCCACAAGGACTCAGAGGCAAAGAATATACAAATCAATTTTCACTGCAAAGTAAAGGAGCTGTTACAGTGGAGGATTACTGGACTGAATGTCAATACTATGACATAGTATGAGTGTGTTTCATGTTTGGTAATTGCAATCATTGTTGCTTTTGTTGTGGTCATCCATGTACAATGCTTGGTGTCAGTCGATTTATCTCTTGTAAAAATAAAATACAGTGTGTGTGTGTGTGTGAAAAAAAAAAAAAAAAAAAAAAAAAAGCACCCTCAAACTTTCCCCCCAAATTAGGAAATCACATGGCATATTCTATGTTCTAACCTCCTTTTCCTCACTTAAAAATATATAACAATGTTGTTCCATTTCAATTTATATAGATTTGTATGACTTTTTATGATTAAATAGTATTCAATCATAAAAAAAAAAAAAAAAAAAAAAAAAAATCTGTAGAGATCATGGCAACACTTCTGCCTTCATCAGCTTCCTGAGGTACTATTTTACCCTCACTCCCCACAATTTTGATTTTTTTTTTGCTTCAGTATTATTATATTTAGTGACATTTTGAGGGAAAATTATTTTTCTAAGTGATGTACTAAAGTATTAACTTCTCACATAAAGGAATTTAGAGTAATAATGTTGATCCCTAAGACTCTTCTGCATGGGTCTGAAAAGCTAAAGAATGTATTCATGGAAACACATTATTTAGATATCTCCTGCTTTGTAGGTTAAAGAGAGATCTTGATTATATTAACAAATCTGAATTATTTGCAAGTAAATGTTCTCATATTTTGTCTGTATTTTTCTCTCTTTCCTATTTACTTCTGTGAATGGGATCAGTTCATTTCTTCAGTGAGAAAAAGGAATAGATTCAGAAAAGGAGGCAGGAAAAAGGAAGAAAACAAACAAAAAAAAGAAAGGCTAGGGATGATGGAGTTAAAGCTGATGGTTGATCAACCGAGATCGCCAAACTAGACTGGATACAGCAAAAGGACTGAAGTAGGTGCAGAGGCAGGTGGAGAGATGGCAGTGGGGAGAGAGGAAGTTCATGAAAGAGACTTTGCTGATTGAAATTATAATGGAAAAATATGCAGAAGTGTCAAGGCTGGGAGAGGCTTCTGAGGAAAGCAGGATGCACTCTGTACTTGGCTAACACCAAGACTATGGATGTTAGCAGTGCCATCTTCCATGTGTGATACTCAGAGCTGCCTCTTGACCAATAACCTCCACTTTGGGTTGAAACGCAATCCAGAAAGAGACAAATATATACCCATTTTTGTGAAATTCTGATGAAGACAGGAATTTCTTACAAGTTTATAATTCAGGTCCTCGTGTGAGGAGACTCTGAGTCACTGTTTGTTGGGAGGCTAGGGGAGAGGGATGGGAGCAGGGGAAGGGGACAGTCAACAGCACATGTGTAATTTGAAAAGTGTCCTCAGGTTGGATAGATGGAAGGATGGATGGATACATAGATACATACATAGAATCACAGTTAGGATGAGTAAGCTAAAGGTATAAACACACACACACACACACACTTAGTTAAATTTGTAGCTATCTAATAAGAAACAAGGGACACATGGGATTTCCTTAGATTTAAGAAGAGTCTTTACCTTAACTGAAGACTATGCATGATTGAGTGACTTTTATCCCTGGTTATCAGCAGAGCATCAGTCATTTTATTTTTTCATGTATGTTAATACCAAGACTATGGGAGATTG
The DNA here is from genome assembly GCF_028023285.1 of Balaenoptera ricei. Taxonomy (NCBI): domain Eukaryota; kingdom Metazoa; phylum Chordata; class Mammalia; order Artiodactyla; family Balaenopteridae; genus Balaenoptera; species Balaenoptera ricei. Next base: position 91,095,319 of record NC_082645.1, read on the forward strand.
CTTCCAAAGAAAATATCTATTGGTAAAAATGCCTATCATTTAAGAATATGTTCTACCAATAATTAATTGCTGCTTTTTTTTTTCATTTCAAATGTGCAGTTTCATTTTCCCAAAAGTGCTAAGGAAACACAATGTTCTTTTAAAGTATCATAATTGCAGGGAACCCTAGTGTACTATTGTTTGGAATGCAAATTGGTACAACCACTATGGAAAACAATGTGGAGGTTCCTCAAAAAATTAAAACTAGAACTATCATATAATCCAGCAATCCCACTTTTAGGTGTATATCCCAAGGAGTTGAAATTAGGATCTCACAGAGATATCTGTACTTCTGAGTTCATTGCAACATTATTCATGATAGCCAAGATATGGAAACAATCTAAGTGTCCATCAAGATGAATGGATAAAGAAGATGTGGTATATGTGTACAATGGAATATTATTCAGCCATGAAAAAGATGGAAATTGTGCCATTTGTGACAACTTGGATGAATCTTGAGGGCATTATGCTAAGTGAAATAAGTCAGACAGAGAAAGACAAATAACTGTACAATGTCACTTATATGTGGAATCTAAAAAAGACAAACTCAGAGAAATAAGTAAAGTGGTGGTTATCAGGGGTTGGGAGGTAGGGAAATGGGAAATGTTGGTCAAAGGGTACAGACTTCCAGGTATAAGATTAATAAGTTTGTGAATCTAATGTACAGCATGATGGTTATAGCTAATAATACTGTATCATGCACTTGAATGTTGCTTAGAGTTGATCTTAAATGTTCTCACCACAAAAAAGAAATTGTAACTTCATGACAGGATGGAGGTGGTAGCTAATACTGTGGTGGTGATTCTTTTCTAATTTATAAATGTATCAAATCAATACATTCTACACCTTAAATTTACACAGTGTTCATGTGCCAATTATATCTCATTAAAACTGGAGGAAAAAAATAAAATCACCACTGTGCCCAGTTAACTACACTTATGCCAAGCACCGAGGAGGGCTCTTAGCACACTGACCCTGGGCTGATTTGGGAAGCCTGCGGCTACATGGGAGAGTGAATGTGGCCTGAAGGAAAATGTGCAGTGTAGGAGGTGACCCACGTTCTAATCCCAGTCCTGCCCTGAACTTGTTGGGTGGTCTTGGTCAAGGCCCAGGGGCTCTCAGAGCTTTTGATTCTTCATTTTCAGATGAGAATATTGAACTAGGTGTTCGGTGAAGTCCCTTGCAGCACTGTCACTATGTAATCCCATGAGTTTAATCTTCAATGTCAATGCCACCTGGAGCTCTGGAGGCCTATTTAGGAGGTCGGTCAGTGTTTAGCTATATGGGAACAACAACCTTTCAGTTCTTTAATCTCTACTGAATTAATGGTTTGAAATGTTTAGTCTTTAATCACATGATTTTGTGCAGACTGCACAGTCAATAGAAGGAAGGAAAGAAGGAAGAGAGGAAAAGGAGGGGACTTCAGTAACTGTATTATTTTTCTGATCTCAGCATCTTATTTTAATTCCATTTTATGTGAAATGATCTTGTACTGCTTAGAATAAAGAATTACAGTTTAATGAATTCATCTCATAAATATCTTCAATTAACCACAAAAAGAGCATAATTATCATTAACAATCATCTTCTCCATGTTTCACTAGATTTGGAAAGAAGAAAGATGATAAGGGCGGAAAGGCTGAGCAGAAAGGTCCTCTGAAGCATGGTGACCTGAGAGAAGAGGAGCTGGAAAAAATGAAAGAAGAACGTGAGAGGTGAGTAGAAATGCTGGGCCTCTTATTTTATTTTCATGTATGGTCCGTATTAACTTGGTTATATCATCAGTCAACTGGAGAAATCTTTTTTTAAGAAGCATAAAGGTTGACTGATACAAAAGGAGAGATACCTGATATAAATGGAATCTGCTTTATAGGGAATTTTTATTATATTTTGAGAAGAAACTAACTTCATGTTTTTATTATATCGGTACTTATAATTCCATGATGTGCTACCCCCAGTTTTGACTATATCAATACATATGTTCCCTATGGTTTAAATAAGGAGTTTTTTGTTTTTTGTTTTTTGTTTTAATAAAAAGGTCATCTGGATATTGATGTTTAGAGCTATCAAATTTCCATAGTCTGTTCCTAATTTTTGTCAAGCTGTTGTATACCTTCTTAATTTTATTCTGCTAAGCCCATTTGGGTACTGTAATATGAGAAGTACATGCCCTTCATTTTTAAAAAGCCAGTGCCTTTTATTAGGCCATCAGCAAGTTGCAAAGTATGTTGCCCATCTGTTAAAGGGCCGGTTTCATTTACTGAAATAATGACAGTTTGCAAGGGCTGAATTCTTCTATTTGAGGAACTTAATGTTCCATTAGGACAAGAGGTCCTTCACATATCTTTGATGTTAACTCTGGCATTTATCCCAAGTAGATGTATAAATGTCTGATTTTGAAACATGTAAGTGAATATTCATATTTCTCCTGAAAATTCTTTGCCTTCACAACCAAATGAAGCCTGGAGAAAGACTGAGATTATTACATAATTTTAAGTATTTGATGCTGACTTGATCATGTTTGAGGTCAGATTTGTGCAAATTTTTCCTTGCTTATTAGTAATAATAGTTCTTGTCGTTTGTAAAAAGTCAGTTCTTGTACTTATTTTAATACTCTAGCATGTGTACTAAGAAAATCATACTTCTTATTCATTGTGTTTTCTGGCACAGAGCAGGCTAAGAGTATCTAACTGTTAACCTTTGACCCCTATCTTGTGGCCTATTCCCATTGAGAAGGCTGACTTTATCAATAGCAAGAAAAAAAACCTATTTAGTCCTTTCTTTTTTTTTGAGAGGTTGATAAGCTCAGTTCCAGGGTCAGTGGAGCAGAAAAAAAGAAATCAAGTGCTTTCCATTGTTGTTGACTATTCACCTGTCAGAGTTGCCCCAAAGAGAAGAAAGATGAATTCTCCATCATAGCCCAAGATTCAGTAATCCTGTAATGTAAAATGTAATTCAGGCTAAGATTTTAATGCATCTATTGGCAAAGACATCTGTGCGGTGAGACCATGCCATAGGTCTTTACTGCTCCCCTGACTTCACTTTCTGAGGTACCACATTCTTGCCTCATCTTCAGGAAACTGAGCTATTTGCTAGAATGCAGACTTCACATTTTTTGCAGCTCAATACTTGCTTGGGGTTGGGGGGTTTCCTCTTAGTAACTAGGGAACTCTGTGCCAGCTAGAAAATTGATAACTCATAAAATAAGGTGGGTTGTCTTTAAGCAAGAGTTCATTTTCTTTCTGGTTTTGCCTTTAGGAAGCAGGTGCCTGAGGAGTTTTGTTCTTAAAAGCAGGACTGTAAATTCACCTCAGCTGGTTATATGGGCTTCAGGTCCAATTTTCTTAAAATATGTTTGGTCAAAATATTGAAAGAACTATAGTATTAGCCTCCACTTAGGCCACTTCCTGCACATGAACACATAAAACACATCTGATGTGGGTTTCCTAGAGACAACATTGTCTCAATCGTGTACAAGGGGAAAAAGTGGGAGAAGTTGATGTTATGGTTGGGTGCTATAGAATTAATGGCCAAGGGTATTTCAACAGCTCAGGGACTGAAGACCATAGAGGGTAGAATGAAGGCTGAACATTTGGCATCGCTCCCAACCCTGCAGTCCCATTTCTTGGCTCTCCATCATCCATTGGAAACAATTCACAACTCTTAAAGAACTCAGCAAATGTATCACTCTTCATGGCCTGGCCACAGGAAAAAAAAATAGAATAAAATAGGAAATAGTGTATACAAGTTCACAAAGTTGTCTTTTGTTCTAATACATTTAGAATTTGTTACCTAAATATGATTCAAGCCATCCAATTGCTTACTTGCTTCATCCTAGTTGTCATAGATATAATAGTTTTTCATTAACATATTCCTTTTTCAAAGAGTTTAAAGCACTTAAATATAATATATGCTGTATATCACTGAAGCCGGCCTGCACCAGTTAATGAAAGATGATTATTAAGCTTTCAAGAATTCTGTGAGCTGGTTGCTAAACCGTTGGTAGCTTGAAATTGGTCATGGTGGGAGTATTTACACCACAGAAACTGGCAGATGATGGTAAATTGGGTTTGTTTTTTTTAAAGAGCCAGCTCACTAACATACTGCTGAGGGTCCATACCAATTCTATTTAGTGTATAACCAGGAAGAAGTTATCAAAAATAGAGGCAAAAGAAAAAAATACTCATCCAAATCAAAACACATGACTTCTTATAGATAGCTGTGTTTCTCAATATGGCCCATGGGCCACCTGCATCAGAATGAATGACTTGGGGAGCTTGTTAAAAAGTGAAAATTCCTGAGTCCCACACCGGACTTGCAGAATCAGAATCTTGGAAGTTAGAGTTCAGGAATCTGTGCTTAATAGTTACACCCAAATTGACTCTTCAGCAGCCTGAGAATCACTGAGTTTGAGGGACAGGATTTAGCTGGAACATTAGATTAAACTCTTCTCATTCTATGAAAAATGATGTACAGATTTTTTTCCCAGGAGGATTGAATAACCCAGTATAAAAAATCACCATCTTTCTTATATGCCCTCTCTGAAGCATCCTACCTTACTTGCACACTTTTTACAAACAAAAGAGGAACGCTTGCCAGCGCTCACTCACCTAAGGGAATATGGATCTTTCCCCACCCCATCCCCTCATGTGCACAAAACTTACAAAGATGATAAGTTTATTAAGAAATTTTTGGAAACATAAAAAGTGTAAAGAAGATTATTAACATCATGCATAATTCTACCATAATTCCATAACCACTATTAATATTTTTATGATATTTTTACTATATTTTTTTTGTTTGAAAACTTGGTATTCATACTGCATATACTTACTTTTTTCACAGAATTCCCATTATATTGTGAGCATTTCCCCATGTCATTAATGTTTTGAAATTATGTCATTTTGATGACTGCCTAATATTCTGTGAGATCAATATATCATAATTTATTTATCTTCTGTTGTCTTCAAATGTATAGTCTATTTCCATTTTTCACTGTTCCAAATAATACCTTGATGAGCATCCAAATACAAAAGTCCTTATAGATTACCTTTTAAATCATATAATTTGAAGGTTCAGTTTCCTTGTAACGGTTTTACTCGAGGGTTAATCTAACCTCAACTCTAAATTTTAGAGTTATATCATTCCTCTCATTATTTTTCTTATGATTTCCATATCTTGTTTTAATTTGCCTATGTATCTAACTCCGGATAGGGAATTGTTTTGGTGATATATATGAATCTTTTATTCATAGCTATAGCTATGGAAAGGTCAAAAAAGCCACAACTGGTGGATTGAGTTATTAGATTAGATTGGAGGAATGCAGAGTCTAGAACAGAGATTCTCAGTTCTTCGGGGGGTGGGGGGAGGCATGGAGGATGGAAATTTGCTTCCCAAGGAACATCTAGCTATATCTGGAGACATTTTTGCTTGTCAAAGCTTTGGAGGGGGTTTGGGGAGTGAGTTGCCACCACTGTGTACTGGGTAGAGGCCAGGGATATGGCTACACATCCTACAATGCATAAGACAGTCCCCGTCCTCAAACAATGAGTTATCCAACTCAACTCTCAATGATGTGGAGGCTGAAAATCCCTGTTCTAATCTCTGGACTTCACAAAGAGTAGGGGTACTCTCCTGGACATTAGAATTGTATTTTCTTATGATATCCTGTGGCTATTGCAGAGAGATATACCCCAGATCATATAACCCTAGAAGGATTATTAGCTATTTGAGAAACTGTACCCAAAGATTGCTAATGAATATTCCATCAATATAGGCTTGCAAGAAATAAGTTTTCTTCAAAAATTTATTTTTAACGCTGGCCTGCTAAGCATTGCCATCACTGATGGTGACCATTGATCAGATTTTGAATTCCAAGAAGCTGCAGGGGTTGACAGTGTGTCTGATGACAGAATCATCTGGAACAATGGACTGAATCAAACATAAAGGAACTTAATAGGAATAAATGTGAAGTCTTGCTTTTAGGTCCAAAAATGAACTGTACAAGCACAGGATGTGCTTGACTTAATACCAAATATATGAAAAATTTGCCTGATGGTTTTAGTTGAGGGTAAGCTTAGCATGAGTCAACATGGGGATGTGCCTGCCAGAAACTTAATCCAGTCCTAGGCTACAGAAGTTCATGTACAAAAGTGAAGGAAGAAACAATAATTTCTATTTTATACTGCTCAGATCACACCTGGAATACCCTAAGCCTGTCTCACACACAGAAAATGGCAGCACTAAATCCATGTCTCCTGAAAAATATGGAAGGACCTGGGAATGCATAGCCTGCAGAGTTAAGACTTAGTTGATGTCACATGATTAAAGAACATTATGTAGAAGAGGAATTAGATGTATTTTATAGCATCTATTCGCTTTCCATTCTCTCTCTCTACTTATTCATCCATTCATTTATTTTCTTGAAGATTCTAAAAAAGAATTATTTTAAGAGAGGTAGCCTTCAGCTTGATAGAGGGGAAAACATCCTGACAAATTAGAGTGTCTCATGCAGTGGTGAGTGTATTGACACTGGAAATGTCTAATAAGAAGCTGATGATGACACTGAGAAAGGATGAGTGCATCAGGAAAGGATTGGACTAGCATCAGTTTCATAAACTTCAGTCACTGATATATTATCTTCATTGGTTTATTTATATCTATATATCTTCAATTAAATAAAAAGTTATATAAATGCAAAACCATGTAAATTAATATAATTAAATTCATCAAGCCACATACCGTCAGAAATCATCTTGTGTGCCATTAATGCTGCATGTGTCCTTAGATGATCGCTGTGGTCTCTCCCAGATCTTAGGGTCTGAGAAATATATAAATATCTGAGTGTAGAAGCATTTACTTTAAACTCCTTAGAGTGGCCTTTCTTAAACTGGCTATGGCATTGATTCATGGTAGCATATGCACTATTCTTATCTGAATGTATAAGCCCAAGTTTCTTGCTCATAATTGCATGTTAGGATTTTCTTAGTCTCATATTTGATTTCCTGAGCTGATCATGTGTCCCCTCCTGAAACAAGTCAAACAGTCCATGGCAGTGAAGCTCTGTTTTAAATAAACTCATCGTTTTGTTCACGCTCCAGTGAAACTGGCCATAATAAAACATTAGTTCCAAATGCTTATATCCATTGCTAGAAGGATGAATCCAATATTATGTTCAAAGATTATTTCTCCTAGAATTCTTTATCAAGCTAAATTAAATTAGCATTTTCCAGATATTCAGATTATGTAAATTAGTATGGTGAGCTAAAAGCAAGATATGGTCTTAACAAGTCAGTAAACCATGTACTTTTATTGCTGTTGTTTAACATTAAGACTTTAAAATTGTAACCTTCTGCAAAGTGTGAAATTAACCAGATTCTAGGACCTATAAAGTACCTAACAATATGCATGTTGTACTTGTATTGTTAATACCTTCTCAAAAATCAGGTGGAGATTGGTTAAAGATAAATATGTTCCCCTCGTTTATTTAAGATTATTGCACTGAGGGAGAAAATCTCCATTGACCAAAGCCTGTCTTCCATTAAAGTCCCATATTACTGATTCTGAATTAAATTTTACAAAATGAAACTTCTTACTAAAATTGGGGGCGGGGAGGGGAGTTTAATAACATATGAGTTTGCACTCTAAGATCTTCTATTACTCTTATACCATATCAGAGTTTATTTTGCAAGGGAGCTCATTTACCGTGTTAATGAAACATTGTTTTTGTAGATCTTCTTAGAATCTTAGGATCAATGAGGAGTTGAGGGGGAAAAGTGGTAACCTCTCTAGCTTCAGCATTGAGAAGTATGAAAACATATGGCTCTTGTTTTCAACAACTGGCCTGAACGGAATGCCTAAGTGAGAGTGAAGCTAAGATTTAGGCAAGTTAATCGGTTTCAGTGTCTGCAGTCAAGGTTCTTAGTTTTCTTTCCTTCAGGAAGCCTTCCAAGAACTGCAGAGGCTTCTCCCTTGCCTTATCAGCTGAGCTGCTTGTGGCCTGTTCCCTTAGTTTAAATCAATACATGTGTTTTTGATATTTGGCAAACCAAGATTTAATTATGCAGCTGCAAGTTCCCCACATAAACGAAATGCATCTCAGAGATATAAAAACATTCAGAAACCATTTAGAGTTTGAGAATACAAGTGGGTGAAAATCTATTCCCAACCTCTCAGCATTTTATTTAATTATGGGAGATTTTTATGTTACTGGAAATTGAGATGAGAACCAGAATAAGGCTAGAGTTGATCCAACATTTGTGCACACTGAAAAATGAAGACGCTTATTGTATTCTAAGAAAGAAAAGGAAAGTATATTCTGAATTAGTATTTTATGTTATAACCTACATAAGTATTACACCCCTAAATACGTAGAGCAACAAATGAATTGATAGGATTTTGTCATTATTGTATCCTAAAAAGAGTGCATATTTTATTAAAGGAACCAGAAGGTTGACTTCTTTAATTTGCCGAGAGACTCTCTATAATTAATTATTTATTGAACTTAAACTTTGGCACTATTTAAACTGTTGAAAACACCCATGTTTTGGCATGATTACATACAAGTGATTAATTCAGCATGGTTTTACTCCTTTCTCAATATCCCTGTCTTTTGCAGTAGAATTTGCTAGGTCCTGTGGTATGGGCAAAATAAAATGTTGGAATGATTCCCAGCTTTAATAGTCCCAATTTATTATTACCACTGAACCCTGATCAGATCATGGGCTGGATTAGATCCCAGTTTTTCAAAATGCCCCAATTTATGGCTCCCTTAGAATCCCGATAAAAATGAATAAGGCTTTGGTTGGCTAAAAGAGATCCAGTTAATTACTTTTAGATTCTTATTAGATCATCACTGCATGGAAGTTATGAAAAATATTACTAGATTGCGTTTCTCAGGACAAGGTCATGTTCTCATTTTATGCTTACAGAAAGAAGCTATCAGATTTCTGTCTTTGATAGTACTAACCATCTCAGTAAATGAAAAGAGATTTGCCGTATCCTAGTAATTACTATTGATGCTTGTATTAGGGTAAGGATAGCCTTTTCCCCTAGAATAAGAATTAAAAACAGAGAGAGAGAGAGAGAAAAAGAAAGAGTCAGCACGAGCTAGCACAAACACAGGGCATAGTGGCCACACACCCACCACCCCTCTTCCAAGGTGTATCTCTTATTTAGAGAAATGAGGGCGTGAGATACAGGGGGATGCAGGTAGTTTTAATAGCTGTACATTTTTTTTGATCTTCATAACAGCTATCTTCCCAGAAATGCTTGTGGTCACCAGCAAAATTTGGCACATGCCTATATTCCTAGAGACAAGAGATGGGAACACCTACATCCTCATGCCAGGCCAGCATTTTTTATGAGCCAAAATCCTTTTATGCAGCTTGAGTCAATGTTAGAAGTGCTGTATTAGCAACTACTTGTCAGCCGAGCTGGATTAATACATAAAATGAATCACTTGACTGGCATGCTTTCCAGCAGTCGTTTAGACAAACTTCTAAGATCAAAGTACACCAGCTCTTTAAAAAAGTGTTGTAAAAGGATACTCTTATATTCAAATACCCTAGAGTGACATATTATATTATTGTACTCAATTGTAGTGCTACAATTACGTTCTGAAATACATTCTGGAAAGGAATTTACCAAACTACCTACAGTGATCCCACAGAAATGTTCAGAATATCTAATCTGAGAAAAACTTAGAAAGAAGTTCTAAATTCTGTTGATCTGGATATTTGGTTTTAATATACACACACAAAATATATTCAATATAATCACCAAACTTTGGTAATTCACTGGATTTTTTGCCAGTCAGATAACAGATATATTTGGTTCAATGGAGGTTACGGACGGCAGAGGCAGAATTTGAGAACAGTTTCTGTGAAAGCTTTGGGTGGCTGTTACTAGGTAGAAGGACTTTGGTGACTAGAACTTAGAAATGAGAGTCCAATACCCATTTTATCAATTGTTTTCATACCTTTGGATAAACAACTTTTGAGGATGTATCCCTCTTTTTATTACCATGAAATGAAATGGCAATAATAATTCTTTAAGGCCTAACATTTTGTTTGGATAAAATGCTTTTAAACTAAGTTCCTTCAAAGATGAAAATTTCAGTAAATAAAAGTTAAGAGAATCCAGAATATTTACTGTGGACTAGTTTGGAGCTGGGCAGTGTACAAATAAACTTAATTTGCTGAAAGTGCTCTAAAAATGTGGACAAATCAAACTTCTGTAGATCAAATAATATTTTCTAGAATTTCTAAAGTATCTCATCTTCACTTCTTATTTGGACATATGCTATGTTGTATCCTGCTTTAGGAAACTTCCATGACTCGACACCCACTCAGGAGGCCAAGATTAGTTACTGTTCCTAGAGGTTGGCAAAATCTGCAAGTTGAAAGGATACTCAACCTGTTGTCTTCCAGGTCTGCCTTGTTTTCCCCTCATATTCTTTTTTTTTTTTTTTTTTTTTTAAACTTATTTTCTGTATTTATTTTTAGTTATGGGGGATACAACTTTGAAGCAAGTAAATGAAAGCATGAAAAGACATGAAAGCATTTGAGAGATCCTAGTGAGGCAGAACTGGAAGGCCTTGATGTCCTGTGGATAACCCCTTCGATGTTAGACGCTGGGAGGGCAAGGAGCATGGAGAGGACAAAGTCAAGGATGCCAGCTTGGAAAACTTTCTGGATGCTGGTACTGAGAGTAAAGAGTCATCAACGGAAGGGAAATCTGAAAGACGTAAAATTGAAGGAATGGGAACCCTAAGGAAGTACGAAGGCCTTGCTTCCTTCACTTTTATCACCCTAGAAGTCCTGCCCCTCTGTTCCACAATGAATCACTCACAGCATTCTGAGTCCTTCGTACTCCCCTCATATTCTTTATATAGAAATTCTAACCTAGACATGTGATTTATAAACACCAAACTTTGAATATGCTTTTTCCAAATTGCCTTGGCAGTTTTTTATAGTAGTGCTTTTCAACTGGGAGTGGTTTTCCCCCCAAAGGACATTTGACAATGTCTAAAGACATTTTTAGTTGTCACACGAAGGGGGAGGTGCTCCTGGAACCTAGTAGGTAGAGAGCAAGGATGTTTCTCACCATCCTATAATGCAGAGGACAACCCCCTACAAGAAAGAATTACCCAGCCCAAAATGTCAGTTGACAAATGCCAAGGTTGACAAACCCTGTTTTGGATAAATAGATAATTAGATTAAATAGATATAGGTATAGATATAGATAGAAATATGCTATGGATATTCAGTACATCTGCGATTGGGCCCGAGGATACGTATTTTAAAACTATTTCCCAGGTGTTGCTTATAGCTATGTTTAGGGCCAACTGGCCTGGGTGGTGGCCCAGGGGGAGGCATGTGGCCAAGCAGAAAGATTGCAAAACCCAGGAGTAGGTCAGACCCGTATTAAAGACTTGACTCTGCATGAGCACGCCGTCAAGCTACTAAACTGCCTCAGACCTCTGTGTTCTCATCTGTTAAATGAGAAGTCTGGCTTTCAGACTTTTGTGAAAAGTTTTATTTACGAAACAAGCACCTGGTTGACTCTAGGCGCTCAGTGTTATTTTCTGGACAGCTCTGGGGATTAAAGACCCCAGGTAATCCGTTTAGTATCATTTGGGAGCCCAGAATGCTCTGAGACACACCATCTGTGAAAGTTGCTGAGTTGGATACTGTCATGATGAAGAAGGCCAACTTGAACACAGACTTTGCCCAGCCGGGAGTCATGCCAGATATTCCCATTGAAGAAGCTTCTTCTCGTTTCTTATTGATCACCAGTTGGAAGTTGCTCCTCAAGCACAGTGAGCTAGGCACAAGATGGCAGCAGGGTAGCAGGGGAGGGGCGTTTGGAGTGCTGGCTGCAACCAGTGCTTGACAGCCATGGAAGCAAATTCAGGGAGGAGGGGTACAAATAGCATGGGTGACTGCCAGCCTCTCAAGTTCATGGGGTATGTGATTGCAGAAAACACTTGTAACCACAGTCATTAAATTCACGACATCTCACATTTGCATTTCTGTTAAACGTATTACGTTAAAGGAGGATAACTCTGGTCTGCTAATATTTCAAGTTCAGTCTTTGGTGGAAATGGAATGAAAGTGTCCTTTTCTTCCTTGTTTGCTGTCTCCCACCCACCTGTCCTTGCTCTGTAGTTTAATTACTTAATGAGTTTGCAGTGCATCTGAATTGACTTCAGATTGATGGCCAGAGGAACCTGACCCCTTTCCCAGGCCCAAACTCCAGCCGCCTTCTGTTCTGTGCCCTTTGTTTGATTTTAGTATTGAAAGTTAAGAAGGTTGAAGTGGTTTGGGCTGTGGCACAAAAGTCTGCTTTGCTAGAGGTCACTTTAAAGGGCCTTTTTTTTTCTTTTTTTAACAATAGTAACAATTGGCTGTTTAGACGGAAGCTGTAAGTGTTCATGTTCTAGGATGAACTTAACAAATAAATAATAATTTGTGAAATCATGATTTCTTGAAGCAGAGATTGCTAAATATAGCAGGCTGGGGAAGAATGGATCAGTAATAATAGCTTTGATCAAGGTCATTCCTCTCTCCGAACTTTCAATGGCTCTCTCGTCTACTGTGTACAGTCCAAACTCCTTGGCCTAATGTACCTGACTATAGCCTAGCTTTCTTATCATAATTTCCACTCCTGCCCAATGGGACCCGTGTACTTAGCCAACCTGGAATGGTCACTCTTTTTGAAACTACCTTAGCACTTTCCAGTCTCTGTGCCATTCCTAATACCATTTGCTTTGCCTCGAACACCGTCCTCCTGCCTCAGTTGGTCTGAATCAATGAAAATTCATTGAAACCCCACTTCTTCCATCATACCTTCCCAAACCACCTAAGTTGGAAGAAAATTCTTCCACTAAGTAACTTGGGTCAAGTTACTTAATTTTGCTAAGCTTCATTTTCTTTAACTACAAAAGGGGTAGATAACCATCGTAACATCATAATATTGTTGTGGGGACTAATTGAGACACTGAAGTGAAACATTCAGAATAGTGCCAGGCATAGAGATGTTCAATAAATGGCGAACTTACCTTTTTTTCTTAGAGACTGTGTTTATTTGAAGGAGAATGAGCATTAATATCTAATAGTGTTGGATTTGAAGCCTGACTCTTCTGTGCACCAGCTGTGTGATTGTGCACATTTTGCTGAAACCTTCTGAGCCTCAGCTCACTCATTTGGAAAATTTTTTTGAAAGGAGAAATAATACCTAGGCTTCAGAGTTCCTGTGAAATTTACATAAGATGAAATGCTTAAAGCATCCAGAGCAGTGCTTGGCATAGGATAGATACACATTGTTATTACTGTTGTTATTTTGCTGCATTGAATTGTAGATGTCTGTGATTACAAACATGCCTTCTCTCCATAACTAGCTTGTAATTTCCTTAAGGCGAGGACCACATCATAATTATATTTCTGTTTCTCTCAGCATCTAACACATTACGTTTCACAGAGTAGGTACTTAGTACACAGTTGTTGAATAATGGATGAATGAATGAAGGAACAAATGTAAAGCTGCACTGATTCTAATTTTATTTTTCCAGTGAATAATTGCTAGAATGGAATCAAGAGGCAGAATAGGCTATATCAATGGTGGACAAAGGTATAGAGTTTAGAAGAATAAGTCTTTCCCCTGGGCTATGAAACGGTATCCAGAAGCATGAGATCATTTGTAAGTGGTAGTAGAACAGTGAAGATGGTCATTGACACATAGTGACCAGCCCATCAGGACTATCGACACCTGTTTCCCTGTCACCAAACCAGACCCTGAGAGACAAGACCTTAAACAGAATGAAATTCATCCGTTTCACAAACAAATGGAAATGTTATGGGCCTAGAGAGGTTTTTTTTTTTTTTTTTAAAGTGAGCTTTTGCCCCCATTCTCTTCCATTGGCTTAAATTTAACCAGCTGAAATTTTTAAGTACCATTCATTTCAACCTTTTAAAAGGAAAAATTTGCCTTTACAGGGAAAACTGAATTTGATTGTATAGATGAGACACACTGTCCTTGGCTTATTCTCCATCAAAGGAGGATCTTTTTTTTTGTGCTGCATGTTGAGACGATTCAATCAGAATTCACAGTGCAGATTATATTTCAGGGGGCAAGCATAAAAACTGTAATGGAAATGGAGAATCAGGAAAAATAGCGACAGCCATTTGTAATATACCAGATGCCATATAGCTACTCTCTCAGGGAGGCAATATTACTAAAATCCTCGTCTGCAATCAGGAGTCCACATTACCATTAAATTAGAGTCTTTGTCTTATAAGATAATTCCTTATTATACACTCTCCTGCAATTTCATGTCTTTCCTTCTTGCCTAGATCCTAATTCTCTTGAGGCATAGATTATAACTTCTTTCTGCTTGTTTCATTTCCTTACATCTCAGTAAAGAGAAGATATTTAGTAAAGTCCTGGTTAACTTAAAAGTATAAAATAATATCAGATTTAAAATAAGTTATTTATGTAATTTTAGAAGTGGATAAACTTCTAGTAATGCATGGGGAAAACAATAACGTATATTAAAATATTTTGCCTAAAGTTCTCGCCTATTTTTGAAACAACAGTGCTCTGTTTAAAAATTATTCTGATTATAATAGTAAGCACCAGTTTTAAAAAATAAAAAAACAAATGAGTGGAAAAAGAGTTGCTTAGACAAATCATTTTTAAAAAATAATAGTGAACTCTATTATTGACAGTATCAACAGCTAATTAAAAATTCTATTAGTGAAGATGTAAAAGATGGCACATTTCCAATTCAGATATTCTAGGCACTTAAAGATATTTTCAAATCACATAATGTGTCTTTGCAAAAATATAAAGTTTTAGCTGAACGAGCATCAAAGGATATTTTAGTGGGTTGACTTAGTTTAAGAAAAAAAATCACCGAGTCAAGAAAATGCAGTATAATTCACATGTTTTTAATCTTGTTATAGTGGATGTAATAAGAAAGCCAAAAGAGGATAATTTACTAGTTGGACTTTTAAATTTCAGAGCTGCATTTTGTAACAGTCACATAAATGCATATTAAAAAAAAAAATCTGCAATGACTATTAAATGTTCCACTTTGGAAAAAACAAGATCATAGTTTTAACAAATGGTTCAGTATTACAGTTGGCTGCTTTGGACATTATTAAACCCAAATTGAGTATGTTCCTATTTTTTTTTACACAGCAGATTAAAAACTAGCTGTAGTAATTTTTCTAGTTTTTATCAATCAATCCTAGTCCCAATAATTATGCATTTACCTCGCCAATTTCAAAGGATGGACAAGTAAGGCCTGACAAAGAAATGTATTAAATGAAACCAGAACATTTTACAAAGTGTTAAGAAATGGAATGTCAACTCTTGAAGAAGCCTAATTCTTTTTACCAGCAAACAAAAATTCAGTGCCAAGAAAACTGACATTATGCAAAAATATTCCCTGCCTCAAATATGTATGTGACTTAAGATAAAAGTGAATGCCATATCAATGACCAATTCATATCATCAAATGAAAACTATTCAGAGGAAATAAGTGGACTCAAGCTAGTCGTGCAACCTTCATTGATCAATCTGAAATAACCTCCTGCAGATATCAATTACCAGTAGTGGTTCACGCTACTGTAGCTTACATAAGCTTGGCTCTGCTTAAGTTCAAAGAAAAATTTTTTTTTTTAAGTTACATAATAAACCAATATGGTGTGTGAACCAAGATGGAAATTTAAGTTACTGAGGATATACTTAGAGGTTTTGCTTCGGACCAGAAAAGAGGAACACATTTTACTAACAGCATGCCAACTAAAGAGGGGAAATTGAGGAAGATCTCCAAATATCACAAATTAAAAATAAAATGGGTAGTACGGTTTTACAACTTTTCTGGAGCATTTGAAAACATATAAAACTGTGTAGACATGTTTATGATTCTATTTACACATTCATTTTTACGTTGCTTTATAATCAGATAGCATAAGAAAGGAATTTTTTCATCTAAAGGAACATAAGAAACAGTGTTGGGCATAGACTAGCTCAGAAGTGCTTACGTTTTATTTTATTCCTTTGTGGTATCTGAGGGCATCTTTCTGGTATTAAGAGAGCTTAGCTGGCTGAGCTAAGATGTTTCCTGTTTGTGGGGACATCTGTAATAGTGTGTGTGTGTGTGTGTGTGTGTGTGTGTGTGTGTGTGTGTGATTGATAGTTACATAGACAGGTAACTCGCATATGGGTTTCATAGTGCCCGGTAGGGTGGTGTACTTCTCAGCCCTGTCTTGAGCATTTACTAATCATTCCTTGGCAGATTGGAAAAGTAGCAGTTTTCAGGTTTAAATGAATTATGGCACAGCATCAGCTTACGTACTGCATAAAAGGACAGCCATGAAGAGGGCAGGAGGGCTACTTGGATGCAGGGGCAGGTGTTGAAAAGAAAATGAGAAAAACGTCGGTTGGGGGAATGGAACACCTTCTGGGAAAAGTAACAGTCTCGCCTCCACACTTCGTCCCTGAAATGCTGCTGAGGGCCTGAGCCTGCAGGTAAGAACACCACGCAGGGAGGTTCGTTAATTTTGTTCAGTGCAGACAGCTGGTTGGCTCAATAGTTAAGGCAACGTGCTAATAAGGTTAATATTATAAAAACTACACCTCTTTATGAACCATTGATGTATTAAATATCTCAGTTAAGCACCCGTCATTGTCCAAGTACTGTAATAGGGTCTAAGGACTCAGAGAATAATTTTTTAAAAGGATCAAGAGGGGATCTTTATCCTCAAGCAATTTGCAATTCTTATAAGTAGCCCAAAACTGTACCTCCAATCCCAGGTGAATATCTAAAAGTGTATTCTCCTGGACAAAGACCTTCAGGCTAAGAAAACATGTGAACGCTTATTGTCAGGGAGAACGACTGAGGGCACCCTGGAGCATGTCATCTTTATATTTGAAAGGCGGCATGTTCCACCCCATACAGGGTTTATCAAGTGCATCTCGGCACCTCTTCTTCGTAGCCCTCCAGCCTGATCCCCATATGCTGGAACCTTCCTTAGAAGATCAAGCCAGCCCCCTTTGCCTTTTATGGAAGTGCAGAAATGTTTCTGAATCTGTTCTGTGTTTAACAGTCCTAGGTACCATTCACACAGGATGTATACTAGAGGCTAGCCTTCTCGAGGGGCCCTCCATTGAGGTCTTTGTGAGTCCCACCTACTTCCTGTGCATTTTAAGATCTAACAAGCATGTTTCTTTCTAACCAGCAGTACTCATTTGGCTAAACTATTGCTAATCCTTACCGTCTTCTATTCATTTTCTCTTTTTTTTTCCTTCTCTCTTTTTTTATTTTTCACATTTCTCATATGAAAGTTCACCTTTAGTTAGTCATTTCAGTTGAATAGGTCCCAATTTGAGTTCTAAAAACATGTAAGAGAGATTTGTATATTGATGACTTTTAATATTTTCGATCATCTGAAGAACTAACAATCTACTTTACATCCCTAGATCTTTTTTCTCGAGATATACAATTAGGCCTTTGAATCTGAAGTTAAATTGAAGTCATAGGAAATTTTTCCACTTAGAAGATTTGGGTAGATACTTTCTGCTCTGATTCACTTTTGGCTTTTTAATTAGTTTTGGACTGACTGCTTCTATAATTCAGCAAACATTAATTGAGCAGCTAGGCACTTAGGGGAAGTAACACCACAACCTAGTCCGTACCCTCAATGAGTTTATGATTAAGAGAGAGGTGAGGGACCAATACACAACTAATTGCAGTAAAGCTAAACTGTGATAAATACTGTAATGGGATATAAAAATGCTATATGATCACAGAGAAGGCAGCCATGAAAAAATTGTGTTACAGCTGGGACAGTAGAGCAGACCTTCTTTATCATCCAGTATATCTAGACACTTACAATGAAATCATTAAAATCAATTCTAAAGTACAACTTAACTGTGTAGAAAATTGAAAGAGACTTTTAAAAATTTAAATTCTTAATCCCATCAATAATCTATGATATTTTAGCTAACTAGAGGGGAATTTAAGACTCTGGAAAAAATTTTATTTGAAATCTAAGGGAGTTTCCGAGCAGTCAGGGTACTTTCTATTATAGTTTCTTTCTCTAAAGCTGAGAAAGAAGACAGTTGAAAAGTCTAGGGCAAAACTTTCTGGGAAAATAGCAGTTCATTGAGTCAGCCAGATAACTATGGGTTATAAGTTTATATTACTGAAGACCTAGTCTGCAGAAAAATACAAAATTTCTTTAAATATTTCAACTATGAACAATAATAATTTTAGTAGTCTGGAACGTATTTGTCAAAATATTTCTGTTGATAGGTGGATTATGCACTATTTGTATATGGGTCTATATGCTAGACCCGTAATCAAAACAGGTAGAGCACCATAATCAAAAAAGGTAGAGCAAATTGAACTTTTGTTACAGTTTTGAAAAACTGAAGAAGCAAACTAGGGTGACAAAAGGCCTTTTTTTCTCCCCTTTTGCCCATGGGCACAAAACTAGCTAGCGGCAGAGCTTGGTTTCAAGCCCAGGCTGTCTGGCTCCTTCTCCAGACATCCTGCTTCTCCATTTCTGAAACAGCAGTGTTAGGGGATCCATCAACCTCTGCTGGTCTACTCAGAAAAAGGCCTTGCTTCATTGGGGCTGTACGGGTGAGATGCGCCCTCCCATGAAGATCTTAAGGCAGAAATATAAATGTAAATTTCACTGATTAAAGCCATAATTAATTTATTGAAACTGAATTGTTATTATTTCAGAGACGAATGCATATTGGAATATGCTGATTATTTTAATGAACCAAGAGCCTCTTCTGGGATGCTTCCACGGTATTATTTGCAAACAGGTCACTGTAGATTTTCTAAGAGGGGGAATAAAAGATTGCTGCTCATTTTCGAGTTTTGCTTTTTTAAAAATGCAGAAGAAAATGTGTGCTGTCTAATGTATTTGGGGGAGATAATAAGAAGATATCTTTGTTTAGGAAAGGCCTGACATCATCTGTTTTAAATCCACAGCTCTCCTTCTGGGGAGTTGTTTCTTGTGTTACAGATGTCAGCTGCCAGGACCAGTTTGTATAGGTGTTGTGCCCACAGTAATGTCTCCAGTATAATTGTTATGTTTGACATTTGGAGACATTTATTTAGGTTCCTTCTCCTCCGTTCCACAGTAAACATGTTTTCGATCTGTTCATGGCACACAGTATGAAAGCTTCCAGAATTTGGCTTACTTTTCTCTTTACGTGCCATAGGGTGTGGAGTTGGCTTCATTACTTATATTCCAACATTGCAGAAAAGATTAACCTTGACACACCATCCCAGGCTCTGAAAGAAAATAGGGCATGCCTAAATACTTTTATTTAGGACCCATCAATTCCATTTATTCATGATCTGTATTAGTTTCCTATTGCTGCTATAACAAATTATCACAACAGCACAAATGTATTCTTGTACAGTTCTGGAGGCCACAATTCTGAAATCAGTTTTATTGGGATGAAGTCAAATCAGCTCAGCTGATTCCTTCTGCAGGCTCTAGGGGAGAATCCATTTCCTTGCCTTTTACTTAGCTGCCTGCAACCCTGGCTGATGGCTCCTTGCTCCATCTTCAAAGTATGTCTCTCCAGTCTCTACCTTCATTGTTACATGGCTTCTCTCTCAGACCTCGCTTCCCTCTGCTTCTATGGTCACATTATTGAGTGTCTACCACGTGCCAGGCAGTGTGCTAGATCTGTCAACAGCCAGTAAGGTCCCTGCTCTTGTGCAGCTTACATTCCTGTAAACAGATAAATGAAAAAATAAAATCAAGTAGTGACAGAATTATGTAAAAAATAGAATAACGTGATAGGGAGACAGGACTGGGAAGGGTGTCTGAGGTGCTGAGACTCAAATCACAGTGGTGAACCAGCCACAGGAAGACCTGGGGGCAGAGGGTTTCAGGCAGAAAGAACAGCAAGTGTTAATGAAGCCTGAGGCAAATGATGCCACAGGATTGGAGTTTGGTAACGAGGACAGAGAGTGGCATAAGCCAAAGTCACAAAGGACTTGTGTCTAATGATACAGCCTCCTCCGTCATAGTAAGGAGATTGGATTTTGTCTACATGTAAAAGGAAGACATGGAGGTATTTTACACAGAGAAGCCGTTAAACATTTATTCTTTAAGAGATCAGCCAGGCTGCTATTTAAAGAATGAATTCTCCCTGCAGGGAGATATCTAGCCATATCCTTCCTCTCTTTTAAAATGTATGCTTCTTTACTGCTCATAGATGGAGCCTGAATAAGATCTAAATCTCAGGTATTAATCGAAGGAATTGAAAGATGTTTCCTCACATCTTAAAATTCAGACCACTGCAGTACCCTGCTAACTACAATAAGATATGCCAATCCCTCCCTTCTTCCCAACACTTTACAGGCTTTACTTTTTACTTTACTTTGGCAATTTATGGTTCCAGTAAGAGGTAAACCAGTCCTCTTTTCAATGTTAAGAAACTTCCTATATTAAGTATAAAACCTGGAGCAAAGGATCCTAGTTGGACCATGGAGTAGGGAGCCAGTTGAATAGTGGCATGCTGTGGTCAGAACTGAGGGTGAGCGCTCCAAAGATTATGGCTGGTATAGTATCTACTGGTCTTTGTGAAGGAGCAAATGAGGATAGATCAGTCATTAGACTCCCATGTACAAATGCCCATTGCCTATCATATCAAGTAAAAAAATCCTTACTGTAATTCTCAAGACCATGTGCATATAACATGTGGTTCTTTAAAAAGCCTCCCTCAAATCCCCACCCACCCAGGTTGGAACCAGTGGTTATGGTTGAATATTTCTCCTCAATACCCATTAGAGAAGGCCTGGGGTCATTTCTGGTAGTTATCTTGTTACCTAATTGCCTGACAGCTCTTTGGCAGAATCACCATAGGCAGCAGGCACCACGTGGATTAGCTTGTTGGACCTTCTCTGATGACTATGTGATCGTGATCATCTAAAATGATTGTTGGCTTTTTTCCATGATCCATCTGTAACGTGTACATGGGGGAGGGCCAGTTGCCAAGTATGCTCCTGGTGCTGGCTCATCTCAGGCCTGGACCCGTATTAAGCAGACCCCATCCCTTTTGGAATTAGGAGGAGACCTTAATTTTCAGACCTGATGGGCAAGGCTGTGGGTCTTCCACCAGGCACTCAAGTGTCCCCTGTCCTTTTCATTTAGTCTAGCATAGTTTTTAGTACATAGTAAACGTGGGAACCAAAGAAACCAAATTGACTACCAGTCGCCCTTTTTGGCATGTGTCTGGACTTCTGAGAATATTCTATATGGTTCCTCTAGGACAAAGTCACATCTTTAAAAGCAAAAAATGACAATCCTAATAAGCACTGCAAAAAATCGAGTGGTTGAATAAAATATTTTTGCTAACCTATGTAAAGTGTATTGCATAAAGAGAATAGGAGGAAGAAGACTTTACTTTCTGTTTGTTTTAAAACTCTCCATCATTGGGGGAACACAGCTTTTCGTAAGAGTGCCCGTCACATGTTGGCTGGATGAGATGGTGGGTATAAAGCATGTATTTATCCTTGTCTCAGATACAGTCATGGTTCCATAACTAAAATGGTTTTTTTCCAGACCCTAGGGAGGCTGGTAGTATTTCTAGAGTTCTTCATGAGCCCAGAGTTCTTTTAAAGAAGATTCTATGTGACAAGGGGGTGGACATTCATGGCCTTGAGAAATCTGGCATCTATGGCTAAGAAAACAAAGGAAAGAGAGCAACATATGCTGTGTGGGTGCCCACATTCCCAGTGCTTCAGCACATTTTTTTATGTGAGTTAGCTTTGAGAGAGAGAGATCAAAGACATGTCCAGGAGAGCACTGCCCAGGTGTGAAATTCCAGGTGACAAAATGGAAGGAAAAGAAGAGTTATAAGGGAAAGGAAAGGAAATGAAGCTAGTTTCCTTTGATTCTCTGTATTTTTCCTGTTTCCTCCCCCAGGAAGTTTATGTAGACTTACAGTTCTCCCAAACAGTCAACATTAGGGATTCATCCTCATTCTTTTCCATACGATGACAACCAACACCATGTCAAAGGGCAGCCATTTATTTTTGCAGATATCATGCCTGGCAGGCCCTAAGGTTAAAAAGTGCTGTATTACTGATCATTTTAATACAGAAAACTTACCTTCCTCTCTGCTTCCCACAGAGCTACAAATAGTGGACACATATGAACTAGGGGAATATTAATAATAAATAAGGCTATTTTTTTGCTATGTACAAATGTCAATAAGAATAAGAATAAAGCACATCAAGTCATAAGCTTTATCCCCCCAGCAGAGCCCCCTCAAGGGCAGATTCTTATACCTCATTTTTCAGTGTTAGTCTGGCCAGCAACCTGGGAACATCTCCTAATGGCTTCAATGCCTAATGACATTATTTGTAGGGGCCACGGTATAGGATTGCTATAAGGGAACTATGCATTATCAGAGAAGATAGTATGTACTCTGTCACTCGTCCCCTCCTCCCCCAACCTCTCTTTGGGGCTAATTTCCCAATGAAGGCTAAACATGTTTACTAAGCATTTCTGAGAAATTTGTCCACATTATGAGAATACAAATTACAGGAACTCAATACATTAGCAATGGAGAAAATTTAATGGGTCTGAGAAAGGTATAAATTTAGGGAAAATGTAAATTGCAATAATAGGAGAACCTTCACTGAATGGCAGTTCTCTTGAAATGGTAGTATTTAGTAGCAGTGGGAAGGTACTAAAGAATCTTGCCACCTGACACTGTAAAAAATGCAACTAATAGGTAAGAACTGAAAATTACTGCCATGATTTTAGAATATGAAATCTATTCATGGTCAAATAGATAAAACCCATTTGATATGGGCAATTTGGTTGGTTCTTGGCTATGTGGGATATGGAAATCTTTTCTGTGGTCATCCCACATAGGCAAAGAAAGAACCAATTAACCTCTCAGGGATATCCAGAATGAGAATGATCTGAGGCCACACCTGACTCTCACGGGCTTCCCAAACTTCGATGCCTTGACGTGCTGTAATGAGCATCAACATGCCCTTTGCCGCACGACATTTGGCAAACCACGGGCACAAATTCATGTACAATATTCTGTCATAATATCCACGAGACATAACATTATTTGATTCTGCAAACCAGGAAGGACTCCATGGGCTATGTGTGTGTACAAAGAGAAAACCATGAAGAAAAAGTCTACTTAGATGATTCAATTAACAGCATTGAAGAATTTGCATGTCAGCATTAGTAGAATATAAAACTTGCTACACAGAAATATATTTACTTATTTATTACAAAAGAAGTGATAAATTATCCTGTCAATCTAGTTCCCTTACGACATCAGGTCTGGTTTAAGCTAACAAGAAAAATGGACAGGACAAAAGGAGATCATTTAGAAAATGTTATAGGCACCTGGGCAGGAAGGAGAAAATAGTAAAAATTATTAATGCAGTTGAAATAGCTTTGTCAAAAACAAGAAACATTGATCACAAAGATTGCATGTAACTCTATTGGCTGGTTAGAATAACAATAATGATGATAATAATGAAAATAATTTAAAAAACTGTAATTGTTCTTGGTCAGGTATACTTGCAGCTTTGAAATGGCACTCACGAGGAAAAGCTGAAGAAACTGGGCCTATTCTCTGGAACAAAGGATAATTGTAGTGACCTAATTGCAGCTTCTATTGTAAAAGCAGAAATGACAGCAGGACAAATTATATCCACTGTCAAAAAAGAAAACTGTACAGCAGGTAGTTTATAATCTCTTCTAATGATACTACTTCTTTTACCCTATAGCTCTCCCCTGAAAAACCTTTTCTGACCTCGAACACTGTCACCACTACAGGTAGCAAACCTCCTCTTCTACTGTCTATTCATCTCTGGCTCTGTTGTTTGGGCTCACACAGTAGCGACAAAGAGAATTCCAGCACCTACATCTTCCTAGCACTGGTCAAGTCAGTCAGAATTGTACTGTTGACGCATTCCACGTGAGACAAATCAATCAAGAAACAGTATGCAAAAGTAGCAACATCTTAGAAAGCTTTTGAGGGTAATTATAAAGTGTGAAATACTAATCAGTAATTTTTAAGTGGAATTATAAAAGGCAAATGACAAACTCAGAAAAAATATATGCAACTTCTATCACAAAGAGCTAATATCGCTACTACACAAAGGTCTTTGAAAAATCGAGGGGAAAAATGACAATCTGATAGAAAAATCAGCAAAAGATACGGACAGCTCACAGAAGAGGAAATGAAAAGGGCCCTTAAACATATGAAAAGATACTCAGCATCACATAATAAGAGACAGGCTAATTAAAACTTTACTGAAATATCACTTCTCACCTAGGTTTATCAAATATCCCAAAGTTTGACACTGTGTACTCTGTTGGTTGGACTGTAGAGAAATGAGCCTCCTCCTACACTGTAAGTGGTAATGCAAAATAGAACAATCATGGAAGGAAATTTGTCATAATCTGGGAAAATTACATGTGAATTTCTCTTTGACTCAGCAATCCTACTTCTATGAATTCATCTAAAGCCACAACGGCAAAAATATTTTGCGGAGATTTGTCATTACAGCGTTATTTGTAACAGCAAAAAATTGGAAATAACCCAAATACCCAAAACTTTATGATTCATTAGAGAAACAAAAACATGTCCACACAGTAAACTACTATGAAATTTTTTTTAAATGAGAAAGATCTCTGTTTACTAATATGATATTTTCTTCTAGATACTGCCATGTAAAAAAGTAAAGTGCAGAAAAAAATGCTAAGTAATCTACCTTTTGTGTGAGAAAGACAGGCTGTAAATATATAATCCTGTTTGCTTTCATTTGGAAAAGTAAATATATATTGCTTAAGATAAAGAAGACTGTTGAAAGCTGTATACCTACATGTTGTATACAGTTGAATTTGGAAATATAAATGTTTTACATACTTATCAAATGAAATTAAACTCAAAGAAAACAAAAAGAAATCCCTAAAGATGGAAAACAAAGCAAAATGAATAACCTAACAAATTGGTTGCATAACGTCTCAGGAAAAAGAAATACTTGAAGTGATATGGAACACAGCATTTTGACTCTACGTATTTAATAGGATACATTCTAACGAAAAATGGAGCCATGAACATCTTAAACTTCATTCAATAGTTTGTTAGTATTATTGGTGTTATTGTTTCAAAACAATATGTATGTAAAATCATATATATGATAATACAAATAAATATTTATGTCATTGGTATTAAGAATCAAGATTTTTCATTTTAAAAAGAGAGAAACAAATCTAAAAATTTTTTAAGTTAACATCCTGTAATGTTAAATCTGAATCAAGTTTTTTCATTTTAAAAAGAGAGAAACAAATCTAAAAATTTTTAAAGTTAACATCCTGTAATGTTAAATCTGAATCAGAAATAGCAGCCTGACCTTGTGATGTTTTTCAGAAAGATGTATTTCCTAGCTCTATCCATAGAAAAGTCACAGAAGCAATGATAACCCAATGCCAGTGAGCTCTCCTAGACCCCAGAGTGTGTTCTCTGGATATCATTTCCCACCAGAAAGAGAGTCGAAGGGAGAAATGTCTGCTTTTAGGATAGGGACACAAGATACTCACCATGAACCTGGGACAGCTTGTTTGTCAGAAAGCAAGGAAGCTATCAGTGACACCTCGGTCAAGTCAAAAGGACAAAGACGCCAACATAAAGCAGTCCCCATTGACCAAATACGGGACAATGTGTGCAACAAAGAGAGTAAGGAATACAATTGATTGAAAACCCTAAGTCTGTATTTTTTAAAAACATAAGTTCATAATGATATTCACAACCCCTTATCTCCCCTAAAAAGGCATCTAACAACTCATTGGTCACCACTGGAAATACCTCGGGCACTAACTCCTTACTCTGACTCAGCAGTTAGAAGTAATTAAGCATTTATTCTGTCTTCCTTGTACTATGTATAATGCAGGGCAATCAAAACACCCAAAACTTTGAGGGAAAGTTTTTCTTCGCAAACGAATTATAGCTAATAAATGTAAAAGGAATAATGACTTTTTAAAATTACCATTTTGCAACTCCTAATGAAATCATTCATTCAGGCAAAAATCATCAGTGGAAGAAATGATTAAATGAACAATTGATAAGAGAACTTTGCAGCGGAGACATCACTGCAGAGATTTGTCATTATAGCATTATTTGTAACAGCAAAAAATTGGAAAAACCCAGATGTCCAAAAATTTATTTATGCTATCACCTTAGCATCATTAAAGTAAGACAGCCTGAGGTTGTGTGCCTCCTGATATAGCACAATTTAAAGCACATGCTACCTTTAAGGTATTTGCATTAGTTTCCTAGGGTTTCTGTGACAAATTATCACAAACTTGGCTTACAGGAGAAATGTGTTCTCTGTTAGTTCCTTCATAGACCAGAAGTCTGAAATCAAGGTGTCAGCAGAGTTGTTTCCTTCCGGAGGCTCTGAGGAAGAATCCCTTCCATACCTCTCTCCTAGCTTCTGGCGGCTGCCAGCAATCCTTGACATTCCTTGGCTTATAGATGCTTGACTGCGATCTCTGCCCCCACCTTCACGATGCCTTCTCAGTTCTGATTCTTCTCTGTCCTTCCTCTTTAAAAGGACACTTGCCATTGGACTTAGGACTCATTTGGATAATCCAGGCTGATCTCCTCTCGAGATCTTTAACTTAAGTACATCTACATAGACCCTTTAGTGGACATATCTTTTGGAGGACAACATTCACCCACTACAGTACTCTTCCCAAAAAAGTTGAACCTAAGTCTCTAAGTGCACTGTTTAGTATGGTAGCCACTAGTCACATGTAGCTGTTTAAATTTAAATTAAAAATGTGTACTTTAGTCACACTAGCCAGATTTCAAGTGCTCGGTAACCACATGGGGTGCTCTACGAAACGGCACAAATATAGAACATTTCCATCATCACAGAAAGATCTGTTGGGCACCGTGTCTCTGAGCTACCTTTCATTAACAGGAAATATGGGGGATGGAAGAATAAGTTAAATCACACTATGAAGAAGCAACCAAATCCAGCATGAGGGACCACCTACAGGACAGTCTGCCTGGTTTCTGCAACGACTCAGTGGCATGGAAAAATTAAAAAGCTAAAAGGAAAAAATACATTTCTATACAGGAAATGAGATATAAGGGGCATAAACAAATTCATGGTGTAGATAGATTTTGGAGCCTGATCCAAGTAAATCCAACGGGAGAGACAGACATTTTGTAGGCACTTGGGGAAATTTGTTTATAGACTAGGTAATAGATGACACCAAGGAATATTGTTAATTTTTTTTTTTTTAATAAATTTATTTATTTATTTTTGGCTGTGTTGGGTCTTCGTTTCTGTGCGAGGGCTTTCTCTAGTTGCGGCGAGCGGGGGCCACTCTTCATCGCGGTGCGCGGGCCTCTCACTATCGCGGCCTCTCTTGTTGCGGAGCACAGGCTCCAGACGCGCTGGCTCAGTAGTTGTGGCTCACGGGCCCAGTTGCTCCGCGGCATGTGGGATCTTCCCGGACCAGGGCTCGAACCCGTGTCCCCTGCATTGGCAGGCAGATTCTCAACCACTGCGCCACCAGGGAAGCCCAATATTGTTAATTTTTAAGTGGGATAGATAATAGCGTTGTTACATAATGTTCATGATTTATTTGATATACCTTCTGAAGTATATAGGAGATAAATGACTAGGTTTGGTCACAAAATACTTAGCAAAGAACTTAGGAAAAATAGATGAAAATGTGGCTAAATCTTAATAATTATTGAATATAGAACTGGTCATAGACCTATGGGGGTTTATCTCTACGTTTGAGTATCTGAAAGTTTTCATTATAAATTTTTAAACGTGCTCATATTTAGATGATTTGTAGTTAATATAAATGAAAGAAACATTAATATTGAAGTCAAACACTGGGTGGAATTCAAGAATCCAGTTCCTGCCGCTTAATAAATATGAGCTCTCAGGCAAAATACTGAACCTCTCTGGGCCTCAGTTTTCTCATCTATAAAGTTGGGACTTCTGTAGCTTGTGAGAATTCAGTTATACAATCATGGGGGGGAAATCACAAATATTACTATTGTCTGTTCTTCCTATTGGATAGATGAAACACTGGATAGGATGGGCTGTTGTGTCAGGTACAACCTTCCTAATTTAAAGTGTTTGGAGGGCACTTTTCGTTTTGTTTTTTGGCTGCACCATGGCGTGGAGGATCTTAGTCCCCGACCAGGGATCAAACCTGTGCTTCCTGCATTAGAAGTGCGGAGTCTTAACCACAGGACCATCAGGGAAGTCCCAGTGGAGGGCACTTTTAACTGCAGTGTATTGTAAAATTCCAGTTTCTGTTTTTATTTTTATTTTTTTAAAGTATTGAACAAATGTCTAACCAAAGAAAATATATGGGCGACAAATAAATAAGCACATAAAAAGATGTTCATCATCATTAGCCATCAGCGAAATGGAAATTAAAGCCGCAAGATACCATTATACAACCTGTTAGAACGGCTAAAATAAAAATATCAAATGCTGCTGAGGATGCAGAGAGACTGGAAATCCCATACATTACTGGTAGAAATGCGTAAGAGTATAGACAATCTGAAAACAATTCGGCAGGTTTTTTTAAAAAATCAGTTTAAAACATATATTTGCTGTATGGCTCAGGCATGCCACTGCTGCTTAGGTTATGATCATTCATCTTCATACAACAACCTGGACATCAATGTTCGTATCTTCTCTACTTATGATCTCCAGAAAAAGGGGGTAAACTAATGTGAGCTGAATAATATACTGTGGTTACATTTCCTTTCTTTTTTTTTCCACACATACACACACTGTATTTTATTTTTACAAGAGATAAATAAACTGACACCAAGCATTGTAAATGGATGACCACAACAAAAGCAACAATGATTGCAATTACCAAACACGAAACACACTCATACTATGTCATAATATTGACATTCAGTCCTAGTGGGATTTTTTTTTTTTTATTCAAACAGAAAGTCACAAAAATTATAATCATCCTCATCAGTTCACTCAGTCCCATGTAATTAATTTTTTTTTCATCTTGATCTTTTGTTGGCACTTTTATGAATTCATCAGTTTTCCACTTCCAGTTTTATTTTTAGCTCATGGATTCAACCACTTTGTACAATCTCCACTGCTACATCTTCATTCAAGCCTTCATTGCTTGAAACCTCCCATTGGCTTCCTGCCTCACTGAGAGTAAAAGCCAAAATCTTTACCAGGGACCTCAAGACCTGCCTGATCTAGCCCCCATTTCCTCTTAGGCCTCTGACACCTCACTCCCTCACACTGGCCTCCTCCCTGGTTTTGGTACTTCCCTGCCTCAGGGCCTTTGCACCTGCTATCCCCTCTGCGTGAGATACTCTTCTCCAGTTATCTGTACAGTTTCACCCTCCTCTTCTTCACATCTTTAATTTAATATTCTCAGTGGTGCCTTTCCTTACCACGTATTTAAAAGTATAAACCTGCTACAAAACTTCTACGACCTTTCCCTGTTTTATTTTCCTCTGCCGTACTTACTGCCATCTAATATTATTTTTTATTTTACTTATTTTGTTGTCTGTTTCTGTCTCCCCTGACTAGAATAGGGCAAAGTTTTATATGCACTGCTGAATCCCCAGCATCAAGAACAAAACTTGAGACATGTATGTGTTCAATAAATATTTGTTGAATGATGAATGCAGAAACTTATAATAGACTTAAAACAAGTTGTCGAGTCTTTAGAGGATGCGTTTATGGATCAATAACAATGATATATATTTATCAGAATCAATAGCTGGCTTATAAATTGGTACTTTGGAAGTGTTTAAATTGTGTGGAAAAGGGGTGTGTTTCCTTAAGCAATTTAAATATTTTCTGAGCAATCACACTCATTCTGTTCATTTGTTATGATAACAATTATTTTTAGGTAATACATTTAAAAGGGAAAGAATTACATATAAGTAACTTTAGGATTAATGACTCTAAATGTGTTAGATCTTGTCACATGGATTTTAAAAGGAATAAATAACATAACTGGCATTTTTTGCTTTTATTTTTTTCTGTTTTAAGTTTTTTAAGTGAAAAATAATTTACATAGAGTGAAGTATTCAAGTCTTAAGTAAGCAGAAGAATATTATCTACTGTATTTTGATTAATTATCTTGAGATACAGACTATTTCTATCACCCAAGGATGTTCCCTCAAGCCCTTTCCCATTCGGCACCCCCTCACTCTGTGAAGCAACTGATCAGATATCTATCATCATAGGATTCTTGTTTTGTTTTGTTTTTTTAAATTTGATGAAAGTTCATAATAATGCAGTTGACAAGAAAATTTAGTTATTTCTGAGATATATATTTCAAAGTAATAACTAGAATTATGACTTATAACATTATACCAGAACATATAAGATTTTTAGAAGTTTCATGTAATGTCTAAAACATTTATATTAACATATTTCCATACAAATAACCCAAAGAAGGTTTAGTATTTTTTTTTGTTTCTTTTTTTATACTGCAGGTTCTTATTAGTCATCAATTTTATACACATCAGTGTATACATGTCAATCCCAATTGCCCAATTCAACACACCACCATCCCCACCCCACTGCAGTTTTCCCCACTAGATGTCCATACGTCTGTTCTCTACATCTGTGTCTCAACTTCTGCCCTGCAAACCAAATCATCTGTACCATTTTTCTGGGTTCCACATACATGCGTTGATATATGATATTTCTTTTTCTCTTTCTGACTTACTTCACTCTGTATGACGGTTTCTAGGTCCATCCACGGCTCAACAAATGACTCAATTTCGTTCCTTTTTATGGCTGAGTAATATTCCATTGTATATATGTGCCACATCTTCTTTATCCATTCATCTGTCGATGGGCATTTAGGTTGCTTCCATGACCTGGCTATTGTAAATAGTGCTGCAAGGAACATTGGGGTGCATGTGTCTTTTTTTTTTTTTTTTTTTTAATTTTTATTTATTTTATTTTATTTATTTATTTATGGCTGTGTTGGGTCTTCGTTGCTGTGCATGGGCTTTCTCTAGTTGCGGCAAGCGGGGGCCACTCCTCATCGCGGTGCGCGGGCCTCTCACTATCACGGCCTCTCTTGTTGCGGAGCACAGGCTCCAGACGCGCAGGCTCAGTTATTGTGGCTCACGGGCCTAGTTGCTCCGCGGCATGTGGGATCCTCCCAGACCAGGGCTCGAACCCGTGTGCCCTGCATTGGCAGGCAGATTCTCAACCACTGCGCCACCAGGGAAGCCCGCATGTGTCTTTTTGAATTATGGTTTTCTCTGGGTATATGCCCAGTAGTGGGATTGCTGGATCAGATGGTAATTCTATTTGTAGTTTTTAAAGAACCTCCATACTGTTCTCCATAGTGGCTGTATCAATGTACATTCCCACCAACAGTGCAAGAGGGTTCCCTTTTCTCCACACCCTCTCCAGCATTTGTTGTTTGTAGATTTCCTGATGATGCCTATTCTAACTGGTGTGAGGTGATACCTCATTGTACTTTTGATTTGCATTTCTCTAATAATTAGTGATCTTGAGGAGCTTTTCATGTGCTTCTTGGCCATCTGTATGTCTTCTTTGGAGAAATGTCTATTTAGGTCTTCTGCCCATTTTTGGATTGAGTTGTTTGTTTTTTTAATATTGAGCTGCATGAGCTGTTTATATATTTTGGAGATTAATCCTTTGTCCGTTGATTCGTTTGCAAATATTTTCTCCCATTCTGAGGGTTGTCTTTTCATCTTGTTTATGGTTTCCTTTGCTGTGCAAAAGCTTTGAAGTTTCATTAGGTCCCATTTCTTTATTTTTGTTTTTATTTCTATTACTCTAGGAGGTGTATCAAAAAACATCTTGCTGTGATTTATATCTGAGTGTTCTTCCTATGTTTTCCTCTAAGAGTTTTATATTGTCCGGTCTTACATTTAGGTCTCGAATCCATTTTGAGTTTATTTTTGTGTATGGTGTTAGGGAGTGTTCTAATTTCATTCTTTTCCATGTAGCTGTCCAGTTTTCCCAGCACCACTTATAGGAGAGACTGTCTTTTCTCCATTGTATATCTTTGCCTCCTTTGTCATAGATTAGTTGACCATATGTGTGTGGGTTTATCTCTGGGCTTTCTATCTTGTTCCATTGATCTATGTTTCTTTTTTTTTGTGCCAGTACCATATTGTCTTGATTACTGTAGCTTTGTAGTATAGTCTGAAGTCAGGGAGTCTGATTCCTCCAGCTCCGTTTTTTCCCTCAAGACTGCTTTGGCTATTCAGGGTCTTTTGTGTCTCCATACAAATTTTAAGATGATTTGTTCTAGTTCCGTAAAAAATGCCATTGGTAATTTGATAGGGATTGCGTTGAATCTGTAGATTGCTTTGGGTAATAGAGTCATTTTCACAATATTGATTCTTCCAATCCAAGAACATGGTCTATCTCTCCATCTGTTGGTATCATCTTTAATTTCTTTCATCAGTGTCTTATAGTTTTCTGCATACAGGTCTTTTGTCTCCCTAGGTAGGTTTATTCCAAGGTATTTTATTCTTTTTGTTGCAGTGGTAAGTGGGAGTGCTTCCTTAACTTCTCTTTCAGATTTTTCATCATTAGTGTATAGGAATGCAAGAGATTTCTGTGCATTAAATTTGTATCCTGCAACTTTATCAAATTCATTGATTAGCTCTAGTAGTTTTCTGGTGGCATTTTTAGGATTCTCTATGTATAGTATCATGTCATCTGCAAACAGTGACAGTTTTACTTCTTCTTTTCCAATTTGTATTCCTTTTATTTCTTTTTCTTCTCTGATTGCCATGGCTAGGACTTCTATAACTATGTTGAATAATAGTGGTGAGAGTGGACATCTGTGTCTCGTTTCTGATCTTAGAGGAAATGCTTTCAGTTTTTCACCATTGAGAATGATGTTTCCTGTGGGTTTGTCATATATGGCCTTTATTATGTTGAGGTAGTTTCCCTCTATGCCCACTTTCTGGAGAGTTTTTATCATACATGGGTGTTGAATTTTGTCAAAAGCCTTTTCTGCATCTATTGAGATTATCATATGGTTTTTCTTCTTCAGTTTGTTAATATGGTGTATCACATTCATTGATTTGCGTCTATTGAAGAATCCTTGCATCCCTGGGATAAATCCCACTTGATCATGGTGTCTGATCCTTTTAATATGTTGTTGGATTCTGTTTGCTAGTATTTTGTTGAGGATTTTTGCATCTATATTCATCAGTGATATTGGTCTGTAATTTTCTTTTTTTGCAGTATCTTTGTCTGGTTTTGGTATCAGGGTGATGGTGGCCTCGTAGAATGAGTTTGGGAGTGTTCCTTCCTCTGCAATTTTTTGGAAGAATTTGAGAAGGATGGATGTTAGCTCTTCTCTAAATGTTTGATAACATTCACCTGTGAAGCCATCTGGTCCTGGACTTTTGTTTGTTGTTGGAAGATTTTTAATCACAGTTTCAAATTCATTACTTGTGATTGGTCTGTTCATATTTTCTATTTCTTCCTGGTTCAGTCTTGGAAGGTTATACCTTTCTAAGAATTTGTCCATTTCTTCCAGGTTGTCCATTTTATTGGCATAGAGTTGCTTGTAGTAGTCTCTTAGGATGCTTTGTATTTCTGCGGTGTCTGTTGTAACTTCTCCTTTTTCATTTCTAATTTTGTTGATTTGAGTCCTCTCCCTCTTTTTCTTGAAGAGTCTGGCTAATGGTTTATCAATTTTGTTTATCTTCTCAAAGAACCAGCTTTTAGTTTTATTGATCTTTGCTATTGTTTTCTTTGTTTCTATTTCATTTTTTTCTGCTCTGATCTTTATGATTTCTTTCCTTCTGCTGACTTTGAGTTATGTTTGTTCTTCTTTCTCTAGTTCGTTTAGGTGTAAGGTTAGATTGTTTACTTGAGATTTTTCTTGTTTCTTGAAGTAGGCTTGTATAGCTATAAAGTTCGCTCTTAGAACTGCTTTTACTGCATCCCATAGGTTTTGGATCGTCTTGTTTTCATTGTCATTTGTCTCTAGGTATTTTTTGATTTCCTCTTTGATTTCTTCAGTGATCTCTTGGTTATTTAGTAACGTATTGTTTAGCCTCCATGTGTTTGTGTTTTTTACGTTTTTTTCCCTGTAATTCATTTCTAATCTCATAGCGTTGTGGTCAGAAAAGATGCTTGATATGATTTCAATATTCTTAAATTTACTGTGGCTTGATTTGTGACCCAAGATGTGATCTATCCTGGAGAATGTTCCATGCGCACTTGAGAAGAAAGTGTAATCTGCTGTTTTTGGATGGAATATCCTATAAATATCAATTAAATCAATCTGGTCTATTGTGTCATTTAAAGCTTCTCTTTCCTTATTTATTTTCATTTTGGATGATCTGTCCATTGGTGTAAGTGCAGTGTTAAAGTCCCCCACTATTATTGTGTTACTGTTGATTTCCTCTTTTAGAGCTGTTAGCAGTTGCCTTATGTATTGAGGTGCTCCTATGTTGGGTACATATATATTTATAATTGTTATATCTTCTTGGATTGATCCCTTGATCATTATGTAGTGTCCTTCCTTGTCTCTTGTAACATTCTTTATTTTAAAGTCTATTTTATCTGATATGAGTATAGCTACTCCAGCTTTCTTTTGATTTTCATTTGCATGGAATATCTTTTTCCATCCCCTCACTTTCAGTCTGTATGTGTCCCTAGGTCTGAAGTGGGTCTCTTGTAGACAGCATATATATGGGTCTTGTTTTTGTATCCATTCAACCAGTCTATGTCTTTTGGTTGGGGCATTCAATCCATTCACGTTTAAGGTAATTATCGATATGGATGTTCCTATGACCATTTTCTTAATTGTTTTGGGTTTGATTTTGTAGGTCCTTTTCTTCTCTTGTGTTTCCCACTTAGAGAAGTTCCTTTACCATTTGTTGTAGAGCTGGTTTGGTGGTGCTGAATTCTCTTAGCTTTTGCTTGTCTGTAAAGCTTTTGATTTCTCCATCTAATCTAAATGAAATCCTTGCTAGGTAGAGTAATCTTGGTTGTAGGTTCTTCCCTTTCATCACTTTAAGTATATCATGCCACTCCTTTCTGGCTTGTAGAGTTTCTGCTGAGAAATCAGCTGTTAACCTTATGGGAGTTCCCTTGTATGTTATTTGTCGTTTTTCCCTTGCTGCTTTCAGTAATTTTTCTTTGTCTTTAATTTTTGCCTATTTGATTACTATGTGTCTCGGCGTGTTTCTCCTTGGGTTTATCCTATATGGGACTCTCTGCGCTTCCTGGACTTGGGTGGGTATTTCCTTTCCCATGTTAGGGAAGTTTTTGACTATAATCTCTTCAAATATTTTCTCTGGTCCTTTCTCTCTCTCTTCTCCTTCTGGGACCCCTATAATGTGAATGTTGTTGCGTTTAATGTTGTCCCAGAGGTCTCTTAGGCTGTCTTCATTTCTTTTCATTCTTTTTTCTTTAGTCTGTTCCACAGCAGTGAATTCCACCATTCTGTCTTCCAGGTCACTTATCCGTTCTTCTGCCTCAGTTATTCTGCTATTGATTCCTTCTAATGTAGTTTTCATTTCAGTTATTGTATTGTTCATCTCTGCCTGTTTGTTCTTTAATTCTTCTAGGTCTTTGTTAAACATTTCTTCCGTCTTCTCGATCTTTGCCTCCATTCTTTTTCTGAGGTCCTGAATCATCTTCACTATCATTATTCTGAATTCTTTTTCTGGAAGGTTGCCTATCTCCACTTCATTTAGTTGTTTTTCTGGGGTTTTATCTTGTTCCTTCATCTGGTATATAGCTGTCTGCCTTTTCATCTTGTCTATTTTTCTGTGAATGTGGTTTTTGTTCCACAGGCTGCAGGATTGTAGTTCTTCTTGCTTCTGCTGTCTGCCCTCTGGTGGATGAGGCTATCTAAGAGGCTTGATGGGAGGGACTGTTGGTGGGTAGAGCTGACTGTTGCTCTGGTGGGCAGAGCTCAGTAAAACTTTAATCCACTTTACTGTTGATGGGTGGGGCTGGGTTCCCTCCCTGTTGGTTGTTTGGCCTGAGGCAACCCAACACTGGAGCCTACCTGGGCTCTTTGGTGGGGTTAATAACAGACTCTGGGGGGGCTCATGCCAAGGAGTACTTCCCAGAACTTCTGCTGCCAGTGTCCTTGTTCCCACGGTGAAACAGAGCCACCCCCTGCCTCTGTAGGAGACCTTCCAACACTAGCAGGTAGGTCTGGTTCAGTCTCCCCTGGGGTCCCTGCTCCTTCCCCTGGGTCCCAGTGCACACACTTGTTTGTGTGTGCCCTCCCAGAGTGGAGTCTCTGTTTCCCCCAGTCCTGTCTAAGTCCTGCAATCAATTCCCGCTAGTCTTCAAAGTCTGATTCTCTAGGAATTCCTCCTCCCGTTGCCAGACCCCCAGGTTTGGAAGCCTGATGTGGGGCTTAGAACCTTCACTCCAGTGGTTGGACTTCTGTGGTATAAGTGTTCACCAGTCTGTGAGTCACCCACCCACCAGTTATGGGATTTGATTTTACTGTGATTGCGCCCCTCCTACCATCTCTTTGTGGCTTCTCCTTTGTCTTTGGATGTGGGGTATCTTTTTTGGTGAGTTCCAGTGTCTTCCTGTCGATGATTGTCCAGCAACTAGTTGTGATTCTGGTGTTCTCGCAAGAGGGAGTGAGCGTCCTTCTACTCCGCCATCTTGGTTCCTGGTCATCATAGGATTGTTTTGCCTGGTCTAGAATTTCTTATAATTGGAATCATATAGTAAGTTCTTCCTTTGTGTCTGGTTTCTTTCACTAAGCATGATAATTTTGAGATTCACCCCTATTCTTGAGTATTTCAGTACATAGTTTATTTTTTGTTATTGCTGATTTATATTCTATTGTATGAATATACCATTCTTTGGTTATACATTCTCCTACTGATGAATATCTGAGTTATTTCCATTTTTTGCTTTGATGAATAAAGCTACTACTGGGCATTCTTCAAGGATTTTTGTGGAAATATGTTGTCATTTCTCTTGTATAAGTACCTGAGAGGTAAATTGTTGGGTCATAGCTTCAGTGTATGTCTAGTTTTATGACAGAATCCCACATCTTTTCCCAAAGGGATTATATTGTGTTATACATCCACCAGCTGTATATGAAAGTTCTAGATGCCCCGCATCCTTCCCAACATTTGATGCTGTCATTCTTTTTCATTTTAGTAGGGGTGTCTCTTTGTGGTTTTAGTTTGCATTTCTCAGATGACTTATAATGCTGAGCACTTTTTCATTTGCTTATTGGGCATTTCTAGATCGTATTTTGTAATGTATCTGTAGAAGCCTTTTGCCCAGTTCTAATTGGGTCATTTTTCTTTCTATTATTGAGTTGCAATTATTTTTTTCAATATATTTGATACAAATCCTTTGTTAGATATGTGTGCTGCAAATATTTTCTCTCATTTGCCTGTCATTTTCTTGATTTGTTTTAATGAGAAGATTTTGATTTTAATGAAGTCGAATTTACCAGTTTTTTCTTTTATGGCTCATACTTTCTGTGTACTCTCTTGGCCTTCCCCAAGGCTGTGAAGATATTCTCTTTTATTTTATTCTAATAGCTTTATTGTGATAGCCTTCATGTTCAAGCCTATCTTGCATCTTGAATTGATTTTTGTTATGGTATAATGTAAGGCACAAGGTTCTTATTTCCCTTATGGATATCTAGTTTTTTCAGTACCACTTGTTAAAGAAATTGTCCTTTCTTGATAG
Organism: Balaenoptera ricei; assembly: GCF_028023285.1. Lineage (NCBI taxonomy): Eukaryota > Metazoa > Chordata > Mammalia > Artiodactyla > Balaenopteridae > Balaenoptera > Balaenoptera ricei. Next base: position 91,133,131 of record NC_082645.1, read on the forward strand.
AATTTTTTGGCATCTTTGTTGTAAATCACTTCACTGAATACGTATGAGTCTGTTACTGGACTCTGTTTTCTGTTCCATTCATTTATATGTCTAACCTTTGGCTTAATTACAGAAGCTTTATAGTAAGTCTTGAAGTTAGTAGTGTAAGTCTTCCAACTTTATTCTTATTTTGCTAAGTGTTTTGGTTATTCTTGGCCCTTTAACTTTCCAAATAAATTTTAAAATCACATAACTATGGAAAATAAGCCTGCTAGGAGTTTGGTTGGGATGACATTCAGCCTGTAGAACAATTTGGATGAATTGTCATCTTAATAATTGAGTTTTCTGATTCACAAACAAGATATAACTCTCCACTGATTTAGATCCTCTTTAATTTCTCTCATCAGTATTTTATTGTTTTCAGTGTCTTTTCTTAAATTTATCCTTAAGTTTGTAATAGTCTTTAATCCTATTTTAAACGGTATTGTTTTCTTGTCTGATTGCTCACTATTAGTATATAAAAACACAATTGATTTTTTTATATCCAACTTGTATCACACAAAATTAATAATAAAAGCTATAATTCAAGAAACTTCCCTGATATAAAATTTAAAAGTATATATAAAAGTACATACTGAAAGAGTTATCAAACCGAAATGACTTTTCTAGTAATATTATTAGACTTTAAAGAAAAGCAAATAAAATAATTTGACCAGATAAGCAAAAAGAACAAGTTATTTATAAGTAATTTATGACAAATAAAATTAGACGGTCATCCAACTTTTCATCAGCAACACTTTGTCATAGAAAATAGAGGATGGAGTCACATGTTTCAAATAGTCAAGGGAAAAAAGTGAGCCAATAATTTTATATCCAGGAAAACTGGCTTTCAAATATAAAGGGTATACTGTTGTCAACTTAAGCAACACTATCCCATGAGTTCTCCCTGAGGAGTCTAGAAATGACTACATGTTCATTGACATTAAGATTGTGGTCCTTATGAGTTACTTATAGAGCCAAGATTAAATGAGAGTTGAGTAGAAGTATAGTCTGTAGCAGCTATATGCTTCAACAATGTAAATAGAGTACAACTACAAAAATGGAGGGATGAGGGGAAGAGCTTATAAAAAGAGAAGTTTAATTCTTTTTAATAATCATACCAGTGGTACTATTGGTATTGTTATTTTGAAACTATTATATGTGTAATATAAAGCACGTCATAACCATGTGATACGTAGTTCCAGCATTTTCTGTGTCTTGAGAAACAGGATTCTTAATGTGGAGGAAAGGAGATACATATATAATATAGACGTGCTTGTGATGAAGAGGGAACACATGGAGACCTTCTGGGGTATCCCACAAAAGTCGAGTTCTTGACCTCAGTAATAGTTACAAATATGTTTGCTTTATACCAGTTCTTTAATCCATAGATTTGTTTTGTATGAATTTCTGTATCTTTCTTTCATTTTATAATAAATAGTTAAACAAACAAAAAAGTTGTAATAGGATTTTCCTCACCAAAAATTTTAATATTAGGCAAACTTACATTACATAAACCTAATAGAAGTTTGCCAATAACTTTTACTCAATGTGTTACTTTGGTGGCGGAGCTGTAGGTGGATAACTCGAACCAGTGTGTCCCACCACATCAGACTTACACCCCGGCGTTAAGTAAATCATGCATATCTGTGCCCATTTGCGTGTGTCCCTCTCTCTGACTGAGTGCCTCACACCACTTCCACATCTCTTCCCTGCTCCTGGAATAAGCTCCTTCAAAGCCCAGTTCATGTGGCACTGCCTTCATGATTCTTCCTCAAAACCCTTAAGCTGAATTGACTCTTACCCTTTGTACATGCAGTATCTTTGTTTTCCCAATGAATTGTTATTACTTGTTTATATCTCCTTGATAATGAACCAGGGACTTATAATTGTTCCTTTTCTCTTTCTGGTATACAGTACAATATCAGTAACTATGAGTGAATAAATCAATCAGCCAAAATTAGCAGAAAGAAAAACATGACACTCAAGGAGCTTGTAGGCTAGTTATGGAAGCAGAATATCCAGAAATGCATCAATAAAAGACTTTTATTTTGTTTTTTTTTTTTACAAAGTAGCATATAACAATTGCAGATTAATAGAGAATTTACTGGATACATAAGTAGGAGAGGAGGAGGAGAATTATTGAGGTCTATGAGGAGCTGTAAATGAGTGAGTTTAGCCTTCATTCTAGAGAGAACTAGAATTGAATAGTTGATTGGTAGAGAATGGGTACTCTAGGCCAAAGCAATTGATTTGGAAGGGACCAAATAAATGTTCAATGAATAGTAATTTGAAGAAAATTGTTATCATAACTGAGTTGATAATGGAGTCATAAGAAATCAGGTTTGGAAGACAAAGGATGCCCGCTGGTACCTGTTTAGTGTTTTGTTTTGTTTTGTTTTGTTCTGTTTCAATTTTGATTCACTACAACAGTTAGTAAGTAGTTGTAAGGGACTTTTAATATTTAAAAAAAATTTTTAAGTATCCTAAATATATATGATATAAAAATTCAAACAGTATACCTTCAATTCCACTCTCCAGAGGCAACCATTTTTGTGAATTTTTTGTGTATCCTTTCAGACATTTCCTATGCATATACAAAGATATGTACATATACATACAAATATTCACTAATATCTAGACCCATATGTATATCTTATTTCTTTTTAATATAGGAATAGCATGACCCTATTTTTAAATTGCACAATATTTAATTTCCCCTATAATGCACATATAGGCTGTATCTTATTTTTCACCATTATGATAACATGTAGTGTGCTTTTCTTTTTGATCATATCTGGGATCTTTTAGTTATAATAAAGAAATTTATTCCATTTTCATTTATTGTCATAACAGATAAATCTTATCATATTTTGTTACTCTCTTTTTTACTGCTTCCTCTGTTTTCTATTTTTTACTCTATGGTTGTGGTTTTGTTTTGTGTATTTCTCTTCTGCTGATAATTTGTTGTTTTACTGGGCTTTTTGTAATTGTATTTCATATACTATGACCCGTTTCCTGATTTATCAACTTTAAGCAGTAACTGTGGATGCCTGCTTTAAAAGGTGAGGAATGCTTTCTCCTAAATCACCTCCTTGTTAGCTTCTGATTTTCATAGTGATATTTTTATATTGTCAGAGTTTATAATATTTACACTTTTCTGTAATTATTCTTCCTACAAATGTTTAGCCTTCATTTTATATTTAAATGAATGTTTTGCTCAGCTCCACTCCTGTCATTCCCCAGCTTTGCTGGGCTGAATTCTTCGTTTAGATTCAATTCTTGGTTGGCTGCTATTCATTATTAAGTAGTTTTGCAAGATGGGTCAACAAGCATTATATTCTCTTGAGTTTGCAAATGTTTGAAAACGTTTTTCTTTTGTCTTTATTTATGTTTGAGGCCAGCCTGAATTTGCCTGGATTTTTAGATGACTTGATTTTTCTCTTGACACAATACTTAATGCTTACTACATGCAATAACCCCTAATATTTTCTCTTTTATTATATTTAATTTTCTAAACGCTTGTTATCACCCATTAAGTTAATTCCATGTTCTATGGTGTTTAATTTTTTTTTTTAGAAATCTGTACTAAAATATAGTATTAGATGACAGGGCATAGTGATCTAAGGTCACCAGCCACTTGAATTCCATGTGTTCTCTCAAAATATCTTCTTGCCTGGTCTGCTGGGTGCACTGCCCTGAGGGCTTGTTTTCTATGGCCTTCCATTTTGGGAGAGCACATCACCCTAACAAGAGATCAACCTGCTTAGTGAAGCCTCTTAAATGACTTAAGGTTTTATTTTGCTGGGTTCATGTTTATCTCTGCTCTGCTCATCCTGCACTGTCAGCTACAAAGCAGGTTCATGCTTCTTTTCTCTTCTCCTCATTTACCTCCATGAAGTTTCTTCAGGGTAGAAGGAAATTTCTCTCTCAGTGGAAATCAGTCTCTTCTAGCCCTGCCTCTCCTCCCTTCTGAGGTTGGAACCTCACAAAGATTTACCCTACAATCCCAATGTCCTACCCCTGTCTTCAAACTCTCTTTTTCTAAGTAAAAGTTTGTTGTCTGTAGTCCTCTGAACTCTTTCTCTTACTTTCAGTAAAATGCCTACCCTGCTAGAGACAAAGGTATATATCAGCTCTTGATACACTATCCCTTTTGGATTGAGTTCGAATTTCATTGCATGTTTTAAGATTATGGCTGTATTCTAATTATATTGTAGATGGAATTTTCTTCCCAATTTCTCAATTGTTCATTCATTTAGAGTTCAGGGAACAAAGTAGAATAACCATACTCTTACTCTATCATTTATCACAGTCTTCTGTTAGAGATCCTTGATCCGACAGAGATATGATATAAATGCTCTTTTGAGAAAGATTATTCTAATCACCTTTTAAGGTATAGATTAAAGTGGGATATGGTGACATGTCCAAAAAATCTTAGAATAATCTAGCCAGCACAGTCTAATAGAACCTGCTGCAGTGATGGAATTATTCTATATTTGCACTGTCCAATGTAGTAGTCCCTAGCTCATGTAGCTATTGAGTACTTGAAATGTGGTTTGTGAAACTGAGAAACTGAATTTTAAATTTTTTTAAATTGTAATTAATTCCAATTTAAATTTATATAGCATCATATGGTTAATGGCCACCATATTGGACAGTGCAGATCTAGGCAATATAAAGCCTGAACACTAAACTGTGGCTAAAGTAAATGGAAATAAAAGAGGCTATCCAAGAGGTATAATGGAAAAAAGAAATAACAATGTTTTTGTAGGGGAAGAGAGAGGGAGGAGATTTAAACAATTCAAAGGTAAGTGTGCTGGAGAGAATGAGGAAGCTGGTGGTACCATCCAATCAAAAGGGGATATTATCCAGGGCTATTTTGAAAAATAGATATTTTAACAGGTTGAGTTCCCAGTGGTAAGGAGACATCCACGTGGAAATGACTATATAAACAATTAGAATTCTCACACTGAATTGGAACAGAGGGAGGTCAGAACAACCAAAAAAAAATCTATTTCCTTGACATTTCTCTCTTGAGAGAGTCTTCTCTGCTTCCATACACCCCTTTTCAGAGATTGCCTTGTCCTCCCCCACGCAGAGAGATCCTGATATATGGCATAATAATGACGGTTCACAGAAATTACTATTTCACCTACTGAGTGATTAATATGAAATTAGTTACTGAAACACTCAGTGGCGCAGAGAGGAGAAATTTGATTTTGTTTTAGAAAGGAAAAATACAAGGTAAAATATTGCTTTGCATATATGGAGTAACTTTTCATCTGAGAATCTTTACATACTCAGCAAGCTTAATTAATGAGAAAACCTCTAAAAAAGAGAAATGATGAAATAAGGAACACAGATTCTAGTGTTCTATTTCTGTGATTTTTAAAAGTCAAGCTTGGTGATTTCCTCTTTCATTAATGCACAAGTGTAGCCCCGTGTGGCAGCCATGAGATGTTCATCTTTCTGCTGAGTGATTTCTCTAGAAGGCATCCCACTTAGGAGGAATAGTAACCACACAAAATCCCGCCCCCTAACTTTATTGATGTCCTGTGCTCTATTTGCAATGGAAATCCATCCATATCATCACAGTGCAGCAAGCATCCTCCAATAATCCAGTCGGCATCGTCCCTGGAACGATTGTTTTGTTGCAGAATGGAGCAGGTTATCTTCTTCATCAAAAATTATTCAAAACAAACATCCATGAATCTGGAACTAACATGCATTGAAAGAGGACAGGCAGAGCCTCTTAACGGGTACCCTACTGTGTAATCTTCCTTTCATCTTCATTCAAAATCCCTTGGAGATTCAAGCTCCCCTTTGCACAGAATATAAATTCTTCTCATTACTTATGTGTAGGGTACATGATTTGACCTAGTCAAAAGAGATATGCAATAATGTATCCTGGCATTTATTTTCATCTGTTGTGACTTGAAGATACTGTTTTTTTGGTCCTATACCTTCTTCTTCATCTTTTTATTTTTCCTTCCTCCTCTCTACTCAAAGGGGAAAAAAAGCCATTCTGCCAAAAGGGAAAAGACCTTGAAAAATCATGGCTTTTACAGATTTTTACAAAGAGTTTGATGTTCTGTAAAATAAAACTAGCTGCCATGTGCAAAAATAGCTGTTTTTATTTGAAGAGGAAAAGATACTGAGAGAATTCAGTTTCTGTTTTTTCACTCATCCAGGCCTTCGATATACATTTCCAGGCATATATAGATCTTTCACTTCTAGCCCACGGTCCTCTCATATTCTCTGAGCCTAGTTCTTCAGATTTATCCCCATCCTTTCTTGAGTCTTTCTTTCACCACCTGAGCCAGCATCGTCTTATTTTTCTCCTCCTGTACACAATGTACCTTGTTTGCCCGGTGATGTGAAGTTACATTCTTTCCTCATTAGTGGAGAACACCTCCTGACACCATCGAGTCACCATCGTCCAATAAGATGCCACAGTGACCTTTCCATTTTAACATGTAACTGGGAATTTAGGAGATCTGGCCTAACACTTTCCAGACTAAATGAAAAATTCTCAAATTCAGTTGGATTTGGAATCCACCTAAGTATATTTTTCTGCTCCCATTCCCAGTAGTCTACACAGTAAGTACACTAATTAGCAGTAGCATTTTGTAATATCACTAAAGGCTTTAGAGCTGTGGAGTTCTGCCAGTAATGGTGTTTAATTCACTTATATGCGCCAATTCGTCTCTGTCAGGAGCCTATTAATTTCTTCACTATTTTACTCTGTCTATAGCCCCTGTATAATGAAACACAATGATCCCCATTTGTGTAACCAAAAAACTTAGAGTCTCTCATAAATTATCTCTGATCCCACTGCTTTTAGTGACCAGAAAGCCTCTGTATTTCTTTTTCATATTTAAATCAATTTTTGCAAGCTCTTTTCTTTAGAAGAATACACTAGAACTCAAAGTCACCAAATGATAAAATCACAGACAAAGTATAAGATCCTGATGGGCTCTTTAACATGCATCCCTGTCCCAAGTCAGACTTCTTTAATATTACATCAAAGATGGCCTATTCCCATGAGCACAGCCCATTTATAGGGAGGAAATGTTACTGAAAATCAGCCTCTGACTCTGCAATCAGCCCAGTCATCAGTGGGCAGGATGTTAAAATACCTATAGCATTGCTATAAAAGTAAAGACCCTGTAACAAATAAAGGTCAGAGATATAAAATTAATCCTGTGGAATCTGCTGTTGGCATTTCTGCGTGGTGTGATCTTGAGTATCCAGGAAAGTGACAGTTAAGTGACTGACTAGGAGGAATTAACATAGATTCAGGAGAGTCTCTCAATGTATCAGCATATAAACTCACATACATCTTGTTCTGCATTTTTCAGGATTGGGGCAAAACATCAGGAGCTAAGGGAAAAGCAAGCAAGAGGTCTTATTGATTATGCTGCTGGTGCAATTGGATCACTGCATGATATGGACGATGATGAAATGGACCCCAACTATGCCAGAGTAAACCACTTCCGGGAACCATGTGCATCAGCAAATGTCTATAGGTCTCCATCTCCCCCTCGGACTGGACCACTGGGGTACCCTCGGGATGGCCGTCCACTGTCTCCAGAGAGAGACCACTTAGAGGGTCTCTATGCCAAGGTCATCAAGCCATACCATCCACCAGTGCCAGTTGACAGGTAATATAACTTATTGAAAGATGAATGTAGTTTTAATTCAGTAAGTTTCAAATCATCTCTACTGCTGAAGCAGATAAAACTATATCCTTCAATCTATTAAAACTGAAATGACATAGTACCCTTGACAAGTGCTATGCTTTGACCTACCCGTAAGGTATCAGCCATCAAAAATAAAACAATTGACAGTTCTAAGGTGGCATGAATGAATCGTAGTAGTTGAGTTCATGAGGCAACAGGGAGCAATTTTTGAAGGAATATTGTAACAGAGAACTAGTGATAAAACTCTGAAGGAACATTGTCCTTTCTCCTAAGAGCCCTACTATATAAGACTTATTCAAGAAGATGGCATGACACTTGGAGGTGAAGAGTCAGAGAAGAGAGTGGTGACTTCTAAGTGGGTGTGATTATAGATAGCCTCAGAATTGCAGAAGACTTTGCAAAGATTGGGATTTTCTACTGAAGGCATATGTGATCCTGCATAGATATTCATGGGTGATCAGAGGTAGAAAGGAGATAATCTTGGCAATAGGAGTTTGATGAAGTAGAGAAAGGTAAGAGGTGACAAGGCCAAGGATCTTTAGGTTTTGCAGCTGAGGAAAGAGATAATAGGACCATCTGTCAGTACAATTGAAGTAGGTAGGGAAGAAGATGATTCCAACCCCACCTCCTGCCAAAAGCAAAATGCCTTATCCCTTGAAAGGCTGGTATAAGAGAGTGTTAGTCAATATATATTGTTAGGTGACCCTTGGAATTACACACAGAAGGAATGAGTTGACTGACCTTGGTTTAATCTGCTGTAACTTGAAGTCTGGAGGGAGGAGGTGAGGGGGGAAGGGTGGCAGGCACAAAGAGCTCTCATTCCAGATGAAAAAAAGACTTGTTTTCCAGATTCCTTTTGGTCCTGACAACCACCTACTCCCAATTAGTAACCAGCGTTTGTGTGATAGCGTGATATATCGTATATGTTTACCGTTTACATTTCCCCAGCTGGGTGATATTATGCACTTTCAATTAGGTTGGGGAGAGGAAGGAAAATCATGGCGTTTTTATGCAGACTGTGAAGTGCAGCTTCACAAGACTGATTACCTTTCAGAGCCTTTCCAATAACCAAGTGGGAAGGAAGGAGCAATTTTTAATCCTTACTGTCAAGCCTCCAGGTTGATAGTATTAAAGAAAGATGGTCAAGTTTTTCTTTGGGATAAAATGAAAATATAAATTCCTGTGACTGTGTGAGACAGCCATAACAAAACTGTTAATTCAGAGGACTGATTAAAAGCTGGCCTTTTTCTCCCAAGCCTTTATAAAGGGTTGAATTTTTATCACGTAAATAATGATACCAGGCATGAGTCTCTTCTGGCCCAGAAGACAGCCAATCTTCCCTTCTCTAAATCAGATAGGTCTTCATAGTAAACCCCTTGGCAAGTGCCCTCTGCTAGAATCCCAGTGCAGAACTGTTTCTAGAAACCTCCAAAGCCAATATTTCCGATTCTAATTCCATGAAAATAAATAATAAGCATTCTGTTTAAAAATGTCCACTACTCAAATGCATGTGGAGAATTCTGTGTTAAGCCACACTGAACAGGTTTTCTTACTTCTTTCTTCTTATCCCCAATGGCTAATGTGCATTGAAAGTCTCTAAGAGGAGCATACAACAGTCAATGCTATCACTCCCCAATTTTCTGTCACCTAAGGCTTATTTTTTTTTGTCAAACATTATGATTGTTCTTTGGAACACTAGAAGACTCTATCCTGAAGCTAATTTTCACCCACATAGATTTGACCTGGACAGAAATTTCTTAGGATAATTGTAACTGTAGCCACTATAGAATGATATCAGGGAAAAAAAAATGTTATTTACTGCCCAGCCCAGACATGTATAAGCAATATTCTTTCCTTTGGCTCTGACCTCTTTGTATTAATAAATGATCTAAAGTTCCTTCAGTGGAGTTTTAGACAGTTGTCATATTTTTGGATAACAGATCAAAGTGTAACTCTTTATACTCAAAATTATCTTTATTCTGCTCTTATCTTTTTTTAAAATTTTATTATTATTATTATTTTTTAACATCTTTATTGGAGTATAATTGCTTTACAATGGTGTGTTAGTTTCTGCTTTATAACAAAGTGAATCAGTTATACATATACATATGTTCCCATATCTCTTCCCTCTTGCATCTCCCTCCCTCCCTCCCTCCCTATCCCACCCCTCTAGGTGGTCACAAAGCACCGAGCTGATCTCCCTCTGCTCTTATCTTTAATCGTATTTAAAAATTGTCTTAAGCAGTTTTTGTCTTGGCACATAATAAGCCTTCAATAATGTTAGCTATCATCGTCATCATCATCATCATCATCATCATTATCATTACTGGTTTTTATCAGTGAGGTTCTGAACTTTCCAACATGCCTGGGTCCAGGTGAGTCTAAGCGAGTTGCTGTGGCAGCATCCCGAACAGTGCCCATAAGCAGGAACTCTGAGCTCTAACCCTACCTTATTTACAGTTAGAGGCCTGTCATTCTTTCAGTCATCTGTACAGACTTTGACTCACTCAGTAAGTGTTCATTTGGCACCTACTGTGTTCTAGCCTCTGTTGTAAGCTCTAGGGATGATACAAAGATGACTCTGATATGGTCCCATTCCAGAGGAAGTCATATTCTAGGGAGGAGGGAATCAACACATGTAAAAATAGATAATTGCAATTTAATGTAAACAGAAGAAAAAGAAGCTTTTCTTTTCTAACTCTGCTGCTCACAAAAGGTCTCCAAAAGGAAATGATATTTGAACTGGCTCTGGAAGGATTCATAAGAACTGACCAGATACAGTAGAAAAATTGTTTTCCTTACAGACTAATTAGCATGCACAGGGGTGAAGTGGCCGGAAAGAGCATGGCACATTAGGAAAGCTCAGAAGCACCCAGAACATGGAGAGTGGATGGGAAGGAAAGTGAGAGGAGATGAGGCTGGAAAGCAGATTGGAGCCAAACTGTGAATGAATAGGTTCCATCCTATACTCACCCTTATTAATTGGTAGTAGCTGTCTGCAAATCTGTGTTAAGAAGGGTTCTGATCAGGGTCCCAGAGGTTGGGGATGAAAGGAGAGATGAACGGGTGAAATACAAAGAATTCCTAGGGCAGTGAAAATACTCTGTATGATATTATAAAGATGGATACATGTCATTATACATTTGTCTAAACTCATAGAATGTACAACACCAAGAGTGAACCATAATGTAAACTACAGACTTTGGGTAATAATGATGTGTCAGTGCAGGTTCACAGTTTTAGCAAATGTACCACCCTGGCAGGGCATGTTATTAAGGAGGGAGGCTATGCATGTGTGGGTGCAGAGGGTATATGAGAAATCTCTGTACCTTCCCCTCAATTCTGCTGTGAACTTAAAACTGCTCTAAAAAAATAAAATCTTAATTAAAAAAGAAAGAAAGAAAGAAAGGAAGGAAAGAAAGAAAGAAAGAAAGAAAGAAAGAAAGAAAGAAAGAAAGAAAGAAAGAAAGAAAGAAGGGTTCTGAAGTTATGCTTGAATAGTTGTGTCTGCCCTGGGCTCCAGAAGGATGAGCAGTAGTGTGTGTGCAGTGGGTGATCCTGTGCACAATGGGAGCCACCAAAATGCCGTAATTAGGTAATGAACTGATAGATCTGTATTTGGGGAGAATAGCTCTGCCAGCTTGATGGCAGACAAAAAGGAAGATGGTTAGATGGTGAGATAAATTAAGATATGATTAGAGTAGTGAAGGATGGCAAGGGCCTGGGATAAGAGAGTGGCACTGGAGACAGGAGAAAATAAGAAAGAGCCAAAAACCTTAGCTTAAAACTAGGAGAAAGATGTTTAGCAGAGACCACAGAGGTAAGATTTTCAAATGCTTCAGAGAGGTCATTAGAATGAGGACTAAAAAGAGGATTTGGGATGTGGCCACTAAGAGGTTATTATTTAATTTAGAGAGAACAGTGTCAATAGCCAGACAGGAGGAGAGGGAAAATTACAATAAGAGAGTTGATTAGGAAGTGAGAACTGAGTGAGCATGGTGGTAAAGAGAGAGAAGAGTAGTTGTAAGATGGGAAGGCTTGCAACCTTGAAATTCTTTACATGACAGTATTTCAGAGCTAACAAGAGAATTCAGAGACCATCCACAATAGCCTTCTCTTATTATCATTGCAGAAACTGAGGCCCAGAGAAACTGGGTAACTTGCCCAAGATAGCACAGCATGGAGTCAAGACTTTATTTATTTAGTGTCTACTAAGTGTCAGGACCTGAGTTCAGTACTGGGTCCATCAGGAAACAAGGAGGAAGACGGGGACCTTCTTCTCCATATGGAGCTTGCTGTCCACTGGATGCTACAAATGTAAACATGCAATGAGAACACAGTGTGAAAAGTGCTCCTGTAAGGGAAGCATGGGGTGACTGCTGAGTTTGGGGTTGCTGGCTTGGAGGCACAGGGAACAGTGTGGGCGAAAGCCAGGAGGTGAGAGGAAGCACGCTGTGTTAGAGGAACCAGAGGAAACACGATAAAATAGAAAATAGAAACCGGAGTGAGAGGAGTAATGACGAGAGATAAGACACGAGGGTCAGAGAGCTGGGCAAAAGGCAGATGACAGAGCCTGGTGGGCCTCCGTGAGGAGTCTGGACCCCATCCTGAGAGGTAGGACAGGGCTCACAGAGGGTTGAACTGTGAGACTTAGTCCTGGAATTAAACCCCGCCTAGGCAGTTGACCCTCACCTCCTCATCTGCAAAAGGAAGGTTATATTGACAGCCTCACATGTAGTGATGCTTAAGTACGATTTTACTTTTTGCATTTTGGGGGTATCTATATAAAGTATACCTCTATTTGTTCATATATCTCTGTGTCCAAGGAACATGTCATATTGTGTGGTTCACAGAGGCTTCTGAATAGGGGCAGCTTCTGCCTCTTACCTCCCTGCTTCTCAAGGGTTGACCCTGAATGCTCAGCCCTTCTGAGAAACACTTGGCTTATAAAGGATTCATCTTTGCAAGATGGTGGTTAAAAAAATCCCTACCACCATGACGGATTCAAAAGACTGCATTTGCCCGGGACTGTTTCTCCCAGGATTTGAACAGAGCATGGGTTAAGTCCCGTCCCCAAAGCCTGGCAACTACTTAGGGTTTATAATGCATTAGGCTCCCTCCGCAATGCCAGCATTTAAAGGCTCCTACAGTATATGACCATTACAGCTTTATGTCTGGGTGAGGATACAGTAGTCCCAAGTAGGGGCAATGGAAAGTGTGTGTGGCCCTTGACGCAGTTGAGGTTCTGCGTTACTCCACGGGGTTATCTGAAATTCTTTACTAGAGTTAGCCAGATGTGTTGAACCACGCACCCCATTAGTGAAAATGCTTTTGGGTGTTAACTCCCCAAAATATGTGTATTTGTTTCTAAGTGATACTCACTTATTTACCTTACTAATATATGCATTGTAGAATACACACCAAATATAGAAATTAATAAAAAAATGAGATTTTGTTTTAAACATAAGTAATAGTTCTAATGTGTTCTTCCTCCTCTCAAACGGGGTGCACACAGCTCATTTTGGAGATGATTGGTCTCAAGTTCAGGCTCCATGGGGATAGGGACCTTGCCTGCTTTGGCTCACCATTATCTCTACAATTCCCAGAACAGTCTACACTCAATGAATAATTTTTGCCCCAAGTAACATTTACCATAGATCGTGGATCAACCTACCTGGACACAGAATCTAAACCTCATTATTAGCCCTTCAGATATTTGAAGTGGCTGCTATGACCACCTTCATTAACAAACATTTATTGAACTCCAACATGAGGCAGGCTCTGTGCTCAGAGCTGGCTTTACAAGGATGAAGAAAACAAATACATAACCTTGAGAAGTATAATCATTTCTTCAGTAGAAACTCCTCTAGCTATCTTAGCCATGTCTTATTTATAATCCACATCTTTAGCCTTCTTGGTAGCTGTATTCTGAGTACACTCAAGTCTACTGAGTTTATGACTGCCCTCTGTAGAGCGTGCCATGCAGAACTGGATTCTGTGTTTCAGATATGGTCAGAAAAGCACAGAAATCGATGGGACTCTTGCATCCTTTGGTCTTAATTCTTTACACTTGTTAATGTGGCCTAATTAACAAGGCAACTAATCAGCTGTCATTGTTGGCTCACATTGCACCAACTTAAATATGTGCTTGTTAGGTTTGGCCAATTGTTATAGCCAATAAAGATATTTTAAAGTATTGATTTTTGTCCTCCAATATATTAGCTATCCTTCCTAGCTTTATACCATCCTCATATTTAATCATTGTGGACTCGTATATGGTATTGATAAGATCATTGGTCAATGTCAAGTACAATCCCTGCAACTCATCACTCGAGACCTCCATCAATCGATACTCCTTCAGATGTTAAGTTAGCTATTAATCCAGCCTACTGTTTATCTGGTGTGCATTTTCGGTCCATCCATGAACGTCGTGGAAGACTGTTAAAAACCATAACTCATTAGATGTCCCTAAGCTTGTCATCAGAACTAACGTTATCTTCCTACCATGTTACTTGAATGTCCATTTGGTTCAGAGTTGGGCTGAACAGTTGTCCACAGAATGGACTAGCCAAATTTCTAGGGGCCTCAGAAGAGCTGTCAATAGCAACAGTGTGTTCAGTCAGACCCTGTTTGGCTGTAAACAATAGAAAACCCAACTGATATACTTGTCTCAACCTTCAAGGAAAGTAGGTGGCCCTGGCCCTCATAAAGTGGCCTCTTTTCATTTCTTTTCCTCTACTTTCCCCCAGCGGCTAGGCCTTTTTCTCATGTTGCCTCATGATTCTCAGATGGCTACTGCAGCTCCAGACTTTGTGTCCACTCTCCAAGAAGAAAGTAGGAAAAAAGTGCAAATGGCCAATGAAATGTGCCAGTCAAGTTCATCTCTTTGAAAAGATTTCCCAGGAGACCCCAACAACTTCTCATTGGCAAAACCTGTAAGTCTCCTGTAGTTACAAGACGGTACTGAGAAATAGTGTTTCATCTTTCCAGTAAGTAAAGACAAGGGAGAAAGGAGTTCTAATGGCTTTTAGGGAATCACTCCATGGAATCCACCACAGATTACCTCTAGATGATATCTCTTCTTTTGTTTTTTAATTCCATTTCATAATGCAAAAATTATAGATGGATGCTACAATGTATTGATGTTCAATATATTGTTGTGGGAGGCAATTCTTATTATGTAGACCCTCTTTTATAGCTAAGACCCAAATATTTCAGTCTGAATAACTTCTAATATCACTGAAGTAAAGCAAGTGGGGAACATGTATTCTTAGTTTTCTGGAAAACTGAAAACATACTGAAAAAGTATGTTTGGGGGAAATTCAAAGATAAGGATGATGAAGGATAAGAAAAGTGTTAACAGGAAAGCTTCATGGCCAGCTGTGAACATCTCTTGTGCTCCTGGGGCAATGCGGGATCATTGATGTCTCTTTCCCAAACAGTTGCTTGATTTCAGAGGTCTAATATTTCAGTGAGTCACAGCTTTGTCATGCACGGTTCATGCCTCTGTTGGTGTTTATCCCCAATCTCTTTCTCTAGTGATTTTTCCTGTTAATTTTACTTTCATTTAACAGCTTTTTTGCTCTCACTTCTGATTCACAACTTTGTGAGGCTGTGTGTAGGGATTTGAACAGTGAATACAGTAGATTACTTGGAGATGTGTCTTTTAGTTTCTACAAACAGAGCCAAAGTACTCTTGGTTCAGTTTGGGAATCCCAGTGATAAATGCCATATCCATAGAGAGTTAAAATTCATCAGTTGAACAAAGCAATCAGATTTTTTTTCTTAGAACATATTACCATCAATTTTTAAGTGACTTTTAAAGAATAATGAGAAATCTCTTAATGAAAGAATCTCTATGACCAGATAAGTGCTAATAGTAACTGATATACCATTAACTCTACTTTCCTCCATCCCCTCTCTTTAAAACTTGATGTTCTCATTAGCTTTTTTTTCCATCTTCTGAGACCCCTACTCTTGGGACTCTACTAGACTTATGTTTGCCTAAGTTGAGAGTTTCCAGGGGTGACAAATGTAGACACCCTTCTCCTTTATTATGCATGAGCTAGGCAAGGATGTTTGGCACTCAGTGACCATCCATTTCCAAGACCTCCACCCCTATGCCATCCCCAGTCACTGGTAGTAAGTGAGCACATTTGAGGAATGCTTGCCAAAGAATTACTCTGATTTCTTAAAGCTGTCATCTAAGCACTGACTTGACTGTTTTTCAAACAAATGTCCTGATCCTGAGGATATATTCATCTAACTTACCCTGTTTACTAAGAGAGGTAGGAGGGAATACACAGAATTATTTAGACATCATAGATAGCACAGAACAGAACCAAATACAGAGTCTTCTGCCCTCTAGGGGGATGCAGCTGATATATTGGAATAGTAATGGTGATATGCTATGAGAAGGTTAAGCCAAAGAAGCTATAGGAGCACAAGAGAAGGGCACTGAATGCAGATCTGGGTGGCCAAAGAAGACCTCCTTGGAATCTATATTGTGACCTAAAGAACAAGTAGAAATTAATCAGGCAGGCAGAAGAGCATGACAAAGGCCCAAAGAGAAAACATGGTACACTTAGAGAACTGCATATATCAGAAGAGCTAGAGTGTGGTATGTAAATTGGGGCCAGCTAGAGGAAAAAGATGAAGGTGAACACAGGCCATATTGTTAAAGGCCATATAATCTGAGATAAAGCATTTAGACTCAAGAGCAACAAGGAACCCTTGACACGGAGGTAGCTTGTTCAGATTTATGCTTCGGAAAGTAACAGAAATTCTGTAGAGTAGGTATCTATTTCACAAGTGTGAAACTAGCAGCTCAGAGAAATTAAGAAACTTACCTATAGTAACATAGGTAATAACGTTGGCAGAGCCAGGATCCCAGCCCAGGTCTGAGTCCAAAATCCATGCATGTGCTTCCAGCTATGCTAGGGATTTTCAAACTGCAGGCTGTAACCTTGAAATCCATTTAGTGGGATCAACCAACATTTTTTTTAAGAAAATAGGATTGACAAGAATAGAAAAGATCATTGCATAGATTGTAATAAGTGTAAGAATTATTTCATTATTTCTTTAAATTATATATGTATGTAAAATGTATATACATATATGCATATGTATACAGAGTATACAGGGTATGTGAGTGAATACTGGGATATGATGCAAAATGCATTTATCACTGTAGATTGCAGTTTACAATGTTGGAATCCACTAAATGTGCAAAGAGCATGCATGTTGCTCCTCACCTGCCAGACACCCTGCCCTCCCTCTCTCCCTCATTCATTCATTCATTCATTCATTCATTCCATTAAAAAATATTAGATGTCTGTTAGGTGCAAAGCATCCTACTCAAAGCTATAGAGGTACAAAGAAGTATCAGAAGCCTTAGGCTTTGACCTACTTCTCTGTAGTGGTGCTAGATTTGTGTTGATCTACCACACTTACTCCAAGCCTCTTGTGACCTGAGGTTTGCATTACTCTATTAGGTGAAGCCACATACCTTTTCATTACACAATCTTTGCTGATACTAGAGACAGATTCCAAAGTACCCTCTTCATAATTTCTGTATTTAATGCAATGTGTAATCAAGAATAAGCCATTGTTAGGTCAGTTGCTTTCCTGTGTTTATCCTTTCAAACAATAAATAATCAGTGGGATGAGAAAGGGCAGTAAAAGATAGTTTTAATGTCAGTACTCATAAGTGTCCAACATCTTAAAGAGATGTTTTAATATTTATACACTGCAGAATACTCTCCCCTCTGGAGAGGTGACTGGGAATTGATATGAACCCAGACAGAAATAGAGTTCAAGAGCCATTGTTTTGCACAGACTTTCAATCAAGGCTGAGTAGCACTCTGGATTCCCTCAAACTTGGCTATTACTCAGCCTCTGGCTTTCCTCTGAGCACAAGGCTAGGAGGGATATTCGCTTCAGTGCAGACACAGTGGATTTTCTATGTCAAGGTCAGTAGCTGGACTGGGCGCAAGCCATGCCCATCCTTAGAGCAAAGCCTGGCTGGGTATCCTTATACAACTCCTTCTTATTTTCTTTCTGGCTTAGTATCCTCATCTATAAAATGAGCATAATCGTAGTACCTACCTAAGACTGTTGTTACAAGAATTTAACTGAGTTTATGCATGAAAACAAACAAACAAAAAAACCAGCATCCAGCAGTTAATAAGCACCATTAAAGTTTAAGCTAATATTATATATGCTGTTATCTGGGCATTTACACCATTCTGCAATTAAGAGTACTATTAATCTCCTAGGAGTGAATTAAAGTTGGGTGGAGAGTTCCAAAATGTTCTTACTTCTCCATTTAGTAAATTTTTTTTCAGTTTGGATGAACAGTTCTTGCCAACATGACCTCATGTATTTTTGTTTGCTTCTTTCATAACCATATACTTATAGTTATTATCTATAGCCATGTTTATACATAATTATAATTACTTCTTAACTCTTTATTTTGAACTTTTTATAAAGTCACAGGAAGTTGAAATATAGTGTAGAGAAATCTCTTGTACACTTCACCCAGTTTTCTCCAGTGGCTGCATCTTACATAATTATAATACAATATGAAAATCAAGAATTTGATTTTGGTACAATGTGTGTGTAGTTCTATGCCATTTTATCACACATTTAACCACTTCTGCAATCAAGATGGGGAACTAATTCATCAACACAAAGCTATCCTTCCTGCTACCCCTTTACAGGTATACACCCTCTTCCTTCCACCATCCCCAACCCCTGGCAATCATTAATCTGTTTCACATCTCTATAATTCTGTCACTTCTAGAATACTGCATAAATGGAATCACATAAATGGGGAAGTTTGTGACATTTTGAGATTGGCTTTTTTCACACAATATAATGCCCTTGTGATCCATCTGAGTTGTTGTGGGTATCAGTAGTTCATTCCTTTTATTGCTGAGTAGTAGTCTGTGGTATGGACGTACCACAATTAGTTTAATCATTCACCTATTGAGGGACATTTTAGTTATTTCCAGCTTGGTAACAGAGCTGCTATGAATAGTCACCAATAGATTTTTGTGTGAACATTAAGTTTTATTTCTTTCTTTCCTATCTGTAAGTTTCTAACTTTATTTCCTTATCCTGTCTTATTACAATAGCTAGAACTTCCAGTTCTATGTTGAACAGCAATCACAAGAGTGAACTCCTTGACTTGTTCCTGACCTTAGGGGGAAAGCATTCAGTCTTTCAACATTAAGTATCATGTTAGCTTGGTTTTTTGTAGATGTCTTTATCAAGTTGAGGAAGTTCTCCTTAATTTTTAGTTTTCTGAGTTTTTTTTTTTTTTAATCATAAATGGGTATTGAGTTTTGCCTAATGTTTTTCTGTTTCAATTGATATGATCTTGTGATTTTCTTCTCTAGCATGTTAATATGTTGGATTACATTTATTACTTTTCAACAACAGAACCACCTTGCCTCCTGGAGTAAAACGCATTTGGTCATGGTATATAATTCTTTTCACATATTACTGAATTTTATTTGCTAAAATTTCTGTACGAATTTTTGCATCTATATTCATGAGGGATATTGGTCTGTAGTTTTGGAGTGTTTTTGTACTCTCCTTGGGTTTGGTATCAGGGTAATACTGGCTTCATTGAATGGGTAGGAAAGTGTTACCTCCTTTTCTTTTTCTGGAAGAAATTGTATAGAAATGATGTTAATTCTTCTTTAAACATTTGGTAGAATTCTCCAGAAAAACCATCTGGGCCTAGAGATTTTGGGGAGGTGTTTTTTTGTTTGTTTGTTTGTTTTTTAAATATTTATTTATGTTTGGCTGTGTTGGGTCTTCGTTCCTGTGGGAGGACTCCCTCTAGCTGCGGCGAGCAGGGGCCACTCCCCATTGCGGTGCGCGGGCCTCCCACTATCGCGGCCCCGCCCCCCCCCCCCCCCCCCAGCTGCGGAGCACAGGCTCCAGACGCGCAGGCTTAGCAGCTGTGGTTCACGGGTCTAGTTGCTCCACGGCATGTGGGATCCTCGCAGACCAGGGCTCGAACCCACGTCCCCTGCACTGGCAGGCAGACTCTCAATCACTGTGCCACCAGGGAAGCCCTTGGGGAGGTTTGTAATGAGGAGTTCAGTGTCCTTAATAATTATAAGGCTGTTCAAATTATATTATGTGAGTTTTTATAATTTTTACTTTTCTAGGAGTTGGTCTGTTTCATCTACGTTGTCAAATTTATGTGTATGGAGTTGTTTATAGTATTCTTTTATTATTCTATTGGTGGTATATTCCCTTACTGAACTATGGAGTCTAGTAACATCCTCTGTTTCACTCCTGATTTTAGTAATTTGTTTCTTTTCTCTTTTTTCTTTGTCAGTCTCATTGGAGGTTTGTTAATTTTACTGATCTTTTTTAAGAACCAGCTATTTTATTTTATTAATTTTCTCTATTAATTTTCTGTTTCAAATTTCACTGATTTATGTTCTTCATTATATCCATTTTTCTGCTTACTTTTTTTTGTTTTCTTTTTTCTCTTTTCCCTAATTTTTTGCAGTGGGATCTTAGATTACTTATTTGAGACTTTTTTTCTTTTCTAGTGCAAGCATTTAATGCTATAAAATTCCCTCTCAGCACTGCTTTAGCTGTATCTTATAAATTTTGATATATTGCATTTTCATTCTCATTCAGTTCATTGTATTTTTTTTATTTCCCTTGAGACTTTCTCTTTGACCCATGGATTATTTAGAAGTGCATTGTTTAGTTTCCAACTGTTAGGAGACTTTCCTATTATCTTTCTGTTCTTGATTTCTACTTTTACTCCATGTGATCAGAGAACAAACTCTGTAGATTTTTTACTTTCTGTTTTAAAGTTAAAATATCCTCATGTGATTGTGGATTTATCTACTTCTTCTTTTAGTCTTCTCAATTTTTGCTTTATGCACTTTGAAGTTTGTTATCAGATGCATGCAAATTTAGGATTGTCATATATTCGTGAAGGATTGACCCATATATTATTATGACTCATATCATTTTATTTCTAGTAATTACTACTGCTTTAAAGTCTACTTTGTCTGATATTGATAAAGTTATATCACCTTTCTCTTGCTCAGTTTTTGCTTAGTATATCTTTTTCATTCTTTTACTTTCAATATTTCTGGATCCTTATATTTAAAGTGTGTCTTTTGTAAGAGGCATATAGTTAGCTTTGGTTTTGTTTTCATATCCAGTCAGGTAATATCTGTATTTTAATTGTAGTATTTATGGTGCTTACATTTAATGATTCTGCATATATAATTTGATTTAAGTTTCTATTTCACTCTTCATTTTCTACTTGTTCCACCTATTCTATGTTTATTCTTCTCTGTTTTCTTGCCTTTTTCAAGATCATTAATCAAGCATTTTGTGTGATTCAGTTTTTCCCTTGAGTCTGAGTTTGTTATACATTTTTATTTATTTATTTATTTAATTTATTTATTTTTGGCTACATTGGGTCTTCATTGCTGCATGCAGGCTTTCTCTAGTGGTGAGCAGGAGCTACTCTTCATTGCAGTGCGCGGGCTTCTCATTGCAGTAGCTTCTCTTGTTGCAGAGCACGGGCTCTAGGCGTTCGGGCTTCAGCAGTTGTGGCACATGGGCTCAGTAGCGGCTCGTGGGCTCTAGAGTGCATGCTCAGTAGTTGTGGCACACGGGCTTAGTTGCTCTGTTGCATGTGGGGTCTTCCCAGACCAGGGCTTGAACCCGTGTCCCCTACACTGGCAGGTGGATTCTTAACCACTGTGCCACCAGGGAAGCCCTTTTATACATTCTTTCACTCTTCTTTTATTACCTTCAGTACTCAAGAGATGATAACACGCATTCTTGATTTATTGTAGTGTAAGATAAATTAGTACTTTTATCATTTCTTGAACAATGTATGGACGTTGGAACACTTTAACCACATTTAGCCCACCTACTTTCTAGGCTATGCTTTCATGTATTTTAAATCTACATATCTTTTGAACTCTGCAATACAATGTAATTATTATTTTATATGATAACTATTCATTTATTTTAACTATTTTTATTTCTCCTTGTTTCTCTCTGAATATCTTTGCTTCCATCCTGGGATATTATTCCTTTTTCCCTTTATAACTTACTATGGTATTTCTTGTAATGTGGCAAAGCCTCTCAGTTTTTGTTTGTTTTAAAATATTTTTATTTCATATTCATTTTTAAGGATAGTTTCTTTGGGTATGTAGTTATCAGGGTTTTTTTTGTTTGTTTGCCTGTTAACGTTTTAAAGGTATCATTCCAGTATTTCTGGCTTCCAATGTTTTCATCGAAGTCTGTTGTCAGACTGCTGTTACTCCTTTGAAAATGATGTATTTTTTGTCTTTGATTTATTTAAAAGTTTTCTGTCTTTGGTTTTTCAGCAGTTTTACGATGGGGTGTGTGTGTGTGTGTGTGTGTGTGTGCGTGCATGTGTATGTGTGTGTGGTGTTGTGTTTAAACAGGGTTAGGATTTGTAGAGCTTCCTAAATCTGTGATTTAATGTCCTTCATCAATTTGGAAAATACTCAGCTGTTGTCTCTTTAAATATTGTTTCTGTTCCATTTTCTTGCTCTCTTTTTTCCTTCTGAGACTCCAAAGACACAAAAATAGTAGACCATTCTGTACATGTACATGTTCCTTGCTGTCTGTTCTGTGCTTCTGTTTTGCTTGCTTATTTGTTTTTCTCTACGTTTCAGTCTGGTTATTTTTGAACACCGTGTCTTCCAGTTTAATAGTCTTGCCTTTTGCTCTATCGAAAGTTCTATTAATCCCATCTGTTGAGTTCTTAATTTTAGTTATTGTAATTTTCAGGTTTAGAGTGTCCATTTGTTTGTTTTACCCCAAGATCCTACTGTTCTGATGAAATTCTCCATCTTATCATCTTTTTTCTTGACTTTATTAATTACAGTTTTTTTCAGAACCATGTCTAATAATGTAAATATCTGGATTAGCTGTGGGTTGATCTGTACTGTTTTATTTTCAGTCATTTGGTCTTATCTCCTGGTATGCATTGATTGAATGCTAGACATAGCACTTGAAAAATTGTAGAAATAATCTCCGGTTGATGTTATCTTTCTCCAGAGAGGATTTTTTTTTGCTTTCTGGCAGGCAGTGAGAGTAGGGGCATATTGCCTTAATCCAGTCTTGGAATTAGGTGTCTGGAAGCTGGATTTTAGTTGTTTTAACTGTAGTCTGTTTGTAGTTTGTTCTTACCCTGGGGGTGTAGCCTTTCTGTGATCCTAACTAGAAATCTTGGTTGTTTACCAGGCCCTTATTCCTTAGCAGACATAAACTCTAATTTCTATTTTCCCAACCCTATGGGAGTGTCAGATTTTCTGACAAGTCTCTTAGCCACTAAACTGTGCTCACATTTTAGCACTTGATTCTGTGCTACTTATGAATTAGCAAATGACTTGCAGAGAATAGTGCCACAGAATATTGGGCTTAATTCAATGTGCTTACCTGCTTTTCAGAATCAGTCTTAGCCCCTCAGTTTCTGGCTGCTTTGGGAGTTCTCCAATGCCATCAAGCAGTTTTTTTGTTTTGTTTTGTTTTTTCCCTAATTGGTTCAGCTTCTCTGGTTCTTCTTATGAAAATGAGACTACGACAAGCTATTCCATCACTACCAAAAACAGAACTTTCTTTTTATTGATGTTGGTGTTGATAATGTTCATGGTTATTTATGGTTAATAGACGTTGTTAGAAGAATAAAAAAACTAAGATGTATGATAGCCACATGTATAGGGTCTGGTACATAGTAAGCACTCATAAATGGTTTGACATTTGAATCTAAATATATACTGATTTTGAAAAATTGTAGAAGAGATTTGTCATTAGCATTCAGTTTTTTTCGTGTTGTTCTTTCTTGTGGAGGCCCCAGAGAACAGCATCACTGTCGTGCTCTTGAGTGTTGGTCTCATGAACTTTACATCAGTAACATTTCTAAAGGCTACCTCTCCTTACCATGCTCTCACTCAGAGACCCTGTAGGCCATTGTCACCATTTCAGTGACCATGTTTAGCAAGTGGGAGGTAAGCTTGTTTCCTTCTCTTGCAGCTCATGCCTCAGTATTTTTCCATAGAGAACAACTAATCTGATGGTGCTCAACTTCAACCCTTTCTCTACTTAACTGTTTTCCTGTGTTCTGCCACAGCTTTCCACCCACTGCAGCTTTGTTCCAGGCTTTTTCTTCTGGCAGCGAGGCCAGTGTTGGTGAAAGCTGGCAAGTATCTTATGAATTGGTTTCTCTGTGCACTTATGTGAGTGAAAACTAAGAAATGCCAAGAAAAAGAAGCAGAACTAGATCTAAATGTTTCAGAAATTCAGGACATTGTAGTACCAAAAGGCTTGTACGTGCTTAATTCCAGTTTAAAGTCTGGAAACAGCTTTTATGAGTGTATGTAATTTCCAAGTCTTAAAACTAATTCACTGGAAAGCAAAACATGTAAAGCAGTAGACTTCAACAGTAATTTTTAGATCATATGAGTCTACATGCAGTTTTGAAGAGGCTCAGTCCATAGATTTCCTTTTGGGTCATTTTTTTCTTCTGAGAAGGAATTTCTCCAAACTTAGCTATATCAGATAGAATATGTCCAGAATCTACTTAGATGTGGGTTTTAGGATATAGAGGCATAATATATATGAGGATTTTCAAGACTAAGGCTGGTGATAGTGATGAAGATGGTGATGATAGCTAATAATAGTATTCATTGAACACTTAATATGTGCTCAGTATTGAGACATTTTACATGCATTGTATTGCCTCTTGAGAAGTATCTAACTATCCATTACCTCTCTTGAGATTATCATCTTTCTCCTAGTGTTCAATAGCATGGAATTTGAATTTGGGTGTAAATCCTAGATATAAGATCCTAACTCTACCACTCTGTGGTCCTTGGCCATAGTATGTAACATCTTTGAGCCTCTCTTTCTTCACCTCTAGGGTGACTGTGATGCCATGTCTCATAGGATTCTTGGATATTTGAAGAGTTAATGCATGTTAAACTCATAGCACAGTGGCTGTCTCGTTTTGAGTGCTAAGCAAATTTTGGCCATTATTTTTTTTCTCACTTTTTTTTTTTTACCACTATTG
Source organism: Balaenoptera ricei (assembly GCF_028023285.1). Classification (NCBI taxonomy): domain Eukaryota; kingdom Metazoa; phylum Chordata; class Mammalia; order Artiodactyla; family Balaenopteridae; genus Balaenoptera; species Balaenoptera ricei. The sequence continues at coordinate 91,157,959 of NC_082645.1, forward strand.
GTTAAGATACCCTTCCCTTCAGTAGATCAGTCAGGTGGAGAATGTAGTGAATAGAAATATATAAAAATAGGAGAAAGGGGGATTACAGGAACCACTGAGGATGTGTCCTGAAACAGCTTACCTTTCAGGCCAGGGCTTAGGAAACATGGTTCTTTTACACTTGTTTGAGTTTCATAAAATTTACTATTTAATGACTCCCCATTCCTTCAACCAATATTTATTAAGATTTGGTCATAGTTCTTACTATCATGGAACTTAAGATCTACTGGAGGAAATAAACATCAAATAATTGTAACTACTTCTTGAGTACTCCCAAGGAAAAGTACAAGGTGCTGTGAACATATTTGATGTTATGAAGAATTAACTGAGAAAGTGACATTTAAGTTGAGACTTGAAGGGTGAGTAGTTGTCGAAGTTTGGTGGGGGAAAAGGAATGAAGGGCATTTCAGACAGAAGAGCAACATAGGGGAAAGCCCTGATGTGGAAAAGAGCTTGGCATGTGTGAAGAAGTGAAAGAAGGTCCTCTTACCAACACCAGGCAGAGCACAAAGAACTGAGGCTTAATAATTGGATGAGTTAATCAGTCTGCATGGTACTTTCTTTCTCTTCATTGGACCAAGAGGTATGCCCTAGCACAGATCACAACATAGAAAAGGTGCTTCATTTTCTTCAGCATCACATCTCAGGGTACCCATCATTATTAGCCTATTCAGGGACATGCACCTCCTAGCTCCCAGAGATCTAACCCATTTCCCACCCCATCACTCACTCACAGGGCTATGAGATGCCTTATTAATCTGATAAATGTAAACTCCTGCAGTTAAAGATCAACTATTAATGGTCCGAGGTCGTGGTTCTCAAACTTGAGCTTGCAAAAGAATCACCTGAAAGGCTTGTTACACCACAGATCTGGGCTCCATCCCAGAGTTTCAGATTTAGTAGGTCTAGGATGGCACCCTAAAATTGACATTTCTAACAAGTTGCCTGGTGGTACTGATGCTGCTGGCCTGAGTTCTGTACTTGGTGAATCACTAATTTAAGGTGTCTTTCTTCTTTCAGCAGTTTAACAATCACCATTAGTTAACTCAAAGAAAAATACTCAGGGAGGGCCCAAAAGGGAAAATACTAAAATCAAAGCTACACATTGTAGGTAACTGCTGCATTTGCCTAATTGAACCATACCTTCTTATAGGCAAGACTTACCTTAAATATCTGTATTCCCAGTGCTTAGGACATCGTAGGTACCCAATACATGTTGATTAAATGAGTTGATTAGTGAAGGAATCACTGAATGGATCTGTTTCAGTGGCTTTTATACATTATTCTTTGGAAAGTTCTCATGATTCCTTTCAGTCTGAAAGGCCTTCTTGGAGAATAAATTATTGTCATTCCGTTGGAATACAACCTCAGAAACTGAGGAGTCAAGATATGCTTGTATTTTAAGTGCTTACTTGGATTAAAAACTGAATTGCTAGCAGGATTACAAAATGCCAAGTTCGCTGAGACTCAGATTGTTTACGTGCACGTTTGGTTCTAAATTCTTTCGTCAATCAGTACATTTCTGTATCTAATTGCGATGTTAATGTTTTGGGGTTTGTTTTTTTTTTTTGACACCTGCACATGAATTTTCAGTCAAAACCAGCTTCAGTAATTTTCACAGGTATAATATAACTAAAACAAGGCTCATAACCACCGATGTGTCACCTACATTACATGGATAATGAATTCAGAGGTGCTGTACCTCAATTCACCTTGTGATTCAGAAAACGGTCTGCTCTTTTTCCCATTTTCACTCTCACAGTGTTGTAAAACATTTTTAATGAACACTTTAACATTTTTTCTCGTTCCAGGAGCTTGGAGTTTTAGTAGACGATGCAACATAATTTTGATTTGCGATTCTTTATGTTTGTCTTTGGAATCCTTATATTTGGATAAAAGAAAAAGAAAAATGTCCAAGATTATCATAATCCTCCAAGATATAATATTTGTAATCTGGAAGTATATTACTGCCACCAATCAAATCACAGTCTAGGTCCTGATGTTTGGAGCTGGGTTTGATGTGGGCCATGCATCAAATCTCAGATGTGAGCCAGGCGCTGGCTAATGGGTCAAAGTCTTCTATGTACTATGATGAGCCAACCTGAACAGTTCTGTGCCCAGTTTTTAGCTTGGACCTTGACCCTAGCTGACACCTGTAAAATTGCAAGTAACTTCTCTGTAGGCGCTAATAGAGTCCTAGTTAGAGAAAAAGTCATTTTAGCATCAGCTGACATTTATTTTTTTGCCCTGCCCCTTACTTGTTTTGAATGGATTCACCTAACTGGGGTCAGCCACCAAAAAAGGATGTGGTGCTGTACTTGTTGTTTCTGGTTGCCCAGTGCTAAAGAATATCTTGGAGATGATATTTCCTATTCTTCTTTAAACATAAAAGTTGAAGAATTTGAAAAATGGATCCAAAATATCATTGCAAGGGTGCACTCACTTGGAGAACTCAGCTGAGATGAGGAGCTTTCCCAGACATGTATCACCTTTGGGCATCCAGGGTAGCTGTGGCCTGGCCCGGCACTGCCTTCAGGCCCTTCAGAAGGCAGCTGAATGATGTTAATGTTAACATTTCACTGTGCCTTAATTCTTTTTTTAAAAACTGTCATTTAGTTTTAAATGCTAATATGCATATGGTTAATTAAGAAGCCAAAATTGGCTATAAGCTTGGTGAGCTCTAAGAACAGGGAGCGAGAGATCATTACGCTTCTGTTCATAGTTAGCTATTTGTGAACCAGCTGATAATGTGCAAAATTAAGATTTCGTAAGCGGCATTTTAAATGAATGGTTAATGGCTGAAGATTAATTAAACAGTCAGAATTGCTAAAGAAAAGCTGTTTAAGATTATGTTTATAGGCCAGTCACTTGCACACTGAAACTGAAATCCTGATAGATTGTGGCCTTTTCTGTTTGCCGAGAGAGCATTTTTAACAAAGCAGGCCTTCCCGAGTAGGAAGACCCGTCGTTCTCACACACCCGTGTGGCCTGGCAGTAGCCTCAGGGACGTTCCTTTGGAGGAAAAGCTGCCAAGTAGGAAAATGGGCTAGAAAAGTTTTGTTTTTTTTTAACATCTTTATTGGAGTATAATTGCTTTACAATGGTGTGTTAGTTTCTGCTTTATAACAAAGTGAATCAGTTATACATATGTTCCCATATCTCTTCCCTCTTGCATCTCCCTCCCTCCTACCCTCCCCATCCCACCCCTCTAGGTGGTCACAAAGCACCAAGCTAATCTCCCTGTGCTATGTGGCTGCTTCCCACTGGCTAGCTATTTTACATTTGGTAGTGTATATATGTCCATGCCACTTTCTCACTTCGTACCAGCTTACCCTTCCCCCTCCCGTGTCCTCAAGTCCATTCTCTAGTAGGTCTGTGTCTTTATTCCCGTCTTACCACTAGGTTCTTCATGACCTTTTTTTTCCCCTTAGATTCCATATATATGTGTTAGCATACTGTATTTGTTTTTCTCTTTCTGACTTACTTCACTCTGTATGACAGACTCTTAACTCCATCCACCTCACTACAAATAACTCAATTTCGTTTCTTTTTATGGCTGAGTAATATTCCATTGTATATATGTGTGCCATGTATTTTGTTGAAGGGATCTTCACTAAAGCCTTCATCCCAGGTAACTAGGCATATTTTATTCCTTCCTGAGTGCTGCATAGTTCTGAGTTAGAGCAGACAGAACCCATGGGGTTTTTAAGAAGCTGCTCTGCAATTCTGTAAGAGTGACAAAGCATTGCAGGATATTGTTTTCAACCTGTAGTGGATACTTCCTTTAGACTGAAACTGCTAGCCGTCGTGGAAGTGGAAACATGGATTTTGTGCACCTGGCTCTACCATAGGTTCCTTGGGGGCAAGGTTTGCCTTGTGCATAGGAGGTGCTGTAAAAATATATTTTGAATGAATAGCTCAACTCAATAATCGTTGAATAAATAAAGAAATGAACGGGCTACTGAAAAGTTTGGTAGTGGAATATCAAACGCTCTTTTAAATGTCTTTCCACCCATCCAACTAAATGGTCACCACCCTACTCGTCTCCTGCACCAGGTATTAATGTGTGGCTATGCGATGACAGTGTCCCAGCCTCAGGGATCATAGAGGTTAGTGGAGAAGACACAGACATGGCAACAAGTAAATCCATCACAGCCATGCTGAGCACAGGAAGGGAGCCAAGGAAGGGAGTTAGGAATCTCAGGATGAGGGTGGGGTCAGTCAAGAGTGTATTTTCCTATAAATTGCAAGTAAAATAATTCTAGTGATTTTAAAAAAATATTAACATTAAAATGTACTTTTTCATTTTGAGTCCATTCAATTCAATCCCCTGCTTCCAAGCAGAAGACCCAAATCATACAGGCCAGACAGTTGTGACTCCCGTGTGAAAGTTCCCTAGAGATGGAAATCCTGCAGCCTCCCTTGGCATCCTGTGCTAGTGTTTAATCACCCTTCTAATCAAGAAGTTAATCCTATTTCCTCTTCTCCAGCCTTCTTTGAGTTGGTGGAACCTGTGAAATACCCATGAGACCCCTCAGAAGCCTTGAGAAGTTAATTAGTCAACACCAGGCTGCCCTAGGTTCAGCAAGGGGCCTTGTAATGTGAGGCCTGTACCTGCACTGTAGTGCCGGGATGACTTTGTTATATCTCTAATTAGTCAAAATTGTTTTCCTCCTGGTTTAAAGAGAAGGAGAGCAACTTGACGTTTTAGCATGTTTTTTAAAAGTTGTTTTTATTACATTTCATCTACATATTTACTTAAAGACAATTGAAGTTTAACCTAATGTCATATAACTCAGAAGCCACATTGCAATGTTTGGTCAGATATAAAATTAAGTATTTTAATAATGATAGCCAGCACTAAACATTATTGAGAATTTGCTCTAGCTGGACACTGTATTCACTGCTTTGCATGTATCGTTTAACCTCCTGACCAGGTAGTATTTTTACTATTCCCTAAGCCCAAATGAGGAACCGGAGTTGCAAAAAGGGTAAGGAAGTGGCCTGATGTCATCAGGGGAGGGCCAGGATTTGTACCTAGGTAGCCTGAATCCAGAGCCTAGATAGACACTTAACCACCATGCTATGTTGACTTTTGTATTCTTTTTTTAAGGATATTTTTCTTTCTCTAAAATTCTATTTCATTATCTAGACTCTTTTTTCCCCCCATATGTATAAAGCCCAAATCTATAAACTTATCTTGTGGAAAGTAATAGCACTCTCCTGAATAACAGTCCCCAGGTCAGCAGCAGCTCTTGCCGCAATTATGGGCAGTTGAGTGGCAAGTCATTCTGCTTTAAGAAAGGCAGTATCGGTTCACTTTAGAAAAACGGATAATTCAGAGCTTTTTCTGTTCTGGTGAAAATCGAATGATGCCAAAGGAAAGAAAACAGGCCCTTCTGGGATAAAACCTGCCCCATTGAAGGAAAGGGGTAAAAACTTGTTTGCAGATGTCAGAAGCATCTGGGGAGCAGTGATGTCCAATAATTGCAGATAGAAGCTGCATTAATTGACCAGAGATGGGTTGAAAGCTGCCTCCAACCAGGATCCCTAACTCACCGCTTCTCTTTTCATAAGCCGAGTGAGAGGCAGGAGGTCACCTTCCATGGGGTTCACCAGACAGGAAGTGAGCAGCTGGGACAGAGAAGTCTATCTCTGCAAAGGAAAAGCTTAGCTTCTCCAACTGCTGCATTCAGAGTACCTGTGGATCTTGTTAAAATGTAGAGAGTTTGATTCCAGAGGGCTAAGGTGGGGCCTGAGGTTCTGCCTTTCTAACGAGTTCCCGGATGACTGATGCTCTCACCCTGCCGGTCCAGGGGCCACACTGCAATGAACAAGGGCGTAGGCTAGAGTAAGGCAGCGCTTAATTGTTGTCCGTTTTAAAAATCATTTTAAATAAATACGTGGCAAATCTTTTTATAACCTTCCAAAGTTTCAGCTGTCACTTCCTCACATTGGCGAGATATGTGAGAACGCTCATTCCTGTACAGGCCAGAATATTCTTGGCTCTGGGGTTCTGTTTCCTGGAAAGGAGAGAATGGCTTTCTTTTCGTCTTATTTGTATTGTAAAAGCTGCTGTCTGCATCAGCGTCCTGGCTTTGACCTCTTGCTGCACTCAGAGAAGTCTCTTGCACCTTTGCCTCGTCCTCTGTCTTCACAGTTGAATAAGTGGAAATTTTAATTTCTTTCTTTAAGCGCTCTTACACATCTGCCAAGAGAAGTTAGTTTTATCAATACAAATCAGTAATCCATTCTTCCCACCACACCCCATTCAGTTAAGAGTCTCAGTGGCTCTGTTTATTCCATCGCTTGATTTAAAGCCAGTTACATTAAAATTCTATGCTTTATTCTCATATTCGTATCATGGTACTATTTTAACTAAATACTATCTTTTCTGATAAAGAGTATCATCCTCATTGAACTACACTCTAAACAAGGACAGAAGTTTCTAGGGTATGTCCTTTTCTACAATTTTGTTTGAATGCCAATATTTTAGATTAAATTATTTGTTCCTTTGTTTGAATAACAAAAAGAAGTAGACACCACTAGAACCATTTGTAACTTAGGAGCAGAGAGAAAAAGGATTTTTTAGTGTGGGAGTCGGGTTGCATATTGGTGTATTTATTAATTATGTGAAATGCCACTGAATTGTAATAAATGGGAAGATGTTCTCAATTAATGAGACTTTCTTCTCTCTGTGGGAAACAGGCAAAATCGAGACCAGAACCATGATGCCCAGCCTGGTGTCAGGACGGTGGGGCTGTTTGACTTTAGAGCAGCTCTGTCCAATAGAAATATATGTGAACCACACATATAATTTAAAAAATTTTAGTAGCCTCATTTAAAAAGGTAAACTTAATTTCATAGCGTATTTTATTTGACCCAATATATGTAAAATATAAGTTCAACAAGTATTCAAAACAATTTTTATGGAACTATTTTATATTCTTTTTTTCATACTAAGTCTTTGAAACCTGCTGTGTATCTTACACTTTTCAGTGCATCTCACTTTGGACTAGCTGCATTTCAAGTATTCAGTAGCCCCATGTGGTTATTGGCATACTCACAATGCCAGCTGATGCTGCAATTTGAAGTTTTTCAGATACTAGAGTCCAGACTAATGGAAGGACCTTCTCATTTTAGGGTGCTCTGATGGCAGAAAACTTTGCCTTATGTTAAACCCCAAACTTCTGCTAGACGAGCTTGACTATTCCTTCTCTCACAAGAGTTTACAGGATAGAGTAAGAAAAAGACACGTAAACAACCCATTCCCAGTGCCAGGGAACAGACAAATCTGTCAAGCCTACCTTTTCCATCTCTAGAGAGCTGTACCCCACCTTGGTGCCAGATGCTGCAGTGAGGTAACCTCAAAATGGACTGAGCTAGACAAGATGCTGGTCTGATCGTACCCGAGATCTGTCCTTGCTTTGCCTGGAAGGAAGACAGAACCAATGATCTAGCTTGGTTTAAAAGACTTTTACCTTAAACAGGAGAATAGCCTGGCCTTCAGATATGGAGTATGAGTAGTCTCTCCCATATAAAGGTTTGTCATCAACCTAACTCAGGCATGTGTATGACCAGTTACAACAGCGTAACACCCATGTGATTCTCACTTAACTACAATCCTTCCTTCCTTTCCAGTAGTTACTCATTCTAGCCAGGATTAGTGAAAGGCACTGCCTCAGAGCAGAACCTTCTCTTTCCTTGGGTTGCACTTATTCTCAGTCAACTAATCATCCTCTCAAGATAGCATGTCTCTAGAAGTTTATATAATGACAGACTCGGTCCTCACGTTATTAATACCCATTTTTAATTACAAGCCTTTCTTGCCTACCATTGCTGCTATTTTGTGCCTGTGACACCTCAGTATGGAGCACCATTATCTACCTAGATGCTCAAGCCAGAAATCTGAGGTCCTTCTTGAGACTTCCACCTCCCTTAGCCAAACACCCAGACTCTTTCCCAGGAAGATCCATGGGAATGGGTAGCTTTGCTTCTCATGTCCATGCACTGCATTTCTCCTTGAGGAAATGTTGGAGCCAACATTCTTCAAGCACTTCTTTGGATCCATCATGCTTTCCCTTTGGCATTGCACTAATCTGGACAAGGCTCAGTTTGGGGTGCTACAGTGACTGAACTAGGTAACATTGCCCTGTGCTCCCTATGTACATCACCTTTTACAAATGCTCTCCAAGTACAACTCCCTATTCAGCTCTCTTCTTGCTGAAGCTCTCCCCACCCTCCCAATTTTCTAAGGACCCCAACCTTAGTTGCATGACCCAAGACCATTGCTCTAACTGACTATAGTGCCATTTCTCCCTGTGCTTGTTTGTTTGTTTGTTTGTTTTCTGGGTTAAGCCCTATGTGTTATTCAGGATTTAGCCCAGCCTCCACCCCTCAGGGATCAGCTTCCCCTGAGACCTGTACCATAGAAGGATCATGTGTCAGAATTAACTGTTTCTTGTTTGTTTCCTCAGTGAGCTCTTGAAGCAGGAATACTTTCTTTCCAATTCCAATACAGTTCCTGAGGCATCTGATACTCAATAAATATGCACTGATTGAATCAATGAAGCCAAGTGGCTCCACTCTTAACCATGAGACTTCAAGACCACACAGCTTTCTGGTCACACTTAGACTGGCCAGTCTTCCAAGCTAATATGACTTGTCTGGCCTCCTGGTCAGCACAGCCTCCCTCTGGTTGCTTCCTCCCTCTGATCTGCTCAGATTCTTGGGGTTCAGTGACCCTGCTGGTTTCTACTAGCCCTTGGCTGTCACCCCTGGGGCAACATATCCTAGTCCTGTTCTGTCAGGAAATGCCTCCTAGCTGAGTACCCTAGATGAAAGGCTTCCCAAAACACAACAGGTCACCATCTCCTCCATCCAGCCTCTGCTTCAAACACTTCCTAAGGGCACAAGGTAACACTGCAGTCAGCACAGTTGGCTACTATGCCAAGAGGAACGCTCTTCCCGGCAATTACGTCCTCGTAAATCTCTCTCCTACACTAACATTTGTCACCGACTCCTGCTGATGATCTCTACTCACCTCTACTGCTACAGTTCAGAGAATTTTGCTGGAAATGAGCACTGAGCTTATCGTCCTCTAGTTTTGCTAGAATTTGTTTTGGCCATTTAAAAAAAAATCTGACTGTGATTTGCTCACCTCAAGTGTCCGGGCACATCTCCTGTGGTCTATAATTTCTCAAGGATAGCATCTACGTTTCTAGGAGCGCTCATTTGCGTTGTTTCAAAACCTAGATGTAATGTATGAGTACCGCAACCCAAATGCCTTCAAAGCATCCTGGATCGTGTATTTTCCTCCCCCGCCTCCCACCATCCTTTTCTGCCTCTCTTCTGCCTACCCTTGAAGGAGATGTCAGAGGAGTCACTTAATGTCTCTGTGCATCTTTCCTCATCTATAAAGACGGGAGGGTGGGACTAAGTGATCTCAGCATTTCTTTCCAGCTCCAAAATTATGTGCTTCTGTGGTTCTTTAATGGAAGCAGAATAGGAGTTCAGGTTGCTCTGCCTTTTCTCTGGTGCTGTTATCATTTCAAAGCATTTCTTCCCAGCAGTGACTTATCCTTTCTTATTCCTCTTCAAAGTAGCTTTAACAATTAAATACAAAAGAAATCTTTAATATCATTATCATTTGTTTCATAAGGCCCCTTAGCTCCCTGTGAGTTTCACCTCTCCGCCTCATACCTCTTTGCTACCTTCTCTGTTAACCACAGTGTCCATGGATCCATCCTCAAAACTCCCTTTGCTCACCTCTGCAGTGATACTTCCCCATAATCCCAGATTTCAGGAATTAGAACCTTACTCTGAATATCCCTAAATTCTCATATTGGAAATCTCTTTTGTCTGTCATCCAGGTGGTCTTGTCCTTAAATTGTGAGAACTTGAGTTATGAGATTTGTAAAAAGCTTTTGCAGTAGAATTATGTCTACATACATACATGTATATACACATACATGTTTTAGCTGTGATTTTTCCTTTGCTTCAATTTAATATCAAACTTTGTAATTAGGCTATTATAAACTTTATTTGCTTTGCAAAAATGGTCTTTAAAAAAGATAAAAAAGAATGTCTTTTATTCAATAATAATATCAAAAATTGTAAAGGAGGAGCAAGGACTGTAGAATAAAGGAATACAGGCAAGTCACAATCTCCCTTCCCACTTAGGTCCTTTGGCCCAGAATCTACTGAAGACCTACCTATAAAACCAATGAAATTTGAGTCACACAGGTATAAGATGTGAGTCACACAGATGTGAGTCACACAGGTATAAGAGTTAAAGGGATCATTTGTGAAGTAGACAGAGAAAGTAATGTTTGCGTCTATGTTAAATAGTATGAAAAAATTGTGTGGAATTTACACTAATCATGGGAATCTCTAAAATAGCACCCTGGCCTATGATAGACAGGTGGGCATGAAAGTATTCGTTTTTGTTTTGGTTTGTTTTGTTTTTTAATTAATTAATTAATTAATTAATTATTTTATTTTTGGCTGTGTTGGGTCTTCGTTTCTGTGCGAGGGCTTTCTCTAGTTGCGGCGAGCGGGGGCCACTCTTCATTGCGGTGCGCGGGCCTCTCACTATAGCGGCCTCTCTTGTTGCGGAGCACAGGCTCCAGACGCGCAGGCTCAGTAGTTGTGGCTCACGGGCCTAGTTGCTCCGCGGCATGTGGGATCTTCCCAGACCAGGGCTCGAACCCGTGTCCCCTGCATTGGCAGGCAGATTCTCAGCCACTGTGCCACCAGGGAAGCCCCGAAAGTATTCTTTAAAACAAAGTCTGTTGTGATTTTTCAAGCCCAGGAATGATGTGTATCAGACATCAGAAGGGAGGTTTGATCCTTGTAGTCTGACATTTAATAAATTGCAAGTTTTGTCCTGGCTCATACCCTTTAATTCAGAGACTAGGAATGTGTTGTTCACAGTTTTGTCTTTGTAGGTGGATCCATGTTGACGTTTGTTGTTAAGGTGGGTTCCAAATGTTAGGAGTGAAATGAAAAATCTTAGGGTAAAGTTGCCCAGGTACATCTGTGGATTCATATATAGAAACATTCAGTTTTATGTAACCAGAGCTAGGTTTTCAAATTGATATATCCATATATCTTTTTCTAGATAAATGTTTTTCTTCAATTGCAGGCATTGGCTTTAAAAAAAAAATCATTATCAGTGAAAACCTATTTTATTTTCTAAGTTTAAAAATAGTAATCTATGAGAAACTCACTAGAAAATACTTTAACCTTTAATTGGACAAAATGCTAACATTCAAGGTAACCTATTGTATTGTCCATTTACTTTCCAAGTGAAATGAAACTCTGTTTTGATCGGGACTGTCACAGATAATTTCTGCACATAAAATACATCTAGGGACAGCTTTCAAATGGAGTTGTCACTTTTTGTTTAGCAGGCAGGACGCTCTCCATTGTTGTCAAACCCTCTTTACAGAAGCATCACTAACCCAGGGATACCCAGTCGTAGAGAAGAGGAAATCGTCACTCAGCCTACTTGGAACAGAAAAGAGCAAGGTTGTGTGCTGTCAGCGCTCAGTGTGTCTGAGGGCTCTTTTGTTTGGTTGGGCTTTCCTCTAGCCAGAATGCTTTTATAGTCTTGGAGTTAGATTTCTTTCTACTGTGCTGGCTTATGAAAGGTGTAAATAGGTGAATATTGTTATTCTCTGAAGGTAACACAGGATATGTAAACTATATAATTTGAGTTTTCTACTCAATTCATGAAGTCATAGAAAGTTAAGAAGAAAAACTAAACCTCCAGATTTACACACACACACATGCACAATTTCTCTTTAGTGCCTTTCAAAGTTGTCCTGGTTTTCTTAAGATTAGAGCCAAGTTGTTCACTTTTTTCAAGAATCAGTCAAACAATATATTTTAAATTTTGTCCGTTATTAAAGCAGTGAAGTTTTGTTTAAAAAAAAAGTACATAGGGACCATCATATTGTGTTTTATAATAATAAATATTTTGTCACATATATAACATGTGATGATATATAATGTATGATGTAATAATAATTTATACCATAAGAGGGAGGGGGGGCTGAAAAATATTCTCTTGATTTCCATGTGTTTGTCTCTCTCAAGACTTTACCTATTACATTCCTAAGGGTTAATAATTCTCTATTCTTAAAACTTACTTGGTGCTTAATTCCCAGAAGAAGCAGCCAAGTAGGGCAAAACAAGATGCTGAAAAATAAATGGTCCTCCCAGCTCTCAGGTTGTGCGGTAATTTGAAACCTTGCATAGTCATCAACCTTGGGTATTTATAGTCAGTCAAATAAATAGAAGGATGAGCTCTAGACATCCCTGCTAGTCCTAGAATTGTGTGGTTCTCAGAAGGGAGAAGGGAGACAAATGAGAGTATGGGAAGCTGAATACAGGAAAAAGAAAGAGACAGCTATTAGCAGAGAAATGGGCAGTCACTTGCATTAGATGGAATACCAACTGATGACCAAGAAAATTAAAAAAGAAAGAGAATGACCAAAAATGAAAGTTGAAGTGGCCAGAAGCTTGGCATTATGCAATTGCCAGCAACAACTTGAGAAGCTCATAAAAGAGAGCTCTGGATTAGGAAGTCTCCCATGATAGTTTTTGCACTGTATAGTCCCCAGATAGTTTCCCACTGTCCTCATCTCTCATGATCATTTTCAACTGGCAGACCTCTCAAAACTCTCCTTTTCCCATTAATAAAAAGAGGACTGCTTTCATAAATTTAGCATATTACCCATTGCAATATTCTGCCTTTCAAATCACAGGTTAATTTTTCATGGATCAGTTATGAAAAATACAAACAAACTTAAAATTCTGTTTATGATTCAGACGACCAACAAAATAATGAGATTCTGTGTTATGGTAGCTGTCACATCTTGTCTCAGCCCTGTTGTGTCTAAATGTTAGCTTTCTTATTAAGCTCCATTAGAGGGTTTTACAATCCCAAATTGTTTATACGCTACTGTTTTTATGCTGCCTGACAGTAGGACACGTTTCACTCATTAATGTTGGTGATATCTTACATTGTTAGTAAAAGCTGAAATAAAATTCAGCAGGAAAGTGGCATGCACTAACTGAAATGCTTCTTTCCTATACATTTCCCAATATAACATTTTGTGTATATATTTTAAAATTTGCAATTCAGTCTGCCATCTTCTGAGGAGGGAAATACTCTTTTCTTTGTTAAATTTAAATGACCCCTCCGCTACCAAATTATATTTTTGTAAACTTCATCTTCAACCTCTATGTCCCCCGTGAAATGCTTTCTTGCTCTTTCTCACTATGTTAGATTTAAAGTAACTCATATTTGTAGCTTTCCTCTGGATTACAAAGCACTTTCACACACGCATTCCCATTTTCATCTTCACTATAACCTTTCTTTCTAATAAGGAAGAGAAGGAAGCTAAATCTGATAGAAGAGAAACCCTTCCCAAACTACCCAGTTAATAAATACCCAATTTCTACTCCATTCTAGTTAGTTCTGGCTCTAGCGCTATATACCTTCTTTTTTATATTTTTGTTATTTAAAGATATACTGTCATTTTCTAAATTTCCTATAATAAGTATTTTGTATTAAATTTAGCAACCAAGCAGTTGAAGTAGAAAACAAAAATCAAATCACCAATTATCCCACAATCCAGAGTTGACCATCCTTCACAGTTTAGAGTATTTCTTCCAGTCTTTTTTCTGTATATATCACTGTATATAAAATATATAATTTGTGTGTGTATAGTGCTCATACATTTATATACATATATAGTATTTACATGCATATATAAATTTTGATATCTTGCTTTTCTACCATCATACTGTGATCTCTTCCTGTGCCAATTAATCTTTTCAAAATTATTACTTTCAGTGGTTACCTAAAACACCATTATATAACTGTACCTTAATTTATGTAACCTTGCTCTTAGTGCTAGACGTTTAGGGTGTTTCAGAGTTTTCAGTGTTATAAATTACTCCCTGATAAGCACCTTTGTACATACATCTTGCTATATAGCTTAGATTATTTCCTTAAGATTCCTAGAAGGGAAAGATACATCAAGTTTGAAACATGTTACCAGCAATTTTCCAGAAAAATTGAAGCAAATAATGCTTCCACCAAGCAATGTAGGAGAGAGTTCATTTCACTCCCACCTGACAACATTGAATATTATCTCTTTTTCCCCCTAAATCTTTGTTAATTTGATTGGTGAAAAATAGTACCTTATCATTTTACTTTGAACTTCTTAGCTTTCTAGTGAGGTTAAGCATTTTTATGGAAGTCATGCCCATGCCTGTTCCAGATTACCATTAGAAGTTTTTTTGTGTCTCAGCCTTGTTCCATTACCAGGAGGAATAGTTATTGGAATCAACCTCCACTTCTTCCCTCAAAAAATCTATTTGGGTTTATCAAGACATATTTGGATGCAGGTTTTTATACCCCCCTTGACAAAAATGAATGATTACACACCTGGGTCTTTTATGCACGGAACTAAGCCACATCTGTTTGGATCTTGTTTTAATCAACTCAGCCTTACTCCTAATAGAATAGCATCCCTTTGAATGGGCAATATTAGAAAAATAAGACCCTCACAGTAGATAATGAAAGAAATGTCACATCAGGGTCTGGACATTGCTATGACAACCCAGACTCCATCTATCACCACTCCCATCAGAATGTGTTGCAGAGGAAACCCTTTTGCAGTGTTTAATTGGAGAATTTTAATATTAAATATATATTTGACATTGAAAGCTCACACCTTATTTGCTATTGTCAGGCTTACTTGATAGACAGCTAAGTCAGTCTCTTTTTATAGTCCATTTCTGAGATGAACTATAAATTTTGAAGCTGGGCTTCATCATTGCAGAGAGAAAAGCTTTTCCAGCCTATTGTTGAAATATAACATTTTGTAGGATTTATGAGGTCCAGGTTCAGGAAGACCATTTGCCAAGCACTTAAGTCTGGTTTTGCTGCCCTTTGCTTTTCTTCCCCCCGCCCCCTCGCAAACATACATAGGGGGGAAATCCATTAGAAAAGAAAAATTATGAAGAACTTACTTGATTCAATACAAACCTCAGCCTAAGAAAGAAAAAGTCCCGAGCGTTGCTCTGAGTAGCCTCGACCACACGAGGCTGCTCCTTGGTGACAGGCATCCTGTTTGCTTCTGCAAAGTGGCATCATATTTGTTTTCATATTAAATGAATGCCTCTGATTCAGAGCAGTGTTTTGAATGTATATGTACAGTACAAATCCTCTCCAGTATGCTTCCCAGATTCTTCTTGAAATTCCATGATATGACGAGCTCTGTGATTTGGTCATATTCCATTGAACTTGTTTTATTGCTGTTAACTTTACACAGGAAAATAGATTCTCTGAAACTTGTGATCCCAGTAGCTGTCAAGTGGTGGAAAATGAAGAAAACCACCAGACAGTGTCAGATTTATTAAGCACTCCAGAAATACAAAATTAATGCAATTCTTTGTCTTTGAAGGGTTCAGTGTCCACGAGCTGGATTTATCCTAATGGACAAACAATGGAAGGAGCAATCGACAGTTAGCTATCTCCTTGGCTGGACTGCGTGTGGTTGGAACGCATGTAGGTCCGCACCTAGGCACTCCTCCAGTTTGTTCATTTTGACTGCAGATGACTTAATTTAACATTTTTCTAATGAATGAATTAGGTAGAATGGTGAAGGTTCCTTTTTATTTTTTTTCTTAAAAGAATCACCAGTGAAAAATCCATGTTAAGTAGGCTTCTCACTCCATTTGTTTTCAATCACTACCCTTAATGCATGAATTTCTGAGTAGCCTTTGACTCTTCCAAGCGCTAAACTACGACAGTGAATGTGGAATAGGAAGTTCTGATGCTACATCTATTGGACCTCTGCTTGGTTTGAAAACGTTTTATATTCGTAGCGTTCTTCCTGAACTGGATTATCTGCCTGCAGTCCTAATTTTTTTTTTTAATGGCATGGATGAGTTTTGCATGAGTTACGGTGTGCAAGACTTTGAAAGTAAAGTTTTGATTTGGGGATCCCACGTGAACCATTTGTAGCTCCCTAGAAGACTTAGGAATCATTTCTCAAACTTACTAGCTGAAAAGTTCATCTCCCAATCATGCCATTTGTTTCATGTTATTTCGTGGTGACAGCATTAACATTTTTTCCCCTTAAAAATATTAACCTTTCGCCTTGCATATTCTGGTGGTATAATGAAAACATCTGTTGCTTGTCTAGGGCAGTGGTGCTTTCACATTTCTTTTTATTTGTGTGTGGATTCCAAGTTGGCTGTATGGAAAGATGCACTTCAAACAAAATTCAGTAACTGTATGTCTGGCCTTTTGTTTGTCAAATTGCAGGGTTTCAAGTCTTAAACGTGAAGCCCTGATGTACAACTTAATCCTGAACTGTAGAAACGTTTGCTTTTGCCCTTTTACAGTGTTTCCCCCTTTATACAACAAGGAATATGCTTCAGGTTATTATGTAATTAGCTATCTAAAATATTTTATGAGCGGATAAGCACACTGACGCTGAGTCTGGCTTGTATATTTTTACAGCAACTCGGTGAATATTCTCTTTGGTACAGAGTAGAAGATGTGTATGGAAACATTACTCCTGAATTTTTTTATAGGTTCACTCTCTTTGCCATTCTAGCTGCTGTCTGTCTCCCACAAAATTTGAGTCATACCTCAACTGTATGAATCCTCTTTTAACGCTCAGTTGCCCTGAAGTGTACAGTTGTGGAATATGTCTCAGTGTCCCGAGTGAAGAAATTGGAGGCATTGGTTTTAACAAAAGCAACAAAATGGCAACAGCTGAAAAGATTTCTAGAGGTAAACAGACGTCTTTCCTTGTTGTCGGACTCTTGCTCAGTAAAAACACTTTAAAAAGCACATGATTTTAGCCTTTCGTTCTTGTTCTTGTGTCTAGGGAATGCAGAAGGAAGGACTTCAATTTTTATGGTCCCTAAGATTTCAGTGTAGAGCACTGCAGTGTGGGAAACAATATCCACCTCATCACCCTGAATTACCATTGTTGAACTATGAATGCGTTTGCAAGGAGTTGAGTGTTCATGAAAAAGATGGAAAGGAAAATCACAAGCACGGGAAAGGCTCTTTGGTTTCTTTGAGAGAAGTTTCCCAGTTTTCTTCTTGAATCTTCACACAGAGGCAGGCACTCAGTCCATTTTTTTGGCCATCAATGACTGGTCTTCAGTAGCACTAATACCCCAGTGCAGAACTAGGCGTGGAAAGGAATGTGGAGCAAGGAGAGGTTTCGTTTGGGAAGCCCCGCTCCACCTCACCCAACCACCCACCAAGTCTTCAAGGCCCTCAGGTTCAGCAACTTTCTCTCCTGGTATCAAAGCATTAACTCACATACAGGTGAGTGATGTCTTACAGAGACAGACATCCAGCACCATCTGTATTTTAATGGAGATCAAAGCCTTGGACTAAATTAAGGTGGAATTTGTGTCATCAACCTGGATGCCGTGGGTAAGTGCTAAGAGCTTCCCAGTTACCCGGCATAAACTTACCTACTCAGCCCTCTACTCTAGTCCATAAGCCCCTTTACTAGGTCCAACCCGTTTCTCCTGAAAATGTGAATTGCGAGCACTTCAAAATGTGGGTCATTGAATTCTAAATTAACCTGGAGCATCAGGTTGAGTGGGTTTTCACGCTTTTCTAAGTCTTCTGCTGGGCTGACTTCATAGGCAGTGACCGCATCCCGTTTCTAACATCGCAGTCGGTTCTCTTTTACCCAGAGCTGGACTTGACTTGACAACAGAGAGAATGCTTTTGATTGTACTGGATATAGAATGTAATATTTCCATTTGGCAGTTCTCCCTTTAGCCCTGCTCAAGATTTCAGCTACCGCCGCAGAGTGCTAGAAAGTGATATGCTTATTAGAAAACTTTATTAATCAGAGTCAAGTGCTATTTGGCAGTTAGACTCTAATGAAGATGAGGAGCTAAATTTAATTCAAAGCTAAAGGTCGGCAAATTGTGCTAACCTACCTTCTCTAAAGTGTGCTAGCTTGGACGTTCCCAGTTTCCAGACAGTTTCACCTGGAAGCGTGCATGCTATATTTAGCATGAAATAGCACAGAAAAGGTTTCCCATAACATCATTTCAGCACACATATATTCCATGAGCATTAATAAGCCAAGTGCCTTGCTGCTTGGCTAGACAATTCTTATGGGAGTGGATGGCACTGAGACATTATAGCAATTGCTGGCTGAAAACAGGAGGCCATGAAAATATGATGCAGTAAAGAAAACTTCAGAAACTGTAGAAATTTCTTTAAATAGTGAGCTATCTGGGCAATACCTAGAAATGGCAAAGTAGCTTGTACCAAACCATTAGGGATGTACTTGCAGTGTTCAGCTTATGAGCCTGAGAAGGAGAAATCCAAAAAAGAAATCATCTTCCGGGCAGCAGCTAATGGTGTCGCTGAGTGGTTGTGGCCCCACCCTCTCTCCCACCCCCACCTCCCACCCCCATGCACAGACCCTTCCTCACCCTTAGATAGCACCATTGTTTCCTCCCTTTTTCTTCCCACTTCTCATTGCACATTTTCTTAAATCACTATCTTGTTTTCCACTCCCGCAAAATTTTGTTTATTGAACACATCCTAGGTGAGGGCAGTGTAACATGTTCTGCAGAAGACATGAGAATGATTAAACTCCTCACATTGCTTAGCTGCTAGTGGTTGGGGATTAGACAAAGATTTAAACTCTGTAAAACATGAATGATCCTAACGCCCTAAAGACCTCCATCTTTTCTCACTTGCACTCCTGCAAGAATCTCTATTCTGTCCTCCACAGAAAAGCTGGCATTGTCTTCTAAATATTTAAATTAGATCATGTTTCTTCCTGCTTTAACATCTTCTAACATGGTCTCATTTCACTCAGAGTAAAATCCAAAGATCTTAACAGGTCCCGCAAAGCACGTGTAATCTGTCTTGCCTGTCTATTTGACCTCGTCATTTAACATCTATCCCTTGGGTATGAAGCTCCAGCCACTCTTTCTTTCTGTTCCTTCAATTCATCACACTCATTCCCTCATCCTTTGGGCTTTAGCTTTAGCTGGTTTCTCTTTCTAGAATGTTCTTCATAGAGATGCTTCTGCATGGTTCCTTCTTATAATTCAGACCTTAGCTTAAAAGAGAAAGGCCTTTCTTGACTACTCAGTCTCAGGTAGCTACCCACTCACTCTCTTAACACCATATGGTATCTTAAGGATCCGGGTGGCACTTACCTCTGCTTGATATCCTTTTCCACTGGTTTGTGTATTGTCTCACTCACCTGCTAGAACATAAGGCCACACAGTTGTGTGTCTCGTACTCCTCCTATGTTCCCAGCGCCTAGAACCATTGCCCGTGAATAGTAGGTGCTCAGTAAATACTTGCTGAATCAATGTAAGACTCTTGAAGGATTTCAGAGGTAGAGAACCATCCCTTTAGTTAGTGCGCCAGGCATTGACACTGGAAAGACAGCTGTGGACAGGACGTGGAAGGTCCCTGCTCTTGCACATCTGGTATTCTTGTGGAGGTCAGCGGACAGAGAAAAGGGAACAAGTAACAGTGAAGATGTGTTCCCAGAGTGAGCAATGCTGCAGAGGAAACAAGCAGGCGGACTGGGAGGGAGGGACTTGAAGGGTCTAAAGATGAGGCAGCCAGAGAAGCCTCCCTGATAATGGACAACATGCCTGGAAACCCTTGAGGCAGACAGTTTCAGGTAGAAAGAACAGCAAGTACAGATTCCTGGGTCTGTGACAAGCTTAGGCTGTGCGAGGAACGGGGGAGAGTAAGAGAGAAGCTGCCAGGCACAGTAGAGAACAGTCAGGATGAGGCAGAGAGGGAAGCAGGGGCCAATTTGGGGAACAGAGACCACGTGAGAATTAGTCTGCACATAATGACAAGGCAGTGGAGGTTTTTAAAGTAAAGAAGGATATCATCTTTTTTTTTTTTTTTTTAAACATCTTTATTGAAGTATAATTGCTTCACAATGGTGTGTTAGTTTCTGCTTTATAACAAAGTGAATCAGCTATACATATACATATATCCCCATATCTCCTCCCTCCCGCATCTCCCTCCCTCCCACCCTCCCTATGCCACCTCTCTAGGTGGTCACAAAGCACCGAGCTGATCTCCCTGTGCTATGTGGCTGCTTCCCACTAGCTATCTATTTTACATTTGGTAGTGTATATATGTCCATGACACTCTCTCACCCTGTCACATCTCAACTCTCCCCCTCCCCATATCCTCAAGTCCATTCTTTGGTAGGTCTGGAAGGATATCATCTTAATTATATTGTTTAAAAAGAAAGGGAAAGAATGACAGGTAGAAGAGGTAGTGCGGACAAAGGCATGGAGGAGGGGGTGAGAACTGAGGATCGGTTTAGGGAACAATTAAAGTTTCACTGGAGATTAGACTGCAAGTGAGGCTGGAGGAGAAGAAGGCTGGGTCGGAGGTGTAGCGATGGGAAGAGAGCCAAGAGGCTTTTAGAGCAGGAGAGTTACGTGAGCAGAGCCATACCTTAGAAAGGCTAATCTGCCAGCAACAGATTAGAATGGAGTTAGGGTGGAGAGACTAGCCACCAAGCTGTTATCATGGTCTGAGCAATGGGTGTGTGCACGAGGCTTGTGGAAGAAGGAATGCATGGGAGGCACAGTGCTAGAGGCAATTGATTACAACCAATTGGATGTAGAATATGTGGGAGAAAAGAAGTCAACAATAATATAAAATAACACCGACAACCACAGTAGCAGCTTTTTTAATTGAATTCTTATTACGTGCCAGGCACTATTCTAACTACTTTCAATGTAGTAGTTGCTCATTTAATCCTCAGAACAATCCTCTGAGTTCTTACTATCATCATCCGCATTTCACAGATAGATAGTTACTTCCCCAAGGCAGGGAGAAGGGAAGTGGCAGAACCAGAATCCAAACCCAGGCAGCCTGGATCCAGAGCCTGTGCTCTGAATGCTGATCATTGTTTTAAGCCTAGATGAACATGGGAAAGCGATGAAAAAGCCAGGAAGATAGGAGGGAAAGTAGATTTCAGGAGAGAGGTGAGGAAATTGTTTCTGAACATGTTGAGTATAAGGTGTTGGTACATTTCAGATGCAAATGAGGAGCAAGGGCTGAGCATGGTCCTTGGCGCTCCCTCGAGGTGTCCCAGGTAGAGATGTGTGTCTTCATCTAGGCAAGTTGTGTTGAGGACGTGCCCCATCTGAGGCACTTCAGTGATTGTTGAATGGATGGCTGAGTAAATGGGTGACCACGAGAAGGAGTGTGATAAAGCCCTAGGAGTGAACAGTATCCCCAGATTGAAAATACGGACAAGAATCAGTTAGAGAATCCTAGAGAACAGTGGGAGGGGCATTGAAGGAAACGGACTATGAGATTGAGGAAGTAGAAAGGAAACAAAGAAGGAGGGAGGTTGCTGTCCGGTGTCTAGTCCTGCAGAGGCTAGGGTTTGCCTGAGCCTCCAGAGAACAGTTCTAAGAGCGGTGAAGGTGCAAGCCAGATTGTCATCAGCGCAAAAGAGAGGATAGATAGCAGATGACAAAAGGGGACAACAGAGGCAATTCTTTTTTAAAGTCTGGTGAAAAGGGGGAAAGAGAGACAGGAGGCAACAGCTTGAGGGCAGAGCAAGGGCTGCTGGACAGTAACAATTGACAAAGGTCCTTTAATTGCTCCCAAGAGAAGAGAATGAGGAACAGAGTCTTCGGGCCTCGGCAGGGGTGTGTGTGTCTATCCCTGTACCCAACACGGGCAGTGGGAGCCCGATCTGCGCAACAGCAGGGGTACATCAAGCCTTAGACACCACTTGATTCAGGGCCATGCCCTGGCAGAAATGCTTCCCAGGTGGGTATGTGGGATAATAGCTAGTTGGATTAATTTGGTGACACCCTCATTTAGAGGAGGGTAGAAAGTACTGACGTCATCGTGCTGCTGATTTTATAGAGAACCAAGACTTATTTCCCCACTGACAAGAATTTGTGGCACTCAGCAGCTGTTAAAAAAAAAAAAAGACTCCCTCCACCCCCTTCTCCAGACTTCTCTAGACTTACATCTGTCTTCCCAGCTGTGAGCTGCTGAATTCCAGGGTGCAAAACCAAGGGAGACAAGTGGGAGGGGCATAAAATAATGATTACATGCTGCTTCAATATAAATCTTGGTTTATTGTGTATTCCTGGGCATATGCCATCAAATTCAAGTGTGTGCCTGTCCCTCTCCCTTTCAATCTCTGTCTGTAAACCTTGATGGTATTAAGCGTATGTTTTAATAAATATTTTGTTTGCTGTATTCCCATTAATATTCATAGGGAATGGAGCACTTTGGGTTTTGTGATTTCTAATAAACATTGATGGTGTTACTAGTTTGTACTGAGCATTCAGTATGCTCCATCAAAATGGCAGCTCTAATTAGGTTCCTTGAGTTAGCTAATGGATTTTGAGAAAGATAGCTTAGAAAGCTCTTACAGCTGTCCAAGATATTCCTGCCATGGCAGAAAGACAAAAGGCCCCTGGAAGCTACAGACTTCAGAGCTTTAGAAATGCAGCTGACAGTTAAAAAGATAAATTACATTCATATTTTTTCCAGTGAACGTCCTAATACTGGATTAATGTTATTCCTGTGGTGAACATCCATTAAGAAGCTCATTTTATTATAAGGATGCATTTTGACCATTAGCTCTTTTCTTTGGCTCCTCCTCTCTCCCCACTCTCCTTTTTCTCCCTCCAATTCCCCAGATATGTTGGATACAGTATGAAAAAGCTTCTTTGAAGAAGAGGAAATAATTTCCCTCTTTTGGTAGGTTATAAATTTAGAAGCTCTCTTAGATATATAGTAAGCATTCAGTTTAAGAAATGTCAAGGTAAGTAATACATAAAGAAATAATGCAGTGATTCAATTTAAGCCTTGTGGCTTATATTTTATGTAGAATTTAGGGTGGGGGGGGGGGAAGCTTCTAGCTAGTGGGCTTGTTTACACTTGGATAAAAGATGATTTTGTTGTAGGATAGGAATATCTCGAAAACAATGTGATACTTCTGTCTTTCATCTTAACGTGGGATCACAAAATAATGCAATGCCGCTCACCGTGTTCTTCATTTTTCCTAAGAACGAGTTTCTTTAACAAATGATGAACTAATGACATCTGAATGACTATACTTAATCTATCTGCAAATAGGGAGAAAAAAATAGTTCTTAGTGGAATAGAGAGTAATAAAGTTCACGACAAACAGCAGAATTCAGGAAACACAGTAACCCACAGGCTTCTTTGAGCTGGATATGTGAGTACTCATTAATTCTATAACTGTGCTCCACATAACGTTTTGCTCTCAGTTTGTCCACTTAGAAAACTCATACCTGTTACTTTTTAATCTGAAAGATTACATCTCTCTAGGTACCTGGTAAATCCTTTAGGGGAATGTTTCCTGGGTCATTAACTCTCTACCATCCAATTTCTGTGTTCTCCATTTGAGTCTTTGTAGTGCCTCTGTTTTTCTCAGTCCTGCCTGCCTTTTGGCCTTTTTTCTGCTCATTAGTACCTTACCCAAACAAGGGGCCGGGCAAGGGAAAGAATGTGAATCAAGTCAATTAATTGGGGGATGGTTTGCAGCTCTGGGAAAACACTGGTTGGGAAAGAAACTAAAGTTGTTGGCTTAAATAAGAGTTTTCAAAATCATCCCTAGTGTCTTATTTTTCATGCTCTTCCAAACCTCCTATCTCTGTGGATAATTGAGAGACGACTTAAATGCTGTTGCTAATAAAGCTTTTGGAACTAAGGAAGAAGTAAAAAAGAAGAGTGTTAATGTAACATGTAGATTACAGATCAGACAGCTGCTTTGCCTCGGTATGATATAAATAAAGGGGAAAAACCTTGGTACATGAAGTGCCAAAAAGCCCAAAAATACTTCTTCCCCACACATGACTTCGCCATGAAGAATAAAAGGCATAATTGACATCATGTTTATTGATAAAACCAGCAACTGTCACACTGTTGAGAGGCTACTGAAAGCTGGAAGACGGCATGTTTTTTATTCATTTTCACTGTGGGTTATTTATAGGGTTCAATTGTCAGCAGCAGCCTACTGCCTAATTTTCCCTCTTCTTTGATGGTCCGCGACTCATTCACTTTTCAGATCAAGAAGACAGCTACAAATTGCTCCAGGGCAGATATTCAGGCACCACTGTTACCTCACCTGAATGGAGCAATGGCTATTTATTAACTGAGATTCTGTGACTACTTTCTGTTAAACTGCCAGTGAAAATAAAAGTCATTGTCAACCCATAATGGGTTGGTTTCATTTCTTTGTTTTGTTTTTTTAACTTTTCACCCTCTGATGTGGCAGCCAGTACCCTGTTTCTAATGGGAAATTTATCACTATATTAACGATGCGTCATGCTTCACCACCAGGTAATGTTACTGGTTAACCAAGAGCTCTAGTTATAGAAAACGTTCAGTTTTCAAATGGAAAGTCTCAATGTCCCGTTGCCTTGAACTAAAGTGGCCCTCAAGGTACAGTATTCAACAGGTGGGGAAACAGAAAGAGAAGGTGACTTTTGCCAGTAGTTTGGTCAGTCATTTAGCTTGAACTGTACGCATATCCAAGAAATCAGTGAATATAGTGCAAGAAAGGCCCATGGGGTCAACTGGTTCATTTCATAGGTTATGTTATGTGGAAACAGAAAGTAAAGGTCTTCTATCCTGATATAAAGAATGACTCTGAAGATGCTGCTACCCTGTGTGAAATTGGTCCAGGATTCTACTTCATCTTCCCTTTTGGGAAGATTGGCACATGGAGCTGTTCAAGTCCTACTGGCTGTATTTCCCAGGATTCTTCCATCCACTTCCCACACTTCTGCCATGCCTAACCGTGTGCCCTTTTATGTTGCCACCACTTGGCATGTGATGTTCCTTCCACTGACATGCCCAGCACCCCCTCCTTGCTCTCCTTTTCTCCTTGAGGGCTTTCCCAGCCTCCCCAAGCAGAACTAATCACCCTCTCCTCTGAGCTACTGCAGGACTTCATTATACTTCATGGTACTTCTTCATAATAATTGCCACATTGCCCTGTAATTGTTTATTTATATTTCCATCTCCCTCTATAAGACTGAAATCCCTGAGGGCTGGGTTCTGGGTCTTAATCACCTTTACATCACCAGGGCCAGGGACGTGGCAATATTTAAAAATAAATAAAAGCTTAAATAAATGTACACATCTGAAAACAGAAGGTTACTGGAAAACTTTTATAAAAGCAGTTGATGATCTAAGTTTAATATCAGCTTATTACTACCTAGTCTATTCTAAAAAGAAAGTCACCATTCTCTTAGAAAAGATTTGTAGGAATCTGAACACCTTTTAAAAACAACTGAAACAATCCATAGGAGATTATAATATAAGCTGTCTCTATCCTGTAAATCCCTGATGTCAGAAGGTCAGCATGAGGTTACAGGGTCACCAGAGCTCACTTTACACCCAGGGAGATGAGGGCTGTGGATATTCTTGGATTTGACACCCTTTCGGACCTAGTATATGTTAAATTTTTATGTGGCTTTTTGGAGTTGAGAATCTGTTTGGATTGGATAATTATTATAACCCTATTTATAATTGCAGAAGAGCTCAGCATTTGTGCATATAGGTGTAGAAGGAACAAAAGGAATTAAGGTAGAATCAGAACATGTTCTTAATAAAGTCTTGGACTGAATTATGCTAATCACATCAGAACACAGCATATAGAATTCTATGTTTATGAGATAATATGATTTAACACCATATATGGGATAATTAAAGTCTGGCCCATGTATCCCTTCTGGGTGTTTGGACAGTTTATCGTATATCCGTTTAATGGGTACAAAGGTAAGAACTAGTTTATGTATCATATGTATTTAGAAGGCTTTGACTCCTAACATTTAGTATTGAGCTCCTAATCAAAATCTTTAGCTTCTTTCAATTGAAAAACATGTTCTTTTTTTGAATATTTTTTCTCTTTCTCACTTTTATTATTTTCCCAACCTCCTCCTTTGGAAGGGGGAAAAAAGTCTTGTTATGGGAGGAAAAATTTACTGTTTTAATCTACTGCTGTTTGATTAGCGCAGAATACCATAGCTTATCCTGACCGATATAATCCTCTAAATTAGAAAAACTCCATCCATGCGCTAAGTCATTTAGAATCTCCTTATTTTTCCCTCACATTGTGTAGTTAGGCCTTATTTCCTTATTGTGTAGAAGGAAAGGTCTAGGTGTCCAGCTGTTGGGAATCAGCGGTCTTTGATGGCCTTCCATGATCCCTTGGGAGGAGACAGAGCTTCTGTGTTTCCTCTGAGGAAGAGGGAATTTCATGGAAGCCTAGGAAATTCCCAAGGTTTTATGGCCTGCAGCCCACAAAGGCTTATTTTTCCCAGAATTGACCCTGAAAGTTTAATCCACATCTAAATGTCAGATATGTATTCCAAAATTCAAGCTGTGTTTGATTTAAGCCTAGAAGATAATAATTTTATCTCACAAGTCCTGCAGTTGTTGGTGAGAACTTCTTTGAGAAGGTGTGTGTGTGAGATATCATTAATTTGTGCGTGATATTATTAAAATAATACATGTTTTATAGGTTTCTTCCATTTATCTTTTTATCCCTATTTTGCCAGTTTTATTTTAGACCGTAAAACTCTTTGAGAAAACTTATAATGTTCCAAGTGAAATCATGTCTTAAGGTTAAGTTTCTAAAGCCATTACGTAAAACAAAAGTTGTGTACCATCAGAATTAACCTTGAAAAACACTTTAGGAGAATGCCATACTGAACCTACCTATCATCTCTCACTAAACCCACCCAACACTCGTTCTTTTAGCACAGCATCAGCTGGCTATTCCCTTGGTTGAGCACCAGCTAAAGTAGTTGGCTTGCATTTCAGTGGCCATGTTGTACAAGTAATGCATAGCTTGAAACACTGGGATCATGTTCAGTACAGTGTAAAGCCTGTATTATGAGAGGCCCTTAGGAGCTGACACCAACTGAGGGAAGCCAACTCAGCTCATGTCCAGGGGCCTACGCTTATTACATGGAATAGCCAGTGGGAACATTGTCACTACTTAAATTGCTGTTTTCCCCCAAGCCCCCATTTTTGTCTAAGCTGAAATACTGAAGCATCACTTAAATGCAGTTGTGATGCAGTGTCGCTGTACTTCAGCCATGTAAGAACAGCTGTGACTACATGAATCATAATGGTTCATCATCTTTAACAGAAGACAAAGTGAATGCCCAGTTTCAAATTGGTCCAAATCTGTTTTTCTTTGCATCTACGTATGCTTGTTAACAAAGATGTAGAGTAGAAATGAAGGGCGATTTTGCTGCCATCCAGTGTGAACTTTTCAACTATATTTTAAAATCTTCCTTAAGAAACAAAAATTACCATATGAAACATTGATAAGTTCCTTCGGTGACCCCACATGCTTTGTATTGTTAATAAAATTGGCGAACTGTCTCAAGGCAATATGTATCATATGCTTATACATAATTTGAATGTGCCCAGTATTTGCGTAAATTACTAAAGGCTCAAAAACTGTGTTGGAGGAAATATATTAGAATACTATTCAAATAGGTATTTTATGACTGATGGCAAAACCAGCTTCTGAAGTTTGAACACAGCCAGGAGGTCACTGCACAGTATCAGAATAATGCAATTATGTGTTACAGGCTTATAATGGTGAGTTGAAGGCGTGAGTAATAACTCGTGTGTTGTTGAATTGTGACTAACACTGTCAGTGTCACTTCTAAGAAATTTCCCCCTTCTGTAGAAATGGAGATAGAGAAGCAGAGTGTTCTGATTAGAGAGCGGCCTCGAATTGTCTCAAGTGATAAAGAGCAAAGGTAGAGCAGAGCCTTTTATCAGAAGAGGAGATGACATTGGTCTGGTGAGATTCTCCATCACAGCAATCAATCACATGGGAGAAAGCTGCCCTTCGTACATCAATGAGATTACTTTCAATGGTAAATGGTGGCCGTGGTTCATGGTATGAGTGGAAATGCTTGCCATTAGGCAATCAAAAGTGTCAGGGGAAGGCGGCCTTTTTTTCCACTAAGGCTTGATTCATTGGGGTCAAAGTCCAGTCCAGGGTTAAGATTTCCAGGACAAATCTTCAAGCTATAAGAGTCAGAGGGTCAGTTGACTGAGCTAGGGATGGAAATACCAAGATAAGGATCTCAAAGGGAACAGATGCTTAAAGCAGGAAAGATGTGGAGAAAGGCAAATGGTCAGACTCAGGTTGCCATGGCAAAGTCAGGAGCCCAGGTAAGCCAAGTCACGTTGTCAGATTGTTGCATCTGGGTCAAAATGCCACTGGCAACGTCAGGATGGTTGAGGGAAGGACCATGTTCAGGATTATAGGCTGAGCTTTGTAGGGTTCGTTCTTCTTTATGACTCTAACTTGCATATCACCCTCTCTGGACCAGTTTTTTAGCTTTCCCACAGGATCTTGACATTGGAGTAATTTTGTTGTACTCTTCAAAATTTATACAAATACGTAACTTTTCAAAGTAATGTATTAGCATAGAACATAGTTTTTTCCCTCAGATTCTGCCACCAGTTTTTCATGTGACATTAAATTGTCTCTTAAGATGTCTAAGCATTGTTTCTTCACCTACTAATAAGAAGTATAATGTCAGAGATAATTGACAAAAGTAGTTCTAGAAATAAAGGGAGATTCTAAATGTGAAAAATTTGTCTGTTGTTATATTATTCACCCTTTTTCTAAATTCATACTCTTAATATAGGAATTAATAGGCAATCATAGTAAGCAAAGGGTTCTTAATTTAGAGTGTTTTAATCAACAAAATAACTGAAATCTAATAGAAATTAAATGTCCATATGAAGAAAGGCATATTCTTGTTATTTGGGGAAACTTTTAATCAAAAATAATTGAAAAAGGGGGTCACCATCATAGTGGTGATGAATTGGGAAAGAAATTAGAAAAATTCCCAAATGTTGTTCATGGGTAGTCAGTTCTGTGTTCCAAAATTTCACTGGACTAAACCACGAGAAATCTTATTTGTCAATCTACCTTTGAAAAAATAGATATTCTTTTTACAAAATTAGGAGCAGGGAGAAGATAAAGAATTTACATAATCATAATTTTCGCTGAATATTTACACTGGATAATTTTCAGAGCTTTCCAGTATGAAAATATCATTTGAAGAATTTTATAGAGTTAAGCCCCATTAAAAGCCATTGTTTATTACTAAATCTCATTTAGCATATGTGGGCACACTATATAAATGTATTTGCATTATGGAATTTAAACCTGAAGAGTGAAAGTGTAAGTGCTGTTGGACTATAGTTGCTGTAAATCTTCAAAATGCTTTTGAATTAATGATCCTGAGTACACTTATAAGAATCTCTAAATTTTCTTATTTGACAGAAATCTTTATCACCAACAGAAAATAAGTAATAGCTGTGTCCATGACTGTCTTCAGATGAATATTCTTTTCCAGAACTTAATTTGTAGTTTGAAGTATAATTAGTAAGAAGATTGCATATATAGACAGTTAGATTTGATTATATTCATGTTATCAAGAGTGTGAATGCCACAGAATCTGAGGTACTTAGAGAGCTTTGTTCCCACTTTGAAAAAAATATGCCCTGTTTTCTAAGGCAGGACAGTGGTACTGCTAACTTTGTAGTTTAAAGCTAGGATGATTTCTTAGGTCCTTAAATGCAGAAAGATAAGACAAACAACCCTTCCCATCAGGGGGAAACAAACAGGAAAAGAATAGCATATTGGCATTCTTAAAAGGTGCAAGAGTTTTTTCTTCACTCCGTATCTTTCAAAAGGAGGAAACCTTTTTGAGAAAAACTTTTAAAATTCCACCCTCTGGTAAATATAGAAAGACGAACACCATGTTTACATAATTAAAATATTCTATGGTAAGCATCAAAATAACATTTGTACAGTAACGTCATAAAAAAATTGAATAATCTATCAAACCCCAAACTCAAAACAGTCCCTGTTGTACTGATTATTGTTGACATGCATACACCTAATTTCAACCGTTTTGTTCAGTGAGTTTGTAAGGATTATCTCACCCAGGTAGAAATATTCCTGCTAAGGTTCCATTCTATAAAGACTGTTCTTAACTGCGTCATCAGATCTGGACCCCAGGCTGGTATCTACTCACCAGTGGCAAACACCTCTCCTTGACAACGAAGAGCTACATGACTTGAGGCTATCTGAAAATGACACAGCTCTTTGGAATTAACTGTGTACAATTTAATCATAGTTAGGGTGCATTATTTACATGCATGCCCACTTAGGCATACATGCAAAGTCATGGCAGAAGAATTCACAAGTCGGACAATGGTTTGCTGGCCGTGACTACCTCCCTCTAGTTCAGCCAGTGGTGAACTTTACCAGCAGCAACCCTGGCTGCCTCTCGGTCCTGGTCCTAATCCAGAGTTTCTTTCTCTTTCATGTGGGATCTTTGTCATATGTTGAGTCTCTTTTGCAGCCCATTCAGTTTTATGCCAGTTTCCCACATAAGCCTATTAGAGATGTAATATTAATTACCCAGAAATCTCTGTCTGCAGTCGCTCCAGCATCATTCTTTAATGAATACAGACTTCATTGCATGTCTTTCTGTTACTTTAGCTGCTTCAGTTTCTATTTTTATTACAAAGATCTGTGCAAATAAAAGAATATCAAAAGGTATGGCTATAAATGTGCTCTGCTAAATTCCCTCTGTCTTGAAATGCTTGTGCACTGCTGCTACAAAATACCACTGCATTTTAATGCATTTCTCACAAGGCAGCAAGGTATGGTCAAAATAACACTGGCTTTGGAGTCACACATCTCCTGGTCCACCACTCACCAATTGGGCTACTTATCTGAGCCTCAGCATACTCATTTGTGAAATGTTAATAACAATGTCACCCTCAAAAATTTGGGGATTAAATGAGATGAAGTATGTAAAGCATAAATATTATACTTAAGGCATCATAGGAGCTTAATAAATGTTAGTTTCTTTTCTCCAGCCTGTTGTAGTAATGGAAGGAGACTATGGCATGCACAAATGAACACTCATTTTAAAATGTATTTCAATTGAGGTAATTATGAACTAGGAAGAATAAGGTTAGATTCCAAAGGAGCAGATAATGCCTTACTGTGATGTGTATTGCATTTGGGGATATATTACTATAGGTGACGATGAAGAAAATGACATGGTTTCTGAATTTCATTGCAACTTTAAACTCTGTCCAACTTTAAAGTGTTAAAAGCCTATTTAACTATACATCTGCCTTTAAAGGCGTAGGCAGTATAACTGACAAGAAATCACTGCAGTATAAATCTGTTTTGTTATACTGCTTGAATTAATTTAAAATAAGATTTCAGCACATTGAAAGTGCAGGAGTGGCTTTGATCACCTGCATATGGATACAGCTATAATAGGAACTTTTTTGGTAAGAATGGCTAACCTTTACCTTATCCAGTGAACAAATAATACAGTAAGCCTAATTTTCTAACTAGCAACTTGGAGATGAGATTATTGATACTTTACCAGATTTTATATGATTGCAAGAGTATGTGAGTTACATCATAAGCTGATGTTACTGCTGAAGCCATCAGGCAAAATTCTTAGAATCTCTACTACTAAGTTCCATAAAGCCAGGAAAATGGAACCGTTAACATGTAAATAGAGGAAGGAAAAACAGGAGTCGTCAGAAAGTAACTCCTCAAGGCTGGCCTTAACTTCCATTCTGGTCCAGTATGTTGTTAGAGGACCTAGTCTTTAAGAAATAAATGAGATGAAGGAGGAGATGCAGGTTGAAAGGTAGTAAGCAGTGGTGGAAAGAGCCTTCTTTGAAGTTAGACCTTGTACATCTATTAGCCATGACCCTCAGCTTCCTCATGTCTGTGGAGCAAAACAATAAAGGCTATCTTTAAGTATTCTTCTGTGATTCTGAAGTATTTACAACACCTATTACACAGCAATTATGTAACTCAAGTTCCAGCTCCTATAGATTGGTAGTAGCTTTCTGAAGTTCTGGGTTAAGAAGGATCCTAAGGCCATGTCTAGGATTATGGGGAAGGAATGCCGTAAGTGATTAGTGATGTCTGCTCTGAGCAGAAAGTGGAGTAATTAAAAGTCTGTATCAATATATTGGCTGTATAAATGTTCCATAAATTATGACTATTATGATTATTGCTGCTCTTATGACAAAGGCATTTTTATGTTCCTCTTCAAATTTCTACCTCTTCAGCACAAAATGGAATCAGTTAACGGCTTTGGTTACAATAGCTGTGTTGTTTTTTGTTTTATTTTTTTTTTTAATTTTTATTGATTTGATGGTAAACCTGTGTGTGTTATCTGCACAGAAGAGCTGAGAGATGAAATCAGAATTTTCTATTCCTAATTGTATTATATAAACCAACTACCTGGGAAAAAATCTGATACAGTTACTAGAAGTAGAGTGAGGGTTAGAGAGAGAGAAAAAAAAAAGAGAGAATGTTGCGATGTAGTCCTGGCTTATCATGAAGGGTTTGCACGGTGCCCCATAACTTCTTTAAAATATTCACACAAGGGAGAATGTTTTGCACTTAGATGGTCCATGAATTTCTAGACTTTTTTCCTGTTTTTCTCTGAGGTCAGATTTCTTCTCTGGGTAAATAGTCATGTTAGTCATAGTCAGCCATAGGGGATTTTCTGAATTGTAAACAGCTGATTTTGTATTCTTGCCCCATTCCTTCTATCTGAGAACTGAAATCTGATCAAACCCGTATTTTTAAATTTATTTATTTATCGGCATATGGAAGAATAGTTTACGGTCTGAGTATGATTATTTTTTCCCACAAATGTAGGAAAATTGTGGGGATTTTTAAAACAGTCCCTTATCAGTTTCTTTCTTTTTCCTTTATTACTGATGACTTCATTCTGCTTGAATTCAGTGCTTCGGTTTCTTTGGGTAAACTAATAGATTATGTATGCTGTGTTTGCACCACGTTGATTGAACTCATCTGGTGAGTTTAAGCGCAGCTCATGCATGCATGTAATGGGCAGAAGCCTGCACAGTGGATGCAGGCCCATAGTTAGCTCAGAGTACTCAAGAGTGAGGGAAGCTGTTCAGAATTGAGCGGTGCTGTCTTTCCTGCCTTCCGTTGTTCAGAAAAGCATATCAGACGTTCCACTTTTTTCTTACTGCGATCTTTTCCAAGTTCTCGAGGAAAACTTTTGTTCAAAAAAAAAAGTATAGTCAGGAAACAGAGTTAGAACTATTTTGCAAGTTTTAAAAATACATATTGAAGAAAAATCAAGGTATGTGATCCCTAAGAACTTGTCTTTTCTTAAACAAAGGCATAAGCTGCTTGGTGTCCGTAGAGCAGGTAGGAAGCCAAAAACTCTGTGCTAACTTTGTACAGAGGATGTTGAGACACGTGGTTCTGCTTTCAATTAACTTACAATCTAGTTTGGGAAGAACGTTTTCCTTCCAAAAAATGTTTACTCACCCTTTTCTTTTATAGTTTAAGTATAATTGTTAAATGTTTTAACAAAATAGTAGATGACTTCTTTCTACTGCTTTCAGATATCTCATTCTATCAGATATCTCATTTAAACTTAAAGCTCAACTGTAATACTTGGGGATGGTTTTGGCACGTAGAGGTCTTCACCATGGGACCCCTACCTACTTTTCTCAGTCTCACCTGTCTATCTTCCCTGTTTCCTCCCACATTCCCTGTATATACTCGAGCAGTGATTCTCACATACCCATGAAGTATGAGTATCATTATGATTAATTGTTACAAATTGAGTTAAAGTACCAACATTTGCAAGTGATATATTTCATCATTTATTAGAGTAAATTCAGAATATCCCTAAAGTACCAGCACTCCCTTTTTATTATAATTTGCTTCCTAAATGAGAGAAGGAAGGGAACATACATCACCCAATATGGGTACGAGGCAGGACAAAAGAAGCCAAGGACCACTGCTTGCCCAACTGACTTCCTTGCATTCCCCCAAAGCAGGGTGCTTTCTCATTTCTGTCCTTTGCATTGCCCTCCCCTCCACGTGGAATTTCCTCACCTCACTTGTCCAGCTATTGAGCACCTATGCATCCTTCAAGACTCAGCTAAAGTGTCACCTCCTCTGTAGAGCCTTCTGTGGTCTCCTTCCATGGCCCTGCTCTCACCCTGTTAAAGCTTAAGCAGCGTGAGTCCCCACAGCCCCTGTGCACACCTACAGCACCGGTCACCATGGATTGTGGTCCTCTGTATCCCTTTCAGCCCCCCACCTCCCAAACTGTGTGCTTTTTGTGAACGAGTTCTGTTTGTTTGTTTGTTTTAAGATCCCCAGGTCTTAACGTAAGGTCTGACACAATAGGGCACTCAGTTATGCCTCAGATGAACCAAAGAAGTTGATCAGCTGTAGAGGCCTGCCTACCATCCTCCCCTTGCTTCCTAGCCCTGATTGTATCACGTGATGTTGGTTCTGTTGAAACGATGGTGACAGATCCAAGTTAAAAGGGAGCCACTGGCTGACCAGTGTGGGGTTGAATGGATAAGTCACTGGAGAAGCTGTAATTCCTGAGAGGAAGAAGTAGCTAAGTAGGGAGAGGAAAAGCTTGGACAAGTAACCAAGATGGTATGTTCTATGACCAGCTCTTTATTTTTCTTTTTACTTCTTCACATAACTTCCACCTTCTTCTCTTTCTCTATGTCCTGCCTACACCCATATAATGACACGTACTCCAGCCCCACTCCAAAAATTCACAAATGTCATTGAAATGAACAGTGGCACCTGCCAACTCTGCATCACCTCCAACCTTCAGGTCAAACAACTGGTCTCAAGTTGGCAACACTCATTTGAGAAAATGAGATACTACATTAAAATTTAACCAAACTCTGTACATATGATTATAAGAAAAAGGTGATGGCTCTTTTAATTGCTCTAAAGATCAGGACCTTATCTTAAGTTCTCACTCAAAAGGCATTTATTAATCCCAAGTTAGATGTTTTGACCCTTGGAGCGAAACATATGCACATAAAGACTGGTTTTTATTTATTTTTATTACCAGGGATTTCACAGTTCTCCTAGCATGTCTGTATGATATTACTGAATCTTCCAAATTTGGATGTCAGCTGCTTTAATTAAAAAAAAAAAAATCAAAAAACGAGTTTCCAGGATGATGTACATTGTGTGACTGTCTGATTATGTCCTGCAGTGGCCGTCCCATGAGCGGAAGCACTGACCGCATCCAGAAGTTGCGGAAGGAGTATTATCAGGCTCGGAGGGAAGCTTTCGCTTTATATGAGGACAATGAAGGAAGAGCAAGACCTGACTATGACCTTCACTGGGTAAGTCCACGCCTGACTGCAATCATTGAATTCATCTTTACTGATGTAGTTAAGAGCAGAAGAACATGGTCAAGAATGTGCTGTACATACCAAGCTATATTTAGGTTACTTCAGTTTCATAGATGTGAACATTACCTAAACCACAGCCATTTTCTCCCACAGAAGTTGTTTCTATAAATCAAACCACCCTAATGCACAGTAGTTCATTTTAATTGCTCTCATATTTACTCCGTGTTGGACTTGTATGCCAGCTTGTTGGGATAGAGCAGATGTTAGCTATTTTAAAGAACACAAGGAATCTTGGCCATCATCTACTGAGCCTTAATCCTTGCCCTCCATCTCTTGAGTCTCAGACATCTGGTCAAGCATTAACAGACCATGCAACATAAGCCATCCCTCCTTTGGAAAATGATTATTAGAAATAAATTTCAGAAGGGTCCAAAAGATATCAATTCAAAGATATCAACTCATTGTATATTGCATCTGAACAATTTACATTTTGCTGATCTTACCAGTACACTAAGATCATTTTATTTTGAGATAAGGGCAGTTTTTTATTAAGAGGGTTCTCTTTGCCAAATCCTTCAACATTTGGGAAGAGAAAAAAATATTGTGACCTCTAAAGAGATATTTTCTGGGTTTTTTCAAAATAGCATGATTCATTCTCTTGCCTTTTTCAAGAAGACAAGGCTCTCCCTCATCCTCTCTGATGATTACTGCCTTCTCCTACAGTTTTTAGTGCTGTTTTGAGAACCCCATAAGGAACTGTCTTATCCCTGGTGGTCACACCAGCTCTTTTGAAGGACAGATGTATTAAAGGAAAGTTTCCTTTCTTGACTTTCACACTCATATTTGTGTTCCCGAGGTCGGAGTAGGAAGAGTAGAGTCCAGCCACTGAGCTGATTCCCTCTAGTCTTCACTTGGTTACTGTGGTTTCTCATGCATAAAACCTAGTACTTTTACACAGGGGTTCCAAACTCAGTTTCAGCATCCACCACTGTTGTGCAGAGCGACTGAAATTTCTTAGCCCCATAGATTCTTCCTTATATGGCAGAGTTTAAAAACACTAATCAGAAGTACACAGTAAGGGTTAGCGATCTCCAACCAAATGGCTTCAGCCTCTTCCACAGATAAGCATCCTGTGACTACAGATCCGAACAAACAGCTATTTACTGGTTTTATTACAGATGTTAGGATTAAGCAGAATGGCATTTACAGTGATGGGGCAACTGGTCACTTAGACTCTCAGTAACAGAAGAGAAAGATGTTCACAGAATAACAATCTACAACAATTCATTTCAAGCTTAATCAGATTGACTTATTGACTTTGATGAAAGACTCTATACATGAGGCTCTGTTCCCTCAATCAAATGGACAATAAAATAAAGGGAACTTGTTTCCACCATGTCCAGTGGGTTGAAAAGTCTTCCTTCTCAAAACCAGTATGAATTCCTATGAGCAAAATAAGATAAGTAATTTTAGATAAAGTAGTCCTTGTTGTTTGGACCTTAGTTTATATGATCTCCTTACATCAAGCTGAAAGGATGAAAATGCTTACACTCATGAGACTTAAAGTTTCCTCTTACCTTCATCAAACCTGAGCTAGATAACTACACACTTGGGTCCTCCCTATCTTGATGATTCTGTTTCTGTGCTGAGCAAATGTGTAACCAGACAAACAATCTAGTGAGTAAAAGAGTCTCTCTATTTTCATTTGTGTTTCCCATGCTCGGCTGTGTCGAGCTTTGCCAAAAGTGACTGATTTTACATTTCCCAGACAGCTGGGGACTCCAGCTTCCCAAAGGGATGCTTGGGAAATGCACTGTCATAAAAGATGACTGTTCATTGTGATTGGCTGTGATACTCCAAACCAGGGATTAGAATCTCAGCATCCTTTCCCGTCCTCTCCACAAACCAAGGAAAAACACTAGTATCTTTTGTCCAGCACAGACCTGAGAAATCACCCCGTTGTCTTGCTACTTTTGGAGAGATCTAGGAAAGCAAGTTTAGAAAGTTACCGTTTCATTCCTGCCAGTCAGCCAGACACAACAAGGCAGCTTTTATGAGACTGTGGTTCCTAGATTGGCTGGTCTTCAGGATCACCAAGGGTGCCTGTTGAAAACTGATAGACAGTCCATGAAGGGGAGGGATGGGACCCAAGAGAGGGCTCCCAGGTGCTTCTCCAGGTGGTCATCAAGCTTTCTGACTCACAAGTCTAAAAGTAGGGCATTGATTCCAATTGCTTCAGTAAACACTGAAGTAGTTCTACTTATCTAACAAGATCAGTACGTGGACCAGCATCATCAAAAAATACTTTCATGGACTCAGAATCCCCCAAGCTCCCAGTACCTCAGACTGAGAGGCCTGACAAATATCCCCTCGAGTCACACTACACTGGGGAACTTCTGATTTATCGAGAAGGAAACTAGGGGAATAAGTTACCTAATAACTACTTCTTTAAAAGGCCAAAAAGGATGAAGGTATGCTCACAAAAGTCTTCAAAGCCAAAATGATTAAAACAATCACGGAAAGAGTACTAGGATCTATGAAACACTGAAAAGATTATTAGGTTCTGTTCATAGTTTTCTGGTGGTTTTATTGTTTTTTTATTTTATTTTTCACGTCTCTGAAATTAGGGTGCAGTTTACAATCACTTTTAGCCAGGTGTCATGATACAGTTGTCATTTTCTGCACAAGAAATGTATAACGAAATTTGCAGGCTGTATATTAGAAACTTGGAAGACAATCCTAGAGAAATTTTGGAGTATGCTTTTAGGAAAGGCTGCTCCTTATTAATATTTTTTGGAATATATTTTTATCACTCTTTTTTTCTTTGACCCCCCTCAGACTTTCTTCATCTTCCCAGGCCATCTTGTGGGTAGTTTTCTACCAATGTTGCACCTGCCCAGTGGCCCAGAGCCAAAGATTTATCTTACTGCCCTCTTGTGTTCTCCCTTGCTCTCATACCTCTCTCTCTTTTCCTTCTCTTTTTTCTGTGTCTCCTATTCAATTTTAACCAATATTTGCTCAGTCTTAGCATAAGCCCAGTACTAGTAACAATAATTTATCACCTCTATGTTGGAGGAACTCACAGTCTAGCCAGGAATACAGACATCTAAGCCAAAACCAAAAAAAAGGACATTAATATATGTGAGAAATGCTGTAGTGTAGAGTAGTATTATCTTCTAAATGAGTGCAGAGAATGCAGTTAATTCTGTTGGAAGCAGGGTGTGCATGAGGGGTGCTGGGAAAGCGATAGAGAACATTTGGGAGTTGCCTCAGTCACATATTTTGTTCTTTTTCTCTCAAATATGGTGGTTTTTCTTTTCCCAAAGGAGCTCCTGATTTATTCACTTCATTTGTGTTGAAATAAATGAATACACACAGATTGCAAGGTTTGTAAATATAGACATGAGACCTTAAAAATCTTTTCAGCAAGTCTGTTTGGTAGCTGTTTTCCCATCTAGGCTCTGAAAAGCTGTAAAGAACAAGTGGAGGGAATTTCAATGGCTGCAAGTGAGATGCTGCTGGTGAGTTTTTATAGGCCCAATTAAGTGAGCAAGATAGGCTAGCTGTGAAGTGTTCATATTTGCCAAAAGAAAACATAATACCTGTTATCTGCTGGCATTTTAAGTTCTGTAAAATTTGTTAAGACTGCCACAGTCCTCTGGCAGCAGGCTGTGGTTTGTCCTTGTTGGGCTTTATTATTATTATTATTAGCAGATAAAGATTATCTGCTTATTTAACAGCAGCATGAATATCCTGTAAGTAATAATTTCAGAAATGGGATGGCTCTAGAGCTTTCTACAAATATTAGTACCTTTGTTACTGTTTCTTTTCAAGAGATACATGGCATATATTATACCTCCTTCCTCTTTTTAATTCTTTGGCTAAATTAGAAGAATGTTTATCTGTAAAAGGGGTTTGTAGACACATGGGTGGGAAGGAGGTAAGCTGGTTTCCACTGTCATAAAAGACATAACACTATGTCTTTATGGCAAAAGGGATTGGTTCAGGTAGGTCATGGTTAGAACAAAGAGATGGTTGGGTGAATAAATAAAAACATTCTGAAAGATTTGTTTCTTCTATTATGAAGATGATTTAGAAACCAAATGGATGGAATATACTTGGCAGCTGTCTGGACAATGACAGACACAGGTGGTGAATTCTGTAGTCAGAAGAAAGGGAGATCAAGATGCTGAGCTCGTGCTAGCCATCTTAGGAAAGGATTTGAGATGGAATGTGTAATAGCCACACAAGTACAAAACCATCAGAAGGTTATTTTCTACACATGATGGATAAGAGAAATGAGCTCCTGCTGTACAGTGGTCCAATACAAGAACTAAGACTTGTTCATATTTTCCTTCTCTTGCTCCTTGAAGGCATTTGTTAAAAACTAGGGACGGAGGCGGGGGGGGCTTTCAAGATGGTGCAGGAGTAAGACGTGGAGATCACTTTCCTCCCCACAAATACATTGGAAATACATCTACATGTGGAACAACTCCTCCAGAACACCTACTGAACACTGGCAGAAGACCTCAGACTTCC
This sequence comes from Balaenoptera ricei, assembly GCF_028023285.1. Lineage (NCBI taxonomy): Eukaryota > Metazoa > Chordata > Mammalia > Artiodactyla > Balaenopteridae > Balaenoptera > Balaenoptera ricei. The sequence goes on from NC_082645.1 coordinate 91,197,884, forward strand.
CAAAAGGCAAGAAACTCCCCACGTACCTGGGTAGGGCAAAAGAAAAAAGAAAAAACAGAGACAAAGAATAGGGACGGGACCTGCACCAGTGGGAGGGAGCTGTGAAGGAGGAAAAGCTTCCACACACTAGGAAGCCCCTTCACAGGCGAGACTGCGGGTGGCAGAGCGGGGAAGCTTCGGAGCCACGGAGGAGAGCACAGCCACAGGGGTGCGGAGGGCAAAGCGGAGAGATTCCCGCACAGAGGATCAGTGCTGACCAGCACTCACCAGCCTGAGAGGCTTGTCTGCTCACCCGCCTAGGCGGGATGGGTGGGGGCTGGGAGCTGAGGCTCCGGCTTCGGAGGTCGGATCCCAGGGAGAGGACTGGGGTTGGCAGCGTGAACACAGCCTGAAGGGGCTAGCGCACCACAGCTAGCCGGGAGGGAGTCCGGGAAAAAGTCTGGAACTGCCTAAGAGGCAAGAGACCATTGTTTCAGGGTGCGCAAGGAGAGGGGATTCATAGCACCACATAAACGAGCTCCAGAGACTGGCACGAGCCGTGGCTATCAGCACAGACCCGAGATGGGCATGAGACGCTAAGGCTGCTGCTGCCGCCACCAAGCAGCCTGTGTGCGAGCACAGGTCACTATCCACACCTCCCCTCCTGGGAGCCTGTGCAGCCCACCACTGCCAGCGTCCCGTGATCCAGGGACAACTTTCCCGGGAGAACGCACGGCGCCCCTCAGGCAGGTGCAACGTCACGCTGGCCTCTGCCGCCGCAGGCTCCCCCCGCATCCGTACCCCTCCTCCCCCCGGCCTGAGTGAGCCAGAGCCCCCGAATCAGCTGCTCCTTTAACCCCGTCCTGTCTGGGTGGGGAACAGACACCCTCAGGTGACCTACATGCAGAGGTGGGGCCAAATCCAAAGCTGAACCCCGGGAGCTGTGTGAACAAAGAAGAGAAAGGGAAATTTCTCCCAGCAGCCTCAGGAGCAGCGGATTAAACCTCCACAATCAGCTTGATGTACCCTACATCTCTGGAATACCTGAAGAGACAATGAATCATCCCAAAATTTAGGCAGTAGACTTTGGGAACAACTGTAGACTTGGGGTTTGCTTTCTGCATCTAATTTGTTTCTGGTTTTATGTTTACCTTAGTTTAGTATTTAGAGCTTATTATCACTGGTAGATTTGTTTATTGATTTGGTTGTTCTCTTCCTTTTATATGTATATATTTTCCTTTTTCTCTTTTTGTGAGTGTGCATGTGTATGCTTCTTTGTGTGATTTTGTCTATATAGGTTTGTTGTTACCATTTGTCCTAGGGATCTGTCTGTCCATTTTTTTTTTAATAGTTTTTAACACTTCTTATCATTGATGGATTCCTTTATTGGTTTGGTTGCTCTCTTCTTAATTTTTTTATTACTTTTTAATTTTTTTTATTGAACTAATTTTTTTTTATTTTTTATTTTAATAACTTTTATTTTAGTTTAGTTTTTTCTTTCTTTCTTTCTTTTTTTCTCTCCCTTTTCTTCTGACCTGTGCGGCTGACAGGGTCTTGGTGCTCCAGCCAGGAGTCAGACCTGAGCCTCTGAGGTAGGAGAGCCGAGTTCAGGACATTGGTCCACCAGAGACCTCCCACCCCAAGTAATATCAGTCAGCAAGAACTCTCCCAGAGATCTCTGTCTCAACGCTAAGACCCAGCTCCACTCAACGACCAGCAAGTTCCAGTGCTGGACACCCCATGCCCAACAACTAGCAAGACAGGAACACAGCCCCACCCATTAGCAGAGAGGCTGCCTAAAATCATACTAAGCTCACAGACAACCCAAAACACACCACTGGACGTGGTCCCGCCCACCGGAAAGACAAGATCCAGCCTCATCCGCCAAAACACAGGCAACAGTCTCCTCCACCAGGAAGCCTGCACAACCCACTGAACGAATCTTACCCACTGGGGGCAGACCCCAAAAACAACAGGAACTACGAACCTGCAGCCAGTAAAAAGGAGACCCCAGACACAGTAAGTTAAGCAAAACGAGAAGACAGAGAAATACGCAGCAGCTGATGGAGCAAGGAAAAAACCCACCAGACCAAACAAATGAAGGGGAAATAGGCAGTCTACCTGAAAAAGAATTCAGAGTAATGATAGTAAAGATGATCCAAAATCTTGGAAATAAAATGGAGAAAATACAAGAAACGTTTCACAAGGACCTAGAAGAACTAAAGAGCAAACAAACAATGACAAACAACACAATAATTGAAATGAAAAATTCTCTAGAAGAAGGGAATCCCCATAAGGTTAACAGCTGAATTCTCAGCCGAAACTTTGCAAGCCAGAAGTGTGTGGCAGGACATATTTAAAGTGATGAAAGGGAAAAACCTACAACCAAGATTACTCTACCCAGCAAGGATCTCATTCAGATTCGACAGAGAAATGAGAACTTTACAGACAAGCAAAAGCTGAGAGAATTCAGCACCACCAAACCAGCTTTACAGCAAATGCTAAAGGAACTTCTCTAGGCAGGAAACACAAGAGAAGGAAAAGCCCTACAATAACAAACCCAAAACAATTAAGAAAATGGTAATAGGAACATACATATTGATAATTAACCTTAAATGTAAATGGATTAAATGCTCCAAACAAAAGACATAGACTGGCTGAATGGATACAAAAACAAGACCTGTACATATGCTGTCTACAAGAGACCCACTTCAGACCTAGGGACACATACAGACTGAAAGTGAGGGGATGGAAAAAGATATTCCATGCAAATGGAAATCAAAAGAAAGCTGGAGTAACAATTATCCTATCAGAGAAAATACACTTTAAAATAAAGACTATTACAAGAGACAAAGAAAGATACTACATAATGACCAAGGGATCAATCCAAGAAGAAGATAGAACAATTGTAAATATTTATGCACCCAACATAGGAGCACCTCGATACATAAGGCAAATGCTAACAGCCGTAAAAGGGGAAATGGATGGTAACACAGTCATAGTAGGAGACTTGAATACGCCACTTTCACCAATGGACACATCATCCAAAATGAAAATAAATAGGGAAACACAAGCTTTAAATGACGCATTAAACAAGATGGACTTAATTGATATTTATAGGACATTCCATCCAAAAACAACAGAATACACATTCTTCTCAAGTGCTCATGGAACATTCTGCAGGATAGATAATATCTTGGGTCACAAATCAAGCCTTAGTAAATTTAAGAAAATTGAAATTGCATCAAGTATCTTTTCTGACAAGAACGCTATGAGACTAGATATCAGTTACAGGAAAAAACTGTAAAAAATACAGATACGTGGAGGCTAAACAATACTCTACTAAATAACCAAGAGATCACTGAAGAAATCAAAGAGGAAATTAAAAAATACCTAGAAACAAATGACAGTGAAAACATGACAACCCAAAACCTATGGGATGCAGCAAAAGCAGTTCTAAGAGAGAAATTTATAGCAATACAATCCTACCTTAAGAGACAAAAATCATCTGAAATAAACAACCTAACCTTACACCTAAAAGAGTTAGAGAAAGAAGGACAAAAAACCCCAAAGTTAGCAGAAGGAAAGAACTCATAAAGATCAGATCAGAAATAAATGAAAAAGAAATGAAGGAAATGATATCAAATATCAATTAAATTAAAAGCTGGTTCTTTGAGAAGATAAACAAAATTTATAAACCATTAGCCAGACTCATCAAGAAAAAAGGGAGAAGACTCAAATCAATAGAATTAGGAATGAAAAGGGAGAAGTAACAACTGACACTGCAGAAATACAAAGGATCATGAGAGATTACTACAAGCAACTATATGCCAATAAAATGGACAACCTGGAAGAAATGGACAAATTCTTAGAAAAGCACAACCTTCCAAGACTGAACCAGGAAAAAATAGAAAATATAAACAGACCAGTCACAAGCACTGAAATTGAAACTGTGATTAAAAATCTTCCAACAAACAAAAGCTCAGGACCAGATGGCTTCACAGGCGAATTCTATCAAACATTTAGAGAAGAGCTAACACCTATCCTTCTCAAACTCTTCCAAAATGTAACAGAGGGAGGAACACTCCGAAACTCATTCTACAAGGCCACCATTACACTGATACCAAAACCAGACAAAGATGTCACAAAAGAAAACTACAGGCCAATACCACTGATGAACATAGATGCAAAAATCCTCAACAGAATACTAGCAAACAGAATCCAACAGCACATTAAAAGGATCATACACCATGATCATATGGAGTTCATACCAGGAATGCAAGGATTCTTCAGAATACACAAATCAATCAATGTGATAAACCATATTCACAAATTGAAGGATAAAAACCATATGATCATCTCAATAGATGCAGAAAAAGCTTTCAACAAAATTTAAAACCCATTTATGATAAAAACCCTCCAGAAAGTAGGCATAGAGAGAACTTACCTCAACATAATAGAGGCCATATATGACAAACCCACAGCCAACATCATTCTCAATGGTGAAAAACTGAAACCATTTCCACTAAGATCAGGAACAGGACAAGGTTGCCCACTCTCACCACTGTTATCCAACATAGTTTTGGAAGTTTTAGCCACAGCAATCAGAGAAGAAAAAGAAATAAAAGGAATCCAAATTGGAAAAGAAGAAGTAAAGCTGTCACTGTTTGCAAATGACACGATACTATACATAGAGAATCCCAAAGATGCTACCAGAAAACTACTAGAGCTAATCGTGAATTTGGTAAAGTAGCAGGATACAAAATTAATGAACAGAAACCTCTCGCATTCCTACAGACTAATGGTGAAATATCTGAAAGAGAAATTAAGGAAACACTCCCATTTACCATTGCAACCAAAAGAATAAAATATCTAGTTATAAACCTACCTAAGGAGACAAAAGACCTGTATGCAGAAAACTGTAAGACACTGATGAAAGAAATTAAAGATGATACAAACAGATGGAGAGGTGTACCATGTTCTTGGATTGGAAGAATCAACATTGTGAAAATGACTATACTACCCAAAGCAATCTACAGATTCAGTGCAATCCCTATCAAACTACCAATGGCATTTTTCACAGAACTAGAACAAAAAATTTCACAATTTGTATGAAAACACAAAAGGCCCCGAATAACCAAAGCAATCTTGAGAAAGAAAAATGGAGCTGGAGGAATCAGGCTCCCTGACTTCAGACTATACTACAAAGCTACAGTAATCAAGACAGTATGGTACTGGCACAGAAACAGAAATATAGATCAGTGAAACAGGATAGAAAGCCCAGAGATAAACCCACACACATATGGTCACCTTATCTTTGATAAAGGAGGTAAGAATATACAATGGAGAAAAGACAGCCTCTTCAATAAGTGGTGCTGGGAAAACTGGACAGCTACATGTAAAAGAATGAAATTAGAACAATCCCTAACACCACACACAAAAATAAACTCAAAATGGGTTAAAGACCTAAATGTAAGGCCAGACACTATCAAACTCTTAGAGGAAAACATAGGCAGAACATTCTATGACATAAATCACAGCAAGATCCTTTTTGACCCACCTCCTAGAGAAATGGAAATAAAAACAAAAATAGACAAATGAGACCTAATGAAACTTAAAAACTTTTGCACAGCAAAGGAAACCATAAACAAGACGAAAAGACAACCCTCAGAATGGGAGAAAATATTTGCAAATGAAGCAACTGACAAAGGATTAATCTCCAAAATACGCGAGCAGCTCATGCAGCTCAATATCAAAAAACAAACAACCCAATCCAAAAATGGGCAGAAGACCTAAATAGACATTTCTCCAAAGAAGATATACAGATTGTCAACAAACACATGAAAGGATGCTCAACATCACTAATCATTAGAGAAGTCCAAATCAAAACTACAATGAGGTATCACCTCACACCAGTCAGAATGGGCATCATCAAAAAATCCACAAACAATAAATGCTGGAGAGGGTGTGGAGAAAAGGGTGCCCTCTTGCACTGTTGGTGGGAATGTAAATTGATACAGCCACCTTGGAGAACAGTATGGAGGTTCCTTAAAAAACTCAAACTAGAACTACCATATGACCCAGCAATCCCACTACTGGGCATATACCCTGAGAAAACCATAATTCAAAAAGACATATGCACCCCAATGTTCATTGCAGCACTATTTACAATAGCCAGGACATGGAAGCAACCTAAGTGTCCATCGACAGATGAACAGATAACAAAGATGTGGCACATATATACAATGGAATATCAGCCATAAAAAGAAACGAAATTGAGTTATTTGTAGTAGGTGGATGGACCTAGAGACTGTCATACAGAGTGAAGTAAGTCAGAAAGAGAAAAATAAATACCATATGCTAACGCATATTTATGGAATCTAAAAAAAAAATGGTTTTGAGGAACCTAGGGGCAGGACAGGAATAAAGATGCAGATGTAGAGAATGGACTTGAGGACATGGGTCAGGGGAAGGGTAAGCTGGGATGAATGAGAGAGTGGCATGGACATATATACACTACCACATGTAAAATAGATAGCTAGTGGGAAGCAGCCACACAGCACAGGGAGATCAGCTCGGTGCTTTATGTCCACCTAGTGGGTGGGTTAGGGAGGGTGGGAGGGAGACGCCAGAGGGAGGGGATATGGGGATATATGTATACGTATAGCTGATTCACTTTTTTATGCATCAGAAACTAGAACACCATTGTAAAGCAATTATACTCCGATAAAGATGTTAAAAAAAAAAAAAACTAGGGACTTTGTAAAACAATTCTGGATAAATCAGTGGCTCTTAAGTTGCAACAGAAACCTAATTCAAACTGGCCTAAGTAAAAAAGGAAATTTTTTTGGCTTATGTAACTTTAAAGTCCATAAGCATATCTAACTTCAGGCAAAGCTGGATCCTGCCCCTCCAGACAGACCATTAGGGGTCTGTCCTTCTCCATCTCTCACCTTTGTTATTCTCTCTGTAGGAACCATTGTCAAGGGGCTCCCACGTATGGTGGCAAGACAGCCATCAGCAGCTCCAACCCAACAACTCTATAGAAAGTGTCTCACCCCCAGTATGTCCAGGAGGTCCTTGAACTGATGTTCAATGCAATCCTCAATGGCTTATTGACTCAGCCTGGGTCACATGTCCACTCCTGAGCTCCCATGGCCAGAAAGATACAGTACCTTTACTGGTCAGAACTGCATCACAAGATCACTCCCGGAACCAGAAAGTAGAATCAGACCTACATAAATTCCATGAATGAGTATAGGTGAAGAAGTGGTCCCTAAAAGAAAATCAATGTTTTATTAACAGGGGAAGGGAAAAATGGATGCCGGACACAGTTAGGAGCTGTCTACTACAACTTCTAGTTCTCATAATGATATAAACTTCCTTCATCTTCATAGATTTTCAAGGAGAGCGAGAAAAGAACTTTCCCTTCATGTACTTTCATGTTAGAAAGAACAGATCTATTGTCATTCTTAAACTTGCTGCCGTTGTTGGCTAGGTAAAAGGAGAGAGAAGATTCTTTTTGTCTACTGGTCCAGCATCTTTGAGCTATCCCAAGAACCCAGCTGGCTTCACTGAGTTATTCATGAGAAATAACCATACCACTGGCTGTTTGTTCAGGTTGGCAAGTGACATTTCGATTCACCCAAGACCTAGGAATTTGCCTTAGAGGGAGGCAGTAGAATTCTTTGAAAGGACGAAAAGTAAATCTCTTTCTTTGGGTAAGAACTGCTCCATCTGTATCCTCATGGATTGTTGTTTTGTGACAAGAACATATGCTTTTCTTAAAAGCTTCAAAAGATGGAATGAGGTAAAGAATTAGAACCATCAAGCGTATGTATACATAACTGTTGTAGTTTGGCTCCTACCAGCAATAACCAACCCCCTCTCAGTTGATGAGACCCTCTTGAGCTCCATAATCACGTCCCTTCCAATGTGTCCCTCCATCAACAGATGAGTGTTTCCCCCTGATTTCCTCAAACAACTGAACTGAGGAATGGAAGAGGTACCAAGGCAGAGAACTGTCTACAAATTAGGTGGATTTTGGAAGGGCCTGAGGTTTGATTGAACGTGTTATTGGTGAAACATCAAATGCCTCTTGAAGGGTTGGTACTTGCTCACCTAGATTTCAGGAAGTAGTGAAAATTTTGGGAAAGAAGAAGACAAAATAAATTCAAGACTTTTTTCTTTTGGTTGGTAGCTTTAGTCCTTTTATATCTCAGTGTGGCTTTCGCTGGAACATGATGACATATTAGCGATGCAGAAGAAGATCATGTGAGTGAATTTCTAGCTTTTAAACACAGTGTAAATCATTTTGACAGGAGGCAACATGTTTACAGGCAATCCCCAACATAAAAACAAACTGTGTTTCAAAAACCCATTAAGCAATTGGTAGTTTGGACCTGGGAATGGTTTTCCCCATAGGAAAAAAAGTTACTGATTGTAGGGTCCCAGACCAGCCCACAAAAAGCCCACTAAAATCCAGTAACCTTTTGCTAGTCACAGAACACTAACCCAGAAGTGGGAGCAGGGGAGGCATCTGAGCCAGGGGCTGGAGCAGGAAATTCCCCTCTTCCCTCTTTCCTGGACACACTATGGAGATGTTCCCTAGCCCCTTCCTATCTGTCAGTCTTTAAGAATGTCTCCCCAGTTCTCCTGACCTGTTATCACCCCTACCTCCCTATCATGACACTGCACTTAAGCCCACGCTTTCTCCCAAAGTGCTCAGGAGTCCAAAGTTACCTCTCTGTACTGTCCTCCATCAAAATACCTGTTTTCTTAGTGAAGTTCATCTCGCTGCACTCTGTGGCGGGGGGGGCGGGCAAATAATCTGACCCATGGAAGTTCTTCCCACTCCCTGAAAGACTTCTCTTTTTAAAGTAGACATTTGATTAACCCTAATTAGGTACAAATTTAGGCACTGTAGGGGAAGTCTAGGAGGAGGCAATAGGAGAGGGGTCAATGGAATCCATCACTGGAAACTTTCCCTTGGTGAAACAGAGGGGCAAGGGTCCCACACTGGTAGGACATTTCCCCCCATGCCTTGTTGCTGCTCTCCACAGCCCAAAGGTCCTCCAGCACCTCGCTTTTATGTACAGACCCCCACTTGCCCCACATCTCCCAGCCTGACAGGCTTCCTTGGGAAATGACCTGATCCTAAGGGTGGCACTGATTTCACCAGCAACCTGGCCCTCATTTCTCTCAAAGGAAGACTTTTGTTTCTAAGTCTGCCCCCTGTGGCCCACGGCCAGCTGCCATGACCAACATAGACCGTGAGTCCTCAGTCAGCGCTGTCTGAAATCTACCCTGAAGATGCTACTCTAAACTAGTGTCTTCCCATCCAGTCTTCCTAAACCCCCAGATAGAGGTCCTGAATTTTAGACCCAATCATATAGCAGGTACGGGAAGCATTTTAGAGCATGGAAGCTAGAATGCCTAAGTTCACATCCAGGCTACACTACTTGCTAACTGGGTAAATTTGGGCCATTTATTTAACCTCTCAGTCTCCTTTAAAAGTGGGATAATAGTACTGTGTATTGTGGCAATTAAATGATTATTACATGTAAAGCACTTAGAATCCTATCTGGCATGCAGTAAGGTGTTCAAGAAAGATGAGGAGTTTTTAAGTGGTGCACATACTGAGGTGTTTAGAAATCATATGTTCCATTAGCCAGACAACTATTCTTAGTCATTGTTGGAGCTTAACCTCTTTGATTATTCCAGAGTCCTGGGACATCACACAGCACACAAAGCATTTGGGAGGCCTTCCGGCCATGGTCACTCTGGTTACCGCTGAGGTACCCACAGTCCCTTCAGGTGGTAACTGTCAGGGTTGGTTGTAAGGCACTTCTGGCAAAGTCCACGGGTCAAGAGGTCAATATCTATTTCCCTCTCTCCCACACACACACTTTTCCTTTAAGAGTGTACTCCTTTCATCCCTGACCCCAGGGACACACCTAATCTCTTTAGTGAGCTTGTGCTAAAATCAAAGACCAAAGACCAGAAGAAAGTTAGAAGCTTCTGTTTTCAACTCTGCAAAAATCCTGAAGCAAAGAAATACCTGAAGACAGAGAAAAAAAAAACTTATGGTTACCAAAGGAGAAAGGTGAGGGGAGATAAATTTGGAATTTGAGATTAACAGGTACATACTACTATATATAAAATAGATAAACAACAAGGACCTACTATATAGCACAGGGAACTACAGTCAGTATCTTGTAGTAACCTATAACAGAAAAGAATCTGAAAAAGAATACATATATATATATGTATAACTGAATCACTTTGCTGAAACATTATAAATCAACTATACTTAAATAAAAAAATTAAAATTAAAAAAAAAAGAAAGAGAAATACCCGGGTCTAGTTAAAGACTTAAAATAGGAAAGAGAGGGGAATACAAACAATATATGCAAATTATTTACTCAATAAATTTTACTACCGTCAGCTCGATCACCATAATGGCATCATTTACTCAGTGCTGATTCTATCAGTGAATACCTTATATAAATTATTCCAGACAACTCCATGTGGTAGGTGTCTTTAATTCTGTTTCACAGGTGAGGAAACTAGTGTTCTAAGAATTTGCACCATAATCACATGATCAGTAGCAAAGCTGATATTCCAATCTGTGCTAACTCCCTGTGGAATAGAAGAAAGGAAGGCTGCTGTGGCAGCTGCTGAGATGCTTTTTCTACATGAAATGTTTGAAAGAAAGAGAATCTCTGCTGACCTACTCTTTAATTATCACTCCTAATTTGTTTTTAACCCAATAGAATTGAACTAAAATCAAATTTTGGTATTGTTTCATCGCTTCTTTGTAAAAGTCAAAATCATTCTTTTTATGCTATAATCAAATAAGTTAGCCTATCTCTGGCTCAAACCCAAACCTAAATACCAAAAAGCAGAAAAAGAAAGTTCAGAACCACATTATTTTTCCATAATATGTCAAAAAACCCTATGCTCTACTTACATTAGAGTGAAAAAAGAACTCTTTCTGCTTCTAATGAGCAATTAATTCCAGCTCAGGATGTTGAGTGTAGACTAGGTTAAGTTCCCCCAAACCACAACCGTTTGTGTTGGATCATGGTTAAAACCCAGAATTCCAACTTCTACAATAATCACATTCTTTTCTTCTACTGCAATGGGAGAAATGACCATTTTATGTAACATAGGACAAACCATAGCAGAAACGCCTATGAATTCCAGATTTCCTAAACTGTTCTCAAAGCTGTTTAAAATCAGTTGGATACATTTCATTTTAGCAGAGCTCAAAAATTCTGAAATAAACTTTGGGAACTGAATTTTTTTAAAAAAGATTTTTGGAGGAGAAGATATGAAAATTCACTTAATTGGCATTTATAACACATGTATCACTTAACCTTGATGACAGTGAAACTCCATGTGAGACGTATTTGTGTTCAGATCCTGAAGCCCAGAACCGCCCCTTGCACAGCTTCCTGACTGTAATTAACCAATCAGGTCGCTGTGGTAGCCATCTTGTTCTTTCAGCTTAAGGAAATTTTTGACTCAGAGTCATTCTGAAATTTAACATCATTTGGTTCTTATTAAGTAGTAACTAGTCTAGTGTTATGATGGGGAAAAAAAAAGTCAGAGAAAAGCTCTCCTCTGAAGTAGACAGGAAGAACACTTAAATCAAAGAAAATCCTAAAATGATAATAATCACAACAGCAGTACTGGAACTGCCATTCTCCACGGGAAGAATGACCGCTTTTGAATACATTGTAATGACACAGACTAGAGTCTGTGACTTTACGATCCTCCTATGACTCTCGTTAATTTCTGTCTCATTCCGAGCCTTGAAATCACCGTGCTAATTCTCAGAGTGTTTATGAGAAATTGCAGAAGTTGACACCACTGACTTCAGCTAGGCTGACAGGAAAACTTTCCATTTGTTCAAGTAAATGATCTAAGAAGAGAGGGTGTAATGTTATTATTATAAACTATTGAGAAATAGTTTCTTTTCTGTTTTCAATATAAGACTTTTGTAAAGCAACAGAGTTCTTGGGTTTTATCTCCATGAAGCTTTCTTCAGATGATTTAGCTCATTTCATGTCACCTCTCACTCAGCTTATTCCCTAGACAGCAAAGCCAAAGCAGCACATGAAGAACAGATTTGGCACAATCATTCATTCCTTTGTTGATTTATTTATTCAGTGAATATTTATGAGTTTATATGCGAGTATACATCAAGCCCAACACTTGCATCAACACTTACCAACAAAGAAGGAACACCTGAGTGGGGTGTGTGTGTGTGTGTGTGTGTGTGTGTGTGTGTGTGTGTGGGCGTGTGCACACGTGTGTGTAAATGTTAATGTTTTGAAGTTCCTCCTTTAGAGAAACAGTAGGAAATGTGTGAGAAAGAGGTTCCCTGTCATGAACTGATGTCTTTCACCTAATGAACCTTCTAGCTCAAAAATTCTGAAATAAACTTTGGGAACTGAATTTTTTAAATGAAGATGTTTGGAGGAGAAGATATGAAAATTCACTTAATTGGCACTTACAACACTTACAACTCCATGTCAGCCATATTTGTGTTCAGATCCTGAAGCCCAGAACTGCCCCGTGTGGAGATACTTCCATTTTTTAGCTTTGTTTTCTCATCATTGCTAATTGTCAGAGCCCCAAATTGTTTCTGAATAGCAACTCTATTTTAATTGTAATTTTTATATATATCAGCTACTTTTCCTTTCCTCATCTATTTAGCATGGACCAGGTTTCCTGTTTTCCATACAATTCCCTTTACAGTAATTTCCCAGGTTTAAATTGTCAAGCAGCACTTCAGCAACAATGTGCTCTGTGAGTATATGGTTATAAAGGAATCAGAAACTCACGATCCAGAGGAAGAAATCATGGTCCCACCATTAATGGGAATGATGGCAGGAAGAAATCTTTTAACATAGTACTTATATTGGTAATCGGAAAAAAATGCTATGAGATTTAGGAGTTTGTGGTTTACCTGTGGTTCTAGGACTATTTTTAAATTTCCCAATTTCAGAAATTGGGTAACTCTCTCCTTTCTGCATATGGTTGCATAGATGTAAGCTTTAAAAAGTCTTAAATACATGATGATGAAAGAATTAAAAAGACAACAAGCAAATAAGAAAGAACTGACATTTTGTTTCCAGCATTCCCTATTTCCACTTAATTGATTTATAAGTTCAATTTATCAGAAATTTTGAATACCTTTGCAATCAGAAGCTCTTAAGACTTTCCTTTTCTTGGAGATTTTATCTACAAAATCAGAAGAAAACCTGTTAATGGCCCTCATCAATTACCCACTTTCACTTAACGCTGTGTCACTTTGGCCCCAGGACTGAAGAACAAAATTTCAAAGTGTATGGTTGATTAGCCATATAGTCATTTATTAATTAGTTCCTTAGACCTTTATTTGGTGGTAACTTTGTGCCAGAAATTTACTTGACTCTGAAGAATTAAGAGTTTGTGTCTGATGGGAAAGGCAGTCAGGAAACATGATTTCAAACATAATGGGATGTTTAGGAATAATTGTACAGGAAAAAAATTCTAGGTGAATGCATGGTAAAGAGGGAGTAAGAATAAACAGGACAGATGCTTTTATCCCATAAAAACTTCACAGTGTGTGTTCAGCCTTTTTTTTTTTTTTTTTTTTTGTCTGCGTTTAGGGCACTCTGCCTCCAAGTAAGCTACTCCAATTGTCCTTTGCAATTTCTAAGCAAATATAAAGTAGCTTTTATCATGTTCCATGATGATACTTTTCTTTGGACCCAACCTCTCGTTTTGAGGATTTGGGTGATCGTGCATCACATCTGTCCCAGTTACTGAGACCCTAGAAGGTAGTTTTTCTAACTGTGTGTCACAACTTATTAGATGATCATAAAATCAATTAGTCGGTTACAATCGACATTTTTAAAGATTTTGAGTAGAATAGAATAGATTAGAGGGCGTAGCAGGTAGTATATATGAGTACTGGTTGATAGAAATTTTGTTTCACAGCCAATGTGTGCACACATACACGTATGTGCTGGGTCATGATGTAAAGTATATTTTTTCCTATGGGCCATGATTTTTAAAGGTTGAAAAACTCTAGACTTTAAATTCCATATCTGGCTGGTTTGCCATTTCATTTATAAGAACTCATATAGTATTTGTTTCAGACTAGGGGCTCAAGAAATTTTTTGAATACATATTGTTGAATACATCTTATGTGAAACACATAATGAAAGGCACAGTTTGCTTTTCTTGATTATACCCATATATCAATATGATATGTAGATAAAGATAGATACGTACACAATTTGCACATATATTAATTTTAGTTTAGCAGCCAATGGTTTATGTAGCTCTTAAATGGACATATTAAGAGGTTACAATTACATAGCCAGATCAGGTGGATACAGCTGGCATACTCTAGTCTTTTTTGTTTTTGTAAAATTATTCTTTTTCTCCATTTACATCAAAAAATATTTTATTATATAATAAATGTAATACATGCTCACTGTAAAAAAATTTAGATATTTGGTGAAGTGTTAAAACAGAAATTTAAATCACATATTATCTGACCACACAATAAATGAACATTGTGTTTTGGAGTATTTTCTTTTGTATGAGCACATACATACACACACACACACACACACACACACACACACACGCATCTCACATGTAGTAATTACATTGGAATCCTACTGGATATGCTGTTACTTAAGCTACTTTTCACTTTCTATTATATTGTGTGCATTTCTCATGCCATTAAATAATCTTCAAAAATATGAATTTAATGTTTAAGGCACAGTATTTTCTAGAAAGGATATTCAATAATTGACTAATCACTTTATCATTGTTGGATGTTTAAATTATTTTCATCATTTCTTATATAAGTAATGATGTACTAATTAGCTTTATAAATAAATCTTTGCATCCTTATGTTATTATTTCTTTACCATAAATCAGTATATTTGTTATTTAATATAAGGCTATGAAAAAAATTTTTAATTGATCCAAATAACCCAACTTGCCCATAGAAAAGTTTTCAAGTTTATATTCACCCCAACAATATATTTATTAATACATCCAACAAATATTAATGCTCTGTTTTATACAGGTTTCATAGCAGCCCTATTAAAACTGAGTATTTTCATTTTTCTTATTTTTTTATCAATTCGATAGCAAATATCAATTACTTGGTTTTCATTAAATTACAACTGAGATTGAGAATTTCATGTGTTTACTGGCCATATAAATTTCTTCTTTTCTATGCATTTTTCATTTTTTCTATTACAGTGTTTTCCTTTTTTGCTCCTGAGTTGTAAATGTTCTTGATATAGAGGGAATATTAAGTCTTTACTATCAAATATCATTAAGAATTTTTTCCAACTTTATCAATTGTCTTTTTAATGATACTTTAGAGAGAAAAAAGCTTTTATTTTTATGTAAACAAGTCAGAGACTTTTATTAGTTTTTTCAAATGGCATTTTTTAAAAAATATTTATTTATTATTTATTATTTTGTCTTCGTTGCTGTGCATGGGCTTTCTCTAGTGGCGAACGTTGAGATGCCTGCGCTTCTCATTGCGGTGGCTTCTCTTGTTGAGGAGCTCGGGCTCTAGGCGCGTGGGCTTCAGTAGTTGCAGCTCGTGGGCTCAGTAGTTGTGGCAGACAGCCTCAGTAGTTGCGGTGCACGGGCTTAGTGGCCCACAGGCTTACTGGCCCCGCGTCATGTGGGATCTTCCCAAACCAGGGATCGAACCCCTGTCCCCTGCATTGGCAGGCAGATTCTCAACCACTGCGCCACCAGGGAAGTCCCTCAAATGGCATTTTAAACATCAAATCAAGATGGTCATATGATTTTTCTTCTTTTTCTATTAATGTGATGATTAATATTAATAGAGTTCCTAGTATTGAATAACCTTGCAGTTCTGAAAAAATAAATCTACACTCATATGCTGTCTGTTTTATTCTTTTAAGATAGAGCTGGGCACAAAGTGCTAGTCTTTTATTTGTGATTTTGTATCTATATTTGTAAGTGAAATTGATATCTAAGCTTTTGTGGGTTTTTTTCCTAACTTTAATAGTTCTACATAGAAGGGATATATTACCTTTATAAAATAATTTGAGTGTCTTTTATCTGTTTCTTTGTAACAATTTCTATAGTCTAGGAATTATCTCTTTGTCAAGATTTAAAATAACTCACCCATAAAACCATCTAGCCTGATGCTTTTTTGTGGGTAATTCTTTGACTCCTTTTTCAACTATTCCCATAGATGGAGATCTTTGGAAAAGGAGGTATTTCCTCCTTTACTGAAATTTGGAAAGTTGCTATCTTTTTTTCTATAAAATTATTTATTTCATTGAAATTTTCAAACTTTTAGTACATTTCATGTTTTTACTGCTTAATATATTTAATAACTTTTTCTGCTCTAATACATTTATTTTTTACTTCATTAACTTATTATTTCTCTTTCCTTAAGAAAGGAAAAAGCAAACTTTTAAAATTATTGAGCTTACTTATTTCAGTTACTTTTTAGTCATGGTCAATAACAGTATAATTTAAGGCAGTGAGTTTGCTTTTGAATTTAGTTTGGTGAACTTCCAGAAGTGTCCAAATCTTATCTTCTTCTTAATTCTTTTCTAAGTATTCTGAAATTTAAAATGTATTTCTTCTTTGACCAAGACAGATTTATGTGATCATTATTTTAAATTTTAAGAATTTATGTTTTTCCATCTAAATTTTTATTAATATTTGGTTTTAATGCTTTGTAGTCAAGGACAGTGACTTCTGAAATTTCTGGCATTTACTGAAAGTTGGGATAATGTATGTAACTTTTTGTCATTTAAAGATTTAATTAAATTAAAATTAATTATTTTTCTATAAATGTTTATTATTTAATAAATGTTTATTGAGTGCCTGTTATATTCCAAGCACTGTTAAGGTGCTGGGGATATAGCAGAAAGCAAAATGGACAAAAGTCTCTGCCTTGGGGTACTTGCATTCTAATATATAACATATATGAATCACTATATTTCCTTGAAAGTAAGTCAGCATAGTTGTTATACACACAATAAATTTAATGACAGCTTTTCAAGAAAAGAACAAAAAAGAGAACACCACCACATTCAATGTAAGTTTCTATATTAAGAGCCATCTCCATTTCTCAAATGTTTAAGTGTAAGAAATGTGTGTCCTATACATGGTAAAATATGGTAAAATAATCTTATGAACTGTATTTTTTCTGACATTGTATATATTTATTTAGCATCTTCTTGATCTGTCAAAGATAGATAGCCATTAAGTTTAAGTCCCCACTTACTATTCTGTTACTGAAGCTTTCAGCTTCATTTTTTCTTAGGTCTGTCTCTTGTAAAAGGTTGAATTGTGGTATTTGATTCATTCTGAGGCTTTCTCTCCTGTTATCATAACTGGCATTCTTACTCTTTCTGTCATTTTGTTTTAGGCTTCGGGCTTTGTACACCTTTTTCTGGTTCCCTTTTTTAGCTGTATTTTCTTTGATTATTTTATTTAGTAATTTCAATCATACTGACTTTATAAAAACATTTTTAGCCTATTTTCTCTATCAACATCAAAAATGAAGTCATCTCTGTTGAGTTCCTTCCATGTCAAAGGAACAAAGTAAAATGACTGTAAGTTATCACAGATTTCCCTCACACTTTTTAACCTGTGGTATTTTAGATCCAGTCATGTTTTTAAAGAAAAATGTGTATCTTCTTTTTAATATTTTGTATGGGGCATGTTTCCTTCATCCAAGGATTGCATTCCAAGTCTACTGCTATTCCTTCTTTGCTTTGACAGTTCCATAGTTGAGTTCTTTATCTTGGCTCACCTGCTTACCTTTCTGAGTGATTGTACTTCAGGAAGAATACATAGTATATTTTTAAATCCTTGAAATCTGATAATATTTTTATATAAATCTCAACACTTAATAACAACACCTGGTGCTTTGAGGTGTATAATAAATATTTGTTGACTAAATTACATACCTGCTTCCCAAGGGTTTTTTCCTAAAAATTCCATTGTCTTTTGCTTTTTAATATTGGTGAAAAAGAAAGCTGAGGCTGACCTGATTTTTCTTCATGGTAAGTAACCTGTTTTTCCTATCTGGATCTTATTGGATTCTTTCTTTATTCAGGATATTCAAAATTTTCATCTGAATTTATCTGGGTATTGGTCTCTTTTCATTCATTTTGCCAGGTTTTTATTGAGTCCTTTCTATTAACAGCTTCAGGTTGATGTCTTTCTGTTTTCTTAGTAGAAAGCGTGGATGTTGTTCCTTAAAGGATGAGTGAAGTTTCCTTGCTGGGGGAGGAGCTAACCGATGTAAATTCACACCTCCTGTTGAGAGGTGAGGCAGCTTGAGAGGACAGGAAGTGAACCAAAATCCTGACCACTACCTAGAGGAGAACTTGGCTTCTGCTTAGTTTCTCAGATGGTTTCGCCGAAATCCGTGGGCCAGGGGTCAGCTTTCTGTGCCCTTGGTCTGTTTCACCTAGCCCTCTCATCCTGTATTACCTATAACTGTGTCCAGCTTTCATCCTATATTACCTATAACTGTGCCCAGGCTTCATTCTCATACCATTGCCCATCAAGTCAGGAGAGAATCTTTTATCTCTTGGATTTTTTTTTTTTTTGCCCTGCTGTTTCCACTTTAAGAACACTGGGCTCTCCAGATGTGCTGTTTAGGAAGGCATGTTTGTTTTTCTGATCTAATACATTTATTTTTTATTTCATTAACTTATATTTCTCTTTTCTTAAGAAGGGGTAAAGCAAACTTTAAGACAAGAGAAAATCCATGTTAGTCTCCTCCATAACCTGTCCTCTAGCCTCATCCCTCAAATGGAACAGTTTCGGCCTCCTCATCTGTCAGCTCCCCTAGAAAGCTGGCTGTGAGCTGTCACCATGCTTTCCTTCCAGCTTGGCCTTCCAGGTTTCCAGGAGCTACGCCTCAGTGCCTAGCCCTGGGGCAAGTTTCACCTATTTTATATGCACTTGGTCATTTCAGCCAGAATCTGGGAGATCAGTACTAAATTACCTGTGTCATTGCCATTGACTCCAGAATTCGATACCCATTAAAACACTTAAACTTCTCCAGAAGAAGGGATTTCTTAATGATGATCATAGCAAGACCCAGGACAGCTTAACTGCAGCACAAAGGCCATTTTCCTAGCGTAGCTTATTCTTATTCACACACAGAGAAACAATGTGCATCTGGTGGTATGAATGGAAAATATTATGGCTTTTTTTCCCCTCCTATGTTGTTAACTCCTAATTTTTCTTTAAATGGTTGTGCAAAAGTGAGACATGGTGTAAAACTTCCAAATTGTTTTCCTTACCATTCAAAGGAACGACCTCTGCAAAATGTAGTAACAAAGCTGGTTTTCTGTTTGCACATTCAGTATTACTCCAGTGAGGCTAAGCTGAAAAGGCCATAGAAATTCAGAAGGTTGAGTTACTGTGGGTCCTTTATTTACACTGAAGATGTGAAAAACAATTAGAGTGTAATGCTAGGTGTTGTGTGTATGCAATTACCTGGGAATATATAAACGTTTTATTTTCTCTGTCAAGCTGCATTGCTATAATTGTTTAAAATGAAAAATAAAGTTCCTACCATAGACATAGAGATACTGGTTACCTGACTTAAGTAGTTCCTAGACTGAGGTCTGTAGTGTGGGTCTTAATCTAATAATGGAACCACATTTATAATACAGGAGAAGATCCTCACTGTGGGTTTAGAACAGTGGGCCTGAGTGAACTTTTTTTTTTAATAAATTTATTTATTTATTTATTTATTTTTGGTTGTGTTAGGTCCTCGTTGCTGTGCGTGGGCACTCTTTAGTTGCAGCGAGCGAGGGCTACTCTTTGTTGTGGTGCGCAGGCTTCTCATTGCAGTGGCTTCTCTTGTTGCGGAGCACGGGCTCTAGGCACGCGGGCTTCAGTAGTTGTGGCACATGGGCTTAGTTGTTCCACGGCATGTGGGATCTTCCCGGACCAGGGCTCGAACCCTTGTCCCCTACATTAGCAGGCGGATTTTTAACCACTGCACCACCAGGGAAGCCCCTGAGTGGACATTTTTGAAGGCTTGTCCCTTCCCACATTGAACTAACATTCACCCTTCATTTCGGTGACGATTCCATCCAATGAGAATTTCAAGAAAGCCTTGGCCAACTCCCAGCCCCTTTACCCCTGCAGATGTGATTATTTGTTTTTCTATAGGTCCATGATCTGTGCCCACTCTCAAGAAAGTACAGGAAAATTTGTAGAATCCTTTTTCAAAAGTTCTTGGAAACAGGTCAGTCCTACTCTGATTTTTATAACCTCCTTTCTTTCAGGATCTGGGGCTCCACCTCCCCATGAATATCAGATTTCCATTGAGGCTAATATCTCCGATACCCCCCAGAACCCTAGGGTTATAGTTCCTATAGGAATCCCCTGACCTGGATTGGTCATCCATTTGAGCTGGCCCCCAACTGCTTGCCAACATGTCGTGGACAGTCTTGAACGTAGATTCTGTTCACAGTTTGGTCTAATCTCTCTTTTCCACTCAGACTCATCTTTGTATGTCTCTTCCCCTGTGTACTCATCGCTACACCTGGGTATTTGTTGTAGGGTTGTGGGTATGTGCTTCTATTGGGTTGGCCAAAAAGTTCATTCGGGTTTTCTGTAGCATCTTACAGAAAAACACAAACGAACTTTTTGGCCATCCCAATACGCACCCTTATGCAGTTGTCACTGGTCTGGCCCATTCAACTACTGCCCACGTATCTGGTGGTGCCAGATCTTGACTTCAAAACTAGAAGGGTGGGTGGATGCAAAGCTCATTTCAGTACTGCAAAGTAGAGTTCTACAAAAAGTGATTGACGTTTACAGCCTCTTTTTGTAAAATGTTGGTAAGTGTGTGCATCCAGAATACGCCAGTTAGAAAGCCTGCAGGAGCTCTCGGGCTCCAATTCCATATGTGTGATTCTCCAACTTGATAGCAAGCTCAACTTTGATGTCAAATTGCTCATCATCTGTTTATGGCACTTGCTGCCTAGCCATATTTCCATTTTTAACTTGGAAACAAATATGACAGATGCCACATTCCATATTACTACCTTTTTTAATTCTAGTGAGGAAATAATATAAGATGCTCAGTTAACTGACATGGAAAAATCTAAACTTAAAAGAGTACCACTGAGTTTTGGCTTAGTGCTTTGTCTTTAATGATTATTGCATTTTTTTCTAGTTTAACATTCTTGAGGTATGCAAACCCAAAGCATAACTTCACTTCCTTGATTTCCTGCTATTTAGAAATGTCACCTAGGGGTAGCATGGAATAAGGGATGTCAATCTTCATCAATAATGAGAAGTGATTTTAAAATAATTTTAAATGATTTTTCTATTTGTACATCCACACACCCTTTCCAGATAAATTCCATTCAGGGACACAAGTGTTCACTGAGACTCCATTTAGCTTTCAAGTTAGTGAAGAAGTCAAATGAGAGGTTTGCAGCTATAAATAAAATAGCACACGTGTAGAACCATCACCACACATGCAAGTGTAACTATGATGAAAGTTACTTTGAACAAATCAGTTCCCAGGATGGCATTCATTTCTTTTGATAAATATGCTTGATACAATGAAGTACAGCTTCCAGAAAGATAATGGAGCAGATAATTAATCTATTTGGAAACATAAACACACACACACACACACACACACACACACACACACTGCAGGGAGACAAGGAGCATTGGTTAGCAAAATCTTGTCAGAACAACCAACTCTTCTTCTGTAGAAGAGTATGTGCCCTCTGACAAGGGAAAAAAATAGAAAAGACATTTCTGACTGCCGTAAGGCTTTTGATTCTGTGGTACGTGACTAACATCAGTAGAGGACAAAAGAGCCGAGCTCTCACTTCTTTTACATAGGTGGGCGATGGTTTGGGGATTCTGGTAAAACAAGTCATTAATGTTTCAGTTTCAGTTGGCTACAGCATACCAAGTAGTCTGCTCTGTGGGGATAACTGACCAGGGCAGTTAAAGAAGGGGCTATTGAAGTCTCTTCTGCCATATAAAGCCTTCCAGAGGTCAGCCATTAAACCCCTCTTGTTTCTGTGTAAGGGCAAGTGCCAGATGTACCCTTCATCACAGTCCGTCTCAACCTCCACCTCTACTGCCCTCTTTCCACGTTTAGCATCCCCTACTGCCATTCTGGTAGACAGTATGTACCTGTTGTTGAACTGTGTGCCATTGCTTCTAGGTTTCTCTCAGGAAAAGGAGGAGGATCAAGACACTTCCATAATCGTTTTAAGAGTAACACAGAAGTTTCCCCAAATATGAAGTCCAGTTCCCTCTACTGTGAAGCGTAGGCCTCATCTCACTACCTTTGTCAAGTAGCTGATGACTGCATGATGCAGTCAGAGATGGGTTGGTTGCTTCTGAGGAGAAATTCCTCATGGTCCACAGTGCATAGAGATGGTTACTCAGTCAGACTAAGAATAGCCAGTGACTACAGTCACCAGCCAGTGGTCTCCCCGAGTGATTCGGAGGATAGGTTCCATACTGGTCCCATTAGCCATCCTAGTAGGAGGTTATACCCCCATTTTGAATACCTGTACTATCACAATAACCTCCTTGTGAAGGCTTGCCCAGCTGCCCCAGCTACATCACCCTTTCCCTGGCAGTCCTTCTGGACCACCTCCTTTCTGCATCAGGAAGTAAAACGTAACCACATCCTACCTGGTGTCATCACACAGTTAAGTTGAGAGCTTGTGCATGTTTGAGCCCCACATCTTGCCCAGCCTCATGCTGAGTGCTCTTTTGCCACTAGACAAATGCTTACCAGGTTGAATTCTTGATGACCCACATGGGTATACTGAGGCAGAGTCATCTAGTCGTCTCTAAACACAGGGTACAGACCTTCTGACACCTGTCCTGTGTTCTCACCCCCAGCTTCTTCTCTCCATGTCAGAAATAACGCAAACCTAAATATTCAACAAATTAGCATGATGAGGAAGGCCAGCTCGTGGGTCACCGCTAACATTTTCTTTTGCCACAAAAGTTAACTTGGTTAGTGTCTTTTACGATGTTCCAAGCAGCTACCTGACATGCAGGCAATTGCACCCATAGGGTGAGCACCTCATTCAGGTCTTTTTATAGATGAAGTCACTGTATGTTCATGGATTTTGAAATAATAGATATGGATATGGTGGCATGACCTCACTTGAGTATGAAAAAAATTAACTTCTAACACATTTTAATGCAAATGTTACCTTTATAAGTGGATGACCTGAAAAGAAAAAGTGTTTCCATAGTAACCTAAGGGAACACATAACCTGTTTATGATAATTTCTCCATGAAGAGAGCCAGGCATGGATTGGGGATATGCTTTGATGTCTGCTGGGAAAAAAAAAAATAGCTGACAACCTTGTGTGAGTGAATGGTTAGATTTCACTTTATTTGTAGTTAATTTAAAAAATAAACTTTCGTAATGAACTGCTGAAATACACACTTGAAACAACCGGATGATCCGTCAGATTATTTTCTAAAATGTAATTTGTCATAGGTGACAACTGAGGCATCAGTTTAAGAGGAACAGATTAGGGATGAGGTCTTACAATAGGTCTTCCCATTCTGCTCATTTCCTTTTATCTATACTCTGTGTTCTTCCCTAGGCATCACTGAGGCCTTTCAAAGCTCTTAGATTTCTCTTTTTTTTTTCCTCATTTTTGCCTCCGAAAATGTTATGTAAAAACTACCCTTCCAGAATTGAAATTCTGTACTGTGAAGATATCACCGAAAAGGGAACATATTGATTATACTTCACTTTGTCTACTGACATGGCTGTTTGAGTTGGTGGCTTTTTGGAGGTGCCATTAGCTAGAAATGAGTCTGACATCCACAAGACACTATACGGTTATATTCCACTCTTCTTACAGATATAACATCTAGTTAAAGAAAAGCTTGTCTATAAGAGTTTTTCTTTTTTCCTTTTTTTTTTTTTTTTTTTTTTTTGAGGGTAATTAGGGAACAGATGCATACAGTTTCGAGAAGTAGTTCTTTGAAGAGCCATTTTTGAGTCAGCTCCATGACAGGTCCGTGCCCATGGGCTCTGGTGTGGACTTAGGGCAGAGACCTTGGCTACAATTACCCATCTGGTATCCATCTGGTAGCACAAATGAAAGATAATACCAGATCACAGAGAAACCTTACCAACTGCCAACTTGGTATAAGCAGTCAAAGAGAGGTGCCACCCAACAGTTCTGTGAAGAGTAAGAAATGTTGTCCTTAGGATACGCACATTTCCACCCCAAGATGCAAAAAACGGCACGTGAGAGCATATGGAAAGGAAATACTGCGCACATCTAACCTTACAGCTGCAACTTATTAAATATTCCACCGAGTTCTCTCTGCCACATTAAGTTGCTAGTGGACTTTTGGAGAAAGGGTATTATCCTAATATACTTGAAACCTGTCTTTTGCTACCCACGTCCGTCCACAACAGGGTTAACAGGACTTGAGGACTTTTGGATGACGAGTAGGTACCAGCATCAAAAGGGCATTGATTTCATTTCCATGTAATGCCACCTTGCAGTAGTCAGGGATTTTGTGCTTGCTGTAAAATGATTTCGACATGTATCAATTCATTACTTTCTCCTTATTTTTATTCCCCCTTTTCGGACTCTGTCTGCTACCCTGCAGAATGCAGTGTGCATCCTGGACACTGTGTGGTTATTACAGTGGCTAATAGTTGAGAATCTATTAATATAACCATCAGAGATGTGCTGTCTTCAGATAGCACCCTCCCACCCTGTGGAGCTCCAAATGTAAACGCTGTTTCGAGACGGAGGGGTCGTGCTTGCCTATGAGGCTGCCCATGCGTGGAAACCTTTCCCATCCATTTCCTCCACTTGCTCTGCAGTACTGGTCCCCGCCTTGCTCTTTCTCTGCATAAATGCCAGATATGACCAAATAGAGTGAGAATTTAGTGACCTTATAATTACCTAAGCAACAGCAACACATTCTCTTGTCTTTTCTATGCGTTAAAAGGGTTGTCTTCATAGCAACATATATGTGTATATGGTAGTTTATATACTGCCATATATTTTGAAAGACATAATCATATTCCTACCTCTAAGCAATTTATTGAAGACAGGAGCCCATTTTCACAGGAGAGAAAACTGAGGCTCAGAGAAGTTACATGGATTGCTGACAATCACAACATTAGCTTTGAACCCAGATCATCTGACCCAAAGTCTAAAACTCTTCCACTGGATTTAGGTTTTTGGTTTTATTTTTTTATGTCTCTGAATTTTTCTTCCCTTCTTACAAAAGGAAATATTAACTCCTTAAGGCTTATTGCAGTTTCCTAAAGAGTGAGGCAGCAAGAGTCAGAGATAGAGATTCTGAGTAGAACAAAAACTCCCCGCCCTGTGGGTGGTTGTAAGGATGAGAGCTAAGTTGAATTCCTTTCTTTCATAAGCTCCTTCAAAATGTTTCACATACTTCCACTGAGAGAAAAAGCAAAGGAAAAATATCTTCTTGGATTGGCCACACAGAGACCCATGCTGAACAATTCAAGAAGATGAAGTGGGAAAGAAAGAAAGGTTGTAACTGAGAGGCTGAGAAGTGTTGTAAAGTAATTAAATCGTGCAGGATCACTAGGAAAGTGCCAGAATGGAGGTGAGTGAACAATGGGATGTCAAAGGAGAGGGGTTGTGATGCCAAAGGTGAGATTTCAATATCAATGTCGACTGTGACCTGTGCAAAAAGCCAGAATGAACTTAAACCTGATTCCGCGTGGAAGAACTGAATTGCATACTCTGTGCAAGAAGATAGAATATTGTAAATTCACTTGCTTTTCCTCTTCTAATTTATGAGACTTTTACCATAATTTATACTCATTAGTCTTTCCACTTAAATCAAGAGGGAAACTGCAAATGTAGCCATCCCTGGTCTGCTCCTTATTACAGACAATTAAGAGAAGAACAAAAACACATCATAGGATTAATGATAAGAAAAGCCACCCAGAGAGAGAAACACGAAGCAGGAAATGATCTTGTGGAGCTGGACAAAAGAAACTGATAGCCTTCAAGATCAACCGCTCTTCCAGCTAAGGTTTAACCACGGTCGAAAGTAGAATCGCTGGGTCATGCTAGCCTCCCCTGCTGTATTCTCATCTGTGTTTTTCCTATCTCCTGTCATCATACTGCATTTATTAAGAAATGTTCTCGCTCTCTAAATCCAATTCATTAGTTTCCCTCCATGCATAAGAGGTATGGCAT
The DNA here is from genome assembly GCF_028023285.1 of Balaenoptera ricei. NCBI lineage: Eukaryota > Metazoa > Chordata > Mammalia > Artiodactyla > Balaenopteridae > Balaenoptera > Balaenoptera ricei. The sequence continues at coordinate 91,224,142 of NC_082645.1, forward strand.
TACTGATGAGAGAAAAACAAGTACAAAGCTCATCAGCCTTGGTAAATTTCAGTCTTGCATATTATTGTCATGGAAGCTTTATCCCAGCATTCAGCCGGGGAACAGAGACACAGGAGAGGGACTGGATATGAGATGTCCTAACACCACTCTTGGAGTCCTGCTGCTTATATCATTTTATACTTTCCCAAAGGGGGAAGGAGGAGATTAGGGAACATTTAATTGCCTTATAAACTGATTGACAAATTGGTGATCTGATGCATATGGATGATCTTTTTAGTGAAATGGCTCAGAAGCCGCTAGCAGAGATCATCAGGAGCCATGATTTGCACACCCTCCGCAGGGTTATTACAGAGAAGCGGAAGGATGGGTTGATTATTATCTTTGCTTCTTTCTGTTTTTTTGTTTTTTTGTTTTTTTTCTTGAATGTTTTCTTCACCTCCAGGGAAATACATTCTAGCAGCATGAGCACCACTATTAATCAACACTTGTAGCAATAATCAGTGAGTGAAAAATGGTGACCAGAATCCGCGAATGCATTGGCATAACTGTCTTCTGAGTTTTCCTTTGTGATCATGCCTCGGCATTCTAACATGGATAATTTATACAGAATTAACGTTGGCACTTTCTGAGGTGCAAAGATTTATAGAAGCAGTGCTTACTTCTTCACCCATTAAAAAAGAAAGAGAAATCGTTTCTGGTCATGATGAGTAATATCTTAGAGCCTTTAAAAATATACTTGCTATCTTCATGTTTCTTTGTGTTATATTTAGCCAGCCAGCCCCTTCACTTTTGAACATGGATGTCACGAAAGGCAAAACCGTTATAAGTTCTTTTTTTTTTTTAACATCTTTATTGGAGTATAATTGCTTTACAATGTGTTAGTTTCTGCTTTATAACAAAGTGAATCAGCTATACATATACATATATCCCCATATCCCCTCCCTCTTGTGTCTCCCTCCCACCTTGTTATAAGTTCTTGCTTCCAGTTTTCCCAGAATTTTCAACAGGAGGGGGTGTGAAAAACAGTCAAGAATTCAAAAATAACTCAGGTCCCAAGATCCTTCTGAGAGCTGTCTGGTGTTATTGTCAAAGCAAAAACAAAAACCCAGGCTGAGATATCGGAGGGGCAAGGTGCTGTTGCCACACCTGAGAAAGTATTTGTCAAAATAGAGTGACTTGGGGCTGGTGATGACATTATACATAAGTGAAGCCATTTCAAAATTTGGTTGCCACTTTCATTCCACCAAGCTACCTTTCAATTCATACCATCCTGTGATCAAAAGGATCAATTCTGAGGTATCAGCACTTGGAGAATTGTTCTGAAACTTTATTAAGTTGGGATGGGCTTGCGTGGAGCCTAAAGAAACTCACTAAGGTGCAAGACCACATCTTAAAGGGTGAATGACAGACCAGGACTCATAGGAGCATATGACACCAGCCCCTTGTCTGCAGATCGCTCCTGTCATTAAAATCAATGCAACTTAATTAAAGCAAATTACAGATAGATACATCTATAAATAAGATATTAAAGTGTGCTGCTGAATATGGTAATTGCTGCATATTTAGCAATCACTGTGTGTGTTCTGCTTTTGCCAGGAGGAACGCCTTTCAGTGGAATCAATGGAGCTTTATTAAAAGCCATCCAAATTAGAGGGAGAAATGATGAGTGTTATAATAACACAAAATCACTGTGTCAACTTTCATTGCAAAGAAAGGAAAGCAAAATATGTCCATCCCTCTTTTTCCACTCAAGGAAAATATTAGACATATTCTCTTAAAGATGTGGATATTTTGAATTTATAAATTTTAATTTCTGCATACTCTTCTCCCAGAAGAAGGTGGAGGGAAGGTAATGATCATAAATAAAATAATTCAGCAGTGGGAGTGAAGTGTGAGGAACACCCCAGTGCCCAGATATGCTGTTTTATACCTTGATGACAGAAGACAAATAAATGAAGTCCATACTCTAAACAGAGCTTTAAGTGGCTTATTTTACTCTTATAGCCACTAGATATTTTGTGTGTGAAAGTTTTCATAGGTTAATTCAAAATAATGAATGTTGGAAATAAAAACTCATTTTCATCACCTTCCTTAACTTCTCTCACTACATTACCTCTGTCACCTTTTATCATGAATAAGAATTCAGCTTCTGGCAAAGAGACATCTTTTCTCTACTCAGGTTAATTTTAAAATATACATTACAAATATCTTTCATCACCCAATTTAAAAATCAATAATGGAAAACATAAGGGTTAATTAAATCACTCCCAGGTGACCAGAATCATTCTCGTATTTAAGACAATAAATATAAAATTAAAAAAAGATGACGATTTCCAGGTAGAATTTCTTTTTTTTTTTAACATCTTTATTGGAGTATAATTGCTTTACAATGGGGTGTTACTTTCTGCTGTATAGCAAAGTGAATCAGCTATACATAAACATATATCCCCATATCTCCTCCCTCTTGCGTCTCCCTCTCACCCTCCCTATCCCACCCCTCTATAGAGGAGAACACAAAGCACCGAGCTGATCTCCCTGTGCTATGCAGCTGCTTCCCAATAGATATCTATTTTATATTTGGTAGTGTATATATGTCCATGCCACTCTCTCACTTTGTCCCAGCTTACCCTTCCCCCTCCCCGTGTCCTCAGGTCCATTCTCTACATCTGCGTTGTTATTCCTGTCCTGCCCCTAGGTTCTTCAAAACCATTTTTTTTTCTTTTTTTATATTCCATATATTATGTGTTAGCATACGATATTTGTTTTTCGCCTTCTGACTTACTTCACTCTGTATGACAGACTCTAGGTCCATCCACCTCACTACAAATAACTCGGTTTCATTTCTTTTTATGCCTGGGTAATATTCCATTGTATATATGTGCAACATCTTCTTTATCCATTCATCTGTCGATGGACATTTAGGTTGCTTCCATGTCCTGGCTATTGTAAATAGAGCTGCAATGAACATTGTGGTACATGTCTCTTTTTGAATTATGGTTTTCTCAGGGTATATGCTCAGTAGTGGGATTGCTGGGTCATATGGTAGTTCTATTTTTAGTCTTTTAAGGAACCTCCATACTGTTCTCCATACTGGCTGTATCAATTTACATTCCCATCAACAGTGCAAGAAGGTTCCCTTTTCTCCACACCCTCTCCAGCATTTATTATTTGTAGATTTTTTGATGGCCATTCTGACCAGAGTGAGGTGATACCTCATTGTAGTTTTGATTGGCATTTCTCTAATGATTAGTGATGTTGAACATCCTTTCATGTATTTGTTGGCAATCTGTATATCTTCATTGGAGAAATGTCTATTTAGATCTTCTGCCCATTTTTGGATTGGGTTGTTTGTTTTTTTGATATTGAGCTGCATGAGCTGCCTGTATATTTTGGAGATTAATCCTTTGTCCACTGATTCGTTTGCAAATATTTTCTCCCATTCTGAGGGTTGTCTTTTTGTCTTGTTTGTAGTTTCCTTTGCTGTGCAAAAGCTTTTAAGTTTCATTAGGTCCCATTTGTTTATTTTTGTTTTATTTCCATTTCTCTAGGAGGTGGCTCAAAAAAGATCTTGCTGTGATTTATGTCAGAGTGTTCTTCCTATGTTTTCCCCTAAGAGTTTTATAGTGTCTGTCCTTACATTAAGTCTTTAATCCATTTTGAGTTTATTTTTGTGTATGGTGTTAGGGAGTGTTCTAATTTCATTCTTTTTCATGTAGCTGTCCAGTTTTCCCAGCACCACTTATTAAAGAGGCTGTCTTTTCTCCATTGTATATTCTTGCCTCCTTTCTCAAAGATAAGGTGACCATATGTGAGTGGGTTTATCTCTGGGCTTTCTGTCCTGTTCCATTGATCTATATTTCTGGTTTTGTGCCAGTACCATACTGTCTTGATTACTGTAGCTTTGTGGTATAGTCTGAAGTCAGGGAGCCTGATTCCTCCAGCTCCGTTCTTCTTTCTCAACATTGCCTTGGCTACTTGGGGTCTTTTGTGTTTCCATACAAATTGTGAAATTTTTTGTTCTAGTTCTGTAAAAAATGCCATTGTTATTATGATAGGGATTACATTGAATCTGTAGATTGCTTTGGGTAGTATAGTCACTTTCATAATGTTGATTCTTCCAATCCAAGAACATGGTATATCTCTCCATCTGTTTGTATCATCTTTAATTTCTTTCATCAGTGTCTGATAGTTTTCTGCATACAGGCATTTTGTCTCCTTAGGTAGGTTTATTCCTAGGTATTTTATTCTTTTTGTTGCAGTGGTAAATGGGAGTGTTTCCTTAATTTCTCTTTCAGATTTTTCATCATTAGTGTATAGGAATGCGAGAGATTTCTGTGCAGTAATGTTATATCCTGCTGCTTTACCAAATTCACTGATTAGCTCTAGTAGTTTTCTGGTAGCATCTTTGAGATTTTCTATGTATAATATCATGTCATCTGCAAACAGTGACACTTTTACTTCTTATTTTCTGGTTTGGATTCCCTTTATTTCTTTTTCTTATATAATTGCTGTGGCTAAAACTTCCAAAACTATCTTGAATAATGGTGGTGAGAGTGGGCAACCTTGTCTTGTTCCTGATCTTAGTGGAAATGGTTTCACTTTTTCCCCATTGAGAACGATGTTGGCTATGGGTTTGTCATATATGGCCTTTATTATGTTGAGGTAAGTTCCCTCTATGCCTACTTTCTGGAGAGTTTTTATCCTGAATGGGTGTTGAATTTTGTCAAAAGCTTTTTCTGCATCTATTGAGATGATCATATGGTGATAATCCTTCAATTCCTGAACATGGTTTATCACATTGATTGATTTGCATATGTTGAAGAATCCTTGCATTCCTGGGATAAACCCCACTTGAATGGTGTATGATCCTTTTAATGTGCTTTTGGATTCTGTTTGCTAGTATTTTGTTGAGGATTTTTGCATCTATGTTCATCAGTGATATTGGTCTCTAGTTTTCTCTTTTTTTGACATCTTTTGTCTGCTCTTGGTATCAGGGTGATGGTGGCCTCGTAGAATGAGTTTGGGAGTGTTCCTCCGTCTGCTATATTTTGGAACAGTTGAGAAGGATAGGTGTTAGCTGGTCTCTAAATGTTTGAAAGAATTTGTCTGTGAAGCCATCTGGTCCTGGGCTTTTGTTTGTTGGAAGATTTTTAATCACAGTTTCAATTTCCTTACTTGTGATTGGTGTGATTTTCTACTTCTTCCTGGTTCCGTCTTGGGAGGTAGTGCTTTTCTAAGAATTTGTCCGTTTCTTTCAGGTTGTCCATTATTGGCATATAGTTGCTTGAGGTAATCTTTCATGATCCTCTGTACTTCTGCAGTGTCAGTTGTTACTTTTCCTTTTTCATTTCTAATTCTATTGATTTGAGTCTTCCCCCTTTTTTTCCTGATGAGTCTGGCTAATGGTTTATCAATTTTGTTTATCTTCTCAAGGAACCAGCTTTTAGTTTTATTTATAGTTGCTATTGTTTGCTTCATTTCTTTTTCATTCATTTCTGATCTAATCTTTATTATTTCTTTCCTTCTGCTAACTTTGGGGTTTTTTTGTTCTTCTTCCTCTAACTGCTTTAGGTGTAAGGTTAGGTTGTTCATTTGAGGTGTTTCTTGTTTCTTGAGGTAGCACTGTATTGCTATAAACTTCCCTCTTAGAACTGCTTTTGCTGCATCCCATAGGTTTTGGGTTGTCGTGTTTTCATCGTCATTTGTTTTTAGGTATTTTTTGATTTCCTCTTTGCTTTCTTCAGTGATCTCTTGCTTATTTAGTGGTGTATTGTTTAGACTCCATGTGTTTGTATTTTTTACAGATTTTTCCTGTAATTGATATCTAGTCTCATAAGATTGTGGTTGGAAAAGATATGTGATCCGATTTCAATTTTCTTAAATTTACCAAGGCTTGATTTGTGACCCAAGATATGATCTATCCTGGAGAATGTTCCATGAGTACTTGAGAAGGAAGTGTATTCTGTTGTGTTTGGATGGAATGTCCGAAAAATATCAATTAAGTACATCTTGTTTAATGTATCATTTAAAGCTTGTGTTTGCTTATTTATTTCCATTTTGGATGATCTGTCCATTGGTGAAAGTAGGGTGCTAAAGTGCCCTACTATGACTGTGTTACTGTTGATTTCCCCTTTTATGGCTGTTAGCATTTGCCTTACATATTGAGGTGCTCCTATGTTGGGTGCATAAATATTTACAATTGTTATATCTTTTTCTTGGAATGATCCCTTGATCATTATGTAGTGTCCTTCTTTGTCTCTTGTAATAGTCTTTATTTTAAAGTCTATTTTGTCTGATAGGAGAGTTGCTACTCCAGCTTTCTTTTGGTTTCCATTTGCATAGAATATCTTTTTCCATCCCCTCAATTTCAGTCTGTATGTGTCCCTAGGTCTGAAGTGGATCTCTTCTAGACAGCATATGTACGGGTCTTGTTTTTGTATCCATTCAGCCAGTATGTGTCTTTTGATTGGAACATTTAATCCATTTACATTTAAGGCAATTATCAATATATATGTTCCTATTACCATTTTCTTAATAGTTTTGGGTTCGTTATTGTAGGTCTTTTCCTTCTCTTGTGTTTCCTGCCTAGACAAGTTCTTTTAGCATTTGTTGTAAAGCTGGTTTGGTCGTGCTGAATTCTCTTAGCGTTTGCTTGTCTGTCTTTACAGGTTTTATAGAAAGGTTTTATTTCTCCTTCGAATTTGAATGAGATCCATGCTGGGTAGAGTAATCTTGGTTGTAGGTTTTTCCCTTTCATCACTTTAAATATGTCCTGCCACACGCTTCTGGCTTGCAAAGTTTCAGCTGAGAAATCAGCTGTTAACCTTATGGGGATTCCCTTGTATGTTATTTGCTGCTTTTCCCTTGCTGCTTTTAATATTTTTTCTTCATATGTAATCTTTGATAGTTTGATTAATATGTGTCTTGGCATGTTTCTCCTTGGATTTATCCTGTATTGGACTCTCTGTGCTTCCTGGACTTGATTGACTATTTCCTTTCCCATATTAGGGAAGTTTTCAACTATAATCTCTTCAAATATTTTTCTCAGTCCCTTTCTGTTTTTCTTTTTCTCGACCCCTATAATTCGAATCCTGGTGCGTTTAATGTTGTCCCAGAGGTCTCAGACTGTCCTCAATTCTTTTCATTCTTTTTTCTTTATTCTGCTCTGAGGTAGTTATTTCCACTATTTTATGTTCCAGGTCACTTATCCATTCTTCTGCCTCAGTTATTCTGCTGTTGATTCCTTCTAGAGAATTTTTAATTTCATTTATTGTGTCTTCCTCATGGTTTGTTTGCTCTTTAGTTCTTCTAGGTCCTTGTTAAATGTTTCTTGTATTTTCTCCATTCTATTTCCAAGATTTTGGATCATCTTTACTATTATTACTCTGAATTCTTTTTCAGGTGGACTGCCTATTTCCTCTTCATTTGTTTGGGTTTTTACCTTGCTCCTTCATCTGCTGTGTATTTCTCTGTTTTCTCATTTTGCTTAACTTACTGTGTTTGGGGTCTCCTTTTCTCAGGCTGCAGGTTCATAGTTCCCATTGTTTTTGGTGTCTGCCCCCATTGGGTAAAGTTGGTTCAGTGGGTTTTGTAGGCTTCCTGGTGTAGGGGACTGGTGCCTGTGTTCCAGTGGATGAGGCTGGATCTTGTCTTTCTGGTGAGCAAGACCATGACCAGTGGTGTGTTTTGGCGTGTCTGTGAACTTATTATGATTTTAAGCAGCCTCTCTGCTAATGGGTGGGGTTGTGTTCCTGTCTTGCTAGTTGTTTGGCATAGGGTGTCCAGCACTGTAGCCTGCTGGTCGTTGAGTGGAGCTGGGTCTTAGCATTGAGATGGAGATCTCTGAGAGAGCTTTTGCCATTTGATATTATGTGGGGCCAGGAGGTCTCTGGTGGTCCAATGTCCTGAACTCGGCTCTCCCACCTCAGAGGTTCAGGCCTGACACTCGGCTGGATCACCAAGAATCTTTCAGCCACCCAGCTCAGAAGAAAAGGGAGTAAAAAAAAGGAAAGAAAGAAAGAAAAAATAAGATAAAGTTATTAAAATAAAAAATTAAAAAATATTATTGAAAATTTTAAAATGAAAAAGTAATTAGAAAAAAGAAAGAGAGAGCAACCAAACCAAGAAACAAATCCACCAATGATAAGAAGCACTAAAAACTATACTAAAAAAAAAAAAAAAAAAAGACGGGACCCTAGGACAGATGGTAAATCAAAACTATACAGACAAAATCACACAAAGAAGCATACACATACACACTCACAAAAGGAGAAAAAGGAAAAAAATTGTGTGTGTGTGTGTGTGTGTATATATACATGTATATATATATATATATATATATATATATATATATATATATATATATATTTATAAAAGGAAGAGAACAACCAAATCAGTAAACAAATCTACCAGTGATAATAACCTCTAAATACTAAACTAAGGTAAACATAAAACCAGAAACAAATTAGATGCAGAAAGCAAACCCCAGGTCTACAGTTGATCCCAAAGTCCACTGCCTAAATTTTGGGATGATTCGTTGTCTCTTCAGGTATTCCAGAGATGCAGGGTACATCAAGCTGATTGTGGAGATTTAATCCGCTGCTCCTGAGGCTGCTGGGAGAAATTTCCCTTTCTCTTCTTTGTTTGCACAGCTCCCGGGGTTCAGCTTTGGATTTGGCCCCACCTCTGCGTGTAGGTCACCTGAGGGCGTCTGTTCTTCACTCAGACAGGACGGGGTTAAAGGAGCAGCTGATTCGGGGGCTCTGGCTCACTCAGGCCAGGGGGAGGGAGGGGTGCAGAGTGCTGGGTGAGCCTGTGGCAGCAGAGGCCGGCATGACATTGCACCAGCCTGAGGCATGCCATGTGTTCTCCTGGGGAAGTTGTCCCTGGATCACGGGACCCTGGCAGTGGCGGGCTGCACAGGCTCCCAGGAGGGGCGGTGTGGAGAGTGACCTGTGCTCGCACATAGGCTTCTTGGTGGCGGCAGCAGCAGCCTTAGCGTTTCATGCCCTTCTCTGGTGTCCGCGCTGATAGCCACGGCTCACACCCATCTCTGGAGCTCGTTTAGGCAGTGCTCTGAATCCCCTCTCCTCACGTACCCCGAAACAATGGTCTCTTGCCCCTTCGGCAGCTCCAGACTTTTTCCCGGACTCCCTCCCGGCTAGCTGTGGCACACTAGCCCCTTCAGGCTGTGTTCACGCAGCCAACCCCAGTCCTCTCCCTGGGATCTGACCTCCGAAGCCCAAGCCTCAGCTCTCAGCCCCCACCGGCCCCAGAAGGTGAAGAGAGAAGCCTCTCGGGCTGGGGAGTGCTGGTTGGCACGAATCCTCTGTGCAGGAATCTTTCTGCTTTGCCTTCTGCACCCCTGTTGCTGCTCTGTCTTCCGTGGCTCCGAAGCTTCCCCTGCGCCCATCCCCCCGTCTCTTCCAGTGAAGGCCTTTCCTAGTGTGTGGAAGCTTTTCCTCCTTCACAGCTCCCTCCCAGAGGTGCACGTCCTGTCCCTATGCTTTTGTCTCTGTTTTTTCTTTTTCTTTTGCCCTACCCAGGTACGTGAGGAGTTTCTTGCCTTTTGGGAAGTCTGAGGTCTTCTGCCAGCATTCAGTAGGTGTTCTGTCGGAGCTGTTCCACATGTAGATGTATTTTTGATGTATTTGTGGGGAGGAAGGTGATCTCCACGTATCACTCCTCCACCATCTTGAAGTTATCCAAGGTAGAATTTCTAAGAGATGAAAAAAGGAGCCACTAGACAGTCTGCCACTTCTATAGCATCTGATAAAGGCATTTAAGATTTCTTCCATTGAGTCACTCTGTATGCATTTATTGTTTGTCTCTGGAAAGGGAAGGAGGAAAAGAAAGAGAAGAAGTGAAAAGAAAAGAAAAGAAAGAAAAAGGAAGGTAACAAGAGGAGAAATGGATGTTTGGAAAGTGATTTATAACTATTTCACTTAATCAAATATTGACATACTGAACATCTTCCAGGCACTGGTCTAGGTTATAGGAAGAGAGAACCAAGTCCCGACTTTTGTGGAGTTTATGTTTGTGAGGAAAGAGAGACAATAAACAAATGAAGAGTAATTTCTGGGCCATGATTATTTCCCTGAAGAAATAAAGGCTGGTCTAAATGGCTAGAGCATGGTGCCCGGCAAGGCACACTGTCTCATATAGGGTGGTCAAGAAGGCTTCTCTGAGAACGGGACTTTTACACAGAGACTCGAGCAAAATAAGGGACAAAAATTTGTGGGTATCTGGAGAGTAGGCATTCCAGGGAAGAGGGAAATGTGCCCACAAAAGCCTTGAGATAGTAACTTGCTTGGCAAGCCTGAGGGGCAGTGAGGAGAGCAGCATGGCTGGAGCCATGGGAGCAGTGGGGCATTGGAGGGATCGAGACAGGGAGGTAACTGGGTGAAAACTGGGTGAGTTTTTGGAGCTAAATTAAGTCCACTCTACTTAACCATTCTCACCATTGGCTGTTATTTCTAGTTTTCTACGATGCATATACAATGCATAATACTCATGCTTAGAAAACAGTCAGAAGGGTTGGCATCAGATGTTAGGTTGCTATGTTCTTTTTAAGACCCAACTCTATCTAATGATTTTCAGATGAGGTGACCTATGATGTCACTACAGACTGCCTATGCCAGAGGCCATCATACTCACAGATTGTTCATAATCGTGACACATGAGTTTCCTACTCTACTGAAGGGTGTATACAGATGAGAATGGAGTTCTGCCACGTGTATCTTAGCCCCGGGTCTAACATGCAGACATATTGCCCCCTTATTCCAATCTGCTCTGCTTCCTTCTGATTTAACTACAGGCAGTACCATGGACCACATCTACCTCTGAATTCTGCAGGTAGTGGAAAGAGGAAGTAGCCACAGCCACTGATCATATACATCACAGACATCTGAGTCCTTCCTTTCCTTTCACACACACACCATCCTCGTGTGTTCCACAGAGTTGCCCCCCATCAAAAGGTAGAGAAAGGGGCAGAGTCATGGTCCTAAGGCTCCTTACTGGGGTACTGTTTCTATGCCTAAAGATGTCATAGGACATTTCAAAACTAAGCTACCTTTTGAGATATGTACTAACAGTCATTTGCAACTTGGATACACAAAACAGCATGACTGCTTTGGTTCATTGTAATTTGTGAGTATTCTGGTCAAACCAAATGCTACCATTCAGGTCATACTATAATACTACTATTATTGGAATGTTTGCTTGTAGCGTGGAAAGAAATGTATTTGCTTTGGAAATCTCTGAAAATACTGATATAGGACCTGATTTAACAGAACTCTTTAATTCACAGTATTTAAAAGAATGCAGTATATGAAACCATTGTTCTGTAAAATCTTTCCCATTCCTAGGAAGTAGTTGAGTTTACTCCACCACCATTATAATTTCCTCCTTTGTACGTGCTTTGTACATGGTGGGTCTGACCTCCCTGCTGCTTTGCTGCGACTCCTCAAGCAATAGCCAAGCTTGCTCATTTTCAGGATCCCCGATTTCCATGACTCATAGAAACTAAAAATTAGAAACACATTGCAGTGTTGGGTCATTTTCTTTGAGGCCCTGACTAGTAGAGAATTATACTCCAAATCACATTTCCTGGTGTGTTGTCCTTTCCGATTGTAAACAGGCTCAACAGTGCTGCATTGTGTTAACCCACCAGGGTAGGTTGAGAAGCAATCAGAGTGAGTCTAAAAAACATTTGGCAGCAGGCCTAATGAAAAATGGAGTGGACAACCCCTGCCCGCCAGCCATGCTGTGCCCAGTGGCACCCAGGTGTCCTGGGGGAGGTGTCCCCATGCAGCCAGCCGCCTCCCAACCCGGGAGGGCGCAAGTGCGCCTTCTGCATTTCAGCAGTATTTTCCTCCCCACATCCTGCCAGGTGCCTCCACTGCCCTCCCTGCTTCGACTCCTGCTGCAGTAACCACGTCCGCAAGAGCCGTGTGGCTGACAGGGTCTTGGTGCTCTGGCCAGGTGTCAGCCCTGAGCCTCTGAGGTGGGAGAGCCGAGTTCGAGACGTTGGTCCACCAGAGACCTCCCAGCCCCATGTAATATCAAATGGCAAAGGCTCTCCCACAGATCTCCATCTCCATGCTAAGACCCAGCTCCACTCAACGACCAGCAGGCTACATCGCTGGACACCCTGTGCCAAACAACTAGCAAGACAGGAACACAACCCCACCCATTAGTAGAGAGGCTGCCTAAAATCAAAATAAGTTCAGACACCGCAAAACACACCACCGGACACAGTCCTGCCCACCAGAAAGACAAGATCCAGCCTCATCCACCAGAACATGGGCACAGCTCCCCTCCACCAGGAAGCCTACACAACCCACTGAACCAACCTTACCCACTGGCGGCAGACACCAAAAACAATGGGAACTACAAACCTGCAGCCTGTGAAAAGGAGACCCCAAACACAGTAAGTTAAGCAAAATGAGAAGACAGATAAATACACAGCACATGAAGGAGCAAGGTAAAAACCCACCAGACTAAACAAATGAAGAGGAACTAAGCAGTCTACCTGAAAAAGAATTCAGAGTAATGATAATAAAGATGATCCAAAATCTTGGAAATAGAATGGAGAAAATACAAGAAACATTTCACAAGGACCTAGAACTAAAGAGCAAACAAACCATGAGGAAGACACAATAAATGAAATTAAAAATTCTCTAGAAGGAATCAATAGCAGAATAACTGAGGCAGAAGAACAGATAAGTGACCTGGAACATAAAATAGTGGAAACAACTACCACAGAGCAGAATAATGAAAAGAATTGAGGACAGTCTCAGAGACCTCTGGGACAACATTCAACACACCAACATTCGAATTATAAGGGTCCCAGAAGAAGAAGAGAAACAGAAAGGGACTGAGAAAATATTTGAAGAGATTACAGTTGAAAACTACCCTAATATGGGAAAGGAAATAGTCAATCAAGTCCAGGAAGCGCGGAGAGTCCCATACAGGATAAATCCAAGGAGAAACATGCCAAGACACATATTAATCAAATTATCAAAAATTACATACAAGTTTTAGCCACAGCAATCAGAGAAGAAAAAGAAATAAAAGGAATGCAAATCAGAAAAGAACAAGTAAAGCTGTCACTGTTTGCAGATGACATGATACTTTACATAGAGAGTCATAACCAGAAAACTACTAGAGCTAATCAATGAATTTGGTAAACTAGCAGGATACAAAGTTAATGCACAGAAATCTCTAGCATTCCTATACGCTACTGATGAAAAATCTGAAAGTGAAATTAAGAAAACACTCCCATTTACCATTGCAACAAAAAGAATAAAATATTTAGGAATAAACCTACTTAAGGAGACAAAAGACCAGTATGCAGAAAATTATAAGACACTGATGAAAGAAATTAAAGATGAAACAAATAGATGGAGAGATATACCATGTTCTTGGATTGGAAGAATCAACATTGTGAAAATGACTATACTACCCAAAGCAATCTACAGATTCAATGCAATCCCTATCAAACTACCACTGGCATTTTTCACAGAACTAGAATAAAAAATTCCACAATTTGTATGGAAACGCAAAGGACCCCAGATAGCCAAAGCAATCTTGGGAAAGAAAAGTGGAGCTGGAGGAATCAGGCTCCCTAACTTAAGACTATACTACAAAGCTACAGTAATCAAGACAGTATGGTACTGGCACAAAAACAGAAATATAGATCAATGGAACAGGATAGAAAGCCCAGAGGTAAACCCACTCACATATGGTCACCTTACCTTTGAAAAAGGAGGCAAGAATGTACAGTGGAGAAAAGACAGCCTCTTCAGTAAGTGGTGCTGGGAAAACTGGACAGCTCCATGTAAAAGAATGAAATCAGAACACTCCCTAACACCATACACAAAAATAAACTCAAAATGGATTAAAGACCTAAATGTAAGGCCAGACACCATCAAACTCTTAGAGGAAAACATAGGCAGAACACTCTATGACATACATCACAGCAAGATCCTTTTTGACCCACCTCCTAGAGAAATGGAAATAAAAACAAAAATAAACAAATGGAACCTAATGAAACTTAAAAGCTTTTGCACAGCAAAGGAAACCATAAACAAGACGAAAAGACAACCCTCAGAATGGGAGAAAATATTTGCCAACGAAACAACTGACAAAGGATTAATCTCCAAAATATGCAAGCAGCTCATGCAGCTTAATATCAAAGAAACAATCTAATCCGAAAATGGGCAGGAGAACTAAATAGACATTTCTCCAAAGAAGATATACAGATTGCCAACAAACACATGAAAGAATGCTCAACATCATTAATCATTAGAGAAATGCAATGCAAAACTACAATGAGGTGTCACCTCACACCAGTCAGAATGGCCAGCATCAAAAAATCTACAAACAATAAATGCCGGAGAGGGTGTGGAGAAAAGGGAAGCTTCTTGCACTGTTGGTGGGAATGTAAATTGATACAGCCACTATGGAGAACAGTATGGAGGTTCCTTAAAAAACTAAAAATAGAACTACCATACAACCCAGCAATCCCACTACTGAGCATATACCCTGAGAAAACCATAATTCAAAAAGAGTCATGTACCACAATGTTCATTGCAACTCTATTTACAATAGCCAGGACATGGAAGCAACCTAATTTTTCATCAACAGATGAATGGATAACGAAGATGTGGCACATATAGACAATGCAATATTACTCATCCATAAAAAGAAACGAAATTGAGTTATTTGTAGTGAGGTGGATGGACCTAGAGTCTGTCATATAGAGTGAAGTAAGTCAGAGAGAGAAAAAGAAATACCGTATGCTAACACATATATGTGGAATTTTTTAAAAAATGGTTCTGAAAAATCTAGGGGCAGGACAGGAATAAAGACGCAGATGTAGAGAATGGACTTGAGGATGCGGGGAGGGGGACGGGTAAGCTGGGACGAAGTGAGAGAGTGGCATGGACATGTATATACTACCAAATGTAAAATAGATAGCTAGTGGGAAGCAGCCACATAGCCCAGGGAGATCAGCTCAGTGCTTTGTGACCACCTAGAGGGGTGGGATAGGGAGGGTGGGAGGGAGATGCAAGAGAGAGGTGATATGGGGATATATGAATACATATAGCTGATTCACTTTGTTATACAGCAGAAACTAACACAACAATGTAAAGCAATTATACTCCAATAAAGATGTTTAAAAAGAAAACTGGTGTGGACCTAAAAACCTTTAACAGGCGCTTTTTCTTTTTGTAGTTTCTTGCAGTTTGTTTTTTATTAATATCAGGCAATTGGGGACTTTTAAAGCCATTTACTCTGTATTTGAGTTCTCACTGAGTGAGAGTTGCAAGGTAGAGCAAGCGTCTGGTGGCTGTTAACTGAGTCATGGGTCATTGGAAATGTCGTGTGCAGAATTGAATTTTGATTTTTTAAAAAATGAGTCATTAACTTTTGGACCACATGCTCCTCTGTTCCCGGGAATGTAGTGACAGGGGCTCGATGCCTGTTCTTTCCAAAGCGTTGCATTTTCCTTGTCCCACCCACTTGAGTTTTGATGCTCTTTGAATTATGGTGTTTGATCTCTGTTCCTAAGGATTGAAGATTCTACCCATTCTTTCTTTGGATGAGTTGCTCTTGGCTGATGACCCTCGAATTGAAAATGATGTTTCCCCTGTGAACGTCCTAAGTTTAAATTCAGTGTTCTTCATATGGTCAGTGACTTACGTGTGGTTAGCTAGTATGATTTATGGAGTTTTGCTGTCTGCAAAGTAAAAGCTTCTCATGGTCCTTGGGGAAGATGCTCAGAGAGACCCATCCCCTAGACTGCGCTGGACCAGTTGACAGAATCAGGAGATGAAGTTCTCTCTACTTTCTTCCAAATGACTTGGATTAATACTGGTGTTATTTTCCATACCAAAGCCCAATTACATGATGGAAGATTTTTAGTAATTGGGCCCTTTGGATTTTAAATCTTCTCAGGTCAGTGCCCAGGAGGAAAGCCTTCAGTAGGAAGGACCCTGGGGCTTCGCACAGAAGGTAAATCTGATTTATAGAGGGACATGGCATTACGTCTGTCACAAATACATTATGAATGGGCATTATACATTTTCTAACACACAAATCAACTCCCCCTGGCAAATTATCCCTCCTCCTAATGGATTACACCATTGGAAGTTCCTCGTAATATTCATCCTAAGTTTTCACTTTTCTTAGTTTCATTACATTGATGAGTATATCCTTTTGCCTACGTCTTAGGGATGTTAGGTATATTAGGCTAAAGTTTATAAATCACCTTACAATTCTCCATCTGGGCCCACTAAAGTAGTAAAAAGCAGTTGTAGATAATAAATGGATGCTGATTTCTGTTCAACATTTATACTATACTGGGGCATAAGGAATACACCTTTAAGTAGATAAGCATTTTTCTTCTTAAATATGGGAAGTCATCTAAATAGCACTCAACCAGCTTTTCAGTTGTTTAGCTGCCATTAAGTTAGGATTTTGTTTCTTTGCTTAGAGAGAATCATGTACAGTGTTGGTTTCCTTTTTCTTTTTCTTTATCTTTTCCCTGTCTGCCAACCTCTTGCTACGTGATGCTTCCCTACAGACTCTGGATCTTTACTTTTCAGGAGAAACTGTACCTGGACTGGCCTCTCTCTGAACACAGAAGCCAGACATGCTTTCAGACTTGAAAACACAATGATGGGGCCTTCCACCACAAAGTGGAGCTAAATCTGGGATTGCGCTCATTTTGGAAAACCAACAGTAGACTGTGGTAGGACCTCTAACAGAATGGCTGAGCTCAGCAGGTAGGGGTGGACTCACTCCCTACCCGTGCACAGAGCCTGTTCTGCCCTGGGAGGGGACTCGGCTGTCATCCTCTCCCCATCCAGTCTGCAGGAGTGCACACACCAGGTCCCGGTATTTATGTGTGATCCCAAACAGTTCAGTAATGTTGTAATAAAATGCACACTTCACATCTGTACTGTGAAATTCCTAAACCATAATGAATACTGCTTCTTGGCTTCACTTCGTGCAGTGGAATTAATGTTCCCTTATGAATTGGAGCATGGTACTCACTTGTTAACAGCCTCTTGAGGTAGGCCAGCTAGGTTAATCCAAGTCTGTTTTCTGTGGGTGGTTTAGGATTACATGTTTCTCTGCTTGCCTGTGTTACATCTCACCTTCAAGATTACTTTTTTCATTTAAGTGGTTCCCTCTTTTCATCATCCAGCCTTTACTGAGCATGAAGTATGTGCAGGACAACAAGCGTTAACAAAGATCACTGTACAAGATCATTATAAAATAATAATCTAGATAGTATTTTAAAAGATATAATCTAGACTCTTGGAAAATAGTAAGTGACTAGCTCTGTTGAAGAGCTTCCCAGAGGACTTGGTAGTGCGAGAAAAAGGCAAAGGGAAAAGCTGAGGCAGGGTAAGGAAGTGTGAGCGTGCATGGGGGTCAGGGAAGGACCAGTGGTGGAGAAGGGCACATGTAGGGTATGTAAGGGTGAAGTGGCCAGAAATGGGGCTGCAAACATGATGATGATACTGATAACGACAGGAGGCTATGAAAGGCTTAGATGTCATGTTCAGGAATTTAAACTTTATCCTAGTCATTGAGCCGTTTCTGTGTAGAGTAGTGAGATGATTATATGTATGTGTGTATAAATATATATACATATTCATACATGTAAATACACGCACACACACATACATACATACATATATCATCCTTTTAAACGTGACATATCATTCCAGCCCCTCATCCTATATATATATATGTGTGTATATATATAAAATGCAGAAAAGAGGCTCTTTTACAAGAGAAAGTAAGAGCGTTCCCTTGCATGCGCCCTCTCTCTCTCTCTCTCTCTCTCTCTTTTCTTTTTCTCTCTACTCACTCTCTTACTCTCTTTCCCAGAACTGTTTTTGGAACAGTAGTACTGAAGAAGCTTCCATTAGTTTAGCCAGGGCAAGTCAGAGGATCACGGAAATGACCCCTACAGAGCAGGAAAGAGATTCTCTCCAGGTATTTTTCTTACCAAAAGAAAGGTCAGGTTCACTGTAACTGCAGCAACAATACCAAAAGAAAGGTCAGGTTCACTGTAACTGCAGCAACACTGTAACTGCAGCAACTGCACTGTAACTATGATTTATTGAACATAGAAGTATACTCTATATGTAAGACATGTATTATGTGGTTTACATGCCTCATACCATTTAATCCTTACAGTATCCATCTGAGGTGGGTACTATTATTAGCCCTGTTTTACAGGTGAGAGAACTGAGGCTCAGAAGTTCGCTTGCTCAAGGTCACACAGCAGATAATGGAATTCAAGCCCAGCCGGTCTGTTCTGGAGTAGGTGCTCCTGACCACCACGCCACAGGTTGTGCAGGCGAGGGACCATGGCCTCTCAGTGTCCAATTAGAAACTCTTTTTGCAAGTCAGTTTCTGGTTAGAATGGAGGGACGCGGCGCACTGTGGGAATGATGGTGCTTTTTTAGGATTGTCTTACTGTTGTGCCTCCCTCTTTGAGCAAATAGTCTTACAAGGAATGTGCAACACCTGCCTTTCTCTTGGTCAGCGTAGTGGCATGGATGAGTCCGATGATGTATGAGAACATCCTTTGATCATTGTAAAATCCTTTATTGGTATCGTATCTGATGATATTCATTCTAAATGTATGTAGGAACTAGACAGTGAGCACATTTACAAACAGGACAGATACTGTGAAAATTAGTATTGACCCCTGAAGGGTCAGCCTCGAGAGTAGATGCGTGCACAGCCCCGCCAAGCCCAGGGTCAGGTGCCCGTCAGCATCCAATCCCTGAAGCCAGCCCTTGCTGATCGCCCTGTCTGCCCAGATTTTTTACCAGGTGGAAGCACAGCTGTCACAGTTAATGACCAGCTGTTTTTTATTTTAACAATGGCTATTAAAGCCCCCACACAAGTATTGTTTCTGTACTATTCCCTCAGCAACTTTGGTACCTGGTTCTCAAGCTTTAATCAGGTCACTGAACACAGTCTCCAAACCTGAGCCCCTCCCCCCCTCCCCCAGGTCATCACGCAGAGTGAGTGCTTCCTGCTCCTGTGGCACTGCCAGATCTCTGCTGGGTGGACTTCACAGAGAAGGCAGAGGAAGGTTAGACGCGGCTCAGGTGGAGTGTTTCTAAAGCCATCTTAGGCAAAGGAGATGAAGCTTTGATGTAGGCTTCGGCTATTTCCAAAGCAGCTTAGAAACAGAGGGGAAAACAATCTTGCTACTGGTCTTCCTGTATCAAAACTTTGCCCATTGTAGTGTCAGTATTCAGCATACAGGGAAGCCCAGGAAAGGACCCCTAGGACCTCTTTAACCACTCGGTGCCTCCTCCCTGGTATGGGACTACTGTGGTGCCATCATGCTACATTCATTTCTTGGCTCCTACAAGAAACTTGAGCTGATTTTTATTGTTGTTGTTGCTCTCTGTATATTTGCATCATTTTATATCCTAAGCTGAGTTCTTGATTTTGCAGCAGCATACTAAAAAGCAGTGTGAATTGGCAGGTTTGGGGTATGATTTGCAGCTGGTCTATCACTTCCTCTTACTGGAAGCTTCAGCTTCAAGTATGATACAATTATCATATTTTACAGGACCTGAGCTTATATTTGCATCTGCTCATCTTTTGTTATTGTCTATTTAAAAATACTCTCTTTCCGCATTTATTTTTCAGTAGATGAATAGTCCAATACACTCATTTTACACACTTTCTCGTCTTGGTATAAATTCATATGGTCCGGTGCTATTGAAATCAGAGCACCGGACCTGATTTCTAAGCACCGAGGTCTAAGCCCTTTGGACAGTTTTTGGAGATTGAAAACGATGACCAAGCAAATGCAGCCCTGAGTTACAGTAATATCTCTAACCATCCCCTTTTCACTCATTGTCATTATTTAGGTTAAAATGTGTATGGAAGCCACAGTGGTTTTTCAGCATGCAAAGATTATTGCAGCAACTTCCTCTATTAATGGAAATTATTAGAGGATGGAAATGGTACTCGAACAGCAAGAATGACATTAATTATGGGAAAAGCAGTCGTATCTGGCAGTTGGCAAGCATGCGTTATTCTTCAGCTCTCTTCCATGGGTTTATGTCCAGCCAGCATCAGAAATCTAAAAGCTTTTTATTTTGGCAAAGTTTTCACAGCATTTGGACTTCTCGCATCTAGATAAAAGATAATTTGGAAAGAAATTATGTTGATGAAATTGAAGAATTCAGTAATGAGTTCTGTGTAGATGAATCAATGCCCAATTCAATGATTATATCAAATCCAACTTTAAATGTTGACTTAAAATAATCACATTTTAAAGAGTTTGAAAGTAAGATGCTATACATCTAATCAGAAGAACAAAGTCCTATTACTCAGCCTGGTAGGGGAATGGACTATTCTAATTGGTCCAAGAGTTTGATTAATGGAAACTTAGGACAGGAATTACCTGTATGCTGAGAATGAGAATAGTTTGCAATAACCTAGCTTATTTTCATTCCATAGTTCCCTTTCCTTTTTTGCAACTTTTCTCTGTTTCTCAGGGTTTGTTTGGTTTTTTTTCCTTTTTCCCTGTCTACACCCCTTTTTCAAGGCTTTCTTCTCTGTTTATCACTGTTTTAATGTTCTCACCACCTTCTACAAAATCTGTTTTTCTTACCCACTGCTACTTTCACCCCTTCTTGTCCCTTCACAGCAGTGAATACAACCAATCAGAGCAACATTTGTTGCTTCATTCATTCACTCAATTAGCATTTATTGAGCCCTTGCCATGTTTAGGGCACTAACTTGACCTCCGGAAGAGCTACCAAAACTACAGAAGTAGACATCTTGCCATCAGCAAAAAAGTGCATTCTTGGGATCCATAAAATGCCCAGTGCAATCAGATCGTTGAGCATATATGACAGGAACAACATAAAGCTGGAAAGTTAGATGGCTGTCAGGTACTGAGAGCCTTTATTCACTAGTTAATAGAAAACCATTGACAGGGTGTGTGTGTTTGGTTTCGTTGTTCAAATTAGGTTTTGACACAAGAACATCAATTTCTCAGAAAGTCATCTGTTTAGTTCTTCCTTTCTCCTCCTCTTGTCTTCATTCATCTTCCTAGAACTGAATTCTGCTGGTATAGCAGTCGGTTGCAAAATAATTTGGTTAATATAAATGTAGGGCTATTGTGTGTCTGATTCCAGCATTAATGGTAGCATGGGTCTGGTAACTTTGTGAAGCTGCACGTTGAGGTACATGTTTAGATCAACAGTGGTTATTCCCAGGGTACCCAGTAATTTATTCTATCAGATAAGCTTCCCCTACTAGTGTACTAGTATTATTTTTGAGCTATTAGAATCTTTTCTAAGCAATTACATACTTAAGGTTCCTAATGGTTTTGATTTATACTCCAGATTCAAGTTTAAATCTCAACTGTAAGAATGTTTCTAGGTTTGTTTGTTTTTTTTTTTTTTAAAGAAATGAAAATAAATCAGGACTAAATAAACAAAAGAGCTTGGGACTTCTCTGGTGGTGCAGTGGTTAAGAATCCGCCTGCCAATGCAGGGGACACAGGTTCGAGCCCTGGTCTGGGAATATCCCACATGCTGCTGAGCAATTAAGCCCATGTGCCACAACTACTGAGCCTGAGCTCTAGAGCCCGCGAGCCACAACTACTGAGCCCGTGTGCCACAATTACTGAAGCCCGTGCTCTGCAACAAAGAAAAGCCACCGCAATGAGAAGCCCGTGCACCGCAACAAAGAGTAGCCCCCCGCTCACTGCAACTAGAGAAAGCCCCCGTGCAGCAACAAAGACCCAACACAGCCAAAAATAAATAAATTAATTAACGAAAGAGCTTGAAAGATGCAGTCTTAATAAGACTTAACCAAAGGACAGATGTCATAAAACTTCCTTAAAAACATTTTGATAGTATGTATCCTATTATTTAATAGGTCTGGTTCAAAAAACTAGGTAGCCATTAGGGAAGCAGATTAATTTTTTGTGTTAACTGCTACTGAGTAGATGTTTTTGAGACTTCTGTTTCATTGACTCAATAAATATTAATGAACAAGGTGATATGCCAGGCCTTGAGAATGTAATGGCTCAAAAAAGAGGCATTGTCTCAATTCTAATGAAGCTTGCAATCTGATGTCTTGTGTAAACCAAATTAATAGACTGACACCATTCATGAATACTGAAAAAAAAAACTGTAATACAGCAGGATATTTTTAATAAAACATAACCCTTTATTAAAAGTTATTTTTATTAAAAATTATTTTTGCTATACAAAAAATTGACATGTATACGTATATTAATGCCTCCAGCTATCTTAAATAAATATCACTAGGCAATTGGGGTTCAGCGGTATGGTTATGATGACCATAAGCACATTCAGAATGCTCACAGGCAGTCATAATTTCACGTATTCCATCTCACTGCCAGCATAGGTTTATTTGAACTTTCAGGTCTGATGCCTCAGTTCTTCGTTTAAGAAATAGAGCAGCAGTAACTATAATGACCACTTCTAACATATGAGGCAGCATTAAGAGTGAGACAAACACTACTTTGGGGTCAGGCAGATCTCAGTTTAGATCTTGTCTTTGCCACCATGTGACCCTTTGGGCAAGTTGCTTTAACATCCTCTGAACTCTAGTTTCCCCGTGTGTAAAATGAGGCAGAAATGGAAATGGTCACATTGATTTTAACTCATGATACTGATTGTAGAGTGTTCCAGAGAATCTTTTCTTTCTAATAACTATAACGGGAGTGATTTGAACTTGCCCACTGACTAAACTATTAAAAAAATTCTGAAGAGCTTAAAATTTTGCATATATTTACATTGTTTAGTCTTTATAAATGCAAGTATATTTTAAATATGCTAGAGAGCTTTAGTCAATGAATATCCTTTATACGACTTAATAGTTAGAAGAGATAGTATGAACTCATAAGGAATAACGTGAACAAACTATTATCATTTTAAGATTTAGTCATAGTTTGAAGGTCAACTTTGTTTCTTTTAGGATGTGTAAAGAAGGTTGTCACAGAGTACAATAAACTGAAACAGCAGAGGAGTAAATAACTCACATATTATATCCAAGAAACAATTGGAAACTAAATTCAATAAGTACTGGGTATTAGAACCTAGTGATTACTGTAACTAACCAAAACTCCACCAAAGTCCCTTTATTCTGTTCCTGGAAAATACAGGACAGGTGTGAACAGACAGATTTCTTGGGGAATGCTTTTCCTAATACCTTTTTTTTTTCATCTTTTCATCAGACCTTTGTCTTCTGCCAAGTAAGAGTTTATACGTCAGTCAGTGTTACAAGATCTCTTTTTGTAGGTAGACAGATGGGAAAAGGAAATGAGGAGTGGTGTCTGGCTCTTTAATTAAAGATGTAGAGCCAGAGTTTGCTCTTCAAGCTTATTGGCAAGACACACATGCACACATGTACACACGCACACACACACATACACTCACACACAAAGTGCATCTGATAGATGAAGCCAAGTTTGTAAATTGTAGCCACAATCATAGTTTCTATGGTAACTGAATCTTAGGCCCAGACACAAACAGAGCTGGAGATGTCTGATTTTATTTTCTCCAAAGATAATCAGAAGAGAGATCATTCAGGCTGTGGCCCAATGTGTACATATGTATATGTGTACATATGTATATGTATATGGCTAGAACTTGGATGGTGCTAGCATGAGATTTAATGCTTAAATCCCAATAAATGTGTTATAACTTTATAATGTTGCAGATTGCTTTACTATCTTTGTCATTCAGCTTTAAAATAACTATGTGCATACATATAGTTACTATATTAGTAAGGTGTAATTGGTTAACATAATGTGGAAACTATATACAAGGTAACTTTTATAAATGTGTGTAGGTTAGAAGGGACTTTAAGGATTTATGTTTTAACTCCAACATTTTACAAGGGAGGAAAATATAGGCACAAAATGGTTAAAAGGCTTATCCAAGACTTATTTTAAAAATATTTTTATTTGCTGTATTTTCTAAACTAGCAGATGTTCTAAGCAAGTCTATAAGCTGAATACCCAGTTATTTGACAAAATTGCTGAAATTAAATTAGAGAAAATAAACACTTCAGAAATAATGGTTTGAACGAGTGTGTGTACTTTTGCTTCTCTAGATAGCATATTTGTAAATACATATCTCAGGAATAATATACTTCACATTGCAAAAGAGAAATAATTAAGCAGCTTATTTTAATTAGTTTCTTTTTGTTTAGATGGAATATTGTCAGTTGCCCTTCCTCCAAACACGTAGCATTTTAGCAGAGTGTCTGAATATTAGAAGATTCTCAAAGCCAAGTTTATAACTTTTTAGATGTTTTTATTGAGTTGATTCCTTTAAAAACCTTCCAGGCAAACCTATAGCTAGGTAAAAGCAATGTAATTAAAAGAAAGCTTCTGGAAACTGCTCAAAAATATCTGTCATGATACCAACTTGAAATGAAAGGCGTATTTCCTAAAATGGCATCTACATTTTTATACTTCGCATTTTAATCTTATGATGTGTCTGGCAGCATGAAACTCATTTTTGGGTAATGGGTCTGAGTAAGACATATTTGTAAGTGAGGATGTTATGTATGGGTGAATAAGCTGTATTGCACCTTTGCACAGCCTTTCCATCACAGCAGCTTTTAAATTTCCTCAGGAAAATTGACTTATGGGACATAAATTACAACATTGGCAAAAATGTGTCCTAACCTGTAGGAATTGGAAAACATGTTAATTTTGAATTGTTTCCGCTTTTTATCATCAGATATTTGATTTATCCTTTTATTTTTAATGAATTGTTTAAAAATGTTTGAAAGGGCATTAAATCTTCCCCTCTTCCATTAATCTGCAAATGGGGGAAACAGGGGTGTTAAATGGCCTCTTTAGTATATTGCTTTATGAAACTGCTGATTCTTGCAATGCCAGGCTAGAAATACACACTAATTTAAGGAACACTGAATGTAAGCGGCAAGCTCCTTGCTTTTGTAGAGAAAAGACTAATAGCTTTATTTTAACAAGGCTCTTAACACCCCAGCCAGCAGCAGGCACTGAGTGAATGAAATTGGGAGAACTCCCATGGACTAAAAGCATCTTAATTCAACATCCCCCCTGCCTGCCCCCCGCCCCCAAACACCAAGCCCTCCTGATAGGCTGTCATAAGCTGTCATAATCCAAACAAAGAAGATCGCCATGTGCAAGGCACACCAAGGTATGAGCTTTTCAAGTTGTTTTGAATAAGCTCTCTGAAGTTTCACTTCCTGAGCAGTAGAGAGATAAATATGCCCAAAATCCAAGCATAAGTTCTAACATTACATTGTTGTGGAAAAGACTATGTTTCTGTTATGGCTTAAGTCAAGATTATTCCTATCAGCTGTATATTTAGGTCATTACATTAAAAAAAATAAATAAAATAAACCTGCATGATACCAAGTGAGATAAAGGGCTTCTTTAAAAAAAATTAATTGGATCAAAGCCGCTGACCTTATGTTTTTGTGATGCGAGACATTACCTAATAAGGAGTTCTTCAAGGAGATGCATTTCTGAGTCTTGTTGAGCACAGAGCAAAATGAGAAATGAGCTTATAAATGCCTCTGCCAGTTCTCTCTCCCCTCACTCCCTCCAAAAGTGGCTTGACTTCCTAAGGACCCGACTAAAACTTATAATTAGTTTCTCTTTGGCAACCCTCTAGCTGCAGTTTCCTACTTTCAGCTCACAGCTATTTGTAAGAATCTTTGTCCCCAACACAATAATCTGTATTGCCACCATTTCTGATTGGGATAGTAAACGTGATCAAATTACAGGAGGAGATTAGATAAGTTATGATTTATCCATAAATCTTATACAGCTATTAAAATTCACGTTTGTGGAAACATATCTACTAGCACAGGAAAATGCCAGTAGTAAATAGTTGGGAAAAAATTCTATATACCATTAAAATATGTATATATTTGTAAATGTTAACAGAGGTCATCTTTGGGTGACTTAGGGAGAAAAAAACAGGTAAATCTGTTTTTTAAATAATGGAACACAAATGTATTGCTGTCATCTCCCTTGACTAACTGTGTGTCCCTGAGGAGGAAATGACTTTTCTCATCTCTGTGTCTTAGAGTACTTCGCATACGGCTCTAATATTTAGAGTCACTAACAAATGTTTATTTACTTGAAAGTATTCATCTCATTTTCTGAGCGTGATAGCATAAGACAGTGCAACCAGTGGGTGTTTATTTATTAGAAAACTGTAAAGATTTTCAACACCATAGAGTCTGGCTTTCAATAAAGCACCAAGCAACATCTCATTGCCAATTCCCACATACCCTTTTACAGACTTTCTATCAGTCACTGTTCAGTTGCAGAGAACAATATACACTCTAGCTAGTTTAAGCAGGAACAAATTTATTACACCATATTAACAGGCTTACAGAATCATAAGGAAGGCTAGGAAACAAATCCTTAGATAAGCTTGCAGGAATGATTTCCCAAACCACACAACAGAACTAGGCTACCCAGGGAGCTTCTGCCATTTCTTTGAGGAAGGTTTTGGCTCCACAAGCCACTCAGTAATGCCTATAGCAGAAGCCACCATAATGAGGAAGGTGCCACAAACAGGAATTCACCTTTAGTGCCACCAGCTCCAAAGCTAGCTATGAAAGCTACACTCCACCCCCAGAAACTAGCAATGGCACATCTGCTAACACTGCCATGGGAAAACCAAGCACACCTTTGGACGTTCTTGCCAGAATCAACAGTGGAAACATCGCCACTGCCTCAACTCCATTTCTCAAATGACATGGCCCAACTTAAATCACACCCAGCACATTGACTACAAGGGAATTCTGGGAAAGGTAGTTTTCAGCTTTCCAGGCTCTATGGTTCAGAGTGATCCTCGACAAGGAGGGAGGATCGAATAAAGCTCACCAACACACCATATAAGCCACAGATCTTGTCTTACTGAAGCTCTTGGCTGCTTTTGACACTGTGAACCACTCCCTCTTTCATGGAATTCTTTTCCCTTAATTCCTGTGATAACGTTCTCTCCTTGCTCTCTTCTTGACCAACAACTTTTACTCAGACTCTCTCCTGGGTTCAACTTTTTTTTTTTTTTTTGCCTGCCCCTTAAATTATGGTATTTCTAAGATTATTATTGGTATTCTCTCTCTTTTCATCGCATGTCTTTTCTTCTGTTCTGTCCCTGTAGATTCTTCCTGGGCAGTCTAATTGTTTTCCAAGGTTTCAGGTACCATCTATAGGCTGAATGTTTCTCAATTCTACATCTCTAGTCCAGATTTTTCTTCTACGTCGCAAACTTTTATACACAATTATCTCTCAGACATTTCCATCAGGTGTCCCAACTCAAGCTTAATATAGTTAAGCGTTCCCTCCTCCAACCCCTACCCCTACCCTCTAAATCTGTTCTTTCTTTAGTCCCATCTTGGCAACAGTTATCAAATTCACCTAGTTGCTAAGTTCAGAAACTTAGACATGATTCCAAATACATCCTTCCCATTAATTCTCAGTCAGTTGTATTAAATTTACCCTCTTAACATCTTTATGACGCTCCCTTGTCTCCATCATTTTGAATAGCCCCTTGTTTAGTCCTTTATCATCTCTGACTTAGACTGTCACGGGAACCTCCATACTATGGCAAGAATAATCTCTCTAACTGTTCAATATGTGCTGTCACTTATGGAATATCACTTCTCAGTGGGTTCACCATCAACTAATGGTAAAATCAAGTTCCTTGGCATGAGCTCCTCCAAGATCCAGTCTATGGCAGTTTCTCCAGAGCTTGGACTCTGGGATCAGACAGACCTGAACCTTGTCTCAGATATGCCGTGTCCTAGCTGTATGACCTTAGGCAACTGCTCAGTTTTCTCATGTGCAAAATTGGGCAACCATTGGCGATATTTGGGAGGAATGAATGGGCTAATGCAAATAAAACATTTAGCCTTATGCTTGGCACTCAATAAGGGCCAAATAAGTGTTAACTTGTAGTAATCAAAGAAGTACTAAAAAATGGAGGGAGAGTCCATGTTGGATAGTCCATGTTCTTGGGTAGACTCAATATTGTCTATATGTCAGTTCTTCCCAGCTTGATCTGTATATTCAATGTACTCCCAATCAAAATCCCAGCAAGTTACAAACTGAATCTAAAGTTTATGTGGAGAGGCAAAAGTCCCAGAATAACCAACACAATGTTGAATGAGAAGAACAAAGTTGGAGGACAGACACTACCCAACTTCAAGACTTACTATAAAGCTACAGTAATCAAGACAGTATGGTATTGGTGAAAAAAAATCAACAAATAGATCAGTGGAACAGAATAGAGAGCCCAGAAATAGACCCACAGAAACACAGTCAACGGATCTTTGACAAAGTTGCAAAAGCAATATAATAGAGCAAAAATAGTCTTTTCAACAAATGGTGCTGGAACAACTGAACATCCACATGCAAAAAAAAAAAAAAAAAGAAAGAAAAAAGAAAAAAATCTAGACACAGACCTTATAGTCTTCACAAAAATTATCACAGACCTAAATGTAAGATGCAAAACTGTAAAACTCCTAGAAGATAACATTGGAAAAAATCCAAATGACCTTAAGTTTGGTGATGACTTTTTAGATATCACACCAAAAGCATGATCCATGATATATATGGGAACTCTCTGTACTTTCCTCTCAATTTTGCTACAAACCTAAAACTTCTCTAAAAAATAAAATCTATTTAAAAATTTGCACTAGTGGCAATGATATTGTTGTAACCACAATAGTAGCACCAGTGATATTGTTGCTACTGTTACTAATATCCTTTTCCTTAGAGCGTCTGTTTCTTCTTTTACCAAAATTTTGACATTCCCTGGGAACACAGTGCTCCTTTTATGCCTCCATGTTGTTTCACTTGTGTTCTGTCTCCTGAGAATGCCTTCTCCTGCTACTCCTACCCCCTCCTCCTCCTAACAAACTCCTCCTCATTCATATTCAAGTTTTAGATGAAGCGTCAACACCCACATGAAGCTGTCTTCAACTCTCCCAGGTGGACTCTGCTATCTGTTCCTTCAGACCCCCACTGCCTCCTTCAGACTGACACTCCAGCGGTGATCTCATTGTACTGTAATTGTTTGCAGGCCTGTCTCTTTTATATTTAAAGCAATGAAGAAATCAAGCCTCTGTTCATTGCTTTGAAAGTGGTACCTAGCGTGGCATTAGAATACAGAAGGTGTTCAGTAATTACTCATTGAATGATTGTATTAAAGATGCTGTGGTACTAATAGGGAAACACACAAATACATATACAATTGGTGAAGAATGGAATAATTTTTTAATTGAAGTAGAGTTGATTTACAATATTGTGTTAGTTTCAGGTGTACAGCATGATTCGGTTATACATATATATGTGTATACCTATGTTCTTTTTTTGATTCTTTTCCATTGTAGTGTATTACAAGATATTGAATCTGTGCTATACAGCAAATCCTTGTTGTTTATCAATTTTACTCTCATATTCCCAATTTATCCCTCCCCTCCTTCCCCTTTGGTAACCATAAACTTGTTTTCTATGTCTGTGGGTCTGTTTCTGTTTTGTAAATAAGTTCATTTGTATCATTTTTTTAGACTCCACATATAAGCAATACTATATGATATTTGTCTTGCTCTGTCTGAATTACTTCACTTAGTATGATAATCTCCAGGTCCTTCCATGTTGCTGCAAATGGCAATATTTCATTCTTTTCTATGGCTGAGTAATATTCCACCATATATATACATATATATATATGTATATATATATATATGTACACACACACACACACACACACACACACACACACACACACACACACATCTTCTTTATCCACTCATCTGTTAATGGACATTTAGGTTGCTTCCATGTCTTGGCTATTGTAAATAGTGCTGCAGTGAACACTGTGGTGCCTGTATCTTTTTGAATTAGAGCTTTCATCTTTTCCAGATGTATGCCCAGGAGTGAGATTGCTGGATCATACGGTAACCCTATTTTTAGTTTTTTTGAGAAACCTCCATACTGTTTTCAAGAACACAATAATTTTTGATGTATAAGCATGCCATCCATCTTTTGAAACCTGGCCTTTGCTTTTCTACTTCCATGAAGTTTTTCCAAACACCTTCATCTGTGCTTCTGCTAGTAACATCCTGAATGACATTGGTTCATGCGTTGTCCTACATCACTCTTTAATTATTTCATTTCTGATCCTTGTTTTCCCAACAAGACTAAAAGCTGCTTTAGGATAAGGATCATCCTACTTTTCACAGACTCTAGCATGCCAGCAGCTTGCCAGAAGAACCACAGCACATGGACGCTGCCTCCTGAGATACCAGAATGTTGACTGCCATCATTAAGCGTTCAGATAATGGCCCTGAAAGTATTAACTTGGAGTTTTGTGGCCACGTGAAAAAAATTAGTTGTAAATGTCTAAAGCCATACTAAGGATACATAAATATGATGTTTTTCTTTTTTTTTTTTTAATTTTTATTTTACCCAGTCTCCTAAAAGACCCACCTCATTCCTTATTCTTCTATATGTACGGCAATGAAGCATGATGTTTTTATAACAACCACAATTAGTAATCTTCAACATATTTCTGGTATTTACATTAATTCTCCCTCCATAAAAAAATAGGTCAAAAACAAAACAAACCTTAGATAGGAGTGACTGGGGACAATACTTCTATCCATCGCTTCTTTTTCTGTGCCATTTATTTATCCCCTAACTGTCTGACACCATCCTTGCCCCTAGTTTTTGTTAAAAAGGTCAGCAGTTTAAATCAGGGCTTTATCCTTATGCAGAGAATTCTGTCTCTCTGTAGTTGCTTCTAAGTCTGTAAGTGCAACCTTCATCCTACCTAGGTAGCTATTGGGCTGTCAACCTCTCAGATAACTACAGGTGCTCCTGTTCCAGGTATTGGTGAAATATAAAGAGGTTTAACAGGGCACACTCCTAAGGGCCTCCTGTAATAATTTGACACCAAGAATAGTCTTTCTTAACTCTAAACATGCGTATATTCTTGTTTTGCAACACCTTCCCTGACAAACCCTCCCTACACACACCATCCAAGCTGGGATGGTGGTTGCATAGAGAGCTGGAACTTTTCATAGGAGGGAAATAAATTCCAGCTTGAGTACTACCCAGAAAAATTTCCTCTACAACCTTGACATTGTTACTTCCTGTGCTTATTAGCAAACTCCCCCTTCCCCCCCCCCCATTATAAGAGT
Organism: Balaenoptera ricei; assembly: GCF_028023285.1. Taxonomy (NCBI): domain Eukaryota; kingdom Metazoa; phylum Chordata; class Mammalia; order Artiodactyla; family Balaenopteridae; genus Balaenoptera; species Balaenoptera ricei. The sequence goes on from NC_082645.1 coordinate 91,255,411, forward strand.
CCAGGTTTTCTGTTTACCCCTTCCATGCCCATTATATGAGAGCTACCCTAGCACAAGAGTGAGGACACAGGTGGCCACAAACCACATGTGTTGACGGGAACAGGTGAGGAATTGATGAGTCACCAAGTACCTTCAAATACCATGTTCATCCCATATGTGTTTTTAGTTGGTATGATAGATACAGAAAGACTATATGTAACGTCTTTAGATTCATGGCACTCACACACTTTATTGAGAACCTACTGGGGCCAGTCACTCAGTGCCCATCAGAATCTCAGAGGCTGGTGGAAGAGACCTGAAGAGAGGTGAACACAGGAAGTACATAGGAAGGAACAAAAACCAATAAAGACCAACACTAGATTTAAAATAGTTTGTCACTTCTCTGTGTTTGTTTATAAGGGAGCGGGCTCAGTGAGGTTCAGGTGATCAGAGAGGGCTTCATAGAAGCCGTGGAAGAGGTAGCTGATGGCCACCGATCCCAGGTAGTAAAGAAAGGTTTCGTGGAAAGTATACACTCTTATCGCAGCCAAGAGGAGCCTAAGGAGACATGATGACTAAATGTTATATGGTGTCCTGAATGGGATCCTGAACAGAAAAAAAATTAGGTAAAATCGGAATAAACTATGAACTTGAGTTAACAATACTGTATTAATATTGATTTATTAATTGTAAGAAATATACCATAGGAATATGAGATGTTAGTTATAGGGAAACTGGGTGCAGGCTATATGGGAACTCTCTGTACTATCTTCTCAATTTTCCTGCCAGTCTAAAGCTGTTCTGCAAACTAAAGCCTATTTTGAAAGAAAAAAAAAAGCAGTCTTAACAATCTACAGAATATCCCTGGCATGGTGACAGGAAGGAATCAGTTTGACAATGACCCTTTTTTTGAAAGAAGTGACTTTGTCGTTAAATGCCATGTTTGTGACTCGATCATCAATTCCTATAACGATGCTGAGTTCTTGCCTGCTTTTCCGTGGTTAATTTTTGGCAGGCAGCAGCAGCATTTGTGCAGTGATTACAATTTTGAGATGCATTGTCAGTAACCAGGGTGCATAATGGATCTTCATCTCTAATTACTTTTCTCTCCACAGGTGTCTGGAAAGGGTCCAGATGGGAATGCACACAACCTCCGCTTTGAGGGGATGGAGAGACAGTACGCCTCCTTACCCAGGTAGATCACTGAGGGGTCTCCCATCACCATCCCACCCGCACATAAAGTCTTTAGAAAATACACATGGAATAGAAATCTGGCTCTGAAATGGGGAATATGTTATAATTTTGCCTTACTGCATCTGCCACAACCCTCGTGCCATCTTCACAACTGTGCTAATAATTGAAACACTTGTGGGTTATTTTTTAAGGGAAGAAAATAGTATATCATTGCAATTGAACATGTCAGCGAGAATATTAGATTCTGAATGGAAATCCTAAGCCATTGCTATAAACATGGTATTGAACAGCCTGCACCCAGCTCAGAGACAATAAAATAGTAAATCCTCTGTCCTAGGAATTACCCACAAGGAAGGGCATGCCAGCCTTAACCCTGGAGCTTCATGTGGGTGTTAAAAAGCAGGAGAGAAATAGGAACCGGGAAAGAGGTTCTTTGCTTGATTTAGAACCTGACCGTGTTCTTTGGGCAATAAGCAAATATTGCTGAGGGGCACCGACACAGTGTGGGGAAAAGACAGCTTCCTGGGAAAGTTCGCTTGGTGATTCTGGACGAACAGGATCCACTTATGCTGTAACTAGACACCCCTGAAAATGAGATACGATTCTCAAAGGTTTGTGCTCTTATCTGTGAGGTGAAGAATAATTTTAGTCTGCAGTCAATGGCACATGACAAAGAGGAAACCCTTCCGAGATGACATACAGTGCAGCGACTATGGGAGTTGAGTGAGTTGAGGGTGTGAGAATTTGTGAGTTTGAAAACAAAAAACAAAAACAAAGAAAGGTTAATGCCAGGCAGAAAACGAAAATGTTACAGGATATCTGCTTTTAAAGAGGGGGCTGGTGGGGAGGACGCTAAATAGAGCTTTTCTATCATCATACTGAATTGTTAAAGTGCTAACTCAGAGCTGGGTTACCGTTTTGAGTTGCATGTTGGCTATATTTCTGCGTGTGAAATGACAAAAATAACAGCCCGAATATCACAACAGGCATAGCCCAAGTGACCATTTGCCCTTATAAATAGTATGTTGATTTTCAAAAGTAATGAAATCTCAAATCTAGCAGAGAGCCAATTTTGAACACTGATTGGGCAGGATACCCAAAATACAATATTTTAAAAGCTCCTGTACAACTATATTTTATCTCCGTTTTCCCTTTTTATATGTTGTCTCATAGTTATTTTTCTCATCCTTGATTTCTTTCCTCTCCTTATTTTTTCCCTGGCTTAGTATTTTGTTTTCATTTAAAAAAATAGAAGTAGTCTCCAAAATTCATTTTAAATATAAAATTTCTGGCTTTCAGTATTGAAGTGCATGGAAATTGTGGTTAAGGCAGATGGAAAGTACTGTATTCTTAGGATAGGAAGAAAAAGGAAAACTGGAAACAGTTTAATGTCTTCCTGGCCAACTTGTACTCAGACTGCGGAAATGGATTTTTTTTTTTTTTTTTTGGGTACAAATCAAAAGCACAGAAATAGCATTTATAAGTACAGAAATTCAACAGATTTCACTCATTCATTCCTTCCCCAAGTATCTACTGATCATCTACTATGCATCAGGCCCTGAGAATCTGGAGGCTGGGGATGCCGTGGCTCTAGACACCTAGACAAGGACCCACCATCTAGGACAGGAGGCAGAAAAACAACTTTTTGTGAGAGTGCAACCAATGCTTAGATTGGTAATGATTAACATAAAGTCCTCTGAATTTCCAACTCCTATTTATTTTAATTAATCAGCCCTGAAATGCTCAGCCATGGCTGACTCTAAACACATCTATTTTAGGATTAAACACTGTGGAGGGAGTGTTTTGACAGAGGCAATACGTTGATGCTGTTTGTGGCTCTGGAGCTATCATCGCAATATATGAATTGGCAAAATCCTGCCAGCCCCGAGAGTATAACTGTAGCCAAAAGCGAAGCATCCTAGACTGAAAACAGCTTTGACGAACAGTGCATTCACACACGCAACACGATGGTAGACGTGATGAGCTTCACGTGCTAACACACCTTTTTAGCTACCTGGCAAGAAGGAGTCATGATGGAGAATAAATAAGGCTCAGACGAAGGCATGAGAGGTCCCTGGCACTGGTTTTCTAATGCAGGGGCTCGAACTTGCGTTTCCATCTCAATTATCTAAGGGAGATATGCAAAGCATCCCCACCAACATGCTCTAATCCATCGAGGGGGGGGGGCCCATATTTACCCAACAGGATGCAGAATGCCGAGGCAGGGGACAAGCTACTGGCTTCTGTGTGCCGGTGACATTTACCCTGGTTTCCTAGTCTTCTCCCGCCCCTAGAGATTTTACTGTCCACTTAATTGAATCACCCCAACTCCACTGCTCCTTTTGTCAGGGGAGTGAGGCGAACACATCTCTGTAGGCACCAGATCCCCTCTTAGTCACAGAGGTGGGGAGCTTTAAAATATTTATGGAGTTAAATTTTTAATTAAAAATAGGAATAATTCTATCTACAGGAAGTCAGTGGCCAACCTTATAGGGGGCTTACTATGCTACTGACTGATTTGGTTCCTCTGCTGTTTGTGGAGAACATCACAGGAGTTTTAAGATAAACTCAACAGTGTTGATTTATGTGCCAAATTTGGAGCCATCAACCCAGAGAGAAAATGCCCCCCAGTGCCTGGAGCTGGGGAGGACCCCCGGTCAAGGGACACCCTGCTCTGCTTTCATGGAACTCTGTCGTCATTTTAAAGTAGGCCGTGCAGCCTGCTGCCGGGCTGAATGACACCTGACAAAATAAAGCCAGAACCCTAGCCAGCTCAGGAAAAAGATAATTCCCAGCACTTGCTAGTTATGAGGTTGCCTAAGGCTAAGGGCTAAGCGATGTTAAGTGTTATCGTTAAGCAATTTTAAATCTTCTGCCTCTGAAGAAAAATGACTTTATTTCTTTTCTCCTGAGGGTGCTGTTTTGGAAAGCGGAGCAAGGTTGTACTACAGCCTCGTTAGCGAGCGCCAGGCTTTTCCCAGGGCCAGTGTTTTAGCATCCTGTCCAGCCCCCACGTCTCTTTGGTAGTAAACAGAGAAAGTCAGCATCCCCTTATTCGTGCCTGACACAAATTATTACTCGCCCTGGGTGAGCAGGGAAGTGGCTGTTTCCCGGGCTGCTCTAATGTGTGAACAACAACGTGCGTATTTTTGCAAACAGCTTCTTTTTCACTTCAGCCTCCCAGCCTCTTTCAATTCTCGCAGGCCCCATTCTGATTTTACAGGCCTCCTCCTGGTCCGTCCGTTCAGCAGCGAACTCTCTCCTCTCCCATCTGAAGCCTCCATCATTCCCACCTGGCCCATCCCTGGCCCCATGGGATACCATTATCCCTTCTCTGCAGGTGGCTCAGTGCATCAGCACATGATGTTGCTCTTCCGGGCTTGTAATCAAGTGTTGAGTCCCGAGGAGGGAGCAGAAAGGCTCTACATCTCTTCTGTGGTCCTACATGCGTGAGTGCTGAAAGGTTGCTGGAGAAACTCATAAAAGCATTCACTGGTTCCACTACAAAATTCACATTATCCAACCCCAGCTGGGCCCCTGCTGCTGTCCAGAATTCCTTTTAGTTGTGCCGTAAACTCCCTTGACTATCCCCACAGTGGCCATTCCAAACCTTTTCTGCTCCCGTTAAGTTCTGCAAAGATGACTAAGCCCCCCCAAGCCCAATCGCTAGAGATGATCTCACTTCCTTTCCTTTACAGCCTTGAGACATTCAACCTTAGTTCCTCAACTTCTCTCTACAATTCGGACTTGCTCTGTCTTCACTAACACACACTTCCCAAGGGGAGACATGAAGGCATGGACTTGGAGTCAGGCCATAATTACAGCCCCATCCATCACTTCTCACCTGGGTGACCTTGGGCAAGGATCCAACTGGTCCAGGCTCAGTTCTTTAATCTGCAAATTGGGGATTATATCAGGGACTCTGTACAGCGCCTGTATGAGTATTAAATATGAATGATACAAGCAAAACCCTTGGTGAAGAACCTGCCTGACATATTTTAAGGATTCTTTTATATTGTTAGTTTTTTTAAATTTTCTCTCTGGGGATGACATGTTCCTTTCTTTTATGAGTCAAACCTATACAGCAGAGCTCATTCTCACTGGCTTCTTGGGGACCCTACATAGTCAACTACCCCTCTCTCAGTTGCATCTTTAAGCCCGTGGCAATTGCTTTCCTCCCCCTGCCTACTACTGTGAATGCATAGGCTCAGCTGCACAGTTGACTGGGAATTCCTCAGCGTGGAGAAGGGGAGTGCCAACAGCTCATGGAGATATGCTGGGGGCATAACTGAGGCTGCAGGATTAGCCAGCTCTTAGGGAAGGACCAGCAGTCCGGATGATCAAGGAAGAGGGCACAGCAAACTGAAATGATCTGAATGACAAGCTGTGCTGTGGACATGCTGGGAGACGGCAATTCTTATAAATAGGGAGCTCACATCAGGGATATAGGAGCTAACTCGGGTCTAGGCAAGAGGCTACCGCCCCTGGCCAACAAGACTTAGATGCAGGCCCAGTGTCTCCCCGGTGGTGGAGACCCACCCAGTGTGAGTGAACCAGCAAGGCTGGACCTGATGTTCTTGCTCTGAGGACAGATACGGTGAGGGAGCCGCACTCTCTGGACCAGTGCGGGGAAGTCCTGAGATATCGCGAAAATGCTCCCGTTGTCTCCGGACAGGACAGCGCTGACTGAGCCTGCAGCTGTAGTGACTCATAGCTCAGCAGCAGGGCTCAGGTGGCAGGACTACCCCCTGGGCTTGACTTCAGTCCATCAGAGAAAACAAAGATCTTCCCTCAACCCTCCTTCCTCCTCCAATTCCCATTTTCCTGCTTTGGGAAAAAGTGTCTCTATTTCCACACCACCCCACTGAACTCTCGCCTCTTGCCCCAGGCTTCTGAACATGTCACTGATGCTTCCAGCGGACTCTGCTTCCAGCCCTTTTCTTTCTTTCTTTCTTTCTTTTTCTTAATTTTTATTTTATACTGGAGTAGAGTTGATGTACAATGTTGTGTTAGTTTCAGGTGCACAGCAAAGTGATTCAGTTATACATATACATGTATCTATTCTTTCCAGCCCTTTTCTTTCTTTTTTTTTCCCTAATTTTTATTTTATACTGGAGTAGAGTTGATGTACAATGTTGTGTCAGTTTCAGGTGCATAGCAAAGCGACTCAGTTATACACACACATGTCTCTATTCTTTCCAGCCCTTTTCTTTTTGTGGATTCTCTCTGAGCTGCCTCCTCTATTCTTACAGGTTCAGTTCTCATCACTGCGATGATGAATCCAAAATGAACCTTCCTATCTCACTCTTATTGTGACTCCAGTTACAGCTGCTGCTTAACATAGCCATCCTTCTACCTCCAAGAGACCTCAAAGCCCCCATGCCACAAGCCAAGCCCTCTGCCATCTTTCTTTAGCTCTTCCTTCTTTCAACTTCCATAACATAGATTTAGCACTTTACCAGTGCCATTGAAAACACCTTGAATTAGATATTGATTCTTTGCTGCCACTTTCCACCACTATTGGATTATAAATCCCTTGGAAGAAAGGATATTGTTTTATATCCATCGTTTTTTACACCTATCAACAGGACCTAACATAGGACCATGTATACAGTAAGTTTTTAATATATGGGTACAAAGATGAGAATAGATTTGTTTTTATATAAGTAAGTTGTAGGAAAGAATTCCTCCCCAAGATTTTTTGACCATTTATTTTAGGGCACTATTTTCCGGGAAGAGTATTGATTTTCCCATGAGAATGTCCCTTTTCCCTGGAATCAGTAGAAGTCCAGACTTCCAAATAGTTAACTCCTGTTGAGCACTTACCATGTACCAGGCACTCTTCTAAATGCTTTGTATCCACTGACTGACTTAATGCTCACAACAATCCTATGACTCAATACCAACCCTATTATTATCCTCATTTCATAGGCAAGGACACAGGCAGAGAGAGATTAAGTGAAATTGCCCAAGTTCAACAGCTGGAAGTGGCAGAGTTGGGATTTGAACCCAGGCAGTCTGGCTGCAAGTTTGTACAATTAATTTCTGGGGCTCAGGTCATCCAGCTCAGAGTCACATCCACATTCTGCGATTATCCCATGCCCTCGTCTTATTTGCTCACCTGTTTATTATTCTCACTAAAGTGTAAGTGCCTTCGAGGACAGGGACCGTATTTTATTCATCTTTGTATACAACACAGAACATTACTAACAGACAGGCTTGGTAATGCCTTTCAACTGTTTCTGCCATGCTGTCATAAAATCAATTCTTTTCCCATTCCCTGGGGTCCTTCCCTTGAAATATGTACGGTTTAATGCGTAATTGCTAGATGAACATTAAGCAATAGACTTTGCCTACCAAGAAGGGAATCCTGTTTTGTTAGAACACTCCTGAGAGCTGAAAAAGCAGTATCTGCAAATTGGTACTTTGGTTCTTTGAGATTACGATTAATATCTACCCAGAAGAAAAAGGATGGCGATAAATTTTCTGGGGGAAATCTGCATTAGCACTCCCGAGGAGAGAGACTCGCTTTCCCGAGACTGATGCGGGACAAAGACCTGCTCAGGCCAGATTTGGCTTTTAGTCCTGATGGCGCTCTCACCCGTATTCCATGAGTTACTTGACAGGGAAGAAACATCTCTCTGAACAGCTCAAGCAGCTAGAGGTTGGCTGTGTAATGAGAAGCAGCATACTAGAACTGATTTTGGGTAGAAAGAGCAACTCTAGAAGGAGCTAACAGCTTATGCTTGCTTCCTAGGAACCCAAAATAAACTCGCTTTCTAAGTGTGTTCCCAGTGTTTTGGTGCTGGGTAGGACCGTGTCCAGATCAGAAGAACACGCTGTAAGAGCATACTTCCGCTTTAATGTTTCAGTTAGTTCACTTTGTGGGTTTCGTGTTTCTCTTCTGCCTATGCCATTGCCCAGCCCCAGGAAGACTCCAGTCACAAGTGCACGGCTAACTTTGAAGCCCGCAACACGCACAGCACCCACTAGGTTACATTACCCGCAGAGTCATTTACCTCACTGCTTAAGGACACTCCCCCTCTCTGATTTCTCGTTCTCATCTCCAGTTAGCTTCTGCTCTGCTCGCAGCTATTGAATTTTCCTTTGCCAACCTTGCCTTGTGTTCTAGCCCTTGCTAAGCAGATGGCAGTGACATTCGAGTTCTGCAGAGATCTCCACCAATGGCACAGTCTAGGTCGTTGCTGAAGCTAACGGAGGTCGTGATTCAATGAGTTCAGTGAAAACTTGAGCAGTCAGCAGGTGTATATATGTGTGAGCGTGTGTCCGGTGTGGGTGGCGGTTTGGCCATGTGGATCTGTAGAAGTTGACAGAGTCTCCACACTGCCTAATCGAGTACTTCTCTCTGCCACAAGGCCAGTTTGTCAAATAAGATGCTTCATGAAAATATATGTACTGCTCGCCACAGCCCTGGCAGCTGGTCAAATGTTCATCCAGGGTTTGAGGCCATTACAGCTAGTACTTTCTCTCGGCAAGTCTCTAGACGGAGCCCTGTCGCATTTCATCTAGATCCGACAAATCAAGACCGGTCTCCCCAACACCTTCCTTGTGGCACAACTTTATTGGAACAGCCCTTTCTTGCGGTGAAAAGCTACCTCTCAGCATCCCTGTCTATGACTGCTGCTCTGACTTTGCAGGCAAGCTAAGATGGGCTGAGGAACTTGTCTTTAGCGCATCTCCCACATCTGCGTGTGACAGAGTTTAATGCTTTTGAAAATCAATGGAGCTCTTTTAACCCACCAGATTCAAATTTCTCATCCTTTCTCCTCTGTCCCTGAAAATCTAGTCTCTACTACCCCTGGCCTGTTGAGTAAGCTGCCTATTTGACTGGCCCCTCTAACACCACCTCACTCTTAATGCAGAGGACAAAATGATGAATTAGCAGCAATTTAATTCTTTGTGAGATTAAGATGTCTCTCAAGATGTCAACTCAAACTTCCTGAAAAATGCAAAAAGCCCTAGCATGTAATACTGCCTTAAGATGCCAAACAGCTGAGATCAGGGGGTTAATGCTACTGCCATATCATTTTTATGTCACTTAGTTCCTCAGATAAAAGTCCATTTTAATCAAATTTCATATCATTTCCTCATAGCCAATATATCCTTGATGCCAGTTGGAATATTTGATATTAATTATTCAGTCGAAGGCCTCCATTATGAGTTTAGTTAGAATGTTAGTGATTTAAATCAAGTTTGGACCCATTACAGTACTGATGTCCCCAGAATTGTTTTAAATGAATCTTTTTTTTATTGAAGTATGGTTGAATTACGATGTTGGGTTAATTTCTGCCATACAGCAAAGTAACTCAGTTATATACATATATACATTCTTTTTTATATTCTTTTCCATTATGGTTTATCCCAGGGTACTGAATATAGTTCCCTGTGCTATACAGTAGGACATTGTTGTTTATCCATTCTATATGTAATAGTTTGCATCTACTAACCCCGAGTTCCCAGTCCATCCCTCCCCCACCACCACTCCCCCTTGGCAACCACAAGTCTGTTCTCTATGCCTGTGAGTCTGTTTCTGTTTTGTAAATAGGTTCATTTGTGGCACATTTATATTCCACATATAAGTGATATCATACGGTATTTGTCTTTTTCTTTCTGACTTACTTCACTTCATATAACAATCTCTAGTTGCATCCATTTTGCTGCAACTGGCATTATTTCATTCTTTTTTATGGCTGAGTAGTATTTCATAGTATATACATATGACATCTTCTTCATCCATTCATCTGTCGATGGGTATTTAGGTTGCTTCCATGTCTTGGCTATTGTGAACAGTGCTGTTATGAACATAGGAGTACATGTATCTTTTTGAATTAGAGTTTTGTCTGGAAATATGCCCAGGAGTGGGATTGCTGGATTATATGGTAATTCTATTTTTAGTTTTTTAAGGAACCTCCACACTGTTTTCCATAGTGGCTGCACCAACTTACATTTCCACCAACAGTGTAGGAGGGTTCCCTTTTCTCCACACCCTCTCCAGTATTTGTTATTTGTAGACTTTTTAATGATGGCCATTCTGACTGGTGTGAGGTGGTACCTCACTGTAGTTTTTATTTGCATGTTTTAAATGAATCTTGATGGACCACATGTATTAAATTCCATAGATTTTTACTTTTCCCTCATTTTCCATAGAAATTCCTAAACTGTTACATATTTGTTAAGCACTCTTTTTGGAAGAAGAAGATGTGCTTGCTATTTAAAATAGAGTGCTAAATCTGGCATTACTTTGAACTTGAAACATGTTAAGATTGGTAAGCTGACATTCGTGTTTTCCCTCCTGCACATATTTTTTAAAGTTTTAGCATTTATTTCCCAATTCTCCAGTGAAAAGGAAAGAAAAGAAGGTTATTTTGTGCATAGGAAGCTACTTAGAGTGTTTCTTTATCTCTAATTTCTCATATTCTTTGGTCATTCTTGATGTTTGCTTATTGTATGGTCATTCTACCATCTGCCTCCAAAAGTTCCGCGCACTGGAATTACTGTGGTGAGTTTCTTGACTGCACCGAGCTGTTATGCATGATGTACTGCTCTCCCTCTGCACCCGCCTCCCCATCTTCTACATCTCTCCAGCCATTTGCTACTGTCTCTTGGCCCAAGTTCTTGGGTTTGCTGTATACAGGTTTTGTCCTGGCGTCAACCTACTGCAGGCATAGACACTCTGAATAAACCAAGTATATTAATTCGTTGTAATATCTGGCCTGTATGTGTTTGTGAGGCCTGTGCTTTATGATTATTTGAAGTGACATGACATCACCAAAACATGCAGGGATCTTGGATAAAACATGAGTGCCTCCCCAAGAATATACAAGGGAGAATGGACAGCCTCTTCAATAAGTGGTGCTGGGAAAACTGGACAGCTACATGTAAAAGAATGAAATTAGAACACTCCCTAACACCACACACAAAAATAAACTCAAAATGGATTGAAGACCTAAATGTAAGGCCAGACACTATCAAACTCTTAGAGGAAAACATAGGCAGAACACTCTATGACATAAATCACAGCAAGATCCTTTTTGACCCACCTCCTAGAGAAATGGAAATAAAAACAAAAATAAACAAATGGGACCTAATGAAACTTAAAAGCTTTTGCAAAGCAAAGGAAACTACAAACAAGACAAAAAGACAACCCTCAGAATGGGAGAAAATATTTGCAAACGAAGCAACTGACAAGGGATTAATCTCCAAAATATACAAGCAGCTCATGTAGCTCAATATCAAAAAAACAAACAACCCAATCCAAAAATGGGCAGAAGACCTAAATAGACATTTCTCCAAAGAAGATATACAGATTGCCAACAAACACATGAAAGAATGCTCAACATCACTAATCATTAGAGAAATGCAAAGCAAAACTACAATGAGGTATCACCTCACACCAGTCAGAATGGCCATCATCAAAAAATCCACAAACAATAAATGCTGGAGAGGGTGTGGAGAAAAGGGAACCCTCCTGCACTGTTGGGGGGAATATAAATTGATACAGCCACTTTGGAGAACAGTATGGAGGTTCCTTAGAAAGCTAAAAATAGAACTACCATACGACCCAGCAATCCCACTACTGGGCATATACCCTGAGAAAACCATAATTCAGAAAGAGTCATGTACCACAATGTTCACTGCAGCTCTATTTACAATAGCCAGGACATGGAAGCAACCTAAGTGTCCATCAACAGATGAATGGATAAAGAAGATGTGGCACATATATACAATAGAATATTACTCAGCCATAAAAAGAAACGAAATTGAGTTATTTGTAGTAAGGTGGATGGACCTAGAGTCTGTCATACAGAGTGAAGTAAGTCAGAAAGAGAAAAACAAATACCGTATGGTAACACATATATATGGAATCTTAAAAAAAAAAAAAAAGGTTCTGAAGAACCTAGGGGCAGGACAGGAATAAAGATGCAGATGTAGAGAATGGACTTGAGGACACAGGGAAGGGGAAGGGTAAGCTGGGACAAAGTGAGAGAGTGGCATGGACATATATACACCACCAAATGTAAAATAGATAGCTAGTGGGAAGCAGCCACATAGCACAGGGAGATCAGCTCTGTGATTTGTGTCCACCTAGAGGGGTGGGATAGGGAGAGTGGGAGGGAAACGCAAGAGGGAGGGGATATGGGGATATATGTTTATGTATAGCTGATTCACTTTGTTATACAGCAGAAACTAACACACCATTGTAAAGCAGTTATACTCCAATAAAGATGTTTAAAAAAAAAGTGCCTCCCAAATGCATGAACACATGCATTTAGTTTTCATTTTTATGTACCAAATTCTGCACCTAAATTGTTTCCAAGATGTCATGTTTATTCCTAAACTAGCCAATTGTATTTGAAAAGAAAATCAAACTAAGAGCAATTAAGGCAAAGGAAGTAAGGGGAGTGTCATAAAATATACCGAGTGCCTACCATGTGCTGTGTATTTTACATGCATGGTCTCATTTTATCCTCGCCATCCAACTGGGTAGTAGTCATTAAGATGCTCATTTTTTTAAATTAAAAAAATCCATCCTGAAGTGGCAGAATCAGAATGGAATCAGAATTCACACTCAGTTCTGTCTGGTTTCCAAGGTCTTTTTTACTTTGCTTTACCACACCACTAACACGGACAAGTTAGGGAGAGGTTGGAATACCTCAGCTTTTTTCATGAGTAACATGAGTTCATGGGAAGGAAGATATCTAAGGTCACATAAAAAATTCACCCATGTTCATTGTCTTTTAGGGCTCTAAAAAATGAAAAATGTTGAACCCTTCAGGGGTAAAAAAAAAAAATCATAATAAAATACAATGAGACAAAAAAATAATACAATGAGACAAATAGTAGGGAATTTATGAGAAAAAAAGAAAAATACTTTCGAAGCATATCATTTTCATTCTTATATCACTGTGATAAGTTTTCCCTAAGTAAAAACAAGATGGCCACATTTTCCTTACAACAATAATTCTGTTCCTATTGGGAACGTAAATAAGGATGTAAACAGCTCAGCTTAGGGTTATGCGTGCACAACGGCTACAAACCCCAAGTGTGTGGACCAGGTCCCCAGCCCCCAGATTGCACTCTGCACTGCCCTTCCACAGAAACACTTGTGACGGGGCATGGGGTGGAACCAATATTTCTTAAGTATTCATTATGCTTCAAGAATTCTAGTGGGCACTTTAAATGTTTGAGTTCATTTATTTCTTGTAACAATCCTGAAATAAATAGTATTATACCTATTTTATGGATGAAGAAACTGAGGCTCAGAGATGCAAAGTGGTATGGCCAGAGTTGCACACAGAATATGTAGCAGATTTTGGAGGCAGTGCAGCTCTTTCTACCTCTGAAACCTATAGGATCTCCATGAATCAAGTTGTCTTGTGCTAGGCTGGCTGTAAACAGGCAGGAGAGAAGCCTTCAGTGATCATCCTCTACTAAGGCCGCCCTCACTGTGCTGACCCCACCCTAAATCACCACAGTATATAACTGTGGGACATGAAAATGAACCAACCCCTAATAGGCTTCAAAATGACTACAAACAGCATCCATGAACCGCAGAGTTCCCCTTTAGCATATATAAACACCCACCTCCTTCCAGCTGAAATATCTTTTAAACCGTGCTCTTTTTTAAAGACTGTCTCTTTGTCATGCTAGTGTTTAAAAAGAGACACTAGCTGGTTCTACTTCAGCAATTTTCATAGCCAGGACAGTATAGTTGCTTCTTTCCCAGTAGAGTCCCAGCAGATCCTCAGGGGACATGGTGAGATGCAAATGCCAGATAACCATGGAGGGATGGCTTCTATCGACTCTGATGCTTCAAGTCCGAAGAAGAGAGCTTTGGCAGTTGATTGCCATGGAGGTGCCATGGAAGCCCATCTGTGCCCTGGATTTTATGTGACACAGGCCCCATGACCTCAGTCAGAATGCTGGGAAACACCTTGGTCCAGCTCCATTATTTCTAGCAAAGGCAAACATTTGTGGTACAAATGTGGGAATGGTTGGTACAAAAAGAGTAGCATTCAGTATGTGTTCTTCCTTATATTCCAAGTCTTTAATTAAGCCTCGATTGAAGTGATTGGGGCTTATCCCAATAGAAGGCTGTACCACTTGACAGTCAGCAGAACTGATGCTTACAGCTGAAGATGGAAACACGTGTTAAATAGGTAGGAACCTGGCAATTCTCAGTGGCTACTCGCCACTAACAATATGTTCTGGGGCATCATTAGTAGCCTTTGAACTTGACCATTGCTTGAAAATGAAGACAGGGTAGTGACTGCTCAGATGAGGTTTCTGCCCACTAATTGCTTGCATGTATCTGAGGCAAATGCAGACCCATTTCCAGAAATGAGAGTGTCTGACAGCCTAGGTTTTGCAGGGTACTGGAAAGAGTTGAAATTGTTGCAGCAGAGGTTTAAGACAGAAAATAAGCTCGCTGAGCTATTTTGAGAAGGAGTTTGCCACGATGAAGTTTTTCTCCTGGAAACAGTCCTACAAAACCGGGATTGGAGTTTATGCTTGGTCACTTTCCACTGATATGTTGGTGCTTTGACAATTTATGCTACATGGTCTGGACTGTGCAACACCCTTTTACAGTTTTTTTCCAGCTTCAAAATCAGGTCCATGTATAAGACAGAGCTTCTAGCCAATGTTTTATATGAGTAATTTCCTGATGTGCTGCATGTAACGTGGCCAAGATAATGTGATGACTGCCTTCTGTGGGTCGGTTATAGACAAGTCACTTATGTTTCTACCTTGTCGACAATTTGAATTCTTCAATTTGTCCTTTTTCTGGTGACTCTTTTCATATCTGATTTTTTAAAAAAACACAGATCAGTTCTGAACTGTTCAGAGCTAACTGTGCATCTGTATTAGCCTAAACAGATGAGCTAGGAAAGTCACCTACCCTTCCTTATTCCTTCATTCAGCAACTATTTACTGGCTACCTACTAAGTTCAATACACTCTGTAGGCCTTGAAGATATAAGTGCTGTAGGACACAGCCCCTGTACCGTGGAGCTTTTAATTCAGTGGAGGAGATAGTAATTGTACAGTCACAAAGAAATCATAAAAAATTGCAGCTCTGCCCATTATGAAAAAAGAGAGATAAGTGATTCAAGAAAATATAATGAGAAATTGGACCAAATCAAGGGAGGGAGTGAGCTTTGAGCTATGATCTGAAGGAGTTTAGAGAGGAGAAATAAGAAATATTCCAGACAGATGAAAAACACGTGCAGAGGCCTTGGGTAGGAGAGAACATGGTGAACAGAGAGACTGAAGGAAACCCACCAGGCTGGAACAGAGACTGCGGGAGAAAAGCAAGAGAAGTCAGACCATGGGTGGTTAAGTTAAGGATGTTTAGATTTATTCAAACACTAATTAGAAACCATTATGAGTTTTAGCAGGAGAATGATATGGTCAGACTTGTATTTCAAATCTGTGGAGAGTAGATTGAAGGGAGGCTGGAGTGAAGGCAAACCAGGCCAAAGGTCATTGCTGTAGTTTAGGAAAGAGATTGTGGTAGTGATGCTAGTGGAGATGGGAGAAGATGGTGGGTGCCTGGTGATGCGTTGGTTACACGTGGAGGTGTGGAGGGGAAGTAAAGCCAGGTGTCATGAGTGAATCCACACACAATGGGGTGGGTGAGGGTACCCTTCCCCCAGAGAGGAAATGCTGGGAGAGGTCTAGGTTTGGGGGGAAGATCATGAGTATGAATTGGGAGGTGCTGGATTTGAGGTGCCTTTCAGGCTTCCAGAAGGAGAGCCTGAAATGTAAAGTAGAGATGGCTCAACATGGATGGGAACTACAGTGGCTCATCCAGGATGTTAGACTAATGTGTATCCATCTACACTGAACAGAGGACCCCAGGGTATATCAGCGGTGATGATGTAAAGAACCAGAGTCTCAAACTCAGAAAGTGCAAACAGAGGCAGGGGGACAGTACAGATTGCACGGGCCTGGGCTCCAATCCATGGTTGTGACTTGTCTTTACTGCTTCTGTAGACAGCAGAGGCTTATCTATCACTGTCTGTGTAATTTCATTCTGGAAATGATATTTTTCTCAAGTAGGAAGAAATGGTGACTTAATGCCATCTGGCATTCTGTGACTAAGCGTAGCTCTGACCCCATAAAGCATAATCATGAAGGGAAGAAGGAACAGTGGAAATCGTTTTGATAACCGTGCTGTGCTTATAAAATAGAATATCCTTGTTCTTCAGAAATATGACTGAAACATTTACGGGTAAAAAGGCACAAGTCTCCAATTCACTCTCAAATGGTTCAGGAAATAATAATATGTATATGTGTGTAATAATATGTATATATGTGTATGCATACCTGTGGAGAGAAAAAGGGGAGATAGAGGGGAAGGGAACCTAATGGAAGAAAAGAGAATAAATGACAAAGTAAATGGGGCAAAATGTAAAGAATTGGTGGATCCGAAAAAAAAGATAGAGGGAGTTCTTCATACTATTGTTGCAGTAGCAATGACAGTGTTAACAAGGAACAGTAGAAGTTCTCATAATTTTCTAGTACAAACTCAAAAGTAAAAAAATGCACTCATTCTGGAGTCTTATGCTGGGTTTGCCCCCAAAAGCAGACCCAGAGACAAAGATTTTGGAGCAAGTGATTTTATTTGGGAAGCAACCCCGGGAAGTCCTGGAAGGGGAGTGAGGAAGCGAAGGGAAGAAAGCTGGTACCGAGCGCATTAATAAGCAGGGTACTGCTGCGGGCAGCGGGCAGGGATCAGCTATGCCGGGCCCTCTGGAAATAGCACGAAATGCGCTCACACCTTGTCCCGCATGAGGAGCCAGGATGCTGCAGTCTTTATCGTTCAAGTCCTATGTGTCATTGGCTGAGGGTTGCTGCTGAAGGAGAAAACTCCTCTGCAGGTCCAGGGCACTGGTAAGAGGACGCCTCAAGCCTCTAAGCACAAGTCCTTGGAGTAAGTCCTGAAATGGGTCCTCAGTGCTGAGGAGCTCTGGGCAGGGCAGGGCAGCACTGCTCCAACCCGCGTCCAGCCCCAGAGTCCAAGTGGAGCAGTCCTGGTTGCCTTTCATAAGAGAAAAACATGTAATTATTAAGTAGCCCCAGACTGCCTGGATGCCTTCATTTTATTTTTGGAGGAAGTGTTCTGCGAATTGGTCACGTCTCGTATGGAACACAGTGAATAACGATAGCATTGACAGGGCAGCCCAAGAGCATAATCCCAGAAGAATGTATTTCTGGTTTCTCTTCACTCAAATATGCAATTCATCAAAATGACGTAAAGTCTTTGACAAGTTCATTTTCTTTCGAGCCCATGCTCAGAACATCACTAAAATAGAGCAGCACCTCTGGGAATACCCCCAGGATTATGGAAAGCCTCAGGAAAATGGAAATTTGGTAGCAAGGTGCCTAAATCAAGCATGCCCATTAATGAAATGGGACTTGGAGTGTCTGCAGTGACTTTACTTGTGCTCATGGCTGTAAACACACACCAGGTCAAGTTCTGCGTGGATTTCAACACGCCACCTTTGCTCCAATTAAGAATAACAGGACCTTGGCCAAATGCAGGGACTAATCATATATCTCTGGTCATGTTGCACCTGTAGGCTCCACAGTCTCACCTTACTTAGCCTTAGACTTTATGTTAAGATACCAGTGTTGTGTCGTGAAGCCTACAAAAGTGATCAACCACATCCAGTTCAATTAACACGCTTAAGCTCATCTTCCTGAGAACAAAAGGTATATGTCATAAGTCAAGCAGGCTTCAGGATAAATTCCTAACATGTAAATTACTAGGTCAAAGAGTGAGTATTTTTAAAGTTCTTGATATATACTTCCAGACTGATCTCTGAAAAGGTTGTATCAACATACACCCTCACCAACATGGAATACAAAATATTTTTTAAACTGTGTCAATTTAATAGATTAAAAAGTAATAATTATGATCACAAGCTGTTTTAACTTGTGATTCCTTTACTCTTAGGGAAGTTGAATTTTTCTCATATATTTGTTGAAATTTGCATGGATTTTTTTTAGTCTGTGGTAGCTTATCTGTTTGCTATCATTTCTGCCTAGGTTTGTCTTTTTCTGCTTGATTTACTAGAACTCTTCATATATTAAGGACATTAACACTTTGTCATATGTTAACTTTATTTTAATTTAAATTACATGTACAGTAAATAGGAATTTATAATTTTATAAGTGAAATCTTCAGTCTTTTGGTTTATGATTTATTCTTTGCTTTTATTGATATATTTAAAAAGTTGTCTCCCATCGTCAGATCAGATAAATATTTGCCCATATTTTCTTCTAGTTCTTTATGATCTATTTTTTCATGTATTCTACTGCAGGAAAGTTTTGAACATGTGTCATCTTAAGCAATAATGTACTTTCATAATGTAGTTTCAAGCAATTTCAACTATGATGTTGTTATAATCATAAAAAGTACATGGCAGTCTAGACACCCATGCTAAATGGCTTTGTACAAACACGGTGGAAGATACCTGTGCAGTTTATTGACACACATTAACAGTCATTTTATATCCTGCTCTCACTGCAGTTAGGCCCTGTATCAAGATCCACGTGTGTCCTGAAGCATTCTGACCAGGACCCTTGGAACATGGTACAACACCAGGTCTTCAGTGTCCTGGGAGGAGTTGGGGTCACCCAAATGGGCTTCTTCCTTAAGGTGCACTTCCCCTTGTAAAATATGCGCTCCTCTCCTTGACCCTCTGCCAGCTGCCATGACCCTCTGCAGTGTGAGCAAGGTATAGGAACCTCTTGGAACATGCATTCCTGTGGTCCTCAGATCTGCTTGATAAGAACTCTATGCGTGCTCCTCAAAGGCAGTATTGATATTACTGGAAGTTGCTCTTCTAATTTCTATGAGAAAAAGATGCCGTTTTAGTAGGAGGAGACTTGTATTGAGATAGTATATGTGTCAATTTGGCTAACCCCAGAGGAACTGTGAGAGGAGGGGTTCTTAATCTGGCGTCCTGGTCTGGCATATCAAAACTGTCCACTAATGGGCTTCAGGGGACCTTCAGACTCCCTAAGATTACATGTCAAGCTTTTTATGAATAAAATTCTGTATGTATTTCTGAGGGAAGGGGTGAATGGGAGAGTTCTGTGACTCAGTAAGTTTAGGACCCACTAAACTAGAGGAATTTAAACTCATCTTAAAAGGGTCATTAAAAAAAAATCTTCACATTATGGTTCCCATGTGGCTAGCATTTTTCTTTCAGTGAAATGATAGATAATGCCTTCAGAGAGAATATTTCATTTGTAAAATTTATGAGAAAAAAATACCCAAATACTAGCTTACTGTGTTGAAAAGTGTCCTTAGTATCAGAGTGAATATAATAGTTTTAGCAAAAACAAAACAAAGCAAAAAAAGACTTATTTTGGTCTACCTTTCAACCTCACATCGTATAATGTGTGCATATATCTCTGTTTTGGACCCTGCCTTTTTGTCTGCTTTTAGAAAGAACAAAACCTTCCCAGCATATAAATCCCAGAAAGCAGGTTGAATGGCATTGAACTCTTGACTGTGTGTCCCCATTCCCCTCCTCCCATCACACCCACCAGCAACATGAAATACAGGACCTGCTTAAGTTTCCAAGGGCCACATTTGTGTGCTCATCAGTGCTACCTAAAAAGGATTTACACA
The DNA here is from genome assembly GCF_028023285.1 of Balaenoptera ricei. NCBI lineage: Eukaryota > Metazoa > Chordata > Mammalia > Artiodactyla > Balaenopteridae > Balaenoptera > Balaenoptera ricei. The sequence continues at coordinate 91,275,253 of NC_082645.1, forward strand.
TTCTACTCTCTTCCCAGCTTTTGAAAAATAACATTCTGTTCTCAGCCCCAGAAAGTAGAAAGGGAGAGGAAGCCACTCATGGGAATGAGCAGACAGCAATCTTCTTTGGAACAAAAAGTACTATGGCGATCCCGCTATAAATGATAGCTGTATAAAACCTCAGGAAACCCAAAGAAAGTAAAATATTAACATTAAACTATAGCAACCCCTGCTGTATATAATTTAGATAAATAATCCATTTAATGTAGGTAGGATATTGTGATATAATTGTTCATGTGCCACTGGCAACAGTTTACACTTAAAAAGAATAGAGGCATTAGCTGCTGGTAGATGGCAAATGCATTTTATTCATTCTTAAAAGCCAAATGTCCTCAAATAAAATACTGATCAAGGACTAAAAATTTAAGGGCTGCTGAATCTTTGTCTCATAATATGGATTTGTGGCCTAATGTAGCCTTTCCTTGACCTTCTTGCATAATGGTAGGATATTAATAAGAGAAAGATGGTTACATAAAACATGCTCTGAATGTGAATTTTTTTTTTACATATGAGTAATTTCAGGTGGCTAAAGATGGAATGAGCTAACCTGAAAGTAACAAGCTGCTCACTGTCTCGGCCAAATTAGGCTTAATGCTGAAAGGCATTCCTGAAGAAGTCAAGAAGGCGGGGGGTCAAGCCATCAGGCCAGGGAGTGCAGCTGTCGGACCACCTTTTGTGGTCTCCGAGGGAGCAACCAAAGAAAATCCGGCAAAGAAAATCTCTCAAAGAATCAACAGGGAGAGTAAAGCAGAAATAACCAGATGTCCCAGAAGACTCTATTGGCATTATGAAGAAAGCTAGATCAGGACTAACAGGGTTTGGATTTTATCAACCTTACTAATAAAAGTCACTTGGCTCTCCATCTAGAAGAGCAGTTGGTACAATATGGAAAGGTTTTAAAGACCATTAATTTCTTGAAATGAAACAGCTGGCCTTATTGGCTATTAAATAATGAGCCAGATTCTCCCAAGTGCCTAAGTCACTCTCTAGTAGTAAATTAGTCATTTAGGGAGGCACATTAACTCTTTAAGAAGATTAGAGTTCGATTTAGTGTACTTTATATGTAGGAGGAAAGTTGTAGGGAATCTGGCTGAAGCTGAGCAAAGAAAAGATGGAGACAAGACAGAATCCAGTGAAGAAAGTCAATGTATGATTTGTGTTAACGTGACAGCTGAGATGAGCATAGGAAATTGGAGAAGTTGAGTCGTTGAGGGATACTTAATCTAGTGTTCTACATTTGGAAGAGATCGTGATGGTAGAAAGAGTTGACACTTCATTGATTGGTCCGTTCATTCACTCATCCAGTAAGCTTTTAGTTGGGCAGTGCTGTGTAGCTGGCACTGAGCTAGGCGTGAGGAAATGCTCTTCAGTGAAACAGAGTCCTTGTCTCCAGGGCTTTACTGTCTAGTCTCTGGTGGCTTGGGTAGGGAGTGGAAAAGAGACCAATAAATAGAGACTGCAATAGAGTATATTAAGTGCTAGAATTTTATTTGCATACATTGAATTTGAAGTAAGGAAGTGGCAAGATATGCAGTGATGAAGCACCTTGTACAACAGGTGAAGAAGTTTGAGTCTACCCAGAAGCCCTCAGGCCATTGAAGGCTTTTAAACAAAGGAACGGTTGAATCAGATTTGCATTGTAGAGAAAGCTCCTTGATAATTTCGAGGAGAGTAAATTGGAGAGACAAGACTAAAATAAGGAAAGACAAAGGGAAGCTGTTGATATAATCCTTGTAAGAAATGCTGAGGGCCTGAAGTGAGGCTGTAACAGTGGGGAATGCCAGGAAGAGAAGAAAGGCATGTGCTTTTTTTTTTTTTTTAACATCTTTATTGGAGTATAATTGCTTTACAGTGGTGTGTTAGTTTCTGCTTTATAACAAAGTGAATCCGCTACACATACACATATATCCCCACATTCTTCCCTCTTGCGTCTCCTTCCCTCCCACCCTCCCTATCCCACCTCTTTTAGGTGGTCATAAAGCACCGAGCTGATCTCCCTGTGCTATGTGGCTGCTTCCCACTAGCTATCGGTTTTACATTTAGCAGTGTATATATGTCCATGCCCTCTCTAACTTTGTCCCAGCTTACCCTTCCCCCTCCCCATGTCCTCAAGTCCATTCTCTAGTAGGTCTGCATCTTTATTCCTGTCCTGCCCCTAGGTTCTTCATAACCTTTTTTTTTCTTAGATTCCATATATATGTGTTAGCATAGGGTATTTGTTTTTCTCTTTCTGACTTACTTCACTCTGTATGACAGACTCTAGGTCCATCCACCTCACTACAAATAACTCAATTTCGTTTCTTTTTATGGCTGAGTAATATTCCATTATATATATGTGCCACATCTTCTTTATCCATTCATCCGATGATGGACACTTAGCTTGCTTCCATGTCCAGGCTATTGTAAATAGAGCTGCAGTGAACATTGTGGTACATGACTCTTTTTGAATTATGGTATTCTCAGGGTATATGCCCAGTAGTGGGATTGCTGTGTCGTATGGTAGTGTTATTTTTAGTTTTTTAAGGAACCTCCATGCTGTTCTCCATAGTGGCTGTATCAATTTACATTCCCACCAACAGTGCAAGAGGGTTCCCTTTTCTCCACACCCTCTCCAGCATTTATTGTTTGTAGATTTTTTGATGATGGCCATTCTGACTGGTGTGAGGTGATACCTCATTGTAGTTTTGCTTTGCATTTCTCTAATGATTAGTGATGTTGAGCATTCTTTCATGTGTTTGTTGGCAATCTGTATATCTTCTTTGGAGAAATGTCTGTTTAGGTCTTCTGCCCATTTTTGGATTGGGTTGTTTGTTTTTTTGATATTGAGCTGCATGAGCTGCTTGTAAATTTTGGAGATTAATCCTTTGTCAGTTGCTTCATTTGCAAATGTTTTCTCCCATTCTGAGGGTTGTCCTTTCGTCTTGTTTATGGTTTCCTTTGCTGTGTAAAAGCTTTTAAGTTTCATTAGGTCCCATTTGTTTATTTTTGTTTTTATTTCCATTTCTCTAGGAGGTGGGTCAAAAAGGATCTTGCTGTGATTTATGTCATAGAGTGTTCTGCCTATGTTTTCCTCTAAGAGTTTGATAGTGTCTGGCCTTACATTTAGGTCTTCAATCCATTTTGAGTTTATTTTTGTGTATGGTGTTAAGGAGTGTTCTAATTTCATTGTTTTACATGGAGCTGTCCAGTTTTCCCAGCACCACTTATTGAAGAGGCTGTCTTTTCTCCATTGTATAGTCTTGACCCTTTATCAAAGATAAGGTGACCATATGTGAGTGGGTTTATCTCTGGGCTTTCTATCCTGTTCCATTGATCTATATTTCTGTTTTTGTGCCAGTACCATACTGTCTTGACTACTGTAGCTTTGTAGTATAGTCTGAAGTCCGGGAGCCTGATTCCTCCAGCTCCACTTTTCTTTCTCAAGATTGCTTTGGCTATTTGGGGTCCTTTGTGTTTCCATACAAATTGTGGAATTTTTTGTTCTAGTTCTGTGAAAAATGCCAGTGGTAGTTTGATAGGGATTGCACTGAATCTGTAGATTGCTTTGGGTAGTATAGTCACTTTCATAATGTTGATTCTTCCAATCCAAGAACATGGTATATCTCTCCATCTGTTTGTATCATCTTTCATTTCTTTCATCAGTGTCTTATAGTTTTCTGCATTCAGGTCTTTTGTCTCCTTAGATGGGTTTATTCCTAGGTATTTTATTCTTTTTGTTGCAATGGTAAATGGGAGTGTTTCCTTAATTTCTCTTTCAGATTTTTCATCCTTAGTGTATAGGAATGCAAGAGATTTCTGTGCATTAATTTTGTATCCTGCTACTTTACCAAATTCATTGATTAGCTCTAGTAGTTTTCTGGTAGCATCTTTAGGATTCTCTAGGTATAGTATCATGTCATCTGCAAACAGTGACAGCTTTACTTCTTCTTTTCTGATTTGGATTCCTTGTATTTCTTTTTCTTCTATGATTGCTGTGGCTAAAACTTCCAAAACAATGTTGAATAATAGTGGTGAGAGTGGGCCACCTTGTCTTGTTCCTGATCTTAGTGGAAATAACTTCAGTTTTTCACCATTGAGGACAACATTGGCTGTGGGTTTGTCATATATGGCCTTTATTATGTTGAGGTAAGTTCCCTCTATGCCTACTTTCTGGAGGGTTTTTATCATAAATTGGTGTTGAATTTTGTCGAAAGCTTTTTCTGCATCTATTGAGATGATCATATGGTTTTTATTCTTCAGTTTGTTAATATGGTGTATCACATTGATTGATTTGCGTATATTGAAGAATCCTTGCATTCCTGGGACAAACCCCACTTGATCATGCTGTATGATCCTTTTAATGTGGTGTTGGATTCTGTTTGCTAGTATTTTGTTGAGGATTTTTGCATCTATGTTCATCAGTGGTATAAAGCATGTGCTTTTAAGGAGGTGAATTGATGGGACTTGATGGCTGATTAGATGTGGTCATTGAAGGAAAGGGTGGTGACAAACATAACTCTGGAGTCCAGGCCTTGGACAACTGTGTGGATGGAGGTGCCATTGTCCTTGGTAGATGATGAAGGATGGGGTGCAAGTTTTCATGGAAAGGCAGTGTTGTGACAGTTCCAGTTCCTAGAAGGATGATGAGATGTCACATAGGGAACCAGAAATCATCCCCATGAATCGCGTAATGAGATTTGAAAAGCACATACTAAAAGGAAACTGAGATGCACAAAACTGCAAAACTCCTCAGGTTTAAAACAGAATCCCTGAGCACTGTTTTGCTTTCTTTGGTTTTTCTGCCAGAGGAAGGGATTTCTAAGTTGCAGATGTCTCCACACTGAGGCTATATCATTGCTCACCACTAGCAGTATTCAAGTGCTGGGAAAGCAACAAATAGGAAATAATCATCTTTAGAAAAGCCGCCTCTTTTTTAACCCAGCACATCAATAGTTAATAAGGCATTAATATGAATATCAGGAAATTTATATTCTGTGTAAGAAGTCGAAAACTGCACAGGTTGCAGACTAGGCAAATTAACAGTTCTTTCTCTGTCAGCACTTAAAATCTATAGTGTGGTTTCTCTCTATGGTATGGGGTGAAACGTGCCAACAAATTGGCTTAGATGATGTAAGTATCTGAAAATGTGGAAGAAATTATATACTGGGGGGGAGGAGAAATTCTTATATATTAAAAGGTGTTGACAACTTCACCACAGAATAGCAAAAATGTCCTTAAAGATAAAACACTCATTGTTTCAGAAACCAGAGTTACAGTGTTATACTATGTGCAGCAAAAGTTGTTTTTAGAAAGAAAACTGACATCAGAGTTTACTAAACCAGTAACTCTTTTGGCAACTTCATGATGAGAACCTTATTCTTTAGGAATGTGAAAAGCACAAAATTAAAAGGGTGGCAAGTTCACAGATTGCCTAAAGAGAACTTAGCAAAGGAGGGCAACAAACAGGACAAAACATGTCACTCAGTGTTTTTTTGCCAGTCAAGGTGTCATTCTGGTGCCAGTTGTACTGTGTTTCCCAGGGAGAGGTTTCCCAGGGAGATGGCCAAGAACTACCCCAGTCACCGTTCCACGTGAGCCTTGTTTTACATTGTTATTCACACGCTCCAGCTACGGTAGATAATTGCTCCTCTAGAATAATTCCAAAAATATCTATACCAACAGTGCTCACTTGTGAACTCTGTTCTTCTTTGAGAGCCCTTCTAGTCATTCCTGGTTGTAAATACCCCCATTTTCTAGCAAATGCCAGAATCAGTAAAGACTCGTTGACTTCGTGCTCTAACTGGGGGAAATGTCACATCATTTTAACATGTTGCCTGAAACTTTACAGGAGACAAAGTCTTTCCCCTCAGAGTTACATTAATGAGCTTAAAAATGGGAATTCCTGGGCTAAAACATATACGTTAATGTCTTATTCTTTTCTGTGTTGAGAAGGAGAGGGAGCCAGAAAGTAGAGAGGCGCTGGGACCTGTAGGAGCTCTAAGGGGACAGAAGCCAATGAGGAGTCAACAGAAGAGATGCCATCCCAAAGACAGCATTTACAGACTTAAAAATAGAGCCTGTGGCTTCATCTGTCTTTGTCTGTGGCCCATCTCGAAAGCAACCTTAAGAGAGAGGGGGAAAAGCCACTGACTACCTCTTTAACTATTCTTTGGCTCTAGCAAGAGCGAGGCATGTTCCACATAAGGATACATTTTTGAGTATCCTGTTTGCTGTTTCAAAAACCAACCAACAGAAAAATTGTCCATCGAAGCCAAAAAAGAAAGTGAATGTTTGAAGAAAATACTTTTTCTGATTTTTAGGCTTAAAATGTGGTAGGGAAATGGGAAAGGATTGTAAATAGGTGCTAATTCAGAGGATTTGACGCACAGTGGGTGATAGGTGAATTTTTTAAGGAGAAAGCAAATGTACGTGGATTTTATATTTAAATCCCATCTGGGCCAAATTACAAAAAACAAAACCAAAAAAAGCCTAAAGGAGAACAAAAAATAAAAGTAAAGCAGATAACATATATTTAAATATTTCACAAGGATAGCTTAAAGATAAATAATGTCTGCAAAGTTTTTTGTTTCCCTGAGATAAAAAACACTATGGAAATAAATATTTCTTTTAATAGGATCCTTTCATATGTTAACAGTGTCTCAAGTCTCCCTATTCTTGGCATATGGTTTAATACAGTTGGTTTTTAAAGGCACCTGGGTAACTTTCTGGGTATTTGGCCTACCTTGTGGATTGGTTCAGAACCATCCATTGCTTTCCAAAGAAAGATATTCTTTATTTTGTGGGCTCTTCTTTGACATTTATTTCTGAACATTGGTTAGAATAATGCTGATGGGAAGCAGCTCAGGCTGCAGGCGGATACCTAACCCTTTGGCTTTGGTGGTACAAATGCAGGGGCCACGTCACTGGATTGTTCTCTGCATCGATGGCCATCCACTCTTTAGCAACTTCTAGCCCGCTTCTCAGCAGGGATACTCACAAGAGCCCTGCACCATTAACCCTGGAGCAACTGCTCTTCCACTGATGAGCCCCAAAAGCCACCCCAGGAGTCAGTTTCCTATAGACTCTGTTCCTCTCCCTTTCCTCACCTTACCTTGACAAGTGTTCTCAATGCATTAGATCAAATAAACTATGTCAATTGATTGTAGATAAATGCCAAATAACACTGTGTTAGGTAGAGTTTCATTAGTACCCTGTCGTTCAAAGCAAGTGTTTTAAACCCCTTGTCAACTCTATAACCATGTGCATTCAAATAACAAGATCCCCTTCTCCCACCAAAAAAAGCAAGACATCCTCTTGCATGCATTTGTGACACTTAAGAAGTTAGGACAGGCACGTCATCTATAACCCTTACAATTACTGTGGCACCTGTATGGAAAGCTGCAGTTAAATTATTGACAAAGTATATAAGCAGATGTGTCTACTCTAAAACATAAAGCACATACCTTTACAAGATAGGTTGAATAATATAGACCAGAATCATAAGAATAGATGCTAAAAGTAGAGTAAGGAAAACAGTACTGACATTGTGATGTCAAACAGAGTGGCCCAAAGTCCACCTTTCAAGCTGACCTCGTTACCGTCCAGATTCTACCGTTATATAACAATTATGCGATTTAACTCTGTAGTAAGTCCAAATCTACATGGACTCCTGCATTGACATAGCCTGTGAAGTTATCTTTAAAACACACACACACACACACACACACACACACACACACACACACACTTTTAGTTCATTTACCAACTAGAAAGTATGAGAATTTTGCAGGTAAGGACTGTGTCTTAAAGTTTTCTGTACCGTCTGCAGTACCAAGCTAGATAGTAGGTGCTTGGTAAATATTTGTTTTTTAAAATTGATTATAATGAGCTATGTTATAATAAAGTTTATCCATTGTACGAGTACAAGTAACATAATGAACAACTAAATAGATCAGTGAAATGTAAAAATGTAAATATTTCCACCGAAAAATCAGACTTTTGAAACTGTAAGAAAATATATTTCTCTTCTAGCATTCCAGCATCCCAGTTGTTTACTTTTAAGGGCCCTGAATTCTCTTTTCGAAACAGAAACAAGAGTTGTTATTTCTTATATCTAATTGTTCAGAACCGACATTTTGGGGGGGGAAAACGGTGGTCAGCATGGGGGGTTAGGGAGCTGTGGAGGCAGAGAAAAATGTCAAAGGCAAGGAATCAGAAAAATGAGTGACCCATAGAAGGGGGGAAAAAAGCCACTGTGGCTTAGTCAGCTTTTCCTGGCCTCTCTTGCCTTCCTCCTCAGATTCGCGGTCTCCCTTGTGACCTGGAGGTGCCTTTCCATTATGGGTTTGAGAATTCTAGTAAACGAGCTGAAGGGCAGAGTCCCCAAAGGCTGTCTTTGTGTCGGTAGGGAAGGCAGCTGTGGTTATGAACCAGCACACACCAGAGGCCTCCAAGCTGTTGGGGACTTCATGTGGATGGATGACAGTTTTAATTTCACTCCCCAGCAGAGGTGGTATCCAGCCAGCACTACTTCAAACCAATTTTGCAAATCACATTTTGTGGCTGAAAATTGGTTTACTGCACCCGTCCCGTTTTGGAGGCCAAACTTCCCTGGTGGTACCTTTGCTGAGTTGGGACAGCTAAAGGATGATTCTTTTTCCTTGAATTGAAATGACAGCACATTCTTCCACAGATTAATTTTAAATTACCCATGTTTATATCCTTTAATCAAGATGATAAAAACAGCACAGATAATTTTCTGCACTGTTCTTTTAATTTTTTTTTTTTTTTTTTGAGACTCAGAATAGCTGATTGGCTCTTGATATTTATTGCCTCACATACAGAAGTATTACTCCAAGCGTACTAGCTTGGACTGTTTATCATTATACTCTTAATTCTTTTTAACCTTGATTTTTGCCTTATATTAAAATAAGGAGGAATAAGGTTTAAATTGTAGATTCCACTGAGATTCCTTTTGGGAACATAAAGATGACGCTTTCCTGAAGAGATTTGTTCCCTGGATTATATCTCACACTGAAATAAGGGCCTTCTTACTGGAAGAAATATTTCTTAAAACTGAGTACTTGCAAGAAGTGTTCATCTGTGAACTTTTACCAATTAGAAATGGCTCTATACGTAAGACTCTTTAATAATGTCTGTTAAGCAGCATTTTAGCTCCTTTTTATAACACATGCAGGTTTGGTGATTTATATTAAACATTAAACATAATAAATTTAGATCTTTTCTCAAGTATGAGGCACAGCATCTCTGAATCACCCATTTAATCAGAGCGCTCCCTGGAAGGTCCAGTCTCTCGCTATCATTCATGGCCGTAATAAAACAGGCTTCTCCTGTCTCTTTCTTGACATCTGTAATAATGGGGGTGACATGTGTGTGGTGACACTGTAACAAGAGGGCGTGTTGATATTGCTTCAAGCGGGGACTAAAGGTCCACGGCCAGAGGGTGAGCTGAGAACATGCATCAGTGACCTCGATCTCAGATTTGGTACCAAAAGCTATGCTAATGCCTATTTTCAAAATTTTATTCAAAGAATAAGTTTCAGTGTCTAAAGAAAGGGCCTTTAAATGTCTCACTCTACATGGCTGGAGTTAGTCAAAGAATTAATCACAGAGTGGAACTTTGAACACAAATGGATCTGCTAATGATAGTCACATAAGAAAGATTTAAAACCTTCCTATTTTTCAATGATTCCACGGATGGTCGTCCCATTCTTCATTTGTTGAATCATGGGAAGGCATAGGCAGTAAAGTTCCTCGGAAAAAAAGCTACTCTTTGTGATCTGACAATAATTATAGTAGCCTTCTTTAGAATTATCATGACAGGTTTAACTCTAAATGATTCTATTTCATGCTGAAAGTTGCCTATAAGTTTTGATTGCAATTTGTGTATAAAATGCCTGGATACTGTTGGAAATGTGTATCTTAAAATGAGAAAGGGATCACATTTCAAGCATTTGAATAGGGTTGAGAATTAACTAATATTTTCAGTTAAAGACACCTGAAACAATCTAAAAATTTTAATTTGATGATTTTAGAAGAAAAAGATGGTGGAAGAAGACATAACTCCAGTTTTCAGGCACATCACTCACCGTGAGGTGGCTTCTGTGGGCTGGGTTTAGAGCTACTCCACACAGCCTGGCTGTGTCCTGGCCCCCAGATGTGGGTCCTGGTCCTGCTGTCTTCATTTCTGGCTGCCACTTCGAAATAACTAGATGAGGAGACACAGATGAGCCAGCCCAGATCCATCCCTCATGCAGTCAGTCCTCAGTCTCAGATATGTTGTGTTTCTACAGTCTGTGTATAAATCAAGTGTCCTGGAACTTGAAGTCCATTTTTCATAGAAAGGATGTTCTGTCCAGTGAGTAGATTGCCAGGCTAGCAGCCGTACAACCCTATTTAGCCTGTTACGTAATTGAAGTGCTGTCCACCTGAAAATCGTTTTTAACATATTACTGCTGTGGGAGGTTGACCCACCTACCCCAGAGTGGGCATTCTCTACAGATAATGGACTCAGAATAACTCATACCCTCTTGCCTTCTGGAGTCACACACTGGAGGCTGAACACGAAAATGAGAAGTAATGAAAGGAAACAGAATGAAAAAACATTACTTTGAAGAATACCATTACAGTGCTGGTAATTAAAGCAGAATAATATAAAATTGAATAAGAAATCATGTTTCATCTGTTTTAATACTGGTGCTTGAGAAAAAGCAGGTTCAATCAGAGAAGGATGAGGAAGTAGCTGGAAGCTGTTGTTGAGGTTCTGAGGGAGGCATCTGGCCACTCTCCAGGTTGATGGCTTTGCTGCCTTCGGGATTATTTTTCCCCTAGAAAATTCTGTAGACTAGTCTAGATTCTTGCCTTTTCCTTAAATGCTTTTGGCAAATGGAAGGAACTAATAGAAACAAGGCAAGTTTTTCTTGAGGTGTCTGGGGAAGAGCGGGAGGGGAGGAGGTGGAGGTTGAGATCTATTAAAGGAGGTGGTATTGCCTCTCATGAAATTAACCAGAGTGTTTATTAGTGGCACCCAGAGGAAAACTGGGCATGCTCGATTCTCTTGCTGGCTGATGCAGGGGACGAAAAAAAGAAGGGATGAGGAAGAAATAATTTAACCAGCAGTGCCTTGAGACAACTGGTGAAGAAGGTACAGAACCCAGGACAGTGGGCTGTTGAACGGGTATTCTCAGGGTAGTCAGGAAAGGAATAAAGAATGGCTAATTGGTTACTGGATGGCAGGGGGTGATGGGGAGGTGGGTTGTTGGTGTAGGTATGTAAATGTATAACCTAATTGCATAAAATATACTTGTTGCATAAATGTATGAAAGTGGTTGTTCTTGATTCAGGGGCTATTTATACCAGAAAGAAAATGCACACCATGGATTCTTTTTGTGAAATGAAAGTTAGAGCATTACAAGTGGCTTTGAGCTTTTGTTTAAGCAATCCTCAGGCCAATGCCTATGTCATGAGCTTGAAGTCCACTAGGAATGATGAGAGAATCAGAAATGTTCACGTTTGAGTTCTGCACTTGGAGGGTGTATCTGAGTTCATGGCAATGACGACTGAAGGGATTGGGAGACTTTGGAATCCATGTACAAAGGAGAAGTAAGTCATCTCCCTTCTCCAAAGCTCTATATGTATATATGTGTGTATGTATATATGCACATACATATATATGTGTGTATATATGTATATGTATATGTGTGTGTATGATAGATGTGTACTATTCTGGAATGGCTTGAGAATTAATTTCATGATACTGGTGGTAAGGAGGATGGTGATCGCAACTGATATTCATTGACTGCTTATTATGTGTAGGCACTGTTTGGAGTGTTTTACATGTATTAACTCATTTAATTGTCACCACAAATAAGTACCATTATTTCTCCATTTTATTGTTAAACAAAGGTAACTTCTTGAGTTTCTTAACAAATTTTAGTTCAGTGATCCCCAAATGCAACCAAGATGAATCATACTTTCTGTTAAAATTATCTTAAAGCCATACTCATCTGGATAAATTGGAACAACCATTTAGATGTATAACAAAGGATAATGCAGACCTGCCACAATCTTGGGTCTATTACCTTTTTCTGTCCTAAGTGCCCCATTTCCACCTCCCTTCCTATTCTAGCTACCTCTCTTCTAATTCTGTCTACACAGCTTGTGCTGTCACTTCCAAGCCTAGCCCCAACGTGTTCCTCATAAAACACAGAGGGAGGGGCAGATTTTCAACGGTTTTCTTTATCTTACTGGCAATTCCTATTATGAAGAGCCATGTTAACCAACGACAAGCTTAAGACACTAAACAGCCTTTTCAGATGTTCTTTCTTTGGAATCTGATTGTGTAAATATTCAGGAAAGTGCTTAAAGGTTAAAAAACCCCAAGCATTTAATCACAATTGAAAACAACTCTTTGTAGACCTACACTTTCCAATATGGTAGCCAAGACCACATGTGATCATCAAGTACTTAAAATGTGACTAGCCTGAGTTGTGATGTGTTTTAAGTGTAAAATACACACCAAGCTCCAAAACTGTAGTACAACCCTCTCCAAAAACTGTAAAATAGCTCATTAATTATTTTTACATTGATTACATGTTGAAATAATAGTATTTCAGATAATTGGGTTAAATAAAATAAATTATTAAAGTTCGTTTTACCTATTCTATTTTACTTTTCAATGTGGCTATTAGGAAACTGTAAATTATATAGGGGGCTTGCATTATTTTCTATTGGGCAGTGCTGCTGTAGGCCCTAAAATGGAGAGTCTCCATAAATACAGAGCTTCTGCTCAACCACCTCCTTAAAGTCTGAAGGGTACGTGTTCAACCTGAGTTTTCTTTTTTGGAAAACACTTTTTTTTCTGCCCTTTAAATTGTGCATAATACCAGGCACACCTGGATTTCTGGATAATTGCACCCACAAGTGGCTACATGCAGACACAATTAGGTGCTTGCAACTTGTTTGAAGGCACAGGTGTCTAATTGAGCCCACAAATGGCCATTTGGCAGGCACCACTCATTGTGCACACAGCTGATTATAGGCAGAAAATGGCAACAACCAAAAAGGAGGCCTGGATAATGAAGGCATGAAAATAGATCCTGCGTAACCCCACAGCCTTGGTGTGATCACTCCTTCCTTGTTCAGTCTTTTTGTGGAATGCCCACTTAGGTGTTTATGGTGAGATGCATATTTGGAATGCATAGGCTGGGAAATGAAAATTCAATATGCCCCATCTCACAAAGTAAATGCTGTCTTGAGCTTTTAAGTAAATTGGGACTAACAAAACCCATGTTGTCAACCTGAGTAACCTTAAAGTGGATTCCGCCCTGCTGGGACTGGCTGTTTATAATAGCTAAAAATGATGGAGTGTTTGGGAATCCCCAGGGACCCTTTGGTAAATAGTAGTGTTTAAAGGGTTAATTCAACCTAATGCATCATTTAGTGGGGATGGGAAGGCCGGAGTGGTCGCCTCAGGAAGACTCCGGCAGGTAGGCACTTATTGAAACGCAGGGCAGTTAGAGAAGGGGGAGGCCGGCCTCGAAGCCTGGAGCTGTTGTGCCGGTCAGCATATCCAGGCAAGGAGTAATTGATATCCCCAGCTCTCAGAGCAGCTGAAACAACAAAGCGAGACGTGGAAACACGTTCACTGACACAGATTTCAGTGTCCAGAGGAAATGTGCAGAGACACGAAGGCCCTGCCTCTTCACCTTTTAGGGCAAGTACTGGAACGAAGAGTCTGCTGGCTCTCTCCGCTCATCTTTCAGGAGGGCTCTGTACTAGATTGCAGTAGCTTTGTGGTCTCTCGCAGAAAGCAAGCCTAATCAGCACTGTTGATCATAAGTGTCAACCCTCAGGCCACGGCAGATTCAGTGTTCAAGGAAATCCACACCTTTTCTCCATTAAAGCAGTCTATGTGCACCATAAAATGGAGAGACCAGGCATTGGTTTCTGAGTTCTAGGAAGACCAAGGATTCCTTGGACAGGGTAGGAAATCCAAGTCAGCAGCCTGACTTGGTCTTTCCAGGGCAGAAAAAGACTTTCTGCTAACGAGAGATTGCTTTAGTAGTGTGCATTTACTTGCAATATAAGTAAGTTCATGATTTACCCACCTTGACAAATTCTCTGTGTCTTGAATCATCACATCCCTTTGTATCTGCTCTTTATTTATGATGATAGCTGCCTATTCTTGAATGGCAATGCTACTGTAATAAATCTCCATTAAAAGCCAATTCTCAGTTCAAGCAAGTTACTGCAGGCTGAATATGAGGACGACAGTCTGAAAACACACACTAATTGTGCTCTTTTAGAAACTCTGACAGGCTCAGCTCAGAACTTTCATTTCGACTGGACTGCAGCTAAACCTAATGTCAACTTACTTACCATAATTCTTTCATGTGGAAGGCTATTATTCCATTATGATTTTCCCTCTTGTTGCCTAATATCCAAAGAGGGTTGGTGAGAGGTTATTGAAGAATTGTCTTCAGAGAGTTTATCCCATATGATTATTCTTTATTTTAAAGGCACAGTAGAAAATGTTCTGTTTCCTATTATTAACCTTCTTTATACAGAGCCTTGAGATATACGTGAAAATTTTTAATTTTTCTAGGAGTTTGTTGTAAAGATAAAAATGATTTGGATTTCACAGTTTTATAAATTTTAAGTCAAAATTTTTCTCCACTTGACTCATCGCCCCTTATTTACTGCTCAGTTACTGGACATAATTTAGCAATAGAGGGAGTGAACTAGCATGGGGTGATAGTTTTCTGTTGTAAAATGGGATTTGCAAGTTCTCAATCTGGGCCAAGTGTCCCTGTACTTTCTTATTCTGAAAAAAAAAGAAGAAAAGAAAAGAATTTTCACAAGTTGTAAACTTTGCTACCCAAGTACATGATAGAGATTTCCGGTTTCTGGTTCCGAATGTAAGGAGCTTGGAAGTCAGCACATTGTCCTAACAAGTAAAGATCTAAACAGACTGAAAAATCAGCAGCTCTTTTTGGATCCATAAGAGAGGTGAGGACACAGGGCAAACTGCTGCCCAAAGATTGGAGAGACAGACAGGCAAATACAAGGAGTATCTGCTTACTAGAGCAGAGTCAGGAGTGGAGCGGCTGCAGGAAGCAGCACCGGGCTAGGAAAACCTGACCTGTAACTGGTGAATTATTGGAGGCTCAGGGGGGGCAACTGAGAGTTATAAACCCCAGGGGCTCCTTGTCAGAGCAAGCATCAGAACCATGAGGCAGGGATGCTGGAATTATCATACCAGGAACTTAAAATAATTATGATTCATATGCTAAGGGCTATAATGGATAAAGTAGATGGCACATAAGAAGAGATGGGAAATGTAAGCAGAGAGATGGAAATCCTAAGAAAGACCAAGTATATGGTGGCAGTTGTAAGGCTATGCCCTTTGTCTATTTCAAATTTTTGATAACAACCTACATTGTAACTTTCTTGAGCCTTTCTTCTAAGAAGCCAAGATCAGTGAGCGTCTATGCCAACACATCCACTCTCATTCTTTGGTCTCAAGAAGAAAACCTCCCATTGGTGTGTCTCAGGAGCCACATTCACAACCACAATGGACAGAAGGCCTACATTACTCTCAGGTGCCCTGTGGAGTCTAAGATGCTAATATGGAAATCACAGGTCTGAAAGAGCCAGCAGTGGTTTCTAAATGAGCCATTGCATCATGGAAGATCACAGAAGTCACTGGTCAAGAAGTAAATGTCTGTTCTTATGATTTGTTTTCATTTCCTTATAAACCACAATTGTATCTGTGGTGTAGATTTGGTTTTACTTTTAGTGTTTTCATAAAGAAGCTACTTAATTGAAAAGGATTCACAATCAGCACTGGAATATATCAGATTTAGATTTGGTGGTTGACTATCACGCTATCTATATTTCATAATCCACTGTGCCAATGCTCTGAATAACAATAACATGGCCATCAGAAGCAGTTTATTCTCTTCTCCAAATTTCTGACATGTAAGAAATGCAGTAATTATTGGAAGTTTCTGGTATCTCATTGTTTTGGCATTGACTTTAATTTCTCTCTGTGGCTTTTTCTTTTCCTAATGCAGACAAAGCTGCTGAGGGACAATTCTGTGTTTTAGGCGAACACACAGGTACTGGGTTATTCTCATTGGGTTTTTTTTTGCTTTTCATTGATTTGGACTTTTATTATAGAATCTTTTTCTACCATGAACCCCAGTCATGACAAATGGTGGGAGAATAAGTAGAATTGCTGGTCTTTATCAAATGAAAAATAGTTACTAGGCTGCTTTTTTTTCCTTTTTCTGCTCCCCTCTCTTTTCCCAGTTTCCCATTTATAGTCATGCTTTGCAAAGAGCAACAGACCCGCTAGAAGTAGAATGAGAATGAGAGTGGATTTATGAGCTAGAAAGCAAAGGCTATAAATTCCTTAAGGTCAGGGTCTTGCCTTATCACCACTGTATCCTCAGCCCTGCATAGTACCTGGCACACAGTAGGCATTCAACTAAGTTTTAAGGCAGAAAAAAAAAAAGGCAAAAACACAGGAAGGAATTATTTGCAACTGAGGGGAAAAAATTGCAGACATTTCACTGCGAAGGTGTCAGGAAGGACAGTTCTCTATTTTCAAGCATTTTTAGTTTAAGTGGAAATTTTATTTGTATTAAGTTTTCTGGGCTTTCTAATTGAGTTCTGAGAATTCTTTCATTGAAAGCAAATTATTTTTTAATAAGTTGTATTTCATCACTAAAACAAAAAAACTTTTCTGCTAACAGAAATGCATAAAGCAAAAGAATCATTGTGATTGATTGAGATGACATGGCATGTTTTTTCCAAGTTTTAATTTGAATAGTTTGTATATCCATCCCAGAGAATTCTTTCCAAAACTCAAATTTCTCATTTTTGTTATCCATCCAGACCTTGATTTTTTTTAATACATTCAGCAATTTTTATAAAACATAAGTGATTGATTGGAGTTTTTCCAGGCAAGTAATGAAATTTTCAAGAATGGGATTTTCTCTGTGTCTTCTGTGGAGTTGTGGAATGCTCAGTATAAGAGTTGGTAAAGAAAAAGAGGCAGCTGACGAAGTAAAGTAAAGAGACAGCCATACCCTTGATTCTGGTGGTGGTTCACAAGTGCGCACTTGTAAAACCTCGTGGACACATTTCTTGTACGTAAATTAAACCTCAGTAAATTTGAAAAAGGAAGGAAGGAAGGGAAAGGAAAGGAAAGGGAAAGGAAAGGAAGGAAGGGAGGAAAAGAGTGGTCCTTTATCTGGACTCCCAGGTCAAGTCATGGGTGCTCAAGCTCTTGAGAAGTCTTCGATTTCTGTGGCCATTACTGGTCCTTGGCAAACTCCAACTCTCAGAGACCATCCCCTAGGATGCCCTGGCTCATACTTACCACACTTTCAAAAGCACAGGAGAAAGCCCAAGCAAGTCTGTCTGCCTTGTGCTGCTCCTGAGAAACAAGTTTCCATGTTCTTAGGCAGTGGAATCACCTGTTTGCCATTCAAATAAACATCATATAAAATCAGTATTCCCTAAGATGAGATTCCAATCTCACGAAAGTCAGGCTCTCCAGACCTCCTTTCCCAAAGCAACTCCAGAGGCAGTCCCATCTCCAGTGGTTTATATGGACAGAGACACAGACAGAGATGAGGAGCTGACAAAGGCTGTCTGTTTCTGTGGCTGGAAGGAAGAGGAGGCTGGAAGACATGGGTACCATGGGAAAGTCATTTTGGTATCTTGCTCTTTATTTACACCCTTGGGTCTGAGCAGGCAGGAATTTCCCTGGCATGGTTTACATTTATATAACTAATTGCTAATTATTTACATACTCCCATTGGACAATTGCTAGAGGACTAGAGTTTGGGATTATTCACTTCCTCAGAAATAAACAAACATAATTGCATGTGTAGTTATGGAAGTTAGTTATAGGCATAGGCATCTAAGCCTAAAGGAAGTTTGTCAAGGACCAGAAATCCACCAGGCACTCTCCCATACTCCATGCCTCTTCTCTTTCCCCACCCAACATCCTTTTTTGTCACAGTTTAATGAGGGAAGTATTCTAGGCCTTTTGCTTTTCACCTCCTCCACCATGGAGATGCTGGGAACTGTGACAGGCTGAGGCGACATGAGCTACAATGAAGCTTTTCTCTCCCAGGTGAATGGCCATCTGCCCTTTCTAAGCATGTTATCCTGTAGACTTGTGTTCATCCCATTAGGTACCCTCCTCCACACACAAATAATAGGTAAGCATTATTAGTCTCCCTCTGTATTATTCAGATATTTTTCTATATCCAATACAGAACAAAAATCTCCTGGCAAATATAACTGAGAAGAAGTCCAAAGGTAGACTTATCTTTAGATGGAACTCAGAGAATGCCATCAGGAATTGGCTTCCTTCTCCCCATCTCTTCACTCTGCTTTCTTCTGTGTTGGCTCTGTTCTCAGGCACAGTCTTCCACCCTGGGGTAGAGATGGTTGCCCACATCACCAGGCTTATTTCTTATCATCTGAGCCACTCCAGCAAAAGAGGGATTCTCTCATTTCAACATATCCAACAAAAGGCCTAGAATTGTCTCAGGTTGCTGTGATTGAGTTATGTACTTAAACATAGACGGTCACCATGTCCAGGGGGTGGAGTGTTCTGATGGACAGTTCTGGGTCACATGCCGCCTCTGGAGTCCTGGGTAGACTCACTCCACCTGAAGCACAGGGAATGAGAGGGGGCATGGAATGATTCCCAGAAGGACAGAATATTATCACCAGGATAGGATGGGACAGATGCTAGGCAACAAGAACAGCAACCTTCCACTGTTCCAACTCTGATGACAAGGGAAGAAGAAAAGATAGAATTGAGCATGAAAGAAAAAAGTAGAAGCTCCTGTCACACACTAAAAAAAGGTAGAATGAATGCTAAACCCCCCAAAAATCATCAGACCAAGCTGTTTTCTACTTCTGGGTCTGATTGTCATCTGACCCACAGTTTTCAAGAATCCTAAGAGACTACTACAAGCAACTCTATGCCAATAAAATGGACAACCTGGAAGAAATGGACAAATTCTTAGAAAGGTATAACCTTCCAAGACTGAACCAGGAAGAAACAGAAAATATGAACAGGCCAATCACAAGTAATGAAATTGAAACTATGATTTAAAATCTTCCAACAAACAAAAGTCCAGGACCAGATGGCTTCACAGGTGAATTCTATCAAACATTAGGAGAAGAGCTAACACCCATCCTTCTCAAACTCTTCCAAAAAATTGCAGAGGAAGGAACACTCCCAAACTCATTCTATGAAGCCACCATCACCCTGATACCAAAACCAGACAAAGATACTGCAAAAAAAGAAAATTACAGACTAATATCACTGATGAATATAGACGTAAAAATCCTCAACAAAATACTAGCAAACAGAATCCAACAACACATTAAAAGGATCATACACCATGATCAAGTGGGATTTATCCCAGGGATGCTAGGATTTTTCAATATACACAAATCAATCAATGTGATACACCATATTAACAAATTGAAGAATAAAAACCATATGATCATCTCAATAGATGCAGAAAAAGCTTTTGACAAAATTCAACACCCATTTATGATAAAAACTCTCCAGAAGGTGGGCATAGAGGGAACCTACCTCAACATAATAAAGGCCATCTACGACAAACCCACAGCAAACATCATTCCCAATGGTGAAAAACTGAAAGCATTTCCTCTAAGATCAGGAACAAGACAAGAATGTCCACTCTCACCACTATTATTCAACATAGTTTTGGAAGTCCTAGCCACAGCAATCAGAGAAGAAAAAGAAATAAAAGGAATCCAAATTGGGAAAGAAGAAGTAAAGCTGTCACTGTTTGCAGATGACATGATACTATACATAGAGAATCCTAAAGATGCCACCAGAAAACTACTAGAGCTAATCAATGAATTTGGTAAAGTTGCAGGATACAAAATTAATGCACAGAAATCTCTTGCATTCCTATACAATAATGATGAAAAATCTGAAAGAGAAATTAAGGAAACACTCCCATTTACCAATGCAACAAAAAGAATAAAATACCTAGGAATAAACCTACCTAGGGAGACAAAAGACCTGTATGCAGAAAACTATAAGACACTGATGAAAGAAATTAAAGATGATACCAACAGATGGAGAGATAGACCATGTTCTTGGATTGGAAGAATCAATATTGTGAAAATGACTCTACTACCCAAAGCAATCTACAGATTCAGTGCAATCCCTATCAAATTACCAATGGCATTTTTTACAGAACTAGAACAAAAAATCTTAAAATTTGTATGGAGACACAAAAGACCCCGAATAGCCAAAGCAGTCTTCAGGGAAAAAAACGGAGCTGGAGGAATCAGACTCCTTGACTTCAGACTATACTACAAAGCTATAGTAATCAAGACAATATGGTACTGGCACAGAAACAGAAATATAGATCAGTGAAACAGGATAGAAAGCCCAGAGATAAACCCACACACCTATGGTCAACTAATCTATGACAAAGGAGACAAGGATATACAATGGAGAAAAGACAGTCTCTTCAATAAGTGGCACTAGGAAAACTGGACAGCTACATGTAAAAGAATAAAATTAGAACACTCCCTAACACCATACACAAAAATAAACTCAAAATGGATTAGAGACCTAAATGTAAAACTGGACACTGTAAAACTCTTAGAGGAAAAACATAGGAAGAACACTCTTTGACATAAATCACAGCAAGATCTTCTTTGATCCACCTCCTAGAGTAATGGAAATAAAACCAAAAATAAACAAATGGGACCTAATGAAACTTAAAAGCTTTTGCACAGCAAAGGAAACTATAAACAAGACAAAAAGACAACCCTCAGAATGGGAGAAAATATTTGCAAACGAATCAGTGGACAAAGGATTAATCTCCAAAATATATGAACAGCTCATGCAGCTCAATATTTAAAAAACAAACCCAATCAAAAAATGGGCAGAACACCTAAATAGACACTTCTCCAAAGAAGACATACAGATGTCCAAGAAGCATATGAAAAGCTGCTCAACATCGCTAATTATTAGAGAAATGCAAATCAAAACTACAATGAGGTATCACCTCACACCAGATAGAATGGGCATCATCAGAAAATCTTCAAACAACAAATGCTGGAGAGAGTGTGGAGAAAAGAGAACCCTGTTGCACTGTTGGTGGGAAAGTAAATTGATACAGCCACTATGGAGAACAGTATGGAGTTTCCTTAAAAAACTAAAACTAGAATTACCATATGACCCAGCAATCCCACTACTGGGCATATATACCCAGAGAAAACCATAATTCAAGAAGACACATGCACCCCAATGTTCATTGCAGCACTATTTACAATAGCCAGGTCATGGAAGCGACCTAAGCATCCATCGACAGATGAATGGGTAAAGAAGATGTGGTACATATATGCAATGGAATATTACTCAGCCATAAAAAGGAACGAAATTGGGTCATTTGTAGAGATGTGCATGGATCTAGAGACTGTCATACAGAGTGAAGTAAGTCAGAAAGAGAAAAACAAATATCATATATTAACACACATATGTGGAACCTAGAAAAATGGTACAGATGAACTGGTTTGCAGGGCAGAAATTCAGACACAGATGTAGAGAACAAATGTATGGACACCAAGGGGGGAAAGCGGCGGGGGGTGGTGGTGGTGGTGTGATGAACTGGGAGATTGGGATTGACATGTATACACTGATGTGTATAAAACTGATGACTAATAAGAACCTGCTGTATAAAAAAATAAATAAAATTCAAAAAAATTGAAGTCTAGTTGGTCTACAATGTTTCAGGTGTACAGCAAAGTGATTCAAACATATATATATATATATATATATATATATATATATATCAAGAATGCTTCCTCAAGTATGTAATCCATTATTTCATCCATCCAGATAGTCCAATATAAAAGGAAAGGACAGAGAGATGGGGGATATTATGACTCTTTGATGGTCTTTTGGCTGCTTCCCAAAGTCCTCTGAGTTCTATGCATGCACCTGTAACTTACTTTATAGCTGCCCACGCACCTGTATTTGTCTCTGAGAACATAAACAATCCCAAATCCAAGTTTTCTAGCAATTCCTCAAGAGGTGGCCTCAGTATGCACACACTAATAAGTGGCAATTAGACATAAAGAATATAACCAGTACTACGCAAAAAGGAACAACTGTTTAGAGAGAGTATACATTTCAGTGTATTTTGTATAAATTTTTTGTTCACATAGTCCATAAATTTTGGGAAAGTGGTGATAACTTACCTCATTTCCCTCTGGAGGAAACAGATTTTTAGAGGATAAAAAGGCCTCTGGACATATTTGAATATGTGGAAGACTGAGAAAAGCATGTAAGACATTATGGAATCAGGAATAAACACTAAAAAGTTGGAGCAGGGAGAAAAATAATAATTTAAAAAGCCAATCTTTATCACTCACTTACCATGCCCAGGCACTGTGCTAAGTGCTTTACAGCAGGGGTCCCCAACCTGGGAAACCGGGTCGCACAGCAGGAGGTGAGCAGTGGGTGAGCGAAGCTTCATCTGTATTTACAGCCGCTCCCCATCATTCATATTACTGCCTGAGCTCCGCCTCCTGACAGATCAGCAGTGGCATTAGATTCTCATAGGAGCTCAAACCCTACTGTGAACTGCGCGTGTGAGGGATCTAGGTTGCGTGCTCCTTATGAGAATCTAATGCCTGATGATCTGAGGTGGAGCTGAGGCGGTGATGCTAGCACTGGGGAGTGGCTGCAAATACGGATTATCATTAGCAGAGAGGTTTGACTGCACAGAGACCATAATAAAGCAATTGCTTGCAGATTCATATCAAAACCCTATCAGTGAGTGGCAAGTGAAAACAAACTCAGGGCTCACACTGATTCTGGTGAGTTGTATAATTATTTCATTATATATTACAATGTAATAATAATAGAAATAAAGTGCACAATAAATGTAATGTACTTGAATCATCCCAAAACCATCCCCCCACCCCTGGTCCATGACAAAATTGTCTTCCATGAAACCGGTCCCTGGTGCCAAAAAGGTTGGGGACTGCTGCTTTACAGGCATTCTAACTTAACGCTCCTAGCTACCCAGTTAGGCAGGTAACCATCACTATTCCAATTTTACAGATGAGAAAAATTGATGTATAGAGGATAAGAACGTTCCCAAAGTCACACATCCATTAAGTGGAAACCCAGCACTATTTTTGCTAACTCCTCTGCGATTTCATCCCTTGATGCTCATAGCAGGGTCTGTGCTGATGGTCAGGATGGCTCAGCTTAAAGCTGGCTGAGACCTGAACACAGGCATCCCTGGAGGTAGAAGAATGGGTCAGGAGAGGCCCAGCAGAAAGAGGTAAGAGAGGAGGCCTGGTGATGGAGGCCATCAGAGGCAAGGAAGTCCATCCAGTCTGGACAAAAATCCAAGATCCCAACAGGCAGAGAGGAGCACAGCCTGAGAGGGAACCTTGTAAAAGACCAAAGGCAAAGGTTCTATTAGCATCGGGAAGGTCCAGCAGCAAATGAAGGCACGCAGCCTTGGACGTTAAGATTTCAGGGGTAACCTCATTCCTCATAGGATTTTAATGCGTAGGGCAGAACCTCAAGCCTGGATAAAGTGGACGGGTAATACTGATACTAATAATATCTTGTAACTGAGTAGGGCTTCGTTGGTTACACAGTGCTTTTCCATACGTCTCTAATCTTCTCCCAACAACCCCATGAGCTTGGCATTATAATCCCCACTTTTAAGTGAAGAAAATGAACATGGAAATTCCTCACTCAAAACCAGTGGCAGAGCTGGAACTTGAACCCAGGAGTTTTGACTCCAAGCCCAATATTCTTGTTTACCATAGAGTAGCTGAGCCGACCATCACAACAGAAACTCATTTAGCCAGTGTCTGAGATGGGAGCTTGGTCACTAGGCAACAAGCAAGATGCCAGTTGCTGGGGGAGAAAGGTCTGCGGCTGAAACTCAGATGAGCATATTTCTTTTTTCTCAGTCGGCAAGTATAAGTCCCGCTCCATTTAAAGAGGACCCTTTCTTCCACGCAAGGAATCTCCAGATAGCATTCATTTAATAAATATTGTATTGAGTGCCTACCATGTACCAGGCACTGGGAAATCAACTGTGAACTCAGCAATAGTCCTTACTATTAGGAAGTTCATAGTTTATTGGGGGACAAATAAGAAAACAGGTAATTAAATACAGTGGTTAGCAATTCCATAGAGCCAGAACTTTTTCCTATGCAAGCATAAAGTCTGCATTATGTTAAAGACTTTCCATGATCTTATATAAATTTAAACCAGTCATGACTTAATTTTCTAACATTACTGATATTTCTCAATAAGTTCCTAAGAAGAGCATCTGATTCAGAAATAGGCGATCAGCAAGAAATGGTATCTGGGACAGGAAGTTTTGACACTTTAAAACAAGAACACTTTCTTGGCCTTGAACTTTTCTAGCCAGTTTCCTGCAATTTGTCAACTGCCTCATTTATAGGGTCATCATCTCTCACTGTCCCCTTCTCTTTGCTTGCCCACATCCAACTCTTCCTTCAAGATTCCCTTAATGCACCCCCTCATCAGAACCCTTAGCTATAGCAGGTATCCCATGGCACTTACTCAGCATTGAACATATGTGCCCTAGCTTGTCTTTCACCTCTTTCTTTGTCTCCCCAGATAGGTGGTAAGATCCTCAGGGATAGACTTTGGGGCTCATACCTCTTTGGAAGAGCTTGATATTTGGGGGTTCATTTAGCACTGTCACCAGCCGAGGAGTAAGATGGCCCTCTGGGCTAGGTTAACATTGGGAGTTTTGTCCGTCCAGATTTAGAACTACAGAGGAAAGATAAGAAGATTATTTTTTAAGTAAACATTTGGCTTCTGAAAGCAATTCTGATTGCCTTTCCCTGACAAATGAAACGTTCTCCTGAAGCCATTTCTTTCAACCAGAAACAGCACCCAGAGAAGAAGTAGATTTAAATTTAGTTATTTTTCCCCATCTTGATTTTCCATGTTATTATTTTTTAATGGCGAGGATGAAGGTAATTAACATTTTAATCCATGTTTTGTTGTTGTTGATACTCTTTTTAACCTCAATTGAGCATGTTCCACACTTACAAATGCCTGTAAATTTGCCCAAACTCCAATGGGTATTTTTCAGCTTCTGGTTTTACCAAACTATAGTTCACTAAACCTCACTTAAATTAATCAACTAAGTAGAGAATTCCCCAATGGGATGTTAGGGAAGGATAAGTATGTAGTAAATACAACAATTAAAGGGCTAGTTCACGCCTCATCAAACTGCTTAGCCACCTGATAACAGTTAACTACATCCATTCCTCATACAATGCACAGGGCAAGGAGGTAAATCAGAGTGCAGTTTTTCTGAAGTGGGACATACCTACCTTTTAACTGAGGTTTGGTATTACTCTGCCGGGGGCTGGAATAAAACTTGCACAGTATCACCTTATTGGCCAGAAAAATTTCTGCATCATGCCTCTCAATGGGGAGTGCAAATTCTGATCCAGAAATCCCATTAGGCAAGTTTCCCTTCATAATTGCAACCACTGAGATACAAGAGTAATATCAGATCTTGGATTCTTTTTACCCCAACTTTCCTTCAATAACGCTTTCACCCGTATCATTGCATTCTCTCTTGTGAGAAGAAAAGCACATATTACTTTACAGATGGAGAAACCAAGGTACAGATAAGCGGAGAAGTCCAGCCAGGGTCGCTGTTGCAGAGGCCAAGCTGAAGTGCAGCAATGTGACCTGAGGTCAGTTTGGACTGGAGCCCACGTGGTTTCCTGGAAGGGTCATGTAACTGTAACCCCCGATGACTCATTGGGGGCCACCTATTCATTTTACAGAGTTGAAGATAAGGCCTGAGAAAGTGACACGACTTGTCTGAAGCCCCCGGGATATGACCCAGTCTTTGCAGTCGCTATCCAGGTCCCTTCTCCATACCGCAGCTCTCTCTAGCACAGAGGCATTGATGGAGAATTTATTTTTAAAGATTGAAAGGTGGACCAGGCATGGTGATAGAAATTTTAGTCAACCTCCCAGGGCACTTTCACTCTTTAAAGTGGGGAATTTGGATAACATACACCTGGAAGCGGAGGATGCAAACTGAATGCGATGATGCAGAAATCTAGATGGTGAGACTTATTCCCATGGGGCAGGGGCTGAAAACCGAAATAACTATGGGGGCAGGTGGGAACTGTCAAGGAGAGAAGCAGAAGGAGTAGAGCCTAAGGAGGGCTTCTCCCTGCCTCCAGAGGCAGCTCCAGATGATTGCGGTTTTAAAGGAAGCCAAGGCCCCAGTTTAAAGGAAAACAGGAAAGCTGACTTTTTATGTGAAAGCCCTCAATGTTCAAATGTCAGCAACTAGTTGAAATTTTTTTAAATACCAGGTGAGCCTATATATATATATATATATATATATATATATATATATATATATATATATATATATGAAAATATATATATTCATCCATTCATTCATCCATTCATTGGGCCTACAAGTTGCAACCTCTGTTGGAGGATTTCCCACACTGACACATACTAATGTGGAATGGTACGCATAGGGCCTGTAGTACGCAGTCATAAAGTTTCCATTTGTTTACGAATTTGTTTACTTGCTCCTTAGAGGTCTTTGGACAATCACCTTAAACTCCATAGAAGATCCAGCTTTTTTGTTTTTTTTTAATTTTTTTATACAGTAGGTTCTTATTAGTCATCAGTTTTATACACATCAGTGTATACATGTCAATCCCAATCGCCCAATTCATCCCACCCCCACCTCCACCCCCCGCCGCTTTCCCCCCTCGGTGTCCATACGTTTGTTCTCTACATCTGTGTCTCAATTTCTGTCCTGCAAACCGGTTCATCTGTACCATTTTTCTAGGTTCCACATATATGTGTTAATATACGATATTTGTTTTTCTTTTTCTGACTTACTTCACTCTGTATGACAGTCTCTAGATCCATCCACGTCCCTACAAATGACCCAATTTCGTTCCTTTTTATGGCTGAGTAATATTCCATTGCACATATGTACCACATCTTCTTTACCCATTCATCTGTCGATGGATGCTTAGGTCGCTTCCATGACCTGGCTATTGTAAATAGTGCTGCAATGAACATTGGGGTGCATGTGTCTTCTTGAATTATGGTTTTCTCTGGGTATATATGCCCAGTAGTGGGATTGCTGGGTCATATGGTAATTCTAGTTTTAGTTTTTTAAGGAACCTCCGTACTGTTCTCCACAGTGGCTGTATCAACTTACATTCCCACAACAGTGCAAGAGGGTTCCCTTTTCTCCACACCCTCTCCAGCATTTGTTGTTTGTAGATTTTCTGATGATGCCCATCCTAACTGGTGTGAGGTGATACCTCACTGTAGGTTTGATTTGCATTTCTCTAATAATTAGTGATGTTGAGCAGCTTTTAATGTGCTTCTTGGCCATCTGTACGTCTTCTTTGGAGAAATGTCTATTTAGGTCTTCTGCCCATTTTTTGATTGGGTTGTTTGTTTTTTAAATATTGAGCTGCATGAGCTGTTCATATATTTTGGAGATTAATCCTTTGTCCATTGATTCGTTTGCAAATATTTTCTCCCATTCTGAGGGTTGTCTTTTTGTCTTGTTTGTGGTTTCCTTTGCTGTGCAAAAGCTTTTAAGTTTCATTAGGTCCCATTTGTTTATTTTTGTTTTTATTTCCATTACTCTAGGAGGTGGATCAAAAAAGATCTTGCTGTGATTTATGTCAAAGAGTGTTCTTCCTACGTTTTCCTCTAAGAGTTTTACAGTGTCTGGTCTTACATTTAGATCTCTAATCTATTTTGAGTTTATTTTTGTGTATGGTGTTAAGGAATGTTCTAATTTTATTCTTTTACATGTAGCTGTCCAGTTTTCCCAGCACCACTTATTGAAGAGACTGTCTTTTCTCCATTGTATATCCTTGCCTCCTTTGTCATAGATTAGGTGGCCATAGGTGTGTGGGTTTATCTCTGGGCTTTCTATCTTGTCCCATTGATCTATATTTCTGTTTTTGTGCCAGTACCATGTTGTCTTGATTACTATAGCTTTGTAGTATAGTCTGAAGTCAAGGAGTCTGATTCCTCCAGCTCCGTTTTTTTCCCTGAAGACTGCTTTGGCTATTCGGGACCTTTTGTGTCTCCATACAAATTTTAAGATTTTTTGTTCTAGTTCTTTAAAAATGCCATTGGTAATTTGATAGGGATTGCACTGAATCTGTAGATTGCTTTGGGTAGTAGAGTCATTTTCACAATATTGATTCTTCCAATCCAAGAACATGGTCTATCTCTCCATCTGTTGGTATCATCTTTAATTTCTTTCATCAGTGTCTTATAGTTTTCTGCATACAGGTCTTTTGTCTCCCTAGGTAGGTTTACTCCTAGGTATTTTATTCTTTTTGTTGCAATGGTAAATGGGAGTGTTTCCTTAATTTCTCTTTCAGATTTTTCATCATTAGTGCATAGGAATGCAAGAGATTTCTGTGCATTAATTTTGTATCCTGCAACTTTACCAAATTCATTGATTAGCTCTAGTAGTTTCCTGGTGGCATCTTTAGGATTCTCTATGTATAGTATCATGTCATCTGCAAACAGTGACAGTGTTACTTCTTCTTTTCCAATTTGTATTCCTTTTCTTTTTCTTCTCTGATTGCCATGGCTAGGACTTCCAAAACTATGCTGAATAATAGTGGTGAGAGTGGACATTCTTGTCTTGTTCCTGATCTTAGAGGAAATGCTTTCAGTTTTTCACCATTGAGAATGATGTTTGCTGTGGGTTTGTCATATATGGCCTTGATTATGTTGAGGTAGGTTCCCTCTATGCCCACTTTCTGGAGAGTTTTTATCATAAATGGGTGTTGAATTTTGTCAAAAGCTTTTTCTGCATCTATTGAGATGATCATATGGTTTTTCAGCTTTATTTCTTTTAAAAATGATTGTGACTTCAAATTCAACAAGTACTGAGGACCTCAGTATGACTGGTCTTTTTGTTTGTTTCTTCTTTCTTATTTCGTTTCCATCACAACCCTGCAGGGTGAGGAAAGGCAGTCATAATATCCCCATTTTCATATGAGGTCACTGAGGCTCAAAGAAAGTTGTCACCTGGATCGTATTTCCACAAGGTATCAATACTTTGCTCCCTTCAAGCCCAATCTTCTGCCCATGCTCTCCCCACTACACTGAGGTGCACACTGAGTTCCCTCAACACCTAAAACCCTGAGAGCACCTCCCACCCTCATGGGCAAATGAGATCTAGTTCCAGAACAGGTTGGCAGGATTGGAAGCTCAAAGCCCACAAAAGCAATGGGAGGGCCTAGCATCCCATCTCTCCTGACGTTTAGGAACAAGCTGGCATGGGGCAAATGGTAAATAACGTTTTATTTGGTAATGGCTCTTTAGTTTTAAATCACTTCAGCATTTACTTTTAATTAATTTCTTTATATTAGATGACTCATACTTGTAAATATTTGCTTTTCTACGATAAGCTTTTATTTAAATTATTAAAGCTTCAGCTTCATGACTGAGTTTAAGAATGAGGTTGCCGCCGTGCTGATAACAGAACGCATGTGATAAAACAGGGGGACATCGTTTCATACTGGCACATATGCCAGCACCAAATATGGCTGAGAGCAAGGCAGCACGCAAAGAAATAGAAGGCGAATTTACAGTTTTCTTTGAATTGTTCAAGGAATAAATCAATAAATAAGGGAGTTAGAGAACAAATGTAGGATGAAATAACATCGGAAGGAGCTCACTCACAATAAAAGCTTGTCCTCCTCTGTCTTTTTTAAAAGCATTCATCAGTGGCTCTGGATCCACATATTAGTTCACTACAGGGAGTGGAGGCGGAGGCATGAGAGGGGGGCTGTGGAAAAGCTCAGGACAGTGACTGTACAAAAACATTGGAGACAAAAAAAGTGATGATGAGAGCGGAGGAATTTCATAGCCCCAGTCGGTATGGGCTATTATAAGCCCTGATTTGCTAGCTGCTCCATTTTACCGGCATCAAAGGCAAGGATGGAACCGGAAGAAACGGGGCTGACAGTCAGGCTGTATTATAGCAGAAAGAGAAATGACAAAGAATGCTCTAATTTCAATAAATGGGGATTTGAAAGTAAAAGGTTCATAATGACATTAATCACCAGTCTTTACCAGCCATGTAATGATCAGCCAGAGGATGAAGGGACCAAGGCAGGATGGGGGAGCTCAGAGCTAGTCATCAGCACCTGAGACTCTCTTAATAACTTTTATTATTTCTCAAAAATCATTTTGACAATACAGTTCAGTAACCTTTGTGCTGTAAATCCATTTCATCTGCAAAAATGAAAGCTGAGTAGAATGTGATATTATGTAGAATCTGTCATGCTGATGCTATCTCCAAAGCACTCTGCCTAATAATGAGCTGGATTCCAGACAGGAGGGCTGAGTGGGACCGACGGCTGAGCCTCGTGTGTACCCACCAGGCCCAGCCTGGGCTTTGGAACCTGCTGAGTGCAGACAGGAGGTGAAGGCCCAGAATTACCCTCCACACAAAGTGTCATGAGGTGCCTCAATTCCACATTCAGAATTTATACGGAGAGGCCAAAAGTGCTTCTATCTATTATCTGGTGGAAATTAGAGAGGGGGCTGGCTCAAGCCTTGGTGCTGGGCATCAGGGAGATTGTTAGAATATAAATCTCCAAAATACACCTGACACTTTTCCGTGGCGGTCCAGTGGTTAAGACCGCGCTTCCACTGCAGGGGATTGCAGGTTCGATCCTTGGTCAGGGAACTAAGATCCCACATGCCGCATGCTGCACGGCCAAAAAAAAAAAAAAAAAAAAAAAAGCCACCTGAGCAGAATTGCAACTGGTTCAGTGATCAAAATCCAAACTCCCCCCGTGCGGAGCTCTGGGGTCAGGCTGTACCTCCTTCGATATGCCCCCACCAGTGGAGGGTGGGACCAGGGACGTCATGTCACTGCTGAGAGGATGAGGAAAGTCCTTTACACAGGAAACCTACCTGGAGGTGAGATCAAGTCAGTATTTGAAGGTGCAGATGCCAAATCCTTCGTACCCAAAAGTGAACCCGGCACACCTCATTTACTCATTGGTCCCTGGTCCATTTGTCCTCCAACCGCCTTATAAATTAAATACTAGAACTAACATGCTCATTTCTTAAGGCAGAAAGTGAACCCAGAGGTTTATGAAATATGATCTATAAACCTCATTTAGTTTTATAAATTTGGGAGAAAAGATAACCTGATTTTTTTTTTTAAAAAAGGCATTTGGTAGATCTCATATTCAGGCACAAGCAAAAAAACTCTTAAGCCAGTTAAATTGTCAGGATTTAAATTTGAGACCCCAAAAATGTAAATGCTCACATGGCCCCCAAAAGAGAACTAAACTTGCTGTGTTTACAAATTATGCCATGTTTTCATTTTAGAATAAGTGTGATGTGCCCAAAATTGCTTCAAAGTTAGTGGCTTGATGGTTACAGAACTCAATGTCCTTCAGATTCACGTGCGCTGGCCTCTGTGCTGTTGAATTGCTCTGTTATGAAGCTGGCCCACAACTTTGCCTGCCTGTCGTTAGCCCTGATATACTATCGCTAGTCCAGTTGAAAAGGGGTTTCTAGAACCCAGTGTCTGGCTGGAGTGGGGAAGACAGAGCGGATCTAGATTTCTGACTGTGTAGAAATGGCTGACTGTGTAGATTATGTCATTCTCTGAAGGGACCACTGAAGGAGCAGCAGACTTGGGGAGAAGCCATTGTTTAATTTTGTACCTGTAAGGTTTGAGGTGCCTACGGAACCTCCAAGGGGAGCTGTCCCATAGGTAATGCACATCACTCCCCTGCTCTAGATCCTACTGAACAAAAACCACACTCCTTAATCCTCCCCAGACTGAACTGCTTCCCACTCACCCACTATTCACGAGCCAGTCAGAAGAATGCCTCTGATTCCTCTCACCTGCTGCCAACTGGCACATTGTGAGCAGGTGAGAAGCAAGAGAGATCAGAGGCTGCACGCTCTAGCTTAATGGCCAAGCATGTGGCCTCTGGGTCAGTCCACCTGGGCTCGAATCTAGACCCTGCTACTTCCTGTGTGACCTTGGTCAAGTTACTTAACCTCTCTGTTCTTCCATAGCCTCATCTGCAAACCAGGGATAATAATAGTAGCTACCTTGAGGCTCTGTTGTGAGGAATAAACATGTTGATATGGAGAAAATGCTTGAGATGGAGCCTGGCCCGCTGTAAGCACTCAGGAAAAAGCCACTGTGCTCAGCAGGCTTCGAATCTTTGCAATTCTAAATTCAGCTTTCGAAGCTTGTTCCTGAGTTCATCAAGCACAGTAGTAGCATTCTTTCCAGCATTTATATTTCTGCTCCTGAATTTCAGAGTAGAGAATTGCAGTGGCAGGATTCTCTCGGGTCTTAATACAATCATGGTATGGACGCCCTTCCCAATATACACACACGAAGGTGGAAGTTTTTAAGACTCCTTCCCCATGGTTTCTGACCTTAGTGAAGAGGAATTCTGATGATTTAAGTCTGTGGGTGGTTTACATCAAAATCCTCCTATGGCCCAGGCTTCAGAAATTAATAGCAGAGGAATGGGGGCAGGTAAATATGTGGCAGCAATATGATGAATATGAGTACCTTTGGATAAGATACATGAACATCTTATCCAAAAACTGTATGTATTACTCTAAAAATAAATATAATCTAAATTGATCAGGGTAAAGCAGCACTCATGAACAGTATGTTTTTGCCCTAGAATGTCCTGTCTCCAGGCAGTTACCTTGGGCAAGAAACTGTGTAGTGCTTCTAAGGGGCAGACGAAATAGTCTTTAGAATTCAGGACCCTACACTCTCTAACCAGTTGGCCCTCCAAGTCTGACCTTGAAATTGAACTGTTGTGTCTTGCATGACAATTGGATGAAATCCTTAGTGTTTAGATATTGAAATTCCGGGACTACTGTTACAATAGAGAGGGAGAGATGATTTTAGTGGCCTAACAAATTATGATGATTTGTTTCCTATGGTTGCCATTCTCTTTAAATACACCTATTCCGTGGTTAAAAAGACTATGGGTAATTATATGCAGGTATCGTTCAAATGGATTTCATGACTTTTTTGTGGCCACTCACAACAGTTTTGGCTTCCCACAAGATTCTTTCTCTATGAATGCTCTCATGCTGCCCTTTCTAATTGTCCCCAGCACGCATTTTAGAAACCTCATACCCCGTCACAAAGGAAATTATTTTAGTAGGACCATTTTTAGAGAATACCTCCCACCATCTGATAGCATGAAACATCCTTAAGGGCCATTTTCCAGATAACATCTGCTAAAGGGCTATGTAGGATCCCATCCTCAGCACACATGCAGTTTGTTAATAACTAAATTCTTGTGTTTGTGGTCATTGTTGAAAAACATGAAAGAAGGAATTAAATGTGGGTGATCAAAATGATGCCCGTCTTAAACTGTTTTAGAAATGTCTTCTGAGCACTCTGTCATTATCATTCCTCTTTCCTTTTCTTTGCAAGCATTTCCTTGGTGTTAACAAGGGCCAAAAGCATCTGCTGATAAATCTGTTCCCACTCCAGTTCTTAGCAAAGAGCAAGAGCCCTCTCCTCATAACACTATGAGAAATGTGAGTGATGAAAGTAGGATTCTTTTCCTGAAATCACTTCTATAACACAGGCCATCAAATGATCCTTGTATTTATGATTCTGTAAAATCTGCAGAAATCAGAGCTATGTAATATACATCGCAAAGGGCTCTGCTAATCCTGGCCAACCACATTCATGCCTGGACAAAGGATAAAGCCCTGGTAACGAGAAACCTGACACGGAAGGAATTCCAAACACAGACTAAAAGCATCTCTGTCCACACAGCATGGGCAACTCAGCTCCTACAAGTATATTAGTCTGTGCTGATCGTTTTTTAGCTTTCCCATATTTGTAGAAGAACCAGAGAAGAAAGCACCAACGTCAGCTCAGCCACTAAATAATCTGCACGTGGCGTGCTTGAGAGGAATATGGCTTTGCCAGATGTCGACTTTCTGCCAAGGGGTCCAAGTACCTCTCTTAGCACCAGCGGTTTTACATCATCTGCTTCCTCCCATTTGAACCCCAAATTTGGTCACAGTCAATTATTACCAAAAAAGGAAACTCATAAAGGCTACCTTGGAAGTTAAGAAATTGTCTGTTTTGGTTACTAAGAGCACACATAGTATTTTACAGAAATTAAGAGGAACAAGATTCTGCCCTTTGCAAGCTTTTCCTTAAGTAAGAAAGCCAGTGCTTATACCTCAGGTGGATGTGCTTATCTTTGCTCATAAATTCTTTATGGCTTTCACACTTTTTACCACATACCTCATTTTTATGCCAGCTAAGCTCATCCCCCCTCAAAACAAACTCTCTTCTGGTCACTGATGTGTCTCAATCTTGGCTGTTTTCTCCTGTTATTCTTCAGCTTCACCTGCCCTTCCTCCTCCTAAAAGCTCACTGGATGAGAGACAGAGGTGCTTCTTAAACTCAGCCTTGAGATCCATTGGTGAATTATGATCAGCTCCATATTGTAAGGATTTTTGAAGAACTGAAGGCTGAAAATAATTTCTTTTTCTAAATTACAGCAGATTCAAACTTTTTCCCTTAATAATGTGGCCCACACTCACATCAATCCCCTTTTTCTCTCTTGGCAGGGAGGGAAGGGCATTGAGCTATAGCAGATGGTAGAGAAGTTGGCATAATCCTAGCTTCTGCCTCTCTTGGGCATGTGTGGCTTGTATGAAAGCCACCCATCATGTATATTCAGGTGGAGGAAATGTGGGGAAGCGCTGTGACAAAGGGGAACTGGACCTCACTGCTACCTCTGGCTCATGTTCATCTGTCCTCAAGCTCAGGTACATGAAACTGGTGATTGCACCAGGTTTTCACCTTTGACATTGTCTCCCTAAGGTTTTGTACTATATTTGAGACTCTCTTTACTATATTTTTTAATGCATAAAGATGTTCCTAGATTATTGTGTTTATGACAGAAACAAAGAAAATTTTTTTCCTGGACCATAATAAAAACAGCCCTTAACTGATTTCCTTCAGTCGTATTTTTTTATTATTCCTTTTTTTTTAAATTTTTTAAATTGAAGTATAGTTAGTTTACAATGTTGTGTTAGTTGTGGGTATACAGCAAAGTGATTCAGTTATACATATATATGACCATATATATTCTTTTTCAGATTCTTTTCCATTATTGGTTATTATAAAATATGGAATATAGTTCCCTGTGCCATACAGTAGACCTTGTTGTTTATCTATTTTATATACAGTGGTGTGTCTGTTAATCCCATACTCCTAATTTATCCCTCCCCTACTTTCCCCTTTGGTAACCATAAGTTGGTTTTCTACATCTGTGAGTCTATTTCTGGTTTGTAAATAAGTTCATTTGTATCATTTTTTTAGATTCCACATATAAGTGATATCATACGATATATGTTTCTCTGTCTGCTGGATTCCTTTTTCTTTTTTGTGTATATATCTATTATGGATATTTGGTTTGTGGTTACCATGAGGTTTCTGTATAGCAGTCTAATATGTGTATGTGTGTGTATATATATATCTTAAAATTTGTGTTTTAAGACACAAAAGACCCCAAATAGCCAAAGCAATCTTGAGAAAGAAAAACAGAGCTGGAGGAATCAGGCTCCCTGACTTCAGACTACACTATATATATATGTTTTATATATATATATATAAAACAATCATATATATAATAATTATATATATATGATTGTTTTAAGTCGCTCATCTCTTAATTTCAAGTGCATTTTAAAAACCTCGTATTTTTACTCTCCTCCCCTCATGATTACTGTTTTTGATATCATATTTTATATCTAACTGTTTTGTGTATCCTTTAACTGCTTATTGTGGATACAGATAATTTTACTACTTTTCTCTTTTAACCTCCCTACTAGCTTTGTGTGTAGATGATTTCCTACTTTTACTGTATGCTTGCCTTTACTGGTAAGCTTTTTCATTTCATAATTTTCTCGTTTCTACTTGTGGCCTTTTCTTTTTTGCCTAGAGAAGTTCCTTTAACATATGTTGTAAAACTGGTTTGCTGGTGCTAAACTCTTTGAGCTTTTGCTTGTCTGAAAAGCTTTTGATTTCTTAATCAAATCTGAACAAGAGCCTTGCTGGAGAGAGTATGCTTGGTTGTAGGGTTTTCCCCTTCATTACTTTAAATATATCATGCCACTCCCTTCTGGCCTTCAGAGTTTCTGCTGAAAAATCAGCTGATAGCCTTATGGGAGCTCCCTTGTATGTTACTTGTTGCATTTCGCTTGTTGCTTTTAATATTCTCTCTCTTTAATTTTTGTCACTTTTAAATTATAACATATCTTGGTGTGTTCCTCTTTGGATTAATTCTGTATGGGACTCTCTCTGCTTCCTGGACTTGGGTGACTGTTTCCTTCCCCAGGTTAGGGAAGTTTTCAGCTACTATACCTTCAAATATTTTCTCAGGCCCTTTCTCTATCCCTCTCTTCTCCTTCTGGGATCCCTATAATGCACATATTAGTGCACTTGATGTTGTCCCAGAGGTCTCTTAAACTGTTCTCATTTCTTTTCATTTTTTTTTTTTTTTTCTGTTCAGTGGGAGTGATCTCCACTACTCTGTCATCCAGTTCACGGATCCATTCCTCTGTATCATTTCATCTACTGTGGATTCCTTCTAGTGTATTTTTCATTTCAGTTATTATAGTCTTCATCTTTGGTTGTTCTTTATATATTCTAACTCTTTGTTAACAACGTCTAACTTCTCGCTCTGTGCGTCTGTTCTCCTCCCAAGTTA
Source organism: Balaenoptera ricei (assembly GCF_028023285.1). Classification (NCBI taxonomy): domain Eukaryota; kingdom Metazoa; phylum Chordata; class Mammalia; order Artiodactyla; family Balaenopteridae; genus Balaenoptera; species Balaenoptera ricei. The sequence continues at coordinate 91,312,192 of NC_082645.1, forward strand.
TTTGATCATCTTTATGATCATTACTCTGAACTCTTTCTTGGGTAGATCGCCTATCTCCACTTCACTTAGTTCTCCTGGGGTTTTATCTTGTTGCTTCATCTGGAACGTGTTCCTCTGCCACCTCATTTTGCCTAAGTTGCTATTTGTATTTTTCTGCATGTGGTGGGTTAGTTATGTTTCTCGACCTTGGAGACGTGGCCTTCTGCAGGAGATGGCCTGTGCCCCCTAGCAGTGCCCTCCCCTCTCATCACCCAAGCGAAGCGCTCTAGGGATTTCCCCTAAGAGGGCTGCGTGGGTCCTTCTGTTGCAGTGGGCTGACTATGTGGGTGGTCTGGTAGGCTTGGTTGGCCCCTAGTCTGGTTGGTTGCCAGGCCCTGCCTTGTGTGGATGCTGCTGGCTGCTGTTTAGTGGGGCCTGATCACGAGGAGGCTGCTTGTAGAACCCTAGGGGGCCCCGGGGCTAGTGCTGGCTCACTGGTGGGTGGAGTCAGGGTCCCGAAGACTCTGGGGCTGTTGCCCCCCACTGGAGGGTTAAGCCAGGTCCTGGGATTGGTGCCGGACTACTGGCAGGCAGAGCTGGTTCCTGGAGTCTGGCTGCAGGGCCCAGGGATCCCAGAGGTGGTGTCAGATTGCTTTCGGGGGGCTGGGGGGGGGGTGCAGTTCCTGACAGTTGGATATGGGATCCGGGGTGTCCTGAAGGTGACATTGGTCTGCTAGTGGGCAGGGCTTGGGCCCAGCTGGTCCTAGGGTAGGTTCTGGCCTACTGTTGGTGGACTCAGTCAGCTGGATCATAGTTTTCTTGCTTCCGTTGTCTGCTCCCTTGTGGCTCAGGCTGGTCTAGAGGCTTGTGCAGGCTTCCTGGTAGGAAGGGCCTGTGCCTGCCCACTAGGGGGTGGAGCTGGGTCTTGGCACTCTGGTGGGCAGGGCCATGTCTAGAGGCATGTCTAGAGGTGGCTGTGGGCTCAGGAAGTCTTTAGGCAGCCTGTCTGCCAATGGGAGGTGCTGTGTCCCCAGCCAGTTAGTTGTCTAGCCTGAGGCTGTGTGGTGGGGCCAGATCTTGGCACTAATGAGCCAAGATGGCAGCTGCCAGGAGTGTTCACACCACTGAATGTTACCAATATATCTACCACCAGTGTTTATGTCCCCAGGGTGAGCTGCAGCTGCTACCCCCACCCCCATCTCTCCAGGAGACACTCTGAGACAGCAGGTAGGTCTGGCCCAGGCTCCTATCAAATTACTGCTTTTGTCCTGGCTCCCAGTGCACGTGGGATTTTGTGTGTACCTTTAAGATTGAAGTCTGTTTCCCCCAGTCCTGTGGTGCTCCTGCAATTAAACCCCACTGACCTTCAAAGCCAAATGCTCTGGGGGGGCTCATCTTCCTGGTGCCAGATCCCTGGGCTGGGGAACCCAACGTGGGGCTCAGAACACTCACTCCTATGGGAGAACCTCTGCAATATATTTAATAATTATTCTCCAGTTTGTGGGTCTCGCACCTGGTGGGTATGAGACTTGATTATATCACGAGTCCACCCCTCCTACCCATCTCATTGTGGTTCCTTCTTTATGTTTTTAGTTGTAGAATTTTCTGGTAAGTTGAAGTCTTTTTCATCGATGATTGTTCTGCAGAAAGCTGTGATTTTCATGTGCTCGTGAGAGGAGGTGAGGTCAGGGTCTTTCTACTCCACTATCTTGTCCACTCTCCCTTAACTAATTCTTGAGTAAATACACTTAATCTGAGCCAGTTAGTCATGTTGACCTCACTAGTAAGTCAAGGCAATTAAACTGGAGTCCAAGATTCATTAAGCACCTACTATGATTCAAGTACTATGCAAGACAGCAGAGATAAGACAGTCTACTTTTGTTCTTGGCAAACAAGACAACTATAATAACTCATGCCCGATAAAGTTTACAACCATTCTATGTTGGGCAGAGTCCAACCCTTTTTTTCAGCCCACCATCCCTCCCTCCTTCTTTAAAAATTAGAGTCCAGTCTTATTTCAATCATTGTCAATCTCTGCTTCTCGATGAGAGCCCACTTTCTCCTTTCATTTCTCTAGCCACCTACTATTTCCAGCTTCTGCATATAACTGACCCTCTATGGGTACCATGTATGTTTGTGGGTTTTCTCTTTAAACTCTCTTGAACAAATTCAGTATACATTTATGGAGCAACTTTGACGTGCAGTGCCCTGTGGTAAGCTCTGCGGGAGATCACTAGATACCTGAGACCCAGTTCCTTCCTTCAAGATGATGGTGCTCCAGCACAGTATATAACCAGCCTGAGGCAGGGAGACAGGCAGATGAGGTGAGAATGAACCACTGTGGTGAGTTCAGAGGAAAGAGATTTTCTTTGCAATTGTTGGGGGGATGGAGATGCAGGGGGAGGTGAGAGGATTCAAAGTTACTCGTGCCTCTTCATCTATTCCAGGGGCTCAGGCCCCTTCATCTATTCCAGTAAGTATAGCCACCTCATTCCTAGCTAAAAATTTTGCCAGTGACTCGGTCCTTCTAATACTGAGCCCTTTCCCCGAAAGGATTGTTAGCAAATGTAGAAGCATTCCTTCCTTCCTTCCATAAAATGAAGACTGTTGGTACCCAAGAGCTGCCTGTCTGACCCACTTAACCTCTGATTTACAGCCTCCTTTTTGTTTGATTAAAACTAGTGACATACTGAGATAGCAAAAAGAGGAAAATCTCATGTAAAGGAAGTGATCTTTATTGCTTCTTCACATGTCAATACCATGTCTAGGGCCATGTCTAGAGGAGACTGTGGGCTCAGGAAGTCGTCAGGCAGCCTGTCTACTGATGAGTGGGCCTGTGTCCCCACCCAGTTAGTTGTTTGGCCTGAGACATCCCAGCACCAGTGCTTACCGGCTGTTGGGTGGGGCCAGGTCTTTTAGCCTGAAAGGTTAACCTTCGTTATTGCATGCATCTATGTGACTGGAAACTGTATGAGATAGTTCCGACAAATTTTCCAATCAAAATCTGAATCCTTTGGGCCTCCAGAAATGACCCTAATCAAAAATAAAATAGAAAAAGAAAAAATAGTAAAAAGTGTGGAAAAGAAATAAGTGAAATTTTTGAAATATCGATATTTTCATGACAGCTTTCACAAAGAGTCATATTAGAAAGAAAGGAAATATAGGCTTGTGCTTCTTAAGTAAATATGGTTCCTGGGTGAGATTTTGAATTAAAAGTTTTTTTTAAGAAAAATAATAACACATACAAATAAAAATTATGGGGTCGCATGAAAAATGAGGGGTCTTAAAGTGCTGATACATTTGCTGTTTGGATCCCTGTTTTCATCAGAATCTTCAAAGAAGACTACCCCTGGATTTCTCAGGGTTGGCTCAAAACATGCAGCATTGCTCACTGTGATAAGCATTTCTTAGGCCCCAGAATGGGTTGGGTTTTGTGCTTTCCTACAAATACTAAATTTCACCCAATAAAGATACTATGAAAAGGGAAACTCAAGATTTTTTTTTATATTTACTTATTTATTTGGCTGCATTGGGTCTTAGTTGCGGCATGCAGGATCTTAGTTGCGGCATGCAGGATCTTCGTTGCAGCATGCAGGATCTTCGTTGCGGCATGCAGGATCTTTTTGTTGCAGCACACAGGCTCTTCACTGCATCATGTGGGCTTCTCTCTAGTTGTGGCGCACGGGCTCCAGGGTGCACAGGCTCAGTAGTTGCAGCGCGCAGGCTTAGTTGCCCCACGGCATGTGGGATGTTAGTTCCCTGACCAGGGATCGAACCTGCGTCCCCTTCATTGGAAGGTGGATTCTTTAACCACTGGACCACCAGGGAAGTCCCGGAAACTCAAGATTAACAAAGATAAAATATCAGCTCCCTATTCCACTTCCTTTATCCTATCAAATTCTGTAGTTAATGAGCTGGGCTTTTTTGTTTTCCTTGCTTAAAACTTGTTCTTTTGTTTGTTTGTTTGTTTTAACCTTTTTTAAAATCTTATATTGGAGTATAGTTGATTAACAATGTTATGTCAGTTTCAGGTGTACAGCAAAGTGATGATTCAGTTATACATATGCATGTATATATTCTCTTTCAAATTCTTTTCCCATTTAGGTTATTACAGAATATTGAGCAGAGTTCATTGTGTTATACAGTAGGCCCTTGTTGGTTATCTATTTTAAATACAATAGTGTGTATATGTCAATCCCAAACTCCCAATTTATCCCTCCCCCGATCTTCCCCCTTTGGTAACCGTAAGTTTGTTTTCTAAGTCTGTGAGTCTGTTTCTGTTTTGTAAATAAGTTCATTTGTATCATTTTTTTAAGATTCTGCATATAAGTGATATCATATGATATTTGTCTTTCTCTGACTTCACTCAGTATGGCAATCTCTAGGTCCATCCATGTTGCTGTAAGTGGCATTATTTCATTCTTCTTAATGGCTGAGTAATATTCTGTTACATATATGTACCACATCTTCTTTATCTGTTCCTCTGTCAATGGACATTTAGGTTGCTTCTATGTCTTGGCTATTGTAAACAGTGCTGCAATGAACACTGGGGTACATGTATATTTTGCACCATGGTTTTTTCCAGATATATGCCTAGGAGTGGAATTGCTGGATCATATGGTAGCTTTTAGATTTTAAGGAACCTCTATACTGTTCTGCATAGTGGCTCTACCAATATACATTCCCACCAACAGTGTAGGTGGGTTCCCTTTTCAGCACACCCTCTCCAGCATTTATTGTCTCTAGACTTTTTGATGATGGCCATTCTGACTGGTGTGAGGGGATATCTCATTGTAGTTTTGATTTGCATTTCTCTAATAATTAACGATGTTGAGCACCTTTTCATGTTCCTCTTGGCCATCTGTATGTCTTCTTTGGAGAAGTGTCTATTTAAGTGTTCTGCCCATTTTTTGATTGGATTGTTTTTTTAATATTGAGCTGCATGAGCTGTTTATATATTTTGGAGATTAATCCTTTGTCTGTTGATTCGTTTGCAAATATTCTGTCCCATTCTGAGGGTTGTCTTTTTGTCTTGTTTGTAGTTTCCTTTGCTTTGCAAAAGCTTTGAAGTTTCATTAGGTCCCATTTGTTTATTCTTGTTTTTATTTCCATTACTCTAGGAGGTGGATCAAAGAAGATCTTGCTGTGATTTATGTCAAAGAGTGTTCTTCCTATGTTTTCCTCTAAGAGTTTTATATTGTCCGGTCTTACGTTTAGGTCTCTAATCCATTTTGAGTTTATTTTTGTGTATGGTATTAGGGAGTGTTCTAATTTCATTCTTTTACATGTAGCTGTCCAGTTTTCCCAGCACCACTTATTGAAGAGACTGTCTTTTCTCCATTGTATATCCTTGACTCCTTTGTCATAGATTAGGTGACCATAGGTGCGTGGGTTTATCTCTGGGCTTTCTATCCTGTTCCGTTGATCTATATTTCTGTTTTTGTGCCAGTACCATACTGTTTTGATTACTGTTGCTTTGTAATATAGTCCGAAGTCAGGGAGCCTGCTTCCTCCAGCTTCATTTTTCTTTCTCACGATTGCTTTGGCTATTTGGGGTCATTTGTGTTTCCATACAAATTGTAAAATTTTTTGTTCTACTTCTGTGAAAAATGCCATTGGTAATTTGATAGGGATTGTATTGAATCTGTAGATTGCTTTGGGTAGTATAGTCATTCTGATAATATTGATTTTTCCAATCCAAGAACATGGTATAGCTTTCCATCTGATCATGTCATGTCTGATCTCTTTCATCAGCATCTTATAGTTTTCAGAGTACAGGTCTTTTGCCTCCTTAGGTAGGTTTATTCCTAGGTGTTTTATTCTTTTTGATGTGATGGTAAGTGGGATTTTTTCTTTAATTTCTCTTTCTGATCGTTTGTTGTTAATGTATAGGAATGCAACAGATTTTTGTGTATTAATTTTGTATCCTGCAACTTTACTGAATTTGTTTATGAACTCTAGTAGTTTTCTGGTACCAACTTTAGGATTTTCTATGTATAGTATCTTGTCACCTGCAAACAGTGACAGTTTTACTTCTTCTCCAATTTGGATTTCTTTTATTTCTTTTTCTTCTCTGATTGCTATGGCTAGGACTTCCAAAACTGTGTTGAATAAAAGTGGCAAAAGTGGACATCCTTGTCTTGTTCCTGATCTTAGATGGAATGCTTTCAGCTTTTCACCATTGAGGATGATGTTAGCTATAGGTTTGTCATATATGGCCTTTATTATGTTGAGGTGTGTCATATATGGCCTTTATTATGTTGAGGTGTGTGCCACTTTCTGGAGAGTTTTCATCATAAATGGGTGTTGAATTTTGTCAAAAGCTTTTTCTGCATCTATTGAGATGATCATATGGGTTTTATTCTTCAATTTGTTAATATGGTGTATCACGCTGATTGATTTGTGGATACTGAAAGATCCTTGCATCCCTGGGATAAATCCCACTTGATCATGGTGTGTGATCATTTTCATGTATTGTTGGATTCGGTTTGCTAGTACTTTGTTGAGGATTTTTGCATCTATGTTCATCAGTGATACTGGCCTGTAAATTGTGTGTGTGTGTGTGTGTGTGTGTGTGTGTGTGTGTGTGTGTGTGTGTGTGGTAGCTTCATCTGGTTTTGATATCAGGGTGATGGTAGACTCATAGAATGAGTTTGAGAGTATTCATTCCTCTGTAATTTTTTGGAATAGTTTCAGAAGGATCTGTGTTAACTCTTCTCTAAATGTTTGATAGAATTCACCTGTGAAGCCATCTGGTCCTGGACTTTTGTTCGTTGGGAGTTTTTTTAAATCACAGGTTCAATTTCATTACTTGTGATTGGTCTGTTCATATTTTCTGTTTTTTCCTGGTTCAGTCTTGGAAGGTTGTACCTTTCTAAGAATTTGTCCATGTCTTCTAGGTTGTCCAGTTTATTGGCATAGAGTTGCTTGTAGTAGTCTCTTATGATTCTTTGTATTTCAGTGGTGTCCATTGTAACTTCTTTTTTATTTCTAAGTTTACTGATTTGAGCCGTCTGTCTTTTTTTCTTGATGCGTCTGGCGAAAGTTTTATCAATTTTGTTTATCTTTTCAACAGCTTTTAGTTTCATTGATCTTTGCTATTGCTTTGTCTGTTTCATTTATTTCTGCTCTGATCTCTATGATATTTTTCTTTCTGCTAACTTTGTGTTTTGTTTGTTCTTCTTTCTCTAATTGCTTTAGGTGTAAGGTTATGTTCTTCATTTGGGATTTTTCTTGTCTCCTGAGGTAAGATTGTATTGCTATAAACTTCCTTCTTAGAACTGCTTTTGCTGCATCCTATAGGTTTTGGAGAGTCGTGTTTTCATTTGTCTCTAGGTATTTTTATATTTCCTCCTTGATTTCTTCAGTGATCCATTGGTAGGTTAGTAGCATATTGTTTAACCTCCACATGTTTGTGTTTTTTACAGTTTTTTTTCTTGTAGTTGATTTCTAATCTCACAGTGTTGTGGTCAGAAAAGATGCTTGATATGATTTCAATTTTCTGAAGTTTACCAAGGCTTGCTCTGTGGCCCAGCATGTGATCTACCCTGGCAGATGTTCCATGTGCACTTGAAAAGAATGTGTATTCTGCTGCTTTTGGATGGAATGCTCTATAAATATCAATTAAGCCTATCTGGTCCAATGTGTCATTTAAGGCCTGTGTTTCCTTATTGATTTTCTGTCTGGATGATCTGTCCATTGATGAAAGTAGGGTGTTAAAGTCCCTCACTATTATTGTGTTACTGTCAGTTTCTCCTTTTATGGCTGTTGGCATTTGCCTTATATATTGAGGTGCTCCTATATTGGGTACATACATATTTATATTTGTTATATCTTCTTCTTGGATTGATCCCTTGATCATTATGTGGTGTCCTTTTTGTCTCTTGTAACAGTTTTTATTTTAAAGTCTATTTTGTCTGATAGGAGTATTGCCTCCAGCTTTCTTTTGATTTCCATTTACATGGAGTACCTTTTTCCATCCCCTCACTTTCAGTCTGTATATGTCCCTAGATCTGAAGTGGGTTTCTTGTAAACAGCATATATATGGGTCTTGTTTTTGTATCCATTCAGCCAGTCTGTGTATTTTGGTTAGAGCATTTAATCCATTTACATTTAAGGTAATTATTGATATGTATGTTCTTATTGCCATTTTGTTAATTGTTTAGTATTTGTTTTTGTAGGTCTTTTTTCTTCTCTTCCTCTTTTGTTCTCTTCTCTTGTGACTTGATTACTAACTTTAGTGTTGTGTTTTGATTCCTATTTCTTTTGTGTGTGTGTTTCTATTGTAGATTTTTGGTTTGCAGTTACCATGAGATTTTGATATAGCAGTCTGTATATAAACAAGATTGTTTTTTAAGTTGCTGGTCTTTTAATATCAAATGATTTTTTTTTTTTTTTTTTTTTTTTTTTTGGCTGCATTGGGTCTTCATTCCTGCACCCGGGCTTTTCTTTAGTTGCTGCGAGTAGGGGCTACTCTTTCTTGAGGTGCACAGGCTACTCATTGCGGTGGCTTCTCTTGTTGCGGAGCACGGGCTCTAGGTGCACGGGCTTCAGTAGTTGTGGCGTGTGGGCTCAGTAGTTGTGGTTCACAGGCTCTAGAGTGCAGGCTCAGTAGTTGTGGCATGCGGGCTTAGTTGCTCCGTGGCATGTGGGATCTTCCGGGACCAGGGATCAAACCCGTGTCCCCTGCATTGGCAGGCGGATTCTCAACCACTGCGCCACCAGGGAAGTCCCTGCATTTTCAATATCCTGTACCTTTACTGGGTGTTTGCTTTTTCTGGTGAGCTTTTCCATTTGTAATTTTCTTGTTTCTAGTTGTGGCCTTTTCTTTTCTGCCTAGAGAAGTTCCTTTAGCATTTGTTGCAAAGCTGGTCTGGTGGTGCTGCATTCTCTTAGCTTTTGCTTGTCTGTAAATTTTTTGGTTTCTCCATCGAACCTGAATGAGAGCTTTGCTGGGTAGAGCATTCTTGGTTGTAGGTTCTGCCCTTTCATCACCTTAACTGTATCATGCCACTCCCTTCTGGCTTTCAGAGTTTCCGCTGAAAAGTCAGCTGATAGCCTTATGGGAATTCCCTTGTATGTTATTTGTTGCTTTTCCCTTGTTGCTTTTAATATTTTTTTCTTTAATTTTTCTCAGTTGTTTTATTACTATGTGTCACAGCATGTTCTTCCTTGGGTTTATTCTGCCTGGGACTCTCTGTGCTTCCTGGACTTGGGTGACTGTTTCCTTTCCCATATTAGGGAAGTTTTCAGCGATTATCTCTTCAAATATTTTCTCGTGTCCTTTCTCTCTCTCTTCTCCTTCTGAGACCCCTAGAATGCAAATGTTAGTGCATTTAATGTTGTCCCAGAGGTCTCTTAGACTGTCCTCATTTCTTTTCATTCTTTTTTCTTTATTCTGTCCTGCAGCACTGATTTCCACCATTCTGTCTTCCAGGTCACTTATCTGTTCTTCTGCCTCAGTTATTCTGCTATTGATTCCTTCTAGTGTATTTTTTCTTTTCAGTTATTGTATTGTTCATCTCTGTTCTTTAATTCTTCTAGGTCTTCGTTAAACATTTCTTGTATCTTCTTGATCTGTGCCTCCGTTCTTTTTCCTAGGTCCTGGATCATGTTTACTGTCATTACTCTGCATTGTTTTTCGGGTAGGTTGCCTATCTCCACTTCATGTAGTTGTTCTACTGGGGTTTTATCTTGTACCTTCATCTGGGACATATTCCTCTGCCGTCTCATTTTGTCTAACTTTCTGCAATTGCAATTTCTGTTCCACAGGCTGCAGGGTTGTAGTTCTCCTTGCTTCTGCTGTCTGCCCCCCTGGTGGATGAGGTTGGTCCAGGGGCTGGTGCAGGCTTCCTGGTGTGAGGAACTGGTGCCTGCCCCACTTGTGGGTGGAGCTGGGTCTTGTCCCTCTGGTGGACAGGGCCTTGTCAAGAGGTGTGTTTAGCAGGCAGCTGTGTGCTCAGGAAGACTTCAAGTAGCCTGTCTGTTGATATGTGGGGCTGTGTTCCCACCCTTTTGGTTGTTTGGCCTGAGGCGTCCCTGCACTGGAGCCTACAGGCTGTTAGGTGGGGCCAGGTCTTGATGGGAAAAGGTGGCCTCCAGGCCAGCTCATGCCAATGAGTACTCCCCAGGACTACAACTGCAGTGTGTTTGTCCCCAGAGTGAGCCACAGCAGACCCTGCCTCTGCAGGAGACCCTCCAATACCAGCAGATAGGTCTGGCCCAGGCTCTTATGATGTCACTGCTTTTTTTCCCTGTGACCTGGTGCACACGAGAGCTTGTGTCCGCCCTCCAAGAGTGGGGTTTCTGTTTCCCCTAGTCCTATGGAATTCCTGTGAGCAAACCCCACTGGCCTTCAAAGCCAGATCCTCAGGGGCTCCTCCTCCTGTTGCCAGACCCACAGGCTGGGGAGCCTGATGTGGGGCTCAGAACTTCTTTCACTCCTGTGGGAGAACTTCTGCAATATAATTATTTTCCAGTTTGTGGGTCGCCCACCTGGCGGGTATGGGATTTGATTTTATGGCAATTACGCCCCTCCTACCATCTTGTTGTGTCTTCTTTGTCTTTGGATATAGGATATGGTTTTTGGTAGGTTCCAGCATTTTTTTGTTGATGGTTGTTCAGCAGTTAGTTAGTTAGTTGTGATTTTGGTGTTTTCATAAGATCTCATGTCCTTCTACTCTGCCATCTTGTCTCAACCTCCCTAAAAATTGTTCTTTTCAGTATGTGTGTGTGCGTGTGCACACAATATTCACAAGCACTTAGAAGTTCTGGTAAAAGTCAATGCTCAATTTTGAGCAAAAAGTTATTATAAACAATAGCAACTCCCTCCCCCCCCCACCACCAAAGAAAGAAAAATTCTTCTAGCACTCTTTGAACCTTAAAGAGTGTTTTTATAGGCCAGCTCATTGTTTTTCTTCTCTCTGAAAAATTAGAAATGATAACTGTTTTGATGAGTTCTACAGAAAAAGACAGTTTCCATGATTTCATTTCTTGACAAAGAACAGGTGCCTCACTTGGTTTCTGCCACATGTAAGCAAATTCCCAGACGTAAAACCTCCCCTCAGAGGAAGCAATGTGGGTCCACAGAGCTATCCTGAGTTCTGTCCCCTCTTCCCCTGGCCGTGTGAGGTGGCCGGCTAGCAGGGGGAGGCATGGGAGAAGAGACTTAACCATCCCCACGTGAACGCAGCCTGCACGGTGGCTGGGGCTATCAGGGTGGCCTCTGCCCTGTCACTGCTCCATCTGGCTAGTCTCTCCACAAAAAAACCAAGGCCTGCCTGTCTTTTATAATCTTCTGTTTTAAAAGAGAGAAATCTCCAGGGAGAGAACAGGACCCTAAAAGTCCAAGGCCTGGAATGCCTCCTTTCTCTCTTTCCATTTTAAACAGGAAACATTCATGCTAAGAGGGTCCAGAGGGAGTGTTGGTTGTATGTTCATTTTAAGGCAGATAATGTTTGTGTGTTGCAAATGTCAGTGGTTTATCCCAAGGGCTTAAAATGAGTGCAGAAAAACCACATGTTTCACTTCATGCAGAGAAATATCATCAGTAGATTTTGAGAGAAAACACAGGTTAAGGATTTTTTTAAGTGTTTTGAAAATCTTTAACGTGAACCAAAAGGAAATAGAAATGAGCACGGTGGGAGAGGGGGGAAGCTTAAAATATTATACGATAAAAGATATAATGAATGCTGGAAGTTTTCTAAATAAAAAATAACATTCTAAAGGAAAGGAAAGATGAAATCCCCATCCTTTACTTCCCAGCGCTGGAGTGACAGATTACACATTTGTACTCTATTTGTCATGGGCAATTTAAAATAGAGCAAAGCAAACTGCACTGAATAATAGCAGTTGATGCTATAATAACTTGTACGCAAACAATTTAATTTTTTTATCTGAAAACTCTGACTAAATTAACCCAGGCTCAAGGATCTATCTTTCATTATTATACATAGCCAAATTAAGACATAAAAAAGTAGAGAGAGAATTCTATTATTCTTCCCTATGAATGTGTTCACATGCTGCTTTCCACATGGACCCAAGCTTGGAGCTTGTCAAATAATCATGATTTGGGGAACTTACTTACAGAGCTGTTTTCACATCAAACTGCAGATTACAGGGTGATTGTGACCCTCATTGACAGTGCTTGATTAACCACAGGCACCGTATTCTTACAGCCCTACCATTTCTTTCAAGTGTTCTACCAGATTGTACTCTGACATTGGAGAGCTTTTCATTAATTATTATTGTTGCTGTTTTCCTTTAAAGAGGAATAATAAAAAGAGGAATGGTAGAAAGTGGGAAGGATCTGGGCATGGTAGTAGTGAATATGTGCACAGAAGGTTTATGGGATTTTAAGAGCTGCAAACAGAACTCATCTGTTTAACCCCAGGCTAGATAAGATGCACTCATCTGTACATTGTTTAGAGACCTATTGCTTCTGTTATGACAAATGGATCAGAAGATGCTTGTTGTCTTAGTAGAGAGATCCAGACAGGGTCGCTTTCTGTTAGTGTTTATTCTCGCCCTTTACCTTTCTGTGTGCCTACTCATTACACAGTACAACTTAACAGCTGGTTTGTCTTTTCCTAATCTGCTACCGGCTGGGTGGTACTTATTGACTTTGCAGTAGAAGTGCTTTATATCAAAGTTTTGGGTGGGTAATTCCAGGCTCTAGGTTGGGACTTTCTCTAGGAACTGTAGAAAGAGGAGGGCACACTAATCCACACAGGGATGTAACAGAAGCCAACCAGAGTTAGACCAAGACTGTGACTCATGTAAAGAGCACCGCAAAGACCTAGGAGAGAAGTGAATGCAATCCCTGGGAAATTTATGACTCCAAATAATGTGTGCATTTCTACCACCATGTTTATGTCAGGCTTCAGGGAGGTGGAAAGGGGAGGAGGCAAATGATCCCAGCTTTAATAGAGCCAAACTCAGCCTTGTTTAGGGAACTAGCTTGGTTACTATAATAAGGCCAACATATAAACAAGATAGAATTATATTTCTCCTTCAGGCACCAATCAGTCCTGACTGACCTGCTGGCTCCATGGGGTCAAGGAGCCGGGCTCTTACCTTCTTGTTGCTCTGCCTTCCTCAGCATGTGGCTTTCTCCTTGTGTCTAATATGGCCACTCCAGGGACCAACAGAAAGGAGGGAAGAGAAGAAGAGTGTCCCTTTCTTCCTCTTAAGGGCACACATCACGTCTGTTCACATCCCACTGGCCAGATCCAGGCCGTGGCCACGCCAAACTACATGGGAGGCTAAGGAATGTGGTCATCATCTGGGCAGCTGGCTTCGTAGTCATTGATATATGTCTGTTCTCTTTCCAGGGGAGGACCAGCAGCGGATCCTGTAGACTATCTGACAGCAGCACCTCGAGGGCTCTACAAGGAAAGGGAGCTTCCGTATTACCCAGGGGTTCATCCTGTGCATCCGCCCAAAGGGAGCTACCCCCGCCCCCCAGATCTGAGGATCACAGATCTCCGGTATCCCCAGTACTATCCGCCCCCGCCAGCCCCCCAGCACAAAGGACCCTTCCGACAAGATGTCCCACCTTCCCCTCCTCAGCACCACAGAGTACCAGCCTACCCAGAAATGGGCAGACCAGTGCCCCGAGGGGGCAGCCCAGATCGGTACCCCTATCGAATGCAGGATCCCCGGCAGAAGAACCCCATGACCGCAGCCGTGTAGCTGAACGCCACCAAGCTCAACCCAGCCCAGAAAGGAAGACCTCCAACATCACCTTTGTTCTCCCTGCACCTTAAGGCCTTCTTCCTGTTAAGAATTCTCCATGGTACAGATTAGGTTTTTCTCACTGAGGCTGCAACACATGACTGCTAATCAGAGAGAAAGAAGGGGACAGGAGTTTGGGCAGGGAAATCGGAAGGAAGAGGAAGGATGGGGCCATGAAAAAAATACTGCCTGAAATACTTCTAGACTTGTTCAGGTCACTGAGAGTGGCAATTGAACAGGCAAATAACGATGGAGATCTACAACACGGTGCCTCCCTGGAGCACAGACATGCCCCACAGCACTGGCATCACGGAGGGCAGACTCTGCCCGGGATCATCATCCATTCAGAGACTAACCTTCAGCCACCTGATTAGCGTTGTTAAGTCTGTGAAGAGTGGTTGCCAATATGGGTGTCCTAAGTGAGTGGTTTTTACATTGAAAAAAACAACAGCGGCAAACATGACGAGTGATCTCCTTGAAATGTTTTATACCTAGAGGAAGGCTGCATTTCTTTATTTGTAGAATTTCTCAGGTTCTCAGTTCCACTCACTTGGTATAAGCATGTCACGTTTCCTTGCTTTTAGTATAAAAGTAAGATGTGAATGCAGTATTGGTGTCCTGGGAGAATGTACAAAGCTAGTCAGAGCTTCCAGAAGAAAGAGATGCCTAGCATCAAGGCAATCAGGTTAAGAGGCTGACATTCCTGTGGTCCTCACCTTCTTTCCTCCCACGTTCCAGGCACAACAGCATGGAGATATCTGGTTTCCGAGGCATCCCAAAATCTCCTGCCTATAATTACTGTAAGTGGGGGGCCTCTATTTTAAGGCTCCCACTTGAGAGTTAAGATGTACTCGGGAAAAAGAGGGCCCACTGGTTAGTTTGCACGGGAAGCAGTGCTCTGGAGATGGCAATTCCAGACTCAGTGCCAAACAGCGCCATATGCACCCGGCGTCAGGGAGGGGCTGATCGTGCTCGTTGGGAACGATAACCGGCAGGTCGTAGATGGTGGTGACTGACTCTGTGTGTGTGCGCGTGCGTGTGTGTGTGTGTGTGTGTGTGTGTATATGAAAGTGTGTGATTACCAGTATGGAGAATGGAAAATAAAAATGCTTTCTGGAAAGTTTGATGAGGAAGGGAATAAAAAGGAAAAAAGCCAGAAAACAGAAGGGAAGGGAGAAGGAACATAAAACTAAATCATTGTATATCTGCTATATTATTTCATTAACAGAAGTCAGGGCAAGACCAAGGTCAAGGTCTCCAGTTGGGAAAAGAAGGTCTTATGGCTTCGAAAAGCTGAAAGCCCACCCTCCAAAATCCATCACAATGTTTTTAGAGCTTTGCAGCTATATTCTACTTATTTCAACATAGAACCTCTAAAACCTACAACCTAACCCAAATGAGAACATAAGAGAAAATTGAGAAACAGCAAAGCATGGGAGCAGCAACTCGAATTGTTCAGTGACTCTTGCAGTACTTTAAACCTTTTTACATTCCTTCTTCATTCCCTCCCATAAAAATGTCTTGAGTTCAATTTAGACATATTTTGGCCAAGATTAGGATACCTCTGACTGCTAGGATTTAATAAATTATAGTATTATTGAATATATAGAGTATCTATCTCTCCAGCCCAGTTTAGTCTTATTTTAATTTAAAATAGAGATCTGTTACCAAGAATGATGCAACTGCTGGGTTTAGACTTAACTAGTGTTATTTACTGAACTTTAAGAGGTATCATTTTCTAAACTACAATTTACTTATGGCCCTCTTGAAAACAGACTGTCAAGTTGTTTTTTGCCCTCTATCATCTCTCTTATGCCAGGCACCTTTAGACTGTTTGTTTGCAGTTTGTGCAGAGGTTGAGGGTTGGGCCCTGCTCACCTAGAGCTGGAGTGCAGGTGAGCTGCAGGGTTTCCCAGCCAACATGCTGCAAGCTGCCTTCCCCTCAAGCTAAATAAACCTTCAAGAAGACAATGATAACGTGAGGGAAGTGTGATGTATTTTGAAGCATTAAAAATCAGCTCTTTAGGATGTTCCATAATTTAACCAAATTTCTGTAGACTACTGGACATAGCCAAGCCAGAAGCTTCCTTCTGGATTAAGGCCAATGTCCCACAAGGGGCAGTGGTATAAGGTGAGACGCTCTGTGTGTGTTGGAGGAGTGGCCCTTGTAGGAAGAATGCCTATATTTTCACCACATTGCCACCTTGTACGCGTATCTCCTGCACTCAGGCTCGGGGAAAGCTGCTCCAAGCATGGGTTTGTGTTGTACACACAGGTAATAAAACAGTTGCTAATCCTGAGGTGCAGCCAAGGATGTGAAGGTACTATGAAAACAGATGAAAAAAAAGATTATAGCAGTTTTCTTTTCTTGCTTGGAAGTATAACACATGCCCCATTAGACCCTACCCAAAAGAAGCTAGCATTACGTGTGCGACAGTCTTCATCAAGCCAAGTAACAATTAAGAACAGCTTGAATGTAAGCTTTATAAATGCCTGTGAACCAGCCCTCCAACTGTCACCACCCAGAGGTTATGGAACTCTTTCCCAGTATTTAAGAGAACAGGTTGTTTAGAGCATTTAGAAGACCAGGCTATAATCAATAGGTGCTCAGTAGCAGGAAATAGTTCCTGGTTTATTTACGGCCTTGGAAAAACTCAATCAGATGTCTCCTTGTAGCTCGGAATGCTAATAGACCCCCAGGAAAAGGTGGCACGGCGAGCTTGGCGAGCTGCAAACCCATCAACGTACACCCACCCGGCTCCTCACCTGACCACTGGGTCATCCAGGCCTTGAAATGATGTATTGGCCTCAAGTAACTAGTTATTTTAAGGAGCTCTGTTTTTGTCCCTATTTGCAGGAATAGAGAAATAAAAGGGAGCAGACCACCGAAAAATTTTAGATGCAAGCAAATTCAGTCCTCTACAAGGGAGCGAAACACAACATCTCACTAACCCATTGTGTCATTGGTCTGTGGCAGTATCACTCTTGGTATAATACTGCTTCCCTATGGTATCACATCACTGGATGAAAGGCAAGCTCAAAGTCAGGAGTATTTTCTTAAATCATGATTGACAACAAAAATTGGGGAAAAAAATTACCGTGAAGCTCCTTATTCTTAGATTTTTAGATCTATATGCATTGACCTCATAGTACAGCACAGAGCAAAGATCTTATAATCAAGAGCACAGGTAGAGCCACAGACCCACTGTCACCCTGAGGAGGAAACTCTATGCATACCAACTGAGAGAGGAGATTTGAGACTTCACTGTAGCTTTATTTTTGCCACCAGTAACAAAATTAAAACATGATTCATTATTCCTTCCAAAGATTTAGGAACTTCTTGAATGAAATCTATCTTCTGAAGGAAATCCACCTGACAACTTTTGGAGTTGCCATGCATAGGGCTGGTATACACAGTGATCAAGCCTTTAAAGAGTGTTCATTCCCTAACCTGTAACCACAGCATTCATTTTCTTTGGAGGAACATCTTAGCATTTCAGAGGGATATAGAGATCTGGAGAGTTTGGTGTGGACAGCAATATGTGTCTCTAAAACTTTCATTGGCATTAAGCTCTGAAATCCACAATGAATGGCCTTCAAATTGGTGCTAAATTGGGTAGACACCCTACTGCTTTGAGTCCACGAGCAACAGAAAGTCCAGATTTAGCGCAATTAGGCAGGAGGGAGTTGGAGTCAGAAACAGCCCGCGATGGTATTTCTCTGCACTCCCGGTTCACACCGACTTAAGTGGAAATGATGTCACAATGAGACCAGAAAGAGGAGTCTCCATAAGATATCCCTACAAAGTCACCTTTCTGATAAAAAAGAAAATGAAAGTTAGATATCTAAAATAAGCCTAGAATCTCATATGCAGCTACAACTTCTAAGGGAAACTCTCCCTCATGTCCTTAAATCGTAATAGAGTCTCACACAGCCTGGCTTTTAAAGGTGGGCTTCACGATAAGTCCAGAGTGGAGAGTGAACTAACCCCCAAGACTGTCTCCTGACTCAGCTCTTTCAGACAGTGTTATGTTCCATCCATGCGGACTGCAGTGCTGTTTACTACTGGAACATAAAAACAAAACCTGCTGTTTATACAGTCACTTTTTCTAGTGTTTTCCTGTGCGTATATGATACCAAGTCTGTCCATAAGTTCTGGAGATAAATTATGTGAAATCATATTTTGGCATAGGGGGTGGAGAATGAATTCTTTACAGACTTTTTAGGATGATCCCATTTTTACCACAGAAAGATTTTGGATATTGTTATATATGAATATATAAATTTTTCTTGTTTATTTTGCATCAAAATAAAGCTTTATTCAGTCAGTAAAAGTCAAATCTTGTTTTTTACCCACCACCGGTTTGTTTTAGGGTTTGATGAATGAATAGGTAGGTAGGTCTGGTCCTGCTCACCCTTGAATAGCAACCTCACAGGGCAGAGGACACAGGGAAAGAGCATCCATCACATGCTGGGCTCCCCCAAAAGCAGATGCTTGAGATGGGAATGAACAAGCAGGATGTTTATTTGGGAGTGCACTTGGGTTCAGTACCTATAGAAGGCAGGGGAAGAAGACAGGATGGGGCGGAGAGGGAAAGACTGAGCTGCCACACGCTCCCAACTTGGGCTCAGTCAACTCCACAGGGAAACTTGGAGCTGCAGTGGCCCCATAGAGTCATCCCAAGTGGGGACAAGGGAGATGGGCCTTTAGCCCACTATCTTGGTCATGGGATACGGGCTACTCCTGGCAGTAGGGGAGACCCAGAACCAGGCAGTTTTCTTCAGGTGAGGCAATCCCCAAAAGGGCTGACAGCTGGGGTCATCCTTGGGCGCTATTCACAGCAGCTGGGAAAATAGCTCTTCATTCCTGAAGTGGGATCTGGGCAGTGCCTCACAGCATCCACAAATGCACCCAACACTGTTGACCCCTCTCTCATGTGAGAAACACTCTTACCTTGTCTAAAGAAACATGATTCTAAGTTGGTTTTCCTTGAGACCATCCCTATGTTTCCCAGGCAACTCCACTGGCTCTTCTCAGCCCTCTCCACACTCTCCAAGTTCATCCACAGCCTTTTAGCTACCACCCTGGACTGCTTTGCTCACAGTTTCCAGCTCTGATCTCTCTCCTGAGGACATGCATTTCCACTTTCCTACTGGACATCCCCACTGGGACTTTCCGTAAGCCCTTTGCACTCAACATGTCCAAACTGAAAACAGGCTTTCTCCAAAGAAACCTGCTTCTCATGACTCTATGCTGGCCAATCACACCACCATGTTCACAGTTACAAACCAGAAATCTGGGAATAATCCTTGACTTCCCATTTATAACCCTGCTCCTTCCCCACAACCATATCCATCTAAAGAAATGGAAGGCCAGCAAATTCCATCCTGCAATTCTATCAAATATGTCCATGATTGCTGACATCCTACCATCACCTTAGTTCAGCGCCATCACCTGTCACCCACCCTCCTCAGTAACCTTCTACGTGATCTCCTGCCTCTTACTGTGCTTCCTTCTGACCCGCTCTGTACTGTACACACCCCACCACCTTTGGTAAATAAAATTGTATTGGAACACATACACACTGATCCACTGATATATTGTCTAGTACTCTTTCACACTACAGTCTCAACCTCTGCTCTGTACTGCCAGAGGGACTTTTCTGAAATGGACAGCTTACCATGTTACTCTTCTGGAGGCAACATGATCTTGTTGAGAGAACATTGGCTTTGAAAACAGGCAGACCTGGATCTAAAATTAGGTTCAACCACTAATTAGCTACATAACCTTGGGTTAAATATTTCTCTCTCTAGGCCTTAGCTTTACCATTTGTGAAATGAAACTCCTATACATCTTATGGGATTGTTTTAAGAATTAACTCCCATGACAAACATAGGAGCTCTGGAGCGAGTTTGCACCAGCTCCCAGGAGCCAGTTGTCTGCATCTCTTCCCAACTCCGTGTTCAGTGATGTCACATTGGTAGCTTGAAATAGGTCATGTTGGAAGCATTCACAACACAGAAATTAGCATACCCCACAAATCAGGACTTTTTCCCCTCTAGAGAGCCAGTTGTTAAAGATGACCAGCACACCACTGTATATAACATACAGTTATATGTTTACCAGCATGCCACTGTATATAACACACCGTTAGATGTTTACTAGAACACTGCTATGTATACTATATATAGTTGCCCGGCAGTCAAGGAAAATTAATCCTTGCCTCCATACACACACACACACACACACACACACACACACACACACACACACACACACACTCACTCCTCAAAGCCTTTCTGTGGGTCCCTAATACTTGTAGCTTAAAGTCTAAAGTCCAAAGCCCTCCCAAATCAGTCCACTGTGCCTCTCCCTCCTCATGTCTTGTCATTTATGTACGACATAAGTTTTACATCTTATACTGTTGTCGTTTCCAATTACTTTTGCTTATTTGAACCAAGCGTGCATTTCACAGCTCTGTTCTGTGGCAACACGCAATAAACTCAATAAGCACAGCCTCCCCTGCTCAGAACACCCTCTGTCCTGTAGATCTTCTCTCCTCCTTCAGGTCCCAGACCACCTGGCTCTTTCTTTCTCCATGAAGACTCAGATGCAGAAGCAGGAGTTTGGCTCCCTCACATCCACCCCACCGTCTTGGAGCAAGACTTACTGAAGGCCAGAGACACAAAAGCTGGAGGCCACGTTTTCCAGATTTCCTCACAGCTTGGGTGCCACGTGAGGCCCAGCTTCTACCAGTGAGACTGAACACTCTGGAAGACGGAACTGAGGCCCAGGCATGCTTCTGCAGGCAAACACAGTACTAGAGGCATTTGGTTTTACTCTAAGGGTGTCTGGTCTCTAGCTTCCTGGGGGTCAGGAGGCCATGTGAGGGTCATCCACTGTGTTAGCAAGGATCACAGCTGAGGCAGTAGGATTCTGTTGCCCACAGCTGCGGCAGTGGCTTTCCAGGGCCCTGACTTTCTGGTCGTTGAAGGGTAGCAACTCCCTCGGCGGGCCAGTTCTGTAATGTTCTGAGATTTATTCCTGGAAACCCTGCCGGGACCCTGCTCCTCCGCCCCTTCCAACACGTTTGCAAACACCTAACTCCCTACCTTAAACCCCCTTCTGTTTCGCCAAAAGGGAGTCAGTTATCTGCAACTAAACCAACCAAGACACCTGCCACAGCCTCCTCCCAAGGCAGAGCTGGCAATTCTCTCCTGTGTGTTACTGAGATCCTTTCTGCAGATCCTCAATAAAAATTTTATTACCTCTATTACAATGATTGGTTTCCATGTCTGTGTGGCCTTCTGAGGCGGATCGTATTTGTGACACATTGCTTGGCTCTGATTATACCCTCAAGAAATATTTGTTGAATTCATTTGAATGAAGAAATGAGGTGTGAGGATTCTTTCCCTGAATTGCTGCACTGCTGATGTTCCACCTCACAGCCCAAACCATAAATCTCAAAGTCCTTTTGTTAAAGATCGCCTGGTATTATTCCTGAGGTGAAAGGTGTTCGCTCACGTGGGCAGGCCAGGTTCCAATTTAAAGCACAAAGCAGACTAGGAGATTGTAAATGCAATGGGTAATGCATTATCTAGAGAGTAAAGAGAGACTTAAGTAGAGAGAAAATGTATTACTTACAACCTACTAAGATGGAAATACTTTTAGTGACAGATGATTACTATTATTATTGTATAATTCCTTGGATTTTAGGCAAGTGCTTTGCAATCACTTGCATTACTTGTTCCTTTCAACAACTCTAAGTGGTGAGTTGGATGGTTCCCTGACTTTCCATAAGGGAACTGAGTCTTGCATACAATGGTACTAAAATAGATGTTTAATGAACACTGCTTAGACTTATCCAAAGAAACTAGAGATTACTTCCGTAAGTGTCTTGACAATTGAGATTTCTTTTTTAGCAGCCATGTTTATACTGATTATTGTTTACAACACATGCTGAATGTTTCATGACCACAGTAATTTTTGCTTCTCATTCTCTGTTCACAGTCAGAGAACATCAGGTTCATTCTTATTTTATGACTGAAGAAACTGAGGCATGAAAAAGCCACCCAGGTACTCCAGGGCCACACGGGGGAGAGAAAGCAGAACTTTCTTTATTCATTAAGTATTTTTCAAGAACCTACTATGTTCCTGGCACGCTTGCCAACTCCTGAGCAGGCTCTTTGCCATGTGGGTGGGTACCTCACCAGCTTGCATCAGAAGTTCCTTCCTCGACATGTGGCTAATGTGCTTCGTCCCTGTACCTTCCAAATCACTGGGCTCTCAGGTCATCGGTCATGGTTAAAGATGGCCTACGTCCTCTGGAAGAGGAGGAGAGCTGTCAACATTTAATGTTCAACTACCATCCTTTTGACTTGAACGTTTATTTGGCTGGTTGTTACTGACTCTCCCCACACAATCCCAAATACCTAAGTTTGCCACATAATAATGAACGTGCAACACCATAAAAAATGGTTTAACTGGACCCTAACAACCCTTGACCTTGTAGCTCTTCTGCCCAGTCAATCTAATAAGAAGTTCAAAAATAAAAAGTGATTCAATTGTGGCCCAACAGATACTTCATGTAAAATGCAGCAGAGGACCCCAGACATGGAAGAGCCTTGGATTTTACCCTCAAGGACTTAAGAGTCAAGGAGGAGAGAAAAACAAGTATACAAAGAACTGAAACTCAAAGCTGAATGTAGAGAGTGCTTGAGGGAGGTGTACTCTGCCAGGGAAGCCTGACTTTTCACTGTGGGTGTAGACAGGATCAAGGTAGGTCTTATGGAATATATAACGTCTGAAATAACCTTAAAGGATGGGAAGAACGTATACAGGCCAAGCAAAGGAGGATATTGGCTTTCCAGATGAAGAACAGAACACAAGCATCTACACAGAGATAGGAAACTTCCAAATACGTTTGACTGGGGGGGAATGGAGAGGACAGATTGTGTGATGGGGGTGGGAAGGTTGTAGGTTAATAATTATAATAGCTAATATGATTCAGTGCTTAGCAAGTGCTAGATACTGGCCTAAATGTTCTTCATAGTTTAGCCCATTTAACCCTCAAACTCTATGAGAAAACAGAGCCTTAAATGAATTAAGTAACTTGCCCTTGGAATTTCAGACCCAACAAGAATAATTACTTAGGGGCTCTAGGGATTTGGGTACTTGAGAGAATTGCTCACACAAATGGGTAAATAAAACTGGCCCAGATGAAAGCACTATGTGAGTTGAATTGGAAAAATTCATCAGATCATCAGCCCTTACTAAAAAGGGGAGGGCTAATACCTACTGAGTGTACAGGAGCCATGCTAGTTGCTTTCCTTACATATATCTCATTTTCTCTCCACATCTATTAAGATGGGCATTATCTCCATTTTACAGGTAAGAAAACTGAGCCTCTAAAAGCATAAGAACCAGCTATAGCTAGTAAAGTGGCAGCTCTGATCTCACCTCCAGCTCTGAGTCCACAACGTTCCTTGCTACACCAGTGAATAGTGGGGAATAAAAGTAAATCTCAGGGGGGCTTCCCTGGTGGCGCAGTGGTTGGGAATCTGCCTGCCAATGCAGGGGACATGGGTTCGAGCCCTGGTCTGGGAAGATCCCACATGCCACGGAGCAACTGGGCCCGTGAGCCACAACTGCTGAGCCTGCGCGTCTGGAGCCTGTGCTCCGCAACAAGAGAGGCCGCGATAGTGAGAGGCCCGCGCACCGCGATGAAGAGTGGCCCCCACTTGCCGCAACTAGGGAGGGCCCTCGCACAGAGGCGAAGACTCAACACAGTCATAAATAAATAAATAAATAAATAAATAAATAAAAGAACGTGAATTTCTTTAAAAAAAAAAAGTAAATCTCAGTGTAATTTCTTTTAATTCTTCATAGCTTACGTTGTGATTACTATTTAAAGTGTGTGCAATGCTGAAGAAAATTCAGAACGTGTAACTGCAGATTTTGACATTTTAGACTCAAGAAACAAGCAGCCTCGTGTTAGTTCCACTACATATTAAATTATCATCTACGTGGACAGCAGTTTTGAAAGGCATCCAGGCAAATAAGTTGTACTTTTGACTGAAGTCAGACAGGTAGATGAAACTTTGATGACTTAATTCCCCCAACTATTAAAGGTATAAGCAGACCAGGACCCTGAGTTGGAGACAGGCTGCCAGAAAATTTATCGAGAGCAGTAAAGTGCAGGGCCATAATTTCAACAGGTTATCTTGCTTCTCTGGCTAATTGTTTTCCAAGGTTTCTCAGCTCAGACCCACTCAGCATTCTTATCACCTGGGAAATGTGCATGCTCCTTAGGATATTTTCCAGCGTGCAGCCACCTGTGTCCTCCAGTCACGGCTATATTTTTGCTCAAAGACCCGTTGATTAGACTTAAGAGCCGTCCCAGCCCCACAATGCTCAGTTTTGCTGATCTTCAGAGAGACGGTGGTATCACCTTTGATTCCTGGAGAGTGCAGCTCAAACCCAGCCCTGTGCTTTATTAAAGCAGCTTTTAGTCATATTATACCTTCCCAGTTTGGAGCTCCAAAAGCCTCCACCACCTAGGAGTCAAAATCCCTTCGATAAACAGCATTTGGGGTGACTGGAAAGGGGGGCCTTTGCCTTGTACCCTCCCAGCATCTGCCTCCCGACCCGCCAGGTGTGAGATGGCAGGCGGGGAGGAGGCGATGGAGACCCAGGCAGAGCCCTGCTCTCCAGGTGGCCTTTCAATATCCGTTTCTCTCCTGACCCTCTCTTGACCTTCTCAGTGTGACAGCGTTTGGCCTGGGGCTGTGCCTCTTCATGGTGATCTTTTTCTCTTCGGGTTTTAAACGGTAAGCCTCATAGGGCTGCAGCCACACTGCTTTGGGACCCACTTTCAAAGGATCCTGTTCGCTGGACTGTGTTCTGCAAAATCAAGCAACAGGATGCAAGCCCTCAGCAGAGAACACAGTAGAGCAACTAGCATATGAGCACCTGCAGGTAAATCAACTGTCTTACAGGTGTCGGGTGTGTGAAACCTGGCTTTGTCCCAGAGCACAGAACTTTGCCTCTACTGTTATATCAGCCCCCCTCCCCTAACACACAAACCAGGCCTGTGCCGTGAAAAGCTGAGCGTGGGGGAAACCTGAGTATTCTTGGCTGCAAGTGCCAGCCGTGCTCTATTGAAAAGCATGAGGCCCTTCCCAGGGACCTGGCATCAGGATATCCCCATCCTTCCTTAGAGCTGTCCCCAACTCCCTCTGGGGTCTTCACTGAGACTTGACTGCTCTCTGCCACTCGGATCCTACACCATCACCCTGCCCCAGCCAACTCACTGGAGTGGGGTTGATGAACAGAGTCACGTTGGGCCAAGGTCGGGCTGTGCTACCTGGCAGATGCACCCTCCGCCCTCCCCCACTTCTCAGTCAGGGGACAGGCCATCCTAGAGTCAGGCACAGTGGTGGATGTGCTGCGAGTGGCTCTTGTATTGACAAGCTGGGGGACCCAGCTAGTTACTGACCGTCTCTTGGCTTCAGCTGCCTGTTTCTATAGTGGTGATGATCATGCTGACCTCATAGGATGATGTGGAGAGTACACAAAACAATGTACACGAAGCATTTATTATATCAGCCAATAGAAGCTCAGTGTTATTTACCATTATTAGCCCTGATTTTTGCAAAGAATCTGACTCTAGTCAGAACTTAAATAGCACACCATCACCATGAGAAAGTATTCCTTTCCAACTCTCTGCTTCCTACAAGAAGAAAGACTGGGTCAGGTGCTCTTATGTCTTCAAAACCCCTTTACAACTTGTTAAGCTCTTTTATTAACAGAGGGCCCGCCTCAGACTTCTGCAGGCTCCAGTTTGAATTTTATAACTTTGTTTTGTTTTTACTGTATTTATTATATAATTATCTTCTATTTAGTAAAAAATGATCCTGGCTTTTTTCCACTTACAGTAGTGAAGTAAGTTTTCATTAAAAGCAAAATGATTTAGGTAAATATTAAGTAGATAATGGCACACATGTATACAGTAACAATCACGGCATGTTTAAAAAAAAAAAAAGTGATGTTCAGAAACACTGTGCTAAGCCAGTAGAGCGGTGCCCCAGGGGCCTCTGAGGCTTCCAGAAGGTAGGGCAACTTCTGTAGGATGCAAGCTGGTGGGCTGAATCCTAGGACTCCATGGTAAGTTATAGAGGAATGACATGAAGCCAGAATGTTCTGAGATAGGGATTGTGCTGACCAGGTTGATTTCCCTCAAGGGGGATCTTCCTCAGCCTTCAGCCCCTCCTTCTTCCTGGCTGGAACAAGGGGCCCACCACGTCCCTATGGGTCCTTTTCTTTCTCTCACTCCCCAGCAGTGGTGACAGCAGGGGCATTTGGATGATTCTTCCCCTAGACCCAGAAACAAACCAGACTGCACCCAAGAAAAGTTTTCTTTTCCCCAAACATCGGTGTTAGCGTAGACATCAATCCCTGTCTCCGTCATTACATGGCATCCTACCTGTGTGTCTTTGTGCCCAAATTTCACTCTTCTTATAAGTGTGCCAAGCATTGAATTAGGGCCTACCCTAATCCAGTATGACCCCATTTTAACTTGACTATATCTGCAAAGACCCTATTTCCAAATAAGATCCCATTCACAGGTACAGGAGTTCAGGACTCAGACATACCTTTTGGAGAGGCACAATTTAATCCACACACTATCCCATGTATAGAGGCTCTCCCCCCTATCTCTGCACCTCCCACCAGCCTCCCATCAAAATCTTTGTCCAATGTGCAGCTAAGACCCATGGACACTGAAGTATCAATGACAGACTGCACAGACCCTGCTAGTACCTTACTATGTTCCTTTTTCCCCCTTTTTTCTGAAGAGGTCACCATTTTCTTGGGACTGGGAATAAGTCAGCAAGAGATGGGGACAACATGTGTCTGCCCATCCAGATTCCATATTATATTAAAAAAAAAAAAAAAAAAACTTGCTTTCCTACACTCTCCTTCAACATAGGGGAGGTCATAGATCACTGTTCCAGCCAATGAGAAGTAAGCAGAAGTATCTGAGAATTTCTGGGAAGTGTTTGATTTCCATATACAAATAGCACTCCTGCCTCCTTCTCCCTTACTTGTCTCTTCTCTTTCCTGCCTGGCACCTGAATGTGATGGCTAGAAGCCCAACGGTCATCTTGCAACCAAGATGTCATAAGCATGAAGATATTAGATCAAAACCCAACATGCTAAGGATGGTGATGCAGAAATAATATTTAAAATAGGCAACAGTTATTGAGCATTTAATACACACCAGGCATAGTTTTGGGCGCATTAAATGTATTAACTCATTTACTCCATCAACCCCATTGGCTAAGTATATTATTACCCTTATTTACAGAGGATGAAACTTGTAAAAACCACACAAGGGGCCACAGGGTCTATGCGATTAACTCCTGTTGTATTCTCACTCTCAGCAAAGGTAGAAAGAGTCTAGGGTCCTGATGGCATCATTGAGCTGCTCTGTAGATCATTTCCTTTTAAAATAATAAGCCAGCGTTGGTTGGGGTTTATGTTACTTGCAGCTGATTGCATTCTTAACTGACACTGATATTACCTCATAGGGTCATCGAAAGGATTAAATGAGAAAATATGTGTGTGGTTGGAGAAAAAAAACAGCTACAGACAGTTAATATTGTCTAAAACACAATTCTCGACACAGGTTCTCCATAAGTAGTTGGTTTCAACGTTTAACCATTATTTTAACAAATAATTAAGTCAATAATGTGGTAGGCAGAAGAATGTCCTCCCAAAGACGCCCTCATCCTCATCCCAGGAAACTGTAAATACCTCACATTATTTGGCAAAAGGGAATTTGCAGATGTGATTAAGGTTAAGGACCTTGAACTGGGGAAATTATTTTGGGATTATCCAGGTGGATCCAATCCAATCAATCACATGAATCCTAAAAGCAGAGAACCTTCCCCAGCTGGAGCGAGAGAGAGATTCAGATGTTGCTGAAGAGTGGCCTCCAGGAGCGACCAAACAGAGATCGCAGTCCTACAGCACATGGAACTGAAGTCGGCCAACAGCGGAGTGAGTCAGTAAACGGATTCTCCCCTAGAGCTGACAGAAAGGGACACAGCCCCGCCAGCCCCTAGATTTTGGCCTGGGAAGACTCCTACTGGACTTCTGGTGTACAGGACTGTAAGATAATACATTTGCATTACGCCATTAAGTCTGTGATAATTTGTTATAGCAGCAATAGAAAACTAACACAGAAAACAACAGAATTTCAGGCAACATCCAGAGCGTTAGCTTAGGGGCTTTAGAGACGAAGCTGAGGAACTTCTCACCAGGTCAGTGAGAATCTCTCCACAGCATGGAATTAATCACGAAGATTATTTTTTTAACATCTATATTGGAGTCTAATTGCTTTACAATGTTGTGTTAGTTGCTGCTGTATAACAAAGTGAATGAGCTATATGTATACATATATCCCCATATCCCCTCCCTCTTGCGTCTCCCTCCCTCCCTCCCTCCCTTATCCCACACCTCTAGGGGGACGCAAAGCACCGAGCTGATCTCCCTGTGCTATGCGGCTGCTTCCCACTAGCTATCTATCTTACATTTGGTAGTGTATATATATGTCCATGCCACTCTCTCACTTTCACCACGATTTTTGTGTGAAGTCTTCCGGCCTGGTGGTGTGACTGAGCCTGTCTTAATGCAGCCTGCAGGGTTCTTCTGATAAACGATTCAAGGGGCACCACTCACATAGCCCTGGGGGTGGCACTCATACAGAACACAGTGTAAACAGTGCCTCCTACAGCTGTGCAGTGCGACAGGTCTGCTAGTGAGAGGGGCCGTGTGGGATCACAGTGAGAATAAAGCTAGAGCTGGGTGGGCCAGGGATAACCAGGGCAGTGTCTGTACAAGGCTTTGTACAGCGGCCTCTCTGAAAAACACCTGCTAGCCGTCCAGTGATTTTGGTATTTGATAATGAGTGTAAAATGCCACCTTGTAATGTCAAAAACTCCATTTAAAAAGGGAACAAAAAGGAACGCTTTGGGGTTTTCTCCTCTCAGCTGAGCCTCTGCTGTCAGGTGAGCTGGTCAGTGTGGGCCTCGTGTGGCCCCATCACTCTCTCTGTCACAGCTAATGAGGGGCATGCCTTGAGAGGAAGCCAGTTAGTTTTAAACCTGAAGGTTAAATTGAGGACAAAGTTGACAGTCCGATGACAAGAGTCTGCTTTTTGAATAAAAATTTGGTGAAAGAAATATTCAAGATCTTGAGAAGCACCTGTCCAATTTAACCTTCTTCCCGGGGAAGGTGTGTCCTCCTAGTCAGAGATGCGGAAACGCACCGGGGCCCACTTCCTGCAAGGATGCAGATTCCAGGGCTGCTGTGTCAGATACAGTTATATCTGCTGACAAGAAACCAGTTATGTAAAGACGCGAGACATGGAAATGCTGCACCAATTTTCCAGAACAAAATCTGCCTCTAAAAAGGTGTAACTTCATGCAAAATATGCTTTATCATTTGAATAACAAAATAAGATATGCAAGGGAATAAGACTTCTCAAAGAGCTACTGCATTCAGGTTACAGTGAGTACAAGCAATACGAGAAATATTTCTTGTGCTATATTTAAAATGTCTTATGAGAAAATAATGTGTTTTAGAAATGGAGCTGAGATAATGCCACAGACTTTGCTTTAGTGACTATCAGATAAGTTTCCAGGCTGGTTTTTCTGTTTCTTATGGATTCCTAGAGGTAATGGTGAAAGCTGCCCATTAAAATTCATTAGATGAAAAGTAAACATATTACAATTGATGACATTCTCCTCTAAATTGTTAGCTAAATTAGTGAGAAACCTCTTGCCTGCCAAACTCTATCTATGGTGTCGGCTTCTCCCTAAACAGTTCTCTTGCGTTTTAATCTCAGGAATGTTCCTTCAATGTTAAATTTCTTCCATGTGCCATATTACCACCCAGGGCGTCCCATGAACTGTCCTGAGATGCTCCTCAACGTTTAGAAACAGGATGCTGAGGTTGCAAGGAAATTCTTCTAGCCTAGCATCAAGGTTGGAAAAATTACTTAAGGATGACAGGAAGAGATTTTTTTATAGGCCTAGTTATTAAGGTCTGAAACAGCAATCCATTCAGCTGAAAACAAATTCCTGTGAGCTTCCCTCAAGGCACACTGAAGAGCCATTTGCAAGGCCGTTCTTTGGGTTCAAAGCAATTCAAGAGCAGCGGAAGTAGACGGGAGGCTCTGCCCCTGCCTGCTTGACCCTCAGTCCCGTCCTTTTGCAGTCAGACCCCTCCCTGCCATGCCTCCCATGGGTTAGATCAGGAGGAGACTAGAAAGTGACCAGAACTCATTGATGCAGTGACCCCCTGTTATAGACTGAATGTGTTTCCCCCAACTACCCACCCCAAAATCAAATGTTGAAGCCCTAACGCCCAGCGTGATGGTATTTGGAGATGAGGCCTTGGGAAATAATTAGGTTTCAACGAGGTCATGAGGGTAGGACCCTCACAATGCAATTAGTGTCCTTATAAGAAGAAGACAGACAAGAGGGCTCTCTCTCTCTCTCTCTCTCTCTTTCCCTCCCTCCCTCCCTCCCTCTCTCCCTCTTTCTCTGCAATGTGAAAAGGCAGCTATCTCCAAGCTAGGAAGAGGGGCTTTGCCAGGATCCTAATATGCCGGCACCTTGATCTTGGACTTCCCAGCCAAAACTGTGAGACATAAATGTCTTTTCTTTAAGCTGCCCAGCCTATGGTATTTTGTTATCACAGCCCGAGCTAAGGCACCTCTCATCCACAAAATGTGGCATGATCATTTCTTCTATGGTCATTTTTTTCAGATGCTTGTGCTATGACAATCTGCAGAGTGATTTTCAAATCTGCAGAGTGCAGTTTGGCAAGAAAAACATTCTATGGGTCAAAATTTTTCTCTAAAACATAACGCTGGCTCACAAAAATGCATCATTCAGCTTGGCAAGCCCTAAACTAACCGGCTCTCCTCAGGGAAAAGTCAATTTCAAACTGTCTTAGGAGAGGCAGGTGACACCAAGCTCCTTCTCTGTTCCCCAAACCTGGCCGCACCGAGAACCGCAGGCACAGAAATGGAACAGAAAGACCCTTTCCTGTTCTTCCGTCTGCCTCCTGGCTTCACCACGGTGACTGGAGGGAATCTCCCAGGAGGCTCCAGCGGGTCAGAAAAGGTGGCACTGCTCAGTCAGATGGGCTTGGGTTGAATCCCTGCTCCACCGCCAACTAATTGTATGACCTTGAATAGATTATCAAAACTCTCTGAGACACAGAGTCTTCATTAACGAGGTGGTAGCCTCACAGGCTGTTTAAGGAGATGAATAAGATGCCTGTGTAAACACACCTGGCACAGCAGCCAGCCAGCTTTCTTCCCACTGCCCCTCCCTCCTGGCCTCTCCCGACGTGGATTAGGAACTCCCAGAGTTGGTGTGGAATCTCATCCTGTATTACCAACCCTCACTCTTTCCCAGGCTATATCTGAATGGCTCAGGGTTTGAGGCTATGTTGCAGAAGTTCACAGGCAAAACTAAAAACCTTGATAGCCAGCCTCCCTCGAGGAAGAGCCTTATGTTCATGGTGGGGGCATTCATAGAAGACGTACTGGTCTCCATTGACCTGAAGTTTCGTTCTGGAGAAAGTGGCATGAAACCCATACCACACTAAAGGGAACAAGAGTTGGCCAAACCAACTGACACCAAAAAAAAACTCAAGCTCAGTTTTTTTCCAGCTTCAGAAAACAGAAAATTAAATATAGGTGAATCATTTCTGCAAATTAGAGCTTAAAGATAGTACTTTGCTTTCTCCCCACTGAGACTGATAAGCAGAAGTTTGGGCCCTTGGTATCAGCTTCATACTGGCAATAAACCTAGCATAATCCATTAATAACCCAGCTCTGAAGCTCTTCCCCTCAGAACTTTCAGCAATAAAATAATAATAATAATAATAAAACCAGGGAGGCAAGGGTGAAGCAATCCAACTTATTTCATTATCTTGGATTTTACACGTCTTGTTTGCTAGCTTAATAAGGGATGCTATAATCTTCTATGATATCAACATCCTTTTTTATTGCACTAGATGGTAGGGGAATTGCCCCCAAATTAATAAAAACCACATGCTGGGTTTTGATTAGAGATCACTTTGGAATAAGGATTGATCTGGTTTGGGAATGAGAATAAGCTTCTCTCGCTCCTTTTCTTTTTTAATCATATGCCTTTCACAGTCCCTCTTGTCTCCTTCCCACCCCCACCTTTGCCTTTATCTGCAAAACCAGGGTAAGAAAAAGGTATTCTAAATCTCTGGTGTATATATTTGTTACCAAAACTTGCATTGTCATCTGAGCTATTGGCCCATCCAATCCTGTCTCTATTGCACTGGCGATAGTAACAACAGCACTTCCTGGTTGTGTCTGAATGTGTTGGGACAGCTGATATACGTGATGAGATTGGTCCTCTGAGCATGTGATGTGTGGCATTGGCAGGGACCCATCCCTCGAATCTCTAGAGAAAACGGGAAAATTCTTCACATAGCAGTAGAACGTAGAAAGTCTCCTAATTTGCTAGCCGCAACCCATCTAAGCGGATGTTCTCAAATTTTACGATGCTTCTTTTCAACAACATGAGTCAGTGAAACCTACCAACAGCCAAGATGGTCCACTTTCAAAAATTCTTTCCTTTAGTCTCCACTTCAGAGTATGGGACTACTATGGAATACATAAAAATACCTGGGAAACTTGTTAAAACTCCTGGATCCTGTCTCTAAAAATGTACTTTCACTAGGTTTGTGGTTGAGCCAGGGATCTGCATTTTTAACCTGTGCAGAAGGTAATTCTGATATAGATGGTCTCCAGACCACCCATGAAGAAACACTACCCTTACAAGGGACCTTCAAAATATCTCAGCTGTGGGACTTCCCTGGCGGTCCAGTGGTTAAGACTCCGTGCTTCCACTGCAGGGGGCAAGGGTTCGATCCCTGGTCGGGGAACTAAGATCCCACATACCACACAGCCAAAAAAAAAAGACAAAATATCTTAGTTGTGTTTAAGAGCTTTCTCTCTGGAATAAAAATGCACTAGGTACAAATCCCAGCTGTGCCATTTACTAACTATATGATACTGGCTATATATTTAGCTAACCACTCTTAACCCAGCTTCCTCTCCTAGAGAATAAAGATAATACCTATATCATAGTGTTGGTGTAAGGATTAAGTGAAATACTATATAAACAATGCTAAGCACTGGGCCTGGTGATTATAAGCATTCTGTATAGAAAGCTATTCCTAAGGAAAAATGTTCCAAAGGGAGCATCAAAGAGTTAGCTGCTGTCTTGCTGTTAAGTTGATTTTATATCACAAAAACTATGGGAATAAACCAAGAGGAATATTGGTCTTACAGAGATTAGTGGTAGAGATTTGAAGAAAGTGAAGGTTAACAAATTATAAAAGAATGATAGTAAGATTATGAAAGGTGATACAGTGAGTGGAGCTGTACAAGTTTCACAACTGTTTTCAGTTGTAAGCTGGAGGGTTATATCATGTTGGGTGGAAGTGTGACTTAGCTGATGTCTTGGTTTGGAGATTAAGTGTGATTTAAGGAGACGTGTATGGGTGCCATGTTGACAAGAAGTAGACTGTGAGAGCTTTTTGATGCGTCAGCTTAGCTAAACTACAGCCCCCACTTATTCAATCAAACACTAATCTGGGGCTGCTGTGAAGGGATTTTAGAAATGTAATTAAAGTCCCCAATCAGTTGACCTTAAATTAGAGAGACTGTCCTGGTAGGCCTGGATTAATCAGTTGAAAGGCCTTAAAAGCAGGCTGAGGCTTTTCTTAGAGACAAGAGATTCTCGCCTATAGAAAACAGTTTCAGCCTGTGGAGTTCTAGGTTATCTGTGATGGTCCCTTCCTGAGAGCCTGCCCTATAGATTTTTGGATTTGTTTAGTCATATCCATTGTGTAAGCCAATACCTTGTACTAAATCAATATCTGTATATCTATATCTATACACACATACCACACATAAATATACATACATATATAGTCCATACATCTAAATCAATCCGTATGTATAAAACCTGTCCTTCTATCTATCTACCTCCCTACCTATCATCTCCTACTGGCTCTGTTTCTCTGGGTGGACCTGACTGATACAACTCTTTACCTGGTCCATGTTGTAGAAACTGGATTTAAAGTAGAATCAAATTACATGACTTATAAATAGACACCCTCCCCCGCCCCTTTGCCAGTGTCTAACAGGAGAGATGAGAAATGTCTCTTTTGCCTTTAAAGTGGTTTATTTTTTTCAAATGGTTTTCTAGAACCACAGCTGGGAATCCTGTCATAAGTACTAAGGAAATAACAAGTGCCTTGGATTTTTTTTAAATCACTCTATCTCTCAGTAATCTAAAGAAATTTGCAGATTTTATCCTAATATAACTCTGGAAATATCTCCGTGAGTGTGTTAAGGGCAAGCATTATTAGTCTCATCCTAGAGATAAAGAAACTAGAGAGTAGAGAAGGGACCAGCCTTTCTCAAGTTGACTCAGCAAGTCAGCAGGTGAGACCCAACAAAACCGGGGAGATTAATTGCCAAACTCTCAAACCTTGTTTGTCACTGATTTGTGAAGGCAAATTAAAAAAAGGAAGCAAGGAAGAAGGGGAGGGAGGACAAAAAGGTACCTCACTTTGTTTGAGGAAGCAATGTTAGAAAGAGTCACTCATAGACAATGGATTTTAAGGAGAGAAATCCAACAGGTTATCATTAAAATGTATACTACTGGAGAAATGTAGTTGCTTGAAGAGAGTTTTCCAGTGCACTGTGGAGTTCTTTTTTTTTTCAAAGTGTTAACATCTTATTACAATTATGCTTCTGTTTTTTCCCCTAAAATGCATAGGGGAAAACGTCTGAAAGGGCATACACCAAAATGTTAAGAGTAATTGTAGGTGAATTTCATCTTGTTTTTGCTCCTCTGTCTTTTCTCAATTTCTCTATTGAATATATATACTTGTGTTACTTGTATTTTTTAAAGATTTGTTAAACAAATGTTCTATTTTCTTGTGATGCTTATTACTCTATTGTAATTCAAAGAAGAAGCAATTAGACATAGGGACCTAATACTTCAGCTGCTTCAGTGTGCCCAAGCATCAGCTGTAAGCTTGATAGATGCCAGTTCCTGGGTTCCCCACCACTACCCCTCCAGAGCTTCTGATTGAAGAGGCCTGGGAAAAGCCGCAGAATCAACAGTTCTAACAAGCTCTCACGGTGATTCCATTATAGCCAATCCAGGGATACTTTGAGAAACGCTCTGATATCCATTACTCCTTATTGAGAGGACGTCTCTTCTAAGGTTACAAAACGCTCAATGTATTGAATATGGGTAAATGTGGGAAAACCAAGTGTCACCTTGGTCTGCCTCCAAGTAACTGAAAGCATTTTTAAGAGTTCTGAATAAAACATGCCCTCACAGCTGTAGCCTCGGGCCCCAACTCCTCACTTCTGCATCTCTACATTTGTGCCAAGCACATTTTGCCATCCAAAGAGTGGTCCACAACCAGCAGCATCTTATTACCTGGGAGCCTGTTAGAAATGCAGAATCTCAGATCCCACCCCAGACCTACTGAACCAGAACCTACATTTTAACAGAATTCAGAAGCACTGGACTGAAAGACCTAGAGCCACCAGAAATGAGGGTCACAGCCCCCAGTTACAGACTCTCCAGACAGCCCCCTACTCAGAATCCCTGTGGACAGATTCTCAACGGGCACAGCAAATGCTCCTTGACCACCAAAGGGCGCGCCTGCAGGAGCCTGACCTTGGTCTGGGGTTCAGAGGCCAGGTCAAGGACATCCTTCCTGTGTTAGAAGTGCCTGTTGTCTTTGTCTCAGGCCAGCCAACTTCCTCCGGTGGCCTCCCTCATTCAACCAGCCAGAGAGCTAAAGGCCGCCCTTCAGAGCAAGGCCCTGTGACTAAGCAGGCTCGGTCCATTCATTTCCTTAGCCCCCTCCTTCCCGCCTTCTAGAAAAACTCAGACAGTTTAGGTCATCCTTACCATCATATTAATAAGTGTGGCAGTGAGAGGGCAGAAACACAGGAAAAGACCAAGACAGAAAGAAAAAAACAAAAACCAACACCACACACACACACACACACACACACACACAGAGCACACACAGACTCTAGTCTCTGCAAAGCCGGATATTTCTTTTTCTTGCCTAGCAGGATATGGCATCTCTGGCATATTTTTTTCCTCCTATTTGTGCTCTTTTCTCTTTTCCTTTTTAAATAGACACATTTCAAATGTCAGTGGGTGATAGCAGGGCCAAGTCAAATTGGATTCAGGAGACCGAATAGCTAAAGGGTTTGATCTTTGCAGCTGCCTCTTCAAGGGAGGCTCCAGGAGACTGACCAATGGGGGAGAGCAGCCGATAAGCTCAAGTGGGCATTTATTGTGCTAACTCGGGCTCCCTCTCAGTTTAACCTTTATTTACAGACTTGAACTGAAATGGTTAGACTTGAAAAGAAAAGTAGTCTTTCCCCCTCTTCCCCCTCTCCCCTTCCCCTATCCCCAGAGGGGATGGAAAAGAATCAAGGCAGAGGTTAAGTGAGGGAGACAATAAAAAAGGAGGGAGTCCTTATCTAAAATCTGAGTGATTGACAGTGAGTGGCAGCTCTGTGGCCAGTTTTCGTTTTTTTACACCTTCCTCCAAAAATCCCAAGAGAGAGATTTAGCCATATTGGTCCCTACCTTTCCAAGTCAGCCAAATGGAAATTAGACTCCAAACATGTCCCTGCCCCCAGAGGGGCCAAGGCTAATCAGATATCCTCTCAGAGGGACTGAGTGTCCAGGGACATCTCATATTTTCGCCACGTAATTCAGACGTAACTTGCCTAAAGCCTTACTGAATCTTGTCATCACAGCAGCCATGTAAAAATTATATCTGCATGCCATGTGGAGCTGTAAATCCCGGGGCTGTGTTCTCAGTCATTCCATATTTCAAGACAGGGAAGCTTATTTCTACAAGGCCATTAATAACCGAAGTGACTGGATAAGTAAGGGAAAAGTTTTTGTGTCTACCGTTGGTGCCCTCACAGATCCCTCCTGGGGACGGGAGGGAGCTTGTGAGGTACAATGTTTTCATGGGACCTGCAGCTGGAGCAGTGCTGTGATCCAGCAGAACGTCCGCGGAAGGAGGCTCCAGTGTCCATGTCTGAATGGAAACAGGAGGTGCTTCTGTGTTTTGCAGAAGAGACTGAATGGCCTTTCAGTTTTAAAGTGACCCTGGGAATCATCAAAGTTTGCCTGAGGGCAAAGGGAGCTTGAGGAAGGGAAGAGGACCACCAGGCCAGAGCATGTAACAAGGATGGAGTTGAAGATGTTAGGATCTGAAGAAAAGGCTAAGACTTCTTGGGTAGATCAGTAAGGCCAGGTGAGCCAGGCCAGAATACCGGACAAAAAGAAAGGTCTGTGTGACTCGGCCCAGCCTTCCCCAGACCCCGCATGGAGACTGGAAACCAAGACAGGCTCTCCCAAGGTCAGTCCCACACCCTCCTTGCCCCGCCCCCTCAAGACTCACAATGCTGAAGCCTCGGAATGGCCAGATGTTAAGGAGAGGGTAAGAAAGAACAGAAGACAAAAGAAAGGCAGAAGAAGGGAAAGAGGGGGGGGGGGGGGAGAGAGAGAGAGAGAGAGAGAGAGAGAGAGAGAAGCAACAGAGGAAAAAAAAAAGAGAGAAAAAAATCTATTTAACTTGCCTAACCTGGGGCTTTCCAGCTTTATTAGACTAGGAAATCATTTTCCCCTCATAACATCTGTGATCATTACACTGATTTACATGGATTTCACATAAGTATCCCTAAGGAACCCACTTTGGGGAATTAATTCTGCAGCTTATCAACATTTTTTCTTACATTTATTCTAAAAAGTATAGTGGAATATATCAATTTTATTTTAAGCAGGATGTGCACACTTATGTGTGTACCTTTAGGTCACTTAGCTCAAATTCTCACACAGTGTGTTAAATTTCCCCATAACAACTGCTCAGTTAAATATCAAGTACTAACCAGTTTACATTAAAGTGTGAAATACATAATTTACATTAAGCTATAAAACACATTAATTAATGTTTCTGCATGCCCCATTTATTCTGTGTGTGGGCTATTTTCAAGGTTAAATATTTAATTAAAGCTTGTATTGACCAGAGGTGTTCCCCCTGAAAATGTTTGCTTAGCCAGGGATAGCAGACCTTGGCAGCTCTGGCCTAGCTTCTCCCACTCTCAAGCTGTGTGACCTTTGACAAGTCCGTTAGCGTCTCTGGGCCTCGGTTCCTTCAGTGGCAGGATGAGAGTATTGAACCATATAATCTCTAAGGCCTATTCAGCATCAACATTTATATTTCAAAACCCTCACCACAGCAAACCTCACTAACCATTACTGCCTCTCTATGATCTAAATATTAGACTTGTAAAATGTGAACAGATTTAATTTACTAAAAGCCTCTAATCAAGACCAAAACCTTTTACTTAAACAATTAGAAAACAATTAGCTGGGGAAATAAAAACAATTTTAATTTGCTAAATGGGCTTCCTCCCTCCTAATAGATATGGATAAGACCCTAACTAATGCTTCTGACCACATGGAAGCCACACGGGCATCGCTGAGTCTATGGGCAGAGGCGAGGGCTGGCTCGATTTTCTATTAGGGAAGTGAAAGGCTCTCGCATTAACCTCAGCCTTTTTGCAGTGATTCATGTTTAGACATATGCCTAATGTTTTCGGGCCTTAGTGCTCCCTAATCATTGATCTAGCCTGATGCCTACACACAGATGGATCTTGCACAAGCCCAAGACCATGCACACCTTTGTCATCATGCCTCTCAAACCACTGTGAATTTCTGTGCCTCTCCGCAAGACCAAACCCCTTGAACATGCTTCTAAGTACACTGCGATACCCAACAAGAGCCTTTTTAATTAATGAAACGTGAGAGCATCTGGCCCCAAATTCCAGAAAATTTCAGCTAGAAAATTGCTTGATTACATGGCGCTCAAAGGGATCAATCAATAGGCAAACCTTCCCTTTTCACCATTACACAATAGCGGTAATAGAGACTACACTTCATAAACTGTGTTTATTTAATAGAAAGTAATTTTTCTTTCAATTTGTACCACAAAATGGAGTATTCTCCATTTTAGAAGTTCATTCAGGCAAGTTCCTCTCATTGTTTTGGTTCCTTTACCTCATCCTCTTTGAAGTACACGTATTTTAATCTTGGGCAAGTCATTCCATCCCTCTCAGCTGCCGTACAGCAAAACAAAGATTTGCACCATCTCCATTTTAGAAGCTCTTTTAGTTTTCATTTTGCCTTCACTTATTCTCTCAAAATACATATATTTTCATCTTGGGCAAGTTTCTCACTGCTCTGGGCCTTAGCTTTCTCTTTGGTGAAATGAGAAGACAGATTCTCTGTGATCCCTCAAGCTCTACGGAAAAGAGTGTGATGGAGTGATTTATCATGCAAACATTGGGAGCTGGGGAACTGGCTTGTTTTTCTTTTGTCTCCCTTTTTATATTACTTTTCTGCCCATTTCCAACTTTTCTTAAATTTTCCTCTCCTTTTTCTTCCTCTCTGTCCTACAGCACAGATTGAGCTCAAGGAAGGCTAAGAGGGTTAACTTTGAATCGAGACCACTCGCATGTGAAGAGCAGCTCTATAACTCACCATGCGTATGGCCTGGAGCAAATCTCTGAGGCCCTTTGAGCCAGTTTCCAAGTCCATAAGAAGTAGTGATGATGGGAGAAGCACCTGTCTCACAGAACCATTGGGAGGATTCAGTGGCTTAGCTTATGTGAAGTAGTTAAAACAGTGTCTGGCTCAATAAATGTTGGCTTTTGTCATTCAGTTGGGACAAGACTGTTGGGTTGGCCATTGAGAAGTTAGCTTGCATGAGTAGGAGTTCAGGAGAACTTCTGGTGGAGAGAGGAGGTTTGAGGGAGCCAGGGATGCACGCGTGGGAGGGAGACCCTCAGGTGGGGAGGTCAGCCAAGCATCTGTTTCAGGAGTGGGCCCCTCAGTCAACCTCACAGAGGCCCATGGAGAGAGAGGATGCAGCCAGCAATGCGATGTGAGGACACACAGAGCTACTTTGAGGCTAGACAAAGCATGACTCAGAGTGAAAGAAAAGGAAGTCTTCCTGATACTTCTGCACAGAACATGAAATTACTCTTGTGCACTGAGGCCTGAAGAGAACCCAAGAAGGATGGACACCACAAGGATGGGAACTTGAGGGGCAACCTGAGAAAATTCCACCAGGACAGATATCAGCTCTCCCAGGGAGGACTCCACCCCCCAGGGGCACTGAGGAACTACATAAGCAGGGACATCATGGTGGGCAGAAGCTGTATGTACATGAGCCAAGGGTGAGAGCAAGAGAAATGCTCCCTGAGGTCTCTCTGATTTTCGGGGGGGGGGGGGTGGTTCGCACAGGGCTGAAGTCCTCACATATTGGTGAGGGAGCACGGGTCAGTGAAACTGGGGCCCACAGGTGTGCATGCATCCATGAGGATGGGAGAATCTCAGGTAGCACTCGGGGTAAGAAGTTTGCTGTTCCTGAGCTAGACACACATCAGCATGTAAACTGCATAGTAACTGTAGCCTTCACCACTGGAATCACAGCTCTCACTTTTTCTGAACTAAATATCAGAATACCTGATGGAAATGTCAGCTTGCCAACTGAATAAAGCCAACTGAAAAACGTGACTTGAAACTGCAGCCAAGTCAGCTTGCTAACCTTTCACCCCTGAATTAGGCCAACATGACCTCCTGGGTGCAGGCAGTGATGGACAAGCTCAGTGGTCTCCTACAGAGAGAACTCTCACCTTTGGGTGAGAGCAGAGCCATTAGGGATCC
Source organism: Balaenoptera ricei (assembly GCF_028023285.1). Classification (NCBI taxonomy): domain Eukaryota; kingdom Metazoa; phylum Chordata; class Mammalia; order Artiodactyla; family Balaenopteridae; genus Balaenoptera; species Balaenoptera ricei. Next base: position 91,352,824 of record NC_082645.1, read on the forward strand.
TCCTGTAGGCAGGCAGGTCTGAAGATGGAGGGGCTGGGCTGGGCATGCCTGGGTCCTTCTTCCAAACTTACTAAGTCAGGGGAAGGAGAGAAACCAGGAGTGTCACTCAAAACTCTCTCCATGTAGAAACACGAAAGTAGGGAGGTGATGTGCTCCCCTTTTCTACCCTACCTGGGGTCACAAACTCAAATGCTTCCAGTATGATAGTGTGACTATGTGAATGTACAGGAGTGTAAGAAGATCAAGACCAGCAGTGGGCAGAGGTAGGGTCTGGGAGAAGATGGGGCAAGGGCAGAGGTCATGTTTAGGGAACAGGAGCAGCCAAGGCCCACCCAAGGTGGCACCCCCTACTCGACTCTGACCAACTGTAGGGCCAGGTGTGGTTGAGCTTCTTAAACAGTGAAACTTCCTGATTGTTAAATGATGACACAGAATTCAACCTCACACAGCCCATCCGAGAGCTGCCAGCTTGTGGCCTATTTTATAGTAACCAGGTAATGGCCTGGGAAGGGATGGATTTCAGGGATAATGGAAAACCAAGCCTGAAGGCATTTGCTCTCTCATATAAGGGCAGAAGAGAAAGGAGGGAGATTTCCTGAACAATAAACAGGAGGAGCCCAGGGCACTGGGGCCCAAAAACAGGGTCTCATAGGGACTACCAAGACCAGGGCATCTGAGAGATTGTTTTGTGGCCCCAATGGGGGGATTATAGCCCTCGATCCATAAATATAGGAGGATGAAAGGGCTCCCATCCAGGAAAGAGGGAGATCCTGCCAGAATCTGCCTTGTTCTCCAAGCCCACGCCCTCCACTGTTCTCAGTCCCTTCAAATGCCTAAGGAGAGGCAAACCCAGCAGCCAAGTGAGTCACCCGGTCTGGAAGGACTTTTCTTCCATCCTTGCTTCCCTTTGGCTCCCTTCCCCTCACTAGTTGTTTCCAGGGCCGGCGCTGGGGACAGACACCATCCAAAGACCTGCTCTGTCCCCCCCTCCCCCTCTTGAATGGGCCTCACAAGCTGCCCTGTGTTGCTAGTGCCCATTCATCTGGAACTAGCTGTTCACAGCCCCAGCTAAAAAGCCCTTTCATCCACTCATTATCCCTCCACCAAAACCTCAAAGAGGAGGAGACTTCAAAGTATCAGGGCCGAGTTTGATTTCCAGTCTGCAGCAGCTCTCCCGCAAGCAAAGGCAGGAGGGAAAAGTAGCCCCACTGTCCTCAGGTTCTACCTCGGACGGCGGAGTTGTCATCTGTCCGTAGTAACACCCAGTGTGCTGTGTCCCTTCCCTTTATGGATCCTTCCATGATTGTGTCTATTAGAGAAACAAAGGCTTCAAAGGAAGGCTCTCCCACAGTTCTGAACAGCCCCCTTGCTCTGTGGAGAATCCCCTTCTAGCAGCATGAGCTGAAATGTTCTGTCTTAGAGCTCCCAGTGAGTTGGGTCTTGAAACGAAGAGGCCCCTGGCACAGCTCCTGGATTTCTCCATCTTATCCTCCTCTTCCTCCTCTGATTTCATTCCTGATCAGAACCATATTTCTAAGAGTAGATCTAAAACAGGGCTCTGAACAGCAAGTAGAATGGCAAAGTGGTCATTTCCCCATCGTGATCTTAAGGGTCATGCCAAAGCCACCTGGTCTTTTTTTTTTTTCTGGTCTTTAAATTGAGGTTGGGATGTACTTTGTAGTTTATGGATCTTTGAACATTTGTCGTATGGTCCTCAAGTCCCAGTAGAACTAAACGTAAACCAGGGTTTCTTCCTTACTCCTCATCACCACCTCACTTTCTTTAATGAGAGATGTCCAAGTTGGTTGGCAATATTCCTAGACAGAAACGTATTCTCAGTTTGCCAACTGCCGAGACCAAACATTAATGAAAAGTCTTGTGAAGCTTTGAGCAGGTGCATACAAGCTGTCCACAGGATGACCTTAGGCCTCTGGAATCTTAAGCAACCAATGTATGAGCTGTTTGGTAAACTGAGACTTGAAGGTAGCCAGTCACTAAGAGGAATTTACTATGCACCTCACGAGCCAACTAAAGACTAGAACACAGACTTTTGACTTATTTAGTGTATTTGTACCCGCTCCAACCCCACCCCATCCCCCATCCTAAATCTAGCCCTTACAATTTCTGCTTGGGAATACCCACTGAACTTGAATTGAATTATGTGGCTCTCTTTTGCCACAAAACAGTTGCTATTTACTTCTAGCACAAGCTAGAAATGCCTTGAGTCGTTAAGGGCATTCAGCACTATTACTCTCTGCCCATGGCTTCAACCACTGGTGCTTCTCCATTAAAGATAGCCGTTCTGTCCCTAGGAGTCCAGCCAGGCCCAAGGTGAAGGGAAGGTCTCCATGTCCCCATCTACTGCTATTGCCTTTACTCTCATACCAGCTTGGGTGATTTGACATGAGGTGACTCTAGAAGCCCTTAGCTCCAAGACTTAGATTGACAAGAGTGCCTCGTGCATTTCATGAGCTGGCAATCAGTTCCCTTCTGCTTCTCAGCGAGTGTGTCCAAGCCAGGTCTAAACCATCATTTGATAAGTTTAGAGCTTAGACTTATGAGTGGGTGGGACTAGAGTCTATGTTCTCAAATAGGTGTGGAAATTGGGTGTTCAGCTCAGCGGTGGGTCTGGGGGGACACTCAAAATCACCAGATAGACATTGCACAATGTTCTGATAATTTTATTCAAAGACTTATTCTTGGAAGAAGACTTCATTACAAGTTTAAAATGAAAAAGGCTTCATGAATTTTTAAGCTAGAATCTGAGCCTTGATCAAAAAAGAAAACTACAGGCCAATATCTTTGATGAAGATAGATGCAAAAATTCCCAACAAAATATTAGCAAACCAAATCCAATAACACATAAAAAAGATCATACACCACAACCAAGTGGGATTCACCCTAAGTTCACAAGGATGGTTCAACATATGCAAATCAATCAATGTGATATATATACCACATCAACAAAAGACAAAAACCACATGATCATCTCAATAAATGCAGAAAAAGCATTTGACAAGATTCAACATCCATTCATATAAAAACTCTTACCAAAGTAAGTATAGAGGGAACATATCTCAACATAAAAAAAGCTGTTTATGACAAACCCACAGTCAATATAATACTGAACAGTGAAAAGCTGAAAGACTTCCTGCTAAAATCTGGAACAAGACAAGGATGCCCACTCTCACCTCTTCTATTCAACATAGTATTGGAAGTCCTAGCAACAGCAATCAGACAAGAAAAAGAAATAAAAGGTATCCAGATTGGAAGGGAAGAGGTAAAATTGTCATTATATGCAGATGGCTTGAAACTATATATAGAAAACCCTAAAGACTCCACACAAAAACTACTAGAACTGATAAATTCAGCAAGGTAGCAGGATACAAGATTAACATACAGAAATCGCTTGCATTTCTTTACACTAACAATGAAATATCAGAAAGGGAATGTAAAAAAACAATACCTTTTAAAATCTCACCCCCAAAAATAAAATAATTCGGAATAGACCTGACCAAGAAGGTGAAAGACTTATGCGCTGAGAACTATAAAACATTAATAAGGGAAACGGAAGATGATTCAAAGAAATGGAAAGATATCCCATGCTCTTGGATTGGAAGAATTAATATTGCAAAAGTGGCCATACTACTCAAAGCAATCTACAAATTTAGTGAGATTCCTATCAAATTAACCATGACATTTTTAACAGAACTAGAACAAATAATCCTAAAATTTATATGGAACCATAGAAGACCCAGAATTGCCAAAGCAATCCTGAAGAAAAAGAACAAAACAGGAGGCATAACCTTCCCAGACTTCAGACAATGCTATAAAGCTACAGCAATCCAAACAGCATGGTATTGGCACAAAAACAGACATATGGATCAATGGAACAGAATAGAGAGCCCAGAAATAAACCCACACACCTGTGGTCAATTAATCTTCAACAAAGGTGGCAAGAATATACAATGGGAAAAAGACCGTCTCTTCAGCAAGTGGTGTTTGGAAAGCTGGACAGCCACATGTAAATCAATGAAATTAGAACACACCCTCTCACCATACAGAAAAATAAACTCAAGATGGCTTAAAGACAAACATAAGACATGACACCATAAAGCTATGAAGAGATCATAGGCAAAACATTCTCTGACATAAATTGTACCAATGTTTTCTTAGGTCAGTCTCACAAGGCAATAGAAATAAAAATAAAAGTAAACAAATGGGACCTAATCAAATTTACAAGTTTTTGCACAGCAAAGGAGACCATAAACAAAACGAAAAGACAATCCACAGAATGGAAGCAAATATTTGCAAATGATGTGATCAATAAGGGCTTAATTTTCAAAACGTACAAACAGCTCACACAGCTCGATATCAAAAAAAGACAAACAACCCAATCAAAAAATAGGCAGAAGATCTAAATAGACATTTCTCCAGAGAAGACATACAGGTGGCCAAAAAGTAAATGAAAAGATGCTCAACACTGCTAATTATTAGAGAAACACAAATCTAACCTATAGTGAGGTATCACCTCACACCAGTTAGAATGGGCATCATCAGAAAATCTACAAACAACAAATGCTGGAGAGGGTGTGGAGAAAAGGGAACCCTCTTGCACTGTTGGTGGGAATGTAAATTGATACAGCCACTGTGGAGAACAGTATGGAGGTTCTTCAGAAAACTAAAAATAGAATTACCATATGATCCAGCAATCCTACTCCTGAGCATATATCCTGACAAAACTCTAATTCAAAAAGATACATGCACCCCCATGTTCATAGCAGCACTATTCACAGTAGCCAAGACATGGAAACAACCTAAATATCTATTGACAGAGGAATGGATAAAGAAGATGTGGTACCTATATACAATGGAATATTACTCAGCCATAAAAAAGAATGAAATAATGCCATTTGCAGCAACATGGAGGCAACTAGAGATTATCATACTAAATGAAGTAAGTCAGAAGGAGAAAGACAAATACCAAATGATATGACTTATATGTGGAATCTAAAATATGACACAAATGAACCTATCTGCAAAACAGAAACAGATTCACAGACCTGGAGAACAGACTTGTGGTTGCCAAGAGGAAGGGGATTGGGGGAGGGATGGAGTGGGAGACTGGGGTTAGCAGATGTAAGCTATTATATATAGAATGGATAAAGAACAAGATCCTACTGTACAGCACAGGGAACTGTATTCAGTATCTTGTGATAAACCATAATGGAAAAGAATATATAAAAAAATGAATGTATATATAAGTATAACTGAATCACTTTGCTGTACAGCAGAAATTAACACATTGTAAATCAACTATATTTCAATAAAAAAATAATTAATTATTTTTAAAAAAAGAATTTGAGTCCTGAAAGATGTTTTCTTGACTGAAGCTGAAGATCCAAGCCAAACACTTCCACCTCCAGGCTAGCTCAGCTACTTTGATTTGCTCCAGGGTTAGAAGTCTGGGAAACCTTGATAATCAGGATGATCATTAAAATCTGTTCCAGCTCTTGGATTCTAAATGTACCTTCTCCTTTCTTTCCTGGGGCACTTATTTTTTCCAGAGATGAGACAAAGATATTCCATTAGGTGAAAACTACTTCTCCCCATGTTCATGCTGTACCATCTAAACCAAAAGCCACCCTGATGAGACACTGTGAGAACTGTGGATTCAAGGACACATAAAGCCCTGGGTGGTGAGTGCCCAAGGTCACTGGAACCCGGGGTTCAGTTCACCATCATCGGATACCACTTCATGCAGAGCCACCACTTCTAGCTGTGTGACCTCAGGCACATCCCTTAACCTTGGCTGCATCTCAGCTTCCTCATCTGTAGAATGGGGATAATGATAACAGAATGCACCTCATGTGGCTGTCAGAGGATTGCATGACTCTGTATGAAGTGCTTAGAGCAGTGCATACATCAAGTTCTACAAAAGTGTTTTGATGAGTAAATAAAATTTATTTTGGACCTGTTCCTTTCTCAAGATATTTTCAAATCTTTAGTTCCAATAAAAAGCCTGCCCTTATTTACTGTGCCCACCAGAATTCCCACAGCAATTATTATATGGATGAGTGGTAGGACAGAGTTCTTACTCCCCACTCACCATCTGCATTTTTTCCTCTCCTTACAGGTGGTGAGGTGGAGAATTTGCGTATCAGCTTGTGCTAGTTATTCTAAGCAAGGCTGCCCATATTAGCAAGAGAAAGATGTGTTTGACTTATAGATGCTTGTGATAGGCCTGAATAATGGCCTCCTAAAGATGTCTACATCCTAATCCCCAGAACCTGTGAATATGTAACATTATATGGCAGATGTGATTAAGTTAAGGAATTTGAGATGGGGAGATTATCCTGGATGATCCTGGTGGGCCCAGAGTAATCACCATGATCTTTGTAAGAGGAAGGCAGGAGGTCAGAGAGGAGAGAAGATGCCATACTGCTGGCTTTGAAGATGAAGGGAGGGGCCACAAATCAAAGAATGGAGGCAGACTTTAGAAGCTGGTAAATGCAAGGAAACAGATTCTCCCCTGAAGCCTCTAGAAAAAGTGCAGCCCTGATTTTAGACTTCTGTCCTCAGAACTATAAGATAATAAATTCGTGTTGCTTTAATACACTAACTTTTCATTAATTTGTTACAGTAGCAACAGGAAAATAATACAACGCTCTACACTAAAGTTTTTCTCCAGATGGAACCTGGAAAGTTCAGAGGCCCTGACCTTGCAGCAAGATGCCCAGAGAGAACCATAGCACAAGTGCAGAAACAACTCAAGAAGACAACTTTTTTTAAAAGAAAGATTTGGCATCATCCTCTGGACTCCGTTTTGTGACCAACTAAGAAAGACATCATTTGCCATCTGGTCACAAATTGTACCTGCAGGAGTTTCCAAACATAGCAGGAAATTTTTTCCTTAGAACATACTTGAGAACTTCTCATTTTTCCTTTGTGTCATTTCTTCCATTGTTTTTGTTGACTGTTACCTAAATCTTTTATTTACATTTTTACATATTTATATAAAAGTACTGACAACTATCATGTATCACAAGTCTTCTATGTATCAGGAACTGGCCAAAGCATGTACATGAAATCATTCATTTAATCTCCACAATAACCTTGGAAGTATATACTGCAATTATGCCCATTTTACAGGTGAGGAAACTGAGGCATTGAGAGAATCAGTAACTTTCCCAAAATGGCACAGCTAGGAAGAGTGCGAGCCATCCTTCAAAACCAGGTCATGTGGCTCCAGAGTCCATGAGCCTAACTGCTGTGCTACCTTGTCCCTCATAACAATGAGCTTCCTAAGGGCCAAGACCCAGTCTTATTTTCGCAGTGTTTTTACCTCCCCCACTTCCATCCTGCCATGCCTAGCACATTTATTGAGCTCCTATTATTGCTAACACTGTGGTAGACACGTCCACTTATATTACTTCACCTAATCTCTACTATAACTTCAAGTGCCTTGTCCAAGGCCCTACAAATACTAAAGTGGGAGAACACGAACTCCATGCTCTTTCCAAACCACCATGCTGAATTATAGAAATCAGAGCACTTGAGTGCTCTCTCTGATTGGAGCCTTAGCTAGTCTGCTTATTACCAGCTGTGCCACTTGTGCCAATCACTTCACCATTTGGGCCTCTGTTACTTCACCTCAAAAAAACGGAGGTGATAAAACCTACCATTTCAAGCTCCTCCCGATGAGGCTTGTGGCACTTCACAGCTGGGAGACAGAGCTGCCTCCCCGCCAAGGCAGCAACAGGTTTCTGAGGCTGGCTGACGGACCAGAGCTCTGGAGGGCACTCTACCCTTTTCCCAGTGAAGTCCAGCTCTGGTCCTCCTTCCTTGCCTTCTCCAAAAGGAGCCACCATCCGGTTGGAGATGTTAGAGATTACTTCCTCCCTGGGAGCAGCATTGCATCACCCGCCCCAACTCCCGTACCATTCATTTGATGCAAATGCTGTTTCTCCCTCCCTCGCCCCCCCAACCAGGGTCTCATTGACACAGGCATCGGCAGCAGCATAGAGAGCCTCACTGTCAAGTGGGGATGGGGCAGGGGGCTAATGCCCTACCTGACCCTTTCCTTCACCAGGGCTCCAGACGCCTATCCAGGCACTGAAGGAAATTCGAAGATGAAACCTCCATAGGACCTTCTAGTTTGAAATGAGGGAGCGGGTCCCAGTGCCTGGGAAACAGACATGCCACCAGTTTCTACTACTTCTCCAACTCAATGATTAGGGAGAAAGGAAGCAGCCCAGAGCAACCTCCATCCTCAACTCCAGGAACCAGGAAAGATTCGCAGCTACCTACCAAATTATTTAAAACCTAATTCAGGAGAGATCGGCCAAGATGGCGGGGGAGAAGGACCTAACCTCGCCTCCTCTCACGGGCACATCAAAATCACAACGCAGAATAACCACCGATGAAAAAGACCAGAGCCTACCAGAAAAGATCTTCTACAACTAAAAACATAAAGAAGAAACCACAACGAGACAGGTAGGAGGGGTGGACTCATGATATAATCAAATCCCTTTAACCCCTGGGGTGGGCGACACACAAACTGGAGAATATATTGCAGAGGTTCTCGCACAGGAGTGACAGTTCTGAGCCCCACGTCGAACTCCCCAGCCCAGGGCTCCTGCCCTGAGAAGACGGGGGCCCCAGAGCATTTGGCTTTGAAGACCAGCGGGGCTTACTTGCAGGAGCCCCACGGGACTGGGGGAAACAGAGACTTCACTCTCAAGGGTGCACACAAAATCTCATGTGCACTGGAACCCAGGACAAAAACAGTAATTTGATAGGAGCCAGACCTACCTGCTGGTCTTGGAGAGTCTCCCGGAGAGGCGGGGCAGCTGTGGTTCACGCTGCGGGCACTGGCGGCAGCCATACTTGGGAGCTCGTTCTTCCACGTGGATGCTGGCGTGCGTCAGGTGGGCTCCTCCTTCTCGCTCATTAACACCAAATTAACGCCAAGACCTGGCGCTGCTCAACAGCCTGCAGGCGCAGGTGCTGGGATGCCTCAGGCCAAACAACTAACTGGGTAGGGCCACAGCCACAGACACCTGCAGACAGGTCGCCTAAAGACTTCCTGAGCCCACAGTCTCCTCTAGATACGGCCCTGCCCATGAGAGGGCCTAGGACCCAGCTCCCCCCACCAGTGGGCCAGCAGCAGTCCCAGAATCCCCTGCGTCCCAGCCCTGCCCACTGGCAGGCCAACGCGAGCTTCAGGACACTCTGGACCCTGGACCCAGCTGTGTCAGGAACCACACCCTCCCCGCCCACCAGCGATCTGACACCAGCTCTGGGATCCCTGGGCCGTGCAGCCAGACTCCAGGAACCAGCTCTGCCTGTCAGTAGTCCGGCACTAACCCCAGGACCTGGCTTCACCCTCCAGTGGGGGGCAACAGCCCCAGAGTCTTCGGGACCCTGACTCCACCCACCAGTGAGCCAGCACTAGCCCCGGGGCCCCCTAGGGTTCTACAAGCAGCCTCCTCGTGATCAGGCCCCACTAAACAGCAGCCAGCAGCATCCACACAAGGCAGGGCCTGGCAACCAACCAGACTAGGGGCCAACCAAGCCTACCAGACCACCCACATAGTCAGCCCACTGCAACAGAAGGACCCACGCAGCCCTCTTAGGGGAAATCCCTAGAGCGCTTCGCTTGGGTGATGAGAGGGGAGGGCACTGCTAGGGGGCACAGGCCATCTCCTGCAGAAGGCCACGTCTCCAAGGTCGAGAAACATAACTAACCCACCACATGCAGAAAAATACAAATAGCAACTTAGGCAAAATGAGGCGGCAGGGGAACACGTTCCAGATGAAGCAACAAGATAAAACCCCAGGAGAACTAAGTGAAGTGGAGATAGGCGATCTACCCAAGAAAGAGTTCAGAGTAATGATCATAAAGATGATCAAATAACTTGGGAGGAGAACGGATGCACAGAGCGAGAAGTTGACGTTTTTAACCAAGAGTTAGAAAATATAAATAACCAAACAAAGATGAAGAATACAATAACTGAAATGAAAAATACACTAGATGGAATCCACAGTAGACTAAATGATACAGAGGAACGGATTGGTGAGCTGGAAGACAGAGCAGTGGAAATCATGCCACAGAACAGAAAAAGAAAAAAAGTTTTTTTTTAAACGAGGACAATTTATGAGACCTCTGGGACAACATCAAGTGCACTAATATTTGCATTACAGGGGTCCCAGAAGGAGAAGAGAGAGAGAGAAAGGGGCTGAGACCATATTTGAAAACATAATAGCTGAAAATGTCCCTTAACCTGGGAAAGGAAACATTCATCCAAGTCCAGGAAGCACAGAGAGTCCCATACAGGATTAACCCAAAGAAGAACACACCAAGATGCACTGTAGTTTTAAAATGACAAAAATTAGAGAATATTAAAAGCAGCAAGGGAAAAGCAACAAATAACATACAAGGGAGCTCCCATAAAGCTATCAGCTGATTTTTCAGCAGAAACTCCACAGGTCAGAAGGGAGTGGTATATTTAAAGTGATGAAATGGAAAACCCTGCAGCCAAGAATACTCTACCCAGCAAGGTTCTTGTTCAGATTTGATGGAGAGATCAAAATCTTTACAGACATAATTCAGGATTTTAAATTGTTTAGCTCTCTGGACATTATAATATGAAATTCTATGGCTTGCTTTTTGGACATTTTACTTTTAAACACATTTTCAGTTCTCATTATATGTGAATTAAAATAGAAGACTGCCTCTACCATATCAGGTAGGTGATTCGTAGCTACTCGTGGACTTTACAAGGGCAGACTACAATCCCTTGGTTAAAACTGCTGTAGCAGGAGCAATATCGTCTGGCCCAGTGTTTCTCAGTGCTGGCTGCACATAGAATCACTTGGAGAGACTAAAGGAAATATCAATGCCCAGATCCCACCCTGACTAGGAAAATCAGAAAGTCTGAGGCCAGGCACAGGTATTTTTAAAAATTCCTCCACCGGTATTAATGGGCAGCCAGGATTGGAATTCCTGGTTAAGAGCTCAGTTTTTGGAATCAGAAAGACCCACAACTCACTAGCTGTTTAGTAACAGGCAAGTCACCTGAGCATTCCTTGCCTTAGTTTATTCACCTGTGGGCCAATAAGTAGAGCAGCACTTCCCAATTTTTTTCATGTCATGGAAAACAGAGAAAATACAAATATTTGTAAGAGCATCCCAGGAACTCTAGGAACCAGTAAACAAGTAAGGGGAGGCGACCTTCTCAGGTGCTTCGACTCTCTCAAGGGCTGAGGGGATCAGTAGGCTGAGTACCTATCCACACTCTGTCCCTTTCGAGGCATGCCGGTTGGGAGGCTTTGCAGAGAAGAGGAAGTAGGGGGATTTTTACCCAGTCATCCCACCACAGACTATTCAAGCTAAAAGGGGACCTAAGAAAATGATCTGTTCTAACTCCTTCATTTCAAAAAGGAGGAAACTGAGGCTACAGGAGTGGGGTGACTCGCTCAAAGAGTTTGCCAGATCCGTATTGGGGATTGCCTTTGGTCAAAATCCAACCCCCAGCCAGGAGGTGCTTACCCTCCCTTTGATCACAGGGCAGCCATGAAACAATGCTTCCATGTCTTGTCAGGGGATCTGATTTGCATCACCCTGGCTGATTCACCACGTTGACTCCTCAGTCCCACGCTCTCCTTGCAGCCCAGGAGGCCGGCTGAGAGACAACTGTCTTAAAGCGTGGGTGCCCGTGCAGAATGACAGCAAGCAAGTTTCTTTGCTCTTTGCTTTTTCCTTTTCAATCTGAAAAGCTGCAGTCAATGAATGTGTGCAGAATTAAAGCCAGGAGTACGGGAACAGAGGTATAATCAGAGAGCCACTCAAGACTGACAAGTCCACAGCTCGGCATGTTGAAATCATTTGTCTAGCTGGAGGACTGTCTTCCCCCTTCAGGTTTATTTCAGTGGCGGGATGGTTGGGGTCTGGGGGAGCTGTTTGGGACCTGACACTTGAGCTGCTTCTGCACTGCTGATTTGTAACAGATGCTTGATTCTGGAAACGCTGGTTGCCCGGTTTACATGCAACTCAGAATTCCGTCCCCCGCCCACCCCCCTCAATTCCATTTCCCCATGCTGCGTGGAGATGAAAACCCCAAATGCAGAATAGAAAATGTGCTGGTGACAAAGAAAGGCCAAGAAGTCACGGGTTACACAGGTTTGGAAGTGGAAGCCAGGTGCATGTCTCCAGTATGGCTGCAGACTGCCTTTGAAACAGATGTCACCCGCTCCTCTGCCATTCTCTTTGCGTAAGGGAGATGCCGAGCTCCAGAATGGGAGACAATGGGCATTAATATCCATTGGAATGACAGCTGTTTATGACTTGCTTTGCTCAGGACACGTGTCCCCCAAGCAGAATGATTAGCGCTCCGGCAGAATACGATATTTGTGGGTAATCAAAAGCGAATGGCAAATCGTTTAGACTAATGGGAAGCAGGGTCCTCATCAGCCTTTCTGGAAGTTCTCACCAAGAATAAATAATAAAGTGAGCTCATAGCAGTAGCCTCCTTCCCACTTATAACATGGTGGATTTGTTTAGTGTATCCTGCGAAAACTTACCTACCTCGCCAGGGTGTTATGAGGATTAATTAATGTTTATAAAGTGCTTGGAATTCCACTGAAGAAATGTACCTTGTCGATGCAGATTATTATCATTCTATAGTGCCTTTCATCCCAGAATCTCAAAGTGCTTTCCCAACAATTAATTAAGCCTCGCTACACCCCTGTGAGGAAGGAGAGCGTCCTTCTGCCCTCGCTAATACAGCAGAGTTTCTGCACCTGAGTCACAGAGTCTAATGTTCAAGTCTCCCTCCAGGAGGGAGAGAGACCCCATTAGCAAGCATCCCTAAGTGCTTCATAATACATGACTTGCTAACAAAGCAAGGCAAAGCACTATGCCCGATCCTCATGGCCATAAAGACTTGTTTAATTTTGTTTGGTCCCTAATCGTCTGGGCTGCTTGTTTTATTTTTTTCTCCCGCCCCTGTAAAGCAGTAAGGTGCTTTTCAGATGAGAGCCCAATTAGCAGCTGTAACGAGTTACAGTGTTCTGACTATACCATCTAATCCTATTCCTTAGCATCTGTAATTCCAGTAACAGTTTGTACCTGTCTCTCACCATGCATACCCCAGAAGCTGACTTACCTTTTGCAAAAATTTTAATGGGATTATTAACAGGATGGACAGTCAGACGCCATGTTAGCAATCTAGAAGCTGCAGGCTTGTCTAACATATGAGCAGCTCAAGCATGTTCTGTAATTCCTTTTTCATTACAAGTGCAGTAATTCATAAGCACAAATCTCTTGTATTGGCTCCTTTTAAAAGGAGCCTGGAAATCAAGTGAGCATGTGTAGCATTCCAGTGAGTGCTGGAGACAAATGAGCCTGCAGAGTCCTCACCAAATGTGTTTTGAAACAGAACTTCTGGCATCAGATCTGGACAGGTTTTAAGTCAGGAATTTCCTCAGGAGACCAACATTCTAGTCATGAAAACCTGGGAGGAAAATCATGATTTCCAACTCTAATCCTATCTAAGGGGTTGAGTCGCTGTGTGATCTCAGAAACATTCCCTGAGCTCGCATAAAACTCCCAATTTCTCTGATGTTCATCTCGGAGCTGTAAGACCTGGGTGTTCAGATGAGTTGACCACGTGCCAGGTATGTTACCCTGGATGAGCCACTAACCTCCCTGAGGCCCCATTTCCTCATCTATAAAATGGGAGTAATTATGGCCGTTCTATGTACTTTTCATGTTGTTGTGTGGATGAGATCATTTTTATGTGGAAGTGCTTCGTAAACCATGAAAACTGCACAAATGTAAGTGGCTGCTAAGAGCAGAAAGCAAGTCATCATAAGAACCCCACAGCTCTATGATGACAAACGTGTTCATAATCATAATCACACAGAGGTAGCCATCTCCAGGTGTGGCTCACTAATTATTATCCATGCTAAGCAGCCCTGATAAGGGACATTGAAGAGCTCTAAGACTTGAAATCCTCAGGCATTGTCAGATGGATTGTAGCAGTTATGGTTCTGTTGATCTAGCTTCTTTCCCGCTACCCCACACCAACCGCCCTCATCTCCTAGTCTCCTAATTCTGTTGAGAATTCCTTCCCAACACTGTGTCGTCATGGTGGGGCTTTCATGTGTGGAGTCTCATCCACACCCTCCTGTGAGAGTGAGCACATGACACAGGCTGGCCAATCAGAATACTCCATCCTCTGGCCGAAGAAATGAGCATCAACTCAGGCATGGCCAATTAGAGCCTTTTCGATGATTGATGTTCAGATGTTAGGAAAGAGAAGTCCTATTTCCATTGAGATTGCAAAGCTGGAAGGATGTGTTTTGCCTGCCAGTTGAACAAAGCCTGTTTGGGAATGTCACCAAGCAGAAACAAACTGAGGCAAGAGAGGACGTTACACATAGTACACGTGTGTACTGCGGGGCAATGGCAATGCCTTGACCACATTAGCTGGGTCCCGGCCCAGGTGCACAGGGAGACTCCTGGTTTCCTGATTATTTGAGCCAACGAATTCCCATTTTACCTGAGCTAGTTTGGGTTGAATATCTGTTCCTTGTCAAGTAAACAAGTCCTTGTCAAGTTCCTTATCTGTTCCAATCAAGTAAAAGGCTTGATTAATTCAGGAGTGAACTTACCAGTGAAGAATAGACAAGAGTTATCAGTTCACCCTTGGAAGGGAGGTGAGCCTCATAACCCCAGCCTCTATGATTGGTGGAAGCAGGTGCTTTGTGAATCTTTTCACAGTACCTATAAAGTAGATAGAAAAGTGATTTGAAATGACCTTTTCATTTAGGAGAATGTAGTCAACCTCCTCACAAGTCAGTTGGGCATCATGAGAAGTTTGGGGTCCATTCTCTTTGCCTGCTTCTTGCAATTTAACCCATATTGTCAACCAGTAACTATTCTCCTGATATTAGTTCCTCTGTTTGGGCCTCCCCGTCTCTTCTGCTCTTACCCCATCAGAAGTCTTTGTTCTCTCTGTTCTGCCATTTGCATCATATAATTCTCAATAGGGTTTGGTGCTGTCTCGTGACTAGATTGAAAGCTCTTTGGGAACAAGTTTGGAGCCCCTAAAAGTATACCATGCTGCCTGATACGTAGTGGGGTTTTGCATTTATTAAATTGATATTGGCTGTGACATACTGCTCACTAGATTTAAGGGAAAGCTAAGGCACAAAAGAATGACTTGTTTATTCTGAGATCAATCTGATTGGTTAGACCAGTCAAGATATCTAAGAGTAACGTGTGTGTGTGTGTGTGTGTGTGTGTGTGTGTGTGTGTTTTAACTCACAGGCTTTTTGGTGACTGGATTGGGGTATATGTATACTGCACGGGTGCATGGTTATAAGTTCCATCTCTGGTTCCAGATGGCCCGAGTTCGAATCCTGCCACACTGTATCATTTAGGGCTAATTATTGTCTCTCTGTATCCTGCTCTCCTTCTCTGTAAAAATAGGCAAAAAATAAACCCACCTCATTATTGTGAAATTTAAATTGATTTGCACCTGTAAAGTAGTCAGAACGGTGCCCAGGTCATGGCAAATATTTAATAAATGTAAGCTAGTATGAAGAGTGCAGTCTGGCCTGTAATGCTCATTCAACTGTGGGAGGGTGTGTAGACACAGAATCGATCAGCACCTCACTGCTACACAGAGGGCACTGAATAGTTCTTGTGATTGCTTTGCCTGGGAAATCAGGTGCTTGTTTCTCCACCCTGAATCACTGTCCTGTGGGGTTGGGCAGCAGGTGGCAGGCTCAGGACAGCCTACAATGGTGTGTCACCACCACGGCGAGTCACAGATGGTGTCTGAGACGCGGTTCTGAAAACCAGCAAGAGGACACGCATCAGGTTTCAGTTAAGAATCACAGAGCTCTTCTTTTCGTGCTCGTCAATGTTTTTCTGGCTTGTTACCTTCGTGAACATTTATTTTTCTTTATCATGTCCCAACGGTAAGTGTTCACTCTCTATTTTTGGACATACCACTTTGACTTGTTCGCCAGTTTCCCTCCCCACTAGCACTGATCTGATCTTCATTTGCATCCCCTTGCTTGCATGAGAGACATAGTTGTTCACGAGTGTCAAACAGATGAGACGATTCACAGGGAAAGTTTATGTGTCCTCGGAGGCCTCCCACAAGGTAACTTCTGACCCCCATGCACTCCATTCACAGAGCTTTGAAATTTGTTCCGCTTGCTAACAAGTCGGAGAGTATTTACAGAGGAGGGATGAGTCAAATGGGGACCATGAACAGATGAGGAAGAGCCAATTGTTATGCTTCAGGTACATTTCCCACATTGGAACGCATGCGTCAAAGCCTAGCGGTATATACTGCATGCAAGGCACCCACGTAGGATAAAACTTGGTTAATTTACTACCAAGCGCTTTGCTTCTCCATTGCATAATCACTAATGTGCCCCCAAAGAGACAGTGTTGGAATGTAAGTCAGGGCAAGGAACCAGCCAGACACAAGTTCCAGTCTCATCAGACAGCTCCTTCCACTTTCCTGCCAATCCTCAGGGGCCATTCTGATCTGTGATAGGGACATACCTTGATGCCACTCTTGTCTGTTGACTTGTCTTCCGTGTACTTCACTGGTGAGGTATGTGTGTTTCTAGCCAGATTCCAGAGCAAGCTGGAGACATACAAAGGGTAATCGACCCGATGCCTTTGGGTGTGGAAGCTACTCCCAGCCCCGCCGCCCCATATTCTGCCTGCTGCCTTGTGAAAAATCTCTGCTCTGAAAACAGAACTCAGCGCAGCTTGAGAAGGGCCTGGAGAGGACGGCCCTTGCCGCACTTCCCTCCAAGACCTTGCTGTTAAATCTCCCGTAAGCTCTAGGAGCGGATTGTCAGCGATCCACTTAGCTGGGCCCAAACACCTCAGCTGCCTCTACTGGATGAGGGAAATTGCTTTCAGGGATAGATGCATCTCAAGAAAGTTGGCTACAAAATGGATTTCTATAAAGAGAATTCCATTTTCTCCTGGCTTCCATTACAAAATTGGAAAATTTGTCACACTGGGGGAAAAACCCTCTCAGGAGACTAAAATGAACTTTGGGGGTGAAAAAAATTAATGTAAAGCCACAGCAATGCACTGGGGCCTGCTGTGAACCACCTAATGGTTCACTTTTCCTTTGAATCATTGCCAGCATTTTGTAGAAGTGTTGGAACTCATGAACCTCACACACACACACTGTCAATCTTTTTCCCTCCTCGCCCAAATCTATTAGAATTGTCCCCATGACTGAAGGTCCCATTTCCATGCTCTCAAACCTCTCAAAACTTGGACTGTTTGCTCATACTAGTCTGAATGTGGCATTAGGCTGCAACACAAGATTTTATTCATTCATTCACTTATTTATACCCTGCTTCATTCCTATAAACAATTTGATGTGTCTTGCAGGGATAAAGATGATAAAATGGTATGTTTGCATTTCAGATTTACTTCTACTTGTTTGCCCTAATTAAGTCAATTTTGACATTTTAATGTCACAAGTTATAGCATTAAATAATAAATATTAATCTTTTTGAGTTGAAAGAGTTTGAGAGGTTATCTGGCCCTTCCTCCCTCCCAATATAGCTTCTACCATATCTTGTCCAGTGAAATGGGGAGATATTTCTACCTACACTCTGTAACAGATGACTAAGAAACTGCACAATACTTTTCTCATGAAATGATCTATGAGAAGCCCTCATTTAGGACACAAAACTTGGTGGGTTTCCTAGTGAGTGAAGAAAAGTTTGAGTCTATCTGGGAAGAGTCTGTCACAAATAACCCAGATCATTTCCCACTGCCACTATCAGACGATAGCATTTTTTTCTCTCAATAGCAACACCTGAGGCATTTCTAACCCCTCTTTCAGTTTTTCTTCCTTTTAAGAAAGGTTCCTGGAAAAACAAATCTTTGCTCTCTGAACTCCAGCTCCACCACCATCCCCTGCCGCCTGACAAAAACTGCTTATCTCGTTGTCACCCACTCTCTGACTCTGAAGTTCTGAAGTAGAACTTCCTGGACTCTGGCCACAGAATTCCCCTGCCCCAAACTTCCCCTTTTCTGGGTCAATTCTCCCAGTTATTTGAAGACTTTGTAACTATGAATAAGGTCCTTCTCTTAGCCCCACAAGGAGTGACAACAGGTCCCCTTTGGGGAGGGGAAAATGTGGGCAAGGACATTGATCTGACAGCTTAGTTGGTGGGCTGGTTACAAGAGACATCTCCTGATTTCCCTGCCCACCGTGTGGGCCAAGGACACCTCCTTCTGGCAAGGACACATCCTCCCTCAGACCTGTAGTAAAGCCCATCCTATCACGTTGTTCCAGGATCACAGGAAGCATCCTTACAATGTACAGTAGATTTATATAATCCGAGTTCACTAGATTATGCTGTTGTCACCCCAAGATCTCCGTGACTTACAGCGCAAAGGTTTGTGTACTGCTCACAGCATGCGCCAGCACATATCACCTGCGGCTCAGCTCTGCTCCTTGTGTCCTCTTCATGCTGGGATCCAGGCTAACAGGCAGCCCTTCGCTGGCACATGCCATTCTCGCTCATGGCAGAGGCAAAGGGCAGTGGCTGGACCTCACGATGGCCCTCCACGTGTCTTCTTGCAGGTGACATTGGTCACTTCCACTCTTGTTCCAATGGCCAAGGCACATTCATGGCTGAGTCTGATATCAAAGGGGCGAAGACATAACCACACCTTAGAGAAGGCACTGCACACCACAGAACGAAGAGGGATGTAACCCTTTCGCAGCAAACGAGGTGGATAATTGGGACCAATAATATAATGTCTCAGTTGGTGACATTAAAGCTTGGGGAAGGCTCCCACAGGGGCGCTAACTTGTTTATTCCAACTATAAAGTATCATGGAGTTTCACTGTCTAGCTTTTGGGGGCATCAGCTCACTGCTATTTCTTCAGGCAGCATCGTGTGTCCTCCACAGAATTTCTTGTCCCTTCTTTATGCCACACTCGTCACTCCCTGCCTCCTCACCACACACACACACACACACACACATGCTCCCTCCCCTTCATTCCCAGGCTCTAGTCCTTCCTAAAGCCTCCTTCTGTGCCTTGGAAATCTTTAGGGGTACAAGGCACAGATGCTCTTGCCCGGTCCCATTTCCTCTGTTGGATGAGGTAAGAAGAAAGCCTCAGGTCCTTCTGGTGAAGGAAGGAAGGACATAGTGTGGGCTGGACTCTAGGAGACAGCTTAGACAGCTTGATGTCCTTCACGCCCTCTCTCTGAATGTCTTTGGTTATGGTCACTTTTTAAATAAATCAGATATCTCCCGCTGCAAGACTTTATCTTCTGCCAAAGGGTTTCCCTGAGTTTATAGATGAGACTCATATTCTCCCTACTAGCAAAGCTTTTGTACCTTCTTAGGCTAAAAGGATACCTGTCTCCTTCACAACTTTGGTTACATATAAATTACTTTTCTGTTAATTTATCCTTGAGAGATGTGCCCAGTAGTTGCACTTTTAAGATTTCTCAGTGTGTGTATGTGCATGAGTTCCTTTTTTTTTTTTTTTGCTTTTTGTACATTTTTTTTTCAGCAGTAAATGAAATCCCTTCTGCCTCTTGATCAAATGGGAGCCCGAGGCAGGGAACCTTCCACATCCATTGAACTGTCTCACCCCTCCACCACCATCACATTTTCTCCTCTCTGCCAAGAGTGCCCCTGTTTCTTTGTACTCTTCGGGATCTTCCTCCTGCCCAGAAGCTGCAGGTACAGATGAGTATCTTCAAAGTCCTGTGCCCACGGGTGCTTCTCGCAGCATTGCACTGTTCCCTGTCATTCATCCATGGCCTCACATCACTGGTCAAGACCCCACATAGTTTAGGCAAATAGCCTGGGGGTGTTACCACCCTCTGACACTTCTAAATCATCTCTGAAACAATGCATATGTGCACCAGGACTTTCCCTTTTCAGTCTACCAAATTATATTTCTAAAGTCACGTAAAGAACTCCAGCCTGAACACTGCTTACACCACCCAGTTGCCCCTGGTGCAGAGCCCTCTATACCCGGAGTGGAAAGGGACCTTGAGCTGGCCCAGGTCAAGACCCTAGGACCACTCAGGTATGCAGTTGTCTCAGTTTCCAGCCAGAAAGATCATGATCTTTGACCTTCATGATGTTTGCAGTCCTGCCCCTGTGCCTAAGCCTGCTGCTCTGGGACAAAGAGTGCTAACCTATGAATTGCCAAGCTTTTTCTTTTAGAGGATGAACGACCATTTGAAATCATGTAAAGCCAGCCACCTAGTGAAAGGACACACATGGAGAGAGGGCTGTTGATAACAAATGTCCATTGAGCTCACGCTTTATAGACTCATGGAGGAGAAGGAAGGCGAATCTTCTAGGGAGACCAATCTATTCCAATCCCCTTGTTTTATAGAGGAAGATACAGATACAGATATACAGACAAAGCATCGAGTAAAACTTTGCTTGCAAGGCTGATGAATGACAGAAAGACTTCTCATCCCTTAAAGCAACACTTTCTGCTTTACCATGCCTCCTCCTTGGGCTAATTTTTTCCAGTAATTTTTTTCAGCAACAAGAAACCAACAAAAAGATATTTGAGATATTTCTATTTTTGAGACTGTTACATCATAAATAATGGCAACTTGTTCCCATTTAGATAGGAGTCGGTTTATTTAACCTAGTTCCCAGTGGAGCTAGTAGAAAAAACATTCAGTGGTTCTCCTCACCCAAGCACACCCTATCTGCTTGTTCCTGGAGAGATCTGCCACACCAACAATAGGCAAGTTATCACTCGGGTAGGTGTGTGTATCTTACTATCCATGCCTGCCAGGCCTGGGTCTTTCCCCGTCTTGCTCAATCTAACTCTGTGTCATAGATATACTGAAGGACAAGCCATCTCTTTGCATGGCCCCAACCAGGGAACAATTAGGTGCTTAGTAAATGCTATTGCTTGGCAACATATTTTTACTACAGTGGTGATAACTGTCTTTTTAAAAAAATCAACATCCTGGTGACAGACCCCAGTTTGGCCAACTGCTGCTGATTTGTGGTATGTTGCAAGATTTCTTTTGGCATCTATTCCCAAGTTCTTTTGCAGGCGTGTGGGTAAACAGACCACGTGGAGAGAGATGGGGAGAGCTGGAGCTTGGACTCTGAGTGTTGCCCTGTGGTGAAAGTACAGAACTTGGTGTCAGAAGTTTAGAGCTTAATTTCCTGCTCAGCCAACAAGTCTCTGTGTGATAAATAGACTGGTGTCCTGTACCCATAGGCAGAAAGACTGTCTACACAGCTCTGGAGCAGGGGGATCTGTTTATTTTGCAATTAGCAAAAGGTAAACAGTCTTGTCTGAAACATTTAGTAAGGATCCCAGACTTGACACTCCTTCCACTGACTGTAAGCATTGTCTTCCTCTTTAAACAACCCTCCCGCCACCACATTTTAAGAGAGCCTGAGAATTTTTTGTTGTTGTTCTCAACTCTAACAAATATCGCAGCAGCGTTTGCACACATTGACTTTTTAAAATTGTTTTCATTGGATCTGGGTTTTCTCTGAACATGTTCCCCTTGAACAGAAAGGATCAAAATACAAAAGCGATGATAACAGTATTTCTGATGGAATTGCCCAGGTGAGTATTTTAAAAATAGTAGCAGAAAAGGCTTTGATTCTTCCCATCACAATGTTGCAGAAGAGTCTAAATACAGCTTTGCACTTGTTTAACTGAAAGCTGCCATTTCTCAGTGTTGGTTGGGTGTTGCATCTCAAAATGATGAACACAGTTAACTTCAGTTACCCAAAAAAAAAAAAAATATGAGTCTTAGCATATTTACACGAGACTGTCATTGTTAAAATGATCCTATGAAACATTCTACAAGGAGAAGATCTACAAAAACTGGAATTACATAGAAAAATGTATGGGATGGGTTTGCATTTGATATGACTTATATTTGGCAAAAACAAGAAACATGAATACATTGAATTTTCCCGACCCGGGAAAAATTTGTCATTACTAATGGGGGTAAAAACAATAATAACAATACAAATAAAGATTACCATAAAATGACGCAGAAGCCTTTCATGATTTTTACACATTTTGATCTAAACAGTAGTAGTTTCAGAACTGATTCCAAGCAAATAGTTAGTTCCAGGTCAATCTATACTTATTGCACTGGGGTCCTTACTCACTTAAAAAATAGGGACTCCCTTCAAACAGTGTCTTCTTTTAGATTATTTATAATATACTTTGATTCACAACAATGTGATTTCCTATATTCTAGCTCAAGAGCACATTTTTTGCATGAGGCAAGGTACCCCATGATAGAAACACAACCCCATGGCCGTTGCATTGGGCTGCCCTGGGTAAGCAGCTGAAATGTGACTGGGATGTCTGGGTGCTGATGTTTCTTCTTGGTATGTGTGTGTCTGCTCTGCTTTGGGAAGGCCGGAGGGGATGGACACAAAAGGTTGGGTATAGCAATCCTAAACTCTGAGTCAGCTTGCCTGGCCACGGATTTTCAGGCAATTAAGTAAATGGACTTGAAAATTAACTCGTGGGCATGTGCAATGGGCCCTGTGCGGGTCCATTGGCGCTTGCCTTTCTTAAGGGTGATGTATCATTGATTCCTCAATGGGATCGCCTCGGTCTGGTTCTCCCATCTCAAAGGATGTCAACTCGGGTTCCAGGCAAGGAAGGATGGAAGACTTGGGTCATCTATTTCTAATCAAATGCATAATTTTAAAAAATTATTCTGAGACAGAGAAGCCTACTACTTAAGCCACAACTAAGGAAAAAATAATATGTGTTAAAGTAAGATTACTGCTGCTTAGAAAATTGTGACTTAAATGAAAACTCACAAGACTAGTTTTAGGAAGCCAGAATTATCTGGATCCCCAGGGACAAAAAATAGAAACATTTCCTCACTAATTCTTTTCTTTCTGTAAACATCCTAAAGGTTTATTGAATTATAGTTATAAGTTGAAAGAAGGCAGTTTGCCCTACTTGGAAGAAGAACATGTTAAGCTTTTTTTTTTTTTTAATTGTAACAGAGTTTCTGAGAATTCTAAGAAAAAGCAATTCCTAACACCGTAAGGGCAATATAATTTTGAATTTGGTTTGCAAGGTTGACATTTTGGAAAAATATAATAAATTATGTTGATACTTTGGTAAGTTATTTGGTAATTCATGTTGCTGTAGTTATTTTAAGACCTAGTGCATAAATATCATGTTTCCATTCATTCAAAGAGCATTTAGCCAGCACCAATCATGTGCCTGAAACTGGGTTAAACCCTGGGATTCTCTGATGAGCAATACTATTTATTTGATTAAAAAGTAAAATTAAGCAAGAACTATGCTCCATTGGGCCCCTGCTATAAAGATTGAATAGAATCACAGAATTTGAGGGCTTGAAAATATTTTAGAGATCACCTAATCCACTGCAACCCACAGAAAGAAATATATTTTACATGTGACCTAGAACACATGTGTTTATGTGTGTATGAAATATATATATATAAATGGAAACAGGTTTCATGAAACAATAAATGCTCTTATTTCATTCTGATCTATTGCATTTTTTAAAAAGTGTTGATCACAAATTTATGAGTTGATTTCATAACCCACTGATGGATCTCAAACTGGACTTTGAAAAACACCAGTGTAACAAAACCCCTTATCTTAAAGATAAGAGATTAAGCCTGAGCTAGGTTACTTGCTTATTATAGAGTCTTGGTTAATGGAAAGACTAACCCACATTCCCTGTCTGCTGTTTATTGGTCTCTATCACATTATCTTGTTTTGTTTTCCTCTTAGAACTCACTATCACCATCTGAAATGACCCTGCTCATGTTGACTTGGGTGTTATCTATCACTTGTACTAGGAGGTAAATCTCCTGAGAACAGTCATCTTCACTGAGGTGCTCACCATCATTCCACCCATGCAGAGTTCGGCATATAGTACCTGCTCAATAAATATTTTTTGAACCCTTGAGGGCTCTAAACTGGACCCTGCTTCAGATTACTTTGGAATAACAACATGCCTCTGATGAGTAAGGAAACAGAATCACAGAGAAATGAAACGATTTGACATGAAACATACATGGCATCAACAAAAAAGCAAGAACCAGAAACTAGGTCTCCTGACCCAGTTCAGAGCCCTGAGTTTCCTCTGACATGTCTGTCATCTTACATTGTTAATCCAATTATTAATGTTATTAGTCTGACTTGCCCTAGAATACTCCTCACCCCCAAAGCGCAACTTTTCTATTTTCCAAGGACTAGGGGAGCTCAGTGTTGGAGAAGATGAGGCCTGTGTATAGGGTATAGCAACATGAAAACATGCTTCCAAATGTGTTGAAAGGTCAAAAATTACATTTCCATCTTCTAAATTATGATCAAATCAAATGGGAAATCAAATGGGAAGTGTTTTTACATCCTAGATCCTAGCCAAATTCTAACAAAGAGACAAACTTGCTTTGTAATTTAATTTTGGGGGGCTTGTTTAAAGGGAAGCAAATTGCTTCTGGTCAGAGAGGTTTTTGTTTGGCCAAGTTTCCAGTATGACTTTTAAAACTTGTTAGAAACTAAACTCCAGGACTCCATGTCAAAGAAAAAGAGAATGAGAGAGAGAGAGGGTTGGAGAGAGCTTCTGACTTTAGGCTATAGATGAAAGCCCAAATTCTGCCAAACGACCACTTTTGAAATAACTCATATGGCAACTTACCCCAACTCACCAAACCTCCAGTGCTGACTTGAGAAAACCCAGCTTCATCTGGCATAGGGTTAAAGGGCTCCTCATGGCAAGTGCACCCCAGGCTTTTTCTGGGTAACCGCAGCAAGCCCAAAGGGTCCCCTGCCCATCCTGGGTCTTCAGTAAATCAATGAGTCTAACATCAGAGGCAAGTGATTGAGAACAAGTGCCTTTGATCCTAAGAGGAAAGTTTCCACTGGATTTTGATGAGTGACATTGGGTGTAGGGTTTGGGACAGGCTGGGAATATTCTGTCTTCTGAATCAGACTCAGAAAATAATAAATACAGAATGCCAGGCATGCCATGTTTTATCCAGTGACCCTAGACCAGGGTTTCCTCAAGTTTTTGTTGCCTATTTTAAAGTTGGGGAGGGGAAGTTTGGAGACTAAATGAAAAGTGATCATATTAATTGTGCTCTAGAAGCAATTTTCCATTTCATATTATCCCAGCATAAATGTTGCCCCTGCATTCCATTCACAATGAAAAACATCAGGGTACAGAACTCCCAAGAGGGCTGGTTTCTGCCTAATGTACCCAGGGGGAAAGCCTAGAAAACATTAAAGCAGTAGCGAGGAGTTTTAATGAAGTTAACCTGCTGAAACCAGGGGAGGTTTGCCTGAACTACACCTGAAAGCACTTTGATTATGGCATCGGCTTCAAAAAAACGTGGTCCCTCATTTTTGAGCCCTGCTGCACTGAGAAATAGAATTACACCTTTATATTCAGGCTAATTTCGCTGCCTTGCTGAGGGCCGAAAGCATTCTTAAGCATTTTGAGGATGGAAGGGACGGGGGCTGGTCCTCCATCCCCACCGGCCACGTCACAAGCCCAAATGGACAGAGGGTGCTCTGAACCCCTCAGTTTGGAACAGGTCCTAAGAATGTAAAGTCCAGCATGATAAATGCCTTCCGGTTCAGAAGAAAATAACCTCCCGCTTTCTGCTAACATTGAGCCAATTCAGGTTCTACAGGTTGGCTTAAAAAAAAAAAAAAAAAAAATTCAAATAATCCCTAGCTTTTATAAATGTCCCCTCTCTTAACACATAAACTCCCCTTAGCTTTTTAATATTACAACTTCCTGCTCCATTTCCTTTTATTGTGTGATGTGTTGCATTTGTTCAGTTCGGCTTTCTTTTCCATTTTTCTCTTCTGCTGATCTCTCTCCTAAATTCCTTTCCTTTCACATCTCTTCCTCTTGGATTTTAGCTCTGCGTTTGCTCCTATTGTTTTCTTTTCTGGTCACAGCTGCCCCCTAACGGTTTGGGCTGGAGAAAGGAAGCTGGGGAAAAATATGAAATGTGCTTTTGCTTTTAACTTGGAATGTAGTCTCGGTATCTCTGGAAGGATACCCAAAACCTGTATCAATGGGGAGGTGAACTGGAGAGGTGAACTGCAAAACTGAGAGACAGGGTGGGAGGAAAGTTTAAGTTTTCATTGAATACATTTGGCTTGAAATTTTTTAAATGATGTACATGTATTACTTATTCTCTTTTTTAAGTTTAGAAAATAAATAGAATCCAAGTCTGGAGATGGAAAAGAAGACAGCCTCTACAAATCATTTCTTGAACCCTGCAGAAAGCAAGCATCATTCCAATCCTCCTCGCCATCAGGGATCTCATCTGGAAACTAAGAGTTGATTGGCAGCTCAGTAAACTGCATAAGAGTAAATATGAAGTAGGAGAGTGGGAACTAATGACTATGGTGGGTGTAAATTAACCCACCCTGGAGTATCCTCAATAGCAAAAGGTCAGCTCCCTGACACTTGCCTTTCTGTCACGACTTTCACGCTCAAATTAGCAACTATTGCCATCATAATGTAACAATCACCTGACATGTAGATGTCTAATTAAGGCACCTTAAGTCACAAGTTACAAATCTGAAAACAGCAATAACCAAACAAACAAAAACAAAAACACCAAAATAACCTTACAAATCAGTGGGACTTTAAGAGTGTAGGTATGCATGTGAAGGAAGGAAAAGGAATGCACCCTCATGGATGCAAGATGCACATTTCCAGGAATTTTAGTCTATGAATTTAGTGAGAGAATGGGAATCCTCAGTTCAAAATATGATTTTCCTTACTGGTAAAAAATTTCAGATCATAACCCTAAAATTTCCCATCACATCACCTATAAATGCCACGAAGTTACAAATAAGTTCTTGGCCTGTGTTTGTGATTGTCAAGAAGAATCTGTATTTTTTTAGGGGCTAGGAAAAGCCTTTGTCCAAAAATCCAAAAATATCTCCTCTGAAAACCCTGCCAAGATGCCTAACATACTTACTTTCTCTTTGGGAAAAGATACCCAATATAAATAGTATGAAAATGGAATATCCAGTTAAGCCCCATCCATGCATTTACATCTTCTTGGGGGATAAAAGGTTATCAATTTCAATGACTGATCTGTCTATGAACTGAAGACTAAAACCAGCTTTAAATTCATGAATGAGGATGAAGTCCAGGAAAATCCCAAGCCAAAATACAAAACTGAAAAGGGGTGGAAGTCATTCAAACCAACCCCTTCATTCTACATGTGAGGAAACTGGTTCCAAATTGGTTATCAGATTTTTCAAGGGTAGGGGAGACCTAAGGCCCATCTGCCCTGACCTCAGGTTTCTGCTGCCCCAACCTGCTTCTCTCCACTGAGGGCTGGAGCTGAGGCCAAGATCCTGGAGCGCCGTGAAGGTGCTGATTCCTGGTGAGTGCTCTGGAAAAACTGTCCAAGAGAGCAGAGAAGGGGCACATATAATACAAGCCAGCCCTTCTCTTCCTCGCCAAGCAGACACCATACGTTTTCAAATGATACCTCTGCTGATACTGGGGTTCCCTTTTGGGTGAACAAGTGAGGTAGCCTCAGAGACTAACAAAGGTGTGAATTTCTAGGGCTTCTATGGGTAATCTCCTGCTCTGGTCTTTTGATTATCTAAACCCGAGCTGTCCAATATGTTCACTAGCCCTTAAACTCATGTGGAATCTCTCTTTTTTTTTTTTTTTTGAGAGGCTAGGAAATTAAAATTTTTTAATAAAATTAAATATAATTTAAAATTCAGTTATCAGTCACACCAGGCATATTTCAAATGCCTAATAGCCAGGAGAAGAGCACAGATACCTCCTTCATTGCAGAAAGTTGTATTGGAAAATGCTGCTTTAAAGTGAAGGGTTGACAGGGTCCTTTTTGAAGCACTGGTGCCTCAACTTGTATAAAAATGAGTGTAACAGAGGAAGAGCTGCCTCATGCTTAAACCAAACAGAGTAGCGAGAGCATTATGACTTCTTTAGTTTTCTTTGCCAAGGATTTCAGGGATGTTTGAATGAATTTTACACGTTTCACTCGTTTTTGTTTTTGTTTTTTCTTCTTTTTTCATTCACAAGTCTCCCCTACCTGATCTAGTGTCTGTGTCTGAGAAAGAGATGAGAGACACACACAGTTTAGAGTGAAGGAGATCTCAGTACTTTATGGAAATCTGCGAGGATTCTGGAAACCCACCAAAAATAATATCAAATAGAAACTACGAGGTGGTGTTGATTGTTTAAAGAGTGAGTAGGAAAAAACCCTATTGACCAGAAACCTGGACTTCAGCTTCAAACAAAAGAGAGAATAAAAAATGAAGACCTATTACATTTTAACTGAAGCTTTGCCTCTGAGACAGATGCAGCTAAACATTAACTAGGGCAGTGTAGTGAATTATAGATTAAGATGCAATTATGTCTCCTATCTCCCTCTTTCGGGGTGAGAGCTTGTCAGTGTCAGGGCTCAGATAAGGGGAAGCACCATGTGACAGGTGGTATCTATTGTGGAAGCATGAAACTTCTGGAACTCTTAGATCTTGTGTTCCCAGGAGGCAAGACCCCAATGTCTTACTTGCTTGCATACCTCCTGCATAGTCATGCTTCCACGAGCATTTAATAAGCACACTGCAATAAACACAGGACAGAAAACCATACCTGAAACAAACCTCTAGCAACAACCAATGGGTGAGTGGGTGGGTGGTGAAAGGGCTGGATCCAGCTCCATAAACCCCACCAGTTGGCACTTTGAACATGTTTTTGCAAACCTCTCACACCCATGAGGTGAGGCTCTTGGTGTTTTCAAAAGGCTCTTTGCTGTCACTTCTAAATAAATATTACAACATAAACCTGGAAACACCACCACTCTGGCATTTAAAGGAACATGTTCTTAGGGGCTTTTCCCAGATACTTGAAACATCTATTCCCTATCTGAAAAGTTCCTGGAGAGGAAAAGTGAAGAAATACTTGTCCAGGGGTCCTTCAATGGAAGGGCATATATCAAAGGTTATGTGCAAACACAGTGTCTCAGAACAGAGGTTCTCAATTCTGGCCTGATGAGCATTTACATCAGAATCACCTAAAACGTGTTAAAAATACAGATTCCCAAACCCAAGGAATCTGATCTGCAGGAGGATATTGTCCAGGGATCTGAATTTTTACCACTTTCCCTAGGTGATTCTGATGTAACCTCGGGTTGGAACTGTCGAGCTGGAAATGCCCATCTTTCCACTGGGGTGTGGCTAGGTTACAGCTTTCCCCTAGCATCTTTTACAAACCTGTTTATGTTCCCCACATCCCTTCTTGTCAAAGGAATGGAATGTAGGATGGGATTATCTATTATTATTTCACAATGAAGGATAATGATGTAAAACGTCCTAGGTGAGTCAGTGATTCTGCCAGGATTCTCGACTTCACTAGTTAGCTGTTTTCTAGTCAGTTCAGTGTTTCTGTTAACTAGCCCATTGTTTCTGTCAATGCTACTAGTCTTTAGTAGGCAGGCTTCTCTATGGGACTCACACGAGTGAAAGATGTGGACTCACAAAATAATGAAAAGTACGGTGACTGGCTCCTCACCCCTGCACCTCTGGTCGAAACCAAACCAATTGCGGCCAAACCCCTGAGATTCCAGTCTAGACAAAAACTGGGGCCGGCAGGTCTGAGCCAGTCCCATTCTGGAGAATTTCCCTAAAGATTCATTTTCCATAGGGCACAGGTGGGATTTGTGTTGAGTCCCCAGAGTTCTTGGAAGTCCTGAATTAAAGCAATTCTAAGTCCCCCCTGAGTCCGTGGGCTCTTGTTCAGAGTGAGCTGGGGGAGATCTGGTCTCAGTCTAAATCTGCCCTGGTCTGATCTTAAAGGGCTGTGAGCTGGAAGTAAAAGCACCGCCAGAAGTGCTACTGCAGGTATTGTTACCATTATTTATTGAGTGCTGCCCCCTAGAGGATTCAAAATGGTCTGGCCGCTGGGAGTCCCCAAGGCTCTGAACCAAAGACTCATCCTCTACCCAACTGCAGGAAATCAGGACTTGACTCAGGTGGACTGATTAGAACTCTTGCAACAGTCATACTGAGGACTCCCAGGAAGTAAGTTAGCTCCTTCTTAATGACTCCTCTGAAAAATTAAAATCCATGATGCTGGGAATCAGGTCCAGGAACAGAACACTGAAACTGACCCTTCTCCCTACCAGACCAAAGACCCTCGAAGCATCCTGATAGGGACCTCCAACCCTGAGAACCTGAGAGCAGAAGTCCAGAGTTTCCTTCTTATGGTTTCCCAATGGGCTTCAGTTTACTTTTTCTTTGTCTCCCCTTCACCTGAACTCTCTATAATGTTCTCAGAAACAGAATTCTTCCATGTTCGGCACTTGCTAGATTGGTTGGTGGTGGGGAGGTGATCCTAAATGACTCTCTTTATTAAACCTGTGTCACTGTAGATAATGTTATTTGTCCTTAAGTTAGTACCTTGGCAATGATAGAAGCCGAGATCTCCAATTAAGTTTCAAAATCCAGACCGCCTCTTTACTCCATTAAATATTGGGGAGCAGTGGTCTTTCTTTACAACTGACATTTAAACAGGAAAAAAAGTTAACTTGGAGTTTTTAATAATACGGATGTGCTCTCAAGGCCAGGAAGGAAGGGGGGAAAGAAGGACAGGAGAGAGAGAGAAAAAATGAAAGGAATGAGAGGTAGTCTTTAGGCCAGCCAGGGAACATGCTCACTGGAAAAACTCACCAGGCCTCGGTTAAATGCCCTTTCAAACCAGGCATCTAAGATTAACAGTGTGATATGCAGCCAGGGGATCTACACAGCACTGTAAAATCCTTGCACGGCTTGGCTCAACTATTTGCAAATGACTTCTGATTCAATTTTGTTTTGGTTATCTCAGTGTAAATAACAGTTAAGTGGGAGTTACAGATTTTTCAAACACTAAAAGTGATAAACAAAGCTAATGGCAAGTCCAGATAAGGAGGAAAACCACCCAGAAGAATCCACAAGCACAAGCAAAGAAATAAATGGGATAGTCAGATGTGTGTGTGTTTCTTGTCACCGAAACTTTATTTTTCTTAATCTGCAGAGTGGCAGAAAAGGTATACGCAAAGTGTTATTTAGACTGTTCCTGTTAAGAGTCTTTATGATAATGTAGTAATAGGAGCCTAGTGAAGCAAGACAGTTCGGAATCCACAAAGCCATCCTTAGAAACAAAGATACAAGTGTTTTCCCAACTGTTAGCTCGAGGCTCCCTCTAAACAGGCTTCACGCCTCCATTTAAAAATAGTTGGCATAATGCTGTTTTCTTTCTCTCGGCGTTGTGTCCACATTTCCATGGGGAAATGTGAATAGAAGTAGTTACAGTAGCATTTCGAGAAACCTTCATGTACCTGGACTTTTTTTGGACAGTTGGGGGAATCCAATTTAATTACCTGAAAAATTTCTTTGAAGAATGTCTTTCCTCTTCTTCTGATAGTTACAAGTCAGGAGCGCAGGGGAAACTACATCCTCACCCAGAGAGGACGGGAGTATGTTTGGGATACAACAAAGGATCCGAGTAGTAAACGCAGGGAGTGTTTGGGGTTTTATTCAGCCGGGGCTGACCGTGTGTGTCGCCGCCACGCACTGCTGCCTGTGCGAACGCATGGCTGAGCTGCCGCCCGACTCGCTACTCCAAACACCGTACGCCACCCAACGCCTCTTGTAACGCCATTGCGCGTGGCATTGTGTTGGGTTCTACGTGTGTGGCACGGGAGTCGGGGAATCGGGGGAGAACAAGAATTTCCTCCGTTTCCCGCGGAGTATTCCTCGGGCGGGGGCCAGGCGGCCAAAGGCAGCGCGCCCTGGAGGTGCCCGGGGGCTCTCCTTCTCCAGGGCATTACGCACGGGCGGCCCGGCGCAGCCAGGCGCGGAGGTGCCCAGGGTGGGAGAGTGGTGACCGGGTGGGAGCTGCCTTAACTTTGATCCGGCCGCGGCCGAGGGGGAAACCACCGCCGCCGCCCCGCCCGAGCCGGGTGCCGCCGCGCTCTGCTCTTCGCCGCGCGTCTCCGCGGCTGCCTCTTTAATCAGGAACACAGAAGGGGCGGGCCCTGAGCCGGCGCGTAATCGGATAGCTCTGCCGCCGCTCTGACATCCACCCGCTGCTCGGCCTGAAAAGGCAGGGGGGAGCCAGAGGGGAAGCAGAGAAGGCGAGCGAGGCAGCAGCCCGCAGCCCGCCCCCAGCACATCCTCAGACGCGCAGACACTCGGCAAGGCGCTAGGCGAGGTGGAGGTGAGGGCGGGCGCGAGCGAACTCGGAGAGCGGCTCGCTCGCTCGCTCCCAGGCGATCCCAGCCGCCGCCGCCGCCGCACCACCACCACCACCACCACCACCAGCACCAGCAGCCGCCGCCGCAGCAGCTTCCTTCCTCAGACTCCCCTCTTGAGGCTGGCCAAGCGGGTGTAGCCTCTAGGGGAGGCTCCCGCTAGAGGAACCCGGTGAGGGCAAGAGCTGGGCGGCCGCCTCCCGCTCGGGCCGTCCGGCGGTCTGTGCCTCCACCCGCGTGTCGGTCCCGAGTGCCGGGAGATGTGTGTCAGTTTACGCCTCTGAGATCACACAGCTGCCTGGGGGCCGTGTGATGCCCAAGACAAGTCTTGGCTTTTATTTTTATTATTTTTTCCTTTTTTTAACGCTTGGCTTACGGGAAATACTCGTGATGTTGTAGGATAAAGGAAATGATACTTTGAGGAACTGGAGAGGGCATAGATGCGTTTTGTTTTTAAGAGAGGAAACCCGTCCTCTCTTCCCGACTTGCTCCCTCTTTGCTGATTTGAAGAGCTACCCTCCTCCTGGTGAGGTGGGGATCCAGCAAGAATAAAGGTGAAGACGGGCCGCCAGGACCCAGGAGGGAAACACTGACCAGTAGAAACCTTTGCAGAGGATACTGTAAGGAAGAACATAAGAGAGAGAAAAATACAAAGACTTATAATTAAGCAAGAAATCTGCAAAAACAGCTCTGGAGAAAGCTTCCTTCTCCAAAATGGATATGTTTTCTCTCACCTGGATTTTCTTAGCTCTCTACTTTTCAGGACATGAAGTGAGAGGCCAACCAGGTAAGCCCCTGAAAGTTGTTTTTTGTTTTTTCTATTCATTTCAGTATGCCTTTACCTTTAAAAGCAACTGCTAATGCAGGGGGCCACACGCAATGGCAAAGAAGGAAGATCTCTCAATACTGAATAATTTAGAGAGAGATCCCAGCCGGCCCTCCCTACACCACCACCGCTGCTAAAACCCAACTTTTCTCTCCTGCTAGGAGTGTGTGAGTGTGTGTGTGTGTTTTGAAACATAGACAGAATTTGGCGGTGTTCAGATGTCACATATGGACTGAATCAAAGGTTTAAAAATACTACAAAGCTTTTGCATTACAGTTTTGGGGAATTTTTTTTCCCCTGTCTTGAAGCAGAACACATCTCCCTTGAGTTTCTTCAACCTAGCCAGCGAAATATAAATCATTTGCGTTCCCTCCCCTTAGCTACATTGAGCAATGTTAACTGAAGGGCTTGGGAACTACAAGAGTCTAGTTTGGGTTTTCCAGTGCTGTAGATTGTTTGCAGAATGTGTGGATCATTGGGCTTAGGCTGATGGAGCAAGTTGTCTTGTGGCTGAGCTAGGGGCTTGGGGATGGGCGCTTCTGGCAACCAAGGCGTTTGGTCATTCAGCTCTCTTTCCTGCTGTATTTTCTGGGGAAGTAAATCATGTGTTCTTTTAAAAATTATTATTAGATAACACAAACTATGTGGCCCTCAAAGGTCTCTCATTCTTGTGAAGTGGTTAGAAACTTTTGAGTGGAATTTGTTCTCAACCACTGCCAAAAAGGGTGCGTGGACAGACTGCAGAGATAAGTACTGCAAGGCCCAGAACCGTCTGGGGCCAGTATTTGTGAGCTAGGGGCACACTCTCTGAGAAGGGCTGGTTCCAGGGGATCCAGTGGGCCATGTTCTTGTTTCTGCATACCACTCTCCCGGGTGAGCCTCTCTCCCCTCTGACAACAGTGTCTGCAGTCTGACAAAACTCTTAAAAGCTGCTACAGGTGATTGAGAGTGGGGAAACCATCCCGGGAGGAAATGGGGGAAAGAAAGAGAGGAGAAAAATCCTTCCTGAAGTGCCCTTACCCGCAGGCACTTCGGAGGCTGCCACTGCGGCGGTACCACGAACCCCTTGCAGCCTCCCGGGCCCTCCCCCATCACAGCGGGCTAGTGGGAGCCCGCTGGGGGAGCCCGGGGCTCTAATTCTCACTCCCCAGCACTGGCACGCACCCCACTCGAAGCTTGGGTGTTTATTTGAGAGGGAGAAAGATTCGCGAATGCCCTTGTTATCCAAATCCACACGTTTGCTGCGTCTTCTCTGCCATAACTGGTCTTCAAAGCAGTTGAAGATCGTATCAAAGAGATGGGCTCAGGTCCCACCTGGGGAGATTTCCTGTGGCTCCCCATTCCCTGTTGCCTTAATTCTAAGTTCCCAGCTTGAAGCGAAATTAAATTACCTCCCACAGACCTGAAAGCTGCATAAATTATATATGTGTGATCCGCTGTGTGTATATGTGTGTGTGTGTGTGTGTGTGTGTGTGTGTGTGTGTGCGCCCGCGTGCGCGCGCGGTGAGGATGCCCACGGTACATTATGTATTCAGGCACGGACTCTGGTAGGCCCCGGCGCGCGAGCGCGCGCACACTGGCGCACACACCGGCGCGCGCGCACACACACACACACACACACACAGACACACACACACACAACTTAAGGGTCCGTGTGCTCTGAGGGGCGGTAGGGGTAGTAAAGACTAGGGGGCCATCTCCTACCCCAGATGTTCTCACATCTGTCCCCGAGCACTGCGCGGAGTGTGTACGTGTGTGTGCGACGTCCGTTCAAACCCACTCCCGCTCTGCCACCTGCCTTCCGCGCTCTCTGCAGAGCCCCCTCCCACCCCAGCCCCGGGCCGCGCTGCGTCACTTCTAGAGAAGCCCAGAGGCGCGGAGCGCGGTGCTGGTCGCCCTCTATGAGGCCTCAGGCAGCCTCGGACCCAGGGTGGGACCTCCCGATGGGACGCGGAGCTGGGACCCGCCCGGGGTGGGTATTCTCCCTCACCCGAAAAGGCGATCGCAAGCTGCGGGCCGTTCCGGCTTTTCGTCGGAGCAGCGGACTGGCACCGGGGCCGGCAGCGGGTGGCAAAGGGCGAGGCCCAGCTAGACCTCTGACTCACCCGGTGCGCGCTGGCCGGGAGGGCGCCGTGCCGGGGAGCAATTGGCCAAATAACCTCGTGGCCACGGCGGGCAGCCTCTTGCACTGGCGGGCGGCTGGGAGGCCCAGTGGGCGTCGCGCACCAGGCTCCCCCTGTCCTTGCCGCGCCGGCCGCCTTGCCAGATCGCAGCGCCGCCGCCCGCCTGTCTCCCTCCTGTCCCGGCTCGGGGGCTCGGGGACTCGGGGCCGCTCGGAGGGCCCTGCCCGGAGCGCCCCCTCCTGCCTCCCGCACTGCACTTTGCGCTGCATTACCCCTGCTGCCCCCAGAGAGCCGGCTTTGAGGGGCTGGGGGCCCGAGCGCTGGACGAGCTGGGTGGCGGGAAGACTGGGTGGGATTCGGAGCAGAGGTTGGAGGCGCAAAGGAGGCAGCTTGAGCCGCGGGAATGCGAGCGACTTGCGCGGCCTCTAGTAGCGCTGCGCGCCGGGCGCCCGCGGGTGCGCGCGAACAGGTGAAGAGCACGCGGCGCGCGGGCATTCCACGTGGTGGGGACGTGGTGGCCCCCCAGCCTCCCCCCTACCCCGCGCTGTCTCTAACGCCGCATCGATTTGTTTGGGCTACGCAGCAGAAACAAAGCCGAGCGATCCATAAACATTCTATTAGGGAAAAATATTCCCAGCGAAAGCAAAACCGAAGCTCAAGCCTGGGCTAAGTGGGCCGCCTCCAACTCCTGCAGCCTTGTCCCCTCCCCCTCCTGACTAAGGACACCTCCAGGGAGAAGCTTGCGGCATTTCCTCAACGCTGCCCATTGCCAGAAAGTTAAGTCGCCGCTGCGGAGAAACCTCTGCAGTCGCCGGCGAGTTCCGCCTCCCCTCCCCCGCCATCTCGCTCTTTGCTTTTCCTCTAGGGAAAAAGAAATATTCACGGCCAATGCTTCATTTTCACTGATTGATTTCTCTTTAATATCAACATAAGTTAATGGAGGCGGGGCGAGCTGTGATTAAACGGCTGCCCCCAGCCTTCGCCTTGGGCTAGCGCACCTCCGTTTTTCCCACCAGGTCCCCGGCGCCCGGTGACTGGGTGGGGGGAATCCACAAAGCTAACGTCCAGGGGCTGGCGGGGGTGGTGGGGTGGAATGAACCGCTCGCCCCTCCGGGAACCTCTGCGGTATGGGTGTGGGAATCAGCTTTCCGGGCCAAGCTTAGGGGATCCGGCTCAACCGTGTCACCGCTTCTGCGGCTCCGGTTGAATTTCTCTGGAAGGGGATGAGATCGGCGCTCTGGTTTACTGGCGTGTGCTCACCACTCGCCTCCCTCCCACCACCTCCCTTCCTTTCGGTTTCAGACGGAGAGGAGAGCCCCCTGGCGCTAGCCATTCCCGGTCAGCGCCTGGCCGCGGAACTCCCCTTTGCTGGACTTAATCTCGTGGTCAGCGGGGGACTGGGTTTTGCTCAGGAAATCATCAGGCCCTGACAATGGGTTTCTTCAGATAGTGGCAACTCCCAGCCCTAACGTGTCCTCACCTCCGGGACACACCGCTTGGGGCCAAAAGAGCCCGGACTCTGTAACCAATAACTGCCCCTCCCCTACCCGCCCCCCCCCCCCTCCCGCCCGCCCGCCCCTTGCCTGGAGAGCTTTGATCTGTGCTTGAGTTTTAACACCATTGCCACGGACACTGGCAAACGCGGTCAATTCAACCTTCCGTCTGGACTGGATGATCAGATAAGAGGTGTAAATTAGCTGTGGGAGACAGGTCTGGTTCAAACAAATCATGAAAGAGAAGCAACGGCAGTCTAGGCTCGGATAAGAGTTTGAAGAGGGTTTCCCTTTTAGCCTGTCTCCCCGGAATTGCGGGATGGCTGTGGGCAGGCATAAAAATTTGCAAGCAGATCTATAAACTCCTGGATTCGGCACAGACAGCCTGCTCTAGGCTCTGGGGGACTGGTCCCGTGCCCGCATTCAGTGGGTACCCAGTCAACTTTATCCCATAAGCAGCCACTGGAGGTAGTGAAGCTAGTGCCAGTTGCCAACAGAGCACACAGTGCAAAACAGTGGAAAGGGAAGAGCTCCCCATGAGGGTTCCAGGGCAAGCCCCTTCTTGTCCAAGTTGTGCCCGGTAGAATTGTGTATGCTCAGGCAGCACCTCAGGTCTGGACTTTTATGTCATGCGGTGGAGCCCTCAGATTAAGCCACAGAGCACCCAACTGGGAAAGTGAAATGTTGGAAGGCTGCAGTGACGAGAACCCCAGGCTATCCAGACAGGACTCCTGCTGTCTACCAAATGGCTCTCATCTCCTGCTGTTGAATGTATAGTTCATATTCTGCACCCGGAAGGTCAGTTCGTATCTTCACAGTGTAGTCGAGTCTAGGAGTCCAAATGCCAATTCATATGCAATGAGGCATGAAAGCAAATAACAGTTGGGGAGGGGCCCCCGGGGGATCAGTGGGGAGAGACACCATAGACTGGATGGTTCTGAGGACCCTGTCTGGTGTTTTTCATTTGACTCAACTGCTCATTAAAGCGGTCAAGAGAAGGAGCTGACTTTGGGTGACCCAAGTGTGAGACAGTTCTGAGTTGACAGAATTCAGAGCCAGGTTCATTGGTAAAGAGTTTTCAGAATATATTCCCCCAAAGTCCAGTTTGGTAAGACTTTAGGAAATAGAGATGCGACTTTCCTTTTTTAAAAGATGGAGCAGAAGCATAATATCTTTTTAATTTCTTGCACTGACAAGAAAAGACTTGAAAAGTGACATCTGGGCAGTAGTTTGTAGTAGCATTAACATATTTGAGGTATTGTATCATCTGACCATCATTTGCCACTGGATAAGCTTTGAGGCACCCTCTCTGAGTGTCACATTTGTGTTTGATCCCTGGAAGTTAGTCTTTGTATGCTTCCTTCCAGGTAAGGCATTCACTTTTTTTTTTTTTTTTTAATTAACCCATTCCTGGTATTGCGGAAGTTTGTCCTAGGGAGCCTACAGCCTTTTTCAAAGCTTTATCTGCTTCGATGAGACATGGCTGAAGGCTTAATGGTCTCATTACCTAACAGGATTCAGTGGGGTTGGATTCCAGGACACAGTGGCCTTGTAAGCATGGCTGGCCCTCCAGGAGAAAGCATCTTCTAAAGGTTTAGGAAGCTGTCAAGTTTAGATAAGGCTGAGCTCCGATCCTAGGGGACCTTGGTTGTATTAATAAGGAGAAATTAATTTTTAACCACTGGGAACATTGCCAAATTATGTGACCTTTGGCAGACCAGCTGTGCGATAAAAATAAATCCCCCATCTCTGAAAATGCTGCTCCTCTCTGGTAGAACAATAACCACGTGGCATTTAGGATGGGGAAGAATGGGGTTGAGGAGACAGGAGAGAAATGGCAGCTGCGGAGAAAAAAACCCTCTGATGTTGTGACACATAGTTTCAGACTTGAGCCATCTAGTCACACCCCTACCACACCCTCCCCCAAACTCACACCCCGGCTTCCAGGATGCAGGAAAGAGGGCCAGGATGACAAGGATCTGAGGTGTGCCAGGAGTGGAAACTGTTCAGTGCCTCCAGCTCACTCACACCCCAGCCTCAAACACATCTCTCATTGTTCACACACAGATTCCTGGCACGGGGGAGAAAAGGGAGTTTTCAAACAGGCAAAACATTTTTGTTGCCCTAAATGCCACTAAATAAGTTTGTCACTGAAATGTTTTGGGGAGACCTGCATCGGACTTCCCAGCTTCTGAAGCATTGGAGCCAGACCACCTGGATTAAACTCCAGCTCAGCCACTTGACAGCTCGGTGATCCAGAATCCTTAATCTCTCTGTACTTCAGTGTCTTCATCTGGAAAATGTATTTGATAATAATAGCTGATTTCTAGGGCTGTTGGGCTATGTCAGATTACATAGAGTACTGTTTAGTACATATTAAGCTGTCTATTCGGAAGTCATTTAATCTTCAAAACAGCTTCAGTGGAGTTAACAGTATCTGGTGATCGCAGAAAGATAGAAAGCACACTAACACCCATGTGGTAAGTTGATGTTACTTTTATGAGTTTTTTTTAAAAAGAAGTAGGTAATTACGCATTCTCAGCTCTTACCCCACTAAACCTTTGTCTGGATTTATAAGCGTCAGATGATCTCTCGGCACACTGTTCTTCAGAGACGGATGTTCTCTGCTGGATTCTCATCTTAGATTTACTTCTGTTCTTTGCATTTTTTTTTCTCACCTGGGTTTTCTACTTTCAGTGTTCTCGCCTCTACTGATTTTTTAAATCTCTCTCTTTTCCTTCCCTCCTCTTCCATCCTTCATCCCTGAAAGTGTGCTCAGCAGGGAGTGCTGCGTGGAAGGGGCTCCCTGAATGTGTAATAACTTCTACTCTGGCATTAAGGCCCCTCAGCAGCTGAACTCAAAAAAGTCGTCATAAAGACAAAATAGCTTTTACCCAGCAAGATTCTTAATAATCGCATTTCCCTCTGGGTCTTCATAAAGGAGTCATGATCTAATCCAGAAAGAAAAGGGAGGAGGCTGGGAATAACAAAAGGAAGGCGTGCAGTGGGTAGGGCTGCTGGCCAGCTGAATGCACACAGCCAGTGGATACCCTGCTCACCGCCTCTCAAGATCCCGTGATAGCCAGGGATCCAGGTTCTGGCCAGTCTTTCAGCGAAGAAGATAAAGGGAATTGCAAATTACTGGACCAAGCGGCGATAATAATTGTTTTGATAAAGGGGAAAAATAAAACAGATGTGCCTAAAAGGCAAATTGGGGGCCAGGGGAAGGGAGCCGGGGAGGGATGGGTAGAGAACTAAACTGAGACCCAGCAAGAGTCTAGTGATGAAGCAGTAGTTTGAATCTTCTTGGCGCTACTGAAAACAAATATCTGGAGCTTGCCTTTGGGAGGGTAGGGGGATGGAGTGAGGGGGCAAGAAAACCCTCAGATAAATTAACTTTACCATTATTAGAATTAAAATGTAATATCTTTTGAACTTCATCATTATTATCTGAGGTTATTGTGTCCTATGAGATATAGTTCACACTAGCTGTACCTTGATCTATGACTAGGTATTATTATCCCAGACAAGTCCTCTAAACTCTCGGTTCACCAATTAAAAAACATTTGCATTTAATAGGAGCTGTGGGTCGGGAAGGAAGGGTAGTAGCTGGATAAGCAGAACAATTTGTGACAAGGCTTTCTTAGAATTTGTGATACCTACTGATGCTTTTGGTGTTACGCCAGTCACTTATTAATTCATTAATTCATCAAGCCTCATTGAGTCTGACTTTTGGGAAAGACTCTGGATTTGATGCTGTATGGTTTGCCAAAGATGAACAGGTGGTCCAGCAGCGTGGGTAAGGCTCTCTCACACCTTAGAAGATGCTAAAGAGCTTCAGCCTTAGAGGTTGGGAAAGGTCACTCGTGGTGTGGGGAGATCAGGGAGGGCAGAGGTGCCGTGTGAGCCTGGATTGAGAGGATAGATGATTTAGAGCTAGGAAAGGCATACCAGGGGAAGGGGAAATGGGAGCAGAGAAGGGAACACTTCTTGTTTGGGGAACGCTCAGAAACTGCAGTTTAGATGGTGTAGAGGCAAATAATTGCAAATCAGGTTGGATATAGTAGCTTGTGCCAAATGCAAGGCCCAAATTGCTGGGCCAGGGGCTTTAGATTTCATTTACTAACCAATGGGGAGCCATGAAAGTTTCAACAGAAGCCTTCAGTTAATCAAAATAAATGAAAAAAATTATATTACCTTTTGGAGAGGCCCTAAAATTATTCTTCTTCTATTTCCTTCCCCAAATGTCTGTTGAAAGGGTCAGGAATTGTAATCCCAGATCTCTCATGAATGGCATCAAAATTGCATTTGCAATGAGGGCTGGGAAAGAGTGGACATAAATATAAACTAATGATATTATATTGGCTGCCCTATTGGAATTGTGTTTGTTTATGATATAAGATGACAAATAACGAGGTTACCACAGGTGGCATGATTTGAGGTCAGGGAAGGTAATCGCCTCAAACTACATTTTAAAGATTAAATGAAGGTTCATTTTTAGCATCCAGACTGAGGGGAAGAGACTTCCCAAAGGCCCTATTTCCAGACCCAACTTCCAGTTCTCTCCTTGGTGAATTCATCGGAGGTGTTTCAGAAGAGGAAGTTTGCCTCGTTCCTCACTTCTTTTTCCATGCTCATGTGCTGGCTTCCTGTCCCGCTCTCTGATTCCCTCCGTCCTGCCCTCCCAGACGCTTCTTTTATTCAGATTTTGAACTTTACCATTGCAGAAGTTCACAGGGATTTGCATTTGCTGCGCCTTCAGGAGCGTATCACTCACTGCCATCCAGCCCCATAAATTGAATAGATTGCATCCCTTCCCAGTTGCCTTAGGAAGTGGTCAAACAGCCACATTCCTGGGCTGATGGATTGGCTCATTTCTTCCCAGCTTAAGCCAAGATACAGATTTTATGAGACTGTCTTGTGACAGGCTGAAGTCGCTTTGAATAAAACAAAATCCAGCCTCAGCCCACAGAAATCACTCTTTAAAAGCAGCTTATCCAAGGTTAGTGAGCAAAATTTGGTTCAAACCCTGAGCACAGGACTTAGATGATTTGAGTGAGAGATCGGAAGAAACTCTCTTTTTGGTCTTTCTTTTCATGCATCACTGTTGTTGAGATGCTCACGCACAGAACTGTGTATCCCTAATATTTATAAATAAACAGCCACAGACTCAGTTAAGAAAAGAAACGCAGGTCAGTAGAGCTAATGTGATTGAAAGAGACATTTGAACTCTCCATAATGCAGGATAGATACTTTTATCTGAAGAATCCTGGAGTTTTGTTTCAGGCTCACTAAGCAGATGAAACAGAAATTAACACCTTGTGTAAATATCTTATTGTCTAGGAGGGTAGAGAATCTTTTAAATTTGGGGTTCATCTATGGGTTACAGGATTTTTACTCCCTCCTCATTATACAGGCTTTGAATTTTAGAACTGGAACTGGCCTTTAGAACTACTCCCCTCATTTTATAGATGAGAAAACAAAGGCTCAGAGTTGTTTACTAACTTACCCAAGGTCACACAGCTTGTCAGTGGGGAGACCATACTTGAATACAAGGCTTCTTACTAGTTAAGTGGCAAAACTTATCTCTTTTGAAATCATAGAAAGAGCTGCTTCTTTTCCTTGCTACCAATAATTAACTAAAAACAATGCTGTGGAAATAGGAACAGGATGGGATTGTGTTGTGAATAAAGGATAAATTATAAAGTAAATAAAGCGTATTATTTTGGGGGAAATGAGACTGCTTTTCTCCACCAAGTGCCCTCAGGTATATATATGAAATTGATGTCTTCTAATCCTTCTTTCTCTTTTCTATGGCATTTTAAAGTAACAAGGGAACTGAGA
The DNA here is from genome assembly GCF_028023285.1 of Balaenoptera ricei. Lineage (NCBI taxonomy): Eukaryota > Metazoa > Chordata > Mammalia > Artiodactyla > Balaenopteridae > Balaenoptera > Balaenoptera ricei. Next base: position 91,395,457 of record NC_082645.1, read on the forward strand.
TTTAGTGGGTTTCAAACCCAGTCCCAGGAAGTCCTGATGTTCTTACAGAGAAGCCCCATCAGAGAGGAGGGGAGGGACTTCATGGCGGGGATACTGCACTGATTCTGGTCACCCTCCGTCCCCACACCCAAGAAGAGCTCCACTTTTAGCTGCTTTGCACATTGGAGTTCTGGATAGAGTTCTGATCAAGGAAAACACAAACACTTCTAAAAATAACTTTGAAACCTACACACTTAATTCAGTCCTCTCATTGAATTACAGTTTAGGAAGCTGAGACACAGGAAGGTCACAGGGAGTTGAGAGTCCACGTGCTGCATCCCCTCTTCTTGCTAATGTCAGCCCCCCTCCCCTCCTAGTAATCTGGTCCCCTTACCCCAGACCCACCTTTGACATCACCTGACTCTCCCATCCCGTATCCAGCCAGCCTAAGTTTCCTGTTTTTGCCAAGGACTTTTACTTTCAGTTCAGCTAAACTGAGTGATCCGATTCTTTTACTGTGGGACAGCCCCACAGCCTGTTGCCTGCTGTCACCTGGTGTCTCTGGCCATCGTGAAGTAAGCCATTGTAATCTGATTATTTTCAAGTCCTGGCCATCCAGTGTTTCTTTAAAACAACTCCAGCTGAATTTCCTTAGGAGTCAGACCAGGTTTTTAAAGAAGATCTGTTACTCCTTCTTAATAAGTACTTCCTAAATATCATATATTATGAAAGAACTAGTGCTTCGTCTTAAATTGGGTTCTATAGGAGGGTGAGTTCCTTCTGAAACTGGCCTTAGAATTGTAAGTGGATGGGTCCAGTATCCCTTTACCTGATCCCGGGCCAGGTTACCCCTAGGCAGCATCAGATGGTGCTTAGCTCACCAGCAAACAAGGGCATGTGAGAAAAACAAACAAAAAAAGAGACAGAAAGATATGAAGGTCAGAAATAATCTGACCTTTTATATGTCAAATTAAAACACCTAAGTAGTCATTATGGGGGAAAAATCAGGCCTTTGTGACTTTAGAACTTAGCATTCCCTTGATTTCAAATTATGTCCAGAGGTGTCACTTGAATCCTTTCATCCGTGGGCCTCTTCATCTGACCTGACCTGGCCCATCCCTTAGGTTTCCTTCCCAGATGTAGGGGAAAACCCGCTCTGAACCGTCCAGGCCTGGCTTTGCCTACTTCTCTTTGGGAAGTGAATTTGCCCCAGGTGAAAGGTTTTCACAAAATAGAGAAAGAAGTCAGTCTCTTGTCAACTTGCCAAACAGGCTCAGTAGCTAAAAATTCAACAGGGTCAGCTTCCCTTCTGTATGTGGAGATTGGCCTAAAGGCGTTTGCCCTTGAGTTCAGCCCCCTTTTGGCTGGGCTGGACTCCTCTGAAACAGGATAGAGAGCACTTATGCTGTTCCTTTTGGAAACTGACAGAGACCTCCCAAGCCCCAGATGGTGTAGCTCTTCAGAAGAAAGTCTAGCTCATTTCTATTGGGGGCATGTTTGTATTTCAGAAATGGAAGGGTCCCCAAACCTGGAAATGAAAGATCAGTTATTAAGAGGAAGTGTAGAAGGATTAAGTGTGTTTTCTTTACAATTTTTACTGATGATAGATTTCAAGAATTCAGTTCTCTTCAAGAAAAATAGAGACAGAAATTCTAGTATTTATCTTGGTGGATATATGTCTGTGCAAATGATGTATGATATTTTACGAGAGGGTGTGAAAGTGTGTACAGGACTAAAGTGTGAATTTCTAATATGCATATGTACTGGATATATGCTCGATATCTATGTTTGTGTGTGTTTCTGAGTGTGAGTGCCATCTAAACAAGAGTGTGAGTTTATAAATGTTTGGATATTGAAAAGGTTAACTACACGCAAGCAAAGCAGATGTTTTAATGAGTTCTTAAATATTTTAATAAGTGCCTTGATTTTCTTCAGATAAAGAAAGAACAGGAAAAAAGAAAGGGGTTACTCCTTTTTCCTTTGGTTAAGTGAGTTTTAACAGCTGAAAATGCAGACTCTCTGCTATGGGATATATATAGTTTAATTTTTTTTTAAGTGGGGAAATGATTACTCCTGGTGTGGGTGAGAAATGAAACCTTTCTATGAGGAAGTTTCCTGTCTTTATTGCTGATTACATGTGCCTGGTCTAATGACTAAAAGCTTAAACTTGGGGGGTGGGGCAGGGAACTGAGGGAGAGAAGTTCTTTGAAGAGTATTTGGAGGGAAGCAGGGAAGGGATAAAGAAGGAGGGAAGGAGTTTGGATGACTTGGTTACAAAACAGGAGCTCAGCTCAGATTCCATCTGATGATTTCCAAGGTGAAAAATGTGGTTTGGGGTGAGTTGGTGGCAAGGCTGCAGTTTTCAGCAAAACAGCTGGCAGAGGAGCTGTAGCCAGCAGAAAGTTTCCTCTCCCGTTAGCTGGGTCCGAGCAGCTGGTGATCTAAATCCCCACACCTCAACCTTTTCAGAGGGCCACCACTCTCAGCCCTATTTCACGCCCACGAACCAGGACCAACGGGCCACAGTTTGACTTGCTGGAAGTCGTTGGGTGCCCAGCATGGTGGAGTGGTGTGGACACCTGGAAAGACTGCAGAGGAACGGGCGGCACCCGGCTTAACTGCTGGCCTCATCTCAGTCTGGGCGGGAAGGCTGGGCCCATTGTCCTCCTGGACTGGGGAGGGTGCGGGGTCATTAGTTAGAGGATGATGTGGTCTCTGCAAACCAGAGGAAATGGCCTGCTTTTGTTTTCCACCCAGTAGGAAATGGAACCTGAATCCATTAGATTCTGGGCAGCTCAACGCGGCACAGTTTGAGCTCTTAGAGGCGTGATACCTAAGAGGCTACTTGTGTGGGTTTGTGTGTCCCAACCATCACTGTGCAGGGTGCCCATCTTTTATGCGTTTAAAGCCTGTCAGGCTGGTAATCTAAAGCAGAGGTCTGGACGACAGTAATGCCAACAGACACGGGGAATAGGAGAGTGCACCTGTAGAGTTAAAAAATGCATGACCCTTTCCCTCAAAGAGTGAGCACAGGAGAAAGCCCCGTCCTGTAGGGTAGCTGCTGAGCCAGAATGCATAATTCACGGACCCCGTGCTGTTCCATGCAGATGGCGATATTAAATCGTGATTGATGCTAAGAGAGGCACACATCTTAGGAAGTTCTCCGAGAGGCTTCTGAATATTTCCAGGTCTCTTGTGCCTTCCCATCTTCTGTTCTACCGTGGTATTAAGCCGAACCCCTCCATTTCCCAGGAACCCCTCCTGGGGATGACAGAGCTTCACTCCCAAATATGAGATGCTTCAAATGTCATCACCCACCTCTTCTGCCTTTGAAGATCGCCCCCTTCCCTCCTGGCCCACATGAAGCTGTTTACCTCCAGCTGGCACTGCTGAGGGGGAGGGGAGCAGCTACTGCCTTGCAGCCTCCTTTCCAAGGCTGGTCACCACTGGACAAAGCAGCAGCACACTCTGGTGGTGGTGACCGGGCAGGAGGGACAGCGGCAAAAAGCTTGGAGAAAACACAGGCGTCCACTCAGCACAAAGCACTTCTGTCAAACCTCTGAGGTCAGAGCCAGTGGATTCTCTCATGCAGATTTTTCCACTCAGTGTATAATGAACTAATAAATCAAATTTGTGGTGTATTTGGAATTAAGTGTTTGGGGGTTTTGCTTTTTCTTTCTTAAAAAAAAAAAAAAAAAGAGCTGAAATCACCCTCCAGGGCCTGTTCTGGCCCAAAACTGAAAATGCTTCCTCCGCATCACATGTAATTGTTACCAGGCTCACTTGTGGGTCGGCACCACAAAACCACTATTGTCAGTTCCCGGAGTCTTTACTTCTGGCTGCCTGGGCTGGGCTGGGGGACACCAAATCACATGAAGGATTTATGAGATAAAGATAGAGATGCGAGGTTTGAACGAGGAGAAGATGGGCCAAGCAGGGGAGACAGGAATAGGCAGGGAGGCATTTTAAGTTTGCAGCTTTGTTGGTTTTTTAAAATCTCAGACCATGTAATTGGGAATATTTATGAGCATTTTCTGGAATATTTTCATTTGGCGAGTGTGTGTGTGTGTGTGTGCGTGTGTGTGGTTTGGGTGAGTAGGGGGGAGGATGAGCTGAAATAATCTCTTCCACTGAATGAGTAAGTAGGTTAGTCTTCTGGACTGCCATAAAAGGTCTGTAAAACTGTTTTAATCAGCCACTGGTAGAGAGGAGAAACAAGGAAAGGAAAAAAAAAACAGACTGTAACATATTTGAAGTTCTTTACTTCGTGTGCCTTCTCTTCCAGACCAACCCTGTGGAGGTCGTTTGAATTCCAAAGATGCTGGCTATATCACCTCCCCGGGGTACCCCCAGGATTATCCATCCCACCAGAACTGTGAGTGGATTGTTTACGCCCCCGAACCCAACCAGAAGATTGTCCTCAACTTCAACCCTCATTTCGAAATCGAGAAGCACGATTGCAAGTAAGCACTATCCTGTGCCATGTACATCCACGAGACACACACCCCCCCACCCGCCTCCCCAGGCTTCTGCATGCCTGCCGCCTCATGGCAGCACCCCTGGCCCTAGGACCTGCTGAACAGTGGTGGATCCTGGCCCCAGAGGGAAACCTCAAGAGATTTATTTCTTGCAGTGGAAATAAAAGCCTAGTTGATCCCATAGTATGGAGGAAAGCGCCTTCCTGAGTGAAGAGTGTAAAGAATACACCCTAAATTCAAAGGCTGGCAGTGGAGGAGAATTCCACGTAGGGGCAGGGGGGGGGAGTACACAATGCCAGCTCTTGACTTTAAGATTGACTTTCCCCTTGGAGATCTCCCCATTTCCACTGCCTCTCCCACATGTAGGAACCCCAAGCAGCTTCCTTAATAAAACAGTAGCCAGATCCCCAAGTGGAGACTTCCTGTGTATCCAGCCGTGGAGGGTCAGGCTGTTATTTCATGAAGCAGCAGCAGGTTTCCTTATAGAAAGAGAGCTAAAAATCTGAGTCTGTACTGGCAGGTCTGAGATTCGCATTGATTCTTGGTATCTGTGCTGTACAGGTTAGAGTCTCAAAGCAGGTGCTATGGATTTATTTAACAAACACTCTTCTAATTGCTTTGTAAATATCAATCCATTCAATTCTCACAATGGCCCTGGGAAGTTGGTGCCATTATGACCTCCATTTTGTAGATGAGAAAACCAAAGCCCAGAGAAGTTAAGTCACCCGAGGTGTCTCAGCTGGGCTCACAACATTGGTCCTTCCATCTTGGAAATGTGTGGCTTAGGAGAGACCAAGCAGACATTTAGACATCTGTGAGTGCTTTAGAAATGCCATGTCGCAACTTCCCTGGTAGTCCCGTGGCTAAGACTCTGCGCTCCCAATGCAGGGAACCCGTGTTCCATCCCTGGTCAGGGAACTAGATCCCATGTGCCACAACTAAGAGTTCGCATGCCGCAACGAAGACCCAGCGCAGCCAAATAAATAAATATTTAAAAAAAAAAAAAAAGGAAGCAAAAAGAAACACCATGTTAACACCGAGGTCCCTATAAGTTAAGGTGAGGGAGGAAGCAGCATTGCAATGTCAAGAGTGTGAATGCCCTTTGTACTGTCTAGTGGGCTCCATCTTAAGGTCTTTCCTCGCTGAAACCAAAGTGAGAGTTTTCTATGCAGGATAGAATGTGCCAACGATCATATCCTGCTCCAAACGAGTGCCTAGAACGTGCCACTGCTCTGATGGGTGTTCAGTGGCCCCTTGTGATTAATAAGTAGTCTGAGCATTCCTTGTGACCAAAGCATTGTGAGGACTGAAAAATTAATAAAGGGATCAGCTAGCAGGAGAAGTCCAAGGGAGCAGGCCTAGGTCTGGGCCCGTGCTACCTTGTGGGGGAGAGCAGGGCTCCTCTTTAACCAGAGTTCAATCGGGGGGCGCAGTGAGTCAATGTCACTGTTATCTTCCTAGGACTCCTTTGCACCTTCGTAATGGTTTTTTCCTAACAAGAGGTAGTCTTTGTTGAAAACAGAAGGGTTTCCCGGGTGGACGCCTCATGTGACAAAGAGTCATAAGATGGAGTTATAATCCCACATCCACTCTTGACTCCATGGATGACATAGGGTAACTAATCAGTTCCTCTTTGTCTAAGTTAAATGCACAGCCTTGTGTATATTTGCATAGCACCTCAAGGCTGCCAATTCCCTGCCAGTGAACTTTACCAAAAATTTCTGTTAGAAGAGCTTCTTTATAAGGTATAAGGCTTCTGGTGCCTCTGTCTGGATTACAGAAGGTTGGCACAGACTGAAGCGTGATGTACTGAGAGCTTGGGTCTGAGCTCAGAGAACTTTGACTAATCACCTGTCTCAATGGAGGGCCAAAATCTGTTATGCTTATGCCAGCAGATCTCCCAGGAAAATTGCTGAGAGGTCATCTCATGTATATTCATAGTGGCAGAGAGAGAAGGCATGCTTTTGGAAGGGAAAACTCAGGAGCTGGTAAGCATGGCTTAAAACATGTTGGAAGCACAAAAGGCCAGGGAAACATGTTCCTGCCCAGTTTGGGGCTGTGGCGTACCCCTTGCCCTCAGGACTCAGCCCCAAGGATGGAGCGAGCACAAGGTCTCTGAAGCCACTGGGAACAGAGGAACCAAGACGTTGCCTCTGGCTGGAGTTGGAGTAGGGGAAGCAGGTAAGTTACAAGGTTATTCTGAAGCTTCTGGTACTTACCGTCTGTACCAAGTAGCTTCTTGTTTTTCTCCCCACTCCCCCAATTCCATGCTTCCAGCTTGAACCGAAAAGTTCAGGGAGGTCAGAAAAGGATCTTTCTGGAGTCTCTTTGCCCCAGTGCCAAAGTGTCAGCAAGATGCTCTTGGGGTCACGCCTCTGCTACTTAACCTCATCCTTACTTCTCGTACCCTCCCCCATTTCTCCTCCACTCCCCATTTCTCTCTCATTCTCATTAATTTTTCTACTTAGAAAGACACATCCGGTTCTCTCCATCTCTCACCCTGCAAGGTATTTTCAACAGTCTTCACTGCCATCTGCATTCAGGGTAAATGGGTTCCTCCTCCCCCACTGCCTTGTTTCACTTTCTTGTGAAGGGGACAGTTCATCTAATTGAAGTCCTGAAGGTTCTGTCCTGTTCCTCCTCTCTCCCGCTCTCACTTGCCTTCCAAGGGAGCTGCCGGGTTGGAAAGCACTTACTATCAAAGGAAATTAGCATCCTTTCTCCTTTCATTTCGGCGCATGTTTCCAATTGGATTTGGCTCTCAAGGCCCGTAGGGTAGACACCTACCAAGAGAAAAGGGCCCAAAGGTCCTTCTGAGGAGAGCTTGCAGCAGCAACACCCCTGCAGAAAGAAAAATGAGTAAGAACGTCAGGGAAAAAAAAAAACCCAGCCCCGCTGTGCAAAAAAGGCAGTGGTCAGCGTGCCTGCCCTTTTCTGTTTTCCCCTCTTCTTCCTTTGTGCAGGATTAACTGCAAAGATGGCCCCGTGACCTGGGAATGGGTCCTGCCATGAGAGGATTAGCCTGGCCGGTGGCCCCTGAGCCTTTGGCTCCCTGTCCCTTGAAATCCACATCCTAAAGGTGGAGCCCGTTGGTGAATAAACCCCAGACAGACAGACCTTTTCCCCTAACCGTCGCTTGCTAATTTTGTTCCATTTAAGTCTGCCGTCTGCTTGGAAACTTTCACTCACCAGCCCCAGTTTTGCCTGAGTCAGTACAGTCCGAGGCCACCATCTGCAGTGAGCTCCCAACTCCTCCCTCTGGCCGTCTGCAGGAATCCAAGCCCCAGGACCCACTGGCTGCTCGGAGGCCTAGTCACCGACTGTAGGCAGAAACCAGAAACCCCTGTGGCCTAGCCACATCGGTGTGGCTGAGGGACAAAAGGGCAGGACTCAGGGCCATCTGAGCAAACAGGGAGAAGCCACTTCATTCCCTGCGGTGGGGAAGAGCATCGTGCCTACTGCCTTTCACTTGAGTCATCAGCCAAGTGGCTGAACCTTAGGGCTTTAGGAGCATATGCATGCAAACTTGAATATTCTTTTTTCCCTTTCTGAGACCTGAAATATGTGTATTCTTGAAAACACCCACCTGTGTACGATACACAGCTTATTCACAAGCCCTCGCACAAGCCTAGCATCCCACCCCATCCCGGAGGCCCAAATAAAACCAGAATCAAGAGTCTAGGTCCTTTTAAGAACTGGTTATTTCCAGATGGATATCTTGACAAACATGCTTCAGAAAGTGCGAAAACCACTAGGAAGACTTGAGAGAACATTTCTTAGGCTGAAAAACCCACACAGAAACCTATACTGATAACTTCATGTGTATGTTCAGCACAACAAATCTCATTTACCATGCCTCATTGACATTTCCAGATTCTAAAACATACTCCTATAAAGTTCCAAAAGTTCCTCTTTAGAAAGATTTCTGATTAAGAACGTTCTAAATCATGTGCCACGCTTCCTCGTCTTCTTAAACAAAATTAATGCTAAGGTGAGTCAACTTTTTCTCAGTGACTCAGGCTTCTAATTCTAAACTTGACGTTTTGTGACAGAGGCTGGGTAATGTCATGTTTGGGTATTTAGATATGAGTTTTTGTTGACCTTTTAAACTTCCCAGGCCTCATTGTCCTCATCTGCCAAACTTGGACAATGGTAACTACTTTGCGAGATTTCAGTCTCTTGTTTATGTAGATACACGATAAATTCGCAACTGGGTTATTAGCATCTTTGTACTTTGGGGGAATGTGTGACTTTTTTCTATCAATACTCTTGCTGTCATCTTCTGTTATGACTATACCCCTCTGCCCTCTTTTTACCCTTTTATTGTGGGTATGGATTTTGCTTCAGGAGGTTTTGGTGTCTGTTGGGAAGTGTTTAGTCCTGGGGTCTAAGCTTTGTCCCAGGCCGGTGCAGTCCCAGGGCCAGCACGTCTGGTTTGCTTTAGTCGGCCACGCTCATAGCGGAGTGCGTCCTAGTGTGCTCTCCCGGGGGCAGAGTGTAAGGGCATCAGTGCATGCAGTCCTTGGCATTAGTTGAGCTGCTCACCGTCTTTTCTTCTGAAACCATCCCCCCACCCCACCCCACCCACATTCTGGATATTTGAGGTTTGGGGGGATATTCAGCCTCTAGCTAAGTGTGCCGGATAAACAAAGTGCCCTTGTGTTTATTTACGACCAGAGGAGCTCTCTAAATCTTAGAAGATACGTGTGCTTCTCCCAAAGTAGGGGATGCTATCTTAGGAAGGGGGCACTTTCCCAGGTTGATAAGTTGACTACAGGAAGCAGAGGGAACATACCAGACCTCAGTAATCGGGCCCTTCCCCAGCCGGCCAGTGAAGATTCCCTGTGCTCAATAAACATCCTCCGACTACAACCTTACATCTGCAGGAGACCCTGTGAGGGCCAGGGCTCAGACCCTCCTCCCTTTCCCCTCCAGTGCCCCATGGCACGATCCCCTCCATTCCCCCTTGGAGTCCTTGATTCCTCCAGCTCTCTTTTAGGGCCCCCTACTCGGAACTCCCCAATAGGCGTTGCATATTGCCTTGATTTGCTTGCTGTTTGTTCGTGTGTGGTCATCCTGTGTTCTGAGCACGTAAGTTCTCTAAGGGCACGGACCGCATGTGTCTCACCTCTACCCTCTAAGGTGCCTAGTCCTAGAGGGGGCTGAGCAGGGGCATGCAGATGATTGTGTCAGTGAGATTTTTACATCTGAGTTGCCAGGATGTAAGTCAGCGTGGCATGAACCCACACTGGAAGGTCAACAGAGGTGTCTTCCCTAGTCATCCATCTTGTGATGTGACATAATGACAGCAGGAAGATAAGACACGGGATCACAGAAGTTACTAAGCTCTCTGTGACTTGATCTTTCATCAGCAAAGTGGCAATAGACCTTTCATTCGTTCCTAGATATTAAACATCTACTATGTGCCAAGCGTGATGATAGCCTTGGGAATTCAGTGATGAGTAAGTAGATTGTACTCTTTGACCCTATGAAATTTAGAGTTTGGAAGGAGGGAGCAAGTAAAAAAATGTGTGGTTACTGATTAAAGTTGCCACATACGGAGCATCACCTATGAGCCTGACACTGCCAAGTGCTTTACATGCATCATCGCATTTGGTCCTTGCGACAAACGGTGAAATGGGAAGTCGTTGTTACTCTTCCCATTTTACAAATGAAGAATCTTGGGCTCAAAGAAGGTAAGCAACTGGCCCAAGTTTGCACTCTTTTTTTTTTTTTTTTTTTAAAGAAATTCACGTTCTTTTATTTATTTATTTATGACTGTGTTGAGTCTTCGTTTCTGTGCGAGGGCTTTCTCTAGTTGCGGCAAGTGGGGACCACTCTTCATCGCGGTGCGCGGGCCCCTCACCATCGCGGCCTCTCTTGTTGCGGAGCACAGGCTCCAGATGCACAGGCTCAGTAATTGTGGCTCACGGGCCCAGTTGCTCCGTGGCATGTGGGATCTTCCCAGACCAGGGCTCGAACCCGTGTCCCCTGCACTGGCAGGCAGACTCTCAACCACTGCGCCACCAGGGAAGCCCCCCAAGTTTGCACTCTTGAAAGTGGCAGAGAATGGGACGAAGTGAGAGAGTGGCATGGACATATATACACTACCAAATGTAAAATAGATAGCTAGTGGGAAGCAGCCGCATAGCACAGGGAGATCAGCTCGGTGCTTTGTGACCACCTAGAGGGGTGGGATAGGGAGGATGGGAGGGAGACGCAAGAGGGAGGGGATATGGGGATATATGTATATGTATAGCTGATTCACTTTGTTATACAGCAGAAACTGACACACCATTGTAAAGCAATTATACTCCAATACAGATGTTAAAAAAAAAAAGTGCAGAGAAGGGATTTGAAACCAGAACACACTACTTTGCAACCTGAGCTCTTTACTCTCATGCTCTATTGCCTCCGCCAACACCATGCATTCTGACCTGGGACGTGATATGAGCCCTGGGATCTACCCTTGGCTGAGGAGATCAGGGAAGGCTCCCTGGAGGAGGCAATGCCTGCACTGATCCTGAAGAAGTTAGCCAGGCAAAGGGGATGTGAGTAGGGCTGGTGGCCCAGGCAGAGAGCATCATGTCAAAGGCAAGAAGGGGAGAGAATTTGATGTCTTCAGGAACCACAGTAATGTAGGGCCATCCTGGTGGCTTGTTGATACAAACCCCCTTCTCGGTGAAGAGATGACTGGGCAATGCTATTTAATTTTATTTCCTGGCCAGACAACTTCCAGCATCTCAGAGAGGGGCTGTGGTCAGGGAGCAGGAAAGAGTGAGATGAGGGGGACTCTCTGCTGTCCCACTCTCCCTGGTCAGAGAGTTTCTACAGTTTCTTACCCTATATCCAGGGACCCCCCCCCCAATTTAATGCCTGAAAGTGGGGTATGGCCTGGGGAAGTCCGGGTAACACTCTGCATTAAGCTCCGCTCGTCAGTTTACTCCTACACAAGACTCCCTGTGAACACACATCTCTTTCCTACGAACAGAGGGCAGGAGGGCACAATGCCCAATTAGACGTGTGGCTTCAGCTGGTGTCCGCCTGAGTCTCTGGAACTCAGAGCAGAGTGAGAGTTCTGTGTGGTTCAAGAGGGTGTCCTGCACTCAGGAGAGACCCTCAGGTTGATTACTCATGACATTGTTACAGATTTACTGCCTGCTCAGCCACAGAAATATTCTGATTCCCCCAAGGAACCAATGAGCAGCAATACTTTTCTGTATCACAGCAGCCCTGCTAATGACAGAAACAGATCCTCTCCAGGTACGCGGTGCAATAAACGGGAACAGTCCTGCTGCCTCGAGCTCAGCTGGCAGCCAACCCCACACTCACCAGCCTTGACCAAGGACTCCACCCAGCACTTTAGCTCGCTGAAGAAGTGGGGGAAACACCGCAGATTGTTCTTCTCCGCCTACCAAGGTTAAAGAGCAGTTGGGACAACGGTTATTTTTGGCAGTTTGTTTTTAAATATGCGATGTTGCAATCCCAACTCTCCAAATGCAAGCTTCACTGTGGATGTCCTTCCTAACAATGCATTTTTATCTTCTCATTGAGGAAATCCCTTGAGATTTTCTAGTACACAATCCCACTTGTTCTGGCTCTCAAGCCTGGCACCTTCTCTGAACCCAGAGGTCCCGGAGGCCCAGCATCTCACCCCATGTAGCTCCATGTAATTCTCCCATCTAATTACACCGGGTGAGAGTCTGTCTTAAGAAATTCAGTGGGAGCTCTGGGTGTGGAGGGCATAAACAGGAGAAGGAAATAGATGAAGTAGAGAAATTAGATTTTTCTAAAAGGGGATTTGTGTGTTTTCCGGTAGTTATGAGTCCTTTAGAAAAAAAATGTATTCTCTTTGTTTTGTCCTTTTTAGTGGCAGGGCAGTTGAAACCTTTGGATCAAGAGAAACTCAACAGAATATTTAATTCCATTCTTCCACTTTTGCCTGGATAAATCATCCCAGAAAAAAAAAAAAAATTAGCTGCCCTTGTCTTTCCTTCTAGAAAAGAGCTTCCATAATCGTCCTTCATTATGAGACCTACACCTCACAACTCATCTCAGTTGATTGCAGAGTAGATGGTTGTATTTAATTTACATAATCAAAATTTTTTTTCCTAGAAGGAAAATCCCTGAAAAATGTTAACTGGTTCCAAATAAAACTTGAAAAAGAAGAAGTGTGAGTTGGGCTTAGGTTTAGGAGGGCAGCAAAAAACTCCACATGATAAAGGAAAATTCACATGATTTTTTATGCTTTTTCCCTGGCTTTGTAGCCAAGCATCTTGGCAGTCTCTATAAATTTTTCTGCTCTGCCCCATTAGGGGCTCCATCGCATGTTTGTAGGTGGTATGGAGGGATTGTCGGTTGGACAATAATAGCAAATATTTATTAAGCTACTGACAGGTGTCAGGTGCTACTACACCAAGAACTTTCCATGTGTTACTCTCATAACAATGCTTTGGGGCTGGTACTGCTGTTATTCCCATTTAACAGATGGGGACACTGAGGCCCAGAGAAAGCACACAGATGGTAATGGTAGGCCTGGGATTTGAAGCCTGCTGCCCAAAGCTGCCTTCGTATACCTGTGTCCTTGTGCCCAGAGCTGTCATCTGCTGTCCCAAGGCTTAGGTATTTGGGGCCTCTCTGATTTCCTTAGATATACTTGACAAGTCTTTTCTTTTCCTTTTCTCTTTCTTCCTTTTCTTTGCCTCTTCCTGCCATGTGGTCACCTCCGGATGCCGACAGGGCAGTCAAGGAGGGAGAGAGATCTTTCTGTGTCTTTAAATGCAAGCTGGAGGCCTGCCTCTCAGTCAGTTGTCTCTTTCTGCCTCCCTGTCACCCACCTCCGCCCCTGTCCCGCACAGCCCCCCTCGCCATCCTCTTCAAATTCCCTGCCATTCCCCCATCACCTCACTCTCCCTCTGGAATCCGAAGATGTGAGGGCTAGTAATAGAGTGTCAGCGGAAGTAATTGATTCCTCACACAGAGAGAATTCTCCTGCCTTTAGTGTCAGTGGAGCTGCACCGGAGTCGTGGAGGGTGAGCGAGGCCTGTAAACAGCCCAGGGCTGAGCTGTCAGGCTGAAGCCAGACACACCGGGGAGTGAGCAAGAGGGAAGACGGTGGAACAAATCATTGTTTTGTTGGAAAGGAAAGGAGTAAATAATATTTCAGCCCAGGAACTGGCAGTTTGAAAGAGATGGTTGGGACCTAGGAGCGGAAGGAATCCGTGCCGTGGGCTTTACCGGGAGGGTTTTTCTTGGTCTCAAGGTAGGACGTTTCGTCCCAGCCCCATACCCCCTCCGCCCATTATCATCATTATTATCATTAAAATAATTACCGTAACAATTACAGTTGATGAGACCTCGGGTTTATAGAGCACCTTTCATCTAAATGTTCAAAGTGATTTATCCCTGCGTCATCCCTTTGAGAGCAGTAGGAGGGTAAGAAAGTATCATTATTTTTTTGGTCTTATCTGCTGGGAAACTGAGGTCCAAGCAGATACAGGATTTAGTCCCAGCCTCCGGGCAGGCTGCTGGGTTAAATGTCGGGGTACTGACTCCTCTTCTGCGGCGTGGGGGATCGGTCTCTACTGTCCTACCGCCCGCAAGGGCTCTTCTCCCTGTGCGGCCCCCAGAGCTCTTCCCTGGCGCTGACGGTCCCTCCCCACGCTGTGAGGACCCTGCCGGCCACCACCGCAAGGAGGTGGCCTTGGCGCCAGCCAGCAGCTCTGCACGCAGAGCAAACAGCCTGCTCTGGCTGTGGGATAAATAAAAGTCCTTTAGGGTCTGACTCACACCGTTCCCATCCCGTGAGGAGACTTCCTGCAATCTGGTTCCCTTTCTTGCAGGAGCTGGTGTCCTTTCTAGGCATCTTTCCTTCTGGTCTGACTGAGGCTTCAGCCAAGAGCATCCAACATTCTGAACCTTCACAGCTTCTACTCCCCCCACCCCCAAACGGCAGCTGGTTCTTTCGGAACAGAGGGCCGTTTCCATGATGGGGAGAGGCGAGTGCTTTCACGTGTCCTGCGTGAACAGGCCTGATTTTGCTCTGACAGCCCCGGGGCCTTCAGAACACAGCCAGCGGCCGTTTGAGAGGTGGAAGAAGTCCCAGCTGACTGGCCCGGGAGCGCTGGCCTCAGAGTCTCCACCCTGGCGTGGCAGCAGCCCCTTCCTGCTTGGACGTTAGTGCAGGCCCATCATTTCCACACCACCGTGCTTTTTGCACGGTAGTGACAAGTTTGCTCCTGGAGCCGGGGAGAACCTCTGAGCTCTGTAACCTGAAGCTCAGGGTGAATGAAATGCAAGGACAGGGCCCGTCACACCTGCCACCTACTCCCCAAGCTGTCCCCTGCTTGCATTTCCGCATGGCACGTTTTTCAGACAAGTTTTGTATTTTCCGACTTCTGTTATGGAGGCTGGATGCCAGCAAAGGGGGCTAGAAAAACGACTGGGAGCCTTGATCCCAGGAAAACACATAGAGGACTTTTTCGATGCTGTGATTGATTCCCTAGTGCCCAGCACACCTCGTTCCCAGCAGGCTCCCATTTTTCGTACAGATGGAGAGGTTATGATTCACTCTCACAATTAGACCCCCTGGGAGCCAGGGTTGGTAAGCACCCGTCCCAGAGGGAACCGTTCACCTGGCCAGGGTCAGGAACGCTGCCGGCACACCAGGCCGAGGAATGGTGTACTCTGATTTCCCCTCAGTGGCTTCCACTCACCTTCTGCCCTTACCCTTCAGCCCTGAGAGGCACAGAGGCACGGTCCCTGGAGCCATTTATGAGACGAGGCAAACTGAGGCATGTTCGATTGACCCAGGCCAGCTTAGAGTCTCTGGCCCTGCTGCAGTTCACCTTCCCATCTGAGCACCAGCCTAGTGGTGAATGGACACAAATTGTGGGCCACTCTTATCTGCTTTCTACCCTGATATGGTTGCAAAATGCTAGCATGGGGTCCTCTGAGCTGACTGCAGAGGGTGAGGATTTTATAGACGCATAGAGCGGACAGAAAGAAGCACTCGACAGTCCTGCTGAAAACAGCCTGCCCAGAAGCCTTAAACTTCACATTAGCACCGGTTGCTTCGAAAATCCTTCCTTGCATAAGCAAATAGGTTCCATCCAAGCCTGTCTGCAGGAGCAGAGCAGATCTGTGGCCGAAGGACCTGAGGAATGTGCTTCCTGGGGAGCTGGTCAGTGGAGGGAGTGGTGTTTGGCCAGAGGGTCAGGGAGAAGTGACGCAGGCCTTGCTGTGTGCCCTTGACTCTCTGTAAGTTCATCTACAGTGAGACTTATCAGACACGGTGTCTGGAGCGGCCTCCTTCCTCACGTTGCGAGGAGTTCTTGGCAGGCTGCTGCGCCAGGAACAATGAGACCGGCGGGCCCTCTCCATCATCCCAGGGCTTCTGCGGAGAAACGACCAGCCATTATAAATAGATGTTGTTCGTAGTTTCCATTTTCTTGCCTTCAAGGTTTTTTTGGAATAACTCCTTCAGTTTGTTTTGGGTTGTTCTCTTTGCATACTTCCTTTGCTGGGTGGTCAGATTTCCTCCCTTCTAAAGAGCCCTGGTGACCCTGGCTGTGAGGGGATTGCTAATAAGCTCAAAATATCAGAGATTCGGGATGGGAAGAAATAAAGGAAGAAAATGAAAGTGCCAACAGCCGCTATTAAGAAGGCACTCGGCACCACGCAAATACACAAACCGAAGCGGTGTGTGAGTCCTTGGAGTTAGAGAGCAAATAATGGTAATAAGTTAGGTAAGACATAATAATGATATGGAGTTAGACAACAACAACAAATAACGATAGCAGCAGCAGCAATAACAAGTAACGTTTATTTATTGAGCATTTACTATGTGCCTGGCCTGTGCTGAGCTGTTGACGTGCATTAACTCACCAAATCTAGGGAGGTTGAGTGCCTAGCTCTTGAAGACCCAGCAAATGGGAGTGGGAGTGGAGGTGGTTTTGAACCCAGCCTGGCTGGCTGGTCCCATAGCCTGGGTTCGGAAACATGAGACTGAAACGAATTCTCAAAAACTCAAGTGATGAAGCACTGTTGATGGGTTTGTACAGGAGGAGGATTTTTCGAAACCACCCTCTATAGCACTGAGGTTGGGGAACATTGAGACTGTCTAAATTTATTACTTTTCATTTCACTTTCACCTGTTCAGTTTCCAAAGCATCGTGTGTAACTCTTCTCTCCCCCAAGTCTGCCATCCTATTTTGTAGAACCCAGGTAATAATCAAAATGACCAGTGCCTCGCAGGCACTTTCTAAGGCATCCAGTGCTGTGCTGGGCCTGTATATGCCTTCACAAAACTTTCAACAATCCCACAAGGTGGGGTGTTTTATTATTTCCATTTTATAGATGAAGAAACTGAGGCTCAGAGAAGATAAATGCCTTGCCTGAAATCATACCACTAGCATGTGCCAGGAGCCAGCTGGGTCTGTCCACAAAACCCATGCACTGCATTTCCCGGAGTACACACACCCTTGTAGACAGATATGTTTCTGTGCAATTAAAAAAATTTTTTTTGGTCCCAGACCCCTTCCCTAGGAAAATGTGCGTACACACAAACACACAAAATTTCTGCGTAGGATTGTAGGGTTTCCCCAACCTACTGAGACTCATCTGTGGGCCCTACTGGAAATCCATGGGCTGAAAAATATGTGCTCTGGATGATACTATAAGAGCGTATAAATACACAGGATACTGTGTTCTCACCCAATGGACCATATGTTCACATATGGGTATATATGTGCTTATAAAAATTCTTCAGTTACAAAAATTAATATGTGATCCCATCTGAACACTTACAAGCTGGATTTCTACTGGATGAGTCTTGAAACCGTGAATTCCAAATCTATTCACTGCATCTATGGGTGATTTGTCTATTAAATTTGGCAAGTCCTACAGGCTTTGTTTAAACAAAACAGCTAGATAAAAAGAGTGAGATTCTGTTAAGTCTCTAACTGAGACGGAGAGGTGTCTTTGCACCTGGCACCTTCTAATGTTACAGTGTTCTGGCAATCTGGCATTCCCACTGCTCTCCAATCTTCATGCAACAACGAGGCCAGAGGACAGAGGCGAGGTCAGTGTGCCCTGGAGTGAAACCGCCTGGGCAAAGCCTGCCTCTGACCTTTCCTTGTCGTGTGACTTTGGGCAGGTCACTTAATCTCCCTGAGCTTCAGCCTCTACATCTGCAAATGGATGGTAATCATATCAGGGCCTGGTGTATATTAAGTGAGGGTTAAATGAAATAGTGTCTACACAGAGCGAGGATCTAGCCCACTGTGAATGCTCAGTAAATGGGAGCTCTTCTCATTGATATACCAGCTTCTTATAAAAGTGGTACCAGTGAAAGGGAGAAATTCAAGGAAATAAAATTGGCTTCTTAAAAAACCCGACCTGACAGCTAGCTGATTTCTCCAGAAAAGCTGGATGTCCCTGCTAAGCTGGAGACCAGGCGACCTGGCTTTGGGCCTGAATTGACCAGAAACTTCAGCATCATGCAGACCTACCTCACAGCCTCTTAGGATCTCAGGCAGCTTCTTTGTTGAGAAAGTTGTGCATGACAGTGTTGTTTTTTCCTCCTGTTGTCCCTGCAGGTTTTAATGTAAGGATTAATAAGACAGTGTTTGTAGATGTCTTTGAGCTTCCTGTAAGAAAGGCACTCCAGGAGGTGGTAAATTCTCTGGCCTGGATAATCTACTCATGAAATATGGAACTTTGAAAGTGTGAGAAAAATCTCAAATCACTTTGACAGCATTTTAATTATACTTGATTTGTTTGCCACTAATAGAGAAAATGCTGTCAGCATGATTTGAGATATTTCTTCCACTCAAAATGTTATATTTCATGTTTTCAAGTCACAAGGCAACATTTTGGTTTCCAGATACAGCCAGAATAGCTCAGTGAGTGTGTTGGTGCACAAATGCAGAGTGTAAAACGGACCGAACCCCTCAGAAAGCAGAGTTCATTCTTCTTAACATGTAACGTCAACCTCAGGTCTCTCAATCATTTATTCACTCAACAAAAAGTTAGTGAGCCCTCCTATGTGCTGGGCACCGTGCAAGTATTATAAATTCATCCGTGAAAAGGTGAGGTTCTTACCCTCATGGTGCTTAGTGTCTAGTGGAGGACACAGATTCTAAACAAAGAAAGTATATTGACAAAACCTTACAGATTATGGTAACAGCCAGAAAGGCAATGAGAGGGTGGTGAGGTAGAAAATAAGGGCATGCCAGCTGAAATGGGGTGATCAGGGCAGCCTTCTCAGAGGAGGTGACATTTGCACTCAGAAGAATGAGAAAGTACCAGACAGAGCAAAAGCTAACAAAGAGTATTGCAGGCAGAGGGAAGAGCAAGTGCAAAGGCCCAGGGGCTGGAAAGAACTTGCCATGTCCAAAACGCAATGGCTTAAACATTCATGATGCAAGTAGCATGAGAGGAGGCATTGCCTGTTGGCAAAGTTTATGGCTTCAGGACTTGGGTGCAGAGGTGCTTAGATGTGTAGACAAATCCCATAGAATGGGCACAGCATTCTTCCTTGGAGCAGCTAAGTACTCTGCCTACGATAGAGAAATCCCCTCACAAGTAGTTCTATGTGACATCCATAAAGGTAGACTCTGGATGGGGCTAGACATTATCCAGCCCTGGGAGAAGGGGCCTCCACGTGGTAAATCTTCCAGCACAGGCTCGGTTGGCTGACCCAGCCTTTGGTGGCCTGCTGGGCAGCGTCAAGTGTGGATAGAGTTATGGAAGGTAGAAAGCTTCTTTTCATGCCTGCCTAGTGATGAGAAGAAGAGATGAGATTGCTGCTTTCTCATATCTCTCCTGTGGACTCTTTTTTTTTTTTTTTTAAAAGATTGATTGATTGATTGATTGATTGCTATGTTGGGTCTTCGTTTCTGTGCTAGGGCTTTCTCTAGTTGCGGCAAGCGGGGGCCACTCTTCATCGCGGTGCGCGGGCCTCTCACTATCACGGCCTCTCTTGTTGCGGAGCACAGGCTCCAGACGCGCAGGCTCAGTAGTTGTGGCTCACGGGCCTAGTTGCTCCACGGCATGTGGGATCTTCCCAGACCAGGGCTCGAACCCGTGTTCCCTGCATTAGCAGGCAGATTCTCAACCACTGCGCCACCAGGGAAGCCCTCTTCTGTGGACTCTTATAATTAATTCCACCATCAAGATTCCCACGCCCAAAATGTGGGTTTGGGGAGAGAAATTAAGACTTTGAAGTCAAGAAAGAAAGTACAGAAAGCATTCTCTAGACAAATGCTCAACATACAGATGTTGGAATCTGTGAAGAGAAAAGTAAAAAGGCACTCGGGGAACCATTTTAGAGAGAAAAAAAGAACTGGAGTAGAGATGGCTACTTCAGCTTAGGAAAGTAAATAAATAAAATAAGAAAAGGTAGTGTTAAAGCTTTGAAAGGAATTTTTTCATCTGAGGGAGATTAGGAATAATGAAATGCAAACACAATAGTTAATATGTCTGTGAGCGGGTTTCTCTTTCCTTCCAGAGAATGAATAGGAGGAATGGCTTTTCAGGTTATCCTACTTGACTCTCGTTGGGGTGAGCTCTGAGTTTGCAGCCCAGATTCCTTTACCAAACAAATGCTGGTGATTAGATGCTAGATGCAAAGTGAGATCTATTCCAAGGCCACAAAGTTCCTAAGTCTCCGCTAGGTCTTCACAAATGAACCTGACAACACTGAAATTTCTAAGGAGATTTACTCCAGCTGTAGCAAATCCCTGATAAGAAAAAATTTCCCCAAATGAGTCAGTCACACAGGAGGTAAATGAGACATTCTGCGTGGAGTCAGCATGTCATTTGGAGTATGCCCTTTATACAAAAACCCCAGCCAGAAGGCCTGGTGGTTAGCTGGGGCTTGTCCACAGGGCAGAACCCCGACACTGAAGGGAAGGGGGGGGGTGTTAGCTGCCAAACTGTGACTCTGGGTCGCTTTCCCCTCAAGCAAACTGGATAGGAAAATCCAGTTTTTCTAAGAAGTTCAAGTAAGGACTGATTATTTACTTCACAAAAGGACTCACCAGAGGGGTCCTTTAAATAACAAGCTCAGAGCTTCCCTGGTGGCACAGTGGTTGAAAGTCTGCCTGCCAATGCAGGGGACGCGGGTTCGGGCCCTGGTCTGGGAAGATCCCACATGCCGCGGAGCAACTGGGCCCGTGAGCCACAATTACTGAGCCTGCGCGTCTGGAGCCTGTGCTCCGCAACAAGAGAGGCCGCGATAGTGAGAGGCCCGCGCACCGCGATGAAGAGTGGCCCCCGCTGGCCACAACTAGAGAAAGCCCTCGCACTGAAAAGAAGACCCAACACAGCCATAAATAAATAAATAAATAAATAAAAATTTATAAATAACAAGCTCAGAGAGAAACTGGATGATATGATTGATTTATATGAACCTTTTTCAAAAATGCCTCTCTTCACTATATATGTGTACGTAGATATGTAAGGATGTATTTGCAGCTGGCCGCGTTACCCAAAAGGATTTGGGTGGTATATCCGTTGAGTAAATTGAGGCAAGTTTATAACTATGACATGTGCTGGATAGCCTTGCTTCGTCACTGATTCTGTTAATCCCCTAAATTACTCCACGGGTATTTAGGCAACCAGATAAAACCCTCCCCTTCTGATGAACAAGCCAGTGGGATGTCAGGGACTTTTTTTGGTCCTTCCTATAGAAATTGGCAACACAAACACTGGAGCTATCTGGTAGTCTTTAAAAAAATTTGTTTTAAGTATTCACTGAGTGTGGGCCATGTCCCTGGTATTATTCTAAGTGCTCCAACAAGCTATGTCTTATTTAGCCCTTACGGTGATTCTGTGAGATGGATGATGATTGTCATGATGACGATGGTATTTTTTATCTGCAAAATTTTGAGAGCTGGATTATTTTTCTCAGCTCTTCTACTTTGGAAAAAATTCTTTATGCAAGTATCATTATTTTATATATTTTAAAGAAATGCAGGCTTGCTGTAAACAATTCAGATAATAGAAGAAAGTAAAAATTACAAATGATCCCACCATCCATATATCTCACCACTGTTAATATTTTAGTCTATATTCTTTTTTTTTTTTTTTAATTTCTTTCTTTCTTTTTGGCTGTGTTGGGTCTTCGTTGCTGCACGCAGGCTTTCTCTAGTTGCGGCGAGCGGGGGCTACTCTTCCTTGCGGTGCGCGGGCTTCTCATTGCGGTGGCTTCTCTTGTTGTGGAGCACGGGCTCTAGACACGCGGGCTCAGTAGTTGTGGCTCACGGGCTTAGTTGCTCCATGGCACGTGGGATCTTCCTGGACCAGGGCTCAAACCCGTGCCCCCTGCATTGACAGGCGGATTTCAAACCACTGCTCCACCAGGGAAGTCCCTATTTTAGTCTATATTCTTTCAGACTTTTTCTGTATGTATATGCAAGGAAATATATATACTTATATATATTTTAAAGCATACTTTTAAAAAAATCTACTTTTTTTCAACGTAACAATATATCGTGGACATTTTTCCTTAAAAGCAAAAATAAAACAACTAGACCTATAGCACTTTTACTATAGCAGTGGAGTATTCCATTTTATAAATATCCAAAATTCATTTACCCGCCACTGCTGTTGGACGTTTAGACACAATGCTGTTTATAAACAAAGCATCTTTTCACTTTTCACATGCTTTTTAAAATATATACACACAAAGATGCATAAACATCTTCGCACAATTATCTGATTATTTTCCTAGGAAAAAATCCTAGCAGTGGGATTGCTAGGATTAAAGGGTGTGTACATATTAACTCTTTTCACATTTTTGCCAAAATGCCCTCCAAAATGTTTGAACAGCTGTACATTCCCTCTTATACTGCATCTCTACTCACTTGCTCTGTCCCTTAGGGAAAGTTGCTTCTGCACTATGGCTCAGCTGCTTCTCCTCTGAAATGGGTGTGAAAATACAACAAATCCCCGTGAACACTCATGAAGCATGTGCTGGGACACTTTATATAATGATGTGGGTCATTTAAATTTCAGAAAAACCCTAGGAGAAAAATTCTAGTATCCCTATTTTGCTCTTATTTTCCCCATTTCTGAGGCTCAGAAAGGTTGAGTAACTTGCCTGAGGGGACCCAGCTAATAAGTCTGAGCTGGGACCCAAACCCTGTTCTGTCTAATTTAGGGATGGGGGTGGGCTGGGGGGGGACACTGGCTCCTCCAGGCGAGTTGGGTAATATCTGCTCCATGGATATAGGTGCTTCTCCACCGTTGTGCACCCTGGTAAAGAAGGCATCACCATTTCTCAGCTGAGAGTGACTGTCCAACAGTGTGGAAATAAAAAGGAGGGGTTTTCCAGAAGGTTTGGGGGAATTTCCTTTGAGAACAAACTAAGTGTCTTTTCACTCTTGTTTTGGAAGTGAGGAAGCACATTTTCAAAGTCAGCACCATCTCCCACACTGAAATCACAAGACCTAAACAGATTCCCCCACCCCCGCCTTTCCCTATCTGTGTCCATCTCTCCAGAGCTCCTGGGGGAAAACCCTGCCATCTCCTCTTCTCTGGCCTCTAACCAGCTTCTGCGATTCTCTGGACTGTAGGATTCCAGCCCTCTGGGCTTAAGAATGAACTAACCCTGGTCCACTCCATATACTCCCTTCGAAGGCCTATTTATTTGGAAGTGGCTGAGCCATCCGAACTATGGCTCCCAGGGGCGGTGGTGCGGCCTCAGGCCACTCCAGCTCAAACAAGCCACTCCTGCAGGCCACCGGCTCCCACAGACCCTGTGTGTGTGGCACATCCCAGGGAGGGTAGCCTTCCCAGTCCCTCTCTTTACCCCAAAGGAAGAGATTTCGGACATGTTGTTTTAACAGGTTGATGCAAAATAAATAAACAGGGAGAGAGAGGGAGATGGATGGTTTTCAGTAAATAATGGTACAGTGGCCAGCAATTTGAGGGAGCTGGTGGGGAAGAAATGTTCCACGTCAACAGTTGTGACAGGAGTATTCCCTGGGAGCCCAGACAAGAGCACAGACGCGGGACGGTGAGGGTTGCCAGACCACACGCCGAAGCTGAAAGTGTGCATCCGTACACAGAAAATGGCGCAGTAGGCGTGCCGTCCCGTGAACCTAGCCAAGGATGTCTTTGAGGTGTCTTCCCCAACCCGGGCCAGTTTCATTCTGTTTGAAATGAACTCAGGCCTCAGGGTGGGGAAGGCAGCCCGCTCTGCCTCTTGCTGAGACTAATAGTTATATGCTCAGAGATGCTGGGTCCCCAGGGACTCACCCCCTGCTTTTGGAGAAAGGTGTTTTTTAAAAATATTTATTTATTTATTTTTGGCTGCATTTGGGTCTTCGTTGCTG
This sequence comes from Balaenoptera ricei, assembly GCF_028023285.1. NCBI lineage: Eukaryota > Metazoa > Chordata > Mammalia > Artiodactyla > Balaenopteridae > Balaenoptera > Balaenoptera ricei. The sequence goes on from NC_082645.1 coordinate 91,419,257, forward strand.
CGCACGGGCTTTCTCTACTTGCCACGAGCGGGGGCTACTCTTCGTTACGGTGAGCAGGCTTCTCGTTGCGGTGGCTTCTCTTGTTGCGGAGCATGGGCTCTAGGTGCGCGGGCTTCAGTAGTTGTGGCACATGGGCTCGGTAGTTGTGGCTCGCAGGCCCTAGAGCACAGGCTCAGTAGTTGTGGCGCACGGGCTTAGTTGCTCTGCGGCATGTGGGATCTTCCCAGACCAGGGCTCGAACCTGTGTCCTTTGCATTGGCGGGCGGATTCATAACCACTGTGCCACCAGGGAAGCCCCTGGGGAAAGATTTTTATTGCCTTATCTAATATGGTGCTGACTCCTTTTAAAAACGTGTTGTTGACTAGATAGACACTGCTGATGTGAACTTCGCAGAGTCATCTCAGGGAGGCAGGTGGCCCACGGTTGGGGAGTCTTTGTCACTAAACGTTAAAGAGAAGAGCAGATGACCCAGGAGAGAACTGAACTTGGGGAAGAGGCAGGAAAATAAACAAATCTCTCTGAAACAGCCCCCATGTGCCTGACTCGGTGCCTAGCACCTTCCTTACATTGTTCCATTCCATCTCCATCCCAATCCCCTGAAGTGGATATTTTTATCCTCATCTTACAGATGAAGAAATTGACGCTCAAAGGGGTTAAGTAACATGCAGAGACACAGCGCTAAGAAGAAAAGACTAAGAGAGATCATAATGGAAATAAAAATGGTGCTACTGCACGAAGAAAAAAATATTTGAGACATTTGAGACATTTGATAGAATGATGCTATTGCTCTCATGTGAGCAAGAGATAAGGCCTTAAAGTCTAGCCATCCGCTGAGGTGCTCATTCTGTGTGGCTTTCAGAAAGCAATGCAACTTCCTATATCTATGTTTGCCAGTCTCTACAAGCAAACGTAAGTGCCCTTTGATGAATACAAAACACCTGAATGTCTAGAAGTGGATGGAGGCACCTGAGCTGGAGGGAGAAAATAGTCCTTTTCATCTCCTAAAAGTGATCTTTTCTCATATGTACCCCTTTGTGCCATCCGTACCTAGGTATGACTTCATTGAGATTCGGGATGGGGACAGCGAATCCGCAGACCTCCTGGGAAAGCACTGTGGGAACATCGCCCCACCCACCATTATCTCCTCGGGCTCGGTCCTCTACATCAAGTTCACCTCCGACTATGCCCGGCAGGGGGCAGGCTTCTCCCTCCGCTATGAGATCTTCAAGACAGGTCAGTGCGGTCATGGGTGGAGAGAAGATGGGACTCCGCCCTCTGTGTCTGGCCACGGGGCGCTGTGTGCGGGCACTACGTAATAGTTATGTGCTCATAGATGGAGTCCAGTGGGTTGACACAGGTGGTAAGGGTTCTAATTTTATCCAGCCTGAGCAAGTTGATGGAGGGAAGAGAGGTTCAAGGTGAACCTGGATACAGCCTGAGGTGAAAAGCCAGTTTAAGTTACCAGCCAATTTAAGAGGGCGAGCTGCCAGGTTAGTGCTTGGGTGCAGCATGTTGGGCAGATAAACATTGTTTGTGGCAACGAAAGAATAGGAGAACCTGTTACATAGAAAAACACTTTTGGAAAGAATTTGATTTTTGTGTGTTTTTTTTTTTAAATCACAATAATCTTCATGGTAAAAACAAAACTTGGTTAAATGTCCTCCTAATTACTTCATGATTTAACACAGCCTTTCTTTGGAATTACATGGGATGGAAGGACATCGTCTTTTCAGCGTTAGGAGTCTCTAAAAGTCTTACTATGATCCACCACCACCACTACCACCAACAGAGTCACACAGTAGCTTTTACACCCAAATATGGCTCCTAGGACTTCCCCTTGCTGTTCCACTGCATCACGTCTACCCATTGAACCCACACTTCCTAAATGCCGATGAAGCCGACACCCTGAAAAAGACAGCAGAAAGAGAGGAGGAGCACATTTCCTTCTTTTAAGTTGACCACTTGCTTTCCATTAGGTCCCCCTTAGATTACTTTAGATCCTGAGAATATGGGCCAATGCGTAATATGCATAACCGGGTAGAGACAACTTTGATTCACAAGTCGCTGGTTCAGCATCTCCACGGAAGCACTCCAAGCAACGTGCCCTTCCCTCCCATGTGTGAGCTCATTATCTTGAGGCTACGTGAAGTTTATCCTCCAGTTCTCCCCTCACCCCTGCCCATCCCCCCACCTCAGGGGCTCCCGCCCCGTCTACGACTGTGTTTCCCTCTCCAGCAGCCCAAGTTTTACAACTCATGGACAGAGTCTGCTGAAAGGGGAGGCTGTCAGCCTTGTCATCGAGGGGCCCAAGTCCGGCGCCTGTTGAGTTCAGTGTGAGGGGAACTATTCATATATATTTTCTTTTTCGCCAAACAATTCTTGAAAGGAAGTGGTAGCTGCTGAAAGCACTTTTTATATCCACTCTGTCTAAATATTTGCCAGATTTGTCTGCCTGAGAACAAGATCGTAGAATCCAATGAAAGGTTGGGGCTGAGGGAGCTGCTTGGAGCCAGAGTGGGAGCCGGGAGTGTCCCAGGGCACGAGTCCCAAGAAGGACCGTCTGCCACGGGTCGTCATGCTCCTGACTACATGAGGTCACAGGGACTGACAATCTGTGTGTCCAGTGGCTCGGGCTGGTGTGGGGCTCCCAAATCGCCTCATCCACATTCCCCTGGGTCCTGTGTGAGAGTCAGATTAGTCAGCGCCACCGGCGCTGATGGACCCTTCATTATACCATCCTCTGCTGGGGAGCAATGGGGAGAGAGAAGAGAGGAAGGGAGGAAACGGGGTGTTTGCCCTCTTCTGGTTGGGGAGACAGTGTGTAAAGCCACAGCACAGAACAGATGCACAGTATATGTTATTGGATGAATATGTGTAAATTGATATGTAAATTGCAAGGTAAACTATTGTTATAATATGAGGCAGAGTGAATAACTGTGAAGGTATGCTTAACATGCTATGGATGTGAAAATGAGGGAGCTACTGAGTGGCTTGCCGGCAGGTTATCTGGGAAGCCTATTAGGTAGCTAGGTCCCCAATGCTAAAGCTGCCAGTCAGCGCCGCCGTGCTGACCATGAAAGGAAAACAGCTCCAAGCAAGGCCATCCAGGGAGCTAGCCACCGGAGGCCAGAACAAGGGTGGGGAGGACCATTCCAGCTCATCTCTGTTTCATGTTTCCCAACTTAGTATTTCACAAAGGATGGTGCCACATCCTCCAGAAATCGACACAAACACGTGAATGTTAGCTCTATCCATCATGCAAATTTGAAGAGTCGATATTAAAAGACAAAACACACAGAGGGTATCATAACTCAGCATTGCTCTTTTGAGGACAGGCTAATGTAGGATTTTGAATGAGGCAGCAAGCCTAGAAACAAAGGAGCCAGCCAAGGAAGGTGGCTCGGGCATGGAGAAGTGGGGCAGTCTACTTTAAGGCCTGGGATTGCCTACAGAAGGAAGAAAAAGATTACTGCAGCAGCGGGAGATAACAGACCGGCCAACAACAGCCATTCTTCTGGGGAATGTAAGAAAGAGGTGAGAGCCCAGTGGCCTCGGCGCTGTTCACACGTGCCATCATGCCCGTTGGAAAGAGCAACTCTCAGCCTGAAAGTCAACCCTCTTTATGAGCACATATATGTGCAGGGGGCGGGGTGTGCCAAGTTCAAAACTGAGAAGTTTAGGAAGATGAGCATTCTTCCAGGTGCCACGTCCCACACCCAGATCTCCACTGTTGGAGCCCTGAGAGAAAATACACAAAGTTATGTCATCCACAGAACATGAAAGAAACGCATGAACGTGCTGAAGAAATCCAAACAAACACAGTTGTGTTTGCTAGTCAAATTCATAAAGAGAGAGAAGGGGGAACTGTAAACAGATACACAACTGTACAAAGGACTCTGGAAGCCTTCGACAGCACATCGCCCAGACAGGGCTCTGCTGCAGAGTTATACTGACAGAAATAAACTCACAATTCAGTACAGATGGGGGCAAGTGGCTGGAGAGGGAGGTTCACCTCTGCCCTGAGTGAAGTGGTTTATGAAAGAGTCTGTGTATGACCAGACGGTCCACATATAAAAGGGTAAACCAAACAACTCCCTGACTTAAGTGATCCCAAATCACCAAATCATAAGCAGAACAGAGAAAGGAATTTTAAAATAATTTAAAAAGTAACATTGGAAACTGAATCACTGGAAAATGTGGGGGGTTTTGTGTGTTTCTTTCCTGTCTTCTGACCAAAGTTCAAGATCAAGTTTTCTTTCGTGGTGCCCAGTGACATTTTGGAAACTGAAATCTCGGGTTATTCACAGACAGAGAAAACCTGGGGTGCCCCCTACTCCCACTTCCTAAATTGAAGAACTGGATTTACCTTTGTGGTCAGCCTCAACTCATCGTTGGATAAATCCACCATGTTTTCAATAGCCTTATGTGTGCAGATTCTACTTCTGCTTGCAGAGTTATTGTACAATTTACAGTGAAAAACCACGGAGTGGGCATTTTTCATACCAGAGTACTTTGGTATGAAATCATTCACTGCAGCCAAAATCCCCCAGGTTCTATGGACAATTTTAGCATTGCATGAACTTGAGTATTTATTGACTGAGCTATTTTTTAACCTTTAATCCTTTTTAACACATTGCAGAAAAGCATCTTGGATTAGGTAGATAACTGCAAGACTCAACCCTTGTCCCAGGGATGGTCACCCTTTCCTGAGATCTCTTCTCCACATTTGATATTCAGCTGCCTGCTTTCTGACATTGACCATAGTCCAAACAGCAAGATGGTGCAATTATAGATGGATGCACGATTGTAATGGACAGGCTTGATTTTTCTGCATGAAAAGGATAAAACTGTTTTTCTACTTCATTCAAAATAAGCCACAGGATACACCCGTGTATAGCCACATGTCAGAGATAGATACACACTTTTTTTTTCTTTTTGCCTTAAGGACGTCAGATTGAAAAAAATCTCTCCAGTCCATTACAGGACCACAGAACCCTGGAAACTGTGGGTACTTTAGAATCTCACATTCTCCAGGCCTCTCTTGGGCTTTCTAAGTGTGCTTTGTGGAAGCGCCTGTCCCCCATGGATGACAGGGACTAAAGAAAGATTCCACTATAAATTCCCCACTCCGGGGGCTGGGGGGGTGGTGGTGATTCCCCTTGCCTTGGAAAGGAATGACAATAGGGCAAACACTAGGAGGGAGTGTCAGGATGCCTTTTCTAGAAGCAACTTGTGAATAGAGTTAATTTCCTCTGGCAAAGCAGCCATAAACACTAACCTTTTCAAAATCCCTCTCAGCCACCTGAAGACCTGCCAGCTGGCTTGGCTTTGCTAAACTGCCTCATCCTGGACCGTCGAGGAGGCTTTCAGAAGCTGGGGTCCTGATGGACAAAACAAAACTGGGGGCTCCGTGGTAAACAAACTGGGGGAGAGGTCATCTCATCTCCTGCCTCCAGGCCTGGCTGCCCACTGGGCCACCTGGCCTCAGAATGATGGAACGCAGAGCCTCTGGGATGCAGCATTAGAGAGCCTCTGAAGAAGAATCCTGAAAAGATTAGCTCTCGCCCCAGGTGTCCCGGGTTCCCACCCTGCCAAGGCTCAGTGCTGGCTGGAAGGGCGGAGGTGATGGAAGGGTGAGCAGGGATATTGGAACTTCCTGTCTGATGCTAAAAAAAAGTTTCCATCCCCTCCCCCACTTATTTGCATGGCACCTTTTCCAAGTCAGACATTTGCCGCTTTCCAGAAAGCCATCATCAATAAAGAGACTCGCAGAGGGGGGCTGCTGCAGGAGCCACGGATAAAGACATCGCTGCGGGCTAAGATCAGCGTATTGACATCACACAGTTATATTTCAGTGGGATCCCCAGAGGACACTTCCTGCCAGTAAACACCTAGTTTATCTAGTATTTCTGTGTTTTTTCTTCATGCTTAGAGTGCCTATTATTCCCCTCATAAATCCTGCTCCCTTTTTCAATTTTAAAATCAGAACGCAGTGAAATCAATGCTAATTGTGCGGCATTTACAGTCATCGCGTTAACTTGCAAAACTTCTGGCTCCGTGCAGCTCCCTGGGCCCATGGTCTGGGCTGCAGTGTCCTGGGACCGTCCCAGGCGACCCTGGCAAATGGTGGCTGGGTTACAGCACATGAGGGCCCTTTTAATGTGACTCCACCTTGAGGCATTAGGGGAGACAGTGGCTGTAATCCTTTTACGAGCTCCCTCCCGCTGCGGTCCAAGCCTGCACCAGGATGCGAATGTGTGCAGCATTTAATAAGACGCCTCCGTGAGCCCCAAAAAAGCAGACACAAGAGCTTAGGAGAGAAAAAAGGCCATCCCCACCACAAAAGAACCAGAAGCCTTCCAAATGTCAGTGCACTGCCACATTTTTTCCAAACTTGCTGCTGGAGTGGCCTTTAACATCCCTAAACCCTGCTGTGATCCACCAGCTACAAACCTCAATTGTTAATTGTCTGGCCACTACAGAGCCGCTAGTTTTAATATAGTCATGACATGAATGAGACCCGAACTCCCCTTTGCCCCTCCCCTGAGGCACCTTGGATCTTGGAGGGAGATGGGGGCACCAAGTTGGCTCTGGTACAATAGGGGCCAGTGTTGAGGTCAGCAATAAATAAGGGGTCACATTGTTTTCCCTGCTGGCAATCAGCAAGCCTTCCTTGAGGATTGAAATAACTTACATTTCTGGAGCAAGCAGCTGAGTAATTAAGAAAGAAGACTCTGTTCCTCTTTTCAAGAGAATCCATCTCTCTCTCTCCCTCCCTGTATCTCACACACACACTTCTCTCTACACCACCCCCCTCCCAAATCCTCAGTTGCTGTTCTTACTCTAATACGTAGAGCAAGCCTGCTCTACTCCCTAATTTCTCTCCTAAAGATGGTCTGGCTTAAGGGCTTGAAACGTGGATGTGAAAAGTATGTTGCTTCAAGGGCCACTCCAGTGGAAACAAAAACTTCGTGAGTAGGGAAATTTGGGTCCAAACATTTAAATAACCCATGTGACAGAGGCAACAGAGAAAGGCATCCTCTTCCACTCTCTTAATGCTATGGTTCTCATTTACATACAGGCTCCGAAGATTGTTCAAAGAACTTCACAAGCCCCAACGGAACCATCGAGTCCCCCGGGTTTCCCGAGAAGTACCCACACAACTTGGACTGCACCTTCACCATCCTGGCCAAACCCAAGATGGAGATCATCCTGCAGTTCCTGACCTTTGACCTGGAGCACGACCCTTTGCAGGTGGGAGAGGGAGACTGCAAATACGATTGGCTGGACATCTGGGATGGCATCCCCCATGGTGAGTGATGGCGCCATCACCAGGCACTTCTCAGTAGCTTCCCCTTTGCCTGCTAATTGCTTTAGGAGCAATAAAAAAAAGAGAGAGAACAAAGACTTTAAAGTTCCTCGGGGTTTCTCTATGACCCATGATGACTTTCTCTTCTTATCCTTCACCAAGGATGACTTCAGAGACATTGTAGAAAGGCAGTTTTCTCTCTTGGAGATATTTCTTTGGAGAGGGATAGGAGGAGACTGAGTAGATACTTGGATGAGGATGAGAAAACCTATAGGTAATGTTCTTTTCTGCTCCAAGTCATCAGGCTTGCCATAGAGAGTGACTCAGTGACCACCCACTATGCCCAAATAGGACTCTAGAGCCAGATTGACTAAGTTTGAATCCTGGCTCTCATATTAACAGCTCCGCAACCTTGGGCAAGTTCCTTAACCTCTCTGTGTCTTATCTGTATAAATAAGCTGCTATTATCATCACTATAATTACTGTAATTTTCTTATCATTTATATAGTCATAGATGCATAAAAGGTGCATCCCCCAAGGCCAAGAGGAACCTGTACTTCTCAGGTGGAGACCAGCATAAGTCTTGGGTATATTTAGGATCAGCAAGGGAACCAATCTTTCACTGTTGTAGTCGTTTGTAGTCGTTCTAAGTATTTTGCACTGTAAGGAAGACTTGATGGCTAAGCAATTTCATTTCCTGAGAAAAGCATAAGATTTAGTCAGGAAACTTGGGTTGGAGTCCCAGCTCTGCTATTTCCTAGCTGTATGAACAAAGAAAAGTCACGTGCCCTCTCCAAACCTCAATTTCTTCTTCTGTAGAACAGACATTATAATGATACCTTTCCAGTCCATCTCCCAGGGCTGTGAAAACAGAATGAGCCCAGGTCAGTGAAAATACTTTTTAATGTGCAGGAAAAATATTAGCCATTGTTCTTAAAACAAATCTCTGGTTGCTCTTTTATGCCAAGGCATCCAAAGTGATGCCCCATTGAATGACTTGCAGTTGTGGGAAGGGAGAATGTATGGCCAATGGGGTTTGGCATTTCCATTTCTGTGACCTCTCTTTGTCCTGCATGTCCAGTCGGACCCCTGATTGGCAAGTACTGTGGGACCAAAACACCTTCTGAACTCCGTTCGGCCACTGGGATCCTCTCTCTGACCTTTCACACGGACATGGCAGTGGCCAAGGATGGCTTCTCTGCACGTTACTACCTGGTTCACCAAGAGCCGCTAGAGAGTGAGTTGGCCGGTTGGGAACCTCTGTCCTGTCCTCCCATCAGGGCTGTGAGGGTGTGTGGGGAAGAGAGGCTGACCTGCAAGAGAAGGAGATGGGAATTCTCCAGAATTTGCAGTGGCATGGGAGCTGTGTCCTCTTGCTAGGCAGAGATTAATGAAAATAGGATAAATGTCACTTTGGCTACTCATTTCTTTAAAGAAAAAGTATGTATACCAAGAATTAGTTATTCCAGTGGAATGCCGCAGGACCATCTCAAGGCTCAGAATGAAAGGGAGGTTAGTTAGGATATTTATATCGAGTCCCCTCCTGTGCTAACATTTTTTGAGTCTGGGGCCATTTTCTTCCCTCTCCAAGCCTCAGTGACCATTGTCAAAAAACTGAGCAATTTTAAACCTCTCTCTAAATACATATGTTTTGACATTAAACATCTCTGGCCCTGGCTAGAGTTTCTCTCACTAGGCTGGTACACTGCTTGGACTTTCAGTTCGTTCTTCTAATAAACCCAGTTTTTTGAGCTTCTACTATGTGCAAACAGAGAAAGTATAACCCTGACCCCAGCAGTCATGGAACCTGCTGTCTTTGAACCCAGACCATCAGTCTCTTGCCCTGAGCTACATCTTTAAATCAGCTCCTCTTGGACATGTGCTTAAGATGTGCTGCCATTTTCACCAAGAAACCCAAATGATAACTTGAAGGACTAAAGGAACACTTTCAGGATGATTGGAGCTGGGCAAATCCTGCTATGGCTGTAGACAGCTTACCACCTGCATACCTGCACACGTGGCAGCCTGGCCGACTGATGGGTTTTGTTCTGGGTTTTGCTTTTGTTTTTTTCTTCAAAGAGCTCATGAAGATTGAGTGACAAGAAAACAGTATTGTGAGTTGCACCAAGTTCTGCAAATGACCAGTGCGGTCACAGAGTTACAGAGTAGGTTTGATACATGAAAAAGATTGCTGGTCCTTATCTGACACATGCACACACAAATATTGACCAGTGTCCGTGGGATCCATAGGAAGGACAGCAATTAAACTGACAGCGCAAGGCCAGGGGAAGTGACTTCTGGGTCCATTTGCCCAGACAGGTGGTGCAGGGTAATACAGAGTGACACACTTCTGCTTACAGAGGGGTCTCCCAAAGACAGGTATTTATTGCTTTGTAACGTCTGTCTTCTGTGCCAGAACTCATGAGACAGTTGAGTGAAAGAAAGAAAGAAGCAAAAGTGCCTCCTGGGTGTTTATTAATAAAGCAGGCTTCCCACGATGTATCAGCCCACCCAAGTCTATCACACGTTTACCTGTATTTCAATAATAGTGCGTCTGAAAACTGTGAGCATCCGTAGCCTGTAGCACTAACAGTTCTTGTGCTTTAGATTGTATTTTTAATTTGTATGATGATTCTTATTTATCCACAGCCTGATTTCTTTCAGGTCAAATTTAGTTCCTTTCAGACCCAGAGGGGTTGTCAATCTCCGTGACTTTGGCATAGTTGTTTTTAAAATGTGAGTGTATAATTAGGTCTTTAAGATGAGGGAGTGCCTGCAAGGACTCATCCCTAGAAGGGAGCAGCGTTCTGGGGGGTCCCAGGGGTTTAAGGTGAAGAGACCTAACTCTGCCCTTGACCATTTCCATCCCCCAGACTTTCAGTGCAATGTCCCTCTGGGAATGGAGTCTGGCCGGATTGCTAATGAACAGATCAGTGCCTCATCTACCTACTCTGATGGGAGGTGGACCCCTCACCAAAGCCGGCTCCATGGCGATGACAACGGCTGGACACCCAACTTGGATTCCAGCAAGGAGTATCTCCAGGTACTGACTCAGATACCAGAGGGTGTGCAGAGTGTGTGTGCATTGGTGGGCAAGGGGGCTGGCTCCTTCGCTAGAGTGGACAAAGAACACAAAGAAAATAAACACAACATACTTGAGGACTTCTTTCATCCATCCATCCATCCATCCATCCAGAGAAATGCATATTCCAGGCACACAGAGACTATACCAGGCACTGCGCTAGGTGCTGGGATAAAATAACAAGTAAGATGGACAATGCCTCTGCCCTTGTGAAGACTACCAGGCCTTGGAGAAGCTGCTTGGCTGGGAAGCTGTTTGCCCTTTCACTATAGTTATCCAAGGAACTTCCATAAACAGTTACAGAGTGTCCTCATTCTTAGCATAGGGAGGCATCAGAGACTTAGGGGGCATTCTTCCTAAGGGCAGGCATGAGAAGCACAGCAGCTTCTCATGATCTTTGCTGTCCGCAGGGAGCCCTCCCAGGAGGGTTTTGCCTACAGCTATCAGGAGAGCACATGGGAAGATGTCACCACCAGGAGTGAAACTCCAGTTGCTCGGATGCCCTGAGCATCTTTTCAGACTATTGTTTGCTTTCCTTCTTTCAAGACTTGCAGCTCCTGTTGAGTAATCCTCCCTTGCATTACACACTGGTCCAGCTCTCATCCCCAGGGAAGAGCAAGCTGCTAGTTCCATGCTAGAGCAATGACTGCTTTCATGACACACGGCAGACAGCCTCGAGACCCACTGTCCTAGCTCTGATGCGACACGGCGACCTCTACTCTGAGAGAAGGACGTCGCAGAGCAGACAACAGGAAAGGGAGAAAGACCACTTAGAAACTTCCAGGGGGTCCACAGAGGTTCTAACGCCCAACCCTGAGGCCATCTGTCACTCTCCTCTGCTTCTCCAATAATGCTTCTCATCTTGCAGAGCTTCCAGAAAGTTCTCCTTTCTAGCCGGCATTCTGTTGATTGTAGTCCTCATTTTGGGTCCTAATCATATACTTTCTCTTATTGCTCTCCACCTGTTTATCGTACACATATACAGCATTGTGTACTCCTTTTGAATGCTTAATGATGCAGAGCACATACTAAGTAGTCAATAAATGCTTACTGAATCAAATTTTACTGGTGTCTGCTGGCTAAATTTTGATCACGCAGAGATTGCCACTAAGAAACACTGTGGTCAGCAAAGGAATAACATCCAGCAATTTCCAAATGTGCTTGGTGTTGTGGGAGGGGAAGTGCCTCAAAATGTTGGCCCTCCTCCTCATCGGGCAAAAGGTCAGGACTTGGTGCATAAGCTTAATTGCTTGGGCAGACTCTGCATGCCCTCTGACCCCTTGGTGGCCTGAGCCACTAAATACACAATGGAGTGAGGAACTGAGGGGAGGGGAAACAGCTCCGAGCTGAGACTTTGGCAACTAGGGCATCGAAAGTGAATTGGCTTGAATTGGACTGGATCAGAGCGGAGTGGATTGGATTGGATTTAGCCATTGTTCCCAGCATCCACTTTCACTATCCAAGGCAGGTCGTGGTTTAGTAAGAAGGGGTCATAGTTCTAGATGTTCAGTGATTCCTTTAAGATAAACATAATCCTGTCTGTTCAGATCTGCAAAAAAAAAGAGAAAAGAAAAAAAATCAAGTTCCAATTTCAAAGGTGTCCAATGTAGTTCGAATATGTTGAGTTCAACTGTCCAGGGGACGTAAATGGATACTGATCACCAGTACCTGTGAGCGAATCACAGACACGGGTTGTGAGCTAAGGATTACAATTGTGTCCTTTGAAGAAAAAGCCAGATGCAGCCCTGTGTCAAGAGAGTCAAGGCCCCCTTCCTTCTCCGCCTGTCTTCCTCAGGTGGACCTACGTTTTCTAACCGTGCTCACGGCCATCGCCACGCAGGGAGCGATTTCCAGGGAAACCCAGAATGGCTACTATGTCAAATCCTACAAGCTGGAAGTGAGCACTAATGGTGAAGACTGGATGGTGTACCGGCACGGCAAGAACCACAAGGTAAACCCATTTCCCCACCGCAGGGGCACGCCGGGGTGGGGCAGGAGGGCTGGCACAAGAAGGGCTGCAGAGCCACCCCACGCGGACAAGGAGGCCTTGTTCCCCGAGGCTCCAATAATTGATGGAGGCACCGGAGACGCTGGCCCTGAGAATATTCTTTCTTACGCTAAAGTGGTTGAAAAACACCGTTGTCTCTCTGACAGCCTTGCTGCTGTCACATCTTGCACAGCAGAGAGAGGAAGAGAGCTTGCAGGGTGCTCTCTGACTGCAAATGAAGGAGAAAGTGTGTTCGCTGTCTGAGTCTCCCCGTACAGGATTCATTGAGCATTTATGGCCTGAGTCCCTTGCACATGCTGGGTTAAGAGTCACAAAACACCATGAAACTGCCGTTCGGGAGTTACCGAGGTCTGGGAGTAAAAGGGCACAGATCCTGAGAGGGAATCACAATGTCCCGAAGAAGAAAGAGGACAATAAATAATGAGGAGAAATTCGGTGTGTCGGGGATGGGATCTGAACTGGCATTCGTGTGGCAGCGAGGCGCTGAGTTCGCTCGGCTGGTGCCTTCAGTGTCTGGGGCCCTCGGAGGTGTGTCCGCATGGGTGATGTGGGGCTTTTGTTGTACATGTGGATGAATGTCTGGCACTCCACTTTCCTAAGACACGTGGCGCTCTGGCGGTGAACAGGCCCGCAGCTGGCGCCCGCGAGGTACATACTGGGTGTGAGGTAGACTCAGCGCATGGGGGGCTTATTGGAAACGGCCGGTGGTCTCACGTGGGCAGGGCGAGAACTCCGTTCGTTGTGGGTTGGCTCTCGGGTCCCAGAGGAGAGTGCTCATCCTTCCCAGTGGAATCGGGAACTGAGGGAAAGGGTCTCTCCTCTTCCTGCCACAGTCCCAGCAGCCCCCTGGTCGGTCAGGTGTGAATTATCAAAAGGCAACACAGGTGGTCCAACCTGGAGAAGCCAAAGGTCTTTTCCAAACAGGGCCCCCTTGGCTCCTGTCACTGCCCCAAGGCAGCTTGCTGTTGCTGGTGCAACTGGAAACCTTGGACCCAGAAAATCCTAAACTATAACGTTGGCACTGTTTCACTCGGGAAATGTGAGTTTTTAAAGGAGTGGATTTTTAAAAATTAAAATCGCCATAGTAACATGGCACCATTCATCTGAAATCATGGCTTCTAGATATTACCAGGTGTCTCTCTCTCTCTCTCTCTCTTTCACACACACACACACACACACACACACACACACCCCATTTCACAGATAAAGTGAGAGACTTAGCAATTGAAAGACTTCCCCATCTTGACGAGTTGAGCCAGGTCTGGTTTCTCATTGCCTGCCTTTGTTTCCGGAAGAGTTACCAAATGTCACTTGGACATGGCAAGCCAGAGTCTGGCATGGCTTGCTGGGAGCACCCTGGACTGAGTCCTCATCCCAGCCTCCTCTTTTTCATACCCTTTCTCTCCAGCCTCCCTTTTCAGTAAGAAACTGGTAGAACCCAGAAGGTCAGCCAGGCAGGCGAGCAGCTGGGAGCAGCCAGCAGCCAGCAGCCAGCAGCTGGGTCGGGGTGGGTACAGGGGAGGGGGAATAGATTCCCCCAACCATCTCCCTGTCTAGACTCAATGACTAAGCAGCACTGGCCAGAGGGATACTGTAGCATAAGCCAATTTTAAAAGCGTGCAGATGGACCGGGATGCTATTTAAAACACCATTTGTAGGAAATCTGCTTTTGGAAATACCTTAGCACTGCACATTTTGATAGAATGCTGTCCTCCCTGGCTTTGTCCCTGGTATTCGTTCTGCAGGGAAGATATTCCTGAGGATGGAATTTAGCTTTCTGGGTTCCTTTAGAACCATTCTTCTCAACTTCTTCATATCAGATACATCCTCCTCTCTTTTTTTTTTTTCTCTCTCTCTCTCTCCTTTGCCTCCTCTTCTCACCTGTGGCTAAATTTCTTTCCCTAGGAGCCAAGGGGTAATTTCATTTTTGTTTTGTTGTTGTTGTTGTTTGGCTTTTTAGCGAATCAGTCCTGCCCACATAAAGGACGCTGGGGCAGAGGAAAAGCCCTTTCTGTCCCCATTAGAAATTCATTCTCTTGGTCAGAATGGAAAGCCTGACAACTAAGCATCGCCCCCTCCCCATGCTCCCTCGTCGCCCCTCGGGTGTGGCAGGCAAGCTAGGAGACCTGCCAGATTCTCGCCTCCGGGGGTGATCTCTGCTGCTCCTTCATTAGCAGATCTACGCCGGCCGACTGTATTTCATGTGCAGATTCCGCACCGTTCATGGTGCGTCAGCGCGGCGCTCTGGCTGTTCGGGTTGAAATAGTTGAGTGAACCGTGCCAAATAGATTTGTCAAGTCTGCTGCAGTTTGATTCGATGCCATGAACGGGAGGCGGGGTGAGGAGGGGACTTGGGGGCAGTGCGGGGAGAGGCTTCGTCTATGCCCCCGGGGCTCTACCGCTGAGCTTCTCTTTGTAGCTGCGGGATGGTGGGCGCTGTGCTCACGGTGCTAAGTGGTGGGCTTGAAAGCAGAATTCAGCCAGCAGGACCTGCGAGCAAAGCCCCGCAGAGGTGGAGGCAACAGGCTGCTCTACTCCGTGGGGCAGGGGGAGGGTTTGCGGATACGAACCAGGGCACAGGGTGTGAGGAGGGGACGGTGATATTTGGGGCAGAAATGTGGGAACTTGATTCCAATCCCCTGGTCACTGTCAACACCAGTGCGGTATACCAAAGACCAGGGAATTGGGGAAGTCAGAGAAAAACAAGATTCATGAGCACTCAGGGTAGTGGAGGATGGCTGTGATAGTCCCTTGCAAAACAGTATTTACAGTTTGGACCCAGACTGGGCTGAGGCAAGGCCTGAGCCTATGGGGGGAAGACTCCCTCGTGGCCGGGAAGCAAGGACGACCGAGAAACTCTTCTGCAGTCTCCCACAGCCTGTGAGCGGCCTCTTCTTAGTCTCTTTCCATCCACCAGGTAACGGTGAGGCTGCCGATGAGAAAGGCATTACACTGTGGCCGGGAGTGTTGCAAACGTCCTCCTGGCAAAACGCAGCCCAGTTACGCAGCCCACGTGTACAGCACATCCCCAAATCCTCGTCCAGCTCCACGTGCCATAAAAAACGGAACCTATGATTTTCCTTTGGGGGGACCCTCCTGATGCGTATTTATGGAGTAACCACAAGGCAGAGAGCTCTTCTGCCTGTCAGAGGCCACAGCCAGTCTACACGCTCCCTTAGATTATACAAACTGCTTCACATAGATTTCTTCAGAAACCACAAGCATAAAACTACTGCTTTGGTTTCACCAGCTGTATTAATAACACCCCAAACATAGACAGAGTGTTGTAAATACAATAGTAGAAGGTTCGTGTGTGTGTCTATAATTATAGGCACAATTATGAACACACGAACCAAGGGAGGGGCGTGGAGAAAGATGGGGGGAGCTGGAAGGCACGAGGCCTTGTCAAGATCCTGCTCACCTCTGAGATGCTGCTTCCGTGAGTCTGCACTGGAGGCAGTGGGGCTGAGGCTGGGGTCCGGGCAGGAGGATAGAGGCCATGCCCTTACATGTCTAGGCAAAAGCCCCTGATTTCACTTCTCCTTTATTTGGTAAACATGGGCATCTTTCTTGCTGACACTGCTCTGGTTACCTTGCTCTTAGTCACGGTGTTGCTAGGCTGTTCTGACGTATTTGGAAGAAATCCCGGCTAAAAGAAAGAGTCTGTCGGATGCTACGTGTGTCCTGATGGCCAGATTGAGGATGGGAGGGTGAGGGCGGGGATCAGGTAAGGTTTGGGTCCAAGAGTTTTCAGAATTACCCTGTAATGAGTAACAGAAGTGCACTAAGCTCATCCTATTAATGTAATGATGACTTCCAAGGGGCTTGGAGAACCCTCAGGCACAGGCCCATTTGCTTCAGAGTTTAACAGTGTTTCAGACTGTGGAATTGAAGCTCTCAAGGCAAAGTCATTTGCCCCAGGGACACGGGGAACCGTGGAGTCCCTTGGAAGGCACCGGTCACCAGGCTTTGACTTCAGGCCAGTGTTTCCATCATCTGATCCAGGTCTGGCTCACCATCTTGCATCCAGAGGGAAATTGGCTTCCTCGATGTTCCGTCCACGGGTCGAGAGGGGTGCATATTCACGGAGATCTGAAGTCAACTCGTGCTTGAAGGTCATGGCTCCAAGCGCGGGGCTCAGCATTTTGGATTTTGGGCCCCATCATAGAATCCTGAGATGCAGGGTTGAATGAAGTTGCTTTGCGTTTGATTTGGCCACATCCCTTCAGAACAAATAAACCCCCGCTTCAAAAATCCTCTGTACTACATTTATTTTCCAAATTAAAATGAATCGTTGTGAGAGCCATTTGAGAATTTAAAACCCTCTGTGAAATTATCAGAGACTTAAGAGGAGAGAGAGTGGTGTCATAAAACCACACCCCCCAAATCAGTCAGCTAACGGTTAGAACCATGCGGTGTCTTTTTGCAGATCTTCTTGGATGATGCACTACGTGACCTTGGAAATTTCTCTTCACAGCTCCGTGCCTCAGTGTTTCCACCTGCCCTAATGGAATGGTGCTGTAGCTACTGTTGGCAGAGCACTCTGGGATCTGTGGATGGAAGGCTCTCTGCAGATATAACTAATGTATTAGACCCACAGAGCTCTTCTTGAACAGAAGGAAGTTATCAATTTAAAAAGTAACAAGGGATATCCCATGGGATATTTACTGCCTCCTTTAAAATCATAGGTCTGGAAGGGACCTGATGAGTGGTCCAGACTTCTCCCTGCATCTGATGGGGCCTGTACTTGAGCTGCCTCAGATTAACGGTACCCCTCATTCTTCAGTTAGGAGCGCAATTATTCCTCCAATGAAAATTTTTAGGTTTTCAAAAAATACCTTTTTTTTAAGCCTCCTGGTGGATGACTGGCTTTTCCTTTTCCTTTTTATTGTAATAATTTTGTTTACTGTATATAAGATTAAGACAGTGACTCAAACCATCAGCTAGCAATGGGCATCAGACTTTAGAAGTCATGGATATGATTGCATCGTCTAGGGTTATATATGTTTAGAAGAGGGCTGATGACCTTTTCAAATTCAAGTCCCCCCAGTTTGTCTGTCCCCCTCAATTATAACCAAGAATAATCCAGGGCCCTCGGTAATTAAGTTTGTCCCTTATCCATTTGCCATGGGATGAGCTCAGACCTTTAGCCTCTCCACTTAGGAAGCTCCAGGGAAATTTTCATTATACACAAGCTTGGAACCTTTTCTCCATCAGGCTCCCATGGCTGGCTTCACCCAACTCCCATGGGTGCTGAATTGTCTCCGGGAACTGAGGCCAGCCTCCCTGGTGCTCACAGCCTTGATGCTAAATTCCTCGTGCTTCCCAGGCCCCACTGTGCATAGGGGCCAGTGGGACAGAGCAGATAGCAGGGGATGTGGAACGGCGCTGTGATTTTGCTTGGGCTGCGAAAACACGCGCTTTGCCCTAACCTCAGCACCCCTAGATGAGCAGTGGGGTGAACACCTCTCCAGGTGGACTGTCAGGTTCTTTGCCATCACCGGTTCCCTGCTCTGTGCTCTCCTGCGATTTCACCCGGAAAAGGAGTGCAGGTGGCAGGTAGACTCAGCAGCCTCATTCCCTGTACCTTTTCTGCTCTCTTTTCCCCACCTGGAAGTTAAAGGTGCCTCCTTAAATAATGTGGCGGTGTCTTTGTAGGAGGTTTTCAGCGTGGAGGCCCTTCCCACCCAGGTAGAATGTCTGTTTCTGCCCCACCTTCCCAGGAGGACTTCCGGCCCCTCGTTGCTCTGATGCTCCACTCTCTCCCACACCATCTCTCCTTCAGCCCCAAATCCCAGAGCTGCCCTCCTCTCCTCTCCTCCCTCGTGCTTTCCTGTCTCAAATCCTGAAACCCTAATCCTGTTAGTATGCTGTGTTCCAGGGCTCAGTGTCTCATGGGGGTAACATAATCCCGCAGTAAATCTAACGGGCCCCGCCAGGCTCACACAGATGGGGGTGTGCACATCCCACCCACCTCAGCCCCCAGCCCCAGAAAGAAAGCCGTCTCCCCTGCCCTGCACCCCACGGCCAGCTCCCGCTCCTCTATCTCCTCCCTCACATCAGCAAAACTGCTTGATGACAAAAACAGCCCTGAAGTAAAGGAGGAGGAGACAGGAGGGCATCGTGGTCATAAACGAGCATTTGGTGGTTAGGGAATTTCTTTGCCCTACCCGCATCCCTTCCCTCCCTTAAATTCTCTCTCTCCCTCTCTCTCTCTGTCTCTCTCTCTCTCTCTCTCTCTGTCTCTCATCTCTCATATATATATATATATATATATATATTTATACATGAGAGAGACATCCTTTCTGATTCTGTATCTGGCTAAGTTCCCACATTCACTAGAATAAAAGCAGCTTTAAAAAAATTTTCTAGTCTTTAAGGAAGAGTTTTAAGAGAGAAATGTCAGGACCATGATTTACAAACAGGAAAAAAAAGGTCCATTACCTTAGCATCATTCCCCGAGCGCAGCATTCACCCTCACCCACACCCTTGCCTGTTTGGTGCAACAAATTAATTAAACAGGATGGCATTCATTGATGAACAATGTATGTCTACGTGTAGCCCCGACGGCTGGTTTTAGAGAAAATGCAAGGGAAGGAGGTGGGAGTGGGAGGGCTGGCCGTAGGTTCTGCAGTGAGGATGAGTCGGTACCATTGTTTCTGAGACAGATTTTTTAAATGCGCTCCTGGTTTCCCCCGTCTCTGCCCTCGACTCCTGTCATCTCTCTTCTCTGCCTGCTTTGTTCTCCTCCTTCAGTGTCTGTGCCAAGGAGATTGAAAAGGAGAACTTTGGATGCAACGCAACATGTATTAGTGGAGAGAAATATTTATTCTTAAAAAAAGGAAGAAGAAGAATATCTCCTGCACGGTTTCTACCTCAGGGCTCCAACACTGTGTTGTCTTTGAAAGATTTCATGCTTTCTGTGCAATCCCTGGAGCTGGCCACGTTCAGATATTTGCAGCAAAATAGAAATAAACTACAGGTCACAGCATAGGGAATGAAGAGACGGGCATGCGCAGATGCAATACTGAAGCCCCATCAGGAGGGAGGCTATGCACAGAATGAGGGCCTGCCTCGTGGCGGGAGGTTAGACAGCCAGGAACGCTGTGAGCCTGCACCGTGTCCTTCCACCAAGGAGCTCAAAGACTTTGACGGACACGGAGCATCTACACTGGCCTGGGCACCCGGATGTTGATGGCAGAGATGAGCGGTGTATGGGAGAGGGATGTAGGGCTGGCAGAGGATCCCCCCCGCATAGAGGCCTCCAAGGTAGGCCGTGAAACGCTCACTGTTCTCAGCAGTGCCTGAGTCACTGCATACTCTTCAAAGAGGACTTTGGGAGGGGTCAGCAGGGAGACGTGGTGTGACTAGAAATGGGGTGAAAGACAGAAAAGATGACCTCAGTGATGCTTTCTGGCTAGATGTTTCTTATTAGAGTTTATATATTATTTTCTTTGTTTTTTACATAATATTATAGTCCATGACTTACAAGCTCACAGGAGTGGTCAAAACATGTTGATTTTCTTTCCCTGGGGGGAGAAGATTGGGTTGGGGGGTGAAGTTGTAGATAATAACCAAATTGGGATATTGGAAAGCAGCCAATTTGACTGGCAGAGGCCCCCCCCTCCCCCCTGAGGTGCAAATCAGAAAATCCATGAGGTGCTGCTGGTTTCTGATTCTGTCTTACTGAAAATAAACCAAAGGTCTCAGGAATCAATTGGAAAGTGTTGGATTATGTTCAGAATTCAGCAAGGCACCAAATGGATTATCCAAACCACTTCGTGTCCTGAATTGTTTTTTAAACTTGGTTTATAGAAGTGCACTTGAAGAAATCTTTATGTTCAACATAGCTTCATATATATATATATATATATATATATATATATATATATATATGTATTAGTAATTACAACATAATCAGTGCTATCCCCACCTCTTAAGAAGGTTAGGGTCACTTTGAACACACCTCTGGTTTTCCTTTGGGCAAGAAAGCAGCCATATTAACATTTCTCTTTTAAAGTTAACAAAAATGTATACCGTCTGTGACATCCAGCTTTTAAAGCAGATGTTAAAATGTGATCACCACGTTTGATATACGTCTATCTGGGTATGCCATATGCTGACAAACCACTGAGTTTTCTCAGCAATATGGACTCCTCACTGCAAAGTTACGGCCTGAAAATTCCTGGCCTTGAGACGAGACTTGAGAGTCTGTGGCTTTCAGAACTTGAACTTCCCCAGTTGAACAAAGACCTATTTATTGCTTGTGACGTGGTTTCCAGTCCAATATCTGTCCTGGGTATCGTGCAGGCACTGGAGCCAGCAGGGAGGGCTGGTAGAGTTGAGTGTCTACCTGCAAGCGTGTTATCGACTTTATTTTCCTGAAGGAGAAATCAAGGTATCTGAGGTTTATTGATTGGCCTGTAGTGATTCAGTGAGTCGGAAGGGAATAGGGAGTAAAACCAATTCCCTGGTATCATCTCCCAAGCGCACAACCCCTTACCTTGCAATGCCAACACTGGAAGCCAAGGATCCATCTCAGAGAATTTGATCAGAAAACATATGAAGGGTGATTCTGAAACCACAGAAGCATTGAAAAAGTCATAAAGATGTATAATGTATGATAGCATTTACCAGCTATAAATAGGGCAGTGCAGGGAGAAAAAATAGAGACCTTGGAAATCCACTGGGTCAGGAGAAATAGAAACTGCTTAATATTTCATTAAAAATGGATCTTCTTAAATTGCACTTTGATATCTTCGGGCCAAAGACGATATGTCAGAACTAAGGTGTTGTTATTTATTACTCTTCGTTATTAATCATTTGAACTGTTATTGAACTAAAACATCAACAAGATATATTCTCCCTCTGAGCGGGGCAGTCATCATGTGTTCTGGGCACTGTTTGAAGTATATGAAAATCCACATCACTTGTCCACAAAAGCACTTAGGCTACAAGGGACAACGGTAACTAAAATGCCATGCTAGAAAGTGGACACTTCCGGGGCAGTTCTAAATGCGAAACTCTTGTGAAGAAAGCCTTAGAATCTGGGGGCCAGAGCGGACCTTACAAATCAGCTCATACAATCCTCTCATTTAATGGAGGAGGAAATTGGGGCCTGGGAGAGGTAGAGATATTTGCCCACACCTAGGAGCTAATTAACAGCAGAGTCTGGCTCCTGGTTCAGTGGTGTTTGGACTTTTTTTTCCCACTACACCCCCCTCAGAGTGAGAGGTATACAAAAAGTTTACTAAAATAAGATGGTATTCCTTCAGCCAAGGGTCCAGAGAGCGGAAGGCAGATATGAGAACAAGGTCAAGAGCAAACAAGACACCGAGAAGGACCTAGGCTTGGAAACAGGAAGGATAACTTGAGGTCACATTGAAAGAGGCTTCATTTGGTTCCAGGGGTGGGAGAAGAGTGAGCAAAACTGAATAGCAGAATGAAGGTCAATTTGAGCACCAGGTAGATGTCCGCAGGGACATAAAACATGTGCCTGCCTCCCTTTCTGGCTGATGCCATTGTAGACAGAGATCCAGGGTCTCACCCAAGCCTGTGGCCACACGCATCCATGGGAAGACCAGCCCCTCCCCAGGCGTGTACCCACACGTGTGTGCCCCCCGTGCCCGCAGGCAGCCAGCCTTCCCAAGGCAGTCCAGAGACAAAGTCATTTCCTTACTGAGGAAGGAAAGGAAAGGTTTCTTGGTGTTGTCTGCCAAGGCTGAGAAATGAAGGGGTCAGATGAGATAAAATTGGATATTAAAAACACGAGACGTGCTGTGTTTCTAAACGGTACCAGCGTGGTGTGTACGCTGTGGATTAGCAGCTGTGTGAAAGTTCAGATCCACTCAACACTCCAATTATATATTCACGTGGAGAATCAAGCCCCTGCCCCTGCCCCCCCCCCCGCTTACGAACTCCTTAGCACCTCCTGCTGGAGGTCACACACAGCCACCATCACCATTCTCAGGGAGTAGGCCAGTGGGGACCCACCACTGCTCACAGCACCCGTCCGAAATAAGCAGAGGGCTGCATTTGCTTCTTCCCTGCCAAAGCAAAACAAAACAGAACAAAGAGCCTCTGCCTCACGCCGAATTCTAGGAGAACTGGTTAATCTCTTTCCCTTGGATTCAGTCCCTCCATCCCTCTCCTCAGAGCTTCAGAGGAAGCCAAGGAACGGGCATGGCGAGGCTTAGGTCATGCTGGGCCCTGGGCCCTCCTTCCAGTGGTCCCTCCCCAGATTAGATCACAGAGGTTCAGGCGCCTCTCTCTTCCCTTAGGCCTTCTCCCAGGTGTCTGGAACTGACCCTCTTTCCTTCTGCTTTTGTGGCCCTTCTTCCTCCTTCACTTTGTCCTCAATCACTATGCAGGAAGCAGCCAACCCGAAGCTGGGAGAGATGGGTGGGCAAGCGGTTCCGCCTCGGTGCTCCCTGAAGTCAGCCGGGCAGCAGAGGAGGAAACTGGTGGACAGGGACCGGGGCAGAGGCTCCCCAGGGGAGGAGAAGGGACAGCAAGGCTGGTGCGGGAGCTGCCCTGGAATCAGTGGGCTCGACACCAGGAGCAAGGGCTTTCAACTGAATGCCGTGGTCCAGGGAGAACTTGTTTCCTCCTCTCCCTTCCTCTGTTTCTCTTAAACAGGCCACTTCCCCTCATTTGGCAAAAGGTATGATGGCTCTTAGCCTTCCCCCCCACCATCAGTGGGGCGCTCTTAACAGCTCTAACTTTTGACCTTAATACGTGGGAAATATAGAAGGTTCAAGGTTGCCAAATGGCAGAGTTCCTGATTACAGTTCCTAAGGAAGCAAGGACCGCGTTGTTAATTAGCTCTAAGCTTCTGTGCTGCTCTTCGCTGTTACTCGGATCATTCTACGTTGGGATTAGAAACACCCTGGGAGCAAGCACGTCACTGAACAGCAGCTCTACTTCCGTTCCACCCATGCTTGGGGACCTTCAGGGCTCCATGACTCCTAGCCACCAACATAAACACTGCAGAAGTAGAAGAGATGAGAGTCAAGGGAGAAAACCATAAGCCTGAAGTCTAAAAACATGACAAGGGCTTGAGATCTGGACAGACATCTCCGAGCCTCAGTTTTTTCATCAATAAAGTGGAAATAATAGTACTTACTTCCGGGGATGTTGTAGGCCTAATTATGTTTACACAGTGTCTGGCTCAATGAGGTTCCAGTACACCAGTTTCCCCATTCCCCTTGTCCCAGGCCTGTCAGTGCCCAAACAGCTCGCATGTTATAGGTGCCGTGAGCTGAAGGAGCTGGTCCCCCTGCCCAGGAGAAATTGCTAGTTGTTGCAGAGTTGGCTGTGAGTGGACTTACAGTCACTTGGTTGTTAAGAGCTATGACAGGTATGATCTAGAAGTGATGGTTAGTTGGTCTTTCCCTTCACTCTTATCCGGGGAAACCAAGAGAAACTTACATATACTTGTTCCAGCTACTCTTTTTCCTTTTTTAATGGAGAACACAAAAAAAGCACAAGGTCCATATGGCAGTTATTGATTTGGGCCATCTGGTAAGCTAGGACTTGCTCCTACCATGTTGGATTAGAAGCTACTCTGGAAAGCCTTTCCTCCCATAAGAGATGCATTGGTCAGATGGGGACAGGGATGGATTTCATTACAGGGCAGGGACTACAGTGAGAGAAAGCCAGAGCAGGACTCCAACCGTCTGTCTGCAACCCTGACCCTACAACAAAGACCAGAAAAACCCAAGAAAGTGTTGATTGACACAGGGGCACCGGGGGTCGACAGTGCTTCCACCCTCTCACCCATCCATGGAGCAGGGAGACCTCTAAGGAACTAACAGAAACAATTGTGAAGCACTTTCTGATTATAAAATACCCTGGAAATCTTTCTATAGGCCTGAAACCGGAGGAAAAGGGAAAGTCAAGTTCAAGCTAGTGAGAGAGGTCCACAACCCTAAAAGATGACATTGTCACCCCATTGTTAAAGGATATTCTACTTTCATTTTCCTCTCTCTCTCTCTCTCTCTCTCTCTTGACTTCTGAAAGTGTTTTCCTTTCATGGTGCCTTCCTCTGCTGGCGCTCAGGCCCAGAGGCAAAATTTTCCTTCCCTCCAAAAGTTTTTGTGAAGACCATGTATTGTTTTCAACTTAGAGCAGTGTGAGAAATTAAATGTTTTTCATGGTGTTTCTAAAACAGCACCAAACAACAAACCCACTGATTATTTCTAAGCTTAAGGGAAATGAAATTGAACAGACCTTTCCCTCTCCGTCAAAGACTGCGTGGCTCACCTACACACTGGGATTTCTATAACCTGGATTCGTGTGTGATATTACAGGTCTTCCAAGCCAACAACGATGCCACGGAGGTGGTTCTGAACAAGCTGCACTCACCGCTGCTGACACGCTTCGTCAGGGTCCGTCCACAGACCTGGCACTCGGGCATCGCCCTCCGCCTGGAGCTCTTCGGCTGCCGGGTCACAGGTGAAGTGGGGCTCCTGTGAGGTTGGGGAGCTCTGCGCCCCCTTCCAGCCCTCTGCAAACGGCTTGATTGCACCACGTGACCTTAACAGAAGGCTGGCTTTTACCCGTAACTCCCTGTATGGGTATTGAATGCACACTGACTCTAGACCCTGCCTTGCCGGCTACCGTTTCTTCACGCACGCTCCACTCACTCATTCGCTGCACAAATACTTACGGGAGGCCCGCTGTGTGCCAGGCCACACATTGGGAGCTGGAAGTGAATAAGAGAAGGGAACCAGCAGATGGGGTCTCTGACATGCTGGAACTTTCAGGCGGGTGGGCAAGATAGATAATAAACAAATGTAAGTACAGGGGTAATTATACACTAAGATGCGTGTGTGAAGGAAAAGGACAGGAGGCTCTGAGAGTGAGTGAGGGGACCTCATTGAGTGTTGATTGAAAGTCTGGGGACAGCCTCTCTGAGGATGTGACACTTAAACTCGGGGATGAGTAAGGGGTAGTCTGATGGTGACTGAGGGGAAGAGCATTTTGGGTAGAGGGAACAGCATGTTCCAGGATGCTGGCAGGATGCAAGGCAGTAAAGAGCTGGGGTAACACATGTGAAATTAAGATCTGGTCCCAGGAAGGGTTCCATCTAGTTGGGGAAATAATCCCCCAGGTAACAATTCAATGCTCAGCTGAGCTCCCCTGCACTCACCGCCCCTAAGAGGGTCAGTGGGGAGTGTGTCACCAAGGATGTGAGAGTCCTTGGCTAACAACGTGAGACACTCAGCCATGCTAGGCACCATGCTGAGGGCTTTTATATTGTAACTAACAGAATCCACGCAACAACCCCCAAGAGGTAAGTACTGCTATTAGCCCTCCTTTAGGCTTGGGGAAACTGAGGCACAGAGCACTTCAATTATTTTCCCAAAGTCACGCAACTAGTAAGTGACAAAGCAAATGTGAATCCAGGCAGTCTGGTGCCCAGCCGGGCTCGTAACCACAGTGCTATCCCACCTTGAAACGCAAAGAAATCAGTGCTGACTTAAAAGTGTTTGATAGTCAGGTCCTTTGACAGTTCCCTACTGATTGGGGGTGGTTCCAGTTAGTAGGGTACCAGCATGACCTCTTGTATCTTCCTCCCTCTCCGCAGACGCCCCCTGCTCCGACATGCTGGGGATGCTCTCGGGCCTCATTGCCGACTCCCAGATCTCTGCTTCCTCCACCCGCGAGTACCTCTGGAGCCCCAGTGCTGCCCGCCTGGTCAGCAGCCGCTCAGGCTGGTTCCCTCGGATCCCTCAGGCCCAGCCGGGCGAGGAGTGGCTCCAGGTAGACCTGGGAGCGCCCAAGACCGTGAAAGGCGTCATCATCCAGGGGGCCCGCGGAGGAGATAGCATCACTGCCGTGGAAGCCAAGGCGTTTGTGCGCAAGTTCAAAGTCTCCTACAGCCTAAATGGCAAAGACTGGGAGCACGTCCAGGACCCCAGGACCCAGCAGCCGAAGGTAGGATGTTCCCGGAGGACTCCCTAACCTTGCCCCAAACAGGGAGGTTGATTTGGGGGATGTTGATTTCCCATCTAGACGGTCATCACCAACCCCTGCCAGTCAAACAGATATGAACTGAGAGATTACTTTGTGCCAGGCCCTCTGCTAAATGCCTTATTTTAACCTTTACAACATCTCTAGAAGGTAGGTCCTTTCGTCCCTCCCATTTTAGAGATAACAAAACTGAGGCTTGATGTCATGCCAGGGTCATACAGTACCTGTGGTAGAGCCATGATTCAGACACGAGTCTCACTCCAGAGCCCAAACGCCTAACCACTACTCAACACTGCCTTTCTAGTGTCTTGGACACTCTTTCTACCCTCTTTCAGGTAAAGTGTCCTTGGAACTGGCCAGACATCCAAAGGGGATGTGGTTTTTGGAGGCTCAACTATAGAAACTAGTGAATTACTTCCAAAAACAACTGTGTTTTTCTGAGTGTTGCTGCACTCCTTTGTATTTTCCTGGGCTTGACTGCTTAGATCTTTCTTGCCTCTCACACAGAGGCTGGGAAGAGGCAAGAGAAACTAACACCAGGCCAAAGTGCAGGCCAGTGTAATACCCCCTCCTGCCATCGGAGGAGTGAAGGTCAGCCCTCAACGAGGGGCACCGAGGAGCCCCAGGAAAGGGAGAGGACATCACACCCCTGTCCCTCTCCAGGTTAATCTCCCAATCAGCCAGGCGTTCCGATCCTCATTGCTAAGTTACCCCTCATTTTCCTCAGAAGAGCAGGGCCCCTAATAAGGAAGGGGTATCACATGTCTCTGTTTAGCAAATGTTTTCCATTCTTAATGCAGAGGCAAGGGCTGGGTTGGAGGTTTTGCAGTGCTGATGTAAACTCCCAGCTCATAATTCCAGCGGCTTGGAAAGGCTCAGTGCTTGGTAACTGGAACCTTCAGTGGATGCAGCAGAAGTCGGACCACTGGCTCCCCCAGGGACAGCTGACCCTGGCTCTTCTTGACTATTCTGGGGGCCTGGGAAAGGAGATGATCTTAGCCAGGGTCAGAGCCTGCCCTCCCCAGGACAGTGCCCCCCCTTTTGGAATTGTGGGCATCCTGCAAAATGAGGTGGCTCTGCTGCATTCCTAGATGCTAATCAGCTACAGCCCCTGGCACACCTGCACACCAACAGTCCCCTAAGTCACTGGTTCACAGGTATGCTCTGGGTTGGGTCCCCCACCTGGCTTCAGCCAGGGCAGCCCCACTGTCATCAATTTTATGTAGTGTGGCTTTAGGTGAGGTTCCTTTTGACAGAATTTCTTCCACTAAACCAAGGTTGGGGAAACACAGTCTTAGATTATCAGGGTGTGACCAGTGGAAATTGTCATTAGCCTAGAAAAGGGATGGTCACTTTCCCTTCAGCCTCTCAGTGACCTGGCATTTTCTAAACCTAGACTTTCAAGCTGGGACTTTCTAAATCTAGACTTTTAAGCATCTGGGGAAGAACTTCTTTTTCTAGTAAACCGAGAACTTCAGAACAGGCAAGACAGCCTAAATGCCCTTCACTCCTCTCTAGCCAAATCCAGCTTAATTAAGACTCACTCAGAGCCGAATTCTGAGTCCTCAGTTTCACTCCCAGGATAGAGGACAGAACCCAGCAATTGCCACTTTCATCTGCTCCCCATTTGCCGTGTTTCTGGGACCTCCCAAATGAATAAAAACTTTGGTCTGAGAATGGGGCTCCCACGGACCAAAACGGACAGTGACCATGAATTAACTCTGAAGCTGCCTTCTGGTTGGATGTGAGGGGTGGGGTGGGAAGGGGGGAGGAAGGAGCAGAAAGGAGGAGTGAGGAGGGCTCCCACCTAAGAAGGGCTGAGCAGCCTGTCTCCCCCTGCAGCTGTTTGAAGGGAACATGCACTACGACACCCCTGACATCCGGAGGTTTGACCCTGTCCTGGCGCAGTACGTGCGGGTGTACCCTGAGAGGTGGTCCCCTGCGGGCATTGGGATGCGACTGGAGGTGCTGGGCTGTGACTGGACAGGTAAGGCCCTCTTTCCACTGCGGGTCTCACTCACAAGGTCTCATGACCCCGGCTTCCTGGGATGGCCTGGGAGGAGGTCAGACCACGACGGGGACGGGGCAGAGGGGCAGCCAACCCTGGGGTGAAGCCCCATCAGTTCAAAACGCTGCTGCCCCCTGCCTGCCCTGGGCTCCACCTTGTTCTACCTCAAACCACGGGCACTGCAGCCTCTGGACTCAGGACAGCTTCTCAAAGGATGTGCTGTGTCATTTGTAAAGGATCATTTCAGTCCTGCAACCCCAGTCTCTCAAAAACAAATCATAACCACACACTGCCCACCCAAATTCAATTAGACCCTGACTCTTCAGGCCAGAGGGCTGTGGCTGTTGATTTAGGGAAGAAAAAAAAATGCTCATGATAATAAAGTAATCGGTTTATGTCTGAATCTGGCCTCCAGATGTCTGTGGCTAAGAGACTTCATTTTCATTTCGAAGCCACATCTGTAAAAGGCATTTATTTGCTCAGGAGGGACCCTGTTGCAGGGGAGCTGCCGAGAGCCCGGCTTCTTCCCCGTGTGCCGCAGGAGGCTCGCTGGTCTCCACCCTGCGTCCCAGGCCCTGGGAGCACCTCCGAGTCTCCTGAACGAAGATGAGGCCCGCCGATCATGGCCACCCTCCTGGTTTCCCGGCAAGCACCCCATCCATCCTTCCGAGTCGGGTCCGCCTCCCCTCCAGGCCCCGCCCTCCTCCCCCGGCAGGGCTGGCACAGATCCCAGCTCGAGCCCGAGCCTGAGCCCGAGCTCGCTCGCTGCCTGCCAAACGGAGCTCGGGGGGGGGGGGGGGGGGGGGGGGGGCGCGCCGAGCCAGTGGCAGCAAGCGCAGCAGGCAGGACCCCGGCCCCAGGTATCTCCATTTTCCTGTCTGTGCCGTACCTGTCAGCAGCTCACCCAGCAGGGGATCGTGAAGGATTAGTAAGAGCATGTCGGAGAAGTGCTTTTGGCTCCCGGGGAGAAAAGTGCTGCCTGTGAGCCGTTATGATGGCGCCGAGGAAGTGTCCCGTTGAGGCACGAAGGCTGGGAATCGGGCCCAAATTAGCCTTTCTCACCTTTCAATGGAAGGCAGCCCCAGTGAACATATTTTAGTGGGAAGACACTTTACTCCCCATCACGGAGTGAGGCCAGGTTCCCTGCAGGCTGCTGAGTGTTCCTCACCTGTCCTCTTGCAGGCGCTGAAAACTGCCCTCCAACGGTGACACCAGCTGGCTTCTTCTGGCCAGAATCAGAGGCTTAGAGATGCAGGGGACCCGAGGGCTTCTAGGCCAGTGGCTTTCAAACGTTTCTGACCACCATCCACAATTTAAAATAAATTTATATCACGAGCCACTCGACTTACAAGCATGCGTGCACACACACACAAGCACACACACACGTGTGTGCTTATGGGATATAGTATATCATTAAGCACCTGGACTCTGGGGACAGATCGCCAAGTTCAAGTCCTGCCTCTGCCGATCTCGGTTATCCTAGCTGAAGAACGGGGGTGACCATAGTATATCTACACCCCCCAGGGTTGTCATGAGGATTCAATAAAATAATGGATATAAAATACTTAGCCTGCTGCTTGGCACCTAATAAACTTGTTATGATAAGTAAGTGTGACTGAAACAAAAGGTTCCCAAAGCGGTGCTCTTCCTTGCCACGGGAGTACACGCTGAAATATTATAGCCCCTATTTTAAAACGCTAGTCCTGACTCATGAAATTGATCTACAACCTGTTAACAAGGGTGACATACAGTTTGAAAAAAAACCACCGATCTAGGCCAATGCCTCTTTCACAGAGAGGGAAACTGAGTCCCAGAGAGAGGAGCCACTTGCCGGAGGCCGATCAGCTACCTGAGGGCTGACTCATACTTCCCTCCTGTCCCCGGTCCTCCGTGCCACGCCTCTTCCCAGGCTGGCCCTGCTTTATGACCGGCTGGACAATTGCTAATGGCCTTTTCCTCCTATTGCCCCCCGCCAAGCTGGCCCAAATTACACCGGCGATGGTCAGCAGCAGGTTTCTCATTTCAAAGTCCTCCTGGCCATTCCTTGGAAGATCAGAGTAGGGGCTCGATACCCTCCGCCCAGCCTCCTTCCCTTTGAAGTCTCTGACATCTGGTTTCAATTGCCGGGGAGCGTAGTTTGATGGGCAGTTACCTCTAAGTGTCCAGTACAAACACAGTGGGCACGGAGGCCGGCTACTGTTTCCTCACTTTCATTCACACGCCCTGCCCTCTCATTGCCTCGCCCGCCCCCTGTGCCCCTGGATTTAACATTATCTCTCTGCCACCCAGCTCACCCACTCTGCTACCTAACATTTCCAGGAACCGCTCTCCCAGGCCACGTGGCTTTCTGCTTGTCAAATTTCCATTCATTTCTGTGACTCATCCTTGTTCCCTTCTTCATTCCTACCCCAAAAGGATAACACGGAAAATAATGGGCTGGGTTGAGTTACTGCAGCTAAATAATTTGACAGAGCTTCTTCACCTGTTCATTTGTTTGTATTTCAAATGATTACTTCTTGCCTTGCTGACCATAGTCTGCTTTACAATGGAGTTTGAGATTCTGTGACACAGTAACAAATAGGAACTTACAAGTTAGGACGCTTCGAGGTTACTTGCCCAGCCAGGTTTGGTCACCTGCTACTTGTATTTTGAATAAGTTGCCAACATTGACAAGTCTGGAGATTTTCCCTGGAGATTTTGTTTGTTTGTTTCATGCGAGGGAAAAAAAAAAAATCTTTTTGCAAGATCTGGCCACACTGGGCCACCTCCCCTCGGCTCTTCAATCTGCTGGAACCAGTCACGTGGTGGCCTCCTTTCAACCAGGTGTGCAGAACCCCTCTGCCACCTCAGGACCCCTCTGCCACCTCCTGTCCCAGCCTTTACTCTCCCAGCCCCCAGCAGGCCACCCTCCCTTACAGTAGCAGTCAGCCTCCTAGAAGCATTTGAATTTGCCACACCCGGACCTAAAGGCACAGCCCCAAATCATTTCCACTGAATGGAGTCTGAGTCACTTTGAGGCCATATTCTTTTCCATCCGGTTTTGTGCAAACACGAACAACGATGCCTGGGGTCGCACCTCCCAAGCTGTCTGGCTTGGCTATGACTTCAGCCGTTGTGCTTCTGATTATCTTGCAATAGGTGGGCCCCCAGGTCGGGTTAGCTTTGGTTCCGTCTGACTCAGAGAAGGCAGAGAAGAGAAAGCCTGTTCCACGCGCAAGCAGGGCTGAGCCCGAGACACGACAGCAGTCTCCCAAGGGGCTGTGCACAGACAGGTGTTTTCCACAGGAACGGAAGCTCACTCCGTTAACCCCGATTTTTTTCAAACCATTTTTGATGGGTGTCCTTCATTGCTTATGTGTGTTGTGTGACCCACACCGGTGTCTGAAACAGAGCACCCAGAGCATGGTTGAGCCCTGCCTGTGGTCAGTGTCACCCACATTCATTACTGCCCAGCGTGCCTGGCCTTTTGTGCTGGCCTCAGGGCCTCTGCTCTGGAGTAGAGTGTGGGTTTGTGTTCGTGCCTCCGTTACGGCTATTTCTACAGCTTGGGACCATTCTCCTTAACACAGGCCATGGTCCTGACTTCATCACAGCACACAGAAGTGACTTCATGGGTGTGTGTGTGTGTGTGTGTCCATCTTGGACTTCCTTTTTCCTTCCTTCTTGAAAGGCCCACCCTTGGAGAGGAGACTTAGTATTTGGCATCTTCCTGCTGGGTTTTGACACAGGCTGCTGCATGTGGTATTCACTCCCCTTCCTTTGCCTTTCTGCAGACTCAAAGCCAACGGTTGAGACACTGGGACCCACCGTGAAGAGCGAAGAGACCACCACCCCATACCCCATCGACGAGGAGGCCACGGAGTGCGGGGGGAACTGCAGCTTTGAGGATGGTGAGGATGGGGCCAGAGCCGTGTTGCATCCGGGATGGTATGGGTGCCGACCAGTCGCAGTGGAGGCTGGCCCACGGCTGGGGCCGGCACCTGGGGGTCCCCTAGGTCAGAGGTCAGGGAAGTGTGGTACTTAGGGGCTTGGGGCAGTGGCTATTTCCAACCAATCTAGAAGCATTCAGATATTGGAACAACCAGGACAGCCCTACGGGCGTGAACCCACTGGGCATCAGCTGAGATAAGGGGCCATCCAAGGGCATGCCTCCTTTGAGTAGTCTCCTTTCCCAGCCCTCACTTCGTGTCTTTAGAATCCACAGCTGTGATCGCCCCTCCTGCTAAGCTTGTCTCCGGGGCACAGTCAAGGGAAGATCTGGCTGTCATCTGGGTGACTTGGTCAGTGGAGCATGATAGGTTAACTCAGCAGTTAACCATGATTTAATTGCGTTGCCCTGTGTCTTTTACCACCACCGGTTGAGAAAGCCTGACAATTAGGATTATAAGATAGGGCACCCCATCCTCCACGAGGCGAGCGCAGGTCAGTGACAAAGACAGAGGTACGAAAAGGCACCTCACCCATTCCTCAAAACTCAGGGCCTCCTCATTTACGATCAGTCTCTTCACATGGGAAATCTGTAGCATTTTCATTTTATCTTCTAAGCATATCCAAGTTAGAGAAAAACAATAATTGGCAGAGCCCAAAAGGACATCACATTTTAAATCTTCCTGCTAAGGTCACAGAATATGAGGACATTCCTAACAGACCACAAAGTTTGGAACACCTGGCATTTTGGGCTAGAATTTAATGCTTGACAGCCTCAATTTACAGTAAATTACTGATCATTATTAAACGTTCATTAAACCAAATGAGGGAAGATTGGTGAAGAGGCTTGGGAAGTGATGGAGACATAAAGACATAGCACCGAGTCAGTAGGTAGATGGTGAAATCTGTGGACCCCGCACCCTTAGCCACTTGACAGTGTGAGAAACTGCAAGGATGCCGAGGACGGCTCCCCAAGTTGGCTACAAAGAAGAACGGGAGGGGAGCCAAAAATAAATGCTGAAGTTGTGTGACTGCAAAATGATAATTTAATGCATATGCTCTCAGGAATGTGCTTTTGTACATTGCGTGGGCCGGGGGACACTCTTGGTCAGGGATAGTTGAATGCAGAATTCTGACATTTTAATGAACTTGTTTTTGTTTTATGAAGAGGAGAAAGAGACTTGGAGAATCTTCCAAGACATGTTTGAAAGAGTTTGAGAGCCAAAAGTGGAGCGCTCTCATTTACTGTGTGGTGTTGGATTAGCAGGGTTTGCTTGGTGCAGGGCAAAAGGAGGGGGTTTTGTCTAAATGGCAATCCAAAGGAAAATGTAAGGACTTTCAGAAGTTTAATATAATTTTCCCTTTTATAGTGGTTTGTTTCATTTGGGGTTTCTTTGGTGGTTCCTCCCCTCTCGCTTTTTTTTTTTTTTTTTTTTTTTTTTTTTTTTTTTGCTAAAGATCTCTTTGTGGAATTGGGTTCCTGAGATACGGTATGCGTATAAACATTAGAGAGGAATTATGGTATATTGAATTACTCCATATTTTTGAACGGAAAAATAGAAACTTAGAAGTTGTCGGGAAAAGGGGATGGGGAGGGCTAAGGGCTGACTTTTCCAAGCCACAGGTTGATGCTTCAGTAATAGATTCCATGTGTTTCTCCTCAACTCAAGCTGACTTTGGCCAAGGGTGGGCAAATATTAAATATTCTTTCTTGGGAAGGGGAGTCACGAGCAGGACCCGGTGGCAACCTGCCACCAAGGCCAACAGTGCCCTTCCCCTCAGAGGTGAGCCGTCCTCACCCCCGGGTTGGGAGCAATGTGTTTCTACCAGTCGGCTGTTCCCTTTAGACTTCCTAACCTGCCTTCCCCACGGAAATTTCTCTCTGGGAACCCTGAGAAGGGAAGTGAAAAGGCCAAAGACCCCACTTCCTCCCTGCTACCAGCGTTAGCCAACACTTTTCCGCTGTCTCCGCAGCTACTGTGGACAAGAGTCCAAATCTGGGTTCCCGTTTCCTCTCTTTCCCCCACCTCCACCCCACCCCCGACTTAATCACATGTTCGGCACCAGCTCAGACTGGATTTTTAGAGCTGAGTGGCACCTCCAAAGAAACCCTTTGGGTTCGGTCTGTTCGCTTAGAGGTGAACAGCCGAACAGACAGGGGCAAGCCAGTGTGTGGTCTCTTAGATTTCCATTCTCTGCTGTCCCTGGAATCCTGGCCTTCAGGCACTCTGAGCCATGTAAAATTATTTTTCCTCCTGGTCAGCGCTGAGCTGGGCGGCAGGCTGGTCTGGTCCCCTCGATTTGCCCTAACATGCCAAATCGCCCGCCTGGCAGTGCCTCCCCTGGGGATGCTGAACTGACCTGGTCTTCTGAAACAAGAGGCCTGGCACAGGGAGGTGAAGGGGAGCAAACAAGCCTCCCTTGTTTCCAAGGTCACTTTCTCCTCCCTGGCCAGCACCTCCCGCATTTTGAATTTCAGCCTCTCTGGATGCCAACGGGCTGTCCATCACTGCTGACAGCCAGGTTGGCAGGATCCTGCCTTCCACTGAGGCACTGGGGAGACATTCTTCTCTGGCATTTAAGGAACAGCAATTTCCACATTTGTCTGCTCTCCAGGGTGGACAGAAGAGGCCGATTAGAGCCTGAAGCCATTTGGTGGCCTCATTTATAATTGCTTACTATGGGAACCACTGGCAGACTTGGCTTTCATGCCTGGGAAGGATGAGACCAAAGGCTGACCCGAAAGCCAACAATCGCCAAGATGAGTTAAATGAATAAGCAAAGGGAGCCATTTCTTTCTCTGCTCTCCCCTTAGGCCCTGCCAGCCGTTTAAATAGCACCACTGTGGCTGTTCTCCGAACCCATTTCATTTGCCTCGTTTCGGGGTTTTTGTTTTCCCTTTTAGACAAAGATTTGCAGCTCCCTTCAGGATTCAACTGCAACTTTGATTTCCCCGAGGAGCCCTGTGGTTGGATGTACGACCGTGCCAAGTGGCTCCAGAGCACCTGGACCGGCAGCTCCGGCCCCAGCGACCGGACGTTTCCAGGTAAGCCAGCCTCGAATTAAGCGATGAGAGGGTTAAGGCCAGCCTGCGCCACGTTTTTCAGCTCCACATTCCCTGACAAGCTTCATGACTTCACGGAACCGTCCTCTGCTCTTTGCCCGCAAACCACCGGCCTTTACTGACAATGTCACCCGACGGAATAGCTGGTTGGCGGTTCCTGGCCCTCTCTTGTGATTACAGAGCAGCCTGGAAGCTGGGAGGGAGCGAGAGAGGCCAAGATCAAAGAAGAGGAAAGAAAGAGCAATTAGGAGGTCCTAGGAGAGGGGATGAGTCAATGTCCCTTTGTTCCCGTAGCCAGCTCTCGATGCCACCATCACAGAGCCCCTTGTGACTCCAAGCTGGATATTGTTCCTAAAATGGCTCATTGGGAAGCTGCTGGCCCCAAGTTTGAGTGACACTTTTTGGAGGGTATCATCACTTCTGTTGAAGACCAAGTCGAGGGCCTGAAATGCTGCCACACCCGTGGGTGTCTAGCAGAGCTGCCGGGCACTTGGCCCCCTGAAGGGTGCTGTTGCCAGTCCTTGGAATATTGTGAAGCCGCACTCTTGGTTTCAGAGAGCCAGATTCCAGAGCCTCTCCTGGCACTGTTGGTAGAGAGGGGTTGCCTTTAGCCCTTCTAAGCAGGAGTTGTCCACTCTCTCCATTGTGGCATGCTTTTACAGTGATGTTCTGGTAAGTGTTTAACGACCGGCTCTCCAGGTTTAAAAAAAAAAAAATCTGCTTTGTAATTAATGTTTGCCACTCTCCATGGTGTAAATCCTCCCACTGTGGTTGAACGCAAGCTACCAACGTGACATCATCGGAGGTGGAGTTGAGAAGTACAGCTACACAGCCTTAGATAGTTTTTTTTCCCTCACACAGATAACATAGATAAAAATAACTTCCGGATCATGCATATCAGTAAAATGTATTAAAATAATTAGGAAGTATAGCATTTTGAGAATTTATTTCCTTTCTTTTTTAATATACTTTATTTCATTGCAACTTTATGTAATTCAGTTGTTAACAATGCTTGCATTTCACAGTAGGCTTGCAATATTCCAGAAGACTCCACAATTGGCTCTCACAAGCCAGTACGTAGCATACGTTGCTCTAGCACATCGCGCGTTAGCTTTCAGCGTTCCTGGAGCTTGGGGCCCCGTAAGCGTTTGAGAGGGAAGGACTTAATTCTAGAAATTAGTAGATCATATGTTGCCTGTCTAGAGAATGAAAAGAGGGAGGGACCTCCCCTTCTTCAGAGTCGCCCAGAGCTGCTCTGCTGCCCCTCACCCCAAGGACTGGCCGTGCCCCCTGTCTCCAGGGACGGCAGTGGGACAGACGCTCTCCGCGGGCCGCCTCCTGCGCTTGCTTTCCCGGAGGGTCACAGCGTCTGCTCCGGAGAAAAACATTTTCATATTTCAAGTGTTTATCTCTTCAGGATTTGAGTGCTCAGAGAGATTAATATCTGAAGATCACCACGGCCTCAGGCAACAGGAGAGAACACTTACCCTCGTCCCAGCGTTAATCACCCTCCCCCCTCCCGCTCACTGCAATAATGTTTAATTAATATAATGAGCCTCCTGCACGTTGGAAAAAAAATACTTATTTTTATAACCCAGCCTGGATTTTTCATTTCATTTCCTCTCCTTTGAGACTTGGCCCAATTAATTGGTTGTTTTCCCAACCTCTACTTTTTATCCAAACGTAAAGGAGATTTGCCGTGGGGGTGGGGTGGTGTACGTGTGAGGTTTATGTGTGTGCATTTGTGCGCTGTGTGTGTACGTGTAATGTTTATACATGTGCATTTGTGCACCGTGTGTGTACGTGTGATGTTTATACGTGTGCATTTGTGCGCTGTGTGTGTGTGATGTTTATACGTGTGCATTTGTGCGCTGTGTGTATGTATGTCTTTCTTTCTCAAGGTATTTGTGGGTTTTGTGTGTATGTGCATATGTTGTTTTTATGTGTAGATTTTGTGTGTTTGTAAATATGTATATGCATTCGTTTAGTTTGTGTGCATGTATGAATCTGTGTGTGTGTGTGTGTCTGTATGTTTATATTTGAGTGTGTCTGTGGTTTATATGCATGTGTATGTGTGTGTCTGTATGTTTATGTTTGAGTGTGTTTGTGGTTTATATGTGTGTGTGTGTGTGTGTGAGGTGTGTGTATAAGGGGGCAGCTTGGCAAAGGCACGTTGAATAAAGGGATGTAGATGATACAGCAAGGGGAGATTTACTGGCTCTTACTCAGCATCCATCCTCAGGTTCTTTCTAATAATTCCACTTCCTCCCTTGCACTCTTCTGAGCAGATTTTCTCTAAGAATGCCTGAGGTCAGCCCTGTCCAGACTCCAAGGCCACCAGTTAGCAAGTGACACTTTGGGGAGAGCTTAAGCTACTCTCCATTTGACGCGGTTCCCCTCTGCCCCCTCTTCGCCCAGCCCTCACCCTCACCTGATGCCCCATGGGTTGACCCCGGCTACTGGCTGGGAATCCTCATCCTGCCCGCGTTCCACTTGATTCATTATACCCTGCGGTTTGGGAAGGCTCTTCAGAGCAATCTTGCAGAGCGGGCAGAAGTCCAACCTTTGGCTGGCTGGCTGGGGACAGAAAGAAAATTAGGGCCATAAGGAACTGCTAGACCTAATGTTGTTTCTCCCTTAAGAAATCGAGAAAGAAAATAATTATTTTCCTGTTCCAGAGGAATCCCTGAAGTTCGGAAAAGTGGCCCTTGGATGCTGCCTCCAGAAAACAAAATCATAATATCGTCTTCAGAGCCCTTCTGTCCATCCTCTGATGATTTAAAAATCGTTTGCTGTATTTCCCATTGTCCTTCCCCTTACAAAACATGATACTGGGCTCTAAGCAGGAGAGGATAGAGAGCCCTTTCTGTTCAGGGTGGTCCTTTCTTCTTCTTCAAAAAAAATTGGGGCCCGAGGAGAGCAGTTGGGAGAAAGGAAACAGCTGTGCTTGGTTAGGGGCAGGGCAAATGCTAACGGGTTCAGAGTCCCGGGACCTTCCAAGTCAAGCCTGAAAGTGCTGTGTCACCCACGCTTCGCCCCTCCACAAAGAGGAGACCGCTCCAGTCTTTAAGAAAAGTGTGCCATGTGTTTTATCTCCTTGTTAGGTAGGTAAACAAAAGTAATTACACTTAAGAAAGGAGGTGTCCCCATCAAGTGCAGAGGGAGAAGGGAGGAAAGAAAAAAGGCAACAGCCATGTTGAAATATCATACACAGGCTACTTGATTAGAAGTGTCTGTGGAAACTACTTACATTCCTTAGATGTTTTCTGATTTAGTTCTTTTCTCATGTTTTGTTTCTTTTCCTTTTAAGTAAGCAATTAGTTCTGTTCTTTTGGCTAGTGGTAATAGTTGCTTAAGGCTGACAAGACCCCCACTGGTTTTATTCCACTGTTTTTGTTTTTCAAGATAGTCTTTCAAGACATTCAGAATTTCTTTTTTTAGCTCTTTGCTTGTGGCTTAGAAGCCTGCAGTGTGTTCATACCAGCCCCTGGGGACCCTGGTCCGAATTCAGTGACCCCTGGTGGTTGCAGAGAAGCCAGTACCTTGCTCTCTGAGAAAGCACTTTGCCTTTGCTCTGTAACTGCAATGACACAGAAAATGTCTCCCCTAGTGGAAGCCGCTGTATCTCCCACAGATATTCTCAAGTGCATTGATCAGAAACAGAATTCTGAGGAAGATCAGATTCAGCTCTTTAAGGAACAAGGCAAAAACTCCTTGAGATGCCGTGGTGAACCCGTGTGTCTAGACCTGCCCTGTGTAATACGGTAGCCACTAGCCACACGTGACTATTTTAATTTTAATTAAAATTAAATACAGATAAAACTTCAGTTCCTCCATCACATCAGCCACATTTCAAGAGCTCAGTACCCACTCTGTGTGGGACGGTGCAGGTAGAGAACACGTCCATCATCACAGGATGCTGTCTTGGTCAGCACGGCTGGAGCACCCTTTGGCGTGAAGCGTAACTTCCAGGGTGCTTGCTGATGCTCTTGTTCCTTGGTTTGGTGTAAACCAAGAGGAAATGATTAGGGAGATGTGCCTTCTCCGTGATCCCTTGGTGGGAGTGTTCAGTGCCTGGCATTTTTTGTCACTGTCATTGTACCTCAGTGAGTAACATAGTAAAGTAAGCAAGTAACATACTGTTAGACAGTATAGGAACTATTTCATTCAATCAAAAAGAGTAAATACTAAGTAATAGCAATAATAGTAATAATTGTTTTATTATTATTGTTGTTGTTGTTGTTATTATCTTCAGGAATGAGACAAGACTAGAGATAAAGGGTATGTTCCAGGTCAGCTTCGGAATCCTCAAGTGTGTGGTCACCCTAAATGTGTGTTCTTTCATATATTTGTTGACCTAATGAAGTATGACTACAATATTACTTCATTTCAGTAACTTCAAATCATGGAAGTGACAGAACTGCCTTCAGAAAGAGGTTGCTGTGGCGTGTCTGGGGCACAGCCACTACAAATATGGAGATGGGAACTTCTCAGGCTTAGAGCAGGCTAGATAATTAAAGACCAGGAAGAGCTGGGCTAAAAGAAAGCCATATTTAAGGAATAACTTCAACTGGAAAAGGAAAGCATAGAGGCCCTTCTTTAAGGAACGTAGGAAGGCAGACATCTCTGACTTTGTAGAAAAGACAGCAGTAGAGAGGAGAAGCTCTTCCTTTTATTCTGAAAGTCATGATTGGTTGAGTGTGTAAGATTGATAATGAAGGGGCAGAGTAATAACAAGACTGAGTCGATTGCAAACCTTCATGAAAGCTGACATACCAAAAAAGCAGCTCAAGATAGACTCCTGCAAAGCCCAGGCCTGAAACCTCAAATGTCCACAAGATGGTCAATTGTAAACCTTGAGAACATCCTGCCGAGTTCATCCAAAGTCAATGTTTCCCTTAGCCAGTTGTTAATTTGAGGACCTTAGCAGAGATCGTCTGACCTTGGGAGGCCAGCTGAGGGGCTGACTCATGTCTTAAGCATGACCTATACAAAGAGACTCCATCTCCTGCAGCACTAAATATTCTTTCAGATGGTTGTTCTAGTAGGAGGGCAAGATGCTAGCCAGGAGATGCGTGTGTTGGACAGATGGTGTGTTTGGCTTTGCGATAGCCTGGAGGATGAGACTGGTGATTTATTTCAGGGTTTGGTAAGGTGTCGGCACCACTGATTCCATTGCTGTTGGGCCAGAAGTGGTCACGTGATCAGCTGAAGCCAGATGTGGTCGTAAATCGCCAGGTGAAATGTCAGGAGACCCTTTCTAGAGACAGCAGCAGGTTAAGACGCTGAATGACCTTGTCCTCTGCACTTCCTCTCTGCCCTTTTGAACTCCTGTTGTTCATTCCCATGTGATTGTTTTCCCTGCGTCATGGGCAACAACAGATGTTTTGAGTCAAGAACCTAGCAAAATGCCTCCCAAACATGTCAGGTCTGGGGGGAGAGGGATTGTATCTCTGGAACATTTTTTCTTCATTCTCTTTCTGCTGCTAAATGTATCTCCTCTGCATTGTTTCCCATTGGAAGCTATCCATTGCCGACATCACTGCCATCAGCTACGAAAACAAGAATACAGCCTCCAGCAGGTAGAGCTGATTCTTAGCTGGCCAATTGTCATGTTTGGGGACCTCTTAACAATCCAAAGGGCTTTTCCCCTAAAGTCTAAGTAAATCAATAAAGTAGCCCACCCATGCCAGGCCAACCCTTTGCTCTATCAAGTCACCAACAGCCACTGTCTGTTAAAACTTCCTCTGTGATTGGCAGTGGTAGGCCATAAATTAGAATGTTCTAGAAGAACAAACTCCACTGATAGCACATGTGCTTCGCTCACGGCACATATATGGGTGCCATGACTTCAAAGAACTGAAGCACTTAGCTTGGCGAAGGGTCAATGTGGAGACCTGCCACAACCAAAGCCCTGGAAAGCAGACATTTAAAGAGGCAAGCGTTGTGTTTCCTGAGGAAGTGAAGACCAGGGTCTTAATTCTTCACGAGTGAAAATGTTTCTAAGTCAGAGGACAGAAATTGGCTGCACTCCATCGGGAATAGAAGGAGGACAGGTGTCTAAATGACAGCAGGAAAACTTAAAACTGAATTTAAGAAGTTTCTGACAGTTAGGGCTGTGACCCAGAAAACACATTGCCAGCATGGCCTATGGCAGCTCCTCCTCTGGAGAATTTAAAGCGAAGGGTGGACCGCTGTTCTGGAGATGTTTTCAGCGTGGTTCCTCTGGGCAGCAGGGCTGGCCCCATCTAACTGGTCTTTTGAGGTCCCACTCTCATTCCAGAATCATGTATTATTTTATTGCATCTACGGTAGATTGACCCAAAAGCATGTGGTAAACAGTGTCTGATGTACAGCTTGAGGCTGGCTGGTTTCTGGGGTTAGGATGGATCTGGGAACCATCTTATTCCAGAGAACATCTTTACTGTCCTTGAGCCAAATCTTACTTCCTTTGAGTCTTGGATTGGTCCTCCCAGGTTATTGGTGCTCTTCAGACCCTTTTTCTTTCTAAAAGGAACAAAAAGGCCAGCACAGGAGGCAGTGGGTTTAGTGATGGCAGTGGAAATGAAGATCAGAGCATTTATGGAGCGTCTACTGTGTCCCTGTTCGTATGCAAAGCACCTTACAAGGCTCTTTCCATTTCCTCCTCCTTGCGACTCTATGCAGTATTGCTGTTATTATATCCATTTCACATATGGGAAGACTGAGGCTTTAAAAGACTAGCGAACATTCCAGCCCAGATGAGAGGCGAGTTCCTGGCGATTTTACTCAGTCCAATCAGGGCTCAGATCCTACTTCCATCACTCTCTAGCGGTGGTCTGGGACACATGACTTCAATTCTCTGAGCCTCTGTTTCCTTTTTGGTAAGAATGGAGAACATAATACTTAATTCACAGGGAAGATTATGGAAGGCAACCAAGCCGCCAGTGTGATATATCTGGCACACAGAGGTGCTCAGGTCACAACAATTCTCTTGCCCCTACTCTTCCTCTCCCCATCTCTGGGCTTTTCCTGGCCGAAGCCATTCCTTCATGATGTCCTGCTTCTAATTAGTCCTCTCTCAGTGACAGGCAGGGACGTTTTGCAGCTCAGCGTCCCTCTGACTGATGTCTACTGCTAATTCCTTAAATTTACATATCATCTTTCTTCCCTCGAGCTCATAGCACTTAACAGACAAGTGGGGCACAAATGATTTCACTAAGTGAAATTCAGAGGCCTGCTTGTCTTGAGATTCTGCAAACTAGTGGATTAGCTCAGATGTCAGCACTGAATTATGATCCTTTAGCTGCTCGTGCTTAGCATGCCACCAGCATTAACTCCCTGGTCTTCCAGTGGTCCTTTAAATCATGCACAGTCATTACCATCTTACTGTGAGAAAGAGAGAAGAGAGGAGAGGAAAGGGAGGGAGAGAAAGCTCAGGTCCCCGGGAGAGACAGTCTGTGAAACCTTTGGCCTCA
Source organism: Balaenoptera ricei (assembly GCF_028023285.1). Taxonomy (NCBI): domain Eukaryota; kingdom Metazoa; phylum Chordata; class Mammalia; order Artiodactyla; family Balaenopteridae; genus Balaenoptera; species Balaenoptera ricei. The sequence continues at coordinate 91,462,090 of NC_082645.1, forward strand.
TCGTGCCTGAAGTTTTAGCAACAGGATGGGTAAATAAAACAGACCGGATAAAATCCAGCCAGCCCGGCTCTTTACACCTCCACACACATTTTACTTACTAAATTCTAACCATTATGCTATGATTCCCCTGCTGCTTAAGAATGTAAATTCACACAAGTGACAGTATTTCTGCCAAGCAATTTTCAGGCAGCCAGTGGGTCTTATTTGTGAAACTGTGAAGGAAGACGGCTGAATAATAAGTCTCTGAAATCTGGTTTCCTTTATATACGAGTGGAAACAGTAAAGGCTTGGAGATGACTGGAGCATGGGAGCGTTTGGGGGGTTCTCACCGGTAGCTCAGTGGGCTGGATGCTTCCACAGGTCACCCTGTTTTTGGATCTGCCTATTGATTGTAGGTATATTCACTTTGCAAAAGCTATTGTACTGTTTTCTTTATACATACTCATATTCAGTATAAATGTTTCTTAATAAAAAGCAGAGCATCTCAAAACAAAATCACCTCACCTTTGAAAAAGGCTGTTGGCTCAGTAGAATGGGAGGGAACTGTGAGGAGATTATATGAACCTGAGGGATTACCAGAGGCCAGATGATTCCCCCTCTGTTCTTGTTTCCAATAGACAGCCTCACAGCATTCTTTATCCATGTGTTTGTCATTCATTCATTCATGGGAACAAAATTTTCCTGAGTGATGGCATATATTTGTCACTGTCTAGGGGCAGGGAGAAGAAGCATTATTAACCCTTCTATGTGTGAGGCCAGGACCTTACATCTAACCAGGGCAATAGGAAAGACACACACCAAACAGTTAAATTACAGTGCAAGGCAGTGGGTGTTTACCCGCTGAAACGCATGAAAAATGGCCTCCAGTCTTTTTTAAAACAAGGTAAAATCAGTGGTGTGGTCAGTAGATGCTCGAGTTGTTGAGAGAAGAGAGGAATTAATGTTGAAATGTGCCAGAATGGTTAGGAGAAGAACTAGCAAAAGGGGTGGGATGGGGGTTGGGGAGCAGAGAATTACAGGTAAATGGAGAGAAGGCAACAGCACTCAGCAGAGAAGCCAGTTTGCCTTGAATAGCATGTGATTGATCACACGGACTTGGGACAAGGTATTGGGGTCACAGCTGAAGTGAAGGGCCTACTGCATGAATGTGGGGAAACCTGAAGTCAAGTCCAGCTCTGCTACTCACTAGCCTCTCTCCCTTGGAAAGTCACTTGAACCTTTCTGAGCCTCAGTTTCTGCATCTTGTGCAAAATAAGATTAGTAAGACCTAGCTCACAAGCATATAGCAATGATTAAATTATGAATGCATATCAACATGCTTTGGAACCTCTAAAGCATTATGCAAATATGACTTATAATTATTACCATTAATAGTGGCAGTAATGAGATCTGATAGGAGAAGCATAGGTTCAGAAGTTCTTTGCGTGTCTGCTTGTGGCACCAGTGTCTCCTCCCTCAGCAGATCACCATCATTAAAATTCTCTGCTCCAGACAGCTGCCTACTTATCTGTGCTGACTTTGGCCTTGAAGAGGTCCCGTGTTGTGGGATATTAGACCAATGTGGTTCTGGATGGTTAAGGAGTCCCAAACTGGAATCCCAACTATGCATCCTAAGCTGGTCTAATTTGACTTCAGGGGACGGTAGCTTCTAGAGCAATAACCCTGGAGAATCTAACCAGAAGGGACTTAAGGGAGACAGGGAGGAGGGAGAGACGTGGCCAGGAGGAGGAGAGGAAAGAGCTGTTGCTGGGCCACTGATGAGTGTCACAGGCTCCGCTCTCACTAGAAAGATGATGTCAGCAGGAATAACAGCAAACCGGTGGTCCAGGAGTACCCCGTTGATTCAGGGCTCTGGCGTGCCCGCCTGTCCTTCCCTGACGAGCCCAGGGTGTTCACAGTCCCTGCTGAGTAAGAAAGCTCTGTGCCCACATCTCAGATTAACATGATCCTGAGGTGTCTGATGTGCTGGGTATGTGGTGCAAAAGTGCCGCCGCCATCTTGCAGAAGTGTTCGGCATAAGATGTTTCAGGGCCCAAAGGAGGCCGTGAGATTTTCTCCTCAGATGCCATCCTGTTCTCTGTGCAAGTGGCCGGAATGCTCCTGCACGAGCTGGATTTGCTGGTGCGGGTCCCCAGACCTGTGTCTGCAAGGCATGGGGTCTGCCAGCAGGAATGGGAACTCGGCCTCCCACACAGTACCTGATGTATCTGAAAGCTAATCGGCCAAAAGACACGCTCTTCAAACATTTGGATGGGTGAAACCTTCATTTCCCAATATGTGTATGTTCTCTGCTAAACACTTAGCCTTTGTTAGTGATGATGACAGCACTTGTTTTCATTGGGGCTGTGTTTGCCTGGCTCTCTAAGGAAAGCCAAGTTCAGGCCTCCCCAGGCTGGTCAGGGAAGGGATTGGGGTCTCAGGCCCCCTGAATCACCCCTGTGCTGCCACCATTCCCTGTTCTGCTTGAACAGGGATGTGAGTCTTCCGAGTTGCAGTTACTAGAGCCCAGGCACCATCCAGTAGCACCATCGGAGACAGAAGCTTTTAAATGTCTTCCATTTGGACAGTGCCCAGCCAAGATGATAAAGGCTTGAATCATAAACTACCTGGCCAGAAACATCCTCTGGTCTAGCAGCCATTTCACCCCTTTATTATCCGGTTCATTAGAGTGCACTGGCCTTTTGGGTAAGCCGATGATGAGTAAAACGTGGGTCTGGCCTCTCGGAATCTAGCGGGGAAAGACAAGTACAAATACAACCAGCCAAGACCTACGGCCAGCGGCACCGGGTGCCATATGTAAAAGGCACAAAAGAAGTGATGCGGGGAAATAGGCAGGAGGGACCTTCTTGACGTAAAGACTCAAGAAAGGGCTTCAAGAGGATGCAGCATTTGAGTCTGGGCTCTAGAGCCCTAAGAAAGGGACACAGGGCCTGGAGAACTAGTTCATAAATAAACAAAAGACACCCAAACTCTGCCCCAGCTTCCCCCCGGAGGGACCACAGCTGCCAACTGGTGTCTTTCCCAAGAATTTACCTGGAACCTCTGTTTGGGTTTGTCTCCCCCCAGATGACAGGAATTTCTTGCGGCTGCAGAGTGATGGCGGGAGAGAGGGCCAGTACGCGCGGCTCATCAGCCCCCCCGTCCACCTGCCGCGGAGCCCCGTGTGCATGGAGTTCCAGTACCAAGCCACGGGAGGCCGCGGGGTGGCGCTGCAGGTGGTGCGCGAAGCCAGCCAGGAGAGCAAGCTCCTCTGGGTCATCCGCGAGGACCAGGGCGGCGAGTGGAAACACGGGCGGATCATCTTGCCCAGCTATGACATGGAGTACCAGGTGGGGTGGCGACGGGAGACCGTTGCGGAGATCCGAGGGAATCGTTGTGATCTGTGTTTCAATATTTCAAAGGGCCGTGCCCATTCATCTTTAGGGAACGCGGTTAAGCGCCGCTGTTTTCATTGTGTTTCTCACGTTGCCATGGCAACTAAATGACACTCTTATTTGTTATTCAGAATGTGCCTATCTCTACACCCAGACTTGGTTCTTTGTTCCTCCTATTGCCTTTTACATTGCTGAAATCTTCTCCAACAAATGTTTCTTCTCTTCCATTTTATTTTAGATTGCTATCAGGTAGGCTGGCAAAGGGACGCAGAAGCCAGGGAAATAAACACAAACAAACCCTCCACACACAAGGGAAGAAGCCTGTGGAGCCCCTCAGACTCCGAGGAGGAGAGGGAAACAGCCTCCCACCCCTGTCCCAGCAAGTGTGAACACGGGAAGGGGAGGGTCGCTGTTGGTGCTCAGTGGCCGGCAGACCAGAGAGACTCCTAAGTGAGTGGTATCTCTCCCAGCAGCTCCAGGAGTTGAGTTCTATTATCTCTGCCCCACAGAGCAAGAGCCCGAGGCACAGATGGGTATGCACAGCTGGGGCTGGAACTTGGGTAGGAGTAGGCATACTGTGGAAGAGGTGACTAAGAACCAGCCAAAGATTAACCTGGTCTTCCCCAGACAAGAAGCAGCAACAGATGGCTGGTGAGGCAGCCAACTGCGCGCTCAGCTTGCCAGAGGACATGTGCTCGTTTGCAGAGAGAACCTGGGGAGGGCGAGAATGAGGGCGGAACGGAGACCACAGAGCAGGGGGGCTCCTGTGAGCAGCCTGCAGTCACTCTCGAGCTTGTTAGGCAGCCTGAGTCCCTCCCCACCCCCCACCTGCCTTCCCACTTATAAACCTCAGAGCATGGTGTTGCCAGTACCTGTTGACATTTTTGTCTCGCCTACTAAACGGTGAGATTTCCTGGTCAGAGGGTCTTGTCTTATTAGGCTTTGTCACTGTCGTGGTGCCTGGCACGTAGTAGGTGCTCAGTAAACTAGTGCTGAAGGAAAATCACTTCACTTCTCGTTGTAATAATGGAGCCATATGACAGTGACACCCCCAAGGCGACACAAACCTGTATACTACATTTCTCACCTTACTCCCACCTGCTCGTGTCCTCTGAGTTTCCAAATACCTGGATTGGGCATTTGAAAGATTTATGAGAAAAAATACCAAAAATGGCTAGGGAAATTTCAATTCTCCATGAAACACGCTCTGATTGTGGCCCTTGTAGTCAATACATTCTGGTTACTGGACAACAATATCCATCACTTTGTTATATACGTATTTTTTAATCACCTCAAATATGCATTTGATTTGAACCAACTCTTTTTAAATTAAGATTTCAAGCACCATAGCCATGTGGTCAACAGATGTGTACCAGGTGCAGTAAGTGCACGCACACACACACACACACACACACACACATACATTTTAAGCTGCAGTTAACAGAAAATTGGAAATCTTTGCACTGTTTGGACGAGGAAGCTCAGTTAACCATGGCTCTTTTTCTTCCGGCTTCTAGATTGTGTTCGAGGGAGTTATAGGAAAAGGACGTTCGGGAGAAATTGCCATTGATGACATTCGGATAAGCACCGATGTCCCGCTGGAGAACTGTATGGGTACGTGCATATCTGTCTCTTTGTGGCCCTTCCAAGGGCTGGGATGTACAAGAAGAGACAGCACATCGTTTTCAAACACAGCTCTTACCCAGTGGGTGGGGCAGCTCCAGTCTGTGCGGGAGGCGAGGTGTGAGTGCAGTTATAGCTTGGGCTGCATTCAGGACGGGAGAGGGGTGAGATGAGGTGAAGTCTTATATCCCCGTTCCCATTCAGAAATAGACACGCACTAAGTATATGAAGATTCAGGGTGCCAAGACCCCATCATCACACTCCAGCTTTTAGCAAAGAAAATGCTAGAGGACGAGAGCAACTGTCAGTCAGAATTACATGATGGAAAGGTTTGATGGATTTAATGGAAGCCTTCACTGGTGAGCAAAAAATAGTACATATGTTATATCAGAGTGATAACACAATTACCCAAGTAGCTCTTTTACATGAATGAATTGCAGGGCAAGCTATGGCATGTGAAGTAAGAGTTTAGGTTTTGCTTTGAGGCTAATATCTCTAATGCCCAAGATGCCAAAGTTGTAAGATTAAACATTGCCTGCCAGGTGACCAGCATAGGAAGGACACTGTCACCTTGGACAGAAGTGCTGAGCAGCTAGCCCACCTGAGATGCACACATTTTACCTAGTTCACCCCACGGGCCCATCAGAGCCATGGACATTCCCCAAAGCAAGAGGAAATCCTGAGGAGGAACGAGACCTACTTTCAGTCTGCAGAGTAATTATAATAACTCACCAAGTGCTTTTCTTGGCACATGGGTCCCAGGTGTGTGTGTGCCTGATGATGTCAGAGCACCTGGGACCACCCTAGTCTCTTCAGGCAATTCTCGGGGCTCCAGGCATCTAAAAGTAATCCAGGCTCTGAGAAAGTAATCAGTGGTAAGTGACTGATTACAATGCTTCAGGGACCCATTACTCTGTAAAGGACTTTTTGTTCCAAAGCAACTTTGAGAATCTTTTCCCCACCTACCCGGCCCCCATGATGATGATGTGTTAGACATGGTCTAGAGCATGTGGAGGACATGGGATACTTTCCGTGGGATAGTATAAAAAAGCTTGATGAAATTCATCTTCATCATACCCTTTTGTTCACCCTATTTCTTCCCCTTATCTAACTCAAATTTTTTTCTGTTTTTTTTTCCAGAACCCATCTCAGCTTTTGCAGGTGAGAATTTTAAAGGTAAAAAAAAGTTCTTTTTAAATTTCTGCACGCCTTTTCCTTCCCCCCATGTGATATGAATTTGGTGGAGGCAATAAGCCTCCAAATTTGACAAAGCTCACAAGAGAAAATAGATGCCACACCTTCTCACCGCTAGATGGCGCCAACAACACCTGTAGATGCAGGGAAAGGGGGATTGAGATCCTCGCTGTCTCTTCTTTAATTAAAGTTTAGAAACCTGTAATAGAGACAAATAGGTTACAGATAAACCTTTCAGCCTTGCGCTGTCCAACGGAGAGCCATGAGGCTGAAAATGCATGAGTGGTGAGAAAGGAGAGGCCGTGGGGAGACTGAACAACAAAAAAAAGTCAGTAGTAAATTAAAAGTGAAATGAGGTGGCAATGATTTATTTTCGCCTGAAGATGGTTTCTTTCCAGTCACAGGGTACCAAGGCAGCGGTCTCAATTAACCCTCAGTGAGGTACACTGGTGGGCAGTTTTGTGAGGGAAGAAAGTTAGGGGAAACACACAAGGAATGATAATCCAAAGGGGGGGAAAGTTGCAAAACTCAGGAGCTGGTGTCTGATTAAGGGAAGAAGGAGGCCCATTCGGTGACTGGAGTTAGAGCACTTGAAATACAAGACGGAAGAACAGAAAAGGGCATTTTATCCCTAATAAGGTAAATAGAGAGCAGGGCAAAGAAAGAGGAATGTGGGATGCTTGCCTTATCCAGGGAGGGAAGAAAGACCTCCAAACTTGGGGATGCTAATATCTGTGCTGTTTACTGCAGTGGATTTCACATTTCACCCTCTTTGCAGTCCTCTTGGTTGGCACCGCTAACATTTCCACCCGGGTTCCAATGCTAAGCATTTAGAAGCCACTCTATAAATGCCTCACTTGAGTTGGCTGGAGGGAAAAGCACACTCAGAGACACTCACCCTCACCTAAGGACGGAACCCGTTTTATGCAAACCGTTGTGAGGGTTTCGGTGCCCTGTTTGTATTGACTGGCCTTAACCCCACAGGTGACAGCATTTCAGAGGTAAGGGAAGTCATTTTTGTGTCTGAAGTCTAGACTCATTATCTTCACTCTCAGTAATCTGTCCAGCTCCTGGTTGGAGAGAGATGACTTCCTGGGTTGCCACCTAGATGTGCTCTCTGACTCCAAATCATCTCACCCAGTTTGCCACTCCTCAGCCCTGAGACAGTAGCTGAGGAGGAGGACAGCAGCACGGGGAATGGCAGACCTACCTACGTAGAATATCTTTTCTTTCTTTTTCACCTTTCCTTGCCTCCATCCCCACTCTCCCCGCTGCACATTTTAAAGTATTAAGAATATTCATGTGCATTTGTTGGTGCTCCTTGGGTGTGAGATTTATGTTAATGTGAATCTAAAAGTATTGGAAGGAAAGCTGAGATCAAAACTGAACGGCTTGGAGTACAGTTGAATTCAAGTTCTAACTTTCGGGACCCAAGGTAACGTTGACGCTCGGGCAGTGAAACTTGCTTATGTTGTTTCACGTGACTTTGACTGATTGTTGAGACTCAAAGCTCCCAGGAAAGGCTGGTTACAGACTTACAGCCCCTGCTGCAGACACTGTGCTGTGTGAGCACACATGTCTGGGTCCATGAATGACACGTACGGTGGCTAAGCACTTTGCTTCTGTAAGAGAATAAACAAACCAGGGCACATGTGCTGTCCCGGAGGCTGTGTTTACCATGAGCGTCACAGACCCGTCATGTTCTCTTGTAAAAAAAATATATATAAATACAACAGCCTCAGAGCCGCAGTGCTCATTTAGCCCAAATAAACACAGGGCTTAGGGACTCGAAGGTAAGAATTTCCAGTGCACTCCCGATGGGCTGCTTTGGGGGTTAAGCAAAGGCAGCCCACGAGTGGCATGGATTGGCCCACGGCTGTTGTCTTGAGAAATAACGAGCATCTTTGGAAGGAGGAAACCAAGCTGTGGGGAGCAGAGACTTGGCTAAGGAGTCAATAGCAGGATAGGAGTTGAGAATGGACAGTTTCAATTACATCGGCAAGTTTTACATGGAACTCTGACTTGGTAGCCAGATGAACCCAGGGCCAGGGAGGCTTCTGTTGGGCTGAGGCCCCTCTGACCTCAGCAGGCACCTCTGGATTTTGACTTGAGCAAAGCCTTCCATTTGGGAGAGGAAAGAGGACCCTTCGCTCTATCTAACCTACTCACCTCTCCTGGTCAGGGCAGCAGGAGCCCTCTCTTGCTGGGGGTGTGGATGCCTTGGGGATTAAACCAGGCTTTCACTCAAAAAGAGAAACAGAGAAATCAGGTTTGGGGCAAGCAGGCTATGGAAAGTTGATGGTGAAACAATATTAACAACAGGCATATATATTGTTAGTATGTTTTTTTGAATTGGGGTTGTTTTTCTTTTCCATTATATATTAACCACGAGACAGAAGCAATCTTATGCTTTAGGAGAGATCTGTGTGTACTAGGTAAATCTTGAAGGAAATGCAACAAAAGTGGCCTCTGGACCGGGGCTTATTAGATAGTCTTGATCTTTTATATTTTGAAGTGTCTTTCATTTTCTGCCTCTTACTCATTTCTTGCCATAGAACATTCTCTTTTAATTCAAATCGCCTTGTGTCTTCTGCTCGGGGTGTATACTTTGATTGCATACCGGGGTATGAGTCAGTAGTGAGGAGAAACAAGCCACGGAGAAAAAGAGAGCCATGTAGAGAAGGGACGAGGAGGAGAGAGTAAATAAGCTGTGTTGTCATGTGATGTTTAAAGAGACTTTTTTGCTGTTGTTCTAAACAATGTAGCCTGGGTGTGCTTTTCTTTTTTCTTTCTTTCTTTTCTTTTTAAAAAGCACTGGCTATAGACAAAGTGCCGTCATGTATCTTGTTCTAGAATTTGAGCTTTTACAAATGAAAAACTGTAAGGGTCGGGGGATGGGGGAAAACCGAAAAGGGGTGTAATTAAGGTGATGGATTATTTTTTCTTAACCAACACTTTCTTCTTTCAATAAAAGTAAAAAGAGCAATGAGGAAGCCAGTAAAAATACATAAAGCCCATAATCAGAGTTCTGTAGTTGTTAACCAGCCGGTTATTTTTAGCAGGTCGCAGTGGAAGCAAGAGTTCTTATTCATGTTAGAGGCTGTGGGCTTTGAACAAAGCGGGAGCAAAGAGACAGAGTCTGGTACCCTACCCGTCAGAGACCCATGGAAATCCCGGGCACGGGTCGGGGGGGGGGGGGGGCGAGGTAGTGAGAGTGAAGGATTCAGAAATGCTGCGTCTACCACTGATGGATGCTAAAAGGAACATCAGTAGCTCCTGTTCAAGGCTGTGATCGTGGGCTTTATGCCTCAGACCAGCTCTGAGGGCCATCGGGCCCATCTCTTGGGTCTCACCTTGTGCGGTCCTTGGCAGTTTTCAACCAGGTAAAACCAGGAGAAAGTGGACAGCACAGGCTATCTCCTGGGCATAGAGGGGGCCCATTTTGGGCTAACGACAGAGCTGGCTGGGGTTTGACCCTATGCATCAGGTTTTCGGTTCTGTTTATTTGGTACCAACTGGCCCATCTCCGCCGTTTCCCGCCCCCATCTCTCTGTCCCCACCCTCGTCCCCCGTCGATCTACCAGTCGGCTGCCTCCCGAGGCTTTGTCCCCCAGTGTGATGACCCACAACCCAGGGCACAGGACGTGGGGTTGGCCTCAAATTCCCTCTTTCTTTGGCGTCCCTCCCTCCCACGGCTCCCTGGCTGTCTCGACTAGAAGCACTTGAGAAACACAGTGAGGGTTCATCGGCCTTCCTGCAGTAATCCTCTGATGAAAGGCGAAGTATTCCTGAACCCTGCCAGGGCTCCAGATAGGCAGCTGTGGGGTGTGACTCCTTCTCCTTGGCCCCCTCCCCCCAACGTGCCCAGCTGCCAGATCAGGGCTAGGTGTTGCTGAGCGGGGAAGCCTGGAGATGGGAAGTGTGTGGCCCGCTCGCCGCCTGGCTGTGGCTCCTCGCCTGAGGGGACGCCGAGGCATCCTTTGTGAGGTCCACGTCACAGAGGCCTGACGCCCTCCCTCCCCCCGCACGTTTACCACTCATCTAAACAGCTGCCAACGTCAGTTTCTCTAAGGGGAGAAGGAATTTCTTTTCGCTGTCTTTTCCTCTCTCCAGGAACAGGAAGGAGAAGCCTTAGTTTAAAAGAAGTAGCCTATGCAGAGCGCAGGAAGATCAGCTCGGTGCTTTGTGACCACCTAGAGGGGTGGGATAGGGAGGGTGGGAGGGAGACGCGAGAGGGAGGGGATATGGGGACGTATGTATACGTATAGCTGATTCACTTTGTTATACAGCAGAAACTAACACACCATTGTAAAGCGATTCTACTCCAATAAAGATGTTAAAAAAAATAAAAATAAAAATAAATAAAAGAAGTAGCCTAAGTGCCACCAAAGAGAGGACAAGTGTCTGAGACTTCAGCCAGCCACAGATCTGAGTTTAGGGGGTGTTTAGAAAGATGTGGGAGACCACCAGGTCTCCTGCTAACCTAGTGGAAACCTTCCGGTGATCCACACACACACCGAGTGCAAGGCAACCCAGAAGAGTCATTTCACTGGGAAATTTGGCACTTCTGCATTCTTCTTCCCAACAGATGAGTGGGCGTGACCATATTCTTCGACTCTCTTCTGTAGACTTTTCTAGAGGAGCCAGCCTTCTCTTTTGTTTGTTTAATCTCACAAGTTACATAAATCTTTCATCTGAAATGCCCCTTCTCCAGCTCTTCGTTTTCAACCTATACCTAAAAGACTGCAGACAGGCCAGGCCTGAAACAGTTCTGATTTGCAATGAGCCTTTTTGTTTTTTCCCCTCTGAGAGAGATGATTTACCTTTGGTGTCTTTCGAAACATTTCTTTTGGAAACCTGGGTGACTCCTCCAGGTCCGGAGGACATGTCATAAACTTAGCTGTAGGAGATGCTGTCTCTTTCCGGTGATTCAGTGAGAACTTGACTGAGACAATCCTCAGACAGCTTCCAACAGAAGTAAGAGGCAGAAAGGGGGAGGGCTGCTTCGTGTTCCATCCCTACGCGGTTAGAACAGGGGTCTGCACACTTTTTCTCTAAAAGGACAGATCGTAAATATGTTGAGCTTTATGACACTCTGTGTCACCACTACTCGCTGCCACTGTAGCACAAAAGCAGCCAGAAGCCGTATGTAATGAGGGTGGCCGTGTTCCAAGACGTGCAGAAATAGACAGTGAGCCAGATTTGGTTATCTGACCTCTGGGTTCCAGCACGGGCGGAGGATCTGGTCCACGTGGTCCCTGCCATTTCCCAGCGGTGTGTGAGCTTCCTCTGAGGGCTCTGGGCCATCTCTAGGGTTTCACTGTGGGCTGCCCCCCGCCCTCCTCCTCAGTTTTCCTACAGGTAAAACTGGGAGAAAAATCACTTATCCTCTCAGGTTCTCAGCTCTCCTATCTGAGGGTCACGAAGAATAAAGATGATTCACCGTATAGCCCAATGCCCGGCGCCCCGGAAGTGTCCATTCATTATAGTTTTAGCTATGGTCACATTTCCTAATTGCTTATTAACTCTGTAACCCTATTTGCACAATAGGAATGGAAGAAAGCTACCGACAGTGTCATTTTTTCCCCTTATTTTCCTTCCATGCATGGCTTCTTAGAATTTGTTTCTCAAAATTCGAATTCTCCACCTTCACATTACCGCTTTCTCCAGGGGGCTCAGAACTTTACAGGTGGAAGCCTGCCCAACCTTGCAAATACACTTGGAGTTACTGACTATTTAAATTTCTGTTTCTCATTATCTCACACAATGAGAAAACTTTATCGAAAATTAGAAGGTGGAAATTAATGAGAAATAGAAGAGACATTGAAAGCATTTTTCAATTGGGGGGAAAACAAGGTATGTGAGTAAATGGGAGACGTTAGAACAATCAGAGGGGACATTCAGGTCCACACATCACCAATGTTGGGCAAGGTTGAAGTCACCTGCATTCTTTCTGCCATCCTGGGGGACATGGCCCTGGCTCCTGTGTTGTGAAGCAAAGGCCCAGCCATCCCATATGGCTGAGGGGGGCAAGTGGGGCTAAAATGCAGCCACTCACCAACCTGGGTACCTGGTGCAGGCAGCATCTGCCCAAAGGGGGCACCTTTTTGCATCTTGACATAGAGGCATGGTATGAGCTAACAGAATCTAACACTTTCCAAGAATAACTATTCTATGAAGTACCATTAGGTCATCAACATTTTTTCCAGGGAGTCTGAATGTAGGTCCAAAGTTCATTCCTCCATTCATCTGTCCACTCATTCATCTAATCACCCATCCATCCACCCATCCACCCATCCATCCATCCATCTGACATTCCTGGGATTGCTGCTGTTATCTGGAAAGGCGCTTTGAAAGGGGATTTAACCCCTATTGATCTATCACCTTCCTTTTCTCTGGCTAGCAAACCACAGCCTCATTAACACACAGCCCCTGAAGACTGCCACAGAGCCAGGTTCCAAACCAGCGAACCACCAGCCTGTGGGAGCTGAGTCTCGTTAGCTGGAGAATGTCCTAAGAAACTCTGGCCCCTAACTGCAGGTCATCAAAAATTGCCTGAGGGGGGGTGAGAGGAGGGCTGTTAGGTGTATCCTCTCTTTTCTGACTCCTTTAACAATAAAAGCACAAATTCATGTAGTATGTTTTCTCATTTCTCCAAATAAATGTCCAAGGAAAAAGTTTAAGGAACCAATGTGACGTCCACCAAATTGCTTTTGTCACTAAAGTTTTCTACATGGCAATCATTTCTGGGGAGGGGAGTGTTAGTGGGAAAGGGGAAGAGGGCTTTATAGTAAAGTGGAGTTTGTCTTCCAAAGCAGAGCAGAACTTGAGGCGAGGGGTCTATCTCTGATTCTGAATCTGTAATCCACAGAATGCGATTTCTCCTTCTCCAGCGGGTCCCTAGATCCTCCCCACCGTGCCCCAACTTTGTCTCTATCATAAGCAACACTTTAGGAGTCACATGAAGGCCCCAGCCCCGGCGCGTTGAGCCCTAGGGGATGTATTTAACGTTGAGAATCAGCATTTTGGCTGAGGGAAAGCAAACCTTTGAACTGAGACTATGCGGTGTTGGTAGGAACGTGAGCAGTTGTGACAGTTTTCTGCTTGACAAAAATCTGTGCTCCTGCTTTGTGGTCTAGTCAGGGCTTCAGAGGGGAAAGTTAAACCCTGTGGATTTACCACCTTCCTTTCCTCTCACGGTGAGCTGCAGCCTCATTAGAGAATGGGTTTCACCGTGGAGCCAAATCGAAATCAGAGGCAGACCCGAGGACACCCTCTGGGGAGAGGCGGTGGCACAGGGGAACTTGGAGCCCATCCCTGCACACTTTGTTGTTACTCGCGCATTCTTCTGAGCCCACATGAAAATCCAATGGCAGGATGGTTGCCAGGCAGCAGATACTCTTGGTGACCTGAATAATGAGTTGACACCAGTTCCTTGTGACTCCCGAGCTGGCCATTTCAAGGAGCCAGTTTCAGTGCCTTGCTTTCTCTTTCTGTTTCTGTGCATAATTTTCAATATGGTCACAGAGAGAGAGAGGGAAGGAGGGAAGGAGGAAAGGAGGAAGGGAGCTTTCTCAGCTACAGTAATGAAATGATTAAAAGATGGAAATGATCTGGGAATAAACAAACATAGAGTAGCGGGTAATGAAGAAGACAGTGTAGAAAGGTGATCCTGGGATTCTGGGATCCTTTCCACCCCAGGGGCTGTGCCTGCGGCTGCCAGAGTGTATGCTGGGTGACACATCCTTGTCACAGCTTCTCCAGCCCCGTGGCACTTCTGTTGGGCCAAGAGGCACCAATGAACCCTGTACCTTGGCAGAAGGGGATCCCTAAAACTAGAGGAACCAGTGAGTGATTAAAAGCTGGGAAGGTGGGCAGGCTCTGAAAGATTTTCCAAGAAAAACGCTCTCATTTTTCTAGCGCTTCTGAGAAGACATCAGAAGGTCTGACTCACCCCTCAGCTAGTCCCCAAATCAAAAAGAGGTGCTCTGGGGTTTGGGTTACAGGAGCCGGCAAACGCTGACTCAGAAATAGGAGTCTTCACCTCAGTTCAGTCTTTTAATCACGAGCATTTATGGAGAGCCTTCTTGGTGCATACCCTGAGGTAGAAACCAAGATGAAAGCGAGTTCTTCTGCTTGAGAGCTCTGCGTCTCGTGAGGGAGGCATGAAAATATAAATGAGCCTTGTCTGAGTCTAGAGCAGAGATCCACCCACAGAGTAGGACCAACGGTGCACGGAGAGGACAGCAGCACCTCCCGCCCGTGGCTCCCACCTGGGGTATCGCATGGATGGAGAGGATACATCTTTCTGGCCACCCCTACTTGATGTAGGCAGCTAGGGAGGCATTTTTCATAGGTTAAGCATACATCATTTTTCAGAAGTAAAGATCATGTCTGGTTTTGGCAAGCTCAAAAGCTCCTAGTCCCATTCTGGGCCAGATTCTCATCTGATGTAAATGGTTGGGAGAATCAAGTTGTAGCACTGTTTTGCATCAAATGGGACTCTAGCCAGTCTTTCCCCAGAGTTACCCTGGGCTTAAATCTACAACATCATCTCCACGGCAACCAGAAGCTAGCCAGTGAATGTGGTTGCCTTCTAAATCCTCTGCTAGCTTCTCTTCCGTCCTCTGTCTTTTCTGTGATTAGAATGATCTCCCTCCCTTTGCTCTCACTTACTCTCGCTCTCACATACCTACTATCGTTTTGCACTCAACATTTCTTGGTTGCAGCTTCCTTCCAATCAGCTTTTTAAATCCTCCGTTCAATTTAAAAAATGAAGATGCACTACTCATTGCTTGACAGTGGTAATTGACCTGTTTAGACAAGACCAGGCTGATTTTCAGTGGGCATGGAAGCTTTGGCAGACCAAAGTGGAATTCCCCTTCAAGTCTAGCCAGCCTAATTAATACATTGTTTGAGAATTGTGGCCAGCCAGAACAAATATTGTATTTCCGCCCATTCGGAGGATCAGTGATACGGAATCCCAGAAGTCATATCAGCATCACTTACTTGCATGTATTCCTCTGTGTGTGTGTGTGTGTGTGTGTGTGCACGCATGTGTGTGTGATGTGTGTGAATCATAATGCTTCTATATATTATACAGTAATTGTGGTTTAACAGAAAGAAGAAAAGAGTTTTGGAATCACACAGCTCTTGGTTGGTTGAATATCGAACTTCCCACTTACTTGCTGTATAACCATTCATTTAACCTCTCTGAGCCTCTATTTCCTCGTCTGTAAAATGGGTCTGACAGTACCTACCTCATAGGGTTGTAAGTAGGAAATAATATCAATCATTGAAAAGTGCTTGGCACCCACTAAATACTCAGTACCATCTTATTCCCCTGTCCCCTTCCCTCTCCACTCCAAAGCATGTGTGTGTTTCTTTTCTTTTCTTTTTTTTAAATTAATTTTGGATTAGTCTGCATGCTCTCAGCCTAGCAACACTCTTCTGTGTCTCTCCACCAGGGGGCACCCTCCTACCGGGGACCGAGCCCACAGTGGACACGGTGCCCGTGCAGCCCATCCCAGCCTACTGGTATTACGTTATGGCCGCCGGGGGCGCCGTGCTGGTGCTGGTCTCCGTCGCGCTGGCCCTGGTGCTCCACTACCACCGGTTCCGCTATGCGGCCAAGAAGACCGATCACTCCATCACCTACAAAACCTCCCACTACACCAACGGGGCCCCTCTGGCGGTGGAGCCCACCCTAACCATTAAACTAGAGCAAGACCGCAGCTCGCACTGCTGAGGGCCGAAGCAAGGACGGCACCCAAAACAAACAAGAAAGACTGCAAACACGTTGCCTCGATTTTGCACTTTTTTCTCCTCGCCTAGTCTCTGTGTGAACGCTCAGACATCTCTCTCTCGGGGCCCAGACCCTGTGCGCTCGTATCCATCCCGACCATTCTCCTTGGGTTCTTTTGTTTGTTTGTTTTCCTTTTGTTGATTCCAAACCAACCAACCCCAGCTCTAATGCTGCATCTTGGAATACGAGAAGAGATACACCCCTAAGCACTTCACAACTCAAGGCTCAGCTGGTTTCCTTCCAGAGACTGGTTCCCTGTTTCTTCCCCTTGCCTTATCCCATCCCTCCTCTCGGTGGGCAGTCAGTCTGCCAGGAGACTTGAGGGGAGACCTGGATCTGTGTGTCTGTACGTGGTATACATTTGCGCGTGTGCCTAGCTCTGTGTGTGCGTGGGTGTGAGAGAGAGACTGGCTCGTTGGGGGGGGCGTGTGTGGGTGTGTTCAGAGAGGGCCCCCTTTAACTCTTGTGTTACTTCTCCGGGGGTACATGTTCCAGAAAATAATATACTGTACTAGTTTTGTTTACTTGGAGAAGAGATTGAAGCTTTTTGTTGCCTTATCTAGCTCTGGCTGGGTTTCTGTTGGCTACCATTGTCATCTCCAGGTACCGAAAAAACTAGAGGCCACCTGAAAAGAAGTGTGGCCGCTCTCATTCCAGTCCCCATGCCCAACCCGCCTGACCCAAGAGGAAGGTTCCCCCACTGCACTCCGACATGACCCCTTGTCCTGTCTCGGGCATCTTTGAAGTCACATGATAACAGCCATTGGGTGCGTGTGGGACCATCTCTACTTCCAGCCCTGAAGCAAATCTGTCTCATGTTGCCTTATAAAAGAGAAGCTCATAATGAATGTTTAGCTTTTATTGGTTAAGTCCAATCTTGGAATAAGTCATAGAGAATAACAGATCTGAGACTGATGTAGGAAAAGCAGTAGCCTGTTGTGAGCAGGAGGAGAAGGAAGGATGAAATGTTGTCTTTAAAGAACCTCCTCACCCCCTGGGCATTCATTGTGCCCCGCTTAGGATGGGATAGAGGAAGAAGGTTAAAAAACGTATTCTTTGGTATCATATTGATCATTGTAATAGCATTTGTAAAACATGG
Source organism: Balaenoptera ricei (assembly GCF_028023285.1). Taxonomy (NCBI): domain Eukaryota; kingdom Metazoa; phylum Chordata; class Mammalia; order Artiodactyla; family Balaenopteridae; genus Balaenoptera; species Balaenoptera ricei. The sequence continues at coordinate 91,479,185 of NC_082645.1, forward strand.
GGGGAAAGGGGTCATTTGCTTTCCTTTTATGGTGTTAATGGGTGCCTGAATATATAGCCACTAAAATATATGGCTGTTCACCTGACTTATTTGAATATTATGAGAGAATAAAAAGTTATCAGTTTTTTTAAATGTACCAGTGTACTACCCCTTAAAGCGTTCATGGCATCTGGCAAATACACCTTTATAGGCTGGCCTGGCATTTCCAGATGTTGCTGCATCGTCAGGAGAAGGTATAATGAAGATAAATCCTTTGCTGCCCATTCGTCCTCTCTAAACAACGCAGGGAGAGGGATATTAGAGATAAATTGCCTAATGATATTGTACGAAGGATGGATTCGATAATGAAGTCAATTTCATTGGTAGAAAATGCGTATTTTAACGAGATTCTCAGTGTACTGGGGCTCTGCCTTGGGGGGTGTTTACTTCTCACCTTCCTGCTAGGAATCCACTGAGGAAGTGTAAGATTCTCTCCAAAGATGGTTGCCTGGACTGAAAACGTCCAGGTACCTTCTGAGAACAAAATACTAATGATTTTTTTTTTTTTTTTTTTTTTTTGGCTGCTTGGGAGAGAGAGACTCTTAGCATTCTTTCGGAATATCCACATAGATCCCTTCAACACACACACACACACACACACACTTTTGCATCTGGTTTGTTTCATCCTCCTGAAAGAATGGTGCTCTCCCACTCTTATTCTATTTCAAAGAGCTGGTCTGTCTCTACCACAGCAGCTCTGCCAGGAAAAAAGATGAAAGGCTAGAGCATGAGCTACCTTGAGATTTCAAGAAGTGTCTTACCCCCAGCTGAAGATGGAGAAAGAAAGACGGAGAAGGGGAGGAGGGGTGGCAGGATACCATGGATACCTTATGATGACTTCCATGCCAATCACTAAGGGCTTTTTGTCTCAGGTATCTGTATCCAGTGATGCATCTGGGGTCAGGCATCCCTTGAAATGATTGACATCCCTATAGGCACCCCATGGAGGCGTGGTGTCAGGAAATTACACCTGGAAAGTCTAGCCAGTGTAGGAACTGTCTGAGTTACCATACACCCCTGAGGATTTCCCTTCTTTAAAAGAAGATGACAACAACTTTGTGAAATTTGCTGTATCTATATCTGATGCCCCATGTGGCATCATCTTTATGTACAAGCTGTCGTTGAGAATATGAGACTGCTCAAATCTCTGTGAATCCCATGATGCACTTCAGCTGGGGATGTCACACTTCTCTCTCTGTCTCTCTCTCTCTCTCCGCTCTTGTAGCCCAAGCGACTTTCATAGTATTATCCAGGTACTATGCTAAAAGGGAAGCTCTTCTATTAAATGTCATGCCTTGCAGCTTTAAAAAGCAAAATTCTGTATTTCATGGAGGGAGGGAAGGGTCCCTCTCTTCTAAGAAAAATAGACTGGACAGGTGAATGCATGCATGCATGTTTAGAGTTGCTGCTCAGAAGACAAAGAGGTGATGGCAACTATTAAAAAATTACTGAATGAATGAATTGAAGGTCTAGCTCAGGCTGGTACAGTATTTGCCTTAGTAGAGCTTTCATGTTAACAGCTCCAGGAGGGAAACCCTTACCTCTGGGTTAAAAATCCCTTCCTTGATATTACGCTAGCAATTGCTATCCCCTAATTGCCGGTGAAGACAGAAAAAAGAATAAAAAGGATCATAGCATTGCCACTGACAAAACAGAATGCTGAAAATAAATTGTCTTTTCCTTTGTCCCACATTTTTGGGATTGAAGCCAGAATAGGATAGGAAATCCAGTAATATTTCTGAGGTTGATATACCGCATCTTTAAGAAGACCCTGTCTTTAAAAATGAAACTAGCAGGCAAGTAAACACCTAAATAATCGAAAATTACCAAAGAACAACAACAAAACAAGAAAACTTAAAGATTTTTACTTCCTATTCTTATCCCCTCGCCCTGTAACTGTGACATCTCTTGCATTGCTCAGTTGCCTGTGTGTCAAAATAACTTGTGGACGTTGGAAACTATTTGAATGTGTATTGTGTGGAATGTAATAAAGTGATGATATTTTTATACAAACATCTGGGGTTTTTTTTTCACCTTGGCTTGTGAGAACAAAGATGAAATGTAGGCTGTGAAAGAACTGATGTTTCCAAAGTTTATACATCGCCTTCTGAGCCACAGGGCATTTCTGTGGGAGGTAGGTTCTCCTTGAGGCTGAATGCCAGCCTCTCCTTCTTTTATTTTTTTATTACTGCTTGTTAGGAGTTTTATCCAATTTGTGCAGCTGAGCCAATTTTTGTGATTGGTGTGGGATTTTGCAAAAGTTGCTAAGTGCTAAATTACTCAATGTGATTCCACAAAATTTCTCTTGATGGCAAATCCCCAGAGATTGGACTCTACTTTCAAAGGGCCCCGGGGGGGCAGGTGGGATGAGCGAAGCAGAATCATGTACTCAGCTCTGCAGAGACAGATAGCTTCCTTTGGAGAAGAAGTGGTGACATCTTACCCCTTGCCTACCAAATGATTACTTCCACGGACACGTCGATCTCCAATTTATGAGCACTTTCCCAGACAAAACGGGAACTTGTAGCATGTTCAGGCTCGAAGATATTCCAGACTTTGGAGCGAGTAAGGAAGATAATCATATGATTACTGTGAACCTGGAAATATCATGGTGGAACATTTTATAAAAGGAACAATTCTATAACAACTTCGAGGAGGGGGACTTGGGGAAACTCAAAAGCCAGAGCTTATTGACGAATAGTTTTCTTTTGGTTCTCTTTCTTGAGTAGTTAGTGATACAGTTATATAAAATATTTCTATCTGAGGGGTATTAGAGGCAAAAAATCCAGGAAAGACAGCCTCCCATCTATTCAGTGTTTCTAGATGGTGGTCAAAAGAGGTGGTGGAAGAATTTTCCATCACTCCCTATTTGTGGGATGTATTAGAAGCATTCCATCAACCCAGGAGCCTTCCTCAGAGTCTGAGAACATCCCTAAAGGTCCCAAGAAAAGGGGCTTGTCCAGGAGATCCTATTTCTGTCAGAATCCTGCTTTTTTTCCTTTCTAAACCTAGATCCAGGAAGGAATACTTCTTACAGCTATAAACCTGACCAAGTGGTGTTAAAGGAAACAGGCTTCTGGGTTTTCAGATCTTACAGGATGTGTTGTCAGTACAGAGGGCTCAGTATAGATGTCACTGTCTGTCCTCCGCAGGAGAAAAGAGCAGAATGTCCATGTTTAGAGCATTGTTTGCTCCTCTAATGACAAGCATCATTACCCATTTTGTCTACATAACATTTGGCTATTCTTAAAGCCATTTGTTACCATTAGCAAAAGATGAAATGAAAGCATCTCAAAAGCACTTATTTCCAGCAAAGAGCCAGGCTCAGTCAACATTTTCATGAGCTGGCCTGGGACCAAATTTGCCAGAGTGAATTGAATTAGCCATCGCTTATGCTTCGTTAGCATTACTGTTTTTGGAGCCACCTTTGAGAATTTCATCATTGCTTTTCCCACCTTGGTTCTGAGCCCAAGGCTTATTCTATGTGCACTCTCTCTTCCCCAAAATAGCAGACTGTTACGATTCCGATCTTAGGCGTCAAACACAGCACTGTTATCAGTATGGTATTTCAGACCTAACCCAAGCATAAATGTTACAGAAATTGTATTTCCATGGGTCATAAACACCAGATGTCAAGGCCCAGGATCGTCTGTCTTGGCACCTACCTGGCCCTTATGATAGTTTAAATGTGCGTTCTCGCTGTTGAAGCAAGACTCTGCCCTCCTAGCCCAGATACCCGCAGCCTGGCCGGTCGGCTGTGGCCCTGTGTTTGTCTTCATCACCTCTCTTCACTGACTCTGCAGTTGTTTTGCACAAACATTGTTGGCCTTTCTGTAATCTCTGATGAAAAGAGCTTCATTTTTAAGTTTTAATTTGTCCGTGTTGTGGGCTCTACATCTGAGCCAAACTACAGATCTGTAGGTGCGGCTTGTTTTCTCTCTTTGCTTGTGTGCGTCACTGGGGCTCTTGCAGCTGTAATTTGCCTTTCATCCACTTCAATGACGGCCCAAAGAAAACACAAAAGAAATCCAACCAGGGGAAAAAGGAGGGGAGAGGGAAACACCAGCCAATGGTCTTATAATCAGCAGGGGAAAGATCGGCTTATATAAATAAATTAACAGCTAGGAACAGTGTAGGATTTAATGAAGCCTGACACAGATCAGGTGCACTGGAGTATGTCTCGAGGTTCAATATAATCAGAAACCTGCGCCTTTAGAAGGCGTCAGGCCACAGGCCTCAGCCAGACTACATTTGCCCTGTGTGGAGGAGTTCCTTTTGGCCCCAAACTTAAGCATGGAAGAGATACAAGATTTGGGGACTTGCCAAAGAGCAAACCCCCTTTTAGCATGGTTTCTGCATGGCACAGGGCAGAATCTTGGTGCTTCAGGGCAAACAGCAGAAACCATTCTTGCCCCAAGCCCAGTGGACAGGAGACCCAGAATCCTTCTGTTCTCTTTCCAGTAAAGTAATTGTTCTTGGGCTTTGCCGTCACTGACCTTCAAGCTCCCAATAAAACTAAAGTCCCACGGCATCAGACCAAGAAATAGGAAAGGCCACTTGAAGAGCCAGCAACAGATGTGCTGGAGGCAAGACTGGCCCTGGGTGGGGAAAACACCTATTCTTGGAGGCTCATGACCGGATTCATTATGATACTGAAAAAGGTGGTTGGGGGAAATTTTAAGATGGTCTCTGGCTAGGTTTCTTTTCATTTCTTTTTAACTTACAAGTTATACGTAACTATATCCTCAAAAATTGCAAATAATTTTTCTAAAAAGAAGTTCATTTCGTTGTTAACCAGTCCCAAGCCCCTCCCCAGAGGGAACCATGAGAAATTGTTCGAGGTATATATTTCCAGGCCTTGTTTTATACCTTTACAAATGTGTATGTTCATGTCTAATTATGTAGTTTGCTTTGGTTGGGGTTAGTTTGGTTTTGTGTAAATAGTATCAACATTTGCTCACTTTGCTGGAAAACATGCTTCTTTCCATTTGACAAAGCCTTGAGGATACTTTGTTGCACACCGACAGGTTTACCCCATCCTTTTCAGCTATTGTCTAGCATTTTGTATCATGTCGCTGTTCCACAGTTTATTAACTGCTCCCCTACTGGTGGTCATTCAGGCTGTGTCTAGGTTTTCTTTCTATGATAAACAATACTGCAGTGAACATCCTTGACGTTGCCTCTTTGTGCAAGTTTCTCAGGGATAGAATATCTGGGTCAAATGGTGTGCCTGTTTACATTGTAATAGATGCTTCAGGTGGCTGAGTTTTACCTTTAAAATGAACCTGCCCCCATTTGAGAGGGTAACAAACCAGCGAACACCCTGCATTATATCCCCTGTCATGTGCAGAAGCTACATAATCTCTGTGACTATCTCTCTTTCTCTAAAGTGGGTGGAGTGCTTGCAAGGGAAGACTGAGGACAATTTTAGTTGAAGGGAATTTTAATCACAGGGACTTTTTTTAATGCTGATTTGTGGAGAATGTGAGCCTGGCTATAAGATGCAGCTCGCTGGAGCTGTGGCCACTGTGGCCTGGGAGTTAATTCTATCCCTGGTTCAGCAGGCAGAGCCCTGTTCTCCATGATTAATGAGTTCCACTTGGTTTCTTCAAAGAGTGACTTTGCTGTGCCTTGCCGTTATTTATTTATGTTTTCTACTAAAAAAATTCGTGTCAAAAACATCCTTTAAGGTCAGTGCACATTATTGTGCTGCAGACAAAAATATTCCAACAGCCACAAGTAGGCTCACGTGCCAACAGAAAGTCCCTAATCCTGTGGCCTGTGCCCAAGGGCCCCATGACGGCCCTGAGAGGGGCAGGTCTGCCTGGCTGAAAGGAGGCACCCAGCTTCTTTCTGAGGAGGTTCAGGGCTAATGTGACCCGAGGAAAGGTAGTAGGAAGTGCGGTGGTTTTCCAGTGGGAGGTTTCAATGTGCAGGCAAAGCTGCTAGCCCCAAGTGGCTCCAGAGAGGAAGGACAAGTAGAAGAGAAGCCAAGGGACCCATTAGTTCAAAACACCATTTCTTCTAAGAGTTGCTACCCTTGTTTCTACTGTGCGTTTAGGCCAAGGGGTCAAAGTAATGTGACTGAGCATAATGGATAGTGTGACGGCCATATATGAGCTTTGCCAGCTTTCTCCAACCTGCCAAAAATCCAGGACTGCTGCTTCTAGGGCTTGAGACTTGGGTATAACTCTTGGTGGCTCAGGGGAAGAAAAAGCAGCACAAGAGTGAGGTGTGGGTGAGCTACATGGGCACGCACACACACACAAGCTTGTTTTGTCTTCTTTGTGTAATTGTGCAAAATTGAACCCTTTTAGTATCATTAGCTGACATACCCAAAGGCAAAGGCTCTGATCCAGAGCGGGAATGATAGGGCACCACGTCTTGGCTTTCAACAGCAGCAGTTTCTTTCTCAGGCGGCAGGACTCATTAACTGGGTGCTGGACTGGAGTTCTCCGGAACTCGCTAGAGAGCAGCCAACTCCAGTAATGAAGGGAATGCGGAGAAAGCTTTGAGCCTGAGGTGGCCTTGACCTAAGTCCTATTCTCAGTCGGCCTGCTGGTTACTGAGGCTCGTTTCAGCACAGTCTGTTACGAATCTTTTCCTCTCTTTGCATCTCCCTACTGCCACCAAGGGGCTGGGAGAAGGGATACAAGGACCCTGAGGGCCATGTGGTCTTCCGTATCGCTTCTCTGGGGCACTTCCGACAGCTGGTACTGAGGTGGGAAGACAGTCACTAGGACGGAGACTGGGGCTGACGTGGGTTGTCAAAGGAGCCCCCAAGGTGCCTCATTAGCCTCGGCCAACTGCAGACCAAGATCGTGAGCTCGGGAATAGCGTCCACGGGAAGCCCTGAGCTCTCACCGCCGTCATCATTTCCTGGCTCTGAACTCCTCACAGGGCCACTGTCCCCTCCTCTTTCCCCAAGAAAGACCTGTTTCCACCTATCTATCTACCTCTGGGTCGGGTGTGGTTCATCTTCAACCTCCACCCTCCCCTTTCTGCAGCTGCCCCCTCTCTCGGTGGCTCCTTTTCTTCTCCTCTGGCATTCCTGCACTTTCTCCACCTCCCTCTGCCAAGGCCTCCTGCCAGATTCCCAACACAGAGGCTTCATTGCTTGCTTCCTCCAAGTAGCTGCATTTTTACAGGAGACCAAACCTAAGGTCGGAGGAATTACTCTCTTATGTTATAACCACAGTTCTCAGCCACTGGCAAACTTTTGGGGGAAATCATCTCTTGAATGGGCAGAGAGAGGTACCTCTTTGGAAGCCCTGAAATCTTATCACAAGGTCATGGATCCTTGTGTTCAGAAGAGCCCAGCTTTTAAGTAAAGCAAACTCTCTTGGTGAGATACATGTGTATAGAGAGTTTTTTCCCAAGGACCTACAACACAGAGGGGCAATCTTTAAGAAGACATTGCTTTTCACGTTGGAAGTGGATGCAGTTTTGTTTCTTCTCCTCCATCCTTTCACTTGTCCCAGGTAACACCAAACCTCTCCACCTGTGCAGTGTTTCCAGTTTATGCACTTCTTGAACCTTGGGACTGGAGGAGAGGAGAAATGTTAAAGCCTATTGGCGAACTCCCTGAAATGTGAAGATATGAGACGTTTTTCCTAACATCTCAGGAAAAAATCAAGAATGCAGTGGAAGGGGGACACTTTTCTCCAAGCTTTTCTTTTTCCCACCTTCATACCCTCAGAGAAGGTAGCCAACAAAAGAAGGGCCTCTTTCTTGTGGACATACCCACTTACAGTAATGGAGAATATCTCTGATTTCTCGAAGACCTAGAGCAAAGCAAAGATTCCAGAATTTTCCTCCATCAGCCTTACTGTTTTTTTTCCAGCCTACACAATCATGAAGCCTATGTTTATAACTAAACATTTCTCTGGCGCCTCCTTTTTCTTATTTTCACACCATCATTGGGGCTCAGTGGAGCCATTCTGGCCTCAGCTGCTCATCTGCCTCCACACTTGAAAGTATCATTAGGTCATTTCACAGCCTTCTCCTTTGCAGTCAGTATTTCCAATTCTTTTTAGTGTTTCCTCCTGATTATTCAACTAAAAATAATAGAAAATCATGTTCAAAGTCTTCTGGTATCACAAACCAAGCCCCCTTTTCTTTTCCAGCTTGAAACCATTTGAAAACTTCAAAAAAAAAAATACTTTTTTCCATGACTTTGCGTAGGTTTGGCTATAGCCCAAGAGATAAAAAACCCACGATAAAGGATCTTCTGGTGGTGTTTCTAAACTCAAGCCAAGCCCAGCACGGGATGAATGGCTCTCAAGTAGCCTGACTGTAATGGAGGAGCTTTGGCAAACATTCGATCTACATCTGAACTTTTGGCTCCTTATAGCAACAGGGGATGAACAAACTGAATTAGGGAAATTAAGTGTGGTAGGGAGTAGGAAGCTTCAGCCAATACTAAATATTAAACTGAATTAAACAAGTTGGAGGGCCAAGAAATAGCTGCTAGTCCTTCATGATTTCTCATTTATTTAGATCACAGTGTTGTGTCTCCTGCTGGGATCAGAACAAAGTGACTGAGAGAATTTTCTGAAGGCTACTCCCATCTGAAAGGTCCAATGTGATTTAATTGACTCGGGGGGTTCGGGAACTTGGAATCAAACTCAACAAGGGCTCTAAGTGGCCAAGAGCTAATCCCACATAAATCACAGCCCGAAACAAGGTGTCGAAAATGTTCTACTGCCGAGCTCTTCAATGACTTACTGCATTTTTCTACCCTCCTTCCTCAATTTCTTCCTCCTTGGAGAAGACGCGATGACCCCTGGTACCCTTGAAAATGAATGGTTTCAGTGATTTCCTCTGTAGGCGTCTCTTCAATCCTTGCTTTAAAGGCTGGTTGCAGTTTGGTGGGTTGAGTGGATGTGTGGGTTAACTGGCTTCTCACCAGGTCTTGTCAGCCCTGCCTCAGCTAAGATGGAGGCTTCAAACTTGGGGAAACCATTTACTAGCTCTGTCAGTTCCTCAGTTGCCCCTTAGCAGGACTGGTTCCTAAGCTAAACGAGCAAGTATGGAAAACATGGAACCTCATGGCTTCCTTTCACCTGTCCTTTGCATGGTCTTCTCCTTCCACGGGCACCTTAAGGTGGATGCCTTCAGGTGTGACCACTTCCAGGAGAGGACAGACCCGGGGTGAAGATGGGTGGCGAGCCCTTTTCTGTCGAAGTTGCCTTGTCTACAGCCAGCCGCCCTTTTCAGGGAACCCTCAGCAGAAAGGCCATCAGAGCTTTCTCATTTTCTTCCTGTAAAGACGAGTTCTCAAGCAGGAAAGAACATCAGTGCTTACTTTACAGGGGAGCAAGCTGAGACCCAGGGAGGGTCAGAGACTCGTCCCGGCTCTCACACCTGGGTGAAGTGGCAGAGCTCAGATGGGAAGGAGGAAGTCTGCTCCCGGGGCAGTGCTCCCGTCTAGTGCTCCTCCACATCCCGTGCTGCCCCCTTCCGGGTACCGTCCTTAGAGTGCGTCCGCTACACGTTCTGGATGGCCAGCCTGTCATCAGCTTCCACCAGGCGTCTTAAGCCACTGCTTGGAGTTGGCCTGGAAGGGACTCTTCATTGAAAGCCAGCATATGTTGGTGTCCTGGTCAGTGTGCAAGTGATCCGGGGACAGATGGCCTTAAATCATTTTATCTAAAAGTAGCCAGTGGTTTCAGGTGGACTCCTCACTCTCCTAACTATCTTGTGAGGCTCTTTTTTTTTTGATGCAGAAAGTAAACAGAACAATGTCAATGAAAATACACTCACAGCAACCACGGCATATGAGATGTGGTGGAAGGGAAGGTCGAAATTTTTCTGTAACTGCAGAAAAGCAAACTAACCCCAAAGGATCCTAATTTCAGAGGAAGAAAAGAAGAAAATAAGGGAGAGAGAAAAGATAAAGTGGGTGTGTGTGTGTGTGTGTAAAGAGAGAGAGAGGGTGGGAAGGAAAATCTAAATGAGAGAGGGGGTTCTTGTTTTAGACCTAAACCACACTCAGGGGGAATTTTCTGTTTGCAGGTTGGAGTGTCTAGGGCGTTTCTCTTGCATGGCATGTGATCTTACAGTGCCAGGCAGTGTTCCAGACCCCTCTGGGAGAAACACAGCTTTTTCGAGGAGGCAGAGCTCATGGCTGGGGATGGCTGTTCCCCGTTTGTGCTGTAGTGTTACAATGTACTGACAAGGATGCTGGAGAATATTTGGCTCTTCCGGGGTGGAAGGGGTTCCTAGACAGTCCAGAGGACGTTTTAGTAACTAGTCACTATGGGGTCTTTTGCTCTGGAAAATCAGGATAATAAGAGATAGGTGAGACCTTGAATCACTCTTCACTGGGTACCTAACCCACCTCTCAGTGACACTAAGGGAAACAAGGGGACCGTTCAGCCTGAGATGTAATGTCAATATGAAAATGACCAGGTTTTGTGTGGTTGTTTTTTTTTTTTTTTTTAGCCGCACTGCGCGGCATGTGGGACCTTGGTCCCCCGACCAGGGATTGAACCTGTGCCCCCAGGCCCCCTGCAGTGGAAGCTCGGAGTCCTAACCACTGGACCACCAGGGAATTCCCCAGGCGGAACTGATTTTTTTTTTTTTTTTTTGGCATGTGGGATCTTGGTTCCCCGGCCAGGGATCTAACCCTCACCCCCTTCATTGAAAGAGCAGATCTTAACCACTGGACCACCAGGGAAGTCCCAGCCAGGTTTCGTTGAATTGGGTTTTTTGTTTGTTTTTTAACTAGTGGCTACTCTGCTCACTTGATTTCTCGAACTCTGTTAAACTCCTTTCCAGGCGCTCATGAGTTCTTCTTCCTCTCACTCTGCTGGTCTGCAGCAGCCAGCGCAGGGAGGTGGACAGAGGCTGACTCTCCTTAGGGAAATACGGGGTGGAAGATCTGTGAGCGGGCAGGGCAACCTCTGAATTCCTCAGTGGATCTGATAAAAATGAATACAAGCCCCAAACCAAGAGATCAGTGTACGAGTAAAAAGGCTCAGGTGCCATGTTTGAGACCATCTCTCTCCATCAGACAGAGAAAGGAGCTGGAACTCCACATCCCCACCCCACCCTTGCAGCAGCCTCCATTCCAAAGCCATCTCCTCCTGCCTCCCACATTTTTTCCCTGCCTTGGCGCAGCCTCATCTGCCCAATCCCTGCCCCAGACTCGCCAGCACTTTGAGTCCCCTCCGCGGCAACCCACTTTCTTTTATGCTCTGTTGGCATGAGTGAGTCCTTGCTTCCCAATCACACTGGAGGGCCTCGATTGTAGACACCGGGTCCCATACATCTTCCTTTCCCAAACTCCTCCGTGTGGTTCCCGGGCACGTAGTCAACCCTCTTAATAAGTGAGGGTTGGTTGATCGGTTGGTTAGTCAGTAAGTGAAAACTGCCCTTTGAAGAACAATGTAAATCAGCCTTCCCTGTCTGGGGGAATGCCTATCACAGAAAAATGTGAAGTCCCAAATCTCAGATCACTGCATCCTCACATTCCTGAGAAGTCTCCATGAGTTCCCATCCAAGTGGTGAGCCAGCAATGCAGGCAAACAGCCAGGGGCTGTGTATCCAGCCCACTAGGATGAAGGCAAGGTGCACCCTTGTTGGAATGGGTTAGGGATGATATAGGGGGTTTGCTTGAGTGCACACCTGGGGGAGTTGAGGGGAGAGGGTGTCCTCTGGCCCTAATACAATACTGAGTGTTGGAATTCAGATTTTGGAGTCAGACTGATCTGCGTTTGAATCCGAACAAGGGCCCAGAAGGAAACAGGGTCATGTGAGCACAAAGGTTGAAAGTGGAAGTTGTGTGGGTGGTAAGATCCATTCCTGATCTGTGTTCTCTTAAAGGTGGGGCTCATTCCATTCTCCCCCATCTGTCTCCCATTCACAAACACACCCACCTACTAAAACAGAGTCCTGGAAGGTCCTCTCCAAGTTTTTCCTCATTAAAAAAAAAATTTAATTCCACGTCCCTGGTCCCCACAGTCTTTTGCCATCTACCTCACTTCCCCAGCCAGGTCTCCATCCTGTGGCTGTCATGTCCCCTTCCCAGGGAGGTGCTGCCTCCTCCACTCTTTGCCTTGAGCTCCTGGGTCACCCCTTCTCCGTCCAACCCGCCCTTGCCTTTTTTTCACTAGAACTACAGGGACCCGGTGGACATCCACCCTCCCTGCCAGCATCCTGAGGAAACAGGCTGAGGTTTACCTCCTGGGCTCAACAGAAAAGGAAAGTGACCCGTGCAGGGCAAAGAGCCATCTGAGAAAGGAAGCTCTTAATCAAACACAGATATCAAGAATATTAGCAAGGGGACTAGAGAAAATTGCTATCAAAGTAAATTGCTTTTTGTACAAATGTTCCCTTTACTGGGGTTTTCCCCAGTGTGTCATTCTTTCTTTAAGGCTTCGTGAACAGATGCTCTTTTGAAAATGTTGATTAACTTATCCTTTTTTTGACCCCTTCCCACTCACCCAAACTCCTGGGAGCAGTGATTATGCAAAAAGCCAAGTCAAGCCTCTAAAGTGTTCTTCACCTGAAGTAGGCTTTGATCCTGCAGGGGCAGAAATCTCAGCCACATATGGGCAATCAATTTCATAGAACCTTAAAAATGGACCTATTCCTGGGAGGTCATCTCATCCAGTCCTCTGCCCACAGAGACAAGAGGCTGTGATCTCCTGGGACAAAATGTTCTCATAGTCATTACCATCCTCTTACCCATTTTCCACTGAGATCAATGCCACATCCACTGCTTTCCAGCCCATGATCAATAGTGTCTTAAGAGTTCTTCCCTGAGGGTGTGAGATGGAGCAAGATGGCATTCTAGCCTCCAAGAATTTGTCACATCCTTGGCAAAGACTGAATCCCTAAAAGCAAGAACAGGATGAGGCCCAAAAGTCACAGGCAGGAGCCCCACAGTTTTCGTCCTGGGCTAATCCACATATTCTTATCCAATGTTCTGCATCTTCTAACCGTGAAGCTGTTAAGACATATGAGCATCCCATAAAAATGATTAATTGTTGGAAATGTGATGGTTTTCTTCCATGTTTTTTATTTCTCATAAGGTTAAAAAAAAAAAAAGCTCCAGGTTGATTTCCACAAGCCAGATTTGATCCCTATGACAGACACCACCTGCCTCTTGTTGATTCATTTTTACATCTTCATTCCAAGGACACAGCCTGCGTTGTAGAGTCCTGGAGAATAACACAGGGGCTGGGCATTGAGGTGGGGAAGCTGTCGTGGCCTGCAGGTACCAGTTGTTGTGCTATAAACATGCCAGGAACAGGCTGGATTTATGGAGGATTGGTGCCACGTGGCGTCCATCTTTTCAAGTAGGGTCTTAGCAAGTGGTTTTCCGCATCCCTTACTGGCGACCAAAAGGATGAGAATGTGCTTTAGCACTTTGGCCAGGAATGAAGAAGACTTCGAACGTGATGAAAACCACTGCCTCCAGGGAAAGACTGAATGTCAGGTATGGCAGTGATGGCTTGGTCCTCAGTTCAGGTCATAGTCAAGTAGATCTCCCCCGAGGTGTTGTGCAGATGAGGGAGAAGTTCAGGCTGGTCTGAAGTTCTTGTATTCCTCTTGTTTGATACTCTAGCTGTTTGGAATTTGGGGTTTGTGTTAAGCCTTGATTTTTTTAACATAAATTTATAGTGGTGACATCGAGGTAGTTCACCTGACTTGGGGTTGAAACTCCTGAAGGGCCACATACATTCACTGGAGCCATTTTGACCTGACAGCAGGGACAGGTATAATTAACTTGTGAGACAGGAAGAAATGATAAGACTCTTTTCTTCACCACATATTTGATTCTCTTTTTTAGTGTTTTACCATTTTAGACAGGTAATTTCCATTGGCTCTGATTTCTATAAGATGGACAGCATGGTGAATAGAGACCTGAATTATCCTCCCCATTCCCCAAAAGATTATCATAAAAAAAGAAAAAGATAGACAGTGATAATCCTGGGGAAAATTCTGAGTAAATTAACTTAGCTCTGTTCAAGCCTGGGCGAGTCAGATTGGATGCCCATGTTTGATCTATTCTAAACCATGAAGAAAGCCAATGGGAAAAATAGACTGGGAAGGAAAGAGAAGGGATATTAGCACAGACATGGAGGTGGACAGGCGTTATAACAGTCTTTCCAGTTCTAGTTCTACATTAAAACATGTAATGATGAAATGTGATTTCCTTAAATTACTTTACATTTATTTGAAATCCAGAGGAGAAAGACGCATACTTTGTGCCCACTTAGATGCATGCATATGAGGAGGGGCCGTTTGCTATATGAAATGAACATCGCAGTCATGGCAACTGATGACGGACATGAGAGACCACTGAAGGTGCCTTAGATAAAACTCAGACCTACTTTGGTTGTAAACAACAGTCACTATAAAGACACACGGGAGCATTTACTTGGCGCTAGAGGCCTTTCTTATTGTTTCTGTTCTTCTGGTTATCGTTGGAAGTAAAGACAAATCATTTGAAGGGGAAAGAATCCAGTAATGTACATACTAAATGACCTAGAAGCAGAAAGTGACTCTTGAGCTGCCTGCAGTGCTGGAGAGTCATCCTCAGCAAGGTAACATCTCTGCCCTTTAGCCACGGCAATAGAACTTGTTATAACTTGATATTTTTTGGTTTTCTCTTTCGTTATAGTGGACATCCCGGAAATACATGGGAGAGAGGGCTACGAGGATGAAATTGATGGTGAGTATTGCTATGATTTAGAAGATAATCATGACAGTCAAGTTTGGCTATAAATACAAAAATAACGTCCGGGGTATTGGAGGGCCAGAATTTAGAACTATCGGCCAGAAATATAAGTGAAAAGAATCCAGAGAGGAATGAAGAAACCATCAGTAGCTCTCTCAAGGTCAAATTTAGCGATTTAGAAAGCTTATTGAGTTCCCTCTGCCTAATCTGAAACAGGTCTCCTACTTTGGGCAACTTTCGACACTGATGAACTTCAAATCGGAATAAGCCCTTTAGAAGTGAAAGCCGGGCTTCTCTACACATGTCTCTGCTTGAACCCACTGACCTCCTTCCAAAAAGGGCCGAGTGAATGAGCGTCGCTGAATATTCTCTCAGGCCTGCTGTGGTTTCCAATTCCATGGCTTTCAGGAACCCTTCTCACACTCTCCATGACTCCAAGTTGGGGCTTGTTGCAGGATTTAGGTTTCTTGTCCACACTGCCCATCTCATGTTATCGTATTTATTCCAAGCTCTATTTTCCTACTTCAAATACACATACTTCATGAGGCTGAAGCAAGAGTCCTGACTGGAGGGGCACTGAGCAAACACGCAGATGTAATATCTTCCCTCGACTCAGAGCAATGCAGGCCTCTCTGGGAGTCTCTGAGTGCCAGAGTTGATCCCCAAGAGAGATCACCAAGGTTCCCCTCAAAGAACAGCTTTAGACCAAGATTGATGCCTTTAAGAAGAGCAGTTTATAGAGCA
Source organism: Balaenoptera ricei (assembly GCF_028023285.1). Lineage (NCBI taxonomy): Eukaryota > Metazoa > Chordata > Mammalia > Artiodactyla > Balaenopteridae > Balaenoptera > Balaenoptera ricei. The sequence continues at coordinate 91,494,660 of NC_082645.1, forward strand.
GCTGTTTTGAACCTGACCTTAATCAAACACTTCAAGTGTAGCTATAGAAACAGAGTGACTAACCCAAACAGCACCTTGTTAACTGAATGCAGACTCTCCCTGCGAAGCCCGGTCTAACGTTCCTTTTATGGGCAAAGCTGCACAACTGGCCTTCACAGAGAGGCTGCAATAGATCAAGCAGCAGAAGCCCTAAGATGGGGTGGAAAGAGTAAGGGATGTGGATGGAGAAAGCCTGACTTATTCTCCTAGTTTAACTGCTTGTTAACTCTGGGAACTTGTGTCACCTAGTCACTTAATCTCTTAAAACCTGTATTTCCTCATCTATTTTTTAAAATTATAATATCACCCTGCCTTCTTCATGGGATTATTAGGAAATCCTACAAAATTCTCCATGAATATGGTCATGCCTTGGCCACACTATAGAAGTATAAGTATATTAGTTTGCTGGGGTGGCCATAACAAAGTACCGCAAACTGGGTGACTTAAACATCAGAAATTTATGTCTCCAAATTTCCCTATTTTATAAGGACACCAGTCATACTGGATTAGGGCCCACGCTAAGGACCTCATTTTAAATTGATTACTTCCGTAAAACCCCTATCTCCAAATAAGGTCACATTCTGAGGTACTAGGGGTTAGAATTCAACATCTGATTCTGGGGGGTGGGACACATAATACACAGCAGTAAGGTTAAGATTTAGGTCGAGAGGTCTGGTGGCTCAAAAAAATCTGCTGCTTGCATGGCCAGGAATGCTAACTTGGGAAACTCACTGTGTGAAAATAGCCTCAGCCTGTTCTTTGATTTAACCTGAAGCAGTTGGAAGTAGGGATGAGGAGGCAAAGAAAGAAGCGTGCCCAGAACACAGGGCCGTCCCAGGTGCTCCAAAGCCTCCCTGAAGCTTCTGGGAAAATCTGAGCTTACCTAATGTGAATCAGATTCTTTAAGTATCTAATCCTTAGACCATACTTACTCTGTGCTGGTCACCAAGCACTTTGCAAATATTAAGTCATTTAAACCTCCTAACAAGCCAGTGAGGTTATTAGTAACGCCATTTCACAGATGAGAAAACCGAGGCAAAGACAAGTGAAATAACTTGCCCAAGGTTACAGAGCTAGGATGAGGCAGGCCTGGGCTTTGAAGCCAAGCCATGTAGTTCCAGAGTCTACAGCTTAGTCCTGGGCTCTGAAGAACCTCTGAACTGGGCTGGGGGAGCCTCAGTTATTTCACCCCGAAAGAAGCAGTGCCTGCAGTCTCTCGTGTCCTTTATGTCCTAGACGAGTACGAGGTGGACTGGAGCAACTCTTCTTCCCCGACCTCCGGGTCTGGGGCTCCTCTGGCTGACAAAGAAAAGAGCTGGCTCTACACCCTGGATCCCATCCTCATCACCATCATCGCCATGAGTTCGCTGGGCGTCCTCCTGGGGGCCACGTGTGCAGGGCTGCTGCTCTACTGCACGTGTTCCTACTCAGGCCTGAGCTCCCGCAGCTGCACCACGCTGGAGAACTACAACTTTGAGCTCTATGATGGCCTCAAGCACAAGGTCAAGATGAACCACCAGAAGTGCTGCTCGGAGGCCTGACGGACTGCACCCAAATCGCATCTGACGTTTCATTCCAGCAAGAGGGGCTAGTGAAGATGACAATTTTTTTTCCTTTGGAAACTGAATGCCATAATCTTGATCCAACCGATCCAGAATACTGAAGGTGTGGACAGAACAGACAGGCAAGTCGAGGGAGGAGGGGAGATGCAGCCTTTCAGTGGGTTGTGACCCACCTAGGACCGTGTGGCTGACTCATTGCTGGGACAAAGACAGGAGCTCATCTCTTTGGGGGTCACAGTTCTATTTTGTTTGTGAGTTTGTTATTATTATATTTCTTTGGTCTATGAGCAACTCAAGAGGCAGAAGAGAATGACTTTTCCAGTATAGAGTAGAGCAGGGATCAATAGTCTCTGCTTTCTCTTTTTAATCAACACTTGGAAAGCAAAGGGTCTTTTCAGACTTTCCATCCTTAGGAAAAAAAATTCCAAAACAAAGCCGTTCAGTTTATCCCATCCTCTGATCGTCTTATGACTTCCGGGATTTGCTGTGGTATAGCTTCTGCCAGCCAACTTGACAAGCTGCCGTTTCCAGTCCTAGCATTTCAGTAGGATGTTGTTGCCTTTAACTTTTTTTATCCAGGGGAAAATTGCCATTTTAGGGTCAGCATGAACAGCTCTTTCTTACATGAGATTTGAAACAAACCAGAAAGGAAACTTCACACGTCAAAATCCATAGAAGCGCCTCCGTGTTAGAAGCGGACAAGCCTTAACGTGCTTTGTGAATAGGAGCCATTCATTCAATCTAGACCCAGACTTTGTGGCTGTGAGGCTACTTTGTGGGGCCTCTGGTGGTGGTTTTGCTTTTCCTTTTCCTTCCTCCTTGTTCTTCTAAAACATACACACATGCACACACACACACACACACACACACACGCACCATACGCACACACACACAAGCACGCACACATATATACACATGCACTCATTTGTCAGGTCTCTAAGCCCCAGGAAACAGCATTATCTGATATTCTCTGAGATGGGGCTGGGGAAATATAGGCTACTAGTATGTTTCTCCATCAGTGAGATGTAACTGGCGACCACTGGCTGGAAAGGTGAACAGTGGAAAGAGAAAAAGAAGTCCATCCTCTGGGATCATGCAAAGGCTGAGAGGACCGTAAGAGACGTTGTGATAACTCCGTCTCTCCAATAGGCTAGTAAACACTGACTCCTCCTTGGCATGACAGCCGCCACCTTAACCTTTCAGAAGCATCAGAACTAGGATGTCCGTGAGCTGATTCTGACCAGAAGTCTGCAAGCACTGCGGACCAAAATGCTAATTCTGCTTCAACCCCAGAGAGACCTATGTTCTTACACACACACACACACACACACACACACACATTTATGTATTTTTTTATTAAGTGCCTTGAAAGAAAATGAAGAAAACGTATTTTCCTTCTACGTAGAAATCAGTGAATACCATACAAGCTAAGGCATTCCTCTGTTCCCCTTCCCTGACCCAGCGGCTCCACGCCCAGTTTCCCCCGCATAGCTGATCCTACCGATGGAGTAAGCCCTGCCACCCGAGTGTTAGTCATAGCCCTAGATGACTCTCAACTGCTCTAGAAGGGGAGGCATCCGGAATCGCATGAAACTGTGTGAAGGATAAGATTGTCCACGTCAGGATCCAAATCTTGATTTTGTAGTAACGCCTAAGGATTGCCTGCGTGCTGGAAATACATTTGAAACCCAAACAGTATGCCCAGCCTATTGCTTATCAGTGGTTAAACTGTCAGACCATTTTTGCTGCTATGGTCACCCACAATTTCATTTGTCTCATACCCAGGTGTAAGGGGAAGGGTGAATGGGACCGGCTGTTTCCTTTAAATGATAACTTATGGAAATGCTAGTTCAGATGGTAACGTCACAGTGTTCTGTATGCAGAGAGGGAGAGTTCAAACCGACGGCTATTTATTCATATGTGTGTGTGTCTTTGCCAGCCTTTGAGTTCTCTGTATCTACTGTGTATGTGAATGGTCACGTGGGACTCAGTGATGTTGTTGTGACTTTGACCTAGGGCCCGAGAGTCACTGCTGACCTCGGCACTCATTGGCACAGTGGTAGTTAGAGGTGAAAAGTAAAGCTGTCAAGCCCAAGGACTTAGCTTCAGGCCCCCCTGAGCTGGGTGTGCGGCAGAAGCAAGTTCTTAATTAGCCCACCTTCCTCTTCGGCTTTCCGTGTAACTCAGTGTTCAGGAAGCTAGCAAGTCCAGGGGGTTCCAGAGTTAGCCTGCAGAAGAAGAGAGTTCAAAAGCCAGCACGGGGTGGGGTGAGGGGTACTTCCCTGGCGGTCCAGTGGTTAAGACTCGGCACTTCCACAGCAGGGGGCACGGATTCAACCCCTGGTCGGGGAACTCAGATCCCACATGCGTCGTGGAGCAGTCACACACACACACACACACACACACACACACACACACACACGCAAAGCCGACGCCGGAGGTCCTGGCCCTCTCATGTCCCTTGGGCCATTTTACAACTCCCCAAAGACCAGCCCTGCCTCTGGCCTGCAGTTCACCTCTGAGTTATGTACAGCTCAACCTGCATCCCTCTAAAGTCCTTTATCCATATTCACCATTGGCTGGTTTGAGGCCCTGCGTGGGCTCTGAATGCTGAACAAAAGCAGGGCATCCAGGGCTATGTGTAGATACCTCACCAGCACTGGAGGCTGGTCTGCTGGAAGACAGAAAGACAGTGGGGCCTGATTATAACCTGACCAGGGGACACCCCGGTGCATTGGTTGTCTCTATCTGCAGGTAGGCTAGCTGACCCCTCTCCTTGAGTCCTTCCCTTTGGGAAACCCTACTCACAGTATTGATCTCCTTTTTTGCCTTGTACTGAATGACACGTTACCTCCACGCTCTCCCGGACTAGGCGGTCAGCAGGGCCACAGGGCTGCTTCCTCTCTTCGGTGGGGATGGGGAGTTGACGGGGTGAGGGTCCGAGGAATGAGCATGAATGGCAAGAACACAAGGGAAAAAGTTAAACTGTCACACAGAAGGTTAACTTTTCCAAGGTTTGCAGTTAAAGGTATTTGACCATTCGCTGGCTGAGCCAGATCAAGGGAACTTGAGAGCTTTTACTGTGATTCTTCAATGTAAAAAATAAACAACAATGTCAAACTGTGTTTATATGATTTGTATAAAGCCTTTTTAAGATTACTATTTAAATAAACATTATACCAGAGATATTTTTCTGCGTGTTTCTTTATTGGAGACAAAGAGACTTGGGTTCTGGGTGACCTAATCATCCCAGTTTGCCTGAGACGTTCCTGGGTTTTAGCACTGAAAGTCCCGTGTCCCGGGAAATCCCTCAATCCCAGCCATATCAGGATGGTCCGTCATTCTCTTGGAACAATGTTTCTCAGCACTTTTATGTGAAGTTAGTAGGTAGATTGGCTAGCTGGCTTTTTATAAGGTGAAAATATGATATAGATGGGTAATGGGCTACCTGGCCAGGTGGGCTTCTTTAGCTCAAAGGCTTGCCTGGTAGATTTCCGAGACTGTGATCCCTACAAACACTCCTCCTCCCTAGACATCGCCAGTCCCTTGCAATTTTTGACTCTTTGCTGCTGCCTTCCTGCTCAAACATTTGCTTGTTAATATCTCTGGTAATTTCAAGGTCTATAACAGTGCTTCTCAAAGTGTGGTCCCTGGACCGGCAGTATCAGCCTCACTTGGGAACTTGTCAGAGGTGTACATTCTCGGACTCCACTCCACATCTACTGAATCACAAACTCTGGGAGGAGGACCTAGAGATTTACAGCTTAACAAGCCCTCCAAGGGGTTCTTATGCACCTTCAAGTTTAAGAACCTCTGGTCTAGGAGAAAGGAGAAGTAGCTTGGCTTCACAAAATGATTAGGGATCTTCTCACCTATGGGTTATTGAATTCAAAACAAACTAGACTTTGGCCAGAGAAAACTAAAGGAGGTCAAGTACACTCTTAGGTAGTACAAGTTTCCAGAGGATGAGGAAGGAAAAGCCTTACTATGAACTTCCCACTGTCCCACACACGAGAGACTCAAAGCTGTGAACCAGAGCTGAATTTGCCCCCATCCGGAAGCTCTGTTCACATTTGGTTCAATCATTTATTCAAAAAATGTTTTTGAGCACTTCCTGATTTTGTAAGCTCTTGGAGCTTATACTCCAGTGAAGTGGACGGAAAGCAGACAGCCAAGCACATAAGATAAGGATTGCTTATGGTAAATTCGATGAAGGCAATAAACACGTAGCTCTGACAGAGAATTACTAGATATTAAAGGTATAATATTTGTGTCACTTGAGTTCCTATTTGCAAAACATGGCTATTTGTTACTGATGTTACAGGATTTGGGTTAATATATTAAATACAACTTACCCGTTTTATAGTCGACAACACTTATCATAATGAAACCTAATGAATCTGATATAATATCAATACAATATATCTCTTGGAAACTTTTTTTAAAAAGCATTACCAGGGTCACTCCCTGTAAACGACTGATCAAGGAAGACCTCCCTGAGTAGGTGATATTTAAGCTAAAACCTGAAGAGATAAGGAAGTCAGCTAAGCAAAGGACCTGGGACAACTTTTCCCAATTGAAGGAACAGCATATAGAGATCCTGCTGTGGGAAAGAGGCTGCTGTGTTCCTATGACCACAAAGCAGAGCAATGAAAGAGCGAGCATGATCAACGGGGGGGAAGGGTATCGAGACTGGGGGGCCAGGTAAGATTCTTCAAGGCAGTGAGGAGGTGCTGCCTTGCATCACTCTTTGGCCTTCCTTAATTTACAGAAAAGGCAGCCCTCAAGTGTGCCCCGCCCCCATTCCTCACTGGCCAGTAAGGTCACCCCAGTCATATCTCTGCAGCTTCCCTCTCAGCCCCTCTTGTGATCTTTATGATATCACGTGCCTCCTGAGTTGCCTGCTTCTATCGTTTTACTGACCCTAACGACAATCACAGAGGTTAAAATGAAAGCAAATTCCTACTTCCCTTTAGTTGAGTTTGTGGATATTTTTAAAGCCTTAATAATCTAATATCTCCTGGTCTCTAGCCATCTAGGGTTTACATAAGATCTTTTTTTTCCCCCCTTATCTGCATCCTTCTGGAAATGTTTATAGAATCTTCAGGGGAGGCAGTGAAATGAAGCTGGAGCAGGCCCATCCTTGAGGGAAACAGGACCCATCTGGATGCCGAGGCGCTTTTGCCCCTGCAACATTAGTGGTGGTGATCGGGGTGGGGAGGGGAGCGTGAGGAAGACATGGAACGGTGAGTCTATTCCAGTCCTCACAGGCTCCAGCATCCAGTCGCAGGCTGAGCTAAACAAAACTCCTAAGCAAATGTTTCCCCTGGGGGATGATCTGTGAGACAAGGGGGTGCTGATCAGAATAGGAAATGTCACCTGTGTGGGTCCTCGAAGCTTCCTTCCCTCTGCCCATGGGCTTCACAGTAACTTTAACGCTAGTTTCTATCAACAAAAGGGAAGGTTCCGAAGAAGCCTAAGGACTGAGGCCCAGGCTCGGCTTGCCCCTGGATTCCCACCCCCTAGAAGCCCCAGGCCTGCTCCCCACCCTCCGAGGCCAGTCCTCCTCATCCCTGGCTTCCTGGGGGCCCCTGTGAGGAGGTCCTGGAGGAAGGACACGCCTTCCGTGTTCTCCCTGAAGATGGGGCCAGAGACTTCCGAGGGAGCCACGGGTCAAGTTGTTTCTGCAGCTTATCCAGAGAATGATGCCTGTGTCCTCTCTCTTCCCAGCCAGAAAAACCCCATAGGACAATTTTGTGTGCGGGAGCGCTGTTTCGGTCACAGCCGGCTTCCAAATGCAGCAAGAGAAAGAGACCCTTGGCTGCAGGTGAGAGGTCCCGCATCCCTCCTCCTGCACAGTGGCGCCAGGTGAGCAGGGCCCCTCTCTCCACAGAGGTACCGCCCGAGCCGGCCTTGCCCACGTGCACACAGAGGTGCCCAGAAAAGTCCTGAACCAGCAGAGAGGTAAAGCCCTGGAGTCGGGAGGGGGGCTTGGGGGAGCTCCTTTCCAGGCCCCTCACCAAACCAGTAGGCCCGGGCAGCTGTGGTCAGGTGTGGCCCCTCCTCTACCCTAATTCAAACAAACCTCCCCTGGAAACCCGGGCAGTTCTGTTTGCAAAGGGCAGGCTGCAGCCTCCGCAGCTGCCCAGGCCTCTCAGAACCGTCAAGAGCCAGGTTGCCGTAGTTTGGAGCACAGCTCTACTAATAAATCTCCATCCCCAAGCCCTTGACTGCCTCCACTGGGAACTGAAGCCCGGCCTTTCCGAGCCGCCCTGGCAGCCCTGCTGCATTGCCAAGCCTTGACTCCAGGGCCCTGGCAGGCGGCCTTTCTGGATTTGCCTTTTTTCTTCACCTTTCTCCCTCCTCCACCCCCTCATCTCACCTCTCCTTGAGCATTCACATTTCTATTTCCAGCCAACTGTTTTTAAACCCTATGGGAGTTCAAAGAAACCTTTAGAGGGTTTTGCAATCCACCAGTGTTCCTCTCCCCTTGAACTTGGACATGCTGAGGAGGTGGGAGAACACTGGTCTCAGAGCTTGGCACCCAGGGTTCTCAGTTCTGCCTCTAGCTCTGTGACCTTGGGAAAGCCATGTACATCTGGCGTTTTCCAGGTGTAATGACCTATATACACTACCAAAAGTAAAATGGATGGCTAGTGGGAAGCTGCTGCATAGCACAGGGAGATCAGCTCGGTGCTTTGTGACCACCTGGAGGGGTGGGATGGGGCAGGTGGGAGGGAGACGCAAGAGGGAGGAGATATGGGGATATATGTATATGTATAGCTGATTCACTTTGTTATACAGCAGAAACTAACACAACATTGTAAAGCAATTATACTCCAATAAAAATGTTAAAAAAATAAAAAATAAAAAACCAAATCAACAATAATAATAAAAAATAGTGAACATTTGAGTTAAATGAATTTTGAGCCCCAAACTCTAACATCCTAGCTGATGGAGTAGTTCTTTTCGGTTGTCTGAATCTGTGCTGTACAAAGCAGTGAGGATAAAGCTTTGCAGATGCCTCCCCCGTGCAGAGAGGCTGGGAGTGCATCTTCGGGCTTGATCCTACTGTGGAGCTGGCTCAAATCCAATCCCTCGCAGCAGAATTGCTCTTTTTCCCATAGCCCTTCACTAATAGCTCTTTACATAGAAACTGACATGCTGACTTGTCTATCTCCCACTAACTCTTATGGGAAGGATACATGCATGCATTCATTCATATAATCAACGTGTTTTTATATTAAATGCCCACTATGTGCCTTGCTAGGTGCCAGGAGACAATGCTATGCATGACGGATGTGGTCCTTGCCTTCAGGGAGCTTACAATCTAGAGAGAGAGACATAGGTAAAGCCAATAAGCACACAAATCTGTCATGACAATCACGGCAGGAGCTATAAAGTGAAGTTCAGAGAGCCGTGAGCGTGTGAGAGGCTCCGAGAAGCTGCCCCTGGGCATCGCGACTGATGGGAACTGAAATCCCAGGGTGAGTCAGAGGAGTAGGAAGAACAGAGGGAAGAGCGTGTCAAGCAGAAGGGCCAGCAGGTGCAAAGATTCAGAGGCAGAGGGAAATCTGGCTGGAGCAAAAATGAGGGATAAGGGGAAGCATCTCATTCACCTTTGTATCAGGACCCCCAACTCATACCTGACTCTTACTGTGCAAGCTCAAAAAATGTTTGTTGAACGTATGAATGAGTGAATGACTTGTATAAACTCCCCTTTCTGACAGACATCAAGCGGCCTATTTTGTACAGACTAAAAGATAAATGCATTACTTCTTCCTTATTGCTGTTGTGCTTCACCATAGTGGAAAATGTGGAAGTAAGTCTCCTAGAGTCTGAACTGAGAGATTATGCCCACAAGTTCCAGTGTGGAGATGGGTACTACTTGTTTAAATGTGATAATTTAGGTTAAATATATACAGATTAAAATACTGTTGGAAAGTTGGAGAATCGCCAGATTTAACAAATAAAAATATTCCATGAGCCACTGTGGAAAACGGTACGGCAGTTCCTCAAAATGTGAAACATAGAATTACCATGTGATCCAGCAATTCCACATCCAGGCACATAGACTCAAAAGAATTGAAAGCAGGGAATCAAATAGATACTTGCTCACCAATGTTCATAGCAGCATTATTCACGGTAGCCAAAAGGTAGAAACAACCCAAATGTCTATCAACAGATGAATGGAAAGACAAAAAGTGGTACGTACATACAATGGAATATTATTCAGCCTTAAAAAGGAATGACATTGTGATACATGTTACAACATAGATGAACTTTGAAAATATTATGCTAAGGTGAACTAAGCCAAACACAGAAGGAACACTAATATGAGATGCCAAGAGTAGGCAAATTCAAAGAGAAAGTAAATTAGAGGTTATCAAGGGCCAGGGCAGGGGGGTGTTATTATTTAACGGGTACAGAATTGGCACATTGAATAAGATCTTGAAGTGGATGGTGGTGGTGATGGTCGCACAGCATGTGCACGCACTTAACTCCACTGAATCGTACTTAGGGTTGAAATAGTCAATTTTATATTATATAAATTTACCACAATGTTTTAAAAGCACTTTTCCTTCAAAGAAAAAACCCCATGTAATACTTGGGACATGCCTAAACTGAAAATGTATTTATTGTTTATCCAAAATTTGAATGTAACTGGGCATCCTATATTTTCTCTGGCAACCCTAATTGAGAAGCTTCCTGTTCACCATGGGCTTCCTAGAACATTTCCAGGATTCAGGAACCATCCTTTCAAAAGCAAAAATCAGTGCTTGTGGTCTGATAAGAATGAATGTACAAGCCAGGCACGGAAAATCAGGGGGGTGCCTGCCCTAATGATAGACTCAGCCCTAGACACAGGCCATGACGTGACTCCCTCAGCCCTCACTCACTCCATCAGTGAAGAGGTGAAGATTAGAAATCTTGGTTGGATTTCCCATCTGTCGTTTAATCACCGTGATCCACAAATGCAGTAAAAGCTGGTTATAAACCCCTTCTTACGATTGACCACATGGCTAGAATTACAGTTGCAGATGGCGACGCTCAGACGATAGCCTCGTCCCCCGCCATCAATGCATCTTCACACCAGAGTTGGTAAGAACCCATGGGGTGCCCAGATGCCTAATTGTACAATCATTTGCACCCATGCCTTCTCAATAAAAGAAACGGCTCACCATGCAGCAAGAAACAACAGGTGTAAAAGGCAAAGGCCACTTTGGAACCATTTGGACCAAAGAACATGGCTCGGCGTAACAAGAGCGCCCACGGACTTGGCACGCCTGCACTCATCTGCCTGCGAGATGGGCCTGAAATGAGACCACAGCCGCGGAGTCTACGGCTGCTGTTCCAGGTGGTCCCACCTACTCCTTCTCTCAACCGAGACTAAAGGCAGCTGAGGAGGGCATGGCATGAAGAGATGGGTCGTGTCCGAGTCATTTTTACTAGGTGCTGACAAGTCACCGCGAACGTCTGGAAATGGCGTAGCACGGCAGAAACACACGGGTCACGATGCGCTGGTGAATGATTACCAGAGGAGAAATTCATTACAGGCTGCTCTCAGCTCCCATCACGTAAGGAAGTGTTACATTAACAAGATGGAAGGTCCCTGCGGTCCCCTCCCCAACACAGCCCCCCACCGCCACCGCCTGCCACCCCACTATTTCAGTCTGTGTTGCATGGAGGGAGGGGAGCCCAAAGGCAGGGGGGAGTTAATTCAGCTACACTCATCAACAAGGGGGTCACCGTGGCAGCCAAAGCCAACCGAAGCAGATTCGACCTGCACGCCACAAGAAATTCTTTCCCTGCCGCCTGCACCAGCTATGACCCCTGCAGTCTGGTGACGATCTATGCCATTAAAGCAGAATGTCTTTTTTTTTTTTTTTTTAGCTGTTCACGTCACTTGCTTTCCATCCTGGATGTGTGTGTTTCCCCGTCCATGTGCCTGGCCTTGTCTCTGTTGGCCCCCAGGTTGCCTGGTATTTCTAACCTTTCCTGGTGAATGATTACCAGAGGAGAAATTCATTAGAGGCTGCTCTCAGCTAGACACAGACAGATGTAAACACAGACAGGTGTAGAACGTAGTGGGTGCCAGCCTAGAACCCGTACTGGAGACTGCGGAAGACTAGGATGAATAAGACATGCTGGCTTTGGAGCCTCTCTGGATCAACACGATCTGGGGTGATGGGAACAAGAAGTCTCCCTTTTGTGGCAGCCAAGAGGACATTATAGATGGAGTGGCCTTCGAGTCCTTGGTAGTCAGTGTCACAGGCCGTCATTGTCTCGTCCCTCTTTCTAATCTCTTCTCCAATTACCACTTCCCACGTTAAAGAATCACAGGGCACAAACGGAAGGTTAGCAGAGAGTCAAAAGCATGCAGACAGAGGGGTCAATAGTTCTCTTTTAATGAGATTTCTGCTCCTTCAAAATGCCATTCACACGCAGAGGGGCCAGCCAGCCGAATCTGCTTTTAAAGTCAAATGCAAAGCCAGGCCCGGAACAGACAGTCTCTGCCTGGGGTGGGGGGTCTCCACCGGTGCCTTCCCCAGGAGGCCAGAAAACTCAGCACCTTGGCCTCGCCCCTTTGCCAAGCCCCTCACCACTCAGAGGCCCTGCCAGGTTCCTGCTGCAAACGTTAACCTAAAGCGCGTGAGGAGCCCCAGCAAGCCCGCCAGCCAATGCGATGTTAAATATTACACCTCCCTGCCTGGGCCTGGGCTGAAAGCCGCCATTTCGTTATGCAGCTTCCTCTGGGTTAAGGAAAAAAGAGCACACTTCTCCCAGATGCGCCCCACGGAGACCTGCCCTCAGTCTCGCCAGCGCTGGGCAAACCTTCAAAACTGTTCAGTTTGTCTAAGCCCCATCCATCTTTAATGTCAGAGTCTACATTTTCTCCTCTCCTCCTTTTTCAAAGCAGCCAAAAAAGAAAATGTCACCGCATTTGGGGCCAATTCAAAAGTCAGGCTTAGACGGATGTTCTGTTTCATTCTCCCCGTGTCTTTATCTCCCGTGGAGTCTTTAGGGGCTGCATCTCCACCCCGCTCCATTCCTGTGTTCATTTGGTGTCTTGATGTCTCCCCTCTCTCATACGCTCCTCACTTGCCTTCTTCTAAAGCATCAGCCTTAGAACACAAAACTCTCTGTGACTGCAGCCCCTGCTAAGAGGACATCATGTTGATTTGGGAGGTGGGGGCCGGGGAGGGAGCTTGCCAGGTGAGGCTGTCACCACCCCTATCAACATCCTGCCAGGGATTTGGAGGTTGAACAGCTGATGCAGGTAAGTGTCCCCAGTGCTGCCTTTTAGAAACCGGATTCTCCAAATTTGTGCAAAACACATGGAATCATCCGAAGCTGTGACAGTTTGGTCGGGAACGGTGTAGGCACCTCTTCTCCCTGTACGCCTTAGAAAGACTCTTTAAGCCATGAGGGGCAGGCGGCAGTTCTGATGAAGATGCCAGTCGGAATGCATCTCTGACAGCTCCTGGCTCACCCAGGAGTGGGGAGCTGATACACTGATTGATACCCGGGGGCGAGGCCGTCAGCTGGGAGGACACAGGAAGGAGATAAGGGACTCAATCAGTGTCAGACCCGTCCTGACACACGTCGCTGTAAATCACTTTGGGGAAACATTCTCACCTGCCAAGAGCGGAGAAGGGCGAGTAGGTAATAAAGAAACAGGGTGAGAAGCAGCTGTGTGGGCTGCCGGCTCTGGGATGGACTCTGGCCTTGGCTCTAGATGGAAATGTACAAAACTCGTAGAACTCCATCCAGCCATCCTCAGCCCAAGCGGAGGTACAGCACTGAGTTCATTGCAGTGGGTTAAAATAGAATGCAGGGTGAATTTTAGAGTATGTGAATTAGGCCTCATTAACACTGCTATAAATATAGATATTCCAACCAGTAGCCCAGGATGACTGCAGTAAAAATCCTCCGTCCCCACCCCTGCCCCCCACCACCGTCCACCCCCTGCAGGAAGGCAGTAGAGACCACTGTTGACTGTTCTCACCCTGCCTTTGCCCACTGATAACTGGAGTGAGAAGCAGCCCATGGTGAGCCGTGAGGAAAACAGGCCTTAAAGGTGCAGCGGTTTTTTTTGTTTTTTTTTTTATTTATTATTTTTGGCTGCGTTGGGTCTTAGTTGCTGCGCGCGGGCCCTCTCCAGCTGCGGCGAGCAGGGGCCACTCTTCGTTGCAGTGCGCGGGCTTCTCATTGCGGTGGCTTCTCTTGTTGCGGAGCACGGGCTCTAGGCACATGGGCTTCAGTAGTTGTGGCTAGTGGGCTTCAGTAGTTGTGGCTAGTGGGCTTCAGTAGTTGTGGCTCGTGGGCTCTAGATCGCAGGCTCAGTAGTTGTGGCGCATGGGCTTAGTTGCTCCACAGCATGTGGGATCTTCCCGGACCAGGGATCGAACCCATGTCCCCTGCACTGGCAGGCAGATTCTTAACCACTGCGCCACCAGGGAAGCCCAGGTGCAGCGTTTTGATGAGAAAAGATTCCTCCAATTCCAGAAAGCCCCAAGACTGCACTTCAGCATTCCCCAACCATGTCGCAGATGTGATTAGCACTGGCCAAACCCATTTTAGAGATTGTCTTTCAACATGTTTTAATTAGACATTTAAAAATAATAACCTTATTTTTTTGTCCAGGGGATGGAGTTGAAAATAATGAACGGATTAGTGATTAATTAATTGCTGGCAGGTGTGGGGAGAAACCATCTATGGCTTCTTAACATTTTCCCCCTTTCTCTCTTAAGATCATTCTTTCTTATTATAATTAATTTTTGCCACCGCAGCACTTCTCTTATCAAATATTCGAATAAACTAAACAAATAGAGTGTACTGAGACCAAAGTACTCAATATGACGTTTAATTGGAGTTGCAGCCTTGCTTTCTCCCGGTGGAATCTCAGGGCACCTGGAAGCTTTCCCTGGCAGCGGAATTGGACTCCAGAAGTGCGTTGTTAGCATCTAGTTCATCTTCCTTTCAGGTGCCAAGGGCATGGCTTGATTGAAGCAAGGAGCCGTAAGACGTTGGGTGTTTGTGGTACTCTGGTGAGGAACAGAGGCGGGAACTTAACAAGGCTGTGGACCTTCTCCCACCCACCTGCCTCACCATTCCCTTCTGTGTGTCTGCGCTGCATGAGTACACACCAGGGGGTGCACCATCCAGCTGTTGGAAGGGTCAAGGCCCAGTGGCAACCACATGCTTCTGTTTGCAGCATCTCTCTGGGCTCTGCAGGAGGGCTCTCATCATTTATCACTCACACGGGAACAGCTAGGTCTGATGCAACGATGCACATCCATGACCTTGAACCCAAGCCATGGGCAGAGGACGGGTGACAGGCAGGACCTGTGCTTGTGTACAAGGCCCCCAGCACTAGACTCTCAGGGAATGTGGGCTTCATATGAAGCTCTGTTCTTCCCAAAGGGACAGCTGCTCAGAAAGGCTACGGCAAAGTACACTTCCTACTCTGCAGGGCTGTTTCCTGAAAGAGTGAACAGGCATCTCTAACTACCAGAGGGGATTTTGGGGATGTAGGCCTGTAATGGAGACCGAGCTATTGGCTGCTTCAAAATAAGTTATGAGTTTCAGGACATTACTCTGGTGCCTTCTCACCATTGGGAGATTCCTGAGGACCAAGGGCCTAGGCTGTCTTCTCAAAAGCAGGCAAATTGTTGAGCCATGACCATAGATTTATCCAGAAATGATGATTAGTAGGAATAGAGAAGGAATGGAAGGGGAGTTTTAAAAGTGGGTCTCTGGGACTTCCCTGGTGGTGCAGTGGTTAAGAATCCGCCTGCCAATGTAGGGGACACGGGTTTGAGCCCTGGTCCGGGAAGATCCCACATGCCGCGGAGCAACTAAGCCCGTGCGTCACAACTACTGAGTCTGCACTCTAGAGCCCGCAAGCCACAACTACTGAGTCCGTGTGCCACAACTACTGAAGCCTGCGTACGTAGAGCCCGTGCTCCGCAACAAGAGATGCCACCGCAACGAGAAGCCCGCGCACCGCAACAAAGAGTAGCCCCCCCTCGCCCCAACTAGAGGAAGCCCAAGTTCAGCAATGAAGACCCAACTTGGCCAAAAAAAAAAAAAAAGTGGGTCTCTGATGGCCACTATGTCCTTCAGCCCAAAGTATTTTCTCCAGATAGAGGCAAAGATAGAAGTAGTTTGCTTTGACTGATGGAGCCCAGATGATGCCTTGTCATCAAGCATTTCAGTAACTGGGAGTTGAAAGGTAAAGCAGGGAGGGGGTCACGGGGAAGGAGCCGTGGGGGTGGGGACACTGCTGGCCAGGAAGCTGGTAAAGAAATGAGAGGTGCTTCTGAGGGCTTCTAAACCATGCAGGCGGAGTGAGGGACCCAGCCAGAGGGAAGATTCTCCGGTACTTC
Source organism: Balaenoptera ricei (assembly GCF_028023285.1). NCBI lineage: Eukaryota > Metazoa > Chordata > Mammalia > Artiodactyla > Balaenopteridae > Balaenoptera > Balaenoptera ricei. Next base: position 91,510,654 of record NC_082645.1, read on the forward strand.
GCTCAACAAATCTTTTTCTCTCTCCCAAGTTTGGAAGCATTGAAGAACTGGAAATTGGGATTGGGATTCCTAAGGGGTTTTCTAAAGTAGCCATGTATATAGTTTTTTAAATCCTCACAGATAGACTACTGGGCAGCCATAAGGAGAAGGAGGAGGAGGAGGAGGAAAATTCTTTATATATAAATGTGAAAAGATCTTTAAGATCTTAGGAATTCCCTGGCAGTTCAGTGGCTAGGACTCTGCACTTTCACTGCCGAGGGCCCGGGTTCAATCCCTGGTCAGGGAACTAAGATCTTGCAAGCCGGGGGAAAAAAAAAAAAAGATCTACAGTTAAGCAAAAAAGCAAAGTGAAGAACCATGTCTGGCACGTGGGACAGGCTCTATAAGTTGCAGGGTCCAGTGAAAAATGAAATTGAGGGGGTTGAAAAATTAAGAATTTCAAGAGAACAAGAGCAGAGCATTAGGCAAGCGCAGGGCCCTCCTGACCCTGGGGCCCTGGTGACGACGGCACATTCGTCCTCCACAGCCATGAAGCCAGTGGTGCTGGGATGTTACCATGCAGTAAACCTGAAATGTTGCATAAGAAATAAATAATGAGGTTTACTTATGCGGGTGGTGAGAACTAGTAGGAATGAAGAAGGAGGAAGGAGAATTTCCACTCTATGCCTATTTCTACTTTTTAATGTGTGAGCCGTGTGGATGAGTTACCAAGTCAAAAAAGGAAATAATTTAGAAAAGTCCTCAGGGCTGTAGAGAACTGCACGCAGACTCTAAGCAATACATGGATTCCCATTCACATTTCTCAGTGATTCCATGTTGCTCCGTGGAGGTCCTGGGGATGGGAAGAAGCTCAGAGAACAGATGCATCTGACTGAAGCCACAACTGTCCTCTTTCTCACCATTCATGCGCTTGCCACTGGACTTAGATTTCTAAGAAGCCAAATAAAGAATGTTATCTCACTCTGTGATCTGTGAGGTTCTCTTCAGCCTCCTGAACTTCACTAGGCCTCAGGCACATGAGCCAGTGCCTACTTTTACAGCTGCCTTGTAGGGTAATACGTGCTATTCTTGTGAGTAGAGGGACTCCAGATCTCTTTAAATGCATGGGTTGGATGAATGTATCAGTAATAATGGTAGTAATCAGAAATAACAACATGTTCCAAGTCTAAAAAAGACACCTTATGTAAAATAGATAGCTAGTGGGAAGCAGACGCAGAGCACAGGGAGATCAGCTCGGTGCTTTGTGACCACCTAGAGGGGTGGGATAGGGAGGGTGGGAGGGAGATGCAAGAGGGAGGGGATATGGGGATATATGTATAGGTATAGCTGATTCACTTTGTTATACAGCAGAAACTAAACACAACATTGTAAAGCAATTATACTCCAATAAAGATGTTAAAAAGAAAAAAAAAAAAAAAGACACCTTCATGTGTCTCCAGAATGGCGCAACCCGGAGAAATGGAAGCGGAATGTGGAATACTCCCAAACTACAGATAATCATAATAGTTTGCACGTATTGGGTATCTACAATGTCCTGAAGGAATTATTCATGTAATCCTCATGATTCCCCTCAAGGCAGGTCCTACTATTTTTCTCATTCTGTAGATAAGGAAACTGAAGTCCAAAGAGGAAAAGTAACTTGCCCAATATTACCCTGTGAATAAAGGATGGAGCCAGACTGGAACAAAGACATTCTGGCCCCAAAGCCCAAACTCTTAATCATTAACCACATAGGAGGGAAGCCCCAATTTTAATGTAAATGATCTATATAATATTGAACTAAAATGTAATAATTCTTCTCAGCTGTTTTACCGACAGAATCTTCCTCTGTCCAGAACACAATAGAGCTAATTTGGAAGTAAGGGCTACCTACTTTCATTTGTATAGATGTGGCTATGAATTATTTTGTGCCATCAAGTCAAATGAACACTAGGTTCACCATTGTTTAAGGCCCACAGTAGTGTTCGGTATGGACTGCACCCCCTTTTTCTTGGAAACATTTCTTAAATTTTGACAACTTGACAGCTCTTTGGAGCAACTCTCTCAAGACTTTCCACAAGCTCTCCAAGTGATGTAAGAGGTTGAGGTAGTTAAGAGGAGTGATGAGGAGTTACTTCCAAGAGTACCAATAAATCAATAATCCAGAGTCACAGAAGGTCAAGATCAGAGGCAGATGTTGGCATTCCTTAACTGAGAAAAGAAGACTCCAGGACTCAATTCGAATTGGCTGTAGAAGTAGTATGAAAGTCAGACCAAACCCCAACATTCCCTTGGGAACTTTTCCCCTTCTGTATTGCCTAGGACACCAGGAACCAAGTATCTCTGTGAGAGAAGTGTATCAATATATACATATGTACCTTCTATCTTGTTTTGCATTTATCTTCCACTAAATCATGGTGATTACTTTGATGGAAAAGCCAATTTCAGACATATCTTTCTTTCCCAGCACCTAAAACACTACAAAGCAAAACAGATCCTTGATATACGTTTGTTGAAATGATGAGTGAATGAATGAATGACTCATCAGTCAGTTGAGGCACTACCATATTCCTTAATGGCCAGGTTATACAAGTAATATCTCATCATGACAATCCAACCCCTCCCTGCAGCCAACCAAAGATTTCAAAATCATATGAAATATTCAGATGATTTTTATTCTGTTGACACTTTGTGATAATTGCTAGAAATTCTTTTCCCAGTAGGCAGAAGCTGGAGATGAAACAAAACCAATATTAAATTTCTTCATCAAGAATTGGAAAGTGAAAACAAAATGTCTTGAACATAGTAAAAGAGGGACATTTTGCAGAGCAGCTTAATATATTGCCCTGGAATGTCTAAAAGTATTTTGTGTGATATTGTCATGTAACTACTCAATAAATGCTTTAAAGCTTGTTTGGCTTGTTCAAATTTAAAATACTAAGAGACGGACTTCCCTGGTGGTCCAGTGGTTAAGACTCCATGCTCCCAATGCAGGGGGCCCGGGTTCAATCCCTGGTCAGGGAACTAGTTCCCTCGTGCCACAACGAAGATCCCACATGCCGCAACTAAAGACCCAGCACAGCCAAATAAATAAATAAATATTTAAAATACTAAGAGAGAGAAAAGAGGTTTGGTTGATTTTTACAAATTCAATATCCAAAGTAGTATGGAAGGAAATAAAACAGCTGGGATTTGTGTAGTTGCTAATTTAGCTGAAGAATAATCATCCAGCTAAGCAAAAATAATTCCTCTGCCACGTCTGGAGGAACCAGTTGCAGAAGGGAAGGTGTGGTTTGGTTGCCAAAAGGACATTTTCCTTACTGGAAAAAAAATTCTTAATTTTATGCAAATTACTGTTTGGTCTTATCCTTATTTATTTATGTATTTCTTTTTCTGCTTCAAAGTGATGAAACACAAGAAGAGGGAAGGTGGTCTCAGGACTATTATGAGATTAATAAAGCCAGGATTTCTTGGGGAAGAGACTGGCTGAATCTTGGCCAGGTGATGAGATACTATAAGGAGGTCAGTGTCCTAAAGTTTTCCAGTAAAAGCTGCAGGATGAGAAAGACTGCCAGTAGCTTGTGAAGAGAGGCCAAAGGATTAGTCTACACTCTAAGAGTAATTGAAAATTGGGAAGTTTTGCTTAAAGGGAAAAAAGGAAAAGTCAAGTTACAAATAAACAATGATTGATAATAATCAAAGTCTAGTGCTGTTACAGTGGAGGATTGCTGGACTGAATGTCAATATTATGACATAGTATGAGTGTGTTTCATGTTTGGTAATTGCAATCATTGTTGCTTTTGTTGTGGTCATCCATGTACAATGCTTGGTGTCAGTCTATTTATCTCTTGTAAAAATAAAATACAGTGTGTGTGTGTGTGAAAAAAAAAAAAAAAAAAAGTCTAGTGGGACAAAGAACTTAACCCGAACATAGATTTTTTTACAGTAGTTCTTTGGATGTTGTTCTAAGTTCTCTACAGAGTATCACTTTCTATATTGCCTTTACTATTTTAAGAGTTATATTTAGATTTTCTTATTTGAATTTCTGTTTTTCTCAAAACTAGTGATTCTTGAAACTTACCTGCGTCAGAATCACCAAGGAAGCTTTTTAAAAATGGAGATTCCTGAACCCAAGGCCCCAAAGAGTCTAATTAGGTGGATATAGGGTTGGGGCTCACGACTCTGTGTTTTAACAAGGAAATAGGTCCTAGGTAATTTGATGCAAGGAATTCACATCTCACTTTTGAGAAACTACTCTTATGATTTATGAAGCAGGTAATGTCCTGGGTCTATGCATCTGGAGCAAGGAATTACCACCAGATGGAAATTTATCAAAATTACAGGCATAATGGAAAGGAGAACTCTGAGAGGTCAGAGGGTAGTGATTTTATCATTTAAACATGATGTCAAATAACTACTCAATAAATGTTTCAAAACTTAGTTTATTCAAATTTAAAATATTAAGAGTTTAGAGATTTGGATGAATTTTACAAATTCAATACCAAAAGTAATGTGGAAGAAAAATAAGCAGTGGATTTGTATAATGGCTAATTTATTAGAGTTTTGAAGTCCAGGACACATAGAAACAGAACCCAGAGAGAAGGCTGGAGAGCTACAGAAACTCGTTTTACCTACTTTTCAATTCTGCCAGCCTCTCCCTAGAAGTAATGACTTGATAATAAACTTCAAACTAATTTTTAATGCCCACAATTTAGAAATCACTATTTGGTTGTGAATCTCCATTTCGCTTTATTTCACCTACCTCTCCAGGTGAGGCATGTCTAAATCTGCCTTACAAGTTCAAAGCATGTTCTTCTGATTTCATTGCAACCCCTCCCTCAACTGAAAAGATAGGGGAAGAAAACTGAATTGAATGAAAAGGAACCTAGCACTGGACAGCATTTTGCCCCCTCCCAAATATGCACATGCCTCCTTCTCTCCCTCCTTTTATGAGTATGAGAGTTCCATGTAACAGTACAGTCCCAATACCAGGAATCTTTGTAATTTTCCTTTGTGGAATACCTGGGCTACTGTAGGTCAATAGAAAAGTAGGAAGAATGGCTTCTTACCTAGATTCTGCAGAGGAAGATCTATTTTTCACTGACCCATCAGGATACCCATTCACCCAGAGAAGTAATATGAGCTGAGACATACTAAGACACATCCCTTCTTAGAGAAGCTCAGCCCACACTGGCTCTGTAGAATCAAAGATTTCTCAGAGGGCCCATTTCCTAAAGCTTTTGTCATTTCAGAAGCTCTTCTGGCCCCTCTCTCCAAGGTCTCCACCTTAGTTATGCAGCTGTTAGCACCATGACAGCCATCAAAGAGTACACGCTTTGGGCAACGCAACCTCCTCCAGTGGGGAAGTGTTTGACTCAGAAAGTCACAGTCTTCCATACGGATCTCTCATCTTCCCATTTGTCAGTGACACCAGATGGTACAAGGCATCAAACCCTTGCAGGAAGCCACTGCCCTATAGCATGGTATGAGAAAGCATGGAGCATTGGGCTTCAGACACTAATTGCCTGACCAACAGCAAATCACTTAGCCTCTTGAAGCATCATTTTCCTCCTCTATTAAAGGGGTATTCCTACCTTCTGGGTTTGTGAGAATTTGAGATAACGTATTCAAAATGCCTGGGATATAATAGTTGATCAATAAATGGCAGTTATTATTTTATGCATGAGCCTTAGGCTAATGTATGTGTGAACATTTAGTTATTAATTAGAAGGTAAATGAAAACTGGCTGGAGGGAATTGCATTTGACCTTTAGCAAATTATTTCATTTAGATGCACTGATGCTAAACTATCACATCTTATGAAGAAAGACATAAATAAATCTGGCTGACAAAAGATATTTTAATAAATACTCAATCTCCCACCAACATCACATCACAGTCTATGGCCACCCCACTGTAATTTGTATGCCATTTGGGGAGGCTTTGTGCCTTTCCCTCTCCTGTCAAAGTCAATCACTGGCTGATCGGGGGCCGGATTCAGCTCATAAAATCTTTTTTGAGTGCCTGCATCTAGTGACTGCTCCAAAAAAAGGTACTCTCGATGCTTTTTTCCCTTCAAATAAGCTTGCCACCAAATCAGCTTGAGTGTACTGGGGTTGGTAGAGTCTCTCTAAATTATTCCCACACTGAGATCAGTTCAGCTGGTATAAAGTGATGCAGGAGCCTGATGTACCCATCCTTACGTGCCCCACTTTATTGACAGGCAAAGAGAACCTGCCGCAGTCCATATAAAGTATTGATACCTTATAACATGGGGGCAATGTTATGAGATTTACTTTGCTTGCAGAACTATGGTCTGTTACAGGGAGAACAGCATAGCTGTTCCAGCTGATGAGAGAAAGGGAGAAAGAAAAAATGACCAGGGCTTGCTACAGACTGGAAAAAGAAGAGACACAGATGCATCATGACCTTATCTTGGAAATCTAGAGACTAGATTGATGAATGAGAAAAGAAGGAGTGTCCCAGGGAAGGATGAGGATCCATGAAGGCATTTCTGGGGAGGGCAATGCACAAAAGAAGAGGTTGAGAGGGATTAAGAGGCTGGGGCTGCCATTCTTTGAAGAACAGTCAGGGACAAAGAACTGACTGGCAGCCTTGGGGAAGAATGGAGCTAAGGCTACCAAGCTTAAAAAAAAAATAGAACTAGAAAAGAAAAGAAAGGGGAGCTGTAAGAGGAATCAATTGCTGATATTGTTTGGTTAGAAAAGATTTCAGATCCCATGGCTAAAAGAAAAGAGATTTGTGTTTTTCACGTGCAATTCTCTCATGCTGAATCACATGTAAATGGTGTTATCAGGGCCTCATCTGGAGTGTCTCTGCCTCTCGACCTACCTACCTGGGATGAAGATGTATTAGAAAGTCCAACCCAGTGAATTCTGCAAAAGGGCTCTGATTAACCTTAGAAAACTCCGACTGTACAAGCAGCCAATATAATAAGCTCGTATGTTGTGACTGATTACGCCCATTACCATTCCTGCATATTTCTGCCTTTTAATGCCCACAGAAGAGCGGGAAGGAGAGTTAGGCAAACATTTTTGGGACTGGTTTTATTAAGCTAATATACCAGGCATTGCCCATTTTGCATCCTGAGAAGCCATCAATCGCTTTAAACTTAGCATTTTCATTAGAAATCATCTATTTTAAATAATTATACAGTAAATCTTTGAAGTGGTTTTTATCCCAGGACCTCAAAATACATTACTATTGCTGCTGAATCTCAGCATTTGGTAGATAGTATTACATTCATTTTCTAGATGGTTAAACTAAAGCATCTAACGGTGAAATACAAAATCAGCTATAAAGGTAGGAAAGGAGTTCACAGCACTCTGGGCCAAGCGCTTACCATTCACCTATATAACTATGCTTATTGATACACGCTGCTATCCAAATGCACAATTATGATCTAGGGGCAAGTGAAGACTTTGACCGTCCATTTGGAGAGGACATCAGTCATGTTGGTGGCTGCCTGACATGTTTTAGATATGCTTCTTATGTTTGGGGAGCAGCTCACTTTCCTATCTCCCTTGCAGCTGCAGGGAAGACATGTGACCTGGGCTCTGCCAATCAGATGCACTGGTCGAGCAGCAAGTCTAGTTCCTGGTGCAGACGTTCAGCAGAACAGATTATAGTGTCAAGTGCATGGTGGTGGCAGCGCTGGCTTCCCCATCAGACCAGTCTGAAGGCACAGCTGTAGGCATGTTTTTGGAAGTTTAGCCTCTAGCCTGGTTCTTTTGTCCTCTCAATGATTGCATGAATTCCCCTGTACACTTTTAACAAACCCCTTCCCTGCATGATAAGCCAGACTCAGTTTCTGTCACTTGCAGCTAAAAACCCTGACAAGAATTCCTTTACATCCTATGGAAAATAGAGGTTTGCAGACTTCCTTTGTACTTTTAGATAGGTTGATAACTAATTATTAATTCTTTTTTGGAATTGAATGTCAATTTACTCAATTGATATTTGGTATTTATAAATACCTAATATTTATTGAGCACTGACTAAGTACAAAACTCTGTGCTAAGTATTACAGGGAAGATTTGCTGAATGCCTACTATGTGCTATATATCACACTAAGGGTTAGGGATATGAGAAAAATAAACAAAAGCAGATATGGCCACTAATCCTCAAGAGTTGACAGTCTACAGGGAAAGGCAGACAATAATTGAGGAATCACACTCAAAACTGTAAAATTGCTACAGTGATAAGTAATGTGAAGGGCTGAGAAAGCATCCCTGAGGGAAATATATGTTAGCATGAGATATGCCTTTGAAAAGAGCACGCTAGGGTTAGTCAGAAAATGAATGGAAGGGAAGTGAACACAAATGCAGACAGACCAGTTAGGAGGTAGTATTAGTTACTCAGGAGGGAGATAACGGTAGCCTAGACTAGGGTGGCAGGGGTAGAGTTAGAGAAATAAGGACAGACTCAAGAGATATTAAGGTGGTAAGATCAAGAGGACTTAGCAATGGACTGGATATGGGAAATGAGGTAAGGTCATAGATGACTCCAGGTTTCTGACTTGAGCCACTGGGTAGATGGTGGCATCTGTCCCTGGGAGAACACTGGGAGAAAATCAGGTTTCATAGGGACAACATGAGCTCCATCTCACATGTGTTAAATGAGTTGCCTTTAAATCATCCATTAGGTCTGGAGCTCAGAAGAGAAGACTGAGCTGAAGGCATGAAAGAGTCCTTGTGTAATTGAAGTCATTGTATGAATGGGATTTCTTAGGGAAGAATATGGCCCAAGACCAAAGGGATGGACTTGGTCCTCATCTTAAGGAGTGTCAAGTATAGGTCTAAAAATTCAGGAAGCCACCCATCAAAGGTTAACAAAAGGTAATGATAGTCTGCCTAGAAAACATCAACAAGGTGAAATGCCTTAATCCAAGAAACACATCTAGATTCTCTAGCTACAAACTCCTCTATGACAGGGATCACACACTCAAGGGCCTGGCCAGTCTACTGCTCAGTTAATGGGCCAAGCAGGGGCTGTGGCATATAGTAGAGGACATGTCCCATCTAAAGTGGGCAGTTGCTTCTGAGCTCAGGCAGGTTATTCCCAGATATGATACCTGTATCCATGAACCTCTGTTGAGTCTCACACTTTTTAAAATACCTATTGTGTTTTACATTAACTTGAAAGGACCTTGACGGAAACAGTATTTAACCAGATTTCTAGAGTCAGAACCCAATTCTCTGCTTCTGACTTGGAAACAATCTTCAATTACTGTAAACTATTTTCCCAACTAAAATCCCCTATCTTTCCCTTTCCAAATAGCATTGATAGCCCCAGAAGACTATTCTCCTACCCCAAACACTTTCCCTGGCTATTAATACTGTTCCTAAAACTATTTTCCACTGTCTAACACTCTACCATAGTTGGTCCTCCCTAAAACCCCCTCTATTATTCAACTCTATCCTGAAGATAAGGGTATCATGGCTATTACAGCCCCATGGTATGGGATGTAGGGATAACTGAGCAGATGAACAAAGACTAATCATCTCCTGCCACTATAGAACAGCTTGGGATCAGGACCAGGAAGGTAGGCTAGCCCAGATGAAGGGACAGTCTGGAAGCCAATGACAGAAGTGAAGACTACAGAGTTCTGGAGTAATCTTGAAGATGACCTAGGACAGAGGGAAAAAAGAGAGAAAAACTAGAAAATAATGGGAGACACTAGCTCTCAAGGTTAATTAGTTCTGGCCTCTGATTATTTATTTATTTATTTATTTATTTTTGCCACTCAGCTCCAGTATATCTACCTGCAGGACTGGAAGGTATTTTCCATTTATATGCATTCAGATTTTTTTTTTTTTTTGCCTTCTCAATATTCCTTTGCAGTGATACATTGCATGTGCTAATTATAACTGCCAGCTATTGACTAAATCTGATATGTAGCCGAACTGGATTTATTTCTTAGTTTAGTATTACCACACACACACATAATCGGCTCACACAAAATCAAAAACCTTCCTTTCCCATTCCTACATCTCTAGCCCCAAACCATAATTATTAAACAAAGAAACATGAAACAAACAGACCATCATACACGTGTGTAGTAAAGCAACTATTGGGATTTGCTCTGCTTCATAATATTCCAGGTGAGTCAACCACACACCTTGCTTTGTGTTGCAGCTCTCAAGGCGAATCTCCTTTGGGAGACATTACACAGCACCTGAAACAGAACCACTGTTGGTATTTCCTAAGGTATCTTGGTGTAGGTAAGAACTTCCTCCCAAATTCCCTTTCCGTCAACATTTGGCAGGACTTCTGTCAACAAAAATTACAACAACCAACACCTAACAGAGTGTCTGGCACATAGTCAATACTCACTTTTTTTTTAATCACAAGACAATCAAATGAAAATGAGCCATGTCTAATCTAATAATGAGTGAATATAGTAACGCACTTAGTGCCAAACACATAAGTGCTATATAAATATTAGCTATTAGTGTTATTATTATTATCTAGAGTCACTGTTGCTTCTTGTTCACATTATGGGAACCCAGAAGGGCTTCTCCCACTTCCTTCTCTCACTCCATACCTCTTATTTAAATACTATCAAAACTTTCAAGTTGGGCTTCCCTGGTGGCGCAGTGGTTAAGAATCTGCCTGCTAATGCAGGGGACACGGGTTTGAGCCCTGGTCTGGGAAGATCCCACATGCCGCGGTGCAACTAGGCCCGTGAGCCACAATTACTGAGCCTGCACGTCTGGAGCCTGTGCTCCGCAACAGGAGAGGCCACGATAGTGAGAGGCCCGCGCACCGCAATGAAGAGTGGCCCCCACTTGCCGCAGCTGGAGGAAGCCCTCGCAAAGAGACGAAGACACAACACAGCCAAAAAATAAATAAATAAATAAATAAATAAATAAATAATTAAAGGTGCTAATAATTTTTTTAAATAAATAAATAAATAAACTTTCAAATTTAAACCACCCCTCTTTCTCTCCCTCACCCTCTCACTCTTTCTCTCCCTCCCTCCTTCTCTCTCTCTCTCACACACACACACACAGTGAGAGAATGTGGTCTCTCGTGCATTGCTGATGGAAGTGTAACCAGCACAGCTCCCACGGAGGGAAATTTGGACACATCTATCAAAATTACAAATACAAATACTTTTCAACCCAGAAGGTCACACTGGAGAATTTATCCTACAGATTAACTCATACCCACGTGATAAACCATACGTAAAATGTTATTCATTTGCAGACTTGTTTGAAATGACAAAATGGGAATCAAACCAAGTGTCCATCAATAGGGAGCTTATTAAATAAACCTTGGTACAAGCATAGACTCTGAATACTATACAGCAATGAAAAATTTAAAATATGGAAGATTTCCATGTACTTTTATGAGATGATCTCCAGGATATATTGCTAAGTTTAAAAATAATAAGGCAAAGGAGAACAGTATATAGAACATTCCAGATTTGGCATAAAAGTGAGGGGGGAGGGGATAAGTATATATACTTGTATTTGTTTTACATTAAGAAACTCTGGAAGGGTATGGAGAAAAATAAGAGGAATGATGGTCATGGCAGGGAATGGAGAATTAGGCAGGTAAGGGAGAGAGGAAGCAAGGAATGAAGGGAAAATATTTTACTATAATATTTTTAATTGTCTATTCAAAATAGATATAGATAGATGATAGATAAGTGATAGACAGATACATGGATAGATAGATAGATAGACAGACAGACAGACAGATAGATAGATAGATAGATAGATATAGATAGATAACCCACCTTTCTTTTAAATGAAAAGAAAATCTGGTCTTATGACTATCTAAGGAGTAGATTCACCTGCCAGTGCTCTGTAGTTGGAGTGGGTGCCCAGGAAGTTCAGCATCTGGAACAGTCTGTCCCCTCTCCTCCAGGCTGCTTCCCCTACCCACTGTGGGAGGATGGGGACTTTGAGATGGGTAACTGTGCCTAGAAAGCTGGACACCTGTATTGGTTAACTTAATACAGTCTGCTGTGCTCTGGCCCTGTTCTCACATCTATATATTCCTTCTGGGACATAAGAGTATAAATTAAGAAAAATCTCTAGGGTCACAGACTCAATATTATAACTCTTCATTTCTTTGCTTCCATCAAAAATTTCAATTCAGACTTTTAATGTGATTTGCAAATAGCTTTGTGTGATGTGACATTGGAGGTCAGAGGACTTCTCAATCCATCTGAACATACATAAACACACTGCAGCAAAAATCCATTAAAAGTACAAATAGCTAATCCTTTACATGGGGTGAATAAATAATTCACCTCCAGGCTCTCCCGCCATAGATCAGTTGTGCCGTTATCAGATGCCAACACTGGAATAGGAAAGCAAAGCAGCTGTATTAACCTTTGACAATTAAAAAAAAAAAAAGAATGGGTAAAGTGGAGATGAACCATTTGTTTTCTTTCCGGGTAGCTGTCTAAACAGACTATGTAATGAACAAGCTGGGGAGAAACCATTGACTTAATGCTCTTCTGATGAAAACCTTTCCTGATTTTTCACCTCAGGTAAAGGATGGATCTGATCCACACTTTAAGGGCTCCAGCAGTGGCACATGCCAACAACCTGATGTGACTCAGGCACCTACACAGGCTCAGCCCTGCTCCAGTGAGAGACCCACTGGCAACTTGGCTCCCTCAAGCTCGGCTGGCGGAGGAAGGGAAGGCTCAGGGACAGAATAATGCAGGACTCATTCTACACCGAAAAGGCCTAAGGAAGAGAGGTGCTCCCATACCTCCTGTAGTCAGGAAAAGTCAGGAAGGCTATGGAAGAGCTTTAAGGATGAAGAGGACCCAGGCAGGAAATGAGGCTCAAGTCAAGCCAGCCACTTCCATGCAGATGACCCCTTACAGCAAGACTTCTTAAAATTCAGTTAACAAATGTTTACACGGGGCTTGCTTTGTGCCAGGCACAGTTCTAAGTGCTTCAGACATCAACTCCGTAAATCCTCACCACATCCCCTTGAGGTAGGTTCTATTGTTAGCTCCATTTTACTGGGGAGGAGATTAAGGTGCAACATAATGGAGAAACCTGCCCAGTTTTATTCAGCTGTGGATGAGGAAGCCCAAGGAAAACAAATGACTAGAGATATGAGCCTTAAGGTTAACAGAGCCTCCCTGATAATTATCATTAGCAATTCCACTCCAAGGTATATACCCAAAATAGTTGAAAACAATTGTTCAGACAAAACCTGGACACAAATGTGAAGAGCAGCACTATTCACAATAGCTAAAAGGTAGAAACAATCCAAATGTCTATCAGCTGGATAACAAAATATGGTATTTCCATATAATATAATATTATTCAGCCATACAAAAGAATGAGATGCTACATGTCACAACATAGATGAATCTGAAAACCATTATGCTAAGGGCACGTAGTGTGTAATCCCATTTACGTGAAACATCCAGAAGAGGCAAATCCATAGAGATAGAAAGCAGATTCGTGGTTCGCAGGACCTGGGGAGAGGGAGGAAATGGGAAGTGATGGCTTAATGGGTTTGGGGGTGTCCTTTTGGAGTGATGAAAATGCTGGAACTAGGTAGTGGCGATGGTTGCATAACATTGTGAATGTACTAAATGATACTGAATTACATACTTTAAGATGGTTAAAATGTTGAATCTTAGGTGACTTTTACCTAAGAAAAAACACCTCAGTGGTTTTATAAAATAATTATTTCTTCTCAGTTACGTATCTGTGGGTCATCTGGGGGTAAGGTGATCTAGTGTGAGCTAGGCGGGGCTTGTTTCTGGGCTACAGGTTGGATCCAGGTCACCTCACATGTCTCTCCTCCCCTCACCAGTAGGCTGGACAGGGCATATTCTCCTCACAGTGACAGCAGAAGCACCAGAGGGCACCCCAACACTCAGACACATTTAAATGGCTTGCATCCCCTTGGCCAAAACAAGTCACATGGCTGAACTCAAAAACAAAGGGCAGGGAAGCGAACTCCACTACTGGGGAAAGGAACTATTGATACAAAGATGAGTGACAACATGGATGAACCTGGAAGACATTATGCTAAGTGAAATAAGCCAGACACGGAAGACAAATACTATATGATCTCACTTAGATGTGGAATCTACAAAAGTCAAACTCATAGAATCAGAGAATAGAATGATGGTTGCCAGGGGCTGACGGATGAAGGAAATGGGGAGATGCTGGTCAAAGTGTACAAGCCTTTGGTTATCAGATGAATAAGTTCTGGGAGTCTAATGTATAGCCTGGTGATTACAGTTAATAATGCCATCTTGTATACATGAAATTCACTAAAAGAGTAAATCTTAAGTGTTCTTACCACAAAATAAAAGGTAACTATGTGAGATGATGAATGTGTTAATTAACTTGATTGTGGAAATCATTTCATAATAAATGCGTATATTAAATCATCACATTGTACACCTTTAAAAGTCACATGGTACATCCTAAATATATACAATCTTGATTTGTTAATTATACCTCAATAAAGCTGGAAATAAAAAAATAAGAATGATTTTTAAAAAGTTGAATGGTAAAACACAAAGATAAAGAAAGGAGTAGGGAATTGGGAACTTGAATGCAATCTACCTCAGCTTTTTCCCTACACGGTTGACCTCTTCACTCTTTACTCCTAAATGGCAAGAATTCCTCTATATCTTTTCCACCAGCTTTCATGATTTTTTAGAGCAAAGGACCTCCTTCTAAGGAATGTGACCCATTTTCACTCAAGGTACTCTTATTAAATTGTACAAAACACAGATCAAAGTGAGTGTTTATAATTCAGCTGGGCTCTTCTAATGTTTAGCAGATGGAATGGATGAGTTCCAAAGCAGTTACAGGAGCCTTGGTATCAGATAGCACATTTTCAGGTGTGTAGATCTCCCCACCATACTTAGTGGCAGATTTAAAATCCCACCATCAGTCAAGGGGAAGAGAGAGGACATGGAGGATTGTGTAGGAATTTCATGGGCCAGTCCTAGAAGCAGCAAACAACACTTCTACCTACATTCTATGGGCCAGAATTCAGTCATATGGTTGCAAATTTTATAGGTGCAAAGGAGACTGGGAAATGCAATCCAGCTGTATGCCTAAGAGGAGGAGAGAACTGGTAAAGTGAATAGTTAGCTAGTCTCTGCCATATTCTACATTAAGCTGTCTTTATTTGAGTGTCAAACCACCTAAAGTTGGCTTCAGAAAAGTGCTAATGTCTTATTTGTGGGAGTTTAGAGGACCACGTCTCCAAGGCTGGAGGAATAAAGGAAAGTCTGGCACCAGGTTTGAGGACATTGAGTAGCTAGAGAAGTAGGGACCACAGTAGCATGAACAAAACTCGGCTTAAAGAAATGTAAAACTGTACCAGAACTTGAAGAAAAAGCATGTGAGGCACCAAGGATCTTCAAGATTCCAATGCGTGGAATTCAAACAAGAAAACTAAGTGAGTTCTTAGAGGCAAATACCATCCAAGGACAAAAGCCTTGACTTCATTTCACTCAAGTCTGCCCTGGGGAAGCAAGACTTCCGTATATGTTACAGATTTCACCATTCCATTAATGGCTTGCTCCCTAGACTTATACTGTCGCCCGAAATAAATTGAAGCTTGAACAAGCAATGTAATCAAAATGATTTGGACACAAAAGTCTTTCTTCTCTTTCTTTCCCACTCCTTTTGCCCACCTCCCCCCTCACAAGAGCTGACCTGAAGGAAGTAAAGGAAAAGCTAGGCTGAGGATGTTGTTAACACCTCCAAGGCCAATGAAAGACAAAACGAATTCAAAAATTATACTTCCAAAGTACTCATCATGCTTCCCCAAGCTGGCAAGTTCCTTCTTTCTAGACAATGACCCAGCCCCCCCTGAAATTTCAAGCCGGTTGCTATTTCCACCTCTCTCAACTGGAGGCTTTATTATCTTGAGGTGAGAAAAGTTTCTTCAGCAGAAATCTGCCTGGGAGAGAAATCGGAGTGATTTAAGCAGTGCTGATGTGTACTGGAGATGGAAGAGGATCCCCAGCTGCCACAACAGAAAGAAAAAATGTAAGCTCAGATGCATTTATTAAGGTAGGTTGGATATCTGTTCAGCCAACCCTCTTTTTTTTTTTTTTTTCTTAATTCTCAGATACTATTGTAATGAAAGCCACCACAAGTTCTCAGCAAATCACAACTTCGAAGGAAAATGTCAATCCCTATCAAACCCCAGTGAATTGTTGCAGCTGATGGAAATCTAAATTCATCAGTTGCTTTCCCCATTTCCCCCTCCATCCGCTCCAACCACCCTCCTCCTCCTCCAAATCCTCACCCAAGACTGCAGGAACAGAGATGCAAATCAACGCCTTCGGGACATGCCATCAGACAATGGGAAGGTCTAAAGAAAGTTTAAAGCAGAAAGGGAACGAAATTTATAGACTTAGCATTAAAATCTTAAAGGACCTTAGGAACAGCAATGGATCTGATGTTAGGAAAGGCAGGAGCTGCCAGAGGCCATGGCAGAAAGGCCTGACACGGGCCATAAATCTAAGCTTAGGAGCAGAAAAAATATAGGCTTCTTTTCAGGCTGAGGCAGCATGATGCAAAGATTCCAACCTGGACTTGAAAAGAGGCAAGGCCACAGAGGCATGATGGGGAAGAAGCGGACCGGGGAGTGCAAATAAGGAACGAAAAGAGCAGCAGATTGTGTGGGTGGGAGCGGAGAGCCAGCTCGGGCCTGCAGAGACCGGCAACAAACACACCAGCAACATACATTTGGCTGTGGGGGGAGCTTGAAACTGATCCCCAAAGAAACAGAAAAGCTGTGGTTGCTCCTTGTTGCATCTATGAGATGGAATGCAAACTAACCTTGTAAGCGACCAGAATCAACACGAAAAGCCAGGCAGCTGGGGGCAAAACAAGGTTGTGGAGCGGTCAGAAGATTGGGGGTGGGAGGGTCGGAAGTTTGGGGGTGGGCGGGTCGGAAGATTGGGAGTGGGAGGGTCGGAAGATTGGGGGTGGGGAGCTTGGGAAAGGCAGCAGTATCCAATGGTTATGACACAAGCTGGGCAGCCAAGAACTCCCAGGGTTGTCGTGAATTTTCATTCACTCGTTCTATGTATTTTTGGGTTTTGTTTTTGTTTCTTTCAATTATGCCCTCTGGGGCCCAAATATACTACATTAAGACACTAATTAAAATGCATAAAACCATTGCAACTGAAAATAACATACCATGAATTATTACGAAAATGCCAAGCTCAAGTGGCCTTCCCCCTGGGACAGGCTTCACTGGAACCACAAAGTTGGCACCACTTTGATTGCCAGGGCTGACACCAGCTTCACCCATTTCCTAGGGTGAGGCATTCTTTTCTCTGCCTCAGTTTCCCCCAGAGGAAAAGAAGTAAGCAGATCTCTTTCACAGTTCACAATCAGCAGGAAAGGACTGATTGAATTAATATCTTCACAGTACATTTCAAACCTTTGAAATTAAGTTATTGCTAATGTTAAATAAATATATACCCAACTCACTCATGTAATGTAACTCTTTCAGTGTTTTAAAATATAAAAATCAATATAGCTTTTCCATGTCTTACATCCCTCTCCACTCCATTTACTTTCTATATTCTGCATTTCTTCTCTTTGGCTTTCCTAATGGCTTTCCCCTACTTATCAAATTTCTGTCCACTTTTCTTTCCTAGTGTCCATCATCTCTCTCCTTTCTGCCATTCGACTCTCCTCAATTTCTCACTTCTCCTATTTGTCTTGGAAACTAGAGTGCACCTCATATGCAATGTCATTTCATAGGTGAGTACATATGGTCATTAATATTCATTAGTTTTCTTAATCTCTAGTAAAAATAGAATAAAACATGCTACCTTTCCATGTGTCAGACTAGTTGATTACCAGAATATATATTTAAAGTATAAAACTCTCCTTCTAGAGAGAACCTAGAGGTCAGAAAGCTCTGGGTGGTTGGTGCTTTCCTTGGACCGACCAAGGAAAAGGGAAATCAGCAAAGTTAAGAGATAATCTTGGGGGAGAAATATAAGCCTCAAAGTGATCAGCATAACTATAGCCTTCAGCAGTGAATTCACCTAAGTGATGATCATCTTTTCACATCCTAGACTCACCAGCAGATCAAGAGGGATTTCTGCAAAAAGTTAAGAATCTTAGACTCTAGAACCTAACCTGCAGTGTTTCGTGTTGCCTGTAAAAAGTCAATGTGGATCAGGAAAAAAACTGGCTGTTATGACTCACACCCCGCATGTACTATGTTAAAACCCAGAAACAAGCCAAAATGACTGTGTAAAAGATAAAGGCTGTGTAAAGAGTAAAAAAATAAAATAAAGAGATGGAAAAGTAAACACCATCACAGATGTAAGGATATTCAGATATTTAGGACCTCCCATAAGAAATAACTTCTTTTTTTTCTTAAGTCAATGGAGCCATAAGTAAATGAACTTAATCTGACTTCTAACTAGCTCATTTGGTGAAAAGCTAGTGAACTAGAAGTTTATTTGCAGAACTGGGATCTTTCAGCAGCTCAATAACAGGCTTCCTGTTTGACTTCGGGCAAGTTATTCAACTACTTGATATCTGAAGTTACTCATCTGTAACACGAGTAAAACAATATGATAGCCATGTTATTTTTGGCTCTTGGGCTGCTCCCAACCTTGAATGTGTAACTGAATCTCACAGAGGAATTTCACAAAATTAATGAATATCTACAAATGCTGAAGTGCCTCAGGTCAATGTTGACTTCATGGAGTTATAATTATAGAGTATCTGTTAATAGCCCTGGTGCCACCACCCTCTCTCCTAATCATTACTGTTTCTGTCTGGTGTGTCCCTTCTGTTTAAGAATCCATCTGTCCCTCCCCTCCTAGAAGACTTTCTCTCCATTCCACCATCCATCTGAGCCGTTACCACATCTTTCCTCTAGAATGCATAAGAGACTTTGTTGACCTTGAATTGCCTCTGCTTCCTCCCTCTGTAACACCTTATAAGCTGGCTTCTGTCCATCACTCTATATGGTTTTCTTTGTGTCAAACTCAATAGTTCCCCGATGTACAAATTTTCCTACAAAGATGTGTTCTTCTCACCACTTTTTCTGGTGCTGTGAAGGTTGACGTCTAGACTTCAGAGATGCTTCCATGTAGTAGATCACCTCCAACCTTTCCGATGACTCCTTGGCAAATTCTTATTTCTCTTCCTGCCCAATGATCATCCTTTCTAATTCTTTCTAATAAGTGGCTCACCTAATCATGTACTTTTTCTATTAACTGTCTGTATAATCTCCAGCTTCTGTTCTTTATCTCTTTTAGATCTTTAGCATGAATTCTGTTGAAGATATATGTGTCACTTATCCATTGTCACAATAGTAATGCATAACAAACCACCTTAAAACTTAGTGGTCTAGAGGGGAGACCTTCAAAATGACAGAGGAGTAAGACAGGGAGATCACCTTCCTCCCCACAAGTACATCAGAAATACATCTACATGTGGAACAACTTCTACAGAACACCTGCTGAACGCTGGCAGAAGACCTCAGACTTCCCAAAAGATATATATATTTTTTCCTTTTTCTCTTTTTGTGAGTGTGTATGTGTATGCTTCTTGGTGTGATTTTGTCTGTACAGCTTTGCTTTTACCATTTGTCCTAGGGTCCTGTCTGTTCGTTTGTGTTTTTTTTTAGATAGTTTTTAGCACTTGTTATCATTGGTGGATTTGTTTTTTGGTTTGGTTGTTCTCTTCTTTCTTTCTTTTTTCTAATTACTTTTTAATTTTCTATTTTTAATAATTTTTTTATTTTTTTATTTTAATAACTTTATTTCTTTTTATTTTATTTTTTCTTTCTTTCTTTCTTTCTTTTTTTCTCCCTTTTCTTCTGAGCCATGTGGCTGACAGGGTCTTGGTGCTCTGGCTGGGTGTCAGGCCTGTGCCTCTGAGGTGGGAGAGTCAAGTTCAGTACATTGATCCACCAGAGAGCTCCCGGTTCCACATAATATCAAATGGAGAAAGCTCTCCCAGAGATCTCCATCTCAACGCTAAGACCCAGCTCCACTCAACGAAGAGCAAGCTACAGTGCTGGACACCCTATGCCAAACAACTAGCAAGACAGGAACGCAGCCCCACCCATTAGCAGAGAGGCTGCCTAAAATCATAATAAGGTCACAGACACACCAAAATACACCACCAGATGCGGTCCTGCCCACCAGAAAGACAAGATCCACCCTCATCCACCAGAACACAGGCACTAGTCCCCTCCACCAGTAAACCTACACAATCCACTGAACCAGCCTTAGCCACTGGGGGCAGACACCAAAAACAACGGGAACTACAAACCTGCAGCCTGCGAAAAGGAGACCCCAAACACAGTAAGTTAAGCAAAATGAGAAGACAGAGAAACACACAGCAGATGAAGGAGCAAAGTAAAACCACATCAGACTAAACAAATGAAGAGGAAATAGGCAGTCTACCTGCATAAGAGTTCAGAGCAATGATAATAAAGATGATCCAAAATCTTAGAAACAGAATGGAGAAAATACAAGAAACGTTTAACAAAGACCTAGAAGAACTAAAAAGCAAACAAACAATGATGAACAACACAATAAATGAAATTTAAAATTCTCTAGAAGGAATCAATAGCAGCACAACTGAGACAGAAGAACAGATAAGTGACCTGGAAGATAAAATGATGGAAATAACTACTGCAGAGCAGAATAAAGAAAAAAGAATGAAAAGAATTGAGTACAGTCTCAGAGACATCTGGGACAACATTAAACGCACAAACATTCAAATTATAGGGGTCCTAGAAGAGGAAGAGAAAAAGAAAAGGACTGAGAAAATATTTGAAGAGATTATAGTGGAAAACTTCCCTGATATGGAAAAGGAAATAGTAAATTAAGTCCAGGAAGTGCAAAGAGTCCCACACAGGATAAATCCAAGGAGAAACATGCCAAGACACATATAAATCAAACTATCAAAAATTAAATACAAAGAAAAAATATTAAAAGCAGCAAGGGAAAAACAACAAATAACATACAAGGGAATCCCCATAAGGTTAACAGCTGATCTTTCAGCAGAAACTCTGCAAGCCAGAAGAGAGTGGCAAGACATATTTAAAGTGATGAATGGGGAAAACCTAACACCACGATTACTTTTCCCAGCAAGGATCTCATTCAGATTCAATGGTGAAATTAAAATCTTTACAAACAAGTAAAAGCTAAGAGAATTCCGCACCACCAAACCAGCTTTACAACAAATGCTAAAGGAACTTCTCTAGGCAGGAAACACAAGAGAAGGAAAAGACCTACAATAACAAACCCAAAACAATTAAGAAAATGGTAATAGGAACATACATATCGATAATTACCTTAAATGTAAATAGATTAAGTGCTCCCACCAAAAGATATAGACTCGCTGAATGGATACATAAACAAGACCCATATATATGCTGTCTACAAGAGACCCACTTCAGACCTAGGGACACATACAGACTGAAAGTGAGGGGATGGAAAAAGATATTCCATACAAATGGAAAACAAAAGAAAGCTGGAGTAGCAATTCTCATATCAGACAAAACAGACTTTAAAATAAAGTCTATTACAAGAGACAAAGAAGGACACTACATAATGATCAAAGGATCAATCCAAGAAGAAGATATAACAATTGTAAATATTTATGCACCCAACATAGGAGCACCTCGATACATAAGGCAAATGCTAACAGCCATAAAAGGGAAAATCAACAGTGACACAATCATAGTAGGGGACTTTAACACCCCACTTTCACCAATGGACAGATCATCCAAAATGAAAATAAATAAGGAAACACAAGCTTTAAATGATACATTAAGCAAGATGGACTTAACTGATATTCATGGGACATTCCATTCTAAAACAACAGAATACACTTTCTTCTCAAGTGATCATGGAACATTCTCCAGGATAGATCATATCTTGGGTCGCAAATCAAGCCTTGGTAAATTTAAGAAAATTGAAATCATATCAAGTATCTTTTCCGACCACAACACTATGAGACTAGATATCAATTACAGGAAAAAATCTGTTAAAAATACAAACACATGGAGGCTGAACAATACGTTACTTAATAACCAAGAGATCACTGAAGAAATCAAAGAGGAAATCAAAAAATACCTAGAAACAAATGACAGTGAAAACACGACCACCAAAACCTATGGGATGCAACAAAAGCAGTTCTAAGAGGGAAGTTTATAGCAATATAATCCTACCTCAAGAAACAAGAAACAACTCAAATAAACAACCTAACCTTACACCTAAAGCAATTAGAGAAAGAAGAACAAAAAAAAACCCAAAGTTACCAGAAGGAAAGAAATCATAAATATCAGATCAGAAATAAATGAAAAAGAAATAAAGGAAACAGTAGCAAAGCTCAATAAAACTAAAAGCTGGTTCTTTGAGAAGATAAATAAAATTCATAAACCATTAGCCAGACTCATCAAGAAAAAAAGGGAGAAGACTCAAATCAATAGAATTAGACATGAAAAAGGAGAAGTAACCACTGACGCTGCAGAAATACAAAGGATCATGACAGGTTACTACAAGCAACTATATGCCAATAAAATGGACAACCTGGAAGAAATGGACAAATTCTAAAAGAAGCACAACCTTCCAAGACTGAACCAGGAAGAAATAGAAAATATAAACAGACCAATCACAAGCACTGAAATTGAAACTGTGATTAAAAATCTTCCAACAAGCAAAAACCCAGGACCAGATGGCTTCACAGGTGAATTCTATCAAACATTTAGAGAAGAGCTAACACCTATCCTTCTCAAACTCTTCCAAAATATAGCAGAGGGAGGAACACTCCCAAACTCATTCTATGAGGCCACCATCACCCTGATACCAAAACCAGACAAAGATGTCACAAAGAAAGAAAACTACAGGCCAATATGACTGATGGACATAGATGCAAACATCCTCAATAAAATGCTAGCAAACAGAATCCAACAGCACATTAAAAGTATCACACACTATGATCAAGTGGGGTTTATCCCAGGAATGCAAGGATTCTTCAATATACGCAAATCAATCAATGTGATAAAACATATTAACAGATTGAAGGAGAAAAACCATATGGTCATCTCAATAGGTGCAGAAAAAGCTTTCAGCATAATTCAACACCCATTTATGATAAAAACCCTCCAGAAAGTAGGCATAGAGGGAACTTACCTCAACATAATAAAGGCTATATACGACAAACCCACAGCCAACATCGTTCTCAATGGGGAAAAACTGAAACCATTTCTTCTAAGATTAGGAACAAGACAAAGTTGTCCACTCTCACCACTATTATTCAACATAGTTTTGGAAGTTTTAGCTATGGCAATCAGAGAAGAAAAAGAAATAAAAGGAATCCAAATTGGAAAAGAAGAAGTATATCTGTCACTGTTTGCAGATGGCATGGTACTATACATAGAGAATCCTAAAGATGCTACCAGAAAGCTACTAGAGCTAATCAATGAATCTGGTAAAGTAGCAGGATACAAAATTAATGCACAGAAATCTCTTGCATTCCTATACACTAACGATGAAAAATCTGGAAGAGAAATTAAGGAAACACTCCCATTTACCATTGCAACAAAAAGAATAAAATACCTAAGAATAAACCTACCTAGGGAGACAAAAGACCTGTAGGCAGAAAACTATAATACACTGATGAAAGAAATTAAAGATAATACCAACAGATGGAGAGATATACCATGTTCTTGGATTGGAAGAATCAACACTGTGAAAATGACTCTACTACCCAAAGCAATCTACAGATTCAATGCAATCCCTATCAAACTACCAATGACATTTTTCACAGAACTAGAACAAAAAATTTCACAGTTTGTATGGAAACACAAAAGACCCCAAATAGCCAAAGCAATCTTGAGAAAGAAAAAACAGAACTGGAGGAATCAGGCTCCCTGACTTCAGACTATACTACAAAGCTACCGTAATCAAGACAGTATGGTACTGGCACAAAAACAGAAATATAGATCAATGGAACAAGATAGAAAGCCCAGAGATAAACCCATGCACATATGGCCACCTTATCTTTGATAAAGGAGGCAAGAATATGCAATGGAGAAAAGACAGCCTCTTTAACAAGTGGTGCTGGGAAAACTGGACAGCTACATGTAAAAGAATGAAATTAGAACACTCCCTAACACCATACACAAAAATAAACTCAAAATGGATTAAAGACCTAAATGTAAGGCCAGACACTATCAAACTCTTAGAGGAAAACATAGGCAGAACACTCTATGGCATAAATCACAGCAAGATCCTTTTTGATCCGCCTCCTAGAGAAATGGAAATAAAAACAAAAATAAACAAATGGGACCTAATGAAACTTAAAAGCTTTTGCACAGCAAAGGAAACCATAAACAAGATGAAAAGACAACCCTCAGAATGGGAGAAAATATTTGCAAATGAAGCGACTGACAAAGGATTAATCTCCAAAATTTACAAGCAGCTCATGCTGCTCAATATCAAAAAAACATGGGGTGGTGGTGTGATGAATTCGGTGATTGGGATTGACATGTATACACTGATGTGTATAAAATTGATGACTAATAAGAACCTGCCGTATAAAAAAATAAATAAAATAAAATTCAAAAATTCAAAAAAAGAAGTTATATTATCCAAAAAAAAAAAAAAAATATATATATATATATATATATCTCAAAAAAACAAACAACCCAATCCAAAAATGGGCAGAAGACCTAAATAGACATTTCTCCAAAGAAGATATACAGATTGCCAACAAACACATGAAAGGATGCTCAACATCACTAATCATCAGAGAAATGCAAATGAAAACTACAATGAGGGTGGTAGAGGTGTAGAATTGGTGGGGTGGGATAAACCACGCTCCTGGTGGAAGCAGAGGAGCTGAGCAGGAACCATCGCCAGTACAGTGGTAGCAGTTGGACTGACCATTGCTGCTGCAGGATTTGCAGCCCGTTACGCTTTGCAAGACCTGAAGCATATGGAGCCTCAAGTAAAACAAGTTTTTCAGAGTCTACCGAAATCTGCCTTCAGTGGTGGCTATTACAGAGGTGGGTTTGAACCCAAAATGACAAAACGGGAAGCAGCATTAATACTGCTATTAGGTGTAAGCCCTACTGCCAATAAGGGAAAAATAGATACGCTCATTGACGAATTATGCTTTTAAATCACCCAGACAAGGGAGGATCTCCTTATATAGCAGCCAAAATCAATGAAGCTAAAGATTTACTAGAAGGTCAAGCTAACAAATGAAGTAAATGCATGATTAATTTTAAGTTCTTACTCATTTATATATATGAGTACCAGCTTTTTATAATAAAATGCCTCAAAGCTACACATTTTAAAAATTGGCATAAGCTAAATCGAAGCCTTCATATAAATTTCAGGATTTAAAATCAGATTATAGAATATTTGTAAGTTAATTCTCAATAATTATGGATAAATGCATGCCATTTGAAGTGTTGTTCATTAAAAAAAAAAAACTACAATGAGGTATCACCTCACACCAGTCAGAATGGCCATTATCAAAAAATCTACAAACAATAAATGCTGGAGAGGGTGTGGAGTAAAGGGAACCCTCTTGCACTGTTGGTGGGAATGTAAATTGATACAGCCGCTATGGAGAACAGTATGGAGGTTCCTTAAAAAACTAAAAATAGAACTACCATATGACCCAGCAATCCCACTACTGGGCATATACCCTGAGAAAACCATAATTCAAAGAGAGTCATGTACCACAATGTTCATTGTAGCTCTATTTACAATAGCCAGGACATGGAAGCAACCTAAGTGTCCATCGATAGATGAATGGATAAGGAAGTTGTGACACATATATACAATGGAATAGTACTCAGTCATAAAAAGAAATGAAATTGAGTTATTTGTAGTGAGGTGGATGGACCTAGAGTCTGTCATACAGAGTGAAGTAAGTCAGAAAGAGAAAAACAAATACCATATGCTAACACATATATATGGAATCTAAAAAAAAAAAAAAAAAGGTTCTGAAGAACCTAGGGGCAGGACAGGAGTAAAGACGCAGAGGTAGAGAATGGACTTGAGGACACGGGGAGTGGAAAGGGTAAGCTGGGACGAAGTGAGAGAGTGGCATGGACATATACACACTACCAAATGTAAAATAGATAGCCAGTGGGAAGCAGTCGCATAGAACAGGGAGATCAGCTCAGTGCTTTGTGACCACCTAGAGGGGTCGGATAGGGAGGGTGGGAGGGAGATGCAAGAGGGAGGAGATATGGTGATATATGTTTATGTACAGCTGATTCACTTTATAAAGCAGAAACTAACACACCATTGTAAAGCACTTATACTCCAATAAAGATGTTTAAAAAAAATCTATATAAAAAAAAAACTTAGTGATCTAAAATACTAACCAATTTTTATTGCTTGTGAGTATATGAGTGCTCTGAGTAGTTTTGTGATGTGGCCTGACTTGATTGATCTCAGTTAGGTGTGTTCATACATCTGCCATCTTCCTAATCATTCTACCACAACACCTCAGCATAAATGTCCTGCTGTCAGATAAGGCCAAGCAAAGAAAAAGATAATCTTTTTGCCTGGTCTTTTGGGCAACACTGTCATAATTCCAAGACCCTAAGCTCCCTACACTTTAGAAATTTAAAATCATCATTCAGCCTATCTCAAAATTTCAGTATTATCTCAATTTTTGTTTTCTCCTCATCACATCCTGCCCAGGCTCTTGGAATCGTTTCTTTACAAACCTCCACATTCCCCTCCTGTGAGAGTCACTTTGACCCTCTTAGTCTCTTGTAAAAATCTCTGCTCTTGCTCCTGGCCCTCCACAAACATTTGCATATATATGCACATGTTGGGGTACCACATCTTAAAGTTAGAAGGAAAAGGGAATCAATAGCAGAATGTTTTAAAAGATGAAAAATAAACAAAAAAATAAAAATTAAATTAAATAACACAATAGTTGAAATCCATTTTATTTATTTCTTCCAATTGAGCCAAGTCCTGGAAAACTCTGAAAATGACATATTTACCATCTTCAATCCATTCACTCATGCTGTATATCCATCGCTGACTACTTATAATAAACATACATGATTGTTGGAAAACTCATAAATCCAGACCTTGTTGATATGGCTACTGTCAAAATTAATCATCTCTTCTCAAGCAACATAGTTTTCCCTTTGTTAACTTCATTAGAGCCCTTGAGTAAAATAAAATGTGCCTGGATTTTCAAAAGTATGTCTGGAAATTATAACAAGACCCAAAGTCAGTCAGTAATTTCTGGATCTAAAGCCTGTAGTTGAGGTATAATGTCCTATTTGGCTAAAAAAGGAACCATTTTTCATGAATTTGCTCACATTTATTTTCAACACTTGCTTGCTGTTTTGCCAAAAATGGCTGCATCTCTAACCTTATCTCTTTTTAAGCCCATTTCTAGAAGGCAAGGGCTTAGTCCTCACCACACTTCTCTTCTCCAAGCTTCCCCACAATGCGTGGCATGTAGTTGGAACTTAATAGGTATTTACTCTTTATAATGATAGTGTGGAGCTCATTTCAAACAGACCACCCCTTTGTCAGTGGACTTCACAAAAGCAGAAGCTTATAACAGAAAAGTGCGGTCTTTTGAACATCTGGAATAAATGCCAAGACACTGGTCTAAACACTCTTCTCTGGAGACTCAGATTTGTCTTTCTTTTAAGTTTGTATGTGTGTGGTTATAGCTATTGTTCTTGAAAAACCAATGTCTGGTGCTTTGTCTTTGGATTTGTTTATACTCATAGCCTTAAACTAAATTTAAGACGTTAACAGCTGCTCCCTATTCTTTTTTTGAAACTTCAGTTCCCTTTACACTTTAAACTTCTTCACCCTGTGTCTTTTAGAGCTTCATCTCCCAGGTCTCAGGGCCAACACTGAAGATCCTTGGAGGGAGGACCCCTCATCCCACTGATTTTGTTTAGCATAAGACTAGCTCTTTTCCCTCTTTGTTTTCCACGGCTCAGTCATTCTAAACCATCATATGTCATCATAAACACTGCTTCCATCTATATACTTTCAGGTAACCTGTGCCCACTCTTGGGGGACCACTCAATCCTCTTTGGTTTTCTTCAGTTACTGAATCCGGCCATTGATATCCAGTTTTCTCTCCTGTTGTCAGTATGGAGACAATCAGACCAGAGAATCATATTAACCAAACAAGAGGGTAGCACCAGGGTTAGAAAGGGCTAAAGTTCTCAGGTTGGTTTCCTTTTATATCTCCCCATTCGTAAGGTATAATTCCTAGTAAGTGGACTTCAAGTGCCATATTTTACAAAGTTCCCTCTGACACAGTTCACCTCAGCCCTCTCCTCTTCTCTTTCCCACAAACTCTTGAGGCCCTAGAAAGTCTTCTTTCAATCCATACAGACAAGCAATTCCACTTATTAGTTTGATCCAATGCCAAGTTACTTTTCTGAAACACTTTCAGTCTGCATTATAAGCCAACACTCCCATGAGAGCTGGCCTGCTTCCTTCCCACACTGATGGTGTGAGGGGGGGAAAGAACACCCCACACATCAGAGAACAATCCCACTCAGGTCTGGGATTGGTTGAGAGGTAAGGCAGGGTGTGGTTCTGAGTCAGCTGCTCAACTCTTCTACCTATCCTTTTTACACTACAAAGTGGAATAAATGATGAACAGGAAAATTAAGCAAATCGAACAAAATGAATGAAATGAGCTTGTCTGTCCACATGCTAATCCGCATGGTGATAGGGAGCAATTTCAAATCAGATGTGAGCAGTAACCAAAACTATTAGTAGGTTGGGAAATGGAGTGCATCAAGGGTCAGATTTATAAAACAGTACTCTTTCGCCAAACCTCTGAAATTCTAAACAAAAATAACACTCAGATACATTGAAAAGACCAACCCAAAGCATCTGGTTTCCTTAGATGGTGTACATAGCAGGAGAAATGTTGGCAGAACATTTGATTACCATAAAAGAGACAGTTATGCAGAAACCACATTAGAGTAAACTCAACCAAAACAAAGTCAAATGTTTGAACTGTTTTGAATAAATTATGGTAGAGACTTTAAAAAGGGTCTAGCCTGGATTAATGAGAAATGCAAATGAACTGGCTCAGAAGCAAACCGGCTTCCCCTGTGTTGTGACCCTTTGCCCCTCAGATTTGGGGGTGAAATAAATACCTGTCATCTATAGAACTGCTCAGAGGCACATCACATCCACATGACGGGTGGCTTGAGCCAAGCATGTTAACCGTTTCCAGAGAAGTGATAAGTCAGCCTGATGCTGAAGTGTGTCTGCTGACCCCCTTAACTGCCAACTCCACGCCCCCTATTCCTTTCAATGAAGAACTACATGGTCCAGCTGGTTTTGATCATTTCATACATGGCAAAGACTGTGAGAAACACATTTACTTTGGTAACACAACGTATATACATTTACACATATATATTCGCACACGTTTTTTCTCTGGGTCATATATATGTCTATTTATTGTCTAGGGTTGGCCATAGCCTTCAGTCAGTCTTTCAGAGTGTCCTCTTGTGACAACAAAACCTTCCCTAATTTGGGTTCTCGGCAGCTGAATCAAACCACCATTGGAAACGAAAATGCTGGGCTTTGAAAAGCCCAGCTCATCCATCTGGGCTTTCCAATTATCAGGTCATGGAAAATGATCTAGCCAATTTTCTAAGGGACTCTGATGATCCCTGGAGACCTTCCCCTTTAAGTCCCTCTTAGCATTACTCTGCTAAAAGAGATGGTCGAGAAACTAATACTATTTTGAGAATATGTGAGTGGTTCTCATCACACTCTCCAGATCCTGTCTAGAGTAGGAGCAAAGACTCAATGATTTGTGGGCTTGGAGTTTCAATGAATCAGAAGAATCTTCCCTAAACTGATGTTAACGAAAAGAATAAAGGAGAAGTATGAAATGAGGTTGACAAGATGACTGGGAGTCTTGGTTACGGTTCTGCTTTGTGGTCAGGGGAACAAGCTCTGAGTCATAACTTTGCTGATAGGGAGTTGTTTTCATAAGGGCACTTTAAGTGAGCTACTCCCTCTCCCCAGATAGCCAGACTGCCTCATGCCAGGGAGCAGCACCACCCCCGCTACTTCTGCTGTCCAGTGCCTGAGGTTGAAAAATGTGAGGCAGCTGGGGGAGATGAGAGCCAGGCATCCTTCTACTTATTTGTTTAACTACTCTGCTGGCCTGGGTGCAATCACACAGTTTTCCATTTACATGATCTGCTAATTGGAAAGCCATACCTGCCCAGCATTGGTCCATGCTTAGAGGCCCTAAATGCTGGCCCTGGCTATTTCATTCCAAATATGCCCTGGATGCCAAGAGTGATCAGGAAAAACATTTGAGAACAGTGTTGTCAGACTTCAGCACGCAAAAGTCTGGTAAAATGGATAAAACACACATTCTCAGGCCAACCCCAAAAGATTCTGATTTAATAAGTCTGGGGTAAGGTCTGAGAATCTGCATTTCTGAAAAGAATTTTCATCTCTAACAACAAAGTAATGCTGATGTTGTTGGTCTGCAGATTTACTTTGAGTAATGTACTGCCTTTGCGAGAGTTGCTATAAGAGGTCAAGTCATTACTTTCTTTTCAATCAAGTCAATAATAGATGTTAATTGGAAACTAACTTCCCCAGGTAAGAAGAAAGGAATCTGTGGTCCTTCACACTGAGATATTTTTCTTTCCCTCTCACTAATTATCAATCAAGGCCTGGGCTGAGTGCCTCTGGACCCTCAACCAGATGCTCCAACCTACACTAACACCTTCCTTATCTGAACTTCTGTTACACTTCAACATAGGATTGCCTACTTTTGTTCCTAATTTTTCACTAATTGTTCCTTGCATGTGAATTTTGTCATAGATCTAAACTCTAATGCAATTGGGCAAAGGCCCTCTCAACACTCACAGAGCAAGGAGAAGACATAATGTTCTTTAAAATGAATTTCAAAGGTCAAAGCAGAACTAAATTAGTGTGCCTGTGAATGTAAGAACAGGTAACATTGGAGAGCTGTGATCATAAAGAAGTTATCAGATCAATTCATCACCATGTTATTTTGGCTGTGGTTCTAAATTATTTCTGTTCAAAGTGTCTGGCACAAGATAAAGAGAGACTCTGCTGTGTGGAACAGTAAATGACTTACCTTTTCTGGTATTTTTTTCTAGACAGGAATTAGTTTAAACTGTGCCCAAGATGTGCCCAGATTGGATGTTGCTGCATGAAACAGATTAAAAAGTAATATGGTGGGGTCTATGGAATGGCCATGTGAGGAGTGCCAAAGACCCTCTCCCCAGGGAAATACCATTTAACTACTAAAAATTATAAAAGAACAGCCATTTAAAGTTTCTGAAAATTTTCCTAAGGACACACATCAAATGGAGAGACAGCCATTTAAGAAAATCTACTAAATCTTAATATAATATAATATGTATATTGTAAGTCCTAGAACAACCACTAGGAAAATAATTCCAAAACTATAGTTAAAAATCATTAAAGGAATTAAAATGTTACACTAGAAAAGATTCATTTAATACAAAAGAAGGTAACAAAGGAGAAACAGGGGAACAAAAATATGTGAGACATAAAGAAAGAAAAAAGCAAAATGACATAAATCCAAACATATCAATAGAAACACTAAATATGAATAGACTATACAATCCAATCAAAAGGCAGAGATTATCAGACTGTATAAGAAACAAGAGTCAACTATATGGTGTCCACAGGAAACACATATTAGATTCAAAGATACAAATATGTTGAAAGTAAAAGAATGGAAATACAGTGGATGTATCATGCAAACAGCAACCATGAAAGAACTGGAGTGGCTCTACCAATATCAGACAAAATAGACATTAAAACAAATAATGTCACTAGGTTATAAGATTAAAGATGTATTTTATAATATGTATCTTTTATAATATAAAAGGGTAAATTTTATAATGATAAACTTATCAATTCGTCAAGAAGATATGGAAATTATAAACCTATATGCAACTAAAAACGATGCCTCAAAATACAGAAGCAAAAGTTAACAGAATTGGAGGGAGAAAGATCATTCAACAATAATAGTTGGAAATTTCAACACCCCAAATTCAATAATGGATATAACAACCAGAGAGAATATTGACAAGGATATACAAGACTTGAACAACACTGTAAACCAACTAGACCTAACAGACATCTAAATAACACTCCACCCAATCACAGAAGAATATATATTCTTCTCTAGCACACAAGGAATATTCTCCAGGATAGAATATATGTTGGGCCATAAATCAAAGCTTAATAAATTTAAGGGGATTGAAATCATACAAATTGCCAAACAAAATGGAATTAAATTAGAAACCAATAATATAAGGAAATTTGGAAAAAATTTATGAATACGTGGAAATTAAATATACACTGCAAAATAATCAATTAGTCAAAGAAGAAATCATAAGAGAAATAAGGAAATACTTTGAAATGAGTGAAAATGAAAACACAACATTCCAAAACTTATGAGAGGCATCTAAAGCAGTGTTTAGAGGTAAATTTATAGCTGTAAAATGCCAATGTTAAAAAAGAAGAAAGAGCTCAAATCAATAACCTGGCTTTCTATCTCTAGAAACTGGAAGGAAAGAGAAAACTAAACCCAAAGCAAGAAGAAGTAAGGGTATGATAAAGAATAGAAAAAAAATTAACAAACCCAAAGGTTAGGTCTTTGAAAAGAACAATAAATTTGACAAACCTTTAGCTAGACTGACCAAGAAAAGGGGTGAAGACTTAAATTACTAAAATCAGGATTTAAAGAGAGACATCACTACTAAGCTTAAAAAATAAAAATAATTATGAAAGAATTTATGTTACACCATTAGTAATGTATCACAATTCTTAGACATTCTGTTCCCATTTTTTCCATTCATTTTTATCTTTACTTTCCAGTTTTGGAAGTTTCTATCTTCTAGCTCACTGGTTCTTTCCTCAGCAATACCCAGTCTACTGATGAGTCCATTAAAGGCATTCTCCATTTCTGGTATTTTTTTTTTTTTTTAGTATTTTTTAAATTCATTCTTAGAGTATCCATTTTCTCTGCTTACATTACCCATCTGTTCTTGCATGTTATCCACTTTTCCATTAAATCCCATATGAATCAGTTATTTTAATTCCCAGTCTGATAATTCCAAAATCTTGGCCATGTCTGAGTCTGTTTCTGATGCCTGCGTTGTCTCTTCAAGCGGTGTTTTTTGCCTTTTAGAATATCTGATAATTTACTTTTTGGAAACCATACATGACATACTGGGTAAAAGGAACTGAAGTAAATAAGCCTTTAGTATGAGGCTTTATGTTTATCCTGCTAGAAGTTAGGCTGTGTTTACTGTTTGTTATGACAATAGGTACAAAAGGCCAAAATTTCCTTTAGTGTCTTTGTTTTTGTTCCCCTGCTGTCTCGAGGTTTTCCTAGACAATGCTTATTAGAGTCTGAGCCTTGAAGTTCTTTTACCTACAATCCACTGTTGTTACACAGGAGCCTGATTCATATAGTGCTAAGGTGTGGTGGGAGGGGAAGCATTCTATAATGCCATGATTAGGCCCCAGTCTTTTAGTTAGTCTGTGCCCCTGGGCTGTGGGGTTCACAAGTTCTTCTCAGGTTTTTCCTTACCTATAGGTAACACAAGAAGGCTAGTGATGGCTGGAGTTAGCTATTTCCCTTCCTCCACATCAAGGGCTAAGGAGGCTAGAGTTGGGTATTTCTCTTTCCTCAAGTTGACTAGACTCTGGCAAAAATAGTTTCTTTTGAGGACAAACTTTTATAAAGGAGCACAGAATGCTCTGGGCATATTTCAAAATGGTTACTTTTTCCCTCTCCCTGTTAGAAGTACAAGGAAATTTTCTAATATTCACCTCTGAAAACCTGGTGAGGTTCCTGAAGGTAAAACTCATAACAGTGTGGAGACCTCCATAAGAAGGGGCCCCTGGAGTTTCTAACTCTCAAGCTAGTCCACACTGAGCCAACAGAAATTCATCAATTACTGTTTCAGTTTTCCCTCCTGTACTGGCTCCAGTGGCTGACTTCTGCTTCTGAGCTGCTTCTCCTGGTAAGCTGTGATTCTTGGTATCTGTCTCTCTCTCCAGTTTTGGGGCCAGTGGTTTCTTCTGTGACCTCAATTCTCTGAAGGATGAAAGAAGAGTTGCTGGTTTTCAGTTTGTTCAGCTTGTTTGCTTTTGTGAGGATGGCAGTGATGACTTCCAAGCTTTCTACATGTTGGACTAGAAACTGAATCATAAGGAAAAATTATAAGCAATTGTTTGCCAACAAAATGAGATAAGTTAGACAAAATGGACAAATCCCAAGAAAGACGTAAACTATCAAAACTGACTCAAAAAGAAGTAGATACTCTGAATAAACCTATAACAAAGAGATTGAATTAGTAATTTTTAAACCTCCCACAAAGAAAATCCCAGCTCAGATGGCTTCACTGTTGAATTCTACAAAACATTTAAAGAAGAATTAATACAATTCTTCACAACCTCTTCCGAAAAGTAGAAAAGTAGAGAACCCTTCCCAACTCATTCTATGAAGCCAGTATTAACCTGATACCAAAACCGGACAAAGATATCACAAGAAAATAAAACTATAGACCAATATCCCTTATAAATATAGATGCATAATTCCTCAACAAAATACTAGCAAACCAAATCCAGCATAAAATAAAAAGAACTACATACCATGACCAATTGGGATTTATCCTAGGAGCACAAAGTTTGTTTAACATCTGAAAATAAATCAGTGTAATATACCGTATTAATAACAGAATCCACATGAGCATCTCGGAAGCATGTGGCAAAACCCAAGAGCTTTCATGATAAAAACATTCAGCAAACTAGGAATAGAAGGGAACTTCTGCAACCTAATAAAAGTATCTATGAAAAACCACAACTAACATCATATTTAACGACAAAAGATTTAATACTTTTCCATTAAGATTAAGAATAAGACAAGAATGTCCACACTTGCCGTTTCTGTTCAACATCATACTGGAGGTTCCAGCTTACTCTTGTATATAGGAAAGCCTAAAGAATCCAAGAAGAACTATTAGGACTAATAAACAAGTTCAATAAAGTTGTGGAATATTAGATCAATATGCATTGATAAATATTAGTTGTAGTTCTGTACACTAGCAAGAAGCAATAAAAAATAAAAATTAAGAAAACAATTCCATTTAGAATAGCATTGAAAAGAATAAAATACTTAGAAATAAAAAGCAAAAGATGTAGACACTCAAAAGTATCTAGAAAACATCATTGAAAGAAATTTTAAAATATGAAAGTAATTGGGAAGACATCTCATATTCATGGATTGGAAGACTTGATATTTTTAAGATGGCAATATACCACAAATTGATCTAAACTCGATATAATCCCTATCAAAATCCCAGTTGGCTTTTTTTGGGCAAAAATTTAAATTGGTAGAATTTTGGCTAAGATTCATATGTACTCAGAATAGCCAAAACAACCTTGAAAACAAAGAACAAATTTGGAGGACTCAACTCTTCCTAATTTCAAACTTACTATAAAGCTACAGTAATCAAGACTATGATATTGGCACAAGAATAGACCTATAGGTCAACGGAATAGAATTAAGAGTTGAGAAATAAACCTTACATTTATGGCCAATTTGTTTTCAACAGGGGTACCAAGACAATGAAATGGGGATAGAATAGTCTTTTCAACAAATGATCCTGGGACAACTGGATATCCATACAAAAAAGAATGAGCTTGACCCTCTTCTTTACATCATACATAGTAATTAACTCAGAACGTATCATAAACCTAAATATAAGGGCTAAAACTATAAAACTGTTGGAAAAAACATAGGAATAAATCCTCATGACCTTCGATTGGACAGTAGTTTCTTAGATATCACAACAAAAGCACAGCAACAAAAGAAAAATAGATAAATAGATTTAAAATATCAAAGCTAAACACTTTCATGCTACAAATGATTCCATCAAGAAAGTGAAAAGAAAATCAACAGAATGGGTGAAATATTGACAAATAATAGATCTGATAAAGGACTTGTCCTTAAAAAATAAAAAAAGAAAGAACACTTACAAATCAATAAAAAGCCCAGTTTTTAAAATAGCCAAAGGATCTGAAGAGACAGTTCTCCAAAGAAGATATATACAAATGGTTAACAAGCACATGAAAATGCAAATCAAAACCACAAAAATACTTGCCGTAATGGCTACAGTCAAAAATACCAACAATAATAAGTGTCAGTGAGAATGTGGAGAAATTGGAACCTACAATGCATTGTTGGTGGGAATGTAAAATGATGCAGCCACTTTGGAAAACAGTTTGGCAACTTTTCAAAAAGTTATTAAACAGAGAGAGTTACCACATGACCTAGAAATCTCCTTATATACACTCCTAGCTCTATACCCAAGAGAAAGTATACCCTGTAGCATGGCTGGATTCAAGTGCTCCCACCGTGTCATCAGGAATTTCAATAGATGGATATATGATTGATGATAGATAGATAGATAGATATAGATAGATAGATAAATTGGATTTATCCCAGTTCCGCTTTCCTTTGTGTTGACCGTGCTCTCTGCCCCGTCAAGATGACCACCAGCCACTCTAGGCCTACAGTCGTACAGTCTACCCCTTTACCCACTCCAGTGGAAAGGGCACCTTTCTCAATACTTACAGACAAGGCCACCAGACTGCTTCTCAATGGCCTGCTTGGGACACTTGTCCATCACTCAGTCAATCACAGTGGCATGGACACCAGACTCTGATTGATCTGACCTGGCTGTCACGCTCATCTCTAGGTGTGCAATGGGGAAACTCAGCTGAAACATGGACTGACATGCACTGTTGGTCCCCCTAAGGAACTATAAGATGCTGATAACAAAGTGGGTATGGGCGCTGGGATCCACCACAGTAGTAGAAAGTATAATTTAGAAGCAAGTTGTTGTTAAATCTTCTGAGCTTAGGAAAGAAAAGACCTATTATGATCACTGGAAATGATTTTTAAACCTATCTGAAAAAAAAGGATGTGCCCAAATTTGAATAACGAACTGTAATTTAAATACCCTACTGCACAGATGATGCCTCTGGAAAGAAATTTTAAATGATAGCAAACTTTAGAAGCCCTTTATGGTTTCAGTAAATCTAGTCTTCATGATTGTATGGCTGGACTTGATACAATTTTGACATATAGTATCTATTGGAATCTTTCCATTTCATCATACTATACACATAAGCTTGACTTCAATGGCAGAAAGGGAGAGGTGGAGCAGTCCAATCTCTTCCCTAAATAGAATGGGGGATTGGAGGAGGGAGGAGGACTGCAAATACAAGAGTGTTTAAGGATATTGTGTTACAATGTTTCCTGGTGTATAAACCACAGAGCAAAGCAGGCTCACGTCTCTGCCTGCTTCACACTGAAAAGTTGCAGCTTGGGACCAGTCCCAGAGTCGTTTTCAGGGTGGTTGAGTTTCAATCTGGCTTCTGTGATCTTAGCATCTGTAATCTTTGTCATCTTGGTATAAGACTTCCAGGAAAGTTTTTTAATTAACATTTTATCAAAAACATACACATAGGGACTTCCCTGGCGGCACAGTTGTTACGAATCCGCCTGCGAATGCAAGGGACACGGGTTCAAGCCCTGGTCCGGGAAGGGCCTACATGCTGAGGAGCAACTAAGCCCGTGTGCCACAACTACTGAGCCTGTGCTCTAGAGCCCACAAGCCATAACTACTGAAGCCTCTGCACCTAGAGCCCATGCTCCACAACAAGAGAAGCCACCTCAATGAGAAGCCCGTGCACCGCAACAGAGAGCAGCTACTGCTTGCTACAACTAGAGAAAGCCCGTGCACAGCAACAAAGACACAACTTGCCAAAAATAAATAAATTTATACATTAAAAAAATACATACACATAGGTTCCTTAAGTAGCCTACTACTGATCAACTGTTTGGGACTTTTCCATAGCTTAGCTTTTTTTTTTTTTAACATCTTTATTGGAGTATAAGTGCTTTACAATGGTGTGTTAGTTTCTGCTTTATAAAGTGAATCAGCTGTACATATACATATATCACCATATCTCCTCCCTCTTGCGTCTCCCTCCCACCCTCCCTATCCCACCCTCTAGGTGGTCACAAAGCACCAAGCTGATCTCCCTGTGCTATGCGACTGCTTCCCACTAGCTACCTATTTTACATTTGGTAGTGTATATATGTCAATGCTACTCTCTCACTTCATCCCAGCTTACCCTTCCCCTCTCTGTGTCCTCAAGTCCAGTCTCTACATCTGCATCTTTATTCCTGTCCTGCCCCTAAGTTCATCAGAACTGGTTTTTTTTAGATTCCATATATATGTGTTA
Source organism: Balaenoptera ricei (assembly GCF_028023285.1). Lineage (NCBI taxonomy): Eukaryota > Metazoa > Chordata > Mammalia > Artiodactyla > Balaenopteridae > Balaenoptera > Balaenoptera ricei. The sequence goes on from NC_082645.1 coordinate 91,549,018, forward strand.
GCATATGGTATTTGTTTTTCTCTTTCTGACTCACTTCACTCTGTATGACAGACTCTAGGTCCATCCACCTCACTACAAATAGCTCAGTTTCATTTCTTTTTATGGCTGAGTAATATTCCATTGTATATATGTGCCATATCTTCTTTACCCGTTCATCTGTCAATGGACATTTAGGTTGCTTCCATTACCTGGCTATTGTAACTGCTACAATGAACATTGTGGTAAATGACTCTTTTTGAATTATGGTTTTCTCAGGGTATATGCCCAGTAGTGGGATTGCTGGGTCATATGGTAGTTCTATTTTTAGTTTTTTAAGGAACCTCCATACTGTTCTCCACAGTGGCTGTATCATTTAGATTCCCACCAACAGTGCAAGAGATTTCCCTTTTCTCCACACCCTCTAAAGCATTTATTGTTTGTAGATATTTTTGATCATGGCCATTCTGACTGGTGTGAGGTGATACCTCATTGTAGTTTTGATTTGCATTTCTCTAATGATTAGTGACGTTGAGCATCCTTTCATGTGTTTGTTGGCAATCTGTATATCTTCTTTGGAGAAATGTCTACTTAGGTCTTCTGCCCATTTTTGGATTGGGTTGTTTGTTTTTTTGATATTGAGCTGCATGAGCTGCTTGTATATTTTGGAGATTAATTCTTTGTCAGTTGCTTTGTTTGCAAATATTTTCTCCCATTCTGAGGGTTGTCTTTTCATCTTGTTGATATATATAATTTTTTTTCAGAAAATATAACTTTTTTTTTGAATTTTTGAATTTTATTTTATTTATTTTTATACACATCAGTGTATACATGTCAATCCCAGTCGCCCAATTCATCACACCACCACCCCCTGTTTTTTTGATATTGAGCGGAATGAGCTGCTTGTAAATTTTGGAGATTAATCCTTTGTCAGTTGCTTCATTTGCAAATATTTTCTCCCATTCTGAGGGTTGCTTTTCGTCTTGTTTATGGTTTCCTTTGCTGTGCAAAAGCTTTTAAGTTTCATTAGGTCCCATTTGTTTATTTTTGTTTTTATTTCCATTTCTCTAGGAGGTGGGTCAAAAAGGATCTTGCTGTGATTTATGTCATAGAGTGTTCTGCCTATGTTTTCCTCTAAGAGTTTGATAGTGTCTGGCCTTACATTTAGGTCTTTAATCCATTTTGAGTTTATTTTTGTGTATGGTGTTAGGGAGTGTTCTAATTTCATTCTTTTACATGTAGCTGTCCAGTATTCCCAGCACCACTTGTTAAGAGACAGTCTTTTCTCCATTGTATATTCTTGCCTCATTTATCAAAGATAAGGTGACCATATGTGTGTGGGTTTATCTCTGGGCTTTCTATCCTGTTCCATTGATCTATATTTCTGTTTTTGTGCCAGTACCATAGTGTCTTGATTACTGTAGCTTTGTAGTATAGTCTGAAGTCAGGGAGGCTGATTCCTCCAGTTCCATTTTTCTTTCTCAAGTTTGCTTTGGCTATTTGGGGTCTTTTGTGTTTCCATACAAATTGTGAAATTTTTTGTTCTAGTTCTGTGAAAAATGTCATTGATAATTTGCTTGATTTTGGTAATTTGGTAGATTGCTTTGGGTAGTAGAGTCATTTTCACAGTGTTGATTCTTCCAATCCAAGAACATGGTATATCTCTCCATCTGTTGGTATCATCTTTAATTTCTTTCATCAGTGTCTTATAGTTTTCTGCATACAGGTCTTTTATCTCCTTAGGTAGATTTATTCCTAGGTATTTTATTCTTTTTGTTGCAATGGTAAATGGGAGTGTTTCCTTAATTTCTCTTTCAGATTTTTCATCATTAGTGTATAGGAATGCAAGAGATTTCTGTGCATTAATTTTGTATCCTGCTACTCTACCAGATTCATTGATTAGGTCTAGTAGCTTTCTGGTAGCATCTTTAGGATTCTCTATGTATAGTACCATGTCATCTGCAAACAGTGACAGATTTATTTCTTCTTTTCCAATTTGGATTCCTTTTATTTCTTTTTCTTCTCTGACTGCTGTGGCTAAAACTTCCAAAACTATGTTCAATGATAGTGGTGAGAGTGGGCAACCTTGTCTTGTTCCTGATCTTAGAGGAAATGTTTTCAGTTTCTCACCATTGAGAACGATGTTGGCTGTGGGCTTGTTATATATGGCCTTTACTATGTTGAGTCTGGTTCCCTCTATGCCCACTTTCTGGAAAGTTTTTTTTATCATAAATGGGTGTTGAATTTTGTCAAAAGCTTTTTCTGCATCTATTAAGATTTATCACATGGTGTTTATCCTTCAGTTTGTTAATGTGGTGTATCACATTGATTGATTTGCATATATTGAAGAATCCTTGCATTCCTGGGATAAACCCCACTTGATCATGGTGTATGATCCTTTTAATGTGCTGTTGGATTCTGTTTGCTAATATTTTGTTGAGGATTTTTGCATCTATGTTCATCAGTGATATTGACCTGTAGTTTTCTTTTTTTGTGACATCTTTATCTGGTTTTGGTATTAGGGTGATGGTGGCCTCGTAGAATGAGTTTGGGAGTGTTCCTCCCTCTGCTGTATTTTGGAAGAGTTTGAGAAGGATAAGTGTTCATAGCTTAGCATTTTATACGTATTAACTTTTCTTTGCAAATAGAGGTCAGATCCTGCCCTGCGTTTTTTGTAGCTTCAATAGCAACTCTGCAGAGTAGATGTAAAAGAACATTTTTTAACTAATACCAGTTCGATTATTGAGAACGTTACCTTGCATGGGAATATTACTACTGCTGCTACTACTAAGAATAATAATAACAGCATTTCTTATGTTATCAAATACAATCCATTTATTAAGCACTTACACGAACTAATTTAATTTTCACAAGGCTTTAAGAGGATGGTACCATTTCAACAATGAGGAAACTCAGAGAAGTAAAGTAACTTACCCGACATCACACAGCTAGTAAGGGATGAAGCCAAAGCTTAAACTACTATTCTGATCAGTGCTTTTCACCACCTCGCTGGCATCTGAGGGGAGTCTCTAAGTTACTATATTTATCAGGAACCCTCGTGACTCTCTCGTGAGGCGTAGTTACTGCAATGACTAGAAAACACACATGTGAAACAATACACACACACATCCCATGTGTGTCCACAATGCTCTCACACACATAACGCTGCTCTTCCCTGGCCAATCTTACCTCTCTCTCTCTCACCTCTTCACTTCCTCAGAAAGGCAGCCAATGGTGTGAGGCGTAGAGTCAGAACTCCGTGCCATTTACTTCTCAGGCGACCGTTGGTAAATCACGTCAGCACTCAACTTTCAGTATCTGTGAAATATCCTGCCTCCTTCACAGTATACTGTGAGCATCAAATAAGCTTATGTTGGGGCAGGAGTCTTGGATGTACAGTTGCAGAACTTGTATCTGAGGAAGATGTGACATTCTTTTGCCTTTCTTGGAGTGACTAAAGAAACCAGGCCCCTCAGCCCTGCTCATAGCCCTCAGGAGCGCTTGATACCCAGAGGGCTAGCCACATCATTCATTCATTCATCCTCCCCATCTCTGAGGAGAATGTAAAGGGGCTAAAAAAATAAAGTCCAGAGCTAGGTCCCCATACTCCCCTCTACACCAGCCTAAAGGGGCACATCCCAGGCTCTTCCTGCTCCTTGATGGGTATTCTGTATCTAAAATCTAAAAATTCAATCACTGAGACTCCACAGCAGCGAGCTTTCTGAAAGGAATATTGTCCCCTCTACCAAGCTGGTGTGAGGAACTGGAAGGGATCTTCTCCTGACCTTTGAGGTCATGGAAATGACACTAGACACAGAGCAATCCCTGTTGAAAGAGAAGGTCCCACATTTCCCAGGGCTGGATTCAAAGAAGGCTCCAGTACTCAGGGGAGAACCATAGACCTGGCTACCAGGCCTTCATCAGGAAGAGATGAAAGACAAGGTGTGGGAACTCAGAGAGACTGTGAGTTAGAAGACAGAGGGTTTCCCTCTCAAGGCCGAGGAAGTGGATGCCCCCCAGAGATTCATTCATCACATTTTGGGGCGTCTGCAAGAAAGGGAGGCTGGCATTTTGGTTGGTTGGTTTCTTAGCCCTTGGGCTTCCTGAGCTTCCCAGGTAGCAAGAACTGAGGACAAGTGGCCAGACTGAGAGTGCCAGTTTCCAGAAGAACTAAAGATGGACCAAGCTCTGCCTGCGGGCCCAACAATGAGGCCCTGGAGTGTAGAGACCAGGCTGCAGGCTTCCCTGACACCACTGAGGCACAGGCCAAACTGGAGAGACATCAGCAGAAATGGTACCAGGCCACCAGCTGGTGGTGGGAGGGGGGGAACGTCTGAAAGATGTGGTCAAGCTTGCAAAGCTCAGAAGCTGCTCAGGCCCCAGCCAGAGGCCTGGGGACTTTTGGGGTTTCCACCCCTCCATGCCAAGGCCCAGATCAACAAGCTGCACCAATGTAATGACCTCCTGAAAGGAGGCAAACAAGCTCCCCACTGGCAATCAGGTAGGAATAACCTCCCCTCCCACCCCACCTCTCAGCACAGAGGGAAAAACATGGGGAAGAGAGGGTGTACAGAAGGCAGGCCACGTCTTTACCTCCTGTCCAAGCCACTGGGGCCATGAACACAACCAGTGCCAGGAGGAAGGCAAAGAGCCTTGGATGGAATCTGAGATTGAAGCTGAAGTTGCAGAATGAATGAGAGTAAATTCCAATAACTAGAAAGAGACTGTTCTAATAAGCAGAAGTGGGTGAAAAATTATGGAATCCAACTGAGAGGTTGCTAAGGGAACCTGCTGCCCCAGCAGGAGGGAAGGGATCGTGGTCGACAGAGCACAGCTGGTAGGAGTTATTGGAAAACTATGCTGTTTCGTGTTTATTCACCAATAGTGTGAGACCTCTCTATCTAACCCCTGATACACCAATGGTGAGTTTAAAGCGCATCCATCGTCACCCATATGGGCCAAGGATCAAGGCTGCGAGGGTAGTGATTAGGTGTATAGTGTCTGGAGTCAGTGAGAACTGGTGTGAGATCCAGCTCCACTGCTTGCTAGCTGTGTGATCTTGGATAAGTTTAACTACTCTATGCCTCAGTTTCCTCATTCATAGATGGAGATATTATAGAGTTCTTAAGAAGAGAGCTCATATAACGCATTTAGCTCACTGTCTGGTAAATGGTGAGTCCTTAAATATTAATTATTGTCCTTATTATTTTTCTATTTTAAACAGCTTCATTGAAGTATAATTTACATACTATAAAATTCACCATCATAAGTGTACAGTTTGATAATTAAAGTAACTTCAAATGGTCATACAATCACCACAATTTTCATAAAATCCAGTTTTAGAACACTTCCATTGCACCAAAAATTTCCCTCTTTTCTTCTTTTTTTAATTGAAGTATAGTTGGTTTACAATATTGTGTTAATTACTGCTATACTGCAAAGTGATTCAGTTATACATATATATACATTTTTTAAATTCTTTTCCATTATGGTTTATCATAGGATATTGAATATAGTTCTCTGTACTGTACAGAGTATAGGGTCTTATTGTTTATCCAAACTATAGCTAGAAGCTTACATCCGCTAACCCCAACCTCCCACTCCATCCCTCCCCCAAGCCCCTCCCCCTTGGCGACCACCAGTCTGTTCTCTATGTCTGTGATTCTGTTTCTGTTTCATAGATAAGTTCACTTGGGTCATATTTTAGATTCCACATGTAAGTGATATCATATGGTATTTGCCTTTCTCATTATGTATTGTCCTTATTATTGATCTCTGCTCAGAAACCCACAGAATGTTCCATAAGCTGCCATCTTCCTCCTCATTTAGCACTCCTTCTGCTCTTTGTTCTCTTGGCTTTCTTGCCACCATCCTCTCTGACCTCTCCTTCTTTTGTCTGACCGCACCACAGGGGATATGGGATCTTGGTTCCCCGACCAGGGATCAAACCCGCGCCCCCTGCAGTGGAAGCTTGGAGTCTTAACCACTGGACCGCCTAACCCTCTCATTCTTAATCTCCTTGTCAGCATCTCGGCATCTACCAACATCTTTGGGCTCAGTCCTGGCCCTCTCCCCTCTCCCCTCCACAGTCCACGTGTATTCTCACCATTTTAAATACCACCTACAGGCCCCCAGCCCCCCAAATCACAGCTCAGACCCAGGTCATTTCCCTGAGCCTTGGGCTTCCAGACCCACTGCTGACTTGACAGCTTCTCTAGATGTCTCATGAGCACCTCAAACCTAAAATATCCAAGTAGGAGCTCTGGGCCTGCCCTCCCCCACTACTCCCTACACCTGGTCTTCCCACCTGACCCCGCCCCCCTCGAGCCCAGCTGCTTGCTCAAACCAGAAACCAAGGAGTAATCCTCTAAACCTCTCTCTCCATCACCCTTCATCACCAATCCATCACCAAGTACTCTTAGTTCTACATCCAAAATATATCCTTTATCCATTCACTTCTCTCCATGTCCACTCCCACCACCACAGTGCTTAGCTCTCACAAAGGCAACAGCAAGAGATTCCTAACTGGTCTCCTTGCTTTCACTTTTTTTTACTTTATTTTATGGTAAAATACATATGACAGAAAATTTACCGTGTTAACCATTGTAACATGTACAATTCAGCAGCATTTAGTACATGCACAATGCAACCATCACCACTATCGTTCCAAAACATTTTCATCACCCCAAAAGGAAACCTCATATCCATTAAGCAGTCACTCCCATCCTCCCCACCCCCAGCCCCAGGCAACCACTAATCTGCTTTCTGTCTCCACAGATTTTTCGTGTAATTGGAATCACACAATAGGTGACATTTTGTGTCTGGCTCTTTTTGTTTAGCATCATGTTTTCAAGGTTCGTCCATGTTGCAACATGTATCAATACTTCACTCCTTTTTATTCCTTGCTTTCTTTCGCTCTCACCCTCTATTTATTTTCACAAAGATGCCAAAGTAATCTCATAAAAATATATTATTCTCTTGCTTAAAACTTTTCATCAGCTATCCATCATACTTAGGTTAAAGCACAGATTTCTAACCTGACCTTCGAGGACCTGTGTCACCTGGCCTTTGCCTATCACTTTGCCATCATCTCCCCGCAGCTCCCTTTATCTAGCTGCACTGATCTCAGCTCTTTTGAAGCTTTTCCCTGGGCACGTATTTCTTCCACCTGAGATGCTCTTCCCTCCCTTCTTTGCCTTCCTCAGAGAAATCTTCCCTGACCCCTTAATCTAAATTACTTTGCCCCACTTCTTCTCAGAGTACCCTATCTTGCTTTAGAGCACACACCACAATTTGTCGTTAAGCAGTTGAGTTTAACAGTCACCTGTTTGATATTCACCTTCCCTCCTAGACTGTAAGCTCCATGAAGTCAGGAACCAAATCTCTCTTCCTTACCAGTGTTATCTCACAGTCTAGAACTGTGCCTACCACATAGTAGCTGCTCAAAAAATATTGGTGACTGAGTAAATGAATGAGTGGGTTTTCCAGAGTAGAAAGAATGGGAAACAGTAACTCGAGCACTTCTGCTATTAGAGAGCCTAATGGAACATTGCTGAGATGGGCCTCAGCACTCACTTATCCTTATCATCACCACTGTCATCAACAGCAACCTCCTGCCGACCTAGAAGTGGCTGCACTGTGGCAGCCTCAGAACAAAAGCACACTTTCTGGGTAATTCCAGGTCTCCTCCTACAATTTCCACTCCAGGCAGCTAGACGCTAGAGGCCAGCAGCCAGCCCATGAAGAATGGCTGCCGGGGAACAGAGAGAAACTGTGGGATGATTTCCTGGCTTCTATCCTTTGGTTGGCCAAGTCACTCTTCGAGCCACGGTCCTCAAACTTCCCTGCTCGCAGTGCTCTTCCGTGAGACCGAGACGCTTCCCTCGCAGCTCCTGCTTACCCTCTTGAAAGAAACAGAGAATTCAGGAGAAGAATGGCCTTGCTTTAACTGAGACACCAAATGAGGCCTGTCATAAAGTAATCACTAATTTACACCAGCGACAAAACTTAACTTTCACGTCAACCCTGCAGGAGACCAGCCTAGCAGACCACCAGGGAACCTGGACCACACTTCGAGAACATCTCTCTAAAAGAATGTGGGAATTTCCTGCTAACCTCCCTGACTCTATTATTGTGGTCCCTGATGAACACCAACCCAGTTAAGCTAGAATCGTTTGTAACAAAGAGCAAAGCCAGCCCTGCTCTGGGCAGCTCACCACGCTCTTTACTGTCAGCCGAGCATCCCTGCCTTTAGTGCCTCTGTCAGCTGGCATCATCTTCCTCCTCTTTTGATGTGGTTCCCCATCTGCACATGTCCTGGCTGAGTACATCTGGAATTAACGAACTAGGTCCATTACTTCTAGTTATTCACTGGGGCTTAAAAACAGTCAGTGGCCACACGTGGGCTTTAAAAACAATAAAAGACCACAGCATTTAGACCAGAGCTTTTAGCATTCTTCACCCTGGCTCACCCCTGCAAAGGAGCCCCAAGTCCCATAGAACACTGGGTAATACATTCAGCTAGTCCATCAGCAAACATTTGCTGAGCCTTAGCAAGTGCCAGGCACTGGGTTGGAGACCAAGGACACAATGGTGAACATGACACATACAGTCTTTGTCCTGATGGAGTTTACAGCCTAGTTGAGAATAAATAAGTAAATCACTATTCAATTTAGTAATTGCTATGATAGGGAGATAAAGGATCCTTGAGAGCTCATAGGAGGGACCAGTCATCAAGACTTGGGGAAGGAAGTCAGAGAAGGCTGCCTGGGAGAAGTGACATCTAAGCAGAAGGGTGAAGGATAAGTAGGAACAACAAATGAAGTGGATGAGGTTGAGTAAAAAATGTGCAAGATAGAGGGAACACACGCTCAGGGGATCAGCGGTAAAAGAATTTAAGGAGCTAAAATGGAGGTTAGGCTGGATGGTGGGGAGAAGAGTTAGGAGAAATGATGCTGGAAAGATAAGAAGCAGACAGATCTTGCAGGGTCTTGTAAGTTACTTCAAAGAGTTTGACATTTATTCTAAGGGTACTGAGGAGCCAGAACAGGATTTGAAACAAGGGAGGGGAAAATTCGCATTTTCCAAAGTTCTCTTTGACTGCAAGGTGACCAATGTGTTAGCGAGGAGCAATAATGGCGGTGGAGACCAGCTCAAGGCTCTTCCAAAGCCAGGTGGGTGATAATTGATAACTGCCTCTGCTAGGATAGTGAATGTCAGCTGATATGGAGGAAAGAGGACAGAGTTATTTTGGAGTGAGAAGACTTGGTGATAGGATGGATGGGGGTGGGGGGTTGGTTGGAGGAAAGAGGAATCATGATGACACTCTGGCCCTAGCAAATAAGTGAATGATCATGTAATTAACGGACATAGAGAACTCCAGAAGAGGAGCTGGTTTGGAAGGAAGAGAAGTTCAGTTTCGCACATGTTGGTTTGTAGGTGTCAGAAGGACATTCATGTATGGTTGTCATGTAGGTAGTTGGGTCCAGAGCTCAAGAGAGAAATCGTTTGTCACTATGGCCACATTTGAGAGTCAGGAGCATGAATGTGCTTTTTGAAGCCATGGTAGTTAACAAATCCCCTCAGGGAAACCACTTCCTAATGTTAGTTACAATGAAGCAGAACCTGAAGGGTAAGTGGGATGAACAAGTGCAGTAGAGGAGTAGGAAGCAAAAGTGTTCCAGACAAAGGGAGCAGCCCATGCAAATGACCAGAACTGAGAGAATTTGGGGAACTAAAATCAGTTTAGTACTGTAAAAAGATAAGAGGACCCCCTAGGACAGAACTCCTAGGAGCACCAACGCTTAAAGACTGGGCAGAAGAAAAGTCTGAAAAGGAGACTAAAGACTAAGAAATAGGAGCAAAACATAAAAGTCAGGGAAATCAATAATTCAAGATAACAGTCAACAGGGTCGACTGGTGCCAGGAGGCTGCATCCTCAGTGCCTGGAACAGTATTCCATAAATAGTTGCTACATGAAAAAAATGTGCACTGAATTTAGCAACAGAACTCATTGGTGACCTAGAAAAAGGACTTTCACTAGGGTGGGAACCAGGCATGGTGGAGTGAAGAGTGAATATGGGGTAAGGAAGTGAGTGTTGACAACCCCTCCAAGAGTTTGGGCTAAATCCCAAGTTCTCACCATGACCTAAGAGGCCCCTGACCACACCTCTAACTTCAAACACAAGCTGACCTGGTGCCATCACCTTCTTGCTCAGTAGGACTCAGCCACGTGGTCCCTCTTTCAGGTCCACTTCCAAACTCAGAGTCCTCACCCACACTGTTCCTTCTGTTGGAGTTCACTCTTCCCTCCACCCCATCCCAACCCACAGCCCAACCAACTTCTACTCATCCTTCAAGGCTCAGCTGTCCTCAGTGAAGGCTTCCTGACTCCCCATCTGCTTCCCCAATCCCATGATGCTAAGTTCCATCATTACACCATCCTGTTGCACACTGAGCTTCCCCTCTGTATCACTTAACCCGAGTGCAGTGAATTATTTGTGCAGATATTTAAGATTTATCTCCCCAACTAGACCATAAGCTCCCCATCTAGGCTAGTCCCTAAGGGCAGGGACTGAACCCCAGGCCTGAAACAGTGACTGACACATAGTAGGCACTCAGTAAATATTGAACGAATAAATTAATAAATGAGCAAGTAAAGGGATAAAATAGTAGTTTGAAGGAGCCGAGAGATCAAGGAAGGGCTTTTTTTTTAATGGGAGACACTAAGGTTTGTTGAAATGTCCATGAGAAGGGGCCAGGGGAGAGGGAGAGGAGATAACCAAGAAAGCAAAATACCTGAGGAGGCATAAGAGGATGACAATGGGTGGAACAGGTGGTGGGATGGTCCTTAGATGGGAGGAGAACCACCTTTTTCACTGAAGCAGGAAAGGAGGGAGGATGGGTGAGGATACAGTCTTAGTGGCAGGAAGTGGAGGGGGTACCTATCTAAGGGATTGTTCTTCCTGTGAAATCAAAGTTTAAACCTTGGTTTCTCTTGATCCTAAATAGTCACATGCTTATTTGAATAGTCCCTTCAAACTTTACTTTGAAATAGAAAAAATTAAAAGAGCCACATAAGCAAAGGAGATGGAAGAAGAGGATGGATTTGAGGTACATTCTGGAGCTATCTGGTGATGGATTGGATGAGAAGATAATAGAGAAAAAAAGTGTACTATTTATCTTTTTAATTTAGTTTTTGCCAAGGTTACATAGATACATAATGACTCAAATCGTTCTATAAGATTTGTTGGGCTTCCCTGGTGGCGCAGCGGTTGAGAATCTGCCTGCCAATGCAGGGGACACGGGTTCGAGCCCTGGTCTGGGAAGATCCCACATGCCGCGGAGCAACTAGGCCCGTGAGCCACAACTGCTGAGCCTGCGCGTCTGGAGCCTGTGCTCCGCAACAAGAGAGGCCGCGATAGTGAGAGGCCCGCGCACCGCGATGAAGAGTGGCCCCCACTTGCCGCAACTAGAGAAAGCCCTCACACAGAAATGAAGACCCAACACAGCCATAAATAAATAAATAAAATTTAAAAAAATAAAATAAAAAGAATGGCCTGTCTAAACAGGCTGTATACATCCTTTAAAAAAAAAAAAAAGACTTGTTGCTGCAAGTAGCTGTCTCTGCACCCTTTATCTTTTCCCCAGAGGCAACTAATTTCAATTCTTTCTGTGAGTTCTTTTGGTACGTATATCTACATCAGTAAATCACATGTTTGTTTTTCTAATTCCTGATTATCCTTCCCACTATGGAAGATGAGAACTTAGCTCTTTTTTGCCAAATTTCTTCACCCCTACCACACACACGCACTCCTTCCGCTCCCCAGTTCTCTATCTCAGTTTTTAGATAGATTGATGTTCTGTGTTTATACCTATGACTAAGTAAATGCAGTTTACAGATGAGCCACGGACTATCCTGTGATTACTTTCCTTTTCCTTGCCTGCACACATTTTTTATTTTGTCTGGAGTTAATAGTTATCTCATTTTCCTTTCTTGTTATTAACGTTGTTACCACTAATTCAGCTCCAAGCTCTCCTCTTCTCCATATATATACAACAGAGAGACTCTTAATTTCACCTTATTGAATAAATCTCTCCTGGGTCCTCCTGACCTGCTCCAGTTGCCCTCAACAACTTCTGGGTACATGCCTGTCACCATGGTCCTGGCGGTTCCCTTTTCTTCTCTCCGTTGTTGAATCTGCTGTTTCCTGTCTCCCATGTCTTCCTGTCTCTTGGTTTACACCCTCAGTTTGGTGGAGCATATCCTCCAGTAGCTTCCTGAGAAAGGGTGCATAGGAAGTAAAATGATTGAGACCCTGCCCGACTTAAAATGTCATTCACCAGCATAGAAGAAAATATATACACAGGATCATTTTAATAGATGCAAACAGGCATTTATAAAATTCAACATAAATTCATGATTTAAAAAGAAACCCTTGGGATTTCCCTGGTGGCACAATGGTTAAGAATCCGCCTGCCAATGCAGGGGACACAGGTTCTAGCCCTGGTCCGGGAAGATCCCACATGCCGCGGGGCAACTAAGCCCGTGCGCCACAACTACTGAGCCTGTGCTCTAGAGCCCATGAGCCACAACTACTGAGCCTGTGTGCCACAACTACTGAAGCCCACGAGCCTAGAGCTTGTGCTCCACAACAAGAGAAGCCAACGCAATGAGAAGCCTGAACATCACAAACAAGAGTAGCCCCCGCTCGCCGCAACTAGAGAAAGCCCGCGCACAGCAACGAAGACCCAAAAATAAATAAATAAATAAGTATAAAAAGAAACCCTTGTTGAATAATGATTCGCAGTAGCCAAAAGGTGGAAACAACCCAGGTGTCCATCAACAGATGAATGGATTAACAAAAGGTGGTCTATACATACCATGCAATATTATTCATCTACAAAAGGGAATGAAATTCTGATACATACTACAACATGTATAAATCTTGAAAACATTATGCTAAGTGAAAGAATCTATATACAAAAGAACAAATATTATATGAACATTTGTATGAAATATCTAGAATAAGTAAATTTGTAGAGACAAAGTAGATTAGAGGTTACAAGAGCCTGGAGGAAAGGGGAGTGGGGTGTGGTTACAGAGTTTGTTTTGGGGGTGATGAAAAAGTTTTGGAAAAACATAGTTGTGATGATTATACAACAGTGTGAACGTAATTAATGTCACTGAATTGTACCCTTAAAATAGTTAAAATGACAAATTTTGTATTATGTATATTTTACCATTAAAAAATTCCCAAAAAATGCCTAGCAAATTAAGAATAAAGAAAACTTCCTGATAAGAAGTACCTATAAAAGGAGTCTGATAAGGAGTACCTATAAAATAACATTAAAAGATCATCCTAAATGGGAAAACATTAGAATAATTCACTTTAAATAAGAAATGAGACAAGACAGTCAAGTCTTTATATTTCTATTCAGCATAGTATTAAAGGCCCAGCCAGCACAAAAAGAGAAGAAAATGAAAGAAGGAATGGAAAGGAAAAAAATAGAACTGTCATTATTTTCAGATGATATAACTGTTTGCACAGGACAGCAAAAAAGATCTATGAGCAAATTATAGAAATAATAAGCAAGTTTAGCAAAAGTCAAATGCATGCTCTTGTATTCTTGGAATAAACAAACAGAAAACATAATTAAAGAAAAGACAAAATTCACAATAGTTTCAAAGGACACCAAGAACCTAGAAATAAGTCTTAAAATACATGTAATACTACAGAGAGAATTATAAAACTTTATGAGTAGCCAGTAAGATGACCCAAATAAATGAAAGGATATATCACATTGTGAATAGGAAAACAATAGCATAATGTTGTCCATCTCCCCAGTTCAATAAAGTTTCAATCAATATGTTAGCATGTATTTCTATAGAACTTGATAAGCTGATTATAAAATTTAAATAAAAGAGTAAAAGGGGGAAAATTGCCAAAACGTTTATGAAGAAGATGAACATGGAGGGAAAAATTGAAGAATTGCCCCACTAGATATGATGCTTTTTTTTTTGGTGAAACTACAGTAATTAAGACAAGATGCTATAGGCACTGGAACAGACAAATATAGAGTATGGTATTGAATACAGAGCTCAGATATAGACCCATACATATATGAGTCTTTGGTATACAACAGGGGTGGCCTGCCAAATCAGTGAGAAAATAAATAGAGCGGGATAAAAAAAAAAGGTCATCCATATGGAAAAATATGAAATTAAATCCCTATTCCACATCATGTACTGAAATTAATTCCAGATGGATTGAGGCTTAACTATAAAAAAATTAAAACTCTTAGCAAAATTCATACGCAAATATCTTTTAGACTTTGAGGTAGCGAAGGATTTCTTAAATAATATTCAAAAAGTGCTAACAATTTAAAATTTTTTACAAATTCAGCCATACTACAATTAAGAACTTCTTTTTGTCAAAAGAAAGTGAAAGCAGGCTACAAATGGGGGAAACATGGGGGAATATATAATAATTATTCCTGGGCAGCAGGTATAACTGGTATTGTCCTGGGAAAATCAGGATGCAGGTCACCCTAACTCAGGCCCAGTAATTCTACTCCTAGTATAAAGTTACAAGAGACTTTTATCCATAAACACATGGAGGCATCTACAAGAATGTTCATAGGAACGCTGTTCATGATAGCAAACCCTGGTGTTATGGACTGAATGTTTGTGTCCATGCAAAATTCATATGTTGAAGCCCTAACCCCCAATGTGATGGTATTTGGAGGTAACTGCGTTTATATGAGGTCATGAGGGTGGGGTTTCCATGATGGGATTAGTGTCCTCACAAGAAGAAGAAAAAGAATCAGAGCTCTCTCTTTCTCTGCCTTGTGAGGATAAGGCGAGAAGGGAGGTGTCTGCATGCCAGGAGGAAGGACCTCACCAGGAACTGAACTGATCAGCACCTTGATCTTGGACTTCTCAGTTTCTAGAACTGTGAGTAATAAATATATATTGTTTAAACCCCTCAGTCAATGGTTATAGGAGCAATTTTGTTATAGCAGCCTGAGCTAATTAAAACGCCTGGAAACAAAGCAAATACCCATCAACAAGAGAGTGGATGAGTAAAATATGGTATATTCACACAGTGGAATATAATATAGCAGTCAACAGGAATGAGTTACAGCTATACACATCAGTATGAATAAATCCTAAAAATATAATGTTAAGTTTAAAAAGTAAGTCCTAAGTGGATACATACAGAATGATATGCTTTTTATCAAATTAAAAACAACTTAAAAAAAAAAAACTTACTTTGCAGGAATACGATTGAATGAGTATGGTTGGGTTTATGATATGTCAACTTAGCTAATCTGGAACTACATTTCCCAGAATTCCCTCTGGGTTAGCAAGGGTCTCAAATGAAAGTTAAACGACTTTTGAAGGTGGACCTTCTTTATTTCAGAAGGTGGGCATGGGGGTACCAGGCCCTATTGTAGCTCATGAGCATCGTCACTGACCTGCTGCCTCATCACAATGGCATGACGAACTGGTGGTTCCATGGTAACTCCACCTTCTCCTTCAGCTTCAGATCGTTCAGTGAATCCTGGCCCAGTGAGTACAGCTGCACGCCTCCTCAGCTCCTGCTGGGTCTCCTCCTTCAGCTTCTCCAACTCCTGGGCTAGACCCATCACCAGATACAGAAACAACCATGCAACAATGGTTTAACTAGCTCTGGCAACTACATGGAGTCAAATCTCTTTCATAAATTCTGTATTCTATACCATTCTTATGGTTCTGCTTCTATGATCTAAATCCTGACTGACACAATGAGATACACCAATCTAAAAAGGAAAGTAAAAGGAATGGTAAATATAGGATTCAGGACACTGGTTACTTGGGTTAGGAAGAAACAGGAGGTTAGACCAGGGAAGGACTGTAAATGTAACTTATTGTCATAATTCTAGTTTTTGTGTTGAATGGTGAGTTCATAATTGCCTATTACATAAAAAATAAATATAGTTACATGAATGAATGGATGGGTGGCCATGTATGGACAAATGAAGAATTATGAATATTCTAATTATATGAAACTATGGCAAGAGAAAGGGAGAGAGAGTAATAAGTAATTTCTTTTGAAAGAACATACCCTTGAAATAACATCATCATTTTAACTTACCTCCCATTGATTCAAACTTGGTACCCTGGCCACATCTAATTGAAAAGACAGCTGGGAAATGTCTTTAGTTGGGCAGATCATATTAACTGGATGAATTGCAAGGTGACTTATGTCTAAAGGGAAGAAAAAGACAAGGGCTACTGGGAGAAAATGAACAGTCTTTGCCCCAGGTGAGGACTCTAGAAACAAAAGATTCATGAGGTATTTTGAAAAAAGAATTAGTCAGCTCTTTAATGAACACAGATGTCAAAAAGCACTCTACGAACCAATGTATGAAATCAAGTGGTTGGTGGGCTAGTGTTGCAGACATTTGTTTTGAAGTCCCCCCTAAGACATCTTCCTGAAGGCAAAGTGAATCATTTTTTAGGAGAATCATTTCCTCCCCATTGGATACTGTCTCGTGGGACTATCGTCATGTACCATGTTTTCCTCTAGCCAAGGTGCTAGCAAGACACCTGTCTTAATTTAGATGTCCCAAAAGTAGACCATAAAAGATTTAAGAGTAAGCATTTTATGTGAGAGGCAAACCCAGGAAACTACGTGAAGAAGAGGAAGTGAGAGAAGAAAGGAGGGAAGTGTAGGCTAATGAGCACATGACTGCTGTGGGCAACTGAGGCTCATTCCCATCTGGACCCTCTGAGAGACTGTGTGGAACACTCCTCAGGTCGTCTCCCCAAGGGGAGCAGAGGCTGGGGTGTATATACATCATTGGTCAGGATGGCTCTAGGGGATTTGAGTTCCCAGCACTTCCGGTCTCATCTGCCATAGGCCGATCGTGGCTCTGTGGACAGAGTGCCCTCAAGCTGTCAGCACGTAAGGGAACTGTAATCAGGTGACCTCCAAGGGAACATCGGTGCATCCACAACACTTGTTCCACAGCCAAGGTAAGCCCAGTAGATGCTCACTCCCAGGAAACTGAAAAGTCAGCAGAGTTACATGGAGACTGAAAAGTGGAGGTCCATCTTGCCTTAGCCAGACTGCTCCTAATAGCAGACCCTCCTTAGGTGGCCCCCTTCCTAGCCTTCCAGAGATGCCTTGTTTCTGATCCATTTCCCAATCTGATTCTCCAGGTTCTCTGCCATTTCTGGAAGCTTCCAATATCCTTTCAGAACTTCCAGTAAACTCCCAGAGTTGGTCTCTGTTGTTTGTAACCAGAAGACATAACTGGCATACCTGGAAACCCAGTACACCTGGAGACTCCATACACCTAGATACCTGATACACCTGGAGATCGCTGCCACTGATCTGAGTCTTTAAGAATGTAAGTCATCTCTCTGCACTTTGGTTACCTCATCTATAAAATAAAAAGATTGAAATTGATTATTTCCAAGTTTCCACTCAGTGGTAAGATTCTAGGATTCAGTTAAGCCACATTGATGGTCAAACAAGGGAAACCCATAAAACTCACTACTACAGCCTGACTTCCAAACTCCACTCTCTGCCAGTGTTGCAGCCTCCTTCCTAGAAATAGTAAAGGGCTCCAGAATCATTGCAGGTTGACTCTGTACAAAAATGAGAAAAACAACAACAAAGTCAAGCTACTAATTTTATCCCAAACCTACCAGCAAACTGACCAAAAAGAGTGATTCAGGAAAAAGAAAACGTGTTTTGCTTTTACCCAAAGGAATTCTGGGCAGAAAATACTAGGCTGCCCACAGAATTCCTATCACGTCGAATTCCTAGTCTGTACATAATTGGATTTCTCTTTCTCACTCCCATCACCACCACTTCTGGAAGGCATGTTTGAGGCATGGAGAGAGGTGACACATATAGCCCATTGTTCTCCTACATGGATTCAATAAACAAATGCCCAAGTTGGAAAAAGGATGGAGCTGCAGTCTGTTATCATCTGCCAGCTAATGATACAGTTGAACAAAGGTAGCAATGTTGTGGAAAAGGAACACATTTAGGACTCTGACTCTCTACTAAGTTATGATGATTTCCCAAGACATCCAAGGTGGAGCAGACATGCGGCTGATAAAATACATGGCATGGATTGAACAGCACGAAGAGAGCAACTGACTGCAGCTGTCTGTGGGATTTGGCAGCCTCGACGATGCAGACAAATCTAAACAAATCACCATCCCTGGCTTCCTGATGCCTCCAGGAAAGTTCTGTAATGACTGTTCTGAGCTGGCCTCCCAGGTAGGGGTGAGGAAAATATGCAGAATCCACAACTTTAGGGCTTTCCTAGGGCTTCTACTCAATTTAACAGCTGCCACCCTTCCACAGATTTGGCTGTTTTCTGCAAAATTCAAGTTTTCATTAACTAATCATATGTTTGCAGCCCTTCCCACTGTGCCTACAGCTAGCATGGTGGACACCAAAGCCCCATTCCCCCCATAGCCCAGCCTTATGGAAACCCAACACGTAGCCCAGATTAGGAGAAGCTGAGATTTGTCCTCTGCCCACCTAGCCATGTCTTTCTAACTCCATTTCCAAAGCTTAAGTGGGAGCATTAGTAACTGGGTTTGTGCACACAGCCATCACCTGGCGGCACATCTTCAACCCTGAGTCCTGGCAGCTGCCTTCCTCCCATCTCACCTGAAACTGCCAGGATAGCTGCAGCTCTGCTTGGCAGCCGTGGTCATCTAGTTAGACACATTCACTGGGGGGGAAAGGGGTGGATCTGCCCTGACCAGTCTGGACCATGATGTGGAATGGGTGGGTGGAAAAGAAGTCCTGCGCCCTGAAGCCCCCTCCCCTGGAAAAAATTTTTAAAAAAGGGTTAGAAAAACTTGTTCTTTTTGTCCTAGCAGCACTTCAGTGAAGCAGTCCTGAAGAAGGCAGTGACAAAAAAAAGTCTGATCAGCCACTGACAGAGACTGCTGGGTCTGTACAGAGAGAGTTGTGGCCCTGTCAGAATGCCATGGCTTAGGAACACTGGGGAGGGGAAGAGGAGGGCAAACCCTGTCCCTCCACTCAGCATGCTTGGGGAAGGGCAGTGAAAGAGCTTCTGACTGACAGCAGGATGGGAAGGTTCCTCCAGGAAGTCAGCATCCCTAGATGAAAAATGGGGAGGGAGGGAGGGAGTGGAAGAGGGAAAGAGAGAGAGAGAGGGAGAGAGAGAGACAACAGAGCTTCTCTCTATGGTGATTATAAGTCAACATAGTCACAAAAGAAACACTTGAATGCCTAGTTTGTTGCCAGGTACACAGCAGGTGCTCAGTAAAAACTTGCTGGTGATGGAGTTAAATGTGACTTCCTAGACAAAGCCTGCTTTACTGTAAGTGAAATAAGGATCTGTTGGATTGAATTGAATTGAAACAGGCAGCAGGTTAGTGTTGTAATTTGAGGAGCAATGGAAAAATGGTCCCCTGCCCCAAATCTCTCTCCAACTAGAGCTGCCAGAGTATTGGAAATTTCCAGATTCCTCGTTTGGGTTAATGGAGTAATGAAAACTGTGTGTTGAAAGGCAAATATTGTCTGAGAGAGATAACCCATGAAGCTATTGTGATCTACCATTCATCTAGGATGGCAAGTCCAATTCAATTCAAGAGCCAGCACCAATAGATTCATAGGAGCTGCCCGGAGTTCTATCCTGAGAAGGCTCTGAGGCCCCACCTGGCTCAACAGAAAGCAGTAATCTGGGAAATCACTGATATCTGTGTGCATATGGAAAGTGGTTTGGTATGAAGGGTGCCACGTATATGGCATCCTGCCTCTTAGCCTGAATCCTTTGGTCATATCAGCTCCATCAGTGAGCAGGCTCCTAAGGGAATATAAGCTGAGATGGACATTCACAAGTTAGGAAGGGTCCAGAGCATGAAGGTTTTGCCTGAAAAACAGACCAGGGCACAGAATTCTGATGGACAGTATGAGCCATGCAAGTCTGGGGGTAAGGGACCAAAGAAAGGTCATCTAAAATCTAACTTTGCCTACTTCAGTCTTGCCTTGAATGAGCACTTACTACAGACTCTACAGTCTAGAGGATGACCACAGCTTTTCCTCTTCCATGACATGAGTTTGCCTAGTCCTTGTCAAACTTTTCCATCAAGTTCCCCCAACAGCAGAGGAGAACGAATGGCTCACTCTTTCGGCACCCAGGGATAGTGCCAGCAGCCTGCTGTGAGCAAAATATGGCTTTGAAATCTCAGTTTTAACTTAAGAATTTATGTAAATCTACATGATATCATATTACTGTTTGCTCTCATGTAGAAATATTTACTTACCGGTTCTATCAGAGTAATGCTCTCTGCTCTATCAGATCAAGCCCAAACCCTCAGTGATTTAACACTTTAGAAATGTATTTTTCGCTCACCTGAAATCCATGTGGATGTGGTTTGCGGGTGGACAGTCTGCCCCTTGGTCTTGCGACTCTACCCTCTTTCAGGGCCTCTGAGTCGTCTCCATTTTGATGGAGAAAGAGACCACTTCTTAATTACCTGAGTTCAGAATTGACACCCATTCTCCCCCACATTCCAGGAGCAAGAATTCATCATGTGGCCCCATTTAAATGCAAGAGGAGCTGGGAAATATAGTCCCTGATTACCCAGCAACAACTCTGGGTAGACTAGTAAGTCTTTACCTCAATAACTAATGTCTTGGGCTTCCCTGGTGGTGCAGTGGTTAAGAATCCGCCTGCCAATGCAGGGGACGCGGGTCCGGAAAGATCCCACATGCCACGGAGCAACTAAGCCCGTGCACCACAACTACTGAGCCTGTGCTCTAGAGCCCATGAGCCACAACTACTGAAGCCCGTGCGCTTAAAGCCCATGCTCCACAACAAGAGAAGCCACCACAATGAGAAGCCTGCGTGCAGCCTAAATAAATAAATAAATAAATTTATTTTTTAAAAAAATTAATGCCTTAACTTCTCCATCTCTCCCAAAATTGGAGAGAAAATTAACCTTCCAGAAAGATGTGCTGAGTTTTATCCCATACTTTATTCAGCCCAAGCACGTTGCCACATATTCCCAGAAGGGTATCTACCCCCATTTAAGAAACACATAAGTAATCCATTTTCAGTAAGATTCCATTTGCAGCTCCAATGAAAACCAAATTGAATGGACTATCCCATTTCACCTCCTCTTCTCTCTGCTCGCTCTTTCCCTTCCTCTCAATCTAGTTAGGTATCATCAGGATTTTGAAAGTGGGCCCAAAGCCATGTTGAATATTACCAGGAAATGGCTGGCTGGCTATCTACCAAGAGCCCTTCCAAAGTGGTATTATCTTAATGAATTTTTCACAATCCAAAGTCTGGCCAGAAGACTTACAGATCCAAAAATTCAATCTTGTTAGTGTTCCAGGATTTGCCTGACTTGAGAGGGCTGGCTTATGTGAACTAAATTCACAAAACACCAAAACTTCACACCAAAATGTCAATACCTCTGTTGACAAGGGGATGTGCAGCTGTCAGAAAGATCAAATGTTCACACTCTTCTCTCCAGCACTTTTTCTCCCTGTAGAAAATCTACCCAGGAAGTCAATTACAATCCGAAAGTTCCTTAGTGAGCCTGGAATCAGAGCAAGGGCAGTTTAGTTAGATGACTTGAAAGTTTAATAGTACCAGGTGGCTGTGGCCTGATGAAGCCATCACCACTGGAATATTCATACCAACTTCTCAGAGATCCCTCTGGTCTGTCCTCTAAGTCCTATGATCACCAACTCCCTTTCCGATGGGCACTTTCTTTCTCTAGACACATCCATACTATCCATAGGGTAATGGCCACATTCATCTTCTGCCTTCTTCTGACTTGGCAGATGTTTTGTCTCTAAGGTACATTTATGTATAGCTGGCCTCATCCATTGTGTTAATTTTATAATCTAGTGCTCAGAGCTTAGAAGTGGAGAAAATGGGAAAGGACAGGAAGTTCACTCATCTCTGCCTACACCAGCCGATGTTTTTCTAAAATGGAATTTAAAAACTTATTTGAAACATGGAGAGACTGGATATTTGTAGATCTTTGCCTGAAAAAAAAAAAAAAAAAACAACGCTTCTCTCCTCTTTTGCAGCAGTCTTCCCAGTCAAGGTTGTAACCCAGAGCTGCTGGCAGCAAATACACACTGCAAGATTAGGCCCAATTAAAGCCAGGAAAGGTGGCCAAGTTCAGTGCCAGGGAAGAGTGTTGAGTTTCAGTTGCCCTGAGTGAGAACGAGACAGTGGATAGGAGATCAGGTAAAGATCACTAGCCATGGTGCAAGAAACAGGTCTGCAAACAAATGGCAGGGAGGGGTCAGGTGAAAGGGTGCAGGGTGGAAGCTTGAAAACAACAAGGCACCAGGAGGCTCTTCCTTATTGGGCATAGGCCTGTTTAAGGCACCAGACTGAGCCAGACACCAGGCAATCTGGGAAAGTAATCTTCTTTAACTGAGTCTGCAACATCAGCAGGCAATCACATAGGGTGGTAAAGAAAGGGACTCAAGCAGAGAGAATCATGAAGGACCGTCCACAGCCAGATTGCCCTCACATCTAACCAGAATGTACAAAAGAGACAAGACCTGCTTTGCCATTTCAGCTCTGACAAAAATTGAACTTCTGCAACTCATTTTACTCTCTGAGCCTTTCTGCACCTCAGTTTACCTCCTCTGTTAAACGAGGCATTTGAAATCAGTGCTCTCCTTCCCCAATGTACAATGATACTGTGCCTACAAAGGTAATGCACCCCTCTAACCACACATCTATTTATATCCTAGGCTGAAAAGATTACCTGCTGTTTTTTTCTTTTAACTTTTGAAGTTATAACATACATACAGAAAAGGCTGCAAAACAGCCCTGTAACCAGCTCCAGATTAAGAAACAGAACAATTTATCAACGTCTCAAAAGCTTCCCTATGTCCCTTCCCTGTCACCACCTACCACCCCCCATCCTCAAACAACCACCATCCTAAGCTTCAAACAGAATGATAGATTAGTTTTGCCTGTTTTACAGTTTTATGTAATTGAATCATACAGTGTGTACTCTTTTGTGTCTGGCTTTTTCACTCAATTATTTGTGAGATTCACCCATGGGGTTGCACGTGGCTAGGTTTGGTTCGTTTTTTGTCGCTTACAGTGGTCCACTCTCTGGACATACACAATGTACTTATCCATCTTATTGCCCATGGACTTTTTTTTCCTTGTATTATTTATTTATTTATAATGTATTATTATTATTATTATTTTGAGCAGAGAAACGTTTATCGCAGGGCCAAGCAAGGAGAACAGGTGGCTCATGCTCAAAAAAACCCAAACTCCCCCATGGTTTTTGGGGAGAAGTTTTTTTTTTTAAATAAATTTATTTATATATTTTATTTTATTTATTTGGCTGCATTGGATCTTCGTTGCTGCGTGCAGGCTTTCTCTAGTTGTGGCGAGCAGGGGCCACTCTTCGTTGTATTGCGCAGGCTTGTCATTGCGGTGTCTTCTCTTGTTGCAGAGCACAGGCTCTAGGCACACAGGCTTCAGTAGTTGTGGCATGTGGGTTCAGTAGTTGTGGCTCATGGGCTCTAGAGCACAGGCTCAGTAGTTGTGGCACACAGGTTTAGTTACTCTGCGGCATGTGGGATATTCCCAGACCAGGGATCGAAGCCATGTCCCCTGCATTGGCAGGCGGATTCTTAACCTCTGCGCCATCAGGGAAGTCCCTGATGAGAAGTTTTTAATAGGCAAAATTTGGGGTGAGGGATGCAGAGTGTGTTACTTTCTTCTGATAGGTTGGTGGTGAGGTAACAGGGCAGTGCTCCAGGGGTCTTGTGCTCAGCCTGAAGTTCCTTGTATTATTTAAATCATAATGTGTAGAATTTTCTGTTATTTGCAATTGAAACATATAAGCATTATAGCCCTCTTCATTATTCTCCCTTTATAATTTATATCTCATTGTTCTCACCCGTTCCAGTAGCTTCCATGATCACATCTATGTGGATGATTCTTCTACACTCCTACCTAACACCTGTCTCCTCATCTCC
Source organism: Balaenoptera ricei (assembly GCF_028023285.1). Taxonomy (NCBI): domain Eukaryota; kingdom Metazoa; phylum Chordata; class Mammalia; order Artiodactyla; family Balaenopteridae; genus Balaenoptera; species Balaenoptera ricei. The sequence goes on from NC_082645.1 coordinate 91,573,020, forward strand.
AACTCCAGCACTACTAGCTTTTTGCTAGGTGGCTGTATGTGGTCTATGAAGCTTTAATCTTGCCCATGGACCTTTGTGTTGTTTCCTACTTTGGTATTATGAAGAACGCTACTCTGAAAACACTTATGCATGTCCTTGGGGGCACATTTTTAAGCATTTCTGTATTTGTTATCTATTAATGTATAACTAATTACCAAAAAATTCAAACAACACACATTATCTTACAATTTCTGGGGTCAGGAGTCTGAAGAGCTTAGCTAGGTCCTCTGTTTCAGGGGCTTTCACAAGGCTGCAATCAAGGTGTCAGCCAGGGCTGGGGTCTCATCTGAAGTCTCAACTGGGAAAGGATTTGCTTCCAAGCTCCCATTGTGGTTGGCAGAATTCAGTTTCTGGAAGAGTGCTGGACTCAGTTCCTAACTGGCTATTGGCCAAAGGCTACATTTAGTTCCTTGCCATGGAGACCTCTCCAACATCAAAGCATGCAAGCCAAGAAGGCAATAGAGTCTGCTAGCAAGACAGAAATTACAATTTTATGTATTATAATTATGGAAGTCATATCCTATCACAGCTGTGGTATTCTATTGGTTAGAAGAAGGTCACAGGTCCCATCCACCCTCAGGAAGAGGGGATTATACAAGGCAATGAATCCCAGGAGGTGGGGGTCACCAGGGGCCATACTGGTGTCTGCTTACCACAATTTCTGTTGGGATTATAACTGAGAATGGAATTGTCTGGTCATAGGTCCAGCTTCAGTTATGGAAATCCACTAGCTTTCCAATGTTATACCAACTGACACCCTCACCAACATTTGTTCCACATCTGGGATTGGTTTTTACCCAGGTTTCCTTCTGGTGTGAGTTATCAAATTGTTTCTGACAAAAGAAAAAAATAGCTTTCTGCACCATGGGCTGTGTTACATTTAGCAGTGTGCCTTACTCCCTAATTGAATTGAGAGGCAGAATTCTGAAGTCTCTGCCTCAGACCTACTCACCCCTTTTCTCCGCTGTCCTCCCTGTAAATGCAAAGTCAAAGAAGGTACCAACTCCAGGAGCATCATTAGTGCTATATGATCACCAAGATATGGGATGAGGGATCTGAAGAAAGAATGCCACCACCTCATTTACTGGAGTCCCCTGGTAATTAGTCATTCTTCATCAAGCCTGGGATGAGCCACTAGGAGTGACACTGATTGGGTCCTGAGCTGCCAACCAATCTTAAAAGGGCATTGATTCCCAGTAGCATGAAATTTTCCTGTTGTCATTCCTCTTTTCCACAGCAATGAAGACTGTGGACATACAATAATTGATTGAAATACAGTAGGAGTAATAACATCCTACCCCAAGAAGTGCTCTCTAGATTTCTCTATTTCAAATACAGCAAAGGCACCAGATATAAGAGAATTCTGGGGAAAATGCAATGGGCCAAACAAATTTTTAGGGTGTACATGAATGTAATTAATATTTCTGCCCATGCATGTCTAGCAGGGTAGACTCCTGAAAGCCATGAAATAGTGGTAATATGGGCAGAAGACCTAAATAGACATTTCTCTGAAGAAGATATACAGATTGCCAACAAATTCATGAAAGGATGCTCAACATCACTAATCGTTAGAGAAATGCAAATCAAAACTACAATGAGGTATCACCTCACACCAATCAGAATGGCGATCATCAAGAAATCTACAAACAATCAATGCTGGAGAGGGTGTGGAGAAAAGGGAACTCTCTTGCACTGTTGGTGGGAATGTAAATTGATACAGCCACTATGGAGAATGGTACGGAGGTTCCTTAAAAAACTAAAAATAGAACTACCCTACGACCCAGCAATCCCACTACTGGGCATATACCCTGAGAAAACCATAATTCAAAAAGACTCATGTACCACAATGTTCATTGCAGCTCTATTTACAATAGCCAGGACATGGAAGCACCTAAGTGTCCATAACAGATGAATGGATAAAGAAGATGTGGCACATATATACAATGGAATATTCCTCAGCCATAAAAAGGAACAAAATTGAGTTATTTGTAGTGAGGTGGATGGACCTAGAGACTGTCATACAGAGTGAAGTAAGTCAGAAAGAAAAACTAATACCATATGCTGACACATATATATGGAATCTAAAAAAAAAAGGTTCTGAAGAACCTAGGGGCAGGACAGGAATAAAGATGCAGGTGTAGAGAATGGATTTGAGGACATGGCGAGGCGGAAGGGTAAGCTGGGACGAAGTGAGAGAGTGGCATGGACATATATACACTACCAAATGTAAAATAGATAGCTAGTGGGAAGCAGCCACATAGCACAGGGAGATCAGCTCAGTGCTTTGTGACCACCTAGAGCGGTGGGATAGGGAGGGTGGGAGGGAGACGCAAGAGGGAGGATATATGATGATATATGTATATGTATAGCTGGTTCACTTTGTTATACAGCAGAAACTAACACAACATTGTAAAGCAATTATACTCCAATAAAGATGTTAAAAAAAAAAAAAAGAAATAGTGGTAATAACAGTACTGGGGTAGTAATATGAGTGAGCTACCTGAATTTGAAAAACTTCAAAATGTTTTCAAAGAACTTCTTAAGGGACAATTGACTCGAGTAGGCTCTGCATAAAATACCCTCCTGTGGACACCTGTGAAATGTTGAGGCTAATTGAGGCTTCTGATGCTGATTATGGACAAGTTTGCGGGTTGCTGTTTTTCCTCCACTGAATTCCATCTCGTTTTCTACTACTCCCTTTCAGTGGGGCTGTGAGTGTATCGGATGTAAAGAGTACTAAATGGAAGCGTGCTTTTGTGTGGAAGTCATTACAGTGAACACCTGTTCACTGTTGAGTTTAATTGGACTACAGCTGGTGCTGATTGTGTGCGAAAGGGGGCTGCTCCTCTCGCCCGCGGAGGAGCTCTCTGTCAGTCTAACAGCGGGGAAGTCGGCGCTCTGAAGTTCAGCTTGCACATTGCAGTCAAGTACTCTCCGCCCTGTATGGCTAGTTGCCTCTGAGGTGCACTGTGGTCAATTTAGCCAGGCAAGAAGAAAAAGGTGCCTGCGTCTTTGGTCTATTTTATTAAATCAGCTCAGTTCCACGTATGGAAATTCGGGGAAATATGGGGGAGATGGTTGGTACAAATTTAGCATAATTATTTACAAAGGAAACAAAAGAAATGGAAGCTTCGCTCAGAGTGACATTCTTAGCAATATTAGCTGTTCACCTGTGTCCAGAGATGATAGGCATTGAATACATGTATCAATAGGAAACCAATAATGTAGCTCAGTGATCATCAGATAGTGACAAATTAAGATTACATTCTTGCGCTCACTTCGGCAGCACATATACTAAAATTGGAACGATACAGAGTTTAACATGGCCCCTGCGCAAGGATGACACGCAAATTCATGAAGTGTTCCATATTTTTGCACATGAAAGGATGCTCAACATCACTAATCATTAGAGAAATGCAAATCAAAACTACAATGAGGTATCACCTCACACCAGTCAGAGGAGGAGATATGGGGATATATGTATATGTACAGCTGATTCACTTTGTTATACAGCAGAAACTAACACAACATTGTAAAGCAATTATACTCCAATAAAGATGTTAAAAAAATTTTTTTTAAAAAGATTACTTTCCTGATTGAAGAAATGACTATGGAAAAAGACTATGTCTGTAGCCTTTAACAATAATAGTATTAATAATAATCTCGAGTTGTTGACTTAAAAAGAACAGATGCCGACTTGCATATTTCAGTCGTTTAGATGTAATTCACATTACTTATTCATTTAATATCAAAATGCATTGAAACAATGAAACATTGAGTCTACAAAGGCCCTTGCTTCATATTCATATGAATATTATTAACTTGCATGATTCTGAGGATGACCCTTGTGTCCCAGGGGTGGCAACAATCGCCCAGAAACCAGGAAACATCCTTGCTGAAGCAAATCTGCTGATACTCGATTTTGGCTGTTCAGCGGGGTCATCCCTCCTTGTGGGGGGCTAACAGGTGTTGTGGACATGACTCACCTTTGGGGGAGGTGAAACTGACTTGCTTCTGAGAGTAAAGGGTCAGATGAGTGGTTGTATCTAAAAACTATTCCAGGACTCCATTTTTTGTTGTTTTGATATTTGCACAGTCCCTTTGTACAAAGGATAAGAAAGCTCACTTTACCATTTTTGTTTGCTGAGATAGGTCTGGTTCACCACCCTCAGCCCAGGAGGTGAAACGAGGCTGAGAGTTTCCCTAGAGTCAAAGTGCAGGGCAAGATGTAAACTATGGGCCTCTCCTACGTCAAGTTCAACAGCCTCTCCACTACCACGGCAGCCTTGGTCTTAGAGCTTCAGCTGCCACCCAAACTGAACAAGGACTCCTCTGAGGTGGAATCCAGCTCCACTGTGCCGTTTTCTAGCTGTGCAGCCCTGGGTTAGCCACTCCTCCCCTGTGGGTAGGATCAAATGAGAAAACTTTGCAAAAATGCTTTGTCAACTGTGAAGAGCCTTACAAATATAGAGACATTTATGACTCAAGGGGCAGCTTTTCAGTCCAACTGAAAACAGATTTTTCTGCATGAGAAACTGTTCCTGTGAAAGGCAACAGTGAGAGATTCAAGGGTGGAAAGTGTATGCTCTCTCCTCTGTTCTCTTTTTGGTGACTTACGATTAATGATTCCTTTCAAGCAGGTACCAAATGCAGCATCACTATTGATCAATAGGTGTTCTTCCCCAGTCGTTTGTGTTAGCTCTCTACTTTTCAACCGAAGACTACAGCTGTGCTCTTTGAGGAAACATACACTTACTTGCACACGTACACACATGCTCTCTTTCCCAGCACAGATGGAAAGCAGTCTGAGTTCATATGAGTGAGGTCACAGGTACCTCCTGTGTGCTGGCGTGGTCTTTGTATAGCTAGGCTCATCCTCACCACCATCCCAAGTGGATGGAAAACGTGAGCTGCCCCTGATGAGATGATGTGAGCAGATCTCAGTGTTTGGTAGAAAGGCCCTGGGGAATTGTATGTCTGGAGGCCTTCCCCTCAGTGCCCCCAGAAGTCACTTTGACATCCAAAGACCATCCATGGCCTGTGCTGGGTTGACTAATTTGCCCTTACGTGATCAGACCATAGGGTCAGGCCAGAAAAAAATAACTGATGATCATTTTCCTGAATTAAGAAATAGAGGCACACATGGAGCATCTCCAAACTGGAACTCAAACTGTACCATGTGCAGTAACTCAGGCTTTAATGAAAACGGATGCTGGACTAACTGCTAATCTGGGCAAAATCAGAAACGCAGCTTGCTGCGTGCCATCCATGCAAAAGGGATGCTGGTATCTATTGAGGGCAATGCACTAAGGCCCCCTCCTGCTTTTGGTTTGGGGGCACAAACTTACACCACCTCAAGGAGACTGTTCCAAATAGGGAAATAAACCAAAGCTGAGTCTACCACTGGGACCAAGGTCATCATTCAATGGCAGCGTCCCAAAAAAATGCCGAAAGAATCTTGGGCGTGTGTGTCTGGTCAATTCAGAAACCATGCAATTCAGAAGCTGTGCACTATGGGAAACACCAACTCTCCAGGTTGGCATGTCATTTAGGGGGTCAGCCCTATCTGGAGAAAGATAAGCACATCTCAATTTTGGCCACTGGCTGTCACAAGTCTGGGGCAATTCCTGGGACCCCCACACTGGACTATTTCAGGTTTATAACTCCTCTGTCCCAGAGCCACAGCTTGCATTAGCCCTGCCCATCCTGCTTGTGGCATGCCCAAGCCACTCCCACACAGCTGGTCCAAGCCTGGCCCAGTTTACACGGTGCAGTCTGGACGTTCCCCTGAGTTGGCAGAGCAGCCTGATGATACCTCAGCTGCTGCTGCCTCTCTCCATCTCTCCATCTCATCCATCCTGACCCGCGTAGCCATCCTCCTAGACAGGCTGGCTGGTCCACCATGCACAATGGTCAGGTTGTGCACAGAGAATTGGTGGGCGCTCGCACCCCTCACGACTCCATCGCTGAGCAGAGCCACATGTTCTCCCTCCCCAGCCCTGCTTGGCTTCACCCAACTAATTTGAAACAGTGATCTGGACGCCAGAAAATGCTCTAATCCCGCTCTGTGGCCCAGGCTGCTCCACCCATAGCAGGGACCTACCCCACTGCAGCATAAAATGATCTACCCGGTTGGCTCATTCGTCACAGCCTGCCCTCGGTTCAGTGGCTTTGTCTGGGTCCTGCAGGGGGTGACATTCTGTCAAGGAGACCTGCACAGTTCTGTCATCTCCCTTCTCCAGCCGATCCATCAACCCAGTCTCCCACATTCCATCCGGGGCCCTTCTTGTTTCCTTCCGAGCAGAAGGGAACTTTTGCTCGTTTCCATTAGATCAGCTGTGCTCACATGTAATGTGCATGGGGGAATTTTATCGGAAATGCAGATCTCTGTACCTAGGGATTCTGATTCAGTAGTGGGGGGGCAAGTCCCAGGAATCTGTGTTTTTTTTTTTTTTTGACTGTGTTGGGTCTTCGTTTCTATGCGAGGGCTTTCTCCAGTTGTGACAAGCGGGGGCCACTCCTCATCGCAGTGCGCGGGCCTCTCACTATCGTGGCCTCCCTTGTTGCGGAGCACAGGCTCCAGACACGCAGGCTCAGTAGTTGTGGCTCACGGGCCCAGCTGCTCTGCGGCATGTGGGATCTTCCCGGGCCAGGGCTCGAACCCGTGTCCCCTGCATTGGCAGGCAGATTCTCAACCACTGCGCCACCAGGGAAGCCCAGGAATCTGCATTTTTGATAAGTACCCACCCCAGGGGATTCCAGTGTGGTGCTCCAGGACCGTAGCTCGAGAAACCACTGCAGGGGGCAGAGCACAGCAAGGCCAAGGACGAGGGCCTGCTTCTTGTTTGCCACCATTCCCCCAGCTTCGACGTGATGCTTGCTCACAGTAGTCGCTCAGCAAACACCTGTACTGGGTGAATGATTGAACGATGACAGCAAGAGAGGTATCCTGGTTCCCCAAGGGCAGTGAGTAATGGGCTCATCCTTCTGGAATTATTTGGGAACGTCTAAATAGAGCGGCAGAGTTCATACGCTTTAACTTGGCAATTTCTTCTGGGAGGAATATACATAACAAGTATGATAAGAAAGGTTAGAAAATTGTTCTTTACATCAAAGGAGATTTGGGATCCCCTGGACATCAGGCAATGGAAGGATGCCCAGGGTGCCCGTGATGTTTTCTCATGAAAGAATCCTACCTGGGCAGTTAGAGTGCAAGCCAGGTGTATGTGAAATGATGCAAACGAATGAAGAAGCACCCCACACGGTCTGTTCCCACCGAGGAAGCGTGCGCGCAGATGAAGCTCGAACATGCAAGTGGCAGGTTCCGAGTGGTTAGCAGTTAATGTTCGTTTGGTTCTTTTTATGTACAAAACAGCGCAAATCCATACAAACTAAATAAAAACAAATGAGGCTGCTGCCACGTGGCTGGCCTAGAGCTCCTGGTAAACATCTGAAGAAAATGATGGCAAGAGGCAGAGAGCTGGGCTCAGAGAAAAAAACATCAGAGACACGCATTTTTGGTTTTGACAGAGGAAATCACTCCCAGATGCTGCATGTGGTCTTTCCAGGTTCCTCCCTCTCGCTTCCCGAGTGGCAGGCTCAGGGCTGGTTCAGGGTCCTCTCTCTCCACCCTTCCTCTTGCCTGGATCCTCTGGCCAACCCAGGGTCCCCCTGGCCTGGTCCCAGTGGATCAACACAAGACCTGTGTCCTCAGGAGGTGCTCATGTGCCCAGCCCTTCCCAGCCTGGCCCTTCGCAGGGGGCCTCAGATGTGCAGCTAGAGACACAGTGCAGGTCTTAAAGGAACCAAAGAAGAGCATATTCCTGAGGGTGTGCCTGAACTGACCAGTCTCACTCTTCACGTTCCAGGCCGTTCTCTCTCCTAGCACCTCCATTTTGGAGATTCTTCCCCAAGGGTTTGTGGGTTAAACAAGGAGGCATTGCCAGAGCCAAGCTGTCAGTAAGCTGCCTTGCAGCTGACCGCAGAGAAAGTCTGGCCCAAAGGTGCCTTTGGGGAGGTGAAGCAGGGAAAGCAAAGAGAACACAGTTTCTAAAAGACTAGCCAGCCTGATCAGGCCAAACAGCATTAGCGGTAACATCTTTCTCCACCACCAAAGAAACAGCGTATTAATTGCCCTGGCTTTGGCTCTAGTGCTTTGGAAAACAAAAACAAAATGTCACAAGGTCCCAAAGCCAATGGCTTGCTAAGAGCATTAGGATCGTCACCGTGGGAATGAAGTACCAGCTTTCTCTTTTAAATGAGGTGAGGGTGTAAAGTGTTTAATGCTATCCCACAGCTCTCGCCGGGATTCCCTTTAGCCGTTCCTGGAGCAGAACAGCGAGGTAGCACAGAGGCGCTGAACACAGGGACCTGGCAGGTGGGGGCATAGACTGTGGCAGCTGCTGGAAGGACGAAGACACAGAGCACTGCCACTCGCCCCTGGGCCACCGGCCTCAGCTGTACTTCCCCAAGGGCAGCGCATGCTGGAAACAGGCATGGAGACTCCAGACCTTCTGTAATGGACAGGGCTGTTCTGCTCAACAAATTCCTGCCCAACATTTGACTGTCCCACCAGACAATCCTGGAGGAGAAACACCTATTTATAATTTATCTGAGCCTGGACCCTAACTTGTATTTACATACAAAACCTCAAGCATTACTTGCATGATTTTAATATTCACTGAACTCTGAAAATGCACTTAACGTGTAAATCAAGGGAAGATTGTACTTTGTTTTTTATTGCAGTGAAATTCACATAACAGAAATTAACAACTCATGCTGTCTTAAAGTGAATAATTCAATGCGCTAAAGGCATGAATATATGTTCACACTGTTGTGCATTCACCATCCCTACCTAGTTTCAAAACCTTTCATTTCCCCGGAAGAGAATCCTGTACCCATTAAGCAGTCCCTTCCTACCTGCCACCCACCCACCTCCAGCCCCTGGCAACCATCCATCTGCTTTGTGTCTGGATGGATTTACTCATTCTGAATGTTTTATCTCATGTAAATGGAATCGTACAATATGTAAACTTTTGTGTCTGGTTTCTGTTTTCAAGGTTCATCCATGCTGTAGCAGGCATCAGTACTTCATTCCTTTGTAAGGCTGAATAATATTCCGTTGTACATATATTCCACATTTTGCTTATCTGTTCATCCACTGATGGATATATGTGTTGTGTCCACCAATTGCTGTTGTAAATAGTGCTACTATGAACATTCCTGTACAGGTGTTTGGTTGAGTAGCTGTTTTCCATCCTTTTGGATATATATCTAGGAGTGGGATTGCTGGGTCATACAGTAATTCTGTGTTTAGCTTTTTGAGGAATCCGTAGTTTGTTTTGTATGAAACTCTAGCAAAAGTTGCTCGTTATTTCTGAAAATCACCCTGCTGATGACCATGCCTAGATCAAGTCTACATCTGTGGCTCTGGCACTCATGATGATTGACAAGCAGGAGCTATCACCTGACTATGTTAATTATTACAGCCAGGCATTTACACACTGGAAAATATTATTTCCTTTTGTGCTGTAGCCAGGTCATTATATTAATTATTATTAATGATTTGTGTAGGTAGGTTATCTTATCTATAAAGGATATAGGATAAAGAGCATTATAAGCATTTTTGAAAGGAGGAGTTACATCTGGTAGAGTTAAGAATCACTACGACAGTGTCTTAGTCTGTTTGAGTTGCTGTAACAGAATCTCATAGACTGGGTGGCTTATAAACAACAGAAATTGATTCCTCACAGTTTTGGAGCCTGGGAAGTCCAAGATCAAGGCACGAGAAGATTCAGTGTCCAGTGAAGCCTCGCTTCCTGGTTCATAGACAGCTGTCTTCTCACTGCGTCTTCACATGAGAGAGCTTTCTGGGGTCTCTTTTACAAGAGCACTAATCCCATTCATGAGAGCTCCACCCTCATGACCTAATCACTTCCCAAAGTCCCTAACTCCAAATACCATCACATTGTGGGTTAGGTTTCAACATAGGAATTTGGGGGTGGGAGGGACACAAACATTCAGTCTATAGCACAGAGGGTGTTGAACTGCATGCCAGCACTTTGTATCTGTAGAAACAAGGTGACATTGATACTGGAATTGCCGGCCAGGCCAGTGTTGACACATTTTGTCTGACAAAACGCTGTGGTTTCCATACCTATAGCCCAAAAGTTACAGGTGTGGCAGCCTCGAAACACATAACTACTGGAGTCCTGGATGATAACATTTGTGGTGAGGGTGTTGGATGATATACAATAGAACGAGCATAACATTGTTTCCGCTCAGACAGGGGGATATTTACAGAGTGCCTCTTCCTAGAAGTAGTTCTTTCCACCTAAGCCTGGATAATATCCCCTCACTTGCATGCTGTATAGAAAGGGAAGCTAATCACAAATAATAAAGCAGTGGGGAATTTTGAGAGGGTCAGCCTCCTTAAATTTCAGCTGCACTTCTTCAGGGCGGTAAATTAGAAACAGGGAAAGATGGAGCTGTAAAATAGTTGACAAAAACACTATACTTAAAATATCATCTTACTTAGTAAATTCATGACTGGTTGCTTCTGGGACAGGGGGGAGGGAAATTTGATCAAAAGATACTTCAAATTTCTCTGTAATCTTTTATTTCTTTTAGTAAAGAAAAACCCTTTCAGAAAATAGATTAGCACGTTGATATTTGTAAATTCTTGGAAGTGAGAATATGGATGTTGTTTATATATTCTCTGTAAACTTCTGAATTTTTTCCCTCCAAATCAGATAGATAGATGATAGATAGATAGATAATCTTGAGCAATTCTAGACAGAAACTGAGCATTCTCAGTAATTTATGTAAAACCTCTAAATGTAGGTTATCACAGAATATTGAGTAAAGTTCCCTGTTCTACACAGTAAGTCCTTGTTTTTTATCTATCTTATATATAGTAGTGTGTGTATGTTTATCCCAAGCTCCTGATGAGAAAAGAATCTAAAAAAGAATGAATATGTGTATATGTATAACTGAATCACTTTGCTGTACACCGGAAACTAACACAACATTGTAAATCAACTATACGCCAATAAAATTAAAATTAAAGAAAAACCGTAATGTGACAAATCTAACGCAAACTAATGAGGATCACAGAAAAGTAGCCAACATGGGAGCAGGATGCTGAAAGGAGAGGAGAACCAGAGAGGACCATTTCCCATGACCCCTTTTGCAGTCTGGAGAAATGTTCCAACAGTTCATCCTTCATACACGATGACGGGCATTAATACCAGAGCCACATGCAAGAGTAATTTTGTTTGTTGTGCTTATAGGCATTTAAATTACTGTTTTGTACTCTGTGTCTAGATGGGTTGGTCATCTCAATTAATCTTTTATGTTCTGCAAATGGCATCCCACGCTAAAAGAAATTTTCCAGGCATTGCTTAAGGTAAACCTGAGGCCAGGTGGGACCCAACTGACATTTCAGATGACATTAAGCATCTCAAGTTTGATGCTTAGGAGAGCCAACCAGTAAGATACCTGTGGTGGATTAAAGATGACCACAAATTCTTTGTTTCTCCTCCCTTCAAAAAGGTGGAATGTATTTCCCATCCCCTGGAACTTGAGCTGGCCATGTCTTGCTTGACCAATAGAATTCAGAGGCAGTGATATTCTAGAACTTCTAAGGCTAAGTCATAGAAGCCTTGCAGCCTCTGCCATGATTCTTAGAATGCTCAATCTGGGAGAAGCCAATGATCATGCAAGTCTGACTACTCTAAGACTGCCATCCTGTGAGGTAGCCTAAGTTAGGTGAGCAAAGATGCCACATGGATAGAGAACAATGACCCGCCAGCCCAAGCTTCTCTGGCCATTCCAACCTAGGTACCAGACATGGAAGTGAAGAGGCCATCTTGGACATTTCAGTCCCACCAGACATGACATGGAGAAAAACCGAAAAACCCAACTGACAGCTGAGATCACAGCCTCAGATATATGGCCCCAGTTTAAACATCCCAACCATCTCTTGCCATTTAAGTCACCCAATCATCATGGAACAGTGATAAGCTATTCTCAGCCTCATCCCAATTCCTGACACACAAAATCCTAAGCACAATAAATGTTGTTTAATGCCACTTAGTTTTAGGGTTGTTTGTTCCTCGGAAATTGATCACTGGAATACTTCCCTTACCTGAACAGTGCCTAAAGATTTGATTGCTGCCTGGATGGGCAGGAATTCACATATACCTTAATTATCCAACCCACCTCCAACGTGAAAATAGATGTTTTCTTGACTTGCAGATGATTATATACTTTTGCTGCTTATTTATATCTTGTTTTCTTGTTTTTATTTTTTTATTTATATATCTGAGGATAAAGGCCAAGGTTTGTTCCAAGGACAGGTGGTCCTTGAGGATGGGAGGAAGGCAAGAAAACTCCATGGTTTTAAAAAAAAAAAAAAGGTGGGAAATGCTGGTAAAAAGTAAAAAGTAAATAGGTTTCACTCTTGCAAGATTTCTCAAAGCTATGAGTATATAAATGTGCATTGTGAATCATCAAGAAGAAAACAGAAGATGAAGCATTTCCCCAAGTCTATTAGATCATGAAAAAGGTATTTTGGTCCCAAGTACCATCTTGCAGGATTAGCACTTCACAGAGCATCCGAGCCACTTGCTCACACTGGTGTTTCTGTCTTGGTTTACAACTGTTCAGTAGGCAGCTGTGTGCACATTGTTCTGGAAGCACAGCACACAGCAGTGCACTCTGGGAGTTGCACACATGAAATGAGCCTTTGAAAGAAGCCAAAGAACAATGCAGAAATGACACTCAGAGGGTGCACTGAGTGTCATTAAACCTCACATCTCTTCTGATTGGTTAGTGCAATTGCCATATTGATGGTTAAATATTTTTACCAACATCCTTGGAATTATAAAGATTGGGAGAGGAAAGGAAACCAACGATGGTGGAAATGATCACATAGCCCCTCTTGTCATTGTTTAAAAAATCATTTTGCTTTTGATTCTGGGAAGCATGCGCCTGGGAACATTAGCCAGCCTTCTCACTTGACCCCAATAGAACTGTCCATTTCATGTTACCAAATGAGCTTCGTGATCAGTCATGCCAATTTCAGCTGGCCAAGTGCCCAAGCAGTGCTCAAGGCTGGTCCAAGTGTTTCTTCCACCAATTTGAGCTGTCAAATTCACTCATTCTCCTAGGTTAGAATGTCATCCCCAAAAGAGACATTTCCTGAAGGCCAAAGCTCATGTGTTCCTAGGAACACATCCAAGCTGGGCTCAGCACTGCTCTGACATAGGCAGGAACCACACAATGAGGAATTCAGAGAAGCAAATACAGCCTCCCCACACTCGGACCTTTCCCACTCTCAATGCTTATTCCCAGTCCCCAGGGACTGGGTGACCATGTTTTTCTAGATTCCCCATGCCCAGGATTCAGATAAGCATGAGGACTGTGCCTGCCCTGGTCATTGACTCCATAGTTTGGGGGGTTTCCTAGAAGTTTGAGGTGCTTTTTTTTTCATGGTTCAAGCTAGTCTCATATTTTACATCCCTCCCTCTCCCTATTATAGGACGCAGGATATTGGATTGTGATTATCCACCTGTATGTTTATATGCTCCAGTGAATGTTGTAAGGCTAGGAATCCTCCTGTTTACCCCGCATCCCCAGTGCCTAGCAGAGGGGCACCTGTTAGCTGCCTCACCCTGGGTATCTCATCTGGTTCTCTGGCAGGAAGAAGGAGAAAGGAGAAAAGATGAAGAAAAAAAAAAAATAAGTGCCAGCTAAATCCACCTCCTTTTATCAAGAAAAAAACATATATCTATCCATTCTAAAAATCCACCCAGTAGGCTATTTTTACAGCTCATGGTCCAAGACTGAGTCACTTAGTCACCCCCTGAGTAAAGGAATCCATGCCAGGAATGGGGTGATTTTTAACAAGGCATTTGATTGCCCTAAACAAAATAGGCTTCCTTAGTAAGGAAGAGGGCAGAATAGATGCTGGATCCGCAACCCGTGTCTGACGATCAAAATGAAAAGACCAGGCCTGTTTTTATTCATAAAAATAAATCAATAAAGTTTTTACAAGGTGTGCTTGGGCATTTATTTCTATCTACAGGTAAAGATGACAATTTTATTTACCTAAGAGTCCACTGAGAAATTCTTATACTCCTCTGGCCGGCGGAAGTATCCAATTGGGGTCAGGGTGGCAGGTGTCTTTTCTTTTTAAATAAATCACTGGGCTGTCAGAAATTGAGCACAGCCCCTCCTAGTTTGGGTTCCTTCGTGAATCACCAGACCACATCCCCTTCCATTTATTTGCCTGTGTTGTGTTGCAAATGAACGTTTAAAAGACATTTTTTTCCCAAAGAGAATGTAAAGAATAGAGTTCCCCCACAGCTACCACCCAGGATAATGAACTATAGCTGCTGTCATGCCAGGAGGGCTTAATGACAGTGTTGGATGTGTGTGTGGACAGCCGAGGCTCCTTTCAAAGTTGTCTCTCTGAATGGGCTTCAATATGTTTTGGCAATTATCTGTTACAAAGAAATTCACTATTAATTGCATATTGTCATAGCTCTTAATCCAACGTAACTGTTAGGCCAACAAAGCATTCTATCCTCAGGAGAAGGGGATGCAGACACGGCCAAATCTTTTCCCACTGGGTAAGTGGTTTCTCTAAATCCCTCTCAGCTCCCTGCCTTCAATTTTCATGGATAAAATCAAGGGAAAGCTCCACTCTCTGTGCATAACTTCAGGACTTTGCCAGCCAGGAGTTAGAATGACTCATCCCAGGATCTGTCAGGAAAATGCAACCACAGGAGCAGCATTTCTCATTAAGGTTCATGGAGGACACCAGGGACCCAGAGGCATTAAGGCTGCAGAGGCCCCGAGAAGCTCAGACAATGCTGGTGATGTTCCCTGGCACGTTCCCATATCCCTTCCACCCCTCTGTGTGATTTGATGCTGGAGAAAATGTGCTTTAGTGGGAGGACGCTGGGTAAGGCGGTCAAGGAGAGGAGAAGCAAAAGTAGGATGGAAATGTCAAAAAGTCTTAATTGGAGGAGTATTAATTATTCCTTAAATCTGAGAAGAAAGAACCATATCATTATTGTACTAGGTTCAGGAGCCTTACTCCACCTCGGACAAAGTCAGGGAGTTGAATCACCTGGAACCCTAATCCATTCCCTACATCCCTATGGATTGATCTTCTGAAAACACAGATTCAGTCACATCCTTCCCCTTCTTATTCACCTCCAAAGACTCCCATTGCCTGCTAGATAAAGCCCATGCCTCTCAGCCTGGCCTGCGAGTTCTTACACGGATGGGCCCAGCCTACTCTTCCAGGCTTGTCTCCTACCACCCTCCCCCAGCCACACGGGGACCACAAAAGACTACTCACCGTTCCCACAGTCAGTGCACTTTCATGCTTTCGGACCTTGGTTCATGCTGTTCCCTCTTCCTAGAACATTTCCTCTTCCTTCTTGCCTGAGAATTCTTGTTATCCTTCAGACCCAATTTAAATGTCACCTCCTATGTAATGCCTGTCCCAAGCCCTCTGGCAGAATTTAACTTACCTCCTCTGGACTCTCTGCACTCTGCTTCTACTCAACTATGCCACTTATCATACTGTAACATCATCATGTTTCTGTCTCCTGTTTAGTTGGAAGGTGATTTTCTTCTCAGCAGGAGTTGTATCAAATTGGCTGGTATAGTTCAAGCAACGAGTATAGGTAAAAGGAGATGTAGAGTATGTTAGAGGATGGGAAGAAAATGGAAGGATGGATGGATAGATGGATAGATAATTTGTATTATATTAGGTATCTTGGTTAAGGAGGATCTCCCAAGCCTATGAACTGAAAGAAATCTGTAAATAAGGAGTCATTGAACTGAGACTCAGATGATCCCAGTCCTAGTAGCTTTATAGGTCCCAATGTCCTTACCTAATAAATCAGCAAGGCATTTCCTGTTCTAATATTGCATGAGCCAGTAATAGCCTAAACCATTGCCATCCACTTGCACTTTCTATGGGAATGGAAGTGTTCTAAAATTTGTTCTGCCCAATAGAGTAGCCATTAGTCACATGTCACTATTGTATACTTGAAATGTGACGAGTGCAACTGAAGAACTGATTTGTAACTTTAATTGATTTTAATTTTATATTTAAATAGCTACATATGGCTAGTGGCTACCATAGTGGACAATACAGGTGTAGTCCATTACTCACAATGTTATACCTCAGTATACTGCTACCTAATACCATCAAAGGCATCGCTAGGTAGGCTCAAACTGCACAGACTCTTCTTGTCCAGGTAATAAAGACACCTATGTTGGGTGAAATGAGTGGTGGTCTACCGTCTCTCATTTCTCAGCTAAACATAACTCCTCCACTGACCTTGCCCTAACTTATCACACCTACCTGGCCTGAATTCACTCAGAATGGTAAGGAGCAGCCCAAAGATGCCCAATCGAGAGATCCAAATGTACTGATGAATCTCGAAGTTTGAACGGATACATCGCCAATCCCCTTGCCCTGGTGCTGAAAGTTGTCACCCCCGTGAGGACAGGAATAATGTCTTGTTCATCACCATATCTCTCAGGACATCTAGAATCCTGCCTGGCACTCAGCAAATGCTCATTAACATTAACTTAATTAATTTACCAGAATTGCCAATAGGGAAGAGTATTCAAGTTATAGACTTGAACTCTCACGACCAACAACTTCACTCCGAAAAGCCTATCTGCCCATCCAAGGTGGTCAATCATAAAACCTCACTCAATGTGCAACAACAGACAGGTCTTAAATACCTGCTGTGTGTCTAATCCTAGGCCTTTGGCCATTTACTCAGGACCCTGTATACAGAATACCTAAGACAAAGTCCCTCCCTTCCAAGAGTTCACAGTTTAGTAGGAAACAGAGAAACACAATCAATTCTAATTCTAGAAGCCAGTTAATTCCAATAGAAGTGCATGTAAGAAGGCATACAATAGTTCTCCATTTTTAAAAGTTTAAGAATCTCTGTTCTCATCACAAGAAAAATATTTTTGTAACTACAATGGTGACGGATGTCAACTAAACTTGTTGTGGTGATCATTTCACAGTGTATACAAATATCAAATCATTATGTTATACACCTAAAACTAATAAAATGTTATATGTCAATTATACTTCAATTTAGAAAAAGAATCTCAGGATTGGACATCATGGTGGACATCGGGTTGCATCACCCAGATAGTCCTTCAGTGAAGGAACTGTTGTCCCAGCACTTCGAAGTGCTGTTGGCAGACAGACTCCAAACACAAGTTTCTTCTGATAGCCCTCATCCAATGCCTGGACAATGCAGGAATATAAAGGCCCAGTCATCTTGCACCACTTCTAGATAAATCTGAAAAGCCTTTTAGCTCCAGAGGTCACAAGAATTCAGCTGAGACTGTTCTTAGACCTGCATCCAAGCTTGATTTCTTCCTCTGAACACTTCTGCTTCCTTTCCTTCCCTTCCCAACAGCCTTTCTTAATAAACCTCCTACATGCTAAACTCCATCTCAGAGTCTGCTTCCCAGAGAGCCCAACCTACAACAATTAGTAGCACAAGTGTTAAAAGAAAGCAGAGGAATAGATAGGGGTTTTGGAGCTTCATCACTTCCCATCTGTCTGGCAGAGACCCCATCACACTGATGGAAGCTGGAGCACTTCTAGCCCATGGCACAACGTAGCAGTCAAGTCCAGTCAAAAAACAGCCACTGGTGCTGTATTGTGATGAATACCAGTGGAAGGGGGTATATTAGCTATTGCAGTGTATCAGGTGTTTGAGAAATATGGCGGCCGTAGTAATTACAAGACCAATGTTGGCTATTATTAAGCTTCACTGATACTCTGAAAAAATATAAGAAAAAGCTGAGAGGATTAATCCCAACTGAAAATTAGGTGTGAAAGCCAGAAGACCTTCCTGGTAGCATACAAAGAAGCTCTCATTTCCTGCAGTGTGAGGGCAGGGAAAGCTGAAGACCAGGACCAAGATATACTTGTCAGAATAGCTGAGCCCAGAGTTTGGTTAGGATAAAATGGGACCCTGACACAAGAAATGGGAACAGCTGGGTTAACCCCCGTTCCCAAATTTTGAATCCACAGACTCCCCTGAGCTTTCTGAGACTGCTGAAGAGGCCCACCCTCCCTATTAAGAAGTTGCATTCCACCATTGACTGGAGATTATGAGAGTCTTCTCCGCTGCAAGGCCACAAGTGCCCCACCCAAGATCTGCCCTCACGTCCCTTCCTGGTCACTTGTAACTAGATTTAGTTAAGTCACAACCTAACCCAACTGGGGACAAGCTGACAAGGGAAAAGAAAAGGAACTATACCCTTAAGGAGTTTCAAGACCTAGCCAGCATGTACCAGCAAGAGCTGGGAGGGTACACTCAGAATTGTCTTCTGGAGGTGCTTAATCAAGGAGGTTGGAATATAAGGTTGGATAAGTAAGAGTTTGTCGATTTGAGAGCCCTCTCCCAGGATAAAAGATTTAACACCTTGGCAAGACCACTAGAACAGGGGTCCCCAGCCCCTGGGCCACAGACGAGTACCGGTCCGCGGCCTGTTAGGAACTAGGCCACACAGCAGGAGGCGAGCAGCAGGTGAGAGAGCAAAGCTTCATCTGTATTTATAGCCGCTCCCCATCGCTCGCATTACCACCTGAGCCCCGCCTCCTGTCAGCATTATGGTGAGTTGTATAACCCTTACATTATATATTACAATGTAATAATAATAGAAATAAAGTGCACAGTAAATGTAATGCACTTGAATCATCCCAAAACCATCCCCCTCCCCCACCCCAGTCCGTGGAAAAATTGTCTTCCATGAAACCGGTCCCTGGTGCCAAAGAGGTTGGGGATTGCTGCCCTAGAAGCTGGTATAAGCCTACAACTAGACAGCTGCTGCAAAAATGGAAAAAGCAATGCTCACGCTGAGTGAGGTTGAAATGCCAGAATTGCCATGGTTGATGGTGGAGGAAGGGATTAAAAGTTTCAGAAAAGTGGAGATGCTAGAGTGAATATACTAAGAAAGGCCAGAAAATCTACATGGTGATTTTGTTCCAAGGGAGGACTCTAAAGAATGGCTAGTGAGAGGGGCACCAGCATCACTGAGAAATGCAGTGGTGGGTCTCTTCTCTAGGCCAAGGCTGACAGCAGGAAAGGCCTGCTGATAGGCTCACTGATAGTAATGGGATGAAAGGACTCTGAAATATAGAGGCAAGTTGGCAAAGCATAACCATTAGGAGCTAGGTGGATTCAGTTACTGTAATGAGTGGCAAGATTGGAGGGAGGCAGCGAGAGGGGGTTGACCTGCATAGAGTTTATGCAGTTGGTTCATAAAACATGAAGCACCTAAAGGCAAAATAGGTGGGCCGCCAACAAGGGTAACTACTCAGTTTGTACCAGCTAAGGAAATGTCACAGGGATGGTCAGGAGATTAGGGGTGGTTATTCCAATATCATAATCCCTTGTCCGTTTTTACGACCCAGAGCCCACTGGATGAAGAAGAGGCCAGATCCCCAGGGAAAAGGACCCTACAAAACCACAGAAAGTATGCACACTTCTGATTCCCACAGTTCTTCTCCAAAAGGATCCTTGAACATTTATTCAGGTAATCAAATTGAGGAGAGGGGCTACCCAAAGATTTTGAGGACTTTTGGACACAGGATCCAGGTTGACATTGTGAGTAGGGGTCAATGGGAGCTAGATAATGAATGGAATCTTAGCCAAAGTCTAATTCACAATGGGTCCACTGAGTCTGCTGGCCCATCTGGTGGTCATTTCCTCAACCCCTGAATGTATATCAGAGCAGACATACTCAGTGGTTAGCACAACCCTTACATTGCATCTCTGGACTGCAGAGTAAGAGCTACAAAAGTGTGGAAACTTCTACCTGCCACATCCCTGACAGCATCATAAAAAATAAAATCATACCAAGGGAGTGTGCCAGAAAACAGGGCCTCTTTCAAAGATCTAAAGGTGCACTGTCCAATTGGTAGCCCTAACCACATGCGGTTATGGAGGACTTGAAATGTTATTGGTGTAACTGAGCGATTGAATTTTTTTATTTTAATTAATAAAATTTTTAAACATACGCAAGTTAGTTATTTGAAAACTTTTCAATATGTTTGGAACAACTTGAGTACGTGAGTCTACTTTCTCAATTGTAAATTTTATGAAACTTAAATATAGATCAGGTATTTCTGATGAAATTTTGACATCTGAGTTGGAATGTACTGTAAGTATAAAATATACTTAGTACCCCCAAAAAAGAGTGTAAAATATCTCATTAATAGTGTTTTATGTTCATTACATATGAAAATATTGTTAATAGATTGAGTTAAATAAAATATATTGCTAAACTCAATTTCACTGCTTTTTTACTTTTTTAATGTGGCTATTAAACATTTTTAAATTACATATGTGGCTCACATTATATATACAGTGGAAAACACTGGTCTAAAGGATGCAGAAGCTGTGGTTCCAATCATATCTCCATTTAATTCAGCAGTCTGGCCCCTGCAAAAGCCAGGCAGAGCCTAGAGAATAACCATTGACTACCACAAACTCAGCAGGTGGAGACCCCAAGTGCAATCATTATGTCAGGTGTGATCTCTTTCCTAGAGTTGATTAATGGTGTCGTAGGTTCGTGTTATGTGGCGCTTGATTTGACAAATGTGTTCTTTTCCATCCCTATCAGAAAAGAGGCTCAGAGACAGATTGCTTTCACATGGAATGTACAACGGTACACTTTTACAGTTTTGCTTCAATGGACTCAGACCTGGGTTCAAATTCCACATCTCTCTGCCCTTCCCCACTCCACGACTTTAGCATTACCAAGCCTTGAATTCTTTTCCAAGCATAAAGTTAAATTAATTATATCCACCTCATAGGATTGCTATGAAGACCAACATGAGCTAATATGTACATGGTGCCTGGCATGGAGTAAGCAATCGGAAAATATAGGTCTCTCTTCTCCTTAGCGGCCAGAGAGCAAAACCTTAAATGGTAAGTCTTCTAGGGCACTTAAGTTAGGGTAAATTGGATATTACCTTTATTTTGTTGTGATACATACTGGTAAGTGCAGGGAAGGCTGGTGCTTAGGCCACCTGCAGGATGTATATATTAGTGGTTCTCAACCCTGGCTGCAACCGAGGTTACATAATAGAATTAATTTGGAGAGTTTTTGAAAGATATGGTTGATTAAGCCCCAATTCCAGGGATTCTGGATTAATTTAAATTTTAAAAATTATATTTAATTCAGTTATTGGAAAACTTTTAAATATGTTCAAGAATAACTGGTCTGGGGTAATACCCAGGTATTTTTTAAAAGTTCTCCCAGGAGATTCTAATATGCAACCAGGGCTTAGAGCCACTTTCCTACCTGGTCACCTTGTCCTCAGTCTTGGATACATGTTCTCCCCTCCTGGCAGCTCTTCTCAATGAAAACTCAATGCTCATCAGCCACAGATAAAGATTAATAAGATAATGGCATCTGGTACGCTTGAGATCCTTCCTAGGGGAGAGAGGTCATTGCCATTATTAGCACTTCAAGTTGAAAGTAAGGAATTAGAAGAGGAAGGCAGATCCCTTCTCTCCCTGCTCTGCCTCCTCCACTTCTGGATTTATTATTCTGAATGTGTTGTGGAGTCCAGGGCCTGAGGAAGGTCCTGGAGCATCTTAACATGGAGGCCAGCCCAGCCAAGCCCAGGTGTGAATTGGCGGTTAACGCTGTTTGCTATGAAACACAAGAATCCAAGTGTCAGCGTATTTGCAACCCATTTCAAGATTGGGTCAGGAGGCCAGCAGTTGATGATGAATTTTTTATTTATATATATACTTACTTTGCTTACTGGCAAATTTGAGATGGGCAGGGCTCTCAAGCAGCTGCCGGAAAATCGTCAGGTTACAGAGAACAGGCCCCAATGGAGAGGGAAGAAGATAGATTCTGGTTGTGACATTCTGTGTGGTCAGCTCATCCCCTCCGATTCCCTGTCCCGTGGTGGAGTGAGGCACCAAGGGACGAGGGACAAGGTGTTTGTCATTGGCCTGCTGACTGGGACGCTGGCAAGGGGCCACCTCGGCACCGAGCAGCAAATCAACTTTCCATTTTGTGTTCATTGTTCAGCTGAGTTATCACAGCTGCCTGGCACCCCAGATGGGTGTGGTCACTTGGAGTAAGTGTCATCCAGAGCCTGGATGACAGAGTGCATTCTACCTCATGCCAGGTCCCCTCATGAAGCCCACTGGGAGGGCTCAGGAAGGGAGCAGGTTCTTCAAGGGCGGGAACCAGCTTCACACTGTTGACTTATGGTTAACATATGTTGCCCCCCACTTTGGGGAAATGTGTAAGTCACGTTGCTTCTAATTTATACATGTTTTCACTGAAAATAGAAAATGCTACTAATTCTCACTAGTACCAGAAAACCTTAGCTTTGGAAGGACCTGAGAGGTAAACTAGTCCAACATCCCATTTAATGCCCTTCAAGCCACCCTTTCCCCAGTGAGTCATCTACCTGTCTCTACTTGATGGTCTTATGTGATGGGGAACTCACCTGGGACCAGATATCACTTGATTATCCAATGCCCATCCCCAAACCACCTCAAATGAGTCTTTATTGTGACTTCAGAAGACAGTGCACCAAAAACCATTCGTGCTCCTGAGGCAATAAAGGCATACATTGAGTTACCTGGATCCATGCAGGGGGAGCACGGTGGCAAACAGATCCAATTATATCAGCCACAGGGCACTGGACACCTGGAGCCATTCATCACGCGCACACTTACTTCCCAGTGGCCTGGGAAGTTGCCCTGAGCACAGTGGCTTGGTATTCCTTTTTTTCTCTTTTCTTTTTAACATTTTCACATCCTTTTTTCTCCTCCCACTCATCTGGCAGCCACTGTCAGTCCAAAGGCATTAAAGCCTTTGAGGACCCCCTGGACTCACCATCCATCCTGCAGAAGCATCTCCTCCGAGCCCTAAAATGACACTACTTGCCCTTCACTAAAGGGCATGTACTTTATGTGCTGAGTTATAAAGAGCACGAGGTTTAGGGTGTCTCGGGCTCGACCCAAAATCTAAACCTACCACGCACAGCTCTGTGCCCTGGGGGAAATGACTTAACCTCTGCATGTCAATTTTCTCATCTGCAAAATGAGCTTAATACCAATCTTCAAAAAGATGGGAAAATGAAGGAAAATGTATGTATAGAAAACAATGCAACACAGTAACATTAACAAATCCAAGGGGTAAAAGCATATAACCACCTAAATAACGACAGAAGTTTTTTTTGATAAAATTTAACACACATTCATGATTAAAAAAAAAAATAGAGGCAAACTAGGAATACAGATGGACTTCTTTAACTGACAAAATGTATCCACAAAACATCTACAGTAAACTTCATGCTCAAGGGTGAAATGGTGAAATATTGCCATGGTTATCCAACATTGTATTGGAAGTCCTAGCCAGAGCACTAAGTCAAGAAAAAGAATAAACAGTACTACAGTGGGAAAGGAAGAAATTCAACTGTCACTATTCAGAGTTGACATCATGGTCTAAATGAAAACTCTAAAAGATTTTACCAATAAATTATTAAAACTTATTTATTAAAATAATTTATTAAAATTATTAAAACAAGAAAATCTAGCAAGATTGCTGGAGGCACAAATCAAAATGCAAAAATCGTTGTATTTCTATTGATAAATACCAAAAACAAAAAGAATTTTTAACTTTAAATACTATTTAAAAATAGAATCAAATCTATAAAGTATTTAGAAAAACATGTAAGTGTTCTGAATCCTCATCCTGGGCTTGTTCATCACCCCACCCACCTTATTCTGCAGCAGCAAGTCACAAAAAGCTCTTCCTGACCCTAGCTACACACACACACACACACCCACAAACACACACACTCTACTTTGCTAATCATGGCCAAGGGCTATGCCTGAGAAGGGACCAAAAAAGTAACATATTCACCACTTCTTGTTTCTGCTGCCTGGTTCCATTCCCCTGTCATTCACCTCTCTCCCCGCTCAGGCTGATGTTATTTGAACCCAACACAAGGCACACGACTCTCAGGCCGGGTGAGCTCTAGGAGAGAGGCAGGCAGGCAAGAGGGTGAAGAATAAGAATCAAACACCCAAGGAAATTGGGTGCAGGTTAAAAAAATAAAAAAGAATGTGAGTCAGGACTTTAGCATCAGACAAGTGTGGGTTCAATTTTCAGATTTGTCTTTTACTACCTCTGTAACGTAGGGCAATTTGTATAAGGACTCCTATAAGAAATAACCTAAGCAATACATGCGAGTGTTTGATACAAAGTTCAATAAATATTAGCAATGAGGATGGTGTGGGCTAGGGGTTGAAGATGTTGTGGAGATTACTTAGAAATAGATGCAATTTTATAATCTAAAAATCAAAACTGAACCAATGAGATGCTATTTTTTGCCTAACTGCTACTGACAAATACTAATAAATGTCTAATTCCTAGTATTGGTGAGAATGTGGGGAAAGGGGCTCTTTCATGCAATGACAGGAGTTGATGCAAATTTTCTGGAGCAAATTATGGCAACACCTACCAATTACCTTAAAAGTGTACAAACCCTTTTACTTAGACAAATTTACCTAATGAAATAATTATGGATATGTACCAAGACATACACCCAAGTATGTTAACTGCAACGTTGTAAATAATTAGCGAAAATCAAGGAGAGGGGACATCTAAATATCCAACAGTGGGAATTAAAGAAATGATGATCGAATACCTGCAGTCATTGGCAGTTGTATTAGAAGGACATATTTAACTCCATGAGAAAATGCTCACAACATATTCTAAAGTTTAAGAAGCTGGTTTCAGAACAGAGGGGAATTTTTAATATTCTATATGAAAAAGATGCTACAGATACACTAAAATATTATGAGCAGGCGTCTCTGGGCAGTGGGAATTACAGCTACGATAAGCCCTTGGTTAATCACTTTGATTTACATATTTTGAAAGGTGTCTTGAAAGAACTTATGTCATTTTTCACAACTGCTGAGCAACTTTTAGGACCAATGAAGAGGATAGGAAGCCCTCCCTTAGCACCCTGTGGCCAGCCTGCTCCCCTGGGGCCGCCCCCTCCAGGCTGCTCCCTACCCCAGGGCCCAGCTCAGCGTCACACCCACCCTTCCTTCTCTGCCTGGATCCCAGGCCACCCAGGAGTAAGGTCGTCTCTTCGTGAAGACAGATTAGGGGAATGCCTATGCAACAACTCGTGAAAATGCCTATAAAAAGAGATTTTTTAAAAATTTGGATGTGATTGTCCTTTACCAAGTACAGCAAAGCAGGAAGACATTATTTTTGGAAACAAACGGAATATAACAAAACAAAAATGCCGAGTGTGGTGGTAGATCGAGTGATGTTTCCATTTTCGTGCCCCTGTGCTTCTCTCTCCCCAACCACAGCGTTTGCCAGTAAGCGAATCATTTTTCGAATCTCAGAAAATGTCACTGGTGGGGCAAAAACGATGGCTCTACAGGGCAGGCCTGAGTGAGAAACTCAGCTCCAAGCCCCAGGTCTGCGCTATCTCCAGAGTTAGAGAGCAGGGGCTGGGGGTGGTTTTGTTATGTTAATAGCCCTTTTAGCTAATTGCCTTCTTGCTGCTCTCTCTGTTTTGGAGAAGTAAATTGAAGGTGTTAAGCTGAAAAAGAGTCGTAATTTATTTCCTTCGTGCTTTTCTGTGTTTTCCAAATTTTCTAGGATGGATATGAATTACTTGTGGAACCAGGTTGTTATTATGGTTATTATTATTATTATTAAAGAGAATTGTGACGTGACAGCTACAGCTACCTCCATGGCATCATTTCAAGTGCCCTGGAAAGATCTCCCTTGCCCCCTGCAACTGCCGAAAATACTTTGAACGGAGAATAAGGAATTTCACTTCCATGAGCTAAAGCTTAAAGTTCAAAGGGCTTGACCAGAGGCGTGGGAGGACTTGTCTCTACATCACACCACGGTGTAAACGGTTGACATCTCGCTGGGCTGCACCCTTTTCGTCTAGCGGTCCACTACTTAGTAGCTTAGGCCTCCTCTCTTAACTCTTGCCCCGTGGACCACCCTCTGGGCCATGTGGGTTGATTCCCCTCTCCCATTTCCCTGACGGAAAGCCAGCAGCCAGCGATGGCTCATGGCATGGGAGGGGCAGCGCAGTTGTAGAAAACTGCTGTCTTGCCTCCAGCGAAGGCATGAATCTGGACTCTCTGCACAGCCTTAGAAAGGAAGGGCAGTCTCACACTCACCTGGGTGAGGAAACTAAATGGCCCAGAGGGGTCACCCCACATCTCCTTTGGGGAGCCGGGCGTTACAGCGTCCTAGCCCTCTCTGATGCACACAGGACATCCAATCACACCCCCAGTCCTGGGAAGGGAGGGGGAGGCATGGCTGGGTCAGCAGCTGGACTCAAGGCCAAGTCGGAGTCAGGAAATCAGGATTCCCCGGGTGTGCAAACTACTTCAGAGCCAGCCTTTTTTCCTTACGTTGCTCCAGTCGGCAGGGGGCTCCCAGGCCTCCCAGTATAGCCTCCTGGGTTGTTACTGGAGCAGCTGAAGGACAGAGCTGGAAGCCACCGAATCCTGGCACCGACCTCCAGCTGCACCCTCCTCATCATCCAGGCTGCCTTGGCCAAGTCCTCTTACTCACGGAGCCTCCTTCAGGCTCCTTCCTGGCACTCGGAGGACCACGTACTTCGCTGGATGCATCAGAGCCATGGTCTGTGAATTATTCTGCTGCCTCATTTCCACCCCACGTGCAGATTTGTTTACATCCCTGAACATAAAGGACTCAAAGATCAAGAACCTAAATGACTATTAGGTGTATGTCTCATCGGTTTTCTCCTCAGGGCCACTGAGCTGCAAAAAAAGAAATACAGAAATAGCAAGCAACAGGGAGGAAAACCTTAATCTTGGTTTTGTGGGTTTCTGTTTATATAGGAGAATTAATAAAGGAACACAAAAAGATCAACTTTTCTACTTTTTAAGTTTTAGAAGGGTACCTAAAACCTTATTAAACACACAAATAAGAATAAATATACATCACTCTTTATTACAGCTGGTTAAGGATGAGAGGGAAAAAAATCCGCAGGAAGGAGAGACACTTGGAATGATGAGACGGAACAGGCCAGGGCTGACTGTGGGGCACCCAAAAGATGCCCAAGGAGAAGCTGGGAGGGGTGGTGGGATAGTCAGTGAGAGAGAGCAGAGGCTCTGAGAACGACAGGAAAGACGATGGCCCCCTCTGACCCTTTCCCTGCCTTATGTCTGGGCTCCCCTCCCTGGCCAGTAACTCAGGAGCCCCGCCGCAGGCCCTTTGCGATGGAGCAACAGCGCCATCTTGTGGGCAGTTTAGTTGTCGGCGCTGCAGATCTTTTGAATCCCGTTGCCTTTTCACTACAGTGGACACACTTTTCAGCAATTAAGAAAGAGGAGCGTGAAGCATCTTCGTTTTAGAAAACTTAGTGAGGTTCAAGCACAATGAAAGGAAGGCCTGGCGATTTCCCTCACCATCATTCAACTCCTGCAAGTATCTGACTCTGTTTCTCTTCCAAATGTCCGACTTCAGGGGCGCGCTCTCCAACAGGGAGGGTTCCCTCCAGCCAGCCCAACCGCGCGCCCCTCAGAGGACACTGTGGCAGGGGCAGGGGGCTGCCGGCGTGAAAGGGCAGCCGGGGGTTTGGGGGGGGGCCAAGGGGGAGGAACGCCACAGAGATGGGAAGCGGCTTGACTTGGCTTTGGATTAAAAGTGTTCAAACTTGGGGAGGAAGCAGTTGGGGCAGCAGCTGGATTCAGGCCGCAGAAGATGTGTTCTTTCCAAGGATAGTGTGGAATTCAGACCTATGGATTCCTCCATGGTTTCTGGCGTTGCTGAAAATAGTCCTAGATATGTTTCTTTGTTGCTCTTTTATTGATAATACTGAACATTTGGTAACAGACTAAAGAGCCACATCGCCAATCAGTGGACCGGTTTGGATCCATTAAAAACAATACTGGGGACTTCCCTGGTGGCGCAGTGGTTAAGAATCCACCTGTCAACGCAGGGGACATGGGTTCGAGCCCTGGTCTGGGAAGATCCCACGTGCCGCGGAGCAACTAAACCCATGCGCCACAACTACTGAGCCTGAGCTCTAGAGCCCGCGAGCCACAACTACTGAGCCTACGTGCCACACGCACTGAAGCCCACAAGCCTAGAGCCCGTGCCTCGCAACAAGAGAAGCCACCGCAATGAGAAGCCCGCACACCGCAACTAAGAGCAGCCCCGGCTCGCGGCAACTAGAGAAAGCCCACACGCAGCAACAAAGACCCAACGCGGCCAAAAGTAAATAAATAAATTTATTTTTTTTTAAATGCTGTGTGGAGTCATTGGCTTCTAATCTGTGCACTTTTCTGTGTTTGTATGTTTTACTTCCATAAAAAGGATTACATTAAAAAATGATGCTGTGAAATATTTAATGGCATGGGTAAATACTCTCAATGCAATGTTAGATTTTAAAAATTCCAGTATGCCCTGTGTTATGTACTCGAATGTTGCTGAGAAAGCAAATCTTAAATTTTCTCACCACAAAAAATAAATGGTGATTATGTGACGGGGATGGAGGTGTTAGCTAATGCTATGTTGGTAATCATTTCGCAATATATAAAAGGATCGAATCAACATGTTGTATACAATCTTATATGTCAATTATAGCTCCATAAAGCTGGGAAAAAATCCGAATGTCATTATGGTTTGGATTTTTCTTTCTTACCCTCACTTTTCGTTTGTGCTGTCATATCATATTTTATGTGTCCTTGTAAACCATGTGAAATTCATTCTGGAATAAAATAGAGAATTAATAAGTAAGGAAAATAATGTTTATAATAGATGCCCCACTCCAAAATTTACACATGCATGTGGAGAGAGAGAGAGAGGAAAGAGGAACAAGACCATACAACAATCATCGACATTGCTGTCGTCTCCAGTTAGGGATTGCTGGTCATTTTAATTTTATTTATTTAATTTTGTTTACATTTCCTGTGTTTTCTACACTGAATAGGTATTACTTCTTAAATCAGAAAAACAGTCAATGTTTTAAAGGAAATGAGTTTCTGCACTAGCCCTGCCATCCCCCATCCCATCACTTGTCTCACAGGCCAGGTGGGACAGGCCGACCCTCTTCAATCAAATCAGAGACATCGTGGGACGTTCAGCTGGTTGCAGAAAGTATCCCTCGCTTCCAGTGGCCTCCAGTACCAGCGTTAGAGCAACTGCCTAATGAACCAGCTGGGTCCAGCAGAGAAGGTAACCTCTGAAGCCGTTATGATTGCTTATCGACTAATACAAGTGGGTTTATGGGTGCAGTGTGACGCTTCTGAGCTGGGCCTGCAGTCAGGACCCCCAACATACATCCTCACTCTGTCTCTGACTAACTCTCGACTTGGAGCGAGTGACCTAACTTCTCAATTCTCTCATCTGAAAAGTAGAGCTATAATCACCAGACTTCTCAAGATGGCTGAGAAAGGAAACGTGTTAGACTGCAGTGTCTGAAATTGCTGTGTTTACAGGTCAAAGATGAGCAACTATGGCAGTTTCTCGTGGTTCACCCTCCACGTGGCCAGGGCTTAGCACAGTGCCGGCTCGTGGCCAGAGCTCCACATCATTGGGGTGATCTTACCCCCATTTCACAAATTGGGTTGTAAGGGTGGAAAGTGGGAAGAAAGGGGAGCTGCAGGGGGGTTATTGGGGAGGAACGAGGTGAATGGGGGGTGAAAGCTCTGGAAACACAGCATTGCCAAAAGCTGGTCCCAGCCTCCCGCCTGTCATCTCAAAGCCACCTCCCAACCCCCCCACAGACACACCCCTTACCCTCCTGACCTCATTAAAGTTACTTCCACATGGCAGAACTCCCCCATCCAATCTGAGCCCCAAGGGACCCACCTCTTGACCCCAGAGGGCTGGCGTCAGGACAGGAACCCTGAACCCTCCACCTCCATCTCCCTTTGGACACAAGGGGCCAAGGTGGCAGTATATGCTTCTTCTCAAGGGGAGAAGATGCAGAGGCTGTGATTTAAGCAGCCTGGGTGTGGTTCTCCCCTCGGCCCTAATTAGCTCAGTTGCCGTGAGTTCCATTGCACTGGGCGCTGAGAGACCAAGTCCAAGGAGTGGGGAGCCACTGGAGGCATTGCTGGGGCGCAGGGAAGGAGGAAGCCACCACTAGTCAAACAGTTAGGGCCGTTTGTTGCCAGGGAGCAATACAAAGTTGGGTGTTTCCTTTAGATATCAGATTCTGAATCAACGTTCTTTTCTAACACAAGGTCTGCAGGCTCCAGCCAGAGCTGCCGATGCCCCCGCCCCTCTGATAAGGACTCTGGGTTTCTCAGTGCCATCCTTCAAACTCCCATCTAAATAGGAGCACACAGCTGGTGCGCTGGGCATTACAGGAGAAGGAAGATGGGGGTCAGGAGGAGGAGTGAGGGTGTCGGAGGCTCTTTCCTCCTTGGGTTAGTTCCTTCAAGAATAGCACCATCAATTCACATTAAAAAGAAGATCTACGTGGCTTGTTTCCTTTAATGCTCCAAACAGCGCTGTATGTAAGAGCGGTAAGTGAACATATGGGGTCAGAAAAGCTGAGGGCCATTCCCAAGTTCAAGGAAATAGGTGAGAGAGCCAGGACCCAAACCCACATAAACTGTTGCAAAAATCCATTCTCAAAAACAAATGGTTCTGAAGAACCTAGGGGCAGAACAGGAATAAAGACGCAGACATAGAGAATGGACTTGAGGACACGGCGAGGGAGAAGGGGAAGCTGGGATGAAGTGAGAGAGTGGCATGGACAGATATACACTACCAAATGTAAAATAGCTAGCTAGTGGGAAGCAGCTGCATAGCACAGGGAGATCAGCTCGGTGCTTTGTGACCACCTAGAGGGGTGGGATAGGGAGGGTGGGAGGGAGATGCAAGAGGGAGGAGATATGGGGATATATGTATATCTGATTCACTTTGTTATACAGCAGAAACTAACACACCGTTGTAAAGCAATTATACTCCAGTAAAGATGTTAAAAAAAAAAAAAATCCATTCTCTTTCCAAATTGCCACAAATCTGAAGGAGAATAATTGTTCTAGATTGGAGATTCCCAAACTAGGGTGTCAGAGACCAAATGATGGCAAGGACTATTTCCAAGTTATGGCAAGGAATCTGCTCGTTCAGAGGGGACATCAAATGTGGGCCATTAATTTGAAAAGACAGAAGTATGACTGATGTGCCTAATCAACCATTCATTCATCAATCCAACTGTTATGTCCCACTATTTTTCAAACATCTGTGGATGTTATGATGATTAAGATACAATTTGTTGTACTGTTGCTTGCTATTGTTGCCTGGTTACTGTGGTAACAAGCAAGCCCCAAATTTCAGTGGCTTACAACAGCCAACATTTATTTCTTGCCCAAATTACATGGAAGCTGCAGGTTGGTTGAAGCTGGGTTCTGCTCTGCTCTGTGTGTCTCCCCGTTCTGGGACTCGTCCTGAAGGAGCAGCCCCTACTGTGACATGCTGCAGGAGACCTGGCCACACCAGGCAGTTGTATCCGAAGCTGCTGCCCATGTTGTGTCCCCACCACAGAGTGCGGCCACGTCACCTACAGGGGACACAGGAAGCCTCTTAGGAGAGGGAACAAAGAATCATGAACAGTAATGCAACCTACAACTTTGTAGATTTTCTCAATCAGCAAATACTAAAGGTAGAACTACGATGAGGAAGACTTCCTAGTCAAAAAATTGGGAGGCTCCCTCTGGAGGGGATAATTTCAAGTCTACTTCTAAATATACCAACTGCCCCGCTGCCCAAGTTCTATCAGTAATTTGTTTTTTGTTTGTTTGTTTTTTATAAATTTATTTATTTTATTTATTTATTTTTGGCTGCGTTGGGTCTTCATTTCTGCATTCGGGCTTTCTCTAGTTTCAGCTGGGGCTACTCTTCATTGCGGTGCACGGGCTTCTCATTGCGGTGGCTTCTCTTGTTGCGGAGCACGGGCTCTAGGCGCGCAGGTTTCAGTAGCTGTGGCACGCGGACTTCAGCAGTTGTGGCTCGTGGGCTCTAGAGCGCAGGCTCAGTAGTTGTGGTGCACGGGCTTAAGTGCTCCGCGGCATGTGGGATCTTCCTGGACCAGGGCTCAAACCCATGTCCCCTGCATTGGCAGGCGGATTCTTAACCACTGAATTACCAGGGAAGCCCTCTATCAGTAATTTGTTACATGAACCAGGAAGGAAGGCAGAGTTTCCAAGATGGAATTCAATATTTAAATATTGGTTTTAAGGTTCTAAGGTCAACCTTAAGCTGTCCCCACGTGCACCTGCCCTGAGGAACCTCTGAAGCAGCTTCAGGTGATGTAGGTCCATGGGAAATG
Organism: Balaenoptera ricei; assembly: GCF_028023285.1. NCBI lineage: Eukaryota > Metazoa > Chordata > Mammalia > Artiodactyla > Balaenopteridae > Balaenoptera > Balaenoptera ricei. The sequence goes on from NC_082645.1 coordinate 91,605,472, forward strand.
CCATTCACTGACCTCCCCAAAAGGATGCTACAAAATGACTTCTGTTGGTCAAATCTAGGCCAAGAGTCTTACAAAATGGGACAGAATCTTAAGAAGACCGCCATTCAAGAAATACTTATATCATGCAATGCGAGACACGGAGATGAATAAGAAACAGTGCTCATCTCCAGAGACTTTGCAGGAGAGAAGAGTCCATCACCCAGCCTCAGCTGATGAGCAGCACAGGCTACAAGGTCCAGGAGTTGGCCAGAGTTGCGCACACCAAGTCAGTGACCACAGAGGCCTAGCCATCTTGCCTCCCAATCTCTTCCTCTTACCATATGCTTCCTTGATTAATGGACCTTCCATTCTAATTCCTTCACTTCATTATGCATTACCTTTTCCTTCCCTACCACAAGGCAATGTGGTCCCCCTCCTTGGAAACAAAAGAGAAGTTGTGAGAAGAAACAACATGCACCCAGAAAGCAGGTGTCAGCTGTACATAACCCAGAGGCATCAAACAAGGAAAGAGAATCCAGGAATTTTTTTAAAATTATGTAAATGATGAAAGCCGCCTTTTGCGACATCCTTTCCATCAGAACTCTTGGAGCACTTGTGGCTTTGATTAATGAGGCTATATCCGAGAGTGATATTCATGTTACCCAATAAAGACACCATGGGGTTGTTCCCGGCTCAATTTTGGCAACTTGCTCAATATTCGAACTGAGCTTTTTTTTTTTTTCCTTCTATCTTATCGACCAGGTACAAAAGGATGTTGTTTAAATGAGAAAATCTCTTCGTTCCTGTACTGTTCTAAACTCAGTGGGTTCTCTTTTCAGCCAGGTGAGAAAAAGTTGCAATTTCAATGCAGAGAGCCCATCTGAATGCCCACAGCCTGGGAGGTATAATGAACAAGCTTCAGTCTTGGATTGGTTCCCAGACCCGCAAGGCGAGAATGCTGTGGTGTCTAAACAGAAGTCCCTGGCTTTCTTTCAGTCCCTAGTCTTATTAGGTTTGACGCTCCTTTATTATGTTTTGTTCTGCATTTCTAAATCCCCCTTCTGAAGCATAGTGCTGCAAACATGGGGTCTGCACGCCCAAGAGCATTGTCCCTCAGTCGCCATGGTAACCCAGGCGCATCCACCAAGCACTTTCCTCCAAATGAAATAGCCAGCTGGGGCTCTGAGCTCGCACCTTGCACGCACCCACCCCAGTCAGTGACTATCCCCATGGGGGTTTCGATTTATGAGCGAGCGTTAGCAACAGCCAAAGGGGCCAGCACAACTCTGTTTTATCGACTTTATTAAAATACCTGGGATACACATTCAATTTCTATTTATTGTTGTTTCACCTGTGACGAGAGGGGAATTGCCAGAACTTGACAAATAGGCTGAGAGGCTGTCGAGTTTCACTCGGGTGTCGCTGGGTAACCGATGCCGAAATGTGGTTTCGTAATAGCGTAATAAGACTTTGTACTTTTACAGCGCCTTTCATCAGGGAATCTCCAAGTCCCTCATTAGTCCCTGCAGCCCCCCGGGAAGGAGGTAGGTGGTGAACGCGTCCCCCTGACATGGCAAGCTCAAGGCAAGGGGAGGTCTCCAGCTAGCTGCCTAGACATAAACAGGACACGGATCCACAAATAGGCCATTGGAGCCCCTGTCTGATGGAGCTGCTCTAATCATGTAATTATCCCACCATCGTGCCCATCATTTGCATTTTTAATTCTACTCATTAAACTTACGGCTTCTGTTTAGGGAGACTTGTCTCCACACATCTCAACCGTCTGAATGCCTGTGGCTGGCCCTCTTATGCATTAACCAGGCATCCTGATAGAAAAATTGAGGAAAACATTTGCTTGGTTCCTCTGTAAAACAGCACATGACCTATCCAAGCAGAATGGCATGGGAAATGGCAACGTCTATGGAAACACAAAACAAGAAGTTCTGAACAGCCCCACGTCCACGAGAGACAAACCTTCGGTAATCTCTCAGTCATCTAAAAACTTCCTCCCAGGGAACCCTCCTACACTGTCGGTGGGAATGTAAATTGGTACAGCCACTATGGAGAACAGTATGGAGGTTCCTTAAAAAACTAAAATTAGAGTTACCATATGATCCAGCAATCCCACTCCTGGGCATACATCCAGAGAAAACCATAATTGAAAAAGGTACATGCACCCCAATGTTCATTGCAGCATTGTTTACAACAGCCAAGACATGGAAGCAACTTAAGTGTCCATCAACGGAAGAATGGATAAAGAAGATGTGGTACATGCATACAATGGAATATTCCTCACCATAAAAAAGAATGAAATAATGCCATCTGCAGCAACATGGATGGACCTAGAGATTGTCATACTGAGTGAAGTAAGTCACACAGAGAAAGAGGAATATCACATGCTATCGCTTATGTGGAATCTAAAAAAATGGTACAAATGAACCTATTTACAAAACAGAAACAGAGTCACAGATGTAGAAAACAAACTTATGGTTACCAAGGGGGAAGGGGGGGAAGTCAATAAATTGGGAGATTGGGATTGACATATACACACTAGTATATATAAAATAGATAACTAATAAGAAGCTACTGTAGAGCACAGGGAACTCTACTCAGTACTCTGTAATGACCTATATGGGAATAGAATCTAAAAAAGAGGGGATAGGGGCTTCCCTGGTGGCGCAGTGGTTGAGAATCTGCCTGCTAATGCAGGGGACACGGGTTCGAGCCCTGGTCTGGGAAGATCCCACGTGCCGCGGAGCAACTAGGCCCGTGAGCCACAGCTACTGAGCCTGCGCGTCTGGAGCCTGTGCCCCGCAACAAGAGAGGCCCGCGCGCCGCGATGAAGAGTGGCCCCCACTTGCCACAATTAGAGAAAGCCCTTGCACAGAAACGAAGACCCAACACAACCAAAAATAAATAAATAAATAAATAAACCCAAAGTTTAAAAAAAAAAAGAGGGGATATATGTATATTTATAACTGAATCACTTTGCTGTACAGCAGAGACTAACACAACATTGTAAATCAACTATACTCTAATAAAAATTAATTTTAAAACAATAAAAACTTCCTCCCCACCCCAAATCACATGTCAGTCTCTATTAAAAGTGGGTGGGCCTTAGATGGTGTCTAACTCCAACACCTCCACCTTCAGATGTGGAAACTGAACCCCAGAGAGATTTCCCAATTAACTCCAAGCCCCACAGCTAGTCAGTGGCAGAGGGGAGCTCAGAGACCAAATGTTCCACCCAACTGGTTCACAACCCCCCATCGATGTTAACTGGACAATCCTAAAAAAAACTCATGTGGAAAGACTTGTACAAAGTGTGTTGCCCTTGAATAATAGCCATATAAGCACCATGCTAACAGGGATTTTGTCTGTTTTGTTCCCAGCTGTATCCCAGAGAAGAGAACCTAGTGTATAATGAACTCTCCATAAATTTTTACTGATGATCAAACATCTGCATTCATCCTACTCGACAGGGTTCAGGGAAAAGAACAATGGGCAAGGAATCAGAAAATCCATTTGAGCCTCCGTCTCTCCTTCTGTGAGATGAGGTCACCATCTGCTTCCTGCTTGGTTCGTGGGGCTCAGGATCCTGCCATGCCCTTTGCCTGGACAGATTTTTCCCATTTAGAATTCAGCTCAAATGTCACCTCCTCAGAGAGGCCTTTCTCGGCCTGCATGTTTATAGTTGACCACTTTCATCCCAGCCATTCCTTTTCACTTTATTCCTTTTTATTCCCGTTTTATTTTCGTTGTGGTCATTATGAATATTGCTCGTTCTACAGCTCCCTCCCCCACTATGATATAAGCTCCATGGGGTCAAGGGTTTTTGTCTGTCTGATTCACTACACTATTCCCAGGACCTAGACCAGTGCCTGACATGTGGGAGATGCTCAATGCATATATGTTGAAGTAATAAGTATAGAATGAAAAAATACTGAAAGAGAAAGTGCTAAACATCATAAAAACAAAAGTAATTGTTTCAAAACTAAAAATGTTTACTATTATTGTATTACTCATATTTATCAACATTAGCAGCAAATCGGAGCTTCTTACACCCTCTTTGGACTTAAACAAATTTCCAGAGTTGATATGTGTGTACAAAACACATCCCTAAAATATATCATTATCTTCCTTGTTCCAAGTGATCTCGCAGTTGGTGTTCTCAGTGTTTGTCTTGGCCTCTGGGCTTTATTAATGTAATTATAGACTCAAGTCACCAGTTGGGTGTATAATTGGGTGGATGGGATTATCTATATAGAACTAATCGCTGAAAAGTAGGGCAGAGCCAGAGATGTCCAAGAAATCAGCTGGCCCAACTGGTCCATTTTATAGATGTGGAAACTGAGACCCTGGCAAGTTAAGGGATCTGCCCTAAGCCACCACATGGCTGATCTGGGGAGATATCGGAGGACTTCAAAGGAACAAGTCTGCCCCTTTGATATAGATGGAATTTAAGTTCAATGAATGTCAATTAAACTGACTTCAGTTAAACATGTTGTCAAGGAGAGCTCCTCTCCCTTCAAACTATAAGAATCGGCACCCACAGCAAAACCATCCTCGGGCTTCCCTGGTGGCGCAGTGGTTGAGAGTCTGCCTGCCAATGCAGGGGACACGGGTTCGAGCCCTGGTCTGGGAGGATCCCACATGCCGCGGAGCAGCTGGGCCCATGAGCCACAGTTACTGAGCCTGCGCGTCTGGAGCCTGTGGTCCGCAACAGGTGAGGCCGCGGTGGTGAGAGGCCTGCGCGCTGCCATGAAGAGTGGCCCCCACTTGCCACAACTAGAGAAAGCCCTCACACAGAAACGAGGACCCAACACAGCCATAAATAAATAAATAAAATCAATTAAAAAAAAAAAAAAAAACCATCCTCAAGGGGGACCTGTCACTCAGTGTCATCCAAAAGGAACACAGGTACAGTAGCAAACGTGGCACTAAACATCCCATGCATACTCTCAGAATCCTTCCCACTCTTTCACACAGGAAGTACTATCCTACAATAGTCCTTCACCAATATTCTCCTCTTATTGTAAACAAACAAACAATAAGAGTTCTCCCAGTGCTAAGAACATAGTCGCTAAGCAGATGCACTGAGCCCTTTGCTAGACACTGGGAATAAATAGATGAAAAGACGTGCCCATTGCCTGTGAGGGGCTTAAACGCCAGAGAAGAGATGGGTGCTTATTCTAATTCCCCATGCTGCAAGGCAAACTTCACAAGGGCAGGGATATTTGTCAGGTTTTCCACTACCGTATCCTCAGTACTTCAGACAGTGCCTGGCACATGGTACGCATTTTTAAAATATTTGTTGAAATAAATGCTGGAGAGGGTGTGGAGAAAAGGAACCCTCCTGCACTGTTGATGGGAATGTAAATTGATACAGCCACTATGGAGAACAGTATGGAGGTTCCTTAAAAAACTAAAAATAGAACTACCATATGACCCAGCAATCCCACTACTGGGCATATACCCTGAGAAAACCATAATTCAAAAAGAGACATGTCCCACAATGTTCATTGCAGCACTATTTACAATAACCAGGACATGGAAGCAACCTAAGTGTCCATCGATAGATGAATGGATAAAGAAGATGTGGCACATATATACAATGGAATATTCCTCAGCCATAAAAAGGAACAAAATTGAGTTATTTGTAATGAGGTGGATGGACCTAGAGTCTGTCATACAGAGTGAAGTAAGTCAGAAAGAGAAAAACAAATACCGTATGCTAACACATATATATGGAATCTAAAAAAAAAAAAAAAAAAGGTTCTGCTGAACCTAGTGGCAGGGCAGGAATAAAGATGCAGGCGTAGAGAATGGACTTGAGGACACAGAGGGGGAAGGGTACGCTGGGACAGAGTGAGAGAGTAGCATTGACATATATACACTACCAAATGTAAAATGGATGGCTAGTGGGAAGCAGCCGCATAGCACAGGGAGATCAGCTCGGTGCTTTGTGACCACCTAGAGGGGTGGGATAGGGAGGGTGGGAGGGAGGCTCAAGCGGGAGGGCATATGGGGATATATGTATACTTATAGCAGATTCACTTTGTTGTACAATAGAAAGTAACACAGCATCGTAAAGCAATTATACTCCAATAAAGATATTAAATAAATAAATAAATAAAATATTTGTTGAATGAATAAATAATGAAAATCTTGCTGAGGAAGTTGGAGACAGCTTTACAGAAGACATTAGATTGAGCTGAGTCTTAAAGAAATTCTTTCTTGAAGGAAGAGTCCAAACATCCCAGTGGTAGAAGAGAGCCTTCTGGAACACTCAGGGCCCACGCAGGTGGTGTGATTGGATGCTGGGAGAGAAGGAGACGTAGGTCGAGGCTGGGTGGTGCAGGAACTTGTACCCCATCTTAAGGAATCTAGAGTTTGAATTTTTATCTTATAGGTGAAAAATTTTGAGCAAAATGTTTGCATTTTGGAAAAGCCCAGATAAGCAGCACTTAGCAAAGCTCACCAGCCCCACCACTCCCCAGGCCTTTAATCCTGAAGCCTTTAATCATGTGGTATCTACAGCAAACACCTCCCCCTCCCATCCAGTCTGCATCGTCCCTGCTGAGAAGCTCTCCTGAGCCATGTCCCTCTCGTGGGGAAGAAAGACCTGTATGAGCCCACCTGCGGGATTAGTCTCTGGCTGGCTTTTAAGCTCTGTCCATCAGTTCCTAGTCTGGATTCTCCTGGAAGCAGGCACTGGGACAAGGACTTGAGAATAAACGGGTTGCTGGGAATGAGACCGGAAAGAATAAGCCAGCCACTGGGGAGAGCGAGACACAGAAGGGAAAAACGAACAACAAAGGGTGATCTGCGCGTGAGCTACCACGGTGAGGCGCTGCAGCTCAGCTCCACGAGAACCTTGTAGACTGAATCTCGGAATTGTCCCCGGGGAAGGCCAAGAAAGCCCATCAACTCCTAACCCTTTGGCAAAGAATTATTGGGGGGGGGGGGGCATTAAATTCCAGGCACCTGGGGTCTGCCCTGCGCTCTGACCGGCAGAGCCCTCAGACAGAGAAGCAGAGAGACGTGGGCATCTGCAGGAGGGAGCTGTCCGCGTGCACAGAGGCCGCCTCTGTGGCTGCAGGGGATCTAAGAGGTGGCAAGGGGATGAGGGCAGCAGCAGCGGCCTCTGTACCACCTGCACCACCAGGCGTTTGTGTCCTTTTAAAAAGACGGTGGCAGGGGCTTCCCTGGTGGCGCAGTGGTTGAGAGTCTGCCTGCCAATGCGGGGGACACGGGTTCGAGCCCTGGTCTGGGAAGATCCCACGTGCCGCGGAGCAACTGGGCCCGTGAGCCACAGCTACTGAGCCTGCGCGTCTGGAGCCTGTGCTCCGCAACAAGAGAGGCCGCGACAGTGAGAGGCCCGCGCACCGCGATGAAGAGTGGCCCCCGCTCGCCGCAACTGGAGAAAGCCCTCGCACAGAAACGAAGACCCAACACAGCCATAAATAAATAAATAAATAAATTTATTTAAAAAAAGACGGTGGCAGAGACAGTACAGTACTATGCGTTCACAATTCTATTTCTTCTTGGGCACCCAGGAAGCCCACATGTCACAGGCTCCCTTGTAGTTAAGCCACCTCATCTGCCCCGTATAAGATGGACAGAAGTGATATAAAGTCACTTCCAGGTCTGGCCCTTAAGAACATCCCCTGTGAACCTCCGGTTTGCTTTCCCTTCCGTGACTAACTGGAAGGCCATGTGTTTAAAATGGTATGTTATGACTTTGTTAAATTAACATGTGTTAAGTGGAGCACGGGGCGCCGGATGGTGAGACAAGGTTCAACAACAGACCACAAGAGACATTGAAATAGACAAGTTTATCACTCACAGGTCCCAAGGGACCACACAGGGAGGTCAAGGCAGAGCACAGAGAGCACCTGCGGCAGGACCTGGGGTACATGCCTTTATTAGGGTGCATGGGTAGAATGGGTTGAGGCTCCCAGGTTAGGGCTGGATTAATCAATTCAACCTAAAAGAGTGCGGGCTTGGTAAGCATAAGGCACACAGATGTTGGGAGGGGAGGGAGACTGTTGATCACAAGAGCTATTGGAGAAGACATACCAAGAAACTTACATTTGCCTGTGACTCTGCAGGCTGCAATCTAAGGCATGTGCTTGCATGAAGGGGCTGGTGTCAGTTTAAGGCCCTTGCAGGCTGACGGATGCAGAGGCAGGAATAACATGAAGTGAAATTAGCTAAACTCTCGATATGGTAGGAACACAAGTCAGAAGGAGTATTTATCCCTGAGTCCCCACGTGGAGGAGCCCACCAAGGAAAGCCACTCAGATCACACCAGACCATGGTGTGAATGAGAAATAAACAGTTGAACCGAGCCCCTTAGATGTTCAGGCTTATTTGTTCCCCCAGTACAGCCCAGCCTATCCTGACTAATACGGCACCTACTTGGGCTCTGCTGAGAATCTCTGCATGTCCCACCAACATGTTCCTTTTCCCCTCTTCTCTTCATAACTTGAAAAGTATAGTTGAAGGCAATATTAGGACTTGGAACGGTGTGCTTAAGTTTCAAGGAATAAATATGCTTTGCTGAGTGATGTTCTCGCAGTTTGCAATGAATTCATGAAGCCCAGATGGTATAATAGCCTTGATAGCATCTCCCAAGGGCCCCTGCCCACTTTAAGACATCAGTTTGGGCGGTAAGGTTCAGCTGCCCACCCCCTCCACGTAATCTAGAGAAACTACCAATCACTGCTCAACTGCCTTGCACGCAGAAGCCCTCAGGGTCAGAGAATGCCATCCTGGAGGCCCATTTGCAATGATTATGTAATTAATATTATCATGATGTATAACTGCGTGTAATGGTTTTCATAGACAGAGACCTTTTCATCCCAGGCTATTCGTCAAAGCAAGGTGGCTTCTGGCTCTTCCTGAGTGACATTCAGGGGCATCCTTTGGCAACATTGTTTCTAGTTTTTATTGCGCATCTTTAAGTCTTTTCTTTGAAATCCATGGGTCCTGGAAGTTTTTGAACTAGGTTTTGTGGCTCTATGTCCCCTTCGTGGTTTTTAAAACCATCAGTTTACACAAATGCTTCATCATGGGCATTGACTCCTCCCAAAGTCAACTCAGATTTATTGACTGAGAAGGACATAACTGACCGAAACTTCACCCAGCTCAGTATTTGCCTAGAGACAATAAATCTCAACACGGACCCAAACTGAAAGTCGATGGATATGTATTGTTCCATACTTTCTTTTGACAAGAGTAGTCAATTGGATATGGATTTTGAAATAATTTTATTTTGATTGGAGTGTGGGACTAGCTTGACAGTGCCGGCTGGAAATAAAGGCTGGAAAGTATGATAGGAACAGTTGCCCCTTGTAATCCCATAGTTAAATGTGGTACTGTGAACAGCACTTAAAAAAGAAAAAAGACCCTGTCATCTATCAGGCATCCAGAAGGGCTGCTTTATGTGAGATGATGTCATCATAATGGCAGAGTGTGTTAAGCCCTCTGCGAATCCCCACCGGGTATTTGTCCTGCATGAGAATCAATTACAGAAAAGATAAATGGTGCATTAGAAGTGTCTTTTGGCATAGCTTTCACTTCTGATATATGTTGTTCTGCTGAGCAACAAACGATTTAGATAAACCTCAAGGTCATGTTTGGACCAGAGAGATGTTTTTCATTAGCCAGAGAGTGACCATCCTGATAAGAGAAACAGCAGCTTGTGGAAAACTGTAAGACAGCCGCATCCTCGGGGGCAGCCTGAGCAGCCTACCTGGGCCGCCTGGATTAGGCTGAAAGCCCTGCATATTACAGGAAGCCACGTCAGCATCCAGACCGAGGGTGAGCGACGTCCCTGCCATCATCTCCCAGCTACAGCCCCTCTGAGTCCACTGGGCAGTTATTGCTATGAACTGTAGTTACACCCCAAGGAGGGACCCTGGAGAGTGCATCTCCCCAGCGCAGATCTGGAAACCAGCTGAGTTGTGATATTTCCCCCCTGGGTCTGCGTTACCAGTTGATGGCCTGTCTTGGCCACACCTCTTGTTTTCCCTGAGACGTCTTCACAATTCCGCTTGTGAGAAGGGAGAGCGTGTTCATTCACGCCTCCTTTGGGTCACCTCGGCATCCACTTCCTTGCCACTGGGTCCTCAGACCCATTGCACCGGGCCTGCGTGCACTGCAACAATGTCATCTTTCTGTCATCCAAGCACTGTCATCCTTCTGTCATTCAATCCAGTGCCTGCAGTGGGCTCTCATTTAGGGCCCTGTCCTTTTAGGACCTCACTGCAGCCTCAGAGGCCTGTGAAATTCATGTTTTTATTCCAGAATCTTCACTGTATTTAGGGGACTCGATTGCCTTCCTTGGAAAAGGTTATCCTCCATATTTTCATAAAGAGAAATTCAAGTATCGTCTCTTTATACTGGGAAGCTTTCCCACCACTCCAACCTGGGGCGTCTTCTTCATTCTTACATAGATGCTGTAGATACAGAGAGCTCACGTCATAATCACCCGGTGATTTGTCATCTCTGTAGCCTGAAACAGTAAGAGCTATGAGAGATGATTTTCATCTTATTACCAATTATAAGCATGGCTCTTATTACCAGTTATAAGTGTACATTCAACAAGTGCTTTAGGAATAAATGAAAAAATCTTAGGATATTAAATGTCTATGCCCATATTTTTCTACCAGGGTCTATTACAGTTGGATTAAGAACTTCAGAGATTAGCTTCTGTTTTCCCCCATTTCTCAGAGTATGAGCCACAGAAACTCAGCAAAATGTAAGGACCACTTTAGGGGCCCAGATTCTCAGGCCTGGTTGCCATCTCTGGAGTATGTAGGGTGTGGGTGTGGACCAACCAGACAGAAGGGAACGGACCATAAGGGTGACGGATTCCAGGCTAATAAACACTGCTTTCTTGCTTGTGAATTTCTTCCTTCTTTCCAGAAGGTGGACCTGACCAAGAACAATGAAGTCAGCAAGAAGGTGGAGACCACTGTAAATCAGAGGCACCTGGCCTGCGTATCCTGGCCCTGCATCCCCACCAAGCTGCGTCCAAGTCCCCTCTCCGCTCACAGTTGCTCTGTCCCAGCACTGCCCACACTGCATTCTGACACCTGATTATTTCCCTGCATGTGCATTTACCCATGTTTAACCAGCTGATGTTCTAAAGCTAAGGTTGGGGTTTTTTTTAATAGCTTTATTGAGTTACAATAGACATATAATATTGCACATATTTTAAGTGTACAATTTGGTAAGTTTTATATGTGTGTGTGTGTGTGTGTGTGTTCATAAAACCACTACCACAATCAATATAGTGGGCATACTCGTCACCTCCCAAGGTTTCCCCATGTCCCTTTGTTACCCACCCTCTTCCCAGCTTCTCTATTCTCAGGCATCCACTGATCTGCTCTATTATTATCGATTAGTTTGCATTTTCTTGAGTTATATATAAATAGAATGATACAGTATGTGATCTTGTTGACTGGCTTCTTTCACTCCACATAATTATTTTGAGCTCCATCCATGTTGTTGCACATATTAATGGTTTTTTTTTTTTTTTTTAATTTATTTATTTTTGACTGTGTTGGGTCTTCGTTTCTGTGCGAGGGCTTTCTCTAGTTGCGGCAAGCTGGGGCCATTCTTCATCGCGGTGCGTGGGTCTCTCACTATCACGGCCTCTCTTGTTGCGGAGCACAGGCTCCAGACGCGCAGGCTCAGTAGTTGTGGCTCACGGGCCTAGTTGCTCCGCGGCATGTGGGATCTTCCCAGACCAGGGCTCGAACCCGTGTCCCCTGCATTGGCAGGCAGATTCTCAACCACTGCGCCACCAGGGAAGCCCTACTAGTTTATTTTTAAATAAGGTTTTTATAAAACTAACCTGAAAGTTTAGGGGTCTCCTAAAAATTGGAAAAGATTGGGTTCCTCAGATATTTTATATCATAAACTGCCTGGATTTGTTCCAGAAGTAGCAATCCTGATATCAGCAGGAAACCAACAAAAAGGAAAGACTCAGAACGGGAAAGGGGCAAATTACAAATGGAGATGAACAGTTAAGAGAGCCGAGAGAAGGAGCTGGAAACATCTCCTGAATTTCCTTCTGTCTGTAACTCTCTCCCCCGCAGTACTCCCCTGCGATCCACTGTCACCAATTCATCCTAATCTTTCACTGAAAGTATCTCCACTTCCCTCTTCTTCCAAATATCCCACCTCCGCTATAAATAAAGCCTTTTGTTTTTATCACCCACCTTTAGCCGAGCAAGAGAAAAAGTGAAATTTCCTCCTACTCCATCTCACTGGAAACGCCACTGAAGCTGTGTTTAGAATTTTGAATCCACGGTGACTTGAGACAAATCTTTCCTTTTCAAATCCCCATGTAATGATGCCAGAGCCTGGCTTCATCTGCCTTCCCCACCACATCTCGGAGACCTCAGCCCAACTCGGGGACATTACCCATTCGTTAGAAAGCACGCTAATCCCAATATATTATCCAGGGAGCCAAGGATAGATGCCTTGTCAAGTGGAGGCTTCTTTTGAGTTTTACTCTCTATAAAGAAATATTGGGTTGGCCAAATAGTTCATTCGGGTTTTGTAACATCTTACGGAAAAACCCAAATGAACTTTTTGGCCAGCCCAATACCTGTAAACGTATACTTCCCTTTGTCATAACAAGCCAGCTCTGGGCACCATGTCCACTCATAGGCTGCTACTCTTCCAGCCTCAATCCTATCAACCTAGAAGAGTTGTTTCTCATGCCCCAATTGCCTTTTGAAACCCTTCAATGTTACACATTGAAGCCCTCCCTTCTTGACTTCTGCTGTACAGGCCCCTAAATCCCAGAAAACTGACTGCAGTGAGAATTCCAACTTTCAGCAAGCTATGCGAGAGACACTGGGTTTGCTATTTGTTTTGTGAAAAGTCCATTTATCCTCTGTGTTTGTTCCAGGCCGGCTAACATAACTTACCTATTTAATGGGCATACTTTAATGCACTAAATAGCACAGATTCCAAAACTATGGTTGAAGGCAGAGCAAAATGATTCCCTTGTAGATAGAGAAGGCGCCACTCCAATTACTGTAAAACCTGGACATGAATTGCCAGGCCCAAAGCAATCCTTCATCCCGACTAGCGGTGAGAGTCTGGCCATTCCTTCACCCCACTCCTCACAAGTGGAGGACTCTTTTTCCCTCCCACTCCCCTAAGCGTCCTATGTCAAGAATTTACTCAGGCTCCTAGCAGGAGGTCTAATTACCTGTGACTTAACTGGTCATGCTGTAGCTGTGCAGAGTGGCAAATATTCTGACGAGTCTTCAAGAACCCTTCTCTACCAGGTCCTGACCTGTCTTACCTAACTTATCTTCTGCATCCCTCAAACCCTCCTTCTGGACCATGAAAACCCCATGGGCTTTTCTTTCCTTGGTTCATTTTTTACATTGTCTCCTTTACCTGGATCGTCTCCTTGGTCTTCACCTCACCACCTCATCTACTGAAAACCTGTCCATCCTCGAAGTCCTAGACCTGAGTGCTCCCTGGTCCCTCATGCTCTCATAAATCCCCCAGCCCAAAGTGATTTCTTTCCCTTTTCTTCTTAAAGCACTTAGTTCATTCCATAAATATGGAAGTTGTCAGATTCTGCCTTGATTGTAGCCGGAGCAGCCTAGATGTCTATCACCTTGGGGCGGACGTGTCAGAGGACCTTTGGGCAGGCACCATGCTTTCACATGGATTAGTGCACTTAATCCTCAAAGAACTGTCTACGTTCCAAAAACGTTATTTAACTTGTCTAAGATCATAGAGCTAATAAGTCATAGATTTGAACCTAAGGCAGTTTGAGTCTTGCACTTAACCAAGGGACTAGACCGTAAGCTCTTAAGAAGAACAGCTCTACAGACCTTACAATGTGCCTTCCCTATTTGTAATAGTCACATACACAACACACACACACACACAAAATCCAACTTTTATAAATATTTATTTTATATTTACATGTAACTAGATACAGATATATCTCACATAAATAAAATTAATGAGTAGAATATGTATTAGTTTCCTGTGGCTGCCATAACAAATTACCAAAAGCTTGGTGGCTTAAAAAACAGAAATTTTTTCTCTTGCATTTCTGGAGGCCAGAAACCTGACATAGCTATCACTGAGCCAAAATCAAGGGGTTGGCAAGGCCATGCTCCCTCTGGAGGCTCTGGAGAAGAATCCGTGCTTTGCCTCTTCAGGCTGCTGAGCATTGCCTGGTTTGTGACAACATCACTCCCATCTCTGTCACATGGCCTTCATTTCTGCTTGCTTCGCTTATGTAAGGACACTTGTGACTGCATTTAGGGCCCGCCCAGATAATCCAGGGTAATGTTGTCATCTCAAGATCCTTCACTTAATCACACCTACAAAGATCCTTTTTTCCAAAAAAGGTGGCGTTTATAGGTTCCAGAGATTAGAACATGTTAACTTTGGGAGCCATTGTTCATCCAAGTATAATGCCCAACCTTGGTTCTTATTCCTAAGTCACAGGTGTCCATTGGCAGCTGATCTTTCTTACAGATTAACATGCTCCAAACTGAAATTAGACTTTGTAGGAATCACCTCCTCTGTCCCTGAAGTACAGAGAAGCACTAAAAACAACCAGAATCTCACAAAGGACTTTAGGAGAAGCTGGATTTCAATCATGAAAACTATAGTCTTCGATAGAAAACAGAAACAGAGCTCACTCCCCTCAACAAACATATTGTAGGTCACATTTTTATGGCTGAATCAACAAAATGCTCTCCATAAACTACACTTATGTGCAACACAAACTGTTTAAGAAACACTCCTGCTGCCAAGATGAGAAGTAAACATGGCCCGTTCCTTACCCTAGTGTCTCAGAAAATTCTTTCCCATGTAGCTCAAGGTTGCCTGTGCTAACAGCAGGGATAGCATATCATCCTCCAGTGACCAGCCGGCTCCGCCTCTGTTAGGGGCCCAGAGAATCTCAGAGCAGAGAGCATGAAGCACATCAGGGCTCTGTGGAAGAAACCCCAGACAGCTGTTGTCGGAGGGGGTTACAGAAGCATCTTAACAAGGGCCAATCTGAAATCGCACGCTTACGTGGAGCCCACCGGCCTCTGACAACCTCGATGCGTGAGTCTTTGCTAACAAACCCTCTTTTTGGGAAACAACTTCACTAGGAGATGTTCAGACACGGACAATGCCCAGTAGGCCTTTGGTCAATATGATTTTATGGTTTATTTAAAAACGGTTAAATAGCTATTAAGCTTCCCTCTCTCTGGCCAGCATCCCTGCCTTCCCGCCTTCATATAAGTCACGCGTGCATTCGCTCCCTCCTTCTAAAACTCTCGGACACATAAACACACACACTCTCTGTGGTTTCATTGCTCCATTATGGAGAGGAAACATCAGGATTTTTCCACCTCTGCTGAGCGTTAAGAATTCAGTCGCAACCACGAACGTGAGCTGACCGGCCCCCAGTGACAAGACTCTGGCCCTTATGAGCCAAACCAGCTCTCTCTGCACTGAGATGCAGCCAGGGGCGCGGCGGAGGGGGGCGTGGAGGGGGTCCTTTCTGATCCATTCTCTGTTTCAAACAGCTCGATAAAATTGATAGAATTAGAAAGCTTTCTTTTCTTGGTGGCAGTTCAACCTACTCTGTTTTATTTCTGCTGGGTTGGCACTAACTGGCCAGCCAGGCCGTTAACCACGTTTATTACTCTCGGTCCAGGAAGTCTAAGTAAACGCAGCCAGAGCTGCAGTACCTGCTCCCTGCGGACCCTCTGGGCGAGGCAGGAAGTCCCCTCCAGGAGCGGATTTCAGTGGTTGCTGGCTGGATGGCCATTTTGATCAGGAGCCAGCCCCGGCTTCTCTTCCAATGTCACGCTTGGAGGAAACTCGGCAGCCGTGACACCTCTCCTGGGACACTGTCATCCAACTGTTACACAGAACATGGATTTGCCTGACAAGCCTGAAACAGCAAAAGGTTTTTCTCCCAAATCCTTTATCTATGCATCCCAAGAAGGTTTCGGTTAGGATAGAGCTATATTTTATACCACTTGGCATGTTGGCAATTCTCTCCTTCTCTAACCTGTGATTTCGAATAACAGCATGTAAGGACGTGAAGTTAACACAATAACCAAATTCCGTCTTAGTATGAGCAAGAGAGAAAGCAGAGATCTTCACAGCCCGCTCCATTAAAACTCACAAACTCAAGGATGCTAACTTTTTACCTTTTGAGTCACAGAACAAATCTTTATTAGCTGAAAGAATAAAGATGATGTCCTCAGCAGTTTAAAAGTAAGATCTGAAATTCAGAACCCGATTCATTAACATTAATTTCTTCACTCACTGGAATAGAGGAAATAGAGGGTTTCATCCATCTCTTAGAGAACATGAAACTCTTTAGTTCCTTCTTGGTCACATCTATTTATCATGCAAATAAAGGAGTCTTCCATTTCACCAAAAGCGGAAAATGTCAGTGCTTACCCTGCATGCTGTATTCCTGCAGGGACTCACAGGAAAGAAGAGAGGGGAGAGAGAGATGGGAAGTAGCAGAAGGTGTGGGGAGAAGAAAAGATCCAAAGTCTCAAGGAAGCTGCTGACTAAATACATTGGCCTTTGTTAGATAATTCTTCTCATCCCAAATATTTGCACATTTATACAGAGAACACACCCTATTAAGTCCAGCAGACAGACCTGGTCTTCTATAAACAATCTAGTGGCTTTTTAAAAACACAGAAAAGGAAGAGCTGATCCTTCCTGCCACCTCCCCCCTCCCCAGAAAAACCCTCCCCCATGATGCCTGATGATCCTTCGTCCCAGTTTATTTCTGTGTATTGAGAATGGCCTTCTCCTGGGCATTCTCTTAAAATACACACTCCTTCCAGCAGAAGTCATATGTCAAATCCCTTGCTTGTTAGTATGCACGATACTTTCAAATTTTTCAGCAAAGGAGAAATCAAGAAGATTTAAGGCCATGAAGTGGAGTAAGGGCAACAGAAATGGAGGTCAGGGGTGGGACCCCCTGTTGGCCTGTATGGAGGCTCTACCCAAAATTGGACAGGTGTTCAGGATCCAGTCCAGTGAGCGAGGCTGGGAGAGTAGAAGATGCTTTCGTGGGTGGGGGGAACATCCCCCTTCCTCCTGGCTGACTCAGGGCCGCAGCAGGGCACACGGCTTGGGGATCAGCTCCCACTTTTCCCCTCAGCCAGGAGCCTTTGTGGGGTACACAGACTGCACAGCCAGGTGCAGTGGCTTTGGCAAGAAGACACAACCTCAACAAGTTCACTTAGGGACTGGCCCTGAGGAAACAACTTTCATCATAAAACAAAAGAGAAAAAGACCTTTGGGCCTATTGACATTCCTCGTGTTTACTAGGAGGTGCATTCATGCTCCTAGGAAGCTTCCTTTGTTTTCGCTCTCAGTAAACCAGATGTCTTCTACCCTCTAATGGCTGAGATGTCAGGGTGTGCACTCACTGTAACCATCTCAGAATATTCTCCACGCCTTTTCTCTGTCTGAAGCTAGAATCTCCCATCTCCCCCAACCCTATCTCCCCCTTGTCTCTCCATTCCCCCGGACATAAATAAGGGGGGGGATGGTGGAAGGGTTCGTGGCGTTTGCATTGCTGGGTTACTGTTCAAGAAATAACTGATGAGCCGACACCATTCTAGACCTAGAGAAGACTCTCTGCCTACACTTTCAAAACTCCAGCAATCCCAGGGAATCCAGCCTCATCTAGAAATCTTCACACTGACTTCCATGCCACAAGGGCAGAATCAAATATGTCTAGCTCTCTTGCCCAGGGATGCACAGGCAGAAAGTGGAGGAGCTGGGATTCGAACCCGGGAAGTGTGACTACAGAGCCCCAGGGTTCATGGCCACCATGCCTGCACAGCCTCCCAGAGAGGGTGCAGTGAAGACGGGGGGCGTTCTGGGAATCCTCCTCCAGGTTCAGATTCTGTCTTTCAGGTTTGGCCTCTGATTTCTTGCTCTGCACCCCAGGAACCTGCCTTTCAAGTGGAGATCATGCCAGTGAGCAACCTGGCAGGGTCAAGGTAATAAGCCCCTGGGTCCCATAAGAGCAGCCACTGCCATTCAACCAGAACCAAATGTTACTGAACAAATAAGCTTAACTATGGGTAACTAGGATGGCCAGAGGCTCCTTCAGGCTTGCCTTCACATGTCATGGCCAAAAAGATAAGCCTTCAGGCTAAGGAGGACAAACATAAGCAGCCTACTGGGTTGCCTTGCTAAACATGATAACTACAGACTAGGAGAATGAACAAGCAGTGTCTTATGCTTTCTCCCTGTCAGTAGGGGCTACCTAGTAAGCATTTTCTATTGATGAAAGCATAGAAATTAAACCTCAAACCATCATCACTACACTTGGATGTATTGTTCTTGTGTAAGAAATACTTGGAAAATTCTTACAGGTTTAAAGAAATTTCTCTTAATTTTCAGCTAAATTTCTAAATAAAGAGGCAGGTCACTGGAATGACCAATATATTTCCCCTCTAAATCATGGTCTCATGTTTGATTTTCCTCTTGCACATCATTAAATTAATACCCCAAATTTATATTGTTTAAATAGCTGTAAAAGACACATTTTCCAATATATTAGATGTATGCTTTAAATATATTTTTATCATAATCTTGGAGCTAAAGGTTTAGCTTCAGTGTGTGGAAAAATGTCTCCCACATAACCTATTTGGAAAATAAAGTTTGAAAAAAGAACAAACCTTATTATCGAAACAACTACCAAATCAAACTTACTTGCAGTCAGAAAAGGTCTAATTTTACCTCAAACAAATGTATTAATAAAAGCGCTCGTGAAAATTCCCTTTGTTCTGTATTCTAATTCTAAAATGGATGAATGGAAGGATGGATGGACAGATAGATGGATGGATGGACAGACAGGTGGACGGATGGATGGATCAGAGTCCCATCATGAGCTTGCCACCTGGATGACACAAGTTGTCATCTCCTTCAAAATTTTTTAAATTGTGGCTAGAAACAATGAACTGTACAAATAAAATTTACCATTTAACATTTCTGCGTGTACAGTTCAGTCGTGTTAACTACATTCAATATTATCCAGCCCCTAAGAATGTATAACATATATACCTACACTCTCATTCCACATCTCCCCCAAAAAAGATAAGTAAAGAGATTAGCATATGATCTGGTAACAGGTGTCATGAAAAATTAATATATACCAAGCTGAAGGAATGAAATTTTTAACACCCCCCAGCAGGGCAGGGGTTCATTCCCTGCCCCTTGCATGCCTTATTAATGATAATGACCATTTAATCACGTCCCCTGGTAGTGGGGGAAACATCTTGTTCCCATTCATTAGGTCACAGTAACTTTTTTGTTGGCCCAAAGTGCTTGGGATAAGGTTCAGTGCATAGTGTCACTGACAACCCTGCTAATTGAAATCCCATCTGAAGCCCTGCACCTACATAATGGAGACCAGCCGAACAATCTCATGCCTTTCCTAACATCTTCCTCCTGCTCCCATCCTGAGCTCTTGTACGTAATCCAGCAGCAAGCCCATGTTCTAAAGGGTTTAGACAACTCAGCAATTGAGTGCCACTGTGACCCAATATTTACAGGAGAAAATTAAATGTTTGTTGAATGAACACATATGGGCATGCAGGAATGAATAGAGCAGGGAACAAATGGATAAAGAGTGGAAGGCAACAAAAAGAGTTTGGGTCCCTGGTGCCAAAGAAAGTCAGAATGACACTCAAGTGTTTTCATCTTTCTTGTTAAGCACAGCTATGACTTGGTCAACGCTAATAAAGTCCTCAAAAATAGCTAATGAATTGTTCAATACAGCTAACTAACCTTACATCCTGACCTCAGAAAAGATCAAACCATTCAATGACCCAACTCCACAGCCAGGTAGAAAGTCTCGAGAACTTTTCCTCAGATATCCTTCAACAGAATGGGCACCCAGCGCCCTCTACACTTCAGACTCAGAAGTTGTTTGGATTCGTGTTTTCCTGCCCTGTGGATTGACATGCGCATCTATCCTCTAACCAAATGCTTCATGCTGTACCCAACGAGTCTGCTCTGCCCAGCCTTCACCGAGGGGGCTTCCGCTCACCCAGCCTCCCCCTCTGCTCAAAGAAACACCCAATTACCCCACACTCTGACCTACTCGCAACGCTACAATTCACTGATTTTGACAATTAATCACATCCTTAAAAATGAGGAGGCACTAAGCAGATGCCAGGGAGAAATTAACATGACAAAACTTTCTACAATTTGTGGGGAATTCTCTTAGAGAGAAGGTTTTGTCTGTGCCACCTCTGTCCCTGCATCATTTCATACCTGTATCTCAGGTTACAACCTAAGTAAGTCGGTCGTGTTGCAGTCAACCAAATTTCAGCCGACTTTGAAGTGCTGATTGCGTCTGGAGGTTGCCTGAGTTTAGTTATTTTTTAGCACCTTGGCCTATCATAAAAACACCCTCTCAAATCCCAGTATTTTTCCTCTTCTCGCATAATGACTTCAGAATGTATTATTGTTGAGAAACTCCATTCTCTCTGCCAACAAGTCCCCAGAGGGAAGCTCGAACAGAAGAAGTTTGTACAGTCACTTCGTGAGATAGTCGCTCATCCACTGGACCTAATCAAGTGTTCCAAGACATGGCCCATAGCTGACACCCTGAGCTGCCCTATTTGTATGTGTGCTTTTGCTCTTCCTTCCCTTTAAAAAGATATGGGAAAAACCTGTGCTTTTTCTTTCACAGCAAAATAAAATGGGCAAAATGAAGGGACTATTTTTGTGGGAGTGCTAATAGAGATTCTGGCCTGTAAGTAAAAAGACTTTACGGGGACCAGAGGACTAATTAACAGGTCAGCCAGATAATGCACTAATGCAGGAGGCTATGTGTATTTAAAAACCAGGGCTGAGCGTGTACTGCGGGCTGCTGCTGATTTTACAGCTGCCCTTTTGGCCCCATGGAAGAGCATTAGCGTGGGGTGGAGAGTGGAGATGACCTCAGTCCCAGCCCCAATTAATGCTTCCCCTTCTCCTCCATAAATCAAGAGATATATATTTAAGTGAAGACCTTTCAGAAGCCTGCCTTTGGAAGCCATGATCTTCTTGATAGTTTGATGAACAGTTCAAGAAGCATATCTGCCACTTAGCACAGCCTGAGAGACACACAAGATGATGATGGTCTTGCCTTGTCAGAGTTTACATTCCATGGAAAGGGGCCCGATGTCCACTTTCTCTGTGTGTTAGTATCTCTCATGTGGAAGGTTGAATCTGTGTGCGCACGTGCATCTGGCCTCCCTTCAAACAGAAACTTCTGTGAGCTGGCAGGCTTGCCCACTGGCTATCAATGTCCCTAATGGGGATCCAGGGGCATCTTCGGTCCGCCAATGCCTTCCAAATGAGCAAAGAAATATTACCTGTGGGGTTGTTTTCGAGTTATGTGTTTCATTAAAGCTTAAAACATCTGAGTATCAGCCCCATTTTTCAATGAAAGCAGTGAAGACTTTACAGAGAGCATGTATGTAAATAACTGACGTCAGCATTCTCAGGGATGGCCCTGAGCAAAATGGTGAGCTCACCAAAATGTGTGTAACAAGTTACCACAAATATAGTGCTTTAAATCAATACAAATTTATCATCTTACAGCTCTGGAGATCAAAAGTCTGAAATGGGTCTCACTGGACTAAAATTAAGGTTGTCAGGAAAGGCTGCATTTCTTTCCAGAGGCTCTGGGGGAGAATCCATTTCCTTGCCTTTTTCAGCTTCGAGAGGCTTCCTGCATTCCTTGGCTCATGGCCCCATCCTCCATCTTCAAAGCCAGCAGCAGAGCAATCTCTCTCTTACTCTGATCTTCATCCTCTCTCTTCTACACTGAAAAGACCTTTGTGATTACCTGGGGCCCATCTGGATAATCGAGGATAATCTCCCAATTTTAAGGCCAGCTGATTCCAACTTGAATTCCCCATCGGTTCCAGGAATTAGGACTTGGACATCTCTGAGGGGCCATTATTCTGCCAACCACAGAGGGTCTGCAATGCCCCCTTTCTTCACTCTAGTCCCTCCTCAGGAGTATTTCCTCCTGCACTCAAGAGTACTAGTTATCCTCATTTGGAGAGGACAATAGTTTACTTTACTTGATGGTTACACAGGGCTCCTGGCTTCGCCAGCATTTCCTCTTTGTCTTTAACAGAGATTCAGTTTATCATATTGGTTTGCCTTTTCATTATACCATCCGTTTCCATCAATTTTATCAGCCGAACTGTTCCTTAGCCTCTTTTCTACTCCTAACTCCATGACTTCTTTCATGGAATCCATGGAGCACCAAACTGAACTGTACTTAGAAAAAGGACCCTCTAGACAATATCCAAAATATATAAAGAACTCATACAATCCAACTTCAAAAAACCAACGTGATTAAAAATGAACAGAAGATCTGAATAGACGTTTTTCAAAAAAAAAAGACATACAGATGGCCAGCAGGCTCATGAAAAGATGTTCAAAATTACTAATTATTAGGGAAAGGCAAATCAGAACTTTGATAAGATATTACCTCACACCCATTAGAATGGCTGTTATCAAAGCGACAATAAATTTCAAGTGTTGGCAAGGATATGGAGAAAAGGGAACCCTCACACATTGCTGGTAGAAATGTAAATTGGTGCAGCCGCTATGAAAACAGTGTGGAGTTTCCTCAAAAAATTAAAAGTAGAACTACCATATGACCCAGCAATTTCACTTCTGAGTATTGATCTGAAGAATATGAAAACACTAATTCAAAAAGATACTTGCACCGTTATGTTCATGACAGCATTATTTACAACAGCCAAGATATGGAAACAACCTAAGTGCCCATCAGTGAATGAATGAATAAAGAAAATGTGATACACACACACACACACACACACACACACACACACTGGAATATTAGCCACAAAAAAGATGAAATCTTGTTATTTTTGACAACATGGATGGACCTTGGGAGTATTATGCTAAGTGAAGTAAGTCAGATGGAAAGAGAAAAACACCATATGATTTCACTCATATGTGGAATAGTTTTAAAATAAATAAAATAAACAATTCACACAAAACAAAAACAAACCTATAGATACAGAGAACAGAGTAGTGATTACCAGAGGGGAAGGGGTATGGGGGGAGAGCAAAATGGATAAAGAGGGTCAACTATATGGTGACCAATGGAAATTAAACTTTTGGTGGTGAGCTATAGGGTATACAGAAGTTGAAATATAAGTTTGTACACATGAAACTTATATAATGTTATAAACCAATGCTACCTCAATGAAAAAAAGAGAAAGGACCCTCAAAAGAAAGGTCCCAGGAGGTGGGTGAAACGGGGGAAGGAAATCAAAAGGTACAAGCTTCCAGTTATAAAATAAATAAGTCACAAGGATGTAACATACAGCATTGGTGATGTTAGTTAATAATACTGTATTGCATATTTCAAAGTTGCTAAGAGACTAGATCTTAGAAGTTGTCATCACAAGAAAAACATTTTTGTAACAGGGTGTATGGTGACAGATGTTAAACTAAACTTATTGTGATGATCATCTCACAATATAGACAAATACCAAATCATTATGTTGTACACCTGAAACTAATATAATGTTATAGGTCAATTATGCCTCAATTTTTAAAATAAATAAATAAGTTGGGAGGGAGAGGGAAGGAAAAAGGAGAGAGCAGTCCCCTCGCACCCTAAGCTGTGCTCCTCGGCTCAGTGGGAAGGGCTCACCTGCCTGAAATCGTGGGTTAGGACGTTTCGCTGATTCTACCTGCAGAGGGAATCTGCTCATTCCCAGCACAGATTCACGTCTATTTCTAATTTATCTCTTTACTTTCTCCAAAAAGCCTGTCCTGGATTCATGAAATACTGATACTTATCATCGCCAAGCATTTTGTTGAAGCTTGAATGGTGAAATGCATTGTATGTCTACAGGAATTGCTGGTGTGATGTTAGGATCGCTTAACTGGCTGAAATAATACCTCCTCCACTGGATAGGGTCTATGATTCACTTATTAGGGAATCATTCCTCTAACTTGAGGCTTCCTTCAGATGTTAAAATGAAAATTCCTGTGGAAGGGCTGATGCATTTAACATGGTCAGTTGTTCGTTACCTCCATCAGAACAAGTCTGGTATTTCCTCAGCCAAGTCGGAGAGGTGGCGGAGATAGAGAGCATGAACGTAGAGACTTTCCTTTCTGACTTCTACCCAGCTGAACCCACTTCCGCAGGGAGTTCAAGTCACAGGTCCACATTTCACCAGGACTCTGATCCGCAGTCAGTTTACGTAAGCCAAGCATCTTCCGCAGAAAACGGTGGTACCGTCTAGAGCATCTTCTTCAGACCTTCTGCCCCCCGCCTGCCCTCAAAGTGCTTATAACTCTCAAGGCTCATCTGCCAAAATCCAGTAGTTGGGGTGTCTTGGAATCATGGGGCACGGTGGAGATGACCCTCGGGATGTTACTGCATACGAGTCAAGGGAGCTTTCCTCATCTCCCCCACCTCCCAGGATGGTGGTGAGGACTAAATGTGACAAGTGCTGCTGTCGTTCAGCCTCTTTCCGGGAGAAAAAGAGGAAGTGAAGAGAGTTAAGAGAAGGAATGAACACTTGATTTCACAGCTTTTCCTTAGTGGTTGAAATGGAGAGCCCACAAAGTACCAAGCACAGAATCACCTGCTCCTACAGACGTTGCCTCATTGAATCCCTACAACCACCACTTGCTAAGTGAGGAAACAGGCTGAAGATGTGATGTAACTTGCCAAGAGGGGGAGGGAGGTAAGGGACAGAGCTGGGGCTCCTGACTCTTCCTTCAGAATCTCTCTCCCCTTAAATAATAGCAACCCAATCCCAGAATGGTCAGTAGACACCTCTATAGGCCTGCCTATTGTTACCGTTTTTATAGTAAGTTGATATCTAATTAAATAGATATTAAGAAGTGTCCTTGCAATGTGCCAAGCTCTCTGCTAAGCATGTGACATGCAATGTCACATTAAAACTCACAACCACCCAGTGAAATAATATCAACCCCACATTGCCCCCTTCATTCACAAGGTGAAAAGCTTGATGCTCAGGGAAGTTAAGTAAGTGTCTCAAGGTCACAAGGCCAGTAAAAAGGAAGAGTTCTCGGATTCCAACCTAGGTCAGTCTGATTTCAAGTAATTTCAAGTTATATCGACTGGGGTAGAGAGAAAAGGAACACCCCCCATAGGTTTGCTTTTACTAGATTCACCATAGTGCACCATGGAAAAGAGGACAGCACTTTTGGAAAGAGACCTAAAATTGCAGAAGACCCTGAGTTTAGAGGAAAATCAAGACAAGAGACTCGAAAGGGTTACTTAGGAATGAGTCAGCTATTGCTCACGGCAATTCAGTTTACTTAATTTTTGAAAAGAGAAAAAAAGAGAGAGGAAGTTAAGGTCTTTTCTTCTTTTTTTTTTGAAAAGTAAAATACCCAACCAGGGAATGCTCTCCGCCCCACACAGCATCCATCATACGATGCTGCAGACTTTCTGAAACCATCAACCGTGTATGTGTGTGGAATTATTCCCACATGGAAAGTGGCCGAAACTCTGGCGCATAAGGCTCGTATAACTGCTGAACAGAGAGGAGGAAAGACACTCTGGGGAATTCGCTGCCTGGTGGGAGGGGAGACCAGATGACCCAAGAGCGCTGAGCCCTCCAGACACACAGCAGCACAGAGGAGAAACATCTCACACCCAGCAGGTGCACAGAGAAGGCCGAGCTACCGTGGGCCGTGGGGACCGGGCATCATTACGATAACCATCCTTAGCTTCTCCCCAGCCCGACGGGCCCTGCTGTCCGAGGCCTGGTGAGGCGACACAGGCTGCTGCCGGGCACAGCCAAGCCCACCCTGGCCCCCATCATGCTCAGAACCCTCCCCTCGGCAGGCTGCCCAAGCTGATGGATTGCATCCTGTCAGGATATTGATCCTAGTGAACTAGGGGACCCTTGGCTGTGATTAAAAGAATCTGAGCATAAAGAAAAGTCTTGAACTATAGATGATACCAAGCCACTTGGGAGACATTGCCAGAAAATCAACTCCAAACAGTTTTAATGGAATGTGATCCAGACGTTAAGCATCTACCGAGTGGGGCGAGAGGAGGTCCCCCACAGCCAGCAGATGGCTCCCACCGGCAGGAGGTCCCAGGAAGTTGTCCTACAAATGTTGAGTCCTTGGGCCTCGTGTGGAGGTCATTCAGGCACCAACACTTTTGCAAGATGACCCTGTATCACATCCCTTTAGTGAGAACGACCCGGCCCCCATATAGCAAAGGCCCAAGAGGGCAATAAGCCTGTGGCCACCGTGTAGCCCCCATCACCCAGACTCCCAGCACCTCTTCCCTCCTGAGTCCACGGTGAATAGAAAAGGCCCCTGCAGGTCCAGGTCTCTCCACATCTCCCCCATCCCCAGCTTCAGAGTCTCCCAGGAGTTAATGATTCTTCTTCCCCCCCTCCTGTGCTCCCTTCTCCTGCCGAAGTCATCTGCCCGCCGCGCTTGGTGTCCTTGAGCAAGGCAATCGGACCATTTCAGGTAAGTGAGGCGCTCGTGTCCTTTGAGACCCAGGCTGATCCCTGAGAAACAGAGGGCCCCTTGGTGGCTTCCGGGCATGAAAACGACTTGAGCAGAGGTAAATGGGGAAGCAGGTAACATGACATGGCTCTTCAATGGGATCTGAAAACCTGAATGAGAGCCGTGTCAACGGTTCATTGCATTCTGTGATGGTTTTCAAAATGCGTTTCCACGGAGGCCAGTTCCGCGTCTAATTCATCTTTCTCTCTCCCACCACAGGTGCTCCACATAACAACAACACGCTTCCACTTACACTGCATTTCACCGTCGGCAGGGTCCCTCCCCATCAGTCATTCGTCCCCGACACCCTCTGGGCACCTAGTGTGTGCCAGGCACTGTGCTGGGTCACAGGAGTGAAGGACATTGGTGCCCCTGCCCCACAGAGCTCCGTGCTGGGAGGAGGAAACTTAGAACACAGTGCGACAGACACACGACAGAGAAGCCCCCGTGCACGCCCAGACCGGCGGGGGCCAGCTGAGGAAGCTTTGTGGTGGTGACCCTCAGCCCAGTCCTGGGGCCGGCTGTGATTCTAGACAGCAAGGAGAGGTGAGCACAGAGCAGCGCGGGGCCGGCTAAGCGGGGGCTGCGAGCGTCACCGTCACAGCCCTGGGGAGGGCACAGGTGGAAGGACAAGGCCAGCAGGGGTCTGAGTTCACGGGGCTTGTGCCCCCGGCAAAACGTCTGGCTTCTGTCACAAAAATCACGGCAGGATTCGAAGCAGAGGGATGACACCACCGCATCCACATTTGGGAAAGGTCCTTCTGGCTGCAGGTGGGAAGGGATGAAGCGTGGCTGGGTGTGAGGAGGCCGGAGGTGGGGAAGCAGGTCGGAGAGCAGGGGACCCACTCCCTGGGTGGCTGTAAGGAGAAGGGACACAGATGGAGAAACGGTTCGGAAAAGCAACGGCTCCTCTGTGACCCCTGGACCAGGGTGAGTGCAGGAGGTCAGGCTGATTCCTAGGGTCTGCCTTAGAAGCCTGATAGAAACTGGGGTCATTTGTGAGGCCAGGAATTCGGGAGCAGGGAGGGGGTCAGAGAAGGAATTGGCCATCAAGTCAGGTAGGGGCTCGCATAACACCCCGGGCAGGTCTGTGCGGAAACTCCTCTGGGCTCTGAGCCCTGGACACGGGCTGGACGTGGAGCTGTGGACCCGGGAAACCGCAGGGCGAGCCGAATCCTGGTGGGTAATGTTGCCCAGGGAAAGCACACAGGATTACTTAAACAACAAGCACAGCAAAAGAATCAAGGGTGTGGAGAGAACCCAGGAGACACCTATATTTAAGAAACTATAGAAAAGGGGGAAAAATCCACAAACAAGGCTTCTTAAAAACCTGAAAAAGAAAAAAAAAAATCAGGAGAATGGTGCCATGAAAACAGTGAAGGGAGGGAGGGGGCCTCAAGTACTCTGAGTCTGATTCGTTCTCATAGCAACATCATTGTTCCCATCTCACAGAGAAGAAAACTGAGGTTCAGAGAGTCAGGGAGGTAAGCAACCTGTCCGAGGCTCTTCATTTAGAGAATAGGCTCCAACCCAAGTCTTCAGTGTCAGCCCAGCTCAGGCCTCATTCCCCAGGGCCACCTCCTACAGAGCAGATCTTAGGTTCATTCATTCATTCATTCATTCACTCGTTTATTCATGAAAACCGTAACTACTTCTTATGGTCAGAATAAGTCACTGCAGGAGGAGGGAGTGTTCCACACAAACGGGCTGGGGAACCAACTGAACTGAAGAGGGGTTCTGCAGGTGTGGAGGCCAGACCCACGTTTGTTAA
This sequence comes from Balaenoptera ricei, assembly GCF_028023285.1. Taxonomy (NCBI): domain Eukaryota; kingdom Metazoa; phylum Chordata; class Mammalia; order Artiodactyla; family Balaenopteridae; genus Balaenoptera; species Balaenoptera ricei. The sequence goes on from NC_082645.1 coordinate 91,633,832, forward strand.
AACGCTCCCCACCTGCTCCGGCTCGTGCCCTCCGCAATCCCGGAGGGTCCCTGCCAGGTTCACACAAGTCAGAGTCTGAGCCACAGCGGTGGCGGCCCCTGAGGCTCCCAGACAGTGAGAGCGGGGCTGGCTGCGCAGGTGTCGGGTCGGAGCTGGGCGTCTTCCCTGGACCCTGGCACCGCTGCCGCCTCCCTGCTCCGCGGGGCGCCCTCCCTTCCGTGCGCGAGCCTGCAGCGCCCCCTGGTGCTCGGCGCCGGCACCAACACATTCCGGCGAGGGCAGCTGGCGCCCAGAGGCGATGGATTTCTGCCCGCCAGACGCGGGAGCGTTCTCAGACCCTTGTTTCTCTCAAATCTTCAGTCCCACGTGGCCAGTTCCGATGATGTGAAAGATTTTCCAAAGGGGTCTTCGGTGGCCTGAACACGTTCACCGGGAATGAGGACGACAAAAAGCAAAATGACTGCAAGAGTTATCAAAACCCTTAAGAGGCAGAGACAGATGGACAGCCCTCGGGGAGAAACCCGGTGTTTCAGGAAGAGATAGGCAAAGGAGGTAAAGAGAGAAAAACAGAAACCTTGGAATTCAGCTGCCCTGAGCACACCATTAAAACTAGCCACTGCTGAATGACAGATCCAATGAACAAAATTATTTTCCCATGGAAATAAAAAAAAGAAGGGAGAGGAGAGGAAAGAAAAAAAGATACATATGTGCCCAGGAGAGATTTTTTAAATGGTAATAACAATATGGGAAAGAGAAAAATGAAGGGTCCTGTGTAGAAATGAGGAGGAGGCCACTTGATTCGGGATTCACTTGAGGTGGGAATGATGGAATTTCCCTCTGCACCCAGCTTAAGAGTAAATCAGTCTTGAAATGTACCAGAGAAACCAACAAACAAAATACTCCCTTCTCCCACATCTCTCATGCAAAGTGTCCCAAAGAGGCTCTGCAGAATGGAATTGAGCTGAGCTCTGCAATGAGAAAGCATATACGCTATAAAGGAACATTCTCTGTAGAAGCAATCAATCCAAGGTGATTCATGCAATCAGTCAGAGGTGTAAATCCCTCAGGACGCATGAGGTATGTGGCTGGTCTGGATGCCTATTTTCTGGGGGCAGTGAATGAATGGATTTCTCCCTCCTTTCCAGGCTCCAATGCTTTTAGCAATTGGCACTGTGGCAGGATTTATACCACGGTTCTTGTAAATCATACCTTCTCTCTCTCCTTTCCAAAGGTTTCTTTCAATAAAATGCAGATGGAATTGTTGAGAGTTGCTTCTCATGTGTTTATAGGTTACTTCTGCTGGGCTGCTTGTGCAGGTGCACGTCTCTAGGCCTCTTTGTTTTTTATTTTCTCTGCCTATTAGGGAAATGGAAACATATGGATTCCTTGTCTGGGCCCAGCGGACCTTATAGAATCGTATCCCTGTTGCCTTCCTCACACATCTTCCTGTAATCACATGGCTCTGAATTAGCCGCTTAATCTCCAATGGAAAAGCCATAATATGGGGAAATTCAATAAAACGTATATGCAGTCTGAATGCCAAAGCACTTACAAAAATAGATGGGAACGTGGTCATTTATACAACTGAGAAAGGAGTCTTAGCTGGCATTGGTGATGAGTCGCCGTTGCAGAAAGAAACAGACATTCAACATGGCAGGCCTGAGCCTGGTGTTCAGGCAAACTAAGATTTTTAAAGTCCAGTTGGGAAAAAAGTAGTACTTGAGTGTAAAGAAATTGGAGGCTTGAATTTGGATCTGCACCACCGATGCAAACATTTCCAGGTTACATGAGCAGTTTGATGCAGAGATTCCTTGACCATTCTTTGCCTGGAAGATGAAGTCTAGAGACATATGCAGAGTGTTCCCAGAAACGAATGGCAAAACCCTGCTATAGGTAATATTCCCATGTTATAATTTTCATTGTGAATAAATAACTCATCTACTGAAGGCTGCATATGTTTTATTCAAATACCCCACTACATTCCTTTAGGAAGAGGAAATAAGTGAATGTTCACCCAGGAGTCTGTCCACCACGCCCAGCAGAGTGCTCAATAAGACTAATAGGAACACATAGTGTCTACGTTGCTCCAGTTTTCAGAAAAAGAACGTTCCTCAGGTAAAGATGATCATTTTGCTGTCTTCTTCCTTGCCAGTCCAGGGACAGCCTAGGAAGAGGTGAAACATACAGACATCCGTCCCCAAGCACATCTGGACGAAAAGACGAATGCATCCTCTGAGGTATCAAGCTTGCAACGTTCTGCAGTTGGGGGTCTCAAAATGATTTGCAGAGGTTCAGACTAAAATGTGGCGGGATCTCATGTGCTTCCCTGAGCCTTTTGGGAACTTTGCCAAAGTTGCAGTCTAGAGGGAGTCACACTGTTGAGCCCTGACAGCCAGGGCCCCTGACCATCTCCGTGACACAATGAGTGGGAAACCTACTCCTCTGTCTGGATAGATTCCACTTGGATGGGGTGGAGACAAACCTTCACAAGCTTTTCCCTGGACCCACTAAGGTGCCCAAGGAAGGATAAGGCTCCAGGCGCCCCCTGGTGGAGAATCATTGTACGTATGAATGATATTAGTGATGGAGGCTTGCTTTGTGAACATAGTGAAAGCAGAAAGAGGAATCACTAATAAATTTATCAAAAAAAAAAAAAAAAAGAAAAGAAAGAGGAATCACTGATAAGGGTCTGCTTGGAAAACTCTTACAATGACCCTCATGACTTGAACTTGGTTTTTCCCTTCCCAAATTCATGAGTCCAGTTCTATACTAGCTCCTTCTCCAAAGAAAGTAGAACAAGGGCTAGCAGTGGGATCCCTGACCTGGGGATTGACACACCCCTGTTGTGGTCCCAGTTTTGCCTTGAACGTATAACCTCAGGCAGATTGTGTGACATCTGGAGGCTCAGTTTCCAAATCTGCAAAAAAAGAAGTTTTGACGAGATGATTTCTAAAGTGGTTTCCAGCATTAACTTCTAGGACTCTACATTTTAAATGTTAAAAATAAACTATAGGGCTTCCCTGGTGGCGCAGTGGTTGAGAGTCTGCCTGCCAATGCAGGGGACACGGGTTCGAGCCCTGGTCTGGGAGGATCCCACATGCCGCGGAGCAGCTGGGCCCGTGAGCCACAACTACTGAGCCTGCGCGTCTGGAGCCTGTGCCCCGCAACGAGAGAGGCCACGACAGTGAGGGGCCCGCACACCGCGATGAAGAGTGGCCCCCGCTTGCCACAACTAGAGAAAGCCCTCGCATAGAAACGAAGACCCAACACAGCCAAAAGAATAAATAAAATAAATAAGTCAGGAGCTCTTTAAAAATTTTTTTAAAAATTTAAAAAGTAAACAGGTAAAATAATTTATGCAGCTATTTTTAAAAAATAAATAAATAAAAATAAAAAATAAATAAACTATAAAGATGTGCTGCCCATACCATGCAAACACAATGCTCATGGCTCAGGTAAGCCCAGAAGAGGTTTCCCAACAGGGCAAGATTGGTCCCTCCCCCCTTGTATGGACTCCCCTTCTGACCATCAGCCGTCATCCAAGAGAAAGCTGGTCAGAAAAAAAAGGATTGCCCGTGTTTTGTCATGGAAGCATTTTCTCACTTGGTTTTTTATCGCCGGTAGGAAGACGTAATAAATACTAATTAAAATAACCTGATGCAGCATCTTTCATCTTGACAAATAGCTCGTCCCCCATCTTTACATAAACAAATTAGAAAAACCAAATGAGGATATATGGATCTAGGGAGAGCAAAAGAACAGGAGTTACACCCTGCACGGAGGAGACGCCACCTGTGATCGCAGCTATTTCAAATGTAATTACCTCAGTCACCTCCCACTGGGCAGGGACTCTTAAGGTCTGCTCCGCTTCTAGTGCATGACTTGTGCTCAATAAATGACAAATGCAATTATAATAATTAATAATTCATATATTAATAATGCAATCCCTTTCCCCACGCTCAGTAATTGCCCGCCAACATGCCACGCATACACAGGAACAGGGGCTGCCAGGCGCCCCGGAATTTCTCTACACTTCCATAAAGCTGTGTTCAAAGGTCACCCTGAAGAGGTGATCACAGCCTCCCGTTAGTCTAACAAAGATGGCTGGCTGACGTGCTTCATTTTCTCTCTCTCTCCTTCCCATGGCAAATATTGGAACCGTCTTTGAGAACCAGCCCCGAGAAATAAATGCCATGAAGACACAGTTGACATCTGTCTAGAACCCTCACTGTGCTTCTCAGAGGCCCGGCAGTCAGGATACCTCACTCGTCCCTGGCACCTCCTTCCTTATCCAAAACCTGCAAAGAGCTTAAACAACTGAAATGTCCATCCGGACCCTCCCCCGGCAGGGCCCACCCTGGCAGCAGAGAGCCTTTGAGGCTTGTGGAGCTGCTTATCTGGGGTGAATTGGTGAACTCGGTTTGGCAAATCCTCATCCCACAGTGAACAGATTGTTCATTTCAGAGGCAGTCATGAAAATCAAAAGCTCAAGCAGGTTATTAATATCCTAGCAAGCCTCCCCAGAAGAGAGCTAATGTTGATCTCTTTATCTCATCTGTGTTTTCTTTTTTCCTGGCGTTCTTTGATTTTTCACAATGCAGGTAATTCTACTCTGTTTGATCAGAGCTCACTCAAGTTGTCTAATGAATTTCAATTGCCAGTTTATTTAGGTTTCCAACTGGCCTCCCCTCCCCCGGACATTCCAAGCGATTTCCAAACTGGGATTAAAACTCAGTGTTTCAACCTCCCACTCCTCCCCCCGCCTCCCACCCCCTCTGCCGGCTCTTCCCCACCTCAACCACCACCGTCCCATTTGCTGTAATATTAAGGTGGTGGTCAGCAGGAAGCACGGAGGCTGATGTCATCAGACAACTCTCTAATCCTTCTGGAGCCCAGAAATGACTGACCTTTTGTTATACATAAAATCCACTCCTACATCCTAACTGAGGAACCAGAAGGCAAAAGAGTCCTTTAAACTGATCATCTTGCTTCTTACAAATTGCTTTCTCACATTGTTTTTTTTAGCTTCACTTTTTTTCAGGCTCCAAGTAAAACCAACTAAAATAAAGCTTTTGGTTTCACCTTCAGAGGATAAAGTATACATGGAACTAACTTTCAGAATTAATTTTGTGTGTTGATTAGATCACTTTCATCAAGATAATGTTTGATTGGAGAGCTCTGCCAAGCATACCACTGGCACCGCACCACCCTAAATAACTACTTCAAATAAGACCACAATCCCAGTTTCCACATCACGGGACTGTCTCCCTTCTGTCTCCAGTCCTCCTGGCAGAAGTGCTCTGTGTGTGTGTTTGGTACACTTTATGCCTCATAGGGGGCTGAGAATGAAACCCCTGAAAGATCAGGTTTTCTCTCTCCCATGCTTCTGGTTCAGAACCAGTGTCAAAAGTATCTGTATTCATGTTAACACCCTCCCTCCAGGCTGTTAAAAAAAAATATCTGTGCCTTCAGTTCAGTTCTTTGTTTTTCTGAATTCCAGATTTCTCATTAAATAAAAACACTGCTCATCTGTAGATATACCCATAAAAGAAGCCCAATATCACAAACCCATCATCTTTCGCTATAAATCTGGTCTTCCTCTCGTAGTCTTTATACTAACTCAAAGACACCGCCATTGCCCAGTCCAAGGGTTAGGAAACTCTGTAAAGGGCCAGATAATAAATATTTTAGGCTTTGGAGCCATATGGTCTCTGTCACAACTACTCAGTTCCACTGTTGTAGTGTGAAAGCAGCCACAGATAATACATCAATGAATGGTGTGGCAGTGTTCCAATTAAACTTTATTTACAAAAACAGGTAGTTGTCCAGGTGGGGCCCTAGAGTCATAATTTGTCCACCCTTTTGACCAGAAACTTGGGAATCACCATCTTTCCTTCTCTCTTTAACCCCATACATCCAATCAATAGATGAGTCTGCCAATTTTACCTCTTAAATATTTCTGAAATCCGCTCTTCTTCACCATCTTTAAGTTCTTACTCCACTTTAAAGATATTGCAACTGAAAATCATAGAAGATGCAAGAAAGACAATGGGGTACAACTGACGTTCAAAGAAAATTGCCCACGTATCAAGATTGGAGGATAAATTTATGCTTACTGTGTTTCATCAAATCTAAGATCCCATTGACTGTAAGATGTACATTATTTTATGCATGCCGCTAAGAAAGAAAAAATACGGCCAAAACCATAATCAAAACTTTCTTATCGCTCAGAATTTTTGTATTACACTTCTTGAAAAAATCATTTTAGACATAGAAGACATTGTTCTTCATCAGTTTTGTGCGTGCATTAAATATACATATATATGCAAAATAAATTGGTTAATGCATGCCTAAAACCTGACATGAAGAGTCTGATTTATACATCATTTTCCTTCTAGAGTCATGAAAGTCTGTATCTTTTAGCTCAATAGACCATCAAGGTGATGGTGACGCAGCATTTCTTAAAAGAGTTCTCCGTAATTGTTTCCAAGAATTCTCCCCATCCCCTGACACACAATCAACAAGTTTTCATGCTGTCCCTTTTTTGATCTTACTAAAAGGTGTCATGGGAATGCTTGCCAACAACAGCCAGTTCTCATGTTTCTTCCTCAAGGAGTCCCTTAGATGCTTTGTGGCTTAAACCATGGAGGATCTGCAGTTGTCTAGTTGTGCCATCAGGAGTAGCAAACTAACATGCTCATGCTAGCAATGACAGCTACATCTTGAATTTTGCCTGGCACACAGTGATTAGAAAACAATCCCAATTTCAGAGAGGTCAATGTAAAAAAAAAAAAATGTGCATCCATGAAATATGGTATACGCTTTAAGTTAGAACAAATGTTTATGGCATGCATGTAACATTTTTTATGATTCCCCCACTTGAACCAGTTTTTTTTTGATTAACTAGCCAACTGCCAGTCATTGTTACCTATAAAATAATAAGAGTGCTTCTGCTGTACATGCCAAACAGGAATTCGACAAGCTCAGTCTTTGTCGGAGGTGAGATTTGGAGCTTAAAACGCCTCTTTTTAGATGAGTATACGTCACAAGCAGCTAGACTGTTTCACTGGCACTACCTTTGACGATCAGAAAAAAAAAGAAACTAGTTTTTTCCCCAAAATTTCTCCCAAAGGACTTGAATGGTTCTTATTCCCCTACTGACTTGGCTTGAAAAGACTCAACCATAGTGGCAGGACGAGCACTGAGATTTTTAGAACCTTCTAGTCCAAGGATCATACCGTGACCTCAAATAAGTGAAGTCTTGTGGGACCCACAAGATACAAAAGGAAAGAGTTGAATTTCACAAGGAATGCCTTCTGAACCTGAGAGGTTAGAACATTCTTCCAAATTCACCCTAGGAGGGCACATGTGCCCACAGAGGAAAAGCCTCTGGGACCCTCAGGCTTCTATAGGCTAGCTCCCCATCAGACCCTGGGGCTGGCTCCACCTTCCTCCTAGAATGAGTTGCTAGTTCAGCTACTGATTACAGAAAAAGTGCCACTTATATAATGTTAGAGCAGGAGAGACCTCAGAAAGCCAACCTCATAAAGCTCCAGCTGGGAAGACTGGAGAAAGTGGGCTGCCCCATGGGACCACTCCAGGTCAAGGGCAGAGTGTCTAGATCCTTAAGCCAGTGTTTTGCCCCCCACCCCTGAGGCCCTTGGTAGCAAAATCCCTATATTCTTCAGAGAAGCTACCCTGTGAGACCATTTTTTTAGTCATTAAAATAAAATGCCACCCACTTCAAACTCTAGAATAGGAAATCATCTTTCCCCCACCCTCCTTGAAATGTGGCTGAGAACAGTGCTGGCTAAAATTCCATAAGACCTCTTCTTTTAAGCTTTAAATGGAATTCATTAAAGCACTTGGGGAAAAAGACTACTGTTTATTTTCTTGTGTTTCTAAAATACATTGCTGGGACGTCCCTGGTGGCGCAGTGGTTAAGAATCCGCCTGCCAATGCAGGGGACACGGGTTCGAGCCCTGGTCCGGGAAGATCCCACATGCCGCGGAGCAACTAAGCCCGTGCGCCACAACTACTGAGCCTGCGCTCTAGAGCCCGCGAGCCACAGCCACTGAGCCTGCGCGCCCCAACTACTGAGCCCGCATGCCTAGAGCCCGTGCTCCACAACAAGAGAAGCCACCGCAATGAGAAGCCTGCGCACCGCAACAAAGACTGGCCCCTGTTTGCCGCAACTAGAGAAAGCCCGCGTGCAGCAACGAAGACCCAGCACAGCCAAAAAATAAATAAATAAATAAACTTAAAAAATAAAATAAAATAAAACAAAATACATTGCTGAGGTTTTCAAGAGCAAGACAGCATTGCTGGGAGAAGGAGGCCAGGAGATGGCTGGATAAAGCCACCGAGCTTCCAACTCCATCCCTCAGCATCAGATGACTCCTGAGAAAACAAAGTGAAGCATGAGCCCATATGACCCTTCTCCGATGTGCCTATGTAATCCTGAGCTGACCCACTGTTGTGTGCCCAGGAGAGCCCAGAGGTGGGAAGTGATGCGGAAGCCATAGGCAAGAGGTAGGCGGGTCACTTTGCTCTGTCTTACTTCAGCTGTAAATTTTCTGGGCCATACGAGTGTGACAATTGATTTATTTTTCATTTAATACAGATTTATCCTGTGACGCTTTGAACACTCACTGACTCAGAATGGAGAATTTTCAGTTTAGCAAAGCAAACGCTCAGTAAATATTATTGGATATGAAATTTGTTAATCCGCACTTCCCTTGTTTGGAGATAACCATATTTTCTGCTACCCCATTGGACAGATCTCCAACTTCCAGCATTTCAACGTTAATCTGAAACGATAGGTTATCAAGGCTCAGAACCTATTTTCTTTTCAGACAAGACTGACATTATTTTTTTTAAAAATCACATTCTTAAAATCGCCCCAAAGAACAAGTCAGGAATCCCCAGGGAATCTAATCAGATTAGGCTAACTATAAAGACACTACTGACCCAAGCCCTCAAGAAAAGATCTTAAGGAAGAAGAAATTAAATTGCCAAGTCTAATGGATTCCCTGTGTGACTAAATCATTGTATTATTTCTCATGTTTGAGGAGATACACAAATTTCATGGACAGGCCCACTCCCAGCTTTAACAGCTGTTGCCTTGCCCCTGTGTCTAAGGTCAGGTTCATCGGTGATGGAGCCCAGCGGTTCTTACTCAAGTGGGCTGAATGCATGAAAGAGTTTTCTGTTGACATTATTCCAATCCTTTCAGGAGACCCCTCCCCATCGGGTCCCAGGGAAGATTCCGCCTGGCCTCTTCGTGATGGGAGGTGGAGACGATTAAAGCCATGAGATAGATGAAAGCTTTTTCATCCGAGAGTCTGAATAGCATAGGATGGTTCGGGTCACCCAGCTGAATTAAATAGGCTCTCCCCCCCTCACAGCTTCCAACCTTCACCTTTATTTTCAGCTATTTGCTTCTTCTGGTTCCCCATTTCTCATGCAAACTCCAGAGAGAAAACTAAATTAACCATCTGAAATCCTTTTGGGGAAAGGGTGGCATAAACACAGTCCATAAAGCATAATAACAAAATAGTGACCTTCTGCTTTTCTTTCCTTGAACTCTCACATTGATCATCCTTGTCTTCCAACTGCAACCTCAGTAGCATAATCTAAAATAGCCCCAAGGCTATGGGTATAATGTTTAGTTCTTTACTCTCAACTCCACTTACTACCTTTTAATATGGTTTATGTGTATATACATATATTCTTGTTTAGAAATAATTATTTAAAATATATTGAATTATGAAACAAATATAATCATCATACAGTTGCATAACAGTACATATTATGTTCATATGCATAATCTGAATAGTACAGTGCAGAATTTCATTTTTTTTCAAGTGGGTTATAAATAGGGTTAATATATTTTTTAGCTCTATAGTGGGCCTCTTTATCTGAACTCAGACAGGGGCCATTTCTTCTCCTCCTTTTTATGAATTCTTTGCCTAGTGAACACTGAAAATAATGCGATGCCTAAAGTTTAAAGTTAGCCCCTCAGGGAGTCCTTTGCTCTGATAATTTTTATCAGTTGCTAATGAATTATTTCCATCTCCAGCATCAGTTTTAGCAATGGGTTGGTTTTTTTTTGACTTTTTAAGGATTCAGTTTTTTTAAACTTTTTATTGGCGTATAGTTGATTTACAATGCTGTGTTAGTTTCCAGTGTAAAGCAAAGTGAATCAGTTGCATATATACATTATCCACTCGTTTTTAGATTCTTTTCCCACATAGGTCTTTACAGAGTATTGAGTAGAGTTCCTGTGCTATACAGTAGGTCCTTATTAGTTACCTATTTTATACATAGTAGTGTGTATGTGTCAATCCCAATCTCTCAATTTATCCCTCCCCCACCTTTCCCCTCTGGTAACCATAAGTTTGTTTTCTATATCTGTGACTCTATTTCTGTTTTGTAAATAAGTTCATTTGTACCATTTTTTTTTAGTTTCTACATATAAGCGATATCGTATGATATTTGTCTTTCTCTTTCTGACTTACCTCACTCAGTATGACAACCTCTAGGTCCATCTAGGTGTATTTAAATAGGAGCTTCCCCCCAAAACTGTATCTACCTGCTAGAGAAAGAAATCAGAAAACACTACGATTACATTTCAAACTCTTTTTCTATCAAGTTGTCATTTGAAATGGGCAAAGGAAAAAAAAAAAAAGGATGGTTCTGAGTTGAAAGTAAGGTGTGCAGTAGCTTGGGAGGGAGGGCTGGTTACACCTGGCAATGAGAGTGATGGTCAGAAGGCAGGAAGCCCCTCCTCGGCAGAGCATGGAGGTCTGGCCCGTGTACCGATGCCCGGCTGGTGTGCACAGGCCCTGACCTCAGCCCAGAGCCCACGAACAAGGAGTGGGCACTAAATGCAGAACTTGGAAGGAGAAGGGAAGAGAGAACTTCCAAACTCTCACACTTGCACGTGCTCATAAAAAAGAGTCTTAAATAGGATACAAGTGAACTTATTTACAAAACAGAAACAGACTCACAAACGTAGAAAACAAACTTACAGTTACCAAAGGGGAAAGGGGGTGGGGGAGGGAGAAATTAGGAGTTTGGGATTAGCAGACACAGACTACTATGTATAAAATGGATGAACAATAAGGTCTTACCGTATAGTACAGGGAACTATATTCAATATCCTGTAATAAATCATAATGGAAAAGAATATGAAATAGAATATATATATAAATATATATATATAAAAAACTGAATCACTGCTGTACACCAGAAACTAACACAACATTGTAAATCAACTATATTTCAATTAAAAAAAAAAAAAAAGGGATTAGAGGGTGGGCAGAAAGAGCTACAGACTCACGTAAGTTACCGAGGACCCAGGCCTCCCTCTGCCGCTACACGAGCGCTCCGTTCCTACCTGCCTCAGTCCGCTCCGGCTGCCATAACAAAACACCCCAGGCTGGGTAGCTTAAACAACAGACATCTATTTCTTCCCAGTTCTGGAGGCTGGAAGTCCAGGATCAGAGTGCCAGCCTGGCCAGCTGCTGATGAGAACAGTCTTCCTGGCTTGTAGACGGCCGCCTTCTCCCTGTGTCCTCGCATGGCCTTTCCTCGGTGTGTGAGGGGGAGGGAGAGAGGCTCTCTGGTATCTCTTCTATAAGGGCACAAATCCCACCAGACCAGGGCACCTCTCTGAAGGCCTCATCTAACCCTAAGCACCTCCCAAATGCCCTTAATATGTGCTATATTTAGCTGTTTAATACACGTAATTAAATAAATACCATCACGTTGGGGGGTTATGGCTTCGACATGTGAATCATGGTGCAGGACACAAACAATTCAGTCCATTATACAACGACACACCATAAAACAACAAGCCACAGAGCCTCAGTGCCATTCAATAACAGCTTATTTCTCAAAATCTATGAGGTTCATTGATTTCATCTGGACTCTTTATGCATTTGGGATCCGACTGGGGGTCAGCTGATCTGGACTGGATCCCCTGGGGCAGCTCTGTGGCCCACGCCTCTCTCCTCCAGCAGGCTGGCCCGGCCGCGTGCTCACGGGGTTGGCAGAGGGGTGAGTGAGAGAGCAAGCCTTTTCCATCGTCTGGTTGTGTCACATTTGTTACCATCCCATTGACCAAAGCCAGTTCACATGTCTGAGCCAAGGCAACTTGGAGGGCACCATAAAGTTACATCCTCAGTGGGGCGCAGAAGGGGAAGCCCTGGGGCCAGCCTTTAATCCCCACACAATAGTTGCACAGATATCTTACCTCTCTGCAGACATTTCCCTTTCTTCTTCTGAGGGGCATCAGAAAATGTATGTAAGACCCTTTCCAGCATTATGATTCTGTGACAATCGCCCTAATATAATATTGCATGTATAATTTCATCCTACTGATGAAATAATTAAGGAGTATATTAACCCTAGTTAAATGGTATTTTAAGCAGTATTTTGACATATTGAGGGGCAGGGGTGATTTTAAGTTTATAGTGTTCAATTAAACCAAGACCTCTCGAAAGATTTAGCCAGAAAGTGAGACTGCTCGGGTCTGGCCCTCTCCTCTGCCATCCCCTGCTAGTCTTTTTCTCTGAAGAGAACTGGGGCTGGGTTAGGTAAAGTGAAGTATCCAGTGGGGCCTATTTGTAGCAAATTCCGGTTTATGTGAGAAAGATAACATCACATCCTGAAAAGTTACAAGGTGCAGGGGAAAGAAAAAGACAAAAGAGCTATTATACAGACATCCTGACGAATTTTTAAAAAAAAGAAAGAAAAAGAAAACCTAGATGGAGATTTAAGCAGACAATCTAGGACTATGCAATTGTGAGCTGTCAGGATAATTGAGGACAGGCCATCTCCTAAGTGATAACGAACTAATGTAGAAGAAACGTGTTTTTTCAGCACTGGAAACAGGTTGTGGTGAAATATCAAATTTAGGGAGCTCCAGAGGGACAGCGTGAGACGCGTGTTCTGGGAGTGATGACGGCACACCCACCCGACAAAGCCAAGCGCGCTCCTGCCTTCACGGGGCTGCGGTGCCCGCCTCCCCAGGGAGGTGGAAGCCTGCAGCAGATTCCAGCTGTGTCCCCAGCCCTCCCTTTCTGCAGGGGGGCAGAGTCAGCCCAGAAGGGGCCACGGTGGCATAAAGCAAGCAAACTCTTGCCCAAAGAGCAGCCAAGGGTGTGGAGCTTTGTCTCTGGGGAAGATGTACTTCCCTGCTCCTTCCTGAGTCCCCTGAGGTGACTCCGCTAGACCCTAGGACCTCCACTTCTCCGTCTGCGGGGCAGAGCCATTCAACTCAGGCCGGCTGAGGGCAGGCTGTTTGGAGCAGAAATCACTGCCTGGACGTGTCCCCCAGCACCACCACCCCCCCCCCCCCCGTGTCAGGCGCCGTGCTAGCCCCTCCACACCCGCCAGCTGTCAGGATCACACGTCACGTCCTGTGAGCACCAGCTCCCTAAGTGCAGACAAACCAGCCCTGGAGGACTCACAGGGCAGAAGCTGAGCCACAGCAAAGAAGATGAAGTGCGATCAGCAGGCAGTGTTGGGTGCTTTGTGGGAGGAGCTGGTGTCCTGCTGAGTCCTGGTTGCCCCGTGCCCTCCCAGCCCTCCTCTGTCAGGACAAGGCGCACGGCCCTGCCATTGACGTGTGTGGATGTGGAACTCCACGCTCAGCCCACAGAGTGACTCCGAGACGCCCATGAGCAGAAGCTGTCACACTCGTCACCAGCGCTCAGTGATCTGGTGAAACGCCTCCTGGCACTTGTGGTGACCATGGCTATGCCCACAGTGTAAAGTGCTTAAAAAGAGGGCAGTGAGAGACTCGGGAAAGTCTGGGGCGAGGAGGTAAAGCAACTGCTGGAAAATCTCTTTCCACTGAACTAGGACGTGAAAAACTTGATCAGCTGACACGTATTCACAATTTGATTCCACAGCTGGATTTCTGAGTAAAACTATGAGGAAATGAATGTTTTATCCAAAAGGAACCAAACAAACCGCTTTGACGGTATGTCCTTTCTGTGCTTTTTTTTTTCTTTTTTGTCATTTATTTGATTAATAAACAGAGGTGATTCAAAACAATTTTTTAAGTGAAACTTAGAAGGCACCCTTAAGCCATGTCAGAAAATCACCCAACCCTATAGAAAAACACAAATACAGAAAGGAAACAGAATGGAAAAGGAGAGATGCAGGTGTGGCCCTGGCCCAGAAGGTAGCGATGTCTCTGTCTCCCCCAGGGCTGCATCCTCTCCCTTATCTGCCTTCCGCCTCTCAGCTCTCACTCAGCGCATTCTATCTGCAGACAGACACAGGACTGGATACTACAAAATAGGCTACTTTTATACTAAAAGGAATTCAGTAAAAGAGAAATACGTAAAAGCTGGGGCTTATATATTTTTGTTATGATTCTTTTCAGCCAGGCTTTTAAAAATCCTGTATGTTGGGAGAAGTGTAACCAGTGTATCTTGCAGGAAGAGAAATAAAACAAAGCTGGTGTGTGTACACAAAGACAATCCCCGCCCAAAATAAAAGCCTCACCTTTCACAGGAACCCAAGTTCAAGCTCCACCCTCCTCGTCCCCATGTGCTTTGGGACAACTTGCTTTATGCCGGTCCTCTTGATGGTTTTAGGTGCCAAGGAGGTGGTCCCCACAAACTGCATCTTTCTATGAATCTTTCATAAAAGCACTTTTTTCCCCTTAAGCAGTGGTAATCTGATGTTCATAGAGATTGATGAGAGCCCTGGGTGTCAGCAGAGACTCAGACAAATGGCAATTGTGACAATAAATAATCGTAATGCTTTTCACTCTCTTGACCTCAACAATTCAAGGGTCTCAAAACACAGCAGAAACTTAGAATTATAGGGCAGGAAGAGACCTTGGGAAAGGGCATCTCATTCATCCTTCCAGCTTCTCACCCAGAGCTCAGTCTAAACGAGACGCTCTCATTGGCACTTGGCCTCTGACTGCAGTGGGGCGGCTGTGTTCCTGGTGAGAACACCGGTGCAGCCCATGAGTTATGGGACATGCCTCCTCCTTGCCCCAGGGGGAATCGAAGCTTCCAGACTCAAGGGCAGAGAACACAATAGCTCCAGAGCCCTCCCAGTGAGATGGGGAAGCTGAAGAGAAGCTGGTGCCCAGGGCTGGCCAAGAGCACCATCCTGGCAAGAAACGGCCGCTCTGGCCACCAGGAAGGAGCAGATGCTGGCGAACTTGGCTATGCCACAAACGATGTTAACACAGACCTACCACACCGTGGATACACATTCTAAATGACTCGCCTCTCGGAGCCCAGGCCAGGACTTCTTATGCGTGGATTCCTCTTCATTTGCTGTTAATCAGAGGCTAAGAGGGACCTTGGCATGAGCTGATAAATAGCCACTCACCTCACCTCTCAACTCCCAGCCATCATGACAGGGCGCTTAGTGAATGGCAGTGTACTTGTATTTCCAGATGGGGGTGGAGACAGACAGAGGACTGTAGTTCCCAAATCTTGGTGCCAGGCAGAGAGGATGGAGGGCAAGTGAGGAGAGGAAATGAAACTTTGCTTCAGTTACCCTTGTCCTCCCATTTCCCATCTTCAAGAACCAGTCTGAGGTGAATGTCTGGCAAATTGGTTGTAAATAGCCTTATATTTAATTTTTCCTCATTTCATAGGATTCAAGGCCTCTTGAGAACTCCCTCCCCCTTCATGGGTTCCATAATCATAAGTATTCCAGCCAAACCACTCAGAGTTCTCTTGTTTTCTGTCCCGGGATCTCTTCCTTTCCTCAGTGGCCCCATCTCTCCTGAATCTTATGTGTTTCAATTCTCATCTCCCTTGAAAAAGATCATCTTTGACTAGAAAAGCAGAAACTCTCCTGTATCCATGAAGATCCATAATCACACCCTTGTTCTTGTGATGCAAATAAAAGAAGTAGTGGTGTTTTCAAGCCCTTCAGGCCTTCTTTGCCCTGCCTAAAAGGAGCAACGTGAATTGAAGGAGTTTTAAAACTTGACAAATTTCTTAATTTTTCCAGTTAAAAAAATATAGTTGTTACGTTACCAGAAAATTCATCTCGAAGCAACAAATGCCCACAATTAAATAGTGCAGGTGACAAATCATTAAGAAAAAATGAAGCCCTTTTTGTGAGTCCTATTTATAGCTCAGTTATCCTGCCCTAAGTACCCACATAGAAATAAATTCAAGCATCACTAAAACAACATAGAATCTAATGTTCAAAATGTTCTAGAAATAAACTCTTCCTCAAAGGCACACAGCTACTCTTCTCCCAGCCAGAAGCACAGACCTTCCCGAGAAAATCCAAGCATCATAGCACGACAGTGCTCTGCCATCTGGTGGCCAAAAGTGAAATAACCCTCAATACTCAACCAAAAGACTGCAGATAGTCATGTAAATTCATACAAATCATGAACAACACAGTTTTCTCAAGTCCTCTACCAATGAGCAGAGAAATGGGATTCTGAAAAAACAAACCCAATTTTGAAGAATCTTCTCTAAGCCGCACAGGCTCTTACGTTGCTTGCTTGGATGAGCCTGACTGGTTACCACACATGTACAGAAAAACTGCAGTTATTTAAGTCTGCAAACCTCTTTGGTCAGATGTCTACAATGACCAACCATTGTGCCATGCACATGTCTATTGGTAGCCAAGTGGAGGAAAGAAGTAGCTCATTCTGAAAATACAATTACAAGACGGGGACCTGGTACATTCTGAGAGCCACTC
The DNA here is from genome assembly GCF_028023285.1 of Balaenoptera ricei. NCBI lineage: Eukaryota > Metazoa > Chordata > Mammalia > Artiodactyla > Balaenopteridae > Balaenoptera > Balaenoptera ricei. The sequence continues at coordinate 91,650,542 of NC_082645.1, forward strand.
GTGAATGTATTTACAGAGTTCTGGTCCGCATGAGCATTTCCCAGAGTCTGGTCTATGAAACACCAGTTCCAGAGATAACTTACAAAAGTGGTCAGAGGGCTTCCCTGGTGGTGCAGTAGTTAAGAATCCGCCTGCCAATGCAGGGGACACAGGTTGGAGCCCTGGTCCGGGAAGATCCCACATGCTGCGGAGCAACTAAGCCCGTGCGCCACAACTACTGAACCCGTGTGCCACAACTACTGAAGCCTGCACGCCTAGAGCCCATGCTCTGCAACAAGAGAAGCCACCACAATGAGAAGCTCACGCACTGCAACAAAGAGTAGCCCCCGCTCGCCGCAAACAGAGAAAGCCCGTGTGCAGAAACAAAGACCCAACACAGCAAAAAAAAAAAAAAAAAAGTAATAAATATCTGATGAATAAGCAAATGAATAAATTATTTAAAAAGGAAGGGGGATGAAATCAATGTAAGGAACAAAATAAAACTTCAAAGAGGTATTAATTAATATTCTCAGAGAGGAGTATAGTGTCCACCCAACAAGAGTTGGAAGCTATTGGGATAGTGGGGCTGACAAAAATAACCAGGGAGTAAGAAAGAGCTTTACAAAGTAACTATGTGGTAGCTGAAATTTAAAAAAATTCAATAGAAGGCTTATTAGATTAAGGTGACAAAACCTTCTAAAAAGCTAAACCAAAAGAAAATGAGATGGAAAATGGCAGGGGGGAGGGGGGGAAAGGAGGGGGCAGGGAGAAAATTAGGGGATAGATCAAGGCGATCTCACATCTAATACAAGTTCCAGAAAATAAGAACAGAGAAAATGGAACACAGCTGAGCAGTAAAGGGAAATCACAGGAAGTCATGTGTGCACCAAGCCAGAGAACCCCAACCAACTGGAGCAGACCACAGAGGGCGGGGACTCAAGGAAACACAGGACTGATGGATTGTGTGATTTGTCTGAGCATTTGGAGAAAGCATTATAAAGTACTTTGTTGGAAAGGTCTGTTGAAGTATTTAGGGAAAAAGTTTGTGTAGTGGTAGATCCACAGAAAACTACAAAACTGAAATATTAAGATAATGAATGACTCCAGGAAAAGCAAAACATTATACAATTGTGTCAACGAAAAATTAATCAGTCGATGCAAGAAAGAAATGGAAAAATTTTTTTTGAATTTTATTTTATTTTTTTATACAGCATGTTCTTATTAGTTATCCATTTTATACATATTAGTGTATATATGTCAATCCCAATCTCCCAATTCATCACACCACCACCACCCCCGCCCTGCCACTTTCCCCCCTTGGTGTCCATACATTTGTTCTCTACATCTGTGTCTCAATTCTGCCCTGCAAACCAGTTCATCTGTATCATTTTTCTAGGTTCCACATATATGCATTAATATACGATATTTGTTTTTCTCTTTCTGACTTACTTCACTCTGTATGACAGTCTCTAGATCCATCCACGTCTCTGCAAATGACCCAATTTCGTTCCTTTTTATGGCTGAGTAATATTCCATTGTAAATATGGACCATGTCTTCTCTATCCATTCGTTTCTCTTTTTTTTTTTAACATCTTTATTGGAGTATAATTGCTTTACAGTGGTGTGTTAGTTTCTGCTTTATAACAAAGTGAATCAGTTATACATATACATATGTTCCCATATCTCCTCCCTCTTGCATCTCCCTCCCTCCCACCCTCCCTATCCCACCCCTCTAGGTGATCACAAAGCAATGAGCTGATCTCCCTGTGCTACGCGGCTGCTTCCCACTAGCTATCTATTTTACGTTTGGTAGTGTATGTATGTCCATGCCACTCTCTCACTTTGTCCCAGCTTACCCTTCCCCCTCCCCATATCCTCAAGTCCATTCTCTACTAGGTCTGTGTCTTTATTCCTGTCTTGCCCCTAAGTTCTTCATGACCTTTTTTTTTCCTTAGATTCCATATATATGTGTTAACATATGGTATTTGTTTTTCTCTTTCTGACTTACTTCACTCTGTATGACAGACTCTAGGTCCATCCACCTTACTACAAATAACTCAATTTCATTTCTTTTTATGGCTGAGTAATATTCCATTGTATATATGTGCCACATCTTCTTTATTCATTCATCTGTTGATGGACACTTAGGTTGCTTCTATGTCTTGGCTATTGTAAATAGAGCTGCAATGAACATTTTGGTACATAACTCTTTTTGAATTATGGTTTTCTCAGGGTATATGCCCAATAGTGGGATTGCTGGGTCGTATGGTAGTTCTATTTTTAGTTTTTTAAGGAACCTCCATACTGTTCTCCATAGTGGCTGTATCAATTTACTTTCCTATCAACAGCGCAAGAGGGTTCCCTTTTCTCCACACCCTCCCCAGCATTTGTTGTTTGTACATTTCCTGGTGATGCCCATTCTAACTGGTGTGAGGTGATATACCTCATTGTAGTTTTGATTTGCATTTCTCTAATAATTAGTGATTTTGAGCAGCTTTTCACATGCTTCTTGGCCATCTATATGTCTTCTTTGGAGAAATGTCTATTTAGGTCTTCTGCCCATTTTTGGATTGGGTTGTTTGCTTTTTTAATATTGAGCTGCATGAGCTGTTTGTATATTTTGGAGATTAATCCTTTGTCCGTTGATTTGTTTGCAAATATTTTCTCCCATTCTGAGGGTTGTCTTTTCATCTTGTTTGTAGTTTCCTTTGCTTTGCAAAAGCTTTTAAGTTTCATTAGGTCCCATTTATTTATTTTTGTTTTTATTTCCATTACTCTAGGAGGTGGATCAAAAAAGATCTTGCTGTGATTTATGTCAAAGAGTGTTCTTCCTATGTTTTCCACTAAGAGTTTTATAGTGTCCGGTCTTACATTTAGGTCTCTAATCCATTTTGAGTTTATTTTTGTGTATGGTGTTAGGGAGTGTTTTAATTTCATTCTTTTACCTGTAGCTGTCCAGTTTTCCCAGCACCACTTACTGAAGAGACTGTCTTTTCTCCATTGTATACCCTTGCCTCCTTTGTCATAGATTAGTTGACCATAGGTGCGTGGGTTTGTCTCTGGGCTTTCTATCCTGTTCCATTGATCTATATTTCTGTTTTTGTGCCAGTACCATACTGTCTTGATTACTGTAGCTTTGTAGTACAGTCTGAAGTCAGGGAGTCTGATTCCTCCAGCTCCATTTTTGTCCCTCAAGACTGCTTTGGCTATTCAGGGTCTTTTGTGTCTCCATACAAATTTTAAGATTTTTTTTTCTAGTTCTGTAAAAAATGTCATTGGTAATTTGATAGGGATTGCATTGAATCTGTAGATTGCTTTGAGTAGTATAGTCATTTTCACAATATTGATTCTTCCAATCCAAGAATATGGTATATCTCTCCATCTGTTTGTATCATCTTTAATTTCTTTCATCAGTGTCTTATAGTTTTCTGCATGCAGGTCTTTTATCTCCCTAGGTAGGTTTATTCCTAGGTATTTTATTCATTTTGTTGCAGTGGTAAGTGGGAGTGTTTCCTTAATTTCTCTTTCAGATTTTTCATCATTAGTGTATAGGTATGCAAGAGATTTCTGTGCATTAATTTTGTATCCTGCAACTTTACCAAATTCATTGATTAGCTCTAGTAGTTTCCTGGTGGCATCTTTAGGATTCTCTATGTATAGTATCATGTCATCTGCAAACAGTGACAGTTTTACTTCTTCTTTTCCAATTTGTATTCCTTTTATTTCTTTTTCTTCTCTGATTGCCGTGGCTAGGACTTCCAAAACTATGTTGAATAATAGTGGTGAGAGTGGACATCCTTGTCTCGTTCCTGATGTTAGAGGAAATGCTTTCAGTTTTTCACCATTGAGAATGATGTTTGCTGTGGGTTTGTTGTATATGGCCTTTATTATGTTGAGGTAGTTTCCCTCTATGCCCACTTTCTGGAGAGTTTTTATCATAAATGGGTGTGGAATTTTGTCAAAAGCCTTTTCTGCATCTATTGAGATGATCATATGGTTTTTCTTCTTCAGTTTGTTAATATGGTGTATCACATTCATTGATTTGCGTCTATTGAAGAATCCTTGCATCCCTGGGATAAATCCCACTTGATCATGGTGTCTGATCCTTTTAATATGTTGTTGGATTCTGCTTGCTAGTATTTTGTTGAGGATTTTTGCATCTATATTCATCAGTGATATTGGTCTGTAATTTTCTTTTTTTGTAGTATCTTTGTCTGGTTTTGGTATCAGGGTGATGGTGGCCTCATAGAATGAGTTTGGGAGTGTTCCTTCCTCTGCAATTTTTTGGAAGAGTTTGAGAAGGATGGGTGTTAGCTCTTCTCTAAATGTTTGATAGAATTCACCTGTGAAGCCATCTGGTCCTGGACTTTTGTTTGTTGGAAGATTTTTAATCACAGTTTCAATTTCATTACTTGTCATTGGTCTGTTCATATTTTCTGTTTCTTCCTGGTTCAGTCTTGGAAGGTTATACCTTTCTAAGAATTTGTCCATTTCTTCCAGGTTGTCCATTTTATTGGCATAGAGTTGCTTGTAGTAGTCTCTCAGGATGCTTTGTATTTCTGCAGTGTCTGTTGTAACTTCTCCTTTTTCATTCCTAATTTTATTGATTTGAGTCCTCTCCCTTTTTTTCTTGATGAGTCTGGCTAATGGTTTATCAATTTTGTTTACCTTCTCAAAGAACCAGCTTTTAGTTTTATTGATGTTTGCTATTGTTTTCTTTGTTCTATTTCATTTATTTCTGCTCTGATCTTTATTATTTCTTTCCTTCTGCTCACTTTGGGTTTTGTTTGTTCTTCTTTCTCTAGTTCCTTTAGGTATAAGGTTGGATTGTTTACTTGAGATCTTTATTGTTTCTTGAGGTAAGCTTGTATTGCTATAAACTTCCCTCTTAGAACTGCTTTTGCTGCATCCCATAGGTTTTGGATCATCGTGTTTTCATTGTCATTTGTCTCTAGGTATTTTTTTATTTCCTCTTTGATTTCTCCAGTCATCTCTTGGTTATTTAGTAACGTATTGTTTAGCCTCCATCTGTTTGCGTTTTTTATGTTTTTTTCCCTGTAATTGATTTCGAATCTCATGGTGTTGTGGTCAGAAAAGATGCTTGATATGATTTCAATTTTCTTAAATTTACTGAGGCTTGATTTGTGACCCGAGATGTGATCTATCCTGGAGAATGTTCTTTGTGCACTTGAGAAGAAAGTGTAATCTGCTGTTTTTGGATGGAATGTCCTATATATATCAATTAAATCTATCTGGTCTATTGTGTCATTTAAAGCTTGTGTTTCCTTATGAATTTTCTGTTTGGATGATCTGTCCGTTGGTGTAATTGAGGTGTTAAAGTCCCCCACTATTATTGTGTTACTGTCGGTTTCCTCTTTTAGAGCTGTTAGCAGTTGCTTTATGTATTGGGGTGCTCCTATGTTGGTGCATATATATTTACAATTGTTATATCTTCTTCCTGGATTGATCCCTTGATCATTACGTAGTGTCCTTCCTTGTCTCTTTTAACATTCTTTATTTTAAAATCTATCTTATCTGATATGAGTATTGCTACTCCAGCTTTCTTTTGATTTCCATTTGCGTGGAATATCTTTTTCCATCCCCTCACTTTCAGTCTGTATGTGTCCCTAGGTCTGAAGTTGGTCTCTTGTAGACAGTATATATATGGGTCTTGTTTTTGTATCCATTCAGCGAGCCTGTGTCTTTTGGTTGGAGCATTTAATCCATTCACGTTTAAGGTAATTATCAATATGTATGTTCCTATTACCTATCTTCTTAATTGTTATGGGTTTGTTTTTGTAGGTCCTTTTCTTCTCTTGTGTTTCCCACTTAGAGAAGTTCCTTTAACGTTTGTTGTAGAGCTGGTTTGGTTGTTCTGAGTTCTCTTAGCGTTTGCTTGTCTGTAAAGCTTTTGATTTCTCTGTCAAATCTGAATGAGATCCTTGCCAGATAGAGTAATCTTGGTTGTAGGTTCTTCCCTTTCATCACTTTAAATATGTCTTGCCACTCCCTTCTGGCTTGTAGAGTTTCTGCTGAGAAATCAGTGTTAGCCTTATGGGAGTTCCCTTTATGTTATTTGTCCTTTTTCCCTTGTTGCTTTCAATAATTTTTCTTTGTCTTTAATTTTTGTCAGTTTGATTACTATGTGTCTCGGCATGTTTCTCCTTGGGTTTATCCTGCCTGGGACTCTCTGCACTTCCTGGACTTGGGTGGCTATTTCCTTTCCCATGTTAGGGAAGTTTTCGACTATAATCTCTTCAAATATTTTCTTGGGTCCTTTCTCTCTCTCTCTTCTCCTTCTGGGACCCCTATAATGAGAATATTGTTGCGTTCAATGTTGTCCCAGAGGTCTCTTAGGCTGTCTTCATTTCTTTTCATTCTTTTTTCTTTATTCTGTTCTGCAGCAGTGAATTCCACCATTCTGTCTTCCAGGTCACTCATCCATTCTTCTGCCTCAGTTATTCTGCTATTGATTCCTTCTAGTGTATTTTTCATTTCAGTTATTGTACTGTTCATCTCTGTTTGTTCTTTAATTCTTCTAGGTGTTTGTTCTTTAATTCTTCTAGGTCTTTGTTAAACATTTCTTGCTTCTTCTCGATCTTTGACTCCATTCTTTTTCCGAGGTCCTGGATCATCTTCACTATCATTATTCTGAATTCTTTTTCTGTAAGGTTGCCTATCTCCACTTCATTTAGTTGTTTTTCTGGGGTTTTATCTTGTTCCTTCATCTGGTACATAGCTCTCTGCCTTTTCATCTTGTCTATATTTCTCTGAATGTGGTTTTTGTTCCACAGGCTGCAGTATTGTAGCTCTTCTTGCTTCTGCTGTCTGCCCTCTGGAGGATGAGGCTATCTAAGAGGTTTGTCAAGAAATGGAAAATTTTATCCGAGCCAAATTATAACCCAGGAAGAGCATCTCAGAAAACTCTGAGAATTGTTCCACCCATTAGAAGTCAAGGCACGGTTATATAAGTTTTTTGAGACAGAGAGCTGTGCATTAAATGATGTATTATTGACAGTTTACACAATCCAGATCTAAGCATCATTGTGGCCCCTTACAAGGTCAAGAAGGAATGTTATCTTTTAAGGAGTTGTCTTGTTGATGCTGGAAGAATGTTGCTCTTTTTGGTTGAGGAGGTATTTCTGCCAATGTAGGAGGTTTGGTCGATGCATAATGCAGAAACACAATGCACAGTGGGGGGAGAGACGGGAGGTCAAAGGGCAGAGAAAATATTTTTTATGTTTAAATTTTTCCTGTTTTGCCATAAACTATTAATTTTATTTCACACATGTAACCTAGCAGTAAAGAGACAGGACTGTTAATTTATCCCGCAATGCTGATATCACCATTTTGGGAAAATGGGGGAGAGAAAGGCAGAGAGGAGGGAAGAGTGTGTAAGGAGCTCACTCCTCAACTACCAGGACGCCAAGAGATGTGTCCAAAATGGAAAAGTATTACACAGTAACATGAGCACATTGTTTATCAATATGGAGTAAATACAATGGGGGCCTATGGAGAGTAGAGAGAAATGGAGCAGTAAATGAATGTTTTTCTTTATAAGCCTTTTGATACCTATTGACTTTTCAGCTATGTGTACGTATGTCTTTGATTAAATAAAAGAAAAGGAAATAGAATAGAATGAAGGAGATGCATGGGAAGGTATGGCAGATAGTGAGATCTGGGGCCCAGTTTTGCCTTCCTTCTCCTTTCTCATATTTCCAAATTTTCTGTAATAAAAGTGTAATGTGTTTGTAATTGAAACATTCCAACAAACACTTTTTAAAAAACATACTTACAGATATTTGTGCCAAAGTCATAGTCCCAAAATGTTGATTGGCATAGACATTACCTGGGGAGTTACTTAAAATGCAGAAGCCCAGGCTTTACCCTCTGAGATTCTGGACCATTATGGATGCCCTAAATAGACCAGAAGTGCCACATATAGTTCAAAATATAAAGCAATACCAAGCCAGGAAACTTTTCTTTAATTTCCTAAATTACCCAATCCATAACACATATAGAATGGATAGGAAGTTTAAATAGTGTTTTTCTAGACTGGACGATTTTCTAATCTGTGTGTGTTCCTGCAAATGCCTCTGCTTTGCTAGTGCTCTCAGCAGCTGCCAGCTGGGGTACAGAAATTTGCATTTGCAACACTCTCCCCGGTTACGTAAGAAACACTGTTCCGGGACCCCATTCCACACGGGGGTGCTCTCCCCGTTTGGTCCCTGTACCTCAGAGTCCATACGAGATCCAGTTCTTCCTTCCACTCCCAACATCTGGGACCACTCCGTAACCACAGGGGCAAGAGACAGACTTGGAGCTTTCCTGGAAAGTACAATTTGTTTGAGAGCAGCAGCAGCAGCTAGTAAATTCAACTGAAAACAAATTAGCATAGTGAAGCAAGTTCCCTCAGGCAATGGGAGTCCCAGCCTCCACTGGAAGTGTTCAAGCATTACTCATTCTGCTCTACCACCCCCAACCCCTCATCAGGGGATGACATAGAGAGCTTCCCACAGCCAGGAAATGGCTGGATTTCAAGGTCCCTCATAACCCAAAAGTGGTAGTTACCTACAGCAATTTTGCCTTCTCCCATACCACCCCCCAACCCCCCACACCCACCCACCCCCAGGGACATTTAACAATGTTTAGAGACATTTTTCTTTGTTAGAACTGGGGACTGGGGGTGGGGTGCCACTGGCTTGTACTGGGTAGAAGCCAGGACTGCTGCTAAAAATCCTACAATGCACAGGACAGCTCCCTCCACACACTCCAATAAAGTATTATCTGACCCAAAATGTAAACAGAGCCTAGAATGACAAACCATGTGCTAGAAACTGTGATATAATTATTCAAATGAGGTTAAAAGATTAGCTGTCCTCTTCTTTTACCACAATAAAGTTCTATTATCTATTAATACTTGGCTTGATAAAATGTGTTCTATGTGCAGAAATTAGAACCATTTACAGACAGGTGCATCAGTCAACCTTTCCCAAATAGGATCCAAACACACACTATTGCCACCTCTCCTTAGCAGGCACAGCTGTAATCTCATAAAAGATGCTTTGCATGATATGCTTTTTTTAAAGTCTTATTTCGCAACAGAAGCTGGAGACGGTAAAAAATAAAATCTGTATACAAAGCTAGTGAGAAAAACAATTTGACGAGTGATGTCCAATGCTAAAAATAAAGTAAGAGGTGTTAGTTTACTAGTATTGAGGAGAATATAAGATGCTATAAAGCAAGTTCAAGAACATAAGATGCTATAAAGCATGACATTTGTCGGAACGGATGGTACAATTGCAACATCATACCAGAAATAAAGGATCTGGCAATGCACTAGGGCAAGGTGTTCTGTTATGTTTTATTATCATGTAGATGTGGTGAGGCCAACAGATTAGGAGACGACTGATTGCCACTGAAAAGGATGTTTGTTACTCATAGTTCTCAAGAGGCGAGGGAATGGCGTGCCACGCAGGGCCACGCGAGGAAGCATCAGGGTCAGTTAGGAGGCAGAAGAGGGAAGCATCAGCAAGAGTATTGCAGTTTTCATGGGAAGGAATGGGTGAAACAGGGTAAGCAGGCTAGTTTGAATAATTTCATCAGGCTGGGCACAAAGGGTGTCTCTGGCTGCCTGATACCTGGCCCCAGGTGAATAGGGCAGGTGGATAGTGGTCCAGAGTGTGACAGCCCCAGTGAAGGAGGTGATTGGGGTGTGGGCTCTGGATCAGTTTCTTTCCTTTTGACAAGCATACTGGAGGGCAAGCTGTTTACTGTCTCTAAGAATTGGCTAACCCTGGGAGGGGGCAGTCCCTTCAGGGTCATCAAGACCCCAAATAACAAAGCATCAGAATACAGAAAATAAAAGACATGGTTAATACACAAAGGGAATGTCAGAATGAATAACGAAATATGCAAAACAGTAAGCTTATTCTTGTTGAGTGTGCATGGGTCCATGGGAAGGAGATATATGTCCAAGAAAGGTGAATGAAGCATGAGAGAGAGGTTTCTCTCTCCTCTGTACATCAGGTTTAATTCAAATGGCTGGGTCATATAATGGGTGAACAAAACCAGACATACACCCAAATGCACATCAACTGATGAATGTATAAATAAAATGTGGCATATTCATACAGTGGAATATTATTCACCAAAAAAAAAGGAATGAAGTACTGATACATGCTACATCACAGATGAACCTTGAAAATGTCATGCTCCGTCAAAGAAACCAGACACAAAGGGTCACATATCGTATGACTCTATGTGTATGAAATGTCCAGAACAGCCGTTGTAGAGACAGACTATAGAGACAGAACGTAGATTAGTGGTTGCCAGTGCCTGAGGGGAAGGGGGAATGAGAAATGATTGCTAATAGGTACAAAGTTTCTTTTGGGGGTGATGAAAATGTTCTTAAATTAGATAGAAGTAACGGTTGTATGTCTATGAACATACTAAAAAAATTAAACTGTACACTTTAAAAGGGTGAAATTTATGGTATACTAATTATATCCCAATAAAGTTGTTATTAAAATAAATAAATAAATAAATAAACAGACTGTGCAAGTTTCCTCCTAAGACACAGTGATGAATTTATAGTGACTGAGCAAGAAGGCAGGGCTTGTGGCTGGCTGTCAGCCCAGGGGAAGGGCCTGCCCCCAAATCCCTTCCCGACTGTCTGGTTATGGGTAATTGTATTCCACCCAAAGCTATTTATAACTCTGAGACTTGAAGGCTTTTGATAGTCGAGAGCCTCCTATTAACATGCAAATAATCCTGGGAGAGTTGTAAAATAGCAATCGCTCCCCAAAGTGGAATGCAGTCTTGCAAAAGAAGCTGCTGGCCACCTGCATTCAAATGTGTTAGTGTAGGTATTGCAGAAACTGCTGTGAGCCTCAGCTCAGCAGGTGACAGCAGGTAAAAGGACGGAGGGTGTCTCAATCTGGGACAGAGAGCGAAGGAGGTGGAGGCTGGGGACATCCCGGGGCTTCACAGGGAGGCATGGAGGTGAAGGCAGAGAGTGGCAGAGACAAGCCCACACACCCCACGCTGAGAAGACTCTCTTCATTCTCCCTGAGTTGACGGTGCGGCCACCCACATCAGGATGGGACTAGGGTACAGACTGGAAAAGACCTCAAGCAGGCTCGGGTGAAAATGCAGCAGGACAGGATGTGATAGAAATCAGCAGACACAGCATCACAGGCCAGAGGCAGGGCAGGGCTCAGCTGGCCTCAGCCAGGTAGGAGAGGATGCTGAGGACCAGGGACGGGACCTTAAGGCAGCAGCGCCAGGACAAGCACAGTGAGCCTGACTCTCTCCCCATATCAGGTTCTGACTGTGGTTCGGTTCTGTACAAAGTGAACACCAATGACAGAAGTACCAGGCCAGCCCTCACCAGCCTCGGTAGAAGGATGTGCTCTAAGAAATATGTTGGTGATCGATAGATTGCCGTGACTTCCCTGTGTCAGTAAACATTACTGAAGTTCTACCTGACACGGGCCCTGCAGCACGTGGAGAGATTGACACTTGGTCCCAAAACGGAGTGGGGAGCTAGTTAAACCCAGAGTTGGAAAGAAGGCAGAAGATGCGCCTCCTGTGGTCCCTGGCAGAGAAAGGCATCCTCCTTTTAGACTCTGGAGCGGCGTCACTTCAGACAAGAGGGCTGGGGGCGGTGGCATAAACCGTGTCACTGCCTCCTATTCTGTGAGCAGATATTATCTGACAGCCTGGAGAAAAGGTACTTAAGAAGGGGAAGGGGGAAGGCACACATGGAGCTGCTGCTGTACCCAGAAGCAGGAAAGCCATCCTGCATCCTGGTCTCAAGCTTGAGTGAGCATGAGAATCACCTGGAACAGACAGGCACATCCCTTCGTTAAGTCCGGGGTGGAGACTAACAATCCCCAGACGACGCTGACGCAGATGCTGCCCATCTCGCAGCCAGATATTATGAACCAGCGCCCTGGATAAACTATCTCACCTGTTTTCTCAGGTCATCTGAGCAGACGGGTCATGAGAAGAAACACACACAAGTCTACAGGGAAAGGTCCAGCGCCACACAAGCTGGCTAGGGAGAAACAGGGGGAGAGATTCCACTGAAAAACACAAGTAGTGGAATAATAACAGCAGCTAACATGGATTTATTGTGCCCTTAGCATGTGGGGAGGACACTCTAAGTGCTCTATGATTTATCTCATTTAAACCATAGGACAAGCCTATAACGGTGGTGCTGTTCGTATCCCCGTATCCCCTGTTTACTTGGAAAGGGAAACCCAAGAACAAGGGTGATAAGCAGCTGGCCGGTGCCAAGATTCAGGTCCAGGTCAAGTGGACCCACATCCTTAACCATTGTGCCCTGCTGTTGGCAGAGGAAACACAAATGGCACTGGAAACAGAGATGCTAGAATCTTCTTTCCCTCATGAATCCTCCTGCTAGGCCTTTAGGAAGGCACCTCAACTTTGCAAGCTAGTCTCTTTTAGGAGAGAAGGAGGTGGAAAGGGAAGTGTATTCATTTGGTAGGGCTGCCCAGCCAAAGTACCATAAACTGAGTGCCTTAAACAACAGAAACGTACTGTTTCCCAGTTCTGGAGGCTGACAGTCCAAGAGAAAGGTGCCGGCAGGTTTCCATCCTTCTGCCGGCTGCAAGGGAGAATCTGGTCCACACCTCTTGCTTAGTTTCTGGTGGTTTGCCGGCCATCTTTGGCATTCCTCGGTGGATGAACATATCACCCCATCTTTGCCTTCATGTTCTCACGATGTGTGTGTCTGTCTCCAAATTTCCCCTTTTTGTAAGGACACATTCATACAGGATTAGGGGCCTCCCCACATAACTAATTACACCTGCAATGACCTAAATTCCAAATAAGGCCATATTCTGAGGTGCTAAGGGTTAGGACTTCAACATTTAATTTGAGGGGGACATAATTCAACCCATAACAGGAAGCAAAAATCTTCCTGGTATGAACTCCAAATGCCTAGATCCTAAAGATATCAAAAATACTTTGGGAATTCCCTGGCAGTCCAGTGGTTAGGACTCTGTGCTTTCACTGCCGAGGGCCCAGGTTCAATCCCTGGTCGGGGAACTAAGATCCCACAAGCCACAGAGCACGGCCAAAACAAAAATAATTCCCTGGGCAGGGCCAACCCACCACATGTATACACTAAATAAGAGCCCCACTTTTATCCAAGACTTTAGAAATCATCGCCTACGATGTAGAACCAAGTAGGAAAAAAAGAGGAGTACATTAAGGGAATTTTATAATGAGAATTCTTTTTTTCCTAACACTTTTCTTCAACTTTAATGCTTCTCTTTCAGCTATATCTACCATCCAATTATAAAGTAGGAATGCAGCAAGTCAGGTGAAAGTGGTCTTTTGGTACCTGCCACTAACCACTGTGGGAACCTCTCCTCTTTGAACAGCATTTGAATAAAAGCTGTGCTCATTTGAGGAGAGCAAGGTTGAATCAGAGAAGATGGATGTGAAGATTTCTCGGAACAAAGGTCTAAGAAGTAAAGCAAAGAGAACTGATGTTCTGTATCAAACCGCCTGGGAAAGACAGCAGTCTAGTGATTTCATTATTTGACATTTTCCCACTCCCTTCCACCACTCAGGGTGGGGTGTGCCAAAGGCAGAAAAACGCAGTGTCTGAATCTCACAAGAAGTTCCTGTGACTAGGGATGGGCAGAACAACTTTTCTTTGGGGACAGAATACAGCATCCTAATTAATTGGAGAGAGAACAGCAAGGGCATTCTTGAGAATGCCAATTTACATCCAACACAGAATTCAATTTGCCTTCATGTATATCATGATTGTTTAGAGAGGGGATGATGAAGAGACTTGGGGTCCAGCCTTTGCTATAAATACCTCATTCACTCTCTCCTTTATTCACTGTTTGTTGGACTCCGATGATGTGCCAGGTGTTGTGAAAACAATGAGTTAGTTAGAAAGTGAGATTGAACCAGCCCTTCCTCTCGTGGGGCTCTTCGACCTTCAACAGTACTTTTCTTCATGTGTTAGTTCCTCAATCCGAAATCTGAAAATTGAATTTCCCTAAAGAATTCAACTCAATTCAACAAACGTCTACCCAGCCCTTAACTTAGTGCCAGATAGTGTATTCAGGGCCAGAAGTCTAGAGAGCAAGGAAAGGGGATGGGATCTAGGGTGAGTTAGATGGGACCCGCCTTAAAGAAATGGAAATAAGGCAGGGAAGGCAGACCCGGAAAGGACAGATCAGGGCTCAACTGTGGCACAGGCACCAGGCAAAGGAGGGCTAACTCTGAATGCTGAGGGAGAGCAGGAGAAGGCCCCAGTGGGGCGACGTGTGTCCTTTACGCTGGGCCTTGAAGGAGGAGATGCCTTCTCTGGTAAAGAACTGGGAGAGAGCAGCCCAGGCTGAAGGTACAGCATGAGCGAAAGTCCTGGCATGAAAACGCGACGCTGGTGAGAAAGGCACTTAACACACGCAGCGCTCCTCGGTCATGTGGCTCCTGTCTGCCGTCCTTTCCTCTCGTTCCCGGGAATTCACAAATGCAGTTCAGAAGGGGAGTCAGGAAACAGCTGGGCTCCAAGAACCATCAGAGCAATTCAGGTAAGTCAGTACTGGAATCCGAAATACTGACTTACGGCAGGGTGGTGACAGAGAGCTTGTCATCTAAAGGAGACAGCCACTGCTCAGCTCGTCCCAGGAGGAAAGTTAGAGCAGTCAGATTTGCGGACTTTTCAGGACAGCTAGACATATATATATATAGACACATCTCTATGAAAAATATAAAGTATATGTATAAAATGTGTGTATACACTCACATATATACATGTATGTATACACATACACACACATATGTACATACATTCTACATATTTATATTTACATTTTTCCCCTTAATGTTAAATATCCTTAACAAATGCAGGGCAAATAAAACACATGAGCATCTGTGGGCCAAATTCGGACCCACGGTCCACCTTGCTGTAAGTAGAGAGGAAACTGAAGTCCTGAGAGGATAAGAAACTTGCAGGGGCCAAGACTAGTAGGTGCAGCGACTGGGGTTCATATCTTGGGCTGTTGGACCCCAAAGCTGAGCTTGCGGGAGCCCTGGGCGAGGACCAGGCAATCACTCCCATTATGGAGCTGGATGTTCTGGAAGGAAGAAGAAAGGAAGCTGTGAAGGCACGCACCGGGAACAGGGCTGGTGATCTAGGAATGCGACAATCTAGCAGAAGAAGTTTGTTTTGTTTTGTTTTTTTGTATTTTCGGAGGGACGTTATCTTTACTACTTTATTATTATTTTTTGTCATTTTCTTTATTGGAGTATAGTTGCTTTACAATATTGTGTTAGTTTATACTGTACAGCAAAGTGAATCAGCTATACGTATACATATACCCTCTCTTTTATGGATTTCCTTCTCATTTAGGTCAGCGCAGAGCTTTGATGGAGTTCCCTGTGCTATACAGTAGGTACTCATGAGTTATCTATTTTATACATAGTATCAATAGTATATATAGGTCAATCCCAATCCCTCAATTCATCTCACACACCACCTTTCCCCCTTGGTATCCATACGTTTGTTCTCTACGTCTGTGTCTCTATTAAGCAGAAGAAGTATGTTTTAGATGATTAGGAAAATCAAAACTCACATGCACTCACACGTGAAGAGTAGTGAGAGGAACTGGCCAGACTGAAAAAGCTTTGGTACCAAAAGAGAGAGACCAAGGACCAGCAAAAGGAGAAAATACTGGGAGTCATCACAACTGCCGATATTAGACTCTAATGAGTTAGTACTCAACAGTGGCTTCAAACACTACAATGAAAATGTATTACCAATTAAAGGAAAACACCAACCTGTCCAAAATCAACCCAAAAAGAGAAACGGAATCCTGCACCCTCCATCCCCAGCCCTTCCTTCAAGCCTCAATCTCGTTTGATCAATAATTGTAATAGCATCCTCCAGGCCTATTAAAGACCACAGAAGTGAGCTCTGCCCTACAGGGTGCCACAGGTGAACATTTGCATATGTCAGCGTAAAGAGCATTTCCACCAGCCTTCCCTGTTCTCCAGAGACAACCCTGGGGCCTCGCAGTATTGGCAGAATTTTAGCAGACGGTGAAATGACACACACATGTACACTCCCACTGCATGTGTGTGTGTGGTGGATGTGTGTGTGTGTGTGTACATGTGAACACAGATATCTATGATCTGTTGGGTTGATGATGCTGGCAGTGAAGCAAGGTGGGGAGGAGAGAAAAAAAAAAGTGTTGAGAGAGAGGAAAATGGAGAGATATTTAATCTAAATGTACCCTTTCAATGACATTTCTTTCTGCAGTAACCATCCAGCTAGTGAATGATGCAGCTATTCCTGGGTTAACACCTTAAGAGAACTTTTTGATTGAAAATGTGGATTCTTTTCAAGAAAATAGGGAAAGCTACATATTTAGATGCATGGTATCAAGCCATTCAGGCCGAAGGCACAGCAGGATAGGCATTATTGGGTATGAATGTGCCAATGACAGCCTTGTCCTGTCAAGCCTTTGCTGTAATTAATTATACACGCCCTTCGAGATTTCAACAGAAATGAAGCTCTGAGGGGGTTCTTGGGGAAGATCCACAAAAGCCACAAAGCAGATCTCTTTGACACAGACTGAAAACGTCAGGTAGCAAGGGGTTCCCTCGGCTTGATTCACGGGAAATAAAAGGAAAAATAACTTAATTTTGGTGTTTGTGACAGGCAAGGCCTAAAAATCTGCAAAGGCTCCACAGGCGACAATCTGGTTTCCTCCTTTTCCATGAATGATGCCCTGGGAAGGCCGAGCCGGACGAAATAAAAAAGCAACAGCCCTTCATTCAAAGTAGTTCCTTGGAGGAGCAAGGTCAGAGGGGTGAGAAGGGTGGGACCATGTGACCCAGAGGACACACAAAAGCCAGGGTGGGGGCAGGGTGGGAGGGCGGTCACTGCCCCCCCCCCAGCTCTCCCCACCAAAGCCAGGGTCACAGTGTCAAGTTCTCCCCTAAGATCTCCTTTTGCTCTCAGGAAAAAATTTTTTTTTCTGCTTGACATCTATTTTTAAAGCTTTTTTCCCCCTATAGTGTACACGCTCAGGTCAAAAAGTTCACTCAGGGACTTCCCTGGCGGTCCAGTGGTTGAGATTTCACCTTCCAATGCAGGGGGTGCAGCTTCAATCCACTGTCAGGGAGCTAAGATCCCACATGGCTCGGGGCCAAAAATCCAAAACATAAAACAGAAGCAATATTGTAACAAATTCAATGAAGACTTTAAAAATGGTCCACATCAAAAAGAAAAAAAGTCTTAAAAAAATAAAAGTTCACTCAGTCCACTTTCAAAATGCCTCTGTGGCGCCCCTGTCTGAGCAGCTGACACAGGCGCTGAGGGCTGCAAACCTGCCCAAACTTACTTTGCAATAGTACAGAGTAAGAAAGGGCCAAGCGAGGCATGGGGCTGGGGAGGGAAAAGCACTGAGTCCCCGGGCAGAGAGAGGCGGGAGTGTCCGAGGCCAGCTGCTACCTCAAGCATTTCAGCAGCAAAAGCTGATCCAGCTGGAGTCACGGGAGCTCCATGCAACTAACTTGCGTTTTCTCTTTTCTTCCTGGCTAATGGCGTGTGTGTGTGTGTTTGTGTGTGTGTGTGTGTGTGTGTGTGTGTGTGTGTGTGTGAGAGAGAGAGAGAGAGAGAGAGAGAGAGAAGATCCACTCAAAGTCCTGTCAAGAAACAACCGAGGGACTTCCCTAGCGGTCCAGTGGTTAGAACTCCGTGCTTCCACTACAGGGGGCACAGACAGGTTAACTGAGGGGTGAAACAAGACGTTTTCTAGCCAAGAGGAGAATACACATAGATGTGTGTGTGTGTGTGTGTTTGTGTGTGTGTGTGTGTGTGTGTGTGTGTGTATGAAATGGGTATTTGTATCCCTCAAACATATATTTCTCAATTATTTTGTGAAGAAATTGAGAGCAGGAGATAAAACAGAGCGTTAATATTCACGTCTCGTTTTCAGCCCGAGGAGCTCATTGGGCCTGAGCAGGCCTGAGTCTATTACTTAGATTGGGCTTGTTATTCGTTTCTCCATTTATATCTCTGGGTTTTATGGCATGTATATTTATTTTCTTTTTGAAAATCGTCATTTCTATGTACAGCAGAATATCCATGTTTAGTTCTCCCTCAGCTCTCCTCATTCTTTTTTCTGAATATTGAAAAATCTCCTTTTCAGAAAAAAGTTGATTAGACTTGTTTACTGGGTGAAAAAAATCCATTCTCCAAGTGTAAAATGAATTAGTAGGAAAGGAGCTTTTTGGAAAAAATAGAATTATTGAATCTAGATTGGCATAACATATATTATACTGCAGTTTACTCTGAAGAGAGAGATGAGATATGGATGACATCATTCTAACAGAGAATCTCTCTGGAAAAATACTTTCTTGCTTTGAAAGAATTTTAACAAACAGTATTTTAGATGTAAGATTGAATCACCTTGTAGGTCAAAAACAAACATCCACAATTTCAATGACTGATTCAAATACAAGAGGACTGAGGAAAGTGTCATTATTTTTTTACTTAAATATAATAAAAGTTCTGCTTGAAGTGTACATTTAAAATGGGTGAATCTTATGGCATATAAATTATATCTCAATGTTGTAAATTAAATGTTTGTGTATCCCCCAAAACTCATGTCGAAACCCTACGCTTCAGTGTGGCCTTTGGGAGATAATTAGGATTAGACGAGGCCATGAGGATGAAATCTTCACGAGTGGGATTAGTGCCCTAATAAGAGTGGGGAGAGAGCTTGCTTCCTTCTGTGCTCCCTGCCATGTGAAAATACAAGAAGGTAACCATCACAACCCGGAAGAATTCAACCATGCTGGCACCCTGATCTCGGACTTCCAACCTGGGAGAAATAAATTTCTATGGTTCACAGGCCATCCAGTTTATGGTACTTTGTTATAGCAGCCCAAATGGACTAAGACATGCAATAAAGCTGTTACAAATACTATTGAGTTATTTATTCATAACTATTTGCAAAGCACTAACTCATTATTTATAGGTAGGAGATCTACTGAGGGTCCATGAAGCTCTATGAGTTATCTAACTTATCCAGAGAAGCAGAGAAAAACAAGCCACAATGAAAAGCCCAGACCTTGCTCCTCTTGGCTCAGTCCCCTACCTCACAAGACTTGGGTGTAAAAGGGCCCAATCTATTGCCAGCATTTGCAGTTCTCCAGGACAGGAGGATAATTAAACCAAGGCCACAGAAGTTTGTAGAAAAAGAGCCAGAAACTAAAGTCCACGGTCTCAACTGCTTCTTTCTCCATGGTAAGTTAACCATTAACTTGAGACCAAACAAGGACTTCGTCTTTTTCTCTGAGGCTTCCCTCTTCTACTGTGACACACCTGCTTCTCCCCACCCCACCTCCCAGCCCACCCTGGAAAGTGTTATCAGACAACAGCCTCCCTGTGGAAGTTCACCTCAACCCAAAGGGTCCATGCTGGGACATAGGAAAAAAAACAGAATTGGCAGTAACACTCTGAAAGTCTCTTGGGTGCTGTTCAGCATGCCACCACGCTAGCATGCTTTCCTGGTAGCAGATGGATCCACTAAACCTATAGGAAGCCCTCTGAGAGGTGCTTCTCAAACTTGAATCCCCAGTGGATCTAAAATGCAGATTCTGATTCTTTAGGTCTGGGCTGAGCTCTGAGAGTCTGTATTTCTCACAAGATCTCGGGAAACGCTGATGCTGCTTGAGCAGGGGCCACACTATGCAGTGAGTTTTTGAACAGCACTGTTCAAAAGAAATGTAAGGCAAGGCGAAAACGTGAGCCCCGCCCATAATTTTAAATTTTCTGGTAGCTACATTAAAAAAGTAAAAAGAGGGACTTCCCTGGCCGTCCAGTGGTTAAGACTGCATGCTTCCACTGCAGGGGGCCCGGGTTCGATCCCTGGTTGGGGAACTAAGATCCCACATGCCAGCGCGGCACGACCAAAAGAAAAAAAAAGTAAGAAGAAGCAGATGAAGTTAATTTTAATACTACATTTTTAATACATTTAATACATATGAACTTATTTTCAAAAGAGAAACAGACTCACAGACTTAGAGAACGAACTTATGGTTACCGGGGGAAGGGTGGGGGGGATAGTTAGGGAGTGTGGGGTCGACATGTACACACTGCTATATTTAAAATGGATAACCAACAAGGACCTACTGCATAGCACAGGGATCTCTGCTCAATGAAACGACCTAAATGGGAAACATTTAAGTTTCCCACTGAAACTACCTAAGTGGGAAACAATCTAAATGGGAAAAGAATTTGAAAAAGAATAGATACATGAATATGTATAACTGAATCACTTTGCTGTACACCTGAAACTAACACAACATTGTTAATCAACTGTACTCCAATATAAAATAAAAAGTTAAAAAAAATTTTAATACTACATTTTAATTTAACCCAATAGTTCAGAATGTCATCATAACTAATGTAAGAATTTATTTTTGAGGTGTTTTACCTTCTTCTTTTCATATTAAGTATTTGAAATCTGGTATGTATTTTACACTTACAGCACATCTCAATTCCAACAAGCTGTTTTAAGGGCTCGGTAGCCACATATGACCAGTGGCCACTGTTACAGGACAGCTCTAGGGACCTCCTCACGTGGCCCTGTAATGCCCAGCCAGGCACCCCACAAGCAGCAAATGCTAAGGGGAATTATTCCCATTCTACTCTATTCTTTCCTGGTGAGAGGTCTGCTAAGAGTTCCTGGAGACTCAGAAAAGGAGGCAAGAAATGTCTTGTCTTTTAGGGGGGGGCATGATTCCAAGAGAGGAAGGAGAGCATTTGCATTTGGGAGCCTAGCAAGGACGATAGGAAGTTCAGGGTGGCCAAGTGTGGTGGGTGAGAGGCAAGGAAGAGGCCCCAGAGCTCCTGAGCTGCTTGCCGGTCCCTGAATCTTCGCCACCCATCACTGACCTGGTGCTGCTTGGGTCCCTGCCCCAGACTCTGAGGTCACGGCCAAACTCACCAACCCTATGACTTGAATTTAGTGCCAAAATCAAAGAGGGCAAGAAAGAAATTAAAGAAGTATAAAATAAAGAGAAAAAGGAAAGTGAGACAAGTGGGAGATAAAAGAATCCCAAGGAAAATAAAAACTCCTCTAAACACTTAACCTCTATTTACTTTCTCACTTCCTCACTCTTAGTTCCCAGGCTATACACAAGAAGATAAATTTTGGAGACTTTTTTTCCTGCCTTAGCCTAGAAACAGGAGGAGGCTTGAAGCTACAGCATTCAGCTTTTACAAAACCAGCATGAGAGTATCCCTCGTGACTCTTCTACAGAATTGGCTTCTGGAAGTAGCCAATTTCCGGAGGACCATCGACTTCAAACTCCCTTCAAGGCAGGAATTCTTTCAGAAACAAGGACCGCCAGCCAGCCCTTCCATGAGAACTTCCAGAAAGAGTTCACTACCTCCATAAGACATCCTTTTCCATTTTTAAGAAATGTTACAAAATTGTTTCTATCAAGTGGAAACTTACCTCCATTTAATGTTCATCCACTCATCCAAGTCCTATTTTCTGGAACTACGCAAAATATATGTCATCCTCATCCTTTAAATAATTGAAGACAGATGTTCTGGCGTGCTTGTCCTAGATCTCTTCCTGTTCAAGTCTGCCAACACTTTTATATCAATCTGAGACCAATATATATAATATTATAATTGTCCAGAAAGAGGATTAGTTAAGTAAATTGTAGTACTTCCATACAATGGATTATTATGCAGCCATTTAAAAATGATGATGGAGATGTAGATTTATTGACATTGAAAGATTTTTACCATATGTTAAATGATTAAGAGGCAGGCTAGAAAACCATATGTATAGTAGGATCCCATTTTTAAAATACATATATAAATATAGATAAACAGAGAGAAAAGTCTAGGAGAGTACACACTAAAATATCACAGAGGTTATTTATGGATGAAGGCATTATAGATATTTTCATCTTTTTGCTTAACAGCATTTTCTAATTCTTTTACAGGAACATGTGGTGCTTGTATAGTACAGTTAAATAATGTTTTCTGTAAATAAATTGTAACCAGTCTTCATAGCAGATAAGGATCAATGACAAATCATTCATCATTCATTTATTCATTCAATGAATGAATGTCTACTATATGTCAGACACTGTTCTAGGTGCTGGGAGACAACAGTGAACAAGACAGTCAGAAATCCCTGCACTTCTGGAACCTACATTCTAATGAAGAAGACAGATATCAAAAAAGAAATAAGAAAAATATATAGCATATTAGTAGTGACAAGTGGTCTGGAGAAAAAATAAAGCAGGCAAAGGGTAACAAGTGATGGGGAAGTTGAAATTTGAGATAAGATTGTCAGGGAAAGCCTCACAGAGAAGGCGCTAATTGAGTTGAAGACCAGAAGTAGGTACAAGGATGTGCCACGTTCAGGTGTGTGTGGAAAGAGAGTCAAGGGAGATTAAGTACAAAGACCCTGAGGCAGGAGCATGGCCCACATTCAGAAACTATCAAAGAGCCCAGCAGGGCTGGAGTGGAGGGAGCTGGGGAGAAGGAGACAAGGTCAGAGAGGAAACAAAGGCCAGATCAGTAGGGCTTCGCATCACTCTGAGATGGGCAGCCCATGGAGGTTTCTGAGCAGAGGCCTCACGTGATCTGACTTATGTTTCAACAGAATCACTCTGGCTGCTGCTGTTGAGAATAGACTGAAGCGGGCAAGACCAAAAGCAGGGTGACCAGGTGGCCACTGGAACCATCCAAGCAAGAGATGACAGTGGCTTTGGACCACCATGGTAACTGGGTGGTTAATCAGATTAACCAATTGTTAGTGACCAGAGTATATTTTGAGAGTAGAATCCTCAAGATTTGCTGATGGGCTAGACGTGGGGTATAAAAGAAAGAAAGGAGCGAAGAATGACGCGGAGGTTTGGAGCAGGAACGATTGCAGTGATTGTATTCGAGATGGGGAAGACTGGGGAAGGGGCAGACAGGGTTAGAAGTCAGGAGCTCAGCTTTGAACATTCAATTTGAAAACCTCTTGGACAACCAAGTGGAGGTATCAAGAAGATAAATGTTTCTGGAGACAAAAGGAAAGACACTGGATAGAGATATGTTAACAAAACAAAATTCAACTGAGGCCATTTTAAAGATCTTACTGGCTTTAGGCACTGATTCATGAATCAGGCAGTATCTAGTCTAGCAGACAGAAAGGAACCCCAAGGAGCTGTACAAAATGAAAAACTTTTATAGGCAGAAGGGTGCAAGAACAAGAAAGTTATCATAGGCAAAAACCGGATCGATTATCACAAGGTCACTTTCCCTATTGGCAGGGGCCTATCAGGTAGATTATCTAACTGGTGTTGATCAGGGGATTCCCGATTGACTGGTTCCAGGTTCCATTTCTGGGACAATGAAAACCTTAATTAAGCTAAATCTCGGGTTTGGTGACATGGGGCTTCGCATAAGCGACTCCCTTTGGGGTCTGTTGTTCTTAATAGACGTAAATCAGGAGCTGTCAAGAGATGGAACTTAAAGGTATGAGACTGCAGGAGATGACAAGACTGTGAGTGTAGGGAGAAGAGCTGCAAGGTCTGAGCCCTGGTGCACCCAACGTTATAAGGTCAGGGAGAAGAGGAAGATCCAGAGAGAGACTGAGAAGCAGTTGAGTGGAGAAGGAAAAAAGACGGAGAAACTCTAGCATCCTAAAAGATAACTGAAAAAAGAGATTTAAGATGGAGGGAGTGGTCAACTGTGTCAAGGGCTGCTGCTAGGATAAGTGAAGTGAGGAGCAAGGGTGACCTTGGGATTCAGCAACACAGAGGTGTAAGTGACCTTGGCCAGAGCAGTTCTGGTGGAGCAGCCGGGGCTGGAAGCAGTGGTGAAAATCTCATAGGATCAAGAGAGACTGGGGAGAGGGCAGACAACAGAAGCAAGAAAAACTACAATCCTGCAGCCTGTGGACCAAAAACCATAGTTACAGA
The DNA here is from genome assembly GCF_028023285.1 of Balaenoptera ricei. Taxonomy (NCBI): domain Eukaryota; kingdom Metazoa; phylum Chordata; class Mammalia; order Artiodactyla; family Balaenopteridae; genus Balaenoptera; species Balaenoptera ricei. Next base: position 91,674,527 of record NC_082645.1, read on the forward strand.
AAGATAGAGAAGATGAAAAGGCAGAGGGCTATGTACCAGATGAAGGAACAAGAAAAAAACCCAGAAAAACAACTAAATGAAGTGGAGATAGGCAACCTTCCAGAAAAAGAATTCAGAATAATGATAGTGAAGATGATCCAGGACCTTGGAATAAGAATGGAGGCAAAGATTGAGAAGATGCAAGAAATGATTAACAAAGACCTAGAAGAATTAAAGAACAAACAAACAGAGATGACCAATACAATAACTGAAATGAAAACTACACTAGAAGGAATCAATAGCAGAAAAACTGAGGCAGAAGAACGGATAAGTGACCTGGAAGACAGAATGGTGGAATTCACTGCTGCGGAACAGACTAAAGAAAAAAGAATGAAAAGAAATGAAGACAGCTTAAGAGACCTCTGGGACAACATTAAACGCAACAACATTCGCATTATAGGGGTCCCAGAAGGAGGAGAGAGAGAGAAAGGACCAGAGAAAATATTTGAAGAGATTATAGTCGAAAACTTCCCTAACATGGGAAAGGAAATAGCCACCCAAGTCCAGGAAGCGCAGAGAGTCCCATACAGAATAAACCCAAGGAGAAACACACCGAGACACATAGTAATCAAAGTGGCAAAAATTAAAGACAAAGAAAAATTATTGAAAGCAGCAAGGGAAAAACGACAAATAACATACAAGGGAACTCCCATAAGGTTAACAGCTGATTTCTCAGCAGAAACTCTGCAAGCCAGAAGGGAGTGGCATGATATATTTAAAGTGATGAAAGGGAAGAACCTACAACCAAGATTACTCTACCCGGCAAGGATCTCATTTAGATTTGATGGAGAAATCAAAAGCTTTAGAGACAAGCAAAAGCTAAGAGAATTCAGCACCACCAAACCAGCTCTACAACAAATGCTAAAGGAACTTCTCTAAGTGGGAAACACAAGAGAAGAAAAGGACCTACAAAAACAAACCCAAAACAATTAAGAAAATGGTCATAGGAACATCCATATCAATAATTACCTTAAACGTGAATGGATTAAATGCCCCAACCAAAAGACATAGACTGGCTGAATGGATACAAAAACAAGACCCATATATATGCTGTCTACAAGAGACCCACTTTAGACCTAGGGACACATACAGACTGAAAGTGAGGGGATGGAAAAAGATATTCCATGCAAATGGAAATCAAAAGAAAGCTGGAGTAGCTATACTCATATCAGATAAAATAGACTTTAAAATAAAGAATGTTAAAAGAGACAAGGAAGGACACTACATAATGATCGAGGGATCAATCCATGAAGAAGATATAACAATTATAAATATATATGCACCCAACATAGGAGCACCTCAATACATAAGGCAACTGCTAACAGCTATAAAAGAGGAAATCGACAGTAACACAATAATAGTGGGGGACTTTAACACTTCACTTACACCAATGGACAGATCATCCAAAATGAAAATAAATAAGGAAACAGAAGCTTTAAATGACACAATAGACCAGATAGATTTAATTGATATATATAGGACATTCCATCCAAAAACAGCAGATTACACGTTCTTCCCAAGTGCGCACGGAACATTCTCTAGGATAGATCACATCTTGGGTCACAAATCAAGCCTCAGTAAATTTAAGAAAATTGAAATCATATCAAGCATCTTTTCTGACCACAACGCTATGAGATTAGAAATGAATTACAGGGAAAAAAACGTAAAAAAGACAAACACATGGAGGCTAAACAATACGTTACTAAATAACCAAGAGATCACTGAAGAAATCAAAGAGGAAATAAAAAAATACCTAGAGACAAATGACAATGAAAACACGACAACCCAAAACCTATGGGATGCAGCAAAAGCGGTTCTAAGAGGGAAGTTTATAGCTATACAAGCCTACCTAAAGAAACAAGAAAAATCTCAAGTAAACAATCTAACCTTACACCTAAAGAAACTAGAGAAAGAAGAACAAACAAAACCCAAAGTTAGCAGAAGGAAAGAAATCATAAAGATCAGAGCAGAAATAAATGAAATAGAAACAAAGAAAACAATAGCAAAGATCAATAAAACTAAAAGTTGGTTCTTTGATAAGATAAACAAAATTGATAAGCCATTAGCCAGACTCATCAAGAAAAAGAGGGAGAGGACTCAAATCAATAAAATCAGAAATGAAAAAGGAGAAGTTACAACAGACACCACAGAAATACAAAGCATCCTAAGAGACTACTACAAGCAACTTTATGCCAATAAAATGGACAACCTGGAAGAAATGGACAAATTCTTAGAAAGGTATAACCTTCCAAGACTGAATCAGGAAGAAACAGAAAATATGAACAGACCAATCGCAAGTAATGAAATTGAAACTGTGATTAAAAATCTTGCAAGAAACAAAAGTCCAGGACCAGATGGCTTCACAGGTGAATTCTATCAAACATTTAGAGAAGAGCTAACACCCATCCTTCTCAAACTCTTCCAAAAAATTGCAGAGGAAGGAACACTCCCAAACTCGTTCTATGAGGCCACCATCACCCTGATACCAAAACCAGACAAAGACACTACAAAAAAAGAAAATTACAGACCAATATCACTGATGAATATAGATGCAAAAATCCTCAACAAAATACTAGCAAACAGAATCCAACAACACATTAAAAGGATCATACACCACGATCAAGTGGGATTTATCCCAGGGATGCAAGGATTCTTCAAAAAAAAAAAATAATAAAGAAAAAAAAAAAAAAAAAAGAGAGACTGGGAGGAGAGAAACTGGAAACAGCTTTCTGGGAGCTTTGCTCTAACGTGAAGAAAAATAGAATCATAACTAGAGATGAGGAATCAAGAGTGGGTTTTTTGTTTTGTTTTTTCTGAGATGTGAAACGTAACAGCACGTTTGTCTGTAAGTGGAAATGATCCAGTAGAAACAATAGGGAAGAGAAGGGAAAATTACCGGCGCAGTGTTTTGGGTAGATGAATAGGTATGGGATCCAAGCACCAGTGGAAAGCGAAGCCCTTGCTAGAGGCAAAGGCTCATCTTCCACGGTACCAAGACAAAAGGAGGAAATGGGAACAGATGCATCTACCAATAAGTAGATATTTTGTAGGAGCGTGTAGGGCTGGTCTCTGATTGCTTTAATTTTCTTAGTGAAACAGGAGGCAAGGATATCTGCTCAAGGTGAGGATGAGGTGTGAGGTGAGGTTGGAGGAAAGAGGAGAAAGTGTGAACCTATCATCTAGGAGAGGGAGAAGAGTAAAGGGATTATGGTACTTGTTTGCTAAGCAGCGTTAAAGGTAGGCACACTTGAATTCAGTGACCATAACATCATGTTTGAGGCCTCCGATTTATAATTCCTTTTTAAAGAATAACTAGGAATCAATCAATGGAAATATTGATTTCACTACTAAAATCACAGAACCCTAGACTTTTTGAATTGGAGGATACTGTAAATACTATCATTCAACTTCTTTCTTTCATTGACAAAAACATAGGAGACCAGGGAAGTTAAGATGTTTACTAAACGAGGTCCCTAAACAAGTTAGTGGCAGAACTCAGATCTTTGTGGAGGGGAAGAGAATAAATACTTGAGTGGTGTGTCCCCCAAATACAGACTACACATTAATAGCTGGAATGTATATAACACTTTCTTGCTAGAGATGTACAATAACGGCATGGGCTACCTGAGAGGGAGTGAAGGTTAAAAGACATCTTTTAAGTCTTTTAAAGGATGGTTCATGCATTACAGAGTTAGTCTAAATTACCCTTCCAATTCCAATGTTCTACCCTTCAGATGAAGTGTTCAAGAGTACTGTGCACGAAAAAAAGCATACCAGGGGCAGCGTTAGGACTACTAGGATAACTAAGGCCCACAGCTCACTTAAAAAGCCTCTAAAGTCTTCAATTACAACTTTTGAAATGGCAGAACTGACTGAAGTTCCTTGTTTCCCCTGCCTGTGCTACGGTACCTGTGCTTATCCAGCAGGAAATGTCTATAAAACAAGTAGCCAGAGGAAGAGGTAGGAGACCTAAGATGCTTGAATATTAACAGGACAGATAATTAGTCCTTGAATAATTGATGCACTTAGGCTCCAAGGCTATTATTCTGACAAACATTCCTAATGGTGCTAAAATTAATCCAAAGATTTCCCAGTGCCAGCCAATGAATGGACCACAAGTTTGCTCCAAAGGAAGTGTACAGAAATGACGATTATGTTGCTATTCTAATAAATAGGAATTGCCACAGGAGAGAAGTTACCTTTAAACAAAATCTGGGAAAGTTTCCTTCAATCTAGTTGTAGTTGTAGCATGTTTGCAGTTTTTAAGTTTTTCTACAGCATATTGGAAAAGAATTGGCGGAATGATAAGGACAGATACAACATGTCCACTGATAATTGCCGTGTGTCAAGCGGGGCTGGCAGATTCGGCCGGAGCCCTGTTAGATTCAGTTTATTATTTACATAGCAAAAGAGCAAGGAGCAAAGGGGCCAGCTCCTGTGTCCTCTGTCCCACAGAGGGGGCCAGGTGACTACAACATGGACGATAGGAAGCTCTATAGCAGAGGAGCCATCACCAAGCTCAGCTAAAGAGTTTAAAGCCTGCAGTTGTGCGCTCACAGTAGGGACAAGGCCTCAAACCTCATCAGAGGCTGGGAAGCAGCGAGGAACTGTCTCATGTTGACTTTCCAGGGAGACTGGGAGGCAAGTGGGAAATGCCTGATAGCATCTTCTCACAAGGCTCTCATGTTCTGAGACAATCACAGGGCCTGCGTGGAGACATGCACAGATCGCCATGGCAGACATGCACAACACCAGGGCAGAGCCGTCCCCTGTACCATGGTGGGCTTAGTGTCTCTTGGGAAGGATGGTGAAAGAGAGGGAGGAATGACATGCAGAAATCAGTAAAAATAGTCAAAAGAGCTCTGATTAGGAAGCTGAGTCACTGACTAGTTGGCTAGAGAAAGAGGACCTACAGGCAGCACTGGCTCATTGAGGTGGGACCCACTAGGGGCAAGGAGCTGACAAACAGCCCATGGGACACAACATAACGGGAGAGCCCAGGGCAACCCCAGCACATGGATCTGAAAACACTACTTCACATCAACAAAATCAAAAGCTATTCAGAACAAAGAATTTTTAAAGGCTAAAGAACTGTTCTGAGAAACATATTATGTTATGTTACATGAATATGCATCTGAAGAGTTTCTGTCATAGATGGTGCTCCCTAATTATTGCGCTCAACAGACTTTGTTAGAATCTGGATCTTCCTAATCCTTCAGACCCTACACAGCTAGAACCTGGTGGAATAAGCAGGGGAAAGTATAATTTAAAAAGAGAGAGAGAGAGATCCAAACAGTTGTTTACTTAGCACTCTATACTTCAGAGTAAAGACACTATTTTCAAAACTAAAATGACAGTTGTTAGAACTTTAGTTTTGGAAGGAATCTTGGAGATGATATAATCCGAAGATTTCCAAACATTTAAAACTTTTAGCTCCAGAAGTCACTTTTCAAACAAAAGCCCATGAAAAGGGAAGCGGGACAGTCCATCCCACTCCACCGTTTTCTAATCCCACCCACTGTTCTGAGGGGCCTTGAGGACACTCCCAGAGCAAAGTTGAGAAACCACTAATTTAGCTGAATTGTCCTAGTTTACAGGTAAGAAAACTAAGGTCCAGAAGTGTGAGGTTATTTTTCCAAGGTTAAACTTCTAGTTTAGAGAAACAGCTTGCACATCTGAGCATTTCTTCACACTACAGTGCTGTTTCTAGTCAACTACTCATTTCTAAATTGCTGCACAGTTTGATTTACTAATACAAATTTGCACTAGTAAGGATGTGTTCCAAAGCAAAACTGACTTTTAGAATTCTATTGTTCTGAGACTGAAATTATGCTTTTAAAAATCACTTTTGTTCCCCTACTGGACTAGTTCTATGGCATCAAGAATAGCTTCCATTCTTAGTAATTTAAGCATTATTTTATCAGAAATTTAAGAATATGTGACTTTAATGTTTCATTGCATTATCTACCAATATTTTAATTTAGTCTTAGACCCAAAACACTTTCCAAAAGAGAGCATCTCCAATCTGGTAATTTATGTCAACAAGAAAATATGATGAATTAATATAAATCAGATTTACTGCCAACTTTTCATGAATAAATTTGTTAAGTAGCTTATTAATTAAATAGGAGTATGTAAGATAAATAAATGATAATAATACAAATAAATTATAGCCCCAAGTTTCTTGCTATTTCCAGAGAGAAATGTTGTAGGTAATAGCCATGAACAGGAAAACATGTTATACTTTCAATACCAAAATTCAAAAATAATTTTGGCATAGCTGCTCCATCAGTATATGAAAATTAAATAAATAAAAAAAGACACTGGAACACATTCTTTTTTTTTAAATTTATTTATCTTATTTATTTTTGGCTGCATTGGGTCTTCATTGCTGCGCACGGGCTTTCTCAAGTTGTGGCGAGCGGGGGCTACCCTTCGTTGCGGAGCACAGGCTCTAGGCACGCAGGCTTCAGTAGTTGTGGCACACAGCCTCAGATATCCTTGATTGTGGCGCACGGGCTTAGTTGTTCCATGGCATGTGGGATCTTCCTGGACCAGGGCTCGAACCAGTGTCCCCTTCATTGGCAGGCAGATTCTTAACCACTGCACCACCAGGGAAGCCCCTGGCACACATTCTTAATGATTAATATTCCACACATATTTTGAGTGAGACGACATGGATAAATGCATGCTGACAATCTAGCATATGCTGTGACAAATGAGTGTCATAGGCAAGATCAGCAACTTTGAATATCAAGATATATTTGAAGATTCCTTGTCTTCTCCCTACCCAAAGAAACCAGATGTATTATTTGGCTTTTGCTAAGCGTCACAATGAGCAACAATTTATTGAGGTTCTGCTGTATGCACTGGGCCACCATCCCAAAACAATAAGGATTTTTAAAAGACAGCTATCTTAATGTAGCTTGTTCTTCTTGAGCAGACATAGGACATAGAAAGATAAATAAGTCAAGGAAACATATTTTGCATCAAATTATTACTACAGGTAATGAGTGCTGCCGAGGAAAAGTAACTATGGATTTCTCTGGAGGGGGAAGTCTTCTTGAGGGTAGGATGGCTTGAAGGAAGGTAGCTCTTAGATAAGCAAAGGGCAGGTCTTCACAGTATGCACTATCACAGGTCTAGACAGGACTATGGGTATATGCACTCAAGTGTGTATGGATAAGTTTGGCTGGAAGAGAGGAGCTGTGAAGGGAAGCACATTTGTTGTTGATGATCACGCAATGAAATGTGGTTCATACAGGTTAGAAGAGACAAGATGTGGAGCCTTGAAAACCAAAGTATGTTGGGACCTTCCAACGGGGGAATGGAAGGAGATTGAATGAAGGACGTTCCCACTGGAAATCATGAATTGTTCTTGGCCAATTTGGGAGCGTCGTGGGAAGGTCAATCTGGCAGGAGCATATGTAAAGGATGGGTTTGAAGAAGGAGAGATTAGAAGCAGGGACACCAGTCAGAAAACTAATGTGCTGGTTTAGTCACCAAGTGATGAAAAGCTGGGAGGCTGGGAGAAATCAAGATGACTGAAGATTCTAGTGTGGGTGACTAGGAGTCTTTATACTTGCTGAATGAATGATTGAACAAGGGAGCAAGGGCAGAAATTCAGAGTGAAAGCTGGTTTAAAAGGGATAGGTGGTAAGTTTGGATTTTGACAAACCAAATTTATTGTGATGACTGAATACGGAGGTGGAGGTCCTCAGGAAGCAGCAGGAGATGTGAGACTAATCGGAGCAATCAGAGCTGTAGACATAGGTTTGGAATTAATCTCCAGGAAGGTCAACGTTTAAGCCATGGCAGTAGAAGGATCCTACACTGGGAGCTCACGTACAGAGAAGAACAACAGAGAAGGCTGAAGAATGAGGTTGAGACATGTTCAAACTTAGGGAGAAGAAAGAGGAGTTGGAACTAACAAAGAACCCAGAAAAGACATAATCTGAGAATTAAGTGGAGAAACAGGACAATGAAACGTCGTCAATGCTGACTGGATCAGAGAAGTTAAGAATGACAGCAAAGATCATCGATAGCCTTGGAAAGAATAGCTTCAGGAAAATAACAATGTGAAAGCTAAATTGCAATGGATTTAGGAGTAAAGGTGGCAAAAGCAAGTATGATGCTTAGCAGTAAAAAGAAATGACAGCAGTTGAAGGGAAAAGAAAGTAAGGGAAAGATCTTAGTCTTAAAGAAATATCTGTGGTACAGAGCGTAAGTACTGCAGGGCACCATGCTTGACCTCTGTGGACTGCGGAGGTGATATATGGTTTGGCTCTTTAAATTTGACTTCTACTTTTTAGTTTAGCAGTTGACATGCACATCTTTTGATAAAGGACCCTCTACTAATTCTTTATATTTATATTTTATTTTCTTAAATACTTTTTAACCCAAAGTATATTCTACAAGTAAGGATACAATGATATATTTTGTTCCACTACATGATGCTTTGCACTATATAAGGTTAAATGTAGAATTTATAAAAGTTATAAAGCAAAAGACAAGTATATTTTAGTTTACAGGGTTTCAGTAACTGAATACATCCTAGAATATTTTGGAACTTGAGTAAAAGTAACCCTATTTGTTGGTTACCCATGTCCTCTTGTATTACAAAAATCAGCACTCCTCTATCAGACCCTTTATCTTCAGACACTTCTTGCCCAAGCTTCGTGCCTATCCTCATCCTCCTTCTCCAAAGCTAACTTTTGTTCTTTTGCTCATTTTCTTTCCAATTCCCCTAGACGCCTATGTTGTTTGTATCGTCAGTCTTTTCCTCTAGTCATAAAATGAGCATAACTAAAATAAATAACAAAGTGCTTACTTAGTATGTGCGTGCCAGGGACTACTGTACATGCTCTCCATGGGTTGTATCATGTAATCCTCCCAATGCATTTTATGGATGACGAAACTGAAGCAGGGAGAGGTTAAATGACTTACCCAAGATCACACAGTTTGTAAAAAAACGAAGCCAAGATTAGAAAACAAAGGAAGTCTTACTCCAAAGTCCATAGCCTTAACCAACTGCTACATTGCCTCTCACCAGATCCTGTAAGTCTCTTCAAATCTGCATTCCTTCCTATCATGAACTTCTTCAGAGTCCTAACTTCATTCAGTAATATTTTCCTGTGATTATGGGCAACCCACATCGTGCCAGGGGCTGGGGGTTCAGGCGCTAAGAGTATGGACACTGGAGCGCCCTGTCCAGGTGAGGTGAACAAGAAGTCATTAGAATGGAGTGTGAGGGGTGAATGCACGTTCACAGGCCCTCATAGGCCAGTGGCAGGGGAGGGGCTGACTTTCCTCAACACCATCACCCCTAGGCAAGTCAGCCTGCTAAGCCTTTACTAGATAAGAGACTCTGGAAAAATTATTGAAGCTCTTTTCAGGTCTGTAAGTAAAATATAACAGATTACGTAGTGTTCTCCAAAATCTGTCCTTATCTTTCTTCTCCATCACTTATAGCTGGCTTCAACAATCAACTGTATGTCCATAGCTGCTGCAGCTGCAACTTCGGCTTGGGCCTCTCTTCTGAGCCCTAACTACAATCAGTTGTCCATGCCAGTGGGATGCCCCTGCTTCCAAGTCAAACCTTAAGTATTTAAAACCCACTGAGAACCAAACCAAACCAACCCACTGACTCTCTGAAACCATTGTGTGTTGAGAGTGGTGCTGTCCACACCTGCCACCAGCACCACCATTCTTCCAGAAATCCAGGGAAGAAGCCCCTTTCTATTCTTCCTCCTCCTCCCTTGGTCCTGACATCTAGTCAGCATGTTTCCAAGTTTTTTTTTTTTTTAATTCCTCCTTCCTTTCCATTTCTTTTACTGCCACACCAGTTTCAACTTCATTCGCAAGCCTAACCATTGCAGTAGCAGCATCCTAACTCACCTCTCTGCCATGAACCCCTGTCTCTTAAATGAGGCCAGATTAGTCTTCCTGAATCACAGCTGACCATCTCTCCCTGTCCCACTGCCTAGTCTATCCTTGCATTCTCATTATGCTCTCACCCCCATTAACTTCTCCTCACCACTCTCCTTCATGCATCGTATACATGTCAAGTTAAACCGCTCCCTATTTTCAAACAAACCATGAGGCATCCTGACTGTGTATGCAGCTTCCTCCATCTGGAATACTTTCTCCATTTTTGGATGTCCCAATACTGCTCATCCTTGAATGCTCTGTTCAGATGCAAAATTTTCTCTCCCCTTTGGTTGCAAATGATCTCTTTCTGACATGAACTTACACAGCATTCTATCGCACTTCTAAGCACTTGACGATTTATACCTTGTTTGTGTAGTTGTGCATCTTCTCTCTTCTACGTGGCAGTCTTGGAGTGCAGAATCCCGTTGTGATTCATTCTCATATGTTCCACTGTCCTTAACACAAGGTGCTCAAAAATATAAACAAGTGGATTAAAAAAAATGAATGGAAGGGCAAAAAAGACAAAAGATGGAATGACAGAAGATTGGAAAGATGGAAGAATAGAGGCAGTAATATAGCATACTACCATGGGCTAGAATGACATTTCAGAATTCTAAGCAGTAGGCATCTTTCCATCACAGGAATTTAAAGTAGGAAAAATAACTGACCATAGTCACATGTTAGAGAAGAATTTTCCAAGAAGCCAGTTATGTGAAAGAAACAAAGTAGTACCACCTTAATGTTCAGATCCACACATTGCTGAAAGCTAGAAATTAATGCAAATAAGTAGGCTTTTAAACAATACAGGTTTTTTTTTTTTTTAATAATCATTGTTTTGGGGGTTTTTTTTAAATTAATTTTTATTGGAGTATAGTTGCTTTACAATGTTGTGTTAGTTTCTGCTGTACAGCAAAGTAAATCAGCTATATTTATACATATATCCCCTCTTTTTTGGATTTCCTTCCCATTAGGTCACCAAAGAGCACCGAGTTCCCCGTGCTATACAGTAGGTTCTCATTAGTTATCTGTTTTATACATATTAGTGTATATATGTCAATCCCAATCTCCCAGTTCATCCCACCCCTCCTTCCCCCCTTGGTATCCTTATGTTTGTTCTCTACGTCTGTGTCTCTATTTCTGCTTTGCAAGTAAGTTCATCTGTATCGTTTTTCTAGATTCCACATATTAGCAATATTATATATTTGTTTTTCTCTTTCTGACTTACTCTGACTTACTTACTTTCTGACAGTACTTACTTACTTACTTTCTGACAGTCTCTAGGTCCATCCACATCTCTGCAGATGGCACAATTTCGTTCCTTTTTATGGCTGAGTAATATTCCATTGTATATATGTACATCTTCACCCATTCGTCTGTTGATGGACATTTAGGTTGCTTCCATGTCCTGGCTATTGTAAATAGTGCTGCAATGAACATTGGGGTGCATGTATCTTTTTGAATTATGGTTTTCTCCAGGTATATGCCCAGCAGTGGGATTGCTGGGTCATATGGTAGTTCTATTTTTAGTTTTTTAAGGAACCTCCATACTGTTCTCCATAGTGGCTGTATCAATTTACATTCCCACCAACAGTACAAGAGGGTTCCCTTTTCTCCACACCCTCTCCCGCATTGATTGTTTGTAGATTTTTTGATGATGGCCATTCTGACTGGCGTGAGGTGATACCTCATTGTAGTTAATAAAGGAGATGAAAGAGCAAGGAGCTAGAGATACGCTAATGAAGGAGTTAAGGAAACATTCTCTTCTAAACTTGAATTTTTGCTTGTACCTGGCAATCCACAGGCTCTCAGCACCATCCCTTTAAACACTGCCTAACTCAAACATTTCACTAATAAGCTTATCTCCTTAAGGCTATTTTTAAAAAAATCAAATCAAGAACTCAGCACAATCTCAAAAGTTTCTGCATTTACACAGATATTTAGAAAAGTATCCTTAAGTAGAAAAGGAGTTTAAAATCAACTACTATATAACTGAAGAAATGGACAGATCAATTTCAAGCATTCTTCTTCATACCCTGTCAATTTCAAAGGCAGAGAAACGGATGAATGAACCTCTGTCAGTGCTGGCCATTTCACTAGCACTGTGGTCATCTGCTTCTAGTTGCAGAACGTTAATTTCTTTTAGAGAAGCAAAGTACAATTTTGGAATGTATCTTAAACATGCCTGGATTAGACAGAAATCAAGGAAAAAGTCCAAATGTCCCACAAAAATTAAAAATCATAAATCTCTACACGAGGAATGTGTGATTAGAAGATTACTAATTTTTCTTTGTGAATTTTTTCCTAGCCTCTATTTGTATCACAAAATTCCTCAGCACAGGAAATGAAAAGTTCCAATCTACATATTAAAAAAAAATAATTCAATTCCAAGGAGATACAGGGCACTTGGCAATGCCTTAAAGCAGCAGTCCCCAACCTTTTTGGCACCAGGGACCAGTACCCGTCTGTGGCCCAGGGGTTGGGGACCCCTGCCTTAAAGGAAGAGTGTTTCTTCCAGTTTTTTGTTTGTTCTTATACTTGTGAAACTATGAAAATGCATAGAGAAAGGGCTCCTGATTAAATGAAATAGAAATTGGCTTGTAAGACCTCCATTATAGCATATAGCAATTTCCAATGCAACTTCCAGTTGGATTTCAAGGTTGGATACCACATTAAAGTCATCTTGAGTAGCATTTAATTGATCCACGGTTATTACACAAATATTAATCATTGTTAACCATAAAGTACCATGAATATAGCCCCCTGGGGTTCTTGACAAAATATAAGGTATAATATATATATATATATATATATATATATATATATATATATATATATATATACACACATACACACACATACATATACACTCTATTTAAATAACAAAGGGGAAAAATACCTACCCTGGATTAGCAGCTTCCATCAATATCCAGGCAAAAGAAATTAAACCAAAAGCAAGGCTACTTCACAGCAAGATTTATTAATACATCCAAAAGAAAGAAAGAAAAATCATTTTGTCACACTATATACAGATAATACATACAGTGTTTTATACACATATTACATCAGTTTTTACACAAGAAAAATATACATAAAAATGTAAACTTTTGTATACAAAAACCCTTAAACAAATTAAACAAGGACCAGATAACAAAAGGAGACCAATCCATTATTATTTCATCAAATTTTTAAAACGGTAATACAGTACATTCATTGAGATATATATGGAAAACGTGAGCCATCTCTTCTTGTTTAAAGGGAAATTACAAACCAAAAGCCCATCATCTCCCAAAATGTTGTCTCCCCCAGCAACAGCACACCCAATGCTGTAGATATGCCTTTCCTCAGAACTGGGGGCCTCTTCCCAAAATCTGCCCATCTCCTCATCTTGCTCCTACAGTCTGTGCAGAAACAAGTGGCTCCTAGCTTTTGTGCATATAACTAAGCTTCCAGCCACTATTTACACAAATACAGAGAAGATTCTCAGTTTGTAAGTTCCCTTTAAGCAGCTTTTTTTTTTTTTTTTTGTATATATTTTTAATGTATGGCCTTAAAACATACTTGTGTGCCAAGGTGAAGGAGAACACTGAAAAAGAAGGGCTTTGAGAACGGCTAGTCCTTGCTACCGTGCAGTTACTTTGTTAGAAGAGATTTCAAAACTGTGCAACCTGTCATTTTACTGGTTTCCAATAAGCTACCTCACCTTTGATTTCCCACTGCAACTTGGTTTCAATCTGTACTTCAGTACTCTGGTTAGTACCATACAATTGCCAAGAGACTTGTTAAAGGCTGCTTCTGATATCAAGTTTCAGCTAAGCTACTCTGTGAAATCCCTCAAACCCCAACCTCTATTTGAGTCTTCAAGGGTACTCTTATTCCACCTGTTTTTTGTTAACATCTGAAGATTTAGGATTGTCCATCTACACTCCTCTCTCTATAAGGTCTTGAAATGGAATCTGCTGCCAACTCATCACAAAATAAAATATGTAACAGTTTTCTCTTAATATTCTTTCATTCAGGGTATCAAATTGATATACTAATGAAAAATACCTGAAGCTGTGGGGAGTAAGAATCAAATCTAGGTCGAGTGCATGCAGACTTGGAGTTCTTAAAAAAAAAAAAAAGTCTGGGAAGACCTCAAACTAAATAAATGCAAAACCTACTTAAGACAACTGCATGAGAGAGCTGCCTTCTCTCAAAGCTGAATTTTGAACAAGGCTGAAAAACAATTAGGTGATATATTTCCCTGCAGCTAGAGAGTAGTTAACTTCCCCCAGGCAAAATGATCTTAATGATCATTATTTATTAATGAAAGGAAGAGGCAAATTGGTGAATTAAGTTGATCTAGGAGATGGTGGATGACATACAGTAATGGAAATGTTAGGATTGCTTTATGACTGAAATAAACAGGCTACTTTGTGGTACATCTCCATTTCAGAGAGAGGAAAATGCACAAGGTTCCCCAAGTGAATCTCCAGCTCTCTTCCTCTCACGGGACAGATGGCATTTTTAAAATGACAGTCTCCCTTTCAGTTAAAAAAAATAAAAATAACAATAAAAGGAAAAGGAAGATAAATAAATAATGTGTGGACGTCTTTAGATGAGACTTTTAAATGTTCTTTAAATAACTTTTGATAATGTATTTTAAATCATTACATACAACTGCCATAGCAGTGACAATATTCCAGTAGGGGCAGCATTTTGCTAAATGTAAAAGATTGCCATTTAAAACTCATACATATACATATGTATATACAGTATATCAACACTATTTATATACATATATATCTAGAGAGCAACATTTCATTGCCTTTGAACATCTATATATCCACTCCCACAATATATACTAGAGACATACTGTGTGAGTATATACGAAAGTATATGTACACATGCTCCGACATGTATATATACACTTTTGTCTGTGTGTGCATAAAAGCTTTAAAGGCACAATATATAGGGATGCAAGTTTTCTAGAGAGCTGCAGCAAAGTTAAAACAGAATGTCACCAATGTGAGAAAAGTCAAAAGGAAATATAGCAGAACTCATTACACAAGAATTCATTAAAGCAGTTTCACCATGAATAAAATGAATTATAGAATTTAAGAGGCTTAGGTTATAGAATTCAAGAGGCTTTCCATTAAAATGAAAATGGTAAATTTATGATTAAATCACAAAGTAAACCAAACTTTTGAAAGGACAAATTAATGACAATAAATGACAAAATAAACCTAACACTAATGTCAATCATAAAATCATAATTATGTTCTTTTTCAATTTAAGTAAAACGTCCCAAAATTATCTAGGTAAAACTTTCAAAGTAGTCTTGTTTGAATGTTGGTTTTTGGGTTTATTGGTTGTTTGTTTTGAGACAAAGATGACGCCCAATTCTCAAAATTACTATAAAAAGTATTATATACAAAATTTGTTATCTTCTGGGAAATTTCAGAGACAAAGATATTTAAAAGAAACGAGTGAAATATTAATGAAATATGGCTAAGCCAAATGATTCTGGCTAGAAAGGACATAATAAAGGGAAAAAAACACAACAAAGTGTGATTTTTAAATGGTGAGAGATTGACTTAGAAGGTAATGAAGATGAAGAATAGTGAGACTGGCAAGTAAGTACAGTTCTAAGAGGAACTCATCAACAAGACTATAATCCTAAGGACTTCCATCTTTGTATGCTCTGACGATTACCCTAGACTGTCACCTCTTCTTGCTTATAGAATAATCCAGAATTTTCCATAGACGTATAATCTTGCTTAACAAAGGCTGTTTATCTATTATACACACACTTTAGGGAAATATATGTATATATATATTTATCTATACACACACATATACATACGTGTATATATAGATTTATACAAATGTATAAATAAACATAATACTTCTCAATCTTTCCACTGACAAGGCAAGTTCACATTCAGCAAAGTGCCACCACATCCCATATACACATCTCTGTACAGATATACACAAAAGGGTCTATTTTCACCCTTCAATCAGGGGGAATTTATTCTAGCAAATCCCATAGTAAGTGAAGGGAGAAATGGCACCAATACAACCTCCCTTCTTTCATTTGCATGCATATGTACAAGAAATACGCAGATTTTAAAAACCTATAAAGCAAGAGTGAGTGAAACTGGGAGATGCTGCAAAAATACAACTGTAAAAAGAACAACATACAAAGCTTTCCTAGGTCTTGAGTTGTCTAAGGTGAATGAGGCTTCAAAGGTAACTACAAATTCAGATGGATTATTAGAAGTTGTTTTGACATGTTACAAAGTATATGATTTTTTAATATTAAAAATAAATGTGATTGGAGCATTTAATAACAACTCTAGCTTTGACTATTTTAGACCACCAGATACTTCAGTAATGAATGTATAGCAAAAAGACAAAACTCAAAATATAGGAATGTATTTTTTTTTTTAATTCCAGATAAATCAGGTAAAAAGTCAAGGGTAGCATAACTTTTTGTATAGCCAAAATATGGGGGTTGGGGGGCATGCTAACTTCATAAATAACAACACAACTGAGTAACTTTTTTTTTTTTTTTAGATTTTGGAAATAACTGAAATCAACCCAGCTTTGAAATGTGCATGGTGAAATGATCCCACCAACTCTTTAAACAAAGCAGCCCCTTAAAAAATGTCATTCTTTATAAAAGGCCTATACTTTTCTTAATTTCACCAAGACAAGGTGATCAATAATATCTTATAAATCAGAAGATGAAGAAATCTAGTATTAACATAAAAAAGGTTCAGCTGATCTCTGGTCCCATCACCCCAATAGATAAACACAGCTCATGTCCAGGTCTGTTTCTCTCTTATTTTTACTCTCAAAAGTGAGAGGCTGGTCTTAGAACCTGCTGTTTCTTCAGTCATTTTAAAAACATAGCAGAAGTTAATCAAAAGGTTAAAATAAAATGCACATGATATCAGAGCTAGCCTTTTAACACAACATAATCAAGAATTTGTTGTATTTATACAACAGAGACGATGAGAAAGTAACTCCAATACCCTCAACTAAATAAATCATACTTCTACCATACATTGTTACCTTTTTCTCTTTTTACCTAAGCACACATTCATCTCTCTCACACACGTGCCCCCAATGTATATTTTTGCATGTGTGTAAAAGCACAGACATATACATGCACACAAGTACTTTAATTCTATTTTTAAGTCACAGTGGGAATTCCTTAGTGAGGAGGGATAAAAAGTTCCTGAATAAGACACTGAGAACATCTAGATTTATTATTTTCTCTATTTTACTTCCCAACTTAACTGTAATTAAAGAATAAATCCATAGGAAATAAAAGAGGTTTTAAAAACTTACTTTACAAATTCCAGCTACAGTAGTTGGGAGCTTTACTTGATCTATGTATTTCTATTTACCCTGTAACTAAGCTTCTAGCCATCGTAAGTGTAAACCACAGATCATTTACTAAAGAGACATCATTCTCAACAGTTCTATGAGCAGTAATAAATGGTCTAAAGGTGTTCTATGTTTTGAGGCCCCAGGATATCCTTTTATTTTATATATCTGCAAGGTAGCAAAGGATAGCTATACACCTTGACACGGCAGAGATCCAGTGTAAAAAGGTGCTTCACTAGTTTGTTTTGTCAAAAAAAAAAAAAAAAAAAAAGCTCATATATAATTTTTTAGCTATTAAACACATAGGCAACATAATTCATTACACTCAATACAGCTTTAGTATAAAACTTATAATTTATGAGGTGATGTTAATAGTATAAATTAATATACCTTTTCTCTTAAAATCTACAATAAGTATTCTGAAAGCTCATTGGGGAAGGAAATTTTTAAATAAAAGTTTTAAAGCTGTGCGTGGTGGGAAAGGATTCTGTATGCTGAGGCTGAGATGAGAGCCTGAAGGAGAAGGAAAAGCGTCCCATGCAAGACACCGTGGGCTACGAAACCAAATGTTTTCTCTTTCTTGCGCTCTCGTCAATGATGAGTCACCTTTAGTTTCTTTTAAAACTATTTTCTTATTTTAAAAACTGCCCTAATTTCCACAAGGAATCCCTGAGACATACTCAACACTACACAGTGAAAAGAACTATCACTGTTGAGAGGAACTGATTCAACCCTTCAGAGCAGATGAAGACACCGTCACAAGCACCAAACCTCCCATCCCTTCCACACTCCTCGGCTGGAGCCAACTGTACCTCAACAACGCAGGGTGGAGTCATTTCAGGGCAAATCAGTCTATTCCCCAAGTAAAAGCAAGGGTGGCATTTAGCTGCATTACAGCCTTCTGCACGGCATGTTGAAAATTTTTCCAAGGGTAACTTTGGGTGCATATAGAGCTTACTTCAGTGGTCCCCAGCTTAAAAAAACAAACAAAAACAAAAACCAAGTGAAAGAAGGGGATTCTATTACTCTTAGGCCAGGAGCAGTACAGATCGTGCGTGTGTGCGTGCGTGTGTGTACTTCAGTGCCGGGTGTGGGCTGAGCAAGCAGGCAGAAGGGAAAACAGAAGGAAAGCTGTGCTGCCCTACATTGCTAAGAGTTAGACCGGTTTTCTCTAATAAGACTGTTTTTGGACTGAACTTCAGATCACCAAAACCCTGCCACTCAAAAGTAGCCAAACATCCCCAAGATTTGGGAACCTGGAGTAAAAAAAGTCATTCCAAGTTTGCTCTCTTCTTCTCTCTCTGAAATGCCACGTTTCTTTTTATTTGCTCTGTATCACAGTGCAGAGAGGAAAGCTAACAAAAAATAAGAGCTGGAGTGAAAAGAGAATTTTTGCTATTTAGAAATAAGGCTAAGTTTGACCCACAATTTTCGCATTAATGACACCGGTCATTAGGAGAGACATAATTATTCATTTATGTTTTATGTTTTCTTTCCTAACTCACTGGTTAGGAAAGAAGAAAATGCTTAACGGATATCCAACTATGTCCTTCACTGATATCTTATTACACATCTTTTGAAAGGTGGCATTTAAAAAACGCTACTTTAATCTACTGAACATGGATTTTGGATCCCTCCAGAATATGATATTGGAAAGCTTTATAAAGTTCAGAATATTAAGAAGTCATTACATTGTTTTACTTTTCTATAGAATGCCCATGAAAATTCAGTTGTTTTCAATGTATTGAGAGGAAAAAAAAAAAAAAAAATCTACGTTCTATCACATATATATTCCCACCCCCCCACCCCATCCTCAAGAAATATATTTCTTGTCAGGAAAAAATCCTTGGAGCGATGTAGGTGTCTGTGATGAAAGATCTGGTATGACTACATTTTCTTCCAGGGAATCCTTTAAATTGCCTCATTAAACTGCAGAGTTCTGTTGACCATTTAAAAGACCACTGTATTATTCTATATATACCAGATTAAAAACAGAATTTAATAGAATGTTAAAAGAAGGCTAAAAAGAAAAGGATGAAGAAACTGGAAACGAGACACCTAAACAAAATTTAAAGGAATTTCTAACGCTGTAACTTGAACTGGTTCGCCTGGTGCTGTTAACATCCTCGTCTTCTTGCGATACCATCCACAGCAATCTTATGAACTAACGTGAAGAAAAGGCAACGTGCCCCACACAAGCACTGCCGATGAAGCTACCACCCGTCACCGCCACTCCCACCATGCAGGGGCACAGGAAGGGCTTCGGGCAGGTATCAGTGAATTCACAGGATGGGCGTGACCTACAGAGGCTCAAATTCTAGTGCCCAATGATAAAAGCCCAACGGTAAAGGTCAACAGAAATATAAATTTCTTCATGTAAGAAGCAAATTGTACAGCTAGGGCATCTGCATGTATCACGGACACTGTTTCCTTCCAAATCGAAGAACTGTCTTTGCCTCTGTGGATTATGATCACTGACTGAGAATGAGCTCTGATAAGGAAAAGCTTTAGTGTTAGTCACAGAAAGTGATGATTCTTAACTTGCGGTTGAGAGGTTGGGCTTATTTAAGAAATAAATCTTATAAATAACTATTTGGCAAAGATAAAGTATTAGCTTTCGTTAGCCTTAAACCGCTCAAGACAATAACTACAATTTTAAGAAAAAGAAAAAAAATTTTTTCCAACTTTATCTCCATACCTACTATTTGCTTCTCATTAAATTATACTCTTTTCATGGAAGGACACTAGACATGCCATACTGCCTGCCAACATGAAATTGCTCAGGAAGTCATTTATGAAGCAGTTCTATCTCACATGGTAGGTTACTAGAGAAAAATAATCCTTTGCCATATAAGCTATGCGACGATAATTAGAAAATTTTTCCATTGCATAGTCTGTCACTTGGTGGGTTAAATGTAATTGCTATTTACTATTGCGAATTGTTTACTAACTACATAACCTACCCAGATGTGCAAATTGCTAAGCCATTTGTACAGAAGAAAAACAATGTCTTAAGTACTTTAATTAAAATAATACTAACAATTATGCAGAGGGTGTAAAGGAGAAAAACACATCTTTCCTTCGGATGCTACAGATCACAGCCAGTGAATATTATACATTAGAATGGAATTCAGATTCTCAGAGCACAGAATGTATCCATTAACTGCAGCAACTTTGTAAATTAAATCACATTAACACAATCTAACTGGCCTTTATAAATGGTCCCAAAGTACTGCAGAAACAGAGTGAACCTTCTTTGCCACTATTTCTCATGAGTTTAACACTAGAATGAAAGCTAGTATCCACCTAATTAGATAGAACCTTATATAAAATTTGTTTTTGATTCCAGTATTGCCTTATTATAGAATAAGTGCTATTTTAAAAGACACTGATTTTCATATTTCTGGAGTAAAAGACACTTCCTTCCTTTCTTTACATATTAATAGCAAACCTACTACTAATAGACTAGAATTGCTCCATTAGCTAAAAGAACAACATAACAGATATCTCTGGGTTCACAGATGTTCTTCTCTCTTCCAAAAAGGGACTCACAAGAAACAGCAAGAGCAAACAAATCGCAAGCTCGGATATTTGTTTTGAAGTAGACGAAACGAGAAGAAAAATTTGTTTTTTTGCTAACTCCTCAAACCTACACTGGTACTTTCTACGGGTGCCCTTTCTTCAGCTATCATCGTGGGCATCTACACAAAAATGAATTTACTCAAAGTTTTTGGTGTGAAGCTGTAACTGGCAACATTCCTGATCATTTCATGCCTCCTTACCAGAAAGCAGAAAAGGGCTTAAAAATGCACAGAAAACAGAAAATTGCAAACAATAAAATGTGCAACTTACTGCAAACTCAGTTTTGATAACTGAAGAATTTTAAGCAGCTACCACGAGGGACAAATAGCCAGAAAAATTCAGATCGACGTCCCATGACTTGCCCTTCACTGTCAAAGAAGGGCTGATGAGAAAGTCAATGTGTATGTACCACTTTTACCTCAATAAAAAAGAAAGTCAATGGGCTGCTCTGCTACAACCTTTAATTAGTACACAATGGAGACGGAATCGAATCACTGGGAATGGACAGTTATCTCGTGATGATTATAATGGGATGTGAAGAGTTCAGCAAACTAAATGACACTTTTGAGCAGAGGTAACTACTCATAATCATTTCATTACAGTACATTAAAATAAAAAAGCTTACTAACATAGGTTCACAGGTGAAAAATATTCAAATTATCTCTTCTCACCCTTCAGAATAGAAATTTACGGTGCTACCAAATATAATTTTGCTTTGTGACATAATTTTATAATTTAGAAATTTCTCAATCTGCAAAAAAGGCAAAGCTATTAAAAAATAAATCTTCCAATCAATTATCATGATTAAAAAAAAAAAAACTAAATATATTACAAACATATTTTTGGCCCACAAAAAGAAACTTCAATAAATACAAAATAGGGCATATAATGATTTCATACAGTCATGTGACATTTCCCCTCCATAATCTCAGGCACGTTTTATCTGCATAATGCCTGCTGATTACCATCATTCCTTTAAAAAGCAGAGAAAGAAAAGCTTTCAAAAGAAGGGACTGGTTAGAATTAGCATGGCATAAAGAGAATACATATAGGAAGTAGGAAAATACATCCAAATCTTTACCTATTGAAAAGGAATTAAGATCAAATATTCCCTGACAAATGAATTATTATATCACATCATTAATAGATATGTTCTCTCTACTCATCTTAAAATATATATATGTAAATTAGACTAGACTCAGGTATAAATAGCCAATGGTATCTCAAGGGACAGTGAAACTTCTCAGCAAAAGCAGAGTACAGATGCCTTTAAAATCTAGTTCCACCCTTGGGCGGGGGGATCGGGGGTCGGGGAGAAGGCAGGTAAAAAGAAACCTCACATATTCATTTCATAGTCACCAACTTACTAAACTATCCAATATGATTTTTAACCCTAAAGTTCTGGTACTTAAAAAAAAAAATTTCCCCAAACTTAAACCTAAATACTTAAATTATTTTAAAAGTACCAAAGGGTGGGTAAAATTTATGTCTAATTTCCATATTCTGCTTTGAAAGAAACTTTAAAATGTGTATCCTTCAGATATTACACATCACTTCACAACTGGTACATTGATTCTACAAGTGTCTTCAACATTTTACAAATCTTACCAAAGAATCACTACTGTAAACATGAAAAATTCAAAAGCAAAAGATGGATCAAGGAGTTCACAGATCCCATCTTTCCAAACCTATCTGACCTATCCTGCTTTTCACATCAAAATATTTTAATTACATCTTGCGAATATATTCCATGGAAGAGGGATTTAGAAACAAATGCATGTCTAAAAAGGCAATATAACCAACCACCAGACCTCAGAATCGCAGCAACCCCGCAGTCCCTCCAGGCAAGCTTTTCACGACATCTGCAGGGCACTGACATGAATTCAGCTTTTTGTGTTCTGGGCTAACTTAGCAGAAAAGGGTTGTGCTATTCACGCCACCAGACCACCACCCTTCTCCATTCAGGAAAGTCGGTTAACTCAGTGGGAAAGAATGACCAACCTTATCAGGGTTGTGAGATGTGGGAAAGGAGAAGAGCCTTCTACTCATTAGGAAAGAAAAAAAAAATAACAATGGGACAGCTGCTTCCTGCCCTGCACAAAAACACACGCGTGGGTGCACACATACACACAGGCAGTCAAAAGACTAATTTTTTTCTTTTTAATTAAACAGGATCACAATTAGGAATGGAATCCTGGCCTCATGTGATGTTTAGCAGTTGGTGCTAAGTCAGAGCCTTGATCTGCCTCTACACACCATTTGCCGTCTCTTAACACAGGAACTCGATGAATAGGCTCATTCTATTTAGAACCACCTATGTAAAGACCTGGTATTAGAATGGAAAGCATTGATCTGAATACTAGGAAATAGTAAAGGGCACTGGTAATCTGAGGTATCTTTCACTTCTAGGACTTGCTGCTAAAAGTCGATTCTATCCAGTCACTGTGCTGAGCCACTAAGGAAACCATTGGGGGAGAGTGGACCTGCCAGGAGGGAATGAGCACCAGTGCGAAGGAGCACATGTGAACACTGAAGCGAGGTCCACTGCGGGGTAACTTGCTTAACTGGAAAAGGGAGTTCTCCTCTAGTCCCCATCTGTTATTTTTAAAATCTTCTTTAGGAAAAGGGGAGAGGGGTGATAAAGAGGAAAACAAGATAGAAAACACCAGGTTCCCCACCTGCCTGCAAGCACACAGATACGCTCAGTTAGGGGAGGTAAAGGGAGAAGATGCATTATTGGTACTTGTAGCTGTGGCACCTGTCACTGTGAAGCCTGTGGGAGGCGCTATTGAGCTGTGGCTGGGCTGCAGGTCCTTGGGGATGCCACTGTGAGAACTCAGCTGGTGGCCGAAGGCTGCGCTGAACTGAGGGAGTTGCTGCTTGGGAGAGGTGGAGGCCAGCAGTTCAGCAGAAGGCCCCATGCCACTGAAGCTGGTCTGCGGTAACCCCGGAAGCACACTGGAGCTGCTGGGGGTCACGGTGGCGAAGGCAGGCTGTGTGGTCTCTGAGTTCGAAGTGGTGGGTGGTGTGGACAGGGAAGTGGAAAGAAGATGTCCATCTGCGCCGAGAAGGTTGCTAAATGGAGAGGGATCTCCGAGGCTGACAGGGAGATTGCCCCAGTGAGTCCTGGGGTTTACGACTCCTCCAAGTGGCACCTCAAGTTGGGTTGGGAGCAAGTGCTGCGCCATGATGGGCATCTCTGCTGAAAAGGTAGCTGCCATGTTATCACCAGAGTAAGATGTTGTGTGGGGAGAGGTGATATGGTCACTGTAGGGGGACGGCACGTGCTCGCTGTCATAATGGCTTCCATGGGGCGAGGAGTGTGAATGATCACTGCTGTATTGCTGTCGTGAGGTGATTAGGTCGTCTGCCTTGCTCAGCAGCTGGGCAGGGTGTGGCCTCTGGGAGGCATGGCTGCCATCATGAAGTCCATGAAACTGTCCTGGGAAGGCTCTCTCCCCAAGTGCACTCTGGCTGATCAGAGTGGCAGAAGTAAGGCCAACGTTGGCTGGGGCAGAGAACTGCCCCTGGATCTGCCCTGCCAGGGGTGTAGGTGGGTTAGACAAGGTAGCAGAACGGAGCAGGTTCTCATCCAGCTCTAGACTAGGAAAATTGTCGTGTACTATACGCCCATTCAGCAGCTCCCCCAGGTCCGTGTTTACCTCTCGGCTCAGGGACTGAATTCCTGAAGCTCCAGTCCCTGTGGAGAACACCCCTATTCCTCTGTCTGACAACTCCTGGACGGGTACACCGTCTGACTGGGTGAGCACCCCGATGGTACTCAGGCACTCGAGAGAAGTCACGGCCTGCAAGGCCCGTTCGAGCTCCTCGGCCTCTTCGGTGGTGGGGAGGAGATCCCCGTTCTTGCCTGAGTAAACGAGAGCCATCAACAGTCAGCAGAGCTTTCAGCGCCCCCGACCACAAAAATCGTACGGCGGAATCATTGGTAACAATATTCTATTAAGGATCGGATGGAAAGGAGAAAGTGAAACATTCGGCTGCAGGACAGGTGTGAGGGCTGAAGCTGTCCCGGCCTGAATCGCACCTTCAGTTCGTTTACAGCACCACCAGAAGCCATCTGAGCAAAGTGTGCGGTGCTTAGGAGTCTAAGCGTTACCAGTGTAAAACCCGGGGTGACTATCTGATTCCACGTATGTTTTTACCCGAAGTTATATTAACGTCATTAAAGCGGAAAACACGTCAATCAGTTCGGATCTGAGACAAAAGGCTGTGCGGGAGGAGCCGCCTTTGTGCCTCTATTCCTGGGCTCTTCCAGCTGGAAGGGCAGCTGTGAGGCCTAGAATACAGAACTCACGTGCGTATTTCAGCGCAACACCAAGCACTCAGCTCGCTTCATCTGCGTTACTCTCTACCCTTCCCCTCTCACCCTTCTCCCATTTCTAAGTGATCTTCACAAAATGGAAGTCACAGGCCTCGCTGATTTCATTTCCTATATAAAAAATCCATTGTTAGGAACTTGACTGATCACCCCCCAAATACCCAGTTTTTAATGGTGAAAGAAACCTTCTAAGAGTATAAAAGATTTCCCCTGAAAGCACTAGAGAATTGGCGGTATTAAGTCAACTTTGTTCTGGAAAAGTACACTTCAACTGAAGTACAGGGTGGCGTATTAAAATGACGACAAGTTCTGAAAGGTATCAATAAACTCAAATTTAAAATGTCTTTGTGCAAAAATAAACGGAAGTAGGTGCCTTCCAGGGCGGTCCAGTGGTTGGGACTTAGGGCTTTCACTGCCGCGGCCCCGCGTTCAATCCCTGGTCGGGGAACTAAGATCCCGCGTGCTGCGCGGTGCGGCCAAAGATAATAAACAAGTAAAGGAACAAAGTTATAAACCTAGCTCTCAAACGTACTGATCCACTAAGTCTAGGATATCAGTTTAAAAACTGTACATGCCTCACCTTCTAAAAAGAGTAAAACAGTCTTAGTGCTTTACCTTTCCCGTCTCTGGTGAAAGACGTTACACGTGAGGAGGGATACTCCAAACATATCTCAAAAAAGTTACCTCCCCCTTTAAAAAACTCATTTTAAAAACCAGTTTTCGCCAATCAAAACATTGACCATACCTTCAAAAAAATCAAAATCTTGTAAGTCATCAGGTAGCCGCGGCAGGACGTCTGAAAAGTCCTCCTGGTTCAATTCCAAGTCATGTGGAATGTCAGTGATCTCATTGGCAATGTCATCCGGCAGCTCATCAGCACTCAGCTCTGGCGTGGACGGGCTCCTGGGGAAGACGACACGATTGGCCCCGCCCCCTCCCTACTTGACCGCCACACCAGTGTCCCCGAGACAAGTCTGTCGATGCAAAAACGGAAAATCCTAACTCAAAATGTCTCCCTTCCTACTTTAAGAGAAGGAAATCGGAAACCAAAACGACAGACCTCGCCGTATGCAGTTACACACTTCTACAACGCTTACCCATGTATTAAGAGAAGACAACCATTTGGAGATAACTATTTTTACTGCAAATTAGTAGAATGAATGACAATTTGGTGCACTAGTAAAATGAATTACAAATTGGTATATCAGTGTGTCTTAGTACTTTCTAGTAGAATTTAAAATCTGGTCAAAATAATAATTAAAAAAAAAAAAAAAAAAAAAGAAGAAACGGCTTCCCTGGTGGCGCACTGGTTAAGAACCCGCCTGTGCCAATGCAGGGGACACGCGTTCGAGCCCTGGTCCGGGAAGATGCCACATGCCGCGGGGCAACTAAGCCCGGGCGCCACAGCTACTGAGCCTGCGCTCTAGAGCCCGTGCTCCGCAACAAGAGAAGCCACCGCAATGAGAAGCCCGCGCACCGGAACAAAGAGTAGCCCCCACTCCCCGCAACTAGAGAAAGCCCGCGCACAGCAATGAAGACCCAGTGCAGCCAAAATAAATAAATAAATAAATAATAAATGAATGAATGAATGAATAAATAAATAAATTTTAAAAAATGAAACAGATAAAACTGGCATGTTTAGCTGAAACAGAAGCCTCATTCATCTGGTCAAAATGCTTATTACCCCTGCCAAAATTAATAATGCATCAGATTTCTGATGGAATATTTCTGTTGGAACATATATGGAATTTCTGTTGAAACAGAAAAATCTGAGAGTAGTCAATTAAGTTCCCAATATCAGCATTTGCTCTCTTGGTTATCAAAAGCTTTACTTCAGATCTAACCCCATCAGATATTTTGTAAAAAATCATACTGAAAACTACAAAGTCTAGGCTTATACACCAAATGGTTCCTTTAGCCTACTTCCAACACTAGAAAAGTGAATGAAGCCAGATGTTCTGAGAACAATCAGAACACATAAAGGAGACGTAAACTCTGGCGCCATCACTGACCGGATGTGAGAGGCCTCCACTGGCAGTGAGACGCTGGTGGGCATGCTGAGGTTCCCCTGAGGCACTGCAGGGGGAATGGGTTTTTGGGGTCGACGAGGTCCACGCCTTCTCTTCTTCTTGTGTTTTTTGGTAAGTGCAGGAGGCTTGGTTTTTTTCCTGGGTTTCCTCTGCTGCTGGTGCTGAACTTTACGGGAGCTATCTCCTCTCAAGAAATTATCCTTTGGAATGAATAAATGGGTATTTTTAAACTGAGATTATTTGGGAAAAACCAAACAACTATCTGAAAAAAATACTTATATCTCTTAAAATTCTATACAGTGCCTAAAACTATGTATAACGATAATTAAATGAGGAAGAAATTCATTTTAAAATTTAATTCAAATCAATTCAATATATACATATAGCTCATCCCACATTTACAGGCATTGTCATAGGTGCTGTAGTATAAAAAATTGAATAAAATTTGATTTGTGCTCTCAAAGAACTTAGTCTCCCATGGGAAAAACATGACTACAAGGATACATAAATACAGGAGAAAAAACTGGGCAATAATGATATAAACACCTTCTAAGGGTACACAAAAGGAAAATCCTGAATTTGTAGTTACGTGAGATTAAAGGATAAACAGGATTTTAAGTTGTTGGGATAAGGGGGAAGATCATTCTAGGCTAAAGGAAATGGCACAGACAGACAGAAAGGACAGCAAATAATTGGGTATGACTATTGCTCGGGGTATAATGGAGGACAAAATATAAAAGTAAGCTCTAAAGAAGTCTGGAACCAGATTCTGTATGACTTTGAATACTCTGTTAAGGATTTTAAACTTTATTTTATAGGCAATGGGAAATGATTTTTGATGACAGGAGTACATGTTTTAAAAGGATTAACTATCCTGGTAGCAACGTAAAGGGATAAAGAGAAGAGGCAAGTGAGTGGAGGAAATAGTTCCAATCAGAGGGCTATTTCAACAAGTATTACGAGACTGATAAATAGCTGAGGGCAAAGTGAGCAGGAATGGAAAAGCGAGGGCCTGTTGAGAGAGAATTCTCAAGATGCGACAGCTCGTTGGATGTGGTGAGGATGAGGGGAATATAAAATTCTCCAATGTGTCCAGGATTTCTAGTTGAGGTGATTGTTAGGGGATAATGCCATTAGTTGGGATACAGAACAAAGCAGAATAAACAGAATCAGGAAAAAAGTTAAGGAATTCAGCTGGGCTCAGATAGAGTTTGAGGTGTGAAAACGTCCAGGGAGGCAGGAGAAAACCGTATCTGATGCACAGGAAGGAAGACAGGGATGGAGACGGAGACCTGGAAATCGTGACACAGTAAAAGTCCTTCAAATAATTTATAGGGACCAGGGAGACATGGTAAAGAGAGAAGACAATGGGCACACAGCTTTATAAAACTGCTGCAATTAAGTGAGGAGGCACAGGAAGAAGTACCAGGAAGGAATAAGAAACCTGCACTACAACTAGCTTTCTTCAGCTAGTACCCTTAAATCTGAAGACCCAGATGCACATTTTACTCTCTCTACAATCGGAAAGCATTTTACAATGACGGCATATTATTACTGCCGTCAGCCAGGTGATGGTCATTACAGTTGGTGCTGCCTACATGTTCAAAGTTGGTCATAGCTCTTTGTACTGTCGTTGTTTGAATGAAGGTATGTGCATTGTTGGTTTTACATGCAGACGAAAAACTGCTGTGTATGCAGAAAGGCACAAAAAGCGGCAGTGTATAAAACTGTTACTGGTGAAGCAAATATTCATTATTGAAGAACTGACCACAATCCCCCCCACCCACCTTTTTATTGCAAAGCAACAACCAAATGAAAAAGGAAAATAATCCACAAAGTGGACAAAGCTGTGTTATAGTAGATGTATGTAGAAAATACTGCCTTTCACATACCAAGAATTAGCTGAAACCAGGAGCACTACAGAAGATAAAAATATCTATGTCTATCTAAGACTAAAAACACTATTTTGGTAAGTATAAAATAAAAATTTTAAGCGATAAGAAATGCACTGTGCAACATCTTTTCCTTCTTGGTGGTATATAAAACAATCGTGGTTTTTACGATTGATGTCACCTTTGAGTTGATGAACTCAGTAATAACTCTTACAATCAAATACATAAAAAGATCTGAAGACTAATAATTATCACTAGCATCAAACAAATTCAAAGCAAGAAAGAATAAAATTAAGCATAAATTCAGGAAATCTAAAAGATGTTTAGTCCCAGACAAATACTTGAATCCAAACACAATTACAGACTCAAAAGTCACAAATTTAGAAAACAACAAAAAAGAGGCTGCTTCCCAGCCTCTGTAATTCCTTTTGGTTCAACACTTGACATCTCCTTTTTTTATTGCCCACTGTGTAACTGAATAAATAGTGAATAAGCAGCTACTAGTACCCACCAGGTGCTGGCATCCATTCCAGGATTTCCCTCTAGGGCCAGTGTGAACCTTGAGCAGGAGGGAGGAAGAGAGCTCTAGCCAAGAATATACAAGTCCTACTGGTTCTGCTTCTAGGCTTCTGTCTTACTCTCTTAGGCTTATGCTGTGTAGCCAGGCAACGTTTTTGGTAACGTGCCAGCTCCTCCACACAGAAGTGCCCATGACCGAGACCCTGCCTGGCTCTTGGTATTCCCTTACTTAGCTCCTCCAGAGAGCACCTGTGTCCTAGAGGCTTTCCTAATAAGGCCAACTGTTCATTTACCTACACTACTTACAAACACTGTTCACGCCCAGCATTCTCACTGTCCCATTCTACTTCTATGCAGGACAACGCATTTAGTAACTTACCATCTGTTGTATGGTCTCATACCTGTTGAATACCATGTTCTGTCTGCCAGCCTGGACCTCGGGCAGCTCTAGCCTCTTCTACCAATGGCTGTCCTATCAAGTGGCTGAGTCCAGTTCAGAACCTCACCCCTCTCCCCCACAAGCCATGTGCCTAACCGATAATTTATTTAACAATTACTTATGGAGCATCTTTGTTCCAAGCACTGGGGATATAGTAGCACTGAACAAAAAAATGTTCCTGCCTTTGTGAAGTTTACATTCTAGTAGGGGGATTCAGACAATAAACAAACTAATTAATACATAATTTAGGCAAATATAAATGTTAGGAAGAAAAATAAGGTAGAGTACGAGGATAAAAAGTAGCAGGGTAGGGCTTCCCTGGTGGCGCAGTGGTTGAGAATCTGCCTGCTAATGCAGGGGACACGGGTTCGAGCCCTGGTCTGGGAAGATCCCACATGCCGCGGAGCAGCTGGGCCCGTGAGCCACAATTACTGAGCCTGCGTGTCTGGAGCCTGTGCTCCGCAACAAGAGAGGCTGCGATAGTGAGAGGCCCGCGCACAGCGATGAAGAGTGGCCCCCACTTGCCACAACTAGAGAAAGCCCTCGCACAGAAACGAAGACCCAACATAGCCATAAATTAAAAAAAAAAAAAAAAAAAAAAAAAAGTAGCAGTGTAGAGGGGAGGCAGAAATGAACTGACACTTGATCAGAAACCTGAGTGAAATGAAGGAGTGAGACATGGAGAATCTGGGGAAAGAACACTCCAGGAAAAGAGAAAAACAAGCAGAAAGTCCCTGAGGTGGGAGCATACTTAGAGTGTTTAAGAAAGAGCAAGAAGGCCAATGTTGCTGGAGCTGTGGAAGTGAGGAGAGGGTATAAGACGAAGCTGGAGAGGCTGCCACGGCCAGATCAGGAAGTGCCTCATAGGCATGGTAAGAATTTCGGATTGGATTCTAGATGCGACGGGAAGCCACTGGAAAGTTTTGATCAGGGAACTAAAATGATCAGATGTATATTCTAAAAGGCCTGCTCTAAAGTCTACATACTGAATGATTCCATTTAGAAGACATTCTGGAAAATGTAAAATTATACGGACAGAAACAGATCAGTGGGGAGAGAAAAGGGCTGACTACCAAGGGCAGCACGAGACGGATGGAATACAAGTGTTTGCTCTACTCTTATGTAATTTTTAACTTAAAAATAGCTCAAACTAGTGTCAGATTCTACAACTGCCTTCAGAGAGAAAGCCATCTGTATCGTATTATAGAAACTTTGCATTGAAAATAACTTTTAAAAACCTGATTAATATTATTTTATACTGTATTTTTATTTTACATTATTATATAAAATATATATTATTTGATGACTACTTTTATTATACTAATTCAACCTTCTTTTTGCCTGGCTGAATCTACCTAAGTAGGAATGTTTAACCAGCTGAAAAGTATAAATTGCTTTCAATTTCTTTAGAAGCATTCACATAAAAACTGTTATACTAATCATCAACTCACTAAATCAATAAAGCAGATCCTAAAGTACAGCCTCCCTATTTAACAATATTTTCCTAGTCTTATTAGAAGTATGATGGAATGGTATAACTTTAAAACCAACATTTACAACCAGGATCATTTACTTCAGTGGTTTGAAAGCTACAGTGCCCGTATTACCAAGGGTCTGTGAAATCATCAATGAAGGTCCACAAAAGTGGTTCAAAAAACATATGGAAGTCATTCTTTAACCGTGATAAAACCTCAATAAGCTAACAAAAATGTCTATATTTTAAATGTTTTTAAATTAAAATGGGAAAGTAATTATTCAATATTTGTATACGTAGTTTAGTATACAACTTTTCAAAATATATGGTCCATAAAGGAAATCTAGAAAACAAAACAGCTTCTTAGAGAAGAAGCCGGTAAACTTCATACACGGCAACTGAGGTCTAGAAAGGATGACTCAATAGTCCATGTTATACATATAGCTAGTGGCAAAGCCAGGACCACAGTGTTACACTACTAAGTCCTGTCCAATGGCCACTTGGTTACCCTGATGCATCTGCATCTGCAAACTAAAATATGCTCATAGCAGGTAAGAGTTGTCTTATTCAACTTTTTAATACATAGGTACCTAGCACAATACCTTGCAAATAGCAGAACAACTCAGTTAAGTGTCTGATGGGTGAAATGCATTTATTTTAAGTGGTTATATAATTCAGGTAGTTCACTAATTCAGACTCTTCTCTCCAAATTATTCTGAATTAATTAGGGCTTACGCTACCAGCATTAACCAAAGCAATAATTAAGTCCAGTGGAATTATAATAAGGGTTGGCTTTTGGCTGAAATTTCATCAAATATCCAAGACATTCGCAGAATTATATATAAGAAAAGCAAAATCCTAGAGAAATGGAGCAAAGAAAGATCTTGGGAAATCTGCCTATGTATAAGAAAATGTATCTTGAGGAGAAGAGAAGTATAGACTAGGTATAGATAATAAACACAATGACCACATCTAACTAACTACTAAATACTTTCTAGAACGGTGTTTTTTTTCAGTGAGGGTATAAAATTAATTCAATAGGTTATGACCAGCATTTTTTTTTTTTTTTAGTGAAATAGAAGAGACTACAAAATATGAGGTACTAAAAGAGTACTGTTTCACAAAACTTGTTTCAGTGATTTACATACACATATAGTTTGTACTAAGTCATACAATATTTCCTACTCTGGACGGCTATCAAAACTTTGAAAGCCTCAAGCTATTACATATAGGATGGATAAACAAGTTCCTACTGTACAGCACAGGGAACTGCATTCAATATCCTGTGAAAACCATAATGAAAAAGAATATGAAAAAGAGTATGTATATACATATATGTATAACTGAGTCACTTTGCTGTACAGAAGAAATGAACACAACATTGTAAATCAACTATAGTTCAGTACAATTTAAAATATATATATATATATAAACTTTGAACGCCTCTGTTGCAGAAAATAAAATTTGAACTTACCATTTTTTTGGCATGTTCTTCACACAGAGGTGTCTGGTGTGTAATGTCAAACACGGGCACAGAGCACTGCTGTCCGTCTGCAAACTTGGCCGTGCAACTTGAGAAGAGTTGCTGAGAGCGGTTCAAGAGGATATCTGGGGTTTTTTTAAGTTAGGAATAAAATACACTGAAACCATTTAATTTTTCGAGTTCTACATAAAATTTGTTTCTTCCCTAACTTGTGCTTAGTAAGTATAAATTTTATTATGTATAAAAGCTAAAGAACCAACCCAACTACTAATAATAGAAAAATGATAATAGTTTGAGCTTATCATCTTTATTTCTCAGAATATACTTCTGAAGGAGTCTATTTTGCTCATGAGCTTCTAACATGAGTCTCCCATTGTGATTTATGGCCATTGTGATTTCTGTTATTTGGAGAAGCAGGGTCATTTCCTTCCTAACACACTGACTCCTAAAAGTTCCACTATGATGATTAAAAACAAACAAACAAAAAACTTTCTTTTAAGGAAAATTTCTGCCTAAGATACTCATCAAGAATAAATATTTAAAGATATAATAACAAAAAACTTGACTATCCAAATTTGAATTTTTCATTTCACACTTCCAACACCAAACAAACTCAAACTTATAACTTATGAAAAATTACTTTTAAATCAAAACTGTACCATTAAAATTGGAACATCAGCTTTTTATCATCATCATTTTTAAGCACCTATACTTTTAGCCAGCCACTAACTACATTTCCATAGATTTACTTTATATCTATTAAGGAAATACCTTTCATTTTTCCTTTATGATTTTACGGTTAAGGCTATTTATAAAGCCTTTACTGCATAGAAACTACTGCTGAAAAAGCTGTGAAAATACAACACCAAGAACAGAAAGGAAGGCAAAAATCAGAAAAGTAATTGCAACTATATAAGTTTTTAAAATGCTACTCAACTTCAAATGTTTAATAAAAGTGAAAGTAATAAGATTTCATAACCAGTCTGAAGCTCCTTAACATAGGTTTTCCTCAAGTATATCCTGTCTTAAGATATCTTCTTTCCTAGTCAGTGATGTTTGTTATCTTTCACTCATCTCAAATCAGCACCATATTCGATAAAAATAGCAAATTAATCCCATAGCAAAAAGTGTACTGTAAAACTGCATAACTTTCTTGGAAGACTAAAAACAGCTTTTGAATAATGGGATTTGACTTTCCCATCAATGAGTGTCATGGTTGCCTCATACAAACTACCTAGAACCACTGGAAGGACCAGAATCCTATTAACAAAATTTATGTAAGTGACAGCCACTGGAAAAACCTACTGCTTGCTGTCAGCTTTGCTCATTTTGACATGATTCTTGAATACAGAGTCACAGTGATATAAGCAGAAAAAAACTACTCAGAGGACACCAAGAAAATCAGAAGTAATATAAAAATTATTTTCAATATTACAGTTATGATTTCAAAAGTCATTCATCACTTGGCCTAAGAATGAAATATATCACCCCAATGAATTAGTACTTTTCAATGCACACTTGATTTAGTTAAGAGGATACGTTGGAAACAATGTCTGGTGAATGGAAGGGCTTTGTTGGTGCACTGTTCACCCTTCACGGTCCCACTGCATGCTGCTGACTCCACCTCCTTCAACTTGGTCCGGCTTATGCTAAGGAACAAAAACCACAGAACTGATTTTTAAAAACGGTTTAAGAATCCAGGGCAATTATTTAAATAATGTTACTACTCTGTAACACCCACATTTTTAACTACCTACATTCATTATTTAAATGCACATATGGGGGCTTCCCTGGTGGCGCAGTGGTTAAGAATCCGCCTGCCAATGCAGGGGACACGGGTTCAAGCCCTGGTCCGGGAAGATCCCACGTGCCGCGGAGCAACTAAGCCCGTGAGCCACAGCTACTGAGCCTGCGCTCTAGAGCCTGCGAGCCACACTACTGAGCCCGCGTGCCACAACTACTGAAGCCCGCGTGCCTAGAGCCCGTGCTCCACAAGAAGAGAAGCCACTGCAGTGAGAAGCCCGTGCACCGCAACAAAGAGTAGCCCCCACTTGACACAACTAGAGAAAGCCCACATGCAGCAACAAAGACCCAACACAGCCATAAATAAATAAATTTATTTTTTTTAAGAATGCAAATATGAATTACAATGACCAGTTCCAATACTTCTCCAACCTACTGACAAAACAAATATTACATTATAATTGGTCTTGGCTATGTCTATCTGTTTTTGTTTTTTGTTTGTTTGCTTTTTTAAGTGATATTTTGGTTCCTTTTACTTTACAAAGAGGCAGTAGAGAATAGTGATGAAGACCATGAGACTAGATCAGACAGACCTGGTTCTGAATCTCCGCTCTACCTCTTATTAGCTCTGTGACCTTGGGCAAGTTACTTAGCCTTGCTTAAGCCTCAACTTCCTCACCTGTAAAGTGGAGATGAGAGTACTTCTAGTCGACAGGCAAGCACCAAAAGACATAACACACCTAAAACACTTACCACATACAGTATACAGTATGGTACATAGACAGTAAAGAGTCAATGGTTGTTAGTCACCACTATCATCATCATCATCATCATCAGATTTTTTTTTCAGTTTTTTTTAAAAACATCTTTATTGGAGTATAATTGCTTTATAATGATGTGTTAGTTTCTGCTGTATAACAAAGTGAATCAGCTATATGTATACATATATCCCCATATCCCCTCCCTCTTGTGTCTCCCTCCTCCCCTCCCATTCCCACCCCTCTAGGTGGTCACAAAGCACCGAGCTGATCTCCCTGTGCTATGCAGCTGCTTTCCACTAGCCATCTATTTTACATTTGGTAGTGTATATATGTCAATGCTACTCTCTCACTTCGTCCTAGTTTACCCTTCCCCCTCCCCGTGTCCTCAAGTCCATTCTTTACGTCTGCGTCTTTATTCCTGTCCCGCCTCGTCAAGCTGCTAAACAATACATCTGCAGAAAACTTAACCTAATACATGAGGAATGGGATACAGAACAGAAAGCTATGCAGTGAAGAATCTCCTTTCCACCCTCGTCTTGACTTGCTAGTTCCCACTCGTTCTATAATAAGCATTCATTTTATTAGTTTGTGATCCTTCCATAGTTTTATACAAACATAAAAAAATTTTCAAAATAAACAATATTTAAATTCTTGAAAGTATCAACATAAAAACTATGCTATCTATGTAATTCTATAGAGTGTCACAAACTATTAGGCCTTTACACATGCCTGAGTATGGAAAAAGAATCTACTTAATGCACTGAGTCACAAGTCAGGCATCAAACATAAAGAAATATTCTGAATTGTTTCTAATATCTTTCTAAGGATTTAAGTGGAATGATTTACACTAATTAGAGGTCATATAGAATAAGTTACATATGAACTTATTACATAAAATCTAAATAAAAGAATATTTTCATTATAATTGTAACTTTCATATAAACAGTAAATGCAAATAGATGCTGCCAGGTGCTGCTACAGAAGTTGCTTTCATTAAAAGTTCTGCAAGATTTGTCAGATCACAAGAGTGAGGAACTAGGTCATTAAGCCCTGTAAAAAGAATACACATTTTCAAAAAAAAACGAAGCTTTACTATTTTGGCAGCTAAGCCTAATTTCTCTTGGTCTAGATTTAAATAGAAGGTACCTCTCTATTTTGAATGGATAATTTTCATTGAACAGTTTAATAATTTGCTCAGCCAGCTACCAGGCCTAGTGTTACAACACGACCCTCACTTTCTTTACCCTAAACTTCAAAGTAAACCATTGGTTTCATTTTTTAAAATCACCATTATGTTCCAATTCACCAATCTTTCTCTTAAAATAAACCCAAAGTCAGAATTTCAATATCCCCATGGATAATTAAGGTAAAAATGCCTGCTGTGATGTTAGATATATTTTATTATCCAAATAATCCCAACAAAACAAAGGTTTTGATGTCGTTAATATGAAAATATCTACGACAGGCTTCCCATTTGTATGCTATACTGGATCTCCCATTAAAAAGGAAGTTTTCACACAACCAACACTATCTCTCTGCAGGATTGTGGGTTACAAGATACTGAGATTTGGGTTTACATACTTTAAGTTATTTCAATGGCTTGTTCCACATATTCACCAATAAATATGACAAAGTTATTATATAAAGAACATTTTAATATTGTTCAGTTTATATCTAAACTATATTTAAAGAATACCTATTAGAGGGTAGTCCCTATAGTTTTAATTTCTAAAATATTTAGTGACTTCCCTGGTGGCGCAGTGGTTAAGAATCTGCCTGCCAATGCAGGGGACACGGGTTCGATCCCTGGTCCGGGAAGATCCCACATACCGCAGAACAACTAAGCCCGTGCGCCACAACTACTGAGCCTGCGCTCTAGAGCCCGCAGCCACAACTACTGAGCCAGCGTGCTGCAGCTACTGAAGCCCGCGTGCCTAGAGCCCGTGCTCCGCAACGAGAGAAGCCACAGCAATAAGAAGCCCACACACCACAACGAAGAGCAGCTCCCGCTCCCCGCAACTAGAGAAAGCCTGCGCACAGCAACGTAGCCTAACTTTATAAATAAATTAATAAATAAATAAAATATTTAACAGCGGGACTTCCTTGGCGGTCCAGTGGTTAAGACTCCGCGCTTCCACTGCAGGGGGCGCAGGTTCGATCCCTGGTCGGGGAACTAAGATCCTGCATGCCGTGCAGCACGGCCAAAAAATTTTTAAAGAAATAAAATTTTTAAAATTTTAAAATAAAATAAATAAAATAAAATATCTAACAGCAACCTTTTAAATGTCTTTTGTGGAACTAGGCCTTTGAGAACAAAAAATATTAAACACAGAGGACATTATTCAACTGACAGCTGATTCCTGCAAACCTAAAATATATGCAATGTAAAGCAGTCAGTTACTAATCACCAAGGAATGATTATGGCACAGTGTCATATGATTATCAGTGATGCACTGAGCAATAAACTTTTTACTAATCATGGGAGACATAACCAAATGACATCATATAAATCTGAGAACTGTAATCAAATTCATCTTGGTGTTTGATTTGTAATACTTAGTTATCATGAAATTTTCTTAAAAACATCACTAAGGGTGGTTTGGGAGATGTTCTGAAAAGGAAGCAGTCGATTCTGCCAGTTAAAAATCATAGGTAAATACCGTTTCCACACAAATAGCAAATTGTCCCAAGCTCACAGTATAGTCTCTTACATCTTTGACAGGGTCATAATAATATACGAGACCCGATATCTACAATGGTCTACATCTAGATTGTTTCATGCTGGACAAAACTCAAATTTCTACTGAAATTATACTCTTGAAAGCATATAAGTGTTAGATATCATTATTTTAAAACCTATGTCAAACTGAGTGAGTTCTTTCAATAAACAGAGAATAGACCTTCACTTGTTCAATTCTATTCATTCATTCATCCACACTGGAGATTAAAAACAAAATATACATTGTTCCTGCCCTCATAGAAACCACTGTCTAGCATGACAGACAGACATTAATGTAAGTATAAATTCTACAATGAAGCAGAGTACAGAGCACAACAGCATATATATCAGGGGGACCCAACACAGTCAGTGGAATCTGGGAATGTTCCTCTGAGAAAGGCAAGTCTCTGAGTAAGTAAGCAGTAAGCTAAGAACTAAAGATGTTCTAGGACAGACACTACCTCCATTACAGGGGACTGGGAGCTCTTAAGAGTGAGGGGAGCTTTTTTCGTCTCGGCCGCCGACATGCCATCCAGACTAAGGAAGACCCGGAAACTTAGGGGCCACGTGAGCCATGGCCACGGCCGCATCGGCAAACACGGGAAGCACCCGGGAGGCCGTGGTAATGCTGGTGGCATGCATCACCACAGGATCAACTTCGACAAACATCACCCAGGATACTTTGGGAAAGTTGGTATGAGGCATTACCACTTAAAGAGGAACCACAGCTTCTGCCCAACTGTCAACCCTGATAAACTGTGGACCTTGGTCAGTGAGCAGACACGGGTAAATGCCGCCAAGAACAAGACTGGAGCTGCTCCTATCCCTGATGTGGTGCGATCGGGTTACTACAGAGTTCTGGGGAAGGGGAAGCTCCCAAAGCAGCCTGTCATCGTGAGGCCAAATTCTTCAGCAGAAGAGCTGAGGAGAAGATTAAGGGTGTCGGTGGGGCTTGTGTCCTGGTAGCTTGAAGCCACGTGGTGGGAGATTCATTAAATGATAACAAGTGCTTTTCAAAAAAAAAAAAAAGAGTGAGGGGAAATACCGCAGGCTGCAGCCACTATGGAGGTATATTAGATACACATACACAGTTTCAAACAACTTAAATATGCCAAGAAGCAGAAAAATCTTAAGGGCATAGTATTTTTTGAGATACCCAACTGAAAAATAGGTTATTTTTTTTTTTACAGCAAATATAATGAAAACCGAAATATACAAAATGAAAATGAAATTTCAAAATTTATATGGATATGTAAGGAATATGATCAACAGCTACAAAGCAAAGGTTAATTTTTAGTTTTCTGCTTGTTTTAAACCCTTTTTTCCTCAAATGACTCATGCATGATCACTATAGAAAAATTAAAATACACAGACTACAAATTTTTTTTTAACTTTATCAATAATCCCAC
The DNA here is from genome assembly GCF_028023285.1 of Balaenoptera ricei. Taxonomy (NCBI): domain Eukaryota; kingdom Metazoa; phylum Chordata; class Mammalia; order Artiodactyla; family Balaenopteridae; genus Balaenoptera; species Balaenoptera ricei. The sequence continues at coordinate 91,714,263 of NC_082645.1, forward strand.
CATCTAGAGATAACCACTGGTAATATTTAGGTATATAAACCCCGAAATGTTTTATATATATAATGTTTATTCGCACGTGTGCGCACACACACACACACACAGAAAAAGACGAGAAGGAGACAGAATCAAAATGTTCACAGTGCTTGGTCTGTTTTGTGAATGGTGATATTATGGAGATTTTCTGCCTTTTTCTATATTTTTCAAATTTTCACAATAAGCAAGTATCTTCATTATAAACAGAAGGGACTTTCCCCCCCAAAGAAATCCAATGTAATAAAACATTTTGAATACATGATACATGGGATTATGTAGATATTAACAGAAAATACAATGGAAAGAAAATTTTAAAATAATATAAGTAAAAAACATACAATACCACTTCTGTGGTTTAAAAAAAAAACTAAATATTACTTTTAAATAATACAAAATTTCTAAGCACTGTATTTTTTTAAAGACAGGTAACATTCTCAAATCCTCTACTGAATAAATTCTAATCAAACTCCAGCAAAATTATAGTAATACTTTAATTTTACTGTCACCTCATGGCAGGATTATTTTGCCATCATAGAACTTTGAGCAACAAAACCAAAATACAATGCTTAAATATTTCAAGATAATATGCCCACCACTCATTGTGTCTCGACTATCCTCTCAAAAATTAGAGAAAACCGACTGAGGTGAGTTCTTAGAAAGAGGTGGTAGTGTGAGGCTCTGACCTGGTCCGACTGCATGCAGCTCTCTGTAGTTCCTGGATCAACTGGCCAGTACATTCTGGCTCTCTACTGGCCGCCTGCAGCAAAGCTTTCCTAAACGTGTGCCGGCATTTCTTTTGACGAGATTCTGCCCGCTCCAGGCGGCAGAGGTGCTTATATTTCTGCTGAAAGTAAGTGCAAAGTTGGGTCACCCTGGAGCTCCTACTCTCTGTATCATCATCATCCGACCTAGAAAGTGCAGGGAGAGAAGCAGAAAACTTGATTACACGTTAGGCTCATTTTTAAAAGGGGAAAAGCAGATGAGGAAGGGGGGCTGGGTGCACAGGGCTGAAACCTGTGGCCTGTGAGCACACATTTAACAAAATTAGAGGAAGAGAATTTCAGTAGAGCAGCTGAAAATAAGTACAGTGTTTTAACAATAAGTGAGCAGTAGAGACAATCCAATGCTCTAAGAAGCTTAACCTTCTTAGCTTGTCATAGTTAGACACTCAACGCATCAGTGTCTTCTAAATTTTAAGTGACTAGGGATTTTGGGGAAGAAAATAATTTCTTTACCTCTACTTACTAAAAAGTCTGAGTAAATGACACGACGGTTATGAGGAAACACTCAGCATAATTTCATAAAAGATAGGTCATACCAGAAATAGAGCAGTGAATTCTAATGGAGCAGTGAATACTATCTAAGAGCTGCTCTTTCAGATGTATTGGTTTTTAACTACCCTTTTTTTGCTAAGCACTTAAAAGAATTTTGATTATAGGGATCACAATCATTCTACAGTATTTTTTTAAACTACAGGAGATATCCTAAACAACATTTCATATAACAGGGAATTACATAGAGGCTTTTCTATCATTACGCTAATGTTGATTGATTGGTGGCCCCTGCTGGAGCACTACAGTGAAAAGGACGCTGAGGGCACATTTAGGCTCAACAAGGAAGAGAGCTGTGGTTAGTCAGCAATGTCTACCACCAGGGAGGTTAAAAAGGTCACCTCTCTATAGAATAAATGTGACCTCATTTTTTTTTACCGTTAGGAATAACGCATATAAGACTTGAAAACTGACCTGTGTTATTTTACCTTCCTTCTCTTATATCATAACATAAACAAACAGCACACATATGACACTACAGACGATGTATTATCTTACTAATATTCTGTAAATCCTTTCTTGGTTTCTCTTCTTGAGTGGTATTACCTGTTTTTTCTTCAGAATAGCCCGTAACAGGCTACTCTGTAAACTTCTGTTTAGTATATGTCATAAGAGTCATGTTCTCTTCAGTATAGTTTCTACTACAGATATACCAATTGAAGGATCTCACTTCAACCTTTTCACCTATTAGACATTCAACATTTACTCTATGTCTATCATGCTCTGTGAAAAAGCTAGGAGCTTTGTAAAATTTCAGTTTCCCAAGACCTACCCTAGATCTACTGAACCAGAATTTCCATGGGATGGGACGCAGGAATCTCTATTTTAATTGTTCCCCAAAGTCCCACAGCAGGTCTCCATTTGGGAATTGTAGTAGAGCCAGTACATGCTGTTAGTATCTTTAATGTGAGGTAGAGAACAAGAAACATAGGAGAGGTACAGATAAAATGCTTTTAAAGTTCCCTAGAAAGACTGCTGGATGAAAGGCTTTTTGTAGAGGAGGTGACAACAGAACTGAACCTTGAAGAAAGGGTAGAATTTGAAGATGAGCAAAGAAAGGTACCTCACAAGGATAAAGCAATATAAGCCAAGATACAGAGATGGACAGGATGGGGAAGAGCAAGGACTGAGTAGCCTGGTTTGGCTAAGGAGTGTGGAATGCAGGGGAGTGCTGGTGGGTTAGGTAGACTTTCTAAAGCTAAAGGCCACATTAAAGAGTTCAACCTTTATTCCATAGGCAGTGAAGAACCTTGTAGATTATTAAGAAAATAGCTAACAATAACAGAGCTAGGCATGAGAAAGATTACACTGTCAGCAGATATAAGTGGAGGAAGAGTCAGAAGAAGAGAACAGTGAGGAAATTATGATAAAACTCCAGGTAAGACATTACAAGGACCCTACACCAGGGGGGCAGCAGCAGCACTGGAGAATATGAGAGGTAATCTGCATGTATAAGAGACTCTGGGGACTTCCCTCGTGGTCCGGTGGTTAAGAATCTGCCTTCCAATGCAGGGGACACGGGTTCGATCCCTGGTCGGGGAACTAAGATCTCAGATGCTGTGGGGCAACTAAGCCCGTGCGCCACAACTACTGAGCCAGCGTGTTCTGGACCCCGCGTGCTCCGGACCCCACACGGTGCAACCAGAGAAGCCCACGCACTACAACAAAAGATCCCATGTGCCGCAACGAAGATCCCGCGTGCCACGATGAAGAACCGAAGCAACCAAATAATTAAAAAAAGAAAAAAGAGAGAGACAGACTTTGTCAGTTGGGCAAGGAAGATGGAAGGGACAATAATCACCCAGCTGTTTCCATTGGCAGAGAGCAGGAAACAGGAGCAAGAGCAGATTTGGGGTAGGAAATAAATTCCATTTTAGACCTAGGTAATTTAAAGTACAGATGAGGGGCTTCCCTAGTGGCGCAGAGGTTAAGAATCCACCTGCCAATGCGGGGGACATGCATTGTGGGTTCGAGCCCTGGTCCGGGAAGATCCCACATGCCGCGGAGCAACTAAGCCCATGCACCACAACTACTGAGCCTGCGCTCTAGAGACCGCAAGCCACAACTACTGAGCCCGCATGCCACAACTACTTAGCTGACAGGCCTAGAGCCCGTGCTCCGCAACGAGAAGCCACCGCAAGGAGAAACCCGCGCACTGCAATTAAGAGTATCCCCCACTTGCTGCAACTAGAGAAAGCCTGGGCAGAGCAACGAAGACCCAACAAAGCCATAAATAAATAAATAATTTAAAAAAAAAAAAATCTGTAGGATGCAGCTAAAACCAGTGTTTAGAGGGAAATGTATAGCACCAAGCATCTATGTTAGAAAACAAGAGGGACTTCCCTGGTGATGCAGTGGTTAAGAATCTGCCTGCCAATGCAGGGGACCTGGGTTCGATCCCTGGTCTGGGAAGATCCCACATGCCACGGAGCAACTAAGCCCATGAGCCAAAACTGAGCCCATGTGCTGCAACTACTGAAGCCTGCATGCTGCAACTACTGAAGCCCATGCGCCCAGAGCCCATGCTCCGCTACAAGAGAAGCTACTATAATGAGAAGTCCATGCACTGCAACGAAGAGTAGCCCCCACTTGCCACAACTAGAGAAAACCCTCGCACAGCAACCAAGACCCAACGCAGCCAAAAATAAAATTAAAATTAAAAAAAAGAAAACAAGAAACATCTCAGATTTAACTGATTTAAGCTATTACCTTAAAAACGTCAAAAAAATTAAAGCCAAACAAAAGGAAACAAAGAGCAGAAAGCAATGAAATAAAAAACAAAAAATTAAAAAAAAAAAAAAATCAATGAAACCAAAAGCTTTCTTCAAAAAGATTAAAACCTATTTGAAGCTATTTTTTTATATTTATTAATTTATTTTTTGGCTGTGTTGGGTCTTTGTTGCTGTGCGTGGGTTTCCTCTAGCTGTGGCGAGCGGGGGCTAGTCTTTGTTGCGGTGCACGGGCTTCTCATTGCTGTGGCTTCTCTTGTTGCGGAGCACAGGCTCTAGGCGCCCGGCTTCAGTAGTTGTGGCTCGCGGGCTCTACAGCGCAGGCTCAGTAGTTATGGTGCACGGGCTTAGTTGCTCCGTGGCATGTGGGATCTTCGCAGACCAGGGTTCGAACCCGTGTCACCTGCATTGGCAGGCGGATTCTTAACCACTGCGCCACCAGGGAAGTCCCTATTTGAAGCTATTTTAATTAAAACTTTGAAGTTATTTGCACAAGGACAAACAGGCCAATGGAAGAGATTAGAAAATGCACAAACAGACATACACATATATGTCAAGGCTTCTAATGCAATGAAAAATAAGTGTTCAATAAACAGTGTTGCTTAAATAGAGAAGCCATATGGAAAAAAAAAAAGAAAAGATCCTTGGCCCTAACTCACATCATATATAAAATATACAAAAATAAATTCCAGAAAGATCGTCAGTGAAACAATAAAGCTTCTAGAAGATAATATAAGAAAATAGCTTCATGACCCTGGGGTAAGCAGTGATTTCTTAAACAGGTCACAAATTAACCATAAAGGAAAAAACTAATAAACTGTACCCATTGAAATTAAGAACTTTATTCTATCAAAGACATCATTAGGAATGTGAAAAGGGAAGCAGTTACTGGCAGTACTTACTGTTCCTTAATACTACATTTAAGATACCAACTTATTTCTGCTACTGAGAGACCTAAGTAAAATCCTAAGAGCTCCACTTTGGCATATGCATCTACAACTAAACTAAGTAACCAAGGAACCTCTGCCAAAACAAGGCCAAACTTTCTCCCCAAATTTAAGTATAATTTTGGTTTAGGAAGAAAGCTCATGAAAAGGTTCTTCGGGGGGAATGTACCATCACACCACTGTGCCTTTTTTTCCCCCAAAACACAGTGAACTCACTGAGGAATTTTAAGTGGCGAAACCTTGAGAAATTTCACATGGCAAAAACTTCTTGAAGATATAATGGACAGGCTAGGTAGGGCCAATTTTCTACAGCTCTCCATTCTCTATTACACTGAAGCACAACAACAAGCTGGAATAAAGTAGTTCTATAGGTAGTCTAAACAAAAAAGGACAGAGGCTCCTGTGAGAGAGCACAGTGGCAGATGCAGATGTGCAGTTGCAGGCATAGAAGGGATGGTAAACCAACGCAATCCCAGTTTCACCCAAGGAAAAGAATGTAGTGCCCCATGCCTGAAGCATAATACTAGTTCAACAAGAATATGCTGAACAAGTGAATAAACAAATGAGTGAAGAGGAAAAGATTAAAGGGACAGCTGGGCAGGAAGTAAGGAAAATTGCTTGTAAAAAGGAGAAATATATACTGAAGGAAAAGAAGAGCCAGGAAAGCAGAGTATCACGGTAAGTCAAAGAAGAAGCAAGTTAGCCAAACTGGCCAAGAAAGTAAAATGCTACAGAGATGAAGACAAAGATGATGGTCACAAGTCTATAACAGCAAAAGAAATATTCTGAGAATTGCACTAGAAGGCAGAAATGGAATATACATCGCTCCTAATCAAGGGCAAATACTCCCAATACTAATGTTCAGGTAATTTTCAGAATTAAAATAGGATTCTTAGCTATCATTTATCATTTCCCATGAACCAGGTATTGTGCCAAGCATTTACTTATGTTACCTATTTATAGCATTTGGAAAATTAACCCAAAATATCCCAAGTCAAGCTACGCTGATTTGAATATCAACCTTAGGAAGCACAGTTGATATTATCTATAACTTAGAAAGCTTAAGCTCAATTGTACTTCTATCTGAAAACAAGAAATGCTAATGGTGAGGAAACAGTTTTAAATGACATATAAAATGGAATCTCAGAGAGAGAAAGAAAATATATAGCCTTTTCCAATACTAACTAGGAGACAACTATACGGGATATAAAGCCCAAGAGTGGAAATGGAGGCATCAGGCTGTTATAGTTTAATGACACTGACCATTAATAAATCCAGCTAACTCTCCTTGCGCTAATTCCATGTCCAAATAAGCTTCTGACTATAATTTGCTTCCCATATAGTTTTGCTTAGTGAACATCTGTACCACTTAATGATGATACTTCTTACTAAAAACTGTCATTTTGGCTTATACATTAGTCTCTAGTGAATCAGCTCCCTAAGCCTAATCATTTCTGGGTGTACTAACAAATCACATTTTAAGCCTATAAATTCAGAAACCGGACCTTAGAATGTATATGCATACTATGATACTGTGAAATTCTAGGAGTCAGCCTGGGTGCAGATAGCTAGTCTCCCCTCTGTCTTGCTGAACACTTATTCAAACCACAGTACTTAAACAAAAATAATAATTAGCTGAGTCTGTGAGTCATCTTTTAGCCCCACAGACAAGGATGTATCTCAGTCCCGTCACACCGCACCAAGCATACACCTATGACGCTGAGGCAGTCCCCTGAAAGAGAACTAGTCTTCTTCTTACCACTGAAGGGGCTGGGCTTTAACCTACAGCTTTCTGATAAGGTAGATATCGAGAACCTCTAACGAGATTATTTCAAAAAACTATTTTAACACAGAAATATTCAGCGCATTAGAAATATCAGAGAATGGATAGGGATTTCCCTGGTGGCGCAGTGGTTAAGAGTCCGCCTGCCAATGCAGGGGACACAGGTTCGAGCCCTGGTCCGGGAAGATCCCACATGCCGCAGAGCAACTAAGCCCGTGCGCCACAAATACTGAGCCTGTGCTCTAGAGCCCACGAGCCACAACTACTGAAGCCCTCACGCCACAACTACTGAAGCCCGTGCTCTGCAACAAGAGAAGCCACCGCAATGAGAAGCCCGCACACCGCAACGAAGAGTAGCCCTCACTCGCCGCAACTAGAGAAAGTCCATGCGCAGCAAAGAAGACCCAATGCAGCCATAAGTAAATAAATTTATCTTTAAAAAATAAAATGAAATTAGCATATATAGGAAAAATCAATCTACTACAGTGGAAATTTAAGAATAAAAAGAAAAAGGAAGACTCACATGTGTCTTTCATATCTGAGGGTCTCTCGGATGGACCAGGCAACCTGGTATGGCGAGGCCTGCTCTGAGTCCTCCAGTTCTTCTCCACTCTCTTCAGACCAGTCCAACCCTAGGACGGAGGAGAGGATGTTGCAAGTTAGAAAAAATTAACATTTATTTAAAATTTAGATAAAAAGCTACCTGAAATACATAACCCGACACCTACAGCAAGTACTATCATAGTGTGAATAAATCCCTCCTGATGAGTTTCAGCCCTGTTCTGGCAAAGGTATTAATAATGAATGTATGACATGCACTCGCATTTAAAATAATGACATTACAACAAAAAGGCTATATTCCACGGATGAACTTCTTTCGTCAGATGCTTCACAAATGGAGTAGAAACAACACAAAGCAAAGAGAGAGTTCAAGTCAAAAAGAGGGGTAGAATTTCTTAAGTATCAAAACGTTATACACTAAAATAATGTCGAAAAATATAAAACATATTCAAGACGACAGGAAAAGAAGCCTAATGCATGTTCAGGCAAGAAAAAGTCAAAAGGTGCCAGTGGACTCATGCTATACCTCAACAAAGAAGGGGCCTAGAATATACTGTGAAAGGCAGGCACACTCCATCCCCTTTTCCCAGCAACATCTCTGGAGGAAAGGACACCATCCACTAGGCAGGGCCATTCCCAGGCTCTTGCCCCCTGCGGGAAGAGGGAAGGGTAGGATGGCAATGTTCCCTTTCTAGTATCGCTTGGGGTTTCTTTCGGTTCTTTTAAACAAGAGCTGTCACATTTTGAGTTCCATTTGGAAAACAAGGTTAGAGGGAAGAGTAGAGAAATACAGTATAATAATGCTTATTTATTTTGTTAAATGCTATTATTTTTAATGACTGGATAATTGTTAGCTTCCAACATACAGGTTTTGCCTTTTTTTCTTTTTTTTTTTTTGGCCACACTGCAGAGTATGCGCCATCCTAGTTCCCCGACCAGGGATCGAACCCTTGCCCCCTGCAGTGGAAGCACAGCATCTTAACCACCTGACCGCTAGGGAAGTCCCAAAGGTTTTGTCTTTTTAATTTTGTATCTTGAAGAGGTCTTAAATACTGATGTTGCATAGCCTAAAATACAACAGTGTGTGGACTACATAACCTTAATAAACTCATACCACTATGAAACTTTAATCAGATACCTTGATGACTAGTATTCTATGTCTTCCTTCTTGAGACCCTCAAAAATCAAAAGACCATCTTCATTAGGCACAGTTAGTTAAAAAGGACCTCACAGATTTCTTCCATAATTCAAATGAGTTTACATGTGCCAAATTGGGAAATTAAGAAAAGGTTAATTGAAATGCAAATTATAAATGCTTAAAAGTAAATATTGCCATTGGCATAAAGAAACGCCAAATCTAGTTCCAAGATGACTATTCAAAATGTCAGGTCATCTTAAAAAGTAAGTTACTTTCTCTAACTAAAATAATTAGTAGTTTGTTAAAGAGTAAATCAAAAAAACAAAAAACAAGTAAGTGACCACATCATCACCTTCAGGATGTTGAAAGGTGAGATCTTTCAAACACAAAGTGACACTCAAGGCACCTTTAAAAATTAGAACATGAGTTGTTATCTTTTATATTTTCTGTAGAAGTCATAATACTGTCTACTAAGATACCCATGCTTTCTCTGAAAAAGTCAAGATCTAAGTCATAAGAAGTAAGATGGAAGTGTTTCTCCTGTTGTAAAATTAACTGTCCAATAAAGCAAACCTTTGATCTTGGCTTCATTATCACTAGTTTCAATGTAACTAATTGAGATAACCAGCCCAAACAGGACTGTAGAAGCCAATTAAATACCGCGTTTTTAAGTATTCTTTGCTGACATGAATGCAGAGTACACTTGGTTATAACAGTGCACTGTAATTTCTGGTTTCTCCAAAATAAACTGTTTTAAAAATTTGGGTCCCTCATATGCCTGAATTTTTTAAAAATAAAAAGACAAAACTTTTCTATTAGTTTTAGTTCTGTTCAAAATGATTGAAAGTCAGCCCTCAACACAACATAAAATTTCATAGTTTCAAAAGCTAAAATATTATCAGCATCTAGAAGTAAACAGAAATATAAATAAAAATTTAGCAGATGGGCTTCCCTGGTGGCGCAGTGGTTGAGAATCTGCCTGCTAATGCAGGGGACACGGGTTCGAGCCCTGGTCTGGGAAGATCCCACATGCCGCGGAGCAACTGGGCCCGTGAGCCACAACTACTGAGCCTGCGCGTCTGGAGCCTGTGCTCCGCAACAAGAGAGGCCGCGATAGTGAGAGGCCCGCGCACCGCGATGAACAGTGGCCCCCGCTTGCCATAACTAGAGAAAGCCTTCGCACAGAAACGAAGACCCAACACAGCCATAAAAAAAAAAAAAAAAAAAAAAATTTAGCAGATGATATGGGTAAAAGGTAGAATAAAAGGCAAACATTTGGAAAGAAAAGTTAGATCTCTGCCTCAAAACTAACACCTAATGAGTTCCAAACAGATGACTAAAATAATAAAAGGGCTAAAAGAAAATATAGGTGAACATATTTATATACTCTTGGAATGAAGAGAGCCTAAACAAGAGGAGAAAAAAAACCTGATTCAAAAGGAAGAAATCTTTAAAAAGAGAGAGAGAATACATAAAAAAATTTAACCTCTAAATTCCAAAATCTTTATAATAGATACTAAAAGCAAGTAACAAATGGGAGTGAGGAGAGGTTTTGCAACAAACATTAAATATGTATAAAAAGCTCTTACACCTATCAATAAAAAAGAGAAATGCTTAAATAAAAATGGATGAAAAAACTGACAAGATAAAATAGGAAATACATATGTCCAAAAAAAGCAGTATGAACCAATATTCAAAACTACATTATTAATCTAAAAGAGCAGTTCTTACTCAAAGTATGGCCCACAGATCCCCAGGGGTCCCTGAAACCCTTTTTAGGGAGATGCTTAGGTCAACACTATCTTCAAAACAATACTAAAATGTTATTTGCCTTTTTTACTGTGTTGATATTTGCACTGACGGAAAAAACAACAACAAAAAACCCATGGTGGGTGAAACTGCTGACACCTTAGCGTGAATCAAGGCAGGGGCACAAAACTGTACTAGTTGTCAATATATATTCCATACCATGACTTGCAATTAAATGAAAACAAGTATACAAAAAACAATTTAAGACCATCCTTGATAAAGCACTCATTTATTAAAGATTGTTTATTTGATTAAATCTTGATTCTTGTGTATATGTCTTTATGATGCTGTGTGTGATGAAATATGAGGTATATATAAAGCACCCCTACTGCATCCGAAGAAAGTACAGCAGCTGTCTTGAGGAAAAGCACTTTGTAGGACTCTTAGTTGTGACCTGAACTAGCTGCTTTTCCCTCATTCAACGCCAATTTTATTTGAAAGAGTGACTGACAGACAAACTATTGGCTATCTGGCAGTCATTTTTTCTAAAATGAACACAGTGAAACCATCACCCCAAGGAAAACAATGAACAGTATTTGTTGCCAATGACAACATTCAAATGTTCACTTGAAAGCTCAGTTTTGGGGGAAAACTTGAATTTATCACTGACAGTATGACAAATACCTAAGAGTTGGACTTCTCCGATAAGACTGGTGTTAATATTAATGAATACAATCTAAAATTTTTGAATAATGAAATGTGTCAACATTTGGGACATCTGTGTAACTCAGTAGAGCAATATCGTCCAAATGACCAACATACGATGTTACAACATCACGCATGGGTAACATATTCATTCAAAAATCAATGGATTTTAATGTAACAGTATGCAAAATTCCTAGATATGGTTTCAGATTCCACGTTGAAACTAATTTTTAAGAAACTACCACTTGTCAAGTTTTGGTGTAGAACCAAATACAAATATCTACAATTATTTGGAAAAATCTATTACAATATCCCTCCCTTTTCCAACTACAAATGTGTAAGGCCATATTTTTATCTCCTAACCAGAAAAAAAACCCACATATCAGGACACATTGAATGCAGAAGCACATATCTAGCACACCAGATATTAAGATTTGCTAAACAGTGTCAAACAATGCTGCTCTTCCCATTATATTTGTTTTTGTTTTGGAAAACAGTTATTTTTCATAAAAAGAACATGTTAACATGCAGTAAATTTATTGTTATTTTTAAATGAATTAGTATTTTTTTTAATTTCTCAGTTTTAACTTCTAATTCAGTAAATATCAGTAAATATAACTCACATATACAAAATCTCTACCGTGTCCTCGATAATTTTTGAGAGTGCAAATAAAGTGATTCTCAGGCCAAACACTTGAGAAACACTGATCTAAGGTATGCAAATTAAAGCAAACGTTCTATCAAATTTGCAAAGGCAAAATAATAATAATAATATCTAATATCCAGGGCTATAAAGATGTAGAGAGACTGTCATTCTCATACACTGCTGAAAGAAAAGTAAACTGACAAAATAATTCTGAAGGAAAATTTGGCAATACATATCAAAAACCTTTTTAAAAAGTGCAAAAGCTTGGGATCAGCAATTCTGCTTCCAGGAATCTATTTGAAGGAAAAATTAAAAATGTGACGGTAATTATTTTACTGAGAGGGCTATATAGCTACAACACTTTATACTTCAACAAATTGGAAATGATTTAAATTCAAGAAAGAATTCAGCTGTGACAAACTATGAAAAATTACTAACGTCATAATACATTACAAAACATTTTTAAATAGGTTACAATACTGTACATATAGCAGGAACTTAATTTTATATATCTGAAAGAATATGCCAAGATATTAACAAATAGGTATTAATAAGGCTTGGGGTGTTTTAATTTATTACTTTTGCTTATCTATATTTTTTCTTTAAGTTTTATTAGGTTTTTTAATTACCAAAAGTCATACATGGTTTAGTAACAAATGAAATAATATGAAGCTATAGAAGAAGAAATATCACTCCCATCTCCCCAAAACACATCCTGTCCAATTCCATCCCCCGCCATGGTAGCCAATGTTAACAGACTGATAGTGTACATCCATTCACACTTTAACTATGCTCATACCAGAGAGGCAAACATCTATCCATATGATTGATCAATAGATATACTGGTGTCCCTTGTTTGTTCACTTTGCTTATTTTTACAAAAATGGGACAGTACAATACCTCTTGATATTTTTCTACTTGTTAATGTATCATGAGCACATCCAGGTAAAACATGGAGATTTCATTCATTCTTTTTAATAGCTGCATAATACTTCATAAAATGTATATGTACCAGAATTTACTCAATTCTGAATTTCCTATACGTTATAAAGGTCGTTTGCAGATTTTGAATACTGCAAGCAATACTGTAAGCAATGCTGTAGTAAACATCCCGGAACACATATCCTTACTTTCTGATATTTTTTTTATCCATAGATAGAGTCCCAGAAGTGAGCTTGCTGGCTCTACGTATACTTTTAATTAGTATATATTGTTGCATTACTCACCAGCAACGTATGAGATCCCATATCCTCATCAACAACAGGTATACTTTTTGCCAATATGATGGTAACTCATTGTTACTTTAATTTGTGTTTCCTCGTCTGTTACGAGGATTGAGGCTTTCATTTGTTTATTGACCATTTATATTTCTTCTTCCTCTATTCCCATCCTTTTCCCATTTTTCTATTGCTGTCATATGTCATGCAAATAATTTTTCCTTAAGTTAGAATCACAACTCACAACACATTCAAGAATAAATTCCAAGTGAATCAAAGGCTTAAATGATCAAAAATAAAACAAAACAAACTATTAATAGAAAATACAGAATAACTGTATAAACTTGCTATCAGAGAGATTTTCTTGAGTGAGACAGAAAACTCAGAAGCAACAAAGAAAAGACAGACATTTGACTACATTAAAGTTTTATCTGTAATTTTTTGCTTTTCAATCGTGAACAGGTATTACTTTAAGAATTTTTTTTTTTTTTTTTTTTCAGAAAACTGTCAGCAGATATTTACAGTGCTATCTTATTCCAAAGTCCTGTGATAAGACATGTGGAGAACTTCATTAGACACACAGGGACTGAGCTCAGAGGCACAAAACCAAACACAACTGCTTTTAATATTGCTACTACTACTGCTAGAAGCTGTAACTGGAATTCTAAATTCCCAGCTCCTATTTCTTCTGTATCCTGTTCACCAATCACTGTCCTCTCCAGTAGCATACTTACTTTAAGCGGTCTACCTAAATACGAATCTTTAACTGACCACTCTGTCCAAGTATTCTTTTACTCCTATTACACATGAGAAGGTTATGAAAATAAAGCCTTGTGCAACAGGCACATTTTGTTACATTACACACATGGGATATGGTAAAATAGACGGTAACTCACCTAAATGGGGAAACAGATCAGTGTCCAGCTGATGTTTCTGGGTGCACAGTTTCACCAGTCTCTGCAGTCGACTTATACAAGAGAAGTGTGGAGAGAAGGCTGTGGCTTTCATAAGGACCCGGTCAGTCCTGGGCGGGTCCACGACGGGAGCCCTACTAGATGGCAGGAGGGGCAGAGGCCTCTTGTGAGACAACTGCCTGTCTTGTGCTATAGTGTGTGGAGTGGGGGCCACTCCCTGCATTGGTAGGCTGGTGTTCTGAGGTTGAGGTGACTTGCAGACTAGACCCTGCGGTGGCGCTGGAGGTTTTAAAGTGGATAAAGGTGACAGGTGGGAGTGCTGCTGCGGAGGCTGCTGCTGAGAAGGTGCAGGAGGGGGACTAAAGTGCTCTTGTCGAACTTTTAAAATCTCTGTCTCTCTCTGGCGCTGCCGATTCTGGGCCAACTTGCTCTGCAACTTCTTTCTCACAGTTGCCCCTTTCTTTAGGTCATCATCTTCCTCGTTGAAAGCAAATGGGTCTTCCAACTCAGTTTCCAGGTAGTGGAGCGGGACCCTTGCCCCCGGTGGAGAGAGGGACATTCCATCCAGTCCATTGGGCATCTTCAAGGCCAACGTGGGCACCGTCAGGCTAAAGGCCATGGTATCCATCTGGTGCCTGACCTTTACCTCATCTATAGGATCATTCTTTTTCTTCCTCTCTTTTTTCGGGATAAAGCCAAGTACCTGCAAGTGGCTGTTGCAGTACCTTTAAAAATACACACATATACAGGAAAACGTTCATGATACATATTAAGAAAAGGAGACTATAAAACGACGTATCATAAAATGTGAATCCTAATATGTTCAAAATGCATGACTATAATAACTCTTTGGCATTCGTGGATGTGATTTATACAACTTCCACTACCCTCAAGCGATCCTCAAAGTCTGTGCAATTTTGCTAAAGCAAATATATGAACTGCACACGTGAAGAGGCTGCCAGACAGAAGCAAGTCATTCAAATAGTGAGTGGCCCTGGATAACCAACCACCCAGCTATTGCTTCTCACACCGCTTTGTTATTCTCTATTCATAGCATACAAAGTAGCTCATCAGGAGTCTAAAGGATCACTTAAAATTCTCTTGTGGAGAAAAAAATATATGTCCCAATGCCATTCAAGTATTGGAGATTCACAAAGATCTTATGACATAACACTTCAGAATGTTAAATGTCAAAGAAATGATACAAATGAACGTATTTACAAAACAGAAACCGACTCACAGACTTAGAGAATGAACTTATGGTTATGGGGGGAGGGGGGGAAGGATGGAGGGAAGGGATAGTCAGGGAGTGTGGGATCGACATGTACACACTGCTATGTTTAAAAAGGATAACCAACAAGGACCTACTGTATAGCACAGGGCACTCTGCTCAGTGTTATGCGGCAGCCTGGATGGGAGGGGAGTCTGGGGGAGAATGGATACCTGTATATGTATGGCTGAGTCGCTTTGCTGTGCACCTGAAACTATCACAACATTGTTAATCGGCTATACTCCAGTATAAAATAAAAAGTTAAAAAAAAAAAAAAAAGAATGTCAAATGTCTACTGTGTGTGTTCTACACACACACACACACACACACACACACACACACACAAAGAGGGAGAAGGAAGAGAAGGAGAAAATAAAATAATAAAACTAGAGTGATAATCGATTAAATGAGTTTCTCAATAGCCAGCCACGTGTTAAGTACATGGATTATCTCCTCTAGCTAGTTTCTACCTGCAGTAGGTACCAAAATAATGCCCTTTATACAGATGAGGAAACTAAATTTTATACAAATTAAATAACTTGCCCAAAACCACCTATCTGGAAAGTGACAGAGCTGAGACAAACTAAAAATCAAAGCTCGTGTAGCACAGGAAACAATATTTAATATCCTGTGATAAACTACAATGGAAAAGAATATGAAAAAGAATGTGTATATATGTATAACTGAATCACTGTGCTATACAGCAGAAATTAACACAACATTGTAAATCAACTATACTTCAATTAAAAAAATAGGAAAAAATAAAAGTCAAAGCTCATGAAGACTCAATAAGTCTTCAACAATGAGCAGGTTACTTCTGTAATATAAATGCTATTTTAAAAATACTATGAAAAGACAGAATCCTTCTACATAATGAGAAAGTAGAATGCATGTTATTCCAATAAATTTCACTGAAATCCTGTGGAGGCTTCTAACCAGTAGAAAAGCAGTATTTCCTGAACTGGTATACTTCGTGCAGTTCCAAGGTATGTTAACTAGTATGTCATAAAAGCAGTATTCCATGCTTAAATAAATTTGGGAAATGCTGGCTTAAACAGAATTAGATAACAATTTCATCATTTGTTTCTGCTAAACAACCTCTCAGAGCATTTTGTATGATAATGTGCATTATACACCAAGGGTAGAAATCTACCCATATAGCATTGCTTCCCAAACGTACTTAAAATGGCACCTATTTTATTGCAGCATATTTATGATATCTCCATAGAACACAGTTTGGGGAAAAAGGCAATAAAGTAAATAATGTCAATCCCCAAACTCAACGGGCTGCAACAAAAAACTGTTTTAATGACTCTTAAAAACACAGATTCACCAAAAATCAGGACACATGGTTTTGTTGGTTTGTCTTAAAAATAAATCTATCAGAGGCACTCTTTAATTTTAAAGAGAACTATTAAAAAAAAGCTTTCTGGACAGTAAAGAGACGTTACACTGTGTGTGTGCGCGTGCACGCGCGTGTGCCTAGCAGGTTTGAGCTAGGTCCCTTACACACCTTAAACAGAATAGATTCATAAAGCTGCAGCCAACAAGGAAAAGGGTTTCAGGGATAACTGTACTAAGCTTCCCAACAAAAAGTTAATGGTTTTTGTTGTTTTCTATTCATTTTCAAATTAACAAAAGGATTAGTACTATTAGTGGAGAGAAGTGAAGTGGGTTTTTTAAATTTAGAAATCAAACTTTCCTGCTCATTTACATGGGCAGCCTGGACTGGTAAATGAGGCTACTAGGTGCTACATTACCTAACCCAGCAGAGGCGAATCCGCATATACAGTCCTCCTTCAACCCCACCCTCAACTCCCACTCCAGCCACTGTCACACTATCGCAACATTTAGCCTGAACCCTTAAAAACTCTGCCTCTTCTAAAAGGGAAAATTCTTCATAACTAGAATTAGAACAGCTTACTTAGTTATGAACAGCATTTAAAATAATGCAAATATGAATTTCCAGTCTAAAAGAATACAGGGGACTGACTGCAAATGGGTTCTTTCGGGGGGAATGAAAATGTAAAATTAGACTGTGTTGATAGTTGCACACTCCTGTAAATACACTAACAAATACTGAACTGTACACTTCAAATGGGCGACTTGTATGGTATGTGAATTATATCTTAAGTTGTTTTAGAAAAGAATAAATATAGGAAACAAGAAAATTTCTTGGTAAATACGTACCATTAAATAAATATATATATAAAATTATACCAAACTTAAATTTAAAATACCATATAAAATAACCAACTTAATATACCCATTTATCTCTAAGCTATCAAGGCTACAGTAATGGGCCTTAGCTTCCCACTGTATATTAGAAAATGGACTTTTCAATTATACTAGTAGTTCTACCAAACATAACACTATTCTATCCAAAAGACGGAATCCCATAAGTTAGCATTTATAATACACACCAGGTAAGTTACACACCAGATATTATTAAGAAGCTTCCTCTAGCTGACTACCAACCAGATAATTCTGTCAATTAAAAGTCCTTGGGAATTTGTTTTCTAAAATTATACATAAAACCATGTCAAATCCCTAAATGTCCAAGGAGTAACTGCCTTAACAATGATAAAAGCTTATTTTCAAAAGAATATTAATCTTTTCTACATTGTATCATATAGTACAGTTATAACTATTATATTTATACACAGGTTTAAACATATTATTACATGAATTCAACCTGGGTTTCTTGAGGTAAAATAAGAATATTACCTCCTACTAATGTCTACTTTAATCTGTTTTCAAACAACCCTACAACAAGAAAAGTATTCATAGCATTTGTGTTCATATGATCTTGGACCAATTCTGAAAAAAAAAAAATATATAACTTAGCATTTATTAAGCCTAGCTTCTCTTGACACAGCAACACAAAAGTCCT
Organism: Balaenoptera ricei; assembly: GCF_028023285.1. NCBI lineage: Eukaryota > Metazoa > Chordata > Mammalia > Artiodactyla > Balaenopteridae > Balaenoptera > Balaenoptera ricei. Next base: position 91,732,179 of record NC_082645.1, read on the forward strand.
TTCCCTTCTTTTTCTAAAAAAAGAAAATTACTTCAAATATAAAGGTGAAGACGTATGCTTCAGAGAATTAATATTTTGGAGAAATTCAGAGTGACTCTCACTTTACTTCTTGCTGTTAGCTATTAAGATAACACTTGCTTCGACTGAAATGAAAAAAATCCAAGGCTGACAAAAATTGCAACTGTGGGGGCTTCCCTGGTGGCGCAGTGGTTGAGAATCTGCCTGCCAATGCAGGGGACACGGGTTCGAGCCCTGGTCTGGGAAGATCCCACATGCCGCGGAGCAACTAGGCCCGTGAGCCACAATTACTGAGCCTGCGCGTCTGGAGCCTGTGCTCCACAACAAGAGAGGCCGCGATAGTGAGAGGTCCGCGCACCGCGATGAAGAGTGGCCCCCACTTGCCGCAACTAGAGAAAGCCCTCGCACAGAAACGAAGACCCAACGCAGCCATAAATAAATAAATAAAATTTAAAAAAAAAAAAAAAAAAATTGCAACTGTGTGTGATAAACTAAATTTAAGACAAAATTATAGAAATGTGATTATAATGGATCTTGAAGTAAAAAAGTTAATCCAAGTCCATCCATTCTTCAGGTTAGAAAAGGGCAACACTTGCTTCGACTGAAATGAAAAAAATCCAAGGCTGACAAAAATTGCAACTGTGTGTGATAAACTAAATTTAAGACAAAATTATAGAAATGTGATAATAGTGGATCTTGAAGTAAAAAAGTTAATCCAAGTCCATCCATTCTTCAAGTTAGAAAAGGGCAGCAGTAAGAAATTATTTTCAGTCAACTAAAAGCAAATGGACAGACATGCTTAGCCTAATAAATACGTTGGTACCTTTCTCACCTGAGATTAAAATTTTATTCCTTTCCTCACTAAACAGCTGTTTCTAACTTTCAGGTATTGTAATCTGAAGCCTGAAGTGCTCATTAGAAATTCTACGACAGTATTCCCCAACCACCACATTATACTGTACTCATTTTGGTGGGATATATTTATCAACACAAATTATTTATTTCACCCTAAAAGTTTAAAAGTTGCTCACCATGACATATAAAATACATGATTCCTTTTCAACCAATTTATGTAGGTGACATTCGCTTATATATAGGAACAAAAATAAAGGTTGTATATGTATTTTTTAAAGACAGAAGTAAAAAGTTCAAATTTCTACCTAAAGATAACAAGTATTTGAAACTTTTAGGAAAATAAGCATGCATCTCTCTGTAATATCCTACAATGATCAGCATGGTTTCTGGAGAACTGAGAAAAAAGAGACATGAAAAAAAGAGATTACATGTGAAATCATATAAATTTTCCTAAGAATATGAAAGATGAATAATCAGCATAAGACTCCTTTAAAAACACCTCCACATTTCTTTTAACTCAGAAAAATATAAATTCATAATCCTAGTCAAAAAGCCTACTTAACTATGAAAATACAGGTTCTAAATTATAGTAAACATAGTCTATATGGAACCCTTTTTAACCAAAAGAAGTTTGAGAGGAAGTAAATCTGAATGATTCAAGTAATCATTCTTTTGAATAATTCTTTTTCAATAAGTACATACCATTTGCTACCTTTCAAACAAAGATTTAAAAACTCCAAAATTATTATCATTAATTATAACACCTAAGTAGTTCCTATAATTTCTCTCATTTAGGCTGATGAAATTCTAAGTAGAGAAATCACGAAATACTTTCTAAGGCTGCAAACCAAACACATCAGTGCCAAGACTTGAAGCAAAAAAAAATTTTTTTTAAATAATCCTAAAAAGTAAAAAAGAAGAAAACAAACATACTTTTCAAATAATTCCCCAAAGTTACTACTCCATTTCTTAAAAATTGCCATCACTCATCTTTAGAACCATTCTAAAGTTTACTTAGTTAGATTACCCCCAGAACTCAACATTTAAGTTCATCATATCAAAACACAAACAAACAAAAAAACCCAACTTCCAAGCCTACTAATTAATAATCAAAGATTGCTTCCCGCTGTCAGCGCTTACCTGCGGTCCTCTGATTTAGGGATGGGGTTGGTGCAGCGCTGGCTATTATACTTGGCCACATATTCACATTGCTTGAAGGGGGCAGTCTTGTCCTCCAGAACGTGTCTGATACAGAAAGCGTAGCCGTTGAGTCGCCGCTGCTTGCACAGTTTGGGGCTATATGAGCACAAGGGCTTATTGTCAACCTCAGAGAAGTGTATATGTTTCCCTTCATACATCACGTGACTCTATTCCTTGTGAACATCAGCTAAAAGACCACCACAAAAAAAGAAACCCAAATGATAAATCAGAGAGTATAATGCAGATTTAAGTTGAGAATTTCACTGAGGGACTTCTGCCCCACAGCCATACCTGATTTTAAATCTTCTGCACCATAGCAATGATAAGAGAACCCCAAGGATACCACAGTTTGGAATGCTGCAGAATCAAGATGAAGCAGATTGTCTACAAAAATATCAAAAGGCCTAGTTAACAAAGAGAAATAAGCAAAGCTTGCTCATCTGGGAAGGAGAATACTAGGATATCGCCCTTCCTAACAGGATGGATTCTTCATTGTAATCCAACATCCCAATATTGAATTCAAATAATAAGACATATTATAAAATATCCAGTTGCCCTGCCACTCCAAATTGAACTAAATAATTTCTGCTTTGGTTAAGTCTTGTAAATAACTCAAAGCAGCAGGGCTCTTCCACCAAACTAATGTCATAAGGTGGCAAGTCATTTTTTTCACTATTGATGGTTGCATGCTATGCCTATTTTCAGAACCCAGATCTCTTTAAAATGACAATGGAATGAGCTCATAGACCCAAAACTTCCCCCAGAACTTCTACATTTTTTGACATGTTGGCAAAATATTTAGCAGTTTATAACAAATGTTTCTATAAACTACAAAAAAAGAACAAATTCCTGTTTTAAAAAGTCATTTTCTCTCTAATATTCCCCCCTACCTATCCCATCCAGACTGTAAATTTCTTGAGTCCAAAGACTATTCACCACATTTCTACCATTCAGTTGAGTGCTCTGCAGCACACTGTGCTGTAATATAATTATCATGGCTTATAAGTCTTTGGAGGTTTAAGAAGAAAATGGAAGGAAGCAATCACACGATAGTCACTATCTCTCTACACACAAAAGGTCCAGCAGTAACATTTATGTACCATAACACCATATAGTCTGCAATGAAACTGAAACAACTAATCTGTCACATCAGGACATAGGGGGCTGCTGTGGTCTAACCCAGGGATCCCCAACCCCCAGGCCGTGGACCCGTGACGGAACCTGCGGCCCAGCAGGTGGGCAGCCGGGGAGCGAGCGAAGCTGCATCTGCCACTCCCCATCGCTCCCCATCGCCCACACTACCACCTGAACCATCACCCCACCACCCCGCCGGCCGGCAGAAAAACTGTCTTCCACGAAACTGGTCCCTGGTGCCAAACAGGTTGGGGACCACTGGTCTAACCCACTTTCTCCACACTCCAGAAGTCACCCAGACAGCTGATGAACAGCTTAGATACCAGCTGCAGAGAAACTCAAGAAACACTCTCTCATTTCCAAAACTAAATATGAAACTCCTTATACCAGTGAATGACAAGATATATAAACCCTTGAAGAGTCAGAAGATATGTCTGCTCAAGTCTGATTATCTGCCAAGGTAACTACAGTATTCACCTTGAACAAATCATTTAACCTCAGTTTTCTCATCTGTAAAATAGGGATAATATTAGTAGCTATGTTATCAGGTTGCTCTAAGGATCCGATGATACAAAGCACGCAACACACGAAGTACCATGCCTTGTATAAGTTAAGCACTGAACAAATAGAAGTTATTACTCATAAATGTTCTTATTATTACTACATTTTACCTGCTGATGATAAAGGTAGAGAATCTGTATTACCTTTGAGAAGCATTACACTTACTTTAGCAGAAAAAAAAAAAAAATCTGAAACATTAGCCTGGTTAATAAAAATCACATTTATTACTGAGTAAACCTAATCATACATCAATGTAAAACAAAAATAACAGCTTTCCCTTTTCACTTTATCAAGAGGCAAGGAAGAAAAGTTGGACTAAAAATTTTAATTTAGCTGCCCCGAAGGTCTGGATGTTCAGGACAGGAAATTATTTCAAAGCAAACCCATGCAGTTTCATTTTTACACCCTGTCTTTGGCCTGCTCATTCACCTGGCAAACATAAATCTTTCATGAATTAGTCCAAGTAAATCTATATGAACTTCAGGAAATAAATAGGCTGGAAATAAGTGACTGAAAAAAGTAACTGCCATTATGAAAAAAGTAGCCTATATATGTATGAGAATATTTTATAAATCATACGAAGGGTTAACGTTCATTTTTTACTGACATATTCTATCTAGGTGGCATCATATCTATCAAGATTGATGATTCCCCCTTTCTTTCCAATGTTTATGCACCTTTTTTTTTTTCCTATTTGCATTGGCTAGAACTACTGGAACAATGTTAATAATAGCAACCACGGGTACTCCTAACTTTAAATGAGAACTGCTTTGAGTCAATAGCAGCAATAATGCTGACTTCTGTGTCATGTTAAGGAAGTATAAAGAAATTCCTACTTTATTAAGAGTTGTTTCTTTTTTCAAAAAAACTCAGAATTGATGGTTAATTTTTACTGAATTCTTTCCCAGCTTCTAGGGAAATGATCATTTTTCTCTTTTGTACTTATAAAAATACGTACTAAAAATATTTAGTATTTAGTATTTCCTGATACTGTACTCTTCTTACACTCCTGGGATGAAAGCAACTTGGTCATCATGCATTATTCTTCTAATATATGGCTGAGTTACATTTGCTAATATTGAGGATTTCTGATTTTTTTATTTTGAGAATGTCTAGAGTTTTTTTGTGTGCTTTGGCAGAATTAGGTGTTAATATAATATTTTAAAAAACAATTTATAAAAATCTATGTTCCTGAACAGTTAAAAAGCATTGTAGTTATAATGTTACTTAGAAAGTTGCCTGGGCCTACTAGTGTTTTGTGCAGATCAGGTTTTCAAATTTATCTGCATACAATTTAGCAATGTGACCTCTTACATTTAATTTTCTAAATACCTGTGACTCATTCTCGTATTCTGTGTATGTACATACACATACGTGATATTTGTGCTTTCTCCTTTTGTTCATGATTGGGTTCAACAGGAGTTTATCTGTTTAATATTTTTACCAATATCCTCCCCCAAAAAACAAAAAACAAAACAAAAACCTCTTGGATTTATCAGCACCTCCATGTATTTTCTAATTCATCAATTTCTGCTTTTATATTTGTTCATTCTTTCTGCTTACTTTCCCTTTATTTTATTATTTTGTTAACTTCTTGGGCTGAATTCTTTTATTTTCATTCTTTTCTTGCTTAGTAATTTGTTTACATCTATGAATTTTCCTGAGTACTGTTTTAATCATATCCCATAGGTACTAATACACAGAATTCTGATTATCAATACTTTCTATTTGATTTGGATTTTATTTTTTTATTTCTCCTTTGACCCAAGAGTTATTTAATTTTTTCAGATGGTAGAGTTTTATGCTTCCCTTTGTTTTAGTTCTAGTTAAGAATAAGAAGCATTGGGAATTCCCTGGCGGTCCAGTGGTTAGGACTCCGTGTTTCCACTGCCGGGAGCCCAGGTCCAATCCCTGGTCAGGGAATTAAGATCCCACACACACAAAAAAAGAATAAGGAGCATACTGGTATCTGAGTGGTTCTCTGGGCCCAGCAAAGGAACCAAGTTTCCAGAGCTCAGAAGACAAGGGGTAACACCCCAAAATATGGACTTATTTTCCACTCCACCTTCATTGGCCTAGCAGCTGCCAAGAACAAAGGCTGCATCTCCAGATACCTAGCAAACAAACGCAGTACTGCTTCATGAATTGATTGCTTCTCTGAGGTGCCCACAAGTGTATTTGGGGAGAAGCTTCACGAGTAAGTCGAGGAACGGCTGTCTTATGAGACTGGAGAGATTCCACAAAAGAATAGATGTCATGAAGGAGGCAATGGTTCAGGCAGAGAACAGCTGCTGAGATTACAAGGAAGTTGGAGAAACAGAAGAAACACTTGAAGAAGGAAAAGAAACAGCTGGCTGCAACTGCCCTCACATCTTTAGAAAACAGCAGCAGTGTAGAGGAGGAGTGTGAGGAAGGACAAAGGTGTTGAGACCTTGCTGAGAGCCCAGAGAGCTGACTGCAGCACACACCCATCCCCTGGGCAAGTGTGTTCTGTCCTCGGCTGCCTCCCAGGAGTGTAAGACCCCGAATGAAGAAAAAGTAAAAGCCCCAGTAGGCTCCTCAGGAGAATGGAATGGAAGACCCATCTCTTTCTCCAAACCCAAGAAAAAGAAATCAAGGAGAAGCTGGTTAGCAGTGATCTTGAAGAGACAGCTAGCAGTGGAAGCCTTCCCAAGAGGAAGAAATCGTTCCCCAAAGAGGAACCAGTTAGTGACCCTGAAGTCAGAAACGAGAGTGCCCCCAAGAAAAAGAGGAAATTCTCTTCCAAGGAGCAGCCACTCAGCAGTGGACCTTTAGAGTCTGCTGGCAGCAAGAACAGCAGCTCTAAGGAAAAGTTCTAAAAGCTATCCCAGGAAGATCAGAATGGACACTTCACTGGTGGGGCATAACCCACGGAGTATTTCTCAACCCATCCCCTATATCCTAATAAAAACAAATTCACAAGGAAAAAAGAAAAAGAAGGAGCATTATCTGCATATATCTCTATTTTGGATTTGACTGAGTTTTTATTTGGGGACTAACAGATATTCCTGGGAAAGAGTATTCATTGTTTCCAGGGTATGCTGTTAGTTGTATCATATATCATGCTATTAACATTCACTATGATATTACTTATTTCGTTTGCTTTCTCTATCTACCAAGAGCTGGAAGAGATGAATCAAAATCTCCTACTATCATCTTATTTGTTTCTCCTTGTATTTATTTTACAAATTTTAAAGCTGTATTATTTGATACAGAGATTCATGACCACTAGACTGTCACTCTTTATCCATTAGGAAATGCAACTCAATTGATGCTTTTTGTCTTGAATTCAACCTTGTCTGACACTAATACCTGGACTCCATATTTTGGATTTGAACTTGCTGGTTAAGTCTTTGCCCATCATTTTACTCTCAGGTTTTCTGAGGCACTGTTTTAGATCACAGGTTAGCAAACACTGGCTTATAAGACAAATTTGGCCCATTGCCTGTTTTTGTAAATAAAGTTGTATTGGAAGGCTGTTCTGTTCATTCATTTACATGTTGTATATGACTGCTTTCACGCTGTAACAGTAGAACTAGTAGTTGTACCACAAAGCCTAAAATATTTACTAAATTATTATTTGTTGGTCCCTTTTTTAGATGCATCTCTTAACAGGTTTGATTTTTTTGCACCAATCTGAGTCATTTTCTTTTAGTAAATGGGTTCATCCAATTAATAATTTTGTATTTACTTACATGACAAATGTTTCATCTTAATTTTATTACCTCATTTTTTGTATTGTTTTTAGCTTTCAATTCTATCTTATTACATATTTCATTATATAGTCTATTTTCTTGGAAGATTTATAGTCTGCGTCCTTTAAATAACATTTCTTTACTCCAAACTAAGAAAATTAGTATATTTAGCATTATTGTGATTAATCTCATGTTATGAATGAGAAAAATTTCCGTTTTTGTTAACTACCTACCCATTCCAACTCAGTATTTCTTCCTTAGATTATTATTTTTACATTGCTATAGCTTATGACATTTGAACGTTTGTCCTACATTTAAAATTATTCGATGCTAATCATTAATCTTTTAACTTTGTTTTCAATTCATCTCTTGATTCAATAGTTCATAAAATAGTTACCTCCCTTTTCCACATTCCCCACCAAGGACTGACTTATGGAAAATAAGCCATGGCTTTTGTTTAAAAATATATGTCAACTGAAATTATACTTAAACTATAGCTTGCCTGGACGTAAGTCTTGGATCATATATTTTTTTTGTCTATTGACTTTGTATAATTTTTTTCCATGTCTCCTAGAATGTAAAAGCCTGAGGCCAGCCTCTTTTATAGGAGGTTTGATTTTTTTTCCCCCCACTTTAACCTAACAATAAAAGTCTTTATGGGAATTCCCTGGCGATCCAGTGGTTAGGACTCAGCACTCTCACTGCCAGGGCCAGGGTTCAATCCCTGGTCGGGGAATTAAGATCCCATAAGCCACGTGGTGTGGCCAAAAATTTTAAAAATTAAAAAAAAAAAAGTCTCTATATTTAAATACTAGAAACCATTCTAGAATTTCAATTCGTCTTTTATTGTGGGAAACTCTTCCTTAGTATCTTGAATTTTTTTTTCTACTTCATTTATTCTATTGTATTCTTCAGGGGTACCAATTATTGGTATGCTAGATTTACTGTCTTCCATATCTGTCTCCGTCTCTAGTCTTTATTTTTACTTTCTCCATTTTGGATTGCTCAAATTTCTCAAGCTCACCTCCATTATCATCAGCTATAGTGTATATGTGCTGCTTTGAAAGTGACCTTCATTTCTACAATGACTATATTTTCCTCTTTTATTTCATACCCTGGTTCCATGAGCTCACTCTTATATCTTATTTATTTCTTGAGCTTTTGTATCTCATCTTTAAACTCCTGTTTCAGAGGAGCCATGTCTCACCCCCAACTCTGCACACCACCTCCCAGCATAAGGAACTATTTATTCATAATTTTCACTTTCTCTGTTCTTTCTGAAAATGATCAACTCCAACACTCTTCCCTTAAGGCTTGACTCAATGTTGGATTAGTCTCCCCAACTCACAGTGGCCCACATGGCATAGATTAGGGGATGATAATTTAGGCTTTATTTCTCTTCAGTTGACCAGATCAGCAGCTATATGCTGCATGCTTCCAGTTTCTCCTCTACTCTCAACTTCTTGCAAAAATAGTACGACTCTACGGTTTGTTATTCAACCCCACCTCTCCTGACACTCAGGGAGCACAATGTATATACCAACTTTGACATTCCTAGTAGGGGGATCACTAGTTTCGTCCTCATGGTGTGTCACCTACTTGGGAGGAAGCTGCTCCCCCCACTTTGCCTGAGTTCTACAGAGGAAATCATCCTCTCCTTGCATCCTCTCTTGCCCTGGTTCCATTCCCACTGCACTTAAATAGCACTAATTCATATATTCTGATTATAAGGTTTTTTTAGCTATCAAAGGTTGAGTTTTTCTTCTGTTTCTCATTCTCCTTATTCTTTTCAGTTGGTTTAGAGAACAGAGATGTCAGTATTCTGACATCATTAACCAGAAGTATCTTTTAAAATTCTGTACAGTAAAATGTACCAAAATAAAATCAAAATCATAAAACAAATTATCTAATTTTTACAACAAACATATTCCTTATGTTATTTTCTGTTTATTTTAAAGAATCAACATGTTATTAAAGAAGTTACTAAACTTGATTCATTTTCACTATGTCAGATCCATGTGATTCTAGCTTTAATGACAAGTATTTATTTATTAAACACTGATGGCAAGTCCATCATTTTTGGAGAAGCTATAGAGGATACTAATAGTAAAAGACATAATTTTTTCCCTGAAAAGATTATAATCTATGCAATGAGATGCACTCAAAAGAAAGGAAGTGAATAACTGGAGGACTTCACCCAGAGCTCTGAGCACCCAGGCGCCTCTGGTCTCACTAAGCCCAAGGACAGGTCCTCTGTCCAGAGCAATGGATGTCTTCCTCTTTGTGCCCCCTCCTCCGGCCAGCCCTAGCCTCAGAACACAGCTCAGTTGTCACCACATGCAGATTCCCAAAGGCTGAGTTAGTTACATGCTCCTCTGAGGTACTCTGTGCATTTCCCTGTTTTAACCCTTATCACATTCTACTTTAATTGCCTGTTCTTCCGTTGTCTTCCCTCTTAGGAAATAAGCTCCTAGAGGGATAAACAGTTTTCTGTTCATTATATCCCAGAGCTTAGCATAGTATCCAGAAGTTAATAGCTGCTCAATAAGTACATGCTGCCTACATAAATAGCTTCTGTGTAGTACCTCAATTCTAGGTTGTCTACCCAAAACAGGTTACTAGATTCACCCACCAATCATCAAGTAATTTTAAAAAAATCACTAAGTTGGTATTTCAGACAGTCTACACAATAATTTCTAATAGTCATAGCCATATACCAAGAGAAAGTATAATTTAGAAGCTTTAAATTTTTTGAATATTGCAGTGCATCTGAGGTAACACCAAACATTTCATCAAATAGATTTACATAACTTGCTACCCAATGTCTATTTGGCAAATAATGTTTTTTAAAACAATGTAAGAATGAATTAAAATCTACCTATTCAACTTCCTCCTAACTCTAAGAATTCATTAATCTATCCAACTGCCCTCTTTCAGCATTTGCCACAAGGTGCCAAAGCTCTTGCTAACGATCTCTATGCCATTACAAATAGATGTTTAATTGCAACATCTTATAAACAACTTCTCTTCAACCTTAGTTTTTTTTACATCTACCTGTGATTATTTTTTTCTATTAATATTTCTTTGATTTTTAACGTTTTAAAGTCCTACTAAAAGCCAACCTTCCATCTCCTTTTTGAACAATCACCTACCTGTTCTCCATTTTCAAATCCCTCTTTTAAAAGGCCAATTCAGGGACTTCGCTGGTGGCGCAGTGATCAAGAATCGGCCTGCCAAAGCAGGGGACACAGGTTCGATCCCTGGTCCAGGAAGATCCCACATGCCGCGGAGCAACTAAGCCCGTGTCCCACAACTACTGAGCCTGTGCTCTGGAGCCCGAGCGCCACAACTACTAAAGCCCGCACGCCCTAGAGCAACTACTGAGCCCGAGTGCCTAGAGCCTGTGCTCGGCAACAAGGGAAGCCACCGCAGTGAGAAGCCTGTGCACAACAAAGAGTATCGCTGCTCGGCGCAACTAGAGAAAGCTTGCGCATAGCAACAAAGACCCAATGCAGCCAAAAATAAATTAATAAAAAAAATTTTTTAAGCCCAATTTAATCTTTATACTTATATTTTCAATTCCCTAATGTATTCAAACTCACTTTATATACCATAAAAGGAAAGAATGTTGGGGGACAATGGCCCTCTGCTTTGAAATCTAACTTCCTTCTTAATGGGTATTATTTAATATCAAAACCACTTTGTCTATAGGGACTTCCCTGGCAGTCCAGTGGTTAAGACTCTGCACTCCCAATGCAGGGGGCACTGGTTCGACCCCTGGCCGGAGAACTAAGATCCTGCATGTTGCACGGCACGGCCAAAAAAAAAAAAAAAATCACTTTGTCTATAAACTGGAAACAACTATTCATCTGGTCTTCTCTACATTAACAGGTTTTTCCTTTTAAATTAAAGAAGAAATCATCACAAAAGCGCTAAGGTAGATCTCAGGGGAAGAAAAAATAACTATATATTTTTCATCTTTTACATCTAGCCTTCCACCACTGAAGTTCTTTACCCCTACTTCACCAAAGGTGAAGTTCACATGGCCTTCACTCATTGACATTCATTGTAAGATAAAATAAGAGAGGAAACATATAATGTATAAAGTCCACATGATCTTGGTCAAATGTTTTATAGACCCTAATATTTAAATACAATCCCAATGACTAATCCATTTAGAACTATACCTAAGCTCTACCTTTTAATACACAATGAATATCACTAAAAAAAAAATCCTAACCAGACTAAATTTATCACAGCTATAGTACATCCTATATTCAGCTGTGGAAATAGCTTCTTTAGAATTAGAATACAAACAGATCTATGCTCCCTTAAAGAACAGAATTAAGGTAATTAAGCACTTAAAAGCAGCAGTAGAATATACACCCTTATTAATTATTACCAAAAATAACTATTACTGAGAATAGACTCACAGAAAGAATATTTTCACAGCAAACATATCCATATACTGAAATTCAAGAGAAGGAAATACGGGTAGGTGTAAAAAAAAAAAAAATCCTCCTTGATATTACATGCTGAGTTTAATGAAAAATAAATTCCTTTCCATAGTTTCTTTCTTCTTGCAAATACGGAGGAATAAGACATTAGCAGGGAGAAAAGTAAGAAAGGTAAGCTTTTAACAAAAGCAACCTACAGCCCTTTCGGTCTTCCAAGAGCAACCATAAACCAATTTGCAAAACTTTGAACATTATTCTCTTTGGGACTGCTACTGTATCACCTCCATGTGGAATCTCTGCATGTCATTACTGTTCTTTTGAGTCTCGAGTTTCAGAAGCACGTTCATTTCACTGCCACAGCATTTTCCCCTAATTGCCATCTGTAATTTTATATTCTACCCCCTTTTTAGAGTCTGGACCTACAACATACCTTACAATTTTTTCTAATCCAACATGAACCTAAATTCTCAGAATGTTAGTTTTCTAATATATTTAATACAAACGAAAAGAAGTTTTACTTATCCCAGATCATATAAAGTCTTAAAAAGCGTGTCCCCCCTACTTTAAGCTTTTTTTGAAATGAATTTTAATTCAACTTCATGGAGCATAAAAATGTGATACTAAACAGATTATTATTATTATTGATTTTTTAAAAAACCAGCAATATCCCACATATCAATTTGAAAAGTAGTAAAATTAGACTCAGAAATGATAAAAATCTATCAACTGATGTGATTCAAAGAGAAAGATCGTGAGAAAAAACTGCCTATCACCCCAAAATATAAACAATATTCAACATAAAGTTCAAACTAGAATATTTAAAAATAAATTGCTTATTGAATGTCTATTATGTGCCAAACACTGTGCTCAAACAGCACTGTACAAATAAGTTTGCATTGTGAATTTTAATTAAAATGGCCTTTAGGCTAGTCGAGTTCTTTACCTAATTTATTAGAAAGGTAAGGCTAGCTCATGCAGCAGTTGAGAGCACTTACTGGCTTTAGTGGGTATCAGAGATGGTGCTTCAATCTGGCTCTGCTAATTACTGGGTGTTTGACCTTGGGCAAGTTATTTAGGTTTCAGTTTTCTCAGTTGTAAAGAAAGGATTACAATAGTATGTACCTCATCCAGTCACTTAGGAGAATTAAATTAGGTATTTCATGTGCATGGTACCTAGCACATACTAATCACTTAATGCTAAGTACTATTAGAAACAGTAAGTAGTAGTTTATTGGTATTATTTTACTCAAAGATCTGCAGGGCTGAAATGCAGTCTCCAGCTGCTGCTCGTTTTCTGAATGGTACAACGTAATTCTCGGTTAAGTCAGGCCCTCCCACCTTCTTGAGGCTAGGGTAACAGAATCCACTGAGAACTGTTTTCTATAATCCATATTAAAAATCTAATATTAAAAATATCTTCTCCATTCTACAGAACATCTATATTCCTGGTGTTCTGGTGTTCTTAGGATGACAATACTAGCAGAATGAGCAGTGTTTCATTGGGTTACAGCATTTATTAGCTCCGGTTAACAATCCTTTACAACAAATGCTTTCTGAGTTTCTATCCATGCCACAGTCACTCTCAATTGTTACAGAAACCCTATACTGCAGGACAAGACGAAAGAAAAATCAAGCTGTAGTTCTAGTCCTCAAAGTTCTTTTGTTCTAAGAATCTGAAACCAATGGCCTCTTTGTTGCTAAATTCCAGGTACACCTTTCCATCCTTATCTCACTTGACCTCTCTGCTGGCACCTGACACTTTCTCTTTCTTGAAAACTCTCTTTCTGGCCGCTCAGTTAAAGCTTCTCTTGAACCCACACTTAAATGTCAATGTTCCCCAAGATTCTCTTAATCTTGTTTTATAGGGATCCAAGATGAAATGCCTACATGGGCCACAGGGGTGGGCCATGGCCAGACTTTGGCAAACTTTGCTTATCTAAAGGCAGCAGACTCAAACCAGTTCCAACAAGTTGTTGCGATTAAAACACACGGGCGAGCGTGGACCCAAGGTTTCCAGATCTTCCAATTTTTCAAAGAAGACAAAAATCCAAATTTTCCCACAAAATCTTTTCCATGTCAGCAGCTCATTTAAACTGTTGAAATACAAGATGCGTGACCTTGAGCAAGTTATTTTACAAATCTGTTTCCTCATCTATAAAGTGTCAGTGATAAAGTCACACACAAACAAAGAGTGAATGTCAAACAAAACATTTTTACAGGCTTTCATTTTAATGTCTGCTCTACATCTACCCCAAGACTAGACTATCCCAGGTTTCAAGCAAATGTATAAAACTGTGAATATGCATAAATGCATTTTACTGGATAAGGGGCCAGAAAGTTCATCAGATTCCCAAAAAAGACTAAGAACCACTGACTAAACCAAATTTTTCTAATTCTACAACTTCAGCTGTTACCTATACGAGGATGGTTCCCAAATCTACATCCGGTCAACCTATGAAGACCACTTTTACCTCCGTAACAGCCTCTCCACTGACCTCTCCATCTCCACTGCCACCTCGTGAGTCCAAACCTTCAATCTCTTCTCAGCAGCTGTCTCACTTGCCCTCCTTTGTTCCACTTTTTGTACGATTCAAATCTTCTAAAATGCAAATAATTTATTTAGCCAAAGGCCTACATAAATGTAAAATGAATCCAAATCCCTTGGCCTAAGTACAAACTCCTTAGGACCTGGTCAGGCTGACCACTCCCTCTCCCATTATAGATTCCTACTCCCCCAATTCCTACAATTTGCAATACAGAATACTCCTTTGTCCTTAGGCATTTATTAGTACTTGCAGGTCCCACCTCCTGGAATGCCTTTCTAACTCCTCCCATTCGCTCAGGGCAGAAATCCCCCCCTGGAAAATGCTAACTGCTTGCCCCTAGGCCAGAATAAGTAGGTTTCCTTCCTGCAGGCTAAACTATCCCTCACCATTCAAAGATGTAAATGTCAGCTTTATTTTTCTTCTGCACTAGACTGAAAACTCCTCAAGGGCAGACAATGTGTCTTTTTATTACAAGGCCCAGGGCTACCACTAAAGAAGCTAATCTGTTAAATGAATGAAACAGCACTGGCTTCAGCAAATCCTACCATCACCTCAGATAAACATCCTACCCTCCCAAGGTGAGCCTACCAAGCCACAGACTACTCAGCCCTTCAAAGCCACGCAACACACACAGCTGCAGGCAGATAACTTCAAGAGTTTAAAAGGAGCTAGAAGTAAACCCACCTTCTTTGCCCACTGGTGTACTTACCACTCCTTTACATTTACCAACTCACAGAGTTCAACGACAGAGACTAGGCTAACATCAAGCTACTGAAACTTTCTGTGAATATACTGCTGATTTTTTACTGGCACAAAAATATTTATTTGCCCCATGAAAGTAATTATTATATTGTATCTGTACTCAAATACTTATTAGTATTAATATATGCTGAGTCAAGCACTCATTCACGTTGAAAAATTCGCATCGAGAATATTAAAAAATCTTTAAAGGAAAATATTGTATAAAGGTCACACACCAGGCACCACTCTAAAGGCTTTATGTGCAATTCCTCATTTAATCATCACAGCAACCCTATGAAAAAGGTGTTATTATCACCCCCTTTCACAGATGAATAAACTGAGACTTAATGAGAGTAAGTAATTTATCCAAGTTACATAGGTAGGATTCAAAGCCAATTTGTCTCCACAGCCCAAGCTTTTAAGCAATACAAAACTATACAACATTGTTAAATGGAAGATCCTGAAATTATGCGGTACGTACATACAACCACAAAATAGGGAAAAACACACACACACAACAAAATGTTAACAATGGTTATCTCCTGAATGGGATGAATATGAGCAAATATTACCTTTAGTCAGAAAAAAAGCAAACAAACAAGAGAAATAGTACAGACGGTGCTAATAGAAAAGTAGAGTGGGCTAGGGGAATTAAGAGCCAAGCACATGGGCTATCTCATCTAATCTTTACATCATTACATCAAAAAAAAGTTATTTCCATTTTATAGATAAAGACTGAGGAACCTGCCCAGTGGAAGAACTGGGATCAGAACCCAAGGCCCAGCCCAAATACGGCTGACTGCAGGATACTATGCTACAAATAAAATGCAACCAAAAAGCTGTCTTAAAACCAAGTCACATTCTGGGAGAGAATCAGAACCAAGTAGTCTGGCATCTTAAGTGCAAGGAGGGGAAAAAAGAAAGACCTAAGGTTTTCATTTTAAGCTGATCAAAAGTAACTCTGCAAGTGTCCCCAAAAAGCCAGGACCAGCCATTACAGTTGGGGTTCTGGAACAATCTCATACCTAAAGGAAGTGGGGAGGAGACTCCACTGCTGTTTGTTTTGCAAAGGACAGAGTCACATTAGCATAAGTTAAATGGACTTGGATGGGACACCATTGTATATGCAGTGGAGTATCTCCTTTGGGGACAATTTGCTGCCTCCACCCCAGTCTCACCAATTCATCCATTGTTTACAAGTTACCAGGTGTGTGTGGGGAGACACGGAGTGCTACCCGTCTCAGAATATTGCTGTTAACTGTATTCACATACAAATACCTCTCATTATCAATAACTACTGTTCCAAAGCTGGATAGTGAGAGCTACTAACGCTGGGGAAACATTTCAGGTAAGAATGAATGGATCAGCAATTTTTTTTGAAATGACATGTTTAATTTTGGGTGCTCTGACTTGGAAATTTTTAAAGCCATCTAAACTATAATTTCATTTCTCTAAAAATAGTACTAACATTACTCACTGAGAAAAATGGTTGGGGTAGGGTATACAAATTTCCTTACACAATCTTGGAGGAAAGAAAACTATTACTTCAGACTTATAAATGAAAATTAAACATCTGTTTTTGAAACTAAATATTCAATAGTGAAAAAGTATATTACCTTAGCAACTTAAAATTCATTCAATATTTGCCTTGAAAGTCTTTTCTTAGTTTCAAATACAATGTATTTGAAACACACCATTCCTTTAAAAATAAAGTAGCCCATGGGGTGATTAGTTTAGGAAAGATGTGGAGGCCGGGGGAGTTCAAAACTTTTGGGATTTGTTCATATACAGATTTTGAAAGTCTGGGAATATGACGCCAACAATATACCTTAAAAATATCAAATTATGAGGCAAAGAGAATTTTTAAACCTTAAAATGTCCTAAGAGACTCATAGACTGATTTCTTCCATCCAATATGCTCCAAAAATAAGGACAAGCTATAACAGAAGTAATAATTTTGGGTACACAGTATACGAAAACATCGAAATCAATAAGCAATTTCAATTAATCAATAAAGTTAAACAACCATTAAATGTAATTTGCATTTTTGTAAGAAATCCATACAATCTCAAATATCAAGCCTTTCTTAAGTAAAATACTAAATGGCTGGATGGCTGTCATTGTGGAGAAACAGAAGTTTTATTTTAGGCAGACAAAAGGAAAAGAAGACACACTTAGTAAGAATCACAGAAGGAATCTCACTTCCACGCCTAACTGAAGTCAGCGCTGACCAAGTCCTGGGTTACCCCTTGCCCTCTGCAAGTACCACCTTGTCCCTGGGTAACAGTGCTATGGGGGGTGGGGGGGGTTGAGCGGTCAGAATGTGGAACACCTCTGCCAGCCACCTCCAGCCTGCTACCAGGCAGGACACACATACCTACACACAACCTCCTGTCCTAGGTCTGCTAAAAAAAAAGCTGGGAAGAAAAGAGCGAATGAAAGAGGAAAAAATCACCTCTCCAAACATGCCCACGCCGGGGGCTGGGAGTGGGGGGCAGGGCACATTAACATTTCGACTTCCACACTAAAGAACACCAGGAGGTTAAGTGTAGCCACAGGAAACATCCCATCCCCGAAAACCAGGAAATCTAGATTTGGAAATCTAAGTTTTCGATTTTTTTTTTTTTTAACTTTCAAAACTCACGGCACCAAAATATAGCTAAAATTGGATCCGTTTAAACATAGAAAAAAAAAAAAAAAACAACCCATACCCAAACCACACCGTGTCAGCTATGTTCAGTTCCCCGAGGACTCTTCCACAGACCCTTTTGAGTTGTGGCAATAACAAGTTTCCCTAAAATGCCCATTTTTCTAGTTCTAGGGTCGAACCTAAGAGTATCACAGAAATCCAAATAGTTGTTATCAGAATAAATAAACGACTGATCCTTAAACTGCAGACTTTGTTTCAAGAGCTGCCCTGCCCACCTCCACTCCCTCCTCATTCTTAATGCTTCCCAGCAGGGTCCGTCCTGAGAACCTGGGTCTCCCTCTTGGGTCCCGTCCCCGCGCTTGTTTTCCCGGACATTGACCAAATAGGACAGGAAACTCCTCCATCTGGGGGCTGCTCGAGACATCCAGCCCCCTCGCACTGACAGGCTCCTCACCGCTCCCTACCTCTTTCCCTCAGCAAGGCTGTCCAGAAAAGGGGGCTCGAGACCCAAAGGAGCCCGGGATGGGAGGAGGGTGGGTGCTCAATCTGAACCTAACACCCCTGGTTTCCGGGGTGAGGGCTAAAAAAGCGATTAGGAAAGCCTGCCCCGTAGAAATACCACCTGAATTTACCTCCTCCCTTCCCACTGCAACAAGCCCAGTCACTAACTAATAAGCTAAGACAAATCCCTGGAAAACTTTTGCAAACGGGCCGAGAGGGCCCTCTCCCCAGCCGGGGGGCTCCCGGGGAAGGGGCTGGAGTCTACAGCCCTGGAAGGGCTCGCCGGGGAGCGGGCGAGGGGTGCAGGGGCGGAGTACCTTCCACGGACAGGAACTGGCAAAGAGTTTCAAAATAGCCGAGTGCTCTCCCCCACGCCCTCGGGGGTCGCGAGCGCTAGGACCGGGGCTCCCCGAAAGGAGACCAGCCCCCAATTCGGGCCTAAAAGGAAACTTTCCGGGCCGCGGCTGCACCTGACTCCTCACCACCCCTCCACCCCACCCCACGCCCGCCAGGCCGCCCGCCCCGCCCCGGCCTGGCCGCCCGGAGCGCAGAGGAGGGGGAGAAATAAATTCAACTATTACCGGAATCGGGGGTGGGGGGCGTCGGCGAGAGACCGGGGGAGGGGGCGGCTGGGCGGCCATTCCCCGCTCCTAGGCCCTGACGCCCCGGTCCCGGCCGCCCGGGCCTGCCGCCCCGCGGGGGAGCCTTCCGGGGCCCCGCGCAAGATTCGGCCCAGCAGCGCCGCCGTCCCGCCCGGAGGCCCCGGGGGACCCGAAGGGGCGCGGGGAGGCCCAGGGTGCGGGGGCAGGGCGCGGCTGCCTCGGCGCCCGCCGGCCCGAGGCCTAACCGGCGCCCCCCCCACCCCACCCCGGCCCGCGCAGGCCGCGCCGCTCGCCCCGCTCCGGCCCCGGCTGCACCCCCGCCCGGCGGCCCGCCGTCGTCAACCGTGGGCGCCCCCCAGGCCCCCGAGTCCCCAGCCCCCGCCACCCCGGCGCCGGCCCCTCTCACCCTTTCATTCTCTGCCCGGGGCCTGGCGCGGGCCGGCGAATCCCCGGCCTCACGTAAGCGCGCTCGCCGCCCGCCCTGCCTGCGCGGCCCAGCCCGCCGCCCTACGGGAGCCCGGGGATGTGGGCCGGGCCTGGGGCCGCCTCTGCTTACCTTTCAGCTGGTTTTTTTTTTTTCTCCTTCCCCCCTTTTCCCTCGGCTGGTCTGACAGATCAGAGTGAGAGGCGCTGGCAATGGACTAGGAAGCTCGGCCGCCGCTGCTACTGCTCCCCCCTGGGCTCCGGCGAGAGCCTTTCCCTGTCAAGCAAGAGGGGTGAGGATCATATTTTTATTTTGGAAACTAAAAAGTGCTCCCAGGGTCGGTGATTATTAAGGGGAAATCCCTGAATATACTCTCCAGCCAAGAAGGCAGGGCTGCCGGAGCTGCACAAGAAGAGGCAGCAGCCTCCTACAGCACCACTACAGGCACTGCGAGGACATAACACCAGAGAGCCGCTCCTCTGCCCTCCGAAACGACAACTTTCCTACCATCTTGGAGGCAGAGGAAAGGGGGGCCGGGGGGAAAAGTGCACCCGCTCCCGATAAAGTACAAATTTCGACTTCTCATCTCTGGAAAAAAGTCCACACCGGCCGTCTACACCGGCGCCTGGGGGAAAAAGCGGGGAAGAAACTGGGGGTGCTTGAGAAACGTTTGCATTTGCACCAGGGGGAAAAATGTTTCTGCATCTTCTGATGGCAAGAAATCTTTACAAGACACAGGTTTTCCGGTGATTATTGTTTTCTGTTTTCTGTTTAATTTTTTCCATGTTCGTGAGAGTGGTGTTTGAATTTTTTTTCAGGCTAATAATTTTTTTTTCCGTTACAGATCTAAGTTCTGGGTCTGGTGGTCAGTTTATAAATTTGGACTTCAAGAGACTTCCTAGCCACTTTACTTGTCTACTTATTTATACGTTTTTGTATTGATATACAGAGAGATTTATATGTTTCCTTATAGATAAAAATTTGTGTTATATAGTCCCCTCCAAACTGAGATTGCTGGAAGACAGTTGTAAAGGGATGTCTTTTGTCTCCTTTTCTCAAAGCAATGTAAATAAAACGTATTGATTGTCCAGAAGGGTAAGATACAGTTGTTTATTTTTCACAGTGCAAATTAAGGCAGAGATCACTGGGGGCATAAATACAACATAAGTATAACTGACCACCTTTATAGAAATAATCCTAATGCTGTTATGGTCTGCCCATGAAGAAATGTTACTGTACCACTGAAAACAGATTTTAAAGACAGCTTTAGATTTTCTCTGAGTACAATTGCTTATTTAGAAGTATGTACAGGCATTTAATTTTTATTTTAATTTAGATCCTTTAAGGTTTAGATCTTTGGTGCGTTACACATGTTGCTGTCCACTTTCTGTGTCACAGAATTGAGAAATGTGTCTATTGTTGTTAGAGTTGAAATGTTCAGAATTTCTAATGTGCTGCCAAACTGTGTGAAGTGCTTTTAATATACTGCAATGGATGTCATGAATCTACTTTTTTCCAATAAGCAAAGCTTAGTAGATAGATGGGAACAAAGTCACACAGTGCAGAGCTAACACAGAGGTGAGGGAGAGAAGGGTGCTACCCACTTGCAACAATTCCCATAGAACTCTTACTGGAGAAGAACAAATTGCAGAGAGATTTTTGCTGTTTTTATGAAGAAAAAGAAGAATACTAGAAAATGAACAAAAGGTCTTTATGTATGTTCTACAGGGAATGATGAATCTTGTACGAAGAGTTATTTTTCTGACGCAGGTTGGCTGACATAGTGGGAATGAATTTGTAATAGTAGTGCCTTGCATCAGTAGAATATTTTTAATTGGGGTATAGTTACTTTACATTGTTGTGTTTCTGCTGTACAGTGAAGTGAATCAGCTATGTGTATACATATATCCCCTCTTTTTTGGCTTTCCTTCCCATTTAGGTCACCACAGAGCATTGAGTAGAGTTCCCTGTGCTATACAGCAGGTTCTCATTAGTTATCTATTTTATACATATTAGTGTATATATGTCAATCCCAATCTTCCAGTTCATCCCACCCACCCACCCCCCTTACCCCTTTGGTGTCCATACGTTTGTTCTCTATGTCTTTGTCTCTATTTCTGCCTTGCAAACAGGTTCGTCTGTACCATTTTTCTAGATTCCACATGTATGCGTTAATATACGATATTTGTTTTCCTCTTTCGACTTACTTCACTCTGTATGACAGTCTCTAGGTCCATCCAGGTCTCTACAAATGACCCAATTTAGTTCCTTTTTATGGCTGAGTAATATTCCATTGTATGTATATACTACATCTTCTTTATCCATTCATCTGTCAATGGACTCAGTAGAATATTTAATTTGTTTCATTTAAAATTTATTACAAAGCATTTAGAAATAACTGATGACTCACTTTAAAGTGTTTATTTTTTGAGCTTCCAAATTTAGAAATTCCCATAATGTTAAAATGAGTTCAGATATTGCATGTAACAGATATTTATTATTTTCATGCTGACCCCCATCTTTATCATCTATATTTGAATACAGTACCTGAATAGTCTTGGTTTTCTTTTGCAGTTTTTTTCCCTTACTCTTTGCTAGAAAAATCTAAAGTAATTAAAGTAAAATTAACTGATTCTTATCATCTCAGAAACCTCAGTTATGAAGTTGTGTTCTATTTACAGTTGTTTTTTTAATGTTTGGAAATCAAACACTTCGGTCATAACAAGGAAATCCGTTCCCTTAATGAAGAAATCTAGTGGACTTGAAAAACGTGTTTTTGAGCAACTTGTTTCTTATATGTGACATGACATGACTCTGTAGATCTGCTTTGAATTTTTAGAGAAATTAAGATGTGTTTGCTTTAAGCTGACTGGACCCTTTTATGCAATCCCTCTTGTGACCAACAAGCTTGTTTGCGTGATGTCCATCTGGGATAGGGATATGGCGCATAATCTTAGCATTTCAATGTCTTTCTCTTTATAAAGCTTGACTTGTACAGGGCTGTGATCCATGATGTTTATCCACCAGCTGAGCTAAATAGCCCAGACTTGGGGAATTAACAGCCCCAACAAGAAGAAATCCTGCTATGTTTGTAACATTGGTGAATTTGATTGGTCAGTGTTTATTTCGGTTGATAATTGAACTCATTTCAGGTGTTATTATCTCTAATTCCTAGAAACTACAGGTGCTGACAAAACTACTGACATAATTAACCTTAAATAAACATATTTTGCCCAATAAAATTCCCAATACTGTACTCAAATTTGGCTAACATTGAGCCCCTAATACATCTTGGTAACCTTGCTGGACACTTTTATGTATGTGCTCTGGTTTAATTCCCCCAAGGGCTCCAAAAAGTATTTTTCTTTCCCTTCTCCCCTCCTCCTCCTCCTTTCCACTTCTTTCTTCTTTTAAATACAGTTGGGATAATCGTCTTCAATTTCAAGGAATGTAGACGTTCTTGGCCCTAAGGCTTTCAATAAGACTCCAAATCCTTTCGCTCTATAGTTTTTGAGGTGCCTTCCACAGCTCTATACGCTATATCTGGAAATGCTAAGTTTCTGCCATTTACTCTTTGCCAAAAACAAACTGAGTAGCCAGCAGCTGGAGCCCCTTCATTCACTAGTGGCAACCAGCGGCTTATTTCACCTTCATGAAGTCTAGTACCTAAGTCTATCCATTGTTTTGAGACAAATATATATTTGTCAATTGAAATGCACTGTGTTTAAGAGAGATTTCCTTCCTGGTCCTGAAAGTGAACAGTACATGTAATGCACTAGCATAATTAGAAATCTTACCTATGTTGTAAAGTTATGGTAGTTTCTAAAAGATCTAGTCAGTGGATGAAGTGACCTGGAGCCATGAATGCCAGAGTGTTACCTATGTGATACTTAGAGCAGTAGTGTCTTTTATTTATTCTGTTATTATGCCTTAATTTCACAAGTAGCTTGATTTGGCCTTTAGTTGAAATAGGAGATACTTGCCTTAATATTTTTACTATTATAAACTTTAATTGATCTGCCTTTTGGTATTAATGATTTTAATTTTGTAAAAATTAACCACCTTATTGTGAACACTATGGTGAAGAAAATGCCACCTAGGGAATTCCCTGGTGGTCCACTGGTTAGGACTCCGCACTCTCACTGTCAAGGGCCCACGTTCAATCCCTGCTCCGGGAACTAAGATCCCACAAGCCACGGGGTGTGGCCAAAAGAAAAGAAAAGAAAATACAACCTATATTCTTAAAAGAGCTCATTCACAGATTGTGTGGATTTAAAGTGAAAGATTTATGCATGTTTATTATATTAGATGTTTTTAAGCAATAAAGCCATGCCTTTATTGGCGAATGTTTTGCTGACAGAATCACCAAGTGTTTAAAAAGACACTGACAGCAGACATGGTTGTACAAATTTAGTGGGGGGGTTTGGGAGAGTAGGGGTGTGATTATAAACCTTCCCTAATCACAGAAATGTTTTTTCTAACATTTCTAAAGGCAAACTGAAGTCGTACCAAGAGGTCCCTAGTAGTTTGAAAACTTCCAAGGAGGTGAAAAGAAGTGTGTGTA
The DNA here is from genome assembly GCF_028023285.1 of Balaenoptera ricei. Lineage (NCBI taxonomy): Eukaryota > Metazoa > Chordata > Mammalia > Artiodactyla > Balaenopteridae > Balaenoptera > Balaenoptera ricei. The sequence continues at coordinate 91,756,148 of NC_082645.1, forward strand.
CAGAGCCTAAAAGTTTTCAAAAATCATACTATTATGATGGCCATAAGTGTAAATTTTTTTCACTTTAAGCATTTCTGTTTTGGAAACATTTGTTGGTAATGTTTCTATCTAAAACAAAGATTTTAGTTGTATTGTGGGTACTGTGCCCCGAAGAAAATGTTTCTGAGACAAGCATTGTATTTGGGAGACATCCACATCATAGCTTTAGGTTATTCGAATATGACATTTCTATAATATAGATGCAGCTATAGTCAAAACACACATGATCAGGTAATCTCCAAGTTCTGACACCTACCCAGGGGCACTGAGACCTGGGGACTACTACCTAATGCCAAGCCAGAAACCAAGAAAGTCTTTTTTTTTTTTTTAATCCCCATAAGGGACAAAAGATATCCTCCAAAAACCAGATGGTCACTGGCAACAGCAGGGGCAAGACATGTCCCTGGTGCCATTTCACTGCCTTCTCGTCATGCTGCAAGCAGAGGATGTGCCATCGCCTTGGCCATAGCATTCTTGGGCCGTTTTATTGACTCCTTACCTTACACTGAGGAAAACACCTCTCCAACTGAAGTCGTTTTCTAAGTAATGGTTAGTAAAAACACCCCAAAGCAGTATTAAAGATTGGATTTGGGCAGAATTATAAGTGTTAGTCAACTTTTTCTATAATTCATAATGAGAAAACTGTGTCCCAGAGGTGGTGGTTAGCTAAAACATTGCAGTAAGAAGAGAAATCCATAGAGTCCTGGGAATAATAGGCAGAGATCAGCATAAAGGTGACTGTTCATTTCTGCTACATTCCTGGTTAAGCAAGCTTTGTAGACCTGCTGGGAACTTAACCACTATTTCCATGGGAAAATAAATCCCAGGTTCCAAATAACTAATTCACAGCGATATTCTGGAACACAGCCCATTAATAAGTTTGGACTTCCTGTACTATAATAACTTTGCCATATATTTGTTACAGGCTGCCAGAATTCAATAGTAAGGGTGGGGAAAAGGGGGAAATCCTCTCATTCAGTTAAAGTAAGGAATAACTATTTAACACAATTTAAGCAGCTTGATTTAAATTCAGGTAAGGAAGATTATCAAAGATATAATATGGTGAGGCCAGTTGCAGTACACCAGGAAGAGGAAAAGACCTCAGTCAAAAATAAAAATTGTACTGTTTACCTTAACTGTACACACTGGTGGTTCTGTTTTATACATACCTGGGTGCTGTATGGTCTTACAGTAGGTATTTGCATTTTGTGTTATTCTTAAGGAAAACCAGAAGGAGAAAGAAATGAGGGCACAGAAGTAGATAAGATTCTACTAAAAATTACCCAACCTAGCCTCCTCCTATTAGGCTGATGCTGCTTTTGCCCCCGCAGAGCAAGCCACGGCCATTCTCGTCGTGATGCCTCTGTTGTTCTCAGCTCGGCCAGGTAAATCCCACTCTGCTCTGAGGACTGGTTCAAAATCTTGTTCCTGAAGCCTTCTGGTGCCAACCTGAGTGTACAGCGACCTTATTCTTCCTTTAATGCCTTGAGTTGTTTTCTAGGATTTCTCTTTTCCCCACATGCGTTCCTTTGGTGCAGGAGGAGCTCTAATGGTTTAAGAGCTTAATCTCCAGGCCAGGCCATCTGATTTAGAAACTTGGCTCTACCATTTTCCTTGGTAGTGTGACCCTGGGCAAGCTACTTAACCTCTAAGGAATAAGAACAGTACCTACCTCATTGCATTGTTTGAGGATTACAGGGCATAGTGCACGTAAGGCGCAAGGCGGGTCTTAGTGCCGTGTGAAGGTCAGCTGCTCTCTCTGGTTGCTTGCCAGTAAACACCTTACAGGCAGCACATCCCAAGGTCAGGGAGTACTGCTTTGTTTGTGTTGTGTTTTGTTTTTAAACACTACCAAGACAGTGGCCTTAGCAGCACTAGTCACAAGTTGAATTAACTCAATACAGAAAAAGAAGACTATGATTATGCCATACCAAATACCTACAAAAACAATCCATTATTTTTTTTTTCCAGATATTTTTGAATACCCAGATAGTTGACAGTCAGTAGCAAAGATTTTTAAGTTTAGCTGAGATTTGGGTGTCCTTCAGACTCAATCAAGGTCTTAAAGAATATAAAATGAGGACTTCCCTGGTGGCGCAGTGGTTAAGAATCCACCTGCCAATGCAGGGGACACGGGTTCGAGCCCTGGTCCAGGAAGATACCACATGCCAAGGAGCAACTAAGCCTGTGCGCTGCAACTACTGAGCTTGCGCTCTAGAGCCTGTGAGGCACAACTACTGAGCCGTGTGCCACAACTACAGAAGCCCACACGCCTAGAGCCTGTGCTCCACAACAAGAGAAGCCACCGCAATGAGAAGCCCACGCACTGCAACGAAGAGTAGCCCCTGCTCACAGCAACTAGAGAAAAGCCTGTGTGCAACAACGAAGACCCAACGCAGCCAAAAATAAAATGTAAATAAATACATTAATTAAAAAAAATATATATATATAAAATGAGATACAGGAAGAGTACATACAGAACATATAGCAAGAGAAATATTGTGACCAGTTAATGCCTCTTCATTAGCCGTTCTAAAGAGAGAGATGCATTTAAATTTCAATATGAGATATTGGAGAAGACGTTTCTGACAACAAGGCATAAAAAGGTTTACGAAATATCTTCAAAGCAAGTCATCCTGGGACTTCCCTGGTGGTGCTGTGGTTAAGAATCTGCCTGCCAATGCAGGGGACACGGGTTTGAGCCCTGGTCCGGGAAGATCCCACGTGCCGCGGAGCAACTAAGCCTGTGCGCCACAACTACTGAGCCTGCGCTCTAGAGCCCGTGAGCCACAACTACTGAGCCCATGTGCCACAACTACTGAAGCCCACACGCCTAGAGCTGTGCTCCGCAACAAAGAAAAGCCACTGCAAGGAGAAGCCCACACACCGAAACAAAGAGTAGCCCCTGCTCACCACAACTAGAGAAAGCCCATGTGCATCAAGACCCAATGCAGCCATAAATAAATAAATACATAATTTTTTTAAAAAAAAAGTCATCCCACAAAGGGAATAGTAGGTGTTTGACACATTTAATGTTTCCAGTGAACTGTTTGATAGGGCAGGTACTAGTTTATTGTTTTAAAATGCACAGTGTTAAGGAGTAGACAAAGTGTGGGGTTTAGATCAGAAAACCATGTGTGAATTCCAGAGGTAATATTTATTTACTAACCGTACAAACTAAGGCAGTTTCCCGAGACCCTCAAACCTCAGTGCCCTCATTCTCAACACAATTGCTTGAATAAGATGATTTATAGAACCATATGTAGTATACTATATGACATATATCAGCCACTCCACAACTGTCCATTTCCATTTTTTGTTGCTGAATTCATAGAAAGTGCCTAGAATTAAGGCAGGACTTTAATTAGAAAACTATAAAAAGGGGTCTTGCTCTAGAAGCAATTTCTCAAGTACTGAAGAACAAATATCAAATTAATTAGAACCCTATTTACTACTTTTTTGCATGATTTGTGTGAGATTTCTCTTTTTGGTTAGTTACTAGTGCTCTTGAGAAAATGATTAATTATTTTTAAAAAATATGATCAAACTGTATATTTTCACAGTAAGAACAGGCTCAGCCAACACAAAACCACAAGCGTTTATTCACTCAGCCATGTGCCAGACAGCTATGCATTTCCCTGGCACTTGGCTCTAACAGAGAATGATTATGGGGTCTTCTTATTCAGGGTACGGGGTGATACAGTGGTGAGAGACCCCATCTCAACTCTGTGGCATAGAGTCTTTACAAGAGGGAACTTAAGAAATCAGTTTGGCAGCTTATGACCTACTAAAAAGAATAGAGTGAGATAGAATAGAAAATATCCAAAGTCATCGCAGTCGAAGTATTATTTCACAAAAAATTTCAGTTATAGATACATATATATATTTTTTTACGGTGGGTTAAGGACAAAAAGTTGAAGAGATACTGCTATATCTTATGAGGCTGACGTTCGTAGCATCCTGCAGTGGTTTAGTGAGCAAGACAGGCGGTCCCTATCCTCATTGGCTTTACAGTCTAGGTACAGGATAAGGGTCTGAATTGCCCTGGTTGAACACTATAGGGAAGGTGAGGCCTGAGAGGAACTTGGAGACCACTGCGCTTAAAAATATTTTAAGTTTTTTTTTTTCCGACTCCTGGCCAAGCTGGACACATCTGTGGTAAATCTGCTGGCTGATGAGAACATTTGACCCTGGATAGGTTATCTCATCAAAATACAGCTTGTCCATGCAGTTTAGCTTGCCGTACCTCAAAGATACGAAGGAGCGGTTGTATGGTCAGAAGAATGAAAGAGAACCTGGAAACACTGGGTCTTCTTTGCTGGTAAAAACAAACTGAACAGGCTTGTGATTCAAGTCAATGAAGGAAGTAGATCAGCTGAACATTATATTGTTTACCTACAAGTCAAAGATAACTTGCATCTCCAATGAAGTATTTATGACTAAAAGGAAGTATTTTTTCACACAGCAGGTTCTGACCATATAGAACTTAATTCAAAAGATAGAATTTGTTGCAAAGGTTAACTTTCTAACAGGTGAAAGTAGGACACTCAACCCGAGTTGGCTAACCTTCTCAGTTAGCAGGGTATTTATTGAGTGCTCAATGGGCATGGTACTCGGTTAGGCTCTGCAGGGAAGTAAAAGAAAATATAATACACAGTTGTGCACAGGGAGTTTACGATCTACTTGCAAGGTAAATGACATCTGGGAAGCCCTTGGAGAACAATCAAGGGCTCAGTAGGGAACAAAATGGGCAGAGTAAGAGAAGCCTGCCTTGGGTTACTGTGGGAGATCCGGCCCTGACTCAGTAGCCGAGGGACCCCTGGCTGCTCTCAGAACTCTGCGCCTCTCCCACTCCTAAAACCAATGAGAGTACGTGTATAGATTCAAGAAGATCTGTGGACGTCTCTAGCACAGTCCTGGCACATAGGAAATACTGGATCAGTGTTTGTTGAATTTAAATGGAGAGAATTTTTATTTACCTGGACAGAGAAAATGGCATTTGGTAAACCAGGAGTGAGCATGTCTCAACAGAAGGTGTGTGAGGAAAAATGGAGGAAAAGACAGCAGTAGGGTAGGGCCCAGTTAAGAGGACTTTGAGAGCCAAGCTGAAAAGTTCAAACAGATGTTAACAGGCAAGATCTTCTGGACTTCTCTGGTGGTCCAGTAGTTAAGACTCCACTCTCCCAATGCAGGGGGCCCGGGTTTGATCCCTGGTCAGGGAACTGGATCCCACATGCTGCAACTAATTTCCCGCATGCCGCAACTAAAGATCCCGCATGCTGCAACTAAAAAAGATCCCGCGTGCCGCAACTAAGACCCAGTGCAGCCAAACAAATAAATAAATGTTTTTTTTTTAAAAGATCTGCTATTTAATTATTCAAGGAGTACCTGTGAATCATTTATAGTGTGCTAGGCACTGTGGTTAGGATATTAGGGAAACAGCAGTCCCTGCCCTCAAGTGTCTTACGTCTGGCAAGAAAGGAGAGAATTATTGTTTGGGGGATGTTTTATTTTTATACAGATCCTACTTTTAAAAATATAAACTGTGAAGGCTAGGGGGTTTTTTGTTTTGTTTTTATTTATTTATTTGGCTGTGTGGGTCTTAGTTGCGGCATGCAGTCTCTAGTTCCTTGACCAGGGATCAAACCCAGGCCCCCTGCATTGGGAGCGTGGAGTCTTAACCACTGGACAGCCAGGGAAGTCCCAAGGCTAAGGGTTTTGTCCTTTTTTTTTTTTTTTTTTCCTCTTGAGCTATTTTGTTGATTTAGCATCTAGAAGAGTGCCTAGCACAAAATATGCACCATAAATATTTGAATTAATGAATATTTGAGATTTTGAACTTTTAAGCAGTACAATCTCTTTGAGACTGTTAGATAATTAAGATATGGCTTCTGGATAGGTTAAATGAGAAAGGTTCTAAGGAAGCAAGTATGGACTTTCTGTTGTCAATCTCAGTACAGGTCCAAGATGATTAATAAAATATCTGTACAATTTTAATTATGTCAATAACCTTTGAGCATTATATTCCATTTGACCATGTTATAGTCCAGCTAAAAAAAATCTGGGGGTGGTGTTAAGTATTCTTGGCATATTTCTGTTGTACATTCTTTTTTTTTTTTTTTTTTGACCACACCGTGCGGCTTGCAGGATCTTAGTTCCCTGACCAGGCATCAAACCCACGCCCTTGGCAGTGAAAGCTCAGAGTCCTAACCACTGGACCGCCAGGAATTCCCCAAGTGTTGTACATTCTTTATTGGTAAAAACACTTAAAATGTATGCTCTATTTTTGTTTATGTATTTATTTTCTGTATACTCTACTTTTAAATGACATTTAATGTCACTTAATATTGAACACTTGACAGGTTAACAAATACAATATAAGAGAATCACCCGAAGTAAAAGGCAACCATACAAGAGGGAAAAAGTATGGCTTTCATTAAAGCCTTTTGCGTGGAAACGCTCAAGCATATTTGAGCAAATGTCTTGGAGTATTCCCTTCCCCCATTTTGTAGGACGTGATCAATTACACCATCTGCTCCTCCAGGTAACTTGGCAGCTGTTAATTAACTAACATTGTTCCCTGAGTTTTGCTGTCACCATAGATGGTTCCAGAACATAAGAACCAAAGATTTGTCAGAATAGCTTTCATACTACAAGTTTCCTTTAAATTATAGACGGGAAAAAAAAAAATCAATATTGACCAACTGGGAAGAATTAAATAAATATTTACATAGTCATAAATCATTTCAGTTTTCTCAGAGCTTATTACCATGATGTTTTATATATCTAAGTGTTTTAGGTGTGCACAGCAAGAGCAGTTAAGTAATTTAATACCAACAGAATTTATACTTCAAATGGGGAAAGAGTGGATCATCTCAGTTTGTGGTAAGATACACAGATGCTTCCTGTTGCTCCCTCCAGAATGATGTTAACATTAACCTCAGAGGAGGCCGTTAAGCCAGCCTTGAGCTAGATGGTAGACACTATGTTTCTCTCTATGGAGGAAGGAGGGAAGAATTACATTACCTAAAATGTATGAGCAGCAAAGTCAGAGTACTTCATGCAATAATCACTGATGCAGTGATAAATTATCACTCAGTCTCTATAGCATGTGTCCAGTTCTCTGAAATGAAGCTAAGAAAAAGATTATAGGGAAAGGAGACACATGATACCATTCTTAGAAAACTGATGTAAATACTCCATGCAGGTCATTTGCCCTTTTTTTCTCTACTGAAAGGGCATTTCTATCTTGTCTGAATCAAACTGTTCAAACAGTGTTTTTTACTTCCCTCCTCTGTCTTGACTCGAATTCAGGAAACTTCTGAAATGTTCATTTTTTTAAGCTGTTGAAAGGATTTTGTGTATTTATAGTTTTACATGCCAACTCCTTAATTTGAAATAATAGTAAAAAGCAAACAACAAAGCAACAACCACAAAAGCCTCCACAATATACTAATTGTCTGATTTTTCATTTTTGGATTGCATCCATTAATAGTATTTGTTTTCATTAATCTATACTGTTGCATCAAAGCCATCACAATGTTGAAGCATACTGAGTCTTCCAAAACACAATAACTCTTCCAAAATTTAGCCATCTTAAAGGAAAATAGAAAAGACAAACAGTAAGCAACACAACTGTTACTATTTCAGCTAAGAATCTTAAAGCACACTACAAATGCTTTTCGTGTTACCTAATAACTGGAAAAACATTCCAGAAGTGAATTGCTTAAGATTACATAGAGTCGCCTGATTCTACAGAGGAATAACTTTGGGTATGTTCTGTTGTAATTTTTGTTGTTGTGAACTACAGACTTTATTCTGATTTTGCAGGTCTACCACTAATGTCCTTTTTCTGCTTCAGATACTCAGTCTGTTCTTGTCTTTCATGACCTCCACCCTTTTGAAGAGTACCAGTCAGTTATTTATTTATTTATTTTTTAAAACATCTTTATTAGAGTATAACTGCTTTACAATGGTGTGGCAGTCAGTTATTTTGTAGAATGTCTCTCAGTCTGGGTTTCTCTGATATTTCCTCATGATTAGATGAGGGAATGTATTTTTGGCAAGGAAAGCTCAGACGTCATATGTCCTTTTCAGAGCATCCTATCAGGGAGGACATGATGTTGACCTGTGTTACGACTGGTTGTATAGTTTTGTGCTGCTGCTGTGACACGTCCCCACAGACCTGGTACCATAGAACAACACCCAGCTTTTTATCTCACAGTTTCTGCAGCTTAGAGGGCCAAGCTGAGTGTGGCTGGGCTCCCCGCTCAGGGTCTCCCAAGGCCACCATCGAGGTGTCAGCTGGGCTGTGTTCTCAGCTGGAGCTTGTGGTCCTCTTCCAGCTCATTCATGTTGTTGGCAGAATTCAGGATGGACTGTTTTCTTGCAGGTTGGCAGCAGGACTCACTCTCAGTTCCTAGAAGCTATTCTCAAATTCTCACTGGTGGCTTCTCCATTTACAAGGGCAGCAGGAGAATTTCCCTCCCCTAAAGTCCCTCTCACACTTTGAATCTCTGACTTCTAGACCCAGATTTAAAAGGCTCATATGATTAGGTCAGGCCCAAACCCATACTCCCTTTTTTAAAGTCAACTGTGTCACATAATATAACCTAGTCACGGATTAAAATCCATCGTATTCACAGCCTGGATGGTTATGAAAGGCATGTATCCCGAAGGTGGGGAGGAAAGGGAGGGAGTGGACATCTTAGAATTATGCCTACCACGCTAGTGCTATTAGCCCGATTACTTGGTTTGGCTGGTGGTCTTCTGGTTTCTCCGCTGTAACGTTACTATTTTGCCATTTGTAATTAAAAGATAGCTTGGGGGAGATACTTTGAACTATGCAAATATTTTATTTCTCCTCAAACCTTCCTACGCTAATTTTAACATTCATCAGTGGAACTGTCCATTCTCCTCCATTTATTTATTTATTTATTTATTTCATTGTGGATGCGTGGACATATATTTTATTTGGGGAATTAGAATCCAACACTATCATTATTTTGTTGTTCTAATTGTTCCAGCTTTGGCCATTGGGAGCTCTTTCAGGTTAGCTACTATGCCCTTTCCACATGCTCTCATCCTTTTTCAGCACTTCTTTACTTTCTAACGCCATAAGACACTCTAGATTCACCTTGTATTTTTTCCTGCTCCAGCCCCAGAATAAATCACTTTTCCACGGATAACTCCAGTTTTAATCCAAGAGAACTAGAAGTACATTTCAGTTTGTACGGGGTACAAATTGGTGTCTCCACAGGTTAGGTGCAGATTAATGAATGTATTCGTTTTGACTTGCTGTCCTAACAAAGTACCACAAATTTAGTGGCTTAAAACAACACAGGTTTATTATCTTACAGTCCTGCAGGTCAGAAATCCGAAATGGTTCTACTGGGCTAATATCAAGGTGTCAGCAGGGCTACGTTCCTTCTGGAGGCTGTAGGGGAGAATCTGTTTCCTTGCCTTTTCCAGCTTCTAGAAGCTACCTGCTTTCGTTGACTCCTGATTCCTTCTTATGTCTTTGTTTATTTTTTGGCTGCACCTCGTGGCCTGTGGGATCTTAGCTCCCTGATCAGGGACTGAACCCAGGCCCTAGGCACCAAGAGTGTGGAGCCCTAACCACTGGACCGCCAAGGAATTCCCCTATGTCTTTAAAGCCAGCAACATAGTGTCTTTCAACCTCCTCTGACTCTTGTCCTGCCTTGCTCTTATTAGGATCTTTCTGCTTACATTGTGCCCACCCAGATAATCCAGAATAATCTCCCTATCTCAAGACCCTTAATTCAGTCACATCTACAAAATCCCTTTTGCATGTAAGGTAACATTCACAGTTTAGGGGATTAGAACATGGACATATTTGGGGGCCATTATTCTGCCAACCACATGAATATATTTGGACTAATGGGACCATCAGTCCACATAAATCAGGCAAAAGGAAAATATCCCTTTAATAACAGGTCCCTTTTTACTTTTTCTTCTTAGCCCAGTAGGTCACTTTTTAAAAAATTGCAATATATTTGCGCATTTGTCTAAATCCTTTGTAAAAGTAATGTCATTAATCCTCCATTGGTAGGACATTGGTTTTGATTTGTCCTCCAGGAGCAGTGAAGAACTCCTGTTCATCCATCTGTCTCTCCTCCTCCTTCACTGGTTGTCACCAACAGCACAGATTTTACAGGATCACACCCAGTTGTAAAAGCAATTATTATAGTTTACCATGATACATTACTCTGCTGTCCAAAGGGCTCGGTTTCTATAACCTGTGTGCACATTATTGGTTGGAAATTACATTGCCAGAGATAAATGAAAAAAATTAAATGTTCTCTTCATACTCCTGCCTATAACTGTACATTTACTTTTTATTCATTTCTGACTGTGCAAGACACTAGATAGATATTAGTGATGACCAGTAAGATGTAATAAATCATGGTTCAAAATATGGGGATATTGCTTTTAGAAGCTTAACCTCAGGGAATAATTCAAATATCTAATTCTTATATACTTATTCTCTGTCTGGGAGTTGGTTTCTAAAACCAAGGTTTTCCCATTCTTACTACTTTTAACAAATTAGAAATACAATTTTTGATGTAAAGTATTATGTGTGAAAAGCCATTTAGGGGCTTCCCTGGTGGCACAGTGGTTAAGAATCCGCCTGCCAATGCAAGGGACATGAGTTCGAGCCCTGGCCCGGGAAGATCCCACATGCCGCGGAGCAACTAAACCCATGCACCACAACTACTGAGCCCACGCGCCACAACTACTGAAGCCCGCGCGCCTAGAGTCCGTGCTCTGCAACAAAAGAAGCCAACGCAGTGAGAAGCCCGCGCACCACAACAAAGAGTAGTCCCCGGGGGCTTCCCTGGTGGCGCAGTGGTTGAGAATCTGCCTGCCAATGCAGGAGACACGGGTTCGTGCCCTGGTCTGGGAAGATCCCACATGCCGCAGAGCAACTGGGCCCGTGAGCCACAACTACTGAGCCTGCGCGTCTGGAGCCTGTGCTCCGCAACAAGAGAGGCCGCGATAGTGAGAGGCCCGCGCACCGCGATGAAGAGTGGCCCCCGCTTGCCACAGCTAGAGAAAGCCCTCGCACAGAAACGAAGACCCAACACAGCCATAAATAAATAAAAATAAAAATTATTAAATATCTTCTTTGAAATCTTAAAAAAAAAAAAAAAAAAAGAGTAGTCCCCGCTTGCCGCAACTAAAGAAAGCCCGCACAGCAACAAAGACCCAACACAGCCAAAAATAAAAACAAATAAATTAATTAATTTTTTAAAAAACAACAAAAAAAAGGAAAGCCATTTAATGCTTTCTATTCTAGTACTAAACTATAGATTGGTTGCATACTAAATCACAGGCTTCTAGGTATACTTTTTCATTCTTTCTTTTTAAAGGATGAAATATCAACAACTTATTAAGCATTTATTCCTGCCCAGTGCTTTCTTTACACATAATACATTATTTAGTCAACTCTATGAGGCAGGTGTTACTATCATCATCACCCCCATATCAATAGGTAACAGTAATAGAGATGACATGGCTGTTAAGCAGTAGAACCAGGACTTAAATCTAGGGAACCGATTCCAGAGCTTTCTCCTCTAACACACAAATCCGTGTGTACAGTATCACATAGTGCTGCCACCCAGTTTAAAAAAAAAAAATTTTGGATATAATGATTGTTCCAAATCCTGCTCGTAACTGGATCATTTTCCCCAACTTTGGCATACAGCTGAAAAACTATAATCTCAATAGATTGTGATACATACAGTGAATAGAAACTTTAGAAACAGCCTAAATGCTGCACAGACTTAGTAAATCTAAGTCCTATTGAATGTACATACAATAACTAGAGCCCAGGACATTTCAGACTCAAGTTCATCATTACCGCTGTTGAAATCATCTCTTTAATTTGATGGCATGACTCAGGAAGAATGTAGCTCCCAGCACAGTTATTCAGAATAAGGTAAAACTATACACTAGTATCTATTTTGCCATTGGCAGTTACTTTCCCATATTTAAGTTGGACTGCTATCAATTTAGGTATTTTCTATGATTTGAATGTTTGTGTCTCCTTAAAATTCATATGTTGAAATCCTAAATGCCTAAGGTGACAGTATTAGGAGGTGGCGCCTTTTGGAGGTGCTTAAGTCATGAGGATGGAACTTTCATGAATGGGATTAGTCCCTTCCATGTTGAGGACACAGCGAGAGATGGTAGTCTGCTACCATCTCTTCCAGACCATGGAAGAGGGTCTTCACCAGAACTTGACCCCAGCCTCCAGAACTGTGAGAAATAAATTTCTGTTGTTTATAAGCTACCCAGTCTGTGGTATTTTGTTATAGCAGCCCAAACAGATTAAAACAGTATTATTTCTCCAGTTCTTGGAAAAATCCTGGACGGATACTTGGGGAAATAAATTTTTGCTGCCTCATGATAGATTTTTTTTTTTTTTTTTGGCACACGGGCTTAGTTGCTTCGGGGCATGTGGGATCTTCCCGGACCAGGGCTCGAGCCCGTGTTCAATGCATTGGCAGGCAGACACTTAACCACTGTGCCACCAGGGAAGCCCTTGTGATAGACTCTTAACAATATATTTTGTTCACATCTAGTCAGAAAGAATGCTTTTCATGTTTACTTTATACATTTGAGTACTTACATATTTCATTCATAGAAACGTGTAAATTTTTCTATTCCAGAACACCTGAATCAAAAATATTTTCATGTTGAAGTTTGTAGATATTTCCCAACCTAGTTTTAAAAATGTATAAGTCTAGATAAATTGGAAAGGGGGAAAATGAATTCAATTTATATCCACATTTGTACAAGTATTTGAAAGATGGATACACTCAACAAGAAGGAACATTATTCAAGTCAATTGAAAGTTTTGGAGTAAAATAGATAAAGTATATGAAGTGTGATTTATATAGTCCAATAAAATACACATAATCTAAAATATATTCAAAGTAAATTTAGATTATAATCTGAAAGTAAGTTTTGTCAGCATATATATGACTACACATGACTAATTTCTACTGAATTGCTAATCACTTGGAAGTGATTTTCATAAATAGGGTTGTCTATCAATAACTTTAAAGAAATAGAAGATAGTGTCCTAAAGGACGAACAAAAATTACACAGCATGAAGAAAGGGCTACTAGTCAATAAATGGATTATTTATCTACATTTCTGTATTTTCCAAATTTATAGAGAGGCAGTTACTCAACATTTGACAAACTAGCTAATTTCAGACTTTTTGCTCTGGATCTTTTGATTTATTAGTTTGCCTGAGATCAAATTTCAACACCCTTATAAACTATATTATAAACATAAATATAAACTATATTATGAACAGCGTTCTCCTAAAGAAGATACAAATATTTATTACTTAGGAGTAAGACAAAGTTTTGGTTTTTTAAGAGAGGACCTTAGTTTTAGCTTTGGAAAATTTATGCATGGCCTTGAAAACTTTATTAATTTATTCATAAAATATTTACAGTGAGCCTACTTAAGGAAACTGTACTAGGACTTATACAGATGGTCACATACTATGAGGGGTTGAGAAATTATTGTCTCTGCTAGTTTCTGGTGCAATAAAGCACGTGTATGCTTTTAGTGACCAAAAAGATACCAGATCTCAATTTCCTATCGGGCCCATAGTTCTTTCCCTGGTCCCTGGATGGGTTAACCCTCCATTATGTGTTCTCAATGATACATATGAAAAATGTATACATTCATATTTGTGCCTCTAAATCCACAGGTGGTAGATAAAGTAGGTGGTACCTAATATCCCCATTTTACAGATGAAAAAATATATATCAAAGACTCAGTCATTTAAATCAATAACTGAACTGCTATGACCCAGGGCCTATTTGCTTTAGTTTCCCTGTCTCTACTCCTAGTTAAAAAACAGAAATGATATGAGAAAAGAACCACCTAGATGGTAAAGGACTAAGATGACTTTCTAGTACTTTTGCAAGCAAAATTTTAAATGTATAAAGAGGATGGCTTACTGCTCTAGTAAAATGCTCCCTCCTCCAAACAAATGACAAATTTGGAGGAGAAACTTTTTCTCTTCAAATAAAAATGTGCTGCTCTTTGATCCATGATGTCATTTCAAGGAATGTGTCCTAACGGATGTATTTAGAAAAGTATGCAAATGTTTACGTATAAGGATATTTATTATTACATTATCTGTAATAGAAAAAAAAAATCTAGGAAAGCCCTAAGTATCCCATCAATAGGGAAGCAGTATAGCATAGTGGTTAAGAATCACCTGGATTCAAATCCCCATCTCCACAATTTACTATGTGATCGTGGACAAATTATCTCACTGTGCTGTTATTTTACCCATCTGTAAAGTGAAGCAAGTAACAAAATTTACTCCACTGGGTTGTGACAGTATTTAGAACAGTGCCTAATCCATAGTATATGCTCAATACATTTTAGTTATCATTATTGATAGGGAATTGGGATACATTTTTGTAGAGGCACACGATGGAATACTAGGCAGCTTTTTTAAAAAGACAGCTTTATGCACTACTTAACCAGAAGGCAGTCTGTTGCTGACTCATTCTGTCTCCCTCCCTCCAATGCCCCCAAAAATATGTAGCTAGAGAGGGGCTAAATTTGGTGCATATATGTTGAAAAACAGAGAGTAAATTTTGGGGGGCTCTGGTGGAAAAGACTAAATTTCGAGGGTTTGCGGGGGAAGGAAGGTGAGAGGCTTTGGGGCAACATGGAGGGTGAAGGGAGAAAAGACCAGCCAACTTTTCTTTTTTTTAAAGCAAAGAAAACTTATGTTTATTAAAATGTTTGTTAGGTGACACACACTTTGCTGCCAATTTGACATGAGTAAATAATTCCATTTAGTCCTCAGAGTAACCCTAAGGGGTGGGTGTTCTTGCTGGTTGACCACAAAATCATAGAGGTGAAGTGGGTTGGTTAAGTCACACATGGGGCTTGACCAGGATCTGTGAAACTCCAAACCTGTATTAGTTCATGACTTCGAGATATTTTTCTCAATTCGATGCTCTTCACTTAAATGTCCTCTCTAGGTGAGGAGGCACATCCATCAGTGCCTCCAAATAAAGCATAAGTTCTTTCATGAAGCAAACCACATTGTCTGGCATCTACAAACCTTTATGGCACCATTTTGTCAGAGCCGCTGTTTTCCCAAAAGGGCATGCTTTCTCAGATCTCTGCGTCCTTTCTTGCTGTGCTCCTTCTGTCCACTTGGCTTACTCCTACTCAACCCACAAGACTCCTCACAGTAAGCACTTCCTCTTGGAAGCCTTCCCTGATAGCTCTTGACACCCTCCCAGTCAGGGCTGTCATGAAGGTGCCTTCTCTGCTGCTCCCAGAGCACCTTGTTCTTGTTCTGTCACAGCACTTGCATATAGATGCAATCATCAGTGACTTGTCTGTCTTTGCCACTGATGACCAGGTCTATCTTCAGCACCTGTACAGTCCTCAACCCATAATAGTTGCTCAATTAACATACAGGAACTGGGGATGGATATTATCCCTAGTTATCACTCTTCTTGAGCTTTTTTTTTTTTTTCAAGTATAGTTGATTTACAATATTGTGTTAGTTTCAGGTGTACAACAAAGTGATTTGGTTATACATATATATTATGTACATATCTATATTTTTTATTCTTTTCCATTATAGTTTATTACAAGATATTGAATATAGTTCCCTGTGCTATACAGTAAGTCTTTGCTGTTTATCTGTTGTATATATGGTAGTGTGCATCTGTTAATCCCCTACTCCCAATTTATCCGTTCCCTCCCCATTCCCCTTTGGTAACTATAAGTTTGTTTTCTTTGTCTGTGAGTCTGTTTCTGTTTTGTAAATAAGTTCATTTGTACTATTTTTTAGATTCTACGTATCAGTGATATCATATGATATTTGTCTTTCTCTGTCTCACTTACTTCACTTAGTATGATAATCTCTAGGTCCATCCATGTTGCTGCAAATGACCAGCTAACACTTTTGATGTATTAGTTTGGTGGGTGGGTTCAGGGGAGAAAAGGGACCAGGGAAAGAATTATGGGCCCCATAGGAAACTGAGATCTGGTGGTCTTTTTGGTCATTAAATGCATACATATGTTCTACTGCAACAAGAACTCTAGCAGAGACAATAATTTCTCAACCGTTTATTGTGTGGTAAGCATGCTAAGACAGAAGTGAGTCAACCCTGCTCCCTGGGAGGGAGGTGCTTGCCAGGGAAAAGGAATGACTTCCTGGGCTGCAGGGCCCATTTAGGAAAATTCCTTGCCCCGAGCCCTAATCAGTATCTTGGTGCCTGGGAAAAATTAACTTATTCCCAAGGGTGAGCAGTTGACTCGCTCCACTCAAGCTTGAGGATTAGGCATTATAATTCGAGTTAACATCACAATGTTCAAATTTAAAAACTGAGCAGGCACAGTCCTTGCCTAGTAGCCTTAGTTGTAAAGCTATTAAAGATAATAGCAGGTTGGTGTATTAGGAGCATAGAAGCTCCTAATAATCTCTTTGGTAGTTTGCCTAGCAGAAATGTCTCTGCCCCCTTTTAGGGTGGTTTTTGTTTTCCTTCTGAAAACTGCTTTTCTTGCACAGGGACTTAATGAATTAACCCACAAAACATGAAATGGAAGAACCAATTCCAATCAAAAAGATCTTAGTGGAATAAGATGTGGACTCTCAAAGAATCAAACAAGTTATTTAAAAAGATTAGGTATCTCTTTTCTGGCAATCAATAGATTTATACAGGGTACCACACTTTCCTGAAACCACTCCCTTACAAAATATTTATCCTAATATTCCAGTTTTGGATGAGAATCATGCTGGTTTAACCAAAGGGCAATATATTTTGTATGCTGAGTCACAATGAAGGAAAGGTACAGATTACATGAGATGACAATGACAAATGTGAACCTGTAGAAAATGAGCCTCATATATGACTGGAAACAACGTGAGAGGAAAGCATTAGGTAAGAACATTAGAGACAAACCACTAGAGATATAAAGAGTGAAAGGAGTGAGGAGCAAATCCCACCTCTTATGGAACAAAAGGTTTTAAGAGAGATGGACACATGCATTTGACTAGAAAGTGAAGGGTAAACGAGGGGAGGGCACCGGTCACAGAGTAAAGACGTACACAAGTTGCTGAGGAACAACCCCAAATTCCCAAGGGAATGCTGCTGCCCCTCACTCCTCATTCCCTCTGCGTTTGCAGATACAAAACAAGCTCCATCCCATGAAGGGGTGCAGCTGTTTAGTTCCGGCTGCTAAGCAAACCATAAATTTCCACTTTATGCTTTATGGGAATTGTAGTTTGGGGTTTGAGGAGCTATCTGAAGGCTCTATTATGATTTAACTTTATCCACATAACAACACATCTCAGATAAAGACCAGGTTACTTTCAGTCTTAAAAGAAAAAAAGCAGAAACAGGCAAAAAAAATTTTGGCCTTTATTTTTCTTGGCAGGGGAAATTGAAATTAATGAAATTTAGTCATGCTTTACTGCTCCTTTTAGATTTCCAACATTATCCCAGGGCTTTCCAGCAGCAAAGTAGATGCTTCTGTTCTAGAACAATGGGACAAGGTCACCCTAACCCTAGGAACATAAGGAAAATCCCCAAGTCTTGGAAGAGTTTAAAGACCTCAACAGACTCAGTTCCTGTCCTAGTTTACCCATGACTTGCCACCTTTTTTTAATTCAGAAAATAATTTACATTAATAACATACAGTACATTGTCTGGCAGGGGGTTTGCTTAACCTGCTGAAGAATACAGTAAATCCTGTGAAGTGGAAATGGAATAGAAGATACTGAAAAAGTACACTTTGGGTTCCACTACTGTACTCAAACTGTGATACTAAATATATTACTTGAGGAACATTACTCCATTTGGCCTAGTACTTACCCAATCTGTAGTAACCCAGGCTGGACAATCTGTAGGCAACCTAACAAAGGCTCATTTCCTCCTCTAAATAGCCTTAATCCCCCCAAAAGCATTTCAGTTATAGGTGCCAAGGTTCTTGAGTTATATTTAAAAGCTTAAAGAATTAGAGCCAAAGAGAAGGGCCTTAACTCTATCCTATATATGAGGGGACTTACCAACTCTATACTGAATACAAAAGCAGTCGAGTTGCGGTAAGTAATGAGAAAATAGCTATAGATTAATTGGTATATTATAGAAACTTCACTTTATAGTTTATTATAGTCATTTTTTCCTGTGTATCTCCCTCTTCATTACTGCAGTACGTATCACAGGGCTGATGGCAGGAACTAATTGTCCCCCAATATCTATTCTCCCTTAGTGGTGGTTTTAATTATTTGACCCTCCTCCCATCAAGAAGTGGGATGTATGCTTCCTCCCCTTGAATCTGGGTGGGCTCTGAGACTGGCTTGACCAAGAAAGTACAGTGAAGTGATACTATATAACTTCTGAGGTTGTCCTAAGAAGACTTGCAGCTTCCTCCTTGGTCTCTAGGAACGCTCTTGCTCTTGGCGCCCTGAACCAACCTGTGAGTACAACTGTCCTGAGACTGTCATGATGAATAGGCCACAGGTAGATGCTCTGTAAGACAATGCCATCTGAACCTGTCCTTCCACCATTCCCGCCCAGGAGCCAAACATGTAAGTGAAGATGCCATCTGGGGACTGAAGGTCCTCCAGCCACAGCTGCTCCAGTCCCCAGCTATTTGAGTCATCCCCAAATACTTAGTCATCCAGCTGTGACTCCATCTCCCTGTGCCCTTTCTATATTTTGCTTCTATATAGAAGCAATATATTCTTATTGTAAAAGCCTTCAAATGATAGACATACAATCCTTTTCTTTATGCTATTCCTCAGACCAGTTGAACTACCTAGAGGTAAACACAATTAAGTTTTTTTTTGCATCTGCTGAGATACTTTTCATATATGAGATACTTTACATCCCCAAATACTCAAGTCATCCAGCTGTGACTCCATCTCCCTGTGCCCTTTCTAAATTTTGGATCCACGGAATCACATGAGCATAATAAAATGGTTGTTGTTTTACACCACTAAGTTTTGGGGTGGTTTGTTACATAGCAAAAGATCAACTAGAACACCTCTTAGAATTTCTGTTTTAGTTGAGTAGATGGCTGTCCAGCTGGAGGCTGCATTTCCCAGCATCCTCTCATGCAGGTGAGTGTGGCTGTAAGTCTTGCCTATGGTATGTGAATGGAAGTGATGCAATTTCCAAGTCATGTCAATAAAACATCAGTGCTTGTCCTCCACTTCTTCTCCCTCACTCTTCATGTTGGCTGACACATAGTGATAATTGGAGCAGCTACGTAGGATCCATAGATATTCTAGATGGCTGTCACGGTTTGGATTCCCCAGGTAGCACACTCTGAGCAGAATTCAATGTGCAAAATATTTATTAAGGAGTTCCATGGGGGTCAACACCTGTAAGGGAGGGGAAGAAGGCAGGAGTGGGCAGAGGGAAAAGTTGAGCTGCAATGCAGGTCCAATGACAGCCTCAGCCAGCCCCACAGAACGCTTGAGAACTAAACAGCCTTCGAAAAGTGTCCTCCATTGGGTCTAGATGGCCAGGCCTTTATATTCCCACGAGTCAGTCATTGGATGTGGGTACCCTGGTATATGCCTTTGCCTGGTTGTAATCATAGTGTATTATCTATTACTGCATAACAAAATAACCCAAAATTTCGTGGTTAAAAACAACAAGTACGTATTAGCTCACAATTTCTGTTAGGAATCCAGAAATGTATGGGGTTGCAATTAGGCTGTTGGCTGGAGCTACAGTCACCTCCACTCAATCGGCGGCCAGGATTCAGCTCACTGATACGGTTACTGGAAGGCCTCTTCCTTACCACATGAGGCCTCTCCATAGGCTGCCTAAGTATCCTCACAACATGGCAGGCAGTGATCTGAGAGGGAGAGAATCAGAGAGCCCAAGACAGAAACCACAGACTGTTTAAAACTTCATCTCAGCAGAGACATCCCTATTCATTAGAAGTGAATCAGGAAGTCCAGCCCACACGCAAGGAGCGAAGATGACAAAAGGGTGTGAATCCCAGGAGGCAGGGATCACTGGGGCCATGTTAGAGGCTGTCAACCACATGTAGTACACATACAATTTTGCATCCTGCTATTTTTAGTTTTCATCAACTTAAATGTTTTGTTTTGCTATTTTTCATTTAAGCAATGTTTTTAAAAATTATAGAAGCAATATATTCTTATTGTAAAAGCCTTCAAATGCTCAAATGATAGAGGTGTACAATCCTTTTCTTTATGCTATTCCTCAGAATAAAGTTGAACTACCTAGAGGTAAACACAATTAAGTTTTTTTTTGCATCTGCTGAGATACTTTTCATATATGTATTTCTCTTTGTAGTCCTAATACTTAATATTGTACTTCACACACAGCAGATACTCTGCAAATCTTTAATAAATGTTGGAGCTGAATTTAAGGCTTTGAGATGTCAATGAACCAGGCGTCGGAAGGGCTGGTTCAAATCACAGGATCTGTCCCTCATTTACTCCTTATTCTCTTTGACCTCCATTTCCATAATTACCAAAGGTATTTTTTTTTCTACAGTCCTTTTCAGATCCAAAATTATATGCATCTAAGAAGGAAATTAGGGACTTCCCTGGTGGTCCAGTGGTTAAGACTCCGCGCTTCCACTGTAGGGGGCCTGGGTTCCATCCCTGGTCTGGGAACTGAGATCCTGCATGCCGTGCAGCATGGCCAAAAAGAAATAAGAAGGAAACTGTTATTCATCTTACGATCTCTTTATATACAAATTCCAATTAAATATTGTAAACTAATTACTAGTCCTAGACTGTACATTTTACCCTATTTTTCAATATCAACATATGCTTTTCAGGGTAAGTTATTTAAAAAATATTAAGATGTCAATGATTTTGAATATCAATCATAGTTTGAATATCAGTCATAGGTAAGTCTTTAATCTTTAAAATTTTTCTGTAATAAAAACCATAAAACACTTTAAGCAAAAGGGTATTTGGCTCTGAGATCCTTGTTCTCTTACAAGCTAGATCTGAGGTCTAATCAAATTTCTCATTAACATTCTTGTCTCTTGGGCTAAATGAAATAAGCAACATACTGTGCAACTGTTAAGACATTTTAAAATACTGGTTAGTAGAAAATTATTTGGGGATTATCAGTTTTATCTTTTTATAAAAGGTGGCCATATATGTATACACACACGCTTTTTTGGTTCCGAAATGTCTTTATCAAGGTTCATTTTTTTCACGTGTACTTGTTTCCAAAAGTTGGGTCAATCACAAACCTAAGGTCTAGCTATGCTAAGGTAGGATTAACCTTACAAAATGTCTAAAAAATTGTCATACTCACGCGTGTCATTTATTTCTGCTTGAACTATTCCCCAGCCACACTGGGCCTTTGGTAACAGGGGTTTGTAATCACTTTGCTAGTGACATTTTAACAGTGGTCATGAATGACATTGTTAACATTAAAAAAAAAAACCACCTCTTACCACTGCTTTTGTTGCTAAGCTGCTTTAGTTCCTCTCCCCGTGGGAGCTTGAATCGTGGTGGGGTAATTTGTTTCGGCAACAATAAAGCTGACAGTTTATATTAGCTAAAGGTTCATGTTGGCATAAGAATTCACCTGTCCCCTTTTATGCCCATCAATAGCTCTTACCCTCCTTCAGTACCCTTTCTATCACCAGCATATAGTTTTCCCTCTTCTGATTGCACTGCCTTTTGTTTTTGCTTTCAGAAGTAGTCTCTTTTAAGCGTTAGAATCCAACAGACTCAGTAAATCTTACTGTGACTAGTAAAAATTCCATCAAAATATGCAGAGCTCTGCATAATAAGTTAATCTTCACAACGCTGGTGGACAGTTTGTAGTAGCAGTATTCTGTTACTTGGGTTGACCTTGGACAAGTCATTTAATTCTCGAGTCTTAGGAAAGAAATCCATTTCTTTAGGAAAACAGCAGCTAGAGGTTACATTAGGCATGACTTTCCCTCACAATCAATGGAATTGAGTTTTTTACTCAATTCACTGAGAAGGGGGACTTCAAGGGCTCCCATGGATGGTTAGTTGCAACCTCCTGAAACATCCAGCAAAGTTCTGAATACACATTTTCCTATAATGATGGTTCTCAGTCCCTAAGCACATTGAGCATTCACTATGTGTCAGGAAATAGGCCAAGAAAGTTTTAGAGGCTTTCTGACTTGCTCCTCATAACAACCCTATAAGGTTGGAAGTAGGTACAATTATTAGAACATTTATCCTCATTTTACAGATGAAGAAATAGTTAAATTTTTCCAAGTAATATTTCCAAAGTTGAACAAGATCTGTCAGACCTGGCAAGAAACAGTGTTTAAACAACTCAGCACCAAACAATAATAAATTATTGTATACTGAGTATTGTTAATAAGGTATAATACTTTTTATTGATGGATTCATTATACTACAATTCACAATAAATTTGGGGGGTATTCTGTATGAAGTTTAGGCTTTAAAATTTTTCCTGTATATCTATTCAATTCTTATAGTGGTCCACAAGGTTTTTTGAGGCAAAATGGGACAGTAAAAAATATCTCTAATTAAACATTCTTGCCTTTAGTCTTTAACTGGGTAACAATGGGCGAGTTATTTGATATTTCTTGGGTCTTAATACCGATTGTTAGCAGGGTTTTGTGAAAATTAGACACAATGTACTTAAAGCTTTAATGGCACATATTAGAATGTCTTTTCTAAATTGTATTATTTATTATTCCAGGGTCTTTCCAGACTGCCGTCTTCACCTAAATGGACTTGGCCTTGATCCTCTGTAGATTTCTCATGTTGACTCCCTCGTTGCTTAGAATCAAAATTCCATCAGCTGTTATTCTTCTCATCTATATGTATTTTTCTTCTATCTGGCTCTCTTCTTCAGAAAGTTTTGCAACCATCATCAATGTTTATGGTCACAATAACCTTAATATTTAACATTAAGTGACTAATAGGTGCCCATGGGACAGACTTTCATGTTTACTTTATGTAAAAACCAACAAATTTTATTGAGTACTACTTAGCCCAAACAAGGTATTCTTTACAGAATTCCAAGTTCAACACATGCTGCCTAGATGGCAGTCCTAGGATCCTGGACCATCTTAGTTATATATCACCTTTTCTCCATTTGAATGCAATATTCCCTCACCAAGAATCCTATGAAATCTACACTCATTCATTGAAGACTACTGTGCAAAACACAAAACTGAAAGTGTTTGCCCCCTTGAGGTCAGCAACAGTGCTAAGGGATAAAGAAGGAAGAGAGAGATAAGAAGTTTGTATTAAATTCAAAGACTTTCAGCAAGAATTTATACAATTTATACAATTTCAGGCAACTGAGAATTTTAAGCAAAGTACTTTAAGCGAAGTATACAACTTCATGACTGAAGTGAATAAAATAATTCTGAAAAAACTGTTAACAGGCGACAAATTTTGCACAATTTTTGAAGATAAAGTACTGGTGACATACTATAGTCTAAAATTTTTATCCTCTGTTATATCAGTAAAATCGCAACCTATAGTTGGGCTAAGTCTTTGATGAAAGCAAAAAGGAATAAGGATTACAAAACAAAGGATTCTGAACATAGATTCTGAAAACAAATCAATATAGCATTAGATTATCTCCTAGATTAATTGGAAATTTTTAACTTTTTTTGACAATTGAAAATTATGAGAGCTGTTAGTTTTGTCTTTTATCACTGGAATAATTTAGTTGACTTAATACTACAGATGGTGTTAATATAATAAATATGGAACATCAATGAGGACCTAAATTATATCTCTTGAAACCTCCCTCATTCCAAGGGTGTATGTGTGTGCAATCTATTATACAAAGAAAAATATCCCATAAATCACCATGACATTATATAAACAGATTCAAGAGAAAACAGAAAAATGTGTTATCCATTAAGCTTCTCAATACTGATTCTTAGACGTAACAACCTATGGAATCTGTACTAATGGGAGGAAATTATGTGCAGCAGTTAAGAACAGTGGGCTTTGAAGTCAGAGAACCAGGCTTGATTCTATGACTTTTTTGCTGTGGCCTTGGGCAAGCTACCCAATATCCCTGGGCTTTTGTTTCTTCACCTGTAAAATGAGATAATACTGTCTGACAGGGATGTAAAAGGACAAAACAAGATAATGTATGTAAAACCAGAGTGCTTAGTACGTAGAAAATCCTAAATAATCATTAGCCATCATTATTATTATTATTATTAGCGCTGTCCAAGATACACATCTGATGTATGATTATATTATATATATTTTCTATTTACCCAGCTTCACAGAATACTTTAAATCTTTTCTTTAGCACTAGAAAAAAATAGGTCCTAATGGAAGCTATTATTTCATCCATTTTACAAACATAAGTGATCAATGAAGATAAACAAAAATTCATATTTTAAGGATTTTCTTTTTTATGTCACAAAGATTATTAGTGCTTTTACATGAAAGGCCATCTATACATGTTTATTAAACTATTTAACGTATACACACAATACATAAATGTTTGGAAACCTCAAAGTTCTTTGATAATTGCAATATCATTTTCAAATAAAGCATGGTAGAACCTTAAATATTACATCATTTAGATTATTTTTTAGAGAGATACACCTCTAAGAGATCATGCCAACGTAACTGTCCTTTAACTAACTGGGTGCTAGTAGATGTTTCAGCATATGGTTGGTTCCTCTACTGCATGGGCACCCTCTGTGACAGCTTTGACACATTTAGCCATTGTCTGTGAGGCTCTGCTAATTGAATCTGAAAGATATCAAGAAAATGTGCGTTTTGATAATACAACTTCAAAAGAAGCACACAGTAAAACTTTCCTGTTGCACATATTCAGGAACAACAACAACAAAAAAGACTGGAAGAGTCTATGTAACTATACGTAAACGTTGTAAAATCAATAAGTTCAGAAGATAAGCCCCTTAATAGCTAAATGCTTTTAATAAGTACTCCTAGGAATGATTAAATAATTATATACAGCCATACACAGGGCCAGTATGCAACCATTAAAAATATTATAGAAAAGTATTAAAGATAGGAAAAGAATGTGCAATATACCATTATTGAAAAAAGGTTACAGAACAGTATAATAAAATCCATGAATTCACTTTATGGGTGAATTTTATGTATGTGAATATTTCAATAAAGCTGTCCAAACCCTCTCTCCCAGAGTAAATAAGTAATCTCATTTTTAGTTTAAATAAATTAATATATGTGTATATCCCTGGATGACTGGCCAAAATGTTAAACATAGTTATTTCTGGGTAATGGGATCATAGTGATTATTCCTTGCTCTTGTGGGCTTAGGTATGTATTCTACAATGAACATAACTTTTATAATACAACTGAAAAAAACCTATTACAAATAATCTTAGGGTTTCCCTGGTGGCACAGTGGTTAAGAATCCGCCTGCCAATGCAGGGGACACGGGTTCGAGCCCTGGTCCGGGAAGATCCCACATGCCGCGGAACAACTAAGCCCGTGTGCCACAACTACTGAGCCTGTGCTCTAGAGCCCACGAGCTGCAAATACTGAGCCCACGTGACACAACTGCTGAAGCCTGTGCGCCTAGAGTCCATGCTTTGCAACAAGAGAAGCCACCGCAACGAGAAGCCCGCACACCTCAAAGAAGAGTAGCCCCTGCTCGCCGCAACTAGAGGAAGCCTGCATGCAGCAACAAAGACCCAATGCAGCCAAAATAAATAAATAAAAATAAATTAAAAAAAAAAAAATCTTAGATACAAACTGCACCAAGAACTTGAAAAATATACTCCTATCTGGTTTTAGACAGAAAATTATTTTAAATTGTCTATCAGCTACCTCATAACCTAGATGTTATATCAAGTGTTGTAAAATCTGTAGTAAACAAGTTTGTTAGTCTGCATTCCTTAAGCACATTCTTAACAATTTACATCAGAAGCGCCATTTAGCATGTTTCACATTCTAGTGTTTTGATTCTTGTACTGTAAGTCTCAGAAAAACCTTCACAGATGTTTGTCACTTAGAAAATTCTCCCTAAATTGCTACACAGTAATTCTTCATACAGTAGTAAAATTTTATATTTAAAATCTGTTAATTCTTGGATTTTCAAACTCTACTTACATTTCAGAAAGAAAAGAAATTAGAGTAAAATCTGAAAATATAAAGTTACATTAGTTCTGATATTTGAAAAATCTTCTGAGATTAAAAACATCAAATACTACCACTAGCACGCTGGAATCATAATGCTAAATTAAGTGATTTTACTCCTTTCTACCTTTCATGTTGGGCAGTCATGCTGACAGCTGCGTACCTGTCATGTAGAAGTCTCTTATCGTTAGCTGAGGTGGAACAAGTGGATCAGCAAGAAGCTGCTGGTTCACGAGCTGCAAGAAAAGAGTAAGAGATCAATAATAATAGTATTGAAAATCAGTACTGTTACACCAGAGGATACATTATTATGAAAACTGCAAATAGGCGTGTTTTTACCTTGGAAAGCTCATTTGCTTGCTGGAAATAATTAGCTCCTTCGACATCATCATATCGAACAAGATTAGGAGAGACTTCTTCCAATCTGTTCCTTACTTGATCCAGAGTATCATATGGAAGAGTCATACCTGCAATCTGTAACATAACAGGTTCCAAAAATTGACATAAAGCATTAATACTTAAAAATTTCAAATAATACATCATTGCAACTATGGTAAAATAATGCAGTACTACTATGAAAAATATATTGGTGTCCATTTGTATGTATATTAAGCAGGTGGTTAAGTGGGGAATACTACTGTCAATAATTCTTCTAATTCATAAACAGCTGTCAATACATTAGTAATTTGTTTTTAGAATATACACTGATTATGAAATAAAGAAATGCTTTGCTAAATTTGAATGCTTTGGCTAACCTGCTATTGCTCATATATAAAGTTGACAGACAACTGTATATTATTATTTTAAATCTCATGATGCTTCTTTTTATAGTCAAAGAGTTAAAAAGACAAGTCAAAAGTAAAAACACCTATTTCAAATCCCCATGGTTTTTTTTTTTTTTTTCGGCCACGCCACGTGGCCTGTGGGATCGTAGTTCCCCCACCAGGGATCAAACCCGCGCCCTCCGCAGTGAAAGTGTGGCGTCCTAACCACTGGACCGCCAGGGAATTCCCCAAATCCCCGTTTTCTGAACACGTTTTTCCTACAGAGATTATTCAAATCATCTCTGCATTTCAGACGTGCATCTTCCTTGACTTCGAAAATCATTCTGACAAGCTAACATGTCAAACATTCCATTAGCAGCATCACTAACGACAAATACCTCAGAAAGCGCTCTTATAATTTTCCAGTCTTCTCTTGCCAAGCCAGGAGGTGTCACTGCTACTTTAGTCTGCTGAGCTCGGCCCTCAGTATTGACATAAGTAGCAGACTTCTCTGTGTAAGCAGCGCCGGGGAGAATAACATCCGCTATAGGAGCTCCAACATCACCATGATGTCCTGCGAAAAGATGGAAAATGGCAAACAACATTTTAGCACAAAGCTGATTAGGTATTATACATGAACACAGGATATACCCTTTTAAAATTACATTTTTATAATTATAAGTGTTTTAAAAATTAAAACAATATAGTATTGAAGTATTTGGAATAAAAATTAAAGCCCACTTTGCCCACAGTTAAACTCCCTTCCCAAAGAAAACTATTGTGAAAGCATTTGGTATGTGTCTTCCCAGATTAATTTTTGCAAATACACAAATACGTATAACAGCATAAACACACATATTATGGGCAACTAGGTGTATCATTTTTCTTGATCATTACAAAGTGGAAACGCTCAGATGTATCTTAGTGAAATTTGGTAAAGTAAACTGAAATGGTGGAGGAACAAAAAGTGTCAGGAGTATGACATACAGGAGTACGATTAAGAGCATAAACAGACGATTACAGAAAATAGTATGCTGAAAGACTATCACTCATTAAAAGTTTAACAGAAGTGTTGGAAGAAAAAAGAAACTTTAGTTAATTGAAAAAGTTATAGAACAATATTTAAAGTTTGATCTCATTTATGTACATGTTTGCATATGCATAGAAGTACATATGAACTGTGCATATCTAAACCATCATCAATGATTATCTCTGGATAGAACTAGGACAGGATTTTAGTTTATGCATTTTGGTTTAACTTTATTAAACTAAAGATATGAAATATTACATAATGCTTTTTATGTGGCATGGCAATAAAAAGCCTAGTATAAATGTATGGTGTTTGTGTTAAATGAAGTGAAAAGTTATATAATACTTTTCTCTATAAAATATCCAGGAATACTCGACTCCATTTATTCCAAAGAAGCTTGATTATATTTGCAATGAGTTAAGAGTTCAAGAAAATGAGTCAAACACAAAAAGCCAAAGGAGTGCTATTAAATATAATTCATTAAGTGTCTTATGACACAGGACTCGTGATTTTCTAACTTTTACACTGTTTATATATATAAAAAAGCTTCCCCTTGATTATATAATAACACTAAATATTCTTTGAAAAACTGAATTTAATGTTACATAATATTTTGTAATTTAAATTACTACTACTGGGGGCATTTAGGTTTCTTCTAATTCTTTGTTATTAAAAAACATGAGGTGAGGGGCTTCCCTGGTGGCGCAGTGGTTGAGAATCTACCTGCCAATGCAGGGGACACGGGTTCGAGCCCTGGTCTGGGAAGATCCCACATGCCGCGGAGCGACTAGGCCCGTGAGCCACAATTACTGAGCCTGCGCGTCTGGAGCCTGTGCTCCGCAACAAGAGGGGCCACGATAATGAGAGGCCCGCGCACCGTGATGAAGAGTGGCCCCCACTTGCCACAACTAGAGAAAGCCCTCGCACAGAAACGAAGACCCAACACAGCCATAAATAAATAAATAAATAAATAAAAATTGTATAACTTTAAAAAAAAAAAAAATGAGGTGATAATTCTTTTTTTTTTTTTTTAAAATATTTATTTATTTATTTATTTTTGGCTGCTTTGGGTCTTCGTTGCTGCGTGCGGGCTTTCTCTAGTTGGGGCGAGCAGAGGCTACTCTTTGTTGCGGTACGCAGGCTCCTCATTGTGGTGGCTTCTCTTGTTGCGGAGCTCGGGCTCTAGGTGCACAGGCTTCAGTAGTTGCAGCACACGGGCTCAGTAGTTGTGGCGCACGGGCTTAGCTGCTCCGCGGCATGTGGGATCTTCCCAGCCCAGGGCTCGAACCCGTGTCCCCTGCATTGGCAGGCGGATTCTTAACCACTGCGCCACCAGGGAAGTCCGATAATTCTTAATAGCAATAGCAACTATGTAACTAATAAACCTATTTTTTTTATAAACCTATATTTTTAAATATAAAATCTAAAACATTTAAATATCTATAAAAATACATATTAACAAATATTTTTTTAAAATTGGTGTGTGTGTGTGTAGGGAAATTCTCAAATGGAAAATATTCAATCCACTAAATATATTGCCATACAGTTTCTAATATACACAATGTACTATTCTCTTCTGTTTCTAGTGCCATAGATGCTACTAACCTTGATAAATAATGAAACAATCCTTTGGCAAATCCTGTCGAGTAATACAACCTCCATCTGCTCCCAGGAGAAACAGCACTTTGGGAGGGTTCTTCCGAATTGCTTCCACCCCAGGTTTATAGCCAAGGTCCAAAGCAGCTACTTGGCTTGCAATCCTGTAAAACAATTATGAGCTTTTAGCATACTTGTTGTGTTTTCATTATAAAAATTTAAATGTGATTCTTGAAATGATACCTAGTCTCTTTTCTATTCAATGCTGTCAAAGATCTTCCCTCATCTTTTTTACCCATTTGAAATAGATGTCAAAACCAGAAGCAGCCGTCTTGTACTGTTTTAAGAATGGCAAAAAAGTAAATAAGATGCTTAGGACACTGTTTCTTCATGAAATAATACTTAATGGACTAATTCTGGAAACTTTATGCCAACTGCAATCATCTTAAGTTGATTTTTATTCAATACAGTAAGACTTGATAAGTCAAGCACAGTCATTAGAGAAAAATTAGATGATTTTGAAAACCAAAAGGGAAAAATTTAAACACCACTCATAAAACTAATTCAGAGAAAACTATAATTAGTACACTGGTGTATGTCCTTATGGAATTTTTTCAATGAACATATATTACTATTACAAGCAGATAATAATCTTTTAAAGAAAAGGTTTCAAAGAACTATACTTTGAACATTTGAGAGTCTTTGGTCTAGTTTGCTATTGTTAATTTTCTTTAAAGAGATAGTAGCCATTTTGAGGACCTACTGTGAATAAAGCTAGTTGGGTTTTACCTATTTGGTAAGGGAGGAGGGCAGGTCAAACGAACTCCCACTAGATGCTGCTGCTCTGTCAAACTCTCTAATGGGACATCAAAAGAATAAAATACTTTGAAAAATTTAACAAAAGAAGTGCAAGATTTGTATAATGAAAATTACAAAACAACTCCAAAGGAAATTAAAGACCATAACGAATGGAAAGACATCCTATGTTCATGGATTGGAAGACTTAATATTGTTAAGACGGCAATACTTCCCAAATTGATCTATAGATTTAATGCAATCCCTATCAAAAAATCACAGCTGAATCCCTTGCAAAAACTGACAAGTTGATCCTAAAATTCACATGGAATGCAAAGGACCAAAAATAACAAAATCTATCTTTTTTTTTTTTTTTTTTGGTCACTCTGCATGGCTGGCAGGATCCTAGTTCCCTGACCAGGGACTGAACCTGGGCCCACGTCAGTGAATGTGTGGAGTCCCAACCACTGGACTGCCAGGGAGTTCCCAATCAAATCTATCTTAAAAATAAACAAAGTTAGAGAACTCACACTTCCCAAGTTCAATTTCAAAACTTAGCTCCACCTGCCGCCCCACCGACACAATATTTTTTTTTAATGTCTCTCATTCTAAGCCTTGATGTCTCTCAAAGATCTGAGCAGAGACTCACACGCTAACTTATGACAGAGCCCACCTCATCTTGGAAAACAAACTAAGTAACCTAAGTTTGCCTCTGCGAGAATGATCAGTAAACAAAAAAAAGATTAAAGGATTCTCCAAGAATTAGAAAATATGCTTTACTCTGAAATATACTATAAGAAATAAAGACAAGGGACTTCCCTGGTGGTCTAGTGGCCAAGACTCCGAGCTCCCAATGCAGTGGGCCTGGGTTCGATCCTTCGTCAGGGAACTAGATCCCACATGCCACAACTAAGAGTTCGCATGCTGCAACTAAAGATCCCGCATGCCGCAAGTAGAAGACCCTGCATGCTGCAACTAAAAGACCCCGCATGCCGCAATGAAGATACTGCATGCTGCAACTAAGACCCAGCACAGCCAAAATAAATAAATAAATAAATAGATAGATAAATAAATATCTAAAAAAAAAGGAAAGAAAGAAAAGGTTTTAAAATATCTGTTTCATGTTCTCAACAAGCATTAAAAGGTATGTCCTAATAAACTACATTGAATTTTCATGAAAAGGAAAACTTAGGTAAGAATGAAATAAAAAAACAAGGTTAATCAATTAAAAATTACAATGATGTCAGTGCGCTCCATAATGAAAACTCACAAATGACATAAGAAATTCTACCTAAACATCGAAAGAAAGTGAGAAAAATTATGAGAGAAAAGATAAGAGATAAAAGTCTGAAGGGCCAACCAATGCATAACAAATAGAAGCTTCTGCATGAACCAAATAACAATGTAAAAGTAAACCAACTGGCTTTTTCTGAACTTAAAAGGAAAAACCATATCAAAAATTTCAATTTGAAAATGGAGAGTTCTATGATATTCCCAGGCAAAGGTAATGTCAAATGAATGTCACTCAGTTATATTCTAGTAGAAATTTTTAACATCAAAAATAAGGAATCCAAAGGGTGAGCAGGTGGACAAAAACACATACATATATAAAATCAGGTTATAATCAGAGACAAAACTCAGATTAGATGAGATCTTCTCTAAAATGTGAAAGAAAGGTGAAAAAAAACCTTGAGTATTAAAGGAAACAACTTGTGATCTTTGTATCTAGCCAAGTGGTCATCTGTGAGAAGGCATCAGGAAGACATTGTTAGACACAGAAATTTTTCTTAAAAAGTTATCAAGTACCCGTTCAGTAAAAACAAACAACAAAAAAATATTAATAAAGACATGGATTCAAAAGTGAATTAAAAATAAGAAAATATCTAGTCTCTTTTCTATTCTAAAAATTCTAAAATGCTAAAAACTGTGGCTAGAAAGGATCTAGAGGTGGTCAATGCAAATAAACTATTTAAAAAATATAAAGTTTTTGGGACTTCCCTGGCGGTGCAGTGGTTAGGAGTCTGCCTGCCAATGCAGGGGACACGGGTTCAATCCCCAGTCCGGGAGGATCCTACATGCCTCAGAGCAGCTGAGCCTGTGTGCCACAACTACTGAGCCTGTGCTCTAGAGCCCACGAGCCACAACCACTCAGCCTGTGTGCCACAACTACTGAAGCCCGCGTGCCTAGAGCCCATGCTCTGCAACAAGAGAAGCCACTGCAATGAGATGCCTGCACACCTCAACAAAAGAGTAGCCCCCGCTCGCCACAACTGGAGAAAGCCCGGGTGCAGCAGCAAAGAACCAACACAGCCAAAAATTAAAAAAAAAAAAAAAAAAAAGTTAAAAAAAATGTTTACGTGATGAACTACAATGCTAAATTAAACCAATAAGTGGGGAAATAGAACACTGAAATTAATGTTTAAGAATGTATTTGAACACTTTTAAATTTAAAAAAGTTTGCCTAGCAAATTTAAGAGTGTTTAGCTTCAATCCTTAAACAAATTTGAAGATTTGAAAAATAATACTTAAGGTAGAAAGGATTATGGGAAATTGGAAATTCATTCACTAATGCAAAATGAATAACATGTTAAATAAAAGGAAAGGCTAAAAAAATTATATATATTCATATTATATAGCTATTAATGTTTATGTTTATAAAGAATTTCTAATCATGAGGAAATTCTTGTTTGGTAATGAAAATCAATCAAAATCAGGACACAAAATTGCATACACAGTATGACTTCAACTATATAACTAAAAAAATATTTATACACACACACAAAGAAACCCAAAACAAAGTGCACAAAAATTGCAACAGTAATTATCTACAGATTGTGAACTATGGATAATTTCCGTTTTTGTATTCTTTCTTCTCTTTCCAACTTTTCTAAAATATATCTGCACTATTAATATTGCCAGAGAAAAACCTCACTTTATTTGAATTCTCACGTTAGCTTACATACATTTATTTATTTACTTATTTATTTATGGCTGCGTTGGGTCTTTGTTTCTGTGCGAGGGATTTCTTCAGTTGCGGCGAGCGGGGGCCACTCTTCATCGCGGTGCACGGGCCTCTCACTGTCGCGGCCTCTGTTGTTGCGGAGCACAGGCTCCAGACGCGCAGGCTCAGTAGTTGTGGCTCACGGTCTGGGAAGATCCCACATGCCGCGGAGCGACTGGGCCCGTGAGCCACAGTTGCTGAGCCTGCGCGTCTGGAGCCTGTGCTCTGCAGCAGGGGGGGGCCGCGATGGTGAGAGGCCTGCGCACCGCGATGAGGGGTGGCCCCCACTTGCCGCAACCGGGGAAAGCCCTCACACAGAAACAAAGACCCAACACAGCCATAAATAAATAAATAAATAAAATTAAAAAAAAAAAAAAAAGTCAGAGGACTTACTGCAATTTTTGAACCACAGTATCTAAATATGATACAGATTTTTAAGATTTTATTAGCACTTACTGCAATTTGGATATTTTTAATATTATTTATTATCTTGGCTTCTTCTCACACAAAATAAAGGTTTCTATTTCACATCTGCTACTGAGATAATGTTGCTAAATATTAAGTTGTTTGTAAACCTAAATGTGACAGTGTACACAAAATATACACAAAATTATAGATTATAAAACAACTACTCAACTTACCTATGAAGGATATTCATAACTTTCCAATCACCAGTAACACCACTACTCATCCGAATCTTTTGAGCAATGTTGGAAACAGCTACAAGAATTGCTGCCCCATCATTTCTTTGGAGTGCAGAACTGCCTAAAACCACCATTGGTTTTTTAGCTTCCTTTAGGACCTTTTAGAAAAAAGAACTTTCATTTAAAAAAACATTAGAAGTGGGAAGGAAATCTAAAAAAGAGGGAATAAATGTATATGTATAACTGATTCACTTTGCTGTACAGCACAAACTAACATAACATTGTAAAGCAACTAAACTCCCATAAAAATTAATTAAAAAATAAAATAAACAAACATTAGAAGTAACTAAATCTAACCAAATTTGCATCTATAATATGCTGTCCCAAGTTTTAGTTCTAACGTGAATGTCTTAATTTGCTAGTCGACATATGGATATACATACAACCAGATTTACTCAAAAATGTCTTGCCAATGCTACTGTGAAATAGCTAAACTAGTATCAAATAGAACAGATTTTCAAAAAGGAAGCATTGGGAATGAAAACCCTAGCCAAACATCCTTTGGTCAGAATGACTATGGATAGGTCCCAGAAAAAACTGAGGAATGCCCGTACAGAGGTTCAGGTGATTTGTAACAGGAGAGACCATGCTGAAGTACCATGTCTACTATATTCTATCTACTCTCTATGCCCCAGACAGGGAGGAGAAGGTAGGGAAAGCAATGATCACTAGATCGCAATGCAGAATACCTTAAAGTTAAGGGCTTTGCTTTAAACCACAGTAACTACCTGAATACCAAAAACTGAGAGGAAATGTATCGCAAGTGCAAAAGAAACTACACATACAGTGGAGGATGGAAAAATTAGAAGTAAAGC
Source organism: Balaenoptera ricei (assembly GCF_028023285.1). Classification (NCBI taxonomy): domain Eukaryota; kingdom Metazoa; phylum Chordata; class Mammalia; order Artiodactyla; family Balaenopteridae; genus Balaenoptera; species Balaenoptera ricei. The sequence goes on from NC_082645.1 coordinate 91,791,056, forward strand.
TGTAGACTATAACAGTTCACTCTCCTGCCCATCTTCTGTGTCATTCTTCAATAAATAGCTGGACCCAATCAATGAATCAGCATGAGAATTATGCCTAGATACTACAAAAAGGAGGACATTGACAAGAGGAATTTCCCAAGGAAATGTGAAGAGCTTTCAGTAGCCTCAAAAAAATAAGAAACAGTTTTCAATAGCCTCAAAGAAAATGAAAAACAAAACAATTCCTCACTTAAAAAAAGAGCTCAGAGAAGTTACATAATAGAGAGTATTATGGAAGATTTTCATCAGAGAATTCAAGAAAGAACTAGAAGAGAAACAAAGTAGAGATGAAAATCATTCCAGAAACAATAAAAAACAGAATTAAACACGACTGTAAATACCGGGACAAGAAAGACAGTTTATATGAAATTATATAAAATAAACTGAAAAAGAACAAAAGAATAAAGAAAAAATGACAGAAAAGATAGAAGAGGAGATCCAATATCTGCATTGTTAAGAGTTCTTAACAAAAAGAACTAATTAATGGAAAATACATTTAAATATATTAGAGAAGAAAATTTTCCTGACGAACACTCATCACCTTCTGGGGCATAGGGATGCGAACTAGAGAGAAGAGAAGGATTCTTCTCGATACATTTTAAAAAAATATTTTTGATCACAGTAACAATAATGATGTTACTCAAAACCGACAAAGAAGTTGGTTTGGCTGCTTTGTCCCCTCACACTTGACTTTCTTCTTGCCTACACATGAAGCTGTCAGTAAAGCAACCATCTTGGAACCATGAGGAGAGGCTCACACACAAACACACGTGAGTGAGTAAATGCACTGAGGATAGCAAAGCAGGAAGGTAGGCTCCTGCCTTCATGACATCCTTGGACAACTGCACCATCTGTCAAACTGCTTACCTTCAGAACCACTGTTATGTGAGAAACAGAAACCTTTTACATTTTTTTAACAGTCACCATCCCACACATCACATACACACACACACACACACACACACACACACACACACACACTACTCCTAAAATAAAGAGAATCTTGAATCTTCAGACTGAAAGGTGCATGTCCCATTAAAAAAAAAAATGGTAGAGAACCACCATCACTAAGACATATTCTAGTGAAGTTACTAAATTTCATAGGTAAAATATCAAGCATGAAATATCAATAAAAAAGTATCTAGACAACAACAACAAAAAATAGGACAGGGTTGGAAGACAATATGGCTGACATTGGGCTTCTTCTCCACAGTTACAAAAGGCAGTATCTATGAAGTTCAGAGGGCAAAAAAAGTATAACCCTAGATCTTTATATCCTGCCAAGGCTCTCTTCAGGAATAAAATAAACATTCTCAAGTAAGAAAGAACTCGAGGAATAGTGCACCTACATCTCTTCTTGAAAACAAAAACAAAAACAAGCAAACAAACAAAACCAAACCCCAAAGCTCTAAACTCCAGATGGCAATTAAATGAATGTAAATAAAGAACTTAGTAATGAAAAAGTCATGTAAAAAAAGCTGGTGAGGGACTTCCCTGGTGGTCCAGTGGTTAAGACCCCACACTTCCACTGTAAGGGGCACGGGTTCGATCCCTGGTCGGGGAAGTAAGATCCCGCATGCCGCGTGGTGTGGACAAAAAAAAAAAAAAAAAAGAAAAAACAAACAAACAAAAACTGGTGAAATTTCTTTTAGGAATAATAACCCTTGCTGTAAAGAAAGATTTCACTGAAGTTTAAAGTTTAATTCTTTCAGTTTTACTTCATTTTTTAATGATAACTTCAAGTAAAATTAAACTCTGAAAAATAAAAATGTACAGTATGATTTCATTTTTGTTTACCTATCCATCCCATCCATCTTGCTCTATATATGAATAGAGAAATGACTGTATGATGTTTCATCAATGCTTGTTTGGGGTAGTGGGATTTTGGATAATGTTTACTTTCTTATATATTATTTTGTATGTTGCTATATATATGTAGTTTTTAACAGCAATCACATATTATTCCAAAAATAATAAATTTTAAAAATAATACTTAAAAATCAACAAGAGTAGATACATATAACTCAAGAGCACCTGGCTGAAAGGATGGCTGCCCGAAGCAATGTCTTGAAGAATTTTGGGAGAATCTCCCAGATGGTCGTAGCTGTAAGTGAGATCAACAGGGCTGCCTATAAGGGCCACTTTTAAGTCATTATGAAGCCAGCTGAAATAAAAACAACAGAGTTTTTAGAGCTAAATCACTAAGTTAGCAGTTACTGGTCTCTTCAATGCTATGTGCTACATCTATTTAAATTAGAAAATGTTAAAAGCACTAAAGCCCTCCTAGAACATTTACCTTTAACAGATATTATTGTGTACCTTTCAAAAACAAAGTGTTGTAAAAATACAGGCATACCTTGGAGATACTGTGGGTTCGGTCCCAGACCACAAAATAAAGCGAGTATCACACTAAAGCAAGTTACACAAATCTTTTGGTTTCCTGGTGCATATAAAAGTTATATTTACACTGCACTGCAGTCTATTAAGTGTACAAAATCATTATGTCAGAAAAACAATATACACACCTTAATTAAAAAATACTTTATTGCTAAAAACATGCTAAACATCGTATGAACCTTGAGTGAATGGAAATCTTTTTGCTGGTGGAGAATCTTGCCTCCTGCTGATGGCTGCTGACTTTGATCAGGGTGGTGGTTGCTGAAGGCTGGGCTGGCTGTGGCAGTTTCTTAGAATAAGGCAGTAATGAAGTGTGCTGCATCGACGATCTCTTCCTTTCATGAACAATTTCTCTGTAGCGCTGTTTGATGGCATTTTACCCACAGTAGAAATCCTTTCACAATTGGGAGTCAATCCTCTCAAATCTGGCTGCTGCTTTATCAACTTAAATTTATGTAATATTCTAAATCCACTGTTGTCATTTCAACAATTTCTTCACAGAATTCACCAGGAATAGATCTTATATCAAGAAACAACTTTTTTTGCTCATCCATAAGAAGCAACTCTTCATCCATTAAAGTTTTATCACGAGATTGCAGCAATGCAGTCACATCCTCAGACTCTACTTCTAATTCTAGTACTCTATTTCCACCACATCTGCAGTTACTTCCTCAGCTGAAGTCCTGAGCCCCTCAAAGTCATCCAGGAGGTCTGGAATCAACTTCTTCCAAACTCCTTTTTAACACTGATATCTTGACCTCTTCCCATGACTCAAGAATGTTCTTAATGGCATCTAGAATGGTGAATCCTTTCCAGGTTTTCAATTTACTTTCCATCAGTAGAATGACTAGCTATGGCAACTACAGCCTTATGAATGTATTTCTCAATAAGACCCAAAAATCCTCCTCCTTGATCCATGAGCTGCAGAATGGACGCTGTGTTAGCAGGCACAAAACAACATTAATCTCATTGTATATCTCCATCAGAGCTTTTGGGTGATCAGGTGCAATTATCAATTAGCAGTAATATTTTGAAAGGAATCTTTCTTTCTAAGCAGTAGGTCTCAACAATGGGCTTAAAATATTCAGTAAGCCATGTTGCAAACAGATGTGCTGTTATCCAGGCTTTGCTGTTCCATTTACTGAGTACAGGCAGAATAGATTTAGCAAAATTCTTAAGAGCCCTAGGATTTTTGGACTGGTAAGTTGAGCACTGGCTTCAACTTCAAGTCACCAGGTGCATTAGCCCCTAATAGAGTCTGTCCTTTGAAGCTCTGAAGCCAAGCACTGACTTTTCTTCTCTAGCTATGAAAGTCCTTCTCCAGCAATGGCATCTTTTTCCAATATAAGGCTGTTTCGTCTACACTGAAATGTCTGTGGGTTAGTGTAGCCACCGTCATTAATTATCGTAGCTAGATCTCCTGGATAACTTGCTGCAGCTTCTGCATCAGCACTTGCTACTTCACCTTGCACTTTTATGTTATGGAGATAGCTTCTTTCCATAAATCTCATGAAACCACCTCTGCTAGCTTCAATTCTTCTTCTGCAGCTTCCTCGCCTCTTTCAGCCTTCAGAATTGAAGAGAGTTAGGGCCTTGCTCTGGATTAGGCTTTGGCTTAAGGAAATGTCATGGCTGGTTTGATCTTCTATCCAGACCACTCAAACTTTATCCATTATCAGCAATAAGGCTATTTTGCTTTCTTATCATTCATGTGCTCATTGGAGTAGCACTTTTAATTTCCCTCAAGAACTTTTCCTTTGCATTCACAACTTGGCTAACTGGCACAAGAGGTCTATCTTTTGGCCTGTCTCGGCTTTCAACATGCCCTCTTCAGTAAGTTTAATCATTTCTAGCTTTTGATTTAAAGTAAAAGATGTGCAACTCTTTCTTTCACTTTGACACCTGGAAGCCATTGTAGGTTACTAAAACACACCAACATTTATTATGTTCACCTTATTATATGGGTATGGTTTGTGGTGTCCCAAAACAATTACAATACTAACATCAAAGATCACTGATCACAGGTCACCATGATAAAATGTAATAGTGAAAAAGTTTGAAATATTGTGAAAATTATCAAAATATGACACAGAGACACAAAGTGAGCAAATGCTGTTGGAAAATGGCACCAAAAGACTTACTTGAATGAAGGCTGCCATAAATTTTAAATTTGCAAAAAATACCATATCTGCAAGTACAGTACAGCAAAGTGCAACAAAATGAGGTAAGCCCGTACACACCAAGGAAATTCAATGAATTAATTTGCTGTGTTAGAATGCTAACTCTAAGCTAGCTATAAACAAAGACTTTAATTTTAGAATAAGTGATCGGTAGTTTTTATTTTGTCATATTTACACAGCAGAGTCAGTTACCTCCTAATTATCCGTTAAGGCTATTTAAATAAATTTCATAAAAAACAAACTACATCATTCATATTTATTCTCTATGACAAGGAAGTATGGATCCAGCTCCTCCAAAAATAGTTATAAATGTGGTGACCATATACTCTGGTTTGTCAGAGACAGTGGTGGTTTTAACCTGTCATCCTGGAGTAATTAACAACTCCCCTTTCTACTCTCAACAGTGTCCCAGTTTAGACAATCAATTATATGGTCGATCTATTAAGTCTCTAAGATATAAAAAGATGGAGAGTCATTCTACAAAATAACTGGCCTGTACTCTTCAAAACAAATGTCAAAAAAGGAGACTGAAGAGTCACGACACTAACTGCAATGTGTAACTCCAGACTAGATCCTGGGCAGGAAAAAAAAAATTATAAAAGAAATTATGGAAGAATCAGTGAAGTCTGAACACAAACTACAGATTAGATAATAATACTGTATCAATAGTAAAGTCTTGATTAAATAAAGAATCAAATTCTTAAATGGAGAATATCCCTCGTTCTTAGGAAATCCACACAGAAGTATTCAGTGTGGGATAAAAAGGGCATCATGTCTACAACCTACTTTCAGATGATTATATTCACACAAATACATACATGGAGAGAGAATAAAAAAAAATATAAAACATGAACATTGACTAATCGGGTGAACATTACACAAAAATGGGTATACAAAGAACATTTCAAGTATCTTGAATTATTTCAAACTAAAAAGATAAAATAAAAAGATCAGCAGGGGGAGAAGCGGGGAACGGACCTGTTAGAAATTGCCCTCCAATTATCTTTTGGAGTCTCACTCCCACTAACACTATTAGGAATCAGCTAAAATAGTCATTTTTTCATAGATAAAACAAATTATCATATAAATGTTTTTAAAACCCTGAATATTATTACTAACCTCTTTCGAATTCTAGCATTAAATAGTGGTGCCTCAAAACGTGGATTTGTACCAACCAGGAGGACAACATCTGTCTCTTCCACACCGGCAATTGTAGTATTAAGAAGATAATTGGAACGTAGATCTGTGCTAGAAACACGAAATATAAAATGCAAGTTTTACTTTAAAACTAATACACACTGACAATCCATGAAATACTCTCCTGTCATCAAACCCATGGCACTCCTAGACAAAAAAAATCTATGAAGCATTCTTAAATTACATCAAAGGTTCAGATACATATTAATAACTGGATTCTCTAATAGCTCCTGGTTTGACTTTGGTCTGTATGTGATAATAAGCTGGTAGGTATGTTGGAGTATCCAAGCTGTCACATAAAAGTCATTGATGCCATAGATGTGTTGGTTTAAACAAAACCTGTAACCAGAAAAAAAAAAAAAGAAAGCCTAGATTCTAGCTTCAAACTTCTCACCCAGCTCCTGTGGTGGGGAAGACCTCTTCAGTGCATAGGATGTCAGAGTCCACTCTATTAAGTAAATCTTTGAGTGCTACTAGGGCTTCAGCATCCACCAAGCCACCTACAATTGCTGCCACATCGTTGCCTTGAAAACTCTGCAACTAAAAATGGATGAAAAGGCTATCACCAAGAAACCTTCATTCAGCAAAAGATCACAATGAAATGTTCAGAAAACAAAACAATAATGTCATTTTCAAGTACAATAAAAGGAACAAACTTCTAACTAAAATGTTCTCACACTAATTATTAATTTGAAAGTGAGAAGCAGAAGCGTATGTGGGGCCAAGGTTAATGACATCAGCCTGGAATAAAGATGTATGTATGTATGTATGCATGTACTTATTTATTTATGGCCGCGCTGTGTGGCACGTGGGATCTGATTCCCTGACCAGGGATCGAACCTGTGCTCCCTGCAGTGGAGGTATGGAGTCTTAACCACTGGACAGCCAGGGAAGTTCCTGTTTGTTTGTTTATTTTTTTTGTTTTAATTTATTTATTTATTATTTATTATTTATCTATTTATCTATTTATTTATGGCTGTGTTGGGATCTCGTTTCTGTGCGAGGGCTTTCTCCAGTTGAGGCAAGTGGGGGCCACTCTTCATCGCGGTGCGCGGGCCTCTCACTATCGTGGCCTCTCTTGTTATGGAGCACAGGCTCCAGACGCGCAGGCTCAGCAATTGTGGCTCACGGGCTTAGTTGCTCCGCGGCATGTGGGATCCTCCCAGACCAGGGCTCGAACCCGTGTCCCCTGCACTGGCAGGCAGATTCTCAACCACTGCGCCACCAGGGAAGCCCCCCTGTTTGTTTTTAAACTAGGAACAAAGGGTCTCAAAATGAGGTCTGGAAAATGAAGACTGTGGAATTATATTTAAATACAACTTCATCTGAAGGATCTGTCATTCCTTCAAGCCCTTTAGGTATGTTGCTCTTCTCTGACCAGAAGGCCATTCCCCCTGTTTTTGCTCTGGCAAGCTTGTATTCATGCTTAGACTTTGCCTAAGGAGTCACCTTACCTATGTGACACGATACCCGGTTAGGCATCCCTCCAATGTGCTCTCTCATATATCATTTTCTGCACAACTACCCAAAGTAGCATATGATAATTGCCTAATTATGCATCTTTTCCTAAAAGACTGTGGGAGGTTAAGAACTATGTGCTAGTGGTCTTTATATCCCTACATCTAGCATGACATGCTGTATAGTTCTCAATAAATGTTTTCTTTTTTTCTCAATAAATGTTTGTTAAATGGAAGATAATCTTGGCAAGATGAAAGAAGTGAAGAGAAACATATCCCCTCTTCATTAGAAAGATGTGCCTTGGAAATCACAAATATAGTTATTCTATACTTCAATTTTTTACCATTCCAGCTACACGCGAGAGTGCGTCCTCCCAGGTGGTGTATGTTAAAAGCCCCTTTTCATTTCTGACCATCGGCTCGGTAAGTCTTTGACGTTTTAGCCCATCATAGGCGAATCTAGATAACAGAAATTATACCATTTGTGGAATCCTGCTAAAAAGGCAACTATAATTTTCAAGTTTAAAATCTAAAAGAAATGTTATTAAAATACAGTACTGGTTAAAGGTCAAATAGAATAGTAAACACTTGGATAAAATAATTATTCCAGGTTTCTTTGGAGATGAACTAATAAATATTCTACAAACATCATCTAAAACTAAAATACCACCTAAAATGTTTGAGTTCTTATAATTTATTTTCAGCTACCTAAATAATCTTAAAATTACAATACACAAAAAATCTGGTAGCTGAAAAAGCCAAACCATTTATAAAACTTGAGTATCTTTAGATATTTCATCAAAATTATATTGTACAAATCTAACTTATATTTAGCTTCTATTCTCCAATGAAACAGAGGCAAAGTGAAATAGAGTAAGTATCTTAATTTACTTCAATTTCTCTATCTGGGAGGAAAAAACATATTTCTCAATATGAAAGCCAGTTAATATGAAAGCCAGTGATATACCTAGGACTACTAAAGTCAGTTTTGTCCAATTCTCTATATAAACAGTCCAGATTTCAATAGTCTATACACATTGATTTGCAAATATAAAAGACTGTTCCTTAAAATCAAAATTATTATAAAATTTCCTTTAAATCAAGTCCAAAAGTTAAAGGAAACAATATAGCACATACCTGGTTTTATCAGAGATCCACTCTTCATTGATGTCCTCATGCATCCTTGGCAAAATCCTCATTACCTCTCCGGTTCTTGTGCTGACCACAATATTACTTCCAACTGCATCCATTACATCAATGGATTCTGTCTTTCTAAGAAAATAAACACATATATTTACTAGTTGATTTTCAAAATAAGGAAAAAGTTTTTGTTACCGGGTTTACCAAAAACAAAAAATTTTACAAATTTCCTTTCTGAATTTCTAAAACTAATGGAACTCAGAGGAACTGTGATTTAAAAAATTAAATAAATAAATAAGTAAATAAATAAAAATATACCCTTATATTTGAACAGACCATAATGCAAAAATGAAGCCTTTAAAACTGTTATTTAAAACAGAAACCAACTGGAACGGCTGCAAATAGCCAAATGTGGACAATTAGAGTATCAAAATAAATAATAAAAGGGGCAAGATTTTGGGGTATGGCTGATTAAGGAGCTTCACAAATCCTCCCCCCAAAAACAAAAATAAAGCTAGACAAAAACTGACAAAAGCAACCAATTCAGCTCTTTGGAGAGCTAACAAAAGCACACAATATCATGAGACGCTTTCATGTGTGGGAAAAACTCCTGAACTTCAAGTAAGAACAGTGGAAATCAGTGGTGTTCTGGCTTGGGACCATTCTTATCCCCTTTCCTACCACCTTGAACTGGAGGTTCTGCTAAGATGGGGCAAGCTATGAAGACAGGGGCTTCTTTCTTTCCACAGACAAGGCTCACTCGTTTTGGAGAAATGGCAAATGTTGTCTGTGGAAGTGGTATCTTGGAGGTCACTGAGCCGAGGAAAGTCAAGAGTACTAGCCTGAGGCTGTAGTCACAGTCAGGGCAAGCATTCCTGGTGGAGGCTGCACATACGTGCAGCTGAGACCAGAGAGCGCCCAGGCTATTCATACTCTCCTGGACAACACAGAGACCCAAAAGACCTGCTGTAAAGTACAAGCTGGGTAGACTTGAAAACAGCCTTAACTCTGAATATGCTCTTCTATCCACACACAGATCCAATGGCAGAGGATGAAAGCTTTATTGGCTCAAAGAATTTAAGCACAGTCATTATCTGACTACTAAGCTATGCAGACACAGGAGCAACTCCTAAGAAGCCTTGCTTAAAAATAAAAACAAGAATATTAAAATATGTTCAAAGAAATAAGGAAAATTATGTTTAAAGATTAAAGGGAAGTATGAAACATTGAATCAACAAGGATTCCCAGTAAGGATACAGAAGTTACAAAAAAGAACGAAATAGAAATTCTGGAGTTGGAAAGTGTAACTGCAATAAAACAAATCACTATAGGGGTTGAACAGCAGATTTGAGATGACAAAAGAATGAATGAATGAACTTGACAGTAGATCAACAGAATTCATCCAATCTGAAGAATAAAGAAAAAAAAAGTTTTAAGAAAAATGAATAGTGTCTCAAAGACCTGTGACACAACATTAAGTGTAGCATTTGTATGTATTATGGAAAGGAGAAAACACTCTCTACTTAAACATTTCAATTATGTACTGTCTCCTCCCTGCCCCCAACTCCCTAAACCTTTTGTATACACAAATACATGGTTTAAAGCCTGGAATTTTAAGATACTCCCATATACTCTGGTAAGAGTTTAAAATTAGAAGGCAATTTGATGATATATTTTCAGAACCTTAAAAGTATTCAAATTTATTGCAACGATCTATTTCATTTCTTAATTTAATCAGAAGAATCAGAGATATATAAGAAAAGTTATAAATATGTTTATTTTAGATTTGTAGGACTTCCCTGGTGGTGCAGTGGTTAAGAATCCACCTGCCAATGCAAGGGACACTGGTTCGAGCCCTGGTCCAGGAAGATCCCACATGCCACGGAGCAACTAAGCCCATGCACCACAACTACTGAGCCTGCGTGCCACAACTACCGAAGCCCGCACGCCTAGAGCCCGTGCTCTGCAACAAGAAAAAGCCACCGCAATGAGAAGTTTGTGCACCGCAACGAAGAGTAGACCCCACTCGCAGCAACTAGAGAAAGCCCATGCACAGCAACGAAGACCCAACACAGCCATACATAAATAAATAGATTTTAAAAAATAGATTTGTAATTATAAAGAAATAGAAATAAACTAAATGTCTAATAAGAACTAATTAAATAAAGTATAATATGTGTACATGGTTGAAAATTTAATGTACAATGAGAGGAAACTATAAATTTTTAAAAATCAAGACAATCTTATTCTTTGGAAGAACAAGTGAATAAAATAATTTTGTGATTAAGTACTTTGGAATTAATTTCCAAGAAAACTACAATTTGCACAGGTTCATCCTATCCTTCAACTTAACAACTTATCTTCTATTAAAAGGGTTTTACTTAAAGCAAATAAATAAAAACTTGGACCAGAACAATTAGAACTCATGAAGAAAATGAATCTTAAATTTTTTTGAATACTACTGAATTAAAGGACAAAAAATACCATGATGAATACCTTGTTTCCCAAGGCCGAGCAGTAAAGGCATAGGGCTTAGAGGTCAGGGCACCTACAGGGCAGATGTCAATGATATTCCCAGAAAGTTCAGACATGAACATCTTTTCAATGTATGTGCCAACTTGCATATCATTTCCTCTGCCTGTTGTTCCCAGATCATCTACTCCTGCAATCTCACTTGCAAACCTGCAAGATAAAAATGTACCATCAAAGGGTCAAACGCAGCAAACTTACCTCCTTTCCTATTCATTATCACAAAGGTAATGATTTTCAAAACACTAAAAAGATAGATTTTCAATGGAAAATGTAGTCCCTGAATAAAAACAATAAATGTTTCCATTTAATTTGAGGTGTAACACACGTACAGAAAATTGCACAAATCATGTGCACAGCTCAGCAAGTTATCACAAAGTTAATGCTTGTAGATTTTGATTTTTAAATCCAAGTGAAGTTGATATTAACTAAAAGTGAAAACTTATTCATTTTACTGGCTTATATAAAAAACAATGAATACAACATCCCTCTTCTTTCACCAAAAATAAGTTGATATCCGTTCCAGTGGTGTTATTCCACCAAATTCTGTGAATATTAAATAAGTATACAAATGATATTGCAGGAGAGAGAAGGAGAAAAATATTACCTGATGCACCGAGTACACTGTATACATCTAGTCATAATGGTTTTTACCAATGGCCCAATGTTCTTGTCCTCCACAGCACGTTTCCCCTCTAAAAACCGGCTCCTATCACTTCCAAACATCATGGACTGATCCTTAAGTAGATTATGAAAGAGTTAACCAAATTTTGCTAACAAAATTAAAACAAAAAGATTTAAGGAATTAGACTACATACCTGCAGATCACATTCACCTCCCTGGTCACAAATAGGACAATCCAGTGGGTGATTTGCTAGTAAGAACTCCATCACACCTTCCCTGTAAAGAAAATTGTAATATATAAAATTACATAAATTGCTGACATTCAAAATGGTTTACATATAGGCTATTTAAATAACTGTCACAGATGAATACTCTCATATAGTTAACATGGATTTTACATTTACTATCAGAAACGCCAATGTAACTATTATAAGAGTAGTATTAAATACATAATCTAAAAAATGTTTATAGGAGTCCACAATAAAATATCATTAGAGAACCTAGAAAATTGAGTTTTAACAATACAGAAATACCAAAAGTTGCTGAATGGTCTTCAGAAAACACTGGCATTAATTCAAAAAAACATTAATGCAAAGGAAAAACAAACACAATCAGTGCCAGTACAGTACAGTACAATACCACTGCAATAATCTCAGTTCAATAGCCCCAAACTCACTGTTACCACAAGATGAGCAAGGTTATAAACAAGGGATTTTAATGCTGATTCTGCTGTAGGCTCAAAACCATAAACACCTGACTTCACCTCCTCTATGTGCACTCACTTCCAACTGCTCCTAGAAGCCAAGCACGCCAACTTCTTCAGAGTTTGATACTGAATTTCTCATCTATGGGAAGGTCTACATACTGAAATGTGCAATTTTCTGCTCTAATAAAAGTCACTATGCTGAGTTAACAATAAAGTACCTGGCTTTCTTAGTTTTCTCTGAGTTTGTCAGGATGTTCCAACCTTTCATTACTGGCATGGCACAAGCGGCTACAACCTGGAATTTCAATGCAAAATTCTCTAAGTATTTGTATTTATTGGTAATTATAAGTTAACCCAATATATAAAAATATTAAATTATACATATGAAAACAAGGAAAGAACAGAGTATTTTTGAAGACTGAGTTTTTCAGTTTTCATATTTATAATATGATAATCTGGCATGATACATTTCTCTTAGAAACTAGACATCTTCTTAATTTTATTCTAATAATTAATGAGATTTTTTTTAAGAGGCTCTGAAACAGAACATCAGATAACTGTGTTTTGATTAGCAGGCAGTGCTGAATTAAAATTGCACAAGCCAAAACGAAATTAAACTGAAAGTGAACCTCTTCACTGCAATCCTTTTCTCTAGTGCAAATGGCACAGCATAAGCACTTCTAATGTGCTGCTTGGCAGCTCCACATCCTAGCTGTGTGTCACACAGCCATTTGCAAATAGTGACTGCTCTAAAAAGACCCATTTAATTTCTAAATGTTACCATTATATGCCACTTGCATTTATATAAAGCACTTTCTTCAATGTGTTTCCAGTTTTGAAATGAAGAGAATCAATCACACAAAAAATAAATTTATAGATAGAAGTAAACAGAACCAGATTCTCCACTACAACAATATTGATTCTAAATAAAGTCTGCTGCAAGATTTAAAGTTTTCTACCTTCTACAGCATGGTGTGGAATTTTAGGTATCAAGTACCTTAGGAGCTTTCTCAATTTCAACAAGGCACATCCTGCAGTTTCCAGCAACAGACAACCTTTCATGATAACAGAATCGAGGGATCTGCATGCCAACCTTCTCACAAGCCTAGAAGACAAAGTAAAAAATGTTTGCACTAGCATAACCTGACCTCATCCTTGTCTTGTCTAAAACACAGTAAAAACAAACAAAAAACAATCAAAAAAACATGAGGCCATCCACTATCTTATTACTCTTACCTACAAATACCTGTAACTTGATCCTCAAAGAGATTTCCCTCCTTTTCTTTGCTCTTGATTCCAACCCCTGTCTGCTCTGAAGCTACCTCTTTAAAGATCCTCACCGTGCCTATACCTTACGTGGAAGAAACTGGATAAAGAAGCATATTCAGACTGTGCTAAAGGCTTGACTCCCCATTTCTACTCTGAACCATTGTCTACAAAGACTCCTCCTTCAAACTCTGTCCCAGTGGCTTCATACCTGGACTTCCTCATTGACTAGCCTTCCTCCTTTAGATTAGACTCCATTTTACACCACCCAGCTGACTACAATCTGGTTCTATCTTTGGCTCCAAATACCCCACCCAGGACTCTCACTCCCTTCCCAGTTCCCATTTGCTTAGTGAAGGATATTAGTTCCCTCTACCAATTATCCCTGCTCCTTCTCTGAGCCTACAAATGTACTCAAATTTCCTCTAGAATCAGTTCTTCCATCCTTAGCCCTCACTCTAAAGCAATCTCATCGACTTTCAATATTTTAACTACTTAGCAAAAATGTATGGAGTCTTCCTGTGTGCTAGATGCAGTGGGTCAACTGTCCCAGCCTTCACACTAGCTCATTTACACATGATTACATTCAAAACTTCATCTGTAGCCCTGATGGTCTGCAGCCCTGATAGTCCTCCACTTCTTTAGATGTAAGTAGGCATTCACATGTGTACACTCTATAGACAGTTAAAATTCAATCTATTTCTGTCCCCTACTATACATCCCCAAATAAGCTAACAAAGGCAGCAATCACAAAAACTCCTCTGCTCTTCATCATTCCTGAAGGCCTGTCTACCTACATCTCACTCTCCCTTGAATAGACCCTCTTGTTTTCATTCCATTGCCACTATTTTAGGCCTTTTCACTTCCTGCTCCACGAATGCAAGATATACTCTTTCCGTGTCTCATTCCAGTCTTATTATTCTGCAAACCACCATCCTCTACAGTCACTGTCATACTGCTTAGTAGCCACGAATATTCTTGATGGTCCAAACTATAAGCTCTTCAACATTGCATAGATTGTCTTTAATGACCAGACCTTCTCTACCAGAATCTGATTTCCTGTTATCTCGTCTTCTACACATACCTTATGTTCCATCAATACCAAACTACCTGAAGCTTCCTTGTCCACATATAAACACCTACTCATCCTTTAAAATCTTCTCAGAGATCACCTGAGATATTCCTGACATCTCTTTCTACCACCTCCTATACATGCCAAAATACTCTCCACTGTACATTGAACATAATTTTGTTATATATTTTTGTTTACATGTGTATGCCTGACAGTCTAGAAATTACTGTTAAAATGAATAAAGAGCATTTAGCTCTGCAATAATTTATGATGGAATGAAGCACCACTTCTCCATGACCAACTCTGTTAGTTCTGGAGGAATTTGGAGAAATTAAATATTTAGGGCATAAATTTGAGAACCTACTACCCTCCATTTATCTGCTTTGTAGGACACATTCCTAGAAATATTATTAAAAATAGAAAGGTTACATAAAAGTGAAATGCATCAAGCAGGCTCACAACAAAGGTTATCTTTTCCCCAAACTTACCTATATTAATCAATAATTTATTTTAGGTAACTTAAAACTTCTAAATGGGAATTTATTTGAAGGCAGAAGTGAAACAAAAGAACTGCCACAGTTCACTTAGAAAGTCAGAAACTGATAAATGATAGCTCACTCACTCTGAAACGCCAAGATTTCAAATCAAACTTATTTTCATATAATTTTACTATCTATATATAGTTCTTTAATGAGCATTTGTCAAGGAATCTTGAAAATTTTAGAAGTAAATGAACAGTATAAAGAAAATAAATTATTTTTGTTTTTTTAAATCAGAACACACACAAAAATAAAGAATTAAAATGAATGCCTACTTGGAGGATGGTAGTTCCTGGTTCCACCATGACAGACTGACCATCAACAAATACTTCAATCAAGTTGCTTGCTGCTGTGGCAGTTGCTCGAACTGACCATCAAAAATATTAAGGTGAAAACGAAATTAACAGAGTTCAAGTTATTACAGCAGAGGATAATGGATTAATTAACCTTCACATCTAAATTTTTTCCTCATTTTATACTATTCCCTTCTATTACTCTAGATGCAAACTTCTAAATTATTGACTTAGAGGAAAGCTTTTCCAGTCCTGAATACCAAACAGAATATGGCTGTCTACCTTTAACAGCAGTTTAAGTTGTAACTTTTAATACCACTGAAAATATGTTCCTAGGGAAGACCACTTCTCAAAAGCAGAATGACTGCTTTTTCCATTTTGGCACTGATGGGCAATTCCTACTACTTTCTATTCCATGATAATTTCTATAAAATGTTTAAAGTTGTATTTTGAAAATCATTCTATTCAACTTGGGTCACTGTTTCCATTTTTATTTAATGTATATTATTGGTCTTTCAAGAAACATTCCATAAACCTATGAATTTACAAAGACAGCAAGTCTAGTACCCACAAACGCAAATTCAAAAAAAAGACACTCACCACATCCTTTAGGAGACTTAGAAAGGCTCACTAAGGCCCTTCTTACAGGTATCCTTAACATATTGCTAAGAATAAAACAGAGAAGAGTTATATTATCATAGAAAAAACAATGCCAATCCCAAACTTTTTGGTAATATTTTATGGTTTTAAAGCACTTCATATATATACATTATTTCACTGAACATTTCACAAGTCCTGATATTTTTCCTGAAATTCTAGAGATGAGAATACTCCATCTCAGATAGATTAACTGACTTGTACATCATTAAGAAGCTAAGAAGGAGCAGCTAGCATATAAAGTTGAATCTTCTAATTCTATATAAAGGGCAGTTTTGTTGTTTTTAATTATAAACAAATGATCAAACTTAATATACTACTATATAGTAAAATAAATTTCAAGAATTAACAGTGAGCTTATCATTAATTGCCATGTAAAATAAAGCCTACCTTTCTGCCTTCATTTCCTGCTAAAATGCATTCTAACATTCTACGTTCTGAGCAGTTATCTACTAAATGCTTCTGAGATATTCTGAGCTGGCTCACAAGCCCAAGCCTTTAAAAACTCTGGAGTGCTATTTTCTGTGTCCAGGAGTACATTTATCTTACAGATTTGCAATTATCTGTTTATGTGCCTGTTCTACCCCCACTGTATTATGAACTTCTTTATCTTTCTATCTTCAGTACCTACCACCAAGGGTGCCACACAGTAAGCTCTAAAACAGTGGTTCTCTATAAGAGATAATTTTGCTTCCCAGGGAACATTTAGCAATGTCTGGACAAACTGTCTGTTGTCACGACTAGGGGAAAGCTATTGGCATCTAGTGGGTTGAGGTCAGCGTGCTACTAAAGATCCTACAAGGCTCAGGACAATCTCCCATAGTAAAGAATTATCTAAAGTGTCAACAGATCTGCAGTTGAGAAGCCCTCTCTAAAGGATTTGCTGAATTACTGAAATAAATGGAAGTGGATTATATAAATTAACACCAATTAAAGGTATACATAAGCAAACAGAGAGAAAAGTTATCTGATCTTTTAGAGTTTTTTGTCCATCCACTTGATCATATCGGCGAAGCACTGAACTTTCTGTCTACTCACTTGATTATATGGGCTAAGCATCTAATTTTTCATTTGGAACTCTTAAAAATACAACAAATTATGTGATCAGAATGTATCACATAAAGAATTTCAAAGTTTATATTAGAAAACAGTATATATACATAAGTTTTAAGCATAAGTTTCACAGAAATTTCATTAATTCAGACGTCAATAACTCAAACAATTCATTAATTCAGAATTTGTGATACTGAATCTGCAGACATCTGTCACCTACTAGTGAGTGACTTTTTGGTAAATCACAGTTTCTGTTTATCTATAAAAGAAAACAATACCTCTTAGGCTATGTGTTACTAGTAGGAGCTCAATAAATGTCAGTTATATCTGAATTCAATTTAGATGGGACTGGCCACTGAAAATCAGTTTTAAAGGGCTCTTCCTTTGCGCTCCTTCTCTTTACTACCAGCACACACTGTGTATGTGTGTATATATATATATATATATATATATCTTTATTATTCCACCTACTAAACTGAAAGCTAGTAATCAATTTCAGTATCTCTAGTCTGTAAGCTCCCTGACAAGGAATGGTGCACTTTGGTCATTTCCCTTTTCTGAAGACCTAGCACAGTGCCCCTAAGAAAATGAACCATCAAACAGAGTTGACCCTTAAACAATATGGGTTTCAACTGCACAGGTCCACTTACAGGTGAATTTTTTTCAATAGTAAATACTACAGTACTACAAGATGTGAGATTGGTTGAATCCTCAGATGCAGAACCATGGATATAGAAGGCCAACTATAAGTTATATACAGATTTTCGACTGCACAAAGGGTTGGAACCCTTAATCCTCTCATTGCTCAAGGGTCAACTGTAGTCTTACCACCAAGTTCCAGAATGAGTAGCATCTGTCCTATTAAAATCTATTCATATAAAGGTAAAACTGAATTTGCTAAAGACAGATCAAAATCAACAATATTTCACACAACAATGTAAAAACTTTAATATTACGTTTGTCTCCAATATAATATGAAAGTGGTGCCCACTTTAGCTAGGAAATCCACCAGGACTAGGCTGTCTGTTGAAAACCCAGCATCAAGTGGAAGACTGCATCGCCCCAACATAAGAAATACAGATTTGCAAAACTTTGATAAGCACTTTACACTTATTTGGCTACCATGTAAGAACAGAAATAATCATCCCTAAGATGGGAAAATGCTAATGAATAATCATTTCTAAAACTAGACTGGACACTTTTTGGTGCAGGGACAATACTACTCCACATTCTCCACCAGATATCCCACATCCATCCACTTCTCTCCCTCCAAGGTACTGTCCTATTCCAAGCCACCATCATCTCTTGCTTGGATTGTTACAGTAGCCCCCTAACAGGTCTCCTGGCTTCCACACTGCTCCCACAGCCTCTCCCATCTTCCCAGGGGCTGTGACCTCAGATGGAAATGCTCTTCCCTCAGATCTTTCTGGCCCCTCCTCATCCTTCAAATTTTGGCTTAAAAGGCATTTCTCAGGGAGATTTTCCTTGACCAGCCTAACTAAAATATCCTAACTACTCCCCAGTCACATCACTCATTTAATTCTTCCTTGTGGACTCACTTCTAGCTTATAATAGGCATTCAACAACTATCTGTTAAATGAATTCTATCTCTACTCTCTGGCCATCACTTCCACTTTCCTGGTATTAAAGAGTGCAGGTGCTCTGGCAGCCTTACAACACCCTGCTTAAAGATGCACACACAATTCAGTGGAAAAAAAGGACGTTCCGCAAAAAAACCAACTTGATGTTTATTCATCAGAAACAGTTCACGTTACATTTTCTATACCCTCAATTCGTGTTTGAGCAGAGCAGTGTCTGATCCACGTTTTTACAGTACATGTACATGCATTAGATTCCCAAAACTTTTAAACAACGTAGCTTTGTTATCTGCAGTGCGACCTTGGGCCAACTTTTTAAACGTCTTTTTTCTTCAGTTTCCCCACCAGTGAAAAGGATAAGAAGTATTAGCCAACGCAATCTATGGACAAAACCAAAAAACAAAAAAACAGAGGCATGGACAGTTGCTAAGGCAACAGCAGCCAAACAAAGATGCACTATACCAGGTATGTAGTAATTGGGGGGAAAAGGCTCAGTCTTTAGGCCTAAGTCCTTGACAGAGGTCCTCTCCCGGGAAACAAAACGGCCTCCTCTCCAGGAAGGGGACTGTCCCGCATTCCCCTGCAGAGGGAAGGTCACCCACAAGGCTGCACTCGGGCCAGCGCTCCCCAGGGCCTGATTTCCTCCTCCTCTCTGCTCCGTCAGACCAGAGACGCTGGCTAACAGTCCTCACCTGCCAGCTCTCGGGGGTTCCCGAGGAGGCGGGGTGGGAGGCGGCGCCCACTCAAGGACAAGAGGAGAAGGAGTCGGTTGGGCCAAAGAAAACAGTCTCGTCAATAAACAAACTCCGGGGACCAAGGCACCTCAGCCTTCTCACCCAAACACAACCTCACCTTCTCCCTGGAGCCGCCGAGGCTGCCCTGCAGAATTGTCTACACCCCGCCGACCCCTTCAGAGGCCAGGTTTCTTATTCAATATGGCGGCCTCGGGTATCTCAGTCAGCCGGGCCTGGAAGAACGGAAAGCCGGGAGGGACTAGAAACCCCAGTTCGACAATTTCTCGTTTAGATTGAGCTCGGCAACTTCCGTCAGCTTGACAGAAGGCGGGGCGGAGGGCGTAGCAGCCGGGAGGAAGCGGGGGCGGGATAAGGGGGCGGGCTCGGACCTCAGTTCCGCCGGAAGTAACCTGGCGCCCGAGGCCGAGCGTCTTCCGTCATTTCCGGCGCTTCAAGGGGCGGTTCCGGTAGTCTTCGCAAACCTTGGAGGTAGTAATTTAAGCAATGCCCATTTTAGTAATTGATTTGCAAACACAAAGAAAGCTCGGCAGATAATTTGTGGGCCATTAATTAAGAGCTCTTGATTTTTACGTTGAGAAATCTTAACGTACTTTACTTTTAACCTTTAACCTGCTGCTGGGGGCATCGGAGAGAAACGCCTCCGTGTCTATATAAGGCATTTCCGGCCTCATTGCGGGCCTTTTTCCCTCTTAGCGCTCGGCAGCGACCGTCTGCGCTCCTCATCCTCCGCTGCCGCCCAGTTCCCTGTCAGCCATCGCCATGGGTTTTGGAGACCTGAAAAGCCCCGCCGGCCTCCAGGTGCTCAACGACTACTTGGCGGACAAGAGCTACATCGAAGGGTGAGCTGACGGGCCGGGGTCGGGGCAGGGCCGGGAGCAGTGGTGCCACGTGGCGCGGCCTCGGCTGCGGCTGGAGGAAAGGAAGCCCGACCCCAGGGCTCTCCCGCGGGAGGGGACAAGGGTTAAAAATGTGCTTTGTTTCGGCTTACTTGACTCCACCAGGTGTTTCCGCGTCTTTGCTTAATTAACAAATGTAAACCTGTAGGTCCACGTTAGCGATTGCAATTTCTGAGGTCTGAGTGGCAGTTGTGTCTCAGGAGAGCTCGGAGAACCAAATAAATGATCCCTGATCCTAAGGAACTTATTTTTTACAGAAAACTAAAGCTGCTTAGGTAGCCCGGTAACAAGAGGGCGAATTGCCACTAATTAATTTGACGGTCGTAGCGTTTGTCGTTCGTTGGCTGGTGTTTGTGGTTTTTCTTTTAAAGGCGTGTGTAATTAGTTTTGCATCATTGGCAGGTATGTGCCGTCACAAGCAGATGTGGCAGTATTTGAAGCAGTCTCCGGCCCACCACCTGCCGACTTGTGTCATGCCCTACGTTGGTATAATCATATCAAATCTTACGAAAAGGAAAAGGCCAGGTAAAAGTATCTTTGTGTTTATCTGAAGAATAAAATGCTTTTTAAGCTTAAACTCAGGGTTTTCACGTGACAAGTTAGGGTTCAGGCTACTTTAGTTTTGTGGGGATATTGTAAATTAAATTTCTCTGTGACTTTAGAAGGCCAAGAGGCTGAAATCTTCCGTTTTTTCATGTAACAGGTAGAACATGACAATTTCGAAGAAAAAATTAGTCAATCTAAGAAATAGAAAATTTTATTCAAGCCACACTGAGGATTATAACCTGTGAAAAGCCCCTAAGAAACCTTTGAAAACTGTTCTGTGCATATAAGTGTTTTTTTTTTTTTTTAATTTATTTATTTGTGGCTGTGTTGGGGTCTTTGTTGCGGTGCGCTGGCTTGTCTTGTTGCGGAGCACAGTCTCTAGGTGCGCGGGCTTCAGTAGTTGTGGCTCACGGGCTCAGTAGTTGTGGCCCATGTGGCTTCAGTAGTTGTGGCACATGGACTTAGTTGCTCCGCGGCATGTGGGATCTTCCCAAACCAGGGCTCGAACCCGTGTCCCCTGCATTTACAGGCAGATTCTTAACCACTGCACCACCAGGGATGTCTCTGTCCATATAAGTTTTTGTTTTGTTTTGGGTTTTTGTGTTGTGTTTTGTTTTTTTTAACATCTTTATTGGAGTATAATTGCTTTACAATGGTGTGTTAGTTTCTGCTTTATAACAAAGTGAATCAGCTATACATATACATATATCCCCATATCTCTTCCCTCTTGCATCTCCCTCCCTTCCACCCTCCCTATTCCACCTCTCTAGGTGGTCACAAAGCACCGAGCTGATCTCCCTGTGCTATTCGAGCTGCTTCCCACTAGCTATCTGTTTTACATTTGGTAGTGTATATATGTTCATGCCACTCTCTCACTTCGCATATAAGTTTTTAAGACAAGGTTGCGCATTAAATAATGTATTATTGACAGTTAATACAATCCAGATCTACAGGTACAAAGTGAGTAGTGGGTCATGGGTCATCATGGCCCAAGATTCAGAAGGAATGTTATCTCCTCAGGAGGGCTGGTTAATGCAGATGCACAATACACAGTTTAGAGGAGGGAGGTGGCCCAAACAGGCAAAGAAAATTTTTATGTTTAAATTTTTCTTGTCTTGCCACAAAATATGAATTTTAGTTCATCAATGACAGCAATTTAGCTTTTCCCCACACTGGCCTGCCCGTGTGCCTGACCTTGACCTGGGGACCCACCTCTGGGTGAGGGGTGGCTCATTCTTTCAGTCCTTTGCCATTTTTCTGAAACTGCTGACAAGGATGGAAGTTTGGGCAGGTGGACTCCAGTTCACTGAGAATGGAACTGAGTGTACTTAATGAAATCTCAAACAGGAAAACTCATTCTGAGAGTAAATCTTTGTGCATATTGAATATAGCATTTCACATGCTACCGACGTTTGTTAGGTGAGGAGCTAAACATGTAAAAGCATTTACCTGGGAATGTTGAAGGGTAAATTCTTGGTGCAAAAGGGGTCTATTGAGAAGTTGTAATGAAAACAAGTTCTCATGTATTGTTTGAAAAGGGACATCATACCGACCTAATAGTAGCTAGCTGATTAAATTTTTTTCAAGCCTGCCAGGAGTGAAGAAAGCTTTGGGCAAGTATGGCCCTGCTAACGTGGAAGACACCACAGAAAGTGGAGCTACAGATAGTAAAGATGATGATGACATTGATCTCTTTGGATCTGATGATGAGGAGGTATGGCATAAGTTGACATTTGTGCGTATCATTGTGCTTAGGCACAGGCTCTGTAGCCAAAGTGCCTGGGTTTGAATCCTGGCTTCACTTTATTACCTGCCTTTTAAAAATTCTCACTGGCTACATGATGAATAAAATCAAAGCACCATCTTTCGGCTGAGCTCATGATGGATTTGCTTTTTTCTGATAAAGCTGGTCTGCTTTAAGCTGAGGACCCACCAGCCTTAAGCTGAGGAACAACCAGCTTTGTGAAGTATATTAAATTTTTTTTTCACAGGAAAGTGAAGAAGCCAAGAGGCTAAGAGAAGAACGCCTTGCACAGTATGAGTCAAAGAAAGCCAAAAGTAGGTCATTTTATAATTTGTGTTTAACTTAATTGTTTTCATAATAATGTGAATAATCTTTTTCAAAGACTGATTCCCAAAGTAATTTCCTTTCTTCCCCATTCCTTGAATATGTCAGTATTTCAAAACCTTCTGTTGAAGTGGAGCTTCAAAACTTCCACAGCTACTGGTCTGCAGCTGTTTTTATGGTAGCAGCTGTGGCATTCCTCTGTGGGAAAGAAACTGTTACATAACTAAACACCTCTTTCTCAGCAAAATAGAAAGTGGGCATATGTGTGACAAACACAAGGTGTATTTTCTATAGTTTTATGTGGCTAAGGAGATGATCCATATTTAGAAACAAATTAAGATTTGTTAAGTGTCTTGAAGTAGGGCAAAAATAATTATTTGAATAATGCTGTTTCTTGTACTCATTTTTAGAACCCACACTTGTTGCCAAGTCTTCCATCTTATTAGACGTGAAACCTTGGGATGATGAGACAGATATGGCAAAACTAGAGGAGTGCGTCAGAAGCGTTCAAGCAGACGGCTTAGTCTGGGGCTGTTGTGAGTTTAGTCTTTGCCTTTTGACACTGGCATCTGGAGTTTGCATAGTTTCAACCTTTGTCACTCAACAGGACTTTTCTAACTAAGATTTTTCTTGATGCTCTTTTCAGCTAAACTAGTTCCGGTGGGGTATGGAATTAAAAAACTTCAAATACAGTGTGTAGTTGAAGACGATAAAGTTGGAACGGATATGCTGGAGGAGCAGATCACTGCTTTTGACGAGTATGTGCAGTCTATGGACGTGGCTGCGTTCAACAAGATCTAAAATCCATCGTGGATCAGTGCTCTTAAATAAAAGCTTGAAAGACACCCTTGGCTCTTGACTTCTAAATAAGAGGATGGTATTTATTTATATTCCTTCCATTTTGAAGGAAGAAATTTAATGGATGGATAATTCATAAATAATATAAATTTGGGTCCGCATTGTCGTTCGACGTTTAGCCCAAAAAAGGAGGGAACTACCTGTTATAAATACTGTGACTATGCATAGATGTAGAGTAGACTTTATAAACAAATTAACAGAAGTGGACTCAGTACAACTTCTTTACCCATTAGTGATGTCCTCAGTGTGTGATGATACAACTTTTTTTTAAAAATCAATTTATTAATTTATTTATTGGCTGCGTTGGGTCTTTGTTGCTGCATGCAGGCTTGCTTTGGTTCCGTTGAGCGGGGGCTACTCTTCGTTGCGGTGCGCGGGTTTCTCGTTGCGGTGGCTTCTCTTGTTGCGGAGCACAGGCTCTAAGCATGCAGGCTTCAGTAGTTGTGGTTCACGGGCTCAGTAGCTGTGGCTTGTGGGCTGTAGAGCACAGGCTCAGTAGTTGTGGCGCACGGGCTTAGTTGCTCCGCGGCATGTGGGATCTTCCTGGACCAGGGCTCCAACCCGCGTCCCCTGCATTGGCAGGCGGATTCTTTTTTTTTTTTTTTTTTTAATTTTTATTTATTTATTTATGGCTGTGTTGGGTCTTCGTTTCTGTGTGTGGGCTTTCTCTAGTTGTGGCAAGTGGGAGCCACTCTTCATCACGGTGCGCGGGCCTCTCACTATCGCGGCCTCTCCTGTTGCGGAGCACAGGCTCCAGACGGCAGGCTCAGTAGCTGTGGCTCACGGGCCTAGTTGCTCCGCAGCATGTGGGATCTTCCCAGACCACGGCTCCAACCCGTGTCCCCTGCATTGGCAGGCGGATTCTTAACCACTCCGCCACCAGGGAAGCCCCCGATGATACAACTTTTACCGCAGTATTTCAAGTGTTTATATTTGCCTTGTTTTTTAAAAGAAATTGGGGAGGTAAACTTGACTGAAATTTTTGTAGTAAGAGGTTTGTTTTTTTTTTGACCACGTCACGTGGCTTGTGGGACCTTAGTTCCCCGACCAGGGATCGAACCCAGGCCCAAAGCAGTGAAAGCACCCAGTCCTAACCACTGGACCACCAGGAAACTCCCAAGAGTTTTGATTTTAGGTAATTAGTCCCATATATATTGGTTCAAGACCTTGCCCTTTGCAAGTGATTACAAAGTTACTTAATATCTGAGCTAGCTTTCCTCGATGAGAATGTTGGGAGTACCTTAAAGAATCATGAGAAATGAGTCAAAAACAGGAAAGTGCTCAGGTCAATACACATAGCAAATAATGTCATTTGCCAGGTCATGAAACATTTGGAGATAAAGGAATTAAATGCCAGGACTAATTTATAGTTAGTAACCAGTGACTTACAATGACTGACAAAGTAATTTGTTGTGACCTAGCATCTTCAAGTTAGGGGTTACTTGTGACTAAGAAAAAAAAATCACATTTACAAATCCTACCTAAAATTAATGTTAAGTTATGAGTTGGCATGTGCGATTTACTAAAGGACACCTAACCCAGGGGAGGGGAGGATTCCCAGAGTTTGTCGAGGCAGATGTTGTAAATTTAAGGGATGCTTCCTGTACTGTTGAGGGAGAAGTTGTGTTGAGCATGTGACTTTGAGTAGTAGTGTGTCCTGGGAGGGAGGCTATATGGGTGACTGCTCCCTCGGCTGCGGTTCATAAGCCTGGCTTGGGTGTGGAGGTGGGACAGCTTACCTGGGTTTGTAAGTCTGATTGAGCCTGTTGGGGTGCAGAGACGTCAGTACTAAGGTGGCGCTGCAGGTGAGTGTACTCAGGATGGTATTGCTGTAGTCAGGTGAGGTGAGAGTCCAGTATTGGAAACCGCTGCATCTTAACAGTTAATTTGGGATGTATCGAACATTTGAGTATATATTTTTTAGAGTAGTAGTTTTCACAAAAGTAGAGCTTGGGAATTGTAGACCTCTAAAAATCTTCATTTTGTAGTCTCTCTGTAGGCCAAGGAGATTGAATGTTTGAGGTCCAGGTTTTCCTAGCAGAACCAGACGATGCTGTTTCCTTCCCTCTCAATCTGATTTTCTTTGTATGTGGCCAACCAACTTGAATGTGGGAAATTGTTTAAATTCTAAAGAAAATGTGTACTCAATCGGACATGTATGTACTGATGAATAAAATCACCTTCAACATTTAGTCCAACAGACCCAGTCTGAAATCACTGGGGAAATTTTCAGGTTGTCAGTATCGTGAGAGCCAGCAGAGGGCAGCACTTCATTTTCTGGAGAACAGGAGAGCCCAGGGATTCTAGAAATGCTGTGGAAAAGTAGAGGTGTAGTAGTGAATAGCCAAAAATAATTCACAATCACTGTAATGAGTAACAGATAGCTTGATTGAGTACCAAAGAGCTTGGCCAAAACGTTAAGTATTAAAATTTATTAATGATAAAAAAAACCCAATGATTAAAAATGGTTAAAAGTTAAAAAATTTAAATAGTCAATACAAACCACAGCTGTCTTGTGAATCTTAATGAATGATGAAGCATGTGACTTTAAGATCTTGACTCCACGGCCTTGAATAAAAAATGTGTTTAATAGTACCTTTTTTTTTTTTTTTTGTATTTATTTATTTTTGGCTGTGTTGGGTCTTCGTTTCTGTGCGAGGGCTTTCTCTAGTTGCGGCAAGCGGGGGCCACTCTTCATCGCGGTGCGCGGGCCTCTCACTGTCGTGGCCTCTCGTTGCGGAGCACAGGCTCCAGATGCGCAGGCTCAGTAATTGTGGCTCACGGGCCTAGTTGCTCCGCGGCATGTGGGATCTTCCCAGACCAGGGCTCGAACCCGTGTCCCCTGCATTGGCAGGCAGATTCTCAACCATTGCGCCACCAGGGAAGCCCCTAATGGTATCTTTTAATGTCATTTTAAAAGGTAGATAATACATTAACATCATTCAAAATTCTAGAGGTTATACGGTGACATCTCCCCTGTCCCCCAGGTCTCCCATTCACTTCCATAAAAGCAACCAATGTCACCAGTTTTTTAGGTCTTTCCAGAGCTAGTCTAAGCATACGTGCAGGCTAATTGTAGCATATGATACAAACTTCTGCATCTTAAGTTTTGTCCATAGAAATAGACTTGGATATTTTGGAGATTATATCTTGGATATTTTGTATCGGTACATAAAAGATTTCCTCATTTTTTAACAGTTACAGAATCCATTGTCTCATATCTTATTGAATCAGTCTAGTTATTGGAGCTTTAGTTTGCTTTCAGTTTTTTGCTATTATGAGCAATGCTCACATATTCATGTGAGCCAGTATACTGAATGAACTGTTTTTGAACCAGTGGGTTCAGAAGGCACAGGTGTACATAAAGAGACTTTTTTTTTTTCTGTTTCTGGCTTTGGAATAAGAACGCACCTTTTTTTGCATGCTCCATAAGTGATTACATGACCCTGAAACCTTGTTTCTTTTTCACATTCAGCCATCCCTAGTACAAGGACTGGGCAGTGTGGGAATTCAAAACTGATTCATTTAGTGTCACTATGTTAGATGC
The DNA here is from genome assembly GCF_028023285.1 of Balaenoptera ricei. Lineage (NCBI taxonomy): Eukaryota > Metazoa > Chordata > Mammalia > Artiodactyla > Balaenopteridae > Balaenoptera > Balaenoptera ricei. Next base: position 91,818,473 of record NC_082645.1, read on the forward strand.
TATAAAAATACAAAAGGATTAAGAAAATAACCATAAGGGTTATTCAAACCCTTAGGGTGGTTCTTCAAACCACCCTAAGGGTGGTTCAAACATACTTAAAATTGTTAAGAATAAAAGTAATTTTGTGATTAAACAAGTACAGTCATCCCTCAGTATCCGAGGGGGGATTGGTTCCAGGAACCACCCCGCAACCCTCAGGTACCAAAATCCTCAGATACTCAAGTTCCTTATATAAAATGGTGTAGTATTTGCATATAACCTACTAATATCCTCCAGCATTAAGTCATCTCTAGACTACTCATAATACCTAATACAATGTAAATGCTATGTAAATAGTTGCCAGCAGGCGACAAATTCAAGTTTTGCTTTTTTGCAACTTCCTGGACTTTTTTCAGATATTTTTGATTTGTGATTGGTTGAATCTGTGGGTGTAGAACCTGCAGATAAGGAAGGCTGACAATAATCCAAAAGTGCAGAGGGTCAGGGAAGGCTAGAATTAAAGTATTTTTAGAGGAGTTAGGACTTGAGCTGGACAGACCTTAATCAGTAATTCGTTAAAAAAAAAAAAAAAAATCCAGGATGGTGTGAAAGGCAGAATGATAAAGGCAAGAATGAGAACAGAGGTTTGGGAGGCAATTAGACCAGTTTGGCTGGATTTTGCAGTGTCAGTTTGGGATTAGATAGGGCCCGGTTGTAGAGGCATCTGAATTATAGGCTGGCTCATTCTGTGAGGGCAATGGGAAGCCTGGTTTCCAAGCCAGAGAATGACAAAAGCAAAGCAGAGGTGGAGGTGGGAGTGGGTGGGAGCGGTGGAGGGTGGTGAAATAGATGAGAGGAATTAAGAGGGACAAACTTCGGTTATAAAATAAGTCACGGGGATATAATGTACAGCATAGGGAATATAGTCAGTAAAATTGTAATAACTTTGGTGACAAGTGATTACCAGACTTACTGTAGTGATCAATTTTAATGTTTATAGATGTCAAACCACTATGTTGTATGCCTGAAACTAATATAATATTGTATGTCAGCTGCATTTCAGTAAAAAAAAAAAAGGCAGAGCTCCGATCTGGAGATGATGTGGATAGAATCAGGGAAATAAGAGGACTGTTTTAATAAACAGAAAGGGCTAAATTATGGCATATGTGAAACATTTTATAAATTTAATATATTTACTTTAGAAAGTAATGGAGACTATAGCAGCATTGAAAAATGCTTGATTTTTCATTGACTGTAACTATAAAAAGATAAACTATGGACAAAGACACAGATACCAAAAGAGTTGCATTAATGTTTTGGGATGTATGTATAAATTTTTTCCAAACAAATACATTTGGCAATGGCAGTTATTGTCCTTAGAACAAAAAAGGAAAAAAAATGCATGCCTCACATACACTGTCTAATATGAACCCCATTATAAGCCTGTGAGATAAAGGCAAACACTGTTATCAGCACTTACAGATGAGGAGACAACTCTGAAAGATGATTCCCCAGTTATCCACCTAGTAAGTGAGAGAGGAGGAACTCAAAACCAGGTCTTCATGGGCCAGATAATGTATTGGCAATAGAATGGGGAAAGTTCTTCATCCCTGCTTTCAGACAATTTGATTCTGTTTCATGTAACCCTTTCTTCATACCCTCAATTAGGAAAAGTAAGAACATTAAAATCACATAAGTGTAAACCTAAAATGAAAATTGAGACAGATAAACAGATATTCTCTCAATACATGCCCTGTATAGATGATATTAGTTGCATTTAGAAAATGTCCCAAATGGAAGTCTGGCATTTGGAATGTCATTGGCCTGAATAGCTTTTAGTAAAGTGAAAATCAAAGGAAACTGTCCGTAGACTTCTAAGTACGCATTGCCTAAAGAACTACTGCTCACATGTGAGGATATTGAAGAACTATGAGTTACTATTCAAGCCTGATTCCAACCTGGGAATCTTCTATCCTCATGTTATCCCTATAAAATGGGACTAGTCTCTCTTTTCTGAACACAGCCTGTTTTCCAGCCTCTGAACATTTGCTCTTGCTATGCCACCTACCTGAAATAGCCTTTTTTTCACCTGCACTTGTTAAATTTATAGTCATTCTTCAAGATGCACTTAAATTACCTCTTTCAAGAAGTCTTTCAGTCTACTTTTTCCTGCCCCTTGCAGCCTCTCAGCCCATATCCTTTCATAGTATTTATAAACTATGTAAATTAAAAAAAATTTTTTTAGAAAACATTTTATTTATTTGGCCACACCTCGCGGCTTGTGGGATCTTAGTTCCCTGACCGGGGATTGAACCCAGGCCCTAGGCAGTGAGAGCACGGAGTCTTAACCACTGGACCACCAGGGAGTTCCCAATAAACTTTATGAATTTTTTAATAAAATTTATAAATTTTGAAGTTCTTTGTGTAAGTTCCCTTATTCTGCCTATGAGATTTTTACATTCATTCAAGAGGAAGAAGGGATCTAACATTTACTAGGTAATTACTGTGTCAGAAGGTGCCAAGAGTTTCACCGAATAAGTATAATACCAGGTAATATATTAATATTAGGTATTTATAGGGCTAAGCACCACTTTTAGTGCTTTACCTGTGTCGATTCATTTAATTTTCATAATAACCCTATGTGGCGGTTACTACTATTGTGATCCCATTTTGCAGATGGGGGAAACTGAGGTCTAGAAATTTGGATTAATTTAGCCAAGGTCATAGAGCTAGGATATATTGGAGCCATAATGCAAAGCCAGATATCCTGCCTCTGGAGTCCCTGAAACTTGCCCCCTGTTTCGAAGAGCTTCCTTCCATCGAGAGGGAGCCAGGTCTGTCTGGTTGGGTTTATGCCCCAGTCCCTGGGAGCCCTAAGATTCTTTATTCTCCCGCCAACTAAGCATTGAGCTTCCTTGCTTCCTCCTCAGATTGCCCCAGTGCCCTCCTCTCCTCCAGCCTCTCTGTCCTTTCAGTCACTCATCCTGCTCATTAGGGGTCATTAGACCTCTGGAGAGCCCCACTATCCAGATTCCAGCTGCCAGGGGAGGAAGCTGGCTGGGGAGTCTCCAATGCTGGGTCTAAGCTTGGGTCCTATGCTACACTTTAGATCAAGCTGAGAATAAAAAAATTAACTCCTGTTTCTGCTGGAAAGTTCCTGCCCTGGTTGCTACTTTCTACTAGTAGATTCCTGTAAGTCACATCCCCACTATCAGCTATTTAAAAAGCCACTAAAACTGGAGTTCTTAGCCTAGGGTACAAGGATCCCCTGAAATTTTATTTAAAAGCATTTTTCTGGGGAAAGGACCCATAACTTTCAATAGATTTTCAAATGAATTCAGAGTATTTATTAATTCTGACTTTTCAAGTTAGTTATTATTTATTTATTTATTTATTTATTTATTGGCCATGCTGCGAGCCTTGCGGGATCTTAGTTCCCCGACCAGGGATCGAACCCAGGCCCCTGGCACGGAAAGCTCGGAGTCCTAACCACTGGACCACCAGGGAATTCCCTCAAGTTTTCTTTTTCTATTCTAGAGCCAATGATACTTTCCAGGATCTCAAATATTTTCATAGGCCTCTGGAAAGCTCCCAGGCCCTAGATACTGTGCCCGTAGCCCGTAGCGTGGGAAAAACGAACAGCTTTGCACGGGTTCCTAACTCACAAAGCTTAGGAAGCACCGCCCTGAAATGTAACTTCCAGACCACCACCAGCTCTGTAATGTACTTTTGCCCCTGGTTGCTTAATCCCCTTCCTTCCTGCTCCTCAGCCTTCCTCTTTCTCCCCCAGCCTTGAGAGTCAGTGTCTCCCTTTGCCCAAACTAGGGATGAACCTACAGAATTCTCTTCTCTTTCTTGGATCCTCCAGCTTTTCTCCTCATCCTGGGAGCCTATCCATTGAGGGTCGAGGGGGACACTGGAGTGGAATATCGCAAGCCCTGGTGGTGCAGGGGCGGGGTTCAAGGGTGCACAAAGGGCTGGAAACTCACAATGAGCCTTTCTCTCCTTGTCTTCCCTTAACCCATACTGAGTATGGCAGAAGCCAGGAAGCTTGGGAATGACAGAAATTTGGGATATGCTGAGCTATGCCACACATTTTTTTTCTTGGAATAATTTCCAAACAAGATCTGATTGTTGCATGGGGCTAACAGTAAAGAACAGAGCCAATAAATGATCTGATATTAGCATTTCTAAAAGCTATGAGATGAAATAAAAAAGGATACCGATTCAAGGAATAACATAGCTCCCCTCACGACTTTCAAAATAAAACCGAGAAATTATAGAAAATTACATGTTTTAAAAATTGCAGTAAATAGAAGAGTTTGTATTCATAAAAGACAGGGTACAAGCAGAGACGTGGAAAAGGAGCAGGATCTTTAGGAAACCCCAGTGGCAAGGACATAGATTTCCAGTGTTTCTTCACCTGCACACTGGAGGCCATCTCTTTCCTCTGAACAGTCTACACTTGTCTTGGCTCTTTTATGGCACTTACTACTCTCTACCTTGTTTTAGGATTGTTTTTATGCAAGTTTAATCTCACCCCCTAGAAGTACCTTATGCATCTTGGCGTCCCTCACAGTATCTGTCTACCATGGTTCTGTATAACTCTTATTCATCTATTTGCTAAAGGCATAAATGAATAGAAGTCAAAATACTATTAGCCTTAAATGCAACAGATTTGCACCATGAAGAGGTCACTGACTTAAAGGTATACTTTATTGGTCTTAGAAATATAGGAATGGAAGGTAGAAATATATCAATATGTCATACATACTTTATTTTCCTGAAATCATTCTGATATTGAGCTGGCCTATCTACTATCTGGATGTCAGTGTTTCATGTTTATAGCAATCTTATACTTATTTGCATACATACATACTCAGAATTTTGCAAAAACATTAATGTTTATAATGATATCGCGGGGGATTAAAGATGGGCATATATCCCCATTGAGGGGTAGGGTGTATGTCCCCTCCCTTTGAATCTGAGCTGGCCAGTGACTGCTTTGGTCAGTAGAGTACCGTGGAAGTGATACTGTGCCAGTGTCTGGCATAGCCTTTAAGAGGAGTAGAAATTTCTACCCTGGTCTCTTAGAGCCCTACATTGCCATATAAGTCTGGCTAACCCTGAGGTGCCATGCTGGAATACCCGTGTGAAGAAAGGAGAGGAGAAGATAGAGGAGAAGAGGGGAGGAGGGAAGGGGAGGAGAGAGAGGGGAAGGAGAAGGAAGGGAAGGGGATGGGGAGAAGGGAAGAGAGCTGCTCAGCCAGTCGGGTCATCCTGGTCCAGCTGAGGCTCCGGATATTGCGAAGCAGAGAGGCGAACCTCTCTTCTGTGCCTTGTTTAAATTGCTGATCCTCAGAATTGTGAGATATAATAATAATAATAATAAAAAATTGTTATTTTAAGCAACTAGATTTTGGGACAGTTTTAACCTACTATAACCAACTGTTACTTTAATTCATAAATGCAATATACAGATTACATGAAATAAAGAAATTAAGTACATATGTTGTATTTTAAGACTAGGTCTAATAGGTTACTTGTGCAAAATTAAAGTGAGCTTAAGCACACATAGTTTTATATTTTTGAAATTAGTCATATATTTAATATTAAGATTTAGAACTTTAAAAAAGTCATTAAAATTGAAAAAAGAGTGTTAATTAATCCATTACAGTATAATTAGCAAGAATAACACAGATAATTTAAGTTGCTGAAACAAACCCGAAGATCCTTCTTATGTTTTATATCAATAGAAAAATATGATGCCAATAAAATGACCGAAAACAATAAAAAGATACAGTCAGCTCTATGTCTTGGACCCAAACAATACGAAAGCATCTGTCAGGGGACCCACACGAAAGCCATATACTGATTTGTGGAAGAGTAAGAATTCACTGGGCTGTTTCCAGGAGACACAAACTCTTGGTTTCAGAGTTCCTGAGCTGTTCGCTCACTGTGCCAGAACAACTCACTTCCCACAGCGTATATTTTAGTATCTCAGCAACTGAGGCCCGAAAGCGTGCTTGGAACTTCTTACTAATTAAGACATAAAGGATGGGGTTCAAGCAACTATTGAGGAATGCCAAGCCAGTGGAGAGGGGGATTCCGGCCTGCAGCACCTGGTGGAAATAGCTATTGTGGTGAATCGTGAGCTCCCAAATGCTAAACAGGTGATAAGGAGTCCAGCAAATCAAAAAGGCAATGACCACAGCCAGGATGGTCCAGAAGTGCTTACTGGAGATCAGGATGCTTCGCTTCTTCACCTTGAAGATGAGGCACAAGTAGCAAATGCTCATTGTTAGAAGAGGGAAGAGGTACCCAACAATAACTTTCACCCAGGTCAGAATATGATGCCTCATCAACGTGAGGTCAGGATCATGCTCGTGGAAGTTGTTATAGCAAAGAGTGTGGTTATTGAACTCCAGAGTGTCCCGGAAAAACAGGGCTGGACCACCCATTAGTGAAGCCAAAAGCCAAACAACTATAATAACAATCAGAGAGTTCCTTAGGGTCCGGTACCGATGAGATAAGACAGGGTGGATCAAGTAGATATAGCGGTCCAGGCTTATCACCGTCAGGAAGAAAACACTGGCAAACATGTTCAACTGGGCAATGAAGGAATTGGCCTTGCACAACCAGATGCCAAAGGGCCAGTGGAAATTCATGGCCACATAGGAGATGTACAGGGGCAGGAAGAGAAGAAAAATGAAATCTGCAATGGCTAGATTGAGGAACCAGAGAGTGGTGACTGTTTTCTTCCACTTGAATCCCGTAAACCAAATGACAAGGGCATTTCCTGGAATGCCCAGAACAAATGCCAAACAGTATAACACGAGGGAGACCCAGTGAACGACTCCTAGGTGTGCTTTCTCCTCCAAATCAGTCTCTGGGGAGTAATATTCCAGGGCATAGGAGTAGTTCTCAAAGTCTTCAAATAATGTTTCCTCTAGATCTTCCATGACCTTGCTAAATGCAGAATGAAGAAATCTATGGAAGCAAATTTAAAAAGAAAGAAAACAATTTTTAAAAGAACAAATGTTTAGTGAATGATACAGAACGTAAGGATAAAAATATTTTATCTTAATAGACACTAATAACAATTTAGGACCAAAAGGGGGACGTAACCATAGAAGTAGAGATTTTTTAAACAAGAGGAAGCTATGAAAAAAATACTTATTTGAAATATTTGGCAAAATGTTTCCTAGAAAAAAATGTACTCTTCCAAAATGGACACAAGCAGAAACAAAACCTGAATAGACTTACAACCATTAAAGAAATATCATAGTTAAAAAAATGTTTTTCATCTTATGAACTAGAAATAGTATATTTCTTGGTAGGACTTGTGATTAACACTCCAGGTGTCTAAGTCTCAGTGGACCTAAGTTTTGCTATAATTATTCTCAAAGCTGTGAGAGTTTATTTTTGTAAAGTATTCAGTAAGTGCTAAATTGAAATGATTGACTCTATAGGTACAATTCCTATGTTCATAATGCTTGTAGGGCTGACTAGAGAGACTCTAACATTTAACAAATATTTATTAAGTTCTTACCAGGCATTATTATTTTATGGAAGATGCAAAAGAAAACAGATGAATACTTATGTGGTGATGACTTCAAAATCCTTATTTGTACCCTGACTTCTTAAGATCTAGACAAGAGTTCCAATTGCTTCTTTGGCTTATCCACCTGGATGTCATGGGCAAGCACTGGAGATTTTGACCCACTGTTTTGCACCCATGGATGTTTTGATTCTAGGTTTATACATTCAAATATGTTCATCAGAATTATATCAATATGGAAGGCTTTTCAACTACAAGATATATTTTGGAATGAACTTGACTATGACCACTTAATTTCTATATTAATTTCCTATAGAGTGCAGTTAAGCTTTATTTAAATTTTTTATTTTCCTGAAATTTCTTTGTTTTGAATTAATTCAAAGTAATTCTTTTCTACATTACAACAAAGATTTGATTTATTAATCAGTTTTGTTTATTTCTATTTTTTTAACATCTTTATTGGAGTATAATTGCTTTACAATGGTGTGTTAGTTTCTGCTGTATAACAAAGTGAATCAGCTATATGTATACATATATCCCCATATCTCCTCCCTCTTGCGTCTCCCTCCCACCTTCCCTATCTCACCCCTATTTTGTTTATTTTTATCCATACCAAATGTTATCTATTATAATTTCATGCAAAGTATGTTTTCTTTTGTGGCCTTTTTTTTTTTTCCCTGCTATCAAATCCAGTTTCCTGCGTTAAGAAAACTTGAATGTCAATTTTTCAACCAAAAAAGTTTACTGGGTGTAAATATAGCTTCATCAATTTATTTTGTGTTATTTCTATCTGTAGTATTCAAAATCAAGTAGAAAGAAGACTAATAGTTATATTCATTTCATGGAGCTATAGTCATTAATGGGGTAAATATGTACAATTTGAGATTATAGTAGGGTTAGAACAAAGAGGTCAAAACATCTTGTGTTGCTCACAGCCAGCTCAAACTCCATTTGACTAACACTAAATTCATCATCCTACCTAAAATCATTTGAGGAATCTAGCAGAGCATAGTTAAAAACAAAAGCGCTTCATTAGCATTCTCCCAACCCCAGACCCAGCTAACTTCTCTTTATTTTTCAATATTTAGCTCAAATGCCACCTTTTCTTGGAAACATTTTCTGACATTACCTTCCCCCAGATAATTATAATACATAATAACAACTATTATTACACACAACAGTCAATGCTATTGGGAATTTACTAGACGCCAGGCATGTATGATCTAATTTGACCCTTGAAAGAATCATATAAAGTGGATAAGTACTATTATTATTTCCATTTCCAAGAAAAAATACTGAAGCTTCAAGAAGCTTAGTGACTTTCCCAGTTTCTCGCAACCTATAATTAGAGAGTCAAGATCTAAATTCAAATCTGTTGAACCCAGATCCTGGGCTCTTAACCACTACGACGTTCCCCTCTTCTGCCATACTTCTCTTATTGTACTTAATACACTATACTGTCATTGATTTCTCTTTAACTCCTGCCCTACCAAACTGTGAACTCCTTGTGAATGACTGTCATCTCTGTAACCCACAGTGCCTAGTACAGGTCTTAACGTATCACAGGTGCTCAACATATGCTCAGTAAATAATTGGCTCTGCTATAAAGCCTGTTCAGAACCAAATGTAATTTTAAAGCCTCAGGTGAGAGTTTGTGAGTTCACCCCTAAGTCACTCTCATTGCCAGAATCTCTCTGGCCTTGACCCACAGTTCTATCCTCAAGATCTAGACTTGTTCCTTGTCACTGAGTCCTTTCCTTCATGTGTCCAAGACTGGCTTCTTTCTTGCTACCCTTTTCTTTCAGGTCTGGGACCTTACTCTGCCCTCTTCACTCCTTCTGGTAGCTGAACCCCCTCCATGTCAAATCCTTTCCTGTCTAACCTCCAACTCCCTGTCTTGGTTTTCTGCCTGTATACTGAGACACCCTTACCTTCCTGGTGCCTATGACCTATTCTTTTAGGCTATGAGCAATTCTGAAGTCAAATGGCCCTAAATCACCTTACAAAACCCTAAGCAGTGAGTAGATGGAACTTGATTCCCCAAACATAGAAAAGCCAGTGGAGGACTTCTAATTACACAAAACCACTGTCCTCAGCAAGTCAGGAGCTTACAAAGTCATTGCTGACTGTGCTGGGCCAGAGTGGTCGCTGGGCCTGCTGAAGGATACCAACCACCCCTCATCCCATTTCTCTTGGGGAAGAGGGAGGTACCTTGAGGATGACTGATTTTTCCAAACAGAATCCCTTCAAACAGAAACCCTTGTTCCAGAGAAATTCCTAATCTTCCAGAAAGCAGATGAGTAGGTTAGATGCAATGACCAGTTCAGGCTTGGAGAAAGATCTTCAAGAGGAGCTGAATACTGTGTGGAGAAAAGGGAACCCTCTTGCACTGTTGGTGGGAATGTAAACTGATACAGTCACTATGGAGAAGAGTAAGGAGGTTCCTTAAAAAACTAAAAATAGAACTACCATACGACACAGCAACCCCACTACTGGCCATATACCCAGAGAAAACCACAGTTCAAAAAGACACATGCACCCCAATGTTCATTGCAGCACTATTTACAATAGCCAGGTCATGGAAGCAACCTAAATGCCCATTGACAGAAGAATGAATAAAGAAGATGTGGTGCATATATACAATGGAATATTACTCAGCCATAAAAAGGAACAAAGTTGGGTCATTTGTAGAGACATGGATGGACTTAGAGACTGTCATACAGAGTGAAGTAAGTCAGAAAGAGAAAAATATTGTGTATTAATACATATATGTGGAATCTAGAAAAATGGTACAGATGAACTGGTTTGCAGGGCAGAAATAGAGACACAGAAGTAGAGAACAAACATATGAACACCAAGGGGGGAAAGCAGCGGGTGGTGGGGTGGTGGTAGGATGAATTGGGAGATTGGGATTGACATGTATACACTGATGTGTATAAAATGTATAACTAATAAGAACCTGCTGTATAAAAAAAAAAATTTAATTAAAAAAAAATTGCAATAAATGCAGCTTTTTACAGCATTATACAAAAAAAAAAAAAAAAAAAAAAAAGAAGAGCTGAATACTGCCCAGCTGAATCCTTCACAACAAATACAAGCTAGGAATTCCCCTCAGACGTGAGTAGATGTTTTTGTGTGCTGGTGATGGTGAGAGGGAGGGGTGGGATGGAGAAAAGTGAGAAGTAAGGCAGAATTCAGCAACTATCCTACCAAGTCCTTGGCTAGACACACTTAACCCTTGAGGGCATATTCTTGCTTAATTATTGTACCTTGTTTGTGTATTGCTTTATAGTTTATAGGCACCTCCAGATAGAATTTCCAAACGTTACTTAGACCTACCCAAGTATCTAGAGACTAACTAACTGTATTAGTTTCCCAGGGCTACTGTAACAAAGTACTCTAAACTGGATAGCTTAAAATAACAAAGTTATTGTTTCAAAGTCTGGAGAAAACTGAAATCAAGGTGTAGGCAGGGTTGTTTCCTTCTGAGGGCTATCAGTGAGAATCTGTTCCATGCTTCTTGTCTAGATTCCAGTGGTTTGTTGGCAAACTTTGGCAGTTCTTGGCTTGTACATGCAACAAGATGTTTTGACCTCTTCGTTCTATGCCAGAGTCTCGGGCCTTCCTCTACCCTCTTTCTCTTCTTCTCATTGGCTGAATGAGGATGCAGTGATGAGCCATCATGTACCAGGTGGATAAGGAAAACATGATTGTTCACAAGATAGACGATTGGGTCCCTGGATGACCGCATGGAGCAGAGCTGCCCTACTTCTCTGAACCACCTCCTTCTGGATGACTAAGTGAGAAAATATTTCCCCCACTATTCTTTTATAGCAGCTGAACCTGTATCCTAATATAGCTTCTCTAGGCCTTGACTTTAAGAACTGTGGTGGAGACTTGTCAGTGCTCACCTCCTGTGAAAGATGTTATAAGAAACCCTTGAGGTGGGAACTATTCCTAACAATTGTCATGGTTTCCGGAAGAAAGAGAGGGGAGCTTCCCTTAGGGAGGGCAGAAAGAGGAAAAAGCTGGCTTTGTAAGGAGGATCTCTTTTACCCCAGGAATGGTCAGGGAGCCATTTAACGAACATCCTTTTTAGCCATCAAAAGAGAATGTGAGAGAGTTTTTGCAATTGATTCAATTGATTACCGTGGGCTGGTAAGACTCCTGCTTTGTAAGGAAATGAGGGGCAGATCTAGAGTTGTAATAGACCTATGTTATTTGGGCAGAGTTAAACAACCTCTGCCCTTTATTTCATAATTTAAATGTCCCAAGGGCAGGTAACTTTAATGGATGCAACAGTCCAAGTTGGGGAGACAACGGGATTTGGGTAAACCAAAAAGCAGTGGACTTGCTTTCAGTGGAGAGCAGCTACTCAGTTCCAGCCAAGTGCTTCCATGTGGGAAATGAGGGCTTAGTGTTGCCAGAGTTTTTGACAAATGACTGAATATCTATATTTTTAATGTGAAAAGTTTCCAACTCCTAAACTACTGTTTTAAAACAAAATAGTTGTGGGCTGTATTCAGCCCAGCTATAAATTTGTGACCTCTGGGGAAGGCAAACTCTTTGAAGACTCTGAGCTCTTCAAAAGTATAGGAGGAGGCTATACATGAAATAAGACAGGAACAAAAGGACAAACATATGATTGTTCTTGTATCCATAACTATTCAGGTTCATAGAGACAAAAACTAGAATGGTTGTTGCCAGGGACTAGGGGAAGAATGGAAATGGGGATTTATTGTTTAATGGGTACAGAGTTTCAGTTGGAGAAGGTGAAAAAGTTATGGAGATGGATAATGGTGATGGTTGTACAACGATGTGAACGTATTTAATGCTACAGAAGTGTACACTTAAAATGGTTAAAATGGTAAATTTTATGTTACATATATTTTCCCACAATAAAAAAAGAACAGAAAAAAAGAAGAAATTCAGAGAAGGCTTTCTGGAAGAAGTGATCTCTGTCTTGTCTTATAATTAAAGAATTGAATAAACAACACACACATATATTAGTTTTTATCTTTTGTGTATAAACACAGTAAATGTTCATTGTAGAAAAGTTAGAAAAGTATAAAGTATAAAAGGAGAAAATAAAAATTGACTTCCATAATCTCAAAAAACAAATAAATAAGTAAAAATAAAAATAAAATGGAAATAGAAACTCTGAGTTGGCCTCTGAGAATGACTTGCCTCTTTGTCCCAGCAAGGCAACCATAAGATTTAATGCTACTCGGGGCCTTTCCATAGATCCTCATTTTAACCTTCTCCAAATTGATATAAGAGATTGACTATAAGAGTTGAGACAACTCTTTTTTCCTCCAGGAAAAAAGATGCTATGTACAAGTTCCTAACTTTACTGGGTTTCTGTTAGTTACTAAGGAGGACCATGATAAGAAAGGCAATGAAATGGATCATAACCTAGAACCAGAGCTATTCCTTGGAGCTGTAACAAAGCTGGTTCTCAAGAGGAATGGTGAGGAAACTCCCTGATAAATGACCCTCATCCTGTTTTCTGCCACCTCTCATTAGATCCCTATGTCCCCACCTCATCATTGCTCTAAGTCCCACAACTTGGGCCTTTCAACTCCTACCTGTAAGCTCTGCTCTGCCCCAAACTTGAACTCAAATATGTTCCTTGTTCAAAGTGTAACTTGGCAGTCATCCTGATCCATGGTTCTCTTTCTACTTCATTCTCTGATTTGGGTAACTGGGTTATTGCCTTGTTCCTAGTGCTTGCTCCCAGGTTCCAGTTTTGGATTGCTATACCTTAGGTCCTCTGGAGAACACTGACCTCTGTTACCACATTTCCGTGACCCTGCTCCTTTGCTCTCTGGGAGGATCCATGCTTCTCTCCTACATTGGTTAGACTACTCACTTACCACCCCAGGAGGCATTGCTCTGACACTAATTCTCATCCCTTATTACCACCACCATCTGTACCAGCGGTACTCAACCAGGGACAATTTTGCCTCTCAGGGGATATTTGACAATGTCTAGAGACATGGTTGATTGTCACAACAGGGGATGGAGGATGAGGGGGGAAATGCTACTGGTATCTAGTGAGTAGAGGCCAGGGATGCTGATTAGCACCCTGTAATAGACAGCTCCCCACAACAAAGAATTATCTTGCCCCAAAAGTCAAGGATGCCAAAGTTAAGAAACCCTGATCTACACACACTGAGCTCAGTCTGAACTCCTTTCTTCTATCTCTTGCTGCTGAATCTGCTCTTTTCCCGTGGGCACCTTCATCTTGGAGTCCTGGCTTGGCCTGGTCTGCTCTATCCCACCACCAACCAACTGTATTTTATAGAGGTTGCAAACTGTTAGTCTGTGTGTTGGTCTGTGTGTCTGTGGTTGAAAAAGTGTTAAAGATGTTTGGTGTAGATGCTAATATTAAACATTAATAGACTTCACAAAAATATTGCAATTTTTAGCTTCTTTTGATAATTTGTATCATCTGGTAATAATGGGCCTGTATTTTCTGTAGCAGCATTTGCATTCCTCTCCAGACAAGGTATGTACTCTGACTTGCCATAGTCACCACCACTTCCAAATCACTCATTTATGACACTTTCCAGGATGCTGTCAGTACTTGAATTTGAAGTCTTTGCTAACACTATGCCTTGTATATAGTAAGAAATAAAATTATTGGGCTTCCCTGGTGGCACAGTGGTTAAGAATCCACCTGCCAATGCAGGGGACACGGGTTCAAGCCCTGGTCCGGGAAGATCCCACATGCTGCGGAGCAACTAAGCCCGTGCGCCACAACTACTGAGCCTGTGCTCTAGAGCCCACAAGCCACAACTACTGAAGCCTGCATGCCCAGAGCCTGTGCTCCGCAACAAGAGAAGCCACTGCAATGAGAGGCCTGCGCACTGCAAAGAAGAGTAGCCCCCGCTCGCCGCAACTAGAGAAAGCCCCCGTGCAGCAACGAAGACCCAACGCAGCCAAAAATAAATAAAATAAATAAATTTATTTAAAAAAAGAAATAAAATTATTGAAAAAAATAAAGCTATACACATATGAGGGTGCAAATGAAGTGTGTGATAATGCAATCTCAAAATAATATCTGCAATCTCAAAGTAAAAATATGGTCTGCAAAGAAAGGTTACTGCCTTGGGCATTTCTGCCAACTTAAATTTAAGGACCTACATTTAAGAACATGTATTTTTAAACTTTTAAAAACTGATATTCTGCTGTATCATCCATCATGATGTGTTATACTGATCTGTTTATTCTTAATGAGATAAGAGAGAAAGAGCAAAAAGAGGTACAGAAAGAAAATATGGGGAAATTTGCCCTCAGTTTCACAATGTGGCTATATATATACATACACAGGTACATATATGCATATACGTACATATATATATATACACTACTTTTTTTCATATTTTATTTTATTTTTTAATTTTTTTTTATACAGCAGGTTCTTATTAGTTATCCATTTTATACATATTAGTGTATATATGTCAATCCCAATCTCTCAGAGACTCAGAGGTGAAACTAGAGGGATATCTGGGCAATAGAAAAAAGGCTTGCTAGGCAGTAACCAGAAATGAAGATGGGTAGCAGGCAGACTTAGGTCTTTAAATCCAGGTTTAAAGGAAACTGCCATTTATTAAACAGGAAGAGTCAAACTGTCTTGGCTGGCAGTGACTTTCCATTGAGATGTCATACATTTTTCTCAGTTTAGAAGAGCACAATAACAATGCCAGCATGAGGCTTTAGACTTGACTGAAAAGAGGAAATAGCTACTGTATTTGTCTTAAACCATATGTGTTGCTGAAAGGCAAATAAATAATTCTCACTGAAATAAAGACTAATAAAGATCTATATGATCTTAAATCTTTAGAGTAGCCACTGAAGTGAGTGCCAGGCTGCATTGTGGACATGAATATAAACAGGTCCACCCAAGTCCATTAGAAATGTGTGAAAAATGCTTGGTGTGGAGCAAAGTTCAGAGAAGCATCCCTCAAGTTTGTGGTTTGGTTGCCAAAGAATGTGAAGAGGCGTATTTACTACAGGGATTCAGCTGCTGTGAGGAACCAAGTTATCACATTCCTGGGTTACATTTACTTCGATACTCAAGTGACTAATGTCTAGTTCTGGAGCACAGAACTGTTTATTGAATTAAACAAACTGGTTTCTTATCTATGCAGATTTAATAGATGGTAAAGCTGAAACTCTTTTCTGGATAAATAGATTTCACTACAAAGAGTTCTGGCAGAAAGAATAGTGATAAATAGTCTATAAAATCCAGATGATTTGGGGAAAGGACGTCTGGTAGAAATGTGTATCATTAAACTTTTAAATGTGGTTTTAAATGAGGCTTGGCTGTAGAGGGAAACATTTTGTTTATCCACCTTGACAAAACACAAAGATTCTTTCTGGCAGAGCATTTGGTGAATGCAGAGGGGTTCAATTTAGTTCCATGTCGTTGAGTTAGATGGGTTTTCATGGACCATTGCAGAAATGTATACCTAACAGAACCTTAAGAAAATTTAGGCTCTAATCTGCTTTGATCAGAGAGAAGGATTTGATGTTGCTGACAGTTGTCTACGTGGATTGCCTTTGTAGAGTTCCCCATACACCCTGATAAAAAAGAACTCAAGAATGTATCTCCTGTGAAATGCATCTTCCGTGAAAAGAACAGGGGCGCTTGAGGGAAACTGTAGTCTGCTTCTGACTGAATGACAGGAATGAGTAGAAAGAATCAATGGACATGAGAGAGAAACTCTTTGGTGAAAACCACAGATCCATTACCCGGCAAACATACATGGTCAGCAAACTTTATTTTTCAAGAGCCGTCTAGTTAGGGAAGAGAGATTTTGTTGAAAAGCGTGTGTGTGTGTGTGTGTGTGTGTGTATATGTGTGTGTGTGTGTGTGTGTGTGTGTGAGGGTGGGGGGAGTTATTTGAGGTCATTGCTCAATATTTTCCACTAACTATCAAATATAAACTGTATACCACACCCCAGTTTGTGCTCAAGATGTTTGGCACCAGCAGAATATTTTGCTGCCCTTTGGAAAAACGATCTCTGCTTGGAAGGTGTTGGAGCACAGTAGTATTTTATAAAGATTCCCTATTTATTCACCCAAGAGAAACCAGGGAGTTTTAAATGGAAATTGAAGGTTGAGTGTGATAGTGATGGTTCCTGGGGTTGGGAGGTGGTAGAAAGATAATTGTTGGATTGCACCTTTCTGGCCTGGCATAGCCTAACCTTGACTAAGAGAAGCATCTTGCCTATCTGTAGTTCCCATGTCATTTATTGCTTAATGCCATAGTTTAAGACAAATGACAATATTCTTTGGCATATTAGGATAAATGTAAGTGTTTTGGTTTGGCTGGAAAAGACACAACAAAAAAAGGGAGTGTTTTGGTAATGAAGGCCTTTGAAGGTCATACTTAAGCATTTGGGTTTTATTCCATTGTCAGCTGGGAGCAAATAAAAATGTTTGTAGCAGGGTGTGGCATCGCTGAATTTTTGTTTTTGTAAAGATCATCTGGTAGCAGTTTGGGAGATATTGCCACAATTGAAGTCAAAGATGGAAGGGCCTTAGGCAGTGAGAGTTAGAATGGAGATGAGGGAGACTTATTTGAAAGACATTCATTTTGGAGATTAATAGAAGCTTTCAGGAAGCTTAGCTAAGCTAGGATAACCTTCACAATAACCTTTTTTATTGAGTTGTCATTGAAAATCAACCCTGGATAGAAAAACTATAGCTAATTTCAGGCATACAAATGTTTTATTCCATTTTAAAGGCAATGGGGTGGGGGAAGAGAAAATTTTTTCTTTATGAAAAAAATACAAAAAAAAAATACAATTGAATCAAGTGCACAGGAAATGATACCTATTTTCACTCTGCTGGGATCAAGCTCTTTTCATAAAAGGCACTTGCAGGCTGATTTTCATGTCCTACCCTCAGGCTTCACTAGGACAGTTTAAGAGAACACAGCACTTATTTGAAAGGTCAACGCCTACTTACATAACAGTTGATTTAATGCTCCACCCAGAAGGTTGTGTCCGATTTGTACAATCTGTATGGCTCTGTTGATTGTGGGGAGGAAAACAGAGTGAATGATTAACCTTGGGTCAGGGAGAAACTTTCAGGCTTAATTCCTTTGCAAGACTTTAAGATAATGAACACATGGGTACAATTTAAATATCAGGCCATAAAGTGGTCTATCGCCTCTGGAATCAGAATGCCTGTCTTCAAATCCCAGTCTATTTCTTCCTGGCTGTGGAATCTTAGACAAATCACCTACTACCTTGAAGCCTCAGTTTCCTCATTTGTAAAATGAGAGTAGTAATAGTTCTAACTCATAGGGTTGCTATGATGATCACAAAAGGAAATCCTCAGAAAGTGGCTAGCTCAGTGCCTGGCACAGAAAGCATGCTCAATAATTATAGCTATTGATTACTACCAGTTTAAGACTAAAAGCAGTACACAATGGAGGGGGGTAGAGGGAAGGTAGAAAGATAACAGGATTTCTTTTTATCACTTCAGGAGAAAAATGAGAAGATTTAAGTACAGATTTTAAAACTTGTTTTGTGTGTTTTATATTTTGAAAAATATTGATCTGTATTGAGATCACACCTTGTTAGATGCCTGCCTTCTGAAGGCAGTTGGCGGACCCCTATGTCAAGCCCCCAAAGGCCACTATTATCCCCATATCTGACCAAGAGTGGTGAGAAAATAGACACTGTAAAGCATTATATTTCTCTTACTTTTTAACAAAGCTATTTTCATCTTTTGTTAAAGGTCTAGGTCTTTACCTCACTTTTCTCCAAATTTTATCTAAAGTCTGGGAAAGAATCACCACCATTAGCAATGTAATGTTTCAAAGCCTTGGTCAGAGCAGAAATCCCTAAATTTCCTTAAAAAGTGATTTCTATGTATGCAAATAATTTTTTAGCAAGAAGAAGTAGGCACTTAATTTGGAAACCTTGATGCCATAGGACTTCTGTAACTATTTTTGTAGGGCATATGACTAGATAGCTACTGGAGATCTGAAATGTTCAATTTATGTCGTGGATATTTTCATCCACATAAGCAGTCAAAACTAGAGCTTTAATCCTTTTTAGGGTCTTCTGGGCAATGTTATGTCTACTGAAGAACTGATCTTGGAAGCAGCAGCCACAACAGAATACCTACCAGATTATTAAACTGCTCAAAAATAGATACCACCCATGGTTTAGACAGTAAAAAAAGGTTGTACGTTAAAATCGTTAACCATGACCTGAAATCTCTGCAGACAAAGATATGCTTCAGAAAACTCAGGGACACCGAGTGGAAGTTTGTGCTGCTACTGTAACATACCTCTGTTTTCTGTTTCATCATTACTTGGCACTAAAGATGTTTTGGTCTTAATCACATATTGTCAATAACATTGACAGAAATCTAGGAAGAATACCCAGTTTAGGATAGAAACTGAATTAGCAGCTATTATATGCTTATTTCAATTTGTATCAATATATTTCCTTTCTAAAAAAAAAGAAGGAAGAACACTCAAGTAATTTGCAAAATGTATTGAAGTTGCAGCCACTTCACGAAACTATTCATCATCCAGAGAGGTAGTTAGTGAACTTGGTAAAGCGGGTGGAAGGGAAACTTGTTTTGGTAGCAACGGTAATGTTTTTTCAAGACAGAAGCAAAAACGTCGGGGGAGGTGGGAGGGGCAACAATTCTAGAACTTCCTCCCATTCATACAAGATTACGCCTGAAAATATTTCTGCCTTTTTTTCACTTAGAAGGAGATATAGGAGGGAGTATAGGATCAAATGTAGTAGTGGAAGATAAAATAAAGAACCAGTTGAAAGATTTGCCCATTGACAGTAAACAAACCGTTGAGTTCCAGAATCATTATTGCGATGGTTTAGAGACATCCTTCATGAACACTTTCAATTATTTGACAGTAGTGAAAGTAAAGCTAGCAGGCTCAGCATTGCACTTTATCATGGTCAATCTATATTAGGTGTAGTTTGTTGAGGTCTGCAAAAACAGATGTTGAGGAGACCATTGGAAAAAGAAGCAGTGCAAAAGAAAGGACTCCAGAGACTGAATTATATCTGTTGGAATGGTTGAAGGAATCAGTGAGAAAGGAAGACTAAAGGAGTCTGAGATTGCAGCGCTGTTTATAGTAGCCAAGATATGGAAGCAACTTAAATGTCCGTCGACACATGAATGGATAAAAAAAAGATGTGGTACATATATGCAATGAAATACTACTCAGCCATTAAAAAGAATGAAATAATGCCATTTGCAGCAACATGGATGGACCTGGAGATTATCGTACTAAGTGAAGTACGTCAGACAGAGAAAGACAAATATCATATGATATCACTTATATGCTGAATCTTTAAAAAAAATGATAAAATGAACTTATTTACAAAACAGAAACAGACTCACAGACTTAGAGAATGAAATTATGGTTATGGGGGGGGAAGGGTGGGGGAGGAGGATAGATCGGGAGTTTGGAATTGACATGTACACACCGCTATATTTAAAATAGATAACCAGCAAGGACCTACTGTACAGCACAGGGAATACTGCTCAATATTCTGCAATAACCTAAATGGGAAAAGAATTTGAGAAAGAATAGATACATGTATATGTATAATTGAATCACTTTGCTGTACACCTGAAACACAATATTGTTAATCAACTATGTTCCAATATAAAGTAAAATAAAAAATAAATAAATAAACAAATTAATTAGAAAATAAAGGAGTCTGAGAGCTGTTTTCAGATACTTGAAGATGAGGAAAAAGTAAGACATTTATGCTGTCTTAAGGTCATAAATAGTAAGACATTTATGTTGATTCCAAAGTTGGAGCTAGAGCAAAAAATTAGTTGGCATAATAGCTAGGAAAAGTTTGGTTTAGTGGATGGGATTTCCCTGGTGGTCCAGTGGTAAAGAATCCGCCTTCCAATGCAGGGGACGCAGGTTCCTTCCCTGGTCAGGGAACTAAGATCCCACATGCCACGGGGCAACTAAGCCCACGTGCCACAACTACTGAGCTCACGCGCCTCAACGAGAAAGCCTGTGTGCCACAAACTACAGAGCCCACGCACTCTGGAGCCCGTGCACCACAACTACAGAGCCCATGCACCCTGGAGCCTGCGCACCACAACTAGAGAGAGAAAACCCGCATGCCACAACTAGAGAGAAGTCTGCATGCCGCAAAAGAGCCTGCGCTGAAGCGAAAGATCCCGCATGCCTCAACGAAGATCCCAAGTGCTACAACTAAGACCCGATGCAGCCAAAAAAAAAAGAAAAGAAATAAATAAAATAAATATTTTAAAAAAGTTTGGTTTAGTTGGAACCAAGAACTTATAGCTGTTCAAAACCTACCAACCGGAATTCCCTGGATGTCCAGTGGTTAGGGCTCCATCCTTCCACTGCAGGGGGCCTGGGTTTGATCTCTGATCAGGGAACTAAGATCCTGCATGTCGCAAGAAGAGGCCAAAAAAAAGAGAAAACTAACCAACAAACCAAACAAAGAGATATTTATTTATACATTGCACTTGAATGGCTGCTGGTGGGGACACTGTAGAAGGCATTGACACCTGCACTCAGGGGGTCCTTAACATCATCCATTAAGGACAAGAGTCTATGATAATAGACATTACTTTTGAGCCCTTATTCTCTATTTACTGCTTAGGAAACTAAAGGTGAGGAAACTTAAGGAAATTGCAAAAACCATTCAGTTGGTGAGTTGGCATGGTTAGATTCTTATTGAAATGTGTAAGTGCCCAAGTTCTTACCCTCTGGGCACCCAAGGTACAAGAATCCTTTCTCAAGAGTGTTTAAGGAAATAGTTTCTGAGAATGACACTGAATTTAGAGAATAATTCTACTTTCCTTTTCTAGAACTGTACCTGTGGCTGAATAAAAAAGCAAAACAAAAATAAACCACTCCTCCCTGCAAATGAGGAAGACTATGTAGGAGGAAGCTCAGAATGATATAAGATAAAGAAAGCCTCTTTGTTTTTTGTTTTTTAATTAATTAATTAATTTATTTTTGGCTGTGTTGGGTCTTCGTTTCTGTGCGAGGGCTTTCTCTAGTTGTGGCAAGCGGGGGCCACTCTTTTTTTTTTTTTTTTTTTCGGGGGCCACTCTTCATCGCGGTGCGCGGGCCTCTCACTATCGCGGCCTCTCTTGTTGCGGAGCACAGGCTACAGACGCGCAGGCTCAGTAGTTGTGGCTCAGGGGCCTAGTTGCTCCGCGGCATGTGGGATCTTCCCAGACCAGGGCTCGAACCCATGTCCCCTGCATTAGCAGGCAGATTCTCAACCACTGCGCCACCAGGGAAGCCCTCTTTGTTTTTTAATTAGACCCTTTCTCACCACTCCTCACCCGCCCCCCAACCCTCCAAGCCCAGTGGACCCAGCTTGTGAGAACGGTTTTTATCTTTGAGCTTCTGTTGTAGCTACACAGTAGTGCTGTGCCAGAGGCCCATATTTACCCAGAATCTATTCTATTCCTGGGCCTGGTTCTAACTCTGCTGTTAAAGTTACTGCAAATGTGGAAAAGTGAAGAACCAAATTACCAGACCAGGAACCAAATTACCAGACCATGGCTGGACTATCCAGCCATGGCAGCTGGATTCTGAGGATATCAGGCAAACGCATATTCTTTACTGCTCCATAGCAGGTTAAGTCTCAAGTCCCCTTGTGGTCTCTCGTGACCTGGGCCATATGTGGACTGCATTTGCCCAAGAGCCTCTTCTTTCTGCCGGGACCCCACTGTGATTTCTTCTTGTCCTACAAAGGGCAAGGGTACTTTCAATAGGTGCATATCCACGTCTTGGCTTAACACTTCAGGCACAGGACATAGGTGAGAGAGAAGAAAATCAGAAAGAGGAAGAAAAATTTAACCCAGTTTCTAGTTTTTTTTTTTTTAATTAATTTATTCTTTCTTTATTTTTTTATTGGTGGCTGCATTGGGTCTTCGTTGCTGCGCGCGGGCTTTCTCTAGTTGCAGCAAGCGGGCGCTACTCTTCCTTGTGGTGTGCGGGCTTCTCATTGCAGTGGCTTCTCTTGCTGTGGAGCACGGGCTCTAGGCGCGCGGGCTTCAGTAGTTGTGGCTCGCAGGCTCTAGAGCACAGGCTCAGTAGTTGCGGCGCACGGACTCAGTTGCTCCGCGGCATGTGGGATCTTCCCGGACCAGAGCTCAAACCCATGTCCCTGCATGGGCAGGAGGATTCTTAACCACTGTGCCACCAGGGAAGCCCCCCAGTTTCTAGTTCTGATCAAAGCCCTCCAACCAAACCCCACTGTGAGGCTCTGAGGACTCCATTTGTCCTCACCTAGCAGAGCCCTCAACGGGAACCAGGTTCTTCATGGGAGCAGTGCCCCCTAGAGGTTAGCATGACCCATCGTCACATCTCGAGATTCTCCTCTTAGATATGTTTCTTATTAAAACAAACGAGAGCTATTTTATCTCAGTACACTACTGTGGATCACTTGTGACCCATCTCTGAACATCTGTACATCTTACTCTATCTATTCCAGGATTCCTTCACAATTATTCCTGGTGTCCCAGTTCCACAATAGTTTCTTGTTGGTTTTCCCCATTGGTCCACCCACAAATTCAGATTGCATGACATAGGGCCAAGATTAGGGTGAGGCAAGTGAGGTTGGGTCATGAAAGTACAGAGCCAGATCCTGACTTCACTTAAAATTTTGATATTTTGTTCAGCATGGATCTTTTACATTCATTTTGTTTACTGAGATTTTTGGTGCCTGTTAAATTTTGCCTTAATTACCTCACCCTAGTTCCAGCCCTGCCATGACACCTGAGCCCATTGACGTCCACGGTACTAGGTAGCCTATCATGTTGAAAGAGCATTGGAACTCAGGAGAGATGGTTCTAAATTTTTGTTCTACATGTCATTAGCTGCATGACTTTGGATGAGCCACATTCCCACTTAGGATCCCAGGGGCCAAATCTGAAAAATACAGGTGACATTTAGTTTAAACTTGTATGAGAAGGTCAGAGATGGCAGGACAATGTATTCTAGCTCTTTTACTGTCTATGCCTCCAAGTAGCACCAAATCCAGTGCTTTGCACAGAATGGGTATTCAAAAAATTTCTCCTAGGGACTTCCCTAGCGGTCCAGTGATTAGGGCTCTGCGCTTCCACTGCAGGGGGCTACAGTTGAATGGTTGTAAGTGTACTGGTTGTTTACCCTCGTGATCACGTGGCTGCCTGGGGGCTGTGTCTGCAGCTGCCCAGCATCAGGAGAGAGTGTATCGCTATATCATATACTGCACATTGCTAGCTGGGAAAAGGTCAAAATCCAAACTTCCAAGTACAGTTTCTACTGAACGTGCTTTGCTTTTGCACAATCATAAAGTCAAAAAATAAGTTGAATCATCGTAAGTCGGGGACGGTCTGTACTTTTGATAATTCAAAAGCCAAGTATTTCTCCAAGTACTCAAGCCCAAGAAAGCAGTCAGAAAATATCCTGGCACCTATACAAGTAACACAATATATCGTCACTAAAACATAATGCAAGCAGTTTATTTCCTGACAAGGAACTTGGAAGAAACTGAGTAGCAAATCACTTGATACAATAAAATTCCTTTTTAAAAATTCTACTTTTAGAACACTTTCCTCTATCTTTTCTGTCCATCACAGATTTTCTCTACTAAGACAAAGTCAGACAAACCACTTCAAGCCTAAAGTCTGATTCCCTGAAACTATGTTTAATAACTCACGTGACTAGTTATTAAAAGAAAAATCTTGGCAATTCTAAGCTCAACTTTAAAGCCACCTAAGAATAGTCATGTTAATAGTAACCATAGATATCTTGAGTCAAAAACATTTTAGTTTTGCTTGCATTCAAGATAAAGTTTTGAAGGTTCTGGAAAGAGATATTCAGAATGGTCATTCTATTACTTCTAAAAAAGTCTAATTCCACCATACCGACCTGGAAAATTGACTGAAAGGCAGTGTCCAGAATGTTCTTTAGAATTTACCTGTCTTTCACTTCGGAACTAGCTTGTTAAGCGACACCTGCGTTGAACTTTACGCCAGTTACAGTGCAAAGCAAATCATCTTCTCAAACAGGTTTTCCCAGCTCTAATGTGCTTAGGCAGCAGTTACAGGCCCTGAATTATTACCCTAAAATGGATTTGGTAAGCCTACATTAAAGAGATACATAATATGAACTAATGGTTTATTCAGTGCCTTTTCAACAACCATGAGAAGGGAGTTGATGTGATGTACCCAGAAGGTATCCCAATCAACCACTTTCACCTGCATTTCCACGGGATGGGCACCGTTCACCCAGGGTACTGAGATTGGTGCCCTTTGGTGACCTCTTCTGACCTTTGGGCATGCTAAATTTCTGCTCAGCACAAGCTTTCTCCTTGACCATGAGCTCAAGTAAGTCAAGAAAGGGATGTGGCAGCCTAAAATAAAAAGAGGGGGAGTGAATTTGCCCTTGGCTGTTTTAATAGAATTGGGGGAGTATTTGTCCAACTCTGCTTGAGCTGGTCAGAATGTACCCGGGGGTACTGTGTTCTTTCCTTGGAATTAAATTTATGAAGAACAAGGATAAACTGGAGCATGTCCAGAAGAGAGGGGACAGGTTGAAGAGAAAGCTTAAAATGACATCATGGGAGGAGTGTTGAATGAACTGGTGGAAGCTATTTATCCTGGAAAAGAAAGAGCAGGGTAACTTTTTTCATGCAGAGAAGGGAATTGTTTTATCTGGCCAGAGAGTAAAGCTAAGAATATGACGGAAAGAGAAATTTTAGCTCAATATAAAGCAAAACTTTCTAGAGATTATAGTTGTTAAAAATTGGCATTTATTCATTTAATACATATTTCCTGAGCATCTCCTATGTGTTCTAGGCCCCAGTGAAACAGAAGTGAATAGCAATGAACTGAAGCCATGGAGCTTTCAGTCTAGCACAAAGCTTTGTCAGATGATGGCACATTTCTCATACTTAGAGATGTTTAATGAGACAACCATAAATTGAAGGTTTTTCTGGCATCGAATGTGACTGGACTTAATGTCTAAAGTTCTGCCAACCCTGAAACTCTATGTTTTGGTTACTCTAATGTTACACTTGATGCAGTTTAATGGCTCTCCTGGCCATGGGTCAGGATGTACGGTTCTGATTCTGTGGCTTAGCCATGGTCTTCTATCAGTCAATGCATATATGCAGTGCTGCCTTGCTAAGTGTAGTTTCATTTCATTTCATTTCATTTCATTTTATTTTATTTTATTTTACTTTATTTTATTTTCTGCTAAGAGGGATGGGGTGGCATGGAGAGAAAACACTATAAAAGTTCTTTCATATGTGATGTACAGTGAAGGGAAACAATTTTCTTATGCCCCATATTCACCCCCAAAGATCTGGTTATCATTTCTATTACTTTTATTCTTTTTCAACTTGCCATTATTGCTTGGGGAATGGGAGCTCTTCCTTTACAGACCAGTTTCAATTCTTTAATCTCTTTGAAGGAGGATGGAGTCAGGTGGCTAAAAACCACAGAATCATAGTCCTTAAAGTAAGATGAGATAGTAGAGATAATCTACTCTAGTCCTTTCATTTTATACACAAGAAAACAGAAATTTAGCAGAACACTTTAAAAGACCTGAATATGAAAGACAGAAGCACCAATAACCACTAGAATTTTAGGCAGAATATCGACTTTGGGCAAAGAAAGTTTTATGAAGAATCAAATAGAGGGACTTCCCTGGTGGTCCAGTGGTTAAGACTCTGCCCTCCCAGTGGAGGGGGCACAGGTTCAATCCCTGGCTGGTGAACTAAGATCCCACATACTGCATGGCGAGGCCAAAAAAGAATCAAATAGAACTTCTAGAAATTACAAAGTTAATCTTGAAATTTAATTTAATGGATGCATAAAATTGTAGCTTAGACCCAGTTGAAGGGAGAATGTAAACTAGAAGACATATCTGAAGAAGTTATCCAAAATGTAACACAGAGAGACAATGATATGAAAGATATGAAAGGAAGGCTAAAAAATGAGGAGCAAAGAGTTAAGAAAATCTAACATATATCAACTCAGAGTTTCAGAAGGGTATAAAGCCTTGTGTTAACCAGGTGGTTAAAAGTGGATGCACAGGGACTTCCCTGGTGGGCCAGTGGGTAAGACTCCATGCTCCCCACGGAGGGGTCCTGGGTTCAATCCCTGGTCGGGGAACTAGATCCCACATGCATGCTGCAACTGAGCGTTCACATCCGCAAAGAAGATCTCACATGCTGAAACTAAGGCATGGCGCAGCCTAAATAAATAAATAAAAAAGAAAGAAAGTAAAAGCCAAGGATCCTTAAAAAAAAAAAAAAAAAAGTGTATCCACAATCAGAATCTAGTTTATATTCAGATGTTTTGATCATTTAATAATAAAGGATTATAAAATAATGTCCATAATAGTCCTAATCAGGACAGAGGATGACTGATTTGGGTACCACTCAATCTGGTGATTCTCAGAGGTGCCAGATATTCTCTGGAGAGGAGAGGGTCCCCCATTGTTGTCTTGATAGCATCCACAAACCCTTACATCTGTGGTTTAGGAGGAAGGGTTCCTGTGGTCTTCATCTAACTATAGAACAACTCTTTAAGAGAATAAAATTGGAAGACAAAAATTATCCTAAAAGGAAATCAGAACCATGATTTGTAAAATTATGAAATGCCTGTAAATTTCTCATATTGGTCATGTTTTTGCTATCTAATTATTCTCTTCTAGTGAGTAATAGTAAAGTCCTTAAGACAAAAATAAATTTTTGCGGAGCAAAGAATATGGAAGTTGGAGAGATTTGTGACAAGAGAAGTAGGTAGATCAGCTACTGAGAGAGAGGTAAGTGCTGAGTTTCTGGGGCCCCTCAAGGATAAGAGAAAACTGGCAGCTGGTTCAAGCCTGGCTCTGAGGTTGAACAGTAGAAAAAGACAAGCAGGATTCCCCAACAATGCATCACTGCAGTCAACATAATAACTTTTTCCTCCTTACTATAGTCAGATAAGAAATGACAGTGTAGGTAGAACCTTCCTAAGGACAACAATAATATCTCAAAAGCTAGGTGGAGTTGTGTTTCTAGCAATATGGTATTATAGATATTCTTTTAAATCTTTTCACTACAAAAATCTCTAAAAGCCACTGTACTAAATGTAAAAATCATCTTTTTAAATGTATGGCTGAGCTGGCAAGAAAGTAAGGAAAATCCTTAGTTGCCTGAACTGAAATGGGAACAGGAATCTAGAGAGACATCAAAGTTTTTGTCTGTCTTATCGCCCATGTGATCTTTCCTTTGTTCTTACCTCCACGCAAAGCTCAGAAGGTATAACGTAAGACCTGGAAATTTCCTTAAATGCCTAGAACCAATAAGTAACCCAGTTTTTGGTGAGAGGCTCTGTGTGCATATTGGGGGTGCATTTTCAACTCTGCCTTAGCTTCCACTTCCCTTGCATGGAATCTCAAGGTCATCCAGAGGTGAGAGCTTAGGGCCTTTTTAGGTCTTTCTTGTCAGTGCACAGAGCCCTGGGCATGAGCACAACCCTATACATGCATGTGGCCTTCTTGATTCAGAAGCTTCCCAAAGCCCCTCTGTATGTCTCATTCTGTTTTTAATTTTTTGTTAGTCTAATGTTTTCCCCCAACTGGTATCCATCACCTCAGGCAGCTGCAAAGTTAAGTAATTGCCTGTAATTGTTTTCAACTAATGTTTATGGGGAAAAAGTTTTTCACACTTAATGAGCTCTGAGTTAAGTCAAATAGACGGTCTTGCAAGTGGGATTTTCCAGGGAACAAACAGGTCATATAATAAATCTCTGGGGATGAAGCTTTGAAGGAGCTCCAGCCCCTTTCTGTTCCTTCCAGTGGCTGTCGGGCTGCTGGTCTTCACCATGAATGCAGGCTGTTGGTTTTCAAGAATATCACAAAGCAGGAGAGTCCGAGATGGGACTAGGGCAAGTTAAAAATGCCACAAAGCTCATTTCTTTTACTGAGATTGAACAGTTTTTTCCCCTCCTTCTCCTCCTCCTTCTTCTTCTTAGATAAACACTCCCCAGATTGTTGCAAGCCTTTGGGAAATTTCCAGAGTTCTGAAACATTTGATTCTGACCATTTGCCAGTTTCTTGTTGCTTCTGTGGAAGAGAGAATTTTCTGAGGTCCTTACTCCACTATTTTTGCTGATGTCACCTGGATAGGGAGTTTGAATTGGCATACTCTGTGTGTCTGGAAACCACTTGGCCCAAATAGCATGGTGTTCTTTTAAAAAGTAGGCTTATGAAATCTAGGAGGAATGTAGACTATTTAATAGTTAAATTCCTATGGAAAAATGTATATTTTCCCACCATTTCCTTCTCCTTCCTAAGCTTGATTTAGCCCTAGAGACTATAAAAGTGAATGAATAAATAAATGAATTAATCAGTTAAATTCGTGACTCCTCAAAGGGTCCAGTACAGGGACTTAAACATAATGGACACTCAAGGAATAGTGCTGAGCCAAAATAGATTGGCTCAAAATAGGCAAAATTGACCTGTTCTCTATTATATCTTATCCTATTCATAACATTAAATATTTGGTTTTATATTTATCCCACATAAAATTGTATACTTTTTATATTGAAGATTTCCCACTTCCTTTAGTTTTTATGGGATATATCTTCGGGTAAAAAATAAGTCCTATAATATAGTTTTAACAGTAAATTCTTTCCATTAAAAAAAGAAGAAAGGAGAAAGGAGGGAGGAGACAGGAAGATATTCTTGTCAGTTGTCAAGGTGGTGGCCACTGACAAATTTTGCAAGTATTTTGACAAACACCTAGCAGGAATAGGCTTATTTTCCATCAGAAAACTCATAACTAACTCAATTGAAGGATATTAGGTAAAGAAGCCTGTTCGGAAATAATCTGAAAAGATTCTTGTGTCTCATGTCTTTCTTAATTTGTTATAATGAATGAGTCATAATATTTTAAGAGGATTAGAGCTGCGTATAATGAGAGTGCTACATTTAAAGGACTAACAATATAATATAATATGATTATGATACAACATAATATGATGGGATAAGATAATATGATTCTTTCATTTCCTGTTCTCACTAACACATTACAAAAAATACTAAGTGGCTTTTTATTTTGCTTTATTTTGTTAGAGAAGATGTGAACGTGAAGTAGAATCTGGCTATGTTTTCACACACAAACACATACGTGCACAAATAATGACAACTCAATTTTATAAAAATGTAATGAAAACGGTATAAAAACCGTTTTATAAAAAAAAAAACGTTTTATCTCTTTACTTCTCTTTGACTCTCCTTAATTAATAATGGATATAAAAGCAGGCCTTCAATTATTATTCTAACAAAGATAGTCCACATCTTTAAAAATTATTTCATCTGTATTAATACTTAAAATCATCTAAGAAAAAGCAAATGGTATTTTCCTCAGTTCTTGTGACATTATGTCTTATGCCTTTCAAATTTGAAAACAAAAAACAAAAAAAAAAACACTCTGAAAAATAGGAAGGTTCTTCAAGACATCACACCCAGTCTCCTTAGAAAGTCTTTGATATGGAAAAACAAATAGAGGGATTGTTCCAGTTTAAAAGAGAAAAGACCAAAAAAAAGGAATTTAACGTGACCATTGATTAGATACTGATTTTAAAACTCTATAAAAGATATTCTTAGGATAATAGGGGGAATTTGAATATGAATTGAATATCATTAAGATATTTTTTCATTTTCTTAGGTATGTTAATGATGTTGTTTTGTAGGAGACTCTTCTTTATTATAGGTGCATGCTGAAGTTTTTAGGGCTGAAGTCTACAACTTAACTTTCAAAAGATTCAGAAAGAGATATATATATAGTCCTGGGATAAACCATAATGGAAAATAATGTAAAAAAAGAATGTATATATATGTATAATTGAGTCACTTTGCTGTACAGCAGAAATTAACGCAACATTGTAAATTAACATTGAAAATCAAAAGACAAGAAAAGAAATATATATATATATATATATATGTACACACACATAGTAGTTGTCCAGCTGGGAATGTAAAATCTGATTTCAATCATGGAATGTGGTAAATGGAAATGCATTGTCCAGATCCCCCTACAAGGGCAAACTAACTCCTGGGAGAGCTGTCAAGAGGCCACATCCAACTAATAGCCCTTCAGAGACTGCTGCTACTACACAGAGACCCTTTGCCCAAGGTCATGCCCTTCTAGGATAGCCAACTGTCAGCGATGATTGAGGTGGAAGTAGAAAGGCCTGGTCACTATGGACCAATGGGGGATAATCCTGATGGGTCCATTTTAGCTTCAGAGGTCCATTTGGAGTCGGCTCTGGCTGTCAGTCCCACCTTACAGCTCAACTTCTCCCTCTGCCTGGTTGTGTTGTTCCCCCAACGCCCCCACCGCCCATTCCACACGCAGGTATCGATCCTAAGGGCACAGCCTAGTAAATACCTGACCCTTAAATTCTGTCTCAAAGTCTTCTTCTAGGAGAACTGAATCTGCAACACCAGATGGATATCAGACAACCTCTAAATGAAGAACATTTTTTTTTAAAGTTCTGTTTTCTTAAAAAATGCCAGTGTCATCAAAAACAAAGAAAAGCTGTGGAAATGTTCTGTGGAAATTAAAAGAGGCTACAGGGCTTCCCTGGTGGCGCAGTGGTTAGGAATCCGCCTGCCGGTGGCGGGGACAGGGGTGCGATCCCTAGTCCGGGGGCATCCCACATGCTGTGGAGCAACTAAGCTCGTGCACCCACAATTACTGAGCCTGTGCTCTAGAGCCCTCGAACCACAACTACTGAAGCCCATGCGCCTAGAGCCCGTGCTCTGCGACAAGAGAAGCCACCGCAATGAGAAGCCCGCGCACCGCAACGAAGAGCAGCCCCCACTCGCGCCAACTAAAGAAAGCCCGCGCGCAGCAACGAAGACCCAATGCAGCCAAAAATAAATAAATAAAATAAATAAATTTATAAAATAAAAGAGACTAGAGAAACGCGTGACAACTAAATGAGATATGTGATGTTGGACTGCATCCTGTACTAGAGGAAAATAAAAGGCCAAAAAGAACACTGCTGGATCAATTGACAAACTAGAATGTGGATTACAGATGAGATTAAAAAAAGTATTGCATCAAAACTATTACATACAGAATGGATAAACAGCAAGTTCCTACTGTATAGCACAGGGAACTATATTCAATATCCTGTGATCAACTATAATGGAAAAGAATATTAAAAAAAAGAATGTATAGGGACTTCCCTGGTGGCACAGTGGTTAAGACTCCATGCTCCCAATGCAGGGGGCCTGGGTTCGATCCCCGGCCAGGGAACTAGATCCCACATATATGCCGCAACTAAGAGTTCACATGCCACAACTAAGGAGCCTGCCTGCCTCAACTAAGACCCAGCACAACCAAATAAATAAATATTTTTAAAAAATGTGTATATATGTATAACTGAATCACTTTGCTATACAGCAGAAATTAACACAACCTTGTAAATCAACTATACTTCAATTAAGAAAAAGGACAGCATCAATTTTAAATTTCCTGTAATTGGTAAATATACAGTGGTTATGTAGGAAAATGTCCTTGTTCTTAGGAAATAGACACTGAAAAATATAGGGGAAAGGGGGCACATTGTATGCAACTTCCTCTCGAACGGTTCAGAAAATGTACATACACACATACATAGAATATAGTAAAAGCAAATGGGGCAGGGAATTCCCTGGTGGTCCAGTGGTTAGGACTCTGCACTCTCACTGCCGAGGGCCCGGGTTCAATCACAGGTTGGCCAAAAAAAAAAGCAAATGGGGCAAGAGTTTAAAAATTGGTGAATCTAGGTAAAGGGAATGTGAGAGGATTCTTCTTATTTTTCTTGCAACTTTTCTGTAGGCCTGAAATTATTTTCAAATAAAAAATTAAATATATGTACGTATATATGTATATATAAATATAAATAATTACAGATCAACCAGCTGTAGCAAAATGTTAACAATTGATTTATGTTATAAGTATATAGTTGTTCTCTGTCCTATTCTTTGAACTTCTCTGAATGTTAAAAATTTTTCATAATGAAAATTTGGAAGGAAAATACAGGCCAGGATGTTTGCTGTGGCTTACCTCTTTAAGGCTTGCAAGATTATGCCTTTAGGGCTTCCCTGGTGGCGTGGTTAAGAATCCGCCTGCCAATGCAGGGGACACTGGTTTGAGCCCTGGTCCAGGAAGATCCCACATGCCTCGGAGCAACTAAGCACCACAACTGCTGAGCCTGCGCTCTACAACTACTGAAGCCCAAGCGCCTAGATCCCGTGCTCCGCAACAAGAGAAGCCGCCACAATGAGAAGCCCATGCACCTCAACGAAGAGTAGCCCCCGCTCGCTGCAACTAGAGAAAGCCCGCGGGCAACAATGAAGGCCCAACACAGCCAAAAATGAAATAAAGAAAATAAATTAAAAAAAAAAAAAAGATTATGCCTTTATTTCAGGTTGCTGCCACGAGTTTTCTGGTCACTCTGTTTGTGATTAACTTAGAGAACACAGATTAGCATACCAATTAGACTCTTAAAATTTCCCCCTCTGTAAAGTAGAACTCTGTAAATCATTAACTATTTACCTCCTCACTCTAAGAAACCCTGTTAGATATACAGTATAAACTCTGAGTACCAAAACTTTGTCTTTTTTTATTCTCTACTATGTCCTTAGTTGCTAGATAAATTCCTAGAACATGGAATATGCTCAGTAAATACCTGTTAAAGGAACAAGTGAGGAAGATCTAAAATAACTATGATTTTGGTATAGATTAATAATTTTACCTACCAAACTCCTATCAAATCAACTCTTTTACCTACCAAATCAACTCCTATCATTATGGCCAAAATTAAATTTGATTTTACTGTTTTTGCTTACTTTCTCTTTCTTACTACAAGTTGGGAGAATCAGAATTTTGTAATTATTTCAGCAAACAAGTAGTTAATCAGGGTGAAGCTGAGCCGGGAAGTAGTTTGAAGTAGTGCTTCTGGGTTCCTGGGGGGAAGCAGCAGAGAGCCTTTGGAATGCAAACCCATTAGGGTGCTCAGGTGCAGGGTGACCTTGAGGAAAGAGGTGCAATGGTAGCTAAGGGCTTAGGAGGGGAGGACCCACCACACAGGATTGAGCTGACTTGAAACAGGAGAACCAATGCTCCACTACATGTGGAGGAATGAAGTCAGGAGGCTCTCTGAAGCCACACGTCAGAGAATATAGCCCATTTATTAGCAAATTGTCAATACTCACTCAGTGAGACTGGAAATGAATAAAGCTGCAGGAGACAGAGTAGCCAGGAATCAGATTGCAGAAATTAGGACTGGAGCAGGAACCAAGAGGAAACTAAACAGATGTGGAAATAGGGCACAGCAGCTGGAGGCATCAGTTTTGTCCTGTTTGGATGTTTCCCCACATGGGCCTGGGCAGAAGTGTTAACCATGAAACAAGAGCCTTCCCATGATCATGACCTCCTGACACACCACTGGGGCTGATGGTGCTTGTGGCTAACTGGGGCTAAAGTGTCCCTCTGAGGCACACGCTGCTGTTGTTTCAGGGCACCCTTTATATTCTGCTTTACTATCCTTACTGTTTCTACTTCCAGCTCAGAATCAGAGAAAGTAGAGCAAAGTATCACCAAGAGCCTGACATTTTTCATCTTTATCCTCCCATCCAGAGCCCACCTTCTCATTTGCAAATCTAGAAAGCTGTTTTCTCCCTAGGCAACTTTTATTCAAAATAATTTGTTTAAATTTATAATTATTTTGCATTGAATAATTTAAAATTATCTTTTAAACTAACGGATCAGCAAATTATCTGAAATGTTTTCAAAGTGATGTCTTGTCATACTGCTTAAAAAGGACCACACTCCTCCATTTCTCGACACATTGAGGTGGAACATTGGAAGTAAAATCAGTACAGTGGTCTTAATACAGAGGTACACTGTCAGACATGACTTGTGATATTTAGGCATCCTGAAAAATATCATTTATGGTTGGGTTTTATTTCAGGTTCTCTCTGCTTGTCATTGTCTTCATCTATTTTACAATCGTGCAATAATCTCATCCAGAGAAATACAAATGAATTGTGTCTAATGGAATGCAATCAGTTATTGCCCTGTAAATATTGACCAGTTTTGCCAGTTTTGTAACTGTTTATACATCCGTTTCAACATTCCTGATGGTCTACACATTTGTGAGACTTTGAATTCTCCTTTTTACCCATTGTAACATCTTAACTGATTCTATCATTAATAGAGTTAAATAAAACTTTTGAAACAGGTTAACTTTATATTTGTATGTGAGTCATGACTTACCTGTTTTTTAAAAAATGGTCTTTTAATAGGCCTTTAGTCCAAAAGTATTGGTCTGACCTTGGGAGGACAAATGAGAGTAGGGAGAGGCGGGTAGGGATGTGGTAAGGTTTTTTAAGAAGGGTATATGAAGTTTCTTTCTGGCCCACTCAATTTCCAAAACCTAGATTTACCTTCCACTCCTAGGATGATGATGGAACCGAGCATCGGGACAGGGGGAAGCACTCATTTAGGGGAAAGGGGTGGGGTAGGGCTGGGGGCTTGGTTTAAGTGCAATACCAGGCAATCAGGGAAGGGCTGAAGGAGAGAGAATTCTGATACCACCACACATTTGTATTGCTGAGGCAAATTCTCTCTTTAGGGATCCCAGCCTCTTTTCCCTGCATCCTTCATTCCGATCTGCTCTCTTTAAGGACAGTATGTTAAAGCCAGGCCCTTGATATGACTGCTGGAAGATTTATACAATTGTTTGACACAGCCAGGATATTAGCACAGCATTCAAATATGTGCAGCTTTCCTTTTCTCTCTCTCTCTCTCCCTCTCTTTTATTTTTTTGCGTCAGACTGAGGCCTCTTAATCCCTTCGGCTGCTACTCAGAGGAAGGGAGTCAAGCCAGTGTTCTAGCCACACCAAACTCCAAAATAATTGGTTAGATATGGCACTTTGCCTGATCAGCGCTGCAGCTGGAGAACACAGAATGCCTTCCCCGGCCTGAGGATGGGTACACTGCCTGCCTCACCGAAGAGGGATGAAGAGAAGTCCCAGTACTATCTGATCGGCTCCCGCCCTTGCCTCAGCTCTCCCTTGGGATAAGTAAACCCATCAGGGTGTTTATGCAGAGTGGACTTTTATTTCTGCATTTCCTTCTCCAGTCCTCCCGGTCTGTCTTCTTTCTCTTCTGTCCCCTTGGCTAAGCTTCCCTCTTCCCTCCCAGTCCCTCCTCACCACGCGCTTCGATGTAATCCAGAAACAATTACCATCCTTTCTGGGCAGTATTTTATGGTGGTTAAGAACGAGAGCCCTGGGGTCAGACAGGCCTTGGTTTCTAACTGCAGTGCCATTTATCACCTACCTGTGTGGCCTTGGGAAGTCAGTCAAAAGCTCTAACCATCAGTTTCTCCATCTGTAAAAATGATACAGGGACAATAATATCTACTTTATCGGGGAGCTGTGAGGAGGAAGTGAAGCAATGGAGTGAAGCTCAATGTCGGACACAGTCATCTATTATGACTGTAACCTTCTTCTCAGTTTCCAGTCTCCTATTTCCTATTTTCCCTCTGTTTCTAGTGTACTTCTATTTCCTATTTTCTTATTTGTAGGTACTACTTCACATTTTTCCCCTCAGTCCAACATAGATACTGATGAGGTTCAAGACATGCTAGCCCCAAATATGACACCTTGGCATATGGAATAGTTTCTTTAAAAAATTTATTTATTTTATTTTATTTGTTTTTGGCTGCACTGGGTTTTCATTGCTGTGCACGGGTTTTTCTCTAGTTGCGGCGAGCGGGGGCTACTCTTCTTTGCGGCGCGCGGGCCTCTCATTGTGGTGACTTCTCTTGTTGTGGAGCACGGGCTCTAGGTGTGTGGGCTTCAGTAGTTGTGGCTCGTGGACTCAGTAGTTGTGGCGCACGGGCTTAGTCACACCGAGGCATGTGGGATCTTCCAGGACCAGGGCTCGAACCCATGTCCCCTGCATTGGCAGGTGGATTCTTAACCACTGCGCCACCAGGGAAGCCCTGGAATAGTTTAAGCCGAAGAAATATGAGAAACAACAGGTACAGGAAGGATTTCTGACCTTCCCCTGAGTCAGGACATGAGCTCCTCATGTGAGAGGTGCCCTCTCCATACCCTTAGGAAAGGAGCATCTTTATCTCCAAAGAAGGAGGGATGCTGAGAGGAGTCTGAATGAACAGGCCTTGCTAAGTGTCCCGCAGTTTACCACCCTTAGCACATACCCCTTTTGTCCTATCACATTTCTCGATGTCTCCACTTTTCATGCAACCTAGTACACATAAAAATACTCAGGTTTAACTATTTCCTCGGGTCTTCATTTTCTTATGAAAGGTCCCATGTCATGTAAAACTTTTATTTAAAAATGTGTATGCCTTCCCCCTGTTAACCTGTCTTTTGTTATAGGTGCCCCAGCTGAGAATTTAGAAGAGGAAGAAATGATATTTTTTTCCTCCCCTACATTAGCAAATCAATGACAGTGGTCACATGTACCATATTCTTTGATTACAAGCAATTTCAGTTTCTTCATCTGTGATCTGGGGAGAAACACCATCAGTAAACCATTGTAAGACTGTTGTAAGAATTAAACAAGATAATGTATATAAGTGCCTAGCACAGTGCCTGGCTCATAGTAAGAGCTCAGGAATTGTGTTATATCTTACTTTATTAATCCTTTCATTAGGGTGTATTACGAAATAATTCACATAACTAACATATCGCTTTGTTGAAAAGTAGGGAATTCTTGGGCTTCCAGCTAGTTTAATGATCACTGGCTCTAATCAGAGAGCTCGTTTGATGACATTATTTTAATTAGTTTAGATATCATTTTGGATTTATGTTTCATCCTAAAAGAAAACATTAGCTGAAAGATACCACTGTGAGCAACAAAATAATGGTTTCCTACTGTTACAGTAAAGCTACATTATGCTCATTCCTTCCTTTCCAAAGGGGGACATTTTGACCCTGTGATAATGTTCTACTTAAAGGAGTTCTTTTTATTTTACATCAAATGATTCATGTAGATGAGTTCATTTCTTGTGATGAAGATGGAAACGAAGTAGCTGAGCTTCTTGCTGTAATCTCACTGACTTACTGTAATCCAAATGGCTGGAAAATACAACAATTGTCTGGCTCAGAAAAAAAAAAACCCACAAAAAACAAAAAACGAGCTTTCCCAAAGAAATTCTGTTTGGGCATTCTCTTAAGTTTGATGAATGAGTTGTTTACTGAGCTTGAAAAAAGTGTAAAAAGGAAGAAATGGCCTTTTTTTAAAAAAAATTTATTTACTTATTTATTTTTGGCTGCTTTGGGTCTTCATTGCTGCGCGCGGGCTTTTTCTAGTTGCAGTGAGCGGGGGCCACTCTTTGTTGTGGTGCACGGGCTTCTCATTGCACTGGCTTCTCTTGTTGCGGAGCACGGGCTCTAGGCACGCGGGCTCAGTAGTTGTGGCTCGTGGGCTCTAGAGCGCAGGTTCAGTAGTTGTGGCGCACGGGCTTAGTTGCTCCGCAGCATGTGGGATCTTCCTGGACCAGGGCTCGAACCCGTGTCCCCTGCATTGGCAGGTGTCTTCTTAACCACTGCGCCACCAGGGAAGTCCCGAAATGGTCATTTTTAAGAAAATTATTGAAGTGCACTCACTGAGTTTGAACAGATTGCATTTGACATGGCTTGAAAACAGATCTAGTTTTTAACAAATCAAGCTTTTGTTTAATTAAGACTGAAATAAATGAGTGAATATTCTTATAAATAATCTAATAAAAAGTTAAAATGAAGAGACACTCGCCACAATCATCTCCACGCCTGCCCGTGTTCTGGGGGATAGAATACATTTCTGAGGAAATCTGAAAATACCACTTTTATATCGTGTTTGGTATGTTATAATTCCTCTTAAGAGATAAACAGTTTTAGGTGTGTGCTGAAGTTCCCCCTTCCTTATTCAATCTCTCAAAAACCAAAAAGCAAACCAAGGAGAAATGCTATGCTTATACATGAAATATCATTCCAGAGCAAGGCATCTCTCCCAGACAAGGAAGGAAGAATTTAGTCATTTTACTATCTTCTAAGTTTTTCCATTTTCTTGGTTGGTGCATGTAAAGAACTGAATTAAATACGCTGTGTGTGTGAGTGTGTTGATAATGGTAAAATCAACCCAGAGGTGAATGGTTTTATTTTGAATAGACTTAATGAAATGAAAGCCTATATGGGGCAGAATGACAATGAAACAGAAGAGTCATGTTTAGTATTATCTATACAGTTGGGTAATAGAATAAACAATTTATATAAACTTAGTATTTCCCATAAAGTAACCAAACAATTGATTTGACTAAGCTCTTATTTCCTGAACTTGCTGATGGTTTGGTATTAAGGAGAAAACCACCATTTCTTCTAAAGGGTAAGCTGTGTTTTTAGATATTACTTTCCTTGCCTGATTTCCAGAATTCTTGCCTGATCTCTACAAGCCTATTCCTCAACTTATTTCAGGGTCCCTGATCTACACGCTTCACACAGAATTTTTAGTTATATATTTGAATGCTTATTTGATGAATGTCTCTCCTCCACCAGAATGTACTTTTGCTTACCTTATACTCCCAGAACCTAGCACAGTGCCAGGCAGAGAATAGAGCTCAATAATATTTATTGACTAGAAGAACAGCTATTCAGTGGGTTTTGATAAAAGGCATTCATGCTCACGGGCATTGCAGCAACTAACATTTATTTATATTTGTCTGAGAAGGCAAAGGTGAGTTTGAGAAGGAAATTTAAGCTCTTAATTACCATCAAATCCATTAGGTCTTATTAAAGGTGTTAAAAGAATGTTGAATCTCACTCCTTAGAGATGTATTAAATCTGTCTGGCCACTTAATTAGGCCAGGACTTTTGAATGACAACAGGTCCCACTTACAGGGCAAGATGATGAGGTTTTTCTCTAAACTATTATCAGGAGCAAATTACTTCACTATAAACCAGTTGTCTAACAATGTATTGCTTATAATTAAGACTAGTTTACCTAATACATTCAAAATGAGGAAGCAAATACCAAGCACACGTAAGTATATAATACCTTTTAACACATTACAGTAATACGGTAACATCTCCTGAGTACTTGTTAAGTACGCTACAATGCTAAGCAACTTTACATGCATTTTCACATTTCATTCTCACAACAACCCTGTGAGGTACTATTATTTCTATAAGGCTAAGAGAGGTTGGGCAATTAGCAAAAGTGGTGAAGCCCAGGCAAGACTTCTGGGTCTGTCTGACTTCAGGGACTTCCTTCTTAATCCTTGTACACAACGTCTCTCTAGTAATCATCTGTTAATGTGTTCGTCTCCCTTGCTTAACGGTGAGAGCCTCAAGGGCAAGGTCTAAGTTTTACTCATCCTTGTATCTCAAGTACAGAACAGAGTGCAGGAAACATAATAGGTGCTCAATAAAAGTTTAGTGAATGAAAGAGGAAGTACTTTCTCGTCCTCAAAACTATAGTATGTTTAGTATAGTTTTAGTGTTAAACATAGTTAACTATATAATGTGCATTAATAAAATACACAAATCAAACAAATACTTATGTAATAAAGCAAATAATATATGAATATATCTTACTGTTTTTATTAAATTAGTAATCCATATTTTATGTTGAAGCATACAACATTGTCAAGGTCAAATAACAGCACTTTTATATGGTATAACTTCATTAAAAAAAAAACTATGTCAACTCTTAGCTACATAATTAAGCAGAATGCTCCATTACCAGATGTTTTCCACTGAAATAGAGGTTTATCATTATAAACTGCCAAAGAGAAAGTTTTATGAAAAATTAAGGGTGTCATATCTATAAGCACTTTCTTCTAGGTCTAATGATCTAATTTCATATACAAATTATTTTTCATGCCCTTAGGTCCTAATGAAAATTAACCCAGCACTTATTATTACACTTGGCTTTGATTCTCTCTTTTCTAAGCTGCCAGGTTGCATACCTCCTTGCAAAAGTCCTTCTTCATGAAGTTCTCCCTTTTTAGTATTAACTCTGCCTTTA
Organism: Balaenoptera ricei; assembly: GCF_028023285.1. Taxonomy (NCBI): domain Eukaryota; kingdom Metazoa; phylum Chordata; class Mammalia; order Artiodactyla; family Balaenopteridae; genus Balaenoptera; species Balaenoptera ricei. Next base: position 91,859,110 of record NC_082645.1, read on the forward strand.
TCCCAAGCCCTGATGCACCCCCTAGTGTTCCTCAAACACTTCTGTAATTATTATGTCTGTTTATAATGATCACTTTTTGTTGAATGCTGGGGTCTGTTATATGCGATTGTGTAAAGCATTTATAATGGAGGAACTATACTGAAAGGGAGCAGAATATGCTACCCCCAAATATGCCACTTTGGCATATTAATATTTTGAATTAAAATTACTTGAGAAACAGTTGGTGCAAGAAGGACACTCTGACCCTCCTTTGTCCCCCTGAAAGCAGAAAATAAATCTCCTATGTGAAAGGTACCCTCCCTGTATCAGGAGGGTAGAAGATATCCTTATCACCAGAAATAGGGAATTTAGGGCCAAGAAGGCTGTATAAACAAAACTTGTTACTTCTTCACTAATTTACTACCCCAAACCCAAAATTCTTTGTGCTGTCAATTCTTCACAAATTTATTGTTTCTTTGTCTAAAAGGTATAAAATCTGCCTGCCTTGGTTACTTCTTTGAATCTCATATTATATGGACTCCCGTACACATGACATTAAATTTTTCTCCTGTTAATCGGTTTTATGCTAATTTAATTATTACACCAGCCAAATAACTTAGAAGGGAAGAAGGGAAAAGTTTTCCACCCCTACAATACCCAACTGATTTGGTTATTTTACTAAGTGACTGGCTGGTTGACCATGGATTGTTCTTAAATAACTTTTTTGTTTCTTGCATAAAAAGAAACACAAAATTAGAACTTCAGAGAGTAACCCTTGAGGGCTTTCAAAGCACACAGGATAAGCTTTGCTTCTGCATGATTCCTGAGTGAAGACTATGACCTATCCTTATTGAATTCTTTATATGCTAAATTTTATGAAATAAATTACTTTCTTGGTTTCACCATGCTTTGAACTTTGCCATCTAGTGATTGCATTTTTGTCAGCAGTACCAACAAGGTCTCATATGTTTTTGGTGTTCTAACTTAGTCCACCTGACCCCGTGGTGGGCCTGAATTCTTTTTCTACTCTACTTCAGTCTTCAATTTAAAAGCTACACCCTGGGACTTCCCTGGCGGCGCAGTGGTTAAGAATCCACCTGCCAATGCAGGGGACACGGGTTCGAGCCCTGGTCTGGGAAGATCCCACATGCCGCGGAGCAACAAAGGCTGTGCGCCACAACTACTGAGCCTGCGCTCTAGAGACTGCGAGCCACAACTACTGAGCCCGTGTGCCACAACTACTGAAGCCCATGCACCTAGAGCCCGTGCTCCGCAACAAGAGAAGCCACCACAATGAGAAGCCTGCACACCGCAACGAAAGAGTAGCCCCGGCTTGCCGCAACTAGAGAAAGCCTGCGCACAGCAACGAAGACCCAACGCAGCCAAAAATAAACAAATAAAAATTAATTAATTAATTAATTTAAAAAAAAGACTCCGAGCTCCCAGTGCAGGGGCCCCCAGTGAGGGGGGCCCAGGTTCAATCCCTGGTCAGGGAACTAGATCCCGCATGCCTCAACAAAGATCCCGTCTGCTGCAACTAAAGACCTGGAGCAGCCAAATAAATAAATAATTTTTTAAATTAAAAAATACAATTAAAAAAATAAAAACTACACCCCAAGCAAAGTCCACTTGAGAATTTCTTGGTCCTAGTTGGGTTAGCCTTTGAGTGCACCTATATTATGTGGCTTGGTTAAATTCTGAAATACTGTATGTATATCAGCAACACTGGTATTACAGGTTTTCAGGACATAATGAGAACCTTCAATGCAGAATTTAATTAGGCATGGATTTCCTAGAGAACAGAAACAGCACAGTGAAAACTGTAAAGTGCTATGTAAGTATATATTTATTGTAACCTGAAAATTTCCCCAGTTCACACTGGGCACAAATGGGGTAGTATTTAGAATTTTAATTCAGGATTCATTAAGGTGTCCTCATTGGCTGATGTAATATCCACTATATTTGCCCAATAAAGAGATCATACTTGAGAAGAGTTCACTGGAAAGTATTTCCAGGGCCTCCAGAAGATGCATTACATGTGTCTGTAGACACGTTTGCTCCTCTTGGGTACCACGACTCCATCAGGTGTGTTGCCAGAGTGCTGGCTACTCACCTTGTCAAAGCTGGCTAGAGACTTGGGATGAAGCGAGGGCAGAGGGCTCAATTCACTTCCATTATATAGATCCTTTTTTTTGTTAGAGGAGACCCAAAATAGGCCTGCTTCTGCCCTGATGTTTTAGTGGAAACAACTCTGCATTTTTAATTGCATGCTGCTCTTACACCCCCTCTCCTCTCAGAGGTCAAAGGCTGTTCTGGGCTCCCCCTCCTAGCAAGTTCTTCCACAAGCCTCCTCAGGCCAAGAAGGACTTCTGGTGGGTACACCCCATCAGTTGCTCAGTCAAGTCCAAATCTTGTCATCTCACTTTGACTCATGATGGGACACCAGTACCCACCTCTCTCTCTGTGTCACCTCTTCCATAAACTGTTAACTTGCATACTCGCATCCACTTCCATCCCTCCCTTTTCTAAACTCCATATCCTGTAAGTATTACATAGTTTTAAAACTTTTTAGTTTAATAACTTAATTATGTCTCCCAGGCAGCACAACTCTAAGCTTACTAAGGGCAAGAACTTTCCATTAAAATCCTTGTGTCCTCTCCTAGCAAATCAGCTGATGGTTCAATGTTTGCTTGACTGAATGTGATATGTAAGATGGCTTCTCTTAGTTAATGATAAACAAACAACCTCCTTCACCACCCCCAAAATGGAAAATAGCAAACTTCCAAATAAGGAACCAAACTTTCCAACTCCCATCTTCCTTTGCTTGAAACTGAGAGTAAAACAAAACAAAACAAAATTTAAATCATTCAGAAAGCCCTAACATACCTTCTTTATTTGATGTGATAAATTCCTTTATCACAAGCCAAGTCTTTATTTGCACTCATCCTGCAAAAACTTGCTGTATGCAGTGTTTCACACACTTGAGTTCACATGGGCTGGTTGATTGTGTTTGCTGAACAAGGGGCCAATGAGACTAAGGTTGGATGGTTGGCTCTTGCCTGAGTCAGTATGCTTCACACAGAGAGAAACTCTTCCACAGGCAAAGCCAGGGTCTATTTAACCCCTGCCCTTCTACCTTCTAATTAATCATCTTGCCAATTATATTCATTAGGCTGAAGGAAGGACTTGCAAATAATTTCTAGCAAAAAGTTTGTGCCTGACTCATATTTACTTTGTTCCTACTGACATCCAGTTTCTTTAACAATGAAGAGCATTTTTCATCTTATTTGAGTATCATGGAATAATCAGAACATACTATGATAACTGAAGAATATGAAAACATAAAATCTGAATAAAAGATTTGTCTCACCAAATATTTATTAGCTACCCACTGTATGTGCTAGGAACCCATTACATATATCACATTGAGCAATGACTTAGTAAGCAGAGGTTGAAAAAAGGGGAAGGGGTGAGATTGGAGTACTGGAAGGAACCTCGCCTGTCAGGTTTATTTAAGAGGAAAGGAAACTGAGGCCCATGAAGTTTGCTCTGCCTCAAGCCATGAAACAAGTTAGAGGCATAGTTGGGATTAAACTCTGGGGTGACAGACAAAAGCAAAATAGCAAATATAAAGATATTGTGGAACCACAGATTTGGGGCATGTTTGGAAATTGTCCAATTTAAGATAATGCTGCATTAACCTTCATTTAGCTAGTTATGTTTTTTCTATCTTTAAAATTTTTATACTATCAGTTTTTATTGTGGTCTTGGCTTTTACTACTTGCATTAGAAGTTTAATGAGGCAGGGGGTGGGGGAGGGAAGGATTGGGAGTTTGGGATGAGTAGATGCAAACTATTACATGTAGGATGGATAAACAAGAAGGTGCTACTGTAGAGCACAGGGAACTATATTCAATAGCTTGTGATAAACCGTAATGGAAAAGAATATATACATGTATAACTGAGTCACTTTGCTGTACAGTAGAAATTAAACACAAGGGGACTTCCCTGGTGGTGCAGTGGTTGAGAATCCGCCTGCCAATGCAGGGGACATGGGTTCGATCCCTGGTCTGGGAAGATCCCACATGCCGCGGAGCAGCTAAGCCTGTGAGCCACCGACTACTGAGCCTGCGCTCTAGAGCCCGCGAGCCACAACTGCTGAGCCCGCATGCCGCAACTACTGAAGCCTGCGCACCTAGAGCACGTGCTCCACAACAAGAGAAGCCACTGCAATAAGAAGCCCGCGCACCACAACAAAGAGTAGCCCCTGCTCGCCACAACTAGAGAAAGCCCGCGTGCAACAATGCAGCCAAAAATAAATAAATAAATGAACTTAAAAAAAATTTAAAAAAAGAGAAATTAAACACAACATTGTAAGACAGCTATACTTCAATAATTTTTTTTTTTAAAAGGAAGTTTTATGAGGCAGGAACCTTTACTAAAGTTAATGCCACCAAAGAAACCAGGTGAATTAGAACTGAAGACCCCCCCCACCAGATTGAGGGTTTAACTTTTTGTGGTTTATATGAAAACTGAGACCTGAAGAAAAAAGTAGATGGGACTTTTCAAAATTATAAAGTTTTAAAGTTATACAAGTAATGGACTACTAGAGAAAATCTGGGAAAAAAGAAGAGCTATATGATCTGAAGGGGTCCAGCATATGCTACTGTGGCATAAAAATTATTCTGAGCAGAAGGCATTTGAGGTCCCAAAAGAACTCAGTTGTCATAAATCCCCTCCCAGGAGCAACAAGGTAAGGTTGACTCATCGCCATAGATGAGAAGTCTCCACATCAGATCTAAACAGACAATGTCACAAAAACTATCGCATCGCCTATCTATTCTCCTAAAGCCCATTTATATTTCTAAAAAGTCATTTGTTTTCCCATAAGTCCCCTTTCTCCCCCTCCCCTTCCCTTATTAATAAGTCACTTGTTTTCCTGTAAGTATCCTTCTCTCTCTTCCCTTCCCCTTAAGATGGTATATAAGCTCCAAATTCTAGCCTTCCCTTTGAGTCACATTTTTCTGTGAACTCCCCTATGTATGTTAATAAAAATACATGATTAAATTTTGTGTTATCTCTTGCTAATCTGTCATTCGTTAGTTTAATTCACAGGCCTTCAGAAACAGAACTTAAGAGGACAGAGGAAAAGTTTTTCCTCCCTGATATACCATCAGTTCACTATCAGCTTAACACAACCATTTTCAATTTTGCATGTTTTTCTTCAATTTTTTCAACTCCATTTACTTTTTTACACAATTATAATTATTGTTAGTATTATAATATGAGTACTCATCCATGATGCTACATATCCCTCCAAATTATGATAACTTAATGACGACTAAATATTTCCATTGAGAATATACAAGATGTTTCTTAACTAGCTTTCTAGTGCAACCACAGATTTGGGTTGCACTAGAAAGCTATTTGTTGCATATTTGTTGGATATTTAGATTGCTTCTGACTTTTTAAAATTATAAGCAATTCGGAAAAAAAGTCTTTTAGCATAAAACTTTGTCTTCTTTTAAAATTACTTCCATGAGTTAGCTTCAACTGCTGTAGCCTTTGAAAGGGGAATGTTGGGTTAAATAGCTATCTCTCAGGGAGATGACAGGGGTAAAGTAACACAGAAAATGTATGACATTCTTTTATAAACTAAATGACTTAAGAAGTCTTGGGTAAAATCATAAATAAAGGCCGTGAAAAAACTTAGAAATCATTTAGTGTTTGGAAGAAGTGCAAACATGATGAGAATTATTTAGAAAGAGGAATTACTTGAACTAGGTAATCTGAGATTCAAGAGCAGCCCATTGACTTTTTCACGAAACAAAACAAAACATACTAGTGGATTAATTTAGCAACAAGTTTGCGGAAGCTTGGGCGAATGAGTTTTTTTTTAAGTGAGAAAGGCCAATTTAAGAGAATAATTGCTGGTGAAAGTTCCATTATCAAATTTTCATTTGGTTTTCACTAGCTTTCATTTGGAGGGAAGGATAAACTATCAGACAAAAAACAATTGGCGCTCCCAGTTATCTGACTACCAAAAGAACAGTCAAGGTAGCTGAACCTTTTCTTCCAAGTACTCGCCTTCAATTAGCCATTTGTCCTTCATTAGATGAGCCCAGATACCAATTATTCTAACAGGCAATTGATTACGAGATTTCAAAAACGCAGCAACAAAGAAATGTTTGTTTTGAAGAGCCACAAGCTATTCATTTTAAAAAGAGAGGAGAAAACCAAGCCACAGTACAACTCAATTTGGAACTTTCTTCCTGCCTTGTAATTGAAGGAGGGCAAAATCAATTTTCATCTTGAGTACCATTTCCTCCTACTCGATTTCACTACAGTGGGCTTTCCACTAATGATGTTTGACATTTCTGAGTCACCACTACATTTATGAGCTGTAATTTGCTAGGTAAATGCTGAGGAAATGACTGAAAGTTCACTGTGCCCTACCAACCCCTACCCTAGCAACCTCCTCCTGTCCTCTCAGTGTTTTAGGTTTAATCACAGCTGTTGTAAACCCTGTTACACTCTTCCTAAACACTTTTGACAGGACCAAAAATATGAATCTGCACAGAGAGCTTTTCATAAACTATCAGGAGTCCTTTTCCTTTTTTGCCAGCTGGTAGTTAGTCCAATTACTGCTTTATAAATAAATCATCTGCAGGCATCCTCATCAGGTCAGTTCCAAACACAGCAGTTCAAGGAAAACAAGAAAGCACTTACCAGTTAATTTTCTGCGAGGAGAGAAGCTTTTGTGATGTGTGGTGAAACCTCCCTGCTCCAGAATGAAATGGAGGGTGGTTTTCAGAACAGCTACGTTGGACACTCTTCTCCCAGGCTCCTCATTTGGCTTTTATCTGGCTTTTGAAATGACACTGTAGAGGAGAAGGATGTTGGGTTTCACTTGAATGTGGTTCTTCCCTTCCTCTCCTACCCTCCATAAAAATTCATCGTGTATTCCAGGAGAAAAGTAAGCAATGAACACACTGCACAAATTCTTTTGCTCAGTGTGTACACGTGTGTAACTGAGGTTTGTTTTTTGAATGGAAATCATTACTGTTGGCTGCAGTGCCGCAGGCTGAAAACCAGTGATGGGGGAGGAACCAATCCCTCCTTTGTTTGGGTGGGCTTTTGCTTATGAAAAGTCAATTTAAATTTCAGTCCAGACTTCCCTGGTGGCAGAGTGGTTAAGAATCCGCCTGCCAATGCAGAGGACACAGGTTCGAGCCCTGGTCTGGCAAGATCCCACATGCCGTGGAGCAACTAAGCCCGTGCACCACAACTACTGAGCCTGTGCTCTAGAGCCCACGAGCCACAACTACTAAGCCCACGTGCCACAACTACTGAAGCCCGTGTGCCTAGAGCCCGTGCTCCACAACAAGAGAAACCACTGCAATAAGAAGCCCGCGCACCGCAAAGAAGGGTAGCCCTTGCTCGCCGCAACTAGAGAAAGCCCGTGCGCAGCAACGAAGACCCAATGCAGCCAAAAATAAATAAATAAAATAAATTTATAAAAAAAAATTTCATTCCAACGATGGGATGAAAAGAACCTTAGAATGTCAAAGGAGAGCTCTTCAAATGCGCCCGGGCTCATTAGGAGAGAGATTTTATTTCCTGGGTTTCAGTGTATTTCTGATAGGGAAGAATCAGAATCACACCTTAGTTAGGTATGTATTTTTTTTTTGAATTTTATTTTATTTTATTTTTTTATACAGCAGGTTCTTATTAGTTATCTGTTTTATATATATTAGTGTATATATGTTAATCCCAATCACCCAATTCATCCCAGTTAAATATGTACTTTAATTTTTATTTCTTTACTTAGGTGGGTTGAGAATTTTCTAGGCTTTGAGGAAATTAAAGGTCTGATTCTTAGCTCTCATCTTATCTGTGGCCCTGGCAGATGAGGGCACGCCTGTGTACCTGAAGCAGGGCTCAGAATTCAGAAACTCACGGGCTGAGATGTGTGGAGGCTGACAGGAGCCAGCCTCGATGTGGCTGGCTTGTCCGTCTGCAGAGCTAATGTGATTTTCATAACGTCTAACATCAGCTTGAGAAACTGAACATTATTAGGTCATAAAACGTTGTTAGGCAAGCTAATTGAACACTGTTAGCTGAGCAGCCAGAAGAACACACAATTTGTATTTGACTGCTGTGAATGCTGAAGGCTTAGCAGAATGTGCCGCTGCAAAATATGCCTCTTTGGAGAGGAAGAATTATTTTGAGCTGTTTATTTTAAAGAACTGCAGGCATAGAAGAAGCTCTGAAAACAGAGTAGAAGTTACCCATTTGTAAGGGAAATCTTACATTTGTAATGAAAATTTACATGAGAAAAGGGGACTGTATCCCGAAGACAGCTATTACACTTCTTCATCTGACTTATCTCCTTGACCCAGCTGCCTGTGTTTACCAAACATTTCCACTTTTCACCTTCCGGTGAATTGCCTTCCCTGACCTTTAAGCCCCAGACCCCATCCCTTTCCTTAGCTCAGGATGGAATATAATCCTCAATCTTCTGGCCACCTTTTAAGTGGGGCTCCTGTACGTACATAATTAAAAAAATTTTTCCTTTAGGGCTTCCCTGGTGGTGCAGTGGTTAAGAATCTGCCTGCCAATGCAGGGGACACGGGTTCGAGCCCTGGTCCGGGAAGATCCCACATGACACTGAGCAACTAAGCCCGTGTGCCACAACTACTGAGCCTGTGCTCTAGAGCCCACGAGCCACAACTACTGAAGCCCGCGTGCCACAGCTACTGAAGCCCGCGTGTCTAGAGCCCATGCTCCGCAACAAGAGAAGCCACTGCAATGAGAAGCCCGTGCAACAAAACGAAGAGTAGCCCCGGCTCACCACAACTAGAGAAAGCCCCCGCACAGCAACGAAGACCCGACACAGCCAAAAATAAATAAATGAAAAAAAAAATTTTTTTTTCCTCTATTAATCTGTCTTTTTTACGGGGTGGTGGTGGTGGGGTACTTAGCCAGGAACAATGAAAGGTAGAAGGAAAATTATTTTTCCTCCTCTAAAAGACAAAGTCTAGAAAAATCAAAAGCAGTAATCTCCACTGAGGGTGGGGTGGGAGCAGACCGGAATAACCCTGGGGGAGGGAGTGGGTACGCTTTTTCAAACTGCAAATATCCCTCGGCACCATAAGGATGAACACTCTCCCACATTTGCCCCTAGTCCCTTGATTCCACAGAAATAATCACTATTAATAAACAGGGCATATTTCTTGTCAGTGTTATCTGAGTTGGTGAAGGAGGTCACAGTAAACCATCTGCTGGAGGTGATATCCAGTCACCAGTTCCCACCCCTTGGCATCAGCTATGTTAGTATTTACTAAGAGTTATATGCTGTCTTCTGTAATCACACAAAAGCACAATTTCATCCATAAAAGACATTTTTGAGGAGAATTGCAGGAAGTTTTGGTTACTTAATATGGCTTTAGGTTTATTTTCTGGTAGTGGAGTGCGAAGCATTGAGTAGCAAAGGACAGAGAAAGAAGACAAAAGAAATGACATTTCACAAGCATTTACTGTGTGCCAAGCATAGTTTAAGCACAGCCCACACTGAAACCCAGGAAAATATGTCAGCCTTTTTATTTTTACGTTTTAGCTACCACCTAAAACAACCGAGTTGTAACAGAAGTTTACTTAGCTTTGAAATTGGGCCCCCCAAATCAAGGGCATTAAATCTCTCTCCTAATCAGCCCTATAGTCTATAGTCTGCTATGTGTCTAAGGAGCTCCCTCTGACATCCTAAGGCTTGCCTTATAGTTGATCCTTTATTCAAAAGTAGTTAAAGCTGAAGTGCTCAGGTGTGCTAGACATAACTTACCTGCATTGGTTAAGCCGGTGAGTCCGTTCATTGGAGGTCTGTTAAGAGAACCTCTCTTGCAAATTGCAGAGTTGGAGTTCAGTCCTAAGCATTCTGACTCCAAACACCATGCTCTTAAGACACTTAACTATTAGACTATCCGGTTATGAGAGAGGTTTCCAGAATTGAGCGACTAGGAGGAAGGGGCAGGAATGACTTCTGCCAAATGTAAGGCTTTCAGGACGGTTCCAGCACATTCTAAATCACTGCAAGTTCTCCGAAGCCTCATGTGGTCAGGGTTTCAAGGGGTCTTTCCAGAGGGGCACATGTGTATAAGCAGGTCTATAGGGCCAGCTGGGCTCAGAGGGGAAGATACACAGTGCCTCTATCATATTGTTTTGGGGAATGGGATCTTTCTCTAAAAATAGCTTTTCTCCACTGATGCTAGAAATTTCACTGTTAGAAAGTTGTTCTTTTGAAGAAATTCCATTTTATTTTATTTTATTTTATTATTTATTTAATTTTTGGCTGCGTTGGGTCTTCGTTGCTGCATGCAGGCTTTCTCTAGTTGTGGCGAGCGGGGGCTACTCTTTGCTGCGGTGCATGGGATTCTCATGGCGGTGGTTTCTCTTGTTGCAGAGCACGGGCTCCAGGCGCGCAGGCTTCAGGAGTTGTGGCTCACGGGCTCTAGAGCGCAGACTCAGTAGTTGTGGCACACGGGCTTAGTTGCTCCGCAGCATGTGGGATCTTCCCGGACCAGGGATCAAACTCATGTCCCCTGCATTGGCAGGCGGATTCTAAACCACTGCACCACCAGGGAAGTCCCGAGAATCCATTTTAAAAGACAAGCTTTCTATTAATCAAGTGAAGCTCTAGTAGTTAGAATGGATTGGGTAATTTTAAGATGATAATCCCCTCTCCCTACCCCAACCCCTCCAGAAAAAATTGGGGTCAGCAACTTGGCCTCCCATCTTTTGATATGATCAAGAATATCTTTATTCTTTTCTTTTCTTGTTTGATGTTAAAATAGCACACTTGCCCCAGACACCTGAATACTCTGATGATAGAAATTTCAGAAATAGACATTTGGGAGAATATAATCAGGTCATATTGGTTTTTGTTAATGGTCATTTCTAATCTTTTTGTTGTTGTTTGCAAAAAAAGAAAGAAAAAAAAATTGACCCAGAACATAACCACTAGAAAAGAGATAATATGATACAGATGGACATTTTCTTTTAAAAGAAACTAATTTGTGAAAAAGGGAAAGACTTCACTTCTTTTGAGTGTTTTTTCCTCTTATACAGGGAGATGACTGTCTTCATGTGTAAATGCCCTTCTTAGGCCTGTTTCTTTGCGGTAGACAGAGTCAGAGATTAGACTTTGGGGTCTTTACTGGGTTAACAGTAAGGCTTGGGACCATGCAAAGCTTTTCCTCGGGGCTCACAGTTGCAGACTCCGTGTCTCTGGGAGGTCACATAGAGGAGCCATGCCCACCTGGCCATACAGGGCAGCTTCCATGCAACTTAAACCAGAGAATTCTTAATGGGCACAGAGGACAAAGCCTTCTTCAAATTCTTGCTTTAAATTCTGTTTGACCCCTGCAGGAACCCAACCTTGAGGATACTTAGAAATTCTGTTAAAGGATTTAGCAAATAGCTTTTTAATTAAGATACACAAAGCTTTAATTCTCTGTGGAAGTGGAGGGGGGGTGGGAACAGCTTCTACTGTTGTCTTTTTTTTGAAAAACACCTTCTCTTTTAATATGCCAAATGCCAAATCAAATGAAATCTACATACAGGGATTTAGAATGATGTTCTTAACTATCAATCTCAGATGCTCAGGGCCTGAAACTTTTGGAGGCTAATAAAACACTCACCTCTCAGAAGTTGCCCATGCAGTGCAGCGGCAGGGAGGCTGGTGGGCAAAGGCTTCCGGGCTCTGCGCTCTGAATCTTTGTGGTAAAATAATTTCTCCGGGAGAACTGGCCGCAGCTACCCTGAGTCTTGGAAGAAGTATTTCCTCTTTTTGTAACCAGGGGAGGTAAATAATCTTTTAACTTATTGCCCTAGGGGAAAAAAAAAATGCGGTTTGACAGTGGTTAAATAAATCTGGTGTATGTCACTTAGTTAACAGGCATCTGGGTGACACCATCCTGGGCTCTGACTCAAGAGAAAGGAGGGCTCTGGGCGTTCAGGCCACTCCCAACTATTTACTCTAATTATGCTGCTTTTCTTGTTAAACTGCAGATTATGGATACGATATAAGTGTATCCGGATTTTTCTAAAATGTCACATTTGGGGAAAGGAAAAGGATCGAAGAATAAAGCATATTTTCTTGGCTTCCGTAGCTGGTTCAGTCACTGCTTGCATTTTTCATTAGGAAATTGGTAGCCTGCGGGCGTACTGCAGCTGCAGATGTGTTTTGTTTGCAGTGCACAGTGTTTTCTAGAGTTTGAATTAATTTTCATCATTTAAAAATCAAGGGATCTTACATAGACATCGGATTGTTGGCTCCTCATGAAAAAATTGCCAGATCAGGGTAACCATGGGCCTGCATCCCACAAGGATACATTTGGATGAGGCTGAGTAGGGGCTGTGCCTCATGCCACCTGGCCACTTCCGGCAGGGCATTTCTTTCCATTTCGACACTTTTCTCCCCTGCCTCACTCACTCACTCATGGACCGCATTCATCTGGATCTTCTGGGAGTTCGCACTTGCAACCCTCACTCACTCATGGACCGCATTCATCTGGATCTTCTGGGAGTTCGCACTTGCAACCCTCACGTCCCTTTCCGATTCTTTTCCCCTTGAGTTTCTTCAGTTTAGGACAATTGCATACACAGAAAGGTAAGTCATTGGGCAATCATTTTTATTGCATAAGGAATTTTAGGTTTGGTCATTTAAAAAATATGAATTCCCAGTGCTTCCCTTCTGAAACCTGACTGCATTATAACATATGATTAAATCAACAAAACCGGCTTTAACTAGCTTAACTATGGAACAGTCGTGGGTGAAAAGGAAGAGCAATGGAAGAGATCTGCCCCGTGCAGACAATAATAGAGAGCTCTGTCTTTAGTGAATTTTAAACCAGTAATAAAACCAACTAAAGCCCTTCTGCTTTTTGTGATCACTGTGTGCCAGCAATTCTAAACAAGTGAAAAAAAATCTTTAAGTTCTTTAAAATCTTTAAGTTCTAAAAAATATTGCTGTGATTATGTTAGGGGAACCACTGACTGAAACTGCCTGCCATGGCCAGGCATGATAGTAACCACTTGAATGAGTTATCTTACAACAGGAGGTCCTGGTAAGGAACGAGGAACTAACAAGCTACCACCCACCAGAAGAATTCAGGAAAGGTCAAAAGGAGAGAGGAGATGCCAGTCCATATGTCCTACCAACCTCCTAGAATCCTTCTCGCTGGAATCCATCATGGCTGAGCAATGCATGTGCCATCAGGATGGATCCTGAGTCAGAATGACTGGCCAGAGACAACCTGGAAACTAACCCCATTACCATACAACTCGAGACTGCAGGCCACGTGGCACAGCAGTTCTCCTGGGTTCCCTTACCCTCCTGCTCTCCGCCCGGGTGCCCCTTCCTAAAAAAGTCTCTTGCTTTGTCACCAAGTGTGTCTCCTTGGACAATTTATTTCCAAGTGTTAGACAAGAGCCCAATCTCAGGCCCTGGAATTGGTCCCCCTTCCTGCAACGATTATTCTGACTTTTAATTACATATACATAATTCAGTAAATTTTATTTTGGGGGACTTCCCTGGTGGCACGGTGGTTAAGAATCCACCTGCCAGTGCAGGGGACACAGGTTCAAGCTCTGGTCCAGGAGGATCCCACATGCTGTGGAAGCAACTAAGCCCGTGTGCCATGGGCTTATCTGGAGAATGGGGATCATGATATTATCTACATCAGAGTGTTGTGAGATTTCTATAAGACAGTATAGTAAAGCACATAAAGAGTAAGGTCTCAATAAACGTTTATATTATTATTATTATTACTTGCTATGAATTGCCCAAAGTGCTTTTCACTTATACAATCTGTTGATGAAGTGCTATTATTACCTACCCACTTTGTGGCAGGGACCACAACTGCCTCCTCAAAATCCATTCCTTTCTTCTTTCTTACCTTCAGAACCACAATTTTATTTAGGAAATGAATGTTGTTGCTGTACCCAGATAAAATGCTACATTTCCCAGCTTCCATGGATGCTGAGAATGACCACTAAGATTTATGTAGAAAACATGGGCTGGGGCTTCAAGGAAAGTTGGCTCTGCTTTGGAGGTATGCTTTGGAAGATCGACCAAATGACTGAAGATTCAGCAGCTCTTTAGGAACTATAAGGGAAGGAAAAGTGCAGGAGAGATGTTACAAAAAGCCTAGACTCCTTGAGACCTCAGCCTGGAAATTCTTGAAGCTGTATTACAATCTCCCACCTCCAAACTTATTGTTCATTAGAAATATAAGCCTTTATGTGTTTAGGTCACTACTACTTTGAGTTTGTTGTTATTATATTTTATTATATTTTGCCAAACCAAATTGTAACTCACATACGCAACACCATGCTAAAATCCTTAAAAAATAATGCTAACTTCATCATTCGAGGTATCATTATAGGGAATTCCCTGGCGGTCCGGTGGTTAGGACTCCACGCTCTCACTGCCGAGGGCCTGGGTTCGATCTCTGGTGGGGGAACTAAAATCCCACAAGCCATGTGGTGCAGCTAAAAAAAAAAAAAAAAAAAGGAATCATTATAATTATATTAGAGTCTCATCGTGTGAGGTAACCTGGGTAATTTTGTCTTGAAACAAACAAAAAACTTTGGGAATATACCTCACAGTGTTGTTGTAAAGATGGAATAAAAAGAAAGAAAGCACAGGGCTTCCCTGGTGGTGCAGTGGTTGAGAGTCTGCCTGCCAATGCAGGGGACACGGGTTTGAGCCCTGATCTGGGAGGATCCCACATGCCGCGGGGCAGCTGGGCCCATGTGCCACAACTGCTGAGCCTGTGCATCTGGAGCCTGTGCTCCGCAACGGGAGAGGCCGCGACGGTGAGAGGCCCGCGCACCGCGATGAAGAGTGGCCCCCGCTCGCCGCAGCTGGAGAGAGCCCTCGCACAGAAACGAAGACCCAACACAGCCAAAATTAAATAAATAAAAAATGATAAGTCAGATACAAGTTGGTAACCCTTGGATGGCTGCTTCATATTAAAAAGAAAAAAAAAAAAAAGAAAGAAAGCACATAAATTGATTTGCCTAATACAGTCCCTGGCATGTAGTGATTATTTGGTTTGTAGTGGCTAACATTATAGGGCTGTCCCAAAGGGAATCAAGCCTGAGAAAACTTTGCCTTGTCCTTGGAGTAGAAAGCAGGGACAATTATTTTTATAGCTCATCAGTTGACAGTATGTATCATTATTTTTTTTGTCTGATAAATTCATTATTCAAGAGGATTTCAGCTCAAGAGTGATTGAGAAGATAAGTCATAAAGGAGGGTCAATACGTTTCCTGAGTCTGGAAGCACAAGAGGAGTGACTTTCTACTCAAAGATGATGCCAGGCAACAATTTGTAATCTCCTGATGTTGTGTTTCTGGGCTATGAGAGAAAACGTATCATTGTACCCTGTATCTAAGCTCTGAACTGATTATGTCATAGTTTATGTCTAGGTAGGATGTGTATTCAGAAAAGCACAGCTGTGCCTGGGCCAGAGAGCTTGGCTCATCATTGCCTGATTCTTTACTCCTATTTGCTGGTCATACAACCAGCATATCACAACACAGAACAGGTATGAACTCAGTGGCTCTGTGTGTTTTTGAACAGTGGAAACATCTACAGAGATTGTCTCCCTAACCTGTGGTGGCCCATGTAATTAATGGGTGACTTTGAAACTTTCAGACAGACGGTCATTGCCAAAAACCCTCAGTGAAGTCACAATTCACATGCTGAGGAGAATTTTTTTAATTGGCTCAGTCTGGTTTAGCATCATACTCTTTTCAGTTATGCTATAAAAGAGAAATAAAATGTTGGAGACAGCTCCCAGTCAATGTATATTTATCTCATCTTAAGTTTATTCTCACTGGACTTAGGAGACAGGCCTCTCTGAAAATTGTTGGCCATGTCACGAGACGTCTTTTGTGAAGCCACAGTGTCCAAGATGATGTGCAAAGCACATAAGACTACTGCTTTCCTAGCATTTTGTCCTGCTTATCCAAACAATGGCCTAATTTAAGTGGAAGGAAACATTTTCTAGGGCAGCCATTCATAGATAGTTCATACATAGATAGTGTAGAATTGGTAATCACATTCTAATGTTATAAATTGTTTTATGACATTAAAAAACAAGCTAGGGCTTCCCTGGTGGTGCAGTGGTTGAGAATCTGCCTGCCAATGCAGGGGACATGGGTTTGAGCCCTGGTCTGGGAGGATCCCGCGTGCCGCGGAGCAACTAGGCCCGTGAGCCACAATTGCTGAGCCTGCGCATCTGGAGCCTGTGCTCCGCAACAAGAAAGGCCGCGATGGTGAGGGGCTCGCACACCGCGATGAAGGGTGGCCCCCACTTGCCGCAGCTAGAGAGGGCCCTCACACAGAGACGAAGACCCAACACAGCCATAAACAAATAAATAAATAAATAAACCCAAAGTTTAAAAAAAAACCCAAAAAACAAGCTAACTCAATTCTATGCTATATATAGGAGACACACCTAAATCAAAGAGATTATGGCACCTCCATACAATGGAGTCTTCTGCAGGTGAGAAAGGAATAAAGAATATCTCTGGGGCTTTGCTGGTGGCACAGTGGTTAAGAATCCGCCTGCCAATGCAGGGGACACAGGTTCCAGCCCTGGTCTGGGAAGATCCCACATGCTGTGGAAGCAACTAAGCCCGTGTGCCACAACTACTAAGCCTGCGCTCTAGAGCCCACAAGCCACAACTACTGAAGACCGCGTGCCACAACTACTGAAGCCCACGCACCTAGAGCCCGTGCTCCGCAACAAGAGAAGCCACCACGATGAGAAGCCCGTGCACTGCAACGAAGAGTAGCCCCCGCTTGCTGTAACTAGAGAAAGCCCGCGCACAGCAACGAAGACCCAGTGCAGCCAAAAATAAATAAATAAATGTATTAAAAAAAAAAAGGAATATCTCTACATACTGATGTAGAGTGTTCAGCAAGATAATTTCAGTAAAAAAAAAAAAAAGATGGGTCCAGAACTATATTACAGTATGCTACTTTTTGAGTAAGTATTGGGCTATACTCTGCAGGCCTACAAGGCCTGCACTTGCTCAGCTTCAAGACCAAAGAAAGAGCCTGGAGTCAGCAACAGAGACATCAGTGGTTTAATGGATGGGGGATCTTACACGTCTGAAGCAAGGTCCTGGAGTGACATCCCACTGTGTGCTGCAGACTGTGGGCAGCACATGGTGGCGGTCTTCACACCCAGGGGAAGGGAAGATTGCCAGTTATGGGGGGAATTGACATTAGGTTGGTTCATTAGTTACCAGGGAAACCAGCAGAGGGGCATGCCCCTCACTGTCCCTTTGGTAAGAACAATCTCTATGTAAAACAACTATACCCCAATTAAAAAAACAACAACAACAATCTCTAGCTGGGGCCTGGGGCAAGTGCACAGGAACGTCAGTCATGTGAGTAAGGTATAGATGAAGCAGACACTGGTAGGGTAGAGGATGTACAGAGAGCAAGAGAACAGCCATCTTGAGCTGTCTGACCATACAGTAAGATAGGGTGTGTGTGTGTGTGTATGTATCTACATGTGTGTATGTGTGTGTCTATATGTATATATTGACAAAGATTCTTTGCTTGACCAAACTTTACGCCATCTCCCCTGAACCCTCTCTTCAACAAGGATTCTTTCTTGCAAAATCTAGTTTTAGCAAGAATCCCGCTAAGTCAGTTTAGGAGAACTCCCCACAGCATGGCTGATACATATGCCAAATTAGTAGCCTCTTTCTCAACCACCCCCCAAATTTAAGTAGTTTCCAAGCTTCTGGAATATGCCCATAGGTTTCATTTTGAGGCTCTAGACCTTTGGTGGGATTTTCGCCCTCCCTTGAGGAAGAAAACTTCTTTCACATTTGTTTTTTAAACTGAAGTATAGTTGACTAACAATGTTGTGTTAATCTCTGCTATACAGCAAAGTGATTCAGTTATACATATATATACATTCTTTTTTAAAATACTTTTTTCCATTATGGTTTATCATAGGATACTGATATAGTTCTTTGTGCTATACAATAGGACATGTTTGTTGCCCCAAGGCAGGTGGGATCTTAGTTCTCTGACCAGGGATTGAACCCGCATCCCCTGCATTGGAAGGCGGATTCTTAACCACTGGACCACCAGGGAAGTCCCAAAGAACATGTTTAAGGCAAATAAAATGGTTGGGAAATTTGACGCAGTCCAGGCCTGGAAACTCTGAACCAATCATAATGGAATATTAGGAATTCCTTCCCCATCTTCATACAGGATCTGGAATTTGTTATCTGACTTAATCTCGATGTCATAATTCAGGAACTGCGGTGGTAAAGTACTGGCTCTCCCAGTTTTCCCTCTGCGGAGCCCCACTGTGCAGGAATGCCATGAACTTGCCCATGGCATAAAATCCTAGCTGATGCTTCAGAGGACCAGGCTTTGTCTTAGAAATATTTTCCAGTGGATAGAAAAACAGCTCTTCCTGCTTTATAGCTCACTGCAGGCTCTGTCCCTGAGAGTGTCCGTGGAACTGCTGATGCAGAGGTTTATTTCAGTGAGGCGGTATTAGGCAGCTGCTATGAGGGTGAGACGGACTCCCCCTGTTGAGTCTATGACTAATCACTTGATCCAAAACTTTGTTCCCTTTCTTGTCCCACCCATGTATTCCCCTCAGGATTGAGAAGTATCAAAGAAATGGGGGGGGGGGTGTTGAAACCAAGCAGAACCCTGCGGGGCCTTCTCAGGTACAAAAGCCCCTCCACATCTCCCATGTCTTGTTTGTAGAAAAAAGGCATTATTAGTCTCTTAGGCCTTTCCCCAGTTCCAAAAAGCAGACTCAAGCAGTTACTAATTTGAGAAATGAGGGAATGCAGAAACAAAGGAAAAGCAGTTAAACAAGAAAAGTAATGATAGTTGAAACAATGTTCAGCAATAAAACAGAGTGCTAGTTCCTCCTCAAGGGATTTACATAACAATCTGATGTATATCTTTTTTTTTTTTTGATGTATATCTTTGAGTCCTTCTGCAGGAACTAAGACCCCTACCGAGGTGCAGGATGGCGATTACATGCTGACCACAGCATGTAGAACCCAGACTGGTTGGAACCTGATGATTAAAATTCCCTAAACATCACCCTGTTACCTCACCACCAACCAATCAGAAGAAATTCCACGAGCTGCAACCCTCACCCCAAATGATGCCCTGATAGCTATTGAGGAATTTGGGTCTTTTGAGAAAGAGCTGCTCTTTCTCCTTGTTTGGCCTTGCAATAAACCTGTATTTTCCTTCGCCACAGTCTGGTGTCGGTAGGTTGGCTTTGTTGCGCAGCACACAAGAGGACCCAAGTTCAGTTCCAAAAAAATTTTGGTGATTACTAAGGGACAGCTATCCTGAGTGAGCATCTTACTCTTGGCACATAGGCTCCTGGCTGGTGGTGTCACTCGCATCCTCTCCAGCACTGCTGGAACAACTATGCCTCACAGATAGTCCTGAGCACTTGCTGCACACCACCATTGTGCTGGCAGCAGACCATCATTGGCCCATGGCACTTTCGATTCCATGATGAAGGAAACATTTCTTTTTTTTTTTTTTAAAGTATTCGCCATGTATTTCTTCTTTAGGTCTTTTTTTTTTTTAATTTATTTTTATATTTATTTTTGGCTGTGTTGGGTCTTCGTTTCTGCGCGAGGGCTTTCTCTAGTTGCGGCAAGCGGGGGCCACTCTTCATCGCAGTGCGCAGGCCTCTCACTATCGCGGCCTCTCTTGTTGCGGGGCACAGGCTCCAGACACGCAGGCTCAGTAGTTGTGGCTTACGGGCCTAGTTGCTCTGCGGCATGTGGGATATTCCCAGACCAGGGCTCGAACCCGTGTCCCCCGCATTGGCAGGCAGATTCTCAACCACTGCACCACCAGGGAAGCCCCAGGAAACATTTCTAATGCATGGTGGAAGCTTATGTGGGATGACACCAACGTATTTTTCCCTACTGGGTGGCCTTGATTGGATTTTCCTTTTTTGGGGGTGGGGGGTGGGAAGAAAGGCAAAAGACTTGGTCATCTGATTTTGAGTGGAGTGCTGCTGTTGCAGGAAGGGGGACCAAGAGTGGGCTCTTGTCTAACACTTGGAAATAAACTATCTGAGGAGACACACATGGTGACAAAGCAAGAGACTCTATTAAGAAGGGGCACCCGGGCAGAGAGCAGGAAGGTAAGGGAACTCAGGAGAACTGCTCTGCCACATGGCTTGCAGTCTTGAGTTGTATGGTAGTGGGGTTAGTTTCCAGGTTGTCTCTGGCTAATCACTCTGACTCAGGGTCCTTCCTGGTGGCATGCACATCGCTCAGCCAAGATGGATTCCAGCGAGAAGGATTCTGAGAGGTTGGTAGGACATATGGACTGGCATCTCCTCTCTCCTTTTGACCTTTCCCGAATTCTTCTGGTTGGTGGTAGCTTGTTAGTTCCTCATTCCTTACCAAGACCTCCTGTTTTAAGATAACTCATGCAAGTGGTTACTATTGTGCCTGGCCAGGCGAGCAGTTTCAGTCAGCAGTTCCCCTAACAATTCTCCCCTGAGAGACTTCATTCTCAAGATACTTGTTGGGAATTGGGGCAGAGGTCTCTTTCTTCTGTAACTACTTCTGAAACAGGAGGGAAGTGGGCAGGGCACAATCTTTAAAGGAATGACATAGCCCAAGAACATGATATAAACTGAGTAGAACCATATAGGTCCAAGATGGCAGACCAGTCGACTTCCACTAGACCTTGAGCCTCAGTATACGCTCATTGTAACACATCAGCAAGCTAAATGACACACCCACAGGTGTCATGACAGTTCCAAGGCCAACCATAAGGGTCAAAAAGTGGGCAGGGGCCCAATTCCTGGAAATCTCCACCCCTTCCCCAAAGTAGTTGGAATACTCCTCCCACTCATTAGCCTATGAAATTACCCACCCCTATTAAAAACTGACAACCCCATACCCTGGGGCCACTCTCACCTTCTGAGGTGGCCCACACTCTGTCTGTGGAGTGTGTTTCTTTCTAAATAAATCCACTTCTTACCTATCACTTCGTTTCTCACTGAATTCTTTCTGTGAGGAGACATCAAGAACCAGAGCTTCATTAAGTCCTGAGACCAGGTGTGTAATCTCAATGAAAAGACTGTGGGTTCAACTCCCAGTCTGAGCTGCAAGGTTTCATCACTTTAACTGGATTTTCCCTTCCGGGTTGAGGAGTCCATTGGCCATTTGGCACCACTTGAGTGGTAACTGGGAAACACCCTGTTAGACCAAGGCTTGTTTGCACTTCTGTCTGGAATGGCAGGTAGGAAACTTTCCATTCTAGTGCTAGGGAACTTGCCATCCTGAGAAGCTGCTGGATATGGATCTGCCAGTTTTTCTGCCTCTAGTAATATCGGCCATGAATAGAAACAATTGTTCTATTCCATCTTGTAGTCCCCTAGCTTGTATTTTGCAAAGCTGGGAGATCTTCAGCTATGTTCCCATGAAATAAAAAAAAAATGGTATTTTATCATAACACTGCTTAGCTTCAGTACTCCTTGGGGTGTGGAGAACAACAGCCCCTAATGGCTCTCTAAATTATAACACCATCTTTCAACTAGAACTGTCCTGTAAAAGGGAAAGAAAATGGGATGAAATTCCTTATGCATAGGTTTTTTATGCTATTATATCAAAGTGAGTCTTTTGGAATTGGTTTGGCTTTTATCTTGGGTGTGTGTGTGAGTATCTCTGTACATGAGTCTGAATCCTGTTTTCTCTTCCTGGTTTTGACCCTCATTAGGGGGTCCTGGTTTGCGGGGAGAACCCACTGGTGAGAGAGAAAGGAACTGAAAGGATTAATCATTCTCAGAGACACTCCTAGTACTGACCCTCATTAGAGGGCCATGGTATTGACCTTCATTAAAGGATCCTGATAACTTTCATCAGGCTGTTGAATGTTCTCCTAGGCTCATCTGTGCACTTCTTTGTAAAGTCCAGTTTTAGCAAGAGTCCTGCTAAGTAATTTCACCAAAACCTCCCGCCCTCCGTATTTGACCACCCCGGATATCTGATCAGAACCCTCATTCTGAATTCACCCTCAGGTGATTCACCACCCTGGCCTGTCTTCAGCAAATCGTGTTAGGTGGGTTTTGCCATAACCTTCCTTATTCCTAATGTTTCTTCTCAGTAATTTTCCCTTCACTGTCCCCCCCTCCTGCTCCGTAGCTGTAAGTTTCCCCTTGTCCATGCTGTATTGAGACTTAAGTGCAGTCTCTCCTTCACTGTGAAGTCCCAGCTGGAGAGGTTCCCGTACCTTTGCTACGGCCCTGAATAATGCTTGTCTTCCCATTTTAACAAGCTGTCAATGACAAATTAATCAGTCAATCTAAGAAAGAAGTGGAAAATTTTATTCAAGCCAAATTTGAGGATTATAACCCGGGAAGAGCATATCAAAAAGCTCCGAGAACTATTCCGTCCATTAGAAGTCAAGGCACAGTTACGTAAGTTTTTGAGACAGAGGGCTGTACATCAAGTGACGTTTATCGACAGTTTATATGATCCAGATCTAAGCGTCATCAATGGTGGGTCATGTGACCCCTTACAAGATCAAGGAGGAATGTTATCTTTGGAGGAGTTGTCTTGATGCTAGGAGAAGGTTGCTCTTTTTGGTTGAGCAGGTTTGGTCGATGCATGATGTCTATACAGTGGACAGTGCGGAGAGAGGAGACCAAAGGGCAAAGAAGAAGAATATTTTTTTTTTTTGGCCACTCCCCGCAACATGCGGGATCTCAGTTCCCCGACCTGAGGGATTGAACCCGGGCTCACAGCAGTGAAAGCACTGAGTCCTAACCCCTGGACCACCAGGGAACTTCCAAGAATTCTTTTGTTTAAATTTTTCTTGTTTTGCCATAAAATATGATTTTTATTTCACAAAGAATCACTGAATATTCTTCTTCACGGCAGCACCGTAAGGGACATCGCGACACCTTGCGGCCAAACTGCAGTGTCGCACGGACCTCAGCACCTTGAGCGAGTGCAGATTTCGGAGTCTCATGGAACTCTGCACCTTGGCTCCCTAAGTGATACTTCCTATCACTTCTCCCTACTGAATACTTCCTCCCTACTGGATCGCCCTGTACCTCTGCTCGGTACAAGGGGCCTTCCCCAGGCACTCTTTGGTGAGTCTTTGCTTTGCCTTATTTTAGTCGGAAACTTCTCGACTCATCTGTGCAATTCCTCTAGAATCCTGTTCTGGCAAGAACCCTGCTAATCAGTTTCACTAGAACTTTCCACCCTCCATAACTGATCACATTAGATATCTGATCAGGTTTGTCATTCTCCAGCCCCCAGGATGAGTCTGACCAGCCTGTTGAGTGTTTAGAAGGATTCGGTTAGATTGGTTTAGTCAGAACACGCCTTTTCATGATGTTTCCTCCTCATAATTTTACATCCACTGCCCCCGACCCTGCTCTTGGCTGGAAGTTTCCGCTTGCCCATGCTGTATCCGGAGCTGACTCCAGTGTACTCCCAATCGTAGAGGTCCCTATCCCTAGGGCTACGGTCCTGAATGAAGCCTGTTTTACCACATTAACAACTGTCATTGAACTTTTTTTTTAGAGTGAAACCGCATACCACACTGTAAACTGCATTGCTGGCAACAGGCACGTATGGCATCGCACGTGTCTCGTACTTGGCCCCGTCCGTAGGTACTGCAAGCCGCTCCTTTCGCGGCACTGTGCACGGCACTCTCAGGAAGAGCGAGAGGAGGGAGCTCAACTTTCTTTTCGAGCTCCCTAAATTTTTTTTTTCAGGTAAAAACCATGTTTTCCTTTTTATTGACACCTTTTCCTCTCTTGGCTGCTACTTTGGTAATAATTAGGTCCCCACCTCTCAAGAACACTGCAACTGAACAGGCTGAGTATTGCATGTAAACACTGCATGTGAACACAGTCTCCAAACCAGGGCTTTCGGAATAACAAGGACAACAAAACTAGGAATAAATAACAAGAACAGCAAAACCAGGAACAAATAACAAGAACAGCAAAACCAGCCTTTCTCTTCACTTACAAAGGAGTCACTCAGAGGGGCTTCCCTGGCGGTGCAGTGGTTAAGAATCCGCCTGCCAATGCAGGGGACACGGGTTCAAGCCCTGGTCTGGGAAGATCCCACATGCTGTGGAGCAACTAAGCCCGTGCTCCACAACTACTGAGCCTGCGCTCTAGAGCCTGTGAGCCACAACTACTGAGCTGCGTGCCACAACTACTGAAGCCCGCGTGCCACAACTACTGAAGCCTGCAAGCCTAGAGCCCGTGCTCTGCAACAAGAGAAGCCACCGCAATGAGAAGTCCATGCACCGCAACGAAGAGAAGCCCTCGCTCGCCACAAGTAGAGAAAGCCCGTGCACAGCAACAAAGGCCCAATGCAGCCAAAAATAAATAAATAAATAAATTTATTAAAAAAAAAAAAAAAAAGGAGTCACTCGGAGGGTCCAAAGCTCTGCTTTCCAAACGTAGAAAACCTGGGGCTCAATGTAAAACTGGAAACCAAAATGTATCAGAAACGAAGCATAGTACAATACTTCCTCAAATACTCAAGGTCTGATCATCCTGCCTGTTCAACAAGGAATGGCCCCACTCCAGCATTTTTAAAGGAAATGCTATTTCTCTTTCTATTTCATTTTCTAGCTGGGTATAAGATCTACTAAAAATGATACACTGAATCAGAATAAATCAGCTGAGTCACGAGAGATACTCCCAGATAATGATTTTTGGTTGCTGAGATTATTCAGCACATTATTTCAAAGTGGCAAAATTCAGGACAATCTTAGAGAGAATTCAAAAGTGGCAGCTATACTTGCTGATAGGTTCACGCGAGACACATGTACATACAACCCCATTTTACGGTGTATATGTCAAGGGGCCAAGGTCCCTGATCAGCACCACAAGTTATTTTGTACATTACAGTGCACAGGACAACAGAGGGAAAGACACCTTCTTGGAGAGGTTCTTATCACTCCGAAGGAGGCTAGAGTCCAGCGCCCCGGGTGGTGAGATCACTCTGCCCTAAATACCAATAGTTCAAAAACCTACCCTGGACTTATTTTGAGCCGAAGTAGAAAGACACACAGATATGAAAATGATTGCCATGAAGGAAGAATATATTTATGACACCATAGTCTCCCACAGCTGGTCATGCAGGGCCACCTGGGGAGGTAGCAGGCAAGGTCAGCAGGCAGGGACGGGGTGCAGAGGCAGGGGGACATTGAGCGGGTCGGAGCCTTTATGGAGGTTTTCTTGGGAAAGAATGGGCGAAGCAAGGTGTGAAGCTTCGACCCGCAGTCCCGCAATACTTGCAACTTCCCAGTCTTGAGACTGAAGAAAGAACCCAGAGTCAGAGTCAGAGACATCAACGATTTATCTGACAGGGAATCTTACAAGTCAGAGGCAGAGGTCCTGGAGGGACGCTCCACCGAGTTCGGCCGATGGCAGGTAGGAAAGCGCAGCAGGCTTTGCTACACACGGGAGGAGGAGGTGATCACTTATGGGGGGCATGACATCAGAGGGGCTCCTTGGTTGCGAGGGGACTGATGGAACGCATTCACCCCACAGCATTTTGGGTTAGCAACTGTTGAGAGGGCCGCTGTTTCCTGTTGATGACCGAACAGACTGGAGCCATTCTGGTCCCAGGGCTAGAACAATCGTTAGCTGGGGATTGGGCCAATCACGTAGGCAGTCATTGATGAAATTTTCAGCTTAGCTAACACAACATTGTAAATCAATTACACTTCAATAAAAAAAATTTAACACAGTAAAACAAACAAACAAACAAACTTCCCAAAGATAACGTAAAGGAACAAATTCAGTTAGTCCTTGTTATGGACTGAATTGAATCCCCCAAATTTATATGTTGAAGTCCTAGCCCCCATTACATCAGAACGTGACTGCATTTGGAGACAGGACCTTTAAAGGGGTAATTAGGTTAAAA
This sequence comes from Balaenoptera ricei, assembly GCF_028023285.1. Classification (NCBI taxonomy): domain Eukaryota; kingdom Metazoa; phylum Chordata; class Mammalia; order Artiodactyla; family Balaenopteridae; genus Balaenoptera; species Balaenoptera ricei. Next base: position 91,885,099 of record NC_082645.1, read on the forward strand.
CGAAGGCATATGGGTGGGCCTTAACCCAATATGACTGGTGTCCTTATAAAAAGAGGAAACAGGGAAACAGTCAATATAAACAGAGGGAAGACTATGTGAGAACACGGTGAGAAGGCTTCTGTCTCCGAACCAAGGAAAGAGGACTCAGAAGAAACACTCTCAATACCTTCATTTGGGACTTCTAGCCTCCAGAACTGTGAGGGGATAAAGTTCTGCTGATTAAGGTAAAAAAACAAACAACCTTTTAGCTTAGAGAGGTGCCTGGAGGCACGAGGCTGGGAAGCTGCAGCTACAGGGTGTCCCTTGAGGAGAGGGAGGGTGGGTGTGCAAGTCCACAGCCTGGGGCACTTTAGCTCCTTACCTGGAGGCACCTAATGTCCCAGCAGAGCCAGACAAGCATCCTACTCAGGCGATGAGGACCCCTTCGCACACCCAGCGCAGAGCTGCTGGTCGCCTCCATTGTTTGACCATAACAAGGGCTGGATTCTCACCCAGATCTGCAAATCAAGAGACACATCTCTCTGGAAGATAAGAGCTCCATCCTCAAGATAAAAAAAAGAGACTGGAGTAATACCTGTGTAGGGAATCCTCACAAGGAAGGACTGCCATACCTGGACCCAAGGAGCTTGCTTCCTGTGGGGGGCTCCTGTCTGATGTGCAGCAGACAGAATGTCATAGTGACTCAGCAAGGGGGGGCTCTAGGGGACTGAGACCATCAGGCAGTATCTCACCCTCTGCTACACTGTGTAGTCGTCTTTTTACAAGTGAGAAGTACGACATTATTCTGCAAGAGGAAGATTCCAGAGACTTAAACACGCAAAGGTTTGCACCTTGGGAGCCCCTTGGAACGTTGACAGCTCAGGATCTAAAAGAAAGTTCTGTGTTAATGAGTTACACAGTTCACGTGGAAGGAAATGTCACTTTATAATCAATAATAATACTAGCGGTCCAGTGGTTAGGACTCCCCGCTTCCACTGCAGGGGGCATGTGTTCGATCCCTGGTCGGGAACTAATATCCGAAAGCCGCGCAGTACGACCAAAAATAATAGTAACAATAATAAGAAGAATACTAAGAATAGGAATAATACTGAGTGAGGTTATAACTAAAACCTCAACGTATAAAGGAGATGTAAAAGGAGCACATAATTTAGTGGGTGAGCCATGAAACTAGAGATGGGATTTGGGGGTAAATTTGCTACTATCTGAATTTTAATCCAGACATCTCTGTTAACAAGCCATCGGGAAGTCACTTCCCACACATTTCCTCCTTTTCACAAAGAGGGGGCTGGCACAGTTATTTGATAAAGTCCCTTTCAGGCCTGAATTCGTTGACTAAGATTTACTGTAGTGTCTTAACGCTTTTTCATGCCACAGTAGTGTGGAACATTAGAGGAAAATCTAGACTTTTAGTTGATAGAGAGCCAGTTGGAATATCAATGATAGGATTTTAGTTTTAGGAAAAATTGGTTTGATTTCTAGCTTGATTACTTTAGCTTTAATATTATTAGGTGAGCTTGAGCAAATCATTTAATCTTTGAGCCTAGTTTTCTCACTTACAAAATGAGGCTAATAGGCTAAATGATTTCCAAGTTTCCAGCTAGTCCTAGAGTTCTATTTCTACATAGTTGAATTATTTTATCATGCTGTTTCTTAACTATCATGCTGTGACTAACACTTTTGAAGCTACTAATTTTACGTCAAGCTTTAAAGTCTATAGTTTTTTTAAAAAATAAAATTATTTATTTATTTATTTATTTATTTATTTATTTATTTATTTATGGCTGTGTTGGGTCTTCACTGCTGTGCGGAGGCTTTCTCCAGTTGCGGCGAGCGGGGGTTACTCTTCGCTGCGGTGTGCGGGCTTCTCACTGTCGTGGCTTCTCTTGTTGCGGAGCATGGACTCTAGGCGCCCGGGCTTCAGTAGTAGTGGCTTGCGGGCTCTAGAGCGCAGGCTCAGTAGTTGTGGCGCACAGGCTTAGCTGCTCCGCGGCATGTGGGATCTTCCCGGGCCAGGGCTTGAACCCATGGCCCGCTGCACTGGCAGGCAGATTCTTAACCACTGTGCCACCAGGGAAGCCCCTAAAGTCTATAGTTTTTATCTTTGGAAAATATTATTTGATCTTCAGTATGTCCAAATCAATTTAATAAAATCATCTTAAAACAGGGGAAAAAAACCTTTCAGCTTAGGATGGGGAGGCAATCATACACCTAGGTAAGGGTGAGGCAGGGCCAGGTCCAGCAGGGGATGTACAGAGAGCAAGACAGCAGCCATCTTATGAGGCCTGATCATACACAATGTAAGCAAGGGTAACATGCTGCAAAAAAAAAAACAAACCCAATAAAGGCTGGGACCTAAACTCCCCCTGCGCTCCTGTCTTCTGTCTTCTGACGAGGTCAGCGATTTTCCACATGGCCCCGTGCGTCCTGCCTGCTGGCTGTGCCTCCTGTCTTTAGGACCTGGAAAGACTCACTGAATAAAGTGTATATATATATTTTTATGTATTCTACTGTAATCCTTGGTGTCAGAGGATGGCAACATCAAACTGAGCATTGAAAATACCAATTTCAAAAGTAAAGATACACTGGAAAATGTAAAAACAAATGGAGACGATATTAGTCAAACTAAAGTGGATGATTGGAGGATGACAGCTCTCTCATAAAAACGACGACAACAACAAACAACCTATCACTGGAGAGCTTGAATAGCTCTTTAGATTTAGGGTTGTTTCCCAGCTGTGTAAAACCTGGTCGTGGAGAGTCTGAGGATCTTAGTACCTCCTGAACCTTAGGATGCGGGCCATGCCGGCTTCCCTCAGGCAGTGAGCCGTAGCTCGGAGACCATGTTAGAGACCCCTTGACATTAGTCGCTCTTTTATTTTCTTTTATTTTAAAAAATTTTTACTGGGGACTTCCCTGGTGGTCCAGTGGTAAAGAATCCGCCTTCCAATGCAGGGGATCGGGTTTGATCCCTGGTTGGGGAACTAAGATCCCACATGCCGCGGGGCAACTAAGCCCGTGCGCCACAACTAGAGAGAGAAGCCTGCGCGCCGCAAGGAAGATCCCGCGTGCCGCAAGGAAAGATCCCAAGGGACAAAGATCCTCCGTGCTGCAACGAAGATCCCGCGTGACAGAGATCCTGCGTGCCGCAACTAAGGCCTGACACAGCCAAATGAATAAATAAATAAAATAAAAAATTTTTTATTGGACTATAATTGATTTACAATGTTGTGTTACTTTCTGCTCTACAGCAAAGTGAATGTTATACATATACATATATCCACTATTTTTTAGATTCTTTTCCCAGATAGGTCATTACAGAGTATTGAGTAGAGTTCCCTGTGCTATACAGTAGGTCCTTATTAGTTATCTATTTTATATATAGTAGTGTGTATATGTCATTCCCGATCTCCCAATTTATCCCTCCCTTCCTTTCCCCCCTGGTAACCATAAGGTTGTTTTCTGCGTCTATTTCTGTTTTGTAAATAAGTTCGTTTGTACCATTTTTTTAGATTCCACGTATAAGCGATATCCTTATCGTTACTCTTATCCTTCTCTGTCTGACTTACTTCACTCAGTATGACAATCTCTAGGTCCATCCATGTTGCGGCAAATGGCATTTGTCACCTCCTTATTTTCTGTCTTTGATATAAAATCCTTAAGGATAGTTTGAATTCTCTCGAATCTAGCAAAGTTCTTCAGTCTCTACCTCCTCCTCCTCTTCCCCAACATTTTCCTCCATTGGGTGTTCACCACACACGCAGTCAGTGAGTCCCTTTGCCTGCTCTGAGCAGCAGCCTTGCAGGGATTGAGCCCAGGCCACGGCAGTGAAAGCCCGGAATCCTAACCACTAAGTCACCAGGGAGCTCCCCTAGTAGCATCAGTTGTATCTTTCCAATTCTGCTGCGTGCTAATAAATGGCAGCACTGGGAATTCCCTGGCGGTCCAGTGGCTAGGTCTCAGCGCTTTCACTGCTGTGGGTCGGGGAACGAAGATCCTGCAAGCCTCGCAGCACAGCCAAATAAAGAAAAAAAAAATGTGTCAGCACTTGATAGCCCACATACATTGATTGGGTGCTGTGTAATCTCTCTCTTTTTTTTTTTTGGGTTCATAGTTGATTAGTTTTGACAAAAGGTCAATTGATGACTGCAAAGAACGTGAACTGATAGAATGTAATATTCAATTTTGTGCACATATTTTTCTTTTTGCCAAAAAGTGGTGTCCCATTTCTCTTGAATACCATATATCACCTCAGTATTTAACATTTGGTTCAACTGAATACAGATGGTTACTGTTTAATAGTATTTTTTAAAATTGAAGTATAGTGGATTTACAATATTATTGTATGTTAGTTTCAGGTGTATCGAATAGTGATTCAGTATTTTTACAGATTATACTCCTTTTTTTCATGTAATCTTTTATGAATTGGTCCACCTCTTGGGGACTTTTGGGGATAACTGGAACCAGTTGCTCCTTTCCCCCTTTTCACTAACCATTGAGCTGTTGGGCTCCAATGATGTGACCCCCTAAATCCCACCGGTTTGGGGGACAAATCATGATAGTAGCAAGGCAGACAACAGTGGCGATCTATTCTATTCTATTCTATTCTTCTTTTGGCCGAGGCTTGCGGCACGTGGGATCTTAGTTCCCCGACCAGGGATCGAACCCGTGCCCACTGCAGTGGAAGCATGGAGACCTAACCACTGGACCGCCAGGGAATTCCCACAGTGGTGATGTTTTAGACCTGAACAGCCATGTTCAGTGGGCCATGATTTCCTGAGAAGGAGACCCACACCTGGACCCCAGGAATGGTCTGAGACCCTTGAGATGCTGTCCGGTGGTGCACTCTCCTCGTACTCCGTGAAACAGGCTGGATGTGGACGCAGCAAAGCGCAGAGAAAAATGGGACATGGTTTACTGGGTGCCCCAGAAGCATAGAACGTTCTGGATACAGTCACTTTCATCTAAATGACTCAGATGGCCCCACTGCCTATCAGACTCAACTCTCACTAGGACGGTAGTCACTCCTCATCCCCTCAGACGACCTTTTCCAGAAACTGATGAGTTCAATTCCCTATATACCCCCAGGTGCTCTATCCTGGACCCTGGGTGCTCGCCAACCAGGACACATATGTAGAGTTCCCCTGGGCAATGAGTCCCAGACATTTACCCCTGACCCCAGCTTTGTACAGGTATCACTGACAAATAGAAATTGAATATACTTAAAGTGTACAGCTCTATAACTTGATATACACATACATTGTGAAATGATTACCCAACCAAGCTAATTAACACGATCATCCCCTCGCATAGTTACCTGTGTTTGTGTATGTGTGCTGACAACACTTACAATCTACTCTTTTAGTAAATTTCAAGAACAAAATACAGGGACTTCCCTGGTGGCACAGTGGTTAAGAATCCACCTGCCAATGCGGGGGACACAGTTCAATCCCTGGTCTGGGAAGATCCCATATGCCACGGAGCAAAAAAGTCTGCACGCCACAACTACTGAGCCTGCGCTCTAGAGCCCATGTGCCACAACTACTGAGCCCTCGTGCCACAGCTACTGAAGCCCGTGCGCCTAGAGCCCGTGCTCCGCAACAAGAGAAGCCACTGCAATGAGAAGCCCGCGCACCGCAACGAAGAGCAGCCCCCATTCGCCGCAACTAGAGAAAGCCGGCGTGCAGCAACAAAGACCCAATGCAGCCAAAAATAAATAAATAAAATAAATAAATTTTAAAAAAAGAACAAAATACAGTATTAATTATAGTCACCATGTTGTACTGTAGACCCTCAGAACATACTCATTTTTTTTTTTTTTTGAGCAGACAATGGTTTATTGCAGGGTGAAGCAAAGAGACAGGCAGCTCGTGATCAAAAGGCCCGAACTCTCCAACGGTTTTCAGGGAAGAGTTTTTAAGGGCAAAATTTGGGGTGATGGCTGCAGGGTGCATGACCGGCTGGCTGGTGGTGAGGTAACAGTGGTGTGCCAGGAATCTCAATCATCAGCCTTCTGGTTCCGACCAGTCTGGGGTCTCAGCATATAGTAACCATCCTCCACCTCGGTGGGGGGCTTAGTTCCTGCAGAACAACTCAAAGGTAAGTGTCAGATTGTTATGTCTATCCCTTGAGGAGGAATTAGGACTCTGTTTTATTGCTACACTTGTTTCTTGACTGCTTTTCCTTTGTTTTTGCATTCCTTCACTTCCCTAATTAGTAACCTCTTGAATCTACACTTTGAAAATCAGGGAAAGTCGAGGAGACTACAACCTTTTTCTACAAACAGGGAACGGGGGACATAGAAAGGCTTTTGTACCCTGGAAAGCCCCACAGGGTCCTGCTCAGTTTCAGAATGCCTTAGTGTCACTCCAAAAGTCTGTGGCTCCCACTGGGTGGGTCCCCATCAGAGAGATAGCAGAATGAATACCTGTGTGCGTGAGTGTGCGCACGCGCACACACACTCACATACACGCACACACACACCCCGCTGCCCTCCACTGCTCCCAGGCTGAACTCGGTGTTTCACACTTAAACTGCCCTTTAAGCCTGGCTGGAGATCTTCTGCCCCTTTAAGAGAAGACCCATCGGGTAGGAAAGGACCAAAGAGCCAAAAGAATTACCATATTCCCTTTTTACCGTACTTCCCTCCTGCTGCTTCGTAATGGCTCTGTCTACCAGAGGCCAGAGCACTAGGATGGACATAGCCCCCCAAAGAATGAGAATGGGCTCACTCCTTGGTCAAAGAGAGCACAACTCTCCTTTTTTCAGCCCTGGAGGCTACAGAATTAAGCTTGGGATTCCTGATAAAGTTTGGCCCCTGCAGGGTTCCCCCAAGATCTCCAAAAGCCCTGAGCCCAAGTACAGGATTGGGCTGCCGGTGGCTAGGAAGTGAAGAGGAATTTTATGCTGCTGGCTCTAAACAGGGATTGCAATATTTGCTGGACTGTGAGAGGCAACTTCCTTTGGGCGGTGGTTCGCCAGTAGCCCGCGGTCAGGCAGCACCCAGCACCTCAGTCCTACTCAGATGCTGAGGTTCTCTGAGGTTCCTCTGGCCTCCCTGCCCCAGCCCTGCCAGACCATGATTTGTGACCACATTTCACCATGATTTCCCATGTTTCACAGCATTTGCTCAGATCTCTGATGCTTGAAATGGCGTGTGACTACTCTCCGGGTCTCAGGGACCTAAAGGTCTGGGTACACTCTTCACTTCCCACCTGGGACAAAGGGGCAAGAGTACTAACAACTGGGGCTTCCCTGGTGGTGCAGTGGTTGAGAATCTGCCTGCCAGTGCAGGCGACACGGGTTTGAGCCCTGGCCTGGGAAGATCCCACATGCCGCGGAGCAATTGGGCCCGTGAGGCACAACTACTGAGCCTGCGCGTCTGGAGCTTGTGCTCCGCAGCAAGAGGGGCCGTGACAGTGAGAGGCCCGCGCACCACGATGAAGAGTGGCCCCTGCTCGCCGCAACTAGAGAAAGCCCTCGCACAGAACCGAAGACCCAACACAGCCAAAAATAAATAAATAAATAAACAAAGAAGCTTTCATTTAAAAAAACAAAACAAAACAAAAAAGAGTAGTAAAACTGCAAAGCCTCTCCAAAATGACCTTGGTAAATTTCATCCTTAGGGCAGCTTCTTAAAGCCTGTTGGGGACACCCTGTTTCTTTAAGACGAAAAAACTCAAAAGCCAACTGAATTCCAAAGGAGGCTCAAATGCCCCTTACTGTTTTGCAAATGGCTCTCTTAGCCCGAGGTGGGTCTGCCTGTGAGACTGGCTGCATCCTTCTCCTCTTTGAGTCCTGGGGGTCTAAGGAATTGAGTTTTGGGTCTCTGTGTGTGGGGGGGTCTGGTACCTGCAGCTTCACCCAAAAATCATTAGCTACCCCTTTGGGCAAAAAGAGCACAGCCTGCTGTTGAACCACGGTCTGCCAGTTGCCCGAGTCCTGCCAATTCCCCATGGTTCGCCAGGTGCCCGTGGTCCGCCAGGTGCCCGCGGTCCACGAGGCGCCCTGTCCGCGGTCCACCAGATGCCCACGGTCCACGGGGTGCCCACGGTCCACCAGGTGCCCAAGGTCCACCAGGTGCCCACGGTCCACCAGGTGCCCACGGTCCACGAGGCGCCCTGCCCACGGTCCACCAATTGCTTGAGGCCTGCTGAACTGTCATCCTGCAGCGTTGTAATTGCCACGCTGAATCTGCCCTCATCCCCTTAGCTTCCCAGCCCTTCTTTGCTTCTCTGCACACACCTCCCCGTGACTCACTATTAGTGCACGTTCGTGTGACGGATGCAGAGTGAGGCCAGACAAACCGAAATGTCAGAGTTTGGAGCAGAGAAAGGTTTATTCCAGGGCCATGCAAGGAGACAGAGTTGTACCCTTTGACCAGCATCTCCCCATTTCTCCCACCCTCAGCCTCTAGCAACCACTGTTCTACTCTCTGCTCCTATGAACTAGACTTTTTTAGATTCCACGGAAAAATAAGATCACACAGTGTTTGTCTTTCTGTGTCTGGCTTATTTCCGTAGCATAATGTCCTTCAGGTTCATCCACGTTGTAGCAAATAACAGTATTTACTTTTTTTTAAACCCTGAATAATATTCTATTGTATATATCTATACACCACATTTTGCTTATCCATTCATCCATCGATGGACACTTAGGTTGTTTCCATATCTTGGCTACTGTAAATAATGCTGCCATGAACACTGGAGTGCAGATCTGACTTTGTGAGATATCATTTCCTCTGGATATACACCCAGAAGTGGGATTGCTGGATCATATGGTAGTTCTATTTTTTATTTTTTATGGAAACTCCATTGTGTTTTCTAGAATGGTTGTACCGACTCACACTCAATTTTTTTTTGAAGGGTTTAATGACTTCTCCACTTCCCATTAGAGAAGTCCCCGTACTACTGCTATGTTCCTGAATAAGACATGTCTTGCCACTTAAACAATTTTAGGCTGGGAAATCACACTACTAACACCCGACAAAAAACAACGCAATGCAGTAGCCATCAAGCAGCAAGCTAGCCAAGCACCAGCGGTGCCCTTTAGGCAGTGGTTGCTGCCGTTGGGTCCCATTGATGCGCCAAGCAGTCCAAGGACCTACCATCTCCGTCTGGCGAAAGCACTCTGCCATGCAGTGCCAATTGTTCTAAAAACCTACCCTGGATTTGTTTTCAGCATAAATAGTAAGACACACACACAGCGAAAATAATTGTGATGACCGAAGAAGTTCTGTACTAATTTCACAGTCCCCTAGAAACAGGAGGGCCACCAGGGGAGACAGTCTGCACCATCAGCAGGAAGAGAGAGGAGAACTGGGGGCAGGGTCCTTTCTGGAGGTTTTCTCCAGAGGGAATGGGCAAGGTAAACAAGAGCAGGAACTATGATTGGAGAGTTTGAACATTTACTAGGAACCCTGGGCCATAAGGTTGTTCTCCAGTAGTCTCACACCTGGCCCTGCAGCGATTAGGGCAGGGGATAGAGTCCTGGAGTGCAGAGGTCTGATAAAAGGATCCGCCTGGGTAGGGGGTATGGACTCTGAATTGGTTTGCTTGCATATCAAAGTTTTGCTGGCAGGCAAGTTGCTTGTTATCTCTTGGATGTAGTTAATCCTGGAGAGTGGGTTCCCAGTGTCCACAGGCTCCAAATGCCAGAGCATTTAGGAGTACATTAAATAAGATAGGACAGTTAATACCATTGACCCTGTGGCACTCGAGCGTTTCTTAGAGGCTTTGGCGGTAAGGATGATACCTTAGTCATAGTAGATACGAAAAATGAACAAGTTCTAGAAACCTGCTGTGCAACACTGTGCCTACAGATAAAAATGCGGTATTGTATACCTGACTATCGGTTAAGAGGGTAGATCTCATTAAATGTTCTTACCACAATAAAATGAAGTATAATAAAATAAATATAACAGTAGGGAAGTACATTATTACAGTATTTTAAGAGGCAAACAAGCAGGACATGGATCACTAACATACCTATCAGTAGAATTAGCAAAAGTTTGAAAGGTTTGTTACTTACAGTTTACCAGGCAGGGTAGAATATAGCAGGATCCCGGGGGAAGCAAGCTGCTAGCTCTGGAAGGCAGACATCCCGTGGGTGATATTGCTGTAAATGATCCCGGAGACGTTTAGGGGAGGAGTAGGGGAGGCTGCTGTAAGTGTGGAGCGGCACAGCTGGGTTGAGTCCAAGGGGTAATTCTGCATAAGAGCTTGAGGAGGGTGCTGAGTCCTCTTTAGCAGTGAACTCCTGGGCTGGGGTGATGCCATCTGCTGCAAGGTCCTTTCCGACAGTGAGCCAAAATCCTTTTTGAAAGGTGGTAAATCCTCTGTACCCTGGTTCATCTGTTTTGATGCTGGAAAGCCCCACGCAGGGCTGCCAGGCAGCGGATATTCTCTCCGCTCTCAGGTCCCTGGTGGTCTGGACAAGTTGTTCTGGCAGGCTCAGGTTCAGGTGGGGAAGCAGCCCCTCAGTTTCTGAAAAACAACAGCAAGGACAACAATGACCACCACCACCACCAACACCGACAAAATGACTCCAGTTCTGACTCCAGTTTGTTACTCACTCTATGGTCATGTACAAGAGATTCTGAGGTCCATTTAGGAGCAAATACCCATAGACGGTGTTTCGAAGGATGCCAAAGTTTTCATCCCTACACCTTCTTCTCCAAAAGCCTCTTGAGTCAGGTTCCTGCTCCACAGTCCATCATCACAACTCTATTTCTCCACTGTCTAATTTATTTTAGTTTAAATTTTAATTTAGCTAACATTTTAAATAGAAAAAAATTCAGAAAACTCATAAACCATAACATAATAAGCACCAGTGAAAAATTTCACTCTCTTCACCGTCATCTTTCCCATTTCTCACAACCTCAGCTCTGCCATAAATGATTTTATTCATTTCCTGAGTTTCATTGTGAAAATACAATTACTGTATATATTTATATTCCTAGTTCTCCTTCTCTAACACAAAATTATTATACTTTGCTTTTTTCTCTTAATATATTCTGGAACTCTTTCCAAATAATATTCAAATGTCACCAGTGAATTTTTAAAAAATAGGGTCTATGGAATTCACATCAGCCTCTAAATTCTTCCTTATAGCAACTGTATTCCAATGGAATACTTCTAATATTGTTGCAAGTCAACCAGTGAAAACATCTGGGAGCTTAAATAGAGGAAAAGGCTCACGAATATAGTTCTCATATTGATGACTTCATCATACAGAAAGGCAATAGGAATTATTGTTTTTTTTAAAGTTAAAACTCCAGAGAACATAAGTTTTGCAATGATTTTTGAGTTAAAGAAAGGAACAAGGGGACTTCCCTGGTGGCGCAGTGGTTAAGAATCCGCCTGCCAGTGCAGGGGACACGGGTTTGATCCCTGGTCCGGGAAGATCCCACACGCCACGGAGCAGCTAAGCCCATGCACCACAACTACTAAGCCCGCGTTCTACAGCCCTCGAGCCACAACTACTGAGCCCAAGTGCCGCAACTACTGAAGCCCGCATGCCTAGAGCCCGTGCTCCGCAACAAGAGAAGCCACCGCAAAGAGAAGCCTGCGCACCGCAGCGAAGAGTAGCTCCCGCTCGCCACAACTACAGAAAGCCCGCATGCAGCAATGAAGACCCAACACAGCCAAAATAAATAAATTCATTAAAAAAAAAAAGAAAGGAACAAGTGTTAAGTTTAACTGAAGGAAGAATAGGGTGGGAAGGCTAGAACAGAGATGTTAAATCTCACTGTGCATAATTTTAAATTGATCTGGGGGAAAACGCTTTGATATTAGAAGTGTAGCTGCTTGCCCTGGTGCCATGCCTTTGCCTACATCCACTCCTGACAAGCAGAAGCAACCAGTAAAAATGTTTTTGGTCTTTAGTTCTGGTGGATCGTCTGTATGTTTAGTTAGAAATAGGCTTATATTGCTATTTAGTGATTTGCCACCTTTAGACATTACGCAGTTGACTCGAACAAGGCTGTGGTTGGGGCACTGTCTCCCCCTGTGCTCTCCTCCCCGTATTTATACTGCCATTCGCCTAGGTCCGCCATATACCTCTGCAACTTTTAGCTATATACTTTAACTTTCATTCCCTTTCACGAACCTCTTGTTCCAACAATCAGAAAGATGAAGACATTAGCACTACTATCCTTTCCTCATCCTTCCTTCTTCTTTTAGATGAAATTTTTGTCAAGGATGGGAAATATCTTACAGGAAAGAATCAAGAACAAGATAAAATGAATGGAGGTATTTTGTGACCATTCTCATTAATTTTAAAATTGTGACTTGAATGGGGCATGTGAGTGAATTCTTTTCCCTTAAAGATGACATTATACCCTTTAAAGAGGTAAAATGCCAAGCTAATGGATAAAAGCTTCATAACGATCTGACTTGTGAATAGGTAGATAGGCACAATAACAGAACTTGGGGGAAACATAATCCAAACTCTAAACCTATGGAATCTAAATTCTTTTATGACTCAGGAATGAGATCTAGGTTTTCCCTAGAGCCTTCTTCCTTAAGACATTAGCCTAATGTTAGCTTACACAGCTCACAAAATACAGGTATTATTGGAATGATTTCCGGACCTAAAAGAGAAGCTTTTATTCTTCCTTTGAAGAAAGAAGAATATGAAATAACATATACATAGGATCATTTTTCTCCCTGAGGAGGGAATGGGATACATACAATCCCAACCTTGATCCCTAGAGTCCTTTAAATAAATATTTGCCGAATGTATGGGTTTAGATCTGTAGTGGATTAATAAAGGATTGGGGGGAAATTACAACTTTTAGAGCTTCATCTTAAAGATAATTAAACTCCGTCGAAAATGCACCCATTGCCACTTCACAGAAATCTGGTCTGGAAGGACTGCTAATCCGATGCAGGATGGCACTTCCTCTAATTTTACATGATAGTATCATGTTGGAAAAAAGTGCAGCCACAAACTAAAATGCAATGGTTTCCGGTAACTTAGTATTTTTATTTCATACTTAGTGAAAGAACACTTTCAGACTTAGATGCAGACTATTATGTATCAATCTTGTGCGTGCATAAAAAAGGGAGATATAAGTAAAATTGGTTATGGTGTTCCCCCAATTTCTTCACTTTCCAACTTTTCTAAATCACTTTTTGAAACAGTTGTTGATGGCTGTGGTTTTCCATACAGTACTGTCTTTTGTGCCACCAAAAGTGTTGGTGGTGCACCAAGCCTTCAAAAAGTGCTCCACTTGGGGCTTCCCTGGTGGCGCAGTGGTTGAGAATCTGCCTGTCAATGCAGGGGACACGGGTTCGAGCCCTGGTGTGGGAAGATCCCACATGCCGCGGAGCAACTGTGGCCCGTGAGCCACGATTACAGAGCCTGAGCGTCTGGAGCCTGTGCTCCACAACAAGAGAGGCCGCGATAGTGAGAGGCCCGCGCACCGCGATGAAGAGTGGCCCCTGCTTGCCGCAACTAGAGAAAGCCCTCGCACAGAAACGAAGACCCAACACTGCCATAAAAAAAAAAAAAAAAAAAAAAAAGTGCTCCACTATCAAATCCGGGATTTTTTCCAAGCTGCAGATCCTATTCCTCAAGTTTTGATGCCAGCACTTTCTTGATCTATCCTGAAGAGTTCAATGGATGGTTTTCAGGTAACACCCAGGACTCATTTTCCTTCTTCAATGATTTTTTTGGACTAAAACGTAAGAGCAGTTGTAACTGACTAACCGTACCATCAGGAATAATAACTATGTAATTTCACTTTTTTTGGGGGGGGATGTTAGGCTTACTATTTAACTGTTCAGATATAGGTTTCCAAAGTGCATTAAGAACTAATGTACTTGGTGAGTAATTCAGGGCTCCCACGGTTTAATAGCTTGTAGCCAGTGCCATATCTCTCTTTTGTAAGTGCCAAAATCTCTTTTTGGTCTTGGGAAAATCTTCCCTCTTTTTCTAAGAAAAACTCCCTTTAAGTCTGAGAGACTCCTATGTCTCTCCCTCCTCTTAATTCCTCCTCCTGTTAATTCCCTCCTCTTAGGGTTGTGGGCTTTATTATATTAAAAAATGCACTTAACTCAGTTGAAATAAGGACAATGTGAACAGCTACATGCAAGTTTCTATGTGTGGAGGGAAGGACAACTAGGTTAATATAATAGCCACCTGGCCAATAATATTGAGACCAGTTTGTAAAATGCACCCCGATTTCAGAGATGTTAAAGAGTGAAAAATGTGTGTGTTAGCATCTGTGAAATACATCATGTCATGGTGGCTGGGTTAACAGGTGATGGGTTTTCTTTGATCAGTTCCAAGGCTGGGATTTGGAAAGGGCTTGCCTTAAAAGAAATCAGTACTTTTTGGTGTGTTTAAAAAATCTAAAGGGGTTGACGAACGAACAGTTGCAATAGCCCTCGTTTAAAGCAGGGGAGAAAGTTGTAACAGGGGGAAAGATGTAGTGGGGGAGGCAGGAGCTGAGAATTACATAAAGAATGGAAACTACGGATGCCAAAGCAATGGTTAGGTTTAAAAAAGGGGAGGGGGACAATGTCACAAGCTCACCAAAAAAGCATAATGATAGTTATGGCAAAGAGCAAAGTAGCTCATGTTGAGATTATTTTTACGTAAGACATAAGCTCTCCAACTGGAGGCCCTCTCCATTTTAGGTATGATAATTTTCCTTATGACAGATTATGATATATTTAGTACTGTGATTGATTTAGGTTTGTATCCATTATACACAAAACTGTTTTTGCACACCACTATATTTGTAGTGAGTGGTACAGAATATAATTAAATGACAGTAGATTCTGGTCAATATTCGGAACCCTTTCACATGCAATGCAGGTCTCTGAATACCTAACTTCTTTAAACCTCACTTTTCTCATTTGTCCAAGGGGGTCATAATAGCGTTCGTCCTAAGATCCTATAAAGGGTTGCTCTGAGTATGAATTGCAAGAATACACACGTAAACCTTCAACACGGTGCCTAGCACAAAGTAAGCGCTCATTAAACAGCAGCTTTTGTTAGGTGCACCTCATGTGGGAAACACACGAAAACAGCGCGAACGACTAGCTCTCTTAGCTCCATTCTCTACAGTTCCTATGTGGCTTTGAATTGGCAAGCAATTTCTATTTGGTCCCTCAAAGGCTAAAACCTTGATGTCTACCCTGCGCTATGAGCCTAGTCATTTGGGCTGGAACACGTTTGATTTCACAAGCTCCGGACTCGGGCCCTGACCCTGGAGGAAGTGTTTCCTTTCAAGATGTGGGGAGGGGACAGCGCGGCGGGAGGAAGGGTACTCCAACCACCAGGGGCGGGGGCGGGCAGGGGGCGGTCCCGTGGCTCCTGCGTCAGAGGGGCCCCTGTTTTCGCACCTTCGTTGACGTCAAACCTTAATGAGGGCTGCAACGCTACATTCCCCGTGGATGTCTACGTGGGCTGAGTCGTGACACGGGCCCCGGGTCCTGCGAGTGACGCTCTCGCTCTGCTTATCCTCCCGCACTGGCGGGAGAGACGGTGGCTCCAATTTCTGGCTCCGCGGGCGGCGGGCGGCGGGCGGCTCTCTGGACAGCCCGGGGGTCTGGGCGTCGTGGTGGATCCGGAATAGGAAGGGAGCGTACTCCCTGGGTCCTTGGCCTCCACCCAGGCCGGGAAGGAATCAGGGCGGCCTCCACCGAGGTGAGAACGGCCGCAGGGCGGAGTGGGGGCGGGGCGAGCGCGGGAGGGGCGGGGCCGGGCGGCGCGCAGCAAGGGAGACGATCGCGGGCTCCGAGAGCGCGGCCGGGGGTGGGGCCTGCTCGTCTCGCTCGCGGGGTGGCTTCTTCTTCCAGACGGACGCGTAGACTGCTCGCCCGGCTCCAGCGCCCGCTTCGCAGGTCCTTGGCTTCCCCTCACCCTGAGTCCCTTTCTGCCCCTCCTGCGTGAGCGGGGCCGGCGTCTCCGGGCCGGAATCGAGGTGGCTGGGGCGTGGGTGGAGGTGGCGCGCAGGCTGCTTTGCCCGTCTGTCGGGGGCCCCAGGTCGGAGGGTCTCGCGGACTAGGCCTTGGGCTGGGGCTGGGGAGGAGGCGGCCTGCGGAGGTCGGATTTAGGGCTTTGTACCCGCGGGAAGTGCAGGGGCACCTACGGGGCCGAGATCCGGAGCCACCTGTCCACAAATCCCTTTCCCCCAGTGCCCTGCGTTGTGTCCAGCTGTCCCCAAATCTAGCCTTTACCGGCCTCTGGCGATCAGAATTTATTTTGGAAACGTTAGATTTTTGTGTTAACAATCATTTTACTATTGTCGTGCAACAGTTGTGTAAATCTGGTCAAATTACGCCGTTGTTATCACGTGCTCCTAAGGCCCTTTCCAGTTCCTAACATTTTCCGGCGCGATGAATTTGGCAGCGCTTGGAAGAGATACTGACTCTCACGGAACTAAAACGTTTTTTACCCCTTCAAATTGAATTTTGTTTACCTTTGTTTTTGTTTTTTACAGCAATTATGTACTATCGGGGGGAAAAATCGCTGAAAAAGCTATAGCAATCTCATCCTCAAGAGAGAGTCACTATTAACAATTTGGGATACATAAACAGATATTCGTCTTACATAAATGGGGTGCTAATGTGATCTACTGTTTAATACATGAAGGACTTTTTCTATATCAATGCATAAACATCTTTCCACTGCCTTCTCAACTTGTACTGATTTGGACCCAAAGCCTGTAAAGCAAGAATTTTCTTCTCCCTGAACCTTGACCAGTGGCCAACCTTAGCAAAGAAACTCCTAAAAGATTTAATAAAATATCACTGCAGTGGCCAAGATGTTGGATAGAAATAAGCTGAATTCAGGGTAACAATCATTTTCTATGAAGTATTGTTTGCTCTGCTTAATAATTTGAGGCAATGTTTTTTTTTAAATTGCAGTTTTCAAACCATTAGTGAATTGTGAAATTAATGTAGTGAATCATAACCACTAGTTTCATAAGCCGAAATAAGATAACATAGAAAATACCAGAATGCATTACCTGTAATGAAGATATTGTTTTGTGAAACTTTTAAAGTTTGCGTGTGTGTGTGGTGTGTGCATGTGTGTCTACATATGCTGGATTGTGATATAAAATGTACTGCTTCCCGTGTGCCATGCTAATCAAATTTGAAAGTCACTAACCCAAGGTACTGTCAGCACTCATCTCAGAAAGGGAGGGGGAAAAAAAAAAGAATGGGAGTGATGATGCAATTAAGTTTAACAATAGTTCTACTTTTTTCTTTGGAACATTTGACAGTGTTTATTGTAGCAAATTAGATCTTAATTATTTGTTTTCACCTAATATTAAAACAATCAATTAGCATTCCTGAAAATACAGAGAGAAAGCCTTTTAAAGAAGTTCAGAGGTTAAGAGCATAAACTGCTCAGATTGACCTAGGGTCAAATCCCAGCTACACTGGTTATTTGTGTGTGACCTGGAACATGATAGTGCTTCTCTCTGAACTTCAGTTTCTTGATTTGTAAAGTGGGAGTTACCGGAACACCAACCTTATAAGGCTGTTTGATATTCAGATGAGATAATGCATGTGAAACTGTTGATTTAGTGCCTGCACAGTTTAAGTAAGTACTCACTACAAGTTAGCTATTAAGACTGAACGGAGGTATCCAGGATAATTCTTGTCACCAGAGGTAAACCCATAGAAGGTGGATAATCCAAAAGAGTGGGAAATTGAAAATTAGTTAATAATGTTATAAGGAAAGGGACACTGAATTAAGATGGTCTTTTTATGTCATTTAGCCATTGTTTTGTGACTGCTCCCCAATTGTTTTTCTATTGCTAGAAAAGTAATTTAGATTATCTTATTCAGTAGACCAAATGCCCTTCTATTGTCTTTACTTATTTATTTATTATTGAGCTGATGTCTCTATTGTCAAGCAATTGAAAAATATTTCCCACAGGGATTCTGGGTTTTGTTAGCTCTTATTCAATACCACTGTCAGCTTGAGAAACTCACACACTTATAATTCAAGGCACTTCAAAAATGTGTTTATTTATCTCTGCAGTAGGTACAGATCTCAGGTATGCAAGAAACAGTCCTAAAAAAAAAGCACTTTATTTCTATTTGAGACAGTTCTGCTGAAGTTATCTCAGGCATTTCAAAGATCTCTCTTCACTGCCCCAGATTGGTTTTGCAGTTTTAAATGTTACATAAACCAATGAAATAAGAGTGTAAGCATTGTCATTTTATATAGCACTTTATTTTTATGAAAAATATAAATCAAATGCTTTGGCCTCAAAAAAAGGCTGTTGCAAAAGCACTTAATTGGGTATCACAACTGTAAAAGGTTGGGGGAAATCTTAAACATTAATTGTAATACTTCTCTCAGTTTTGAAAATGTCTTTAAGTTCTTATTCTGTTTTAGAGGAACCAAAATGGAAATGTTACCGAACCGAACTTGGGTCTGCTCGCCCGCTGCACAGCAAAGCCAATCTACTGACACCGGGTTGTGGTGAAGGAAAGTACAGCGTTTATTTGCAGGGTGCCAAGCAAGGAAAACAGGCAGCTCGTGTTCAAAAGACCCGAACTCCCCGATGGCTTTCAGGGAAGGGTTTTTTAAGGCCAACATTTGGGGCGAGGGTTGCAGCTCGTGGACTTTCTTCTGATTGGTTGGTGGTGAGGTAACAGGGTGATTTTTTGGGATTCTTAATCATTAACCTTTTGGTTCCAACCAGTCTGGGGTCTGCCTTCTTGTTAGCATGTAGTCACCATCCTCCACTGGGTGGGGGGGCGGTCTTAGTTTCTGCAGAAAAACTCAAAGATATGCTTCAGATTGTTATGTATATCCCTTGAGGAGGAACTAGGACTCTGTTTTACCACTGAAATATTGTTTAAGCTATCATTACTTTTCTTGCCTAACTGCTTTTCCTTTGTTTCTGCATTCCCTCACTTCCCTAATTCGTAACTGTTTGAATCTGCTTTTTGGAACCAGGGAAGGCCTAGGAGACTAAATCCTTTTTCTACAAACAAGAAATGGGGGACATGGAGGGGCTTTTGTACCTGGGAGGGCCCCACAGGGTCCTGCTTGGTCTCAGTCCCCCCTTTTCTTTGATACTTCTCAATCCTAAAGGGAGCAGGGGTGGGACAAGAAAGGGAATAAAGTTTTGGATAGAGAGGTTAATCATAAACTCGTCAGGGGAACTTGGTCTTAGGGGTACTTGGTTTCAGAAACTCCTTGCGGGTAAATCCTGATGTGTTTATGAAAATATGAAAAAAATAAGACTTGGAACTCCAGCTGTCCTATCCACAAAAAGCCCTCAATGAAACAAAAAAGTCTATCTTGACCTTATATCAAACATGTATTCATTTGTATGTTTTAAGTTAGATAAAATATTAAGGTTATGTGTGTATGTATTTTAAAAATCATCTTATTGGCCAATTTTTAAAAAGTTAACTCACCAACTACTGGGTCTTATCAGATAAGAGGGCTTTTATCTTACACTGATAAAATGAAATAGTATGAAATAGTATGCAATCTTTAAACATTCTGTTTGGAATTATATATAATGTCATATAGAGGTGCTCATCATATATGGTTAAATGAAAGAGGAGACTATAGAATAGAATGGGTAGTACCATTCCATTTTTGTAAAAAACATGTTTAGAACAAAGAAGAATATATGGCAAATGTAAATGGTGGGTAGTGGAATTACAGCTGATTTTATGCTCTTTATTTCTTAATTTTTATAATTGTACTATAATTTTGTTTTACTTTCATAATAAAAATTAATAAATTAATAAATATCATAAAATTAATAAAAGTCATTTCTTAAAGAAAAAAATTAATGTGTGTTTTCCTAATTTATAAGTATAAATAAGACTAAGTCTTTGCTCTAAGGGATACTGACTCTTTGAACTTGGATGTTTTGGGTATTAACTAATTCTCCAATATTCTAGGAAATAGTGCTGAATAGTTTAATAGTTATATTCCTTATCCTATGAAAAGCATCTTTGAGTAGGAAAGAACTGTTGTTCCAGAATTTTCTTAAAGCACTCCTTGAGTACACTGCTTTCCAAAAAATTTATACACTGCCTGAAGATATGGTCTAAATCTTTAGTCTGCTTTTAAATCCTATCATGTTAAAACTCAGTCTACTTTTCTTGCTTTAGTGCCCCTTAAATTCTTAAATGAAAACTTAGCTCCAGATGAATTTGTCAACTAACTATCTCCAAAAATATCTTGTGCTTTCTTGCTTTTATACTTTGCTTCTTTGTTACTTGGAATAGCTTTTCCTGACAGTTTTGTAAACAAATTCTACCCAGTTTCCAATGTCCAGTTAAAAAAACCATATCCACTGTGACATCCCTGGTTCCTCCAGCTAAAACTGAATTTTGCAGCTAAACCTATTTGTACTTATTATTTGTGCCTAGGCATTTCTCAGATACCACCTGATATTTTTGCATTTATTTCCCAATTCCATCTAAACTTCTTGAGAGCAAGAAAGCTTGTCTTGTATTTCTCTCTATCCCTTGATGCTCCTAGCATAGAACCCTGCACAGGGTAGGTGCTAAATGTTTATTCCTTGATCATACAGTGGTGTCAAGTGTTGAGTCCAAGTGCTGGAATTTCTTGTTAACCAGTGATCCTGGGTAGGGGGGTTAACACTTTGCCCAGGACAATGTGGAGGAATAAAAAATGGATAATTTGGTTTAATTGTCAATTGATATAGATAGGTGATAAGGAATTGACAGTATTTTTTATTAAAACTAACACAAAAACTGAGAGTTGTGTAGTTAGTTCAGGACCCAAACTTAAGTTTCACATAAATATTTCTTTGAAAAGTTTCTTATGAAGCTCATTTTGGGTTTGATGGCCTCTTTGTTCTTAACCCTACCAGAGGCACAGCTGTGCCTTGCGTTCTTACAGCTACTGTTCCCAGAACCCAGAGATCTGAAGTATTTGAGGGTGGGTTATATGCACCATCAGAGTTACTCTGTTCCAGAACATCTTAAGAGGTCATGTGGGATTCAGTGCGTCATAGTATGTAAAGTGCTTTGTGTTCAAAAGTTAGTAGTTTTTCTCCTATTACTGGAAACATAGTCGTGTCACTCTTCAAACTTAAATTGTGACTTGAGGGTATTTAATTTGGTTAATGGTAGACACTCATAGGGCTTATCATTTTTTGTTAAACAGTTTTATTTTAATTTATAGATGTTTGCCAGGACTAAATATAGCTGATGAAATATCTGACCTTTTCTGCTCAAGGTAAATGATTTGTTACTTTATAAAAATACCAGGTACCAATAGAATTCGGAGTTTGTATAAAAAGACCCATTTGGTCATGTAAAGTAATGTAATCCCGGGCCCCAAAGAAATGATCCCTTTAAGAATTTTGTTACTACATGAAAAATGACGCATTATTGGTTCAACCTATATCAGAATCACCTTGGAACATTTTAAATATGTGTAATATGCATGTGCCTGGCTTCCCACCAGGGGATTTTGATTCCATAAGTTTTTGGGGTTCTAGCATGTGAATTTTTCCAAATGCCAACAGGTGCTTTTGGTTTATTGTAGCTCTGTTTCATTGTGGCATGGCACTAGAGATGATGAAATGGCAGGTAATAATGCCATGGGAGTTAAAGTCCATAAGGGTTAAAGATCAAAAAATATTTAAAGTATTTAAATTTTGTGTGCGTGTGTGTGTGATGTTAGACTCATACTTTCATTTTGCCTTTTATCCAATGAATGTTTTAATTATATTTTAAATAAAGCACTAAAAAGTTTATTTAATGATTTTCAGAGTTCAGGTTTAAACTCTAGAGTTCTCTCAGCCTGAAAATTGCCACATCTATGAATACAACTTAAACTTTCTTTCATTTTGTTGCTTCAGGTTAATAAGTGACGTAAATTAATGGAAAAAAGACCAAATTTTAAATAAATAATTTCTTATATATTCTTTATTTCAGAAGCTGGTTTAATTGATTTATTTTCCCTATAAGTGAGAAGTCAGAAACTATCAAAGTTTCTCATAATAAAAAGTAATGGGTAAGTGAATGTTATGAAAGCATTTTGATTTAATGAAGTTTTTCTATTCTTATTGGTTTTAAGGCTGTGGTTTCAATTTTTGAACATTGATTTTAATGAATAAACTTTTTCTGTTGCAGGATAATCTATCAGAAACACTCATAACATTATAGGATCATTCTCTTTATTTTTTTCGACAGATAAGAGTGTTTAAAATAATTAGAATTAAAACCTTGATGAAATTATCTCTTAAAATCCTATTTTCACTTTCACAAAACAGCAAAAAAACTCATTGTATTTAATTTATTACTTAAATTTGTTATATTTTGTGTAAGTGAATAAATTGTGTCTGTATCATAATTACTCGGGAAATTAAAAAAATTCTGAATTCTAGGCTCTATTCTCAGATTTACTAAATCAGAATTTTGGGGTATGATTTTTATATTCAGCCTGGTTTGGAAACCAGTATGTAATGCAGTATGTAATGATGAAGGATTATAGTTTTGGGGAGGAGGGTAGAAACTTGGAAACTATTCTTTATTTGTAGAGAAATCTTATTGCACTAGTTGGAAAAAAATTCTTCATATTCGTTTTGTTTATGTAATTGTCAGAAGAGAAATGTCTTTTGTTTCAGAGGCTATATTAGTTGCTATTTTGTTTTTTAGCAACTTTGTTGGATAAATTACTTTAAAATCTGCCTCTGTGGATTAAGCAGAAAATAAATGTAGTATCTACTCTCATGCTAGAGAATAAGATGTTATATATGACACTGAGAGTTCACATAATCTGGGATTTTGTGTAGAAACATAATGGGAAAATTAATAAGCTTTGTTAAAGTATAGTAAATATACTATAGTAACAACTTAGAAATAGTAATTTGTCTTTATAAATTGAGTACTGTATTCAATACTGAATCACTTTCTGATAACTCTTAACAACTTAGAAAATCAATAAAAAATGTAGTCATCTAGGCTTCAAATACTGGCAACACACTACTCTTTTAGAAGATGCATAGGTCTCAGAGAAAGACAAATACTGTATGATATCATATATATCCACGTATATGTGGAATCTAAAAAATAAACTAGTGAATATAACAGAAAACAGACTCACAGATAAAGAGAACAAACTAGTGGTTACCGGGGGGAGAGGGAAGAGAAGAGGGGCAAGATAAGGGTAGGGAATTAAGACGTACAAACTACTATGTATAAAATAGATAAGCTACATGGATATATGGTACAACACAGGGAATATGGCCAATATTTTATAATAACTATAAATGGAATATACCCTTTAAAAATTGTGAATTGTACTATGTTGTACACCTGAAACTTACATTGTGCCTCAACTATTCCTCAATTAAAAAAGAAAAGAAGATTCAGAGGTCTCATTTTATTCCAGGCTCATTGATTGGTTCAGTAGCTCATGGTAGCCTTGTCTGTTTTCACAATTATTAGAAATATGAGTGGGTAGGACCCAAGAATGAATTTCTGGTCTCTGATATTATCATAGCTATTTTCCTCATGGTAGTAAGGAATTTACTGTGCTTTTGCCATTTTTGTTTTTTTCCAGTTTGAGTATTCCAGGACAATAGCCATCTGACTTTGGTTATTCAATATGCAGAACAGACAAGGATATTGCAGCTATTGCTGTGTGCACTATAATAACCTGGAACAGGTGAGATGATCCTATTACTATGGTCATACCACAAAGGACCTAGTCGTAACTTTCCCTTCTTTTACGTTTGATTAAATTCATTTATTCCTTCATTGAACAGACCATATTGAGAATCTACTAATGGGCAGATACTGTTTAAGTTTCTAGGGATATGGCCATGAACAAAATCAGTTTCCTTTATTCATGAAGCTTATACTTGAGTGCAGTAAGACAGAAAGTAAGTAGTCATATAAATTTAGTACATAGTATGTCAGATTGTGATAAATGTTATGAGGAAAATAAAATAGGGAAGAGTGTGCGATTTTAGGTAGAGTGGCCAGGTAAGGTTAAGGAAGTGACATTTGAGTTGAGATTTGAATGAAATGCGGGGCCCAGGCTTGCTTATATCTGGGGGAAGAATTTCTGGGTAGAGGGACAGGAGAGCAAGGATAGAGACCCAGAGGCAGAAGAGTGGTTAGCATGCTAACTAAAAGCCGGGAGGCCAATGTGGCTGCAGTGGAGGTCAGGTGGGGGGGTGGATGTTAAGTGACAGGTGAAGAATTCAGAGCATTAGATTTTGTAAGTCATTGTAAGACAAGGTAAGGACTTTGAATTTTATGCTTTGATGCACAAAAGTTTTAAATTTTGCTATAGTTGAATTTGTCTTCTATTGTTACTTGTGTTTTTGGTGTCATAAAAATTGCCTAATCCAAGTTCATGAAGATTGATTCCTATGTTTTCCTGTAAGAGTTTTATAGTTTAGCTCTTACTTTTAGGTCTTTGATTCACTTTGAGTTAATTTTTGTGTGTGATATAATTTAATTATATCCTAAAAGCCCTGTCTTTTAAAAATACAGCCACATTAGTGGTTAGAACTTCAACATAAGAAGTTGGCAGAAGTGGGAGGGGTGGACGCAGTTCAGTCTATAGCATTTACACTGATTGAGTTTTGGATGTTAAACTAATTTTTCATTCCTGGGATAAATTCCACTTGGTCATGGTGTATAATTCCTTTTATATGTTGCTGGATTTGGCTTGCTAGCATTTTGTTGCAGATTTTTGCATATATATCCATAAGGTATATTGTCTGTAGCTTTTTTTTTTTTTTTTTTTTTGGCTGTGTTGGGTCTTCATTGCTGCGCGTGGGCTTTCTCTAGTTGGGGCGAGCGGGGGCTACTCTTCATTGCGATGCTCGAGCTTCTCATTGTGGTGGCTTCTCTTGTTGCAGAGCACGGGCTTTTAGGTGCGTGGGCTTCAGTAGTTGTGACATGCGGGCTCAGTAGTTGTGGCACGTGGGCTCAGTAGCTGTGGCGTGAGGGCTTAGTTCCTCTGCAGCATGTGCGATCTTCCTGGACCAGGGATTGAACCCGTGCCACCTGCATTGGCAGGCGGATTCTTAACCACTGCGCCACCAGGGAAGTCCTCGTCTGTAGCTTTTTTTCTCTGTGATGTGTTTGGTTTTGGTATCAGGGTAGTACTGGCTTCATAGAATGAGTTGAGTAGTGTTCCTTTCTCTTCTTTTTGTTGGAAGAGTTTGTGAAACATCAAGTATGGAGATTTTGAAATAAGTATTGATGGTAATAGTAGCTGCAGCTTTCTGACCAGGACTGTTAACTTAGAAGATTCTCAAGTTTTTCTTCAGCTGTGGAATTGTCTCATAGGTGAAGCAATCATATAATGAAGCTTCTGCTAGTTCTAAACTGTTTGATCTTTGATGATATCTAAGACAAGTTTATAACATATAAAAATTCTGCTGTTTAGTAGCATTTGTTTTGTTTAATGATCTAATAGTAAACACTTAAATTCATACTAGGAAGAGTTTTTATTATTGTGATTTCTACATCTCTGCCTTTTTAAAAAAGAAATAATTTTTAATGCTGGTTATAAACATGAGGAGGCAGATAATAAATCTCAAGTTCTCTTCAATATTTCTCTCATGATTGAGAAATTATATCATCACTTGAATGGAAGATTATTTGTTGAACTTTTGATAATGATAAAACATGTTTATGCTTTAACCACAAGTTCTAGTCAATAAGCATTCAATATAATTTTTTTGCTTAAGGTTTAGAATAATAATTTTTAGACATTTGGATACTCCTGTACTAAACTGACATTTAAAAAGATTCTGTTGATGACAGCTGAGGCAATTTGTACTAACTATAAAAGCTTGAAAAAAATATACACACACACATATATATGTATATATATAATTCAAAACTTTGGTGAACTACTAAGGCAGTGAAGACATATGGGGCCCAGATCTAGCTGAATATTGAACAGAATATTCAACAGAAATAATGGAAGCCAAAGGAAAGAAAAGAACTACCAACTTAGAATTCTATACTCAGTAAATAAGGTGAAATAAAATATTTTCAGGAAACAAAAATTAAGGGAATTTATCACCAGCAGACACTTACTAAAGGAAATACTAAAAAGAGTTTTTCAGGTAGAGGGAAAATGATTCCAGTTGGAAGCTCAGAGATACAGGAAGGAACGAAGAGCAATGGAAAGGTAAATAGGTGGGCAATGTAAATGAATAATATCTTGTGAGATTAACAACAGTGGCATATAAATTGGAAGGGGAGTAAATTGAGCTAATACCTAAGGACCTTGCATTGTTCAAGAAGAGAGTGGGGACTTCCCTGGTGGTCCAGTGGTTAAGACTCGGCACTTCCAATGCTTCCAATGCAGGGGGTGCAGGTTGATCCCTGGTCAGTAGAACAAAGATCCCACAAGATCCCACATGCCGTGAGGCATGGCCAAATAAAAAAAAAAGAGAGAAGGAGAGTAAAAGTAACAAGTACTTTTGATCGGTCAGGGTTGCATGTTGTAATCTGTTACCATAATAGACTAGGAAAAAGTCTATACAAAATATAGATCTTTATAGTCTATATAAAATTGGAATAATAAAAAATAGTCCACAAGAAAATAAGAAAGCAGAGAAATAGGGACACTGTGTAGGCAAGACTAGAATAATAAGACAGATTTAAAAATAAAAACAAGAATTAACTACAAATATATCAGTAATAAATTAAGTGAAAATAGACTTGATGCTTGAATTAAACTATATTCAATATTTTATCAGAGGTCCTAGTCAGGGAAATAAAGAAAGAAAAAGAAAGGAAAATGATAAAGATTAGAGAAGAAGAAATAAAACTGTTACTATTTGTATACAGTGTGATTGTGCACAAAGAAAATCCTAAAGATATTTAGATGAACTATTAGAATTGATAAGAGATTTTAAAAAACGTTTGGGCCAACATAAAAATAAATTGTCTTTTTAGAGTAAATATATATATGTATAACAATCACTTTGCTGTACACATAAAACTGACATAATATTGTAAGTTAACTATACTTCAATAAAACATAGTTAGAAAAAAAGAATAAAAAAATTGTCTTTCTATATATAAACACCACATAGAAGATGAGATTTGAAGAAGATATTTACAACAGCATGAAAAATCATCAACTTTTAAGGAATACGTATAAAAAATACGTATAAGATTTTTATACAGAAACTAAACACTGAGAGAAATTTAAGAAAAATTTAAAAATTAAATAATTGGTATGATATACCATGTTCATGGATTGGAAAAATCAATGTTCTGAACATGTCAGTTCTGCCCAAACCTATATATTGAGTCAATGAAATTCTATTAAAAATTTCCAGCAGTTTTTTTTTTAAATAAAAAGTAAGCCAATTCTAAAAATATATATGGACATGCAAAAGACCAACAAGACTCAGGGTAATCTTAAAGAAGAACAAAGTCAGAGGGCTTACTGTCCCAGATATAAAAACTTATTATTATGTCATAATCATTAAGACAATGGTGCAAAGTTAGAAAGACCATGGAAATAAATCAGAAAGTCCAGAAACAGATGTATATGTGTATATTTGATTTGTGACAAAGATGGCACTAAAGAGCAGTGAGGAGTAGGCTTTCTTCAATAAATGATACTGGATCAATTGTTTATCCATAGGGCAAAAAAAATGCAATTTTATTGCTAACTCATCCTGGTTACAAAAATCAATTCCATGTAGATTGTAGATGTGAGTACTGTAGGTAAAACAATAAAGTTTCTAGAAACAGATATGAGAAAATCTTCATGACTTCGAGGTGAGGAGAGGTTTCTTAAACCGGTCACCAAAAGTACTGGCAAAGAAAAAAATTGGTAAATTGGACTGCAATGAAGTTAAGAAACAATGGAAGACAATTAAGAAAGTGAAAAGGTACCCTTGGGAAAGATGCCGGATTTACTTTGTGTGTGTGTGTGGGGGGGGGGGCACCAATAAAACTTTATTTATGAATGAACACACACACACACACACACACATGCACACACATACACAAAAGAAAGTGAAAAGGCAAGCCACAGAGAGGAAGATGATACAGATCTTCCTCAACTTATGATGGGATTACATCCTGATTGTAATTTGAAAATATCTTAGGTTGAAAATGCATTTAACACACCTAACCTACTGAATATCAGAGCTTACCCAGCCTACCCTAAAAGTACTCAGAACACTTCATCAGCCTACAATTGGGCAAAATCATTTATGCAAAGCCTATTTTATAATAATTGAGTAGCTCATGTAATTTATTGAATACTGTACAGAAAGTGAAAAACAGAATGGTTTTAAGTGTATGGGTTGTTTACCCTCCTGATAGTGTGACTGATCTTCCTCTTCCTCTGAGTCCCCTCCCATGGGCACAGGTCCAACCTAATCGCTTGCTTTTCTTCCCTTCCTAACCATCCTATGTGTGTATCTTTCTTCCAGCCTTGGTTGTACAGGAGTCCTTTTACCCATTTCCAGTTAGTTTTCAGTAAGAATTGTTCCACATGTAGATGTATTTTTGATATGTTCGTGAGGAGAAGTGAGCTCCACATCCTCTAATATTCTGCATTGATTTGAGCTCCCCTTATGGTTTTCAGATGCATATTTTAGAATTGCTTTATAGAAAGGGTATATTAATTTATACTTCTACTAGGTGTATAATGAATTTATATTGTGACACTCTCACTACTAATGAGTATTACCCATTTAAAAATATTCATTTTCTTTTTACTTTATAGCATATATCCAGTGATCAGCACAGATACTTGACCACACAGAGTAGACAATGGATGGGTACCACTAGTTTGATGGAACGTTTCTTGCAGGATGTACTGAGGCACCACCCATATCATTATCAAGAAAGCAGGTAAAGTAACTGGGTGGAATAATATTAGCACAAAGTTAGTTATATGTTACAGTAAATGTTTGTGTTAATTGTTCTAATACTTCCTAAAGTGAACCTTCGAATCAAGGAATATAACATGAAATTTTATCTAGTAACTTACCTTTGCAATTATTTAAAATTTTTTCCTAGCTTAGGTAAGAAATTTCACTCTAAAAGTTATGGACTACACTATGCTTTTTCTAAAGAAAAGTCTTAGGCCGATAAATAATTATATATCATTAAGGTGTTTTATAAGGATGTCACAGGATTAAACAGGGTAAAAAGGTGGGAGCAAACATAACTTTTACAAGATTAGTAACCAAAAAGTTGGTGACAGTAGCCAAGTAAGGGTGGTTAAGGTAAAAACTAAGTTAATTCCACATTAATGGAACTATTTGCTATTTTGTCAAATAGAATTGGCTCTTTTTATAATTTGTCAGTATCTTGATAGCTTACTCTCATATTAATTTATTTTGGTTTTAATAAAAATAAATATTTTGATAACACTTAAAAAAGTTAAATGTCCTATGTTAAAGAAGAACTTTGGTAGAAAATCAGATTATGTACTGTGGTGAGTTTGCAGCTACAGCTATATAAGATAAGGCAAAATAGATCATTAGCACATCTGTGCAGAATTAGTTGAGTTCAGCACTAGCAGCAGAAAAAAGGATAAACTTCTTGAACGCTTTGCAAGTCACCAACCTAGAACTTAGTAAATAGTGAAAAAGTTTTAATGGGGAAAAGTCAGGAAAAAAATATGTGGTTTTCATAGAGAATGGACTTGAGGATGTGGGGAGGGGGAATGGTAAGCTGGGACGAAGTGAGAGAGTGGCATGGACATATATACATTACCAAATGTAAAATAGATAGCTAGTGGGAAGCAGCTGCATAGCACAGGGAGATCAACTCAGTGTTTTGTGACCCCCTAGAGAGGTGGGATAGGGAGGGTGGGAGGGAGACGCAAGAGGGAGGGGATATGGGGATATATGTATACATATAGCTGATTCACTTCATTATACAGCAGAAACTAACACAACATTGTAAAGCAATTATACTCCAATAAAGATGTTAAAAAAAAATTATGTGGTTTCTTAGCTGGTGGAAAGATGGAATTAGCCTATCTTGGGGTCACTATAAATTACCAGTTTATAGTGTATATAAACAATGCTTCAACAAACATATTTGTACATGCAACGTTTTCTGTGGAGTAGATTCCTAGAATTTGAACTTTTGGGCTAAAGTTTATGGACACTAAAAAATATTTTTTATTTTTTAACTTTTCATTTTGGAATAATTTCAGGCTTACACAAATTTAGCTGCAAAACTGGTACAAGGAATTCTTGTGTAACTTTTACCTAGCTTCCCCAAATGTTAAATCTAAAATAACCACAGTACAGTGATCAAATCCATGAAATTACATTGATACCATACTATTTACAGACCTGATTCAGATTTTGTCAGTAGTGTTACTAATGTCCTTTTTTTGGACCAAGATTCCATCCAGGACCACACAGTGCATTGAGTTGTCACATTTCCTTACTTTCCCTTAATCTCGAGTAGTTCCTCAGTCTGTCTTTGCTTTCAAGACCTTGACACTTTTTAAAAGAGTACTGGCCAGTTATTTTGTAGGATATTCCTAAATTTGGGTATGCCTGATGTCTTTTCATTTTGTTTATGGTCTCCTTTACTGTGCAAAAGCTTTTAAGTTTGATTAGGTCCCATTGGTTAATTTTTGCTTTTGCTTCTATTGCTCTAGGAGATGGATCCAAAAAAATATTGCTGCGTTTTATGTCAAAGAGTGTTCTGCCTATGTTTTCCCTAGGAGTTTTATATTATCTGGTCTTACATTTAGGTTTTTAATCCATTTTGAGTTTGTCTTTGTATATGGTGTTATAGAATGTTCTAATTTCATTCTTTTACATGTAGCTGTTCAGTTTTCCCAGCACCACTTATTGAAGAGACTATCTTTTCTCCATTGTATATTCTTTCCTCCTTTGTCATAGATTAATTTACCATTAGTGCGTGGGTTTATTTCTTTTTATTTATTTATTTATTTAGCTGTGACGGGTTGTAGTTGCAGCACACGGGCTCTTTCGTTGCAGTGCGTGGGCTTCTCTCTTGTTGTGGCACATGGGCTCCAGAGCACGCGGGCTCAGTGGTTGTGGTGTGCAGGCCTAGTTGCCCCATGGCATGTGGGATCTTAGTTCCCCAACCAGGGATCAAACCCACGTCCCCTTCATTGGAAGGCAGATTCTTAACCACTGGACCACCAGGGAAGTCTGCATGGGTTTATTTCTGAGCCCTCTGTCCTGTGCCATTGATCTATGTGTCTGTTTTTGTGCCAGTACCATCCTGCTTTGATTACTGTAGCTTGGCAGTATAGTCTGAAGTCAGGGAGTGTGATTCCTCTAGCTCTGTTCTTCTTTCTCAAGATTGTTTTGGCTATTCAGGGTCTTTTGTGTTTCCATACAACTTTTAAAATTATTTGTTCTGGTTCTGTGAAGAATGCCATTGGTATTTAGATAGGGATTGCAGCGAATCTGTAGGTTGTCTTGGGTAGTATGGTCATTTTAACAATATTGATTCTTCCAGGAACACAGTGTATCTTTCCATCTGTTTGTGCCATCTTCAGTTTCTTTCATCAGTGTCTTATAGTTTTCTGAGTACAGGTTTTTTGCCTCCTTAGGTGTATTCCTCGGTATTTCATTCTTTTTGATGTGATAGTAAATGGGATTGTTTCCTTAATTTCTCTTTCTGAGAGTTCATTGTTAGTGTATAGAAATGCAACAGATTTCTGTATATTAAGTTTGTATCCTGCAACTTTATCAAATTCTTTGATGAGCTCTTGTAGCTTTTTTTGGTGGCATCTTTAGTATTTTCTATGTATAGTATCATGTCATCTGCAAACAGTGACAGTTTTACTTCTTCCTTTCCATTTTGGATTTCTTTTATTTCTTTTTCTTCTCTTGTTGCTGTGACCAAGACTTCTAAAACTATGTTGAATAAAAATGGTGAGCATGGGCATCCTTGTCTTGTTCCTGATCTTGGAGGAAATGCTTTCAACTTTTCCCTGTTAAGCATGTTGTTAGCTTTGGTTTGTCACATATAGCCTTTATTAAGTTGAGGTATGTTCCCTTTATGCCCACTTTCTGGAGAGATTTTATCATAAATGGATGTTGAATTTTGTCGAAAGCTTTTTCTGCATCTATTGAGATGATCACATGGTTTTTATTCTTCAATTTGTTAATATGGTGTATCACATTGATTGATTTGAGTATATTGAAGAATCCTTGCATCCCTGGGATAAATCCCACTTGTTCATGGTGTATGATCGTTTTAATGTGTTGCTGGATTCTGTTTGCTAGTATTTTGTTGAGGATTTTTGCATCTATATTCATCAGTGATATTGGTCTGTAATTTTCTTTTTTTGTAGTATCTTTGTCTGGTTTTGGTATCAGGGTGATGGTGGCCTCAGATTGATTCAGAAGTTTTCCATCCTAACCTTACACCTAAAGGAACTAGAGAAAGAAGAACAAACAAAACCCAAAGTTAGTAGAAGGAAAGAAATGATACAGATCAGAGCAGAAATAAATGAAATAGGGACTTCCTTGGTGGCGCAGTGGTTAAGACTCCGCCTGCCAGTGCAGGGGACATGGGTTTGATCCCTGGTCTGGGAAGATCCCACGTGCCACAGAGCAACTAAGCCCTTGTGCCACAACTACTGAGCCTGAGCTCTAGAGCCCACGAGCCACAACTACTGAGGCCACGCACTGCAATTACTGAAGCCCGCATGCTCTAGGGCCCGCGTGCCACAACTAATGAGCCCGCGTGCTGCAACTACTGAAGCCCGTGTGCCTAGAGCCTGTGCTCTGCAACAAGAGAAGCCACCATAATGAGAAGCCCGCACACCGCAATGAAGAGTAACCCCCACTTGCCGCAACTAGAGAAAGCCCGTGCACAGCAATGAAAACCCAACGCAGCCAAAAAAAAAAAAAAATTTAAGGAAATGATATAATAAAAAAAATGAAATAGAGACTTAGAAAAAAAAGAAAAGATCAATGAAACTAAAAGCTGGCTCTTTGAAAAGATAAACGAAATTGATAAGCCTTTAGCCAGACACATCAAGAAAAAAAGGGAAAGGGCCCAAATCAA
Organism: Balaenoptera ricei; assembly: GCF_028023285.1. NCBI lineage: Eukaryota > Metazoa > Chordata > Mammalia > Artiodactyla > Balaenopteridae > Balaenoptera > Balaenoptera ricei. Next base: position 91,918,104 of record NC_082645.1, read on the forward strand.
TAAAATCAGAAATGAAAAAGGAGAAGTTACAACCAACACCACAGAAATACAAAGGATCATAAGAGACTACTGTGAACAGCTATATGCCAATAAAATGGACAACCTAGAAGAAATGGTCAAATTCTAGAAATGTATCAATACAATCTCCCAAGACTAAACCAGGAAGAAATAGAAAATATGAACAGACCAATTACCAGTAATGAAATTGAATCAGTAATTTAAAAACTCTCAACAGACAAAAGTCCAGGACCAGACAGCTTCACAGGTGAATTCTACCAAACATTTAGAGAAGAAAATTTTAATTCTTGATAGACATTTCCTGGAAGGCTATACCAATTTATATATAATTTATTGCATAAATTGTATATATATGTATATACACGAGTAGTATATGACAGTGCTCATTTCCTGTCACTCTTGCCAACATTGGGATTATCAACCTCTTTCTTTCTCCCTAAAATAATAGGCCAAAAAGTGTCTCTTAATTAACCTTTATTTATTTATGAGTAAAGTAGAATTTCTCTTTCTATATAGTTATTAGAAATATATTTATCCTATGGATTGTTTTTTCATATACTTTGCTTATTTTTCCATTGAATTGTTTGTATATTTTAGGTTTGTATGCAATATTTATGAATAATAGTTCTTTGTATTTTAAATGTTATTTATATTTTAAATATCAGAATCTGTCATGTGTTTATCAACTGTGTATGTTATTTTTTACCATATAGAAAGAAACATTTTGACACAATCTAAGGAGAATTTTTCTTTATGGCTTCTTTCATGTCTTTTTCTTAATTCCATTGTCTCTTCTTTTAAATATTTTTAATCTTCTTGGAATTTATTTTTATAAGTGTTATGTAGCAGTACTTATTTTTTAAATAAATATATACTAATTATCTCCACTGATATAAAACATCACCTGTAACATAAAATTCTTGTGTTTGTGTGTGTGTATCTACATCTACTTCTATATCTATATATTGGATTTTGAATACCATTTTCTTTCCTTGAATGTTTTTAATCCCATGCCAATACCACATTACTTAATTATGTTTATAAGCTTTCTAAATTATACAGTTCATCTTTAAAAAATTTCATCTCTCTTCCCCCCCTTGTCTAGACATTGTTGGTTTTTGTATTATTTCAGACTTCTTGAAAATCAGCTCTTGCTTTATTTTTGTTTCCTATTTATTGGTCTTTCTTTTTCTTAATTTATATCTGCAAGTTTCCTGAGGTAGGGGGATTTGGTTATTTTTCTGTCTTTTTGAATTAGGTGCTCATTTAATTAATTTCTGTTTACTAATTCTTATTTTAATGGGAAATTTAAAAGTGTGAAGTTTTCATTTTGATCACATCTCATAGATTTAATATATAGTTATTTATTTTGTTTGTAGATAGTTTAAAAATTTTTCCTTTTTAGCATAAGCGTTATATAAAAGAGTGGTTTTCAACCTTTAATGGTTACACTTTTGGAGGGCTTTTTTTGTTGTAAAATTAGTTTAAAATAAGTAGAAATACAGATTGTGATTTAGTTGTTAATTTTAAACACACACAAATACAGATACAAATTTTGGGGGATTTCCAACTTGTTTGATTTTATGATTCTGCCTTCCTTTCTTTTCTTAGCCAAATGTTACAAAATTAATTTTATTTTGAGACTCTGTCTTCTAGGAATCTTGCCCAGGGTAGGAAGAAAATAACATTTATTATGCATTTAATAAAAATCTTAAACAGATGTTAGAGTATTTTTATGGATTTTTTCCCCCTTGCTTTTTAGATCAGTGCAAAATGAGAGACTTCATATGACTACTGTGTCACCTTCTGGAGTGGTTCCGAATGATGATTTTGTTCCTGAAATAATGACTGAGGATGCTACTGGAGTCAGAGAAGAGATGTCTTCCAAGGCTTTTGAACCTGTTGAAGAGCTGTATTCTAGACCTAGTAAACCTCAGGAATATATACAGAGTGTTTCAATTCGACCATCAGTTATTCAAAAACTGGAGAAAGGACAGCAGCAGCCCTTGGAGTTCATTCATAAAATTGGGAGCAGTATGAAAGAATTTAATCCAGTTGGTATTGGTCATGCTACAAATAATAGACAAAATGTAATATGTTCATCAGTGATTTCTAATGCTCCTGTTAGTTGGTTACCTGAAAGTTCTCATGAAAGACCAGTTACAACTAATGCTACTACTGGGTTACCACTAGGATCCCATTTGGATTCAGTTAACAAATGTGACCCAAACAAAGTTGACAAATACTTTAAACAGCTAGACAGGGGCTTTAGAAACCCTATGCTGTCATCCCATCCAGAAAATTCTTCAGTAACATACCAGAAACCTAAAGAATCAAACAGGAAATCTTTATGTATAAATTCAGATAAATTGGCTATACAGGAAGATGTAAAATCTCAGGGTAAAACTTTGTCAACTGGCTCTAAAGTCCATGAATTTGTGGGTGCTGAAGGCTCCTTAAAATTGGAATCTCTTTCCAGATTAACAGTAAACCCAGCAGTCAACCTGAATAAAACTGACATGCCTTCTAATAAAGGAATCTTTGAAGATGGCATTCCAAAGTACCATGAGAAATTCTTTCCTAATATGGATCATACCCAAGAAGGAAAGCATTTGGTTTATAACAAGTCAGCCTTTTTGGAACAGAAGATCTCAGTGAGTTCTGAAGTGAAGTTTGCTGGTGGCTATCTTCAGTCAGCATCTGATCACCATGAAGAGGCTGTGCCAGACCTTTGGAAGGAGGAGCAAATTGACCAAGAATATAAGAACTGTGAATCAAGAGGTTCTGAAATGAGTTTTGATGGCAGTTCCTCTTTTTATTCACTGACAGACCAATCTAAAGTGACTGCCAAAGAAATAAACCTCTTAAAGGAAGTACGTGCTGATTTGCAGTATAAGAACAATAAATCTTGTGTTTCTGAAATAAGCTCTGATTGTGATGGCTCCCTTCAGTTGACTTCCAACCAAACTCAAGTAATTGTTAAAGATGTAAGTGTTCAGAAGGCAATGCATATTAGGCTGGTTGATGAAAGCTATGAATCTAGTGATTCTGAGATGAATTTTGATTGTGATGCCTCACTTCAGTCAACTGATAACTACCCCCAACAGCCTGAAAAAGAAGTAAACCTTCCCAAGGGGGCACACGTTGGCTTGGTTGATATGAACTATGGATCTAGTAGCTCTGAAATAAGTGCTGATTCTGTTTTCTCACTTCAGTCAGTGGTTGACCAATTCCCAGTGGCTGTCACAGAAACAAAACTTTGGAAGAAGGTTCACATTAGCTTGGTTGATAAGAACTATGGATCGAGTTGTTCTGAAACAAGTTTCGATTGTGATGTTTCTCTTCAGTCAGTAGTTGACTATCCTCAACTGGCTGTCAAAGAAAGAAACCTGGAGGATAGACTTGTCTATCTGAAAGATAAGAATCGTAAGCCTAGTAGTGCTAAAGCACATCTTGATTGTGATGTCTCTCTTCAGACCATGACTGATGAACCTCAGAGGGCTGTTGAAGAAGTCTATCTTCTGAAAGAGAAGAATGATGTTGTGGATATGAACTGTGGGTCTCATGGTCCTGAGATGAATTTTCATCTGATGAAAACAGATGCTCAGTTAGTGCCTGACCAATCCCAAGTGACAGTTAAAGAAGTAAACGCTCAGGAAGTAGCTCTTGACCTGGAGAATAAGAGTGTTAAATCTAGCATTTCTGATCTAAGTTTTGATTCTCATGCTTCTCTTTATCCATCAGCTAATGATCAACCTCAGGGGGCTTGTGGTGAAATAAATCTGAAAGTGTTAAATGTGGATATGGAAGTTAAGAGCTATGGGTGCTCCAGTTCTGAGCTGAGTTTTGATTCCGATCCTCCTCTTATGTCAGTTACTGAGCTGGATGTTGAAGAAATAAGGAAGAAGCACATTAACCTGGAAGATGAGAGCTTTGAGTCAATTAGTTCCAAAATAACTTTTGATTCTGATATTCCTCTTCACTCAGTAGTTGACCAATCTCAAGTAGCCATTTATGAGGAGGAGTCTATTGATCTGGGAAATAAGAGTAATGAATCTTGTGTTTCTGAAATAACTTTTGATTCTGATATACCTCTTCATTCAGGGATTTATCAACCTGAAGTAGCTGCTAAAGAAACATTCATTCAGAAAGAAGAGTATATACACTTAGGAGGGAAGGATGATGAACGCACTGCTTCTGAAATAAGTTTGGATTCTTATATCCCTTTTCACTCAGTGATTAACCATCCAGAAGAAGCTGTTAAAAAGCTAAATCCTCAAAAAGAAGAGTGGGCACCCTTAGAAAATAAGGAAAATGAACCTTGTGGTTCTGAACTAAGTTTTGATTATGATGTTTTTTGTTCAATGACTGGATGTTCTGAAGATCCCATTAAAGAAAGAAACCTGAAAGAGGAGATTATACACTTAGAAAGTAAGGGTAATGTACCTGTTGTTTCTGAAAGCAGTATGAAGTCTGATATTTCTTTTCATTTAGTGACTGATCATCCTGACATAGCTATTAAAGAAATAAACCAAAAAGAAGAACATGTAAATTTAGCAGATAAGGGTAATGAGTTAAGTGTTTTTGAAACAAGTTTGGATTCCGATATCCCTCTTCAGTCAGTGATTCACAAACCTGAAGTAGTTGTTAAAGAACTATGGCTTCAAAAAGAAAAGCATGCTAAGTTAAAAGGTAAAAGTGCTAAATTTAGTGGTTCTGAAATAAATTTAGATTCTGATTATTCAATGACTGAACCTCAAATAGCTGTTAAAGAAATAGATGTTCAGAAAGAAGAACATGTTGTTCTAGAGAACAAGAGTGATAAATATAGTGGTTCTGAAATAATTTTGGACTCTGATGTCCCTCTTCAGTCAATGAATGAAAACCCTCAAATAGCCATTTTAAAGGAGGACCATGTTGACCCAGAAGATGAAAGTACTGGACCTAGAGGTTTTGAAAAAAATTTGGGTACTGATACCCCTCTTCATTCAGTCATTGACCAACCTCGACTAGCCCTTTTGAAGGAAAAACATGTGGATCTGGCAGACACAAACAATGAATCTAGTGATGGCAAAATAGCTTTTCATTCTGATGACCCTTTTCAGCCATTGACTGAACAATTTCAGGAAGTGGTTGAAAAAACAAACCTGTGGAAAGAAGAGGATATGGGCCAGAAGAATAAGGTTGATGAACCTAATGCTTCTAAATTAATACATAATTCTGACGTTTCTCTTCTGTCTGTGTCTGATCAAACTGAAGTAGCTGTTAAACGAATAAACCTCAAGAATGAAGGTCATGTGTACTTGGAAGATAAGAACAGCCAATATAGTGGTTCTGAAATGAGTTTGAATTCTGATCTCTTGGTTCAGTCAATAGTTGATCATCCTCAGATAACTATTTTGGAGCAGGAGCATACTGAGCTAGAGGATAAGCACAATCAATCTTGTGGTTCTGAAATAAGTTTTGATTCTGATGACCCCCTTCAGTCAGTGGCCAACCAGCTTAGAGAAACTGTTAAAGAAGTAAGCCTTTGGAAGAATGAAGTTGACATGGAAGATAAGAGAGATGAATCTAAGTGTTTTGAAATTGTGTATGATTCTGATGTCCTTTTTCAGTCAGTGGCTGGCCAAACTAAAGTTGTTAAGGAGATCAACCTTCGGGAGGAGCATGTTGACTTGGAAGATAAGGTTCTCAAACCTAGTGATTCAAAAATAAATTTTGTTTCTGATGAACCTCTTCAGTCTGTGGCTAACGAAATTCAAGAGGCTATTACAGAAATAAGTCTTCTGAGGGAGGGACATGTTTGTCTGGGTACTAAGAGCTATGAATCCAATGATTCTGAAGTCATTTATGTTTCAAATGCCCATCTCCAATCAGTGGTTGAGCAACCACACATATTGGAAGAGCAACAAGCCAGTTTGGAAGATAAGAGCAATGATCCTTGTGGTCCTGAAATAAGTCTTGTTTCTGATGATCCTCTTCAGTTAGTGACTAGCCAGCTTCAAAAAGCTGTTGAAGAAATAGGTCTTTGGGAGGAAGACCATATTTACCTGGAAGATAAGAGATATAAACTAGGTGATTTTGAAGTAAGTTATGATTCTGATGTTGACTTCATAGCTGGGCATTCTCCTGTGGCTGTCAAAGAAATAAACTTGCAAGAGAAGGATCATGACCTTCATAAGAACTGTGAACTTAGTGTTTCTGAAATAAAATGTGATTCTGGTGTTCATCTTCGGTTAGAAGTTGACCAACCTCAAGTGGTTTGCAAAGAAGTAAACCTTCAGATGGAAAAGCATCTTGGCATGGAAGAAAGAGTCAGTGAACCTAGTGATTCTGAAATGATGTGTGATTCTGATGTTCCTCTTCAAATAGTGATAAACGAACTTCAAGTGTCAGACAAAGAAACAAATCTTCAGAAGATGTTATTTGTGGACCTGATGACCAGTGATAATGATTGTGAAATGATTTCAGATTCTGATGTCCCTTTTCAGCCAGTGATTGACTCACCTCAGATGACTGTCAATGAAATCAGCTGTATAAATGCAGAAAGTTTTGTTCCAGAAGATGAGAACTGTGACTCTTGTGATTCTGAACTAGGATATGTTTGTGAATCCTCTCCTCAATCAGTGACAAACCATTCCAAAAAGACCTTTAAAGTTGTAAACCAGAAGCAAGACTATATTATTCTGGAAGAGACAAGCTGTGAGCCTTATATTTCTGAACTAAGTTTTCAAATTGATGCCTCTCATCAGTCCACGACTTCCCAGTCACAAGAGCCTGGAAAAAAAAAGGCCAAATATATTGACCCCGAGGATAAGAGCCGTCAATCTAATCGTCCTAAAAGAAATTTTGAACGGGAGGAGACTTCTCAGCCAGTGACTCAGCAACGGCAGAAGGCTAACAAAGGAGTCAACCTTTGGAAAGATGTAGAAAATATTGGCCTAAAAGATAAGAACTGTGAATCTAGTGTTTCTGCAATGGATTGTAATGCATCTCCTGAGTTGGTGATTCATCAAATGCCTGATAAAGAAAACCTTTTGAAGTTAAAACATACCGATCTAGAAAGTATGAGCTGTGAACCTTGTGGTTCTGGGATGAATTTTCAATGTGATCCCTCTCTTCAGTCTGACAACAACCAGCCTCAAGAAGCTGTTAATAAAATAGACCTATTTGAGAAGATGTCTTTTGACCTGAAAGAAACAAACCATAATTCCCATTCAGGCTCTGTTCCCATGGTTGATTCTATACGGAACCTGGAAAAAGCAAAGGAAGTCATAGAAGATGATCCTGATGAACCAGTTCTTGAAGGCTTGCCTCATGTCCCTCCTTCATTTGTGGGGAAAACGTGGTCTCAGATAATGAGAGAAGGTGACGTGAAAATTAATGCTCTCGTGAAGGAATTTAAGAAAGGTCGTTTCCACTGTTACTTTGATGATGACTGTGAGACCAGGAAAATTAAAAAAAAAAAATCGAATGAAGGAAAAAAGATTACCTGGACTGACCTCAATCAGGACACTACATCAATTCAAGTTCTTTCAGATTGTGATGAAAATGCAGGTGGTATTTCAGATATTGATGACTTTTCAGTGGCCTTAGATAAACCTAGCCATTATCCTTCAGCAAAGAAGCATTTTGAACAAACATGCCAAGTGGCTTCTCCATGCCAAGCTATAAAAGTCAGCCATGGAACTCAAACCAATCTCGCAAGTCACCCAGCGACAAAAAGAAGAATAACTGGACAAGAGAAAGACTCTCCAGTAAGGAAGCGTTTACTTTTACAGAATGACAGAAAAACAAGAAAGAAAGTAAAAATTGGAAAAGTCGAATTTCCTGAGTCATGTATTACAGTTTTGAAGCCTTTGCAACCAAATGCCTTAATTTATGTTCTTTCTTCAAATATTAAGCTGAAGAAAGGTGAATCCAACAACCTCTCTAAAAGGAGGCACGGTAGTAGAAATAATTGGGATCTTAGCATACAGTACAAATTTAACCAGAGTTCCTTTAATTGTTATGACCCATTGAATAAGCAGATTGTGATTGATCCTTCTTTGAACATAGAAGTACCAGGGCCTGACAGGAATAACTGTGTGGAAATTCATTTTAGCCACCTAAATTCTAATGCAGGAGATGATGATACTTATGTACAAAGCTCTGCTTCGGCACCTTTTATGACAGTGTCAGTAGGACATGAATTAATGTCACATCAGGAGGCCAGTGAATCTGTGTTTCTGGAAAAATCCAAGATTTTGAATTCTAGTGAAGTTTCAAAACAAAGTAATTTCCAGTCAACTCTTTTAAATCATGATGTTGCCAAAATTTCTCTGAAATCGATTGGAAATAAGTATTTGGAAAGTAAAAGGAAAATTCAGAGAAGGAAGGTGACAACTAATAATAAGCCAGGTTTTCCCAAAGAAGGTTGTAGACCAGTTATTCCCCAGCAAAAAACCAGAATTGCTTCAGAAAAACGGTCGATTTGGATTCAGACCAAACTAAGTGATATAATTAAAAAGTATATTCCAAAATACTCTGTTTTTTTGCGTCACAAATATCGGTCCAGGTGCACTTTTGTTAGGATGCATCTTAAGAAGAGAAAATCTGATGTCAGTAGGTTAAAGAAGGCAAAGAGACCAGCTAAAATGCTTTCAAAGGCCTCGGTTCCATCAGCTGGAGCTGAAGAGCAGTCAAAAGCTATAGCAAGCTCTTCTCCCAAGCAACCTGTGCGGGGCTCTTCTGCCGTTGCAGGAAATAAGAAGAATGGTAATAAAAAACGCCCTAGAAGACAACGAAGAAAGCCTTCTAGACCTGTTAGAACATATGCTTTGAGAAGTTCGTATTCTGGTATACCATATTCTGACAGAATGAGGACTCGGCTCTCTAACAAATCGTGAGGTAATGAGGTAAACTAGAGGTGTTTCTATTAAGGGCTAGTTGAGGATTCAGTACTTCAATTGAAAATATATTTGGTACCTAGTGTACATAGCTTTCCTAACTTTGGTGAAAAAAATGAGCCTTCAACTATTTTGCTATAGACTTATTTTTCAGAACTTTTATATTAATTTAAAGTTAGTGTTTAGGGTCCTTTTTTTTTAAATTAAAAAACTTCCTTTGTCCATTTGCTGTGGAAGAGCTTCATCTTAATTTATATCACATAATTTAGCACAATATATACAACTTTCTTCCTCAAACCATGTCCCTCTTATTTATTTTTTATGATTGTGTCTCTCATGTCAGCAGGTTATATTGCAAGAATGGATGTGGCAAACATAAAATGCTTTTTTACTTTTTAAAAATTGGAACAAATGAATATGTAGTTATTTTCTGTATGTTTCAGAGTGGCATTGTCAATATCATATTCTAACTGGATAATTAAAAAGAAGAAACTGATTATCTCAGCTTTTGAGTGGGATTAACCTAAATAATCACACACAAAATATAATTTATCTTTCTTTTAGAAGCATTCCAGAGAATGAGATTTCATAAACTTTAATCCAGTTTTAAAAACTGGTGATTTTACATACATAACACAAACTCTTCCTTCTTCATTTAAACTGGATCTGCAGGTATCTAACTTTCCTCATTTGGACACATGCGTACATGCAATCTCTGTAGGTTTTTCTTTAGCATTATTAGACCTTAAGGGGAAAATGACCTTGCCAGCGTGATTATGCTTTTCTACCACCTTTTTTCCCCTCCACCTGAAGCGTCAGTGGTTTATTGTGAAAATCCAGTTATCTTATGGCCTTATCTCTTAAAAATATTTTAGATATTTCCATATCCTTTTTTAATAGCTTGAACTGAAATGACTGGTTTGGTAATTTGGGCAGACCATTAATTGTTGTTATTAATAAGTTATAATCTTAATAATTCAAAAGATCTAATAAAACTGATAAGTGGAGACCCATTTTGCAAGTGAAAAACTGTATTTGTGCGTTGGTTTGGCTTTCCTTCAATTTGCTAACTGATTTTGGTAGTTCACCTAAAAATGTCAAGATATGCAGTTTAGGTCTGAGGTACTCAGAAAATCTTTAGATCCTTTATTCAGGGATACTGGTTGAGCTGGTACAGATAGTTATCCTGTTAAGCCAAGGATCCTGGGTCCTTTTCTATCATTGATGTTAAAGGGAAACATGAATTTCAGCTACTACATTGTATAAACCATATTTTATTGAAACTAGATCAGTGTACCATGATTTCAGAGATAAAAATTTGTTATCTTAGAAGTAAGTATAGTGTAACAGTTGGTTTCTAAATGTAGTTTTATTTCAGGGGCCATTATTTAATCTGTGGGTATGTTATGGTGTTATGTTGTAATTTCTTTACTTCTAAATTTAAAACAGTAATTATATTGAAAAAAATGGACAAATGTTTATATTTTTAGTTGCAAAGCAACTTCAACTTTGCCTCATATACAAATATTTTAATTTCCTTTCTTAAAATATCTGTAAACCACTAGTTTAAAATAATCCTCCAATTTGAATTTAGGAAGAAAACTGTCCTACTGATTAGGAAGTAAACAAGCAGCTAATTCATAAAAATATTCTATTTGTGGGTATTGTTGTCTTTTTTCCTTGTGAAGTAGACACATAATTCCCTTGAGTACTGTTGGTAGGCATTCTGCCATCTTTTAGTGTCAGTTTAAAAGCAAGAGATCATATGGAAAAAATGTACCATGTAATTATGATGTATCATATCTATTGTGATTACATCGTGCACAGAGAATAGTTCTTATAATTCAAGTGATCAAAAACTTGAAGTTGAAAAAAATTACTACCTTTTTCACATTGGAAACTTCTAAGTACCATTTTTTTTTAGAGGAAAAGGTTTATATCTGAATTATATTAAAGTATAAAATAGTCCTGATGATTTTTTTTAAACATTTTGGAAATGTTTACTAAGTTCCTATAATCATCATTATTTTAGACAGGCTTGAAAACTCGAAATTGTAAAAGTTATAATGGAAATTAAATAAACAGTGAATAACTTTCAGAATTTGGTAGGATACAAGAGTGCCCCTCTGTCAAAATTTGTTTTGGCTTAATTTGCATATTAGGTAAAAATTGGATGTTTTTTGTGTATTCAAGTATGCATTAAATTCTCTTAATAGTAAAAAATCAAATTATAACCATAGTGAATATTTTTATTAATCTTGTCCTTGTTCAGTATCTTGCATAGATGTTTACTATAATTGTTCCAAATTGTGCAGTATGTAGACAACGTTGTGTGAAGTGTGTTTTGGATTTGTGCATTTAACTTTTTTGTGTAACTAGGGCTCTGAGTGACAATTTTTTTGCTAAAGAGAAACTATATTTAAATATTCAAATAATTATATATTTCCATGTAAAACTAATGTGAAGAGTAATGTATTTTTTATAATGCAATTTAAAGAGTAAGTTTGTTTTCAAAGTTATCAAGATAAAATTCATCAAATAATTGAAATTTGCCTCTACTTTCTCTTCATGTTAGGAACTTTATCTGGGAATACTTAAGGAATCATAGATTAATGAAAACAGAAGTTCATTTTATAAATGGTCCTAGAGATAATAAATAGGGGAATATAAATGTTGATGCCAGTGAGAAAATAGTTTAACCAAAGATATGCAGGTTATGTTCAATGAAGTAGTTATTTCAAAGGATTAAAATTAAACAACTGTTTCTTTGGTGGAATGCTGGGTTAGCAACTTTTCACTTTGTATACATGTATTGGAAGAGTCAGTGAACAGGACTGAGTTCAGGAGGCAGTATCTATATCATTATTTGACACCTACTGGAGGAGAGAACTTTGGTGCCTCCAATACTATAGCGTATGTTTTAAAGAACGAGAAAGCATGGAAGAGTGTATCTATGTCAGTGAGGTCAGTGCCTTTGGCCTCAGCAGTATTGACTTCTAGAGGTTTTGGTCCAGGATTATATTGTTAAGATGAACAACAGACTTCTCTTTATATAAAAAAGTTAATAGAGTGAAAATGTAAGATGGAAGCTCATTTTCAATAAAGGACTTTTATGTATAGAAAAAAATGTGGAAAAATGTGAAAAATCATGTAATTAGGAAATTACACATCAAAATGTCAACGTAAGAAGATTACAGGCTGAGGAAGCGTCTCAACATTTCCTTATACTTCATTGAGACCGTAAATATTAGGGAAATAACACTATATTTAATGTTTCCTTTGTTCTTCTTATACTTGGTTGTACAATACATATTTAAAAAGTTCTCCCAAAGTATTTTAAATTATTTACCTTGACTAAGGAGTTGCCTAGGATGAACTATAGTTTGTTGCTGAATCTTTGAAGTATGAACTTTTACTTTTCTCTATGTTCATAATTTATTACATTCATGTTGCTTTTTTCATGCATTTTATTTTCTGAATTTTTAAGCTGGACATGTATGTGTACATGTTGAGCCCTCGCTAAGTACCAGACATTGTTCTAGGCTTTTAACCTGTATTATCTCATTTGATTTTCAAAGAGCCCTTTTGAGTTAGGTACTATAGTTGTGACTAAATAGCAGATGAGAAAATTAAGGCATAGAGCCTCAATTTTGGGATTGCAAATGAATGTTGACTGTAATCAAATGGGGATTACAGATAATCCCCATTCCCATTCCCAGTCCCAGGCCACCCCTAATCTAATGTCTGTCTTTATAGTTTAGCTTTTTCTGGACATTTAATGTAAATGGCATCATACAATATGTTGTCTTTTGTGTCTGACTTTTTTCATTTCCCAAAATGTTTTAGAGGGTCATTCATGTAGCATGTATCAGTATTTTTTTTAAATTAATTAATTAATTAATTTTTGGCTGTGTTGGGTCTCTGTTTCTGTGCGAGGGCTTTCTCTAGTTGCGGCGAGCGGGGGCCACTCTTCATCACGGTGCGCGGGCCTTTCACTGTCGCGGCCTCTCTTGTTGCGGAGCACAAGCTCCAGACGCGCAGGCTCAGTAGTCGTGGCTCACGGGCCCAGTTGCTCCACGGCAAGTGGGATCTTCCCAGACCAGGGCTCGAACCCGTGTCCCCTGCATTGGCAGGCAGATTCTCAACCACTGCGCCACCAGGGAGAACCCCTGTATCAGTATTTTGTTCTTTTTTAAATTGCTGAATAGTACTTATAATTAGTTTTTAATGAAGCTGGTAACAGAACACTGGTCTCCTGATGACAAATATGATAAAAGCTGTTAGGCTTGAGGCTAGATGTTCCTTTAGGCCTCTCATACCTGTTATCCTCGATTACTACCCCAAATCCAAGACCAACTGGATATCTGCCTTTGTGAGTGCTCCTATTCCATACTTGAATGCTTTATGCTTCCTCTGTCTTTGACTCTTATTTCCTTTACTGACCATCCTGGCATTCTTTTCACTGTGCTTTGTGAATTCTCATTTTCAGTGTCAACACATTACTCTGTGTTCCCAATCCTTTCATTATGAATTGCTTGCAAGTGACCAAACTGAGATTCATATTCAAGTTGCCCATTATTCTAACCTACATGAGCAGTAAAGCCAGGAATTGTTGATGATGTACAGGTCATAGTGAAAGTTCTTGCTTTAAATTACTGTACTACATAACCACAGTGTACATCATCAAAATCAGGAAATCAATATTGATGTAATATAACCCTCTACTCCACAGGCCTTGTTTGGATTTTACAGATTGTTCCAAAATATTCTCTATAGGTCCAGGATTAAATTCAGGATCACATACTGTCATGATTCTAGTTTCCTTCAGTATGGAGCAGTTCCTCAGCCTTTCTTTATTTTTTATAACGTGACATTTTGAAGTGTACAAACAAGTTTCTTTGTGGAATGTCCCTCAGTTTGAGTTTGTGTGATGTTTCTTCATAATGCTTTTCTTTGTGGGGGCAGGGCAGAAATTCTGTGGACTTCTCAGTGTATCATAACAGAAGCCATGTGATGTCAATTTGAATAAATGTGGTGATTGAAGATATCCAGCTTTTGTTCATACTTTAGAGTAAAAGCTTTTAATAATCTGAAATGGGGACTCTTATAGAGGGTAAGATGACTTATCAACAAATAGTTACATTTTTTCACCACTGAGCTTTGAGGCAATTGTAACTGTGACTATATTATCTGTTATGTTTATCATCTAACTGATCAAAGATAAGACAGTTACTTATTCATACATTTAACAAATATTACTTAGACCCCTACTATGTGCCTTGCCCTATGGTGGGTGCCATACATCAATCAAACAGGTCTCTCTAGTTGCTAACTTTCATTACTGATGTGAGTGAAAGACAATTTCAATAGTGGTAAGTCTGGAATTACAACATAATTCTTAGGCTTCCAAAAGATCATTAAAAAACCTGTATAGATAACACAAGATACTGCTGTTTAGCATTGAAAAATTCCTCAACTTTCTACATTGAGGCCCATTGCAAGGCATTTCTCATGATTATCTGGAAAGATTGTTTTCCTGTGTTTGCATCATTATGAACAGTCTGTCCTGTGTTGGTTTGATGCACCAGGATGAAGTGTTATATAGACTCAGTTACCCATCTTAATCACAGCACAAAAATGACTTCCTAAGGAAAAGTTGATATCTTCATCAGATGTTTATTTTAAAAAAATTTTAAAAAGCTAATTGAAGTATAGGTGGTTTATAATATTATGTTAATATACAGCATAGTGAGTCAGTATTTTTGAAGATTATATTCCATTATAGGTCGTACAAGATAATGAATATAATTCCCTGTGTTATATAGTACATCCCTGTGGCCTATCTATTTTATATATAACAGTTTGTATTTGTTAATCCCATATCCCTAATTTATCCCTCCCCACTTCCCTCTCCCCTTTGGTAACCACAAGCTTGTTTTTTATATCTGTGAGTCTGTTTCTGTTTGGATACATATATTTGTATTATTTTTTAGATTCCACATATGTGATATCATACAGTATTTGTCTTTCTCCTTCTGACTTATTTCACTAAACACAATGTTCTCTAGGTTCATCTGTGTTGCTGCAAATGACAGTATTTCATTCTTTTTTATGGTTGAGTAATATTCCATTGTATATATATACCACTTTTAAAAAAAATATTCTTTTTTTTTTGGCTGCATTGGGTCTTCATAGCTGCACATGGTCTTTCTCTAGTTGTGGCGAGTGGGGGCTACTCTTCGTTGCGGTGTGCAGTACTCTTCTCATTGTGGTGGCTTCTCTTGTTGCGGAGCATGGGCTCTAGGTGCGCGGGCTCAATAGTTGTGGTGCATGGGCTTAGTTGCTCCACGGCATGTGGGATCTTCCCGGAAAAGGGCTGCAACCCATGGCCCCTGCATTGGCAGGCGGATTCTTAACCACTGTGCCACCAGGGAAGCCCTATACCACATCTTATTTATCCATTCATCTGTTGATGGACGTTTAGGTTGCTTCTCTGTCTTGGCTGTTGTAAATAGTGCTGCTATGAAGATTGAGGTGCACATACCTTTTCGAGTTAGTGTTTTCATTTCCTTCAGATATATGCCCAGGATTAGAATTGCTATATCATATGATAGTTCTGTTTTTAGTTTTTTGAGGGACCTCTGTACTGTTTTCCATAGTGGCTGCACCAATTTATATTCCCACCAACAGTGTACAGGGTTCCCTTTTCTCCACATCTTCTCCAACATTTATTATTTGTAGATGTTTTGGCGATAGCCATTTTGACAGGTGTGAGGTAATTTTCATTGTGATTTTGATTTGCATATCTCTAATAATTAGTGATGTTGAGCATCTTTTCATGTGCATTATATGTCTTCTTTGGAGAAATATCTCTTCATACCATCTGCCCATTTTCTGATTGGGTTGCTTGCTTTTTTGATATTGAGTTGTATGAGCTATTTATATATTTTGGGTGTCAACCCCTTATCGGTCGCATTTGCAAATATTTTCTCCCATTCAGGAGGTTATCTTTTCATTTTGTTAATGGTTTCCTTTGCTGTGCCAAAGCTTTTAAGTTTTTTTTTTTTTTAATGTATTTATTTATTTATTTATTGCCTGCACTGGGTCTTTGTTGCTGCACATGGGGTTTCTCTAGTTGTGGAGAGTGAGGGCTACTCTTTGTTGCGGTGCGTGGGCTTCTCATTGCGGTGGCTTCTCTTGTTGCGGAGCATGGGCTCTAGGATCGTGGGCTTCAGTAGTTGTGGCACGTGGGCTCAGTGGTTGTGGTGCATGGGCTTAGTTGCTCCGCAGCATGTGGGATCTTCCCAGACCAGAGATCGAATCTATGTCCCCTACAGTGGCAGGTGGACTCTTAACCACTGAGCCACCAGGGAAGTCCCAGCTTTTAAGTTTAATTAGGTCCCATTTTTTTTATTATTATTATTATTATTATTTTTTTTACCTTAGGAGACAGAACCAAGAGAATATTGCTACAATTTATGTCACAGAGTGTCCCGCCTGTGTTCTCTTCTAGGAATGTTATGTTTTCAAGTCGTATATTTAGATCTTTAAACCATTTTGAGTTTATTTTTATATATGGTGTGAGAGAATGTTCTAATCTCACTGTTTTACATGTGGTTGCCCAGTTTTCCCAGCACCACTTGTTGAAGAGACCCTCTTTTCTCCATTGTATATTCTTGCTTCCTTTGCTGTAGATTGATTGGCCATAGGTACGTGGGGTTATTTCTGGCTCCCTATTCTGTTCCATTCATCTATTGCATCTGTTTTTGTGTCAATACCATGATGTTTTGATTACTGTAGCTTTGTAGTATAGTGAAGTCTGGGAAGGTTATACCTCCAGCTCTGTTCTTCTTTCTCAAGATTGTTCTGGCTATTTGGGGTCTTTTGTGTTTCTATACAAATGTTATTTGTTCTAGTTCTGTGAGAATGCCATTGGTATTTGGATGTGGATTGCATTGAATCTGTAGATTGCCTTGGGTGTTATGATCATTTTAATAACATTATCTCTTCCAATCCAAGAACACAGTATATTTTTCCATCTGTTTTTTTTCAGAATAGAGGTCTTTTACCTCCTTTGGTAGGTTTATTCCTAGGTATTTTATTCTTTTCGATGAAGTTGTAAATGGGGTTGTTTCCTTAATTTCTCTTTCTGAGAGTTTGTTGTTAGTGTACAGAACTGCAACATATTTCTGTACATTAATCTTGTATCCTGCAACTTTACTAAATTCATAGATGAGCTTCAGTAGTTTTTTGATTGCATCTTTAGAATTTTCTATGTATAGTATCATGTCATCTGCAAACAGCGATGGTTTTACTTCTTCCTTTCCATTTTGGATTCCTTTTATTTCTTTTTCTTCTCTGATTGCTGTGGCTAGGACTTCCACTACTATGTTGAATAAAAGTGGTGAGAGTGGGCATCCTTGTCTTGTTCCTGATCTTAGAGGAAATGCTTTCAGCTTTTCACCATTGAGTATGATATTAGCTGTGGGCTTGTCACATATGGCTTTTAATATGTTGTGGTATATTCCTGCTATACCCACGCTGTGGAGAGTGTTTATCATAAATGAATGTTGAATTTTGTTAAAAGCTTTTTCTGCATCTACTGAGATGATCATATGGTTTTTATTCTTCAGTTTGTTAATGTGGCGTATCACATTGATTGATTTGAGAATACTGAACCATCCTTGCATCCCTGGGATAAATCCCACTTTATCATGGTGTATGATCCTTTTAATGTATTGTTGGATTCGATTTGCTAATATTTTGTTGAGGATTTTTGTGTCTATGTTCATCAGTGATATTGGCCTGTCATTTTCTTTTTTTTGTAATATCTTTGTTTGGCTTTGGTATCAGGGTGATACTGGTCTCATAGAAAGTGTTTGGAAATATTCCTTCCTCTGCAATTTTTTGGAGTAGTGTGAGAAGGATAGGTGTTAACTGTTCTCTAAATGTTTGGTAGAATTTACCTGTGAAGCTGTCTAGTTTGGACTTTTGTTTGTTGGGCGTTTTTAAATTACTGATTCAATTTCATTACTGGTAATTGGTCTATTCATATTTTCTATTTCTTTCTGGTTCAGTCTTGGGAGATTGTACATTTCTAGGAATTTGTCCATTTCTTCTTGGTTGTCAATTTTATGGGCATATAGTTGTTTGTAGTATTCTCTTATGATCTTTTGTATTTATGTCGTGTCAGTTGTAACTTCTCTTTTTTTTTTATTTCTGATTTTATTGATTTGGGCCTTCTCTCTTTTCTTCCTGATGAGGCTGGCTAAAGGTTTATCAATTTTGTTTATCTTTTCAAAGAACTAGCTCTTAGTTTCATTCATCTTTTCTAATGTTGTTTTAGGCTCTATTTCATTTATTTCTCCTCTGATATTTATGATTTCTTTCCTTCTACTAACTTTGAGTTTTGTTTGTTCTTCTTTTTCTAGTTCTTTTAGGTGTAAATGTAAGTTGTTTATTTGAGATTCTTCTTGTTTCCTGAGGTAGGCTTTATTGCTATAAACCTCCCTCTTAGAACTGCTTGTTTTTGTTATTTTTTTGTCCTGACTTTGAGTTTAATCTGTGGAAGAGCCCCATACTCAGGGCATTTGTCAAAAACAACCAGTACAATTGTGTAACATCACAAAGCTATGGTACCAGTTGGGGGCAAACAAGAGCCTGGTCAAAACTTAAAAGGCAGATATGGGGAATGAGGTGTCCACAGGGCTTTTGAAAAACTCTGATATATTCTTGGGGGTCTAAAAGTCTCTACAAATGCGAAAGGCTGTGTGCATGCCTGGGAAAGACTCAAGAGGGCCCCAGTCTCTCACCTCTGGCTGATTAGAGACCCTGTGCAAGCAGGAAGTGACAGCTAAGACAGAGATATAAACTGCCTGTGTGTCAAGGGCATGTACCAACATACCTACACACAGAGCTTCTCAGCAAAGGCTGGAATGCTTATTGGTTCAAGGCATTTAAGGACATCTATGACCAATCTTTAGCTGACCACTAAGCTAATCAATCAGAGAACTCAGTGGCTACACAACTATAGAGAATACGGAATTTATAAAATTAGTCCAGGAAGGCCACTAAACTAACAAACAGTTGTAGCAACAACAATAAAACAGCAATAACAACAGACCCTTGGGGGTGGGGGAAATCTGATTTCCAGAGTTGTCACAGTATATTATCTAAAATGTCCAGTTTTCAAATTGGGAGGTTAGTATAAAGGGGCTGAATTGTGTTCCCCCAATATCCATATGTTAAAACCCTACCCCCCAATGTGACTTTGTTTGGAGATAGGGCTGTTAAGGAGGTGATTAAGGCTAAATAAGGTCATAACAGTGTAGCCCTAATCCAATAAGATGGATGTTGTTATCAAAAGCAGAAGAGACACCTGGAATGTGTTCTCACAAAGGAAAAGGTCATGGGAGGACACAGAAAGCAGGTGTTTGCAAGCCAGGGAGAGTGATCTCACCAGAAGCCAGTCCTGCCAGCACCTTCGTCTTGTCTCTCCAGCCTCCAGATGTATGAGAAAATAAATTTCTATGGCTTAAGTAAAAAGAAAAAATGTTCAGTTTTCAATAAAATTTTTAAAAATATTTTTTAAAAACAGGAAAGTATGACCCATACCCAGGAAAAAAAAAGTGTATAGAAACTGTCCCTGAGGGGACCCAAATGTTGCACTTACTAGAGACTTTAAGTCAGTCATTATATATAATATAGATATGCAATCTATAATATAAGTATAGAAATTAGTATTTATAAATATATAAATATAAAGAACCAAAGGAAACCATGTCTAAAGAATTAAAGTATGAAAACAATGTTTTACCAGATAGACAATATTAATAAAGAGAAATTGGAAAAAAGAACCAAAGAAATTCTGGAGTTGAAAAGTTTTTCACACATTTTTCTTTAAAAGCTTATTGATCTTGTCCTCCTTAGTAGGTTATGTAGGCTCCTTAAGGATGTAATAGTTATCATGTAAATTACATTCTTGCATCTTTCAATGTGTCTAGTGTAATACATAGTTTTCCTGTTTAGCACATAGCATACATAATTTGTGAATGTATATTTATTGTGTGCCTGTCTTCCTCACTAGCTTGGAGACTTCAAGAGAATTGAGTCTTGTCTACTTTATTCAGCAATATCTATCCAGCATCTGACTTAATATCTGGCTGATAGTGACTTTTTAAAAAGTATATGTTGAATGAATAAATTATGAACAAATTAATGAATGAAAAGAACAATCATTTGATGAGTATCTGCTCTATATCATGCGCTGTACTATATTTATATATATTATCTTAATTACTCTAGGATGCCTATCATTACCCCTATAATCCAGTCACTAATTTCCTTATCTTGGAGGTAGGAAAGACCATTAGTAAAATTGGTTTGGTTAGCATACTATGCAGGTTAACAATCAGATGATCTCTAGGCCAGGAAATTCTGGGCCTCCCTGGTTTACCCTACTGAGTATGGTTGGTTAAGTGATTGCTTTCTTCCTGTCTTATACAAATGAGTATTCACAGAGCTCCAAAAGTTTATTTGAGTCTTTACATAAAATTCACCATGATAGAACTTATGTGGAGATTGTAGGGGAACAACTCCACATGGCACCCTAGCAACCTTACATGTATCTACATAGGTCATGCAGGCAAAGACCTGAGCCACAGCTAATCTGAGTCTTGGCTGAACACCTTATTATTCTCCCAGAACAAGAGTGGAAGGAAGGTCTGTGATGAGCTGGTCCAAGGCCATCACTCTTGAGTTTTTCATTGCTCGGGGTACTAATGATGTATAAAGTTTTCTGCCTTGCCACTTCGGAATAGAGCTGCAGACTCCAAAACCACTCAGCTGCAGTTTATTTTATCATCTATCTATCTATCTATCTATCTATCTATCTACCTATCTATCATCTATCTATAGCCGCCCTGTGTGGCATGCGGGATCTTAGTTCCCTGACCAGGGAATGAATCTGTGCCCTCTGCAGTGGAAGCGCAGAGTCTTAACCACTGGACCGCCAGGGAATTCCCTCAGCTGCAGTTCAGAGTTGGGTCCGCACCAATGGAATGTCTCACAGCTTGTGTCACAATCTTCTGGCCTCTATTTTTGTAGTGGGTCATCCTTTTTGTTGTGTAGAACAAGGATGACAAGGAGCTGGAGTTTTGGCTACTCTTTTGCTTCCAATGTAAACAATAAACTGTCTAAATCTAAAAAGAGCTAATGTGTCTTTACCAGTTGAATCTGGTAGCCAGCGTTGGCCTTTCTTGCTGCTGTGTCCTTTACAGGGCCCTAATCCCAGAGTGGGAGTCCTCTCAACCCAAATGTGTGACGTGCTTCTCCCTCACCTGGCCATGCCTCCCCTCCTCTACAGGACTCAGCCCATATGCTTTGAAGTCCAGATCTTGGTTATTTCTCGTAGATAGCTTTCAATTTTTGAAACTTTGGTGTGGTGTATGAATCTTTTTTTTTTTTTTTTTTCCAATTTTGAAAGTTGAGTAGAAGATCCTGAGGATGGAGAGGGGAAAATTCACTGAGGGGTGTGCACTTGGAGTGGCAACATGCTTTTTTTTTCTTTATGATTGGCCTTGGAAAAAATTATACATATATAAAAATATATGTAAATTATATATTAAAATTCAAACATTGGGATTCTGGAAGAGTTAATCTCTTGTCAATTGCCATGCAGTTTTTGACTTGTTATTATGCAGAAGAGGGTTTTTTTCTTCCTTCCTTGAATTTCATTACAAAGTCCTTTCTAATGACTTGCTATTGCAGGATCCTGTGAGTATGTTTGTGCGTGCATGTGTATGTGTTCGCATGTGTGTTTTTTCTTAACTAGGAGAGGTAAGGGAGAGGGAAAGACCTCTTATATGGGAGAAAATCGTGACATAGAGAGGTTAGACGTATTATAATCAATCAATGGTCAATAAATGTTGAAGGAGCATTGTATTCCTCAGCAGCTATCTGAGTGCTTGTTCTGCATCCTTATCAGAGACTTCGGGACACTGGTGTTTGGGTAGTAGTTTTCCTTTAGGCTAGTTACTAGGGGGCACAGGACACTTTCACCCCTTCCAGCCAGAATGCTATGAGGGAAAGAGCTGTGGCCATCAAAATATTTATCTCTAGAATATCAACTAGCTATCTGGAAGTCACTTGACGAATTTACTTATTAATGTTCATGTCAGAGATGTTGAGTGACTTTTCTTTACCAAAAACAAAAATGAAAGCACAACTTTAAGAAATTTAAGGTAGCAGATAAAATAAATTTCCCTGTTTGTTGCAGAAAAGTTTGAAGCTATGGACAAGCAAACTGAGAAAATTAAAATTATCCATAATCTCATCATCCAGAAATAACACAGTTTTGGTATTTTGGTTTATATTCTTCCAGATTCATTTTAATGGGATGATCCTGTAAAGAGCGTATGGAATATTGTTTTGTGACTAGTTTTCCCTCCATTAAATACATTGTGATCATCTTTCCTTGCCATATTTTTGAATAACATACTTTTTAATGGCCGTGCAGTATCCCGTTGCATGGATGGCCAAATGTTTATTTAAATAATTCTAGATTGTCATATACTAGATGGTTTTCAGTTTATGTTTTGCAAGTATAAAAACTCTGCAACTACTATTCCTGTGGATAAAGCTTTTTGAATATTCATGATTATTTTCTTGGGATAAATTCCTAGAAATAAAATTGTTGCAACACAGCCTATGTGCATTTTTAATAAGTGCTTTTTCTAATGTAGATTAAACTGGTTTTATAAATAGTTGCTCTAACAAAAAAGTGCAGCAGAGATTTAACATATGAATCTTTCTTAAATTGGTCCATAATAAAAAGCTGAGGCTAATTTTTGTGCTGTCATATTGTGAAAGGAAATTCCATTGAGGAAAAAAAGCAATATAATACAGATAGGCATACTTCTGGTAGTCTGTCTTTTGTATTGTTTCTCTGCCCCCATAGAAAGTAAGTTCCATGAAGAGAAGGACTTTTTTCTGGTTTGTTTAATACTGTATTTCCAATGCCTGTATCTAGCATGGAGTAGGTACTCAATACATAATTTTTGAATAAATAAATTAATGACTCTGGACTTTTTATAGGTGCTGTAGTTAACAATACATATTGAAGTCATTAACAAGTGCTTGAATTGCATGGTGTTAAGTAGAGGCCCATTGGTAGGGTAGTGGTGAGGCAGGAAATGTAAGTTAATTTAGCTTTATTGATTGATAAGACAAATTTAATTATTGCATGTGTTCCAGGAAGAAACACTGGGACAGAGTTAGAAATGCAACTAGAGACTTGTTGTGAAACATGCTTGTCAAATAAAAATGCCTGTGAAATATAAAGAGGGAGGGAGCAAGAGTAGGCAGAGAAAGTCTTCAAATGTAGTGTATGTCTGACACCTAGGAAATGTAGTGTATGTCTGACACCTAGGAAAGGAGCGGGAGAAAGAAAGAGGGTTGGGTGGGAAGAGCCACTGTGGTACAGTCTGATAAAGTCTTGGCCAGTCCAAAATGAAGCTCCAAGGTAAAGATGACCCATAGAAGAGTTCCACATTGGGTAGCAATGGCTCAGTCATTGGCTGGGGGCTGTCCAGGAGGCTTATGGGCTCAGCTCAAACACTTAGTGGATCCTGAAGATGCTGCAGCTAGAGGCTGTCAGTTAACTGCATTCCTGGTTGCTGACCAGTGAGTTCTTCTTAAAGGGAGATCTGAGAGGTGCATCTCCATGGTTACCATAGTCCTCACCTTGAGCTGTGCAAATCCTCTTCTCCAATCACATTTGGAGGAACAGCTTCATCAGGGTTTATTATAGAGTATTGCCTTTAAACTTACACTTTAACAAGCCATGTCACTGCTCTTTCAGACTGGTTGCTCTTCGGATGGTATTGTGTGTAATATGACCAGTGAATCCCATGGTCATGAGCTCATTACTGTACCTCCTTTGCTGTGAGGTAGGTTGGATGCTATGCTGTATGTGATTTTTTTTTAAAGGAATTTATTTATTTTTATTATATTTAGTTTTGGCTGCATTGGGTCTTCGTTGCTGCGTGGGCTTTCTCTAGTTGCGGCGAGTGGGGGCTACTCTTTGTTGCGGTGCGCGTGCTTCTCATTGTGGTGGCTTCTCTTGTTGCGGAGCATGGGCTCTAGGCGCATGGGCTTCAGTGGTTGCAGTGCGTGGGCTCAGTAGTTGTGACTCATGGGCTCTAGAGCACAAGCTCATTAGTTGTGACGCACAGGCTTAGTTGCCCCACAGCATGTGGGATCTTCCCGGACCAGGGATTGAATCCGTGTCCTCTGCATTGGCAGGCGGATTCTTAACCACTGTGCCACCAGGGAAGTCCCTGTATGTGATTTTTATGGTTGCAGACTAGTCACTCTAAGCCCCCAGATCATGGATGTTGGCAGGAAAGGTGGAGGCAGAAAAGATATACCCTTTACTTGAAATAAGTGTTCTTGAGAGAATGAATCACTGGCTTTTCCAGGACATAAGGGGTCCAAAGTAGTCAACTTGCCACCAAGTGGCTAGTTGGTTTCCTCAAGAAATAGTGCCAAATCATGGGTTCAACATTGGTCTCTGTTGTTGGTGGGTTAGACATTCAGAGATAGCAGTACCTCTATGGACCTCGGTAAGTAAATGTCCATGCTGTTGGGCCCATGTGCAGCCTCCATCTCTGACATGGTGATTACTCTATTTGTATGTCCATCTTTCCAGTTCTCAAGTGATTGATGATGAAGGTTGGCTAATGTCAACTGGCTGAACCATTTTATCTACTCGATTGTTTATTGCTTCCATTGTGGTGGATGCTTTCTGGTGGAGGTTAGCATTTGATATAAAAATTGTTATACTTTGTACCCATTCCCATCTGCCCATCCACTTGCCTCTACTCCAGAACTCTTTTCTCCAGTCACTCAGAATTTTCCTCCTAACCCCTTGACCAGTCTATCAGGCCATTCTTTACTGTCCATGATTTTGTATATATTTTCACCTTGGACCATTTCTCCTTCCACACAAGTGAATGATCAGGTGTGCCAGGTGAGGCTCCTGCCATTGTAAAGATTTTCTCTCACCACTGTCTTTCAAAGTCAACCCTGAATGGGACTGTAATGAAGTCTCCATCTATTTTCAGCTTTCCCGCACATTCAGAGCCAATCCATTTGTGAACCAAGCTCAGGTTTTTTCCTCTTGGTTCAGCTGTTCATGTGGGACCCTCCATATGACCATGAGGTGTAAGCTAAAGGAGGAACATTGGTGCAACCAAGGAAGGCAAATAGGAGTCTGAACTACTTCCCCAAGCAACTTACACATGCTCTCTTGTCTAGCATGAGCTTGATCCCAGGCAAATCTTTTCCATCTTATAAGGGGCTTCTGCTGGACGTTTATGTGCCTGGTGTCTACTACTTCAGGGAGCCATTATCACTATTGCTATTTCTGAGCCACTCTCTGTGACTGCCTCTCCGACGATCAGCCCTAATCTGCAGAGGAGGACCACACTGAATTTCTTAGTGACATGGGTGCCCCTCTCCCCACAGCATTTCTAATGGCCTTTGTGAACGGTGTGTCCTATAGGTTTTCCTGTGGAATATTATTCTCTGATCGATCTTCTGGTCCCACATATATCTATGCATCCCAACCTGTCCAATTCCCTGAGGCTTTAAATGATTTTTTCCACTGCCTGCCAGGGCAACTCATGCATTTCAAATTCACTTAGCGTGGGTCATTGCTTTCTCCAGGTTTTTAAAGCCACCCTACCAGTGAGTTTCTCTCATCCCTTTGGGTCCTTGCCAGGGTGTTAAATCGTGTATTCTGATATAGTGTCCCTAAGTCAGTAAACTCTTGCTTGTACAGGAGTTAATCAAGCACACTCAAAAATCCAGTCCTTTGGCTTCTACTAGTATATCCTAGCTAATCCTTGCAGGTCCTTTAGGGTATGATCTCTTCTTCCCTTATTATTTCCAACATGTGTCCAGTTGTAGTAGGTTGGGATTTCACCCCAGTTATTGATCAGCCAAGTGAGGAGATGGGGACAGATTCTGAGGTGGGGCGCTGGTTGGCTTGCAGGGGAGAGGTCTCTGCAGTGTCTTTCTCATAGGGGAAGTACTAACTCAGAATAGAGCCTCATGCAGGAAATGCTAAGTCTTCATAGGGAGGGGTAGGTAGCCTCTGCAGTCTCTGAGGGTTCAGGGTAGTCTACAGAGCCAAAGTCTTTTGGGGAAATCCATGCTTATCCCATATTTTAGTGTCCTGTATTTTCTAGCCAGAGCCCTGGTCTTAGCACAACAGACTTGCCTTGGCTGTGTGTTCAGTAGTCTTTGAAATTTGGCTGTGCTGAATTTGCTCCACAGCTGTGTCTGTTCTCTAACTGCAGGAGATAACATCTCTTTATAAGCTGTCAAAGATGTCCTTTGACTCATACGCTTAGTTTTTAAGTGTTAACTGCCTTCGGTTTCTCATTACCCCTTTGTATCCCTTAATAACCAGCCAATTCCATTGTCCTTGTATGCACTGTTCACTCTCAAACGCCTGAATTATTGCACTGGCCAGAGAAGTCTTCTCCATCAGAACACTGTCCTGTGTCAGCACTGGTAAAAGTTTAGTGAATAAGCTGTCACTTTGTGCCAGGGACTATCCATGCCACTGGGGCATGGGGGTCCTCATTTGCAGCTGGGCAATGTGTAACGTAGTCCTGAAAGTCCATTTTGCTATCTGCTGTCATGGATGGACCACTCTCAGGATCAACTGACTGAGTTTGGATTCTCCGGGAAGAAGATGTCAAGTCCAAGTTGGCAATGAAAGAGATTCATGAGAGTGACTCTGTGAATTATAAAGGGAGAGGCAACAGGGACAGGCAGGTAAAAAGAGGGAGAAGAGAGATGAATTAAATAGGAAGGACTAAATCTCACTCAGCTCAATGGAAGGCTCTGGCATAAGGACTGCTGGTAGAGGGGTCCCATGTTGGGAGGTGACCAGCCCCTTGCACACATGCCATGCTCAGTCATTGGCTTGGGGCTGCCAGGCAGAGTATGGCAAATCCTGAAGATGTTGTAGCTGGAGGCTGTCTGCTAATTTCACTCCTTGTGCTGATTGGCAGATCCAAGTGGCACACCTCTACGGCTACCATACTACATCAGTTATTTATATATAAACTAAGGTGGTATGTTGATAATGACTTGCAATGATATGTCCACCTCCTAATCCCAGGAACTTGTGAATATTTCCTGATTTGGAAAAAAGAGTCTTTACAGATATGGTTAAGTTAAGGATCTTAAGATGAGATTATCCAGGTGGATCCTAAATGCCATCACAAGGGTCCTTATTAGAGAGAGGAATATCTCACACACACACACACACAAACACACACACACAAACACACACAAGGGAAGGTGATGTGAAGATAGGCAGAGATTGGAGTAATGTGGCCAAGGAATGCCAGCAGCCATCAAAGCTGGAAGAGACAAGGAAAGAATTCTCCCCCAGAACTCCCCAAGGGAGTACAACCCTACGGACACCTTGATTTCACACTTTGGGCCCCTAGAATTGTGAGAGAATAAATTTCTGATGTTTTAAGCCACAAGATTGTGGTTGTCTGTTGCAGCAGCCTCAGGAAACTAATGCACCAGGTTTATAATTTCTTTTTTAATGTAATTTTTTATTGAGATACAATTCACATACCATAAAATTTCCCCTTTAAAAATGTATAATTGAGTGATTTACAGTATCGTATCGTCACAAAGTTGTACAACTTTTACCACTATCTAATTTCAGAACATTTTCGTCACCCCCGAAAGAAACCCAAACCTGTTAGCAGCAACTCCCCAGTTCCCTTTACCCCAGTCCTTAGCAATCACTCATCTACTTTATGTCTCTTAATAGATTTGCCTGCTCTGAACCCTTCATATAAATGGAATCTTACAGCGCGTGGCCTTTAGATCTGGCTTCTTTCGCTTAGCATAATGTTTTCAAGGTTCATCCTTGTAGCAAGCATCAGTACTTCATTTCTTTTTATGGCCAAATAACATTCCACTGTATGGATATACCACATTTTGCTTATCCATTCACCAGTGATGGGCATTTGGGTACAAATTCTTGAAACCAAATTTCTACAGGAGAAAATTTTCTATTAGAAACTTACATTACCTGATGTCAGTTTGAATCAGCCTTCCTCTCAGTATTTTGAATAAATTTGAAATATATATTGAGGATAATATTTGAAATAAATATTGAGGATACTCAGACAATTCCAAGTCTAAGTATCCTCAATATTTCTACAGATCCTTAAGTAGGAGGTGTGAAGAAGGCTTGAATTTTCAGTCATCTGCCTCCTATATTCTACATTGGCTGAATTTTTGTTCTTTGTTCTAAATATTGAAGCTGATTCTTTATCTCTGCATTGATGTGATGCCAAACTTGAAACTTAACTTCTTTCCTTTTCCTCTATATCAATTCTGACTTTAGCTGCAAATGACAAAAAAACTGAACTCAAAGGACTGGGTTTTACATTTTGTAACATTAAAATCCATTGGTCTATTTTGCATTTTGAATGAATCTTTTACCCATGCTTGATTTTGTAACATACAATGCATTGGTCATTTGGAAAATGCCATTTCACTGAGATATG
The DNA here is from genome assembly GCF_028023285.1 of Balaenoptera ricei. NCBI lineage: Eukaryota > Metazoa > Chordata > Mammalia > Artiodactyla > Balaenopteridae > Balaenoptera > Balaenoptera ricei. The sequence continues at coordinate 91,946,623 of NC_082645.1, forward strand.
CAGATATTTCAAATGTTGACCTGTTTCATTATATAATATCAAAAAATTATTTGTGTTACTACCAATTTCATCAGAAAGGTCTTTAAGTATTGGTAAACTGTTAAGTTCACAGTGTTGGATACAGTTTTCTAAAATCCTAATTTTCACTTGAAAGCTTTCATTTTATTATTGGCAACAGTATTGTCAGCTGTTTTCCGTGAAGTTAAAGGTTCATTTTGTTTATTTTCAGTAAAACGTCTGCCAGATATCCAAATCTGAATAAGCATACCTTGCCCATTTGTTGTTTTTTCAAATAAAATGGGGTTACCGGAAAAAGTCCAGTTCGCAAATCAACTACACAAATGCTCTTCCTGGAGACTATTTTACTTTAGTACACAGTTGCTCTCTTTTATTTAATTTAATTTTTTTTATTGAGGTATAGTTGATTTACAATATTACAGAGTTTTAGGCGTAATACACAGGAGTTCTTTGTGTACTTACCATTTCATCTTACAGAATATTTAAAAGACATGTACCTAACCACCCAGATAGAATAAAATTAATAATTTTTACTGATTCATTTAGGGCATTCTTAAATGAAACTGTTTGGGTTTTTTTTCTCAATAAGTACATTTTGGTAAAGAATATAATGACCACTAGCACAGTTCGGCGCCACAATCTTGATATGTACTTAGGTACCAGCACTTTCAGTCACTATTGTTTTGTGCTATCAACAGAAATGTTAACATGGTGGGGCAAAACCCTCAAATGATGTCTTAGTAATATTATAAAATTAAATTTTTATCTCATGACCCCCTGAAAGGGTGTCCCAGATATCCAATGGTCCTTGGGTCATGCTGTGAGAACTGCTGCCTTAGAGCATCTTTTTCTGAATGCAATACTGCTAGGAGCTTTAAGCCCCCCCATCATCTCAGCTTAAGGAGCCTTGATAGCGGAGGTAGGGGCCTGCAAACTTCACAATTTTGCAATGAAGTTAGGTGTGAGACAAAGAAGGTTTGACTTGTTTAATCTACCAGTTATCTGTTTATCATCTGGCTTGTTTGCTTATTTATTTATATCACTTGGTTCACATGGTTTATATTATAAGCTACAGCAGTGAATTTTAAATCAATAAAATTTTATAAGTATTTTTATGGTATGATATAGATTGATGAACTACAATAATCTTTCAGCTTGACAAATGAAGCTGTTCAGCTTCTACAGAGCTCTAAGTGGTCCAAAGATAAAAGTCACTTATAAGAGCCAAGAACAGGGGCAGAAATCAATTCTGATATCTCAAGTTGGCAAAATCCATTGTCATGTTCCAAAATTAATTACACCAGAATCTAAGAGGATGGCGTTTTCAATATGAATTTTGTTTCTATGAATTGTTGTTCAAAATGGATAACATTTATTGATTAGTAACTTCACAGAACACAGAAGTTTCTATGTTTTTTTAAACGTATGTTCAATTCAGTCCAGTTTCAGGTTAAGCATCAATAAGGTCAAAAAGCTGTTATGTGGGTGGGGAGTTATACTATAAAATGTTTATTATGGTCATGAAGCTACACAAAAGGGGAATTTCGGTGTGTCTTCCAGTGCTCTGAAAGGGCTTGCTTTATTCTAGTAGTAGCCAGTTAGAAGAAACTAGAATTCTACAGATATTACTACTTTCAGGGAACCAAGATGTGGTATGTAGTTGCCTTAAGAGAGAAATTGGAAGGTTTCACGAAATATCTGCCAAGGTTTCTTCTAGATAAAGTGCTTAAAATCTCCTTGTCAGGGAATTTATTTGAAACAGTAATCCTCAGAGTGGTGATACAGTTCATTCATTAAGACAACACATATTTATTTTTTTTAATTGAGGGCCTACTATATTCCGGGTACAGTGTACTTGATCTGATAGAAAATTATGAATATATGTCAAATCTGAGTGTTGGAATTAACCAAATGTTTGCCAATAGTTCAGTAGTTAGTGATATGATACAGGAAAGTGGAAACATGGTACAAGGTTGAATGCCCACACAGTCTTCCACTCCCTATTTATCTATTTTCACTCTTAGTAACCTGCACTTTATCCTCTTTTAGTCTTTCACCCTCTGAGTGGGTCCCAGGCGTTACACATCTCCTTCCTTCCCACTTCATTAATTTATCCAACAAATAGTTACTAGTCATTGCTTGTGTGTCAGGTTCTCTGCTAAGCACTAAGGATGCAACCATGAACAAGGCATATGGGTCCATTTGGCACTTACAGTCTAGTTGAGGAGACAAAAATTAGACAAATAGTTGCATAACTAAAAAGTACAGTTGTGATAAGTCTTACAAAGGAAAAACAGAGAGGGCCATGAATGTGTACAGCAGATCTGACCTAGTTTTGTGGGTTGGGACTTATATTCTGTCTTGTGTATAGTCAGGCAGCCAGAGTCACCAAGATGATGACCAATTGTGCAAATCCAAGGACCAGGGGATATATGGAGCCATGTTATGGTGACCAGGTTTACCTGGGACTGAGAGCCTTTCTGGTACATGAGTCTGTTAGTGTAAACCCAGGTAAACCCTGATCACCCTAAGCTACCCCCATTCCAGTATATTTTCTATCAGTGGAAAGCCAAAGTCTTCTTTGGAATTGATGGACCTTAAAGATAGTGCCTGGTAGTGATACAGAATTTCCCCTCCTTGCCATTTAAAGGGGGTGGGATGTAAAGGGATAGATTGGAAAATGTATGAACTTGGTCACAGCAGGTGAGTCCCAAGGGCAGGTCTCTGCCAGTGCTGAACATTGTTCGATGTGGCACTGGAAATTTCCAGCGGTTCCAAGCTCAGTAAGTCTTCTTCAATTACAGAGGGAGGTGCGATTAAGTGATTTTACTATGGTTACAGAGCTAGTTGAGAAAATTGGTGATGCAGGTCTGGTTTCCATGGGAACAGACTCTGAGATGACGATGCTGTTGCCAATGATTTATTAGAGCTTGCTCTTGGGAGTGAGGAAAGCAGGACTGGGGAGAGAGAGGTTGAATTGTGATGCAGCTGTTATCATAGGCAAGCTTTAGCCAGGAAACTCTAAAGCGGGGATGGACCTTCAGAGATGTGTGGATTGAGGCAAGAGGTCTGGGTCCATGAGTCATTGTACGTAGGTTGACCCTGGGAGGAAGCATAACCTTTTGACTGAGGGTATTTTCTTTCATTCAGCTGAGGCAGTGAGTACTTAGCTCTGAACATGGGACCTGGGTGGCACATAGTCTAGACACCAGGTCTTTGGTTTCAGTTCAATATTTCCATGATACCATGTGTCACCACTTATCAAGAATTGCTTGTAGACATCTTTTGGCCGTTGACTTAGCATGTAATCAAAAAAATTTCCTGGCTTCAGAAAGATGCTGATCATAAAGATGTAAAATCATAAAGTTGTTAATAATGAATGAGTCTGTAGATGCAAATGGGATATAATTACAGTGTCGTGCTTTCACTGAAAAGACACTGATTATTTCAGGTGGAAGGTGACTTTTAAAATGTAAACTGTGATGTACCCATGAGGAAATAATCAAACATTTTTATAATGCCAGCATCTACCAAGACAAATGTCATGTGAGATGACATTTTCCTGCTAGCTTAGAAAGTATTCTGTGGACATCTAAGAAATTTCAACACAAAGTTAACAGAAAGAATTGGGAAAATGTGTCTAAAAACTTAATTTTAAAAGATTCACATGAATTCTTTTTATTAAGTAGTAAATGTCTAAGTCAAGTTTTCAGACTTCAATTTTTTGCTATATATCAATATAGCATTAAGTAAAAAATAAACAAATATCACCATGTTTTATTATATAAAATTAGTCCTTTTAGAGTTGAGTCAATTACAAACAAAAGATAGATAATTGCTTTTTTGCCTCTAAATCTGATAGAGTGAAATTGCAGAATAGCAGCCTTTAAACATGGCTACATATTAGAATCACCAGGGGAACATAAAAAAAATGCTCAGGCCCCACCCCAGACATCATGAATTAGAATCTTGATGTGGGCCTTATATATAGCTTATATTTTGGCCAAGCTCTGAAAGTAATTCCCGTGTAGTTAACCGGGCATGGTCCAGTGCCCTGCATTACCTTTAGGAAGTACTGACTGTGAGTACAGCTTCAGTTGTGGGCTGTTTTGCTGTAGCTGACTTTTTTTTTATTGTGGTAAAATACATATAACATAAAATTTACCACTTGAGCCAATTTTAAGTGTACAGTTCAGAAGCATTAAGTAAATTCACATGGTTGTGCAGACACCACCATCCATCTGCAGAAATTTTTCATCTTCCCCAACTGAAACATTGTACCCATTAAACAGTAACTCTCATTCTCTCCTATCCCCAGCCCCTGGCAACCACAATTCTATTTCCTCTATGAATTTGACTATTTTAGGAACCTCATACAACTGGAATCATACAGTATTTGTCCTTTTGTGACTGGCGTATTTCACTCAGCATAATGTCTTCAAGGTTCATCCATCTTGTAGCATGTGTCAGAATTTTCTTTCTTTTTAAGGCTAAGTAATATTCTATTGAATGTATATACCACATTGTAGATGGATACTTGGGTTGCTTCCACCTTTTGGCTATTGTGAATAATGCTGCTTGAAGATGGTGTACAGGACTTCCCTGGTGGCTCAGTGGTTAAGAATCTGCCTGCCAATGCAGGGGACACGGGTTTGATCCCTGCTCCAGGAAGATCCCACATGCCGAGGAGCAACTAAGCCCGTGTGCCACAACTACTGAGCCCACGTGCCACACTACTGAAGCCCGTGTGCCTAGAGCCCGTGTTCCGCAACAAGAGAAGCCACCGCAATGAGAAGCCCACGCACTGCAACGAAGAGTAGCCCCTGCTCGCCGCAACTAGAGAAAGCCCGCGCAGCAGCAAAGACCCAGTGCAGCCACCAAAAAAAAAGAATGGTGGACAAATATCTGTTTGAGTCCTTGCTTTCAGTTCTTTTGGGTATATACCCAGAAGTGGAATTGCTGGATCATATGCTAATTCTATTTTTAATTTTTTGAGGGATCTCCATAACATTTTCCTCAGCAGTTGCATCATTTTACCCAGCAATGAGCGAATTTTTCCACATTCTCACTTGTTATTTTCTGATTTTTTGATGATAGACATCCTAATGGGTATAAAGTCGTATCTCATTGTGGTTTTTGTTTTGTTTTTGGCCACACCATGTGGCTTGTGGGATCTTACTTCCTTGACCAGGGATTGAACCCAGGCCATGGCAGTGAAAGCGCCGGGTCCTAACCACTGCAACCACTGGACCGCCAGGGAACTACTTCATCGTGGTTTTGATTTACATTTCCCTACATAATTTCTATATGAATTGTGATGTAGAGCATCTTTTCAAGGGCTTATTGGTCATTTGTATATTTTTCTTGGACAAATATCTATTCAAGTCCATTGCCCATGTTTTTCCCTAGCTTTACTGAAGTATGATTGACATATTAAAAATGTATATACAACACGATATTTTGAAACACATATACATTGTGAAATGATTACCGCAATCAAGCTAATTAACATATCCATCACTTCACATAGTTCTCATTTTTTTGTGTGTGTGTGGTGAGAACACTTGAGTTTTACTCTCGGCAAATTTCAAGTACAGATCTTCCTCGACTTACAATGGGGTTAAGTCTGGATTGTAAGTTGAATGTCAGTATATGCAGTATATATAGCATATGTCAGTATCTCCTAAAGAGCCACGTATTTAACAATGTGCATACACTCTTGGGTTAGTCACTTGTCAGAATCCACAGACCTAGTCACAGAATTAACCCAGGCAATTTTGGCAAACCCCAGTCACGATAAAAAAAAAAAGGATATCTAGGCAGGAGTGTAACAAGATGGTCTGACAGTCGGGACTAGGCATAAGTACAAATATTTGCATTTTCCCAGAGACCTTCCAGAGAATGATGTAAATTAATGGAAGGGTTATAATAGTGAGGATTTCAGGTCCTATGCCAAGCTGGAAGTGCAAAAATTTAGGGGCAAATGGACCTTTCAGTATCTCTCAAATCACACCATATAGGTAGGTGACTGCTAGTTTTGACTTTATGAACAATTGGTTCCAAATCTGAACACGCAGTGTCTTACTGGGAGTTAGACTACTTCTTCCTTTATGAGGTACTTTGAATGGAGCCTGTGTTGAAGAGTTCATTGTGCTGAAGTAAAGCCAGTGAATTGGCAGGTGAATAGAATTCTGCTTCACATCCAAGACCCATTTTCTCTGACTAATCTCCTCCCCACCCTCCCCTTTCTCTCCACCCCCTTTCCCCCTTGCTCTCAGGTCTGCCGGAACTATTTCCAGAATTCATTGTTCAGGCCAACTTGTTTTGACATAACTGGCAGGTTGACTCATGTGAATAGTTAAATTAATCATGGGTTAAAAGCCTGTCATTATGGTACCGCATTAGAGCTATCATAACTCCAATGTTGTCTTTTGCACTAATTTTCCTCCCCTGTCCTCAGCGTAACATCTCATTTTCAGTTTAAATGAGAGGGCCCTGAAACTGTCTTTTCTGTCTTGCTCACTATTCTGGTTTAATTCACTATCTTCATTGCTGAGCTAATTGGAGTTGGAATATTATTTCCTCCGTTTTAGAAGAGACAGAAAGTGGCTAGACTATGATTCAGAATTGAATAAGATAGTTTCTGCAGGGTGTACCTATTTTACAGTAAACACAATTATCATAAAAATCTTTTGGGCATATAAACTGTTCTGATCCTGGTTGCATCACAGGTCTTCAGAGCTCAAAGGAGATTGGTTTTGATTTAGTTGAGACCGAACTATTTTAGAACACAGTAATTTGGTCACATTGAAGAGCTTTTTAGTAGTTATTTAGTAGCTATCCCCTTCTCTGGAAATAAAATAAACTGAAAATCTGATGGATATATAAGATGAGATATATAAGATGGATATATAAGTGGGACTTAACGTTTATTCATCTTTGAATGCCTAGTAGGTAAGTATTCACTAAATATATAGCTGATTTAAAGGTTTTTCCCTTATTTATCTCCCTTCATTTATCAGTCACCTACATATATGGTGTGATTTAAGAGTTACTGAAAGGTCCATTTGATCCCCAATTTTTGCCATGCCAGTTTGACATGGTCCTGAAAATGCTCATTGTGATAACCATCCCATTAAATCTTAGTCCTCTGGAAAGTTTATGAGAATATGCAAATATTAGTATTTTCTCTTGATACTTTCTGCCATTTATCGCCCTAGTAAAATTGCTCTCCTTCCTTCCTTCCTTCCTTCCTTCCTTCCTTCCTTCCTTTTGCTGAGGTGGGTCTTAGTTGAGACACACGGGATCTTCATTGCCACGTGCGGGATCTTTAGTTGTGTCATGAGGGCTCTTAATTGCAGCATGTGGGATCCGGTTCCCAGACCAGGGATGGAACCTGGGCCCCCTGCATTGGGAGCGTGGAGTGTTAACTGCTGGACCACCAGAGAAGTCCCTGACCACTATTCTTGCTGCTCTCACTTTACCCATTCAAACCTTTCATATCTCCTTCCAAAGAACTTCTATAGCATATTGTCTATTTAACCAGATGGTGGTTGTCTCTACATCTGGTATGATCCCCATCAACCTTGAAGTAGGATTTAGTTATTTTTCACATTTCCCCAAAGAAAAAGAAAATCAGTGGCTTTTTTAAAGGAGTCTTCCAAGATTCAGTTTTTTTGAGGTGCTTTTCTAATAGATCCACTTGATACTTCTGCTTGTACCTCATTGATTAGAACTTAGTTACAGGCCATACCTATCTGCAAGGAAGGCTGGGAAATGTAGTCTTTGTTTCAGGCAGCAATGTGCTTGAGTAAATGTTGGAGTCTCGGCCAAAGAAAAGGGTGGGAATAGCTATTTGAATGCAACGAACTGTCTCTGCCCTGTGCCTCTGTACCATCTTTTGGGTATTCCCTCTCACATGGTCTGCCTGGGAAATTTACTGCTTGGGATGGCTTGCTGAGCAGAAGACCGTATAACATGTAAATCTTCAGATGCCACATGGAAACAAAAAACCAGCTGGAGTCCCAGTCTTTCAATATGCTCTGCCTCCATGGGGAATTTTCCTGTCCCGTTCTCTCCTGCTTGCCATGATGAGGCCCCTGCCATCACCTCATATGCCTGTGATGCTTGATTTCTTTCTGTTTCCCGGCCTTATACTCAGCTTCTTGCTCTTCAAAGACATGCTTTGTTTTCCCACCATTGGCTTGTCCTCAGCTCTCTCTGTCTTATATTCCCCACAGTTACTTTGAAATTAGCAACTCCAAAATAATTTTAGTCTTGGTGATGAGGGGTGAGGAATGGAGACAGTAGGCAGGGATGTATGTGGGGATATTTTTAGGTCTGCTCCCAGAGTTACCTCCTCCACCATATCTGTTGTTTTTGTTGTTGTTGTTTTTGTTTTTCTGTAAGAATCTCTCTTTAGTCACGGAACTTGACTTGAACTCTGCCTAACAGCAGAGCCAGGCGTTACCCATAATTATCATTAGTTACAGTTCAATGAATGAATGAACCCCCTTTTACTTTCTTTTTTTAAAAAAATTAATTAATTAATTTTTGGCTGCGTTGGGTCTTCGTTGCTGCACGCGGGCTTTCTCTAATTGCGGCGAGCGGGGGCTGCTTTTCCTTGCGCTGTGCGGGCTTCTCATCGCGGTGGCTTCTCTTGTTGCGGAGCACGGGCTCTAGGCACACGGGCTTCAGTAGTTGTGGCACTCGGGCTCAGTAACTGTGGCTCACAGGCTCAGTTGTTGTGGCTCGCGGGCTCTAGAGCGCAGGCTCAGTAGTTGTGGCTCACGGGCTTAGTTGCTCCTCCGCATGTGGGATCTTCCTGGACCAGGGATCAAACCCGTGTCCCCTGCATTGGCAGGTGGATTCTAAACCACTGCGCCACCAGGGAAGTCCCCCCTTTTACTTTCTAGCATAAATTATTTCAGACTAGTTGGTGTTTTTGACTTTCCCTTCCCTTTCATTTTCCATGAGCAATCCCACTAGCTTATGGAATCTTTCCTGCTTTTGTCATCTTTTCTCTTCCTACTTTCCCACCCATCTGTGTCCATTCTTTCAATCAAATTCTTACCCGATTCATGAATTGTAGCTCAGTAACAACTGAACACTCCATGCTGTCTTCCCTATCTGCCCACTTTGATCTCTTTCATATGAGAATACTTTTAACATTGGCAATTTGTTTCACACACTCAAACACTTGACTCCATACCATCTTGTATCATTTTTCTAGTTATTTCATGAGCATAACTAGCTCCCCAATTGAATTGTAAGATTTTAGAGAGTAGGGACTATGTGGTTTTTAAAAATCTATCTACCTAGCTACCTATCTTTTATCTATGTTCTATCCATCTATCTGTCTGAATTCTGCTCAATATCTAAGGTAGTACTGGAAAGATAGTTGGCATTATATAAATATTGGTCACCTTGACAAAAGAACAGAGTGCGTATGACTGATTTGTGAATGCAAAGCAGGGAGCAGGGAAACATTTTTTTCTTTTTAGGGAAACACTTTTGCTGCAGTCCATGATGGGCCTGCTGACATTCCCAAATAGTTAGAAAAAGTTCACATGGAATCTTGCTTGTCATCAGCAGAACTTTCGAGACCTAAGTGAACTTTCCTCACGACTCTAAGAAGAGGAAAATGTAACTATATTTAAAATAGTGTTTTCTATTCAACAGCCAGACTAATTTTTACCTGTGTTTTTTGGAATCAAATGTATCCTTGAGAATTCAAAGAGAGACTCACAGGCTTTGAGAAGAAGACTCCCATTGGCTTCTAATGTCTGGTCAGAGAGGTAAAAATTGTGAGGCATGCTTTCTCATAAAGCATCCAATATTGTGAGACTATGATTTTCATGAGATAATTTAAATGGGCTCTAAGATGTAGAACTATGAAATATTCTACATTTAAATGAAAGTGTTGTTCTATTCCCTCCCCACATCCACATCAAGGTTGCCTCTATCATGTTTCTGAACGCTCCTGAAGTCCCATTATTTGAAAAAAAATCCGTCTCACTTTCCCATAACAGAATGCTTATAGAGAGTTCAAAATGTTTCAGTAGGAGTGCGAGAATGAGGAATTGCCTAGTAAGAGTGACAATCAAAGAAGCTTGATTACAATCACAAGATTTTGAGTACTGATCTATCCTAAAGATTTTTATCTACTGTTGACTTCTCAGAATGTTCCTGGATTACTAAATATTATGTGTCACTTCTCTTGGTTTTACATTTCTTTTACATTTGTCTCCACAAACCTGTTATTCTTAAAAATGCCAACATGGACCTCAGCTGCATATCTCAAATGTATTCTTTCATTTGTCACACAGCATCACTTTGTTCTTTTTTTTTTTTTAATTAATTAATTAATTTATGGCTGTGTTGGGTCTTCGTTTCTGCGTGAGGGCTTTCTCTAGTTGCGGCAAGCGGGGGCCACTCTTCATGGCGGTGCGCGGGCCTCTCACTATCGCGGCCTCTCCTGTTGCGGAGCACAGGCTCCAGACGCGCAGGCTCAGTAGTTGTGGCTCACGGGCCTAGTTGCTCCGCGGCATGTGGGATCCTCCCAGACCAGGGCTCGAACCCGTGTCCCCTGCATTGGCAGGCGGACCCTTAACCACTGCGCCACCAGGGAAGCCCCATCACTTTGTTCTTGTTCATACTTTAAGATAACCATTGAGTGTTCGTCTCAGTCATCTTTGGCACTTTGACTGCGAACAGGTTGTGAGAGCTCATAATCAGTCACTGTCATCACTGTTGTGAATGCAGTGAACATATTCCTGAGGGTAAAGGGGGGAAATCTAATCTGCATAATGATAGAAGAAATGTCATTGTCCATAAAAAGCCACCAGCACTTCTGTTCTCAAGGAGACTCATTAAGGGTTTGGGAATTAATTAAGGTTTGGGGTTTGTGGCGAGGGAGGCACCGCACGTTGTCATATAAAAGTCTTCTGATCCAGCCTTAAGGACACGTGTCTCTATTTGCTTGAGAAAATAACCTGGAAGAGTCAGATTACACTTTAATGAGCCATATGGAAGTGGTCCATATAGAAGGACCATAATCCTGGTGATGAGATCACCTTTAGCCGTCGTGATAGACACAGCAAAGGCAATATCAGCAGCAGTGGATGAGAGTGGCAGCTGTTGTGGAAATTGCACCTGCTATTCACCACTACACTGTGGTAGAGTGGGGAGGCTACGGTGCTGGTGCTACAGAAGCAGCAGAGACTCTGCCTGGCCAATGGAGAAGATCAGAAGCACTTAAGGACCCTGTACATTTACTTGTCCTGAGACACTCTGGGGTCTTCTTCATTGGCTCAGAATTTCCAAAATGTTCCAGAGTATTGAGAAGGAATAAGACTGATTCACCATTTCCTAATGTCAGTGATAATAATCCTGATGATTAGAGAGCTTACAGTGTGCCAGGAGCTGTTCTAAGGGCTTCACATATATATTAACTCATCCCGATTGCCAACCCCTCCCCATTAACCCCCCAAAGAAACCTATTGGCCACTGCCAGTCTCTCGAGACTGGGAGGGGCTGAGGACTGTGTGGGGAGCAGAGACCTGTCTTGGAGAACAAGCATGTAGATTAGGTCTTTCTTCCTCTGAACGTACTCCTTCTGCTAAATTTTGAAAATTGCTAAGAAAACTATTTTTTGTTCAGTTCTTCTCTCTTTATCCTAAATTAGGAAGTAATTTTCATTTGGAAATGCATTTCTGGGTCCCAGCAGAGAGCAAGTAGGATAACAGAGCAGTGCTGGGCAGTTACGGCTTATATGACACATGATTTATGCATCAGTGGTTTCCAGAAGAGTGACAGGCTTAGACAAGGACCATAAAAGGAAATGACAAATTATGCTTCTAGGACTATATGCAGAGTTTTCAATAGTAGCTGACCATTCCTGCTTCTTTTCCTGTCTTAGAAAAAAGCTTTTTTTTTTTAAAACATCTTTATTGAAGTATAATTGCTTCACAATGGTGTGTTAGTTTCTGCTTTATAACAAAGTGAATCAGCTACACATATACACACGTTCCCATATCTCCTCCCTCCCGCATCTCCCTCCCTCACACCCTCCCCATCCCACCCCCCCCCCAGGCGGTCACAAAGCACCGAGCTGATCTCCCTGTGCTATGCGGCTGCTTCCCACTAGCTATCTATTTTACATTTGGTAGTGTATATATGTCCATGACACTCTCTCACCCTGTCACATCTCACCCCTCCCCCTCCCCATATCCTCAAGTCCATTCTTTAGTAGGTCTGTGTCTTTATTCCCATCTTGCCACTAGGTTCTTCATGACCTTTTTTATTTTTTTTTGAAAAAAGCTTTTTTTAAGTGAAGGTTTCCCCACAGGCTACTGGGCGATTATCCATTGTTATCTGGTAAAGTGTGACCCTTAGTATACTTTGGCAAGCAAAGCAATTTTTGTATTTCACTATTTTGGCACAATATAGAGCATTATCTCCCTGGTATTTGACAGTCAAAAGAATAGTCAAAAACCTTATTCTTCAATGTAATTAAAACCAGAGTTGGTATTAGAGGAAAGCCAACTAACAGTCTGCAGAAAATTATCTGAAGAAATTGATTATATTCTTGAAAGTGCCCAACACTCCATGGCTTTTGGTGTATCCTTAAATGAGACTGAAAATTCTAAGTGTGTGGAACAGATTCCGTTGTAAAAATAACCATTTCCGATTTTAATGAAAAGCATCACATATGCAAGAACCAACTGAGACAGATACCTAAGAGATGGATAAATAGAGTAACCGCTAAGATTTATCCTGAAAAATTGTTTTTTCATGTTGTCCCCATGAAAAGCTTTGATTTTTTTTTTAATCTTTAGAAAAATTTCCATAGATATAAAGGATAAACAAAATTAAGTAAAACTACATGAAATAAATATTCTTCACCTTTTTTGATGATTATTATCATTTTGATAATTTTTTGATGATGATGATCTTTTTTGGTTAAAATTGTTGCTGTCGTGGTTAGAGTTTATATATCCGAGACTTGAGGTTTAGATCAATATACTTTGTGTACTGGAATTTAAAATGCAAGTTTTACTGTCTTTAAAATAGAAATTTAAGTTCTAGTTATTTGTAAATGGACAATTTAAAATGATTTATAAAAATTATCTTTCTTAGTGAAGTAAAAGGGAACTCTAGTGCTGTAGTGACTATTTTTGGGTTCTAAAGTAATCCTGAGGGAAATTTATTCTGAAGACATTAAAGCTCTCTAGAACATGGGAGAATCAGCATGAAAATTAGAAGTAGGAGAGTGAGCATGGCTTATTTTTTGCAATTAGAAATAAAGAAAGGAAAGTGTTTTAATTGTTTTTAAAAAACAAAAGCTTGATTATGAAAAATATCTCATTATTTGTATGCTTCTTGATACTCTGATATCCACGTAGATGGCATTTCTGCACAATGTAATTTTATGTGTATAGAAAACATCCTCAAGGGTCCTCAGATGCTGCAGTAATTTCCAACCAAATCTAGCAGACACTACGTGATGTCACAATTGTGGTAGAGAGGGGAATACTGCTCTAGGCTCCCTTCAACTTCGTGATATATTCATGGTGATTTTAAGGCCAATATGGACCTTGCTTCTATCCTGGTTGTCTGGTGACTGAGTCTACTTAGTAAAACCTTCCCTCTAGTTTTTACCAGGCCCTTACCATCTACACCTGGACTACCAAAACCCCACCTAACGAGGCCTAGACATGAAGCCGGACACGTTTCTAAAATGCAGATCTGATCATGTCATTTCTCTTTTAAAAGCCATTCCCATCCAGTCTCCTGGGGAAGATGCAAGTTGGTACATGTCTTTTGGAAAAGTGGTGCCAATATTTCTCAAGAATTTGAGAAATTCACAATTTGTTATATTTGAGAAATATAACAAATATACCTGTCTTGTGACTCGGCAGTTCCATTTCGCAGCACCCATCCTCAGCAGGTAGTCCTAAGCAAGGTGCTTTGAATACAGAGATGTTTAATGCAGCATTATTTAAGATAATAAAAATTGGAAACAAACAATGTACATATACATAGTTAAGTAGCCCATGGTATACCCAGTCAATGAAATATTTTTCAGCAACTAAAAATACCTAATTACACTATTTTATAGCATAGGAAAGTACCTATGCAACAAAGCTTAGTAAACATGTTAAAATACAAAACTGTATCAAAATCTAAAAACATAAAATACAGAAAAAGACTTGAAACCTTCCCTTTCTTCCTCCCATCTCCACCCCTCCCCCTGCCCCGGGTGAGGTAGCGAAGGCTAATAAACCTTATATTGCGTTCTACTACTGACAAAAGCTAGTCTTGGAGATGCCCTGCCTAAGAAAATGATTTGATATAATAGAAAAGCAAGAAGGGTTTTCAATACTTTCCAATTTCTTTGTGGAGCCAGATGTGGCCATCAGAGATAGGTGGCTCTGATGCTTAAAAAAGATGCAGAAATTACAGACCTGGGAAGGGTTTGTGAGCGGGAGACTAGCAGACAGTTGTGGGGTGTTGAGGTTGACATTGTTGCGTATAATACGGTAAAACATTATCTTTGATGTATGTGGAGGCCTTGTTAACTCACATTTAGGAAACTGTTTCTCTAAACCCTTGGTCTGAACTGAGACTGAGCTCTGAGAATTATCTTTGTCTCTGTGTGTGTGTGTGCATTTGATTCAGTGGTTATCTGCTGAATCTGTCAGGAAGGAAGATGCATATCTTTAGCTTATAATGGTAGAGACCCCTTTCGACCTCTCCAGGAATATTATTCTAGTCTGAGAAACTCAGAACTCTGGGAGATGCTCCACTGAGGGTGTGTTGCGTGGATTGCCTAAGAGGAAGAAGGCAGAGGCAGGGATCTGGGTCTGCACACAGACAGGTTTGGTGGTGACGGCTCTTCTACCCTGCACTATTAGAACAGTCACCTCTGGTGCCTGGTTTGCATTTTGCTTTGCGGTTCCCTTCCATTACCTCCAGTCTTCCAGAAAGCCTGTTATTCTTTCAGCCTTGTGTGGTACTGTGCAAGGGAGATTAAAGAGCAGGTCAGTAAAAGCACCACGGGTCCCTTCCCACCTCACCCCTCCGACGAACTCAGTGGCACAAATAGTAGCATTGTCCTGGGAAGGACACTAGATGTGAGTTCCAGGCACTGGCGGGTAGAGGAATGGGCCATGGCCAGAGCAGGGCTGGGGGTGGGGTAGTACTATTCCTTAGGGATACGGGGCTGCCAAAGGGGTGGCTCCAAAGTGTACGGAGACCATTAGCTTCTTTTTTTTTTTTTTTAAACTGATTGGAAATTGAATGCAAACTAAGACCACTTGACTGTTACTGAAATGAATAGCCCAGTTTGCTTTTTTTTTTTTTTTTAAAGAAATTCACGTTCTTTTATTTATTTATTTATGACTGTGTTGAGTCTTCGTTTCTGTGCGAGGGCCCTCTCCAGCTGCGGCAAGTGGGGGCCACTCTTCATCGCGGTGCGCGGGCCTCTCACCATCGCGGCCTCTCTTGTTGCGGAGCACAGGCTCCAGACGCGCAGGCTCAGCAACTGCGGCTCACAGGCCCAGTTGCTCCGCGGCATGTGGGATCCTCCCAGACCAGGGCTCGAACCCGTGTCCCCTGCATCGGCAGGCAGACTCTCAACCACTGCGCCACCAGGGAAGCCCCCATTAGCTTCTTTGCCAAAGAAACTAAACAGAGGTTCTGCTCCAGGTTGCTCTGGAACCACCTGGGAGCTCTCAAAGTCTACTGATTCCTGGGCCTCGCCTCATAATAATTGAATCTGAATCTCTGGAGATGGGGTCTGGGCATCAGTATTTTGTAAGAGCTCCCCAGGTGATTCTGATGTGCAGCCAGGTTGAAACCACTGCCTTGGAGATGGTGATCAGGAAAGGGAGAGGCTCACCTGGGTAAGATATATACAAATCTCGACAGCAATATTGCAAACACCTGAAAAATATTAAAAAGTCTGGGAGAAAATACAGTCAATTTTCAAAACGGTAGTTACGTTCCGTAAAGTCTGGAAACACTGAATTAGCAAATACTGAATCATTGCTCCTAGAGGAAATATATTCATGTATATATGTCTCTCACATAGATCATAATCTTAAATACTAAAAAGAAGTCATCATGGTAGAAAACCATGAGGTTCAGGGCTGTTAAGTGACTTGCCTGAGACCATCTCATCAGGCACAGGAACCAGAGTTGAGATTCAAGTCCTGTCCAGGTGATCCTGGAGCCGGAGCTTCTTTCGCTACACCACACTGCCCCCTACCGGCTCCATCTTCTGGCCACTTCTGCACGAGAGCTGAACCAGAAGGGAGCGTGTGCCTTTCCTCATCTGGAAACCAGTGCAGGTCCAATAGGCCACTCAAAATTTTCAGCGCTGTGTGCATGTCCACAAGTATTGATGTTGGAGTTCCAAATAAATTTTAGGGAGTAGGTGCATTTGCAAATTTGGAATCTGCTAATAATGAATATCAACTGTAAATAATATTACCAGCAATTATATTTGGATATAAGATATAATTAAATGCCTTTTTCTTTCTCATTTTTCTAAAATCCCTTTACTGTGTATGTATAACTTTTATAAGGAAAAAATGTAAAAAACAAACTAAAAATCTTTTCCACGGCATCCCTCTGTCTATAGACCTATTTCTTCCCAAAGTGTGGCCTTGACCTATTTACATCAGAATCACTTTGAGTGGTAATTGAAAAGATTTAATCCTATCCCATCCCTTCCCAAACTACTAAACTAGAAGCTCTAAGGAACCCAAGAATCTGCATTTGACAAATTTCCCCAGATCACTCTTATGTACACTAATGTGAAAAACATTTGCTTTTGCAATCTCTGAAGAGTGAGGATGAAATAAGGGTATTTCAGATAAAGAGGCTGAAAGAATTTACTTCTCACAAACCATTGCTGAAAGAGCTACTGAAAGACATACTTCACTCTAAGAAAAGATTGAAACCTCGAAGGAAGGATTGGGATGCAAGAGGCAATGGTGAGCAAAACAATTGGTAAGCACGTGGTAAACCTGAATAATTGCCTATAGCAGACTAAATAAAACTAATGAAAGGGGAGGAAAATTAAAATGAGGTGAAATTAAGTTAAAAGACAACCGTAACATAGAAAAAGAGGTTGTGTAATAGGTGTTAAAGCATGCTGAAACTTCGTAGAGTTTGGAAGAGGAAAGGAGATACTGATTAAACATTTTTTTGGAGGTACAGGAGCATGACCTAAGGAGAATAAAAGAATAAAAATATAAAGTATAATTTTGAAATTAGTAGGAAAAAAGGAATTTAAAAACTGGAATAACCAAAAAAAGAAAGAAAGAAGAAGAAACAAAGAAGCAGAGGCAGGAGGAAAGAATGTTTCAAGAGAATGTGTGAGCAATGGCATAGGAGTGGAGAAGAGGTTCCACTGTCAGGTAAGTTTGATTTTACTCTACTTACATGCTAATAACTTAGCCTAGTATGGTTTTTTAAAATAAATTTGTTTATTTATTTATTTTTGGCTGTGTTGGGTCTTTGTTGCTGTGAGCAGGCTTTATCTAGTTGCGGCAAGCCGGGGCTACTCTTTCGTTGTGGTGTGCAGGCTTCTCATTGTGGTGGCTTCTCTTGTTGTGGAGCATGGGCTCTAGGAGCGCAGGCTTCAGTAGTTGTGGCACGTGGGCTCAGTAGTTGTGGCTTGAGGGCTCTAGAGCACAGGCTCAGTAGTTGTGGCGTGCGAGCTTAGTTGCTCCACGGCATGTGGGATCTTCCCGGACCAGGGCTCGAACCTGTGTCCCCTGCATTGGCAGGCGGATGCTTAACCACTGTGCCACCAGAGAAGTCCTATTATGGCTTCATGGGTGTTGGTAGAAGACACAAGATTCCTGGGTAAGATACAAAGGACAATATTACTCACAGCCTGGCTAGTAGCGTAAGAATCAATCAGCATTATTTGTGTCAGTTCCCTTATTTCCTAAGCCCCATGACAGTGACACAGAGGGTCCAGGTGCATGTTTGCACATGTAGTGGGTTGTATTACAAGAGAGAAACACTGAGCTTGGGAACCTGTTGTTTTATAGCAAGCAGTAAGCAAGTCTGCTCTTTGTCCCAGAGGAAGACATTGCCTCATCTACAAAGGTTCTATATAATCCTGAGAAATGGTCCTGGTAAAGATCAGTTAGGGCTTTGCCTTCTTGGCACACTCAGTAAGACATGTAGGAACGCGAGAGACCCATGGAGGAGTATCTCCCAGCATACAGAAGTAAGAATCTGTGAGTAAATTGTTTTGCTGGGTCATATGGTGCATTGGACTGGGAAGGAGGAAGAGGAGTGGAAAAGGAGTAGGGAGAAATAATTTAAAACCCCAGAGCTAAGGGCCTTTTATGGCCGTTTGGGCTGCTATAATAAAATCCATAGACTGGGTGACTGAAGTAACAAACATTTATCTCTCACAGTCCTGGAAGCTGGAAAGTCCAAGATCAAGGTGTCAGCTGGGTTTTTATAGCATCTTAATACAGAACAATAAACTTTTAGAGTCGTGACAAAACAAAGGAAAAGCACATTGGGCTTCTAGGAGATGGCAAATTGTGGAAAGGTAAATATATAAAGGAAACTAATGGAAAATGTGTTGTTTTTAGCAAGGTTTGTTCTGTAGGTTTCTCTGGCGCCATCTCCGGGCTGATAAGCATCTAGTGCTGTCTCCCATGATTTGAGAATCGATCTGCCCTTCCTGGTACAGAGGGGGAGGCCAGAAAGTTTTTCTTGTGTCTGGTTGTGGTTTCTTCTTTCTATCTTTAGTTGTGGAAGATATTTCCTGGTAGGTTCTGGCCTTTTTCACTGATGGTTGTTCTGTAAATAGTTGTAATTTTGGTGTGCCCATGAAAGGAGGTGAGCTCAGGGTCTTTCTACTCCGCTATCTTGGCCCATCTCTTAAGTGCAAATCTTTTAAATTGGACTTAACCTGTTTATATCCCATGTCAATTTTTCCTTTTGGAGACACATATCTCTAAGAGCTCTTTGTAAATGAAGAAAATTAGCCCTTTGCTACATATGCTATAAATATTTTCCTGAATTGCGCCCCCCCCTCCTTTTAATTGAGGTATAGTTTAACTGAGGTACAATACTATGTAAGTATCAGGTGTACAAGATAGTGTTTCACAATTTTTTTTTTTAAATGGAGATCAGTTTTTTTTTTTTTTAATTTATTTTATTTATTTATTTATCCTTGGTTGTGTTGGGTCTTCGTTTCTGTGCGAGGGCTTTCTCTAGTTGCGGCGAGCGGGGGCCACTCTTCATCGCGGTGCACGGGCCTCTCACTATCGCAGCCTCTCTTGTTGCGGAGCACAGGCTCCAGACGCGCAGGCTCAGTAGCTGTGGCTCATGGACCCAGTTGCTCCGCGGCATGTGGGATCCTCCCAGACCAGGGCTCGAACCCGTGTCCCCTGCATTGGCAGGCAGACTCTCAACCACTGTGCCACCAGGGAAGCCCCACAATTTTTAAAGGTTATATTTCGTTTATAGTTACAAGATATTGGCTATATTCCCTGTGTTGTACTATTTCCTGTGTTGTATATATCCTTGCAGCTTTTTTTTTTTTTTTTTTTTCAAATGGGTCAGTTATTTAATTAGGTTCTTTGTAAGAAGTTTAGAACACTGCTTTGTGAGGATAGATTCCATTTGTGAGAGCAGATACAGAGCGGAGGCAGCCCTGGAGCTGAGGAACAGCTTTGATTCTTCGCAGAATTTGTGAGTCCGCAGCTTCCTGATCCACCTTGCTCTGCTCTGTAACCTCGTGGTTCTCTCTCTGTGTCAAAGATCTCACCTTCCTGGTGCCTGAGCTTACGCAGCTTCTTTTTTTTAAAAAAAATTTTTTTAAACATTTTTATTGGAGTATAATTGCTTTACAATGGTGTGTTAGTTTCTGCTGTATCAAAAAGTGAATCAGCTATATGTATACATATATCCCCATATCCCCTCCCTCTTGTGTCTCCCTCCCTCCCACCCTCCCTATCCCACCCCTCTAGGTGGTCACAAAGCACCGAGCTGATCTCCCTGTGCTATGTGGCTGCTTCCCATTAGCTATCTATTTTACATGTGGTAGTGTGTATATGTCCATGCCACTCTCTCACTTCGTCCCAGCTTACCCTTCCCCCTCCCCGTGTCCTCAAGTCCATTCTCTACGTCTGCATCTTTATTCCTGTCCTGCCTTTAGACTCTTCAGAACCATTTTTTTTTTTAGATTCCATATATATGTGTTAGCATACGGTATTTGTTTTTCTCTTTCTGACTTACTTTACTCTGTATGACAGATTCTAGGTCCATCCACCTCACTACAAATAACTCAATTTCATTTCCTTTTATGGCTGAGTAATATTCCATTGTATATATGTGCCACATCTTCTTTATCCATTCATCTGTCGATGGACACTTAGGTTGCTTCCATGTCCTGGCTATTGTAAATAGAGCTACGCAGCTTCTTTTTAAGTAAGCATCAGTGAGATGTTCCGGGATTTTCACACCACTGATATCAATTTTGATGGAGGTGGCAATGACAAATTTCTGGTGTGTTCTACGCCAAGGAACTCAATTGAGGGACAGAGACCCAGTCACAAGTAGCAAGCCACTGCTCAGCTGCTTCAGGAAGATGACCCTCTTGCCTCTGTGGCGCCCGGGGAGGATGATGAGAATGGTCCCAGGAGTGATGCTAGCGCAGTTTTCTCACATGCTTACTGAAGGGTTTTTTGCCGACTCAACAGTTTTCGAGGGCACATCTTCAGTAGGATAATACCTAGGCATTTTGCAAAATTTAACCACTCGGGTACCACCATTCTTGACACCACCAACTGGTTTTGTGACAGTAGCAAGAACTGCCACCTTCTTTTTCTTTTTCTTTTCAACTTTGGCTTTAGCTGCTGAATACTTCCTCTTGTACAAGGCCTGTCTGGAATACATAGCCGATCGGGAATGTCTGCCAATTCCTCTGACCGGGACAGGGTTTCAGCTTCAGCGGGGCTTCCCCTTCTTAACCTTCTTCACCTTTTTAACCTTGCCACTAGCATCAGCCTTCTTGGCTTCAGGTTTTTTCTCCTTAGTATCTGGCTTCTCAGCTTTTTCACCCACCATCTTGCAAGATGGGAAAGAGCTCCTTGTAGCTCATTTATTTTATACATAGTAGTTGTACCTCCTCTTAATCCTCTACCTCTTTCTTGCCCCTCCCCCCTTCCCACTCCCCACTGAGTTGCCCTTTGTTTGTTGAATTGTTTGTGACCTTGGAGAAATGTTTAATTTCTTCTTCTTTTTAAAAATGTAGTCAAATGTGTTAGTAGCTATTCAGTAGGTACTTATACCTGGAGAAACAAGAAGAAGGTGGGAGCCTGAGCCTCCACTTCCTTGAACAACAGATTAGGAGCCAGGAGAGGGGACCTTAGGGTTTGAGATGTGGGAGTTGGGTTGGGGGACAGACCAGCCAAAGGGAGGTGAGTTAGGAAACTTGTAGGATAACCATGTGGTTGGGTCACTCAGGAAATATGACTAAGGGCTCTGGAATCAGCCTTTGTGGGTTCAAATCCCAGGACTAATATTACAGAATGACTTTGGCGGGGGGCAGGTAATGAGCCTCCTGTGCCTTAGTTTCTTCATGTAGAAATTATTAATATTTTATCTGAGGCTTAAATGAGATAAGGTCTGGCACAGTGCTTGGCAGACAGTGAGTGCTTCCTAGAAAAGAAATAAAGAGAACTTGGGTTAGCTTGTAGGAGGAGTGGAAATGAATAGACATATGGAGAAACTCATAGATTGTAGGTGAGTGAGCTTGAGAGGAATGAATGATCAACCCTCTTTCTGTGGTTAAAATCATGACCATATTACGAAAACAACAATCGAAGGCTGTGGCTTGGAGGTTCAACCTAGAGACTCTAGAACCAGAGAGCTTGTTCCAATTCCAGCCCTACCCCGTACTGGCTTTGTGACATTGGGCAAATCACTTAATGTCTCTCTTCCTTGGTTTCTTCAACTAAAAGTGTGGAATAATAATTATACCTATCTTAGAGATGAAGAAATGAAAAGTGAGCTAAAATATGTAAAGCACCTAGAAAACTATCTGACACAGCGTATGTACCTAAAAAATAGTTATTATATTACTATTAATCATATTTTCACTGTATCAGGTGCATTTTTACTATCACCTCATTTGAGTTTTCTGAGATAATTGTTCCTTTCAATACGCATCCACCTATTGCCAAGATACTGTTCTTGATTTTACTAGGTCCTAAATTTTGGGGTTGACTTAAGTCTGCCCTTCCATCCTCTGGCTCTTTGATATTCTCTGCTAAACTAACAATATTCTATGTTATTAATAGGTATTGATAACTTCATGTTATCTCTCTCAAATGACATTTGCATTTTAACAAGAATTTTCAAGGCCTTGACTCAAAGCAGTGAGTAATGTGGTTATTTTAGGGATTCTGGCAGAGAGAAACAGTCCTTGGGCTGGGAGAGCTTTCCTAAATTCTAAATTTATATCAAGCCAGCAGCTGCCTACCCTGCTCACTCAGAATATGGAGTAGGGTTGTATTGGCGATCAGGGAGTGATTTAAATCAATTAACCAATACTTTTGTCACTAGTTATATGCCAGCAACTGTCTTAGGTAATGTGGGGAAGAATATAAAGATGAATAATCCTTGTTTCAAGGAATTTATAATCTAATTGAAGACATCAAGATGTAGAAAAATAAAACAGATACTTATTCTCATTGCCAAGGTCAGAACAGACCTGAGAATGTTGCCTACTGATCAGTATACTGGTGTGAAGTCTTGAGGGCCGGGTCAAACCAGGAAGAAGCTTATCTAGATAGGAGCTACTCATAAGATCGTTTTACTGCACAGCCATAGCAAGAGTAACTGCTTAGAAATGGAGCTGACTCTGCAGTCAGACCACTAAAGGGGGAGATACGGCATTGAGTTAGGCACCGGAGGGAGAGTCTGGATGAAGCATTAACAGAGAGTGAGAGCCTGGAACAGGATGGGAGTGCAGGGCAAGTGAAGGTGGAGGAACCATGTAACTTAGTGGGGACATCTTCCATATGAGTTCTGGCATGACTTGTGAGGTGAGGATGGCATTTTAAAGGAACAAAACTGGGATGAACAAATAATATCTTTCCTCATTTGTCAAATAAGGAAGATTGAAACACGTGAGTACTAAGGAATTGCCCAGCTGTAGTAGTCTATAAGTCAATCATTCTAGGACCAAACAAAAAGCAGCAATAGTATTCAAATCAGCCATATAGACCCATGTTTCCAAATCATAGCCCATCAGAGTCCTTTCGTTCATTTGCTGTGAAATCTTTTAATTTTCTTACACTGTCTCTTGAATGTGTTAAGAAAATGTAGATTCTTAGTTCTCCAAAACTGAAGTGGTCTTCTTTACAAGACAGGAGAAAGAAGAAAAACGAACTTAGCCCAATTCAATGATTTAAACCTAAAGTTAAGCAGACTGAGACAAAATGATAGCGTCCGTTCTGTTTTTTCCATTGAGCACAAGATCAGCTTTGATGTTCAGCATATTTTTCAATTATCCTTCTCTATTTTTAATAGATTAACAGCAAATCAGTTGCTTATTGTACAATTCTCTAACAAGGCCCAAAAAAAAGTATTACTGAAAGGAAAAAGAAAAGAACTAATGAATAATAAAAAAAAAACAATTTAACTAGTCTTTTTGGTCTTTGGTCTTTTAGTTTTTACCCCTCTTCTTCCCACTTGCTTCACTCCAAGATGGTGTCTTGGTGTATTTGCTTATATAATCTTATGGTATTGAGTAGAGGGCGTCCTGTGTTCATAAACCTGTGTCTGCTGGCTCCTTAGTAATATCTGTCATCCACCTGGTTGGTGCCAGGCCTGAATGCATTCCAGGGCGAAGCCGTTGCTTAGTGTAATTTGTGTTCTGGCCTCTCTGGTTTGATCAGGGCCAGTGGTTTCCCTGGCTGACCGGGTTCACCCCAGTCCTGACTAGTACTAGGGAAACCCCTTGAAGTCTGGTTATAACTCCCGTTTGGCCCTGGTGCAACAACACTCTTCCCTCCCACTACACAGTCCACTTCTACCCTGACTAGTACTTTTTCTTCCAAACCCCCTTACCAGCTTTCAGCGATAACTGAATCCCATCTAGATCACGCCTCCCAAACCATGCTCACCACCTGATTTACTTTCAGAGTTTGGGTCTCTTGTGGGTGGTAGGGGGAACTGATAAGGTGATTGCATTCCAGATGTTCAACAGGAAGCAGAGCAAAAGTCTTCTGTCTGGGAAGGTCCCCAACTCATCTGGGTGTTTCTGAATCCCCCTTAGCTTCTTCACCCATTCAATCAATATATATTAAGAACCTACTGTATGTTAAGCCCTCTGTTAGGTAATGGTGATATAATGGTGAACAAGACAGGGTCTCTGTCCTCTTGGTGCTTATAGAGTAATGGCAGGGGGGAGTACACATGATAAAGAACTCAGCAAACACGTACATAAATGCAATTTTTTAAGCGCTATGAAAGAAACAAATAGGATTCTGTGTTCCAAATAATAAAGGAGACATTAAAAAACCCATTTTAGAAGGAGTTTGGTGATGATTTCTCTGATAAGACACTTAATCTGTTAATGATGAGAGACAGCCAACCATGTGAAGACGGGAAGAGAATGCAGGGCAAGGCACAGCAAATGCAAAAGCCCTAGATGGTAAAGAGCCTCCAGATGGGTTAGAAAATAATCCGCAGATATAAGATTTTCCTTCCATTCTTACAGAAAAGTGACATAATTTTCGGGGTATGATTAAGACTACAAACTAGAAACTTGCTGAGTTTTAAACAAGGCCCAGACTAAGGTAAGCAAGTGAGGCACTCACCTCAGGTACAAAATTTAAGGAAGCACCAAAAAACTAAATGGTCAAGATAAACATATTTTAAAACATCAAAATTAACGTAAAAGTCAATGATGAACAAAATATCAAATTTTAAATTAAATACAGAATCAGTATTACTGAATTTTCCTTTTGTCATAGGCTCCAATATGGCTTAGCACAGCTCTGGTATTACTATCATCTCCCAACAGAGATCATTTTACTTTTTCCTTTCCAGTTTGGATGCCTTTTATTTATTTTTCTTGCCTAATTGTTCTGGCTAGAACTTCCAGTATTAGGCTGAATAGAAGCAATGAAAGCAGGTATCCTCTAACCTCTTAAAATTTAGAATTCATAAAAGGAGATGATTGGAATGTCCATAAAGTTTGGAAGGACTGATCTTTATGAGTGCATCATCAGTTTTGACTTGAGTTGGTTAATGGTTTGCCATTGTTATACACATATTCATTAACTTAATAAATATTTATTAACATATATGAAAAATTACCACTAGGTTTTCCCTTTGTTAGATTTTTTTCTTGTATCATCATCTTGATTTTTCTTCTCAAATTCTTTTTCCACTGGAAATTAGGAATGAATAAGGTACAAGAGCTGCCATAAAAAATGTTTGAGAAGTGCCAATATAGCCCATAAAACAATGGCTGAATTGTTTTGGAATGGCTTTATGGTAATTTAGGGTAGAAAGATGGTATCAAGATTTAAGCTGCTATTTGGTTCACTTGCCACTTCGGGGAGGGATGACCTGGTCAGGGCTGTGGCCAGTAGGACTGAGACATGGAGTAGGGACTCCCAACCCAATTCTGTGATGAATCTGAAGTTAGGAATGTAAATAAAGCTGAAAAGTGTTGTGCAGGAATTCTGAGATTCAAGGGGTCATAAGGCAAGCTCTGGGGGTAGCCATGGCTGAAGGGAACTGGAAGCAGCTAGGACAGCCATGTTTGAAACAAGAGTCATGACTTCTGCGATCTCACACCCCCTGGGTATCAGTTGGAAGCTTTGACTAGGCTGCGTGCTGTAAGCATATTAAGGGTAGAACCAGACAGTATCACCCACTTAGTTATTCTCCTTCAAATCCATCTCAGCGAGCGCCTTCCCTTGCTCCGTCTTCGTGCCTTTGCTCAATTGTACTTAGAAAGTCAAGTTATTGCAATCAGGCTATCTGCAGAAAGGGCGGGTAGACCTCCTGGTACATTCTTCACCGACTTCACCACCAGAAATCAGTTTGATGCTAACTCCTCGTTGAACTACCTCCCCTGGGTAGTCAGAAATCCTGAGGTATTCCCAGAGAGGAAGACTTTGGATATCGGTTGGTCAACTTCCAGGAGAAGCAAGATTCAAGACACATCACTCTCTTGATCTCGCCTGTCCATATTATAGCTATAATTAGCCTAGAAAGCCAGGGACTTTGCTGTTTTCTCCTGGAAACACAGCTGCAGTTGCTGCACCCTTGATTCTGAATGTTGTGCTGAGACTGAGGCCACCTGTCCCTATGTCTGTATTTTTTTCTCAAAGAGCTGAGTGATTGCCTTGAACAGCTGTGGGTATTTGCGTTTTATTTTTATAAGCCCTAAGCAACTGAGTGAAAAGCAAAGCCAATTATGTCATTGAGTCCTTTAATATGTATGAACAGAATAGCAGAAAACTGAGTTAGCCATGGCAAATACAAGGTTTACATAGAAGAAGAAACACTGAATTTTACTGGGAAATCAGTGAACAAAGAGGCAAAATGTTTGCTTTTTTGGGGAAAGACTATTTTTATTTTGTTTATGTTCATTTAGATAAACTATCTTTACACAAAATCCTACAAGCACTGAATTTATCGATACAAGATGGCAGAGGAAGCACGGTTGGAGGACACGTTGCACATAAGTCTAGCAAGAGAATTAGGTTTTCATATGCAGTAACCCCTACAGATTTGTTTGTTCTTGGGGCTGTTTAAAATAACATTCCCTTTTTCTTTGAATTTTATGGAGTTTAAATGTTACTGCAAAGTTCAGTATCCCATCTGAAAACCTATTTGTAACATCATCGCAGTAAGTCAAGAATTTGGAGAGCCGGAGCCCGATTTCTGGCATTCATTTCAAATGCCAGCAGGCTTTTGGCCACTGACTATCATTGGAGAGTCTTCAGGTTAGTGTAAGGGAGAAGGCAGTTTTACCTAGTATTGTGTAGCGTCGTATTTGGAATTACAAGTCTCTTGGATCTTTGGTGGCTACATTTTTAGAAGCGGTGATGGTGGTGAGTGGTGATGTTCTGGGAAGTTAAATAAGTGGACTTTCCAGGGACTTTCCTCATGGCGCAGAGGTTAAGAATCCGCCTGCCAATGCAGGGGACACAGGTTCGAGCCCTGGTCCGGGAAGATCCCACATGCTGTGGAGCAACTAAGCCCATGCACCACAACTACTGAGCCTGTGCTCTAGAGCCTGCAAGCCACAGCTACCGAGCCCACATTCCACAGCTACTGAAGCCCGTGCGCCTAGAGCCCGTGCTTGGCAACAAGAGAAGCCACAACAATGAGAAGCCCAGGCACCGCAACGAAGAGTAGCCCCTGCTCGCCGCAACTAGAGGAAGCCCGTGTGCAGCAACGAAGACCCAATGCAGCCAAAAATAAATAAATAAATAATAAATAAATAAGTGGACTTTCTTATCTTGATATGAAAGCTCATAGAAGCCTTTTACCTAAAATAAGTGTTACAAAATTTGAGACATTTTGATCTTTTTCTCCGTATTTTCCTTCTTATTTTAAGGTGAATCCAGTTCATCTCAGTTATAGTTTTTTCTTCTTTGTTATGAAAATTCTACTTATTGTTGCTAAAATGATAGAAAATACAGAAAAACTAAAAATAAGAAAAATTTTATTCCAAAGGGCAAGTGTTTTAAGCATCTTTCTTAGTCCTGGCCCAATTTTGTGTGTGTATGTGTGTGTGTGTGTGTGTGTGTGTGTGTGTGTGTGTGTGTTTTCATAATTGAGGCCACATTGTGTATGTACACTTTTGTATTCTTTAAAATATTGTGTCATAAGCTTTCTCCAGTATTATTAAAAATTTTATAAGCAATTTTACCACCTCCTCTTTTATTTCTCCTTCCCTACTCTTCCATTCTTTTTCTTAAAACGTATTTGTTTTCTTACTTTTTTTTCTTTTCTCCCTTCTTTCTTCATCAAAACGCCATTAAGGAAATGTTTGCTTTTGGACAAGATAGACTAAGGACTGGATTCTCCTTGGAGCCTATGAGGTGTTGGCAGTGTGAGTCCAGGGAGGCCACGGCAGTTGGAGTTCATGGGGCAAAGTACCAAAGAGGTGACTCTTTAGAGCAATAAAGCTCTAAAGATCTGAAGAGCATATCCCCTTTGAGTTCTTTTTAAAAAAATTTAAATTAATTAATTAATTAATTTTTGGCTGTGTTGGGTCTTCATTGCTGCACGCGGGCTTTCTCTAGTTGCAGTGTGCAGGCTTTTCATTGCGGTGGCTTCTCTTGTTGTGGAGCACGGGCTCTAGACGTGTGGGCTTCAGTAGTTGTGGCATGCAGGCTCAGTAGTTGTGGCTCACAGGCTCTAGAGCGCAGGCTCAGTAGTTGTGGCACACGGGCTTAATTGCTCCGCGGCATGTGGGATCTTCCCGGACCAGGGCTCGAACCCTTGTCCCCTGCATTGGCAGGCGGATTCCTAACCACTGTGCCATGAGGGAAGCCCCCCCTCCCCTGCCCCTTTGAGTTTTCACCTGAGTACTGAGAAGCATATTTGTGTGAGGAAACTACTCAAGTTTGGGGAAAGAACTGCCTAAAAGGACTAGAAGGAAAAATCACTGGGATTCACATAGGGCTTAGAAGAGTTTGTATTCCCACCAGCCAGGATGGATAGACCTTGTAAGTTATGGAAGTCAGAGAGTGTACTCAGAAGGGTAATGCTGTGCAGTGGTGGGACAAAATTAGCCCTAGATTAAAAGCTATTCTGGTCTCACATAAAGAAGTATAAAAGCAAGCCTTAAAAAAGTGAAACTGTTTCTAAATATCGTTACTCCAAGAACAAAGCTCAAGAATATTTGTGAAAATATGGAAAAAAACATCCAGCACCCAACAGGGTAAAATTAACAGTGTTTGTGATCCAATAAAAAAATTACCAGATATATAAAGAAGTAGGAAAACGTAGACCACAATGGAAAAAATCAATCAATAAAAATAGACTCAGAAACAGCATAGGTTATAGAATTAGTAGACAAGGACATCAAAATGGATATTGTAATTATATTTCATATATTCAAGAAAGTAGATTAAAATTAAATACATTAAGTAGAGTCATGAAATATTTTTAAAAACTCAAAACAAACTTCCAAAGATTAAAAATATGTCTGAAATAAAAAAATATATTGGATGGAATTAATAGATTAGTTACTGCAGAAGGAAAGATTAGTGAATTCAAAAACATAGCAATAAAAACTATATAAAATGAAATGCAGAAAGAAAAAAGACTGAAGAAAGTGAACCCAGCTTCAGTGAACTTGGGACAAGTTCAAACAGCCTACTACACATATAACGGGAGATCCTAAAGGAGGTAAGTGGGAACAGAAAAAAAATTCAAATTCAAATAATGGCTAAAAGTTTTCCAAATTTGATGAAAACTCTAAATCCACAGATATGAGAAGAACTCCAGGAATAAGATACATGAAGAAAACTATACTAAGTCACATCATAGTCAAATTGCTCAATATCAGTGACAAAGAGAAAAATCATAAAAGCAAGCAGAGAAAAAAGACACATGGAAAGAAGAAAGATAAGAATAACCACAGACTTCTCAATGGAAACAATGCAATTAAAAGAGACTTAACTAAATAAAGGGATACTATGTTCATGAATTAAAATACTAGATATTATTAACATGCCAATTCTCCCTAAATTACAGTCTAGTATGAGTCCCAAAAGTTTTTTTTTTTTTGGTAGCAATTGGCAATCCCATTTTCCAATTTATATGGAAATACAAACGGCCTGGAATAACCAAACAACTCTGAAAAAGAAAAAAGAAAGTTTGGGAGCTTATAATGCTTCATTTCAAAACTTATTATAAAGATACTATAGTCAAGGCAGTGTGGTATCAGCATAGCATTGGAAAAATAGTAAAAATCTGCAAACAAAAGTGCCTCCATGGGAGTTTTGGGTACCAGGTAGGAGATTGTGAAACCCTGGTTCAGGTCAAGACCAAGGAGAGCTCTTTTGGCAAAACAAGCTCACAACCACGTGGCTGACTTGCTGTGGTCCCATCTACAGAAACAGAAAGCAATAGTAATTAAAACAGTATGATACTGGCATGAAAATAGACATGTAGAACAATAGAACAGAATTGAGAGCCCAGAAATAAACCCACACATTTATGGTCAACTAATATTTGACAAGGGAGCCAAGAATACTCAATGGGGAAAGGATAAGCTCTTCAATAAACAATGTTGGGAAAACTAGATATTCACATGCAGAAGAATGAAATTTGATTCCTGTCTTACATCACTCACAAAACTTAACTTGAAATTGGTTAAAGACTTAAGTGTAAGTCCTGAAACTGTAAAACTCCTGGAAGAAAATATAGGGGAAAAGCTCCTTCATATTGGTCTTGGTAATAACTTTTTGGATATGACACCAAAAACACAAGCAACAAAAGTAAAAATAAACAAGTAGGTCTACATCAAACTAAAAAACTTTTGCACAGCAAAAGTGTCAACAAAATGAAAATGTTACCTACAAGACGGGAGAAAGTATTTGCAAACCATGTATCTGATAAGATGTTCATATCCAAAATATATAAGCAGCTCATACAACTCAATAGGAAAAAACAAATAATCTGATTTAAAAATGGGTAGACATTTTCCCAAAGAAGGTATACAAAAAACCAACAGGTACATGAAAAGATGCTTGACATCACTAACTTTCAGGGAAATATAAATTAATAACATAATCAGCTATCACCTCATACCTGTTAGAATAGCTATTATCCAAAAAATAAAAGATAACAAGTAAGTATTGATGAGGTTGTGGAGAAATTACAACTCTTGTCCATTGTTGGTGAGAACACAAATTAATACAGTATGGAGTTTCCTAAAAAATTAAAATTAGAATTACTATATGATCCAGCAATCTTACTTCTGGGTATAGATATGAAGGAAATGAAATCAGTATCTTGAAGAGATATTTGCACCCCCATGTTCATTGCAGAATTATTCACAATAGCCAAGACATAGAAACAACGTTAAGTATTCATCTACATGTGAATGGATAAAGAAAATGTGGAATATATACACACAATGGAATATTATTCAGCCATAAAAAAGGAAATCCTGCCATTCACAACAATATGGATGGAACTTGAGGACATTATCCTAAGTGAAGTAAGTCAGAGAAAGACAAATACTGTATGATCTCACATATATGTGGAATCTAAAAAAGCCAAACTCATAGAAACAGAGAGTAATGTGTTGGTTGCTTGGGGGTAGGGGGTGGAGGAAATGGAGATATTGGTCAAAGGGTAAAAACTTCCAGTTGTAAGATAAATAAGTGGGAATCTAATGTACAGCATGGTAGCTATATTTAACAATACTGTGTTATATACTTGAAAGTTGCTAAGTAGATCTTAAATGTTCTCAACACACACACACATAACTGTAATTATGGGAGGTGTTGGAGGTGTTAACTAACCTTACTGTAGTAATCACTTCACAATATGTACACGTATCAAATCATCACTTTGTACACCCCAAGCTTTTACAATGTTATGTGTCAATTATATGAGATACGTCAATTATATCTCAGTAAAGTTGGATAAATAAACAAATAGGAAGGCTAGAAAAGTCTTCCTTTGAGTAGAAAGCCAATTACTAAAGGTAGAAGAATTGACGATATTAGAAAATCTCCATTTGGCAAAAATTAGAGTAATAACTAACATTAATGGGTGTCAAAACTAGTAAGGGAAAGTGAGGTAAAGAATCAGATTTTACATAGTTATCGCTCCACAAAATATTTATCTATTGCAAAAGGGGAAAAACACAGCTTCACACTCTTCAGGATCTGGCAAATACTGTCTTAATCGTGTGACGTTAACACCTCAACTATTAGCAGGGCTTTTATAGAGGTGAGATGGACCTCCTACCCAAAGTTGGTTCAGATGTCGAGACTGGTGATCTCACACACACACACACACACACACACACACACAAACACACATACCCCAAGAGGATAGAAAGAGGTTTATTACTCACATTTTGAGGCTTTTTGAAAGGAGTAGGGTAGGCTCCCAAGCATGTCTGAAAATGGCTTGCAAGAGCAGGAAGGGTGACTGGCTTTGGCTTTTATTGGGTTAAGGGGTGGGGCTACCAGTGAGGGTTCCCAGGCACAGGCAAGGGCTTGTATAGTTGGAACTTCTTATCTGAATCAAAGGAGGGAGCATCTGCACTTTCTTACCAGCTTGCCCGGATGTGGGGCAGCAGAAGGGAGAGGAATAAGACTTAAAAGCTATCAGCTTTTCTTTTTTCTTTTTAATTAATTTTTATTGGAGTATAGTTGATTTACAATGTTGTGTTAGTTTCTGCTGCACCGCAAAGTGAATCAGTTATACATATTAATATATCCACCCTTTTTAATATTTATTTATTTATATATTTTTGGCCACGCCGCGTGGCTTGCGGGAGTTTAGTTCCCCGGCCAGGGATCGAACCTGTGCCCCTTGCAGTGGAAGTGCAGAGTCCTAACCATTAGACTGCCAGGGAAGTCCCTCCACTCTTTTTTTAGATTCTTTCCCCATGTAGGCTCTCTTCAGCCACTTGAGGAGAGCTCCCTGTGCTATACATTATGTCCTTATTAGTTATCTATTTTATATATAGTAGTGTGTATATGTCAATCCCAATCTCCCAATTTGTCCCCTCCCCCTTGGTAACCATAAGTTTGTTTTCTACATCTGTGACTCTATTTCTGTTTTGTAAATAAGTTCATCTATACCATTTTTTTAGATTCCATATATGTGATATTATATATTTATTTTCCTCTATCTGTCTTACCTCACTCAGTATGGCAATCTCTAGGTCCATCCATGTCGATGCAAATGGCATTATTTCATTCTTTTTTATGACTAATATTCCATTGTATATATGTACCACATCTTCTTTATCCATTCATCCATCGATGGACATTTAGGTTGCTTCCATGTCCTGGCTATTGTAAACAGTGCTGCAATGAACATTGGGGTGCATGTATCTCTTCGAATTATGGTTTTGTCCAAATATATGCCCAGGAGTGGGATTGCTGGATCATATGGCAACTCTATTTTTAGTCTTTTAAGGAGCCTCCATACTGTTCTCCATAGTGGCTGCACCAATTTACTTTCCCACCAACAGTGTAGGAGGGGTTATCAGCTTGCTTTCAAAAATAAGTTGTCCAATGTCTGTTTTACTGTATGTAAATGCATCATTTTAGCGTTTTGAACATCTTTGTTAATATGATAGACAAAAATGTTACCTTGTTTAATTTTTATTTCTTTGATCTCTTTAGAGGGTGAAGTATTTGCAAATTTTGTTGCTCATTAGTGTTTCCTCTTTTGGAAATAATATTTATATCTTTTTATTGATTGAGGTAATAGTCTTTCTCTGAGAGTCTCATATAAGTGCTTTATCATAGTAGTTGCAGTATTTCCCTTTTGTGGTTTACCTTTTAATTTTGGTTATCTTACTCTTTAGGAGAAAGAACTTTTTTTTTTAAAATGAGAAAATATTGCTGCTGCAGCAAGAAGAATTGCCAAATTCAAGACTTGTTCTATATGTGGAAGGAGTTCGTAAGACAGAGCAGACAGGAAGTACTGCAAGCTTGGCCTCTGCGTTTTGTGTTCTTGAGGTATTTGGGCGTGAGGAATGTGTATCAAACTTAGTATGTTTTATTTTGTTCTTAATCATAGAACTAGATGCCTTGTTTTGAGGACTGCCTTAGAGTAAATCACACACAGGCGTTATTTCTCTCCTTGGTCATAGAATATTTGGAAAATCTGATGTTAAGTTAATTGTAATGCAGCCCTAAAAACAAAAACTTGCTCAAAAAAATGAGTTCACATATAGTGCCGTGGGTTGGCAAAAAGAGAAAGGAAGGAATAGCAGATTGTACTATCTATTATTGAGAAAAATTCTGGGCTAACCCCAGTCATAAACACTGCAGTATTCAATGTTTCAGGATAAGAACTCGTCACAAAATGATGTTATTTCAGAAAACGCTATAAAAAACACATCAAAAGAAGATAAATGGATTGCACACAGAGCCGAGAAATCCATGACACCGCAAAAGCCTATTCCGCCCATCCAGGTTAGCAGAAGGCTTCAGCCACTTGGGGGAGCTCAAATCTCACTTCCCTCAGTTATTACTCCACCCGCAAAGAGGTTGATAGCAGACATTGGATTGGTCAAGTCCAAGAACACAGTTTAGGGCACCGTGCAGGGCCTGGAACTTTCTCTATGGTGAAGTAGAGGGTAAAGGCAGTTCCTGGTGGTAAATTTCTTTTTGGGTTCTCATATTGTAGGGTTTTCTTTGGTTGGCGTTTTAGGAAAACTGGTTTCCCCATACAGCTGGGGTGATTAAAGAGGGCTCTTCCTCTTTAATCAGAGACAGATGTGCTCTCTTGCCCCCTGGAAGGTCTTGGGGGACAACAGATGATTTCTAAGAACTAAGAAAAACTTTTCTTTCTTTCCTTTCTTTAATTGCAATTTGACTGGAATTGTCTTTTCTCTCCATCAGAGACAAACAATGGGGGTAACTGCAGGCCAGGTAACATCTCTGGGTAATGAGACAGAACTGATTGTCCTGTGTTGGGAATTAGTTTCAAGGGCAAAGGAGGGCTCATCTCAGAAAAGAAAGAGCTTCTCTGTAGAGAATTTTGGGCTGGTAGTGCCAGCATTTGTGGACAGGAGAGTGTATTCACAATCCAAGGGTTTTGTTTTCCTTTGTATCTCCTTTTTCTCAATCTGACTGAGATAAATCCTAATAATGGCATGGATTTTGGAGCACTAGAAGTGTCTGATAAACCAGAGCTATGAAATTCATCACTAAACAGATAAAGAGGGCTGAAAGTCCTCTCTCCTTGTTACCTCTCTCCCTCCCTTCATTCATTCCTTCAAGCTAGAAAGTACCTGGGAGAAGGCTTCCTTCCTCCTTCCCTCCCTCCCTTCCTTCCTTCGTTCCTTTCTCCCTTCCCTTTGTTCATTCATTCTTCTTTTCGTTTTTGATGTGGTTCCATCTAAGATGTATCAATAATTGCTTTTCCTCTTTAAAATTGATTTTTAGCTATATAAGTGGTTCCTGAATACATTCTCCTTTCAAAAACCTAGAAAGCTAAAGCTGCTGTGAATTCCTCTTGGAGCACTACCCCACTACCCCAATGCCATATCCCAAGCATTGTTATTAAAGGAGGCCTATAGCCAGATTGCCTTGGCTTAAGTTTAACTCTACCAATTAACTGGCTGTGCAACTTTAGGCAAGTTGCTCAACTTGTCTGTGCCTAAGTTTCCTTATCTGGAGAATGGAAATGTTATTAATTTCCATTCTCCAGATAACCTACCTCACAGGATGGTTTTAAGGATAAAATGTAATAATTTATGTAAAACACTTAAACACCATATCAGATTTAATAAGCTCTTAAAAATGTTTGTTATTATTACCCTGCTTTCCACTTGCGATGTGTACGTTTCCCCAGTTCCTGGAGGTAACCGCTATTATGAGTTTTCAGAATATTGTTTTAGTATCGTGTGTGTGTGTGTGTGTGTTTAACAAATAGTGTCATATTATACATATTATTCTGTAGTTTGCCTTTTTAAATTAGCAATTATGTTTTGTGATTTATCCATGTTGATGCAAATAGATCTAGTATACTCCTTTTAACTGCTATATAATATACTATTGTGAATCTAATTTATTTAGCTATTTCCTGTTTGATAGACAGTTAAAATGTTACTAATTTTTATCTATTATAGACAGTGCTGCACTGAACCTTCATATAAATGTCTGTGCCGTATTGTGATAGAAATCTATGTGTGGAACTTATGAGTTGTAGGGAATGTACAAACTGGTTGAACCAATTTATATTCCCACTAGTAATATCTGAAAGTACTCAATTCCTCAAAACCTTGCAAAAGCTCAATAAGAAAATCAACCATTTTTGGCAATCTAATGGAGAGAAATATTGTCATTATTCATAACCTCTGTTTGCATTTCTATTATATCTTTAGTCTTTTTCTTATTAATCTGTAAGATAATCTTTTAAGTATGTGGCAAATACTTTCT
Source organism: Balaenoptera ricei (assembly GCF_028023285.1). Taxonomy (NCBI): domain Eukaryota; kingdom Metazoa; phylum Chordata; class Mammalia; order Artiodactyla; family Balaenopteridae; genus Balaenoptera; species Balaenoptera ricei. The sequence continues at coordinate 91,982,820 of NC_082645.1, forward strand.
CCTAATCAGATTTGCTTATCTTTTAGCTTTGTTCATGGAGTCTTTGATCATATGGGCCTAAATTTGTTTGCAGTAATATGTAATTGCACAATTATTCTTGCGATTACCATTTTCATGCATTTAGGCTATAGGAGGAAATTGAAGCTCCATAAGAGAAAACAAATTGTGTAAGAGAACACATAGAGTGAGAAAGGGAGAAAGGTGAGAATCAAGGATTGCTCTAAAGAGCACCTTCATGTACAAGTGGTAAGTCTGGAGCATGGAGAGGAACAAGACTAGCTTTAAAAATACATTTTTGGGACTTTCCTGGTGACGCAGTGGTTGAGAATCCGCCTGCCAATGCAGGGAACACGGGTTCGAGCTCTGGTCTGGGAAGATCCCACATGCCATGGAGCAACTAAGCCTGTGTGCCACAACTACTGAGCTTGCACTCTAGAGCCTGTGAGCCATAACTACTGAGCCCTCGTACCACAACTACTGAAGCCTGTGCACCTAGAGCCCGTGCTCTGCAACAAGAGAAGCCACTGCAATGAGAAGCCTGCACACCTCAACGAAGAGTAGCCCCCTCTACCACAACTAGAGAAAGCCCGTGTGCAGCATCAAAGACCCAATGCTACCAAAAAAACAAAAAAATACATTTTTGTCTTGCAGTCCAACGGAAAGAGAACATAATGGAAACGATGTCATCAGACAAACAGTGTAATCCTACATGTTGTAGAGGAGGAATGAGACTAACTTTGGCACAGGTAGAAGTTTGGGGAAAAAAAAACCCCCAAAATCTGACTCTAACTGAGAGAAATAGGGATTCCTTAGGAGGGAATGGAAATGGAATGCAAGAGTAAGGAATTAGGTTGTGCTGCTGCAGAAAAAGAGGTAGAGAAAGCAGTATTTTTGTTGGCCTGAAAGAAAGCTAGAAAACCCATGGGACAAGACATACTGCTTTTTCCTACACCACTAAAGCCTTGAAAAATGTTACCAGTGGTAACTCCAGCTCAGAAATACATCGATGGAAGGATTCTCCAGCTGGTACAAATGTGATAGCAGAAGGAAACATTAACCTAGGAAGTAGGATTGTTAGGACTAAACAACTTTAGACTCCAGAGTCTAAAACAGCAACATCTTCGGCATAGATGCATCATAGGACCTGAAACAAACAAACATACGGCATCTGGTGGGAGACAGAGAAACAGACATGAGCAGGAAATTGGAACTATGGGAAGAATACACTGGGTGCTTGGAGATGTCTCTTGTAAATGGGCAAGAACTGTTATAAGAGAGAAGAACCTGTACTCTTAGATGGGGTTCAAACTCAGTCCAGCATTTTGGCACCAGGAATAAGGGAATAAATATGAAAGCAACTTGAGAAATTTTCAATATGCAGAAGGAACACCAATAAGAAGAGAATCCTAGAAAGCACTGGGGATTGGTGGGACCCTCAGTGCAAATTTCTGAGTCATGCAATAAAAAGGACAGTTTACAGGAGTGATGGATTTTTCAATAAAATTTGGAATTTAGTATCACAATTAATCTCTTGATTGCATTTCTTCTGGGTTTAAGGTCATGGGGGGTGATGGAATGGACTCTGAAAAATTGCATGGATTATCCTGTCAATGACTTTTTCTATTTTCCCTTCTCCTCTTTAGAATGTATCTGTGTTAGTCTTACAGTAAATATGCATTTGAGCATTATTCATTCCTCAGCTGACATGCCTGCTGCCTTTGATTAGATTATTTCCATGTCTTTGGAAGCAGGGCCTTCCTTAAGGAAACTGTGATATTCTTCGACTTCTGACTCCTGACCTACAGATTTATCTATAGCCACACCCTACTTTTTCTTTCCAGATTTCCCCATCAAGTGGTACTGTGAGTGTTTCCTTAAAAATTTCCCCTCTGCTCCAAACCTAAAAGACATAGCAATGGGAAAAAAAAAAATCCAAACAATAACTAAACGTTTTCATGGGCCAGAAATGGAAACACTCGGCAGTAAGCCGGGACTGCAGCATAGGCCTGCTGGGCTATAGTTCCAGAAATAGACAGAGTTAGGAGGGTGACTACTGCAGTGGAATGAAAACCAAAGTGGTCCACATGTGGTAGGGCACCAGGGCCAGCATCACCGTGTAAAAGCCAAGGCTAGGTGGGCCTACCATGCCCATGAAAGGAGGTGGAAACGGCTCTGATCACTGTGTGAAGCTGTGGCTTTATAAAGCTGAGCTCCTGCGGCGGGCAGGAGGAAGTAGAGCAAGTCCAGCAGCAGGACTTGTTTAGCTCAGTAACTAGATCTAAAATAGCCCCATCATTCTGCACTTGGAGCTGTCCCTCCAGTGTAAGACCTGGTTCTGGACTTGGGTGGTGGGTCTCCCTGGGGGCTGAGTGGAGGCAACCACATAATTTATACATAGAGAGGCGTGGTCACAGAGAGAGAACATAAGACAAAACAACAACAAACCCAGTCCCACCTAAGATTAGCCTACCAACCCAAATATAAACTCACCATTATGAAAACTACCACTAAAAAAGTGAGTCAGCAAAATAATCAGATGGATTCACTCCTAGTGAAATGCAAACATATTGAATGATTTAAAAATATTAGGTTCCAGATCTTCAAAGAGATAAAGAACAAGAAATTACAAAACAGGAATAGGCAGATCTGAGTAAAGAACTGATAGATTACAAATAAAAAACAATTAGAAATTGTGAGAATGAAAATAAATTTAATGAAATAAAAAGTTTAATAGGGCAAACACTATACTAGACACAGTAAAAGAACATTCTAGTGAACTGGAATTAAATAATATTATAAATATTACATTTCCCCTCTTCCTCTGACAGTCTTGTACATGAAGGTGCTCTTTATGTTTTTTAATTAAAATTTTTAAAAAAATAAATTTATTTATGGCTGCGTTGTGTCTTCGTTGCTGTGCATGGGCTTTCTCTAGTTGCAGCAAGAAGTGGCTACTCTTCGTTGCAGTGCGCGGGCTTCTCATTGCGGTGGCTTCTCTTGTTGCAGAGCACAGGCTCTAGGCATGTGGGCTTTAGTAGTTGTGGCACGCGGGCTCAGTAGTTGTAGGTCTTGGGCTCTAGAGCACAGGCTCAGTAGTTGTGGTGCACAGGCTTAGTTGCTCTGCAGCATGTGGTACCTTCCCGGACCAGGGCTCGAACCTGTGTGCCCTGCATTGGCAGGCGGATTCTTAACCACTGCACCACCAGGGAAGTCCGAAGGTGCTCTTTAGAGCGATCTTTGATTCTCACTTTTCTCCTTTCTCACCCTATGTGTTCTTCCTACACAACCTATTTTCTCCTATGGCTTCAATTTCCTCCTATAGCCTAAAGGCATGAAAATGGTAGTCGCAAGAATAATTGTGCAATTATGTATAACTGCAAACGTGGCCGATGGTACTTGGATCACTGTAGCCTTTATTATTGGATAGTTTGCTAGAATAGTAAAGCTATTTTTCAGCCAATATAATATATCTCACTTTCCACAGATCGGCTTCCAAAGTTTCTCCTAACTTCTCTGCCACAGGCACTATGATGAATAAGCTGCAGAGGCTCCAAGTATTCAGATGACATATAAGTTATAGAATTATTCTGACAGCTCACCTTCTCTTTACCAGTGTGTTCCCTTCATAAAATTGATTTTGAATTTAAATAATTACCTGTAAGACTCTATTCTTAACTGACAGGAAGGTCTTTTTTTTTTAATGAATGAATGAATGAATTAATTAATTATTTTTGGCTGCGTTGGATCTTTGTTGCTACGCGCAGGCTTTCTCTAGTTGCAGGGGGTGGGGGCTACTCTTTGTTGTGGTGCACGGGCTTCTCACTGCAGTGGCTTCTCTTGTTGTGGAGCACGGGCTCTAGGTGTTTGGGCTCAGTAGTTGCGGCACACGGGCTCAGTAGTTGTGGCTCATGGGCTCTAGAGCACAGGCTCAGTAGTTGCGGCGCACGGGCTTTGTTGCTCCGTGGCATGTGGGATCTTCCCGGCCCAGGGCTCGAACCCGCGTCCCCTGCATTGGCAGGCGGATTCTTAACCACAGCGCCACCAGGGAAGCCCCGAAGAAGCTCTTAATATGCATCTACTTGAATGAATCACAGTTTTGGGGACTTCTAGGCTATAATAGTCTGATGACTAGGATGAGGAAGGTGTGGGAGATGCTTCTGGTTTCCTTCTCAATCTTCCTTCTCCCTCCTTCTTTGCTAACAGAGCCCTAATTTTATTCAGGGTGGCAATGTGCTCAGTCTTAAGCAAGAAGAATTCCCAAGTAGAACCCATGGTCCAAGAAGCCAGTTGTGACAATCCTGCTCTCTGCTTTGCCAGCCTCCCTCACCCTTCCTTGGGGATGACCATATGACCTAGTTCTAATAAATAAGATGTAAAAGGAAGTCTACGAAAAAGAGGAGCCATGTGGTTAGTGCTGCTCCTACCTCTTTCCTCTTGCCTTGAAATTAATGTTTGAAAAATGTGACAGCCATCTTGAGAATGAGGGCCAGCCCAGGATAATCATAGAAATACCAGCCCTGTCGCATTGAGCTGGGCGAGTGCCAGCAGTACCTACCATTGGACATTTTGTCATATAAGGAAAATTAGCTTTTATCAATGTACTTTAAGCCATATGCATTTCTAATTGATACAGTGTGGAAATAAAATAGTTGGCTCCTTTAATCTATATTTTGAAAGACTAAAGTGACTAGAGGTCAATTCTAGGCTAAAGTAAAAGAAATACATGTTAACTGACCTGCACTAGATAAGAACATAGGCTTAAAGAAAAGAGAATAGGAAATATTTCCTTCACAACTCTTGTTAGAAGAGTTTTTCAATGAATATGCCAATCAATTTAAATATTTGAACCCCTATGATATCTAGATTGAGTTAAGTGAGTTTCTTAGCTGTTCAAACCACTGTATTTTACAGAAATGGGAGTAGCATATATAAGGACTAGAGACTCAAATGTGAGCTGAGGGGGAATGTGTTGGCCATCTTTCTAGCCACTTATTACTGTCATCTATTGCCTTGCTTATTATTTTTATTTTGAAATAATTTCAAGTTTACAGAAATGTTGCAAGATTAGTACAAGGAACTTCCATATACCCTTTACTCAGTTTCACTAATTGTTAACATTTTCCCACATTTGCTTTATCATTCTCTCTGTTTATTTTTTATTTATTTATTTTTTGGATGCAAATGTATTTTATTTTATTTTATTATTTTTAATGGAAAGGCATTTTATTTTAAATATAGCAGTGTGTACATGTCAATCCCAAATTCCCAGTCTATCCCTCCCCTCCACCCTTCCCCGCTGGTAACCATAAATTCATCCTCTAAGTCTGTGAGCATCCTCTCTGTTTAGAAAGGTAGATATAGATGTAAATAGTTTTTTCTGAGCTATTTGAGAATAAACTGTAGACCAGATGTTCCTTTACCCCTAAATTGTTCAGTGTATATTTCTAAAAAAGATGGAAATTCTTTTACATAACCATAGTACAATCATCAAAATCAGGGAATAACATTGATAGAATATTATTATCTAATAATACTATGGACCTTATTCTAATTTTGGCAATTATTCCAATAATGAGATAGATAGATAGTTAGATCTGTCTTTTGGTCCAGGATCAATTCAGGATTGCATATTGTTTTTAGTTGTCATGCACCTGCTAATTTTATAATTAAAAACATGCATGTGTCTATTTTCTTAGATGACTGTATATAGCAATCATAAAATAAGAAATGCCATATTGAGTCATACCTACTCTCAGTCAAGCTCATTATGTTGATGGGAATGGATGGAGATGATTTGCAAGAGTATGGTTATTGTCCTTATTTTAAGTTTTAAATTTGCACTGAAGGACTTCCCTGGTGGTGCAGTGGTTAAGAATCCACCTGCCAATGCAGGGGACACGGGTTCGATCCCTGGTCCGGGAAGATCCCACATGCTGTGGAGCAACTAAGCCCGTGTGCCACAACTACTGAGCCTGCGCCCTAGAGCCTGTGAGCCACAACTACTGAGCCCGTGTGCCACAACTACTGAGCCTGCACTCTAGAGCCCGTGCTCCACAACAAGAGAAGCCACTGCAATGAGAAGCCCATGTACCACAATGAAGAGCAGCCCCCACTTGGCACAACTAGAGAAAGCCCATGTGCAGCAACGAAGACCCAATGCAGCCAAAAAAAGAAAAATTTGCATTGAAGGTTTAAACATATGTAGTTAAAGAGTCAAATAATTCCAGGGACTTACCTGGCGATCCAGTGGTTAAGACTTTGACTTCCAATGCAGGGGGTACAGGTTCTATCCCTGGTTGGGGAGCTAAGATCCCACATGCCTCATGGCCAAAAAACCGAAACATAAAACAGAAGCAATATTGTAACAAATTCAATAAAGACTTTAAAAAAAATGGTCCACATTAAAAAAAAAAAAACAAACGTAAAAAAAAGAGTCAAATAATTCCAAAATGTTTCCTATGAGAAAAAAAATAGCGGTCTCTACCTTGACTTTTTTATCATCTCCATTTCTCGTTTCTCAGAAGCAAATATGTTAAAATATCTTAGCTGATTCTTTTGATATTTACCTTCATGTACCTAAATAACATGTTTATATTACTATATATTTTTAGGGGAGCTTATACAAAATCTATTGATTTCCTGCTGTGGAAGATGCTATGGCAGATGAGAACATACCCTTCCCATATATCTGACCTCCTAATACAGTCATATCATAATTTTGTTTAGATTAATATTTGGAGTTAATGTTTTTATTGCTATAAAATGCCACTTATAGCTGATTTTATATGACAACTTTTCCTTTTCTGCCCAAATTTGCTTTCCTTGGACTTAATAATTATCTTACTTTTTATGTTTGCTTATTTTTCTGTGTACATATAACTGATTCAAGGCCAAATTTCTCTAGCTGTCTTAATCTCTTTTTATTACGTTCAGCTGTATTATGTCTTTTAACAATTTATCTTCGTGACAAAACCTCTCCCAGAGCTCTCTGACCTTCTTCAATGTGAACCAGTTGCCCCTTTCTATCTGGGGACCATTGTCATCAGGCATCTCTCTTTATTGTCATTCTGAGGATTCTCATACCCTTTCTCCTTTGTTGCATCCCCTTTTCCTCTATTCCATGTCTTTCTCTTACTTTTTTCTCTTTGTTTTCTGGCACTGTCAGTTTTTGAGATTTTTGACGGTTTTCATGTGTAAATTGAATCATGTCTTTGTCGTTTCCACTGCTGGCTTTAGATTCAGCTTTCCTTGTAATTTTCAAGGACTCGAGATACAACACATGCTACAACATGGATGAACCTTGAGGACATTATTCTAATGAAATAAGCCAGTCACAAAAGAACAAATATCCTGTGATTCCACTTATATAAAATACCTAGAGTAGTCAAATTCATTGATATTTTATGGAAAGTAAAATGGTGGTTGCCATGAGCTGGGGAGAGGGAAGAACGGTAAATTATTGTTTAATAGATATAGAGTTTCAGTTTCATAAGAAGAAAAGAGTTCTGTGGATTGATGGCAGTGAAGTTAGCATAACAACATGAATTTAAAAAAAAAATTTTTTTGGTCATGCTGGTTCCCCAACTATGTGGGATCGAACCTGTGCCTCATGCAGTAGAAGCGCAGAGCCCTAACCACTGGACTGCCAGGGTATTCCCCAACAATGTGAATGTTTTTAATGCCACTGAAGTGTACACTTAAAAATGTTTAAGATAGAGCAAGATGGGGGATAGGAAGACGTCTATCATTCTCTCCCTCATGGACACACCAATTCAACACCACTACCTGGAACAATTCCCTTTGTGAGAGATCCAGAAATCAATTCAGAGGATTCTACTACCAAGGCGAGAGCAAAACCAGCCATACTGGAGCTGGTAGGAGAATTTGAGGCTCCATTTTGCCATAATCCCTCCCTTTGGTACGTGACTGGGAGGAAACCCCCAGCTCCCAGCTTCTCCCTGGAGAAGGAAAGAAAGGATTAGACTGAACGTCCAACATTCTGACCATGTACTGGTTTCTTCCTTGCCTGAATCTGAGTGCTGGTATGGAAAGACCCTGTGTTGGGAGCTATTAAAAGCAAAGGCAGCTCTTTGGATTAACATGCAAGCACTCACCATAGCCCTTCCTCCTGGCTCAGTACTGAGTTAAAGGATGAAAAAAATCTGAAATCTCAGCTTCTCCCTGGGGAGAGAAAGTGGTGGGACATACATCCAAGATTCCAACTTTTTCGTAGTGCTGTCTGAGAGACATATCTGTCTCACCCACCTCAGAGCACTGGTGGGACTGGCATAATCTAGACTCCTGAAGGTCGTTGAGAACAAAGGCAAAGGCTTGGATTAGTACACAGTCACCCACCAGAGCTCCTCAAAGCAGAGTGAGCAGAAGAAAAGTCCCAAATACCACCTTCTCCCTGGGCAGGGAAAGGATTAACAAAATGGCAATATCAAGTTCTAATCTACTGATAGTTACTTTAAATGTAAATGGATTAAATTCTCCAATCAAAAGACAGAGAGTGGCTGAATAGGTAAAAAGACAAGATCTAACTATATGCTGTGTACAAGAGACATGCTTTAGATTTAAAGATACACATAGACTGAAAGTGAAGAGTGGACAAAGATATTCCATGCAAATGGTAACCAAAAGAGAGCAGGAGTGGTCATAATTACATCAGACAAAATATACTTTGTCAAAACTGTCACAAGAGACTAAGAAGGACATTACATGATGCAAGGGTCAATTCACATGAAGAAGATGCAACAATATAAATATGTATATATCCAACATTACAGCACCTAAATATATAAAGCAAACATTGACAGAACTGAAGGGAGAAATAGACAGCAATACAATAATAGTAGGAGATTTTAATACAACACTTTCAATAATACATAGAACATCCAGACAGAAACCAATAAGGAAACATTTGACTTGGACTGTACTTTAGACCAAATGGCCCTAACAGATATATATAGAAATTTAACCCAACAGCCACAGGATATACATTCTTCTCCAGCACACACAGAACATTCTCCAGGACCAATCATATGTTGGGCCACAAAACAAAGATACCCCTTCTACATTCCAAGTTACAGGTGACAGTTTTACTAATTGGTCTGCACATAATTCAGGCCACTTTTTCTCAGCTTCCAACAGCAAGTTCTTCAGTGTTCTTCAAGCCTTCACTAATTATCCCCTTGAAATCCCTCCATATTTTGCCTGCCACTGAATCCCAAAGCCAATGCCATATATTTTAGGTTTTTATTAGGGCAACATCCTACTTCTATGTACCAAATTCTGGTTTGGTCACCTATTGATATGTAACAAACTACCTCAAAAGTTAGTGGCTTAAAATGACAACTATTTTATTATCTCTCATTGCTCTGTGTGTTGATTAGGAACACCTGAGCAGTTCTTCTACTGGCATTTTTTGTGGTCTTTCTCATGGCTGCAGTCAGATGGTAACTGGAATCCTTGGGCAGCTGGGGCTCCCTCTCTGTGTAGTCTCAGACTCTTTTCTTCATGTGACCTCTCTATATCATCTTTCTAGCAGGGTAGCTGGACTTTCTTTCTTTCTTTCTTTCTTTCTTTCTTTCTTTCGACTGCTCTGGGTCTTTGTTGTGGTGTGTGGGCTTAGTTGTGGTATGTGGGATCTTAGTTCCCCAACAGGGGATTGAACCTGGGACCCCTGCATTGGGAGCATGGAGTCTTAACCACTGGACTGCCAGGGAAGTCCCTGAACTTCTTATATTTGGTTTCTTGACTTCCCAAACTGAATGTTCCAAGAGAGAGAAAAGAGAAGCAGCCAATCCTCCTAAAGGCTAGAATTGGTATTGTGTCACTTCTGGCACATTTTATTGGAAATCTGGAGTTAGTGTAGGAGGGGACTATAAAGAAGGCATGGATGCCATAGGCATGCACTTTGGCAGGTGTCTTTGAACACTAGCTACCACATAGTGTTGTGGTGAGATATTTACTATTTGAAAACAGCAAGAATGGGGTACTATTCCTTAATGAAAGACATGTTTGTATTATGTTTTGCTCTAGTTCAGCTAGGAACCTTCCTACATATATTTAAGTATCTGTGTGTGTGCATGTGTGTGCGTGTGTGTGTGTGTGTAGATACATATTTGAAAATTTGAAAATGCATGCAGTCACTGCTTTACGACAGATGATTTAGAGAACATTAACATTTTGTTAGGTGAAATGATATAGGGGAGAATGTGACATAATAAACACTTGACTGGAAGCCAAGGAATTCCTCATCTAAACTAAGAATTACGACAATACAGTAGTGTGACCTTGGACAAGCTCAAACTTTTCTGGATCTTAGTTTCCTCATCTGTAAGAACCCTTTCATGTTGGAAAGGGATTTTCACTGATCTATATTGACATTAAACTAATGTTTTAGCACTATTTTAGGACTAATCATCTGTTGTACTCTTACATCTCTCACGACTGAGCTGAAGTATTACATCCTCTGGGATGCCTTCACCCAAATCTAAATCACAACCTTTGTAGAATGATGTGAAGTTCTCAGATTTATGGCAGCCAAGTTATGCAAAAAAGTTTCAAATGTTGTATTCATAGAACAAGTGATTTGCTAAATCAAACAGCAATTCAAAGTATTTAGCAATGGGCTGAAAATATCAACTTTGTCAATTTTAGTTTCTGTTTTTCATCATGAATGTGAAAAATAGGTGAATTTCTCTATGTAGATGCCTCTTTTTATAGTTGCTTAAATTCATGTAATCATATCTTTTTTAGTCAGGGTAGACTAACTGCTAAAACAAACAATCCCAACATTTCAGTGGCTTAACATAATAAAAGTTTGGTTTTTGCTCATGCAATAATTCAACATAGGTGTTCCTGGACAAATAGTTCCTAGGCAGCTCTCCTCTTTCAGTCCTTATGTTCTTGGGGGCTTCTTCATTCTATTGGCGGGTGAGGTGAGAGAGAGAGGATTGCGCATGAGAGATCTTTATGGTCCATGTCTGGAAGTGATGTTCTTTTTTTCTGCCTGCATTCCGTTGGCCAGAACTCAATCACATAGCTCCTCATAACTGCAGGGGAGGCTGGGAAATGTAGTTTTGCTATGTGCCCAGAAAAGAGAAAGATTAGATTGCTATGTGTTAGTTGGTGAGCAGCTTGCACCCTCTGTGCCAGTGTCCATCTTTCGTTATATTTTACTCCATAGACCTCTGACATTTATTTATCTGTATGTGCTTTCTATTTTTTACCTTAATGTTAGAGACGTGTGAGTAGAGAGAATAGAGAGAAGTGTTTGGACGGGTTTCAAAGGATCTTCTACTGTATCAATGAACCTTTGTGTTTATGGTAGAGTGACTGGGGTTATGGCCTCAGGGTGGGATGAGGAGAAGGAGGCTTCTTGGCGAATAGTTTCTCTGATTCACTAAATGCTCCATCAGAAAAAAAGTCTTAGTTTAAAGCTGATAATTCATTACCAGCTAAAACGCTGCCTTATAGTAATTCCTTTAATTCCCAGCACATTAAAATCCAAAGTGATTGGCAGATTGTAGTCTGAAGAACAGAAAAAAAATAAATTTCACTGTTTGAATGATTTTGCATCTTGATAGCTCCCTTGGGTCCTTTCTGTTTTCACCCGAAATAGCCAGAGTCCTTAGAAACACAGAACTGCTCATTTTCTAGCCCACTAGAGGTAGTGCCAGCCAGTGCTTTGATGATTGGGCTTCCTGAGGCTCACACTGTCAGATTTATGAAGCGCAAGGAAGGTATTTCAGTAACGGGGCAAAATTCACTTCCAAGGAGGGGAAATGTCAGCCACGTTGCTAGTTCATGTCAACATAGATCAGTGGAAAGATAGTCTCCCTGACCATGTGCAGAAGACTGTGTCCTTTTTTTGGCTAGCTCTCCACATCTGTCACTAATATAAATGAATCTTAGTAGAACATGTTGAAGATGAAAAAGACAAAAAGGAGACATCGTATTTTTTATTGTCTTTATGTTAAACAGTGTCTTGTTTCTAGAAATGCTTTAAATTTGAAAACTGACTTAGCTGGAGTTGTTTGGGATGGAGAGGGTACAGAAAATGTCAAAATTTAACTGCCGTCCTCAAGTCTACCAGTGACTGCGGACTAGATTATGAAAACAGAGTTGAATGGGGTCATTTTCAAGCTTACAATGAGTCTGTTTTAGTCTCACTGATATTTTTGCCAAAGATTTTTTTCCTTGCATGCTAATTAGATCCTTCTCCGACTTAGCCTTACTTAATCTTCTACTTTGAAAACTCTTAATCAAGTATCGCCTAATGGTTGCATTTAGAATGAAAAAATAAGGAACTTTATTGCTGTTATCAACATAAAACTAATGCCTACTACTAACTAACTAGTTTGGGGGCAAGTTACTGAATTCTCTGGGACTTACTTTTTCTACCTCTGATACATGATGATTCTGAACTAAATATTCTCCGAGGTTCCTTTCAGTTGTAATGATCTGTGGCATTTCCCAATCTTCTGAGGTGAGAAGGAATATGGTGGATTATATTTTTCAGAGGGCCCAATTAATAGTTCCCCAGTTCTCTAACCAGATTCTGTACAAATCGAAAGAAGGCTGGAGGCCAAAACGTCACTCTATTCTGATGGAGGACTTCTGTCCTCTGTGGGTAGCTCAGTCCCAGTAGGAAAAAGGAAAGCTGATCTGCGCATGCCCAGTTTATTCACCTCAAATTTACTCATCAGACAAATCACTTCTGTATCCCAGAGGTGGAGACAGGAAGGGACAGAGAGAAGCCAGGAGCAGAATGCAGTAGACTTCCACTCCCTTGGAAAGCAGCATCAGGAATGGAAGAATCCTTTCCTGCTACTGATATGTTAGAGCAGAAGATACAAACTGGGAGATATATGTCAGTAACTGTGGGTCAGATCATGGAGGCTCTTGAAATAAAAGGCAATAGGGAGTCACTGTAGGTACTTGAGAAGGAGCAAGATGAAAACAATTTAAAGAAAAGCACAACTCAGTAATAAATTAAAAAAAAAAGTTTGGAGAGCAAAGAGGGACTGGATGTTAGAAAAGGAAAGAAGTAATTAAGGCTTAGGCATTTTGTTTTTGGAAGACATACTTCAAGAATGAAGAAGAAATACAGGAACAGGCTTATCCTGTGTTGATCCAGAGGATAGAGTTATATAATCTAAAGTGGAAGTTATGCTAATATTGAAAACTTTGGTTCAGTATAAGGAAGAGCTCAGGATTAGAGGTGTTGAAATGTGTATTAGGCTATCAGTCAGGTTTTTCATAGGGAAAAAGTCACCACTGTGAGTCACGTCTGGTCCACTTTCATGTTTTCTTTGACTTCAGGCAGTGTTTTAAAACATTTGAATAAGCAGTTAATATTTAGTAATTTTAAAAAGTCACCAAAAGTCTGGATTTCAGATTCTTCTTGAACTAGCACCACTGGACCTACCTGAAGACAACAGTTGGACAGAGCTCTGTAAGGTCTTCCCCATGTAGACAAGGCGTGTGCTTTACTGTTTGCCATGGTCCTCACCATTCCTTATTGTATGGCATCTACTTTTCTCATTACCTGCCTGGTCCCTATGTAGGCATTTGACTTTTCAACAATTGTTGTATTGGGAATTTCTACACTGAGAGGGAAAATGAATTCAATAGCTCTTGACTCACAACTTCTCTGATTCCAAGTTCTTTGGCCATTTATGTATAACTTAATCTCATTTTAAATAAGACCGGTTTCCTCCTGTGATGTGCTATTTTCATTATCATTTTTTCATTTCGTTATTTCATTTTCATTGTTCTGGTAATATTTATTTTTCCTTTAGAGCAACTATGTGAGGTTTTCAGCTGGCATTAAGCATAAAAATAGCGAACAGGATCTGTAGATAGGCCTGAGCCCACGCAAGTAGGGACGTGGCCAAATTTGCTAGAGGCACTACTTCTCCCTCACAGTGCTCCATCACTGAGAATGGGGGCTCCCCTGAATACTTGCTGTAGGTGCATTGTCCCAGCTTGCCCTCCCAAGTCACTATTTAACAAGGCCTCACAGCACTCTACATGGTTCCTGGTTGGCCTATTGGACTGCTAAGCATGGCTTAATTTTTGAAAAGTGATTCCAAGGCCATGACAGAGTGGTTATGTAGTCCATAGTCAGCACAAAGAAACCTGATCCACGAGGAAGTAGATAAGGCAGGGAATGATCCTAGAGAAGCTAGGAAAACATGCAAAGGATGTCAGGGGATAGAAACAAGGGGAGGCCAGATGGTCAAGGGGGCATCAGTAGGGCAGAGGAGGGACTGACAGGAAAGGGACAGAACAAAGTGTGGGTGCATTACAGAGTGGGTGCAGGATAAACTTTGTCAAGTAGGGATTCTGATTACTGTTGTCACCTTTATGGATAATTTGGTACTGGGCTAGAGGTGGGTTAATTTTGTGTTTGCCTCATCTCGTTGACTGACCATGGCTTGTTATCTCATTTCTTTATAATTATTGACAGAGAGCTGATAAATTGATGAACACTTGATATTATGACAAAAGGAAAAGAAACCCTAGATACTAAGGAATATGTATATTAATAATGATAAAACCACTACAATACAACATATATATGCAGCACTTTACCTCATAGGGTGGCTTTTCACTCACAAATGTTGCCCCATCTCTGGGATATGTCCCAGAAAATGAAATAGAGTATATATCCTTGGGTATCACCAAACTAAAGCCCATGATCTGTCTCAAGGCTCATGCTACAATAAAGCCTCTTTTTCTTCCATGACATAAATATCAAATATCAGAGCCATATGTCAACCTGTTACTTCCCTTCAATAATTTTTTTTTTTAATAAACATTATGTTGATGTTAGAGAAGAACTGGATTGTCAAACCTGCATCTTTATTTATTTATTTGTTTATTTTTTGGCCACACCACGTGGCATGTGAGATATTAATTCCTGGACCAGGGATCAAACCCGTGCCCCCTGCACTGGAAGCGTGGAATCTCAACTACTGGACCACCAGGGAAGTCCCCCTGCTTTAATAATTTATATCAACCACAAACATTTAACTAAGTGTAAATTCCAAAATATGATAATTGACAAGTTTGCAGTATGTTAGAGTTTATCTAGTGATTGCATGTATACGCCTTTTAAAATTCCTCATAACACTGTGATGAGACGTGACTTCCAATCATAAATTGCATGCTCCTGCCACTGTACTGTACTGCCTTTCTGCTGCTCTTAGTTCCTGGTTTTTGCTAAAATGCATTTTCTGTAAGCCCTTCAATATAGCAAATCACCACAAAATCGATTGTGTACTCCCCAAAGAATAATGTTATAATTGAGGGTTGCCTTCTTCACTTAAAACATGAAATACCATATTAAATAAATCAAAGATTAACTACAGTATTTCCTCTTTAAAAGATAATAAAATTAAGTCCTATAAAATGGAAAGGAATGTCTATACGTGTTGATTACACAAGGGCTCAAATATAGCATAGTTTATATAAAGTTTGGAAAAATTCTAGCTCTCCTTTATCATAAATACCACCCACCTAAAGTGAACATGCTGGTTAAAATAACCATCAATTAAGTGTGCAAGACAGACCTATGTATTTTAATGAAACAGAGTACAAAAATATTCAATGACAGGGTTTTAGGTTCTACATTGCAACTAACCTTTCAGAAACCAACACTCGTGTAGTTTTAGTTTAGCATCAAAGATGAAAATCCATAATTATCTGAAAAGATTATTAAAAATACTCATATATATATGTGTGAGGCTGAATTTTTTCATATCCTTTAACCATAATAACAAATTAAATGCAGAAACAGACATGAAAATCCAACAATCTTCTCAAAAGACCGACAAGAATGCAACTTGCAAAAATATAAAATATAAAGAGATCCACTCTTCTCACTACACTATTTTATTTTGGAAATAGTTATTTTTATAAAAATATACTATTTCTTTTGATATGTAATGGGTTATTAATATTATTCTAAATGAATAAATGAATATTTTTTAAAACTTAAAAAATGTAACCATCAGTTAAACATTTACTTAGTAATTATTTTCTTGTCATTTTAGATTTAGGAGAACTTTTGTGGTATTATTTTTATGATCTGCATCTTTCAAAAGTTGGGCAGAACAGATGGTTGTTGCATTCTGTTGCAGGTTGGGGTCTCTGGGAAGCAGACTCAAAGATGGAGTTTGGCATACAGGATGTTTTTTATGGAAAAGCATTGGGATCAATGCCCTGTGGAAGGGTGGGGGAGGAGGGAGGCAAAGGGAGAAGGAGAGCTGACCTAAGAGCTGCGTTGGCACACCCCACAGGGGGCTGTGGAGTGAAAATGGCTCATCAGAGTTTTACTGCGTTAGGGTAAATTATGGCTGCCAGATAAAATACAGGACACACAGTTAGATTTGAATTTCAGATTCAAATTCGAATGGGACATACTTCTACTAAAAGATTATTCATTGTTTATCTGAAATTCAAATTTAGCTGGCTGTCTTGTATTTTCATCTGCTACAGCTGGCAGTGCGAGCCAAAATGGGCAGGCTTTTATATCCCGGCCTGTTATTGCATGTGGATCACTCAGGGGATGGTGTGACCCTGAGCACCCCTGGGAATGGCATTACTCTCTGCTACTGAAGCAGTCCCTAAAAGGGCCGACACCTAAGGGCTGTCTGCTGACACCACTCCCAGCAGCTGGGGCAACAAGTCCTTTCTTCAGTGGCATCTGGGCAGCCCAGCTCCATGTCAGTTGCGCTACAGGCAGACCTCCGAGATATTGCTGTTAGGTTTTAGATCACCGCAATAAAGCGAATGTTGCAGTAAAGCGAGTCAAACGAAGTTTTTGGTTTCGAGTGCATGCTACATCTATTTAAATTACAAAATGTTAAACAAAATTACAAAATGTTAAAAAGCACTAAAGCCCTTCCCGAACATTTAACTTTAACAGATATTACTGCGTACCTTTTAAAATAAAATGTTGTAAAAATACAGGCATACCTCGGAGATATTGTGGGTTCGGTTCCAGACCACCACAACAAAGCGAGTATTGCAGTAAAGCAAGTCACATGAAATTTTTGGCTTCCTGGTGCATATGAAAGTTATGTTTACACTACACTTCAGTCTATTAAGTGTACAAAAGCACTATGTCAAAAAAAAAAAAAAAAAAACAAACCCAACAACATACACACCTTAATTAAAAAATACTTTATTGCTAAAAAAATGCTAACCATCATATGAACCTTCAGCGAGTGGAAATCTTTTTGCTGGTGGAGACTTTTGCCTCGATGTTGATGGCTGCTGAATAATCAGGATGGTGGATGCTGAAGGCTGGGCTGGCTGTGGCAGTTTCTTAAAATAAGGCAATAATGAAGTGTGCCACATCGATGATCTCTTCTTTTCATGAACAATTTCTCTGTAGCGTGCAGTGCTGTTTGACGGCATTTTACCCACAGTGGAAATTCTTTCAAAATTGGAGTCAATCCTCTCAAATCCTGCTACTGCTTTATCAACTAAGTGTATGTAATATTCTAAATCCTTTGTTGTCATTTCAACAATCTTCACAGCACCTTCACCAGGAGTAGATTCCATCTCAAGAAACCACTTTCTTTGCTCATCCATAAGAAATGACTTTTCATCCATTAAAGTTTTATCATGAGATGGCAGCAATTCAGTCACATCTTTAGACTCCACTTCTAATTCTAGTTCTCTTGCTATTTCCACCACATCTGCAATTACTTCCTCCAATGAAGTCTTGAACCCCTCAAAGTCATCCTTACAGGTTATAATCAACTTCTTCCAAACCCCTGTTAATGTTAATATTTTGACCTCTTCCCAGGAATCGCCAATATTCTTTTTTTTTTTTTTTTTTTGCCAATATTCTTAATAACATCTAGAATGGTGAATCTCTTCCAGAAGGATTTCAACTGACTTTGCCCAGATCCATCAGAGGAATCATTGTCTCTAGCAGCTATAGCTTTGTATTTCTCAAATAATAAGACTTGAAAGTCTAAATTACTCCCTGATCCATGGGTTGCAGAATGGATGTTGTGTTAGCAGGTATGAAAACAACATTAATCTGTAACGTTGTACATCCCCCTAAGAGCTCTTGGTGACTAGGTACATTGCCAATGAGCTGTAAGGAATCTTTTTTTTCTGAGCAGTAGGTCTCAACGGTGGGCCTAAAATATTCAGTAAACCGTGTTGTAAACAGATGTGCTGTCATTCTTTGTTCTCTCATTTAGAGAGCACAAGCAGAGTAGATTTAGGATAATTCTTAAGGGACCTAGGATTTTTAGAATGGTAAATGGGCATTGGCTTCAGTTAAAGTCACCAGCTGCATTAGCCTCTAACAAACAAGAGAGACAGCCTGTCTTTTGAAGCCAAGCATTGACTTCTCCTCTCTAGCTATGGAAGTCCTAGATGGCATATTCTTCCAATATAAAGCTGTTTCATCTACATTGAAAATCTGTTGTTTAGTGTAGCCACCTTCATTAATTATCTTAGTTAGATCTTCTGGATAACTTGCTGCAGCTTCTACATCAACACTTTAAAAAAATTATTTATTTATTTATTTATTTACTTTGGGCTGTGTTGGGTCTTTGTTGCTGCACGTGGGCTTTCTCTAGTTGCGGCTAGTGGGGGCTACTCTTTGTTGCAGTGCGTGGGCTTATCATTGTGGTGACTTCTCTTGTTGTGGAGCACGGGCTCTAGGTGTGTGGGCTTCAGTAGTTGTGGCACGTGGGCTCAGTAGTTGTGGCTCACGGGCTCTAGAGCGCAGGCTCAGTAGTTGTGGCACATGGGCTTAGTTACTCCGAGGCATGCGGGATCTTCCCAGACCAGGACTCGAACCCGTGTCCCTTGCATTGGCAGGGGGATTCTTAACCACTGCACCACCAGGGAAGTCCCTACATCAGCACTTGCTGCTTCACCTTGCACTTTTATGTTATGGAGATGTCTTCTTCCCTTAAATCTTATGAACCAACCTCTGCTTGCTTCAAACTCTTCTTCTGCAGCTTCCTTACATCTCTCAGCTTTCACAGAATTGAAGAGAGTAAGAGCCTTGCTCTGGCTTAAAGAAATGTGTCTCGTTTGATCCTCTATCCAGACCACTCAAACCTTCTCTGTATCAGCAACAAGGGCTGTTTCACTTTCTTATCGTTCGTGTGCTCCTGGAGTAGTACTTTTCATTTCCTTCAAGAACTTTTCCTTTGCATCACAACTTGGCTAACTCTTTGGCACAAGTAGCTTAGCTCTCGGCTTATCTCAGCTTTCCATGTGCCTTCCTCATTAAACTTAATCATTTCTAGTTTTTGATTTAAAGTGAGAGATGTGCGCCTCTTCCTTTCACTTGAACAAGTGTTCAATGGGCTATAGTAGGATTATTAACTGCCCTAGTTTCAATATGTTGTGTCTCCGGGATTAAGGAGACCCAAGGAGACGGACAGAGACAGGGGAATGGCCAGTTGGTGGAGAGTCAGAACACACACAACATTTATTCAGTTCCCTATCTTATAAGGGCATGTTTTGTGGTACCCCCAAACAATTACGATAGTAACATCAAAGATCACTGATCATAGATAACCATAAAAAATATAATAATAATGAAAAAGTTTGAAATATTGTGAGAATTACCAAAACGTGGCACAGAGACAGGAAGTGAGCTAATGCTGGTGGAAAAATGGCGCTGATAACTTGCTTGATGCAGAGTTGCCACAAACTTTGAATTTGTAAAAAATGCCACATCTGTGAAGCACAATAAAGCAAAGTGCAATAAAATGAGGTATGCCTGTATCTTGTTGCTAGTGTTGCTGTTTTTAACATTTTGCCGTAGCAAACAGAAATACTCTTGGATCATGTCCAATTTATTTTTAGGGCTTGTGCATCACAGTTTGGTTTAATTTTTTTTTTTAATTAATTAATTAATTTATTTATTTGTGGCTGTGTTGGGTCTTCGTTTCTGTGCGAGGGCTTTCTCTAGTTGTGGCAAGTGGGGGCCACTCTTCATCGCGGTGCGCGGGCCTCTCACTATCGCGGCCCCTCCCGCTGCGGAGCACAGGCTCCAGACGCGCAGGCTCAGTAGTTGTGGCTCACGGGCCTAGCCGCTCCACGGCATGTGGGATCTTCCCAGACCAGGGCTCGAACCCGTATCCCCTGCATTGGCAGGCAGACTCTCAACCACTGCGCCACCAGGGAAGCCCAGTTTGGTGTAATTTTGATCATATTTTCTATTTGGTTATCAATATTGTTTTGTTGGCATTTTAAAATAAAGTTGTTTTGTTCAAGGACAGTCAACTCCACAGTCTGTTTCTCATGTTGGTGTGGAGTGTGTGTGTGTGTGTGTGTGTGTGTTATTGCCAGCTGTGATATGGATAATAAGCTACGTGTGCCGTGATATTTGAGAGTGGGATGTATAGCTATTTAGATATACAAATAGTTTAGATTAGTTTTTCCAAAACTTACTTGTTGATATTGAAATTCTTTTCTTAGTTTTTTTGGCCAGGTCACACAGCTTCAAAACATTTTGTTTACAGTTTATCTCAGTTCATCCAAACATTTTATTACATGGAAAAACTTCATGGTTTCTGCAAGGGCATTTTCAGCATGCAATCTATCTCTCAGATAATTTATCAGAATAACAAACACAAAGTCTTAGAATTGGAGTCTGGAGAAGGCTAGAGTTTATCTTTTTCTTCTAGAGAAGTGATTGTCTGTCTCTATCATTTGTTTTCTATCTCCAAGTCATGTCTATATCCATGACATGAATAGTCTAACACCATGACAATCTAACAGGAATAATATAGCTAGTTCAGTTTTAATGTATGTGCTGCAATATAGTAAATGACAAAATTGTGCAAAAGCAAATTATATGATTTAAGGAGCTATGTGTTAGCCATTCTTTTTGCCTCAGAACAACAATATAAAAATAATTAATGAATGCTGATCAGGGTTTAAGCTTTCTTTGTTATGTCATTAGAAATCTGAACGTGCTAATATGCTGGCAAAAGCTAATATTAACTGATAAAGGTAGATTAATAAATGTTGCTAGTTATAATTATAATTAAACTAAATTGAATAGGTGGCTATGTTGGTTAATTTAAAATTTAGAAAAAATTAAATTCTCTGGTAAGGGAGGATCTTGGCCCTCTCTTGTGGAATGCTATTTCAATGTAAGAAACAAATATCTGGACCATAATTAGGTTTTGTTTTGGAGTTATACAAATAATTGTATAGAATGGCTGTATTCAAAAGTCTGTAATGTGAAGTAAGGAACATAATTCAGAACATTTTGTGCATGAGTCAATGTGTCTGTGGTTTTAAACAGACAAAAATAAAATTAAAAATTCTATTTATAGCCAAGTGCCATGATTTCAAAATGCTTTTGAAGAAAATTTCAGATCGTTTTAAGTGTTTTGTTTTGGGGCTGTGGCCAAATAAATTATACAGCATCAGTGTTTTTCAGCTCCAGTTTCAAACAAAATTAATTTCTAATTAAATGTGGAATGGGTAGAGGATTGAATTTTAGTAATTTTTTGGTGAATTTTATTACTACACTTGATAAATTGATAGGGTTTGTGAGTCATTATGTTATGGTTGGGAGTTTATTCTTTGGAGTTAGGCAAACATGCTTCCTGACCCAGTCCTGCTTCATATGACCCTGGATAAATTATTTGACTTCTACAAGCCTCAGTTCCCTCATCAGTCAAAATGGGATAGTGGCTCCTTCATAGAACTGCATGAGGATTAAACGAGATCATTCAGGTAAAGTGCTTAACAGGGTATCTAGCACATCTTGCAGGTGCTGCATAAATAATCTTTTCTTCCTCCTCCTTCTCTTTGTTATTATTATTTCCTGTGTTCTTTTTTGTTTCTCACCAAATTTGGCACTACCTAAAACATGACTTAAGATGCTGCAGTTGTTGAATTCTTAGGATATACTGAGGGTATTACAAGAAACTCATTGGATGAGAAAATTGTCCCTTGGAAATATTTGAGACACAAAAGACAAGAGAAGTAGGAGAACAATAGGTATTTTATTTGAATGAATTACCTCCAAAGATGTGTGGCACCTCTCCCCATAGTTATGCTGCCAAGCTATGGAACTGGGCTTAGAGGAACTGATGCTGTTGGGACCTAGACCTGGTAGCTATGTCCTTCTTTATCTTTACATAGCAATGTCAAGTGGAAGACCGGAAATGAATTACATTGCAGACTGACCAGGATTTTTGCAAGTCAATTTTTTAAAAACAAACTATTTACAAAGTACAATGGAAAGTACTGGAAAGCCTGGAAAAGGGGACTCTGAATCCAGTCCCAAGTCACCACAGATTGGTGTGACCTTGGGCAATAAGGTCTGCATCTTTGTTTCTACAACAATGGGTTTGAACTCCTAGATGACTTCAAAGGTAACTTCTGGCTCAAATGTTTTCTAATGCTGTATTTTCTTAGATTTTGCAGCAATTGTACTAAGCTAATTTTTTAAGCTTTCCTCGTTCAGGGTTAACTTGTTATAAAAGCAGAAATAGGGAAGAAGACCTTGGGAACAGCGCAGGACTTGAATTCAGGGTTCCAATTCGAGTTCTTGATGTCTTGTTCTGGTGTGTGATCTTGGGAAATCCCTCTACCTAGTGTATCTTAACTCTGCTTCACATTCAATTAAACTGGGAGGAATTGTAAAACACTGATGTTGGATTCCAGTCCTGAAGATTCTAAATACTCAGCCATCAATAGATTGTTAAAGCTTTCCAGGTGATTAGAATGTGCAGCCAGGATTGAGGATCACTGCAAAAACCAGGGGGCCTTAGTGTCCTTGCATCCAAGATGGAGCTCCTAAAAAGAATAGCAATAACTGTCTTCTCTGTGTGACAGAATTGAAGATCTAATAAAATAGATAAAAGCACTTTGCGATGTGTAAACACATAGTAATGATTAAAGCAGGCTTTATTAAAGGGTTTAACTATTGTTATGCAAATGCTAGGGATTAGCACTAGTATATTAATTCTGCTGATGGGATTCTAACCTTTTATATAAAATTTACTTGCAGTCTCTAAAAGTAGTTGAGGACTTCCTTCCCCAATTAGTACATAGCAATTTACTTCTGCAGAAACCCAAGTGCTGCTCTGTGACCCAGAGAGGGTTTAATAATGACGTGTCACCTCAGTGATTATTCTCAATAAACACAATTCTTCCAAGTTTTGCATATCATAGTTCATCCCCACAAGTCATCACGACATGCTTGTTTATCCCTTTGTACTACAGCTTGTAAGTGCACCAAACTGGGATAAACTAGCCGAATGTTTGCATAGTGGGGAGAAAAATCAACTGTTTTAAAAATGTATCCTGTTCCTACTTAACCTTCGTTTAACATAATATCCCTTAAGAACTAAATTTTACGTGTCTCCAGTGGTTATCTTTCTTCAGATATTTTCACGCTTTGACACTATGACACATTTTTGTCTGTTCAACTATTCTTTTAGAAATATGTCAGACTTCCCTGGTGGTGCAGTGGTTAAGAATCCTCCTGCCAGTGCAGGGGACACGGGTTTGAGCCCTGGCCCGGGAGGATCCCACATGCCACGGAGCAACTAAGCCCGTGCGCCACAACTATGAGCCTGCACTCTAGAGCCCGCGAGCCACAACTACTGAGCCCATGAGCCACAACTACTGAAGCCTGTGCACCTAGAGCCCATGCTCCGCGACAAGAGAAGCCACTGCAATGAGAAGCCCGTGCACTGCAGTGAAGAGTAGCTGCCGCTTGCTGTAACTAGAGAAAGCCCGCGTGCAGAAACGAAGACCCAATGTGGCCAAAAAAAAAAAAAAAAAAAAGAAATATGTCTGTGACCATTGCAGTTTTGGTAATAAATACTTTTGCTTTGCCCAGTAGTGTTGAGTAAAGTCACACCTTGACTTCTGAAATTGGCCCACTGCGGTCTGTCCCTCAGAATGAGCAGGTGTATTTAACATAGACTTGCAGACTTATTTTTCATGAACTTCAAGGCTGCCTGTTCGGCTCTCTATACTGGCTACCTTGCAGCCACTCTTCAGGACTGAGTTTGAGGAACACAAACGCAGGGCACTTATAGTGATGGGCTCCAGAAAGGGCTGTCACTGGGTGTGTTACTCCATCCTCTGACCTGTCATGACTGTAGCCTTCATTCAGCATCTCTCTGCTCACCAGAAAATACATCTTGGCAAAAAAAAAAAAAAGAAAAAAGTCTGGAATCTTTTCTGTATCTGTATTTTTTTGGCGAATGATTTCTGACATTTCTCTCCGTTGTCTAAGTCTGGAAATGATCTCGAAATGGAGGAATGCTTCTTTCTTTAGGAATCCCTTCAAGTGCTGAATGTTATTAAGAAATAAGCAATTACTGATTAAACAAATAGTAAAGTTCAGTGAAGAGCTAGCTCTTTTGCAGTTAGAGCTATGTATACTGTTGCACATGCTTTTCTGCTCACAAGCATATTAATGCAGTTGATAAAAAAGTTTAACCTTAAGTCAATATAAATATATACATAGTTTAAAATGGTAGGTTGACAAACTAGGGCCTGCAGGCTGCATGATTTTTACATTTTTTTTAAGTGTTGTAAAAAAAAAATACCAAGAATATGCGTCAGAAACCATATGGCACACAAGGTCTAAAATATTTACTATATGACTCTTTAGAGAAAATGTTTGCTGACCCCAGAACAATGCGGAAAGTACAAATAATAGAGCTCACTTATTTTTGGCTTTTACCAGAAAGTACGCTGTCTTGTGTTGAGAAGCCGGAGCTGGGGGACTGAACTAAGAACATGCAGATTATGACCCGCTGAAAGGTCAGGGCAGGGTGTGGGGCACAAGTCACCCACATGGGCAGGCAGGTAGCTCTCTCAGCATCCGAGATCCCACTTTGGCGAAGTGTAATCCCTAGGGTCATGTGGATTGAAGGCACAGTTTCAATACACCCACACAAAGGAAGCAGAGTCACAAGATTTATTACTTACAGATCCCAGAAGCTGGGGGTGGGAGGTAATGAGCTGGGGGAAGGGCAGTCCTCTGTCCCAGGTCACCAGTGAGCAGGAGATAAAGAGGGCAGCAAGCAGCTATCACTTCTAAGAAGGTTGGGGCGGAGGTCACTGACTTTTCACGGGCTTAACTCTAAGTAGCTATGTGAAGAGGTGCCCAGGAAAAGCACAATGCGCACTTAAGGCAGGAATCCTGAAGTCAAGCCCTTATCCACATTGTTCAGACTCTGAGTGTGAGCAGGGTTATCATACTGTAAAATGCCTCTGCAGCAAGTCAGAGAAACAAAAGTTGTTTTTCTCATCACACTTTTTCCCTTGGAGGCATTAATTTTCACTTGTAAAATCGGTCTTCACAGCCAGTCTAAAAAGAGAATGAAGAACCTCCTCTAGCAGAGTCTGTAACGGAATTCTCTGCTCCCAGCCAGCTCTCTGGATGGAGCTGCCCTTGAATCAGAGCTGCCGCCCTTTGACCCTCGTTTGTGCAGTTGCTCTCACTCCCCCAGACCTCTCCTCAGCATCATCGCCATCCACCAATTTGCTGCACACCTTCTTTGACCTTGGCTTTTTGGTCAAATGATTTATCCATTCTAATTGCTGTTGTGAATCTACTTGGCTACATTGCCCTACTTTTTCACCTGCTTTCATCTTCCAAGGCCCCTCTTCTGTGATCCTTTTTTCTACCTTCTCTCCCAGAATTTCAGCCCTGTTGAGGCAGATGCCTTCCAAATCTAATATTTCTACCCTTTTACTTGCTCTCGTGCAGGCCCAGTTTCCTCACTGGTTTCAAGGCAGGTCCGGTCTGCCCCCTGCAACAAACGATAGCAAAGAGAGGACTTCTGGTGTCTTCCCTCACCGGCCCAGCTGAACCACTTCTGCGAGTAGCACGGCTACCCTTTGTGGACGCTGCTTGCACACACCCTTCCTTGTGTTCACTTTGTATCCATATCGCTTGCTGTAATTTTCTTCCCATGGACCTTCTGGCCGCTTGCTTTCACCTACGACTACAGCAGTTTTTCGCATCTACTAAGTTCACCAGGCCACTCCAGTGGTCCCTGATGCTCTTGGGATCCAGCACACATGTCTAACCAGAGCTATTACAGCACCCAAACTTCTGGTACATTCCTCCCTTCATTCCACTCCAGCTTGCTGAATCCCTCCCTCCTACCTGTGAGTGCCCCTCTACCCAATACACATTTATCAAATGCTGACTCCATTCTGGGTACTATGCTAGGCTCTACAGATCAGGGATGAATGAGACACAGCTTAAGTCTCAGTGTTTTTTGACAGGGGAAAGATGATATGCACAGACATGAATATAGAGCAAAGCAGTAGATGATGATGGACAAAATTACCAAATATTATAAGCACAGAGGAGACTATTTAGAACTAGACTCTCTAACAATAAACATTCCAAGCTACCTAATGAGACTATTACTAAATCGAACAAATTAACTGCTTAAAGAATATTTGATTCTGTTCTTAACCTCCCCTTAAATATATGGTTTAAGGGCCAAACTTCTAGTACATTCTTTTCTGAGTGATTTACTCCTTCTCTGACTCACTATCTCATTTACTAATACATTATCTAGGCTCTGGTCGAGTCTGTAAACATTAAAGTTCTGTAAATAAATGCAGTTTTTGGATTACAGTGCAAAAGAAAAACATCTTTTTTTTTTTTTTTTGCAAATACTTCCGCTCCTTACTAGAAATGGAATTCAGTCCTTATCCTGTTCCCCAAGTGCATGGAATGGTGACTGCTGACTTGTTGGTATGCAGGTGGTCTGGGTAACTCACGGCTTTATTAATTGGAAGAGGGTTTGAGAGGTTGTTACTCAATTGTAAGAGATGCCTTTTAAAGAACTTTGCCTCTGGGCATCTTTTGCCTTTCATTTCCTTTTCCCTTCTCATTCCTTGTCCACCTCCTTTGCCCCCAAGCCCTTTTCCGGGATTATATCATTATATCAAATATAAATTGGGAAAACCTAGCCAGGACATGCTTGTCTTGAGGGAGACACCCCCAAGAGCACTGAGCTGCAAGTAGGAACTATGGGGAGGTGGGCATGTTCACCATTTTGCCCCATGTGCCTCCTGCTACTGGTACCACCGCTGGTCTATTCATTCATGACATATTTTGAGAGACTTCTCTGTGCCACAAACACCACGCTAGGTTCTAGGGACACAAACTGAGCCAAAAGGAAAACTGTTGCTGCCCACATTTGGGGGAGGTAGCATCAATGACAAGTTCACATGAATAAATGTGTGATAACAAATTGATATCCTAGCTCTGATAGAAAGAGGAAGAGCCAATATTAGTGCTTAATTCTCTAACAATTCTGAGATCTCTGGTCTGTGTGTGTGTGTGTGTCTGTCTCGTCTGTCTTGCTCCCCCTTCCCTCTGTTAACTGGGGGTGGAGAAGACAGCTAACAATACCGAGTCCTGTCATTGCTGTGGTGCATTATACCCACATCCTTTCTCTTTATTGTGAGATTCTTGATCCCCCAGAGTAGACGGTATTATCTCCATTTTAAATACACATAACGGAGAAAGACGACATTGTTATTACTCAGACTGTCATTGGGAGGGCGAACAAGTGAATGCTTGCATTATGGGAGTTCGGGGGCAGAAATATGCCACGGGCCCTGATTTGAAACCATCGTATTTAGTTGCTGCTCATCCACCCAATTCAGGGACTTTTTTTTTTTTTTTTTCTTTCATTTTTTACAGCAGTGAGAGAAAAATCTTTCTTTCTCTGCACAAGTCAGGACCAGATCTCAAAATCTGCAATGTGCCCTCTCCGATGCACGCCCGCCCACCGGTTCGACAAATGCTGGATTTCCCATGATAGCTGCCACACACTCGGTTTCTCATCTCCCTATTTCTTCCCCGCCAGAATTTCTAAATCCTTCCGGAACACGTCCAGTCATCCTTTCTGAACTTTTGAGCTCCATCTGCTTTCCGCAAAGGCCCTGGGCACAAGCCTGGGTAACAGAGGCCCGGGCGACAGAGGCCCGGGTGACAGAGTCCAGGGCGGAGGGCCCAGCTCGGGGGATCCCTGCGCCTGAGCTCTGCAAGGCCGCTGGGCGTCATCTGGCCAGCGAGCCCGCCACGCGCCAACCAGCCCTCGTTCCCCGCGCTGCCGGCGAACTGAATGAGGAGCAGTGCTATTTTTACCTCCCCGGCTGCAGTCCTTTATATATCAATATATTTGCAGGAAGGAAATAAATAAAGGATTCAGAGGGAAATGCTTGGCCTAAGTTTTACCCGAGAAGGTGGCTGTTGGAACAGGAGGGGGTATGTAAGGTCTGGGGTGGTGGAAAAGGCAGGCCGATTTCTCTGGCTGGCTGTTTCCTCCAGATCATTCTGTCCTGGAAATCCCCACACTCTTCTTTCTTCCCCTCTGGCTAATCCCTGACTGCCAGCTTCCTCTCTCCCCCGCCCCCAACTCTGGAGGTGCCACCGTCACCTCTGATGCTGCATCACTCTGCTCCTTTTTTTTTCCCTCTCTCCTTTCTCTTCCACAATAAAGCATGCGCAGTGCGTCGCGTGCCAGGCAACAGCATCAGCATCAGGACGCGAAGCCGCGCTCGGGCGCGCTCTCGAGGGCGGGGCGCACGCCCGCGCCGCTCGCTCCCGCTCGCCGCCTCAGCATCCTCAGCCCCAGCGGCAGCCCCCGCAGTCACTGGAGCTGCCGCGCCCGCCGCAGGGAGGGAGGAGCGTCTGGGGAGGCTCCAAGTTGGCGGAGCGACTGGGACCCCCGGACTCTTCAGCAGCCACCCCGGGAGGGGCTGAGAGGCGAGCAGCGGAGGGGGCGCCGCCCAGCCCCTAGCCCCGAGCTCCGAGCCCCCTGTCCGCGGCCGCACCATGCGCGCCGAGCCGGCGTGACCGGCTCCGCCCGCAGCCTTCCCCGCAGCCTAGCCCGGCGCTCTCGCCGGCCACACCGAGCGGCGCCCGGGAGCTATGAGCCATGAAGCCACCCGGCAACAGCTCCAGGCGGCCGCCCGTGGAGGGCTGCAGCCTCCCCCGAGCCTCCAGCTGCTCCCGCGGCGGCCCCGCCGGCCCGGCGCCCGTCCGCGCCCCGGCCCGCGCGCCGCCCTGCCGCCTGCTCCTCGTACTTCTCCTGCTGCCTCCGCTCGCCGCCTCATCCCGGCCCCGCGCCTGGCGGGCTGCTGCACCCAGCGGTGGGTATGGCCCAGGTGCCCTTTGCATTGCCTTGCCCACGGGGCCCTGCAGAGGAGAGCGAAGGGCACGCGGGTCCGTGCGCTCCGGACACGTCCAGGGCTCGGCCTTTCCGAGCCTCTCTCTGCCTGTCCACCTCTCTCATTCCCAAACCGGCGTTCATTCCAGTTCACTTTTTGAAGTCCATTTTTCTGTTGCATTCACTAAATTACTGCCGGTTCCACTGGAAGGTATTCAGTGGAGGCGGGGTCCCTAACTGATCTCTGTGCAACTTGGGGAAACCGGTGGTTGGGAAATGCAGCGAGGGAGCAAGTTTTTTCTTGGGTGGTGGAGCCTGAACGTGAGTGCGGGGGGATGTGATGAGAAGAGTGGTAATGTGTTTCCTCAGATTGCCTAGTGGGTTTATTCACTGCTGTTGGAATTAAGGTGGGGGAGGGAAACTTCGGGGATATAAACCTTTGGCTTGTAATTTCTCAAAATGCTTGTCATTATAATGAACAACGAAGATAATATGATGTTCAATACATTGATGATTGGACATCAGTGACAGCAGATAGCTGGCCATAGGCAGGAAAATAAGAGGAAATTGGAAAGCTGCCAGCATCTGCACCCCTCTATGGCAAAAGATTTTTGCTCATCTCAAAGTTAAAAGAAAAGGGAATTGTCCATTTTGTTAAATGAATCGGTTAACATTCCGTGTTCATGAGTTCAGCACTCAAGTTATCTGTGGAGCGTTCTTAGCTCTCAGGTGGGATACTCCTAGTCCCATTGAGCTTCTGTAGACCCCCAAGGGGGGCAGGTGAGGGGCAGAATCCCTGAGCATGTTCGTTTAATGACCCTTCCTTCAAGTCCATTCCCCCTCAGCCCCACCACCATACTTAGAAGTATAGATTTAAGACTATAAACAGTACATTGTTGTATAAGCCTTATTGGCTGATAACCTATCCAGGCCATTTCACTGTTGCAATAACTTGCTTTCCTGTGTCTCTACGCCTTACCTACTTAAAAGTAGAAAACTTTGTTTTTGCAATTAATGGAAAAATGCATTTTAGTACTTATGTATTTATAGGGTACGTGTGTGTTTGTGTATGTTTGTGTCCCCCCCCCCCCCCCGCCCCAACCCCAGCTCTGCATTGGAATGAAACTGCAGAAAACAATTTGGGAGTCCTGGCAGATGAAGACAACACATTGCAACAGAATAGCAGCAGTAATAGCAGTTACAGCAATGCAATGCAGAAGGAAATCACACTGCCTTCAAGACTCGTATATTACATCAACCAAGACTCGGAAAGCCCTTACCATGTTCTTGACACGAAGGCAAGACACCAGCAAAAACATAACAAGGTAGGCAGGGTCTGGGTATGCAAAAGTGGCTGCCATGAAGAGTTAGTTGTCCTTTGATTTGATTTTCTGCCAGAATCTCATTTCACAAATGTTACTGTAGCATTTTATTAGGAAACCAATTAATATTATGATAGGGGAGAAACTGGAGGGAATTAACCTGGGATCTACTGGGATAGTGTTGCTGTTTGTCTTTCCTCTCTGACACTAAACTGGAATTGGAATTTTCTTATCGCCTTATAAGTTTAACAGCTGAAATGTGGTCCATTTTTCTTGTAGGTGCATTGAACACTGAACAGTAGTTAAGCGAATATTTTGATGGTCCTGACTTTTATCTGTGAGGCTTTATGTAAGGGTGCAGTATTCTACGTCCCATGACGAAAACTGCTTTCAATCTGCACCCAGAAAATTGCTATAAAAAGCTGTTGGGCTGCAGATTCCCCATCAGTCTTTCATTTAGAAATTGAGTGGTTAAGTTTAGACAACCTCTTTCTTTCTTTAGTTGGTCAGTAGGAAAAACATACTTTTTTTTTTGGTTATATTTTCAGTAGGTAAACAATATGACATTTTAAAAGATTATGGTGAATATAAACAAACAATTTATATAATATAGAGACCAGTTTTGGTCAGCACAATCCTTCAAGACTTTATCTGCATTCATTGTGAGCAGTAGCTTTACTTGCAGATTGGTTCAGAAAGTGTCACTGATTTTTAAAAAGGCATTCAGTGGAAGATGAAGGTGCTTAATATCCGAAGAGTTCAAGGGATCTTTTTTTTCCTGCTTACTAGTCATTATTTGAGTTAATAAAATTTTGGACCCCAAGCAGATGTCCACAATGGGTTATCAGTGCCTCTTTTCTTTATTAGGAGCAGAAAATAGAGTCCGTATGTTAAATATTCTACTTTGGACTTGTAGGATAGGAAGAAAACTTTCCTCTACCCTTCTAGGTTCTTCTGGCTGGTCCAAGAATTAAATTAACATGAGACAGATTAACAGGAGAAAATCAAATTTAATTTCGTATGTATACATGTGAGGGTCAGAGGCCCCACATACCTGAGAGGTTCAGAGACAGAAAGGTAAAATGAGGCGTATATGCCACCCTGAGCTAAGGAATGGCATAGGGGCCTCGGGCTTCCAAGGACAGGAGGGTCATTCACAGGACAATAAAAAGAGCAGATGTTTGGTAATTAGATGTTTGCCCTGCCATGTAGATGGGGCCACTTAGATAAAATTTCTCTCTCGTAATAACTCTTTTCTGGGAAAAATCCTCAATTTAAGTTCTGCTGGGTAGTTAAGGGAGGGGCAGTAGTTTCTCTTGAACCTGCAGGTCTTGATTGTGCCTTTAGTTCAAAATAATCCTTATGCAAAAGTGACACATTTTGGGGGAGGCTCGTTCTGAACCCTTACAGATTATACCTGTTCAGTTGAGAAGAACAGTCATTGTCTAAACATCTAGAATTTAAGGAAAGTATCTATGGTTTGCATCATTGTTTTTATTAGTTTTCTAAAATATGGGTAAGTGGTAACAGTATTTATTCCTATTTTACAAATGGGGAGTTAGAAATTTAAGGCCTTCAGGTGACTTTCCCAGGATTGTAAAACAGCTGATGTAAAATTCAAGAGGCCTGAATATTTAATATTTACAAGTCAGGCTTCTGAGAAAATGCTTCCTTCATATCGGATGTTATTGGAGAACTTAACTTTGCTTCACGGTGCTGTGAAGTGGCTGCTACCCGCCTTGGCTGAGATGACTTTGAGAGACTTTGCTCGTGGCCCTTTTCTGATCTGCTCATATGTAACTTGACGGCTTGACTCCTGGATCCTGTCTACCCGTTTGTCTTGTTGATAGGAGGAGTGGGTGGTGTCTTTAAGGAAGAAGAATCCAAGGTCCTCTTGATAAAGGCATTGAGGCCCATTTTATGGTTTTCTTACTAATTAATAAGATCCTCTATGGTTAAGTGACAAGTTCTCAAATTCCAGTGCCTTTGCATAAGGTGCTGGAGGAAGAAAAAAAATGGCCTGAAAGCCTATTTTAAGGAATGCACAAACCCTCTCGAGTTGGGACTTGAAGGGAACTTTAGTGGAACTTCTCTAATAACTCAGCTGTCGGTGGCTATGGCTAACTCCTGTCTTCTAGTCTAACCTTATTTGGTTGCTTTGTTTGGTGGGACTTGGTTTGACTACAATGTATCTGAATTTTTTTGATAGTAAGGTTGTTAAAACTTTACCCACCACTCATGTAGAGGAATAGATTTCTTAGTAGGGAGCACATACTTGCTGTTGGAATGATTTTACCTCTCCACTTCCACCCCCCATAGTGGTTAGGTTTCTTTTATCTTCCAAAAAAAATGTTTATGTAGAAATTATATTTGAAAACATTTTTCTTCTTTTCTTATTAGTTTGATTCAACAAGTATTTGTTGCACATTTCTCACGTGCAAAGTAGTATGCTGAATATTCAGAGATAAGAGATAAGGGGTACAAGGATGAACAAGACAAGGTCTGTCCTCCAGGAGACACAAGAATGAGATAAGCAAGATTCTAAAAAGTACTCTCGTACAGGGATAAACAGTGTTCTTCCTGTATGGGTTCCCTGAAATTTCCCTCTGTGTTCTATGATTTCCCTTGCACTTCTGTTTTGAAGCATCTCTTGAACTAGTTGACAAAAAGTGTTGCATATGCTTTCTGCTCTATCTTTGGATGACTTGCCTAATCATAGTGATGGGAGATACTTCTCAATTCAGCTGCTTTCCAAATGTTTCAGTAAGAGAAAAAGTATGGAATTTCATTATTTTTGCCTTTATAAAAGAAGTTTTGATTTTAATATCTGTGTATTAAGTACCTTTCTTTCTCCCCTGATTTCATTGCACCCAAGCACATTTTAATGAATGCCTTAGAAATGCTGAATCACTGTGCCATTCTCCTGGAATCCTAGATTGGGGGGTAGAGGTGGAGAGGGAAATTCCCAGATATAGGTTATAGGGCAGAGCTCCATATTTATTGTGTAAGTATTTAAAGTTGAGCAGGCCTTACTACTTTACAGTTGTGAGACTTAAGATGTTTGTTAACTCTTTCAAAATTGGTAAGTTTAAAAGCAGACTGCAAAGCAGGCTGTAATACTAGTGTTTCTGAAAATCTTAAAGTTTTCTTTGTCAAAGATTGTTTAGGAATCTTTTTATCTCCAGGTATGGTTCTATATAACTTATTGTCCAAACTGTGACATTTTTTGAGAGTGAAAGTAGGCACGCTTAATAATTATGCCAGGATAATTGGCATAAACCTAGATGGTCCAGAGCAGACTGGGAACATGGTCATCTCAGATCTAAACAGTTATGTTTTTTGAGTTTTGGCACTTAACCCAATTCAGGTTTATTTATAGACAGCTTTATTTTCTGATGATTTATTGTAATTTTTTTCTTACTAACTAGGAGGTTAATTTACCACCATGTAGAAGTAATAGGGTCTGAAATGGAAACATTTCGTTTTGCTTTGTTATCAAGACTTATCTTCTTCACCTGTAGAACTTTTACAAGCATAGATGGAATTTTATGATTACTAAACATAAGCATTTTATCAACCATTAATGCAATATTTTGATAAAATATACATTTAAAAAGAGGCAGAAACAATTTAGATTAATTAATTAATTCATTCATAGATAATCCTATGAGATCTATTCCTGAGAATGTTAACGAACCTGTGGAGAAAGAAAAATAATTTTTCGTCTACCCTTCCAGGTTCTTGGCTGAGACACACCCTGTAATAAAAGACAGGTTAACAGGAGAAAATTAGAAGTTTAATGACATGTATGCCTCCTGTGTACATGGGAGAGACTCAGGAAAACTGAGTAACTTTGAGATGGCCCAGCCATCAGCTTAAATAACTGTCCAGCTAAAGACAAGATGTTGGGGAGCCAGTGATGGGAAGCTATCAGGAAAAGCACAGTCAATGAGGGTGAGGTTGTTACACAGATTTAAATCGTTGCCTTTTACGCTGATAATGTGTTTCTGGAGATTTCGGGTATCCTCCTCTTTCTGGTACAGAGAGGGAAACACCCTTACAAATGGAGATTTCTTATAAATATAAATGTCTCTTACAGAAGAGTAACTTCTGCTTGGTTTACAGAGCTGCTCCTGTGTCCACTGTTTCTTAAAAATAACAAGCCGAAAATAATGTTTATGCCAAAGAGGCATATTTTGGGATAGTATATTCTGCTCCCCTTCAAACCTTTTCCTGAAACTTGCCTTTAGTCAAAAATTACTTGCCTTGAATCCTACTTATTTAGATTCTCTTCTCTTGCAGTTGGGAAGGGATGGAAGAGGTACATTATGTACAGCACAGGGTCTGGGGAAAGATGAAAGTCATCTCCTTGGACTTGAGATATGGCTCAGTCTTTTGTTACCTTCCCTACTGTGCTGGGGAGTTGGACCCGGTGTATTGAAATAAGAACATACAGATTATGACCTGCTGAATGAGGGGGCACAAGCCACCCACACGGGTCGGCAAGTAGCTCCCTCGGCATCCAAGTTTCCACTTTGGAGAAGTGAAAACCACTGGGTCGTTTTGATTGAAGACACAGTTTCAATACACCCACACAAAAGAAGTAGAGTCACAAGATTTATTATTCACAGATCCCAGAAAACGTTGGGAGGCAATGAACGAGGAGAGGGTGAGGAAGGACAGTCCTTTGTCCCAGGTCACCACTAAGCAGAAGATAGAGAGGGTAGCAAGCATCTATCACTTATAAGGTGGTTGGGTCAGAGGTCGCTAACTTTTCACAGGCTTAACTCTAAGTGATTATTTTAAAAGGCATCTGGGGAAAGCAGAGGGGGACTTATGGTAGGAATCCCAAAGTGCAGTCCTTATCTAAATGTCCAGACTCTAGGTGTGAGCAGGGTTTCCAGTCTGTAAAATGTCTCGGCAGCAACTCAGAAAAACAAAAGTTGTTTCTTTCATCACA
This sequence comes from Balaenoptera ricei, assembly GCF_028023285.1. NCBI lineage: Eukaryota > Metazoa > Chordata > Mammalia > Artiodactyla > Balaenopteridae > Balaenoptera > Balaenoptera ricei. The sequence goes on from NC_082645.1 coordinate 92,018,297, forward strand.
CTTATTCCAACCCCACCGGGCTGAAGAGAGAGAAGAGAGAAGTTTTAAGTAAATTTAGATCACGATGATTATCATCACTTCCTACTCTGCTTCAGGACAAAGCTGGTTCCATGTTTCTTGACCATCCAGAAGCCAGCTGCCCCATTGCTCTTGGTGTGGATCAGCAGAAAGAAATACTGGGTCCTTAGAACTGGTCGTGTGACAACTATTAGTTTATTTGGTAATACAAACTTTGGTATTGGCCTCAGCGGCTTTCCCAAGTTTTCTAGGTCTTCCTAAGCAGTCATTACAGAATTGTAGTACGTAGAATTCAGGCTTGTAATGGTTTTCCTTGTAATGCCTGGCATATAGTAGGCTGTCAGTAAATATCTGTTGAATGAATCGATGGTTGAACACTCCTATGTTAGAAAGAGTGCAGTGCTTTCTGTGAAATTTCATGTTGTAATCAAATTGACATTCAAAAGCGCCTTAAGTTACCGTTAAGCATTTTTGGCACTGTGACAGAGCGGCAGGAGAGAGAATTTTGGTCTCAAGTTATTCGCACTGCATAAATCACACTTACACTACCTAAAATCATGAGAATACCTGTATTAACAATTCTTAGATTATCCCTATCACTGTCACCTACCATTAACATGGATAATCACAAGCTGGCCATGTGGGAGATTTTGTCATTGCTACTGGTTAATTCTCAGTGGTGGAGCCCAAGGTGTCCACTCATATAGTTTCCAGTCAATCAGATTTACATCTGTGAGGCGTTCAGTTCTGCTTGGCAAATACCTGTTTTGAATCAGGCACTGTGCTAGACCCTGGGAAGAGCGAGGAAGAGTAACTCTCAGTCCCGACCTTTGCTCGTGACTTGCTGGGCATCAGAAACAAGGCAGCTGGCGGTGTGTGTGTGGTTCCTGTCAGTGCATTGCTAGTTGTAGGAACAAAGGGCTGTGGGGACTCAGGAAAGTCAAAGAAAACCTGAGAGAGGAAGAAACAATGGAGCTGGCCCTAAAGAGCAACTAGGAGACAAGTTTTCGGGAGGTGGAAAGAGGGTGGAGGGTGGAGGAGGTGGAGAGGGGCCCACAGTCAGCAGGCAAAGGCTCTGCCCTGCTGGAGACAGTGTGGTGAGTGTGAGAAGGGGAAACCCAAGCGTGGGAAATTTAAAAGAATTGGACATCATTGTTACATTCATGGTCAATTTTTAAAAAGCTCACTTGATTCCTCTAGAAATCCAATACATGTTTGTCAGATGTAGCAGTTGAGAGTTATAATTAGTGTCTTCAAAAAGGACAAACAGCTAGTAAGTGGCAGACAGAGTCAGAATTCGAACCCAGGTCTTTTTAAAAAAATAAATTTATTTATTTATTTATTTATGGCTGAGTTGGGTCTTTGTTGTTGCGTGCGGGCTTTCTCTAGTTGCGGCGAGCGGGGGCTACTCTTCGTTGCGACGTGTGGGCTTCTCACTGCGGTGGCTTCTCTTGTTGCGGAGCACGGGCTCTAGGCCTGTGGGCTCAGTAGTTGTGGCTCGTGGGCTCTAGAGCGCAGGCTCAGTAGTTGTGGTGCACGGGCTTAGTTGCGCCGTGGCATGTGGGATCTTCCCCGACCAGGGCTCAAACCCGTGTCCCCTGCATTCGCAGGTGGATTCTTAACCACTGTGCCACCAGGGAAGCTCATGAATCCAGGTCTTATCCTTTGCAAAGTCCAGGCTGGAGAGAGACTAGGGTGTGTAGGGTACGGCAGGCAGCGAAGGGGAAAGGCTGTGAAGACTGTGAAGAGATCAAGGGTTTGGATTTATTTTGTATCAAATGGCTCACCTCCTGATGCGTCCGGAGGTGAGCCCGTGACTGGTTGAGCATTGATTGAGTGCCAATTCTGTGGCTCCTCAGGGAGCTTACCTTCTAGTGGGAGGAGACAGACCATAAACACAAGAACAACAACAGCACAAAGATTTCAGGTATTGACGAGCGCTTGAAGAAGATGAAATAGCGTACGTGGTGGAGAATGGTGGCTGGGATGGTTGCTCTTGAAGAATTGGAAGATGGGGCCTATGGTCTTGGGTGAGAGTAACCTACCTACTGTGGTTCCTCTTTAGATGGGGTGGGCGCGTGCTGTTTCAGCGGCCCCCACCTGCACTCCTTGTTGCCGAACGCCACCCGTCCTCATTTCTGTTACTCTCCCGGCTCCTGTAGGCATTTGAGTTTGGACCCTAGTCTTTGATTCTTCTCTCCCACAAAGTCTGGACTATTTTTGATCATTTCACCCAGCTGGATTGATTTGATGGCCGCCATGCTTTCCAGCAGTACGTCGTGCTGTCCGAGGTCTTGCTTTAGCCTGCATGTGTCCCTACGTAATACTTTCTGCTCTCTCTGCTCCTGGGTTGGCTCCTTCCTGCTAACTATATAACTACTTGTGTCATTCTGTCTTCACTTATTCTCAGGTTTTGTTAACAGATTGGGCCACTATCCTTCTCTCTATAGCCAGTCAAAAAATAACAAGAGCATTATTTGCTCAGTGGCTTTGCCTAGGGTTGGTGGTATCACGCGGGCTGAGGGTAAAGACAGGCAGGAAGAGAGCTGTCCTGGTTGCCCTGCTCACTTTTCTCAGTGGTAGTGCTATTTTCCCAGCCACCTAAGAGTGAACCTTGGGAGTCCTCGTTGACTCTTTTCTCTCCTTCATCTTCTGTCTATAAATAGTCACATATTAAGTCCTGACGTTTCTCCCAAATCCGTCCTTCCCTCCTCCTCTGTATTGTGTTCTTGTCATCGCCTCTTGTCTCTCTCTGTCTTTCTCTGTCAATCCATCAGTCCCACTGCTGACAGATTAATCTTCCTGGAACACTTAGTGCATCACGTGACTCCTTTTATCCACATGCAACAAGCATGATTTCAGCAGATGAATTTTCCTTGTGGAGTGAAGGGGAGAAAGTGAAATGCTCTGGAGGAGAGCTGTTGCCCCTGCCCCCCTTCTGAATACTACACATTTGCTGGTCCATTCTCCTTTCAGCATTTTTTCCAGGCCTGTTTACCCAGGTCAGTGCATGGCAGGAGGTAATTTTATCTGGACAGTTCCACTGATATCTGTCCAAATTCTGGGGCTAGTTATGGAAAACCCTTGTGATCAGTAGCAGTAACCCAAACTGTCAGTAATGTGTTCTCAGGCTTTTGTTTTAGGTTCAAATACTGTTAAATTCCTGCTTCAGAAGGTCCTTCCTCTCCATCTTTAGGATCTGAGTAATTAATTGCTCCTAGAGAATAAGTTTTCTGAATGAAAATAATTTATTCCTCTCGAATATGTATGTAATCATAAAGCTTTATTCACACGAAGTATTCAATTCACAAATGATGTGGGTATCCATAGTCTTATGAAAGACTCATTCATTCACATCATTCATTCATTCATAATCCACCTAGCATCTGAATTTTGCAATTTTACAAAGGAGTTTTTGTGTTTAGAATTTATATAAGTTCAGTACAATTTTAATCAAATCCAATGCTAGGAATTCTATTATAAAAGGGTAGATCCAGTTATTTTAGTTAGAATAATGAGAAGTTAAAAACAATTACGTTCATTCACAGCAAATCAAGGTACAGTTTTTGCATTTCACAGAGTACGTGAGTGGTCCATCCTCCATCACTGGGTACCCAGTCTGGACAGAGACAGACCTGTGAATTAGCTCCGTGCTCCAAATAAGGTTTTGTTATATTGTTGTCTTCTCTGGTTAAAGAGTAGACAGAGGCTACTTTCCTCATCTGGAACATTACAAATTAGTGAATTCGAACTCTGTGTTCAAGTCTGTTGTAAAAGCTGTTTATTTGTCAACAAGAACTACCTTAACGCTAAATGTTCTCAAAGCTTTCTATTTAGACATGGAATGGATAGAAATTCAAATAAGTCTCCTCTACTGATAGACACTAATTACAGAGAGTTAGGTTCAAACAAACCAATGAACAGAGAAGTGTAAATGGGAGCCTATAACCAGTGACTGTATTGCCCTTTAGCTTTGATCTATTATTATATAGTTGGGGACATTCATCTCTTTCTTATTTGCATGGCAGTGTCCACGTGAGGGAGTCATTTTGACACATTTAAAATCCTAGGTGGGAGGGGGAACAAGGTAATCACATGCCCTTGGACCACCTCCTTCTGCCCTCAGTGGGGCTAAAGATTAATTTTAGAAGTCAAATCGAAGCACACCTAGAGGCGTATCATACAAAACATTTCGGAGCCATTCATTTTTGAGTATCTACTGAATTCTAATATCTGTTCCAGTGCTTCCTTTCCCTTATTGTGGATGTTCAAAAATTTGCTATATCAAGTTGTAGTCCGGATCACTTAATTGGGTGCTTTGTGCTGTCTTTTAATTGCAAACAGGCTTGTGAATACCATATCCCATAATAGTTAATAGTTGTGTTGCAGATGGCCTCCATTAATAATATAAATCAGTCAACACTTAGAGGCGTCTTCCATCCTGCATGTGCCTCCTTGCCCTTTGCTTTTTCAGCTAAGAAGATAGAATGCATTAAACCAACCTGTACTCACTCAACAATACACTGGTAGTAACAAATACATCATTCACTGTGCAGTGAACCTAAACAGTTTTGTTGAGGCATTTTCATATCTATAATCTCACATGATCCTCACAGCAATAAAACAAGTTTTTTTTTTATTAGATGATTATTATTTCTGTGTTCTAGATGATAAAACTAAGTCCAAAGAGGCCAGGTCAGTTGCTCTAGGTCTTGGGAATTATTGGCATGGCCAGAATGACCAGAACCTTGATCTGTAGACTTCCAGACCCTTGTTCTCGTATCACAGCACATCTGGGGGTTGACTAGGGAAGTTTCTGACCCTTTTAGACACCTTCCTCTTGATGATAAGGGCCTATGAACTAATCACACCATGGGGACACAGCCACATACACACCTCCCCTGATACTCCTCTGCAACCAGCTGGTTTTCTTGACTTTTTTTTTCCTAAATGAATACACCAGATAAATAATCTTGTTTAAAATGCTGCCATTTTTACAGTGTTTTGCTTATTTTATTACCTTTGCTGGTTGATCTTCCTTAACTTTCTTTTCCCTCTATCAGATTCCCCTTCTGCTTTATTTACTGAACAAGGGTATTCATGTTTGGTATTTCCAAATTATGTGTCAGACATTTGACCATTCTAGAAGAGTCTTTAAATTTTTAAAAACTATTTTCTAGTATAGAAGTCTGCATGCAGCATGAAGAAATAGGTCTTCAGAACAAGCTGAATCTACTAAGAACTGGTTAATTTACCTTCTCTTTTTCACTAACACCCAATTTAAACTTTCTGCCAGCATGTGATTACCAGTGTTCCCACACAGACGTGATATTATTTCAGGGCAAAGCAGGGAAATTGGTATTTTAATGATACAGTATAGGCATTTATTTGTGGGATAAATATGATTCACACTAGGCAGTTTAGAATGTCAGATTTTAGTTGATTTATCTTCAACTCCTTTCCCATATAGTGGGAGAAGAATGGATGGGGAGTCAAGGGTCAGGGGTCTGACAGATCTGCTAATAGCAGCTATTTAGACTTGGGCAAGTTACTTAGTCTTTCTGAGCTCCAGCTTTTTTTTTTTTTTTTTTTTTAATCAATAACATGGACCTAATAATAGTGCCCACCCCAGAGGCTGTGCTTGACCAAAATGGGATCACCCATGTGAAGTGGTTTGCACAGTGCCAGGCATGTAGGAAGTACTCAGTAAATGTTATCTGTTAACTACTGACTAGAGGCCTAGGGGATCCAAGCTGTGAACTGCTCTTTTATGAACAAGGGGTTGTTTTATTAGAAAAGAAGGTGGGTTTAGAAGTAATGGTGAGGACATTTGTGGGGAGAGGTGACTCTCAGAGTCTTCCCGGTTTTGTGGCTGCTGATGAACTTGACTGATTCACCTCAGGTGAGACTGGAGTGCTTATGCAGGAATAAATACTCAAGGATGTACTGAGATGCCTTGGAGGCTGCAACCCTCTAAACCACGTGGAAACAGCAGGGTGTATACATGGTATTTGTACTCTGTGAGATAGAGGAGTTTTCCCTAAATCTTTGCCAATGATCAGTGCACTCAGGGCAGGCTTGGAATCCGGCATTTTGGCGAGTTGTAAGGTTTTCTCTGTCTAGCTAATTGCCAACGTGGGTATGGTGTGGCACCAAACACTATAAATAGCACACATTTGTATGATAATTTCCCCTAGAAATGTCCCAGTCGGACAGCCACCCATCTCTTCTCCCCCCAATTCGCCAAACAAAACAAAACCCAAGAAATACTTTTGGCTGCCACTGGTAATTTTCTGGCTTTGGAATGGAGTGTAACAGTCATAAAACCATGACAAATAGAATAGTATGTAGTCCTCACAGCCAGAAACATTTAGCAGGGTAAAAACATCAGAAATACAATTCTGTGTTTATTGGGACACTGTGGTATTATTGAACAGGTTATGACCAAGACGTGAAATTTTGGGCTTTGCCTCTTAACTGCCTTAACCAAGAGAAGTTCATACACTGACTCCCCTTCTCTTATAAATCATGGCTAAAAATAGTAAGCGAACTCTTGTTAATTGCTATGGTCTGCCCTGTACAATGTAGTGGACTTTCATCTCTGTAGAATGTTCAGACCATAGTTCGAGGCATTTATCTCTCCTGGGCAGCATAAAAGCAATCACTTGTTCCCTTCAGAACCACTGGGACATTGGGATGATGCTGTCTTGTTATTTTTGGCTTTGCAACAGTGCATAAAACATTTTTTGGAAATAGTTAACTATTTTTGTTTCCCTTTCTAAAGAAATATATCTGTATTTTTTTTATTCTTTTATTTGGGACATTAATCCTTTTAAGATCTGCTGATGCACTTTAAGATTATTACCCGAATAGTATATTTATAAACTATCCTGTCTGTTTATCAGATCTTAAATTGTTTTTCCATTTTAGTTTTCTAGAATTTCTGGCTTTCCCCTGACATGTTTCTAACACCCTAATGTGTTAAAAGTTTGGGAACTTATTTGATTAATTTGTGTGAAACACTTCTTTGTCGTGTAACATTTAAAAATCTTGGTTCTTTCACAGAGAGCATAATCTCTCCCTTGATACCCAGACTACATATCCAGCTATTTATCTTGTATCTCCACTTGGATATCTAATAGGCAACTCACACTTAATACATCCAAAACAGAACTTTTGATTCTAATATCTCCTACCCCAACCTGCCCCTTCCACGTTCTTCCCATTTGAGTAAATAGAAGATCCTTCTTCTAGCTAAGCTCAAGAGACTTAACCCTTCTATTTCTTTTAAGCATTACCCCAAGCCATGAAATCTTATTGGTTCTCCCTTCAGAGCTGTTCAGAATCTGACCATTTCTCACTGTCTCCATTGCTGCCAACCTGGTCTAATCTACCATTACCTCTCCCTTGTATTATTAAAATATCTTCCTACCTCTTATCCCTGCTTTTGTCCTATTCCTGTCAGTCTGGCTCTAGTCTGTTTTACACACTTCAGGCAAAGTGATTCTTTTAAATACTAACTGGGATCATGCCACTCTTCAGCTCAATAACCTGCAAGAGCTTCCCATCTCACTCAGAGTGACTTTTTTCCTCTCCCAATCATAATGTAGTCACTGACGAAAACTAAACTACTGCTAGTTGTTAACTTGATAGCAGGAAGTGCTATTTATGTTTGTGTGTTTAAACACACAACTTAGGAAAACTAATAAGATTTAAACATCACTTTCACTCATGGCTTAAAAATATTATAAAAAATAGGTTTACCTACTTTGTCCCATTCACATTTTAATTAAAATTTTTTGATTTTTCCTATTTTCAAACCATAGACCATACAATTAAAATGGAGTATTTTTTTCTTGTAACAATAAAACACAAAACAAGAATAACACCCAAGCATATCTGTTGACCTTGTGACAAGTTCAAGATTACCTTGTACTGTGCAAAAATGCTTTTGATGTGTCAATGGCTTGTCAAAAGATTATACTTTATTATTTATTTGAAAAAAGATAGATGATGCTTCTGAGGTCAGCAGACAATGGGCTGAACAAGAGAAGGGTTATGGCTGCTGTAGCAGTGCCACAGTTTTTACTTCCATGAAGAACAGTGCTTTCTTTGCTAGCTGGGGAAATTGCTTGAGGCCAGAGAAGACAAGCTTCCTGGTGGGGACAGGAGTCTTCACAGAATTTTCGGAGGGAGCTCTTAATATCAGAGCTAAAGGAAACATTGTACTGTAACCATTGGATTTCACGGGGAGTGGATGATCACAGAAAGGTGGGTATAAGCTGAAGCTCTGAGAAGAAAATTGCTCAAAAGGAGTATTTGGAGATGTTTTGCTGGAAGCTGAGATTTGCTAATTGTTAGATGAATAAAACAAATCTTATTTGTTTAAAATAATGTTTAAGAGAAAGAAAGATGAGTAGTTCAGTTTTTGCATGTTAATTCTTTTTATTGTGGTAAAATAGATATTACATAAAATTTACCATTTTAACCACTTAAGTGTACATTTCTGGGTATTAAGTATATTCACATTATTGTGCAACTATCACCACCATCCATCTCCAGAATGCTTTTCATCTTCTCCAACTGAAACTGTACCTATTAAATATTTATTCCCCATTCCTCCCTCTCCCTGGCTTCTGGCAATCAACATTTTATTTTTTTGTCTCTGTGAATATGACTATTTTAGATACCTAATATAACTAGAATCATAAAGTATTTGTCTTTTCTTGACTGGCTTATTTCACTTAGCATAATGACTTCAGGGTTCATCCATGTTGTAGCACGTATCAAAATTTCTTTCCTTTTTAAGGCTGAATGATATTCCATTTTATGTATATGCCACATTTTGTTTACCCATTAATTTGTTGATGGATACTTGGGCTGTTCCACCTTTGGCTATTATGAATAATGCTGCTATGAACATAGATATTTAAAATCTGTTTGAGTCTCTGCATTCAGTTCTTTTGGGTATATACCCAGAAGTGGAATTGCTGGATTATATGGTAATTCTATTCTTAATATTTTGAGGAATGACCATAACATTTTCCATAGTAGCTGCATTATTTTACATTCCCACCAGCAATGCACAAGAGTTCCAATTTCTCCACATTCGTATCAACACTTTTTTTTTTTTTAATAACAGCCATCCTAGTGGATGTGAAATAGTATCTTATTATGGTTTTGATTTGCATTTTTCTGATGGTTAGTGACATTGAACACCTTTTCATTTGCTTTTTGGCCATTTGTATATCTTTCTTGGAGACATGTCCATTCAATTCTTTCCCCATTTTAAAATCAGGTTGTTTATTTTCTAGTTGAGTTTTAGGAGTTCTTTATATATTCTGAATATCAGTCCCTATCAGATATGTTTTTCTCTTATTCTGTGAGTTGATATTTTACTCTTAAAATTTAGTTCTTAATTTTGATGAAGTTCAACTTATCTATTTTTTTCTTCTGTTTCCTGTGCTTTTGGTGTCATAGCCAAGAAATCATTGCAAAATCCAGTGTCATTAAGCTTTTCCCCTATATTTTCTTCTAAGAGTTCTATAGTTTTAAAGCTTATGTTTAAGTGCTTGATTCACTTTTAATTAATTTTTGTATATGGTGTAAGGGTCCAGCTTCATTTTTTTTTCATGTGGATATCCAGTTCTTCTTCCATCACCATTTGTTGAAAAGACTGTCCTTTTCCTGTTGAATGGTCTTGGCACCCTCATTGAAAATCATTTGACCATATATGCGAGGGTTTGTTTCTGGGCTCTTTAGTCCATTGGTCTTTATGTCTATCTTTATGTCAGTATCATACCGTTTTGATTACTGTAGCTTGGTAGTAAAATTTGAAATCAGGAAGTGTGAGACCTCCACCTTTGTTCTTTTCCAAGATTGTTTTGACTATTCAGGGTCCCTTGAGACTCCATATGAATTTTAGGATGGATTTTTCAATTCATGCAAAAAATATCATTGGGATTTTAATTCAGGGATTGCACTGAATCTGTAGATTGCTTTGGGTAGTATTGACATCTTAACAATACTACTTTGGGTAGTACTGACATCTTCCAGTCCATGAATATGGGGTGTCTTTCCATTTATTTGTGTTTTATTTAATTTCTTTTATCAATGTTTTAGAGTTTCAGAGTTCAAGTCTTTCACCTGCTTGGTTAAGTTTATTCCTAAGTACTTTTTCTTTTTGATGCTATTGTAAATAGAATTGCTGTCTTTATTTCCTTTTATGATTTTGCATTGTTAGTGTATAAAAATGAAACTAAGTTTTCTGTGTTGGTTTTTGTATCCTTCAACTTTGCTGAATTCATTTATTGGTTCTAATATGATTTTTTTTAGTGGAATCTTTAGGGTTTCTTTATATAAGATTTTGTCATCTATAAACTGTGATAATTTTATGTCTTCCCCCCCCACCCCCCCAGTTTTCATGCCTTTTATTTCTTTTTCTTGCCTAATTGTTCCGGCTAGGACTTCCAGTACTATGTTGAGTAGAAGTGGCAAAAGTGGGCATGTTTGTCTTGTTCCTGATCTTAGAGGAAAAGCTTTCAGTTTTTCTTAATTGAGTATGATGTTAGCTGTGGGTTTTTCTTATATGGCTTTTATTATGTTGAGGTAGTTTCTTTCTAGTGCATGTTTTATCTCACAGGTTCCTTTGAAAGGGTACCAGAATATGTATGACTGGAATAATGAATTGGTTGCATATTAAGTGGGCAATTTTGGACAAGTCACTTACTCTCTGGATTTAACTTTCTTCATTTCAGAAATAATTAGATTGGGTTGATTTGGGGAATCTCAAACTTTTGTGTGCATGGGAACTACCTGGGGAGGTTGTTGAAAACATTTTGAGTTAGTAGGTCTGTATGGGGTCCAGTGGTTTGCATTTTAATATCTCAGGCTATTTTGATGTGGGTGAGTTTGTTCTCTCCAACCCTTTTTTGATCCTAAAATGCTGTGAAATATCCTCCAATGAGAGGTGACTGGGCGTTCATAAGAGGCAATGAAATACGGATACTGGTGGTTGAATTAGGGATTGTTTATTATTCTGAGCAATGCCTGCATTTTTGGAGTAGCTGCTTCCCGAGATTCTGGCATGTTGGAAAAAGACTAGGAATTATAAAGTGTAGACTCATTATTTGAAAGTGTGAGAAGAATAGCTGGCTCCAGAAGTAGTTGGTGTGAGGTGATTCAGGGAGGAAAGAGCTTTTGGGAAATAGAGGCAGAAGAGGGCCTAGGGAACAATTTTCCCCAGAGAGGTTGCTAGTGGGGTCATAGTGCCCTTTGATTTATTAGCAAGAAGTCCTTGGTGGGACGGTTTCCGGTGGGGGAATTCCAAAGAACAGTGTTGGGAATCAGAGGGAAGAAATGTTACAATAGGTGAAAAACTGATGACCAATGTGCATATATAAACATGCACACCCTTATGGGTAAAATTAGTGTAAATATTTGTGCAAAATCAGTAGCTGCTTTACTATATTTATTTACATGGTCGAAGAATTCAGAGTTCATAAAAAATAAAATGAAAAGTGTAAGTCTCTCTCCCATCATTCCCCAAAGGAACAAAAAAACTTTTATTTTTAGTTCTCTTAACGTTAAATAATTTACCTGCACTATTTTTAGATCCATCAACCTAAGACATTATCTTTTGTCTGCCTGTTACGAAATGTGAAGAATATATTATACTATGTTATGCTCCTTCCTTTCTTCCCTCTATCTCTTGATTTTCATTTCTTATATATTTTAAATTTTCTGGTAGTTTTATCAGGAATGTACAGTTAAAACAGACTTGGAGAGGGAGGGCATAGGTTTAGAATTATGTGGTAATTTGCTGTCTTCTATGTCTGGGGAGACCCGGAAGGACAGCTCAAACACACGTACCTCCCTTTGATGAGCTGCAAAGAGCTGCTGTCAGCATACAAGGCCGTGGAAGTGAGGGATGGAGAGAAATTTTGTGAAGGCAAAAAATTGCATTATTTCTTCTCTATTATTTTTTAAAGGTGAGCAGGGACCAGAGGATGAAGTATCTATTAGAATTTTGTTCTGGTTATAGTGCGAAACCACTGATGAGTTTTAAACAAGGCAATAACATTATACGATTTGTATATATATATATATATTTTTTTAATTTTTTAAAAAAATTAATTAATTAATTTATGGCTGTGTTAGATCTTCATTTCTGTGCGAGGGCTTTCTCTAGTTGTGGCAAGCGGGGGCCACTCTTCATTGCGGTGCGCGGACCTCGCACTATCACGGCCTCTCTTGTTGCGGAGCACAGGCTCCAGACGCGCAGGCTCAGCAATTGCGGCTCATGGGCCCAGCTGCTCTGCGGCATGTGGGATGTTCCCAGACCAGGACTCGAACCCGTGTCCCCTGCACCGGCAGGCAGACTCTCAACCACTGCGCCACCAGGGAAGCCCACGATTTATATTTTAAGAAGATCATTCTGGCAGCTTTATAGATGGACTGCAGAGGGGCAAGAGTGGCAGCAAGGGGACCAGTTAAGAGATGCTCACAGTTGTCCAGGGCAGAGTCTGTGTGGCCCTGCACTAAGGTGGTAGCAGAGGAATTACAGGGAAGTAGTTGATTTGGGGTATATTTTAGGGGTGGAGCCTCCACATTGTTGATGATGTGGTGGGGTGGGTGAGCTAGAAAAGGAGAGGAATCATGGCAGACAGAATGATGGCCTCCCAAAGATGTCCACATCCTAATCCCAGAAACTGTGAATATGTTACCTTATGTGGTGGTAAAAGGTGGTTCTGATCACCAGATTCTAATGTGTGGAGGAGGTTTCCCAAAGCAACAAGCAGTTCTCAGGACACCAGCAGGGTATCTGAGACTGCAACTCAGTTCTGACATTATTTACCTGGAGTTAGTGTCAGATCCCACAAGCTAAGGGCTCAGTCCTAAAGGACTGCCCCTCTCCCCACCACTTCAGATGCCAGTTGCAAACCCAGGTTATCACCTGTGCTTCTGACTGACTGGCTATAAATAAGAGGTTCCCATGACCTCCTCCTTGGGTTTGATTAATTTGCTTAGAGCAACTCACAGAACTCAGAGAGACATTTTGCTTACTAGATCACTGGTTTATTATAAAAGCATACAACTCAGGAACAGCTAGACAGAAGAGATACAGAGGGCAAGGTATGGGGAAAGGGTGTGGAGCCCTTACGCCCTCTCCGAGCGCACCACTCTCCCCGAATCTCCATGTGTTCACCAACCCAGAAGCTCTCTGAACCTCTTTTTCTGTTGTTTTTATGGAGGCTTCATTGCATAGGACTGGTTGATGAAATCATTGGCCATTGAACCTCTAGCCTCTCTCCCTTCCCCAGAGGTCAAAGGGTGGAACTGAAAGTTCCAACTCTCCCTTCAAGGTTGGTTCCCCAGCAACCAGCCCCCATCCTTAGGTGCTTTCCAAAAGTCACCTCATTAACAAAAACTTAGTTGTGGTGAAAAAGGGCTTGTTATGAATAACAGGACACCTTTATGGCTCTGAAGTACTTTCAGGAACTAAGGACAGAGACCAAATATTATGACAAAAGATTCTCCTATTGCTCTTATTGCCCAGGAAATTCCCAGGGAGCTGTGAGCCAGGAACTGTGGATGAAGATCAAATATATATGAAAAAATATTTTGGTCATCTGACCAAATATACATATTTCTTATAAATCACAATATTTCACATGGCAGAATAGACTTTGTAGATGTGATTAAGTTAAGGATCTTGAGATGGGGAGTTTATCCTGGAATATTTGAGCGGGCAGTGTCATCACAGGGTCCTTACAGCAATGAGAGTCAGAGAAGGAGATGTCATGACGGAAACAGAGGTTGGAGAGATGCGAGGAAGGATTGTTACCGAGCCGGCTGCCCGACGTGTACAGAAGCCAGTACTATGGCGCTGGCTTTGGAGGAAAGAAAGAGCTTTATTGCGAGGTTAACCAGCAAGGGGACAGAAGGCAGGACTCAAATCTGTCTCTCCCATCCAGGGTTCAGGGCAAAATTTAAGGGCGAACTTGGCAAAAGCTGATTGGCTAGTCTCAAATCAGTCCATCTGGAAGCCGATTTTCCTTATTGAAGGACTTCTCACTTTGTAAAGGGCTCCAGTGGCAACATTTCTATTCTTTGAGTTTTGCAAACTCAAGATTCTTGGTTCCGGGGTCATCCTGGAGCCGTGGGTTCCCATCTTGCACGTGCACATTGCTGTCTCTGTAAAATAACTACAGGTTTAAACAATCAACAACCTGTTTTAAGGAAGCAAAGCCAGTTTAAGCTGGTCAGTGTTTTATGTGCTGTTTCAATTTCCCCCTATTTCTTTATACATTCCTCAATCTTGAAGGAAATAGGGTGATATCACTCTAGGTGCTTCCTGCTGATTAGGAGCGTGGATTTTTATAAGAGGAATGAAATTGTTTTGCACTTAATTGTAAATATTCACAAGTCCCACCTTGAACTCTTAAGTCTTAGGCAATCATCATGCGTGTAGGGAGGCCTTCTAAATATATGAGACAGACAACACATACAAAATTTGATGAGTCCTGTGAAGGTGTCTACAAATACCAGCAAATATCTGTAATTTCACATGGCTTTGGGCATGACAGTCAAGTCTATTTGCCAACCATCTCCTGGTTCTGTCCCTCGGTTTTGCACCCCTTTTATTTTGGGGGCGGCCTGCTTTTTGGATTGTTTCTGGCCAGATCAGGCAATTTTATATTACCCTTTCATTGGTCCTTTGCATTTGTGGACCAAAAATAAACTTCTGTAGCCAGTGATTGGTTAGGTCACGCCCCTAATGGTTTCCTTGATGTGGATGGATAATAACTCTTTCCGTTAAATGCTCAGGTATAAGCACTAGTCCCTGTTCATTATAAATCCAGCCTTCTTTGGTTGTTTGGTACTGATCATCTAAGTCTCAAGTCAGCATGAAATCCCGCTTCGTCTGCTTTCTCTAGATCCATTTCCCAATACTGAGGTTTAAACAGGGATAGGTCCACACTCGGAATGAGTGCTTGGGCCTTAGGATGGGGATTTTTGGTTCTGGCTGCCTGTTTTGTGCCCTGATCAGCCAAATTATTTCCTTTAGCTATAGAACTATCAGTCTTTTGGAGGCCCAGGCAATGTACTATGGCTACTTCTTCCATCATTATAACAGAGTCTAATCAGGCCAGTATCTCCTCCGCGTGTTTAACTTCTTTTCTTCCTGATGTTAGTGAGACCCCTCTCTTCCCATATGGCCCCATGAGCATGCACGACAGAGAAGGCATACTTAGAATCAGTATAAATGGTGACCTTTTATTTAGCCCCAAGGCACAGGGCCCTCTTGAGGGCTATGAGCTCTGCCTCTTGGACAGATGTACCTGGAAGGAGGGCTTCCACTTCTAAGGCTTCCTGATGAGTTACTACTGCATACTCAGCCTTTTAGAGTCCCTGGTCTATGAAGATTCTCCCATCTGTAAACATTTCTATATCTGGATTTTCAGTCAGGTTGGGTCTGCTAGAATAGACTTCTTCAATATTTGTGTACAGTCCACAAGCCACGGAATACAGGCAGCCTCTAGAAGCTGGAAAAGGTAAGGAAACAGATTTTCTCCTAGAGCCCCCCCAGAGAAACTGCCCTGCTGACACCTTCAGTTTAGGCTCTAGACTTTGATTTTGGACTTTTGACCTCCAGAAGTGTAAGAAAATTATTTGTATCCTCTTAAGTCACAAAATCATAGAAATTTGTTACAGCAGTAATAGGAAATTAATATAGGAGTCAAGAATGACAATAAGGCTTTTTCCTGGGGAATAGTGCTACTATTTCCCAATATGGGAAAGGCTGGGGAGGAAAGAAGGCTAAGAGAAAACTGAACCTGTCCCCTTCAAGTGGACAGTTGGTCATCATACAGATAAGTTGATGGGCGAGTTGGCCCTGGTCTCAGGGGCAGGTCAGGATACGATGGAAATGTGGGAGCCACCAACATATAAATGGTATTTAGAGACCTGGGGTTTACACCCCTGGAGAAAGCATATTACATTAAAATCATGGAAAGACAGCTTAGTAACTTCCAAACAGAGGCCACATACAGACTTATTCCCCCTCATTTCTTGCTGTTTAAATTACAGTTGTTTTCTTTTGAGTCACCAAATGACAGTTCAAAAGATAATAAGAACCTGCCACTTTGGAAGGAAAAAAAAACCCAACATTAAGCAACCTTTTAAAAGATCAAATTTCTGGAGTGTGCAGATAGTTGCAGTATTTCTTTCTTCATTTTTTTTTTTTTTTTTGAAGAATACATATGGGCTCATTTAACAGATTTAAGCCTATAGTTTAATTTGGAGGGATTTTTATGGGTATAAATTTTTAAGAATTTGCTTCTTGTCAGGTGGATAACCTTTAACTTTTGAGAGAACCATACTCCCCTTTTCTGATGGTACTGGTTGCTTCATGTTGTTTTGTTTCAAGGGCTTTGGTGACAATTGACAGTGAGCTTTGAAATTAAGGTTAAATTTTGTGTAAAGGCAACACATCTAGAGGAATCTATATACATTCATATATCTCCTGAACAGATAGATCAAGGGTTCTCAACCATGGACAGTTTTACATTCCCCAGGGGACATTTAACAATGTCGGGAGATATTTTTGGATGTCGAGATGGGGATGGGATACTACTGGCATTTCGTGGGTAGAGGCCAGGCATGCTGCCAAACATACCACAGTGTACAGGACAGCCCCCAACCCCTACCCACATCAAAGATGTACTCAGCCTAAAATGTCAATAGTGCAGAGGTTGGCAGACCCTGTAATAGAACTTGTAAACCTACAGGTTAGGAAAATGGGAACTGTTATCTTTCTGTCCCTTAACATATATGCTCTTCCTACATAAATCTGGTTGCACACTGAGCTGGCAGACTTTGTTTTGCTGCCCTGATGTAAGTACTACAACATTCTTGCAGATTCTGTAATTTTGATTTTGTGAGGAACTGGCTAATTTAGTGTTAACTGGAATGGAAGGCACAAAGAAGGATTTGAAGTCAATTTAAATGGCTTTTTGGGGGGCTAAAATGAAAGTGTTAAATTTATTATAGTCATATTTTAGGAAAAAATTTCATATTCTGTAAGCAGTTTTTATTTTGGACTACTTATCAAGTAGTACTAACATTGTGCCCTTGCTAGTCATGACTAATTAAATACTGCCCTGGTGTAGTTATTTGCTTATTTCAGGTAAAAAAAAAAGTCACTTGATATAACTATAATTGAAATAAAATAAAATTGTAAAAATTGCTTTGCTTCTTATTCTTTGCCACTATTGAAATAGAAGCGTTGTGATTTTAAAAAAGTATGTTGAGGAAAAGTCTACTTCCTGTCATTTACTAACTTAAGTAGCAGCCCAAGAAACAGATGTAGGAATGAAGAGATTTGTACAATGATCTTGAGTCTTTTCATTCCTAGATTTTGCAATATGAACTTTAATTACTAAATTGGTTAGAGACTTTGAGAAACCTACATTATTTAGTAGGATGGGGGATATACCTTAATTTCTGCAATTTAAGATTAAACCTCTAAGTGTAAATTAGTGCAGCCACTACGGAACAGTATGGAGGTTCCTTTAAAAACTAAAAATAGTTACCATATGATCCTGCAATCCCACTCCTGGATACGTATCCAAAGAAAACTGTAATTTGCAAAGATACATGCACCCCAATGTTCATAACAGCACTATTTACAGTAGCCAAGACATGGAAACAACCTAAGTGTCCATTGACAGATGAATGGATAAAGAAGATGTGGTACATATATACAATGGAATATTAGCCATAGTAAAGAATGAAATAATGCCATTTGCAGCAACATGGATGGACCTAGAGATTATTATATTAAGTGAAGTAAGTCAGACATAGAAAGACAAATATCATATAATATCACTTATATGTGAAATCTAAAAAAATGATATAAATGAACTTATTTACAAAACAGAAATAGACTCATAGACATAGAAAACAAACTTATGGTTACCAGAGGGGATAGTGGGGGTTGGTGAGGGGGACATAAAGTATGAGTTTGGGATTAACATATACACACTACTATGTATAAAATAGATAAACAACAAGGACCTACTGTATAGCACAGGGAACTATATTCAATGTCTTGTAATAACCTATAATAGAAAAGAATCTGAAGAAGAATATATATATGCACACACACACATATATATGATACATATAAATAACTGAATCACTTTGCTGTACACCTGAAGCTAACACAACTTTGTAAATTAGCTATACTTCGATTTAAAAAATGGTTAAAAATAAAAAAGAGAAATATTTAGAAGTTGTATGTTTTAATTCTCCAGGGGAATTAAGAAATTGAGAAAATGGGCTAAATGTTTCTTGTTAATAAAGAGAAGAAAAATCCAGTAAAAAAAAAGATTAGACCCCTAAGATGATAGATACAGTTAGAAAATTAAAATCATGAGGTGTATACCTTTAAAAATTCCTAAAATGAGGTATATGACAATGTATACCTAAAAGCAGTGACCAGTTTGAAATATTAAAAGTAGTTAAGGTAGCACGACTTTCAGAATATGAAGATGACTTTTGGGAAATCAATGATAAGCATTGTATTGTTTCTTAGGAATACTTAATATAGATACATTAATGCTTTTAACCCGTGTGGTTTGTTAAAGAACTAACATCTTCATTTGCTAATCATTCTTTTGTAATTTTAACACATATATACAAGACATACGAAAATGATGTTCTTGGACTTGAATTTTTTTTTTTTTAACATCTTTATTGGAGTATTATTGCTTTACAATGGTGTGTTAGTTTCTGCTGTGTAACAAAGTGAATCAGCTATACATATACATACATCCCCATATACCCTCTCTCTTGCGTCTCCCTCCCACCCTCCCTATCCCACCCCTCTAGGTGGACACAAAGCACCGAGCTGATCTCCCTGTGCTATGTGGCTGCTTCCCACTAGCTATCTATTTTGCATTTGGTAGTGTATATGTGTCCATGCCACTCTCTCACTTCGTACCAGCTTACCCTTCCCCCTCCCCTTGTCCTCAAGTCCATTCTCTATGTCTGCATCTTTATTCCTGTCCTGCCCCTAGGTTCTTCAGAACCATTATTATTATTATTATTTTTTAGATTCCATATATATGTGTTAGCATAGGGTATTTATTTTTCTCTTTCTGACTTGCTTCACTCTGTATGACAGACTCTATGTCCATCCACCTCACTACAAATAACTCAATTTCGTTTCTTTTTATGGCTGAGTAATATTCCATTGTATACATATGCCACATCTTCTTCATCCATTCATCTGTCAATGGACACTTAGGTTGCTTCCATGTCCTGGCTATTGTAAATAGAGCTGCAAGGAATATTGTTTTACATGACTCTTTTTGAATTATGGTTTTCTCAGGGTATATGCCCAGTAGTGGGATTGCTGGGTCGTATGGTAGTTCTATTTTTAGTTTTTTGAGGAACCTCCATACTGTTCTCCATAGTGGCTGAATCAATTTGCATTCCCACCAACAGTGCAAGAGGGCTCCCTTTTCTCCACACCTTCTCCAGCATTTATTGTTTATAGATTTTTTGATGATGGCCATTCTGACCTGTGTGAGGTGATAACTCATTGTGGTTTTGATTTGCATTTCTCTAATGATTAGTGATGTTGAGCATCCTTTCATGTGTTTGTTGGCAACCTGTATATCTTCTTTGGAGAAATGTCTATTTAGGTCTTTGGCCCATTTTTGGATTTGTTTGTTTGTTTTTTTGATATTGAGCTGCATGAGCTGCTTGTATACTTTGGAGATTAATGCTTTGTCAGTTGCTTCGTTTGCCAATATTTTCTCCCATTCTGAGGGTTGTCTTTTCATCTTGTTTATGGTTTCCTTTGCTGTGCAAAAGCATGTAAGTTTCATTAGGTCCCATTTGTTTATTTTTGTTTTTATTTCCATTTCCCTAGGAGCTGGGTCAAAAAGGACCTTGCTGTGATTTATGTCATAGAGCATTCTGCCTGTGTTTTCCTCTAAGAGTATTATAGTGTCTGGCCTTACATTTAGGTCTTATTCCATTTTGAGTTTACTTTTGTGAATGGTGTTAGGGAGTGTTCTAATTTTATTCTTTTACATGTAGCTGTCCAGTTTTCCCAGCACCACTTATTGAAGAGGCTGTCTTTTCTCCATTTTATATACTTGCCTCCTTTATCAAAGATAAGGTGACCATATGTGCTTGGGTTTATCTCTGGGCTTTCTATCCTGTTCCATTGATCTATATTTCTGTTTTCATGCCATATTGTCTTGATTACTGTAGCTTTGTAGTATAGTCTGAAGTCAGGGAGCCTGATTCCTCCAGCTCTGTTTTTCTTTCTCAAGATTGCTTTGGCTATTTGGGGTCTTTTGTATTTCCATACAAATTGTGAAATTTTTTTGTTCTAGTTCTGTGAAAAACACCATTGGTAGTATGATAAGGATTGCATTGAATGTGTAGATTGCTTTGGGTAGTGTAGTCATTTTCCCAATGTTGATTCTTCCAATCCAAGAACATGGTATATCTCTCCATCTGTTTGTGTCATCTTTAATTTCTTTCATCAGTGTCTTATAGTTTTCTGCATACAGGTCTTTTGTCTCCTTAGGTAGGTTTATTCCTAGGTATTTTATTCTTTTTGTTGCAGTGGTAAATGGGAGTGTTTCCTTAATTTCTCTTTCAGATTTTTCATCACTAGTGTATAGGAATGCAAGAGATTTCTGTGCATTAATTTTGTATCCTGCTACTTTACCAAATTCATTGATTAGCTCTAGTAGTTTTCTGGTAGCATCTTTAAGATTCTCTATGTATAGTATCATGTCATCTGCAAACAGTGACAGTTTTACTTCTTCTTTTCCAATTTGGATTCCTTTTATTTCTTTTTCTTCTCTGACGGCTGTGGCTAACACTTCCAAAACTATGTTGAATAATAGTGGTGAGAGTGGGCAGCCTTGTCTTGTTCCTGATCTTAGTGGAAATGCTTTCAGTTTTTCACCATTGAGGACGATGTTGGCTGTGGATTTGTCATATATAGCCTTTATTATGTTGAGGTAAGTTCCCTCTATGCCTATTTTCTGGAGGGTTTTTTATCATAAATCGGTGTTGAATATTGTTGAAAGCTTTTTCTGCATCTTTTGAGATGATCATATGGTTTTTCTCCTTCCATTTGTTAATATGGTGTATCACATTGATTGATTTGCATATATTGAAGAATCCTTGCATTCCTGGGATAAACCCCACTTGATCATGGTGTATGATCCTTTTAATGTGCTGTTGGATTCTGTTTGCTAGTATTTTGTTGAGGATTTTTGCATCTATGTTCATCAGTGATATTGGCCTGTAGTTTTCTTTCTTTGTGACATCTTTGTCTGGTTTTGGTATCAGGGTGATGATGTCCTTGTAGAATGCGTTTGGGAGTGTTCCTCCCTCTGCTATATTTTGTAAGAGTTTGAGAAGGATAGGTGTTAACTCTTCTCTAAATGTTTGATAGAATTCACCTGTGAAGCCATCTGGTCCTGGACTTTTGTTTGTTGGAAGATTTTTTATCACTGTCTCAATTTCAGTGCTTGTAATTGGTCTGTTTATATTTTCTGTTTCTTCCTGGTTCAGTCTCAGAAGCTTGTGCTTTTCTAAGAATTTGTCCATTTCTTCCAGGTTGTCCATTTTATTGGCATACAGTTGCTTGTAGTAATCTCTCATGATCCTTTGTATTTCTGCAGTGTAAGCTGTTAATTCTCCTTTTTCATTTCTAATTCTATTGATATGAGTCTTCTCCCTTATTTTCTTGATGAGTCTGGCTAATGATTTATCAATTTTGTTTATCTTCTCGAAGAACAAGCTTTTAGTTTTATTGATCTTTGCTATTGTTTCCTTCATTTCTTTTTCATTTATTTCTGATCTGATCTTTATGATTTCTTTCCTTCTGCTAGCTTTGGGCGTTTTTTGTTCTTCTTTCTCTAATTGCTTTAGGTGTAAGTTTAGGTTGTTTATTTGAGATGTTTCTTGTTTCTTGAGGTAGGACTGTATTGCTATAAACTTCCCTCTTAGAACTGTTTTTGCTGCATTCCATAGGTTTTGGGCCGTCGTGTTTTCATTGTCATTTGTTTCTAGGTATTTTTTGATTTCCTCTTTGATTTCTTCAGTGATCTCTTGGTTATTTAGTAGTGTATTGTTTAGCCTCCATGTGTTTGTATTTTTTACAGATTTTTTTTCCTGTAATTGATATCTAGTCTTATAGCATTGTGGTCAGAAAAGATACTTGATACGATTTCAATTTTCTTAAATTTACCAAGGCTTGCTTTGTGACCCCAAGATATGATCTATCCTGGAGAATGTTCCATGAGCACTTGAGAAGAAAGTGTAATCTGCTGTTTTCAGATGGAATGTCCTATAAATATCAATTAAGTCCATCTTGTTTAATGTATCATTTAAAGCTTGTGTTTCCTTATTTATTTTCATTTTGGATGATCTGTCCATTGGTGAAAGTGGAGTGTTAAAGTCCCCTACTATGATTTTATTACTGTCGATTTCCCCTTTTATGACTGTTAGCATTTGCTTTATGTATTAAGGTGCTCCTATGTTGGGTGCATAAATATTTACAATTGTTATATCTTCTTCTTGGATTGATCCCTTGCTCATTATGTAGTGTCCTTCTTTGTCTC
Organism: Balaenoptera ricei; assembly: GCF_028023285.1. Lineage (NCBI taxonomy): Eukaryota > Metazoa > Chordata > Mammalia > Artiodactyla > Balaenopteridae > Balaenoptera > Balaenoptera ricei. The sequence continues at coordinate 92,040,982 of NC_082645.1, forward strand.
TTGTAATAGTCTTTATTTTAAAGTTTATTTTCTCTGATATGAGAATTGCTACTCCAGCTTTCTTTTGATTTCCACTTGCATGGAATATCTTTTTCCATCCCCTCACTTTCAGTCTGTATGTGTCCCTAGGTCTGAAGTGGGTCTCTTATAGACAGCACATGTCCGGATCTTGTTTTTGTATCCATTCAGCCAGTCTGTGTCTTTTGGTGGGAGCATTTAATCCATTTACATTTAAGGTAGTTATCATTATGTATGTTCCTATTACCATTTTCTTAATTGTTTTGAGTTTGTTATTGTAAGTCTTTTCCTTCTCTTGTGTTTCCTGCCTAGAGAAGTTCTTTTAGCATTTGTTGTAGAGCTTGTTTCGACGTGCTGAATTCTCTTAGGTTTTGCTTATCTGTAAATGTTTTAATTTCTCTGTCAAATCTGAATGATATCCTTGCTGGCTAGAGTAATCTTGGTTGTAGGTTATTCCCTTTCATCACTTTAAATATGTCCTGCCACTCCCTTCTGGCTTGCAGAGTTTCTGCTGAAAGATCAGCTGTTAACCTTATGGGGATTCCCTTGTATGTTAATTGTTGCTTTTCCCTTGCTGCTTTTAATACTTTTTCTTTGTATTTAATTTTTGGTAGTTTGATTAATATGCGCCTTGGCTTGTTTCTCCTTGGACTTATCCTGTATGGGACTCTCTGCGCTTCCTGGACTTGATTGACTATTTCCTTACCCATATTAGGGAAGCTTTCAACTATAATCTCTTCAAACATTTTCTCAGTCCCTTTTTTTTCTCTTCCTCTCCTGGGACCCCTATAATTCGAATGTTGGTGTGTTTAATATTGTCCCAGAGGTCTCTGAGATTGTTCTCAATTCTTTTCATTCTTTTTTCTTTATTCTGCTGTGTGGTAGTTATTTCCACTATTTTATGTTCCAGGTCACTTATCCGTTCTTCTCCCTTAGTTATTCTGCTATTGATTCCTTCTAGAGAATTTTTAATTTCATTTACTGTGTTGTTCATCATTGTTTGTTTGCTCTTTAGTTCTTCTAGGTCCTTGTTAAATGTTTCTTGTGTTTTCTCCATTCTATTTCCAAAATTTTGGATCATCTTTACTATCATTACTCTGAATTGTTTTTCATATTGACTGACTATTTCCTCTTCATTTGTTTGGTCTGGTGGGTTTGTACCTTGCTCCTTCATCTGCTGTGTATTTCTGTCTTCTCATTTTGCCTAACTTACCATGTTTTGGGGTCTCCGTTTCACAAGCTGCAAGTTCATAGTTCCCGGTGTTTTTGGTGTCTGCTCCCAGTGGGTAAGGTTGGTTCAGTGGATTGTGTAGGCTTCCTGATGGAGGGGACTAGTGCCTGTGTTCTGGTGGATGAGGCTGGATCTTGTCTTTCTGGTGGGCAGGACCGCGTCCAGTGGTGTGTTTTGGGGTGTCTGTGAACTTATGATTTTAGGCAGCCTCTCTGCTAATGGGTGGGTTTGTGTTCCTGTCTTGCTAGTTGTTTGCCATGGGGTGTCCAGCACTGTAGCTTGCTGGTTGTTGAGTGGAGCTGGGTCTTAGTGTGGAGATGGACATCTCTGGGAGAGCTTTTGTCATCTGATGTTATGTGGGGCCGGGAGGTCTCTGGTGGACCAATGTCCTGAACTTGGCTGTCCCACCTCAGAGGCTCAGGCCTGTCGCTGGCCAGAGCACCAAGACCCTGTCAGCCACACGGCTCAGAAGAAAAGTGAGAAAAGAAAGAAAGAAAGGAAGAATATGAAATAAAGTTATTAAAATAGAAAAAAATTATTAAAAATAAAAAAGTAAAAAGAGTAATAAAAAAAAAAGAGAAAGAAACAAGAGAGCAACCAAACCAAAAAATAAATCCTCCAGTGATAACAAGCGCTAAAAACTATACTTAAAAAACCCAAAAACCCAAAACCAAAAACCAAAAACAGACAGTCAGAACTCTAGGACAAATGGCAAAAGCAAAGCTATACAGACAAAATCATACAAAGAAGCGTACACATATACACTCACAAAAAGAGCAAAAGGAAAAAAAAAGAAAAATATATATATATAAAAAATTTAAAAAGGAGGAGAGCAACCAAATCAATAAACAAATCTACCAATGATAATAAGCTCTAAATACTAAACTAAGATAAACATAAAACCAGAAACAAATTAGATGCAGAAAGCAAACCCCAAGTCTACAGTTGATCCCAAAGTCTGCTGCCTCAATTTTGGGATGATTCGTTGTCTATTCAGGCATTCCACAGATGCAGGGTACATCAAGTTGATTGTGGAGATTTACTCTGCTGCTCCTGATGCTGCTGGGAGAGATTTCCCTTTCTCTTCTTTGTTCGCACAGCTCCTGGGGTTCAGCTTTGGATTTGGCCCCGCTTCTGCGTGTAGGTCACCTGAGGGTGTGTGTTCCCTGCCCAGACAGGACGGGGTTAAAGGAGAAGCTGATTAGGGGGCTCTGGCTCACTCAGGCTGGTGGGGAGGGAGGGGTACGGAATGCAGGGCGAGCCTGCGGTGGCAGAGGCTGATGTGACGTTGCAACAGCCTGAGGTGCGCCGTGGGTTCTCCCAGGGAAGTTGTCCCTGGATTACGGGACCCTGGCAGTGTGGGCTGCACAGGCTCCTGGGAGGGGAGGTGTGGAGAGTGACCTGTGCTCGCACACAGGCTTCTTGGTGGCTGCAGCAGCAGCCTTAGTGTCTCATGCCCATCTCTGGGGTCCGCGCTGATAGCTGCAGCTCGTGCCTGTCTCTGGAGCTCGTTTAGACGGTGCTCTGAATCCCCTCTCCTCGCGCACCCCGAAAAAATGGTCTCTTGACTCTTAGGCAGTTCCAGACTTTTTCCTGGACTCCTTCCCGGCAAGCTGTGGTGCACTAGCCCCTTCAGGCTGTGTTCACACCCCAGTCCTCTCCCTGGGATCTGACCAAAGCCCGAGCCTCAGCTCCCAGCCCCTGCCCACCCCGGTGGGTGAGCACAGAAGCTTCTCGGACTGGTGAGTGCTGGTTGGCACTGGATCCTCTGTGCGGGAACCTCTCTGCTTTGCCCTCCGCACCCCTGTTGCTGCGCTCTCCTCCGTGGCTCCGAAGCTTCCCCCCTCCGCCACCCACAGTCTCCGCCCGCGAAGGGCCTTCCTAGTGTGTAGAAACTTTTCCTCCTTCACAGCTCCCTCCCAGATGCGCAGGTCCCGTCTCTATTCTTTTGTCTCTGTTTTTCCTTTTTTCTTTTGCCCTACCCAGGTACGTGGGGAGTTTCTTGCCTTTGGGAAGTCTGAGGTCTTCTGCCAGAGTTCAGTAGGTGTTCCGTAGGAGTTGTTCCACATGTAGATGTATTTCTGATGTATTTGTGGGGAGGAAGGTGAACTCCACGTTTTAATCCTCCGTCATCTTGAAGGCGCCCCCCGGACTTGAATTTTTTTGGAGAAATTTGTAGTGCATATTATACCTCTTGGGTTGCAAAGTGATATTGTTTTAGTAGAAAATGTTGTTGTAAAACCCAGTGAGTGGGTTGCTTTGTACTGAGGTCTATAGTCCCCTTCTCTCCCTCCCCCTTTCTCCCCAGTTATCTTAGCTTTCTCATTTAAGCCCAAGTTATTTCAGACAATAAGTTATCTGCTGAATGATACTTTCCTCTTTAGTTCTTTTACTGGAATTTTTTTGTATCCCCAGCATTCATTCATTTATTCATTCATTCATATGCTCAATCATTTATTTAATCATCACTCAGTAAATGCTAATGAAAAGTTATATCTATATGCTTACATCTAACTGCTAAATCCACATATCTACTTGGATATATAATGTGCATATCAAACTTAATAGGTTTAAAACAGAAGTTCTGGTTTCCCACTGCCACTTTTTCCTCCTGCAGTGTTCCCCATCTCAATATATTGCTCGCTCCTTCTGGTTATTTAGGCTAAAATTTCTGGTGATTTCCTTGGTCCCCTTATTTCATTTATAACCAATATCTGATCTGTAAGCAACTCTGTTGACTCTGCTTTCACTGACTACCCAGAATCTGACCACTTCTCATCAATTCCACTGTTACGACCGAAGTCCAACCCACCATCAACTCCTGCCTGGATTATTGCAACAGCCTCTTAACTGGACTTTCTGCTTTCTCCCTTGGTCCCTCATCTTTAGTCTATTGTCAACGCAACAGCCTGAGTGAACTTTGAAAAATGGAAGGCAGATATGTCACTCTTCAGCTCAAAAACCTCAGTGACTTCCTATTTCATGAAGAGTAGAAAGCAGAGTTCTTACAGTGGCCTACAAGGTCCTATACATTTGACCCCCTGTTGCTTCCCTAACTTCAGTGCCTACGACACTCCCCTTGACTCACTCCACTTGACCCAAACTGGCCTTCTTGCAATTCTTTAACATACCAAGTATGCTCCTGCCTCAGAACTTTTGCAACCACTGTTCCCTCTGCCAGGAATTCTCTTTCCCCAGATATCCATGTGGCTTGTTCCTTCACCTCCCAATCTTTGCTCAAATGTCACCTTTTCAAAGAGTTCTTCTCTGTCCACTGTATTTAATATTATCACCTCTTTATACTATACACTCCCTTTGCCTCTTACTTACTTTATTCCTTTTACCTATAGCATTTATCACCATCCAACTTGCTTTAAATTTATTTGTTGATTCTATTTCTCCCCACTGCCCCTCAATACATACTAAAACGCAAACTCCAGAAAACCAAAGCTTCAGCTTGAAACATGGTAGACACAGTAATTATTTGTTGAATGAGTAAATGATTTCATCTGTGATGTAGAAGCCAATGAGGTCGCATATAATCTGAGGAAGTAGATGTATTTCGAAGTACTATTTTTATTTTTGTATGTCTTCAAGGTTCCATCTTATCATAAGTTCTCATTTGGAAATAAAAATGAGCTTTAATGAACCTAAAACATTCTGTAGACATAGTGAGATCTATCGTTTGCTTACTAAAATAGTCAGGATATTCTGCATAGCAGTCAGTATTCTAAATGCTAGTTTTAAAAATTATGTGACTACAGGCTGTGCAGTTGGCATTTTGAAGAATTCTATGGAAGAATTTTTCTAACATTTTTATAACATATTAGAAAAAATGAGATCACATCAATATTAGCTTTTCCACATCTAACTTTGAATAAGGTATGTGTAGTGCACATGATATTTGGTTGAGTAAAATTGTGTTACATGACAGTTGTGAGCCTCTATATCTGGGAACACACTTTAATGGTGTGACTTAGGAAGCCTAATGGCACCTGCATGTTTGTAAAATGGGAAAATCCATTTTTGGCATGGCCCCCAGTTTGAAAGTTACTCTTTGCATCCAAAAGGGCAGAATGCAACCGATCCATGGTCATAATTAAGATCAGAGCAAAGGACAGAGCCAGACACAGCTGAGAACCAGAAAACACAGAACTCTTTCTAATCCATAGATGTAGACAGAGCTGGGTTCCTGTGGACAAAAGGAGTTTCCACTCCAGTGACACAGAACTTGTGACCCACATCTTGCAGAGGGTAGTTAGGGGAAGCAGAGACCTCTTAGGAATACTGTTAGTCAAACAGCTGTGTATTTACCATGAATTCATAAGCAGAGCCTGAAACATTTCTTCAAATAGAAATAACAGAGCTGGTCTAGAGATCCCAATACAAATCAGTTCTGGGTGAGAACGGTGTTAGATCCACCAGTGAAGATCAATAGAATCAAGGTAACTCAAGAGAAGAGAGATCTGGCCTGGACAGGTCTGCTTAACCTCCCTTGATTATACATTTCCAGTTGTTTTTTAATGAGGGAGATCTGGAAATTAATATTTGAATTTACTATATGTCATTTATGGTTTGCTGTATGTAACAATGCTTAAGTGAACTGTGTAATTACTGTATCATAGTTCTCATTTTGTATTTCAGACTCATTCATTCTTGACTAATCTGTATGTGGTCATCATAAAGATCCAAGTGAAAGAACCTTCTTTTGCTCTAGATAGATATTTGAGTTGACTTGAGTCCACTGGGCTGTTGTACGTAGCATTCCAAGGACCGGAGTGGGCAGGCCAAGAAAGTAGGGCTCATCATGGAGAGTTGCCTCTCAAAGGCTTTTTCCTTTCAGGAAAGTATTAAGGTTATATAAGCAAATTAAAAAAACCTGTCGGGTAATGAGTCAAAGCCATTAAGCATGGAGCTTGATGTTTTTTGTTTTCCAAACCTTATACCCTACTTCTGTTCTTTTATTTAAATTATTTAGTGGGTGTTCAATAATTCTGGCTAGAAAGACAGAATTTGTTCTTGCTTATGATGAAAGTGTCAGCAGTGAGAGACGCACTCCTTGGAGATGCACAGTTTGGTGATATAGAAACTGATGAGGAAAAAGAACAAGGTGAATCACACCTCAGCTACTAGATTAATGCATCAAATTAAATGTTACTATTCAGGAAAGACGGCAGAAAGAAACTGCTTCCATGGTAACTGTTGTCAGAGTTGTATTTTTACTCATCTTTTGGAAAATATATGAAAGCCAAATAATATAGCTCTAGTGATACTTCTAATGATTTACTCATTTTCAAATAGCAAGAGCTCTGACGGCTTGATTTCATCTCTCTCTTGAGTTGGCATTATCAGTTTAATATCCAGCCAACGTTAATCACTGAGGGTGAATGTATAGAAGACAGTTCATATAAATGTCCAAAGATGGTTTATCAGTGAAAGTGTATTGTTACAAAGTTCTCCTGGGTGGCCGAGTGATCACTAAGGAAGATCTTAGTGTGACTCCCTCCCCCACCCTCAATAATATTAGATGTACCTTCTCTTCTTTGGCTGGTCATGAGGAATTTCACAAATACATTTTCAGTAGAGAGAACTCATGATTTATTCACTGGACTATCTGTTTGGATTATCAATGCCTATTTTCTCTCTTTCTCTTCAGTGTCTATCTTTTGTCTGTATCAGACTTTGAGAGCACTTCAAACTGAGGGGTAGGTAAGAAAAGGGAGGAAGATGAAATTGGATTCTCTTTAAAACTGGTTTATTTAGAAAAGAGCTCCATAAAAGATTTGGTCAGAAATCAGAATTCAACCTGCTATCCTTTTTTCTGTATTATCAGATTGGATAATTGAATGTTGGCTTGATTTCTTTCAGAGCAGACGTTCTATCTTTCTTGGCTAGGCTGGCACAGAGAACAAGGTCATACAGTGACCTGCTTCCTTCACTGGGAGATGCTGATCTGCTGTGACCTGTGAGAAGGCTCTGCTTTGCTGATATTTTGGTGTTGTTTCTGTAATAGCCATCTAGGCTAGGACTTCAGCTTCCTAGTTTAAGGTTAAAGGATAGATTAATTAACAAAATACCTTAGTATTTGTTGGACTTGTATGTGTTCACATGACTTACTGACCTCGTGCAATGCTTATTTTGTAATAAATTACCATTTGTTAATTCTCACAATTAAATTCTATAGTCCAAACTATAGTTTAACCCTCCAGAGTGGAAGACTTCCTGTCTTTCACTTTAAAGACATGTTTCTTAAGTCTCTATTTGTTAGCAAACACTTGGAAACACTTTGAAATTTCATCCTATTAATTCAGTCCTAGAGCTATCTGAATTCTATCTTGAAATTCTCAGAAAGACCTCTCCAGCAAGCTTTTCTTAGCTCTCTCTAGCCCTCAGCATTCTCATTCCTCATATTTAAATGTACTTGCTACCCATTCCATACACTCATTCATATTAAATTGAGTAGTAAATCATGCTTAAATAATATGTGACATCTTTACAAATAATATTTACTATTATCATTTAATTGAAGTATTGTATTTCTCTTTGGTTTCTCATTTCATTTCTCTAACCAGATTATAAACTTTTTGATCTAAATACTAATTCTTCTATATCTGTGTATCTGCTACAGTATCTCACCCAAGGTAGGGATTCAATGCAAGTTTGTTAATGGGTTAACCAAACCAATGCAAGTTTGTTAATCCTGTGAAATGGAACATGCTAGAAGTAAACATGATGATATTCTCTCCCACGAGCTACCTATTTAAATGCATCTTGGGAAGAACATTGAACAAATTACTTTAATTTGCAAAATTGCCTTCATGTAACATTTGCAGCTGTTCTACTTCTCAGGAAAATGATTCATATTATTTTAAAGACACGACAACTTGAACAAGGTCAAAGCATAATACCTAATGGTATTTAGCAATGCAAATATAAAATTTGCAAATTTTGCAGAGTCTAAATGCACATTGGATTTTCTAGGAGGTACCCAGCTATATTGGGAGGGAGTTTTTAAGGTAGAGCTTGACTGATAACCTTTCCAAAACATTAATATAGTTTCCTTCTTCTGTTTTTCCCTTCCTCCTTTTACTTTACCCCCTCCTTTCTAAATTATTGAGCTCTTTCTATGTGGCCAACCTTTTCTAGGAACTTTTTGTTACGTTGTTATATAATTTAATCATCACATACATCCTGTTGGTAAGCTATTATTATTTATATTTTAATGACCAGGAAACATTGAGGTTTGGAGGTTTAAGGACTTCTGGCATGAACTTGGCACTTTCTCTCACTGAACCTCATCTTTCTTTCTTTCTTTGATGTGTGACCTTGGATAAAAATATCATTTAACCCCTCTGTGCCTTTTAAAAATGTTTTTCTTCTATCAGAGGATAACAAAAAAGTCTGCTCTACTAGCTTTATGTTATTCTAGATAATTGAGATAAAACACAAGAAATATAGGGAATTATTATTTTTATTATATATGAGTCTTGATCACGTTAGTGATCACCAATGTGCAAACTTAGAATAAGGGATTAGAACTAGATTATAATTTAAAATGTCCTATTGATATTTTCTTTTGCTCTTTAAGACTCCTAAAACATATTCCCATATTTGAGTTTTTGCATTACACAGAAAAAAGATCCACAAACTGGACTTTTATGTTTCTCTAGCTGTGGGATAGACCCAAAGGCCAGTCGCCAAGGCTCCTTCGTGGACCACGAAGCGGGGGTCCCGGTGGCCTTCTGGGATGTTCCAGCCAACCTGTTGTCTAGTGAAAGTCCCGTTCACACCCTTGGCCTTCAGAAGCTCTTTGTGAGGAAAAGCGGACCAGGTAGCAGCAGTGTCCTTAGGTGGCCTATGACTCAGGTGGTCATGTACAGAAAAGCCTGTATGAGCAAAGAAAGTAACATATTTTCTCATTTATTTATTTATTTATTTTTGCTTATAAATCTCAGTTACACGGCTTTATTCAATAGAATATTAGATCAGTTCAGTTCTCAAGTTGTGATTTTATAAGACTTATGAGAAAATCTGTTGATAGTGGGATTCCTTGACATTTTCTTTTACATTTTGCTCCTTTCTCACTTCTTTTTTTTTTTTTAATATTGGCATATAGTTGATTTACAATGTTGTGTTAGCTTCAGGTGTACAACAAAGTGATTCAGTTATGCATATATATATATATATCTATTCTTAAGAAAGTGACGTATTTTCCTCAAACTGATTTCAATTTAAACTTGGCAGTTTATTTCTTATTGCAGTTTAATTATTTGGGTCACTGGATTCTGTGTCTCCTGTTTTTCTATGAAGAGAAAAACATACTATGCAACCAAGATTGATGCAAGACTCCCTGGTGAAGGAACTCAACCCGTTCTTTCTTCAGCAACTCAACCCGTTACAACAAAGCATGCTTCTAGTATCTGATTAGCTGGTTCTCTTCCTTCCTTCTTAGTTGGGGAATTTCCAAAGCTGTCTTCTCTGAAATACCATAAAATGTCCTGGAACTCAAAAGAAGAAGGTCTTTGAAATTCTGTGAACTTTTCCCACTGTATTTGAAGAAAAAAGGGTGGAAACTCTTGAAGGATCTAGATCTATTGAAAAATCATTGAGAGTAGGGGAAAAAACCATGAGCAAAAAGATAAAGGGAGGGAAAAAAATTTCCTGAAAATGTTATAGTTTATGCACGTGTGCACACACAGACACACACACCATATATGTTTGATATTTTAATGAACATAGAATAAACAATATTATCATAGCGATGAGGGAAATAAAAACAAGAAAAGAGACTTCCCATATATATGGACATATTTTTCTTTCTTTAAGTAAAAACATTGTGTATTTCATCATTTTAATGAAAATCTTTTAAAGTGTACAATACACCCTCCTGACTTCTTATATAGAGGACCCTCACTGTCATTGTGCACTTTCTAAGGAGGCAATGCTGGAAAGAATACTAAACCAGGAGACCTTGCCCCGGGCTCCAGCTCATTCTTCTACTCACCAGCCATGAGACTGTCCTGATCATTTCCCCTGTTTGGCCTCAGCTTCTTCATGTGCAAAATTCAGGCAAAATTTAGAAATATATTCTGCCCAGGTGCAACCCGCTTCCAGCTCCCTGTCTGTGAGCCAGTATTGTTCTGCATTTCCTCCAATTAACTCTGATGATGTAAAAAGATTAAAATGCATCCCCCATGGCAGAATGGCACCTTGAAATTTTAACATCTGTGACTCCATGGTTTTGTGATTTCCTTCCAATTATGTGGGCCAAATTTGGTTAAGTGGGGAAAATTCTCTGATTTTTCTGACAAAAATAAGAAGAAAGAAAATTTTTCCTGCATTAAGATGTACTTTATAATGTGATGAACATAATAATTACTTTATGGACATATTAATATTTTGCATATCTTTCTGTGATAAATATATTAGGGAACCTTATTTCCCAAAGTGATTGCCAAAAAAAAAAAAAAAGGGACTTCCCTGGTTGCGCAGTGGTTAAGAATCCACCTGCCAGTGCAGGGGACACGGGTTAGATCCCTGGTCCGGGAAGATCCCACATGCCGCGGAGCAACTAAGCCAGGGTGCCACAACTGCTGAGCCTACGCTCTAGAGCCTGTGAGCCACAACTACTTAGCCCGCATGCCACAACTACTGAAGCCTGTGCACCTAGAGCCCATGCTCCTCAACAAAGAGTAGCCCCCTCAATGAGAAGCCTGCGCACTACAACAAAGAGTAGCCCCTGCTAGCTGCAACTAGAGAAAGCCTGCGTGCAGCAACAAAGACCCAATGCGGCCAAAAAAAAAAAAAAAAAACCAAAAATAATTTACCTACAGTCTCATTAGTAATCAACTGTTTACCTGTTTTACGTTTTCCATGATCCCTTCTGGCAGAGAAGACAGTTTTATTTATCTGGCTTCTAACTCTAATTATAGCACTTTTCTCTCTCAGGCACCTTCTTTCCTAGAAGCCCACAGCTCTCCTCTTTAGGAAGCAGAGCTTATATCATCCTCCTGGTGTCTGCTCAGGCTTGCTTGATACCTTCCAGGTCTTCTGCTCTCCGTCTGTAAAGCATTTTCTTGTCTTATTGCTATGCCACTCTGGATATGTTTCCCTTGTTACTTAAATGAGTGTCTCCCTAAATAAACTGAATATATCTTAGGAGCAGGGAAACTTCTTCTAAATTTTCCTCTGTTAACCCAAACCATGTACCTTATAGAGCATAGTAAAGTAAAATACATGCTCAGTGGATGTTGTGATTTATAGTGTAGACATCTCAATTCAAGTTGCTCATTTTCTACTGAAATATGAAATTCAGTCTTGTAATATTTTCTGAATTCTGAGAAAGTGTAAACTGTTCATTTCCCATATTCAGTTATGCACACACTCTGTAGAATTTACAACTCCTTACAAGTAGTAAAGAATACTAATTGAATACTTCTTATGTATTCATTTTTGCATGAAAACATATATATCCTGGAAATACCTGCTTTTTATTTCCATAAGTAGTCATCTTTTTCTCTTGTTTTCATGTCGATATTAATGTTAACTATTCTAGACTATAAGTCCCAAGAAAACATAACTGTGTCTTTCAGCTTATATAATGTACCTTACCCAAAGCCGAGCATTTATGATTGCTTAGTAGCATAACATTGCTGGATAAAATGCAAGGCCAATCTTAGGTGAGGAACCTAAAAGTCTTCTAAAGTTATTTAATATGATACCATGAGGTAAAAAAACAGAAAAACAAAAGCACACTGTTAGGATGTGTAAATTGTTCTTCAGTGAAGGAGGTTTGTGTATGTAATTGAGTTTAGTTGTTTCTGTTTATAGAGCTCCTGTAATTTCCCTGTGCCAGATCCTGAGTCAAAAGAAAAATCTCAAAGTGCTTAGGCAACAGCTGTTCTCAGTCTTTCAGGGTGGTAATTCTGAGCCCAGGGTTGTGCTTATTCTTGTCGTGAAATGACGCTCTTTGACTCTAAAACCCTGCATTCTTCCACAGTGCTATTACAGTGACAGGTCTTGGAAAAACATGTGTTAATCTTTAAGTCTGTTTAGCAGATAGCCCAATGGAGAAAATAGCCCATTATGACCTTACGTGTGCCTCATGAAGTCTTCTCTGAAGTATTCCCGTGATTTTGTATCATTGAACACATTCCTAAATCTCGCTGTGCAGGTCCTTCTTTGTAAAAGAAGAGCAATACTCTTTGAGGTAGTCTTTGTGTTTTCAGTGGGTTTCAGTGGTGCTGGTCAGTTAGTCAACTCTAAAATATTTAATAAACCATAAGTGATATGGCTGTATATTATAAAAACTTTCTACCCATTCCAGCCATTCTTCTAATTTTTCTATCATTTGGAAGAAGTGGGTTAAATATGAAATAAAAACAAATAATATCAAAAAATGTAATTTGTAAAACAATAATGATGAGGACTCATTTTACCTGATTTGAAAACATATTTAAAATGGACAGTTATCAAAACTATATGCGTGGTATTTTGTTAAAGAAAAACGGATCAGTTGATATGGAATAACATAGAGATACCAGAAGTTAAAACTTACTTTAATCATTTCTAGGACAGAGCAGAAATAACAGAATGATAGGGAAATGTAGCATTTGTCAGGTATTTATTTTGGTCTAGAGAAGAATCTGTCCTCTGTGTACAAATGCAAAATGTATAGCAAAGGAAAGAGAAACGGAATGTAAGAAAAATAACATACATCACTGGATTGAAATTACTTAAAATGGATACAGATATTTTAGATGAATATACTAATTCCATTTGCTATCTATGCAAGGAAGATGAATGTTTAAGGAAATCTTAAATCATTTTATAGGAAAATGTGCTGCCTCTCAGCATTAAAGTGAATTCAAATGTTAAAACAGTCTTCCCGATAAAGGTAACAAAATCAGATTTTTTTTTTCCTATGGAGAAGCAAGAATGCTGTTGATGACATTGCACTAATTGTTTCAGTTGTTGTGGAAAGTAATCTGTCAATATGTTTGAATCATAGTGTTGGTATTGATGATGATGATGATGATGATGATGACGACATATGCCAGACACTGTGCTGAGTAAGTGGGGGACATTTAAAGGAAAACTCTGTGTCTTGGCCACATGTGTATATATGTGAGCAGATACGTCATTGATCATGTCACACAAAGCCCCACAGTCTCCTGCCCACCTTTTCAGGTTCATTGTTTGACATTTCCTCCAAAAGCCATTTTTCTACAGGCCATATTCATTAAAAATTTTTTTAAAGTTTGTTTTCCATATTCATTTTTTACTCTATTTTTTACAGATGTTTCCTCCCAGGTCCTGAATGTCTTTTCTTCTCTTGGCAGGAAGATTCTTACTCATTTAAAAAAATTTTGTTCAAACCGCACCTTGTCACTGAAGCCTTGGTCCCTGTGGCCCCTTAGACACATGGAGGATGGCAGCCCTGCCTGCTTCTCTGGAGGCTGCCGCTTCCTTGAGCGTGGCGCTGTGTCCCAGCCATCTTTCTACACAGGGTGGGACTCAACGCGTGTGTGTGGAAGGAGTAAATAAAATAAGCAAAGGAAAATCCCAGTATTAATATTATTTGCCAGCCCTTTCACTGAATTCTGTTAAACTGAAGCTTGTCACATTGACTCGGTATAAACTTATTTCACAACGATCAAATTGTCTGACTCTGAGCAATTTCTCTAAAATGGAGTAAGCAGTTACTACTGGGCTACGTTGTTTTGCAACAGGGTTTTCTTGGGGTTTGTACTTGTCTCATTGCTTATTTGCTGTAAAATGAGCCTTTTGCTGAGAGGTTCTTTACATCAATAACAGACATACAGAGATTTGCCTAAATTTGAATTCAAAACACTTTTCTTTGGAATACTCATTTGGAAGTTTTGCTTCATTTGTTTTGCTAAGTCATAATTTATGTGTAGTTTTTTGTTTTATGTGTAGTTACTCTTTTTACCACAATATATTCTTGTTTATAAAGATGCTCAAAGAAGTACATTTATCACCTCTTTTAGGTCAGGGTGCCATTAATGAACTCTTCTCTACTATTTAATATTCTTAAGAGAAATATGCCTAAAGACCTATCTTATTCTCAGGAAGTAAGGTGTTTTTTTTTTTTTTTTAACTTTTGGGACCCAGAGATGCAAAATTTCCCCTTGTACAAATTATTCATCAAATAAAAATTTTCATGCAAAAATTAATGCTTCAAGACACAGAATGAATTTAGATTAAAGACTCTGTGATATTTATAGTAGATAAATAGAGGTTCTACTACAGATGACAGAGACCATACCTGACAGGACAGAAATTTCTTTCTCTCTCAAGGAGTTGTCTGAATACAGGAAGCTCAGATCAAGGATTATGACCCTGTTCTACTGATACATGGTTGTTTGGGGTAGACATGGCATCCCGTGGTATTAGGGATTGAGGTGCCTTCCTTCTCATTGCTCTGTATTTAAAATTTAATATGTTAATTTCCTTTTAATGTTATTTATTTATTACAGAGTGACTATCTGATCAGCAGTTATGCTTGGCAAGAAGTAGAAGTCATGGTTTATTTATAGTATTTTATAAGTTTGGCATGGTAAAAGAGTCCTGACAATAAATATTTGGTTAATTAATTGAAAGTTCATGTATTTGGGGGAAGGGTTGTTAATGTACAACTGTTCGCAAAACCCTTGTGATATGAGTTGTGGAGCAAACCGTCCAGGGTGGGAAGCGATCATACATCATTGTGGAGGGAGGGACAAGTGCAGTGCTCCTGAAGTCCTGAGTTCGTTCCCAGCAGGCATGTGAAGGAAGCTTCCTGGAAAGTAATGGCGTTGGGCTGCGCTTGAAGGAGGAGTAAGATGTCGATAATGCGAAGTGGAGGAGAAAGGCAAAGAGGAGCATGGGGTGGCATTGAGGGGAGGGGGAGTGGAAAGCGTCTGGTTGCCATGCATGTAGCACTTCACATACGACACCCACTGTACCTGAGGAGCGAGGTCTGGAGGAAGGAGGTTTGTGTGCGTGTAGGGGGTAGGTGTTGCATGCGTCCTTGTCCTTTTTTTTTTTTTTCCTGATTGGGTGACAAAAGAGAGTTTTATCTTGGATAATACTTTAACCAAACTTCATTGACTTGTTAATTTACGTTATGCAAGACGCTTCTGTGAGCTATACCAATCTTTAATACCTAGAACATATGATTCATGTTTAGATGAGATCATCTTTGTATTTGGATTAAATCACAATGAGGACAGTATTTGTAAATGTGTGACTTTCAAGGGGGGATATAAACTCTCGTTATCCACGGAGGGCCTGGTTTGAAGTGCTTTCTGAAGTTAATAGGTTGTGCTATCCCATTTTACCGGCACATTCTGCTGATACATCGTTTAGAGAAAGTTCCAGTTCCTGATGAAGAGCAGAGCGCTGACATGAGTTTTCAATTAGGTGTGCAGAAAGAATCGGTTAGCTTTGTGCACAGAATAGGCTGAAATCAAGCTTTAATTAGTCAGACTTTTGCATAATTCATCACGGTTCCTTTGAAAGTCCAGTTGAATCTGCTCTTAATCTTTGTCACTATGGGTCCCTTTTAAAGGACTTTTATTAGTTCCTTGCTGCACAGATATTTAGGTCTTCCAAGTAAGGCCATGACAATGCACCTGATCTCTTCTTAAAGAAATGAATTGTTACATAAGGATCCATAAAGAAATGAATCAGTCCATAAAGTTTTCTTCTTATTAAATATCATTCTTGATATCAATATAATCAGCTTTAAAGATAGGAAAGTAAGCTAAGGTTCTTTCTGTCTTTTTGAATCCATAGGCTGTCCATCTGGCCCAGGCAAGCTTCCAGATTGAAGCCTTCGGCTCCAAATTCATTCTTGACCTCACACTGAACAAGTAAGTATTTAGTTATGATCCTGTTAAAAAGTAAGTGCAATAAAACTCTACGTCATGATAATATTTTAGTCAAAATAATGTCTGTTGTTGAAGCAACTGATATTTTCTAGCTGATTATATGTCATATAGCACTTAAAGAAAAATGTAAAAGTCTGAAGTTAATTCTTTTGATAATAATAATGTCTTTTTATTCCTGAAAGAAGAGGCATTTAACATTTAATTTGTTAAAAATCTCAAATACAGTACTTAGATATTGTGATTTTAAATGGTACAAATATTTAAAGTAATGCTAGTTAATTAAGTGCTAACTATAATCTTTACAATATATAGCAAGCATGATAAATTACTGACTCAAGTATAGTTAGATTTCAGTCTAGAAATTCCACTTTACCTTTCAGTATGCAATTCACACGACTTCTGTATGAAGAACAGAAGAACAGAAGAAAATGATGACTTGCAAATACCTATTTTGAGAAGGTTCTTTGCTTCGTAATTTGCTCTAATACAGTTTCTTAGAAATTTTGGTCCTGATGAAGATTTACCCGATTTTTCTCTGAGCATGTGTTTATGTTGATATTTAAATGCTATTTCCCAAGTTGGAACCAATTGCACAGATGTCTTTGTACAAAGCACGAACAAGAGCTGTTGCCTTAAGCAGGGCTCTTCAGCCTCGAATTGAGCCAGCAGTGAGCCTTTCTTTGGTGAAAGAGCTTTCCTGCATGGTTTTCTTTAGTTTAAGACGCTCCAGTCAATATTTTAAACTCTCATCAGTATTTTGACCAAGACTGCATTTTTGCCAGAAAAATACCACGTAATGCTATCAGACACTATAATGTGGGTGACCACAGTCAATATCTGAGAAATTGCAGAAGACTATAAAGAACAACTATTAAATTTCTTGTGTGCCAAATTTTGTGAGCTCTGCAGAAAAAAAGATGCAGGGTCAGCTTGGGTGCTCCTTACTCAAGTGTAATTGCAGCTTTAAGTCAGAATGAATCAGCAGAACTCAGAATTTCCTGTGTTGAAGATATTGCAGGTTTTCCTCTTTGAGTCTGCTGAGCATTGGTTGAGTTCCTTTTCACCATGCTGAGTCAGCAGTGTGCCTGCAAAAGGGTCATATGGGGGCATCCGGGGTACTTAGAGGTCTGGAGACACATCAGAAAATTATTTACCACTAATATTTAACATGCAGAGGAATCAAATTGAGCACCTACTATGAGCAGTCGTTGCTTTAAGGAGCTTATAGTCTACTTGGGAGAGGTTAATAGATAAATGTATAATTTTAGAGCAGTGTGAAATTGGTTGTGCTGGAGATAAACATGGAATGCTATGGTAGCACTAGAGAGGAAGCTCTCCAGGCTGGAGGAGTGTGAAAAGGCATCTTAGGAAAGGTGATGCTTGAGCTAAATCTTGGAGGGCAAGTGCTAGTGAGGAAGGGAAGTGTTGGGGATGGATGGGTGAGAGAGAGAGAGAGAGAGAAAATGGAGAATTGTGTTCTAGGCAGAGGAGAGAGTGTGTGCTAAGGAGGCGGGCCATGTAGCAGTGTGGCATGTTAAAGGGAGCATGAGTCTTTTGTTGAATTTCTTGGTAAATTACAAGGTTGAGGGAGGTGAGTCCGAAGAGGTAGGCCCGGGGACAGCTCAACTCAGGCAAGATCTTGTATGTCATGCTCAGTGCTGGGCTATTATCCCCTAGACTGTGAAAAATGAAGTCAGCAGATAAACAGAAGTTCTGTTCTCAGGAAGTGCTAAAAGGCATGGAGAGGGAATGCTTTTAAGAAGTCTTCGATTGATAAAAATCATTAGGATTGCTTTGATATGGGTGACAAGGCAGAAAGAAGAGTTAAAGTTAACAGGTACCTTGATTGCATAGCTGGGTGGAAGGTGGTATCCAGGTGAAATGGGCAGCACAGGGAAAAAACAGGTTAAATGGTGAAGAGAAAAGAATGTGAAATCAGAGTAGACATAATTGATTTGAGGGGCTTTGGGACATACATGAAGCCATGTCTAGGCAGTAAGTGGATATAACAGTCTAAAGCTCAGGGAAGAGGTAGGGGCTAGAGATAGTAGAGTTGAAAGTAGTTTCCATATGAATGTTAATGACAAACATGGTTGTGAATGAGACCATGTTCATTCAGGAAGGGTGGGTAAAATAAGGAGAGCATAAGCTGGGAAGATTGTTAAGGGTTGAGGAGAGGAAGAGGAGCCAATGCAGGGACAGAGAATGAGTGATCAGAGTAGGGGGAGGAGAATCAGGAGCATGATTGAATAGAGAGTTTCAAAACAGAAAGTTGTGATATATAGCCTCACATGCAGTAGACTGATCTAGTGAGATAACGGGCAAAGATTGCCTTTGTATTTACCTATTAAGTAATCACTGATGGTCTGAAGGCAGCAGTTTCCATAAAGTTTGGGGCAGAAACCAGGTTACAATGGGCTGGGAGTGATTGAGAGGAGATGGTTTGGAGACAGCATTGCTCATTGGGTAAGTTTGGGTGAGAAGGAAAGAAAGCTAGAGCAGTAGCCAGAAGAAGACATTGGGGTCTAGGAAGGGGTTTTTAGGGATAACAGAGCAGGTGTTAGGCTGACAAATGGAGATGTTAAGAGTGAGAGATGAAGATACAAAAGAGAGGAGATAATTTATGGAGCAAGATCTGGGTGAAGATAGAAGGGAGTGAGAGCAAGAGCACAAGGGCAACTTAGTTTTGAACCAGGAGAGACAGTTCATTCCTAACTTGTATGAAGGTATTAGGGCATAGGCAGGTAGAGATAAGTTTGCAGGAGAAGGGATGGAGTTCAGTGCATCTCTGAAGATTTCTTTCTTCTTGGAGACAGCATTATCTACCATTGGGTTGGAGAAGGAGGGTGGATTGGGGCTTGAGGAAAATGATGAAAGTTTAGGCTAACACGGAGAGAAATGGGTGAGGAAGCTCACCAAGGTCATGTTAAAGAATTTATGAGCAATCTTCATTAGAAGTCATATATTATGTGTTGGTCTTTGTGTCATTGTACCTGATGGTGTTTTATTTTATTTTTTTAACCTGGAGTGCTCAGTAATTCCGTCACTGCACTGTGTGGGGGAGGAAGGTAGATTGTAGTGTGGAGCAGGGTTCATGTTTTCTGGTGGTGACTCAGAGGAAGAGCAGTGGAGACAGAGCTCTTTGAATACTGGTGAATAACTAGGGTAGTTTGCTATCAGGATCCAGTTTGGGTAAGAATGGAGATGAGGTCAAGAGGACCAGGAAAAAATGGAGGTCTCTGTAGGGACAAGTAAATGCAGTGAGAGGGAGACCATGAGACCTATAATCACATGGTATCTCCCCTGTTCAGAGTCCCGAGCCTTCTGAGTGCAGCGTGTGTGTGCAATACTCACATGACCTCCGGAGACAAGGGAACTGGGTAAGAGTGTGACAAGTGTTGGCCAGGGTGGGTCTCTAGTTTAAATAACTTTCGATGGCTGTGATTCACTAACTTTCAATGGCTGCTCCATTACAAGGAACGTAAAGAGTCAAGAGAATTTTTAAAATCAGTCATGGAGAAAGAGCTTCTGAGCAAAGAGGAATCTCATTTCCACCAAAGGGTGGTCGTTGCCATACTATTTACAACAATTTTAAATTGTTAAGGAGGGGAAGGGCAAAAGGTGTATGATAGGTATACGAGCTCAGTGAAGGAAAGAAAGCATTAAGGTGTTAACATAAACTAATCAAAGTGGCAGAATCTAAATGGTTAATGACCTCACCAGGGCTGGACTGCCAGCTTGTGAAGACTACCCTGATGTGAGTTCCTGGGAGGAGAGCTTTCTGAGTCTGTGCTTTCATGGACTGAACAAGTGAGACCTTGGCTTGCTGAGGCATCTCGTGGCAGAGGCGCGTGTTTTAATTTAGCCAACAAATATTGAGTGAGCATCTGCTCTATGCCTGCAATTGCTGTAGGTGCTGATGCTGCTGGGAGTGAAATAGACAAGTTCTCTGTCTCCCCTCATGGAGCTTTGTTCCAGGGGAAGAGACAGACAGTGAACCACTAAATAAAGACGAGCGCGTTGAAAAACATATAGCTGGGCTACGTGATGGAGAGAGACTTCAGCTGGGAGTGGCCAGTGTGGTTTACATGTCACAGAAGCCAGAAGGTCTGTCTGAGGAGGGACATTGAGCTGAGACCTGATCATCCAAGATGAGACACCACATGAGGCTGGAAGGTGAGAAGGTTCCACTCAGCTGGGACTGTGAGACAGCAAGTGCTGAGGAGAACGTGGAATGTTCAAGAAGGACCGAGGCTGCTGTGACTGGAGTGCAGCAGGGGGCAGGGGATGGTGGGAGACTGAGGAGATGAGGTCAGAGAGGAAGCCGTGTAGCCAGACCGTGAAGGGCCGTTGTCCACGGGGAGGCATTTGGGTAGGACGCCACTGGAGGGTAGGAAGCACAGGCATCACACCATTGGGTTTACATTTTTTTTAGCCCAAAAAGTCCTAGTTGTGGCTTCAGAGGATCTTTTGTCATACTCCTTTCAGGATACTCCACTTTTCAGTTTTGTTTTGTTTTTTCTCTAGAATGACCATTGTTCCAAGTTACATAAGGTTTAAAAAGGATTACTAGATTAACAATTCTTTTTTTTTTTTGGCTGTACCCTGTGGCATGTGGGATCTCCAGGGATCGAACCCGTGCCCTCTGCAGTGGAAGCACAGATTCTTAACCACTGGACCGCCAGGGAAGTCCCCAGCAATTCTTAATGTGTATTGTTGATCCTTGGAAGCCCTCAGGGAGTCTGAAGATTGTCTCTCCGATATGTGTGATTGGAATTATGCCATATTACCTACAGTTAAATTTGCTGGTGTCTTCAGCAAATGTTAATTGGGAATAATTGTGATCAGAGTTACATAATGGTGGAGAGCATAGGTTCTGGAGTCAAACAGACCTGGGTTTGAATCTGGAGGCTGTCATTTACTAGCTGTGTGACCTTGGGCAAATTTCTTAACCTCTTTTTTAGTAATAGTTTGAGATACAATTCACACGCCATGAAATTCACTCCTTTAAAGTGTTCCCTTCAATGGTTTTTATTATATTCACAGAGTTGTGCAGTTATTACAACCATCTAATTCCAGAGCATTTTTGTTGCCCCAGAAAGAAACCCTGTATCTATAGCAGTCACACCCCCTCCTCCTCCCCTCCAAGCTTCTGGTAACCACTCATCTACTTTCTGTCGCTATGAATTTTCTTATTCTGGTATATAAATGGATTTATACAACTTGTGACCTTTTGTGATTGGCTTCTTTACGTAGTGTAATATTTTCAAGGTTCATTTATGTTGTAGGTTCATTTATGTTGTAGCTGAATAATATGCCATTGTATGGCTATATTCTTAGCTTCCTAAGCTTTAGTTTCCTTCTTAAGCTATAGGTTGTTGTAAGGACTAACTAAGATAATGTGTGGTACTTATACATGTCTGCTAATTGGAAAGGCATGCTTCATGCTGTGGACTGAATTCCCCCTAAAATTCCTTTGTTTAAGCCTTAACCTGCAATGTGACTGTATTTGGAGATAGAGCCTCTAAGGAGGTAATTAAGGTTAAATGAGGTCATATGGTGGAGCCTTGATCTGATAGGATTAGTGTTATTATAAGATAGACACCAGAGAGTTTGCTCCCTCTCTCTCTGCCATGTGAGGACACAGCAAGAAGGCAGCCATCTGCAAGCCAGGAAGAGAGCCCTCACCAGGAACTGAATCAGCCAGCATCTCGTTCTTGGATTTCTAGTCTCCAGAAGTATGAGAAATAGATTTCTGTTGTTTAACCACCGAGTTTATGGTATCTTTGTTCTGATTTTGGGGGGTATTTGATTTAAGATGAATATCTAGAAAATGCTGATTTAAAGAAATATATGCACACAGTAGTTTGCTCATGAAATGTAGTTCATGCAATGCTTTTGAAAGAAGAAAACAGCCACATTGATGTAGTTTCAGCTAGATTAAATAAAGACCCTGGCTTTTGTGCTGATTAGCATGGTTAATTCATTCTTTATTCAGCCAACAAACATTTATTGAGCATCTAGTTTGTGTAAGGTACTGTGCTGAGCAACCCAGGGAATTCAGAGCTGTGTAAAAGAATCCCTCCTCTCCAAGAGCCCATAGCAGAGAAAAGAGATTAAAATATATACAAATTATAGTAAACATGATAGGAAGTGACTTGGGAAGCCTTGGTGTTGGAAGGTTTTATGGGGAAGATGAGATTTAATGTTTTTCTTAAAGGATGCTGTCTTGGTTTTGGTTCCCCTGGTAGCAGATCCTGAAGGAAGAATTCCAGGAAATACATTTAGGGAGCTGAGGAGTGACAAGTGGAAGGGAAGGAAGCTAAAAAAGGGTGATTTCCCACGTGCCCAACTGGGGCTCATTCCCAGTGACGAAACCCTGGGAGTCCATGGATTCATCCTCTAGAACATGCCAGAATTTTATTGAACTGAGGGGTGAGGAAGCTTTGTTCACCAAGTGCCAGTCTGTTGTTGGTTGAGAGCTGTTTCTGGGGGCAATAACTTTTCAGTATGTCCCTCGTGCCTCCTCCTCTCAGGTAGAAAAAAGCCAGAAATCTTAGGTATTTCCAGTCACCTGCCTTCAGCGTGTTATGCTGAGGGCATGTGGGCAGGGCATGTTGGAGTCTGCTACAGATGCTTCGATTTGGGAAGATGTGGTAGGGAGAAAGGTGCATTTTACGTGGGGAAGTGGCAGAGCAAAGGTTTGAGAGCAGGAAAGCATCGAACCCCGGGTATGAGTGAAGACTAGTGAACCCCTTCTCTCAAAGAAACCTGAACCACCCATCAGCAGACGGAAGGCAAGCTTCCTGCTTGGACTCACTGGATTCAGAGGGGGAATTTCAGTCTTGTTCTGTTGACTGTTTTTCCAGCTCTGCAAATTTGGAGATTTGAACTTAAAATCTGGTTTATAAGGAGAAGCGTGTGGAGGAGAGACAGGCCTCCTGCCCCATTTTCCTTTTGTGAATGAATAGGAGCAGGAGCCGTGGCTGGAGAAGAGTGAGGCAGATCCACCTGCAGTGCAGTCCGGGGCGGGCTTGTGAGTTGGCTTGACTCCTGACCTAAGGCTGGCCGGCCATACGTGTCAGTGCTGACCCCTTGCTTCTCTCCTGTTATCTGCCTATCAGTCTCACTGCTGGAACTCCTCTCACACATCTGGGCGAGGGAAGGCACTGGCTTTTCGGAATTCAGGGTTTTGGTCTCAAACTCGCTGCTGAGGCTGCCAGCTGAGGCACGTTTTCTGGGTTTGAGTCCAGAGGAGTTAGAAATGACGAGTAACCTTGCTTTCCATTTCAGAATTCTATGTCTTTAAGATGCTGCTAACTCATAGGGTAGATGCTTTATTTCCTAATTTCAGGGGCCTGTAGAAGGAAGGCTATCTACTGCAATAGTAATGACGGTAATAGATCCTGTGCTAAGCCCTTTACCCATATTCTCCAATTTAAATCCTGTCACCAACCCTGGAAGGAAGATGTGATAATTTCCAGCAACCTGAGACCTGGTGACATTCAGTCACATGCTGGTGTGCAGCCTGGCAGTCTGTCTGGAGTCTTCTTCTGTGGCTGCTTTGATCACGGCACTGGACTATACATTTACAAGGGAGCTGGGCATAATTCTAATGATTGCTCATCTGTTCACATTAGGTGAGAAAAAGGAATATAACTATTTCAGTCAATTTTTAACAGTATAAAGAAAATGCAGAAGGTCCATATAGGATTTAAAATAATTCTGTTGTTTTAAAAAAAAATTTATTAGGTAACATTGGTTTATAACATTATGTAAGTTACATGTGTACAACATTATATTTCTACTCATGTATACACTACAGTGTGCTTACCACCCAAAATTTAGTTATCATTCATCAGTACAATTGATCCCCCTTACCCGTTTCACACCTCCCCCCTCATTCCTGCTCCTTCCTCTCTGGTAACCCCTACTCTGTTCTCTGTATCTATGTGTTTGTTTTTGTTTTGTTTGGTTTATTTACTTAGTTAAGTTTGTTTTCAGTATTCTACATATGAATGAAATCATATGGTATTTGTCTTTTTCCATCTGACTTATTTCACTTAGCATAATACCCTCAAGGTCCATCCATGTTGTCACAAATGGCAAGATTTCATCTTTATTTTAAAAAATATTTATTTATTTATTTATTTGGCTGCATCGTGTCTTAGTTGCGGCACATGGGATCTTTGTTGCAGTGCGCGGGATCTTCGTTGTGGCGCTCAGGCTTCTCTCTAGTTGTGGCACTCGAGCTCTCTAGTTGTGGTGCGCGGGCTCCAGAGCACGTGGGCTTAGTTGCTCCGCGGCACGTGGGATCTTAGTTTCCCGACCAGGGATTGAACCCATGTCCCCTGCATTGGAAGGAGGATTCTTAACCACTGGACCACCAGGGAAGTCCCAAGATTTCATCTTTTTTTTATGACTAAGTAGTATTTCTTTCTATGTATATATACCACATGTTCTTTATGCATTCATCTGTTGATGGGCACTTAGGTTGTTCCAATATCTTGGTTACTGTAAATAATGCTGTAGTGAACATAGGGGTGCATATATCTTTTCAAATTAATGTTTTCTTATTCTTTGGATAAATACCCAGAAGTAGAATAGCTGGATCATATGGTAACTCTATTCTTAATTTTTTTAGGACTGTCCGTACTGTTTTCCACAGTGTTTGCACCAATTTACACTCCCACCAACAGTATATGAGGGTTCCCTTTTCTCCACATCCTTGCCAGCACTTGTTATTCCTTGCCTTTTTGATAATAGCCATTCTAACAGGCATGAAGTGATATCTCTTTTTTATTTGTGTTAATTAGTGATGTTGAACATCTTTTCATGTGCTTGTTGGCCATCTGTGTGTCTTCTTTGGAAAAATATCTATTTAGCTCCTCTGCCTATTTTTAAATTGGGTTGTTAGTTTTTTTGTTGTTGAGTTGTATGACTTGTTTATGTATAAGGGCTATTAACCCCTTATCAAATATGTGATTTGCAAATATCTTTTCCCATTTGATAGCTGTCTTTTTGTTTGGTTAATAGTTTCTTTTGCTGTGCAGAAGCTTTTTAGTTCAATGTAGTCCCATTTGTTTATTTTTCCTTTTGTTTCCCTTGCCTGAGGAGACATATCCAGAAAGATATAACTAAGACTGATGTCAAAGAGTGTATTGCTTATGTTTTCTTCTAGGAGTTTCATGGTTTCAGAAATAACATTCAGGTCTTTAGTCCATTTTGAGTTGATTTTTGTATGTGGTGTGAGATAGTGGTCTAGTTTCATTTTTTTGCATGTGGCTGTCTAGTTTTCCCAACACCATTTATTGAAGAGATGGTCCTTTTTCCATTGTATGCTCTTTGCTCCTTTGTTGTAAATTGACCATGTATGTGTGGGCCATCAATTCTGTTCCATTGACCTATGTATCTGTTTTCTGCCAATGCCATACTGTTTTGATTACTATAGCTTTGTAATATCGTTTGAAATAGATTGTTTTGGGTAAGATGAACATTTTAACACTGTTCATTCTTTCAGTCCATGAGCATGAAATGTCTTTCCATTTATTTGTGTTTTCTTCAATTTCTTTCAACAGTGTCTTAATAGTTTCCAGAGTGCAGGTCTTTCACTTCCTTGGTTAAATTTATTACTATGTGTTTTATTCTTTTTGTTGTGATTGTAAATGGACTTGTTTTTAAAATTTCTCTTTCTTCTAGTTCATTGTTAGCGTTAGAAATGCAAGAGATTTTTGTGTATTGATTTTGTATCCTGCAACTTTACTGTATTCATTTATTATTTCTAATAGTTTTTTTTGTGGTGTCTTTAGGGTTTTCTATGTATACAATCATGTCATCTGCAAATAGTGACAGTTTTACTTCTTCCTTTCCAGTTTGAATGCCTCATTTCTTTTTCTTGCCTAATTGCTCTTGCTAGGACTTCCAATACTATGTTGAATAAGAGTGGTGAGAGTGGGCATCCTTGTCTTGTTCCTAATTTTAGAGGGATAGCTTTCAGTTTTTCATCATTGAGTATGATGTTAGCTGTAGGTTTGTCATGTATGGGCTTTATTATGCTGAGGTACACTCCCTCTATGCCCACTTTATTGAGAGCTTTTTGTGTTGAATCTTGTCATATACTTATTGGCCTGTAAATTTTTTGTGTGTTGTTCTTGTCTGGTTTTGTTATTAGGGTAATGTTGACCTCATAAAATGAGTTAGTAAACATTCTTTCCTCTTCAGTTTTTGAGAAGAGTTTGGGAAGGCCAGGTATTAAATCTTCTTCAAATGTTTGGGAGAATTTACCTGTGAAGCCACCTGGTCCTGAACTTTTGTTTTTGGTTACTCTCTTAATCTCTTAACTAGTGATTGGTCTATTCAGATTTTCTATTTCTTCATGATTCAGTCTTGGAAGATTATATGATTTTAAGAATTTGTCCATTTCTTCCAGGTTGTCCAATGTGTTGGTGTATGTAGGTATTTGTAATATTCTCTTATAATCCTTTGTATTTCTCTGGCATCCATTGTTATTTCTCCTTTCTGATTTCTGATTTTATTTAGCAGAGCCTTCTCTCTTTTTTCTTAGTGAGTCTAGTTAAAGGTTTGTCAATTTTGTTTACCTTTTCAAAGATCCAGCTCTTAGTTTCAATGATATTTTCTGTTCTCTTTTTAGTCTCTTATTTTATTTAATCCACTTTGATCTTTATTATTTCCTTCCTTCTGTTGACTTTAGACTTCATTTGGCCTTCTTTGTCTAGTTCCTTTAGGTGTAAAGTTAGATTGTTTATTTGATATTTTTCATGTTTCTGGAAAAAGGCGTGTATTGGTATAAACTTCCCTCTTAGTAAAAATAATCCTGTTTGTTGAGCAGACCAGACCATCTGTTATGGGCCAAATTTTGTCGCCCCACCAAACTTATATGTTGAAGACTTAACTTCCTAGTAACTCAGAATGTAACTGTATTTGGAGATAAGGATTTTAAAGAGGTAATTAAGTTACAATGAAATCTTTATGGTGGGCCCTAATCCCATATGACTGGTATCCTTTAAGAAGAGGAAATTTGGATACAGACTTGTGTGTGCACAGAGGAAAGACCATGTGAGGACATAGTGAGAAGGAAGCCATCTGCAAGTCGAGGAGAGAGGCCTCAAAATGAAACCAGTGTTGCCCAGACCTTGCTCTTAGACTTCTAGCCTGCAGAACTATGAGGAAATAAATTTCTGTTGTTCTTTGTTATGGCAGCCCTAGCAAACAAATACACCAGCCTCATCCATTTATTGTTTATTGCAGTGGGACAGTCAGCATTAAGCTGCTGCTTGTTAATGGGTAAGTCTGTTTGTTTCTGGTAGCTAATTCTGCTGCTATAATTTCAAAGTGTTGTTCTGAGAGATTATGGTCTCTTTTGCATTTATGTACTTCAGGGAGAGTAGAACTATTTATGCAATTTTGAAAAAGTTTCTGTGATAATAAGGAACCTTAAGAGGCACAGATCCCCAAAGTTGCTGTGAGTATTGATTGCCACTGTGCCATGTGCAATACGATGAAGATAAATATTGCTTTTCCTATGTCCTAGAGGCCCAGTAGTGTTCTAAGATTTCCCGTGCTGGCAGGAATGAATTGCTGTGGGGTTTCTCTCCTTAAGTCATCCTTTCCTGTATATTTTTAAGCATTTTGATTCCATAGTACAAGGTAGTTCTTTTTGCCTTACTTTCTCTGATCAGGTGAGTACCTATCAGGTCTCCCTTGGGCATTTCTGTTTGAAGAGTTAAACCTATATTGAATGCTTTGGATAATATCATTATCATTTGCTTTTGATGACCCATCTTTAAGCTGCTAGACCAGGTCCTGAAACTCTTGAAAAGATTTAAAATAAGTATTGCCTAAATGTTAGTAGGTTCTAATTCTATTTTTTAGTATGTGTGTCTGACCTACTTTCAAAATGGGTTGAGAATGACTTCCACAATTAAACGTAATAGCAGAAGCATTATAAGTAAAATCACAATTAAACCATTGGTATATTTGTACTGATTCTTGATTTCCGTAGGTGGATGAGATCTAGTGTAAGTGGTGAAGGACTGTGGATGTTTGCCCTCTACCTGCAGTAAGAGACTTCATTACCCTCTCCCCTTCTTGCCTGTTGACAATAATTATTATGGGTGAATGGGATCCAGGGAAATTAAACACCAGGCTGAGGAAATCATGAGGGCTATAGGAGCTAGATTTAAATTCTCTTAAGTTCTAAGAAATGAGAAGACTGTGATTGCCCAGAAATGAGGAGCTGTGGTGATAGCCTCTCACACAGAAAAGAAAAAAAAATAGGCATCTAAGAATTTCTAGCAGAATCAAAGGGATCTAATTGTCAATGGGATCACATGGCATTGTTTTTTTAATCTGGGATGTATTGAATTAAGAGACTATTACTTTAAAAAAAATTATTTATTTATTTATTTTTGGTTGCGTTGGGTCTTCATTGCTGCGCG
Source organism: Balaenoptera ricei (assembly GCF_028023285.1). Classification (NCBI taxonomy): domain Eukaryota; kingdom Metazoa; phylum Chordata; class Mammalia; order Artiodactyla; family Balaenopteridae; genus Balaenoptera; species Balaenoptera ricei. The sequence continues at coordinate 92,069,583 of NC_082645.1, forward strand.
CTGGCTTTCTCTAGTTGTGGCGAGCAGGGGCTACTCTTCGTTGCGGTGTGTGGGCTTCTTATTGCAGTGGCTTCTCTTGTGGAGCACGGGCTCTAGGCACGCGCGCTCAGCAGTTGTGGCTCACAGTCTTAGTTGCTCCGCAGCACGTGAGATCTTCCCGGACCAGGGCTCGAACCCATGTCCCCTGCATTGGCAAGTGGATTCTTAACCACTGCACCACCAGGGAAGCCCAAGAGACTATTTCTTGACTGATGGATTAAAGGAAACCCTTTGCAGGTGTCCACCCCCATGCAGAATGTGGCCAAATTAAACTAGAACTTAGTTCATTCTTCAGACTACTTCTTGGTCTTTATGGTTACTGGGTGGGGAAGGTTGGGGTAGGGGAGGGATAGACTGGGAGTTTGAGGTTGACATGTACACACTGCTATATTTAAAACAGATAACCAACAAGCATCTACTGTATAGCACAGAGAACTCTGCTCAATATTCTGTAATAACCTAAATGGGAAAAGAACTCAAGACAGACTAATGATTAATGAAGAATTACAGCAGAAGTTAATTTTGACAAAAAAATTGAAAAGCACAGAGGATTAGCTGTTATAAGGCATCTGAGATGAGTTAATTGCATAAGCTACTGATTTTAGATCTTACTTTTCTGACAGTTAAGTGGGAAAGGCCAGGTGCTGGGGTGTATAATTTCCATTATCTGATAAAGGAAGTTTATCTGTCTGTCTAGAGATATAAATGTTTTCCTATCAGGGAGAAATTTATCCCTTTGGTGCTGATGTAGCAGAACATTTGGTAGCATAATGGTTAATGTCTGCAACCATGATTTTGTGAATGACCAGAAAAGTTACATAAATGGACTTCTCATGTAGTAGCCAAGCATAACGTACTTTCTAACCTCAGTGGATTGATGCATAGATTTCTATTGATTGAAGCCTTTTATGAACCATTTCAAGCACTTTTTTCCAGAAATGTTTACTGAGTACCTGCTAAGTCCCAGACAATGTTGAAGCTGCCAGAGAGAAACTCTTCCCTCAGGAAGCTTACAGAACAGTGGAGGAGAAAGACAATCCTACAGGCATGTCAATTACATACAGTCTGAGAAGTGCCGTGGTGGGGAAAATTGAGGAAGCTTTTATCTCCCATAGGAGGGGTGGCATTGAATAGGAAGCTAAAGTTTATGGAACTAAATGTCTAAGCCCAGACCTAAAGTGTAAGAGTTGGCCAAAGGTTTGAGGGTCAGAGAGTGTGAGGGCCTGAAAGGTAGGCAAGAGAAATGAGGCAGTAACTACCCTGTATCAACAGCCCATCACTTGTATACAGCCCGTGAGCATTCCATATCAAACACTGACTCTGCAGGCTTGGAGAAATTGATAAAATCACACAGCAAGTTGGAGAAAAAATAGAAACTTTGTCATGGCAGGGTGGTATGTCTGGGGCAGCTTTGTAAATACACACCTGAAAGTACCACCAATTGCTATGTTTTAAATTGTATCTTTTAAGCAATAGGATTTTTTTCTCCTATAGGAGCTGTGGGCAGGAAGGTTAATGAATTCTACATTCTTCTCATCACCTGCTTAAATTGTTTTTTTGCTCTGAATAGACAGTAATTGCTGTTTTAGTACATCAAGCAGAATTTTGTCCCAACAAAGATGGTCCGTGTTCCTCCCCATGTAACCTCCACAGAGGAAATGATAGACAAGGGAAGCATGGCTGACCTGCCGACAGGTTAGATTTCTTACAACCTGCTTCTGATATGATGGCTATTCTCTGTATAGTTTTCATAATTAATGGAATATTATTTCATGTACTCTATCCTGGCAGTTTATTTTATGCCATGTTCTGACTTTTAATTCATTAAATAGTCTTTTTTCCTACTCTCAAAAAAAAAAGAATCACGCAGTAAGTGACAGAACTGGCATCAGAATTCACAGTCACCCACTGTCAAAGCCTTTGAGAGTTGAGATGTTTTTCAGCAATAAAGTAATCCCATCCCATTGAAGTTATGTTTCAAAAGCTCTACAAAGGTGAAACTTAGCTATAAATAAATAGAGACATAAATTTTATATCACTTGACTTTTTCATCTCGCTTCGCTTTCACTACTCCTATATTTGGCATAAATCTAGTCCCAAACAGTAATTTATTAAATTTCCTTTAAGTACTGTAAAATCTATATGAAGTAAGGGTTTGACATCAGATAAAAGAGCTCATTAAGATTCTTGGTCATCATCTGCTGCCAATAAGAATTATGTTGTTTTCTAGAACCAATTGTTTCATGATTCATAGACTAGAATCATCATGTAGGATCATTTCCCCTAATCTTTTAAAATTACTGTAAGAGCAGAATCTCTAATATTAGAACCCAAACTATGGTTTATTATGATTTGTTTATAAAAGTGTTCTAAGTGGTCAGTTGTAACTCATCTTCCATGACGATAACCATGTGCTTTAGTATTTTGATTGTGTTTAAAGACAAAATCTATACAGGCTTTTTCATGTGACCATTCCTGCAAAAATTTCAAGTCTTTAATTCAATAAAAATAATTTTAAAATTAAATTATCTATCTTTCTTACAGGAATATTTTTCAAACAAGAGGCCGAAAATCTCTAATACATTATAGAATGCACATTTCATTTCTTCTTCCTTTATTTTTTTGCCCAACACTTCATACATGTAATAAATCAGATTAAACTATGTGACAAGAAGGATCTCACAGCATAAGGACAAGACTATGTCTCTTATAAATCGGTAGAATTTCTTAGAGACTTAATTGCATCTGAGGCTCTTCCTTATTGCTGTTAATATTTATTCATTGAATGCTGACCGACCTGGTACTTGACCCTAAGGAGATGCTTTGCTCTTTAAAGCTATTCAGACAATGGTAAAGGGTTTCTTTACGTGACTACTGGCACTTGACCATCCTCCCCCTGCTCCGTCCCTCTACACTGTCCTAGGTTAAGGGAAAATAAAGAAGAATAAGATGCAGTCTCCTTATGGAGCCCACAAACTAGGGTGGAATCAGGGAAAGCTACACAGAGGAGGGGATGGTTGAGCCGAATTTTGAAGGATGAGTAATTCAAAGATGAGTGGTTTAATATTTTTGGATGGGTGGGGGGGGGCAGTAATTCTTTTGGGCACCCATTTATTTTTGCTGGCGAGTCAGTGTTTGATATGGAATGCTCACTGGATGTATACAAGTGATGGGCTGTTGATACAGGGTAGTTATTTTGCATTTTTTCCCCCACCAGTATCTCTACCTGATACAGCTTTAATAGTCAGGAGCAGTTTTATGGGCTGTGAAAATGAAGTATTGTTATTTTACCGAGGTTAAAAATTCATCTGTGCCCTTTTCTTTGGGGGAGGTTTAGTTAACCTTGTTCCCATGAAATCATTAATGTACTCGTGATGGAATGCAAACATTTAGTGACAGCAGTGCTTTCAGAAGTAAATAATACATCTACCATTTTTCATCCAGCTTTGAATACCTGGGTTCTTTGTGCGCTTTTGATTTGGTGAACTATAAAAAATGAGCAAACTGCAATACACTTTTAATTATTCTTTTTTCATAAGAGCAGTTTGAGGCAGGGTTTCCAGGTCTGAGGATTAAAGGCGTCAAACTGTTTCTACACCCGGCACCATCAGCAAGACGCCCATATTGCGTCTTCTTTGTTTTGACTGTATAGTTCTCCTCAAGATATGCTGTTTGGAAGTACTTTTTATAATTCAAATATTGCATGACTTATTTGAAAATAATTTTTTCCTGTTTTATATGCAGGATGTTTTTCTTTCTTCCTGCAAGGTTCAGTATATAAGGCTTGCTTAATATCTGGTGGTGTTGATCAGATACTGATGTCGATGTAGAGTATCTTATAGCATCGTCCCCATTGTCTTATAGTAAAGCTACATAAAAAGCCAACAGAAAACCAATATTTTTGGCTCTTTCTTTGAAGGCCACTTCCCGGTAAATAATAATTAAATTACATGGCCCTCAAAGTACAAGCCTCACAAATCCTTAGGTGTTACTCAGCATGTGTGTAGCACAGGTGTGTGGGTGGGTAGCCATGATAATGGATGATACTACTACATTCATGAAAATTGGCCTTTAAGAAGGACACAAAACCTTTTATGTTACTAAGACTTATCTCTGTCACAGCAGAGGATGATACAGGACTCTGGAATCCAAATGTTTTTCTTAGTAGAATTTCCCTAGCAGCTCTGTAGCAATGCTTTTTGTAGAGCAGCTTAGGTGCCTCTCTCCTCTCCTTTGTGCAAAATCCAGAGGGTCAGTCCTATCCTTGCTTTGCTCTTGGCATCAGGGTAAGTCCAAGAACGTGAGAGTGTGTGTCTTTGAGCTAGATGTACTTAGGTCTACTCTGATCTGCCTTCATCCGTGAGAGGAGCCCGTGGTTAGCTGGGGGATGCTTTCCTGCCGCCATTAATCCCTCTGCCATCTTCCACTTCTGATTTAGGGCTTTGAATGTAGCAATCCCATATTTATTTTATTATTTTTTAAAAATAGAAAATGTTTTCTTACTATTTAAAGAAAGCATGATCCAAATTATCTTTTGAGAGCTGGACTTAATTGCATTATTTCCTACTCTGGTGTTTTTGAGAGTTAAAAGTCAATATATAAATGTCCTTTTTAAAGGTCTCGTTTCTTGAATTAAAAGAGGCTAAGAACTAGGTGACCTTGCTTCCTCTTTTGATTTGGCTAAAGTGTATGATTTTTGAATCTCCACGTTGAAGTTGGAGGGATTTACAAAGGCTGCTGAATTGATTAAAAGGGTTTTCACGATGTATATGTATATCAAATCATCACATTGTATACTTTAAATATCTTACACTTTTGTCAGTTATACCTCAATGAAGGTGAAATTTTTTTCACCTTTATTTGTGATCCCTGAATGAAAACTATTACAGGTATATTTGTGTATTGGTTCCTGTTTCCAAGAACAAGTTACAGCTTCTTTTATGAGCTTCCTTTGAATCATGAGAAATTGAGGTTAGATAAATTCTTAAAAGTCAAGCAGTCCAGCTCCCTAGCTGATTCTCAAATCCTTTCTTATCCCCAATGAGTAGTCTTCTAGTGTATTCCAGAACACCTTCAGGCCTCAGGTAGCTGATTCTTAGACTGTGCTGATTTATCAAGTCCTTTAAAAAATATCTGTCTGAAATTTTTTACCTCCAGGTCTCAGATTTTGTATTTAAAATCCACTCATTCATGGAGACTAGATATTAGTCTACTTCATTCAATTATCAGCACTTTCTAGAAATTGGTTCCTGTTGTCCCCCCAAAATAGCCAAGACTCTGTTCATAAGGTGTTCACCTAGAATACAAAGTAAGAATGCAGATCATTTTTCACATATTTGAAAAGTACTATTTTTTAAGCATGTAAGAAGTCATTTATGGTTTCTCCCTGCCAGTGTTCAGTACCATTAAACAGCAGGAGCTTTTTGCAGTCTAAAAAATGGTATTTTGAAGTCTGTAAGAACTTTCTGCAAGGCGAAAGCAATTCAGGTTGAATTCTGCCAGATTTTTGCTATCTCAACATGTTTTACAGATGAGCTGAACTTAATACAGTCTATTAAGAGAGCAGTTAATAACTAACTACCCATTAATCGATATACAACCCAATGTATTAAATATAATTTAGTTTTGTTTCTAAAATTGCATTGAAATATGATAAAACATTTCAGCATTCTGGTTAGAATCGAAATGCAGTAACCTAAATATGTTTTTAGTGTCTTCTTTGGAGAAAATATTAGGCTATTTCAAAAATCAAATTTGTTGTCCAAAATTAATCTGTATCTGATCTGATTGTACTGGGAAGGATAATATAAAAAACACACTAACTTCCTTTGCCCTAGTTTGGAGAGTGAGGGTGGTGCATAGAAAAATAATCTAAAAACTGTCAGTGTGAAATACCATACTTTTACATTTATTATTTATTATGTTTATTATTCTTAACATATCTACCATTCAAATCTGATTGAAAATTCTCTTTTTATATACACATAACAGGCACCTGTATGTAAGGGTGTGCCCTTTAAATTGGCTAAGTGTTTGACCATCCTCTTTATTCAAAACAGATCACCTTCTGATGAGTTTATGTTAAAAGATTTCATAAATAACTGTAGTTATTTTCTCCTGTGTTATCTGTGAACCAGCAAAAACGTTTCCTCTGGGCTAAGGGATATAAAGTTTGTTTTTTAAAGCATGTTCTTTTTCAATAGCATGCTGTTAATTGAATCTTTACCATGTAAAACAAATATTAATGGTAAAAATCAGTATTTTCCGTTGACTTTGAAGAACAGTAGAAAAGAAGTCAAGCACCTATAAATAGCATGTTTTGGTGATTATGACTGATATCTTGTTAATTTCCACATGAACTTCAGGTGCAGAGGGTTAGTGTGACACAAACACCAGACCATTAATCATCTTTCTCATTCATGTATTGGAAAAACATATGACAATGACATAATATACTGTGTCATTGATCTGGGCACAGCCCCAGTATTGTTTGCTGTTTTCATTTTGGTCTATCTCCAGTCGCCTTCTTATTCTCCCCACCCCTATCCAAATGAGGCAACCATCTTAAGGTATCTTACATGATCTTTTATTTGTATGTGTTCTTATCAATATATATATATTTCAGTTTTGTGGGCGTGTAATTTTATTTTATATAAATGGTGTTATGCTACTCAACACAATGTTTAAAGACTTATGCCTGTGACTGTGTATATCTAGTCCATTATACCTAACTATTGGAGAGTACCCTATGGAGTATGTCCAACACTCTTCCATTCTCCCAAGGGAGAAGTCTAGATTCCCTTCGGCTCTCTACAACCACAAGCCAGGTTGTAATGGACCTGTGGACCCATTGCCCATGGACCTGTGTAAGAATTTCTCTGGTGCATGTACCCAGGAGGAGGATGCCGGATCATACATTGTAGACAGGTTTATACATAATTTGATGAAGTACTGCAGAGTTACCCTGAAGAAAGGCTGCACTAGTCTACTCTTAAGCAAGGCCTGATGCTCAGTAGATCATCCCATTCATTTGTGGGATGGATTAAGTGATTTTTTTTTCCCTCCAGGCGTAGTTATTTTCTGTATGTTGGGAAACTGTTTGCTTGTTTTTATTGGTTAATGATTTCAGAAGTATAAGATTAAACCTTATGAGGTGAAGCAGTATCTCCTGTATAAATTACTTCCCTTGGGATTCATGAATTTGGTCAGGCCACTGTGATCCTTCGGGAAACGGACTTTTACTCTTCTAGTGCACAGTGTTGTCTGATGTTGTCATGGTGTTAATTTGAAAAACTAGCATAATTTAAAAGGAGAAGCATATTCACTTTGTAGAATTGGATTCATATTTACTTAAAGTCAAGGGTCATACCATATGCCAAGAGAGCGCCTGTACCTGTGGCATAAGAAGAAAAGTTTATGTATATGACTTCTTACAGTAGATGAGATAAAAAGGCACCTGTCTGAAAGTTGGACGAGAGGAGATAAGAGGTGAGAAAAGGAAGAGGGACGAAGGAATACATGGTCCATTAGCACCTAGAACCTTGCCTGGCATGCAGTAGAGATGCAGTCAATATTTGTGTGATGAGTGAATTAGTAGTGTGGTATGGTGGAAAGTATGCTTTAGATTTATAGCTAAATGTTTTGATTTGCATTCTGATTCTGCAACTTGGGGAAATCCCAGAACTATTCTGAGCCTCAGTTTATTAAACTGAACTGAAATTGATGGGAGGACTAACCAAGTTGCCGTCTGTGAAAGAGACCAGTGTATATAATAGACACTTAACAGGTGTTCAGTTCCTTCAGTAAAGTACATATTTCTGTTTCCTGACCATTAAGAATCTTTTGAAAATATTCTGTCATAAGTTGACTTTAGTCTTGGCCTTTTTGATGGCTGGTGTAAGGGTTTCTAAACAGTCCCTTATTTTCTATTTTGCTATTCATGGAAGTACTTGACTGAAAACTACAGTAAGGTTCTATTTAAAAACCATTCAAAATGATGACCACTTCACTTACACAACTGTGTATGCTGAAACTATGTAAATTTTGACCTATTTTTTTCCCCATCACCTAAAACCTATAAAAGACTATTTTTAAAGGTCTTAGATTGTGAAACTTCATTTACACAAGGTTGCTAGGGAATGGATTGTTCCACACAAAGTGGGTTTTCCAGATAACTAAAGTTTGTTCCTTGGCATGCTAAACTTCAAAAAAAGAGTTATTTTTGAAAGAATTCTTCTAAAATGGGTAACATATCTTCCTGTTTCTTTGATAGGATATATTTTAGATGTAATTTAACTTTAGAACAATATGCAAGGTTATTGTTTTGCTTGCCTGACCAGCAATATAATAGGTATTCTGTCTGGTTTCCTGCTGTAGGCTGTAGCTTTTTCTCTCAGTGAACCTGCCATTTTAGCCCAGGTCTTACTAATTTATTGTTTTTCATATGTTACAGCCAGAATAAGAAATAACCAAAATTATTAGCATTTTATATAAAAGTTAGTAACCTTGAATAAAGACTTGAGGTCTCCTTTAGCCATGTGTAAGAGATACCCTGCCTTTAAAATAGTGATTTCAAAGACTCAGTAAGCCTTTTTGCTTTGTGTTCTGCATGCTGGCCACATTCCAGGTGGTTAAGAGTATCATGAATCTGAGGAAAATAAGGGGTATTATTTTACTTTATAACAGAATAACTGTAGAAGCGTATGTATCAATTTGATACATACTTTGTAGAGTCACAGAGTTTGCACCCAATTTCACCGCTTACAGATGAAGACCCTGAAATTCAAAAATAAGCTGTTTTGCCCAAGGTGACCCTGGTATACGTTGAGTCCCAGGACCCATAACTTCTGGCTCTTGTCATTCTCCTTTCCCAATATGGAGGGCATTGCCTGTAGGGCTCTTACATATATGACTATGGATTATATACATGATATTATTCAACCGTACACTCTGTACCTAAATATTTCAAATTATTTAAATAGCACAGGTAAAGTAGAAGAAAGAATGAGTGTATCAGAAATTTGATGAGGATTCTGGGACTGAGAAGGTAGGTTTTGAGGTATTAAATACCAGACTTGATTCCCATAAAGTTTCCTCTCCTGACCTTGGTAGAGCCAGGTGGCTTGCAGAACAAAGAAGGGACTACCAAGCCTCCCAGTGACTGAATTTGCAAGTGGGTATATATTTGCAAACTAAGGCTTCTAACAACAATGGTTTAGATCTGGTTTTCACCTCCAGAATTATCAGCAAAGGGATAAAAATTTTAAACCAGACAGACTAAGTTAGTAGGAACTGGAATTCAGGCAAAAATGACAATAATAAATGACTTGCTGATCACTTCCAGGGTGTGCTGCAGTTCAGAGTGTCATATGTGAACTGACTCATTTAATCTTCACGATAACCCAAGTGATGGGTACATTATTACCCACCCTCTATAGATGGTGAAACTGAGGCACAGAGAAGTTAGGTGTTGCACATTTAAAAAAAAATTTACTATAGTTGATTTACAATGTTGTGTTAATTTCTTTTATGACTCATTTATACATATATGTATATTCTTTTTCATATTCTTTTCCATTATGGTTTATCACAAGATATTGAATATAGTTCCTTGTGCTATACAGTAGGACCTTGTTGTTTATCCATCCTATATATATAATAGTTTGCTTCTGCTAATCCCAAACTCCCAATCCTTCCCTCCCCTATCCCCTTCCCCCTTGGCAACCACAAGTCTGTTCTCTATATCTGTGAGTTTATTTCTGTTTTGTAGATAAGTTTGTTTGTATCATATTTTAGACAGGTGTTGCATGTTAAAATCACACATCTAGTTAGTTAGTGGTAACCCTGGGATTTAATCCCCATTTTAGCTCTAGAGCTCCATTTTCTCTCTAGAGAGGTAACCCCATTTAGCTGTAAGGAAATCTAGATTTTCACCCAGCTTTTTACTTTCCTTGAGAGAGAGAGTTTGGGTATCTTGTGGGGCAACTCAGATTTACACTGATTCCTGGGAACGTCTGGCTTCAATTTACTTGTGTGTTGACATTTTATAAAATGGATCATTACATTAAGAAGGGTTAGATTTAACATTTAGAGTTCTCTTACAAGATAGCATCATTTCTTTCCCCTGAATTAACATCTGACTCTCAGGGGGGTCACCAGGTTGTTTTGAATTTCTTACTAAGACTGTAGACAAACCATGCATTCTTTTTCACCACTACAGTCTTTACAAGACAGTGGTCTTTATCTACATGGTGATTCTTTGTTATATTTGAGCAAGTTTTTCAGAGGAAAGAGCTTATAGGAATAGATTCGTTACCACATGCTGAGCCCAGAGAAGGCAGGATGGTGGGGGGAATAAAGAGGGAGAGGGAGGACACAAAGAGTAGTAATTTCAGCTGAAAAGTGAAATGGATGGTCTTAAATGAAGCCTCTGTTCCTGACGTTCACCAAGTGGTTGGTGTTTTTGCTAGGTAGAAGAGAACTTCAATCAGGACTCTTTCTCCAGGGCTACCTCACCTACTCACAACACAAGCTATCATACAGCTTAATATTCCTATGTTTCCACTTTCCAGCCTTTGCTCTTTCTAACTTTTCCTCAGTTACAGCTTGAATCTATATTTGCATTTCCAGGTAAACAGGCTACCTGCATTTGAATTTTGTCTTAGTGTTGAGATCCACTCTCTTTATTTTTACAGATGTTTGCTGTTGGCAGGATAAAGCCTCCTATGTTTTATTATCAACTGGAAAAAATTTTTTTAACTTCTCTGTTACTGACAAAACAACTTTTTTGTCTTTAACAGATGTGTCGTTATGTCCCTTAGTTTTGTCTAAGTGGAATGAGAAAAATTTTGTTTTCCAGTCAACCATACTTGTATTTTGACACAGAAAGATAGACATTTGTCAAAATTAATGATTCTCTAAACCTAGACGTATAAATGAAAGAGGATAGGATGGCTGAAATCATTTTTAAAAAAAGTAAAAAGGTGTTCAGGGGACCTGAAAAATATTGTGGGATTATACATTATCTTGCAATAAAAGGAAATTCACATCTATTTAAGGACTCTTGCTTTTCAGCATTGCCATAGTTAGAAATAAAGGCAGGGCTATTTTTTTTTTTTAACAAGAAGAAAGTGTATTTAAAGTTTTGACAGTTGACAAAGTCATGGCGTTCTGGATGACAAGTTGTAGTCAGATCCTTGCCTGATAGGATTTACTGTATGAAGTTTTCCCAAGGGCTTCATTCGAAAATGCACTTTTCTTAATGATATTTTGTCTGAATTCCAGTGCTGTGTATTTTAAAGTCATAGTTTCATGCTTGTGTTTGGTCTCGCTGATATAAAAAATGCAAACATGCTTTTACATTTGTGGGTGTCTTTAAACTTTTCAGGAGTGCCCTTTTTTCCAGGTAGACTTTATTCCAGCCTTTATTTTTGTAAGCTGGGAACAGACAGTGATTATAGAGCACAGATCTGCAGGGCAGTGATCACGGTACGGCCTGCCTGGGCTTCCTTCATTACTAGGTCTGTTTTCCAGTGGAGGTGAGGGTAGGGAGGGAACGGAGAAGAAGAGATAAAAAGATAACTTTTTTCTTTTTTTTTTAATTGCCTAGTTCATTTTTAAATTACTTCCCCAACAGTACTTAGAAAAGGGCTCAGTAAAGCCTTCTGCTTTTTAGATGGCACTTAATTAAGGTAGATGTTAGCAGGCACTAGCAAGTTCCAGGTGCTGACGTAAGCATTTTGTATTTGATAGTAAAGATCGTGTCTTATTTCTGAGAAGTCAGTGACAACATAGACTTGTAACAAAAGCACCTTTTGTGAGTATATCACCTCACACCGGTCAGAATGGCCATCATCAAAAAATCTACAAACAATAAATGCTGGAGAGGGTGTGGAGAAAAGGGAACCCTCTTGCACTGTTGGTGGGAATGTAAATTGATACAGCCACTGTGGAGAAAAGTATGGAGGGTCCAGAGAAAAACAAATACCATATGCTTACAGATATATATGGAATCTAAAAAAAGAAAAAGAAAGGGTTCTGATGAACTTAGGGGCAGGACAGGAATAAAGACACAGACGTAGAGAATGGACTTGAGGACACGGGGAGGGGTAAGGGTAAGCTGGGACGAAGTGAGAGAGTGGTATGGACATATATACACTACCAAATGTAAAACAGATAGCTAGTGGGAAGCAGCCGCATAGTACAGGGAGATCAGCTCAGTGCTTTGTGACCGCCTAGAGGGGTGGGATAGGGAGGGTGGGAGGGAGACAAAAGAGGGAGGGGATATGGGGATATATGTATACATATAGCTCATTCACTTTGTTATACTGCAGAAACTAACACACCATTGTAAAGCAATTATACTCCAATAAAGATGTTAAAAAAAGAAAATTAGCTAGAGAAGTGTAACTCTCCCTCTAAGTAGCAAAGTTCCCTATAGCCAGGGCCTCTTGTACTTCCTCCTTTGCTTCAATAAACATGCATTGGTTATCTACAAAAAAAAAAAAAAAAAAAAGCACCTTAGTAGCCCTGCAGATAATTCTCTCACCTTTTCTCTCTGAGATTGCTGGCAAAGCTGTATTAATTGATTTCCATCCTGAAGCAGGAGTTCATTAAAATGGCAGCTTGCCATGATGAAGTAATGGCTATCCCAAGTGATGGATCTCCCCTGTTACCTCTTAATCCTCCACACTGAAGCTACAGGTGTGCTGTTACCCAACTACCATATGAGAAGCAGCTAATGGTGAATGTTTCAGTTAGTTTCCACTTCACTGTCAGAAATCTTTGTACTTCTGAGACATAGAAGAGTAGCTGTTATATCAAAAGCAGTTTTCTGATGAAAATATTTTGTTGTTTTCATCAAATGATACTGCTCATTATAAAATTTAAAGTCAGTACAAAATAAGTGCAAAGGAAAAGTTAAAAATTACCATTCAGAAGTAACCATTACTATTATTTGTACACTCTATTTCGTGAACTCTCTATGCATACAGATAGAAGGTGTGATAGATAGTTTGCAAAAATGGTGTTATATTATAATAATATTTTAAATATAAATGACTACACTTAACAAAATGCAAATATAATGAATACTAAATTTAACAAAAGAAAAGAAAACAAGTGAAATTAAAGAGATTTATGAAAGTCAGATGAATATTTCTTCATAACAAGAAATGTTACTTGCTAAAAATGTCTTACCAAAGTTGTGAATAACGTTGTTTGGAGTCATCAAAGAAAAAAAAAAGAAAAGACTTATTTCAACTAGATCGTATATTTGAATGAAGGTAAAATGAACACACTTATACTTTTTCCACTTTCCTTCCTCACCTGTTAGTTATAATACTTTTTACATCGTCAAGGTGTATAACATTTGCATTTTGCTCAGTAACCACAATTTCCATAATAAGCATTCGTTCTTTACTTAAGGGATTCAGCACCCACTGTGAGTCCTTTTACCATGGTTTCTCCATTCTTCCTGGATTATTTGTATTTTGCTTGACCGGAATTAATTGAAGAGTATAAGTGCAAGATAGATTTCATGAGTTCCTGAATGCTTAAAAATATTTATTAATCTTATACTTGAAGAATAACTGGGCTGGATATGAAATTTTTGCTCTGACCTATTCAAATTCTGGGAAGAGGTATGTTGGCTCAGATTTCCCAGTATTTAGCTTCATAGTTTCTAGTAGCTTGAAATTAGGACCATTTCTCTTTATAGGGAAATGCAGTAGTTTTTTGTTCCTCTAATTTTTATTCTTCTGTTGTCATTTATGAGGAGTTTGTAATCCTTGTAAGGAATATGAACATGGAAAAAAAAATCAATGATAGTCTAAGACGGAAAGTGGGAAGGAAGGGGAACATTTTCAGTCTTTGGAAGTATTTTGACCATCATGTATTTCTCTTAGGTATTTATAGTGAATTTGTAGAATGGATTTATAGTGAATTTGTAGAATTTGTAGAATGGATGACTTAGTAACAGTGAGGGTCTATTAACTAGGAACTTTCACTGAGTTATCCAACACTAGGTGGAAATGACTGGGGTTTGGGGTTTGTTTCAGTGACACCTGTGGTAGAATTTAGGCAACTTTAGAAAATGATGCAATGCCTAGAACCCAGATAAAAGAGCTAAAGAGAACTGATATCCACATGCTTGTTATCTGAGCTTATGGGATAAAAAATGAGAATTATCTTTCAGTTTTTTGTACAAGCTGTTTAATATCCTCTTAAAGGATAAGCAAACTAAAATTCTTTTCTAGTTAAGAATTATAGGAATGATTGCGCCTGAGGCATGGAAAAAAGGGGAAAAGCCTCATTATGTTATTACTTCACTCATCCTTTCTGATTTGGGGTTGAAGTTTAGTGTGGGTATTTAAGTTATTAGTCATCTCAAAACTGTTCTCTGGTTTTAGATATTCTTAGTCATCCAAAAAGGCTGTTAAGTGCCATTACATGGCCCTAGGATTTAAAAAATTGGGTATAAAAATAGAGATACTTATTTGACCCTCAGAGCGTGCCTGTGAAAACACTCCTCGAATAACCTTTTTTAGAATTATTGGATGTTTTAAATGTCTAACACTGTAATACATTGTCTTTGATGAAAAATAGGAACTCTGGAGAAGATTTTATCTTGTTGAGCATAAAACGTCTAGAAGTGGCTTGTATTGTGTAACATGAGTAGGGCTTCGTATAGCTGTGACACAGGTCTTGCTTGTTCTCGGACCCACTGTTGGTGTTGTCATCCATAAATTCCACCTTCCTGTGTACAGATAAGTCTTTTAAACAATAGGAGAATGTGGGAGTGAGAACGGGAAGATACTGTTGGCATTACGAATTCATAAATGTGATTGTAAATGATTATCAGAACAACTGAGATTGATGTTTTCCAGCGATGTTAGTCTTGGTGATTGAAAATGAGGATTTTTTTAAAGTTAAATTTAAGTTTGAGTATTTCAGTGAAGGGTATAGGATGGTATCTTTTGCCACTTTATTTGGAAAGCAGTCATTTGCCATGGCAGTGCTCTCTATAAGGTTTACTTAACCTTATACCACACACACTCTTCACTTTTTAAGTGTAGTTCCGCAGAAAATGAGTGCGTGGAAGGATTTTCTTTGCCTCACCCTCTCATTTTCTGTTCCTTTAGCTCTTTAGTCTGAGAGTTAAATATTTGGATTATAAAGTCATATATAGTTCAAATTCTGTCTGGTCTATTACATTTTGTTACATTTCTGAACTTTTCTTTTCCATACTTTGGTATCCTCCAGGAACTTCTTTTCCCTTTCTAAGTTTTATTCTTTTAATAGAAATGGACTCCCACGTGAACACTGGCTCTAAAAGTGGCCTAATAAGCCTGCTATTTTTAGAGAAGGAGAAAGTTGCCTTTTCTTCTCTCTGTGCTTTTCACCTCCCACTTGTTCTTTAAAGTCTTTTTCCCCTCTGGTCTTAGTCGTGATAACTTTCTAATTCCAGGTGCCTTTTCCTTGGGCCATTTCTGGCTCAAGTTGTCTCATACTCAAATTTTTCAATGTCAGAATTGGACTAGGCTCTTCTGTTTTTATTACTTATAGATATTTTGGATTCCTTTTTCTTTATTTTACTAAAATTATAAACTGTACACATAAAGGAATGAAAATATATTTTTATAGTTTAAAGAAGAATAATAAAATAGATATTCGTATAATGCCCACCATCCGGGTTGAAATAGAACATGGCTAGTGTCTTAGAAGCTCTCTGTGTGTCCCTTCACCAAAACATTTTCTCCATCCCATCCCCCACCCAGGAAACTGCTCATCCTAAAGCCTGTGTAGGAGATTTGGTTTGGTTTTTTTTTTTTTTAATTAATTAATTAATTAATTTATTTTTTGCCTGTGTTGGGTCTTCGTTTCTGTGCAAGGTCTTTCTCTAGTTGCGGCGAGCGGGGGCCACCCTTCATCGCGGTGCGCGGGCCTCTCACCATCGCGGCCTCTCTTGTTGCGGAGCACAGGCTCCAGACGCGCAGGCTCAGTAGTTGTGGCTCACGGGCCCAGTCGCTCCGCGGCATGTGGGATCCTCCCAGACCAGGGCTCGAACCTGTGTCCCCTGCATTGGCAGGCGGATTCTCAACCACTGCACCACCAGGGAAGCACTTGGGGTTTTTTTTACACACACAAAAAGCAAAATAGTAATAATGAATAATCACAATCGAGTTTTCAGAAGAAAATAAAGAAAATGTGGATGCATGTTTATTTCTTGCATTTTGTAAAAGAAAAATTAGTTTAAGATTGTAAGGAGAATTAACACTCTTGAAAGGGTTCAGCTATTCATGCTGTCTTACTGAAATTAGAATTAGAGTAACATGAAAGGTTCAAACATATGTCATGAAAATATTCAGTGGACTGTCATGCAACATACCCTCGTCTGATGTTATAAAGAAGAATTAGAAATTTCCTATCTTGGTCTATCATATTGAGAGTACACAACTTCTCCTTATCTTGTTGACTCTTGGTCCTTGAGGATATATATACTTGCGGCATTTCCATGTCTTACTGTTTGTTGTGGATAGCCCATTAAGAAATTACACACACACACACACACACACGCACACCCCTTTCATAAAGCTCTAGATAGGTGTTGAAATAGTAAACAACACTGCTCTTAGAGTAATCTTACAATCACATCTGCTTTCATCCTTAATTCTTCTTTCAGCCATATATTTCCACTCTTCATGGGCTGACTACCTGGGATTGACTTTTGACTTCATGGATACCTAGCTGTAAAAGATAGAGACATGGACTTCCCTGGTAGCGCAGTGGTTAAGAATCTGCCTGCCAATGCAGGGGACGCAGATTCGAGCCCTGGTCCGGCAAGATCCCACATGCTGCGGAGCAACTAAGCCCGTGTGCCACAATTACTGAGTCTGCGCTCTGGAGCCCTTGAGCCACAACTACTGAGCCTGTGTGCCACAACTACTGAAGCCTGCGCTCCACAACAAGAGAAGCCACTGCAATAAGTCCGCACACCGCAATGAAGAGTAGCCCCTGCTCACTGAAACTAGAGAAAGCCGGTGCACAGCAACAAAGACCCAAAGTAGCCAAATAAATAAATAAATAAATTTTAAAAATAAATTAATTATAAATAAATTAATTAATTAATTAAAAAAAAAAACCAGGCAGACAGAAAGTAGCCTGAGTCTCAGTTTTCTTGTTGCTTCTGCCACGGACTGTCTCTGACCTCACCTTGCCTACCTGGGGGGCTGAGCTCTGCTTGTAGGACCCTCGAGTTCCTGAGGATTCCTCTGACTAAAGTGTGACGTGCCATCTTGTCTTTTGTTTCTTCTGAGCTTCCTGGCTTGTGGACTCATCAGCCACAGAACTTGATTAGATGCTTCCTCTGTGTAGGTGGCAATACCAAGAGCTATGGATACAACATGGTACCTGCCATTTCTGTGGGATGGTAGTTTGGAGAATCTCATTTGCTTATCTGTTGTTTACATGCTGGTGTGATCTCTAGACTCTGTATGCATTTCAACTCCTAAATATGCTCTTGGCCCAGAGTTTTAACTCTACCAGACTATTAGCTTCTGGATTTTTCTCTGAAGGTAATCCACTCCATTTTCTATCCCTGTCATGAATTACCAACCTTGGTACGGCTTTCTTGGATGTGAATCAGTTCACTTAGGATCTTTCTTCTTCCCCATCATCATCCCCAACCCTAAGTACTCATGATCCTTGAATATACTATTGATACTCAGTGAATTTGCCACTATGGATCACGTAGTTAATTGTTAGAATTTCCACCAGGGTTCTAAAAATGTCTGGTTTTAGGATTAAACTAAAAATAGTTTCTCTGAAAGAACCTAAATAGAATAGTTTCTCCTTTTTTCTGTGTCAGTCTCTCTGAGATTTGGCTGCTTCTAGAATCTTATAAAGGCTTTGCTTTTCCTCCAAACATTGAGAGGCACTTTAATGGTGACTGTGGGTAAGATTATATACTTGGACTTAAAATTTTAATACAATTTAATAAAAGTTGTCTTGCTGGAGGAAAGGCCCATTTACAGAAATTGTCTTAAAACTCTGATTTATAGATTTGTTGTTCTGCTTTTTTCTACCACCACTGACTTGATTTTATTACTGGCACATCATATTTCTTAAAATAGAAGGAAGGTGTCTGTCTATACATTATTTAAAGTGAATTTTAAGAGAGAATCAAGTGCAAATAACTAATGATCTGGGTAGCTTTTGAGAGATAAAAATTCAGTTTTAGTATTATGCAAAATGTCCAGACGATATAATAAAACTGGAATAGATTAAATTACACAGCTGTAGTCACTGTTGTATACGTGTCTTTCAAAATGACATCAGGTGTCATCAGATTTGCTTATCATAAGCAACTTACACAGGATAAGTTCTTATTTTTCCCTGTTTTCTTTGGTTTTCAATATCTTTATGATAAAGCATGATAGTTGATTTTAAGTTTTTGACTTATTTTTAGTTGCAATCAAGTAACAGTACTGTAATTGTGTTGTCTGATTTTCAACACACCCCTTAAATAGGTTGGTGTTAATACAATGTAGCTTTAGCAGATCTTGATCATGGCTCAGTTTAATTTCTATGTAAAAGTTTTTTGTTCTTTATTAATCTAATCTGTAGGAAGAGTTTATCACTTTCCTTCTTGGAAACTGAGGTGTTATTTTTTGGTTGAGGTACATAGAAATATGTAGAATTAGAAAAAAAAATTATAAAGCAGCTCTTTGCAGTATATATGGAACATGAATGCAACCATTCTTTTAGCACCACTCTGGAGAAGTTGGCCCGAAGTCATCCCAATATACAGACAGTTGATTATTTGATAAAGCAGGTACCAAATATTATAGATGATATGTGTGTGTTAACAATCCCAAGTCCCAGCTTAGCACAGCTATACTTTTAGGGTAGGAGATGATGGCAGTCATGCATTCACTATTTTAGACTTGGAAGTTTCCTTAGAGATCCTATAATCCAACAATCTTGGTTTTTGTAAGGGAGAAAACTTGTTCCACAATGTTAGGGACTTCTCGAAGGACTCAGAAGCAATAAGAGTCAGGTTAGGAGTTGGATCTCCTGATTTCTGTTACCTGTTCATTCATTAATTATTCATTCATTAATTCAACCAACAAATGGCTCCTGGGTGCCTGTTTAGTTCAGGCATTCTTCCTTGACTGAGGGTATAACAGTGAGCAGAGTGAAAAAGGCCTGTTAACACTTGAATGAACTATACTGAATCGGAAAGTCCATGCTAGTTGGAAGAAATCCCCTTTCCAAAGAAGCTACAAATTAGTGGTAGTTTTTCCAATAAATTCTATAATTTTCAGAGATCTGTTGTCATTATTTTGAAATGGTACATAATTGGGAAGAATGAAAAAATCTCTTTGGTTAGAGAAATTAGGTAAGTCATGACTTTTTTTTTAAACGATTAAAGGCCCAGTGAATAATTTCTCGATGCCATGAAATGTGCTCAGAAGTTTGAAGATCATTTTTCTATAGTGCTAATTTAAAAAATAGGTGTCACTTTGTATAAGAGTAATTTTGTAGTGTCTTGAAGAAACCACAAGGAAGTTCTCCTTTTCCTTCCTCGTCTTCTTCTTGCTATGTGGTGGTCTTAGCTGCTGTACTGGGTTGATATTACTGCAGAGCTATGTTTCTAATTGCTACATTCTGATAATTTCATAAACATATCTAGTATTTAGAAGGACCACGGTTATCATCTCTAAAGGTCCCTGTGTTCTATGTATGAAGGATCTCATGATTGCACAGAATGTTGGTTTCTGATCAGTGCAGAGAAATGACAACGTCAAATGCCTTTTCCTTTATAGGGCCGTGCAGGTTCTGTGGAGGCCTTGGGTCTCAATTCAGCCAGCAGATACCGTACATGCTCAGACTGTGTCAACACAAGAGAAAGAAATGGTTAGGCTCCTCCTTGGTAGGGTAAAAAGAGAGGAGGAGAGCACACAAAAGACAACTGTAATTGTTCTACAAAAATCTTACTCTTTACTAAAACAACATAAAATCGCTGTTCACGCTAGTATTTGCATAACTAAATTTTAGGACAAATATCTATAATTCACAGTAAAAACATTTAAAGAAATTTTGCCATTTGCAGCAACATGGACAGACTTGGAGGGCGTTATGCTAACGAAGTAAGTCAGACAAAGACAAATACTGCATGGTATCACTTATATGTGGAAGCTAAAAAATACAACAAACTAGTGAATACAGCACAAAAGAAGCAGGCTCACAGATACAGAGAACAAACTAGTGGTTACCAGTGGGAAGGTGGGTCAACATAGGGGTGTGGGAGTGGGAGGTACACATTATTGGGTGTAAGCTAGACTCAAGGATGTGTTGTACAACATGGGGAATATAGCCCATATTTTTAATAACTGTAAGTGGAAAGTAACCTTTAAAAATTGTATAGAAATTTAAAAATTAAAAAATAAAACTAACTGCATTAATACAAATAAAAAAAGAAATGGAAATTTTAAATAAAAATGAAATAATCTTTACTTTTTGTTAAAAATCATTTCTTTATCTAACCTTCATCTATTTTATTGTTTTCTGTTTTTTTTTTTTTTTGCTTCTCATCCAGTCTTCAGCCATTAA
Organism: Balaenoptera ricei; assembly: GCF_028023285.1. Taxonomy (NCBI): domain Eukaryota; kingdom Metazoa; phylum Chordata; class Mammalia; order Artiodactyla; family Balaenopteridae; genus Balaenoptera; species Balaenoptera ricei. The sequence continues at coordinate 92,090,235 of NC_082645.1, forward strand.
TTGAATGAGTGAAGGAAAGTTAAATCTACAGGTTTTCACATGTGGAAAGGCCTTTTCTTAGTGTCTTTGCTGGTCTCATGCCATTCTCTCCTGCTGCTAATATTAATTACTTTGCAGATGGCTCTAATTGACCCAGTAAAAGAGCCATATCTGTGTTCGGTCCTCAGGCCCTAAAGACTTTGCAGCTTCTGAAGACACAAATGCAGTGCTTACTCTCAGCAATTCCAAGTGTGAGTTCCTGGTCCTAGGGTGCCCTTTCCTTCAGAAGTTCCAACTCCTCTGCTTAAATCTGTGTACTGCCTGGTCCCAATCCTGCCTTTTAAGCACCATCTGCCCGTGACTTATGCCCTGGCCACTGGACTTCTATCCGTACCCTGAATATCCTCCCTGGCTGCACACCCTGGTTCCTGTCTATGTGACCTGCTCTTTCCTGCCTGTGTTTCCCTGTCTCTATTCTGTCCTGAACCTGCCCTGGCCCTGCTTTCCTGATCATCTTAGTTGAAATTAATTTTCCCTTTGGGGCAGCTTGATGGTTTACTATTTATGATATTAGGGTACATGCTGTCCTGTCTTATTTTAGCTGTGAGATTATAGTCACCTTGAGGTGGGGATTGCATTTTGTTTCTTTTTCTGTCCTCACCCCAACCTCCATGTGAGGGGACGGAGGCAGCCGGGCCTGACCACTGCTCCCAGGGAGGTTAGTGGTGGTTGTCAATGCCTGTGACTCTTTTCTTTTCCTGGGCCTGAAATTAGTCATTAATTAATTAGTTAATTAATTCATCCCCTTCCTAAAGAGCTATGTTTCTCTTCCTTTAAAAAAGTATAGCTTGTATTGTGGTTTCTCATTTTAAAAGGCAAAAGTATGTTCATTGTAAAAACTTTAGGAATTATGGGTAAACAAAAGGAAGAAAATAAAAACCTTTGAAAGTTCTACAGGAAGCAATAGCCTACTATTATATTTGTGTGTATATCTTCGCAGATTTTTTTTCTATATGTGAATATACACGTATAAACATACTTTTAAAAAGTTACCAGACAACATCATAACATTCTCCATTAGCTTTTTTCAGTGAATGATGTGAACATCTTTCCCATGTTTCCAAGCATCTGTTATGTAAAAGCACATTTAAACCTACTCGCATCTACATCACCTGCAGAGAATAGCTGTGTGTGTGTGTGTGTGTGTCTGTGTGTGTGTGTGTGTGTGTGTGTTTATTTGCTCTTGTCTAGCTATTTCCTCAGGAAACCTTTATAAGTAGCTCTTATAAGATTATAAAAACTTATGGATTTAAGGTGAGCATGCTTTCAGGGCTTGATGGCTATTGGTAAATTGTCCCCTAGAAAGACATATTAATTCATTTTCCCCAGAGTAATGTGTGAAGTGCCAATTTTTCTACACTCTTGCCAGATCTAGCTACTATTACTCATTTTTTATTTTCTGAGCTGATGGGGGAAAATGGTCTCATATGGCTATTTTAATTTACAGATGTTTTATTACTAATACAATTGTAGATTTGTATATGATTGATCACCGTTAGTATTTCTGTTTTCTTTTTTCTGTGAATTGCATTTTGTACATAATATTTTGTGAATCATCTGCCCATGTCCTTTGCCTACGTTCTATTGGGTTGTTTGTTTTTATTTGTTTTTGGCTCCTTATGTCAAAAAATAGCAACCCTGTGTTTTTCATATACTTGTTTTTTCTCGTTTGCCTTGCAATTGTTTATGGTATTTTTAAATTTAACTTATAGAAATTAAAAAAAAATTATGTAGTTTTATCGGTTATTAAAAATTATTTCTGGGTTTAAGATCATGCATAAAATGGTCTCTGCTTCCTAACATTCAACTATATTTTTATAGTAAGTTTATTTTAAAACATACATTCCTTTAAAGCATATATTATTATTTGGTATAAGATCTGATGTAGGGATCTAACTTGCCCAAAATGTTTAGTCACTTGTCCCAAACCTATTTATTCTCTTCTTTACCAATTTAAAATGTCATTATTTTCATATGTTACATTTTTTATATGAACTTGAATCTCTGGACTTTCTGTTCTGTCCTTTGGGCTGTCCATCTAATCAGGCCAGTGCTCTGTATTTCATTTACTGTAGTAGTAATATGAGGTCCTATTGTTACTCCTCTTTTGAAAAACATGTTTGCGTTGTCATAAACATTTATTCTTTAAGATGAACTTTAGAATAATTTCATCAAGTTAAACAAACTTTCTGAGATTTTGTTTGGAATTACATTAATGTTACAGAGTACACGTACATCTATACATATATGTGTAAATATCCGCATGCATAATACATATATAACATTTGTTGCCACTGTTGTCATTGTTAGTAGAAACTTTCCCCCTGGATTATTTCTAGGTTATTTTTGCTTGTGCACATAGAAATGTATTTTGCTTTTGCATATATATCTTATAACTGGCTATCTTACTTAATTCTTATTATTTCTGGTAGTTTTCCCATTCATTTCCTTTTTACGCTTTTGACTATTTCATGTATACCTGGGAAGGATGGACACTGTATAAACAAATGTACACTTTTTCTCTATAGACTGAAAAATGAAAGAAGTAGGGAGCTCTTGTCCTGGGAGATGGCAAAAACTAGACTTGGAGGAGAGTTTTTTTCTTCGAGACAAAGTTACCAGAAGGCAAGACTGATAATAGATCCATATCTATTTCTCTACTATTTTACTGCATGTAAAGCCTTGTTTGATAATAGTATAAATAAATATTGGGCAGATCAGAAAAGAACCTATATTAGCAATATTCAACAAACTATAATATTCATTATTAGCTTTGAAAATGGTGCACCAAAGCATTTCAGTTATGCATAACTGTGTTCAAAAGATATGCTATCTTTATTTGGATTCAGTTTTCCCTGCGTTTAAAATTGTTTTTGTTTCATGACATATGGGGGTAAAATTACCCATTTTTGTGAAAGTAACTACAATTCTATCATAGAGGAATCTCAAAATTACTGGTATACTTATAGAGATGCTGGCAGCCATGCTAGGAATGTGTTAGCCACTTCAAGTGGTATGGCTTAAAAGCTGGGGAGGAGAAATTAGACATCTTTTATTTTTGTGTAATTAAAAATGTCTCTATTGATGCTACTTCCTCAGAGGGGAACTCATAATTGGCTCCTCTTATCGGCTGATCAGGTGGGGGTCCTCAGCTTTTACATCACCTCAAGTTCATCCCTTATTTCTCCCCTAATTCCTCTTCTCTCTACTGCCCTACCTGTTAACTTGCAGCCCTGCCTATGTTTCCTATTCTTATTATATTTGAGTGTTCTTCACTGTATTATGGTGCATGGGCCATCACTTATGAGTGCCTACACATTAAAGTACTGCAACCTCCTGTGTGGTTTAGGAACTCATTAAATTCCTGTCGTGACCCTCAAAGAAGCTTACATCTCTACAAGCTGCCTGTGCTAGGAGTAGTCTCCACCTCCGGCTCTGTTCCTATGAAATATGCCCACATTCCCCAGCCCTTGCCTACCACACCATCTTTGTTTGACTTAACACCAAGCCTCAATTCAACCTATAATTACTTTCACCCATTTAACGTATCATTTCTACTCTCTTAAATCTCAACCTCTCCATGTCTACAATCTTTGAACACAGCTTTAAAACTCTTACTGTATTGTCTACACTCAAAGGAGTGTATATTTCCTAGCTGAAATAACTTTTGGCATACAAATTATTTTAGGTGGGATGAGTCTAACTTTTTCTTAAGACTTGAGAGAAGTGGTGGTTGAAGAATCATCTTACTTTTTAAGTCTGTTGTGTTCAAAAAGGAAAGCAGTGTAAGGACAGTAGGATAATAGTAAAGTTACAAGCTTCTGCTTGTATGAATGTACTAGTTTAAATTCTGTGTCTCTCCTCTTTACAACTTAGAGTAATTATTTAATGAATTAAAATAGTTATGTGTATAAAAGGAAAAATGTGAAGCTTCTAGTGGGAAGAGGGGGCAGGCATGGTGCTTCGTTGTCCAACGCTGTCATCCTTGCTGCCCCATGAAGTTGAGAATCTCCATAGTGCTCAGCATTTGTTGTCACTAAATGAATGAATGTGTTACCAAGCCAGATCCTTGGACTCTTTAATCAACAGAAATTGGTAAGAGGGCAGATGACTACATCTTGTGGTCCAATGTTTGCCATTCCTAGTAGTCTTCCTTAGAGCTCAAGGCCCTGTTCTCTATGTCATCCCATTCTGAACAATTTAGTTTGTTTGATTAACCCACTCACAGCTCGCCGTGACCGGGATTGTCCGAAAGAAGGCATATAGTTCTTTCTTTAAAGTAAAGGATTCAAGTTATCTTCCAAAAAACTAGAAGTCATTCACTCTTCTTGGTTAATGACTTTTCCAGGCACTAGGGATTCTTGGTAAGTTACTTTTCCAATTACTCAGATCCTTGGCTTTTTCATAATGAGCCTCCTTGGAGGAATGTAAGATATAAACTTTTGGAGTTTTGACCACCTGACTATTCATGTACCTTCTTTCATTAGACACATAAATCTCAAACTCAAGGACTCCAACAAATATTTATATAGGCAAAACTTCGCTCTTTGTGTGATTTTCCAATGCCTAGATCTTATAGAAGTTCTCTTTGTATATTTGCTGATGACTCTGAAATTCTTTGAACATAAATTTCTAAAACTTTTTTTGTGAAAGATGCTGGAATTAGAATCATTTAGACCATGTTTCAATAGTAAAGATGAAATCTGAGAATTAACACTGTAATATTTTGTCTCTTACCCACATTATGGTCTAATGCAATTTGAGTGGCTTTCCTAGGAAGCTCTTCTCCAGTCAGGATGTAGGAACCTAGGCTGCATTCACCTTGTAGCTATGCCATCTAGGGCATGTGGCTTCCAAGGCATGTGACTGCCAGGGTTCCAGGGAAGAGAGAGCTTGGATAATCAAGCATGGATTTTAATGGTCAAACTGGAAGAATAGACATTACTTCCCCCCATATCTCATGAGCCAAAATTCAATCTCTTGACCCCAACCTAACTGCTCTGAAAGCTGTGAAATATAGTCTTACTGTTCTAGGAAGGGGAAGATGAAATGGGATTTGGTGGATATGCAGCATTATTTCTGCCACAGTCCCCTTCATTGATCTGACTCTTGGCTCATTTGCCATGTTTTAATAGTCTTGCCATTCTCCTGCTCTTGGAGTTCAGCATCATTAAGGTGCTTATACTTGTTCTTCATATGCTGAGTAAAATCATATTGTCTAGTTCAAGTTCTTTTCACTACCTTTGTGATATAGATTCACCATGAAGGCAGTGAGCAAGAGGGTTCCATAACAATAATCAAAAGAGAATTTTCTTATTCCAATTCTTCCACTCTCTTTCACCTTGCTTTGAACTTCCATCCTACATTTATCTCCTTACTTCCCAAGGCCACCTCTCTTTCACCAGATAACCTGCATGAGAAGGACTGTAGTAGCTGGGTGTATAGCTTTTCCGTAACTTAAATGACTAGAAAAAGGATGTTTATTTCAGAACTTAGAATGTTCAGAAATTCCTTTTCATCAGTCCCCCCAAGTTATCAGACAACTCAGAACCAAACACCCAACTGGCTGATCAAGAAGGTACAATGACTGTTTATACTCGGGACCATAATTGCTAAATAGATCAGTATTGGCATGTTAGAACATTGTATTTCCAACAGGAAGTTCTACTAGGGAAACTACAGAGAGCAGAGGTGGAGGAAGGGCCTTGGAGAACATCTGCAGGTGGAGATTGCCAGACAACTCATCTTCAGGCCTACAGAGATACAGATGACCTGTTCCTTTTCTGCAGGGTGGAGCTGGAGACACGCCACCACACAATTAGCTATTCAGTTCTTCCTTTCCAGTGTTACTTGCCCCTCACTGAAAAGTCTCATTTCAAAATTATGTTAAGATTTTTGTAATTAGATTACATTTCAGTTGACATTAATTCACTTTCAGGAAGATTACAAATAATATTCTAGGATGAGATGGCGAATCTCATACATTTGTACTGATTTGCTTAGTTTTGGTTTCAGAGAGTTGCATTCTTTTTTTTTTTTTACTTTTTTTTTTTTTTTAATTTTACTTATTTATTTATGGCTGTGTTGGGTCTTCGTTTCTGTGCGAGGGCTCTCTCTAGTTGTGGCAAGCGGGGGCCACTCTTCATCGCCGTGCACGGGCCCCTCACCATCGCGGCCTCTCCTGTTGCGGGGCACAGGCTCCAGACGCGCAGGCTCAGCAATTGTGGCTCACGGGCCCAGTTGCTCCGCAGCATGTGGGATCTTCCCAGACCAGGGCTCGAACCCGTGTCCCCTGCATTGGCAGGCAGACTCTCAACCACTGCGCCACCAGGGAAGCCCCAAGAGTTGCATTCTTCATCCCCACTTCCCAGCACATGGTATGGGCCTGGCGTATAGTGGATGTTGGAAGATGTTTGCTCACTCAGCAAATGTTGATTAAGCATCTGCTATGCACTAGACGTTATGCCAGGTGCTGGGGACACTGTGATAAGTGAAAGAAACAGTTTTAAGGGAAGAATGGTCAGACAGGAGGGAAGGATGGTGCAAATGGGGATGCGGTGCTATTTATAGGAGGTGGGAGAGTAGAGTGTCTCTGTGAAAGGGAAGATATGGTCTTATGTCTATCTCTGTCTGTCCTAGAACAGTAGCTATTTTTCTTCTTTAAGATTCTCAGGGCTTCCCTGGTGGCACAGTGGTTAAGAATCCACCTGCCAATGCAGGGAACACGGGTTCGAGCCCTGGTCCGGGAAGATCCCGCATGCCACGGAGCAACTAAGCCCTTGCGCCACAACTACTGAGCCTGTGCTCTAGAGCCCGCGAGCCACAACTACTGAAGCCCACGCACCACAACTACTGAAGCCCATGTGCCTGGAGCCTGTGCTCTGCAACAAGAGAAGACACTGCAATGAGAAGCCTGCGCACCGCAACGAAGAGTAGCCCCCGCTCGCCACTACTAGAGAAAGCCTGTGTGGGACCCAACGCAGCCAAAAATAAATAAAATAAAATAAATAAGTTAAAAAAAAAAAGATTCTCAAATGCGTGAGATATTAGATATAGGTATGTCCATGGTGGGGAAAAGGCCCTTGAAAAGAGAGAAATACGATAATTAAAGTGACCTTTATCCATTTGGTGGTTAATGGTTAGAATGTTTTTATCTGCTTTTGTAATTACAAACAAAAGTTGGGGTCTAAAATAACCTTGTTTTCAACTGTTAGACATGCTCCAGTGATGGTGTGGTTGAGAACTTTGAAAATAATGAATTACCTGTAGAGAGAGGTAATTAAAATGCAGTTAGTGCCACCTCCCTGCCTCTTGGTGTTGCAGAAAGATTCCTCAGAGAAATGTTGCCAGCAACAACCCTGTTTACGTACATTCGCAGTGCTGACTTCATTAACTAGAACTGAAAGACGTTTCTGTATCTTCTCAGGTATTCTCAAGTCTAGAGAGCTAAGAACTCTCATTACTTTTACTATTATTGAGATTTTGAAAAGGGAATGAGTAGACGTACCATAATTTATTTCAAATGTAGAATCATCAGTAGACACACATTTGATTAGTCATTTCAGTAGGAAAACCTGTCCAAGGTACAACCACCTGCTTTATTTCCATGTAAAGGTTGTCCTTTTCCTCACACAGGAAGCCAGGCTGGACCAGGCACACACGTGGCTCCCAGTTATTCTGTTGACTGGCTCCAAGCCTCCTCCAGCCCTCCGCACTGGGTCATTTTAGAGCCACATCGGGTGCAGCTCTCAAAATGATGTGAAATCATTGGGTCCTCCCATCCTTCTGTTAAAGAAGCAGTGTCAAGTTTTCCTAATAAGAAAACCTACTACTAGGCAGAATTATAGAAAATAGAATGTCAGAGCGAGAGGGACCTGAGGCATCGTCTGCTCCAACCCTTTTGCAGAAGAGGAGATGGAGGCCTAAATGCAGGGCACACATCCAGCTCATTGTAGAACCTACTGTTGTCCTTCAGTTACCATTAGGGTTAAATGAGTTCTACCTTTATAGTCCTTAGAACAGTGGCTGGGATGTAGTAAGTGTTCAGTCAATGTGAGTGATCTCTTATAATCATTATTTCTAGTGGCAGAGCCCAGACAGGACCCCGGATGTCCTAACAATCCAGAGCTGCCTCGGAGGCACATATTTCTTATTTCCCACATTGTATAGGGAGAAATGTGTTGGAAGAAGCTGAGTTAAAAATAGTGACAGCCGCAATGCCCGTTACTGGGCACATACTCAGCGCTGAGTTCTCATGTGCATGCTTTCATTTAATCCTCTTGGTGTGTATGAGATTCACACTCTTTGTTGTCTCCATGTGACTCATGTAAAGGCTGAGTTGGGTAACTTGCCCACAGTCACACTACTAACAAGGAGCTGGGCTAGGTTTTAAACCCCGCTCCGACTTCACAATCTATATTCTTAACTGTTATTCTTTATTCCAGGAGTTAGCAAACTATGGCCCGTGGGCCAAATCCAGCATTCCTGTTTTTGTACAGACCTCAAGCTAAGAATGTTTTTTACACTTTCAAATGGTTGAAAAAAATTAAAGAAGAAAAATTTCCTGACTGGTGAAAATTATGTGAAATTCAGATTTCAGTGTCCCTAAATGAGGTGTTGTTGGAACATAACCGCACTGCCTGTGGCTACTTATATGATAAAACAGCAGAGTTGAGTAGTTGTTATAGAGACCCTGTGGCTTGAAAAGCCTGAAATATTTTCTATCTGGTCTTTTCTCTGTGCTCTTCCTCAACGATTGTTTTGAGATCCCAATTGTTTAGAGCGTAATTGTGGGATTTATATAGAGCCTGTCTTCTCCCGTTACCTGCCTTTTTCTTTGTTCCATATTAATATATCAATCAAATGATGAATGTGTGTATAAAAGGAGTTCATCTTTAAATTATTTGTATTTTATCTTTTTTAACAGACGGAGGAATGATTTGTTGCTGGTTAACATTTGAGACTCTTGATGATAACCTGTTCTGTCCTTACTGTGGACCGGAGCCCTTTGTGCTTTACAAGGCTCTCACATCCATTTATTGAGCTGGTTATTTTTAAACCTCCAAGTGTCTCAGATGTGGAAATCACTCTATTTTCTTTCCTTTGTAGTGGTTTGCTGTCTTCTGATTATGTGGAGATTCACTACGAAAATGGGAAACCACAGTACTCTAAGGTATGGTCAATAGCATATGGACATCCTGTAGTATAAATATACTTAATCATAGAACTGTTCATTGCACACTTCATTGTTTTGTTGTCTATCTCACTAAAATCCTCTGGCCTCTTATACAAGGCTATTATTTTTAAATTTAAAATAAGTTTAGGAGAAATTGATTAAAATTTTAAAATGTTTGAGATAACATTAGAGACTCCAGCCAATAAAGAAATGATCATTGTTTTGGTTATACATACAGTATCTTGCGTAAGTGAACGGTATCAAGAGCTCTCCAGTTCCATGGCAGCACTAGGCTTATGGGCAGAGAAATTGAATGACCAGACTGGGTGGGCTGTTAGAGTGACTGTTTAGTCCAAGGGACTTTGGTACCCAAGAAGGACAGAGGACAGATGGGGAAAGGAAGATGTCGGGAACATTCTCCCTCTCCATCTTCACAACAATTCTCTGAGGTGGGTATTATTATTCCTGTTGCTCAAAGGAAGAAATTGAAGTGGAAAGAGGACACATAAGCCTTCTCAAGACCACCAAGCATTGTAATATAAATGCAGTGGGGTGCTTGATTTCCTTCATTTGGAGGTTAACTGTTCTCTTCCTGGAAGATCAATAAGGAAAAGTGGGTTTAGATTAAAACAAGAGAGAGAGATTACTTGTATGTAAGGAACACAGTTGATCTCCACCAGTCAGGGTGAAAATCCCTGGAATGGCTGCATCCAGAGACTCTGATTTGTAAGAAGGCCACAGAGTGCCATTGAGCCTAAGCGGTGTCCATGGGTGCCATGGGAATGGGACACAAACAGGGAAACAAAAGAAGGGGGGAAACATTACTGGGTTTTTTCTTTGATTGCTAATGAGCACTGGCACAGAAGTGGACTTTTCATGTGTGGGTTTGTTGGGTTGCACAGTGTGGAGACCTGGGCTTGTCAGTCTGATAACCTCTCAACAAGTATTCATAGGTGGTGTGAACTGAGATTACTGCCCAGGGGTCATGGCATTTCTCAGGATTTATAACTGTCCAACTAACAGTTGGGACGTTTGTAGTTCGATGTGCGTTCCAAACCTTTGAATTTTATGCCCTAGATTAAGAACTTCCATATATTATTCTTACTAGTCTGTCAGTTCTCACCTTAGGCTGCATCTGGGGGGTTGTTGAATCTCCCTAAAAGTTAATGCTGTGGAAAGTGAACAGAAATGCTAAATCAAGCACGGGAACAGTGCTGCCTGGCATTTGTACGAAACAAAGCTTCTGTCAGCTGTACCAGTGCTGTGAGCACTGCAGATGCTGAATCATGAGTCTGGAGAAGAGAAGATTGCATGAGACCTTTACAGACTCAGCAAATGAACCACCTTTGCAGGCTGCGGTAACCTGATCCAAACTTCTCACTAAGAAGGTCTTTTTTTTTTTAAGGAAATGAAATAGCTAATTGGCCTTCAGAGGTCATTTGAGGTCCCAAATGGAGGCCTTATCATGAATAAGACACGTCAAATCTTGCAACAGTTGTAACTAAAACTTAAAACAAAGGGTATTTTAACTCTGACAAAAGAAGTGTTCATTGCAGTTTGTTTTTGTATTCATTGCTTTTTTCATATTTATGACCCATTTTCTCCAAACAGTTTATATACCCAAACTTACTTGCTTTATATGTAATGAATGAATGGTAACAGTCTGTTTTTTATGTGTATGTATCTATACAAACACTCCAAAACCTGAGATGATATGGTACACATTATCTTGTGGGAGAATTTTTTAAGCTAACAATATTATAAACATTTTAGCATGCATTAAAAATTCTTCTAAACTTTTATTTTTAAAAAATGTATCATATTGTTTCCAATTCATTTGCTATAACTTGTTTAATCCCATAGTGATAGACATTTAGATTGCTTCTACTCTTTCACTGTACAAATAACTTTAAGGAAAGGCCTTCCAGATACATTTTGAACACTTCTTTAATAATTGATTAAGGATTAATTTTGAGAATGGAATTTTCTGGGTTAAAGAGTTGGTATAGTTTTAAGGCTTTTGCTACATATTGACAGTTTTTTTTTTCTGAAAGTTTGTATAAATTCATGCTCCTACTACCATTACATACACATTTTTAAAAGCATGTTTTTAAACTTCACATTGCCTTCCATGTTGTTTAAGAAAATCTTTGTATCAAGTACCAGAAAAGAAAATCAGTATGTAAGAATGGCTAGATTAAATAAACCTGTTTTTACACCCGTGCAACCTTTCTTCCAAAGATCTCAAACTATTTAGACAAAAGTACATGCGCGTGCACGCGCACACACACACACACCATTATTCACATGACTAGGGAGGAACAGAATCACTAATAAGCTACTTGGCTTTGAAGTGAAATCTAAATGTGGACGTTTAAAATATTCTGGGAATTAGAGTCGAACAAAATGATGAACCACACTTTGGAGGAACCTGTCTAGGTCTTCCCATATCACAACTATGAAGCCCCTACCTAGTTCCCACTTCTAGTTAAGAAGAGGCTAAAGTCTTAGGCTTTTACTTTTATTGGACGAAAGTGGGCTAAATGGGCTTCTTTCCTTGTGAAGCAAATATAGGAACTGGAGAGATCAACAGGTTAAGTAGGCAGTATAGAATAGGTGCCAGGTATTAGTAAACGCACGTGGAAGAACTTTCCTTCTGCACCAACAGAGCAATAGCTTTTGTTAGAGTTCCTAGCACAGTGCTTTGCACTCAGTATGTGACAAAACAACTTTGTTGATTTGTTGGTCAACTTCGTTGATGAACCTATTAAAAATAAGCTAATTTTTAGTGTGTCAGTTCTTCTAAAGGAGTTAGGCATCAGTATGATGGTATAATAGTTGTTTTCAAATTTTATATATTTCTATTAAATCCCTTTTAGGTGAACCATTAACTTTAAATGCTTACTAATACTTTGGTTTCTCTTCTTATGAAAAGAACTGCCACCTGGCCAACAGTGTAAGACTGAATAGATAGATACAGTACTTCTGTCCCTACTTCCCTTTATTACTCTTCATCCTTATGGGGTGGGGAAATCGTCCTTTCCCAGCTCTATTTTCTCACCCTGGCTTCTTCCTGACCCCTTGCTCCCTCTTGCCCAGGGAAAGAAGAGCGACTTAACTGATGGGAAGGAGCTGGGCACGGCTACATAGTCCTTTCCTCCCTTTTTTGGGTGAGATCCACCTCCCTACAAGAAGAGCACGTTTTCTCTACTTGTTCTCAGTTGTGCAGTGGCAGCCCTTGTGGGTGTGGGTGGGTTGGGGGAGGGTGTTGGTTATCCCATGTTGTCTGTCCCTTGGTGGGTAAGTCTGGCTAACTTAGGGGGCAGCATTAGTAGGCCCACTGGATTCTCAGCTGATCCTCTCCTCCAATGTAGCAACACTAAAACTGAAGGTGATATTTTGATCCCTATTTCACCTTTGTCACTCCCTCATTTGATTTTAAACTTGGATGGGTACCACTTCACACCCTCTAGGATGGCTGTAACCAAAAACATGGACAATAGCAAGTGCAGGCAAGGATCTGGAGAACTGGAGCCCTCATATACTGTTGATGGGAATGGAAAATGGTGGATCTGCTTTGGAAAAGAGTTTGGCAGTTCCTCAAAAAATTAAACATAGAATTATCTTGTGACCCAGCAATTCTACATCTCGGTATATATCCAAGTGCATTGAAAATGTATGTCCAAGAAAAAATTTGTACATGGATGTTTATAGCAGTGTTATTCATAATAGCAAAAAAATGGAAACAAACCAAATGTCCATCAGTTGGTGAATAAATAAACAAAATGTGGTCTATTTTTCAGCTATAAAAAGGAATGAAGTACTGATTGATACATGCTACAACATGGATGAATCTTATAAACATTACGCTAAGTGAAAGAAATTAGTTGCAAAGGACCACATATTACGTGGTTCCATTTATTTGAAATGTCCAGAGTAGGGAAATTCATAGAGACTGAAAGTACATTAGTGGTTGCCAGGGCCTGGGGGAGGTTAGGGAGGTATAAGGAGGAATGGGGAATGACTGCTAATGGGCAAAGGATTTCCTTTTGAGGTGATGAAAATATCCTGGAATTAGAAAGTGGTGATTGTTACACAGCCCTGTTTTAATATACTAAAAACCACTGAATTATACTCTATAAAAGAGCATCTCAAAATAAAAAACTTCTCAGGTAGGTAATGGGAGTTTATCTACCCACTGTCTCAACAAACGTAAATCCTCTGGTCCTTTCAGATTGGTCTTGTCACTTGGACTCATGAAGAAGCCATTCTTATTTATCTATTAAACAGATATTGATTTCACTCACTCTGATCTAGTCACTGATCTAGGGGCTGGATGTGCATTAGTGAACCAAGCAGATAAAAATCCCTGTCCTTGTGGGTTCTATATTCTATTCTCGCCTTTGTTCTTTTGTCATTTTAATCACGTCTACCTCCTAGAATGTTTTTTATGCTTTCCATATTAAATCATTACCATGGTTCAGCTCAAGCTCACTTCGTCCATGAAGGCTTCTTGGCAGGGATTGTTGTCAGAGGGAATGGGCTTCTGCGGGCAAAGCTCCTGACTGGGAGGCTAAAAAAATTCCCCAGGAAATCAAGAGAGCAGACCACACTGGCTCCTCACAAAGCTATTTTAAATTTGAATAATATGATTTGTGTGAACTATTAAAAATATATATAGCATTAAAATATATATAGTACAGCCAAACTGTTCTCATACCTGAACATGTTTTTCCCCTTGAGTTTAATGAAGGTAAATAATTAAACTGGTGTTTTGCTCTCAAGTTGTCCAATTCTCTGAAATATTTTTTTGTATCCTTATTCTGTAGTATTCAAATTCAGGTACATGTGTCCCATTATAGATTTTTAAAAATTTTTATTTATTTATTTTTGGCTGCACTGGGTCTTCGTTGATGCGCGTGGGCTTTCTCTAGTTGTGGTGAGCGGGGGCTACTCTTAGTTGCAGTGCACGGACTTCTCATTACGGTGGCTTCTGTTGTGGTGGAGCGCAGGCTTCAGTAGTTGTGGCACGCAGGTTTAGTAGTTGTGGTGCATGGGCTTAGTTGCTCCGCGGCATGTGGGCTCTTCCTGGACCAGGGCTCGAATCTGTGTCCCCTGCATTGGCAGGTGGATTCTTAACCACTGTGCTACCAAGGAAGCCCATAGATTATTAAAAACTTATTTCTTTTTTTGCAACCAGCCCAATGATTTATTAAATAGATTGATATATCATGCTGGTTGACAAGTTTGAAGTATTTAAAGATATGCATATAGAATAATCACTTGAGTGTAGTGTCAGAGTTTTTAATTACCATATTCAGAACCTGGAATATCATAATATACACATTTGTGAGATGTGGCCTGTGGAGTTTCTTTTCAAATGTTTATCCAGATGTACAGGAGTTGATTGAAAACATCAGTTCCTGGTCACCATGAATGCCCAGGTTTATGAGGGTTTCTTAAGCAATGAAGATAATAAGAATTGGCTGATTGAACTTTACTGAAGCAGATGAGATAATTAAACAGACACAAAGGTGGGGCAATTTTAAAATAAATTATATTGAAATGATAGATTCTGTTTCCAATAGGTTCTATTTAAAATGAGTAAAATCAAAGGGGAAGGTGGGGGAGGGATTAATCAGGAGTATGGGGTTAAAATATACATACTACTGTATATAAAATAGATAACCAACAAGGACCTACTATATTGTAGCACAAGGAACTATACTCAATATCTTGTAATAACCTATAATGTACAAGAATCTAAAAAAGAATATAGATAGATAGATAGATAAACTGAATCACTTTGCTGTACACCTGAAACTAACACAACATTGTAAGTCAACTATATTCCAATTTTAAAAAAAGAACAAAAAAAGTGAAAAAAATAAAGTGAGTAGAATCAAATCATTCCTGTCATTCAGTCAATAGTACCAGGGAGCCAAATCTTTTTTTTTCCCTCGCCAAGTTATCACTAGACTCACAGAGCTGTTACACATCTGATTAGGAAATGTGTTAAAGGATGCACATGACTTCGGTGTTTCATTATTTGCGGGTGTTGCCTGATGGTTTCCAATGGGGTTGTTCGAGCATTATCTGGCTTGTGGGATTTTATGTGGAAGTGGTGGGCTGAGAAAGTTGGGGAGCACGCTTACTAGGATTTTTAAGTTCCTTTGACTACCCAGTAATCTTCATTTATTAGATGTTCCGTTTTTGTTGAATATAAGTAACTGACTGACAGTTTTTAATCTGAAAATGCTGATGCCCATGGAGGCACACATAGACTTGTGTCATGTGCTGAATGAGCCCTTTTTGGTTCTCCTGCCTGCTGTTTACCTAGTCACAGATCTGTGATCCACTCATAAGTGGTGATCTCGAAGGGTCTGGCCAGCACTCTTGAACTATCTGAGGCCTTCCTGATTGGAGAAAGAAACACTGGAGCCTGAAGTTGTGGGATTTAGTTTGGCTTTTTGCTGTCTTTGGCAGAGCCTTTTAGCACATTGTGAGTGTCTTCCTATTTGTGCATAGAGATAGCAGTTACAGTGAGACAGTGAGGGTTCCAGATGGCTAGCTCCTTGGGTGGAGGCACCCCCAGAGCTGACTACTCAGTGTCTTCGTTAACGAGGCCCTCTGCAAGGGGCCCCTCTGCAGTGACCCGCTCCTGTCATCCTGATATCCAAGAGGGAATACGTCTTCTTAACGGGGATTTATTTAATATGAAATACCCGAAGATGTTACTTTGTAGTGGTGTTAACAAAATGCTGCATAATCTGGAGAGTTGCCAAACAGTATTTTTCTGGTAATGCTTTCTCAGAAACTTGGTATAAATTTAGCAATAAGAAACTCAGAAAATCCTCTAATGCTACTAATACTAACACTAAATTAGAACCTGCCAAATTGCTTAGAGTGCTTAATATAATTCCACAATTTAGATATTAAAGCTTTCTTATGATGACAAACATCAGGGATTAGATGTTACCACAAATATCATTTAAAGTCCAGAAAATATGGTGATCCACATCCAGATATACAGTGAACCAAACAGTTCCCTTCAGATAATATTCTGCCTTAGTTAAAACAGGTACCAATGACCTTTATACTGAGAGAGCATCAACCTTCAGCAAGTGAATGAAACTAAAATCTAAGAAAGGACTTGGAAATATTTTCTGGGGGGAAAAAGATTGTTTGTAGGAAAATCTAAAAAACAGAGCTTTTCTTAGAAAGGTCAAGTAAATATGACAGTGTTTGCTGTGTACTTCTAACAATCACCTGACTTAAGATAGCCTTTTGGTGTGACACAAAGTGCTAAATAACTGGTTTCATGGAATTTACAGTTACCTATGGTTGTTTTTAGAATCATGGGAAGAGTCTGAAATTTAATTGGCGAGTATTGACCTGGATTCTCAAATTACTGAAATGTGTGATACCATTTGTGCTTATAAGTTCCAGAGTTGAAAATGCAAATAGAACTTGACATATTATATAGAAGTGAATATTTATATATAGAGTTGCTCTTTGAGAATGGAAAAGCAATCCTTTACAAAATAGTAAAAATATTATAATACCAATTTTAGAAACCAACATTGAAACTGTGTATTATAGTTACTAAAAGGAAACAAACTGAGTTGGTTGGGGAGTGGTCATTTGATGTGTGGGTGAATCCCTTTAGGCACTTAAATAGCCTCTGAGGCTATTGTAATACAGTTTAATAAGCAGTGATCAAGATGAATGTAAATCATTAATAAAAAGTCAAAGTCAGTATTCTCTTTAAGGAATTTGTGATTAACATATACACACTACTATATATAAAATAGGTAACCGACAAGGACCTGCTGTATAGCACAGGGAACTATAGTCAATATTTTGTAATTACCTATATGGGAAAAGAATCTGAAAAAAAATGAGATATATATATATGTATAACTGAATCCCTTTGCAATACACCTGAAACTAACACAACATTGTAAGTCAACTATACTTCAATATAAAATAAATAAATAAAAGAAAACAAATAGGAAGCTTCTGGTTAGGCAATGTGGATTCAGTACTTATATTTATCTCAATTTCCTGGTAATAACCCACTCAAATAACAGTTAAGGAATTTTAAAAAGGATGTAAACTCACAAGGATAAAGACAAGAGAAGAGAAGACAGTTGACCAGAGGTGTCCATAAAATTGTAGGTGATAGAAAGCAGACGGATGAGGAGTAATTGTCTTAGGTTTGAGTTTTTTCTGGCTTTGCTAAGTTCCACTGGGACAAAACCAAGCAGAACAAAGCCAACTTGTGTCCCTGCACCCAGAAAGCCCCAGGAATGGAAGGTGCCAGAAAACAGAAAGATTGGTTGAAAGTCTACATGGAGAAGGTACTAAATTCCTGATCTACTCCCTACCCCAGATAGATAGGCAGCCATTCCTTCTCTACTCTGGTAGAAGAGCTCAGCTTGTAGAGAAAAATGGAAACGAGGGGGGTTATCAGAGAAATAATAGAAGTTTCCCAGAACTGAAGTGCATGCATTTTCTTTTTTAAAATATTTTAATGGATATATTATTTATTACCTGCACTGCCACAGGCTCAAATACGTTTCATGAGGAGTCTGAGGTTTTGTTTTTTTTTAATTTTTATTTTATATTGGACTATAGTTGATTTACAATGTTGTGTTACTTTCCGGTGTACAGCAAAGTGATTCAGTTACATATATTATATATGAATCCATTCTTTTTCAGATTCTTTTCCCATATAGATTATTACAGAATATTGGGTAGAGTGCATTTTCTTGATTCAAAGGTGCCACGGAGTGCCCAGTGCAATCAGTAAGCAAAGTCCCCACTGAGGCACATCCTGAGATTTCGTGAAAATGGGTGTGAATAGAATTTCCTACAGTCTTCTTGAAAGGGGAAAAATAGATTGTATAGACAATGTCAACAATTAGAATAATTTCCAGTTCTCAACAGCAACATTAGAAGCTTTAAGACTGTGCACAATGCCTTTGAAATGCTGAGAGAAAATAATTTCCAATCTAGAATTCTCTACCCACCCACAAGATCAATCTAGTGTGAAGACAGAAAAAGGGGTTTTCAAACATGCAAGTTCTCATCAAATTTATCTTCTACAAACACTTTTTCAGCAAATTACCAGGGGATGTATATACCTCCAGGAAAGGGGACCATGAATGGAGAAGACATGGGATCTAGGATTCAATACAGAAAGGGGACAAAGGAGTTCCCAGGATGGTGCTACAGACAAGTCCTGTAAAGTAGCTGTGCATCAGGCCCAGCAGGAGGGTGAAGCAAGAGGGGTGTCTCCGGGAACAAAATGGATGTGATAAATTACCTGATGTGCTTGACCATACTAGAAGAGTTGTAGATAATGTTTTAGATAATAGGGTCTATGTACGTGCTAAATACATGGAAAAGCGAAGAAGAAAATAAAAGTTCTCGAAAAAATTTAAAATGGAGCAAAAAAGACAATGTAATCAGAGTGGCACAGCTATGAACAATATGTGCATAGTCATAATACAAACACTAAATATCAATTTAACCAAAAGCCTGTGATGTGTGTTGGAATGTCTGGGGGGCGAGAGGGGATTTCAAGATTCTATATTAGGAAGGTAATCTCTAAAGTGAGATAAATCAGGACATAAAAGTATAAATATTCCATTCAGAAATACGTTGGTAAACAACAGAAGAAACAGCTAAAAGTGTTAAAAATGTGTCGGTGGTGAGAGAAAGCGACAGGAAACTGCTGTGTTTTTTAAAACAGTCCTCGCAGTTACTATTTGCCTTTGAAAACTAAGTTCATATATTATTTCTAAAAAAATTAAAAGACTGATTTTAAAAGGTAAGAAAGCAAATCCCCAAGCTTTGTGTAGTTTTCCATAAAAAATGATTCTAAACAGCCCCTTTGGGGGCCTCTCCTCAGTGATGTAGAAGACTTTATTCCCTAACAATGTCTGGTAAGTGTCTACTCCCTCACATGCTTAGGAAAGGTATATAAGTTGTTCCAGTTGCATTGGTGTCTTATTCCTCTGTTAAAGGCTTTTCTCCTTCGTTACATTGAATATACACCTGCTTCTTATGAAAAGTTGAAAAATTGCCTAGTGCTCTTTGAGATTTCCTATCAAATAGGAGGAGTTTCTAGGATCATCCTTGCCTTTCTTTTTTGCTTTACAGAATCATCCCAAAGAGTGAATCGTGATGGAGAAAGCATAATTTATCAATGAAATCTTCTTCTGCATTGCAGGGTGGAGAGCACTGTTATTACCATGGAAACATCAGAGGTATCAAGGACTCCAGGGTGGCTCTGTCGACCTGCAATGGACTTCAGTATGTGGGACTGTCATTGGGAGAATGAACTTGGTTTCATCCATTCACCCTTTGCATCTTGTCTTTCATAGTTATTTTAGTGACTCTTCTGTACCAGTCCTGGGTTAGAGAGTGGATGTGGAGTCATGAACAAGGAAGGCAAAGTCCCTGCTCTCTTAACACATAGAGTTTGCCAGTGATTTAGAGATTAAACAAATGATTATACAGATTATTATTTAATTGCCATTTTGGTGGGTACTGTGAAGGGGAAGGACAGGGACTTTTGGGATGACCGACCCTAGTCCAGAAAGGTTTCCCAGAGGTATCCCCCAGAGGAACTATCACTCAGTGTAACCTAAGGATAAGCAGGAGGTGGCCAGGCAAGGGTGGGGTTCGAAAGAGAGGAGCCCATGCTTCGGCTTTCAGGCAGGCTCTTAAAAAACATCTGTAGGTGCCTTTTATTTTATTTATTTATTTTTTAAATTTTATTTATTTATTTTTGGCTGTGTTGGGTCTTCGTTTCTGTGCGAGGGCTTTCTCTAGTTGCGGCGAGCGGGGGCCATTCTTCATCGCGGTGCAGGGGCCTCTCACTATCGCGGCCTCTCTTATTGCGGAGCACAGGCTCCAGACGCGCAGGCTCAGTAGTTGTGGCTCACGGGCCCAGTTGCTCCGTGGCATGTGGGATCTTCCCAGACCAGGGCTCGAACCCGTTTCCCCTGCATTGGCAGGCAGATTCTCAACCACTGCGCCACCAGGGAAGCCCCTGTAGGTGCCTTTTAGACTCGAACACAGTAACACTTCATGTAAAGGTCTGTTGTGGCCATGTGATGAAAGGGATCTTGAAAATCCTGTCTCCACACTTTATAAAAAATCCTGT
This sequence comes from Balaenoptera ricei, assembly GCF_028023285.1. Lineage (NCBI taxonomy): Eukaryota > Metazoa > Chordata > Mammalia > Artiodactyla > Balaenopteridae > Balaenoptera > Balaenoptera ricei. Next base: position 92,110,628 of record NC_082645.1, read on the forward strand.
GTCTCTCAAAATTAAATGTGATTTTCAACACAGAGTCTTAATGGAAATTCGCAATTTGCAAGCATAAAGATACTTCTGTTTGCCTCTTCAGAATCAGATGGTTTTAGCTTTTTCTTATACATGAAGAACCTATTTTCTCACAGATGATATTGGATTTGCATAACAAATTTGTGCTAGTTGTACATGGTTCTGTAATAATAACTTGAGATACTGGAACAGCATGAATAGTTCTATCCCAGTTTAATCTTCTTATCTGTCCATTTAATTTCAAAAACTAATTATGCCAGGTACAATGTGTATGCTCTTGGTGTACACTTTTTACACTCTCTGTAGCCTATATGCTGTCTAGTGCAGTGCTGGGACCACAGTGTGATTCCATGCAGGTATGTGAATTTGATTTGGGACAGGATTAAGGTATTTATTCAGATACACTATTTTTAAAGACATACTATGTGTGCTATATTTGTTAACTGTCTCCTCCTGTGGTTTCTTTTCATAGTGGTATGTTTGAAGATAATACCTTCGTGTATATGATAGAACCACTGGAGCTGGTTCATGATGAGGTGAGTCTGAGCTGGTTCATGATGAGATGAGTCTGACTGTGACATCAGTTTCCTTATGGTTTCCTTTTCCTTACTTTTCCAGCATCTTTGTTTTTGAGCAATAAAGAGACAATCCGGTAGATTTCAAAGTGCATTTATCTATAGCACCTTATTTCACACTTGGACTGATACCATGAGTTTTGAAGCTTAAGTTACACATCCCAGGCCACATGCCAGTAAGGCATGGTAAGAGGCATCAAACCTAGGTTTTCTGAAGCTAAGACCAGTTCTTCCCAGTCTACTGAAAGAGCAGAGAGGATGCTTTATTTTGTACTGACCACCTTGTTTTCCTTTAAGCTAGCTTTTATTCTCACGGTCTTTAGATAACTGTATGACTGCAAGCAAGTACATAACTTTTGTGAGTCTAAGAATCTTCAGTGGGGAAATCTGTGGGTTGAACTATGATTACATTATACAATATTAGTTTTCTTTTGAGATAGGGGAGAAAATAATGTTAGGAGTCATGTATAGGCCAGCAACCTAGATAAGAAATCAAGAAGGCATTATGCTGAGTGAAATAAATCAGCCAGGGAAAAACAAATACTGTATAATTTCACTTACATGTGGAATCTAAAAAAACTGAACTCATGTAAACAGAGAATAGATTAGTGGTTACCAGAGGCCAGTGGGGGAAATGAGTGAAGGTTGTCAAAAGGTCAAACTTCCAGTTATAAGATAAATTCTGGGGATGTAATGTACAACATGTAACTATCGTTAACAATACAGTATTGTATATTTGAAAGCTGCTAAGAGAATAGATTTTAAAAGTTCTCATCACAAGAAAAAAATGTGTAACTATGTGAGGTGATGGATGTTAGCTAAACTTACTGTGGTGATCATTGTGTAATATATACATATATCAAATCATTATGTTGTACACTTTAAACTTACCCAATGCTATATTTCAATAAGATCTCAATAAAACTGGAAAAAAAGTAAATCATGTACTCTAATCATATTGCTCACTAATAGAAGGCAACCAAATTTAATATTTAATATATATATATTAAAAAATATTGTAATGAAGGCTTTCTACATACTGGGTAGTATTTTAGGTGCTGGGGATACAGTGGGGAACAAAATAGACACAGAGCCTGAGCCTAGTAGGGCTTGTAATCTACAGGGGCAGAGACAGGAATAAATAGGTGAATAAGTAATTGCATATGGTATGTTAGTGCATGCTAAGGAGAAAAAATGAAGCCAGGAAAGTGGAGAGGAGAGTTAAAATTTATATTTTAACACACAATGAGGTGGTGAGTTTTGAATGAAGACCCTCAGGAAATTAGGGGGCTGGAAAAGTATTGCAGGAGAAGAGCAAATGCAAAGGCCCTGAGGCAGGAGTATTCCCAGTGTGTTCTAGGAACTGTGAGGAACCCAACTAGGTTGGAGAGGAGCAGACAGGGGAGAATGGTAGGAGGTGAAGGCACTAAGAGGTAACAGTAGGGGAGTCATATCAGTGAAAAGAACTGCTAATGGGAAAAGAATATTTTGAAAGTGATAGAGTCAGGATATTGCAATCATTGATGGGGAGCAGAAAATGTTTTTTTTTTAATCTTTAGAGATTGCAAATGTAGACAAAATAATTTTGAGACAGGAAACAGTCATTCAGGCTATTGACAAGAACAGTTGACAAACGTTTATTTTCCTTATGTTGCTGTGTATGTATGAATATGGGGTAATCTCAAATTTGAGGCAGAAAAGTCATTAAGTTTTAAATGTTTTATGTTTGAATAAACCAGTATTATTTTTCAACTAGTAATTATAAAAATTACCAGATAATGAAGACCATCCCACCTAGATAAAGACATTTTGATTAAGTAAAATATTTTTCCCCTACTCCAATTGTAGGTAGATAACCTGTACACAGCAAAATTATTTGACTCATACAGCAAAAAATTGACTTTGATTTCTGGCATTGATTAATGGCCCTGTGAATCTAAAACAAAACAAAACAAAACAAAAACAGAAACAAAGAACAAAACAAAAAACCCAAAATAACAACTCCCTAAGCCTTGAGTTTTTAAATAGGTAAAATGAGATAATTTTTCATTACATCCCTAGTAGGACAATTTTACACATTTGATGAATTAATAAATATATGTGACTATGTCTATTAAACTCTTGAAGAGATTTATAAACTGTTATTATCATAATGTTTAAAGCATTGGTTTTGCATTGTTAAACCCATAATCATATTCTTTAGGAGCTGACTGTTATATACTTCATGGCTTTTCTTTTTTGCCTTCCTTTTTTACTGCCTGACTTTCATTCATGATGTAATGATTACAGAATCATGTAATGATTTATCCTCATTTTCTTCATGGGTAGAGGGAAAGGAACAGTGCTTGAAACTTTAAATTAGTTTTTAAAATTATGTTGCTAGTTGTGAGTTTCATCACTCTATGTATCTTTCTTTTCACCTGATACCAGAATTAAGAGTTTAGTCTACTTGAATTTAGATTTTTTTAAAAAATACAGTCCATTAAAAAAAAAAATTATTTATTTATTTAGGCTGTGTTGGGTTTTCATTGCTGTACGCGGGTTTTCTCTAGTTGCGGCGAGCGGGGTCTACCCTTCGTTGTGGTGCGCGGGCTTCTCATTGCGGTGGCTTCTCTTGTTGCGGAGCACGGGCTCCAGGTGCACGGGCTTCAGTAGTTGTGGCGCACAGGCTTAGTTGCTCCGCGGCATGTGGAATCTTCCCGGTACAGGGCTCGAACCTGTGTCTCCTGCATTGGCAGGCGGATTCTTAACGACTGCGCCACCAGGGAAGTCTGAATTTAGATTTTTGATGTTTAGTTTATTATTATTAATTTTAGTGTGCTTTATAATAAGTCCAGTAATATGGATCAAGTATTTATATTAAGAATTCATGTTATTTCTCAAGTAATAAATAAAGAGCAAAACTTTTCATTATTGTAAGTCTTTTATGTAATCTATTAAGAACACTTTTAAAAATAACTTTTCTGATTATAAAACACTGTAAGGAATTTGGAAAAGCAAATTAAGCAAATACTTAGCCAAATAGTAATTATACATCATCCCATCCCCCAGAGATAACTTCTCCTCACCTTTCAGTGTACATTCTTCCAGTGTCTCAATGATACGTTCCCATATTTTCAAAATTAAATTGGATCATTATTTTGTAATATAATTTTAACTCAACAATATATCTCTCTGAGCCTCAATATTTTAATTTGTAAAATGGGGATAAAATATGCACGTATGGAGTTCTTATGAGGATTAAATTGGCTGACACATACTATGCACTCAGTAATGGAAGCTAATAGTAGTGATGGAAATAAGACTTTTCTAAAAGTGTAGTATCTAGAGCAACGGATATGAATATTTTCAAGATTGTTGATAGAATTGCTAAATTTCTCTCTGAACTATGCTACCAATTTACTCCTACCAGCAGTGTGAAAGTGTTTTGCCTTGCAACTATCATTGACTAGAGTTATCATAATTTTTAAACCTTTGCCAACTTGATGTCGGTAATTGGTATATCTTTTTATTTGCATTTTGAAGGAGTGTTCAAGTAGTATTCACCTTTTAAAAAATATATTCATTGCCCATTTGTGTTTTTTTCTTGTGAATTTCCTATTCATGGCTTTGAAGAAAGCCAAGGTTTAAGAGTAGCTAATGAAACTATGCTTTTATCTAAACTGGGGCAATTGGATGATGCTCTATTTTATTTAAAATTCAAGTTTCAATAAACCGTCTACTTTTCATTTTTGATAACTAACACATCAGCATATAAATGTTTCCATTTTAGGAAAGATATTAGAGAAAGTGCTAACACTGTTCCGTAGAGGTGTGATCACATCTTGCTTTTTAATTGACTACAATTATTTTTGTTTCAGAAAAGCACAGGTCGACCACACATAATCGAGAAAAGCTTGGCAGGACAATATTCTAAGCAAATGAAGAATCTCAGTAAGTTTTAATTAAGGAAGCCACTCTATTTTATGTACTAGGAGCCTTGACTTGGAGCTCAGTGGACATGCAGGCTTGTTGGGAAATGGAGTAGGTTTGAGATCAGGCGTGAGCAGTGTGGGTGGGCAGTGGAGTGAACTGTGGCTTTCATGTAATGAAGCATGGAGAGTCATTTCTGATGGAAAGACTGAAATATGAAGCCCAGAAGTAAAGCTGTGTTAGGAACTGGAGAGTGTGGCCAGATTTAACAGAGTGATTTACAGGGAGGTTCATCCTTAGATTTTCCTGGAAGTTTGCTGCTCTTTAACCAACTTGTAGTGTCTTATGCTCTCGTCCTGCAGCATCTCAAGCATGCTGATTTGGCAAAAGCTTCTTTTGGATTATTGGAGTATGTGATGTTACTTCTGTATGTTAATACCCCAAATCTTTAGTAATTTATGCAAAAGCTTATGACAGACATTATTTTTAATTCTAAAATGAATTAAGTATAGTAGAATTCTTCTAAATTTTCAGATATCCAGGGTCAGGTGGTTGTAGATGAAATACGCATATTCCAAGGAGTCTTGAATAGCTCGTAAAGTTTTTCATGAGGTTTGGAAGAAAATTATACCTTTGAATTATATTAATATTTGTGACTATGAAAATGTGAAATATTTAATGATTGGCGTGCTTTTTTCACCTTAGTTTATTTTGATTTTGAGATGACAAATGCTATCAGTGCTGCTATTCCTTCGTATAATATTTTAAAAACATTCTCCCATTGAAATGCAGTCAAACATAAATTTTGGTATTCTTTTTCTTTTGCACAGGTATGGAAAGCAGTGACCAGTGGCCCTTCCTATCTGAATTACAGTGGTTGAAAAGGAGAAGGAAGAGAGCAGTGAATGTGAGTGTGGCGTTGAGTCGTAGGCAGGGCTCTTTCACTCAAATTGTGTGCCTGTCATCACACGGTGGCTAAGTGTACCTAAAACGGTTTAGATTTGGGCAATTTCCTCTTACAAACAAAACCCAAAACCAAAATACCCTATGATTTGAGTCTTATGGGCATGGTGCTTTTTATTCAGCTTTCCCTGTAAGTGATATAAACTGATTTTGATGTTCTATGAACCCTGAAGGCATCTGAAGAATGTATTGTTTTAGCTCTGTTTTCAAAGCATTTTTCTTATGAAAATTGCAGTGCATTTTTTCTATTGAAAGTAGAGCAGGCTTTCTATTTGTTTATTTTTTTCTGGTATGACTTATCATATAAAATAATCTACTAACAAAAAAGTAGGGGAAGAGTTAGGTTTTGAAATGTTGACTAATCATGCTTATTTGTATTTCTTTTCAAATTAAAAACAGTTATACCACAGTTTGAAGCTGGATGTGTTTTTCTGAACAGAATAAATCTCTTTGACCATTAGTATCATGATAGTTACTAGATAAGAATCATGTAATTATATAATCAACAACTGTCATAGAGCTCCCATGTATTGATAAATGTATAGGGGCTTTGTAACTGAAATTATCTTCCTAGTCTATTTCATAATAGATTAGAAAGCTGTAATGATGGGGACTGTTTAGTAATTACATGGTGAATGCTATGTAACCGAAAATTAATTCCATGGCATATAGATTACATGGTAATTTGCTAGATAACTTAATGAGTAATTATACTGAAAATTGCACACTTTAGATAATGTTTTGCTGAATGTACTTTTGTGAAAAAATTAGACCACCAGCCATCAAAAACTTGGTTGTAGGTCAAATCATCCTCTCTTTTATGAGCCTGTCTTTGTATTATGGTGATTATGGAAACAATTTTTTTTAACTTAGCGATCTCTTTTTGCTTACTCTTGAAGATGCAGTTGGTAATAAGTTTTATATAGGCTACTGATGTTTCACTACAGCCCGCCCCTATCAAATACAATTGATCAATGATCATGTACTCTTCCAACTACGAAAAAGAAATAAAAGTCCAAACGACAGCTAAAATCCTTAGCCCTTGCTCTTAAAGGATTATCTAGTAGTAATCAAAATTTAGAAGAATTCAGAATATTGTAACTGTCAACATTTGTTCCTTTGAGAAGTTGTGTGGTTAAGAATTAGTACATTATTATGAGAATTTCACTCCACTGAATTAAGGTTTCTATATGATTACATTGGTACCTGTTTCAGATGTATTGTGCTATTCTTATTAAAGTTTTGTGCAGTGTTTCTTTGAAGTTTTGAGTAGATGTGAATATTTTTATTGTATCTTAATGCCAAAGAAATTGAGATTTATTTATTTTAACAGAATTACACTGAACATTTTTCTCTAGAATATTTTTACATATAAAAATCAAATAAAAACAACATGAGCTCTCTCTATCTGGATGAATACTTTAATGATAATTAAATACAGTTCTTTTCCGAATACTTGCATGTTTACCCACACTTTACAGTCACTTTTTTTTTCATTTCACTGACCAGGTTTCTTTGAGGATGTTCATAAAGTGAGCAGCAAAGAGTTCTTCTGAAATTCAAAGTCAGTCTACCACTTAACAGTCAGCATCAGAGATATTTTCTATCAACCACCATTTTGACCACATATTTTTATTTTCCACAGCCATCTCGTGGTGTGTTTGAAGAAATGAAATATTTGGAACTTATGATTGTTAATGATCACAAAACGGTAAGAATATAGAATCAATGAATTTTAGATCCGACAGCTTACTTAAGAAAGAATAATAATCTTTTGTTTACTTCTGTCAAAAACGTGATTCAAAAAAAAAAAAAAAAACGTGATTCAGTGCTTAAAAGACATATGAAAACAATTATTGTCCTCCATTGGCCCCTCTTGAAGATAAAGTAGGAACTTTCTTAACCATACTCTGCTTAACCATTTCCCTTATAAAATATCTTGGTTGATACCATATGACCCAGCAATCCCACTGCCAGGCATATACCCAGAGAAAACATAATTCAAAAAAACACATGCACCCCAATGTTCATAGCAGCATTATTTACAGTAGCCAGGAAGCAACCTAAATGTCCATTGACAGAGAAATGGATAAAGAAGATGTGGTACATATATACAATGGAATATTACTCAGCCATAAAAAGGAATGAAATTGGGTCATTTGTAGAGATGTGGATGGACCTAGAGAGTGTCATACAGAGTGAAGTAAGTCAGAAAGAGAAAAGCAAATATCGTTTAATAACGCATATATGTGGAATCTAGAAAAATGGTATAGATGATCTTAGTTGCAAAGCAGAAATAGAGACACAGACTTAGAGAACAAATGTATGGATACCAAGGGGGAAAGGGGTGGGGTGGGAGGAATTGGGAGACTGGGATTGACACATATACATTATTGATACTATGTATAAAATGGACAACTGATGGGAACATGCTGTATAGCACAGGGAACTCACCTAGTGCGCTGTGGTAACCTAAATCGGAGGGAAGTCCAAAAGGGAGGGGATATCTGTATGTGTATGGCTGATACATTTTGTTGTGCAGTGGAGGCTAACACAACATTCTAAAGCAATCATACTACAATAAAAATTAATTTAAAAAATATTAGAGTTAAAAAAAATATCTTGGTTGAAGCCTAGAGCATTCTGAAGGGTCTTGGTCAGTACACTATTTGCTAGTACAGTTGTATCCACAGAGGCAGATGGCCGACTGAATCCATTGTAATGTACTGCACCAGATTATATAAGGCTCTTGAGCATCAGTGGATTTTGGCATCTTTGGGACTCCTGAAACCAATTCCCCTCGGATACTGAGGGACAGCTGTATACTCAGTACTTGTGCTGTGCTGGTAAATGTTTAATACCTGGCTCTCTGAAAAAAAGCCTTGATTTATAATGTTTGTTTATATCCATGGTGTAAATACTCCCACCGTGGCTGATTTCAAGCTACCAAAATGAGGTCATTAAATGAGGACCTGGGAAAAGATGCATCCAGCAACCCACTGCCCCACTTTCCAAACTGTTTAGGCCACTTGTAATTTTTGTTGTAATTACATAATTTAATTTTTTAAATTATATAAACTAAGACAAAGAGTAATTTGCTTTATGAAAACTAAGTTACGTTTCTGGAAAGACTTTATAAAGGTGAGACTCTTAAGACATACCTAAGAGTCAGGTATAGGTGAAAAACTTGTGAAAGATTGCAGCAAAAATTCTGATTGCTTTGCAAATATCTTGAAGTCCTTGTTTTTCTTTAAGGAAATCAAAATTAGATTAGTAGACTATAGAATAAGGTTGTGTTTCATACAAAAATGAAAAAGTGAAATTCTAATCAGTAGAAAAGACCTTGAAACCATACATTTTTTAAAATGATGATTTAATTTATATTTAAACTTTTGAGTCTCTACTTTAACAGGTGTTTTCTATTAATTACCAAGCACTGGCTCAATTATGCTGAACATGAAGTTATGCAATAGCATACCTCTGAGTATAGTATGCAGATTTATTTTCTGTACCAGTAGCTTTTAAGTACATTGTTTGAGATATGTCGGTAAAAACCAGAATTATTGGAATTACATACAATTAAAAAAAAAGAATTACATACAATTTAGGACAGATCTTCCCTGATAGGAAGGAAAACCAAATGGGTGGGTAGCCGTTTTAGATAATGAAGGCTAAAATATGAGTTTCTGATGGACATTAATTTCCTTGAAACCCCAAGATAATTTTTTTATCTGAATTATTTTTGTTGATTGGGACATTGAGATTTTGTCCAGCTACTTCTCAATCCTTAACATTGTGGTATGTTGTGAAATTATGGCTTTAGAAGGTTAAACTTTTTCCAACATCCAATATATACTTTTAAAGTAGTGAAAATAATTAAGATATATACAGTGCCTTTAAATTCACAAAGTGCATTCACATACAGCTGGTAATTGATAGAAGAATTCTCCAACCCATGACTTGTTATTCCAAATCTCTTGTTCTACCAAATCTCTGTTAAGAAAATACATGAAGCCATTAATCAGAGAGCAGATTTCAGTAACTATACAAATAGGAAATGATAATTTTTTAAACATTATATATATTTTGAATTTATTTGTAAATCTTTTAAAATGGGAAGCATTTAAATAATCTTGTCTTTATCTTAAGAATAGCAAAATAATGCCCTCCTTTAAAATATTGTTTTTGTAAATAGAAAATTTCTAATATTATACCGTATAGTCTGTGATAAAGTTATGTTATTTAGACTACCAAATCTTTTAATGGTAAATTTTGGTAATTTGTTTTATTATTCTTATTAAAATGAGTGAGAACTAGGAATGTATACATCTATCTTTGAAACCAGATAAAACCCTGTAATTTGTACTGATAAGTTTGGAGGGAATACATGTTAGGAAATGAAAAAAAAAATGAAAGCCTTTATTACTGAGTGATAATAATGCCTAAAGTAGAAAGAAATTACCTAAGAAGACTTCTATTGTTTTTTTTAATTGAAGTGTAGTTGATTTACAGTATTTCAGCTATACAGCAATGTGATACAGTTACACAGATTCTTTTCCATTATAGGTTATTACAAGGTATTAAATATAGTTCCCTGTGCTATACAGTAAGTCCTTGTTAGATTTCTACTATTTAAATAAATATTGCATCGATGCAATAGAACTAAATAGATTCCTTTTCCTTTAAGACCAAGTTACACTCTAGTCCATAATAGTCCCAAATAAGTGTGTCATTTTATAAGAATTTTTTTTCTTTTGCGAGTTGAGAAAAGTTCGTTTTCAAAGGTGTGCTTTATATGAGATGAAGATAGTTTTTGAATTTGAATGCTTCAAAGAAGGGATGAATCAGAACATGGATCAGAGTACTTAAATTCATGTGTTGAAAGTAAAACTAAACTAGAATAATTGACATCTATTCTTTAATAACTGGAGATTTGCTATTGGATTTTAAAATGTCATCCCACTGACAGTACTCATTTTATAATCTTTGTGCTAGATGAGGCAGCACACTTATTTGGATAACTATCACCCTCAGGTTGAAAGTCAAGCTTTAATTTTAATTTTTTTCAAAAAGTAAGTACCTTAAGGATTGTGTTTATTCAGACAGGAAAAGCAAATTTGTCACTTTAAATGTAAATTATATTCAGTGATCGGAAAATGTGGAAATAAATTCTATCATAAATGGAGATTTCACGTTTTTCTTTGTAAAATTAATTCTCATTCATGAAGAAAGTAGAAACATTTGCCTACGTTTACATTCACACTTACTGCTTTAATTCAGAGTAACCTTTCTGAAAAAATGCAGATATCTTATTTTGAACAAGCATCATATATTATCAGTAGCTTTCAATTAGAAAAGAAAAATCCCTCAATTTTGTATAAAGCATTTTAGTAGCAGGCTGGCAGAGTCCAATTTGTGAGCCAATTAAAGCCTTATAGCGGTCTGCCAAACATTTCTTTGAGCCAATTTAGCTCAATATAAATATTAAAAACCTTATTCTATTAGAAAATTAGTTGAAATATTTTAAAGTGCATGAAAAACAAATGTTTTTCGTACATTGTTGCTATATCCTTATGTATATAGGTGCAAACATGAAAGGATAGCTCATATACTTTTTAATTTAAACCTCATTTGGTTTTCCTTATTTGAAAGCCACTATATTTTATAGGAACCCAACATATTATGGTTTCTCATCAATAATCATGATTTACTAGAAGCATACATAAACTATTTTATATGACTTATTAACTGAACAAGTTTTATCTCCTATGTCAACCCAGGGTAAGCATTGAATTTCAGCTTTGTGATCTTGGATAAGTTATTTGTCCTCTCTGAGCCTCACTTTCCACATTTATAAAAATGGGGATAATAAAACCTACCTCACTGAGTTGTGAGGAGCAAGTATTTGTTGTAGGAGAAACACTAATGATAGACCCTAATAAATCCTAGGTACTCAATTATATGGAATTTCAAGTGAATAAATCTAGTGGTTATTCTTTGTCCTTATCGTACTTGCCTTCTCAGTAGCATGGGACACAGTTGATTACTCTTTCCTGTTTGAAACATTTTCATAATCTTTCAGCTTCTATGACACAATAGCTTTCTCACCTCACTGGCCATTTCTTCTTAGTCTTTTATGTCTGGCCTCTAGAGTTATGGGAGTGCCCCATAGCTTGATTTGGGGCTCTCTTTTCTTTCTATAACTCTTCCTCAAGTGATCACTTCCCATCTTAAGTCTTTAAAATATATCATGACTTAAATTCATCACTCTCAACTTTATACTCTAGCCTTCTGTGTTCCATAGTTCTATATTCAACTGCCTACTTGACATCTTTACTTCAGTATTGAATAGGCATCTCACATTTAACATTTCTAAATCAGAACACTTGGTTCCCTAGTTCTAAACTGCCCTCCCCCAGTCTTTCTCATTATTTTAAATGACAGCTCCCCCACCCCCAGCTATTCAAGTTCAAAACCTAGGAGTCATCTTTTTTTCTTCTCTTTCCTTACCTTCCAACATCCTATAATGATGTCCAGCCTTCATTATTTTTTAACCTGGACTATTGCAGCAGTTTCCCAACAGGTCTCTCTGCATGCATTCTTGACCCTTTCTAATTCACTCACCTCAGCAGGCAGAGTGATCTTTCTAAAAAGAAAACCAGAAGTAATTCTCTGGCGGTCCAGTGGTTAGGTCTCTGCGCTTCCACTGCAGTGGGCACAGGTTCGATCCTTGGTCAGGGAACTAAAAAATCCTGCAAGCCACATGGCCCAAAATAAAGAAAATCAGAGAATTGGAAGTTATAAATATGAAATAAATGGAAAACATCACATTTTAATAGACTTTTAAGGTCCTCATTGTTTTTAACTTACATGTCATGTTTTCCATGACCATTATACTACAAAAAGACATATCCCAAAAGGACAAATAAATGTTCGGAAGCAAAGTAAAATTCATTTGAATAGATATGTAACACCACTGCATTAGAATAGGTGTCAGCTAATATTTTCCCTTTCTTTTTGTGATAAGTGCTTCTTCATGTCAGGACTTTTTTTTTTTTAAGTGTACAATTCAGTGACATTTCGTACCTTCACTATATGGTGCGATCATTACCTCTGTCTAGTTTCAAAACATTTCATCACCCCAAAGAGACTTAATGTTGAGACTTTTGCTTTTACTGTGTTGGCCAAAAAGTAAGATGTTACAGAAAGACCCGAATGAACTTTTTGGCCAACCCTATATTTTAAAAGATATCTTTGAAGTTTTTCAGCTTGTGGAATTTGCTAGGCAGCTTAAAATGCTGAGCTCTTTACAACAACTTCTTTATGCTAAGTTTAAAAAAAACTGTTAACATGTCTCACTGTGTCCTCACATGATGGAAGGGACTAAGGATCTCTCTGGAGCCTCTTTTATAAGGCATTAATCCCATTCATGATGGCTCCACCCTCATAACCTAAGTACCACTCAAAGGTCCCATGTCCTAATACCATCATTTTGAGGGCTGGGATTTCAGCATGAATTTTGGGGGCACACAAACATTCACACCATTGCAAATATTATAAATAGTCATAAATTAATGAATGCTACTAATAACACAATACTAAGTTATTGCACATTTATCATAGGTTGTCAGTATGCTCAGTATTATTAAAAATATATATATCAGATCTATAAGCATTAAGACATATTCTTCATTTAAAAAACATTGTAACAGGGTTAAAGAGAGAATGAAATGAAGGGGGTCTGACAAATTTATATTGTGAAAATGGGCAAAGGAGAAGAAAAGAACACCATGATATTCCAACGTGGAAGTATTTTTAATCTTTATGAAGATGCATTATTTTTATAATTATAAATGAAGTCAAATTTTAAAGAGATGGTACAAACCTGATTCAGTAGTTTTGAGGATGTTTTTCTTTTTCCTCAGCAGAGGGCATGATCCCCCTGTGATAAACTTTAGTTTTTAAATGTCCTCTCAAAGCCATATTAATTGCAGTACTCCTTGCTAAAACTGTAGCCCTTCAGATGTTATGTAATTATTCTATTAATTTACTTTATTTTCTTAAGTGATCGTAAATAACCATAAGCAACTATACACTATCAGCACACTTCAGTTTTACTTTTTGTCTCTTCTTTGTTTTGACTTCTGAGCCGTCAAAAGCAAAAGTCTTCGTTTGGAGAAGGCATTCTTCTGAAAGAATATACTAAAATGTACGACAGATGCATTCCATATCATGGACTGAATCTGAAGTGTTGCCTAAGAAATTTTCTTGATCTTTGTATGCGCTTGAATTCAAGTGAGGAGGGTGTCCAGTTGGGATTAAATTTCTTGATCTAAGCTCTTTATAAACTGGTAAAGTTCATTTCCGTGAAACAAACAAATATAAAAAAAAAAAAGGATTGCATTTGTTAGACATTGAGACTGAATTAACAGCTTACTTCTCAAGTGTAAAGTTTCTCACTCAGAATCACTAGGCTGTCTCCATTACCTGGAACATCATGGGTATTTTAGACAGTTATAGTTTTCCTGCCTAACAGAGAAATAAAATAAGAACACCACTATATCCAAACACGGCACAAACTGAATTCTGTATTTTTAATCCCCATTTCTACTATTGCTGTCAGATTTCTGTTTTTACAGAATTTTGAAATTTATCATTAAATTATGGTTTGACAGTGACTGGTATATCTTTCCCCCTCCCAGTATAAGAAGTGTCGCTCTTCTCATGCGCATACAAACAACTTTGCAAAGTCTGTGGTCAACCTTGTGGATTCTGTAAGTATCCTGGTTTTCTTGAATCTCTTTTTCCAAGATGGAATGGTTTATATCTCTGTTTGCTTACTTGCTGCTTTAGTTCTTTCTGAGACAAAAGTAAAAATGCTATCCTTATCTCATCTGGCTAATAAGAAATTATAGAGTGGTCTGCTTCACAAAACGCAGTGTTATCAGAGTTTCAGGGGACTGTTGAGTTATTCTTGGGATCCCAAAGATGCATTGATGTTGATTCTAAGTGATGTCTACATATTATTGTCACAAGAGTCTAGATAGGACAAAAATACTGGAGAAAATTAGCTACCGAAGAGAGTGTAAATTAAACTTGGCAAATGAGACTTCATTAATAATCATCAGATGAGCTTATCGTCTTAAATATAAGGCAGAAGAACTAATAGATTGAGGTGGATTATGTTTGGAGGATACAGGCAATACAAAAATAATTTTTTTAAAGAACCCAAATTTATTTTCTTTGTGTCCCCATAAGAATGCTTCAGACTTTATTTTTAGATGACAGAATTAAGTTCAGTCTCAAAATAAAGCTAATTTAAGACAGTAAAATGTATATCTTCTTAAAAAGACCTTTATAAATCTTCCTTATTGAGTTTTTTTCCTCCTCTCATTCTGTCAGTTACAGAGAATGATGGTTAAGATTTTCTTCCTTTTTCCTTTAGATAGGAAATCCATAAATGTGAATATTATTCATTATGTTCCAATAAATAATTCAATTTGACTAGTCATAAATATAGCATAGTATTTTGTGTATTCTAATGTAAAGTGCTGTTTTGCTCAGCTAAACGTATGTTTATCTGATATTTATTGTATGTTCCCTCTTAACTGGGAAAAAAACCTTTATAAATTGCTTAATATCTAAATGATACTTATTTTCTCTAAAGAACTGCCTTCTTTTCTGCCTTTTAAACAGTCCAAAAGTCTCCAGTCATGTAAACACTCGTAACATATAATACCTGGTAGGCACAGCTGAGCAGTATAAAATGGGTGCAGGGTAATAGAGTAGCATGTAGCGTTAGGATTGAAATTCTGAAAGCCAGTTATCACCTGCTTTATTAATTTTCTTTAATTTCAGCCCTTGTCAGTCTTCTCAGAGGAAAACTATAAGTGGATATGAAAAAGAGAATATTAAACACACCTTTCCTTCTGCCCCAGCTGTTTACTTGGTAGAATCTCTGTGTTTGTCATTTCACCATGACTGAACAGAATCACATCTTGCAAAGGGTCATTTTTATTTTGATTTACCATACAAGGTTCTGAAGCTGACCAACTAATTTTTTTAAAAGACATTACAGTTAACTCACTCCCTGTTGTAAAATCAGTATAGCTTCACGTTCATTTAGGCATGATAATATTTCCTTTCCTCGGTGTGTCCTAAGATCATCCATTATTTTCTTAATTAGCTTGAAAATAGGACAAAATGACAACATTCATCAAAATTGCTTACATGTGTGAATTATTTAGCTACTGGGCCAAAAGCAGAAAAAGAGAGCAGAAAATTACAATTTAAATATTGTGAGTGATGTCACCCTGTGGTGAGGGTGACGTAGGTAATGTAAGTCTGCTTTTCCCTCTTTTGGCCTCAGATCGTGATTCTCTTCCACTGTTATTTTACTTTTCATACAACAAGGCTTCCAAGGGCAAGCCAGCCATGGTGTTAGGGCTTGTCCAAGGATTTAGTGATCTGTTCCGATCCTGCAGGAGTAACTGGTCATATCGCACTTACTCAGAACCAGTATATCAGGCTCCAACCTGTCATCTCCTATGAGGTTTGGAAGGGTGATTTTACTAAACCCTGTTTTGGACTTATGTCCAGACTTTAGAATCGTGATACTCCTAGTATAGATCCCCTAGTGAGATGCCTGGCCGCTAAAGGTGCTGATTTGGGATTGAAGTAACTTTGTAGGAGAGGCTGAGTTGTATGATTGTTCTTTCTTTTTGCTCTTGGAAAAGAGAAAGGAAAGAAGATTCTCTCTGATGAGCTAATTCTGACGTCATGTTCTCCTCTCACCTCCCCCTCCTGTCCTTCCGCTGACTCTGAAACACTGATTGTGCATGTTTGACCCAGTGTTTTCCTCCTGCACCTGTCCTGTTGTATACCCTCAGATTTACAAGGAGCAGCTTAATACCAGGGTTGTCCTGGTGGCTGTAGAGACCTGGACTGAGAAGGATCATATTGACATCACCACCAACCCTGTGCAGATGCTCCACGAATTCTCCAAATACCGGCTGCGTATCAGGCAGCATGCTGATGCTGTGCATCTCATCTCGTACGTATCCCCAGCCCTTGGTTTGACGTTGATCTTTATCCCTTTATTGTATCGGTTAGGTTATATATCAATAAATCAATCCTGAACAAGTTTGAGGTTGATTCCTCTGTTACATAGGAAGCACAGAATTAGGCTGCCCAGTGCTGGAATGGTGGTTCCACAGTCATGAGATTTACTTTCAGAGCACATCTCTACCTTCAGACCTTCCATCCTCAGGGTCAACTCATGATTCAAGACAGCTGCTGACACTCCAGCCTTCATCACAGGCAGCAGGAATGCCAGGGAAGGAGGATTGCGAAAGGGCCCTCCTTCCAGCTGAGTTAGCTCCTTTAAAGCAGATTTCCTGAAAGCTTGCACACATCACTTTCACCAAATCATTTGCTAGATCTTTTTTTTCTTTTTAATTTTTATTGGGGTATAGTTGGTTTACAATGTTGTGTTAGTTTCAGGGGTACAGCAAAGTGAAAGTGAACTATTGACTAAAATTGACATTTCATCTCTGAGGAAAAAGGGTGCTTTGCTCACTTTTGATATCATAAGTTGCTCCCTTCCCCCCCGGTGGCTAAGCTGTTTTCAGACAGTCCTCTAAGGTTCTGTCCTGGGATCAAACCAACCAAAGTCCTCCTTCCTTTCTTCTCACCTGTTACTCTTTGCTTTTCTCTCAGTGTTTAATCACCAATTTACAATCATCAATATTTTGTATAACTACTAGATAGTCTCTACTAGAAAAAAGTCAAGGACTGTGGTCTGTTTATCTTTGTGTCCTCAGTTCCTGTGTCATTGCATGATGCTTAGTTAGGTGCTCAACTGATGTTTGCTCAACTGAGATTATTTAACATAACCTTAATCTAAAGGTATTTATGATAACATACATTTAAAGGTATTTAAAATACAGTTTTTGGTTTTCTAAAGGAGAGTTGGTTTGGGGTATTCAATGTAGGACAATAGACATATTTACGGAGAGTTGAAATATAATGGTCACTACATTGGTTTCCTAATAACACTTATTTTTCCTAAGGCGTGTGACATTCCACTATAAGAGAAGCAGCCTGAGTTACTTTGGAGGTGTCTGTTCTCACACAAGGGGAGTTGGTGTGAATGAGGTAAATGTTATCAATTTTCCTAAAGTAGAGCTTTATCTGTGCATCTAGTCTCTTTCTTCCCCATGGCCTAGTTTACTTCCCTTTTCAGGCCTGTTTAGAGTGATAATGACATTGAGACTATAGTATGAGTGGTTCGTATTAGTATATAGAACCCAAAGTGGTCTTTGGTGTTAGAAAAGAGGTATTGTTTCATATCATAATGATAGTTTTTCATATTTATCAGGCAGATGCAAACCAAAGATTGGCCCAGAAATTTCTTGGCCTCTATAGATAAGTTCTTATAAGCTTGTGTATCTTTCTTTTATGACTTTTTTAAAAAGTTATTTGCTCTTCTGCCTATGTTAGGTTTAACACATCCCAAAAGTCGAACCAACCAAATCTAAACCTTGGTCAGTACCTGAATCTATTATACCAGGTTATCCCAGTAGCCATCATTCAGTGGAGACCTCTCTTGACAGATTTGTAGTAAGTTGAATTTATTCTTGGTTTGGTATGAATTGAAATGGGGCACAGCCTTTTATGATTTTATGTTTCCATGTGAGAACATCAAGTTCTGAGAGATGCCACATGGTAAGAGAGGCTTTCTGCTTCTCGGGCCCAGTTGCAAGGAAGAAGTGATAAGGAACGTAAGCCGTCTTTTGATGCCGTGAGGCTCTACTTAGGGGACTGAGATGAAATGTGGTGACGATTAAGAAATAATAACTAGCTTTGTGCCCTCTCTCAAATGTTTCCCACACACTTTCAACTCTGAAAAACAGTATGGTCTTCCAATGGCAGTGGCACAAGTATTATCGCAGAGCCTGGCTCAAAACCTTGGAATCCAATGGGAACCTTCTAGCAGAAAGCCAAGTATGTACATTGACCTTCTTACTTTCATGTGCCATTCTGTCTGTATAATGCATGTCCGGTCAATAAAGAAATATTTTTCATTCCTAAGTCATAATACCTTAACTGTAGTGTATCTCCTTCCTCTAAACAAATGATAAGATGAGCTATTTAAGGTAATTCTTAATCTGTGTGGGTTGGAGAAATGTCCCTTTCAAAGTCCATAAAATCATACTTTCTCAGGGCGTGATCAGCTCTTTCTCACACTGCAGAATGTTGGGGTGGGTCGTGGTGAATACTCACCCTCTGGATTCTAACCAGTTGAGTATAGACACAAGATGTCAGTGAAGCTCCACCACAAGTACAGTTGGATCAGAAAATAGCTTAGGCCTAGAGTTAAAAGGAGCTCAAACTCTAATTAAACTTACCCATCTACTTACCTCTAATTAAACTTACCCACCTAGTACCATCAGAAACATTGGAGAAGCTTCCCGTACAGGCAGTCCCGTCCTGGACCTTTTAAACATGGGGGCAGATGATAGAGGAAAACTCTTCTCTACTGGGCAGGCAGGGCCAAGAGAAGCAGCCACAAATCCCATCCAGTAGGAAAACACAGCTTGTGACTGCTGGGTGTCACTCTCCTCTTTAACCAGAGGAGATGCAGATGGAAAGACAGGGCTGAGATTCTAGGGGGCGAAGTGTTGAAGGCCCACAATAATTTTAGGGGGCCCTTGAACGTTTTTAACTTCTTTTAAAATCGGTATAAAATCCAACTTGGATTATATTCCTCTTTATATCAATACACTAGTAAAATATAATTTCTAACACACTTTTGTGGCAGAAGGCAAAAGTGCCCAGGGCACACACAATGAGATCCTGTGGAAAGAAAAACCTGAGGTATTCACTCCTAATCTGTTACCTAGGAATTAAGTGGAAATCTACTCCCCTCAGTGAACATATCAGACGCTAGGAATAAAGGTCCCCCTCTCTACCACAGCCTCCCTAAAGAAGACGAGGACAAAAATCTACCTTAACATTATCCTATATTTTATATTTTTTGACTACTATCAAATAATTGTCATTAATACATAGTGTTATGGAAACTTGAAGCAAAATATATATCCAGGGTGTCTTGATTCCCTTGAAGGGCATATTAAGTCATCACTTTATGGGTACATTAAGTCTGGTGGCATTGAGCAAATCTCCACAAACTTTCATCTATTAATTTCTTGCTCAGAGTATTTGCTTTCCCAGGGAAACACATAGTACACATTAAAGGAAGTGATTCAGGTTTCATTGGCTGGCATCAATATCTGAAAACCAGAAAGGAGTAGAACCAGGTTTATGTCCTTGTTTGAAAAGCCTGGAGCCAGGAAGAGGCCAGTGCTGGGGGCAGCTGAGAGATATTGCTGAGTCAGATGATGGAGTAGGGTGAACAATAGGCTTCATTACTAATGCCGGGCATAATTCCTTCCTAAAATTCTTTATTCCTTTGTGAATTGTTTGTTTAGGTAGATTCGTTCTGTACTTTGAATTTTTAAAGATCCATTTGGAAGTCTTTCTTTAAAAATATCTTTGTCTATCATAGGAAAGAGAATAGGAAAAAATAAATGAAAAGGACAGCCCGTCACAATATCCATATGTCCATCTGTGGTATCTATGTTAAGTTTACGGTTGTTATTTAATTTAGATGATTTTACATTTCTATTTTAGATTTCTCTCTTTTGCTGAACCTTTTAGCTTAGTGTTCTTCAAGTCTCCGGCTGATTCTTGCTTTGGCTCCAGCAAATTGAATTCTCTCCTCTAACGTCCGGTGTGGTCTGTTAGCAGGACTTCAGTGAGGACTCATTGCATTTGTGCAGTAGAGCTTTGTAGTTCCCAGAGAGCACACAGACTACCGTCTCATGTGAGCCCCAGAACCACTCTGGGAGATAGAGAGATGCATTCGCATTTTAGAGGTGGAAACACTGAGACCCAAGAAATGCTAAGTCACTTGCCTATGAAACTCTCTCATCAGACAGAACTCAGACTAGAACTCAGGCTTTACAATCTCTAGACCAGGTACTTTTCATTAAACATTGGCACTAGGAACTTAATTGAATTCTCTGAGTTACAAAAATGAAGAGAGGCACAAATTTATTTCTTGCAGCTGTTATCTTAGGAAGCAAGCTATACTGTTGGAAAGGAAAAAGAAATATTGATTTAAAAGAAATAGGTTTTGTTTGGTGAGACTTCACATTCTGTACTACCTGTCTGACATGGAATTGGTAATAAGGAACTATTTCAAGAGCTGCGATGCAAATTAAAGATGTGACTTTTGTTGTTTCCCTTTTCTTTTGTTGCTTTTTATTGTTTCATTGGACTAGAATGTGACTGCACAGAATCCTGGGGCGGCTGCATCATGGAGGAGACGGGGTAAATTTTCATTGTACATGCATTTGTTATATACCTTTTACCGAAATTGTTACCTATAATTAGATACACAGTCTCTCAGGTACTGGTCTTTTAGGCTAAGCCTTAGAATAAATTCAATAATTCAGTATCTGATATTTTAAAAAATGAAATGGCTAGTTTACTTTATACTTTAATTTTTTATTTAAAGTTGATAATAAAAGTAAAATAAAGTAACCACTTCTATGTCTATTAACCCTTAAAGGAAGCACATGATCAAATGCGTCTAAGTTTAGTGGATGCATTAATTTTTTAGTACAGTTAGGATAAAAGCTGGTTGTCTAACTGTCAGTGAAAACCAATTTAGTCAACAATTTATATTTTAAGGAACTTGTAAATAGACATGTTTACTGTAATAAAATTGTACTGTATTCCTTATATAATCAATAAAGCTTTTTTAAACAAATTAAGACAGATTTATCATGTCTAGGTGGTCTTCTACTGATAGACATTTGAATAGTTGCTCACCTAACTCCTGTCTCCTATTGTGGATAATTTGGAAACTAGAGGGTTGCCTTTGCATATGTGAACCAAGGCCTAGAAACATTGCCCTGTTTCCCAGGGACCCCTGCCCCATGGGAGCCACTGCCACAAGGCCTCCTAAGCTAGAGCCCACTCCTAATAGATAGAAGAGGTTTCCCCACTCATGTGTCTCTCCCACTTCCTTTGCCCATGCCAGACATCTGCTCAACACATCACCATTTCTGGTCCTGCCCCCTCCCTGTGATTCTCCAGTTGCCAGAAGCCCTGACCTACTTTTACAGAGTCCCTTCCTTATTTGTGCACCAGGCGTCCAGGGAACAAGAGGTGTGTGAGCATGAAGGCTTGAGGAGAGAGTCAGCCATTATGCTTGCTACTTTAGAACACATGTTTCTAGAAATGTAGTTTAAACTTGAAACCGTTAGCTTTCATGCTCCCCCTCCCCTGAGGCCTCCTACAGAACGGTAACACCATTCATAATACTGGTTCTATCGGGAGAGGTCTTCTGTCTTCTAAACTTCCAATTTCTAAATAGATTTTTAGACTGACTACCCATAGGATATAATAAAATTATTTAAGCTTAATTTGTATTTTCTCAAGTATATATTTCTACATAGTTCTTGTAAGAGATCACTGTCAACAATGGTAGATTTTACCTACTTCCATACACTACCCTCATACATAAGGAAATATAAATCTATTAGATCGCATCCTAGATAAGTGACCTAGTACTCTCAAATCAAGTACTATGACAAATATGTCCAAGGAATCAATGTGTATGACTCAGTTTAACCTTGACCATATGTATAATATTCCCTTATGTACTGACATAGTGATAGTAATCTGATTAACTCACAAAGAGGTTCACTATATTCCTGCAAAATCATGAATATTACCAAATAGTATTTGAGGTTGAGAATAAGGAGCTATTACCTAATTACCTAATTCTGTTTTGACTGTGTGTATATACACATAAAAACGTATATAGTCTAACACATCTCTTTAGGGTTTCCTTGTTTACCTCAATTGTGTGGCTGAAGCCTGCGATATATAATCTTTAATCAGTTGACCCTCACAACGTCCTTCTCCAAAGTAAAAATCTAGTAGGTTCCCAAGTTCCTTTTATTCAGGACAGAGGCAAAAAAAAAAAAACCAACCTGCTTATCTTTACTGAGACAGAGCAAATAAAAGTGACTACATTTTTTTTTTAACATCTTTATTAGAGTATAATTGCTTTACAATGTTGTGTTAGTTTCTGCTGTATAACAAAGTGAATCAGCTATACGTATACATATATCCCCATATCCCTTCCCTCTTGAGCCTCCCTCCCACCCTCCCTATCCCACCCCTCCAGGTGGTCACAAAGCACCGAGCTGATCTCCCTGTGCTATGCCACTGCTTCCCACTAGCTATCTATTTTACATTTGGTAGTGTATATAGGTCAGTGCTAGTAACCACATTTTAATATACAGCCTAGATGAAGTTTGGGGATGAACTTTTCAAAAACTCTTTCAAGCCTGAGCACAAAGGGACTTGACTGCTAAGGAGATTGTAACCTAGCCCCCAAATCTGTGATTTTCTTTGAATTTCTATTTTTATAGACTCTACCACACATACTTACTTAGCAGTTTGAACATAAGTGCCTTGTCAAAGTTTGTGTAGAATCATCTGGATCCAGAGTGATGATTTTTTTCTAATTCAAGGGTTTAATTTTCTTCTCTGATGACTGCTTTTGGTAAATTTTTTACATAATTGATTCTTTATTTCCTCAGGGTATCCCATTCCAGAAAGTTCTCAAAGTGCAGCATTTTGGAGTATAGAGACTTTTTACACAGAGGGGGTGGAGCCTGTCTTTTCAACAGGCCAACAAAGGTTAGTAATTTAGAAAGTGTAATTATTTCTCCAATTTTTTTTACAATGGAACTATGCCAAATATCAGATACTTGGCTTGGAAAGCAGGTTTCTTTCCAATCAGATTAATATTTAGTTATAAAAGCCTTTATCACGTTAAAGATTAAGTCTCGTTTAAATGAATTACAAGACCATAGTTTCACTGTTCTGAAGCTCTGGTGTTTCAGTGCTAGCTGTACCTCCTCTTGGCCCTCCCCTCCAAAAAACAAACAGACAATCCTTCAATTAAAATATCTTTGAAATTTTCATGTTGGGGTCTTCACTTGCTGCTAAGAGATAGTGGGTTAGATTAAGATACATTACTTTAGCCCATTTCTCTGACAAAAATTCTATTTCCCCTTGACATTTTCTCTAGGGGTATAACTAATTTCTAGGCTTTTCTTACTTTCTTTTTCTTTTTGGCAGGAGGGGTATGTGTGGTCCATTCTCCCAGATAGAAAGCATTACTAATATCAGCCAGCCAAAAAATGACCCAAAGTATTTATGGACCCCATCAATACAGGCATATATATATATATATATATATATATATATATATGAAGAGATATACATATCTTTACTTGGGAAGGTCCACATTGTCAATTGGCATTTCATTAAAATTTATATACACAATGTCATATTCTCTTATCCACAATTCCTTAATTCAAAAATTCTGACAATTGGAAGTATTTTTTATGAGTTTGCAGAAAACATAGTGGACGGTAAAACTTATCCTGAACTGAAAATCTTTATTTATCCCTCATAGTGTAAGTGTTCATAAGTCTTAGTGAACAAATGTTACTGCACAAATGTTAATGTGTTTGATTATAGGGTGTATACCAGACCCCTCAGGGCCGTTATATAGAACAGGGTAAATGCATCATACTTTTCTAAAATCCAGCAAAGCCAGAATTCTTAAACTCACAGGCTATAGAGCTTTTGGATATGGGACTGTCGACCAATAACATGTTTAGAAACGAAGTTGCTTAACAGGCAAAAGGACAGGATTGATGTGAATTAGCAGATGGCATAGACATTCTAACACTGCACATTTCATATTTCTTTTTAAGATACTACATCATAAGTCAAATATAGTCCATTGCTATACAAAATGTTTAATAACTCTGCAAATTGAGAGAGCAGTGAAATCATGTTAGCCTTTTTAAAAAAAATCAGTGTCTGATGTCGATAACTGTCAGAATAATTTATTCCTATCCCCATAATTAAGTGATACTGCTAAGTTAGGGATGATACTTTAATGCCTGACAGCTGTATAAAATCTCAGTAAGGCTGCAGAAAAAGAAACAGGAATTTGAAAGTGACCTTGCATCATTAAACTCAGCTCCCTGCTTTTCATGGCGTCGATCTCAATGCAACAGAAATCTGAAAGCTTCAGAGTGTTTAAAATGGGTGCAGTGAGTAATAATGAATTAATGTGAGCTGTTGGCATTTCTGAATTGCAAAGTACATGGCTAATTTTTCACCAGCTAATTATAAGCATCATGCCTGAGGAAACAACATTGAGTTGTTTGAAAATACTAAGATCTCTAGTGTGTGTATAAGGATCCATCATTAGAGTTCTGAAATTGCCTGTGAGTAGAAAGCAAATTATTCGGATAATGTGGAAACTAAATAAAAATACATATACATCTTCAATTTTAAAAATTAGTGAATATGGAATTCTTTCTTTTTAAACAACATATATAGAATAATTTTTTAAAAGCTGCTATGGATTACAGTGGAATAATTTATATGTATGTGTGAAAGAACTGACTTTCTTCCAAGTGTTGTAGTCAATGGATGGATGTATGCAGGTTTTATGAGTTATTTTCACATTATCTAAGTGCATCTTTTCTGTGCTCTGGGAACCTTCTCAACTGCCATGTTTGCCATATGGTTTGTGATAGTGACCTGTCTCAGGATGGAAGAAGAGTCCTAAGAATGAAATCGAACAGTGGGTTGCATGGGAGTCCTGATATAAAGCCCTACTCATGTTCCAGTCTGCCTTTCCCTTTTCCATTTTCTCCTCCCTGCTGATCAAAATATCACGGAGATGAGGACTGTTGATTTTAGTCATTGGATTTTCCCATAGGGAAGTCCCACCCAAGTATCGTGGAAAACTTCCTTGCTCCTTATAACAATTTTCCTTTCCTGGAAGTGGAAGGAGGAGCAGATCTTTCTTTGGTGGACTCAGTGGAAGGCAGCTGTTCCTTGGGTGTGTACTGCTCCCTGTCACAGATATGGCTCTGAGCATTTGGGTTGGGATGTCCTGTTCTAATCTTCACCTGACTATAGTAGATACACACAGAAAAATCTTGCCCCAGGTGATGGGAAATAGGAATGTTTCTTATAAATAATCAGCTGCCTCAACAACTGGTCTGTAATACAGTTTATTTGGCAGGCAAGTTCATAGCACCAGTAGGGTGGATTATTCTAGAAATTTGACTCTCCCATGGCTCCAGGAATGATTGAGAAATTTCTATACATCTGTGCATATGTCTGCACATTTACTTAATATGATTCAGACAGTGCAGATTTCTTTTCACTGAGAATGATGGGCATGGATTTCCAGCAACATTTTTTTCCCCTAAGTTTATTTGCATTTACTTGATGGCATATATCACATTTAGCTGTGAATGAAGCATTTTTATCTTCTTGACAGTTTTTGTATCTTCTCAGCTGCCTGGTTATAAGTCAACAAATTAGGTATCTGTGAGTCTTATTTTAGCAGTGCATTTTAGCTCCATTAGCAAATATGAAAAGTGATCTATTCCTCTTGACAGCTTATTTCTCTGAAAAGTAGCTCTAATGGTAGAGGTCATCTCTGGAGCCCACTACCGGAGAATCCTCCAAGAGATATTACCCCATTTAAAATATGTTTTTTGGAAGTGTTATTAATAAATTAACAGTGATTCTCACACAGACACATTTGTAAGATGCCATAACAACAGATCATAGAAGAATACCACATGATAGCTGATTATAGGGCCATGTATGTAGCCTGATTGGAGTGTTGATTTTCTGTGGTAAATTAAAATGGTTTCCCTTTATCTTTCTAATCTCTTTCAGCTATTTGAGCCCACAGAATGTGGAAATGGATATGTGGAAGCTGGGGAGGAGTGTGATTGTGGAATCCATGTGGTGGGTATAAGAGATCTTTTCTACCTTCAGCACATCTACCCAGAGTGCAGAAGAATAGCGTTAGTGGGAAGTCTGCCCCATCATTCATTGTGGTCTTACTGCCTTTATTTCTGAGCTCTCTCATCAATGCTTAATCCTAGCTCAGACACGTTAGAATTAATCATTGGCTCTGTCTGAAGAAACCTAATGGATTCTTCTAATCAAATTCGTATCTCTTAAAAATTCATAGCTCATATTCATCTCAGACAAGTTTTACTAACTCATGAAAATTCTTTCTGTTTTGTATATTATTTTTGTCTTTGTAAAACTAGATTGAGTGTTAAGAATATAACAGAGCTAACCAAGGGTTGGGCGCCTGCTAAAAAATAAGCTTACTTTTTGGTAGAGAAGCCCCTTCTTAGAAGATCGTACTTTGCTGAGAAGTATAGCCGGACGGAATCTGTCATTGCTTAAAGTGGTTCATTCTTTCCTAAAAGATTTGCTTACTATGATATACATCTCCTCACGTGGATTACGCATAAGTTACATGTGGAGAGAGTGTTGAATGACCAGTGGGTAGGTTTCATCACTTACTCACGTGAAATATTTTCTCTAGGAATGCTATGGATTGTGCTGTAAGAAATGCTCTCTCTCCAATGGGGCCCACTGCAGCGACGGGCCCTGCTGTAATAATACCTCATGTCTTGTGAGTTCTCTGACAGTTTCATCTTTCTTATCGTTGACATATTAGCCAAATATCTCAATGTGTACATTGAGTATTTGTACAACTTGTCACACACTTGTTGATCGACACTGTGCATATTAGCCTGGCGATTTTGTAGAATCAATAAATCTATCCAAATTCTGTGGGTTACAACGATTATCTTTACTATGATTCACTACCAACCATCCTATTCTCTGGTACCTCCCTAAGAAAATATATCTATAATCCTTCCAAAATAAACATTGAGAATTGCTCTACTATCATGAGTGAAAACCAAATTAAATAGTTGAATAGAAGAGGGACAATTCTTGTGGTCTTTTTCTAATAAGCCCTACTTATAACGTTTTTCTTTAAAACTCATCCTAATTTATTTTAGACCCTGAGCAGAAAACCTAGTGCTCATATTTTTATATTTGATATTTAAAATCCCTTATAAAGGCAAGAAAGCTAGATAAGGAAGTAATATATGTATGTATGTTTATATGTGTATATGCACAACTCGTGTATGCGTGGACACACAGTTACTTCCATCTTTAGAGACCTCTGGTTAATTTTTTAAAAAAACGTTTTTAAAATTTTCCTTTTTCTCATCTATAAAATCTCTAATATTCTTCAAAACCAGAAAAGTATATGATTTAATTTTATCCAACACCAAAGGGATATTATGCATGTGGTAATCTAGGCAATTCTAGCTTAGTTTGTACTTGCTTATGTCCCCAACCAGATTATAAATTGCTTGAAGATGATGGACTCTTTCCTTCATCTTTTACCCACCCACCACCCAGAGAAACAAAATGCCTTGTATTCAGTAGGCATTCACTGGCATCACTGAAGGAAATTCACATGAATTAATTGAAATCTGATTGTGTATATTTAGCTAAAGCAAGACTAATATCCAAGCTAGTTGGTAAATCAGTGCAGGTTGGGTGTGCATATCAGTCTTCAGAGAGATCCCAAATGTTTATATTTCAGTGTCTTGTTCTTTTGTCTTAAGCCACACCAGTGTTTCTTCTTTGCATAATTGTCATCACAATGTTTTCCAAAAATAATACTCTGAAATAGTGGATTTTGAAATCTGACCATGTAATGCCTTGGTTAATGATTCATATTTACTACACAGAGTGGTATTTGGGCATTATCTATATCCTGGAACTATCTTGCTGATTCATAGAAAGAGTTTGGCGGTGGTTATGAAAGGATGTCATGATTGTTGGTGAATATAAGAATGTTAACTCTTTGAAATATTAATTAATACTGGTTCCTAATATTGAGTTTTGATTTGCAGTTTCAGCCGCGAGGGTATGAATGTCGGGATGCTGTGAATGGGTGTGATATTACCGAATATTGTACTGGAGACTCTGGCCAGGTATGGCAAACTGAGTTTTAGGTAGTACATCTTACTCGCAAATGCATATTGTAAAGCTTTCAGTTTGGATTACGTGTGTGAATATGATTTGGTTCTTTTGTTTTTTGTTTTGTTTTGCTCTGTTTTCTAGTAATTTCTAGCTCCTACCATGCCTTTATTTTAGGAACGTTTATTGTGGTTTTTTGAACCTAAAAGATCTCTTTTCTTCCAAATTTCCCCTTCATAATTAGTTCCCTTTATATTGCTTATATCCAACTAATTGATTTTTCTTTCCTGGTCCCCACATCTAAAACAGTACCCTCACACTGATAAAGCACTAATAGTACTATTTTCAAGCATTTTTAAGCCACAAAACCCTTTCTTTTTTTTTTTTTACATCTTTAATGGATTATAATTGCTTTACAATGGTGTGTTAGTTTCTGCTGTATAACAAAGTGAATCAGCTATACGTGTACATATATCCCCATATCTGCTCCCTCTTGCTTCTCCCTCCCACCCTCCCTATGCCACCCCTCTAGGTGGTCACAAAGCACTGAGCTGATCTCCCTGTGCTATGCGGCTGCTTCCCACTAGCTATCTATTTTACATGTGGTAGTGTATATATGTCCATGCCACTCTCTCACTTCGTCCCAGCTTACCAACAAAATTTTGGATGGAAGCCCAGTGTAGAAATCTGGGAAGAGTAGCACTGCTGTGGTTGAAATGGGATTGGGAGCAGAAGTCTGCCTTCCTCAGCTCTGTCACCATCTCGCTCCACTTACGAAGCCCTGGCTTCATGGCCCACACACTTGGCATGATCTTCTTCACATTAAAGTTATCACATTATCATTAAGGTTGCCTTCCGGCATTCCTTCTTTAATTTTTACATTTTTAAACATTTATATTGTGTTGTTTTATGTCTTTATTTGTCATTCAAATGAACATTTGTGGAGCCCCTGCTCTGTGCTCACAAGCACTGCTGTGAATGCTGGGATACGGGAGGAATTGAAATAGAAAAGTCCTTGCTCTTACGGGGCTTGCATTCTGCTGGATGGAGAAAGGCAAATAAATGAACAAAAAACCCAGTGAGTACAGAAGCATGGCTTCTTCAAGAGATGGAATGAAAGCAGGGATAGCTGGGGAATAGTGGAAACAATTCAGAGAGGAAGTCAGGAATCAGGCAGGTAGGGGCTTGGTAAGAATTTTTGACTTCATTCTACCTTCAATTCTTTCTAACGTTATTTCAAGAGCATTTTCCCGTGCTATGACACAGTTTTTATAAATATCCTCTTTACCGTTGCATGAAAGTCTGCCATGTGGATTTACCAGTCACTTCTACATCCAGTGGTGGTAGATATTTAGATTGTTGGCAGTATTTCATTATTATGATTAATACGGTTGTGAACCTCTATACATTTTTAAGAGTGTTTCTTGTTTGGAGTTAGCACCTTAGGACAAGTTCTCACGAGTGGAGTTACCTATTGCCAGGTAGGGCTCCTGATAGAGTACAGTTAGAAGCCAAAATATCATTTTTGCTATTGCAAATAGCCAAGTTGAAAGCCATAGCTTAGTGTGAGGGCTAAATGGGCCTCTTTATAGATCCCAGATTCAGGCTATAGCAACACGATTTTCACAAAATTGGGCCTGGAATGACCTGTCCTTGCAGAGCCAGCCCTTGCCTTGTATGCCATGGAGGAGCAATAGAGAGAGGGTGATTTATGTGAGTAGGCAAGAGAAGGATGGCAGGACCGGGCCAGAATGCCAAGTTACTCTTCTCAAGTTTATCAAATCAGCCAGCCAACCAACCCAGCCATTCACTCTACCTGCCTGGAGAATTGAGTACAGGAGCAGAGAGTAACTGGAGTTACACTGAGTTCCCCTCCCTGGAAGGAAACATGAGGAGAGGAAAACAAAGGTTCCTAATTAACCTTTTTGAAAGGTTTTGATATGTATCATCTGAGGCTCGATTCACGTGGATGTGGTACAAAGGAATGGTACAGTGAACTCTATTCAGGCTATTATTCTTTTGTGATTTTTATGTGTATCTGTTTTTATATATAAATATGTAAATAGGTTTCTCAGCAATTTTTAAATAATATAGTGGCAGAATGTAAGAATTGTGGATTCAGTGTTTTATGACAAGTGTACTGACATTCTTGATATACTGTTTCACTGAGTTATATTTTTAGTTTTGTAGAATAATGCTATTTTTATACCCATCATATATTGTTTTGGTTCTGTGTATTCAGTTCTTTTAAAAGTATAGTTTTTTCATTTCAACCTTTAACTCTTGAATTGCCATAGACTTTACTGGAAATAAGGTTTTTATAATGAGGGCTCTGTGTTCAACTTAATATTCTATTGTCCAAATTTTTAAAATGTTCTTTTTATCTCATGTGTCCAAGGTGAAAATTGTACTGTTAAATTCTCAGTGGCATAGTAGAAAAGAACGTTCCTTTAGTAACAATTCCCTTATATGACCAGAATGAACCTGAACGAGATAAGTGGAATAGAGGGAGTTAAACACCCACCCCAAATTCTTTTGCTTTGTAAGAGGCAGTGAACTGTGAACTTAATTGATGCTAATAATGATTAAGAAAATAGGATCTCTGAGAATCTCTGCATGTCTGAAAATCAGTATCGTTGGCAACATTATGACTTGATCTCTTTTATTTTATAGTATATTTTTGCTTAATTTTGATACTAGCATTTACTAATGCTTCTGAGCTGCTTTTTAAATTCACAATTTATAAGAGAATAAGTAATACATGTGGAACTGAGAGAAATCCTGGGCAAACAGTCTGGATGATCTAATAAAGATATTTTTTAAAGATGTGGGAAATGTGTTTTGTTAGTACTATGAAATATGTCATCAAAATGGGAGTATAGCACAATTAAAAATAAGTACATTTAAAGGCTATTGCACTGTGAAAGCCGGCCTCAACTGGACCTTCCGGCACAGCATAAAACTGGGGGCTCAAATGGCATTTAGAGACCGAATCCAGAGCTCTGCTCACAGGCAGAATAAAGTACACAGATTCATGGTCCCTCTGCTTTAAATGTCTCCAGACAACGAGAGACATCCATAATTTCCTTTGTTAAACATTTCAGTGATAAGCAACTTGCTTTTATTAGCCTAAACGAAAAATAGATTGATTAGAAATCTTCTTCCACGTAGCTGTGACAGTTTATAACAAGAGCTTTTTTTTTGTAATTAGTGACTCCTACTAGTTTTTTCCTCTTGAAACATCACAAAAGTCAAATATGAAACCTGTTTAGCCCCTGATGTACCTATTCTAGTAGCAACATTTCTTTTGCATTTTTGTCCAGTGTGGTTGTGTTCATTTTGGAGTAAGTGAATAATTAATGTTAGTTGATTAATAAGAAAATGATGGTGTTTTGAGTGGATTTGGATGAAAGAGGCCCAGAGATCTCTGATTTTGGGCAGTTGGTCCAGTAAACCAACTTCTCGTGCTGATAATTACATCTTTTGAAGAGTTACCATTAGGTTGAATGAAAGCTTGTATGAGAGTCAGTTGTTCTTTAGAAAGATGTAGAACCAAAGCATTTAATCTCAATGTGTTCCTTCATAAGTTACTGCTTCTTCGCACTTCTAAATTAGTTCTGTTATCTTTCTGTAGTGACCATGATAAACAGCTTGTTGTTGCAGAATAGACTAACTTAATTGTATCTGTGTGGGTCATTTATTTATTTTCTCAGTCAGCCAGTAGTCATTGAGCACCATCTCAATAATAATTGAGCCAGTTTTGTTCTAGGTGCTGGGGAGGCAGCAGGGACAGAAAATCCCTGCCTGCATGGTGCTCGCATTAGGATGCAGACAAAAGACAAGCAAATACATAAAATGTACAGATCCTCACTTGGTGATACATGTTATGGAGAAGAAAAAAATAGGGAATGGGGAACAGAGGGTGCCAGCATGGGGAAGGAGGTTACGGTTTTGAAGAGCATGGTTAGAGAAGGCTTCTCTGAGATGCTGATATTTGAGCAACGTCCTAAAAACGGTGAGAGAGCAAGCCAGGCAGAAATCTGGGGGAAAGATTGGAGGAAGAGCAAGGGCAAAGGCCGTGGGGTGGCAGCATGGCTGGTACATTCACGTAGAGTCAAGTATTTATGGTAGAGAGTAGGAATGAGGTCAGGGAGATGAAGATGAGGATGGGGCCGGCATAGGAGCAGATCATGATGAGCTTGGAAGGTCATTAGTAGATGGGGAAGCCATCAACAGAGGAGCAACATGAGGTGGTTTAGGTTTTTCAAGGGACACTCTGGTAGCTCTATAGCCTATAAGGAGAGTAGAGTGGAAGCAGGGGAATCAGTTGGAGGCTGTTGCATAATCAGAGAGATGAGAGATGGTGGTGATAGATGGTGGTGGTGTGGACCCGGCATCAGTGGTGGAAATGGAGAAAAGTCAGATTGCGATTATATTTTGAAGGTAGAAGCTACCAAGGTTTGTTGATGGACTAGAAGGAGAGTGTGAGAAAAAGAGAGGAACACAGGATGACTCCATGGTTTTGGCCTTGAACAGTTGGAAGAGTGGGACTGTCATTTACTGAGAAGGTGAAAACTAAGGGAGGACCTCAGTGGGTATTGCTATGTTTCTTATTCACTTGCCACACCCATGTATTTTTTTTTTTCCTTTTTGTATTTGTTTTGAATGCTGTAGCAGAGCCTTGACTTAATTTTTTTAGCTCTCTTAAATGTGGTAAATGAGATGCACAGAAAGTAAAAATTTTAATTTACTCAGGGTAATGTTGGGGGAAAATGAAATTTTCCTTATTTTTACTTATAAAAAATAATTTGATAAATAGACCTGGAAAAAGAAAGAACTGTCACATCATGATTGTTCTAGTAAAAAATCTGTAGTTCAAGAGGTCAGAAATGTAATGGACATACAGCACTTACATTGAGTTGAAGGGCAGTGTATTTCTTCTTTCTCAGTAATGTGGCCTAGAGGTGAGTGTCATGGGTGTCCCATGCAAATTTGACATTTTCACAGGGCTGAGCGAAGTCTTGTGAATTAGCTCCTGAACGTGTCCACTCCTGCATAACAAGCTGATTTGTTCCCTTCATTATCCATTTTAATCCCTTCTACTTTTAACTCCACAGGCAAGTGAACGTAAATTATTATTTTAGCCCATCTCATGGAAAACAGAGAAACATAAAAAGCACCCACTGCATGGACCTAATTGATTCATTTTTACCAATAATTGCAGAATAAATTTGGATAACCTACTCAAAGAGTTACTCATGTTTTCCTAATTATAGAGTCACCATGCTTGCATTTTTAAAATACTTATTATAACTTTTACTGATATGAATGATCTGTAGCACACAATTCACAAGTAATAATAAAATCACGCTTGCATTTTTTTGGCATTTTAATATATTGTGCACATAATCTGAAGATACTTCACATGCTGAATATTAACTAAAAAGGTTTTGTTTTTCAGTGCCCACCAAATCTTCATAAGCAAGATGGATATGCATGCAATCAAAATCAGGTATGCTGGGCTCTAGGTTTTAAATGGGATTTTATAAAAAGATTAGATTTCAAGGTGTTTTTTTGGATAAATGTAATTTTGATGGGGAATTGCAATTCAAACAACAGTAAACTATTGCAGTGGTCTTCTAATTCAGAGTTGCTTTATGTCATATAAAATACAAATATGTTATATTTATCTCTGGGTACAAACTGTCCAGATTGAGGGTGAGGAAAAAAATGTAATGGCTGATGAATTAGGAATCTAATTTATTGAGTTGTGACTATCTTTTAATCATTTCAGCCTGTCTATGATGGGAAAATATGGTAATCTGTTGTAATGTGGTTGTTTGTTTGTTTTTTTTCCTGAAGCTATGTTATAACCTAACCATGGAGATGCAAAAAAAGCTTTTTTGTTTTCCATAAAATTTCAAAGTTTAGACAGTTAGTTGGATTTGAAGAGCTGTACTATGAGGTATGTTTTGTGTTTTCAATTTTAACTGTCATTCTTACGCTTCTCTTAAGATGTTTATGGTTTTTATTTTCACTGTGAAAGTATTAGGGTACCGAATGAAAAAGAAAACAAGTTTGTCTGAAACAATGAAAAGGAGACCTTGCAGTGAGAGTTTGGGGGAAAATGGAACTGGCTGCATTTGCCTCATAACATATGTTCTGTCCTCAGGGCCGCTGCTACAACGGGGAGTGCAAGACACGGGATAACCAGTGTCAGTACATCTGGGGAACAAGTAGGTCATGTTTCCTGCTTGCTGGTCACACACAGGTTTCTCTTAATATTCTTCACTGCCAGTCTTGCAGAAAGAGATATACAGCTTGGGGGTGATTAAAAAACAAACAAACAAACAAACAACTAGAAAAGGCTGAAGAGAATGGTGAATCTTAGTCACAAAACCACAACAAACAACTGCTGACGTTGGGGACTTGTCATCTGAACCAAAAAGTGCCAATCAGTGATTGTGGCTGTGACAGAAGGGATGCTACACCCTCCTGCAAAGACCGGATTGAGTGCAGTGGTCATGCTTATTATCCAGCCACTTGGCTCATTTTCTTTGTACCTTGCATTTAACATTCACCCCCTCAAGTTAGCTTTCTGTTCTTTTACCCCAGGATAGAACCAGACTTTTTTGTTGTTGTTGTTTTTAATTCTATAATTGATTATCTCAGCTTGAAGTGAAGAAACACAAGTACTTCGTGAGACGCAGACAGATAGAGATTCGGGTACATGGTCACGCTTCTCAGTACATTTCCCTACATGTCAGTACACATATTCTCTTCCTGACATTTGTAGTGCCTCGCCAGTGAACTTCAGTTCATGAGGGCCAGGCCGGAAGAGAGAGAAATGGCTCTGCCTTGCTGGCAGAGGCTGGGTCACCCACCAGGAAAAGAAAGCACGCAAGAGGAGACTAGGACCCATGCACAAGTGATTTCAGTGTTTGGCAAATGTCATTTAACTGAAAGATTTACTTTCAGTGCTTCAGTTTTGACAAGGGAAAGATAGTAGAGGCATTTTTGTCTTTTAAAAGGGTTTAAATATCAAAATCCATTTGCCAGTGTAAAATCTCAATGAGCTCAGACTTTATATTGCCTACTGATATTAATAGAAAGCAGGATTAGGAATGATATTAGTTTACTCTGTGTCACTTCACTAGTTCCTGCTGATGATTAATCCTACCTCCCACCCTCAAACCCACCAACAAGAATTGGGAATAAATTTGTCTCCCAAGTTAAAAACAATGGTGTGTTGGAGCTGTCCTGTCTTAGCTTATAAGAACCATTGGTTAAATTTTCAGGAATTTTAGAAGCCAGTTGACATCATGTTCTTAGTTTGAAATTAGCCTTGTATTACACCATGGAAATTTACACCATGGAAATTGGCAAGTGCTACAAATTAGGAATTTTTTTTTCCTTTTTCTGAAACACCAGTTATTAAAATATTTACTGGCACACTACCGGTTATGGATAACAAAGAGAACTAAAATTAATTCTCTTTTCTTGCTCATCTCCAAAAGAGGCTTCGGGGTCTGACAAATTCTGTTATGAAAAGCTGAATACAGAAGGCACAGAGAAAGGCAACTGCGGGAAGGATGGAGACCGATGGATCCAGTGCAGCAAACAGTGAGTGGTCAGCTCTGGGAGCATAGTGAGTGGACTTGGAAACCCTGGTCCAAATGTAAAATGAGCACAAAATAAACGTTACTGATTTTTTAATAAATATTCGACTACTTAAAATTTTAAAGTATGGATTTTAAAAATACATTAGTATAGCTAGAGGCAAATGGCTATGAACTAAACTATTTCTGTGGTACAGACTCACACCATTTCTGTAAAATTCAGAAAAGTTCTTGCATGCTGTATTTTACTTGAAGCTTGTTTTGAAGAGATACTTTGCCGAGGTATTTTAAATTAATAGTGGGTTTTAATTCTCTACTTTTGCTAGCAGAAAAGGCCTATGAATGTACTAGTATACACAGAATTCTACAAGCAAAAGATATAGACTGTATATATAATTTGAGGGACCATTTAAAGTGAAGTAATATATATACTTAATTATTTCTCGAATGTAACACCATTTGATTGAATTAAACGTCTAATGTCTATGTTAGAGTTCTGTTTTCCCTTCTAAAAAGTAGCTAGTCAGTGCATATTGGAGGCATCTTTACTCAGGAAATGAGATACTTTCAGAGCACATTGGTAATATTTTCCCTTGATTTGGTGAGGAAAGTTAAAACTGTGATTTAATAGTTTATTAAGGTTAACTCAGTGACTTGGATCTATGGGACCACTAAGTGATACACCAAAGCTCCTCCGTTCTCCTTCCATAACAGTGAGGATTCTTCTCCCATTTTGAAGCAGAGCAAGGATTTAAGGGAAGTTTTATTCCTCTAGTTAATGGTCTCTAATGTACTTTAGGAAACTTTGCCATTCTATGTAGTCTTTGATGGTAGATGAGGCCTTAGGAGGCAACAAATCCTTGACTTCTTTAAAGTTAAACCAAAATAACAGAACAGAACTTCCCATCTGATGTCTCACGAGTGAGTTATAGATGTTCTGAGCTGTTCAGTCCTCGAGGTGCCAGGGAGGAAGTGGGGACTAAAATAGTCAAAATCCATGGGGTTGGACGCCTCTGGATTTGATTAGCTTCATTCATTAAATCAATGTCATAGACAAATCTGATCATTTCTCTGTGCCTCTGTGACTTCAAAAAGTTGGGAGGCATTGTATCAGATCATTGAATATCTGGCAGTAGAATAGCCAACCACCAATGAGTTAAAGAAAATAAATGCATGTTATTTTAAACTTTAAAAAACTGGGAAATGGGGCTTCCCTGGTGGCGCAGTGGTTGAGAATCTGCCTGCTAATGCAGGGGACATGGGTTCGAGCC
Source organism: Balaenoptera ricei (assembly GCF_028023285.1). Taxonomy (NCBI): domain Eukaryota; kingdom Metazoa; phylum Chordata; class Mammalia; order Artiodactyla; family Balaenopteridae; genus Balaenoptera; species Balaenoptera ricei. The sequence goes on from NC_082645.1 coordinate 92,147,993, forward strand.
CTGGTCTGGGAAGATCCCACATGCCGCGGAGCAACTGGGCCCGTGAGCCACAACTGCTGAGCCTGCGCGTCTGGAGCCTGTGCCCCGCAACGGGAGGGGCCGCGATAGTAAGAGGTCCGCGCACCGCGATGAAGAGTGGCCCCCGCACCACGATGAAGAGTGGCCCCCGCTTGCCGCAACTAGAGAAAGCCCTCGCACGAAACTAAGACCCAACACAGCTAAAAATAATAAATAAATAAATAAATAAATAGAATAGCTAAAAAAAAAAAAAAAAAAAAAAAACTGGGAAATATAACATAGAAAAGTGATTAATATACAAATATACATTTTGCCAAATAAATGCGAAGTGAACTCTCATGTAACCCCTATGTGGATCAAGAAGTAGAACATTCCAGAAATGTATTCTTCCCCCTCACAGTGCCCGTGTCTCTCTGCTGGAGGTACTGTCGTCCTGACTTTTCTGGCAATTGCTTTCTTTCTTTTCTTTAGAGATTTACTGCTCAAATGTTCAGCCCTAAACCGTATATTTTGCCTAAAGTTTCGGTAACTTTATATAAAAGGAATCATATCTCATGTATTATTTTGCATTTTGCTTCTTAAGTTCATTATTTTAAGAGTTTTCCATGGTATGTGTAGCTGTTGGATCATATTGTTCATTTGTTTCATTTTCATTCATATTTATATACCTTGATTTGTTTCTCCATTCTATGTTGATAGACATTTAGATTGTTTCCATGTTTTGGCTATTAGGAACCATGCTGCTGTGAACATTCCGATACATGTAACTTAGGACACATTTGCACATACTTTTCTAAGGCCTTTCCTGGAAGAAAAATTGCTAAGTCATAGGGGGTGTATATTTTCAGTGCTACCAGATGATGTGACACTGTTTTCTAAAATGGTTGTACTAGTAAACCCTACCATCAAGAATTTGTATGAGAATTTTGTTGTACTACATTCTCACCAATACTTGGCATTATCAGACATTTTACTTTTAGGTATTCTGCTGGGTGTGAACTGCTTTATTATTGTGGTTTTAATTTGTATTTTCCTGATTACAAATGGAAGTTAGTACATTTTCATGCATTTCTTGGACATGGATGTCCTTTTTTGTGATGTGCCACTTTAATTCTTTGCACATTTTTTAAGGAGTTCATTGTTTACTTCGCTGGAGGTAGGTGCCCTCATGGTGGGTGAGTCGTTTAACAATGTCGCCAAGGACCCAGATGATTTCTGCCCCTCTTCTTTGTAATGCTTAGCATGTTCAATTTGTGTCTTTACATTTGTGAATTCACGATTGCAAGGCGAATGCAAAGGCTCCACACTCAAAGGCAGGAAGCAGGGGTAGGAGGAAAAGGTCTTCTCCCTGTCAGGCTCTAACCTTTTATCCAGAGCACAGAATTCTCCCCAGCAATCCCTAGCTGGCTTTTCCTCACATCTCAACACCCAGGGGCCGTTCTTAGCTCCAGGAGGATGGGAAGGAGGGATGGCTAGGAAAGTGGGTGTAGCAAATGGGGGTGCCATGATGAACTCAGACACCAGTCATGAGCCATCTTTCAGGGCTGGGCACTTTGCTACACCGAAGAAACTGTGATCCTGTTAGCAAGGAAGGAGGGAGTCCTCGCCAACCAACAATATCTGAACAAATATTTTTATTTAGAAGAAAAGGGAATATTTCCCATTTAAAAATATTTGTAGACTGAATAGTTTCGATTTTTTCAGTTTGATTCCTCCTGTCTTGTTCTTCTTTTTTTTTTTAAAAATATGTTCAGCGATGTGTTCTGTGGATTTTTACTCTGTACCAATCTTACTCGAGCTCCACGTATTGGTCAACTTCAGGGTGAGATCATCCCAACTTCCTTCTACCACCAAGGCCGGGTGATTGACTGCAGGTAACACATTAAATGTTGGAAAACCTAATGAATCGCGAGAATTACAAATTTAGAAAAATCAAGGGAAATAGTAACTTAGATTTTGTTATCACCTTGCATGTTGAAAGTCATTTAAAAAACAAAGTTATATACTGATTTGCAAATTATATTTGCTTAAAAATTATACCAGTTATTAGTAGGGAGACATTCCTCGTAATTATAATCTTAAAAGTAGAATTTTATGGTATTCATTTTGACACATGATTAAAGTTTTGAGCATTGAAATATGTCACTATTTGAACACTGTGTGTTTCATTTTTTGTGACAAAAAATAAAGAATTTAAGCTATACTCTATGTAGCATGTGTCTGGTTTAGAAGATGGCTTAATTAATGCCTAATCACATATAGAAAATATACACTAAAATATTATTTATAGCTGTAGTGAGACATTGATGTCCAGTTATCTGTGAGTACAAGGCACAGAAGATATGAGGCTTATTTTTGAACACTGGGAGTCATATTATATTTTAAATAAATATTGTTCCCGTTAAAGTAGTCGTAATTCTAAGATGCTATGCCCTCATTCAGATGATAACTGTCGTTGCCCAAAACACTTTTGGGATTTCCCCCTACAGAATTGCCTTCAGGGTCTGCAATGTTTATCCCTAGTATTCCCCAAATAGCAAACCTTCATCTTATATGAGTGAATGAAAGATTTGGAAACATGCCAAAGTAATTTTGAATAGAATTTAGTAAATTGATTGGGTAACCAAATAGGATATTGCTGTCTTGGTCAAATGGTTGCTGATTTTCTGTCTTTTAAATGGCTCTAAAGGCTATTCTAACAGTGTCTTAGACAATAAGATCCTTCCTGGAATAAATCTGTAGTCCTCAGATCTAGTTACTTTGATGCACAGAAGCTTCCTTTGAATGTGTAAATTTTTGCACGTCTTTAGATACAACAACCTTGTTAAATTATATTGTTTTATTCTAAACTAGTATATTTTAAAAATATTCAGCAAGGTACTTAATTAGTAATTATAACATTGATCATTATTCAAATTCAAGCTGTCCTTCGTTTTGAGGTTTTAGAATTATATGTATCAATAGAGAGGAACCGGCTTATTTTTTTCAATCATGAATAGTCCAATCCTCTAAAGTAATAATTTAAAAAATATTTTCATTTGCTATTTATGCTCAACATCTGCCTTTTTGCATCATGAAACAGCTGAAAATCTTGAAGAGCTAATGATAAGATTGCTTGTCTTGTTCTTATGCACACCTCTCCCCTAGTTTTAACGTTGGTCTTGAAAACAAGGGAAGATTTAGAACACACTTTGTGCAAATTACATTTTTTTTGTTCTGATGAACTGCAGTGTAATAATGATAGTGAAAGACAGTTTCTTTTATTTAGGGGAGGTGAGGAAAGGGGGAAAGGAAGAGAAAAGTGGAGAAATGCTAGAAGAAATCCATGTCCTCTGACAGCCTCTTCAGTTTCCTAAAGAGCAAAACCTCATTCATGTTGATGTTATATTTCTAAGTCTGGTGCTAATGGTTGTATGACTATTTTTCTCTTTTTAGTGGTGCTCATGTGGTTTTAGATGATGATACAGATGTGGGCTATGTAGAAGATGGAACACCATGTGGCCCATCTATGATGTGTTTAGATCGGAAGTGCCTACAGATTCAGGCCCTAAATATGAGCAGCTGCCCTCTCGGTTCCAAGGGTAAAGTCTGTTCCGGCCATGGGGTAAGTAGGCATCAGTGTCCAGCCCAAATCTGAAGTTGGAGGATGGCAAACATTGTCTGGCATCCTCCAGCTTCACAGTGATTGGACTTCCAGTTCAGCCATTCTCTTTCCATGACTTGTTAATATCTATACACTGACTATGATTATTTCCTTAGTATCCTTATCTGCTAAGAATAGCTCCTATATGTGTTGATATGGTTTTATTTTTGTTGTTTCTTTTACCACTGGCTATTTGTATTCACTGCAGTCTCTAGAGATAGCTTGGCATCCAAGGAGTTGGAAGATAATTAATGTGGTTCCTAAAGAAACTGTAGACCCCATGTGACTGCTTTGTACCATTCACAATAATTTACAGCCTCTCAGTAATTGCCTTCCAGCTACTCAACATGCAAACATGTTGAGTATCTATGTGTGCACAAACATACTGAGTATCTATGTGTGCAAGATCACACTAGACTAGAGGTTGGATCACTGCTATAATTCACGTGTTTAAAGTTGTACGGTTATGCTTGGACCATTGGCAGCCAAAGAGAAGATGTACTCTCTACTCACAACTGCATGTAGCTTTAATTCTATGCACAAAGTGTTTGGGCAGATGCTTCCTGGCAAACCAAGGTTTAATACCTAAAAGCACATTTTTAATAATTACTTAAATTGGGTTTAGTAAAAGAAAAGTAGTTCAGAATTTAAACAGCCTTCTGAAATGGAAAAAACAGACATGAAGAAACTCAGAGTGATCATCTCAAAGGAAGATGCTGCAATGAAGGTAAAAATAATCCAAAATATAGATAGCTAAACAGGTGATATGTCGTAGAACAAGATAGAAAGACATAAGAAGCTTATGCCCAATGACTGTGATTTCATGTTTGGTTGAAATCATAGGCTCATTGGGAGGCAGTACAGCCTAGTGATCAAGAGCATGGATTTTATGGCTAGAAAAAATCCTGGGTTTGAATCCTGGCTCTGCTTCTTTCTATCCCAGTGACTCTGGGCAAGTCACTCAACCTCTCTCAGCCATCAGGGTGCTAGTGTGAGTATTAAATGAGATGCTATACACAAAGCACTGAGCATAAGTACCCAGCACATAGTAAATGTAGTAAATATTCAATAATTGCTACAGTAAAGTAAAAGCACTGGGCAGACCTCTCAGTTATTCAGTTATTGTTCTGAAAGCATTATAAAATTTAATGCCTTTAAAAGGCCCATGAGTCTCCACTACCCCTCCCACTTTTTCATCTTGTTAAAAAAAGGGTTAAATTCAGCCTGTTAATCATAATCATGATGTTATGTCATTTCAGATTAAAAAGCTCTTATACCAATAAGCCTAAATTTGATTTTATCATCTCTAAATAATCTATCTCCGAATGTATTTCACAGGCAGATGAGGATTTAACCTACTCTGTCTCTAGTTTGTGGATGGTTATTTATTTCATCTAAATTACACATCCATTCCAGCATGCTGCTTGGTCCCCAGAGGAAGAGAAAGGGACAAAGATCACTCTAGGAGGGTCTTCAGCCTGGCTAACTGAGAGAGGAGTGATACCACGGGCAGGCAGGGAAGGTGGGAGGGTGTGTGTTTGGCTGGCAGAGTGCCACCTAATGACTTTTGTGTTGAGCATGGTGAGATAATGCAGTGCATTGGTGATTTATGCCTCCAGGTATTTAATCTCTGGCAATGCCTCTTAAACCCAGTATCACTTAATTTCTTGAATTAAGCATGTATGTTTCTACATTGTCAGACATTTGTGTACTTAAATAATATCAACACGAGTAATTAACATTTAATTTAAAAATTTCTTCCTTTTATTCTTGATTTTTCTATAATTAACTGAAAAGAACATCATCCAACTATTGGATCTATACGTTGTTTCCCCTTGTCTAGTATTCAGAACCATGGGAGATTTAAAAAAATTCCCAGTGGGTTTTAAAGCTTCTGCCTTGTTCCGTGTCCCTTTTACATTTATCACCATTATTCCACCAAGTGCAGTGAAAATGGCGCATCTCTGTTCTTTGTTCTTCACAGGTGTGTAGTAATGAAGCCACCTGCATCTGTGATTTCACCTGGGCAGGGACAGACTGTAGTATCCGGGATCCAGTTAGGAGCCTGCACCCCCCGAAGGACGAAGGACCCAAGGGTTTGTGTGATTTCAGTTTCAATTCCTTGCATACTGAATTCATTGGTACTCTTCCAATGGCGCCAATATAACAACTTCATAGATTTGACAGGAGACACATAAGAATATCTCTTTTTGCCATTAAAATGTATGATTCATATTACTGGAGAATTAAGGGTTCTTGTAATATAACATTGAAAAAAATGTTTAAGGTACCCCTTAGCCTAGAACTGAGATTGGGAAGAAGTAAATATACCGATTTCCTTTCTTTCCTTTAAACCTTGTTCTTCTTCCATAATCACAAATGTTAATCATTTTATAGTTTGTCTAAGCTATGCCAGTTTTTTAATAGATAAACTCTTTTTCACTGACATGAGACTCTGGTCATTCCTCACTACTTGAGTCCTTCCAGAAGGAAGTTGTAGTCTTCCATGCTCTGTTTAAGTACACTTTTGATTAAGAAGAAATTGGAATACTTCACAGACCTTTAATACTTCAAAGAGAAAACGTGAAAGATCCGGACCTTTGTTTTAACCAGCCATTAAAAGGAGTTTAGAGTTAGAAGGAGTCTCAGTGGCCATCTAGAACCACCCTCATTTTTTTTTTTTTACATCTTTATTGGAGTATAATTGCTTTACAATGATGTGTTAGTTTCTTCTTTATAACAAAGTGAATCAGCTGTACATATACATATATCCCCATATATCCTCCCTCTTGCGTCTCCCTCCCACCCTCCCTATCCCACCCCTCTAGGTGGTCACAAAGCACCAAGCTGATCTCCCTGTGCTATGCTGCTGCTTCCCACTAGCTATCTATTTTACATTTGGTAGTGTATATACGTCAATGTCACTCTCTCACTTTGTCCCAGCTTACCCTTCCCCCTTCCCATGTCCTCAAGTCCATTCTCTACGTCTGCGTCTTTATTCCTGTCCTGCCCCTAGGTTCTTCAGAACTTCTTTTTTTTTTTTTTAGATTCTATGTATATGTGTTAGCATATGGTATTTGTTTTTCTCTTTCTGGCTTACTTCACTCTGTATGACAGTCTCTAGGTCCATCCACCTCACTACAAATAACTCAGTTTTGTTTCTTTTTATGGCTGAGTAATATTCCATTGTATATATGTGCCACATCTTCTTTATCCATTCATCTGTCGATGGACACTTAGGTTGCTTCCATGTCCTGGCTATTGTAAATAGTGCTGCAGTGAACATTGGGGTGCATGTGTCTTTTTGAATTATGGTTTTCTCAGGGTATATGCCCAGTAGTGGGATTGCTGGGTCGTATGGTAGTTCTATTTTTAGTTTTTTAAGGAACTTCCATACTGTTCTCTGTAGTGGCTGTATCAATTTACATTCCCACCAACAGTGCAAGAGGGTTCCCTTTTCTCCATACCCTCTCCAGCATTTATTGTTTGTAGATTTTTTGATTATGGCCATTCTGACTGGAACCACCCACATTTTGTAGATGGGAACTCTCAGCCCCTGAGGTCAGGTGACATACTACGGTTACTCAGGTAACCAGAGGCAGGGCTGGGACCAGGACCCAAGTGCCCAATCTCAGGCCTATTCTCTTTTTTTACATCGTGCTATAATGTAGCCTATGTCATCATAAATATGATAGTCACTTTCTCACTATTCTTCCCATTCCCAACCCATTTTATGATTTTCAAAGATCTAGAAAAGTCATCAGTTAAGTAGGCTTACTATAGCATCTATAGCATTGTACCTGAGAAACCAAAAAATTACTAGAACGAATGTTGTGCACCAATGGGCATTGTATATCAGGTTCTTCTTTTTCATGGTACTGCTAACAGTATTTTATAAATAACTATCATGCTTTTTTTTCCTGCAGGTAGGAAAAATACATATAGAAATAGTGTCATTTTGATCTGCTTAGTTTTGGATGAAAGTGCCTTTAAACTCTCTGAGCTTCAGTATTGTCCGTATAGGAAACTATGACTTCGAAAGCATATGAAGTTCCATAGTCCTCAATTCCTGAAGAGATTTAGGCTGATTTGGGTGCATGTGTAATGTTCAGTAGGAGTGGGTGTGTTAAAACACTTCTCATGAGTTTGCTTAATATGCCATGATATTAAGATTCTATAAGAATCACAAGCACACCCTCACAGTCTATTTCTGTTCTCCTTCTATTTCTAGAAAGGAACCAATTCCACTTTTACATTTAGTCTTTTGTTACTTTAAAATTAGTACAAAAAATTCTTGGATCCACCTTCAGAACTTAGATTTAGAGAAGATTTAGGCTCTGACAAGAAGGAGAGATTCATTCTTTCCAAATTTTCTCGCCATAGCATGTCTGTGATTCTCTTAAAGATCTAGATGCTGTTTCCTCAAGTGATGTATAAGGATGCCCGAACAGACGAGCAGAGCTAAAGTGGCCTAGACTTTGTCCTTTTTCATTATGTAGGATAGGGGATTATTAATTGTCTGGTTCTCTCTATTCCCCGTTCCTTCACTCACCTGTGCCTAGAAAACTTATTTAGAAAGAATAAAGTAAACAACTACATTCTAGAGAAGAGAATATCCATAGCTGCCTTTTGTTTTGTTTTGCTTTCTTCCCATTTAATGTGGTGCTAGTCTTCATTATCTTCTAAAGATAACCTTTTTGATCATTCAAGTTTATTGTAGGAAAATTTGAAAATACAGAAAAGATTAAAAAGAGGATAAAAATCATTCTTAATCTGGCAACTCAGAGGTAATCAATGTTAGCATTCTGGTAAATTTCTTTCCTATTGCATATTTTCTTTTTTTTAAAATTCTTAATGAAGACAGTGGAATCATTTGAGTAAACCTACCAATTGGCTCTAAAATTTCTAAAATCCTCATGAATCTCTAATAATCTTGCTTCATTTGAAAAAAAGCCATTAATTGATATAAACAAAGAGCAGTTATTATTGTAAATTATCAGATTTCCAGAAAAGTCAAGCAATTTTAGAACAACTGAATAATGGCTCTATCTATAACGGTTGTTTATATATTTGCAGCCTCTATAGGAAACTCCAGTAATACACTAGGAAAATGGGAAACAACAGAAATAAAAATTTAAACACTTGACTGTAGATTTTTGATATTCTGGTTAAAAGAAGATGGTGAAAGAGAAACTAGGTACTTTACTTCTATTTTTTAATCCAGATAGCAAATATTTATTGATTCTCTACTATTTAAAAGCCAGCACATCCTTGCACATAGTAGGCATTCAATAAATATCACATCCCTTCTCTTTGGGAATATATAAAGGAAGTGAAATGGTGCATGTAGCGCTGATTTTCCATTTATCAGAATCCATTTGTTGTATTGCCTTGCTGAAGAGTAACAAGTAATGAACTCAAGGTATTGAAACAATCAGTACTTCCTTGACTATAGGTTCAGCAGCTGTATGAGGTGCCAAAGTTTTTCTCTATAACTTTGTGCTCTACATTCTTTCTCATGATTGAATTGGTCTGGTGTTGGATCAAGACCAAATTAGTAAAAAATAAAGGTGAATTCTGTGACTCTGTTTCCATTGATTTGAGGAAGTCAGAAATGAACCAGTGTGTTTTGGGTATTCCTTTCATTTTAACTATAGGTTCCTGGAAGAATAAAAATTCAACTTCTCCATCTAGGTAGGGATGAAAAACACACATGAAAGTATTGCCATTGAAGTCACTCTGTACTCGCTAAAGTTGTCCACTGTTAACCCACTGTTTAAAGCATGCTAGACTATTTGCTCCAACTCTCAAATCAAAATTACTAAAAGACAAGAAATAGGATCTCAATGCAAAAACCATGTGGGCGAAGATTTTTTTTAAAGATTTTCTATCACATATTACTTCATTCATGTTTTCTACGTTGTCATTCATTTTACCTATGAAGACTTTTCTAGGTCCCTCTTCTCCCAACCTGTTTCCACTGAACTCCCTGAAAGAAATTATTTTGGTTTGTTCTACAAGGGTAAAATATGTTTGAACTCTGTTCAGAAGACCTAGAATTTCCACCTGCTGTAAGGAGAGCCACGTTGAGTACCAGTAATTTTTGTAATGTGGAGGCATCGTTGCACAGTGCTTATTATGAAATACAGTGGAACTTTTCTCACTGGTTGGTTTGCAGCTCCATTGTAGGAGGAAAGAGAAGAAACTGGAACATATCACATGTTTTCATTGATATATATAAGGGCAAAGAATGGTCTTGGGAAGCTTTGGTCAGACCCTTTCATCATGACAATAGTCATCGGATCAGAGATGGAGGGGCCTTAGTGGCAATTCAGTTCAGACCCATTGTTTTAAAAATGAGAAAACTAAATTAACAAGGTTAACAGCTAGTTAGGTGCAGAGCCAACAATAAAACGTAGATCACCTGATCTTCAGCCCAATGTTTTTTTTCTGTTATTGCACACAGCCTGAGTTAAAGCTGGGTGTTAAGTTATGCTGCTAGTTTTCATAGCAGTACTACGTAGAAAGGGTGAAAAATATAAACAGGCAATGATTAAGCCTATTAGCTGATCCATTGCTTGTCAAAGGAAGCATTATATTATTAACATTCAGCAGTATGTTTTCATCCTTCTGTTGTTTGCTGGATTATTATTATTATTTTTAATCTTGGTCCCTGCTATCATATGTGATAAGAGGTAGAATTTTTGAGACGCATATAATATCAAGATACGAACTATGAAATTTTTCCTTTTCTTAGGAATTTCTATTTTATACGTAGAATTCTTCCACAGACTAGTCATGCTTCAGACACTTTGAAATTGTGTTTTTGAAACTGAGCGATTGGCTTTTTGCTTTTCTTACTTTTAGAGACTTTCTGAAACAAAAAGCTGCATTATTTCATCTATGTGATTCCAATGAACAAAAAGGGGCTATAATCCTGCATCCTTTAATACTTCAAAGGCAGGAAGCATCAAAGCCATCATTTGTACTCTATGCACCAAAGTTCTTTCTGCAGAGATTTATTATCTTGTTAAAATTTAAGATTAGAAATAAATACTATACTTAATCTTTAACCAGACTGTGTTCTTTGCTCCCTTACTCTTACACTGTATTTTCTGGAACCAAAAAAAAAAGGCATTTGGTAGATAACAAATGAGTGAGTGAATGAACAAATACAGTTACATAATAAATAAATTATTACAGAAATGAAACTAGATCATAGGCCCCTAAAGATCCAAGGAATTTTTTTTCAATGAGAAGATAAATTCTTTGTAGCTGTGAAGAGCAGCTGAGACCTTGGTTTCTGAATATTTTCCCCTGTACAAATCCACCCACCTGTGAGCCACTCAGTGAATTCATGCCAGTTTGAAAACACGTTGAGTCGCTACCTACTGAAAGAGATAACCCTGTCAAGTATCATGATAAAGAATCAAATGGATTTTACATATATTTTTAGTATATCACCATTAAATGTAGTGGGAGGGAGGGAGAGCAAAGACGGGAGAGGATACCTTTGAAAAAGCTATTTTTCCACTTACTTTTATGTTGCTTTGGTGTTGACTACTCATCAGTTAAGAATTGGAGATAATTGTTCTTGCTCAGGGGAGATTACAGACTATATCTGTTTATCTTGAATACATATTTGAAGCATCTGTAGAAGTCTTGTTCCTCTGGTTGTTTCTAACACCTGCATGATTGATTGCCTAATTCTCTCGGTTCTGCAGTGAGAAATTACATCCATAGCAAATACAAAAAGCCTTTTAAAATAGCTATTTTTAGTCATCATTCATACAGTTACTATAAAGATAACAAATATTCATTTATCATTATGTTTTACAGAGATGTGTGTGTGTTTCCTGTAATTTAGCACATAGAGCTTATATAAGAATTAACGAGGTAATAGTACTCTCACGTACTTCGGGTCTGAGGGCCAATGCCTAAAACTTACGCAAAAAAAGAAAAAAAAATGATAACATGATGTATCCTGGTTAATTTAGTATTCTGAAAGCAATGATTTTCTAAGGACTCAAAAAAAGAAAAAATAAGGCACTCGATCTAGAATACCTTTCATCCCAATATTTACCTCCACAATTTGAAAATCTGAGCCATCAGTTAGGTTATTTTGAATTATAATGTACTGTCATATTTGGAAAACATTGCCACCACCTTATATGTTGGTCTTCTTTCTTTTCCCCTCAATGCTCTCCATAGACTTTCTCTGTTTTCTGTTGTGTCCCCCATCTTTTTCGTTATTTTAAGAACAACTCAGGTTGTGCTTAGTTAATGATAAAACTAGAATCTCTCACTCAGATTATTTGCTCTGTCATAAAATGAAGCAATTGTACAGTTGCTCACCAAGGTCCTCTCTCTTCTTTGGGAGAATATTTAGCTCAAAATGTTAACAAGCCCAATATTAAGCCTTAAAAAATTGTGACTTCGAGTCATAGTTCTTTGTTTGCCATAACACACAATCCGTGTGAATGCAGCCTTGTGGAAGCTAATTTCGGTCTTAACTGGTAAAGTGATTGAAGCCAGTACTTTTGATTCACATAGAAATGTGAGTTAAAGTGCATTTTTGTCCACAGGTTTGCATGTAGAGTCACAGCCGCACAGACACGTTCAACCCGGAATAACCTGCCTTCTTCCTTCAGCGCTAAACTTCATCTTGCCCATGCAGAGAACGCTGGGGACCTGTGCTCATCCCAGGCCCATTTTGCAACATGCTAAAGCTATTCACAGAAGTCGTGATGTGCGGGGATGGAGTGTCTCCACTCAGCCATCCGCTACTGCATGGTTTGAAGCAATTAAGACAGTTGCCCGGAGACCCTAACTTTCTCTCAGTGCATAGTTTATACACTGGAGACTATAAACAAAAACTAAATGTCCCAATGCAATGTATGTCCCAAACATTACAGGTTATTCGAGATACACTTTTCCTTTAGATAAAGTAACTTTCCAGGTAAAAATGCGGTTCATTTGAAATATATTCTGTTTTAAATTTGTAAGGATTTTCACAAAATTTGAATAAGATCTGAATTTTAAAAAAGATATAGCTTCTTAGGCATATTTCACGGTTTGAGAAGTTTATAAAAAGCATAGTAATGGTTTATTACTTTCATAACCAAAATACAGATTTGCTGTTATGCAATTAAAATTACCTTTTAATTTTATCTCACTCCGTGTAGGACCTATAACTCAAATTGGATTATTTACATGTTTAAAGTATTTATAAAAGATTATGTTTTTAAGTAGCATTTGTGGAATTTGAACATAAATTCAAAATCATCCTCAAATATTTGCAATGTGTATGTAGATCTTAATTTCAAATCTTAAAGCAAAGATCTCAATCTTTAACTGACTTTCAAAGCATTTCCTGAACGGATTATATGTATGATAGTGAAATCAGTGTGTAATTAATTTCCTTTGTTAAAAAAAATCTCCGTTTTTCCCTCCACACAGTGAACATGGCCACAAGCAGGCTAATAGGTGCCGTGGCCGGCACCATTCTGGCCCTGGGGGTGATTTTTGGAGGCACAGGGTGGGGAATGGAGTAAGCATCTTTCTGAGTTTCAGAGTGTTTCTGTTTGGTTCCTGGCGTGTGAGCTGACCCTTGGCATCTGACTCCCCCATGTGTTGTCTCCTTGCTGTGTCCCCCGTGGTAGTGCCCCTTGTGGTGTGATTTGGATGTGTTTGTGTCCTGTGGTTTTCTCGTGCAGTGGAGAACCTTCTCCTGTCTGGAACAATGTGGGGCATAAAATAATATTGGGGTGCTTATGATGTCTTCACAATTAAGGCAATGGTCCAAAAGCTTCCATTGCTTCTCCATTTGTAAAAGTAATTTTAAGATACAGACTTTTTTTGGACAAACTATCGACAAAAATGCTTTTATATGAGAGTTTGTTAGGATTCTTATAACAAGTGTAATGTTCACCAGTCAAATAGATCCACGTATACAGCTAGGAATTATCAACAGTTGTAGCTCCTTTTAAAGATAATCCAAATGTAGCCACTAATATTTCCTCCATTTATTTAGAGTGATATAGGAGGCTTCAGCTTAATTTTTTTTAAAAAAGAAGATATTCAGGATACTGCCTTTACTTTCTTCTTATAGAATAGGTTAATCATTCAAATCAGAAGTTTACAGAAATATTTGGAAACAAGGAGCCTTAAGAAAGGGAAGATGTTTAGTGCAAACCTTAAGTGAACAGTTGCAAATTATCTGGTGGGTTTGTCTTAAAAATAACCAGTATATAAATAAATATATTGTGTGCCACTTGCCCTACACAGAAATACAGCTCTCCTCATTGGTGCTTTAATTTAGGTTGCCCTGTACTTGATCCACATCCTCACAAGAGCTGTCATTTCTCCACGGGATATTGCTTTTATGAGATTGCCAATCTGTAGACTAAAAGATTATCCTGATTTTTTTCCCCCTCTAATTACAGAGAGAGCATTTACAAATAACAGAAATACCCCACACATGCTGTCTTTTCTATTCAGTGTAGTGGTGGTAACATTCCCCAGTGGCCCAGGAATGATTTCCTAGTATCTTAAGGAAACACCAGATAAACTCTATTCAACCTCCGCAAACCACGGGCACGTTGCTAACATCACACACGTTCCGCCTTAGTCCCATTAGTTGCTGCACACAGTACAGTACGGGCCTGGGAGACCTAGGCACCAAAATAGCATTAAGAGAGGAGGGAGTCCAGAGGTCTCACTTTGTGTTGAAGATTACCTAAGCTTTCTCTCCCCTTGACTGAAGGGCTTTGACTAGACTGGGATCTTCTAACTCACATCCCATCTGTATTGACTGTGAAGCCCAAGGGAAGCTAAAATACTGGAAAAGATATTTTATTTCTCTTTACTTGTTAGAAAATAAATATTTTATCTCTCCTTACTTACTTGTATATGACAGAGGTAAAATATTTAGAGAAAACAAGAACTTTGTCCTGTAAAATTTCACTTTGGGTCTGTTAACTGGATTATATACAGAAGCAACATTCCTTTTCCAGGAGAAATTCTATATACATTTATGTGAAATTCCTCCTTGAAGAAAGGTAGTTTTCTAAAAAATCATCCCAATTCCATTTTTTATATTATTTTATAGTATATAAATTCCATTTTTACATCATTTTATATTATTTATTGGCCATAACTGCAATGTACTAACAGAAGGGATGAATTTTAATAAATTTCCCTTGGAAAAATTTAGAGCTGGGCAAAGTCCAAGGCCTTTGCTGTAAAGCATAGTCTTTGTTACCAACCTTTGTTTCATCTACCCTTGCACTGTTGTTAGTTTGTGGCTATTTCTGGTTGTGACAGGTTAAGTCTGTATAAGCATATATATATATATTTTTTAAATAGATTTATTTATTTAACTTGGTTTCTGCACTCTTTTTGTCTATTAGTTTACTGATTTTTTTCCTTCAAATTCTAAATTTTGCCATAATTGCTAAAAACAGAAATATAGCTTTTTAAAAATAAAATCCACATAGTATGATATAGATGGTTTTAACACTTTTTGGTTCAACTGATAGTATTAATGTTCATTTAGTCACTGAGGATTCCACAGAGCTTTTTTTTTTTGGTTTTGTTTGGGATTTTTGCCTTTACTTCTACTCCTTAGTTTATAATTGTAAATCAGGAATCATTTCTCATGGATTATGTATTGATTCTAATCCCAACCTATGCTTGCTGAGCTAGTAAAGTACAAATCATTTCTAAAGCATACAGAATGTAGATGGTAATACAAAGTTTTTGAAAGTTTGTTTCAAAATTTGATTCCTTATTAAAATGTGGGAGTTTGGGATTGACATATACACACTGCTATATTTAAAATAGATAACCAACAAGGACCTACTGTATAGCCCAAGGACCTCTGCTCAATATTCTGTAACAACCTAACTGGGAAAAGAATTTGAAAAAAAATAGATACATGTATATGTATAACTGAATCACTTTTCTGTACACCTGAAACTAACACAACATTGTTAATCAACCATACTCCAATATAAAATAAAAATTTAAAAAAAAAGAACAAGAGCAGAAAAAAATGTGGGGAGGAAATACAGCTAAATGGGATAATGTTTAGCAATCTTAAAGATAGTAAATTGTTTTGGCTTTGCAGGCCGCAGGGTGTCTGTCATAGCCTTGTGCGTACCTCTGCTGTCTCTGCATGAAAGCAGCCATAAACAGTATGTAAACCAATGAACGTGGCCATGTTCCAATAAAATTTCTTTGCCAAAAAAAGCATCGGGGGCATATTTGGCCTGTGATCTGCAGTTCGCTGACCCCCAATTTGTAGCATAAGCTTGAGAGTCAGACAAATTTGTGTTCAGATTTTGCCTCTGTCACTTATTAACTTCTAGAAGCCTCTGTTTCTTCATCTATTAAGCAGGGATAATCATAGTTCCTATCTCATAAGGTTTTTGTGAGGATCAAATGAAATAATATTTGTCAGGAGCTTAGAACTTCACCCGGCATGTAGTAAGTGCTCAATATACAGTAGGTAATCTGCTTTTCCTGCACTCATTATTATTTATTATTTTCAGTGTGTCTCTACAGGCCACTGAGATTTGTGTTCTGTAGAAACTCAGTGGTTAGTCCTAAGAGCGTGTCACAGCCCAGGAGCCTGTGAAGACCACATCCCCCAGCCTCCCATTGTCCCCCAGACTCACTCATCCTCCACCTCCCCACTCATGCCCACAGCCCTGGGTGGTCTCCGAGTAAAAACACATAATGCACACAATTTTGGTGCTGCTAAAAGTGGCATCCATTTATGTACACAGTTGAGGGCACTGATGTGAGCAGAAAAGAGAATTTTTTACACAGAAATGAATGTATACACCAACTCAGGATTTTAGGGGAGCTATGAAAATTGGCCTCGAGACTTCTGGAACAGAGATGTATAGTTAGGACTGGAAGTGGCTTGCTGTTAGGAGCACTGGACCTGCATATTAGCATACTGGAGGTTGTGATACTTAGAATAATTCGTGTGCTGAAGTTAGCGTTTCTTACATTTAAAATTAGTGAGCTAAAGTGTTTTCCACGTGGGTGGAGAGGATTTACTGTATGTTTCAACTCTTAAACAACTGATAGAAGCTCCACCTTGCATTTTCTTTCTTGCTGTCTTTCCGACTCTATCTCTCTCTCTCTTTTTATTTTATTTTATTTTTTTTTTTACTATCTCTAAGCCTCAGATTTCTCTTAGCAATAACTAGAAAATTGAAGATAGATTCAGTCGAACCTAAGGAATCTTTTTCCCATTTCTACAGAATTACCCGAATGAATTTTATGCTTCCTTTATATCTTGTCTTTGGAACCCCATGTTGCTGTGTAAACACTGTATAGGTCTGTGCAGTGAAGCTCTTTGAGAGCTTCAAAGTTTCTATTTATTTATTGATACCCTCCTTCCGACTTCTAAATTTTAACTGTCTCCAACGGGGGATAAAAAATTTAGCATTCAGACAACTTTATGTGCTGCTTGAAAGAGCATTTCAGTGGAATAGTTTTCCTTCTTTTCATGCCCTCATTTGCCAGTCAGATTGGAAGAATTCTAACTCAGTCGTGTTCTTTATTTGCTCTTTTACTTGTTTGATTTGTGATACTGGGAAAGGGGAGGAGAAGAAAGGTGGGCAATGGCAGCAATTGGGCATGCATAATTTGCTTCAAAGTCTGAAAAAGATGAATGGAATGAATTATTCTGTCAGTGGTGCAGAAACTTTAGATTTCCAGGGAGATGAATCCAAGCAGTAGCTGTCTATAAATAAAGGCGATTTAAGTGTTTAGCGATCTTTTACGCAGGGGACTTACTTCGTGAAACCGCTTATCTGCCTGTCCCTGGTGGTAATGAAAGTGGTCTGCTCATATGACTTTCTTCCCATGATCCTTTGTCACAGGTCCTAGTGCCACCAATCTCATAATAGGCTCCATCGCTGGTGCCATACTGGTAGCAGCTATTGTCCTTGGGGGCACAGGATGGGGATTTAAGTAAGCAATGCCGCATGTCTTCTTCTCAGTGGCTCTGGCACTTCTCTTTTCTGCTTACATAACTAAGTTTTGAGTTCCTGCTACCAGATTTCGAGTTTCAACAGTAAAACTGCTAAAAATAAATATTTTTGTTCAGAAATGGGTCAGAAAAGAAGAAACATGGAACCTCAAATATCATCTTCAGGCAAGTGGGAAAACATGAAATGTAGAAGGCAGTCACATGCACTGCTTAAAGGAGAAGTTCTTTGATAAAAGAACTTTTAGGAGCAAGCATCCTGAGAAACATTTATTTATAGGCAGATTATCGAGGAAACTATGTCATTGGAAATAAGTGGATATAAGTTCCTTGTATCTGTTTAAAACTGCTGTATATGCCATTGACATTTTGAAATTTTCACAGCCTAAGTAACCATTTGGTTCTTATTTTTCACATGTAACATGTATAGCTTTGTGATTTGAAAAGCTTCATTATTTTATAAAAACAGATTTTTAAAAAATAGTTTTATTAATTCCCTAACCTACTGAATTGGTTTCTCATTGGAATTTGAAGTCTGTGGCTTTGTGACACTATTTTCTAATGAACTGTTAATATTGACATGACTGATAGGCCTTTGTGTTTTCAATCAGTTTGGATTGTACATTGATCACTGAAGTAAGTTTGTTTAAATAGACACACCAGATAATCACAAACAAACCTTAATTGTGGTCCAAATTTTTGGACTTAATTTATCCAGTTTGGATGTTTCCATACCTTGGATTCATTGGATAATTGCCTTTTATACCTTTTCGTGCTGTGATGACTTGATTATTGTGGTTTGTAGATAAGACCTCCTGTGCCAAACACTCCCTGTGATAAATTCAGTTTCAGTTAGATCTAGGGAAACAAATTTAAGCAGGAAATAAGACCATTACCCAAATTCAAAACCCACTTTGCCTCCATCTGGTTATTTAGCAGAGGAAGTTTTTGACCTAAATTGAAACTAAAAGTTTCAATTGAAATTGAAAGTTTCTGACCTTGAATTATCTGAATAATTGCCTTAATTATGAACTTTATTCTATTTTATGTTTGGAATTCTGAATTCAATATATTTAAACCAGGTAAAATGTTATTATTAGAAACTGATTATGAAAGAAAAACAAACCAATAGATGATTTAAATAAATCCAACATTTTCTGCTAATTTTGTTATTATATTAAGATTTAATGCATAAGCCTACAAGGTTTTGAGTGGCTTCAACTTGGAAAGGTATTATCAGATGGGACTTCTTTTCTACAGAGATATTTATAAACTTGAACTTGTTTGGTGAAACAGTAATTTTGGCATCAAAATGCTTCGAAAAACACACGCACGCAAAGTAAGCAAGTCCTGTTTAAATTTCTTGTACGGTATGAACAAAATATTGCCCAGATGGTGAGTCTCTCACATGGTACCTAACAAAAGAATATATGTTTGTTTGGGCTGACCTAATTCCAGCAAAAACTTTTTAGTGTCTCACTACTGTAAAAATGTCATTGTACGTTGCAGTAGTTCCATGATCTGTTATCATTCTAGAATGCTCCTTTGAACTTTTTCATACATGTGCCTCAAGAAAAATAAATTTGGCTCATGCCCAGGCTTATGCCTCCTTCGTGTTAGGAAACCTCAGGTTCAAAGAAAGGGCTGGAGAAGAGTCTGCTGGACATCTTTGCCAGCCAGCCACATGCAGTGACAGATGTACCGCTTCAGCATTTGGAGATAAGAGCACTGTTCTGTAGCAGGACCTCAAAACAGTGGCCTGGCCTAGCTCACAGCTTGAATTGCATGTTTCTTTGGGGAAAAACAAAAAAGCCTTTATCACTGTGTATATAAGTGGATTAGGCCCGTACAGTTTATTTATATCTGAGAGAGATGTCTAATCATCAGAAGAACACACACACACACACAAAGAGGGGGAGAAATGGATACTTAGCGAGGTGAGAAAAACAGCCTTTGTGGGGGACGCTGTGCCGACACATGTGCAGCTGGGCTGTTGTCAATACCCCTTCCCATCCCTATGACCCTTATATATAGGAAAACATTGTAGGAGGCACACAGTAGTGCGAAGTACGTATTTGTATGCCCTGAAACAAAGAGAAACAATGAAGGCAGAATTCTTGAACGTGTCACTTTAGCCGTTTAAATTCGCAGAAGCTGCTACTCTTTGTGCTATTGGTTGCTCCATGAGGAGCTTTATATTTTCAGAGTTTAGATCTTTAGATTTTAATAGTAACCATGTGGTTTGTATTAAACTTTAAATAACTGCTTACACCTTGCAATAAAAAGCTTTGGGTGCTGAATGATAAAGCTTAGGTTTTCCCTCCATTTGGACAGTTTTGGAGATGATTAGTCTAGAGGTGATTTGGAAATATAATTATTTGCTAGTTGAACTGAAACTTCGAGTTTTTTCATTGAGTTCAGTGTAGATACAAAAGAGCTTTCTTTAGAATCAGAAGTTGAAGACAGTTTTTAAAAAGGATTGCTCTAAATACCTTTATTGGAAATCCCTCCTGAAATGGGTTTTTATTACTAGACGGGAAGTTGGCAAAGTAACCTGAAGAACCTGAGGGTACATAAACTTTTAGATTAAAGGAAAATATATTAACTGCTCAGGGGAAGTACTGCTTTTTCCTAATGCCACATTTCTTTAGGTATAACACCGAGTAACATAGATGTGGAGGAAGTATCATACCAAACATAATCTGTTAGAGTATGCATGAGAAATACAGCTGTACTCTGACTCCTGACACTGTCTGCCGTTCTTTATGGTTCTTTTTTTAAACCATATTTCCCCTGAAACAGGTGGTAAAAGCATAAGCATATGTGAGTGTACATGCATGTGTGAATGTGTACATATTGTGTGTGTAAAAGCATAAGCATATGTGAGTGTACATGCATGTGTGAATGTGTACATATTTGTCTGTGTAAAGTGATAATGAAGCTTTATCAAGATTGTTGTGGTCAAAAAAATAATATGAATTTAGATTACTTCTTTTTAGCAGAATAGTAGAGTCTGAAAGTTTTGGTTAACGTAAGTAAGACTTGCATGAGCAAGGTTGTGAAACTCTTAAAAAGAAAAAAATGCTTCATTTGGTAGGTTATTTTTTTTTTTAATATTCTGATGTATTGGATAATGTGGTAGGCATACCTTAGTAACTTCAGTTAATTGCATATTCCAAGTATGAAGATGGCTAAGGGATAATTCAATCTGTGAACTCTCAGTCTTTGGGGGTGTCAGGATTTTTCTCTGAGAAATCCTGTGAAAACTGAACATAGGCCTTTGGCACACCAATTTCTCCAACTTTCCACCACATCTGTATCGATTTACACTCACCCCATGCTCTTTTTTTCTCTCCATCCCTACACACACTAAATAAAGCTACGAATTGTGATGCAGAAGATTGCAAACCTCTGTCCTGGTTGACTCATGGAGACTCATGGCCCCTATCCAGTGCTGAATAATAATTCTACTCCACTAGGTTATTAGAGCTGTTGCTTTCCCTGGACTTTGGAAAAAATCGAGAAAATGAAGGATCGTTTTAGTAGCATTTAGGATCATTCTCTAAAGCTTAGGAAAAGTGACAAATATATAAAAAGAAAAGTTCCTCTCTCCATCTAAAAATGAACAGAATTGCTGTTATTAACCTAGATATGGCTTTTTAGCTGAATTCCTGAAATTTGAAGACAGGAATTTTGACGTGAACAACATGGTCATTTATATGCCCATAAAGTATATCAACATCATAGGCGACGGTAGTAGAAAAGAGGAATTCTAGGTGATGCTAGGAAAAGAACTTGAAGGTAATAGATGGTGCCATAGTTTGTTGACAATTCGTATCACAAGATTTTAGGAGGAATATTGAGTTCTTCCAACCATATTATAATCTCAGTCTGTGGAAGACTGTTGCCACGTCCCATTATTCCGCTGCTTCCTCTCTGCATGGGATTTGGTGGCAGGAGTGGCCGTCCTAGCCTGGCAGGGCTCCTCCTGACATTAAAAGTGTTAATTTAATAAGTCTGTGGAATTACATATGTGGTTTCCTCTCTATGAGAAGTTACTTGGGATACAAGTCCTTACGGAGCCTGACTTGAACTCTAGGAGATTCTGTCTGGCTTATGTTCCTTGTCATTGGAAGTGCTAAAGAAAAGACTGTGTAGGTGCTTGCAATAAATGAAATTTGAAGGGCCATATCTGGATTATCACAAGGAAAGTTAACTGAATTGTTTGAATGTCACCTTGGATGAAATCTGAAAGGAACTTAATATTGCTAATTATGTTTTCTCAAAAAAGCAAATGTCCTTTTTTCTTTTTTTTGCTTCTCATTTTTATAGAGTTAGGAAATGGGATCAATTTTAGGTAGTCTTTCCATGAGGAAGATAACCAGATTGCCGCTTACCTGAATTCCATGACCATATCCCAGTGCAAAATAAGGAGCCTGATTCCTCTAGTACCTGCGACTCCTGGGTTAGGCACTTTCTCACTCAGACCCCACAGGTGGTGGTGGTGTTGGGTTGGCCAGAAAGACCCAGTTCAGCTCCCTGACTCAACCCCCTGGGGAAGGGAACTCAGTCTAAGGTGACCAAGGAGGTGGGGTTGGGCAAAGGGTTCTTGGTGGACAGGTGATGACTCATCATGGAAAGAAAAGAAGGTCTTAGTGGTGGATAAACATACCCTTAAAAGAAGACCTAAGACTTTGCAATTCTAAGATGGTTATTGTTACCTGAAGTGCTTTTTAAAAATTTTGTATAGATGTATATATAGTATAATATATAGTAGACAAAAGTACAGGTTTTTCAGAAATAGTGAAAATGGATGAAAACTGGGTCAATGCAGGGTTTATGGATTACACTAATATTTTATAATGATCCAGAAATGCCTTGCAGGTTATGATGAAACAGTGAGCTGCCTTCAGAATCTAGTGAGCAGAGGTATTCAGAGGAAACACTTGTGGAAGAAAAGCAGCAAGCACCTACGCACGAGAGTAGTGCTTTCACATTAAAATAGAACAAAAAGACTTGACAGGCAGTTCTCAACATACAGTAGCCCATAGTGGTTTTACAGTTTACCCCTGAGGAGCCCTCAAAATCAGCCTGGTGCAGGAGTATCCCTCTCTGTCTTCATCACGGGGCTCCACTTTCTCCCTGCTGGGACATCAGTGGAGGAAAAGTGGTCCTGGAACTCCCCATTAGTTTCTAGAGTCCATTTTCCCATAGACAGGAGGGTGGCTTGGCCTCCTGGTCTGCCCTGGGAGTCCAGTCATACTGTAGAACATTTTTTGTATAAAAAATGCAATCTAAGCTTCAAAAACTGACTTTTAAAAGGAGCACAAGCTTTTGGACACTAGAGGTTGCCTGTATGCCAGGCTGAAATGGAATTTCATATCTCCATTTAAAAATGAACCAGGGAATTCCTGGTTAGGACTCAGTGCTTTCACTGCCGTGGGCCCGGGTTCGATCCTTGGTCAGGGAACTAAGATGCTGCAAGCTGCACGGTGCGGCCAAAAAAAAAAAAAGAACCAGATTGCCATTATGACCGTAAACGTGGCTATTCATCTGACGTTCCCTGAATTTGAATGAGGGCAATATAGTCATTTACATGGGTAGCATGAGCACACTTGATCTTTCCTCCATATCCGCTTTTAATTGGGGAGACATTATTTTAACATTTCTCATGCATTCCAGCAATACATATCTAAATAGGTTGGGGCTCCTAGTCCTTCAGGGTCATTTCACAAGGTCAAGCAGTCCCTGTTTTTCCCCACCTGACTCGCAGGATGTGTGGTTCCTTATACATCTACCTTCAAGGGCAGTGAACGTAGGTAGAGACACAGGTCCTGTGCTCTGCAGGAAACTAGCTCAGTGACAGACACATCTCGGGAGACTTCCTGTTTCTTCTCAACCCTCTTTCATGGGCAGCGTCAGTAATGGCTGCTTTTAAGAATACTGACCCAAAAGAGGGTTGAAGGGGTGGGGAATGGTGAAGAGAAAGAAGTAGCACTGTTGGAAATACTGTTTGCACTCCATGTTAGCCAGTGATCCACATGTTTAAGCCATTAATGAAGATGCCATAATGAAAACGTTAAAAAAAGAGAAGGGAGATTCTCTTTAAAGATTTTTATTTTTGCTATTTCAAAAGAGAAGCATAAAAGTGGTCATCTTGGAAAAAAAAAAAGAACTTTGCAGGATGTCTTTCTACGTATTTTGAGCTTTGGTATTGTTTTTATTTTGAATTACCTATGGGCGAGGAGGAATATACCGTAATCCTTTTGGTACTTAGGGCTGTAAGGGTATCCAGCTGGCCCCAAGTGAGTGGGCAGGGGAATGAGGGATCCTGGGGACCCCTTGGTGTCCAGTTTTGCATGATGCCGCGGTGGCAGCTGCGTTGCACCCGCCCAGTGTGCAGACTGAATGCATGAGCCCCCTTGCTTGATGCCCCACATGAAGCCAGACCACGGGGAGGTTGCAACTAACTTTTGTTGTTGCCTTGTAGTGTCTTGCTGGTTCTTTCTTTTCTCTTTTTAAACGTAGGAACCTCTTTTTAGGAGACCGGACACCATGAGCAAGGCATTTTAACTTGCTTACTTCAAACTAAGCTAAGCTGCTGCATTTGCTTAACTAACCCAAGCCTGTGTCCATTCTCCCTTGAGTGTACTGTCTTACTGTGCACTCAGGTTTTCAACTTTCTAGGTAAGAAAAATGCTTGTTCCAGAGTAGGGTAAGAGCTCACACCACCAAGGCAGCAAGATAACTGAGTAGAGCAAAGTTGTTTTTTTTTTTTTTTTTCCACTTTGACAAAGGCTGATCCACTGATATAGAGTTCTCAAGTTCTGGAAGGAAGTAGCTCTAAGACCTGCAGAATTTTTCTTAGTTTTGCTAATAGCCCCCTCAGTGGGAGAGCCTCCCTGGAATAATTTACATCTAGTTAAAATTAGCCATGTCATTTACTTCTGAAATAGACAAATTGGGCTGCTGAGGCTTTCTGTGACTTACAATGAACAACTTGAAGCTTCTTTTGGTATTCATAAATGAATATACACTGGCAGGGAGGTTGTAACAACATCCAAAAGTGTGAGCCGTTCTGCGTTTCAATTTCAAGTTATTTTGGAAAATCTGCCTCGGGGGGGCCAGTTGATTACTTTGCTCTGGAACTAGCATTGTTGTCATTATCATTACCCTTCTCTCATCACGATCTGATTAATATTGTGGATTTTTCCCCTCTGCTTGCATCTTCTTTTGACGCACTCTGGAAGAAATGTCAAGAAGAGGAGGTTCGATCCTACTCAGCAAGGCCCCATCTGAATCAGTGGCACTGGATGAACAGCATCTCGCACTGTTGGATTCTGGGTATGACATACTTGCAGCATCGTTGCCGGAACTATTAAGTCTGTAAACAAAAACACTGGGTGGTAATGACTACAGAACTAAAGTTGGGGTGACAGGGATGGGGTAAAAGAAAACTGTCCTTTTTGGAAATAATTTCAAAGAACCCCCTCCCACCACCTGTCAATAAAAGGGAGCAAAAGACAATGTTATAAAAAGAACGATTTCAGAATCTTTTTTTTTTTCCAATGAAAGGAAGAAGGAACAACAACAAAAATTAAGTGCAATAAAAGAACCATTAAAAAATAGCAAATGTTTTTTTCTTTCCTCAGCCTGTTGGCACTTTATATCTTCTAAATGGTTTGGCATGATTTGTTTTTTCTTTTCCTACCAATGACACACTCCGGTGGCATGAAGATCAAAGGGTAAAATCTGCATGGCATATATACAACAAGCAGCTAGCAAGCCAATCCACAGCAAAACCTGCAACTGAATTCCTAAGGTGAAGGTGACAGATGAGCCCATGGAAGCTGCCTGACCCCCAGCCCCCTAGTCTAGACCAGGCCACGAGGAGCTCCACACACCCCTGCTCTTGTTGATTCACTTTCCTGTTGTCTTTTCTCCTGGAAATGGGAGCTGGAATTTGAACAATGAAGCTATTGTATAGTTCTTTTATAAATGTAAATATGGAAATAAGAGATTTTGACACATCATTTTCACTTGTCTGTACTGAAATATTTCTCTTGTAAAGGTTCTCTGTAAATTTGAGTTTATTGTTTGCTCCCCACCTTTTTGGGTTCTTTTCTCTATTTCTTTCTGTCTCTGTCCTTCTCTCTTGTAACATGTTGTACAGTGATTCTTAGGTTTGCTTAAAAAAAGACAGATGTGGCCACAGATTCAGGGATTTGGGGCACAAAACAGGTACAATTAAAAAATGAAATGCTTGAATGAGCTGAAATGCTTGAAACCAAAAATAAACAAAGGGTGGGGGACACAAAGAACAAAATAACCCATATGAAAAATATAAAAATTATGTAAATGCAAATGTATGTATTAAGTCTTTAAATTTTTTTTGATGTCATTATAAACATATGTATATAATGTAAGAAAGTAGACACCCTCTCAAATTAATCACAAAAGTGCCAAGCTCATGATTTTAGTTTTTGGTTCTGACAGTTTTCTTTCCCTGTCTTCAATGTGAAAGGAGGATAAACTTAAAGCCTTAAATTAAAAAATAATTTTTAAATGTTGAAAGCTTGAGGAAGAAATTAAGCTTTCCATTTTATTCATATCTATTATTGTCAATATTTCATTCATGCTTTCAACTTCCTGCCTCAAAATATATATGGTAGATACCCACTGTAAAGCTGGTAATGGGGACAGAAACAACAATTACCTTCTTGTGAGCATTGTTAAAATAGGCTTTACTTCTGTGTGTTGTATTTTCAACAAACCTTGTTTGGCCCACAGTGTATGGCCGGTCCGTGGAATGTTGCGCTGGATTACAACGGGATTCTACTATGTACAAATTCACACCCTTCTTTGCCCTCCAGGCAGATTTGCAGATGTAATCTGGGTTCCCAGGTCCCTCTAAATCTAATTCACTGTCATTGAATTCTTCTTCCATTTATGGTCAAGATAGCTTTTGTTCAAGTGTTAAGTATATACGTTCATAAAGAAATTTGGTCCCAGCTTTGTTTTGAATGTAAAAACTTGTACATGATCCTTTCTGTGAGCATTCTTCTAGAGATGAGTTTTACTGAAGGCCCCCAAAGAGCCCACACTTCTTTAATGTCCTGTTTTTAGAAACAGGACATCCAATTGTACTAGTCACTTCTTCATGACAACCAAATTAGTTGCTAGATTGAGTTTTAAATTCCTCTTCAGCGAGATTCATGACACTAGTCTCACCACTCTTGCTTGGACTTTGCAAAGGATTAAGTCCTAAAAATGTACTGCTTAAACAGTGGGGGTTTCCCCAAGTTATCTTTAATTGTGGAAGTATCGCAATCATAGAGCAGAAACCTTAATTTCTATATGCTACAATAAACCATAACCTAACATCTTAATCCTGTTACTGCTTTCTGAGTCCTAGGTGCTACACAGGTATGCAGTCTTTCTCTAGAACTAGCTGTATGTTTATATTGTACTAACAGGGCTACCTACAAGGTTTATCAGCCTTACTCTTGGCTTCATAAGACACAGGGTGTATCCCTCTACCAAGCGGCATTGGCTCTTAGAGGAAGCTTGGAGGAAACTCGGATTACTCGGCATCTCTTCCTGTCACCACATTGTTTATATCTCTCTGTTGCTGGGTCCTATTCATCAGTGGATACTTAGCTGCTGCTGAGTCCACCGTACACATTTCACTGCTGTTCCAGAGGCACCACTGGTGACTTAATAGATACAAAACCATGGTAGTGCAAACAAGTTAAATCTATTGTTAACTTTTGAGCATTTCACAAACAACATTGTAAATGTGCGATGTTATGTTTTAAATCAGACCACAGTGGTCCCCAAATATTATGTACATATGGCAAATGTCAGTGTAACTTTTTGTTAGACTGGCAATTTCATAGGTAACGAAACCTATGCTCCAGTGTTAAATTATTTGTGTGTATATGTAAAATACACAAGCTTTAAGCTATCTGTGTATGACTATGAAAGATAATGCAACCATACCAGTTGTGAACAGTGGATTATAGTTATTTTTGATGGTATTAGGTTATGTAGTTTCAAACTCTGTTGTATTTTCTCTTGCATATGCCATTCATTTGCTGATTCTTGTGGTGTGAATGTGCCTTTTTATTCATTTGAGCTCAAAACACAAGCATATCACTGTTTAATGTTACCCAACAAGAGTTAGTGTTAAGTGATGACACGTTCCCATTTCACCTGCTTACTTTTGCTACATTAATTAATAACACATGGATGAGGAGATGTGCGCTGACTTCATTGCTCACCCTGGGATACTGCATGAGCCCATCAAATTAGAGCTACTCCTATTAGATAAATGAGCAGTACACATAAGTGCATGTTATAAAACATGAATCACGTAGAGCTGTGGAGTTTTACCAAGTGGTATGTGTGTGGGTTTAGTTTCTGTTTTTCTTTTTTTACTATGCAAAGATGGGAAATGCACAAACTTCTCAAAGACTAGTGTCTGAAGAACTTTCCAAACAGTACTTGAACCCTTTCTTTAAAGTAATCCCATCATATTTTATAGCCATTATTGCTTCCATTGTTAATTTTTATTTTTAAATAGTTTCCAGTTTTTTAAGTGCACAACCTGAAGTTTTGTTGGAAGTTAATAAATTCGTTCATACCTTGTTGGCTGTCTATGGATGGAGATTCAGTAGTCATTGTATGCATCTGTAGTCAAGTGTATATTAAAACTTTTGTTAACATTGAGTGTTGTAGCTTTTTACTTTGATCATTTTTCTTAAACCCTTTTTCTGTGTTCTCTTGTATTGTTGATGAAGTGGCTGTGCACGTGACACGATCAAGAGTTTTAGCACTGGTCTCGTAATCAAAGGCTCGCTAAAAATTTAATCAGTCAATGGAGCAAAATAAAATCTCTGATTAATGATAAATATATTGCTGATGAGGATTCAGTTTCAGTGGATTTATTGGAAATGCTTTGCTTTTTACAAGTCAGGGGAAAAAAACCACCTTAGGATTATACCATTACCTTTTTTTTTTCTTTAGTGTCTCTCTTCTGGGTTTAAAGAGGGGATGGCTAGTCATAGCATCCACACTTTTGACCTGGTACCATTAGAATCAAACTAAAAAGAAAATAGAAGTATTTGGTTATCTAAATTGTATGATCAGAAACATTCAAAGAAGGAAGGTATTTCCTCACACCTTGCATGGGATTGGTCATCAAATAATATTCATTCTTCATGAAGGTCTCTCAGTGTTTCCTCTCCCTCCCTACTGCCATCTTTTGGTGTGTGCTCAACAGCCACATGTATCTCATGTGTACCTCACGTGTACCTCATGTGTACCTCACATGTATATACTGCACTAACACGGAAAGAGCCTAATCTGACCACATCATTCCTCTGGTAGAGTTTGCAGGAGGTCTTCATTTCCTATAGGATAAAGTCCAAACTTAATAATGTGACTTAAAGTGCTGGCTGCTTTTCATGGCCTCACCCTTGTTTATTTTTCTAGTCTTCATCAATTCTTATCCTCCCATAGTCACCCTACTTACATTTCCCCTCAAAGAGCCTCTTCTGCCCAGGTCTGAACAGTCTTATGTAAATTGTATGTCCACTCACCATAGTTCATTTGTTTCTATGTCATTTCATGCAATAAAAGAAATATGAAACACTTAAAATAACATGAATATTATACTTTAAATAAGAAAGAACATTAGAGTACAATTTATATTTGACTTTTAAAGGAATTATCTGATTTTTATATGTTTTCCTTTCTCATTCTTTTTTTGAGTTTGACATTGTATTGAATTCTCCTTGCTCCCTTGGTAACTGACTGTGAAAGGTGACCCAGAAACCAAAAACTTCCTAGAAAATCTAACAGCAGTCCTAGAGTCAAAACTTTGACATGAATAAATAGGTAGATAATCCATATGCTCACAATGGGATCCTAAGTAACTTTTCAAATTTAATGTAGGCCCCCTTTAGGTTAATGTACAAACTTAGGGATTTCTACTCATTAATTTATTCATTCGACCAGCATTTATTAAGCCTCTATGCCAGGAACTCTTCCTGGGAATTGAAGG
Organism: Balaenoptera ricei; assembly: GCF_028023285.1. Lineage (NCBI taxonomy): Eukaryota > Metazoa > Chordata > Mammalia > Artiodactyla > Balaenopteridae > Balaenoptera > Balaenoptera ricei. The sequence continues at coordinate 92,177,729 of NC_082645.1, forward strand.
AACAAAAGAAAATTCTTGGCCTAAAGTTGTTCACAATTTAGCAGGGAGAGACATGTGTTGAAAATCACAAAATCAAAAACCTCTGAGCCCAAGGTGATAAGTAAACTAAATCATGTAGGAAATGAATAGAAGAGAACTGATGTGGGAAGAGGGATGCAGGAAGGCTTTCCAAAAATGAGTGTTGAACTATCTTGAAAGATGACAAGTTCACTAGTCTAATAAAGTGGGAAACACTCAAGGCACAGGAAGCAGCATGCTTCAAGACCCAAGAAGAAGAGCTCAGACACTTCGGGTAAGTAGTGCTAAATGTCTGTTTCCTTCCACCTGGAAACCCGTGTTTCCTTCCATTTTGCTAGCCTGCCAACCCCCCTCTCCCACCCCAGCCCCCACCTTCTTCTTTCCTTCCTACCTTTCCTGAACTTGATCTATAAAAATTCTACAGTACTGTGCCAGGTCTTAAGGACACAATGACTCTGAGCTCTCAATCTTTTAAATGTAACATTTACATTCGATGTGATAAGTGCCCCAATAGACGTTAAGTAATTAAGTGCCTTAGAAGAGAGGAGGGAGACTCTATCCCTGCCCTTGAGATCAAGGAGGGTTTCACAGAGGAGGTGGCACTTGAGCGAAAGGCCGTGCAGTTGGACCTCCAAACCATGATCACGTATTATGTTTAACCAAGGCTCATTTTGGTTCACAGAAGGAAGTCCATCTACAAATGCCATGGGAGTAGAATAACCTGTAATATTCAGATCTAGTTTTCTGCTTCAGATATCTGGATTTCTTTTGCTTGAGTGATGATGATGATGATGATTATGAGGTTCTCCATCAAAACCTTATATTTTTAGATATTTTTCCACTGATGAACTCATCATGGATCAGTCTTTAGTATTTGGGGCTGTCATTAATGACATAGAGGGCTTCTTGACCTGACCTGTAAACCTCTCATATTTTCTGAGCATAAAAATCCCTGGCTAATCTCAGTCTGGCGTGAGGGGGTGGATAAGAACCATAAATGCTTTTAAAGCAACATTTAGTAAGTCCTTCAGTTAATGAGGGGTCAAAATCATTTTCCAAGTTCACCTTCACTTCCGGTCCGCCAAAGTTAGTGTTTATCTATCTTTTATGCCTTGGAGAGAAGGTTAACCTTCCTCAATCTTTTCAAAAACCTATTAGCCTCTCTGGCTCCTTGACTAGAACAAGTTATTGGTCACGTACCTGACTTGCGGAGAGAAAGGAAATGCCATGATCCCTCATTACCTGAAAATAGTTGTCCTGCTGGGATCTGCTGATGCACCTTTGCCAGCTGATGTTGTGAGCACACACACTTGCCCTGGTGTGGCTGCAAAGGCTGCACTTGTGACCCCGCGGAGTTCACTCATGAGAACATTTATCTGACTGTGATGATCACTGAAAGCCAAATCGGCCCAGGAAATTGAATGGTCCTCCAAAAACAAGGCAAAACAAAACAAAACAGAAAAATCTTCAACCTGAATGATCAGGAGGGTATCAAGAGTTCTTCAGAGCTCTTTGGAGCTTTAAATAGCTTCCAGCCTCAGGAGGTAAATGAGCTTACAGCAAAGCTCCCTGCTTCTTCAGACCCAGGTGTCAGGGAGAAAACTGAAAACGGTAAATGACATCAGGGAGGCCTCTGCCCTGCAGCAAGAGACAGCGCTTCCGCTACCGAGCCAATGTCACTCCCGTAGAGATAGTGAATGGACGGTACTCAGTAGGTTTAAACTGCTCTTCCTACATAGGTGAAATGGCTGTGAAGCAAGGGTGAACCGTTTAACGTCTGCAGGAGCCAGTTCCCCGGATGAGTAGGACAACTCAGTCTAGGAGATGCGAGAGTGAAGGAGCCTGAGCTGAGCCGGAGAGCACACACCCTGTCTCTGCTCAGCTCCAGCCAATGGTCACCGTGTGGAAAATTGGACCCCTGGTTGCCCCTCCCATTTATCTTTCTAGAGAAGCCCTAAGTCCAGATATGTATCTAAAATTTCCTAGTTTTTAAATCATGCAGCCAATTCATATTTCAAAAACACTGTGTGGATAAAGGCAGTGTAAACAGAACTTGTCTTTGCACAGGATTGAGCCTATGGCCCCTAGTGGGTCCAAGTTCTGCATCAAATAATGAGACGTTTTCACGTGTGGCCCCTGCAATCGTCTGATAGTTCCAGTGAGTGCGCAGACGTGGCCTTGACCCCAGTCAGGGCTGAAGGTGGCTGTGTGAAGGGTCACAGAGGCGTTCTCATGAGTTGCCCACTTATATGTCAACTTACTGCTGTTTCATGTGGATGTGAAAGCCACAGAGAATCAAAGACAGCCCGCCTGAAGCTACTTCCTTTTTGTGGTGCTTCGTGTGCTAAGCTTATTCAGATGTGCTCATTTGTGGGAGATGAACTGGTCCAGTGTTGGCAAATAGGCGTATCTCAATGCTTGCTAAAGCAGCTTAGTGGCTGCCTGGCCCCTAAGCCATAGCTACCATTGGTTAGAGAGAGTGCTGAGGTTTCTGCCTATGTTTGTGGGCTGATTCTGCTGGGAACCACAACTGGAACCACTGCTGCCGCCACTAGAAGAGAGTGGGAGTGTCCCAGTTTAGAGGATCTGTATTGTAATAACTTCACTCTCTAAATGTACATTCTGGACATTTGTTAGAACTAGAGAGAGAGAGACAGAGAGAGAGAGAGAGAGGATAGCAAGACCAAAGGAAAAGGTTAAAAATGTATTCCTACAAAATTTACTCCACCTGAGAAGGAATGTGTTAATCAGCTTGCAAATCTGCAGGATGTCAAGTGAGAGAAGAAATGGGATTTTTCTGTTACCTCTGTTGAGTTAAACCATTTTCTGTTACAAAACTAAGTGAAAATTGACATGAATGTCCCTTTTCATCCTATATTTTAAAAAAACTTCATTGAGTCAACAAATAATACAAACGTCTACTAAATAAAAGATCTTTGCTAGATGCTGGGTCAGAAAATATGACACCCAGATGCTGTTCTACAGGACATTATAGTTTAGTACAGGAGCTGAGAATAGGGAAAGAATGAGTATTTCTTTTCTTTTTTTTTTTATTGAAGTATAGTTGATTTATAATGTTTCAGCTGTACAGCAAAGTGATTCAGTTATACATATATATATGTCTATTCTTTTTCAGATTCTTTTTCATTATAGGTTATTACAAGATATTAAGTATAGTTCCCTGTGCTATACAGTAGGTTCTGTTTGTTTATTTTATATATAGTAGTGTGTATATGTTAATCCCAAACTCCTAATTTATCCCTCCCCACCCTTTCCCCTTTGGTAACCATTAAGTTTGTTTTCTATGTCTGTGAGTCTATTTCTGTTTTGTAAATAAGTTCATTTGTATCATTTTTTTAAGAGTCCACATATAAGTGATACCATATGGTGTTTATCATTTTCTGTTTTACTTAGTATGATAATCTGTAGGTCCATCTGTGTTGCTACAAATGACATTATTTCAGGAGTGACCATTTATGATAAAAGTGTCACACTAGGTAACGGAAAAATAGGTAAACTACCATGGGAGATCAGCAGAGGAAAATACTACTTCCTGCTTTGGGGTGTAGGGAGAACAACAAGATTCTCTGGATGAAGAAGCATTCAGTTATCTGAATAACTGGTGAACTATGGACATATGGAAATGGGGAGAACAGCGTTGCAAATTGAACTAGATGTACAATTGTAGATGTACAATTTCAGCTGAAATAACAAAGACCAAAAGGCCAGTAGCTTAAACAAGATAGAAGTTTTTGTCTCTCACATGAGCCATCCAGAGCTAGTAGATGGCTGCACACACCCTCCATCTTCTTGCTGTGAAATCCTTAGCACACATCTTCCGTCTCATGGAACAAATTCTCTGCTTCAGCTCCCATCAGCCTGTCTACCTTCCAGGAAGCAAAGGAAAGGAGGAGACGTGGAAGGCCTATCAGTTCCTCTGGGTACCAATCTGGCAGTGGCATATATCACTTTTACTTTTCAGTTCCCATTTCCAAGCGGCCTTTTTATTTGCTTGTTGTAACAAATTCAGTATTTATGAGAGTCTGGTCAGAAAAAGGAATATTCGTCTTTTTCAGTCTACCATGCAAGATGAGGGAAACCAAGTAAAAGTGCTGAAAAGAACACTGGGCTTCGTGGTGACAAACTAGTCACTAATTAGCCAAGTAATTGTGAATAGCTTTCCTAACCTATTTTTAAGGTCATAAAGTCCCAATATAAACCTGTAATTACAAATCAGCCTGATAAATACCCAGGTGTCTGTGAAAACAGAAAATTGAGAGTTGAAAAGTACGCTATGAGAAATTGGAACTTAGTCACACCTAGTTGCAAAGGAGACTAGAAATTTAACAGGGGTGGAGGCATATTACTACTAAAGAAAAAGTTTAGAAATGGGCACTGAGAGACAGCTCTCAGCCTGCCACTGAGCTTATAGAAAAGTGCCCTTGGGCGGGTGCATGATGCACTGCTCAGATCTGCTTTGAGAAATAAAGAGATTATATAAAGGGTTTATTCCTCTATCTGCTGGGAGTGCTGCTGGAAGGCAGACATCAGCTGTTGGCCCTTTTGGAGGTTTCCCCTAATGAAGAAAACTGCCCTCAAAGTAGGCTACATCCAAAGATGAATCAGTGTGGGTTCCTCAAGGCCCAGCCTCCTCACCCCAACTCAGGACCACACAGGCTCCAAAAGCTCCTCCTGTGTTGGGCCTTCATGGAAGCTCATCTTCCTCTGCCCGGTCCTACTTACGTCTGTCCCCTTTCACAGCTGTAGAAAAGCACCCCCTAATAAACATTCTGTCCACTAACCTCTGCCTCGGAGTCTGCTTCCCAGGGAACCCCATCTGGGACAGTCGCCAAGTGACTGGTTTGATTTGGAGCATAGAGTGTATAAAGGGGACAGCAGGAAGAGAGGAATGGCCTGCAGCTCCAGGTAAAGTTGTAGAGATCTCGAGCTGTTGTGCATGGACTTTGCTGCTGCAAGCAGGTTTCTGAGGCTTGGAGGGATGGAAGTTGTCCGGCAGCAGTGTATATGATGGGCTGTGGGTAAGAGAGGCAGGAGGTGGGCAAACCAGTTAGGATACCAGGGTCACACCACAGATCCAGGATAATGAAGAACTGAAACAGGGCTGTGGAAATGCAGAAAGGAGTGGGACAGATCACACACGTAGAATCAACAGAACTGGGCAGCTGGTTGTGGAACGTATGAAAGAGAGAAGAGTAAATGCTAAAGGCCAGGTTTGATACTTGGTGATTAGCAGACCGTTTTTCCTCAAAAAAATTTTGAGGAGGGACTTCCCTGGTGGCGCAGTGGTTAAGAATCCACCTGCCAATGCACAGGACACAGGTACGAGCCCTGGTCCGGGAAGATCCCACATGCTGCGGAGCAGCTAAGCCCGTGCGCCACAACTACTGAGCCCACGTGCCACAACTACTGAAGCCTATGCGCCTAGAGCTTGTGCTCTGCAACAAGAGAAGCCACCACAATGAGAAGCCCCTGCCTTGCAGAAACTAGAGAAAGCCTGTGCGCAGCAATGAAGATCTAACACAGCCAAAAAAAAAATTAAAAAAAAAAAATTTCCCCCCTCAGGTTAATAAAAATACCTTTACAATTTTTTTTGAGGAAAATTGGGATGGTTACACTTAAAGAAACTTTTGACCATATCTCTGTGTAGCAAAAAATGAATTAAAAAAAAAAACCGGGGCTTCCCTGGTGGCGCAGTGGTTGAGAGTCTGCCTGCCAATGCAGGGTACACGGGTTCGAGCCCTGGTCTGGGAAGACCCCACATGCCGCGGAGCGACTGGGCCCGTGAGCCACAGCTACTGAGCCTGCGCGTCTGGAGCCTGTGCCCCGCAACAGGAGAGGCCACGACAGTGAGAGGCCCGCGCACCGCGATGAAGAGTGGCCCCCGCTTGCCACAACTAGAGAAAGTCCTCGCACAGAAACGAAGACCCAACACAGCCATAAATAAAATTTAAAAAAATAAAAATAAAAAAAAAAAACAAAACACCTCTTACTTCCATGACTTATAACCATAATTATACTATTTTGGTCTGAAACTGAAATTGTAAGCATTCAGCATTTCAGAAACAAGAGATGAGAACGACACTCCCATACTTATTAGGAGCCGAATATTGATTTGTCAGCAGAGTAGCTATTTATTAATAACATCATGGTAGTTCTCCACAGAAAAATATTATTGCTGGGCCATTATGACCTAAAGTGGAACACAAGGAAGGTGGTAACTGTTCTTGAGTCTCAAAACTACATTTTCAACGCCATGCAGAGAGATAAGATGCTTAAGGCATTTTATCAGGCATTTGGTATTTTGAGAAATGTGAGTTGAACCTAAGAAATAAAAGGAGCCAATCCAAGTAGAAACTCATGGTTACAGGTAATCAAAATGGCTCTATACGTCACTGAGTTCTTGTGTAACCTCTCCTTTCCTGGTGATGTGTTGCCTGGAGCCACATTTCATTAGTTATGGTTAGAAACAAAGAAATAATTTTTTCTTTACTAAAGTTAAAAAAAACTCTGAGAAAGCCTTGTACTCAAATATTTATATGGACCAAACACTCAGATGAAAGGAGGAAAATGTAGACATTCAGTCCATTTTTGCTTTGTTCTCAGGGTCTATACCGACTAGGTAGCTGCCCATATGAAATAAAAAGCCTTTGACTTTTTACAGACAAATGAACTACAGATGAATGTTTGTGGAAGAAATCCTTTGACTATCAAAGTTTGTAGGATTTCCAGTTAGTTACCCAGAAAGGCAAACAATTCATATGTCCACAAATCACATATCACTTATGTTAGCAGACTGTTACAAATATTTTGTGACATAAATCATCTCTCTGTTTGGTGACTTTCCTGCAATAATTTGAGAGTTAGCTAAATAGCTTTGCAATTAGTTTGGTTAAAAAGCTTTATATATATTTACTTTTATTATAGTGAAAGAGAAGGATAGGTATTGAATTCCTTGCACAAAAAAGTGATTGCTATCTAAAACTGAACTTCTTGCACAAAAAGTAGTTGACAGCTAAAAATGATGTTGACATCTTGCTTTGGAAACAAGAGATTTTGTTTCTACCATGGAAAAATTAAACCCTGAAAGCATCCCTAGTGGAATAATCCCAACCCCTCATAATACTGTTCTTCCTCTTTTATAGATTCTCTGAGGGCCTGAGAACGCATTAACCTTTCTATTCAATGTGAGAAAGACTGTACTATACAATGTGTTAAATGGGGCTAACACTTGTTCTGGGAACCATTTCAGAGAAAGGGAGAAGCATGGTATCAGACACTTACTGACATCCTGGTTCTGGACACTGGTTGAACTACAGTGATTTAGAAATGAAGTGGGTCATATTTGTAAATATGAGTTTTCAAAAGTGGTGAGAGACAGAGTTTGGGTCTATTAGCAGATGAGCATGACTTTAACTTTATTTCATTTGCTCGGATTCTCTCCCGTGGTCTAAGGTTTTCTGTCTGAAACATTTGTAACTGGGGAAGGTAAGGTAGGGGTTCAACAGTCTTTACAACCAGCAGGACACTAGAGCGTTTCCAGACCAGCTGGGCATTCGATAAATTGTTTAATGCAAATGCTTCTGGTGTGTGGTTTGTTGCTTGATCTTTCTGGTCTTGAACTGGATCAATGCAATGGTTGTATAATAGATCTTTTGGACAATTCTCTCACTTATGCCTGTTACCTAGCGAGGAAGAGGTATTGAACTCAAGAAATCTGTTCCAATATCAAATTTCTTTTTCTGCTGGTGATGACAACCTATGTTGGGTATCAAGGGCAGATGTCATGTTTGAGAGCAGAGGGGGTCAATTTTCTGATAGCAGCTCTGGATCAGGCTTACAAGCTGGAAAAAATCACTAACTTATATATGAGAATTTGTAAACTTCTCACTAAGATTTAATCATTGACTTTGCTGATGTCGCACATTTGTTGGAGTCTAGATATTTTCTTGCATGATTATTAATTCAAAGCCATGTGTAAGTGGATGCCCCAAGATGTGTGTTAGGTATGAAACTTCATCAAAATATGGGATCCCAAGATAGGATGGATATACATATACATACATACAAACATAGATGTGTGTATATATATTTGAATATGTAATATGCTCTTCTAGATCTATGCCTATAAAAATTATGTATAAATTTAAATTCCCCTAGGATTTCACCCTCAGCTATGTCAGAAGCATGGGGCCTGTTAAAAGAAATTTACTCTGCTTCAGGAGCTGCTGGTCATTACAGGAGGGGTGGTCACCTCAATTTCTGAAGGTTTTTAAGGAAGGGGTGAGGGAAGGGTTAAAAAGGAGCCTGATTGCAGAGTGGCTGAATGGTGAAGCAGTGTGTGCTCTCCGCATATTTTAGTAGGTTTCAGTAGCTTCAGATATGTGTGCCTAATGACACTTGAATTTGATCGATACAAGTCAATTTTATAAGCATAAGGGGCTGAAGTTTTTTTTTTAATTCATTATTATTATTATTTTTAAACTTTAAATTTTATTTATTTATTTTTGGCTGTGTTGGGTCTTCGTTTCTGTGCGAGGGCTTTCTCTAGTTGCGGCAAGTGGGGGCCACTCTTCATCGCGGTGCGCGGGCCTCTCACTATCGCGGCCTCTCTTGTTGCAGAGCACAGGCTCCAGACGCGCAGGCTCAGCAATTGTGGCTCACGGGCCCAGCTGCTCCGCGGCATGTGGGATCTTCCCAGACCAGGGCTCGAACCCGTGTCCCCTGCATTGGCAGGCAGATTCCCAACCACTACGCCACCAGGGAAGCCCAATGAACCATTCTTGTATTCCAGAGTAGCTTTCCTTATCTGCACATTTTAGAATCAATGTCCAATATCATCTGACTACTTACTCCAACTTGTCCTTATGAATCTGATGACACTTAAAGACTAATCCACTTATCCCAATAGGCATTCCAGGAAATTGTTCTTGTTTATTGCCATCTTCAAATGATGGAATAGCATAAAAAAATGAGAGAAAGTAATTATTTTTACTATCTGATCCTAAATGTTAAAGAAGCACCCTATTCTTAAAGGCTGGCCCCATCATTTGCAAATTGATGCACTGCTGAAGATGCAAACTATCTATATAACTGCTCTCAAATTTCATTAAAATTAATCGGAAGTCCTTTTTAATGTCTTTGAGAATTGCTTCAAGTGGCAAAAATCAGAAAATCTACCCATGGGTCACATCAGCTAATTGCGATTTACTTCTCCACTAGTCATTCTTTCAGCCTAGGCTGCAACCGCACAAAACTGAAACAACTCTCCGGATGACAAATGCCAGTCAAACCAGTTATTTAGCGTCATGTCATTTTAAATGACCTATTGGTTTCCTGAATATTTTTTAACAAGTCAGAATGATGATGTAATGGATTGATTCCAGATGTAACTTGTTAAAATTATTCTCTCTGTAAGTTGTACCTGCCATATGCTCCCTCCCAGTTGGTATTGGGGAGCCAATAGGGGAATAAGGATAGACTACTGTGAAGAGAATAGAGAGTGACAGTCAGGGTATGTGTTTGTACAAGCACACTGTTTAGGACAGATAAATGACAATGTGTAAAGCTAAGTTTTGGAAACAGAACCATGTTCTAATTCTTACCAACTAACTTACTCAAGGAAAATCCCTTAGCAGCAAACTGGGGGGAAAGAGGAGAATAAATGTGAGACCATATATATGAAAATAATGTTTGGTAAAATGTAGGTGCTAATCAAATGTGTGTCATTTTTAGAGAGAGGCTAGTCTGTGGAAATGAAACCACAGGGATAAGATATCAAACGAAGCAAACTTATATGTTTAACAGAGTATTAAATGTTTCATTAAAATGATTTGATGGTGGCTTTCTTTTTATCGAAATGCAAGAATTAGTGTGCCATTTTCCTCTTGCAATTATTAGTAAGGTTCAGATTAAAGATACATATTTCTTTCCAAGAATCTCTCCAAATTGCCCTAGGCAAGGAATTCTAAATGTATGTTACAACAGAATATATAGTTATTAAGATCTTCTAAATAAAAATATTCATAAGATGACTACTTAAATTTCAAGTGCAAGTTGGTAAATTGTATTTGAGAGAAATGTTTAATCAAAGTATTATTTTCTAGACTGGCAGTATAAAAAGTTTTACTAAAGGTCAAAACTTCCAGTCCCAAGTAATTATATTGGAAAGAAAAGAAGAAAAGTATATGAGCAGACACTAGCTAGGCTTTTTAAAATATATATTTTTAAAGTCTTAGCTCCCATTGGCAAGAGTTGTCCTAGGATTTCTGGTTGGGATGGCAATGTCACACACCCTCAGCTGCTATAAAGCTGGGGTGACCATTTCAATTTATTATCTTATTATACTTACATCTTATTATTACTTATTATAGTACAGCTGGAGCCCAACTACAGTGGTCTTTACCTTCACTTCGCTTCAGCCTCTCACTTCAGAGACTGTGCTCAGAACACAGAGCTGCTCCACCTCTGAAATCTGAAGCCTGAATATCCCTCTTCCTGACTAGTACCTTTCAGTGTCCCCTTTTTTCTCCTCTTACACCTGTTTTTTCCCTTCAACAGGGCTTCAGTTTTCTTCATTTCCAACCAGTCTTTCATTTCTCTACCCCTCATCTCTTTTTTTCTAACCTGTGTATACCCTTGATTCCTTTGCATCCCTCTCCTTCATCAGCATTTGCCCAAAAAAGTTCTAACACAGGATCAGTATAATCATGACCGTTCTTTTCTCCTACATTCAGTCAGATGAGCACTGAAGGATAAAAATAATAACTAGCATTTAACAAACACTTGGCTACATGCAGCACCATTCTAAGTGCTTTGCATGTATGAACTCATTTTATCCTCACTAGCCATAGGGAGATTTTTGCCCATTTTACACGCAAGAAAACTGTTTCATAAGGGTTAAATAACTTGTACAAAGTATTACATCAAATAGAAGACACCGTCAATTGTAGACATCTCATTATCTGAAAAAAGCAAAAGAAAATATTGCAATTCTGATTGTAAGGTGCCTTCAGTTGATAGATAAAACCTGATTTCAGTGGTGTTAAATGTGAAAATTTGCATCTAAGAATCAATCAAATGTGACACATGAGGGAGATATGGTGCAAACCCAGACAGTTTGGAGCTTCATCCATATGCTATTCTGCCTCATAAAAGCCAAACAAGCATGCAAAATGGTCTGTTACAAATTCATGGTCTCAAATTTTGCCTGGGCATTTAGTACTTCCTTTAGTCTCCTTCTCTCCCTTCTCTTATCTCCTCTCTTCTTTTCAAAGATTATTCAAAGCCTTTTCACTCTCCTTAAATTCCTTACTTAATACCTCCTCTCATTCACTTTTTGTGAATGACTACGGACCTTAGTTCATTAAGAAATTGAGACCGTTGGTCACCATCTCTCTCAACTCCTGCTCTCCATCCAACATACCATACACAGATGTATCCATATCCAGAGGGAGCCTTTCTTTCTCCTTGTTCACAGAGCAAAGCTATCCCTTCTGTGTAATGCTGACTCTTCCTTATTCCCTTATCCCTATTGCTTCTCTGTCTTCTGAGATTGTTAGTTATCCTTCTATCTTGAATTTAAACTCCTCCCTGTCTGTTGGTTTCTCTCCCTCAGCTTGTAAACATGACAAAGACCCAACCGCTAACCTCTTGTTCCAATTCTTCTCCCTCTTCTTTTCTAAACTTCATAGAAAGTGCTTCTCAGGGACTGTCTGCATTTCCTTCCTTTCCATTTCTGCCTCAGCTCACCATTTCTCCCCCAACACTCAGTCAAAATTGTTCTTAATAAGCAATTTGGTGAGGTACTATTTTTTAGAGCCAATGGAAAATTCTTTGTCTTCATTTTTATGGACCCCCTTTTCTGAATCTGTGTGCTGTGGTTTATTTCTTCCCTCTGTGAAAATCTTTATTTCATTGGTTTCCAAGGCACCACATTCTCCTGGTTCCTCTTAACTCTACTTTTTAATCACTTAGATATTGGCATTTCCCAGATTCTATCCTTAGGTTACTATTGTACCCACTTTACATACTTTCCTATGAGGTTTTTAACTATTGCCCACAGGTTGACAAAATCCCGAATTTAGACTTCTTTCTTGAGCGCTATGTATGTGTTTATCTTTAGTCCCCTCCTCTTCCTTGACTATTCAGCTTCTCCATTTGGATGTCAGTCATCTCAAACTTAACGTGTTGAAAAGCAAATTCTTTTTTTTATTAGTTTCAGGTGTACAACATGGTGATTCAAAATTTTATCTATTGTAGTCTGTTTGAAGTTATTATAAACTATTGGCTATATTCCCTATGCTGTACAATATATCCTTGTAGAAAAGCATATTCTTGAGTTCCCTTTCCCAAACCTATTCCTCAAACCATTTTTCCTCTCTCAGCTGATGGTTCCAAACCTTCACTTGCTTAGCCCCCAAAACTTGAAGTAATCTTGAATTTTTCTCTTTTTCTTGCACAATACATCCAGTCTATCAATAAATCCTGTCCTTTCTACCATCAAAATATATTCAGAATCTGATCACTTTCACCAACTGTACTGCTACCACCCTTATCTAAGCCACTATTACATCTCATCTGGATTATTGCAGTAGCTCCTAACTGGACTCCCTGCCTCTGCCCTTGCTCCCCTCTAGTCTGTGCTCTACTGAGCAACCAGAGTGGATTTCTGACCACCTTTCTGACCTTATCTCCTACCACAATACCCAGAAAACACTCTTATCACACCACATATGTTCCAAGGCAATTATGCTTCCCCTATGCTCTACCTGGAGCATTCTCTCACATGCATATGCATGACTCACTCTTTCACGTTAATAAATCTTTACTTAAATATCTCTTCCTCAGGAAGGACTTCTCAGTATTCCATATAAAATAGCTCTTCCCCCATTATCCTTTCCTAGTCCCACTTTACTTTTCCTTGGTGATCCTTTGTTTTTTTCTTACCATAACTGACACATTACACATATACTTTTCCTTGGGCTTCAGAATTATAAACACTCATTATTGACTCATGACACTATTTGTTTATTTAATTAACTAGTTGTGTGTTTGTTTTTGATACACAGCTGTAAACTCATCATTTAACACAGAAACTAGAAACACAAATCACTATACATATATAATTTTTAAATTAAAATATAAATTTTCTTCTCCCACCCCCACTACAGTATAAGCTCCATGAGTACAGGGACTTTGTTTTATTCCTTCTGTGTGCACAGCATCTAGAATAGTGCCTGACACACAGGCACTTGAAAATAAAGTAAGCACTGCATATTTATATACCAATATTTTCAAGGGTAATGTACCTTTCAACATGTCTAAAACCAGAATTAAATCCCCACATCTTTACCTCTGTTCTCCTTTCTCTCTCTGCACTCCTTCCCTTGACTTCCCTTCTTCCTATCACTTGACTTTGTTCCCCAGAAGCACAGGACCACTTGGATGCTCCGTCCCTGCCTTTGATCATGCTAACTTTTCTGCCTGAAGGAGACCATTCCCTCCCCTATGGCTCCAGGAAAACTGTATAACTTTTTCTTCAAGAAGGTCACCAGTCACCTCCTCAAACACACTGTCTCTGCCCCCTCCTTTCCCTTTTTCTCGGGGTTCTCCCACACCAATCTCTATCCCTTGTGCTCACACACTATGCTTCTGTAATTATCTTCTCCAAGAGGCTGAGAGCTCCTTGAAGTTCAGGAAGCAAGTTGAAGCCCTCATTTATGATCTTTTCCCACTTCCTCAGAAGATAAATAGAAGCAGACATTCCTATGTTCAGTTCACAGATTGAGAAACTGATTTCAGAGGAAGAGAAAAAGCCCAGAACCCCTAGGAATCCTCTCGAGATCTCTTTCTTCCTACCACTTGGGTAGAGGGAATGTTCCTCATGTCTTTGGTAAACCTTGCTATAAGCCTGGGTTCCTCCCTGTGCCCCTCTGGAAGGTAACCATGGATACTATTGAGCTGGCACAAAAGCCTTCAGTTAGTGGAGACTACCAGTGGTTTTCAGGATGCTTAGAGGGTTCTGAGGTGAGGGGGCGAAACCTGGAAACCGTGGCAAAGGTAAGACTTTTGCCTCAGGCTCTTGGTCTGGGTGTATTTCAGTTAGGGTGGGCCCTAATTCTCAGCAGAGCCCCCAAAAGGTGACAGGACTGACTAAGATATTAACTAGCTTTGAGTTGAGAACCAAAGAGAATCCCAGACGTCTCCTCTTCTCGGAAAGCAGGAACCCCTCTGTGAAATCTTGAGCAGTGGACTGACGCAAGCAATACTAGCAGCAGCTCGGGCTCCTGGGGTGATCCAAGCCACAGAGCCTGGACATGTCTCCCGTCCCCAGTCAAGGGGAGCTTCCAGTGGTGCCTTGTCCCTACCCACATTCTTGCCTCAAGGGTGTGTTTCTTTTCAGAGCCCAGGACCACAGGCAGGCAGGAGAAATTCACACCCAGGATGTCACTGGGATGCACCTTAATTTCCTTACTGACCGCTGGGAGGGCACCCACGTGCATTCTCTGACCCTAGGAGTCCTGCGTCTTCCCTGCTATCACTTTATTCTCAAACAAGGAACGTCTGGAGAGTAGAGATCTAGGGAGCCCCACTTACTCCTAGAAGGGCGCGGGACTGGGTCCCAACTTTCCAGTTCCCGCCAGCAGTGTCCCGCCTCCCACGGTAGGACCGGGAAGCCCAACCACACAAAGGCTCAGTTCCGCTGGTGGAGGCGGGGGTGTGGGTCAGTGTCAGTGAGGTGTGTGCGTCTAAGCCTGCTTGTTTTCTGAAATGAAATCTTCAGGGGAGGGAGGGAAGAGGAGGGTGCAGGAGATGGACTTGGGGACAAGAGGTGGCGGCCGTTTCCCGGCGTTTTGACGTAGACTTGAAGAGGCGCCGAGCACTCCCGCTGCTTAAGAAGAGGCACCGTAACCTTCAGGACGCTGAAGGTGGGGGCCGTCACTTGCTCGGGGAGCAGTCAGCATTTTCTCTCCACGCACCCCAAGGAATCCAGAGAGGGCTGCGCAGGTAAGTGCCGAGGGGCTCCCTTCTGTGACCTGGGAGTAAAGCCGCGGAGTAAGGAGGCTAATGGGGCACGAAGGACACAGGGTGTCCCAGGCAGCGCCGCCCTGAGGAGGGAGAGGCGGTGGAAGCAGGTGCGGGATCGAGCCGTAGGGAGCACAGCGCGGGGCTTGTGGCAGGACGCACGCAGGATCCCAGGGTAGAGGAACTTCCAGGCTTGGGGAAGACTCTCCGAAGGGAAGGGAAGCTGACGGAGCCAATGTGAGCGCTGCGGCGCGAGCAGGCAGCGAGTCCCAGACTCGCCAACTTCAGCACCCTGGACAGTATCCCGCCCTTGGTCTTCTAATAAACTTAGCACTGACAGCTTCGACTTGTCCCTTAAGGAAAAACAACTTTTACGGCCCCTCGACTTTGATATTTTAGTTCAGAAGAGGACATATTAAATTTGATTTTGTTCAGGTAGGTATCCTGTGTAAATAATCTGAAATATAGAGGAAATATTTTTGAATAACTTTGTATCTCAACGTGCCTCTTCAGGAATGCGCCTGTTCAAAGACAGTTTCTGAAATACCGATTTAAGGGAGACTCAATATGTTTTGCTGCTGTACAGAAGAGAAAGATTCCATCTCATGGTGTTATCATGAAATGTTTCCAATATAGACATAGTCTCATGAGAATTCCCATGAGCTGTGCCTTGCTTGCCTTCATGATACTAACATCTAAAAGATTTGGAAATATAAAACTGAAAGTCAGCTGTATATGCCCTCCTGCTTTTTCTTTACACTAGAGTTGTTTAAGTGTAATATACATTTTGTATATCATATACACTTGTGAAGATTCAGGTAAACCTTTTTTTCTGGGAAAAAAATTGGTTTTTTATTATTTTAAGTACATCATTTCTCATTGGACTTGTCTGAAGTGTAACATAATAATTTCAAAGTGTATATGGATGTCTTGGTTTTATTGCAACCAGCTTTGAAAGCCAGAAAAGCTGAATGAGAGGCAAATAATTTTTGTTGAAATTCTTGAGATTTATAGCAAGATGAGAAAAATGAGAAAAGATCATCTTTATGAAAATTATGTCAGAATTGCAAAACATTTTAGGTGTTTGTAAAATGTTTATTAATTCTACTCTAATGGGTTGAATATACCTTGGTTCCCATACTTTTATCACACTTTCTTGTGTTTATTTTTATTTATAACATTTTACAATTCTTATGCCTTTTTTTAATAATAAAAGGAACCATAATAGGAAAGCATCCAAGGGTAAAATATGTTCAAATTCTTAATTGCATGGGAGTCCTGGTTTAGGATAGCTAGGCTAAATTATGCAATTATAGAATAATAAAAGCCATGTAGCAAGACTGAAAAATCTCATTTAATACTCTTTTAAACTGTATTTCTCTGTGCTAGAGAAAAACAAGTTTACTTATTTATCTTACAAAAGAGCACATCTTAGGAATAAATCTTTCTTAATCTAAACATCTTGGTTTTATACTACCTGGCTTGACAATGCATCATTTTAGATAGAATGGGGCTTGTGAGATGGGAGGTAGGATAAGACTTTTCCCAGAGATGATGGTATGTTTCCTTTGCTGGCACCAAGGTTCTTAAAGGCATAATTATTTTCTTTACTGAATGGAGCACAAGCAGGAACTCATATGAAATATTTCCATCTTGCGCAGTTTCAAGGCCATGGCCGATCCTGGGAACAGAGGAGGGATCTACCGCCCCTTGAGTCTCACCTGCTCCCTGCTCATTGTGGGAATGTGCTGTGTGTCTCCTTTCTTCTGTCACAGCCAGACAGATCTGCTGGCTCTTAACCAAGCTGATCCTCAGTGCTGGGAATCTTCTTCAGTACTCCTCCTAGGAATGCGGAAGCCTCGAATTTCCAACACAGTTTCAGGTTTCTGGGATTTTATGATCTACCTGAAGTCATCTGAGAGCTTGCAGCATGGGGCATTGTTTTGGGATCTGGCCCAACTCTTCTGGGACATCTATGTGGACTGTGTCCTCTCCAGAAACCATGGCTTAGGAAGGAGGCAATTGGCTGGAGAGGAAGAGAAGATCTCCCCAGTGCATCCACAGCACACAGGGAGAAAAAAAGGTGGTCAACCCCGGGTCCCATGTCTTTTGAAAGGATCAATCAAGTATGAATGTGCTGAATTGTGAGGAAGAGGGAAATGGCTTTAGGGGAATCCATTGCCACACATAGCCTCCTCAGGGGTGAGCCCAAAGAGCGCGCAAGTGATAGGAAGATAGATAGCACTTCCTTTTGTAATTTGCAGTAGCTGTTTTTATCAACATATTGTCCTCATCTTCATACTTCAACAGCAGCAAAGAAGAATCAGAAAGACAAGTAGGAAAAGAGAGGATCCCTAAAATACAATATCAAGGTATAAAGGGATGCCCCCAAATTAACATTATTTTTTTCAGTTAGGCTGAACGTTGGTAGTCATAACCTGTGTTCACTTGCTATGGAATTGGGAAGATTTGAATATAAGCCTGGGGAAGGCTCACAGCACACAAGCTCTTGCCCCTTTTAAATAGAAAAACAAAACCAGAAACAAAAACTAATTGCTTTCATGTAAATGAGAAGGACTCCTTGAGATGTACTTACTTAGTTGATGGATAAATGGTAGAAAAATCAGCTGGCTTGCAAATTCACTCTTCCTTGTTTTTTTGAACAAATTGCAAATAAGTAATTAACTTCCAGCAAGCTGAGTGATTAATTTTTAGAAATCTGGAACTTCCTACAAATTTAGAGATTTTTCACTGAAGTAAATATGGTATTCAAATGCAGTCTTCTCCAGGGGCACTAGAAAAAATATCCTTTATAGAATTAGAAGGAGGGTGAATAAATCACTGTAAGCTGAGAATAACAGCCTTATTCATACTGTTTTTGTTCCTTTTTTGGTGTTGTTTCAACCAATGAGCTTCTAAAGCTTGCAGCAAGGGGTGTTTGGGTGGTAGTAACTATTTATGCACTAGTGGAAAACTGAAGCATAAATAATTTTTGCAGTTGTACATTTGATTGTGAGAACTGTTATATGTTCCTGTAAAAAATCTATTAAAATAGCAATTAACAGTAATAGTTACAGATCAATCTTTTCCCAAGATATTGTAGAACCTTTAAATATCTAGTTTGTTTTACAGTAACAAAAAATATGATTAGCTGATCCATAAAGCCAGATAATCAGTAACAAAAAATATGATTAGCTGATCCATAAAGCCAGATAATCCACCACAATTATTTATAGATAAATTTATTATTTTGGCAAGGGTTATTGTCACTTAAACCAATTTCCTTTTTTAGAGGAAATATTCTTTTAGCAGCTTAGCTACTAAAGCAGAAATACAAAATGACTATTTTTAAATGTTGGTTACCAATATCTTAAAAATATTTTGAACAGAGGCTTCCCAGGCATCAGCATCAGTAAGGACTGTATATTTTCTTCATCTGTACTGTAGGCTCTTTTTTCCATTCTTACTCTACTTAACAGTGGTACTCAAATTACTGCCACTATTTCTTGTTTTTGTATTTTGCACTCACTTTGAATTACTTTAAGTATCTATAGACTAAATGAAAATAATATTTGTTTTCAACTTAACAGGAAAATAATTATCTATAATTATATATTATAATTAATTAAATTAATTATATTATATAATTTAATTGTATATTAAAATTACATATATATATAATCTCAAAAACAGCTTTCAGTTTGCTTGCTTGCAACAGGCTACTATAATAGTCTGAGACTACGTGTAATTTTCTGAGCATACTTCAACATGGCATTTCTATCTTCTTTTTTAAAATAAAAAAGTAGATTTGTCTTCAGCTTTGGAAGTCACTTCCTTCATCTTGCTACAGAGTTGCTATTGACCCAGCTGGTCTGCAAACTTTACTAGGAGTTGCTTTGCAAATATTAGGGGCAAACATTTCACTTTATTGAAGTTATTTTAAGGTTTGACATAAACAATTGTTGCAGACCAGGAAATAAGACTTTCCATTTGTATTGTATAATCAGTCAAAGAGGGTCTTGGGTCAAGAAGACACCCTGTCTGAAAGTTAGTTTCAGGAACATTGAGATTTCATCTCAAGAGGCTTGATTAAATCTCTAGTGGCTCAACTGGGCTCTGGATGTACCTGCACAGATTCTTCACTAATTTTTTCTTTTGTTCCTGGGGAATTAATATTCTACTAGGTTGGGATGGGGGTGAGGGTGAAGAGGTGTTTGTCTCCATAGTTCTCAGGGAAATCACATCATCAGAGCAGAAGGGAAAAACTAAAATAAGTGTCTACATAATACCCGGAAAGGTTCTTGCTATTTTGATGTCTTCAAGTTAAATAGTTTAAATTCACTTGAGAAATGTTGCAATGAATCATGCCTTATTAAAAACACAAAACTCCTATATAACTTTGTATGTTAATATATTTGTTAATATTGAGTCAGCAAATATGAACACAAGAGATATCAAATAGCTACGTAACCTTGGGCAAGTTAATTGACTTATTTAGCTCTGTTTCTTCATCTGAAAATGAGGGATATGGGAAGAATTAGAAGACCCTTAAAGTCTCTTCACATTCTGTGTTCTGAAGTTCTGTGATTCTATAAACAATAAATGTATGAAAAGTGTGGATTTAACTATAGAAAGAATCTGGAAGAGCTTTACTCCAAGGACAGCTTACCGAGCTGAGTGATGACCTAGACATTGTGGTGGGTTATAACTTTAATAAGCAGAAACAGAGGCGATCCAGAAATGAGAATTCCAAAAATTCTGAGGGCCAAAGATATCATCGTTTGAGAAGACTCAAAAGAACATTGTTATTTTGTCTAGAAAGATACAAGCTAACAGCTGAATGCCGAAATAGTCAGAAGGCTGAAGAGGCTATACCCAGGCTTCACTACTAAATTATGATGGATTCTGTGAAGGCACAGAGAGAGAGAGAAATTGATTTAGGAAAAGAGTAGGCTGATAATATCTCCCAAATAGAAAATAACAGAGTTGAGGTTAACACAAGGGTTAGTAAACGCTTCAATACAAATGAAAGGATTTTGAAGTATATCCTTGTTTGTGTCAAAAATGATGATCTCTTCCCTCAACAAATCTTGCTGTGCCCCTGAGAGGAACAGAAAAACTTGCCTGCCTGAGCCTGGCAGTTTGGATGTTCTAGAAAAATTGTGAGTCTTTGCTTTCCTCCGTGACGTGAAAGTTAATATTTAGATTTATAATTTGATGATGTTTGCAGGCAGTGTCTAACTAGCTGGCAAATGTTCATAATGCTTATTTTTTAAACATTAAGCAGAAGAGAAAACAATGCTTCAGAAATATAAGTCAGATTCACAAATGCTTGATTTTCTACTTTACTCACTCCGAGAAATTTTGTAAGCAACACATTAAGAAATTACCAATCTAGAAATCTATTCTAAAGAATCATTCAGAGCTGTAGCCAATTTTGCAGTATAAGGTTCTTCACTGCAATATTATTTATAGCAACAGAAAATTGGAAATAATCTAAATGTCCCATAATAGGGTAATGGTAAACTAAATTATGGTATAAAGTATGTATGTGTAAAACTATGGTTCTCTCTGCAAGATTATATTATGGGTGGTTTAAACATTTTTCTTTATATTTTTATATTAAAATTATATGATGACAATTTTTTACTTTTTTAGTCAGAAAAATATATTTTAATACATATTAATCAAATAGGAAATGTATTTATTATAATCTACTTAATTCATATTATATAATTAAACTTCATAGGGCACAAAGTTTTGCATAAATAAAAATTTCAAATACACCTCTGCAATAAATTTATACAGAATATTAATAGCCGAGTGGCAGAAACAGCAAACATTCTTTTAAAAACCAAGTCATTGATACTTAATTAGCCTGAAAATAATTTGGTGACCTAATGACTAGTTGCTTTTCTCTACTTTCAGGTGTATATCCTCAGCAACCAAGAATCCCTTCCCTAAAGAAGAAAGAGTTGATTGAAGACTTGATAAGCATGCATGCACATAGGAGTGGGTCTAAATTCATTGGAAAAGTGACCAATGTCCTGGAAATAAAGAGAAAGTAAATTGAACCTCAGAGCTAATGCACATCTTGGAATTTAAATATATATATATATTTTTTTCTTGACTACTGATCATTTATTTACTTGAAATGGTGGGAGCATCCAGAGACAACTCTTAAGCCACATTCTCTGAGTACTTAGTTTCATTCTTTTAGGCTGCTAGCATGTTCCTTCAAATGGCGACATTACTGCCAGACCATCCCACTGTCTGAAACAGTTAAAATAGCTTCCAAAGATGAGTAGGGGATCGTGCTACTCAGATTCTTGTATTCATCTTGATCATTGTTTTGGGATGCTTGACATTGTTAATGAACTAGAGTGCCACACATTTAACTTGAATACACTGCATGACTTTGAAATATTAACCACTGGATTGCTTATTAATTACCAGTTATTGGTGGTAGTTACCTGAATTTTGTTTGAAAGAATATTTTTGAATATTTTGAACTGAGTGAAGCAAAAAACAAAACACAAAACTGGTGAATAAAGCATTCTTCTAATATAAACAAAATTAATAAAAGCTCTCGACCCCAAGTAATGTTATTGGAGTCTTTTTATTTCAATATTTAATGTTACCATTAATGATAATCCAAACTCTAATAAAATAGCAGTAGGTATAAATTTTTTCTCAGCATATTTTCTATTGGATTAAATATTAAGATTATAACTGGTTACACTTTACATTGAAAAGAAAACTAAAAATCAAATGAACAGCATTATGAGAAAAGAACCCATAAAAATATTTGCTCTCCAAATGACCAGGCTTGAATGAGGTTCATAGCAAAGAAGTCCAATTAACAAATATATTTGAGTTCCAGACACAATGTTATTTTTATCTCTAATTATGCTCATCTCTCCAACCATTCTATTATAACTGATGGTTGACAACCAGTTTGAATTTCAGATATGTTAGCATTTCACTTGTTTTTCCCAGGTCCAAAGGAAGCCTCAGTAAGTGTTTTCACTGAAGGTTTATGGCCCTCCTTAAGCGAAAAATCTTATCCAAAGGGTTATTATTAGAAGACACAGCTGCATCTGAAGATTAGCCAAATCTTAACAATAGGGGAAGCAAGTCTGGGGAAGGAACTGGGGAGGGGGTCCAGCCTCAGCTTTAACTTGATTAGAAGAATAAGCGCATTAAAAGCTGCCACTCTTTGACTACCATTTCTACAGAGGCTCATGGCTTCGCTTCTGTGCTACTTTCTCTAATGTCTTGCATCATATTCTTAAAAACCATTATATAAACTCATTACCTCTTATAAATCGCTGAAGAGATGCCTGCCCCTTGCTCCTCCCACACCTTGGTACTACACAATAGGGGCTGCCAATTTTTTCTGATGCTTTGTGGGCCATCCAGTCTCTGGGGCAACTAATCAGTTCTGTCTTTGTAGAATTAAAGCAGCTGTAGATAATATGTAAATACATGAGCACGGCGGTGTTCCAATTTTAAAACTTTGCTCGCGGACACTGAAATTTGACTCCATGTCATTTTCAACTGTTACAAAATATTATTCGCCATCTGATTTTTTCATTTTTAAAAAAATGTAATAATTTCACAGCCTGCACAAAACTGGCAGTGGGCAGATTTGGCCTGTGGGCTGTAGTTTGCTGACCAGTGCACTGGGGCATACTTACCAAACTTGTAAGGAACAAGCTGGAATGAAGTAAGAAGGAGAGTGAATATGTTGAACAACAAAACCAAAATAAAAAATTCATGATAGGCTGAAAAGCAAACTCAAAAAGATTAGGATGAGATTGAACAGGGGTAACCTAGTCTTAATCCTACCCAGTTGGACATTATTTCACTCTGGAAACATTACTAGAAGTTATGGATCATAAAAATAAGAGCCCAGAGCCTCTCTGAATGTAATACGGACTGCACATCAAGAAAACAGGTGAAACAATGGAACCATAACAATATTTATTTAGAGAAAGTGTAAGCAGTGGTTAGAGTACAGGCTTAGGAGCTGGGTTCGAATCTCAACTTTGTCAAGTAGTGACCAAACGACTTCAGACAAGTTACTGACCCTCTTTGTGCCTCAGTTGTCTCATAAAAAGAGATATCTACTTACCAGGTTTGTTTTGAGGTTTAAATTAGTATTAATACATACATGGTGCTTAGAAGCTAAGTGCTCTCACAGTCAAAAAATGTTAGCTACTACTTTGGACATTATTAAGTTAAGCATCTATACCCTAATCATACATACAGAGGATGGAAGCACACAAGTACTTTGGCCAAATTCATCGAATGTAGGGTTTTAGTGAGAAACATTCATGTTTTTAAAATAAATTTATTTTGAGATAATTGCTGATTCATATACGTTGTAAGAGATAATACAGAGACATCCTGTATACCCTTCATCCAGTTTCCCTCCATAGTAACATCTTGCATAACTATAGTATAATAACACAACCAGAAGATTGATATTGGTACAACCCACAGAGTTCATTCAGATCTCACCAGATCTGCATGCACTCAAGTGTGTGTCTGGTATGCACATATGTGGGTGTATGTGTGTTGTGTGTGTATTTAGTTCTTTGCCAAGCCTATTCTCCAGCAGGAGCATCTAGATAGAAAATTAGGTCATCAATTTGGTAATTCAGATATTGAAGAAGATAGTTGCATGAATTCCTGTAGATCACACACTTGAATATTACTACCAATGTATTCAAAGAAAGGGCCTCTATTGGAAATGCAGCACATCTGGATTTGACTCAGCTCCTTCTTTCCATTTTCCTCTATCACTCCTCACTCCCAAGGCTTTACTCTGAAGAACTAAGACACATGAGTAGAGACATTAAAAAATAAAATTTTCTTCATGCTTCATGCCAGACTATTGAGAAAGAGGTAGAAGGTTTAGCTCTTTTAGTACAGATTTTGAAAACACGTTTTGTCATCACCACAAGGGGCCTTTGAGCCTGGACTCTTTTTCACTTCAAGTTGGGCAAAGTGATCTGATCAACAAGGGCAGAGAAGGCCCTGCATACTCGCTCAGCTCCACAATACAGGTCCATATTTACTGAAGATTGCAGGTCTGAAAACAACAAACAGGAAAGTCCTTCAGAGAAAGCACCTGTAGGTTCTCAAGCTGATCTTAATAAAGCTCTAGCATAGAGAAGAAATAAAATCCATCTCTCTGCAGTTCCCGATGGCAATGCCCTTTCTCTAAGCTAGCTTGCAAATGAGATGGGTATCATTTACCATGATCAATTACTAATTCAACCAAGTTGTGGGTTCTTAAAGAGCATTTTCCCATAACTTCAAGCACGAATCTGAGTAGCCAGAAAGCCCACTCTAGAGCAGTGGTTTTCAAACTCTGGTGTATGTTAAAATAATCTGGACAGTGTTAAAATAGATTGCTATGTCCCACCCTCAGAGTTCTGATTCAGTATACATGATGGTTAATTTTATGTGTCAATTTGATTAGCCTGTGGTGTCCAGATATTTGATCAAACATTATTCTTGGTGTGTCTGTGAAGGTGTTTCTGGATGAGGTTAACATTTGAATTGGTAGCCAGAGTAAAAGCAGATTGCCCTCCCTAATGTGGATGGACCTTGTCCAATCAACTGAAGGCCTGAATAGAACAAAAAGTCTGAGTAAGAGAATTCCTTCTGCCTGACTGTATTCCAGCCGAGACATCAGTTTTCTTCTGCCTTTGGACTCAGAAGGAAACATCAGCTCTTTCTAAGGCCCGAGCCTGCCTGCTTTTGCATTGGAACTACACATTGGCTCTTCTGGGTCTCCAGCTTGCTGACTACTGATCTTTAGACTTGCTAGCCTCTGTAATTGTGTGGGCCAATTCCTTAAAATGAATCTCATTCTATATCTATATTTACATCCTGTTTGTTCAGTTGCTCTGGAGAACTCTGACTACCATAGTACATCAGGGATGGGGCCCAAGAAATTGTGCTTCTAATAAGTTCCCAGGTGATACGGATGCTGCTGGCCTAGGGAAGATGCTTTGAGACCTCTGCTCTATAGTTACTGATTAATGGTTTGAGTGGTCCCCTATGACCTATTGTAATAGGAATTGTGTTGTAGAAAGCTCTACAATTTGGCAGTTATTAACCAAAAGTTGGATACGCATAATTTTTAAGCTAAAAGTTCCACTTCTAAGAATTGATCCTACAAAGATATTTACATATGAGTACAACGATATATGCTAGAAGAATACTCACCAAAACATTCTTATGATAATAAAAAATTGGGAGCAACTTAATTACACACCAGTAAATAAATTATGGTATACTTATACCCTGGGATATTATGCAGCACTTAAAAAATGACACTGCTCAATGTCTAAGATATTTTGTCAAGTGAAAAAAGCAAAACAAGTACAACCTAACTTATGTTGAGAAAGTAAAGACACATATATGCAAAGAAAAAAGTCTGAAGGAAAAACTGCCAACATTTTTTACCTCTGAGAAACAGGTGGCAGGGAGTGAAGGACATGATGATGAATTCATTTTTGAAAAACATGTGCACTTAGGCATTTTAATTTTACAATGAGCATGCTGTATAATATTGTTTGTATAATTAAAAAAATAAGATCACAGGAAATAAAAACATGTAAAGGCTTAGTTTGTTATACACTTTAGTTACATGATTTATTATGGCTCCATCTATGCTGTTTTCTGTTGAACATAAGAGGAGAGGGTTCATGTCTTTTTTACTGTCTATTCTCTAACACTGCCCCAGAACTACAAGGACCTTGAATAAATAATATTTTATTGCCTGAATAAAATACCTTGTCCAGAGGCAAACTTATTTTAGGATATTCTATTCCTCAGCCCACAGTTATAAAAACTTTAAATACAATAAAGAAATAGAGAAGCAATAATTCATTTCATACATCGGTTCTTTTTTTCTTGTTTGGTTGTTTTATTTTTAAGCTCTAGTCCCTTGAAATGTTAAAACTAGCCAAAGATATGCACCTAACACCAAGCATGTTGCTTGGCATAAACTTGGAATTCCATACATATAGGGACTGAATTAATATAGCATATAGTCAGAGGCCTAGTGAGATGTTAGATAGACAAACCTGTGAAATCAACAGTCCAGAGGAAATCACAATGGGAGAATAATTCACTTGAATGTAGTTAACAATCTATCTGGTCTCTGAATGAACTTGGGATGTGAGAGAAGGCTATCAGAATGATGGGTATAGAGGTTTAAAAGTATTAGATTATTTACTCGATGATTACTCTTCTGGCAATTGAAATACTGAGCCCATGTCTTCCTTACAATAATAATTAATGAAGCAAACCAATATGCATTGAATATCTTCTCTGGACTAAGACCTTGAGCTCCAGATTGTACATGTTGACTGCCACTCTGATATTTCCATCTGGATGTCTCCAAGCAATTCACACTTAATGTGTTCAAAACAGAATTCTTGATTTGCTGAACTCCATCTCAGCTTTCCCAGCTTTCCTTATAGCAATAAGTGTATGACAATCTACCAAGTCCAAGCTGCCACCACCTGCCCTTCTCCAAGCCATTTTCTACACAATGACAAAGTGTTTTAAAAACATAAATTTACCCCTTTCAAAATGAATGCCCAGCATCAAGCACAGCTCTTGGCACATAATTAAATCTTGATGACTATTTGTTGAATGAATGAATGAATGAGTGAATGAAGGATGAACCAAATAGACATTTTTTTCTACCTTCATGGAGCTTAATGCTGGAACTCTTGTGTATCTTTTCCCATCAAGAAAAAATTACTTCTACTTTTTCATATATATATGTGTGTGTGTATATATATGTACATATATATATCAGAGAGAGAAAGATTCACTAAGCGTTCAGTATATATCCTTAAGATTCCCAGGCAGCATTTGAGAAGTCTACCTTCTAAATAAGTGAGATAAAGATCCAGTGTTGAACTTCTCTTACCTGTGGTTGCTAAAGCACTGCTCCTTATTTTTCTACAACCTGCTAAAGTCCAAACTTTATCTTCTGATTATTTAAAATAATAGTTTAGATGATGGTTGCAGGTGGGGAAGAAAGGAACAGGAATAATTCTCCCACACCCCCACCCTTAACCATGCCCTCCTAATCCCATCATCACTCCCTCGTCTTCCCTTCTCATCCTTGAAACCTACTGTGGTAAACGGATGGCAAAGAGGGATGGAAGAGAAGTCGGGGAAAGAATTTCAGAGATGTAAGTAGGAAATTTCTCTCAGAAAGGGAAAGAAAATAATTTAATGAGAAAGTAAGACTAGAGCATTACGGTTTGTTTTTTTTTTTTTGTCACCACAGAAGCAAGTAATGTTAGATGCTCTTTCAAATCTAATTCCTTTACTGCAAATTTGAACAAAATGTTTGCTACTGATTTTCAGTCCAACATTTGGAATTTAAAAAGGTTTGGGGAACCCCTTCTACACACTTTTTCTTTTCCATTAAGCCCTCAGGGTGTCCTGAAATCCTATTATCCTAGATCTTGATATTGAAAGACTCTATTCAGTTAATGTCAACAACTGCCCCCAAACTGACCATCATGCTTGCCGTTTTCGTCTCATTAAGTCTTAGGTCATATAAAGTTCATCTCAATTTCCAAAATGTGTTGACTCCTTAGCAAAGCTCCAATTCAAAAGGCTAGTCAGTTACTAGGATAATCACACACTGGGTGAAAATGTTGACAGTCTGAGCAAATCTTAGTATATTACAAACAATAGATCTTTCTAATTTTTCCAACAATTCTCAAATTAAAAAATAAAAAAACAGGGGCAGTAAAATAATTAGAAACTTCCTGCTGTTATCTGATGCATCTGTAACAGAGATAGAAATAAAACAAAAATGACCAATACCTTAAAATTTAGTTTGTTTGCCTTTCCACATCTTCATATGTGTGGTTATCACATTTCTGTCTCTGATTACGTTTGCTGTGATTTTGATAAGCATACATAAATTATGGGGTGTATTTTTATAATCCATATTGCCAGTGGCTAAGTAGAGTTTACAAACAGAATCATATTCAATACCTGATTGAATAAGGATACCAACTTAATAAGAAATATTTGAGTGAAGAATGGCAATGTTTAATAAATGTAGATATTAGCCATGAAGATTAACATAGATTCTATGCTTAAAAGCCTCAAAGAAATAAAACTGGTATAAAAGAAATGACTATAAATTTAAATCTTGTCGATTAGTACTCACTGAATTATCACAAAGTATACAATGCAGTATAATAACAAAAAGGGAAAGGTGTACTTCCCTGCTAATATCATAAGCACTTTTCTATAATAATGCATACTACCTACAGAAGCATCTCAATGGTTCTACTTAAATTGTAAATGGAAGCAGAGGTAAATTTTTTGAAAATATATTTTTTATATTATCTACAAGATTGGATAATGCTAACTGCATATTTATACATTATTGCATTATCTGAATTTAAAAATAAACTTTGCCTTTTCATGATTTCCCTTTAAATGATATAATGATGGGTATATATATAGATACAGATACATTTATATGTATAGACCTTGATAAAGTTACTTAAAATATGCATGGATCTTTTAGGTATCAAACTGCATGCAGTGCTGGGATATTGTCTCCCAAATATGTGTAGTAGGCCTAGTCTATTAGGAATCTGAAATGTACAATATAGCCTACTACATTTGTGAGGGCTGACCCAATACAATATTTTAAAAATCAACAGCTTTCATAAACCCAATTGGAGAAACAAAAACAAAAAATAAAAATGAGATGAATATGTGAAATCCTAAAATAGTTTCTAAAATAAAAGTCAAATTTTTATGTGAAATTTTCCTAAAAAGGTCAAGTGGATATTGACTTTGCTTTGAATACTCATCATGACCCCACTGATGTTTAGATGGAAATAAGTGGGTGGAATCTTGTGTTGGCCTAAGAATCAGGCACAAGGAGTTCTCATACAGTCTTTGTCTCAGGCAGCCTGAGCATGCTTCTGGTATCTTTGTGATCTCGTTTTCTCTAATACAGGATTATAATTCCAACTCTCGTCACAGTAGATATTTTTAGAATCACCAAGTAATTACTTCATTGACTTGGCTCTACCAAGTTCAATATATAACTGACATTATCATGTTCCCATTTTATAGCTCACCAACTATTATGGGCTGAATTGTGTCTCCCTCCCCAAAGTCATATACTGAAGTCCCACTCCCAGTATCTCCAAATGTGACTATATTTGGAGATAGATTCTTTAAAGAGTTAATTAAATTAAATGGAGTTTATGTGACTGGATCCTAAACCAATATGAGTAGTGTCCTTACAAGAAGAGGAAATTTGGATAGGGACATGACAGAGGGAAAATGGTATGAAAACAGAAGGAGAAGACAGCCATCTACAGCCCACGGAGAGAGGCCTCAGAAGACACCAACGCTGCTGACACCTTGATCTCAGACTTCCAGCCTCCAGGAACGTAAGAAAAAAATTTTTTAAACTGTTTAAACCACCTGATCTGTGATACTTCATTATGGCAGTCCTAGCAAACTAATACACCAACTCAGAAATATTTTGGGAAGGCCTTCTTTGATGCAGAAACACATGAGAATGTTATCCTTGTTTTATCACCAGTCTCTATATGATCACTCCAACATAAAAGATCTTACACTTTCTTAAAAAGAAATGGATACAGATATAGATATATTAAGATGACAAAATACTCTATAAATAAGACAATGTCACTGTAAAACAGAAGAAATAGCTGTAATAAAGAAGTATTAATAAAAAGAGCCTTTAGATTTAACAATGAGACATAGCTTATGAAGGTGATGATGGTATTACTAATAATACAGAGACCTTAATCAATTATCTAGAAAGAGAGCATCATTCTTACTCCCATTTTTAAATGGTAACATCAGGCTGCCCAGTTATATATGTTTTAGTACTATTGATAATAACAATTGCAATAACAAAATAATAGGTATTTATTGAATTCTTGGTATGCACCAGTTGCTATACTAAAACTTCATATGGCTTATCACTTTTAATGCTCACAGTAACCCCATCAATTAGGCAACACTAGAAATCAAGTTCAGACAGATTACTAATGTCCAAAAGACTCACAACTCCGTTACTCACTAGATGAATCATAGCTGTAGGGCTAATACAGGGCTATAGAATCAAGTGTTTTAAAAGGCAGCCTGACTCCCTGGCCATCACTATCTCTAGGGATTGTGAAAAATCTTACCTGAAGGCATTTCTAGAGTGAAGGCATGCGTGAGTTTTGACAACAATTCTTGCAGTTCCTCTTCCTCCAGCTCATCCTTTCCCTCCTGGATGTTAACTGCCCCTTTCCTTTCCACAGGTGCCAGGGCAGGACTGTTCATTTCAGTAGGAGCAATTTGGGAGGTGTCCTGCAGCAGTCCTTCCTGGGAACTGGATAGGGAACTAAAGATTTCCTTCGATGTCTTTTGTGCTTGGCTTCGTGCCCTGGTGCTTTGCGTTGACCCTGGCTGCAAAATGGCCTCTGGTGATTCTGAGTTTGGTAGAACATGTTCTGCATGTGCTGGACCTTGGTAACTTCCGTCAATCACAGTGGACTTAGGAAGTGTTTCCTCTTCTGAACGATCCTCAGTGGCACCCTTGATCTGGGAAGACTCTCCTCCCCTCTGTAAACTTTCTTCACCATTTCCATGGTCACGCTTGGCAGCCATATTTTGCCAGGAAGATGAAGGACGAAGGGGCTGCAACACTGCCTGGATAAAGAAAACTTTATTTATGAAGAAATGAACATTTATCTTACTTTTTCATTATGCATTAAATTTTAATATTCCAATAGGAAATTTTAATGCAAGATTTTCTTTTTTGTCTCTAAATACATTGCTATTAATTTTATTTTATGCTGTTGATTCAATGTCAACCTAAAGGTAGAACAGCTCAGATTCTAAAATATCACAGGGAATAATCACAAGGAATTTGGGAAAATGCTAGGTTCTGAAAGCTCAGGTTCTAAAAATATCATAAGGAATATCTGAAAATGTCAGGATATCTTGGATTGATAGATAAAAAGTATTACAATAAAACATTCGTAATGATCTATTTAGGTAGGTATGTTGTGAGGGGTTTCATAATAAGCCATAGGAATAAAATCTGGGGGGTGTGCTCTCCACAAAGCACAGCCCTCAAAGTGTGGTCCACAGACTCCTGGAGGTCCCCGAGACCCTTTCAGGGGTCCATGAGGTCAAAATTAGTTTCACAGTAACACTTAGAGGTTATTTGCCTCTTCACTGTGTTGACATTTGCACTGATGGTGCAAAATCAATAGTAAGTAAAGCTAAAGTTGTTGTTGTTTACCGCACATCAAGGCAGTATCACCAAGCAGTGGTAGTAGTGATGGTATTCTTACCATCGTGCACTTGCAGTTAAAAGAAAGGCAGTTCCTCTTAAGAATATCCTTGATGCAGATGAATGGATAAAGAAGATGTGGTATATATACACAATGGAATATTACTCAGCCATCAAAAGAATGAAATAATGCCATTTGCAGCAACATGGATGGACCTAGGGATGATTATGCTAAGTGAAGTCAGAGAAAGACAAATGTCATATGACATCATTTATATGTGGAATCTAAAAAATAATGATACAAATGAACTTATTTACAAAACAGAAACAGACTCACAGACATAGAAAACAATCTTATGGTTACCAAAGGGGAAGGGGGGGAGG
Organism: Balaenoptera ricei; assembly: GCF_028023285.1. Taxonomy (NCBI): domain Eukaryota; kingdom Metazoa; phylum Chordata; class Mammalia; order Artiodactyla; family Balaenopteridae; genus Balaenoptera; species Balaenoptera ricei. The sequence goes on from NC_082645.1 coordinate 92,209,524, forward strand.
GATAAATTAGGAGATACACACGACTGTAAATAAAATAGAGAAACAGCGAGGGCCTACTGTATAGCACAGGGAACTATATTCAATATCTCGTAATAACCTACATGGAAAAGAATCTGAAAAATAATATATGTATTTATGTATAACTGAATCACTTTGCTGTACACCTGAAACTAACACAACATTGTAAATCAATTATACTTCAATAAAAAAGAAAAAAAAGACTATTCTTGAAGGTGTAGCAAAAATTCTTATTTTTCTTAGTAACACATGTCTTCTTAATATTATATGTGATGAAATGGGAAGTATGCATAAAACACTTCTTATGTTTACTGAAATATAAAAGTTTCCTCTTGTGCAAAAGAATTAGACGGGTATTTGGCAAACATTTTTTCAAAAATGAATGAAGCGAGACTGTGACAGTAAGGAAAGCAATGATATGTGTTGCCAAGCTTAACAGTTGAGCTTTTAAGCAAAAATTAGAATTTTGGAAAACTTGCATCCACTACCATGAGCTTGCTTGTTTTCCAATTCTTAAAGACTTTTCTGATGAGATTCACGGTAGTATTAATGAATATGATTTTTTATGATTTTTTTAATGATTCTTTAAAATCTTGTATAATGAAATGGGTGAGCATTAGGAAGTTCGACATAGCTTGGTGAACTTCCAAATGACCAATGTATGATGGTATAAAATCATGCCAGGATAGAAGATTCATTCAAAAAGCACAACAGAATATTGTATTTTAATGAAACAGGGTGTGAAAGAGATATGGTTTCAGATTCAATACTGCAACCATCCTTTAAGAAACAATCATTTATCACGTTTTGGTGTAGTATCAAAGAAGAAGATCGCCAATTATCTGAAAAGGCTATTAAAATACTCCTCTCTTTTTCAACTGCAAATCTGTGTGAGGCCATATTTTTTCATATTCTTCAGCCAGAACATCTTGCAGCAGAACAAATGCTGAAGCAGTTAGGAAAAATCCAGCTGTCTTTTCTGAGGCCAGCCATTAAAGAGATTTGTAAAAAACGTAAAACAATGCCAGTCTTCTAATTAAATATATATAAATATATATAATTACTGTTTAAAAATGTTCCATATATAATGGGTTTATTATTTTCATTTTCAAATTAGTTAATACATTTATTTTAAAACCGCTTATTGGTTTTAATTTTGATTAGGGTAAACAGCAATAGATATAACCCACAGAAGCTCCTTGGGATCCTCAAAAAATTGTAAGTCTCTAAAAGGGATGCTGAGACTAAAGGTTTAAGAATCAATGCTATAAAGAACCTCTTTGCCCCAGGTCTGTTGTTTCTAATTCGTACTGATGCTGTTCTCTCCCAATGGCACTTCCTTCGCAAAACTGGAAGATATCATCTGGCTGGTGAAAAGGGGAGTTGGTCAGGGTATGGAGAGAAGAGGGAAAGGGAAGAGGCTGATCAGAGTGAGGTGCAAAGGCTCAGGCTGCAGCCGACCCTCAGCCAGAAGATTCTAGGTCAGACTTCCAGATGGCCCAGAGTGTCTCCCACGTTCTATACCTGTAGATTCTGTCCCATTAGCTGTAGCTTCGTCCACAGACTGTCCTGGTTGGTTGTGAGTTCGTGAATCTTTGTTTCAAATCTGCAACTTTTTTCTTCCTGGCAGGCATATATGGCTTGCAACTTGTCTTTGTATTGGTTTAACTGTTTTCTAAGGAGGCTGCAAAGAGGACAGGTCTGAGTGGGTTGGAAGGGCAAGAGGTCAGCACAGCAAGATGCAAGAGCCCTAGCGAGATGTACTCCGGGTCCTCTCTGGAAGAAGATGCCGGAGTAGCCTGTGCCTCGACTATTACCTAATATTGATCAATCCTGCTTTAAACTGTTTGTTCACCATGTACAGCTGTCCTTCGTGTCTATTATACACACAATTCCCCCAAGAATTTCATTGGTTTTAGAGGTGTTTTCAAAAACTCATCATGCATGTTATGGATTACTTTTGACGGCATACCTTCAGCAGCTCCTTAAATGTGAATATTGACTTTATTCATTATCTTTTTGTCCAGAAACACTCCATTTAGAATGATAGCATACATGTCATGGCTAAATACCTAACACCGGACCAAGACCACAGGGAGGGAACAATGGTGCAATTTGTGAATTGTGGGTCTTGGCTTCTCTTCCTAAGTCTAGTTGTTCATTGGTTTCAGAATGAACCAAGTAGTCAGGGTAATTCTTTTAAAACATGAGGCAGAGGACTTCCCTGGCGGTCCAGTGGTTAAGACTTCGTCTTCCAATGCAGGGGATACGGGTTCCATCCCTGGTCAGGGAGCTAAGATCCCACATGCCTCGCGGCCAAAAAACCAAAACATAAAACAGAAGCAATATTGTAACAAATTCAATAAAGACTTTAAAAACGATCCACATCCAAAAAAAAAAAATCTTTAAAAATTTAAAGAAAAGAACAACAAAGAAAACCCATAAATCAGATCATGTTACTCCTCTGCTCAAAGCCCTCCAATGTTCCCCTCCTTATTTAGAATAAACCAAAGTCCTTATAGAGGCAGCCAAAGCTGAACAAGATGGCCAAGACCCTCCGCTTCCCTCCCTGACCTCATCTCTGCTTTCTCTTACTCACTGTCTGCCCTTCAGCCACACAGAGCTTCTGGCAACTCTTCGAACACACTGGGCATGTTCTCCCCTCAGAGTTGGCTCTTTTGGCCCCCAATACCTGGAATCCTCCTTCCCCCAGGTTCTTGCTCAGCCCATCCCCTCATCTTTAAGTCTTTGCTCACCATCATACTCTCAGTGAGGCTCTCCCTCATTGCTCTACTTGAAACTGCAAACCAGAACCCCCAACTTCGCCTCCATCACCTCCCATCTCCTTCCCTAGTCCTTCCCATCTCCTTGTCTCCATGGATTTTTGCCATGTCTAATTGCTACAGCACATGATGCGATCTTAGATTTTGACTTAGTCTCGAGCCTTCAGACTTCTGGACAGTCACTTTATATGACATGCTACCTGTTTTACTTGTTATTTTACTTATATCTTACTTACTCTATTACTAATTGTTTATTGTCTCTTTATTCTGGCAACTTTTTTTCTGTTTTGCTTCTTGCCATATCCCCAGGCCCATGCCTAAAATAGTTCCTGTTACAGTGTATGTATACAGTGAAAGTTGGCTTTCTAAAGTACAGTCTTATTCTTTGACCAGTGCGGTTGTCATATTTGTGGAAGTTGTAGAAATTGGCTCCCTGGTAGGAAATGTAACAGCATTTCTCAATGTTAGAGCCTTTGAAATTCTTAATTGCCACAGATCTTGGAGAGGTCTTGCAATTTAGCTGGGGCTCCTATCCAAAGCAGGCATCTCTAAAAGATGGCCCTCAAACTTCCAGGTAGTCACACAGGTGAAAGAGGAGTCTGATTCTAAAATCCTTGATTGTAATCAGAGTTTCAAGTACTTCTTTATGATGGACTTTTCAGAAAGGAGTCAGCCCAGGGATTTTATATAGCAGACAACAAAGAAACATTCTCAGAAGGCCTCTCTAGATAGTATTTTCTATACTTAGAGTGTTGTGCTTGTTATGACCAGTAGTGACATCAGTTTATCTTTCTCCCATGCTGTCTATCACTCACATCCCCTTCCTCCTTTCTGGCCCATCCACCATGTTTGAACATCTAGAAGACATGCGTTCCCATCCTTCCACAATCCAGGTGAAAGTAAGGAAAGCCCTATCAGAAGTGCAGCTCTTTTCTACTCTGTTGTTTTGTTTGTTTGTTTGTTTTAATGGAGAAATTCTCGGAGAGTCTCCAGTGAACATGATTTACCCAATGCCAATACTTCCAGCAACTCGAAGCCCCATACTTTCAAGGTAAATATCCACTGTTAACAAAACAGTTCAGATTATTTGAGAAATAATTCCTTTCAAATGATCTGAAATCTGTCTTTCTAAACTTTTACATCTTTACATGTAGTTCTGCTTCCTGGAGCTAAGGAGCTTGAATCTCCCATGTACCAGGTCTTCAAATACAACACAAAGGCAAGTTAATTCACCAGGCGAGTTAATCACGCACAGAGCAGTGGAACATTACTTTTCTTGATCAGCACCTAGCATAGAGTAATAAATAGATAACTAATAATTGAATGATACTCTTTCTTGTAATGTAGTCTGAGACTGCATTGCTTTTTAAATCATCAGTGACAAATTGTGGGCTGTTACTGAACTTACAGTTGACTATGTATCTGAGGTCTTTCCACGCTCTTTGTTGTGAACCTGGGCCTATAATTGTAGGATTTGCATTTAATCTTTTGAAATTTGGTCTTTATTAATTGCCCCACTATTCCAGACTATGATATCTTAGTGATTCAAGACTGTCATTTAGCTTATTATCTATGCCTTTTGGTATCATGTCACACACATTTGAGAAGCATGCTTTCTACTATTTTATCCAAGTCATTGATTAAAAATAATGGGGCAGACAAGAACAAGGATAAAGCCTTCACATAGATTTTACTCACTAATCAGGCTCACACTGGTATTCTTTGTGTTGATAAACACCTTACTAGGAGACCAATGGTGTATGTAGTGGGTATGAATTATATAAAAGGGAATCATCTAGTTTAAAATAATTGTTTGAGGTAATTATTTTAAGAATTAAGTTTTAAAGAATTAAATTTCAAAATTTCCTTTTTATTTCTACATTTAAGTTTCAAAATTGCCTTTTTATTCCTATACTATTTTCCTTAATTTTATTTCTAATTTATTTTTCTTATACCATGGAAAAGATCAAAATTGTTTTTAACATTTAAATTATTATTAAATTACTTTAAAAGTGTTATTAAGCTTCTTTTCATGAGTTATCACAGAAATTTTAAATGTTCGTTATCTTTCATACCTTTGCATTATGAAGCACATCTCATCATATATATATATATACATACACATATATATTAGATGATCAATAAATTTATTGATGACCTATTTTTATTTTAATACATATTTATTAATATATATTTACTCATTAATTTATTGAGCATCTACTAGATACCAAGCATTGTGCCTGCAAAAAAAGGTCTCCCTCAGGGGGACCTTCTTATTGAGGAGCCAGGAATTTTCTAAAAGAATGACAACATGATACAGGAACTCAAGGGATGATTAGTCCTGGGACTTCCCTGGTGGTCCAGCAGTTAAGACTCTGTGCTCCCAATGCAGAGGGCCTGGGTTCCATCCCTGGTCAGGGAACTAGATCCTGCATGTCACAACTAAGAGATCCCGCATACCACAACTAAAGATCCCGCTTGCTGCAACTAAGACCCGGCACAGCCAAATAAATATATTTTTTTAAAAGGAATAATTAGTCCTTTGAGACACAATAAGATGGTAGACAGTTTCCAGCCAGCCTAGTAAATCTTCGAGAAAGTTAGATACTGTTGGAGAAATGTACTGATTTATTTTAGAAGCCGTAAGACACACACAAGACACACACAATACTTCACTGAAAATGCTTAACCAAATTTCAAGGAATAAAATCACTCAATCAAAACCCCAAACTTAATGTAATTATCTGGGTGGTTTTAGTTATACTTAACTACTCAAATAGAGTCAAAGCCCCCTTTTACCTTCATACTGGAACCATAGCATTTCTCTGTTTAAGGAATGTCTTCCAAATTAAAGAGAAAAAAAGAGCACTGTAAAAACTTTGTAGAATTTCTTCCTCTAAAAGCGAAGCAAAATGCTATTGCTGTGTCTCTGCTGTTGGTATTTGTTCACACGTGGTTCCTACCTTCTGTCCCTATGGAGAGCATTAATGGATTCGTGAGTCCTCCACAGTTCATTCCTAATGCTGACTATGGTCTAGAGAAGCGGGAAATAGAGAAAATAAGTTTTTGGGTTGAATTTAATCCATATTCCTAAAAATTCATAATAACATGATAATGATATTTCAAAAAAATTTCTTTTTCAAAAAGTGACTGGTGTTCATATGCTCAAAGTGCAGTCACACCATCTTATTTTTATGAGACACTTTTCTTAAAGATATGTAAACATGAACAAGATTTTTAGATTTAAAAAATAAGTCACAGTAGTCTTTTGCCCCAGTTAGGCTGCTGCTCAGAACGTCTCCTTCTCTAAAGCATCTGCAAAAAGCGGTTGGGTTATTTTATTTCTCTTGGCTCAAGAAATCTTTCACTTCTACCTTCCACCTTCTACTGAGAGTTCCTTATCTTTCCATTGCTTGTGTACTGGGAATTATGGCTGAAAAGGACTTTACCCTTATCTGTAATATTTTAACTTTCTATAAGGCAAACAGATTCAGGTCTTATTTGTATAATTAAAAATGTTTTTTTTTAATCAAAGAAAGAAATGTATTACATACAAAAGATAGGCTGTAGCAACTTTAAAAACGAGAAAGAGGTGACAGGGAGTAAAAAGAAAGTGAAAAAAAGGAGGGAAAGCAAAACCTCTTTTAAATTTCTTGCCTCAGAACAAAGCAATGTTAAAGTGAAACAAACTGTCGCATTGTGAAAATGGCTTTTTTTCTTCTTTTATTCGAAGCAGGAAATGGAGCAGATCTTCATTTGTCCCCGCGCGAGTAACTCCTGCTCTCTGCCTGGCACTCCAGCCAGAGGCATTCTTGGATGTGCAGTGAGGGGTGTCTGAGTGGTGCAGCTGCATGAGCTGCTGATGAAAACGCACACAGACCTGAAAAACCTCACCCAGAGGCAGCGCACAGGCTGCTTCTTCCTGGGCGGTCACAAGACTTACTCTCCTTTTCACACTTCTACCAGGAACAACTGCAATATGAGAACTCTAATTTCTCTTTGATGATTGAGAAACATCACAGATGATCGTATTTTGAAGACCTCCCTTAGGATCTGACTGTACTGATTACAATGACGAAGGGACACCTACAAGTGGAGTTGCACACGGGAGGGCAAGTCAACAACTGATTGAAAACATGATAAAGGAGTTGCAGACTGTACGCTTAAAAAAAACAAAAAACAAGAAGCATTTCTAATTCCTTTGATGAAAAAAATTTCACTGGGTTTTTTTTTTTAAAGTTTCTTCCCTCTTATGTTTCTTTCACTTTCCTCTCTCATCTCTTCCCTTTGAAAATTCCTGAACATTTTCTTTATGTACGGATGAACTAATTTTCCCTTTTTCCCTACTTTTTAATTACATCGAATCTTAGGATACTGAATAGTCAAGTTAAGGTAATTGTGGGCAGAAGAAAGCCTTGTCTGTAAGTAAGCTATATTTAGAAGTTTCGGGCAGAGACTTAATACCTATGGACACTGGAGTAATTTAAAAATATCAAAGTTGAATTCAGCTTCCCTTTAGGATGTAGACTTGGGAAGAGTCCCTTCAAAGCTAAACTTTATCCATTAATTGTGCCTTAATTGTTCTTTTCCCCTTCAGACTCACCTGACGATGTGTGCTACTGCCGTTGGTTTGTTGAGCCAGAGATACTCTTTGAGGTATTTGTTTGAAGGCCTCTGTGGTTGTTGTTTCTACTGGTCTAGTTGGACTTACATACCTTGGTGCTTCAGATCTATTGTACTGAATGGAGAGCCTGTTATAAAAGTAGAATTTTATGAGCGGTTGTAATAATTTTTAATGATCAGGTATGACATTGAGGAGAGCCTTTTTAGAAAATGTCAAATCAGCTATTCGATTTAATATCCAAAAATAGCAATAAAGTAGTTCAACTTTTTCCTCTGTGATCTTTTCCAACTACTTAGTTGATATAGAGCGAATTAGCCAATAATAGGAACAAAAATTCCATTTCCCTCCTTCTTGATAATCTAGAAATGAGAATGCAGAGAAGTTCAGGGATGACTACAGAAAATTCCCCAGGTCATCTCGTCCAGGTCAGATACTAGGTGTTCTAAGTGCAGATGTGTGTTTATTATGTCATATCTAAAAGAGCGTAGAATAGAGTAGACTAATTTAAGGTCAGGCATATCCATTTTATACAATTCCATTTAATTTCGTTCCCTTATTCAAAAACTATTTGAAGCATCTTACCATCTTGAGTTATTGCAGATAAAAAGACTTTTTTTAAAAAAAAGCAGAGAACTCCCTGCTCACAGAGACTTTACATGTAATGAACAGACAAATACACAATCATTTCTGACATAGTGCGATTATTTCTACAGAATGCAATGAGAGTATAGGGAAAGAAGCGATTACTCTGGTACACTTTAATTATGTGTTTAAGGAGTGGGCACTTTGGGGTAGAAAAAAGCGTAACCCATGACTTCTTTGTCACACAGCTTCTGAGTAACACACTCTATTCCTACCCCGTCTCAAATCATTTTAACACCTTGGGGTTGTTCAACACCATTTTCTGCATTCATACAGATGCTTGCAAACAGCAAAATACATATTGAATTTGTTTTTGAAACAAAAATGGCATCATTCCATACACATGATTCTGCCACTTGCCTTTTTCTCTTAATGTATGATGATGAATGCCCTCTAGTGTAGTAGATAGGTGCTAAAATTTGTCCTTAAGTAGATTCACTATGTTCTCTTGTATGTTGTATCGTATATAATCGACCATTTTTCTACCAGTGGATCTTCAGTTTGTTTGTTTGGTGCCCCACCCTCCAATGCTACAATGTTTATCTTATTTTCTATGTAGTAGTGCTCTTATTCCTATAGGACAGAGTTCCAAAAATGGATCAAGGGCCAAATCTTGTGTACATTTTTATGTTTAGTAGGTACCATTCTTCTAAAGCCAATCTCTCCACATGTGCATAGATTCCATCCCCCCTTGGCTGCCGAATGACATTGCTCCAACAATTCCCCTCTCTTGCACCAGATCATCAAGTTTTCCCGTTACAAACTCATCCCCTTCAGTATACTAACATGCTGTTATTTTCCCCATCATAACCAAACATTCTCTTAACTTCAGATACTCTACTACCTACACTATCTCTTTGTTCCCTCTATAGTAATAAAAAAAAAATCCTGGAAAGAATTTTCTTGTTTGGTATCTTGAATTCCTCAACTCCCATTCTCTCTTAAACTGCCTCTGGTCTGATTTTTTTCTACAACCACTGTCCTACAATACTCTTTTTGATGTCATCAATGAGTTCCTCAGTGCTAAATCCAAAGGTCAATTCTTACTTCACCCAGCAGCAGCATTTGACAGTGTAGATCATGCCCTCCTCCCTGAAACACTCTCTTTACCCGTCTTCCAGGATTCCTCATTCTTGGTTTTCCTCTTACCTCATCCATCACTCTTTCTCAGCCTCCCTTGCTGGTTTTTCACCTTCTCTCCAACTGTGTCATGTGGAGTGTCCCATGGTTCAGTTCTCGGTTTTCCTCTCTTCTCCATCTACACTGTCTATTTGGTGATCTCATACAATCCCATGGCTTTAAAAACCATGTATGTCAAAAATTCACAAATCTGAGCTCCAATAGACTTTCTCCCACATTCCAGACACGAATAGAAAACTGCCTACTCAACATCTCCATGTGGATGTCTAAGAGACATCTCAATCTTAACATGTTCCAAACAGAACTCCTGATCTTCCCCTATGATCCTGCTCCACTGAAAGCCTCCCCCATTTCAGATGATAGCAACTTTATCCTTCTACTTAATGTAGCACCACCATGACCATACATCTAGTATATGCACAAGAATTGACCTCTAGATCTGAGGAAGAGAATATAAATTTTATTAATTGATTCAAGTATATAAGGAAACCTAATATGTGACAAAGTTGGTAACTCATTTAAGTGGAAAAAGATAGATTGGCTATCCATCTGAAAGAAAGCAAGCTAAACCTTTGCTAAAATAAATTTCAAATCGGTTGAACATTTAAATTAAAATTCAAAATAGAAACATTAGGAAAAATTTAGGAAAATATTTATATAGCCTTGCTTCTACACTGCCCCCTTTAGGCTATTGTCAATATTTCCTCCTTCGTTCCATTCAGCCACACTAGCCTCCTTGCTGTTCCTTGGAGCTGCCAGGCACACTGCCACTTTGAGCTGGCTGTCTCAGTTAGCAGTATGCTTTCGCAGGTACCTGTAGGATTCACTCCCTCACCTCCTTCAAGGCTTTGTTCAAATGTCACCTCTCACTGAGGACCACTAAGACCACTCAATTTAAATTTGCTACCAACACTCCCTCTAAGTCTGGCTCTCTCTTACCTGGCTTTTCTTTTACTTTAGTACTTTTAACTTCTAATATATTATTATAATTCATGTATATGCCTATTGTTAATTGTCTAGTTTCCCCAGTAGAATGAAAGCTCCATGAGATCTTCATCTCTTTTGTTCCCTGATATATCCCAAGGGCCTAGAAGAGTGTTCACTAAAGATTTATTGAATGAATTATTTTTCAGATTATTTTCTGAAAAGTCTATAGCCATTTGTACTTCAACCAAATGTCAAGAGCACCTAATTTCTTCCATGTTCACCAGCACTGGACGTTATTCATTTACTCTTTGCCATTCTGATAAAGAAAGTGATAATATATCATTGTTCCTTTAACTGGCATTTTTCTAACTGCTAGTTAAGATGAGCATATTTTTGTGTGTTTAATGGCCATTTGGAATTCCTCTTCTGTGATTACCTATTTATATATTTGGAGTATTTTCCTCTTCGCCCTCGCTCTCCTCTTCCTCATTTTCTTCTTCCTTATTTCCGTTTCCCTCTCCTCTTCCCCCTTCCCCCTCTTCTTCCTTCTTTTCCTCTTCCTCTTCTTCGTCTTCTCTTTCTCCTTCTTCTTCTTTTTCAGTTTTTCCTATCAATTTGTAGGGACCTTTCCATAGCATAGTTTATCCTCTTAGTGAAAATATTTTTCCAAGTCTGAGACTTATTTTTGATTTTGTTTATAATATCATTTACCGTGAGAAAATGTCTACATTCGCATGTCGTCATATATATATGTGTTATCTATTACTTCATGATTCCTTATTTTGTTGTCTTGCTTAGAAAGGTCTCCTCCAACACCAGGTTTCCTAAATGTTTCTAATATTTTTATTTTAAACTATTTTTACATTTAAACTTCAATCAATTTGGAATTTATTTTCGTTTATGGGGCAAAACAATGGATACCTGATGGATGGCCAGTTATGCATCTTTTTCCACTGAACTGAAATACCACCTTTCTCATATGTTAGGCTCCCATTTATACTTGGATCATTAATCAAATTTTGTATTCTTGTCCTCAAATCAATATGCCCATTTCTGATTTATACTATATTATTTGGTCATGGCGGCTCTAGAGTAAGTTTTAACGTCTGTTGAGGAACAACCCTTCCCACTATTTTTTTTTTAACATCTTTATTGGAGTATAATTGCTTTACAGTGTTGTGTTAGTTTCTGCTGTATAACAAAGTGAATCAGCTATATGTATACATATATCCCCATATCCCCTCCCTCTTGCGTCTCCCTCCCACCCTCCCTATCCCACCCCTCTAGGTGGTCACAAAGCACCAAGCTGATCTCCCTGTGCTATGCAGCTGCTTCCCACTAGCTATCTATTTTACATTTGGTAGTGTGTATATGTCCATGCCACTCTCACTTCGTCCCAGCTTACCCTTTCCCCTCCCCGTGTTCTCAAGTCCATTCTCTATGTCTGTGTCTTTACTCCTGTCCTGCCCCTCTCACTATTTTTTATTTCCACAATTTTAAATATTCTTGTACCTTTATTCTTTCAACATGTCTTCAAAATTATTTTATCTTATTTAAAAAATCATGATTCTATTTGGAAATGCATTTAATTTAAATGCAGTTCATTCTTATTATCCATGGTAGTTATGCTCTTTGAAGTCACGTGAACAATGAATTAGTGGAAACTGAACGATGGCTCCTGGGGGAAACACAGGGTTAGGATCTTGGAAGTCTCTGGTCAGAACATTTTCATCAACCTATCAATATATAACCTTGTTTTTCATGTGTTTCTTTTCTTTTCTTTTTATTAGTTATCTATTTTATACATATTTGTGTATATATATATGTCAATTCCAATCTCCCAATTCATCCCACCACCCACCCCCGTGTGTTTCTATTTAAAGATATATGTATACTGTTGAATGTTTACTGTTGATTCATTAACATTGAACCCATGTAACTCATGTCTGAACGAAGCTTATTTCATACACGTATTTTTTGTTAAGACATATCATAGCCTTCTCACACCTAGGAATGCTAGCCAGCACTGCAGCACCATGTTTGGAGGTTATTTGCAACAGTGAAATCACCAACAAAAAGCACAAAAATGGGAAAAACATGGCACAAGATAGACTGTGTAAAGGACATGTGTTTATACTATAAGGGCAGAAACCAGAAGGCAGGGTGTCACTCAGTTCTACCTCAGCTGTGCATCAGGCAACTCACATTTTTTTGCCACTCTGTGCATTTCTGCAAGTGACCAAAGAAGCATCGCGAGTACTGATTTTAAGGTTAATTTTTGAATCGCGTACATTGTTATGTTAGTGTCTTCTCTTTTAGGAATTTGGTATGTTTCTCCCTTTTGCTCAGGTCTTATTTTCTGTATATTCAATCAAATATTACAGCTTTCCTTACATGGGTTTTGTATCTTTTTTGTTAAGTTTTTTCTAGTTTCTTTTAAAAATAATTTTACAGGTATTGTAAATGGGATTTTTATAAAATTTCTATCTAGCTATTGCTGATATAGTGAAGAGCTATTTGTGCATACATATTTTATTTTCCACCACTCAAAACCAATTAATTCTACTAGTTTTTGCTAGAGCTACTTGTGGTTTCTTGGGGATTCACAATCATATTAGCTGCAAATGGAAGTAATTTTCTGTGATCTTTTTCACAGTTTTTATATTCTTTTTTAGTATATTTGTAAGAATGTCCCAAAATATATCATAATAGTGGTGATATTTGGTACCTGGATTTCAGTTATGTTTTTGTAAGTGAAAATATTATCAGTGTAAACTATTGCATGGAATCCACATTAAAAGGAAGGAGGCTTATTAGGATGAAGAATGTTTGCTGAATCAATGAATGAATTCAATATTACCATTTGGCAATAACCATGAATCTCTTAGAAGATGGTCAGTACCAATGTGCCAACTTAATAGATAGCAAGGATATGATTTTGCCTATTATCACAATGTAAAATAGTAATGTTCCACATTAATTTCTCCTTGACCAATCACTAATCAGAACTTTTTAATTCATCAGTATCTAGGCTAAAGTGGAAATTATTACATTAGAATTATACTTTGGTGAACAACTCAATTGTACTCTGATGAACAGAATATAACACACCAACATTTAAAGAACGTTTAGTTTTGCGTAGGACTTGCAATTCCCTTTCCTCATCTTGTCTCCACAAATATTACTCTGGGAATAAGAAGGACAGGTTATCCCTATTATCAGATGAAGAAACCAAGTCTTAAAAACAGTCCCCGAGGCCACACACAGAGTTGGCTGAGAACAAGACTTCTGTGTCTCTCTGTCCCAGGTTCAAACTTCACTAATGTCTTCCAACACTGGGTAATTACTCGAGTCACTTTCATACCCCATTCTAAAAGACCCACTTTATCTATCAATCCATTAATCGCTCCATCATGCATCCATCCATTTTATTACTCGGTCCGTCAGTCATTCAACAAACACTTATTGAGCATTTATCATATTCAGACATTTTTACAGATTCTGGAAATACAACTGGAAACAATAAAAGTTTCCTCCCCTGATGGAGCTTACATTATCGAAAAAAAATTTTTAAATAAAAGTGAAATTTGTGTAACGTCAGATGCTGATGAAGTGCTTTGAAGAAAAATAAAGCAAGGGAGGAGGATTGGGAGTGCCAGAGTGGGAACAGGGGCTAAAATGATAAATGGGTGGTCAGGAAAGGCCTTAAGGATGAGATGACATTTGAGCAGAACTTTTGCAAGTATTTAGGAGGTAGGCGTCAAGTCATTACAGAGAAGTGGTCTAGGAATATGAATTCTTTAAAGTAAAGGTTTACGTCTTAAGAGTTGGGGGATCTGGCTTAGTCTTATGGGGAGGAGGGAGGAATCAGGGCTGGAGCACAGAGGTTGGTGGAGAGATGACGCTGGAGAGGTTCCCAGGGTAGCTCAAACATGCAGGAGTTTTCTAAGTCACCTTACAACTTTTAGTTTTTAGCTTAAAAACAATGGGAAGCTAATGGAGGGGTTTAAGGCACAGAATTTTGGGAAAAATGAGTGCGTGAGGAATGCCATCATATTTTGAATTTGTAAAAGATCAGTCAGGCTTCTGTGGCCAAAAGAAATGCACATAAGAGCATGGATCTTTGTGTTCTAACTATGAGAATGGAGGAATTTAGACAAGATCTCAAGTATTCAATAAATTCCGCTGATTAATTGTCCTAGTTTACTGTCACTCTGTCAGGGAAAGGTGAAATAAATGGCTTGAAGAAGACAGATGAATTGGCATCTGATATCTTTGTTTCTATTTTTAAATTTAAATTATTTGTACTCTATTAAAGCTATACATCAAGATGATATCCAAATTCTCTAACTTTAAGAATACATTGGGGGCTTCCCTGGTGGCGCAGTGGTTGAGAATCTGCCTGCCAATGCAGGGGACACGGGTTCGAGCCCTGGTCTGGGAGGATCCCACGTGCCGCGGAGCGACTGGGCCCGTGAGCCACAACTACTGAGCCTGCGCGTCTGGAGCCTGTACTCCGCAACAAGAGAGGCCGTGATAGTGAGAGGCCCGCGCACCGCGATGAAGAGTGGCCCCCGCTTGCCACAACTAGAGAAAGCCCTCCCACAGAAACGAAGACCCAACACAGCCATAAATAAATTAAAAAAATAAATAAATTAAAAAAAAAAAAAAAGAATACATTGGGGTTTCCCTGGTGGCACAGTGGTTAAGAATCCGCCTGACAATGCAGGGGACACGGGTTCGAGCCCTGGTCCGGGAAGATTCCACATGCCGCGGAGCAACTAAGCCCGTGCGCCACAACTACTGAGCCTGTGCTCTAGAGCCCGCGAGCCACAACTACTGAGCCCATGTGCTACAACTACTGAAGCCAGCGCGCCTAGAGCCCGTGCTCTGCAGCAAGAGAAGCCACCGCGATGAGAAGCCCGTGCACCGAAGAGTAGCCCCCGCTCGCCGCAACTAGAGAAAAGCCCACGCGCAGCAACGAAGACCCAATGCAGTCAAAAATTAAAAAAAAAAATACATTGATAACCACCTGCTAGGAAAATGTGGTACAGGTATAAGGCATGGCATCTAATGCGAAGTCAACATGTATTTTTTCCCTTTAAAGAGCTGTACAAATACATTAAATTATACCAAACTGTAAAAAGTGACAAAATGACCACAGAAATAGGGTCTGGGATCGAGATAGAAATATGCTGGTAGATGTCTGAGAAAAGTTTAGGGAATTACAAAAGAAATTAATAAATAAATACCAATTTGATTAAAGTGATCTATTCTTATACTTCTGGTAGATAAAATAAGAGTGAATAAATTATTCCGGGTTTTTTTTCTCCCAAAAGTCTGATGATAATAAGCCCATGGAAACAGTACCTCTTTCCTTTATCTTCTGAAATTTTAAATTATAAAGAAGTAGTGGGGCTTCCCTGGTGGCGCAGTGGTTAAGAATCCGCCTGCCAATGCAGGGGACACGGGTTCGAGCCCTGCTCCAGGAAGATCCCACATGCCGCGGAGCAACTAGGCCCGTGAGCCACGATTACTGAGCCTGCGCGTCTGGAGCCTGTGCTCCGCAACAAGAGAGGCCGCGATAGCGAGAGGCCGGCGCACTGCGATGAAGAGTGGCCCCCACTTGCCACAACTAGAGAAAGCCCTCGCACAGAAACGAAGACCCAACACAGACATAAATAAATAAATAAATAAAATTTAAAAGAAATAAGCAAAACACTCTCTCTCTAAATTTGATCTTAAAAAAAAAAAAAAAAGAAGTAGTTACTTCAGCAGTTAAGGTCATGAAGACTTTTAAAAAGTCATCTTTAGGCTGGTGCTCAGGTATGTGATGGGTGATGTCAGATACCAGTGGTGCTGGGATATCCTTTGAGATAACCCTCTGGAGCGTAGTTTGGCATTCTGAATTTTGAGGATTAACAAAATTCACAACTTTTGATGCAATGGTTTTACTTGAGAGAATTCATCTTAATAAAATATAAGAAAATGCGTGTGTAGGGATGTTGACTACAGAATTTTGGTGGGGGGCAAAATTTGAAAATAACCAAAATGTTAAGGGATTGCTTGTGAATTATGGCACTTCCTTATAAGGATAAGAGTGAGGTCATTGAAATGATATTTTGGAAGCTAATGACAGGGAAAATGCTCTCCATTTAATGTAAATGGAGAAAAGGATGACAAGTTGTATCTATAGCATAATTCCTGATCTGGTAATACTGAAATGTGAATAACACTCACCTGTGAGTGATGGACTGTGCCTTTCTTTTCCTTTTTTAAAAAATAAGTATTAATTCTGAATTAGGCTTTCAAAAGTAACACAACAACAAAAAAAGATGTTGGAGAAAGTTATTCAAATACTCTAATATTAAAAATCTTCTGTGTCTGTCTGAGGTCTTTAGTTGGGATAACTCTAAATGATCGGATGGGCCACTTAAAGGTATTTTTGTCTCGCGTTCTACTTTAAAATTAGAGGTCGTTTCTAGAGGGGAACAGCATCTCTACCCCTCCCTTGCTTGCTGGCTGCATAACCCAGTACCCAGGCTCTGGGCTGCCAACCTGCGCGACTGTCACTCGGAGACACTCACCTGGCCTCTGCATGGTTAGCCACACCTCTTGGATTCACCTGGTCCAGCAGCCACTGCCTTCTCGCAGCTTCTTTCCTCCTACAGCGCCCTTGGAGCAGGTTGTTTCTGAGGGTCCTGAGGAAGAGTTTTGTATTTTCTTTTGCTGACATCTGCTGGAATAGCCAACAGAACAAAGGGCGTCAGATCAGTCTTAAAGTGGTCTTCTTTCCTTACTTGGGTGGATTGGCCACCCTGGAAGTTTCTGAAATTATTTCACTTACCGTTATGTCCACAGAAAAATCATCTTACTTCCTTACTACCTGAATTTCTTCACATCCTCTCTCTATACACATACATATAGTATATGTTTCCAAATTAAATACCCCCCAACTTCTGCAAACACTCCTCTTCCTTAGAGCAACCCAGGAATGGGGAATTTTAAAGCTAGAAGAAGGTACGAAAGAGGACTAAGCCTGTGGTTACTAATTTGGAGGATTCCTCTGAGAATTTATTTCCAGAAAAATCCTCATACATTTAATCTTGTATAAAATATCAGTGGATTCTCAGACCACCTGAAGTCCACCCCACATGTAAGGCGAAAGGAAACAAAACAACGAGACCTTTAATTAAAAGTATTCAACCCTTGAAATCTAAAGTGTAATAACAAAATGACCACATGGTGTCAGTCTAATATCGATAAGCCCTATTTCTCCCCAGACTTTTAGAAACAAGAGGATCATAGGCCAATAATCTGAGGATCTGGGTTAATAAAATTTAGTAAAGCAATATCCACTGAAAATTAGTTGGCAAGATTGAGGCACTTGACTTTTGTGGACCATTCATGGTAAAGAGAGAATGAGGGGAAAACTGTCCTCAGTAAAGGTAATTAATCAATATTTTTCACTATTGTGAAATTTGAGGATGAGGCCATCTGCATGGAGAAACTGATTCATACTCAGTGATGAAAAGAGAGTGTTCTTTCTGGAAAAAATGAAATGCTCTCTGCTTTAAAATTATCCTATTTCTCTTTCTTCTTAGCAAGAGCTGAATTCTCTTGCTGAGTATTATAATTTTCTTTAAAAAAATTTTGAAAGTCAGCTATGAAGTCTTAGTTTTACACTTTTCCAGTCAAAACTGAGATAGAAATCTTTCTCTTTTGTTTTTCCTAAGGAAAAAATTACTTGAATTTTAGTGCTCAGGAAAAGACATGTTAAAAAAGAAAATTCCCGAAATGTACTAGCAACTAGAGGCCTTGATGCAGCATTTTACCAAACCAGGGCTTTTTCTTTTTAATCTGTATCCATTTCCAATGCCTCTCCCCTCTTACTGCGCAGATATTTTCTAGTACACAGTAGGAGTCAATGGCTTCAGATTAGACTCTGGCCTTTTCTTATCCCCAAAAGGTTTACTAAAATCTACAGTGTAAAGAAAGTACATGTATATTGAGAGATATTTAAGGTTGAGTTTGCCACTTCCTTAGTCTTAAATATTATATGTGTGAAAGGAGCAGAACCTGTGGTTTTCCAGGAGGAAAAGTTTTTTAATTGCTGTAGCTTTCACTGATAAGATTCATGAATAGTTTGGTACATGGCATTAGATGTTACCTGGATGCAGTTCTCAATCACAGGATGAGACTTCTGGTGGGACTTGCTCTGAAGACCAGATAAGAAACACACCTGACAGATGTCAAAGTTGAGACACTTCAGACAGCGGTATCTGCCAATTAAAATGGAAGTGTGACTTACATCACTACTAGTAGGTGAGCAAAGAAAGTACTATTCAGGTGGAGAATGAGCATCCTGAAATATACAGGAGGTGTCTGAGCTATCGAGTGAGTATAAAGTTGTCTTCTTTTGTTGGCATTTTTATAACATGACATTAAATTAATATAGTTTTGTCAACAAACTATCATATAGAAGCCTGATTCATCCTCTCTACCCTGCCCCCCAAATACCAAGTGTCTTTTATATGCAGGGTATTATGTGCTACAACCTTTAGGATAGACCCTTAAGTCTGCAGCCACATTTGTGTAGCTGCATAGTTCATTCAGGTAATTTGAATTTAATTGCCAACTTAAAGAAAACTGGGAGATTTCCAAAAAGTTTGAATTCTAGCTTCTCTGGAAAATGTGTGAGATATGATGATATTGGACCTGCATTCTTGTGTGGTGTTGGGGAAAATAAAACCATAGATGAAGAATCTAAAATAAATGTGTCATTTATCAGAAATCTGTATGTAGGAAAGGATATTGTGGAAAAGAGGGAGTTCCTCACCAGCCAAGACTGAGTGACCACCACACCCAAGTTTCTTAACACATCAGTGTTGCAGACTTTCTGTTATGGACAGTTACAATCTTAAATCTCCTGTGATCAGAAGGGCAGGCGGAAATCTTGAGACACTCTGGTAGGGAAGGGTGTCTCTGGACACTCAGGGAACATGTTGTGATATTGGGGAGGGCTGGTGAGACCTCAGTCATGAATTAGTAACTTTTAAGGATGAGTGGGATCATATTGTTTGTCTGCAAAATATCAGGGATCTATACTTTTTTTCCTGCTATTTTAACTCCCTTCTTCAACTACAGAGGATGCAGCATAAAGTCGGGTCTTCCCCATCAATGGCAGCAATGGGCGAGGGCAAGGGGGTAGCTACACCTTTAAGACAGTCTCTCCCCGGACTACCGCCCTCATTTATACTACTTGCCTTGCCCCCAATAGCATTTGAGTTTTCAACCCCGGTCTTCAAAGTTATAAAACTTAAACTATGACAAGATTCCTATGCTCTTCAGATTTCATATCTGGCTGCAAAGACATGATATGGAAGCTTGAGGTACTAACTAGCAAAATTAGGTACTGTGTGATGAAGTGCCGAGTAAGAGGCATGGAAAATACATGCTGTAGGAGAGATGGGGGAGATCCCTGGGAGCTGGTATGGTCTGATAAATGTTTCTGGAAGAGCTGAGACTCATGCTAGGCAAAGAATGCTGGGTGGGAGATTAAAGTAGAGGAAATCCCAGGTAGAAAGAAGAGGAGGAGTAAGGTAATGCAGACTGGGGTGAAGAAGAAGGGTTTAGAGCTTTTCAGACCTATCAGACCTACAGGTAACTGTGGAGAATGGAGGAATAAAAACTTGCAACGTTCCTGAGGCCAGATGGCAGAAGGGCTTGTGACCAAAGTCATTGGAAGGCAGAGCAG
Organism: Balaenoptera ricei; assembly: GCF_028023285.1. Classification (NCBI taxonomy): domain Eukaryota; kingdom Metazoa; phylum Chordata; class Mammalia; order Artiodactyla; family Balaenopteridae; genus Balaenoptera; species Balaenoptera ricei. The sequence goes on from NC_082645.1 coordinate 92,229,415, forward strand.
GAGGATGGAAATGCCATGAGACCAGCTCTCACGGTCCTTGTTCACTGCCGTCCCCGACACCTCGTCCCAGGGTAGGATATTAATACAGAGTGTTGAAGGGCTATCACAGTAGCAAACAGTTTTGAGCCCTTACTATGTAGCAGGCAGTGGACATGCATTGACATAGTTAATCCCCATGAAAGTTCTTTAAGGCAAGGCATTCTTATTATTATCCTCATTTGAAGAAACTGATTCAAAGAGAGTTTAAGCAATTGCACAAAGTTACACAACTACGTCGTAAGTGGTAGCATTAGGCTTTGAGCCCAGGGATACCATCTAAATGGAGAGCCAGCTATTTTAACCCCTGTTAATAGACCACCATGTCAGGAGACTTGCGTTTGAGTCACATGCCACTGTTACCAGGTGACCTTGAAATGGAAACTTAAGCTCATTGTTTTGAAGATACCTGGAACAGCGCAGGTTTTCAAAGAACATCAGTTGAATGAAATTAAATGAATGACAGTTTCTTCAATGAAGAAAATGGGGCTAGTAAACCCTGTCCTCTCGGCCTTGCAAAGGTTTTACAAAGCTTTGAAAATTATTCAGCATGCGTAACTGGGGAGACATGAAGTCTATAACATAAAGTATTTTTTATAAAGATGATTTGATGAGCCACCTGTACTGGCTGCTTTATTTAGCATTACTGTATGGTTACAGTTGACTCGTTAGGACAATACACTGACCCTAATCTTGGCTTAGTTCCTCCATGCTCTGAAACTACCGACAGGTGTGTGAGAAAGGGTGCAGTGTGGATAATGAGATTGGTCTGTTGTTGATGCCTTTACTCATAGAGAACCAACTTTTTTCCCCTAATTTCATTTCAAACTTACATGGCTATTACAGAGCATAAATGTGACACATTCTGCTAAAATTGAACACTTGGCTTAGGAACAAGCTCTGGTCTTTGTAGCTTCTCTTACTTTAGGAGGTCAAGTCTTTGCCCTCTTTCCTGCTATACCTCCAGATCTGCAAACACTTCTGCTCTAAAATGTCTTTATGAATCTCACTGAAACTAAAAACCTTGAGGCTATTGCTGGAGTTTTCTGAGAGCCAAAAACACAGGTTTAAGGTTAGAACTGTAATACATTCAAGCAATTTCTAATAGACTCAGAAGGTTACAGCTAAAAGAAGCCTGTCATCATTTGACCCACCTCTCCTTCTCTTGCTTACAAAGAAACCGAGGTCTGGAAAGGTTAAAGGCCACGCCCAGGTCACACAGCTGTCTGCATATATGAGAACTGTACATTGCCTTAGATTTCTAGGAGGAAGGATGGGTCACACAGCGGCATTTCTAAGCGGAAGTTTAATCTCACTCTCAATAGATAGGGACGTAATCTAAAACTTAAAGTATGGCACTTCTAGCCCTCTGCCTTTGTTTTTGTTTTTTTGGTTTTTTTTTTTTGAGTGACCTGAGCAAGTCATTCAAATTCTGTGAGACTCCTTTATAAAATAAAAATAATACATGCTTTATGTTATACATAATGCTTTTGAAAAAATATTTCAACGTAAAAGTTGTATCTTATATAACTGCAAAGTGAATTCTGTACCTAACCCAGTGCAGGATGCAAAGTTACTGCTTAAATAATACTTGTTTATTGAGTAAGTCAGTATGATATACATATAACATGGAAAATCATATTCATGTTTGTCCACTGTCCAATAAAAAAAGGTTTAGTTTTCATTGTAGCACGCAGATTTCTTTGGTTTGGCTTACTTGGCTTCCAACAGTTGGGGCCATTTGTATGTTTTATTGTTTCAACTTGAGTTACTTGTGAAGAGTTTGCCATGAGTGACGTTTCACTGTGTCCTCAGAATTCTCGGCAAATCCAATTCATTTTCTCAGCAAAATTAAAACCTGATTTCCAGTTTCTTAGTGGACCCAACAGACCTATTTTATATCAGACCTATTTTATATCACTCCTCCTGCCCCTCCTGGGCACCCCCTTTTTTTACCTGTTTTGAGCTCCCAAATTGCCCCAGCTCTTCAATCCTACCACATCTCCAGCCCCTGTTACACACATGTTCGTCCACCACGGTGGTCCCCCTGCCTGGCCTACACCTGCACGCTTCCTTCTCTTCTCCTCATCTTTAATAATAACTCGGATTTCACTTCTTTATTGTTTTATTGACAAGAGAACTACAACACCCTTTCCCTAATATGGGATTTTGACTGTCATCCTCAAAGCTGTGGAAAGGTCTGAATCTCCAATGTCCAAACCTAGCTTTCAAATCTGCCTTTTCCTCGAGGCCAGAGAAGCTCTGGCGTGAGCTGCTCCCACAAAGCCTCATCATTCCTTTGGGTTCAAGTAACGTTCTCAGTTGTCTGCACAAGGCGGCAGCAGTGCATCACGGTTGCAAAGCAGGCACTCTGGATTCGGTCGGTAGCCTCTGCCACTTGCTAACCATGTGAGCTTAAGGTTAAGTTATTTAGTGTCTCTGCAAATTAGGCATAACAATACCACATGTATACAGAGTTGTAACAGGCTTTACATGAAATGATCCATGTGAACTACACAACCTTTGTTCAACATTTAACAAATGTAACAAGGTCCTACTATATAGCACAAAGAACTATAGTCAATATCCTGTGATAAACCGTAATGGAAAAGAACATGAAAAAGAATATATATATGTTTAACTGAACCACTTTGCTGCACAGCAGAAATTAACACAACTTTGTAAATCAACTATACTTCAATAAAACTTTTAAAAAAGCAAAGAATGTAAACTATTGTTATTGTTATTATTATGGATGGTTCCAAAGTATTTAACAGCATTTTTTGGTAACAAAAGACAAAAAAATTTCCCCTTAAGGAACAAAAATATCTAGCAGTCAGAGTATGTGTCCATAGAACTTAATATTCCATTAATTATAGAAGGTAAAATAAAATTTATTATAAGCAGGATCACTCATACAGGAAATTATTGACCCCCCAAAATCAACTGAGTTCTAGATGTGTGAGAAGGACCACAAAAAGAATCTGGAGAGATGCAGCTCCAACTCCAGACCCATTTGGAGAGTGACGGTCCGTGTAATAGTGATGAATGACTCTACCTCAGTCCTGTGATGGGGAAGTTCCTGCAGATTCTACATCGAACAGGGTGAGTGACCATTTCAGGGGTTGACAGTCGGTAGCAGGTCGGGAGCCACAGGAGGATGGGAGGCTCAGATTGTAACCAAGATAGGAATTTCTCTTCTTTAATTGCTGAGCTCAACACCTGAAAAACAATGGCACACTCGGATGTGTTTCTATGCGGAACTTTGGTCTCTTGTAGAGATGAAAATGTATTTTCATCTTCTCTTCTGGCTCTGTTTCTGTCGGCTCTACTTAAGAAGTTTATCGCATGCAAAGTCGGGGCAAGTCTACCTCTAAATTAGGTTCTCTAGGATGCGGTGTAGAGTAGTAGGTCTGTGATTTAAATGGGTCAGCAGTGGTGTCTGCCCCCCAGGTCTGAGGGACATGTGAATGGCACTCACCCCTTGGAAACAGCTGCGTGTAGCACTCTCCACAGAGCACAGAGCTCGACTTTCCCCCATGGCAGTCGGGATCTACAAGAGGCAAGAAACCCCACGTCAGCGATCAAGAAATGGAGAAATAGGTGGCCACCAGTCACTCCTGAGCGGTGGCGCTTACGGTCATAGCGCCACAAGTATCTGGTGTCTGAGATTGGATGGGCTGTCTCAGTCTAGGCAAACAGGACATGTGTGGGTTTTGTGCAGTGTATGAATAGAGATAATGAATGAACAAGTGGGAAGAAGTGGAGCTGGGAGGAGGAGGAAGTGAGAAGAAAGTCTGGCAGTGGGGGAAACACAGGGAGGGCTTGCATTGTTTCTTTTCTTTTGACCCCAGTCAAATATTTAATCTTTCTTTGCCCTTGTGCACCTATGAATTACAAGTAACAACGATACTGTATTAAAGTTCAGGGCAGTTTTAAGGAAACCTTTTCAAACACTTTCACATCGTCTCATTTTAACAAATCCCAATTTCTGAGGTAGGGCACTCATTATCCTTGTTTAAAGCAAGGAGTAATTGAGATCTGATATTTTGTCCAAGGTAAAACAAGCAAGCAAACAAACAAACAAACAAATGCAAGTTAGCTGCAGAATTGAGCTCTCACTCTAAGACTCCTTACTCTGTTGAGGGGTTCTCCCAAAGCTTCGTCACACCCAGACCTGATGTGTATTCCAATGGCTTGATTTACACCACCTCACTCAATGGTTTCCATCTTTCAATCAGTCACATTAAGGAGTTTAACTAAGGGACTAAGAACCCCTTGTGACTGCCGAGATGGCCAGGGACTTGGCCCTGACATTATCTATATGCACAGATACATGTACCTGTCACCTCCATTTATGCCCATTTGGTTGTGGGTCCCAGTTTCACATCTGATGTCTTCTACAGCACAGTCTGTCAGCAGGCTTTGCTCCCAAGCTCAGAAGTAATTTCAAACACCCCCCCTGCTGAGTCCATCAACTCGAATAAACATTCTTCTAATCAGGAAAGTGGCACTTAGAGCCACTTTGCTGACAATTAGCCAGACAGAAGTCAACAAACATTTGCGTAATCGTGACAAGATGGCTTGTACTTTAAATTGATAATAACCCCATCACCAGCTGAACTAAGTACTATGCGTTATTTGGCTTTTGTCTGAAAAAATAACTCACTAAACATACTTTGGCCTGAGAGTGCTGATGAGCTAACTGGAGCATTTATTTGGATGGCGTCCTTGAGCCCTGAGAAAGGGGTTTAGCCTCATTTGGAAAATAAGGAATGTGGATCAGATAGGACCCACTTGTCAGCTCTGTGATTCTGACACCAGTCAAAAGAAAACTCACTTGTGTAGTGGGTTCTAACCTACATTTTTGGCTTTTAAGTGTGTGCACAAAGATTTTGTGGATTAATTGCCCATTTGACTAATTTCTTGCAGGTGTTCTAAGGAAGGATGCAGTGTGGCTGGATAGCTTGCCAGCACAGGCAGAACACCACTTGAAATGATAATTATGATTCTTGGGGGAGGGGTTGGGATCACACGGTGGGGCCTGGCATTTTCTATGGGAACCCATCTCAGTGGTCTTAATGGAAGTCAATAGGATGATAATTTGCTATGCAAATCTCCACCTTCCTAACAGCTTTCTCAGGAGCCTACTAATGCATTGGGGGGCAGACAGCGCTGCAGGAGCTGCCATTTCGGCAGCTCATTGACATCAGTTGAGCCTGAAACAAGGGCAGATTTTTAGGGCCTCTTGGATGGGGAGCCAGCCTGGGGCCAGCTGTAGTAGTGAGGAAGCAGCACAGGATTTCAGGAGGAGGAAAACGCCCTTCCGTCCATCTTCTTTCATTACATCCACCTCAACACCTTAATATAACAAGCCTGATTGCACAAATGGATGGACAGATTTTCCCAGTCTCCCTGGCTCCCTGCAGCTTAAGTCCTAAGATGTTGGGATTATTGGGGAAGTAGCTCCTTAAGATATGCCTGGAGTCAGCAGAAAACAGGGCCCATGTGCTGCTGCAACCACCAGAACAGCTCTTAAATAACTACATATGATGTTTGAACCTTAGGAATTAAAAAAAAAAAATCATTGCTCCACTTAAAAAATATGAACATCTTACATATTATTTGGAATTTACAGAATACATTAAATACTAATTATTACAATCAATATGAACATAAACTATTACTATTAAGGCCAAATCAAAGCAAAGGTAATTTTGGACAGGGTTTTCTAAATCATATTCCCTGTCTGATAATCTCTTTCCTTACCCACTCCCACCTGTATCATAATTATCCCCAGTTCAGAATCCTCGGTTCTGAAGGGTACCAGAATATGTCACCCCCAAATATGAGCCCTTGGCATATGTATTATTTTGAACTAAAGGCCATTGAGAACCAGTAGATGCAGAAAAAGCTCTAAAAACAGGGCACAGGTTTTCCTTTTGTAAATTTACATTTATAAAGGAAATTTCTTTTTACCAATAGTGTCTCCCCCTCCCTATCAGAAAGAGGAGGACTCTTAACAACACTTATTAATGGAGAAATCACAGACTTAAATCGGCATAACAGACCTTACTAAACAACACTTGTTCACCATCTATTTCCCGTCACCTTCTCATAACTTGCCTCCCCCCCACCCAGAAGCCCAGAGCCCCCTTTCCTTTGTTTACTGTAAAATAATTTACAAGCCTGAGTTCCATCCACCTCTTTGAGTTACTCATCATTGGGTGTTCCTATGTGTATGCACTATACACATTAATAAACTTTGGTTTGTTTTTCTCTTGTTAATTCTGTCTTTTGCCAGTCCAATTTATAGGGCCCCAGTCACAGAACTTAAGATGGGTCAAGGAAAAAGAACTTTTTTTCTCCCCTACAGTCCAGACCCAGGGGAAAAATGACAGAAAATTACTATGGCTTCACTGTGAGGAAAACCTAGTTTGGGGATTTTACAGGGGCTTGAAGAAGAATAGACGCATCCTTGAAATAGGGGTAAAAGATACAGAGGGACAGTGACCGCTCTACACAAGATAATCCATAGCCTGCTTAACCCATTTGCAGAAGATCTTGCTTGGTTACATGATTTTACATCATTTTAATATTTAAGAAACATATTTACTTTAAGGATGTTAAATTCCCTTGCCTAGTATGGATAAAAACAACACTACATTTGCACATTCTTAAAGAATAGGAAATGATGGAAAGCAACTATTTGAGTATTCGGGGTTGCATTTCATCTATGTTTCCATTAAGCCCCGTTGAAGGCTTTAGTATCAAGAACTTTTCAAGCCATAAAGATAAAGAGATAAAATTCTTGCCCTTGAGAAGCAGCCTAGTGGAAAAGCATATATCTAGGACATAATTGCAACAAAATTTGACCAGTGCTATAACAAAGTTATGTACAAGAGTTAAAGAAGCTTTCAGTGAGGAGGTGACTAATATTTGAGTGATCTTGAAAGACAAACAGTATTTGTCAAGTGAAAGGAGAGCCAGTGGTGTTGCAGACAGATTGCACCTGCACAAGTCAGGCATGGAGAACTTGGTGCATGTCAGGTACAGTAACAATTTTGATATGGAAGAGTGACAATGATGGAAGGAAAAATTAAACACTGTGGAATACGCAAAAGAAACCACTGCATATCGTTTCAATGGGGATTATCTGAACCTGTAGAGATATGCATCACTGTCTTTGACTAAGCTATTTTATAATTTTGTAGACATTAACGTTAACTTGTAGACAACTGATCACAATGCAAATAATTCTTATCTATAGACATGCAAATAAATTCTGTCCTGGTTGAGGGACAACCCTCCCCTTCAGCCCAAAGTCAGTCTTGGGTCCACCTGCAAATTCGTTGTAAAATTCTTAATCTATCAGCTTGTCTGTTCTTTGGTTATTTCTTTCAACTAGTTGTAACTTACTGGAGCCCTCTTTTAATTGACAAATTAAATAAAATTTTGAATACATGTTCATTTTATATTTGTATAAGTATCATGATTTACCTCTTTCTGAAAAGAGAAGGATTGAGTCAAATCATGAAAGCTTTGCCTGTGAGGCTAAGGAGTTCAGGTTTTATTCTATCACAGAATATGGCCAACGAAGAATTTTAGGCATTTACATTTACATTTTGGAAGAGTCACTAGCTGCTGTGTGGAGGAAGAGTTGCAGAGAGGAGAGGCTTGAGTTGGGCAAAGCAGTTAGGAAGCAATTGCAGTAGATCAGTCTATATTCAGATAATACCAGTGGCTAAAGAGGAGAGAGGTTGCATGGAGAACTATATTAAGGTAGAATTGACACTGTAAAAATCAGATCCTTTAATAATAAATGTGACTAATATAACTGGAACAAATTTAGAATTCTTAAGTATTAGAGATTTACCTGTTGTAGATCTGTTAGTAGGTTTCTCAAAATCCTTCGAGTCATGCGTGCCCCAGAATCATAACCTCCCCTGTTATTTTCTGCATAGAGCTGAAAAAGAGCTAGACACATAAGGGGGGAAAGAAATCTTTAAACTGAATACTTGCTATATATCTTTGAAGAATATGTGCTTTGAATTCTAAACAGTTTATCTGTGGGTATAAAGGTGAAAGTTATAATTCTTGGTTATTTGCTTGCTATTTTGAAGGCTTCCCAAACTAAATAATTTGATAACTAATGAAGATCCATTCACATTTCAACTTTTTGATAATTTAGCACATCAATGACAAAGACCACAAGGTTGGTAAATGGTGATGTGAGCAGAGTCTGTCTTTAAAGGAATAATAACTACTGGTGTCTGAATAATCCCTATACAAATAAATATCAAGGATAACCAAATTATGAATAGTTAGAAAGCATAGATCAACATCTTGAAAAATTCTAGGTCTTGCTGAGTACTTGCCGAACCAGAGCAGTGTGGCGGGGATACAGGTGTGAGTGAAGAAGATAACGTGTTGGAGAGATTTGGTGGTCACTGCACTTCAGACATTCAAAACTCCTACATATGTTACCTCTGTATTTTGTAAGAGGACTATCCCCTGAGAGGGCAATCAGGGCAGCAGCTGCAGGTCCAAGCTTGAGAAAACCCGTTCCCGAGCTGCATGGCAACAAAACAGAAATAAGAATGGGAAAAGCAGGGTTATTCTCGGTAAAGTGGTTTATAAAAACCATGACTATGAATGGACATTTCTTTCTTTCTTTTTTTTTTGGCTGCACTGTGCAGCATGTGGGATCTTAGTTCCCCAACCAGGGATGGAACCTGTGCCCCCTGCAGCGGTAGCTCAGAGTCTTAACCACTGGACCGCCAGGGAAGTCCCTGAATGGACATTTCTGACACCGTGTTACAAGTTCACGCTTTTCATGGTCAGTTTTCCTATATCTAGAATTTGACAGAACTAAGAATTGAATGAAAATATTTCATCCTTCATTTATTCATTCATTCATGTGTTCAGCAAATGTTTACTGGGTGCTTCCTCTGTACTAAGCAGTGTCCTAGGCACTGGAGACCCAGGCGTCTTCCTGGGTCTTCCTGGGTCCTCCTGGACCAGGCAGTCTCACTTCCTTTAGGGCTCACATGCTGGGAAACCAAACAACAGAGACAAGGGCCAAAAGGAAGGCAGAAGGAGCAAACCTTTATATTAAAAAAAATCCACCCATTCTCAGGCCCTCACTTAGAGCCTCATTACACTGTGCCCACTGGCTGTGCAGTTTCCAAACCTACAAAATACAATGTATCAAAGGCAGGAGGATTGTTAGAGGCAGGCATTGATACAAGAAAGGACAGCCAAAATCACAATGCTTAAGGAGACTGAAATCATGAAAAAATAACTTGAGAACATGCTTATATATTATTTGTACAACAAAAAAAATAAATAATAAACTAGTAAGGAATTTGCCAAGTGGTTAAACTGTGCTTGCCTTTGGGAGGCAGGCTTTGGGGTGATATTTCTTCTTCACTCTTTTCTGCACTTTCCACATGTTTTATATTTACTGTGAGCTTTTAAAAGTCCATTCTACAGGATGAAGGCTACTGGGTCAAGATCACGTAGGATAAACACAACTGAAGTGGGACAAAAAAGTGGTAAACACACACACAAACACACACACCCAATACCACTGACTTAAAGCATGCATAATCAAGCCTTTGACAGGGTGTAAACTGTTTTATGTGTGCCTCTCCAAGTCATATGTTGAAATCCTAACCCCCAATGTGATGGTATTTAGTGATGGGGTTTGGGAAGATGATTAGGTCACAAAGGTGGAACTCTTATGAATTGGATTGCTATTACTACAAAAGAGACCCCAGAGAGCGCCCTCGCCCCTTTCACCATGTGAGGACACAGCCAAAAGATGGCCCTCTATGTACCAGGAAGTGGGTTCTCACCAGACCCATCTGTCTGCCGGTGCCTTGACCCTAGACTTCCCAGCCTCCAGAACTGTGAGAAATAAATGTTTGTTAAGTCACCCAGTCTACGGTAGTTTGGTATAGCAGCCCAGACTAAGACAATAGGTTAGCCATTTATGCACAGGTTATTCAACTTTATCTCACAAACAGAAACTGACAACTGGTTATAAAGGAATAAGCAAAGACATATACTACCGGGGACTCAAGAGAAAAGTGTAATTTATATGTATACATAGATGCATAATTGCCCTAGCAAAAGGTGTGCGTGCTTCTCTAGAGTGGAAATGAGTCTGTATGAAAATGTGGATTTTCCCCCTTTTTGCTGTCCATGAGTCATTCATATTAGTGAGGTTGATAAGCATGTACTTCTTTGTTCCCCTCCTGAATAATACATTTGAGGAAAACAAACAAACAAAGAAGCCTTCTTAGATATCAAACCTTGAACAAATATTAGACAATCCCAACTGGTCAATGACCAGAGGCAACTAAACACCCCCTGTGAGGTCACAGCATGGTCCCCTCAGCCTCACCTGTCATACATTGTTGTGAGAAGGCTCAGAGTGAGTTCCGAAGCTCTGGGGTGCACCTGTCCTGGTTTTTCCACCCTGACTCTCTGAAACAGCTCCTGCAGAGCCTGAAAAAGCTGCTGCACAGAGACAGCACTTTCTCTTGCCTCCCAGAGACTCTGACGTAGTAGGACATGCTGAATCAGAGAACTGCCAATCAAGTCCACTGCAGGAAGCAAAGGAAACACTGCATCACTTCTGATCTGAACAAAAGGCTTCAAAAAAATAAACATCATCTAGCCTTTAATGAAGACTGTTTTTTATGGCAGCTGTTTTTTTAAGGGAATTACATATGGCCACTATTTGGATACATCTCTCTTGTGTATAATTCAGGCGTTCCTATTCTAACAGTCGATTTGATTTTGCAAAAGTGCATCTGTTTGTAAAGCATAGTTAGAACATTATTCCCAGTATAACCTCTAGGATGTGGCTTTATAAAAGGAAATTAAATGGGAAAGAAGTGAGAAACTTGAAAATAGCTTTCCGAGGAAGTTAGGACACTGGTGAAAAGTTGGGAAAAACATTTTTATGCTGTTTATTAAGTGGATTGAGAAAATTCATCTTTCATGTTCAAATATCATTTTTTCTTGTCTGCAGCCTAGCTCGAGAAGGAATATTGTGTATAAAAATGCAAATGCATTACTTAAAAAACTCAGTGATCTTTATAAAAGAGCAGTTGCTGAATTAGACTCCTTAGGTCTCACCCTTGCTTTAGTAATGTTTATTTTTTTGATCTTGGTCTCATCAGTATTATTATCCAGAAAGGCACTTAATAAAACCAAAGTTGCTTACAAAAAATAATGGTTTATTTCTTACATGTTTTTTTTTTTATCACCTTCTCCTAAAAATGTTACAAGGCAATAAATATAAGGAAGAATGAAATAGAGCTGACCCCATGGTTTCTTGCAGATGGAGGATGACAGACAAAATGAATAAACACCCACTTGTGCCATCTGAGAGATGGGGACGTCAGTGGCACCAAGAGCTGCTGGCATTTAAAATGCTTCAGCCTGTGAAGTGATAAAACCCTGCACTTCTGTCTACTTCGTAAATCAACCTCACATACAACAAATCTAGCACGTATAATAAACATTTTTATTTGTTCTCTGATACTGCTTTTAAAGGGAGAGTCTCAGAAAGTGAGGGGGTATGTTTTGGGATGAGACTGTGATAAAAACGTGGCTGCATGTGGTAGAGACTGAAAACTCTTTCATCGTTATTCAGTCACAAAACCTATCACCTCGGCCTGGCGTGCTGTACACAGGATGCTATGGCTTCTGCTGAGAATTCTGTATTACAGCAAAACAGATAATAGTGGTGTCCATTAATCTCACCACCAGATTTGTGCAGGAACGCTCTCCGGCTCTCCAGATCCTGCTGCCTGGAGCTCACGATATGTTTATCTCGGTGTTAGGGACTTTTGTTTCCCCAATTTTTGTTTGGTTATCTGTTATACGTAGAACTTTCCAACTTCTGATTTCGTATACTGTTACTATTTCCCATGCATATTATTTATATTCACTGTTTCTGATGCCAGGCGTAATAAAAAATCCCGAAAGGTACACCCTCAAATTACACTGTTTGTACACATCCAGTCTCATATGAACAATGATGGAGGCTCATGTGAGCATTGGCTGCTAACTTTCTTTAATAGGAGACATTCTCCAGGAAAACAGCATGATTCAGGGTAAATTTTTAGTGAGCATCTTCTGCCTTTTGTTGATTTCTGGAGTAATATAAGTAATTTGTCTATATCAGTGATTTAAAAAAAAAATTTTTTTTAAGCCAAGAATCCCTTCTTCAAAGGACACTTTCACAGAAATGCAATATGGAAGATAGAGAAAAACAGAGTTGTTCTGGTAGAGGAGATAGCCTTTTGGGTTTTCTCTAATTGCCTATTCTTCCTTTTCCCACCTTGCTGGCCCTTTTGGGTTTTCTCGACTTGCCTCTACTTCCTTTTCCCATCTCGCTGGCCCTTTCTTACCCTACTTCACACCCATGTCCACTTTATGAAACACATTTTGAAAACCACTGGTCTACCTAACTTATTAGGCAGAGGAAAAATATTTTAAAAAATTTCAACCTTTAGGAAAAATGACATATGTGTGTGTGTGTGTGTGTGTGTGTGTGTGTGTGTGTGTGTATATATATAAAATACAATTTATATATATATATAAAACACAACTTTTTTAGGTCTGCTGTAATAAATGTCATAAATTACACAAAGTGATTTTTAAAAAATGCAGTACAGAACTTATTAGAAATCAATAACATCAGATATGCTGAATGCCTGTCGTTTTTCACAGCCAGGACCCAAGTCAGTTCATTTTGGAGAATTTTTACAACATAAAAATTTTTACTGTATTTTACCTAGATAACAGTATAGGAAAAGAAACCATGGCATTCAATCAGATAAAATTTAATGCAAAAGAGTAGTTCTCATGAAATTCTCAAGCGATTTTTAAACTTTATGGCCTGAGGATTATTCATCTGAACTTACTTTTGCAGGTTCAGAAAGAGACGGGGGTACAACTTAAAAATGCAAGTCTTAAGTAGTAGAAGGAATTTAGAAATTTTTACATTTGAATCTACAAGTTATATTAAACTAACTTATTTTGTGATTTTATTTTGCGTCAATATTGGTATCCTGAAAAGGGAATAAACAAACAAAAAATTTGCAGAAACCAAGTAGGAACATTCTTTTAAAGAATTAAAATCCTCATCCATGAATTATTGTCTATTGTCAGTCAGCGAAGCTACATGTGGGTGGAACACACAGGTGTATCTTCCACACTCCATCTTCCCTGTTACAAGTAGGGTAGATGCACAGGTCCAACCTTCCAGATCCAGCAGTCACTCACATGGGGGGAGTTTTTGGTTTTCTATGACTTTTACATTACACATCAGGGTCAGATTATTTCAAGTGTTTCAAGAGAACCTGTACTTACATTGGCACAAGGTTTGCACTGATCGTAATTTGAAGGCTGTTCTATAAATGGAATTCTCAATACTATTAAGAGCATCTGTAAAGAAAACATGAAATATCATAGATAAAGGACTGTCTCATTAGATAAATCCCATATCCTAGAAGGAGATCCTAGAGAGCATGTAGCCCTACTTTATTTTGCAGGTGAGGAAATCAAAGTCTAGAGCTCTCTTTCCTACCTGGGAACAAATAATAATGGACTACGCTATCCTAGGCTGCAGGTGACCATAGAGAGCCTCCTCTGAGCCCACCAAACTAAGGAATCCCCCAGTGAGGAGGGCTTCTCCATGAAGCCGTCCACTTTTTATATAAAAATGAAATAGCCTATGAAACAATAAGACAAAAAACTATCTGTAGAATATAAATTCAGTTTGTTAATATATTCTAGTCATATGTACACACATATTTATGCATCTATGAAAATGACTAACCATCCACTCATTTAGTAGATTTTTATTGAGCTCTTACTATATGGCCCTGGCATGAGTCCAGGCTCTTGAAATATAGCAACTAACAAAACAGATAAAAATTCTTGCCCCGTGGAGCTTAATTTCTAATGTCATTCGTCAGATTGTTAACAGGGGATATCTTTGAGTGCTCGAATTCTTAGTTATTTTCTTCCTACTTGTCAATATTACCTAAATTTTCTATAAAGAGCACATGTTATTTTTATAATCAGAAAAGAATTATTAATATACTTTCTTTTACCCACCACCAACATCACTACATCAGTGGCTAGCATTTCTGAGCACTTACCAGGCACTGAGTATGTATTCACCCTTTTCACAGTGTGGAGGAGAAGAGAAAGCTCTGGAGCCATATCTAGGTAATAGAAAATGTATATGTAATATACAAATGCCCTGTACATTTGTATATGTAATAGAAAATGTATATGTAATAGAAAATAGAAATGATCAAAACATATGAAAAAAAAGTTGAAAGACTAATTACTACAGAAGACTTTTTGACGAGGAAAAGCAGTCATCAAAGATAAACAACCATAAGCAGAGATAGTTTTGCAGGCAAATTCCTTTAAACTTTCAAGGGATAGGGGAATCCCTGTTACTCGACTCTTCTAAAAATGGACTTGAGGATATGGGGAGGGGGAAGGGTAAGCTATGACAAAGTGAGAGAGTGGCATGGACATATATACACTACCAAACGTAAAATAGATAGCTAGTGGGAAGCAGCCGCATAGCACAGGGAGATCAGCTCGGTGCTTTGTGACCACCTAGAGGGGTGGGATAGGGAGGGTGGGAGGGAGGGAGACACAAGAGGGAAGAGATATGGGAACATATGTATATGTATAACTGATTCACTTTGTTATAAAGCAGAAACTAACACACAATTGTAAAGCAATTATACTCCAATAAAGATGTTAAAAAAAATAAATTAAAAAAAATTAAAAAAAAAAAAACTGGAAAAAACTCAGAAAACTTCCCAATTTATTTTAGGAGGCTAACATAACTGTAATACCAACATTTGATACAGTTTTATTGAAAATATTGTTATTACTGAGAGAAACTAGTTAAATTCTGATTTGAGCCTTTGAAGGAAATTGGTCTAATTGGCCAAGGAAAATTGTCCAATATGGGACGGTTTCAGCATCAACTCAAAAGTCTAAAGTTTGAAGTCTCATCTAAATACCATCTAAATCAGATATATAAAAAATAAACATATCTTATTTAAGATGAAAGCAAAGATAAAACATAATATATTAGCAAACATTTTCAAGAACACATTAAAGAATTATGTTCCATGATATGGAAAGGTTTATTTCAGGAATTTAAAATTTGTTCAACAATTAATATATTAAGAGAAGGAAAAAAGTTACTGAACCAGTGGATTCTCAAAATACATTGGTAAAATTCATCAGCCATTCTGATTTTTTAAAAACTGGTACATGATCTAGGAAGAGAGGAAACATCCTTAAAATGTCAGAAATAAAAGGCAAATTTCATATAAAAGTGAGATAGACAAAAGACATCCCTGTTAGAGTCAGGAAAAAATCACCCCCATCCCCCTTTTCACCACTGTGATCCAACTCTAGTCTGAAGCAGAGAAATAAAATACAGGGCATCAGGACCACCCCTGTCCCCTCCACACTGTGCCAGATAGGGTGGAATCTCCTTGATAGACCTTGAAGGATAGCCCTCCAGGATGTCAGTATGAGTCCATTGGAGCTGGCATATAATAATAGAATTGGAACTTATTTGCTGTCCCTGTTTTGGAATTCTAATCTACAAAAACAAATAAAAATAAGAGTTATAAATTTTAGGAAGGAAGAGATGTACAGATGTTCTGATTGCCTCTCTATCCAGATAATTCATGAGGATCATCTGCAAGTTGGCTGGATTTAGGACAATTGTATGAGAATCAATAACTTCCCTTTATATCAGTGGTTTTCAAACTTTACTCGCATCAGATTGCAGAGCTTACCCCCAGAGTCTGGGTCGGGGGGCCTGGGTATTGCATTTCTAATCCCAGGCGATGCTCATGTTTTCAGTCCAGGAAATATACTTTGAGTACCACCACTTTATACCAAGAATAATCAGTTAGAACAGGTAATTTTTAACATCTAAAAAATGCCTAAAGTAAACAAAACAATGTGTAAGACCTTATAAAGCTTTATTGAAAGACATTAAAGATAATATGAATAAATGGAGAGATCTATTTCCTCCATTCCTGGATATTCCTGGATTAGGAATGTTCAATAACATAAGGATATGAATTCTACCCTATAAATTTAAAGCAATTCCAACCCAAATTCCAACTACCATTTTGAACTTGACAAAACAATATAAAATTAATCTGTAAGAATAAATGCAATGTGTGCTTATTTCAGGAACAGATAGAGTAATGGAACAGGACAAAATCAGAAACTGACCTATGTATACATAGGGTTTTTGTTTTTTTATTAACATCTTTATTGGAGTATAATTTCTTTACAATGGTGTGTTAGTTTCTGCTTTATAACAAAGTGAATCAGTTATACATATACATATGTTCCCATATCTCTTCCCTCTTGCATCTCCCTCCCTCCCACCCTCCCTCTCCCACCCCTCTAGGTGGTCACAAAGCACCGAGCTGATCTCCCTGTGCTATGCGGTTGCTTCCCACTAGCTATCTATTTTACATTTGGTAGTGTATATATGTCTTACATAGGGTTTTAGCATATGATAAAGATGATGTTTTAACTCAGTGAGAATCAATAACTTCCTTTTATATCGGTGGTTTATATCAATGAGGAAATTATAGATTATTTAATAAATAGTGTTGGGGCCATTGGATGGATAACTATTTAGAAAAATATAATATAGGTACTTTAGTTCAGATCATAAACAAAAATAACACCAGGATGTATTACAGAGTTAAGCATGAATTCTTAAAACTCTAAGACAATTAAAAGAAAAATTTTTTGGCAATCTTGAGGTTGAAAGACATTTTAAAGCATGATTATAAGCCCAAATCCATGGCAATGTGTCTATAACTTAGTATGGTCCTATTTTTGTAAATGATAAAAACTAATAGAAAAAAAGAACACAATAAACACAGTAGGAAAGGTTATATATCAGACCTCTAACTGTTTATCTGGGGACAGGAGTACATTATGGGCATTATGGGAGGGGTTTAATTTTTTACTTTCTATAACATGATAGCGATCTGAATGGTACTGGGGAGAGAAAATTGGGGGGAGATAAGAGGCACAATTTTCTAGTGAAATTGACAGGGATTGGTGGCTAATTGGACGTGGGAGGGAGACCAAGTGTAGGAAATAATGGGGGAGGATAAAGTTTGTGCATAGAGGTGGAATGGGAATTCATTTTCAACATCTGAGTTTGAGGTTTCTGTAAGACATCTGAATGGAGATGTCCAATAGGCAGTTGAAACTACCTCCCAGACACTTGGGAGTCCAGGATTCTGGAACTGGGACTTGTCCCCAGAGACTTGGGCTTGGAGTACAGGGAGTTGGAGGGAATGGTCCTTGGACAGCAAATCCTGGAGCTAAGGTGACCTGAGAGAATAGGCAGACATATTGGTCAAGGTTTCTTTCTGAGAAGGCTTGTGGATCAAGCAGAGTCCAGGTGAAAGGGAACAGGTCAGAAACTGGGAATGCCGGACTAGAGCCAGAGGGTTCCACATGGTGATGAAAAGGAGAAGCTTAAAGAGATTTCCCAGCATGGAGGGAGTAGCCATGAGAAATTTTTAGAGTATTGCTGTCCAACAGGAGAAATACAGTATGATTCAAATATGTCACCTTAAATTTCTAGCAGCTACATTTTAAAAAGTAAGAAGAAACAGGTGAAATTAATTTTAATGATGTATTTCATTTTATCTATCAGAATATTATTTAACATGTAACCAACATAAAAATTATTAATAAAACATTTTCTGTTCTTATTGTCTTCAAAACTCAGTATCTTTTTTACACTTGCAGCACATCTCAATTTGGACTAGCCATATTTCAAGTGCTCCATAGCCACATGTGGCTAGTGGCTACCAGACTGAGAGCTCAGTTTTAAAGAATACTGGCTGGGAGGGGGAGCTGTTCAGGGTGTTGAACAGGACTCAATTTTTGATTCTGTGTCTGGGGGTCAGGGTTGCTATTTAGGATGGGATAGAGATTTAGGAGTCATTAGTGTTGACTGTGGGCAAAACCATGTCCACCTACTAGGTTGCCTAAGAAGAGTGCTTTAAGTGAAGAGAAAATTAGGCTAAGTAACAGTGCGCCTGAGAAACATAATCATTTAAGTACCAGAGGAGAAAGAGAAACCTAAGAAGAAGAAGAAGAAGGGAAAGCCAAAGAAACCAGGAGACAGCAATGGTACAAAGGCCAAGGAAGGTGAGTTTCAGAAAGTAGAGACAAGCCAATACTTCAGTATCTGGAAGCCACAAGGAGATCAACTATGTGCTAAAAATTAGTCTCTGTTTTTGATTAACTTGACTATTAAAGGCTTCATAAGAGCACTTTTACGGGGATATGGGGGCCGAAATCAAATTACACAGGATTGATCAATGAATGTAAGGTAAAGAAAAAAACATAAAAGCAGACAACTCTTTCAAGATCCTTAATCTGAAGGGAAGACAAGAGGGCCATCGCTAGAAAAGCACACAAAATCAAAACTAATTTTCAAAGGCAGGAGAGATTCCAAAATGTACATATGGGTCATGGAGGAGGGGTCAGGAGAGAGGATGAGGTTGAGGGTCCAGGAAGTAGGGTTCCAGGAGGTACTTGATATAGCAAAGTCTGTCTCAGAGGACAACATGTTCCCGTAGCCACCCAACATCCATTCACCTTTCTTCTGGTGAACCTGATCTTGGTCCATGAAATTCCCCTGATCTTGGTCCATGAAATTCTAGTTGGGTTCATTCCAATGCTCCTATTTCCATGGAGGACACGTGGCCCAGGCCTACCCGACCAATGAGAGCATCATTGCCCTCCCCAGATGTGGACTCATAACCAAAGTCAGGCAAAGAATATACCAATGAAATTTGGATCAAGGACTCTTTGTTCAAGTTATCAGGGAAGAAGACTTATTTTTTCCTGTTGGACTTGAAATTGGAATCATAGATGGGAGCAGCAGTTACTCTCCTGTCGGGATGTGTAGCTTGAGCATGAAACCAACACACGAAGGAGAGTAGAGACGAACTTGGAGATGGAGAGAAACCACGTCCTACTGACATTGTCTGGGCTCAGAGCAAGCTAGTCCTCCCTAGGGTAATTAATTATATAAGGTAATAAAGCCACTTTGAGCCGAGTTCTCTCTTACAAGTAACTGAAATGTAGCTAACTGATACAATCTCTGAGGTAGAGGCAATGGATGGGGTAAGATGTACAGGTGAAGGAATTAGCTTTGGCAAGAAGCCCCTGAGAGGACTTCCCCTCATTCCCTGAGAGGAAGAATAAAAGGATATGATGGTGGGTGTGGGGAAAGAAGGCATGTCTGAGGGTGTCTGTTTTCTTTATGAAGTTGGGGACAAGTTCACTCAGAATTAGGGAGAGATGGTAGAGCAGAAAGCTTGAGGAATGGTAAAGATATGGTATTGTTACAGCAGGCAGTGAGAGAGGAAACCAGTCACACACTTTGGAAAGAACTGCCAAGCAACGTTGCATCTCTAACATTTCTTATGATAACAAATTTCAATTAAATAGACTTTATACCCACAATGCTCACTTGGAAGCAAGGTTTCACATGCAAACAAGCTTTGAGCCCAGGACTTACTTGTATTTATTATGCTGAAGGGAAGATGCCTTGAGGAAAATAAAGCTATTTTCAAATTTATTGTCAGCTGATTACCATAAAACTTAGGCAATTGGGAGTAAATGGTTTGTGTGCTGGAGAAGTGTTTGTGACTAGAAACACAGCAGGCTCTTTAGCCTTTGCTAAGCAGGCCCTAAACAAAACAAAACAAGGGGTTGATGGGGGGATTTCATTGATTCAAACATATGTGGCAGGATAATTTATGGTGATATTAATTTCTGACTTGTTCTTGCAGCAGTGGGAGAATTTAAAGAATGAAAAGGCAATGTTTCCATGTCCATTTCTGTGTGTGTTCCAAGGTCTAAGCTCTCTTTACTCCTTTGGGAGACTTACCACCTTTTAAGGGGTCAGTGTTTCAGGGGCCACCCTGAAGTCAACCCACTCAGGCTTTAGTATGAAAGGCCCATCAAAGAATGCCATCCATGGAAATGGGAGAGTTGGGATCAACACTACTAGAATTTCATGGCCTAAAATCAGGGGGAAGTTGTTCTTCCAAAGCAGGTGCACTGGTTCAGCAGAAGAAACGCGACCAGATGCTGGATGGCCAGAAGAGCAGGTTCCCTCCGAGAGGGGCTTTGCTGTGGCAAATATCACCTGGACCCCTCACTGACTGCACCGCAACTTCATCCTCTGTCCCGGCCGCTCCTCCCTGACCCATACACATACAGACATTCTGGAATCTCAGTTGCCTTTGAAAACCAATCTTGATTTTAGTGTTGTTCTAGCTATGACTCTCTTTTCCCTAGAGCGGGAGAGACGCTGATACCTGGACAGGAAAGTGGGAGATGCCTAACTGGGGTTCAAGTTTGCGGGCTGATTCCGGGGCTTCCCTTACTAGCAGTTCCCCGGGTGGAGGGAATGGCTGCGTTGTGTAACTAGGGAGACCGGACACTAGGCTTGGCAAGGATTTCTGTGTCCAGTCTTGACAAGGAGTCCCATGTCTTCAAGTGGACTCCAAAGCCAAAGGCAAAGAGCAGAGTGAGTGGCGGCCACGATGCTACTTTGGACCGGATATTCTGAGCACTTCAGACCAGATGTTCAGGAAAAAGCTGAAATGGTTTCTGTCTGTCTCAGGACGGCTGCTTCCCAAACTGAACTTAGTCTAAATTTCATACCAAGTGACAGTGACTAGCTTTTGGTTTGGAAAAGGCTGTTTCTTGCCCTTGAGTGTCGTGGCGTGAAGTCCTGGCTATTCCACATGTGGGTATTGAGTGCCAGGCACTAAGCTAAGCCACTCAGGGTGTTACAAGGGCTGAACCAGGTCAGACCCACCCTTGAGACCTTAGAGCATACCCCTGGCCTCTCCCTAAATATACCTTGATTCAATGATCAATATATGATCATGAGTCAAAGACACCTACCTTAGGGGAATGTGGGCTGTGCCTGAAAGTGTCATTAAACAAGACAGCTTATTTTAAAACCCTCTATATTTTGTTATTCTTTTTTGAACAGGTATAACCATATCAGAGACCTACAGTTCACTCTCTTTTGTTGTTTACTGTTTCCTTATGTTTTAAAAATGCTTAGTTTTCAGATAAGAGTCCAGTGTTAGAGTAGGGGAAAAGTCATACCTCTGCCCTAAGTCTGGAGAAGGAGAGCACATGGAGAGTAGCCACAAGAGTGTGGAAATGATTTACAAAAATGTAATGCCCAACATTGTTTTTCCTTCTGGAAACTGGCCAATTTTTGCGCCCTGGTTCCTCTCAGATGCACCAAATGAACACAGAATCAGCAAGCTAGGGAGTCTGCAGGTTCCCAGATGCTGCTGTTGGTGGAAGAGTGATTCTATGGCTGCTCTACCATCTGGCCCATCACACTCCTGTCAAGTTATGTTTTGCAGTGTCATCTGATGAAGTTATGCAGCATAACAGGGCAAGCTGTGATACAGGACATGGGGAAAATGAATGAGTATCCCAGGTGATTCACCAGCAGCCCTGCTTCCTCAAGGCTTCTTGTTTTTTTTTTCTCCTGCTGGTAAGAGAAGACTCAAGAAAGGAAGAAATTGCTGGATGTTTCAGACCCAAAGCTATAAACAAAGTAATTTGAGATGTTCAAAAAAATAATAATATAAGCTACAAAGCTACATATGGTCTTGTTCATGGAAGCAGTTTAATGGGGAACCTTGTTTTGCTTTAAACGATTCATATTTTTACTTAGCCAAATCAATATGTGTCATTTTCTACAGATACTAAGAATGTAATAAAATTTCTTTCAACAGCCCATCATCTAGTTCGATGATCCAGAAAGAGATATTTTAGGCCAGTGGTCCTAAGCGGCCAGCATCAGCATGGCCTGGGAACTTGTTAGAAATTCATGTTCTTGGTCCCCACACTGGACCTACTGAGTCACAAACCCTGGAGGTGGAGCCCAGCATTTTAACAAACCCTCTAAATGATTCTGATGCACACACACTACATTTAAGAAACACTCCTTAGGGAGAGAAAAGTGAGCTTTGAATGGAGTATCTACTGCTTTGTGTTAAGCTTACTAACATGAGGGCCCAATACTGGAAAACCCAAAGATAATTTGAATCATTCAGAATGTTGTTTTAGATAAATAACTTGAGATAGTACGGAATTTTATATAAAACAAGCCAAGTTAACAATCTAGATCTTAGCTAGGGGAATAAGGCTGCCACTAGGTCCAACAATAAAAATATCACAAGCCAGTCCTGGGCCTACCCTGGCATTCAGAGATGCTGGAAGAAAAGGGAATTAGTTTCCCTCTATCCATTTATCAAATAGTCATACAGTAACAGCTGTGACACTTTTCTCTCAACTTTGGTCTCAAATAGTACAGTGAACTTACCCCTGACATTAAAATATCTACAGTGATGTCATTTTAATAGTAAACTATGAAGATATATGTAAATAAGATAAGCCACTTTTTGTGTATTTGAATAGCAATTTAAAGTGCAATTATATTGAGATCAAGTCTTTTGTTAAATTATTTTTTGGTGCTTTGGGGACAACAGACCAAATACTCGTCAATATGTTATGAATTTCTGTTTAGAAAACGGAGAAAGTCTTTTCAATCATCCAATAGTTTCTTTTTCAGCCAGGCATTTGCCAAATGTCACTCCTCTGCAACTCGGAAGTCTGAAAATACAACATCTGTGCCTGATTTTTTTGTTTACAAACTGTGCTCAAAAACTTAACAATAATACTTACCTTGTTTATCTGGGTCCATTTTAGGAATTTCTTCGAATAACAGATGGCAAGAAGGTCCTTGTAACTGGAAATGAACCAATATTTTAATCAGGAGGTTTTGCAGTGGAATTGCTGGATATATCAGAGATATTTTAGGCCAGTGGTCCTAATTGCTGGGTGGGGGGCAAAAAGGCAACTAAGCAAAGTCATTTCACCTGTGGAACGATGACTGCAAGGTGTTCAGGGAGACTAAAAATTCCTGGGAGGGTAAAAAATAAGGAAAGCAGGGAGAAGCTTCTTATACTGGTCACTTCTCTAGGGAAGCTGGAAACAAACTCCTGAAACTAATACGGTGACTACTTAGAACTTTTGAGGCATTATAATTTTAAGAGTGGACTGAATTCTCACTTCAAGAAAATGGAAATTTACTTGAATTTTGAAGGACAAAATTTGAAGCTCTCAATGCTTGAATTTCTAATAGCACTATAGTGAATCATTCTACATACTAAGTATCTGAAAAATACTATCCATTTGAACACCTTATCACATATATGTGTGTATTTATGTGTGTCTGTGTGTGTATACAATTCAGTTTGCTTTCAACAAAAAGAATGGGTTATGCTATAATAAAACCTTACACATTTCTAAGAATGACATTTCTTAATATGAGTAGTTGAAAACTGTTTTAAAAAATTACATGGTAATTAAGTTTAGGTAGGACTTTTCATCATCTTCTAATGAGTATATTAATTAAGGCACAAATTGTTGGGCAGATAAGCAACATTTTACAAAGAGAGAAACTAAAACAAAATTGATTACATTAGTTCTTTAAAAATATGATAGCAATAGTGAAAATACCAGACTTGCCCCAAACCAGGAAGGTTCCAAATATATTCAGGTAAGCTTTGTTTTGAAAAGTTGTAGCAAGGGCAATCAGGTTAGAATTCTCCTTGGTGTAGAAACACTTCCCCGAGCCCTTCCTGAAGTCCCCAGGTAGGTGCAGAAGGATCCAGTCTCCCATCCTGTCAACAGTGCACCTGGAGATACAATCTATCTGCCTCCACTCCAGGTCCTTACCTTTCTTAGTTTCCTTGGGGAAGCAGTTTAGTCAAACATTCTGTAGAGGTTATTCAGCAGTTTTGGAAGAAGGAAAAGTTGAGTACTAACAGATTTCCAGATGTGGCATTCCTATGGAGAGTGGATGTCTTCTTCTGACTGTCCAGCAACTACACACAAAACTGATATCGAGGTTGCACTGTTTTTAAGGGCTCACAGAAGTGCATTCATTAGTAATAGAGATGCTGCATAATTTAAGACTACTCCTACATCTCTGTTTCAAAGGGCTATTTCAGTATTGATTTCGTGTGTGGGAGAGACAAGTAAAACTTCTGGGTGCTGTTGAGAACAAGGGTTACCACAGAGATTAAGAAACAGTATGAAGAACTCCACATCCCAGGGAACAGCCACCTTACTAACCATCCCAGATAAGAGTGACCTAGGGATGGAATCTAATTCATTTGATTATTAATTCTTTTAGAAATACAGAGGTACGGTTACAGATTTTTTAAAGGCACCAAATATAATACAAGTCTTCAAAAGGATAATAGTTTGTTATGAATGCACATTTCCTCTTAAGTTCTAAGTATAATCTGAAAATGTATTTTTTAAAGTTCAAATTAAAAATAAACCTGTTGTAATCCTAACAGGCTTTTATTTTTTTTTTCTAGTTACCATCTTTTTTTTTTTTTAATTTATTTATTTTTGGCTGTGTTGGGTCTTCGTTGCTGCGTGCGGACTGTCTCTAGTTGCGGCGAGCAGGGGCTACTCTTCATTGCAGTGTGCAGGCTTTTCATTGCAGTGGCTTCTCTTGTTGCAGAGCACGGGCTCTAGGCGTGCGGGCTTCAGTAGTTGTGGCGCACGGGCTTAGTTGCTCCGCGGCATGTGGGATCTTCCTGGACCAGGGCTCGAACCCGTGTCCCCTGCATTGGCAGGCAGATTCTTAACCACTGTGTCACCAGGGAAGTCCTAGGCTTTTATTTTTAAAAAATGAAGTCATATCAACCAAATGTATTAGAACTTTACCATCAACGTCTTCAGGTGGCTGGAGACATGTCTTTCAAAAGGGCTGGAACCCAAAGCACAGGTATATTACTCCATGAGCAGTACCTGGAGAGCCAGAATATCTGGGTCCATGCTCCCAATCGATGCTCCTAAAACAATTATGATAAGTGGTCACTAATCCACTCCAGAATGTGCCATGAGAAAAATCAGTATGATCTCCAACGACAACCAATTTATCCCTTTCTTTTTGAAAGTATTAGTATCACACTACTGGTTTCTTAAAAACAGAAACTTGGGACATTTTTAAAAATGAAAGTTGATTAGTAATGGGGCAAGAATGGGATCAAGTGGAGGGAGGAAAACGTATCACTTGTTTTTCTCTATATGAATTTTGTTGATATTCTGGGAGCAGATAAGACAATGTAGGAAGAGAGAAAGTCTATCTCACAGGAAATCTGTATCTGTTTGAGTGTTACAGACTCAAAGTTGAGAACATATTTAGAAGTTTTGTATTTCATTATATCTGCATCAAGACATAACATAATATCTGAGGTATTGGCAATAGAGGGAGGATAGAATGTTTTCCTGAATGCTGCCATGTTGAGATTTGAGCATATCTCTGGCATTGATTAATTACATGGATCAAAAACTTTGCATCAAAAAAAAAAAAGTTGTCTGAAGTTCCAGGCAAAATGATATAATTAAGTAGACAAATGTTTAAGTACATGAGAGTGAACTAGAGGATGTTGGAAAGTAATTTAAGCAAATGGGCAATTGATAGTCCTGAGCTCTCAGCCTGGCTGATTTTGGACAGCTGAGATGAAAGATTGAGGACAGTTTTGGTTTCACTTACTTCTGTTAACTGGAAATTTTTAATTACTGTTGCACCACCTGGTTCAAGCTCAGATAGACTTAATCACATTAAGACTTTCTTTTCTTTATCGTAGTATGTTTTGGGTTATAAATCAAAGCAAGTTATTACAATTTTACAATATTATAGGTAACTGACAAGGGGACATTTTTTACTAGTATGGCAGTAATTTCTGTAAATCAAAATTTTGTAATTGACACTGCCTTTACCTTCTGAAACGGAGTAGCTCCACCCTGAGGAAGCAGTTGAGAAGAGGGTTCAATCTCCCTGTACAATCACAACTTGCTCTGGTTTAGACAGACTCCACACCAACCAGAAACTGGGTGACTGTTCCTTATCGTGCATTGGTACTGTTTTTTGAGGCAGCCATTTTCTGTTCAGTATCTGACAGCTCTTTACACATGCATCTGAAGACTCTAAGTTCCAAGAGAGAAAGAAGAGCCTTGACACATCATACCCTAAAATGTCTAGGTAGTCCCTTACATAAATTACAGGATAATTTTATATACATATTTACATACATGATGAACAATTTTAACAAATCAAGTTACTAAAATTGACTCAAGAAGAAATAGAGAAAAGGGAACCTTTGTGAACTGTTGCTGGGAACGTAAATTTGTACTGCCATTATGGAAAACAATATGGAGATTGATCAAAAATTTAAAAATAGAACTATCATGTCATCCAGCAATCCTACTGCTGGCCATATAGCCAAAGGAAATAAAATCAGTATCTCAAAGATATATCTGCACTCCTATATTCATTCCAACAATAACTACATTATTCACAGTAGTCAAGATATGGAAGCAACCTAAATGTCTGACAGCGGATGAATGGATAAAGAAAATGTGATGTATATATATAATGGAATATTACTCAGCCTTACAAAAGAAAGAAATCCTGCCATTTGTGACAATATGGATGAGCCTGGAGGATATTATGCTAATTTGAAATAAGCCAGACACAGAAAGACAAATAGCACATGATCTCACTTACACATGGAATTCAAAAAGAAAAGAAAAAAAAAGTCTACCGCAAAGCAACAGAGAGTAGAATGGTCGTTCCCCGTTACCAGAGGCAGAGGAGGGTGAAGGACATGCAGGGAAGGGGGTAGACGTTGATCTAAGGGTACAAACTCATTCTTCAGGCTTCCCTGAGGTCTTCCAGGACCACTCTATCTGAAGTAGCTTCAACACGTAACTCCATTTTATTCATAACTATTAGCACAACCTGTGGTCATCTTGGTACTTTATTTGTTTACTGATCTATCATTGTTTTCTCTACTAGAAAGCAAGCTCCTCAGGGGCAGGAATAAGAGCCCTTTTGTTTGTTCATGTGCGATACTGTGATTCGTAATAAGAAATATATATTTGGATTTTTTCCCTTTGTCCCCTTTCTGGCACTGAGCTCCTAAAACCCTTGGGATTTCCTAAGGGATGAAAGTGATAAATTGTCTTTTATTATGTTAATGAGGTGAATTTTGGAAGCACTTAAGGATGGGGGGCTGGTTACCAGAGGAACCAACCACCTGTTTAGCGGGTTAGAACTTTGTCTCACCCCTTTGATCTCTGGGGCAGGGAGAGGGGCTGGAGGTTGAATCAATTGCCAATGACCAATGATTTAATCAATCATTCCTACAATGAAGTTTCCATAAAACCCCAAAAGGATGGGGTTCAGCGAGCTTCCAGGTTGGTGAACACATGGAGATTTGGGAAGAGTGGCATGCTGGGGAGGGCATGGAAGTTTTGCAACATTTCCCCATATATTGCCCTGTGCTTCTCTTCCATCTGGCCCTTGAGTTATATCCTTTTTAAAACAAACTGTTAATTTGTTAAGTAAAATGCTTCCCTGAGTTCTGTCAGTTGCCCTAGGAAATTAATCTAACCCAGGGAGGGGATCTGATCTATAGCCATTGGTCAGAAGCACAGGTGACAACCTGGCCTTTTGATTGGTATCTGAAGTAGTGTGTGTGCGTGTGTGTGTGTGTGTGTGTGTGTGTGTATGTGTGCGTATGTGTACTGGGGGGCAGTCTTATAGGACTGAGCTCTTAGCCTGTGGGATCTGACCCTATCTCCAGGTAGGTTGTATTAGAATTGAACTGGATTGCAGGACATGCAGCCGATGTCAGAAAATTGTTTAGTGGTGGGAATGACCCCTACACTTCAGAATTAGGAGCAGAACTATACTCTATATCCTCAGTGTTTGCTTCCCATACTGTATGAGTCATTGTAAGTATCCAAGAAATGTGTTGAATAAAATCAATCAGGAGAGACTCGTTAGCATTGTGCATGGAGAGAGTGCCCTGCCTATGATCTATGTTGCATATTGCTTTCCTGTAGAGATGAAAGTTAATTATAGTCTGAGGCTCTCAGATTTCCAAATTATTTAAATACTTCTCCTTGTTCTGACTCCAAACCTTCTGATTATAATCTGTGCCTCCACGTAGCTTGCACAGGAAGTGAAGTCACTCTCAGGGCTGTGGACATCTGCTCTCCTTGGTAGGTTCTGTTTTAAATCTAAGACATAAACTGGCATTCTTGTTCTATCATTAGTCTTGGTTGGTTTTGTGAGGATCATTAATAGTGCCCACACACTATACTTCTTGTGCAAGTATAATCTTGTGCAAGATTGTGCAAGGATGAAGAATAGGCTTTGGTGGTGGATTCTACCAGGTAATATCACCCTAGGAGATAACCTACTCACTTCCTTGGAGACTTACTGGTTTTCCTTTTTTATAGATACTTCAAAAAATAATAATGAGTACTGTCAGAATTTAGAAGAGAGGGACAAAAACATACATTGATCGATCACAATTATGTGTCAGGCATTATTCCAGGTGCTTAGAAAACATTAGAGAATAGATGACGATCCTGCCATTTTAGTATGGGAGATGGACAATATGATAATAACATATGAACAAACAATAATATTGATTATTGTAAGTGCTATGGAATAAAATGAAAAGTAGAGCAGGATAAGGGGGTTTAGCTATTGCTGAATATTACGGTCTTACATAGTGTGGCATGTGTAGACTCCATTAGGAAAGTGAAATTTGAGCAAAGATGTGAAGGAAGTGAAGGTGTTCGCTAAGTACCATTTAGAGAAAGAATGTTCCAGGTAGAGGCTCTGAGGTGGGAGTCTGCCTGGCAGATGTGAGTTGTAGCTAAGAGGCCAGTGTGGCCAGAGCAGAGTGGGATGAGCAGGGAGGAGAGGAGTAGGAAAGATCAGAGGGATGTAAAGGTGGGGTGGGAAGAGGCCAATGTAAGGACTTGACCTTTACCCCGTAGTAAACTGAGAGCCTCTACAGGCTTTTAAACATAGATGAGATACTATCTGATTTACAGGAGAATATTTTGAAGTTAGTGCCAACAGGACTTCTTAAGAGATTGGGTGTAGAATGTGAGGGAAAGAAAAGTAAAGGGCGACTCCAAGGGTTTTGGTTTGAACAGTTGGGAGGATGAAGTTCCCCTTCACTGAGATTTTGTGGGGAGGAACAAGTTTGAGGTGTGAGGTGTTGGAATAAAAGGGAAATTTGGGGCTTGTTAACTTATTTGTCTATTTGCAATTTAACTAGGAATCTCAAGTAGAATAGAGGAGTATCAAGTTTGGAAGAGATGACAGCCTGGAGATATAAATTTGGGAGTTACCTACACACAGATGGTATGTAAAGCCATGCAACTAGATGGAATTATTAACAGATGCGTGTAGGTAGAGAAGATAACCAAGGATAGACCCTTGGGGCACTCCAAGCTTACGAGAGGACAAGAGGAGGAACCAGCAAAGGAAACAGAGAAAAAGTGGGACACCTCATGGGGATGAATTAGGAAGAAAACCGTGAAAGTGCTGTGCACTGGAAGGTAAGTGTAACCGAGAGAAGGAAATGATCCACCATGTCAAACACTGCTGATAGGTCAAGTCTGTATGAGAACTACGGACACATCCTGGGATTATTCAGTCATCGCAGTAACTTCTGGGGGCTGTGGGTGTAAACTTGACTTGATGGCATTACTCGAGTGTGACTACTGCGTGCTGTTCTTGGGCAAGAGACACTCGGGCCTGGGGGCCACTTTCCCTGAGATTGAGATAGGTAGTGTACCTACACGGAAGGAGGAAACCGTGGCTCTGCAAAACCCTTGCTTACGGCCCCTTTGTAGAGCAACCATGCTTCCTTGGACCAATCAAATGAGAAACTTGTGATTAGAGATCCCTGAGGGCTTATAATTTCTGCCCAGAAGAAATTAATCTAAGGCGCAGAGCAGCTGCTCAGGCTTGGGAGGGTTACGGGTTTTGCTTCCAGCGGCTCAGTTGTAAGCTTGGGTAACCTTTCTGTGTCCTCTGCAGAATGAGTAAGCATGCAGCTCTGGGCCAGGACCATTTTAGACATAAAGATGCTCATGTTAAGGCCAAAAAAGGAACAAGTGAAGGTTATATACGACATTATTTCCCACCTGGTAGGAGTAGAGGGAGGAAAAGGCTCTTTAATCTATTTCTGTCTGTTGGAATCCCATAATTTTCATCTCTCTGATATAAAAAGAAATGATTTGGCCTACAGAGGGAAGGTCACCCCACTGTGTCAGACCTAAAGTAGCTTCAGTGAGATAAGATTCTAGGTGGGGCAAATGGTCTATGCAAAAGTGGTAGGGCAGCAAACCTAAGGCTCACAGGATTGTGGTGAACCAGTTTGGATGACATTAAGAAGTCCTAAAACAACATGCTGGTAAGTGTGGAGAGGAATCCTGCAGTCAGAAAGTGAAATTCAGACTAAAGTACCAAGACTGTAGATGTGGATAAAGGGAATTGGGGAGGTAGCTGACTTAGGAGGTGACTGTCCATTGGCTGGAGCAGTGGTTGTGAAAGTGTGGTCCTCAGATCAGCAGTATCAGTGTCCCCGGGGAACTTGTGAAGAATGCAAGTTCTCAGGCCCCACATAAGACCTGCTGGATCAGAAACTCTGGAGATGGGGCACAGCAATCTGTTTTTTTTTTTTTTTTTTTTTTTTTTAGCAATCTGTTTTTAACAGGTGATTCCGATTCATGCTAATGCTGAAAACCACTTGTCCATTGAGCTAGGCTGATGACATTTACTCATTGGAATTGAGAATATTAAAAGCATGATAGCGTATACACACCATAATACATAAAATAGATAACCAACAAGGACTTACTGTATAGCACAGGGAACTATACTCAATATTTTGTAATAACCTCTAAGGGAAAAGAATCTGAAAGAGGATATACATATATGCATATATGTATAACTGAATCACTTTGCTGTACACCTGAAACGAACACAACATTGTAAATCAACTCTACTTCAATAAAAAAAATAAAATAAAAAAGAAATTGAAATATAAAAAAATATGAAAGTCAATACAGGTTTTGAACCTGACTGAGTGGGAGAATTGTCTAAATTATCTAAATATATTTCTTATTCATTCCCCTAGAACAAATGACAATAACAAAGTGAAAGATATTTCTCTATCAAGTTATGTAGCTTTTGGCTGTAAGTATATATAGCCATATGTATAAGTATCTATTTGTTGGATGTAAGTAACAGAAACCACAACTCACAGGGGCTTAAACCATAAAGTTATTTGTTGTTTATTCGACAGGAATTCTGAAGTTGGTCCAGGGTTGGCTCAGAGGCTCTTTGAAGTCATTGAGGCCTTGGGCTCAGGCACCAGGCTTTTTCTATCCTTCTACACTGCCACTCTCCTGGTGGCACCCTGCTGGTGATGTCTCGCTCATGGCCACAAAATGGCTGCCCAAGCTGCAAGCATTAGGTCCTGGTAGAGTAACATTTTAAGCAGGAAGGAAGTAGGTGGAAGTCAAAGTGCTTTCTCCTTGCATACCATTCATTCATTCATTCATTCATTCATTCCCTCTTTCTCTCTGCCTTCCACACCCTCTCTCTCTCACACATACACACAACCCCGCTGGAAGACGATTTCTCCTTATGTATCACTGTACAAAACTGGGTCACATGCCTGCTGCTAGACCAATCACTGGCAAATGGGACTAGCTAAGATCTATCAAGATTCATGGCCTAGAGTTGGGCCCATTGCCCATCCCAACAAAATCAGAGTTCTGTTAGTCAAGAGAATGGGAGCAGGGCTGTAGGGAGGGCAACTAAGAGTGCCTGCTACAGTTACAGGATATGTACACTTAACCTATATTTCAGTGACCAATAAAGTAATTGCTTTATTCATATAATGCCTTTCTCTGAGTCATATTCTAAAAGTTCTACTGAATATTCTTCCTTCATGCCTTTATCATGACAGTTTTAATAACATGGAGAAATTATTTTTTAATAATCTCACATTAAAGTTACTCCTAATGGGAAGACCAGACTTGAGATTTCCCAAGTTGGGTCATTACAAATTATAAGCTACTGTGAGAGCAAGTGCATCAGCTGAAAAACGAACAAACAAACAAAAACAAAACAGTAATTCTCTGAAAGATATTATTTTTGAAATGGCACCCTCATTATTTTTAAACAAATAGCAAGCACGTATAATTCCATATCTTGTATTAATTTTGGACAAATGTATGGTAGTAGGTATAGTGGTTAAAATCACTTTGTTCTCTTCTCCTATGGGAGTCTATCCTGGACCATCCTGGTCATCCCACAGTGGTTCAAACAAGCGATTGTTCAGATTCATACTGGGAAGTACAGCCTGCTGGGGATGGGGCTGAATATTTCCTACAGTGTCCCTAGAGAGGAGAAACTCTGCCCATGTCTGTCTCTAACCCCTTCCTAGATGTCCAGCTATTGGAGAAGCAGCTGATTATCTGATTGGTCAGGGCTTGACACCCACTGGGAAGAGTCTCACTAAACGCAGGGCTACTGGATTGAAAGGTGATTGTGTTCATGGCTGTATTCTCTGTTCTGACTTTTCCTCTTGGTTCTGGCTGATAACTGATGGGCATAGCTGACTCCAGGGGAATGGAACAGGAAGCTTTGCTCGAGTTTCTTAGTCTGAGTCACACGTTCCAATCGAGTTCAGTTTTACCGTGAAGAAGCCCCATGTGCTGAGGGGCAGCTGCCACACGCCCCGCCCTGTGTCGTACAGCACCAGGGGATTTCCCCTCCAGTTACTGTTCTTTTTATTTATTTATTTATTTATTTATTTATTTATTTATTTATTTATTTATGGCTGTGTTGGGTCTTCGTTTCTGTGCGAGGGCTTTCTCTAGTTGCGGCAAGTGGGGGCCACTCTTCATCGCGGTGCGCAGGCCTCTCACTATCGTGGCCTCTCTTGTTGCGGAGCACAGGCTCCAGACGCGCAGGCTCAGTAGCTGTGGCTCACGGGCCTAGTTGCTCCGCGGCATGTGGGATCTTCCCAGACCAGGGCTCGAACCCGTGTCCCCTGCACTGGCAGGCAGATTCTCAACCACTGCACCACCAGGGAAGCCCCAGTTACTGTTCTTTGTGGTCTCACCCCTTTGGTTGAGAACCCCACAAGAAGGGGCAGAGGAAGTGGTAGGATTAGGGCACAAAACCTCACCTGAAGCCCTTAAGTCCTTAAGTTTTCTTCATAATAAATGAGGTGCTGACTTCGGAAATAAGCCAAAGTTAGTCATGGTTTTAAAATCATCCATTTTATTATGATGGTATAGAAGCAGTGCAGAAGCATCTGAAAGCTCCCTGAATTTTCAGAAAGTAACTTGTACCTGAAGCACCATTTAAAACTACAGAGAGGGGCTCCCCGGGGCTCCCCTGGTGGCCCAGTGGTTGAGAATCTGCCTGCCAATGCAGGGGACAAGGGTTCGAGCCCTGGTCCAGGAAGATCTCACATGTTGCGTAGCGACTAGGCCCGTGAGCCACAACTACTGAGCCTGCGCGTCTGGAGCCTGTGCTCCGCGATACAAGAGAGGCCGCGATAGTGAGAGGCCCGCGCAGCGTGATGAACAGTGGCCCGCGCTTGCTGCAACTGGAGAAAGCCCTTGCACAGAAACAAAGACCCAACACAGCCATAAATAAATAAATAAAATAAAGAATTATTAAAAAGAAAAACAAAAAAAAACAAAAAACTACAGAGAAAGCACAGGTATC
The DNA here is from genome assembly GCF_028023285.1 of Balaenoptera ricei. Classification (NCBI taxonomy): domain Eukaryota; kingdom Metazoa; phylum Chordata; class Mammalia; order Artiodactyla; family Balaenopteridae; genus Balaenoptera; species Balaenoptera ricei. Next base: position 92,263,283 of record NC_082645.1, read on the forward strand.
AGCAATTTTTAACATCACTCCTGGTCTTTCAAAAGTTCCTAACTGGCCTTTGTAAATGGTCTTATTAGCTCGAAATATATGAGCAGATGGGTGTGACTCCTACTACTTTAATAAAATACTGTAATTTTCTTCTTAAACCATGCAATTATAAGGTAAAATGTTACGCTTTTCTTTTAAAATTCCATTTACTCAGGCTACATATGGTGTCAAGAAACAGAAATCTAATCAATATAGACTAAAATAAAAGCAAATGCAAGGAAAAACAATACACAGCCGGTTCTTATGAAGGCGGTAAACCTGACGGGCTCTGAAGACCTCACAGGCAGAACTTGGTGGCCTTCTCTTGTTCACTACCATTACCATCACTCAGACACCAACTTACTCATTTTTTCTCAGTTCAAATTTTTTGAGAGAGCAAGAGAAAACTCTGATTGGTTCTCCTTGAGTCAGGTGTATCCATTCTGGCCCTATCAGCTGAGGCCAAGGTGGTAAGGACATCTGAGCAAACATGGCCGCCTAGGCCCATGTCTTAGGTATGGCCTGCGGGAGAAACAGGTTCTCTCAGAAGGATGTGTGGGCAAGGATGCAATGACTGACAATTCTATTTTAGTGTAGTTTAAAAAACAGCAGTTGACACCAAACTATTTAGACAAAGTGCAATAATAAGCAAACATATAAATGGATACAAGTAACATAAAATGACTGCACTCTTTTTGTGTGTGTGCTGTCACTGTTATTTAATTGTCTCACATAATATTATCCAAGACTGAAGTAAATCTTTCGAATTATTCTTCTCTAAATACAGACATTCATGGGTCTTTCCATATTTATTACACTACCAAATAATTTTATAGTTGATCTAATTTGATCTGCTACTCTTCCATAGTTTTGCCTTCAGAATCTGTAAAGGGAAGGAAATGAAACGATGTAACTATTTTAAAAATATGTTAGTAACATGTTTTTATTAGTTTTTCTTTGGCTGCCCTTTTCCTTCTGTTTACTGGATTCAATAGCTGAGGGAGTGCATGTGTGAGAAGGATCCTATGAGGGGAATCAAACCACATGATCATCATTTGACAGTTTCATATCGAAACTAAATTCTGGCCACTTTCCTGACGTTAATCTATTTCTATGTGCCGTCTCTCTTGGCTCCTTTGCTTCTCATTTTGAATTTTTTTAGCAGCTCTATTGTCAGTTCCATTTCCTCTTTTGGCCCTGCTTTTCCTCTATGCACCAATTCTAATTCCCCATAGCTAGCCCCACGCCAAAGCTCATCACACTGCACATTTTCCGATTGGAAGGTGCAATGGATCTATTAATCTTATTGGATATTTAAATGCAAGTGTGGAGCCATGGGTGAATATCCTGACTGGTCAACCACAAAGAAACCTACATCTGCCTTGTTTGCATAAAATATCATGACAACTCAGTTACAATCTTTGAAAATCTGGACCTGCGGATATATTTGTGTCCATTTCCTCACTTACTCATTCTGAGGGAAGGATTCGGTTGTCACTGTCATAGCCCTGGTTATAAAAGTAGGAAGCTAGGCTCTAGAGAATCAGCAAACATGGCTGAATTTCTGGGGATGTGGGAAAGCGGAGGGTTTGAGAAGAACCATATCACAGGGACACTTGACCTCTTCTACCCATTTCCATTTATAAAAGGAAAGACCACTTTTTAACATTAATGTTTGTCTACCACCTACCATGTGTGTGTTCTTGACTGTGTGGCTTTTCAGAGCTGGTTTGAGGAATCAGATCTAAAAAATCTACTGCAGTATATAGAGAATTAAAAGAACGGAGTTTTTTAGTATTTAAAGGACATTGAGTTTTGCAGTTATTCTCAGTTTCTCCTTTTTCCTTCTACTCCAAGTTTCTCTGAATGCCTTGTCCTCTTTGAAAGTTGCAAGATGCCAGATCACTTCTATGTGGCATCATGGATAAGCCACTGTCAGGGGCAAACGGGTGTCTAGCCAAACAGCTCAGTGTAGCATCTTTCTACCAACTTCTCTGTGAAACCTTGGTCCCCACAAAATAAATCACTGGCAATGTTTCAGTGTTTGCCAGCTCCCTCCTGTACACAGAGTTTTAAGTAAAGAAGTAGTAAAGATGGAAACAGACTAGATTATTATTATCTTCTGGATATACAACGCATATAGGCAGATTTAGAAAATATATAAGCCTCTATACAAATATATACAAGATACATATATGTATGCATGTATAAAAATTCCCAGGTTTTCCCTGTTAAAGAGAATTCTAACTTGGACTTGTCAGGGTCTTCCTTTCACCCACATTCTGAGGAGGATCCTGACTTGCCATGTCAGCTGTTTTGAGCTTTGTAATGAAGAATTGAGAAGAAAAGGTGAGAAGGATGAGACATAGAGGCTGGAGCTGAAGTTAGAGTATCTGGGGAGAGTTTGAGGTGAGTATGACATGGGAGCAATTTCAGCATTAAAAAAAAATTTGCTTCCATCTTTTATCCCTCCTTCAAAGTGTTTATGAATCAAAGAAACAGAGTTATTTCAAAATTACTTCGGTTGCTGGACTGTGTTCTCTGACCACAGGATCATTCTCTAAGGCTGGACAACGTGTGTCATGACCATTAGCACCACGCAGATTGCTTATCACTTGACAGACTTACCATCTGACAAAATCAGATCTTTTTCATCATCTGGCATTAGATCAGAAAACAAATCTTTATATTCTGAAACCAACATTAGATAAGACATGGTGGTTTAGAATATAACTAACAGCCCGTGAGATGTTCTTTGTGAGTGCTTTTCAAACTTTGTTGACCAAAACCCAGTGTAAAAAAAAAATACATTTTACATTCCAGTCCAGTACCTTCACTTGTGTGCATATAATGAAACAAAAAGTTAAATGAAAAGAATACTCACCCTTTTCTAATCTATTCTTATCCTTCTCTTATCTTTTCTAATACTTATCTTTTTCTTTCTATCCTATTCTAATTCATTGGCAAAAAATTCTGCTCTCCTTACTTACCCTTTTAGCATCAGTTTTATTCTAGTTCAAGGAAAAACACCAGTTATTAAATCCATTTCATGACCCACTAAATCTTTTTCACAACTCACCTAACCCACAGTATGGAAAGCACTGTATCTCGTTATATTTGATTCCAATGCTCATTGAATAAACAGCCCTCCCAACAACCTGAAATCAACCCCATTTTCTTCACTTAATTACCACGAAAGTTCTTTAAGATTATGAATTAGTTAAGCCTAAGAGCCTTAAAATTTGAATGACCAACTTAAATCGTTCTGATGCAAAGACTTGGGAATACATACTCGACCATTTGGCTTTTCTTCCTCCATCCTGGGAAGCTGCCGGTCATCCCCTTCATGAGAGACCGTATAGCTTTTTCTCAGTTCTCTCACGGGGGCCAGAGTGCCCTCCCTCCTTTCCATGAGTGTTGCTTATCACCAGCTGGGCCAACTAGAATAATAGTGCTGCCACCCAGGTACCCAGATACACTGTCTGACTGGGCCTCTTAAAGATATGTATTCTGGCTGGAACTGAATTCACCACGCTCCTCTGGATAGTGATTTGGGCTGCTTGAGCATCTTGCAGAGGGTCAGTGATGAAGCTAGATTAGTTCTCTAAGCATGCCCCCATCGATTTCATGTTTTGTCCAGCCGCCAGCTATGTTGCTGAGCCCTCCACCAACTATTCAGCCAAACAACAGATGGCCTCTACCTACCTTTTCCAGCTTTCTTCATCCTTTTTGGATCCCCTACTCTAGCCCAGCTGCCCGACTTATCATCTTCTGAATATAATTTGATGCTGCCTCTGGTTCACACTTCTGGCCATGCCTTGATCCCCTGAAATGCCTGCTTTGCCCCTGTTTTTTCTTCTGGTGGGACACCTTTCACAACCTCTTCCCTACCCACCCCTCTACTTGCACACCTCCTCTTCACCAAATTACATGAGTAATTTCTACTCCTCCTAGACTCAGCTTCCATTTCATCTCTTCCCGAAAGCCTTTCCTAACACTCTCTATGTCAGGAGACCCCCTATGTGGTCCCACTATACCCTCTATCATAACACTTACCTCTCCATAAGGTAGTTTTCGCTTTGCTTTGCAGTCACCCACGCTAGATGGTGAGCACTTTGAGGGCAAAGGCAACGTTCAATGTATGTTTATGTCCCTAGTACCTCTCACAGTTTCTTCTTTCAATGGTGGTAAAAACATATAACATGAAATCTACCTTCTTCACAAAATTTTACATCTACAGTACAGAACTGTTAACCATACGCACACTATTGTACAGCAGATCTCTAGAATTTTTTCATCTTGTGTGACTGAACCAGCACAGCTTCTGAATAAATAAATACATGCTATTGGATTATTTTTAGCCATCTTAAGTCTCCACTAGATTTCAAGATATTACTAAATTTTTCCCTTCATACATTATAAGGATCTTTTCTTTCCTTGTGAGTTTCTAGATTATATACTTTCTTTCCTTGTGTACTACCTTGCCCTGTTTTATCAAGCTTTTTAATTCATTGTGTGTCTTTGCATTTACTTTCTCATATTCTCATGGCTCCTTTCCCCTAGATGTGATTGTGTGGCCACAACTCCCTTATTGTGGGCCCCGGTGTCTCTCACAGTGACCAGCATCTAGAAGGTGCTCAGTGATGGTCTGGTACCTTCCTTCAAAGATTTCAATAGATTTTTAACAATGATTTTTCTTTTTTGAGTATAGGATGAAGGTGATGAAAGACTTAACTCTCATTTTTTATGGCTAATAAATGATCAAATTCCTTTCTTTGAAATTTAGTGTTAAGCCTTGGATAAAAAGGGTACTTTTTTTTTCAAGTGATATACCTACCATCTGAGACTTTCCAATGTTCCTGGTTGTCATTTGTGGTGGGTAAGGTGGTCTTTTCATCTTCTTTGGCTAAGTCGGTTTCTTAAAGTCAGGAAATTAAGTATTAAATTAATTGAAAAGATTAAACAAACCTCATACATGAATCATCTCATTGATATGATAATAAGCAGAGATCTCCAAACTCTACAAAGTTCTGAATATTTTCAATGCTCTGAGCTTGGAATCTCTGGAACAGTGTTTTGGGTGAGGTCCAATGGTCCAAAGGTGACAGAGTTAAGATCAACTGAATGAACATATATATATATATATATATATATATATGCCTTGACTTTTGTTAATAAAAACACAGCATAAAATCAGGTCATTTTCTTTCACAAAACCATCTACAGTGCAAGTGTTATGGGAAATTTAGGACTACCTACCAGTCAATGGAGTCAAATTTAGAGTGACTGCCTTATAGCTCATTATTGTAAGAGGAATTTGCAACTCTAGTCTGCCAGGCAGGAGGAGAGGGCCTTAAATTCTGAGAATAAAAGAGTCTGAGGTAAAACCAACTGGTCATTGGACTTCTGTGCCCACCCCCTCCACCTCCATGCTGCCTTGGGGCTTTGTTTGGTTTGGCCCACTCCTGGTGACTTGACCACCAGCCATAACCGGCTCTCAATTCCCAAACCCCACGCTCTGCCCATAACCTCTTTTCCTCGTGGTCTCTCTGCCTTTCCTCCCACTGCTGGTACTGTGACCTCACTAAAGCCTCTTGGGTCTGACCAAGGGCAGTCCTCTGTCCCCTGCCAGCTTCTTTTTAGTGAATCCATTCTGAGAGGCAGCAACTGCTTTAATTGGTTGTAATCTGCGCCATACTGATTGTTAAATATTTTCAATATCACCCCTGCCTGGAGCTTTTAAATTTTATTTCTATTTATTACGTCCTTCTTTGTCCAGTGGAGACCCCTGTAGTCCATCACTTCATCGACTTTCTTGCAATTATCCTCATCTTCATTGCCTCACCTGCTTCCTTCCCAAATGCTAAGTAAAAAAACCACTCATTTTCCATTCCCATATTCAAAGCCAATGAGCAAATCACCTGAGCACTCACTTAGGGCACCAGTAAAACAAGGACACAAAAAAATATGAGAAAAATAAAAACTTTGGGAAAATAATTTGATATTCCAAATGAAGTCGTCATGGAAATGTTCAGAATTTTGTTGGAATACTGTACAGTGTTAGTTTTATTCTAATTGCAGGGGTGGCAGTACTCTCTAATATTTCAGGGCTTACTACAAATCATACATCTCGGTTTCCTCTCCTGCATCCAGGCAGCCGAGCACCTTTGCAGGGAATCACGCAACTGTACACTGGAGTTACTACAAATTTCACGGTCTCTAAATTCCACTGAGCCCTCAGCTCTGAAAAAAAAAATCTGACTTTTTCCATTATTCTTCTTTCCTTTCCTCTTAACAAATTATTTCAAATCTTCACCTCTTTCCTTATAACCCTAGCCCTTCCCCTGGTTTTTAATCTTTGGGACCTGGCCTTGCTGCCCATTTTGTTCTGAATCCCCCCATCCTACATAGTTCCCTGCATCCCATCGATCACCTCTTCCCTTCTCTTAGGTCTCAGCAGCAGAGATGCTTCTTGTGGGAAGCTGACCCTGTGCTCTGAAGCTTGCTTTCTATTGCTGTCTTGATGATCTTTCTCCTCCCGCCCCTCCATCTTCACCCTCTCACCCTCCAATGGTAGTTAAACGTTAACACCCATCCATCCAGATATCTATCTCTCCACTTATTTATATTTTTGAATGTGTCATACATGCACCTGGAACGAAATTCAAAAGCCATGAGAGACCATGCAGTGAAGAAGTCTTCCTTCCCCAGCTACTCAGGCCCTTCCCCACAGGACCACCATGGTTATCAGTTTCTTCTAAAAACTACCACCTAGTTGCTGATGACTCCGTAGCCTCATCTCCAGCCCAGATTTCTCTGTTGGCTTCCAGAGATATGTGTCCCTCACCCACTGGACATAGATGTCTCTTAAAAATCTGCTCCTTCTATATTCCTTACCTTGCCCACAGCTTCCCAATCATTTTCATGACTTAGCACACACAGCAAATGTCAAGGACAATAGAGGGAACCAGCCTGGGGACTCCAGCTGCCGCATACTCAGTCTGTGGAGCTAAGGGGACCATTAGCTCCACACCCCCAACCCATTTGTGGCTGATGGTTTGGGAACTGCTGTCTTAGGGAATGCCACCACCACATGTTGAGATGCCAAAAACATTGGGACATTCTTGACCCTCCGGAGCTCTCTCTTAGCCTCTATCTCAGATTGGTCAAGTTCTGTCAACTTTATATCTTCAAATCTAGCCCCTTCTCTACATCTTCATGGCCACTTCTTGGTTAGGGCCCTCATCATTTCTCTACCTGCAAACAGACTGGTCTTACTACTTTTGGTGTCTCCCATCCAATTCATTCTTCTCATTAAGAACAGAATGATCATTTCCAAATTTGAACTTGCTCCCGTCCCTCCCCTGCCTAAAATCCTTCATTGGTTTTAACAAGATAAGTCACCTCTCCACCTCCTGACATTTCTCACTTCAAATTTTATTTTCCAGATAAAATGAATTGGCGGTTCGCAGAAAGTTCTGCCTTATGTCTTTACCTTTGTACACCTTGTTGCTCCCTCTGAATGAACCAACCCTCCCATTTATCCCCACCTTAGCTAATGCCTTCTTTCCTCTCATGACTTGGTTTAGATGTCACCTCCTTCAGAAAGCCCTTCTATTGTGTGAAAATCCTGATGGGGGCCCTTCCCACTGTTCTCAGCACCCAGCATGTTCCTCAGGCCCGCAGCACTAAGCACCCCAGCTCCACAGGGAGCTGGGGTCCTCCCCTCCCACTCTGGTCTCACTTCTGCCTCCCTCATTCCACAAAATTGCTCTAATCAAAGTCACAAATGACCTCTGTGTCCTACATCCATTGGGTACTTTTCAGGCCTCATTTTATTTGACCCCCTGGCAGCATCTGACAGTGTAGACCAGCCCTCATTCCTGAAACACTCCGCCTTTAGGTCTCCCATGGTGTCAGATTTCAGGGGCTGTCCTGACTGATCACCCCTTTTTCACAGTCCTCTGTCAGCTGTTCCTGTTATACTTAACCATTAAAGGCTAAGTTCCTCCAGGCACCCCCGCTCTCTCCAATCTCCATCATGCTCATGGCCTCATTCCTATTTATAGGCAACAACTCCCAATTTGATAACTGCAGTCCAGATCTTGCTGAGCTCCAGAAAGTATGCAGTTCTCTATGTAATGTCTCCATTTGAGATACCCCGTAGGTATTTCAGAATCAAAATGTAAGAAACTAAACTCATCCTTCCTCTACTCTGGCACCGCACCCATCCTCTGCCACCCAACAGACACACGCATAGGCAAACACACGCACTCTCTCTCTCTCTCTCTCTCTCTGTCTTTCTCAGATAATTTCCTCTATCATTTTTTCCCATATTGGTAAACCCACCCCATTGCTCAAGCAAACGAAGTCTGAGTCCTCTGACATTCCCCAGAGCCAGTCCGTCATCAAGTCTTTGATAATTCCACCTCCTAAATATCTCTCAAAATTCTACAGCCTCCAGCCTCAGCTGTAATCACCGCTTCCTTGTGTCACTCTGCTACTCTCCTGATACTGGTCTCCCTGCAAACAGTCTAGCCTTGTTCCAATTTGTTTTCCAAACTAATCACAACCCTATTGGGTCATTCTCCATCCAGAAGCCTCTGCAACTCTCATCTACCCTTCATGGCTCTCTCAGCTTCATCTCATTAGGCTTTGGCCACACAAGCTATTTTTGGTGGTTTTTCAAACAAGGTGACATGATTTCCTGCCTCAAGTTCTTTGCACACATCCCCAGGTATAAGCTCTCATAGCACAGCACCCTGTACTTCTCATGCCTAAGACTCACCACAGCTGCAGACATTTGTGTAAACTACGATCCCCTGATGGATTGTAGGTTTCAAAAGGCAAGAACAGGTCTATCTTCTCCACCCCCATATTTCTAGCTCTTAGCACTGGCTTACAGTTGACACTCCATAAACACTGGTACATGGAAGGGATGTTGGGCTCTCAAAAGGCACTTGAGTGCCTTTCTGTAAGTGAATTAATTCATTTATGTTTGTATTTTCATATTTCAGATGAGATTTTCTTTAAGGTGAAAGAAAGAAAGATGAGACCACTTCCTTGTAAGTTTACAAGTAGAGAAAATACCAATAGGAAAAATAAGCTTATTGAAATTTATTTTTTTAAAGTTACCTAAAAGTAACTGTAGTGTTGTGGGTTGTATTGTGTCCCCAAAACGATACGTTGAAGTCCTGCTCCCTGGTACCAGTAAATGTGACCTTACTTGAAATTAGTTTTAGCAGATATAATCAAGTTAGGATGGGGTCAGACTGGATTAAGGTGGGCCCCCAATGCAATCACTGGTGTCCTTATAAAGACAGAGAGATTTGGCAACATAGACACACACAGAGGGAAGACAGACTTGCGAAGACCGTGGCTGAGATTGGAATGAAGCAGCTACAAGCCAAGAATGCCAATCACTGCCACCAGAAGCTAGAAGAGGCAGGGAAGGATTCTTCCCTAGAGCCTTCAGAGGGAGCATGGCCTTGGTGACACCTTGATTTAGGTCTTCTGGTCTCCAGGACTATGAGACAATAAATTTCTGTTGTTTTAAGCCACCCAATTTGTGGTAATTTGTTATGGCAGCCCTAGGAAACTAATACATATGGTATGCATAAACTTTATAAGGCAATAGTGCCTTTAAGATGTGATTTCTTTAGCATTCTTTTAAGAAACTTTATTTCAAAGGACACACTAAACCTGGTAGTTTATTTTGTCGATAATTTACCTTAAAAGTGATGAAATATGAATTATACTTATTTATATTAAATAGTGATTCCGTTTTAACACATATTTTAATACTCTTTTAATAGCAGCCCAGTAAAACATCATATCTAAAAGATTACCTGATTGATATGGCTGAAAATGTATCAACTCGCCAAGTGCAACAAGTTTCTCCTATGGAAAAATTTTGTAATCAGAGAGTTAAATGACCACAACTACTAACAATCATTCTTTAATAGAAAAACACTTTGATCCTTGATGTTTAAGTAACCAACAACTGTTTTTAACATACTAGAAATTACATAACCAAATGAGTAGTGTTCTTCTGCTGATTTCTTCAAACCTTTATTGCCTCCTTATTGTTCTTAGGAATAAGATGCAAATCGAACCCACAGAAAACCAGTGTATGCCTTGATCTAGGGGAATCGGTTTCAGGCTATTACTGAAGTCAGTTCCCTTAGGGCTATTCTGACATTACCTGAATTAGATCACTTGTCATTCTGGTCATTATTTGTTCACTTATTTCAATATCTTCAAGATCTGTAAGAACCACCCAAGTTCCATTCTCAAATTTCACAGGCATAGAAAAGACAATCCCTTCAGGAATACCAAACTGGCCTGCAGGGAGCAAACACAAAGCAAAGCAAAACAAAAGCACTCAGATAAATAAACCTTTCCGGTAACACTGTAGAAAAGGACAGACATAGTACATGCTTTTTAATGATAATGGTGGATCTAATGGTGGATTTAATGATAATGGAGGAATTTCTGCGAATTCCTCCCCAGAGAAGATCAAAACACTCACTCGAGAAGAATTTATTGAGCACCTCTGCAAGTTCTGACAACTCGCCCTTCTGTGTTTCTCTCAGAAGGAAGAACCATTGTTCCCTCTTTATCCCTTTTGTCCCTGCTGGGTTCAGATGCCCTGCCTCTGCCTTGGGAACTAATGCAGTCCTTCTCTTCCACCTTTTCTGGATTCCTTTTGTCTGCTTCCTTGGCTTTCCCTTGCCCCCCTAGGTAGCCCCTGAGCCCGAGCACTTGTCCAATCTTGCCTTTGCTCTTCCAGCCTGCTACTGCAGTCACAGAGCCAAGGGGCAAGCACTGGCAAGGGAAAGTCGGTGATCTCCTCACAGTTCCTAGTTCCCAGTTTAAATGTGCTCCAAATAAAAAAAAAATGATAATGCTTATTACTAACTGAGCAACCTTCAGATAAAATGCCTCCCGTTTTTTGTGTCTCAATCAAATAAGAAAATTATTCTTGCCATTCTAGTCATCAAAAATGTTGTCAGTATGCAGGTTCCTTAAAAAACAAAAAATAGTTACCATATGATCCTGCAATCCCACTCCTGGGCATACATCTGAAGAAAGTTCTAATTTGAAAAGATATATGCACCCCAATATTCACTGTAGCACTATTTACAATAGCCAAGACGTGGAAGCAACCTAAATGTCCATTGACAGATGAACGGATAAAGAACATGTGTTACTTTTATACAATGGAATATTACTCAGCCTTAAAAAAGAATGAAATAATGCCACTTGCAGCAACATGGATGGACCTAGAGATTATCATACTAAGTGAAATAAGGCAAAGACAAATACCATATGGCATCACTTATATGTGGAATCTGAAAAAAAAAAGATACAGATGAACTTATTTATGAAACAGAAATAGATGCACAGACATAGAAAACAAACTCATGGTTACCAAAGGGAAAGGGGGGTGGTAAACTAGGAGGACGGGATTAACATATATACTCTAAAATATGTAAAATAGATAACCAACAAGGACCTACTGTGTAACACAGGGAACTATACTTAATATTTTGTAATAACCTATAAGGGAAAAGAATCTGAAAAAGAATATACATATATAACTGAGTCACTGAACTGTACACCTGAAACTAACATGACAATGTAAATCAACTATACTTCAATTAAAAAAAAATGTTGTCACTAGGGCAAAATATTGAGGAGAGTCAAGAAACCAGGATCTAAAAGACTCTTCCGTAGAGGATGTCCCGGGCCCTCTGTTCACTCTCTATTTGAGAGCCAGCCTTATGAGTGAACAACAGATGAGGGTGTACATATATGGTACCATTTCAGGGACACAATGATCACTTGATCTTCACCTCACTTGCCCCCAACACTGAACTGCTTATTGATGAATTCCTACAGAGATTAATTCAACTTTTTTTTGGCTGTGCCGCATGGCTTGCAGGATCTTAGTTCCCTGACCAGGGATCGAACAGTAGAAGTGGGGAACACTAACCACTGGACTGCCAGGGAATTCCCTAATTAAACTTTTACAGATAAAGGTGAGGTTTTAAATGTCTATTTCACTAAAAAGGTAACACAGTGATTTGAATTCACACGATGCATACGTTCCTGCGTTAACCTTAATTGAACAAGACGCATTGAGAGTCTACCCATGAAGGAGCAACAAGAAGACCCAGCCAAAGCCCTGCCCTCAGGGTGGGTGAACTCTAATGCAGAGGGCATATGCAACTAACCACCCCCTCCATAAAGGCAGGCTGTGATATGCTCTCTGATAGAGGAACAAATGCTACGTGAGTACAGAGGAGAGACAGAGATTAATTCTGACTTGGGGGATTTGGGGAGATTTCCCTGAGCTGCACCATAGTCACTGAAACAATGGGAAGGATCGTGGTTCCATTAATAACATAAAGGATACAAGAGGTGGCTCAGACTGGGGAGGACGACAACAGGTTCAGTTTGGTGTGTGTGGGTTTGAAGTGACAGCATGACATCCAGGTGGCAATGTCTGACAAGGTAGGGCTCAGCAGCGAGGCCCAGGCCTGGAGCTTTGGGAATGGATGGGCTTGTTCAGGGAGAATGTAAAGCACAAAGGGAAGACATGCTCTAGGTAGAACCTACAGTGCACAGACCATCAGCTATTCTCTCTTTCCTATTTTTCAAAAAACAGTAGAAGTGCTCTGAATAGTTTTTAGCAGATTAAAATAGTAAGGATATAAAAATATATCCACAGTATTTGTGGACGGAGAGCAAGCTTTCCACATTCCGGCTGCTGCCTGGTACTCTGAGATCTGGGTCTTGCTGTGCCCTTTGTATCGTGTGTCTGTGTCTTTGCTCCTGCAGCTCCTGTGCCCAGATGTTCTTCCCATACTTGTCTGTCAGGTAAACAACTACTCAAACTTGCAGGTGACACTTCCTGAAGTGTCACCTCCTTTATGGTGCCGGTCCTGATTCTTCCTGCTGCCTGCTGAAAATTGACCTTGCTTTCCCTTCCTCAGTAGGGATACAGTGAGAAAAACTTAACAGAATTATTTCATTTATGTATGTGGCTCTCCTTTACTCTGCTGTGAGCTTCCTGAAAGGCAAAAGCCAGGCCTACTCCCTATGTGTGTTCCCAGTGCATGCACACAAAATACTGTTGCACTGCTGAATGGATAACTGAAGGAATGCATGCATGAATGAATGATTAAGGAATTGTGAAAATCCAGAGAGCTTACAGAGCCTTTGAAGAGGTAGGAGCCTGTCTAGGTAGGGACACAAAAGTAGGAGCACAGGGGGCATACGTGGAGGTTTTAAAATATCATAAGATAAGAAAAACCCAGATTTACCTTCACTCAGTACCCCTAAAGACACAATCTCCCCAGGGGGTGAGCCATGGTACCAGTATTTCAACGTAGTGGCTATACTGTGTGCAGCTAAGATGCCTCCAAATTGTCTTCCTGTGGCGGTGAACTTTTTAAGACTTACCACAAATTCTCTGTTTACCCACTCACTGTAAGGAGAGAAAGAAACAATTTTACAATGGAGGAAGGAATACGAATGAATAAGAATGTTCCCTGGGTCAATGGATCTAAGTACAAGAAATCACCTCCACAAAATAGAAGTAGGACTTCCTGCGCCCCTTCTTCAGGCTTCTTTAAGCCCATAAAGAGTCAACTGAAAAGTAATGAAACAGAGCAGAAAGGAGTCCTAAAGTTTCAAACTAAAAACTTGATACCATAAATATGGAACACAGAAAAGTGGCCAAAGGCTGCAAGAACAATTAATTTCATCACAAAGAATTTATTCGCCATAGAGGCTCTCTTGGAACCAGTGGTATCCTTCATTTTAAATAAAATAGTATCATGAAATGTTGAATTATTCACATTGAGAACTAAGGAAATAATTAAGTTTTCTAATGTGAAGTTTAAACTCGGGGAACAGTCCAGCCGGACTAGAACAGGCATGAAACGGCTGCCCTTGCTAAGCCGGCACGATACAGCCCCAGGAGATGCTGCCCGCGCCCACGCAGCAATGCAGGGGAACCGCGCTCCAAGACAACTGAGTCCAGGGACACAATTTCTAGGCGTGGGTAAAGGAAGGGAAGGGAAGAAAGGGGTGATGGAAAGGACATGCTACCACTGGGAAAGTGCTGCAAAGTTTAGAAACTTGTTCCAAAGGCGTTCCTCCCCCTTCCTCCTTCCACGCCCTTTTCGTCATGGTGGTGTTGACTGTGTGCCTGTCTTAACTCACTTCATCTTCCCAATGACCCCATAAGACCCGTACTCTGTTACCATTTCCACTTGGCAGATGGGAAAACCGAGGCACAGAGACGTTAAGCAACTTCTCTAAAGTCACACAGCTAATGAGTGGCTGAATGAGAATTCCAACCCAGGTGGCTTGGCTCCAGAGATGATGCTCCTTACCACGTCTCAATTCTGCCTTTCCTGGGACCCAACACCCAGCATGGCCTGGGCCTGCTCACCATCGTAATTCCTTATTCTCGAAGCTTTTTCAACTAATTTCAACTTGGACAGAGGTCTTTACATTAAATAAGGTTCACTTTACATATGTTTGCTTTAGTGATAACATTAATGGAATCTGTGAGCCACTTTAAGGATAATCTGAAATATAAAAATTCAAAATTCCAAAATCAAATAAATTGGGGGTGGGGACTGACTAGTTGAAATTCTGTGGAATTCTCTACATTTCTTCAATAGAAAGCATAAATGAGGATGAGTGTGAACAAAGTTACTTCTGCCCACAGATTTCTAAGATGATTTTTAAATGATTATAATAACATTACATGTTTATTCAATATTGTTAGACTACTTCACTTAAAAAGATACTGTACCTATCAAAAATCAGGCTTAAAACAGGGCGTGAATAGTGAGGAGGTCCCCAAACAGCACTCTCATATCTGTAAACCTTGGCTTTTCTCAGATCGATGTAGTTATTTCCACTAATATTACCCCAAATTATCACATCTTTGATGCCTGTGAAGAAAAGAAATTTAAAAAAATATTGTAATATAAAAAATTGCCTGTAGTCTACTTTCTATTCGTGTGTTTGTTTTACTATTGGTCCTTTTGCTATAAAACAGACTTAAGTTTATGCTCCCTAAAAATGTGCAAACAATGTGGATCATCTCCTTAATCATCAGAGTCTGGCCATTCCTAATAATGCACGTGGATGGTGTGAGCATAGGACTGAATTCAGGGAACATTGAAATGCTCCCTGAAAGAAATTGCTACTGAAAATTATACCCCCGCTCTGGTCCTAACTTCACCACTCTGCTTGCCATGAAGAGGATTTTTTATCTGCTTTGATTCTGACAGAGAGTCCCTGATTTTAGACTGGAATAGAAATTTGGGCAAGTCACTTGACTCCCTGGGTGGCTTTCGTTTCCTGCAGAATGGAGATGCTGGAATAAGAGGACCCCGAGGAACATCTTAATCAACAAAGAGATATTGAATTAGCTTGTATGTGTGAGGCACTTTTAGGTGGGAGGCTCAGAAGAAAACAAATCAGCCCAAATCCTTGCAATATTCTGGGGGTAGAGGGGAGTGGGTGAGAAAACAACTACTATACAACGTGATACATACTACCAAGAAAAAGAAGAGGATGGAGGTAGAGAGAAATAGGAATTGGTATTTCATATGATTCTAGTATATGAAATTCTCTCTAATAATTCTCTCTAATAATTGTGGATTTTCTGGGAATGTATCTGAAGTGAAAATAGGGGATTTTATTGATTTATTTATAAACTTATTTATTTGTTTAAAAATTTAATTCTCTTAAAAGGTCACACCACTTTCTATTACGGAGATTAATTTCTTCCCTGTTCTGTATGAGATAAGATTGCTGTTGGCTTCAAGTAACAGAATATCCTTCTGACTTTGCTGAACTAGAAGGAGTTTACTTTTCTCAGATAACAAGTCGAGGTAGGCAGTGACACTGGTGCTTGTTAAGCAACTCAAAGATGTTACTCTCTTGGCTTTCCCCTCATGGTCCTAAAATGACTGCAGCAGCTCCAAGTATCACAGTCTTACAGAGTTGTGTTCAAAGGCAGGCAGGAGGGAAAAGAATTTTTCTTAAAGCTTTAAGGCCCTTTATAGCTCTAAATGCCTTAAATCAAGCTAGAGAAAATTATAGCGGACATCTGCTTTTTTTTGTTGTTGTTGTTCTAACATCTCTTCCTACTTTTTTTCTTTAACAGCATACTGGTTTTTCTTTCAATAGGTACCCTTCCCCACTTTCAGTCCATTTGGTTTGGGTGAAGCTGTCCTCACCTCTCAGGTCTATCAATAGGCATCAGACCTAGATTCCAGATTTCTGGCCACAATGATTGATTTGGAGAAGGGCATGTGGTCCAAGCCCAGTCAATGAGATATTATTCTGCTACTTTTATACAAAGAATCGAAAGAGAACGCTCTTTTTCTGCTGGGGTAGTTAAGCTATGATGCCCATAGCCATTTTGCCACTTTTTAGGGAAAGCCTATCCGAGAATCAGATCAAAGCTGAGGAAAGCAGAGCTGAGTGACGAGCCACGTGAGAGCACGAACCAGGCTTGACATCATCATTTGAACCCCGGCATCCGGCTATGCCCCAAATAAGAACTACTCCTGCACTCTTCAGTTATGTGGAAAAATAGCTCTGATTTTGGTCGCTTTGAGTGGACTTTCTGTCACTTGTACAGAAAGAGTTCAACTAAGCCAATGTACATAGTCTGAGAAACAGGTTTATGTGTGAACTGAACTCAAGGGATATCCTGAAAAGGTTTGCTCCCCTCTGGGCATCTGGAATTCTCCTGGAATAATTCTCCCTGATGCTTTTTCTAGTTCATGTTACTTTGTTTAACTCTTGTCGTTGCCAACTTCCTCCTTACTACTCCACTGACAATTCCACTTTAACAGCCGTCCCTCTAACATTTCCCTTTTTTGTCCCAACTTGTCTCCACTTTTCTTTTCTCTGCTGCTCCTGTGCTTATTGGCTTTGAATACAGCAGGGTTTAGAATTTATGGTACCACCAGGCTCACAAGAGAGCAGCTTTCTGGTTGAAAGTGCCTGCTCTGTTTTAAATTTTGTAACACTGCCTCTTCTTGACACTTTCATCAGTGTATCACAGATCTTTTGTGAGAAATTAGTATCTACACATATACATATAAGGTTGATAACAGAGATAAAATGATTAGGAAATGTTTTCCTATTGAATAATTTTAGTATCCATTTGGCTGAGGTATGCACTGACCCTGGGGGTAAGACACTAATGATTTGTATGCAAGAATACCAGAAGTTATGGTCCTAGGGCTTTGTTGTTAAGAAAAGGACAATACGGCTCTTGCCCTAATGTGTGAGGGGCTCACCAAAGTCCTTTATAGCTCTGACTGAGAGCATTCTAGGCTCACATTTTACTGTCTTCCCAATTTTGCTTGATGTCATGCCTTGCACTTCCTGGTATTCTCAATAGACTTCGTTGCACCTGCTCCATCTAAGGACACAAATAGCTAAAGTCTGTCAAATATGACAAATATTTTTAGATACAGCACTCCCCCTTTAGATACAAAAATCCATTTTCTGATTCTGTCTCATCCTCCTATGATTTTGACCTCTATAAGTACAAAGATTACTAGGAGCAGAAACTGATCAAATAGCATAATCACCTTAACAACTTTACTATCCTTGCAAATGTTTACCATGTGTCAGGCACTCCTCCAAGCACTTTAGAAATATTATCTCTTTAAATCCTTGCGTCAATTCTAGGATGTAGGTGCTATTTACATCCTCATATTACAGGTGAGGAAGTGAGGCACAGCAAGGTTAAGTGATTTGCCTCAAGTCACACAGGTGGGAAGCGGGGTGGGGTCACTTTAACAGAGCCCTGAGTATTTTTTTAAAAAACACCCATTACGTTGGTTGACTACTATCACGGAAAAAAAAAGAAAAAAAAAAGAAATATTAAGTTTCAAATTACTACTTGAAAAATAGAAATCTTATTTAAGTATTTGTTTCTTAATTTTTATAATGATGGGAAAAGATCAGCTAGTCATAAAAGCTAGTAGAAAGAAAATGCACAGTAGTGAAATCACACAATCAGAAGTTCTCTGCCTCTGCTTCATACTTTGTAGTCCAGATATCCCGACTGATTTTAGAGGGGACAGTGTTCTTCCTAGCTGCTGTGAAATCACGCTGTTTAAAACCAGACACGGAAACGGGAGCTCACTCACATGAGGGAGTCGTTTTCAGTTTTCTGGCCAGCTCCGCCCTCGCTTTGCCTTCTACGCCCAAGGCCACAGCGACAATATTGTGGGCGAAGTTTGGAGCGTATCTCATAAGCAAAGACGTTTTGAGATTCACAAAGGTTTTTCCTCCCACAATAATTCTGACGGAATCATGAGCATTTTTCTCAATCAGGGATCCGTAGAGGTGGCACAGAGTAGCCCTGCTTCGGATGCAGTCTTCTAAACTGTACACCTCCTTGTCCACGTGGTCGTCGAGGAAGATGATCACGTGGGCCTGGCGGAAGGCCTCCTCCGCTCGGGTGCAGACGGACACACTCTGCAGGAAGGGCGACGCCAGGTCCTGAGCCTCTTTCACAAGGCTTGTGAGTTTTTCTTCTGCCTGCTTGTTGTCAAATAGGTTTATGCTAATTTCCATATGCGGTCCAAACACTTCACCACTTGTCAAGATGGGAATTAGGTTGTAGCAGGCAGGCGCCGATGCACTAATGAAAATGCAAAGCCGATTACGAATGGTTAAATCTTTTGCTCCTTTTCAGGCTTTATTCTTTTTTTTTTTTTAAAGTACCAACCATGTATAGAAGTCTTTTTTTTTTTTTTTATAAATTTATTTATTTATTTATTTTCGGCTGTGTTGGGTCTTCATTGCTGTGCGCGGGCTTTCTCTAGTTGCGGCTAGTGGGGGCTACTCTTTGTTGTGGTGCGCGGGCTTCTTATTGCAGTGGCTTCTTTTGTTGCGGAGTACGGGCTCTAGGCGAACGGGCTTCAGTAGTTGTGGCACGCGGGCTCAGTAGTTGTGGCTCACGGGCTCTAGAGCGCAGGCTCAGTAGTTGTGCCTCATGGGCTTAGTTGCCCCGTGGCATGTGGGATCTTCCCGAACCAGGGCTTGAACCCGTGTCCCCTGCACTGGCAGGCGGATTCTTAACCACTGTGCCACCAGGGAAGTCCCCAGGCTTTATTCTTAATAGATATAATTCTGCATGTGCATTAATAGGGTGATTTAATATCTTAAATTGGCATACACAGCTGCACAGACATTTTTAAGGCTAGAAATCAAAAGTAGAACAAAATAATTCTCACTGCTAGCTTCTTGCTTTGGCCATCTGAAAACAATACCAAAGTAAGAAATGTACCTGTTTATAAGGCTTTTCAAATTAAATAGAATAGGCAGAAAGCAAAATTTAAAAGAACTGTGTCATATTACTGTAATTACGTGTTTACATTCTTTTTAAAAAAAGATAAGGAAATCAGTTTCATTTAACCATAACTCTTTTCTATGTTGTACCCTTATCTGCAAAGTAATGACATCTTTTAGAAAGGCCTATTTTTCCAAATCCTTATAAAGAAGCCTAGGATCAACACAGGCGAGGTATCATGTATCTGCACCCACAATTCAGCCAGTATTTGAGTACTCTATAGCTTGGCTGATAACTGAGAGCCCTAATGACTGCTGAGGGGGAGTTTGGAAATGCATCTGGGGCAATTTTTCACAGTGGGTTTGGAGAGAGGCGCAGTGGTGTTTTCAAGAGCATCTGTACCATTTTAATCCTTTAAAAATATCTAGGGACTTCCCTGGTGGTCAAGTGGTTAGGACTCTGTGCTCCCCATGCAGGGGGGCCCGGGTTCGATCCCTGGTCGGGGAGCTGGGTCCCGCAGGCCACAAGGAGGAGCCCTCATGCCGCAGATAGGAGCCCGGATGCTGCAAATAAAGATCCCGCGTGCTGCAGCTAAGACCCAGCGCAGCCAAATAAATAAATAAATATTAAAAAAATCCTAAAGCCGATGTAATATTATTAAATCTGGGTGTAAAGTTCATGGACAGTTATTACATCATTCTCAGTTCTTTTCTGCATTTGAAATCTTTCATAATAACAAAGAATTTTTCAGATGAGCCTGTATATTAGGATACACACATAGGGAGTAAGAAGGGCAGTGTGAGAGACAGATTGGGAGGTGAGGAAAGGAAAGGGGGAGGGAGAGATAGAGCAAGATGGACAGCAGAAGGACAAAGAGGGAGGCAGAGCACAGAGATAGAGAGAAAAAGCAATGACACAAACATCGAATGTGTCCACCCACCACTGAGACTGAGAGTGATGAGGAGCAAACGCAAGTGGGCAAGAGGAAGAGGGCAACAGTCAGGAAGACGGGGGAGGGAAGGGAGGAAACAAGGGAGAGGGAAGGAAGGACAGGGAGGCGAAGAGCAAGATGGTATGAGCAGCAGACAGCGTGAGACGCACAGAATGAGGGCAGGAGAGCTGGAGACAGTTATGCAAAGTAAATATTTTGCTATAAAGTTGCTCTTAGATTTGGTATGTATGTGTATTATATGCATATTACATACACATTAAACCTATATATAGTCTAACACTCATACATGGGGCTACACTAGGGGATATATATGCATATACATATATTACATATCTATAATATTTGTATACATACATCCAAATCTCAAACTTGACAGTCAGATATTCTTCCATCATGTAATGAATCGTACATCATTGTCCTTCTAAACATAAAAAGCCAACCTCACGAATCCTGGGATTTGACGGTCCCACCTGGTGATCCAGACCTGCAAGGGGTTGATGAGACCTTTCAGGGCTTCTTTCTCCAGCTCTTTTTCTATGTGTGTCCCCAGGTTCTCTTGAGCAACTGTCTTCATCAGCTCAGTCGTCATGCTAGAGGTGACACCATAGTAAAGCTAAATATTGGGAAAGAAAAAATCAACACCAGAATAGCTGACAATGGCGATAATGGAGAGTTCTTGTTTAAAGCCCAAATAGAGTAAAAAGAGAGCTGAGAGAATACCTTAGAAAGCAAGACATTTGAAAAATATAATAATAGGAGAGAACGATAATGTTTTAGACAGATAAATCAACTTAATTTGTATACCTGGGCATGTTCTAGGAACTCATTATATCCTCCCAAAAGCAAACCCTTTCCTCCACGATCCAACAGCTCTCTCCAGATGATGGGGGAATTTTTGTGACTCCACGTATTCTTTTTACACAACTCTTTCAGCCACTCCTATTGAAAGATATAGTCCACGAGAAGTCACACATTGAATCTGCCTTGGAATTCAATTCAATACTTTAGAGTTCAAACATTAAAATACTAGTTTTTTTTTTTTTACTACCTCTGTGTATACATAATAAAATTTAGATATCTTTAAACTGTAAAATATAAATATAGAAATAGTGATGAGCTGAGTAATAAATTAATCAAGTAAGAAAGAATATTCTTCGAATTCATCAACCAAATAAAGGTACTGAATGTTGCTCTCTTTCCTGAGTAGACCTGAAGTGCAAGGGTTTGGCTTAAAAAAGAAGCCAAGTTTTCCAACTCAAATGGTTTTCTGTATGAGATGTCTCTGGTGTTAGGGCCATATAAATTTGATATTGCTTTCCAAATATGTGAGTATAGTTTATATTTTTAGATTGAATTAATGGGCTAAAAATTATCTGGGGATTTCTGATAATATTTAGTAGAAAAAGTTTAAATCATCATTATCTGGTTTGTGTACACCAGGCCTTCCAATGACAATATCTGCATAGAGACAGAATGTAACATTTCTATGGGCAAAGTACATGGCAACATTCTTGTTTTTGGAGGAATGTATAATGAAGCTACCTTACAAATAAAATCTTACAAATGAATTTCCCTTGTTGATGTTTCCACCATGATGATTCCCCCATGGCCCCTCTAGTCACAATGTAGCCTGACCAGTGAAATACTGGGAGTCTAGAAGAAAGAGACTCTACCTCAAAGGACCTTCAGCAGCAAGCAGGGCATGGTGATGTCCTGGCAGGAGCTGGAAGAATATGTACAGGACTGGACCCTGAGGGTGCTGAATCAAGAGTGGAACATAAAGCTGAACAAGAGAGAATTTATCAAAATGAATCACACTTCTGCGATTCAAGAGTGTACACCCCGACAAAGACCTCAGAAGAGAGTGCTAACATGTTGCTAGGATGGCTCTTCAAAGCTTGGAGGAAGGGATGAAATAAAATGGAAATGCCAGAACTGTCATGGAAGACCACGGAAGAAGGGATGAAAAAGCTTAGAAAAAATGGGCTCGCTAGAGTGCATATGCTATGACGGAAGGCTGGAAAACTATTGGTCACCTATGTTCTCTGGAAGGGCCTGGAGGACACTACATTCACCAAAGTGACAAGGAATGCACTGATGAGAGGGGTCTCAGCATCACTGAGAAGCCTGGGCCATGGCTGTTAAATGACATGCTGTTACAGAGCTGGGCCCCATGGCAATTGGGATGATAGAATTCTGAAATAAAAGAGGACAGGGGGCAGTGCCCACCAGAGAACATCTATTATGACAGAAGCACTAAGCAACCCAGCAGTAAGATAACTTAGACAGCTGAAGGCACAATGGGGACATGAAAAAGTTAGAGCTTATGCAATGGTCTGAGAAAACAAGCTATCACTCATCAAAGCTGATCTAGCCATTGCTGCTGCCATTAACAGAGATCAACGCTGACCTCCTGTTAATGGCAGTATCCCTCAAAGACAACAACCAACCTCTTGGTGGCAGTCTGATTACATTGGACCCCTTCTACCCTGGAAAGAGCAGTGATTCACCTTGATTTTAATCAACATATATTCTGGATAAAGAAATGCCTTTATTGTTTGTAGGACTTTGGCCAGCAACCTGTTCAAGACTTTTCAAAATATTTAACCTACCAACATGGGATCCTGCATAACATCACTTTGAACCAAGAAACCCATTTTAAAGTAAAGGATGTATGACATTGGGTATGAAACCAGGGACCCACTGGCCCTATCATATATGGAAACATCTAGCAGCATGATAGAGGGATGGAACAACACACTGAAGATACAGGCACCAGCTTAGAGACTGATACCTTGCAAGGATGGGGGTACCATCTTTCAGGATGCAATATATACCACAAATCAATAGAGTTTTGCCCCAATAGGTCAAATACATGAATCCAAGAACCAAGAATGGAATTAAGAGTGACCTTGCTTACCATCACTCCCAGTGACCCACCCAGGGTGAGGGGTGCTTCTATCAGGAAGAGTCCCATTAAACTTTAATCTATGGCTGCCACATGGTCACTTAGAGCTCCTGTGCCAAGAGATCAGCCAGTAAGGAAAGGAGTTACCATCATGGAAGGGGTAATTGCCCCTGTTGATCAGGAGCATGTAGGGCAGCTATTACCCAATGTGGGCAGGAAAGAATGGTTGGCATCTATGTAATCCATTGGGGCATCCTTGGTAGTGCCTTGCTCAATTTTGACAGCAAATGGACAGGTGCAACAGTCATATCCTGAAAAGGGAATAGAGACGAGGGCTCAGACCCCTAAGGATACAGGTGTAAGTCACCACCACACCTAATAAGTCACCTGAATCAGCAGAGGGTAAGGGGAATCTACAATGGATAGAAGAGAAGAAAGGTGATGAGTCAATTATGGTGCTGAATGATGTGTAGTGCTGAAATGATGTGCTGTGGAGACTATTGTTCATTTAACTAAACTTCCTCTTATAAAGTTTCCCCGGGGAGAGATGCCAACCAGAATTCTGGAAGAGCTGTTCCCAGATGGTGTGAACGTATTATATGCAGCATGGGGATCCAAAAGGCACAACTGGTGAACTAGCAGATCCTGTCACGCGTAGTCCCTATTCCTCCTTCGTGACCAAGGCACTCATTCCCCCTGCCACGAGGTGTATTGGCTGTTGATGGCTCAGTGCTGAGTCTCTCTCTGGAAATTGACCTCAACCAAAGGATGTTCCCTTGCCGAAGGTTAAGTCTCTTCCCCAGGGCAGCCCACATCTTATGACTGCTAGCTGTAGGAGAACAAAAGCCTGGCCTCCTTGCCTGTTTGGGGGGGTATCTCCGAAGGGCCATCCCAGCTTCAGAGTTCTCTGTAGGGCTGGCTGAGCCCTTTGTTGGAGCTGGATGGCAGTTCAACTTCTCCCATTGCCCAGTCCTGCTGCCCTCATTCTTTCTAAGGATGTTATTCCCAAGAGCACTCCCCAGTAAAGGAAACTCCTTCACCCAAATTTCCATCTCAGTCCCAAAGAAGGGTGTGTCAAATAAACAAGTCCCTCATGTCATTAGAAATCAATATGAAGGAGAATTGAAAGTTAAAAAGTGCAATATAAGCTATGTGGATTCTTGGGGGGAAAATACCAGCCAAATTTATTCTACTTACAGGTTAGGGCCTCATTTGTTCTATTAGGTACTAGGAAAAAAATATAAATAATGTTTTGAGGCTGATAAGTCAGGACTTATTTTACTACTAATAAAATATCAATAGTACACGAACATTCATTACTGGAAAGCTATCTGATACACTAGCTAATATTTAATTAAATCAGAACACATTTTTCTGTGTGTGTGAATTTAACAAACTGTAAAGGCCTCTTACCTCCCAAACATCAGGATGTTGCGTAATTTTATGTATCCGAAAATCAGGAAGATTCTTTTGTAAATAATCTGCCAGAAGTTCTGCTTTAGCATAATATGGGCAATCTGCTCTACCTAAAAAATTCAAATTAGCAATATTTTCTTTCATCACATGGAAATTATCATGTAGTTACAAGTATTTGTCATATAATTACAGAATCAATCACACAGTTACAATATAATTTATATAGAGTTATAGAATAAACTGCCATAACATAAACTTTTGATTTTTATTATATTGGTAAAATAAAATGAATTTCATAGAAGATCAGAATCATTAGTAATAAAATGTGGAAAGGAAAAAAGACTATTGAATATTTATTCTCCTCCAGTGCTATATTAGACCTCACTTCCTCTAAGAGGATGCCAGGCTACTAATTAAGCATGAACTACTCATAATGAACTACTCATTAGTAGCTACTAAAAGGCAAAGTGTGAAGTGAGGAGTGGTGGTAAAATCACATGTGGACTTGATATGTGTGCAGAGAGTATTGGGGGAAGGGGAAGGAGAATTGGCGGGAGAGAGAAGAGTCTGGCTTAACTTCTTTCTTCTGGCGTGGGTAGGTGATCCTGACCTTACTAGAGAGAAATCATGGGTGAGAAGTTTAAATTATAAAGTGCAGCTGGAAGTATCTGTAGTATATCTCAGTGGATATGACCAGAAGGCAGCTGCACCTGCAAATCTGAAGAGCAGGCCTTATGTAATAGCTTAGGATACAGATATTGCAGGCATAAACACAGAGAAAGTGACAGCCACTAAAGTTGGTGGGACTGGATGTCCGTTAGAGTAGGAGGGGCAGGGGCCAAGGGCAGAACCCTCTCTATAGCATTCTTCCCCGATTACTCCCAATCACCAGTTCTTCAACCTCCTTGTGACTTCTAAGTCATCAACCCCTCTCAAACTCCCCCTGGCTATTAGCCTCCCTGTTTAGTTCAAATCCATGGCTCATGAATTCAGACCACTCTTCTGGTTCATGTCTTCAATTCTCTTGCCCCACTGGGCTTCTGGCAAGTAAGCCTGGTAAAAGCCCCTCACCCTGAATGAACCCAGTAAATTGCCTTTTCTGTGCCTGGGTTTCATGTACTTGGCACCCCTGGATAAACATGGTAGAACCAAGCAGAGTGGCACCATTATAAATTCATGGTCACCAGTCTCAACTGGCCCTCAACTCTTCCTGGAGATCCCTCTGTTTCCCTTGGCAGCACTCTCTTTTGGTCTCTATAATTACCATTCCAAACTGTCTACTTCCTTCAAGCCTCTTCCTTCTTGCCAATATTTTTCTGTACTATCAGAAGACAACAGAAAACTCTGCTTTCTACTTTACGCAAACTAAACCAAATCATACAAAAAGGGAAATCCCCCAACCTCCTGCCATCAAACCTACTAGCCTATCTGCACTTGGACTCATCCTTTCCTTCTTTCTTCTATTCAGTAGGAGAGGGATCCTACCTCGTATCCAGATCCAATCTCACCACTTATGCTCTGAACACCACCCTCTTCCACCTCCATTGGTTATCCCCTTTTTCTAACATCTTAGCTCTGTTTCTAATGGCCTGTTTCTACCATAATTAAAATATACTCATTATATTTAAGTTTCTCCTGTCCTGAGAAACAAACAGCCCATGACCCCCTTCAGTCGTTGCCTTCTACCTGCCCTTTTCTATTAAAACTTGAAATAGTTCTTAAAATAGTTCTCTACACTTGCCATCCCCAGTTCCTCACTTCCATTGATTTCTCATGCCACTGCAATCTGGCTTTTCCCATAATTCTCTAGAAGGTCACCATGGATCTCCATGTCACTAAATCCAATGGGTACTTTTTGATCCTTTTCTTGTTGACCCTTGGTAGCATTTGTCTCCCTTCAACTCTTGAAATACCCACTATAGTGGGGGCATTCTTCAGGTTTTCTTCCTACTTCTCTGGCCACTCCTCATTACACTTTTAGGTTCCTATTCCTTTATTAATGCATTAAAAGGTTAGCATTTTACAAGGCATCTTATCTTCATACTCTATGATCCTTCCTGGATAATCTCCTCCACTCCTTTGGTTTCAAGTAGAAATCTGTATTTCCAGTTCAGAACTATCTCCTTATCTAGATGTCTACACCCTCCTGTATTTTTTCAACTCCTTCTAAATGTCTCATAGGCACTCAGCATGTCTATGACAGATTTTGCCACCACTCCCCTACTAAATTTGCTCCTTCTCTTATGTTCTTTATGTTCATCTACCCAGTTATTTCAGAGTATTAACAGTATCCAGAGTATAAAGCCTACTCTTCTGCTGTTTTTCAATGATTTCCCATCTACCCAGTTATGCAAACTACTGCTTGGGAAGAATTTTAACTCTTTCTTCTCCCTTCCTTTCTTCCTCCACCTAGTTAAATGTCTAGTTCTATAGATTCTGCTCCCTAACATCTCTCCAATCCATTCACTTCTTTCCATTTCCATTGCCCACCTTCCTAGACCAGGCCACCAGTATTTCCTTCCTGGACTACAGTACCTAACTGGGCTCTGGGCATCCAGTCTTTTTCTTCTCACATTGTAGCAATAACACTCAGATAAAATGCAAATTTGATTATGTATCTCCTTCCAAAAACCTTCCATGTACTTTAGATAAAGTTTAAAATATTGAGGGCTTCCCTGGTGGCGCAGTGGTTAAGAATCCACCTGCCAGTGCAGGGGACACGGGTTCGAGCCCCAGTCCGGGAAGATCCCACATGCCGTGGAGCAACTAAGTCCGTGCGCCACAACTACTGAGCCTGTGTGCTGCAACTACTGAAGCCCGCGTGCCTAGAGCCCGTGCTCTGCAACAAGAGAAGACACCACAATGAGAGGCCCGTGCACTGCAATGAAGAGTAGCCCCCACTCGCTGCAACTAGAGAAAGCCCGTGCACAGCAACGAAGACCCAAGGCAGCCAAAAATAAATATAAATCAAAATAAATACATCTAAAAAAGTATTGAACGTGGCTCACAAGAATATATGTTATCTAACTCTGGCCTTAACATATGATAGTCTCTTCCTTGTACTCTATGCTCCAACCCTACTAAATCTTTTTCAATTTTCTGCTTATTGTATACTCTCAAAAATCACCAAACTAGCTTTCCTCATTGCAGCCCCACTCCCTGCTACCCGTGCCTAATTTACTTTCCTCCTCCCTACTTATTTCCTCTCCGATAGGTAACACTCATCTTTCAGGACCCTGATTAAAAAATCACTTCTTCTGGGAAGTCTTTGCCTAAGAAAGGTCCCCTGCCACTGCCACTGCTCCTATAGAACCCAGCCCTGCCACTGCCACAAATGCAACATTCTCAAAAATACTCTTCTGAATGAATAAAGGAGCAAAGGAAATAGGTTTTCAGGCAGATGGGAGATGACAATTGTGTTAAGGCATCAAAGAGGTCAAATAAGACAAGGACCGGACAGCTTCTGTAAAATCATTGGTGACTTCGGTGAGGGCCATTTCTGAAAGGAGGCAGAAGTAGAAACCAGATTGAGTGGAAGGAGGACCTGGAGATAGAAGAGCAGTCTACCCTTTTGAGAAACTTGCTGAGAGGAAAGGAGGCAGGTACAATAGCCTGCTGCAGTAAAAGCCTCTATTGTGGTTTTCTGGATGCCAGTGGACATTTCCAGTCCATCCCCTCCATTGCTGACAAGGAGGGTTTCCTAAAATGCAAGCTCATTAAGACACCCTCCTGCTTAAACATTTTGAATGACTCCTCATTGCTTTCAGCATACAGTTCAAACACCTTTGCTTGGTGTTCTTGAAGTGCAAGGATCTGGCTTCTGCTCCCATTCTTGCCCCAGGTCCAGTCACGTCCTCCGTATCCAGAGGCCATGACACTTCTAGCCTCTGTGCCTTTTTCTGGAATGTCCTCCCTATTCCAAACCTTCACAAATCAGCTCTTGTAACACCCCCCAGAGCCCTGTGCACATACCCCTCATTGCATTAATCACACTGTATCAAAAGTACTTGTTTACATGCTTCTGTATCCCAGGAGACTGAAAGCTCCTCGAAGGCAGGGATGCGTCTTTCCCCTCACTGTATCCCCTGTGTCCAGCAGTGCTTTGTACACAGTCACTGCTCAACATACATTTTTGAATGAAAGCATAATAAAGCCTGGGTGGTCCATATAGAGGCTGGAGTTGCTAGAACATAAGCCAGTTAAGAAGATCACTGACAAGCGGTCATAGGAGGAGAGTAGCTGTCGGTGTTTTGAGCGACCTGCGGGAGGACGCGGGGATCACTCACCAGCGAGTACGAATTTGGCCATAGTGAAGCCAGGACCCGGGGCCTTGAACCGCTGCTCCACCGTTTCCAGGCAACCACGCCGCTCAGGACCCGGCGCAGGCGCACTCTGAAGCTGAGCGCGGACTCTGGCGCCCAGCTGGAGAGGTTGCGTGTTAGGGTACACAGTTATACACTGTCATTAAAAGCTCTGTGGTCTCCCCCGTTCCTATTCCCTGCAGCTAAGAAAAACTAGTCAGTTTTTCGGTAGGCTTTCTTCACTCCAAGTAAACTATTTCCAACCTCCCGCGAACATAACACTTTTTGACCTATGAAGGATCCGTAAAATCTCGCGATACGCTCAGCTCGCGGGGAAGCTGTTATGGCCGCGCTTCTGTATAACCATGGAGCTCTGAACTAAGGTAAGTGGAGGGCGAGCATAGGTGGAACAGGTGGTCGTACTACGCCTTAGACTTCTTGCCTTTCAGAGAAAGGTCTCAGGAGTTGCCCGGGAAGTAAGTTTAGGGAGGTGGGTTAATACTAAGAGGTCCAGCTCCGGAAGGACGGACCCCTGACACCGGTTCTGAGACCCGGTGAGACTGTCTGGTTGTGTCTCCAGACAAGCGCAGGCCTTGTGCAAGCATCACTTTAGTTTGCTGCTGCTGCTTCTGAGCCGTTCTACTTGTCCAAGTCCTTATTCTTAACAGTTCGTGTTTAGCTGTAGTTAAATCCTTGTGTTAAAAAGTATCCATCAAGGTTAAACCCTTATTTTTCATTGACGACATCTTCAAGGCAGTGGTAACATAAAATGCCTTACTGCAAAGAAAAGTTTGTAGGAAAACTTTTCCGTCAGAAATCCACTTCCTTTTTTATTTTTTTAAAACCTTATTTGTACAACGACTACTTCCAAAGTAACCTTGCACCTTTAAGACTGTGTATATACACATTGTGGTAGAAATGGAGAAGGCCCATATTACTAACATGGTTTTACCTTTTTAACGGAAATCTTAATGTCTCCCTAGGGTCTCACTTTAGTCTCTGTTAAATGCATTTGATATTTTTAAGTAGAAGTTTTACTCTAATTTTTATCTCTCTTATAACCCCTTCCCCTACAGGAAAGCTACGGCATGTGTTTTCTTTCATATTTAGAAGCGACGTGTGTGTGTGATCTTGACAACTTTAAAGCCATTTGGAAGTGTTTCAGTGGCTAGGAAAATGAAAAACAGAGCAGGTTCCTTTTTATGGAACCTCAGACAATTCAGTACTTTAGTTCCAACAGGCAGAACTGTGAGGCTGTATCCTTCGGGATTTTGCAGACCAAAAATTGTTTATTCAAACTGGAACCTTTTCCAAAGTTACTTAAGTAACTTTGATAATAGAATGCAGTCATCTATTAGATATCTCTTTCAGGATGCCTTAATTTTTAAATCAGGAGGTGATGGCTTTCAAACAAAGGGCATAAGCACTGTAACAGTCCTTACAGTTGACAGACTACTTTGTCCTAGAAGACTGTCCTTTAACTCAGAACACTTTGTCTCTGATAATGGATTGAAGAAAAACTTTCATCATGAGCCTTCCAATGAAGATGTTCTCACCAAGAGAACAAAACCAACCCCGATCAACTGTAGAAAACTGTCTCAGGAGTGTAATTCCCTGAGTGATGTGTTAGATATATTTTCAAAAGCACCTACATTTCCTAGTAGTAACTATTTCTCAGCCATGTGGACAATTGCCAAACGGATGTCTGATGACCAGAAGCGCTTTGAAAAACAATTGATGTTTAACCACCCTGCGTTTAGCCAGCTGTGTGAACAAATTATGAGAGAAGCCAAGATCATGCACTACGACAACCTGCTGTTTAGTCTTCATGCTATGGTGAAGCTCGGGATTCCTCAGAATACGCTACTCGTACAGACTTTGCTGAGGGTGGTCCAGGTAAAGTCAAAAGGAGCCTTAAATATACTTTTACTTGGTTTAGCATATCTTGAAAGAATGATGGGACGTAAACATGTAGCCTCCTTGAAAGAAACTTATCTTTGGAATGGTAGTTTATATTTGTTTCTGCATAGATATTATATGATTTAGAGACCTTAAGTTAGCCAGATCTTTTTGCTGTAGAAATTTATGAAAGCTTGCCCCATTTTTCTTCTCTGGAGTTGAGTAATAGTGAATAAGCTAAAATGGGAAGAGGTACAAAATATACAAGGAAAGGTTGGGTAGTTGAAAGAAGAAGAGAAGGGAAGGGAACTAGTATTTATTGACTACCTGTACCTTTTTCTTGTGTTGTCTTATTTAATCTTCACAATAGCCCTGTAAGGTTGATGTTACCTCAGTTTAGCAGATGAGGAAAGAGATTTAGTGATGTTAAGCAACTTGGCTAAAGTCACACAGCTACTGGATTCATACAGTAAACATTTATTGGGTGTCAACTATATCAGTTACTAGACTTGTCACTGGGGATGTAAAGATATAGAAGACATGATCCCTGCCCTTATAACCTAGAGGGGACAACAGATATTTTGTAGGTAATTACAAAAATAACCAATGTTCATCTGATGAGTCATACATTTACTATGTTGTAGGCATGGTGCTGAGCATAGGGAATACAGTTACAAAATAACGGCCACATAGAGCTTTCAGTGCAATGAAAGAAAATTATAGAGAGTGTATTACAAGGGCTTCAAACCTAGTCAGGAGTATGCCTTCATTATGGGAAGAGGTGATGGGGGAGGAGGATACAGGATTACTGTTTGAAGCAGTGATAGGTACAAAGTTTGAAAAGAGGATTGTCTCATGTAATTCTCAGTGTAGTTTTTAAAAGTAGGTATTGTTACTTTCATCTTACCGATTAGGAAATTTAGGCTTAGAGAGGTTAAATAACTTGCCCAAGGTCACATACCTGTTAGTGTCACTATCTGTAGGTACTTGATAAATATTTGCTGCGTGAATGAACAAACACCTCGACATAGTAGAGCTAAAATGCAAGCCCAGTAGGAGATGATGTCTAAGCTGAGTCCAAGAAATGGCCAGCACTTAGAAGATGGATAGCGAAGGGGATGGTGGTTCAAGCAGAGAAGACTATATGTTCAAATCCTGGAGAATAGTTCGCAGAGCTGAAAGTAGTTCATTGTGGCTGGAAGTACAGAATACTGGGGTTGTGAGTTTGAGGGAATGGGGAGGAGATTGTGTCTGTGGTTGTCAAGGAGGAGGGGTTGGGTGTCGTGGCAAGGCATGAGGTTGGGGAAAAAGGGTATCAATCGTGAAGAGCCTTTTCTGCCTGGCTAAGGAGTTTGGATTTATCCTGTAGGCAATGGGGATCCAGTGAAATATTTTAAGCAAAGGTCATCAACATGCTCCAATTTGTATTTAGATTACTGTGGGAGTGGGAAATGGAATGGAGGAAGGAGCCACTTTTAGTTTCAAACAAAGGAGTCAGTATCCTGTTTGATGTCACTGAAATGACGCCAGATCGGCTGAGGAAAAGATGAGTTCATTAAAGTAATCATTTACCTTTTAAGAGTGGACTCTTCAGACTTATGAACTCAATGATCATAATTAAATAATTTTTTTTGAAGACAGGAGTTTCCTGAGGATGATCTGATATATATCCTATTCTACTATAGAATTCAAGAATTGGGTTCATAGGTATATGAGAGTTTTTAACTTTAACTTTTTACATTACTGTGATTCCATGCTCTTGCCCAGGAACTAATTTGTTTGTTGTGTGTGTGTGTTTAAACCGCAGAATATCTGTGTTTTTTGGTGGACTGCGTTTCCTACATAGTTATTTAAAAGTGATTACAGTAAGTCACTCTACCTGGTCAGTGATGCTCTAAATGAATTTTGGACAGGTATTCACATCAGCATAGTATCTGCATTGGTGAGGAATGAACAGTGGATATTTGGGGTCAGATTATCTGTACGTATAATTGTATCTCACTAACATGTTGGAATGTTGCCAAGACATTTTAGCTAGAGATGAAATATGTCATCAGTGAAGTTTGCCCTTCAAACACATAGCCAAGTGGTCTTTTCTTTCACAGTAGATATTGATGGAATGCTATAAATTGTTAATGGAAACCCTCTCATGGGAATGAGACCTTTTTTCCTTCCAGCAGTATCCATTTCTTACCATTATCTCGTTCTGACTTGAGACTTTGTGACTAGTTAGTCATGTATTGTAATTTTAGCAAAAGAGCATACATCTTTCAGATGTGATGACAAGTACTCTTGTGAGGTGTATAAGCTAGTTGTGATTAAATTGTAGAGCACTAGGTAAGCTGTGTTGTTACTATTTGCTTTCTAAATTAGGCCATTTCTAGAACCTAAATTAGTACCCTAATTCAGAGGATTTGAAAGAAGGATCCATGGAGCCTGGGCTCCTCTTGAGATCCAGGTAGTGCTGGTAAAATGTGACAGCAGATGTGAATTAGAAGGTTCACAACTGAGGTTGCAGTTTGATACCCAGGAAAGGATATAGGGAAATTGTAAGCGCAGCTGTGTAAGATTCTTTAGGGGTAGGAAAATTGTCCTGTAGCTCTAGTATTACTGCACTTGTCATCATGATGGCTTTGGGTCTCTAGAAGAGGTAAAAATAATGTTTGATAAAAGTTATTTCAGAAGGGGAGGAAGATAATATCAAATCATTTTCAGTGATAACAGAGAATGTAAAAAAAGGGTTGATACATAAAAGAATGTGTATCAATTATTTGGAAAATTCGCTTACATATGACATCTTGTTTTCCAGAGATGCTGTTTATTGTGGACTGACTCTGTGAGTTATTGGTTTGATACTTAATCCTTTAGTTGAAAGCATCAGTTCAGTGGTTTTGCTTGGGTGAGATAGTCTACTATGAGCTCATCACCTGTGGTATTTTTGTAATTATATTTCAATAGGAACGTATCAATGAGTGTGATGAGACATGTCTTTCAGTTTTGTCAGCTATCTTAGAGGCAATGGAGCCATGCAAGAATGTGGATGTTCTTCGAGCAGGATTGCGGTGAGAACTCTCTTACGCTTTCTTCAAGTGCCTTTCTCTGTTTCTCTTAAATCAAAAACGAAGATGAAAGTTGAGCTCCCTTTTTTGGAGTGGGGGCATGGAAGACTCTGTTAGTAGTTATGGTCTTTAATACCTTATTAAACTTAAAATAGTGACTCTGGATCAGGTGAAGCTGGAAATAATGCTTCTTTCAGGGTCCACCATAAAATAAAAGGTGTGGGTAACATTAAAATCTAAAATTATCTTAAAACATAGTACTGATGTGGGCTGGGTGATAACTGATATGTACTCAGTTCATAATGGTTAATTGGGTACTATGTGGAGGTCACATGACACTGGCCCAGCTTGAAAACGAGGTTAAGTTTTACAACTTATAAAATTGATGCACCTAATCTAATGTCATAGGTTGATGAGAATAATTTTTAATTCCCTTCTTCATTGACTATGCATTGAGATGTCTTAATATAGTCTCCTGATATTTGTTCATGCATAAAGACAGCAAAATAATGTGAGAGAAAACAATACTAGGCTGGTCCTGGAGCTTTCACTATTTGCACTCTCTTGGACAGGTAGATCATTTCTTTGGGCTTCATATTCCTTGCCTAGAAGTAGAAGCTGGACCAAATGACTTTTAAGATTTCTCTCCTGGTTTTAAGATCCTAGGACTGTGGTATTTATTGTGTTTGATGACAGGATGCTAGTTGATCAGCAAGTTTGGAAAATAGAACGTGTCTTCACATTACAAACTGTAATGAAGTGTATTGGAAAAGATGCACCGATTGGTCTTAAAAGGAAATTGGAGGTAAATACCTTCTGAATTTTCTCTGTTGTGTAAAATTTGAAAAAAATATTTCTTGTGATTTGCTATCACCTCCTAAAGTCGGTTTATTAGGAGGACATTGTGCTTTTGGATGTAACTTTGCTAAAGTGAAATAATAGAAATAGATTTATTTTTATCTGTATGTATATTTACATATATTTCTCTATATATCTGTTTGTCCGAGTCATTTTGCTCAAACTTTATCCTTTTTTATTTAAATATAGGAGTTTAATTTATTTTGCCACAAATGAAAAATTAAATCTAAGTTTACTTTTCTTTAGATGAAAGCCTTGAAAGAATTAGACCAATTTTCTGTTTTGAATAGCCAGCACATGTTTGCAGTACTGGCCGCCATGAATCACCGCTCCATTGTCCTTTTGAATGAGTGCAGTAAGATAGTCACAAGTAAGGGGAATTTTTCTTATGTGATTTGTAGCATCCGATCTGTTCTGGACTATATTTGTTTGTTTTAACAACTTTGCTGTTATATGAAAAATATCTGATGATATGGTTAGATCTAAATTTTATTTTTGCCTATAGTGGTTTTTTTTTTTTAACAAAATATAGTGCTGTTTTTTCTAAAGAAACAAAAGTACTGTGTATATAGTATCTTGGATCTTACAGTCAAAACCATCTGGTAATTCTTGTTTCTTTAACTCATTCTTAAAGGTAATATCCATGGGTGTCCTTTTAACATATTGATCAGCATATTGCAGTCTTGCAGAGACCTCCAATACGTTAATATAGATCTTTTTAAGGGAATAGCAGATTATGTGGCTACAACTTTTGACATGTGGAAGTTGAAAAAAGTAAGTATGTTAACAGTTTAGAAGAAGCCTCAGAAACTTTCAAGAAACGTATTAATTTATTTAGCATTCGAAATAATTTTTCTATCATTTTAAAGTGGTTTAGATTCCAAAATATTCCAATGCTAAATCGGCTTGAAAAACTAGCTCCTTATAATTTTTGTCTGGGGGTTACCTATTAATATATTATTCAATGTCTGGACCATCTTTCTATCCAAAACAAAAATTATATTGTCCAAAGTTTGTTTTTCTATTTGTTTTTCAAAAGGTTGTATGGTACTTTGGTTGGATACTAAGGATTATTTCTGTCTTTCTACTTTTCCTTTATTAGATTTAGAATAATGGGGATAGGTGATGTGAGAGGCTTAACGCTTTTTGAAGAATAAACTGTCATTACTTAATGGTCATGTCTGTTTTCTATTTATGGAAAGTTTGCTTGTTTCTTCTAGAGTAACAGCCTTTAAATTCAGGGCATGTGTTAATAATTAAACATCTAAATGAAGCAGCTGGTAAAAACTTCTTTTTGTAGTAAAGTAGTGGTAACCATGTTAGGTCACTGGTTTAGTTCACTTTGGAGGGTGAGGTTGAGTTTAGTATGGAAATTGATTTTGGAAAGAGAAGTACTTATTGTGAGAAAGACTTAAGAGGGAAATGAGAGGTGAACTGGAACATTTAATCATCGTATTTCAGCTCTATTCTCAGTTATAGAAATTAGTATTGAACATAGAAATTTTTGAGTTATCTCTTATCTGTTAGAATCTAGGAAGTGTCTAGCTTTGGAAGGGAGAGCAGTTCAAAATTGGCTTGGTCGTTTTGAAAAACTTCAGAAGAGGTGTATTTAAAGGTAATTTTCAGAGCTGTTGTATGAAAAGCGTATAGGAAAAGATTTATTTTAAATGAGATGGAAATATGGAAACCGTTGTGTGCTCTGGTTCTCAGCTTATAAAAAGAGGTTGCTTGTTAACTCAATACTCTGATTCAAGAATAACTGGAACAGATTTTGTAAGGAAAAGATAATTGTTCCTTTTAAGGGAATATTTGATCAGTCAGGACAGTTCTATTGCGGTTTAAATTTTTGGAGATCTAAAAGATTGCTAATAGCATACTGTAATTCTTAAGAAGTTTTCCCTCGATTCTTTCTTTTTTTAGGTTCTTTTTCTCCTCATCTTATTTGAAAACTTTGGCTTTCGACCTGTTAGTTTGATGGACTTGTTTATGAAGAAAGCAGCAGATGAACCTGGCTTCCTAAACGTGAAAAGCCTTGTCTCTATTCTTCATGTGTATTCTTCTCTCAATCACTTCCACAAATGCTGGACTCACAAGTATGTACTTGTTCTTTTTTTACTTTTTTATTGCCACATATCGTATTTATAGAAAAGATTATGAAGCTCAATGAATTCTTACATGCGAACGCATCCATGGCCTTCATCCATGTCCAGAAATTAAACATAATATTCCTTATTTATGAAGTTAAACAGAATTTTATTTTATCTTTGCTAAAGATATGTGCTTTGCTTTTGCCAGTTTCTTTGTTCTTTGCAATATATTTGGTAATTCAGCATAGGAGTTTTCATTTCAAACTCTCCCCCAGCTTATTCCCTCAGCTCCTGAGTTTATAGTTTAGTTTTGACCATAACTCTTCATTTGGTCCCAAACTACTGCTTTCTATTCTTTTCATTTTAACCACAACCGTGCATTTCTACTATTAAACACAGCAATTTCTCAAACATGCTGTGCTCTTTCATCTTCTTTCTACCCAGGACATCTTTCCTTCCTCTCTAGGTCAGTTCTAAGTTTCACTAAAAACCAGAAACGCATATAACATGTCATTTGTCATTTGTTAGAAGAGTGATTAAAAGTGCAGACCCTGGAGACACCTTGCTCAGGTTTGAATCCTAGCTCTGTGATTCATTAGCTACTTAACTTTGGCAAGTTACTTATCTGTGCCTCAGTTTCTTCATCTGTTAAAATGAGGATGAGAAATAAAGAGTTATTTCTAATCATATTGGGTTGTTATGAGGATTAAATGAGTTAACCTGTGTCAGGTTCTTAAGGCAATGCCAGACACACAGTAATTGTTAGATTTAAAAAAAAAACTAGAGTGTCTGTCATAGAGGCCTTGGAGGAATAAACTAGGGCAGTTCTGAGGGTCTCAGTGGCAAGGTTCACTGGCCATCTCTTTGCCATCGAGTAGCTTGACTCCAACAGCTTTTTGTCCCTGTGGTTTTCCCTCAAAATTCAGATTTCCAAAAGAGAAAATCTGATTGAACGAGTTTGGGTCACATGCCCATTTCTTTGGGGCAGGTAATCAAAGAAGTGCTGGGCCAAGAAAAGCAGCTGCCCACTGTGCTCTCCATTGTTGTGAAAGACTCAGTTCATACTGCATGTCATGTGCCTTCCCTTAATTGTCTCCATCAGAGCCCCTGTGCTTGTCATGTCTTATATAACTCTTTGGTGGAGCCTTGACACATAGCTGCAATTATTTGTCCATAAGCCTGTCTCTGCTCCATAATTGAAAAGCGCTCTAGAGCTTTTTAAACCACTTTATCGAGGTACGAATAACAACGTGTAAAATGCTGTGCATATTCAATGTATACAACTTGGTGAGTTTTTAGCTCATTATTCTTGATTCTTCCTTTTCCACTAACATTCTCCTCCTCCTCATCTAAGTTTATTTGTTCATTTAGTCGGAAAACTTGTACCAAGCACTCAGGTACTTAAGACAAAAATGAATAAGACATAATCCTTTTTGCAGTTAAATATAGCATGAACGTTGGAGTGATAGAGTTTTATACAGTGTATATAGGAATAGAGGAGGGATGTACCGGGATGCTAGCCTGGCGAAGTGGAGGGTCAGAGTGGGTGCCAAGCATCCTGCCTGGAGGAGTTGGTACCTGAGCAGATCTTGAAAGATGGATAGATAGGAGTTAACATTGGAGAGACCATTCTGAGTAGAAGGGACTCCATATTCGAGTCAGGAAGGAAAGAAACAGCAGAGTACGTGCAGGGAACGACACAGATTTTGGTGTCGCTGAAGCATGAGGTAACAGCATAAGAAGTGGGATGCGAGGAGACTGGAGAGGTGATTACCGCTGGGCTCCAGATCAGTCCTCTGCAGCCCCGCTGTTTCTTGCTGCATACTCCAAACTCCATCAGTTCTCCCTTTAATAAGTGTTGCCTCACTGTTGTCTCTAGGACCTGTTAGCAGTCCTGCTTAGCCTGTCACAGCCTTCCTCACTCGTCCATCTGCTCCTCACGGGACCTCCCAGTTGATCTCATACATTTCCCTTTACGGCTCACTGGTACTGAGGGCTTACTTCCGGGCCTACTCGCCCTGCTGTGAGCCTCGCTGCCTGTGCCCCAGCCTCGCTGGTTATTACAGTGTGAATAGCATGTACTTTCAGGCGTTAGTTTCAAGTGGTCTTCCCTTTTGCCATCTTTTCCACTTAACTGAAATTCTCCTTATCCCCAAAGCTACCCTATCTACCTTCTTTCCTGTACACTATCACAGTACTTTGCAAGTATCAATACTTCCTTTTTTCTTATATAATGATATATAGCTTATGCCCTAAGAGTCAAATTGACCTGGGTTCAAAGCGTATCTGTGCCGTTTATTAGCAGTGCCACCCTGCACACGTGACCTTACCTAATTTTGATCTTTCCTCTCTTCCTCTGTGCTTAGCTGCTTTGTTATACTGCGTAACGTTAGCTCGGGTGGTAGGATTAGGCTATCAGTTCTTTTAACTCAGAGTATTAATAGCTAGAGAATTTTAATTGATTATAAAACTGCAGTGGAGTTCCAGGTCTTAAAGACTTACTCATGATAAAAAAATCTAGCACAATGGTTAA
The DNA here is from genome assembly GCF_028023285.1 of Balaenoptera ricei. NCBI lineage: Eukaryota > Metazoa > Chordata > Mammalia > Artiodactyla > Balaenopteridae > Balaenoptera > Balaenoptera ricei. The sequence goes on from NC_082645.1 coordinate 92,302,671, forward strand.
AAGCCTCTGGACCCTGACAACTTGGATTCCAGTGCTGTCTCTGCTACTTCCTGGCTGTGTGTTCTTGGACAAGTTAGTTGACCCTGCTTAGCCTGTTTACTCATCTTTATTATGAAGAAAATAATGATACCTATCCCATAGAGTTTGAATAAGAATTAAATGAGTTAACGCTTATAAACATTTGCCCTGTGTAAGACATATAGTAGTAGCTAACATTTATTGAGTGTATGTATTTATTATGAGATAGTCACCGACCTGAAAGATGTGTGAAGACTTATTGCAAGCCTGATTGTTTTATCCCCTTAAGGCTGTCAGTTCTCTGACACCTCACTAGCTCTGCCATGACCTTGTCTACTCTTCATATTTGAAAGCTGACTTTCCTTTCTGCCCCTGTAGGTTCCTAGAAGTTATGGCTAGTGCTCTCACTGGTAGTCTTCACCACATCTCTTCTGAAAACCTGTTGAATGCTGTGTGTTCGTTTTGCTTGATGAACCATTTTCCCCTGGCCCCTATTAATCAGCTTCTTCAAAAGGACATCATCCATGATCTGTTGACGTCAGGTAGGATGTCAGTGCACAGTGGTGACTAAAATAAAGCAGTACCGCCAGGCTACCAGGTGATTCTGATTGGGGTCTCAGTTGCAGCAGTGTTAGTTAAAACGTGTGGAGCGGGTGCTCCTGATGAAAGGACCAATGATGGTGAAGTCAAAGGGCCGTGCTTCAAACCAGCAAACCGACGGAGGCTCCTTTAATGACAGATCCTGCCCATAGACGGCAAGAATAAGAAACACAGCGTCATTGTTCTTTTTATTTACACTTCATGCACCTGTGCAAAGGCTAAATGTTCAGGTTGTTCTTTATGCCTTGATCAGAGGTGTTTGTACTTCTAATCCTTATGTGTCACGTTTGAAGCCAAGTTAAGTCAACTTTTGCAGCTATAAACACTTTGTCACTCATGGCCTGTAATGAGGGCACAGCTGTTAGATCAAGAAACCAAATAGTTACCAAAGTAGTGAATTTATTTACTCTTGGAACCAAATTAATTGTTGTCTTTCAGTCTTTACTGTTAAATAAGGAAAAGCAATATCAGGCTAGATGTGTAAAATTTGATGATGTATCTGGGAATAGAGTATTTTAAATCCTTTTAAAAACAACAGTATGAAATTCCAAAGTTGAAGTGTGGAGAAGGAACACCACGTGCTGATTTTTCAAGCAGTCTAACGTGGAGGAAACAGCCGTGAACCCAGGAGACCTGGAATCTAGTCCCAACTTTGCCTTTAGTTAATCAGGAAGCATTTTAACATTCCTGAGCATTTTCCCATCTGTTCAGTGAAGAGTTGAGGCTAAAGCACCTTGAAAGATATTTTAAAGTTTAAAGCATTATCAGGGCACTGACCTACACACTGTGGGACCTCGGGAGACACAGAGAGATTCCTCCTGATACGAAGCAAGTGATCAGAATTATAGGTGCATTAATACAATTTCTTAAATGTAGCATTCATATTTTTCTTAACTATATATTTTCGTTCTCTTTTTTTATTAGGTGACGTGGAGAGGAATGTTCACAAGCTTCATGTTTTGGCTGCCTGTCTAAAACTTGAAGCTCCTTGTCACAAGGACACACACTTAGTTCTGCCACAGCTGCCCCCCACGCCATTACATCCACATGCAAAGGTTGCCGAGGTGCTGAGTAGCCTTCTGGGAGAAGGATGCTTCTCAAAAAGTGTATGGTTGCCACATAATTATTATATTGGTATGGGACTTTATATAATTTTCCTCTATTTTACTTTTTTTCTGACAAAAGATAAGGAGTTTACTGCAGCAGTCTAGTGTGGTGCAGCATTGGCTCTGGAGCTGGCCTGCTGGGTGTGGATTTTCACTCTACTACTTCCTAGTGCTATGCGTTAGGCACTCAGCAGCCTCTTTCCTTATCTGTAAAATGGCAATAATAATAGTACCCATCTCACAGGGTTCCTGTGACCAACAAGTGAGATTATACATATACAATCCAGACTAGTATTTGGCACATGGTAAATAAGCTCAGTATAGCTTACCTGCTGCCATTATAATTATTGGTAGTAGTAGTATACCTTTTCAAACAAAAAATCACTTTGAGCAGTGTTTGAAAAATTAGTATCAACTTTTTTCTTTCAGATTTTGAAATCAGAATGGATGCTAACAGGAGCCAAGTGCTTCCATTTTCTGACGTGGATGCGGTAACTTCTGCTACAAATATTCAAAGGTTGTTTACACATACGCATTTGCTGAACTTTCTAAATTTAAATCTTAATTCTCAAAGACTTCATATAAATAGCAGTAACAATACAAAGACCTTATATTTGTATAGAGCTTGTAATGCACCGAGGGACGTCTCATCCATTAATCTACCCCTTAGGTGTAAATGTGGGACACTGTGGTTGAAGACAGTGGATTGGAGTTGTCCATTTAATGAAACAGGCAATTTTTTAAAATCAGATTTTAAAGCTAAACAGTTCAATAAAACAATGCTAATATAATTGAAACCATCAGTGCAGTGTAAATTTTTGACAAGATAATGCAGTAGTGATCATAAAGAATGATGGCTTCTACTAAAATCAAATACCCAAAAAATATTTTTCTCTACCACCAAACCTTTCTAAAGGTAGAGAAACTTCAGCTTTTTAATTAAGCTGTATTGTATATGGATCAAACCATATTGAAGTTAATTAGAAGTAGTTTCCTTGACTCACACAGTACAGAGGGTATTTCTGGGAGAAATTGATGCTACTCCCTGAGAGAATATTCTGCCTTGTAAGCATCTGGATCAGGTCATATTGCGCACACCCTGTGTTCAGTCATTCTTTGCGGAAAGGCTCTACTAGGGCCTGTGGGGCACGCAAAGATGAGTCAGACGTGGATCCTGACCCCAAGCGACCTGCATCCCCTACTGCTTTGTAGCACATGCACATAAGTATGGTAGAGAGAGGTAAAGAAAAAGTCTGTAGGGATTCAAACTCTTATCTCCTCATCCCTCTCCACTCATACACAGCTCTGTAACTTTTGCGCCTTTCTAAATCCATCTAGCTTGTTCCTTGGCCATCTTTTTCAGCCACTATCTTCCTTCTACATATTACCCATCTTCCCTCAAAAAGAGGCTTTCTCTCTGACCAAGTTGAAAGATCATTTTTCTTTTTCAGGTATTCATCTGTTCTGGCATAATAATATAATGTAGTAGTTCTCAGCCTAAAGTACCGAGAAAAAGTGAGGAATCAGTGTTCCTTTAAAGATATGAAATTTCTCTTATTTTATCTCAGATAACAGCCAGAGTATAACAGAAGACAGTAAGGACACAAATGTCTTTTTCTCCCCCAATGAACTTAATCTTTCCAAAAGGCCATGAACAATGAAAAACAAATTACACCTTCCACATTTTTGTTACACGTATACATTTTATCTCTTCAACAGTCTTGCCTATCTCTTAGTGTTTTCTTTTTTGTATTTGGTCTCCCCATTCTGGTTTTTAAATGTGTCTGTCTCTGGGAGACAATATGTACAAGCAGAGCATTTTCCATTTGGTATTTACATCAGTGCTTCTAGTAGCATAAATAATTATGTTTAGATCAGAGATTAGCTCTGCACAGGAAAGCCCTAAAATGGGTGCTTTCATATCTGAAAATTTTCCTCATCGAGAATGTAGCCATTCTTAAAGATGGTTAAGGGATACTGTTTGTATAAAGCATTTTTGTAAGCTTGTGGTTCCTAAGATAGTCTTCATATACTGGAATATCTACATAGTCTAGGTAATGAGGAAGTGAAGGACTAACACCGGAGGGAATGGTGAGGAATGTGGTTAAGTGGAGAGCTCAGCTTTGAAACCTCCAAAGAACGAGGATGCAGCAGGATTGTACATGGTCATCTCATTAGTAACTGGTCTCACGTTTTGTGTTTTTGTTTTCAGAGTAGCTGTACTCTGTGTTCCTAGATCTACGTACTGTTTGGATTCAACCCACCCCAGAGGATTCCTTGCTATGAAAATGCGGCATTTGAAAGTAATGGGTTTTCATGTGATCTTGGTAAGAAAAAAATGCAAATGAAATAGTCTTTAATTACTGATGTTCATTCTGCTGGAATGTTGTGGTTGAAGTTGGTTACTAGGACTAGATGAATTGTCAGCAGTATTGGAATAAGTGTTTTAGTTATTGTTTTCTTTGAAAAAGCACATTTCTGGTACATGATTTGGCTCCTACTCAGCTGATTACTATTATTTACTTGGGGTTTTATAAGTGCTACATGTAGTCAACTTTAATCATTTTTGTTAAGTGAAAAATGTAGGTAATATGTGTACTTCTTTAATTTAAGACACATGAAACCATATTCAGTTTCTAGGTTATCTTGAACAGGAGAAGAAAAGATGTTAATTAAAGCTTTGTTTTCATGGGCCATTGTGAGGCTGTTAAGGATGTTTGTCACTAGAAAATGCTGGATGATTGTAAGAGGATGCTTCTTCCTCTTCCCTCCTTAGGCTTTGTTTGATTCTGAGCACAACTTTTCTTGAACAGCCTCTCTAGATGTCTCGGTATGGAGCAAGAACCATACGAATAAATATATATTTATGTTAATGTTGGGATCTATCTAAATGCCACTCATTTGGTCCTGCATATAATGTGAAATGTAAATATTTGAATCTTCATTATGGTACTTTAGTATCCAAAACTGGATCATGCCTGGATTACCAAGGTTAAGATGGCCCATTTCTCTTAATGGGCTAATCTGTAACACTTTTTTTTTTTTCGTATTGGCTATTATTTATATTCTAAGGAAGATTATCCCAAGAAAGGAATTTTTGCACCCTTTAGAGGACCTTTAAAGTTTTTTTGTAATTTTCACTGTGAGAGCTTTCTTCGACCCTAGCACATAGTCTTACTAAACTTCTAAAATGTGTGTAACTATAAGTGGTTTGCTGATGTTATTTTAATATCCTTGGATCTCGAAACTAGCTTTTATTTTATACGTCGTCATCTTCTTGCAAACTGATTATTTTCCTCTTTCTTTGGTAAGGTCAATAATTGGGAGGTGGAAAAACTAGAGATGAAGGATGCAGTCACATTTTTGAAGACTAAAATCTATTCACCGGAAGCACTTTCTACTGCTGATATAGATTTACAAAGCACATGTTAAAGTAAAAAGCAACCTTTTAATGTTATTAGACATAAATTTATAAAAATAACTTTAATAAAGACTACAATTCAGTTGTCGGTGGAACTTACCTGACTGCTCACCATAATAGAAAGTGTTATTTCAGTTCACTGCTAAAATTAAAGTTGAGAATGAAAGAAATATTGTTACTGGCACTTTAGAATATGCTGAGAAAATTCGAGAAGGGTCATTTTTGCAGTCATACCTGTTCCTTCCAGTGCCCAGATACTTCATAAATTCATGAGCTGTAGGTTTTACTGTTTCTCATTAGCTTTGATGCATTCAAAACTGATTTCTTAGTTGTGATGGGTTGCAGGTAAGTTGATGTGGGCAGTCCTCAGGTTTGGAATCTAAGCTGTTTTAGGACTCAGGTATGGACCACATTCAAGCACTGGCCACAAAGCAATTGGGCTGGGGTCTCAAATTGTAGAATGTATAAGAATTAATGAGGTAGCGTGTTAAAAATGGGTGAGGATCAGGCATCTGCACTTGTAACAAGCATTCTAGGTGGAAGTGGTTTGTGGCCCTTACTAAGAGAAACACAGATGAGATAGTACAGAGATGGCAAGGAGTCCTAATTTCTTAAGATTGATAGGTTGTGGGTTGCTAACACCACAGTTCTTGCCATTGGTGAGGTCATTCCTCTCTCCCTCTTCCCCTTGCCCTCCCACCATTTCACAAAGTCTTTTAAAGTAAATATATAGCTGAACTGTTTTGTGAGCCAGACCTGAGGGCTATTTTTCAGTTACGTTTGTTCATCCTTTTGTGGAAGTACTTGTTCAAGTTTGTCATACGCCTGTCTACCTAATATTTGACTCATTGTGGATACAGCAGGTTTCACTTATGAAACCTGAGTGCCACATAAGTTGGTATTATTTTAGCCCTGTGTAAAAGACCTAGTGTTTGTGCCGCCACCTCCACCCCATCCCCACAAGTCCTGAGTTGAAACCTAACCCCTAGTGTGATGGTATTTGGAGGCAGAGCTTTGGGAGATGATTAGGTCATGAGGGTGGAGGCCTCATGCATTGGATTAGCGCTCTTATAAAAGAGGCCTCAGAGAGCTCCCTTGTCACTTCTCCATGTGAGGACAGTGAGAAGATGACCATCTCCGAACCAGGAAGGGGGCCCTCACCAGACACAGAATCTGCCAGAGCCTTGATCTTGGACTTCCAAGCCTCTCCCACAGTTATTTGTGAGAAGTAAATTTCTGTTGTTTATAAGCTACCCAATCTATGGTATTCTGTTAATATCAGCCTGGATGGACTAAGGTACCCCAAATACGCAGACATGCAATTACTGGACATCTTACTCTATGCCAGGCACTGCTAAGTATTGGGATGTATTCTCTCTTTTCATTATCTTAACTCTTTGAGGTGTAGCTGCTATTAATCTCTTGGGACCCTTGTTTCCTTTTATCTAATAAGAGGATAAACTATCAAAGCTACATAAATAGCATAGGGCTAGAGTTTGAACCTGAGCTGACATGGACTTACAAAAAAAGTAGTCGAGAAACCCCAGGTTGGCAATAAAAGGTCTCTAGCAATATGACTGCATGTGTCACAGGTTTTATCAACTTATCTCGCCTACATTTAGAGAAGGTTAGAGCTGAAAGGAAGTGTATCGGTCATTTAATCCACCTCCCTCATTTTATGGATGAGGAAGTAAAAGTTCAAAGAATTGGATTTTTCTGGACCCTCAGCCACATCATTGATTTCCACATTATCTCCACGTTATCTTCCACGTTATTTCCACGTTTCATCTCCTGCTGCTCTTCAGCTTGTACCTCAGGAAATCTGGACTTTTGTTCCAGATTGGACATCATCTAGTTTTGTTTACTTGACCAAATGATTTAACCTTATAAGGCTTCAGAACAAGAGTTGAAAATAGTCTATTAAGGAAACTAAAATTTTCATTCTTTAAATGGTAAGTGCATATCTGTCTCTTCTGGTGGCTAATTATGACTCATTTTCAAAGGATTGGACAAATTTATGAATACTTGTAACTACCTTTTGGAGGAACTAGTTTTCTTGAATTTGTACCAATTGGCATGGCAGATAAAGAAGCATTCCTCTTTTACCAGTATTACTAGTATTAGCATTCTTCATTGCTGTGTTGTCTAAAAAAATCTTGTGAGACTCAGGTATAGAGTGAAGGAAAACAGTTTAAAAATATGTCTTCTCAGGATTGTTAGTATAAAGATTTACTCTCCTCTCCAGGAGAATATGTAAATATTCTCCTTTTCTGTATTTATTCAGTTGATTCAAAACAAAAACCACTCAACCCCAGGTTGATTTCATGGACCCATTTCTAACACAATTAGGATCAATAAATAAACAAAAAGTGGAAGTTTATAAATCCAAATTCTGACTATTCCTGATTAAATCACAAAATATGTTATACCTCAGTACCAAACTCTTCATTTTAAAGAGGATAAAACTAACCTACTTTACTGTATTAACCAACTAAAAGAGTGAATATGACAGGTATAAGGTTGTTATGTTTATATATATGGCTTGCTTCTGATGTAGTTTTATGCTAATAAGTCAGCCACCTTGTGGAAGAAATAGGTGTTGTAAAAGATTTTTGATTTTTTTTATGTTTAATTCTATGTCCTGACAGCTTTTTTTGTTTGTGTTTTGAGCAGTGTTAAGATTGGCTTTTGTTTTTGTTTTTATTTTTTTGATTCTTGAACTTATTTAAAATGTCTATTTATGTTCTAATTACATCACATACACAAATGTAAACATCTAGCCAAGAGAAAAAAAATAGGTGATGTATTTATGACACATATCTAAATAAAGAGCTCCTATAAGTTGATAAACACACATTACAAAAGAAAAACGAGTGAAGAGCTGATCAACATGAAAAAATTTCAGTCTACTAGTAGTCAAAGACACACACATTCAAACAAGTGAGAGATTTTGCCTTTCTAAATTAGCATCATGGGGTTTTTTTCTTTAAGAATTATAGTGCTGACAAAGGAAATGAGGCAGGCACTTGCATATGCTGCTGGTGGGATGTAAATTAATACAACCTTTCTGGAACACATTTTGTGGCTTTTTTCCCCATATTTTAAAAAATAGGTTTATTGAGGTATAATTGACAACAAACTCTGTATATTTAAAGTGTACAATTTGATAAGCTTTAACAGATTATATATATAATATATATATAAATATATATATATATAAAATATCCATGAAAACATCACCACAATCAAGGTAATGAACATCCACCACCCCTAAAAGTTTCCTCCCTTTTTGCCTTTCCCTTTGTTCCCTAGAAACCACTGATGGGCTTTCTGTCACTGGAATGCCCTTCAGCTGTATGCATGCAGAGTCTTGAAAATATTGATATCTATTGACATTGACCAGGAGTTAGAATTTTAATTATCTTTGCGCCTGTATGCACCCTTAGTATACACTTGATAAATATTTGTATTATTCCCACAATATGTGTAAGGATTCTTATCACTCCATTGATTTGATATTTCACCGTGTATGAGCCAAACACTGGAAACTATTTAAGCATTCATCATTAATGGAATATATATCTTCTAAGCACTTGCTACTCAGAATGTGGTCCACAGACTAGCAGTCTCAGCATCATCTGGGAGATTGTTAGGAATGCAGACTCTTGGAACCCATCTCAGACTCACTGAACCAGAATCTGTATTTTAACAATATCCCAGGTGATTTGTATGCTCATGAAAATTTGAGAAGTGCTGTTCTAAGACATCATTTTAATATTTGTAAAATATTATCTGGACGTGCCATAAGTTACTTAATGATGTGGGGAAAACTTTACGATTCTATTAAATGGAGAAACAAACACTGAGTTTATATACGAGGATTCAAATTTTGTTTTAAATAATGGCAAGAGGTGCATAAAAGGAAGAAAAGGGATAAAAATGTAGAAAGTGGTATTTCTGAATAGTATTGATAGAATTGTAATTTTCATTTTCTTTATACTTTATTTTTCATGCTTCAAGAATGAATATGTATTATACTTAAAATCAGAAAGCAAATCATTAGCTGATCTCAATCCATTTCTATTGTTTGATTTCCCAAACAGCATTTTAGAAATTAATGATAACCACTAAGAGTTTAATATATGCCCAGAACTATGGGGGAGATAAAGAAATTAACACAGAGATCCTCTCAAGTTGTTTATGAGACACCATTATTGTATGTTGAAAGATAATCTGATGTATGACAAAGCAGAAGATAAGAGGAAGTCAGAGGGGAAAGGGGTCACTGGGTTGGGTTTTCAGAGCTGTACAGAGCTGAACAGAGGAGGGTGAACAAGATTTGGCAACGTACAAAGGGAGACCATATATGATGTGAAAATTGTTTCTCCCAGGTTTTTTGGGATGGAATGAATGATATAGATGGAGGTACATGTGATAAATTTTGATATCTGAATTTTAAAAGGGAAAACAGCCAGGAGAATTATCCTTTGCTGAGAATGTTAATGTTGCAAGTGTATAACTTTCTTACATCTACTGTGAAATCTTGTGTATGTGACACTGCGGCATATATTGCAAATTGGCTCATTCTACTCCATTCCAAGCCTTATCTTTTTTATGTCATGGTGCACAAAGAAAATAACAGCTTTCATAGCACTAAGTGGGAGTGTATTTTGGTGTTTATTTGGAGCTTAGTAGAAAAATATATATATTTTCTTTATATGATGTAGTAAGAACTAAAATCAGTAAAATTCTAAGTATTAAGGAAGATTTTAAATATTGACTTTGTGTTAAATTCCCAAACACATTAATTTTTCCAAATTCCTTAATGAGAAGCTTGATCTTGCTTTCTAGACATAACCATTAAATATCAAGTTGTATGCTTGAAATGGCTATAGGCAGTTCTTGATCAAAATATTTTATCAAATTCTTTGTTGTCATTGGCAGGAAGCTTTACATAAGTAACTGATGGAACAATTTAAAACTATTTTAAAAACCATTCAAAAATTAAAAATTATGTTTAGAGCCCAACAGCTTTCTTGTTCTGTCATTGACAAATGTGATGTTGATATTTTTTGTGATAATACAAGTGGATCTCAAATGCAATTGAATTTTTTCATATCAAGTATTTACAAATAACAGTGAAGTCCTAATTTATAGAGTGTGTGTGTGTGCGTGTGTGTGTGTTGATAGAGCAGTCACCCTGCAACTAGCAAATAGACATAAGTAAGCAAATAGACATAAGTAAACATAAGACAGAGATTTGGGGCATCTACCTGGAGCTGTACTCATGAGGAGCTGGCCTTTCCCAAGCCCTGACTGCACCTTACCATGAAATGACCCAGCAGCTAGCATGTTTCTTGTCCAGGATGGTCAGTGGCTTGCTCAGCAGCAGGCTTCTTAGAAGCTGTCTGGGTGACTGGATGCATTCTCGGCTTCACACAGCATCACAGCAGAACAGCGAGGGCCTGATACCTCCCATATTATTTATCCGTAGGAGCTGAGGAGTGAACCATCAGACCCCACGCTGTTCAGGCTACCTTCTAGGGAGCACTAGGTGAGGAGGTTACTGGCCAAGAGGCCTTTGGCTGTCCAGCCCTCTGTGGCTACCCAGGAGGCTGAGGAAATAGATACCTCTTGTTACAAGACACACTTGTAACCCGTTTGTGGCACATGTGTGTGCTAGGCTCACTGGTGGGCCCAGAAAACTGAAATCTATACATTTCCCAAATCCCTTTACAGCTTGAATTCCAGATGTGACCTAACTTCCTCCAAACAGATGTGCCTGCTTGAGATTAAGAAAGCCAGATGAGATGGAGGTCGTATTTCTGCTATTTCTGCCAACAGTCAGGGACGTTGGATTTTTCTGGAATAGCAATAGCAGAGGTCCCAGGGTTTGGTGCAGCAGGATATGGGGCTTCTATTTTGCCGGGGGCAGTGTCGCTAAGGTATCTAGATCTAGAGCTAGCAACGAGGCAGCATGGTCCTGATTGCCTAGCTTCTGGGCTTCGAGCAGAGATAGCAGCTCTTCTGGACAGCCAGTTCTGTGGTGGTGGTCTCAGAGGGATTCCTGGAAGTCACATTAAAGGCTGCTGCTTCAGCCCTTCCAGTCGTCTTGTACGCAGAAGGGGGCTTCTGTGAATGCCCAGAAGTTGTCAACTAAGCACACTGTGTTTGAACTAGAGAGGTTTCTGTTATCAGCAATAAACACTGTAATATATTACAGTATATACATATATACATTCTATATATACATACCCATATATACTACAGTATACAACAGTATATATGTGTGTGTGTGTATAGAATGTGTATATATGTATTATAGTATATGTACACACACATAATAGGATACCTTTCTTTAAAACTACCTGAATTCTCTAAAGAATTTCACTCAAGGTAAGACCCATATATCACGTGACTAAGACCCACTAGGAATATTCACATATACTGTCAGTTGGTTTTTTTTTTAATATAAATTTATTTATTTATTTATTTTTGGCTGTGTTGGGTCTTCGTTTCTGTGCGAGGGCTTTCTCTAGTTGCGGCAAACGGGGGCCACTCTTCATCGCGGTGTGCGGGCCTCTCACTATCGCGGCCTCTCTTGTTGCGGAGCACAGGCTCCAGACGCGCAGGCTCAGCAGTTGTGGCTCACGGGCCTAGTTGCTCTGCGGCATGTGGGATCTTCCCAGACCAGGGCTCGAACCCGTGTCCCGTGCATTGGCAGGCGGACTCTCAACCACTGCACCACCAGGGAAGCCCTGTCAGTTGGTTTTATGTGTACCTCACCCTCAGGAGGTTTCTCTAGGCAGCAATAAAATTTCACTGGCAGGTGAACGGCAAAATCAGCCCACCTGCCTTTATTTTCTACTTTTTCTCCTTGTACCCAATTTTCCCCATACTTCCTGATTTTGCAACTCTGCAAATCTGCTAGTTTCATCTTGGGCAATTTCTTTACATTAGGACCCACAATCCTGAAAAAGGGAAAGGAGAATAGCATGAAACTTGTGCCCAATTGTCTCAGGAAATTCCTTCCTATTTTACTAAAAAAAAATGCAGTAGAGGGAGAAAGACATGGAATTTACTAAATATATAAAGACTTTTGTCATAACTTTTAAATTAGACAAAAAAGCCAATGCTATCATATTTTAGGACCTTTGAAGTGCTTCAGTGTCACAATCATCAAAACATATTCCATCTACCTTATTAAATGCTAGTCTGGAAGAAAATCAATTAAAGATAATTGAAATGGAAGGGCAATGCCCTCTTCGCCAGCTTGAGGTTCACATAAAGTTGCATCCACTGCTGTCGCTCCCGCTGCTGCTGCAGGCGGTAGTTAAAACGGGGTCCTGCCCGGTCCAGTCCACAGGCTGTGCCCCTGCTGTACCTGCTCTGTACTCTGCTGCCCCCGTGCAGAACTCCACACAGGCCACCGTGTTTTAAGAGCTCACGATCCCGCTTCCTCCAAGTTTTCCTTAGGGTGCGCTATGATCCACAGCCATTTTTCTCAAAGCACTCTCCCAGGCTGGGGCAGTAAAATCAGAACAAGTTTTCCAGTCTTAGCCTCCTATTTTGCCCAATAATATATCTTGGGTGATCTTGGGTAAACATGTAGCTTTAAGGAAAAACAGAGGCAACCAAAGAAGTGCTGGTCACACTTTTGAGAATTTACTTGCCCATTTAAAAAAAGGTTGTACTATATGCTTTTCTAAGCCACAGTATCTCACATGGCAGTCTTTGTCTTAGAAATACAAACCAAGCAAGACATTTCTCTGACTCATGTTAACTGTGACTTTAATATCAATCTGGGTATTTTAATTTTTTAAAAAATCGTGGTAAAATACACATAAAATTTACCATCTGTCAACCATTTTTAAGTGTACAGCTCAATGGCATTGTCTATTCATATTATTCTGCAGTCATCACCACCATCCATCTCTAGAACTCCATTCACCTTGTAAAACTGAAACTGTACCCATTAAACAGTAACTCACATTGCCCCTTTCTCTAGCCGCTGGCAATCACCATTTACTTTGTCTCTATGAATTTGATTACTCTAGGTACCTCCTGTAAGTGGAATCATACAATATTTGTCCTTTTGTGTGATGGCTTATTTCATTTAGCATAATGTCCACCGTGTTCATGTTGTAGCATGTATCAGAATCTCCTTCCTCTTTAAGGCTAAATAATATCTTATTGTATGTATATACCACATTTTGTTTATTCATCCATCCATGAACACTTGGGTTGCTTCTACTTTTTGTATCAATGTGTTGTGTTTTTTTCCCCCCAAGAAACTTGTTATTCTCTTGAGTGTTAAACTGTTTTAAATGTTGGTTTCTTATTTCTAGAGCATTTTCTTATCCTAAAGATTACACATCTCTGTATCTATCTATCTATTATCTACCATCTCTCCTAAGAATCTTTTGTTGTTTATTTTTAAATTAAGTACATGTTACTGTGTTATAGTTTGTGCATCTTCATATTCTTTTACCGGGGACTTAATTTTTGGAAATAGTACAAAGCCACAGAGGACAAATTTGATGAATTGAGGGTGGGTGATTAGGTAACAATAGTAATGACTACTATATGCCAGGCACTGTACTAGCATTTCACACCCATAGTCTTATTCAGTCCTTATCACCACCCTGTTTGATGGCTATTAATAAATATTAATATCCATTTTATAGATGAGGAAACTGATGCTCAGGGGCTTTAAGCTTTAAATGCCTTTCCCAGGAGTGCACAATGAGAAAAAAGACAGAGCTGGATCTGCAACCCAAGTCCTTCTGAACCCAAAGCTCATACGTGTATCATTACACTATTATTTTCTAAAACTTTCCTGATGATTACAATCACTGGCATACTTGATGAAAATACAAATTCCTGGACCCTAGCCCAGATATACCTAATCAAAATCTGCAGAGGAGGGGCCTGAAAAAAATCACACCGCTTGACCATGGTATCTCCACCGTATTTTTGTTAAACATGTGATAAACATTTAAGGCAAAGAGATTCTGTCATGCACCTCACAGCTCTGAGGCACTTCCCACAACAGGTACTCAAAATGTTATGACCGTTAGTTATTGGAATGATAGTACAGGCTTCAAAGTGACTTCTTTGGAAAGCATATTTGAATGTTCTGCTTTATTGTCACTAGAATGAACAGCGTCACTGCTGTGTAGGCACAACTCACGGTATTTTATAGTGGAAAGAGTAAGACAGCCCTGATCTGGGATTCTGGGTCTTTTACTTCTCAGAGCCTTGGTTTCTTCATCTGTAAAATGGGGATGCTAATACCCAGTTTGAAGGACTATTGTATATATTAGAAATAAATATATATATATATACCCTGTCATGTAGCAGATGCTTAATTGGTGGTTCTTATAATAATAAATAATATTTATTTAATTATAATATAAAATATTAACTATATTTTATAATATGAATCGATAATATTTGTATATAAAATATGTAACAGTTACATATTTTATATATAATAAATATATTACATAATATAAAATATATTCTGTTATATATAATAATATAACATAATATATTATTATATTAATATAATATAGCATTATATTAATAACAGTATTTTAATATAGCAACTTTTCTATAGTGATTGTAAATGTGAACTGCAGCCCTTGGCAGTGATCCTTATGTAATGAGCTAGTCAACCAGGGTTTCCAGCTGAATTAAGTCTGGAGCTGAAATCTTGAAAAATATGTGCAGAGAAGCTTCTATACCTATCTCATGTATATATGGGGGGGGGGGCAGGGTGCTGCGATATTTTAGAAGAAATGTTATAGTGGAAATAGTAAGAAATGAATAAAAATGTCCCCTAGGTGGTGCTGCATCATCGTGAAAATGCAAGTGGGAAACGATATTTTTAGAGGTGACTTTCTTCTGGTCTGAATTTCAAATAAGAGCAGGACAGCTCCCTGAGATGTCTGGGAAAAAATGACCAGAAAGAAAGAGTCTTTTTTAGTAGGATTGAGTATACAATACTCTTGCTGGTGAGGCCCCATCAGGTGTTGGGTTTGCTGTAGTTGGAAACAGGAAGCGGGGTCAGGCCAACTTTTATTCATTCGGTGTTGGAGCCGTGGCTGATTTTGACAGATCGAGAACCATTTATAACTCTGCTTTGGGGGATAGTTTAGCCTGGGATGTAGTGCTTGCCCCTCCAGGGACTAAGTTTGGGATTTGAAGGATGTGAGGACCCCTGCAATATTCAGATAGAATATGCTAATGAATGTTAAGAATAGCCCTTTACTGTTTTGTATCACTGTGCATTTCTCAGCTACACTCGTCCTTTCCAACCTCAATTTCTGGGCAACCTATTTTTCTTTCGGCATCAGAAGCGATAGCATCTGGGAAGTGAATCTGATGAATTCTGTCTGGCAACCAACATCTTTCAGACTGCCAGATCCTGGGGGAGGAAACTGAGGTGCTCAGGGGTTGGTTCAGGGCCAGATATACCTGTCCTTGAGGTCCCAGTGATGGGGGAAGGAGACTGGCCAAATGTGAGGCAGAACTTCTGAAACTCCACTTCCTGAGATCATTTCCATTTTGGCAAAATGTGACTTTGGTTTCCAAGGGAAAGAGTTCACATGTATTAAAATGTCTCAGTTGCTGAAGTTGCTTTGTGTCCCCCACTAAAGCCTTCTGCCATCAATCCCCATCTCCCAACACATTTTCAAATGTGGTGTCTTTGGAAGGTAACCATAGCAACTAAACTTATTCAGAAATGACTGAACCTAGGCAATAAAGGGAGAGGTAAGCCCGTGGTATCTTTTACTGGAAACTCACAGGACACTGTTGATTCTAATAATTGTATAGGCTGAGTACTCTTATCTATGAACATGGCGCTGTATGACTGTAAGACACTTGATTCTTGCAACCACCCTATGTAGTAGTCATCATTATCCTTTTAAACAGTTGAGAGGACTGGATCACAGAGATTTTTGATGACTGTCCATGGTTGTACAGCTAGTTAGATCTGCTGGACCCTGAAATCAAAGGACCTCCTATATGATGTAAATGCACTGCCTTCTAAGGAAAGATAGAGAGGTCTTTTATTGTCCATTTTGCAGATGGTAAGAATGAGTCACAGAGGCATGGAAATTGTTCAAGGCAGCAACAGAGCTGCAGGACCTCAGTCCCCATCCCACCAACACCTTTCTGTTGTTTACAGCTTTAGAGCTCCCAGGATTATCTCCTCTGATGCCAACAGTTGGTCTTTGTGATTGTTTTATCTACTTACAGATGAGGGAATTGAGACATTAAGAGGTTAAATGACATTTCCCAAGGTCACAATTATTATATTGAAGAAAAGAAACCAAATCCATCTCTCATTTCATGCTACCTTCCTAGATTTGGTGCTTTAAAAATATTTCATCCATCCACCTATTCATCCATTTCTTAAGAATTTATGAATGTATTAGGCACCATATATTATGTGTGGTTGACAAGGTTTTCAGGATTAAGTTTAATTCATCAGTGATGAATCTTACTATACTATATATAATGGGACCATCTTTGACTTGTGTGTTGTGGAAATACTATTTATGACTATGAACTTTTATATGCAGGAATTATATATTCTAATTAATCTAAAAAATGCATGCTATATATGCTATAGATATGATATCATAAGTTTAGCTCTATAAATTGCTTAAAATGACCACAGGGAAGGATGTTATGCTTAAAATTTTTAGTTAAGTCAAAGGCTGATATAGTCTCAAAAGCAACATGATCTGTAATCCTAGGTAGAGCTACCTGCCATGCGGGGAGCCCAGAGTGTGGAGAGGAAGCGGGGTCGGGGGGGATGGTCCCTGTCCTGGAGGGCATGTCTGCTGGCTTGGACCCATTGTTTACTCAGTGAGGTAGAGCCATGACTCAGAGAGTGACACTCAGAAACCTTGACTCAGAATTCTTTTGAGAGCTTGATGTGAGTTCTTTGGACATTGTGGGGCTTGGAGATAGGATCCTGACTCTTGCTTGGAACAGCCCAAAGGCAGGAGGTTGCCTGGAGTTGCTTGATGGCAGAGCGAAAGCAGAGGGCTGCAGGAGAGGGCTTTAGGCTTCCAGGTTTCAGTGGGGAGGGGGAAGGCATGGATGCATAACCTTTTCCATGGATTAAACAGATGCCAAGGAAGATGGCAGGACTGAGTCACCCTGAAAAGCATCGCCCTAGAGGACTTCCTGCCAAGGCACAGCAAACCCAGCAAAAACAGGCCGTGTGAGGTCTTCACGGTCAGCTTGAGAGCGCACTGTGAGGGTCAGGGCAGGGACACTGTGGTGTCAGAGGGCTGCAGACAATGGAAAGGGGGGTGTTGGTGGTCGGGTGTCTCTTAAGGACCCCCCAAAGTGGAGGAACCAGCGATTGCACACCTAACACACAAAAAAGGCATCTGCACAGAACACAGGGTCACGGGTTAATATTAAGACTTGCCCCTGTACTTCTTGTCTCTCCTCTCCGTCCTGACCCTGCAGGAGCCAGAGGCAGCACAGTGAGGGGGGCAGGAGTGAAGGAAAGAACAAATGGACAGACAGCAAAGGAAGAGATGCTGCTCCTTACTGAGCAGGGGGGCGGGAACCTTAAATTGGGTGAGAGATTAGTATTTTGAGAATCAATCAGTAGATGGACTTTTTAATACCTGAAAAAGAGACTATTCTAATATTCAAGTGTGGCCCCAAATGCCCCAGTATATGCTTGAGATCTCCTTACTGGGGGAGGAAAGAAACCTGGTAGAGCTGGCATGATGGGCAGGGGATGGGAGAAAATTGAGCTGTATCCAGTCTAAGTACTGATCCAACCCATAGGCTGGTTCACTTCATAAAAGCCTTCCAAGTGCATGAGATATTTTCAAAGGCACCACCGGCTTTCCTTCCCTTGCTCCTTCACCCCCAGCAGCTAGGATCTTTCTAGAATTCATATCTTATGTGTTTTTTTTCTCTTAACTTCTGGTTAAAGAAGCATCCCTCGCCCTCTTCTGCTTGGTTTCACATTTTTAACTTTAGGGTTATTACCAAGGAGAGAGAATACTTTTTCCATAAATTGCAGGCAAGAGCTGCTAACTCCCTCTAGGTGACTTTGTTGGGCCTTCAGGGTGAGGGACTCTGAAGGGAATAAACACTACAATTAGAAAAAATTATTTCTTGCAATAAAATATCCTCTACTATTGCTTATAATAGCATATAACTTTATGCGGTACAAGACCCAAACAAGAGGAATTCATCTGCAATTATTTATGCTCGCTAGGGAAAGGATTTTTTTGTTTATTGTTTTATTCATGATTAACCTGCACTGTAATGATAAGGTTATAATGATAACAACATGACAAATGAAAATGTCTGAGGTGTAAATTTCAGGCAAGATGCTAATGCTAGAACCTGAAGGTTTCAGAGGCAGGGAGCTATGTGTGTGTGTGTGTGTGTGTGTGTGTGTGTGTGTGTGTGTGTGTGTGTGTGTGTGTTTCTTGGGGGAAAGAGGAGGAAGAAGGGGATAAGATTACCCTGAATACGTGACTATGGATGGGGCAGGAGTGACCCAGGTGCTCCTCTTCTGTCTTCCAAAGGCTGCTTGGCATTCAAGGTCAGGAGTGCTTAGGGCTCCCACAAGCATTTTCCTTCCTTCAATCCCTCACACAGAATGAGAATTAATTATTACCAGAGCTACAATGATCTTTCCTGCTTGTGAAAATCCACATGTAATTGTTTCAGAGAGGCCGTATTTCTCTCTCAGAAGTTCCAGAAAATTCTAGCTTCTCCAGGGCTGACCTTGAGTCATCAACACCCCTGTTCCCACATTCTCGACTCTGGAACAGTGTTTGGTTCCACGACCTATGACTTTCCCAAGGTTTCTGGGCCTGGTCCAGCAAACAGAAAATGTATGCCCTCCACTTGAGGAAGCAAATTCTTTTGAATATCTTCAGTCATGGCAAATCTTCAAATCTTAATCCTTTGCATTTGGCTGTGGTTTTCATAAATGGTTAAAAGTGCCTCACAGCTAACATTGGTGAATGAGGTTGGTAAAACTGAGTTAAACTCTTTTTGGTCAAATGTAGGCATAAAGAGATAATATTCTCCTAAGATATAAACTCTAGCTCTGGAAGCAATTCCGAAAGGAAAATGCACCAGATAGTTTGAATGATGTCAGTATCATGGGAATGAGTATAGGGTGAGTCTCCCAGGGAAACTATTTTAAGCCCAGACCCACATATATATCAAGTATAACAATAGCCAATGTCTCTTCACATTTTTCTCAAAGGTTAATTAAATTAAAGCCTCCAGCTTTGAGGTATATATTATTATGCCCATTTCACAGATGAAGAACCCTAGGTTTGATTCCAGAGCCATATATGGCACATTACATAACTTTGTACCAATCAAACAAAAGGCAAGTCATTTTCAAACAAATGTCTCTCATTTTATACTAGGATTTGAAGGTACCAATTCATTATCATGGGGAATTTTTTTTCACTTTTGAATGAATTTCATCACAGTTTGAAAAGACCCTCTCCCCGCCCTTTTTTCCTTTTCTTGTATTTTGAACTGTAGGGAGGCAGGGTGGGAGTGGGAGGAAAGGCCACTGGACTGAGGATCAAGAGGCCTGGGTTCCAGCCTCCAGCTCCATCGTCAGACTTCTCTGGGGCTTGGTTTCCTTGTCTGTATGACAAGGAGGTCAGATAGAACATCTCTAAGACGTGCAGCTCTCTCTTCTTTACAAATCATTAGCATAAGCCCAGATTTCCAGTTCCAGCTTTTGGTCCAAGGTCCTCCCCATTGCCTCCAGCCACGATTTAAGCTCCTAGAAGAACTCGCTGTCATCCAGGACTAAGAATACGCAATGCTTCGTAAATCAAATTCAACTTTCAACTGCACTGCAAACAGAAAGTTGTACACAGTTGAAATGTTGGCGAATGGGACTTAATGAGCTCCGTGTGCCTGACCTCTGGGAACAAATGGTTTGGGGAACTGTAGCTGGAACTGGAAGAGTCTAAGGGCATCAGCATCTGGTGTGAGTTACTCAGCGTGAAGGGAATCGACCACATTTTTGTATGATTGCCAACCTCGGGAAGGTAGAAATACTGTGTAATCTGTGTGCTCACCTGCTGAGATCACGCTGACAGGTTTCCAAACTTGTCCTCACTTCTCAGGACTTCCTTCCTGCAGCTCTCCCGGGCTTCTCGTGCCCCTGAGGCCCTGGGGGTTTAGGTCTGCCCAGGCTCTCTTGTTGGATAGGTCAGTGACTTTGACTGACCACTTGTAATTGTTTTGGTCGACTCTGCAACTCCTAAAGGGGCTTGCCTAAAACCCAGGTCTGACAGGGTCATTTCTCTCCCTTATTCAAAAAATTCAGGACTCATAGCTTAATGCACGCACTGCATGCTCTCGAGTTGGGCCTGCACCTACTTTTTGAGATTTCCTGGGTCATTATTCTCCACCCTTGGCATCCTGTGCTCTAGCCACATTCCAATCTCATCTCCCTGAGCCTTTCCACCTGCTTTCTCCTCTGCAGCATCCCCCCCACCCCGTCTCCACCTGGAAAGCTCCTGATCCATGCAGTTTGAACAACACATGCCCTGGGATGTCTCTGCTCACTCGTTGCCTCCCCATTTGTGATTAATCTTTGCCATTTCTGTGTTCCCCTAACCCTTAGATGCAGTTGGGGCGAGAAAGGAGGGGTGTATAATTGCCCCCCATACATTGGAGAGCTCTTCATGAGTGAAAATATATCTGATTAGTCCCTTTATTTTCCAGAGTAGAGTATAATTGGCTCTCAGTAAGTGTTTATTGAGCGAACGAATGAAAGAATGAATAGAAAGTCCTCGAAAACCAAGCAGAGTCTCAGTCTTTTGAAGCTTCTCCACCATATTTCTCTTGATTATCTTGTTTATGATATATTAGGCTTTCATGCCATACTAACATCCTTTTGGAAGGCTACTGTTCCAGGATAGGAAAACAACTAATGGTCCTCTGACCTTGGGAAGTTTCTATGGAACAGCACAGAAAGGAACAATACCAGTAGACACGCTTGTCTGCACAGAACGCCATTGCTCCCTGAGCTCGTGAAGCATGTGGATGGACACTGGTCTAGAGATGTTCTTTGAATGCAGTCATTTCCTGGGGACAGTCTTGCAAACCAATGGGTGTTCCAAATTAGAAACTGGCCAGGCAGTCATTTAGGTCTTCCTTTATAAAATAGGATTTAATTCTGATCTTTTTGTTCTTACCTTTGTTTCAATTTTTCTCCTAAGTCCCAAGACACCCAAACCATGAATCAGCACCTATCTTCTTAACATCAGATTCTGAAGATAAAGAATATTCATATTTTGGAGATTCCTAACATTGGTCATCTGAAATTAAAATTCAGAAGAATTGATAGTAGTATTTTAATAGGATGTGGTAGCTTTTGAATACTTTTTTTTTATATGATCCTTTTTTTTATATGATCGTTGCAACAGTCTTGTGAAACGGACCAGGCAAAAATGAAAATGCGTGTTTTATAGATGTGGAAGCTGAAGCTCAGAAAGCGTGAGTGACTTGTCCAAAGTCACACAGCTGGGAGATTGCCGTGCTAATAGCTGAACCCGCTATGATTATGGGGTAATACTACCTCTCATTACAAGGATTTATAAATGAGAAGGCACACACACTGTAGCACAATATTTTTGGCGACCTTTGTAAGTCTTTAGCCTCCCAAGGCAAATGATCCATGTTGGGTAATGGTTACTCAAGGAGCTTCTCTGAGGCATTTTCATGGTCTAATGAGAGAAGCATCTATGAGAGAAAATGGGGTTGAGAAAGGAAAATAATGAACATTGACCATTCGTTTGGTTAAAGGTTTGACACAACGTAATTGAAATTACCTGGAGGGAAAGACAGATTGTGAGAGTGTGAGTTTTTGTTTTGTATTGTTTTGTTTTTTAAACTAGGAGTATCCCCTTTCTCCATTCTCAGAGAGGTTTAGACAACACTAAAGACGATCGGGATTCCATTTATTTGACTAACTCTTAAAGAAAAGATGAGGGTGGTAAAGGTGTTAAGCACTCAGTTAAAAACGACGGACAATTTAAAATTCAGTAAATTGGGTGTTCCCTGTTTAGCCTGCACTTGTTAGAATAATGGAATTTGAGGGTTTAAAACATAGCTTATTTCGAAATGATGCATGAGTTCCCAAAAACCTTGTTTAACATATTGCTGGAAGAGTGCATATGAGATGGTTAAAAATGGAAGTAGAAAAAAAATCCCCAACACCCTTGGAGGAATTTGCAATTCATAAAGTTACTGCCAATTTTGCATTATAGTTGCCATGGTAACCATGCTAGGCTTCTGCTCAAATGTTTCTCAGAAGGGGAAGGAATAGTATATAATAAGCTCTTCAATTGTAATTTTTTTTATTCTAGTTGAATTAGTGTGTAATTCTTATGTGAGTATTTTAGTCATCCATGAACATGCACTCTAGTTACGGTTCTGATTTCCTATCTCCGTATGTTTAAGCAATGTGTGAAAAGTTGCTGGCTACTAGCGACACTTGGTAATTTATTATTAAAATATTAATGAAAAGCATTATCCACGGTAATTAATTATAAACGTGAAAACAAGAAAGAATTTCAAATCCGACTACAGTAAATTTCCCAGGCCAAAGCATCAGCTTGCTTATTGATTCAAAGTGCCCTCAGCCGCGCTCTTAGGCTACATTCACAAGTCACCCCTTGCCTCCTCTACCCTTTTCCTCAGAGGAGTCCTACATAGTGAATAAATGAGGACCAACTAGACCAAAATAATACTTTCATTTGGCCATTTGGATAGGGAGCTATTTTTAAATGGTAGTTGACTTTCTGTGTGTGTGCTTTGTTCCGCTTCCATGGAGCTCGTCTGACAGCTGAGGCGGAGCAGTGCATGTCTGGACATGGAGCTGAGGTCGTTTAGGGTTTGATTTCACATGGGTTAGTTTCGCATAGAGAAGAACTATGGGCTTTGGAGTCAAACACACCTGGACTGCACTCCAGCTCTGCATTTTACTAGCTGAGGCCTTAGGCAAGTCACTTAACATGTGGAACCTCAGTTTCTTCATTTGTATGAATGGGGTGATCCTGCCTTTTAGAGCGTTTGGAAGAATTGGAGATAATCGGACGTGATACCGTTTGCACAGTGTATTCGTTGCCTTTTGCTGTTGTAACAAACTACCACAAACTTAGTGGCTTAAACCAACATGTATTTATTATCTTATAGTGCTGAAGTTTGTGACAAAAGTCCAAACTAGGTCCTACTAGGATAAATTTAATGTGTCAGCAGGGCTGCCTTCCTTTCTGGGGTCTGTGGAAGAGAATCTGGGTTTTTTTGGTTTGTTTTTTGGTTTTGCTTTTTTCAGCTTCTAGAGGCTGCCTGCATTCCTTGGCTCCTGGCCTCTTCCTCTGTCTTCAAAGCCAGCAATGGTTGGGTGATGCTGCCACTTTTCTACCCTCTTCTTCTGCCTCAGGATCTTTGTGATTGCATTGTGCCCACTCAGATAATCTAGGATTATATCCCTATTTTAACATCAGTTGATTAGCAACCTGAATTCCTTCTACAACTTTAATTTTCCCTTGCTGTGTAACATAACATATTTATGATTTCTGAGGATTAGGACATTTTTGGAGGCGGGGTTGGGGATCATTATCCTGCTCACCATACACAATAAGCACAAATAAATGCTAACTATATAATTTTCTATCACTATTATTTGTAGTATTAGTAATAGTAGTACTTACCCCATCTAAAAGAGGGCTCAAACAGGAGTTGATAGAACTGAGAGAGCTATCAAAATCCAGAGCTTCCTGAATCAAATGTTGGGTTGCCTGGAGTTCTTTGTTGCCTCTCTGTTTTCCAACGATCACACTCTAAGGGATTTGGGCGGGTCCTAATAGTTGGAATATCCTGAGAGCCACCACTGGGACTGCGTTTCATTTCCCAAGTGTCTTGCTTTTTTTTTTTCCCCCATTCTTTTTGTTTATTTATTTATTTCATTTATTTATTTTTGGCTTCATTGGGTCTTCATTGCTGCGCGCGGGCTTTCTCTAGTTGCGGCGAGCGGGGGCTACTCTTCGTTGCGGTGCACAGGCTTCTCATTGAGGTGGCTTCTCTTGTTGCGGAGCATGGGCTCTAGGCGCACAAGCTTCAGTAGTTGTGGCACACAGGCTCAGTAGTTGTGGCTTGCGGGCTCTAGAGCGCAGGCTCAGTAGTTGTGGCGCACGGGCTTAGTTGCTCCGCGGCATGTGGGATCTTCCCGGACCAGGGCTCGAACCCGTGTCCCCTGCATTGGCAGGCGGATTCTTAACTACTGTGTCACCAGGGAAGTCCCCAAGTGTCTTGCTTTTAAGTGTTTTTAATTATGAGAAGCTTTATTTCATTAGCATGATTTAAAAAAACTGTCTTCTCAAAATGCACTAATTCCTAAAGCCCAAGAGTTCCTTCTCAGGAGGAAAGGCTTCAAGGATCTGGGTGAATGTGCCCAGAGATGACAATGGGAGTTCTTGGTAGTGGTCTTCCTGAAGATGGTATCTCCACACTATAAAGTAATGCAAGTGCCCATTAACCCTATAAGAAAACAAAGAGGTGAGGGGCTTGTCTGCCCTCTGTCTCCACTGCAAACAGAATAAAAGAGAATAATCTTATGCATAGGGTGTTGATCAGTAAGAAGGAAAGCATTCTGACAAATGTTCCGCCCTGGAACACTGTGACCAAGGAGATGGTGCAGATACATCTCTGGCGGTCTCATCTGCTTGGGATGGTTTAGGTGTGGCTCTGGGTAATGACAGGCAGATGGCTGAGCGTCCACCCAATTCCTTTCTTCCTTTATGAGTCAGTGAGCTTCCTCTCTGGCTCTGGCTCTGTCTCTCTCTGTTTCCTAGATGGGGTTTGCATTATTGCTCCCATAGTTTTCTCCAGAGCAATCAAGCGACTTGAAAACATGTTTTCACTGTCTAAAATTGATTTATCCCCCATGAACCAGAGGTGCTCTGGCTTCGTATTGTAGTTTGGGAAAGCAATTTCTTAATGTCACCAACACTCTTTCTAATTATTCTATAAGGAAAGCCTTATTTCAACTTCTTTCCTTTCACATCTATATGTGTTCATTCTTATTGCTTTTTCCCCCACCCCCTCACTCTTTTTCGGTCTCTGTTCTTATAATTTGGACTGACTTCTACAACTGTCATTTTTCTGGACTGCTTATTTCTTCCTCCTTTGATTTAGTCAATATATTTTCTCAAAATAATTTAATGGCAATTCTTTTATGAGTAAACAACCACTCCTCCAGGTTAATTTTTTTCCAATTTGATTTGCATAAGGAGGAAGTGCTTGAATTCTGCATAAGGCATGTAGCAAAGGACAATCAATGTGATCTAAAAAACCCGGGTGGTTGTCTCTTTTCTCAAGAAATCTACTCATGAGTAAAATAAAAGAACTGTTCTTATTTACATTTTCCTACAATTTTCTTCCTTAGTTCCTCTGCATTTCTGTGCTGCTAATTCCTACTATTGGTGGTGGGGAGGGGAGGGTCGAAAGAAGAAATTTATGATGTTGTTGATTTACACGTTAGCCAAGTTGACCCTCTTTGGAAATACAAACTATCCGTCCTGTTGCTCAATAGGAGATAAGTGTTGTTGGTTTACTGGTAACAAGATAAACAAGAAAGGGGAAGGATATTCCAACTGTAAAGTTGTCCTCTCTTCTCCTTGAGAGCAGGGACAGAACCTTGGTCTTTTCAATGTGCATATTCAATAAGCAGTGGCAGTTCAATAAATACATTGATATTTAAATGTATAAAAAGAATATTTAAATTTCTGTCCAAAGGAGTCATTCCATGGACTTTGCTTTCAAAAGCCTCTATTCCCTCCTCCTTTTCCAGCCATTTGGGCAGTTTGCTTTTTTCCATTCTTCTTGAAATACAGCTAGAATTTACTCAAGTTCTACTTTCTAGTCTTATTACATTTGAGCATCTTCACGCTCCCAGTTTCCGAACTTAAGGTGTCAGAGACTAGAGGAATGGACTTGTGTCCATAATCATTATGGTTGAACTTGTAAGACAGTGAGGATATTAGCGTGAAATTGCTGCCTCTGGTGTCGGACTAACCTACCTTCTAGTCTTAGCTCTGCCATTTATTAGCGATGTGGGCAAGTTTCTTAACAGGGTGACCATAACAATCATCCAAACCAGGGCACTTTTAAGAGTGAAGGAGAGCGTCATCAATAATTATGCCAGGACAACAAGTGTAAATCAAGACAGTCTTGGCCAAACCTGGATGCATAGTCATCCTACTGGTAGCAGTTTAAGCTCTTTCCTCTGTAAAATGTGTAGGAAAAATATAAGAATTTGAAAAATACCCATCTTATAGGATGTTGTAAGGATTCAATGAGACAATGAATGAAGAGTGCTTACACAGAATCTGGAACATACTAAAAGTCAATAAATGTTAGTTATTGAACTAACTATACATATACAAATTTTCATGTTCCTCAGGCAATCTGGAAAGTTAAATACTATCAATGATTAATATTTATCACTTGTTTACCATATGGAACTCACTAAAAGATCTTGGGTTTATTTCTTGGAACAAGGGTGCTCTTTTCCTCTTTCCTTTAAGTACAATATAGAAGTCCCACCATCCTAACCCTTTGACTTGGGTGAATTAATTTTTTATTAAATCCATTTCACTAAAATGCTACTTACTGTTCTTGGATTAGATAAAAGGGATATAGAGGAAGGTATAGCAGTTATGAGTTGCAGTTCAGAATTTTCTACTGCAATATAATCACCAATGGAAAACTTTCTCCTCCATTAAAGTTTCCTGAGTAGAGATCTGCCTAGAAACTCCAGAAAATTTTGCATGGCCTTGTCAGTAGTTAGCTATGGTTCAGGAATCTTGCAATAAAAGAGCTTATATTTAAGCTCAAAGCTACTTCTCTGATGCTTTAGCTTTGTTTAGCAAGAAAAGAAGAATTGATGATATTAGAATGTTTTTAATACAACTATGATAAAAACTCAGATTAGTTGTATGGAAAGATTTGTGATAACTAAGGAAGGGTAGATGCCTTGGAAAGTACTTCTGGTTCATTAGGGAAAGATTCTGAGAACCCCTCCCCAGAGTTGCTTGATGGACCCAATAAGTGTGTGCTTGTTTCTATTTTTGTAAGATATTATATTGGATCTTGTAGAAATCTCTGGACAAATGTTTTCTTGCTGGCATCATCAAGTTAATAGTTGAATTATTGATGACTAGTCTCTGTTAAGAGCTCCATAAACTAGCTTCATTAATTCATCCATTGATCTGTGCATCTGTACAACAAATATTTATTGAACCTACTATTATGTGCTAGGGTCAAAAGGTTTAAGCAAGCAATATTCAGTCTTTACTTTTATGGTAGATTTGCAAAAATGGATCCAATTCTCCACCCTTCCTTCTTAGCTACATAACTTTATAGTTCCTTTTCACATGACTCTGATCCCAGCCATGAAATTTGCTTTGGCCAATGAGTTGTTAGTAAGCATAACATAAGCAAGGACTTGAAAGCACTTGTGCAATCAGGCTTGTCCTCATTCTTACCCTCTTCATCACTGTAATAATGTCTGTGCTAGCCTGTTAGAGACACTTGAGACAGAGATGACTTAGCCCAGTCATTCCAGCCAAGAACATCCTATATTGGCTGAAAGCGAGCTGACCCCCATACAACAGTACATCTCCCTATATCTGTGAGATTGTCCAGCTGACACCAGAAGAGCCACCCAGCCAAGCTCAGCCAAGATTAGCAGAGCTGCCAAATCAACCTTCTCAGAGGCATGAGTAAGAATCGCTTATTGTTGTATGCCATTGAAGTGTGGTGGTTGGTTGTTAGTCAGCATTACTTTGGAAAAGTGAATGACATGGCTTCAAAGACTTTTGTCCTCATATCTTTTCTCCTTGACAACCACACTTCCATTTTCCCTAAGACATGTTGCATATCTGCCCACTTGATGTTCTCACACATTCTACAATAATTTCTTTGCAAGAATGCAATAGCTGTTTTGAGGTATTTGCTTCCGGTGGGTTCATGCTTCTGAAAGACTTGGATTGAAACTGCAAAGATCTTATGAATGTCTGTAAAACAGAGGAGGAGATTCAGTCACTTATTTGTCATTTATCAGATGTTTGGGTGCTGGCTCTATATCAGACATGGTGATGGGCACTGGGGAATGGAAGGGAGAAATGTAAATAAGCCTATTTGTGCAGACCTCTTGCTCTAATGGAAGACACTCTAGATACTAAAATACTATTAGATTATTCATTCATTCAATAAACACATGTTGAATACCCAGTATAGACAAAACAGTAGGCCAGATGGTGGGAGGTTATAAAAAAGCAAGTTCTTAAAGGGTTTATAATCTAGAACAGGACACCAGTACACAAAATTAATACAAATCAGAAGGAATTAAGGGCTCAAACTGAAGTTCAAAGCATAATTTAAGTGAAGAACAAGGAATAATTCTCATTAGGAAAATCATGGAGTGCCTTAAGGATACCATGGAATTTGAGCTGGACTTTGAAAAACTCTGATTTATATATACCCAATAAAAATACTTCTATAAAATAAAGAATATTGAGGTGTGACAGAGAGCTTAGATCACTGACTGAAAGATTTGGGAAAGAGAAAGCTGAGGGACGCTACAGAAGAAGACAACCTAGAAAAAATTAGAGTCTAGAGGCCTGAGTACTGTCCTGGGCAGTTCAATTCATTGGTTATTGCGTGTCATGTTTAAACTGATACAATTTGAATATTTAATACATTTCAGTTATTCATACATGAATACACTTCAGTCTTAATGTAGCAAACAACTTGGTGGAAATTCTATCCTTGGAGTGACAGAATCATTAGTCAAAGTGAAGGTGGGGCAGGGGGAGCTTGTGGAGAGGTTATGTCAGACCAACCTGGGTTCAAAAGCTGGTGCTGTAGCCAGCAATGTAACTCTGCACAAGTCACTTATCTTCTCTCTATCTCAGTGTTCTCATCTACAAAGTGGGAATAATAATTCTGCTTCATAATGTAAGGAGCAAAGAAGGTAATACATTCATCATTGTGGATAATATAGGAGTGAATAAGTGAGATCTCTGGGGGAGGGTATCCCTCCCTATACACAAGAGATGTGTTCCTGAAAGATTGTACATGATTCGAAATTTTTTAGACCTCCTTCATATTTGAAGTGTGCTGTTTTTAAAAGTCCCTGCTGTGGCTCTTTTTGCTAAACAATTGTTTCTTAGATTACATGAAATTTGAATGTATAAAACAGGATAATTATTTTCTTCAGGACTGGATTCCAAAACTAGACTGAATGTGGAATAAACTGCTAGTTGCCTACCCACTGTTCACGTTTTCCTTCTTTCTTAATAAGATGCTATCTGAGACGTCATTGTGCTACACTGAGAGACGTCATTTCATAATACTTCTTGCATACAGGGGTGGCCAATGTGATATAAGCTGAAGGCAATAGGTAAGGCATCAGGAAGAGTCTGTCTTTACCCTTCACTTTTCCCTTTTTCTTGTTTGGGATGAAGGTTGGGTGTCTAGAGACCCAGAGACATTTTGTGGCTTTGAGAATGGAAGCCATTATGCTAAAGATAGTGGAGCAGCCAGAAGTAGGAGCTGCAGTGCCTGATGACTTTGTGGCACTGCTGCAATCCACCTTGCATTGATTGTCCAGCTTTAAGCCTTCCTTTCTGTGAGAGCACAGTAACCTCCTATTTTGTTTAAGCCCCTGTTTGTTCTGTTCTCTGATATGAGCAGTTGTTTATTGTAGATTCTGAGACACCTAGTAATATCGGTAATGTTGTCAAGTTCAAAGGGCTGAGGGTGGTGATGTCAGAATCAGAAGTGAGTAATAATCATACCTGAGCACCTCCCCACACCCCCCCCCCCACAAGCTAATCATCTGTGCAAGATCTTAAAAGACTAACCAGTTGATGCAGACAGTGCTATTGCTTGTCAGTAAAACTCAACACTCATTCACTGAGATGCTGGAGAAGCATATAGGAAGGGTACCTAGTCTAGTCTTAAAGGACCAGGAATGTCTTCATTAGGAAGATGATGTGGGTGCTGAAAATGCAAGGAAAGCATCAGTTAAGTCCTGAGGTTGAGGTGGAAGGGAGTGGGGAGAGGAAAAAGGAACAGTGTTTGCAAAGGCACAGAAGCAGAAGGGAACTTGGTCTATTTGAGGGAACTGCAAGTAGTTAGTATATAAATGAAACATAGTGTCAGAGGTAAGGGACAGGGAGTGGAGGGAGGTAGCAGATGAGGCAGGAAGCTAGGCAGGGGAGCAGATCAGGTGGACATTTAAAACCACATTTAGGCATTTTGCTCTACCCTAAATGGAATGAGCTTCCATTTTTGAAAGACTGTTGTGACACAAAGGAGGGGGGAGGATGGGGCAGGTGTGAGTCTGTTGTTTCAGTGAACCAGGTACGAGATGATAGTTACACTAAGGGGTGGTATTAAAAATACAGAGAGTAGACAGATTCAGAAAATCAGATGGGTTAGAACCAATAGGACCTGATGAATGATTGGCTTGGTGCCGAGGAAGATGCCCAGGTTTCTGGTTCGGGATCTGTGTTAGTGCAGATTTGAAACTCTCATGGATGGCATATTTGCTGCCTCTTATAAGAACCCTAAATGTCTGCTTCCTATTTAAAAATGAGCTTGGTTGCAATTGGCTTAGTGAAAAGTAAATTTTCTTGATAAGAAGGGTAAGCCATCTGGCTGTTCTCGGACTGGTTGATATCTCTGTCCCTGGGTGTAATAAAGATGTAACCTCTTGCCACAGGAAGCTATTACCTGATATTATTTATTTCCTGATAAAAAGGAGCAAATCATGCCTGGACATCTGTGGAAAATGGGTTTCTAATAAAGCTAAGGTCGTTAATGTCTAGATGGGAGTTTCTCCTGTGATGATAAATGTCTACTCGGTTGAAATAGTTTCCATAAAACTCAGTAGGTAAAAAGGTAGAGATATGTGTAATTGTCAATGAGGCAATAAAAGGATGCTTGTTTATGGAGTTTATAACCAAAAATGAACCCTAATTCTTATGAAAATGAAAATGTTTTGGTGTACCAATTCAGCAATGGAAGCTTCTGTTTCAGAAAAAAATTATATTTTAATATGTATTTAGTATAACATTCAATGGATAATAGAAAAAAAAAATGTGGTGGACACCACTGGCAAAAATAGCAAACTGTGACCATGTGTGGGAATGCAGTGCTAATAGCTCTCAGAACAAATAATAGCATATTGCTGACCATTCAGTGTACACAAAGGGCTGTTTTTTCTAATTGTTCTGTGAAATTTTTGGTTGTAAAATCCTTCATTGCAAGATTGCTTTCTGTATTGGCGGGCTGCTGGAATGTGGCAGCAATGGGTGAAGTACACTTTTACCTTGTCTACCTGGTTCTTTTTTTGCCTTAAACACCTCAATGAAAAATAATTAACTGATTCTCTGGTATTGGATATAACAGAAACTTACAAGACCAGTATGCTATAGATGGGTATGTCCCATTCAGTGGTTGTTCTTGTCTCAGGTGCTTTATCTAGACTCAGGTTAGGTCTTGGTGATCCTCTAGAGGTCTTGGTGGTCCCTGGGCTCCAATGGAATATGTGGTTCTCTTCCACTGGCTGTGAGTATGCACCAGCAGGGGTTCCTCTTTTTAGAGATAGTTATCTAGAACCAGGCTGTATTAGTCAGGGTCAGAATAAGCTGCTGTAACAAAAAGACACCAATATACAATGACTCATGTAAGCTAGAAGTTTACTTCTCTTTCACATAACAGTCCAGAGGTGAGGATGAGAAGTCTGGGGTAGGTAGATGATTCTGCTCCACGAGTTATGTAGGGTCTAAGTTTTCTTCTAACTTGTTGCTTTGCCTTCCCTTGGACTAATGTCTTCTGCTGCATGGTCAAAGCCAGGCTGTAAGCATCACATCCTCTTTCCAGCCTAAGGGAAGAGGGAAAAAGGGAATTGAGGGCAACCAGCTTCCTCTTAAAAGATATAACCCAGAAGTTGCTCATCCCATTGGTCAGAATATCATCACATGACCACACCTACCTTCAAGGAAATCTGGAAAATAAAGTCTCTAGTTGGGTGGCCAAGTGCTCAGCTAAAACTCAGATTTTTCTAGTACTAAAAGGAAGATGGGGAAAATAGTGATGTTGGAGAGGGCATATGGTAGTCTCGGCCACACAGTCTTTTGGATCTGCTTTAGTGACTGCTCTCTTTCTCTGGAATCAGTTTCATTTTATGGGGTATTTGGGCAGGGGCCCTTGTATCTTATTGATGATGCCCAGATGGTGACTGTTCATTGCTGAGAGAGAAGCCATTGGAAACTACATATTTCAAATGTCATGTTCAAGCTGATACAATTTGAATATTTCATACATTTCAGTTATTCATACCTGAATACACTTCATTCTTAATGTAGCAAGCTCAACATGGTGGTAATTACTTTGTCTATCATATTTACCATGCTCTCTCAAACTAAATCCAAGGGAAGCCTGAATATATGTTGAGGATTTTCCTGTATTGTTCCACAAACCTGTCACTGGAACATGGCCCTTAAGATTTGCTACCAAGAAATAAATGGCAACATTTGAAATTGAATGGGGTGCTTTGTTTACTTACTATCTAAAGAAAATATACTAGGAGTATATTCCTATTTCAAAATAGGAAGGTTTGTTTCTATTTTGTGAAATACACCTGAGAGAATTTGGGTTTTTGTTTTCTTCTGCAATGTTAAAATGGCATTTTTCTGTTGGGCTAGCATGATGATCCTTGATGAGTTGGGGCTGATGAATTGAGAGGGCCTAGTCTTGGGAAGTTTAGGAGGATTTCTTATCTGAGAGTCCAAAAAGAACCATTTGGGGTTATTCAGACTTTTACCACAGCACTGACAATATTATCCACGTTATGGTATTGTTACCTATCTTTTTCTCCAGTAGACTCTGAACTCCTTGGGGGAAGAACGTTATCTTCTCCAACTTTGTGTCTCCTGAGCCTAGTGCATACTTGGCCCAAAGTAGGGGCTGTTTGAAAGGTAGAGTGAAGATGAGGGAGAAGGCAAGTGGGGCAACAGCCCTAAACAGGAGTTGGAAAACCTCTTTCAGCACATCCGGGCGAAGGGAGGAGAAGATGGGCCTGGATACAAAAAGTCCAGGGAGCTCCTGTCTGAAGGCTCTGTCTTCTCTATGAATTCGGAGAAGCTATCTATCTTCAGTTGATAGTGGCTGGGGGCAGGGAGGTCAAGCGTTCTGGGAGAGTAGGAAACTGTGAAATGGTTACTTGGAAAACATGAGAGATGGTTTATGGGGAAGTAGAAGGGGTTGCCTGTCAGCATTTAGAATCTCTTTCACTTTCAGTCCCATCTTCTGTTTATTACCCTCTATCCCCTATTGTCTCTTCCCCTTCACTGTTTAGAGATGCCCACATGCCTGCATCTTAAACATACAGAACCCTCCCACAACCCCAAATCCCTCTCCAACAATTGCCTTCCTTCCAATCCCTTCAAGGACAAACTCCTAGGTGAGGTGCTGCCCTCACTTCTCTACTCTACCCCCAGCCCACCACCTCCCTTTTACCCACTCCTACTGACTCCTTTCCATTTCCTTCACTGGAATCATTCTCAGGTAGTCCTAGAGATACCCTTGTTGCTAAATGCAATGCAGACTTGAGGTCCTTATCTCACTTGATTTCAGAGCAGCTTTTAACCACTCCTTCCTTCTTGAAATATTCCCCTTTCTTGGCTTTTAAAACGTTTCTGTGTCTCCTATTTTTCTAGCCACTCCTTTCCAATATTCTTTGTAGCCACTCCTTTCCAGTATCCTCTTCTTCTACCTGTTAATAAGTATTGGTGTTCCTCTCCCGAGGGTTTTGTCCTGGGCCTTCTATTCTTTACCTTACCTTGTTGCTTAATCTTACTTCCATGTCTTCATTACATCTTTATGCTGATGACTACCTAACCCACATCTTCAACTCACATATATCCCCTTAGCTCCAGACCCATATATCCCCAGATACTTCCTGGACTCTACATTTGCTTGTCCTGTGGAAACCTAAACTCATCATGTCCACAACTCAACTCATCGCTATTCCCTTGATACCTGCTCCTTCCCCCACGTTCCCTAGTTTAGTCAATGGCATCTCTACACATTTGGCAGACAAGTCAGATATCAGGACATCATCCCTACCTGCTAGCTCTCCATCACCATCGTTTTACCTCTTAAAAGTCTCTCTCAAAATACCGCTATACACTACCTCTACCCTAGGCTAGCCACCAAGACCTCTTGCCTAGATTACTTCAGCATACTCTAAACTGGTCTCTTTATTTGAACTTCATCACCTCTCCAACCCAAACCTCCAAATTGCAGCCAGAGTGTCCTTTCTGAATGCAATTTTTTATCATTTTCTCCCCTGCCTAAAATTTTAAAAAGATGTACCCTTTTCCTTCTCCATGAAGTTCACACTTTCACCAGGCTTATAATCGTACATGACTACTGACTGGTATTCTCTCCCACTTTGTTTTTAACCATCCCCCTCTGGCTCTCTAGGCCACATCCAGGCTGACCTCTTTTTAGTTTCTTTAATATTTGATGTTCTCTTTCATCTCAATGTGATGCTTTTTCGGTCTGGAACTCTCTGCTCTCCTTCTTTGCCTGGATAACATTCATTCAATCATTCACTTAACACGCACTTTGTTAATGCGGTATGGTATTGGTGAGGTACTGTACTAGGCACTAATGGTATGGCAGTGAATAAAATACAGAAGCCCCTGTTCACTGACAACAGGACTGGTGCTGTTCTAATCAGGTTTTTTTTTTTTTTTTTTTTTTTTTTTTTGGTCATCTGTCATGGCAGGCATCCAACTAGAGCTCATTTGTGGAATCTTCAGGGACCCCCAAGGGAAACTTTCCACTGCGTTTTTCCCTAGGGAAGGATACTGGGTGGCTCACCAAACTAAAAGAAAAGCTAAATGATGAGGCTTCAGAGGAACAATGCCAAGAGAGCTCTAGAATCTCAGCTTCAGGAACCCTTGTGGTGCCTCCTGATGGTGCTAGTATTGTTGTGACTCATTTCCAACTAGCTTCCTAAAATAGGAATATGACAGAGGGTGACTTCTATGTATCCTCCTGATTAAGATCCAAATTCCTGGGGGAGGAATCTGATTGACCTAGCTATGGTCAAGTATCTACACCTACAGACTAGATACTGTGTCTGGCAACCAGAGGTACTATAACCACTGTTAAGGTATTCTAGACAGGAGATGATGGTAATTTGGATTATGATAGCAGTGAAAATGGAGAAAAATGGATAGATTCAGGATATGATGATAGGCAGAGACATGTTTTGTGAACTGGTTGTCAAGGTGGAGGGAAAAAGAATCATAGATGATGCATAGATTTTTAGGTTTAAGCATCTAATGGAAGGTGGTGCTGAGACTGGAAGACAGGGGGAGGGAGGAGATTTGGGTTGGTAGGGTCTGGAGTTAGAGAGGAGATCATGAGTCTATTTTGGTCGTGATAAGTTTGAGATGCTTAATCAGCCATTGGATATGAAACTGAAGCTCGGTGGGGCAGTCAGATCTAAAGATAAAAATATGGGAGTCTTCATCATGTAGATGCTATTGAAAGTCGTGAGTCTAGATGTGATAACTTACGGAGAGATGGCAGGTAGAGATGAGTGAAGGCCCCAAGACTGAGCCCTGTGGCACAGCTGTGCTTAGAGTTTGTAATAGAGGAGGAAGAGCCAGCAAGGAGGCTGAGAAGGGAGGCCAGCAAACGAGGCTGAGAAGGGAGGCCAGTAAGGTAAATGGAAAAATGGAATTTTCCACCATTCTCACAGAAGCCAGATCTTATGGTCAGTAACAGGTCTTCTCCTGTATGGATGTCTGTTCATTCTTGAAATGCATAATCTGCTTTAGTCACCCCCCAGTTGGATTCACTCATGCTTTCCCAACATATCCTAATATACCCAATTTAACCCATCACTATTACAAATTTTATGGACAGATCACCCAGACCAGATGGTCTGTGTGGCATCACTAACAGCCTCGACCACATGCTGTCTCTCTGCTTCAAGGCCCTTATTTCTTATTTTCTTTTACAGGCTATAACCTGTCCAGTTAATACAGCTCTTCTGTGTTTATGGGAGAATTTCCTACATCTTATTCCCGTTGTGGGCATGTGCTTTCCACTGTTGACTGCTCACGTCTATACTCTGGTTAGGACTTTTTATAGGTCAATAGAGTATTAGAGCTAGATGGATGCTAAGCAATCCTACAATACCAACCCTTTTTTTAAAACATAATATCACGACTTATTTATCAGTTACCCTGTTAATGAACATTTGTGTTGTTCTGACTTTTCCATTACTACTGGCAATGCTTTCATAGGCATCTTTGTTCATATTCCTTTGTGCACATGTCTGAGAGTTTCCCAAGGGTATATATTTTATTTCTTTTTAATTTATTTTATTCAAGTGTAGTTAATTTACAATATTGTGTTAATTCAAAGTGATTCAGCAAAGTGATTCAGTTATACATATATATGCATTCATTTTTTAATATTCTTTTCCATTATGGTTTATCACAGGATATTGAATATAGTTCCCTGTGCTATACAGTAGGACCTTGTTGTTTATCCATTCTATATATAATAGTTTGCATCTGCTGATCCCAAACTCCCAATCCATCCCTCCCCCAACGCCCCCCTCCTTGGCAACCACAAGTCTGTTCTCTATGTCTGTGAGTCTGTTTCGTAAATAAGTTCATTTGTGTCATATTTTAGATTCCACCTAAAAGTGATATCATATGCCAACCCCTTATTTTTAAGATGAGGAAGCTGAGGCCTTGAAGTGGTCATCCTATCCAAAAGGATGTGAAGACGATATTTTAGCAACCCTACTAGGCTGATCAATAAAACTAGTTAATTATTTTGTGTATCTTAAATATAAATCCATAAATATCAGAGCACAAGAAGCACTAGTGTCCAGGGGTTGAGGCAAGGAAGGTGGTCGTGTAAAGAGAATGACAGCACCAGTTCTGCCTCCTTCACAGTTTTATCATTAGACCCCATGAATGATATTGTGAAAGTTTGTTATGAGCAATAA
This sequence comes from Balaenoptera ricei, assembly GCF_028023285.1. Classification (NCBI taxonomy): domain Eukaryota; kingdom Metazoa; phylum Chordata; class Mammalia; order Artiodactyla; family Balaenopteridae; genus Balaenoptera; species Balaenoptera ricei. Next base: position 92,339,983 of record NC_082645.1, read on the forward strand.
CATGCCACATGAAGGTGAGGCTATATTTTTTTCTCCAGATTAACCAGGTAAATATTGGCCAATATTCTCAAAAATTGTTTGTGCTTAAGGAAGGAGTTTATCCTGTGCCCTAATACTCCTCTGGGTTCCGATTTCTCAGCTCTTGCAATCTGACTAGGGTAGCACTAACATACAGTCAAGCCCTTTTGTGGGCTTAAACAAGAAGCCTTGAGGTTCTGCCCCGCACTTTGGTATGGACCACAGGGCCCACGCTTGCTTCCCTGCCATAGGCAGATGTCTCTAAAGGACCAGAGGGCGCCTGAGGGTGGGAAGCCAGGTTGAATGATAAGCTTAGTCCAGAGAAAGCTCTAAAATGAAGCTGGGCCATTGCAAATCTTCTAGGAGGCACAAGAATATTAGGTAAGCTCAGCCAAAGACCGATAGAACATACCATTAAATAAATAGAGGTGAATAACACATACTCTTGAAATGAAGATAAATGCATTTTAGCTTGATTTTATTTTCTCATTTTTCCTTAGTGGGTCAAGTGGCCCAGGAGTCCCATCAGTGGAATTGCTATTAATCATGATCATTTACCTTCCAGAGAGGAAAAAATAAAGTTCAACCTGTGCAAGCTGTATTTCTAAAATTCTGATACATTTGGAAACCGTGGCTTTATTCTTCCAAGTAATAACCAACTACAGAAGAAGAGAAAAAACTTATAATCAGGGATGTAATGTCAGACTTTTTGGCACTTTCATTTAGGACATTTATTCAGCCTTAAAAAAAAAACATGATTAGGTTTCCATTCCAGATTTGTTCCAGAGAAAGCTTTTCACTTTCCCTCCCATGACACGGAATCTTAATATAAAACACACAGGGGCTACTGGGTAGAAAAAGAGCAGAATTGGATGGGAATTTAGGGATCTACAATTACAATAAATATCACTCTGTGGACAAGGCAAGGATGACTTCTAAACATATCCCTCAGCCCTGCCCTTGCCACCGTCTCCACCCTACTGGCTGCCTGTGTACAGATGTTGTAATGTCCTGGGTCTGAAGGACCGATGCCAGGCAGGGGGGACCTGGTCACGCCTGAGGACAAACAGTGAAACTCAAACCTTCAGTTAGGGCAACGAGTACACACCAACCGAGGTCCTCCCATCCCTCCTCACCCTTTCACCTTGGTATACATATTGCAGATGTAACTGTCCAATGTTAAGAAAAACACTCAGTGGTAAATTCTCATTCTAAAACAACAGTCTGGTAAAAGCAGCTCGTGATAATCTATAATAATTCAAGTCCTGTACATACACTAGTGCCTCTGCTCGTAGCACGAACTTGATCCTTTTTCTCTTTCTCCCCCATTTAATCGATTCTCCACTTGTTCCTCACAAGAGCCAAAAATGGGTTTTAGGTTGCCAACAGTAATTTGTGAAATGTAAACTATGACAAGAAATAGAGGAGGAAATTGGGGTGAAAGGGAAGTTGGATTGCAAAAATGAGAGGCAGCCAGGGATGAAGTTAACATTTGGAAACACAAATGAGAAGGTTCTCTTAAAAGCCAGAGGTTGGCTACAAACCCTGCTTTGGCTTTCTGAGTAAAGGAGGAAATGTGATGAGTTGCAATAGTCACAGTGTCCAATAGTCAAAAACATACTAGCTGCTCCTGAGAACTGACATTAGCTTCCCATGTTTTATTTAGCTGGTACCCAACTTTTGACCATTGTCGCTTCTCCATTCTGTAGTACGCTGGAACAGGAAGATGAGGTAAGATATACATCACAGGCTGATTTGAGTCTGACTTCTTGATGTAGTAGTCATTCCCAAATTAAGCTACAAAACAGAATTCATCTAGAGAGCTTTAAAAAATACACACTCTTGGGGCCCATTCATGAAGACTGTGATCTTGTAGGTTTGGGGTCGAAATTGAGAAATATACTTTTTTTTTTTTTTTCCTCAAGGTGTTTCTGCTCCAGCATGTCCAAAGACATATATTTAGAAAGTGCTGATGTCAGTTGTGGTGAGGGGGGAGTGTGGCACGTCAGGCTCTCCATGAAGCAGACTTGGAGCAGAGATTTGCGTGCAGAAAACTTACTGGGGGATGCTCTTGGGATCAGCATCTGTGATGGGTGAAAGAGGAAAGATACGGCAGAGAGAAAATTTGGGCTGTGAGACAGTCACAAAAAAAGGCCTCGGATGATTCCAAGGAGAGATTTGGATCTAGAATAGCTCTGCATATTTGTCCCAATTAGGGTAAAGAAGATGGGCCTTTCTATTTCCTCACTGACCAGTCATGGAATGTGGCTGCACCCGGGGTCAGGGCGGGGTGTGAAGTTGGGTGCGGTGGCTCTCTCCGCAGAGGACAGTCTCTAGGCAGGGACTCAGTTATGAGCTGTCAGTGGCCAATGCTCTTAGCAGCTGCGGGAGTGAGTACTTCAGTCCTGAAAACGAGGAGCTGGGGGGCACCACACAGCATCTACTGCAGTCTTCCTCTCCAGACATTCAGATCTACCTGCTTCATGTATGCCCTGGGAGCAGCTCATTTGATGTTCTAGTGGCCCTTTTTCTCCAGGAGACAATTATAAGGGGAAGTTTAGTGGAGTAAATTGTGGCTCCTACTTCTGTCTGTCATCTCTAGGGATGTCTTATTCTTCTAAGCATCCTTACAGCTTTCCAAGGGCCAGCCCCCCTTGGCTGCCACTCTGTCCTTGCTGCTCATTGCAATAATTGCACCCACTTTGCTTCAGATGACTAAGTGCCACTTGCTCCCTCATCTTTATTTTTGGGGGATCCAATGATCCCCCTAGCTACCAGGGAGCTCAATTTTGTGATGATATCCCCTACAGTCAGGTAGGATCTACAGAGGTTGGCCCCATAGCTACCAGGGAGCTCAATTTTGTGATGATATCCCCTACAGTCAAGTAGGATCTACAGAGGTTGGCCCCATAGCTACCAGGGACCTCAATTTTGTGATGATATCCCCTACAGTCAGGTAGGATCTACAGAGGTTGGCCGCCGCATAGAGTCTCAACAATACTGTTGCCCTTTGCACCAGTGAATTCCTTCTTGTTTTGTTAAGTAGTATGCTTTCTGGGCCTTCTTGTGGATCAGAGTCATCTGGTGGGTTTTCCAAGTTTACCTGGTATACCCATTATTGCTTACTTTTCTGATGCTCTTAATCCTTCCTTCCACCATATGGCACAGTATTTCTACATCGCTTCGTGTGGGCCATTGCTTTCTCTAAGCTCCTGAGAACCCTCCTAGTAACATATTATCGCTGTCCAGTTGGGTCCTTGCCAAGTGTTAAATTCTATACTACTCTTGTACCTATAAATTCTCCCTTATCGGCCTTTATATTCCACCCACTCCCTTAATCCTTAGCATTCATTCTCACACCTACTCTCCTGGTCCCTGTCAGTACACATTGTCCTGGCACCGTAGCTCCTTTGGCCTATGACCCCATCCCTCCCTTAACATGCCCAGCTCTTCCGAGGCCAAATTTTGTTGTGACTCAATTCTAGTTATTTGAGTGCCCAGAAGGGGAGGTCAGGGAAGATGCTGAATAGAGTCCACATTGTCTTGCAAGGGCAGGTTCCCTCTGCTTTGTCTTCCATCAGGAGGGGACATAAGCCTTTAATAGGGAGGAGCTGGTCACTTCCACAGAGGGGTTCAGGGCATCTGGGGACTCAAGATTGTTGAGTGCATCAACTCTGATATCTCCATCTCAAGTCTCAAGGTCCCATCGTTTGCTAATCAGAGTCTTGATCTTGGTGAATCAGAGCCACAAGAGATATTGAATTATTGGGAGTTAATTCTACTCTTGTTCTTATAGGTCTTGGGCTTCATTCTCAGCTTTGTCTGTCCTCCAGTGGCAGGAGATTAGAGTCACTTTGCAAAGCAGGCTTTGGCTTTCACACTTAGTCTTTAATTGGTGATGAATTACCCTTATTATTACTCTTTCCTCTGTGTTTGGCAAATGCCTCATTTACTAGACAGGCTCAACATTCCATTTTGCTAGCATGCCATCCCAGTTCACCACCAGTGGAAGTTTTGCCACATGCTAGGTTGTATCCACGCTTTACCTACCATCAATGACAGGGGTTATTATTATTAACTGGTTCATGGATGGTCCAGCTCCAAAATCTTATCTTTGACTCACTTTTCTGGACCACTCCTAATGCACCAACTGTCACAGATCAGGTTCCTTGGGTGATAGTAATCTCTGGATAGACTCTTGTGGGAAAGAGAAGGAATCAGGAGTGAGTAGAGGAAGAAATTGAACTGTGATGCATTTATGACCAAGACCCCAGCCAATCCCATGGCTTGCTCTGGAGTTGGGGTGCTTCTGCAGTATGGTCCCAAATTAGGGCAGGGGGCATGGCCTTTATATCTCTGACAGTCATTCGATGTGGGCTGCTCCCAGGAAGGTGATGCAAATTTAGGTTAAGCAGTTTTCTTTAACAAAAACCAATCTCTGCAGCAGGATTCAATATGGAGTTGGCAGCAACCAACACTCCTAGCAGCTGGGATATAAGTGCTTCAGTCCTGAGATTGTGGAGGCCTCTGGATGGTTCAGCACAGTGTCTATTAGAGAAAGAAAAGCAAGTTGGGGCTTTGAATTTTGTCACTTTCATAAAATAGGTGAAGTCTGATTTGTTTGCTGCCGTATAGACTAAAACAATATCATAGAATCATTTGAGATTGAGACTTAGAACACTAATGTAAATTTGGAGAGATGAAGGAGAAATTGTTGGCTAGGACTCCAATTATATAAATCCAAAAATTCCTCCTGATGGTGGTCACCTCTTTAAAATTCTCCTCTTAGTCTAAGAGAGCCTGAGGTTATTAATTTCAGTTCCCCCAGGTCACTATCCTGTAAGCACTGTATATTCTCAGAGAATACAAGAATCAACAGATGTGCTACCTGTCCTCCAGGTAAATGGATTGTAAGGCTATTGCCAGGCTTGATCAATTGTAAATCGTTCCACTGATTTAATGAGAGCTGATTGGAGGGTGCAGGAAGGAAAGAGGAAGGGAAAACAGCACCACATTAAATACGTACAGATTATGAGGCATCTCAATGTCAGAAATGTCAAAATATGCATAATTATGACGTCCCTCAGTGAGAAGACAATACAGTATGAGGCGTGGTGAGTGCTATAATAAAATGACACAATTATGGAAAAAGCCAGGGAAGGAGAGACCATTCTAGAAATAACAGGAAAAGCCTCAGGGGAGAGGTAAAATTTGAATAAGGCCTTGAAGAAAAAAGTATAGCACACATAAGAATGCCTGTGATTCTATGGTTGTTGACTTTTAAAACATGTGTATTTATCTATTCATCCTGGTCTAATCTAGTAGATGAAATCACACTTTGCTGTTCCACTCTTATTTTAGCTGAATCTTATAGTATATTAAATTTGTGGGGATCTAATTATTGATCCACTTGCATTATATTGTTATTTGCTATTTAAGTGATATTTACATATCTATCATGTTATGGTGTCAAGAGACCTTACAGCAAAGGAAGCCTATTAAGATATCAGCAGAGCAAATGGTTTTACATTTGCTTTGCTACTTGTTAACATTTGCCATAGTGTTGTAATCTCCTAGTAACAACAGGGGCAAAATAATGAATTTGTAGCTAGTATGACATAGTTTCCTAAAATTTGCAGCAAAGCAGTGGATATAAAGGAATTCCCAGTTACTATCACATTGCCTCTGTGAGTGACAGAACCAGATATGGAAGAAATAAAATTATATGATGAAACCACAATATTTTGGCAAATCCTAAAACATTCTTGAATTGAAGTGCCTCTTTATTCTACTTATAGAATTAATATGTGCTTCTTATTAAAAAATGTAGAAAATAAAGAGAAGTGAAAATTAGGATGAATTATTCACCCATAATTCTTGGTAAGGTAGGAACAGCAATATGGCAATTGAAAATAGAAATAATGCCTTACAAAGTGACGTTTGAATGTTATTATGGAAAACCAAGTCTCAGATTAAAACACACACACACACACACACACACACACACACACACACACACACATTGTATTCTATAGCTCAAGTCTTCTGGAAAATAAGACTCACTCCCCCCTCCCCCTTTCTTTTTTGTTTTTTTTCAACAAACTAACCCCTTGTGAATAACATGATAATCCACTTTTACTAGGCTTATAGAACAAGGAGCAAGAAAGGCTGCTATACCAACATGTGTGAAGCAGTTTTGAATGTAACAGGAAATTCAAGATGTTTCAAAGCTGGTGTCACAGCACTATCCTGAGAACTATTGTTCTTCCCCAGAAGAAATGTCTGACATGGGCCCTGAAATTCAGAGTTGTTTCAGAGCCCTGGTCTTAGTTGTCATTGTTATTGTGGTGTATAACGTATAATAAGATTTGTTGATTTAGGAAAACCACATCACATATAAAAACATCCATTTGAACTATTTGACCAGTCTATCTTTAAAGGGATTTGATTACATCCCCTAAATCTCTCTAAAACTAAATCTCCCTTGTGTTAGTTGTGGGTCTGCTCTGTAAATCTTAATGGAAGGAGTTAAGATACAAATGATCAGAGAATAGAAGCGGAACTTTGGGTAATATACCTATGCAGTGAATACTGATGATATGACAGAACAAGAGCCACGTCCTGAAAGCGAGCTATATTATGGAGGCAGATGGTCAAACAAATATACATCATTCACCATAACTTGGTCTAAACTAATTACCTAATGCAGGAGACAGATGTCCGGGTAGCTTCATAAATGATTTATGGGTGACTTTACAGTGTAACCAAAATTATGGCAGCTATTAAAATGCCACTGATTCCAAAAATAGGGGAAAAAAGTATGGTAAATAATATTTTATAATCATTTTTTCCCCTCAGGAATTCAAAGCATCTTATCAGCAGTAACATGACACGTGCCTATTAGTAACCATAAAATAGGACTATTTGTGAGATTGCTTACTCTGCATAGGTCATTGGGGTGCCTTTATTTAAATTATTGCTTCTGTGGCCTAAATTGTATCCCTGTGGCCTGCAAACATAAATGCACCTCTGAAGGTTTCCAGCGCCCAGGCAGGATCTGTTCTGATAAACACTGCAGTGTTTACTGTATCCTTAAAAGGAAGCCAGTGGGAAAAGCAAGACCTGGTCTCAGAGAGGTGAACTCAGGCTTCTTAACTTCCAATTTAGTTTGGTCTCTGATGGATGAATATAGTGTCTGTGAAAACCTGCGCATATAGTGTCTGTGCATTCGTTCTGACTAATGAGGGACCTCTGTTTTGATCACATAGAGTACATTTAACAAATCAGGTCTTCTAAGTGCTTTCTGCTTTCCTTTATTTTCCCTTATTATGAAGAAATGCATCTAACATACAGGAAAGTATAGAGAGCAATACAACAAACACTGTTACCAACTACCATGATTTAATAAACGCTGGTATTTTGTCATGTTTACTTCAGATTTTTTATGGGGAAGTGACGGTAAAAACGAAACACTCTAAACAGAGTTGGGAAGGATTTTTCCAAGCCCATTCCTCTCCCCCCTCAAAGGAAACCACTATCTTGAAGTTCATGTGTATTCTTCCTTTTCATGATTTTATATTCAACTAAGTGCATGTATATGCATGAACAATCCACAGAATAGATACATAGAGCTATTCAGAATGTACAGAATAAATGGCATCATTACTATACATGTTCTACAACTTGCTTTTTTATTAAACATCATGTTTTCTAACCCCTTTCCATATTCATATGAGTGGATCTAGATTTTTATTTTAACTCTGGTTTAGAATTCCATTGTATGAGATATACCGTACTTTATTTATCCATTTCTCTATCCTTGAACATTTTTGTTGTTTCTAATTTTTCTTTAATACCAACAATACTCCGGTATTCATCTTTGCACCTAGAAGTAGAATTGCCCTTCCATATAATTCATCTTTATTTAAAATTTAAAAAATTTTATTTTTCATACTTATTTGAGGGAGTCACTTAAATTTCTTAATACAATCTGTTGTTATTTTTATATAGGGCAAATATCTCCTTAAAGTATACAGTTTATTTTTAAACATTGTTTGTGCTTTCTTTTGTTCCTAGTCAAATTTATCAATCCTTTCCTTTATAAATGGTGCTTTTTGTCTTGTTAAAGAAATCCTTTTTTATTAGATTTAGTAAAGATAGTAACTTCTAATTTCTACTAAAACTGTTAGAGTTTTGTTTTTCACATTTAAATCTTCAATTCATTTGGTATGCTTGGGCATAGTGTGAGATAGGAATCTAATTTAATATTTTTTTCTATATGAAAACCAATTTACCCATTACCAATTTTTGCATATTCCATTTTTTCTTATTGATCTGTAATGTCACCTTTTTCATATGCAAGTTCCTGTATAAGGTAGACATTACTAGCACTCACCAATACGTGGTTACCCTGTCCTTCCTGGATACTCCAAAGACACAACCTCCCAGCTGCTCTCCAGTTCTGCAGGGCCATGTAACTAGCAATGACCAATGACCTGTGAGCAGTGTCCTGTGTCAGTTCTGGGATGAGACTGAAAATTCGTTGATCAATCTCTCAGCTTCCCTGAAGAATGTTGAGATGGCAGAGCCACAAGACAGAGCTGCTTGGATTGTTAAATCACCTCGTGGTCATCTGTACTAACAGTGGCCTCTGTATGAGCAAGAAGTAAACTGTAAGTGCTAAACCTCTGAGATTTCAGGGCATATTTGTTATTAGCTTATCCTGATTAATACACTATGGTTCAGATTTTGGGTTCTCTACTTTCTTCCATTGGTCCCTCTGTCTGTCTAAGCACCCATACCACACTGTCTTTATTATTTTGACTTTATGGGAAGTCTTGGTTTCTAATAGAGCAAGTTTCCATCACCCTTCTCTTTCTTACCTTCTTTGGCTTTTTACTTTTCCAAATGAATTTTGGAATTATTATCAAAGGTAATGAAATTGCTGCTGAGGCTAAGATGAGAATTTTATTAAATTTGTGCTTTAAGTTGGGAAGAAATGACATCCTCATTATATTGAGTCTCCTATCCAAAGGCATGATAAATCTTCTCCATTCATTAGAGTTAACTGTATTAAAATGCCATTTTTGTAGATCAAAAATGTTCAAAAAACAAAAGTAGACTTGAGCAAATGGAATGATGTCTCTTGGTTTGCTTAGATCATCTCAACATAATCAAGATGATACTTGTCCCTAAATTAATTTATAAATTTAATGCAATCCTAATAAAAACACCAGTACCAACAAGCTCTTTTTCACAGCTGGGTAAGTTTCTAAACTTAATAGGAGAAAATAAACACATAAGAGTATTTAGAAAAACACTGAAACAGAAGAAATATGAGAGAAGACTAACTCTACCGGATAACAGAGCACACTCCAAAGCCTCTATGATTAAAGTAGTATGGTACTGGTGCATGAATAGACAGAACAATGAAACAGAATAGAAAGTTCATACATAAACCACCTACATGGAGAATTCTAGTACATGACAAAGGTATCTCAAGTTACTGGGGCAAAGAGTGGCTTCTTTTTTTTTTTTTTTTAACCAAATGGTGTTCAGCCATGGCAACTGGATAACTACTTGGAAAAACATAAAATTAGATTCATTGCTCACACTACATACAAGAATAAATTCCACATTAATTGAAGATCTAAACATAAAAATTTTTCAAACTGAAAATATGTAATAAAGAAAAACTGAGAATTTTCTGTTTAATAATTGGTCAATATTCTTTTTTGTATCTTATTTTATTTACTTTTGGTTGCGTTGGGTCTTTGTTGCTGCGCGAGAGCTTTCTCCAGTTGTGGCGAGCGGGGGCTACTCTTTGTTGCGGTGCACGGGCTTCTCGTTGCGGTGGCCTCTCTTGTTACGGAGCACGGGCTCTAGGTGCACGGGCTTCAGTAATTGCGGTGCTCGGGCTTCAGTAGCTGTGGCTTGCGGGCTTAGTTGCTCCGCGCGGGGCATGTGGGATCCTCCCGGACCAAGGCTTGAACCCGTGTCCCCTGCATTGGCAGATGGATTCTTAACCACTGCACCACCAGGGAAGTCTGGCCAATATTCTTTAAAAATGTCAATATCATGAAAGAAAAAAAGGAAAAAGTTGAGAAATTTTTACAAATTAAAGGAGAGTAAAGCAACATGATAACTAAGTGTAGTGCATGATTACTGGATTGGATCCTGTACTGGAGGATAAAGATACATTATTGAAACATAAGAAGATTGTTGACTATGGATTTTTATTGACTAAGATAATTGACTATGGATGGAAAATTAGGTAAAAATACTGTATCCTTGTTAAATTTCCTGATGCTATACAATGGTTATAAGAGAACGGGGACATATGTATGCATATGGCTGATTCACTTTGGTGTACAACAGAAACTAACACAGTATTGTGAAGCAATTATACTCCAATAAAGATCTATTTTTTAAAAAAAAAAGAGCAAGGAATTAGAAATCACCTTCTCTAGAAAAAATTTTCTGTACCACAAAATAGTTATTTTTTTGGAAAAAAAAAAAGAGAAAAGCTTTCATAGGAAATACAAACTAAAATATTAAGGGGCCTATCTATCTATCTATCTATCTATCTATCTACCTATCTATCGTCTCTCTAGATATAGATATTTATTCAGTGTCATTATGACCATTTAGGTTGTCTCCAGTTGTCTGCTATTATGAACAACACTGTACGGATGTTCCTGCATGTCTCTTTTGGTGCACACATGAAAACTTTTCTTTCTGGTATTTGTTTGAAAGTAAACTGCTGAACCTCAGGGTATGTGAATTTTTTCACTTTACTGGAAAATGTGGATGAGCCAATTCCCATCAGTGTGTGTTAGGTGTTGCTGCTCCACATCCTTGCCAACACGTGGGACTGTATGACTTTACATTTTCTGTCAATCTGGTGAGTATAAATGGCATCTATTTGTGGTTTCAATCTGTATTTCCTTGATTTCTGATAAGGGAACAACATGTTCATATGTTTTTGACTCTTTGTTTTCCTCTTCAGTGAAATGTTTGTTCATGCCTTTGTCCATCAACTTAGTTGCCCTTTTTACTTTGAGGAGTTCAAAGTATTATGCATACTAAGCCTCTGTTTACTATATGTATTGCCAATATCTTCTACTAATGAGTGGATTATTTTCACCTGTTAAATGAGGTCCTTTAAAGTACAGATGTTTTAAACTTTGGCGTACTCAAAAATATCAATATTTTCCTTTATAGTTTGTTTGTTTATTCAGTCATATTGAAGTAAGTTCTTTACTTAGCCTAAGTTTATCAAGAAAAGTTGTATTTGAAATTTTAAGATTTTTTGGCTATATTGTGAGAGATTTAGCTCTATATTTTTGATATACATAGCCAATTGTCCAAGCACAAGTTATTTAAAAATCCATCCTTTCTTCACTAATATGCAAAGTCCCTTCTATGATATATCAATATATGTGTGGTTCAGTTTCTGGACTACTTTATTTATTTATTTTTCCCACACCAATAACATACTATAATGTTATCTTCATAACCAGATCTTAACATCTGCCAGGACAAGTCACCCAACCTTTTTTTTCTTTTTATATAGATTGTTTTTGTTTTCTACTATTGGCAACCTTGGTCTTCAATACAAATTTTAGAATCAAGATACATAAAAATCTGATTGAGATTTTGATTGGAGTTACATTGACTCTATATATAGATTTGGAAAAAACTGATATCTTTAATAGTTTTTCCACCCAGGACTGTAGTACATCTCTCCATTTATGCATTTTTTTTTTTCTTATGTGTCCTAGCAATGCATTAAAATTCCTTGTATCCAATGATCCTACATTTGCAGTGGGAGGGTCTTGTTCCACATCAGTTCCTCCGGCCATATCTACTGGTACTATCTTCAAACTCTGGCAAGCCATAAATCAGATCAGTATTTTTAAACAGGTTCTTCAAAATTTAATGCTCCAGTGATCAAGGCTGATAGTTATAGCTGTACATAGAAAATATTAAATAAAGAAAATCTGTAAGAAGTTTCAGTTTACTTGAAATTAAAATGGGTTAAGAAAATTCTAATCCTAACCCAAGGCATTCCTTTTTCGTTAACCTCTTCCCCAATCTTATTTCTAGAACAACTCTGAAACTTCTATTCCACTGGAATCTTCTAATATTAGCTTCTGTTCAAGAATATCCAAGTAAATTCTGCTTTTCCCCCTGGACTTTAAAATGACGTTAATGCTTTCTTTTCCAATACCCCAAATGCTCAAAAGCAAGGAGGCTTCCCCTCCCAATTTTTATTATAAAAATTTCAAACAGAAAATTTGCAAGAATAATAAAGTAGCAACCACATACCCACAACCTAGTTTCTTCAGTTATTAATATTTCCCCATATTTAATCTCTCTCTCTCTACCTATTTATCTATCTATCATCTATCTATCCATCCCATCTATCTTACACAGCTAGAACTGCCATGACAAAATACTGTAAAATGGGTGGCTTAAACAAAAGAATTTTATTTTCTCCAATTGTGAAGTTTATTGCCATCCAGTTGTGTCCTCACATGATCTTTTCTCTGTGCATGTGTACTCCTCCTGTCTCCTTCTCTGCCCGTAAGGACACCAGTCTTATATGATAAAGACCCTACTCTTGTGACATTATCTAACCTTAGTTGCTTCTTTGAAAGCCATCTCCGAATACAGTCACATTGGTGATTAGGGTTTCAACATATGAATTTGAGGGGGGGGCGGAATCACAATTCAGTCCATAAATGTATGTATGTTTGTATGTATGTATCTGTCTATCCATCTATCTATCATCTGTTTATCTTGTTGAAGCTTTTCAACATAAATTCAAGTCTTCATGACCCTTTATCCTTAAATATTTTAACGAACATCTCCTAAAAATAAGAGCATTCTCCTGAATAACAAATACCATTATATCATCTAAGAAAAGAAACAATAATATACTAAAACCATCTAATATCAACTCCATATTCAAATTTTCTCAGCGGTGAGTTTTCTACTTCTCCCTTCTATACCTATTAGTATTCATCTTTTAAGATGGGCTTTTAGCATCAACTAGGGATAAACTTTAGTTGCTTCTAAACAGTCAAGTTAAATTAAAGCACAGATTCTTACGCTGGGATTCCTAGTGATCCAAGGATACACTTCAGGAGTTTTGTGAATCTCTTGAAATTGTCTAAAAGTACATTTTTCTTGGGAGGAGGTCCATAGTATACTCAGATTCTCAAAGGTATCTGTCATACCTCAAAAAATTAAGAACTATTCTCCTAAATTTTCTTGGTTATCCAGTGTCACATATGGAGTTCTCTGTGTTGACTTAGACCTAAGAATGATACCATCTTAGAAATATTGATATGTTTGGTTTAAGAATGTATATTGCTATTTAAAGGCCAAATAGGAACTATAATATTTGGAAAAGCGAAGGGAGATAAATGCAACTATTAATTAGGATCCAGTTAATGGTGCCATTGTGAAGGATAATAACTTCTTAGCTTAAATAATTTTCAGTATCTTTTTTTTTTTAATTTTGTTTATTTATTTACTTATTTATTTTTGGCTGTGTTGGGTCTTCGTTTCTGTGCGAGGGCTTTCTCTAGTTGTGGCAAGTGGGGGCCGCTCTTCATCGCGGTGCGCGGGCCTCTCATTATCGCGGCCTTTCTTGTTGCGGAGCACAGGCTCCAGACGTGCAGGCTCAGCAATTGTGGCTCACGGCCCTAGTCGCTCCGCGGCATGTGGGATCTTCCCAGACCAGGGCTCGAACCCGTGTCCCCTGCATTGGCAGGCAGACTCCCAACCACTGCGCCACCAGGGAAGCCCAATTTTCAGTATCTTGATCATGAGTACCATTAGGGAAATTAGTGACTGAGCTGGGTTCTTTGTTCGTCTGTAAAATTAAAACATACCCTAAAAATTACAGCATCGTCTTTGGCAGACAGGCACTAATGACTCTGGGGCTGACACGTTAGTTTAGTTCAAGCATCTCATAGATGATTAAAGTTAATGAGTGATGTGTAAGCAGGACTCTACTTAATGAATGTGCTAATTGTTTTTCTTGTTGCAAATATTAGTGCTGCTTTTAACCACAATATACAGATTAGCAGCCAATTCATTATGCTTTGTTTAATGAGTTTATATTTATACACTATAATGGCATTGTTAAATTCACATAGTATCCTTCTTAATATTCAAAGCACTTTATGAGAGCATACTATTTTAAGCTCAAAGCCATCCTTTGTCAGGAGGGAGGGCAGGAATAGTATACCTATTTTAGCACGGTGGTTATGAACCCAGACGCTGAATTCCTGCGGCCTGGGTCTGAGTCCTGGACACTTACCAGCTGTCCGATCTCAGAAGATTTATTGATCGCTCTGAATCTCAGTTGTCTCGTTCAAAAAGTGGAGTTGAGTGAGTGATATAGTATCTACCTCATGGGGTGTTACAGGATTTGGTAATAGCTTACAAAGGGTTTAAAGCAGTGCTGAGTACACTGTAAGCCTCATAAGTATGTTATTAAAAATAGCAAAGGATATCACTTATATGTGGAATCTAAAAATATGATACAAATGAACTTATTTACAAAACAGAAACAGACTCACAGACATAGAAAACAAACTTACGGTTATCAAAAAGGAAAGAGGGGGAGGGAAGGATAAATTGGGAATTTCAGATTAACGGACACACACCACTATATACAAAATAGATAAACAACAAGGACCTACTGTATAGCACAGGGAACTATATTCAATATCTTGTAATAACCTATAATGGAAAAGAATCCGAAAAAGAATATATGTATGTGTATATATATAACTGAATCACTTTGGTGCATACCTGAAACATTGTAAATCAACTATACTTCAATAAAACAAAGTTCAAAATAAGCAATTAAATATTTAAACAAAAATTATCAGTTACATCTCTACCCTCATGATCCGTTCTCTGCAGAGCATCCAGAGAGATCTTTTAAAACCAAGAATCCCTTCATGCCACCTGCCTGCTTAAAATACTCTGAGGACTGCCCATTGCAAGAGGAATGAAATGCAAACCATCCACCGTGGCCATGTACAGTATGGCTCGTGCCTCATTCTGAACTCTTACCCTTCTCTCCGCATCCCAGCTCTGTGCTCTGTGCTGGTCTCCTTTCTGTTTCTCAAATACACCAAGCTCTTTTCTGCTTTAAGGTCTTTGCCTGGACCGCCCTCCTCACAGATCCATAGACACCTCCTGACTCACATCTCAACTCAGAGCAAATTCAGGAGCACAGGATGCCTTCTCTGACCAACCTACCTCAATTACACTCGGCCAAGGCCACTGCCTTGTTTAATGAATAAATGAATAGATTTTGGGGAACCTCGGGGTTCATAGCACACTATCATCATTGGTCCCTGTTTTATCCTATTTTCTTTATAGCACTTCTCACATGAACAGTGCATAAGGATACATGTGTAGATATAGATACAGGATATTTACTTATCTGATAAATTTGTAGTGGCACGTAAGCCCTTTAGAACTCAGACTCTCACTGACTCAAACTAGAATTCTTTTCATATGCTCTCTTAGACAGGGTTCTCAAAGTTCAGTGTGTGCTGTGCCCACTGTCGATGAAAATGAATAAATAGTCAATGTACAAAAGAAATGGAAATTTTTTTTTTTTTTTTAGCATTTTTTAACCTTTATTTATTTATTTATTTATTTATGGCTGTGTTGGGTCTTCATTTCTGCACAAGGGCTTTCTCCAGTTGTGGCAAGTGGGGGCCACTCTTCATCGCGGTGCGCGGGCCTCTCATTATCTCGGCCTCTCTTGTTGCGGAGCGCAGGCTCCAGATGCGCAGGCTCAGTAATTGTGGCTCACGGGCCCAGTTGCTCCGCGGCATGTGGGATCTTCCCAGACCAGGGCTTGAACCCGTGTCCCCTGCATTGGCAGGCAGATTCTCAACCACTGCGCCACCAGGGAAGCCAGAAATGGAAATTTTATGTGAGCCAAATTTGAGGATTATAACCCAGGAAGAGCAACTCAGAAAGCTCAGAGAACTGTTCTGCCTGTTAGAAGTCAAGAAACAGTTATATAAGCTTCTTTGAGACAGAGGACTGTACATCAAATGACTTATTATTGACAGTTTACATAATCCGGATCTGAGTGCCATGCCACCCCTTATCAAGAAGGAATGTTATCTTTAAGGAGTTGTCTTAAGAGAAGTTGCTCTTTATGGGTGAGAAGGAATTTCTGCTGGTGAGGAAGGTTTGGTCAATGCCTAATGCAGATACACAGTACATAGTAGGGGGGAGAGAGGGGGCCAAAGGGCAGAGAAAATTTTTTTATGTTTAAATTTTTCTTGTCTTGCCAGAAAACATGAATTTCATTTCACACCATCCTCAGAGTTGCTGATTCAGTTGGTCAGGGAAGATCTCTTTGGGGAGGTGACATTCAAGTTGGGACATAAAGGATTCAATCCCGTGGGAGCTGAAGGAAGAGTTCCAGGTAGAGGGAACAGCAGGTACAAATACTCTGAGCTGAGGAAAGAGCTTTAATGTTTGAGTGACAGAAGGGAGGCTGGTATGGCTGAAGGGTGGTGAGTGAGTGGAAAAGAATTCCAGGCCAATGTTGAAGAGGAAGCAGGGACTGGGTCAGGCAGCTCCTGAGTGGCCTTGCGGAGGAGAGTAGATTTATTCTGAGTGCAGTGGGAAAGCTTTGGGACGCTTTAAACAGGGGAGAAACCTGACCCGGTTCACATAGTTTTAAACCAACACTCAGAGAGTCTCGGAAGGGGGTAAAAAATGCATTCTTCCTCTTCCTCTGAAGCAATCATTGCCGCTATACTGTCCTCCTGCAACATTTTTTGGACTCTAAAGCTGCCATAGAACTACTTTAAGGTGGGTTGTTGCCATTGTGGAAAACAGATAGATATATGTCTGCCTCAATCCCAAATCTGGAGGGAAATCTCAAGCTCACAGGCCCTGCTTAGGGAACAGCCCAGGAAATTCCTCATGTGGAGGAATCATATTCTGCCTCACCCATCCTATTGCCCTGGCCCCAGTGACTGGACCAGGAGAGACACCAGCGAAGCCAAAATACAGGCTGGTTAACACTTTGGGAAGCGGCCCACCTAGCACAGCAAGGTCAGGGTTAGCGAGCAAACCACTCCAAAGGCACTGTGTTTTGTAGCAGAAACAGCAGCAGATGGTAGCGGGAGGAGGAGCTCACATACAGAGCAACGCCGTGAGTGCAGTTAGAAATGAGCAGAAATTATTGGTAAGCACATTAAAGGCCGAGGAAGATGCCCAGAGCAGTGGGGGAGTCAAGGCAAAAAGATGCTGATCTTTTTCAATGGAGTCAATTAATTTGTGCCGCTGGGAAGTGGAATAGATGGAAACAAAAAGGACCTGGTTTCTACGGGAGAGCAGGGTCCACCAGGGTAATCCATTTCAGGAAGGCCTGGATGCAGGGCTCTTCCTGGGTTCTCTGCCTTGATGGGCTCATTTCTACATTTGTCCCACCCATCTCCACCATACAGGGCGGTGCCTCCCCCATCCGCCTCCATTATCCAAGCCCTTTGCCAGAATGAAGGCTGACAGTCACACTGCACTTAGGAATATCATGTTTACTGAATTCCCTTACACCCTTCAGATGTAGAACTCTATCATAATTTAGGCCAGACTAAATATGTCTTCATTTTCAGTTGAAACTTTAGTTTTAGATTTAGACTTGCGTTCAGAGGAAGAAGGAAACTCCTATAGTACCAAATTAGGAGATAACAGCCAAAATGACTGTAAATTACTATAGAATAACAAAGCCCCCTCCTAAGATATAATTTCTAAATTATCGAGCTGCACACTTATGGTTTATACCTTTATACGTATATAGACATTCTAAAAGTTAAATGTAACATATAGTAACATTTTCTTATGGATGCAAAAGAGATATATCACTCCTCTGTTTAGAATCGTTTTTTAGTAACCCGATAACCTTTAGGACATAATCGCAAATCTTTAGAAGGGCACATGAAGCCCATCTCTATGGGCTGGTTTTTCTTCTTTGTCTCCTAAAATTCAAAGTTTCTGCTCCAACTGTATGGAACCACCTACAATATCCCAAACGGTTGTGCTCTCTCATGCCTTGTACTGTGTTTACACATAGCTGCTCTGGGAAGCCTCGTTCCAGCTGCTGCCTCTCTAGTTTGAGCGAGTCCCCTCCTCTGTGCCTTCATCTCGCTTTGAGCTCACTTCCTCCTTCATGTTGTCATATGTTCCACTGGACTCTTCTGTTTTTACTCTTCTATTCTAGGCTTGGCTCTGAGCTTCCAGAAGGCAGGGACTCTATCTTTCTCCACTGCCAGTCATAGCACCAGGCATACATAATGTGTGGCCCACAATAAATGTTTATTGAATGAATCTACAAAGTCTAGCGCTGCCGTCTGAAACAGAGGTATAACCTGGGGTTTCCTCAGAAAGACAGATTCTCTACTCTCAACGTTTATGCTATAGAAAAGGCATAAGATCATTCTTCACACGTGATTCTTAGATAGTGCTGTACAAGGATGGCAAGCTCCATGAAGGTGTTTTCTCTCTCAGGAGAGCATGTCCACTCCTTTGTGTCATCCAGCACAGTTTTTACTTATATACTTATTTCTTTTCTGCCTTTCTGCAAGCTGGATGTGAGATGGTCTCTTTCTCTTCACTAGGCACAATGCAGTATGGCACTTCGTTGGCAGTTGGTGACCATTTGGCAGGATGTGTTTGAAATGAATCACCCTCTGAATAAGTGTCATACTTTTAATTGGTGTGCCCAACTCTGAAAAAAAGTCACATAATTTAATTCTCAAAAAACAAACTGAGAGGTAGGAATTGCTATGACTATTTTACTGGTAAGAAAATAGCCCAAAGAAAGATTGACTCGACAAGATAACAGTCAATGGTAGGAATAAAGGCTTGGACCCAAGGTATTCTGGCAGGAAGTCAATTTTTTACCTCTACAATTATCTTTAGAGAAAATTTCAGGAGTGCTAAAATATGGATGGCTGTTCTGAAGTTCACCCTGGTGGAAATTGTCCCTGTGGTCAATGCACACTAGGAAAGAGAAAGAAAATCAACAAGGACACAATGAAATGATGGTAGAAATGATCCAAAGGACCTATTGAACATGCTACTTATGTTTACCTTCAAGTCACTATAGTGATCTAATTTATCGTAATACATTGAGACCTAAATCCCTAATTTACACCAAAAAAATAAACTCCCTGTAGTCTCACTTATACGTCATGTCATCTTCAGGAAGCTTTTTATGAGCTGAGTTGGTGTTGACATTGAAGTCTTATCAGTCCAACAAGAGTGAAGAAAACTCAAATGCAGAATTCATTTCTGTCAAGATTTTTTATTGGGTGACAACCAATCAAAATGAGGCTCTGAGTTTATTATTCCAGTTTTTAGAATGCCTGCTCAAAATAAACACTACAAAATATTTTGTTTTCATAACATAGGGTTTTGTACATGTTAGTGTAAAGCGCCATGACTCAGAAATTGTAGTTACCATGTCTACACATTATGGCAAAACCTGCTGTAAGAGCACATGAAGACAGTATAAGCTTCTGTGACTTATGATGACCAAATGGCATTGATTCTTATCTCTGTGAATTAAAAGCTTGGGAAATGTCTATGGACCTTCCCCTTTGATGTCATATTGTCTGCTAATCTATAGAAATAAGTTCTTGTCTAGTCCCATAATAAATTCAGATGTTTTAATACAGAATTCCTCAAATGATTTTAGCCACAATCTACAGTGAAAGAAAGAGTTATTACTTCTGCTTGTGGCAGGAACGGGGGAGACTACTCAAAGGGTGAGGCATTTGGGGTGGATCTTGGAGGATGAAGAGGACCTTGCTGGATGGATGAGGAGACTAACGCTTCCCTGGTCAGAGGACAGCATGAACAAAGACTTAAAGGTAAGATGCATCTGCAGTGGGTACTGAGAGTTTACAGAATTCCTGTGAGCATGGAGGACAAAGAGAGAAGGGAGGAAGGCAAGGATGGGGAAATAAGACTGGGGAGGTAAGTTGAAGCCAAGTCAAGAAGAGCTTTATAACATATTCAGTCATTTAGGCTTTATGCTGAAAGCAATTGAGAATTATTTCGTCATATGAAATGGTGCTTAAGAAATTAAAGACAAAGGTCCACATATAAAGAATGAATCAGGGTAATTGGTTCAAGATGGTGGAGTCAAAGGATGTGCACTCACTCCCTCTTGTGAGAGCACTGGAATCACAACTAAGTGCTGAACAATCATTGTCAGGAAGACACTGGAACTCACCAAAAAAGATACCCCACATCCAAAGACAAAGGAGAAGCTGCAATGAGACAGTAGGAGGGGCAGTCACAATAAAATCAAATTCCATAACTGGTGGGTGGGTGACTCACAGACTGGAGAACACTTATACCACAGAAGTCCAAACACTGGAGTGAAGGTTCTGGGCCCCACATCAGGCTTCCCAAACTGGGGGTCCGGCAACAGGAGGAGGAATTCCCAGAGAATCAGACTTTGAAGGCTAGCAGGATTTGATTGCAGGACTTTGACAGGACTGGGGGAAACAGAGACTCCACTCTTGGAGGGCACACACAAAGTAGTGTGCATATCAGGACCCGGGGGAAGGAGCAGTGACCCCATAGGAGACTGAACCAGACCTACCAGCTAGAGTAGGAGGGTCTCCTGCAGAGGCGGGGGGAGGGGGGCTGTGTCTCCCGTGGGGACAAGGACACTGGCAGCAGAAGCTCTGGGAAGTACTCGTTGGCATGAGCCTTCCCGGAGTCCACCATTAGACCCACCAAAGAGCCTGTAGCCTCCAGTGCTGAGTTGCCTCAGGCCAAACAATGAACAGGGAAGGAACTCAGCCTCACCCATCAGCAGACAAGTGGATTAAAGTTTTACTGAGTTTTGCCCACCAGAGCAACACCCAGTTCTACCCATCACCAGTCCCTCCCATCAGGAAACTTGCACAAGCCTCTTAGACAGCCTCATCCACCAGAGGGCAGACAGCAGAAGCAAGAAGAACTACAATCCTGCAGCCTGTGGAACAAAAACCACAATCACAGAAAGAAAGACAAAATGAAAAGGCAAAGGACTATGTAACAGATGAAGGAACAAGATAAAACCCCAGAAAAACAACTAAATGAAGTGGAGATAGGCAACATTCCAGAAAAAGAATTCAGAATAATGCTAGTGAAGATGATCCAGGACCTTGGAAAAAGAATGGAGGCAAAGATGGAGAAGATGCAAGAAATGTTTAACAAAGACCTAGAAGAATTAAAGAACAAACACCTAGAAGGATTAAAGAACAAACAAACAGAGATGAACAATACAATAACTGAAATGAAAAATACACTAGAAGGAATCAATAGCAGAATAACTGAGGCAGAAGAACGGATGAGTGGCCTGGAAGACAGAATGGTGGAATTCACTGCTATGGAACAGAATAAAGAAAAAAGAATGAAAAGAAATGAAGACAGCTTAAGAGACCACTGGGACAACATTAAATGCACCAACATTCGCATTATAGGGGTCCCAGAAGGAGAAGAGAGAGAGAAAGGACCTGAGGAAATATTTGAAGAGATTATAGTTGAAACTTCCCTAACATGGGAAAGGAAATAGCCACCCAAGTCCAGGAAGTGCAGAGAGTTGCAGGCAGGCTAAACCCAAGGAGAAACCCGCCAAGACACATAGTAATCAAATTGACAAAAATTAAAGATGAAGAAAAATTATTAAAAGCAACAAGGGAAAAATGACAAATAACCTAAAAGGGAACTCCCATAAGGTTAACAGCTGATTTCTCAGCAGAAACTCTACAAGCCAGAAGGGAGTGGCACAATATATTTAAAGTGATGAAAGGGAAGAACCTACAACCAAGATTACTCTACCCAGCAAGGGTCTCATTCAGATTCGGCAGAGAAATCAAAAGCTCTACAGAAAAGCAAAAGCTAAGAGAATTCAGCACCACCAAACCAGCTCTACAACAAATGCTAAAGGAACTTCTCTAGGTGGGAAACAGAAGAGAAGAAAAAGACCTACAAAAACAAACCCAAAACAATTCAGAGAGTGGTAATAGGAACATAAATATCAATAATTACCTTAAATGTGAATGGATTAAATGCTCCAACCAAAAGACACAGGCTTGGGACTTCCCTGGTGGCACAGTGATTAAGAATCAGCCTGAAAATGCAGGGACACAGGTTTGAGCCCTGGTCCGGGAAGATCCCACATGCCACGGAGCAACTAAGCCCATGTGCCACAACTACTGAGCCTGTGCTCTAGAGCCCGTGAGTCACAACTACTGAGCCCGCATGCCACAACTACTGCAGCCCACCTGCCTAGAGCCTGTGCTCCACAACAAAGAGAAGCCATCGTAATGAGAAGCCAGCATACCGCAACAAAGAGTAACCCCCGCTCACCGCAACTAGAGGAAGCCTGTGCACAGCAATGAAGACCCAACAAAGCCAATAAATAAATAAATAAATAAATAAATTTATTAAAAAAAAAAAAAGACACAGGCTTGCTGATTGGATACAAAAACAAGACCCATATATATCCTGTCTACAAGAGACCCACTTCAAACCTAGGGACACATACAGACTGAAAGTGAGGGAATCGAAAAAGATATTCCATGCAAATGGAAATCAAAAGAAAGCTGGAGTAGCAATTCTCATATCAGAGAAAATAGACTTTAAAACAAAGAATGTTACAAGAGACAAGGAAGGACGCTACATAATGATGAAGGGATCAATCCAAGAAGAAGATATAACAATTATAAATATATATGCACCCAACAGAGGAGCACCTCAATACATAAGGCAATTGCTAACAGCTCTAAAAGAGGAAATCGACAGTAACACAATAATAGTGGGGGACTTTAACACCTCACTTGCACCAATGGACAGATGATCCAGACAGAAAATTAATAAGGAAACACAAGCTTTAAATGACACAATAGACCAGATAGATTTAATTGATATTTATAGGACATTCCATCTGAAAACAGCAGATTACACTTTCTTCTTAAGTGCACATGGAATATTCTCCAGGATAGATCACATCTTGGGTCACAAATCAAGCCTCGGTAAATTTAAGAAAATTGAAATCATATCAAGCATGTTTTCCGACCACAACGCTATGAGATTAGAAATCAATTACAGGGGGAAAAAAAAACGTAAAAAACACAAACACATGGAGGCTAAACAATATACTACTAAATAACCAAGAGATCACTGAAGAAATCAAAAAATACCTAGAGACTAATGAAAACACAATGATCCAAAACCTATGGGATGCAGCAAAAGCAGTTCTAAGAGAGAAGTTTATAGCAATACAATCTTACCTCAAGAAACAAGAAAAATCTCAAATAAACAATCTAACCTTACACCTAAAGGAACTAGAGAAAGAAGAACAAACAAAACCCAAAGTTAGTAGAAGGAAAGAAATCATAAAGATCAGAGTAGAAATAAATAGGAACAAAGAAAACAATAGCAAAGATCAATAAAACTAAAAGCTGGTTCCTTGAGAAGATAAAATTGATAAACCTTTAGCCAGACTCATCAAGAAAAAGAGAGAGAGGACTCAATTCAATAAAATTAGAAATGAAAAAGGAGAAGTTACAACGGACACCACAGAAATATAAAGCATCATAAGAGACTACTACAAGCAACTCTATGCCAGTAAAATGGGCAACCTGGAAGAAATGGACATTCTTAGAAAAGTATGACCTTCCAAGACTGAACCAGGAAGAAATAGAAAATATGAACAGATGGATCACAAGTAATGAAATTGAACCTGTGATTAAAAATCTTCCAACAAACAAAAGTCCAGGACCAGATGGCTTCACAGGTGAATTCTATCAAACATTTAGAAAAGAGCTAACACCCATCTTTCTCAAACTCTTCCAAAAAATTGCAGAGGAAGGAACACTCCCAAACTCATTCTACGAGGCCACCATCACCCTGATACCAAAACCAGACAAAGATATAACAAAAAAAGAAAATTACAGACCGATATCACTGATGAATATACATGCAAAAATCCTCAACACAATACTAGCAAACAGAATCCAACAACACATTAAAAGGATCATACACCATGATCAAGTGGGATTTATACCAGGGATGCAAGTATTCTTCAATATATGCCAATCAATCAATGTGATACACCATATTAACAAATTGAAGAATAAAAACCATATGATGATCTCAATAGATGCAGAAAATCTTTT
The DNA here is from genome assembly GCF_028023285.1 of Balaenoptera ricei. Lineage (NCBI taxonomy): Eukaryota > Metazoa > Chordata > Mammalia > Artiodactyla > Balaenopteridae > Balaenoptera > Balaenoptera ricei. Next base: position 92,364,246 of record NC_082645.1, read on the forward strand.
GACAAAATTCCACACCCAGAAAGTCAGCATACAGGGAACCTACCTCAACATAATAAAAGCCATATATGACAAACCCACAGCAAACATCATTCTCACTGGTGAAAAGCTGAAATCATTTCTTCTAAGATCAGGGACAAGACAAGGATGTCCACTCTTGCCACTGTTATTCAACATAGTTCTGGAAGTCCTAGCCACAGCCATCAGAGAAGAAAAAGAAATAAAAGGAATACAAATTGGCAAAGAAGAAGTAAAACTGTCACTGCAGATGACATGATACTATACATAGATAATCCTAAAGATGCCACCAGAAAACTACTAGAGCTAATCAATGAATTTGATAAAGTTACAGGATACAAAATTATTGCACAGAAATCTCTTATATTCCTATACACTAACAACTAAAGATCAGAAAGAGAAATTAAGGAAACAATCCCATTCACCATTGCAACAAAAAGAATAAAATACCTAGGAATAAACCTACCTAAGTAGGTAAAAGACCTGTACTCAGAAAACTATAAGACACTGATGAAAGAAATCAAAGATGACACAAACAGATCGAGAGATATACCATGTTCTTGGATTGTAAGAATCAATATTGTGAAAATGACTATACTACCCAAAGCAATCTACAGGTTCAATGCAATCCCTATCAAATTACCAATGGCATTTTTTACAGGACGAGGATAAAATATCTTAAAATTTGCTTGGAGACAAAAAAAAGACCCTGAATAGCCAAAGCAATATTGAGGGAAAAAAATGGAGCTGGAAGAATCAGACTCCCTGACTTCAGACTATACTACAAAGCTACAGTAATCAAGATGATATGGTACTGGCACAGAAACAGAAATATAGATCAATGGAACAAGATGGAAAACCCAGAGATAAACCCATGCACTTACGGTCAACTAATCTATGACAAAGGAGGCAAGGACATACAATGGAGAAAAGACAGTCTCTTCAATAAGTGGTGCTGGGAAAACTGAACAGCTACATGTAAAAGAATGAAATTAGAACATTCCCTAACACCATACACAAAAGTAAACTCAGAATGGATTAAAGACCTAAGTGTAAGAGCAGACACTATAAAACTCTTAGAGGAAAACACAGGAAGAACACTCTTTGACATAAATCACAGCAAGATCTTTTTTGACCCACCTCCTAGAGTAATGGAAATAAAAACAAAAATAAACAAATGGGACCTAATGAAACTTAAAGGCTTTTACACAGCAAAGGAAACTATAAACAAGATGAAAAGACAACCCTCAGAATGGGAGAAAATATTTGTAAATGAATCAGCGGACAAGGATTAATCTCCAAAATATATAAACAGCTCATGCAGCTCAATATTAAAAAAACAAACAACCCAATAAAAAAATTTAGGTAGAAGACCTAAATAGACATTTCTCCAAGAAGACATACAGATGGCCAAGAGGCACATGAAAAGCTGCTCATCATCACTAATTATTAGAGAAATGCAAATCAAAACTACAGTGAGGTATTACCAGTTAGAATGTGCATCATCAGAAAATCTACAAACAACAAATGCTGGAGAGGGTGTGGAGAAAAGGGAACCCTCTTGCCCTGTTTGTGGGAATGTAAACTGATACAACCACTATGAAGAACAGTATGGAGGTTCCTTAAAAAACTAAAAATAGAATTACCATATGACCCAGCAATCCCACTGCTGGACATATACCTAGAGAAAACCATAATTCAAAAAGACACATGCACCCCAGTGTTCATTGCAGCACTATTTACAATAGCCAGGGCATAGAAGCAACCTAAATGCCCATCGAGAGATGAATGGATAAAGATGTGGTACATATATACAATGGAATATTACTCAGCCATAAAAAGGAACGAAATTGGGTCATTTGTTGAGATGTGGATGGACCTAGAGACTGTCATATGGAGTGAAGTAAGTCAGAAAGAGAAGAACAAATATCTTGTATTAACGCATATATATGGAATCTAGAAAAATGGTACAGATGAACTGGTTTGCAAGGCAGAAACAGAGACACAGATGTAGAGAACAAACGTAAGGACACCAAGGGGGGAAAGTGGGGGTGGTGGTCGTGGGATGAATTGGGAGACTGGGATTGACATATATACACTGATATGTACAAAATGGATAACTAGTAAAGAACCTGCTGTATAAAAAAAAAGATAAAGTAAAATTTAAAAAAAGCAGAAATAAAAAAGATATGAACCAATGCGACCCTCACAAAGAAGTTAACAACTAAGCATACATCTCTTTTTTTCCCCTAGCATTCAGCAGAGGAAATTAAGAACAGAGACAGACTTTTTTGCATTATTAATGTGAAGCAATGATGGTTTTAGTTCATGATGTACAGCTGGAAGGTAAGCCACTGTGCTTTAACCCAGGAATACACAGGGATATGGTTTAGGAACTCAGGGTGGCCTGTTGGGACAGCTGGATTTCTTTTACTGACTCTATGCTTTGTGATCTCCAGTCTGACAGTATGCTTATTGGGCCTTGGTCTTCTCAACTATAAATGAGGAAGTGAAATTAGATCAATGATTTATATCAGCTGTTGGCAAATTTTTTTCTATAAAGGGCTATATCATAAATATTTAGGACTTGAGGGCTATGCAGTCTCTATCACAACTGTTCAGCTCTGCCACTGTAGCTCAAAAGCAGCCACAGACAATACATAAATGAGTGGGTGTGGCTGTGTCCCAATAAAACTTTATTTATGAGCACTGAAATTTGAATTTTGTATAATTTTCATATGTCATGACGTTTTAGACTCCTTATGATTTTTTCAACCATTAAAAAAATATGAAACCCATTCTTAGTTTGCAGGCCATAAAAAAACTAGACAGTGGGTTGAATTTTGGCCCATGGGCCATTGTTAGCCAACTCCTCTTTCTATATGCCTTATTTACTTATAGGAAAAATGTAATACTTCTTAAAGTTCAACAATACTATATATGCCAATTTTTTCTATATTTAGTAACTTATTTTAAAATATAGCCAATCTGTATTAACAAAACTTATGCTGGTTATAAGGGTATTTGCTTTACAATGATAAAGATTTACTGAAGAACACTCTATAGGACCAAAATAAAATAACTTTCTTGATATTCCCACCATGATCACAGAATAGTTTAAAGAGAAACTAACTTATCGATCAATATATTGTCAGTCTGAGGGATAAGAAGATGTTTTTAAAATACAGCATAATATTTTTAAGACATTGTTTTTAAAAATGAAAAAGGGTTGAACAGATATTTTTACACTGATGTTCACAGCAGCATTATTCACAGTAGCCAAAAGGTGGAAATAACCCAAGTATCCATCAATGGATGAATGGATAGACAAAATGTGATATACACATTCAATGGAATATTATTCAGTCTTTAAAAAGGATAGAAATTACAATACATGCTACAACATGGATAAACCTTGAAGACATTATACTAAGTGAAATATGCTGGGCACAAAACGACCAATATTGTATACTTCTATTTATATGTGGTACCTAGAACAGTCTCATTCATAGAGACATAAAGTAGAATAGTGGTTGCTAGGGGTTGGAAGAAGAGGGGAATGGGAAGTTAATGTTGAATGGGTATGGAGTTTCAGTTTGGGAAGATGAAAAGTTTCTGGAGATGGATGGTGGTGATGGTTGCATTATCAATGTGAATGTACTTAATGCCACTGAACTATGCACTTAAACATAGTAAAAATGGTAAATTTTATGTTAGGTGTATTTTACCACAACAACAACAAAAAAGTGAGGAAGAGAACAATGAAATGGCTAACCAAATATCACACATCACAAAAGGAAGAATCGAGGACAGGCTACAGGACTAGAGCCTAGTATGGTAGTACAGAATGCTGTGAACCCAAAATGACCTTGTCAACTTTAATGTCTGTCTTTTGAGCACTCTATTTATTACCAATGTCTTTTCCTGTGTACTCTATTTCAGAGCAGGTTGTATGAGAGAATCTTCTCTACTGACATTTTAAAGAGGAGGAAACAGAGGTTTGGAGAGGTTCATTGTCAAGGAGCCAGCAGGCAGGGTTGAGAAGCAAACCCAGGACTGCACCTCCAAAGCCTCTGTGCTAAACCACCTTGGGACACTGCCTCCCTGAAATTCTGAATCTGCCCATTTTAGGGTTTTGAAATCCTCTGCCATTGAATGCAGGCTTTTCAGTGTAATTTATGCAGCCATTGCTCCCTTTGAAGGAGAGAGGACTTGAGTAACTGCATTTCCTGAGAGTCTGGGTCTGCAGCACAGGACCTGTGGGCTACTGGTTTATGGAAAGGCCAGAAGGCTGATGCCATGCGCCGGCTGATGACGCCGTGGGCCAGGTTGATTTGTGTCTTCACTCTCTGTGGAATGACTAATATAGCCTTTTAGCCCACAGATTTCCACCTCAGATGTTTACATGACACCACTAAATAATAAATATGTGCATGTCTTATCTCCCCCACTTGACTGTAAGATAAGGGCAGGAGTTGAGCCTGTTTAATATTTATATCCTCCATAGGATCGCCCCGTGCAGGGCTTTGCACCAAATAGGCACTCAGCAAATATTTGTTGAATGAATGCATAAATGAATGTTAAATAATCTGCCTCCAGATTTTCCTTTTGTTTCAAATTGTCTTCTCCATGTGACACATGTGAGTGCCTTCCGTGTCCCTTTCATGGGTATTTCAGATGCCCTCAACCGTTTCTTGTGTTCTGGACAGCTTTTTCTAATCACTGTGGCAACAGACTGGGGGCCAAAAATAGAACCTCCTTGACAACTTCCCAGAGGACTTCCATCTCCGATTCCTGAGGTGGCAATACCAACTCTGTTAGAGCAGAATGGGAGTTTCATGACTGCCACAGTCTTGGTTGTTTTGCCACCGTCTGACGTTTAAAGCTTTTTTTTTTTTTTTTTTTTTTAATTTTATTTATTTATTTATTTATTTATTTATGGCTGTGTTGGGTCTTCGTTTCTGTGCGAGGGCTTTCTCTAGTTGCGGCAAGCGGGGGCCACTCTTCATCGCGGTGCGCGGGCCTCTCACTATCGCGGGCTCTCTTGTTGCGGAGCACAGGCTCCAGACGCGCAGGCTCAGTAATTGTGGCTCACGGGCCTAGTTGCTCCGCGGCATGTGGGATCTTCCCAGACCAGGGCTCGAACCCGTGTCCCCTGCATTGACAGGCAGACTCTCAACCACTGTGCCACCAGGGAAGCCCCGTCTGACGTTTAAAAGGGATAAAAGTTTTCCCTACATGGTGCTTAATACAAACTGCAATCACCCTTGGAAGGTGGAGTTTGACACAGATAGAGGAAATGTCATTGAATAGATGAATATCCCAGTTTCTCTTAAGGATGTTTAAAGGTGCTCCGAAAAGAGACAGATTTTCTCTTTGTCTTTACCTCCCTCTCTTCCTCCCTCCTCCAGTCCTGCCTCCTTTCTTGTTCTCTGTCTTTCTCTTTTTTCTTCTTTCCCTCTCTGGTTTATGGCAGGGTCAGTGACTCATCCATGTTTTCAATCCAGCACATATTATGACAAGACAAGAATGCGTGTAAGCACATGCTCCGCCATGCTGCTGGTCCCTTTGGATTAAACTGGGGAAAACCCACAGCCACTGCCACTGATTCAATCTAGAATTATCCCTAGTCCATGTACACTGGCACATAGGTTCCCAGCATTGTGCTATGAGGAATTAGATAAGAGACTGACTCCTTCTCCAGGGACACTGTAAGACGGTAGGAAGATGGGACAGATACAGAGATAAGGGAACATCTAAGTGTTAAGTGGTGGATAATAAAATCTACATAGACACTTAGTAGTTATAATTTCCATTTACAAAGTGTTTGCTCTGTGCCGGGCACCATGCTAAGGATGTCATCAATCCTAACTACAACTCACAAGTGCACAGGTGTGGGGAGACGGTGTGTCCAGCCTCCGCTACCAGCCATAGGACTTTTGAGCATTGATGATCCTCTCTTTGTTTCCATTTCCTCATCTATGAAATAAGAATCATCACAGAGTGCTTGCTTCAGCAGCACATATACTAAAATTGGAACAATACGGAGGAGATTAGCATGGCCCCTGCGCAAGGATGACACGCAAATTCGTGAAGTGTTCCATGTTTTTTCCTTGTATGTACTCAGTGAATTTTTGCATTTTTAACAAACTAAAAAGTCAAGTAATCTTTGAGATGCTGTTTTATTTTCACTCCAGTATATTAGCCTTTTCCATATGTCTATAAATTCAAAGATTCAGTATTAAATTAAAAATCTTTTTTTATTCAAAAAAAAAAGAATCATCATGGAAAAACTTACCTGATAGAGTTGATATTAAATGAGAAAATGTAAGTATCATGCTTGAAACAGTGCCTGATGTGGAGTCAATGGTCTATGAAGATTAGGTTTTATGACCCTGAGGCTCTGAGAGGTTAAATAACTTGCCAGCATTCACTCAATAAATTTATATCAGGACGAGAATTCAAACTCAAACCTGACTGATCCCAAGACCCGCAGATCTTAACCACTCCAGCATAATGGTAGTTCAGAGAGCAGTAAATCATTATGGATTAGTGTGAAAAGGGGGAAGATTTACAGAGAATGTGAGAGCATCTGAAGGATGGAGAAGAAATTATTGTAAAAGAAATAGAGACTCTTGGCTTTGATGGAGGAAGATCTCTTAAGTTAACAAAAAGTCCCTCTTTACCAAATCTCACCCATGGGTTTTCTTTCTTGTCAGCCAGACTCACCCTCCTTCCACTGAAGAAGACATAGCAGCTGAAATACCCATCACTAAAGATGCTCTGAAGGTCAGAAACATTCCCTGCCCCTCCATGAATCTCCTATAGTACCCTGGGTCTTGGTTTCTTTGACTCTATTTTACTTAAAAAAATTTTTTTTCTGATTATATGCATATATATTTATTGAAGTATAATTGATTTACAATATTGTGTTAGTTTCAGGTGTACAGCATAGCGATTCTTTTTTTTTTTCAGATTTCTTTTGCTCTATTTTAGATTTTACTTGTTAATGTGCATCTGACTTTAAGAAAGGAAATTTGACATGCTAGCACTTAATTATGTAAATATTTTATTTAAGTTAGAACAGTATTTATCAATGTGGAAGGAAGGGTGTACTACCTCTGTTCTCCTTGGGAAAACTGGGATCCTTTCAAAGTTAAGGGAATAGAGTGACTGTATGTACATGTATATGTGTAACAATTCCTATATCTATATCTGTATCTATATCTATATCTATATTGAAATGTAATGGTAGTTTGGGAAGCACTCTTTAGCATTATGAGTTACAGGAGACTAGTTAGCAGGAGTTTAATCTTTGTAGTTCACTGAGTGTCTAATTATAGTTCACATTTCTAATCTTAGGCTCACCTACAATGATGGGCTCCCTCTCCTTTTCCTTCTCTATCCTCAAGTAATACACAGAGGACTAGGGACATGGTGAAGGGGAGGCGAGGGAAGCAGGCATGAGCAAGGTCGAGGGACTGTGGGAGAGAGAGTGCAGGCATCGGGTAGGCTATGGGTAGGCACTTGGTGCACCTGGAGCAGGGCAGAGGACAGCCACTCCTGTGAACTCAGGGGCGCCTTAAATAGACTTGGGAAGCCACTCACCAAAGCACGTTATTCCCTGGTTCTGCATGGATAACGTTATTCGCATCTGAGGCAGAGAAGCGACTAAACCTGTTTGGGATTCCCAGTCCGTGTTGGATACTTTTTGGTTGTTCCCTTCCCCAATTACCAGCCGTCAGCTGGATTCTGCCAATAATGAAGCCTGGGTCATCAAGACCGACCTAAATGGACCCCTCTAACCCATTGATCATAAGGCCATGTGGCCCCTCCTGCTACGGTAAGGGGCTACAGAAATGTGCACTATGCATTTCTCCCTCCTCACCCAGCACACTCTTAGACCTCTAGAACATTTTCCTACCTTGCAAAATGGCCCTGAAGTACATTTGACAATCTTGTAGTGATTACATTTTGTTTCTGATCTCTGTTATGCCTTTGTTCAAGGTTTCATCATCTCTCACCTGCACCACTGCAGTAAACACCTTATTAATCTCTATGTCTTCCCCTCTACTTTGTAACTGATGCTAGAATTGTCTTTCTCAATCACATATCTACAATCATCCTTGTCACCTGCTTTTTTGGGTATGCTTTGACTTCTTTTTTCCCCCAAAGGAAAGGTAATATGGAATGTTACATAAAACATTGAAGCAGACCTGCCCTGTGGAAGTGGGTTTGGGTGCAGGCAGAGTCCTTGCACGCTCAGCCTGTCTCATCACGTCTTTTGCCCCCCTAACCTTGACCAGTCCCGGTCCTCTCAGTGGCATCCACAGAATCCTTTAGAACCCGTTTTGAGCACGAGCATCCTAAAGCGTATGGCCCAGCTTCTCCAGCCTCCTCCTCAGTTCTCCTTCCATGCAGCTTCAACTCCAGAGCACTTACTGTGCTCTCCACCTTTGCACAGGCTGCCTCTTCTTTCTGGAATGCTCTCCTCCTCTTCTCTATCCAATGATCTCCTCTGATCCTTTGAGAAGGAGCTCAGATGTCACCTCCTCTTAGAACCATCCGCAACATCCCTGGGGAGAGTTGGTCACCCTCTGTGTCCATGGCTCTCCCTGCCCATCTCTAACTTACCATTTACTACATTGTTTTACAATGTTTTTTATTTTTATTTTTTATTTTTTTTGGCTGCATTGGGTCTTCGTTGCTGCGCATGGGCTTTCTCTAGTTGCGGCTAGTGGGGCTATTCTCTTCGTTGCGGTGCGTGGGCTTCTCATTGCGGTGGCTTCTCTTGTTGCGGAGCACAGGCTCTAGGCGCTTGGGCTTCAGTAGTTGTGGCGCTCGGGTTCATGTTGCTCTGCAGCATGTGGGATCTTCCCGACCAGGGATCAAACCTGTGTCCCCTGCACTGGCAGGCGGAGTCTTAACCACTGCGCCACCAGAGAAGCCCTTACAATTTTTAATTTGCATGTGTATCATCCCTCACTCAGCTATCGGAAAGACCATGTCTTATAGTGTATGTTCCCTCATGTCTGTTTCTATCTCCTAGCCCAGTGCTTGTCCTTGGCAGGTTGTAAATGATCATCATTGATTAAATGGGAAAAATTAGTGCACTGAGCCCAAGTCAGAATCAAAGAGTATCTTGAGTCACTGATAGTTTAGCAAATTTGGTGAAAATCAGTGAACGTTTTCTTTATTCTTTGTGGAGTAAACTAACATTGTGGTTTTGTCCTTTAAACTACATCGAGACAAAATGGACTTTTTTAGGGTATATTTTCAGTCAAGATGTCCAGAGTCAAATGAAACAGAAGAAAATGGTTCCCTAGCATTTCTGGGAAATGATCCTACTTCTCTTTCAAGGCCCAACTCATACGTTATCTTCTCCCTTGGGCTTTTGTTGGCTTCTCATTCCCATGTTTGTCTCTTTTATTTAACTCTTCTAATGACGATTGGCTCTACTGTAGAATCCATTCTTTAATTCCTTACCCTGGACTCAATCAGTATTTTGAGTTGAAATATGTTGATCCAGGGTAGCAAAAGCTGGGTCTTGTGGTTTTTTTCACTCTGTCTTCTCTGTTAAACAACAAAGGACTTGAATCTCCAAGGACTTTTTTTTCAGCCTCAGCCAAAAAAAAAAAAAAAAAAAAATTCAGAGGAAGAAGGCTTGCTGGAACATATGCCATTTGTTAATTTGAGCACGTGGGTCTTCTTTAGAAGTCTTACAGGAAGGTTAAGATTACTATCCAGAAAAAGGAAGATTACTTAGCATTTTCCACATTTCAAGGATGTAACAGAATTTAATGAAGGGCAAAATATGTCTTTGTTGCGAGAGTCAAATAATGGGCATCATTAGCTGTGCAAAAGAAAGCACCAGGTGAGATGAGCCAGGTGGTCTGTAACAGGAATGCTCAGTTTTCTCTGCAGAGTACTGGGAGCTGGAAGAGAAGGAGAGTTGGATAATGGGAATCTTGATAGGGATGGTGTGCCCCAGCGATCTGGGGGCAGGCCGAGCCCCAAGACAAGAAAGTGCTGGTAAAAAATTTCCCCTGGGGGGATGGCTGAGGCACTGCAAGTACACTATCCTCTTGCATTCAATATTCAGTTGTTTATTATCCCACGAGATGCTAGTCCCTCTTCATTCTTTCCAAACAATCAGATAAGTCTGTTGAGCACAATGGCTTTTTTGTTGGTGGTGTATTTTGGAAGAAATGAAGACAAAGGTGGTTGCACATAGTATGGGAAGAGGAGAGTGGTCACAGGAGAAGGACAAGTAAGCAGGGATCAAGAATTCAGAAGGGGCTTCCCTGGTAGTGCAGTGGTTAAGAATCTGCCTGCCCTATCAGGGGACACGGGTTTGATCCCTGGTCCGGGAAGATCCCACATGCCGCGGAGCAACTAAACCTGTGTGCCACAACTACTGAAGGTGTGTGCCACAACTACTGAGCCTGTGCTCTAGAGCCCACGAGCCACAACTACTGAAGGCCGTGTGCCGCAACTACTGAAGCCTGCGCACCTAGAGCCCATGCTCTGCAACAGGAGAAGCCACAGCAAAGAGAAGCCTGCACACCACAACAAAGAGTAGCCCCCGCTCACTGCAATTAGAGAAAGCCCGCGTGCAGCAACAAAGACCCAACGCAGCCAAAAATAAATAAATAAAATAAACTAAAAAAAAAAAGAATTCAGAAGAAGCAGGAAGTCTGGGCAAGAGGTAACTAGGATGTCAACAGACCTCTGGGAGATAACATGGAATCTTGAGAAGTGTGCTGTACATCTCCCAGTTCATGGATTGGAGACTCCAACCTTTTAATTTGGTTATTAAAGGAAAGGGCTCCTCTTTCCTTTTGGGCTACAAAAGGAGTGTATAGCAGAAGAGTGTGGGTGATTTCTTACTAGCAGGAGATGCTTCTCCCCACTAGTAGGGCTATTTTAGGACCTCTCTAAGACCTGGGCATCTTGATTTTAGAGGGCTCATGTCACATTTGTCACATTAAATACAACACAGTATTTTGTTGTATAAAGGTGAAGTCATCTTTGTAACATTGCTTTTGATATTATTATATATTCTTGATATAATTATTACTTTCCATTTTAGAGTGTTTTATTTTGGACCCAACACATTTTTTAAGAGCAGATTTTAAACATTTTCATGTACCTCTGCAAGGCTTGTGAGCCTTTAGCCCTGTGCTTAATATAGCTAATAGATAAAATGTTCATACATGAAAGTAAGCTCTTTCTTGAAGACGTAAAGCCAATTCCCAAAGAAGTGTTATCAGCTTCCCCTGACAAACACAGATACTTAACTCACACCCACAAATGACTTAGACTCTGATTTTCCAAATTGGATTTCAGTAGGTTAATTAAAATAGCATAGAAATAATTTTTAGTGTAGGTCTTTATCTATAAGCCTTTTGGTTATCCATTAGGGTCTTGTTTCTAATTAAAAAATAAAACAAAACAATGCACACAGTAATTAATAAATGAAAACCTTCAAAGTAAACCTCAAGGCCTGATAAGATCTCTAATTTTTTTTAAAACATTTTCGTGTCAAGAGACTATTCAAAGTACAGGTTTTATAGATATTTTCCTTTTAAAGAGAGTTCTCTTAGCTAATCAGATGCCGAGTGGTGTTGCCTTTAATTTTATCTGGCCAAGCTTCCCTCCATCTGTTTTCCCATAATGCTCTCATTCTCTCCTCCAGATGTTTGGCACAGCATCTCAACTTGATGTCTATTTCTTCTCATTCTCCTTCACCTCACATGAACCTTCCAAATCATAATTCTTTAGAAATAGACACAAGGAGTTTTATTTCAAATCACCATTTTTACTTAAGGAGTTCCATCTCCAAGGTCAGTGGAAGTCAAAACAATTTCTCATTGTAGAATTTCTTGGCTGTGTATATTTTTTAAAAAGGAAAAAAGAAAGAGAGAAAGAAAGAGAAGGAACCAGAAACACAAGATTGTTAAGCAATATCCTCATGTTCACATAAGCCAGGGACTCAGGAATAGGAATTAAACATCAAGAATTCTACTTTTGATTCTTTTTTAACATTTGATTTACTGAAAACTGAAGCTATTCTATCAGTCACTCTGCAGCTTCAACTTTGATCAATGCCTCTATTCAATAGGGGGTCAAATACCTGAAGGGAAATAAAAGAATTCTCTGGAACATATGGCAGGGAAAGGATCATCTGTGTGTGCTTGCTGAAAAGACAAATGATTCTCGTTCCCTGCTCTCTCACTGTGGCCGTGTTCTCTGCCGTTCAGCTGATCATAGACAATCTTGGGCTCCAGCTAATCTGCTGCTTTTCAAAGCAAACTAAATGGAAGTAAAGGTTTAAATATCTGGAAACGAAATCATGATTTAAGAAAGAAAAAAATCTAGCAGTATGAAAAAATTTTCCTGACAAAGTGTACAGCATGTTAGGAAAATTCTTTTCTGAGACCACCTGCTGATATTCTATTTTATAACTGGAGAGAATACAGCCTTATGGCCAAAACTTAGATAGAACTATAGCTTTTTGAAGAGAAAGAAAAAAAAATACCCTAACCCTCATTAAGAAAGTAAGTGATTTTCGTGGAGCAAACAAATCTACAAAATAGAAAAGCTCTCCTTCCTGTCATTTGAAAAACAGTTTCTCCTTAACGTCTCATGTTTACCCTTTGTTCTCCCACCTTTACTGCCAAGATCTGGGTCGGCATTATCAGCTTATGCTGCACCTGGGCCATGGCCTCAGCTCATAACTCCCTGCTTCCAGGCTCACCCCAATCCCATCCATCTATCCGACTAGAACTCCTTCCAAGGAGAACCCTGCATTTGTTTAGGAGAGATATCTCACAAGGTACTGGGGAAGAAGACAAACACCAAGGACCCACCCAAGGGCATGGGTGGAACTTCCATGAGAAAGACAAATAAGAGCAGCTTCTTGCCTGTGTCAGAAAGAAAGGGAGTAGAAAACAAAAACCTGGGAATGGGAAATAGAAGGAATCGGCCCAGGTGATGGCAGAAGGAAGAAATCTCTCTCCTTGACATAATCTTTCCCCTTGACCCCCCCATTCATCTTTAGAAAGAAGTTACCAAGCTCATACAATACTTGAAGGTGGTGGATTTTTGTGGAAACCTAGGATGGAGCTGTGTATCCTATCTACATGGATATGTATGGCACAGGGGCATGGAGATGTTGGGAAATAAACATAAGAAAGCCTGGACAATGTGGGGAGGGCTTTATAACAGTCTCAGGTTGTGGCACTGGGCTTCTCAAAGCTCTCAGGGCGTGGGTAAGCTGCCTGAGTTTTAGGTTAGACCGTGAATGGTTCACATTACCTGTGGAGTTGACTTTGCACTTGTCAGCCTGACATTCCAGTCCTGGGTGATCTTGCCTTGACTGACTGCATTCCAGCCTCCTTTTCCCAGATCTACTTTCAATTTAGCCCAACTGTGCTGGTCATCTTTCCATGAACGTGAATATTAAATTCCAGTAGTACTACCAGTTACTGCCTGAGTGACGGCGGGGGTATTATTTAGCATTTCAGAATTTCACTCCATTTATCTGGAAATTATCTGGGAATAATCTCATAAGGTTGTGCCAGGAATTAAATGGGATAATATGTTAAAAAAAAATCTGTAACCTGCTTCTCACGCTGTAGACACTCAATGAGTTTCATCTCCAAACCCCCTTATCTCTTGTGAATTTTTGCTCCTACTGGTCCTTTTACCTGACTTGCTCTCCCCTGCCAAGTTCAAAGTCTACCTACTTTGAAATACTACCATACTTTATCACATCTGACCTAACATTCTAGTTATTAATGACTCTCTCATCTCCTCTTGTAGATTGTAAACATCCCAAGAACATGTATCTTTATATCTCTTGTAGCATCTAAAGAGTTTGCAAATAGTGTATGCTCCGTATTTATTGAATAAATTCTCCATTATTTTTTACCAAAACGCTCTACATGCTTTTCAATCATAAACAATTTAAATTTAAATTTATTCCATTAAAGTCTCAAAAATCAGGTGGAATTTCTCTACTAAATATTTCTCAGTTTCCAAGGATCACATCTTAAATAGCAAGACATATTCCCTTGAAGATGTCTATCACTGCCTAGGTCATCACCAGTACAATGTTCGGATGCAAATCAAGTCAATAACATGAGATTGAATAGAACTTATTTCAAGCTTCACACTAATGAAGGAAGGAAGGAAAATAAAAATCATTTGGAAAAGAGCTGCCAAACACTGGACAGTCTGCTAATGTAAAAAAATGAGATGTTTCTTTTCACCATCCCTAAATTATTGAGATGGCAGGTGTGCCTGTTTGACGTTGTTGCTTATGTTTTCAGTTGAGGAGTAAACTTTGCCTGTAGCCAGTTAATCATCTGAGCCTTTCGGAAAACTTAATTGAGAGGCCATTACTTGCTTTGCTTCCTTCTTCCTCCGCATCTCCACAGCATATCAGCAATCACAGTGACGCATCACCCTGCTGGTAATTCATATGGTATATTCTGAACCACAGATCATGGCTGTTTTAGACCTGCCAGATGTTCCTCGTCCCTTGCTGCAATTAAGTTCCAACATAGCCCAATTTGAAAGAGATGGAGACCACGGTTCTAATTAAGAATATTCATGAGTTTGTACCTTGGAAAGCCAGAAATCACATAATGTCCCGGAGTGGACAATATCCTTTCCTTTGAGAAGAGAGGGAAAAAATGCAATTTAAAATAAGTCACCAGACATGCACTCTGGGAAGCTCTGAAGTGAAACATGAGGTGTGGGATTGAATGAACTATTTGAACTCTCAGCCAAACCTGCTTTAATAAGAATTTGAAGGGCTAGGTCAGGGCTCGTAACGCCGGCCATACATTATCATCTAAAAGGCTTAAAAAAGCAATTCACCCTTGCCTGGGTCCATCACAGCACTAGTCTAGATCAAGAAAAAGAAAGAGTGCTGTGGTTGGCATCATGTCCACACAGGAGTCCCCTCTAGACAGTTGCTATGGTAACCGCAAACGTGTTCTTCTTAGACATTTAAAATGAGAACTCAAAGCATCCTCAGCTGGTAGGAACAGGGGTCATGTGTAGCATGTTCGAAGTAGGCTCAGCCAACCAAATTAGGCAATGCTGAGGCTTTCCACTATACCTACGATTAAGTTATCAGAGGTTCCTGATAGCATCTTCAGAAGAAATATAGGAAATGTTCTTCTTATAATACTCACCTGAAGTGGTAGGGTTCACACTTCGTGAGCCATTTACTGTTGAGTCCATTGTGATCCCTGGAGTTAGAAGCCTTGAAAAGATGTGGAACACAGTATAGCGTGTTAAAGGATCAGGATTCAGTTTCTGTCATTAACTAGCTGTGAGACTTGGGCAAATCACTGGAACTTTCTGGGTAGCAATTTCCTTATCTAATGAAGAAAAAGTTTCAAGAGGCCATTTTAGGGGTTAAAAGGGGACTTAGAGGCAATGTGTTCCGCCCTACCGTGGACATCTGTTGTTTTGGACTTCTAAACTCCATTTCCCCTTTACTGTGTAGCTGACTCTTGGCTTTCCTTTGGAAATCAATCTTCCCTCACTCCGGGGCTATATATGTACTGACCCCACCTCTGGCTCCAGGGCAGGACATTTTCCCTAGGTCTGGCCAATTGAAACACTGCATTCCCTATTCACACCGTGAGTGGTTTAGGGATGCAACTCAAGTCAATCAAATTCAATGAAATTCAATTCTGGGAATTTATCTGGAACTGCAGTGAAAGACAAACTTTTTTTTCTTGGGCTTTAAGTTTTAGGAAGTAAACCTGGAGCTGCAAGGAGAAATCTTGACATCACAGAGGGAGAACATGCCTGAGGATGAAGCCAACACAATACAAATCAGAGCTAATAGATGGAGAGCTATAGTGCCCTGGTGACATAATTTAAAGCTCCCAGATCCAGCTATGCCTGAAGCTGGTATACCCTTTTCAATTATCTAAATAAGTAAAGCCTCCTCTCTTGTAAATTAAGCCAGTTTGAATTAGATTTCTTTTACTGGCATCCAAAAGAGTTCTGGTTAATACCAACCACTCATTTTATAGGCTTTGGAAACTGACACCAAGGGTGGTGACTTGTCCAAACCTAGATAAAGTCAGAGGCAGAACTAGAACCAGCTTCCGAGCTTCCCAGTTCAAAGACTTTCAAAGTACATCTAAACCTTGAATTAAAAAAAAAAAAAAAGTTACTGACTTCTTTGAAATTTCCATTTAACTGACTATTTCCTCTGTACCAATAACATCACTCTTCTTGTAATTCTTGAGAGATTTATTTTCTTGCAGCCTTTTGCTGTCTCTAAATTCACTTATTTTGTAACTAATGTGATCTACTTGCCAAGTTAATGAGAAACAAACATAGCAACATTGTATTACTTAAATTAATATTTTCGTGCAGTGTAGAACAAATAAACAATAGGTTTTCTGAGTTTCTTATTTTTCCACAGATTTATTTTTCAAATCTATTTTTCAATACATTGTAGCATCAAGACCTCAACTTCCAAGAGTTTCTTTGGGGTCCTGTGGTTAGGACTCAGCATTTTCATTGCCATGGGCCCAAGTTCAATCTCTGGTCAGGGAATAAGATACCATAAGCCAGAAAAAAAAAAAAAAAAAAAGAACTCAATTTCTGATCAGAGGCAGAAGAGATGGATATCTTAAAAAGGAAGAGCGGGGAATTGGAGCTTAATATTTAGCTAAAAATCAAGCTCCATCAACTGTCTTTTTCAATCTGTAGCTAGTGAATTAAAAGCCAAATAATTAAATGTTTTGCTAAATCTGTCAATCCAGTTTAAGATCGTCATTCTCCATAAACTGTGTATTCCCATCACCCATCATCCATCTCTCTGTTATAGCACTTGTATGCCTACGTATTTGTCTCCACCATTGCACCCTGAGCTTCTGTATGTCAGGGATCTTGTTTTAAACATTTCCAAGTCTCCTGAACACTCAATCACTATGTACTCTCTATATTCATGGAGTGGAAGCTAGGACACATGGCTGTTTCCAATTTATTACTTAGAGTATTGAATCAACACGTTTCCTGTGACTATCTTCATGATCTGGTATCAAGTTCATTTGTCTGTATGTGTGAGAAGAGTTTTTAATACATTCAAACTAATTTCAGGTTTTGAAAGTTTCTGCATGGACCATTTTTAATCAAGCAGAATCTCGTGGGATTTTAGACCCTGAAGTGTCAGATCTAATTGTTATATTTTCTTTTGCACGTCTTCAATAATCATCCAGAAGTGATATTATGGACTGGCACTCAGGGGCTGTGTGAAGTGTGAGAATCTACATTCTCAGATCTTCTCAGATCTTACTTGCTGTCCTTCCCATTCGTCTCGCATCATTGGGAGCATAGAAAGTGTGAACCTTTTTCGTTTTACTCACCTTGAGGTACTGAAACCAACCAGAGAGAGACCAGACTAAGGAGCATTATGGAGTTTCATGTTGTCACGGATGCATGAAAATTTATCAAGTTCTACCCCATTCAGAATAGAGAAGTTGGGAATACTTTTTAATCTGGGGTGGGGGGTGATATTAAATTTATCAGTACGTAACTGTTTATCTTTTAAACTACTGAAAGAAATCAGAGCAATGTTTATTTAAAAAAATAAGAGAACACATCCAAACAGCTTTTACCAGAGATTTCACTTTTCTTTTTCCATTTAAAAGTGAAACATTATTTTAAAATTTGCATATTAATGTCAAAGGAGAGCGAGGCCAGCTCTCCATATAAGATCTCATTCACTCCTCACAACACCCCTAATAGAGTAAATATTATTAATCCACATTTTATCAATGAAAGACCATCTTTAGGGAGGTTAAGTCAATGGTCTGTGGTCATGAAGACAGTGAGCACTGAACTGGATTGGAGGTAAGGTGTGCTTGCCTCTCAGCTTCTGTCCTGACCACTCTACTGCACGGCTTCTCAAAACATGGTCTCGACAACTTGATAGGACCATTATGTATTACATGCTGGCAGTTAGGCTACATGCTTTACATTGTTATCTCTATTCATGTCCTAACTACTCTGTGACTGGGATATTATTATCTGCACCTTGGAGATCAGGGTAACTTTCCCAAGGTCACAGAGCTCACATGGCAGAGTCATGCTATTAGACACCATTCATTCCTTCAGCTCATGTTTATTAAACACGGCCTCTGTGCTGGGCCAGGGTGAGAAGGAAATACATATTTTCTGTTCTCAGCTACCTTAAATATTAGTAAAATATTTTTTGAATGATGGTGTTGACTCATGCAAAAACTAAAGAACAGACATCATCAAAGCATTAGTGTTTCTGATACTTGACTTTAGGCTCTCCAAAGGGCCCTTCAGTGCCCCTCCCTGGAACACTCTTTGAGAATTACTGCCCTGAGTTTAATCCATTTGCTCTGGAGTCTAGGAAGAGCCTGTGCTTTCACCCTGGGGCTGAAAGAAAACACTGGCTTTCTTTCCAGTCTCCTTTGTCCCCACCCTCTCCAGTTCTCTCCTGCAGGGGAGAGGCTTGACCCTCTGATGCCCACCACCCACATGTCCCCAGACCCTCATTCTGATTGTCTCCTTTCTTCTGCTGCCAGGCACCTCCAGGGAGATGCTTATCCCAGCTGCTTCCATTTCCACACCGCCCAATTCTTCCTTAATTCCCTCAACGCACCATTATCCTCACCCCAAACCCTGTAAGTTCAAAGTCACCGATGACCCCCAGTCGCTAGTCTAATTATCCTTTCTTAGTCACCTCCACCAACTCCTGATTACAGGATCAAGTCCAGATCCGACTTCCCTTATTCTCCACCAGCTTTGGGCTTGGACCAAAGTTCTGCTTTCCTCTCTGGTGACTCTGATGTAAACAGCTTTGTTTCAGCAAAACTGGTTGACTCCATGTTTCCTGAAGGCATTTTACACATTTTTGTGTTAGGCAGACATAACAGTTTCCTTAATAGGCAGATGAAGTATGGCTTAGAGTACCAGTATAATAAAGGCCCAAAGGACAGAGAAAAGTGAAGTTTCAGTTAAACTATCCAGAATTTTTCTATTAGAAAGTCTAGAAAGAAGCTGTCTTGATTTCAGCACACATGAATGATCTGTGCTTTAGAGGTCAGGGTGTATGAGTATGTTTTCACTATGCAAGGGATGAGTTAGAGGGTGTACTTTTCAGTATATAGTGCTTGAATCCCTTGAATGCCCCTAATTAGATCTAAGACTTTGGGAAGGTTTTCTAACACACTGAGACACAGCTAGCTCATATATAAAATGGAGGTGATTATGGTCCCTGCTTGATAGTATTGTTTGGAGAACGAAAGAAATAATGCACATAAAATGCTTAGCATAGCGGTGTTTGGTAAATGCTAGTTACTATAGCTGCCGCTGTGGCAGCTGCTCATATGCGTGCCTACTGTCCTACCAAATGCATGTCTCCTGTGGCTTTCTGTTGTTTTAAGCGACAACCTTGCTGGCTTAAAACAGCAGAAATGTATTCTCCCACAGTTCTGGAGACCAGAAGTCTGAAGCCAAGGTGAGTCTCCAGAAGAGAAACTGCTCCATGCCTCTTCCAACTTCTGATGTCTGTTGGAATTTCTTCGTGTTCATTGGCTTGTGACCACGCCACTTAAATCTCTGCCTCTGTCTCCACATTGCGTTGTTTTTTGTCGAGGTGAGTCAGAGCTCTATCTCTCTCTTATAAGGACACCTGTGATGACATTTAGGGTCCACCCAGTGAATTCAGCCGTCTACTCATTTCTAGATCCTTACCGTAATCACATCTGCAAAGACCCTTTTTCTAAATAAAGTGACAGTCACAGGTTCCAAGGCGTAGGATTTGGACAGGTCTTTGGGAGCCACTATCAGCCTATCACACCAAATTAGAGGCTTCTTGAAAGCAGTAATCTGTTTCCTGCATCTCTGTACTGCCCACAACATCTAGAACTGTGAATAGAGGGTGATGGGCTCATGGGGGTTCATAAGTTATTAATAAGTAAGTAAATAAGTAAATTACCAAAAAGGTTCATGCTTGGACCAATGATGAAAGTGTGTGTGCCTTAGGTCCAATTAGAAAAAAATCAAAACAGAGGGGGTGTTCAGGTAACATCCATTGAATGAAAAGCCTAATTTTAAAGATTTTATAACTAGCCAGTAGTTTGATAAAACTATTAAATTATTAGAAAAATTTAATTTTCAATTTAAAAAATTCTAATGTGTACAAAGCTACGTCTGTGCAGTCCAATCCCATCCTGAGTGTTTTCACACTCAAAGAAGCATAGCCCACGAAGGGATTCCAGTGTTTACCCACACTTCTCGCAGACATTCTAAAAAACAATTTTATTGGAGTG
This sequence comes from Balaenoptera ricei, assembly GCF_028023285.1. Taxonomy (NCBI): domain Eukaryota; kingdom Metazoa; phylum Chordata; class Mammalia; order Artiodactyla; family Balaenopteridae; genus Balaenoptera; species Balaenoptera ricei. The sequence goes on from NC_082645.1 coordinate 92,384,609, forward strand.
TAGTTGATTTACAATGTGGTGTTAGTTTCAGGTGTACAGCAAAGTGAATCTGTTATACATATACATAAATCCACTCTGTTTTAGATTCTTTTCCCATATAGGCCATTACAGAGTATTGTTCTCTCAAACATTTAAAGGTCCAAGCACAAGTGGAGAACAGCTCATTAAATCCCCTATTCTAATCTCTCATCTATGCTGCAAGCTTCTGAAACAGTGGAGCCTCTCATTTTACTGACCCCAAAGAACACTTCCATGCAGGACGTCCCACTGCGTTGGCCCTTTCCACAGTAAAATATGCCACCATCCTCTGCTAATCTTATCTCCCTCTCACCCAGGAGGCTGGGGTAGGGAGGTGAGGGATGTGGCCACTCTTTTAGGACACAGATGGAGGGGGCGCCTCAGAGGACTTGGAATTGATAGCCACTGTTTGGCTGAACCAGCTGGCTTTTACTTCTGGCCTCCTTATAGTGTTCACCAATCACAGGAATATATTAGCTCTCCCCTGGTGATATATACAGTATCTAGAAATCAGATGTTTGGCAAATAGCCCACCTGGGTCCAGTCAAAATAAGATGAATAATTCTTCAACTAGTGTGAGATTAAAAAGACAGAGTCTGTTGGTGTATACAAATCCATTTTCTTTCTTAAAATCTTAGAAATCACAAAACGTGCCCCACAGTAGATTCTGCACTTTTCATTGCCAAAGTGAAAATTCAAAATAAAGGCCCACTACTGAATGGATGGCTCCATCAGAGGAGAGCCATGGCACATTAAATTCAATAAACCACTCAAGCTTCTGATTGAATATATTATGGGAACTCTATCGGCTATAGTTTAAAAGATTAGTCCAGGAAGAAACAATATACTACTGTATTGGCTTTCTTGCTGGCAGTCTCAGCTTCAGGCACAAGACGATGCTACCTGATAGTTGCCATGGTAACCATGCAAGTGTTCGGCTGGAGCATTTTCAAACGGAAAAATGGAGCATCATACACGAGTTTGCTGTTTAAAGAGAAAGAGGATGGGCAGCAGCTTGGAAAATGGGAGTCTGCCAGTATAAATTCTGCAATGTCAGGCTCATGAGTCTTCTGATTTTTGTGATGCTGGTTGAAGTTGCCATGGCACGCCTGTTTGTGGGTGTCCAAAATTTGTGGTATCCTGGGTGACTTTCAGGTGGAAAAGTAGGGTAAGAGGTGCATCTGTGATGCCGTGGAGGTTGGAGAGTTCTTTCTGTCCTGCAGAGACTTGGGCTTGCCATCTTCTCCCAACCGTAGCTCTCTAGTGTCTTACTGAATCCGCCAGGTCCTATATTCACAATGGTTATATATCCACTTGGCTTAATGCAACTCTGCTAACTCTGCCTCCATGCCCTGCACGCTAATTCTTTGCTGGTGATAGCTTTTGAAAAATTGAGGGATTCATTCAGTGGTCCTTTCGACCTCTCCGAACGTCGCCCTACAAAATGAGGTTCCTGCCTTACTTCTGTCTGCAGCTGCCTGCCCCACAAACACCGTTCCCTCCCTGGCGTTCCCTGCTCTTTACCACCTGCGCCCCTCATTTGCAGCATGGCTGCTTTATTTTCTGAGTTGTCAGCTTCCTGGGCAGAGGCTGCAAATGAGCAACAGATCTAACCTTTTTTTGGACCTACATAATGGTTGCAAAACTAAACCAACATTCAATCAGGGTATTTCACATAACATTCCAGATTCTGGCAACTCTTCACCCACACTCTTGTTACAGCAGCAATTGGCTAGAGCTGTGGAGTAACTGTCCTCTTTAGATCAAGTTCATGTTCCGTCAGTTGTGGCTGCATTACCACAATTACTCACCTGCCTGGCTCCTGCAACATCTGGAAGGACTCCTGTCCTTGAGGATGGGGACAGCATCACAACCTGTCCCTCCCTCCATGTTCCTTCTGTATTTGTTTCTCCCCGGGCCCTCATTTCTTCACTTGATAGGTTCACGATATAGATTTATTGATGAAAATCAAAGGTAATATCATCTATCTGATGAATACTTACTGCTTACTCAGGCTCTTCTCCTCAGATCAAGTGAATCTGAGTTGCTTGCATGCCTGGTGATATACGTGGCCTCATAACAAGAAAACTCTCCCGATGGGATGGGAAGGAGTTTCTGGTAGTGAGAGCTTCACCAGAGGTGTGGCCCCAGCTTGGGTATCCTTCTTTAAATGGATTGAAGGGAAGGCTTGGCAAACCTGGGGGCCTATGCCGTGGCAGCTGCTGCAGGCTGCTCGAGGGAACAATTCTTCTGGTCTTCCACGCGTCATCCATGCATCCATCCATCCATTCATTCATTCATTCAGTCAGCCGTTCCATCAGGGTTTCCTGGGAACATTTCACAACTAGGCACTATGGAGAGCGATAACAGGGAGGGAAAGCGTCCACGTCTCTGTTCTCATGGCATTTTTAATAGTCTAGTGGACACTTTTTAAAATTTATTTATTTATTTGTTTTTGGCTGTGTTGGGTCTTCGTTTCTGTGTGAGGGCTTTCTCCAGTTCTGGCAAGCGGGGGCCACTCTTCATCGCGGCGCGCGGGCCTCTCACTGCCGCGGCCTCTCTTGTTGCGGAGCACAGGCTCCAGACGCGCAGGCTCAGTAGTTGTGGCTCACGGGCCCAGCCGCTCTGCGGCATGTGGGATCTTCCCAGACCAGGGCTCGAACCCATGTGCCCGGCATTGGCAGGCAGATTCTCAACCACTGCGCCACTAGGGAAGCCCCTAGTGGACACTTTTTAAATTCAACGGATAAAAGCAGCTGCTAAACAAACTTCATGACCAATTTCAGAGAGCTCAAACTGTGCCCGAGACAAGTTAAAAAATGAAGAAGAAGGAAAAGGAAGGGGAAAGAGAGCGCAAGGAGGAGAGATGTAAATGTCCAAAATATAGATGGAAACTGTTTAATTTCTCAACCCACAAAGAAATAAAATTAAAACAGTAATGATCTATCTTTATAACTACTCAACTTGGCAAAGATTATTTAAAAAGAATCATAATGCCAGTTATGGAGAAGGTGTGAGGTAATGAGCACTCTTTTTTTTTTTTTTTTTTAATGGAAAAGTAAGTGGGCACAGTTTTTTAACAGGGCAATTGGCAATAAATGTGAAAATTCATTAACATTTTTTGATTTAGTCATGCAATTTCTAAGGCTTATTCTCAGGCAATAACTGAGAGTGTCCACAAAAATTTAGCTAAAAAGATTTTTGTAAACCTCCTACATTGTTGGTGGGAATGTAAATTGGTGTAGCCACTATGGAAAACAGTATGGAGGTTCTTCAAAAAACTAAAAATAGAGTTGCCATATGATCCAGCAATCCCACTCCTGGGCATATATCCAGACAAAACTATAATTCAAATGGATACATGCACCCTATGTTCATAGCAGCACTATTCACGATAGTGAAGACATGGAAATGACACTAAATGTCCATTGACAGATGAATGGACAAAGAAGATGTGGTACAAATATACAATGGAATACTACTCAGCCATAAAAAAGAATGAAATAATGCCATTTGCAGCAACATGGATGGACCTAGAGATTATCATACTAAGTGAAGTAAGTCAGAAAGAGAAAGACAAATACCATATGATATCACTTACATATGGAATCTAAAATACAACACGAATATATCTATGAAACAAAAACAGACTTACAGACATAGAGAACAGACTTGTGGTTGCCAAGGGGGAGGTGAGGTGGAGGTAGGAAGGACTGGGAGTTTGGGATGAGCAGATGCAAACTATTATATATAGAATGGATAAACAACAGGTCCTACTGTAGAGCACAGGGAACTGTATTCAATATCTGTGATAAACCATAATGGAAAAGAATATGAAAAAGAATATATATATATGTATAACTGAATCACTTTGCTGTACAGCAGAAATTAACACAACATTGTAAATCAACTATATTTCAATAAAAAAAAGATTTTTGTGGAAGAGTTGTTAATAGTAATAACATGCCATACAACTAAATAATAACAACTAAAGCAACTAACATGTGTTGGCTGTGTTCCTTCCACTACGATACCACACAACCCCTGCAAGGGAGGCATGATGGCTGGTTGAGGAAGTGGCTGAGAGGTTAGTAACTTGTCCATGCTGACACAGCTCTAAGGAAACAGCGCTGGCAGGGGGCTGAGCCCATTTAGTTATCACATCATGTTTTTGTTGCTTTTGGTAGTGAAAAAAAATGTCAGAGTCTCACCTTCGGGAACTGGCTTAATAAATTATGTAGTAGCCATGCCACGGAATGCTAGTCAGCCATAAAAAATAACATAAATGAAGATACATCCGCTTGGAAAGATGTCTGAAATATGCTACTAAGCTGGTTATCAAAGAATGTTTATAGCATGGCCCCATGTGTGTAAGAGAGTCACTTTATAAGCACACGTAAGCATAGAAATGTCCAGACGCATAGATACCAAGGTTTAATCAGTGACTGTCTCTTGGCGATAAGATGATTATTTTGGTTTTTCTCCATCCATTCATTTTTTTTCCCTTATCTATATTTTTAAATTAAAAAATCAACCTGTACTGTTTATGTAAAAATCTTTATATTTACTTTTAAAAAATATTGTAGCATATTGACTTGGCATTAGCATTCCAAGTCAGTATATGACACACTGACTCTTGCTTCCCTGAATTGACATTGCTTCCCTCGGGGTGTTATAAAAATCATCCTGGGCTGAGAGCAGGCAGAGCTGGGTTTCCGGCCAAGCTCATCTACTGACGCGTCCAGGATGTGTCCCGAGGCAAGTCACCAGCTCTCCTGGCCGTAGCACGATGATGGCTGGGCGAGCTGAACTCTGAGGCTCCTGCCAGCTCTAACACACCATGTGCTTTCACGCATTCATTTTCTTCTTTGGAGACAGCCTGTAACCGTATCCAGTCTACAACAGAAAGACTCGAGAATGAAAAATCATTTTGGTCTATAAAAAAGCGTGGATAAACACCTGCGTAACCCATTTTAAGAAATAATAATATGACGTTTATAAACCACTTTGCACAGTGCTTATGAATTCCCTCCCTGGAGACTTTGACTCTAGTTATTCTGGTTATTTACATGCCTGCATTTGGCTGTAGAGCATTTGCAACGGTGAAAGGGGAAAACACTTCCTCCTGAGACTGCCGTGGATTCAGTGTTGCCTATTGTGTTGCTGGTACAAAGTGTAAGCCCCCTTTCTCTGACACAGAATATGACCCTCCAAAATAAAGTGAGACTTCATTTCAGCCCCATCTTCCCAGCTGTATGTGTGGGCAAATGCTGTTTCTGAGGGTAGCTGAGTTGGGCTGAAATTGGGTGCCGAAGTTGCAGCTTTACCCCGTAAGGGCGGCTTAGAGCAGCAGGACCCGCTAGGAGGAGGATCTCTTTTCTCTGGGAATGAAGAATTTGAGTCAGTGCTTGATATCCTTTATTTCCTACCAAATAATTTTAAGGCCCCTGAGCTTAGGTGGGTGTTTAAGGGTCCTGGCCCTGAAGTCAGAAAAACCAAAATTTGCATCTTCTCTCTGCTTCCTGTTACTGTGGAGTTTGGGGGGAAATTACTTAACCTGGTCTCAGAAATCTCATCTGTAAAAGGTGGAAACCTGATGCCCACTTCTTTAGGGTTGTTGTGAAGACTAAACAAGAAAAATCTGTTAGGGGCCTGTTGGGTGCCTGACCAACAGTAGGTACTCAATAAATAGACACCATTAATATTGCTATGACTAAAATAAGGTGTTTAATTCCTTTCAGATGGCATTCCCGTATGCAGCATCAGAGGATGTGAAGCAGGATAACAGAAGATGAGCTGAGGGAAAGAGATTAGAATACAAATTTGTTACAGTGAACATTGCGTACCTTGCCTGTAGTCTGTGATTGTGGAACATTGGGCAGAATAAACTGTGGTATCTACAGGATGCTTTTAGAAGACAACCTGAAAAGAGTAAAAGATAATATTATATTGCATGTTTTATGGATTCTTCTCTGTGATATTTCAACTTTTTTGGGTTTGTTTTAGCATTATTATTTTTTTCAGCAGCACACTCTTATTTGGAAAAATCTTATCCGTTGAGCTGATACTTAGTTTAATCTGCCCTGTTTCTTACTTAGTCATTTATTTCTTTAGACTACTAGATTGGATTACTTAATTAACTTAAGTCATTCAGTTTGGTTCATTCTGGTTCAGGCTGAACCCTGACCATGCTCCAGACCCTGTACTAGACTCTCGGTACAGATGTGTTTCCTGTCCTGAAGAAGCTGGCACTCAAATATAGGGAGAAAATGTGTTAACTTCATTTGCAAATTTTTCCTTTCCACCAGCCTAAGGAGGATCAACTGCTGAATTCTCCTTTGTTAAATAAGGTCAAAGTCTAATGAAACATTATAGGTGCTATGGGAGAAGATGTCCCTGGTACAGTGAGGACCTCAAGTGAGAGAAATCAATTCTAGGAAGGGAGGGGCAGAGAAGACTTCAAAGGAAGAAAAATTGTGACGAAGGGCTAGAGAGCCATGTCATATTTGTATTTCTGTTCCTAATTCTCTGCTCCCTGCCCCCAACACCTATTATAGTGTCTTAGACATGTTGCCCATTGGACTTAATTAAATTCTTTTTGGTTCACAGAGGTGTCTCTTCTTTCCTTTTTTAAAAATTTTTTATTGTATTAGAGTTGATTTACAATGTTGTGTTAGCTTCTGCTGCACAGCAAAGTGAATCAGTTACACATATATAATGTATCCACTCCATTCTAGATTCTTTTCCCATATAGGTCACTACAGAGTATTGAGTAGAGTTCCCTGTGCTATGCAGTAGGTCCTTATTAGTTATCTCTTTTATATATAGTAGTGTGTATATGTCAATTCCAATCTCCCAATTTATCCCTCCCTACCCTTTCCCCCCTAGTAACCATAAGGTTGTTTTTTACATCTGTGAGAGGTATCTCTTCTTTCAACGGGTGGTGACTTCTTTCTGAGAGGTCCAATAAGAAGAGACCAGGAGCTGTGGCTTAAAGAGGACAAGTTTTAAGAACTAACTTCTGAAAAATGAAATGGAAGTGAATTTAGAGTTAAATAGCTTGCTGTGTAAACTTGAATGAGTGACATAAACTCTTTGATTTTAAGTTTATGAATCTTTAAAATAAAAGTAGTGAAACCAATGCCACAATGAGATAAAGAGTACAAAATCAGTTGGCAAAGTGTATGGCATTTGGAAGACTCACATTAAATTGTAGTTTCTTTCCATTGCTTCCAGAAGACAGTCCAGAATATTTTGACCAGTCCGCCTCTCCATCCCTCCACCTGGCTGAGTAGCAGAGGACAATCTATTTCAGATGTTGTCATTTAGAAATTCAGATATTTAAGGCTTGATTAAATGATCTCTTAGTCATAGTTCAATGTTAATACCTTTTAATGATTGTTGCTTTTATCAGCTGGGATTTGATTTGGTTTTAATTTCAGGTCCCAATGACAGTTTTAAGGGTTGCTTTCAGTAATATACCACTTGATTATTTAAGGATTGGCACAGCTTTTATCCAAGTGTGATAAGTAGTCGGCTTAAGTCTAGAACAGAGAGTTATCTAAAGTCACAGGAGCTTTTAAATTTGTATCAACAATTAATTCTCTGTAGCTATGTCAGATCTATTGGTGGATATATCAGATACGGGAGAAGAACAGTGAAGTGGTGACACAGCATTCTTCAGCAATGAGCTATGAGATGAGGAAAAGCGCACCCTGAAAGTGAGAAGGGCAAAGACAGAAAAGCGTGTGACAGAAGTGGCTAATCCAGCCTTTCTCAGAATCATAGGAGAAAACTCTTGCGTGTCTAAACTCACTTGGCTTCTTGGCAATGAGTCAGCTTAATAGGCTATATACACCTTGAAATTATTTAGTCTGTGTTTAAAGTGGGAAACTGAAGTTTGACAAAGTCATTTGGAGTAGCCCGGATCTCATGCAAAGCAATTGGTTCAGAGCTATTAGCACAGCAGATTTCTCAGTCCATTGAGAGTTTGATATAGTAGGGCAATCTCTTTGTGATTCTTTCCATTTCAAGCTCCAGATAAACTGCCCTTTCTGGGTCTTTAACTTGTTTCTCTGATTACTTTTTAAGTGTCTCTCAGGAAATCTTTTCCTCAATTTGGTGCTCACAGTTCCAAGCCTTTTGCTTCTACCCGTCTCTCCTTGCTCCCTGTTTTGTTTTTTTTTTTTTAAATACACCGTGTTTGAGAAACCACATCATATGGAGATCTCCTAAATTTACTGTTCTCCACTCTTCACTCTTTCTTGGCTGTCTGCTCAAATTTCTCCCTCATATTCTTGCAGTAATACTTCACATGTTCACTCTTTTCCTCTAGCTGGTTGCCAAAACGTGCAGCTGCTCCCTTCTGAATATCGTGAAGATCCACTCCCTTATCTATCGAAAAGGGGGGAAAAAGCCTTTATTTCCAAACCCCAAATTCCAGTTAACCATAGAGGAAATGACTAGAGTCCCTAGACATCTGCTATTTGGTCAGCTGGTTTTTTCCCTCTTGATTTTACTGCCCCGGCTTCTCTTGGCTGGGTCAGCCTAGGCTCAGGCAACCACTAGCACCATTTCCATTGCCTCGGCTCCACTCTGCACTCGGATGCCTTGTCGGAGCAGCTGCAGTGGGCACAGCTAAAAGTAGCACACTCTACACCCACAGCCAGAGCCTCCTTGTTGCCGGGGTCCCTGGGAGGACTGTTTTGGAGGGGGGAACCTATGGAGGAAACCTGCTCTCCCTCCCTCCTTATTCTCCCTGGCCAATAAAATAGACATTTCCAACCTGTCTGAGGTAAGAGGAAGAAGGTTTTTTTGTGTGTGTATTTTTCCCCCCTCTTCTGGCCCCTTCCCACAAAAGGAGGGGTGGTATGTATCTGTGCAGTGTGGCGGTGAGGGTCGGACGCTCCATGGTCTGCTGTTGGGCGGAGTTAATGTGTGAAGGGTTGCATGCACTGATGGCCTCATTTGCTTTGTCTCTGTTAGTAGGACATCTGCATTCAAAGGGGGTGAGGCAGGCCAGGATCTTCTACACAGCTGGAGGTGGGGAGGTGAATGTCTGCTCTGTAGGCCTGAGGTCTTGGGTGTGTGAGTAGGGGAGGGAGGATTATTTGGAAGCCTACATTGGCCTCAAGTCCAAGCTCTATTCTTTAATACAGTTTTACTAATCAGATTTTTTTAACCCTTGTATCAACAGATTGGTTTTAGGCTCAGAGGAGAGAGGGGGGAATGATTATCATCTCAAAGTGTAATAAGACCAGTTGTCTATTTCTTGTTATCTTCTCTGTGCCTCAGGTGGCATCTCTGGCAGTTAGCCATGTATCTTCTCTGGCTCCAGTTAGCACCAGGAAGCCTGTCAAGGTTTCAGTTTCCACTGAGTGATCCCCACCTCTCCCCCTTTCCCCTGCAGCCTAGGGGTAGAAGCAGTTTCTTATTGTTATCAATCTCTGGCTTGTTTCAATGTCCTCTAGTTGACCTCTTGGTCTTTTCTATCAACCATATAACAATTCTCTTTGTTAAATAATCAGAGTGTTTTCTGCTTCCTGATTAGATCTAGTGATACATCAGTGAAGCCTGGGAAACCTAAAGTTTTAGTCAGCTATTGCCACAACAATGCTGCATAACAAGCTCCAAAACTCAAGAGCTTAACATAACAGATTTTCTTCTGACATTGATGGATGTGCAGGTTGAATGTTACTTGGCTGGGTTAGCCTGAGCTCCTGGCTTCTGGCTGAGTTCAGGTTTGTCCCATGTGTCTCTCCTCTTCCTAGGACCTGTGGCTACTCAGAGAATAGGATAAGAACCATGCATCTTATTGTGGGGTCAAGGTTGAAAGGGCAGCAGCTACACTGGGGGCATGTTACTCTCATGGTAGATCACCAAAGCACAGAAGCTCAACTATGAAAGTTCATTTCCAGCCTGGTCACATTCCCTAACATCTCACTGATTAAAACAAGTCACATGTCAGAGCACAAAATCAGGAGCTAGAAGAGTACATTCTGCCCACCATAAAGCCAGGCAGGGATGTGGCTGTATGATTTTTATTACACGGGAGGAAACACTAATTAAATGAATCTACCACGTTTGGCTTAAATATTCACCATCTCTAAGAAAATTGAGCTATATCATCATTTATTGGGCCTGTACAAGGGGTGGCTAACTCATAGAATCTGTTGTACTTATAGTTGATGTTTCATTTTTTTCTGTGCTTTTGGACACTGATGTTGATTTGGAATTCAGAGTTACAGTCTATTTTTCGCTAAAGACTTCCTTTTTTTTTTTTTTAAAGGACTAGAGGAGTCATCTGTTCTCAACTTTCAACTCAGTCTTCTACATGCTTCTTTCTCATGCTGAGACTCGGACTCTGCAGATCACATTTGTGCTTTGCCCGCTGAGTCCCTGCTTGGCTTTGCCAGTAGGGGGTGCTAGAGTGGACTGTAAGGTTAGAGCAGGAAGTATGGACTTTCTTTTTGCTGTTTGCTGCTTGTGGGTTTCCTTTCAGGTCCCCCTCCTGTGAGAGTTACCCAGCAAAGCTTTTTTACCTCAGCGCTAGCAGTTCATTCCAGTAGCTGCAGCTGAATCTAGTGTGTAGTGCTTCCAACACTCCCAGCACTAGCTGAGTAGCACCCCGACCTCAGAAGAGCCCCTGCTCCAAGCACCTACGCTTTAATAATTCCAACCTCTTTCAACTTTAAAATTAAAAAATGTATACTTATGTGTATTTATTTATTTCTTTTTGTCCACGCTGTGTGGCATGTGGGATCTTAGTTTCCCCACCAGGGATCAAACCTGTGCCCCCTGCCTGGAAGTGGGGAATCTTAACCACTGGACCACCAGGGAAGTCCCTATTTATGTTTTTTGTTTGTTTGTTTGTTTGTTTGTTTTAAAGTGGGCAAATGATATGAAGAAGTCATTGGTTTTTGTTTTTGTTTTTAATTGTTGAGTTTTATTTATTTATTTATTTATTTATTTATTTATTTATTTGGCTGTGTTGGGTCTTCGTTTCTGTGCGAGGGCTTTCTCTACTTGTGGCAAGCGGGGGCCACTCTTCATCGCGGTGCGCGGGCCTCTCACTATCGCGGCCTCTCTTGTTGCGGAGCACAGGCTCCAGACGCGCAGGCTCAGTAGTTGTGGCTCACGGGCCTAGTTGCTCCACGGCATGTGGGAATCTTCCCAGACCAGGGCTCGAACCCGTGTCCCCTGCATTGGCAGGCAGATTCTCAACCACTGCGCCACCAGGGAAGCCCCCTATTTATGTTTATTTTTAAACAAGAAGGAGTGATAGCTGCTTCCTACAGTTGTTACTTTATCTCACCTTTCTGATCTTTCTTTCAGTTAACAATTCTTTACATCTAATGTACAATTGTTAATAGTAAACTCCTTCTTTTAAAATAACTGTTGAGATTGCTGTCTACTAACTGGACCCTACCGATATGAGGAGATACTTTTTCTTAGACTTTACTTTTACCTAATATTATTCACCTTCATTTTTAGGGAAAACACACATTGCCAGAAAGAAGAAGAAACGTAGGAGGAAGAACAGTCCATGGTTGGGGCCAGGTTGGCAGAACTCAGCTGGGTTTTTATTGCAGTTTTCTAGAAATACAGATTAGTTTCCATTAGAAACTCTAAAGACTTGTTAGATGGCCAAGGAGATGGGAAAGTCATGTGGGCTAGAGAGCAAAGAGGTAACAGCCTTCCCTCCAAAATAATAAAATAGCTTTTAATTTCTTCTCTGAGACCTCAAAATTATAAGGTAAGTAGATTTTTTACAAAGTGGGTTTATTATGATGATCAAGTTCTAAACATCTCTCTGTGCATACAATAGGTATATTCTAGATGGGTTGGAACATGGCCCATCTTGTACTTTAGGGATTCTTATGGAGGCTTCATCATGTAGGCATGATCCATTATTAACTCAGTCTTTAGCCCCTCTTCCCTCCCCAGAGGTTGGAAGGTGGGGTTGAAAGTTCCAAGCTTCTAGTCATGATTGGTCTTTCTGGTGACAAGCTGCCATCCAGGAGCTTATTAAGAATTGCTCTATTAGAACAAAAGATGCTCCTAGCAGCCAGGAAATTTTTAGGGATTTAGGAGTCCTGTGTAAGATGCTCCTCTCACCCCCAATACTTGGGAAATTACTAAGACTTTAGGATCTCTGTGTTAAGAACCAGGGTCAAAGACCAAACATTAGCAAGAACCCGGGACAGAGACAAATATATTCTTATTATTTCACACCCATTCTCACTCTAGACCTTTATAGTGTTGTTCCCTTGGCCTCAAATGATATTTTCACTCTTGACCTTAAATCCCTGCCTCCTGGCTAATTCCTACTTGTCTTCCCTCACAGCCCTCCCTAGACTAGTTTAGGTGCCCCAATTATGTCCTATTATACAGGCATATTCTTATTTTTTAAAAACACTCATCACAGAATGGTGAAGTGACTACTTTTCACATCTACCTTCACCACTAAACTTATAAACTCTGAGTGAGGGACATGTGTGTTTTATTCTACTGTGTGTCTAGTACCTGGCACTTAGCAGACGTAGTAGGCATTCTGCAAATGTTTAGTGGCAGAACTAACAAAGAGCTAGGTTTGTGGAGGTTGTGATGGCAGTTAATCACACATAGATTTCCCACCTGTCTGTTATTCTTTGCATTCTGCATATCTAAACCAGTGCTCCCAGGTGATTTTGATAGCATTTGCTAAAGGACCACACTTTGAGAAGCAAGGCTAGACATTTGAACAATGTACAAAAAATGGAGCACTGCAGCTAAAGCTCTGAGTAGGGTAGAAGTGAAATGAGGCTTACATGGCCCCATTCTTCCAGAACTGCCTGCTTTTCTTCCCACCCTTTAGATTCTGGGCTCTTCATCTTCCCCTAACCAAAATCTTTCTCGGAAAGCATTCACACTCCTGGGCTAAATGAAAGAAATGTTTAAATGACCATGTTACTTGTTAAACATTGCTAGCATTTTTTTTTTTTAACAAGGAACATATCTTCTGTTTATTTTTTATTTTTATTTTTCCTCTGTTTATTTTGAATCAAAAGAACAGAACTCTAATTGTGTGATGCCAGGTTTAAGAAACTAGTAGGGAAACAGGAGACCATAGTTGGAGGTGACCACAGACTTGACTCACTTAGGAAGTGCAACATCAAGAATGGTGCCCAGCACAAGGTAGGTACACAGACGTGTTTGTTGAATGAATGAAGTCAGAACAGTATATCCCGCAGTGAAAAGAAAGAATATAAATTGCATGTGCACAGAAAATCTGTGCCACTGTGAACCTTCTGGAATTGTCTGGGAGACTCATTTGAGAAACTTTAAAAAAGTACATCCTACTGACAGGGTGCTCGCTCACTCTCCATGAAAAAAACTGAAAATAAAATGTTGTTAAAATAGATGTCACTCTGGCTGAAAATGTGCACATTGGGGCGAGCCATCAACTATTGATTGAATGCTTAGAATTGAAAGTAGGGAGGATTATGAATTTCTGTGCCCAATTCCTTGCATTCTCCCACCATTATGAAAGATTCTGTCATTTCAAAATGTAGAGATTTATAGTCTCTGATTTGGGGGAACTTCTCTTGAATCTGTTGGTGCTTTCAAAAATGATTGGTCTGTAACACTAAGTAGAGGAAACTTGTATTGTGGAAGGTAAGAGCTGTCATAGGCTTTGTAGAGAACAGAGAGGATAACATGCCATATTCCTGAGCATTCATGACTTCAGTGAGGACACTGTAATTCCTTATGGTTACCTGATGAGCCGCCAAGCAATGCTGATGACCTGAGAGGCCCACACCCTGACTCCAGCACTCCATCAAGGTTAGAGATGCTCTACTTTGCTGCCTTTTTGGTGGTTTCATGCTTGCTCCACTCTTTTCCTGTCTTTTGTACATGCCTCTGTGTGACACTTACTGATATCGCTGTTGCTGAGTTTGGGCATGCTTCCAGAGAGGCTCGGTTTTGCTCTTACTTTTCCATCCAATAAATTCATCTGTTAAGTATTGGGAGGAGAATTCTGGAAACTCCATCACTAGTTGGCAACTATCGCATTTCTTAAGAAAAGAAAAATCTTCAGTCTAGTTGGAACCATATTTCTTGTGCTAGAAATGGATTTGAGACAAAAATATATTGCACATTTGGGCATGGACCTTGATTTTTCAACATACATCTTTCACGTGGTAGGAACTGATGATGCACATTTTTCCCCCTTGGGATCTTCCTTTTCTTAAGGCACTAAATTGCCTGCTGAGATGTATAAAGTATCCATTGCCTGGAATGGATTTGCTAATTATCAAGGGCAACATTTATGTGCATACATTGAGAAGAAAGGGGAGATTAAAATTCTATTTTATTTAGGTATTTTATGTTTACAAAAAAGAAAAATAAATTATGGTAAAGTGACTTCCTTTGTCTAACTGACAATTTAGAAATGAAAGATATTCATATATCCTGTGGAAGGAGGAAAGTCAAAGCTATTGTGTTGTTGTTTTTTTTGGGGGGGCCTGCATCAGGTCTCAGTTGCCCCGTGTCATGTGGGATCTTACTTCCCTGACCAGGGATGGAACCCGCGTCCCCTGCATTGGAAGGCGGATTCTTTACCACTGGACCACCAGGGAAGTCCCAAAGCTATCATTCTGTTGTCTTTCTTGCAGATATTCTGCACCAATAGTTCTTAAGCTCTGCCACCCATGAGCCCCTGAGAAAGCTCCCACGGTTAGCCTTTGCACTGTCCGTGCCTCTATCCATTGCCTTGACATTCCTCTATCCAACCATAGTCCCGTTCGTCTTGTAGGTTACCACCACCAAAGAGTTCTTTCAACCTGGCTAACTCTAGTTACTGTTTACCCTTGGAACATTTCCTTTCTCTAACTTGGTGGTTCTCAAAGTGTGGTCTCTGCCTCAGAAGCAGAAACATCACCTGGGAACTTGTTAGGAATGCATGTTGTTGGGTGCAACTCCAAACTTAGTCAATAATACATTCTGGGGTGGTGCCCAGCAATCTGTGTTTTAACAGACACTCCAGGTGATCCTGGTGCATGCCCTAACTGGAAAAATCTTGCCTCTTAATTTGAAAATGAGGACTGAAAGACTGTTCTTTGGTCCTAGTCCAAAGTAATAAACAAGTAACCACAGAACAAGTATTAAACCCATACTAATCAATTAGTGATAGTCCCATGCCTTTGAAGTTCAGCCAGCCAGCCACAGCATCACTCCAGGAACTGCTTCTGAAAGTCAGCTAATCCCTAAACCTCACAGCTGAAAGTCAGCCAATTGCTAAACACTGCTGCTTCAGAAAGTCTGCCAATCCTCAAACTCCGTGGTTCCTAAAACCCTTTATCATATCAAGTCTTGCTTTGTACAGAGAGATTGAGACATAAGAAGAGCTCTCAATTGCTTAATAAGCAATAAATTTAGCTTCTTTGTTTCACATATATGTGATTGAGGATTTCATCCTTCAACAAAACGATCACTGTAGATTTTGAGAATGTCAAAATTGGTATTCAGAGAGGATTTACCAACATTGTTTAAATTTTAGTGGTGAGGAGTTTTGAGCAACACGACATAACTTGTCCAAGACAAGAAAAAAATTGCCCAGCTAGCTCAGTTGGTAGAGCAAAATTATCTATGTCAATCATCTATCTATCTATCTACAAGAAAAAAATAAGGAATGAGATATACCCAGTCATTACTATATGTACATATATCGCTATTATAAACAATGAATATTCACTTTGTAAAAAGTTGTAACATAATAATATCAGGAGAATGGGGAGAGAAGAAATGAAGGCTTGAAGGGTAGTATTGGGGCTAAATCATAATTTTCTACAACAGGAAGCCAAGAAAAAAAGAGATACATGTCAGAGTTGGAAGTAGATAAGAATAAATGATGTCACAATTGACATCAATTAAATTTTAATGTGATTCAAGAAATATTTGTTGAGCGTATACCTTGTATTGTTAGATGCTGCAGCTGTAAAGATCAAACTCTGTCAAAAGAGACAGACTATAAGTAATTTCAATACAATCTAAAGAAGAAATGAATTCTTACAGTGGTGATGGTGGTGAGAAAAAGTTGCAAAGACAGGGTCATGTGGCTTAAGCCTTTTAAAGATGAGTAGGTACTTCCTAAGCAGACTAAAAAGAGAAAAGCGTTCCAGGCTGAGAGAATAACATGGGCAAAAGCAGAGGTGTGGAAGTGAGAAAGGAATTTGGGAAATATTGAGAAATTTAGGGAAATGGCCAGAAATGAGGCTGGAAAAAGAGTTTGGGGCCAGGATAGAAAGGGCCTTGACCACCATGATCAGGAGTTAAGATTTATCTTGAAGGTGTCAATTTCATTTTAACCTAAGGGAATAATGTTAGTTTTAATGTCTGTCCTCAATAGGGGTGTGCTATAGACTGAACTGTATTCCCCCGCAAATTATATGTTGAAGCCCTAACCACCAATGTGATTGTATTTGTAGTAAGGAAGTAATTAAAGTTAAATGAGGTCATAAGGGTGGGATCCCAATCTGAGAGCGTTGGTGTTCTTATAAGAAGAGAACAGAGAGCTTCTTCCCTCTCTCTGTCTGTCTCTCTGTTTCTGTCTCTCTCTGTTTCTCTCTCTGCCTCTCTCTCACTCCATCACGTTAAGGACACTGTGAGAAGGTAGCCATCTGCAAGCCAGGAAGAAGGTTGCCAGAACCCAACCATGCTGGCACTATGTTCTCAGACTTATAGATTCCAGAACTATGAGAAAATAAATTCCTGTTATTTAAACCATCCTGTTTATGGTATTTTGTTGTGTCAGCCTGAATAGACTAAGACAGGGCACTACTGACATTGGTTGGAATAATCCTTCGCTACACAGGACTATTCTG
Source organism: Balaenoptera ricei (assembly GCF_028023285.1). Classification (NCBI taxonomy): domain Eukaryota; kingdom Metazoa; phylum Chordata; class Mammalia; order Artiodactyla; family Balaenopteridae; genus Balaenoptera; species Balaenoptera ricei. The sequence goes on from NC_082645.1 coordinate 92,401,492, forward strand.
TTCATTGCAGGATATTTAGTATCTCTGGTCCCCAGCTATGAGATACTAGTAGTGCTACTCTGTCACTATGACAACCAAACAATGTGCCTACACATCTCTAAGTGCCCCGTAGTGCAGAACAACACTGTTCCCGGTAGAAAACCACAAAAGGAAGCTATTAAGAAGACTACTATAATTAAAATAGGGTTCATCATATTTCTTGATCTCTTAGCAACTGTGGCAGAGGGCTTTTACTTATCAAGAGTAAGACAATGTGATATAATAAAGAAAGAACAACCTTGATATTCTTCCCAAGAATCTACAGGGTCGGGAGGGGGACTTCGGTTTTGAGAAAGCAAAGGTGATCCCTTGTCTTGCTACCAAATGACTAATGCATTATATACCACAGTGAAAAAACAAACTAAACAACAACAACAAGCACTTTGCCTCCTGAGATAAATCAAATCAAAACAAAACAAAACAAAATAAGCGAACACTCTGTTTAGCACTAGTCTTCAAAATAAATGAAGTCTTGAGTCCTTTCTATTAAGTTGCTCACTCTTTAGGAAAAAGTTATTCTTTTTTTTTTTTAACATCTTTATTGGAGTATAATTGTTTTACAGTGGTTTGTTAGTTTCTGCTTTATAACAAAGTGAATCAGTTATACATATACATATATCCCTATATCTCTTCCCTCTTGCATCTCCCTCCCTCCCACCCTCCCTATCCCACCCCTCTGGGTGGTCACAAAGAACCGAGCTGATCTCTCTGTGCTACGCAGCTGCTTTCCACTAGCTATCTAGTTTACATTTGGTAGTGTATATATGTCCATGCCACTGTCTCACTTTGTCCCAGCTTACCCTTCCCCCTCCCCGTATCCTCAAGTCCATTCTCTAGTAGGTCTGCGTCTTTATTCCCGTCTTACCCCTAGGTTCTTCGTGACCATAAGGAAAAAGTTATTCTTGATTTTGGCAATACTGAACCTGTCAGATATGCGATACCTTGAAGATACAATCATTGTGTAAGGAAATTGCTGTTTTTCTCACTCTGAAAAGACTAAAGGTAACCTTAGTAATATTCCTTTTCAGATTCTTTTCCATTACAGGTTATTAAAAGATAACAAATATAGTTCCCTATGCTATACAGTTGGTCCTTGTTGTTTATTTTATGTATAGTAGTGTGTATCTGTTAATCCCAAACTCCTAATTTATATCTCCCACCCATCCCCTTTGGTAGTCATAAGTTTGTTTTCTATGTCTGTGAGTCGATTTCTGTTTTGTAAATAAGTTCATTTGTGTCACTTTTTTTTAGATTCCACATATAAGTGACATCAGATATTTGTCTTTCTCTGTCTGACTTACTTCACTTAATACGATAATCTCTAGGTCCATCCATGTTGCTGCAAATGGCATTATTTCATTCTTTTTTATGGCTGAATGATAGTCCATTGGTGAGGTTTGTTTGTTTGTTTTAATACCTGCTGTGTCTTTTATTTGGAGAACACAGTTTTTTGTTTTTGTTTTTGGAAATCTTTTTAAAACTCTGCAAGTAAAAATACTTTAAAACATTTCAGCCACAACTGATATTCCATCATGCTTCTTTAGTTAATTAGAGGAGATTATTTTCTGTTTCTCATTATCATAGATTTTTCTCTTTGTAGACTTGATATAAATGAAATCAAACACCATGATTCTTCTGAGTCTGGCTTTTTCTCATTCAACATGCTTTTGAGACTCATCCATATTGGTGTGTGTATCAGTAGTTTCACTCCTTTTTATTGCTGAGTAGTATTCCAATGTGTAGATATAACCATTTGTTTTTCTGTTCTGTTGATGGATATGTGGTTGTTCCCAATTTTTAACTGTTAGGAATTAGTGTACTAAGAACATTTTTGTTCATGTCTTTTTGTGAATATAAGCTTTCATTCTTACCTAGAAGTGGAATTGTTACGTCATAAAGTAGGTGTACATTTAAGTTTATAGGAAACTGAAAAAGTTTTCAAAGTTTTTATAAAATTTTATAGTCCACCAACAATAAAAGAGAGTTTCAGGTGCTTCACATTCTTGCCTTATGTTGTCAGTCTTTTAAAATGTTAGCCATTCTAAGTGATTGTGAAACAGTATCTCTTTTTGACTTTAATTTGCATTTCCATGATGACCAATGTTGTTCAACACCTTTACTTGTGCCTTTCATACGTCTCTCTTTGTCTACTCATTTTTATTGGGCTATTTGTCTTTATATCATTGATTTGTAAAGAGTTATTTATATTTCTGGATACAAGTTATTTTTTCAGATATTTTAAGTATTTTTTCCCCCAGATGGTGACTTGCCTTTCATTCTCTTAATGGTATCTTTTGATGAACAGGCATTTTTAACTTTGATGGAATCCAATTTATCAATGTTTGCCTCTTATGTAAAATGCCTTTTGTGTCCTAAGAAATCTTTGACTAGCCCCAAATTATGAAGATAGTCTCTCATGAGTTCTTCTAGAAGTTTCACAGGTTTTACTTTTACACTTAGATCTGTAATCATCTCAAATTATTTCTTTTGGTATGGAGTAAAGTAAGGGTTGAGTTTGCTGTAGATTGAGTTCTCCATGAAACATTTTCACATGCAGGAGGTTTATTAGTGCCTTATCTCAGGAAAAATACCTGTAAAAGGTGAAGGAAGCAGGATTGGGCAAAGGGAGAAATTGAACTGTGATGCAAAAGGGGCCTCAGCTAATCCTACGAGGAGCTTGGGATTTAGGATGGTTCTTTAGCACTGTCCCCGATGATGTAGGAGGGCTGGCCATTGTACCTCTACATTAACCAGTTATTGGATGCCAGCTCTCACCAGGAAGAAGCTGTAACATTGGTTAGTTACAATTTCTGGAGAACAAGGGACTCAGCTGTGAGCCATCAACAGCCAACACTCCAGTGGCAGAGAAAATGAGTCTGAAGGAGGAAACTGCATGGTACACCATAGCAGCCATTACAAGGTTCTTTTTGTTTTATTTTCTATACAGATACTCAATTTTCCTCTCACTATTTGTTAAAAAGACTTTTCTTTCTCCCATTGAATTGACTCAGTGCCTTGGTCAAAAATTAATCATGTGGGTCAATGCCTCTACTCTATATTGTTTCATTGATTTATTTGTCTATCCTTGTCATGATACTACACTGTCTTGGTAACTATAGTTTGACAATAATTGCTGACATTGGGTAGTGTAAGTCTTCCAAACTGTCAAATTTGTTCATTTTCAAAATTGTTTTGGCTCTTCTTGACCATTAGTGTTTTCAGAAAAAAATAGGATCAGCTTGAATTTCTTCAAAAAACTTTGCTAAATTTGTTTGAGATTGTATTGAATCTGTAGATAAATTTGGGGAGAATGGATATCTTAACAATATTGAATCCTTCGATAATAAACACCATATATTTCTTCCTCTGTGTTTTCTTTAATTTTTCTCAGGAATCTTTTGTAATTTATAATATGTAGGTCTTACATATCTTTCATTGGTTTAATTTTCAGATATTTTATTTTTTAGATGCTATTATAAATTGCACTTTAAAATTAATTTAATTTTCCAATTGTTTATTGCTAGTATATAGAAATAAAATAGATTTGCAAATTGGTCATGTACTATAATACCTTAAGTTTAATTGCTAGTTCCAGCGGTTTTTCATAAATTTCAAAATGTTTTAAGTGCACAAATATGCCTATAATTATGTAATCTGTAAATAGGGACAGTTTTACTTTTTCCTTTCCCATCTTTATGCTTTTTATTTCTTTTTCTTTTCTTATTGCACTAGACTAGACTTCAGCACTATGTTTAATAGAAGTGGTAAGAGTATACATCCTTGCCTTGTTCTGGATCATAGAGAAAGCTTGTTTTTTGTTTTATGCTATGTGATATTACCTATAGGTTTCTGTATATAACCTTTATCACACTGAAAAATTTCGCTTCTATTCCTCTTTGGTTGAGAATTTCTATTATGAGTAGACAATGAATTTTATCAAATGCTTTTCTGCATTTTTTAAGATAATTATTTTTACCCTTTAGTCTATTAGTGTCGAGCATTGATGTTTCAAATAATAAACTAACTTTACATTTCTGGAATAAAACCCTCTTTGGCATGCTTTTTATGCATTGCTGGATTGAATTTGCTAAACTAGTTTAGTTTAGTTTAGTTTAGTTTGCTAAACTAAAATTTTTTTAGTTTATTCTTATCTATGCTTTTGTGGGATATTGGTCTGTAACTTTAAGAAATATTTTTGTCATGTATTGTTGTTGGGGTTATGCTAGCATCATAAAAATGGTGAACGTCCACTTCTAGTTTCTGAGTTTCCTTCTTAAAATTTTTGACAGAATAAACTGATAGAACCTGGAATTTCTTTGTGGGAATATTTTGATTGCAAATTCAATTTATTTACCAGATAAAGAGTGATTTGATCTTCTGTGGTTTTTGTGACGGTTTTTAGAAGTTGTATTTTTTAAGGAATTTGCCCAGTTCATCTAATTTGTGTTGGAAGATAATTATCCATGTATCTGTCAAATTTCTACATGTTTTGTGAGCAGAAGTATAGACAGATTTTGTTCCAGACTATCTTTTCAAGATATTTGTATAGCAAATAGCCTTGAATGGTAAGAGGTTGTTTCTCTGTCTGGAATAGAGGGCAGGTTTGTTTGCCACCCAGTATAATAAAGATAATGTCAGGGACTTCCCTGGTGGCGCAGTGGTTAAGAATCCGTCTGCCAGTGCAGGGGACACGGGTTCAAGCCCTGGTCCGGGAAGATCCCACATGCCGCGGAGCAACTAAGCCCGTGTGCCACAACTACTGAGCCTGCGTTCTAGAGCCTGCGAGCCACAACTACTGAGCCCACGTGCCACAACTACTGAAGCCCGCACGCCTAGAGCCTGTGCTCCACAACAAGAGAAGCCACTGCAATGAGAAGCCAGTGCACCGCAACAAAGAGTAGCCCCCGCTCAATGCAACTAGAGAAAGCCCGCGCACAGCAATGAAGACCCAATGCAGTCAATAAATAAATTAATTAATTTAAAAAAATAAATAAATAAAGATAATGTCTTCTTCTGGGCAAAAGTCAGGCAGGTTTGCTCCTTATCAATGATTGGGGTTTCCTAACCTTGGGATTCCTCAGTTGTGACACAAACCAACCACGTGTGCAGCATCTACCCAAATTGCTCGTGTCACCCAGTGGAACTTGGGGATCGAGGGAGAACCTACTCAAACCTGAAGCTCACATGTCTTGCTGTGTTATGAGGAATAACGTCCTTTGTCTCTGACGTAAGAGTTTCGTGTCTTCTGCCAGCTACATGAAACTGGCAGGCCAACTCATTAGCTTGCAAATATAGTAAAATCTTCACAGTTCTTGACAATTCAAGATATTGCCCCTTTCATTCATGTTACCATTCTTCTCTCTCTCTCTCCTTCTGTGTATTTGTGTGTGTGTGTGTGTGTCTTTTGATCAATCTTGCTAGGAGTTTATCAATTTTATTAATTTTTTTAAATGACAATTTTGACTTCATTGATTTTCTCTATTTTTTGGTCTTTTTTATTTAATTTCTACTCATATATATTATGTCCTTTCTTGTACTTATTTTGACTTTAATGTTTTCTTCTTGTTCTAGTTCCTTAAGAGGAAACTTAGATGATCAATTTTTTTACATCATTTTAATTTCCTAATAAAGGCTTTTAAAGTAATAAATTGCATTCTAGATTGATTTATGTAACTCACAAATTTTAATATGTGGTATTTTCATTACCATTCAGTTAAAAATATTTTCTAATTTCCTTTGTGATTTCTTCTTTGACCCATGGGTTATTTAGATGTGTATATCTAACTTTCCAAATATTTGAAGATTTCCTACATGTCTTATTATGATCAATTTCTAATTTAATATTATTATGGTCAGAGGACATACTGTGTACATCTACTTTGGTGAATGCTCCACGTGCATTTGAAAAGAATGTATCTTTTGGGTATTACAGTTATTATGTATCTTGTTCTAAAATATCAATTAGTTATGGGACCGACAGCAGTTTTCACATTTTCTATATTACCACAGATTTTTGTCTATCAATTTTATCAGTTACTGAGATAAAGGTGTTAAATTTTCCTATTTCTGCCTTTTTAAATATAGGTAGATTTTTCTATTTTCCTCTTTGATTCTCTTGGTTTTTGGTCCATGTATTTTGAAACTATTTTATTAGGTGCATGCACATTTAGAGGATTATTAAGTCTTCTTGATGACTTGACACTTTTATCATTAAATATTGTCTCTCTTGAACTCTGGTATCATCCTTAATCTTGAAATCTATTTTGTCTGATGTGATTATTAGCCAAACAACCCTTCTTATGCTTAATGTTTGCATTTTTATCTGATAGCAGACTTTTACTTTTCACCTATCTTTGTCTTTATATTTAAAGTAGATTTCTTGCAAACAGCATAGGGTTGTATCTTGTACTTTTAATCCAGTCTGACAATTTTGTCTTTTAATGGGATTGTTTAATTTAAAATTAATATAATTATTGATATGGTTGGATCTGAATCTACCATATTGCTATTTGTTTCTGATTGTCCCATCTACTCTTTGTTTCTCTGTTCATTCTTTGCTGACTCCCATTGGCTGAATTGAATATGATTTTTTTACTTAAATTTATCCCCTCTATTGACTTCTTAGCTGTGCCTTTTTGACTGTTTGCTCTAGATATTACAGTATGCATCTTTAACTTTACATAGTCTATCTTCAAACAATATTTAAATTATATCATACACAGGGTAAAGAACCCTACGATCGTATAAAGAAGCTTATCCTCCCCCAATCCTTTGTGTTCTTATGGTTATAAATTTTACTCTTACAAATGCTCTAAGTCCCAAAATACATTGTTATTACTTTTGCTTTAGACAGTCAATAGTAATGTATGGATATATATGTGTGTGTGTGTGTGTGTGTGTGTGTGTGTGTGTATGTATATATATATATATATATATTAATTGATAGAACAATCTCAACATGTTTACCATTTCAGCTGCTCCTTATTCTTCCCTATGGTTCCCCAGAGGTGATTTCTCTCAATTCTCCTGCCCTATTCCCAGCCTCCTGAATACTAACCCCAGGAACTTAGTGAAGGACTGGGGGAAAGAGTGGCTAAATTAGTGCAGACTTGTTCTGTGGGACCCTTGGGTTTCAAATCCACTATGTCAGTCTACATATGGCCATTAAAAGCTTGTTTAGATTTTACCTGGTTTTTCCTTACCCCTGCCTATATCAGATTTTCCCTCTTTCACCGCTCTGCCAGGGATAAACACAGCCACGGCTCTCTTTTCTCCTAGGAAGGGCTGTCACTTTCTGGAACTTAATTCATTTAGATTTCTGTGTGTCCTTAGCTCTGACAGATTAAGAAGAAAACCCACAAATATGATTTAGTAACTTCTCTGGAGTGTTCTTGTTGCTAGGATGAAAGAAACAGTTTCTCGTGACTTCTTACAGACTTCTTATAAGAAATGGAAGTCACCCACTGTCTTTTAAAATTTATTTGTGGAACTCAGTCCCTCCATGAAAGTTAGTATGAGCCCTGTGACTTTTCTGATCACTTTTGGTTAATAAAAAGGTCTTATAGTGAGCAATTCAAATGTTCATTCCAATATAATAAGAAATACTTAAAATTTCATTTAAGTTTCTCCCATTTCTCAGTTCCGGATCACTGCAGGCTGGAGAGGCAGGTGATGGGGCAGAAGGGCATCACTGGCATTCTCTGACCTTCCTCCTTTCTTACTAATCTGCTTTCAGACTCCTTCAAGGTGGGAAGAGTGGGGAGAGGGAAGAGTGAGGTAGCAGAAATGCCTCACTGGACTAATATCACTTCTGACTGTGGTAGACTTTTTAAACTCACTCTTCTCTGATATCTTTTGTGGATTCTTGGAGACCTGTGTCCATCTCTCTCATGACCAGGGAATCTCTCACCTGACCAACCCTTCCATGAAGGTAATCCATCTCTATTCCAACTGGTCTTTTATGTTCTCCTCAGCCCTTATGAACTTTGGCTTCAGTTCTGCTGGGATTTTTTCTTCCAGGCATTCCTCTTGAGCAAAACCTAAGACATTTCACGTTGTCCTTGCTTGGGGTCCTCATCCAGTCTGGAGGAACCACACATCCTTTTCCCAACTCAGGGAGTACATGCTCCCCTGCAGCCATCTCTTTGTTTACCATCTAAGCAGCTAGATGCACATTTCTTATTCTTTAGGTTTTCTAGGTGGACTACATGGCCACATATGAAACTCTCTGGGCAATCATCTTGAAGTCTCTTCCTTTGACATGAAATGAAGAGTAAGGAATCCCAGGAGACCCCCATAGGATTTATAACCTATGACTACAGTCTCCAAAATGATTGCTAATCTCAAAATCCCAAACCCTTTATATCCTCTCTATTGGTGAGAAGCTTAAGGTCACAAAACTGGCTTTTCATCTGCTTTAGAAATTATATGCTCTTCTATTATATGCTCAGTTATATGCACTTTAGAATGTAACATCTTGATGCCTCAGCGGAAACTTGCATTAAAGAAAATCTGGTTCCACTTGCAATCATAAAAAATTGAAAATTACCCCAAATCCAGCAATGTGGGATTAGTTAAATAATTTGGGGTACAGTGATGCAATGGAATATTCTACAGCCCCCTCACAAAAAAAGAATGAGGATGCTCTTTATTTGTTGATTTGAAATGATCCCTAAAATACAGTATTAAGGGAAAAAAGCAACGGTGTGTAGACACTGGATACAATTACTATTTTAATTTATTTATTATCTTTTTATTTTTTTAACACCTTTATTGGAGTATAATTGCTCTACAACGGTGTGTTAGTTTCTGCTTTATAACAAAGTGAATCAGCCATACATCAGGATACATATATCCCCAAGTCTCCTCCCTCTCACGTCTCCCTCACACCCTCCCTATCCCATCCCTCTAGGTGGTCACAAAGCACCGAGCTGATCTCCCTGTGCTATGTGGCTGCTTCCCAGTAGCTATCGATTTTATATTTGGTAGTGTATATATGTCCATGCCACTCTCTCACTTCCGCCCAGCTTACCCTTCCCCCTCCTTGTGTCCTCAAGTCCATTTTCTACGTCTGCATCTTTATTCCTCTCCCGCCCCTAGGTTCTTTAGAACAATTTTTTTTCTTATTGTTTCCATATATACATGTTAGCATATGGTATTTGTTTTTCTCTTTCAGAATTACTTCACTCTGTATGACAGACACTAGGTCCATCCTCCTCACTACAAATAACTCAATTTCATTTCTTTTTATGGCTGAGTAATATTCCATTGTATATATGTGCCACATCTTCTTTATCCATTCATCTGTCAATGGACACTTAGGTTGCTTTCATGTCCTGGCTATTGTAAATAGTGCTGCAATGAACATTGTGGTACATGACACTTTTTGAATTATGGGTTTAGCAGGGTATATGCCCAGTAGTGAGATTGCTGGGTCGTATAATAGTTCTATTTTCAGTTTTATAAGGACCCTCCATACTGTTCTCCACAGTGGCTGTATCAATTTACATTTCCACAAACAGTGCAAGAGGGTTCCCTTTTCTCCACACCCTCTCCAGCATTTATTGTTTGTAGATTTTTTGGTGATGCCCATTCTGACTGGTGTGAGGTGATACCTCATTGTAGTTTTGATTTGCATTTCTCTAATAATTAGTGATGTTGAGCATCCTTTCATATGTTTGTTGGCGATCTGTATATCTTCTTTGGAGAAATGTCTGTTTAGGTCTTCTGCCCATTTTTGGATTGGATTGTTTTTTTCTTTCATATTGAGCTGCATGAGCTGCTTATAAATTTTGGAGATTAATCCTTTGTCAGTTGCTACGTTTGCAAATATTTTCTTCCATTTGGAGGGCTGTCTTTCGTCTTGTTTAAGTTTTCCCTTGCTGTGCAAAAGTTTTTAAGTTTCATTAGGTCTCATTTGTTTATTTTTGTTTGTATTTCCATTTCTCTAGGAGGTGAGTCAAAAAGGATCTTGCTGTGATTTATGTCATAGAGCATTCTGCCTGTGTTTTCCTCTAAGAGTTTTATAGTGTCTGGCCTTACATTTAGGTCTTTAATCCATTTTGAGTTTATTTTTGTGTATGGTGTTAGGGAGTGTTCTAATTTCATTCTTTTACATGTAGCTGTCCAGTTTACCCAGCACCACTTATTGAAGAGGCTGTCTTTTCTCCATTGTATAGTCTCGCCTCCTTCACCAAAGATAAGGTGACCATATGTGTGTGGGTTTATCTCTGGGATGTCTATCATGTTCCATTGATCTATATTTCTGTTTATGTGCCAGTACCATACTGTCTTGATTACTGTAGCTTTGTAGTATAGTCTGAAGTCAGGGATCCCGATTCCTCCAGCTCCATTTTTCTTTCTCAAGATTTCTCTGGCTATTTGGGCTCTTTTGTGTTTCCTTACAAACTGTGAAATTTTTTGTTCTGGTTCTGTGAAAAATGCCATTGGTAGTTTGGTAGGGATTGCATTGAATCCGTAGATTGCTTTGGGTAGTAGAGTCATTTTCACAATGTTGATTCTTGCAATCCAAGAACATGGTATAATTTTCTGCATACAGGTCTTTTGTCTCCTTAAGTAGGTTTATTCCTAAGTATTTTATTCTTTTTGTTGCAATGGTAAATGGGAGTGTTTCCTTAATTTCTCTTTCAGATTTTTCATCATTAGTGTATAGGAATGCAAGAGATTTCTGTGAATTAACTTTGTATCCTGCTACTTTACCAAATTTATTGATTAGCTCTAGTAGTTTTCTGGTAACATCTTTAGGATTCTCTATGTATAGTATCATGTCATCTGCAAATAGTGACAGCTTTACTTCTTCTTTTCTGATTTGGATTCCTTTAATTTCTTTTTCTTCTCTGATTGCTGTGGCTAAAAATTCCAAATCTATGTTGAATGATACTGGTGGGAGTGGGCAACCTTGTCTTGTTTCTGATCTTAGTGGAAATGCTTTCAGTTTTTCACCATTCAGAACTATGTTGCCTCTGGGTTTGTCATATATGGCCTTTATTATGTTGAGGTAAGTTCCCTCTATGCCTACTTTCTGGAGGATTTTTATCATAAATGGGTGTTGAATTTTGTCGAAAGCTTTTTCTGCATCTATTGAGATGGTCATATGGTTTTTCTCCTTCAGTTTGTTAATATGGTTTATCACATTGATTGATTTATGTATATTGAAGAATACTTGCATTCCTGGGATAAACCCCACTTGACCATGGTGTATGATCCTTTTAATGTGCTGTTGGATTCTGTTTGCTAGTATTTTGTTGAGGATTTTTCATCTATGTTCATCAGTGATATTGGCCTGTAGTTTTCTTTCTTTGTGGCATCTTTGTCTGGTTTTGCTATCAGGGTGATGGTGGCCTCGTAGAATGAGTTTGGGAGTGTTCCTCCCTCTGCTATATTTTGGAAGAGTTTGAGAAGGATAGGTGCTAACTCTTCTCTAAATGTTTCATAGAATTCGACTGTGAAGCCATCTGGTCCTGGGCTTTTGTTTGTTGGTAGATTTTTAATCAGAGTCTCAATTTCAGTGCTTGTAATTGGTCTGTTTATATTTTCTATTTCTTTCTGGTTCAGTTTTGGAAAGTTGTGCTTTTCTAAGAATTTGTCCATTTCTTCCAGGTTGTCCATTTTACTGGCATATAGTTGCTCGTAGTAATCTCTCATGATCCTTTGTATTTTTACAGTGTCAGTTATTACTTCTCCTTTTTCATTTCTAATTCTATTGATAAGAGTCTTCTCCCTGTTTTTCTTGATGAGTCTGGCTAATGGTTTATCAATTTTGTTTATCTTCTCAAAGAACCAGCTTTTAGTTTTATTGATCTTTGCTATCATTTCCTTCATTTCTTTTTCATTGATTTCTGATCTGATCTTTATGATTTCTTTCCTTCTGCTAACTTTGGGGGTTTTTTGTTCTTCTTTCTCTAATTGCTTTAGGTGTAAAGTTAGGTTGTTTATTTGAGATGTTTCTTGTTTCTTGAGGTAGGATTGTATTGCTATAAACTTCCCTCTTAGAACTGCTTTTTCTGCATCCCATAGGTTTTGGGTCGCCGTGTTTTCATTGTCATTTGTTTCTAAGTATTTTTTGATTTCCTCTTTGACTTCTTCAGTGATCTCTTGGTTATTTAGTAGTGTATTGTTTAGCCTTCATGTGTTTGTATTTTTTACAGTTTTTTTCCTGTAATTGATATCTTGTCTTAGAGCATTGTAGTCGGAAAAGATGCTTGATGCAATTGCAATTTTCTTAAATTCACCAAGGCTTGATTTATGACCCAAGATATGATCTATCCTGGAGAATGTTCCATGAGCACTTGAGAAGAAAGTGTATTCTGTTGTTTTGGGATGGAATGTCCTACAAATATCAATTAAATCCATCTTGTTTAATGTATCACTTAAAGCTTGTGTTTCCTTATTTATTTTCATTTTGGATGATCTGTCCATTGGTGAAAGTGGGGTGTTAAAGTCTCCTACTCTGATTGTGTTACTGTCGATTTCCCCTTTTATGGCTGTTAGCATTTGCCTTATGTATTGAGGTGCTCCTATGTTAGGTGCATAAATATTTACAGTTGTTATATCTTCTTCTTGGATTGATCCCTTGATCATTATGTAGTGTCCTTCTTATTCTCTTGTAATAGTTTTAAAGTCTATTTTGTGTGATATGAAAATTGCTACTCCAGCTTTCTTTTGATTTCCATTTGCATGGAATATCTTTTTCCATCCCCTCACTTTCAGTCTGTATGTGTCCCTAGGTCTGAACTGGGTCTCTTGTAGACAGCATATATATGGGTCTTGCTTTTGTATCCATTCAGCCAATCTGTGTTTTTGGTTGGAGCATTTAACCCATTTAGATTTAAGGTAGTTTTTGATGTGTATGTTCCTATTACCATTTTCTTAATTGTTTTGGGTTTGTTATTGTAGGTCTTTTCCTTCTCTTGTGTCTCCTGCCTAGAGAAGTTCCTTTAGCATTTGTTGTAAAGCTGGTTTGGTGTTGCTGAATTCTCTTAATATTTGCTTCTCTGTAAAGGTTTTAATTTCTCCATTGAATCTGAATGAGATCTTTGCTGGGTAGAGTAATCTTGGTTGTAGGTTTTTCCCATTCATCACTCTAAATATGTCCTGCCACTCCCTTCTGGCTTGCAGAGTTTCTGCTGAAAGATCAGCTGTTGACCTTATGGGGATTCCCTTGTATGTTCATTGTTGCTTTTCCCTTGCTGGTTTTAATATTTTTTCTTTGTATTTAATTTTTGATAGTTTGATTAATATGTGTCTTGGCGTGTTTCTCCTTGGATTTATCCTGTATGGGACTCTCTGTGCTTCCTGGACTTGATTGACTATTTCCTTTCCCATATTAGGGAAGTTCTCAACTATAATCTCTTCAAATATTTTCTCAGTCCCTTTCTTTTTCCCTTCTTCTTCTGAGACCCCTATAATGCGAATGTTTGTGCATTGAATGTTGTCCCAGAGGTCTCTGAGACCCTCCTCAAGTCTTTTCATTCTTTTTTCTTTATTCTGCTCTGCGGTAGTTATTTCCACTATTTTATCTTCTAGGTCACTTATCCGTTATTCTGCCTCATTTATTCTGCCATTGATTCCTTCTAGAGAAGTTTTAATTTCATTTGTTGTGTTGTTCATCATTGTTTGTTTGCTCTTTAGTTCTTCTAGGTCCTTGTTAAACTTTTCTGGTACTTTCTCCATTCTATTTCCAAGATTTTGGATCATCTTTACTATCATTACTCTGAATTCTTTTTCAGGTAGACTGCCTTTTTCCTCTTCATTTGTTTGGTCTGGTGGGTTTTTGCCTTGCTCCTTCATCTGCTGTGTGTTTCTCTGTCTTCTCATTTTGCTTAACTTACTGTGTTAGGAGTCTCCTTTTCACAGGTTGCAGGTTCATAGTTCCCGGTGTTTTTGGTGTCTGCCCTCAGTGGCTAAGATTGGTTCAGTGGTTGTGTAGGCTTCCTGGTGGAGGGGACTGGTGCCTGTGTTCTGGTGGATAAGGCTGGATCTTGTCTTTCTGGTGGGCAGGACCACGTCCAGTGGTGTGTTTTGGGGTGTCTGTGACCTTATTATGATTTTAAGCAGCCTCTCTGCTGATGGGTGGGGCTGTGTTCCTGTCTGGCTAGTTGTTTGGCATAGGGGTGTAGCACTGTAGCTTGCTGTTCATTGAGTGGAGCTGGGTCTTAATGTTGAGATGGAGGTCTCTGGGGGAGCTTTCACTGTTTGACATTATGTGGAGTTAGGAGTTCTCTGGTGAACCAATATCCTGAACTTGGCTCTCCCACCTCAGAGGCACAGGCCTGACACCCGCCCAGAGCACCAAGACCCTGTCAGCCACGTGGCTCAGAAGAAATGGGAGAAAAAAAAGAAAGAAAGAAAAAATAAAATAAAATAAAAAGGTATTAAAATAAAAAATAAAAAAATTATTAAAAATTAAAACGTAATTTTAAAAAAAGAAAGTAAGAAAGAAGAGAACAGCCAAAGCATAAAACAAATCCACCAATGATAACAAGCACTAAAAACTATACCAAAAAAAAAAAAAAAAAAAAAAGGACAGACAGAACCCTAGGACAAATGGTAAAAACAAACCTATACAAAGTCACACAAAGAAGCATACACATACACACTCACAAAACGAGAAAAAGGAAAAAAATATATAAAAAAAGGAAGAGCAACCAAATCAATAAACAAATCTACCAATGAAAATAAACTCTAAATACTAAACTAAGATAAACCTAAAACCAGAAAAATTATTTGCAGAAAGCAAACCCCATGTGTATAGTTGTTCCCAAAGTCCACCCCCTCAACTTGGGCTGATTTGTCATCTATTCAGGTATTCCACAGATGCAGGGTATATCAAGTTGATTGTGGAGATTTAATCTGCTGCTCCTGAGGCTGCTGAGAGAGATTTCCCTTTCTCTTCTTTGTTTGCACAGCTCCTGGGGTTCAGCTTTGGATTTGGCCCCGCCTCTGCGTGTAGGTTGCCTGATGCCACCTGTTCTTCACTCAGCCAGGACGGGGTTAAAGGAGCAGCTGATTCGGGGGCTCTGGCTCACTCAGGCTGGGGGGAGGGAGGGGTACGGATGTGGGGTGAGCCTGCGGCGGAAGAGGCCAGTGTGATGTTGCACCAGCCTGAGGCACGCCATGTGTTCTCCCGGGGAAGTTGCCCCTGGATCACAGGACCCTGGCAGTGGCGGGCTGCACAGGCTCCCGGGAGGGGAGGTGTGGAGAGTGACCTGTGCTCGCACACAGGCTTCTTGGTGGCGGCAGCAGCAGCCTTAGTGTCTCATGCCTGTCTCTGGGGTCTGCGCTGATAGCCGCAGCTCGTGCCCGTCTCTGGAGCGCGTTTAGGCGGTGCTCTGAATCCCCTCTCCTCGAGCACCCCGAAACAATGGTCTCTTGCCTCTTAGGCAGTTCCAGACTTTTTCCCTGACTGCCTCCCGGCTAGCTGTGGTGCACTAACCCCCTTCAGGCTGTGTTCACGCAGCCAACCCCAGTCCTCTCCCTGGGATCCGACCTCCGAAGCCCAAGCCTCAGCTCCCAGCCCCCGCCCGCCCCGGCGGGTGAGCAGACAAGCCTCTCGGGCTGGTGAGTGCTGGTCGGCACCGATCCTCTGTGCGGGAATCTCTCCGCTTTGCCCTCCGCACGCCTGTGGCTGCGCTCTCCTCCATGGCTCCGAAGCTTCCCACCTCCGCCACCCGCAGTCTCCACCCGTGAAAGGCCTTCCTAGTGTGTGGAAACCTTTTCTCCTTCACAGCTCCCTCCCACTGGTGCAGGCCCCGTCCCTATTCTTTGTCTCTGTTTTTTCTTTTTTCTTTTACCCTACCCAGGTACGTGGGGAGTTTCTTGCCTTTTGGGAAGTCTGAGGTCTTCTGCCAGCGTTCAGTAAGTGTTCTGTAGGAGTTGTTCCACATGTAGGTGTATTTCTCATGTATTTGTGGGGAGGAAGATGATCTCCACATCTTACTCTTCCGCCATCTTGAAGGTCTGCCCCCGCAATTACCATTTTTTAAAAGGTGGAAATAGATATGTTTTTGTTTGTGTTTAATAAAGAATCTTTAATAGGGTACCTAGGAAACTGGTTGCTTCTAAGGAAGGATATTTGGGAGCCAGGGATAGATTTTCATACTTTGTGAATTTTAAACCAAGTGAATATATAACTCTATTTAAAAAGAAGACACTACTGAAAAAAAAATGCTTGTGCAACAAGGATGTAAAAATTATAGCTGATTCTTTCAAAGAGCTTGGCTGTGAAGGGAAGAAGAGAAAAAGGCAGGAGCTAGATTGAGCTGGATGCAAAATTGAGGAGTGATGTTTTATTTTTTTGTAGCAGAGTCATGACTAGTCCATGATTTGTATAAGACCATGGTGGGGATCAGGACACGCTACTTCAAAATATGACACCTTGGCATATTCAATATTTTAAGCTAAAGGAGTTTGAGAAAATAGCAGAAGCTGTTTGACCTTCTCCCCTAAACAGGTCATAAAACCCTCATGTACCCCTAGAGAGGTACCCTCTCTAGACCCAGAGGAAAGGAACATCTTTATCTGTGAAGACAAATGGGTGCTGAGAAGAATCCTAACAAACAGTACTTGCTAAGTTTCCCCCAGTTTATTACCCACGTACCTATCATACTCTCTGACCTATCACCTTTCTGCATGACTGCCCACACTTCATCAAACCTAGCATAAAAATACTCAGATCTAACTATTTCTTCAGGTCTTCATTTCCTTATGAAGGTTCAAGTGTCACCAAAAACTTACATTAAATAAATTTGTATACTTTTCTCCTGTTAATCTGTCTTTGCTGGTATACTTTTCAGACCCAGCCAAGGACCCTGAGAGGGTGGAGGGAAACTTTTCCTCCCCTACAACTATCATATTGAGTTGTGACATTCTTCTCCCATCCAGGCATCTGTTGACATCCACTGATTTACAGGAGGCTGAGGATCCTCCTGGGAAACTGAGTTGTAACCACAATGGGGATTCAGACATATATAGACATACCTACCAGATGGGCTTTGATTGGAAGTGGGCAAGAAGAGCCTGCAATATTAGACAGCACTGCCCTGAGAGAGAACTCTAAGGACCTTTGTTCTGAGTATGTTCTTCACATAGGAAATAATGTGCATGGAGTCCCCTGGAGTTGTACAAGGCATCAGGAGAGTTGAGGGCACGCTTGCTTTTGGGCTTCTTAACAGGAATTAGGGCAGAGGGGTGGGAGCCATTACCTTCCCCTCTGCACACTGCAGTTGCCCAGGCACCATGAAATGTGACGGGGCTAGCATCCATACTGAGAACCTTGGTGGGCAGAGCCCTCAGCAGGACCCAACACCACAAGAAGGAGCCCTAGCTCAGATCGAGGGAGGCCAGCATTTGGGCATACTGCAGATTCAGCAGGAATCTTCATAGGCTGCCGAGCTCAAGGCAGCCGTGCCCAGAGCTCTCCAGTGGTGGGTGACAGACCCTCAACATAGTGACTGGCGGTGGTTTGAGAGAAGCAGGTCTCTAGCAAGGTGGCAGCAAGGAACAAACATAACTTTTTTCATGAACACGTGTAAGACCCTCTCCCTCCCCTTTGGGAATCTGATATACCTAGAGGCAGGGGTGGGTGGAGGCTGGGGTAGGATACTTGTTAAGGTGTAGGAAAACATTTGTAACTAGTGGGTTTTTTACCTGGTACAATTTAGATTTAATCTGGACTCTAATGAAGCCTAAGAGTATTTAGGTTGCTTTATTTTAAAGTGTATTTATAATTTGTGTGTGTGTGTGTGTGTGTAAGAGAGATGTATATGTTTATTATTGAGTAACTAAGAGGAAGAGCTTGAACATAAGAAGATATAAGTGGGGGAGGAAATAAACCGATTTGTTCAGGTTCTGGTCCCCAAAAGACTGGAGGTTAATGGTGGAGAAATAGGGTATGAGAAGGGCACTGTTTCTGTTTCTCCTGAGTCAGGAGGGGAGGCTTTGAGATGGAAATGGATTTGTCCGTGTGGACTGGACTTCTTCTGTGCAGTCAGAGGCTGTCTCATCTGCTGAGAGATGAGAAGGGCAAGAGTTGACTGGGCTTCTTGAGGAGAGCCATGAAGGCTTCACCATTCATTTAGGGGAACTGTGCTTGACTAGACAACTATAGAAGATTGCTGAGTGGTGCCAGGGGCCCCACTGGAGTTGAAGACCACGAATTTGAAGTGGCATAACTTTCCCTGACCCCCTCTGTCCCTGAGTTAGGTGCCCTCCTGTGGGATCCATGGCACACCGTAATTCCATCCTGATAATGCTTATCACATGATGGTGTGATTGTTGAACTTCCCCACACCATCAGCCATTATGCTCTGAGAAGGAGTAGACCTGCCTTCATTTACTGTTGTATTCTTCTGAGTCTAGTATAGATTCTTCTACTGTTTCTAGTGTATAGTGGGTGCTCAATATATACTGGCTGAATAGGCATCAGCAAGATGGCAGTTGTGAGATTTTTCCTATAGCTCTCAGAAACCAAGGTAGAGAAGCAAAGGAGGTAGATGAAATAAATGATTCAGAGTGATTAAGAGGTTTGCAGGGTGGGTGTAGCCTGGGGTAAAGATGTTAAGGGTGCTGACAAGAGCCTTGTTGACACAATGTTCCATGAGGGCTGGGTTAGATAGGATTTGAGAAGTGGTACATGCCAAGATGGGAAAGGTCTAGGGTGAGGCCATGGGAGTGGAGGGTTTATGGGAAGCATTAGGGTTGAGGCAGGGCTGGGATGTGACCTTGGCAGGCCCAAAAGTGCTTCTGGCCTTTAAGTTCTACTTCTCAGAGCATTCCTCACAATCCAGTGGGGAACTCCCATCACCAAGGATAAGGAGGGGAGGAAAGTTTAAATAACAAATAGATTCTACTTGGAAAATAGATTTGTGAGTGGGAGAAGAGAACAGACATTAGAACTTGGTTTTTAAATGACAATATTGACATTAAGTTCTTACAGATACTTTTTTCTTTAAAGCAGTTAAAATGAGATTTGCACAATCATGTGGTTGGAACTGTCACAGCTTTTGGTCACTATTCTGGTTTCAAAAGCAGAGGCCATACCCAAGTCATCTTTGTAGGTCCTGGGAGCCCTAAGGAAATACACCCCAAATGCGAGTACATTGATCAAAAATGATCAGTGACTAACATTAGACTGATAACATTTTAGAATGAATAAAGTTGACTAAATGGGTTTTAGATAGCTGAGTCAGTGTTAAAATCTATATATTTTTTCTTTTTCAAAATTTTATTGAAGTGTAGTTGATTTACAATGTTGTATTTAGTTTCTGCTGTACAGCAAAGTGACTCAGTTATACATATATATATTCTTTTCATATTCTTTTCCATTATGGTTTATCACAGGATATTGAATATAGTTCCCATGCTCTGCAGTAGGACCTTGTTGTTTATCCATCCTATATTTAATATTGATAGTTTGCATCTGCGAATCCCAAACTCCCAGTCCTTCCCTCCCCCACCCTACTTCCCCCTTGGCAACCACAAATCTGTTCTCTATGTCTGTCTGTAAGTCTGTTTTTGTTTCATAGGTGTGTTCATCTGTGTCGTATTTTAGATTCTACATATAAGTGATATCACATGGTATTTGTCTTTCTCTTTCTGACTGACAGTTTAGTATGATTATCTCTAGGTCCAACCCACAAATATTCCATGTACCACAGCCAGGTTGCCCCTGACCTGATGTTACATTGTAGGGAGACTGACTAAGTGGGCTGTGCCATTTCAACATGAAGAGACCCTGCACAGATACTAAGTACAGAAAGAAAGTGTGGGTGATGTGAAGATGTAAAGTATAAGACAACCTGAATCCAAATTATTGACAGCACACTTATTACTACAGAAAACTCATGAACAAAGTTCAGAAGAGAAATTGAAATTGTTCTTCTGGCCTGGGTACTTGGCTTGAAAGATTTGAGAGTAACACCTGAGTTTAACAGTAGTGTTGGGAATGGAGTCTACTTATTCATCAGGGAAGGAGTTCAATCACATATGCTCTCCAAAGTAGGCTGAGAGAATATACTCCTGTACCATATCATTGTACTTGATCTGCTAGTCACAGATTCTTAGAAGTAAGTCTATAATACATTAAATCTTCAACCCAAATGCCCAACTTCAGCATCATCATGGTAATAACTGCATGTTCCAAGTTTTTGGTACTTGATAGTACCTTTTTCCTACAATTGCAAAATACCTGTGGAAAGTGATTGCACTTCAAATATATCGGCTTAAAAAGAAATGGAAGAAGTCAGAGGTAGATCTGGGAAGCATTCAGATATTTGGAAAGCAATTTGTAAAATATTAGTGAAATTTGGTGACCAAAAATGAAATTTCAAGTTGCTGCTGAACCTCCTAGCATAAATCTAGAACACACTGAATAATAATCAGTTTTTCCCTTTCAGGGTAAAACTACAGCTTCAGAAGAAAGAAAGTTTTGGAGGTTCCTGGAAGTGACAATGAAAGAACTAAGCTAATCTGAAACCTTAAACTATAGGAAAGAGTGTGGATCTTGGCAAAGATGGGTTTGGTTCAAATCCCTGCCCTTAGTTGGGCAAATCCTGTTGCTCTTCTGACCTTCAATTTCTTCATGGGAAAACAGGGATAAAAGTAATTACCTTTTAGGGTTGGTGGGAAATTGAAATGAGGTATTATATAAGCAAGTACTTAAAGAACAGTCTATTGGGACATTACAGTTCCTTCCCTAATGATTCTCCTACTCTTTCACAGACTTGAATGAGCTCCTTACTTGAATGAGCTTCTTAGTGCCTATTCCTTCTTTCCCAGGATGGCCAGCTTCATGATAACTCCTTTCCAAGCAACATCGGAAGTTTCATCTCTTACCAGTAAAATTTGAACAGACATCGCAAAAGTCTGGGCTACTCCAGTTAAAGCTTGGATTTGGGCTTCACCTTGGCCGCGGTTACTTGAAGATACCATTAGCTAAATTAATCTCACTCAAATTCCTAACGAAGTGAGGCTTTTTCGTTGGTTTTCATCTAACCCTTCTATCTGTCCAAACATTCAGCAGACTGAAAAAAACACTGAGTGCTATCAGGAAAAATTGTGAAAAGCTATGAAATGAACCACAAAAGTTATGAGACATTTGCAGTGGAAAAATGAGACACTGTCTAGAGCACTGTTTTTGTTGTCTCTGGCTTTCACTGTCTTTGATCTGCTTTATAACTCTGTATGTTGTAGAAAATGAATAATAATCCAAATGATTCTTGTCCATAAAAAAGAAATGAACAGCATTCGGTGGAAAGCAAGTGACTAATTTTGCATCTATCTGTAACTTCATTTCAACATTCCTTATTGCCCACATATCTGTGGTTCTTTAAATTCTTCTTTAGACTGGTTGTAACATCTTATTGGGTCCCTCATAAATAAAATAAATTTTATTAACTAAAATCTTTGACCTGTGTTCACTGTATATTGATTAAAGTCTTGATTTTTACATTTGGAAAAAAAACTTTTTCCTTTTCTAGTGTCTAGTTTAGGGTGTCCCCAGCACTGGGCTGGAGGCATGGGAGATATGCCAACTGGATATACATAAGACAGTTGCAAACTACACATGAAAGAATGGGGCAAGTAGGTAGATTTTATAATAGGGACTTCAGATTGCCATTGGGTTTGAGAGAAAAAAAGAGATCAGGGTTGGAGTAACCAAAAAAGATTTCAGATAAAAGGTATGATTTCTGAGCTAGGACCTCAGAAAGCCTAGAGGAGATGGAGATAGAATCGGCTTTGAGAGTGGAAGACATGATTGAGATAATATATGGTGGAAATCAGCATGGCCTGTTCAGAGAGATTTGCTCTTTGACAAGGTCTGGATTGGAAAAATAATAACCAAAGATAAATTTTATTTGGCATTCACAACATTGAAGGTAACGGGTGCCAGAGGTTCTCAAACCTGACTACCCCTTAGAATCACCTGTGGACATGTAAAAATGCTGATACCTGGGCCCTATTATCAGAAATTCTAATATAATTGGTCTGGAGAGGGAGGTGCCAGGAAAAACTCCCCAGATGATTCTGAAATGAAATCAAGTTAGGGAAGTCCTGTGCTACTCGATTTACTTGTGCTCTCTGGTTTAATATAGCCCTCAGAGTGATCCCGTAAGGGAGGTATTTTCATCCTTGTTTTAGAGATGAGGAAACAAAAGTCCCAGAGAGACTAAGTGATTTGCTTAGAGACTAGATGCTAAGAGAATGAGGGAGAGCTTGATTAGGGGTGGGTGGTGTGTGGATAACTTTTATTTTATTTTTTTAAATAAATTTATTTACTTTATTTATTTATTTTTGGCTGCATTGGGTCTTCGTTGCTGGGCGCGGGCTTTCTCTAGCTGCAGCAAGCGGGGGCTACTCTTCGTTGTGGTGCGCAGGCTTCTCATTGCAGTGTCTTCTCTTGTTGCGGAGCACAGGCTCTAGGCACGCGGGCTCAGTAGTTGTGGCACACGGGCTTCATTGCTCTGCGGCATGTGGGATCTTCCTGGACCGGGGCTCGAACCCGTGTCCCCTGCCTTGGCAGGCAGATTCTTAACCACTGCGTCACCAGGGAAGTCCCCCACTGTGTAATTATGAAAATAGAATTCACTCATTCACCATATATTTACCAAATACCTACTATGTGCCAGGCTCTGTTTTAGGGACTGGGAACTAATGGGATGGTCAAAGTCCCTGATGAATGGAGAGAGAGCTGGCTATTCGGCTCTCTTAAAGAAGAGTGCTCCAGGCAGAGAAGAGCAAGGGCAGGAGGAACATGGCATTCCTCTAGGGTATTAAGGAGATGCTCATAGACGCTAATAGGACCCACAATAAACAAATACAGAGACAACAAAATGTGACTCACCTGGGGGTCTTGTTAAAACGGAGAGTGTGGGGCAGGGGCCTGAGCTTCTGCCTTTCTGACGGCGCCTGGGTCAGACAGTGCTCATGCTGTTGGTCCTCAGCCCACGTTTTGATTTTTGATTTTAGGTTTCAGATAGCATGGTCAACGAAGACCTCTGGGACAGTTTCCTTTTCTGTAATTGGGGTCAATAATTGATCCTACTACGTAAAGTTTGTGCATTAAAGCACAGTGTCTTAGGACTTAGTAATTACTCCATAAACTTTCCTTGTAACTCTCTAATTTTTTTTTTTAAAGAATTTCACTTTTATTTATTTATTTATTTTTCTAAAATTTATTTATGGCTGTGTTGGGTCTTCGTTTCTGTGCGAGGGCTTTCTCTAGTTGCGGCAAGTGGGGGCCACTCTTCATCGCGGTGCGCGGGCCTCTCATTATCGCGGCCTCTCTTGTTGCGGAGCACAGGCTCCAGACGCGCAGGCTCAGTAGTTGTGGCTCACGGGCCTAGTTGCTCCGCGGCATGTGGGATCTTCCCAGACCAGGGCTCGAACCCGTGTCCCCTGAATTGGCAGGCAGACTCTCAACCACTGTGCCACCAGGGAAGCCCCCTCACAACATATTCTTTAAAATTATTTGCAGGTTTCCACTAACAATTTGTATGTATTATTTGACTGTGCATTTCATGCACTTCTTATTTTTATTTACGTTTTTTTTCTTCAGAATAACTGCATGGGATTACATATCTGTTGAGGAGAAAAGCCTATTTAATCTTGCTTTTTATTTAAACTACCCATGCATCCCCGAGTCCATCTGGATCCCATTCTAATTAGCAGAAGCATGGAAAGAAAACACTCTTATCTCCTATGTTTCTCTCTCCCTCTGTGGACCTCACAGCTCCATGAAAACCCTTGCTTCAGAGTTAGGACTACCCAGGTGGCTGCCCTGTCCCTGCATTTGGGTGAGGGAAAAAATATCATGGGTGTTGCATTTTACCCCTCATTCCGAACACCATCAAAATTATTCAAGATTTCCAAATTGATGATATCCCCAGGGGATGAAGGAAGATCATTAACAATGAAGTTTCCATTAGGCAATGGAGGCATGATGTTGGAATTTTCTATACTCCCTACCTTCACTCTCTTCCCTTTCCTTCTTTAACCAACTCCAGTTGACTTTTGTCCCTATCACATGCCACGTGCTGGCTGAAATTGCTCTTTTCAAGGTCTCCATGAGCCTCTATCCTGCTGGATAAGATTGCTAGTTCTCAGTCCTCATCTGACTCGACCCCTTAGCAGCATTTGGCCCAGTGGGTAACTCTCATTTTTCTTAAAATGCTTTTCTCACTTGGCTTCTGGGACACAACAGTCTCTCAGTTTTCTACCTACCTCACTGGCTGTTCTTTCTTGACTTCCGTTGCTGGATTCTTCTCTTCTACCAAGATCTCTAAGTGTTAGACTGACTGACGCCTCAGTCTTTGTTCTTCTCTTCTCAGTCTACACTTGGACCGTAGAAGGGCTCCTCCGTGTGGCTTCAAACACCACCTCTTACAACCCGAAGAGTCACAAATGTATGCACTTCACTCCATCTTCCCTTTGAAGTCCAGCCTGCAGTAGCTGCTGCCCACTTATCAATCCCTTGGATGTCTAAGAAGCATTTCAAAAATATCAGCTCTGAATCGAAGTCTTGACTTTCCATCCCCTCCTCCTTCCACCACTCCTCCTTCGATTTCCCCATCTCATAAAAAGTCATCACTATTCAGTCCATTTCTTGGCTCCCCAATCTAGGAGTTGTTCTTGAGTTCCCTAATTCCCTCACACTTCCTATTGATTCCATAAGCATATTTGTCAGGTCTACTTCTAAAATAAATTCCCAGTGTGACCATGGCTTTCCATGTAGCCCGTGACATCTAGCCCAAAGTCCCATCATCTCTCCCCCGGAATGCTGTGGTACCCTCCCTGTTGGTCTTTCTGTCTTCATTCTTGTCCCTCTCTTGCCTACACTCTAAGCAGCAGCCAGAAGAATCTTTTAAAATATCAAAATAAAACCTGTTCAGTGACTTCTTAGAATAAAATGCAAAGTCCATACTCTGGCCCATGGTTTCTACAAGATCTGGCCCTTGCCTATCTCTCTGACCTCATCTTCCATCACTCTCCCTTGCTCCCACTTCACTCAAACACTGGTTTTCTTCAAGTTCCTCAGTCACACCAAGCTCATTTCTTCCCTACACATGTGGTCCTCTTTACCTAAAACACTTTTTCTATAGACCTTTGCATGAACCACATCATTTAGAACTTAACTCAAAAACCGTCTTACATTGGGACTTCCCTGGTGGCGCAGTGGTTAAGAATCCGCCTGCCAACGCAGGGGACACAGGTTCAAGCCCTGGTCCGGGCAGATCCCACATGCCGTGGAGCAACTAAGCCCGTGTGCCACAACTACTGAGCCTGTGTTCTAGAGCCTGCAAGCCACAACTACTGAGCCCACGCGCCACCACTACTGAAGCTGGCACGCCTAGACCCCCCGTGCTCCTTAACAAAGAGAAGCCACCACAATGAGAAGTCTGCGCACTGCAATGAAGAGTAGTCCCCACTCGCCACAACTAGAGAAAGCCCATGCCCAGCAATGAAAACCCAATGCAGCCAAAATAAATAAATAAATTTATGAAAAAAAATTTTCTTATATCAGTCAGGAATGGCCTCTCTATCTCACTATATTCTTGGCCCATATCTCTCCTTAATTTGATTCCCTTTACTTAAAATTGTATTATTTGTTTGTGAACTTGTTTATTCTTCTCTCAACTCTCCTGTGAATTCCATAAAGGAACTCATTCATCTTGTATTGATCTTTTGTCGTAGTGCTTGCCTGGTATATAGTGAGTACTCATTACATTTTTGTAGAATGAATGAATAGATGAATGATCATACAGGGTAAAGGATTTAGATAGATCCCCAAATGCTATGAACTTTGTTTATATCCTCTACTTCTCTGCACTAAAGTTTGCCTTGCTCAATTAGACTTTTAACAGCGATCTTAACTTGAGCCTTTATTTTACTGGTCACTGTTTGAGATTCAAGGCATATCCTGGGTTTGTCTGAAAACATGGGGTTGTGGAGCAGTGTCTGACAGAGTCCTTTATGTGAGAGGAATGTGTGAGGAAATCCACTTGGATTGGGGAAAGGATTTAAAATATTTTCACTGCCCAGATATGGAGAGACCTGGGTTTGTTTAAGAAGTTGGTGATGTGGTCCATCAGAACAAGAGAAGACATTTGACCCTAAATAAAGCCTTAGATTGCAGAGGGGAGTGAAGATCCTGAATAATAACCATGCCCACCATGACCAGAGCAAAAGACACACCCCCTGTTATACCCAGCGACCTGTGTGGAGGAAAGAGCAGGAGTGGTCCGCTCTTGAATATAGGTGATGGGGATTCCTAGAACTGAAGATTTTACATAGGGAAGAAACTTTTTTTCTGGATTTGGGGGAGCCAAGAGCTTCAGTTAATTTGGTTTTAGAGGAGAAAAAAAATCAAATAGTTTTTCACTATTAAAAAAATTTTTTGAAGACATGATGGAGTTAATGAAGCAACCGTTCACATATTATTTCTGTTGAGACATCCACTAACTGATTTATCTTACCTTGATTGTGGAAGCCTATGCCCTCTCTGAGAATGTCTATGCATTCTCAGAGACACATGACCTGCAAGAGAAGCACAGGATTTTCTAGCTCTCTTTGCAGAAGAATGAAGCCTCTGCTTGGAAACTTGTACCTCCTGGGGATGCTGGTTCCTGGGGAGCTGGGATATGATAGGTGAGTGTGAAGCTGAAGGAGGGGCTGACTGGTATGATTTAGATTGTCTAAGTGGAAAGCTTCTTTTCAAGATCAATGCAGCTCGATTCTCCCCTCTTCCTACCCATACACACCACCACGAGATAAGAATAATAGTCACTGAAGTTTTATCATTGAACATTACTCTAGAAAAAGAGGGAGAGGACTCAAATCAATAAAATCAGAAATGAAAAAGGAGAAGTTACAACAGACACTGCAGAAATACAAAGCATCCTAAGAGACTACTACAAGCAACTTTATGCCAATAAAATGGACAACCTGGAAGAAATGGACAAATTCTTAGAAAGGTATAACCTTCCAAGACTGAACCAGGAAGAAATAGAAAATATGAACAGACCAATCACAAGTAATGAAATTGAAACTGTGATTAAAAATCTTCCAACAAACAAAAGTCCAGGACCAGATGGCTTCACAAGTGAATTCTATCAAACATTTAGAGAAGAGCTAACACCCATCCTTCTCAAACTCTTCCAAAAAATTGCAGAGGAAGGAACACTCCCAAACTCATTCTATGAGGCCACCATCACCCTGATACCAAAACCAGACAAAGACACTACAAAAAAAGAAAATTACAGACCAATATCACTGATGAATATAGATGCAAAAATCCTCAACAAAATACTAGCAAACAGAATCCAACAACACATTAAAAGGATCATACACCACGATCAAGTGGGATTTATCCCAGGGATGCAAGGATTCTTCAATATACGCAAATCAATCAATGTGATACACCATATTAACAAATTGAAGAATAAAAACCATATGATCATCTCAATAGATGCAGAAAAAGCTTTTGACAAAATTCAACACCCATTTCTGATAAAAACTCTCCAGAAAGTGGGCATAGAGGGAACCTACCTCAACATAATAAAGGCCATATATGACAAACCCACAGCAAACATCATTCTCAATGGTGAAAAACTGAAAGCATTTCCTCTAAGATCAGGAACGAGACAAGGATGTCCACTCTCACCACTATTATTCAACATAGTTTTGGAAGTCCTAGCCACGGCAATCAGAGAAGAAAAAGAAATAAAAGGAATACAAATTGGAAAAGAAGAAGTAAAACTGTCACTGTTTGCGGATGACATGATACTATACATAGAGAATCCTAAAACTGCCACCAGAAAACTGCTAGAGCTAATTAATGAATATGGTAAAGTTGCAGGATACAAAATTAATGCACAGAAATCTCTTGCATTCCTATACACTAATGATGAAAAATCTGAAAGAGAAATTATGGAAACACTCCCATTTACCATTGCAACAAAAAGAATAAAATACCTAGGAATAAACCTACCTAGGGAGACAAAAGACCTGTATGCAGAAAACTATAAGACACTGATGAAAGAAATTAAAGATGATACCAACAGATGGAGAGATATACCATGTTCTTGGATTGGAAGAATCAACATTGTGAAAATGAGTATACTACCCAAAGCAATCTACAGATTCAATGCAATCCCTATCAAATTACCAATGGCATTTTTTACGGAGCTAGAACAAATCATCTTAAAATTTGTATGGAGACACAAAAGACCCCGAATAGGCAAAGCAGTCTTGAGGCAAAAAAATGGAGCTGGAGGAATCAGACTCCCTGACTTCAGACTATACTACAAAGCTACAGTAATCAAGACAATATGGTACTGGCACAAAAACAGAAACATAGATCAATGGAACAAGATAGAAAGCCCAGAGATAAACCCACGCACCTATGGTCAACTAATCTATGACAAAGGAGGCAAAGATATACAATGGAGAAAAGACAGTCTCTTCAATAAGTGGTGCTGGGAAAACTGGACAGCTACATGTAAAAGAATGAAATTAGAATACTCCCTAACACCATACACAAAAATAAACTCAAAATGGATTAGAGACCTAAATATAAGACTGGACACTATAAAACTCTTAGAGGAAAACATAGGAAGAACACTCTTTGACATAAATCACAGCAAGATCTTTTTTGATCCACCTCCTAGAGTAATGGAAATAAAAACAAAAATAAACAAGTGGGACCTAATGAAACTTCAAAGCTTTTGCACAGCAAAGGAAACCATAAACAAGACGAAAAGACAACCCTCAGAATGGGAGAAAATATTTGCAAATGAATCAACGGACAAAGGATTAATCTCCAAAATATATAAACAGCTCATTCAGCTCAATATCAAAGAAACAAACACCCCAATCCAAAAATGGGCAGAAGACCTAAATAGACATTTCTCCAAAGAAGACATACAGACGGCCACGAAGCACATGAAAAGATGCTCAACATCACTAATTATTAGAGAAATGCAAATCAAAACTACAATGAGGTATCACCTCACTCCTGTTAGAATGGGCATCATCAGAAAATCTACAAACAACAAATGCTGGAGAGGGTGTGGTGAAAAGGGAACCCTCTTGCACTGTTGGTGGGAATGTAAATTGATACAGCCACTATGGAGAACAATATGGAGGTTCCTTAAAAAACTAAAAATAGAATTACCATATGACCCAGCAATCCCACTACTGGGCATATACCCAGAGAAAACCGTAATTCAAAAAGACACATGCACCCGAATGTTCATTGCAGCACTATTTACAATAGCCAGGTCATGGAAGCAACCTAAATGCCCATCAACAGACGAATGGATAAAGAAGATGTGGTACATATATACAATGGAATATTACTCAGCCATAAAAAGGAACGAAATTGAGTCATTTGTTGAGACGTGGATGGATCTAGAGACTGTCATACAGAGTGAAGTAAGTCAGAAAGAGAAAAACAAATATCGTATATTAATGCATGTATGCGGAACCTAGAAAAATGGTACAGATGAGCCAGTTTGCAGGGCAGATGTTGAGACACAGATGTAGAGAATGGACATATGGACACCAAGGGGGGAAAACTGCGGTGGGGTGGGGATGGTGGTGTGCTGAATTGGGCGATTGGGATTGACATGTATACACTGATGTGTATAAAACTGATGCCTAATAAGAACCTGCAGTATAAAAAAACAAACAAAACAACTAATACTAAACTTTCATTGGGTTATTTGTATGGAAACATGTTAATATAAATGTTTCAGACATTACATGAAATTTCTAAAAATCTTATATTTGTATTTGTATGGAAATATGTATGGAAATATGTTAATATAAATGTTTCAGACATTACATGAAATTTCTAAAAAAAACAAAAACAAAAACAAACAAAAAAAAAAAAACAAAAAGACACATGCACCCGAATGTTCATTGCAGCACTATTTACAATAGCCAGGTCATGGAAGCAACCTAAATGCCCATCAACAGACGAATGGATAAAGAAGTGGTGGTACATATATACAATGGAATATTACTCAGCCTTAAAAAGGAACGAAATTGAGTCATTTGTTGAGACGTGGATGGATCTAGAGACTGTCATACAGAGTGAAGTAAGTCAGAAAGACAAAAGCAAATATCGTATATTAATGCATGTATGTGGAACCTAGAAAAATGGTACAGATGAGCCAGTTTCCAGGGCAGAAGTTGAGACACAGATGTAGAGAATGGACATATGGACACCAAGGGGGGGAAACTGCGGTGAGGTGGGGATGGTGGTGTGCTGAATTGGGCGATTGGGATTGACATGTATACACTGATGTGTATAAAATTGATGCCTAATAAGAACCTGCAGTATAAAAAAACAAACAAAACAACTAATACTAAACTTTCATTGGGTTATTTGTATGGAAATATGTTAATATAAATGTTTCAGACATTGCATGAAATTTCTAAAAATCTTATATGTTCTGGTATAATGTTATAAGTAATAATCCTAGTTATTACTTTAAAATGTATATCTCAGAAATAACTAATTTTCTTGTCAACTGCATTATTATGAACTTTCATCAAATCTTTAACCGTGGTCATTTTTAAGTCTTTTGTCATTTACAGACAGTTCTGGGTGTACTCTGATGATTTTGCAAATATGTTCCTATAAAAGGATTTCATCTTCAAGAAATTCATGGAAAAGACTCTGACAAGTACAGGTTTCTGGTAACTGACTGTACTGCTGAACTGAATGAATAAGCATTTTCAGAACTCTAATGAAAAACTGATGAACTCATAAAAGTGCTAACAAAAGATCAAGATGAAAAAAAAAATTAATTACATGGGACTGAGTGAACTGATGAGGATGAGTATAATTTGTGTGACTTTCTGTCTGAATTTAAAAAAAAAAAAAATCCCACAAGGACTCAGAGGCAAAGAATATACAAATCAATTTTCACTGCAAAGTAAAGGAGCTGTTACAGTGAAGGATTACTGGACTGAATGTCAATATTATGACATAGTATGAGTGTGTTTCATGTTTGGTAATTGCAATCATTGTTGCTTTTGTTGTGGTCATCCATGTACAATGCTTGGTGTCAGTCTATTTATCTCTTGTAAAAATAAAATACAGTGTGTGTGTGTGAAAAAAAAAAAAAAAAGAAAGATATACCCTGTTAGCAAATTGGAAGACTCAGTATTGTTAAGCTGTCAATTCTCCATAAATTGATTCAATATGATCCCAAATAAAATCTAAGCAGATTATTTAAAAAAAAAAAAAAAAAAAAAAAAACATTACTCTAATAATCTTTAAATAAATGAGTAGATACCTAAAAAAGATTTCCTAGCACAATGTATGATAAATACCAATAAATATGTCATGTTTTGTAATTGAAAAAAGAAAATTGTAATGAAAATTCTATATCCCTCATTTACATAGTTTCTCAATTGGTAAATCACACTATTCTAATTATTGAGAAAATGTTTAAAATGTTTAAAACTACCAAACAATTTCACTAAGACATAATTACTGTTAATGTTTTTGAATAGATAGCTACTTAGCTAATTATGTATATAGTACTATTACAAGAAATTTTCAGTTAAGTTGTATTATAAAAATTTTCCCATGACATTCATAATTTATTGAAAACATAATGCAACCACTAATAATATTCCATTATTGCTTCCCTATAAAGCAGAGTTGATTTCTACTGTCATTTTTACACATGATACCATGATGAGGATCCAGCTACATGACAATTTTTTTTTTGTTATTGAAAATCTTTGATTATTTCCCTAATATAAGTTATAAGAAGAGGAAGCACTGGGTTACAAGCTTAGAAAAATTCAAGAATCTTGCTACACATTGCCAAATTGCCCTCTGGAAAAGTTGCATCAGTTTATACTTCCAACGATAGTGTATGAAAGCACTTTTTAAGCATTTGCCCATTTGACAGGTGAAAAATACATACAGTTGACTTATTTTTCATTTTGTTGATTTCTTATAAGGTTAAGTGTTTTGTCTTATTTATTACTCATTTTACTGGTTTATAAGTTGCCCCTGTCATTTGCTCTTTTTTGTGTTCTTTCCCTATTCATAATGAATAACTTCTTTGAATATATAATATATATTAAACATTGTGTGTGTGTGTGTGTGTGTGTGTGTGGTTTCCATATAAAGTGTATTTTCCTTTATTCATACATAGTTTATTATTCTGCACATTTGGTATATCTCATCAAGCATGTGTGTTTACAAACAGTATTTCCTCTTTTGTTTCATGGTTAAACGAATCTTGCAACAAGCTTGCTCTCACGGAACAGAGAAATCCACTCCAATTTTTGCCCCAGACTAACTGTGTGACCTCAGCCTGTCCCTTAGCTTCACAGACAGTCTGATTTCAGATATATCAAGGGAGTCCAGGATCTATGTGATGCTTAAACTTGTTTGGACATCGCCATCTCACATTTTCCATTAGTTTACTTGGTTTCATATAGATACTGCATTTATTTTCTCTTTTGAGATTCTTCATAGATCAATGGCAAAGACTTACATAGGTCACAGGGCTTTGATTGAAAAAAAAATTAACTTATTTAAAAATATCACAAACCTTAAAACTTACACATCCTTTGGCCTAGTATCCCTGCTTCTGGAAATTTACACTGAGAAAGCAAACTATGGAAAGAATTGTATGCACTGGGATATAACTTTATGTACAAGATAAACATGATATTAAATATTATAATATTTGGAAACAACCTAAATGCCCCATATTAAGTTATGCAAATGTCAATATGTGACATAGGACAATGGGATATTATTTATCCATTAGAATAATAATTATGAAAATTTTAATAGCATGGGGAAAGACATGTTTTATGCTGAAAGAAAGATGCAGAACACAAAATGTATCAAAATACTTAAAAAAATAAGAGAAAAAGTATGTACCAAAATGGACATTGTTCTCTTTGATTGATTTTTTTTTTCCTTTCCCTCAACTATTCTTCATTTTACAAATATTCTACAAAGAAGATGCATAAAACTTTTGTTTAAAAAAAATGATGGCCAAACCCAGGTTAAATTATGGAAGTGATTTGGCTCAGTGGGACTCAGGCAAGATGGCTTCCAGGGGACAGCTGCTCACGACTGCACTTGAGGGAAACATTTCAAATCTGCTAATCCTGCTCCTTATTGACTATTTTCATTATTATTTACTGATGTAAAATAATGTCCACTTTTATATGGCTCTTACCAACTCAAGACATAGATTAGCTGCAATTTTTGATACTCTTTATTTACTATGTGTGATGTAATACTAGTCCAGAAAATCTAACAAGGATGACAAGCTTTGTAATCTCTCCCTTGATCATTTAGGGAGGTGGCCTGTTATATATATATTGCATACTCCCAATAGAAGTGTAAATCTGTAAATCTGTAGGATCATTTGGGATCTAGCACTATGAATCAAATGCCTTGAAATTGTTCATGCTCTCTGACCTACTAGTCCCATTCCTGGAATGTAACTCAAGGAAATAATCAGAAATGAGCAAAAAGTCATTAACTCCAGAATTATTTACTATAGGATAAAACCAAAAAGGGAAGTGGCTTTAATATCCAGCACAGATGACAATATTTAAGTGCATGATGCTATGAAATATATATTTACTGTCAAACATTATGCAGTCATTAAAAATAATGTTTATAAAGAGTTTTTATTGGTTTGAGAAAATGTTTCTTGTAGAATATATAATAAAAAAGGAGGGAATACAAAATTATATATAGGTATAATCTGCACTGTGTTTATGAAAAAAATATGCACAGATAACAGACTGAAAGGAAATATGCCAAAATATCAACAGTGGTTAACTCAGGGAGGTGGGATTGTGGAGGATTATTCCTTCCTTCTCTTTTTAATTTTTCTCCTCTCCATACTTCCTAAAATTTCCACTTATAAGCATATGTTAATTTTGTAAGAAGGAAAAAAAAAACTTTGAAAATACATTATTATCATGAAATATTCATGTAACTGTTTCCTAAGTATTTAAAATTCAAAATTTGCCTCAATATTCATTAGGTCTTTTTGCCTCTTTTTACATTCCAGTCAAAATTTCATCAGGCAATCTCTGATGTACAGTATTTATTAATAATGTACCACCAAAGCATCATTTTCTCTGTTAAACATTTTATGAATTCCTATTCAAAAAGAATACACAAAGTACAATAATCTTTTCATTTGGTCGGTGAGATGAGACTGGTGGTAATTTGAGGGATTAGCCAGCTTTTTCCTTCCTTCTCTACATGTATTATGCATCACCCAAGTAATTGCCTAGAAACAGGGAACAGCCTTTTCTAGGTTTACAGTTTAAACGTTGTTTGAACTAAGTATTTGGGGTTTTGAGGTTTAAGCATTGTGTTTAATTTCATGTTAAAATGATATCAGGGTTTTCACTCAAATCCCATACGGTTCGCTTTTTTTTTTGCATATTATATGGACCCAGTCATTCCGTGCTGGACTTAGGAGGCATCATACACATTTTGCAGACATTAGCTGGGGGAAAGCCAAATGCTGGTGCTTGATGGTGCCCAGTTACCTTTAATTTATTCCCTTCCATATTGTGAAATTGCCTGGGAATACCAGCCCAATTGAAACAGGAATCCACCAGCTGCCAGGACTGCTTTTTAGTGTAGTCACTTTCCTACGGCACTGAGTAGATGACTGTGATAAAGAAAGACCTGAACATTTGCTGAACTACGTGAAGAAAGGAACCGCGTCGCTCTGAGCAGCCACTATCCCTGGTCCCAATGCCGCGTGAAAGCATCTCCAATGATCTCATTTCCTGGCAGGACAGCCAGTGTGAGGAACGAGAAAGAAGGAAGGGCTGAAAAGACTCTTCTCATTGGCTTTATTTCCTCTCCTCTCTCCATTCTGAAAAAGCACTGAAACTATTTCCCGACGAATTTATAATGCTGATACTTATTTTGCTTTCTATGCAGTCCAAATCAGAGATAGACAATTTATAAAAATAGGCTAATAAATATTTTATGCTTATTTTCTAGAGTATAGTAAAAGTATAATTTAGCCTCTGTAACAAAATCTTCAGAAAAAAAAAAAAAAAAACCAACACCCTGGGATAATAGTTTTTACCTTAAGGATTGTTGTTAGAATTATATGTAGGAATATATATATATGTATCATATGATATATATATATACCTTAGAACAGTTCTGGCATGTATAATTGCTTATAAAATGTTGGTTGTTATTATTACTGGCTATACTTCAGTTTGGAATTCTCCCTCTCCTGTCCTCAGTACATTTAGTGCACCGTTTAATTGGTAATCAGGCTCTAGCTTATCATACCTCACGTTTTATTATTTGATGGTGAAGTTATTTTGCTTTTCATGTGTTTATGTCTCACTTCCTTAAGTGGATTTTAAGCTCTGTAAGAAAGAAATCTATGTTCTATTACTACTACTATTATCTATTATCACTTTTGCAAAGAGTACCAAGTGCCGATTGGGTTGTTGAATGAATTAAGTAAGATAACAATGCAAATGCTTTGATTGGTGCTTAGAATATAGTGCCCAATAATGGTTAACTAGTGTTATTATAATAGGTATATGTTTGCTGATTATCTGATAAGCACACGAAATGTAATCCTGAAAATTTATGTGTAAATTGAATTTTTTTGAATTTTAAACACACCAAGGGATGTATGTATTTTCCTTATAAAATGATAATATGTTTTGTAAATAATCAGCCTCAACATATTACACCTGTATATATTTTTATATTGAAATTTCTCTTCTGAAGCACTCTAGCTTACTTAAAAAAAATCAAATAAATGATAAACATTAGAAACGAATCCCTGAATAACATGGAAAAGCATATTGCTCCTCAACTATTACAATTTTAATGACATTTCTTTCTTGTTATCGCCTTCTAAAATTCATTTCATTGTTTTAACTAACTATCTATACAATCCTATATCATGAGTTTTCCTTGGACAAGCTAAACAAAGTAAAATTCATTTAACAATAAAACATTCACAGTTTTGAAGATAAAAAGCTTCTGCTAAATTCAGATTATTATTATTAATATTAGTAACAATTAAAGTCATGGAATTTTGTAGAGAAATTGATTTCTATTAGAGTGGGTGATTATGGTACATGGTGTTAATTGAACAGATTAAAAAATTAAAATGTAGTCAATCCAGTTACGGGAGTTATGTAGATGTGAATGGAACTTGAGTTTTAATTAATTCTATCAAAATATTTTGTAGTTTGGTATTGTTTGAAGATAATACCAGTTAGATGGCTAAATTATTCTCCATGTAATTTTTATTTTCAATGTTATTGCAGCAAAATAGGGTTTTTACTTAGCTTTGTTTTGAACTACTACTGTGTTTTAACATTTATTAAGGGTTAACTAGGTTCCAGAAATTTGCTTATTTTTAAACATAGATTAACTTATTTAATCTTCATAAGAATCCTTTGGTAAGGTGTTATTATTCCCATTTTACAGATTAAAAAATGAAGGTTTAGGGAAAGAGTAAATATAATACCAGAATGTTCAGAGAGAAAAATGTGGGAAAATAGATGAAAGTCATTGAAACATTAGCTAATTAGATCTCTAACATGTTTCCTTGTCACTATCCAAAACTTTACACCTCAGCTTCTCCAAAAGCTCACATCCTAGTGCTATTAACACAGAAATCACTTCAAATATATTTATTGGGTAAATGAATGATCAGTTGGTATGCTTTCATAATGAAAATATAACCCTACTTTTTGCTTAGGTAAAGTCTTTTAGCGAGGGAATTAGAACATTTATCAAACATTTGTGTGGCTTAGAGATAGAGGACTAGTTGTATGACTTACTAGCTCTGTGACTGTTTGCAAGTTACTTAATTTCCCTTGGCTTCAGTTTCCTTATTTGTAAAACATGGACGATAACATTTCACAGGGTTGTAATGTGAATAAATCATATAATGTGCATGATTGTGCTGGCACAATATCTGGCATAAAGGCGAGGCATTGAATAGCTTTATTAAACGGTTTGTCAAAATATAGACCATAAATAGTAATCTAAATAGGCCAATATGTATTATAGAAATTGAATCAATAATTAATAACCCTCCAAAACAGAAAGCACCAAGCCCAGAGGGTTTCACTGGTGAATTTTATGAAACATTTAAAGAAAAAGTTATACTGATTCTCTACAATCTCTTCCAAAAGATAGAAGCAGAAGGAAAACTTTTTCATTCATTCTTTGAGGCCAGCATTACCCAAATACCAAAACCAGGCAAAGACATTACAAGGAATAAAAAATTATAGACCACTATCTCTCATGAACATAGATGTAAAAATCCACAACAAAATATTAACAAATTGAATCAAAAAAAGTATTAAAAAAGTATACACCATGTCCACTGACGGAGATTTATCCCAGATATATATGCAAAGCTAGTTTAACATTTGATAATCAATTAACATAATCCATTACATCAATAGGCTAAAAATAAAAAATCACATGATCATATCAATAAATGCAGACAAAAACATTTGACAAAACCCAATAAATGGTCCTGGAACAACTGGACATCCACACACAAAAAAAGTGAATCTAGACACAGACCTACATACTTCACAAAAAATTAAGTCAAAATGGATTTTAGAACTAAATGTGAAATGAGAATAACTTAGGAGAAAACCTAGATAATCTTGGGAATAGTGATGACTTTTTAAATACATCACCAAAGGCATGATCCATGAAGTAAATAACAGATAACCTATACTTTATTAAAATTAAAAACTTCCTTCCTTCAAAAACCAATGTCAAGAGAAGGAGAAGATGAGCTCAAAGTGAAAGAAAATATTTGCTAAAGATACATCTGATAAAGGGCAGTTATCCAAAACATACAAAGAACTCTTAAAGCTCAGCAATAAGAAAAGAGGCAACCTGATTTAAAAAATGGACAAAGGACATGAACAGACACCTCACCAAAGAAGATATGCAAATGGAAAATAAGCATAGGAAACATTGCTGGAGGAAATGCAAAAGACACAGTCACTTTGGAAGACAGTTTGGTAGTTTCTTACAAAATTAAACATACCCTTGCCATATGATCTAGCAGTCATGCTCCTTGGTATGACCCAAATAAACTGAAAACTTATGTCCACAAAACGCTGCACACAGGTGTTTATAGCAGCTTTATTCATAATTGCCAAAACTTGGAAGCAACCAAAATGTCATTCAGTAGGTGAATGGATAAATAAACTGTGGTAATCCAGACAATGGAATATTATACAGTGCTAAAAAGAAATGAGCTATCAAGTCATTAAGACATGGAGGAAAGTTAAATGCATATTACTAAGTGAAGGAAGCCAATCTGAAAAGGCTGCATACTGTATGATTCCAACTATATGACATTCTGTAAAAGGCAAAACTAATGAAAAGATCAGTGATTGCCAGACCACAGAAGATTTTCAGGGCAGTGAAACACTTCTGTATGATACTATAATGGTAGATACATGTTACTATATATTTGTTCAAATCCATAGAAAGTATAACACCAACAGTGAACCCTCAGGTAAACTATGGACTTTGGGAAATAATGATGTGTCAATGTAGGTTCGTTTATTATAAAAAATGTACCACTCTGGTGTGGGATGTTGATATTGGGGGAGGTTGTGTGCATGGGGGTGGGTGGGGGTGGACAGCAGGTATATGGGAACTCTCAGCGTTTTTCATCCAATTTTGCTGTGAACCTAAAACTTCTCTAAAAAAATAAAGCTTATTTTTAAAAAAATAAACTGTTGAATAAAGATTCTTACAATTATTTACAGTATTGTGGTTAATATTTCAGGCTTTTCAGTCAGGTTGTCAGGGTTTAAATTCTAAGAATACTTTCCCTGTGACTCAATTTCTTCATCTCTGAAATGGGGATAATAAGAATATCTTAAAGTTTTTGAGAGCAGTAAATGAGATTTAAATTGCTTAACCCAGGCAGTATCTCGCAGTAAGTTTCAGTTCAATAAATCTTAGCTATTCTTTCTTACACAAATTTAAAAGTGTGTTTATCTACAACATCTTGCTGAATTATCCAAGGCTCCCTGCAAAGTGGGAATGGCTGTCCTCAACCTGCAGATGATGAAACTGCAGTTCAGAGGGACTCCATGGTACCCAAGGTCTCACAATTAGTAAGCTGCGGAGGCAAGACTCCAACACTGACTTTTGTCCTCAAAATGCTGTGCACATTGCTTTCTACTACCTTTTTCATCAACCTTCCAACCCTCATGTTATCCTGGTTTCTTCATCGCTTTTTGTCTGTATTTCTTCCCTTTGCAGATCTGTAGCACAGCAGAGACAAGAAGCTGTGGATAAGGTAGTGAGTCCATGGAGGATCCTGGAGACATATTCCTATAACAGATACCACCCCATGGGGGAGGTGAGCATGGACACGTTGGTGGGAGAGTTGGTGGTGGTCACAACCTACTTTAGGATGGGCGAGGGATAGTTCACTGTTAATATCCATAGACTAGAGAGCCTCAGAATGGGCGGTTGAGGTTTGCCTGTGCACTGAGGTCAAGGGGTTCCCAAACATCACCCCCTGACCATCACCATTAAGGATACAAATCCTAGTGATATGAAATAAAAAGGCAAAACAACAAAAAGAAAAAAGAAGAAAAGAACACCCCAACCAGTTTTGTTAGTGTAAATGTGGATCAAAATTAAACGTTACTCTTGTTAATCAAGTCTTTAGCTGGTTTAAGCTGGGCAGGGCCAATGCGTATATGGTTGTGGGACATGGGTGGTGAAGCCTTCTGATTGAATCCTATTTAGCCAAAAGTGTGGTATTTTCAGTAGGATGCAGGGAACACAGGCAACAACTCTCAAAAGGGGAAAACTTTTTTTTCAAAGAAATATTTGTATTGCTACTAAGATAAGTTTAGTGGTTTCTAAAACTGGATACCGTAAAAAGTATATATGTATATATGTAGTGTGTGTGTATGTGTGTGATGTTATGTAAAACTTCTTTTGGAGTATAAATTTCTAAAAATAGAATTACTGGGTTAAATGATATGCACATTAAAATTTTTGACATAAATGCACAAGTTACCCTCCAACCAGGCTTTACCATTTATTTCCTCAGTATTGGGGAATATATTAATATTTTCCAGAATTTTTTTCAAAAAGTACAAGAAAGAATTTACATTTTCAGGACTTCCCTGGCAGCCTAGTGGTTAAGACTTCTCCTTCCAATGCAGGGGGTCTGGGTTTGATCCCTGGGCAGGGAGCTAAGATCCCACATGCCTCAGGGCTAAAAAACAAAAAAAACACATAAAACAGAAGCAATATTGTAACTAAATTCAATACTTAAGAAAAAAAAAGAATTTACGTTTTCTTCTGTAACAATCACCCCAAAGTACTGAAGTTTCTTAGATTTTTTTTTTTTTAACAAGATCCAGTAAGACCCATGAGAAGTATATGTGCTGGTATCAGAGATGAGTCACACCTGGCTTGGCCACTTGCTCTGTGACCTTGACCAAGACAGTTAACCTCTTTGTTCCTCAGTTTCCTTATACATGAAAAAGGAATAGCAGTACCTATCCTGCAGCTTTGTTTGAGAGTAAATGAAATAAACTACACTTCTACTGATTAAGCAATAAATGAATGATAGCTGCTGCTGTGATACGCTGCTATTTGTATGTCTCCCAAGACTCAAGTCACCTGCATCTGATCCAGTCCCATCACAGAAGAATACACAATACCCATGTGAGGAGTTGTTAGTCTCTTCCCCCACTTAAGTATTATTACTGTTATAATAATGTATTTTATCTGTAGATATTCGATGCTAAGATGAAT
Organism: Balaenoptera ricei; assembly: GCF_028023285.1. Classification (NCBI taxonomy): domain Eukaryota; kingdom Metazoa; phylum Chordata; class Mammalia; order Artiodactyla; family Balaenopteridae; genus Balaenoptera; species Balaenoptera ricei. Next base: position 92,442,392 of record NC_082645.1, read on the forward strand.
GTCAATTGAGACACAGAAATTTTCAAATAGAATAGTTGTTATGCCAAATTAATTATTATTATTTACCATAACTCTTGTCATTCAGGTATTTCCATGATACAGAAATTGAGTGTGGGAGGTATCATGTCACATGCCAATGACGTCTTAATATGTCTTATGTTTGTGAATTCCTTATTTCATTCTCCCTTAAAGAACCCCAAGTTATTAACTTGGTCTTGATTGAGAAATTTCGCTGTCATGTTCTGTGAAGGGCATATGCAGGCTCTTCTCTAATTTTGGATCCATGGACATTAGCAAAAGATATTTTGGGGATTCATAAAGACTAAAGAAGATCCCACAAAATAAGGTGGACCTGAAATTTCTGGCATGATTGAGTGCCACTGCAAAGTCCGGAAGTCTGATGGCCATCTGAAGGCTGTGTGATTGTACAATGTTTCAGAAGCGTTATACTGGATTGTTGAAATTGATAATTCTCAATCATTTATTTGTAAAGTTCAACAGGGTGTCCTAAGCCTGGGTGGCAGAGTAGATCTTTAAAGAATATGGGAGGAGGGGCGGTCATAATTCATTAGTTTAGTCTTCTAGTTTGTGTGCTAATAAAGAGCAAAGAGTTCAGAGTTCAGTATCTTGATGAAAGAAGCAATTATCTTAATTTAGAGGCAAGCAAAGGATCTTCTTATTGATAACCTCAGTCCTCCCTGGCTGTTTCAGATCTATCAGTGGATGAGTGAGATAAGGGAGAAGTGGTGACATAGCATTTCCTAGGAATGACCTATGAGAACCGGCCCATGTATTATTTGAAGGTGAGTGAGAAGGCTGAGAATTAGAGTCCCATTCAAGGATATTTATTTACTATCCAGCGGCTCTAGTCAGAAATATAGACAAGGTTAAAAGAGGCAAGACAGAGAGACTTGGCTTTTCCAAAGTCTTGATTTTAAGATTCAAAACTTGGTGGGGAGGGATAAATTGGAAGATTGAGATCGACACATGCACACTACTATGTATAAAATTGATAACTAATAAGGACCTACTGTATAGCACAGGGAACTCTACTCAGTACTCTGTAACGACCTATATGGGAAAAGAATCTAAAAAAGAGTCCAAATACATATATCCATATGTATTTATATAACAGATTCACTTTGCTGTGCACCTGAAACTAACATAACATTGTAAATCAATTATACTCCAATAAAAATTTTTTAAAAATTAAATACTTGTAAATGTTTACATCTTAATCATGGGGGTGGAATCATGTTCTGGAGTAAAGAGAATTTGGAATGGTTGGGTGAGACCACGGGGGTAGGACTTAAAAATAAAGTCCCAGAAGTAAGAACTTATCCCTTAGTTTTCTTCACGCTTGGCCTCCCTCGTCCCCGCTAAGACTGAGGAACTTAGAATCGTGGAGGGTGGCTGGAAAGGACCTTAGACGTTCTGGCTGAGAGGTTTCCAGCTTGTGCTCTGTGAAGGCCTGGGTGCCTCCGGTGCTCCCACAGTGGAAGGGGGACGGGGTGGGGGGCTGCGTAAGGGAGAAATCCCCAGTTCACTTTTCATATGTATTTTGAGTTTTTACAAAATTTTCTTTTTTAACACATTTTTTTTCCCATAAAAATGTTTGAACATCATGGACAACCTTTATTTTTGGTTCCTTCATTTTATAAGGAAACAAAGACCCAGAGAAGTGAAGTGACTTGTAGAGGTCACACAGCCAGACCGTAGCATAGCCAGAGGGATAACCCAATCTCCAGGCTCTCTCCCTTTTAACATGTGATACGATGAAAGGTGTTTGAGACTGAATAACCACTTTTCCACAGGGCCAGGCCTTCTTGGCTCTCAGTTTTAGACCAGTGATTTTTCAATTCTGGCTGCTTAATACTGATGCCTGGGCCCCATCCACAGAGATTGTGAGCTAATTGCTCCAGGATGGGGCCCAGACACCTTTTGAAAGCTCCCTAGGTGATCCTACTATGTAGGCAGGGTTGACAGCAACTGCACCTAACCAGTGGTTTTCAAAGGGTGGTCCCTCGACCAACAGCATCAACATCTCCTGGGAACTTGTTAGAAATGCACATTCTTGGGGGTCTAACTACAGATCTACTGAATCAGCAACTCTGTGGGTGGGCCCAGCAATCTGTGTTTTAACAAGCCCTCCTCCAGGTCATTCTGATGCACACTCAAGTTACAGAAAAACAGTGCATTTCTAACAAGTTCCCAGGTGGTGTTGATATCGCTGGTCCAGGACTGCTCTTCAAGAACCACTGCCAAAGTAGTTTGGCATTAAGAACTAGCATTACTTTGTTCGCTGTAGACATGTTAATTTACAAAGCACATCCCCAAATTCAAGAATTACTTACAACTACAAAAAAATCTCTTGGCTCTGAAATAGAATTTACCCCAGAGCCGAGTGGGTAACTGGTTGATATGTTAAGTGTGGGCCACCTACCAACCTGATTTTTCCATAGGCCGTCAAACTCTGAGCTGAGTCAGCCAAAAAGACCTCTAAACATCCTTTGCCTAGGACATATTTTAAAGAATAGAATTGACACGTAATGAGGAGGCAATAAAGATAAACATATGGTCATATACATAGACTCATAAATAAAAGGGGTAATTACAAGAGAGAATCAAGGTAAAGGGTAGATTAGGAATTATGCCAGGAGCTTTAAAAATGGGTGAGGCTAAAAGGGAAAACTTCCTTGAATATGATGAATCCAGCCTGTATTTATTTCAATTTGTAAGTTTCTCATAGATATAGAGGGAGAGCCTTCATCAGCCCAGCTCCCAGGAGCTTTCAATGAATAGCATGAGTCCAGGCCATTTACAAACCAAAACAAGATGTGACTGTTACAAACATGGGCATGTTCACAGCTTCTTCTCGACCAAAGAGAATCCATAATTGCCAGGTTAATTCCTACCTACCCCACCTCTGAAAGAAGAGGGGATCTTCCTTTCTTGAGTGAGGCTGACCTGATATACAAGAACAACAAATGGGGAGAGGAGAAAGAAGACTGGGTCAGCTGGGACTGCAGGAGTCTCTAAGGAAAGAGGAATATAATGAATGTAATAAGTATTGCAGGAGATTACGCTGTCTCTTATTAATCTCTTAGATTATTGCTGTCTCTTTCTAATAGTCTTGTGCAAAATTTCTATCACTAGGACCCCTAGTTTTTTACCTGCAAAAGATGTATGAAATGACTACTTCAACGCAGTCATGAAGACCACACTATTGTGTGGATTAAGAGATTAACACATGGAAACTACCTAGCACCGTGAATTCTTGCATATTACCTATATCCCTCCTTTGAGGGAATAAGAAAACTTTAAAATTAATATAAGATACTTTTTGTGTCAGTCTTTTCAGAAACCCAAACATAATTCAACCTACAAATTATAGTTCTCAAAGTGTGGTTCCTAGACCCATAGCATCAACATAACTGAGAACTTGGAAGAAATGCAAATTCTGGATTTCCACATCACCACCTCATACCTACTGAATTGGGGCTGGGAGTGGAGATGGAAGGTGGGCAGGCTGTAATTTAAAAAGTCCTCCAGCAAGAAAAGCCACCGCAATGAGAAGCCCACTCACTACAGGGAAGAGTAGCCCCCGCTCGCCACAACTAGAGAAAACCCCAGCGCAGCAACGAAGACCCAATGCAGCCAAAAATAAATTAAAAAAAAAAAAAAAAAAAAAAAAAGTCCTCCAGGTGATTCTGATGCATGGTGAAGCTTCAGAAAGACCACCATGACGAACGGGACAATTGAGGCAGGATTGGATGGCAAAGGTTGGATGTTCAGTCACCACTTATGATTAAGTTGAAATTGTTAGAAAATGAAGAGACAAAAGACCTCTTCCCAGGATCATTCCAAATGTTTCTCTATTAAATATCCAGATTCTACAGAACTATAAATACAACTCAAGGGTGAGAAGTCTCCTTAAAAACCTGGACTTCTATGTGCTTCCGGTTCTTAACATAGATGGTTACATCTATACTTGGACAACTGTGAGTACATCGAGTTTGGTCCTGGGACGGGTTCATGAACTAGATCTTGACTCGGGTTCATTTTTCTGACCTCAGTCACTGCAGCTATAAAAATGTTTTGTAGTCGTGTAAAGGAAGAAACCTCATTTGGGATAAAAATCAACATTTTTAAGTCAACAACCTAAGTCAAGTTTAGGATTGAAGAGGCTGAAGGCCTTTTTTGCAGTCCAGAGCGTGTTGTCTGTTTGGTTGTTTTTGACATATTCCCAGTTTTTCAGCCAGATTCAATGTTTCTCCAACACCATCTCCTTAAAATTTGTGGATTGCCTGCCACATGATTAGGATTATGCTGGTATAAAATTCCTATACTACCCTGTATCCTTATATCAGTTCTAGAAGCATGAAGCACACAAATGATCTATAAATACTAACCCAACCTTCATTTTTCATGGTGGTCATGCATACGGAGGGGGTTGAGGATGGGAAACATCTCATAAAGATTTTTATTTAGTGACAACTTCCTCTTTAAAAATGTTTCTAAATCATACCACTCCATAATTAAGAGCCTCTGTTTCCAGAGACTATGAATTCCTCCCCCTCCCCCCGGCTCCCCCAGCCCTTCGTGGGACCCCTTTCTCTGTAACAGCCTTTCTGGCCCGGTATGTGAATCAAGCCCTTCCCTCCCAGCTTGTCTGGCGAAACAGGTCTTTATCCCTATCTCTACTCATCAGTCTTCTGCTTCCAGAAATGTGCAGAGACCATCTCTGATGCACCTGGAACAGCCTTTTCCCATCTGCCAAGCTATTTCCCTTTCGTCCTTTATCACTTGGGCCTAAAATAATGACTCTCTGAAGCTTTTCCTGATTAAGCAGATCGCATCCACCAGGCACTGTTAATCTGCTCATGAGGGAAAAGCCAAACTACCCCTCCAATTTGATGGTTTACACGTATGTACACTTTGGGTTGTACAGATGTTTCTGTTATTGGGGGTTGCTAGCCCATCTGGGGACTAAAAATTATATGCACAATCTTCGTAATGTTGAGGCAATTCTTCCAGACAATCCTAAGGAACTATTTTTCATGTTCGAGGACCACCCATCCTCATTAATACTGTGATTTATGAAACCTTAGAATGGCAACTTCCCTATGTTCCTCTGTTACAGGATTGGCTTTGGAGGAAATCCCATTCATCCCATAATAATGGCATGTGTTTTGGGACAGAGCTCAATAGAAATTTCGATGCATCCTGGTGTAGTTAAGTACATGCTTCGCAGATGAATTGATGAATAATGACAAAAAAAAAAATGGAGCAGAGAAGCCAGAAGAGAGGTGAATTACTAGAATTAGTACTATTTATATATATACCTTTTGAAATAAACATCTAATTTTGTACAGCTTTCTGGATTTCCTGGTCAGTGTCACTCCCTCTAAAGAGGTGATACTATCTATACAGTAAGAACCGCAACACTATAATGCAGGACTCTTTTCAAGTGAGACTGGCTGAAAACAAGGGCAAAGAAGACCTAGACCAGTGTGAATATTTTTGAAATCCATCACTTTGTTTTAAAATATACGAATTGTTATAAAGAAAAATCAGAGAAGTATCCTTGCAAATTATTTTACAGCAGGAGGGCAGAAGTAAACAAGGCAAACATTTTCTTCTCCTTAAGGCAGTATCATGTTTCTGAATCTCAACAAGTCCACTGGATTGGAAGCAAATAGAGGTAGAGATGGTTAAGAGCAGTCTGGTTAAAAACCAGATGGGAAAGGTTAACATTCAGACTTGGTGGCTTTGTGGTCTTGCAAAAATTGCTTCATCTCTAGGCTTTAGTTTTCTCCTATTTTTAAAACGTGGCTCAGAGTAATACCGTCTTATCAGTAGGTTGTTGTGGAGATTCAATGAGATGCCGCACAGGAGGGGCTTAGCACAGTGCCCTGCATGTAAAAGGTGCTCTGTTGATGGTCCTTATTATTACTGGTGAGAAGGACAGACTACAAAATAGCTTTTTTTTTTTTTTTTTGTCCTTGCAAAATAGCTCTAATGGGACTCAAGCCAGTAAGACAGCAAGAGATATACTTAGGGCAACAAGACTAGAACAGAGTCTGACCCTGGAACCCAAGAACCGGTTCCCAAGCATTTGTTTCAGGGCCCACCTAATGTTTAAGTGAAAGATTACTGAAAATGCCATTCCACCTTGCATCTTCCTTCCCGGGCCACATAAGCAGGGGTCTGTTTCTAAATCTGCATGTCAGTCCTCCTGCCTTTCTGAGTTCCTCCTTGAATCACTTATTTTAGCAGGACAAAATTAGACAAACAAAGGCAAGCCTTAATTCCACGCACAGATGCCCTGAGCAAGGCTGACTCCTTGACCCTGGTCAGTGCTAAACGGAGATCATGATGCCTTCCTTGGGGTTTCCTGTATATTTCAGGTATCGGTGCATCTCACAACTGCCAAGGACCCATGTCTGAACCAGAGACTAAAGTTGTTTCCAGCTTTTTCGAGAGCGAGAAGGAGAACACTGCCTGCTTCCTGACCATGCACTCTTACGGGCAGCTCATCCTCGTGCCTTATGGCTACACCAAAAATAAATCAAGTAACCATGAACAACTGGTAAGACCATTGTGCCAGAGCCTTGAGAAGCTTCAGCACGACCCTGCCTTCCTTTTCCTGATTTCCATTTCTAAGGTTTTGGATCCAGCCCCGCTTTTGTTCCCTTTGCTTTTCCTTATTTCCTTTCTCCTGCTTTTCACACCTTGCCAGACGCCTGCTGGGAAGGCTTCAGGTTAAATGCTGCTTTACCTGCATTAATTAACTACCTATTTCAAAAAGTGTCAAGTTGGGAGACATCTTAGGTATTCGTGTATAATATAAATGAGATGATTATGTTAATAATCTGCAGGAATGCGCTTTCATTTCTGTAAATTCTCTTGAAGCTCCGTTCAGCAATTATAGCTTTTGAACCGTGCTTTAAAGAACTTCCCAGCTGTTAGTGGAATATGGCATATCTAAAATAACACGGCTAAATAATATCTGCTCTCTTCTCTGCTAAACACAATGCTTTATTTTCTTCTAAACTCTGCCTCTAGTATTTGCCTAGGAATATTTGTAAGGGGAAGCGCCAGTGAAATTCAAGCCGGGGCTGGGAAAGTCTGCTTTGTCTTATCGGGGTCCTTCTCTGAAGCTGTGTTTACCCGAGCCCTGGTGGGCAGAATTATTGAAAAGGACTGGGCTCTTTGCCTTTTTGTGAACCTGAGAACAATAGACCTAAGTCAAAGAAAGAGTCAATTTAGAATTGTTGTAGTTATTTGTTATCTTTTCTTAAAAGTTATTTTTTCAGTTTTTAATTGTGGTAAAATATACATAACATAGAATGTACTGTCTTAACCATTTTTAAGTGGACAGTACAGTAGTGTTAGGTATATTCACATTATTGTGCAACCAATCTCCAAAACTTTCATCATGCATCATTGAAATGTCTCTCCCATTAAACAAAAAATCCACATTCCCCCTTGTCCCTGGCAACCACCATTCTACTTTCTGTCTCTATGAGTCTGACTGTTCTAGTTACCTCATATAAGTGGAATCATACAGTATCTATCTTTTTGTGACGGGCTTATTTCACTTAGCATGAAGTCTTCAAGCTTCACACCTGTTGTACCATGTGTCAGAATTTCCTTTTTTTTTTTTTAAGGCTGAATAATATTCCATTGTTATGTATATACCACATTTTCTTTATGCATTCATCCATCAATGGTCATTTGAATTGTTTCCACCTTTTGCCTATTGCAAATAATACAGCTATGAACATAGGTGTACAGATACCACCTTGAGATCCCACTTTCAATTCTTTGGGGTACATACTCAGAAGTGGAATTGCTGAATCATATGGTAATTCTATTTTCAACTTTTTGAGGAACCATAGTACTACTTTCTACAGCAAGTACACCATTTTCTATTCTTTCCAATAGTGGACAAGAGTTCCAGTTTCTCCACATTCTCACCAACACTTGTTATTTTCTGCATATCTTTAAAAAATGTTTTTAAAACAAGCTCCTCATTATCAATAAATGCTGGGCTGGATAGGGGCTAATCTTGCTCTGTTCTTAAGATCACAGAAGGCTGGTGGCCCATTGGCTCTGTCATTCCTCTTGTCTCCCACTGGAACATCACCCATAAAACACAGGTCTGGGCACTAAAAGAAAAACCACTATAGATCTTTGCTGAAGGCAGCCCTTCCCCCCAGCAGTCAAAAATATCTGTCAGTACCCCAATATCTTTCCTGCAATTGTTTTCGAACATTTGTACTACGTGATCATTTTGCAAGAGGTGGAGATAACATTTACCTATAACTTTAAAAATTACAAAGAGATTTTATGGCCATTACTTCATCTGATCCTCATGACAATATAATAAGCTCATTTTGGAGATGTAGAAATTAAGACCTTGAGTTAATTATATTTCTAAAGTCCCTGTAGACAGTAAATGTTGGAGTCTGGGCTTGGAACTCGTGTCTTTGGACTCCAGAGGCCACATTCATCTGACCACAGAACACTGCCTCTCTGCGCTCAAGAAGGGTTTGCAACTTCTGGAAGCTGTCATCGACTTAGATGCCCAGTCCACTGTGTCCTATATCCTCCTCATTTCTGTGCCCAGAAGTTCTATTTCTTCAGTAAAGAAATGTACAGAAGCAGAGATTTTAGTCAAGAAGCCCAGAACCCTCCTTACTTCCCAATTCCTGTGATATTTGCCATAAATGTTTACTTTCTGCTTAAAGGATTCTGTGACAAATACAAATGAACCACCTAAGTCAGGCCATTATAGATATTTGATGGGACAGGCCTTCTACCAGCAGAAAAAAGAGGCTCATATACTCCAGTATTTTTCTAGAGAATTTCATTTCCTTTTTTGGTTCAGGAAAACAGTTACTACATCTCCGTTTTTGCAAGGTTTGTATTCAAATGTCACCGGGTCTTGGGCTGCTGATTGGCTGTCTCATTAGAGCCCTCTGGCCACAGAGAGGGCACTGACATTGCCGCTACCAGAAAGTGGAATTCTAAGATGGGCATTATTGGCCATCCTCAATACTCTATGTAGAGACTGGAAAATTGAATTGAGAAAGATTGCTTCAATTCTGTATCTCTTACAGCCTTAGGTGTTGAAGAGTTAGCATAACATTCATCACTAAGACTTTTCCATAAAAAGACTGAAAATGTTGCCACCATGTATCAAACTCATAAAAGCTAGTTAGCAGTGTTTTTAGGTTCTTAGTGATAAGCTTTGATAGAGTACACAAAGATAGAATCACACCAACTGTTCAAGGAGTTTTCCATTTCTGGTATATTTACAACCACCAGAGACTAGTAATTAATCTCTATGTATTTACAAAACCAAAAATTTGTAGAAATCTTCATAAATATTATACTGTATGATAGACAACTTGGCAATCACTAAGTAGGGGAAACAGAACTATATATACCCTCATTCTAAACTGCTCTGGAAATTAGAATAGCTATAAGAAATCTAATGTTTCAAATGCTGATATTCTTCCATTGGAACCCTTTCCATATCAACCCTTGTATCCTATTCCAAGCTCCATCCTCCCACAACATGCCAGGGCCTTAATCAATCTTTCTGAGTGCTTGCCTGTGAATATATGTCTACAGGAAATTCTCTGGGCCCAGTGAAGAAGTTATTAAGCAGGCATGAGGTCTTTAGCAATGTAAATTATACACTACTAGCAAAGGGTTTTTATTATTTTGACTAGAAAGAACCTTTAGGCTGAGAAGAAGGACAGCAGAGCAATTGGCTCTCTATGGCCTTGCAGTATAGTGTCAAAAGGAGACAGAAGAATAATCAGGAGTTTGACCCTTTGAGACAGAAGGCAGAGTCTAGGGAAATCTGCATTTCATCTTCTCAGAAAGGACCAAACCCATAAGCTAATGATCACAACTGTGTGCTTATCATATATGTTATATTTCTTACTCCTATCTACTTGCCCATGGTAATTGCTGGTGGAATCATTAAAAAAAAAAAAATCAAAAGTTCTTTTGTCAATAAAGAAGAGGAAACTGGCAGACTCTTTCCGTCCCCACAGCCAACATTTGAAGAAAGGGGAGCAATATAAGATAAAATAAGTGAAGGTTGGCAGTGGGAAGAAGAATCATGATCTGGGGTGAGCTGCAGGAAAGAAAAAAGAATGCAAGAAACCATTTGAATAGAAAATGTAGCCTGAAGCTGCTCCATGTAACCCAAATTACAGTTAAGACCAGTTAGCATGGAGTTTCATTCAAAGAAACACAGAAACACATGGGAATTAAAAATAATTAAAAGCAATTCATATCTCTACCAGAGACTCTCAAAGAACTTCAAAAAGGATGTACTTGCTATTTCTTAGCAACTCTTTCTCTAGGCTTCATGCTCTTAATTTCACTCACACACAGCAGCTACCCTGAATCCTTTCCCTCCACTCTTCATTCTTATTTCCTTACTGGAATTTCTCTCTCTAGGAATCCCCTTTCTGACTCTCCTTTCCTTCTTATAATTCCCCCTTCTTTCTACAAACAGCTCTTGTACATCTTCCCAGTGTAAATGATTAAAACCAGCTTTATTCCTTGTAGTTCTTTAGCCCTTTCTGCCCATCATCTCAGTTCTGGACAACACAAGCCCAGCAACTAGGGAAGACAAAATCTCTTTTCAGGAAGAGAAGGAGAAGGTAAAACTCTTAGTAGTGAGTGGAGAGGAGGCAAAAAGCTTACAAATATGTTTAATGTTGAATCTTAGCACACACACAGAAAGTGCAAAATCCTACTGCTGCACAGGACCCCATAACCACTTATTACCTCTCCTAGTCTTCCTTTTGAATTTCACTGTGCCTATCCCCACTCTACCCAGACACCACCTTGTCACACCTTAGGATTCAGTCAGACAATACAGGACCAGGAAAAGAGAGACAGAATCTAAAACTTGACCTGTCACTGGTCAGGGGAAGAAGTCAGGGGAGCTGATGCCCCTGTAAGTGTAGTCAGGCTGCCCTCAAGGGTAAAGCAATGGTGGATCCAGGCAGGGAGTGGCCAAGGGGATTTTGGTGGTGTTTGTATAGACCCCAAGGGGAAGTAGTGGGATACACCATCGGGTGGGTAGAATATAGCATTAGGGAATCTGGGGTAGGCAATACTTAGACTATCAAAAGGGTATGCAAGGAGATTTATCAGACAGTCAATAAATATTGCCAATATACTTGGACCTCAGTTAGTGACTCTGATCTCAGGAAAGGGTCTGAAGAGAGCAAGGCTGAGACCTTAGAAATCATCTAGGTCTGAGGGATTTCCAATTCAGTAAGGTGACATGGGAGTAGATAGAGGGAAGTGTGTCATTTTCTGCTCTGAAAATCTATGAGCCTATGAGAGATAAGTATCAAATACCTTTAAGGAAAAATAAGAGGGAAGTAATAAGAGAAGCATGAGCAAAGGGTTATGGGAGAAAAAAAGTGGGGAGAGAGAATCCACTTGGGGTGCTCAAGAAATGCCTATGGAGAACTTAGCATTTGAGAAGGTTCTTTGAAGTTGCATAGAATTTCAACAGAGAAGAGGTAAGGCATCCCAGGTAGAGGAAATACCCTGAGAAAAGGCAGAGAGGCTGAGGAACATGGGGCATGTCTGAGCAACTGTGGGAGAACTTGAGTTTGACTGTAATCTAGGGTGGGATCTAGAGAATATGGTGTTGGAAATGTGGGTTAGATCCCTATTGTAGAGGATCTCAAATAGTAGACTGAGAAGTTTATACAAATGCAGTGGGTAACTGAGAGTTATTGAAGGTTTTCAGCAGGATCATTATCATTGTCTTGCTCTACAAATGTTCACCTGGAAGTCAGGGAGATCAATTGGGATTAAGGATTGTCAAGAGGAGGGAAAACTTATTAGAAGATGAAAGCAGTCCATTTCAGAGTTAATAAGACTGAAATAGGGTGATGGCATTAGAAATGCAACTTGGTAACTGTTTGAGAGAAGAGTCAAAGATAATTGTAGGAATTTACATGTTGGGGGCACATGATAGGCCAGAACTATGAAAATCAAAACAGCCTTATTAGTGGGGGAGATGATAAAATTGGACTTGAGTATGTTGAGTCTGAAGTATCAGAAGACTACCCAGGTATAGATGTTCAATGGGAAGTTAGAAAGATGGTCTGGAACTCTGAGGATGGATTTGGACAAAATAGCAAATGCTCTGAATTGTTGGATTTATTTTTAACACCAGATATCTGTCTCTGCATTTCCCACCTACAGATCCAAGTTGGACAGAAGGCAGCAAATGCATTGAAAGCAAAGCATGGAACCAATTATAGAGTTGGATCTAGTGCAGATATTTTATGTAAGTATCTTTTTTTCACCTCTTCAATAGTATCTAAAGCACAAAAGAATTCAGTGGACTTTGGAGACTGGAGTGGACAGGATAGAAGAGTTCCTCGGATCAACAGGAAGTTGTACAAATCAAAATGACCAGGGATAAAAGGGAGTCTGTACAAATCCAGAATTGTGCTCTCTAGGGATAAGGGGTGAGCTAAAAGTAAAAATTAATACACTGGCTCAGACCAGTACTCCCTCTGGCTTCACTTAAAAAGAACTGGCAGGGAGAAGGCACAGGAGTTAACAGGAAAGATATTTTCCAGTGACCCTTGGTCAGTTGATTCAGTTCCCAGAGGACCATCAGGCAAAACAGGTGGGGCCTGGAGTTTAAAAGAGGATTTAGTTGAAAGGAGAGTGCATTGCTTTCCCCTTCCCCAAGCACCACCTCCTCCACCCACTGAAGGACAACCGAGATGATATTTTCCTAATATTTTTCCTATTGGTCATTTTGTTTCTGTTCCTTTACATGTCAGTTGAATCTTACCTTCCAATATCAGATTGTCTTGTCTTTGATTCAGCTGAGAAACTTTAACCAAACCTCTGCTATGTGCCAGGCATGATGCCAGGCATTGTGGGGATGGATGTGCCAGGCATAATGCCAGGTATAGTGGGGATGGTGAGTGGAGACAGAAGCTGAAAATATCAAGGAGAGAGAGAAGGCAGCTATTCATAGATCCTAATATGAAAGAGTTGATTTATTTTGCTGGGTTGAACTTTAGTCCCTGAAATGGCTGTAGAAATCTGTCCTTTCACAGAACAACTTCTAACTCTTCCTCCATGTTTTCATTTTGTAGATGCCACTTCAGAGTCTTCATGAGACTGGGCTTGGGACATTGGGATCCCTTCCTCATATGCATTTGAGCTGAGGGACAATGGTACATATGGGTTTGTCCTGCCAGAAACTCAGATTCAGGCCACCTGTGAGGAAACCATGGAGGCTGTGCTTTCAGTCCTGGATGATGTGTATGAGAAATACTGGTATTCAAACAGTGCTGGAAAGGTGACATCTACTGCTGTGGTGCTGAGCTTGCTGAAGTCCTTCATCTTTCTTCTGTAGGTGCATCCTACCTAGGCCTGCTCAGCCCCAGTGACATGGATATGGCTGCATGAGAGGTGTTTGAGGCTATGGAGGAACCAAATAATTTAAACTAGAAATACTTTTTATTTCAAAAAAGATGAATCATCTTTGCATTTTAATGCTTGTTCTGCTCGTAATTAATTGTTATTACTTTAGTAGACTTTAATATTAGTTAGTGATTGGTACAATAATGCCACAAACCAAACCACTCTATAATTCAGTGACTCACAAATCTATAGGTCAGCTAGGAAGTTCTGCTGATCTTGGCTGTGTTCACTTATGTATCTGTGGTTTGTTTCAGGGCAGCTGCCCCAGGGTCTAGAAAGTTTTTTCCCATCTAAATTCTTTGAAAATTTTGCTCATGCCTGTGACCCAAGTTCACTCTTAATTTTGTGTAATCATGTTAGTAGTGGCATTCAGAAGATAAAGTTATATAATCTCTCTATATAGCTGTTGCTGGTTTTATTTATTTATTTAATGTTTTACTTATTTATTTAAAACAATTTTTTTGAGACTCTACAAGGTACATTTTGCTAGGCTCTGGGGTTACAATGGTGAATAAGGTAGACATGGTCCCTGTTCCCCTGGAATTTCTGTTCCAGTGGGTGAGATTGATTGGAACGGACACTGTTGCATACCAGACAAATCTCATCTCTGGGGAGCCATAATAATCAAGAACACAAATATATAAACTAAACATTGCATCTTGTGACAGGGGCTATGAGAGAAATAAAGAGTAAGTAGAGAGGTAAGCAAGGGCCAGATTGTATGTTTCTGGGTACACAGGTGTTTAATTGTGCCATATTGTCTATTACACTTTACGTGCTCTTCAGGTAGCATCTATGACTGTCATTTCCTATGTATCTCTATGTGACACCTTGAAATGATGCTAAGCACTTGTCAGGCTTTGAACAAATGTTGTCGCTGTGACCAGCTGACAGGGTATCCTTGGGTGTTCAGTCACCCGTTTCCGAATTTCCTTGTTGGTCACAGTCACAATACACTTCTTGGTTGTAACCCTTTTATTGCCTTTCTTTGTCCTCTTTATTTCTTCATGTTTTGCCAGTGTGTGGCTGATAAGGGTCAGAAAGGAAAATGTCAGGGGCAGTGGGGCTTAATGAATCAGAGAACAGCTATTTACATAAAAATGCCAGCTCCACAATTGTGGCATTGTTAGGAGAAAATGGTTGGGTTTCATCAATGGTCAGCCTGGGAGGGAAGAAAACTAGTATGGCCACCAATGCCATATTGAAGAAGAAAACAGAGGAGCTGCGGCTTGAGACTTAGGTTATCAGCTTTCATCCAGCCTGTGTTTTAGTTTCTAAGGCTGTCTGTTAACAATTTGGACGTCTGAGTACTATAGGAGCTCTGATCTACAAAGCTTAATTCATGTCGAAAGATTGAGTCCATGGCCAAAGAAAGCTGGAAGGGAATGGATGGAAACGCAAGCTATCAGCTTGCCTGAAACCTCCCACAGGGATCCTTCCAAAAGTTTAAGACACAATTGTAGCCTTCTCAGGGGGGGCTTCACATGGCTCTGAGGGTGTGGGAGACTGAGGGCCATGACATGTTTTTACTTCTTCTGATAGTGTTTTACTCTTTGTGAAAGGATACTAGAAGCAAGGCTAGAATAGTGATGAATGACCACACTGACTTTTCTCAAGGATGTTTTCAACTTTCTGGTCTTAAATGGTAATAGTTTGGGAAAACTGCACAACTGATGCAACTAATGCAATCTTTAAAGTATCCTATACTGAGGCTTTGTTGGGTCTGGGATGTGATTTTACCCTACTTTAAAGCTAGGAAGTTAGCTTGTTGCTGTTTCATGGGTGTTAGAAGACATGAAACCCCTGAGTCAGAGACAGGAAGTTATCACCCACAGACAGGAAGCAGCATGAACATCAGCATATTTACATTGGTTCCCTTGCTCCCAAGTTTGAATATATTGCATTTTCGGTTACTATTTCTTTCTTTCCACCAAACTTGGTTGATGCTTTTTTTCCATAACTATTCCTGCAAAGGATGGAGATCTCCTTGACCTATAGGTGAATTTAGAGTTTAAAATCAGGCAAAATGATAAATTCAGATGGTATCCAAGTTTCTAGCTCTAACCTTTTTCTACATCAGTGTCAAAATGAGTTATATTTTTGTTTCCATTGTGTATGACCAAGCTCTGTTTCCCTTCCTTTTCTTATGCACTTTAGCAATCTCCTGATATGTTACTGAAAATATATTCTTCATATTGCCTGGTATTATTCCTATCTTCTGCATAGAATTTGAATCTGGTATAAAGATATTATGGCACTAAGAGAGGGTCACTGCCCAAGAATATAAAATTACATATTAAATACAAAGGGGTTTTTAAAAATTAAATTAATAATTATTAACTTGATACTATATGCAGTGATTAGAATCCTTTATGTGTATTACTTTACATAATATTCATAAGAATCCTGAGTTAGATACTTTTATTTATTTGATGAAGAAGCTGAGATGAAGGGAAGATAAGAGCACATCTATGGTCACACAGTTCTTAATCATTATTGATTGATCAAATAATTTCTTGGGATAGGAATTTTCTGGTTCCAAGACTTTGGAAGTATTATCTAGTGGCCACTGCTGGTGCTTCATCCAGACTCCTTCCGGCCCCTTCTCCTGCATCTCTTTCTGTCCTTAATGTGTTTTTGGCTTCCAACAGCTCACACCAGTGTGACTCTTTTTCCGATGACTTCCCTTGGGCTATTGCACGTGATTTACCTGCAGCCACAGACACGTTTGGGAGTTCTACCCACCACCAGAAACTCCCAGCCCCTGCCTGGATGGAAACTGATGGATCCAAGAGCATGAAACCTAGTCCCTTGCAGTGGGTTGGGGAAAACTCCAAAGTGTCACTCATGTTCCAGAGATCCTGTGGGATAAGGTTGACATTACCCTGCAAAGAACTTTCTCTGAGGTTGCAGCCATGCTTGGCTTCCACCTTTCCTTGTCCTGTGTCACTTTCTCTTGATAGCACCTCCTGAATAAGCCACTTGTGCATGAAATCCTCGCTTCTGGGTCTACCTCTAGGGAACCCAACATAAGACAACCCCCTTGGGAGTTATTACCAAAACATAATACATTCTTAATTTCCTAAAATGACATTTAATAAAAGTATATATATATTATATATGTATATAATATATATGTATAACTGAATCACTGTGCTGTACATCTGAAACTAACATGATATTGTAAATCAACTATAATTTAAAAAATCATAGTTAAAAAATTTTAAGTATTGCTATTAATATTCAGAAAATGCCTGGGCGTTACAACATCATATGGACAGAAATATTTCTATTTTGAAGATGTTGCCATTATGGAACAGGAGGAATCTTGTTCTAGCAAAGACTTTCACTTCAGGAAAACATATGCATTTCCAGTCTGGTCTCTATTGAAGGCACAGTAAAAAAGATTAGCCTTTACGGACTTGTAAATTTTGAAGTATCTGGTATTATGATAAGACTTTATGAGAAAATAATAGCCACTTATAACAGTTTCCCACTCTGCCGTAATCAAGACTGCACCATCTTTTCTTAGCTACCCTGAAAAAGGAATTTTATTTCTTTCTAAGGAGTCATTCATCTAAAATAATACTAATAAAAAATAAAGCTCTATAGAGCTTAAATGGTGAGGGTAGTAACTCCTTTCTTACCTGCGTGTTCCTTTCCCCTGGAGCTCTTATTATGTTTTTTCTTTTAAAAAAATACATTTGTGCAAGTCAGCTCTAAAAATGGTGCAAATAGAAAAATGAAAGTCTCTCTCTTTACATGAATGGTGCAAAAGCAACCACAGAAACATAGAGGAGGCAAAGAGGAATGTGCATTCATGGGATTGAATCCCCCCGGCTCCCGAAAAAGAATCCGGTTGACTAGGTGGAGGATCCTGAGAAGGTGAGGTGGAAAGTCAAGTTGGAATCAGTTGGCTGAAGGTCCTGAGCACTGGACAAGAGTTTAGACATTATTCCTATAGACTGCAGGGAGTACCCATGTTTTTGCACAGGGAGGGTAAATAAACACCTGTTGTGTAAATATTAGTCTGGAATGATGGATTAGAATGGGACATTTAAAGGGGAGACCTCTGAGTCAAACAGTTCAGAAAATATTATATTGTGCACATATAATTGAATAAGACTTCAGTTGAGTTGGTGGCCATAAAAATGGAAACCAAGGGACAGACATCAGAGATGTTGTTCAGAAAGATTCAGTGTAGGGTCTCTTTGATTATGGAGATGTGGAAAAAGGAGGGTGGGAATTATTGTGAGTGGCTGAACAGAAAAATTGTGGTATTAGGAGATCATGAGAATTTGTCTTAAGTCATCTTTATCTCATCCCCACCAAGA
Organism: Balaenoptera ricei; assembly: GCF_028023285.1. NCBI lineage: Eukaryota > Metazoa > Chordata > Mammalia > Artiodactyla > Balaenopteridae > Balaenoptera > Balaenoptera ricei. Next base: position 92,460,235 of record NC_082645.1, read on the forward strand.
AAGGTATAATAGACCAAGGCCGAATATGGACTTACAGATCCATGGAGCCCAAAGGGAAGCAGTATGGAAAAAGGACAAGCCATTTCACTTCAGACAAGAAGTAGGAAATGCAAAATTGTTGCACTGAAGTGTCAGTTGAAACTTAAGGTTTGCTCTCCAACTTCAAACCAGGTCTCCAGGAACAAGCAACCATCATTTCAGTTTCATGTTTGAAAATTTAATTCGATATGGAAAATGGTAAAGCTTTAAAAAAGCTTAAAAACATAATATCCACCAGCTCCTTCCTGCACATACACTAATTTACCCTATGACATTTAATTTAGAATTAGGTTTGCAAGTATATCACTTTAAAGGTTGACTATTTTCTGTAATGCAGTTGCTTAGAAGATTTGTTTTGCAGCAGAATTCTTATTTCAAATAAAAATTTTCCTTAAAGCATGATATAAAAATCAGATAAAAACAGAATTGCTCTGCCTGATCTGGGGAGGAGGATGGGTAGTGAACGGATTTGGAGGTGTTTCTCTGCCCTACCAGCCACCAGTTGCCCTGCAGCCCTGAAGAACTTTCTGTTTTCTCTCTAGGCCCTTTCTACTCAAAGTGTGGTCCATAGTAGCAGCTTGGTAAAAGTTCCAATTCTCAGGCATCAGAGCTTGCATTGAACAAGATCCCTAGGTAATTTGATGCTCTTGAAAATTTAGGAAGCACTGCTTTCAAGTATACAAATCGCCTGGGAAGCGGGTTCAAACACAGATTCTCAGGCATAGCAACAGGTCTGTGGTGGAGCATGAAATTTTGCATGTTTAACAAGCTCCCAGGGGAGGCTGATACTATTGGTACTTGGACCATGACACATTGAGTAGCAAGAGGCTAGGGCAGTGGTTCTCCGATGTTGGCGTGCATGTGAATCATCTGGAGGTCTTGTTAAACGTGGCTTGCTGGGCTTCAGCTCAGTTTCTGATTCAGCAAGTGGGGCCTGAAATTTGCATTTCTAACAAGTTCCCAGGTGATGTTGGTGCTGCTGTTCCAGGAAACACACTTTGGGGACCCCTAAACTAGAGCACCTGTCTCATCACTGGGATGAAGATGCCACTGGGTAATCACGGGGTACCTTGACTTATTTTCTTAAGTAAAAAGCGGTAAAGGGTAAAAAGATGGAAGTCTCTTCCCTCAAGGATCTCAGAGTCTAGTTCCAAATACAGAAAAGTAAGCAAACACCTCGCATACGTCACGTGCACGGAGCTGAGAGTAGAAGAGCCATGACCTCAGGCTCTGCGTCGGTATCTGAGGGGGCCTGGGAAGGTTTCATCTGCTTGTCTTAAAGCTGGAGCAGAACGTGAAAAGGGTCTGATTGCTTAAATTATCTGTGCTCTATGCAACACACATTCTTTAATTTGAGATCTTGAGAATAGCCGTGAATTTTCCATTCCGTTATGCGTTTGTAATGAAAAATACCCTCAGTCTTTTATAAGGCAGGGTGGGATGGGGTCGGGGAGTACGGTTAGGAGTCAGGGGCTTGGAGGAGAGCAGTGGGGGCAGGGACGAGCCTGCAGAAATCCTCTCTGAGTCTGGGAGAAGAGTCAAGCAACACCTGGTTGTCTCTGGATCTTTGCCTCTTAAAATAAAAAGCCAAGCCTCTGATGTTGGCTGCTACCCCGGTCACAGGTGGGAATCCCCAGGATCCTGTTCTTGAAGGAATGGAGTTCTTAAGCCCTAGGACTGAGGGGTGTGCCTTCTTCCAAGGAACCACAGGTGTCTTAGGCAGATTATTTTCGGATACAAGGGACTGGAACCCAAAACAGTCTGGCTTTAAACCAAAAAAAAAAAAAAAAAGGGAATTTATTGGTTTGCCTAATAGAAATGTATAGAGGGAGTTCAGGAAGAAAAGGTTCTGGAAATTCCAAGATGTTACCAGAGTTAGTAATTTTCCATATTTTGATTTTGCATCAGCTTTTTATCTATTGCTTTGACTGAAGCAGGTTCTTTCTACGTAGGGGCAAGTGACCCCAGCAGCTCCAGGCCTGCATCCTAGCCTCTCTGCAACCCTAGAGGAAAAGTGCTTCTCTTTTCCAATAGTTCCAATAAAATTCCCGAATAGGGACTGAATGGGCCTCCTTGAGTCAAGAAGTTGTAACACACTGAAAGCCTGGGGCACATGCCCACTCGTAGACCAGCTCCCCCAAAACCACATAGATTGAGATGGGAAATAAAACCAGGCTGCTTGTACTGGAAGCAGGGTGAATGGACACTGGTCAGTCAAAAAGCAACAGCTATCACTCGACCAGGAGGAGAGCAGGGCCTCAGCCAAGTCTCAGAATGCATCCTAGCAGATTCAGAGTATCATAGCCTCAAGAAGCAAGTCAACAATTTATTTCTTGAACTGTGTGCTGCATTCATCCAAAATTAGGTTCAGGGTCTCCCAAAGCAAAGCCAAAGTCATTCTACTCCCAGTGTCTATTTCATGGTAGCAACAGTGTCTCTGGGCCCTTACACAAATTCTTCAGGCAACAATTTTCTGGAACCATTCCCAGGTTTCATGTATGTGACAGACACTATGGGGTGGTGTTAATGGCCAAAATTCTGAAGCCTTGTTGCCCAGGTTCAAAGCTCAGCTCAATCACTTTGTGGCTATATATCTGGGGCAAGTTACTGAATGTGTTTCTGTTTCAACTACCTTATTGATAAAATGGGAATAAGAATAACCTTGTACAGTTGTTAGGAACATTAAATAAATTAGCGACTGGTAAAGCGCTTTGGACAATGTTGGTTTTCCAGGACAAAGTCATTTGTCCACCCTAGACCACCTTCTCCAGCCACAGAGTAAGTGCTCAGTGAATGTTAGGAGTTAAGACAATTATTCTTACTATCCCAGCCCCAGCTCTCATGGGAAATTCCAAAACACAGTAAGGGAGCTCTGGTTACCATAGAGTAATGATAAAAGGTAAAGCACTTGTGAGTATATTGAACAGCTAACATATGCTTAGGGTATGTCAGATGTGATTGTCAATGACCAAACATTCCCAATACTCTCTTTTTTAGCTCTTGGTTTCTTAGCATCCTGCCATTCTGGGATCAGTAAGATGTCTCCCAGGGGCATTACTGAAGAGACGTTTGCCCCTTAAGAAAGACACTTGGCCTGGAAGGTTGAGGTGGAAAAGGGAGGGGGCAGAGTACAGATGAGTGATTCTTTCTAAATGCACCCTAGGCATTCCCCACTTCTTGGATGCCTGCTGGTCCTCTGCACTGATTCGGAGATCCAAGCTGCACTAATATCACCAGAAGAAAGAGTTGGTCTCTTTTCTCTTGTAAGAACCTTCTAGTGTACCTCTCCCTCCTATTGCCTTTTTCTTGAGCTGATCTGAGTCACTTCTGGTCCTCTGTGGGCCCTCTGGGTTCTCTTCCCCTTTCGCTCTATAAGATGGGTTTCTGTATCATGGAGATGAGGCACACATATGTCCAGTGAGGAGCAAAGAGCGGGTGTGTCAGTAGTTTTATTTTATTTTTTTTAACATCTTTATTGGAGTATAATTGCCTTACAATGGTGTGTTAGTTTCTGCTTTATAACAAAGTGAATCAGTTATACATATACATATGTTCCCATATCTCTTCCCTCTTGCATCTCCCTCCCCCCCACCCTCCCTATCCCACCCCTCTGGATGGTCACAAAGCACCGAGCTGATCTCCCTGTGCTATGCGGCTGCTTCCTACTAGCTATCTATTTTACGTTTAGTAGTGTATATACGTCCATGCCACTTTCTCACTTTGTCACAGCTTACCCTTCCCCCTCCCCATATCCTCAAGTCCATTCTCTAGTAGGTCTCTGTCTTTATTCCTGTCTTGCCCCTAGGTTATTCATGACCATTTTTTTTTTCTTAGATTCCATATATATGTGTTAGCATACAGTATTTGTTTTTCTCTTTCTGACTTACTTCACTCTGGATGACAGACTCTAGGTCCATCCACCTCACTACAAATAACTCAATTTCATTTCCTTTTATGGCGGAGTAATATTCCATTGTATATATGTGCCACATCTTCTTTATCCATTCATCTGTTGATGGACACTTAGGTTGCTTCCATTTCCTGGCTATTGTAAATAGAGCTGCAATGAACATTTTGGTACATGACTCTTTTAGAATTATGGTTTTCTCAGGGTATATGCCCAGTAGTGGGATTGCTGGGTCGTATGGTAGTTCTATTTTTAGTTTTTTAAGGAAACTCCATACTGTTCTCCATAGTGGCGGTATCAATTTACATTCCCACAAACAGTGTAAGAGGGTTCCCTTTTCTCCACACCCTCTCCAGCATTTATTGTTTGTAGATTTTTTGGTGATTGCCATTCTGACCGGTGTGAGATGATACCTCTTTGTAGTTTTGATTTGCATTTCTCTAATGTTTAATGATTTTGAGCATTCTTTCATGTGTTTGTTGGCAATCTGTATATCATCTTTGGAGAAATGTCTATTTAGGTCTTCTGCCCATTTTTGGATTGGGTTGTTTGGTTTTTTGATATTGAGCTGCATGAGCTGCTTGTAAATTTTGGAGATTAATCCTTTGTCACTTGCTTCATTTACAAATATTTTCTCCCATTCTGAGGGTTGTCTTTTCGTCTTGTTTATGGTTTCCTTTGCTGTGCAATAGCTTTTAAGTTTCATTAGGTCTCATTTGTTTATTTTTGTTTTTATTTCCATTTCTCTAGGAGGTGGGTCAAAAAGGATCTTGCTGTGATTTATGTCATAGAGTGTTCTGCCTATGTTTTCCTCTAAGAGTTTGATGGTGTCTGGCCTTACATTTAGGTCTTTAATCCATTTTGAGTTTATTTTTGTGTATGATGTTAGGGAGTGTTCTAATTTCATTCTTTTACATGTAGCTATCCAGTTTTCCCAACACCACTTATTGAAGAGGCTATCTTTTCTCCACTGTATATTCTTGCCTCTTTTATCAAAGATAAGGTGACCATATGTGCGTGGGTTTATCTCTGGGCTTTCTATCCTGTTCCATTGATCTATATTTCTGTTTCTGTGCCAGTACAATACTGTCTTGATTACTGTAGCTTTGTAGTGTAGTCTGAAGTCAGGGAGCCTGATTCCTCCAGCTCCGTTTTTCTTTCTCAAGATTGCTTTGGCTATTCGGGGTCTTTTGTGTTTCCATACAAATTGTGAAATTTTTTGTTCTAGTTCTGTGAAAAATGCCATTGGTAGTTTGATAGGGATTGCATTGAATCTGCAGATTGCTTTGGGTAGTAGAGTCATTTTCACAATGTTGATTCTTCCAATCCAAGAGCATGGTATATCTCTCCATCTATTTGTATAATCTTTAATTTCTTTCATCAGTGTCTTATAGTTTTCTGCATACAGGTCTTTTGTCTCCTTAGGTAGGTTTACTCCTAGATATTTTATTCTTTTTGTTGCAATGGTAAATGGGAGTGTTTCCTTAATTTCACTTTCAGATTTTTCATCATTAGTGTATAGGAATACTAGAGATTTCTGTGCATTAATTTTGTATCCTGCTACCTTACCAAATTCATTGATTAGCTCTAGTAGTTTTCTGGTAGCATCTTTAGGATTCTCTATGTGTAGTATCATGTCATCTGCAAACAGTGACAGCTTTACTTCTTCTTTTCTGATTTGGATTCCTTTTATTTCTTTTTCTTCTCTGATTGCTGTGGCCTTAGCGTCTCATGCCCATCTCTGGGGTCTGCGCTGATGGCCGCAGCTCGCGCCCGTCTCTGGAGCTCCTTTAAGCGGTGCTGTTAATCTCTTTCTTGCCTTTTGGGAGGTCTGAGGTCTTCTGCCACCGTTCAGTAGGTGTTCTGTAGGAGCTGTTCCACATGTAGATGTATTTCTGATGTATTTGTGGAGATGAAGGTGATCTCTGTGTCTTACTCTTCCACCATCTTGAAGCTCTATATCAGTTTTTTAAATATTATTTCAGGTTAGGAGAATAATAAAATGGATAGTATAGGATCAGTGTCTGAGGTTATCCACATAGATTGCTTCCCAAAAAGGGAGGAAGAGGAGAATGTCATAAACCCAGTGGGAATGTGCTGGATGGCTGGGGAGTAGGTCACTTCTCTTCACAATGACCTCTTCTCCAGGCTTCACTGACTTCAAGCTAGAGGGTTGGATTTTGATGTCTGGTCTTGACAAGGTTGCTCTCCCTTGTCAGACTATTTGTAGTTGCCACCAGCAATCTAGCTCTGAGTTGAGGTCCAAATTTAGAGAAACAAGATCATCTGCCTCTGGGAGATAAAGGTTTCTCATGTGTTCAGTTATCTACTCTTTATCCATTGCCTTTATTTTATTCCAATCCTATTTGTTCTCAAAGGTCATTCTAAGGCAGTGTCCCTTCGATTTGTCTTCATCTTGTTCCCTGATGCTGGCATTGCTCTCTTGCTGCTCCTTGTGAGTTTGGATCCTGATGTTTCTGGCCCTGGCACTCTTTCCAAAAGAGCACAGTGGTCCTGACCTGTCCAAAGTGAGGGTTTACAACACTACAAAGGGATACAACTCCCAAATTACTACTGAAAAGTGGCTTTGAGTCTCAAAACATTTGACACATGCCAGTATAGACACTCAGGAGACAAAATGAGACATTTTGTTTGTTTGCTCTGAAATGATGATGTAAAATATGAGCAAGTAGTCAGTAAATAGTGAATATTGGTAATTGTGATTTAACGTGATAGTTACAACCTCTCTCTCTGTCCCATTTCTTATTCTTCCATCATTTCTTCTTATTAATAGCTTTTCTCTCCTCTTCTCACTTGTTTGTCTACATTAATTCCACCAGTCTATGGAGGGACAAGCTGAGTTTTTAAGAAAGCAATAGTGGCCTTTTGTTAAGTCCCCATGATATAGCACAGTAGTTAAGAAATTAGGTTTGGGGTTTTTTCTCTTTTATTTATTTATTTTTTTAAACTTTTTATTTTATATTGAAGTATAGTTGATTAACAATGTTGTATTAGTTTCAGAACTTAGGTTTTAAAGCCAGGCTACCTTGGTTCAAATTCCAATCCTGCCCCTTAGCTAGTTTGGGTTCCAGTTCTTTACCTTCTTCTGCATCTACTTTGCCATGGTTTCACCTTAGGCAGGGTGTAGTTCCCATTGCTAGACTTTAGACTCACCCATATGACTTGCTTTGGCTAATTTTTATGTAGGTAGAGGTGTCCCTGTGTTAGTTCTGAGCCTAAGACTTCAGTGGCCTCATATGTTTCCACTGCTGTTTTTATCTCTACCATCACTATGAGAAGAACATGCCCCAGCCAGCCCACTGGTCCAGAAAGGATGAAAAACGCAAGAAACAGAACCACCCCAGCCGAATACAGCTTAGCGCAGCTAACCTCCTGTAAACCCAGAGATGCATGGCCTAACTAGGTGCTTAACTGCTGTCTGACATGGAGAATGTGTAGTTGTTTGTGACACAGCATCATTGCAATAATAGCTAACTGAACCTTCTCTCATTGTCTGAGTTTTCTCTCAAATAATTTGAAAAGAAGGGATCATAATTGTACTTTTTATAGGGTTGCTGGGGAGAGTAAATGAGAGAATGCATATGAGTTGCTAAATAAACTGTCTGATACACAAGAACCAATCAATACTTATCTGTTGTTATCATTACTATGTGCCCGGAGTTTATGTTCATTATCCTCATCTATGTGTGCCTCAGTTTTCCCATCTGCTAAGCAGAGAGAGATCAGGTTTAAATTGGTGAAATTCCAAAAAACTTGAAAGGACTATATAAGTATGAGACTCTGCCATTGCCATCAGTTTCAGGGACAGAAACAACGGTGAGTTCCCAGGGACCTGCTGAAGTGGCCCAGGCCCAAGAGAAGCTGGAGGGTGAAACTTCTTTGGAAGCTCAATCCAGAAACTACCCATGTGACCACACAGCTTCTGCCAACAAATCAGGAAGAGAAGAGAAAAAGCTTCCTTCCAGAAACTGATGATAAAGATAAAAACAAGGAGTCAAGGACACAAGCCTTGGGTTAGAAGCCTGGATCCCTGGAATAAATCCTGTATGTCCATATTTTACTGCTATTTCAACAGAGTTCTTACAATTCATTTCACTTTTGTGCCGTGAAATTTGCCCTTTGTTTCATACACGACAGTCCCCTGGTAGGTCGCGGGTCTACAGCCAGGACTTTGTCAGAAGAGGTGGTGTCGCACCTTCTTGCCACGTGGAAGGCTGTGTTCCCAAATCACTTTCATTAGGGTTTCTCTCCAGGGGTGGGGACACAGGACATGTCTAAACAGGTGCCATGGCAGAACCCTTGATTCAGCTTTGTTTTCCTGGAGCCAGGCTGAAGCAAGTCATTATCAGAGCTTTTCAGATGTGTGCCTCTGCAAGCCCAGGATTTTCAAAGGATGAACATTTAAACCCACTTTCAATATGAGGCCAGAGAATGGAAGAGAAGGGAATACCCCTTGCCATTCCTTGTAGGTGCCAACCCACGGGTCAGCTCATTTGCAAACATTCCTGTGGCCCCCATTTCTCCCCCAAATAATCAGGAAGCCCAAAACTTAAACCTGGGCTTGCAAAGAAGTCTGGCTACAAAGGGCATTTTTAAATTGAGTGCTGTTAAGATCACTCTGGCTTTGTGCAGGTGGTGATGACGTTTGTTAAATCATATGCAGAAAGTGTATGCATTTTTCTGGGGAAAGGATGCCAATATTTTCACATTGTTCAAAGGGTCTTCCAAAAGATAAGAACTACTGATTCCGAGGGACACTAGTTGAATTTAAAGAATTCTGTTAATGATCTGAAATCAATTAATTCAGTTAATGAGAATATTTTATTTGTCTTTATGCAGATAATCATTTCCTTGTTATTTCAAAGCAAAGCTGTTTGTGGAGAAATCCGTTACCCCATTCTTGTTCGTGATGATGAGGCTGATATCTTTCCAAATGTATTTTGATCTTCTCGCCCAAACCTGACAATGAGCCAGCTCTAATCAATAAAGCTGTGTTTTAGAAGATCCTGTAAGACACAGTCATGTGTGCTGGCTTTCATATGCTGTGAGTTTAAATGGAAATTCATAGGGGCTTTTCTGTGTCCTCAGTGCTTTTTTTTTTTTTTTTTTTTTTTAATTTATTTATTTATTTATTTATTTTTGGCTGTGCTGGGTCTTCGTTTCTGCGCGAGGGCTTTCTCCAGTTGCGGCGAGGGGGGGCCACTCTTCATCGCGGTGCGCGGGCCTCTCACTATCGCGGCCTCTCTTGTTGCGGAGCACAGGCTCCAGACGCGCAGGCTCAGTAGCTGTGGCTCACGGGCCCAGTTGCTCCGCAGCATGTGGGATCCTCCCAGACCAGGGCTCGAACCCGCGTCCCCCGCATTGGCAGGCAGACCCTCAACCACTGCGCCACCAGGGAAGCCCCTCAGTGCTTTTTGAAAATATCTCATTAGTTATCCCAACATGCCTGTAAGGTGGAATCTCAATAAGCAGTTGCCACAGAACTTGGGGCTGTCTCCTCTCCGAAGCTCTGCCTGAGCAGGTAACTTCTGTCCCAAGTCCTCAGCGCCATGCTTAACGGTGTAAATAAGGCTAGCGCTTCTTCCGAAGATCCCAAGGGCAGGATTGTACTGGTGCCAGGCACTCATTTACAGGAAGCAGCGTCTGTTACCAGCCTCAGGAGCAGAAGGTGGGAGTAATGATCACAGTCTCGGCACCAGTGGCCTCCCCAGCCTAGTTACTTGTTTTTAATTAAGATGACAATACAACACCTTTTCGTGTCCTTCAGGGAATTGGAGCGTTCCAGTTGGAAGGGGCAGGAGAAGATAGCTCTGTGTACCCAGATCTTGGGTTCTAAAGATAGAAACCCACGACTAAGGCTTTGTTTTCCTCCTGGTGGCATTGAAGGAGCCTTGAGAGCAGGCCCCGAGTATAGAGGGTTTTCCAGGAGATGGCAGTGCTCTCTAAGGCTGGATCCTGGCTGTGCCTGTCTTCCGCATCAACCGAAGAATATTGTAATTGAGACATAACATGATAATGCATTCTGGACCACACAGCTGCTCGAGTGTCACCTCAAAATGCTTCTTACCAGCCTCAAAGTCACTGTAAACAGGGTAGAGAGATGGAAGGGAGATGGAGGGTGGGGAGAAATGGGAGGGGGCCCTTGGAGACGCCAGACAGTGACATTTGGCATTGCTGTCAGTGGAGTTTCAGTACCTCCAGGCCAGGCGCTACCCTGATACACATTTACAATTCTCCCTGGGTTCACCTCTGAAGACCAATAAAAGGAAACTGAAGGACATGTACTGTCTGCATTTTAATTTTCAGGTTTACAAGAAACGTTTCATTATTCTAATTCTGGGGGGTGGAAATAAAACATCTTCCCTTTGGAAATGAAAGATCTCCTTGTTCAGGGTGAAGAGCATAGCAAATCGGTCTCTCCCCTGAGAGGCAGGGCTGTTCCCGAGGCTGGCCCAGATTCCAGACAGGGGAATGGTAGTGCGGGGGTGATGGCGGGCAGGGGCACGAATGGAGAATACTGGCCATTGACAGAATTGCCCTGTGTGACGCACACATAAGAAATGCACTCACACTCGACTGCATTACTGATAAGGCAGATCCTGTAATTCCCAGGACCTGGCAATGACATCTCAGGACAGACCTAGGGACAGAGGAATGAGAGACAGAGTAGGCAAAGAGCATTCCCCTGCAAGAGGCTGTTGGCTGAGGTGCTGGTTTACGCAGGCACGTTTATAGGAATGAATGGGCCCGATAAGATCAAGGCCAGAAGGACCGCAGTGACTCTTCAGTAATGTCACATAATTTACTAGCTGTGTTCATAGCTTAAGGGGTGAATCTCTATTTCCAGGGCCTCTTATTTGTATTTTTGTTTAGCGCTCCTGGGACTTTGCCAGAGACCTACATGTGGAGGAGAGAGCAGTGAGGTCAGCCAGGTGGACTGCTTCGGTAATCTGTGTGAAGGAAATTGACACATAAAGAAAAAGAGGCCAGTCTTTAAACGGCTCTGACCTCCAGAGTCTGTGTGTGGCTTCCTTTTAATTTTTGTACAAAACTAGTTGCTTTCTGTTTTCCTTAACCCTCTTCCACTGGAGCTCTGTTCTATATTTTCTGCAAATCCTCTCCTCCATGAAACTCCACCCTCTTACCTAATTCTAAGAGTCACTCTCCCTTAGAGCCTGTGAAGGGTAGACAATAAATACACAGTAGCGCTTCTACTCTTTGCTGCTAGCGCTTGAAATGTGTCTGCCTTCGCCACAGCCAAGTGATACTTTAAAAGTTAGAGAACAAAGCAAACAAACAAACAAAAATTCATTAATTAAAATTTCGTTTTGAGCGCTGGGGCGATGTTCTTCCAAGACGCCAGTCTTTCCCGGGGGAAACCAGCCTGCTTTCTGGGTACGGAGGAAGAAGTGCTCATTTTGCAGAGAGTGAGAAAAAGTTCACAGAGCGCACAACCAGGCTGTTTATCATGGGTGGTGGCTGTTCAAGGAGCATCACCAATAATCAAGTGAGGGAGGGAGGGAGAAGGAGGCTGGGAGGACTACAGAACGGGCCAGCATGCGGGGTGGAGACTCAGCAGAGGGACGGAGTGAAGTGGAGATTCCCCTGGCCAGCATGAGACGGAGTGCTCAGACTACGGCCAGAGAATGCTTTACGGGAGGAAGGCGGTGGAGGCCATGCAGGCAATGAAAATGATCGGGAAAACCCATAAATGTTTATAGTGGGAGGCAGCAAAGTCCTATAAACAAAATCAGTGAACATTGGGCAGATCACAGAGGCAATGCATGTTAACTCCCTGCAACCTATGTAATAACAGGTGTTCTAGACAGAACACACAAATAGAGTCCTAAGACGTGGACCAGCCCTGCTGAGACATCAATTACCAACCCTGGTGAAAAGAATGCAGGGTCCATGCTAAACTCATTCTTGTTACATTTATCTGGGCTGGCTACTTCTGTCTACTTCTCATAATGCTTATGAACTCTCAGACTTAAATTATTTTCCAAAAAAGACTTTGTGTTTGAGTCTCAATCGAAGGTATCAAGCATTTGTCTGATGCTCAAATATCTGAATCCATGTAGTTCCTATTGACCATCTGGCAGGAATGTTGTATCATTAGCCATATTTAAACTCGTAAATATCAGCCAGGAAGACTGAGGAGATGGTGCCAGGATTATACAAATCATTCACCAAAAATGGTGTCTCTATTTTACAGAAATGGCGCAAACCTCATTCCAATTCAGCAAGTGCATGAGACAATGTTCTTGGTCCTCCATCACATAGAGAAGTTTAGAGTGAGGTTCACAAGCAACACTGAGATGACACAGTTCCAGATGTGCAAGTCTGCAGCTTTTGAATATTTGGATGTTAGAAAGGGTTAAATTTCAGAGGCCAGCACAGGAAGGCTGGTGGGAAAGCTATTGAGAAATGTTTTACACGAGCTATTACTGACCTAGGTTTCTTTGTGGTTCCTGTTGGTGGTAACATTTGCATTGAGTCAGCTGCCAGATCTGCAATAAGCATTTTCTTCTGTTATTGTTTTTCAAGCTTGAACACACAGGACTAGGAACAACATTGAAAATTATCTGGTCCAAACTCTAATATTTTAGCAGTGGAACTCTGTAAAAAAATAAACAAACAAAAACAAATCTTAATGAAACTTTATCCACCTAGGGTTATTTTGTTGTAGGCAACAGAAACTAATGAGCTAAATAAAGCATAAGGGAATGTACTGGAAAGGTATTAGTGCTTTCATGTGATTGAAGGGAGGATGGAAGAATGAGGCTGAGAATATACAAAATAGCAGGAACAGAAGTGGTGCTGGATAAACTCCCACCATTACTTTTGCCTTTGTAGTTACTGGTCTAAGGGTCAAAATCCAGGAGAGAGTCTGATTAAGCTTGGGTAACATGCTTGGCTGTACCAAGTGGTGAGAGCTTCTGGCAGGAGGAGCCAGTAGCCTCTGTGGCTGATGGGCAGGACATTTTGGGGCTGCATACAGCATGGAAGAAGTAATTTTCCAAATGGAAATTGGAGTGCTGAGGAGGAATGGATGCTAAGAAGCAAAATCCATCAAACACCCCCCTCACACCCACACACTCAGGCACCAAATAAAACAGATGAAAATGGTGAAGGAGAGAAAGGGAGGGGTACCCAAAACCCCATCCCTAACCTCTTATGGAGGCATCAAAGGCAGAGGCATTCCATCCATGGCACACGATGAAAACAACCAACTTGGTTCATCTTCTGGCAAACTCAGATGATTAGACTTAATTTATTATCCCCCAAATTTGGGGGGAATAAATTCTACACTATCTTTTCACAGTTTCCTTGACGAATTCTTCATTATCATAGTTACTTCATGTCAACTTAATATCAACCGTTAATATTTACTTTTATCAAAATCCTATTGTGGAACTCATCAGTGTAATCCCAAATCTGTATGGCTTTCCACCTCTGGTCTTGTGATATGATTGCATTTCATCACTTTCTTTGAAGTAGGGTATGACCATGTGTTGGCCAAAGAAATGTGAGTGGAAGGAACCTGTATCATTTCTAGGCAGAAGTTCCAAGAGCCAGTGCACAATTTGCCACGCTTTCTGCCCACTGCCACTGTGATCACGCCAGCACGGGACAGGTCAAGCCTCCACTGGCCCCAGTCCTTGATTGGTCCAGGGCTTACGTGATACAAGTGAGCCAATTAAAGTTCCTTGTCTTGAAGAAGAACATTGGGACAGTGGAGTCCTGTCCAATCTTAGGTGCAAAAGAGAACTATTCAGAGCTCTGGCATGACTGTGATATACCCCCATGTGGCCTGGGGACTAGAGAAGGAAACAGTGAAGCAGATGCAGAGATGAGAGAGAGGAGGAGAGGAGCAGCTGAGGCCGGTAATGCGAGTGGCCTCTACTGAGTCTGGCCTGCAGCCCTGAGCTCCTCTGTGCCACCTCCATTCTCTGTAAGGCATCCTCCCTTTTACATTTGACACACTTTGGGGTGGGGGCTGTTACTTGGAAACAGCAAAGTCCTAAATTATTCCAAGCACCTTCTAATTCTTGTAACCCATTAGCTCATCAAACTCACCTGGAACCACAGCCCTTGACTTCCATTTGTTTGTTCATCTGTGTATTGTTTTTTTCCCCCTCTACACCAAGTGGCCTCTTTTAAGTCAGGCTCTCGAGAACCAGAGCCTGAGACAGAGATCTGGGTGGTGTGATCTGAGGGACTGCTCTTCAGAAAGAAGTTGTAAGGGGAGTGAGGGGATCAGAGAAAGGGAAAAGAGCTGAGGACAGAGGTGGTCTCAGCTAACACCTAGCCTTGGCCAGAGGCCCAGGGGGCTCAGGAGATGAACTGCTCCATGGATTTGTCTCAGCTTGAGGAAAGGGGGCAAGACTTTTGTATTCCATTAGTCACCGATTGGCTGGGGGTCAGGGAGGGAGCAGGGGTTAACTTCCTGAGCAAGGCAGCTCCCATCAGCCAACAGCAATTCCCTGAAGAACAGGATGACTACTAGCTGTTAGCAGCGCTTCCCATAGCAGCTGGGGAAGGACCCCTGAGCCTGGTGACAAGTATATGGGTAGGGCACCGATTGTGCCTATGACAGCCTTCTAAATATTCTAATTATTAAATTCATCTTTATTGTTCTTGCATGCGCTTTCAAGGATAGTTCCTATCAGACCTCACAGGACACGAAGTACCCCACCTGATGAATACCAGATGTCCTTTTCTACCTTTTGTTGTTATATTCATTCTTTCATTTTTCTGTGAAATATACTGAAATTGGCATCAAGAGTAGTAACAGTTAGGTGAAAGGGGACCATTTAGTGCAGGGGGTGGGCAGTGGTACTTGTCATGGCTCTGAATATTGTAGGAGGTACCTGGGATTTTGTTCCTGTATCCATTTCCTCCTCTGTCACGATGATAGCATCCCAGATTTTCATTGGGTAAAAGTCCCACTCCCAGTGGAAGTGACCCAAGGATGAGCTCTGATAAGCTTAAGCCAATCTGCAAAACCCATCCACCATTCCTTCCCGGGCACAAGGATTGCCTTAGAGATGAGCACATGACCCAGTTGGACGAATAAAATGCAAAGAGCCTTTACCTTGAGGTTTCAGAGGAAAATGCTTCCCTGCTCTTATTAAAGATTAGGAAAGATGCTTTCTCTTCTTCTGTCATGGGGAAAGGTAGTAATGTTCAAGCCGTGAAACCATTTCTGCTACCTGAGCCTGGGATCCGCCTGAAGAAAAGATCTGACACTAAAGGTGAACAAAAGACTTTCAGATCAATGGAGCCCCTGAGTATATGGTGAATCTCTGTGTCAAACTACACCGGAAGCTATATGCCCCCAAATTGTCAGTCTGTGAACTAACAAATGCCATTATTTACCCAAGCCAGTTTCAAATGGGTTTCTGTTTTCTGAAACATAAACTATCCTAAGTGGTAGACTCCAGGGAGTGGCTGGGGGAATGGATTCTCATCAGGGAATGTCGCCACTCACTGTTTTCTGGCAAACTTTCATGTGTAAACCTTCCCCTCAATCCCATCATTTTCAGATTTAAAAGCAGGAATAGATGATTCAGCATCCCTGATAACCCCTCACCCAGCATCCTAACCTGGAAGCCGAGTGCTTAGCCATCCACTGTAGGCATCCAATTTTAGGATTTGGTTTCTAGTATACGAAACCATTGACATAATATTAGCTTCATTTGGAAGACCTCCAATTGCTAGCAGAGTTTTGCAGAAACATCTTCTGAAATGAGAAGAAGATGACCTCCCCCTTGGGGGGAGTCTCTTCTAAAGTTTATTAATAAAACATGTGATTGAAACTGTGTATTAATGTCCCGCTGAAACTAGTTGGGAAATAGTAAAAGTGCTCAAGGTAGCTTAGGGCTTGTATGTGTCATTTCGCACTGTGGTCCACACTGTCCTGGAACTGGTTCCAAGTGTGGGCTCATTGTAACAGTCCACTCTGGGCCACTCAGGGGACACCAGGAGTCCTGATTTGGTCCATTTCTCCTCATCTCTCTTCCTCTCCAGAATCCTTCTAGAGCTCTCTAACAAGAGGGCTATTTTTTTTTTTTTTTTTTTTGCCTCATTCCTGGAGGTTATAGTACCCCTGGATAGTTTTTAAAAATAATAATTCCAGTTATTATCATGGTTAGATATCTCTTTGTTTCTTTTCTCCATCTATGGTGCCTAATGCTATCTTTGACCAGATGGAGAATGCAATTAAAATAAATATAATATAATATAAAAATAAAACAGAACATATTGCTTTTGCAGGGCAATCTGGGACCAAGATTTTCTGCAGTGGAAATTACTGGCTAAATAAACCTATCTCCTCATTGACACAAAGCTGAGAAGAGAGATCGGTTATGACAAAAAAAAAAAAGAGAAAGAAATGTGATTATTTCCTAAATCAAGGTAACAGAAGCTTTGCCCAAATGGAAAATTATTGAAGTAGAAGGTTTATTTTTTCTTTTTCTTTCTCCATGAACACCATCAGCAAATTCCATAGCAGCAGAGTCCAGGTGCTATGGGGGATGAAAAGATGAATACGGACAGTCATCTCCCTAAAGAAACTTCCAGTTTCGCTGGAGAGAATACACATACGTGGAAGGGAAAATAGAACTACACGGCAAGTGAACTTGAACAAAGAGATTGTTGTAGCTCTATTCTGGCAGAGGCCCTGCTCTCTTGGAGGGAGCATGAGAAACTCATCCTTCCCAACAAGATATCTTAGGTACAGAGTAGCTGGATAATAACATTGACCACTTAATCATCATACACACTACCTCAGTTAAGAGATTTTTAGTACAAGTAACAAACAGACTCAGGTGTGTGAAAGTTAGACTTTGTTGGAAAGATCCCTGTGTATCTCATAGAACTCAACAACCCTTAGGCTCCAGGAAAAAAGGAAATAGGGACTGGACAATCTATCAGAACCAAGAGGGCTATTGCCAAGCTATCTGTGATTGTGAGGTCATTTGCCCCTACTCTACAAGTGCCTATTTTATTTTTTTCTCTCTTTACACCAGCTCCTTTTGCAGGTGGTGGAACATCACATGCCCAGCCCTAGAACCACATCACCTCCCAGCATCAAGGCTTCCAACTAATTGATTACTACCCTAGATCTAAAATCCTAAGGGAGAATCTCGTTAGCTTAGATTGGGTCCACTGTCCATCTCTGAACCAATCAGCTATGACCAGTGAAAGAAGTGTCAGTCGGTATACATACAGCTACAAAAGCCCATCCATTTGGGTGGGTGGATAATTCTTAGAAAAATGGTGAAATGGAGGCTAGGCAGACACACCAAAAGGTCTTCTACTATAATATCTGGATACAATTTGTTATATTAATTTTGTTAGTTTACTAAATACTTTTATTTAGGATCATTTCTGTGGTTACAAGCTCATAAAAGATAACCTTAGGGCTTCCCTGGTGGCGCAGTGGTTGAGAATCTGCCTGCTAGTGCGGGGGACACGGGTTCGAGCCCTGGTCTGGGAAGAACCCACATGCCGTGGAGCAACTGGGCCCGTGAGCCACAATTGCTGAGCCTGCGCGTCTGGAGCCTGTGCTCCGCAACAAGAGAGGCCGCGATAGTGAGAGGCCCGCGCACCGCGATGAAGAGTGGCCCCCGCTTGCCACAACTGGAGAAAGCCTGCGCACAGAGATGAAGACCCAACACAGCCAAAAATAAATAAATAAATAAACAAATGTGGGGTTTAAAAAAAAAAAAAAAAAAAAGATAACCTTATCCTGAACTAGAGTTTGTGAGTTACCACTGACATGTAGAACTAACCTCTTGGAATTCTGTTTCCCATTTCCAAAATCTGAGAGCATGACTGACATAGTATGTGTCAAAGTCTATAGCCTCAGAAGAGGGCCTATCTATAGTCTTTATTCTTTTCAACTGTTCTTTCTTTAAAACCCATACACACACTAAATCAGCATAACAAAGTGAGGAGAGGTAAAGTTTTATAAGAAGGATTTAAATAGGGAGGTTTGGAAAAGATTAAAAAGCCATATTCTGCCTTATTGCATGCCAATAAGAATATCAGAAAAGTCATCAAAAGAGGGGAACAAATCTGTGCTATGGAAAAGTCTGATCAGAGGCCATACTGCAGTCATGGTTTGGTATTTCTGTTGATACCTTGATTATCCCTAACTAGTTATAGATCTTTTGTTCTGGTTACTCTTGAATATTTTGAGTGTTGACAGAGGATATTGGAGAGAACATGCTCTAACATTTCTTGAACATTTACTACATGACAACCACTTTATGTAATATAAGGATAACCATGGGATTCTTACGTTAGTCCCATAAGGCAGCTGTTATTGTTGTTATTTTGCAGATGAGAAAATGAAAGCTTAGAGAAGTTGAGTGGCTGGCCATAGTCATGCAGCTAGTGAGTCGACATTTGTCCATGGGTAGAATATATCCCAGCTCTGTCCACTACTCAAAGTTTACTTCCCCAGACTGATGTCTCCTTTAAGGTTCAATGTGTTTCATTTGATGGTGGCCCATCTAACAGAAGGAAAGACTGGAAATGCAGAGGTTCTAGGTCCTGCCTTTGAACTTAGTAGATAAGCAAACTTCAGAAAATCTGTTGACTTCTGCCAGCCCATATTCTTCACTTATGACAACAGGACACTGCACTACACATAAAAGAGGCCAAGCAGCAAGTACCATGTCAAAGTACAAAACAATTGCGGTGTTCTATGTCAGTGCGTCCTCCTCAGGACCCTCACAATTGTAATTTCTCTGTTTCTTGGCACTAATCATCAGAGAAGGAACCAACAAAATAAAACAATATCCTCTGTTTCCTATTACTTCAAATCTCTTGGGAGAAAGCTCGGAAATGTATATGAAAGTTTGAGTGGTAGTAGAAGGGGAAAAGTTAGCTCTATTTCTAATAACTTGGTATTTTGGCTCTTGATTGAATCGTCATTGTTCTTCCACTGCCAGCTCCTTCTTCGTGGATGCATTGCTTTCCCTCTGCTCCTGCAGCCAGAAGGTGGAGTAGAGTCACCTGAGCAGACCCTTAAGTCCTGCCCAGCAGAGGCACTGTGTGTGTAAGGGAACCACGAGGTCTGGGTACTGGGGAATTCTATTCTGCCATCACTGACTTAGCAGCTGGGGAATCAGACCCCATCTCTGGACTTCAGTTGCCCCATCTGTAAAATGAGAGGACTGGAGGAAAACATCTCCCTGGGCCCTTCTAGCTTTCATGTTTTATGACCCTGAGTAAGAAGAAAGAATACTCCTCAAGGTTTACCTGGTCCCCTCAGCCAAGACTTTGCAGGTCTTTTGGCCCTGAGACTAAAGGGGTTTTCTTTATGCCTCTGTCCTGCCTGCTTTCTGAGTCTAAGAGCTGTGAGGTCAATACACAGGGATGAGCTGCATAGTCAGTGTAGAGCACAGCAGGTGAAATTCACTTCCTGTGGGATTTGCACATTTCATTGTGACACTTTGTGGTTCATTCTGCAGGTTTTGCTGACTTCTATGCAAAAGAGGCATGCACTTGCAGGGGTTCCTCTTCATAGTTAATACTTGAATATAAAAGTATGAAAGGTATGAGAGACCCCTCTGGATTGTGCAAACCAGGAGCTTGCTAGAGTGATGATGGGTGGGGAATCTGCACTGTAAAAGTGACTTCGACACACTTGCTGGTGACCATCACACTCAGGAAGTCAAAGGACACAAACTGGTTAGCACTTGGTTCACGTATTTCATTTTCACTTCAGAGATTTCAAATTCCAATGTCACCACTTACTTGCCATTTGATCTCAGGCAAGGTGCTTAACCTCTCTGTGCCTCACTTTCTCATCTGTAAAATGAAGAGAACATTCCTTCTTACCTCACTGGATTGTGGTTGAAGATAAAATTTCATCTTTCATAGGAAATGCTTAGCAGAGTTCCTAGTACATAGTAAGTATCCAAAACATGTTGGGTAATATTATTATCCCTCAAAACACATACACACACAAACAATGAATTCAAGAAAAAAAATGTTTTGATTATGAAACACAAAGACAATTTCCCTATTGCATAAGGAAAACAATTATGGTTTTTCATTTCTTTGAGTTTCAAGCAAAACCATGGGTATAAAATTCAGAGCAGGACCAAATTGAATTTCCAGGAAAGTAATATCTGAGAAGCTTTTAAGCAAGAGAGAGGTTTGCTGGCTGAAAGGCATAAACACATCTTAATCTTGCAATCAGAATGGGAGCAGACAGCATGGCTGGCCCCTGATCACTTATTGATGAACTTCTACCTGCATGAAGACCAAGGTACACTGGCCAAATTTAACTTCATTCCACATATCTGCTCCCTGTCTCTTTATTTCTTTTCTCTATTGAGATATTTACATCCCCAGAAGGAGCTTGGGAAAACTGGGTACATTCATGGAGTAAAGCTCTCATGGGGAATGTGGCAGTGATGGGGCAGATCACATTGGATATCACGGGCATGCTACTTATATGTAAGATTATCTGCCCACGTGCCAGGATCATATATATAAATAACTACAGGGATCAGGCAGACAACATAACTGAGTAAAATGGACTAGCTTGAGGCTGTGGCCGACCAGAAAACACATATCCTCTCTAAAGAAGGCAACCACTACTCTGTTCCAGGCTATTGTTGCAATGCTCATTTAGTGCCACCAGATCTTTCCATCTTAAAACAGAAGTAGAAACTGTGGATTTTTATATCAGTCTTCTCAACTTTTTAATTAATGGCAACTCATGAAAATATTTAAAACACCACTGGAGTGCAGACCTTAGCCACACTGGAACACCCAGTGGTAATCAGAGCTCAGAATTTGCAGATGATTGGTGTATGTGTATGTGTCTAAGGGTATGAGGGGTCGGGGCAGTGAGAAAGGCTTCAGTTTCTACAGCATTATTTTCACCAAACACATTTGTGGTTAGTTATAAAATCTTTACTTAAGGATACAAACAGCTTTCAAACTTCTGCTCCCAACTATAAGGCAATAACTGATACCAGATTTGCCCTGCCACCATAAACAAGTATAAAGATGGTCAAAGTATATGAAGTATCTGTTTTTAAGCATTAACACACAGTAAAGGATTGTGTTACCTGAGAGAAAAGAAACACATGAGGTGAACCTTCATGGTTTTCTTCTGGGGGCATTTCTTCTGCTGCAAGGTAGGAAATTGGAGCCCAACTGGAGGGGCACTTTTGCTGGGTTGAAAAAGCAGAGATCAGAATTCTAGACTGTGGAAGTCCTTGGAATTTTTTATGGTACTAGGAAGGAGGGAGCTCCAAAAGTGGGTGTTCCAAAAGTCTGTGTGGGATTCACCATATGTCCTTGGCTGAAGGCTGGGCTGGGACTTTGCAGGACAAGACTCAAGAAAATCTTGTAGAGACCAGCTGCTACAGGGCTGAGAGCTGACTGGAGAAACAGGAAGTTGTGTAGTGCTAAGAAACATTAAAGCTCTGCTGCATACAGAGTGAGGAGACCTCAGCGAGTGCCTTGGGCATTCAGCTGAGAACCACAAAAGACCACATTTCTGGAGTAAGAATCATATCTGAGAGTAAGGCTATCCACAAGTTTAAGGTCAAAACCAAAAAAGACTTGTCCTTATAAAGGAATTAAACAAAGCCTAACAGAACCTAAAAGAGCTTCTAGTTATTTAACAGCTTCCCTAAACAAAACTCAACATTCTTTAAAAGAAGATGACATAATTTAGGTCCCAAAAACAAATCATCCACAAGGTTCATCATACAGTACAAAATTAAGAAATATGGGAAGAGGCAGGAAAATGTGACCCATAATAAGGAGCAAAAGCAGTAAAAAGAAACAGATCCCTGGATAGCCTAGACAAGACAAATGAGCCCATGAAAGCAGCTACCATAAATGTACTCAGAGGCTTAATGGAAAATATGGGAAATCTCAACAGAAAAATGGAAACCATAAAAAGAATGAATAAAATTCCAGAACTGAAAAATACAAATCCTATAATGAAAAATTCACTGGATAGGCTTAACAGTTGGAATACTGGAAACTACAGAGTGAGTGAATATGAAGATAGATGAAGAAAAATTATCCAATCTGAAAAACAGAGGGGAAAAATTAACAAAGATTTATTGATTTGTAGGACAATGTCACACAGGCTAATATACGTATAATTGGAGATACAAAGGGAAGGAGAGAGAATGGGGGAAAATACGAAGAAATATATAAATAATTAATGCCAAAATGTTCCTCAATTTGTGTAAAAATGTCAATTTATAAATCCAAGAATCTTGACAAACCCAAGAAAAATAATTTTTAAAATAGATCATATAGGCACATCATAGCAAACTACTGAAAACAAAGATAAAGAGAAAATTTTAAAATCAGCCAAACAAGGAGGTGTCTTACATTCAAGAGAATAATAATGTGAAAATGTATGATTTCTCCCCAGAAACAACTGAGGTAAAAAGACAATGAAATGACATCGTTAATGTGGTGGAAACAGCAACAGCAACAATTTTCTACCAGAAGTCTATATGCAATAAAAATAACCTTTAAAAATGAGAGTGAAATATAGACACATTCAGATAAATGAAAGTTGAGAGGACTCCAGTGTGTGGGCACTACAAGATATACTAAAGGAAGTTTCTCAATCTGAATAAAAAAATACCAGTTAAAAATATGGATCTACAAGAAGGAATGAAGAGAATCTAAAATGGTAAATAAGGGATAAATATAAAAGATATATTTTCCCTCTCTTAATTTTGCTGAAAAACAGTTTATTCTTTAAATAATAATAAAATCATACTTTCTTTTTATTACTGAGGTACTTATAAAACACATGACAACAACAGCACAAAGGATAGTGACTAAATAGAACATTTTTTTGAAACTTTCATACATTTTATGTGAAGTGTTACAATATTAACTCTAAGTAAATTATGATAAATTAAAGATGCATGTTTTAATCCCTAGAAAAGTAGTCTTCACAGTTTGGTTTGCAGACTAACCATATCAGCATCACTTAGGAATTTGCTAAAAATGCAAATTATTGGTCTCTACCCAGAATTACTGAATCAGAAACTCTGGGGTAAGGGGCCTGTCAATTTTTGTTTTAACAAAATCTCTAGGTGGTTTGAGAATTACTGCCTTAGAGCAACAAAAAGCAAACCAAAAATTATAAAGATGTGTTTCTAAGGCAACAGAGATCAATAGAAAAGAATATAGAAGTAAATACTCCTTAACTCATTTTATGATGCCACTCAATTCCTGATAATGAAAACCTGATGAAGACATTACAAATAAAGAAAATTACAGACCAATATCTCTCATGAGCATGGATGCAAAAAGTCCTTAATAAAATATTAGCAAATTGATTTCAGTGAAATATAAAAAGAGTGACACATCATGACCAAGTGAGGTTTATCCCAGGAACATGAGGCTGGTTTAATATTTAAAAATCATTCAATATAATTCACCATGCCAACAAGTAAAAAAAGAGAGTAATGACATGACCATCTTATTAGAGGCAGGAAAATATTTGATATAATTCAACACTCATTTATGGTAAAGAACTTCCAGTAAACTGAAAATAGGGAACGCTCTTAGCCTGATCTACATCTGCATCCACAAAAAGCCTAAAGCTAACACCATGTTCAATGGTGAATCACTGGATCTCTTCTCTCTAACATTGAGAGAATCCAAATTTCATCGCATCTATGAAAATTGTCTTAAAGAAAGAGAAAGAAATAAAGAGCATAAAGATTGGAAAGAAAAATCAAAACTCAGTTTATTCATCTATTTACATTTATTATTTATGTAGAATATTCTGAAATATTTCTATATGCCAGTAACAAACAACTGGAGAATGAAATTTTAAAAACAATATTTAAAATAGCATAAAGAACACCAAATAGCTAAGAATAAATCTGATGAAAGATGTGCAAGACCTATACCTATGAGAAAATAAATAAAACCTAAAGAAATAGAGAAATATACCATTGCTCATGGATTGGAAAAGTCACTACTGCTAAAGATGTTAATTCTCCCTCAAAGAGATCTAAAGTTTTCTACACACTCTCAGTCAAAATCTCAATTGATTTTTCTTTGTGAAAATTTACAGGATAATTACTTTAAATATATAGGAAAAGCCAAAGGACTTAGAATAGCCGAAACAATTTTGAGAAAGTTGGAGTAATTGTCCTATCAGTTTTAAAACTTACTATAAAGGTATATTAACCTACACTGTGAAAGTGGTATCAGGATAGTAGAACATAACAGAATCCAGAAATAGACACATAGAAAGTCAGCTGATTTTCAACAAAGGCACCAAGGCAATTCAATGGGGAAAGGAAATCTTTTCAACAAATGGGGCTGGATATCCATGTGTGAAAAAAAATAACCTCTCACCATACACAAAATTGATTTTAAATGGCTTCCAGACCTAAACATAACTGCTGAAAGTTTCAAATTTCTAGGGGAAAAAAAAGAGTATCATTGAATCCTGGGGTTGGCAAAGATTTCTTAGAGAAGACACAAAAAGCACTAACTATAAAAGAGAAGAATTGATCACGTAGACTTTATCAAATTTCAAATTTTTCTCCTTCTCAAAAACTGCAGTAAGTGAAAAGGTAAGCCTGAGAAACAATATTCCCCTTCGTTTTACCTGACAAAGGTCTCATCCATATTTATGAAGAACTCCTACAAAGCTGCAATTATGAACAACCAAATTTAAACACAGGTGAAAAGCACAAATAGATATTCCACAAAAGCAGGTATAAGGATGGCCAGTAAGCACATGAGAAAATCCTCAGCCTCATTAATCATGAAGGAAAGCCATGAAGGAAATTTCTAGTATGATGGAAATGTTCTATATCTTGACTGAAGTGTTGTTTACGTAGGTATCTATTTTGACAAAACTGATTGAACTTTACACTTAAGATTTATATCTCACCGTGTATATCTTACCTCAATTTAAAGGAGTATAAACAGCTTGTATTTTTTCTAGTTGATTTGTTGCTATTCTAGTATTTGTACTTGAGAGTAGATCTCTTTTTGGTTTTTTATTTTATTCATTCATTCATTCATTCATTCAGCATTCTCTATGTACCAGACTTTCGGTTTTAAGGGAACCAATCTGCATTCAGTTTGAGTATAATCGGGGACTTATTGCAACGTAGAATGCAGTGTGGCCAATTCACCTAGGAGATTCTAGCATTAAGACAGAGGAGAAATGACTGGGGCATGAACAAAGGTGTTGACACTGGAGATGAACAAAAGGAAAAAGGAAACTGATTTGAGAGAAATTTGGGAAGTATACTCAATAAGACTGGTTAGATGTGGGGCGCACAACAGGGAAGTACAGCAGAGGGAGAAATGTGGATGTACTTTTAGATTCCTGTCTTAAGTGACTAAAGATGATGATGATGTCCAGTAAACAGGAGAGGAACTATAAGAGTTCCCTCTTACAGTTAGGTTAGGGCAGGAAAGGGGTATGGATAATGGGCAGATACAAGACCCTGGGTTTAGTTTTGCACAGACTGAGTTGAGGTACCTAAGGAATTGAGTTACCCAATAGGAGAGACCAAATAGGCAATTGGGTATAACATCAGAACACGGAATCCTAATTACTTCATTCTTTGCTGTAGAAACTTGGCTTGGTTCCTGCATATTCTTTTTCAGTGTCATCTGTAAAATGAACTCAATCTTTCTGATTTCTTTCACCAAAATATTCCAAAGTTAATGGCAAAAATTTGACTTGATGTGCATTTTGAAAACAACAAAAAAAATCATCTCCAAATTTTAGATCAGGCTCTGAGTTATCATGGTGCGAGTGAAAAGCATATGTTTGGACTCAGGCTGACCTTGATGCTAATCCTTGTTCTGCTATTAAGAAGCCAGATGAGGACTTCCCTGGCGGTCCAGCGGATAAGACTCTGCTTCCAAGGCAGGGGGCCCAGGATCCAACCCTGGTCGGGGCACTAGGATACCACATGCTGTGCAGCCAAAAAAAAAAAAAAAAAAGAAGAAGAAGTTTATGTATACCAGCCTCAGTTTCTTATCCAGCAAAAGGGGACTAGAAATCCTATTTTGCAGCTGTGTTGTGATAATTATGATAGTGTGTGGGAAAATACCTCTCACAGAACCTGGCACCCAGTAAATTCTTAATCCAGATCCACATACCAGTAACGTTCCTTTCAGATGATGTTTCACCAACCAAACAGCCCTAGGTGAAAGTGTGAAGTATGACAAACCCCAGACCCTGTTTCCCTCCCCATCCCTCTCCAAGGCCCGGACCTTCTCTCCTCTTTTCATCATCGAAATCAGCTCTCAGGAGAGGATGTGACATCAGTCGTTTGCCTCTCATTGTTAATGAGCTTACGTCATCCCCTCCCTCACCAGGAAGACTTCGCATTCCAAGCCTTTTATGTAAAAATAGGAAGAACGGCTTTGTTTCTGGTTAAAGGCTCAGTGTGCTGGGAAGGAAGTAGGCCGTGCAAGTAGGGGTCCCTTGGTGAGACTCCTGAAATCTTACCCGTGAAAGTAAATAATTCTCTCTTCCCTGCCTCCGAGTTAGCAGCTTAAAGCAAAGGAGACCCTTATTTCACCATCTCTAGTGTCCAGACGTCCCCACTCACCCTCTACAGCTGGACTCTCCACCCACCGCATGGTCTGATCACCTCCCTGGCTGTGTAGTTTTATTTTGGATTTCAATTATTATAGTATTAGCAGTTAATTCTCTATAAGAGACAAATAGGGGAAACAGGAGTATTTGTCTATTATTTATTATTCTTTAAGCTAAATGTCTGCAGTTTAATTAAATTGAAAAGTATTCCCTCTGGGATGTACCAGGTCCCTGGTGGTCCAATAAGGTAATAAAATTACGGTGAAAGGGAAAGCATTATCGCATGGTGCTTTATTCTCATCAGCAACGGCATCCAAATACAAATTTAGTCAATTATTGGGTGATTCAGAACAGGTTTTCTGGGAATTTAATTAGCAAAATGGTCTGTGTGGGCACCGTGGTCACTGTGGAGCAAACGAGCTGGAGTTGTCCAAGGGCCAGTGGTCTCACGTCCTGACTAAACACATTTACCCAGAAAGTGACTACTGAACAAAGAATTCTGCTCTGGTTTTATCAAAAAAGTGTCTACCACAGCAGCAACCTCTGTTAAGGATGTGTGTCTGGATACATATTTAAATCACCTCATTTTCTTTGTTTCTCCAAACTCCCTCCATTAATACATTAATTTGATTAAGACTTTGTAAGCATCTTCAATTCCTCCAAACAATAGGACAGATGTTATCAGATCTGAGCAACAATGAAATCAATAAAGACTTTGGAGGGGAGCAAGAAGAAAGGTAACAGAGTAATAGCAGTTCTTCACTGAAAGCTATCTAACCCATTTTTAATTTAATTTGGAGCGCCATTATTTCAGGATTCCAAACACTAAGGCCATTTTAATCATGCAGATCCCATGTCTTACTGAGTTGTGGCAGAGAATTACTCTTTTTCTGTGACCCTGAGTTAGCAAGGACATGCTGGGCAAACAGCCAAGGTGCTATAAGCTCAATAATAATAATAATCTGTATTTAAAGTTCGCACGATGTCTATTAGCCATTGGCTCTTCTGATAGGGGGAGAGTCACCTCTTCAGACCCTATCGCTGATTGACTTACCACTTTCTTTAGTGAATGAGAAATATCAAGTAAGCTTTCTTTCTTACACGGAGGGGAAGAGGCATAAAACACAGACTATAGGGAAGCGCTGTGAAATAAATAAACATCTAAAGGAGACGTGGGTATTGGGGTGGGGAGAGACGAGGAAAAAAATGAAAAGAAACTGACCTTGCAAAGAGGGCAAAAATCTCCGTTTCCTGGAGAGTTGTCTTAGGGTGTGTGATGAACCAGTGATTTATTTTGACCCCATTCACTCTTCACCAAGAGAAAAATAACGTGGTGATCTACTTCCTGTAAAAGATAAAATAGATATTAAATCCCAAGTCACTTTAGCTTGCATGGTAGGCTTGGAGTCTCTTTTCTGATAGGTATCATTTATTGAATTTATATTGTATGCAGGGAGTTCACAAGTTCTTTGAATACATTAGCCTTATTTAATTTTCACTGCAAAACCTGCACTATTTTCCTCATTTTATAAACGAGGAAACTGAAGCTTTAAGAGGAAACAGAAAATTTGCCCACAGCTAGCAAGAGGCAGAGCTGGACGTTTTATCTGGAATTCCAAGCCTCCCATTTTTTATTCTGCATCACCAGTCTTTTTTCAACAACTTGTAAAGATATTTTATTGTTGCTGTCTGTTTGTTTTAATAAAGAGTTCAAACATAGCATTCTAAAATATGTTTTTTTGGTTGTTGTTGTTAAATAGGTATCTAGGCTCTCAGATAAGTACTGAGATGTCTGATCATTTATTCTCTCCTTTCCAGTGTGCTCCAAATATTTAAGCTGGATTTTAAAGGCACAACTAGTCAAAACGGGTCTTAGAAAATCGGCATGTGATCAGTTTGGAAGACAGCCTCTCCCCTAAAGTCCTGGAAATTAGCTGCCAGGGGAATGTAAAACTTAATATGAATATAGAACTTAATATGAACTTAATATGTCCCATGCTGGACCAGTTTGTGCTAGAGGGTTCTATGAATATTTTGAAACCAGTTTGTTTCTCAAAGTCCCGGTGTACCTTCTCTGTGCCTCCCTAGAAAGTGGGATTAGTGATTTTAGTTACTGTCTCATTTTGCAAAGCAGTCAAAGATGAATAAAATAATACTAGCAAAATATTAATTATTAAAAAGATATAAACAATTTTTTAAAAATCAAAACTACTTCAAAAACCTATTTCCTTCAATTCACCTTCTAGGGAATGAAGACACAAGACAGTCAATAATTCAAATTCCCCAGTAAAATAGGAAAGTATTATTGACCCTGAAGAGCACAAAGGTTAATTTATTTGCAAAAATCACCTTCTGTCACATGCTCTGGGTGGAAAAGAAATTATGTGAAACCTCATGAGAAAATAATCACCTCCCTCCCTCCACACTCCTCCCCCCATTTCTGTTCTTTTTTGGGTGTGGGTTGGTTCCCAGGAATTGACGCAGGGAAGATGTTTGAGTATGCTTGAGTGTATCAAAGCTTGTATGTTCTTAGTGGTCCATGAGAGAAGCCATAGAGATCAGAAGTATTGGCAATATGGATGACAGCCAAGCACATTTTGCAGGCCAGGCAGAATTTTTGCAGGCCTCTTTATTTATTTATGTTTTAATGATTTGCAAGGCTGGGTAAATTGAATTACTCACTGTTGATTATAAAGTGGGTTAGTAGGCAAGCCCAGAAGGTCAACTTGTTTACCACTACAACTACTATCCTTTCTCTCCACCCGAAATTATTCTTTGAGGAAATTATTCCCATCTTTAATCCAATCTATAAAGACTATGGCATGTTCTCAAATCATTCCCAATAATTCAAATAAGAGAACACTAAATTTAAGGCATGACTTTGAATTTTAAATTCATTAATAGACTGAAGAAGCTTTCTGATTTAAAAGAGTCTTCTCTTAAATTGCATTTTGGAATGATATACAGTGGACAATTTTTCTTTATTTGATTATTCAGAATCCATCCCCTTGTCTTTTGGTGAGAGAAACCCAATTCCTTTTAGGGAAAGTATATTTCCCCCAAAATGTATATCGTGGGTGGGACTGTAAATGAAGCCTCTCTGCCCTCCTCTAGAAGAGTGATAGAAAAGAAAAAAAAAAAAAAAAAAAAAAAAGCCATGTCGATCAGAGCCTCTCTTCTAAGTTTCTTGTGGGTGGCACTCACACATCTTGGCAGCAGAGCCTGGGGAGATGGTCAAGTAAATCTTGAAACAGAATTCTAAAGCAATTCGCTTCCTTTTTTTTACACTTAATCAGTCCAGTTCCTGAGTTTTGCCTTCCATTCTGTGAGCCTCCCTCAGTGGAACTCCCCTCTGCCCCCTTGTAAATTCTCATTTTGTGTAAGTTGGCCAGAATCCATTCCTTTTGTTGTAACCACATACTCTAATACAAGGTCTCAAGATGCTAAAATCAACTGGAAGTTATGATGTCAAGACCAAGGTCTAACTGGGCCAGGGATGTGGATGACTTGTTTTAAATACTTCTGGCTTTGATCTCATTTCTCCCTTATATTGTTTTAAAAACATTTAGGCAAGAAAAAAACATTACAATGGAATCTTTTCATTAGCTACCGAATCTCTTGAAGAAGGAGTCAAGGCGAACATTTTCTAGTATATGCCTTTTTGTATTCTGTAACTTGCATGGTAGACTCTGTATCCAAGCCAATTCTGTTATAAAAAGTAAACAAAATATATCACTTAACAAAAAAACAAAACCAGGTTAGATTTCCATCTGACATTTTTCATCAGTGTCCCTTCAAAAGGCAACATTGGGGATTTATGAATGAAAATAATTTTGAACTCTGTATCAGACCATGCCAATTCCTTAGCTTTGCAGATTCCAAAATCTGTTTCCAAATTAGGTATCTCATTAGCTTTAATGTATCTTCTAACCTGATTCAGACTTTAGGGTGCATTTTGTCATTTGGGTTCATTCATAATTTACTCTTTAGGAAATTATTGTATGAATAACAGCTGGAGAAAATCATTCTCCCCGCTCTGTTCTAAGAATTGAGGTAATAACAAGTTAGCACAGGTTTCCCTGGGCACTGAGATAAGCTACTTGGGTAATATAATGGCTGAGACCACAAGGAGGGGATAGTAGGAAAGAAAACAAATATTTATTGAACACATATTCCTTGCCAAATATTATGTTAGAAAGTTATTATCCCCATTTTTTAAGTGAAGAAAACTGAGGCTTAGAAATGCTAAATATTTATGTTTAATACACATTTATTGAAGATTTACCATGTGCCAGGAGTTGTGCTGGGCCCTGGAAATAAAAAGATGACTAAGATGTAGGAGTAAACGGCAGGTACATGAATTAAACCCAGGTCCATCTGTTCATGAAGCCTATACCATAGCTAATATGCCTCCCACAGAACATTGTCTAGGTTAGGGTCACTTTTCCTGACATGAAAATGAGACCAAGAACCAGAATAGAACCTGTTTTTTCAATGTTTTAGCATCAGGACAACGTTCTTGGGAATTTTCATAATTAGAACCATTTCTCAGTGTAGTAAAGGAATTTTATAATTCTCAATTTTATGATTTTAATATTCTCAAGATTCCTATAAAATTGAAAATAGATATTCACTCTCAATTAACAAATCATATATCACTCTCATTTAAAATATAGAAAGAAAAAAACCCCAAAGCTTAATAAGATTACTTAATGAAGATCCTAGAATGAACAGAGAAGAGATGATCATCTGGGTTTAATGGTCCAGACAAGACAGTGAGTTAGCACAGATTATTGACTTCTCCCAACCACCCTAATGCAACTCAGCCTTGGAGATGCCACATGAGAGTTTAAGTAGGTAAAGGAGCACAAAGCCTTCATTATTTATCACTAACTGCAAGTAGCCCTTGGAAGGACAAAAGTGTTAAGAAGAACAGCCTTGGAAGCTAGGTCAGAGGGCAAAGAGAGCTTTCTCTCCTCCACATTGTCTTGTCAGATCCCTGCTCACACGCTGCTGCCTCAAGGCAAGCCAGTGTTAGTCCAAGGTGGTATAACCTCAGGGCAGTAATGCAGCCCAGTAAACTATTGGGAGTGTGAAGGCAAAAACAGTTAGAGTTCAAAATATCAAGAACTCAATGAGTAGCTTGAATAGCAGAGTGAATAAGCATAGCTGAAGAGAGAATTAGTGAGCTAGAAAATTATATATAAAGACTATCCTAAAAGTCATTAGAAAGGGATAAAAGTTGGAGAGAATGAAGTAGAAGTTAAGTAATATGGAAGATAGAACTAGAAGTAATAGGCTCCATCAATTATGAATTGAAGATGGAGATAAATCAGCTTCCATATGGAGAAAAGAAAATATTCGAAAAGTAATGGTGAAGAATTTCCTAAAATTAAAGGAAAAACATGTGCTTTGCACTATTTGTCCTGTACTGCTGTAGTACGTGATCTACTAAAAAGAGTTGACCAAGAAAAAAAAAGACATGGGATCCAGGAAATAAGAGTTTCATATCAGGAGAGAAGCAAACGAGATTCTTGAGTTAATGGGGAGAGGAGATTCCAGGATGACTGTCATGTGGCAGAGCTAGGGAGCAACCAGTTAATATTAGAGAAGGCGATCAGAGGAGGGTTCTGGGAGAAATTCCTCCAAGAAAATGAAATTTCAGAATATCTGATATGTTTGAATGTATTGAGAAGAGACTTAATCGTGGCAGAAATTTTAGGGGTGAATTGGTGTTCAGTGCCTACAAAACTAAGCAAGTAAAAACCAAATCAATTATTAATGCTAAGGAAAAGAAAAACTTGTACAAGAAAGAAAATATGAGAACAGATTACAATGCTTAGTTTTGAATAATCTCCATTTTACATAAATTGTGTCCAAAAATGGAAAAAGGGAAACCTGACTGTATTAGTTTGATGGTGCTGCCATAACAAAGTACCACAAACTGGGTGGCTTAAATGACAGACACTTACTATCTTGCAGTTCTGTGGGCTGGGAGTCCAAAAGCAAGATGTTGGCAGGGTCGGTTCCTTCTGAAGGCTGTGAGGGAGGAATCTCTTCCAAGCATCTCTCCATGGCTTATAGATGGCTGTCTTCCCGGTCTTGTGGCATTTTCCATGTATACAGTATCCAAATCACCCCTTTTTAGAAGGACACCAGGCATATTGGATTAAGCCCACCCTACTGACCTTACTTTAACTTAATTACCTCTGTAAAGATCCTAACTCCAAATAAGTTCACATTCAGAGGTTCTGAGGGTTAGAACTTCAAAATATGAATTTTGGTGAGACACAATTCAGCTCATAACACTGACCAACACATTTCATGAAATTAGTATATCCTTGATATCAAAAATGAATAAGAATTTAATTGAATAAGCACTGATTTGTTACAGTATAATAAAGATATTTATAGGTCAACCTCATGTATTAACAGAGATGTAATAATCTTAAATAACTTAATCCAATAGCATACCAAAAATTTTATAATTAAGTCAGGTTTATCCTTGGAATAGAAGAATGAGTGATCAGACAGTCTATAAATACAGTTCACCACTTTAATGGAAAAAAATAGAAAATCACCTGATCATTTCAGATACAAAACAGTTTGATAAAGTTCAGTACTTACATTTATAATTTGAGAAAACTTTTAAAAAATAAGAAAAATAGCTAAATGTGATAAATAAAACAATTAGGTTAAAAGAACAAAATGTAATGTAACATCTTTGTGACTTAGGGCAGAGAATGACATTTTTTTTTAATTGACATGTAGTTGATTTACAATATTGTGTTAATTGCTGCTGTACAGAAAAATAATTCAGTTATACATATATATACATTTTTTAATATTCTTTTCCATTGTGGTTTATCATAGGATATTGAATATAGTTCTCTGTGCTATGCAGTAGGACCTTGCTGTTTATCCATTCTATATATAAACACTTACATCTGCTAATCCCAAACTCTCACTCCATCCCTCCACCAACCCCCTCCCCCTTGGCAACCACCAATCTGTTCTCTATGTCCGTGATTCTGTTTCTGTTTCATAAATAGGTTCATTTGTATCATATTTTAGATTCTACATATAATGATATCATGTGGTATTTGTCTTTCTCTTTCTGACTTAACTCACTTAGTGCGATAATCTCTAGTTGCAACCATGTTGCTGCAAATAGCATTATTTCATTCTTATTTATGGCTGAATAGTATTACATTGTATACATGTACCACATCTTCTTTATCTATTCATCTGTCGATGGACATTTAGGTTGCTTCCACGTCTTGACTATTGTGAATAGTGCTGCTATGAACATAGGGGTGTGTGTATCTTTTTGAATTATAATTTTGTCCACTTATATGCCCAGGAGTGGATTGCTGGATGATATGGCAATTCTATTTTTAGTTTTCTGAGGAACCTCCATACCGTTTTCCACAGTGGCTGCACCAACTTACATTCCCACCAACAGTGTAGGAGGGGAGAATGACTTCTTAAACAAAACTTCAAAAGCATAAATCACAAGTCAGAACAAAACATCTAAACTAAATTTTAACATCAAAATTAAGAATTTTAGTTCAATTGAGAGCACTACGCACAAAGTTCCTACACCAACCAAAAAGGGAAAAGATATTTGTGGCATCTAAACCAATAAAGGATAAATTTGTGAACATACAAATAACTCCTAAAAATCAATAAGGTAATAACTCTGATAGATAAAATGGGCAAGGCAATTTACAGAAGAGCAAACCCAGGAAGTTAATAAGCATTCATCAAGGTGCTCAAAACCATTGGTCATCAGTGAAATGCAAATTAAAACAATTAGATTGGCAAAAAAGAGAAAGTTGGATAATGCCAAGTATCAGTGAGGATATGGGGACAGAGGGACCTTTATACATTGCTAGAGCAATGGCAGGCTGGTGGCAATTTATCAGTACTTAGCCTTATTAAGTAGGCATTTGCCTTATGAGCCAGTAATTCCACTTGAGCATGTATCCCAAGGAAATGATTCTTTGGGTCTATAAGGGGACACAAAAGGGATTTGGAGTGCCCTGGGTATTTATCACGGTGAATGAGAATAGGAAAAATGTGATTGGTACACATCATGAAGTATTATATAACAATTAGAATTAAAGGACTAGATTTTCACTCGCTCGGTGAAAAAAGTTGGAAACAGAAGAAGATGTATAACACGGTATTATTTACAAAAATTTAAAAATTATATACACTCAAAAGTACATAAAGATACACATAAAACACATTAATCTGGCTGGAGGGAAATGGTAGTGGTATGAGGATAAAATGGGATACATAAATAGAGGAAGGAAGGAAGGAAGGAAGGGAGGGAGGGAGGGAGGAGGGGGGAATGGAAAGGAAAATGGAAGGGAGAGAGGGAGGGAGGGACGGATGGAGGGAGGAATAAAGACATATTAGTTAGCTATTTTTGCAATAATAATGCATAACAAATATTAGAATTTCAGTGGCTTACAACAAACATTTATTTCTCATGCATGTGCAGGTCAGCTGGGGGTTGGCTGATCTAGACTGGGAGCTTGGTTAAAAGCTACAGGTTGAGTCCAGATCTGTTCCATATGTTTCTTCTCATCTTCCCTAGACTAGTGGCTACCCAAGGTATGTTCTTCTTGTGATGAAGAGCAGGAGCTAAAGCATGTGAATTTAACCAGGTTGATGCAATGGGACCAATATCCTATTGGCCAAAGCAAGTCATATGGCCAAGCCCAAGTCAAGTATCAGGAAAAATGCCCCACCCACCAGGAGGCTATGGCAAGGATGTAGACATATAATACCAGTATAGGAAATTTTAATTTTTGGAATCAATAATTCCATTTACTGTGATAGGTAGATAGGTGTTATGTGTGTGATTATGTCTATACATAGATACATACGTACATACATTCTTTTTTTTTTTTTTTTTTTTTGAAACATTTATATTAACATATTTCCATACATATTTCCATACAAGTACAAATATAAGATTTTTAGTAATTTCATGTAATGTCTGAAACATTTATATTAACATATTTCCATACATATTTCCATACAAATACAAATATGATTTTTAGAAATTTCATGTAATGTCTGAAACATTTATATTAACATATTTCCATACATATTTCCATACAAATACAAATATAAGATTTTTAGAAATTTCATGTAATGTCTGAAACATTTATATTAACATATTTCCATACAAATAACCCAATGAAAGTTTAGTATTAGTTGTTTTGTTTGTTTTTTTATACTGCAGGTTCTTATTAGGCATCAGTTTTATACACATCAGTGTATACATGTCAATCCCAATCGCCCAATTCAGCACACCACCATCCCCACCCCACCGCAGTTTTCCCCCCTTGGTGTCCATATGTCCATTCTCTACATCTGTGTCTCAACTTCTGCCCTGCAAACTGGCTCATCTGTACCATTTTTCTAGGTTCCGCATACATGCATTAATATACGATATTTGTTTTTCTCTTTCTGACTTACTTCACTCTGTATGACAGTCTCTAGATCCATCCACGTCTCAACAAATGGCTCAATTTCGTTCCTTTTTATGGCTGAGTAATATTCCATTGTATATATGTACCACATCTTCTTTATCCATTCGTCTGTTGATGGGCATTTAGGTTGCTTCCATGACCTGGCTATTGTAAATAGTGCTGCAATGAACATTCGGGTGCATGTGTCTTTTTGAATTACGGTTTTCTCTGGGTATATGCCCAGTAGTGGGATTGCTGGGTCATATGGTAATTCTATTTTTAGTTTTTTAAGGAACCTCCATACTGTTCTCCATAGTGGCTGTATCAATTTACATTCCCACCAACAGTGCAAGAGGGTTCCCTTTTCACCACACCCTCTCCAGCATTTGTTGTTTGTAGATTTTCTGATGATGCCCATTCTAACAGGAGTGAGGTGATACCTCATTGTAGTTTTGATTTGCATTTCTCTAATAATTAGTGATGTTGAGCATCTTTTCATGTGCTTCGTGGCCATCTGTATGTCTTCTTTGGAGAAATGTCTATTTAGGTCTTCTGCCCATTTTTGGATTGGGGTGTTTGTTTCTTTGATATTGAGCTGAATGAGCTGTTTATATATTTTGGAGATTAATCCTTTGTCCGTTGATTCATTTGCAAATATTTTCTCCCATTCTGAGGGTTGTCTTTTCGTCTTGTTTATGGTTTCCTTTGCTGTGCAAAAGCTTTGAAGTTTCATTAGGTCCCACTTGTTTATTTTTGTTTTTATTTCCATTACTCTAGGAGGTGGATCAAAAAAGATCTTGCTGTGATTTATGTCAAAGAGTGTTCTTCCTATGTTTTCCTCTAAGAGTTTTATAGTGTCCAGTCTTATATTTAGGTCTCTAATCCATTTTGAGTTTATTTTTGTGTATGGTGTTAGGGAGTATTCTAATTTCATTCTTTTACATGTAGCTGTCCAGTTTTCCCAGCACCACTTATTGAAGAGACTGTCTTTTCTCCATTGTATATCTTTGCCTCCTTTGTCATAGATTAGTTGACCATAGGTGCGTGGGTTAATGTCTGGGCTTTCTATCTTGTTCCATTGATCTATGTTTCTGTTTTTGTGCCAGTACCATATTGTCTTGATTACTGTAGCTTTGTAGTATAGTCTGAAGTCAGGGAGTCTGATTCCTCCAGCTCCATTTTTTTGCCTCAAGACTGCTTTGCCTATTCGGGGTCTTTTGTGTCTCCATACAAATTTTAAGATGATTTGTTCTAGCTCAGTAAAAAATGCCATTGGTAATTTGATAGGGATTGCATTGAATCTGTAGATTGCTTTGGGTAGTATACTCATTTTCACAATGTTGATTCTTCCAATCCAAGAACATGGTATATCTCTCCATCTGTTGGTATCATCTTTAATTTCTTTCATCAGTGTCTTATAGTTTTCTGCATACAGGTCTTTTGTCTCCCTAGGTAGGTTTATTCCTAGGTATTTTATTCTTTTTGTTGCAATGGTAAATGGGAGTGTTTCCATAATTTCTCTTTCAGATTTTTCATCATTAGTGTATAGGAATGCAAGAGATTTCTGTGCATTAATTTTGTATCCTGCAACTTTACCATATTCATTAATTAGCTCTAGCAGTTTTCTGGTGGCAGTTTTAGGATTCTCTATGTATAGTATCATGTCATCTGCAAACAGTGACAGTTTTACTTCTTCTTTTCCAATTTGTATTCCTTTTATTTCTTTTTCTTCTCTGATTGCCGTGGCTAGGACTTCCAAAACTATGTTGAATAATAGTGGTGAGAGTGGACATCCTTGTCTCGTTCCTGATCTTAGAGGAAATGCTTTCAGTTTTTCACCATTGAGAATGATGTTTGCTGTGGGTTTGTCATATATGGCCTTTATTATGTTGAGGTAGGTTCCCTCTATGCCCACTTTCTGGAGAGTTTTTATCAGAAATGGGTGTTGAATTTTGTCAAAAGCTTTTTCTGCATCTATTGAGATGATCATATGGTTTTTATTCTTCAATTTGTTAATATGGTGTATCACATTGATTGATTTGCGTATATTGAAGAATCCTTGCATCCCTGGGATAAATCCCACTTGATCGTGGTGTATGATCCTTTTAATGTGTTGTTGGATTCTGTTTGCTAGTATTTTGTTGAGGATTTTTGCATCTATATTCATCAGTGATATTGGTCTGTAATTTTCTTTTTTTGTAGTGTCTTTGTCTGGTTTTGGTATCAGGGTGATGGTGGCCTCATAGAATGAGTTTGGGAGTGTTCCTTCCTCTGCAATTTTTTGGAAGAGTTTGAGAAGGATGGGTGTTAGCTCTTCTCTAAATGTTTGATAGAATTCACCTGTGAAGCCGTCTGGTCCTGGACTTTTGTTTGTTGGAAGATTTTTAATCACAGTTTCAATTTCATTACTTGTGATTGGTCTGTTCATATTTTCTATTTCTTCCTGGTTCAGTCTTGGAAGGTTTTACCTTTCTAAGAATTTGTCCATTTCTTCCAGGTTGTCCATTTTATTGGCATAAAGTTGCTTGTAGTAGTCTCTTAGGATGCTTTGTATTTCTGCAGTGTCTGTTGTAACTTCTCCTTTTTCATTTCTGATTTTATTGATTTGAGTCCTCTCCCTCTTTTTCTTGATGAGTCTGGCTAATGGCTTATCAATTTTGTTTATCTTCTCAAAGAACCAACTTTTAGTTTTATTGATCTTTGCTATTGTTTTCTTTGTTTCTATTTCATTTATTTCTGCTCTGATCTTTATGATTTCTTTCCTTCTGCTAACTTTGGGTTTTGTTTGTTCTTCTTTCTCTAGTTTCTTTAAGTGTAAGGTTAGATTGTTTACTTGAGCTTTTTCTTGTTTCTTTAGGTAGGCTTGTATAGCTATAAACTTCCCTCTTAGAACTGCTTTTGCTGCATCCCATAGGTTTTCGGTCGTCGTGTTTTCATTGTCATTTGTCTCTAGGTATTTTTTGATTTCCTCTTTGATTTCTTCAGTGATCTCTTGGTTATTTAGTAACGTATTGTTTAGCCTCCATGTGTTTGTCCTTTTTACGTTTTTTTCCCTGTAATTCATTTCTAATCTCATAGCGTTGTGGTCAGAAAAGATGCTTGATATGATTTCAATTTTCTTAAATTTACTGAGGCTTGATTTGTGACCCAAGATGTGATCTATCTTGGAGAATGTTCCGTGCGCACTTGAGAAGAACGTGTAATCTGCTGTTTTTGGATGGAATGTCCGATATATATCAATTAAATCTATCTGGTCTATTGTGTCATTTAAAGCTTCTGTTTCCTTATTTATTTTCATTTTGGATGATCTGTCCATTGGTGTAAGTGAGGTGTTAAAGTCCCCCACTATTATTGTGTTACTGTCGATTTCCTCTTTTATAGCTGTTAGCAGTTGCCTTATGTATTGAGGTGCTCCTATGTTGGGTGCATATATATTTATAATTGTTATATCTTCTTCTTGGATTGATCCCTGGATCATTATGTAGTGTCCTTCCTTGTCTCTTGTAACATTCTTTATTTTAAAGTCTATTTTATCTGATATGAGTATAGCTACTCCAGCTTTCTTTTGATTTCCATTTGCATGGAATATCTTTTTCCATCCCCTCACTTTCAGTCTGTATGTGTCCCTAGGTCTAAAGTGGGTCTCTTGTAGACAGCATATATATGGGTCTTGTTTTTGTATCCATTCAGCCAGTCTATGTCTTTTGGTTGGGGCATTTAATCCATTCACGTTTAAGGTAATAATCGATATGTATGTTCCTATGACCATTTTCTTAATTGTTTTGGGTTTGTTTTTGTAGGTCCTTTTCTTCTCTTGTGTTTCCCACTTAGAGAAGTTCCTTTAGCATTTGTTGTAAAGCTGGTTTGGTGGTGCTGAATTCTCTTAGCTTTTGCTTGTCTGTAAAGCTTTTGATTTCTCCATCAAATCTAAATGAGATCCTTGCCGGGTAGAGTAATCTTGGTTGTAGGTTCTTCCCTTTCATCACTTTAAGTATATCATGCCACTCCCTTCTGGCTTGCAGAGTTTCTGCTGAGAAATCAGCTGTTAACCTTATGGGAGTTCCCTTGTATGTTATTTGTCGTTTTTCCCTTGCTGCTTTCAATAATTTTTCTTTGTCTTTAATTTTTGCCACTTTGATTACTATGTGTCTCGGCGTGTTTCTCCTTGGGTTTATCCTGTATGGGACTCTCTGCGCTTCCTGGACTTGGGTGGCTATTTCCTTTCCCATGTTAGGGAAGTTTTCGACTATAATCTCTTCAAATATTTTCTCTGGTCCTTTCTCTCTCTCTTCTCCTTCTGGGACCCCTATAATGCGAATGTTGTTGCGTTTAATGTTGTCCCAGAGGTCTCTTAGGCTGTCTTCATTTCTTTTCATTCTTTTTTCTTTAGTCTGTTCCGCAGCAGTGAATTCCATCATTCTGTCTTCCAGGTCACTTATCCGTTCTTCTGCCTCAGTTATTCTGCTATTGATTCCTTCTAGTGTAGTTTTCATTTCAGTTATTGTATTGGTCATCTCTGTTTGTTTGTTCTTTAATTCTTCTAGGTCTTTGTTAATCATTTCTTGCATCTTCTCAATCTTTGCCTCCATTCTTATTCCAAGGTCCTGGATCATCTTCACTATCATTATTCTGAATTCTTT
Organism: Balaenoptera ricei; assembly: GCF_028023285.1. Taxonomy (NCBI): domain Eukaryota; kingdom Metazoa; phylum Chordata; class Mammalia; order Artiodactyla; family Balaenopteridae; genus Balaenoptera; species Balaenoptera ricei. Next base: position 92,500,939 of record NC_082645.1, read on the forward strand.
TTCTGGAAGGTTGCCTATCTCCACTTCATTTAGTTGTTTTTCTGGGGTTTTATCTTGTTCCTTCATCTGGGACATAGCCCTCTGCCTTTTCATCTTCTCTATCTTTCTGTAACTGTGGTTTTTGGTCCACAGGCTGCAGGATTATACCGTACATACATTCTTAAAAAAACAAAGAAATGAAGAGGAGTTTTGCATGGACAAGTAATGATAATAATCCATAAACTGAGGAGTATGATTGATCAACAATGTACACCTAAGTTCCAAAAAACCAAACCAAAGTAAAACCAAAACAAACAGCGCAAAACAGAACAATAAGCGAGTAGAAAGTTCAGACTGAACATCAAGGGTGGCACTGCAAAATATTCTAATTAGTCATCTCCATACTCATTATAGAGAACAATAGTACAAAGAGAATGTATTATCGTCCTTATTTGGAACATGTAAATGTGCTGCTTATTTACAAAAATAAGTGGAATCCAAACTGCTAAATAAGCTATGATGTGGCTTTTTTCTAAACAATGCAGCAACATGGGGGAGAGTGTCTAAAGCTTTGGACCCCCAATATAAAGTGAGATGAGACCTGCTCTGATACCACTCTATTCTGGGCTGCTTAAGGTACCAAAGCCAGCTCTTTGCTACTACATACACATTTAGCATATCAGAATGAAAAACAAACAAAGATTTTACACAGAGGCTGCTCATGAAAATCTGTTAATGGAAAAGAATTTGGTAGCTATGACCACATCTAAATTAAAGACTTCCATTACTGACAAATCAGCAAAATATTGTGAAAAAGATATTTACAAAAGAGACGTGGAATTGGTATCTAGAATATATAAGAAACTTCACAAACAAATAAGAAAAAGAGAGCAAATTTAAAAGAAAAAAAATGGGCAATGGATATGTACAGGCAATTGACAGATGGGGAAATGGAAACAGCTGCTATAGTATATGAAAGATATACATCCTCATTAGTAATCAGAGACATGCAAAGTTTTAAAAATGAGATATTATTTTCTACCTACCAAATTGGCAAAAATTAGAAAGTGCTGGCAAGGATGTGGGGAAATTTCACCCTCACTGGTGGTGAAATTGGTGCAAACATTCTGTATAGCAATCTGAAAGTACTTAATGAAGTTAAGTATGTATATACCCTTACAACTCAGAAGCTCCACTCTTGGGAATAAACTCTAGAGAATCTCTTGCTCAGAAATCCATAAGGAAACATGATGATAGAGTATTGTTGTAGCATTATTTGTGGTACCAAAAAGTTGAAAGCAATCAAGTACCCTCTAGAGAATCTAAGTACCTGTTAGATATCCACTAGGGAAATGAATAAGTAAAATGGGCTCTATGCAAGAGTCAGAAATGGTATACGCATTGATATTGAAATAATCTGTAGGACTCAGAAGCAATGAACTGGATTTATACAGAGAAAAATGTGTAGCTGTCAAAACACTCTTTCCGATGAAAAGTCAGAAAGAGAATGAGATGTATAGCACATTACCATTTATATAACTTTAAAATGCATGCAAAAATGACACAAAAAATCTCCAAATAAACACTAATAAACTAAATAAACACATGGAAGGTGAATTAGAAGAATCTATGTAAAAACTCTTTTAAAAAGGTGTTGATGGGAGTGCTGGGGGTATTAGGGATGGAGACCAAGGCAGAAACAAAATAAGATGAAATAAAATATAAAATAAAATAGGGGTCTTCAAGAATGATAGTGTTTCATGAATTATCTCAATTCTGTCTACCTCAGATAACAAATAAACAGCCATTTGGGTCCCTCTAACAATTCTCTCTACTTCTTGGAAAAGTGCTATGATCAGAAAGTATATTTTCAAGTTCTCAAAGAAGTCCAGCAACAGAAAGCGAACTAGAATGGTAGAAAATAATGCCATTTATAGATTCTCTTGGCTAATTATTCATTTATATGCAGCAGTGGAACAGTGCTGGTCTAGAGAGATATTCCATTCGTTCTGAAACAAGTTTACAGCAGATGAGTGATTAAACAACGGCATTTGTGTAAGTTAAATCGTTTTCTCTTTGTTCCCACGCAGTGACCATCATTTGAGGACTAAACACCCAATCAAATAACTCTACGTATCTGACCAAATAGCTGATTGCCAGGAAATGTGCAGGCTAAAAACGTTCCGACACAAGTCAGGCAGCTCCAAATCTTTCTCGGTCTTCTTTTAAACAAACAGAGACACCGAGAAGGGCATGAACCCTAAGCAAGTAGAAAGTTCTGACAGAACATAAAGGTGGTACCTCAAATAATTTTAATTAGACTCTTCCTACTCATCATAGGGAACAATTAGTGTAATGGAATTGCACTGCCCTCTTTATTTGGAACCTGTAACTGTGCTGTTTATTAATAAAGGTAAATGGGACCCATGCTGCAAAATAGTGCTATGGTGTGGATCTCTTCCAAGCAGATCTTCAACATGGGCAAGAAAGAGTCTCTCCAGCTCTGGAGCTCTAATATAAAGTTAGATGAGACCCTTTTTCATCTGGCTCCACTCTATTCTGGGCTACTTAATGTACCAGTGCCAGCTCTTTGCCACTAGAAGTATCTTTAGCATATTGGAAGGAAAACCAAAAGCAAGGATTTTACATAGGAGCTAATCAAATAATTACATGGGTATCCAAAAGCCAGCCAGTAAGGGATAGTAAAAACAATATAATTAAATAACTTGACTGAGGGAGGAAGACTAAGGGAGAGGAGTGTCTGCCTCAGAGCCTGGTTGTTGAATACATTTTATCAAAGAAAGAAATCGAAAGAAGACTTTGTTGCAGAAGCACATTCACTCTCAGAAGATGGATGGTGGTTAATAATCCCAAACCTCCCCCCTTGACCCAGTGTTCTGTTTTTGGCGAGAACTCAAATTGTGATTCTAACTGAAAACAGAACGGCAAGGAAGATGGGGGAGGAGTGAACATTTTCACCACATTCTAGGTCAATACTTCCAATTCCCAAGGCTTGGGAATGACAGCCACAAGAAATTTAGGATCCTTAAGAATGGCATTCTATAAGTACCGATTATTTTCAGTTAATGTTCTTGCTGTCAATATAGCATTTCCATTTGCCACAGTCTTCCAGGCCATTTCTGAAGCTGCCTCAAATGATGCCTAAAAGGAGCTGGCCATCATTACTTCCAGGTCGCAGATGGTGAGGCTGAGACGTTAAGTGAGTCGCCTCAGGACACACACTTCATTGTGAGGCATCAGGTGCCAATGTGGGATTATCTCTGTGAGTTTCTGACTCTTTGTACCACAAATAAATCTTTCCAAGGTAAAACACATCGTATGGCATCTGCTGTTTGTACAGTATGAGAAACTCTCCTGAGCAGTGTAGACTTCTTGGGATGTCACATCTACCTGTAGGGGTACCCAGCAGGTGTTCATCTATGGCTCCCCTCGATAACACAGGTGTACATCATATTTATTCAGCAGCAAGGACAGGAGGCTCATTTGAAGAACAAGTGTTGAGTGGGCCCCAGACCTTCCAGGTCACTAACAAGATTGAGACACGTCATAAGCAAACACATTGGTTCTTAAAAGGTGTCACTTAAGGAGAGGAATAAACTGCTTGCTATCCTGAGAAGGCAGCATGATGTGGATAGGAAGAGCGCAACCTTGGAATTAGACTTGATTTGATTCTTGTTCTCCAACACTTACTAGCTGAGTGAACTTCAGCCTCACTTTCCTTGTCTGCAAAACAGAGGAGGGGGTACTAATGGGGTTATTGTATGTGCCCCCCAAACTCCTAACCTCCAGAACTTCCAAATGTGACTTTCCTTGGAAATCGGGTCTTTGCAGATGTAGTCAAGCTAACATGAGATCGTTAAGATGGGTTCTAATGCAACATGACTGATGTCCTTATAAAAAGAGGAAATTTGGACACAGAGAGACATGCGCAGAGGGAAGACATGTGAAGGGACACAGAAGGAACACCATGTGAAGATGCAGGATTGGAGTAATGAATCTGCAAGCCAAGGAATGTCAAGGATTGCTGAGAACCACCAGAAGCTAGGAAGAGGCAAGGAAGGATATTTCCCCTCCAGGTGTCTGAGGGAGCATGGCCCTCCCATAATCTTGATTTCAGACTTCCAGCCTCCAGAACTGTGAGACAATGAATTTCTCTTGTTCTAAGTGACCCAGTTGGTGGTACAGCAGCCATGGGAAATTAATTCATTGTAAATATTAAAAGCAATTACTTATGTAAAGTGCATAGTAGGACCTCAATAAATTCAAGTTCCCTTCTTCAAAGAAAAGGATTTATACATTGGAATGCAGACAAATACTGCTCCCTTTCTCTCTGGAATTCCAGTATGGTCTAACCACATGGCAGATGGATATTTGAGTCTGCTGAGAGCTGCCTTAAATTCTATAGATCAGTGCCAGAAATTATCTGGTTTCCTGGGAGGATTTCTGAGTTAGAAAGGACTGAGAACCTAGCCAAAATTCCTAGGTCTGAACTGAAACAGGAAACTCCTGACTGGGACAGAAACTGCCATATATTGGGAAGAGCTAGGAAGCTTTTCTCCAAGGGGCACTGGGACATAGTATCAGGCCAAGCCTAACTCCTGCACCCTGGGTTCCACCCACCCCATAGCTTAGGGCCTTCAATACTCACCTGCAGGGTCAACCCTGGTCAAGCTTCTCAAACTCTGTAACACTTAAAGGAGCATCTGCTTTGAGGGGTGTTGGATGCATTGGTTGAATATGAACACTGGAGCCAGACTGCCTGGGTTGATCTCTGCTACTTGCTATGCATCCTTGGGCAAGTTACTCTCCAAGCCTCAGTTTCTTCCTCTGAAAAATGGGCATAATGATAATAGTGCCCAACCCACAGGCTTATTGTGGGGATTAACACAGCCAAAGCATATGGATTGGTCCCCACCTGCTCTCCAATACTGGCAGCTGATTCCTAATTCAAGCCTGAACCCCTTGTCTTGCTAGCTTGCCTAGTATTTAGTTTCTTTAAAACCAAGACCCACACCAGACTCTCTCTACAATCTCAAACCATTGTCATGGAAGGGAACCCAGTGTCTGTGGCCCTGCTATCTCCCCAAAGACATCCATGATGCTGCCCACCTGCCAGGTTGCGCAAATGCTTTGAACTCTCTACCGCTGGGCTCTACCTTCTCATGGTGTCACATGATGATCCTCTGTGTTAACACTTCCAGTGATGGCAAACGACTGGGCTATTACCTGCCACCTGACAGCCAGAATGGACTTGCTCCATGTCTCAGTAGCTGGAGTGTCCTTCAAAAATCTGCCCATGGGCTTCCCTGGTGGCGCAGTGGTTGGGAGTCTGCCTGCCAATGCGGGGAACGCGGGTTCGAGCCCTGGTCTGGGAGGATCCCACATGCCGCGGAGCAACTCGGCCCGTGAGCCACAATTACTGAGCCTGCGCGTCTGGAGCCTGTGCTCCGCAACAAGAGAGGCCACGACAGTGAGAGGCCCGCGCACCGCGATGAAGAGTGGCCCCCACTTGCCGCAACTAGAGAAAGCCCTCGCACAGAAACGAAGACCCAACACAGCCATAAAATAAAAATAAATTTAAAAAAATTAAAAAAAAAAAAATCTGCCCAGAAGCAGGCTGGATGCCTCCTGTTTGCTCTCACTTCCTGCAGTAAATGGAGTCATGTCTAAATGAGAGACCGGATGATTCCACACCCTGCCAAAATGGAATCTGCTCATTTTGACCACAAAGCTGCTAAACATTAAAAATATGTGGTGACTACACGGGCACTTGACAATGTCTATTTAATGATGATAAACCCATCATACACAAGACATCACATTTGATTGAACCAAATCATGAGATTAAGCAGAATTGGAAAGTCAACATTTGTCAGGCTTTATAAAAGCTTCTCTCATTTTGCAACAGTTATTCTAACTCTTCAATGAGTGGTATTTAGAAAAAACATCAAAAACAACAAAATACCAAAGTCAAAAGTTAAATCCTTTTCTATTCTTCATTTCCTCAGGATGACTCTACCTATAAGGTATTAGTTAAGTTCTACAGACTGAAGAGCTGAAAGGGTAACAGATATGAGGAACACGTAGGGAGCTAGCGAGGCTTGTTTAACATTTGTCAAGTACTAATTATGTTTCAAACTCTGTGCTAATTGCTTCACACAAATAATATAATTGCATCCTCATAATACACTTGTAAATTGGGTACAAATGCTATGTTTGCTTTGGTTTTTAACAGATAAGGAAACTGAGGCACAAAAGATGTGAAATAACTTGAACAAGATTCAAAGTCTACTTTAGCTGAAATCTGAACCTAGGTCCAAGTTCAGACCCTGTACGATGAAGTTGAAGAAATTAAACTCTTCTACACTCTTCCTTTTCCAGTTGGTTTTGGTTCCTACAGCATGGCAGTGTCCAACTAAGCATGCCCCTTCCAAATGTATTCAGTAGCATTTGCTTGAGAGAGTCCCAGCCACAAACACTACCCTCATTGTCCCAGCATAATGCAAAGTCACTGTGGCCCTGGGCAGCAGAGGCAGGGAGTTCCTTTTCAGCTTCATTCACTAACCCTGGGGGAGGCTGGGCTGGGGAAAACACTAGAACCCAGTTCTCCCAGCCAGCAGCCAGCCTGGCTGGTGGACAGAGGTGGAAAGTGAATGAGATCTGTCTCAGGTGATGGTTCACCTCTGGATGAGGGAGTCCCTGTAAGCTGATCTTTGGAGATTTCAAGTCCGTTGATGAAAATGGGAATGGAGGAGGGACCTTGGTAAAAATGTTTAGAAATGTAGGCAGGAAATTGGTGGCAAAACTCTCCCCACCCCAATCAAAGGAAATGGCTTTAGGAAGTTGAGTCTCTACCCCTGTTCCTGTTTCCCCTTCATAAATCTACCCCTAAATAATCTTCAGGGAATTGGAGCGGTTGCTTTCTCCCTGGCAATGACGGGAATTCCAACTACAGGCCAATTAGAATACACCCAGAGCTGCCAGTAAAATGTTTCACTGACTTCACTTTATTGGTTTCATAAAACAAGTGAAAGAAATCGGAGAAAGTCCAGAGCCTCACCAAGATGCAAGTCTCTTTATGAAGCAGTTTGAAGCCTGCCCCGTGGGCCCCCCATCTCGCATCCCTCCCTCCACCGTGCTGCTTTTAGCTGCTGCCACCTGCGTGGGACCCTGTGGTGTCAGGATACCAGCTCACAGACCCGAGCTGCAGTCGTTACTTCCTGGAATATTTGATCTGCGTCCTTGAAGGATTTACTTCCTTTCTCTGAGCCTCAGTTTCCTCCTTTGTCAGTTTCAGGTGATACTCCTTTTATCAGTATCTCCGGCATGGATGTAGTTTAAGATCTTGGAGAGCGGTCCCTAAGAAATGCAAGGGATTGTCTTCATCCTCTCTCTCCTCCCCACATTACACTTCCGTGTTGGTTTTCTCTGAGTGTCTCCAGGCTCAGCATAAATTATCCTTGCTCCTATTGACTCCTTACTGCCAGTTCTGCCTGTGTGTGTGTGTTTGTGAATGCACGTGCCCAGCATGTCTGTATCCTTGTCATTCTTTCTTTGTTCCTTCCCGAGGCTTCGGTGAGAGTAGAGAATGGGATGGAATGTCCTTGACCAGCTCCCTCCCCCTCACCGGGAGGAGCACGGGCCACCTACTACCGCCCCTCTCCAGCCCCCCCCCCCCCCCATCCTCACGAGTGCAGCCGATGAAATGAAAGCCGAGGAAGAGTGATTCGATTATTTGCCTGACCTTTGCCAGTGCCGGAACGTATGGAGATCCACATGCTTTCCTCCAGTGCCCCTTTGGGGCCTTTCTGAACTTGTCCCCAAAGAAGCCCTCCTGCGGCTCCTTCGAATCAGCCTGCGAGGGCTGGATGTTGTTCAAAGCCGAGCGGACCCGCCTCCCAGCACTCCTCCCCACCATCCCCCCCTTTAAGCCGCATCGTGTTCACTACAGACAACAATTACTGACAGTAATTAGCTGCCCAGAATAACAAGGACGTTATCTTTGCCCAGCTTTACTCCAAAGGCGCATGAGCAAACCTTACTGCGCTCAAGCACAATTGAAGTACATTTGAAAATTCCCTTTTAGAATCCTGGAAAATATGACCCTTGCCACTTCCTTATAACCTGTAGAGCCCATTTTCCTCTTTATTAGGTTGGATTTTCGGGGTAGAGTACAAAGGGGTGGAGAGAAAACTTGTGTTTAAGAAAACTGTCACTTTGTCCATAATTTTTGACAACGCTATCTTTTGACAGCCCTATCGCTTGACTAGAATTATTTTACCATACACCCTCTCTTTTATGCATTTCTTGGGTTCTAATGCTTCAGGTGGCCTTGAAGTTGTCAATATAGAGGCAAAAGCAACAATCAAATGTGCAGCTAGAGAGGGGAAAGGGTGAGAATTTAAGACTATTTAAACTGCTGGAGAGGTTGGGAAACCAACTTACCAAAATAGCAGTATCAAAAAAAAATCTGAAAAACAAATTCACCACCAAACAGTTTCTACTGCTCCATTTATTTCAACTAGTGTGGTATTAATAGAACACCTAACAGCAGGGAGTTGGAAAATAAATGTATTCTCACTCACAAGGGAATGACTAAATGACTCACAAATGCAAAAATAAATAAATGGCTCCCTATAAAAATCTGAAACTATATTACCCTGACTGAAACAACTAAGCCTTTTAACTGTAACCTAACATGTTAAATTCAATCAGTTTTATTTGAGGCCATAGATAGATCAAGTGATCAATCTCCATTATCCTGGACTTTTTTTTTTTTTTCATCTTCATACTGCTATTTTTCTTCCTATAAGACATTTCTGTTCATTTCCTTGAACCTTCTTCTTCAGTTTAATGGCTGATTCTCAGACCATAAATAAATAAATAAATAATTCCCCCTTACGCTAGAGGGAACAGGAACAATAGTACAATTTAAAAAAAATTTTTTTGAGAAGGGCAAGTCTTAATTCTATGTAGTAAAGAGGAGAAGGGAGGATGCAGTGTGAGAAAAAGGTAACAGGTAGATACATAGTGTGTGTTACACCTTGTTTCAAATGTTATTTTAAATGTTAACAGGTGCTGCCTCCTGACACTATAAAAAGATCAACTTTCTGTCTCCTTTGTAATTTGTGAACAGGTAGGCCCTGAGGACTTGAATGAGGTCATGCCAATTAACTCACCGATTCCTGCAATCAGAGTGATAATGACATCCTTAGCAACCATCCTATCACTATGGTACCAGCCTCCTGCTCTAAAAGCCCTTTTCATTGGCGCTAGTTTGAGGTTAGGTGGCTGAAGCTGTGACCCTGAAAGCCACAGGCTGAGAATTTACATTAACGCACCCCTCCATCTCACCCAGGATCACGTCTCTCCTCTTTCAAAAGAGAAGTGAGAAAAAAAACTGTTCTCTGGTTCTAAAAGTTAAGGATTAGGGCTTTTCCCAAACACATTATAAATCACTGGTTGGCCCTTTGGAATCATGTCTTATTAAGAGAAGCTAACGAACTTTAGCTTTCAACCTTAGGCCAGCCCGATTACACTGTACATATGTATTCCTTGCATAAAAACTACTTGTTACTGGACTGCCTTTATCAATAAAGACTTTATCAGTTACTTCACAGGATAAGAATTGATACCCCAAATAAAAACCATTAGCAATATCTAAGCATTTCTTCCCCACAGTACTTTAAAATTTTTTAGTTCTCTGGAGATAAACTGAATACAAATAAATAAGAGAAAAAAAAAAAAAATAAGAGAAAGAGAGAGACCAGGAATGTATAGTTAAAAAATGTCTTGGGTGGGCAAATTTATCTCAACAACCTTCTCCAGCTAGAAACATTGTAGTTTGAGCCAACATTCATTATTCTGAACCTCTCCTATATGCCCCTTGTTATAGTAGGCATTTTGGGAAATCCATAAAGATCTAAGACACTTCAGTGTGTCCTTATTTCAAAGAACTTAAAATCTATGTGGGAAGAGAGAGAGGAATCTGAACAATGACAACAAAATTCTGTTTGGGAAGAGAAGGCTTTAAGATGTAAGATCTTCATGGCCATAAGACTTCTTAAAAGACCTCTGACAGTATAAATAATAAAATAAAAGAAAGGAAGGAAGGAAGAAGGTGGGGACAAAGGAAAGAAAGAAGGAAGGAGCGAAAAGCCTGAGAAGCAACCAGAGACTAGAGAACAACTAAACACACCAGGAGGGTAAAGAGAAGGCAGTTGTATATACCCCAGGGCCTTTGCATTCATTGGTCCTCTAGCTGGAATACTCCTTACTCGGGTAAGGAGGTCTTCACACGACTCGTTCATTTTCATTATCCTATGAAAATATCTAACTTTGTGCTTTTTCATTGTTTTTATTCCCCTACTGGAACCAGAGATTCTGTCCATCCTAAAATAATGCTACCACAAGGTAGGTTCTCAACAAACTTACTGAATGAATGAATGAATGAATAGAAAGAGTTAGTTTCAGGGTATGGAAACTGCACATTGCGGGAGACAGTGTCTGGTAAGAGCAAAGGACAGCATAACTGAAGTAAGGGCTGTGTTCTCAGACAGATTCCCCAAACATCGATGACAGTATTGGGTAGGCCTATGACTTCAGAGATGATTTGCAGAGCTGACGTTACCTGTAATGTCAGCAGTTACCATATATTTCTCATTGGAGGATATCAATTCTCCATTTTCCTAATTGATTCCAGTAACATAGATACCCTGAGTGCTGTATACAGCTCACTGATTTCTGGGCAAACATTATTGAAGTGTCAATATTTGCTCTTCTTCCTAGAGCATCATTTTCAAAAAGACTGAAATTCGTTTGGGGACACTTCTCTTATATTTAATGCATGGGGAGTGCCAATACAAACTAAATCTTCATTTTATTATTCTTTACCCTTGCTTTGGTCACAGGGATGGCTTGACTTACCAGCCACCATGACTGTCCTTAGGCGGCTCCAGAAGTGCTGCATTGATGGTGCTACCACCATTGATGCTATCGCCACCTCTTCTGATGATCCCTGCAGTTTAGAAAGAGAGAAAGTAGAGTGGCTTGGGCCACAGATGGTCAAGGTTCTTGATCCTACTCTCTGGACTACATTAGATATAGCAGCTGACTTTCCTGTCTGACATCTTGGTCCTCAGTCTTCTGAGTTAACCTGAACCAACCTTTGGCCCAAAGTTCAGACTTAAAACACAACAAGGAATCATTCTGCTGTCATGTTGGTAAGGCATTATTGTAAGGCTAAACACATACAATCTACTTTGAAATATTCTCTTCCATCGTGGCAAACACGTGAGCGGTTACGTTTTTGGTTAGTTTGTTTTGGCTTAGAAAGGAAAGACTTGGCCTTGGCAGAATCAGTGACCTTGAGGCTAGGTCCCCATAAGTCCTATGGAGATGACTTTATAACTACATTTATTTCCAGATGCAAATAGAGCCATATTCCAGTGCTTTCTGTCTTCTGGGAAATCCCTGTAGCTTGCATCTCCTGAAGCGTGTGCCCTGCTACCTCATTAAATTAGTGGGTGCTGCTCTAGCCCTGAACAGTCCCATTTTTCGGGGTTACTTTCTTCCCACTCCCACTGGGTGAGAATCCCAGAGTTGGAATCACACCAGATCGAATCATTATCACGTTCATGTAGTTAAGAACATGTTTTGACCAGGGCTTTTGATCCTAATGTCCCTGGACCTTTGTGTGCTTTAATTCCTAGACACCAAAGTCGAACATATTAGTAACTGCTTCATTCCTTCCAGCCACGTTCATGGTAATTGAGGTGCTTCTGAAAATGATGAGTATCTGTGATGATCCTGAGTTATGATCTGGTGTGAGGTGCCAGGCAGTAATATTTCTGATTAGTCATCACCAGGCCACCTAGACTTTCCGTGAGCTTACTTATAATTGTGTTTCAGATAATGCTATTCCCAGTTAGGCAGATGATCATTGTAATTTCTGGTAATGAAATGGCTAGGGAGGCCATTCTGTGCTGGGAAGAGAGCCAGAGCCCAGCACTTTATAAGAAACAAGTGTTACGGTCTAGGACAGAGAGATGAAGCCAAAGCGCTAGGTGAACATTTCCAGCATGTGTCAGATTGAGTCTTTATCTAGTGCACTCTCTCATACTTTAAGACTGATACATTTTCAAAGGGACATCCCTCAGCTTGAAAGCAACTCTGCAGAAAGCAAAGATACTGACAATTTTTCTTTCCCCTTTGCACTCTTTAATGCGCCAAAGAATCACTGTTGGCCTTCTACGATGGCAAAGTCATTTTCTCCCTGTGGCCAATAGTGGTTTGATCAATAACTTACACAACCAGCCTCAATAAATAATAATGGAGCGTTTCTGGTGAAAGTTATTGAAATCATTGTGGATAAGGGCTCTCTAGATAAGAAAAAAAAAAAAAAAAAGAAAGAAAGAAAAGGAATAAAAGGAGCTTCCTCAAAGGTGTGAGATTGTCAGCTTTCCTCCTTTTCTGTGTTCCTAATATCTTACATCTCAGGTAACGTTCATCACAAAATCATCACCTGGCTTTAAACTTTTGGATCTTTAGGCATTCCAGCTAAAAGCTGAAAGCCAGAATCTAGATGGTTTCTCCTCAGTATATCAAGCAGTTTTTCCTTCAACCTCATAGGTATGAAGAGTTTTCTCCTCCATGCTTGGAATATATCTCTGTTGAATCTATAGCTGTTGATGAGTCTGCAAACTACATTTCCCAGACTGCCTCATCAATAGGCTTCTGGCCAGGTTCAGTCAATGCACGGGAGGATAGAAGGAAGGGAGGACCTGTGTGGGTCTGTCTTTCTGCTTCAGGTGACAGTTTACAGTAGTGGTTGAACTCCTCTGCAGTTTAAGCTGCCGTCCCGACCGCCCCTCACTGTGAGGTCCCAGCTCCCACCAGGTAACCCCTGGCTTCTGGCCTTTGTCACATCACCTTTTTCCTGTGTTTCTTCCGTCCTAAGGGTGGCATCAGCTTCCTGCTGTTGTTCGTCTCTGGGTTGCTTCCCCATCTTCTGTTTTGGCTTCTCCTCTCTTCCACCACCTGCATAATCAGTTCTTGTATTAAATTCCCTCCATTTAAAATAGTTGGAATGGATACTGTCTTCGTGACTGGACCCTGAACTCACAGTCTAGTCTGTTCTTTTCTGAGACTCTTCATTGGATACAGATACAGATTACACCTTAATCATATTTCAGGTCACCTCGCCAATAATTAAAATTAATAACACAGTCACGACAGTAATAATAGCATTTCTCGCCACTCAGCCCTAGTTTGCGGCGTCCTTACATGCAGCCAGTACTACGCTGAGCACGTCACTCACATTAACTCATCTTATTCTCTCAAAACCTTCTGAGCTAAGTGTTATTATTATTATCCTCCCCATTTTCTAGATGTAGAGGCTGAGGCTGAGAGAGTTTAAGTAACTTGATCAAGGTCATGCAGATAACAGGTATCAAAACGTTGATCTGAAAGTATGTTCATTTCGAGCCCCTGGTTTTTAACCCCTCCGAACCTTTCGATGACAATCAACGCCACGTAGTGAAGGCATAGCACTCCAGAGTGTAATCATTAAGGGTCCCACGCAGCGTGTCTTTGAATAACACTGTCCATTCCCGGCCTTAACGCTTTGGGGTTATTCCTTCTGCTCAGAGGCATTAAAGCGGATCTTTTGTATGTGTCAAGGACACAGGGAAGAGAACAAACGCCCAAAGCTGAAGATGGCTATTAATCTCCCTCAGGGTGCTTGTGAGGGATGAGAAAATCACCTTCTACTCCAGGAGGGCAGCTGGGGTGCCTGCTGGCCTCGTGGCTGCCAAGTGAGTGTGTTTCCTGAGCTCCCTGCAGGTCCCCGCTGCCTGGAGAGCGGCCCGCCTCTGGAGCCGGTGCATAGACTCTGATCTTTCCCCACCTCAGGGCTGAGAGATAAGCTGCAGAGAAAAATTAATAAGAGTGAAGGAAGAAACAGTCATAAGAGGAGGAGGGGAGGCTTCTGAAAACAAAGGGGGATTGTCTAGACACAGGCTGCATCCTCTCTGCTGGCTCTTTTCCCTTTTTTCTCTTTCCATTTTTTCCTAAGCTTTGTTTTCAGACTGATTTGCCTAAGCATTCTTTTCTTAGTCTTTCCCCTTCCATGTCTAAATATGGCGGGGGTTGGGAATAAGAACCAAATTAGCCAACCATTTTACCTTTGGGACTGAGTGATAAAAATAACAGGCCGGCTCGCTGAATCATTTCAATAGCATCGGAGTCACGTGGAGGAGCGCAGGAGTGGGAGCTGGGAGGGGAGGGGTTAAGGTTCTCACCCTGTATTAAAACTTGATTTATGGCATGGATCAAGTTCATGTTCCTCTCAGGGTCTGGTTTTGAGCAAAAGCAATGACAACCTGCCAAGTATGAAGTCCAGAATGGTCACGCAGCATATGAACATGCTGCCTTGGCCTCCGGGAAGTAGGCATTGGTGAGAAGCTGCAAGCCCCCGCTTACTTTGAAGTGTACAAAATGTTTTTGGTCCTTCAGCCCAAGGGTGTGGCCAGAAATAAGAACGGTCAAGTTTCTATTGTTGGGGGGCAGCTTACCCAGTCTGTGATAGATGAAAATCCTTTGATTTTGTTTCTCCCACTAGCTACTTGCCTTCAACACCTCTTCCAGAAAGGCGGGCAATGGGAAAGACTTGAGAAATGCTAGCAGATTGGCCAACTATTATTTGCTGGCTTCTAAGCAACACCAGTGTTGCTTGTTTAGCTGTCCTTGTTTTTTTTTTTTTTTTTTTTCGAGTGCACAAAAAGTTGTTTTTGAATACCAAAAAATCAGTAGATATAGGTGACCCTTCCCATAAATTCCTGTTTTGATTTCTGCATTTAACAGACACCATATTTTCATTTTGACTGTATGAAGGGGAAAAAAGGGGTAAAAAGATAATCTTGCTGACCTTCTTGCACAAACTGGTGAATGGTACGTGTGTGTTAGTGCCTGAGCAGCCCCACAGGCACATCTTTTCACACCCAAAGCCAACAAATGCCACGATGATTTAACACTGCAATCATAAGAGCCACGGAGAATGCAGTTTTTATGAAAGCAGGGCATCTACATATAAATATAAGGATGGTATAAAATGAAAAACGAAAACAAAATCCAAAGATAAATCCTACAGAAGATAGATGCCTCCTATTTTAATTATTATTAAAAAGAAAAATAGCAGATGGAGAAAGCTGAAGAAACATACATGTGGATTGAAAGACAAAGGAAAGTGGAATAAATGATGTCTTGGCATTGAGATGCTCAACTCAGCAGCGATTATCACCGGCACATTCTTCCCTGACAGGGGGAGAAGTGGATTGATGTAAAAGGGCTTTTTCATTTTTACTTCCTGGAGTTCATGAATAACTGGCTTGCCAGGTGACAATTACTCTGCCCTCTCCAAACACTCTTCCCTACCCCCTTCGACCTCTCACAGAACAAGCACTTAATAAAAATCCTACCAGGTCCTCTGGTGCTCTTCTTTCTCTGAATTGCAGGTTTGGCCTTGATGTATCTAGAGTTTGGAGGATGGAAATAGGAAGAGAGAGGCTGCCTTTAAGAGAAAAATCTCCTTTTCAGAACTGGGCGACACTCCAACATCACCTGAAATGAAAACATATTCCCCAGCTCTGTGAGCCTGTCAACAAGACCTAGACATCAGGCCTCTTGCTACTTGGACCAATTTAGACCTGCTGGAGTGCCTGATGGTCTGCATCAAAATGTGCCTGAGGCAAGAAGGATGTACTGGTCTCTGGGAAATGGCTGGCGCCTGGCTTCAGGGTCCGGGCGGAGGGACCGTCTATAGGATA
The DNA here is from genome assembly GCF_028023285.1 of Balaenoptera ricei. Taxonomy (NCBI): domain Eukaryota; kingdom Metazoa; phylum Chordata; class Mammalia; order Artiodactyla; family Balaenopteridae; genus Balaenoptera; species Balaenoptera ricei. Next base: position 92,516,763 of record NC_082645.1, read on the forward strand.
TCTTCACCTAAAATCTCTCCCCAGGGGTTTCAGAAATTCCATGAAGATTGGTTTGTAGCATTGGGGTAAACAATGGGCCATATTTGCACTTCAGAGCATCCTAAGGAGACAGGATTTCTCTTTAGACTAAACATTTCTTATTCTCCCAAGAACTATTTTTCCTCTTTTAAGATGCCAATATCATAGGGGAAGCTGTCATAATCAGTGACAAACACCCGAGTGTGAATCAGTTTGTTTAAATTACATTTCTATAAGCACATGTTTATGAAATAATATACCAAGGTCACTTTTTGAAGACGCTGGCAATTGACTGGGGGAAGCCTGGGCATGACTGTAAAGGTTACAAAAAATATAGGACCGTGCATCTGTGCAAAATGAAGTAGATAAATGTGAAATTTTACAACAATTCAGGGAAGGGGTAAATCATGGAAAGCTTCAAGGAGGAGGTAAGACTTGAGTTGGAAGTGGAGATAAAACAGATGTGGAAAAATATAGTAATTACCCAACTTTTTGCAATGTTCACCGTTTGGAGACATTTCTGAGGGAATGATATCATCTGAGCTAATACTTTTGAAAAATTAATCTGAAATGTTCTCTTCTGGCTCATGCTACCAGGATGTCTCCCCTGGGTTCTCGCCGGCTGTCCTGCCCTCCCCCAATCTCTTCCACAAAGAGAAGCAGAGGGATCTAAAGCTCTAATTGGATCCTAATGTAGCTCCACAAGTTAAAACAATGAACAGTTTTAGGAGAAAATCCAAACCCACACATGCAGATCCAAACTCACACCTCCATCCCCAACTCTCCCCTTTCCCAACACTGACCTTCAACCATGCTCTCTCCTCCCCATTTAGAACAATAACTCCTCCCACCCCCACCATTCCCCTACCACCAGAAGACCTGATTAACTCCTATGTATCCTTCAGACCATTTCTTCCAGATCGCTTCTTCTAGAAACCTAATGACCCCTCTAGACTAGGTCCTTTCCTACTACATTTCAGCACTTTTCTGGACCTTGTGTATATGCTGCTGACAAATTAGTCATGGTCCCTGCTCTTGGTGGAGCTCCCATTTTGGTGGGACAAAACGCAAAACCAGCAAATAGAGACATAAATATGCACGATCATTTCAGATGGCATTAAGGACTGTGATGAAAATAAAACAGGATGGTGGGCTAGGGACCAACGAGGGCAATGAGGGGTTCAGTGCGTAGGGAAGAGTTGTGCCCGGCTTGAGCAGGGTGTTCAGGGGAGTTTGGGGCCCCTTCCACATATTTCTTTTCTTTTTTAAAATTAATTAATTAATTGCTTATTTTTGGCTGCGTTGGGTCTTTGTTGCTGCACATGGGCTTTCTCTAGTTGCGGCAGGCGGAGGCTACTCTTTGTTGTAGTGCACGGACTTCTCATTGCGGTGGCTTCTCTTGTTGCGGAGCACGGGCTCTAGGTGCACGGGCTTCAGTAGTTGTGGCTCGTGGGCTCTAGAGCTCAGGCTCAGCAGTTGTGGCGCATGGGCTTAGTTGCTCCGTGGCATGTGGGATCTTCCCGGACCAGGGCTCGAACCCGTGTCCCCTGCATTGGCAGGTGGATTCTTAACCATTGTGCCACCAGGGAAGCCCCCCTCCCACATATTTCTTTTGTACCCTACACTTCCCCATCACAGGTAATAACAATCCAATGTGGTAAGAGCCATTTATTCATCTATATTCCCCATGAGATTATAAATGCAGGGACAAGGTCTATCCATTTTCTCATTTCCCCCTAGCCACTTAACATCATGCCTGGACTATAGTACTTAATAAATATTTGTTGAATAAATGAGAGATTAGAAGGGGAAAGATTTCAATTAGAAGGCCATTATAGTCCCCCAGTTAGAGCTTATGATGGCCTAGCTAAGATGGTGGTATTGGATACGATGAGTGGCATTGTGGAGGAAATATCAACAGGACCTGTGACTAACGGGAAAAAGGAAGGAGATCAGAAGAAGAAGTAGGGGTTACCTCCTTTGAGGTTTTGAATACAGGTTACAGGGAGAATACTCACTTAAACCCATCTCCCTCTGGACACACAGATAGACAACATTACCCAGGCTCCTTTGCAACTAGGTCATGTGGCCAAGTTCTAGCCAATGGGATGTGAGCAGAATGATGTGTGCCACTTCTGGACCTGGTCTGTGCAAACCTCCCACACAAGAGTCTCAATGCCCTTTCTTCTCTTGGCATCTGGATGTCAGCTCCTGAGACCCCTCCTTGGAAGGCATGCATGCATTGAAGGTGGCAGGACCACCGTCTATCTGGCCCCTGAACGGCAGTTAGAGCAGAGCCCACCCTTACTCCACCTCTGTCCTGCCGGGGGCGGGGTGGGGTGGGGGTCAGGGCTGATGTTTCCACCTTGAGCTGTTGCTAGATTAAGAAATGTTTCTAGATCAAGAAATGAACAGAAATAGGGAAGGTAGGAGAAAAAATGGTTTAGGTTTGGGTATGGAGAACACTGATAAGTTTGGTATTAGAGAGTAGAGTATGAAGTTTCAGAGATGTGTTCAGTTGAAGGTGTCTCAAAGGAAGTTGGAAAAGCTAACCCAGAGCTTAGGACCAGATTGGGGATGTGATTTGTTTACAGTGAAGTGGTGAGAGTAGATAAAATTGATAAGAGAGGGGATAGAGAGAGAACAAATGGGCAGAATCTTTTGAAATCGCTACAGTTTTAGAGATCAGGAGGAAGAATAGAGTCCAAAAGGGACAGGGGAGTCATCTGTGAGAACCAAAATGGCAGGTGGTGTGGAACCAGGAACCGAGTGTCCCAAATCCTGTGAAGAGGCCCAGGAGGAGGGGCCTTGGGTCAGGGAATCTGACAGAGCTAAGGCATGTGGCACTTTGGAGCCCAGTAGGAGTAGAAACCAGATTTCACACTGGTGACATGACAAGTATGTGAAATCAGTAACTGCAGAATCCTTTTCTTCCCCCACAAAAAAATGCTAAGGTGAAAAGTTGAAAGCTACGTGAGTGGGTAGAGAGCGTCATAGGGGAAGGAGAAGTCAGTTCTCACCTGGAGTCTTGAGGGTATGTGGATGTGGTGAGGAGGACCCTACTGAGGCCGTAAGACAGAAGGAATGAGGAATGTGAAAATGTCTGGAGGAGAATTTGGGAGGGGTTGGTATGAAGGACACAGGTTGGGGCTGAGGGACTCTTCCTATGAGATTTCAGTGAAGGGAAACATAACTGTGACTCCAAGAGAGGTAGAGGATGTGAGAAGGAGGGAAGGGTGCCACTCTAGGAGCAGGTGGCATAGCTCTAACCCCACAAGGACCACAGTCGCCCTTGAGGCTGCACACTTGGGAACCATCCCATCTCCCTCTTATTCTCATTTCATTTGGATGCTCATGTTCACTTATCTAGTCTTGCCCCACCAGCTCCATGTATTTCTTGGTCACCAAATCATAAGATTGTGTCCAATGTCAAGGTCTCGGGGCCTGAATGGTGTTTGAATATCCTAAAAAGAGATGAGAATCACGTGAAAGCCAATACACTGGTTGAAAGAGTAGAAAAGAACGGTATTTGACTCTCGTAATACGATTAATATGGAGCCTGTTCTGGAAAACAGACTGCTTCTCTTGAATAGTAAACTCTCAGGGACACGGATTCATGGCATAGAAAGGAAAATCTATTTTCTGCCCCGAGCATAGCACCTGAAACTTAGTAAGAGTTCAGCAGATGTTAGCTGTTCTTATTAATATTATCATTAACAACTTTCCCCCGCGGGGATAAAGTCCTCAGCCTAGAAACATCATGACTAATATTAGACCACGGGGTCGTTGATCATTACAGCTGAAGCCCAGGACTTTGTATGGGGCGCAGGGATGGGGGAGAGAAGGCAGGATGACCATGGGCCTGGGCTTCCCACTAATGAAGAGGCTCAAATTGATACTTCAATCATTTCATCAAATGAGGTGGCATCTTCAGGCTCAGAGTCACCCTGACAGGACTATAAGAAGCCATTCATCAAACAACCTTAAACTTGTGTTCTATTTTCAGATCAGACTGCCTATGGTTCCCCAAGAATGAATATTTTTCATAAATGTTTAATTATCTTGTGAGATTAAATTGCATTACAATCCTATTTAAGTGTTGTTAGGTTAAATACAAACACAAGTTGTGGGATTCAAGATGTGCTAACTTTTTAAATGATTTTCAAGCCCCGTTTTGACTTTCCTTCATTTTTTAAAATTACATAAATGCCCCAAAATGTCAGAAATGATTCTGAGAGTACCTGGCTAGAGATTACCTAGTTTAGTAATTTTTCAACAAGAGAAGCACATCTGAGTCTCTGGTGGAATTTCTGGAAAAACAATGCCCCATCCACCCCAAGAGTCTGATTCAGGAGGTCTGGGTGTGTCCAAACCTGCATCTATTCTGAAAGGGTTTCTGGGATTCTGACCCCCAGTTTTGATTAAGATCCACCGATGGGGTCCAGTTGGCTCTGCTGGGTCTCTGTCCAGGTCTCCTCCCACCGGCTCACAACCCGAGTGTCAGTTACAAACACATGCCCTGACCTGGAGGGCCTGGGGCAGGTGTGTTTGCGCTTTTCCAATATTAGCAAGCAAGTCGTTTGTTTCTTGCCACCCTTATTAAATCAGAGCCCGGAAGCAGGACACGAGGTGGGGCCTCCTAAAAGCCATGTGTATCTGATTTCAGAAACAATAAAAGAAAAGGGCCATCTCTCTCCCTCTCTCTTTCTCTGTCTTGAAATTTGGTTTGGGAGGCATATGTGCCCAAACTTGAGTTGCTGATGAACTGGGAAGCTTGCTTTACAAACAGACGTTAGTTCCTATGCCACTGGGCAAAGAACTATGAGAGGTGAATTTCCACTTTCTTAACACTTCAACCCTCCCCCGCACCCCCCATCCTGGAGCTCTGTGTGTTGCCCTCAGGGCGCTCCTCCAGAAGAGGGGCTGAAGTCAAAAGGTCTGGTTTCTCCCCTCCAGGACACACAGGGAGCTGGGACAGCTGGCCTCTGGTGCTCCAGGAAAAGACAGAGCATTTGTTGCTGTGCCTTAGACTCCTGAGGGACGGTATAGGACGCAGATGCTGCCTAGAAAAGATCGACCATGTGTCATCCTCGTGCGTTCAGAGGGTCACGGCACATTAGCATTGGTCCTGGTGCCTCTCAAAGGGACAGGGCATTCTGTCACCAGATTTCATTCAAATTCTGGACTTAATGTCTGCATATTTGACACTGAATCATGTCCTGTCTCATGAAATCAATGATCTTGTCTTCTGTTGTTCTATAAGTTTACATGAGTGAATCTCATCTCCCTCGTTCGATTGTAGGCTCCTCGGGCAGGAAATGTAAGCTGTTCATCTTTGTCTCCCCACAGCTTAGTGCACAGTTTGGGTTCACTGATTTCAGATCAAATGAACAAAAGAGTTCAGGAAAGTAGTCCCAGTTTAATTCCTAATTACTGGTGCTAATAATATTAAGTCACATCCAAAGGTGTGACCCTTAGGCCTTGTCTCTGGCAGAAAGATGAAGAGCAGTAAAGTAGATCATTGAACACAGCCCTGCTGCTAAGGGTGGGTCTTTGCCAATAAGTAGATCTGGGCTTTGTTCATTACGGGAGGAATCATCTATGGACATCACCATTTCAAGTTCCTGAAGTTTCTTGAATATTGGAAACACCAAGAAGAAAGATAAGCATGATAATGGATAGCAGTTGAGGTGTTAGACTTTGGATCTTTCTTACCTGAGGTCCAGGCCAGATATATCAGTTGCTGAGGACCTGAGGAAGTAAGCACTCTGAAACACAACTGGTAAGAGTGTAAATCAGTATCACCTGATGCAGACAAGATTAACAGCCTTATTTAATCCATCAATTCCACTTCTAGGAATTCAACCTGAGGAAGTAATAGGACAAGTATGCAAAGACAGACATTAAGGAAAGTCATGAAAATTTGAAAACACTGGAAGCAGCACAAATGTCTACTAATGGGGGATTTGTTAGGTAATTTATGATATTGTCATACAATGCAATATTATGCTGTTCTCACAAAGATTAAGTAAAAATTTTAATACTGTATTTCATTATTTATAAGATGCCTCTTTAATATCTCAATATCTTTGAAATTAGGATGTGTCTCAGAGTCTACAGAACCTACCAATTATATCTGTAGCATTTTTTTCTTCTTACAGGTACATAATCTTACAATCACAGGCATCTTTCACTCAGTGAAGTATGGCATATTGACATGGAAGGAAGGCCACCATACATGAAGTTTAAAAAGGCTCCTACAGAACACTACCTAAATAAGATCCCATTTATGTTCATATGTATGTTGATTTCTGGAAACATGCATCAAATTCTTGATAGTGATGGTCCAGGTAGGGTTATAAGACCTTTAACTTTCTCTGTATTGGGGGAATAATTTACAACATTCATGTACAATTAGAAAAATAAAGATATTTTCAAATAAATCAGTTGCTTTGCCTTTTTCTTTCCACCCACTATGAGAAGAACTTCTGGATGGATTGCCCATGAAGGAGTCAGGTGAGCAAAATATCTTTCTCTTCTCCAACAACCATCAGTAACATAGTCATGGCCACAGGGCTATGGTTCTTGGCTCTCAGTGCTGCAATCTCGACAACATTTTGTGAAGGGACCTTGCATGACTGAGCTCCTACATGACCTGTATTATGTTTAGTCTAACAGGATTGATGCCATATTTTCTTGTAATGAAGGCAGGGAGGTGTTGTCAGAGGACCTGCTTGGTGAGAGGAGGAAGGAGAAGGAAACAAGGTAGTTGTTTGAAGAAAGAAGCCACCTATTCTGATAATGGAAAAATAAAGGATGGAGAAGAAAAAAATAAGGCATTTAGAAGCTACGTTTGCCATTTATCTTCTTCTGATCCAACAACTATCTCTGTTTGGTAAAGATGTAGCCAGCAGGGTATTATTACCTCCACCAGGACGGCAGGATTGAACAGTAAATGCCTAAAAGGAGAATTCAGAGCATGAGAGTGATCACTTAAAATTATTAAGGCTTCTTTTTTACATTTAATTGTATGATATTATTTAAACAATCATAGTTAGATGATAACCAGAGTCATTGAAATTTAGTTAATGTGTGATTTTTAGATTCCGAAGCATTGTGCTAAGTATAATGTTATTACCAATTAAATTAGCATTCTTACCACTTTGCTCTCAATAACTTTTCAGCTGTTATTATCTGGAGTTTTAGTAGCATCTCATCAGTAAAGGCTCATTGTGGCTGGCCCGTCTGTTCCATTAATGATTTCTTAATTAAATGAGATGACAGCTGTCCCTCCTTGTCCTCACTACCTTGTCACTCTCTTTCTTTCCAAAGTAATTTTTTTTTTTCTGGTCTTTCTTATTTTTTTCCTCACAGGCAGGCTTAGCTCCTGGTGTCGTTCACAAATGGATCTGGAATTTCTTCTCTTATCCTCACTCCGCCTACCCCAATCTGTTCCCTCTCTGTCTTCTTGATTTCAGTTCCATATGCATTTCTCCCCTTCAAATGCTTTTCTCACTTCTTGCCATCTTTCATCGCTCGTCCTTTCACTTGTCTTGGGTTTCTTTTCTGTGGAGCTCTCATTTTTCCCCCCAAACAATTCAATCATGTTACCTTCATTTTCTGTCTGTTTCTCTCTGTATTTCACCTTATGTTCTGTCTCCACCTAATAGGAAGACAGTTCTTATACAAAGAGACAAAATTAGTGCCAGCTTCATCATGGAAACCCCTTATGACCTGGCAACTGTCAGCATCACATAAACAATCCCCACGGCAGCCATCCGTTTATTTATTCAATTCCAAACATTTTTCCCTGGCAATTTTTCTTAATGAGAAATGGAGAATGTTAACTTTGGAACAAGTATTCTACTTGATACCAAAATATAGCTCCCAGGAGAATGTATTCCTTGAGTATAATAGTTCATCTTCTAGGATTGCCTTTTACTTGAGACTGTGTTGTCATTGTTTCAAAGTCTTTCCTCCTGTTGATTAATAAAGCAGCTATGAACTTTTTAAAAAAAATCTAGGATTATCTTTGACTCAAGAATAAGAAAAGTGACTCTGGATTCAGCTTTTATTTTATCCAAATTGGCTTACCTATTTCTGAATTATGTACGTAGAAGCATTGATAGAACTAGAAAGGACCTTAGTGGGTCCTCATTTTATAGATGAGGACCCTGAGAAAATAGAGCTTTTGGACTTGTCCTGTGCAATACCGTAGCCACTAACCACATGTGGCTATTTAAATTTAAATTAAAAAACTAAAAAATTAAATGTAGTGTTCCTTTGTCACACTGGCCATGTTTCAAGTGCTCAGTAACCACAATGGCTAGTGACTACCCTGTTGGAGAGCAGAGATACACATTTCCATTTCAGCAGAGAGGTCTATTGGATAGCACTGGTTTTGACTATACAAGGCAGAGGTTCAAGAATCTGGCACTCAGTCTTCCTGTAAGCTGAAGACGCCAGTGTGCTATAATAAAATTTCTTTTGTAATATTGTCTTACAGTATAGGAACCTGAGAAGTCACACACAAAGGGAAACTGAATTAAATGTAATTTCATATAGTTGATCACTCATGAAAAGATGCTTTTCAGATTACAAAGCACTTTCATATCCATCACCATATTTGACGCTCATAACAGCCCTGTATAATAGAAAGAACAGGTGTTTACATCGTCATTCCTCAGAGGAAAAAAAAAGCAGCTCAGAGAATTAGGATTTGTCCAAAGCCACAATTCTTTTAAACTAAGACATCAACCCAAGTCTCCTGCTCCAAATCCCTTGATCTTTCCTTCATGTTGAAAAGCACCAGGAGGATGAGTAATAATGTTTTTAAATGTGCATTAAGGACATTCTTGAAGCCGGGTGCTGTGTCAAGTGTTTATGTGTGCTATGTCATGTAACTCCCAACTTGAGATTTAGTTTTAAATGTTCAGCTACCTACTTCACCTCTCCCCTTGAAAGTCTGGTCAGTTCTCACACTTTACAGTATCTAATTTAGCCTTGCAATAGCCCAGACCAGGGAAGGTAACTTAGATGAAGGTAGTTTTAGTCGAAGAGGAGAGAAATTAAGATTCTGGGGATACATTTTAGAGGGCCAGTTCACTGGATTTGTTGATGGGAAGGGAAAGGGAAATTGAGGAGCCAAAAAGGACTTAGGTTTTTCATATAAGCTGTTAGACAGATGCTGATGCCCTTTACTGAGGCAGAGTGCTTTTCTAAAACTGTGAATCGGGTAAGGGTACCCCTCTGTTTAAATTCCTCAGTGGACCCCCATTGCTCTGAGAGCAAAGCCCCAATCCCTGACTTTGCCCTACAAGGCACTTAGGGACCTGGCCAATTTCCAGCCTCTCTCCTACCTCGTACCCCTGGCCCCAGGGACCTCCTTGCTTTTCTTCCAGCTCTGCAATCCTGCCCCCTCCCTCTGCTTGGCTCTTGCTTCCTTTGCCCAGAAAGCCCTTCCTTGGATCTCCCTTTGCATGCTCACTCTCTTCTCCCTGGGTCTTTGTCCAAATGTCACCTCCGTAGAGAAGTCTTTTCTTACCATTCTATCTAAAGCAGTCCACATGTCCATGATCGAGTCTGCACTACCCTGTTTTCTTCCTTCACGGCACTGCATCACAATTTAAATTAACTCATTCACTGATTTATTGCCTTGTTTATTGTCTACTGCGCTTGTCACCTGTGTTTTCTGAGCTATCTTCCTGAACCTTGAACAGTGCCTGGCATATAGTAGATGCTCAATAAATTTTTATTCAATAAAAAAACAACCTCAGGAGTAAGTTCCATTATATTTTCATTTCACAACTAAGGAGATGGAGCCTTAGATAATAACTTGCCGATTACTTCACATTTAGTAGGTGGTACAGCCAAAATTTGATCCCAAATATATCTGACACCAAGGCCTGCTCTTCATCATAGATCTATGTTGTGTTCTTATTTTTAAAAATTCCCTGTGTTCATTTGTTTATTTATGCATTCATTTATCAAACGTTTATTGAGAATTTACAAAGTAAGGGCCAGGCACAACAGCAACGCTGGGCAAATTCTGGCTTTTGAAAAATGTGATACATTCCCTGTCTTCAGGTAGCTTAAAATCTAGCAGGTCTTTTGGATGGTGAAAATAGATCACCAGTTCATTTTATGTACTTATGAGATTTGTTTAAATCTTCATGTACTGATTATAACAGAAGAATCATAAGAATAAACAAGTTATTGAAAGGTCACTTCTTTGTCCTCCTCCCCTCCCATTCCAGGTGACAAGGATCTTCTCTTTCAGATAATTTCTGGAATGGAGATTTTACAAGCTAATAACTGACCAAAATAAAATATACATAATTCATTTGGGAGCATCTGAGTGGTTTGTCACAGTAGACTGAATTATTAGTGACACAGATGTGATTCCTTAAGTTGACATTAAAGGAAAACCCCAAGAAGAGGCCGAAAGAACACTGAGTTGGGAATTGAAAACCTGGGATCCGGTTCTGGTTCTATGCCTAAACTAAACTTAGCCAAGTCACAGTGCTTTAAGAATTTCTTTTCTCATCAACAAAATTGGGGGAAAATGTGAGTCTTACCTACATCATGGCAAAATTGTGTGAACCCAATGAAAGAATTTATATAAAAGTGCTCTATTATGTAAATAAAAAGCCAGAAGTTCCATATAATGTGCCTCTATCATTTCAGGACATCATTTGTTCCTTAGAGGATGGGGAAGGCAAATGGGTCTTAGGTACGAAGGCGCACAGGGGGCTCTTCCCCTTTCCAGCCTCATCTTTTCACTCCTTCGTGTCACGGTTTCCTGCCCCCCAGCCTTTGGACAAGTTGTTCCCTCTGTCTGGAATGCCCTTTCCTCACTGATGATCTTTTTGACACTTAGCTTGAACCTGACTTTCTCTGTACAAACTTCCTGATTCCTTTTAGGCAGAGTCATTGCTCCTTCTGTTTTTAGAACCATCTGATATATTTCTCTAACAGTTCATGTAACTGTAGTGTCGTTATCTGTGTATAGATGATGAGATTGGGAGCTTCGTGAGGGTAGGGACTGTCCATTCTTCACGGGATTGTCTTTTCCACATCCCTCTTCTAGCGGCAGATCATTTCCCCTACACCCATGTGGTTATCAGAGGACCCTCCGTGCTAGTCCAATGTAATCCCTCCCCTTACCTGCACGGATGGATTGATTGGGAGTGAGTACCTGACCGAAGCAGAGTATACCATCCTGAAGGGCAGAGTCATTTGGTTTAGGGTGAGCTCCTGGTCCAATGTGGGAACTGGAACTGAGAAAAGGAAGTCAATCTCTTTTGGTTTTGAAGCCATGTGTTACTGACAGCCATGTTTTCAGATATCAGAGCAAAAAAATGGGAGTCTTGAGAAAGAGAAGAATGAAATAAATGAGCTGAGAGGAAGAGAGCTGGGGTGGAGGGCTCTGAGCTCTTGAATCCCTATTTCTAGTGGTTCTAGAAATCATGTTCCACTTCTAGGGTTTCCACAAGGATACTTTAGTATTCCTACAATAAATTATACCACAATTCTTATAATGAATTCCCCTTTGTGCACAGACCACGGGATGAATTTCTGTCACCACCTAAAATAAATAAGCAAACATAAGCATACAGTTCTAACTAATATATATTGCCTCGGGCATTTTTGACTCCCAATGTTGAACACAGTCTTAGCTTATTGTACTCATTAGATAAGTTAGTAAATTAAATAAGCCTTATCCCAATTCTTGTGCCATACAGTTTTCATAATACTGAATAAAACCACCTGATCCTATAAAGGACCAAATATAACAGTGAAGTTGTGTTTTTAACCTTTAAACACGGACTAGTTACTTTAATAAAAATATAGTAAAACTCATCTCTGAACAAACTTTTGGAATACTATTAATATAATAGCTCCAGTATAAACATAAACAACTATTAAGTGAACCAAATATTCAGGCATCTCTTCACAGTAGGGCCGAATTTGCTTCATGAAGGCGCTGGTCAGCACATGGTAGATGGGAAAGCGCATTACTAGAAGAAAGATGTTTTCACCTCAGTGTTGTTGCTTAGCACTTTTGTGACATTGGGCCAGCCACTTGACCTCCCTGGGTTTGAGTTTCCTCATTCAAAAGACAAAGAAGAGGTAGGGAGTTGGGCTTACGTAAGTCTATCCTCCTGACCGCACAAGTTTATTATGAATGTTAAATGAAGTAATAAAGCTATTGACAAGCTATTAAAACAGTCATCAAAAGGAGTATACTTTCTTCATTATCCCACTATATCACTAGTGAACACTTGGATAAATCATGTTCTCTTTATTTTGTACCTGTGGAGAGCTGTTATTAAAAATATACATAGGGACTTCCCTGGCAGACCAGTGGTTAGGGCTCTGTACTTCCAATGCAAGGGGTGTGAGTTCAATCCCTGGTCGGGGAACTAGGATCCCACGTGCCGTGAAGTGTGACCAAATAAACAAACAAACAAACAAAATATATATAAACATATATATAATCAAATCAAGTCAATCAGTTCCATTAGCCCATAACAGCTTTACTCTTCTAAGTACTACAACCTGTGATTTGTTGGTGAAAACCACTCTAAAGTTCCTCTTAGAGAGAGGGGAGGGGTGGAGGGGAGAATGTCTCGGAATATTCTTTTGTGACCCTGTCTGGTCCCTTTCCCTCCTCAAGAATGCCCTCTCCTTTCTTCACCTCTCACTGAGTGCTACTTCCCAAGACAGAGACCTTTTACAATAATAATAGTACGTTAGACTTGCCTGGCATTTTATTTGGAAGGAAATCCAAGTCATTTCACAAGCAAGTATTGTCTCCTTTTAAGGGCTGAGGAAACCGGCCCAGTGAGCCGGTGCTCCGGAAAGCCGCACCGCTTGTGAGGGACAGAAGCGAGGGGAAAACGCTGACTCTCCCATGCATATCATCTAGGACCCCTTAACAAAGACACTGTTCTTTTCTGTGCAAAAATAACCCATGCGGAAACACCTCAGAGCCCTTGCCCGCCGATGTGAAGGAAAAGGACGGAAATGAGTGGGCGCTTAATCACTGTTCCCCTCTGGGCCCAGCTTCCTGACCTTTCTTCCTCCCAGTACTCTCCAAGAATGGCAGGAAATCAGACCTCTAATATGGAAAAAATAACACTTAGCCAAGAAAATGGCAAACATTTCCACCGGGGTTGTGTTTTCTGAGAACACACTGACTTGCTTTGGGGGGATGGAGAGCAGGATTGAACCTGTGAAACACCGGCCCCCCGGCCTGTCTGGTGAGTCACCGGTTAAGGAGAATCTGGGCTGGGCAAGGACCGGGGGGCACGCACTTGGGGTGGCTGCAGGAGAGGAGGAAAGAAGGAGGCTGTAGCTCTCTCCTTCCCTGAGCCCAAAGCTGAGGTCCCCAAGACTTGGGGTTAGTGCGAGCAGCTGGTCCGCTTTCTCAAGCACTAGGATTAGATTCAGACCTAAGAAACTCTGCCCTGAAATGTGTCAGCTTTCTATTAGGACCAACAGTGACAGCCAGCACCTAGTGAGCAGATAACATGTGCCAGGCCCAACTCTCATTGCCATGGGTCCACTCGTGTCATTCTTGAAACGATCTTCCAGTGGCTCAGAGAGAACGGGATGGTCAACATGGGGCATAATTCATAATTAGTGTCTGCTTGTGTTTCATGATGCTTTTACATTTATCTTTGAATATAAAGTCTTCCGATGTTTTGGAACTTATTCCGAACCTGAAGAGGAAGTCCTGTTAGAAAGACCTGACACACACACACACACACACACACACACACACACACACACACAAAGACCTGACACAGAAGGAGGTGGAAAAGCAGGCCAATTTCTCTATCCGGTCATGGCCATGTTTTTCTGTAGCAGCTAAGTGTTGGGGTTTCGTAGTGTCTCCCCGAGAGAGGGAAGGCTCCCATTCCAGGTAGACGAAGAGAAAGAAGCCATAGATCATCAGTGTATGAAGAGTTCTACAGGAGAAAACAGCATTATACATAAAAGAAGGTTTATCTCAGAAATACTGCAATGTAGATGATAAAGATTTTCCTTAATGTGCTAAATTGTGCCTTTTGTGAGTGTAGGGATCATATCTGCATATTGCCATTTGCATAACCAGAGCCTAGCCCAGAGATTAGCTAGCATTAAAACATTAATTAATTAAGTGAATTAAAACATAAGACATTAATTTTTGCTTGATGAATTAAAAGAATGAATGGAAAGACGAATACTTCTTTGAAACCATTCAAATTCTTTTGCTGTTCTATGATTTCTGTATCAAATATTTCTTGAAGTTATATTATCACAGAATTGAAGAAGAGGAAAGGACTTAAGATTCATCTAATTTATTCTTTTTAATTTTCAAGAAAGGAAAATAGAGGCCCAGAAAAGTTAACTGATTTGCCTCAGGTCACACAGCTCTCTGGAGGCATAGTTAGAACTAGGAAAATGTTTCCTGACTCCCTCCTCCAGTGTCCTTTCTGCCTGAACCCCTTTCATGCTGCTTCAGAGACGGATGGATAAGGAAATTCCGCTTTGTCCTTACTGTAATGGAATCATGTGTTTTTTCTCTCATTGCCACAGCTCTTCTCTTGATTCCCATGGATCTGTCTTAAAATGTTTTCTGATTTTTTTTCCTCCTCCTAAATCTTTTGAAAGGAGATGTAGCAGAAGTGTGGATGGGGAGGAATTGGTTCTGGTAAAGTAAGTGGGTGAATGCAAGTGTTGGAGTATATTAAAAATTATGAACATAGAAAACTATTTGCAAGGCCATGTTGGATATTCCAAGATAGTTGACCCCAATATGAAGAGGTTGGCTCTTGGACACTGCACCGGGGCTGCCGTCTTTTCCTGCTTCCCCCTCTCAGCTCTGGAAAAATGAACTTTACTTGCCTTGCCCCTGCTCCCCACTTCCCCGCCCCCAGCAACAGCTGATTCAGCCAGTGATGAGCCCTAGACCGGAGCCTGGCCAATGAAATTCTTTCTCATGGGAAATTAGAATTGGGACCCTGAGACTATGTCAGTTCCTGTGGGGAGCCAGGAGATGGGTTCTGCAGAGGCTGGAACTAAGGGAGTTACTCGGGGGTGGCTCTGGTGAAAGGTACGTTGGACAGTACACAACGGATGAGGAAGCAGAGAAGCTTGTTTGTGGAAGGACGAGCGAACAGGCAAAGGAAAACAGAAATGAAACATGAGGGAGGCAAGGACTCTCAAATTCTCTCAGGGACTATTTTTTCCCACAATGGGTTTTCATGAAATCCTCCTGCAACTTTTTAATTAATCCTTTAATCACGATGCAATTGTAGTACGTTTTTGTGCTTTTCAGAGAGAGGGTGGCTTTTGAGTTAGAGAAACCGATTGAGCAGAGGATGGTTTGCTTTTAAAGGGGCAGGTGAACCGGAGCTGGAAAGGGAATATGACCTGGAGAATGAGGGGAAACGGAAGAGAAGAGAGCCTGCAGAGAGAGGAAGGGGATGGAGAAGACAAGGCACCGGGAGCGCCAGCGCTGGTGAGGCTGGTGGAGCTGAGGGGAGTTGGGTGAAGGCGGCTGCCTTCCAGATACCCCACTGACTCAGTGCCCAGCCAGCCGCATTTTCAACCCCAAGAGCCAATCAGCTGCTCATCACTGCTGCACAGGGAGAGCATCAAAAGGATTTAATAATGGTTGGCAAATGTCAAATTACATTGAATCTAAACCAAATTCCAGACATTTAGGGTTGCGTCTTCATTAACAATCAATTAGTGCACTCCGCTTTCAGTCAAGCATTTTTCACACTCTCCCCTTTTGCATGACAAGGAAACACAAGCGTTGCTTCTTTTCCCCTCTGCGGCTGAGCAAGGCATCACTTCTTGAGTTCAGTCAGTGGAGGAACAAACCAGCCCCTGTTCTCATTGTTTTCATTTCCTCGTTTGCTCCCGAACAGCACTTTCAGGAGTGGAAGGAAACGTTAAGTGCCGTTTGTACATCCCGTTCTGCAAGCATGGGCTAAGGAAAGAGACATCGGTCATTTTTCTCTCTTTCTTGGGAATCCTGAAATAATAAAAAGGTAAAGAGGATGTCAAGAATCATCTAAAATCTTTTCTGTAGTTGGAAGCCAGGGACTTTGGGCTGCTGTTAGTGGAGGAGGGATGCATACCAATTACACACCGAGGGCATTAGGTGAACTCATTTCACCTCTAATGGTCCATGTTCTGATGCAGCAGGATTTCATTCCAGCAACAGAGCCGTAAACATTTACCACAAAACAAATCGTCGCTCTGTTGATTGCAGAGTATCTGCTTCTTCCTTCCCTTTCCAAATTAGCTCAGATTTATGGCAATTCTCTTCCTGTTCCCTGAGCTACCTGCCTCATCCCTGGGGTGCTGTGGGTCAGAGGAAGGAGATAAGCAGGAATCTGTATCTGTACATTTTCAGGAAGAGCTTTCACAATCATTTTTAAAATTCCTTCTTTGCTCCTATTTTTCCCTGCTAGGTCTTCCACAGGCCTATTTTTAGAATAGCTTCCTCAGAATATAGAAAAGCCCATACTCTCCAACTGTGACATGAATTCTTTCTTCTCCTTCAGTTGATAAAATATGGATGTAAAACTGAGCTTAGCTCAAGGGGCTTTGCTGACAGACAGCAGACTCACATGGGCTCCTCCAAGCTCTCAGTCCCAGGGGACTTCTGCTTGAAGGATGAACTTCAATTGCATAAAGGCGGCAAAGGTTTAAGAAACAAATAGGACTTGACCCAGAGAGGGTGTCATTGGTGTCTCAGAAGCCAAGGTCAGGGCCCAGTCTGGGGTCTTAAGCCCAAAGTGGGTAAGTTGTTAGGTCCTAGTAACAGGCTGGCATTCTTATGCCCTGGTTAGGACCTCTGCCAGGGACCATCTTAGCACAGGGCATGAGCTGCCAAGGCCAACTGAGAGGATTGAGTCAAAAGCAACAAAATCAAAACGCACTATCCCCAGAGTTACCACCAGAGGTCTTATCTAAGAAAAGACCCAGAGAAGGTCCATCTCAGCACATTTTCAGGAGAAGGTTCCTGGGACTTAACCTGATCAGCTACCTCCTTGGAAGTCGCTCAGATGGGGCTGTTCTTTGCTTCGGTCCCTTTATGAAGTCATTTGCCTACACTGTGGCTCCGCGGTGATGGGCAAAGAACTGCCTGCCTGACTCCTTACCCCTCCCGCTTCCTGAGGCCTGAAGTTAGCCGCCTACTTTCCTATCCATAGTCCCCATGTCTCTCATCTTCCTTGCACTTAAAGTCTTTTCTTGTGAAAGGTTGGAATACACTCATTCACATTAAGATACACATCATGGATAAAGTATAGAGTTACCTCTCCCTGGCTAGCTGAAGTTTTAAAATAGGGAAGTGTTTAGGCAAAAAAAAAAAAATTTACTAGTAGAATATCAGGTGCCTGGAAGCTGGTTGGAAGAATATTTTGGGGGCTGAGTTGTGTGCACGTACAGGTGGTGGGCTGCGGATCCAAAGAAACATGCCGTGAAAGTGAACACATCTTTTGATGCCATGTTTCATAGCATGCATTTGTTTCTAGGCATTGATTGTTGATTGGGGGACACAAGGAAAGGGTGATTTCCTTGATGCAGTCAACGCCCAGTGTTCAGAGCTCCATTCCCAGAATAATGGCATGACCTGGCCATGCGCCCATCCACTGAGAGTGCCTTGCCCTGAGGGAAGATGGGTGTTCCAAGGATGGGAAAGCAAGGCAGAGAATGCATGCTCACTCCACTCACGGCTGCATTATCTTCTTCCTCCTAAGAGACCTCTGGGTCCTTAAGTAACTTCCCAGTCATCAAATCAGTCTTTATTAAATTTTCACATGCACTTAGTTTTAGATTCAATTTGAAATGTGCTCCAAGGAGCATCATATGGACTAAATAATTAGCTAAAGAGAAATGGTACAGAAAAGATTTTAGAGAATGGCACAGAATGATGCCTCTCCAATACCACCAAGAGTAATTGTCTTTCAATGTAACACAATTATGTGTGTTTTTATTTTGAATTATACATTTATTTTCATTTATATTTAAAGAAGAAACAGTCAAATCAGTGGTTTCAGGAAATTTTTGCTTAGGACAAAGCTAAAACAGGTATTTAAGATTTTAAAAAGTAGGTCGATTTAAAGAAAAATATTAAGGAAGTATTAGAGCAAAGATATCCCAAGAACCTTGAGGGCCATACTCAAGTGACTAAAGTTTAAGAAACAACATCAAGACTGGTTGAGCATTACTGCATATCAACAACCCTGGGTTGACTCCTGTTCTGCAGAGAACATGCTATATGACATTGGGCAGGTTGCCACCTCTCTGAGCCCCAGTATACTCAAGTACAATGGTGCATTGAAGGAGATCTCCAAGATCCCTTCCAATTCTAGCAGGTGATGCTTTATCTCTATTGTAGGTTACCATCTGTGACTAAAGGCAAGGAAATTGGGAAATAAAGTCAGTGTTGCCAATGGTGATGTTATGGATAGACACACATAAGCATCAAGTTGGCTCCTGGGTCACCGAGGAGCAGTGAGGGGTAGAGGAAAGTCCAGAGTCAGGGGACCTACGAGCCAGCGCTGTCACTTACTGTGTCCCCTGAGTCTTCACAAAGTCACATGCCCTCTTTCAGTCCCAGTTTCTCTATTTGTGAAGGCAAAGGGTCACGGTTGTGAATGATATCTATTCCATTACTATGCAGTCTTCCTGGACGGCTCAAATGCAGTGTACACGAAGGGAAAATTCTAATCAAACAAATCTTGTTCTCCCCCAACCTTGTAGCTCTTTTGTCACTTCAGTATTTTTAAAGGTAGTGGGGTGGTATGTATAATTATGTTAATTTTAAGATCAGGCAGAATTTTAAGAAAACAATAGGTTGAATTGATGTTCAAGCCAGTCAGTATTGATAGTTTTGAACAGCTGCGATAAAATGTTTAATGTTGAAGAAGGAATCACAAATTGGCTTATCATGGGTAACCCAAAAAACCATCATCATTCACCAGTCACCTCAAACTCTCATTTCAGTTAAAAGTTTTAACCATCTCCCCTTCTAAACCTATAATCCTAAGTGGAAGATGATCTAGCTATAATAAATTACTTATCAATTCCACCGAGCTCTGCTTTTTACAAGGTTCCTTTCCATTAGCACAGAATTTCCAATCGGATACATAACCTCAGATTAGAGCTGTCACAAAGCCTATGCACTTTACTCCCCTAGGTTACCCAGGTTACACTTTCTGACTACTGCCTGTTGAACTAGCATTATATTTTGCACTTACTAAGTGACCAAGCTTGCTTCTCTGATCTGTGAGTTGACAAGGAGATAAATATTGCTAGAAGGCAACACAAAGAACTTGCAACTTGCAAATAGGGAGGACACAGCAGAGGAAGTAGAGTCACTCGGGGTAAAGACTGGAGTCATTTAGTTTGGGGGTCAGACAACCTGACAGTCTGGAATCATCCCTGAATTATGTTACATGGCAAAAACGGATGCTAGAAAAATTGTGAAGTGGGTAATGTATTTTTAGACATATTTTAAACAAAAGTTATGTCTCTAAATGTGGAAGCTTCAGTCATCTAGAATATTCACTTATGTAAACCATCTCCTTTCCTTATGGCAAAAAGATTAGACTTACCAGCTTCCCCTCTTATCATCTCAGCGGGGTGTAGGTTGTCCCCCACCTAAAATGTTCAATTTGATATGCTTTGACATGTCAGATTTAATCTTACGGAAAAATAAGCCGTGCTCTAAGTAACACTGCAAAACTATCTTATCCTTCCTCGTGCAAAGAAATTTCTAAGCCAATGACTTTGGTTATGAGATGGTTAAATTACTCCGCTAGGCATGGACCTACTAAATGGCCAGGGACCAGGAGGTGGGGCTGTGGACTCCAGGGCTGGTGCGCTTCCCACTGGAGCCTGTAGCTCTTGTCAGCTGGCTTTGGGGGCTGCCCTTTTGCCCAGCTCACTTGCTTACTTGAAAGATGTGGCCGCAGATCTTTACAACTTTCAAAACCATTTTCCTGACCCCTGACGCATCTACCATTCTCTTTCCCTTAAGTTTTATTAGGGTGAGGCCACAATCACTCAGCCTCCCTTCCCAGCCCACTGCAACACTCCTCACACCCGTTTTCCTGTTCAGAGATATGCATGTGCCCAGGCAGCAAGTTTGGTCACCATAGTCACGATCTTTAATGTGAAAATTGATCGAAAAGTTTCTCGTCACGTTTGTCTGAGGAGGGATAGAATTGATTCACCACTGTATCCATTTCCTTAAGTCCAAAGCGTGAAAAGAAAGCTTGAGTAGCACTGTGTCCAGTGTAGGTGACAAATGTGTCCGTTTGTTGCTCCCGGTTAATGATACCACTTTTCTCGGAGATTCGCCCTGCAAGGGGTGCTGGGATTGTAAGACCAGTTAGGTTCTCTACCTTTCCGCTTACTTGGATGTTCTTTCCTGGAAGTTGTGTGGGGAAGAGAAGATTTTAGTAAGTGTTCTTTTCAGTTCTGAGAATTTCCCCTAGGCCTTCCATCTCCCTCTTGTCAGTGTTTGCGGCTGCTTATATCTGCATCTACCTTCTCGTACTTAAGCCTAGCCACCCACGTGGCTCTGCCTCTGGTTAGCCTTCTCTTCCCCACTTTGTCACCAAACTCCTATAAATTGATCCCTCAACCCCTCACCTCAATTACTCCTTCTCACATTTGCCTTCTTCTCTCCTCCACCAACTGCTTCTAGTTACCCTTTCCAAAGCTGCTCCATTTAATGCTATCCCGGAACAAACTTTCCCCTTCTCTCACCAAATAAACTGCTTTCAATAAGCTGCTCCTAACCCCCTAAACAAATAACATCCCACAATCCACCTCGTTCTAAAGTATTGCTTTGCATAACCTCCAACCATCCGCTCTCTACCTCCCCTTGAAGAAATAAACTGTCTTTAGTGTTCCTTCTTATCTGGGCTCTGAGCTACCTCACTGAAACCATAAAATACACACACACACACACACACACACACACACACCCAACAGCCTCCCAAATGAAGAAAAATGACCTAATACAATCTTTTGCCTTCCCTTTTTCTCTCTGAGAAAGAAAACTCTCATGAGGTATATAAGGACCCATTTGGATCTCTTTGAGGATTTTTTTTTCTCCCTGGTGAGATAAGCTAAGGAGAAATACAGTAAGGCATTCCAAGGCCAAACACATTCTACTGTTTATTACACATGTTACATTCTTAAATAAAAATGCGTCACATAACATTTTTTGCATAGATATCTTACAATATACCAATTTAAAAAAGAATTATGAAACAGACCAGTAACAAAAATAAATTTTTTCTTCATTAATAATTTTGTAACATTAACATACCACCATCATATAATACAAATAATAGTTTTAAATCTTAAGACTTTTGTACAGCAAAAAAACTTGACAAAGTAATATATTTATATATATATATAAAAAGCTTAAAAAAAATAAAATGTCAAAAAAAGGCATAACCGAGGGCTATAAGACTGGGTACTTCTGTGATATATTATAAATACCAGAGAAGGCCTGAGAGCATGTGACCGAGGGAGGTGTGGGAGGGGTAGGGCTGGGAGTAGGTCTCTCCAAACACACTTGTTAGACACGTCTGGCAAAAAGAAAACGTACAGTGCAAAAATAAAGTTCTTCAAGCAACTGTTACGAGAATGATAGAGAGTTGAAAGAAAAGTGGCAGTGGCTGGGAGGTTGCATGGTAGGAGGAGGGAGAGGGTGACAGGAGAGAAGGAGTTTGGGGGGCATTTATGGAAAGGAAGGGGGAGGCTTCAAAAACATTAAACATTTATTTTTGCCTCTGTGTTAGCAAGGAGATCTTGGCCATAACAGGTGTATTTTTCCTCCCTGGAATGAAGCAGAAGTGAAAGATCAAGAAATTCAACTAAGTCTGGGTTGAAATAGAAAATGCATGCTGAGAAAAACAAAAACAAAAAGGTTGAGGACCAGCCAGTGAGCCCCAAAGCCTTTCGGGACCTAGACTTGCAGAAATCATTCTGCCTCGGGTCCAAAGGCCTAGGATTAAAATGTCCCCTCTCCCCACCCTCAGCCCCTCCCCTCTACGTGGAACTCCCAGTGTGTTTTCAATATACTGGCAATTATAAGCATCCATCCCCCCCAAAAGATATTAGGCACTGGTGGCTACTCCTCGTAAACGTCAGTAGCCTAACTGTTTTCCTTCTGCGAAGGTACATTAGGTACACATGCACACGTGTCTAGCTGCGTGCACACACACCACCCTCATTATTCTGACGTGGGGTGCATTTTATGGCAGTAGACAGAAGCTGGAGTCAAAGCAGTTTACGATTCCAAAGCTCACAGTTGAAAAAAATTGTATAAACAGTCCCCAACAAAGAACACATCAACCTTCCCTCGTGACTGCTGAGAGGGAGCCCTGTTTGAAAAGAGTATCTCGTTTGGGATATTTGTGAAGTGACGGCCTAGGATTTCTCTCTCCGTTTTTGATACCTGTTTCCCGAGGACTTATACGTAAATGCAAAACACCTGAAGAATACAGTACTCTATTGGAAGGGTGCACGGAAGAAAGGTAATTGCAGCTTTACTTTTCCCTTTTCCAGGATCTATTAGGAATCAACAGAGGAGATTTAAGCGAGTGTTAAAAGCAGGAGAAAACCCTGAAGCCTCAGGCAGTTCGTCATGGGATCTCACATTTACAAGCAGTTTTTGCTTCCTTTGACACATTTTCGTTGTTCCATCTCAAGTCTTCCCAAAGATCCTCATTGAGGAAAGTAGGCCATCAAAGAGGCATCGATGTATACTCAGGCCAGCCCCTTTTCAAACTGAGATATCACCATGTTTACCGAAATGTAATCCAGACCCGGAATGCAAATTCTCTCCTCCTCCCTCCACCCCACACTTGGCAGTGGCCACTTCCGGAAGATGCCAGAGGAAGCTTCCGCAAGTAGATTTCAACCAGGTTCTACTTAACGAATTTTCACTTTGGCAAAGATCTGGGTGCAAAACTGTGGCCAGAAATGCTGGCCCTCATAAGATTTTTTTAAAAAAGAAACAATGAACCTGATTTTTGTAGTTAAATATGTTGCGTTTCTGACTTTCCCAACCTTCTTCCTTCTCCTAAAACCAACTCACGCAAAAGAAAAGCCAAAAGCACTTTGCACTATATTTTATATTTTATGAAGTGACTTCCATAGAGGAAACCATTTTGAACCAATAAAACTAATCATTAAGATTTGTTGTTCTTGCCATTTGAGTTCATTTCTTTTGACTTTGCCGTAGAATTCAGGAGTTGGGGCTATAGGCAGAATGTTCTGAATGCACTGGCTGAGCCGCCCTGAAAGTCCCATTTATTTCCCCTTTGATGCAAACAGACATGGCTAATCTGGAAGCTTATCTCAAACTGAAATCCTTAAACAAAAATCTTCTCTGGCTTCTAGATTCAAAGAAGATTTTTTAAAACATAGGAATCAGTTCTGCTAATCATGCGTGAGGTTGGCTGTCTTTTTTTACCCTGTTATCATCAGGCAATCAAAGATGTAAAAAGGGCACAAGAGGTGCAGGAGGGGAGGAGAGGGGATACTTGAAGGGCTTTGCAGGGGAGAGCACAGAGAGGAGAAGGAAATGGTCAGCATGAAGTTCATTCTGGGGGTCTCCGATATTTTTATAAAATGCAGCTCTGTCATAGAATCCAAACATCTCTTTCTCTGGACATAATACTCATCACCACCAGGCATTAAGCTGGGCAATGAACCATCAATGGGGCAGGAGGCCAGTAGCCAGGAGCAGCATTATATTTTCAGGTTTCCACATCTTTGACTTACAGCCGTGTGGTAGGAGAAAGAAGCACAAATTGAAATAAAGAAAACTGTCAATGGCTTCGAAACACTCTTTTCCTATATGTCAAACTCTGAACCCTGGATAAACCGAGCTTGAGAGGACAACCACAAGAAACACCATGCCAGGTTTTTCCTTTCAAATTTGAGATCCCCTGGAATGTTGGGAGGTAACAATTTAAACGAGAAAGCGGTTTACTGTATTTCAAAGGTCCATTAAAGCACTGTTCTAAATAACCTGTCCTCTTGGAAGCGAACTAGCTTCAGGTTATTTCTTGGAAAGCCTGTTCACGCCAGCAGGCTCTTTCCAACCATCTCTGCCGTTTCAGAGATGATGGACACATGATCACAAATCCATTTCCAAAATGATTGGGGCTACTGCCCCCCACCCCACCCACCACGGACAGGACTGGTTATCATTCAGAGGTGTCAATCGGGCTAGAGAAGAACAGTTTCAAAGCCATACACTTAGCGCCCACCAAATTCTCAGGCCAATTCTCACAGTCAACAAATACCTGAAGCAAGCAAGCCAGCCCCACCATCGAGGTTCAGTGCACCCTGCTAAGAGAAAGGTCAGGAGCAGATTACAAAGGACCTCACTGATACAAAAGAGAGAGAAACTGCCGAACATTTCAGACGCTGATGAAGACCAAATGCCCTTTGTTCTGCCACGTTCAAATGAGATCTTTTCAAGACCACAGATGACAACTGGGAGTGAGCAAGCAATGATTACTCTTTTGCATTTTTTTTAAACTTTCTTTTTAATAGAGCCTTGCATTGGTCAGTTCAAAAATTAAATTAAGTATTATAAACCCTTAATAATAATAGCATTTCGAGAGGCAAGAGCAACTCCAGCTGGGGAGAGAACGTTTGTAAATCGTGGCAGCCATGGCTAACGCCATCACTGGTGTGTGCGTGCAGTCATGCTGGAGGCTGCTCTAGAAAGGGAAATCAACGAACCAACAAAACCTGGGGTGTCTAAAGTTTCATCTAGTGCACTGACTGGAGGCGCTACAGTCTAATACAGCTGAGGGTCAAGGTCCCTCACACATCCTTCATCGAGAAAGGATGCACCACACATTCAAATATAATCCCATGGTCCGCCCTGATGGACTGGCTACAAATGCACTCGAATGCAGTCGGGAACTATGAGATTGTCAGCAAGCAGTGCTCCAGAAATGGTTTCTAAGTCATGTCTAGTTTTAAATCTTTGGAATAAAACTGATTTTTTTAAATACCCTCCGACTAACATATACATAATTGCCTCTGGCAAATGGGCAGATTTTGTGTGTATGTGTGTTTAGGGTGGTTTTTCTTTTTTTGCTGTTTTTTTGTTGTTGTTTCATTTTTTTTTTTTTTTCTTTTTTTTCTTTTTTTTCTTTTTTTTTTTTTGGTCTAAATTGAAAAAAGGAAAAAGGGAAAGAAAACGTTAAGGGCCAGACCTCAGAATGCCCCAAGTGTCCAATTGGCAGCTACAGCATTTGTGATAAGGAGGCTCCTTTGCCCTCAGACGAGTAGTTTCAACATTTCAGTGAAATCAAAGTTTGCAGAAAGCTGAGAAACCAAATGCCAAGGATCTTGAAGGTTGCTGTCATAAATGCATCTGTGTTTCTTATATTATTATTTCCTTTCAAGGACTTCACTGTTGCATCCCAAATAGGTATGGGGTGGCATTTTAACAGTCAAGGAGTCAAACAGTCAAGGAGGGCAGGAGGGGAGCCAGCTGGTATGAAGGAGCAGCAACCATGGGCAGACCACATGCCATTTTTGTTTTTTCAGACGCGCGTCTTGAAGGGATGGTCCCAGAATATACAAAATATACAATCTGCCCTAAAACCACCCCGCTTGCTTGCATAGGCCATTTAATGGTCCTAAAGGCAGTCTTTGGAGTTGAGGCCAGTGCCAGCTAGCTAAGAATGCGGGTAGATGGAGGCCGATATTGGATGTGTGTGTGGGATGGAAAGTGAGGCATGTTAACCCCCTCGGCGTCAGCTTGCAGAGTAAGAGTGAGGCCTCTGTGGATCCCGGGTGCTCTAGGTCACAAGTCATGGTGGGCCTAGCCAAAAAAAAAAAAAAAAAAAAATCAGAAATATGTCTCTCTTTTTAGGCAGAGCGTGAGAGAAATATCTCAACCCTTTCTTTAAATGTCCACCCTGCATTCCCACAATGGCATTTTGAACTGTGTGTTTTAACAAGTGGGGTGATAGGACTCAGTGGGTATGAGAGAGGAAGAAAGGGTGATGGTTTTTGAAGTCACTAGACTTGGGAGGCATCCTCTGTTCTCCCCACTCCTGGAAAGAGTGATATTTTTGGCTTTTTGTCAGGTCGTAACCCAGAGTTAGGTTAAATATGCAGCTGCCCTTTGAGACTAGCAACATCTATGCTGAAACTGGTTATAGGGTAGCAATGACATACAGCACAGGGTTGATCACTGTAAGCTGAGGTCAGGATGCCTCAAGGGGGATGAGAAAAGTGTGATGTCCCATCTGATTGGCTGCTTCGAGAGCTGGACATCCAGGTGCCGAGAGAGAGTCCTGGAGAGGTTTAGTCCATGGAGAAAAGATAAAACATTTAAGCTTCCAAATAAGCTTTTCAAGTTTTCGTTAGCAAAAAACAGAGATTAAAAAGAAAAAATCTAGCACTGGCAATAAGGTGAGGCTCAAGGGATATACTGTGATTTATCATCAAGGACTTTATTCTCTTGGCCACTTTGCAGTCATGCTAGAAGTTTCCAGAATCCCTAGTGCATATGGTGTGCAAGAGAGTCAAAAAGTAAGAAAAGAAAACTCCTCCCTGGAGAGTGAAGTCTAGAGAAATGCAGGCCAGAAAGGTGTAAGGAGTTATTCCAGAGTCTGCCGCCGCTAAGGCCGTTGGTATCAACTGGATAGATCTCAATAGTACTAAGAAGAACCAAAACTGATCAACAGTTCTGTGAGGAAGTCGGACGCACGGAATAGTAGGACTTTTCACACACAAAGGACAAATAAACCAAGAGTTAATTTTGGCTACCAAACTGCAATTTGGTTTTCTAGGTCATTTTCCCCCAACTATTTAAAAAGAAACATTAGTGCTACACATATGCAACTTTAAGACGTTGTATTCTCCTATCAAGTTGCACTGAGAAGCAAGTTAAATAAGCCCCTCTTACTGCCGTCCACCTGCAGAGACGTCACATCCATTTTCTTTGATTTCCATTGGCAACAGCGGGAAATAATTCCAATAGTGCTGAAGTAAGCAGCCAGACTGCCTTGCTGAGTTCACCTGGTTTCCTTCTTCTTCGTCTTCTACCATCTGGCTAGGGCAAGGCATAAAGAATAGACGTATATATTTTAAATAGAGCTGAGTGCATGACAGTGTGTGTGCGCACGTGTGTGTGTGTCTATGTGTGAGTGCGTGTGTGCGTGTCTGTGTGTGTCTGTGCGTGTGTGTACACAGAGGTTTAATAAGTGAGAGCTTTCTTCTGCGAGGCAATGGGTCCCCGCCTGAAGTCCAGCCCCCTGCCTCATGGCATTTCCTTCAGACAACGGCTGGCGCCATGGCAACTGTGGCCTTTAGGTTTTTTAGATATGTCTCTTCATATGGAGGGCAAGATGGTCAGACCTGGAAAAACACCTAGGAAACATAAAAATAACGAGGATATTAGAGAGATCTGGGTAAAGAACTCAACTTCTATCACCCCTTAGAAAACGATTAGCCCTACCTTGAAGAGAGGCAGTGCGTATGTGTTGAGAAATAAGGTGTGTAGGGAAGGTGAGCTCAGGAGTCAGACTGCTTGGGTTCAAATCCCAGCTCTTCCAATAGCTGTGTGACTCTGAGCACTTTAACCTCTCTGTGCCTTAATTCCTCCTCAATAAAACGGGGATAATTATAGCACTTACTTCATAGATTGGTTGTGAGGATTAAATGAGATGATCTATGTAAAGTGCTTAGAAAATTCTCTGGCATATGGTAAGATCTCGATGAATATTAACTATTATTATCGAAATTGTCATTATTAAAGAAGAAACTAATGTAAAAGTGTGTTGGAAATGACGTGTCATGCCCGTATAGGGTAAATAAAGAATGATTAGCCTGTACCATTGAATGATGAAACTCTAACATTTCAACACCCAGATTTCAGTCCTAAGCTTTACAATGGAAGCCCAGAAATGCTGCCTGTGATACCTGCAGGTCTATATAGACATTCTATATTCAAGTCGAGAAAAAGCTCATGTTTATTAAGGATGGTATCATATGCAGGCACGTGCTGGCTATTTCCCCAATCTCACCCCAGTAATATCCTCAGCAGCCTTCCATGGTAAATCTTCGCACCCCTTTTGTGTGCATGTGCTAAGGACACTGAGGCTTGCGTCACACAGCCAGTGAGTGGCAGCCATGGGGTGAGAACCCAGGCAGATCTGTAAGCCCACTCTTTTGAACTGTTTCTTGGTACCCAAGGTCCACCGCTGAGTGCCTTTGTCAGCCTCAGAGCTGATGCAGTGGTTGTTTTCACTCCTTCCCCCTTCTTCTGACACCACCAACTTGATCTTGCCCGGGACAGCAACTCTTCTGCATTCTCAATTGTATGGGCCTGACCCTCCTCCTAAGGCTGAAGTTTTATGGCCACAGTGATCTGCTTAGTGACAGTCATGTGACCCACAAAGGTCAACGAGAGCCAGCTCTGGGACATTTGCTGAAACTATTGGAAGAGAGAAGCTCTCTTTCCACTGGGGTTAAGATACTAATACTGAAGCCTGGAGCTGCTGGTGTCCATATGGCCATGTGGGAAAGAGCCTGCTTGGGAACAAAGTCAACAGAGAAAAATGGGGCCAGGGGGTAGAAAGGAAGACAGAGTTTCTAGTCCTGATGAAAAACATCTGAGAACCTGGACCCAGCCAAGCCAAAAGACAAATCCAATTCTATTCTTCTTAGTTATTAGAGCTAATAAATACCCTTGGAAGCTAACACCAGTCTGAATCAGGGTTCTGTACTTATAACTAATAGAGTGGCCATTTCCATATCCCCAAAGCCTACATACAATCTCAGGTTCTGGCTGGAATCCCAGTGAAGTCAGCACCTCAGACAGCAGTCATTCTTAGCTCTGGGTGTACGTCCTCCCTCAGATCCTCCTCTAGAAACCGGCCACCCTCCTACTTGGGAGAATGTTCCCAGGATTCCCTGAGGCCTGAGATACCCTCACAGTCCAAAACTCTTGTTGGGATGTTAGCAAGCTGTCCTGCTCAGGTTAGCAAGGTTTCCTGTTCAGTGCAGAATTTCCCTGTATTTGTTCATTCCTAAAACAAACAAACAAAAACAAAAACCGGCCCTATCCCCTGATCCCAACATTTCTCCACACACCTTTTGTGTTCATTTCGTAAACAGGTACACATGCAGGATAGAACCTCAAGGAAATGAAGCAAAACAGAACAAAGGTAAAATGAAAAAAAAAAGGGAAAAGTACAGTAGAAAATGATCTAATCCAATAACGTGTTGAATAATAGTAATTCTAACTATAACCACTTATTTCAGGCTCTGATTTGGTATGAGCAAGATACTTGGATAATCCCTTAGAGTTCCACTGAAAGGGGATTTGATTTCCTGTAAGACAGTGATAAATTTTCTTTAAAAGCAAGTACTTGATGTCACTGGTACAAGAAAAAGCAATACAGCCTGCAGGGAATTTAGTATTTGACTTGCACGACTCTGTCCTGTCCTGAAGGCACACTTAGTACTGCCCACTGCCTCTTCTCTTTCTTTCCCTCCCTCCCTCCCTTCCTCCCTTCTTTCTTTTCTCCGTCCTTCATCTCAACAGCCTTGAGGAAGAAGATCTAAGCCAGGCAGTTCTTTTTGTAGGTATTTCCTTTTTAAAGTTAACATCCTCACAAGAACTCTATATAAAGACGGTACCATTCTTATCCCCACTACCAGATGAGATACTCATCAAAAAGAGGCAAAGCCAAAATCTGAACCCAAGTAGCCTGACTCCAGAGCACATGCTCTTAGCCATATCTGCTTTTTAGGCTGAAAAGAAGGTCAAGCTGAGCTGTCAATTTAAAGAGTTTGTAGTAGGCAGAATAACGGATGGTCCTCCCCAGATATCTACACCTCATCCCCAGGACTTGTGAATATGTTAGGTTCAAAGACAAAGGGGAGTTAAGGTTGTGGATGGAATTAATTTGCTGATCAACTGATCTTAAGATAGGGAGGTTACTCTGATTTATCTGGGTAGGCCCAGTGTCACCACAAGGGTCTTCAAAAGTGGAAGAGGGAATTAAAAGAGAAAACCAGAGAGATGGCAGCATGAGAAGGACTCAACAGCTTTGATGATGAAGGAATGGGGTCAGGGGCCAAGGAATGTGGGCAAAGCTGAAAGCTGGAAAAGACAAGGAAATGGATTCTCCCCTTGAGACTCCAGAAAGCAACAGAGCACAGCCCCCATCTTGATTTTGTCCCCAGTGAGACCTGTGTTGGACTTCTAACCTACAGAGCTGTAAGATAATAATTTATAAAGATAAATAAGGGTGATATAAATTTGTGGCAACTGGTAATGGCAGCAGCTAGAAAACTAATCCAGAAGTTAATCTGGTCAGGCCTGAGCAGTAAGGACCTACTTATAAGAAAGCAACAGAGCAGGTACTAAGAATCCTGCCTGTCCAAAAGAGGCACATGGGGATTTGAGACAGTAAGAAGCAAAGTATAAGTCATGGCAGTACAAAACCTCTTTCCTTTCCTTTCCATATCCTGAGAACATACAAGACAACAGTATTCTTGATATAGGACTTCATTTGAAATTACCACTCCATAATGTATGTGTTCCATACTTTTATTCTGCTTTTACCACTTGCCTAGCCCGTGCTGGGTATCTAGCAATATATGTACAAGCAACTATCTTTACCCTTGAAGTTCTTTCAGAAAAAAGTAAACCAAATCTTTGACATGGTATGAAACGTAACTGCACTCCTCCTGAATCAAACTAGCATCATTATTTGTTAAAATTCTAGGAAGTACATGATGTTTAGAATTGGACTAGGTGGTTTCTGAACTGGAGATGAAGAAGGCTGCAGGGCAAGGAGAGTGGGCAGCCTCTAGGAGCTAAGAGTGGTTCTGGCTGATAGCAAACAAGGAAATAGGACTTCAGGCCTACCATAGCAAGAAGCCTTATGATACTCTGAGGAGAGAACCTAGCCAGGCCAGGCTGGATTTCTGACCTACAGAAATATGGGAAGATAAACCACAGGCAGTATGGTCTTTGCATTCAGAGGTCTTCGCTGAAGTTCTCACTGAGTTCCTCCTTTCTTCTCCCAAGCCTGGCAAGCATTCTAATGACTACTTCTTTGAACTCTTTATCAGCACCATCATTCTTGAGAGATCAAGACGGTGTTACTGAAAACCATAAATCTGAAGAGGGGTGGCTAACATTTTTATAAAACAGTTGAAGAAGATGAGGAATTGATATACAGAGAAGTTCAATAACTTGCCCTAGGATATAACTTTTACAGGACTGCACTCCGGACTTCCTGAATAAGTCAAATTTTGGTTAACTGATCATCATCAAGTCATTATGACAATCCAGGAGCAAGACCTTTCTGTCCAAAAAGGACTTCCGGTGCTATATGAATAGAAGTAGTTAAGAGGAGGCATCCTTGTCTTGTTCCTGATCGTAGAGGAAAAGATTGCAGATTTTCACTGCTGTATGGCTGACAGGGTCTTGGTGCTCCGGCCAGGTGTCAGGCCTGTGCCTCTGAGGTGGGAGAGCCAAGTTTAGGACACTGGTCCACCAGAGACCTCCCGGGTCCACACAATATAAAACAGCGAAAGCTCTCCCAGAGATCTCCATCTCAACACTAAGATGCAGCTCCACTCAACGACCAGCAAGCTACAGTGCTAGACACCCTATGCCAAACAACTAGCAAGACAGGAACACAACCCCACCCATCAGCAGAAAGGCTGCCTAAAATCATAATAAGTTCACAGACACCCCAAAACACACCCCCGGACATGGTCCTGCCCACCAGAAAGACAAGACCTAGCCTCATCCACCAGAACACAGGCACCAGTCCCCTCCACCAGGAAGCCTACACAACCCACTGAACCAACCTTAGCCACTGGGGGCAGACACCAAAAACAACGGGAACTATGAACCTGCAGCCTGTGAAAAGGAGACCCCAAACACAGTAAGTTAAGCAAAATCAGAAGAGAGAGAAGCACACAGCAGATGAAGGAGCAAGGTAAAAACCCATCAGACCAAACAAATGAAGAGGAAATAGGCAGTCTACCTGAAAAAGAATTCAGAGTAATGATAGTAAAGATGATCCAAAATCTTGAAAATAGAATGCAGAAAATACAAGAAATGTTTAAGAAGGATCTAGAAGAACTAAAGAGCAAACAAACAATGATGAACAACACAATAAATGAAATTAAAAATTCTCTAGAAGGAATCAATAGCAGAATAAATGAGGCAGAAGAACGGATAAGTGACCTGGAAGATAAAAGAGTGGAAATAATCACCATAGAGCAGGATAAAGAAAAGAGAATGAAAAGAATTGAGGACAGTCTCAGAGACCTCTGGGACAACATTAAATGCACCAACATTCGAATTATAGGGGTCCCAGAAGAAGAAGAGAAAAAGAAAGGGACCGAGAAAATATTTGAAAAGATTATAGTTGAAAACTTCCCTACTATGGGAAAGGAAATAGTCAATCAAGTCCAGGAAGCACAGAGAGTCCCATACAGGATAAAGCCAAGGAGAAACACGCCAAGACACGTATTAATCAAACTATCAAAAATTAAATACAAAGAAAAAATATTAAAAGCAGCAAGGGAAAAACAACAAATAACACACAAGGGAATCCCCATAGGTTAACAGCTGATCTTTCAGCAGAAACTCTTCAAGCCAGAAGGGGGTGGCAGGACACATTTAAAGTGATAAAAGTGAAAAACCGACAACCAAGATTACTCTACACAGCAAGGATCTCATTCAGATTTGACAGAGAAATCAAAAGCTTTTCAGACAAGCAAAAGCTAAGAGAATTCAGCACCACCAAACCAGCTTTACAACAAATGCTAAAGGAACTTCTCTAGGCAGGAAACACAAGAGAAGGAAAAGACCTACAATAACAAACCCAAAACAATTAAGAAAATGGTAATAGGAACATACGTATCAATAATTACTTTAAATGTAAATGGATTAAATGCTCCAACCAAAAGACATAGACTGGCTGAATGGATACAAAAACAAGACCCATATATATGCTGTCTACAAGAGACCCACTTCAGACCTAGGGACACATACAGACTGAAAGTGAGGGGATGGAAAAAGATATTCCATGCAAATGGAAATTAAAAGAAAGCTGGAGTAGCAATACTCATATCAGACAAAATAGACTTTAAAATAAAGACTATTAAAAGAGACAAAGAAGGACACTACATAATGATCAAGCGATCAATCCAAGAAGAAGATATAACAATTGTAAATATTTATGCACCCAACATAGGAGCACCTCAATACATAAGGCAAATGCTAGCAGCCATAAAAGGGGAAATCAACTGTAACACAATCAGAGTAGGGGACTTGAACACCCCACTTTCACAAATGGACAGATCATCCAAAATGAAAATAAATAAGGAAACACAAACTTTAAATGATACATTAAACAAGGTGGACTTAATTGATATTTATAGGACATTCCAACAAAAAACAACAGGATACACTTTCTTCTCAAGTGCTCATGGAACATTCTCCAGAATAGATCATACCTTGGGTCACAAATCAAGCCTTGGTAAATTTAAGAAAATTGAAATCGTATCAAGTATCTTTTCCGACTACAATGTCATGAGACTAGATATCAATTACAGGAAAAAATCTGTAAAAAATACAAACACATGGAGGCTAAACAATACACTACTAAATAACCAAGAGATCACTGAAGAAATCAAAGAGGAAATCAAAAAATACCTAGAAACAAATGACAATCAGAACACTACGACCCAAAACCTATGGGATGCAGCAAAAGCAGTTCTAAGAGGGAAGTTTATAGCAATACAATCCTACCTCAAGAAACAAGAAACATCTCAAATAAACAACCTAACCTTACACCTAAAACAATTAGAGAAAGAAGAACAAAAAAACCCCAAAAGTTAGCAGAAGGAAAGAAATCATAAAGATCAGATCAGAAATAAATGAAAAATAAACGAAGGAAACGATAGCAAAGATCAATAGAACTAAAAGCTGGCTCTTTGAGAAGATAAACAAAATTGATAAACCATTAGCCAGACTCATCAAGAAAAAAAGGGAGAAGACTCAATTCAACAGAATTAGAAATGAAAAAGGAGAAGTAACAATTTACACTGCAGAAATAAAGGATCATGAGAGATTACTACAAGCAACTCTATGCCAATAAAATGGACAACCTGGAAGAAATGGACAAATTCTTAGAAAAGCACAACCTTCTGAGACTGAACCAGGAAGAAACAGAAAATATAAACAGACCAATCACAAGCACTGAAGTTGAGACTCTGATGAAAAGTCTTCCAACAAACAAAAGCCCAGGACCAGATGGTTTCACAGGTGAAGTCTATCAAACATTTAGAAAAGAGCTAACACCTATCCTTCTCAAACTCTTCCAAAATGTAGCAGAGGGAGGAACACTCCCAAACTCATTCTACGAGGCCACCATCACTCTGATACCAAAACCAGACAAAGATGTCACAAAGAAAGAAAACTACGGGCCAATATCTCTGATGAACATAGATGCAAAAATCCTCAACAAAATACTAGCAAACAGAATCCAACAGCATATTAAAAGGATCATACAACATGATCAAGTGGGATTTATCCCAGGAATGCAAGGATTCTTCAATATACACAGATCAATCAATGTGATAAACCATATTAACAAATGGAAGGAGAAAAACATATGATCATCACAATATTATTGAAGAGGCTGTCTTTTCTCCATTGTATATTCTTGCCTCCATGTGAGGTGAGGCATCACCTCACACTGGTCAGAATGGCCACCATCAAAAAATCTATAAACAATAAATGCTGGAGAGGGTGTGGAGAAAAGGGAACCCTCTTGCACTGTTGGTAGGAATGTAAATTGATACAGCCACTATGGAGAACAGTATGGAGGTTCATTAAAAAACTAAAAATAGAACTACCATATGACCCAGCAATCCCACTACTGGGCATATACCCTGGGAAATCCATAATTCAAAAAGAGTCATGTACCACAATGTTCACTGCAGCTCTATTTACAATAGCCAGGACACGGAAGCAACCTAAGTGTCCATCATTGGATGAACGGATAAAGAAGATGTGGCACATATATACAATGGAATATTACTCAGCCATAAAAGAAACAAAATTGAGTTATTTGTAGTGAGGTGGATGGACCTAGAGTCTGTCATACAGAGTGAAGTGAGTCAGAAAGAGAAAAACAAATACCATATGCCAGCATATATATATATGGAATCTAAAAAAAAAAAAAAAAAGGTTCTGAAGAACCTAGGGGCAGGACAGGAATAAAGACGCAGACGTAGAGAACGGACTTGAGGACATGGGGAGTGGGAAGGGTAAGCTGGGACGAAGTGAGAGAGTGGCATTGACATATATACACTACCAAATGTAAAATAGATAACTAGTGGGAAGCAGCCACATAGCACAGGGAGATCAGCTCGGTGCTTTGTGACCACCTAGAGGGGTGGGATAGGGAGGGTGGGAGGGAGATGCAAAGCGAAGAGATATGGGGATATATGTGTATGTACAGCTGATTCACTTTGTTATGAAGCAGAAACTAACAAACCATTGTAAAGCAATTATACTCCAATAAAGACATTAAAAAAAAAATTAGACTAGGTCCCTCACCACTGAGGTTTTATTTAAATCCAGTACACCAGCAAGATACTTAGTCATGATTAATTTATATTTATTAATTTATACTTACTGAGTTCCACATAGGAATAGTAAAGTAAAAAGTAATAAACTCAGCATCTAGAAATGCAGAATCAAATAATTGTAAGGGTAATATACCCCCAGAGGGTATTTGTGACTCTACAGCAGTCAGATGACCTTGAATAAGAAGGTCCTTAATGATTGAAATTTGTTCATTACAGAGAACTAGTCAAACCCCTATTGTAGTTTCTGCTGCTTATGAAAAAGGCCCACTAAAGTCACATGGGCATTAAGCTGATAGCAATCCTCCAGGGCACTGAAGGGCCAGATAGGGGTTGGTATTTGTCACCACCTCTTACTGACTGAGCTAACTTAGAGATCAAAGATCAAAATGCCTCCTCTAAACTTCCCAGGATCTTGGAGGTACTACCCCGGGAGCAGTCTCCCTGGATTGTATCTGCATATGAGCACTTGTGGAAACAGCCCTGACTACCACCATCAGCAGACTCATGCTCTATGGGCTGGGAAACAAGATTCAGCCCTGTAAGCAGCTGATCACTGAGTGGGCTGCACTGTTGAATTTGACGGTAAGAAAATGGCAGAGCCACCTCACTGCTTTCTCCTCTAACCCAAACCTGAAGCCAGAGGTCACAAAACCCAATGTCTTCAGGGGCCAGGCAGATAAAGTAAATGGGTGCAATGGGTGAAGTGTAAGAAACACACAGTTAAACTATGTGATTCCACTTCTGATAAGGCATGGATTGAGAGGACATAACGAGAAGTGTGATGATACACGGCGATTGATGCTCTGCCTTCTCACTGGGGAGACTGTGGTGGGGGAGGAGGGACAGTGAGAAATGAGTGACCACAGGGCCATCACTGAAAGGTAGTGATGATTCTTCAGCGCCAGAAAATCACGGCCACGTGGGAATGTGAGCCCACCGTTACCAGATCTTCCGAGTTTTTCAGACAAAGCCAGGAATAGAGATTTCTGTGGCACTTAGCAATTTTAAATGTTAGCAAAACAAACAAAAACTCATGTATTTTTAATCTACCCTTCAGGCAAAATAAAAGTATAAGTTAGACTTGGTACCTGCTTTAAGGACAAGAAACCCTAATCCTAGTTCAGCCTCTAAGTAGGGTGGTCTGATTGCTAAATTATACGAGGCAAGAGATAGGTTTCTTGGGCTCATACACCCTTTGGGACCAATAGGATTCAGTGTCCTGCTAAGGGCTACAGATGCCCTCTGTTTCTGAAGGTAAAGTCTTCTAAGGAATGCCAAGTCCGCGGTCACTCCAGGCTTTCCTTCCATAGGCTTTGGGACCACTCCAACTCCCCGCGCCACCTCCCAGACCTGCTCTATTCTTAGCTTAATTCCTGCAACTAAAGTACAAGGTGCTGCCTGTCAGGAGACACGAATGAGACTCTTCCCCCTGATTTCTGACCCTGTTGAAATGCACTGACTCTTGGCCCATGTCACAGGACGCTGAGCTACTCACCAGCTCCCCCAAATACCACGTCACAGAATCTGTACCACCTGCTCCTCAAATTTCTAACTCCAGAAACCAGAGTATATTTCAATGAGGAAAATAAAGCAAAAGACTAACCAAATTACCCATCCCTGACATCTCCTTCACTGAAATATCCAGTCGGTTTGAAATATTTCTCCATATAAACCACACAAATGGTCAGCTTTAATCCTAATGTGTCAAGTGCTGGACAGTTGCATACTGCTTAGGAACTCGGTGGACCTAAAGAGAGGAATACTAACTCGGGCAATTTCCCCGGATCATGGCCATCCATAGCGCACCACCTCCAAGGAATAGCCTCACCGCCCTACAGGGCAAGGCGACTCGTGTGTACCTACTACCACCACACTTTGATAACTCACAAAGGATCCTCTTCATCCCCACTGATATAAGGCTCTTCCTCAAAGGACTGTGGTCAAAGAGTCACCATCCATATAACTTCTTTATTAGTAGCCAGGGTTAGAGAGGAATGAACTTGGGATGGGAGTCGAGAGAAGATATCAAATAAGGAGAAACATCACTGAAATATAATCTGTAGAAGAACAGCTGCTGATTCACATACATTTAGGGGGACTTTGAGGTAATGGGATAGAAATGAAAAAACAGGTTGTGTTTTTAGGTAGCAGAAGAGAGCTCCAAGGGAATGAGAGACAACAGCTTCATGGAATGTACTTCCTCAGCCCTGGGGTGGGAGGTTATCTTTGGGCTCCAGGAGGCATGGGGGGCTTTATTTAGTTCTTCAAGAATGAAGATAAGAGGAAAATAGCCTCTTCAGGAAAAAGGAAAAAAAAAAAAAGGAGGAAAAACCTGAATGCTCCTTTATAAGCATCTTAAAGGAGCTCCAAGCCAACTGGCCACCCATGAGATCTGGCCACTCTTGCCCTGCTCTCCAAACAAACAGGCACTACTCCAGAGGAAGGTCTGGTGAGGGAGGTGCCGGCACAGTGATGAGGGGGGCAGGATGTGAAAACCATCGCATTTCCTCCGACGGAGAGCCAGGCCTCTGCAGACATCCTGCACACCCCTCCTGCCAGCCTGCGAACTGCTGGCTGAGCCGGGGAACCCTGAGGCTTTCAGGGCTTTTATCGTATTAGAAGCATTTTTCTCATCATAACCAAGACCTTTAGTAGTGCATTAAAAAGATGGTTAATTTTCTTAAGCTTCCTTTTAAACACAGAAATAGGATTAGAAGGCTAACACGCTCAGATGCAAGCCCATTATTTGATTATGTCTAAACCTAATCCTGCCTTCACCTTGGCCTGCAGAGTCTCCATTTTGGGGTTTATTGGTTGATAATGCCAGGGCTGTCAGATACTATTACTTGCGTAGTATCTGCTGCTACGTGCTCTTTCTTCCACTATCAAATGCTGAAGGTTTGAAATTGAATTATAGGATAAGTTCTCAAAGCCTCACCAACTTTTAGACCTTTGTACCTATTTTCAAAGAAGAAAGGATGGTTCAGGCCCCTCAAAGGATGGGAACTCTCTTCAGCAAATTCATTTCTAATAGTGCTTTAAAGGAAAGCCTTATAACTAACCTTCCCTCCATTAAGCAGGCTTTCTATTCTTTCACGTTACTAAGGATGAGGAAAAATAGTATTGATGTTAATAAAAAGATCAGAAGCTACAGGTGACCATTCTCTACCCTATCACTTTTCCTATTATACTAAAATTATCTGTCACATCATCCCCTTGAGGGTAGGAGCTATGTCTTATTGATACCCAGTGACTATCACAGCTCTGGTGCTCATTAAATACTTATGTAACTGACCCAAGAATTCATATCATCTCTTGGTTACATGCAAGGAGGCACACTTATCTAATTGGTTTTCTCCATGGAGAAGTAAAAGGCATTCCCAGGCCTGAGTCTCTGCAAGAGAGGCTTGTGATAAACCCAAGAGCACACGACCAGCGCCCCCTCCCACCCATTTCAGCATCTCCCTTCCCCATCCCAGCAGCTTCTAAGTTTCTTTACCTGTCGCAGTGGTTGCATTTAAAGGGCTTTGCACCTGTGTGTTTCCTGTAGTGCCTTGTGAGCTCATCGCTTCGTGCAAAACGCCACTCACACCCTTCCCATGAGCACTTATAAGGCTTCTCACCTGCAAGAAGAGATGGAATGACCATGGTCAGCGACAGGAACAAAACGGGCACACACCTGATCAGGGTCTGCTACCTATTCTACAGTCTTGGAAAAGGGCTGTGAAATCATTCTTGAAAGACTGCATTTCCTAACACAGTATGTCACATTTTTTTTTCTTTTTTTTTTTTTTTTTTTAGTCTCCTGGTGTTTTTCTTGTTGTTATTTTATTTTATTTTATTTTTTAACCTTCAAAAGTGGTTTCACAAGATCTTCAAATCTGGAGCTGTCATTTCAGTTCCCAGAGTCAGAGCATTTCCTTCAACTGGTGAGGGATCAATTTTTATTTATTTTCTATTCCCTGGAGCACTTTGACCCCCTTCCCCCGACTCCAAGCAGAAAGGAAATGTGCTATTTTCATCTGAACCACAAATGCTTCTAATTCTATTTTTCTCCAGAACCTACAGTAATTTACCATTTTGGCCTTTTTAGTCTTCTCCCCTCTCTTCCCTCCTACCACACACTGTAGCCAGGCAGCTGACTGACAAGGCAAAGAGCTCAGGTCTCCCAGAACCCCAGTTCCTTCCAGTAAATGTAAGTGGATGGACAGTCACGAGGAAAGGCTACGATTTGAGAGTAAAACAAAAATCACTTAACGATTCCCGGCATTTATGTAAAATACAGTTGCAAAAGTCCTATTTAAGAAGCTCATCACTTAATGACTCCAGAGCGTTCATATTTGAGCGTGATACACATTATTACAAAATATTTTTAAAGTCAATTTGTAGAGCAAGGGTTCAGCCACGGTGAAGCTGCTTAGAAGCACGAAATTCGAGCTCTGTGCTCAAGTGACCTTTTCGCACAGTAAATACAGATGGAGGAATATGGAAGAGAAAGTACATGACTTTTCCTAAGACCTTTTTTTTTAACCCATCAACGTCTGTCTTCAAACATGACAAATATTTACCCTTCCAACTGTATGGTGGGCTGGTTCTAATAAGAAGAAAAATGATCTTTGAAATCATGAGAGTTACTGAGCCCTGTAACTGAGAGGCTGGTTAGCATAGCAGTCAACAGCTCTGAAGCCAACCTTCCTAGGCTCAACTTTTGGTTCTGCCCTTAACTGTCTATCCTTGGGCAAGTTAATCAACATCTCTGTGCCTCTGTTTTCTTAGAGATATGTACCTTAAAGGGTTTGGAGAGGATAAATTAATATACATATGTACTATATATAAATTAGAACAACGCCTGGTATAGGTAAGTATTATAAACCGCCAAACCTGAAATTTCCAGATACACAAGTGCCAAAGTAGTACGGCTGCCCCATTATTTCTCCATTTTTAATAGCTCAACCTTCACTAGGCAGCACTTAAGGAGACATTGCCCAGGTACTATACTTGACCCACTTTCTTCTTTCCACCTTTTTCCTTCCCTTTGAACCTAACTACAAAGCATTCACGATCCTTTATTTGTATCACCTAGAATTGAACCAAACATGATTGAAAATTTCATTTCATTAAATTGGTGCCCTAGTGGGCTGCTGCTCTGTAAAACCCATGGAGAAGAGGAATGAGAAACACAGGCATTTCTTTTCAATCGAACCAAGAGGACA
This sequence comes from Balaenoptera ricei, assembly GCF_028023285.1. NCBI lineage: Eukaryota > Metazoa > Chordata > Mammalia > Artiodactyla > Balaenopteridae > Balaenoptera > Balaenoptera ricei. The sequence goes on from NC_082645.1 coordinate 92,557,706, forward strand.
TGAAGGAGGGCCAGAAGCACAGGAGGAAACCCATTCAGTTTTGGAAACCAGAAAAAAAAAAAAAAAAAGAATCACTGAGCGGTGTTAAAAGTTCACCTTCTGGATCCTTAAAGCCACAATTTTGGAAAAATGCGCCTGCTGCAGAGAAGGTGAAGAGTGGAGGGGTCAAGTCAGCTTTGGAGTTAGCACACCTGGGATCTTATTCATTCGTTGCAGACACCAGGCCTCAGTGTCCTTATCTGTCAAATGGGGGTGAGATGCCTGTGTTTATCGTGAGGTTCACATAAGTTGTTGTGTATAAGGCATTTCCAGAGCCTGGCACAAGGTAAATGTTCAATTAATCTGAACCCCCTTTCCTCTCCGTTCGCCTATATTCTCAGAGGCTGCTGAGGAGACAGGTCTCACTGGCCGTCAGTACAAACTTCCAGGGCCCAGGCTCCAGACAGCTGGGTTTGGAGTCACTCTGGGCAAACTAAATATTGGAAAACAGAGAGTCTTTTTAAGTTTTAAGTATTTTCTCAGTATACTGATGGAGAATGGACCAGAAAAACTGTGCTCTTTAGATCTGCTCTGAATGAGTGGGATGCTGAAGGGGAAATAAGAGACCCAAGTAGGAGAGAGAAGTGCCCTCTCAGAGAGGCCTGTTGGCATCATTTACTTAATGTTATTGATCACCCACGAGGCTCTGTTACTTCAAGGATATCTGGCACAAACAACAACAAGAAACGGAGAATGAGGCACCAAAGACTTCAGAAATTCAAAATACCCTCCACCCCCAAAGGCCTTCAAATGCAAGTAAAATTGGAGGGTCCTGGAACCTTGGGTACCAAGCATACCCCAAATGCAACAAGGCATCTGGAAATCCCATGACATCCTACAGCAACAAGCAGAGACATCCAGTCCCCAAAATCAATCCCACAATCGAACAGACCCGTTCATCATAGGCAACCACATTCTGAAGGACACAGGAAGGACAGAGAGAAAATGAGGGAGATGAAAGTAGATGTCTTTGGGTATTTTTTTAAAAAACTTCCAAGTGTTTGCTTTTCCCCTTGCTGAATTTTTTTTAGCCAGTTTTGTTCTGTTTTATTCTGACAAATAATATCAAGGATTTAGTTATTTCCCAGAAAATAATGTAGATGCTCTGTTAATTCCTGGCACAAACCAACCATCCTCTTCCCAGTAGCTATTTCAGTGTCCTTCCAGTGGCTGTGTCCCTTTTGCCACTGCACAGACAGAAACTACAAACAGCTTGACTTAGCTCTGAATCGTGTCACCTAACATTGTTTCCTGCTTGCAGCAGGTGCTATACAGAATAACACTAAGGACAAGACCCTCTGTGCCCTGCTCGTTTAGCCAAGTTATACTACGGTGATTCATCAAGTTATTTTTCTAGCTCCTGATTAATTGACCTACCAGTTGCCATTTCCGCAAATACTCACTAATAAGAAATTTAAAATAACCAAGAAAGAACTCAGCCAAATGAAGGAGTAGTGCCTGAAACAGGGAGAGTTCAGAAATTAGAGGGACAGGAAAAAATACAAAGAATTGGGAATACAATTTCCTATCTAAAGCTCACAAATAGTGTGGTTAGGCTGGCCTAGTTTCTGGGTTCTGTACCCACTTCCACAAACTAATATCTACCCTCAAGTCAGTGAAATTCTTCCATCAGTACTTTGCATGGCCAAGATTACATCCCCCAGACACCAACACCTGACTGCTGGATCTTGGGGGCAGAACAACCTACACCCACAACGCATTAGTTTTTATCCTAACACCGTATCTGAGGATTTCTGCTCATTTTATGAAAGGTTTGGGTTTCCTTCTCTAGAAAAGAACGGCTTTCTTTATAAAAGAAAACAAAGTCTTTTAGAAAAAAAAGACAGGGGGCGAAAGGGTTGTGGGAGAAAGGAAGGAAGGAAGGAAGGAAGGGAGGGAGGCAGGGAGGGAGGAAAAGAAAGAGAGTGGGAGATAGAGAAGAAGGGAAGGAGGGAGGGAGGGAGAAAGAAAGAAATAAAAAAGGCAGTTCAGTAATAACTGAGCAGATTCATGCAAAATCAGCTCATCTGCCTCACCCTCCCTTCTCTCCTTGCTCCACTCCAGGTCCTATTCCTGGGTATAAAACAGAAAATGTCATACCCCTGACCCACGCTACACTTGCGGCACCTAGAATGCCCAGCATTTGGCTCACTGCATCTCAAGAGTGAACAAAAATGTTCAAGAGAGGTGTCTGTGAGACAGGCAGATGGGAGACAGGCTTCAAACATCAGGACTCAAGTCCTGAAGGAGTGTGTGAATGAAGGCGAGCACGTGACAAAGAGGATGTACAGGAGAGCACGACAGTGCCTGCACGGTTCACAGGGCCCGCAGTAGAAGATGCTCTTCAGAATCCTCTGAATTTTAGGGGGAACATCAAGAACTACTTTTCCTTTCTGGAAGTTATTAACCCCAGGAAACATTTCCCTGGGGGAGTATGTGTCACGTCAGACGTGATAGTAGGTCTAATCAGGTGTAAAAAGATTTATAGCCATATGAGGGCTCTTAAGGAGAGTTAAGGATGCTTGAGAAACAGGACTGACATTTAGCAAGGCTGAATCATGGCACAAATTCATGCTTCCCCACAAAATGGCCTCTGAAATGGAATGTGGTCTAAAGCAGTGTGGCATTTTTTTTTTTAGTTTCTTACAGAGTAACTCTTCCTACATCACAATCATCACATTTGATTGATCAAAATATATTGTCACCATTACCTTTTGAACATGTACCTCCAATACATGTAGATTTATTCATGAATTATATAAATGTACTAATGTCCTAATATATTAGGATATTATAAAACATACACTCAATATAGAAATTTAAAAGAATTAGGGTCAATTAAATATAAATAGAAGTTATAAATTTTTCTTCCTGCACTCAAAAAGACTGTGTTGCACAACCCTATTTCGAGACCATTGCCCTACAGGGTAGATGAAAACAGCTTGGCTCCAAGCTCACTGGTCTCTGTGCTTCTATCCTTGGCCCCTACAGTCTATTCTCGCTGCAGCAGTCAGAACAACCCTTTGAAAATGTAAATCAGAGCATGTGTGTCCCTTACAGAGGGCTTCAATCTTTATATTTCCATATAAGTTTTTTCTTTAACATCCCCTGTATTTTATTTTATGCATTTAAAAACATTATTCTGCAGAGGGTTCCACAGGCTTCACCAGACTGCCAAAGAAGTTCATGACCCAAAAATGGTTAAGAAGATATTAAAGTGTAAATGCTCCAATGGTTTCCTATTGCTTTTAGAATAAAAGTCAAAAGCCTATAAGGTCCTGTAGTACAGAGTCTACATGATCTGCCCCCGCCAACCTGATTCCCCACACCCTATCTGGCTGCTCCCACCTCAGAACCTCTGCACTTGCTACCTGGAACACTCTTGTTGCCTCACTTCATTCAGGTCAATGTTCAAATGTCTCCACCTTAGAGAGACCTACCCTCCCCATCCTCTGCTGAACAGCAGATTCTGTCACCTTCTATATACTACTTAGTCGCTCTGAAATTAGACTGCATATTGTTTGTGTGTACTACTGTCTGCTTCCCCTAGGAGAGTATAAGCTTCATGCAGGCATCTCTTTTGTTCATTGTGATACCAACAGCACTAAAGCAGGGCCTGGCTCAATCCTGTAAAACACACTGCATGAATAAAGCATCCTGATTTGCAACAAAGACCCAGGTACAGCAGAGGGGCAGGACAGCCTGAGTGATTTCAGTCCCTCTCTATGTACTGAACTGGCATAAGAGTAGAAAATGTTTGCTTGCTTGTTTAAACCTGGCCACGCCTCTGTGACAGGGACTACAATGTGAAACTCTACAATGGATTAACTATTCCTTCACCATCAAAGATCACTTCCCACTTCTTCCCTATCTGCGCGAGCCTAAAAAAGGAGTATCCTGAAAATCTTCCTGTAACCTTCATCTCAACCCTGGGATCAGTCTCCTGAGCAACATCCCCTCTGGGAAACCAAGTGCATCATTTTACGGAACTCACTGGTAGAGGTTCTCACTGAAGATGGGTTTGGGAGAGCATAAGTGATATGTCAAACGTACTGCACTATACATTTGCCTTTAAGATATAGATTGTTGCATGAAATATGAACAGGTGCCAGAATCTTGCATTAAAAGTCTCTTGAAAATAAACATTGCTAATGCAAATTTTCTACATTCATTTCCTGATCTGCAAAATTTCAAGTTCCTAATCCATTTCCTAAGGAGACTAGGACGTTGATGTACCTAGGTTTCTGTTAAAACTAATTCTATCTATTTCTTTTTATTTGTTTAAAAAATGTAGCTACTAGATTTCTGTTATCGGGCATGTTAGGGTCCTAGTCTCCTTAGGACTTGGATTAGGAATTTGAAATTCTGCAGATCAGGAAATGAAAAAGCAAATTGGAAAGGAGAAAGGGTACTCTGTAATGGGTTTATATTATCACCTAGCACATCTAGAGGAAACCAGCAAAGACCCATCAATTGCTTTCACATCACACTCAGCAACACTAGAGAATTTAAACCACCTGGGGAAAAAAGACACTGAGAGAGAAAATGTCACAAAGCTTTCTTAACATTGGAAAAAGAGGCTCATCCACCAGAGGGCAGACAGCAGAAGCAAGAAGAACTACAATCCTGCAGCCTGTGGAACAAAAACCACATTCACAGAAAGATAGACAAGACGAAAAGGCAGAGGGCTATGTACCAGATGAAGGAACAAGATAAAAGCCCAGAAAAACAACTAAATGAAATGGAGATAGGCAATCTTCCAGAAAAATAATTCAGAATAATGATAGTGAAGATGGTCCAGGACCTCAGAAAAAGAATGGAGGCAAAGATTGAGAAGATGCAAGAAATGTTTTAAAAAGATCTAGAAGAATTAAAGAACAAACAAACAGAGATGAACAATACAATAAGTGAAATGAAAACTACACTAGAAGGAATCAATAGCAGAATAACTGAGGCAGAAGAACGGGCAAGTGACCTGGAAGGCAGAAAGGTAGAATTCACTGCTGCGGAACAGAATAAAGAAAAAAGAATGAAAATAAATGGAGACAGCCTAAGAGACCTCTGGGACAACATTAAACACAACAACATGCGCATTATAGGGGTCCCAGAAGGAGAAGAGAGAAAGGACCTGAGGAAGTATTTGAAGAGATTATAGTCAAAAACTTCCCTAACATGGGAAAGGAAATAACCAGCCAAGTCCAGGAAGCGCAGAGAGTCCCATACAGGATAAACCCAAGGAGAAACATGCCGAGACACATAGTAATCAAATTGGCAAAAATTAAAGACAAAGAAAAATGATGGAAAGCAGCAAGGGAAAAATGACAAATAACATACAAGGGAACTCCCATAAGGTTAACAGCTGATTTCTCAGCAGAAACTCTACAAGCCAGAAGGGAGTGGCATGATATACTTAAAGTAATGAAAGGGAAGAACCTACAACCAAGATTACTCTACCCGGCAAGGATCTCATTCAGATTTGATGGAGAAATCAAAAGCTTTACAGACAAGCAAAAGCTAAGAGAATTCAGCACCACCAAACCAGCTCTACAACAAATGCTAAAGGAAATTCTCTAAGTGGGAAAGAGAAGAGAAGAAAAGGACCTACAAAAACAAACCCAAAACAATTAAGAAAATGGTAATAGGAACATACATATCGATAATTACCTTAAACGTGAATGGATTAAATGTTCCAACCAAAAGACACAGGCTTGCTTAATGGAAACAAAAACAAGACCCATGTATATGCTGTCTATAAGAGACCCACTTTAGACCTAGGGAAACATACAGACTGAAAGTGAGGGGATGGAAAAAGATATTCCATGCAAATGTAAATCAAAAGAAAGCTGGAGTAGCAACACTCATATCAGATAAAATAGACTTTAAAATAAAGAATGTTACAAGAGACAAGGAAGGACACTATGTAATGATCAAGGGATCAATCCAAGAAGAAGATATAACAATTATAAATATATATGCACCCAACATAGAAGCACCTCAATACATAAGGCAACTGCTAACAGCTCTAAAAGAGGAAATCGACAGTAACACAATAATAGGGGGGACTTTAACACGTCACTTACACCAATGGACAGATCATCCAAACAGAAAATTACTAAGGAAACAGAAGCTTTAAATGACACAATAGACCAGATAGATTTAATTGATATTTATAGGACATTCCATCCAAAAACAGTAGATTACACTTTCTTCTCAAGTGTGCACTTTTCTGACCACAATGCTATGAGATCAGAAATCAATTACAGGGAAAAAAATGTAAAAAACACAAAACACATGGAGGCTAAACAATACGTTACTAAATAACCAAGAGATCACTGAAGAAATCAAAGAGGAAACCAAAAAATACCTAGAGGCAAATGACAAAGAAAACACGACAATCCAAAACCTATGGGATGCAGCAAAAGCAGTTCTAAGAAGGAAGTTTATAGCTATACAAGCCTACCTAAAGAAACAAGAAAAATCTCAAATAAACAATCTAACGTTACACCTAAGGGAACTAGAGAAAGAAGAACAAACAAAAATTGGAATTGGAATTTTCAGAGCAGAAATAAATGAAATAGAAACACAGAAAATAATAGCAAAGATCAATAAAACTAAAAACTGGTTCTTGAGAAGATAAACAAAACTGATAAACCATTAGCCAGACTCATCAAGAAAAAGAGGGAGAGGACTCAAATCAATAAAATTAGAAATGGAAAAGGAGAAGTTACAATAGACACCACAGAAATACAAAGCATCCTAAGAGACTACTACAAGCAACTCTATGCCAATAAAATGGACAACCTGGAAGAAATGGACAAATTCTTAGAAAGGTATAACCTTCCAAGATTGAACCAGGAAGAAACAGAAAATATGAACAGACCAATGACAAGTAATGAAATTGAAACTGTGATTAAAAATCTTCCAACAAACAAAAGTCCAGGACCACATGGCTTCACAGGTGAATTCTATCAAACATTTAGAGAAGAGCTAACACCCATCCTTCCCAAACTCTTCCAAAAAATTGCAGAGGAAGTAAAACTCCCAAACATATTCTGTGAGGCCACCATCACGCTGATAACAAAACCAGACAAAGATACTACAAAAAAAGAAAATTACAGACCAATATCACTGATGAATATAGATGCAAAAATCCTCAACAAAATACTAGCAAACAGAATCCAACAACACATTAAAAGGATCATACGCCATGATCAAGTGGGATTTATCCCAGAGATGCAAGGATTCTTCAATATATGCAAATCAATCAACGTGGCACACCATATTAACAAATTGCAGAATAAAAACCATATGATTGGGCTTCCCTGGTGGCGCAGTGGTTAAGAATCTGCCTGCCAATGCAGGGGACACGGGTTCGAGCCCTGGTCTGGGAAGATCCCACATGCCACGGAGCAACTAAGCCTGTGAGCCACAACTACTGAGCCTGCGCGTCTGGAGCCTGTGCTCCGCAATGGGAGAGGCCGCGATAGTGAGAGGCCCACGTACCGCGATGCAGAGTGGCCCCCACTCGCCGCAACTAGAGAAAGCCCTCACACAGAAACGAAGACCCAACACAGCCAAAAATAAATAAATAAATTAAAAAAAAACAAAAAACAAAAAACCATATGATTATCTCAACAGATGCAGAAAAAGCTTTTGACAAAATTCCACACCATTTATGATAAAAACTCTCCGGAAAGTGGGCATAGAGGGAACCTACTTCAACATAATAAAGGCCATATACGACAAACCCACAGCAAACATCATTCTCAATGGTGAAAAAGTGAAAGCATTTCCTCTAAGATCAGGAACGAGACAAGGATGTTCACTCTCACCACTATTATTCAACATAGTTTTGGAAGTCCTAGCCACGGCAATCAGAGAAGAAAAAGAAATAAAAGGAATCCAAATCTTCCAATCTTCTTTTCCAAGAAGAAGTAAAACTGTCACTGTTTGCAGATGACATGATACTATACATAGAGAATCCTAAAAATGCCACCAGAAAACTACTAGAGCTAATCAATGAATTTGGTAAAGTAGCAGGATACAAAATTAATGCACAGAAGTCTCTTGCATTCCTCTCCACTAATGATGAAAAATCTGAAAGAGAAATTAAGAAAACACTCCCATTTACCACTGCAACAAAACGAATAAAATACCTAGGAATAAACCTACCTAGGGAGACAAAAGACCTGTATGCAGAAAACTATAAGACACTGATGAAAGAAATTAAAGATGATACCAACAGATGGAGAGATATACCATGTTCTTGGATGGAAGAATCAAATTGTGAAAATGACTATACTAACCAAAGCAATCTACAGATTCAATGCAATCCTTATCAAATTACCAATGGCATTTTTTACAGAACTAGAACAAAAAATCTTAAAATTTGTATGGAGACACAAAAGACCCCGAATAGCCAAAGCAGTCTTGAAGGAAAAAAACAGAGCTGGAGGAATCAGACTCCCTGACTTCAGACTATACTACAAAGCTACAGTAATCAAGACAATATGGTACTGACACAAAAACAGAAATATAGATCAATGGAACAGGATAGAAAGCCCAGAGATAAACCCATGCACCTATGGTCAACTAATCTATGACAAAGGAGGCAAGGGTATACAATGGAGAAAAGACAGTCTCTTCAATAAGTGGTGCTGGGAAAACTGGACAGCTACATGTAAAAGAATGAAATTAGAACACTCCCTAACACCATACACAAAAATAAACTCAAAATGGATTAGAGACCTAAATGTAAGACCAGGCACTATAAAACTCTTAGAGAAAAACATAGGAAGAACACTCTTTGACATCAATCACAGCAAGATCTTTTTTGATCCACCTCCTAGAGTAATGAAAATAAAAGCAAAAATAAACAAATGGGACTTAATGAAACTTCAAAGCTTTTGCACAGCAAAGGAAACCATAAACAAGACGAAAAGACAACCCTCAAAATGGGAGAAAATATTTGCAAATGAATCATCAGACAAAGGATTAATCTCCAAAATATATAAACAGCTCATGCAGCTCAATATTAAAGAAACAAACAACCCAATCAAAAAATGGGCAGAAGACCTAAACAGACATTTCTCCATAGAAGACATACAGATGGCCAAGAAGCACATGAAAAGCTGCTCAACATCACTAATTATTAGAGAAATGCAAATCAAAACTACAAGGTATCACCTCACACCAGTTAGAATGGGCATCATCAGAAAATCTACAAACAACAAATACTGGAGAGGGTGTGGAGAAAAGGGAACCCTCTTGCACTGTTGGTGAGAATGTAAATTGATACAGCCACTATGGAGAACAGTATGGAGGTTCCTTAAAGAACTAAAAATGGAATTACTATATGACCCAGCAATCCCACTACTGGGCATATACCCAGAGAAAACCATAATTCAAAAAGACACATGCACCCCAGTGTTCACCGCAGCACCATTTACAATAGCCAGGTCATGGAAGCAACCTAAATGTCCACTGACAGATGAATGGATAAAGAAGATGTGGTACATATATACAATGGAATATTACTCAGCCATAAAAAGGAACGAAATTGGGTCATTTGTAGAGACATGGATGCATCTAGAGACTATCATACAGAGTGAAGTAAGTCAGAAAGAGAAAAACAAATATCGTATATTAACACATATATGTGGAACCTAGAAAATGGTACAGATGAACCGGTTTGCAGAGTAGAAATTGAGACACAGAAGTAGAGAACAAACGTATGGACAGCAAGTGGGGAAAGCGGTGGGGGGTGGTGGTGCTGCTGGGATGAATTGGGAGACTGGGATTGACATGTATACACTCATGTGTATAAAATGGATGACTAATAAGAAAATAAATAAATAAATAAATAAACATTAAAAAAAAAAAACTGGAAAAAGAGTAACCAGTAAACATCACTCCATAGTTTGGCAGTCCCTTCTCAGGGTGTATGTGCTACAACTAAAAAATACTCCATGTTATTAACTCTGCTTTGGAAAACTGTCTCAGAGTTCCTCTTAGATTCCAGCTGAATTTTAAATTTTTTTTTTTTCCCAAGGTTTTTAGATTAGGGGAGTGATGGAAAAATGAGACAAGGGCTTTATTTTCCAGAATTTCAAAAGCATTTATAACTATCACATAAAATAAAATATGTACTCATTTATTTATGCTCCATGTTGATTTTTCTCATTCATCCATTTACTTGCTCACCCAAAAGCCAACTAGGTGCTAGGGCCTGAGTTACTGAATTTATGCAAAGCACCAGACACTTTACAGACCATACAAACATTTACTCTACTTTTTTTTTAATTTTTAAAATAACTAATAAAATAATAACTGGCCTAGGTTAGGTTAACTCCTCATTGCCTGGATCACCACCTTAAAACGGTTGTTTAAAAATTTATAAATTAAAATTTAAACCTTATATCCTTAATGAGGTATAGCTCCTACTTCAGAATATGGAGGGAGGTGAGAAAGGATTTTGACTTAATCCCACAGCTGTCAACAACTGCAGTGTCCAATACAGTAGTCACAAACCACATGTGGCTGTGAGCACTTGAAATGTGGCTAAGGCAACTAAAGAACTGAACTTCCGATTTAATTTAATGTAAATTAAAATTTGAAAACTGAAGCAATATAAAGAATATTTTATACTCTTCTTTTGGTAGGACTGTATGTAACTTTAACCGCTGAAAATTTAGCATATGGATTTAGGTATGCAATAAGTATAGAATACACTGGATATGGAAGACTTATTAATAAAAAGAATACATAAAATATAGCTCAATAATTTTTTCATATTGATTTATGTTGAAAAAATATTTTGGATATATTGGTTTAGATAAAATATATTATTAAAATTACTATTACCTATTTCTATTTACTTTTTTAAAAATGTGGTTACTAGAAAATTTTAAATCACATACATGGCTTGCATATATTTCTATTTTAGACAGCACTAGTTTAAAATATAGCTTCTATGTAGAATTCCCACCATTAATTCAAGTGTAAGGGCTCATCCTTTCTAAACTCTTACCAATGCCCAGCCCCAAAAGCTATGTTACCACCCTGCTATCCAGATTCACAAACCCTAGCACACATCATCCAAAACAACTCATCTCTGTCTGCAGGTAAGGAGGCAAAGTCAAATACTGATGCTTCTGGTCTAACTCACTGATAGTGAAAGTACCATCAGCCTCTTCAGTGTGACAACCTGGATTCAGCCAACATTAATTGTTGGTTCTAATATGCACCGAGCAATGACAGTGCTAGAGATTAAAGCAAAAGTAAATGGTCTCGGCACTAAAGGAGTTCCCAGGTGGGGAAGCCCCATGCGTGAACACGAACAACACAAGCCCAATGCATCTGATCGATGTGTGTGCGTGGATGTGTGGAGGAGGCCATCCCTAGACTCTGTAGGACCCTCAGGGTAGGCTTCCCTCAATGCCTCGATGAAACTTGAATCATTGGTCTGGTGGAGAGAAAAAGGACTAGTCATCCCAAAACAGATTCTTTTAGTTCTGGCTTTACCACATACTAGCAATATAGCCTTGTAGAGTCACTTAACTTCTTCTTCTGGATTTACTGTTCTTAACCACGTAGAAAAGAAATTTTAAAACATCTTCCTGCTTCTCTTGTAGTTATGAAGATTCAATGGAATCTAGTACATAAAAGTGGTCAATTATGAAGTCCCAAATGGATAAAGGGTGTATTGACAATGATGGTGATATCAAAATGGAGTTTGCAGGTGTGCAGGAGGCCAGAGAAGACTATGGGAACAGAGACTTCTGTCACCTCTGTATGCAGGGCAAGGGCACAAGGGCTTCTCCATGAAACTTAAACTGGAGCCCAAGCATCGCAATGAATCACTTCTCAGACCCACCTAGCTTTGTGAAACATGGCCTGGAAATACACAGGATTAAACAAGTCTTTGGGGACATATTCCATTTTTAATGACTGTTAACTTTTTCTAAAACGTTCCTTTGGAGGTGAACTGTTAGATTCTTGGTGAATTTTGTTTGAAATGCTGAAGGAAGACTGAATTGGTCATGAAAATGGGAAACCATCACAGATGCTGGAACAAGTATAGCTCTCAGCAATTATAGAGTTTTTGCAAATGTGCAACCTGTGAGTCCAATACATTTGTTTTTAGATACCACAGCATGTGTCCCATAAGGCTAGGGGTATCATAATATTCTCAAAGTCAAATTGATTTTTTATTTTATCAAAATGCATACAGCATTCTAATATTTTCATTAAGTTACAATTAATTCCCTTCCCCCAGCAAAACAAAAACAAAATTCCACAACTCTTAGGAGAGTAATTCTCAAAAGATTGTAAACTCACTTAAAAATTCAACACTCATACCTGAAGTTATATGTTCTCAAGCTGTAAAATAGGCAAGTATGACCATTTGGGGAACTAAATGTTTTTCTGGCACCATGGTTAATTTTTTCTTATTTTGCTTTGACTCTTAATGGCTTCTTTTTGTTGCTATTGTCCAATATTAATTTTTAAAATTATTTTTATCAGCTTTTTAAGGATAAATTCAAGGAAAGTTTAACATCAATTTGGAAATTTAAGTATATTTTGGTGATTACCAAAGTTACAATAAAAGTTAAAAGCTAGATAGAAATTAAATTTAAAGAAAAAAATTGTCAAAACATTTGTCTCTTTTCCTGTCACAATAACTACACCATGTGAATTTATTTGAAACTAATTTGTAGGGCATTTCCTCCATTTAGCAATAAAGATATTACTCTGTAAGCCAGGTCTCCACAATTCAATGTGATGTATTTAGGTAAGAATTTGATTAAGAACTATGAATTTCAAACTCATGGCCAATCTTTGATTTTTGCATTCAAATGTAAATATAGCATGATTGCAAAGGATACATGCAGGAACAGTCTATTACTATCACAACCATGCCCAAACTATTAATTTTTGAATCATTTAAAAAAAATTTAATTTTAAAAATGAAGGGGAAAAAAATGTAACTTTAGCCCCAATCAACATGTTCCAAGCTTAGTTGATATGAAAAGTATCACCAAGCCACTGTGAAAGTAATAATATCTCTAATGCAGGAGTGTGCCCTTCAGAAGCAAACCAACATAGAACAGGAACCCTTCCCCCCAGAGGTCCAGTGAATTTCAGAGGCTGGCAACTCAGGTATACAACTTCAAGTGAGTATTGGCAGGAATTTATTCTTCTAGCATGAAGGGAGGTAGTAAGAAAAAGAATAATGGGTAGCACAGAGCTTTGAATGAGAGTAGGCCTGATACCTACTGGTGAGGATTTGGGAGAACCTGAGGGCAGTGGGAGAGGATTGTGTATCTGGGATTTGTGAAAAAAAGAGAGGCATGGAGGTCCAGTACCACTGTGTCAGGAGGGGAGGCTAAAACAAATCTCACCGGATCCAGAACACATGGTAGTCATCAACTGGCACATATCACATTAGTAGATGATGCCTAATTTATTGTCTTAGATACACTGAATTTTCCTTTTTTGCTAACTAAAAATTGGATAATATAAGCTTGAAACACATATATTAGGGTACAGAGTTAATTTTCTGCTACGTATGTGATATGTATGAAAAGAGATGGACTGGTGGTATAGAAAACCATAAGACTAGATAATCAAAAAACCATGTTAGATCTGATTTTGGAAATTATCAAATGACTAGTGTCAGCATCCTTAATTTGTTCTGATTCAGCTAACACAATCATTAATTGTTATTCCCTGATTATACAAATGCAGATGGTAGAGAAGTGGTCTAAGCAAATCAATACTGGATAAGGTAATTTGTCTTAAATTAAAAAACAAAAAGGTAACTTTATCAATCCTCAAAAAGCCCAAATTGTATCATTTACATACAGATGATGGAGATATGGGCCCTCACCTGGACCAGCTACCATTCAGGTTGAATAGATGTGGACCCAATTCCCTAGAGGTTTCAAGTCACGACTTAAAACATCAATTTGTCTATATAACTTAACTCTCCCAAGATTAACCCCCTTTTTTCCCAGAGACTGAATTTCCCCATTAGCTAAGCCATCCCACATATGTACCTACCCAAGTATGAAGTTTAAGAAAAAAAAACTCAAAAGGAAAATATTAGTCTCTTATTTTGACAAATGATAACTTACGCAAGATGCTCTTCAAATACCACTGCCTATGTACTTCGGAAAAGATGTCCACAAAACCGTCTCACTTTTTTTCCTACCCTTATCTATCCACTACTCCTTCCACAAACCCCTCACTCTCCAACATTCCCAAGCAGCCCTCCCCAGCCCTTCTTGCTTACGGGGATGTCCTCAAGTCAAGATGTGTCTGTCTTCTACATGTCACCCCAGCCCAAAGTATTTCTCCTCCTCAGAAAACTATAGTTTTGTGTGAGTTTTCACTCTTTGGCCACTTGTTTGCTATTTCCTATAGATATTTATCTTTTTATGCCTTGATCTTTTGCCCTGCCTGAATATCCAATGTGTCTAGGAACAGAGCTAGATGCTTTCTCGCTTGCCTCTTTGTCATCTCCCACTGTCGAGTACCAGCTCAGGCATTCTCAGTGCCTATAGTGCACTCAGAATGACACTTACTAATGAACAGGTCAGTGATCAATCAGAAATCAACAGTAACATCCTGCCTTCCAGATTCATAAATCCTAACATGCACTGTTTCCGACACACCTCATCTCTGTCCACAAGTGAGCAGGCAAAGTCAGATACAAAGACTTCTGGTCTAACTCACTGATGGTGAAAATACCATCAGCCTCTTCAGTGTGACAACCTAGATTCAACCAACATTACTTGTTGGTTCTTATATGCACCAAGCAATGACAGTGTCGGAGATAAAAGCAAAAAAGTAAAGAGTCTCTGTTTTAGAGGGGTTTCCAGGTGGGGAAGCCCCACACGTGCACACAAACAACAAAAGCCGGATGTGTCTGATCAGTGCGTGTGCGTGGATGTGTGGAGAAGGCCATCCCTAGACTCTGTAGGACCCTCAGGGTAGGCATCCCAGAAGAGAGGAGCCTCACTGAAACTTGAAGGATGCCAGGGACAAGGGTAGTGGGCATCTCAGGGAGAAGGAACAGCAGGTGCAAAGGGCCACAGATGAGGAACAGGGGGGTGTCACAGCTGAGGTGAAGGGGGAGGATATGAAGAGGAATTTCAAGAATGGACTGGAAAGAAGTAAGAACCACACCCTTAGGGGCCTTGATGACAAGCCACCCCCCTCTCAGGAGACTGATTTCCTTGAAGTGAGAGTTCATGTCTTTACATAGCTGTATCATCAGAGCCTAGCCTAATGTGTGGCACCAGTACCTCACAAAGCATATCCTCTGGGAAGCGATTCTAGACCAACTCTGGTAGAACTGGGTGCCCCTTCCTCTCTGATCCTATAACTTCTTCAGGAGAGTCTTATCTTACTGCTTGAGTGATTTGTTTACACGCTGTCGCCTCACAAAACCAACTGGTCCTGCAAGGGCAGAGGCCAGGTTTATTTACCTTAGTATTTCCAAGACTTATTTAAAACAGTGGAGACATTTCAAAGACCGTCAATTAACTTGATCGAACAAACATGCATCTATGACTAGTCCTTAGTTCAAACCTTCCTTCAAGCACTGTAGCTTAGATCCTCCTACAACCTCCTTCTGCTGCTTTGTAATAGGAATTAGGAAGAAAACACAATGATTGAAGCCACCCATGGAGTCTACATTAACACACACACACATACACACACACACACACACACAAAACCACCTCTCCCCCAAATCTGCAAACAATTCAGCACAAACATGTTGACACCCACATATGTAAAAACATCCCCACACAATCTGTCAGACTATATACCTCTAACCTCAAACAGCCTTAATTTTGTCTGCGCTAAACCCACAGCTACAAAATACTTTTCTCTTCATTCTTCTACTAAATTTTCATCTTGGGATGAAAATGTCAGTGCAATGTGACTTGATACTTTGGAAAGAAAAAAGTGCAAGAATATTAAGATGTGGTTAATTTGACCCTATAGGCTTACTTTCTCAAAGTTATTCATTTCCCAGTCACTTCATATTATGCCAATAATGCAATATTCTCATAAAATGCAAAATGTAAATTAAATTTCCATTCAGAACTTCTGGAATACCACAGGAAGCTAGTTTTCCTGCAGTTATTTTGACTGTGCAATGTGCCACAAACTAAAATGCACTAGGATTTTTTTTCTTACCATATTATACTTTTAGAATTTCTGAACCGAAGTGCTTCATGTTTAAATGTCTTAAAAAGAGGCTATTCTTAAGACTCAGAGCAGAGCAGCAACAGCCAGTTGTCCTTCTATGCTCATTCTCCCTTTTTCTATTATAAGAGAATCCCCAGATTTTAGTCATGCTCATTGCCACCTAGAATGAGAATTCTACTTCCCAGCTCCTTTGCAGTTGCATATCGACATATAACTAACTTCTGGCTGATGAGATGTGAGTGGAAGTGATAAGTGCAATTCCAAGCTGTACTTTTAAAGGTTGGGACATCCTCTCCCCTTCCCACTTTCAAAATAGTTGCATGAAAACTAGGTTGCTATAAAGCAGGCCTGGGAGTAGCCATCTTGAATTGCATGGACATGGGCGATCCCTTAAGGACAGAAACCCTTGGGATGGGGGAGGGACCAACAGGACAGAAGGAGTCTGGGCTTTTGAAAACTTCTCAGAGCACACCTGCCTCAGAGCCTGGACTTTTATGTGAAAGAGAAAAAAAATCTTCCATCTTCTTTTAAGCCTCTGTTAGCTTGGGTCTCTGTCACAAAGAGCTTCATTTATCTTCTTATTAATTCAAAGGGTAAGCAGAAAGCAATGAATGAAAATGATACATGCCCAAATGGAAAATTTGCAGTAAAAGCATTATTTCACATCTCAATTTCACTTTTTGTTTTATTCAGAAAGGTTGCCAGAACTTCTGGAAATGGAGTATCATGTTTGCAAGTATAGTTCAGTGGAAAATACATATGCGCACGCACACACACACACACACACACACACACACGACTCACAATCAGGAGACCTGGGTTCTAGTGTTTACTCTTACTATTTGCTCTTAGAAAGTTACATACTCTTTGAGTCTCACTTTCCTCCTCTGCAAAATGGGGCTAACCTCTTTTTTTTAAATTAACATCTTCATTGAAGTATAATTGCTTTAAAATGTTGTGTTAGTTTCTGCTGTGTAACAAAGTTAATCAGTTATATGTACACATATATCTCCATATCCCCTCCCTCTCACCCTCCTTATCCCACCCTATCCCACCCCTCTAGGTGGTCACAAAGCACAGAGCTGATCTCCCTGTGCTCTACAGCTGCTTCCCATTAGCTATCTATTTTACATTTGGTAGTGTATATATGTCAATGCTACTCTTTCACTTCGTCCCAGCTTACCCTTCCCCCTCGCCGTGTCAAGTCCATCCTGTACCTCTGCGTCTTTATTCCTGTCCTGCCCCTAGGTTCTTCAGAACCCCTTTTTTTTTTTTTTTAGATTCCATATATATGTGTTAGCATACGGTATTTGTTTTTCTCTTTCTGACTTACTTCACTCTGTATGACAGACTCTAGGTCCATCCACCTCACTACAAATAACTCAATTTTGTTTCTTTTTATGGCCGAGTAATATTCTATTGTATATATGTGCCACATCTTCTTTATCCATTCATCTATCAATGGACACTTAGGTTGCTTCCATGTCCTGGCTATTGTAAATAGTGTTGCAATGAACATTGTGGTACATGTCTCTTTTTGAATTATGGTTTTCTCAGGGTATATGCCCAGTAGTGGGATTGCTAGGTCATATGGTAGTTCTGTTTTTAGTTTTGTAAGGAACCTCCATACTGTTCTCCATAGTGGCTGTATCAATTTACATTCCCACCAACAGTGCAGGAGGGTTCCCTTTTCTCCAAACCCTCTCCAGCATTTATTATTTGTAGATTTTTTGATGATGGCCATTCTGACCACTGTGAGGTGATACCTCATTGTAGTTTTGATTTGCATTTCTCTAATGATTAGTGATGCTGAGAATCCTTTCATGTGTTTGTTGGCAATCTGTATATCTTCTTTGGAGAAATGTCTATTTAGGTCTTCCGTGCATTTCTGGATTGGGTTGTTTATATTGAGCTGCATGAGCTGATTGTATATTTTGGAGATTAATCCTTTGTCAGTTGCATCATTTGCAAATATTTTCTCCCATTCTGAGGGTTGCCTTTTTGTCTTGTTTATGGTTTCCTTTGCTGTGCAAAAGCTTTTAAGATTCATTAGGTCCCATTTGTTTATTTTTGTCTTTATTTCCATTTCTCTACGAGGTGGTTCAAAAAGGATCTTGCTGTGATTTATGTCATAGAGTGTTCTGCCTATGTTTTCCTCTAAGAGTTTTATAGTGTCTGGCCTTACATTTAGGACTTTAATCCATTTGGAGTTTACTTTTGTGTATGGTGTTAGGAAGTGCTCTAATTTCATTCTTTTACATGTAGCTGTTCAGTTTTCCCAGCACCGCTTATTGAAGAGGCTGTCTTTTCTCCATTGTATATTCTTGCCTCCTTTGTCAAAGATAAGGTGACCATATGTGTGTGGGTTTATCTCTGGGCTTTCTAGCCTGTTCCATTGATCTCTATTTCTGTTTTTGTGCCAGTAACATACTGTCTTTATAACTGTAGCTTTATAGTATAGTCTGAAGTTTGGGATCCTCATTCCCCCAGCTCCGTTTGTCTTTCTCAAGATTGCTTTGGCTATTTGGGGTCTTTTGTGTTTCCATACACATTGTAAAATTTTTTGTTCTAGTTCTATGAAAAATGCCATTAGTAGCTTGATAGGGATTGCACTGAATCTGTAGATTGCTTTGGGTAGTATAGTCATTTTCACAATGTTGATTCTTCCAATCCAAGAACATGGTATATCTCTCCGTTTGTACCATCTTTAATTTCTTTCATCAGTGTCTTATAATTTTCTGCATACAGGTCTTTTGTCTCCTTAGGAAGGTTTATTCCTAGATATTTTATTCTTTTTGTTGCAGTGGTAAATGGGATTGTTAATTTCTCTTTCAGATTTTTCATCGCTAGTATATAGGAATTCAAGACATTTCTGTGCATTTAATTTGTATCCTGCTACTTTACCAAATTCATTGATTAGCTCTAGTAGTTTTCTGGTAGCATCTTGAGGATTCTCTGTGTATAGGATCATGTCATCTGCAAACAGTGACAGTTTTACTTCTTCTTTTCCGATTTGGACTTTATTTCTTTTCCTTTTATTTCTTTTTCTTCTCTGATTGCTATGGTTAAAACTTCCAAAACTATGTGGAATAATAGTGGTGAGAGTGGGCAACCTTGTCTTGTTCCTGATCTTAGAGGAAATGGTTTCAGTCTTTCACCATTAAGAATGATGTTGGCTGAGGGTTTGTCATACATGGCCTTTATTATGTTGAGGTGGGTTCCCTCTATGCTCACTTTCTGGAGAGTTTTTATCATAAACGGGTGTTGAATTTTGTTGAAAGCTTTTTCTGCATCTATTGAGAACATACAGTTTTTCTCCTTCAGTTGTTAATATGGTTTATCACATTGATTGATTTACGTATATTGAAGAATCCTTGCATTTCTGGGATAAACCCCACTTGATCATGGTGTATGATCCTTTTAATGTGCTGGTGGATTCTATTTGCTAGTATTTTGTTGAGGATTTTTGCATCTATGTTCATCAGTGATATTGGTCTGTAATTTTTTTGTGTGACATCTTTGGTTTTGGTATCAGGGTGATGGTGGCCTCATAGAATGAGTTTGGGAGTGTTCCTCCCTCTGCTACATTTTGGAAGAGTTTGAGAAGGATGGGTGTTAGGTCTTCTCTAAATGTTTGATAGAATTCACCTGTGAAGCCATCTGGTCCTGGGCTTTTGTTGGTTGGAATATTTTAAATCACAGTTTCAATTTCAGTGCTTGTCTGAAATTTCAGTCTGTTCATATTTCCTATTTCTTCCTGGTTCAGTCTTGGAAGGTTGTACCTTTCTAAGAAATTGTCCATTTCTTCCAGGTTGTTCATTTTATTGGTGTAGAGTTGCCTGTAGTAGCCTCTCATGATCCTTTGTGTTCTGCAGTGTCAGTTGTTACTTCTTTTTCATTTCTAAATCTGTTGATCTGAGTCTTCTCCCTTTTTTTCCTGATGAGTTTGGCTAATGGTTTATCAATTTTGTTTATCTTCTCAGAGAACGAGCTTTTAGTTTTATTGATCTTTGCTACTGTTTCCTTCATTTCTTTTTCATTTATTTCTGATGCGATCTTCATGATTTCTTTTCTTCTGCTAACTTTGGGGTTTTTTTGTTCTTCTTTCTCTAATTGCTTTAGGTGTAAGGTTAGGTTGTTTATTTGAGATGTTTCTTGTTTCTTGAGGTAGGATTGTATTGCTATAAACTTCCCTCTTAGAACTGCTTTTGCTGCATCCCATAGGTTTTAGGTAGTTGTGTTTTCATTGTCATTTGTTTCTAGGTATTTTTTAATTTCCTCTTTGATTCCTTCAGTTATCTCTTGGTTATTTAGTAGTGTATTGTTTAGCCTCCATGTGTTTGTATTTTTTTACAGATTTTTTCCTGTAATTGGTATCTAGTCTCATGGCATTGTGGTCGGAAAAGATACTTGATACGATTTCAATTTTCTTAAATTTACCGAGGCTTGATTTGTGACCGAATTTATGCTCTATCTTGGAGAATGTTCCATGAGCACTTGAGAAGAAAGTGTATTCTGTTGTTTTGGGATGGAATGTCCTATGAATATCAATTAAGCCCATATTGTTTAAAGTGTCATTTAAAGCTTGTGTTTCTTTATTTATTTTCGTTTTGGATGACATGTCCACTGTTGAGAGTGGAATGTTCAAGTCCCATACTCTGATTGTGTTACTGTCGATTTCCCCTTTTATGGCTGTTAGCATTTGCCTTATGTATTGAGGTGCTCCTATGTTGGGTGCATAAATATTTACAATTTTTATATCTTCTTCTTGGATTGATCCCTTGATCATTATGTAGTGTCCTTCTTTGTCTCTTTTAATAGTCTTTATTTTAATGTCTATTTTGTCTGATAGGAGAATTGCTACTCCAGCTTTCTTTTGATTTCCATTTGCACGGAATACCTTTTTCCATCCCCTCACTTTCAGTCTGTATGTGTCCCTAGGTCTGAAGTGGGTCTCTTGTAGACAGCAAATATATGGGTCTGTTTTTGCATCCATTCAGCCAGTCTGTGTCATTTGGTTGGAGCATTTACTCTATTTACATTTAAGGTAATTATCAATATCTACTTTCCTATTACCATTGTCTTAACTGTTTTGGGTTTGTTATTGTAGGTCTTTTCCTTCTCTTGTGTTTCCTGCCTAGAGACGTTCCTTTATCATTTGTTGTAAAGCTGATTTTGTGTTGCTGATTTCTCTTAACTTTTGCTTGTCTGTAAAGGTTTTAAGTTCTCCGTCGAATCTGAATGAAATCCTTCCCGGGTAGAGTAATCTTGGTTGTAGGTTTTTCCCGTTCATCACTTTAAATATGTTCTACCACTGCCTTCTGGCTTGCAGAGTTTCTGCTGAAAGATCAGCTGTTAACCTTATGGGGTTTCCCTTGTAAGTTATTTGTTGCTTTTCCCTTTCTGCTTTTAATATTTTTTCTTTGAATTTAATTTTTGATAGTTTGATTAATATGTGTCTTGACATGTTTCTCCTTGGATTTATCCTGTGTGGGACTCTCTGCACTTCCTGGACTTGATTATTTCCTTTCCCATGTTAGGGAAGTTTTCAACTACAGTCTCTTCAAATATTTTCTCCGACCCTTTCTGTTTCTTTTCTTCTTCTGGGACCCCTATAATTCAAATGTTGGTGTGTTTAATGTTGTCCCAGAGGTCTCTGAGACTGTCCTCAATTCTTTTCATTCTTTTTTCTTTATTCTGCTCTGTGGCAATTATTTCCACTAGTTTATCTTCCAGGTCACTTATCCGCTCTTCTGCTTCAGTTATTCTGCTATTGATTTCTTCTAGAGTATTTTATATTTCATTTATTGTGTTGTTTATCATTGTTTGTTTGCTCTTTAGCTCTTCTAGGTCCTTGTTAAATGTTTCTTGCGTTTTCTCCATTCTGTTTCCGAGATTTTGGATCATCTTTACTATCATTACTCTGAATTCTTTTTCAGGTAGACTGCCTATTTCCTCTTCCTTTGTTTGGTCTGGTGGATTTTTACCTTGCTCCTTCATCTGCTGCATATTTCTCTGTTTTCTCATTCTGTTTAACTTACTGTGTTTGGGGTCTCCTTTTTGCAGGCTGCAGGTTTGTAGTGCCTGTTCTTTTTGGTGTGTGTCCCCAGTGGGTGAGGTTGGTTCAGTGGCTTGTGTAGGCTTCCTGGTAGTGGGGACTGGTGCCTGTGTTCTGGTGGGTGGAGCTGTATCTTGTCCTTCTGGTGGGCAGGGCCGCGTCCAGAGGTGTGTTTTGGAGTGTCTGTGAACTTAGTATGACTTTAGGCAGCCTCTCTGCTAATGGGTGGGGTTGTGTTCCTTTCTTGCTAGTTGTTTGGCATGGGGTGTCCAGCACTGGAGCTTTCTGGCCGTTGGGTGGAGCTGGGTCTTAGTGTTGAGACAGAGATCTCTGGGAGAGCTCTCACCGATTGATATTACGTGGGGCCAGGAGGTTTCTGGTGTCCAATGTCCTGGACTCGGCCCTCTCTCCTCAGAGGCTCAGGCCTGACAACCGGCCAGAGCACCAAGACCCTGACAGCCACACAGCTCAGAAGAAAGGGAAGAGAGAAAAAACAAAAAACAAAAAAAAGAAAGTAAAAAACAAACAGACAGAACCCTAGGACAAATGGTAAAAGCAAACCTATACAGATAAAATCACAAAAAGCATACACATACACACAAAAAGAGAAAAAGGGAAAAAAAAGAACATATATATATATATATATATATATATATATATATATATATATATATATGAAAGCATACACATACACACTTACAAAAAGAGAAAAAGGAAAAAAAAAGAACATATATATATATATATATATATATATATATATATATATGGAAGAGAGCAACCAAACCAATAAACAAATCCACCAATGATAATAAGCACTAAATAATATACTAAGATAAACATAAAACCAGAAACAAATGGGGCTAATCTCTTCTTTGATGTTGGCCTCACAGGACTTTTATGAAGTATGAAGAGAGATGATGGCTGGGCAAGTGCTTTGTATTATGTAAGCAAACTTATTATTAAAATATTCCCAACAAACATCCTTCTTTATGCAAGGTGGCTCATATCAACACCCAGTAGCCGGATGTACCTTCTTGGTGAACAAAAGGTCTGCAATCACTTGTTTCTAGCTAACATGGTTAGAGATCAGTGTATGGTGTTAGGAGCAGACCACCTCCTGGTGCTAGTCTTTCAGTTAATGATCAGAGATGTCACCCTAAGCCCCAACTTCTCAACTTGCACTGTGTCACTGATTAGAAACACAAGGGGTTTGGACCAAACAGCACAACTTTTTTTAATAGAAAAATAGCTTACAGTCCATGTACCACTAAATATGGTATACATCTCACCATGCCACACACCTCATGCACTAAAATATGTTCGGCTCTTTCTGTTAGATACACGTACGGCAGAATCAAATCCTGATAAGATGTCTCTATTTTCCTTCCTCACATAGATGTACATATAGCAGAAACCAAGTGAGAGAGAAAAACACAAAACATTATACACAAACAGACAATAAATGTATCTTTCCCAAGAAAACATCTTGCATGATCATCCTGAGCCAAGACTTGTGGCCCAATTCCATCAATCCTCAATCGATGATGATATTTTATAAATCCTGGGGAAACAGGCTACTGGCTAATATTTACCCAGCACTCATTATGGGCTGGCACTGCAGCACTCTAAGGGCTTCAAGGCTATTCTCTCCTTTAATCCTCTCAACAGCCCTATGAGATACATGCTATCATCCTCCCCCATTTTATAGATGAGAAACTGAGGGTAAGAGAAATTAAGCCAGTCCCCAAGTTCACCAGCTTATGAGTGGTACAGTCAAGATTTAAACCCAGGCAGGCTCACCTTGAGTCCACATGATTAACCCTTATCTCACTCTGCCTCTTATTTAAATGCCAACAATAAAAATAAATGTTCATATTCCTTTTGGAAATATTTTCTGATAAAATAAATCTTTCAACTGGAAAGAATGCCAGAACTCTTTAGAGGCACCCATACAGTAGCTGTTGTAACTTTTAAAAAATGAATAAATGAAGGAATATTATCCACTGAGACTAGAAGCCAGGGATGTGAACTACCCCTCACTCACCCCTGTCAAGTCCCACAGTCTCATCTTTAGCTCATATAATGGTACTACTCCCTACAGGACCTCTGTGTGGGGTAGGCAGGCAAAGGTGATACCACATATCAACTTTACCTGTGGTTTTCCATTTAATTCCCTTCACTTTCTCAAAAAGGCATCAGTTTAGCCTGACACAGCCCTAGATAAACCAAAATGGAAACCCCCAAGGCCAACAGAAAAGCAACGGCTTCATTCTTAACCCATACCTCCGACTGCCTGAAAGCTCTGCAGGTCCAAAGGTAGACTGAAGATGGCTCTGTGTTGGGCTATCTCCTCAAACTCCTACCTCTCTGCCACATCCTCTCCCACACCTAGCCCAGAAGCCCACAGAGGAGGATCTGGTGTGTCCTGCAGGGAGAGAGCAACACAATGGGACTGGAGAAATCAGTAAGGGGCCAGACTGCTGGGTCCAATCTGGAAGCCACTAGTCCCATGTGCCTTCCGAGCATTTGAAATGTGAGCAATCTGAATATAGATGTGCTCTAAGTGTAAAATACATGCTGGATATCAAAGACTTACTATGGGGACTTCTCTGGTGGCGTAGTGGTTAAGAATCCGCCTGCCAATGCAGGGGACACGGGTTCAATCCCTGGCCCGGGAAGATCCCACATGCCGCAGAGCAACTAAGCCCATGTGCCACAACTACTGAGCCTGCACTCTAGAGCCCACGAGCCACAACTACTGAGCCCGTGAGCCACAACTACTGAGCCCGTGAGCCACAACTACTGAAGCCCGCGCGCCTAGAGCCCGTGCTCCGCAACAAGAGAAGCCACCGCAATGAGAAGCCCACGCACCACAACGAAGAGTAGCCCCTGCTCACCGCAACTAGAGAAAGCCCACACACAGCAACGAAGACCCAACGCAGCCAAAAATAAAAATAAAAAAATAAAAAAAAAGACTTACTATGGAAAAAAATGTAAAGTAGTTCATTAATAAATGTTAATATTGATTACATGTTGAAATTATTTTAGTCTAGTATTAAAATTAATTAATTAGTATAATTAATTGCTTCTAAAATAAAGCTGCCAGGATATGTATATATAAACACACATGTGGCTTGTATTACATATTTCTATTGGACAGTCATCTTACACACCACGTGTAAGGATTTGGACATTATCCTAAGAACAATGGCAGCTACTGTGAGCTTTTAAGCAGAGGCATACCACAATCAGATTTGAATCTTTAAAATATCACCCTGGCTACAAAACGGAGAATGGGCTGCAGAGGGAAATAAGCTGATGTTGTGGCAGACTCTCTAGGAGGCTCTATAACAGTCTGGGAGAGAGAAGACTGTGGCTGGAACATGGATGGCATTGTCCCTAGCAGCAGAGAAGGAGAGAAGTGAACAAATACAAAACATAGTTAGAAAGTAATGCCAAAAAGTTATAGAAAATGATTGAATAGGGGGAAACAAAAGGTTGTGTACAGGGATGACTCCCAAGGTTCTGCTATGAATAGAGTGGGTGGGCCATTCAGTATCCACTCTCTAGTAATTGTACATCCAAGTAAAAATAGCCCATCAAGTTATCCCGGGGTCGCAGTATTCTGCCTGCACGAAGTTCTTCTGCAAGAGGCATGAATCATGGACGCTCTGAGTGCTCTGGAACTAGCGTATGCCATTCCAAAGTGCTTTCCTTCTGAAGAGCTCCCAGAACAAGTAACTCAAGATTCTGCCAAGACAAG
Source organism: Balaenoptera ricei (assembly GCF_028023285.1). Lineage (NCBI taxonomy): Eukaryota > Metazoa > Chordata > Mammalia > Artiodactyla > Balaenopteridae > Balaenoptera > Balaenoptera ricei. Next base: position 92,583,790 of record NC_082645.1, read on the forward strand.
AATCACTTTGGAAAGCTGTCGGAAACGATGATGTTTATTGCTGCTACGATCAGGAAATGGGCTGAAAGCACAGCCAATGGGATGGGCTATGGTGGAAGCTGGGTGGGGTCTTTGCTCCTATGCCCCTTCCTGGCTTCTCTCCTAGAAAATTCCAGCAGAATACTGCAGGAGAACCGACTTTGGAGTCAGATCTTGACTTCCAGTCAGCTTAGCTCCTTATTAGCTGGGTATCCCTGGGCTCTTCTAGGCCTCTATTTTTCCTCGCTGAGATGGGAAAATCACCACCCACCTTGGGAGGATTCAGGGCAGGGACACAGGTACAGCACCAGCAAGCAGCCTGATTAGCACAGTAGTGCCTCAAACCGGGGCTGAGGCCTCCCCTCCTTCAACCCACTCAACATCCGTCTCCCAAAAAGGCGCGGGCGGCAGGTGTGCGTGAACCTCCCAATCTTCATCCGTCTCACCTCTCACAGGTGAAAGCATGACACCATCTCAAGAAAAGCTGGGCTGGGTGTTTTTGGCATTAACCTCACGGAGAACCCAGCACCGAGCCAAGGCTGCCAGGACAGGGGAGGGACACTCCTTGCAGGGCCAGCATTATCATGAATAATTAAGGCAAAGCTCTGCTAATCAAAATAAATGAACAAAGGATGCCTCCGACACAGCAGCCACTTTTATTTTGGTTGTTTTAGGAGACCAGTTTTTCTCCGTTACCCCGCTCCTTCCAATTTGATCATCTTCAGAGGCCTCCCTATCAATTTGGGTAAATTAGCAAGTTTTTCCTCCATATGAAGCTGTGGCCATAAATCACAAATATGAGTGTGTGTGAAATCATATAGCATGGGGCCCAGTGTAATAATAAACACATTTATATTTTAGAACTGCTGTTTTCTCCACACTCGAGCCGGCTCACTGCCTGGGCCCCAGCGGCCAGCAGGCGCCCACACCCGCCCCGTGGGCAGCACGCTGTCTTCACGTGCCGGCCTCAGACCTGAGATCTGCCAGCTCCTCTCTGTGCCACGGCGGGCAAGGAATCATACCTGCTCACGGCCCTGTGTGCGGCGCAGCAGAGACACAAATGAGCAGGTGACCTTTCAAGCCACGCCAAAATGGGCCCTTGACCCCGAGACCTCAAAACTTTAGCGGTTTCACTGTCTGAATCAGCCAAGTGAAAAGACCCATGTTTGCACAATATGATTGTGTTTACACAAAGGTTTAACGCCTCAATAGAGCAAAAGCTGTTCAGTTAATTTTAATTATTGCTTTATTCTTCTCACAACAGATTTTTTAAAAAATGTTTAACAGTCAACTCATTGTAATTGATCCCATAAACTTTGTGCCTATGGTCCTTCTAACTCGTGCGATGACACTAGTGGGAAAGATGCATGAAAGGTTTTCCTTAGTTGAAAGGATTATTTCCAGTCCCTGTCGTTGCTTATTTAACATTCCTTGTGGAAAAGATGGACACCAAGGAAAACCACAGGAAAAACTTCAAGATCTGACTGTGGGAGGGGGGAAAAGACGCACATGGGTTAGAAAGCGTTCTAATGCTTAGCAGCAAATTCTAAGCAAACAAGAAGCTCATATCAAATGAGGATGAGGGCCCTGCCAGTTCTAATGATTTGTTACAATTATTTCTTTGGCAGGTAGAATAAATAAAAGGGGGAAGTAAATTTGAAAATATGAAGATGCACAGGAACCCAAGATCAGACAAAATTAAATCTACAGGCAAACAATCCTCAAAAAGTAGAGCCCTCAGGGTTCATGCGTGCTGTTCCTTCCACTTTCCAGGAATTTGTCTTTTGGTGTTAAAACCTTTTCTTTCTTCAGCTCTCCAGAAGACAATGCAAGTGCTTGTCACTCAGAGGTTCCTATAGATCCTTTTGGCAGAATGCTAGAAAGCAGCTATTCTTCACCACGTGCTTTTGTGAATACAGAGGGGAGATGGCTGCACACAGCAGCAGAATCTTCACCTGAGTTTGGGATCTTTGCCCACTAGGGGATTTATAATTACTGTATCGATCAAGTGTTTTTCTCCTTAAGACGTTTAACACGTCCATAAATAGCCTCCAAAAAGTGGGGCAAAAGAGGGCTAAACAGGATTACTTTTTAACTCCATAATTATCATACAAATAAAAATAAGAGCACAAATTATTTGTTCAAACTCCCCAAGCAAAGCTCTGGTATACCTAAGACAGCAACGAGTAACCTACACACCAAGATCCATCCATCCACAGCTTCTCCCACCTCTTCTCTAAGGCACTCCATTTGGATTTTCCAGTTTAGTAAGGAAAGAGGACTAAGGTGCATTCTTGTAAGGGGTCAGGAGAAGTTTTCATTTATGATTTCTCTCCATACATTTTCTAAAATATGCAAATGCGCTAGTACTGAGCTATCACTTCAAGAATCAATGCCTTGCACTTGCTGGCATCTTCAAAGCTTTCTTTCTTAAAATAGAAAAAAACAACCAAGATTAAAGATTCTTAAGTTCAATCTAAATAGAATATAGGAATAGATTAGACAAACTTTCAGTTCTCTTAGCTATTCTAAACTTGTCATACTGGATATATAACAACTCACCTGTTACTTAGCATATGTGTGAGATAAGAAGGATGGCAAACGTTAAGCCATTTATTTTGCTGAACCATAAACACAACTAAATTCATTTATATTGTTTGAATTTAGCCCCATCCCCGCAAAATAACTGATTTCCAAAGGACAAACAGAATGGGGTATGCTGTAGAGTTCATCACAGAAAAATCATTCTCAGAGCCTTAGTCTCCTCATCTCTAAAATGGGAATAATGAGAACATTTACCCCACAGGTAAGTGAGGGTTAAATCAAATGAGGTATGTAAAAGCACTTGGTGAGCTATGACAACCAATACAAGTGATATCTTATTGCTTACTTCCTTGGATAAAGCAATAATGTGTTAAGTAGCCATCCAGGCTTGGTCCCCAACTGCCTTCTCATTTCCAAAGCCAATCTGAGCAGGAATGCCTCAGCCTACCCTTTCTTTAGTACATCTGCTCTGGGGAGCTGACTAAATAACCACTGCCTCTTCAGGTCATCAAGATAAATATTACTAATTCCCTGCTGGACCTAAAACTAAGGTCCGATAACAACTGTGATCCAAAACATGGCACTTACCATGACCCCAGGAGGCCAGCCCACTAATCGCAATCTCTCCAAGTGGCAAGGGATAAGCTAATCTGTGTGAAAGACACAGATGTCACGTCCTCCCTATAGCCACATTCACATGTATGAGAGGAATAATGTCAGCAGTATTATCTCCAAACAGCAAGGACAATGCCACACAATTATAATAGCATATTGTCCATTGTATCTTGGGATGACATGTCTGACAATGTTATTTTCTATGCATGTGATTGCAGCTGAAAGGGCCAATGCATAATTCACATCTCCTGACAAAATGCTAGCATGAAGTATGTGTCCATTAGATAATGCCACTTAAAATCCTTTTACGTGAGGTAGCACCTTTCTCCCTGGGAACTCACAGTGCTTCACGGTACTTTCCTCACGATGCTGGTGTGAACCAGACAGTGAACGACAGCAAGTGCACTGAGGTAGCACATACCAGTATAATACAGTTTTCCCAATAAAAGGTCCATTTTCTGACTGAAAACATTTATTCTCAGCCTTATTTCTGCCCTAACAGTCAACTTTCTCTTTGATAATAAGGAAACAATTGTTACAATTTGGCGAGACTGCTGTACATGAGAGGACGGGTAGAAAATGATCGTCAGTGCCTGGTCAGCTGGACCCATTTCCTGGCTAAAAGCCTCTCTCCCACCTACCAGCCTGGCAGCCCATGTGATTTAAATCCCTGCCTCAGCAAAAGCTCAAATTATTACAGGTCAGGAGCCTTCAGCAAGAGGGGAGGGGATGTCGCTTGTGAGGAGCTACAATCATGAATGTTAATTCTAGAAAGCTAAGCATCGGGGAGAGGTGGAGAGATTTCCCTATATCATAAGTGGGGGGGTGGGAGAATAGAACATCTTCTAAGACCCAAAAGAAATAATACATTATACAGTAGTTATATTCTGTCAATTTTTAAAAGAGCACAAAAGGGGGCTTCCCTGGTGGCGCAGTGGTTGAGGATCTGCCTGCCAATGCAGGGGACACGGGTTCGAGCCCCGGTCTGGGAAGATCCCACATGCCGTGGAGCAACTAGGCCCGTGAGCCACAACTGCTGAGCCTGCGCGTCTGGAGCCTGTGCTCCGCAACAAGAGAGGCCGCGACAGTGAGAGGCCCGCGCACCGCGATGAAGAGTGGCCCCCGCTCGCGGCAACTAGAGAAAGCCCTCGCACAGAAACGAAGACCCAACACAGCCAAAATAAATAAATAAATAAATAATTTTTTAAAAAAAATAGCACAAAAGGAAAGGCAAGACCTGGCTGGTAGTCTTAAAAGGATGAGGAAATATTTTGCAAGTGGTGCAGAGGAACCCAAAGAGAAGGAGCGAAGGACGGCTAAGGTTGCGTTAGGCCAGGGTTTCTCAATCTCGGTCCTGTGGACGCTTGGGCCCCATGAGTCTCCTTTGTGGAGGCCGTCCTGTGCACTGTAGTGCGTTCACCAGCATTCCTGCCCTCCACGTACCAGATGCCAGTAGCAATCCCCCTCCAAGATGTGACAACCCAAAGTGTCTCCAGACATTGCCAAATGCCCCAAGGGGGAAAATGGGCCCAAGTTGAGAATCAGAGCATTAGGCAACTAATGATCTCACATTTGGGGAGTGCGACTGGGCTAAAAGGTTTACTCTCACACATAATGGGCGGCCTCTTCCGCCACTGAGAGGAGGTTCCAATACCCACCCCCACCCCGAACAGTCATGCGACTTTCATGTTCCTGCCGGCACCTCATTAGCTGCTCAAGTTCTTGGAGGGTCAGGGAAGGCCCGCCGAGTGGATCAGCTCCCGTGGTGAGTAGGCAGCCATGTGAGGTTGTGCACACAGGGTGGCCAGCTGAAGGGCGGAGGAGGGCTGAATCCAGCTCTGCTGCTCAAGTACGGGCCACATCTGCCCCACGGAAGGCGCACCTTTTTCTGATTCACACAAAAAGCATGCTATGGGTTAGCCGCAGCCCTACTGGGCAGCTAGCAGCCATCAGATTCCTCTTTTCCAGGTTCATCAACTGATGTACCTCATACAAGAGGCAGCAACATTGCGTGCAGATGAGAATTAGCAAAGCAGGTTTTTTTGTGACCGAGGAGAATCGAAAGTTTGAAGCAGCTGCATGGAACATCTCCTTTCCTCAACCCCCAAAGCATGCTTGCACTCCCACTATTGCTTTCACTAGGGAGCCATGAGAAGAATAAAGATCTGCCTGCCTGAAGAGCAGGAAGAGAAGAAGCTAGGAAGTGGGTCCCGGTGTTTGTTTATGGCTAGGGCTAATCATGACTGCTTCAGTCTTCCAAGACCTCTGCCTTGGTTTCTCAGGTCTTACCAGAGCCAGGATGCAGATACGTCCAATCCACGGATGAAGAGGAATGGACAAAAACAGCCAGGGCTTCCTTGGACTTTTCCTCCATATCCTGCTTCAGTTGACTGCAGATGACCCATAATATTTCGGAGTGATTAACAACGGTCCTTTTAATAGAGACAGCAGAGATAATACTACACCTGCTCTGTAGTTATCCTCTGATCATAAGGTTTTCTTTTGCAGTTCGATCGCTACTAACAGCTAGCTGGTTTCCTTAAGATCTATGGAACACTGCACTATTCTCTCCATCATCCTAGCCTAGTTTGAGGCCTTCTACCTATTTTAAGGATACTTTAAACAGAAATGATTCCATAGAGCCTGATCTGATCTACTAGCGGCAGGGCTGTTGCTCAGAATAGAGCTTCTCCTGCTTCACTTTCAATAGAGGAGGGTAGATCTCATTAGTATGGGAAGCCGGTACCAGCCATTAGCGTTGAGTAAGAGTTGCCTCTGCTAACTATTTCTGTGCACAGTCACACAACATGTTCTGAGTTTTCTCAATAAAACAGCTTCTTCCCAGGGGGATGAAGTTGCCTCTACAAGGGGCCTCAATTTACATATACTTTCCCAACCATTTAAAGTGAAACCTCCTTGAAGCATCATTTCACTTCTGAAGAATCTTCCTCCCCATACTTCCAGGGAGAATTTCAAAAATGATGAAATGGAAACCTCTACTTAGATAGGAAATAAAAATGATATGGAAAGTAATTACACTTTTAAAAAAAAATCACAAAACTGATTTTAGGTTTACTTTGCACCACATTTGTTTGTTTGCTATAAGGAAAGAAAAATAAGGTGTGCAAACATGCTTATTTCTATGTAAATGCAATGTATCACCAAAGAGTACTTAGGACATGCGCTCTGCACATCAGAGGAATGAAATCCATAATGGAAAGGCATGGGTCTAGAAGCTTCCCTTCACTCTTTCTTAATGAATAAAACAGTTGGGAAAATCCTATAGTTGCTTTTAGTCCATTTGATTTCTTACTTTATACTATGTATGATATCAAGAAGAACGGCTACAAAGGAATTTGGCCCATTTAAGAGATAAAGTGGTACTCTCCTTAAGATGTTAAAGATGCTGCTTTGTTACTAAGTTAGAAATGTTCATGTTTGCACAAATTCTATTAGTGCCCATATCAACTATAGATGTGTAATAATTTGCCCGTTCTTTCTTAAGATCAAATCCATCATTGAAGTAATAAGTCTTCAAACGTCTTTTTTCTTTTAAACTATATTCAAAAGGTAAGCAGAGAGAAGAAAGACTTCAAGATTCTAATGTGTTTTCATAGCTAAAGGAGTTAGTTGAGAAAGCAGGCTGAAGGGACGCAGGTGCCAGACATTGTGTAGAATTTGCACTTATGCTCCATTAATTGCCAGCATATCTTCCTTTCCCTTTTTCCTCCCCTCCCCCCATTAAATCCCTTTGGAAAACAGCAGAGCAGCAGGCCCAGACTGGTACCCAGCAGCAACACCAGGAGCAGAAGTAGCCAATTAGCCTCCAGAATACAAAGAGGGGGAAAAAAATTGATGCAGTTACCTAGCAACCAGAAAGAGCAGAAACAGCTGTGTAGCAGGCCCAGGCTGGTACCCAGGCAGAAACAGGATAGCCAATTAGCACACTGTATTTAATGCTGATGTGGTTTCCTAGTAACAGGCTGTACAAGTCTGTCTGTTGCATTTTCTCCCTCCCTTCCTCACATTTTCCTCAATCATGCACAGTATTACTATTTGCCCTAATTACTGTTTCTCCACTGCTTCAAGCAGCCATTATTTTGTCCCCAGAGAAATTGGAAGAACTCGGAAAAAAATCTTCTGTAATGACAGTATTTAGTTTCAAATTCAGATTAGCTGTAAGCCTTGAGACACTAAACAACAACAACAAAGAACGAAAAAAACAAAAAGCCAGCAAATCGCCTTCTGCCTAAATTTATAAGTAGCCTATGGTACCTTTTCTTCATGCTACTATTCACATGTGAGTGAAGCAAGAAACATTTAATAATGCATACCATCATTCTGCCATACACTATATTTTCGAATAGGTTGAATCTTCTGTGTACTTGAATTTATTCATATTGATTTTCTGATACTCTCTCCTGAACACTGGGAACATAAAATGTCTTATTACCTGTATCAGAGAAGGGAGATGTATCTTTTGTTGCTCTTTTTAAAATACTGATACTACGTTCAATAGGCTCATGACCAATGGAGAATTCGGTATGAGGAATCATTATTTCCTTTCTACAATAGAAGTTGAGTACAGGTGAAGAGTGTGTGAATACCGCAGTAAGGGGATTCAAACGCCATGTTGTAAGTTCAAAATCACAGTAATGAATTCCAGTGAGGTGATATTAAACCTCATGAACATACAAAATGAAGACAGAAAACATTTAAACATGACTATCGTGCAGCTATTCTAAAATATTTCCAACTGCACACTGCCCATCTTATATACTAGAATATGTACTGGCGTCAACCTTTTTCCTGGGTTCTAGTCATCAGGGCACATATTATATAATTTCACATTTTTAGGGAATCCTTTAGACTCCTAGAACCTGTCTCATTTTAACAGTACCTTCAATATTGGAACAATCTATCACCCTTCTGACAAAATTCCCCTGCTATGAAAACTCCAAGGGCTCCAGAAGAAGACATTAGACACCATAACACACTTCACTGGGCAACACTCTTCCATGAAGGAAAAGGACTTTCTCCATTGAGGATGGCTTCTGGCTTCCTGCCCACAACAAAAGGATTGATGCCTTTTGTCAACTTTAGCTCACCTCGTGGAATGGTTGAAACTATTGTATCCCAACAGATTTGGGATTTTTAAAATTTTTATATTGTTTGCTTGAAAACAGTATGCATAATACCGTTTTACTTTACTGAATTCCGTAAATTAAATGTCAATTACAGTAATGGAAAGAGGATACATTCTGAAGACAAAAACAACAAAAGAAGTCTAAAGTATATGCTTGCTGACACCAGATGAGTGGCTTATCATATAAAATGAGTTTTAAATTGTAAGTGCATTTTTATTTTGCAAATAAAATAAAAGGAGTCTAACCTGACTGCAGGTAACTTTTGAAGGGAAGAAAGGAAAAGATGCAAAGTCCAAAAAGGAAGAAAGTCTGCCAAGTACGCCTGGTTTAAGACAAAGCTGGACCTAGGATCCATAAGGAATTAGTAATGGGGCGCCATGGTCTTCCATCCCCCAAAACTTATTGGCTTCCATCCTGGGTCAGTCCCCAACTCACCTACCTCAATAAGCACAGATAATAAAGGAGGAGGCAAGGTGAACATAAATATGGGACAGACCACAGAAAGTATATTCTCTCTGCAGACACCCTTAAATAATTTAAGTAGGTTGACTTGCATTATATAAGCTAGTCAGGTCCTAACACTGGCAACCAAATATGGAGACACTGCAGGAATGGGGGGTGACTCTGTCACTGGTTGGCCAAATAGCCAGCACATTAAAAAGTCACTAACTTTTGTTTATTTTGAATGGTCTTCCTTCTATTAACGTTTAGCTTAATAACTGTCCTGTCAGTATATTACTTTAAAAAATGGCTGAAAAGAGGTTACTCTTAGAAAATGTAGAAAATCCAGTAGCAGGGGAAGGGGGAAGAGTGGGAGCTGCAGAATGCTGCTCCAGCTTCCGACGCGCCCCCATCTTGACTCCCTGCTTGCTTGCAGATTCCTGAAATTCCATTAAGTCTCCTATAATTGAAGATTCAAAACATAATAAAAGATTTCAGTGTTTTATACTGGTTGATGGATATGTCATCCACCAATCAATAGTGTACCAGATCCTTCCTGATGTAAGGGAGGGTAAAGGAAGGCTAAAAAAGGCAGGAAGTGACTCAGTATAGGAAAGCATCAAGTATAAGATTCTTTGGTGAGGCATGAAGAAGGAAGGAACTGAGATTTTTAGAAAACAAATTTGCCGCCATCCAGATCGCCTCCATTAGACTGGGGACAAATTGAAACTGCCTGGTTCAAAGGGTCACGCTCTCTCCATTTGGTACCTGATAGCCTGGCTCTGAGTCCCATTACACATATATCCATAGTAGGCTGGATTCCCAAAGAGTTCCATTTGCTTACCAGAATTAACCTCTTTATATGAAAAGTTTGTTTCCTCATGATCCATATTCAAGGTTTCAACTACAATTTCTACAAAATTCAAACTGAATATTTTTCAAAGAAAGGCACATCATTTTACAAATACTTTTTCATCTGTCCTTGTATTTCAACTAATTTTTTCAAAAGGATTATTCCAAAGCTTAAAAAAAAAAAGGTTTTGGTTTTGGTTTTATTACACATGACTTTCTTGAACTCCCCTTTGTTTCCTGATTCTAACAGAATCACTCCATTACTGTTTCAACTTCAGGAGACATAAAAAAACTATTGCCTACCACCAATTAATTCTTACAATATTATCTTTGCCTGCACTCTTTACAAAGCTCCGTTTAGGGGCTTCCCTGGTGGTGCAGTGGTTGAGAATCTGCCTGCCAATGCAAGGGACACGGGTTCGAGCCCTGGTCTGGGAACATCCCACATGCCGCGGAGCAACTAGGCCCGTGAGCCACAACTACTGAGCCTGCGCGTCTGGAGCCTGTGCTCCGCAACAAGAGAGGCCGCGACAGTGAGAGGCCCGCGCACCGCGATGAAGAGTGGCCCCCGCTCGCCGCAACTAGAGAAAGCCCACGCACAGAAACGAAGACCCAACACAGCCAAAAATAAATAAATAAATAAATTTTTTTTAAAAAAAGCTCCGTTTAACTTTCCTCCAACCTCCCAATATAATATATACAGGATAACCATAATGATCATGGTTATTAATATTCTTACTGTATTAGAAACAGCATCTATACATTAATTATTTATTAAAGGGAACAGTTTTTTTCAGGTTCACACTTGGCCTTCCCAATGCCATTCCTTCATTTGCACAGACTTCTCATGACCCTCTTTTCCTCTTTAGCAAACAGAGCTGGCCTAACCTTTAAATCTTAGAATTTATAAAATTCGATTACTTCCACTGCCTTTTCTGAAATGAGATTCCTCTTTTCTTTTCCCTCTTCCTCCCTCCCATCCCCAATCCATGCTCTATTCTCTTTTGAAATCAGGTTCTAAATATAATGGCTTTATGAAACCATATTTCAGGCCTTTGCATCAAAAAATGAGGTTCTCAGAGGTGGGGGAAGGAACAGTATCTAGTATAGTGGGTGTTCAATAAATATTGTTTATGGTGAAATACTTTTTAATTTCATGGTTTTTTCTTTCTCCTCAATTCTTATTTTAACATATTTATTTACTTTGTGACTACCAATTATCCATTAAAAGGACATCTGGAATAGGCATCCCACAAAGCCTATAGTTATTACCATATTATAATAATAAAATAAATGTGTTTGCTGTGTATATGCTGAGTTTAAGCCATTCTACTCAATATATGTTTACCTAAATTTATCTTCATAAATGTTAAGAGCTAGCATATTGCTAAATTATCATGTGGGGAAGCTCTAAGATTTTCCTGAATCATAAAATTCTCCCATCAATTGTTTTTCACCACCTCATTCACGCCCCTTCTTTCGAACTCTTTCTCTTAAGCCCCTGAATATGCTAAATCCAAACTATCAAACCCTCCTATTAAACTCTCTCCACCCTGTGAACTGAACAGTTAACCCTTATGCTAGTTTCCATCCCATAAGAGGGGTTTAATGAGTTTCTGCCTCAACACATGGATAAACTTCATTAGCAGCCATGTGTCTCAGCATATTAAAGGCCCTTTAATGTCTTAAAATTGCCCTATTTCAGTTGCTATTGTATAAATTCAAAGAATTCTTATCTATGGCGCTGAGGAGGTTGAAAGTGGTCGATGGGCCCCCTACAGTTCCAGACTGAGGTATTTAATTTCATCCTGCTGATACGCCTGACCTTGAATTAGGGTTTCTATTTTATATAAATTAGTGTATTATCACATTGGCATCATTTTAAAAGATGAACAGCATCAATAAAAAACACCCTTTCCAGAAAGAGAAGAGTGACTTCGTATCTCTGAATCATCCATGCTGCTTCTGACCACTGACAGGAGCCCTGATCTCATTTAATGCCCTGTCTTCCTTTAGAACTCCTTATCTGACCGGCTCTTCCCTTCTTAACTGCTGGTCATTTCTGTGGCACAGCACCTGACATCTACGGGCACTTAATACCTGTTTGTAGAATGACTGAATGAACAAAGTAAATAAGACTACTACTAAATTCTACTAAATAGAATGCAAGCCTAAGGGACATGGTACAAATTTTAATACTGCCAGTGGCAGGTTGTATATCCTGGACTAAGGCATTTTTACAGTTTTGGTCCTCAGTTTCCACTATATGTGATAATGCTTGATTTTATTATTTCATATGGATAGAGTATTAACATTTGTCATTTTAGTGAGTGAATTGGGAATGTTATAAGAAAGTCTCTCTTTAATTTTAAAGTAAAAAAAAAAAACGGTTTAATAATAATGACCATAATAATAGTAACTATTGCAGTAACAATAATGGGACTGGAAACGGAAGATCATTCCTTTGTAATTTCCTTGTTCTGGCTCTTAGTCACTTGATGAGGCAGTATGTTTAAGGATTCTCCCAGTTCTTACCTATTTAGAAGACACTTAAAGTAGTTTTCATTGTCAATTTGTATTTAAACTATAAGCTTCTCATTTCCTCTGAATAATGGGTTATGAAGAAAAATATCTGTATGACTTCTTTTCCCCTCATGAGTTAGCACAGAAGTTAAGAGCTCGGACTGCAGCAATACTGTTTGATTTGAATCTTGGCCCAGCCATCTAGGACCTCTGTGACACTGGACGAGTTACTTGACCTCTCCTGGTCTCATTTTTCTCCTCTGTGAAATAAGAATAGCACCTGTGTCATTAGATTAATATGGCTTAAAGGGTTATATTTGTAAAAGATTTGTTAAAAAAAAAGACAACAGGCCCAAAATGGAGTCATTTGTCCTAAGCCCCACATCATCAAACCAAGACTTAATACCTAACTTAACTATAGTTTTAGCCTCCCCCAAGAATGAAATCTTAAACAAGTCAATCTGGAATTACCTGGTCAGCACTAGTGAGGTAATCTGCCTGAGAGACCCCTGCCATCCCCCCTAAAGGAAGATGATCTTGCCAAAAACAGCTCTGTGCTGGTATAACTTCCTTGTCCTGCCACCTTCTGCCTATAAAAGTCTTACATTTTGTACAGCTCTTCAGAGCTCCTTGCTATTTGCCAGATGGGATGCTGCCCATTTCTTGAATCATTGAATAAAGCCAGTAAGATCGTTAAAATTTACTCAGTTGAATTTTGTTTTTTAACAGATTTGGAGGCAGTGGTGGGATCCAAAGGAAACTTCTGATGGCTTCAGAGGTAACAAGAAACACAGGCACTGGTACCTGTAAACCCTTTGAGTTCTTTGTCTTTCTCATTATTTTCAAGGGCTGTGGGTAAGTTCCTCTCAGCTCTGAGTTCTGCTCTCTTTGCATTGAGCTCCTGATCCAATTGGCTTTCCAGTGCAGGGTTCATGGGCCAGTCTGGTATGACAGGAGGCTCTAACCGAGTGCCAATCCTTAGCCCTTGGTTAGACCACGGTCCCAGTCCAGGGCTTAGTGGGTAAGCGTGAGCTGGCAGATGGTCCCACCTGGAACCCAAGTCCCTAGCCCTTGGTTAGTCCACAATCCCCATTTATTAGGGACTGTTAGTTTAGTCTGTATCTCCTCATTGGGAACAGCTGGTGGTGTCCACCTAGCGCCTTCTCTTGGCCAGTATGCAGTAACATCTCTTTGGTTACTGCTGGTATGTTAGTGTGCATATGAGGTAACGACTATTGCTAATGGGAATCTCAGAAGACAAAAGTCACAAAATTGATGGGTGTGGTGGAGCACTTAAAAGCTGTTAGATCGCTTGTCACCTAACTCAAAAGACTCCTGTGTTAGGATAAATTGGTCACAAAACAGGTTAGATTGACACCAGGTCACCTGCCAATCCCAAGAAAATTTCCACACAACAAGGTATGCTGTAAAACACCACACAATCCCCAACCCAGTGCCACATCCCTCTTGGGTATTAATGTTGGCTCCGAGAGACCCAAGGCTTAGCTAAAAAAAATTGGGATCCTTATGTTTCAAAGAACTGAGTACACTACCTCTGGCACACCTGCTTATTTTATGTCTAAGAACTATGGTCCCGGAAGCTATAAATATCTTAACAACAATGGCAAAACCTTACTAAAGACAACCTAGAATTACAACGGCCGTTATAGGGAATGTTCCAATTAGACATGATCATTTAAGAAAGCGTGCCTTAAAACAAGGGTTCCCAAATCAAACAAACAGAATGGGATACCTACTGTAATTGGCATGCAGAGGCTCCAAAAGGCTCCAAAGTTCCAAGATACCTTCACTGAAAGATTTGTTATAAAAGGCTAATGAAAAGACTCAAGAGGTAACTAAAACCAAGGACCATATGAGGGACACAGCTCCGACTGCTCCCCTCTACCCTCCTTTACTGGAGCATTCATTCTACTGTCTTCTGTCTGAACTGTCTTTCCATTCTGAAGAGACTACAGGACTGTGAACAAGTCTGCCAAGTTAGTGGCCATACAGACACCCCCATATCTACCCTCAAAGGAAGGTCCCCAAATGCACCCCTCCCAGAGTTGAGAGGACTCTGAGGGATTTTCTGGTAAACTGCTACATTACTTCCTTAAACAGCCAAGGAAAAATAAAATTAAAATTAATGGAAAAACCTTGTCAAATTCTGGTAGATACTACAGCCTGCAGATGGGATCCTGGGAAACTGGCAGAAGCCAGCGAAGAGTGAGAGTTCTTAGCAGAGGGAGCTCTCCCGAATTTCTGTCTGTTATGCCCAGTTGGGAGAGGAAAATAAAATTTCACATTGCCCTTTCCTTTCTAAATCCAGATCCACTGGTTATTGATCCTTTCTCTCCCAAGGACAGCTGTTACCTTCTTGTTTGTCTTATTTTACGTCCTGAGAACTTGGCTTGTCAATTTGAGGGCCTCAAGATATGACTGGGCAGAAATGTAGGTTATATCCCATGTGCTGCTAGATATGGCTGGACAGAAATGTGGGCTAGACTCCATTTGCAGCTTGGGTATACAGCCAGCCCTCAGGGGAATTGTCTAAGTCTTTATTTTTTTCTTTCTTTCTCCTTTTGACTATCTTTGGGAGTGGCTCTGGATCTTGGGAGGGTAATAACTTTTGCACCCTCTTTGGGGACACCTCTTGAGTCCATAGGATTGTTCAATACTGCCAGTATTTTTTATTTCATCTTATTTATTTATATTTATTGCGTGTTTCAGCTGAAAACTGACAAGATATTTGAAAGCATTTTTTAAGTAGCTCTGTGATCAGAAGTTGGCCAAACTGGAAGCTGATATTCAGAGCCTGATAGAAAAAAATTTTTAAACCTTCTCCCCTAAGAGAAATGAAACTATGTACCCAGGAGGAAAAAAATAAAACAAAAAACATTCTGATGCCTTTGTGGAAGGATTTACTAAAACATTCCGAAGGCAAACAGCTCTAAATCCAGAACATAAATTTTCATTTCCATCTTAGTTGGAAATCCTCTCCCCAGTATAAAAAAGCAAATTGAAGATAATGTGGTTGAATAAGCAAATCAACCCCTTGATAATCATTTAGGCTACAATCCACTTCTTTGAGAAATTAAAAGCAACTGCCCCTATCTTACAAATTTTTGCAAAACCAGAAATGCAGCTCTAGAAACAATTCGAAGCCCAATCCCCAAACCTCCCCTATTCATCTCAAAAGACTTGTAGGTATTGTAAAAATTCTGGCCTTATGAAACAAGAGTCCTTCTTGGAAGAACTTGCATTCTTTTCCTGTGCCTTTGAGATGTAAATGTTCTACCAGGTCATCTCCAGGAAATCGTATCTAGGCCATATCTCTTTGAAATGCAAACTCCAGGGAGGTAATTCTTATCAAAGGGAAAAAAGGGGGGTAGGGAGTTATTTGGAACTAAGATAAATGAAAAATGTTAAGTGTCTTCTTCACAAATATTAGTGAAAAGCTTTAGCCATCTGAGCCTTAACTTATTCCGTCTGCCAAACACACAATTTTGATCCAACTTATTTTATATAACTAGTGAGTTTTGTATTACTGTACCTAATTCATGGCTAAAATTTGAGAATGGAAGCTTTAAGGTCTCTGAGTCTGTCTGTATGTTTATGTGTGTCTATATACACAGTTGACACTTGAACCACAAAGATTTGAACTGCTTGGATCCACTTGTTTGCAGGTTTTTCCCAACAGTCAGTATTTCAGTACTATATGATCTGCAGTTGGTTGAATCCGCAGATATAGAGGAACCATGCATACAGAGGGCGGACGATGAGTTACACACAGATTTTCCACTATGCAGAGGGCTGGCACCCCTGAACCCCACATTGTTCAAGGGTCAACTGTATATGTGTTGTAGATGTGTGGTATTTTCTACCTCTGGATGGTATTGCTAAAATTAATTTGTAAACGGCTCCATTTAATTGGTTTAAAAACAAATGTTATATAAATTGAACATAGTCTCAAAAATATGAAAACTAACTCAAATGTTTTTCAAGTTCACATGACCTAGGATAATCTTCAGTAAATAAAAGCTAGTTTAAGTTTGTTGGCTTAATTAAAATAGATATGTCTTTAGAGTTATCAACATTGAAAATAATGCAGACATACAACTTTTACTCTACCTGGGTTTACTAGTCAAATAAGTTCATGTTATCTCCGTTACAAAATTTTTCAGCAAGAAAAATAACTTGGTATGATAAAATTTTCATGAGTAATCTAAACATAACTGTTAAGAACAAGTGATTTAAGTAGATGTAAGTGGGTAAGCGCTTCCACTTTCCAGCAATAACTATGGTTTATGGTATATCTACTTAAATAGTTTCCCCAATCTTTTTGGTAACTTGAAACCTTAGAGCTTTGCTAAGTTAAATTAAATGATGAATAGTCACTGACTATCTAGATCATTTCCATTTAAATACTGGAACATTAGTCCTGAACATAGGTTTATCTACTTTTAGCTTCTTATTACTGAGAAACTTGGGTTTATTAGTAGACATGGGGTTTTTTGCCACATTGGAAAATTTATTATGAGAAAGAACATACTTCTAGAAATTATGAAATGTATTTATAAATCTGCCAATCCACAGAATGCCCATATAAGAGACAGTCCACAATTTCTTACATCTTAGTTTTCACTATGAATTAAGGATGTATTCCTTATTTTCAATATTATCAATATATGTAATTAAAACTACTTAGAAAAAAATAAGGGTGAAGGAAAACAACTGTGTATGAAAAGTAGGTAAGGAAAGTAAAATGACTGATTGTTCCAAAATGAGAAAGAGAAAAAAAAAATAGGACAAAATTGTAGAAAGTTTGTGGAAAAGGAACCTTGGGAAACAAATTTTATGTGTAGTCAGGCTGGCTAAGATTAGAATGAATTTATTTAAGTTTAAAAAAAATGAGTTTTAATATCAAAAGTACACTGGTACAAAATTAGAATTTGGTTTTCTCTGTTAAAATTACAAGGCTTTACTGGACTTTTAGTCTGCTTTTGATAACGGATTGTGAAATTTTCTTTATTTTTTAAGTAATCTGCCTGGACAGTGAAGATTTTGTGTCTTACCACAGTAACTTACCGTGCTTCACACTGTCTTTATCAGGTCTTTGATTGCTTGAGAAAACCCAATCTTCTCAATATTAAAAGAGCTAAGTTTTGCTTACAACTATGTAACCTTCTGTATTTGCCTTTAACAATATCTACTGTCACTATTAAATGGATATTTTTGACACACTTCCCCCCAAATCAAATTCTAAGTGAAGTTTTTTGACTTCAAACTTTCTTTGGGATTTTCCAGAGGGCCCCTGGAACATCTCAAGAGATTTGTTCTCTCTCCTCATAAAAAGAAAGATGTTAAACTAAATAGGCTTATTTGATACATTAAATTAAATGAGAAGCATTGTCAAATAGGTAACAATAAGTCTTCTCTATTTCGTATTTGTATATGTTATAAGTGTTCCAGAAATCGTATGAAATTCCTGGAAATCTTAAATGTTCTGGTAAAATGTTATCAGTCGTAATTCCAGTTACTATCTTAAAATGTATATCACAGAAATAAATACACTTCCTTAGCAAATGAGTTCTCATCAGATCTTAACAGTGGGCATTTTAAAGTCTTTTATAATTTACAGGCAGTTATTGTTTTACTCTGATATTTTTGCAAAAGTGAGACTCATGGAAAGGACCTTACCAAGTGCTCCTGACCACTGACACTGCTGCAAAACTAGAAGGCACTGAACCTTGGGTACATATCTCACAGCTGAAGAAGGCTCTACCTGACATCTGCTCCTGGGCAAACTCTGGAGACCTGCAAATCAAACTAACTAGGAAGAGAAGTAGCTGACATCAGTATAGACTGCTTCCACCCAAGATGCTGAATCAAGACTTCATACTTTAAGCATTAAAAACCCTTTCTTCTTCTCTTTCTTTCCTTTACTGTGGCATTGGCCTGGAACGACAACACCATCATATCTCCCAGGCCATTACCAAGGGGGATAACCTTTTAGACTGCTGGATTTGCCATTAAAAACTCCAACCTGTCCATAATGCTAGAGACCCCCTGGTCCTTCCTGCGACCAATTTTTCTTCTATTCCTAATGTCCTGTAAACTACAGTTGAAGCCCCCTTAGAAGTCACTTAGAGGGTCTAACTTTTACGGCCAGGACATTCAGTGCCTTGTTTTTACTTTTCTCTGATTATAGCTGTACTTGCCCAACTAGACACAACACCTAGACAAACCATAGTATATTCGCACCCTCACATCCTTATGATTATCTAAATCAGATCTTACCCCAATCATGAGAAGATCTTACCAGCAGCACCCATTTCTTCAAGGAGTTTAGAACAACTTTTTATTTGGGGCGAGGAGATTTACTTTCCAAATGCACTGAAAAACTAACTGACCCCTGGCTTGAATGGGCAAGTGCAACGATCCCTGCAAATGAATCCGTTAACAGTGCCACATTCATGGGAATGGTTTGTGCCCTGACATGATTAATCTTTGTCTGTGGTGATTATCATTCTCCTTGGGCTTATGCATGCCTAGATGGCTGGTACATAACCAGGCAATGCCTCTTAGGTTATCTAACTGTGCCCCTAACCATCCACAATCAAACTGAGGCACCTCATTGGTCAACTCCCCTGATTTACATTGTCAAGTTAGAAGGGACCTATCAGAAGGCTTCAGGACTCAGGGTTCGCTTCCTTTGGCAGGCACCTACTTCCCTGGTTAGGAGTGAGTACAAGTGAGACTATGATCAGGAACCTTCCTTAACTCTTGAAAGTACTGCAGAATCCACTGCTAAAGCAACAGCTGCCCAAGAAAATTCCTTAGACTCTCTGACCAAGGTTGTTCTTGATAATGGGATAGCCCTTGATTATCTTTTAGCTGAACAATAAGGTGTCTGTGCTGCGTCCAATACCACTTTCTGCACTTGGATTAACACTTCTGGGGAAGCTGAAACTCAGCTACATAAAATCACTGAATAAACCACTTGGCTTTAAAAAGTGACTCCTTCAACGAGGTCTTCCTTGACGTATTTGATTTTGATTGGTTTGGGTCTTGGGGAGCATGGCTCTGAAGTACACTCCAGATACTGGGAATTGTCTTGCTTACAATAATCATAGTAGTCTTCCTGGTGCACTTTAAATGCACGTTTAAGTGCATGTTCATGGCCACTAACCACCAAGCAAGTAATACCCTAAGACTGAAATGTCAGAAAAGGGATGAAGAGAATGACCAACTTAAAAAGTGTGAACCTTAAGTCATGACCTGTGAATAGCACACAGAGAATCAGCAAAAACTGTGAGATCTTCAGAGCAGTAGCTGGGAGTGGCATTAATGCGTTAAATTTTGATCACATCTCTCAGGCTGAGTCGGATCAGAAGGGCAGAATTGTTAAAAAAAAGAGACAACTGGCCCAAAATGGAGTCACTTGTGCTAAGCCCCACTTCACCAAACTGAAACTTACAATTTTAATATAGGTTCACCCGCCCCAAGAATGGAATCTTAAACCAGTCAATCTGGAATTACCTGATCAGCACTAGTGAGGTAATTTGCCTGATAGACCCCTGTCATCCCCTAAAGGAAGGTGACCTTGCCACAAACAATCAGCTCTTTGCCGGTACAACTTCCTTGTCCAGCCCCCTTCTGTCTATAAAAGTCTTTTGTTTTGTATAGTGCTTCAGAGCTCCTTTCTATCTGTTAGATGAGATGCTGCCCAATTCATGAACCACTGAATAAAGCCAGTAAGATCTTTAAAATGTACTCAATTGAATTTTGTTTCTTAATACTCTGAACAATACCTGGCATATAGCAAGTGTTTTTAAGTATTTGTTGAATAAGTAAAATAAATTATATTTCAAACTTTAAAGAACTTTCATTATATGTATAAAATAAGCACTTTTGTTTGCCTCTTAAATACTACACTCATCTTTTTGTTTGTAATGTTTTTACCCACCTTTCCATTTAAAAACAATTTCCCTAAATCCTAATTAAACTTAGAGATTGTGCCACATCTTGATTCACTATGACCACCCCAAAGCAGATATAAAATGCTAAGTAAATTGCACGTTCGTTTTATCTTTTCACTTAGAAAGCATACTTTTATATTTTTCAGTGCAAAATCTAGAATGTCCTATCACCACCCATGGATTAGGCTAAAGCAACCCCAGTCTATAGAGAGTTCTCCAAGTGGCACAAGAGAGGACGTGGCCTCTTTTCTCCCTCCTCTGTGACGAACAACCAAAGATTCCATTGCTGGCCTTTGTCCGGACTTTACCAACCTGACTCATCTTAATAGTGTAAATGTGGACATGCTTTTATATGAATTTCCATATTAGAAAAGTCTGCTCACTTAACACAAAGCACCATTTCAATCACAGACTTTCTTCCTTTCCTACTCAGTAGTGATCGAGAAGAAATGTAGAATATTATTCTTTCTCATTTTGAATAGAAACTACTAACATTTTAACAAATTGATTTTTGCTGAAAATAAGCATAATAAAGTGGGGTTTTTTTTTTAAATTGAAAGTGAGGGATTCCCCTGCGTCAAAATATAAGAATTATTTAGCTGTCTCCAAGAAGATGAATAAAACTATGAACATAATGGTTGACTTATTGAGAAAGAAAAATATATTATACAAAGACCAGAAAACAGAGTGGGAGAGAAAGGTCTGTAATGGCTTGGCTGCTAAAGGACATTTTTACGCTCATGCCAGCACTAAGTGCTCTTCCCAATGAATAAACCATATGTCCATTTTTATATGCTTCCTTTCACTAAGATTCTGCTACTTCACAATATTCCTTTTGTCCCAGTCCCTGCCTCATCTTCTGCCACCCCCAGCCTGGCTCCCCCATCCCTCACTTCACCTCCTTGGGCAACCAGTATTTGTGCCCTAGCTACCAACTTGAACATCTGCTACCTGAAAAAAAGAAAAACCACCTCATTGCCTAACATCCTCCAGGGCAAAAAGTTTGAAGGATTCAGCGTCCTCAAAAAACAGCCACAGAAGGGAAAAAAAAAAAAAGAAGAGGAAGAAGAAGCATATCTTTTCCAGCTCAGTAAATCCTATCTGTATAACGATTAAATGAATAACACTTTTAAAAATTCTTCAATGCAAGGAAATCCATGTTACCAACAAAGTATTGTCTTTCTTTATGCATAGACAGAGACCCACACATTTTATTTCACATTTGCAAGTGTGTCTCTTTTTCAACATATTACCATGTAGAAGAGATAGATCATATATATAACTCTAGAGAACAAAATGCCAATATTTCCCATCTTTCTCCTGGATGGTTTTCTCTCTCTCTCTCTCTCTCTCTCTCTCTCTCTCTCTCTCTCTCTTTTTATGTCCGAAAACACTTCCCCAGCTGATGGATAAGAAAATATTTTCACTGAATTAAAGTGAGCCCTGTGTTAAAACAGCTTGCCTGAATCCAACCAGAGTCCATTTTTTTAAACTTCATTTCAACATTTGGTCAGCGGCTCTCCCTACTCCGTTCACTTCTAGCAGCAGACTCGTCTCCAACCTGAATTCCCATCACCCTATACCTTGGCCCTCAAGCTTTTTACTAGTCTACTTCCTTGATATGTTTGCACTTAATTTGATTCCATCCTTCATGCTTTTTTCATTATTCTTAGTTCATCCACACCACATAAATTATCACTTTTGTTTTTTTCAGTTCCCCATGTGCCCCCTTCACACCAGTTCCAAATAAATACTTCTGATTCTCATCCATTTCATCCAAATTAATTCAGATTCCCTCTCCTCATCCCCCATCTCCACTTTTACCTCCCCTCCTGTCTGTTTCTCTTTCTTATAGCACCTACTTTTCCCTCCATGCTTGTCTCTGCAGAAGGTTTTACCGGCAAAATGCTTCTGGAGGGTGCGAGGCCATTGCTTCATGTGTTGTTTTAGGAAAGTCATGCTCTACATTACTGCCAACTTCAACAGACCAATGCCTGCATGTCCAATTTCACCCTCCATGAATAATGTCCTTGTATCATCACCCCTACCCTGAAATTATGGAAGTGAGGAAAGAAAAGCTTCTTGTTTTTTGGTGGCATTTAACTTTAAGTGGTTTATTTCTAGTTTACATAAAGCTGTTTTTGCACAAAATCACTGCTAATCAATATCATCGGCAATAGTCACAACTACAACCAACCCTATTACTATCCTTAATGAGCTCTTACCATCTGCCAAGTATTTTACATATGTTTACTCATTTAATCTTCAAAACAATCTAGGAGGTAAATTATCCCTATTTTACAGGTGAGGAAACTGAGGCTCAGGGAAGATACATCATGTATCCAGGTCATAAATCTAGGAAGTTGTAGAGCCAGAATTCAAACCCAAGTCTCCCCGACTGCAAAGCCCTGCTCTTAACCACTCTGCAGTACTGCCTTTCTAATAATGCATGGTGCCTTCTTGGGTAAATTCCCCACGGGGAGGAGTCTTTCCACTTTAATCCACTATAAGGCAAGGGGTTGCAGGTGCTGGGAAACATAATGAGCTCCACCTTGATAATCACTCTGAACAGAAAATGCCCAAAAAACAAAGCACAAAATACGCATCACGCCTCAGAGTTATCCTTCTAACACATCCACTGGAAAGAGGGGAGAGGGAAAAGAAGAAAATGCCCTGGACTCACCCCCAAAAAAGACTCTCTGCTTCCCCAGAGCCGTCCAGTCTCCATACTAGGCGGGACATTGCCTGTCTCACGTCAGTAATGAAAAAATGCGCTCATAAGCATGAATCCCACACCCCCAACAAAGCTCAGCCTTCTTGCCGCATCCTGCCTTCTCTGGTTTCCTGCGGGGAACAGGAGATGAGTCATGGCTGGAGCCTGGGAGCACTGCAATGTCTTCTCGTTACTTTACTCACTGACTTGAGAAAGAAAGACATATAAATAAAAATGACCTCCAGGACAATATCAGAGAGAGGGGAAAAAAAGCTGAAAATAGCAGGAAGCTTTCGCCTTGATGTATGTGGACTGAAGGACTTGAACCCAATCTCCAGTGGGAACCCTGAGTGGCACCCGAACCTGAGCCACGGGTTCAAAAGTTACCTTAGGGGACCTTCCCATGAACCAAGTGAGGGCACAAGGGAAAGTCAGTTCGGAATTAGAGGAGAGCATGCCTAAGTCCTGTGGTGTGAGGAAGCAATGTCCACGCTCATCCTCCCGTGGGAGTACCTTCCAGGTTCACGGTGGTGATGGCTTCTAGTCACACATTATGCACTCCTACCTCAGGGAAGCTCCTCTGTCCTGCACAAAGACATTTCGCAGACCCCCTCCCCCCAGAACATTAAAGCTGAGAGGGGCCTTAAGATCCGGATTGTTTGGCAGATGTGGAAAATGAGGCCGCCAGTGAGGTAAAGTGATGTGCTCAAGGTCACAAAGCTAGTTAGTAATAGCATTAGAATAGAACCCAGGTTTTCCTGATTTTCCAGCCAATGAACTTTGCACTGTACACTTCCTTGGTGACACAGTCCACAAACCACCACAGAGTACCTGGAAGACAAGCAGTGAGCCCGAAAAGAACTTTCACCAACACATCTCCCAGCCTAGATCCAATCACCTATTTCTCCCTGACAACACTCTGATTCTGCTGTTTATACTTTCGGAGCTTTTCCCTGTCCAGCTTGTACTGTGCATGCAGTATGCAAAAACCATACCAGCAATACACTGTCAGGGACTCATTAAAAAACCCCCAATGACAGTAATTGCTCCTACGATGCTAACCCCAAGAAGAGACACCAGCCCTAAGCTTCCAACTCAAACCAGAGAACAAAGACCAGATTCAAGGAAAATGCTAATCTCACTCTTTTCTCTGCAAACCCCACTCTTCCAAATTATCCCATCACTCCCAAGATCAACATGATTCCTGGGAGTCACCACAGAAGTCCTGAGGAAAATATACAGTCCCCGCCGGTCCCCAGCGCCCTTACCACACACATAGCAATGTAATCACTTTAGCAACTTCTCAGTAACAAGCTCATTAAAAAGCAATTCTGCCATCTCTCCATTAAAGCATGCGCCAGAGAACAATGCAAAAGAGGAGATGCCAATTAATTATAGAATGATCACCTCTAATGAACTCTGAAACCCTCCTGCTGTTGGTGACTTTGATGAAAAATCACGGATGCTGGAAAAAGAGTGAATAGGGACACCTTGGCTACCTTGTTCAACTGTGAATTTCAAATGTACCTCCTCGGATTCCAGTGTTGATCCAAACTACAGAACGACACTGATAAAACAATGAAAAGTGTCAGGAAAGTGACAAGTGCACATATCACGTACGGTTGTGAGTCACACCACCAGAGCCCCTGTTCAGGCATCCTCAGTAGTGTCTGATTCTACACCGTGGTTGGCATTGCCTCTGAAAGTGTCTCCGAGCCAGTGAGTGACAAACCCATGTCCTGTGCTCAGGACACCTGGAGATCCTAAGGTAGCGAGTGAGTCACCTGCTTCCCCACCCAGGCCCACCTGCCTCTCTACACCTCCTAGTTGGCATGGATGCCACTTGTCGGAACAGAGAGAAGCCCTTCCCACCACGAGGCTAAAGGAGGAAAAAGAAGAAACCACGTGCGGCCAACTTGTACCACTACCTGTGTGAGTCCTCTGGTGGGCCTTTAAGTGGGAGCTTTTTGTATAAACTTTCCGGCACCCGTTAAACTGACAGCGGTGAACCCTCTTCTTGTTTTCGGGGCATGCCTCAGCCCCTACTCCTCCTTGTTCACTGTCGCTCTGTCCACTCTTAACTGTCCCAGCTGCCGCCACGGCTGCCGCTGCTGTCGCCACCCCTCCCACCTTTACTGAGCTGAGTGCAGCCTTCTTGGCCACCAGTTTCAACGTCACTGTGCCATCCACGGCTGAGAGAGTCTGTGAGGTTTTGACCAGATGGCGGCTGAGCTCAGGGGACGAGGGGGGCGTTAATGAGGTCACTGCGTTGAGCTGGGCCTGGTTGACGGCTGTGTAGCTGTCTAGAGAAGAGCTGGTTGGCTGGAGGCTGAGGCAGGTCTCAGATAGCAACTTGTCCCGAGAGAGCAAAATGTCCACTGCCGAACTCTTCTCACAGATGGTCGCTTCCACAGGGAGCAGCAGGGGGTCTAAGCGCCGGAAACTTTCCTCAATGCACGGGGGAGGAGAAGCACGGAGGAAACAGTCCAAGTCCTCCCCAAAGGTCTCCGAGATCCTCCTAGGCTCCGTCTGCAGGTAGCGTTCCAATTCAAGGCATGTCTGCAGAGGGGAAGGAGGGAGGGAGAGAAACAGCCATCAGAAGCAAAGAACACCATAAGACCACATGTTGACAGGCTGAGGAAGAAGATACAGGAAGGAACAGAGAATGTTTCATGGCTCGTATCTGAAATTCTCTTGTTGAAAGGTCTGACCTTGTTATTTCCTCCCTGGACACTTCTGAAGGGTTCACAAGGGTCACATCTATAGTTAATGGGGAACTAGAAGCCCAGAAGGGCTATCTCACACCATCAAGTTCCCTGAGAACATTTAATGTTAAAATGGTCTCATGCTCCACAATCCAATTCAGCAGGTGAGATGCTCTAAGCCTCCCTAGGAGTTCCCACGCAAGCAAGAAGCAAATAGAATCAGACAAGGTTTTCATATCGAGATAAGACTCCCCACAGTCCAACTTAATTTTTCAAATAGACTTTAGCAAGTCACAAAAATAAGACAATTTTCCAACTTGACCTGAAGAATAAACCATGCCCACCCAAACTAAGTCATGAGCTGAACCAACAGCAAGCCCTGCCTTGGGAATGGATTCCCTAACCAGCAGGAATGGACACTGTTCTAAAGAACGCCTTGTATAAAACCTTTGATGCACATGACAAAACCCCCATTGTTTACAGCAAGTTATTCAAAATACAATTGCTACATACTGTGTGGCAAGGAGCATGAGTCCCATTATAATAGTTTGACATCTCTGACTCCATGATAAAAATAAGTTCAATCATAGCTATTTGAATTGTTAAAGATAAGACACAATCTATTTCAATATAAAGTTTTCACCTGGTAAAGAAGTGAGGAAAAAGAAACCAAAAAAAACAGAAAGGTTCAGAGTTTCAACAAATCTTCATCCATGGTGCATGTAAGTCTTTGTAATGGGGGAAGCGCTTTTATGGCCAAAGCGGATTTTAAGTTTATAATCTAAAAGCTCTCCTCACTTAATCCTACTCTTCCAGAATCTGGTAGAAAACCATGGTGCTAACTTATATTATCAGTTCAATTTGCTCTAACTTCTGGGGCTTCAACAAAGAAACACTGATGGCAAATTTTAAATGTGACTAGCTCCTAATGTACTGCCTCTGTAGAGCTTCTATGTTTTCAACCAGTGTTCTGATTCTAGGTTTTTATTCTGTTAAGAATCTATTTTAACGATATACCTAGTTGTGTTGTATCTGTCAAGGATTTTATTTTGGTGACATTTCAAAAGATTGGTTTTTAATCAGCCTTCTGGTAAAACTCTGCATTACTGAATAAGAAAAGCAGATTTTTAACAATGAATCACCTTTGGGTCTCACTATTGATTTTTAATAGGATAAACTAATGAATGGTTCCAATCTTCATTCAACCCTCATGTCACACGTGTTCACTCAACTACTGTGTTCCCAGCAAGGTGCAAGGCTTTCTGTATGTTAGAAGGAGAAGACTGTGATAGATCCATGTGATGTAGGTGCAGAATAAACAATTACAAGCTAAAAATTACATGAATTTATAAGCAAAGTGGTACCAAATAACATAACAATAAAGTATGTTGATAAGTTCTTAGGGGATGAGTGGACAATGAATTCTGTACTCTATATTACGGAGGTATTAATCAAGTAAAGCTTATTGGAAAAGTTAAGTTTGATTATATTTTGCTTATTGATTAAATAATAGCTCTTGCTGAGTAGCTTCCCACCACTTTATATCCGAAACAAGTACTACCACCTTCTCAGGTCTAGGAATTTGTCTTATCCTTATTTGCCCCTTTTCTGAATTCTATGTTTCAGAGATTTTCCCTTCCATTTTTCCATCTCATTGCTAAAAATTATCATTTACTTCTTTCCAATATTGAAACCCTCAGTGTTAGCCCCAGCCAATTCACTTCTGAATTATAAGATATTAGCCCTGAAACCTCCCTTAAACCTCCCCTTCCCTTTTTAAACCATCATCTACCAAGTACAGTGTCTGGTACCCATCAGGTACATAATGTCTATCAAACAAAGATAAAATCAACTTTATGCTATTATTTTGATCATTCTATTCTACTCCACTCTACAAAAGCCACCTGCTGACCCTAACCTGGACTAGGCTGAGGCTAGCAATCCTAGAAACGACCACCAATACATGTCTTCTAGAACATAATTGTAATGCTCCTTTAGCTTTGCCCAAAGAGCAGAACCAGACCTTTGAGACACAGATATGTTTCAGGTAGAAATCAGCTGAATCATGGGTTATAAGAGGTCCTTGAGGCAGTTCCCGGCCTCACACACACAAGGACTATTTCACACCCACAGTCACCAGTGTCTATGGATAGAGCTTTTGGATGTCATGTCATCTTACATATTTTTAGCTCAAAGAATCAAAAGTCACTAAGAAATTGTTGTGATTATTAGGAAGCTCAGATCTCTTCACATTCAGAGTTCTAAGGAACTGAGATATTTTAAATGCATTTACACACTCTTCAGGGAGGATAAAAAATAACCTACCCAGTATGCCCTAGTTTGAATCCCAGAACACATGGATCACACTAATTATCTAAGGATGGAGATACTTCCCATCACTAAAATATGGGAAAATCTGGACCACTTAAGAGAGGCCATCACTTGCAATCCTAATACAAGGCATTCTTATTCCATCTGAGAGTTAGAGAAGCATGAGTACCCATCAGAATGTGCTGGGTAGCCCTCTGAAATCATTATGGAATACTTTTGTCTTGAGAAATCTACTTCTTGTAATATTTGCTGGTGATGAAGCTTAGATAGAAAAGAAGACTTGGTCAACCAGAAACTCATCAGGAGTGTTGGAGATTAAAATGTTAAGGATGAGGATTTCAATGTTAGATTATTTCCAAGCAAAAGAGACAGTTTATCGCCAATGTTTTTGAAAAATAATTATAAGAACTCCCTTAAGAAATGCCTATGATGTTTAATTGGAATATAAGGTATCAGTATTTACTCAGAGATTTTAAATTTTACATATACACACAGAGGTATATATAGAAATAAATGTGTATATGCATGTATGTGTATATATACATGTATTTCCTAGCTCTGTCAATGAGAAGAGTCTACAAGCAAAGACACTCCAGTAGCAGTGAGCACACCTGGCATGAAGATCTTGGTTTCTAAATATCACTATCCAATAAAGGGAACCAGGGTGCCTTGGAGAAATAGTTGATTGAAAGGCTGAGGCAAAGAAAATAAAGATGAGACTAGAATATATGGTCGTATCAGAAGATAAGGAAGTGCTCATAAAGTGATGGAGGCATGTCAAAAAGACTCATGAGCCAACGTGAAGGAGTTCTCAAAGCCCAAATCTAGGCAATGTGAGCAACAAAAACGAATAATGATAAAAGATTCTAACCCACGGAATACAATTAATATCCATGAATCCATAGTGATATAAATAAATGGTTGAATAAATAAATAAATGGAGGAGATAGATCAGCTCCTACTTATAATAAAATTACAATTAATAAACATAGAAGTATTGAAATAGAAGTATTAAAATAGAAAATCGCCATTAGTCAAACAACAAAGTTGTAATGAGTACAGGCAAGAATCACCAACGGATGTTAACATTAATAGATGAAGGTATAATGAGAAACAAGATATTTGCCTAGTCTCAAAGCACTCCCCCAACAAGACATTTATTAATCACAAAGACAAAAATAATAATTTTACAGTAGAGAAACCTGGCATGCACCACCTTCACCATATGATGAAATTTAGCAGCATATTGATATCATGCTCCCCGCACATGACAGTCTGAAAAGGGCACAACATTATTCTGTGCCATTCTTGCCAAAAGTACCTAATTTCAATCTAATCATGAGAAAACATGAGACCAATACAAATTGAGGGCCATTATACAAAATAACTGGCCAGTATTCTTTAGAAGTATGAAGGTCATGAGGAACAAAGGAGAAGCTGTCACAGATTGCAGGAAACTAAGGAGATAAGACAACTAAATGCAATGGATCCCTGCCTGGATCCTGGAAGAGAAAAAGGACACCGGTGGGAAAATAATGTAATTCAAATAAAGTGTATAAATTAGTTAATGGTATTTTATCAAGGTTAATTTCTTGTTCTGATACTTGTATTATGATTATGTAACATTAAGGGAAGCTGCAAAGAGTGTATACAGGAACTCTATGTACAAATTTTGCAACATACTGTAAGTCTAAATACTTTCAAAAGAGAGAGAGAGAGAGAAAAGAAATGCCCATCGGCACACTAGGAGTGTCTCCAGATTGCAAATTTCGATACAGAGTTCAAATGTTTGTTTGTCCACCAGAACCAGAGATTTACTCTGTCCCAATGACACTAGCCAGCAAACTCCAAATTGGAGTCAGCAGATGTCAATTTAATGACATAAATCATGGCTGTCTGGTACCCCACCTTGGAGAAATGAGGCTTTCCTCAGCCTGAACTAACAATACAACTTAGGGCTTGAGCCACTGGATCAGCCTCCACCTTCTCAAAACTCCACTACCGTCAGCAATGGGGAGGAAACGCACCCAAGTGCAAAGTGACTTTCTTATTATTTATGAGTCACAGATGAGTTTTGTGAAGGCTCTCCGATATCCCAATTTTGAAATGCATGGCTTCTTCTAGTTTCCTAACAAATATCACCTGCACTTGGTTTTGAAATGATCACCCTGAAATATTTTAAAATACTCTCTCCATTCTCTTCATAGCCTTCTTGTTGAAACATGCTTATTAAAATGATAATCCAAGACCTAGTTTTAAAAAAAGAAAAAAATTCAAACCTGTTACTGCCATACCTGCTACTTCTACGATAGGATCCACAGGCAGAATTCGACAGAAAACAGGATAATCCAAGTCTTGCAGGACAAATTAAGTTCACCAAAATCTCCCTGTTGTTGGCAAGAGGTAGTTACTTTCACGGATCAAGAAATATGTAAGAAACTTGGTCATATGCGGGCATGATGATGCCAAGGTTACCAAATGGCTCTTGTTCAACCTGTCCTTATCTTATCATAATTTACATGAAACTTGCCAGTCAAGATTGCAAATATCTCCAGGCACTTTTGCCATTTCCCCTAAAACCCTCCCCTAAAGGGTTTCCCTCACCTATTTTTCCTCTCCTTAACTTCCCCTCATGCCCATATGCTTGACACAATCTTTCATTTTCTCTCCCACTAATCGTTCTTTCATCCAAAGTTCAGCATAAAGTCTATCTCTTTCAGGAAGCCTGGTTTAGGAAACACAGAGTTAAGAAAATATGCTGGCTGTCAAGTGTTGAAAGACAACCCTCCTCAATCCTGGACAATTAAACGGTGTCTCCAGAATGAATCTAAGGGTCCATAAATTGGTAGCATGTCTGGTTTATTAAGATTATGATCTCCTTAAAAGCAATGACCATATTGTTTAAATCACATAGGTCTCAAACAATAAAAATAATCTTTTAGAGCTAAATTCTACCTTTGCTATCTCAGATGGCAGATATGTCTAAGTATTTGAAGTGGTGTACCATTGTAAGAACTTTCTAAAAAATAAGCTTACCTCACAACCCCCATCCATCACCACCGCTGAAACTATACCCATGTTTTTAAAACATAAAAAGTTCTAGTTCTTTTTCTGTCTTTTAATTAGAACATAAGACAAAGCCATTGGTCCAATATTCTTGCCACCACTCAATAACTGTGTCATTAGGAGTAGTTATTTGTAGTCTTTGGATCCACATATACTTGAGTTAGTGAGTCAAAAAAGAAATAGAAGAAATAAAAGAAATGGCATTTTGCTAATGATTACTTTCTGGAATAATATAGTCATTGAAATAAAGTGCCACCTACACTACTACCTATGTTCATAATCAATTATCAGTCTTTTGTGTTCCCTTTAGCCAGCTGCCCTTCATTCCAAGTATTCTACCTATTTCATTCACCTAAAAGATCCAAGAGTTAAAAGAACAAAGAGATCAAACAAATTGGGGAAAGAACATAGAGGCAAAAATATGGGGAGATACCAGCAATCTCCTTCATGGAAACTTGCAAAGTCATGCTTCTTCTGAGATCAGACCTTGACCTACTGATGTTGATGATAATGATGATGCCGATGCTTCCAGCAAGGAAGGGGTGAATTTTGGTTCCCAGAAAGAATGCTCACCCAGGTAACTGCACACGTAGGTGAACTGCACTTGGCTGCCCATGGGAGCCCCTTCCTGACATTTGTTATGTGTGGTTTTGTCATGTGCTATTAACCATGGTGCCACAGTCCCCAAAGAGTCTGAAGTATAGAAACAGGGAGACGAACCTCTTACCTTTCTCCTGGGAGTGTCCCAGAGCTTAATTACTTTTCTGTGCTCTGAAATTCACACACAACCCAGAATGGAAATTCAAAGTGACACAAAACAAGCTACTGACAGTAGGGTAATTTGTGCTTCTTTTGTAAAGCAATCTTCTAAAATACTCATTCCTTCTAACATATTATTAACTAAGTTCACACTTCACACTTTTTGGCAAAATCTTTATTCTTCTAACTCCAAGCCAACTTGAAAACTCTATAGGATTGCAAAGATTGATATTTATGGGAACTTTGTGATTTTTTTTTTTCCCCCTCTTCAAAGGATGGTATGATGTAATGGTTCTGACACATTTCTAGTCTTTCTAAATTAGGTCAGAGTTGAAAGATGGGAAAGGAAGTTGAAAGCATGGCCAGAGTTCTGGTACCGTTTTTCTGAGGGATTGGGGGAGGGAAAGGAAGCACCATAATTGATAAACTCAGTAAGCCTATGCGAGAACCTCACATAACAGGCACCTCAACGTTTTGCCCATCTCCCTGGGTTTCGACATTTCAAAGCAGTTCTGAGGAGGAGAAATGTAACAGTGAACCTAACTCGTGGCAGAGAGGAGGTATGAACCAGTGACAAGAATCAAACTTGTAAGACCTAGAGATAGATTTTAAACAAACATTCACTTTTTCTTGACTTTCACTGCCAGAAAATATTTGGGTGGAAGGTTAGGAGAGAATAAATTCTGTCTAGAAATTGTGGGTGAGCAAGTATATGGTATAAGTGAAAATCTCTTACTGCGTTTTTTAGCTATTAGGTTAAAAAAAAAGAACCCACATCAATAGCACACCCCAGAGGTACAACAGTATTACCCATCATTGTCAGAACTGCTGAACTCCGCAAAACCACCGAGTACTGCAACCAGTGTAAATGCCATTCCTTCCCACTGTCTCTCACATCAGCTGGTTGCCAGAGCTGGAACCAAATTAAGTATTTCCCTCTAGTAATCCGTAAATTCTGAGAGACAGTGCTATGCAAATTAACTGAATTCTAAACAAACATGAAAGTTGGGAAATCTCTACCAAAAACCCCTTTAGTGTTTCTCCTCCCCCAATGATTTTCAACATACAAAGAAAATATTTGTTGTATATTTTTCCTTTGGGGAGGCTGGGGAGAAAGGAGACAAAATTAAAGACCTGGGGAGAGGGTGACGTCTTTGAAATAGACAGCCTCAAATACCCCTTTCATCTCCCAGAGATTCCTTAGTTGCAGCACATTAAAAACAAACAAACCAACAAACACCAAACAACTCAAATCCGAATTAAGAGTTAAGGCGAATTTTACAGCCACGTAACCTGCGCAGAGTTGGGGCCCAGGTCTTGTGCTCCTTGTCCCCCAGGCCTCCCACAACCTGGAAGAGCTCTTTCCTCCTTCACAGTGTCTGTGACCCTTAAAATTCAGTGTCCACTAGGAATAAGGTGGCCCATGCACAAGAGGCCGTCCTATCTTGGTTCAGGGTTGTTTTTCCATATGTTACTTTTCAGAACACACCAATGAGAAGTCTATCACTCTGGCCTCTACCTACAATTACTGCACCTACCCTCCATCAGCCCTTAAGGAGGGTCACTCGCTCTCACTTGGCCACTGAACTATAACTAAATTCAACTTCTGAGTGGTGCAGAGACACCACTGCTCGTCACAGCTAGGTCACAGAACACGCTGGGGTCCACTATCAACTTACTTCCCAGCTAAGTCTCCATTTAGCTTGACACACACTGGAGGAAACCCCATTTGTTACTTTAGAGCTTGAAAATAAGTTTCATTAGATGTCTCTGCTTCAGTTATTATACTTCCATGGACGAAATAAAGTTCATGCCTTAATAGTCAATGAAAAACCATCCTACGCTAGAGCAAAGACCCAGATCTGGGCTGAGAGTGTGGTTTAAAAAAGAAACAAAATGCACAAGAGACACCCCCAAAGGAAAAGCCCATCACTGTGCAGGAGAGGGCCAAGCAGTCCTTGCTCGAGAAGAAGGGCACCCTGCTCCAGCAACTCATGAGAGCCCAAGGACTCGGGAGAAGGCCTCCCCCCGAGGAGTGATGCTTTGCAAGAACAATGACCCTGACAGTTGCTCAGCTTCACCATTAATTCTCCATAAAGAGCAGTTTTTGCGATGAGCGCTTGTGTCAGGAGGGGCCTGATGGTTCAGAAACCTGTAATTATTCTTGGCTCGCCACCCCCCCACTGCCTCTGCACCTGTGTCAGTGCAAGGCACCAGCTGGCCATGTCTTGCCTCCTGCCTCTTAAAGGGGTGGATTGGGGCTGGGAGGGGGTGGGTGGGCAGGGGAGCCTTCATTGAAAACCCGCACTCACATTACTTGCCTCTTCTTCCAAAATGCAAAAACAAAAAAAAATTTTAAATTCACCAATCTCATCCCTTCCCCCAACGGGTCTTGCCAAAGGAAACAAATAAACGTTAATTGGCTAGAGAGCCTTCATTCAAACCAAAATTACTGCAAAACACAGTAACAGGGAAAGGTCTGACAAGGGGTTATTAATCCTGTTTTACAACCCACTCTTACTCACCCCCCTACCCGCTCCTGTGAACTTTGCACACACACACACACACCCTCCCCAAACTCCCCGGGCCCCTCTGCACTGAGTGGCCAAGATCGGAACATGCCGAACCCATGACATCATCTCCCCTTCCTCTCCCAAATCACTTGCACAGGCTGACTCAGGCTACTGGGATTTTTTTTTTTTTTTTAAAGCAAGCTCAATTCATTGACTCCCTTCTGGACCATTGTTATATCCTTCTCAGTCGGGTAAATTAAATATATCCTTCCTCTACCTCCCATAAAAAATACATATACATACATGATTGTTTTTCACCCCGAAGCACAGCTGCCCAGGTGTACAATGTATACACACACACACACACACAAACCCACTCGAAGTTTGAATTTCCCAGGAACAACAGGTTCAAATCCCATCGGGGCCCTCAGTGGCAGATGCAATTTAGTGGCTAGTGATCACAGAGGATCTTTTCAAAACCAAGAGAGTTTAAGAACTTCCACTGTGGAATGTTGAAGACAACGTAGGGGCACTAAGAGGAATGTTTGTTTTGCTCATCAGACTTCGAAAAGTGACAACCAAAGACATAATGAAACCAAGCCCTAAGCCGCTTTTCCTGACATAGATGGCTGTACATTTACTTAATTCAGGGTCCTTGGAATCAACTTCCCAAAATATTTAAGGTGTCTGTGTGGGTGTGCCACTGTGCTGCTCACCCCAGTTAAGGAAACGGGCCCTGTGTACCTTGAAAGGCAGAAGCAAGGGGGTTAAGAGTTGGCCCTGGAGACAGACTGCCTGGGTCCAAAATCAGGTTGCACTACTTACTAGCTCACATCACTGCTGGGCAAGTTACTTGACCCCTCTGCCTCAGTTTCCTCATCTGTAAAGTGAGATAACAGAAGAACCTACAACGCAGAAGTGTGTGAGAGTTCAATCACTCTCAAGTGTCAAGTGCTTATAACAGGGCCTGAAACACACACTATGGATGCTATAGCCAATATATAATGTGTTCTTTTCATTACACATCTAAGAAGGAAATAAATATATCAAGGGCACGGAAAGGGAAGATAAAAACACCAAATAATTATCAATGTAAAGCAAAGCTGTTGAGTGGAAAAGGTTAAGTGAGCAGGGGACTCCGGCTGCATGATCGACCTCACTGGGCTGTTTTCTCACCTACCAGGTGAATGGATGGGGGTTCTCAGGAACCTACTAGTCTGGAGTTCCAGGAGGCCATGAAATAGTGGTGGCAGGGTAAAGAAACATGGGAATGGCTCATTCAGAACAGGTTCGAAGGAACAGACCAATGGCTTTGCTGCCCAACTGGCTGGTGAAAGGAAGGAGGCTGCAAAACCCAGAAGAAGGTGGTCTTTGGCCTCTTCACAGGGACCTCATGGCCTCGCTCATGAAGCTTAAGACACTCACTAACCCAGGTTTACAGATTCTATGAAATGAATTCTCTGGTTCACCATGGATATGAGCCCGCCAGCATCTAAATATAATCTTCACTAGAATATGGGCTCCTCAAAGACACCCGGACTTGTTTTTGACTCATGGCCTGATTCAAACATTTGTCTTGTCGAATGAATGAATGAATGAATGAATGAATGAAGCAACTCTCAAACAAACAATTCAGTCAAAATGTCAACACATTTGATCACAATTCTGGTCAGGCATGGGTCGAAGAGCATGATACAAGCCCAAAATTCTTCTTCCTTCACCAAAAGAACACCAGAAACAATATGTATGCATACATAACTAACAACAGTCCTTGTAGGCTTCAGCAGTATTTTAATATTTAATTACAGGTGATATTTACTTGTCTCTTCAATGTTTTTCATTAAAGAAAAAAAAAAAAGTTTAAATGCTTACTGTCTGGGATACACCCAGCATTCCCAAATGAGAGGCACATTTAGATTCTTACAAGGCCATAGGGCAGCCCTGTGTAGGAAGTAAAAGCCATTTCCTCATCTCAGAGAGCGTTCTTCTTCCTCCTGCCACTTCATCTTTTCTCCTCTGGCCTCCAGAAACCACCAGGAAGAGAAGCCATAAACACAAGTGGACAAGATGCTGTTCAACTCTCATTTTGTATTGGTAAAAAGAACCTGGCCTGGGAATCAGATTCAACACCTCCCTTTCCAACACTGCCTCTTCCCTTCCCACTGAACTACTAACCCTGAGCAGGGAGTTCATTTCCTTCTCGCAAAGTGAGTGAACCACCCTCTCAAAGACCCCTTCCAGCTCAAATTCTTGCCAATAGTCCTTCAATGGCCTGCCATCACACTTACTTCCTCGCCATGCAAATCAGATCCTACGTGAACCAGTCTTGTTTTCTTCACCTTTTACCCCCCCTCCCATTCACACAAACACACCAAGCGCAGAGCCATAGTGCCTGCTATTCCTGCACCCCAGAATCCAGACTCCCCAGGTCATGGCATACCTGTTTTCTTTTAATCTGTTATGTTTTGGTTTAATTGCCACCTATTCAGAGAGTCCTTTGATCTGCCTAGATAAACTAACCCAAACACCCTATTCATTCTCCCTCAGACTACCTTGTTTTATTTGTTTTTTAGTTACTTACCAAGCCCTGGAAAGATCTAAATTATTTGTTTTCATGTTTATTGTCCATCTTTCCCTACTATTAGGGAAGTTCCAGCAGAGTAGGGACCTGGGCTTATGTGCCAATGAATCTCCACACCCAGCACAGGGCCTGGAAAAGGCATCTAAACATACTAGTTTAATGGGTAAATGAATCAATGAAGCCATTAGTCAATCCGGAATTCCAGGGAGGACGTTAGCTGGTCTCACCAGCCAGGAAAGCTATCCTAAAATGTCTACCTTATTAGGTCAGAGGGCTCCATCGATGTTTCTCCTCCATTCACATTTTAGCACCGAGAAAGCACTCACTGACTCATACTCATCAGACTCAGTAAGATGGAATCTCTGCTCAAGACAAAGAGATCAGTCTTGGGTCCTCACACCTGCCCATTTCAAACAGATGCAAAGAGGGCATTTATTCTAAGGAGTCTGTATTGCATCATGTGCTCCAAGTGTCACTCAGATGAACAAACCCACCCTCTCCTGGCCTCCGCAACCAGGTTCTTGTTAACTGGTGCCCTGAGGGAACAGATTAAAGATAGAGGCTCAACCATCTTATATCATTTATTCCCATTTCTATTACCCAAAAGGACCTCCCTGAGAAAGGCAACTCTGGCCACTGGTCTCTGAAGCACTTGAGGGTCACATCCATTTGGTTCCCAACATGGGCATCCCACATTCACTGATATTTCGATGAAACAGTGCATTCAAATCTCGCAGGCAGGGAGGACTCATGTTTTCTGTCATCCTAAATAGCCGCACACTTCACTTACATAGGTGAGGTCCTTGGAAATTCCTGTTTTGGCCCATTCTGGTGACCTTCCCATAAATTCCTAAACACAAAGCATTTCGTTCCTCTCCATTCCCTTTAAGAATTCTACATAAAAAGATATCTCTACTGAGAGATGCTATTTATTTCAGTATCATTATTTCACGGATACAGAGCCCTCAAACACTGAACCTGGAAGGAAGCCAAAATCCAATTAAGAGGGTATGGCGTTTAAACTAGGCAAGAGCTAAGGGTGAAAATATTGAATATAAGCTGTACAGGGTCCCTGTGTGTGTATGAACACATGTATGCGTGTGTGTGCACATGCCACTGACAATGAAATGTAGATTCTTTTTCATGTCTTTCGGATGCCTTTCTCTAAACCCGTCATTGTTCCCAGAGTCACAAAGTCATTCCCTTTCCTGTTTGTTATGTTAGGCAATAGGAAGCTTTCACATGATGGCTGGAAAAAGATGAAGGAGAAAGAAAGAGAAGGTTTTCCATCGCATAAAGAAAAGAAAAATTGTGCTTGGCCCATTTCTGAACCACATTCTGATGTTGCAGATTTCAAATTAACAACTCAACCCAACTGGACAGGGAGGAATCAAGGGCTGAGGCCCTGAAGTTTGGTTTCCAGTAGCTCTGGCATCTCATTTAACCTTAGGTGGCTCGCCTGGTACCGCAAGACATGCACTTTCAGGCGCACCAGACTCTCACTGAAGAAGAGACACTAATTTGAATCATCAATGCCATCCCCTCTCCCCTTTGTTCCTGTCTGAACCAATTTCCATACAGTTTCAAAGAAATCATCAGCCCATGCAAAGGGAAATCCCAATGGAACAAGAACTACATTAGCAGCATAAGGGGGAAAATCTAATTTCCAACCCAGTTGCTTTGTTGTTTCAACCTCCAAGGAAGGTTGCTACATATGCACAACATAAAATTAAGTTTTAAAACGCCACCGTGATTTAAAATTAATAGAAACTCTCATGGGGAAAAGGTGGTTCTTAGTACAAATCTCCTTACACAATTGAAGGTCAACTCTACCAGAGCTTGTGGGTGGTCTGGGTCTTTGAGGTCTCAATCATCTCAATCATCTCAGCCAACAAAATATTCTAGAATGGCATACATTCATTGAAACCAATGCACATGCTACTTAATAGTTTATGGTGAATGAATTCACAGTGTAAGGTAGTATCCACATTAAAAATTCTTAAACTACCTTGCTGACAGACCTCACTGAGATGTATTTTAATGGTCCAAATTAAGGATTCCATTTTGGCATGACAGGATATGCCAATGAGACTTCCTAGTGCCCTACTTACTGGAATAAAACTCATGGCAAGACACCAGTGTGACTACATCATTAATTAACCTGAACCACATACCGGAACATTGCTGCTAATAAAACTCCCCTATAAAGAAAACATGTTTTCTCTACTGAGAATCCTGGAATGTGGGCCCCAGCAGAGCCACAGCCTTAATTTAGGAGATATTTTGATGTTGTGTCTATATCTGCAATTGCCATAAAATTTGCTTATATTTGGCTTGATCTTCAATAAATTGAGTTCTTTTTTTCCAAATTTTATTTTATTTTTAATACAGCAGTTCTTATTAGTTATCTATTTTATACATATTAGTGTACATAAATTGAGTTCTTGAATGTGTTTCTTGGAAAAATAAAATTAAAATGCCATCCCCACTATCAGGATTTGCAAACAACTATATGAATGAAAGGATCACTTTTGCTAAGGCAGGGATGCTTTATCTGTGCTGTTCTTAAAAGCATACTCTGAGCTCTGAACCCACGATTCACTGAATCAGAGATCTACAGAAACCTTCCATTTTCTCTAGAAAACAGGCTGACAGAATCGGGAACAAATCATAACTATAGCAGCCAGGTGAAACTGGGACTTTTCCAATCCAATCCATATGAAATGACATATACCTTTTTTTACAGAGAATTCTTTTGTGAAAAGCTTCTGAAAATGGTTGTCAATATTTTCATGTAACCTCAAAGTCCCCCTGTGAGACCAACTAGACAACAAGGATTAAAATCCCCATCCTATTGATGGGGAACCCAAGCTAGTAAAGAAAACTGGGTTTTCCATACTTCTATAGCCACACTATGGACCAGAAACAGAACCAAAAGTTTCTTGCCTTTTTCCCTTAGGCTTTTTTTCTGGTCCAAATCTGAACCCTCTACCACGATCTCAAAACATTCTAAAAAATTCAACAAACCATCTGCAGTAACCTTGAAGCAACAGGATTCCTGAAAAAGGTTCAGGATCTTTCCAAATTGTAAACACAATACCCGATCCCAAATTTCACTTCACAAACTTTTCATCTACGTATGTAATTTCTATGTAATTTCTCCTGGTGAGAACAAAAAGAGGTCTTAGTTTTGACAACAGCCTTTATTAAGAGATTTCTGAGTTTTCTCTGACTGTTCCAAATCTTGGTCGGATTGTTAAAAGTAAATAGTATTTGTCATTCCAATCTGTCAACATCAAGTGTCATCACTGAGATAGAAAGAAATGGAACCAGTATCATTTTTTAAGATCTGAACTGAGAAAATTTATAATTACAGTTTACTAAGAACCTAATTTTACTTGTTTATTGGATTAATACCAAATATATGAAAACTGTAAGTGATACACTTTTTTTAAAGGGGGTATTTGAATTTGTCATTCAACATTTGAAAAAAAATTTCCTAGTTTTAATAAACATAAAAATGCATATTTCACTAAACCAGATTCAACACTCCCCCCCAACCCAGTGCCCTTCAGAATACTGGATCTTAGCCCATTTTCAACACCAGTATTATCAATCGCTCATTTCTTTTGTTCGAGATTCAAATAGAAAATGCAGCTTGAAAAAGAACATGGAAGGATTAGAAGCAGCAAGAAGGGGAGGAAAAATAGTAGTAATGGAAAACAGATGAACAGCAAGCATTTCACTTCTGTGTAAAAATCCTGGATGCCAGTAGCTCTTATCAGGTGACATACCTCTAACCAAGGGGATCCATCAAACTTTGGGCAGCAAATCAACACAAGGGCAAAACTGACACTTAGCCCTGCTCCCTACATGGAATCTAAACCTTAATTTTAAAGTGGTTTTATCTATAATCATTTGGTAGTAAACTAAGAAGAAAGAACTATTATTGCCATTCAGAAATGTGTAGTTGTGGAAGACCATCTTTATTAAAAATCAAGTAATTTAGCATCTTATTGGGAGGGGGTACCTAATCAATCTGGGATATCAAAATCTTTTAACTTTGGGACTTTTTATAGGTATATAAAATCAAAGGCAATGTGGTGTCACGGAGAGAACACAGAGCAAAGTCAGGAGGACTTTTTTCAGCTCCTCCTATGTAATTAGCTTTGTGGCCTTCCTGAAGTCACTTCCTCTTTGATCCTTGGTTTCTCGTGACCAAATCTTGCTTGCCTCAAGGAAGCAAGGCATGATGAAGATGGAATTTACTATTCTGATCCCTCTGTTTATAGGAGTCTTCAGGTATCTCGATTTCAGATTCTGGACTGCAATTTCTGCCCAACCTCGCAGGTGAGGTCCCATGAAACAAGGCCAGATAGTTGTCCTTGAGATGCTGGGGTAGGCAGGTGTTGTTTCTAAGGATCCCCTCCTCTAGTAGTTATCAATGCCCTTCCTGATAAATCTAGGTCAGGATTCACAAACTCAAACACCTACAGGAGGCTAATACACATTAGTGAAAAGAATATGACAGCAGAGACTGGTGGGAACTGTGGTAAACACTTCCACCAAGTTTTCCTAAGAAATTGCTTATTTGAGGAGAGACCCAGCTGGAGGAAATCACAAATGAGCAGCACCTTCCTTCGTCTCCTGCTCAGCTACTCTTGCCCAGCACCACGCAGCTGGAATCCCTGCTCTCAAGAAGAATCTTGACACAAGAAAGGGAAATCTGCAGAGATGTCACCACGAAAAGTCAAGCAGGAGAGGGTAAGCGCTAACAAATCTACAAGAGCCTGGAGGTCTGGCACCAAGTTTTAAACCTCCCTCGGGCTAAGCACAGTGCTCGGTATAATCAACAGCTGCTCAATAAATTCTTCCTAAATGAATTTTTAAAAAAATCTTGATTAGGAGCCACTATTACTTATCATTCTGTGCTCTTCGCAAGGGTGACTGGATCAGACTGGTAGCTTTGTCTTAGCAGGATAACGGCCAGAGAGGAAGAACTCTGCTACGATATGTAGGTTATACCCATTTGAACTCTGTTGGCCTTTCAGGGGCAGGTACTGTATTTGTACTTCTTTTAAATTAATTTAACAGTTGTTTACTGAGCCTCCACTTTACATCAGACACTTTGCTAGAGATTTCGGGGAATCCTAGGGCTCAATATCTACCTATAAGATGCCCATGGTATAGTAAGGACAGAGGCATAGAAACACATACAATTAAAGAGAACAGGGTATATGTGTGACCAATAGCTAGGACAAACAACGTGTTATGGCAACACAGCAAAGGAACCAACTCACTCTCCTAGAGACGTCAGTGAAAGCCACGTGAAGAAGTCACATTTGAGCTAGACCTTGAAAATAAGTGAGCTTTTGTCAAATGTAGAAAGGGAACAATAACATTCTAGAAAGAGCACACAACATGAGCAATGATGTAGACACATGAAAGCCCCACTGTGTGCTTGGAAAAGGGTGAGCAGTCTAGGGGGTCTGATACACGGGGTATCTGTAAAGGGGCAGCAAAAAATGCATCCCCAGGGCCTAGAAAATGCAAACAGTTTTTGGCTGACAATGACGTTGCTGGTTTGTTCTAGGTTCAGCTTTACCAGTATACTTACTAAACAGCAATGGCTGTTTCTCTAGATCCTCAGTGATAATTCAGGGAAAGATCAAGAACTCAAAAGATACTAGTGAGGCCCAATGGTCATATTAATGCTACCAAGTAATACTCCTGAACCCAAATGTTTTACAAAGTCATCTAAGGCATTTTCCGTTTCAGATTCATACTAATTTAAGACGTACATATAACAAACCTTAAAATGAGAACAAAAGAAGATAAATATTACCAAAAAGAAATCTTAGCTTAAAAAAGTGCTACTGGATCATGCACAGAATTAAATTCAGCCCTGAGTTTCCTGGTAGCCAAGGCAAAAAGATCAATACTGAGTTAAGAAATTCTCATCATCAAGTAAAAGAAACATCATTTCCTCAGATATCAGTTGACCTGTGTATGCCACCTTTAAAGCAAGAAGAGGAGGAAGACAAGAAAATGTGGAATAAAAGAGAAAAAACAAGAGGAAAAAAGAAGATGATTATCTCCCCTTTTTAAAAAAAGTGAAATTTCCTCATTAAAACCATCAGCTGCTTTGTTGGTGAGGGGACCAAAGGTTCAGTGCCTGGATGTGTTTTTTTCCTTTGTAGCCCCTTTCTGTTGATGTTTTTCTGGCTTTCTAAGCAAAGAGGAAACCTCGCCCATTCCTGTAGACATGCATTTATGACCACATTCTCCTGGCCAATAACCCTAGGTGGCTCCTTTTGGCACCTCGCAAGGGTGGAACGTCAATTGGATCTGGTCATGAAGCTGCTGCTACCACTCAGGTTGAACGCTGGCAAGTTCAGAGAGGGCTCCAGGGCAAAGCTAGCTCATTAAGGACAAAATGTGCAGGCACATTTGACCTTTGGAAATCCAGCCCTGGTTGGAAGCTTCCAGATTCAAAACAAAAGCTCCAGGGCTGGAAAGAGAGTTGGAGGAAGCGCACTGTGAGTGCTGGCCCCATCCCCCATACATTCCCCTGTGACTGAGAGCCTCATAACATCAATAGAGCAGCATTATTAACTCCGCAATATCATAACAGAAGGCTTTGCTCTCTGCCTTGGTGGAGAGCAAAGACGGCAGAAAGGCAGGCTGGCTCCAAGGGAAAGGATGCCTCATTAAAGTCTTAACTCTCAGGAGGCAAATGCCTTTAAGCTCTACAGATGAAGCCAGTATTGATATAGCACCTCCCCCACCCCCATAAAAATCTTGCCCTTGGTCAAGGAGCTGTCATAGTGGAAGGAAGTACAGGTAGCCAAGCTAGGTCTGAATGACAAAGAGTTATTGTTTAGTGCAGACTTCCAAAAAGTCATGCCAGGGGGCTAACCCAAGGCAAAAGTTTCAAAAACATCATACAAATGTTGCGTCACAAGTTTTACAGCATCCCACTGTAGCTAACTTTTAACTTGTTTTCCTGGGTCACCTACAAGTACCAAAATGAACATTTTCCAATGTTTTCACCAGAAGAAAATACAGAGCTTTTGTTATACCTACATGGAAATGAAACCACCAGCCCTATGCTTGTGTCCCTTCTGATTTGCTTAGGACTCCCAACCAGCTGGGAGTCACTGCTTCCCTCTCACAGGTCACATGACCCAATTCAACTGCCTCCATCACCAAGTCAGTGTCAACAAATCTCATGCACACCCGATGAACAAGGTTCATTTCATGCTTTCCTTCACACGAAGGTGTACCTTGGTCTCTCCAGTACCCTGCCACCATCCCTCGGTAATGCCAGTAACTGTCACTGCAAGGCTGAAAACTGGCAGATGTTAAAGGTAAGCAAAGTTAAGTTTTCAGATACATCTTTATCCCCAAATCCTTCTTCCAATCACGCAGATCAAGCAAAAGTCTTACTGCTGTTAAAGTCACTGTTGTCTTCAGCGTCTCTAATTCCGGCATTTGATTCTAGATAGAAGGTTAAGCATCCCCTGTTGCAAATCATACTTACATCAATTCAATCCATTTGCTGTTAAAGAAGCATCACTCTTCCCAGAAAGGTTTTTTTCCCTTTAGCTATGTACCAAGCCAGAATCAGACAAATACGACCCGATATGTTTATCGATATTATTCACATCACTCAACAGGACGCAATGGCAGCTCACCAATCCTGAGGCAGAACTTAAGGAACAGAATGTTCATCGTATCTGTATAT
Organism: Balaenoptera ricei; assembly: GCF_028023285.1. NCBI lineage: Eukaryota > Metazoa > Chordata > Mammalia > Artiodactyla > Balaenopteridae > Balaenoptera > Balaenoptera ricei. Next base: position 92,628,327 of record NC_082645.1, read on the forward strand.
TTTTAAAACTGCCACCAGTGATGACCATAAATTACCTACTGCTTTTTCATATACAGATTTTATAAGGAAGTGCTGTATAGTAACATATCATTAAAGCCTTAACTGACATGCTTAGTCAAAATCTCTTGCCTGCCATGATTTGCTGTGTGACATGAAAAGACCCATTAGCTTTTCCTTTTCTTTACTTCCCTCGTTTTTTTTTTCCTATGAAAGGAATAAAATAAATCTATTAGAAAAAAGAGTTGAGGTTAAAAAAAACCCTTTAAACAAAAATATACTTACTCAAACAGTAACAATACATATAGGATACAGAGCATGACAACCTCTTTGTTTAGCGATGTTAAAACTCCAGCTGCATACATAGAAGAGAATTTATATACCCAGGAGGAGACTAGTAATACATGAAATACAGGTGTCTAAAGGTTGTAAGTATCCTCAACCCAAAATGTCTGTTCCATTTTAGATTTCCTTTTTGAGTGGTAACTATACACTTCCAGGAAAAAGGTTTGAGAAGAACATTTTGGGAAGTATATAAAAAAGCTATGAGATGAATAGGAAAATTCCTTAACTATTTCAGATGTGACTGGGAAAGTCACTGAACAAATGTTCTCTCCTGACACCCTGTTCTTTTCCTTATATGCCAATCACAATGCATACATCCATATGTATCTATTTATCTTCTGGGTCCACCTCTAGACTCTAAGCTCCAATGACAGCAGGGACAATATCTGTTTGGGTCACTAGTACATTCTCAGCGCCTAGCACAATGCTTGGCACATCAAAAGCCCTCAAGGAAGGAAGAGAAGGAGAAAGAGAGGAATTAAATGAATAAATTAAAGAAAAAGAACCAGAAGAGTGACATCACTAAGATGGCAATATATAGGTGGTTTCAGACTTCACAAGAAGAACAACTAACAACTATTCATGGACAAGACATCACTGAGAAAATCTTAAAGAAAGAGAACCAAACAAAACTCACAGAGGAGAAATGAAGCACAACTTCAGAATTGAGCATTCTCTACTTCCTTCTCAAGAATCCCAATGGTTTATTACAGACGAGTGTGACTATTCCGACTCCTTCACCCCTTGTTGGTGGATGACAAACTCTGATCAGCAAGGGCCAGCTGACTTCAGGGACTAGGAGTGAGTTCTGTTCTGACGTGAAGTGGCCACGGAGAGGTAAGTGGGCAGGTGGAGAGGTAAGGGACAAAGCCGTCTCCACAACCAGAGTGTTTTGGAGACACAAGATTCTTCTGTTCTCATCTCTCCACCTCCGCCACTCTTCTGTTAAGGCTACCTGCCTATAGTCTTCAAATTCTTTCCATTTTTACTTGCAGGGTGAGGTCGGGGGAATTCAGGACACACTAGAACCGAACACACTCTGGGTCACTCCCCTTCCCTGACTGCTCCTCGTTCCTTTCCGGCCAGCGTTCCTCGAGGACAAGGGCCTAAGACAATGGACCCTTGAGCCCCGCCCCTGAGTCAGGTCAATGTAAAACTGTCACTGCAGCTTCCAGTCTTCCTTCTGCATCCTGAGCCCCTCCCCTTGCTGTGCTGGGCTTCTCCCTGCCCTCCTCTGGAATTCTTCCAGAGGCACAGGGTTCCCTCTTCCAGCCCTTCCACAGGGCTCCCTCTTCCAGAAGTAAATATCTCCCAGGACATCCTGGAAGTAAAGCTTCCAAACTTCTTTTTACTTCCTTCCCTCACTCCTGCCCAAGAAAGAAAGTGATCAGTGATACTGGGAGAAAAAACATTAAGAAAAGAAAACATACTGGAGCCCATGCTCCTCTCTTGTTGCCCTGACCTCTTCCTGGAAGGTTCTGCCACCTGCCGCGGGGGAAGCACGGAGGGGCCAGGTAGGCAGGCAAGGCTGGCAACCTGCTGTTCTGTGGAGCACACGCTTCCCGTGGACGGGTCAGCCCGCAGGCCACCAGCGGGAGGGCTATGGTAAATACTGGGAAGCCAGAGTGACGTGGCACCGCCCAGCGGGGTCCAAACCCAGTTTTATCAATTTTAGACCTGATATTTAACCTCTCTCTCTCTGGTTCCCGTATCTGTTTTCTCAAATAGGTTAGGGAGGGGAGAGATGGGGTTAATTTATGAGCCCCACTAAAATAACGGCAATCATGGTATAATTATAGACAACTGTCAACAGTCCAAATTGTTGATAATTATTGATCTTCTCAAGAGGCTTGGTATTTTTTAAATGAACATAAGACTAAAATATATATATATATATATATATATATATATATATATATATATATATATATATATATGTATAACACGAGGAAAATGTAAGTGGCCCATCACTCCATCACCAGGATTGTCTTAAAAAAATTAAAAGTAATGACCATACGTGAAGGTCAAAAACATTTAAACAGAACAGAAAAGGTATAAAAAGTAAAATCTCCCTTTTCTATCTCCCAGCACCCTCTCCTCCTTCTCCTCAAAACTGTCAATAAGTACTTATGTATATCCTTTTATTTGAAATGTTATGCATATCAGCAAATAGACAGTTTTATTTCTTTTTTTCCTCATTTACACAGAAGGTAATTGGCTTTTCATTTTGACAGCTGAGAGGTCCCAGGTACAAAGCGGCTGGGGAGGGGATGGCCTGGATTCCTTCTCGATTCCCCCTCTGCCCCCTGCCCACAGCTCCCTTTGCCCCAAAAGGATGTCACCCTGCTTTCCAAGGTGTTCCCTCCTACCACACCCGCCCGACTCCCTCAGAGCAAGTGCCTCAAAATGAAGTAAGTCATCTGATAGCTATAGAATAAGATGTCGCCACTGGGGGAAACACGGGACTCTGTATTGTTTTTGCAACTTACTATGAGTCTATAATTATTTCAAAATAAAAAGTGTTTTTAAAATGAAATAAGTTAGCACTTGACGGGGAAAGCCACAGTGGAGGAACCTGAAAGCGAGAGGACACGGAGTAACAGATGGCAACAAAGCTCTCTGATAATATAATGTGCCAACGCCAGCCCCAGCCTCTGCTGCTTCCATGGTGTTCACGGGCCAGGACTATAGCATCAGCCGGGTCTTGAAACATCTTAGGATGGGTTTGATTTTCTTTAAAGAACAAAACAATGTTTTCCAATAAAGCTGTTTGTTGCAAACTTGAAAATGTTACCACTAGATCTGAAGCAATTCATGTTTTTTTTCTTAATAGTTGAGTGCGCTTCTATCCTCTTTTAAAAAAATCAAAACTAAACTTTAAAAGTACATAAATATTTAATTTTGCAGGGAAAGGTATGGCTCTCCAGATGGGGAGTCCATCCAATTCATGATCTCAAGCATTTTATGGTCACACTTCCCTGTAAATCACATTGATGGCAAAAATCCAGCTGCATACCTAAGTGTTTTGTCACATTCCTGACCCCAGAATCAAATTTCTCATGTGGGAGGTTGAGCCAAAGGTATGTCCTGACAAACCCCTACAGAAGTAGATTCCTGTCCCTCTCCATCGCCACTTCCCCTTGAAAATCTGCAGCCAGGGCAAACAGGCAGCTGTGAGCTTCGGGGACCCCCTCCAACTCTAGCTAGGGTGAGGGGAGGGCCGTGGCTGCCATCTGACCCAGGCAGGCAGAGCAAGAGAGGCCCATGCCAAGCCTCCACATGGGCTGCTCCCCAGGACCATCAAAGCTGCAAGCCTTCGCTTTGAAGGAACGTAGAAAGACAGAGCTACTCAACCCCCAAAAACAGGGATGGGCTAAAACCCTAAGTGGCCTCATAGACAGTGATCCAGATGTACCCTCATTTCCACCAGTGCTCCAGATGAGGCAGTATGAGAGTGGGCCTTTGGACCTGACACTCCAGGCCCCCAAATTCTTGTCAATAGGGCACCTGTCTTAAGCAGCATGGAGATCTGAGCATCCTGAGTTGAAGCGTTCATGGAGCTTGACCAACATAGTGTGGTCCTCATGTCAGAGAGATCAACCTCCCTTCTTATCTACAGTTACCTCCTACCAGGGTTGTCTTGGGCAGGATAAAAGTCCATGTCCCAGACAGCATGCACGCTGCTCTGTCACTCCAATCCTTGTGTAGCAGAAGCTGGGTTTCCCTGTAAGTCAGCTGAAAGGTCCCGGTAAGTCTAGGACTTCCTATCCAGGCAAGTCCCCATCTTCTTATCATCTAACAACATGTGACAGACATTGTGAATGAGTCATTTTAGCCACCCAGACTTCCACTTTCAGAAGCAAACTGTCCCCAGGGTTCTCCTTTCTACACAAAATCCAAACTTCCTTCATCCTTGGGCACCAACACACATACACACACAAATGCACACAATTGTTTCATGAGTGTGGTAAAATATTTTAACTTTTAAAAATTTATCTTAAAAAATCAATTAAGCTAAATGTATTATCTTAATCTAGAAGTTCTGACATACTATAGATACTAAGTTTACTTTTTCAAAATTTATTTAAAAGCTAGCACACACACACAAAGAAATTAGAAATTATGTCCCCACTTCTAGAAAACCAATAGGAAGATTTTTCAAAGTGCCATAATTAAGGCACAAGTAATAGCCCCATTTGAACAAGTAAAAGCTATTATATCCCTGCTGAGAACACTAAATAGAAATCATAAGGAAGAAGAAAGTCAACAAGGAGTGCTAGTTTAAGGTTTGAAACTAAAGCCTCCCCTGTCACAGAATAGAAAACAATAACATTATATAGCATATGACAGTTTACAAAGCACTTTCACAGCCATATATCATTTGATTATAAGAATCCTATTATTATAAACCCCACACTGCAGATGGGAAAATGCAGCTTAGCAATTTGCCCTGGTTTATACTTACAAAGTCAGGCCTAATTCCAGTTTTCTGACTCCAGGTCCCCTGATTTTCTACCACACCAGCATTCCTCAAACTTCATTTCATTCCACCTTCATACATTTTTACCAAATCAGCATTCCATCTGTGTAATCATTTCCCTGTTATTTACATTTTTAATTGCCTCACTAAGGCATTATGTATTAAGGCTGAATATATTTTAAAATACTCTTCCTGTAAATGTTCATCAATAAAAGATAATCATAAAATTAAAAACAATAAAGCCAAAATGATATTATTAACTTTTAGCTGGATGTTTGCCTGTCAAAATCTCTGGGTCTGGGATCTGTTGTCAGAAGGAAGGAAGGAAGGAAGGAAGGAAGGAAGGAAGGAAGGGAGGGAGGGAGGAAGGGGGGAGGGAGGGGGGAGGGAGGGAGGGAGGAAGAAAGAGAGAGAGAGAAAGAAAGAAAGAGAGAGAAAGAGAAAGAAAGAAAGGAAGAAAGAAAGAAAGGAAGGAAGGAAGGAAGGGAGGGAGGGAGGGAGGAAAGAAAAAGAGGCAAGAAGTAAGGAACAAAGGGAGGGAGGGAGGACAGGACAGAGAAGGCGGAGGAGAAGAAAAGATTATCAAGCCTTAAAGACATACTACCACAAAGCTGAGTCTTTCGCCTTGAGTTAGTCAGAAGGATTGAAAGAAAACTAAAAAGGGAATAGTAAGGCCTCCCAAGGTGGTTCTGTTGTTATTTAAGGCTGTGCTCATGAAGCCCACGAGTGCAGCCCACCCTTCGAGAAGCACTGCCTTGAGCCATGCTATACCACGCATTGTGTTAACATGAGAATGCATTTGAAATACTGAAAAGGGGTAAATGATGAGTTTGGGATTAACATATACAAACTACTATATATAAAATAGATAACCAACAAGGACCTACTGTATAGCACAGGGAACTATACTCAGTATCTTAAAATAGCCTATGATGGAAAAGAATCTGAAAAAGTGTGTGTGTGTGTGTGTGTGTATGTATGTATAACTGAATCACTGCTGTACACCTGAAAGTAACACAACAGTGTAAATCAACTATACTTCAATAAAAATTTGAAAAATAAATAAATAAAATATTGAAAGGGGGCTCACAGTTCTTGATGGTCCAATACTGGCTTGGACTTAAATAATGTTCTCTAAAGTTCAGGCAGGTTACCCACAAATTGAGGAGAAGAAAACAGATTGCAGTGAAATGTCTAATGGTCCTCAAATTCTAATATTTGTAAAATCCTAGTCTCTATGAATAGGGAGCATAAAAAAAGAGATCATGAATGCAAAAACAGGAGGAAAATGTAGGCAGGCACATCCTGGATAGGAAGACAAATGGTTTGCATTCTGCTTCTCTTTCACAGAAGAACTGTGCAAGGACATTTGAAGCCCACATAATGTCTTTCTTTCCTTTTTCCTTTTCTTTTCCTTATTTTCTATCTTTTTTTTCTTTCTTTCTTCCTTTCTAGGGATATTTTTTCAGAAATATTTTAATAGCTGCCAATTCACGCAGTAAGATAAACAGCTATTAGTTAAAAAAATTAATTAATATATATGTTAACAAGATAATGAACCTGGACCTTTACTTAACACTCAGAGTTTTTAAAAAAGAAAAAAAAAGAAAGAAAGAAAAAGTAATTGGAGATTGGAGAAAAGGAGAAACACCCTGCATCAAGTAATTTAATGGAATGACGGGGTTTTTTTTAACAGGAAAAGAATGACCCTGAAAATCACCAGCTGGTCAAACTAAATGATATCCTTAGTAATATCAGGGAGCCAATACAAAAGAATAAATTTTTTTAAACACCCCTAATGTAGACCAGCATCCTGAAAGCATTAGAAAATGAAGGCCAAGTGCCTTGCTGGCAGTATTTGAGTGCCAAGCGTAGGAAAAAATGCAAATTACTTGATTCTCCGGAAAGTACTTTATTATAATGCCCTGGAGTTCTTCACACAAAAAGCATCACTTCCTCAGTGAAACAAGTCATATAAAATCTACTTCCACACAAAATAAGCAGTTAAAGCAGTTAATGGGGTTCTGTACAACATGCTTCTATGTCAAGACTAAGAAACCTCAGAAATGGTTACATGTTTTTCTACCACAAAAAGGAGTTTTTCCCACCACTGACCAGTTGGGTCTCAGGAGTGACAAAAGAAACAGTGACAATGGCAGTCATTTGTTAATGAGGGCTGTTAGACCAAAAGAACTTTTTGTTTGGTATTGTCCCATTTCACTCCCATTTCCACCAAGAAGAGGCTGCAAGCTCAGGAAACATAGAGTCAGTTTCCAAATTGGAAAATGTTGCAAATACCAATAAGTAATAAACATGCTCTGCAGACACTGCTCAGCCCAGGCGGGGAGAGGGGTAAACCAGATGGTCTTTTCCAACCCAGATTTCGATGATCTACAACAGAACCTGGATGACTAGGAGAAATTGAGAAGCAATTTGGAATCTGCTTTATAAAACAGAATCCCAAACAAAGACATTCAACAAGGCAGAGAAATCTAAAAAGAAATGAAAATGGATTCCAGGTAAGAGTAGTAATCAAGCCAGCTTGAGACTGATAAATATATAAAGGTTGTCCCCAAATCACAGCGTTTTGGAGGGGAAGGTGACTTAGAGAGCTGCCAGTCTGAGGGTCACAAACCCAAATGCATGCTCACCTGGCCAGAAATCAGAAACTAATAAGCAAGGTAGAAATAGTGGAGACAAGGTTAATTGAAGAGTGCATATCTGTCTAAAAGCATTCCAATTAAAAAGAAATTGAAATATGTATGCTGGCCAAATAAAACAGCTCGTGAAGCCAGTTTATCCCAGGACCTTCCTGTTTGTATCTCTGATCGCTGACTATTCCTAACTCTACACTACTATATACACATGAGGAAACTGAGGACCAGAGAAGTCACATTATTTGATGATAAGCACAGAATAGTGTTTGTAGGTAGCAGAGCCAAAATGATAGGATTATATTACACACTGAGATGAAGTTAAATAGAAAAAATGGAATGACATTAAGGCAAAAATCCTGCATGCCCTTGGATCAGGTGTACTAAGTTCACATGGGTTATTCTTTCAGAGGCCAAATTATATTATCATCTAGCTAAACACAAAGCTTCTGAGAACTGGGGGAAGATGTATGTATGCAAGGAGAGGTTGTACCAAAAAAATAAATTAAAAAATCCTAAGTAGTCAGAGTCAGATATTCAATTTTTCAAAAACAATTGTTAAATCCATAATTAACTTTGTCACAATGGTCCTGAGTAAGATGGCAAATGGAGCTCCTGACTTCCATTTTCCAGACAGGAAAAACGAGGTACATCGAACTCGCATGGCTTTTTTTTTTTTTTTTTTTTAATGTATTCTTTAAAGTTACATGTTCAAGGTTCCTTCTAGACACTCCTCAAAGAGCAAGGTAAGGAAAATCCTTTCCATACTTGGTACTGGGGAATAGTACATTTTTAAAAATTGGATAAGTTTAAGACTCTTTTTTTTAAAAAGGGAAATACCAAGGGAAAAAAATCTCACTGAGATACGTGAAGTGGTGTGAAATCTTCCTAGGAAATCCACGAAGTGCAGAGAAGGATGAGAACATCCTCCCTTGGGGCAGCTGGAAACAGATGAGACAAAGAACTGGAAACCTTCTTTCTGGGAGCCCCCTCCTGCCAGCCAATGGGACTTTCCTTCCCTGGATTCTATGTGTCTAAGAAAACACAAATGCACGCTCCTCAGGAGGAGGAAATACAGTCTGCACACAGGGCTGGCATCTCCGACATAAATCTCCCCATAGGTGCTGGGCTAAACCTTCAACATGAGGAAATAACATTCGAGTTTTATAGCAGCGTATGCGTGATCCTTCCCCCTCCCCCATAAAACTCCCAACATGAACAAACACATCAAATTATTGCTTTTCAGAGGCCAATTCAAAAACACCCACTTTATCACAGAAAGAATATTCCTTGTGTATGTGATTGCTTCCATTATGTCTTACTTGAAGGGGGGGAAATGAAATAAAAATCCTATCGGAGATATTTATAGATCTCATAAAACCAGATTCACTCTCATAAGCTGCTGTAAGCTCAGTCATCAGGTAAGGCAGAGAAGGCAGGTGTAGTAACCAGCACTATATTATAGTATATGTGCCTAATTCTGGCTCGTAAAGAAAAATAACCGCATGCTGGAAAAACTTAAGGGAAGTAAGTCAGAAGTAAGACTGGAAAGAAAGGGAACGAGTTGGACATTTGTGTGAGCAAGTCAAGCAAATTCCAAGGGTATCAAAGGAGGCTGAGTTTTGGGGGGGCAATGGATATTGCTAGTATTTCCCCACTTCTAAGCACCAGTGACTTCGTGAGAGCTCTCTTGTGGGATGGATAAAGGAACACCATGTCCAATGCCCAGCATTCTCCCTGGCCTGGCCTTTCATCATTCACCTTCTCTTAGACACTCCAAAATCACTGGGATCTTAGAGAGACCAGTGATACTATTTAGAAAAAGAGCATTGTGTCACTCTGCACTGTTTTTAACGGGAGGAAGGATGGTTGAAAACGGGGAAGGAAAGAGCATTTGTTGAGTGGATGCCATGTACCAGACACTGGGCCAGAGAGCCAACAGGCCTGCCCTTACCTAGGCATTATTAACTCCATTCCACTGGGCCAGAGAGCCAACAGGCCTGCCCTTACCTAGGCATTATTAACTCCATTCCACTCATGACAGAATGAGACTCAGAGACGTTAGGTGACATTCTCAAGGTTCCAGCTCTGCCTGATTTCAACGCCTCGTGTAATTTGACTACTGCAAACACTATGACGTTAGGAGCCCTAGCACAACCCAGTTCTTTTTCAGATGAGAAAACCAAGGCCCAGAAAGCAGACCAGAAAGCTGTTCAAACCCATACAGTTCCACTGAGTCCCAGGCCATGAACTTTGGCTCTTGCCCTGGTGTCTCCTGCCTAACTAGAAGTCAGTATAAATGTAAAAATTCGGAGTCCTGAGCATACTGCCCGGGTTTGCATTCTGGCTCAACCACTTCCAAGTTGTGTGACTTTAGGCAAAGTCATTTAATAACTCGAACCTCAACATCTCCATCTGTAAAGTGGGGATAAGAAGAATATGTATCTCACAGGGTTGGTGTGAGGATTAAATGAAATGATGCACATAAAGTGCTCAGATGAGATCATCTCTAGGAAATATTTGACAGATATTAGATATTATTATGATGCTTATTATGATAATAGGCAGAATAGCCAAGTGGAAAGAAGGAAGAGGGAAGTGTGTTCCACCACTGGTTTTGCAACTCATTTGCTTTGCGGCCACATTAAGACAACTTGCTTCATCTTCCTCTGCCCCAATTTTCTCACCTCTGAACGGGAAATTCTGTAATACCTGTCTGTTCCTTAGTTACAAAAAGAATGTGCCAATGACAAGAGATCCTGAGCAAAACACCCTGAGCCCTTAAGAAAAAAAGCTCAATACAGATGTTTGTTAGGCTCTCACAAGCCAACATGAACACCTCCGTCACAGAGGAAATCATATCTTGGTCCATATCAAAGAAAGCAAGAACCTCGATATAGGGAGGCAAGTGCACAGGGGAGGGCCGAGCCATCTTGGAACACAGAAAGCAAAGCCAGAGACGCGGTCTGCCGTTGAGCAGCATCTCAGGGAGCTCATGGAGAATCGGTTCTGCACAGAGGCCCCCTCACAGAAGACACCCTTCACCCCTTAGGCAGGAACTGTGCTCTATTAACAGGGTCTACAGTGGCCATATGAACAAACACTAAGAGCTCAAAAGGTAGGGATGGGGCAATCTATTTCCACTCCTTTGTGTGATGAGCGAATTTGCCGCCTCTCCAAAAATAAGAGCCAGCACTGTGACCACTCCATTGAATTCCTGCTACCTCGGCTCTGGAAGGTGAGTGTGAAAGCGGGGTCAGGAGCAGGCGGGCACTTCCTTGCAGAGCAATTGCTCCACAGCTAATTGCCATTTTCACGGCTGGGTTGAGCTTTCCAAAAGACATCCTTCAACCCTAAGCTCTGAGCTCCTCTCATGATGTTCTCTCTTGCCAACCATACCCCCATCAAAGACAGTTTATAGATGAAAGGATGTAGCTACAGTACATACATTTTTGCAAACATCACAGTTTGAAATAGAGGCATTTCTAAGGCTTCTTTGTGAACATCGCCACATGCCCACAGTCATTACCACAAGAGCTAAAGCCTTCTATGGACGAGGAGGCAGCCTCCTTGCCTGAATGTCCTCAGCGGCAATTCTTCCACAGTTTATTTTGGCTCCTCTTACTAGAAACATGGGTCCTTTGAAATTCTTTATAAACAGAGTCTATTTGCAAACAGTGAGGTCAGGAAGAAATATGTAGAGCTGCTACCTAATGCCTATCTGGCATCATCCAACAAATGTTCGTGCATGCATCCATCCCTTTAAAACCACAGAGCAGGCTGAGGTAAGTGGAAAATCATGGTCGAGAGCCTGCTGAGAATGAATTATTTGAAGCACGGCATGGTTGGAGTTTAATGCCCACCACCACAAAGGTACCAGAAATGGAATTTGACCAGGTTAAGCAAACCTCTAGTGGGTCATAGGAAATGTGAGCTAAATGAGAAACACTTTAGGGTAAGGGAAAGTAAAACAAGAAAGATGAAACAACACTTGGACAGTTGCTATTAACCAGGGAGCTGGATGAAGTACATCCACCACTGTCCTGCTTTATTGTAAACCTCTATTACACTTAGATTCCAAGTTATACAAGAAATGAAATATTTCCATATAAGTAGTAGCCACCTGCAACTCTGATATCTCTGATATTAACCCTCTATAGATTAATGGCTCAAAGCCTTGGCTGCATATTGGAATCACCCAGAAGCTTTAAAAAAACACTGAGGGAGTTCCCTGGTGGCGCAGTGGTTAAGAATCCACCTGCCCATGCAGAGGACACGGGTTCCAGGAAGATCCCACATGCCGTGGAGCAACTAAGCCTGGGCGCCACAGTTACTGAGCCTGCGATCTAGAGCCCGCAAGCCACAACTACTGAGCCCATGTGCCACAACTACTGAAGCCTGCACGCCTAGAGCCCATGCTCCGCAACAAGAGAAGCCACCGCAATGAGAAGCCCACACGCTGCAACGAAGAGTAGCCCCTGCTCACTGCAACTAGAGAAAGCCCATGCGCAGCAACGAAGACCCAATGTAGTCAAAAATAAATAAATAAATAAATAAAATTTATAAAAAAACAAAAACAAAACAACACTGATACCTGGGTTCCACCCAAAGGAATACTGATTTAATTGGTCTGGGGTGCAGCCACAGTTGTGAACCATTACTACAGACATAGTCAAATCTTAAGTCACATCATAAGCCCTAAATATCTATTGAGTATCTACCAGGTGCAAGGCTTTCTAAGAACCTGAAGGGTTATGTATTCAAAGTTTATTATCAAAATTATAACCAAGGCATGGACTCTGCTCTAAATCATACAACCTAACTGGAAAAATAAGGCAATGGGGAAAAAAAAGAAAAGAAAAACTATACTACAGGACAAAACTGAAAAGCATCATGAGGAAGTAAAAAGTTCTACACAAGAGTATAGAGGGCTTCCCTGGTGGCGCAGTGGTTGAGAGTCTGCCTGCTAATGCAGGGGACACGGGTTCGAGCCCTGGTCTGGGAAGATCCCACATGCCGCGGAGCAACTGGGCCCGTGAGCCACAATTACTGAGCCTGCGCGTCTGGAGCCTGTGCTCCGCAACAAGAGAGGCCGCGACAGTGAGAGGCCCGCGCACCGCGATGAAGAGTGGCCCCCGCTTGCCGCAACTAGAGAAAGCCCTCGCACAGAAAAAGCGAAGACCCAACACAGCCAAAAATAAAATAAATAAATTAATTAATTAATTAAAGTTAATGGGTTAATAAAAAAAATAAAATAAAGTCTTTTAAAAAAAAAATTGTTAGACCTGCCGGAAGAATCTGACAAATCTACATTAAAAAAAAAAAAAAAAAGAGTATAGAAACAGCAGCAATTACTGTTGGCCAAGGGAAAGGGAGGGAGTTTCCTGGAAGATGTGGCAACCATCTGAAAGTTAAAGAATGGGTAGAATTTGGACAAAGAGACTCAAAGAGGAAGAAAAAGGAAAAGGTTGAAGGAAATGACATAAATGAAGAGAGAAGCAGGAAAAGTACAGTCATTTGATTTGGATGGCAGTTACCACACATGGTAACAAAGGGGGAAACTTGTGACTACTACCTAGACCCAGTCTTGGAACATCGTGACTCTTAGACGTTTGGCCTCATCGTATGTACAAGAGGGCTCCATTGACAGTTTGAAACATGGTGATGGAGGTAGTAAGTCAGTCCAGGGGAGGTGATGGGGCTGCCCTGAGGCAATGGCAGAGCAAGAAGACAGTGGAAGACCATGGTGAAGTACTGTAAGAACCAAATCAATGGGATTTTTCAACCAATCAGAGTGAAGGGAAAGAGAGGAGCCAAAGATGGCTGGACCTTCAAACCTGGATCACAGAAGAAAGGTCAACTCAATAAAAGAAACAGGGAAGCCAGGAAAAGGAGGAAAGAAGTTGATGAGTTCAAGCTTTGGGACATATTCAGCTGAGGTCTTCATGGGACAACCTCAAAAGCCTTAAGTGTCAGCCCCAGGTTGCCAGTTCAAAAATGTGGGCCTGAAACTCAGGAAAATATTGGAGTTGGAGTTGTAGATTACAGCTTTGAAGAAATAAAGAAGTCTCCATTTGGGAAGAAATCTTCAGTTTCTAAGATCTTAGAGGTGAAACCAATCTGTGAGCCAAGTTCCAAGAGAGAATTTTCACCATCATAACTACACTAGAGATTGGGTGGAGAAGGGCCAAAAGTCACTGAGCAGAGTGAAGAGCGCCCTGCGTTTCCTCTCCTCACTAGGGACACTGTGAAAATTGAGCCTTGGCTTCACCCTCCCACCCCATAAGGACTTTTTAAAAACCGCACAGAAGTTGACTGTCTTCCCAACTGCTTATCACAATGTGCAATGTTTTTTGTTTAAATTTGTGAAACATTACCACCTCACTGCCCATCCAACCCTCTCAAGAAATTTTAAAACACTTCAAAAGAGATTTTTCTGAATTGGCACATGATAACTGCTACAGTTTCACGCAGTCCCTTTGTTGGCAAGTTGTCAGAGACAAAGCATTTCAAAACTTCGCATTTGACGCTTTCCACATAAAACCCCAGTTCTATCATCCATCCAACTCCCTACCGCATACATCTCAATGCACCCTCCTTAGTCTCACTCCGTTTGTTATCATTTAAGTGACAGTACTTTTTTTCATAAGGCTGGAGTTGTAATTGGGGGCTTTTGTTTTGTTTTTTCAGTACAGTGTACATTTTCCAGGTTACCACACATTATTAAAAATGGAAAAGAGATTAAATTACACACATAAGCTTTCTCCAAGATATTCAATAGCTTGGTTTAGGGCCCAGACAATTCCAAACTTCCGTGCACTAGTATTGTTCAAGGTAAAATGGGGGTTTTCTCGCTTCCCTTTAAGGGGAGAGGGGGAAAGAGAGAGGAGGAAAGATAAGAAGTGACTCAAAGTATATACAGAACAGTGTGATGAAAAGCAAGCAAACTGATTTGGGCATCTGAAAGAGTACTGGGCCTGGGACCACCATCCATGTTAACAACAGCTGGGTGACCTTGGAAGGTTCAATGCCTCATCTGGCTTCAACAATCATTTGGTCCTAGCATAGTGTTTTAGAGTTAAAGACACCAAGACCCTTTCAGGATTTGAAATTCTAAGATTCTCTGGGTCTAGCTTTGGTACAAGGCCTGGGGCCTGACTTTCAATATGACCTCAGGAAACGTCAATAAACCCATATTCAGAAATAGATATTGCATTAATTATTTTAATGACCTATAATCATTTCCGAATGACACAGACACGGATGCTGTTTCCTGGCCATTACGGACATGTGTGTTCATTCACACTGTCGACTCATCTGCCCTAAAAGGGCCACCAGCCCCATTACACCATTAGCTAAAAAAGCCTAAGAGAACTTAGTAAATCTCAAGCATGTTTTATAAGCAAGGTTGTAACGAGGTGGGTAAGTACAGAGAGGCATGGGTCAGTGTTCAAATACTGGACTTAAAATCTCCTTTTTTTCGGCAATCCTGTTCTAATACTGTATTACTTAATTCTGGACATGCTCACTCTCCCCTACTGCAGTCAAGCTCATAGAGGGCAGAACTATATCCAATTCAAATTCGCATCACCCAAACAGTATTTTGCACATAACTAGAGCAAAGGAATGAAGTACTGACTGTGAAATATTTTCCATATTTTAATATAAACAGAGAAAAGCCCACAAGGTGTGACTGACTGCCTCTACCAGCTCAGAGGCATGACCAATCTTAGGTAAAAGCCTGTTCCAGTAATGCTCAGTCAGGAATGGTATCACTATGAAATCAGAAGTCACACCACCTCAAGCAGGCTGATTCTGGACTGATCACAAAGCTGCTGCTGACCCCCTGCTGTCCACATCTATGTCACGCATGTGGTGGATGGGGCAGCTGGAAGCTGCTCTAATGGAGAGTGCAACGGACACAATACACTTAGCAGGACCAAGTTCTCAGGGTCACAGCAAAATACCAAGTGAGGAAAACAAAAAGGATTCGAGGCAGGAGAAATGATTCTCCAAATTAGCAGCAGAAAACGAAGGCCAAGGAACAAGAAGGGAGAGCAACAAGATCATGACCAATCTTAGGTAAAAGCCTGTTCCAGTAATGCAATATTTGATTTGGGGAACACTTAAACTGAGTTAGGACAGCTTCTCATGTGGATGCTCTAAAATGAGCACACAATGTAACTGGGCGGAGGAGTGTTTCTTCACTTGTGGATGTTGCATGTAACATTAATGATTAGATGGTGTATCTTGTTCCACCGACTTTAACACCATTAGTACTTATAGAGCTTCCTCATCGCTGTACTAGGTAAGATTTGGCAATTTGGGTTAAAATATTTCCACCTGTTAATGCTAAGCAAGCACTCAGCTAATTTGGGGAAACAAAGGGGTTTATTTGTAGGGAGATAAATCTCCACCCTTCACCCTTCTGGCACCACTCAGGTTACGTTGGGGAGCTGTCCTAAACTTTCAGCAAATCCCAATTCCAAACATACATGCTAACTGATAGATTGAGTGAACCGGAATCACAGAGGCGTTCTCTGCATTCACGAATCATGGAGTCCAGCAAAGGTGATTTAAAACCCGTTGCACACTACTGACAAACTGCAGAGATAGTGGGTGTCTGCCACCCCATCTGGCCAGCTATCCTATCAACATGAGCCAGTCCGGACTGGCCAGAGGAAAACTGTCTTCTCTCCCAAATAAGCACACAGTGATTAAAGAAGACTGCATTGCCTTCTTGTACTCAAAAAGTTAAAATACAGGAATTCTCTGAAGGGAGAAGAATCTGAAGATTTATAAGAGAATGGCTACTGAAAGCTCCATTAGGACCTTCTCTAAATTATTCCCATTTAAGTGGAGAGGCAAATAGCCCCCACTGGCATTTATATTTAGAATGGGCTGGGAGAGAGGAAGAGCACATTTTGAACGCTGAAGGTCTCTGACATCCCCATACATAAATCATTTCAGGGTGAGGTGTCACATCTTCTGCTCTGCCCTTTAAATGGATTGGACCCCAACATCACATCCTCCTCAGGGTAGGGAGTGGGGGTGGGAGTTTCATGGAGAACAAAGAAGTCACCACTTCCTTTATCCCCCCAACTAAAGACAGATGTAGTAAAAACATCTGCGTTGTAACATTCACTCACTTTAAAATACCGAACTGCAAACAGGTAGACTGAGTGATAATGTTTGAGAGTCCCTAAATCTACACAAAGATGTATCTATTAAAAAGAACATGGAAATTAAAATTAAAAAGAACATGGAAAGGCCAACTGTGTGATAGATGGCATTCACATGTGCTTTCATTTGTAAAGCTACATTTATTGAGTGACTGCATCCTTATTTAGAAAATCTGGAGAACAGGGGCAGTTCTGATTTTTTTTTTCATCTATCAAGTCACTGTTTCAAATTTAAAAAAAAAAAAATAGAGTTATGGTAACTAAAGAGCACACAAGTCACATACAAAAAAGAAAAAAAAAAAGCCAGCTATTTTATCCTTTCAGTGTGGTTAGCAAGGCTCCTTTGTGTCTACAAATTTCCCTGGGTGGTGCTGTTGCCAAGAAATTCTAATTCATGACAAGGTTTTCTGCAAATTGGGGACAGAGGCAAACCTGCGGATGCAGGGACCCTACAGTTTGCTTTGTCTTTCTGGCTGAGACAGCACCCGGCTGCTCGGGCCTGTAGAAGGCAGTGCAAAGGCAAGATCCCAACGTAGGAGAAGCAATGTAGCTCACAGATCAAATCCCATCCCTTGCACCATGAGGCTGTTCTTGGCAGGCAACCATTTTTGTAAGTTGTCCCCTAGAGATGCTTCATACCAAAGGCCCTTGTAAAAAGTGTTTCAGGGTGCCTGAAACCAAGATGAAATTGCAGTGTTATGGGGACACTGTAGTTCTTACAGTAGCCAAGTATGCCATTAGTTTAAAACAATGGGGGAATGGGGGAGGAGGGAAGAATGTTCTATGATTTATTTATTTGTTTCCAGTAGCAGTGGAAAATTTTCTCTGAGCAAAAAGGAGGCCTGAAACTGACCCCATCTGCCAATTATGAATCAGCATTAACAACAAGCATAATTCCATAAGAGTTTTCAAGTAAACATACCATGCTCCTCAATGGCATGAAGCAAAGCTAAGTGCAAATAAGACTTAGAACATCATTACTTGACCTGCACTCATGAAATAGCAGTCTAGGTATAAAGAATATATCCAAATTCTAAAAGTCTTTGTAGCTTCCCAAAGAAAAATAACCATCAGTATTGTACCAAATCCTTTTTTATTTTCCAAATCAGCAGTGAGTCCAGAAAAATCATGATTTCTAATGGCAACAAAACTCATGAATGGGTCCCCCTTTATCCATCATCAAGTGGTACCCTATATGCTACTCTTAGTTTCTGTCCTACCTTTGACTTTTTCCTACTTTTGCTCAGACAGCTCTTGGAAATTTTCCTGCAAGTTTCCAAAGAGCTTAAGGCTGGTAGCCTTAAGAGTTGTGCGTCAGCGGAATTCCATAAAATAATAGACCACATAAGCACAGTGTAATTTACAGTTATATGACAGGCAAGGATGATGCTACTTGGGCCAAATGCTTAAGTATGCAGTCAGGGCCCAGGAATGGAGAGCTGTTAATGTAGGATGTCCATGTGGATTTAAAAATTACACCAACAATGGTTTTCATAGTTGGAGCCGTATGAGGCTAAGACATTATTGCCCAAAAACCCAATGTCAAAATGACGACCCCTGTGACAGGAGGGCCATGACAAGCTCACTGACTATTAAGCAGAACAATTACCTCAGACTTGAGTTTAAAATAAAATCTCCAAAGAGTCCATCCTTAATTTTCAAATGCACAGCTGTTCTTGAGTTTATCATCCAAGCCACTCTTTCTTACGAACCAAATCAGACTATTGGAATCTCTGTACTTGGCTCATCTCCTCAAGGTACACTGTTCGCTTTCAGGACTACATCTAATAACTGCTCCTCATTTGACCTCTAAAATTTGATTACCCCCGAGCATCAGGAAACTTCCTCCTGCCTGGGGTTCTTTGTAGCAACCTTCTTGAGCTGATTTGAGCAAAGGAGCCTTAAAATTTCACCATGTGATGGTTGATTTAGAACCAACAGTTGCATATAACCACACTCCCCTCCTTTATACTCAGAAGAGGCAAGAGGGAGGGGGCAGGTAGAGGGAGGAAGGAAGAGACAGAGGTTGGAGGTTATGTCATCAGCATGAACTTGGAGTCACAATCACCTTTACAGAAAGCATCCGTGACTACAGAGTCCACAGAAGAAAGCTCCTTGGAATGATATCTCATTTAGGACCGTGTCCTCACAAGTTATGTTTCAGTATGGATTATGAGCATGCCTCTGAAAGAGCTTGGCAAAGGGTTTTAAGCTGAGGGCAGTTGGCAGTAGGAGAGGATTAAGGCAAGAAATAGGGGGGTGAAAATTTCTTTGCCCACAGATACAAACTAAGCTAGAGATGCCCTGAAGGAGGTGAGATGAAGGATGAGGTGGGTGGGAAGCGGAGAAGGCTTCTAAGGAAACAAAAGATCCAATACATCTTCTCATTATCAAACCAATGATGTTTCTTTACAGATCTAGACTTTCTCAAGGATGCTCTAACCAGATCTAGAAAAGCAGGTTTCCTCTGGAGAGGCCTTCCCCCAAAGCAGGCTTTACTACTGTGAAATCTTGAACCAAAACAAAGTTGGGTGATTCATCAGGAGGGAACGTTGTAACAGATAAAGCCAACTTTCTTCCCTCCAACCCTGCTTAACAGTTAGTCACAAACAAGGGCTGCCTTGGGCAGGCTGACTAAATCAACAGATTCTCTTCCCTAACCTGTCTAGACAGTTGTTAATAGGCAACCGATTCAACACCAGTGGGCTGACAGTGTGAAATGAAGACTATTTCAGAAAATGAAATTCTGGCAACCTTTTGGTTTAATTAGCATGTGAAATAAAAGGAGGAAAAAGCTCTACTGAGACCCTTCCTGAGATAGTCTCATCGAGGATGGGGGGAAGGATGCACTGGAGAAATGCCTTCTGCTGGAAACATGTGAGCTGTGCGTGCGTTTAGAGAAAGACAAAGTCAAACACATCTGCCAGCATCCTTGGGCAGGAATGTATGTGTGGAAGCACAGACACCAGAGGCCAGTACCTGGAGAAACTCCAGCCTCAAAATCAGGGGAGAACAGCAACTAGCAACAATGGTACACAGGATAGGCTCTTTATACCAAAAGCCAAACCTGACTCACTAAAACAGCAACTGTTACATCCCAGGCTCAAACTGGCAAATCCCGCTTTGGATCCTGGCAGAGGAAATTCAGCTGTTCATTAGCCTTAACAAGCTGCTGTCACGGAGCAGAGAAGTTACATGAGCAGCCACACACCAAGCCTCTTGCCGCCCTCCCCAAGGGCAAGCACGTTTCTCCCAGACGGACTGTGCACGTTCACACTTCCAATGTGCAAATCCGAACTGTCTTCTTGCACGTTCCACGATGCACACTGTAGAATTCTGAAAGAATGTTCGTGTCCCTCCATCCCCACCCACCATCTTTCCTGCAGAATGTCCCCTCAGCAGCTCCTAATCCTTACTGAGAAAACCACTGTTTCCGCAGCAGATCTAGCACTTTCCACTAACCAGCACTTTCTTTATTCCACTTCACAAAGCCCAGTGAACTTGTCACCAGCCCCGCTTCCCCCTCACTGGGACACCTAGCCAACTTGGCATCGGTGCCCTTCAGCATCTTAGGAGTTTCTTGACTAGTCCTCTAAAACAAAGTCAGAGGCATGGAAGCACACACCACCCTTTGTCGGAGGTTGTGCAAGTGGAGAGGCACACCAAACGAAAGAGAAGCAAGGACACCCACAGAGGGTGTTCTCCTTCTGAAGACACCGCACTGGGGAAACCTACAATGCACGGTCAGCATGAGATAGATACATCTTCCCATCCTCTTCCTAGATATCTTTGAGTATCCTTTATCACTGGGCTCCTCGTCCTCCTGCCCACCTTCTAATCTCAAAATTAAGTTCCTATTCTTTACTGATACTCGCTAATTACTAGGAAAACACTCCGCTTTGCTCCTACCCCCTCCCCCCATCTGACGGTCGTTAGCACCAGTTGAAAGAGATGAACCGGATTTAAGGTACCAAGGAGGTAGAGCTCCTGCATGTAGGGACGCGGTACCTGTCTGTGATGGCTCGTAAAGCCCCAAACCACCTTCCCACCCGGCTCCTCCGAACCCCAGAAGTTAGGCAGGTCTCTGCTGGGGGGCAGTGAGCCGCACAACGTGTGCGCAAGGATGTGTGTTGGTGACTGAAACGCAGGCAGCTCGGACCGGCCGCTCAGCTCAGCACACTAAGGGGTTAGGGGGTGGGTGGAGAGGTAAGCATATGACTGTTTCCGAAAACATTTTAAACAACAGACAGCCAAAAAGGGGGGGGGGAATTAAACAAACAAACAAAATTCAACCCCAAGCCCACACCAACGCAGCCCCTGCGTCTCCGCCGCCACCACACGATTTACACAAGTAATTTAAATCATTCACCTGCTGCCAGGTCTCCTCCAGGGATGGCAAAGCTGAGAAGTAGCCGGTGTCGTGGACAAGTTGTAGCTCCTGGAATATACTATAACTAGCCAACACGTCCATGCTGCTGCTGCCGGGCAAAACGGGAGGAGAAACCCTCCCCCGAACACAGTTGGGTCTGTTTGTTTGTCAGTCTGTCTGGCTCACCCCCCAAGGAGGCAGACATCCAGTGGCCCTTTTGTTTTGTTTTGTTTCAGTCAACTAAAAAGGAAAAAAAAAAAAAAAAATCAATGCAGAAGAGAGGGAGAGAGGAGGTGAGAGAGGAGAGACTGAGTGGGGTGGATGGAGAGAGGCATCCAGCGTGTACAGTGCAGACGGCTGCCAGGAAAAGGGGACTTCACGGGAGTAACAATTCCCTTCCAGGGCTCTAATCACTCCAGCTCGTGGATCAGGAAGGGGGATGCAAACTCACTGACACGAAGCTGCCATCTATTTCTGCAGCGCTGTTCGCTCCTAATGCAATCTTTGCTCTTTATTTTGGGAGGTGGCATTTTTTTTTTCTCGCGATCGCTTCTCTCCCCCCCTTTCCTTCCCTCCCCACCCCCACCCCCATCCTTGCTAGTTTGTAGTCTCTCCACCCCCCCCCCCTCCTCCTTTTCTCCTCCTCCTGCTCTTCCCCCTCCCCAAACTCCCTCCCTCCGCCCGGCTCTCCGCGCAGCCGTGGGATCTCGGAGGAGGGCGTCCATTAGGCCGCGTGTGACCATGTATGGTAAACAGGGGGCTCATGAAGTCACTGAGGACCAATGGGCAGCGTGGAGCAGGGCCTGGGGCGGGGCTTGGCCCTGGCGGCGGGCGCGGATTGGCACGCTGCGAATCTCCCTGCTGCCTTACAAGGCGGTGCGAGGCGAGCTATTTTTAGAGGGCTATATAAGGGGGCCGAAGAGGCCGTGCGGTGGCCGGGGAGTGCGAGCGCGAGAGACTGGGAGGGTAGCGGCGACACTTGCACCGGCTCCCGGGACGCCGAGGCGACTGGGCTCGGGCCGCACGCCGGCCTCCGACCTTCCCTTGGGCGCCAGGTGGAGCCCCAGGCGGCCGGAGCCTGCGCCCCTCAGAGGGGAGAGGGTCGCGTATCGCCGTTCTGGCGTGGACGCGGCCGGTCAGGAGGTGAAAGTCCAGAATGCGGGGTTAGGATGCCTCCCGGAGGAAGAGCGAGGCGGGAGGACGAAGAAGCCGGCTTGGGGAGGAGGGCAAGCCGCTTCCTACTCCGCCTCCCTTCTAGGCCCGGGGACAGGGAACCGCGAGGGCGGGGCAGCGCAAAGGAGTTCCTCACTTCCTCAAAAATAAACCGGGGGGTTGGGGGGAGGGGGGAAGAAAGAAAAAGTCACCAAAAGCCCCTTCACGAATTCCCCACAGGCTGCCAGGGTGCAGAGAAGAAGCGCCAGAGAAGGAAGCGCCACACAATGGAGCAGAACAAAGGGGAATGCGCGAAAACAGCAGCCTGCCCCCGCCTCGCGCGCCGCGCGCAGTCCCCGCCCCCAGCCCCGCCGGCGCCCCTGTGCGTGCCGCCGCGCCCCGCCCCGCCCGCCCAGCCTTCTGACCCGGCGCCGGGGACCGGGTGGGGGTCACACTCGCAGTTGGAGATGATTGGAACTGGACGTTTTGCTGGAGAGTGTGTTAAAGACAATAAAGGGAATCCTTGTAGACGCGGGGTGTAGGCAGGAGCCGGCAACTTGCTTGGGGGCTTAAACATGAGACTTCCCATGTGGCTTGGAGAGAGGGTGTCCGTCTGTCTAGCTGCGGTGGTGAGAGGAGGACCCGGATTGCGTTATGGCGCTAACATATAGAGATGTATAGATAGAGACCCTATTATCTCTTAGCTGAACTACGCACGTTGTGAGGGTTGACCGCTTGTTTGCTTGACCTTAAATGGTTAGTGTGGTTAAAGCTTCCCCAAAATGCAGTGTGAGCTGAACTTCCACTTTTGGAATCATTGCAGAATTTGGTACTTATTCTGAAATGAGAAACTTAAATTCAATTCATAATGGAAGAAACACATCCACCTTAATCGCCTTTCTCAACTGTCTCTCCTTCTGATTATGTGGGACTCCATATCACAATATTTCGAAAGTTCTACTTTATAGAACAAACACAGTTTGAAATTCAGTATTTGCCAGGGGAAATTAAATGGGAATTATTGAGTTGAGAAAAGTCTAGTTTATTTGCTTTTTGATGTCTGGAATTCTGTTGGTCAGATCTCCAGCATCCAGTGTATGTGTATAATTGGTGAATGTACTGTAAGTGTGTGTGCATGGAATGTACAAGGATCTTGGTACATTTAGTATTATGTATTATACACATTCGTGGTGCTAGGGGATAAATGGTATGAAAAGGGTAAAAGTCCTACACGATTAAAGTGATATTATGATAGCACACATATAAGTGCCAGTATGAGAAGTCTGTGTAGGCCTTTCCCAGAAGCAGAAAACCATTTAGAGCCATCACATACCAATTAATGCATTAACTTGATCCTTATGGCCATTGATACTGCCACTTACTACTGTGTGACTTTGAGCAAATTACTGGCTCAGACCCTCTGGCTACCCTTCTCAGACACAGGAAAAGTGGTATCTGCCTTGCCTGATTGTTATGAACAGTCAAAATGTTATAAAATAATGTTTGTTAACTCACCTAGCATAGTGTATCTGGTGCTAATAGGTGAATACTAAATGTTAGCCATCATTACCTCCTGACTTTAGCTGAGTAAATTAAATAATATCTGAACCAATCAAACTTGTAGGGGGATATACCAGTCTCAGAGAAGAAGAAGGTAGAAACCTCTTGCCAGTTTGGAATAATGTCTTCCCCTGCAACCCAACATGCTATCCTGATTGTGTGTGGGGATGGGGAAGAGACCACTGAGAAGTACTGGGGCAGAAGACATGTTCAGGAGTAATAGGGGAGGGAAAGGATCTTATTTATTTATTTATTTTTGAATTTTATTTTATTTATTCTGTTATATAGCAGGTTCTTATTAGTTATCTATTTTATACATGTTAGTGTATACATGTCAATCCCAGTCTCCCAATTCATCCCACCACCACCCAGGGGAGGGAAAGGATCTTAAATGTAGGAAATGCAAGAGGCAAAAAGCAGAGCAAGACCAAAGAACATAATTTGAGACTCAACTGAACTTGTTTTTTGTTTTTTTTGTGTTACACTATTACCATTTTCAACAAAATATGACATACCTGTTAACTTTGAAGATTTTAAGCACAATGTGCCAAGCTGTATGGGCACATAAACATTTTATATGCTGTGTCTCATTTCATCCTCATGACAGCCCCAAGGTAGGTATTTTTATTATCCCCAACTTTATGGATAAAGATACCCAGGCTTGGAAATACTAAGTTGGTCAAGATCACACAACCAGGAAGCAGCCAAACAGGGGTTCAAATCCAGGACCACCTGACTTCCAAGACTGTGCTCTGCATGGGGCTCTCTGCAAGGTGAAAGACTTGAGTTTCTTGGTTTTAAGTCAAGACTTGTTTATAAAAATTGCTTGGGTGTGGAGAGGGAGGCTTCCATTGAGGTTTTTCACATGTAAATATCAGCCATCCAACTTATAGAAGAACTCAACCAAAATTTTACAATGTAAATCCTAAAGACCTCATTATGAGTTTTTCCAAAGCTTTATAGATTAGAATTCATTCTGAGAGATTTATGTAACAAGGCGCTCCTAAAGGCATATTTTCAGTATTAGTCATATTTAGCTACTTTTAATAGCCTAGAGACCCTAGGTTCACATTGCAAAGCACATGGAAAGAATCCGAATATACAAAATAATCAACAAATTAAGATCACAAGGGAAATTTGGCCGCCAAACAAACCAAAAATAAAGAGCACTGCTACAACTACTGCATACTGAATGCTTTCTCTGTACCTGGCATTTACACGTGTTCACATCTAATCTTCACCACAATCTTGTGAGGGAGCTATTACTGCTCCATTTTCACAGATGAAGATACCAAAGTTCAGAGTGGGCACATAATTTGCCCATTGTCATATGTCTCTTAAGTGGCAAAAGCAGATTCAAACATAGGTCTGGCTCCAAGTTGACTCCAAAGTCTATGTCCTCCACATGTGTTGCCTTAGAAAATACTGATGATACTTTTAAAAGTATCACCCTTTGGAAGTGATCCTATAGGAAACACCTAAGAGTAAATAACAAGTTACCCCCCAAGAACTGAGAAATGAGGATATTTTATGAACAAAATAGTAAAAATTCAATATGCAAATAGAAACAAGACATCAGACTTACTACTAGAAAAGTTCTGTGTCATTAGTACAGGAAGTCCTTAATATCCTATTGTGATTAGCACTGGGAAAGCCTCCTTAAAGTAAATCTACTTAAAACACAGACCAAATTTCAGAGCAGTTAGTGAAAAAAGGTTTGCTGGGGACTTGTCTTGAAAATAAAACTCAACATTTTTAAAACACATTTATTCTATCCTATATTGAACAAAATTGATAAGTACAACTATGTGCTAATTATAGAATGAATAAATAATAAATCAAGATGATTATTGTTGGCTTAATTTTCTCCTACGCATTGTGAAGCACCTTACAACATGCTTTATTTCATATTTGACTTTCAGAGAATAATAAAAAAGAGGGTCATTTTTTGTAAAAATGTTTCAGAGTTTCTTCAGTTTTCCCAAGGGTCTCAATTAATTCTTTGATATTCAAACTATTCTCTTCTGTAGTATCGATATAGTCATCAGCCCAGTTGATTTTACCTTCATGTGTTTAACTCCATAGATCCTCATGTGCCAGTTTTACCAACCTCACTTTCACTGACCTTACACCTTTTGCAAGATTTGCAATAGAACTGAATGTATATGCATTGTGCTGTAAATGTTCACCATCATTGTGTGTGTGGGGGGGAGATGTTTAAAAGAGATGTTTGAATGGGGGATTGATTTATAAGTGGCCATATCATTAATAATAATTTCATATACCATTGACTTTTTCTTCTCTTTACAATCTTACTATAGTGGAACAAAGTGTGAGCTTAGGGAGCAGGCTTTGTTTGTATCAGAGAAAATCAGAGTGACAAGGAGATGGAGATGGAGATGCCAAAGAATGCCGAAGACTCTCTGAGAGACAGTTAGAATCTGAAAGGAAAGGTATGTGGCCATACATACAATGACATGCATACATACATACATACATACAACCAGAGAGTTATTTCATGATTGAAAAAAAAAATGGCAGCTTCCTCAGGCCTCTCATGTCCTGGACAAAATATTCCTTGAGAATACACATCTCTTCTTGTTTTCATTCTCTACTTACTTTCAGCTCATACTTTGGCTTCCCACTTGTTCTGCCTGCAGGGAAAGAATGTGCTGGTTACAACCACAGGAGCCTGGTGGTCATTGTGACAGTTCTGGTTGTTTCTGTCCACACAAAGTCCTTTTAGTTGTACGTGTGCTCCTCGTGAGTTCAGTGAGCATGGGTCTGACTCCCTGGGTGTGTTCAATTTTGAGATTCTTCCATGTTGAGGTTTCTGGACATGATGGGTAAAAAAACAAACACCACCACCAGCAAAACCCTTTTCTCAGTGAATTAACCAAAAACTCTTGGCACGTAGCCTGCTGATCTCCAGAAAACATCCCAATCTTGCCACTGACTCTTCAGAATTCTGTGGGTATGTTATAGTTTAATCAAAACATTTATTTTTTTAATCAGATGGTAAAGTCAACCCTGAATGTTGGCTTTGCATTGCAGTGGGCTATGCTAAAAGGATTAAGGGGAATACCTGGGGTGCATCAACAGTGATGGGCATGTTGTTCTGATGCAAGAAGGCAGGCTATTTATTGCTTAATAAAAAATTGACTCACCGCAATGATAAAGGTAAGGAACTCAAGAATTCAGCAAAAGTTCACTGTCAGGAATGTCCTGTCCAGACCTTAGAACATTGGACATTTAATGCCATTATGACCTATGGCGCATAATTCCTATGGAGATTAATGACGGTAGCCACTTTTCCAGCCTGAGCTACGAGCACTTAGAAGTGTCAATATTCTCCAATGAAAAACAAAATCATCATCTAAATTCAATCAGTCATTCAACATATATTATGCAAAACATTCAGTCATTCGGCATATATTATGCAAAACATTTGGTCATTTAACATATATTATGCAAAGTGCATAGGTTGAAAATAGAATGGTAAACACAGACATGTTTACCACTGTAAACAATGTCAGATGGTAGAGCTGTATCTCAGAACTTAGAAAAAGCATTTGAAGTATCTAGTCCTACTTTCACAGGTCCACTGCTTCCCTCAACAATATTCCTTCCAGGAGATGCCCCGTTGCTCCAATGATGGGGAAATCCCAGCAGGCACTGGGATAAACCACTATGACTGAGTCTGGCTGGCTAATTTTCCCCATCTGAGAATAGCATCACAAGCTATTCAGGGGTTTCTGGACAAGGATTTTGGAAAAGAGACTGGTAGAAGATGAGAAAAGATTTTAAATAATAAAAAGAAGAATTCCTTTGGCTATGTAATGATAGAAATGCCAAGACAGTTGTGAAGCTAGTGAGAAATTAAGTTGCTAATGTTTTAGGGATTATTGTCCTTTGCAGTGTGTGAGGCAGTTTGTAGGATTGTGTTATGTTTCATCCTGAACAATTTTTATTGTGACATGGTGAATACAGCACAGCATTACTATTAATATATAAATATCACTGTCAATGTTTTATCAGGATATTATCATTTTTCTTTTACACATGCCATTTCCAAAGGGTTTGGTACACATTTAATGGGATTTAACAGCAGAATGCATCTCAGATTTGGTAATGGAAATCAATGAGAGAATAAGATTGATTTGATAGAAAGTCTGGACCGCTAACTTTGCTGACAATGACCATTCCTTTAAGTGAGGGATACCTATTCCACAAGTGCCCAATGATAAGTTTTTATGTGGATGATAGATCTGGGTAGTTTGGAAGATTAATAATGTCAGCAGCAGTTTTTTTGCTGACTGGTTGCTCATTTGAATTTCACCGACTTTGCTTTACCAGAAGGATGCTTATCTGAATGGTTAGAAGAGTCAGCTGAGTCATAGTTTTTAATACTGGTTACTGCTTTTCTCAGGAGTAAGCAAGGCAAATGCCCTAAACTTCCATTTATGCAGTCCAAATGGGAGGGGGCAGAGGAAATTCCTCAGTGTTCACCTCAGAATGCTTCACAACCCTCTCCCAGCTCTCATCATCTCCCCCTACTGCTTTGCAATGCTCAAAAATTGTTCTAAGCAATCATCAGCGTCATCACATTTTGGTCATGCCCAAGCTAGTCCCCATGTATGACATGCTCCTCTGCTTTGCTGGGAAGCTAGGGAAATCCCATTTGATGAAGACCAACAGTGAGTATAACTCAGAGAGGCTCACTTCTTCCACCCAATTTGCCCAAATGTGAGATTCAACCCAACTCCTCTGTGCCATACATTAACCTATCCTTTGCTTTTCTGCAACATCAATTCTTGATCTTGAGGATGCTCTTGTTAAACCCCTCTTAAGTGTTATTGTCCTTTCCACATGTTCATGTGCATCATTGCCCTTTTGAGATGATAAATTCTTAGGGAACATGTGTCTGATCACCCTATAGAGAATCTAGTATCTGTTATGATAAGCACAAATTTTTTTAAAACTAACTTTAAAAAGAGCATACAAAATATTTTCAGTAATATTTAAAAACAATATTACTCCTTCTCCGGTATTGTTAGGACACTATTGTTTGTGCTGGCTTCTGTTAGGTTGACCTAAGCAGGAGGAAATGGCATTACCTCAAATGATGTCAAATATGGTTGAAAGAAAAAAGAAGATCTAAGGCTCCTGGCAAAATTCTCTGTAATTAAAATACCAAAATCTGGGGACTTCCCCAGTGGTGCAGTGGTTAAGAATCCGCCTGCCAATGCAGGGGACACAGGTTCGAGCCCTGGTCCGGGAAGATCCCACATGCCGCGGAGCAACTAAGCCCGTGTGCCACAACTACTGAGCCTGTGCTCTAGAGCCCACATGCCACAACTACTGAAGCCCACGTGCCTAGAGCCCGTGCTCTGCAACAAGAGAAGCCACCACAATGAGAAGCCCACACACTGCAACGAAGAGTAGCCCCTGCTCGCCGCAACTAGAGAAAGCCCACACGCAGCAACAAAGACCCAATGCAGCCAAAAATAAATAAATAATTTAAAATAAATTAAAAAACAAAAACAAAAACAAAAACCAAAATCTGGGCTTCCCTGGTGGCGCAGTGGTTGAGAATCTGCCTGCCAATGCAGGGGACACGGGTTTGAGCCCTGGTCTGGGAAGATCCCACATGCCACGGAGCAACTAAGCCCGTGCACCACAACTACTGAGCCCACGTGCCACAACTACTGAAGCCTTCATGCCTAGAGCCTGTGCTCCACAACAAGAGAAGCCACTGCAATCAGAAGCCCTTGCACCACAACAAAGAGTAGCCCCAGCTTGCTGCAACTAGAAAAAGCCCATGCCCAGCAACAAAGACCCAATGCAGCCAATAAATTAATTAATTAATTAATTAAAATAAATTAAAAAAAATTTTTTTAAATACCAAAATCTACATAAAGTATATGAGATATGTTGTCAAAGAACCCACTTTACAGAGTGATTCACAGATAATGTATATTTTTAAATAAGGTACTACATAGTCTATCAGGAAACAGCCACTGTTACATTTGTTACATTTTAAGAGAGACTGTAATCTTGAATATTGTAACATTTCACAAAGTGATGTAATAACAGACTTTTCTGGGAAGGTTAGCAAAAAGGAAGCTGGAGAATAGAATTTTTTAAATTTGAGTTTCTTTTATAATGACCTGGGGTAGAGGATGTCCTGATGCTAAATGACCTTTAAAGATTACTTAGAATAGAAAGAGATCTACTTTAGTAGCTTGAAAGTAAGTTATTTGGCAACCTTGAATTTCCCCTTTCTGACTTGTCTTTACCATGGCAACCTTCTGATCTGTAATTTGGTCTTCTGAGTGGACTGACTTATACAAGATTGCCCTTTGTAAACATGTAGTATCAATTTTATTTATTTACCTACTTGTTTATTATTTCTTCTACTTCCAGAGGAGAAGTATGAATAAAGACATTAAAACACAGGAAACGTAATACAGAAAACTATTAGCCTTAAAGAAAAGACAGAAGTACCAAAGAATAAGGGAAGAAGAAATATAGAAGGTATCCATTATCATTCCAGCTGTGTCTCCCATTAAGCACTGATCAAGGTATGTTGCTATTTATAAACTACTTCCTTGTAAATTTGCCTAGCGTGAACCAATTCGGAGAATCTTCTTTCTGTGAATGTAGTCATTTGGTTTTTAAACTGGCAAAACTGAGCTTCATATTTTTCAGTTCTGGTGGACCCACTGAGATGTGCCCAGGTGGTCTCATTTAAAGCCACATCATTTCATTTACTCAACAATTATTGAGTACCTATTTTGTCAAGCACTAGGCTGGGGAATGGGACTATAAGGATGAGTGAGATATGATTCTTGTCCTTCTGGAACTAACATGTTAAGTGAAGAGAGATTTAAATAAAAAGTAACATAAGTAATATGGCAGACTAGATTATTGGGTCAGACTCCCTCCATGTAAAAACAACCAAAATGCTAGGATATAAGTCTTGATGAGCTGACAAGATAATAAGGAATTATTGAGCTAAAATCTAAGCGAAAGTGAGATTCAACATCACTTCTGGTAGTGAGCACTCTTAAACTCAATATTCTCAGCACTAGCTGTATATTAGAAAGAGCTTAAAAATTATCATGTGTGCTTCCAGCAAAGGTCGACTAGCGGGTATTGGATAAACCCTGCCCTCCCCTATGCCAAAGAACACCTGGAAAATCTGGACAAAATATAAAAATTATATTACGAAATAACAATGCAGCAATAACTCATCAAGCCTAGATCCTGGAAAGAAAGGAGACCCAAAGAGATAAACTAAAAAATCAGCATGGTTTTATCCCACTGGAAGTAATTACCTAAGAGAAAGCTGAGAGGCTATGAAGCTGAGCAGAAAACACAACTGAAAAGGAAGATGAGCAAAGGATTCAGTAAATTCAAAAGGCTGGAAGTATAAATATTAGAGTTTAGAGTTGACCAGGAGGTTGAGGGAGGGAAGGTGTGGAGGACAGAAATAGGCTATACCTTACCAGGACTGAAGTCTGGCGTTGACATATCACAATACTTGATTGGAGTAAAGTAGTCTGCCCCTAGTCAAGCTCCCTTCAGAAGAAAAGAGTAAATCCTCTCTGCAAAAATATAATTCAGAACCTTGAACTAATCTGCAAAATTTTTTATACTTAATGTCCAGCACTCAATTAAAAAGAAAGAGGCATAAAAAGGTAAAACTTCCCCAAAACCAGTATTTAAAAAATCAGATAGTCGAAATTGACCCATAAGAAATCCAGACATTGCCATTATCAGACATACACTTTAATTTCTTAAAAATTTTATTGGAGTGTAGTTGATTTACAATGTTGTGTTAGTTTCAGGTGTACAGCAAAGTGATTCAGTTATACATATACATATATTCATTCTTTTGCAGATTCTTTACCCATATAGGTTATTACAGAATTTTGAGTAGGGTTCCCTGTTCTATACAGTAGGTCCTTATTGATTATCTATTTTATATACAGTAGTGTGTGTATGTTAATCCCAAGCTCCTAATTTATCCCTCCCACCCTTCATTTCCCCTTTGGTAACCATAAGTTTGTTTTCAAAATCTGTAAGTCTGTTTCTGTTTTGTAAATAACTTCATTTGTATCATTTTTAATATTAGATTCCACATATGAGTGATATCATAGGATATTTGTCTTTCTCTGTCTGACTTCACATAGCATGATAATCTCTAGGTCCATTCATGTTGCTGCAAATGGCATTATTTCATTCTTTCTTATGGCTGAGTAATATTCCATTATATATATGTACCACATCTTCTTTATCCATTCCTCTGTTGATGGACATTTAGGTTACTGCCATGTCTTGGCTATTGTAAATAGTGCTGCAGTGAACATTGGGGTGCATGTATTGTTTCAAATTACAGTTTTCTCCAGATATATGCTCAGGAGTGGGCTTGCTGGATCATATGGTAGTTCTATTTTAAGTTTTTTAAGGAACCTCCATACTGTTCTCCATAGTGGTTATACCAATTTACATTCCCATGAATAGTGTAGGAGGGTTCCCTTTTCTCCACACCCTCTCCAGCATTGATTGTTTGCAGACTTTTTGATGATGGCCATTCTGACCACTGTGAGTTGATACCTCATTGTAGTTTTGATTTGCATTTCTCTGAGAATTAGTGACGTTGAGCATCTTTTCATGTGCCTCTTGGCCATCTGTATGTCTTCTTTGGAGAAATGTCTGTTTAGATTTTCTGCACATTTTTTGATTGGGTTGTTTGGTTTTTTTGTTTCATTTTGTTTTTGTTTTGACATAGAGCTACATGAGCTGTTTGTATATTTTGGAGATTAATCCCTTGTCGGTCACTTCGTTTGCAAATATTTTCTCCCATTCTATGGGTTGTCTTTTTATTTTGTTCATGGTTTCCTTTGATACTTTAAAATAACTGTCATTAATATAATCACAAAATTAAATGACAAGATATATAGATATAGCTATAGATATAGATATCTATATGTATATCTCCTGTTGGTTCTGTTTCTGTACAAAACCCTAATCCACAGTTTAACAACAGATTAGACACGGATAAAGAGAGAATTGGAAGTTGGTTAGAAGAAAATATTCAGGCAAAAGCCTGGGGATGCCAAAAATGGTGAAAAGGAAAAAGAGCACAAATGGCAAGGGGACAACATGAAACATTCTCTCATATGTATAACTGGATTCTGTAAAAGAGAAAAGAGAGAACAGGAGAGAAGGGGATAACGGCTGAGAGTTTTCCAAAATTAAACAAAAGACATCAAAAACCACGGACTACAAAGAGATATAGACCCCAAGATGGATAAATACAGCAAAACTATTTCTAAGCAATTCATAGAAAAACTGCTGACAACCAAAGAAAAAATCTGAAAAGCATTTAAGGAAGCGGTATTTTACTTTCAAGAGTACAAAAATAAGATTGAACTCTTTATTCTCAACAGCAACATTGGAAACAGAAGGCAATGGAATGACATATTCAAAGTACTGAAAGAAAATAACTGTCAATTTAGATTTCTATACCCAGTGAAAATGTCCTTCAAAAATTGCTGGGGGCAGACCAACCCTAAAATATTACTAAGGAGAGTTCTGAAGGCAGAAAGATAATGGTGCCAGATGAAGATATGGAGATGGGGAGGTGGGGAAGAGTGAATATAAATATTGATTCTATAAAACAATAATCATAAGGTCTATGAGGTTTTAAATTATGTGGAATTAAAATAGCACAAAAGTAGGGAAGTAATTGAAGTTAAAATATTCTCATACCCCTTGCATGGTCCCAGGACATGTAAAAAGTTCAAATGTGTATCCAACTTTAACAAATCAAAGAGAAGTGTTATAATTTCTAAGGTAACCACTAAAAGAATAATTTAAGAATATTAAATAACAAGCTAATAAAGGGGGAGGAATACAATTATTAATCTAGGAAAGGAGAGAAAAAAGAGAATAATTAGTACAAATATGAGACGATTAGAGAAATTAGACTTTAAGTTAATAAGCTAGACATAAAAAGAATAGTTTATGAGTCCACCAAAAAGAGAGAACACTTCTAAAGCTATTAATGTAGCCTCAAAATGATATAGTCTCAAAATGATAAAGTAAAATGGAAGAATTAAAGGAAAAGTAGAAAAATACATAATCATACTGATAGAGTTTAATTTTGCTTGGTAACTGATAGGACAAACAGACAAAAATCAGTAAGGGTATAAAGAATTTGATCAACAAGATGTCTAATTGTCAAACAGAGAATATGGCATTAATGCCTATAGAAAACATATTTTCAAGTGCGTATGGAACATTTACCAAAATAGACCATACGTTGTGCCATACACAAGTCTCAGCAAACTCCAAAGAGCAAAACTATACAGAATAGATTATCTTACCATATTGGGAATTAAGCCAGAAATCAACAGCAAAAGATAACTGTAAAGTCCCCATGTGTTTGGAAATTAGGAAATATGCTACTAAATATCCTGTACGTTAAAGACAATATCACAATAAAATTTTTTAAATGTGTTTTGTACTACTTAAAGGTGATATTTAGATATACATGTAACAAAACAAGTATAGCAAAATGGTAGTGGTAGAATCTAGATGAATATATGGTTATTCACTGGAAAATTTTGTTATATTCAGCTCAGGTTTCCTTTCTGTCAAAAAATCTAAATCTAAAAGGTTCTTGATTTTATAACCTAACTCATTTGCTATTCCTCTCAATTCCATGTCACCTACAAATTGGATAGGCCTAATAATAACAGCTAACATATATGAAGCTTCCCATGTGCTAGGCACTGTTCTGGGTGCTTTACATGTATTATTTCATGCTCATAATAATACCCTGAATTAGGTACTAATTGTATACCCATTATATACATAAAAAACCGGAGGTACAGAGAGGTTAAGTAACCAACCCTGGACCACATAGTTCCTAAGTGATAGGCCAAATCTGAATCCTAAGTCTGCATGCTTAGTCACTGCCCTGTGCTTTGCTCCCTCAAATCTCTGAGGGCAATTTATACAGACAAGATGAGGATGCTGAACCCTTTAGAGACTACCCTCCACGTTGAGCCCACTTAGGGGACCTATAAAGTCAGTGGACTGGTTATCACACATATCTTTCATCTTGTCCATGAGGATACCATGAATGATTTCATTGGCTGCTTTGCATAGATGTACTATGTCCACAGTCCCTCTACCTCTGGCTAGGTCATCACTCACTTAAACAAGGACACCGGGCTATTTGGCCTGACTCCATCTTGGGGCATAGATGGTGGTTCCGGGGTATTGTGGCTTCTCCTTTTGGGTCCATACAAATTATTGGTTTAATAATTAATTCTAGAATTTTGCTAAGAAATGGTGTCAAGATTCAACATACAATCTGACCCAGGAGGGGATTTTGGTAAACCCCCAAATAGATTGTTATAAGGATACACATGGTACTAAGGAAAACAGGATTCTTGGCTATGGGTCTATCTCCTGGGTACACTAGCATTGCTTTTTAAAATTTAACTAATTTTAAAATAACATTAAAATAACTTTTAAATAACAGCTCACTCTGTTCTAATGCCTTCTAGACAAGTCTATACCATTTGTTTATAATTTTCCTTGATTATATGTCTCTCCTTCCAACTTCTACACATTCTTTTAGAATCTGAGCTTATTGAAGCTACCCTAAGACAGTCAAGGCAGTATCTTTAGATTCCTTACAATTTTTTCCTTAGTAGAGTCATTCATCAATATGTTGTCAGAATTTCAGTTCTGAAAAATTCCTAACCTTTTTGGGTTCAGCTTCCTTTTCAGTGATGTAGATCTTGCTATTCAAAGTGTGATCCTTGGACCACTAGCACTGACAACACCTGAGACTTGCAGAAGGGCAAGCCATACCCCAGACCTACTGAATTGCAATCTGCATTTTAACAAAATCCCCAGGTGATTTGTGTGCATGTAAAGTTTGAGAAGCACTGTTATAGGCCAAGGACTCATCACCTCTCTTTTTCTGAACTTGTTAAAAATGGCTTCCTGAAGCTTAGAGCCAGTACCATCTGGCTACACCCACCTGCCTGACTCCAATTTACTCTGAGATAATGGGGTTGTTTCCTGTGGTGTCACTGCCACTTCATCAATTGGTGCCTTCTTTTTGGTAAGAATTAGATTTAGAGGAACCACCATTCCCCTTTCACTTCCTCTAACTTCTAAGAGAAGTCTGTTTTGTTTCAACTTTCCTTCATTTCCAAGACATAGAAGCTGAACTACCTCCTCCTTAATTATCCTTTTATATCTGAACAGACTATTTACAACATACTATATGTAAGTTCAAAGGTACTTTCGTATCTGCTATTTTACTTGGTCCTCACAACAGTTCTATCTAGCATTAAAATGCTCAGAGTATAGGTTATTATTCCCATTTGTCAGATAAAAAAGCTGAAGCTTAGTTACTAAAGCAACTTGAAACCATATAGCAAGTAGTGGCAACGTCAGTGCTAGTGTGCAGACCCCTTGTATTCTTGCCACTGCTCGGTCAGCTCGCCAAAGCATTAATTCAAATCTCTGAGCTGTGTTGGAGGGAGAGCTACCCATCTTAGCACCACCAAGCAAATACTCTCTCCCCTATGGAAAATGCTCTGGCTTATCTACCCAATGCCCAACTTCCGTTTTAAATTTGCTGCCGGAATCCTAATGCTTTGGGTGGACCATGTTCAGCTACATACATATTTGCCCAGCCTCCCTTGTACCTAGGGGTGGCCAGGGGCACACTTCTGGCCAATAAGATGTAAATAGAAGTCTTGTGGAATGTATTAGTTTGCTGGGGCTGCCATAACAAAACACCACAAACTGGGTGGCTTAAACAAC
Organism: Balaenoptera ricei; assembly: GCF_028023285.1. Classification (NCBI taxonomy): domain Eukaryota; kingdom Metazoa; phylum Chordata; class Mammalia; order Artiodactyla; family Balaenopteridae; genus Balaenoptera; species Balaenoptera ricei. Next base: position 92,664,930 of record NC_082645.1, read on the forward strand.
AGAAATATATTATCTCACTGCTTTGGAGGCTAGAAGTCTGAAATCAAGGTGTTGGCCAGGTTGGTTCCTTCCAAGGGCTATGAAGGAAGTATCAGTTCCAGGTATCTCTCCTTGGTTTGGCGTTGGCTGCCTTCCTGTTCACGTGGTGTTCTCCCTGTATGCGCATCTTTGTGTTCAAATTTCCTCTTTTCATAAAGACATCAGTCACATTGGGCTAGAGCCCACCCTAATGACCCATTTTAACTTGGTTACCTCTGTAAAGACCCTATCTCTAAATAAGGTCACATTCTGAGGTACTTGGGGTTAGTACTTCAACATACCTTGTTTAAGGGGACACAATTCAACCCTAACATGGGGCGAGTATGGGCTTCTGGAGAAGACTTTGCTTTCCCCATAAAAGGGGACAGCCACAGTGTGCCATCTTTCCACTGTCCTTCCTTCTTTCTGCCTTATATACTGTCTCAGTGGCTGGAGCTGCCCAGCCTTATTGGGATTAAGAGCAAAAAACCAAGAGAACTAAGGAATCGAACCAATATTAGGAGCTGCTTGACTCTTCATCTTGTTGCATGAGACAAATTAACCCCTATGCTAAAAGTCCTTGTAGCAGGTTTTCTGTTATTTATAGCTAAACACATCCTATTATATCACATTTTCCAAGAACTGGCTTTATGTGATTTTATCAAATAATACCAATTAATCCAGAGTAAAATGGCTAGTTATTATCAAGCTATGTTTACGAATGATTAGATTGAAAACAGGGTTGACTGAATTGAATAATGAAAGTACCGTAACTTTGCAGACATTCTGGAAAACAATGTCTAAGAAAAATACGTATGTTGGAGGCTGTCCACCAACTTCCATCCAACTCCCTTTTGTTGCTTGTTCTTGAAGGTGAATGGGTCTTCCAGCCCCGAGTGGTGTTCTTGACAAGCCAATAAAAAAGATCCTGCTTGCTATTCTTAGCGCTTATACTAAGGCTCTAGGGTGAGAAATGAGGTCATGACTTGTAACCCTCAACAGTGGAAATTTTAGCAAGTCCCTCCATATACTTCTTTGACGACTGAACATGAGATCATCTCTGCAGTTAAAATTTATAGTCTTAACTGCACCTCTGTTCCCTTTCACACGCCACATCCTGTAATGATCTCTTTTGGAATTCTTGGGGAAGTTAAAGAAGTCTGACAGCAGTGACTGTTGTTTCTCCAGATACTGAAAGTGTGAAAGAAAGCGCTGGGGAGAGGGCAAGGTGCAGTTACCAACAAGCCAGGCGGGATGTCTCCGAAGACAAGGACTAGAATAAGGCAGGAGGGGAAACTCGGGGGGAAAATTTAAGGAGGCACTTACACTCAGCACCAGGCAGTGCAGGGTCAGCACCTCTTAATTTTTGCCCTGGGCTATTCTCCTGCCTCACCCTCGTCCCAGCCCTGCCTCCGAGCAAGAATGATCTCTAATGGACTATTACCCCCTTAAATTCATTTCAGTTGCTACATGTCTGCTTTTTGCTTCTAAACTGTATGTTTTATTAATTTCAGTTGAATAGTTATACTTTTCACCATAATCCTGATAAGAACACAATTACAGAAAAAGATATTTTCTTTCCTTCCTACCCAGGCATTTAATTTTTTACAATGATAACTCCAAATAAGTGAGTACCTATGTGCCCAAGCTGTGTAGTGTACTATGTGTAACACACTAAGAAATTCTACAGTCTAGGCATCCATATCCCACCTGGTAGATGAGTCCCAGAGACAGTAAATGACTTGCCCCGAGCCCCACAGAAGATAGGGCCACTCCAACAGGAGTGCCGCAGCTGCACCTGTGGCACCTGCGCCCTCTTCAGGCCTCAAAATCCATGCTTTCCAAGCTTTTCTTGTTTTAATCCCCTTAATCACCACAAGTTCTACCTCTTCATCTCCTGGTCAGATTTTTCTTCCTTGACTAAAAGATTTTACTATTGCTTTGCTTTTGTGGTTTCTTACTCTTTTCCAGCTTAAAAAAAAAAAATTCATTGAGTTTCAGAGTAGATCAGTATGTCAGGTTTTCTCAAAACATTCTTTTAAAGCCATTTTCTGACTTAAATGTCTAGAGGGCAGAGCTAAATGGGGCCACCAGGTAAGAAAGCAGGACGGCTCCACACACTTAGAGAGGATGAGGAGGGAGAAATGGAAAGGAAAAATCTTATTAGGCTTTGTAGGTCAGGGAAATCCTTTCTAGCCTGGATTTTTAAACCTTCTGAATTTTAATTGAAAGTATTTCTCCAGGGTATTTACTTTAACATGACTGTGCACTCTCAAAAAATATTCCCTATCCATAGTAGAAAAATATTACAAATCCCAGGAAGACAAGATTGCATTAGAAGGAAGAATCTGATGATGTGCCCTTTCTGCTTCAGACAGTAACCGTGAAATTGCTGGCAACTACAAAAGTTGCCAGACTTCTTTTGAGCGTCTCTGCTGGGAAAAACCTAATGCTTGTGGGTATGATGCATGACTATCCCACCTATTATTTGGCTGTATTTTTCTTTCATTCCTTTTGGAATTGAGCATAGTAAAACACGAATCACCATTAATTCTTAAAAGAAGTGAGCAATACTCCTTTTGAGAGATTTATGATCATCCACACCAGAAAGTGCTCCCAAATTAGACAATAAAAGATTAGTTTTAACCTCTCATAATAACCTGGGGGCTATCGTAAGAAAGGTATGAAAATTAATGAACAAAACTTGAAGTCACCCCAATTTACGGCTTTGGCCTTGAATGCAAAATATTGCTTATTCTTTTTTTTAACTTTTTATTTTATATTGGAGTATAGTTGATTAACAATGTTGTGATAGTTTCAGGTGTACTGAAAAGTGATTTAGTTATACATATACATGTATCTATTCTTTTTCAAATTCTTTGTACAGTCCCCCCCACACACACAAATACACATTCCAAAAGATAGAAATTCCCAATTGTTTCCTTATAACAAATGCAAAATCCAGTGACAGCTAAGTGTTAATACTCATCTTTTCTTAATTTGTGTGTGTGTACATTTTTGCTCAAACTAGAAATTACTCTCTTCTTCCTGCATATAGGAGTATTACTATAACTGTGATAATTAGTAATAATGGAGATTTTAATAATACACTTGTTTAAATAGTACTTTTTGTCTTTCAGGCTCAATATACTTTTTTATAGCATACCTTCTCATCATTATCTTCCCATAAAGGAGGTGACTTATGATTTCTGATTTATAGATGTAAAAGTCAGGGCACTAAAAAACCAGGTGACAAAATGTGAGGTCAAACAGTCACGAAAAATTGATCCTTCAATTCACTTCCTGTATTCAAATTATTTAGCTCTCTTTAAAGACAGGAAATGGAGTACAGTAATATGTAAGAAAGAATTTTCAATTGAAAGAGTCCTTCAGCATTAGAACACGTTTCCAAATTAGGGAATCTTCCTTTCCAAATTCCTTTAACCATAACATGGAAGACTGGGTATTTTGGATGGTTTCAAAGCTGACCCACCTGAGCCAGGGCATTTACTGGATAATCTTGTAAGGTCTCTGAGTAGAGTTCTTGTGATGCTATGACTAAGTGATCATGCCTTGCCTGCTTCATCCACCTCTTACTCATATTTTCCCAGCACTCGCTTATGAAGAATCACTTTGGCCCCTCCTTGGAAACATACTTTCCCACACGACTTCAGAGTTTTTGCTGCAACTCTGCTGCAGTATCCCCGCTTGACACTGTGCTCCCCGCTGTGGGATTAGAAGGAAATTTCCCTTCCCTGGGACTCAAAGCTAGAAGTAGTCTCAGCACTAATGAAGGATGCACAATATATCCATTGCTCAGCCATCCGTTCCGATCCCTGCGCTCGGGTGGAGGTGTCCCTTCTCGCCAGGTTGCTGCCTGATTCATTGGAACCAACTCCCCACCTTCAACTTTGCTTCTATTCTGCAAGTCTCAGGGATCTTTGCAGTCACAGGAGGCTCAGAGATAACAGTATATGGGTATGGCCATGACCTCCACTGTCAGCATTTAGAATACAGGATGATTCAACCCAGCCCTGAAACGAGAAGGTAGATGGGGTGGAGATGGGAGGGCAATCATCCACTATCTGCAACCCGTGAGACTGTTAACCTCCCACCTTAGCAGGGGCAGGGTAGAAGCGGCACGAATCAATCTAACACGCAGGCTCTCTGGGTTTTAACTCTAGCTTAGGTGCTTTTTTTGCTGCGGTTTTCACATTTAGACCTAACAACATTTTTTCTTGATAATGACTGTGCATCAGGTATATGCTCCCTGCTTTTACATATAATGGTTCTAGAGGCCAGCTATTGATTTTTGGTCCTCTAGCATCCTGAGTTGTCTGCATAGGTAATCCTACTCTGATTTTCCTCTGAGAACTACCTCTTTTCCAGTCATAGCCCATGAGCTTCAGGATGGACTTCATTCATTCTCAGCTCCAGAGCTGAAGCATGTGAATTAAGCGTGGCCCATCAGAATTTCATATTTCCCTGGATTATGTGAACTGAATCTCAGGACTTCCCTAGAAGCTACCTGAAGAGACTTGCTCTAGCTTTATCAATCTGAGTGTTGAGTGTTGTCATACTAGGAGCCAAAGGCCACTGAGCCATATCACATAGAGGCTAACAATGAGCCAGCCCAGAGGAATCAATGAAGCAGAGCCAAGAAATGGATCCTTACGGCAGCTTTGTTGAGGACTGAATCATACTGACCCGAAGCTGTACCTATTCCTACACTTTTAGTAATAAAATTCCTTTTCAGCTTAAGCCAGTTTGATTTGGGTCTTCTGTCACAATATTTTGCATATTTGCATAAAGACTGATTGAGCTAATACACAATATTGTTGTAAGCAGCAAATGAGATAACGCGTATAAGGGAAATTTCAAGGGTAGGAACAGAACTATGAAAGCATGAAAGATTATTGTTGATCTACCATAAAGGTAAGCCCCTCTTGCTATTTTCCCTCTTCAATCATGATATTTAAAATATGATTCCTGTGAAGAAATTGTGCAAAGTGATGTATGAAAACCTAGCTCATTAAAGGTTATTTGCCTGTATTTTTCTTTCATTCCTTTTGGAATTGAGCATAGTAAAACACGAACCGATGAACAAGCCTCTCATCCTAAACTCCTGTCACTCTCTACCTCCTCACCGCCTATCACCAAGTCTATCATATACTTCCTTAATTTCTATTTGGTCCTTTCATTTCCTGCCACATCTATTGCCACTATTTTAAACAGGGTCCTCATTATTTCTTATGTGAGTTATTGAAATTAGAATGTGGTGTACATGTCTGAAGAAGGGGACACAGGAGGAGTTTTAGGCTTTGTTGGAATATTGGTTATACACTTGCTGCATGACCCCAAACTTAGTGTCCCCAAACAACAATAAACATTATTTCACATAGTTTCTGTGACACAAGGTTTGAGAGTGGCTTTGCTAGATGGTTCTGATTCAGGTTCTCTCATGGGATTACAGTCAAAATGTTGGTTGGGGCTGCAGTCATCTGAAGGCTTGACTGGGACTGGAGATCTGCTTCCAGCTTGCCTCCCTCACATGCCTGGCAAGTTGCTGCTGGTTGTTGGTAGGCGGCATCTTCCATACCACACAGTCCTCTCCATGGGGAGGTTGAGTTGATACCGACCAGCGTTCTTGGCCTTCCCCAATCAATAGTAATTGACTAGAGGCCAGAGAAGAAATTCAGGCAAGGCTTTACTGGGACCCCTGCTGCAGCAGGGGGGAGTGAGAACAAATAACAGTTTCCCTTGCTTGCTTGCTTGGGGTGGGGTGGGGGGACAAGCTTGTTCCTTATATGGAGTGAGGGTAGGGATGTGTCCAGGGGTCGGGCCGGAGGGGCGGCTTAGGTGTTTTGCCCACCCCTCTGGTGGTGTTGAGTGCAGGGGGCATGCTCAGTACCCTGCTTTTGCTCCCAACACCCTGTTTTTGCTCCTGGCTCTTCAGAAGTGGTAGTAGGGGTTTTTTGGTCTTTTTGTATCTTTTGTCCAGAATTTGCCCCAACTGGGCATGCATGCAGTTATTTTTAGTCCCATATAGTTTCTTTGTATTTTGTTGCTGGAGGAGAGGTTTGTCCAGGTACAAGCATTGCAGCACCGCAGCAAAGGGTCCCAGGTCCCAGCCTGTCTCAGAGTGTCCTCATGACATAGTAGCAAGCTCCCTCTAGAGCAAATAATCAAGAGAGAGCAAGAAAGAAGCCACAATGTCTTTTATGACTAAGCCTCAGAAAGCACTCTTCATCATTTCCACAATGTTCTTTTGGTTACACAGGTCAGCCCTAACCAGTGTGGAAAGGGGTACAAGGACATAAAAATCAAGAGGTGGGAATCATGAGGGGTCATCTTGTGGCTTGGCTACCACTGAAAACTTCAGTCTGGATGTTCAGTTTTGAATATAAAGTACTTATCAAGCACTATCAAGGTGGGGATGGGCAGTAGAGAGCTGGACTTCTGGGTCGTGAATCAGAAGAGAGAGGTGCACAATGAGTCATCAGCAAAAAGATGATAGCAGAAGACATGGGAGTGAATAAGATCACCCAGAGAGAGTTAGAAGGACTGAACCACTGACATCTGAGGATGGACAGAGAAGGAAGAGGCTGCACAGACTGAGAAAAATCAACCAGAAAGGTGGAAGAAAAGCCAATATAGACCGATACCGTCAAAACCAAGGGAGTTTCAAGGAAGGATAATTGCTAACTTCCCACTGAATTCTAGAATTCTATGATCCCAGTTGACAGTTGTAATGATATCAGGTTTTGCTAAGAAACTGATACAATTGAAATAGAATGGTAAAAATCCAAAGGTTTTTGGAAGTTGATACCTAACAGATTTGTTAAATTTCTAATTGTCTTTGCAAGCACAAAATAAAGAATTTTTTTGTTTCATCTTTGGTGGAGGTGACAGATTTTGTTTGTTTTGCTTTACAAGTTAGTATTTTCTTTCTCTATACATTCTGTCCATATATTTTCTCAAATTCTTTCCTGGTTATTAAAAGAATACTCATCATTATCTGAAATGCCAGACTCAGTTATCAACCTCTCCTATTCTCCTCCTATCTCTTGAGGCAGCAATCACTCCATTATGTTCTCTGTGATTTTGAGGGTTCCAGAATCTCTAGACAACCTCTCTGGTCTGTGACATCATGGGATATCAGAGTTTGTAAGAATTCTGTCAGGCTCACGGTTTTGGGTTGGTAGGTTGCTGCTCTGGTCATCTACAGTTGTGAGAAAAAAACTTTAAGAAACATACTTTAAATAGAAATATGAACTAGTCATGAATACACTAGATGTTTTTGTTTTGTTTGTTTGTTTTGCCTTTGAAAGTCTTCAGGTTGGATGTGTGTGGCTTAGAGATTTGTTCTGTTTTGTTTAGGGCTATTTTAGTCAATCTACGATCTATTTATCCTGCACCTGACCAAATATATTTGCTCTGACCCATTTCATAGATAGCTGTTTGCTGTTTACTTTCCAGGGAGAAAAGTGCTTGGTCAGTCAAGGAAAATACTGCAAATGTTAGCAAGAGAATCTGTGTGACAGCTTAGCAAACCAATTGTATTTTGACCCTCTTCTCTGTATTCTAAAGAGTTCAAGTTCAGGAGGAAAATAAAACAAATTTATGTTAAAGTAGAAATCAAATTCTTTCCATGAAAATGAAACCTACAAATAAATTAAAACTGGCACTCCTAAATACCTCATAATAGCACCTGACAGCACTATCCCCAATTTTCTTTTCTCTCTATCTCTCATTACAGAAAAGACACAGGAAACATTTCATTCATTTCTGGAGTAGGGCCACTTCTGGCATGGTGAGCAACAAACTTGATTTAACAGCACACAATAAAGCATTTCACAATAGTGTATAAAGATAGTCCTGGCCAAAAATGCTACTATTCAGTGTGAATTTATCTGTAACTTATCTGGAATGCTGTTGAGCTGACCTTGGCCACTATTTATGAGTTGAATTGTGTCCCCCCAAAACTTATATGTTGAAGTCCTAACTCCCAGTATCTCAGAATTACTATGTTTGGAGATAGGGTCTTTAAAGAGGTAAAATGAGAGTTGAAATGAAATCACTAGGATGGACCCTATTACAATATGACTTGTATGTCCTTACATTGTATATGTTCTTATAGTATGTCCTTAAAAGAAGAGGAGATTAGGATATAGACACAGAGGGAAGACCATGTGAAGACACAGAGAGAAGGTAGTCATCTACAAGACAAGGAGAGAGACATCAGAGGAAAACAACATTATTGACACCTTGATCTCAGACCTCCAGGCTCCAGAACTATGAGAAAATTATTTCTGTTGTTTAAGCCACCCGGTGTGTTGTGCATTGTATGGGGCCCAAGCAAACTGATACAGCCATGGTGTCAGGCATAACTAGTTCTACAGCTTGGATTTACTGGGGGATTGCATTCTGAATCCCAGAAACACAGGATATGTTAGGCATGGTGGTTCTCTCCGCTTTTGCCCCAGTCAACCAATCAGCTCTACTCCGGACTCTCACATCAATTCACTCTTGAATTTAGTTATTTTTAAAAATTCATCTATTACCTATTACAGTCTAAGCTAGCCCCACCATTAAGTGCCTAGAGAGCTATGTTTCTCTCAGTATGTGCTCGCACACACACACACACATGCAAACACATTTTCTGTGTTAATAACTAATAAATATTCTAGTAAGTGTTCTAATGGCCAACAAGAGGCGAATTCTTAGCAAGCCGAGGTACTTTTGTAAATGAGCTACATGGGAGAAATTCAGAGTCCGTTTATGTTATTCCCCTTAAATCATATATTAAGACACAGGGATTTAATACGAATCTGTCGGGTACAGTGAAAAGCCTCTCCTAGACATTTTTTTTGGCTTCTTAACTGAACTCAGAATATATATTTGGGATAATGCCCACAAACATGAATTAAACATAGGAAATGGAGACCATTAACATATGAACTAAAATAAGTGCTGTAAAACAATTTTTTAATCTGAATTAAATTACCCCAGTTAATGCAGAATGTTTATGGAATTTTTGCTCTTTAGGGCAACAGTGCTCTCCTTGGCTCTCCCAACTTCTCTGCAAGGGAGGGGGCAGAAAGAAAAGGGAGAAGAGCTTCCGTTTACAAATCAGGAGACAGAGGTGCAAAGAAAGACTGGCACTGCTCCCACCATTTAATGCAGGGGCCTTGACTGGGCACACCTACCTCAAAGAAAATTTTAAGCCTGCACCCTCGAAGTATATCTTTTTATTCATTTCTTTGTAAGTGATATATACTTGTTTCACTGCAGTAATATATTACGTACATTGTAAAGCATGCACTAAAAATAGAGATTTTGTAAGAATGACTTCAACATTCGTCTTCTTGTCACAGATTTTCCTGTGTCCTCTCTGCCTTGGAAACCACTGAATTATTGAGTGGGGCAGATCGGGCAGAGCCCCACGGGGGGCAGATCCTCGGGCTCCCTTCAGCACATCTGTTTGATCACACTGCCTCTCGCCAGTTTTCGGAAGTAAATAACTTTGTTTGTGCAAAGGAGCACGTGCCAGGCACTGCTTATACTCAGGGTCACCATATCATCTCTCTAGAAACTCCCTGAGGGTCAGACATTAAACACAAACACATGGGCTTTCTTTCCTTTTGGCTCGGTGGTAGCTTTCCCCATGGTACCAGTGGTCCAAATACACAAGTTTAACTGGAATTACACTCTAAGGTATAGTCATGGGTTGCACTGAAATATCACAGTAGAAGAAAATAATCAAGTGATGGGAACGAGTTCAGCATTTAATGTTTTGGTCTCTGTACCTCCTTATAAGTGAATGTAGATGTGTGGGATAAACTAGGGCAGAGGTCTCCTCCCCACAACAAATATTTGGGAGTAAGCATTCATTTTTAAGTTCAGTAATTCCCTTTGTTTCACTTCAGTTTCTTTTCATTTGTATTAAATTTGAATTAAATTTGAATTAAATTAAAATAGATTCTTCCTGTTTAAAATAGTAAGTATAATATGACCCAGCGTTATAAAAACATTTCTACTTATCTATTCTCAGAGTATCTTTACCTGAGCAATCAATGATTCTGATTTCTGGGTTGTGAGATTTAGTGTGGTTTTTCTTTGCTTGTTTCCTTTTTTTGTTTTTACTTTCTGCCTTTACTCTTCCGTATCACTTACAATATCTTTGTAATATAAAAACATTATGTACATTGTATAAAAACTATAAAGGAATTTTCCTTTAAAAGAAATGTCAGATATTCATATCTAAGTCAATGAATAAATAAATCTGAAAAATCAGTTGCATCTAAAATTGAAAGGAGACTTTGCAGATCAGAGCAAAGCAGAGGACATTGTTCTTTTGGGGTTAACTGCACAGGCTATCCCTGTGGAAATGAAAGCTGGTCAGATTTGAGGCCTTCCCCCAACCAGGGGAGACAGGGTCCACACTTCTGCATTCTCCTGCACTGTCTACACCACAAACAACAGTACCCTCATCTGCAAGATAACTGGCTAGACTTACAAGATACACCCTCAGCCCTAAAATCATTTTTTTCTTTATATTCAGCTGAATGATTCATGAAAGCCCTAAATCCTAGAAACCTGGAATTTTAAAGCTGGATGATAGTTCACAAATCATCTAAGAATTGTAATCCCTATACTTTCTAGTTGAGGAAGTCACAGTGCAAAGAGATGTAGCATCTTGCTCAAGGCCACCAGGATGTGGATGGACCCTAGATGGTAACCTTGTCCTTCTGACTTCAAGTTCAACAACAGCCACTCTGCTAACCCCAGACTTGGCACATTTCTGGTTCTCTTTTCTTTTCATTTGTCCTGACTATTTCTATTTATGGCTTTATTATTGTTGCAATATTGTTGTAAGTTGTCCCAAACCATTTGTGGTAAGAGGCGGGGGACTAAATATTTACACTGTAAAGGGCAGAACAGCTCTCCTAACCCCCAGTGCAAGTGTTCTCTCCGAAGAGGCTAGCGTGTCAGAAGCCTGGGGTTCACGGTTACTTCGTGGTCACTGACAGTGTCTGCTGTGTCCCTGCGGTCGTGAAGACTTGCAGTAGTGAGCAGCGTACTGTGCACGCTTACAGGCTTCCTTCCCAGCTGGAAATTCCTTGAAAGTGATTTCTTTTAATGTTTTACTGGCAAGTCATGTATCTATTCAAGAACTTATTTAATAATCATGAATAAAATTACCAAAGGTGAGAGTAGAAACTCTTGTTAGAACAGACTCACAGACAGAGAGAACAGACTTGTGGTTACCAAGGGTGTATTTGTGTGTGTGTGTGTGTGTGTGTGTGTGTGTGTGTGTGTGTGTGTAGGAGGCGGGTTAGAGGAGGGATAGATTGGGAGTTTAGGATTAATAGATGTAAACTATTATATATAGAATGGATAAACAACAAGGTGCCACTGTATAGCACAGGGAACTATATTCAATATCTGTGATAAGCCATAATGGAAAAGATTATGAAAAAAAAATATATATATAAGACTGAACTGAATCATTCTGCTGTACAGTAGAAATTAACAACATTGTAAATCAACTATCCTATAGAATCAACAACTAAACTCTATAAAAATATTTATCTATATAACACTTCAGTGGTGGAAGGACAGAAAAAAACTGCATTGACTATTTCTGACCCTGAAAACACAACTAATTAGCAATAACACCAAAAGGAAGAGTAAGTTGAGCTTCCAGGTCTGGTAGGGTATTAAATTAATAATGACTTGCAAAAATTCAGTTATAATCCACTTAATTATCTCATGCTAGATGACTGCTCAAATTGGTGTCAATAATCTTTTAACCAAAGAAAATCAGAAGGAGAAAAGAACCTGCTACATTAATATTTTAATATATTTATATTTTTATGCTCTCTTTATTTCCTCTCTTCGTTTGAAAAGCTACAACCAAGGTTATGGATTGTATATCTTCTATAGACCATTGACATCCTGATAGGGAATAGTGGCCATCTTTGAACAACCTGCCTTTAACTTACTGGTCTTAAGGCTGTCAATCATTGTTGGAACAGAACAAGGTGAATTTAATGCAGTGAACACACATCCATTAAATTCAAGTCAAGGAATAGGAACTGTTTTAAATAAGGCTTAAACATAATACAAACCCTTCCATGGTCAAACACAGAAACAGGGCTCTTGATTATTCACTCTATTTGGTGGCGGGGGGGGGGGGGCGGTTTACATACCATAAGAATCACATATAGGCTTCCCTGGTGGCGCAGTGGTTAAGAATCTGCCTGCCAATGCAGGGGACATGGGTTCGAGTCCGGGAAGATCCCACATGCCGTGGAGCAACGAAGCCCGTGCGCCACAACTACTGAGCCTGCGCTCTAGAGCCCGCGAGCCACAACTACTGAGCCCACGAGCCACAACTACCGAAGCCCGCGCGCCTAGAGCCCATGCCCCGCAACAAGAGAAGCCACCGCAATGAGAAGCCTGCATACTGCAACGAAGAGTAGCACCCACTAGCAGCAACTAGAGAAAGCCCGCGTGCAGCAATGAAGACCCAACGCAGCCAAAAATAAATAAATTAAATTAATTAAAAAAAAAAAAAAGAATCACATATAAAGACATGCCAAACTCCAAGGCAAAACATTTTAAACATAAGAATTATATTGAGAAGTAGCCCAGTGCCAGTTTTTATCTTGTAGATTAATATAGAGAAGTGTTCATCGTCTTGTTTGAAAAATAAAAACTAATTATGTAAATGTGTATTGATTTCATCTCAATAACAAGATCAACAGTAAAAATAATTATTAGACAGTTGTCGCACAAAAATTAAAGGCTTTATGCTCTGTGTGTGTTTATAATAATAATAACAGAACCTTAAGGTGTAGCAATGAAGAATTAGCTTATTTTAAAGCAATTGTGTGGGAGGCAACTAATAAAACTACATTGCCATTATATACACTTGTCTTTCCACAAGAATAACAGCAATCAAGTCAAATTAAATTTAAAAGAATACACTAAAATACTCACTGCTCAAAGGTGATCAACAGATCTTTCTTAAGCATCTAACTGTGATAATTAGGAGGATAATGTTTGATTTGCCTATAAAACTCATTATTTCTTTTTCTATTTCTGGGATTCATTTATCTCACTTACCTGTGACCTGTTTAGTATGGATCTGGGTCACTTTTAAATTAAAGAGTATACATCTTAGTGTAACGAAAAATCTACGAAAGGACTGTGGATATAAATAAAATACGGGCATTCCTTAAATTACAAATATCCAACTTATGAACACACATGCATATGAGCAGAGACCTGGAGAATAAAAGGTATAACCAGTCTTGCCAACCCCAATGCCTACAGCATCATGCAGGTAAAATAAAATACATGAATAGAGCTACTCTTTAAATGGAGGCAGCCTCTACCCAGGCTGCCAAATTATTGCCGCATAGGAATAAGGGGCAGCAAATCCACTTTCTTACATAAAATCTCTAAATGTTTGAATATTGGACATACCAATTCAAAACTTTTAAAAATATTTTGTAGGCCACACAAAAGACTTCTATAAGCCATTATGAACCTTCTTCAATGTAAAACTCATGATGGTCAAGAGAAATAATTCTCCAGTCCACGTTTATTCAAAATGTGAAAATCTTGTCTGTTCTGCTTTAAAACATGTTTTCAGAATGTAAAAGAGTGGTAAATAAGGGAACTGTGTTAATAGAACATAAATGACACACTGATTTTTCACAGAGTTTTCTGCCAGCACATTAATGTTTTGTGTCACACGGTAATGGCAGCTGGATGCAAAGTATATTAGCCTAGCTCAATGCAACAAGTCACAGAGGAATACAGTAGTGGTCCGTCCACCCTGCTCTGTCTTAGAAGTGATTACTGACTTCTAAGAGCAAAAAAAAATTATTTGCACAGTTCTCCCCAATCTTTTTGTATTTTGGCCTTGTACCATTATCTACAGACTCAATACTTCCTTGAACATCCATTTCGTCAAGCCACCTTCATTTTTAAAGTCTTATATTTGCTGTAGTGCATATTTATTAAGAAAACAGTATGACTGATTTATAAAATACTAAAATTTGATTGAAATTACTGTTTTATTAGTACTTTGTTTACAATGTTACCTCAGTGTTAGTCGGTCTGCCTCAATCTTATTTTTCCCAAAAGTGCTGCTATTTTGGGTATGGGCTTTTACAGAACACAAGTTCTTTTTTAGGAGTACATATATCACATTATAGCAAAAATATTACCCATTGTTGAGATATGGTTGTGGGATTTCAAGTTAGATCTGTTCACAAATTAATGTCATTAAACAAGCCTTTCAAAATATGTGATTCACTTTTGGCTAAGCCCTTTGTTCTTAGCCGGTTTACACTGCTATAATATAAATACCATGGACTGGTGGCTTAAAACAACAAACATTTATGTCTCATAGTTCTGGAGGCTCGGAAGTTCAAGATCAAGCTACCAGCAGATCTGGTATCTGGTGAGAGCCTGCTTCCTGGTTTGTAGACAGCTGCATTCTTACTGTACCCTCACATGGCCAAGGAGAAAGAGACTGACAGGCATCTGGTCTCTTCTTCCCTTTATAAGGGCACTAATCCCATCATGGGAACTCCACCCCCATGACCTCATCCAAACCTTATCACCTCCCAAAGGCCCCATCTTCAAATACCATCACATTGGGAATTAGAGCTTCAACGCATGAATTTTGAGGGGACATAAACTTTCAGCCCATAGCACCTTTCCCTATATGATTTCATTTAATTTTCTCAACTACCTTACCCACTCAGCAGCTACAAACTGATTAGAAATGGTACCAGGCAGCCTGCTCGACTCTGGGGACATGGTGGTGAATAAGACAGATCTGGCCTGTAGTCTCACAGAGCTAAGCTCCCTTATCAGGTAGATGGAATAATCCCTGTTATAAATGCTTACCTGGCCGACTAAAGGGTTGTCTATGTCAAGGGAGCACTCTAGTCCCCAGAGGCCAAGAGCGTGAAGGGAGCCTCCCATCACTGTGTTCCCTGTCACTGCCCTTGGGAAGGGGCTGGGGGTTGTCCCACACCACATACCTTCCACCCCCACCACCACCATTAAAAGACACCATCAGCTCCCAGGGACTCTTTGTTGCTGACTGACTCTCGCCTCACACCTCTCAGCTGTGTGACCCTTGCCCTCTGACCTCAGAACTGGTTGTTGGGATACAGTGTTTCTGGGGCTTGAGCATAGGCTTTTCCTGTACCTTTTTAGCTTAAATTGCTCCCCTGCTCATGGTTCTCAGCTTTTGGTCTTGCCTGAGGCAAGTATCCTCTATTCCTTCTCAGCCCTGCAGAACTAATATCTGCATTTGGCCAACACCAGCTCCCTGACAAGGAGGGGGTGGTGCGGGCGAGGGTTGAACATTGGGCTCCATTGTTGCCATGTCTGGGGCTCCTACACAAGCATTCCTCAGTCCTCCATGATCCCTCCTTGTCAGGCGCTGGAGCCATTGTCCCAGGGAAACAAGGTATCTAAGTGCACAGCTAGTTCTTTCAACCACATTAAATTTATAATCTAAAAAACCCTATGCTTTGAAAGGTGTGGCTTGGAAGGGAGATGTGATAGGGCTTTCGAGCAGTGGGATATCTCATGGAAAACCACAGAAGAGGAAGAAACGAACTTTACTTAGGAGATAGCGGAGAGTAGAGAGGAAGGAGAAATGTTGATGATTAAAGAGAGGGGTAGAGATAGGGGTTTACTTGCAGTGAGAGGGCATTTGTTAGGGACCTTGATATTAAAGTGAAGAATGTGGACCTTTATTGTAAGCAATAGGAAATTCTTGATCAGAGGAGTAACATGATGGTTTCTGCACTTGAGGACAGTTGCATTCCAGCAGGTTTTAGAATGGGTTGGACCAAAGAGAGGCGAAAATTAGAATAAACATCTAAGAGGTTGTTGCTATCTATCTATCTATCTATCTACCTATCTATCTATCTATCTATCTGGCAAAGAGAATCCAAACAGCCAGGGGAGTTTGAGAATTGAAGGGAGGTACAAACCCAAGGGACATTTTAAGAGTTTTTAGGAAGGAATTAGGAGGAACTTTGTCCATCCAGATCATCACTTTTCAAAATGGAGATCTCAATAAAGTGAACTTTCCTGCATTTCTGCCATTTTTTAAGACCTTCAGAGAGAGGAGTCATGGGAACAAAAGAATTTCCATAATGAATGAGACTCTCTGTTCCTTGCACTCAGTGTCCCATTGACCACAATAACCTGGGATGCCCTGAGAGTACCTGCTTCTCCTCTAGGAGTCCAGATGTGGGGTCAGAGGACCACTAAGTGTCTATATGTACACACAAGATCTCCAGCCGTTGATGTGCTGAATACAGAATATATCAGAATGCAGTTCAGGAAGGGATGTTCAAGCAAGTACTCCTATACCAGTTATAAAACTCCACTGTAAATAACATGAGCATCTTAGCACCAGCTCTCCCCCTGCCGTGCAATATCCACTCAGGAAGGAAATAGAGACTTGATGCTATGTTTTTCTACTTTGAGCATGTAGGAGAGTTGGCCTTCTCTAAAATCACTACCAACTCATGTCCTTCATTTTCAACATCTCATTTAAAATTCATTTAATTGAGGAAACTTTCTAAGGTTACTGCTAAACTTGGTGTTTTTCCTGGCCCAGGAGCCCAAAGTATAAAACCCACATCAAGGAACCCATTCACACACTTTAGAAATTTTAATATCAATAAGTTAGACTATGAAAAAAATCACTTTATGATAAAGGACTCCTATAAATAGCTGTTTTTTTCAGCACTTCACAAGATTTAGTACCCATTCATCTTTTCAAGAATATAGCTATTGCACTGTTTGTGACGCAACTATATCTTATTTAGGCACTTCCTGTTACTAGTTTTGTAATTATATTCTTTGATCATTTTATGAATGCCTTCTTTCTGATTATATTATAAATTCCATGGGGGCACAAACCTACTGTATTAATTTTTTGGTATCATTCGTAGTTCCCACTGTTATTTCTTGGTACACAGTGGGCATTCAATAAATGCCTTTCCCATCAGATCAAGTTGTTAAGTCAGAAGAGAAGTCAATGGTTTATAGTTAGGTCTAAATATTTTGTGACTGGAGAAGAAAGGAAATGGGCAGGTATCTCAGCTTTAAAATGGCATGGGAAATTTGTTTTTTTCTCTGTAGCAATTCGAGTAGATGATATTGGATTAACCATGTAGCAGGGATCATGGAAGTGCAATACAAAACCCAGATGACAGTATGAAATGTATTTTGTGTGTATTCACAAAATTCCACAGAATCAATCACCATCCCTTTGACCGAGTTAATATGAACTCCAGTGGCAGTAACCCACGGACCTCTAATAGAATTCACCGATGGGAAATAGTAACAGTTCCCATGGAGGCATTACTTTCGCTGCCGACTGTGATCTATGGATGACAGCCTCCCAGAAAACACATTGACACAATAGGCTGTAATGGCTCAGATGGGGCCTTTATGCGATATCGGGCCAGTGATCCGCAGACAATGTCTCGCCAGGAGGTTTCTCAATTGCCTTCTCCAAAGCTTTCCCTCATGCTTTCAGGGCCTGTCCAGGTTCTTTCCGGAGCTCAGGGATGTCTGCCTGTGCTCTAAGGCTACCGAAGCTTGCCTCAAGGCATCTCCATTACACTAATGAGCCGCTGAAAAGCCAATGAGAATATGAAGAATAGCTACAGATGGAAGATTTTCTCCAATTTGCAATGATGTAGGTGTAGATGTGCTTGCTTATAACGTGTAATTAAGCTCCAACAGTCAGATTTGGGCTTTATATCTTTTCAAGCCCTGTTAACCAGTTTGAAAGCTGCTTTGTCCACACCTAAAGAGACCTTGTTACACATAGGCCAGTTGGTCAATCAGTCAACAAATGTTTGGTAAATATGTGTGTTCATAATTGTGCAAGGCATTGTTGTAGATGTAAGAGAATAATTGACTTCTGCCCTCAGGGAGCTTCTGATTGAGTTAGAAGAGGTGAAACTGACCCATGTGAACCCATGTGTAATTATGGCCAAATTGCTAGGTTGGTGTATTCTTTGATCTGGACTGTTTTGACAATTATGCACTCAAAGCTGCCTAATAAACACCTGTACTTCACTCGTCAATGCTTTAATACAGTGACACAATGGGCACATGACCTGGCACTGAGCAGTAACTCAGACAGGTAGTACATGGCAAAGGAAAGAGTGGATTCACCAGTGGGTGCTAAAAAGACCTGAATCGTACATTCTTAGAGTAAATCAAGGGCATGTGGGAAGTAGGATTGGGGAGAAGGGAAGAGGGGGAATTAGTAACATTTACAAACACCAATTATGCCCCAGACACTTTACAGGTTGCCTCATTTTCCCTTAACAAGTGCCCCGTGAGGTAGAGATTAACATCATTTTACACATGAAGAAATAGCAGCACAGAGAGATTACCTGTCTTGCCCCATGTCACACAATGAGAAAATAAGGAAACCAGGACTCAAATCGAGATCTGTCTGCTCCAAAGCCCACACCCTTTCCACTCCCTCAAAATCCCTTTCACACCTTCTATCATCTTGACCAAAGCATCTGTATAACTGCTGTCTCTTCCACCTTACTATGTGAATAGTATTCTTCAAAATAATTCTGGGCCCCCAATTCTGCGTTGGGTGGAAAAAGGAAGGGATGGAGCACAAGAAAACCGAGGTGAAGAACAGATTTCAGAGACTACCTTCTGCCAATTCACAAAGTTAAGGCCAGGGCTGGTGTTCCACCAGGATGCCTAGTCTGGCATACTAGCCAGCATCCATTCTAACTGGTCAGTGCAGAAGTTATTGAGGATATGACATATTTTTAAAATATCATCCTCCATAACTCCTTAATGGATTTCTGAATTTGGAGACACTGAATATTGGTTTTTGAGAGGAATAATGTCAAATTTGAATGCAGCTCTAAGGTTAAAGAAAGGCAATACGAATAACACTTATTGCTGGGAGAAACTTTATACTGAGAAAAAAAACATTATTTCAGTCATATACTTTATATATTTTTAAATACCCTTAAGATTATTAGAAAACAATCATAATATTTGTATATAAAATTTTAAATACATATTATAATTGGTCTAAACTTATGACATAGAGGACTCAGATTTTTATTTGTTGTATAGATTCTTAAAAAACATAATAACTATTCTTCTAGCTACCCCAATCCATTTCCAATATCTAACTTCTCAGAGATAAGCACTTTTAACAGTTTAATGTATATCTAGGTGTTTTCTATCCATAGAGGAACAGAAAATATATTTGAAATATGTGTTTGCTTTACAAAAATTTAGTCATAATTACTACTCTGCAGCTTGTTTTTTGTACATAATGTACCAAGGACATCATTCCTTGTCAATATATAGAGATCCATTTTGCTCTTTTCAGTAAGTACATGGTCTGCCTGTGTATGGATGTATCATAACTTCTCAAGCCTTATTGACATATATTTAGAGTGTTTTCAATGTTTTGATAAACAATGCTACCAAAAACATCTTTGTGCATTTTTCCCACTTACATGAATATTTTAATAAGAAAAATACACTCTTTTAAATACCCTGATCTCCTTTTAGCAAATTAATGTCAGATATTCATCTGTGCCTATTTTATAGAAATTCATACATATATTTAGTATGACTGTGTATAATTCACTGATATATTATTATGCCAATATGATAAATTCATATTAGGGTAATATATGAGATGTGTTCTTGATCAGATACATCGCCAAATATAACACTGCACTTATAATTAACAACAATTTTCTTTCAGTCACAGTCAATGGGTACCCAAAGCAGTGAAAATCAGGCACTATCCTAACAGGTTTCAGAAACACTGTCAGAACTCAGAATAGTAACTCAACGAGGACTGGAATAATCATAGAAGGCTTCTTGGAAGAGCTGGAACCTCAACTGCCTTGAAACATAAGGAGGATTTGGAGAGCCTAAGAAGGGGCAGGTGAGAATATGAACCTGAGAAGTCAGGACCACGGACAGAGCAAAGATGGGCCAATGGAAATGTACAGTTTGAGAGGAGCTGTGAGAAGAGGCAAGAGGCAAAGTGAGGCTTTATGATGAGGATTTTGAAAAACAGATCAGAGGTCTGGATTTGATGTAGAAAGAAGAAATAAGGACCAATGGTCAGTTTGGGAGAGTATTTAACAAAGCTGGCAGCCATAGGAAGTAGGGCTTGAAGAGGGAAGAAAGTGACATATTGAAACAGTGGTAGATCCAGGGCCTACACTAGGGTAGTAACCCCACAAATAAAAAGGGTTAGTTAAGTGAGACTTTCCACAGGGAAAATCAACATGATCCACAATAGTGGTCACTGCTTTATTAGAACTTACTCTGTGCCAGGCCCTGTGTTAAGTGCTCATCATCTCATTTAATACTCCTCATGATGACCCTTTGAGTCTATATGATAACTAACCTCACAGATAAGATATGCTAAGACTCAGAGAGGTTAAATGACTTGCCCAAGGTCACAGAGATTACAAATTACAGAGTTGGGATCCCAATCCATCTCCATATCAAAAACCAGGAACCAGAGCTGAAATGCAGATTTATATCACAAACATTATGGAGATTCCATTCCATATTAGCTCATAGCTTCAATAAAGGAGATGGTTCTTTATTTTCTACAGTGTTTCCCTCCTTCCAAGAAAAACTATGAAAACATAGTTTCCTAAAAAAAATGACTGAGTTCAAATCATTTCTGGGATAGTTCCACTCAAGCTTATGAAGTCCTTAAGAAGCAAAATAACCTAAATTCTAATACCAGCTCTGTCAACTCACTGAGTTACCTCACCTAACTTCTTGGAATCTCACTCTCCTTATTCACCATGAGGTATAGCAGATGATATAACAGGTCCCTGCTAGCTCCTAAATACCCCAGTGTTCCTATTCTTTGTGTTTTTGTTGCCAAATGAAGCTGGATAGAGGACTGAGCTAACAAAATCTAAATCTTACTTGGCCCCCAGGACTGGATATAATCTTTTATAACTCTCTTATGCATTCCTTAACTTAATCATTTAGAAAATAAATATTTCTTGAGTACCTACTATATGTCAGATAATTCTCTAGATGCTGTAGGTATAACAAGGAACAAAACATTGATTTTACCTTTTCGGTAGAATAATGATAGCTAACTTTTATAGGGTGTACCCTTTGTTCTTATATGTGATTTAAGTATTAACTCATTTAATCCTTCCACCAACCTTATAAGATATTTCTTTATAAGAATGAGGCACAATGAGAGTTAGTAACTTGCCCAAGATTACACAGCTACATAGCAGAATCAGGCTTTAAACCCAGGCAGTTGGGCTCCAAAACCCCAACTCAACCTCAACATTTTGCTCAATAATCATCACACCCTGTTCCCCAGGAAGTATCCTATTACCTGTAAGTAAAGCCACTACTTGGCCAAAGCTGAAATAAAACCTTCAAGAAAAGTCATAAGATTCTATGGCTCGAGCTTTGTAATTCCAAGACTATGTTTGAATTCCAGTTTTCACAGATGCTGGTCAAATTGGCAATTTTAATTTCTCTGAACTTCAGTTTCCCCATCTATGACATGGGGATAAAATAGCGTCTACCCCATAGGGCTGTCACAAGGTAAAGGACAATGCTGAGTACCACAAAAGGAGTCACAATAAGTACCCAACTTACTTTAAGAAAAAAGCTAGCACTTTGGATGTTGGAAAGTATTTATAGATACAGAACCCATCTTGACTTCAGTCATCCGATCACCTACTTTGAAGAAACCTCTAGAGTCTAAGATGTGCTAATTCAGAACTGTAGGCATTTAAACATTGAAGTGCATTTTCATGGAAGAGCAAATTCTTAGGGGTTACCCATACATCCTATAAACACTATAATGACCAGGAACAAGGGTGGAAATATGCAAAGCCATGGAACATTTTAGAACTACCCACACTGAAGGGAGGTTAAGTTTCCTCTCTGATGGGGGCTTGCTGAATATTAAAGATGCCTTGTGTTTTGGGTACCATTGATTGTATAATGATCTTCAACACCTCAGGATCATTGTGTTTGCACCAGAACAGCCCCATAAGGGAGATTAGCAGGACTATTTTGCACTTTAATTGATTCCTTGAAACATTTCCTAGATGAGGCCATTATTTGCATTTTCCTAATGGCTAATCCAAATGTAGAGCTTCTAATGGTTGGGATGTGACACACAATAAGTTTGTGGCAGTGTAAAGTAAAAACAAAGAGGAATCACAATACTTAGTCCCATTTCTCCAAATGCTAAACCACTTTCTCTTCCCAGTAACTGCCTATATAAATAAATAAATAGGCAGTCTCATGGAAATACAATTTCAAAGTATGACAAAAATTCAATTAAACCTACCTGTAATAGATGAGATATACTCAAAACTCCTCATACTAGAATAACACAATACAAGGCAGAATCTAAATCACAAACATGACTGCTATTTGCCTAACCCTTATAACAGTCTTCAGTAATACAAGATCCAGAGCCAACAGATCAGGGTACAAATCCTTATTTTCCAACTTACTAGCTGTGGAAATCACTTCTCCAAGACTCAGTTTTCTTATCTGTCAAACAGGGAATAAAAATACTACTTACTGCCTTGGCGAATTATGAGAATCAAATGATATAATGCATGTAAACTGCTTAGCATGGGGCCTGGCAGATAAAAACTCGGATTTGTTCCTATTACTGTTTTATATACATTTAATGTATTCTATGCAATACATCATACCATATACAAATAATGTATTTTATTCATTGTTTTTTTGACACATTTTTAAATTATTATTATTTTAAAATTTTATTTATTTCTGGCTGCATTGGGTCTTCTTTGCTGCACGTGGGCTTTCTCTAGTTGTGGCGAGCGGGGGCTACTCTTGCAGTGCAAGGGCCTGCAGTGGCTCCTCTTGTTGTGGAGCATGGGCTCTAGGCACACGGGCTTCAGTAGTTGCAGTGTGCGGGCTCAGTAGTTGTGGCGCCCAGGCTTAGTCGCTCCACGGCATGTGGGATCTTCCCGGACCAGGGCTCGAACCTGTGTCCCCTGCATTGGCAGGCGGATTCTTAACCACTGTGCCACCAGGGAAGTCCCTATACGTTGTTTCTGGTCTTTAAACAACCCTTCAAAAAAGGTGGTGTTAACCCCCTTGTATAGATATGGCAATGCAGGTTAAGACCAGTCATGTGACTTGCACCAAATTAAATAGCTGCTAAGTGTCAGAACCAGGTCTTTCTGACCCCAGAGCTCAGGCGTTTCACATGAGGCATTCTGTCTCTCAGAGTTACCTTGGCCCCCATGCAAACCACCATCCTGACTGAAATGTTGAAGTAACTCCCATCCTAAGTCAGTTTCCACTGCCAGCCCAGTACTCAGCTCGAAGGATGGTGCTCCAGCAAGGCTCGGCTACCAAAGACACACCAACATGAACATGCTTCAAAATGTCTTTCACCGTAGAAACTGGCCACTTTGACAGGCATATTTTAGCAGGAAACAAAGTAGCTTGCTTTCCAAAGTGCTTGCTCTTGCATCTCTTAACCAAAGGAGAAGAGCAGCATCGTTTTTTTTTTTATTGGCCCAGAACCTTTCAGTTATGTGAGTTTGGCACAGAATGACAGCTCTTAACCCAGCAGGCCACCTCTTGGCATTCCAGTAACGGCTACATTAGTGCCACCATAGGCCCAGGCCTGTCATAAGCCTTTCGTGAACCAAAGTGCCACTAATTTTCCTCTTATAAAGACCACAAGATGGTATCCAGGCTGTGCCTTTCAATTTATATTGTTCTGCCATGCAGCAGCAAGATCATGAATTTTAAATGCCTACTGTAATTTGGTCCTATAACTCCACCATGGGCCCGATGCCATTACAGAGAGAATGGGGCAAAGTAAGTATAATATTATTTTTATGGTGAAATCTACTTAAAATAAATCCTGAGAATTGAGAATAAATTTTGTTGAAGATCCTCATTAACTACGAAATCCCCCTTCCCCCCCCTGCCCTCACCTCACCCTCTCACACAGGACTCAGCGTAGGACTAAAACAAGCGTCTTACTGCCTTCCACAGATGCTGGTGATAAAGGGTAGAGATAGTGGAGATAAGATAGAGGAGAAGGATAGAAGGAGAAAGAACTGGAGGCCAGTGTTGATTGTTGCTTCATTAATAATTCATAATCTGTCTCTCCAAACCCAGATTTCCCCTTAACTCTTTTTCTCAACTGATGTTACCAACATTCTCCTAAACATCCAGGCTTGAAGCAATGAAACCAAATCTTTGCCTTGTCCTCACTTTTCCACTCACACCTAGTCACTAGGTCTGTGGATACTTCCTTTACACTATCTCTCACCTCCAACCATTGTTTCCATTCCCACTGCCATCACTGTAATAGAGGTAATTATAACCTAACAACCAAATCATTGCAATTGTCAGTTTATTGTAAAGTGGATAAGAATTCAACTCTGGATGCAAACAAATCTGGGTTCAAATTCTGGACCAGCCACTTGCTAGCTGGGTGATCTTGGACAAGTTATTTAATATTTTCAAGCCTCATCCAAAGAACAGAGATAACAGTGAGTGACTACCTCTAGAGTTGTTAAAATAATCAAGATAATACATCCAAAGTGCTTACATTATCTTTTAATTATTTTGCATAATCAATTTCCTCCCTCTGTACTTCACTCTACATGCTTATTTTAAGTTTCTCTTACTAAAATAAAGCAGCAACAGGTCATCTTCTGTTCCAAAACCTAAACTCTACTCCCAGCACATAAGACAAATACCAAATATCTTGGCCTCTCATTCAAGGCCTTTTTCTATCAGAAGTTATCTTCCCATCCTACCTCCATTTCATTACTATTCACAGGTCATACCATTCTTTTCCCTTTCATCTCCATCCCATCTCCATCATCCAAATGTGCACAAACTTAGAGTCTACTTTCAATCCAGCATCCTTCATAAATGTCTTCTTGATACTTCAACCCAAACTAGTCTCCTTTCTCCACCAAACCCTGTAGTTGACACCTATTTCCCATGTCATTTATGTTGCAAGGTACATATTGCCAAGCTTGAACTCCTTCTTTCATGTATTTACAACTTATTTTTGTAATTAAATGAGGATGTTTTTCAGTTGCAACCCAAGAGACCACCTTACAAGTGAAATTGTCTTAGAACAAAGCCTTTTGATTCTATAGTAACTGACTTATTTGGATGCAGTCCAAAATGTACACATCTCACATGACACCTCGTCTGATAAATTTCAGAAGAAAATGCCTTTAAACAATGTGAACTTGGACCCAGAAAGGACTAAGAAGATATCAGTGTCCTCTATGTTGGCTTGGTAGTAGCCAAGGTGAAGCCAATGGTGACTATCTCAGGCTAGGTCCTCCTTCAAGGCAGATGCCTAAGGCGGGTCCCTGGAAACAGGGAAAGGGCTCTTTGGGCTATGGCCATATGTCAATGGACAGAGATAGAATCTTATCTTATGGGGCAGAGACCAAGGAGCCATAGCCCACCTCACATGTTGAGGGAGCAAATAGGGGAACCCCATCCTATGTGACATCCATAGTATTCCTGTTTCTGATAATGGAATTCATACCACAAAGCATGTTGTTTGAATGGAGCCTTTTTGCATACAATGAATCACAATGAATAAGAAATAAATAAGGTACCAGTGTGAATGAATTCTATTTCATGAGAAGATGAATTGTCTTCACCCTCCATATCCTTCTTCCATCCTTACTAAGCAAGCCATCTGTTTTTCCCAGCCAAATTCAACAACAGAGTCTTTGTCCTGATCCATTTGACAAGTTATAAAGCCAAGTTCTGCATTCCCAGAAGTCACTGACAGTTGGACCCAGACCACCAGAAAGTGAGCCAAATCAAAACCAGGAATGGACAGAGCAGAACCAGGAACAAGGAGAAAGTGGTGGTACGTTCTTCTCAGAAACTGTGTCACCATGGCAGCAAAGGAACCATACAGGGAGGTCAATGGGAGATAAGATTGCCAAAAGTTAAGAACCAAATAGTATAACCAGAAGAAAGAAGCAAGCTAATGGAAGGCAAAAGTGTTTGGACTATGATAATCTTCATCATCATCATCATCATCACATTCTCCTCTCTGGACCCCGTAGCCCTAGATGTGGTTTGGAATTCAGAATTTTTGGACTTTAGATCCATTGATTATATTAATGTAAATGCATCCATATTTCTGCAGCAAATCACACTAAGTGGGATTAAACAGAGCCAGTAAATAGCCTTATGTCAGTTCAGGTCAGGCTTTGCCATCAAATGAGTTTTGACTCCAATTTACAAACAAACAAAACAACTTTTGTTTTTTAGAATCCAGGGGGTTCAGAATTACAAATGAGACCATGGACTAAGAGAACACTTACGAAGTGTGAAGTCCTGAAGGGTATGAGGACTTCCACATACCTGGTGGATTGAATCTTGGATGATGGGCATGATCTCCACTGCGAAATGAGGAAGCTGAGGCCCCAGGAGGTTAACGACATACTCATAGTCATCTGAAAACTTGCTTACAATTTGAAAACACAGCTATAGATAGGTATCCAATTTCGAGATAGAAATCCCGTTTTTCTGACTATATACGTAGTCACAGTCAAAGCCATTCATGTGCAGTGAACCCAGATTTCTAAGAAAATTTTGATTTGATGTAGATCTATTTAACTATATTCTGGGGTCTGTATTCATCTTATACTGCCACTTTATTGGCACTACAATTGCTTTCAAATGTCTCTCGCTATTTTGGAATTCTTCCTTGATGACTTTGGGTTGTATTGGAGTAAAGAGGGTCACTTATTCTGATGCTGATCATTCACATCGGTGACTCCATTTTCTGCTAAAGACAATTTTTAGGGAATATATCTAAGGTTATTTAAAAACTCATTCAATTCCACAATATCACCAGCAATTATCTGATAGCATGAGGTCTGCAAGAGAGAATTTTGTTCAAAAAACTAATTTTTTAAATGGTACAAAAAGAAAAGGGTATCACGTTGTCCTCCCTACAGTCTGCAGATCATATTTGTGCATAACTATTATGGAAGTGCAACAGACAATTACGTGTCTACCCGAGCATGCGGGGACAGCTTCGCTGATAAAACATCTCTGTCCCTGCACATTGGCACCTTGCTCCTTCATCTGCTACTCACTCCCTCCTGCAGCCTCTCCTTTAGGTAGAGAGCAGCTTCAAATTAGATGCTCTGTTAGGTCAGTGGCCTTGGCTCCCACTCCCAGCACCACTCTAAAGATGCCTCTCCTTTAGTCACACTTGCATCATGATCAGCTCAACTGAAACCACATTGGGAGGGACAGTAGAGCATACCAAGGGGGAGGGGGCAGAAACCACCCACCTTCCCTACCTTCTCCCCTCTGCCTACTTTCTTGAGCTCCTGGGTCTTCTCAACAACGACCTTACTCTGTAACCAGGCAACATTCAGAGCAATTTTTAAAAAGCCATGATCCCCGAGGGATTTATCATCCAGAAGCTTCTCCAAGTTTCATGGTACCCAAACTCTCTCCCTCAAGTGGACAGATCCTTTTGGAAAATAAATACCTATTATTTGAGACTTGTTTTCTCCAAGTATTGACTTTCCAGAATATAAACTTAGTCACTTGCCACATCTATTTCCCTTCAGACTTAAACATTCTGAGAAGTAAGTTGATTTCTTACACTTGAACCTACAAAAATGCAGTTTGGAGAGAGTAGAGTGTAGCGAGGCTAGGAGAAGGAGAAGCAGTCCTGCTAATGTGTGTGAAGATCTTCATTTGACTACTGTTAACATTAATGAGGGTGATCTGCCAAAATCCCTGCGCGCTGAAATGAAAATACGTGCTTTGGTATAGAGATTTCCTGTTACACTGTTTATAATTCACTGTATGAGGTGATCAACGTATACTATAATAATGGCACTTATACATCACACTTGGAAAATGCTTTTTATTGACTGAATGTGAATATTATTGCCATCGTTTATTACAGACATGTTATCTTGTAGTAATTGAAATACAATATGGTGTCATTAATCATCCTGAATACAAAATGTTAACTTTAAACTGGTCACACTGTATTAAGTGCTCCTTTACCCATAAAGCCATTTGATTTGCAAGTCTGTAAAAAGCTGGATGTTTAGGATTTAGTGGGACTAGCACATGGAACACATTTCTCTGTTAGACTTCTCAACAGTCTGCGTTAACTGAAGTAAGTTTTATTGTTTTGTTCGGGTAGGTTCTCCCTTTGATGAGTACTTTATTGGATAAAATGATTGTTTGAAGTCATTTTCACACAACATAAGAAAAGGACTGTTTTCCCATCTCTTTGAATTGACCCTGAGAACTAGTTACCTACCTTCTCCATATTTGCAAGATTGAACAGACTGGGACCTTAAATAAAGTAAGCGATACTGTCAGATGAAAATAATTCATGGAGATTAGAGAGATGATTGCAGATCTCTGCCCACACATCATTCTGGTGTGCACTGTTGCAAAAGCCTCATTTCTTATCAAATAGTGACTGAGATTCTATAGGTTAAATGATTTTGGGGTCTCATGTTTCTTTTCACACGACTGAGTATATCTAATTACAAAAATCACTTACATCCTGCAAACCACAGGTACAGGTTTAAAGAAGTCTTTTTTTCTTTTGGCTGAGTAATACACAAAGGGAGAATTATTTGGTTTTGGATATAACATTTACTTCATAATGAAGAAACATTTCAGTCTACCTTTAACTCATCTTTTACACCAGAAAATATTTCTTAGGCATATGACAATTTATCTACATTATTAAATAGTTCAATGTTTAAGAAGCTGCTTTCTTTATTTCAGTCATTTACAAAAATAACTCACCGGGTGGTATTTTTATATTTTAAAAATTTGTACTGTAATTCCATTTTGGTTGAAAGTCTTTTTGTGGATTACAGAAGTAATGCGTGCTCATTATAGATAATCTACAAAATACAAAGAAAAAATTAACTCACCCATAGTGCCTCAATGCAACATTTTCAAAGACCCATGTAACCATCTGAATGGTGCAAAGATGTTTAAAATACTCTCTGAAGACTGTTGCCTTTCCTTTTTATTGGAATACGGCCACAAGCAGTTTAAGACCCTCTGTGTCATAGGTTACGGAGTGATTCTATGTCATTTTAAATTCAACTTTTGTCAGTAGTACTTCTCCTCATAGAGACATTTATTTCTGACCACTTTGCAAAGAGATTAAAATGAAAATGTATGAAGAGTCCCAGAAGATAGCCTGCTTTGAAAAGCTGTTTACTTGCCTTGGGCATGATTTGGGAGGGTAAAGGTCAAGGATGAGTCACAGGAAAGCCCCATTCAGAGGTGCTCAATACTCTTTCATCTCTCTCTGTTTTTGTTGACACCAGCTGTGTCTACCTTAGTCCTCCTGTGAGTTTACATCTTTTTTCTTAATAATCTATAAGCAAACCATAGAAAAGGGGCATGTGCTATAGAAAGTGATGGTGGTGGAGCAGGTGATGGGAAGAAAAGGCAAAGGAAAAAGAAGCGTAATGGGCCGTAAATTCCTTTTTATAAAACGTCAGAGAAAACAACAGCATATTTGACAAGACTTGATTTGACCCAGAGCATCAGTAGAAGCTGTGATTCTTAAAATTACCCAATACCTGAAACAAAGGAATGTTAACATGCTAATTTCTTAAAGAATCTCAGTGCTTCCTACAGATTTTCTTTTTTGTATCATAGGTGACAAATATGTTTCATGATTTGAAGGCTTTGGTAATCATCAACTCTAAATACAATTAGCCTAGAAGATTATATGCAATGCTGGTATTTTGCATGTATGTTTCCAATAAACAGGACTATCTAAGTAAGATGCTTTACCTTAATCCCCCTTTTCCTAAAACAGAAAAGTAAGGGTGACATGGCATTTAATGGATTTCTAAACCCTTCAGTGTGGGAAGTGTGGGAAGTAGGTGGTAGAAGGAAAATTGGTTCCTCTTAGTCAAAAGAAATATGTGAATGCATGGAAAAGATAAGAGAGGAGAGTTTAAAAGAGGAAGAAAGGAAAACAAGAACAGAGACAACAAAAGTCCTGAAACTACACTGTCATAGCCAACTATGTGACGAATCCAATTAAGAAGACATTAATTGCTTGGCTCTAAATTGATACATTTATTGATGGATAATGACCAGTTGTGGCCCCACCTGTGGAAGGCAGCTGTTAGAACCCTGAGTTGAGGTTTATAGAAAAAGCGGTGTTGATGCTGTGATCTACAAGGAGAAACAGAGGGCAACAAAACCATCAAAGACAGAGATTCCCTAGGTGACATCTAGGGAATTTTCAGCATATTATTATTTCATTTTTCTTTCAAAGAAAAAAAAGTCTTTAATATGAACCACCAAGGTGGGGTGTGACAGGGAAAGGAAAGAAGAGTCGTCTCTCTGGAGAGATGGGGCTTAGCCTGGAAGTGATGGGTAAGGCTGAGATGCTGAGTGCCCTGCAGTAACCCATGGCAACAGCCATTCCCAGAACAGCTGTCAAGCAGTGACTTAAATGGATGACCCAAGTGCTGGGTTTGTTTTTAGTTGGTTGCTTGTTTTTTAACCCTGATATATGGCTTTAAACACTGAGAGACTCTCTTTTTTGGAAGAAATAAACTGGTAAATATTTTAGGTTGAGAATGTACGTTTTCTTAAATACCCAAGGGAAACAATTTTACTTCCAGGAGCACCAAGGAGCTGGTTAATATATTACCCTTAAAAGGCCAAATCCCAAAAATGCCTTGTGCAAATACTATCATTCTAATTAATGCTTTCTTTGGTTTTAAGAAAATAGTGCTGCAAGGGCCGTCTCTCCCCTCCTATCCTAGCCTAGGAGAGGCACGCTACCTGGACCTGAGCTCTAACTCCTCCACCAGTTATTAGTTCTCTAATTCAAGGCAGCATGGACTCTTCCCACACCTCAGTTTGTACATCTACAAAATCAGGGTAATCACAGCAATGCTACAAGAATTAAGTGAGTTAAGGCAGGTACAGCACTCACACAGTGCATGGCTCATGATTAATGTCCAGTAAAAGTGAGCTAGCTATTGTTACCATATTTTATCAAGTGCAAAATGCCATCATTGTATGACACACCATTAGTTTATGTGCCACTATGAAAAACAATTGATGCCAATAAATTGCAACACAATGCTTCCTTAGCTTTTTATTTTATCCTTTTGCAAAAGTTCTCTTAAAATTATTAGATATGTATTTTATCACATATCACTCTTGTGCATACATTAAAAGGAAAATGTACATTAAATAAATACCTTTGTATTCCTGAAGTTTTTTAGCACTGAAGCTGATTCTACTGAATTTCTTTTTGAATTATCAAAGCTCTGTACCAAGACCACCAGGGAAAATTGCTGATCACACAAAACTGGGTTTATTAAACTGCTGAACAAGAGAAAGCACCACCTTCACTGAGTCTCAGCAGCATTTTCAAAAGAGGAGTCAGGGTAGTTGTAGGATTTAGGGAAGTCTGCAAGTAGTCATGGGGTGGTTTGGAGCAGAAGACTGTAAGCAAGGGCTGGGCGGGGATAGGTCAGAATTTGTAATGAGATGAGCTGCCAGAAGTCAGTGGTCTTATCTTGGAATGAATGGGTCTGAACAAGCTGATGTTAAAACACTTTAGTTTGCTGTGCATATCATGGTTTGTATAGTTTATCTGCTTTGCTAATCATACTACAGTCATGCAAGCTGTGGTTTCTGTTTTATTTTTGACCCTTTGTCATCAATGTCCACATTTTTCCACCCAACATCATGCTCTGTACCCTTAAGACTGTCGATGATGCAGTGCTTCTTATTGCCTCCAGGATTTCCTTTGCAGTAGCTGGCACCTGCTGTGAAAATTTCGATGCCCGTGTATAGTATTGACAGCCACGTCGTCGAAATGGCTGCCCTGCTGACGGTGACGTTGATATGCCTCCTGATTTCAGAATTGACAAAATATGAAAAAATGTGTGTCTTAGAATCAATGAAATACAGTAATAATTTGATAACAATAAAATCTAATTCTCATCTTGGAGAGGAGAACCAACTATATATTTATGTTCCCATTAGAGAACTAGCCACTTATGAGAGATAAGTGAAAAGATCTATCATAAAATTACAGGACAAGAATGCTTATCCCTGTAGATAAGCCCTTATACCCCCTCAATGAGCCTAAAAGGGAGTTTTTATTGTTTGTTTTGTTCTGATCCTTATCATTTTAGCATTAATTTTGTTTCCTCAATTTAACAGTTCACTACTTTTTCAAATCTTTTTCTAGTGAGAAAGTATCTGATCACAGAAGAAATCATCTAAATCATGTAGAGAGGAAAGTCCAACGTGTCTTGCCTATAGAATCATTGTGCCATAGAATGAAACTAGAAGAGATATAGATACCCAAAGGTATGTTTTTTTTGTTTGATTGTTTGTTTTGGGCCATGGGATCTTAGTTCCTGGACCAGGGATCAAACCCAGGCCCCCTGCAGTGGAAGCACGGAGTCCTAACCACTGGACCACCAGGGAATTCCCTCAAAGGTATGTTTTTAATTGGATTTTTAAAAACCGGGTGGATTTGAACTTCGTTCCACTGTAACTTTCCCAATGGCAAAAACTAAAAATGAGCACAATGACAGCTCCCAAGAAGATAAGTCCAGGAGCAAACAATCCATCAGGACCCTGACCTTTGGCCTCACTGTGATTTCCAAGAAACAGTGAGTATGTGTCTGTGTGTTCCTGTTCATATGCTGGATGGGGGTGCAGAGGGAGAGAACTGAAAATCCATTTCTAACGTCAATATTATGTTTTCCTCTGAAAGATTACCCAAAGTGTCCGGCTCACAGATATGACTGGAAGGGGTCAAGAAAGAAATCTTATATATTACCAAGGGGCCCATGAAGCTCTTTGGAGATCCCATATAGTGAATGGGGCTCCATGCCCTTCCAGATCTGATAGGAACTCAAATTAAAATAATACTGAGTCAGAAAATAAGTGTAAAGAAACTCAAAAATATTCTGATTTCTCCATGACTGTCTTGATACATTTTTTGAGATATGAAAAGTCTGGGTTTTTTTTCTTTCTCAACAAAAGAAATATGAGCTACCCCTGCGTTGCTAATGTCCTGCGCGTATGCTTTGTCTGCCTGCTGGGTAATCCACACTGGGTGGAATTGCTTCTTGGTTTGCTTCTGGATCAGGAAGTGCTCTCAGCTTCAGGCTGTGCAGAATGGAGACATTCAAATAAAAGTGTGAACATTTTTTTGTGTTCATTTGTAAGCAAAATTCCTCCCCTACCCCTTTCCTAACCCAGTGTCAAATGGGTTGTTTCTCCAAGTACGATTCAGATTTTCTTCACTGCAGATTATTCACCCTGTAGGGTTTCTTTATCTGAAATTATCCTGGGGAATCTTTGTGTTTGAAGTACAAAATGATATGAAAAGTCAAGTTAAGAAAAAAAAAGGCAAACCTAAAAGCCGAAGGCAGATGTTGGAAGCAGGAAAATCATTCCTTGAACTCCCCAGGAGTTGATCAAAGAGACAGCCATAAATTGCAACAAAGGCAGAGATCTACTCTGCTCTGAAAGCCAGCCAGAAACACTGGAAATGTTTCATTATTTATTTCATTAATTCTGTGATAGCAATCTCTACTGACAAGATTTGCAAATCTAATCATTTATTAATGAACCGTGTCTGGTGGATTGTGCCCAAGATATTCCTTAGGTCCCAGCCTCTGAGTGGCTGAAGCCCTTTGCTAGCTGCCAGCTTGCTCTCTTGCCACAATATGACATTGGGATTTCCAAGGTCCTCACCAGGGACTTCCTCTCTGAGCTCACAGGCATACTCAAAGGTGGCTGCCTGCACAGCCCTGCTCTGAGGACCAGCACGATGGCCATTATCCAGTATGAGTATAGGAAACCTGGTTTCATCTATTCATAGAAAACCTTCTCCAAGAGTCACAACACAGTGTGTGTGGTTTTAAGTCATCGTGCAGACAGGAATGAATCTTCCAAGCTGTATTTGCATTGTTGCTACTCACTCTGATGCAGAGAAGGCTTAACCTGACTCTTGACTAAGACATTGATTTTTCCTGGAAATTTTACCGTGGTTTCAGATATTTCCAAAATCTCAGCCTGTTTCCTTGGCAACTGTCTAAGCTTTATTCCCTGTGAACCAATGCGGCATGATTCATCAGTAAACAGTGAAGCAGCATCCACCCAACTTACAGGCTTCCTAAAGATTCCCTGGAAAGTGATCCTTGCCCTGAACTATTTCACAGGCACTGTTGTTGATATTTCACAGAGCGCAGCTAAAAAAATAATAAAAGTCCCATAACCTTATGCATGGGGAACAACAGCATTGATGGAGATAATGAAATGCAGAAATGAAAACCCCTCAGCAAAGCCCCTTTAGATGTGCCTAAGCTATGTTCATTAATCTGTGATAATTAGACTTATTTGCAGAGGTTAACAGCAGTGGCACATGGTAATTAAGCACTCTCTCTACCAGAGGGATCAAAAATGCTTCTTGTGTGACGCGTGTCCAGTCATCAAGATATTTTATGTTTGCTTTAGGACTCAGGTTTCCTACAGGAGAAAGAAATTGTATTCTAAACAGCCATGACCAGATATTACTTCCTATAATGTGCAGCAACATCGAATTCTAGTTGTAAGCTCTGGAGTAAGAGTGACCTAGGGTTAGAACCATTGCCTCTGTTACTGACTGGTTGTGTCAGCTTGGACAAGTTGGTAAATCCTTTTGCTTCAGTATCCCCATCCTAAAATAGGGATGAAAATACCTTCTTCGGAGTGTTTTCGTGATAATTTAGTAATGACAATGATTATAACTGTGAACATTCACTGAACGTTTACAATAGCATGCACTGTTTTAAACCCCTTACATAGATCCATTAAATCCCATTTTACAGATGAGGAAATTAGAGCACAAGAGATTTAGTAGCTTGCCTAAGACCAAGCTTTGGGAGCAAATAATTTAATTCACTTTGAGGCATCTAAGTCCCTTGTGAGCAAACTTCCCCAAAATGAGCATGGACTCACCATTTTGAAAAACACATTTTCCCTCTTTCCTTTAGAATAAGAATAATATTTATGTACCAAAACAGCTTTATCTTTGGCAACAGTCATCATGTGGGCTTAGGCTAGGTGTAGTGGCATAATCCTATCTATGAAGGAATCCATTAATAAAGAATTACTGGAATGCAGAAAGGAGATGTTCCAATTCTCCCCAATTTTAGTAATTGCACTAAATAAGGGAATATATGCAAAGCTCTTAGTGTGGTGCTTTGTGCATACTAAGTACTCAGTAAACAGTAGCTACTATTATGATAGAAGTGAATGTGCAGAAGAGCTGCACAAAGGGTGAACCATATTTTTCACTTCACATATGCACATGAATGTGGACTTACTCAAGATTGCCTTTATCCCTAAGTTCATACATGGTGGGATTTTGATCCATTTCAGTCAAACAGTAGCTAGATCGCTTGTAGCATTTAAAAGGATGAAGGAATAAAACTGGACCCCTATCTTACACCATATATGAAAATCAACTCAAAATGGATTAAAGATTTGAATTTAAGACCTGAAACGTAAAACCCTAGAAGAAAACAAGTGACAAGCTCCTTGATATTGGTCTTGGCAATGATCTTTTTGGGTTTGAAGCCAAATGCAAAGGCAACAAAAGCAAACAAAACAAGTGGGACTACGTCAACTAAAAAGCTTCTGCACAGCAAAGGAAACCATCAGCAAAATGGAAAAGCAACCTATCAATGGGAGAAGATATTTGCAAACCACATATCAAATAGATAAAATGTGAGTATCCAAAATATACGAGGAACTCATGCAACACAATAGCAAAAAACCCACAAACAACCCAATTAAAAAATAAGCAAAGGACCTAAACAGAAATTTCTCCAAAGAAGATGTATAAATGGCCAACAGGCACATGGAAAGATGTTCAACATCACTAATCATCAGTGAAATGCAAATCAAAACCAAAATGAGATATCACCTCACCCCTGTCAGGAAGTACATCACCAAAAAGACAAGAGATAACAAATGCTGGTGAGGATATGGAGAAAAGGGAACTCTTGTATACTGTTGGTGGAATGTAAATTTTTAGAAGCACTATGGAAAACAGTATGGAGGCTCCTCGAGAAGTTAAAAGTAGAACTACTAGGACTTCCATGGTGGTCCAGTGGTTAAGACTCTGCGCTACCACTGCAGGGGGCACGGGTTTGATCCCTGGTTAGTGAAGTTCTGCATGCCCCATGGTGCAGCCAAAAAAAAATAGAACTACTGTAAGAGCCACCAATGCCACTTCTGGGTATATATCCAAACAAAACAAAATCACTATCTCAAAGAGATATCTGTATTCCCATGTTAATTGCAGCATTATTCACAATAGCCACGGTGTGGAAACAACACAAGTGTCAGTCAATGTACGAATGGATAAAGAAAATGTGAGATATACACACACATATATCACACACACACACAATGGAATATTATTCAGCCTTAAAAAAGAAAATCCTGTCATTTGTGACAACATGGGTTAAACTGGAGGGCATTATGCTAAGTGAAATAAGCCAGATGGAGAAAAACAAATACTGCATATCACTTATATGTGGAATCTAAAAAGCAAAGTTGAACTCACAGAAACAGAGAGAGTAGAATGTTGGTTGCCAGGGAGGATTAGGGAGAGGCTGATAAAAGTGTATAAACTTTCAGTTACAAGATGAATAAGGTCTGAAGATTTTAAGTATAACATGGTGACTGTAGTTGATAATACTGTATTGTATATTTGAAATTTGCTAAGAGAGTGGAATTTAAAGATTCTCGCCTAAAAGAAAAAAAAAAGGTAAATATGTGAGATAATGGATGTGTTAATTAACTTGATGGTGAGAATCCTTTCACAATGTATACAAATATCAAATCATCATGATGTTATGTACTTTAAATATATTACAATTTTATTTATCACTTATTCATCAATTAATCTGGAGAAAAATAAGGGAGGGGAGAGGTAGGGGAAGAGAGAGAGAGAGAGAGAGCTAAAAAAAGTAACCAAACTTTCCAGTCCTCAAATCCTGGAAAGCAGAGTTTAAAAGCTCTCTGGTCCTGAGAAGGAGAGAGGGGTTTTGCCTGTATTTTAAGATGTTATCAGACCAAGTCTGAAAGTAATAATGGGATTATAGCTGCTTTGCCTCAAGACAGGGCTCGTCTTTAATAGTTCACCTTTGTCACCATTGCTCTTTATTCATGTGGTGGTTGAAGCCGTGCTCGTTTCTCACACAGTCTAGAATAAGGATCTCAGCAGAGAAATGAAAGCCCAAAGACTGAGCTTGGCTGATTTTCCACACACAGCTGGTACATTCATGAGCAGTTCCTGATTCCTCTTTCTGCACAAGGGTGCAAATGGGCAGCATGGCACTTGTTTTTGCAAACCCTCTATTTTCCTTTTTTTTTTTTTTGGCTTTTGAAAGACAAGCGTTGACACTTCCCACAAAGAAAGAAAATCCCTTGCAGCACTAAGGAAAGAATTCAAGGAGCTCTAAGGAATGATCTGGGAAGCCCTACCAGTCCTCATTCACATGGGAAACCAGCCCGACACCTTCCTGCAGCTGATAAGAACCGAAGGCCGCCTCCAATTTACTCCTGGTTTGCCCATGCCTCACCTTTGTCATCTGACCTGAATTTCCCCTGCAAAATCAACCTTATTCAGCTTGTGGCATGCTGACACTGTTAATAGAAAACAGGCCACACCGACACCAACACAGCCCTGATTGCTTCAGCTCTTTTTTTTTGAGGGAGGGGCAATTTTCTAAACTGGCAACAAACAGCATCTTTTGGTGGGGCTTTCCATTTGTATACTGAAAGGAGACACAAGATTTAACTAAGTCATTGTTCAAGAGTAGGCCTTCCTACGCCACTGTTCTGTGACATTGACTCAATGTGGTGGAGCTTTCTAAAAAACATTTGTAAAGCTCTTCAGCTTGCCAAATTTCCAGCACAGGCAGGATTCTTTCTTTTCATTAATTGGACCAGACAGAATGTGAATTCTGGCCTTTACCTGCTCTCCAAACTGTCTTCTCATTTGATGGCCGCTTTATTTAAAATTCCTTTTCCTCCCCAGTTTATGACAGTGGATTTCATGATGCAAAATAAGAGATACCCTGAGTCTCCCTGATAAGGTTCTACCTGCGATTATTCAACTAGTTGTGTGTCTTGGGTTTGAATTAAGAGAATCTAAACTGAAAGGACAAAGATTGAAAGAGATAGAAAACGATTCCTCTTGTTAAAGTAAATTAATTAGTTGGATTTATATGAGGAGACAGAAGGGAAGAAGCCAAGCTGTGTCCCATATTAATAACTCACTTGGGAGAAGCCAGATTGGATTGAAAGCAAAAGATGGGGGGAGGGGGAACACCGAGCCTCCTTATACAAGCAGCAGCCTCGGTTTTCCTCTCTTTGCACTCTACAACCTTTACACACACAAACACACAATCTCATTCTTGACCTGAAAATGATGTCATCTTTCTTTGTGACTCACCAACCAGACTACATTAATCCCCTGCAGCGTGAGGGCCAGCAGGAGGCTGCTTAAGGGACTTCAGGCCTGTGAATAAATGATGACCCAGTGGTTAGGGGCGGCAGCCTAGATACATTCAGGATGCATTAAAGCAATTAGCTGGAAGAGGAGTGAGCACAATTTCCAATCCCCAAGAAGGACCAGGCCGTGTTTGGACCAGGGTGAGGAGCTTTACAGCCCAGGGCTGGTAAGAGCCACTTAGCAAAATGGCTACGCATGAAAGGAGTGTGGGGTTTTCTCCCTTGGCCTTGTTTGATACTAGAGCCATTTAGGGGGGATTTCAGGATCATGGGAGCTATGAAACTAATTACTTTTGCAAATTGGTAGAGACAATTGTAGTGACAAATTGGTAGAACCAGCCTTGTCACAGATGATTCCAAATCATGGTTTGCAAACTGGCGTGCCAGTGGTTGAATCTGTTGCATGGATGCTTTTTGCTTGGCCAGACCATTCATTTTAGGCCAGTATTAAAAAGTCAAGAGATTTCACAAAAAAACCCAGCAAGTCTAGAATTGATGCGCCAGTGTTCCTGTGTGACACTGATTTGCTGAAGCTGAGTACCAGCTTTCCTCTCATACCAGCCATGTGCTCTCCAGTTCACCACAGTCCTCACCACTCCCTATGACCTTACTCTCAATCCACTTCACTCATTTACTTGATTCATTTACATCTACCTGGGCCCTGTAGGAAGTTGAGCTGTCACCTCTACCTGAAATGGCTTCTGAGTTAGATTCAACCAGAAATAAAAGGTTAAATTCTAGAACTCCTAAGCACAGTTTGCACATGGACACTCCTCAGTCCCTGCTCCTGGAAGGGTTACCTCTAGCCTCGCATGGGAGCCTAAACCGTTCATGAGGCTGCCATGCTCCCAGATGCAGAGCTGCAGCTTTGGAATACACACACTCAGCTATGTCAGCCTGGTCAGGAATGGTGGCCGTGAAGTGGCAATTAGAACAAAAGGGCATCTGAATATGATTTTAAATTCAGTGACAATCACAGGTTTGGGCAGTTTCCATGCCCACCAAAATCTGAACAGTCAAAAATGTCACAAGCTAAATAAAATGCCAGCCAAGAACAGCCTCAGAGATCCAGAAACTGCTTGGCATGTTTTGTGACACTCACATCACAGTGCAGCGAGATGTAAGAAATAGCTCCTAACAGGTAAGAACTCCCTAGCCGAGGTCCACAGCGCTGATTTCTCTGAACAGGCACTAGCCTCTTTCCATGATGTTCCCTGCTTACTTAAGTCAATAAAGCTTTGTCTACATTTTTCCTTGTTCAGATGAACTTCCATTTGGAAATGTCATTTAAAGACAAAAGAAAGAGCTCCAATGACTTAAGGAAACCAAATCACGCATCTTCTCTGAAATTTCTGCCTCCTTCCCACTCCCCTCCAAACCTTCAGATGCTTTTCTCACTTCTTGCTTTTAATCTCTTTTCCTCTCCCTCACAGTCACTTAGCCCCAGGGGGAATGAAGTGCTAAGTGGCTGCTCCCTCCCTCCTCTCAGCTGGGCCAGTTTTGGTGCTTCTAAAAGGCATCTTGCAGACTGCTGTTGACACAAGAGTCTATGTCAGCAATCCCTTTGCTTAAAACTAGAGGACAAGCATGTTTTAAAAAGATGGCTGAAAAATGCATGTGACTATAATGCCACAGAAGAGACTGTAACAGACTGCAGTAAAAAGTACCTGGTACAGGGTCAGAAAATGAATAATTCAAACTTTCCTCACATGCTGAATTAACCTTATTTCATGCTTCCCCGCCCCCATCCCCTGACTTTTGCTTCCTTCCAGGCTGGAGTTGGCTGGAGTCATTCAGGTGTGCAATTTAATCCCTCTAGGAAACTTCTTCTGCTCTATTTGGATCACAGGAAGTGAGAGCAGTTGGATACGCTTCTCGCCCTGCGAGAAGGGGTGTCATGTGGAAGCTTGCAGGGAGAGACGGGGCCCTTGGGGCGTCCGCCACACCCGTGGAAAATGACCACCAAATGTCCTTCCACTAATACTGATAACCAGAGGCTAAAGCAACTTGGGGTTTAGAAAATGTCCCTCTTTCTGATTTCACAACACTCATTTTTCTTTAAAGATTGTTTTCTCCCCCAACTTCCTCACTCACATTACCAACAAGAGGAGCAACGACCTCCCTCACTCCACCCAAAACAATTAAAATCCTCTTTTCTCACTCAGCTCTGGAAAGCAGGCAGAAGCAGGCACTCCTACCTGCTTTAATGTCACCTCTCCCATCCCCCAGTCCATTACAGAGTGTGGCGTTATCTTCCCATCGTTTTCCAGCCACAAAGACATACAGGGCAGCAAGGTCTATGAAAGCTCAATTTTCACCTAAATTGTACTTGCAGGCCTTTTTCCCTGATAAGCTTGGCAGGAAGAGTGGAAGCTGGTTAAGAGACACATGTTCACATGTGCAGGACCAAGAGGAAGATGTGAGCACGCCTGTGCATATAGTGTGCTTTCTTGGTTACGGTTTGAAATAAATACTGTGTGTCTTAAACGTAATGCTATTGAGAGAAGTTGGCATACTCCAAGGCAAAAGGAGATCTGGGTTTTACCTTAAGAAACTTGTTCTTGTCATTATGGTAAATTCCATAAGAATTCTTTCAACATTGTCCAGTAGAACTTTCTGCGATGATGGAAATATTCTTTATCTGTGTTGTCCAGTATGACAGGCACCAGCCACGCGGGGCCATTGAATACTTGAATTGTGACTGAGGAACTGCATTTTTTTTTTTTTATGTGTGAATATGGTATTTTTTTTCCAAATATCATCCCAATATTCTTTTTTTTTTTTGAGTGGATAGTATTTCATTTTTTTAATAAGCTTTAAAAAAATTAAGGTATAACATGCATACAGAAAAGTGTGCAGATCCTAAGTGTACAGCTCCATAAGTTTTCAAAGTAAACACACCCATACAACTAGTAACCAGGTCAAGCAACAGAATATTAACACCATGAGGAACTGCATTTTTAAATTTTATTTTAATTAAATAGCCACTTGTGGCTAGTGGCTACTGTATTGGACAGTGCAGGACTAGATGTCAAGACATAGCCTATTCTCTGTTCCATTTTTTGTTGTTGTTGTTGAACCGGCCTTAAGTATATCTAACTCCAAACACTTCCTTCAGAAATTCTTTCAGTATTATGAGAAATGAGGAAGGCAGGAAGCAAACTCTGGATCAGGCTTCCTCCAGGCCCAGACCTGGGAAAGGTGCTTTCACACATGAACCTCATTTATGTTTGGTTGAAACTTTACAACTCTGTTCTGAATGATAACTATCTCCATTTCACAGCTGAGGAATCTAAAGGTGATGAATTTCGGTAAATGGCCTACAATCACAAGACGAATAGCTTGCAGAACTGGAATTTGAGTCTTTGGATCCAGTCCAGTACTGGTTCCATTATAAATAAGTGGTGTTATTCTCAGTGCTATTCCCATTTCACAGAGAGGGGGGAAAAGTCATTAATTACAGGAGAAAGTCCAAGTAATTACTCTATGACTGGTAGGCATGGAGGTTTGTGGTCTTTAGCTACAAGTTTCATTCAGATCCAAGTACACATTGAAAGTATTCAATGAAGGAGCGTACAGTGAACTTGCACTTCTTGGTGCCAATGGTGTGGTCTGAAATGACCAGTTTAAAGTCACTCTTATTGCTACTGAAAGATTTTTGAGACCTGCAAGGAAGAGGAGGTGTGTATTAGGCA
The DNA here is from genome assembly GCF_028023285.1 of Balaenoptera ricei. Classification (NCBI taxonomy): domain Eukaryota; kingdom Metazoa; phylum Chordata; class Mammalia; order Artiodactyla; family Balaenopteridae; genus Balaenoptera; species Balaenoptera ricei. The sequence continues at coordinate 92,707,358 of NC_082645.1, forward strand.
AAACCAGATCAAGAAATTTGGAATATGTCCAAAATAAAAGGTCCTAAGAGTCAGGGAGAAAGCACTCTTCATCCAAAAGAAATCAGTGCCTTGACTGGGGGAAAAAGTAGGAGAATTACCAAGGTTTGGGCAAGTCCTGTTGAAAGAGGTGTTTTTTCTCTTCCCGGGCCACAGCTGGAATCCCTGGCTACAGTACTAACCAGGAGGGTGGTGAGCAAAAAGCTCTTCTCTGCTGCTAGCCATTCACCCAAGAAGGTTCCTAGAAGGTGATGTTGGTTGTGATTAGAGCCTCGTCTCTGAGAGGGGGAGTTGTCTCAATTCCCAGTCCTGCAAATGCAGCTGGTGGCTGGGAAGCTGCCACCTGGCATTCTCTCCAGAGAGAGTCTCAGCTGCTCTTGCCGTCTAGAATCATCACTTGGTTTAGTTTCCCAGGGTAGGGGTTGAGTATGTCAGGGAAAGGGGATGGCGGCGATTCGCCTTGGAAGAAGCCAGTGCCCCCCGTGCAAGCGACTTCTCACAGTGCGTGCCTGCCCCCAGCGGGGCAGTGGGCTTCAGTTACTCCCCCGGTCCCTTGCTGGCTGTTCACTTTCTACACCAATAGGCTCTGAGGTGACAAGTTCAATTCCCAGTTCTGTCAAACCTGCATTTTCTTCCCTGACCTACTTTTCCCACTCTGCAGTGTTGGAACAATGCCTTGCTCTGTTCCCTGTTTAGACCCATCTTTTGCCTGAGCTGGTGCAGAAGCCCGGGCCTTTGCCAGGCTTTTTGCCTTGCATCCCTGACAAGTGTTGATGGGAAAAGAAAAAAAAAAAGAGAGAAGGAAAAAAAATCCTCACTACAAAACAGAGTTCAGCTCTCCCACAGATACCCCAATTCCAGCGGGAGTAAATGCTCCTGTTGGTAAGGAAAGAAAGCAAAAGGTCAGGCTTCTCCATTCACCCCTCTCCCCTTCACCTCAAGCTCCCAGGCGCAGTGAGAAGCAACTGAGGCAATGCCAAGAATACTCCTGACCCCGTGAGTATCAAAGAAGCGGCTGCTGCATTTGCTGGCTCTGACTGAGGCTCCATCCAAGACGGCTGTCAGCAGCACTTGCACAGCACGCCCTCTGTGAGCCTTCCCGCAAGGAGCCCAGGGCAGCCTCTCACAAAGCCCTCCAGTACCGTCTATGGGGCGAGCAGCATGCAAAGTTTTCTCAGGCTTCTGGCCACGAGGAGCTATAAAGAGAGCAGTGTGACCCAGCAGCCAGGGAGGCAGCACAAGTGAAGATTCTTTGTGATATGTAAAGCAAATGCGACGATCTGCAAATAAACGCAGGATGATCTGACACAGGAAGAGGTGAGAGGTAGAGAGTAACAATAAAATCACAGCCATCCTTAGGGACTGAATGCTGTATGCAGGATTGTTACTAAGTGTCTGTTTGTCCCAAGATCCTATAAGACAGGTACTATGATCACCCCCACTTTACAGATGGTGAGGTAGAGGGGTGGTACATGGCTAGTCAGCGGTCAGGCTAGGATATGCACCCACAGGGTCTGCTCCTGTTCCATCCAGCCTAGACTCTGCACCTCTGCCCAGCCAACACCATCCTCCCATCTAGCTCCTACCCGCCTCCCTCATCTTACACTCAGGACGACTTGGTCTGCGGTGTCCTCTCTAGCACCCCAGCAGCCCTCCAGGCCCTCCTCACCCTCCGAGTCTAGGCTGCACACCTAGTCAGTCCTGTTCAGGGAAGTGTGCGTGGAAATCTACTGGTGGATTCTGGAGGAAGGATTTCCTCTCAGAGAAAAAGAGAGCGCTCCACAAGGAAAATGCTTTTGGTTGCATCCCCTTTCCTGCTGGGTCTGGCTACGTGAGGACACAGAGCTTAGAGCTGTGGCATCTTTCTTGCAGCCATGAGGGAGTTCACCTCTAATATACTGAGGATAAAAACGAGGGAAGAAAAGTGCCAGGAACTTGATAATACCATTGAACTACTGTACCAACCCTGGAACTGACAGCTTTCTGATATATTGTTTGATTTTAAAAAAACTTTATAGTTTATATTATTAATCTACCACTAGTTAGGTATTCTGTTACTTGCAGCCCAAAGCACCTAACTAATAGAGGTACCTAGAAGCAGCCCTCTAGAAAGGGTGTGAATGACTTCCTGTTCTCAGTGTTGGTCACTGTGTGCCCCACCCGGACTCACACATCTGTTCCCCTCCCCAGGACACTCCAGGAAAGATGACCTGGCCATCATCCTGCCTCATTTCCTGGCTTTTGCCCTCACTACTCCTTCTGCAGGGAAAACCTCTCCCCAGATCTTCACAGGGCTGCGTTTTTCTCTTCACCCAACTCTCCGTCCTATACACTGTGTGTTTCCTTCATGAAACATCTCATGCTATGTAATTGTTTGTTTAAAATCTCTCTGCACTTGACAGCTTGCCTGTCTTCCCTAGAACATCTCCTGGCTCGTAGCAAGTGTTCAGACATTGGTGTGCAATCCCCAGCTAATTCCGCTGTGCTTCCTAAGGTGTCTCAGTGGGTCCTTCTCCTCTTTGTCCTCCTCCTCCTGCCCCTCCTTCCTCCTCTTCTTCTCCTCCTCTTCTTCCTTTTCCTGTTTCATTTTTTATCTCCCTCTCTTCCTTCTCCTCAGTCAAATCTGACTGATGCCCTTTATGCCTCCTTTGATGGGACAGATGAACTCTCTTCCAAATTAATCTTCTCAAATTTTTAGAATCACTGCCCATGTTCAACAGCTGAAATCTCAATTTGATCATTTCCAGTGAGGCTCAGTTTTTAGGCTATCACTGCAAGTTGGGGTGCTTTGATGGAATGACAATGTGAGGATGTTTTTAAGCTTCTTGTGTTCATTTCACTATATCATTATGGTGGTTTTCAGTCTTTTAGACATTTTAATCTATGCTTAATTATGCTCATTCCCAGAGGCTCCTTAAAAGCAAGTGACACAATTTTTTTAATCAAATAAATAATACACATGAGGCCGCTAAGACTTGATAGAAGCCTGTAAGATCAGCTGAAGAGAATGATTGTGATCAGAGGGCCTGAGAAACAGGGGTTGTTAGAGAGTCATCACCTTCCTCTCTGGCATTTCTAGCCACTCAAGAAAAGTCTTCGAAGCCTGGGAAGACAGAGTTTTTGCCAACCCTGTACCCTAGCCTGTCCTCAGCTGGGATGGAATCTGCTAAATCTGATTCTTCTTGGTGATCAGTTTTCTCTGCAAAAGGATAAGTGTGGTTCATTCCTTCCCTCCAAGGTGGCAACATGGAGTCCACGTGGCTGCTTTGAGAAAAGGAGAAAGAACCTCTGTCACAGTGAGTCCCAGGGACTATAACAAAATACCAAAACCTGGGTGGCTTAAACAACAAACATTTATTTCTCACAGTTTTGGGAGAGTACAAAGACTCTTCCAAGGAGGCTGGGGAGTCCAAGATAAAGGTGCTGGCAGATTTGGTGTCTGCTGTGAGCCCTCTTCCTGGTTTTCAGATGGCCGTCTTCTCATTATGTCCTCACATGGCCTTTCTTTGATGTGTACACATGGGGAGAAAGAGAGATCTCATTTTCAGATCCTCATTTTGTAAGGGCATTAATCCCATCATGAGGGCCCTACTCTCATGACGTAATCTAACCCTAATTACTTCCCAGAGGCCTCACCTCCAAAAACCATCACATTGGGGATTAGGGCTTCTACATATGAATTTGGGAGCAGCATAAACATGGAGTCCATAGCAGGCTCTCCTGCCACTTTGTAACAATGACAAGGATCAGTATAAGGTTAGGACACTGGACATCCCTTTCTAGAGCAATCTGGAACCTTTCAGCTTGTGATGGGCATCTGCTTATTTAGCCTGTCCAGAGCTTAGTCGCCCTTCTTCTGCTACACTTTGCATTCTTCCCTTGTCATGAACAGTTTCGAAGGACTATCAGTTAAGTCTCCTCACCCTTATCTAGCCACGAGGTTGACACGAGGTCCAAGCTGGGTCAAGCAGATTCTCTTGGGAATTTTAATCTTGAACAGAACAAGGACATAAATTGAAGACAACTCAGAACACTGGTACTTCCCTAGAGAGACTGTCCATTACTTCGTGCTACCTAAATTCTCTGGTTCTAGTATTTTCTTACTTGGTCTTCAGCTTTGGCTTTTACTAAATGACTACTACATATCCTTCAATTAATTGCTTTTTTCCCTTGTGAGTTGCCAGGTTAATATGTGTAGCTTACAATAAAGGGACCCTAAATTATAGACTTTTTAAACAATGAAGCCCAGAGCTCTACACCTGCTGCCACCGCTGAGGCCTCCGAATGTGTTTTTGTTATACGTCCTCTTCTAACTCTGGTAATCGGTGTGAATAAGGCCCAAATAATTTGAAAACAGAAACCCTGGATCACTATCTCTCTGGTCTGCCATGTCATTGTCAAGTAGAGAACAAAAGCAGCAATCCCAGAGGCTAAGGAAAAAAGAGTCTTAAAAAAAACTTATCTGTCTTAAAAGCCATGATTGAAATAAAGGAAACTGTGTTCATCGCACCTGACTCACATGATTACCATGGGTCAGCCATCAATATGTAGATAGAAGGAAAATAATTGGCATAAGCTCCCTGAAATTTCTGCCTACAGCCTCCCCAAGGAGGCCTTGGGGAGATTCAGATAGCATTTGAACAGCCGGGGCTTCATAATGAGAACTGACATTCTAGTGTGTAGTACAAAAGACACCTCCCTCCTGGAACACTGAAAAGTACTTTAATCAGCCAAAAAGTTGCTACTGTAAAAAAAAGTGAGGAGGGGATAAAATAAACCCCTCATTTATTGCTTCCATTGCTATGCCTGCCTCCTTCTTACTGTCCAAGCCCCCGTGGCATCATCTTTGCCTACCTCATTAATGCCACTTGCTCATTGCTATGCCAGAAAGCCCAGCTGATTACCAGGAAACCCTGAGTTGAAGGTTGCCTGGGTTTCAAGTTGCTTATGCACACAATTCACTGTGTTAGGAGTTCCCTCCTTTCCTCAAGTCACTCAGTGAGTCTGGAAAGTGGGAAATCAGCTTTGCACTGTCTCTGGCTCCTCACTGACCGGTCAAGCCCCAGGGTGCCTGTGGAATATTTGATTAGTTGTAAACTCAAAACAACCATCACAAAGAAAGATAAAAGGTTAAAACCACAAGCAAGGCACCCCAGAGTGAAGAGCCTGAAAGATCGGAAAAGGTAAGCTGAAAAAATACTCAGACTCCCCCAGCAGAAGCTAAAGATAAAATGAGGTATGTTTCATGCCCAAGGCAGAAAATTAAAAATTGAGCAGGTTCTATTCTGAGAGGTGTATTGTGAGGTGAGGTCTCCTTCCTATCCCACCCCCAGCCCCTGTCATCCTCTCTGGAGTCCAGTCTTACCAGCTGGCATGCTGTGTTTTCTTTATTCCCTCACTTCTAACTGAGAAAAATGCCCTATTACTAGTAAGTGGGGTCACCAATGTCATCAACAGACAATATTTTCTTTTTTTATTTTTAACATCTTTCTTGGAGTATAATTGCTTTACAATGGTGTATTAGTTTCTGCTTTATAACAAAGTAAATCAGTTATACATATACATATGTTCCCATATCTCCCCACTCTTGCGTCTCCCTCTCACCCTCCCTATCCCACCCCTCTAGGTGGTCACAAAGCACCAAGCTGGCCTCCCTGTGCTATGCAGCTGCTTCCCACTAGTTATCTATTTTACATTTCATAGTGTATATATGTCCATGCCACTCTCTCACTTCATCCCAGCTTACCCTTCCCCCTCCCCTGTCCTCAAGTCCATTCTCTAGGTCTGCATCTTTATTCCTGTCCTGCCCCTGGGGTTCTGCATACTGTGTTTGTTTTTCTCTTTCTGACTTACTTCACTCTGGATGACAGACTCTAAGTCCATCCACCTCACTACAAATAACTCAATTTCGTTTCTTTTGTGGCTGACTAATATTCCATTGTATATATGTGCCACATCTTCTTTATCCATTCATCTGTTGATGGACACTTAGGTTGCTTCCATGTCCTGGCTATTGTAAATAGAGCTGCAATGAACACTGTGGTACATGACTCTTTGTGAATTATGGTTTTCTCAGGGTATATGCCCAGTAGTGGGATTGCTGGGTCGTACGGTAGTTCTCTTTTTAGTTTTTTAAGGAATCTCCATACTGTTCTCCATAGTGGCTGTATCAGTTTACATTCCCACCAAGAGTGCAAGAGAGTTCCCTTTTCTCCACACTGTCTCCAGAATTTATTGTTTGTAGATTTTTTGATGATGGCCATTCTGACTGGTGTGAGATGATACCTCATTGTAGTTTTGATTTGCATTTCTCTAATGATTAGGGATGTTGAGCATCCTTTCATGTGTTTGTTGGCAATTTGTATATCTTCTTTGGAGAAATGTCTATTTAGGTCTTCTGCCCTTTTTTGATTGGCTTGTTTGTTTGTTTGATATTGAGCTGCATGAGCTGCTTGTAAATTTTGAAGATTAATCCTTTGTCAGTTGCTTCATTTGAAAATATTTTCTCCCATTCTGAGGGTTGTCTTTTTGTATTGTTTACTGTTTCCTTTGCTGTGCAAAAGCTTTTAAGTTTCATTAGGTCCCATTTGTTTATTTTTGTTTTTATTTCCACTTCTGTAGGAGGTGGGTCAAAAAGGACCTTGCTGTGATGTATGTCATTGAGTGTTCTATGTTTTCCTCTAAGAGTTTTTAGTGTCTGGCCTTACATTTAGGTCTTTAATCCAATTTGAGTTTATTTTTGTGTATGGTGTTAAGTAGTGTTCTAATTTCATTCTTTTACATGTAGCTGTCCAGTTTTCCCAGAACCACTTACTGAAGAGGCTGTCTTTTCTCCATTGTATATTCTTGCCTCCTTTATCAAAAATAAAGTGACCATATGTGTGTGGGTTTATCTCTGGGCTTTCTATCCTGTTCCATTGATCTATATTTCTGTTTTTGTGCAGTACCATACTGTCTTGATTACTGTAGCTTTGTAGTATAGGCTGAAGTCGGGGAGCCCGATTCCTCCAGCTCCGTTTTTCTTTCTCAAGATTGCTTTGGCTATTTGGGGTCTTTTGTATTTCCATACAATTGTGAAATTTTTTGTTCTAGTTCTGTGAAAAATGCCATTGGTAGTTTGATAGGGATTGCATTGAATCTGTAGATTGCTTTGGGTAGTATAGTCATTTTCACAGTGTTGATTCTTCCAATCCAAGAACATGGTATATCTCTCCATCTGTTTGTATCATCTTTAATTTCTTTCATCAGTGTCTTATAATTTTCTGCATACAGGTCTTTTGTCTCTTTAGGTAGGTTTATTCCTAGGTATTTTTTTGCTGTTGTCGCAATGGTAAATGAGAGTGTTTCCTTAATTTCTCCTTTAGATTTTTCATCATTAGTGTCTAAGAATGCCAGAGATTTCTGTACATTAATTTTGTATCCTGCTACTTACCAAATTCATTGATTAGCTCTAGTAGTTTTGTGGTAGCATCTTTAGGATTCTCTCTATATAGTATCATGTCATCTGCAAACAGTGACAGCTTTATTTCTTTTCCGATTTGGATTCCTTTAATTTCTTTTTCTTCTCTGATTGCTGTGGCTAAAACTTCCAAAACTATGTTGAATAATAGTGGTGAGAGTGGACAACCTTGTCTTGTTCCTGATCTTAGAGGAAATGGTTTCAGTTTTTCACCATTCAGAACTATGTTGGCTGTGGGTTTGTCATATATGGCCTTTATTATGTTGAGGTAAGTTCCCTCTATGCTTACTGGAGGGTTTTTATCATAAATGGGTGTTGAATTTTGTCAAAAGCTTTTTCTGCATCTATTGAGATGATCATATGGTTTTTCTCCTTCAATTTGTTAATATAGTTTATCACATTGATTGGTTTGCATATATTGAAGAATCCTTGCATTCCTCGGATATATCCCACTTGATCATGGTGTATGATTCTCTTAATGTGCTGTTGGATGCTGTTTACTACTATTTTGTTGAGGATTTTTGCATCTATGTTCATCAGTGATATTGGCCTGTACTTTTCTTTCTTTGTGACATCTTTGTCTGGTTTTGGTATCAGGGTGATGGTAGCCTCGTAGAATGAGTTTTGGAGTGTTCCTCCCTCTGCTATATTTTGGAAGAGTTTGAGAAGGATAGGTGTTTGTTACCGCTTCTCTAAATGTTTGATAGACCACCTGTGAAGCCATCTGGTCCTGGGCTTTTGTTTGTTGGTAGATTTTTAATCACAGTCTCAATTTCAGTGCTTATGATTGGTCTGTTTATATTTTCTATTTCTTCCTGGTTCAGTCTCAGAAGGTTGTGCTTTTCTGAGAATTTGTCCATTTCTTCCCGGTTGTCCATTTTATTAGCATATAGTTGCTTGTAGTAATCTCTCATGATCCTCTGTACTTCTGCAGTGTCAGTTGTTACTTCTCCTTTTCCATTTCTAACTCTACTGAATTGAGTCTTCTCCCTTTTTTTCTTGATGAGTGTGGCTAATGGTTTATTAATTTTGTTTATCTTCTCAAAGAACCAGCTTTTAGTTTTTTTGATCTTTGCTATTGTTTCCTTCATTTCTTTTTTATTTATTTCTGATCTGATCTTTATGATTTCTTTCCTTCTGCTAATTTTAGGGGGGTTTTATTCTTCTTTCTCTAATTGCTTTAGGTGTAAGGTAGGGCTGTTTATTTGAGATGTTTCTTGTTCCTTGAGGTAGGATTGTATTGCTATAAACTTCCCTCTTAGAACTGCTTTTGCTGCATCCCATAGGTTTTGAGTTTTCGTGTTTCCATTGTCATTTGTTTCTAGGTAATTTTTTATTTCCTCTTTGATTTCTTCAGTGATCTCTTGTTTATTTAGTAGTGTATTTTTTAGCTTCCATGTGTTTGTATTTTTTACAGATTTTTTCCTGTATTTGATATCTAGTCTCAGTGCATTGTGGTCAGAAAAGATACTTGATACGATTTGAATTTTCTTAAATTTACCAAGGCTTGATTTGTGACCCAAGATATGATCTATCCTGGAGAATGTTCCATGAGCACTTGAGAAGGAAGTGTATTCTGTTGTTTTTGCATGGAATGTCCTATAAATGTCAATTAAGTCCATCTTGTTTAATGTATCATTTAAAGCTTGTGTTTCCTTATTTATTTCCATTACGGATGATCTGTCCATTGGTGAAAGTGGGGTGTTAAAGTCCCCTACTATTATTGTGTTACTTTCGACTTCCCCTTTTATGGCTGTTAGCATTTGCCTTATGTATTGAGGTGCTCCTATGTTGGGTGCATAAATATTTACAATTGTTGCATCTACTTCTTGGAATGATCCCTGGATCATTATGTAGTGCCCTTCTTTGTCTCTTGCAATAGTCTTTATTTTAAAGTCTATTTTGTTTGATATGAGTATTGCTACTCCAGCTTTCTTTTGATTTCCAGTTGCATGGAATATCTTTCTCCATCCCCTCACTTTCAGTCTGTATGTGTCCCTAGGTCTGAAGTGGGTCTCTTGTAGACAGCATATATATGGGTCTTGTTTTTGTATCCATTCAGCCAGTCTATATCTTTTGGTTGGAGCACTTAATCCATTTACATTTAAGGGAATTATCGATATGTATGTTCCTATTACCATTTTCTTAATTGTTTGGGGTTTGTTACTGTAGGTCTTTTCCTTCTCTTGTGTTTCCTGCCTAGAGAAGTTCCTTTAGCATTTGTTGTAAAGCTGGTTTGGTGGTTCTGAGTTCTCTTAGCTTTTGCTGTCTGTAAACGTTTTAATTTCTCTGTCTAATCTGAATGAGATCTTTGCTGGGTAGAGTAATCTTGGTTGTAGGTTTTTCCCTTTCATCGCTTTAAATATGTCCTGCCACTCCCTTCTGGCTTGCAGAGTTTCTCTGAAAGATCAGCTGTTGACCTTATGGGGATTCCCTTGTATGTTATTTGTTGTTTTTCCCTTGCTGCTTTTAATATTTTTTCTTTGTATTTAATTTTTGATAGTTTGATTAATATGTGTCTTGGTGTGTTTCTCCTTGGATTTATCCTATATAGGACTCTCTGCACTTCCTGGAGTTGATTGACTATTTCCTTTCCCACATTAGGGAAGTTTTCAACTATAATCTCTTCAAATATTATCTCAGTCCCTTTCTCTTTTCTCTTCTTCTTCTGGGACCCCTATAATTCAAAAGTTGGTGCGTTTAATATTGTCCCAGAGGTCTCTGAGACTGTCCTCAATTCTTTTCATTCTTTTTTCTTTATTCTGCTCTGTGGTAGTTATTCCCACTATTTTATCTTCCAGGTCACTTATCCGTTCTTCTGCCTCATTTATTCTGCTATTGATTCCTTCTAGAGAATTTTAAATTTCATTTATTGTGCTGTTCATCATTGTTTGTTCTTTAGTTCTTCTAGGTCCTTGTTAAACGTTTCTTTTATTTTCTCCATTCTATTTCCAAGATTTTGGATCATCTTTACTATCATTACTGTGAATTCTTTTTCAGGTAGACTGCCTATTTCATCTTCATTTGTTTGGTCTGGTGGGTTTTTACCTTGCTCCTTCATCTCTCTGTGTTTCTCTGTCTTTTCATTTTGCTTAACTTACTGTGTTTGGGGTCTCCTTTTCGCAGGCTGCAGGTTCATAGTTCCCGTCGTTTTTGGTGTCTGCCCCCAGTTGCTAAGGTTGGTTCAGTGGGTTGTGTAGGCTTCCTGGTGGAGGGGACTGGTGCCTGTGTTCTGGTGGTTGAGGCTGGATCTTGTCTTTCTGGTGGGGACGACCACGTCTGGTGGTGTGTTTTGGGGTGTCTGTGACCTTATTATGATTTTAGGCAGCCTCTCTGCTAATGGGTGGGTTTGTGTTCCTGCCTTGCTAGTTGTTTGGCATAGGGTGTCCAGCACTGTAGCTTGCTGGTCATTCAGTGGAACTGGGTCTTAGCATTGAGATGGAGATCTGTGGGAGAGCTTCTGCTTTTTGATATTATGTGGAACCGAGAGGTCTCTGGTGGACCAGTGTCCTGAACTCGGCTCTCCCGCTTGAGAGGCAGAGGCCTGACACCGAGACGGAGCACCAAGATCCTGTTAGACACACAGCTCAGAAGAAAAGGGAGAAAAAAGGAAATAAATAAATAAATAAATAAAATAAAGTTATTAAAATAAAAAATTTAAAACATTATTAAAAATTTTAAAAAGTAAAAAGTAAAAAAAATCCAGACAGACAGAACTCTAGGACAAATGGTAAAAGCAAAGCTATACAGACAAAATCACGCAAAGAAGCATACATATATATACACATTCACAAAAAGAGAAAAAGGAAAAATATATACATATCTATATATTAAAAAAAAAAAAAGGGAAGAGAGCAACCAAATCAATAAACAAATCTACCAATGATAATAAACTCTAAATACTAAACTAAGATAAACATAAACCAGAAACAAATTATTTGCAGAAAGCAAACCCCAAGTCTACAGTTGCTCCCAAAGTCTACTGCCTCAATTTTGGGATAATTTGTTGTCTCTTCAGGTATTCCACAGATGCAGGTACATCAGGTTGATTGTGGAGATTTAATCCGCTGCTCCTGAGGCTGCTGGGAGAAATTTCCCCTTTTCTTCTTTGTTCGCACAGCTCTCGGGGTTCAGCTTTGGATTTGGACCCGCCTCTGCGTGTAGGTCGCCTGAGGGCGTCTGTTCTTTGCTCAGACAGGAGGGGTTTAAAGGAGCAGCTGATTCGGGGGCTCTGGCTCACTCAGGCCGGGGGGAGGGAGGGGTACGGATGCAGGGCGAGCCTGCAGCGGCAGAGGCCGGCGTGACGTTGCAGCAGCCTGAGGCACTCCGTGCGTTCTCCCGGGAAGTTGTCCCTGGATCACGGGATGCTGGCAGTGGCGGGCTGCACAGGCTCCCGGGAGGGGAGGTGTGGAGAGTGACCTGTGCTTGCAGACAGGCTTCTTGGTGGTGGCAGCAGCAGCCTTAGTGTCTCATGCCCGTCTCTGGGGTCCGCGCTGATACCCGCGGCTCGTGTCCGTCTCTGGAGCTCCTTTAAGCTGTGCTCTGAATCTCCTCTCCTGACGCACTAGGAAACAGAGAGGCAAGAAAAAGTCTCTTGCCTCTTCGGCAGCTCCAGACTTTTTCCCGGACTCCCTCCCGGCTAGCTGTGGTGCACTAGCCCCTTCAGGCTGTGTTCACGCCGCCAACCCCAGTCCTCTCCCTGGGATCCAACCTTCGAAGCCCGAGCCTCAGCTCCCAGCCCCTGCCCGCCCCGGCGGGGGAGCAGACGAGCCTCTCGGGCTGGTGAGTGCTGCTCGGCACCGATCCTCTGTGCAGGAATCTCTCCGCTTTGCCCTCCGCACCCTTGTGGCTGCGCTCTCCTCTGTGGCTCCGAAGCTTCCCCCCTCTGCCACCCGCAGTCTCCGCCCGCGAAGGGGCTTCCTAGTGTGTGGAAACCTTTCCTACTTCACAGCTCCCTCCCACTGGTGCAGGTCCCGTCTCTATTCTTTGTCTCTGTTTTTTCTTTTTTCTTTTTCCCTACCCAGGTACTTGGGAGTTTCTTGCCTTTTGGGAGGTCTGAGGTCTTCTGCCAGCGTTCAATAGGTGTTCTGTAGGAGCTGTTCCACATGTAGATGTATTTTTGATGTATTTGTGGGGAGGAAGGTGATCTCCACATCTTACTCCTCCGCCATCTTGAAGGTCTCTCCCAGATTTCCAGAAAATATTTTCAAGGCAATAATCATAGAAAATCTTAGTGAGGTATCAGATCCTGAGGGTTTTGTGTGTGCACCTGTAGGTATATATGCAGACCCCTCTGCATAAGTGGCCAAATGCATCCTTTAACACATCTTCTGACTCTAAAGGCTGGAATATGACCAAGGTCATGCCACATTCCTGAGGTCACTCTACATCACTTTACTGGTCCATGTGGAGTACAAAGACCTGGCCCCCTGGCTTTGATTTGAGACGTCTCTGGAAAATCTATTCCAGCTCCAGAGTGCCCTATAAAAAATGGTAGAAAAATACTGTAATTGCATTGCAGTTCAACATTTCCCTCTGCTCAATCCTGTTTTATTCACTCCCTCAACAGTGTTATCCTGAGAGTACTCCCCCAATCAACTTATTGCATTAAAATTTTTTTAGAAAGGTAATAGACTGAAGGGGTCTTGAAATCCAAACTCCTACCCAGTCACTTTAGAAATCCCCCCAGTGATATCCTTAAGAGAGAATCAAGTGGCTTTTTGTTGAAACTTCTCAATGTTTGGGGTTCCACATTAGCTCACACAGGAGTTAAGAGGAGGTGGTGCCACATCAGGGAGGCCAATCTCTGACACCAGGGTAGCCATGGAACTCGGTAAGGTGATGAACCGTGGGTCAGAAAAAGAGTACAGCTTCTTGGAAGGGACAAAAGGATGGTATGGAAACGTATTAAAATGTGATAGTCCAGTAAATATTAGTGTCCAAGAGCTAGCAGAAAAAAACCACCGAATGGTATGGCATCATTTTCCTTGCAGAGTGAAGCTAACAAAGGAATATAGTGGGCCATCCTGCCAAGAGTGGTATAGAAACAACACAGAGAATTTATGATAAAAGGCCAAGAAAATGGGCAAGTGAAAAGCAGCTAAGAATACAAGGACACTACAGAGAGAACCGTTAAACAAGCATCATGTTCCTGGTTTATCTCCTTCGCACACCGAGCTCCCAGAGGCTTCCAACAGAGCTCAGTACAGAGAAGATTGACACAGAGAAAGCTTGGACTGTCACATATCTAGCATGGCAGGGAAAAGTAGAAGGAGAGCCTCTGAAACATGCAGTCAGCCGATTTCTAGTAGTCAATCAGGATGGTAATTTTTGCAGTTATTGTTGGCAGACATGGTCATCAAACTTCATGATGATGGTCTAAATTACTCTGGGCAAAGCCAAGATGAAGGGTAAGGGAGCTGGTGATGAGTTGGTGTAGGTCTTCTTCTGGTGGGAGAGCCTCCATACAGGAATTTCAGGTGACATCAGAGAATGTAGGGATTGTTCAAGTAAACTCCAAAAAGGGGACAGGCAATTTGTATAAGTGTCCGGGACAAGACAATAGGGAGTGATGGGAAACATGGACCTCTCTTAGGCTTTACCTAGCAGGAGCATTTTCAAACACTTTGCTGTCTAAAATATTGTGTTTATGGCTGAATTTGACTCCCAGGCTGCAAATTTGCAGCCCCCGTTGTGAAAGATGAAGACCTTCCCAGATTATCTCAAGCAATTCACCTGCTGCTGCCATTGCTCCCACTCACAGCTGAACTGGTGGTCTCACAGTCAGGTTTACATTGTATTCCATGTCAGAGAACAACCTCCCACATACCCCTTTCTGTGTCGTTGCTGCCACCATTCCTATCACCATTTCTAGCTAATTAAAATAAGTCAATGCAACTGCTAAGATGGAGGGGAAGAAATTGACCAAGTGGAGAAAGAAGAATGTTGAATAACATTAAGCAGAAAAAGTGAAGGGCACAGTGAAGACCTCCAAGACTGTTCAGATAGATGTAATATCCCAGCTCTTTATATAGAATCAGACCTCAGCATCTAAAATCACTCTCTCCTTCTTGAAGAAAAGGAAGGCATGAACATCTATTGAATACCTGGACTGTGCCAAGCAAATTCCAGCTACCTTTCCTAGAAGGAACCAGAAGAAAGTAGGGTGGGGATGGGACCATAATTTTTCCTGTGGGCCATGCAGACTCTGATTCTCAGGCCACGTAATCTTAGCTGCCCAGCTGATTTTTGTTATCTTACAAGTCATCATGCTCTTGAAAGCAGGAATGCAGGAACCGAAGGAATAATCCATACATTAAATGTTTGTAACTAATAATAATACAGAATAAAATGAAGAAAACATAAGGTGAAACTGAAAACCTGGATGAGAAATTTACTTCTATTCAAAGATCCTAAGCAAGGCCTTGTTTGACTGATGCCGTACACTGCTCAGTTCTCTGAGACTGTGGTCAAAGGGCCATCCGGGCACCAAGTGGAGACGGAAGTGGGAGGAGAGGCAACAAATTCAAAATCAAAGTCAATGGAGCCATTTCCAATGGGACCACCCAGACCTCACACTGGAAAAGAATGGAGGATTATTTTTAAAGCAGAAAGATCTTCCAGATTGTTTCCCATTCACTTTACAGACAAAGTCACTGAGGCCTGCAGTGGTTACATGATGAGACCAGGTTTACATGCCGATTATCTGCTGAGGACACTGAGCTATATCACAGCTTCTATTTCAAACTTCATCTCCAATTCATTACATAATTTTGCCTCATTTCTGAGATTATTTATGCCTCAGCTTCTCCCTCGTTTTAAAAGACCCCTTCAACTCCTAAAACTCTACATTGATTTATTTCACAAAGATGTACTGTGCACCTAATGTGCGCCCAGCCCTATTCTAGGTGCTGGAGATAAAGTGGAGAAGGGTGAGTGGAGAACAAGGCAGATAAACCAGGAATTTATGTTCCAAAAGGAAGATGTTTGGTAACATTAGTTGGCCAAGAATATCAAATTTATTAATATCCTTTCATTGAAGTTAATTTTTCCATGGAACTTAAATTATCTTATTTCTTTACATAGGAGTTCTTATATAAAAATAATTGAGGCTTTCTTAGAAACCAAATCCAGACTTATGAGTTCTAATATGTATCAGTATTATTGTTATCACAGTATTAAAAATAATAATGCTAAAACAGGTCACTGTCACTGCTTGCACCCACCCCATGACCCCTGGACACCAGCCTACATTAGAATCTAGCAATGCCTGGAACCCATCACTGAGGGGAAGGAGATTAGAGACAGACCGGTTAAAAGGGGAAAAGAAAGTAAAAGAAGAGAAAAAATAGAGTGAAACAGCCAGGAGGGAGTAAAATAATACTAATAAAAAGAGAAAGAGAGAGAAGATGGAGCCAGAGAATGAAACAGAGAGAACACGGGTGTGTCTGGGTAATGGGACTAGGTTGAGGTCACAGAGGCACCTAGAGCACTAAGTTGAAGGAGGTCACTCTCAGAGTCTTGCAAGTGCCTAGACCTCTTGCTTTCCCTCCCCAATCCCAGCACTGGCTCCCAGAGCCCTTTAGTAACCATATCAGTGCCACTGGTACCTAACACTGGCCTGTACACGTGCAATACCATCTTTAGTTTACCCCTCCTGGGTGTAGGGGCAGAAGAACCGCTGGGACTCGAGTTCTTTCTACCTCTTGTCCCACCTCCTTCCTGAAGCTGCCCTCTTGTTCCAGGACTCAGCCTAACTCTCTCTCTTCTCTGTTCAGGTTTGTTGAGCACTTGCTAATTGTGTCGTGTAACTTCTGCATCTCCAACTGGCGTGTGAGCAATTTGAGGACAGGCACTGTGTTTAATAGTCCACAAGGCCAAGGAAAGTGATGGACACACGGTAGGTTCCAATTAAGTGACTAAATGAATAATCGATTGGTTGGTTAGTTATGATGTTGCTGCTCAGTTGTAGAGCTAGAAAGAGAGATAATGACCTTCAGCTCATAATTCATAGGCTGCCCAAATCACACCTCATCCCCCAAAGTACAAAGAGTTGCCACTATCACATTTCCCCTAAGCAACCACATTGTCACACACAACAGGTGTTGTGAGAAGAGAGCTGAGGGTGATATTAAGGAGGTGTCAGAGGCCCCAGTGGGCGACAACAGAAAAGACAAGTGGAATATAAAGCAACTCTCTTTGTGGAAAGGAGAATGAAACTTGAGAAAACTAAAAAACTATTATCTTTACTTCAATAAAAGAACGCCCAGATTGCCATGTATCTCCACTTACTGAGGGGAGTGGGAATCTACTGTGCATGTAGCTGAAATTCAAAAGAAGTCAATTTCCATAGAAAATTCCCAATTTCTAATCCAGTTAGAATATTGTTGAGACGTTTATCCCAACACTACAAAGGCGTTCTAGTCGTTGGGTATCTTTATGTTTATAAGTAATCCTCTAAGCACAAGGAGGGGGGTTAACCACTGCATAACGCCTATCTGGGGCGTGAGATGCCTGCCCTGGTCCTGTAAGCCAGCCCGGCCCACTGGGGGAACAAACACAATCTGGTCTGTGCAGGTGAATTATAAACAATTACAGGTGTTTAGGACAATCGCCCTCAAACACCATTTACTTGATCTCAGCATGCTTGGATCTTGATCCTACCTAGGCACCACTTCCAGAACACTGGATCTACACCCCTTTTTAGGGCAACCTCTTTAGACTCCTGTTTCGACAAGGTCTCACTGACCCCGGATCCTCAGCTTGTCCCCGCTCTGGCTTTCCAGGTGTTGCATTGTCTCCCCTGGGCAACACAGCCCTTGTCCCGTGGGACATGCCATGGGGCTGGTATCCTGCATGAGCCAACCCTAGTGGCCCTGTGAGTTCAGGGACTCAGACACTGGGAGCCATGTACAAGCCACCTAGCAGAAATGGCATCGCTTATCAAAGTCGCATTTGGGCCGTAATGAGGTCTGAATTAGGCTGGCTGATAAAGCTAGGCAAAACTCCTCCCTCTGCTGTTATCTACTTCAACTCATTTACTTGGGGCTTGTGGGGACCCCGAGAGAATGCACAGTTCCTGGGCACCACTGCGGTTCAAACATATGAACACATCTAATGGAAAGGGAAGGGAGAAGGGGAGGCAACCTGAGTCAGTTGGCATGGAGGGAAGGCAGGCCACCTGAGAAAGTCCTCACCACGAGGGAAAGAGCCTGGAGTGTGAACCGGGCCCAGCATCAGGCCCTGAAATCCAAGGGAAGTCATGGTTCTGGCTGAAGCTGGTGGCAGATATCTGAATGCTCCCATCTCAGCTCTGGAATGTATTTCATTGAAAGGGGGAGGGGATGGAGGAAAACTTCGCAAACTTTTATGGAGTGGGTGGTGAGGTGAGTACCAAAGGGAATGGGACTTTATTCTTACTCACCAGCTAGTAAAGCGTGGGAATCTGTCGGTTACAACAGCACCAAATATCCTAGTTTCTTTCTAAGGCTGTCAGGAGATATCTGATCTGCCAGAACCAGTCCTGCTACCCTTTCTCTGACCTAGCGATCAGAGGTCAGTAATGTGGTGCCATCAAGCATTGGAGCCTCCATGGTTACAGAGAAGTGGGCTCTCCCTGTGCAGAGGAATAGGAAGCAGTTCATAACCACGATGTCCACTCAGGCCCTTCACCCCATCATGAAAGCCACGTCTGCTATCCAAAGCCTTCCCTTGCTCTAGCAAAGACGACAGGAAGCCTTTACTCTATTTGTATATCCAGTGTGAGCCTTGGCATCTGCATTCAAATGCTGTCTTTATTGTACTCTGCCCTCCTCCAGCCAGAGAGAATGACAAGCACAGCCTACCATGGGGATCTTTTCATGTTTCTAATGATCCCAGACATGCCTCTGGTTTTCCTCCCTGGCCCTCCAAGCTTACGATCTGTTTCCTTCTGTGGTGAAGTTGGGCAAATCCTGCGGCCTGGCGTGGAGAGCCATGAGTCATGAGTCTCTGCTGCTTCCCCAACAAGTCCCAAACAGCCCAGTGGGATACAACTCTGACCCCCCAGTGTTCTTCATCCACGACTGGTGCCTTGAGGAATGTGTCTGTGGGAAGCAAGAGAAGTTTCAAATACAGTGGAACAGAGTCATTGATGTTTTTTTCTTTCTGTGCCAGACTGCAAGAGAGTCCCAAAGGCTGGTTGACTCCCCCAGTTAAGTAGGCACAGAGAGAGACCTGAGTCCAACTGTTGAGCCATTTTAATCTGTTTTAGATCTGGTTTGCTCAGGATATGGAAAGGAACAAGGCTCCCAGTGGAGATATCATGTAGCCAAGGTCTAGAAGTATTTTTTTTTAAAATTAATTTATTTATTTATTTATTTTTGGCTGTGTTGGGTCTTCGTTTCTGTGCGAGGGCTTTCTCTAGTTGTGGCAAGTGGGGATCACTCTTCATCGCGGTGCGTGGGCCTCTCACTATCGCGGCCTTCTCTTGTTGCGGAGCACAGGCTCCAGACGCGCAGGCTCAGTAGTTGTGGCTCACGGGCCTAGTTGCTCCGCGGCATGTGGGATCTTCCCAGACCAGGGCTCGAACCCGTGCCCCCTGCATTGGCAGGCAGACTCCCAACCACTGCGCCACCAGGGAAGCCCTAGAAGTATTTTCTTAATACATGAAATTTAGAAAGAATTTGAGTATTTTATGCTGGAGAGATAGATGGTTGAGTGAAATGGTTGGGGAAAAGAAACATTCAGTTCAAGTGATAGCAAAGGACATTTAACTGATCTAAATATTTGTCAAGCTGACTCACTACATCCACTCTCACCTGCTTGAAATCAATATGTTCAAGTCAAACACAGTCGTCTGCATCTGAGTGTGGAGAAAGAACTTAAACCTGAACTGGCAGCTGGGAAGGGAGAGAAGAATCGGACAGAGAGGCAGGACAGGGAAGCTTGTCCCACTCAGTGAGACACATAAAACAAGCTGTTCATCCCCCGAGAGTTAGCTTTTAAATTCTGTGATCCAATGGCAAGCTTCGGTTCATCTAGACATCATGAAAAACGGTTAAATACTGATGACAGTGTATGCATTTTGGGGAAAAATGTAAGAACGTGTCTGTTAGAACAAATGCTTTCTCTTTTTGCTTCACCTTGAATTTCTCAGGATGCAGACGTACTTCTCTGCACGGAAGGCATGGACAAGGCCGAGCATGCTGCTTTCCTCACTTTTTAAGGCGTTCCCTTAAGATACTGGTGTCAAGCCCTTTTCATTCTGAGTCATTTGAGCTCTGTTCCAAAAACAAAAAAGAGCCCTTTCATTTTACGTTGTTTTTCACCAGATGCCTGCAAGTTGGGAGATGTCTGGCACTAAAAGTACCCCTGATGCTTGCCACCTTCTGAGGTGGGTTCGCAGAGGCGTTACCACCTCATTAGGCCCTGCCCTGAGCGCAGCATGGAAGTAGGTGCCGTCCCAGTGAGAGTGAAGGGTTGTAGACCCACTGGCCACAGATGAGTCTGCACAGCTGTGTGGACAGCAGTATACCCAGGGGCCGATTCCTGCCACCCCCCAGTCACTGCCACTGTGCGGCCGAGGACACGTTGGATCCTGTGACCAACTCTATGCTTGCAGACAGATGGAAAGGGCTCATACAGGCTCCTTATGCTCTCCTCTGGAAAGGGGCGTAGAGTCATGAGCAGTGACCACTTCTGTTGTCATCCTTAATGCGGCAGAGGGATTACAAACATGGCCCCAGTCCTTTCCCTCTCCCTGTGGCCACACCTTTGCAATGTGGATTTGCATTTCCTCCTGTTGATAATTGAAGTTAATTTCCCCACCCTTTAAATCTGGGCTGGCTCTATGACTCACTTTGACCAACAGAATGTGGGGTAAGTGATGATGTGCCACTTCTAAGCCTCAGCGTGGAGAGGCATTGAGCACTTGCGCTCTCTCCTGAACTCTATGATTACATGAACAAGCTGGGACTGCTGAATGGAACAGATGCACAGCCCAGTCCCACGGTCACCCTTGCTGACAGAAAAACAACTGCCAGACTTGTGAGAAGGTGAGGTCTTCCTAGACCAAGCAGCCCTCGGCCAACCTGCTGGCTGACCGCAGATACATGAGTGAGTCAAACCAAGATCAACCAAACTTGGCCCTAGTCAGCAGAACTGCCCAGATGACCTGTAGACTTGTGAGCAATAATAAATGCTTGTTGTTTTAAGTCACTAAGTTTTTGGGGTGACTTGTTATACAGCAACAGTCAACTGATGTACTTATTCATCTAAGGGAGAGGACATGTGCATGACAGGGTGGTTCAACTCTACCCTTCATGCATTCACATACTCATTCATTCTACGGATATTGGTTAAACTCCTACAGAAATCAGGTACCATTCTAAGTTCTGGGGACACAATATCCCTGCTCTCTTAGAGTCTGCATTCCAATGGGTGAAGACCAACTACAAATAAATAAATAAATGAGCAAATAAATAAAAATACCAGCTAGTAGTAAGCAATATACAGACTATTTGAAAGGGTATATGATAAAGAATAACGATGTGGTTACCTTAGGTTTATGGCCAGGGAAGTCTCATTGCAGAAACATTTAGATTGAGATCTGAACGTCAGTACAGAGTGAGCCATGTGAAGATGGGGGAAACAGCACTCTAAGCAGAGGGAAGAGCAAGTGCAAAAGCCCTGAGGCTGGAATACAGGGTGTCTCGGGAACAGCGAGAAGACTGTGTATCTAGAGCACAATGGGAAAGGGAAGGGGGGTGGGTGGGGGCAAAGAACAGAGCATGTAGGGCTTTTAAGCCAGGAAAAAGAATTTGGATTTTATGCTAAATGCACGAAGCAAGCCATCATCGTTTTTTAGATCAAGAGAGAGCAACACAATTTGATTAATGTTTAAATGAATCCCTCTGGCTGATGGGCATAGAGTGGTTATTAAGGAGCAGAAGTGGAAGAAGGGAATCAGTTAAGAAGTTCCTGCAATAATTTAGCCTGAGCCAGGGTTATAGTAATGGAGATTAAGAGAAGTATGTTTTAGGGGAAGAAGTGACAGGACTTGGGATGAATTGGATGTGGGAGATAAAGGAGAGAGAGGAATCAAGGGTAACGTCTAGATCTTTGTTCGGTAATTAAATGAGCTGAAATGCAAGAGGCTAGGGGAGGGCAGGCTTGAGGGTCAGGCAACTCGAGTCTGAGACGTCTACTAGGACAGGAGAGAGACCAAGCATGTGAGGGCCACGTGGGCCTGGAGTCCTGGGGAGGGGTCAGCACTGGAGAAGTAGGTTGAGGGTCACTAGCATGACGATGATATAAGCCTTGGGTTGCATGAGTTCACCTGAGGACAGTGATTAGAAGAGACAGGAGCCCAGGACAGAGACCTGGGACAGGCTGACATTTATGGGTTGAGCAACTGAGAAGAAGCCAACAAAGGAAGATGAGAAGGAACAACCGGTAAAGGCAGGGGCAAATGAGGAGGTACATACAGTATCACCAAAACCAAGAGGGTAGTATGGGCAAGAAGAGATTGTGGTCAATAGTGTTGAATGCTCCTGACTGATACAGAGAGCAGAAACCTTCCTGCAATCCTGAATGTGGCAAACATTCAAATACCTTTTTCCCCTTTCAGGACAATAACACATCCCAGAACATAAAAGGGATTGTAAAATTATTTTCTGGGCTCTCTGTCTCTGTAGGCTTCTGCTATTGGATAACTGAGATTACTTAAAACCAATTACCCCCACTTTTCCTAATCCCTGTTCTCCTACATTCAGTTATTCCCCAAACTCCACCACTCTCCATAGGCCTGGAAATATAATGGTCCAGCAGGTTAGTTGATACAGATTATCTGGAAACTGTAAGCTTCATGCAAACAAAGATGGCATCTGTCTTGTTCACACTGTATCCCAGCCCCTAGTACTGTACCCATCCACAAATAAATTCAAACGTTGAGTACATGAAGGGATGTCAAATCCCATTTGGTCTCCTACCATCACTGCTGCTGCACTTGGCTTCTTCTGGTAACCATGCTGTCCCTACCATATCCCCCTGTGGACAGATATAAGGCTTTTTTTCAACATTCCCCAAAGAGGTTTCTAAAGTCTGAGATCCTACCTTGCTTTTCAGTCATTATAGGGTAGGATGTTGCAGCTGAGGCCAGGTCCCCAGTACCATTGCTGACTTCTCTGATGTGGACTTCTCATTGGCTGGTGGGATTTTCCTGGTGGCCTGCCCATCCCCATAGCTGGGACAAGTCATACCCTTAACTATCAATATGCTTAAGGGTCTCATCTCCCCAGGACCTTGCCTTTACGATTTTATAAGTGTTTTCTTGCTGTGTAATTTTTCAGCTGCTTTGTAGTCAGTTCACACACATGCAAGGTCTGTATGGCTGGATGCTAAGATGAGTCTGTGTCAGCTTGACCCAAAATGTTGTCTAAAAGTCAAGGTTAAAATACCTGGCACTGATATCTGGGAACATCCACATGACTTCTTGACCCCTGAAAGTGTATTACTTTTTGCCTCCAACTCTGACCTGGATGCTTATGTGTGAATTAGTATCAAAGTTTACACTTTCAGTAGTTCGTTTGGAGCCTCTCCCAAAGGAGGGCATTCAGTAAACATTCCAACCGAACCTAGAAAAACTTACCTGTTAATTCCAGTGCAATTCTGGTTTCTGGGACAGTCAGGTGTTAGGAGGCAGAGCACTGAAAAGTTAACCTCATGTGACCTGAGCAAAAGGTCATCCTTTTCACCTTTAAAATAATTTCACCTTTAATCATGAGGGGGTTTTTCAGCATTTAAAGGCTTTAGTAATTATTTTGGGCTTAACCCTATAATTATTCTACTAACACCTTCTTCTGTAAGGAGCTCATATTTGTTTCCCATGAAAGGAAATTACCAGAGAAGCAAAATCAGATTTTAGCTGAAGTCAAGACACATATTAAATCTGATGCTTCACAGCTGAATACAAGCCCCTCCACCTCCAACAGGCTTCTCCTGTTGGGCAGACACTTAATAAATGCTTTTGATGAAGGTCCTTCTGTCTTAAAAGGAAATTAGATTGTTCTGACACTATCTCCCCATCACTAAACTGTCGGTTATTATCCAGCAGCCTGTGATCCTCTGGGTGTTTGCAAATTGATTGTTTAATGGTTTGCATTCCTTTATGTCCACATTTCCAGGGTCAGCAGCCACATCCACGACTCCCAGTGTAGGTGATGTGTTTGTCCTTTGATGGTCTTTGGGCATTTCACTGAATACACACACACACACACACACACACACACACACATACACACACACACACACAGAGTTTTGTTTCAGAACAATTTCCCAAGCTCTTCATTTATTCCCTTCTTTGTAGTTATTGAGTACTGAACATGTATGGACTAGCATTGGGCTAATTAATGGCTAGGGATACATTGGGATGCAAGACGGTGTAAGTTCATGTCCTCATGGAGCTTAAAATCGAGTGATTGTAATTTCATATCATAGTTAAGACTGTGGATAAAATAAACAGGTACTACGATAGAGAATAAATGGGAAGGCTACTGAATAAGAAAAATTTAAGCTGAGATTTAAATAAAAGGGGAAGGGGTAGCCTTAAAAAGTAGGTGGAAGGAAGTGATGAACGCAAAGGTCCCAGGGTGAGAGTTTCATTTGGTCCAGGACCTAATGGAGGGCAAAGGGGAGTGAACTTGGGGAAGAGGGTGACAGGAGGGAGAGGGGCCGTGACAGTATCAGGAGCCTTACAGGTAGGGCGAACATACATCCCAGTTTGCCAAGAACAGTCCTGGTTTAGACCTTTGCCCCTGTGTAACTATTGATAAGGCCTCCTTTGCCTCTCCAAAGTGTCCTGGTTTGCACAATAAATTCTATGGTCACCCTACCTAAAGGCATGTCAAAGAGTTGGAATTTTATAATATGTAAGATATGAAATCATTGAAGGGTATTAAGCAGAAGTATAATACGACTGGATTTATGTTTCCAGATTGTTCCACCTTTAGTCTGAAGGGGGCCAGGTGTGGAAGTGAACTGTACTAAGGTTATTATAGGGGCCCAGGAAAAGCAGATGGTCAACAGAGCATCACATTTAGAAAATATTTTATGTTAAGCAACATTCTACCATCTTCTCTCTTTTCAAGCCCCTGCTGTTGCTTCCAGTAGATGAGACGCTGTGGTGCCCTTTGGAGGCTCCCCACCCCTTTAGAACGGAGCCACTCACTCCCCCAGCTGCCAAAAGTGGTAGCTGTAGGTGGTTCACAGCTGAATGCCTCCCCAGGGATTGCTGAAGTGAGCTGCCTTGCTCAAAGATGCACCCCTTCCCTGGGGCAGAACACATCTCTCTAATTGGTCAATATAGGGGTACAAAGGCCCCACCCCCTTGCTTCAATTTAGGATATCTCTGAAAGGCCAGCCCAGCTCTAGGCCTCTGTTGCAGCTGCATCACAACTCAATTTCTTCTCCACCCCATCCTGCTTCCTTCACACCTCCACTGGGATTGTTCCCCAGACCACTCCCCCCGAAATCACCTGTATACAAATATGCACTACAGAGTCTATTGCCTGGGTAACCTGACATACAATTCCAATGTTAGCACAACTTTCCATTAAAATGCATCTTTGGCATTATCTATCCTGGCATCTCCACATCTAATGAAGAGATAGAGCTTCCCCTCTGCTTTTCTGTTGGGTATAAAAAGGATCTTTTCCTATTGTCTTTTATGTCCTTTGTAAATTGAATCACCTCGTTTGTTTTGACCTGGATAATTTTATCCATAAATGGTTGTATTGGTTCATGACACTGGTTCTCTGTAAGCTGGCACCCTTCCCGCTTTTCATTGCATTCCAAGTGGTTATTTCAGATCTTGTAAAATAATAGCTCGTCTTTAAACACCTTGATTTTTGATTACCTACATTTAGTTTCTTATTTTGGTACATGAATTATTTCCTTAGAGAATGTAAAGATGTCATAAATTCCTCCTTTATTTCTTTTATTCATGAGATTATTCCTAGCACTTCCTAGCACTAGTAATTTGAAATTTATTGAAATAAGTTACAATGGGACCCCATTCTTTATAGCTTGTTATCACCAAGAATGCAATATATCATGGATTAAATCATGCTCTCCCAACACATAACTACAATAGCAAAAGATGGATGCTGGGTCATTAAGATATAACAGGAGAGAGAGTTGGTAATCTTTGCAAAGTAACACATCAAGTCTTCACTCCCTTACAGGCGTAAGAGGGATAAATGTGCGTGGAGGTGACAGGATGGGGACCCAGAAACAGGAAGAGAACGTTCACACACTTGTGGCCCTGGGGCTGACCTATGCATCCTGGGGAAGTCTGCTGACTGATTTCCAGCCACCTAGCCACATCAAGTCTCCCTGTCCTCACCTCTGTGCATAGTAAAGGGCACATGGGAGAGGGAAAGAGTGTCTACATAGACTTGCATACTTTAATTCTCTCATTCAGTCATTCAACAAATATTTTTGAACACTTACTATGGTGCTATGCCTGGGTAGGACTGTACTAGGCAAAGAGCATCTTGGAAAACCATTTGTGTCGCCTCCACCCACCCACCCCTCCACCACCACCAATCATGACTTACATTATTCCTCTTGGTATTGAATCTCAAAACGGGATAATAAAAATATTCCACTGCTTTTTTCCCTTTTAAAAACTTTCCTTTCATTAAAATTTAAAACTTCTATTTTAAGTCCTCTGCCCTGAGCATACCTTCTATTGTGGAAATCTTTACTCCTTCAATTAATTTTTCCGGCTATAGAAAGATTAGGTGAAAAAGAGTATCTTCCTTAGTTGACCCAGAACTAAACATTGTTCTTAATACTTTTCAATAGCTTGCTTGCGCCCTTATTTCTAAAATATTGGCTATATTACGTACATATCATCTCCAGTTTGTGTCATAGTAGAAAGTATGTGGAAACCAGTTAGAACTTCAGCTCTGTAATTTATGAGCTGTTGGATTGGTCTCCTTGTTTAGTCTCTCAGAGCCTCAGTCTCCCCACCTGTCAAACGGGGACAATACCTAACTTAAAGGATTTTATGAGGATCAAAATGAATCCTGGTGGTAAAGGCTTGAACCTCGCCCACCTGACACATTCTAACTGCGGGTTCCTCTCACTTTTCATGCTCAGAAACTCTTTGTTCGTTCACTTGACAAATACACACTGATGCTTAAATTGTGCAAGGCACTGCTTCAGACCCTAAGGATACAAACTGAATAAGCAGGACAATGTACCTGGTGGTATGCAGCTTCTGTTCTAGGTAGGTATGCAGCTTCTATTCTACGTAGACAGACAGTGAATAGATAAAAAGAGAGCAGGCAGTGATAAGTGCTAGGATTAAAATCAATCAGAAAGATATAATAGGATATAACTGGATATGGATAGGATTGATAGAAAATAATTATAATATATAATAATACATAAACAATAATAATTTACTTTGAGTAGTCAGAGGGCATCTCTGGGGAAGTAAAATCTGAGCTGAGACCTAAATGACAAGAAGGAGTTAAGCCAACTGAACATCTGAAAGAAGAGCTTTCTAGAAAGAGGGAATAGCTAGGAGAGCCCTAAAGCAGGAATGGAGTTAGAGGGCTTTATACAAGGAGCGGGAGAGTGGTGGGCAGATGCCCATCCATTGTAGGCCATTTGGTCAGAGTAAAGAGCTTTTTTTTTTTTTTTTTTTTTTCAGTGCCACGTGGAGCTGTGGAGAATTTAAAGCAAAGCGGGGAGCAAGATCTGACTTAGCTGACTCTGAACACCATCAGGAAGGATAGTTGGGGGGGAAAAAGAGTAGAGGGAGAGAGATCATTTAGAAGGCTATTATAGTAATCCAGGTGAGAGATGCTGATGGCCTGGACCACCATGGGGGCCACAGGGTTGGTGAGAAGTAAACAGATGCTGGAGAGATCTTAGAGGAAGAGTCAACTTGGCAAGATAGGTGAAGGAGGTACAAACTACTAGGTATAAAATAAATAAGTGACAAGGATATAATGTACAACACAGGGAATACAGCCAATATTTTATAACAACTTTATATGAAGTATAATCTATATAACTCACTATATAAATCACTTGGTTGTACACCTGAAACTAATATTGTAAGTCAACTATACTTCAATAAAAAAAAGAAGAGTCAACAGCACTTGCAGCTGTATTGAAAAAAGGTGGGAAGTGAGGAAAAGCAAGTGATTCCAGGGAGGACTACAAGGATTTGACTTGAACCACAGAGGTGTCATTTCCTGAGAAAAACAAAGGAAGGAGCACACTTCTGGGAGAAAATCAGGATTTCAGTTCTAGAGAGTAAAAGTTTGAGATGCCCATTAAACATCCAAGTGAATATGACAAGAAGACAACATATAATTAAATATATGAGCATGGATTTCAGGGGAGGGATCAGGGCTGAAGATATAGAGAGATAAATTTGAGAGACATCAGCCTAATAATGGTATTTAAAACCACAGAACTGGATGAGATTCCCAGAAGAGAGGGTGTAGATGGGGAAGAAAAGGGGTGAAAGTGCAAACAAGCAGAGGATTTTAAGGAGGAAAGGCCAGTATAGAAAAAACAAGAGAGTATAAAATTACAAAAGCCAAGAGAGTATTAAGCAATGAGGGTATGATTCACAATTTTTATAGCCACTGGGCTTGCTTTACAAATACTCCATTAACAGCAAACTGACATTAAGCCCAATCACCAACCTGTCAACCCCAAGAGCCATTTCAGTGTTCACTTCTCAAATATCTCAGTGTTATGGTTGAATTGTGTCAACACAATAAGTTATGTTGCAGCCTTAACCCCCAGCATCTCAGAATGTGACCTAATTTGGATATAGGATCTTTACTGAGATAATAGAGTGAAAATGAGGCTGTTAAGGTGGATCCTAATATGACCAGTGTCCTTACAAAAAGAGAGTACAGACACACACACACACACACACACACACACACACAGGGAGAAGAATGCCATGTGAAAATGAAGACAGAGATTGGGGTGATGGAGCAGAATCCAAGGAACACCAAAGATGGCCAGCAAAGCACCAGAAGCTAGGAGAGAGGCGTGGACAGATTCTCCTTCACAGCCTTCAGAAGGAACCAACATCTTGACTTCAGACTTTTAGTCTCCAAAACTCTGGGACAATAAATTTCTGTTAAGCCACCCAGTTTGTGGTACTTTTGTTAGATGGCCCTAACAAACTAATACCGTCATTATGCCAGAAGGGCAACCATAGGTCTGCAGTACTCTCGGAGCTGAGGTCTCCTTTCCCCATATGCAAAGAACAACATAGACTTTGGGACAGTGTTAGCCACTGTGGGACACATCCATGGCCTTTGTTCTCAGTGTTTGAAACTGAAACTTTGCTGCCAGCACTTGTAAAAACCCTTGGAACAAAATCACCTACGGTGAGCGCTGTCAGATAGTGGGTTGATGGTACAGGAATCCCGCTTTTGCCAAGAAGTAAAGGAGAGAAGGCTGCAATATTCAGGGAATAAATGAAATAATATGATGGAATGAAACAAAAAACGAGCATGTTTATTCAATATAAAGTAGTAAGGAGAGCTTTCCATAAAGGAAAGCATGGCCCATGTGGCATTCAGACCCAGAAGTAGCCCTAAGGAAGGGAAGGTGCAGGCTGCTCTCCTCCCCATTTGCCTAAATTAGAGATGGCTTGTTTTGACAATGTACACTCTTTGAAAAGCTCCTCTTTCACTCTGCCTATTTCTGTTCCCACAAGGCACACACTTGGTTTCTATTTTTATCCTAAATTTATAAAGTTCAAAAGAAAACGTGACTCTTTTTTACATTCAAAATTTGGAAAGTACCCTTAAGGTGTTACAGTGAAGCTGTTTTTGATCATAAGGAGCAGATATTCACAAATGTGTTCAACTCAGATGGAGTCTGGGGGGATGGTGACGGCTGTCAGGACCCACGTGAGGCGGTACGAGAGACCTTCAGCAGAAACCAAGAACTTTGATAGTAAAAATAGATCACACTTACATAGTGTTCCAGGCACCCTGATAAGTACTTTACATGTGTTAACTCATTTGTTTCTCCCAATATCCCTATCAGGTAGATACTGCACTTATACCCACTTTACAGATGAAGAAACTAAGGTACAAAGAGATTAAGTACCTTGACCAAAGTTACAAAGCTAGTAAGTGATGAGCCAGGATTTGGACCAAGATGAGCTGGCTCCTTTGAGGACTAGTCTATGCTACCCCATGGGAACCTGAGTGGAACTGAAGTAGATTAGGGGTTCTCCCTCTCGTCATCCTTCTCTCCACCTTTCTTGTATTCTCTTTCCCCTGGTCCTGCTCTTCCTCACCCTTCTCTTTCCGCTCTTCTCCCTCCACCTCTCTCTGTTTCAGCATTTCTGTTCTCCCTCTGTGTATCTACTCCATTCTCTTTTGGCCCCTGACTATCGTACTTTTTCTGTATGCTCTGTGTCTCCTTTCTCTACCCAATAGATTCTACTTACTCCTAGTTTCTGCTTCCTTACACCTTCAGCCTGGACATGGCCCATTGTGGCTATACCAACCTCCCATTGCTCACTCTATCACTGAGATTCCTGAGTTCAGAATCTCAGTGGACAAAATCCCATTGGGTCACTCCGTTAGGCGCCCCCCGATCTCATCGGCTGCGACTATGTGTTGAGTCATAAGGAACTAAATATGGCGGCCATGTAGGGCCAGGCCCAGGGCAGCCACTGAGAATGATGCCTGGTAAGAAGACTGTCACCTTTGTTTTTGTCAGAAAAACCGTCTGCTGATGAATTCTGTCACAGATAAGCCTGCCAGTCCAACCTCTACCCCGCCCTGGCCCGTGCCTGAGCATTGATGCCCCTGGTGTAATAATGCTCACGCACGCTGTGTGTCTCTGTGTGATGGCGATAGCTGATTGCCAGGGAATAAATGAGAATCTTGTCTGGCTCCTCCAAGAGAAGACAAATGGGCTGGAGTTGCAAGGCATATGTGATCAAAGGGGAACCCAGGCATCTGGAGGCAAGAGACAGTGAACCGTATCATTTCATGCGGAAACTCAGCAGAGACCAGCCTCTTCAATAAACCAGAGTTCTCCGTCTGTGTTGGGGGTAAAAGCTGGAAACTAGAAAAGAGAAGCTGCCTGGGTAAAGAGACAAAAGGAACTCAGCCTAAGCCAGAGGTAAGCCCCTATTTGAACGAGGAAGAGAATCCTGATTTCTCTGGGAGAAAAGAGAAGAGATGCTGAGCTACAAGGAGGCTGGGCTCACGGAACCAGACTAAGACATCTTATAGTCATTAGAGCACGTGGAATCTCTCTATCAGGCTTGTGGAGTCACTGAACAATGAACTAGGCGCTGCAATATTTATCTGCACTTGCTCACCTGAATATATAAAGGTGTTTAAAAAGCAAGTCTGCTAGCAATTTCTTTTTCTGACTTTATTCCAAAAAAGTACTTTAAATGATACGTTACTATGTTTCCACATATCTTTTAACAGATTTGAGCAGATTTGTTATAGTGCTGGACAGGTGTTAGTATCCTAGTGTTCCCAGCCTTTCAAGATCGCTCAGCCTTCCTTCTAGAAATTTTGCTCTCTTCTTTGATACAGTAGATTGACTGAAAACAGGTTTTCCATATACTTAGAGAACAAAAATATTTTTTGCATTAAAAATAGAATCACAACAGACACATAGACCGATATTTAAACAAAGGATACACCAAATCTCATATGCTGACACTAATCCATTTTTCAATATTTTCAGAAATACCTAACCTATCCTACCACTAAATCGGAATTTGTGGAACTAGCATAATACGTTGATGACTAACCTTGTCAACTTATTTTTTAAATAACCCTCATCGTGTATGTCATGTTAGTAAAGGGTTCCCCTCTCCCATGCGTGAAGTTCCAGAATGAAAGTGGGTTGTTGCCATGGCAACAGAATACAAGGCAGAGAACTTCAGAGAAGGGGGAGGTCTCTATACCCAAGGCCACAGCTACAAGAAAGCCCTGGGCCCCAGAGTGGTGGCAGCAAAGAGAAGCAACCTGCTATGACTTCACACAGCCAGATGGCCCGCTGTTGACACAGAGTTCCCCCAACTGCTAATTATTTGCATAACTCTGGATCTTTCATTCAGGAAAATAAAGACTTTACTTAAGTATGCACTGATATACTTATCAAACAGTTCTTCTCTTTGAACAGCCTAGTATTAGAAACTTTCTCCAAACACCTAGCACAGTGCCTTACACATAGGAGCTACTTAAGAAGTGTGTGCTTAGCTATGTACTGGATTCCTTCCTGAAGCAGGTATTGCTTAAGACACAGATATGAAAAAGACAAGTTCCTTCTCCCAGAGTGCTCCCTGTTCAGAGCGCAGACAAGCATATATCAAGAGCCATATAACATTACATGCCAGCTTAATGCTATAGCCTTGCCCACATTATCAGAGGGGAAGATTCCAGAAGACAGGCACACCCTAGAGGAGAAAGAGGGGAAGGGGGGAAAGGGGGACAGGGTGTGTGCCACATGATCTGAGTTCTGAAGGGTGAATAAGGAGTTATGGGTGCTCCCTTGTCTGTTTGTCTGTTTTTGTCTGCTTGCTTTGAGATAGTCCTGGCAGAGAGGGCAGCAAGGGTAAAAGTTCAAAGGTAAATAGCAGCACCGTCCATGGCGGGAAAGGATATGCAGTTTGCTTTTGCTGAACAAGAATCTGTAAGGCAGGGAATGACGGGAGCTGACGCTGGAGATACAGGCGGCTACGGTGTGAACAGAGCATGGAAGTCCCTCCCCGGGAGGACCTGGACTGTATCTACTGGAGGCTCCAAGAAGCCAAAGCCTTCTTTCCGGAAGTACTCTCAGCAGCAGTATAGAGAATTGCTTAACAGATAACACTAGAGTCAAGAGGACCGCTTCCGAGGCTGCTACAGACATCCAGGCAAGAAACAATACGATCCTGAATCAAAACGGGGTGTTAGGGATGGAAAGGGTGAGGACAGATTCTACAGACATTTAGTAACCAAAATCACATAGCTCCTCAGCATGATTCACCTCCCCAGATCCCTGAGACTCAAATCTTCATTCTCCTCTCTATACCAATTTTAACACTAAGAAAAACCCGGGCAAGGAAGGATAAGATTGTCAGCAACTGAAGCTCCTTCAATAGTACATAGCTTATACAATCACTGAACCACTTAAAATGATCGTAGTCGCTTTAAAACCTATTGGCTGAGTTGATAAACAGGCAAAAATATTTCTTTCTTGGATTTATTCCAGTACACTGTTTCCCATCATTATTGGTCATGGGGTTCAGAAAAAGAAAGGAGATTTTTAGAAAGATTCTGAACAATATATCATTGCCAACTCAGAGTGGCAGGCAAAACAAAACTGATAACGCTTCGTATTGAGATAGGATCATTCCTCTGAGGCTCTCCTGGTTTCACAGTGAATATTAATTTTTAGAGCATTCCTGTAAAGTAGACAAGTGGCAAAAGGGGTTGGCTTCATTTCAGTGGGGGGAAAAAAAAGACACTAGCGCCTGGAGAGATGAACTGACTTATCAGAGGTAAGGCTGGTTGGAGACAAGCCTGAGGGCAGACTTTGGGCTTCTTGGTTTCTTCTCCTGCTTTAATCATCTAGAGCCATCCTTAATTAGGTTATAGAATTTAACACAGTCTGTCCAGATCGCATCTGAAAAGAGGAAGCAAAGACCTGGGTAAT
Organism: Balaenoptera ricei; assembly: GCF_028023285.1. Classification (NCBI taxonomy): domain Eukaryota; kingdom Metazoa; phylum Chordata; class Mammalia; order Artiodactyla; family Balaenopteridae; genus Balaenoptera; species Balaenoptera ricei. Next base: position 92,740,545 of record NC_082645.1, read on the forward strand.
TTTCCAGATAATTTCTTTAAAAGAAAAAAGCAAACCCTCTTTCCTCCAAATTATTTATAATTGATGCAATACAGGAAGTCTCGCTGCTTTTTAATGAGTTCCCAAACGCAAATTCTGCCATTTAATTTTTTTGAAAACTGCATTTGCCTAAAATATCTCAGTAATTCTAGTGGAAAGGGAGGTTTTGCCTCAGTTATGAAAATGACCTCGATTTACTTCTTGGTGTAGCTAAGGGAGAGGTGGGCCCTGCATGGTATGTGGGCCATAGGGTCCAAGACCTTCCGCTGTGGCCAGGGGCACATGGATCCCCTTTGGTGCTGAAATGGGGATACAGGGAAAACCCCACACTCCCATTCAAAACTACGATCCTTTCTGTTTTCCATGAAAAATATGTGGGTGTTCCTCATTTACTCAGACTGCAATAGACATCACCTGCTTTGTTTCATTTATATACAGGTGAAAATATAGGACTTAGACTAAGAATTGGAAGAAATGATTTAGTTCTTACTAAAGGGTCAGCCTTGGACTCAGTTTATTTTTTAATGTATCTATCTGATGGGTAAATTGAGCTAGCAGTGACAAAGCATGGAAATGACTGCATTCCCTGCCTTTTTTTTTTTTTTTTTTTTTTTGCCAAAGCACATGTCCCATTTCTTTGTCTGACTCTAGTCCCTGTTATCTGCCACGCTGCTTTTGTCTTTCCCTCATTCAGCCACTCTTCCCTTACTCCTGTCTTCCAGCATCTCTCGGGAAGAGTCACACGCCCCTGGATGCTTTAGTTCAGTGAAAACCTTTGATTACGGTGTGGTTCATGGGCAACAGTTCAGGTGAAAAGAAGGAGCCCTATCCTGCAGCTATTCTGGGGGCAGGCCACGAATCTACAGCGGGATCCCAACAGTTTGCCTTTTTACTGGGGCTCGTAGACAAAAGCTTCAGACCTTGAGGATGAAGAGAGGCAGCTCCTGTGGGCTGGTGTGTGGGCTGTCCTGCTGCTCCCCGCAGTCAGAGAGCCAAGAACAAAAGATGCTCACCAGGCCACCTCGGTACCCAGCTGGAGCCGCTGGGTGTCTGACACACGCTTCTCCCCTGAGCATACACTCACCGCCACCCTGCCCAGCTCCCTGCGCGCACACCCAGCGTGGAGTTCCCTCTTCTGCGTTACACATCGTCCAAAAGGAGGGCCCCTTTCTGAGACTGTATCACTTCATTTTACACCCTAAACAATTAGACATGATTTCCCAAAATGTAAGAGCAGTCAGCAGACTCTATCCAAATAATCGGCTCTGAGAGGAGAGAAAAGGAGGGAGGGGGCAGAGGAGTGGGGGAAGAAGGCAGAGGCTCCAGAGTCTTTGTTTCTCTCCCATCTGGCTGGAAGCCAGAGGCAAAGATCGAAGAGACCTATCCTTTGTCCACTGATCTGACAGTCATCCTGAGTTCCCACTCCGCAAAATCAAAGTGGAATGCAGTCACACATTCATGTCCATAGCTCACAAGGTTACTGAGAAATCTAAGTCTGCCTGTGCCTGGTGGAAGCAGCATTTCTATGCAGCATTTCTGTTTTCAAGGTCACAATAAAATTAGGAATTCCACTTTCTCACTGTTAGCCTGCCATTGTTAGCACTCTGCTAGTCCTCCAAGGGACCAAAAGCATGTGCTCTGTGGATTTAAGGGAAGAGAGAATCCTTCTCAGGCTCTCTCTATCAAGTCTGGTTAGGTTTTAGCATGTAAAGTTCCAGGCCATAAATAATTCAAAAGGCATGAAGAAGATTTTCTTCATTCTCCATCTATCCCTGCGCACAACGCCCTCCCCTTTTCCTTTCTGGCTTATAACAAATGCTAATTTAATCAACTGGCAGTAAATTGTACTGGTTGCTGACTCATGCCAGACACATCCCCTCTGGACTTCACGGAGGTTTGCCATCTCATTTGGAAATGAACAATAAAGAGGTGCAGTCCTGAGCTGCCCACCTTTCTTCTTTTGTCCTCCTTTGTTTCCTCCTATCCCTCCCCCTTCCCCCGAAGAGGATGCTTCACAATGTATCCGCGATGTACATGCAGGGAATTCACATCTCGGCGACGCTGCCCGCTGCCCGCTGCCCGCTGCCTGCAAGGGTCTGCGCTCCCTGCAAGTTGCACAGCCACCTGACCATCCCTGATGACGGGGATGGGGATGTCCCCAGTGCTGCTGAAGGCTGTTCTCTAGATAACGCATGTGGCAGGGGAAGGGAAGGGGGGGGACTGAGAAGAAGAGTGGGAAGGGGAGTGAGGCAGAGCCAGCCCTCGTTATCCAAGCTGTGAAAGCATGTGTGTCAGAGAGGCTCCTTGATAAAACCATGCACGGGGATGGAAGCTGATTAAAGAGATGGAGAAACAGCTCCCATCAGTGGACCCTTTTTACCTCTCCAAGCCAGCAGAGTGGGGAATCCGTCCCCTGCGGACAGCTGTAATGGAGGGTGGAGGGGAGGAATTTCCCTGGAGACAAGCCAGGAGCAGCAGGTAGAGGGGCTGGGGCTGGAGAGGATGGGACAGAAAGAGATGCTTCTAAAAAAAAGGACCAAGAGATGGGAAAATATTTATGGGAAGCCTAGGGTCTATTTCCTTTTCCTTTTGCTCTTTTATTTTAGCTATAAATATTTATAAAAGCTTATAAAGAAGCATTCTCCATCTCCACCCCAGAGGGATTCCTTTAAAACCCTCCCCATCATGATTATCCAAGTATGTGCTGGGCACCAATATACAAGGAAGAAATGGAAGCTCACTTACCCTCTTGTCTTCAAATGCCTTATAAAGCACTTACAGTGTTCCAAGCACCAGCATGCACTATTTTGTTTGCTTTCTCCTCCTGACCACCCTGGAAAGTACATAGCTGGTAGCATTAGGTCCCTTCTACAGACAGGCAAGTCTCCATGCAAGGGCTGATGGGTGGAACAGTCCTAGCTGGCACTATTTCCACTAGACACCCTGCTACCTGGGGGTTTGCACACAGTAGGTCTTACTGCTTAGATGTTAGGCTTATCGTTTATTAAGCAAATGGGATAACAGCACAGCATCAGAACTTCTGGAAGGGTCTGCTCCCCTGGTCATCAAACCCCATCCCCAGTGTTGACCATTTGTGCTTTTGGTCTTGAACTGTAGAGAGCTGTTTTTTGTTTAATTGTACCCATCCACCTCATTGGATCATAAAGTCCTCCTGGCCAGGTGTGTGGAGTTTCTGTGTCCCTCACAAGGTGAAGAAGCAGGCCTGAGTCACAGAGAGCAAATGCAAATTTTCTGGTTGGTGGCAAGCACACCTGAAGGCTTTTCAAGTGCGGAACCCCGCCAGGGCCACCCTGATTTTCAAATCGCCCCACTGAGGTTGATTTCTCCTGTGGTCCTTCCTCCAGTTTGGCAGCTCCACTGCTTTGGGCTCTGTTTTGGATGTGCGTGCATGTGTGTGCACGTACACACATATATGTCTTAGACTGACTGCCTTGTTTCATGCCCCTCTTTGAGGGTTTTTTTCTAAAAGGCTTCCTGCTGCCAAATAGGACATACACAATGGCAAAAGCGCTTTTGCCTTAGAATGAACAATCAACTTCCTGTAGGAAACTCAGAAAGGGGAGCAAACAGGGGGCCCTCTTCTCCCCCAGCACCGTCTGTCCCCTCACAATATTTCGCCCTTCTCTCTTCTAATTCACGGCTCTACAAATTTGGGGTCACTGGGGAGCCAGGAAAGGATCGGCCTGCGTTGGGGGAGGCTTCTGCACCCAGCACATGGCATCCTGAAGCACACACTTCACTGGCTAAGAATGGAAGGCGTGGTTCATTTTGTCCTTATTTGACCAGAAAGCTCGGCATGGAATGCTCCTCAGTGCCTCCCTGTGACTCCCTGGGGGGGTCGTAAATAAGCGCAAGGCCTGGTATGGCTTCTTGGCTAAACGTTTGCACAGTAACTCAAATGAGGCAGCAGACATGAGTCAGAAGGGAGAAATAAGCTCAAGAAGGGGGGCGTGGGGAGCTTCAGCTTCTCAAGCCGACAAGATGGTACTTTACCCATTTACCCAGAGACGCTCGCCAAGTCTCCAGGGACAGACTGCAAGTCCTCCCTCCCCGCCCGCCTCGACATTGCACCACCTGCTAGAGCCATTTGCAAAGCAGCTGGTAAGAGCAGCTAAGTGAGCGAGCCGCAAGTCCATACTGCATGCGCCAGGCCAGCCAGGCCCTTGCACGTTGCTGAGAGGGGCAATAAAAAGATATTAAATATTTTATCTATTTTGAACACTCACAATTCAAGCCAGAGCTATATACAAAGTGAGGACATAAAGTTCGGGGATAACACTGGTTCTGCGAGATTAGGTTCAGTGAAAATATGAAAAGATAATAGTTATTTAATTCCAGTGGTCATGGTTATGTGTGCAGTAATCGGTGGATCCCCAGATTCATCCTTGCCTCCCAGAGACAGGGCACAGGTTATTAAACCTCCCTGGTATGCTTCATTTTCTCTACTGGGGATGATGAAAGGGAGGGCTTCTTCCAGCTGCTACGTGCCACCCTCTAAGGGTCTGAAATAAAAGTGTATACTGAATGGATGAACGGATTCCTTCTTTTATTCATTCATAATAAAACTCAGGGCTGCCCCGAAGTTGTGCTTTTCCATTTTAAGTCTGTTTCTCTCTCTCTCTCTCTGCCTGCTCCTTCTTAACAGTTGTATCAGCCTGCTTGGGTGGCCATAACAAAGTGCCAAAGACTGGGAAGCCTAAACAACAGAAACTTATTTTCTCACAGTTCTGGAGGCCGAAAGTCCTAGATGAAGGTGTTCACGTGGTCTTTCCTCAGTGTGTGTCTGTGTCCTAATCTCCTCTTTCTATACGGACACCAGTCACAGTGGATTAGGGCTCACCCATATGACCCTTACTTACTCTTATCATTGTACCTTATTTCCTCTTTTAAAGGCCCTATTTCCAGACGCTGTAACATGCCGAGGTCCTGAGGGTTAGAGCTTCAACATATGAATTTGGGGAGGACACCATTCAGCCCATAAAAACAATTATGATTTTTGTGTGTCGCAGGACCAAATATGCGAGTCTCTGCGTGCATAAACGTTTCGGTAAACACATGTCCTGCCACTGACACAGGAAGCCTCAGGCTCTGCCCCTGCTGTGTCTACTTCCCCGCAGGCACCACCACTCCTCCCAGCCCACCCACCCACCAAGGTGAAGACAAAATAATTCCACAGCCTCTCTGTAATAATAGAAAGGAAGGGGTTCTTTACGTATTAATCTTCTAGTCAATTGTTCCACTGCAGAACGAGGAAGGACAGCAAGAATAATTATGGTGGGATGGGGGGAAGGGGGCCTATCAACGCTTTGCCTTTTATTTCTCCACTCCTGCCAAGGGACTCCCTCATTTTGGTCCGTTTGAGTGAAGGCAGCTTCTGCCTGGCTGCCTCCTTATCAACAATAAAAACAAGCAATCTATTTCGGTCACAGAATGAGGTTCCATTTGTTTTGAACATAAACTGGGATTCAGCATTTGACCAACCTAAGTTACAGGAAAACTCCAAGTGGCAGGTTTATACCTGACTCTCTCCATTTCGTGTTTTTCCTCCACCAGGGTACCTCCAATTCCCATCAAGTGGCCGTGTCACATTACCCGAGCCAAAAGCCACTGAAGGAGTCTCTTTTCCTACTGTCCAAGGCCGAAGCCTGTACCGTTTGAAATCTGTCCCTGCTAGGGAAGCCCCAAACATGCACCCAGCCCATTTCAAGACAAGGATGCTGAGACCTTTCAAACAGTGAATTTTGGCCTCATAACTATGGAATAGTTAAATGGATGAGAGTCAACAAAGAACACTCCTGTGAAATTTTTTAATGCTTCAAAAACTCCCATTTAAAGTTGTTTTGGCCCTAAACCCATGTTTTGTGTGTGTGTTTTGTTTTTTGAAATCCTCCTCTGAGCCTGCATGCTGGAGACATGACAAATTTGGTATTTCAATCCATATGCCCGTTTGAATTCTAGGAATGCACACTCGTTAGGTTTTAAGATCATCTTCTAGTAAATTAAGTCAGAGGTAGATATTGATGCTGGTATGTACTCAAACAGACAAGGAAAATTAATTGTAAGAAAGGGGTAGGAAAATGTCTCCCATTTATCTTCTTCCTATCTCATAATTTGAACCTATATTTCTAGAGATTTAAAAATATGATAAGAAGAAAGTCTTAAGTGACCAAGATTCCAAGCCCAAGAGTCTAACCCCAGTGAATTAATACTATTTGTTTATCCACTGTGTACAGGGCACAGAGCTGTATACTGAGTGACAGTTAGATATGTACATCACTGTCTTCCACGATCATGGAATCAGAGTAAGAAGACAACGACATATAAAACCAAAATTAACAATGGAAAGCAGGAAAAGATGGTCAGTTCCAACTGAGGGTGATAGATACTCAGTGCTATTGGGGTTTGGAAGCAAGAATGATCACCCCATGAAGGGGTCTCAGAGGAGGTGATATTTGAACCCAGATTAGCAGGCTGGACCTGCTCCTGCTTTTCGTGAGTATGGGCTCACTGAAGGCTTTCGAGCAGGAGAATGAAATATGACAAAATTGGTATTGGAGGAGAGTACCTTGGCACAGGGCATATGATGCGCTGGAACAGGTAAGAAGCAAGGCTGGACGACCAGCTTGCAAACTCTAGCTGTGGCCCAGACACCAGGAGACTCACACCTGAGCTGAGAGGGTTGGCGGTGGGGAGAAGAGGAAGAGATGGATGCCAGTGAAGAAGAAGAAGTAGAGCCTCGAGTCCTACTGACTGTGAGAGACAGGGTACAGGGTCCTGACCACTGACCAACTCACCAAGGAAGACAACTGTCCAGAGGGAAGGTCTAGGTCCTGGCTGGGCAGCTCTCCCAGCCTCCCTCCCTTTTCCCATCCGCTAGAAACAGCAAAACCACCCAGCTCAGCAGGCTCTCCAGTGGGAGTCTTAGGTCATCCCAAGAATGTAGCCTTGCCCTCTGAACAGACAGGAAGAATGTTCAGGGCACAGGGATTAATTACATAAGGTCTGTTGTCAAACAAAAAGTCCCAGAGCTCCCTCTGGCTTCAACCCCATACCCAGTCCTCCGTCCTGATTGTCCTGAAATGAACACAGTCTGGCTATGACCTTAGACCATTCAGACTTCAGATCACATACCTCTGTCCTTTTTTTGATTTTGTAGTGATTTTTTGTTGGCTCTGTAAGCATCTAGTGTCTTCTTTCCCTGTCTCCAACGGCCCTTATTTCTATGTGAGTCTCACACATGATCCCGGGGGTCACAGGGTCCGGATTCAGCTCATCAGGGCCCTCCATCCCCCTGTCCTTGTTGGCATACTTAAGCTCCTGGTTCGAATGTCCCCTGAAGTCAGACACCTCTAAACTACAATTTCCTTTATATGAAATAACTTTATTGTTTGAGCTCTGTATTCTGCTCCTTGCTCTTAAAACGTCCCTGACACAGGCTCCTTGTTGAATGGTGTCATTGCAGAAAGGGCTCCGGGAAGGAAGGGCTCCGTCCCTCTTGAATGAACTGGCCATGTGGCCTTTTTCAATGCCCTTCATCTCTCTGGGTTTCAGTTTCTTCATCAGCAGCATGAGGGGTTGTACGAGCCACTCTCTAACAATTCTTTTGGCTTTGACATTCAGATTCTACAGCCCCCCGTGTGTTGCTGAAGCCCTAGCAAACTCGGCTATTCACCTCCTAATCTGTCCTCCCAGACAGTCTTGCCACTGCTTCTGTCTGACCTCACATTGTGGCCTATGAGCACCAGGCAGACTGCCTCTTCCAGAGGGGCTAAGGGGTCAAAGGTGGTTCCAGGGTTTTGAAAACCTGTAGATATGAATCGACAGTAGCATGAACCGAAATTGAGAGTCTGTGTTTTCTTTTTCTGTGGGGACAGGGAGGATACTGGGAAGAGTGAGGGGGACATGGGGTGGGAGTAGAAAGCCAGGTCACTTTTCGGCATATGGAACTGGAGTGAGTGGGAGACTGCCAAAAAGGAGAATTCAACTAACTATAGGAGAGTCCACACCAGAGGCGAGGTTCCTAAACTTGAGCATAAAAATAGCCAGGTGATAGTGGCAAGACGGGAATAAAGACACAGACCTACTAGCGAATGGACTTGAGGATTTGGGGAGGGGGAAGGGTAAGCTGGGATGAAGTGAGAGAGTGGCATGGACATATATACACTGCCAAATGTAAACTAGATAGCTAGTGAGAAGCAGCCGCATAGCACAGGGAGATCAGCTCGGTGCTTTGTGACCATCTAGAGGGGTGGGATAGGGAGGGCGGGAGGGAGGAAAATGCAAGAGGGGGGAGATATGGGGATATATGTATATGTATAGCTGATTCACTTTGTTATAAAGAAGAAACTAACACACCATTGTAAAGCAATTATACTCCAATAAAGATGTTTAAAAATTAAAAAAAAAAAAAAATAGCCAGGTGATTCTGAGTTGGCTGAGGGTTAAAACAGGGCCAGACCTGGAAAGAGAGACCCTACCAGGAGATATTCCAGTGGAGGTAGTGACATAGAGAGGAGAGCTGAACCTGGGACCAAATAACTGGGGAGAGTGGAGAGAAAAAAGATAAGAGTTTGCAGGACTTAAACCTGACAGGCAACCATATTTTTTGAGGAAAAGGAAAGGTCAGTAGAAGGTAAAGGAGGAAGCAAAAAAGGGAACAAAGTTCCCCTGAGTTGCTGCTACACGCTGGGTTCTTCACATATTCCAACGCGTGGAAAACCTTGAGAGTGAGTATTATAAAAGCAAGGAGGAAAAGCACAGTCTAGGAGAGGCATCCTGGGCTTATGTAATGGGGCAGTGGGGAGGGGGCAAAAGAGGGACTTGTCAAGCCAAGTCCTGGTCAGGTCAGCAGCACCCAGACCTCGGCACAGCCCGAGAATGACAGGTCCCAATCTCTTGCATTAGAGATGGTAGCAGACACTTTGCGTGCCCTGCATCACACCCCCTCGCCTAAATTCATGCCTACCTCAAGCTCTCTCCTCCAGCCAGCTCTCTCTGCTTTTCAGACTTAGAGCCTTTTCTGAAGCCATAGGAGCTTCACACAAGGAAAACTCAGACAGACAGAGAGGAGTTAATGCTCCCTTCCCCCAACCTGCAACTACTGAGAGACAAGAGTCCGTGGATCAGTGCCCCAGCCCCTTTTTGTATACAGACAGTGGATACCTCAGTGATGCACTATGGTGATACCCTGCCTCAGTCTCCCCACGACCTCCCTCCTGTTTTCTGGGATCGGATCCCAAATAATTATCTACACTCAGTCTTTGACTGAGACTCTGCTTTCAGGAGAATCCAGACCAAGATGGATGCGTCAGCCTTATGGTGGCAGACTAAGAAATGCGGGCAGAAACACGAGTGCATGTTTCCTTTAAAGCCCCCAAACGCTAAACAAATAGAACAGATTTCTGCTCGTCTCTATAACGACCGAAGGCTGAGCTGCGTCCCGTGGGGCAGGCAGAGATGCTACTTTGGGTATGATCCACGGGCCCTCATTCATAAATCCTCTCTTGAGAAGGTGAACAGGCAGTGCTAGTTCTCAGGACTCTTTGTTGAAAACACAAATAGGCATGGGTCCCATCCACATCGTAGAGAATGGCACTTCCCCCTCAGAGGGTTACCTCCCCCAGGACGGGGGCCACAGCCCGGAAGCCTGCAGCAGTAGGAAGCCCAAGAAAGTGTTTTGTTTCACTGTCTGACTCATCCCCACAGTGTTTTAAAAACCAAGGTAACTTAGCAGATGTGAAGCTTAACTGCAGTAGAAGGAGCTCAGCACTAAGTTTACGCTAAGCACCTTCAGTCCTCTGTGCTCCTGGCTGGTCCCACAGGTGTTTGAGTCAGCAGCGCCAACGCTAGCATGTTTGGGCAAAGGGGCTTTTGCCTCAGTCCACTCCTGCGTGGGGCCCTGCGGCTGTGTCCTGTCCACTGCCTGGCTCCTAAGTCTCTATCTCTGCCCCACCTTGGACTTCTCTGATGCTCTTGCTGTCGTTCACCTCCCCCCGGACCTGCAAAAACCATCTGTCTTTACTAGTGATGCTTCCACCCTTGGGGTAAGGGTGGTCCCGGGAAGGCTAGGTAGCACTCCCCGTTCTCCCATCCCAGCTTGGACTCTAATCCACTGCGTAATTCCCGGCCACATTAGCTGCAGCAGGTCACTGACCCTACGGAAGCACCGAGAAGATCACAGGGCATTTCAAAAGCCAGACTAGAAAAACGAAAGCTGAGGCCTGATATCTCTGTTCCCTGAGCACATCAGCACTTGCTGGTCCTCTCTCCTTGCCCAAGGCCCATCATGTTGCTCAGGCTCTATTCCTCCTCAGCGCCTTTCCTGTCTTGCCATCTGTCTCTCTCTCCTCACAGCGCTAGTTTCCAGACTCCAGTGTTGGGCTGCTACCGAGATGTCCTTCTCTTTCCTTTTGAAAACCGACCAACCATCTTTTGGTAGAGGACACTCTTACCCTGGGTTGCATGTTTTATTTTTTTTTAAGTTTTTCATTTAAGAAATTGCCTTAATACTTTAATAAATTAAATTGCCTTAATAAAGCAATTTTAACTCTTCATTGAGCCAACGTACTCCTTTTAGCATGTTTTTTTTTAAAAATCATTTATTTATTTATTTTTGGCTGTGTTGGGTCTTCGTTTCTGTGCGAGGGCTTTCTCTAGTTGCGGCAAGCGGGGGCCACTCTTCATCGCGGTGCGCGGACCTCTCACTATCGCGGCCTCTCTTGTTGCGGAGCACAGGCTCCAGACGCGCAGGCTCAGTAGTTGTGGCTCACGGGCCTAGTTGCTCCGCGGCATGTGGGATCTTCCCAGACCAGGGCTCGAACCCGTGTCCCCTGTATTAGCAGGCAGATTCTCAGCCACTGTGCCACCAGGGAAGCCCCAACGTACTCCTTTTAAAGGAGACTCAGACCTTACATACCCACTGGACTATCTGAAGATTTTTCTTAAAGAAAATAGAGTGGGGTGGTATTACTTCAGCATGAATCGACACTCAGACATTCACCCCAACCTGGATTTGATGCATTGTCACTATTCCATTTAACCCTCACAATGCCAAACACATCTTATACCATTTATAAAGGTTGTCAAGGTTTAATATTAAAAGGAAATAAAGTAAAATCTATGGCCCAAAAAGAGCGCTTGGCATTCTCCACCCAGTGCTCATTCAAAGCTAGGGGTTGGATAGCTGCCTTAGAGGCAGAATGGTCTGAAGACCAGACATCTACACATGGATTTCCCTTCTGTTTTTTCCTTTAATCAACTGCAATAATTTTCAAATTTCAGTGTGGATAGAAATTAGAACACAAGGTTGTATGTTCCATGGGTGATATAAGGGCTTTTCAAGGATAATACTAAGTTTATATGATGTTCACGTTAGGTGTTGATTATAGAACCTAAAAATATCTCTCCTAAGATGTGACTCTTCTGTTTGGAAATCTTCCTTCAACAAGAATTCTGCCCTCAGGGACTTCCCTGGTGGCACCGTGGTTAAGAATCTGCCTGCCAATGCAGGGGACACGGGTTCGAGCCCTGGTTCAGGAAGATCCCACATTCCGTGGAGCAACTAAGCCCATGCGCCGCAACTACTGAGCCTGCACTCTAGAGCCCGTGAGCCACAACTACTGAGCCCACGTGCCACAACTCCTGAAGCCTGTGTGCCTAGAGCCCATGCTCCGCAACAAGAGAAGCCACTGCAGTGAGAATCCCATGCACCAAAATGAAGAGTAGCCCCTGCTCACCGCAACTAGTGAAAAAGCCCACATGCAGCAACGAAGACCCAACACAGAAAGAAAGAAAGAAAGAAAGAAAGAAAGAAAGAAAGAAAGAAAGAGAATTCTGCCTTCCAACTAGAATTTCTAAATGGCTGCAAATTTTTAAATGGTGGGGTTTTGTTGTTGTTGTTGTTTGGTTTTTTGTTTTGTTCGTTTGTTTTTTTTCCCTTTTTGGTCTCACTACCCTTGGAAAGAGAACTTACCCTTCGGGTCTGGAGTGTCCTGTTGAAAGCCACCCCTGACCCTCACATCACCACTTAGCAGTTTCTGTCTCTGGTGTAGTTAGAGAGATGGGGAGCGGGGGACTGGCTTTCTTACTAACCAGCCGGATGACTCGAGGCTGCAAAACCCAACACCATCCATTTCATCTTGACATTTGAAAGCAGAGATCTCCTTGAGCCCATCACATGTGTCCTGAATTTCCCAGCTTTATTTCAAGACCTATTTCATCTGTCGCTGTTTATACCTCTGCTCAGGTTCCTGGTAAATGGTCTGTTTCTGTCAATGACTTTTTCATCTATGTCAGGGAAAGGCCCATTAGACAAATCCAATGGGACAAGTTCAGAGGGTTTGTCAGTTCCCGTCACTTTCAGGTCTGGCTGTGCAGTGGAGCACAGACGCAAAACAGACTTGTCAAGATGGGCAGCTTCTTCTGGAAGAAGTTTATCTCAATGGAGAGAAACATGTGATGGCTGAAAATCATCGAAGTACCAGCACCTCCATCTGGGAACAGCACAGGGGGCTGAAAAGAGCTGACTGTGAATAAAGTAAGTATCAATCCGCCGTGCACAGGAGGGGTGGGGGGGCAATGATACATATCCCAAATATGAGCGGGTGCTTGGCAAGAGGAAGCTATCATTTCTAACATCAGTAATTATTTTCAACTTAATAATCAATAATTATTGATACGAGAAGTGAATATATTTTATGTCTTATTTCTCTGAGGAGGTAGAATAGAACTTCCACATGTTCCCATTGCCAAGTTGACTAAGCCCCTGTACCCTCAACATCATATATTCGACCTCCCCTCTTTCTGCAGTGAGCAAAAGGTCCCAGTAGCACTCTAAGCACAAATCCTCTTGTCCATTGGAGTCTCTTGCCTTATCGCCTTGTCAAGCACTCACTCCCAGAGTTGTCCTTTGTCTTCTGCATTAGCAGCTCCTCTCTATTGGTCATTCCTTTCAGCTTAAACATGCTATCGTTAACTCCCATTAAAAAATCCAAAGTCTTTTAACCCCATATCCCCTTTGAATTGCCACCCAATTTTTTTTCTGCTTGCTTTTTAGCAAAGTTCCTTTCTCTACTTCCTCCTCCTCCCCTCGTTCTCTTAAACAACCTCAGGGAACAATTGTTATCAAGGTCACCAATGATCTCCACATAACCAAATTCAAGGACTCCGTTTCACAACATTTGCCCTAATTGGTTGCTCCATGTAAAATGTGATATAATACATTTTCCTGCTTATCCATTCATCATCTGCCTCCCCGCGCCACACACACACTGTAATATAAGCAACTCTCATGGGAAAATAGCAACTTCGCTCCGTTTACCGTGTATCCCCAGCTCCTGGAACACTGCCCCTGTGGCACATGTTAGGTCTTCAATAAATACTTGCTGAATAAATGCTTGAATGAACAAATCAATTGATTTGGCTCTGCTGCTTATCTGGTTATTGGTAAGTAAGGATAATAATTTCTTTGAGACATAACAGTAATTTCTTTAGCCTAATATTTTGCAATGGTCTGGGAAAGTGATACTGTTCACAGAAACGGAGTGGTGAGGCAAGACAAGTGAAACTGTTATGTATTGAGTGTCTACTATATGGCAAGCACTGGACTAGCCACTTTCATATACATTTTCTCCTTTACCCCTCACAGTCTTATAAGACAGATGCTATTATTATCTTCATTTTGCACATGAAGAGAGGTAAAACAGCTTGTCCAAGTTTACCCAAACATGAGTTCAGTGGTGATGAACTCATGCAGTTTTCTAGTTCCTTTGGTGCTTAGATATTAAATGCTGTGAATTCACAGAAAATCAAAGCAACTGAGCTGATAAAGATATAAGTCAAAGCTTCCAAAGTAAAATATATATTCTTTTGGGAATATTTGTGGTGTTGTTTTTATTGTCAAAGAACATCAGAGTTTCACCTAAGTAAATAAAACTACAGAGCTCAAAGGGATTTTATTGCTTGTTTTCTTTCCCCAGCACACTCACCGGAGGCTTATAACCATTATCCATAGGATACATGTAGTTGTAGAGCAGCCATCTAGTTAGGGGTGCCAGATAAAACACAGGATGTCCAGTTAAATTGAATTGCAGATGAAACACAAATAATGTTTTAGCCTAAGTATGTCCCAAACATTGCATGGGACATACTTATTCTCAAAAAATATTTATTGTTTATCTGAAATTCAAAGACAGCTGTGCTTCTACATTTTTATTTGCTAAATCTGTCAACCCTATACGGGGCAAATGTGTCCTTCCATGCTTGTCCCTCCACTCTGCCAGACAGTTTTATCAAGGCAACAGAAAAAGGAAAGAAGCGAGGGCCACTTTGAAAAGACTTTGAAGCAATTAGAGCCAATGACTGCTGTCTTGCTTTTTATGAGGGAAGGCCTGGGACTGCTAGGAGATAAGTTTTGTAATAGATTAGGTTTACCTCCAGACCCCTTTGAGCACCACCCTCTGCTTCTCAGGCCTTCTCTCTGCTGCTCAGAAACTGAGCAACTGTGGACAAATCCCTTATGTTCTCTAGCCTCAGTTTACCCATCCACAAAATGACAGTAGTCTTAGGTGTGAGAGAGAAAAGAAAATAGGTGATGTGATGGGACTGACTTCTGTAGATATGATAGTTGGGCAAGACCTCAGTGAAGCTTTTTAACAGAAACTCGAATGATTAGAAGAAAGCAGCCATGTTCTCCAAAGAAGACATACAATACAGATGGCCAAAAGAACACGAAAAGATGCTCAACGTCACTAATTATCAGAGAAATGCAAATCAAAACTACAATGAGGTATCACCTCACACCAGTCAGAATGGCCATCAACAAAAAGTCTATAAACGATAAATGCTGGCGAGGGTGTGGAGAAAAGGGAACCCTCTTGCACTGTTGGTGGGAATGCAAACTGATACAGCCACTATGGAGAACAGTATGGAGGTTCCTTAAAAAACTAAAAATAGAACTACCCTAGGGCCCAGCAATCCCACTACTGGGCATATACCCTGAGAAAACCATAATTCAAGAAGAGTCATGTACCACAATGTTCATTGTAGCACTATTTACAATAGCCAGGACATGGAAGCAACCTAAGTGTCCACTGACAGATGAAAGGATAAAGAAGATATGGCACATATATACAATGGAATATTACTCAGCCATAAAAAAGAATGAAATAATGCCATTTGCAGCAACATGGATGGACCTAGAGATTGTCATACTAAGTGAAGTAAGTCAGACAGAGAAAGACAAATATCATATGATATCACTCATATGTGGAATCTAATATTAAAAATGATACAAATGAAGTTATTTACAAAACAGAAACAGACTTACAGACATTGAAAACAAACTTGTAGTTATGAAAGGGGAAACTTAGTGGGGAGGGATAAATCAGGAGCTTGGGATGAACATACACACACTATTATAAACAAGAATGATAACTAATGGAGACATACTGTATAGCACAGGGAACTCTACTCAGTATTCCGTGATAACCTACATGAGAAAAGAATCTAAAAAAGAATGAATACATGTATATGTATAACTGAATCACTTTGCTGTACACCTGAAACTAACACAACATTGTACATCAACTATACTCCAATAAAATTAAAATATTAAAAAAAGATAAACAAAGAAAAATTTCACTGATAAATCTTCTAACATTATGACTTTATTCACAAAAATAAAAGATACTAGTACCAAGGGGGGGAAAAAAAAGAAGAAAGCAGCCATGAGAAGAGTGTGTGTGTGTGTGTGTGTGTGTGTGTGTGTGTTTATATCTGTGCAACTACAGATAAGATAGAGGAGATGAGGGCTAGATGGGACAACGAGTACAAAGTGTTTAATGGGGACAGAGGATCCCATATTGACCTGTTTTTTTTAACAAAAATAAAAGGAACCAGATTCAGAGTAAAGTAAAAACTTGCCAATGGGAGCAAAGCAAGACTAATCTATAAATCACATTCCCTGAAGTTGATTTAAGTGGTGAACTGAAACGCATGCTAAGTGAGGAAGAAAATATAAAAACTGGGCATAAACACAGTTTGAAGTTATGATCAAATTAAAGTTACAACACATTTAACCCCATTGATACTTGACATTGTGTATCTGAAGAAGGGCCGTGCTACGGACTGAATTGTGTCCCCCACTTCAAGTTCCTATGTTGAAGTCCTAACTCACAATGCAATGATATATTTAGAAAAAGAACCTTTAGGGTGGTAATTAAGGTGAAATGAGGTCATAAGAGTGGGGTCCTAATCCAATAGGACTGGTAGCCTTACAGGAAGAGGACGGGAGAAAGATCTTTCTTCCCAACTGCATGCGCTGAGGAAAGGCCATGTGAGGACACAGCAAGAAGGTGGCCATCTGCAAGCCAGAGAGAGAGGCCTCACCAGAACCCAATCAGGCTGGCACTCTGACCCCAGACTTCTAGCCTCCAGAACTGTGAGAAAATGCATTTCCGTGTTCAAGCCACCCAGCCAAAGATATATTGTTATGGCAATCTAAGCAGACTACGACAGAGAGTGAGAAATTAAAATATGTTTAGAGGAACACTCACACACCCATTTTAAGAGCCTTATTGTGTGAAAAGGCTACAGTTATTTAATATCAAGTAGAATATGGAGCGAGAAAGAGAAATGAAGTCAGTGAGATAGATAAAAACAACCTAGCAATTAATGGAATAAATAACCAGGAACGAAGCCTCTTTTCCAGTGTTGGGACCAGCCTTGGGTTTACCAGGTACCCAAATGAAAGGAAATGATCGTGGGAGATCAGCCATCTCATGTGGAGGGCACAACTGAATGAGCTAAGGCAAATGTGCAGCACGGGGAGAGTACCCAGTGCCAGTTAGAAACATCTGAACTCTAACTTTGAAAAATTCAAAGACCTTTAGTATATTAATTCATCCATTCTCGCTATTCTTTCTCTTAGGTTTTAAAGAGAAAGAACAAGGCACAACCCCTTGTCCAAGGTTCATTCATTCAAGACTTCATGTTAGGGAATGGGAGTATTCAAGATTTAATGATGTGGAGATTCCTGCTCACAAAAATGCTCAGCTCTGTAGGAGAGATGTTCAGAAAATCTGAGCAATGCAAAGCTGGTTGTGCAAAAACATTGGATAAACAACTGTCATAAGACTGGGTGGATGGATGGATGGATGGATGGATGGATGGATGGATGGATGGGTGAATGGATGAGACAGTGATTGTTACAGACGTTCACAGAAGGGCTAGAGTCCTGATGCCAGCCTCTGGCTGTGTTCAATCTATTTGAGCACAGGCATTGATCATTCTCTGACAAACTGATAACATCCTGTATATGACTCCTCTACTATGAGCATCTAAGAAACAATGAACATCTTATTTGCTTTTGTTTTCCCAAAAACCTAGCCTTGTCACCATGAACCGGGACTCTGACAATTCCATTGACCTTGAGCTGTCTTGTACTCCCTGTCATTATTGGGGGTCTGTTTAATGAACTCATTCATTTATTCATTCAATAAATAGTTATTAAGTGCTTGCTACATGCTATGTATTGTTCTAAGTTCTGTGGCTACATTAGAAAGCAAATGTGCTTATGTTCTGCAAAAAAAAAAAAACAGAAAAAAAACCAAAAAATAAAACATAGTACATCAGAGAGTGATAAGTGCTATGGAGAAAAGTAAAGCAGGGAAGAGGGACAGAGCAAGCCAGAGGGGGGCGGTGAGATGTTTAAAAATGTGCTCAGGGAAGACTCACCAGGAAGATGACCTGTGAGCAAAGACCTGGAGGAGTTGGAGGAGTGGCCCACACAGCTCTCTGGGGTAAATGTGCTCCAGCCAGAGGGAAGAACGAAGCTCGGATGTCAGAGTGTGCCTGGAATGAAAAGGAAAACAGTAGATGGACCATTGCATCAGGACAAAGGAAGGGGAAGACAGAGGATATAATGTCAGAAACAAGAGGGGAAGGGAGAGTCCCATGGAGGGCCCTGTCGGCCCTGGTAAGGATTTTGGCTTTTTTTAAAACTTTTTAATTAAAATGGTACAAACAAACTTATTTACAAAACAGAAATAGTCACAGATGTGGAAAACAAATTTATGGTTACCAAGGGGGAAAGTGGAGGAGGCGAGGGATAAAATTGGGAGATTGGAACTGACATATACACACTACTATATATAAAATAGATAACTAATAAGTATATACTGTATAGCACAGGGAACTCTGTTCAATACTCTGTAATGACCTATATGGGAATAGAATCTAAAAAAGACTGGAGATATATATATATGTATAACTGATTCACTTTGCTGTACAGCAGAAACTAACACAGCATTGTACATCAACTATACTCCAATAAAAACTAATTTAAAAAATTTTTTATTATTGAGGTATAATTGACACGTAACACTGTATTAGTTTCAGGTGTATAACGTAATGATTCAATATTTGTATACACTGTGAAATGATCACCACAATAAGTCTAGTTACCATCCAGCACCACAGTAAGTTACAAATTTTTTTTTTCTTGTGATGAGTACTTTTTTTTTTTTTTTTTAGTGATGAGTACTTTTAAGATCTACTCTCTTAGCAACTTTTGAATATGCAATATAATATTAACTATAGTCACCATGCTATGTACTACATCCCCATGACTTATTTATAACTGGAAGTTTGTACCTCTTGATCCTCTTCACTCATTTCACCCACTCCCCCAACACCCCTCCCCTTTGGCAACCACCAACCTGTTCTCTATGTCAATGAGTTTTGTTTTGTTTTGTTTGTCCATTTGTTTTATTTTTTAGATTTCACATAGAGGTGAAATCATACAGTATTTGTCTTTCTCTGTATGACTTATTGCACTTAGTATGTTACCCTCAAGTTCCATCCATGTCGTTGCAAATGGCAAGGTTTCATTCTTTTTTATGGTTATATCCCATTGTATGTATATCTATATCTATCTATCATCTATCTATCTATCTATCTATATCACATCGTCCTTATCCATTCATCTGTTGATGGACATTTAGGTTGCATCCATATCTTGGTTACTGTAAATAATGCTGCAATGAACATAGGGGTGCATATAACTTTTCAAATTAGTGTTTTTATTTTCTTTGGATAAATACCCAGAAGTGGAACTGCTGATCATATGGTAGTCTTATTTTTATTTTTTTGAGAAGCCCTTCATAGAGTTTTCCATAGTGGCTGCACCAATTTACATTCTTATCAACAGTGCCCTGCGTTTCCTTTTTTCCACATCCTTGCCAATACTTGTTATTTCTTGTCTTTTTGATAATGTCCATTCTAACAGGTGTGAGGTGATATCTCATTATGGGTTTGATTTGCATTTCTCTGATGATTAGTAAGAGAAGGTGGTGACTCCGCCAGGTGTTAGCGGCAGAGGTGGCGAGAACCTTAGATTTTAAATATCTTTGGGAAGTAGAGCCGATAGGATTTGCTGGTAGTTCGGATGCGGGGTTTTAATGAGGAGACTTCCATTATGTTCCCAAGCACCCCTGGTATAAATAGTGGCTTGCTACATGGCATCTTCTGCTGAGGGCCCTCCATTAACTGATTGGTTGGCCCAGTTTGAACTGGAATCCTTCCAGTACCACAAGTCCCTTTCCCACTCCCACAATCATAATTGTGATTAGGATTGATGGTCTCCCCATCCCTACAGCCTCCACTGACCTGTCACCCTTTTTGCCGAGCCCAGCCCAGGGTCCATCCTATAACTCTCCATTTCCTACCTCTCCTTGCCTGCATTTAGGTTCCCATAAGAATGGAAAATATGGGTCTGAAGGAAGAAAAGGCTCTATCTAGATGAAAATGGGTCCAAGTGGGGAGAGCAATTCCAAGCCAGGATAACCGTTAAGGGAAAGCATTGGACCATGTACTGTAGCCCTGAGACGATCAGAACAGCAAGACCAGACATTGAAAATCAGCACCTTTCTAGTTTTCTACCCACCATCTGTTTCCAGATTTCAAGGCATTTGGGGTCAAGATGAGATGTATGCAGTTGCCATCTGAGAGCAAGAATAGATAAAATATCTAAAGAGAGTGGCTCTTGCAAACTGTTAGTCTTACTTATGATTGTTTAAGCACCAAAGAAAAGAAAAAGGGACAAAAGAGAGAAAGGAAGAAAGAACAAAACAACAAAAAAAGAAAGATTGGTTCTTTCCCATTAGCTATTTTATAGAAACCAGCAATGGGTTATAACCACATGCTACACTATTTACCTAACTTTCAAAAAGAATCCAAGCCATCAACCCCCTGTATACTATCTTATGATTTAAATCAGGACTTTTTTTATGGCAGCAATTAAGAACTCCTCTCAGAGAATGAGGCTGAGCCTGCGAAGTCTAACCAAATCATTTTTTTGGTATTAAAACATACACTGCATAAATACTTTGGAACACAATTGATGCAATATATCCTGACTGCTTTTCAAATTCCTGATCAGGATTTCCAGACATTCAGAAATGCCAGGGGTGAGGATGGGGGGCTGGGGGGGCTATGTGCACGTGTTGTCGTTTTAAAGGATCCAATGCTATAATTCTCTCATGTGGAAATTTTCCACTGACTTCAGATTTGCTAGTATGAACCACCAGATCCTCAAAGATTGTGCTAGGGCAATTTGGAGGCATACTTCCAACCTCCTGGTGGAATAAATTATAATATGCAATGAAGTAGTTATTTTCTAGGGCTTGTTGTGTTTTTATTCCTCCCACAAACAAAATGCAAACCATCACAAATTAAATAGATTCCTCAAGGTCTGAAGGGGGCTACTCAGGCTGTTTTTTGTACACTCAGTGGCATGTCGCAACAGATGTTAAAGGGCCAGCCCCAAAAGGAGACTGTTTTAGAGATAAGATGTGAAATGGAAGCGGGGGACTTGAAGGCTTTCCCCTCAAGAGATTTTGATGATGAAGTGACATGGTGCGTGAGCATTAATCTCAGCCCCTTCCTAACCTTTTGTGTGTCTCCCTCTGAGGTCTTTCAGTTCCTAGAGTAGCAGCTTCAACAGAATGCTAGCTCCCTAGAACCTACCCACTTTTCCCCCCACCTTAATCATTGAAAGAATATTTTCAAACAGCTATTATGATGATGGACTCTTCCACCAGATGCTACGCTTCACCTATGTCCCTGAGGAGTACCTCTTACCTGTTTTTCCTACAGAGGCTGAAGTGGCTAGATTCACTGTCAAGTAGAGGAGGTGGCACTGCTCCTGATACGTTGAATCTGTGGAACTGAGACTTGGAACTCAGAACTCTGAAACTGCATCTGGATAGCACCTCTACACACGGCTCACTTAGGCCCTCACAGCTGTGGGCACGGGGCCCATGAAAGTCATAATGTCTGCACGTGCCTGCCAGCTCTAGCCTGCATTTATGAACAAAAGATGTCACCCCTGATGACCAGCCTTCCTTTCATACTGTATACTGTACATAATTTGGAGGTCATAGGACTGGAGTGGCCCAGGGACACCTGAAATAGCTCTGGGCAAGTCCCTCCCTCATTCACGTCTGCCACCATCTGTCCAGCTCTGGTCCCGACCCTCTCTTTACACTGCTTATCAGAAACACAGGATGGCGGTTGGGTTTGGGGGTGTCCATCCACCCACACACCATTTGTAGGATCTGCCCCTGCCTAAGGCCACTGCCTCAGGGCCTGTTCTAATGTCTATGCTTGTGCCTAATGAGAATATGCATAAGAGATAGCTTATTCAAAACCTAAAGTCTAGTTAGTGTGGCAACAGGAAGTAATAGGCTCCGTATTCTTTTACCTACCTCTGGCTAGAAATGATAACTGAAGCCAGAAGTTACAAGCTTCAGTGAGCAGATTAATGAGAAAACTTGAAAGCTTGGGAGGCAGTCAACACAGGTAGTTTGAGTAGACGAATCTTTCAGTTAGAAATTACATCTTGATAAATGGTTAAGAAAATTATTATTGAATATTTACATACCAGTTACCATAATTTAAGCTGCATCAATCCATTGTCTGTACTTATCTTAAAGTTTCTGCCTAAGCCTATTTCTTACTGCAAAGAGATTTCTTGTGATATTAAAAAGTTTGTTTTAATAGTTCTAAGAACTGTTATGGCTTTGAAACTATAAATGTTCACTATGGGAAACTACGTATGTTGTGGTTTGTAGTAGAAAACAGTGTGTGTTTACTTTTCTAATCTATGTTGGTCGTTGGAGGTTGATATAAACCACCAGTCTTGTTCACTGCTCTCGATCTAATGTACTCAACCACTGTAAAAGGGCTATGCTATATCTCTTAACATTAAAACATAGCTAAAGTCATTTCTGCTCATAAAGATTTATCTTACAATTATAATTAAGGTGTTGATAACAGCATATCTTTTAAACACAATCAGAACAAGATATGGCACATTAGTAACAAGATTCTAGGGATTCTACTGTTTTCATTTCAGAAAAACTCTGTCTTCTACATTTAGTTTTAAAATAAACAATAGGTAAGTTGAAAAATGAAAAGACAGTCACTCCAACAGTAATTTTCATGACAACCTGATTAAGATGAGAATACAGGCGGGTGGGATTGTGCAGAAAAATACCTAACACAGAGGGTAGCCTATGCGAGGGGACTGATAAATGCAGACTGAATCTGACGTGCAACAACCAAAGTTCCTTTATACTAAAGTTAGTCTATTGCTAGAGACAGAGGTTACCAACCACATCCTCTGGAATGTTATCTAACCCCACCCCAGGCCTAAAATTTCCTTTTTATCCTCAAGAGGAAGCTATGGAAAGGAGGACTACCATGTGAGGTGTCCCAAGAAGAGGAGAGGTGCGCTGTTTCTTCTCCAACTCACATCACCTCTCTTTGTTCCTACAGGAGCCTTTCCCAGGTCCCATTGCCAGGAGCCTGGTTTACGATGTTTGTGCTGCCCTTGTGAGTACGTTCCTCTTCTTGAATCACAC
Source organism: Balaenoptera ricei (assembly GCF_028023285.1). NCBI lineage: Eukaryota > Metazoa > Chordata > Mammalia > Artiodactyla > Balaenopteridae > Balaenoptera > Balaenoptera ricei. Next base: position 92,763,506 of record NC_082645.1, read on the forward strand.
ACTTGAGATCATCAGTCCACAGGCATTCCCTACCTCCCGAAATTTTCATACCTGTCTTGTAGAGCCACAGATGTGCTGCCCAGCTTCTCCTTCAAGGGAGGATTTGATGGGATAGCTGGCAGCAGTCGTGTGCCAGCTGTCAGCTGTTTTGGGGTCTGCCTCAGCTGCATAGACCCTCCTACCCGAGGTCACGCTCTTTCCTGACAGCCCACAACCCTTGCCTGAGACAGCTGCCCACTTGAGCACGACTCCAATGGGCACTATTCACTCCAACACTCCTGGTGAAATTGGTCCAGGCCTTTTGGGCCTGCATCACAGTTGGGCTTCTTCCTCTGCCCAATCTGCTCCCGGTTCCTCCCCTCTACAGGTGTTGAACCCAGTGAGCATATTGTTCTGGAAACTCCAGCTCAGTATCTGTTTCTGGAGAGTCCAACCTGGGGTGGCTGTTACGTATTTCAATCTCGTCATGAGATTACTGCCAAATGATCAACCTGACAAATTCAGGTGAAGGCAGAGGAAAGTCTGGAAGCTCATTAGCCTACATCAGTGGTCCTAAATATTTTAGCCTTTAGAAATAGAGCCCTTTCTTCAAATTATGAAACCATAAAGCAGAATCAAGTGGGGCGTCTCAGTTGAAACTTCTGTGGCAGGCCACAGAATCCTAGAGAGATGAAAATCAATGGACCGAATAAATCAGTGGTTCCCAACCCACATCAGGCATCAGAATCCATTGGGGACATTTAAAAAATACAAATATCTGGCCCTTACCCCTGAGATTCAGTTTCAATGCTGTAAAAGTCCTTTGGGTGAATCTAATAGACAGCTTGGGCTGAGAACTCATGAACTCTAAGGTATTTTTACCCTCTGCAGGTCTCTCATTCAGAACACAAGATGGCCCTTTCTCCAGTATAAACATTTAATACAAGGCCTCTACCATCCAAGCCTAAAGAGCCAATCTAGCCTTTACATTAATAGAGGGATTTATTTTTAATTACTTATTAATATCACTGGCTACATTCTCCTCCAAAAATCAAACAAAAGAAATGACAGATGAGCTAATGTCCCTTCTGACCTCCCTACACCCTAGCATAAAAGGGCTTCTCCTAATACTCCTGGATCCCATTTTTCCTCTGCTGCCATATGTCCTAGAACTCCTAGGACCCACAGGCCCCAAAGCTCCCCAAAAGAGAAGAGGCTGTCTAACTGTGGGGAGATCCCTCGCTGGCCTTACTTGCCTTCCCAGGGGCCAAATCCACAGGAAGCTTCAGTAGGACTCCTGGCTTTGTTGTTATCCAAAACCCGATTTAAAGAGTCAAATTGCATTTGTTCCCATTTACCCTCCTGAAGCTGGAGACAGATGCAGAGAGAATCCTTCTCAATTGGCTGTCCTGACTTTCACCTTTTTTATAGGAAATTTTCATTTTCTATAGTTCTCAAATATATATACGCTGGCCTTATGTTTATTCTCCCAAACTACCTAAAAATTGGTACGATTGAATTTCCTCTAGTTGTTTGTAAAAGAGCACCCATTTTTTTTTTAGAATTTGGTTGCTTCTCTTTATAGATGCCTTTTTGAATACTTGATCTTCAATGTTTTTTTCTGTTTTTTGTTTTTTGTTTTTTGGTTAAAGTTGAAAGCAAGTGTTAAAGTAGTTTGTACAATGCCTGAGATTATTCATGATCAACTGGTACTCAAGGATCCTTCAATTTTTGGTTAACTTATAATTTCCGCTCCATTTAGTGCTAGGAAAATAGGAGTTTCCTGATCACCCCTTTTGCTAAGAGTCCCTCTCTTAGGAAACCTGGATATACCCAATGATCTCATCTCCAATTTGATCACAAAACTGATGCGAGCAGAATTGTGAGAATAGAGTCCAGTAAAATCGTTTTGATTCTAAAGAACCAACCTATGCTGAACATCTAATACCCTCCCTGGATATATATATATGCACTTATGTATATGTTCATAAAGAATATAAGGTATTATTTTGTGGGTACTATATAAAAGTGCTAAATATATATATACACACACACATATATTTCAGTAATTTGTACTCAACAATATATAAATATCTGATTCATTTTAAAAATAAATATTTATTGAAAATAATATACACTAAGAGAAAGGCACAAATCATTAGTGTATAGCTCAAAGAATTTTCGCAAGGTGAACATTCCCCCAGTAACCAGCACCAAAATCAAGAAACAGAATATTACTATCACCAAAGAATCCTGCCTACGTTCTCTCCCTGTTTCTAGCCCCCAGTCGCTAACCTAACTTGTATCATCTTATATTAGTTTTGCCTGTTTGTGTACTTTATGTCAATGGAATTACAGAGAGTGTGTTCTTTTGTGTCTACTTTCTTTCAATATTATCCTTGTAAGGTCTATCTATGTTTTGTATGGTAGCAAGAGTTTGTTCATTTTCATTGATTGAATATAACAGAAATCATTTACTCATTCTACCACTGACGGACATTTGTTTGGGGGGGGGAGTGCTATTATGAATACATTTGCCACCCACTCTCTTATACATATGTATGTATGTATATGTATTTTGGCATGTGTACGTAAGCATTTCTGTTGAGTATATGTCTAGGAATGAAATTGCTAAATGATAAAATATACATATATTCAGCTTGGTAGATACTGCCAAACACATTTTAAAAATGATTGCACCAATGTATATTCAGAAGAATATGAGAGTTCCAGTTGTTCCACATCCTCATCAACATTTGGTATTTTTTTGTCAGTCTTGTTATTTTCATTCTAATCATCCTGGCAGATAAGTAGTGGTATCTCATTATGGTTTTAATATACCTTTTCCCTGAATATTAATAAGGGTGAGCACTTTTTAATAGTTTATTGGACATTTGGATATCCACTTTTATGAAGATTTCATTCAAGTCTTTTGCCTATTTTAAAGCTTCAGTTAATTAAGACAATGTGTATTGGCATAAGGATAGACAAATAGATCAATAGAAAAGAATAGAAATTCCACACATATACAATCACTTGATTTGAAATAAAGCTGGAAGTGATAAAAAGTGGGGAAAAAATGTTTCTACAGTAAATCATGTTGGGTCAAAAGGATATTCATATGGAAAAATATACATTTTAACCCGTACCTCACATCATAATCAAAAATAAATTCTAGATAGACTGTAGATTTCACTGTGAAAAGTAAAACAATACATTTTTTTAAGAAAATAAAGAATAATATCTTAAGGACCATGCCGAGTGAAAAGATTTCATAAACAGGATATAAAAAGCTCTAAGTATAAAGTGATAAATTATAGTACTTTAAATTTCTGTTTATCAAAAGGCACCATTAAGAGAGTGAAGAGGCAAGCCACAAAAGATACTTACAAGAAATATACTGGGTCAGCTAAAAAGTTTGTTCGGGTTTTTCCATAACATCTTGCAGAAAACCCAAACAAACGAATTTTTTGCCAACCCAGTATTTAACAAAAGACTCATATCCAGAACAGATTCTGTTAACTGTTGCATATTATTCCATAGTATGTATGTCATAGTTTATACTTATCCCCTAGTTATGATCATTTACTCTGTTACTAATAGTTCACTATTTTAAAACAGTGTGGTAATTAATACACTGGTACATCTTTGAGTGTTTCCCTAATGAATTACCCAGAAGTGGATTGCCGAGTCATGGGATAAAGCAGGGTTTCAAGCCACAAAGGCCAATGGAAAGATATTTTTTCCCAGACGGGTTTTCTCCCATCTTGCAAATCTCACTCTGAAACTAACTGTCTGCACTCTCTTGGCCGGGGCCCTGCCCAATTTCTTCTCCTTGAGGAGAAGACAAGAATTCTGATGAGGGGGGATAAAAGGACATAAGAAAATGTTTAGACAAGAGAGCTTTCCAATATTCTCTCAAAGATCTTCTTCTTGGCTTCTCAGCGTTCTGAAAGAAATTATATTTATGATGTAGGTATTGACTTGAGCAGTATATCTTGTATGTCGATGATTGGTAAGTATCCTGAGGTCTTTTGAAATAAGGAACTTATCAAATACAAACTTCAATTAAATGATAAGTTTTTTTCGTTCCTAAGGAGGGATTGGACATCTCTGTATTTTCAGCATTATTTACTGAAAGTATTTTTCAAATACATATTAATCTACTTTCCTGCTTTGGTAAGTACAATATCCTGACTATAGTTGATTATTTCTTTACAGGTATAAAATCTTAAGATGCTCATGGTCATAATTTGAACATTAATCTCATCATACATGGCATTGATACAGAAAGTGTCCCTGGCACATTTTGCCCTAGAGTAGACTATAAACTTCTTAAAGGCAAGGACTACATTCAAATTCTGATTCTGTCAGGTACAAGGTTTGTGTTCTTGAGTGGGAGTATCTGATCCCCGGCGTTCCCATCTGCAAGCCGGAAGAGACTGCCTAACACACAGGTAAGTTGTTGGAAGAAAATAAGTTCCTAGTATATAGTGGCATGGCACATAGTAGGACTCAGTGAATGTTCCTTTCACTTTTCTGAAATAATTTTTTCCCAAATTAAATTTAAATGAGTGTAGGAGATGAGAATGAATATTTTCTAATACTAACGCATAGAGGAAAAGAAATAAGCCTAATATAATTTTTTGCCTTGTGAATTCCACCTCATTTAAAAGTGAGGTGGTACAGAGAATTCCAGCATACTAAGATTTCTAATTATTTGGTTCCCATTAGTAATCAGGCAAACCTTCAGGCAGGCAACTTGGCAAAATGTGTCACATTTCCTTTGCCCCAGCAATCTCACTCTACTAGGTTAACCTAAGGAAGTAATTGAGCATGAACAAAGAATGAAGGAACAAGGATATTCACTGTAAGACTGTCTATAATATTAAAACATCAAGAACAACCTAAATCCTCATCAATAAGAGATTGGTAAAACACATTTTAGATCATCCATACAGCAAAATATTATGAAATCTTTAGAAATAACAATATAGTTTCATATTTATAGATGTATAGGATGCCCACAAAATCTTGTTGAGTGAAAAAAGCAAATTACAAAATAGTGTATATTAAACACTTTATTCCATTTTTGTCAAAAAGTGTGTATCTGTATGTATGCATAGAAAAAAAGTCTTGAAAAATACACACCAACATGCTTATATGTTTATCTACACGTGGTAGGATTATGAATGATTTTCTTTCTTCTTAATACCTTTGTGTTTTACTGTATTCTTTTACAATAAGTATGCATTATTTCTATAATCAAAAAATACTAAGGCTACTTTTATTTTGAAAATTTTTAAAATTTAGTTGCAAAAAAATGCCAACTGATAATTCTGTACTAAAAAAATTATAAAAACCCATCTCTCTATGGATCTTATTCATCCTCAAACAGAAGGGAGAAGTTTCATTATTGTTGTATGTAGCAGGGTTTCTCAACTTTGGCACTATTGACATTTTGGGCTGGATAATTCTTTGTCGTGGGACATTATCCGGTGCTTTGTAAGATGTTTAGCAGCATCACTGACCTCTATTCACTAAATGCTAGTAACATACATCACTCCATCCCCACCAAGTTATCCAAAAATGTCTCCAGATACTGCCAGATGTCACCTAGGGGCTAAATTGCCCTGGTTGAAAATCAGTGCTCTAAGGAAGCTGGAGACCTGGTTTAAAGCCCATGTTTGTTACTTACTAGTTGGGTGATTCAACTTCTCTGGGCTTCCATTTCCTCATGACTATGTCATCTTTAAGATATCTTTGATCCTGAAACCTATAGTTTTATGGGTTTGCAGAAAATCAATGGATCCAAAGGGAAAGTGGTTGGTCCAGAGTTACGCAAAAAGCCAAAAGTACAGGCAGAAATGTAGCTAGGTCTCCCGACTAAAATCATGCACTTATCCATTCATTTGTGTGACAAATATTTACTGAGTGCCTACTATACCCCAGGCACTGTTATAGGCACTGGGAAACAGTAATAAACAAGAAAATGAGATCCTTGCTTTCACGGAGCTTACCTTCTATTGAGAAAAGCAAACAGTAATCATGTAGGGTAATAAAAAGGAGCATTTTAGATAAGTGGCATTAAATAGGTAACAGGGTAATGGATGGCCACTGGAATAGTGTTAAGGAAAGCAAGCAACATTAGATAAGGTGGCCTGGGAAGACCCCCAGAGGAGCTGATACTTGAACTAAGATCTGAAAGATAATAAGGACAGAGCCAAGCAAAATTCAGTGGAAAGAATGTCCTAGTCAGAGGGAATCAAAGTGCAAAAGCAGTGAGATGGAGAAGAGCCTGGAACTGTGTTAATGATATTTAATAGCAATTCGTACATGACAGAAGATTACAAAGGAAACAATGTCAACTTATATTATTACTAACATGGGGAAAAGGTAAGTGGAAAAGTAATCTCTAATTTTTCCCTGGTATCAATGGAATGATTATAGTAGAAATTAAATCCAGAAAAAGCGTTCACATCATGCCCTTCCTCAATAATGCAATTGAAAAATTGTGTCTGGGGAAATTCTGGAAACAAATGTTCCCTAAAGTTCACCAATGCCATCCTATCACCATTTAGTACTAGGAGGGGGGTGCCAAAAAGTGTCTACTGAATCGCTAAAGCAATAAATTGAGGGGATAATCTTTTTGGTGGTTGGTATGCTCAGGGGGAACGGGTCCAGCAGATTAAATGATAACTAGATTTAGTTGACAATTTGCTTTGAGTAAAATGTCGGGCTTGTAAATAATTTAAAAATAGCCTGTCATTCAATTGAAGCGTGTCCTTTAAGAAATTTTAATCGATGCAAAACACATTTCTCAAACACAAGCCTCTAACTCCTGTGAAACCAGCTATCGGTCTAAACAAAAAGCTGTAACACACGGTCAGGAGAGTGTGTGCAATGGTTATGAAGGAGAGTGAATTGAGCTACAACCCCAGAATCCAATATATGACAATATCCTGCAACTGAGGAATTAGTTATTTCGACAATATGTAATGTGGAAACACACCACTTGTTCAGCTCTTTTTGCTCAAGGGCACAGAGAAGCTGAGGTTTCAATCCATTCATCAGAAACAATCAACATGCACATAAACTCTGCATTTTGGCTGCACATGGGTTGTCTATTTGTTGTATTTGCCAAAAGCTCAGCATTACAGAGAAAGAAAGAGGGAAGGAAAGGTGGAGGGAGAGAGAAAACATAATAACTCTGAAATTAGGGTATATGGTCACCTTGAGAAGACAAACTCAAGGACAAAGAGGTGTAGCACAGGATTTGGGGGTGGGGGAATCTCTCCTGACTCTCACGCTGTCAGTAAGCTAAGCTCAACTCCTTTCTACCTGGTCATCCATGTTGAAATGGGGAAAAATAGAGATCATTCCAAATGCGAGTGGAGCAGAGAGCCCCCTTTTCCAGGCCAGCTGCTTTCCCTGGGGACAGCAGGAAGCAAAGGCCCAGGCCGCTCCCCCTTTGTGCTCCTCCCCAGCGCCGCCCAAACCCGCACTGCTGGGTCACACGGCCTGGTGGCCTTCTCTGACTCAGCTGTTCTTTTCCCGTAGAACTTTTTATCAAAGGAAACCAATCATTGTTCAACCCACAGTGCCAAGGAGATGCAGCAGCAAAACCTCAAGGACAGTAAAAAGTTCTGTTTCTTTCGACTGAAACTCCTGGAGAAGATTTTTTTTTTTTTTTTTCCCTGCTTAGATCTGGAGGTCTTTGCTTTCTTCTTCTTTTTCTTTTTCTTTTTTCTTTTTTTTCCCCCAAATATTGAAATAGATTATGAAGACATCATCCCAGCACGGTAGCTCCAGTTTAGGAAATAAACCAGCACAAGGACACCTCTAAGTGTTTAACTGAAGTTGGCTTGATGTTTGTTTTTAATGAATTGATTACCATTGATTATCAAAACATATATGTATTGATTTTACCCCTTAAATCGTAGATACTAAATAATCTGCAAAGCTGTTAATTCTGGATAGATTTAAAGATAATAGATAATAATGCATTATTCATAAATGTTGTACAGCAGGATATCCATTATACAACTGTTAATCTCCAGCAGTATCATTTTCATATTCATCTGTTATGATTTTATTTAAACCAGATTGTCAAAATTTTTTGAAGTGTTGATTTTTAAAATCTGCCCTTATAAAAAACATCAGTTCCTCCGCTCAGTCTAATGCAGCCATGGAGACTGCACGAGGTTACAGCTTCCTCCCCTCCACGCCTGGCCCAATTTACACATAGCCACACTCACAAAGACATGTGTACATGCTGCTGAGCTGTGCCATTGACGCTGAATGGTTTCCAGCCTGTCTTTGTCCCAAGGTCAGCCAGAATTAAGCCCCACTTTTTGTCTTCATGTAGGACGTTTTCTTCATTGGTAAGCTTATTTAAATTCCTTTGCAGATATTGAACCAAATCTGCTCAGGCTGTAGCCTCCTGGGGCCTTTCACTCAGGGCTAAGTATAAATAAATACTCATATAGGACAGCCTTTGATGAAACATTAAAGATGTCTCTGGTTATATGGTTTCTAGATTCTCTATTTTCTCTATGAAAAATCCATGGTGGTAGAGAGAACCTTAGCCACAGGAAGGGAATAGATTTCTAAATTGCTGCCTATGGACCCCCTGGGACTTAATGGCACAGGGCAAAGAAGCAGCTGATCTTGGCAAAGGAAGCAAGTTAAATAAAATTAGCCACTAAATCATCTCCCCTTAAAATACCAGCTGTCAACTCCCTCCAACATTTATGAATTTGGGGGCATGTTACTGTCATATTGTGTCTCACCCAGGACAAGTAGCATTGCTCCTTTCACTTGGGAAAGCGTCCCTAGTTCGCCACACAGAAGAGGCTAAAGCAAAGGGTTTGACTTTTTTCTTTCACCCCCCTTTCCCTGTCATATGTACAAGAAAGAACCCAGTCCAGGCCGACCAATATTTATTGCTCTAATGATTGGAATTGTTGCTTGTTTTTAAAATACGCTCCCAGTCATCCCTTCAAAGACTGGGACTGCTGGTTCCTACAGCAGATTATGCACACGCCTTTTGGAAACTACCATCTGCTCAAAAAAGTGAATATGCTGATGGAGATGGAGGATGGATCTGGATGAGCAGGAATAAGACAGAGGTGGGAATCTTGCAAATCTGCGGGGGGTACTGTAGCCCTCTCCCATAGCTCACCAATGGGATCAGACCTCTGCAACTTCTGGAGAGAGTCTGGTGGCACTTGGCAAGGACGCTGAAATTTCGAGGTAGAGCTCTCCATCCAGGTGAAAACGGGAGACCTGCAATAACAGCTAAAAAGCTAACCGTAGCCAGACACTGCACTAATTGCTTTATAAGTATTATCTCACTGAATGTTCAGAACAACTGTCAGCATGGATAATATTACAGCTGCATTTTAAAAACGAGCAAACTGAATAGTTAAGCAGTTGGCCACACTCCGGTCCTGGGAAGAAGCACCATATAGCCTTGTAAGCAGTATGAGGCACCCTCCCTCCACTCGACATGAGGGCGACCAGCAAACCACAGTCACCTCCTGGCCTCAATCATTCCTCCCCAATCTGAAAGCATGTGCTTCCAGCTGCATAGAGATACTTCCAGGCTTGTGCGAGTCCTTGAATCATTGCTAGGCAGGTCCTCTAGGGAGAATCAGCTGGAATCACATGGAAATCACAAGGCTCACAAGGGAATCTTAGGAGAAAACACTGTGATGAATCTTACAAAGTCCTTCTCCTTACACCTTCACACAGCTTTTTGAAACCAGAGGGAAGAACTTGAACGAGATCAAACACAGACTAGCTATTTTACTCTTAATTTCTACCTAACTACATCTTTTGGCTGGAGCCCAGGTGAAATTCCTATTACACTTTATAGGAACAAAACCATGAAGCTTTTCCCTTATGTTTTTGTTGCTTCTAAAAAATAAAAAGAAATCTTACAAAGCAGAGTCCATAACAGGCACTTAAAGACCATATGTTGGCTCATTAAAATAGTAAATTTTTTGTTATTGTTTATTTAAAAATACATGAAGCTTTTCCACTGTGCCTGGATAAGAACTCTGTATAATCCATAGAACACCACGATCCTTACCATTCCAAAAACATGCAAAATATCAGAATACCAACAGGCTAAATCCATACTCCACAAACTAATTAAAGGACCTGAAGGGAGTGAGCCAGAGGAGCTGGTACAATTCAGGCTGGAAAAAAAAATCTACATTTTTACTCAAGTATAATAAAAATTATAATGCTTTGCTCCTTTTACTCTTATAAAGAGCTTTCCAATGATATTATTTTGCTTGAGCTTCACAAGGCAACAAAGGGAGTTGTGGTCATCCACATTTCCAGATTTAGGCCGGCTAAGTGACTGTCCAAGGTCATAGTCAGAAGTGGAGGGAACTCAGGCTGTATATGGCCAATTATTTGACTAATCCAAGAACACGGAAGTCATCGGGATTTTTCTGCTTGAATTTTTATCACAAGAGCTGGTCACTGACACAAATGAAAATACACACTCCTAAGTGGCCTTTGCCCTCGACTCCATCTGGGCCCAGATGGAAGTTATGTGCACATATGCCTGCACTCCTCCGGCCACATCTCCAGTTACTCCATAGGAGGTGAAGATAGATAGGGGAGGACAGGCTGGTGAGAGAGCCTCAAGAAGGGCTCCTTGAAGAAAAGTGGGGAAGAGCACTGGTAAAGCAGGGAGATTTCCCTCCACCTTCCCCTCCTGGAGTGGAGGAGTCGGTCTCTCCTCTAATGGTGCTTCTTTCCTCACTAAATTACCATGCTAGGCACGTGAAGACACCACCGAAGCGTTTTCCATAAATTCGAGTTTAAAGGGGATAATACTTTCTGTTAAATCATTAAATCATTCTTTACAAGACATCTTTACAATTTCAAGCCATTTTCCCAACTGGAGCTGCATAGTAAATTAATTATTGTGTTAGTAATTCATTGGTGACTCTTGTAAATATGTTTTACTCAAGACAAATACACACAACTATTCTCCAAATATTTGTTCACATATTTGAATCCATTAAAAAGTGCTTGTAATTTTAGAGGGAAAGTATTCTTGGTAATTTTGTTGCTTGCCTCATTTTATACTGGGAAGAGCCATGTTCATCTTCCAGTTGGCATATAGGATAATTTATCACAGCTACTTATTGGTACTGGCTAACATAATTGAGGATTTTTCACAAGTCAAGCAGGGTTGAGGAAGGGTAGTCATTAATCTAGTAAAAACCACCTTAATAATTTGGTTCATACATATACTAAAAAGAAAGATGAACCATTTTTTCATCCCTAATGGCTGAAAATATGAAAAGTAAAAATCTCATGTTAGGTAAACTTACAACAAAAGCCACACACTTTATAACTAGTCATGCTCTTTCCAAAAAACATTTCACTTCACGTTTGTAAACAAATGCTTAAGTTTTATAAAATGAATAATGTGTAATAAAGAGAATATACTTCAGCAAGATGACCCAACTAAGATGGGCAAGAAGTATAATCTGGGTAAAAATGCTCTCTGTATCAGTCATGTAAAAGTTTGCTGTGCTCAAATTCTATATAAATAACTTGAATTGGTTTTATATGCAATTTAAGCTTTTTCTAAATACACATACTTAATGCATAGCTGAAAATCACAAAGCATCAAAATATCCATGTAGAAGGAACAGACTTTTGTAAGAAGTATATTTACATGTCTTACATCTGCAGAAACCACTTTCTCCAAACACAAACTTGGCATAACTGATTTGATAAGTTCAAGTATACTCATGAAACAATGGGTGTATCTGAAATCTGAGTATTTGAAATCAGGCCCAAGCCCCAGAACCTATGCTCTCTGGCTGCTATATCTCTGCAGAGAATGAGGTCACACATGCGCACAGACATTTATGTGACACCCCAGGTACACTGTCTGTGCACAGGCAGAGGCACATCAACAGACAGCTAAAATCCAATGTTAAAATCACCCAAATGTCCATGAACAGAGAAACAGACAAATTGTGCTATATACATACCATGGAATACTAAGCAGAAATTACAGTGCGTGAGCTATTACTATTTTTTCAACATGAATGAATGTCATACCCATAATGCTGGGCAAAAGCAGCCAGACATGCAAAGAACAGTGTATTGTTTCATTTCTGTATGGTTTTTTAAAAAGCAAAACTAATCTATGGTGTTGGAGGTCAAGGATAGTGGCAACCCTTGGGAGAGGAGGGCAGTGAGAGGAAGGGGCAATGAGGAGTCTTCTGGAGTCCTGATAATCTTCTATTTATTCATCTGTAGGCTGCTTACACAGTCAGAAAAGCTTACTTAAAAAGTAAAAATAAGAAGACAGCTAAGAAAGTGCCCCTCCAAACATAGCTGACCCAAGTGCTACAAAGGCTTACGCTCTCCATGCCCTCGGCAGCGGAGCAGAACACTTTGCATTTTTCGGAGACTTAAGGGAATAAGAACTCTCAATCACAAGAAAAGCCCTCATCTTCTCATACTATTGTGGTAAACAAGACATTTTCACCCTAAAAGAAGGGGAAAGCCCATGGCCTTTCTGAGCCAAATATCCCTGAGTGTGTGTTTATTCAGCTTTGCCGTAACTCAGTCACATAGAGCCAGGAATTCCTCAGAGGGTATGTCTGTGGTTCTAGTTAGATGAACTACTTGCCAAATGTGTGGACATCCTCACTCCCTAGAAGAGATGGTGTTGGCTTTTGAGAAAACAACCTGGTTGGGAAAGAGTGCATTCTGCAGACTGCCTCTGAGCATTATTCAGATTTGAGAGGATGTTGTAAAAGCAATATTACAGTTCTGCTGCCAGAATTAAGAAAAGGAGCCTTTTCATTTGGTCTGAACTTTCCTCAAGAAATATACCAAAGCTAATGCATCCTGGCATGATTCCATTAGGGGAACATGGAGCTCTGCCTTTCTCACCCACGCTACTGCTCTTTTCAGAGTCCAGAACCTCCCCTGTAAGCAAGATAGGGAAGCTCACAAATGGGGAAACAAAGCCCAGTGCTGAAACTGAGGGGGGGGGGGCAAGCATCAATATAAACATGGACACCCAGAAGAGGCGATCGACAAAACCCTGTCAATCAGCACGAACAGGTGGGAGAACCGAACATCATTCCCGACTCTGGTTCTGCTGTCTCTTTAAATCCTGCGTAAATTATCCTACCTTCCTGGGAAATGGGTATGGATTGCTTTCTCCAGGTGGAGGCAAGAAAGGCTGATGTCTATGAGGGAAGACAGGATTTTCCTGCCTCTCTGGGTATGTACCCATGCTGCCCCCGTGAGAAACATCTTTATCAAGCCTGACGTCATTCACCATGATCATAACCCTCTGGTTTCTGGCAAGAACACACTAGATATGTAATCTTTAGTTCTTCTAGCCCTATCACTTACTTACATTGTCATCTTCAGCTAATCATTTAACCTCTCTGGGCTGCAAATACTTTACCAACTGAAATTGCCTTTATCTTTCTTCAAATACTCAAAGGAGCAGGATAAAGGATGCATATATATTGCTTGGAGCATTCACAAATGTAAGTGACTCTCTGAATGGGAAGGCCAGCCTTGCTTGCTGTGCCCTCCCTTCCCATCTCCATGTATAATCCTTGCCCAGCTCTACCAAGAGGATTGATGGAGTTCTGCCTTCCACAAGATGTGGGGTGGGCATACACTTCTCTGAGCTAAGGAGAAGTTGGATCACTTTCAATATCCTTTTGTTTTGAATTAGTGGCCTCTATCTGCTACCCAAGCTCCTGACAGAGTTTTTGACATTCTGGTATTTTACCATTCCTTGACTTAAAGAGACTTTACAAACTTCCAATTAGATAAATCCAGTTTTTGAGGAAGTGATAATTGTTAAATCATGATAAAGAGAAAATTTAATATGTATTTTATCATGTTTTGCAGGGGAAAAATTGTTGTAGTTGCTGACAATTTAGAAAGAGGAACATACTTTACAACCAAAGTGTTAGAATTCAGAGAGGTCAATGAGAAATAAGTGAAAGCATTGCCGAGATTATAATTTGAGCAAAAGGGAAAGTACAATTCAATTTCACCCCCCAAAGGGTGATTTTACATGCACGTTTTTTAGGGAACACAACCTGTAGATCACACTCTTCCAGCAATTTCCAGCAATCCCAACGCAGTATGGAGAAAACGAATGCTTCTCTTAGTCAAGCATGTAATCACATGTTTCCAGGTGAGAGGCACGAAAATTGATTAAAGGTTTGGGAAATTGGCTCTATGCAGAAAGACTAATGGAACTGGTTTCATATATCCTTGAGAAGAAGAAAAGACTGGTAGAAGGGGGCTCTCAACCCTGTATATGAAGGAATGTGCACAACCAGTGCTTCTAAGAAATAACTGAAGGCAAAAGCAAGGCTGTCCAAGAACAGCCAGATATACTTTACTTACATTTGAACAGGTGTTTCAATCTTTGAGCTAGAGGGCTACTCAGAACCATCTCTAACAATATCAGAAGAGGCAATGGGTCCACCTGGAAACTTTGAGCAAAGTTATACCTAGCCTCGTTTCTGGGTGGGTTTGGTTAGCAGCAGAGAGAAGATCAGAAGAACTTTGAGGACCTCTCATATTTGAAGTTTTAGGACCTTGAGTGACATTAAGCTCAATAAGATAACAGTGATCTGATCAGAAAATAATAGCGACCCTCAACACAGCCTCCTCAATCACCATCCAGATGCTGTCATGGGTCTACATCATTTTCTCAAACCACAGGACTGCCCTGAACCTATCACCTCCATAAAATCAGTTGTTTAGTATGATTTTCCTATCTCTGTAAACGATGTCACCTTTTCTTCAGTCATCCAGACGTGACACCACAGAGTCGTTTGAGACTCATCTCTCTCTCTCTCTCCCTCCCTCCTCACTGCCGGTCTGTCAACAATGCCTATAGAGTCTTCCCTCTGTCTTTCCCATCTCACAACCATCCCTTCCTTTTCACTCCCAGGGCCAACATCCTAGTTCAGGTGATCATTAGCACGCATCAGTGAGAAAATTTTTGACTGTTCAATTCCTGTCTCCTAAATTCCAAACTCTTCCTCAGTGTTTCTCAAAGGGTGGCCCAAAGATCACCTCCAAAATTACCAAGGAATCTTATTAAAAATGCAAAATCCTAGCCCCCAGACTTGTATCTCAGAATATCTGGGCTTTGACCCTCTCAAGGGTCAGAATTTTTTTTTTAACATCTTTATTGGAGTATAATTGCTTTACAGTGTTGTGTTAGTTTCTGCTGTATAACAAAGTGAATCAGCTATACGTATACATATATCCCTATATCCCCTCCCTCTTGCGTCTCCCTCCCACTTTCCCTATGCCACCCCTCTAGGTGGTCACAAAGCACGGAGCTGATCTCCCTGTGCTATGCGGCTGCTTCCCACTAGCTATCTATTTTACATTTGGTAGTGTATATATGTCAGGGGGATGGAATTTTTAACAAGCTTTCCCCACATGCTACTGGTGTACCCTAAAGTTTTAGAAATCTTCCTCTACCCATTCAATCTACCTGCAGTTTTTTCATTCATCTATCCAACAACACATGCCACAAACAGTTCTTTTCATTGAGTCATGCCATACATTAAAAAGTTTTAAGTGTTTCCATCAATAGTACAAAGTATAAATAAAATGTGATATACTCATATAATGGATTAGTATACAGCAATAAAAAGAACCAACTACTGCTACACATAACAGGGATAAATCTCACAGGAAACAATGAGAAAAAGGAACTAGTCATAAAAGAATACATGCGGTATGATTCCATTTATGTGAAATTTAAGAGCAGAATACTCTATGGTGATAGACATGATAATAGTGGCTGCTTCTGGGGGAGGGTATTGCTTGGATAGATGCACAAAGGGCACCTTCCGGAAAGCTGGAATTGTCCTATAGTGTAATCCAGGAGGTATTTACATGGTTGTATATGTGTGCATATGTGTGTTAAGTAAAAATTTGTTGAGGTTTGTGCACTTTTATATATGTAAGTTATTCCTCAATTACTAAAAAGAAATAAATACAGTTACGGGCTTCTGAGAAAAAGAAAGAGGAAGGAAGGAAGGAAGGAAGGAAGGAAGGAAGGAAGGAAGGGAGGGAGGGAAGGGGGGTAGGGAGGAAGGAAGGAAAGAAAGAAAAAAGAAAATCTTTAATGATTCATTATTGTCCAAACTTCTTAACGTTTTGTAAGACCTTTCACAATATATCCATAACCTAATTTTTCAAATTAAAGTTCCACCACTTCCCTTACATAAAACTCTTCTCCATTCAGACTGACCTACTTGTGTTTGATTTTACTGAATAAAACTCAAAGTATCTTACCTTCCTCATCTCCTCTTTCGGCCTCTTTTGCAATCACACCTCCCCCACCTAGAATGTTATTCTTTCTCCATCCAAATCTTAACCATACATGAAAATCTAATTCTGTTTCCTCATGACCCCTTTTCCTGATCACTTGTGGGTTGAACTGTGTCCCTCTAAAAGATATACTGAAGTCCTAACACGCAAACTCCTTGAGATCGGGCATCATTTCTTGTATTTCTTTGCATCCTCAACCGTGCTCAATAATTATACACATAGATAGAGATACATACATAAATATACATTATATATACATACAGAGATATATAGATATAGATATAACTATAGATATCTCACATCATACATATGTAAATATGTGTGTATATGTATATATGTATATTTCATACACCCACACACACACGTGCTCAATAAACGTGTGTATGGTTAATGAATAAAAGAGCACAGTGTATCCCATTAGATAAGTTTTCAAAATATTGCATTGAACCAACACTCATCTAAAGATCAAGTTTATGGAAACTTCTGTCACAAGCAAATTACTTCACAAAAGCTGAATTTGAAGCCATTTTGAAGTCATTCTTTTTTCTCTCTCACCCAGTTCCCTGCCTCTCTGTTGTTGCTTGTTGGCTTCTGAAATGTAGGTCACCTCCAGTAGCATGACCTAATTAGGAGATGTAATTTAACAGGAAAAAAATAAAATAAAAGAAATCCTCTGAGATAGCAGAATTGAAACAAAGAAAAGTGGTTCTTTCATTTTATGTTTTTGGCAATAGCTTCCCTACTAAAGTTATCCCCTTTCCACCCCCAAGCAACACAATTTGTAAAGCACAAAGAAGAAAGGTAGAAATGAGTTTGGGAGCAGCTGGAAATGATGAATTTATAATGACCACAGAAGGAGTAAGAGTAAGCTTTGCTTCACTGATGTGGCTCTGTGGGGCTGCTTCCTGGCAGCGCCATGAGTGAGACTTTGGAGGAAGAAGTACTGATGATGCTGATACGAAGCACCACGAACTCTCAAGATGGAGAGACATTATGGCTCATCTTATCCAATCCCTTGGGGAATGCCGTGACACCTGTTGTGTTTGTAACACAATAAAACTTCGTATACAAAGCATCGAAACAATAGTGGTTTTTTTTCTTCATACATTTGGCGCTCTTATTTTAGAAAAGAGAAAAATGGTAAGTAAGCTAAGCAGATTTTAAGGGTTCATTACAAAATTAACTTCCAGGGGATGTCATTGGGCCAGGTTGGATTCAATCCATCTCCCTCACCTCTTCTTCTCAGAGGCATGATGCTGGGTTCCTGTAAAACGCTTAAGTGCTTTCTGAATCTCCCCAGAAACACTTAGCTACACTGATCATAATTGAATGCATTATTAATTCCTTCTTTGAAAACTGATATTCCATGTTTGTCATTAGACGATTCCATTTATCTATCTACCAAAACTCAAAAGCCCACTATGTGTATAACCTACCTGATGGCTGACATTTATTAAGGTGAAAACAATTATTCCCATTTTACAGAAGTACAGGAAGGTTAAGTAACTTACCTAAAGTCAGACAGTGAATAAAAGGTAACGCCAAGAAGCAAACCCAGGCAGTCTGACTATAGAAGCGGTGCTCTTAATTCCCTACATTACTTTAAATTAACTATAAAATTATATTGTTCATCTACTTGGGATCAGTGGGCATTTATTGCACAGGCAGCGTATCTAGTTCTCTCTGCAAGTACCTTCCCAATTGCAGGAAAGTACCCCAGCCATTTTTAGCCTTCTGGGGTAAGAACGAATTGCAAACACCTGACCTCAGCATTTGGCCATAAAAAAGAATGAGGTATTGATACATCCTACAACATGGATGAACCTTAAAAACATTATGCTAAATGAAAAAAGCCAATCACAGAAAACCATATACTATATAATTCCATTTATATGAAATGTCCAGAATAGGCAAATCTATAATGATAGAAAGTAGATTAGTGGTTGCTTAGGGCTAGGGAGAATGGGGACATTGTGCAGGGGCCGGCGGTTGTGGAGAAGTGATAGCTAAAGGCTATGGAATTTCTTTTTGAGGTGATGAAAATATTCTAAAATTGACTGTAGTGATGTTTGTACATACCTGTGAATATACTAAAAAATGTACTTTATTGGGTAAATTCTATGGTATGTAAACTATATCTCAATAAAGCTGTTATAAAAAAAAAACTGAGTAACAGTCTACAAAATTTCCAACCAGTACTCCTCAAAACTGTCAAGGTCACCAAATACAAGAAAAGTCCAAGAAACTGTCACAAAGCAGCAGAGGCTAAAGAGACATATGTGGTATCCTGGATGAAATTCTGGAACAGGAATGACACAATATGGGAAAAACTTTCTACAGAAAGTGTGCAGTGTAATTAATAGTAATGTAATGTGCCAATGCTGGTTCTTTATTTGGAATCAGTATAATCATGTAAGACGTTAGCAACAGGTGAAACTGGATGAGAGGTATATAGGAATTCTCTGTACTATCTTTGCAATTTTTCTGTAAATCTAAAAATATTTTAAAATAAAATATTTATTTACATTTTAAAAAACAATTACTACCCTAGATCAGTGTCTCCCAACTTCTCAATTCTAGGAATTAGCTTAAGATGACTGAATTTACTATGACCCTTCTTTGTGGATAGGCCAGTGAAAAATAATGCTTTTTAGGGGGAGAATCCTGTTGGGAAGGACAGGGGGAGGAGGCATCACGCTATTGGACATCCTTAAAAAGGGGAGAAGTAGAAAACAATGTGGCAAAGTTTGGTAGCTAATCGTGGTGGCCAAACAAATACTTACTCACAAATACTATAAGGTTAGAGGAGAATGACTTGAGAAGAGGGAGGGGAAGAGTTTCAAGGTGAAGGGGACCAGGTAGGGATGTTGGATAGGATCTTCCCTAGACGATCTCTGTGCAGGAAAGGCTAAACGTACAAAGAAAGCACAGGCCCCTTAACATTCCTCTGCAGGTCTCAAATTGTCATTTTTCTCTCCACCAGACAATTCTTCACAAGTGTCCACTCCTCACAAAGCAGGAGAGGAGAGGCAGACAACCACAGACATCTTTTCTCCTGATATTTCTCGTTGGGTTAGTGTCCCTGCCGGTCATACGTACTTTGGGAAATATTTTAGGACACAGTCTTATAAGAATATCTTACAAACATAGACTCCATTGCCAAAACAAGCAAATGTTCAGAATGTAGGACTCTAATAAAAATAACAAGACAAGAATCTGATGAGACTATAGAAGGGAAATCACTTGAAAGACATTTATTGGACATATGCTCTAAATTGTGTCCTCAGTCAGGAGTTGGGGATGAGAGACAAAGGCGCTTGCTACTGACCACTGAGAAACTCCCAGTCAAGGTGAATGTGTATGTGAGATGTGTATGTGAGGTAAGGCAGGCAAGAAAGGATGCAAGAGGGAGGAGATAGGGGGATATATGTATACGTATAGCTGATTCACTATGTTATAAAGCAGAAACTAACATACCATTGTAAAGCAATTATACTCCAATAAAGATGTTAAAAAAATAAAAATAAAAAAATAAATATTTTAGGCTTTAGGAAAAAGAAAGCAAGAAAGATAAAGGGGGGAAAGGCCACAGTACAAGGCCAAAAGGCTAAAAATATAGATCTAAGCCAACCTCTCGTCTCTCTTGCAGAAACTCAGTTCACAAAAACAAACCCCCTACCCACGGGAGTACAGAATGTAGAGGAAACATGGGAAGCAATAAATGCTAGCTAACACTCATTGAGCGTTTACTGTTCACCTGTCAGAGCCATGCCAGGAACTTGACGGGCATCAGGTCACCTAATCTCACAGCTCCTCAGGAAGCTACGTTTTTAATCCCCATTTTCCAAACTGTGAAATTATGATTTAAAGAGGTTAAGTGACTTGCCCGAGGACACACAGATAGGAAATATTGGAACCCAGGAAGTTTTCTCCATATCCCCGTGCTTAAACTCTCCAGGACTGCCTGGGCTAAGATAAACAGATGATTTCCTTGTTTTAAAGTAAAACTTTGCACGGGAATGAAAGAAAAACAAAAAAAGATCTAAGTCCTCCATCCTGAAATCCATCCTTAAAACCAGGGTCAGCCTCAGCTGATGAAGGAAGACAGAAGCAGGAGGAAAAAAGAAGTGGTAAATGCACAAGTGTTAGCCACACTCCAGGGAGACACGGCTCTTCTACAAGAGGACGGAGGAAGCAGCCTTCACTTTGAGTTAGCACTTCCCCGGCCAAATATTGATCCGGTGAGACAGTGACACAGCAGAATGAGTTAAGAAACGTGTACTCAGAGTCCTTATTGCCTCAGAATAACATATGCACCCAGCTAGTGGGCATTTGAAGGGCGGGTAGGGGTGGGGAGTGCATAGAAACAGTTTCCCAGGGATAGTAAAAGAGGGGAGAGATGCCTGTTGAACAATCACAAGGAATCAGAGCAGTCTTTGTTAGAGCTGGAGATCAAGACTCCTTTGGGCATAAGTCCCTTAGCTGCATCACTGGTTAGGGACATATATGAGTGTTTAGAGGTTTTGAACATTTTATACACAATATGCAGAAACAGACCCATTTATAGGAATGCGTGGAATTGTCTTGGCCGTATTTCTGGTGCCAGAAGGTATTATAGTCAAAGTAGGAGTAAGTGTAGCACCTGAGACACATTCCAAGAGCTGTCTTTCAGTTTGGTGTCACCCAGACATTTGGGGATAAGGGGGTCCTTTTCTATCCATATACTCAACTTCCAGACCTCAAATCTCTCCATCTTATTCCATTGTCCCCATTCTAAGATCAAAATTGGCTCTCTTATTTGTCACTTTTGCCGTTGTTAATGTGGCTTCATATAACTTAATCTGAATATATGAATTTTAAGAAATTATATATGAGGTGTGAATATCTTGGCATGGAGGGAATCCACTTGAAGAATCCTTTTATAAAGTCACATTTGCTTACATTTGCCAATAAGAACTTCATGATAGATTTTCTTTCTTAAAGGCCTCCCTAGCATATCCATTATATACTCTGAATCAGAAAAATATGACTTCGAAGAAGCACATATGTCGTGTAAATTGTGAGCCACACCATTATGGAGGTGGGATATGGGGAGAAGTGCGATTGGAAGCTGTTCAGGGAAGACATTATCTGGGGACCTAGTTATTGCTGTGGATTATAATTAATACCGACAGTCCTCAGCTTATACCAGTTGCTAATGCTGAGTTCAGTTTTCAGTGGGAAAAGCATAGAACATTAGTGCTGGAGAGAAAACTAGAAAACATTTTATCTGCCCCTCTCACTTTACAGATGAAGAATCCAAAATCCAAAACGTTCAGTAGCTTACTGAAGATCATATGAAACTGCAAGTTTGGTAAACATCCCAAACGTTATAAACATTATAACATCACAAACATTATTAAATTTGGGCTTAGCCTATAAGGCCCAGTCTACTGAGGACATGAAGTGGTTACAATAATTTCCTTTATTCCCAGCTACAGTCATGAAGGACATTAAATACTGTTACCCAGAAAAAAATAGGGTGGCAGCGGCTGGTACAGGTTTCATGGGGGCTGAAGTTTATAAAACTTAGAAGCCCCTCTGAAAAAAAAACAGTGCTAAGCTACAAGTTCAAAACTAAGCACCAAAAAAACCTATTTACTTAGAATGAAGAAACAAAACACAAAACACAAAATTAGTGGATAAATATCACATACATCACAAATAGAAAAAAAAAAGTAAGATTTTTATTAATTAACTTCCTGACATGGCTCTATAATAATTTTTCCTCTATATTTTTGGCTGCTTGCTCTTTGATGACTTCTTCACATGACAATGATTTTGTCATATCTTATCCTCTAGAGGAAATAGAAAGATAATTCAGTCTTTCTTCTAGCATGGTTGGTCAAAATTTGCCTTTTATTATTGATATTTTAGAAAAGCTTCCTCAGTTCCAGAAGTCATTACTGGTATTGTCATGGAAACTGTTAGGATGGTTGTCAAATCTGGTGAAATCTTCATCGTTTCTTTCAGACATATGAGATTTAAGATTTGGAAGAACTTTCCACAGACTAGCTTCTGGCTCTGCACATCTGAAATATTTTTACTCTCTGTATACACATGTACTCCCAGTCTTAGGCACCCTATCGGGATACTATCAGAAACACCCTTAACCCAGGCTAGAGGGAATCCATACTTTACAGGCTACACTCTGCTCCTCCTCTCTTTCCGTCCCTCTACACATGGCAAGGCGTCTACGGGGTCAAAGAAACATGCATATGTGTACTCAAAGCCCACGCCTCCCACTTCCTGGTCTTGCTCCATGTATATGGCACCCTGGAATTTCTTGTTCAGACAAGGCCGACCTAGGCCTCTTCCTCTGTCTGTCCTCCCAAGGGCAGACTGTACCCTGGTGTAAATATTCCCAGGCCAACCTCAGCGCCATGGACAGAGCTCATGCAAACGAGGGACTCTAAACCTTAAACTTCACCAGCTTTGTGGCAAATGTACCTCTACATGGCACCCAGAGTCTCTGTGATGGCACCTGTTCATCTTGGCCCCAAGCCAATGTGGAAGCTACTCTACCCATCAAAAGTATGGTCTATAAAAATCTCACCACCACCTCGGCATGGCAACCGTGCAGGGGAAGCAGACAGAAAACGTTCAAAGAGATAGAAATGTACACGGCTCTGAACACTGACATCTTCCTGGATAACAATGTGAAAGCAGACATCTGGCCTGTCTACCCTCCTGAACTGCCATGGCTCCATCTTGGCATCCCTCAGAGGGCAGCCCCATTGCCCTGTGGTGCCTCCATTGTTCCCATTTGGCAGAAGTTGGGCAACTTTTCCTTAAACCTAACCCTTTCCCAGTCTCTTCCTCCTCCTTAACCCCATAAGATAACACATCAGGTACAAATCTCTCCTCGACCCCTCAACAGCTCAGGACACTGGCAAGTTGAGCCCTCTGGCCACAGTTAATGGATGGCACACCTCCTCTCCCTTCATGGATAATGCACTGAAGTAAGAGAGGGGAAGGAGTGTAGGATAGCAGTGGTCAAGGAGGATTGTCCACCCTAGTCTAAAGTGAAAAGACTTTTTAAGACAAAGCTGATCCTTTGCGGGGGTGGGAGGGTGGGAAAGCCTCCCCTGCACTGAGTACTGGTTGCCCAAGCAGCCACCCTCTTGCTTTCCTTCCCTTCTAATCCTTTGGCCCCTGTGACCATGCTTCCCTCCTACCACCACCCCATCTAATCATCCTTATGACATGACCTGGGCAACCCTAGGCAAACCACAAAGGGGTGTAAGGCTTTTTCCAGCATACACCCCTTGGTCCCTCACACACGTCATCCACCTGGTGACTTCAGGACCTCTAGCTCTTTCTCCTGACTCTCTGAGGCCCAACTTTTGGGCACTGTTATTCACATTCAGGTGTATGAGATTAATAGCATCCCCTGTTTTAAGATGTGTCTTTAAACAGACGACAAAGTCTTAAGCAAAACATTCAAACTCAACGAGCTTTAATAAAATGTCTAATATCTATTTAGAAAAACTCCTAGGCATCTTAAAATAGAGTATTGCATTTAATTATCAGAACCCCCTGTAATGGAAAGAAATAAAGAAACCAAGAGCTTTGGGGGTAATTTAGCCAGGTGAGGGGGGATTTGGGAGGGGGCTGGGTGTCTTGTTGCAAAGGTCAGAAGAGTAGGGGACAAGCTGTCACTGGCCTGGATTCTGGCTGGCTGGTTCCTCTCTTCACACACACTCGCACACACACAGCACAAATGCCTTTGGGGGTTCGCGGGGGAGGGGGGTTACTGACATCTAGCCTAAGCCCAAGCCTCTCATTTCGTATTCCCTGCACTGTGAGGGGCAGCCAAGTGTGCGCAGGGGATCGGGAGGGGCATCTGGAAGGAGAAGGACAAATTTAAAAAGAAAGATTTACGAGGCCATGAAGATGTTTCTCCCAGACTCTGGAGTGCAGGAGTATGACTTATTTATTTTATTTTCATTTGTAACCAAAACCTTCCCCTGACTCCCATTGGCCCTAGCTGAGAGGGGAGAGAGGGCCGGCCCGTCAGGCGTTGATCACCGGGCCAACGGGAGACAGTGTGGCGTGATGCTGACGCAGCCCACTGACAAGCCAGAGAGAGGCCCAGGGGAGCAGCTCTGAGCCGAGCAGCCAGAGCCGGGCAGGTAGGGAGCTGACAGCTGGGGAATTGCTAAGAGGCGCCGGGCTGATGGGGGCAGGCTGGTGAAACAGTGGACTCAGAGAAGGTGTGATTCTGCGATGCACAAACACTGTTGTTTACCAGCTTTCCTTGGCATCTTCTCCACTTCCTTGGCTCCATCAAGCTCACCATGTTTTCAATTTCCTCTCCTCTTTCCCCCAAACCTACATGATCACCCCATCAGTCCCCTCATCTCTATTCTGAAATGTTTGTCTCCCTCACTCCTTTTGGGAGAAGAAAGGGAGCAGATGAATACACATTAATAACATCAAAATATCACTTAGTGGTCAGCTGAATAGGAACGGTCTCTGCAGGCCTCAAGGCAAACTATTGAATTGAGAGCTGCAGAGCCAGAAGAGAGAATAGGCTGGGGATTAAGGGGTGTCCACACAGGGGACTTGTGGTGCAAAGGCCCAAGGTTCGTGAGTTACTGAGGGCTTGAGGACTGCCTGATCCACAATTCCTGGAGGGAAGCATCCCAGGGAAAAGGGGAGCTGTGTCCCCAGGCTGCAGTTCTCTCTTAAGAAAACGGAAGTTGGGAGGCAAAGGGAGAGCCAAACTTCAAGCCTATGGATAAGTCCTGAATCCTCTTCAGGACAGTGACCCCTACATTTGCATTCCCATACCCATTTATTGAGGATCACAGAATCCCTTGCAAAGGCACCCCGTGTAGGAAAATCCATCATCCTTTCACACAAAAATAACAAACAAAAACAAAACAAAACTTTACTAATCAGGCTGCATTTACCCATCTTGCCTGTGACTTTTCTGGATGATGTTCAAAACAACGTGGAACCCATGCTGACACCTCTCTTGTCACTGAACACAACCACTCAGTTCTCTTACACCAGACAAGGCAATAGCATCATTTTCACTTATTAAATGAATAGGACAGGCACTGCTGATCTGATGCCCAGATTACTCAGACTGATTTGAACCACAGCTGATTCTCAGCAGCCCAAGGTCACATGCTCCCTGCTCCCAAGGACCTGTAGGTCTCTGTCCCTCCACCTCACTATTGAATAAAAGGTTATATCATTCCCAATCTATAGATGGAACGATAAAGTCCTGTTTGGCTGGAAGTGACTCCATGAGTCTGTCTTTTCATCTGTTGTAGGGGAAGGGGTGCCATTGGAGTCATGTTGCTGCATTATCAGAGGGCTTCATAGCTGAGCTACCATTATGAAGCTGGCTTCACTCTATCAGAAACTGGAAGCCTTGGAGCTTAGCTTCTAGTCCCAACTCTGACACCTGCTTCATGTAGAAGAAGTCCTTAGGTCCAGGAGTCAGAAGGCCTGAGAATTACCACTTAGCAATCATGTTAATCATATCACTTAAAACCTTCCTGTGGTTTCCTACTGTCCTTATAATAAATCATAACCCTTATTCAGAACTCTATATGATCTGGCTATTGCTCATCTCTCTGACCTCATCCCACACCTCTCTCCCTCTCACCCTTTACTTCCGAGACACACCAGCCTCTTTTCTGTTTCTGAAGTCACCCAGGCTTGTTTATACTTTGTTGTCTTTGTACCTGTTGTCCCCTCTGCCTATATTGTCCTAAAAGTCCCTGGAGCCTACTAATCATTTGGCAGTCAACAAATACTGGATTACTCGATGGGCAGATTAAGCAGAAATACAGGACAACAATAAAACAATAGCACCCCCAAAAAAGGTTTTTTGGGGGAAATAATTTGAAATTTGATATGTTTTTTAAAAATCTAAGTAGTCAACCTGGGGAAGATAAGACTCTTGCATCTGTTCATTAATTCATTCATTCAGCAGATATTGATGGTACTTACGTGCCATCTGTCTCCTCTAAATTACAATTTAAGTTCCGTGAAGGCAGAAATCTTGTCTGTCTCAGACTCCATCAGCACACAGAAGGTGCTTGAGAAATGTCTGTTAAATAAATGAGTGAATTAATGAACAAATAAATGAAGGTAATCTCAGACTAATCACTTAAACTTTCCGAGCCTCGGTTTTCTCATCTTTAAAGTATGACTAACACTAACATTCTTGTCTACTTCAAAGTGTTGGAAAGAGTTGGAAACAAATATGTGTATGAGACCTAGTTTCCTAAAATACAGAGCCTGAGGCAGGGATTAAGTACTGGTGCTTTATTTGGAAGGTACAATCCCAGGGCATCCAGAGTGAAGGCAAAAGGAAACGAGACAAGAAGAATGGGAAGGAATGAAAAGATGATGAGCTACCACATTGACCAGTGCTTCATGTGAAGCCACAAAGGGTCACAACCAGTCATTTGACAGGCGTATTCACAGGATCATGCAAGATATCTATGGAGAAACTATACCTCGAAGCAACCCATCAAGGAAAGATGAAACACTGATGAATATTTGCCCACTGAAGAATTTACTGCCCAGTACTTCCAGATTGCCCCATCCCTCCACCCCTTGAAATCACCCAGGAAGCCTACTCCTATGTCCTTTAGTGTGATATTTCATCCAAGTCTGAAAGTGCCTGGAAGAGCCAGAGTCCCCAAGCCTGTGGCAAGTTGTCCACAGTGGTGAAATCCTACAGCCCCACAGCTTCAGGAGGGGCAGCTGTTTAGAACAAGGAGCTGAGAGTCCAGGCCATGGGGTGAGTGAGGATGAGAGAATCCAATGAGGATGAAAAGATACACGTAAGGTATTTCTGATAAAGTATGTGAAAGCGATTTGAACACTATAAAGTCCCAAACAATGACAGATGCTGTTGTTTTCTTGGTCTTTTAAAAAAATATTCAAGTGTGTTTTCACCTCATAGTCTCTGCACTTGTGTTAAGTTTGATTAACTTTCAACCAAACTGTGCAAATGAAAAGAAGTCTCTCCTGTTTGCCCCGTTACTGTTGAAACACCCTCTCTGAAATAAGCCACTTCATCTCCTCATAAAGATCCTTCTGTCCAAAATAGAAACATAACTGTGTTCTGTTAAAGTGGGCTTATTTTCTTATTATGTTTAGTTTCTATTATTGAAAGAAAACACAGCAAATATGAGCAATCCATATGGGAGATACTTTTCATGTAAACCTCTTGCCTCTTGATTCTCTCTCCATCACTCCTTTCTTACAACATCAGCTTCCTTGAGCCCATTCTTATGCTAGTATGTTGCCTACACTGTGATCAGTTTTAACAGACCTCCAAAATGCCTGTTAGCACAGAGTCCATGTAATGGTCAGAATGGAAAGATTTCCTAACCTGAAATGCCTGCACTAGCAGTTACATAACTTGTTGACATGTGGCCCCTCATCAGGTTTTATCTACAAATTCAAGACCCTTACTATTTAGGGTCAGCCCGAATTGAGGTCAGCCTGAATTGAGGAGCCCTGTGTGTTTTGGATGTTGATTTTGTTCCAGAGCCCAGTAAAATGAAATTCCTGGCACACAGTAGGATGCATGCACATGCGCATGCACACACATACCTTATTCATTAAATAAGTGACTTTATACGTTTATTGTGACAATTAAATGATGCACAGAATGTGAGTCTCTTAGCCCAGTGCCCAGTGTGCAGTAAACAAGAGATAAAGTTTAGCTTTGATAGTAATTTGAGTGTGCTATTAGCTCCCCACCTTGTGCATCTAAATCAGGGGAAGGACATGCTTTTCTATCATGCCGTCTGCCTTCATTGGTTCAACCAGACCCAGGTTTACACATGTTTAATCCAGTGTAAAGGCTGTCTTTAAAAATTTGTGTAGCCAAAGGGAATCTCATACTGGTCATGGCATTTATGTTGCTTTGTGATACACTGTGTTTTTAAATGTGGTGCTGTCAATGGATTTAAGTATTTTATTGGACAGTTTTACTGTTCTGGTGCCCCAAAGCTTTTTAAAGCAGGAACCAGTTTTTTAAATCAAATAGATAAAGTCGTTGCACTTGAAATAACAGCAGTATAAGTAATAAGGCCAGAAATTCCACTTGGGCTGTTTAATTATTTCCCTGGAAATTTTCCTAAAATTTAGGGGAAGAGCAACACCAACCTCCTAAGCCCTTTACCTGGTGTCACCCAGGCACCCAAGTCCACTTCCCTGAAGTTATTGCCAGGATCCAGGCCACATGGGAATTTGCTCATCTTCCTGGGGAGAGGTAGCCTGACTTCAGCTATTTCTCAAGTCCCTTTGACATCCAGTTGTATCTCCCCCATCACTGATGGAATAATGGATAATGAGTCATCATTTTAGACTATCTCTGCAAACTGTTGCTTGTATCTGTTTTGTAAGCTGCAAATCACCTTAATTTTAGCACAAAGGAGCTCTCTACTGTCCAAAATGTAAACTGTTTTCTTATAGAAACACTGAAGTTAAAGAACTTTAAAAGTTAGCATCATTAGTAGTAGAATATTCTAACCTTACATGCTTTGATGCTTACAACCTTTCCTGCTATGATGCAGTATGGATCACTTTTGAAGAACTCTTGACATAGACGTTTAACCTGAATTGAACTAAGCCTTTGACCTAACTTCCAATTTACAAGAAGTATAGGAGATAGAGGGGAAAAAGTTAAATAACACCACAATAGAACAATAAGAAAAATTCAGAACGTGGGAAGCTCTGCAAGATAACTGGCCTAGTCTCTCAAAAAGTGATGTCACGGAAAAAAAAAAAAAAGGGGGGGGGGGAATCAGTTCCAGATTAAAAGAGACCAGAAACACCAAATGGAACACATGACTTTGAATGAATCCTCATTTGAAAAATAAAATACATAAAAGATATTTCAGGGACTATTGGGGAAATCTGAATTTAACTATTAGATGATATTAGAGAATTACTGTTAATGGTCTTAAATGTGATTATACCGAAGGGTGTTCTTCTTTTTAGGAGATGAATACTGAAGTATTGAAATATAAAGTATTACATCCAAATGATTAGTAAAATATTAACAATTGTGGAATCTAGGTGGTTGGTATATTGGTAAATAATTGTACTATTCTTTCAATAATTTTGTATGTTTGAAAATTATCATGATAAAAGAATTTTTGAAATATTGGTTTGCTTGTGTGAACTTCTGAAGTTATTAACAATTTGGGCACTTGAGAATTCACATTTCTACTTCAGGAATTGGGGATTTGTGGGGGGAGGCCACTTAAAATCTGGCCACTATGCCCTGTTCAGTGCACTGTGTAATTTCTCAGTACTCTTGGTCACCATTTCAAAGGAAATATGTAATAATTATTCTGTATGTGTAATCTTTGCTAAGAGTTTAAAGAGCAAACAGATCAGGTACACAATAGTTCATGTATAGATGTATCTGGTTCATTATTTATTAGTCAGAGCCTATACAATTCTCCCTCACCTCCCCTGATCAAATATCATGTTTCCATACCCTTCCGTAATGCAGATTTCAAAGTCCTAGACTTGTTAAAACCAGGGTCATTTTTCTGCATTTCTCATAAGAAGATTAGTTTCTAAATCCAAGATGAAAGAATTTCTCAGCACAGTAATTGATAAAGAAAATACATCTTGGAACAAAATAGTTGGTTTAATCACTGGGGTAAGGAAAGGGACATTCATTTGATTGATGAAATAGAAAGGAGCCAGGCTTTGTTTAAATTGGCAAAGGCAGCATTATTTGGGGTTTCTGTGTCTTCCATGAGTCATAATATTCAAAGTTATTGCAATCACAAGTATATGAGGTCAACAGTGGTGCTATCACTCTTACTGTGCCTGCCCTTGGGTGTTATAACAAAACAGGGCACAAGTGCACATGAAATTATTTCAGTCAGGGGCCAAAGTGGAACTAAAAACCAGGTTCTGAACAACTGAATAATTGAATATATGTTGAATTGTTCCTGTTTGGAGGATTTATTTCCCTGGAAAACACTTCAGTCTGCCACTTTCTATAAAGCACTCTTCTACTAGTAAAG
This sequence comes from Balaenoptera ricei, assembly GCF_028023285.1. Lineage (NCBI taxonomy): Eukaryota > Metazoa > Chordata > Mammalia > Artiodactyla > Balaenopteridae > Balaenoptera > Balaenoptera ricei. The sequence continues at coordinate 92,793,946 of NC_082645.1, forward strand.
TGAATCCCCACATTACAAGACCTCACCATTGAATCTTATCTAGGCCCCTCTTCTGAGACACCTCATCAAGAGAGTATTTTATTCATTTCCTTAAAACCTAAAAAGAAAAATATGGATATTCATTCCATCCATGTTTTCATTCTTCCATTTATTCTTTGGATTTATTAAATTCCCACTGGATGGCAAGCACTTCTAGCACTTAGAAGAGAGCAGACAGCATAATCAAGATTCATCAAGATTCTTGCTGCCTGGAAGTTACACTCTAGTGGGAGAGTGGCAGCAGGTTAATAATGAAGAGCGAACAATGGAGACTGGGAGTGAGGGGAACCTACCTTAGATATCGTGAGCCAGAAAGTCCTCCTGAGAAGGTGAACTTGGCATTAAGACGGTTGATCACAGTTACCCATGTGGAGATCTGAGCGCGGGCATTCCAGGCTGAGGAACCAGCGAACGCAATGGTCCTAGGGCAGGAGCAAGCCTGGTGGACTTGAAGGACAGAAAGAAAGCCCGAGTTACTGAAGCATGGTGAATGACAGGGCGTGAAATGAAATGTAGGTCTTGGTTAAGAGATTGGACTTTATTCTAATTTCATTGGGCAGCCATTGGAAGGCTTGAAGCAGGAGAGTGGCATAATCTGATTTACACTTGAAAAAGACCTCTCAGGCTAATGCTTTTGATCAGGGACTATCTCCTCACATTTAGCCCAAATTCCTCCTGCTGCAATTAATGTGCATTTTCTCTCCTCACAGTGAACAGATGCTACTTGATGCTGATATTAGTTCAGATGCCCAAGGAAGCATCAGATGGCTATATCAGGACCCCCAGAAGGCTGGAATGAATGTAGTAAGAAGACAGGGTGATGATCATCAACCTGAATTACAATCAGAAGCCACTGATAAAAAATAAAACCTGTTTCCTTCCCCACTGATGGTAGGGCCAGTTCTTTTCCTTAGCCCTCCTACAGTTGACACATTCTCATTGATTCTTAAACCCCACCTCCCCACCAAGCAATCCGTGGCAGCAGCAACATCAACATAGTGGAAGACTGTCTCTCGTATTCATGGTAGGGAACATAATTGTTGGTGTAAAAGAATATTAAAGTTGGGTGGATGGGACTTCCAGTGGACTCTCCTTAGCGTAACAACAATTTAACTGGAGAAAATTACAAAAATTAAAGTAAATCACTTAAAAGTCCCTGGAAATTATCTTAAGGGCATAAAGCAAAAGGAGAAATATTCATTCAAGATAATCTACTAAATTTCATAAGAACAACAAGCATCCATGGCATGTCAGCCATGACCTGCTCCTTTAACTCCCATACCCTGGGCATATGCAGCTAGGAAGATAGGGGCCTCCCCTTCCTGAAGTGCACAGTCTGGTCTATGATTTCACCCCAAGAGTGGCATGTTGCCAGTAATATTTCTCATTCCCCCACCCCACCCCAACCTAGTGTTACAGAAGCTCTGTTCCTAGGAGGAATGGTCTAGGGGATGCAGCTCCCTTCCCAAGTCCTGCACCAGTTGTAGCCCACTGAAAGTACAGGGGCCCTGATCACCCTTGCCCAGCTCCATCATAGAGGTTCCCTTTGGGGAAGGGCAAGCTGAGAAGACCAGGGGCTGGCACTGGCCCCCCAAGCAGTGTCCTCCTATAGAACTGGAGTATAGCTCTGGTGCAGTGGCATGGGGGTTCTACCCAGGGGGTGAGGCAGACCCAAAGGATGAAGAGTTCGGAAGCTCTGCCTGAGGGGGCTGACTGTTTGGAACAGAGAGTAGAGAACTCCATGCGTAAGGGTGTTTTTGAGAACACTGGAGATCTTGGTAGACAGTAATTAAGAGGAGAATGATAGCTCCAAGAGACAAGCAAAACAGCAGTGCAGCCAGAAGTTTAATAGCGAGAACTGGGAAAAGAGCAGCCAGGAAAAGCCCTCCTGGGATCAGTCATCCCAGGATGGAAGACTTGCTGGCACAAGGGGCTTAAACACAACCCTTGACCAAACCGTGAACAACAGGTATTCTGATCCAGGGTGACTCCTAGGTTTAAAACTAAAATTACACTCACCCCTGACAAACTGGCAGATTATGGGCATGCCCAAGGCTGAGCCCTCTTGGGAACAATCAGAGAAAGAACCTCCAAGCTACAAGCCCTTGGCTGAACATGGGGCAATAAACACAAATTCCCTGAACTGTAATAGCAACCTTGAGGCCATGCACACAAAATGGTACAGATGAACGTATTTGCAGGGCAGGAATAGAAACGCAGATGTAGAGAACAGACGTGTGGACACAGTGGGGAAGGGGAGGGTGGGATGAATTGGGAGATTAGGTTTGACATAAATACACTACCATGTATAAAAGAGATAGCTAGTGGGAAACTGCTGGATAGCACAGGGAGCTCAGCTCTTTGCTCTGTGATGAACTAGATGGGTGGGCTTGGGGTGGAGGGAGGTCCAAGAGGGAGGGGATATATGTATACATATAGCTGATTCACTGCACTGTACAGCAGAAACTAAGACACCATTGTAAAGCAATTATACTGCAATAAAAAAAAATAGAGAGAGAGAGCAAAAATCTAACTGGCTAAGGGGGCTAAGTACAACCTTTGACCAATAAGTGGCTTATGCCAACACAGACCCAGGGATGATCCTTAGGTAGCCAGGCTAAAAGACAAAAACAAGGGGGAAAAAATGTAAGCATTGATAACAGGGGCTGCACACTAGGGGGGAAATAGATGTCACAGGATTAGTTCAGCCAAGTCACTAAATAAATAAACAACTGACAAAGCCAACAACAACCACCACCACTCCTGGGGAGTAAGGGAGGGAATCAGTATCTAGAGTTGCTATACTACCAAAATGTCCAGTTTCAAAAAAATTGTGAGACATGCAAAACAGTAGTAACGGGAACACCTAGCACCCAGATTTTGGTTTCTAATACCATTCTCTTTATGAGAGAAACAGGATTTTCTTAGAGAAATGACTGATTCTAGGACAGGGGCAAGAAATATACAAGATGAACCTGGAGCATCTTGCAATGACAGAAAATAAGGAAATGCTAAAAAATAAATTAATTAAAACCCTATGTTAATAGAGATATGTCAAAGGGATATAGGAGCCAACTGAAAGACCTCCCAACGGCCAAGGTTGGAACCATTTGAGCAAAATAAAGAAATAAAATAACACTGGATTATAGCCCACAGTATAAAATAAATATCCATGTGTCCACACTGACATAGAAAATGATTGAATAAATAAATAAATGGGGAGAAGAGAAAAATCTCCTGGCAGGAGAATTTCAAATAATTTATGTAGATATTCCATCCTTAATGAGGGAACCATAACTCCACACTCCTTAAGTGTAGACCGCTCACAGTAACTTCCTTCCAAAGAGTCAGTATGGACGATAGGGGTGGGTGAGAGTAACTTCACGGTGGAGAAACCTAAGAAACATCATCTCAGCCAAATGATCAAGGTCAGTTATCAACAATGATAAGTCATGCTGATAGTATGTATCCTTGATATGATATAAAATGAATATGGCACTTGACCTCTATGGTTCTCCTCTCCATACCCTATAATGCCAGTTTAATCATGAGAAACACACTAGACAAATTCCAGTAGAGGAGCATCCTACAATATACTTGACCAATGTTCTTCAAAACTATCAAGATCATCAAAAATAAGGAAAATCTGAGAGCTGTCACTGCCAAGAGGAACCTAAGGAGATACAAAAACCAAATATAACGTTGTATCATGGATGGGATCATAGAAGGAAAAAAAATTAAGTGAAAACTAAGGAAATCTGAGATATGTACCCAAAAGAATCAAAATCAGAGACTTAAATAGATATTTGTGCACCCATGTTTATAGCAGCATTACTCCCAATAGCTAAAATGTAGAAACAATCCAACTGGTCACCAATAGATGAATAAACACACTGTGGTATGTGCATACAATGGAATATTATTCAGTCTTATAAAGGAAGGAAATGGCATCGATGAACTTTGAAGACATGACGTTAAGTGAAATAAGCCAGACACAAAAGGACAAATATTGTATGATTCCCCTTATATGAGGTAGCTAGTTAGTCAAATTCATAGCAATAGAAAACAGAATGGTGGTTGTCAGAGGCTGAGCAGAGTGGAGGCTGGGGAGTTAGTGTTTAATAAGTACAGAGATTCAGTGTGGGAAGATGAAAAGATGGATGGTGGTGATGGGTGCACAACAATATGAAAGTACTAAATGCCACTGAACTGTACATTTTTAAATGGTTAAAATGGTTAACTTTTAAGTTATATATATATATTATCACAATTTTTTAAAAACTAAGACAATCTGAATGAACTATGGAATTTAATTAATATATCAGTACTGATTCTTTAATTGTGGCAAATGTACCATACTAATGTAAGAAGTTAATAATAGGGAAAATTGGGTGTGGCATATATAGGAACTCTTCTATCTTCTAAATTTTTCTATAAATCTGTAAGTATTCTAAAAAATAAAGTCCATTTTTTAAAAAAAGAAAGTAGTAAAGGAGACATAAAAGAAAAACAATGAGAAAAAAGACATGAGACACAGAGAACAAAAAAATCAGAATGTCAGATGTAAGTCCAACTATATCAATGATAACGTTAAATGTGAATGAACTAAACAATCTAATCAAAAGGAAGAGATTATCAGATTGGATTTAAAGAACAAAAACAAGATCCAACTTTCTGCTACTTATAGGAGACATACTTTATATCGAAAGATACAAATAAATTGAAAGTAAAAGGATGGAAGAAGATATATTATGCAAACAGAAACCATAAGAGAGCTAGAATGGCTATACTAATATCAAGCAAAATAAATAATGTGGTCACCCAGCTTGCTGCACCAGTTTTTGTGGTCCCTTGCAAGATGGACTCCCTTACCCAAAATTTGGTTCCAATGTCAAGACCAATGACACCACACCAAAGGGGTACGAAAAGGTTCATTACTTATATAAAGAGGCTATCTGAGGGCAGCAAGGCAGGCTTCCAAAGCTTGTCTGAAAATGTGCTGAGAGAGCAGGAAAAGGAGACTGGCTTGGGATTTTTTCGTTGTTGTAGCTAGGCAATGAGGCCAGGTTGAGGGTTCCCATACACTGCCACCATAGAAATACATTCACTTATGTTAAGGGAACTCCAGGTTACAAGACCGCAAGCAGTATCTCCAAAGAATCCAGGGAAGTGTCCAGAAGAGAAAGAGAAAACATTGAACATTTACTAAGTCCTGCCTTGAACTTCAACACTTGAGGAGTCAGAAAGCAAGTTTAGAAATATGGGGAAGTAAGAGTAGAAAGGAAGCAGAAAGATGAGCACACTCCCTTCTCTGACTGCTGGCTGTCAGTCAAAAATAAAACAGGATAATGAGATGGAGAATGACTGTGAGGAGTTCTGACTTGGGAGATTAAGGCGCTGGCACCTAAGTGACAAGAAGGAGAAAGTCAAGAGAGAATCTGAAGACAGACTATGCCAGGCAAAAGGAACACACCTAGTTCCTTGCTGAGCCCATAGCCAGTGCTCCATCAGTATAAATCCTAATGCTGCGTCTCATGGGATGACTTACAAAAATCATTGTTAGCTAAACAGATTCTCTCCCAGTAGCCTGGAGTTTTAGAAAAATGTAACTTAAAGTCATCAAACACTTCACCTATGTATGTATATACCACTCATATGCCAAGATTCAGCCCACTGGTATATCAGGTAAAAATCTCTGCTGGTCCCCACACATGTGATTATAATTTCTCTTCCATCTTGTATGTCATTGGTATTGTATAACTTCAACATGTGATTTGATAAGGGAATTTTGCTAACGTTCTGTTCCTCTTTCTTTCTAGGAATAATGTTTTAATTAACTTTGTTCTTCAAGCTTCTTAGCAAAAGTATGACCCGTAACATTTTTCCTGAAAGAAAGGAAATGTGAACTATGTCATTCTCTTCTTTGCCTTTAGAAACAAAATCGCTTGATTTGTATCAGGAATTATTTTGCAGCAGTTCTGGAAAAACTCAACTGGTTTACCAGAGAGGACAGGGGGGATAAGGGGATGCAAACAGAAGTAATAATATCAGTTGTTTTTATTATAATAATGAATATTTATTGAGCACTTGCTTTATGCCAGGCATCATGCTAAATGTCTACATGACTTACTTAATCAGACAACAACACTGCAGGGTAGACATTATTATTTAAATTTTCCAAATGAGGAAACTGAGGCTTAGAAAGTGTAACTGTCTATTGTCACATGGCTCTAGAAACTGAACTCAAGCACTCTAACTCCATATTTGCACAGCAAAAACCTGACCGTCCCATGACAATACCATGCTGCTTAGATGGGAGTGGGGTGGAATTAAGGAGAAAGTTGAAGAAATTGAAGGAAAACTGGGCAACATAAGCAAGGAAAGAAGAGTTTTAAGAAGAGGGATTTTAAGAAGTTGTCAGTAGTGTTTCAAGACCCTGAGAGTGGGGTCCTTCTTCAGTTTTGCACCCCAGGCACTTTCTGAGAGCTTCATGCTAGTCCTAGCTCTGGGAGGCAAGAGCAGTGGTAGGAGACGGAAACAGACAGGAATAGGGGGAGGATCCTGTAGGGCCTTGCAGCTTCTACTGAGAACTTCGTTACTCAGAGCGAGATGGCAGTCATCGGAGAGTGAGGAGGAGAGAAACAGCATAGCCTAATTTAAGCATTTAAACTCTTTGGCTGCAGGGTGATAACAGGGTGTAGAAGGGTGAGGGCAGGAGCTAGGGGAACTGGTCCCCTTCTTAAGTGTAAGAAACCATTGCCATAATGCAGGCAAAAAGTGATCCTAACGTGGACCAGGTGGCAATGGGATGGTGAGAAGTAGTTGAATTCTAGATAGATTTTGAAAGTAGAGCTGTTGGATCAGATGTGCAATGTGAGAGAGAGGAGTCAAAGATCACATGGAAGATTTTACCCTAAGCAACTACCACAGAAAGCCGAATAATCAGAGGCCTAACACAAAGTCTACTGGATTTGGAGTTTATGAGATGCTAAATGATCTTGGTGAGAGCATTTCATGGGGAGCGGTGGGGTTGGAAGTAAGGTCGAGCTAAGCTAAGTAATAAATGAAACATAAGGAAGTAGAAGGAATAAGTATAAGCTACTCTTATGACTGTATATGGAAAGGAGACTTACGATAGCTAGGACACCCTGGGTCAAGGGAAAGTCATATATATATTTTTTAAGATGGGGAAAAATTGAGCATATTTATGTGCTGAGAACAAGAAACCAATAGAAAAAGAGTGATTGAAAGCACCTAGTAGAGAGAAGAGTGATTAATTGAGCCCCCTGAAGAGATGGGGGGTGGAAGTGACTGCAACCCAGAACATGTAGAGGGGCTAGGTCTGAACAAAGGGGGACTTGGGAGGGAAGGAGGGGTGTGCATGTCACTGTTTCTACATGAGAGAAGAAAGAAGTTGAGAGAGTTCTTGCTGGATCGGATGTACATTTTCTGTGAATTAGGAGGTAATGTCATGAGCCGGGTTGTTCAGAATGAGAACAGTGAAAAATTTAAATATTTTCTTGGGGAAAGGAGGCACAGAATTATGGGTGCAGTGAGGACCCAGCAAAAGCTAGAGATTGTAAATATGTAGCAGAGCCAACTCACGTGGTTGTATGAAACAGACTTACATAACAGTAAACAGTTTCTGCAATAAAATTTCCATCCACAGACACAGTGGACAGCATCCAGTTTCTTAAAAATTAATAAAACATGATCTACAAGCCCAAAGCCACAGTTTCAACTATTCAACAAAGAATAGTGCCCAAACTTTCCTACTCAAGTTATGCATAGTCTACACCGAAGCCTAGTGCTAAAATAGGTTTAGGTCAACGTCAGATTTATTTCATTAAAGAACCCCACACCCCCTGCCTCTTTCACACAGTTTTTAAGAATATATCCACTTCAGTTTTCAGTCTTGCTTGTCCATTTCAACATCCAATTTCTCTGATAGTAACAGATATCACACAGTTATGAAACTTTTAACTTTCACCTTTTTTTGTTTTTTCAAATGGACAGAATACTATTTGGTCTTTACCTAAAACATAAATCTTAAAATTAAACTATTTCATTCTAGGAACTTTTCTAGTATACTTTTAAGATTTCATCAAGTCTTTCTACTTAAGAAAGAGAGATAATTAAGTGTAGGTGAAAACTGCCTTATCATTGCAGTAGTTGTATCATTATTTTTTTTCCATTGGGCAATGTGCTGAGCAACTTGCACATTAAGCCTTCTATTAAAGTTATATTAATATCATAAATATGCAAAAACGAAACCACTCTGAAAGTTCAAAATCATAGCAATAACCTTTCCCTCATATAAAACCTTTTATCTGAAGACGTCCATACACTTCCCCAAAAAGCCTGAGTACCCTGCCCAACCACTTTTGCAAGAAGCCAATTAAAATGCCAGCCTCACTTTATTCACTGACTCAAAATGCTAGTAAGGATCACAAAGGAAACGCTCAATAAAATCATGATTTTAATTCTTAATGTTTCCTATGGCAGCATTTATAATCTTTAAGAGGACCAGACCTCTAGTCTGTATGAAATCCCAAGTGGCTGCCTCCTTCTTGGCTTTATTCTTTAGCCATAGCTGATAGAGTGTGATGGGGGTGGGTAGCTGAGGCAAACTCTCACATGTGACTGGAGAAATACCCACATCTCTCACACAGAGACACATATGCACCCTGATGCAATCATGGCTAGAAATGAATCAGGGCCCTTGAGGCAAGAGCCCAAGACTAATGCTCTCTGAGGAGTCCATGGGCCGCCTGGTGAACTGGCTACATCAGGGCCATTACTGAACAAAGCACAGGTGAGCAATGAGCAAAAAAGGGAAAAGGAGGGGTTGAGGCCTTGGGTTCCAGGGTTTGGAACATGTTTTCTTGAGATTATTCCCAGGTAATTATAGGGCACCAAAAAGGGAAATTGAGCTTTGGCCTGATTCACACATGCAAACTCACTGTGAGATCAAGGGTGACTTCCTTTACTTCCCTGGGCCTCAGTTTCCTCATCTTTAAAAATGAGGAAATTATACAACTACATCAGGAAGACTCCTTCTTCTTCTAGCACCCTATGAAATACTCAGAGTCATTATTTCCTGTTCCCTCAAGAGAAACAGAATGTCATTGAAAAGAGTGGAGGGAATTGTTCTTCCGAAAAGTATTTCAGATTCTTGAAGAAGTATGACAAGTTCTCTGGCATGTTTCAGCCCTACTTCTTCCATCTGAAACGACAAACAGTGGAGAGGAAAAGCATCTCTCTCTTCATCCTTAAGTCCTATAAATGTCCGTGAAAGGCATTTTACCAACACGTGTACACTTCTGTGGACGGAATCAATAGGAGCATTTCTGACCACCGCCAGTCTCCTGGAAATGCATAGTGTGGAGTATCTCTTACCACAATGGTTAATTCTGCCCAGTCACCACCTTCTGAGACATTATTCCTTAAAGTGCCATTTTCCTAGAATCGCATCCCAGGGAGCCATTTATTAAAGAAGTAACAAAAATCCATAAATATGTCAGCCTCGTTTTTCACCTGAAGGAAAAGTGAAAAAGAAAGATAACTTTCCCCAGCCTAGGTCAAGCCAAATTTAGGACTTTAAAATAACAATAAGAACATTTGGGGGAGGGGAGCCAAAGAAGGACCCTTGAGAGACAGCAACAGACGCTCACACCCAGGCAGTGGCTACAGTACAGACCAGGTCCCCAGGTCTCTATTTTGCTTCGGAGAAAGTGGGAGTAGGAGAGGGGTTGTCCTAGATTTTTCATTTGAATTGATGTCCCTGGAAACCATGTTTCTTCAACTATGGAGTGTGTCTAAGGTCTTAATTACTCTCTCCAAATGGGAGAACAAAGGTCCTGGATAAGCTGTTCACCCTAAAGAATTGAGGAAGAAATGAAATTAGTAAATCATTTTAGTGTAACAGTCACTATAATTCTTGTCACCAATTCCAACGTGTGGAGGTTTTTCCCACACCAATCAGTAATTCTCTGACACCAGCTGGTCATCCTACAATTCAACTCAATTCTGACCCTATGTACTGGGAGACAGTGTCACATCTCACAGGTTAACGGCTCAGTCCTACAAGTCTGCCCCCCATCCCCCAACTTCAGACACCAATCAGAAGTCCAAGTTGTCACCTGTGCTTCTGACTGACATGCTCTAGATTGGAGGTTCCAGTAACCTCCTCCTTGGGTCTGATGAATTTGTTAGAGTGGCTCACAGAGCTCAGAGGAACATTTTACTTACTTCGATTATCAGTTTATTATAAAAGGATATAATGCAGGAGCAGCCAGATGGAAGAGACGCAGAGGGCAAGGTATGGGGAAAGGGTGTGGAGCCTCCATGACTTCTCCCAGCCACCACCCTCCCTGAATCTCCATGGGTTCACCAACCCAGAGGCTCTCTGAACCCCGACTACCCCTCGTTACACAGACATGATTGATTAAATCGTTAGCCACTGGTGATTGAACTCCATCTCTAGTCCCTCTCGCCTCTGTGGAGGTGGGGAGTAGGGGGTGGGGGGACTGAAAGCTCTAACCCTCTGATCACACAGCTGATTCCACTGGCAACCAGCCCCCATCCTTAGGTGTGGTTCAAAAGTCACCTCACTAATATAACAAAAGGCACCTTTATCATTCTCATTGATTAGAAAATTCTAAGGGTTTTAGGAGCTCTGTGCAAGAAACTGGGAGGAAGAACAAATATATATTTCTTATTATAAATCACAGTATCTCACACACACACACACACACACACACACACATGCTTGTCTTCTCTTTCTCTCTCTCTCTCTCTCCTTTCCCATCCCATCTTAGTCTCTCAGGGTATCTCTCTGGCACATTGACTAAGAACCAGACTCTGGTTACCAATAGATATGGGCCTAAGTTTCAGCCTTGCCATGACTTTTTCAAAAAATCTTGAATGACTAATTAAACTTCTCCAGTACTGCTTCCTTATCTGTGAAATACTAAAAACTGTTAGGTTGTAGCAATTGAGAAAATACATGTAAGTACTTACCACCATACTAGACACATGTCACATTTTATGTATGGTAAGCATTATTATCTCACAGATCACATAGTTATGGATATTTCAGATTTTCAATGTTCTGGTTATAGTGAGACTGATTTCAGGCCACGCTGCAGGCCAGCTGGGATTAAACCTTCCACCACAGGGCATTTGCTGGGCCATAAGCAGATCAATCCTTTGTCCCTTCATTAGTATGAAACCAAGAAATGGGTGGAACTACAACAATGCCCTGTGCATCCAGAGCTTTTTCAGTTTTTCTCATGCAGCCTCTTCAACAAAGGTCCTTGCGTTATTGTTTACATATGTGTCACACACACAGACGCGCGTGCGCGCGCACACACACACACACACACACACTAACACAGCGACTTTTATGCTGTTGAGATGGGAGAAGCCAAATAAACATTTTTTTCCTTTGTTTCTTGACAATTTAACAAGCCTGAGGAAAAAGATGTGGCACTAAAGAGGGACAAAAAAATGGAGAGACAGGACCAGGAGTGGAGGAGGGGAAAAAGTATTGGGAAGAGAATGTGCAGAAAGAATTTTTTTTTTTTTGGCCCCAGAGTTCCTGCTAAAAGTAGCTAGGAAGCCCCACCACCCGGGGTGTGTGACCTCCTGGTAACTTCCCCGGGGAGTCACCCCTCAGAGAACTTTTACCGAATCAGAATCAGGAGGAAGCTGAGCTAGGTAAATTCCCAAACAGAGGGGGCTGGCTGGGTGATGACCTAAAGACAGACTGGGACAAGTTTCTAGGCGGGTTTCCCCTTCCTGCTCTGACAGCTCAGCCAAGAAGAGGGGGATGCCGTGGCCAGGGATTCTTGCTGGTATTTTCCGTTGTCGCTCAGCTTCCTGGGTTTGACATGAAGGAATCTGAGGCTTTCTGTGACCACTCTTATTGTCTGGGATCCTTTCCTCAAGAGGCGTTCATGAATTTGTCAGGACTGCCAGGAAAGAGTGTGAGTCACGGCTTCTAAGCAGACAATATTCGGCTTTAGAAATTCCCAGAGATATGACTTGTTTATAGGAAAGGAAACAGAGCTATTCTGAGCTGCCAGGGGAAGAGGAAAGCGCTGATCATTTTTTCAAACGCTGTGTTGAAAGGTCATACAAGCGGCCAGAGTGCCAGCAAGAACCTGGTATAGACACTGATGCTAGTAGTTTATTTGTCTACGTTTTGGAGGATATTTTTAGGCTTGGCATTTAAAATGCAAGGCTCATGGCATTGAAATTCTACTCTCAGTCTTAAGCCCAGAGGCCTGAGCTGGCCAAGTATGAGCTAGTGCGGGGGTTGGGGGGATGCAGTTGAGGGAGCTGTTGGCCTGGCTGAGGGAGCGGGGCCTGCACCTTTGGCTGGAAAGAGAGGCACACACACAAAGGCACCATCTTGGACAACCTTTGAACTTCACATTTCATGAGCAGGCCACTGATTTTCATTCCCATTGTAGGGAAAGCAAAATTTCCTCTATCCTCCTGCGATCTCCAGCTGGGACTGACAAAAGATAGATTAACAGGAGAAAAGTATACACATTTTATTTACATGTAAATGGGGATCCTCACAAGAAAAATGAAGACCCAAAGAAGGGACTAGACCTATGTGCGTCTATACTAGGTTGAACAAAGAGTAGCAGTCGTGGAAAAGTAGCTAAAACATAAGGGGTGAACAAAAGGAGGATGAACTACTCTAACAAGGTCCGTTGTACAAATTTTTCTCAGCTTCGACTCCCCATCTCTGGTGATAAGAATGTTTCTTTCTCCTGGTACAGGGAGGGCACCTTTCACATGGGAATGTTATTTGCTGCTTTTAGGAAGAAAAAGGAACGTCAGAGTGCCCTTATTGCCTCTGCTGTTTTTCAAGCGCCTTTAACGCAAAGTACTTAACGTGCCAAAGCATCATGTATTGAGGTGGCATGTCCTCAACTTCTCCACTGTATTCCATGGTGCCCCCTCTAATGTGTTCTCTTCATAGTGTTAACAACTGTGATGTCAGCTGTCATTATCTTTAAAAACTGTCCAAAGCTACCAACTTTAGAGAATGTGCCCAAGGAGAGAAACTCAGGGGGATTCTCTCCCGTAACACGTGCTTCTGCATTGGCCCACTTTCTTGTGTATTGAGTTTGGTCCTGATATGTTCAAACTCATAAAGGCACCATTTGCACATTTGTCCTTGTTAGCAGAGCCAGTCACCTGATCACAGAGATTGATTTCCAAGGAAAAAAAGAATCCACTGAGTATTCACTGATTCAACAATAATTAACCTATGTGATCATTTCGTAGACACCACATTTGATAAAATCAACACATTCCCCTAATTATGAAGTAAACAGTCAAATAGAACTAGGATGCCCCTTAAATGTGATAAAGGTGCTCTTGGCTTAAAATAAATAAAGAGTATATTTAATTCGTAAACATTGGAAATATTCAAAATCAGAAACAAACACAAAGATGTCCTTTAATATTATTATCACTTTAGATTCTCTGGCTAAGGCAATAAGTCATGAAACAAAAAGAATCAATTTTGTGAACTAAGATACTAAAGTACTTGAAAATCACATAAGCACATATCTGGAAAAACCAAATGAATTAGCTACAAGCTTTCTTAATTAATAAAGAGTTATAAAGTGGCTTGGAATAAGATAACTACCTAAAAAGCAATAGTACTCCTATATACTGACAATAACTAAATAGACCATATAATGGAAAAGAAAAGCTATTCAAAGAGCAACAAATATAAAAGACCTACCAACTCAATGAGAAATGTATTAAAACTTTTAAAACCTTGATTGAGAGATACAACTTTAATAATTAATAAGAAGAATTACATTTTTATTAGGTGGAAAAATTCAACATAAAGATGTCAAGGCTTCTCAAACTTATTAAAATAATTCTATCCAAAAATACAACAGGACTTTTCTGGGAAGTCATTAGAATTAGTGTGGACTAATTGCCAAGCTTGGTGCTTATCTTATAACAAGGGCCCAAAACTCTAAAGAGGAAAAGTTAGCAAAATATATTCTTAGGCATCAATCTTGTCAGATATCAGAACATAGGTGTAAAACATCAGTAATTAAAACTGTGAGTTTGATATAAATGTAAAAATATAAACCAAAGGAAAGTGATCAAACACCCTGGAACAGATCCTGTTACACTTAATGTCACATTTATAGATGGCTCTGTAATTTACAAAGCTTTCTACTTGCATTATCTTTTATGCTTCAAAACCATGCAGTGAAACAATTATTATGCCTATTTTCTTTATGAAGCAACTGATACTCAGAAATTAGGAGACTTGCCCAACATAATAAAATGAAGATGAATGTGGACTTAAGCCCAGATTTTCTGAGCTCCCAAAGCACGCCTCCTTTTACTATGTTGTTCTCACAAAATAATGGAGAATGGACTTTTTTTTTTAGTGATATTGAAATTTAGAGAAAAAAAATATTTAGACTTGCCCCTTACACCATATGCCCCTGCTAAAGATAAACAAACAACAACCTGCAGTTGTTTGAAGACTTCAATACTAAAAATCAAATTATAGAAACCTTGGCAAAAAAAATAGAGACATGAGCCTGAACCAGCATCTGAGGTGTCTCCTCACTGAGCCCACTCAGAAGCAGGGAGCTGCAATGCTTCTATTCTCTCCTGTTTTCTAGGACTGTCAACCGCTACCTACTCCAGATGAATTTCCTATTGTTACAAAGATGTAGAAGTCCCCAAAGTAAAGTTGAAACTCTCCAGGAAATAACAGTTCAAAGGCAGTGTAGTCAATCGTAGTCAATCCGTTTCCAGGGAGGAAGAGGATGATCAGAGAGTGACCAATGAGGAGCACTTATTTAAGAGTAAGAACCAACATAAAGGGCTTCCCTGGTGGCACAGTGGTTGAGAATCTGCCTGCTAATGCAGGGGACACGGGTTCGAGCCCTGGTCTGGGAAGATCCCACATGCCGCGGAGCAACTGGGCCCGTGAGCCACAACTACTGAGCCTGCGCGTCTGGAGCCTGTGCCCCGCAACGGGAGGGGCCGCGATAGTGAAAGGCCCGCGCACCGCGATGAAGAGTGGCCCCCGCACCACGATGAGGAGTGGCCCCCGCTTGCCGCAACTAGAGAAAGCCCTCGCACGAAACGAAGACCCAACACAGCCAAAAATAAATAAATAAAGTAGTTATTAAAAAAAAGAAAAGAACCAACATAAAAAACAAAAAGGAATAGGCAACTAATATACAGTGAGTGCCTATTATGTGTGGCAACTACTCAACTGATATTGTAACAAGAGTAGCCATAGACAATAAGCATATAAGAGCCTTAAATGAATGGGCATGACTGTGTTCCGATAAAACTTTATTTCCGTAAATAGGTAGCAAGCAGACTGTACGTTGACAACTCCCATGTCAGACCATTTAAAATTAGTTAGCCCATTAAATTATCATAAATAATGATAATTTCTTATCATTTAGATAAGAAATAAGAAGCCAAAAGAATTTACTTAACTTGACCACTTGACAGAAGACAGACACTGGGTATTCTCTTTAGTGAGTGGGCAGAGCTAAAAGCGGAACTCAGGTCTTGTGACTTGAAACCTGGAAAGTGTGTAGTCTTCTCGTTGGACAGCCTCCTATGACTTGGGGGTGTTCACTGGATTTTGTAGATGGGCAATATCAGGAGGTGGAAGAGAAGCCCATACAGGCTGAGTTTAATTAAAGAAACATCTGTTGCACTGAACCAGGATGGGATTTTGTGGATGCTACATGTTGTGATCACTTCAGGAGACAGGAAGCTACGGACTTTCTCATTCACCTCATACACCCCCTCCCCCATCCCAGACATTCAATCTGCTCCTCCGAATACAAAGATTTCTATGGAGTTGTGGAGAGAGGTGTGTGCTTGTCATGTGTGTGAGAGGTGCAGGCAGATTGGCGGTTGTTTACGGAAACCAGGAAATCCCGAAAACTAAAGTGATCTAGAACAATTCATTTTACTCCTCTGAATCCAAGTTTCTCTTTCTGTAGAATGGAAATGTCTTTCCTCAACCTTTTTTTTTTTTCAGGATGTCAGAATAATAAAACAGAAAAAAACTCTATGTAAAGTTCATTGGTACCTCAGGGAAATGTGCTATGAAATGACACAGTCTTATTGTCACCTGATATCTCATGACTTCAGCTGGCTCCACTTCTTTGCATTTCCCTTTCGGCAGGGAACTTTGCCATCTTTACATTAACACATCTCTGTTGAGGGACCAGCACTATTAAGCTGGTGCTTTTGACAACTACATCGACAAGAGACCAGGATATATGACATGTAAAGGTGAAAGGACAGTGACTGAGGGGAGAAAATGAGCTTTTAAACAAGCCTGACACCATCCAGCTAGTTTTCATATTGCCTCCTGTGAAAAATCTTGACATATTGGTACATTGCTATGAGTTATTTCTTCATATAACTGGCTATAGTGGCCTAACATTATTTGATCTTGTAAAGTGTTATCTGGGACTACAAACTTATTTTATTTTAAGCTCAATGACATTTCATCAGGAGTTAACACAGCATGAGTAGCTAAAACTCACTTTGGTATAGTACATGAGGCCCCCAGGATTTTGCTGCTTTATTTTTGTTTGAACAGAAAGCTCTCTGACTTTCTCTACTTCTGATAGTTTCTGCTTTTATACAGCTTTATGTGTTTTCAGCCATAATTTTTAGTCCATTATTATATATTATTTATTTCACCACAAGATTTATTTATTATCTGTAATAGTGAAAACTAACTCACTTCTTTTTTTTTTTTTAATTTTTATCTATTTATTGATTTATTTTTAAGGCTGTGTTGGGTCTTCGTTTCTGTGCGAGGGCTTTCTCTAGTTGCTGCAAGTGGGGGCCACTCTTCATCACAGTGCGTGGGCCTCACGTTATCACGGCCTGTCTTGTTGCGGAGCACAGGTTCCAGACGCGCAGGCTCAGTAATTGTGGCTCACGGGACCAGTTGCTCCGGGGCATGTGGGATCTTCCCAGACCAGGGCTCGAACCCGTGTCCCCTGCATTGGCAGGCAGATTCTCAACCACTGCGCTACCAGGGAAGCCCCCTAACTCACTTCTTTTGCCCATGTTAGCTACATCTAAAAAGGGAAGACATTTATTTCCTGATCATACTTAGAGGGGTAGAATGAAAAGGAGACAGAGACAGTCATTAAGGATTCTCTGGGATGCTTCCATCCTGACAAACCTCTTGTTCTGGGCAAGGAGAACAGGACTTAAACACAGGCAAGGTTCACATTGAACCCTCAGAGAATTCTTCCAATTTGAGACTAAGACCCTCATAGGTACCTGGATTGTTATAATGCTTTCTGGAAACTCAGAAACTATCGGTCCTAATCTCTATTCAGCTACCAACTCTCTGGTCTTTTCTATTTAAAGTTAAGAAATTGTTTATTTTCTAGTTGTAGTTTAATTTTGTTTTGTTTTAAGCTCTCTTACTTGATTTCTGTCCAATCAATAAGGTTGGCCATACATTTAATCTGCTCTGTCATCGAGACAGCTGAAAAACCAGCTGATTTTCCAACCTACTATGCATAAATTCAGCCTGTATGAAAACTCAGCCTACTTTTTTACCAGCTCTGTGACAGCTTTCTCATCTGTAATATGAGAAAACAGCCACCTAGGTCAAAGAGTCACTGGAAGAATTATATAACAAACAAGACTACACTGTATTTGGTGATTGACAATATATATTTTCTTAATAAAACAATAACAACATATGCCTCCAAGAAGATAAACAGTAGATTTCTTGGGTGCTCTGTCCATTGCAGCACTTTGCTCATGCTTAACAAGAATTCGTCAATCAGGGTGATCATATTAATTGATAAGGATGTGTTGAATTTTGCATCTGTACTGATTATAATTTAGCCCTCCCTTTAGGAAAACTTTTTATGGATGTATAACATACATACAGAAAAGAAGGATTTCACAAAATGAACACAGGTGTATAACCAACACTTGGATGAAGAAACAGAATATTTCCAGCATCCCAGAAATGCCCCCTGTGTACCCCATCCCATGCACTGGAAAACTCTAAAGAAAACCACTAGCCTGACTCCTAACAGTGTAGGTTAGTTGTCTGATTTATAATTTTTTATACATGGAATTTTATATATGGAATTATTAGTACAAGCCTTTCTGCAGCTTACTTAAGCTTACAACATAAAGAAGGTCTGAGCCCTAAAGAAGTTTGTCTTTAGGCTGACCTGAGGAAAGACAGCTGGAGGAGGAGGGTGAGAAGTACAGGAAACATATAATTTGTCATCCAAACTGGGACACCTTTGAGAGTGAAAGGAGGTGCTATACATAATGATGCTGGGACAAAAGGCATAAACAGTGACTGTCCCCAGCAAACCAGGACATGTAGTCTCCCTGGTGAGAAGGGATGGTAGAAGGCAGCAGGGACATACTGGCAGGCAAAATCTATCTTAAAGATCATAAAATAGAATCCACTCACAGTGCCTGAGATGTATGCGAGATTGGAGGTTAGAGAACAGAGTCCCATAGAGCATGGTCACTGGTAAAACTCAGGTCAATAAATATTTACTGTGTCCCAGGTAGGTGCAAGGCACCACAACGGCACAAAGACAGCTCAGGCACTGCCCACAGTAAGCTCACAGTCTAATAATGGCAATAAGACAAGTTCACAAATAGGTAAACTGCCAATGGAAATATAAAAAGCACTGAGTTCCAAGGACATATACAAAGTGACACACGGATTCCAAGGAATGAGAGATCATGTCCATTGGGAGACAAGAAAAAGCATCATGGCAGAGGTAGCAGTTAAGATGAATCTAAGAGTCTAATCCAGTGGTTCTCAACCTTGACTGCACATTAGAATCACCTGGGGAGCTTTTCAAACTCCTGATACCCAGGCAGTACCCCAGAACAATCAAATCAGAATCTCTGGGAATGGGACCCGGGCATAAGTATTTTAAAAGCTCTCCTTGGTAATTCTAGTGAAGAGTCAAGTTTGAGAACCACTATTGTAGAAAGATGAATAGGCATTAGCTGGCAGGAAAGGAATATACTAACTAACATCTGTTCTCTCCATTTTTGGTAGGCACGCAGAGAAGAATCATCCATTGGGAATTAAATATGGAAGAAAAGCAGCAGGGCAAAAATAATTTAACCCCCTCCAGGAAAAAAATTAATTAATTATGAAACCATTTACTAAGGCCAATAACAGGGCTGGATGGGGAAATAATGCACTGAACATCAAGGGAACTCAGAGTGGTAATAAATCCAGCATAAATCGTACAAGCCATCTGATAACTTCTGTTCCTCACATTAGCATCCCATTAAGCCGCTATTAGTGAGAGCAAGGAAACTGAATGAAACCAGCTTCCTGGGTTAGCATTAGCAGCTGGGAGAGAGTTAACAAGCTACAGTCTTTCACCGGCACCTTTAAGGACCTGAGCTCCATTTGTAAAGGATGCTTAGAGGCCCCAACCTTGACCTATCACGCTCATGCTGCGGGAGTTTGGAGGGGGGGGGGGCCTAGAATTAATCACAGCGGGGACACAATTTACCGATCAATACCAGCCAATTAGAAAGCTCCCTGCTGTGGAGAGTTCCCTTGGAATGCCAGATGACCTCTGCCCTTGACTTTTTATGGGGGCAGATGTTTCTTTAGCACAGCTACTGATAAGGGTGGTATTAGGGGGTGTGTCGCTCATTTCACATCATGCCAACCCCGCCAGGGCAACCTGAGGCTGAAATTTCTTAGGACTTATGTATGAGCCACCTGCCCGTGGAGGCTAAAGGAAGACAGGGATGAAAATTATATCAGTAATTAATTCACAGCCAATGTGTCTCCTTTTTCTGTGAACTCACCCGTGACCTTCAAGAAGCCATTGAGAACAACAGAAAGTAGGAAACTAAATCTTTTTGGTGAATTCACTCTGGTGTCGCTCTCCTGTTCTACCGCTTCTGTTATCCGCCAGGAGAGAGGAGATTCTGAGGCCTGAAGCACAGCCAGAGGTGGCCAGATTTTTATCACATCAGTTTTGCCAATCATAGAACCACCTAGTGGAAAAAATCCTGGTAGCTACCATTGTGTTCTATGATCTGGCCCAGGGACCCAAGAGCTTAAGCATGGGCCCCAGGACCTCCCATCCTCCCTGTATCTATCTGATAGCTGTTTGTCATTATTGTTTATGGAGTTGGGCCAATATTTTTCTATCAATTTTCTGAGATCTTTGTCACAGAGGTAATATGCCCCAGGACACAAAAGTTTAGAAGAAAACTAGATAATTTTGATAAGTGTTCTGAAGTTTATCATTTATTTTTCTGTCATTTACTTTTTAATTTTTATTTCAGGAGGACAATCTATTATTTACAGCTTTTCGTGACGACTCTAGGGCTTCAGGCATTTGACCCCAATCTCCCTAATTTGTTTCATCCCCTCTTGAAGGACTGCAAACATGATTTCTTCAGATGCCCACTTAAGGAAAACTTCTCAACTCTTCTCCTCCTAAGTAATTCTCTGCCCCCTGTCCCTAGAGAATCATGGTTTTAAAATGAAAGATAAAACAAAGTTTTGAGCTGACTTTGGTAAGTACAAGGCCTGGGGTAAATCATACTGTGAATCCCTCCCCTGCCCTTACCCCAAGCCATAAATCTTTTTATTTAAGTCAAACTTGATATAAACGACTATCAAAAATATCCTTGAAGGGAAAAAAACAATCTTTTGGAAGGTCAACCTAGGAGTTGTGAGTGGCTATGTTAGGGACAGCATCATAGATTTTGCCTTGGAAACGTAAAAGGAGAAGGAAAGTTTTGTGAGCTGAAGATACATATATACATATAAGGCCCAAGAATATTGAAACATTTAAATGCACCACCTGGCAGGAGCCACCCTCTTTCTGTCTTAGTCCTTCTCATCCCCTAAATCCCTAAGTGACTAACTCACTAAGCCCTTCCCCGAATATGCAACAGTCGCCCCATGTCACCTGACCTAAAGGATGACTCTGCATACGTTCTTCACTTCTATAAAAGGGGACCTTGTCACCTTCCTGTCTCATCTAAAAGCTTTGCAACCCTCTGCTGTGTTGTACTCTTGCCAAAAATGTTTGGCCTGATTCTTATCATGAGAGAAAAACTCAGACAAGTCCAAATCGAGGGACATAGATGCTTGTGTGTGTGCAGGCACAAAACTGGCAAAATGTTCAAACAATCACTGGGCCTGGTAAATATTACCAGGCTTATATTACTTTTTCAATTTTTCTGTAGGTTCAACATTTTTTCAAAAACCCAAGGTGTACCGTGTACTGACACAGTGTTCAATCTGCTGCATGTAGCACTCCATGAATTAACTATGAGAGTCAAAAAAAATTTTTTTACACTAATATTTGGCACAGGAAGTGAAACAGATTGTTAAACCAATTTTTAACAAAATTGGAGGATCTTTATGAAAAACTAAATTCCCTTTATCAGGAAGCAATCCCTCAAAGGAAAATAATACCATGTCCAAGGGACCAACTTCCTCATGAAGAGCATTTAGAGAAAGTTCTTCCTTCCATGACGACAAATCTTGTTTAAATTACCTCATCGAAAGATGAAGAGTTCTCAATTAACTAACTCAAAGCACTCAGATTAACAAAATGGCAAATTTTCAGGAGAAAGCCACTGCACCACATATGGGAGGACCTCAGAAGTGATTTTATTAACTACATTAACTGGCAAATAGGTTTTCTGCAATGTGAATGACACCAAAAATGGATGATCAATTTATTTTTGTCTAAGAAATGTTAGACTAAATTATATTTTAAATTTCTTGATTTAAGATTGCCAGTTATGTATATTTACTTGTATAGATTACATACACACAAAAATATATATGTGGCATGATACATGGCATGCTTCTAAGTGCAATTTATTAGACTTACTTACCACATTGTTTACCAGTTTTGTGCCCAAAGAAGGACATTAGTCAACTTATAATTTTTTTTTTAAAGAATCAATTTTATTTATTTATTTATTTTTGGTTGGGTTGGGTCTTCATTGCCGCACACGGGCTTTCTCTAGTTGCAGCAAGTGGGAGCTACTCTTCCTTCCAGTGCGTGGGCTTCTCATTGCGGTGGCTTCTCTCATTGCAGAGCACAGGCTCTAGGCGCGCAGGCTTCAGTAGTTGTGACACACAGGCTCAGTAGTTGTGGCTCATGGGCTCTAGAGTGCAGGCTCAGTAGTTGTGGCACATGGGCTTAGTTGCTCCACGGCATGTGGGATCTTCCCAGACCAGGGATTGAACCCGTGTTTCCTGCATTGGCAGGTGGATTCTTAACCACTGTGCCACCAGGGAAGTCCTATAATTTTTTTTGAAGAGGTATATTTGATCAACAAAAATAACAGATAAGCTTGATAAATTTTCATATTCTAATTCAAATTTATCTAGGCAGTTACATATATTTATTTACATTTTTATGCTATATATTCTATATTTTGTTATGTATTTATATTTATTTTAGTTATTTTTATTTTTACGTAAAATTGCCTAATAGGGCTTCCCTGGTGGCGCAGTGGTTGAAAATCTGCCTGCTAATGCAGGGGACATGGGTTCGAGCCCTGGTCTGGGAAGATCCCACATGCCGCAGAGCAACTAGGCCCGTGAGCCACAACTACTGAGCCTGCGCGTCTGGAGCCTGTGCTCCACAACAAGAGAGGCCACGATAGTGAGAGGTCCGCGCACCGCGATGAAGAGTGGCCCCCGCTTGCCGCAACTAGAGAAAGCCCTCGCACAGAAACGAAGACCCAACACAGTCAAAAATAAATAAATTAATTAATTAATTTTAAAAAAATTGCCTAATACCCATATCTTAAGAGAGCATTAAAAAGTATAAGAAAGAAAAGATAAACAAAGGGTAGGACCATCACAAACTGTGTATCTATAAAAAGAAAATAAGCAGGACATTGTATTTCTGACGTGATTAACAGGCTAATAATCTGCATTCAGAAGCATTAGTTCACGTAGCACACACTACTTACGGCTCTCGGACTGAGGATCAGAATAATAATCATGAGTAGCTTTTCCTGAATGCTTACCAAGTGCCAGGCACTACATTAAGCATTTTGCATATATTGTGTCTTGTTTAACCCTCATTTTGTAGAGGAAGCTCCTCAGACCCAGAGAAGTTGAGTGATCTGCCCAAGGTCATGCGTTTCATAAGTAGTCAAGCTGAGGTTCAAATCCAAGTGTCTAACTTCAGACCCCACACTTATCACCATTCCAGGCACTGCCTCGAAGTCTGTCTTACAAGTGGCAACAAGTGGCTCAAGATGAGAAAGTGGATGAGGACGCTCATGCACAAGTCACATCACAACATGACGAAAACAGTATATGTGTTCTGTTCTCCATTTGTTTTCCCGGGCGAAATCTCAAATATAAGACCGAAACCGCACGGTACTATCTGCGGGTGGACTGAATTGTTGGGGAGTTAGTCATGTGACCGGGGCCGGCCACCCACCACTGCTTTGCAGGATTCTAACACTCCAGCTCTCACTGAGCTGGCACCCTTCTCGCGCTCACCAGCAAAGCCCGTGAACAATTCCTGGGAATTAAAAATAGAATCTGGGTAATAAAGTCTAACATTTTTTTGCCTTTGTGCTTGGACTAGTTTCACTTGCTCATTTGGGGCCGCCTGCAGAGGTCTCACACCAGCCCTTCAGACCAGTTCCTAGTGCGAAATGGCTGCACCCACACCTCGGCTCAGGGCGTGTGCAGAAGCGCTGGGAACGGCATTGCAATTCAAGATGGCGGCAGCAGGCCGTGTGCAGACACGCTGCCCCCGGCACTGTGATCCAAAGCCCTGAGCAACACGCCTGCGCCAGACCCAAGAGAGCTCCGCCCCCTCCCCTTCGTGCTAAGATTCCTATCAAGCAGCCCTGCCCCTGGCCTACTGGGGAGAGCCAGTGCTATAGAGCACAAGCTCTCATCTGTCTATTCTCTGATCCAAGAATAAAACTGTCCTTTACTTCTGAGGGACGTTCAGGAGGGCCCTTGTTGGGGACCAACTCCGGAGGGTCGAAGAGAGTTCCCTATCCTACCTACCCGCTGTGAGCTTGACCATGAGCAACACCTTCGCCAAAGCATGGAAAGACCCTGCTGATGGGGAAAAGTATCAACTTGGGGCCTAACCAGGAAAGAACCTTTGTCTTCCGCAAACCAGAAGTGCGGCTAAAGATGTTCGTCTTACCTGACTTGAGGGATAATGAAGAATGAAGAAAGCACCAGGTACTGCACTTGGGCACATAGGAAACGTGCAGCAAAGGGCCGTGGTTGTCACACAGCTTTTATCCTCGTGCTCTCTGTAACAGTGTTTAGTCATGCATCTTAAAAAATCTGAGTCAGAGTGCTGGGGAGAGGGGAAGGTTACCACTAACACAGTCTGAGAGTGGCAGACAGATGGAGCCCTGGGGACCCACATTTTGCTGGGAGAAATCCCAATTCTTTCAGCCCTTAGAGTAGTGGCACATAGCAGAAAGGTGAAATCATTCACTGGACAAATGGATTAGAACACGTGACTTGTATTAGTGGGATCTTTGCCATCAGAGCATACATACACTGTATCAGGCTGAATGAAAGCCATTATTTCAAAATTTTAGTTTTAACTTGTAACTCAGGTCCCGTGTTTCCTCGAGCTACGTATTCCCCCTACAACTACAGCATCATCAGTTCGACACTGTAAGTCTAAAAAAAGCTATTTTTTAAGAGAAACATTTTTAAGCTGATATATCATTTCCAACACATCCTATATATAAACTATATATAAAGCTGCTGTGTTTCGGGGGTTATTGAGATTATTTTAATCTGTTAAAAAAGAAAAGCTAACATAATACTTTTGGATACTTCAGACTTATTTCCCTTTGCTTTGATGATCTTCTTTTCTCCCCTTAGTTTTATCTCTGTTCAAAAGCAAAATTTTAAATCCTGTAAGTAGAAATTGAAACAATTTCTGGGTTTTGTACAGCACCTGGCTCATTCTTGAGGATATTCTCTGTTCTATTTTTTAATGTACATTTTTAAAGGTAATAATATAATAAACTTTGACCTTTAAAATCTCCAAAGAAATCAATTAGCAAGAGAAAGGACTAGGTCATGAGCAGAGTGGAAAAAAAATCTAACAAGGATAGGAAGTCATAGAAAAATCCTAAAATGGAGTCTGTGTGTGTTCTTGTTCTTGTTCTTGTTCTTTTGAGTAAAGATGTGTGTTTTAAGCAAGCAAACTTTGAGTTAAAAAGTAAGAAATGAGAAAAGTGGTAAGCTGCTTTTGAAGTCCTTTCATAGACAAAGACTTGTAAAGTAAAGAAAAGGAGAAAAGAATTGTAAAAATCAGTGCAGTTCCCTGTGGCTCCTGTTTACACCATCAAGCTCTGACTATTCCAGGCACCACGTGTCAGTATTGTCATTTAGGTTCTTTGTTCTCAGCCAGGAGGAGATGGTGATGCTTTCTCTATTTCTCTTCCTTTCCCTTCATTTTTTCTCCTCCTTCCCTTCCTTCTCCTCTCTCTTCTCTTTATTCTCCTCCCTCTGCTTTTATATTCAGTTTCCGATAGAGTGATTTGCCTACAAACATGGTTCCTTTTCCTGGTACAGATAACATTTTGTTTCATCAAGGTAAAATCGGTGAATTAAAACTCCTTCTGAAACCAAAATATCTTCCATGTTGTATCACACTGAAATCTACAGTAGCGCTCTCGAAGCTGTTTTCATGCTGCAACGAGCATAGGAGCGAAGTCAAAGCCGACACAAGATGAGTTCAGCTGCCACATATATCTGAGGCTAAGGGGAAATTACTTCTGAGAGAAGTAACATGTTGGCTTAAATTCATTATGAAATATAAATGACATATCAAATCCTTTGCGGAAGCAGAAATTGATGAAGGGAAGGGCAGAGATAGGAAAGGGTGAGGAGCCCTTTAAGAAGGGAGTGCTCAGCAGAGGGGAGAAAAATATGCAGAAAAAGGAGGCTAGAGCACTGAAGGTAAGCTGGGGCTGCACGTCTACTTCACCTTGAACTTACTCGACCCTTCACAGATGTGTGACAGTGTCCAGTTACAGTCACTCAAAATCAGATAGAAAATAAACACCAAATGGGAAGCATCTACAAAATGCCAGGCAGTCATAGCCTAATTGAGTCTTGGGTTTGGGCCAGCCAACAACTCCCAACCCCAGCTCAGCTCCTGAAACCCCTGTGGGTTCCCGTCTCCCTTGGTAGAGTTGGGCAGAACCAGAATTTCCAAGTTCATCACAGGACAGTTGTTTGGGCGCTCCCCCATCTCTCGTTCCCTGAGCAAATGGGCGTTCTCGTACTGGTTTTGCTATCTTACAGAACTTCAACAATCTCTGAAATTTAATAGTCCTAATTTTGCCTATTCCTGTCTAACTCCAAAAGTCCATGGCAAGAAGCATTTGCTGAGCACTAATTCAGTGTTTCACTTTCTAGGGTGGAGAGTTGGTTTGCGAAACTAGAATATCTCATTGAGGCCTAGTTGCCTCTTCCTCCCCAGAGTAGTAACTTTTAGGAAGTAAAGAAAATTTTGCCTCCAAAGCTATGTTACGGCATTATTCCCAAATTTGGGGATTACCAGAGGTTTCCTGACATAATTTTCTCCCTAGATGACAATAATAACATTATGTATTTATATATAATCATAATATTGCTCCATTTATTGAATGTTTATTATGAATCAGGCACTTTACATATATCAGCTCATTTATAGTCAAAATAGTCCTTTAGTAGGACCTATACATATATACATCCTATACATATATAGTAGAACCTATCCCATTTTACAGATGATAAAATTGAGATTCAGTGAGCTTGAACTACTAGTTAGTGGCAACAGTAGCACATTAACCCAGGCAACCTGACTGCAGAAGCCTGTCAGCTTAACCACTACACTACAGTGCCTCTGTATATGCCTCTAGCCACTCTATAATGCCTCTACATGAATCCTTTACCATAGACCAAAAGCTCCTCACACTCAGCTTGTGTCCAGATTCACCTGACTTCCTCTCCTCAGTGCCAAGGCCTGGCCTATAGGAAGATGGTCAGCATATCTGGAAGTAATGCATAGAGGGGCTTCCCTGGTGAGCACACACAACACGCTCCTGCACCTCCCCATTATGTATCTGGGGTCATAGCTATCTACAGTGCCATTGGAAAGATGCACTAAACAAGGCTCTGTAATGTGATTTGGAATAGATAAAAGTTCCTTTCTTCATACCTGGACCTTATACTGACTTGTGGAGACTTTGGTAACATTTACCTGGAGCTAACAGGCCTGTTCCAATAGCTTTTAGGCCATTAAATGGAGGGCTTATCTCACCTTAACCAGAAAGTCAGTCTCTCTCTCTCTCTCTCTCTCTCTCTCTCTCTCTCTCTCTCTCTCTCTCTCTCTCTCTCCCTCCCCCCCGCCTCACACATACACACACACACACACACACACACACACACACACACACTCCATATCTGCTTCCTTCTTGATTACAGTTAGACTACAGTAGGAGTAGTGTGGTTCCCAAACTTCCCAAACAGGATAGCTGACCCAACACCTTTTCCCCAAACCTGCATTCTTACCTCTTAAAGAGAACCAAGCTTGGAGAGGAATTGGGAGTTACCCCTCATTGCCTCTCCATATCCCTACCCTTGCAGGCTGCTCTGGTTCCAAACATGAACATTGCTCAGTCTGGCCATTTCTGAAGCCCAGGTGAATTTTACCCACAAAGGAAGTTATAATGTTACCCCACCTACATCAGCAAGGCCAACGTGATTGCTATTCAGTTGGCTACTCCTGGCAATGATGCTTTTAAAAGTGACTAGAACCCCTTTAGGAAATTTCAGATGTATTTCGAATATAACAACAGAATACATTTTCTAAAATTATGTATAACAAAGCCATTTCTCCACCAGCTATTTCAGTGGACCAGAGTCTGCTTATTTCAGAAACCCCACGATGCCTTAAGAATATTTGTCTCATTATCCCCATTATTTTCTCCTCTAGGGAACTGTCCCTAGTAAACTTTGCTATGTCTCTTCTCCTGGCTAGTTTTAATATGAGCCATGGGGAAGATTTCAGAAAAGCATGAGTTCTTTTCTTCCTGAGCTTGCAAAATTGTCTTGCTGCAGATGCATCTGTTACTAATGATTGAGACAATCTGTGCAGCCGAAGACAACTTGTTGAGAGACGACTCTAAGAAGATCCTCTTCCAAGGAACATTTAACCTCTTAGTACCTTTTCATGACAGCAGGATCTTTAATTTAATGGCTGCAGAAGATGATGATGCCTTCTAGCTAGCATGGCCATCTTAAAGTAACACTTGCACCTTGAAACCAAGAGGACCTTGAGAACTTCAGGGCCCCCAAAACTATAAATATTACCTGAAAGGATATTTCAGGTTCACATAACATTTCAAATTCTCATCCTCTCTCATGGGGCCCAGGATGATTGACTCTGATAAAGATCTTCTTTGAGAGGACTAGAATCCCTTGGCATTCTTTACATGGCCTAGAAGACCTCAAATCTAAAGCCAAATTCTTAGGATGATGATAAGATCAGAAAACCCCTAAATTCATTCTTTAACCCACTACTCCTCTTATCATCTTTTTGCCTCAGTCTGAGAATAAAATCACCATAGTTTCTAGATAAAGATTTAGAGTAGCCTAGATATGAATACCAGGCCCAATGGCCTCAAGACAAAACTGGAATCATCTTTGGGTGTCCTATTTCCTCTGTAGCTTTATTTGCCAGCATGTTAGCTGATACATAAGGCCACCCTGCTCAAGCCAGGGATTACAGACTCTGAGGAGTATATGGCCACGTGCCAGGAGAACAAGAATCTTCAGGATAAACATGGTACGTTTTCCTGGAGTGCCAATAATAGGGGAAATGCCTTTTTTTTTTTTTTTTTAAGAACATTACAAACTACAGTAGTATGCAAACTTGGAGTAAAATGCAAAATTCATGGACTTTTAAAATAAAATAAATCTTAAAACTGTAAATAAATTTTGAGCTTGAGGCAAAGCTTCCAAATCCTTCCCCAGATCTCAGAGGTCTAAATGTTTATTTTCCTTCTCCATTAGGGGCACTTTGATGGTTATTTGAGAAAAACTCTCCCAGAACCACTGACATTTTTAAAAGATATTCTTAATGAAAAAAAAAATCTGTTACCAAAAAAAAAAAAGAGAATGAATTAAGGAAAAAAAAAAAAAAGAAGTATTTACAGTACATAGAGTATATACTTATGGCATTAGTCCTCACTTTATGAAGGTGGAATCTGAGATCCAGAAAGGCTGAGTAATTTGTCCAACACCACGTTAAGTGGCAAAACCACGCAGGCAATGAATAGAAACAGTGAGTCAAGGAGATCGTTTTCTGAAGCCCCCATATTATTGCCCACGGTCAGTCATTCACTCCACCTACGTGAAGAGCCCTCCGGACTTCCCGCAGCTGGTGTGTAGCTGCAGCACCGCCATCCTGCTCTAGGAAGGATCCTACCCATGTCCTTAACAGCACAGAAGCACCCTGCCAGACTCAGGAAGGGAGAGTGAGCTTAGGTTTATGCCCTCAGGAAATATTTCTCATCTTTTTCCAATTTTATTAAGGTGTAATTGACATATAACGTTGTATTAATCACATTAGTGTACAATATGATAATTTGATATATGTGTATGTTGCAAAATGATTATCCCAGTAAGTTTAATTAACATCCATCACCTCACACAGTAACAGTTTTTTTTCTCATGATGAGAGTTTTTAAGATCTACTCTATTAGCAACTTTCAAATATATGATACAGTATTGTTAACTCTAATCACCATGCTGTACATTACATCCCCAGAACTTGTTTATCTTATAAGTGGAAGTTTGTACCTTTTGACCGCCTTCCCCCATTTCCCCCACTTCCTATCCTCCACCTCGGGCAACCACCAATGTATTCTCTGTTTCTATGAATTCAGTTTTTTTCTACATATAAGTGAGATCATACAGTATTTGTCTTTCTCTGTGTGACATTTCACTTAGCATAATGCCCTCAAGGTCCATCCATGTTGTCACAAATGGCAGAATTTCCCTCTTTTTCCTTCTTTCCTGAAGTTTATATATATATATATATATATATATATATCTCACCTATCTTTATTCATTCATCCATTGATGGACACAGGTTGTTTCCATGTCCTGGC
This sequence comes from Balaenoptera ricei, assembly GCF_028023285.1. Taxonomy (NCBI): domain Eukaryota; kingdom Metazoa; phylum Chordata; class Mammalia; order Artiodactyla; family Balaenopteridae; genus Balaenoptera; species Balaenoptera ricei. Next base: position 92,824,222 of record NC_082645.1, read on the forward strand.
TATTATAAATACTGCTGCAATGAACATGGGGGTTCTCAGAAGATATTTCTATTGACCTCTGTTTATCCCTTCAGCCAGGCTGGGGATAGTTTTGATGAGACAGACTTGTGACTCTTGGCAGTGGAAAGGAGGTCTTTAAAGGGACCACATGGAAATTAGAAAATGAGCAACCCAAGGATGCCTGACTATTTTGATTCTCAGTCTCTGCTTCTCTCTGTGCCTCTCTCTGAGTCTCTGAATCTTAAATATACCACTATGTTTCTTCCTCAGTTTCTATTTTTCTCTGCCTCCGATTTTTTTTCTTTCTATAGATTCTCTGTGTCTTCCTCTTCTATCCATTTTCTCGCTATTTGATTTGAAAAATTCTATCATTTGCTTAAAGACCTAAATGTAAGATTGGATATTATAAAACTCCCAGAGGAAAACATAGGCAGAAACTCTTTGACATAAATCAAAGCAATATTTTTTTGGCTCCATCTCCTAAAGTAAAGGAAATAAAAGCAAAAATAAACAAATGGGACCTAATTAAACTCAAACGCTTTTGAACAGCAAAGGAAACCATCAATAAAATGAAAAGACAACCTACTGAACGGGAAAAAATATTTACAAATGATATGACCAATAAGGAGTTAATATCCAAACTATATAAACAGCTCATACAACTCAATATCGAAAAAACAACCCGATTTAAAAAATGAGCAGACCTGACTAGACATTTTTCCAAAGCAGACATACAGGCCGACAGGCACATGAAAAGATGTTCAACATTGCTAATCATCAGGGAAGTGCAAATCAAAACCACAATGAGATATCTCCTCACACCTGTCAGAATGGCTATCATCAAAAAGTCTACAGATAACAAATGTTGGGGAGGATGAAGAGAAAAGGGAACCCTCACACACTGTTAGTGGTAACGTAGATTGGTGCAGCCACTGTGGAAAACAACATGGAGGTTTCTCAAAAAACTAAAAATAGAACTACCACATGACCCAGCAATTCCACTCCTGGGTATATGTCCGAAAAAAACAAAAACACTAATTTGAAAAGATACATGCACCCCAATGTTCATAGCAGCATTATTTACAATTGTCAAGACATGGAAACAACCTAAGTGTCTATCAACAGATGAATGGATACAGAAGATGTGTTCATCCATAAAAAAGAATGAAATATTGCCATTTGCAGCAACATGGATGGATTTGGAGGGTATTATGCTAAGTGAAATGAGTCAGACAGAGAAAGACAAACACTGTATGATATCACTTATATGTGGAATCTAAAAAATACGACAAACTAGTGAATATAACAAAAAAGAAGCAGACTCACAGATACAGAGAGTTAACTATGGTTACCAGTGGAGGGGGGAAGGGCAATATTGGGGTGGGGGATTAGGAGGTACAAACTGTTGGGTGTAAGACAGGCTCAAGGATGTAGGTACAACACGGAGAATATGCCAATATTTTGTAATAACTGTAAATGGAAAGTAACATTTAAAAATTGTATAAAGATTTAAAATTTTTAAAAAAGAAAAATTGTGTCATTTGCTAACAAGCCTGAGGATATAAGCATCACAATATGTAATTAAAATATGTAAAGCAAGTGGCAGCCCTAGTACATTGCTTGGAGTTTTGTTGCATATTTATTAATTTATTTATTAATTATAATTTAATTTGAAATATTTCAGCCTAGACTGAGACATTCTGCATGTGCTCGTTAGTTTAGGCTTTCACTCCAGGGGCAGTCAGCTGCCTTAATGGAAAATCGATACTCCTGGGGTGCCCGGTTAGCACCACATTTGAAAGGACTGCTCTAGAAGCAGCTACTACAAATGCTTCTCTCTTCCGTATCTCAATCAGTACCCAAGGTTTTCCTAATTAACAGAGTGAATTTTAGAATTATTTAAAATGCTGATTTATTAAGTAAATTAGTGGCTTTTTAGTTCGTGTATCACAGAAGTTTCCACATATTTGTAACACTACTCCTTAAATACCTCAATTTACAGAGGTGAAACCTGAGGTTCAAAGGGTTAAAAATGTGCTTTATTGGTAAAATTAAATGTATTCAAGATGTATAGATTTGCTAAAATATTTAAGAGGCTCTCCACATCCTTGTTTGGGTATCAGAATCTAGCTGGATCTGTAGCCTGTCTCTTTGGAATGATGCCCGGTCTTGATCTCTGAATGGTCCCAGGTCCAGCCATTAGCCAGAAGGATTTCTGTTGCCTAAACTGTAGAGGAACAGAATCCTGCCTCTGGAATAACACCATATCTGCCTCAGTGGACCTTTCATGCAAGTGGGGATGAACACAGCCAAAAGGACAGAGCCCTGGGATGGCATCATGTTTGCAGAGAAGGTCGTAGGAGCTACTTTACGCCTGCCTGCTTATATGACTATTTAATGTTCATATATGAGGCAGGATTTGTCTTGAGATCAGCCTTTACCTGATTGAAAGGTTGTGAGGGAATAACTAACTCACCCACCTCAAGCTTCTTCAAGCCTCCTGCCATATACCGAAAAGGACTTGAGAGTTGTGCATTAAGAATAGGCTTGGGGGGCTTCCCTGGTGGCGCAGTGGTTGAGGATCTGCCTGCCAATGCAGGGGACACGGGTTCGAGCCCTGGTCTGGGAAGATCCCACATGCCGCGGAGCAACTAGGCCCGTGAGCCACAGCTATTGAGCCTGCGCGTGTGGAGCTTGTGCTCCGTGCGCTACAAGAGAGGCTGCGACAGTGAGAGGCCCGCGCACTGCAATGAAGAGTGGCCCTGGCTCGCCGCAACTAGAGAAAGCCCTCGCACAGAAACGAAGACCCAACACAGCCAAAAATAAATAAATAAATAAATAATTTTTAAAAAATACTGTTTAAAAAAGAAGAATAGGCTTGGGTTAGTTAATAACAACAATGTAAGAAAACAAGCAAAGGCAGCTTTGCTTTGTATTTCTGCTGCCTCCAAAGGACTGTGAGAAGGAAAGTCTGAGAAGAGCTGGTGTAATGACAGAATCCTGCACTAAGAGGCTGTGAGAGATCTAGGTTCCCCATCACTACCACCTGTATGACTTTGAGGCAAGTCATTTAACCCTCTGAGTCTCAATTGTTGCATCTGTAAAACAGGAATAATTGCTTACTTACACCCAGTGTGTCTTGAGTCTTAGAAGTTATTATTCAAAGAAGTTGCAGCTTTGCTTTGGGGGAAGGGTCACCTTCCACAACTTCAAAATGCTCCAACTCCTTTTTATTTAATTTATTGGAGATTATAGTTTTTGTGGGTAGCATCTGTACTGAGACAAATGCCATGCAATTCAAATATTTAGAGTATATAACTCAATGGTTTTTAGTGTATTCATAGAGTTATGTAATCATCACCACAATCAATTTTAGCACATTTTATCACCCCAAAAAGAAACCCCATATCCTTTAGCTATCACCCCACAATCTCCCCATCCATTCTCCTCCAGCGTTAGGCAACCTTCTGTCTCTACTTTCTGCCTATCTTGATGGTTTCATATAAATGAAACCATACAATATATGGAATTTTGTGTCTGACTTCTTTCATTTAGCATAATGTTTTCAAAGTTCATCCATGCTGTAGCATGTATCGGTACTTCGTTCCTTTTTATGGTCAAATAATATTCCATTGTATAGATATAACACATTTTATTCATTCTTTCATCAGTTGATAGACATGTGGTTTGTTTCTACCTTTTAGTTATTACAGTTAATGCTACTATGAACATTTCATGTACAAGTTTTTGTGTGGGCGTATGTTTTCATTGGTCTTGAGTGTATATTGAATTGACCCAAAAGTTCATTCCAGTTTTTCCATTATATCTTACAGAAAACCCCGAATGAACTTTTGGGCCAACCGAATACCTAGAAGTGGAATTGCTGGGTTCTACTCCATATGGTATCTCTATGTTTAATCTTTTGAGGAACCACTAGACTGTTTTCCAAAATGACTGTAACATTTTACATTCCCACCAGCCTTGTATAAGGATTCCAATTTCTTCACATCCTGACAACACTTGTTATTGTCTGTCTTTTTTAACATAGATGTGAAGTGGTATCTCATGGTGGTTTTGATTTGCATTTCCCTGATAGCTAATGATGTTTAGCATCTTTTCTTAAGCTTGTTGGCCTTCTGATTATTTTCTTTGGAAAGATGTTTACTCAAATCATTTGCCTGTTTTTAAATCTGGCTATTATTGAACTATAAGAATTCTTTAAATATTCTGAATGTATATTCTAAGTATTCTTATCAGATTTATGATTTGGAAATCTTTTCACCCATTCTGCAGGTTGTCATTTCACTTTCTTGATAGTGTAGTTTGAAGAAAAAAAGTTTTTAATGTTAGAGAATTCCTATTTATCTATTTTTTTCATTTTGTTGCTTGTACTTTTGGTGTCATATCTAAGAATCCATTGCCAAATCCAAAGTCACAAAGATTTACTCCTATGTTTTCCTCTAAGAGCCTTATAGTTTTAGCTTTACATTTAGGCCTTTGATCCATTTTGAGTTAATTTTTGTACAGGTGTAAGGTAGAGATCCAACTTCATTATTTTGCATGTGGCTGTCCATTTGTACCAGTACCATTTATTGAAAAGTCTACTCTTTTTCTGTTGAATGATGTTGGCATTTTTTTTCAAAACCCAGTTGACCATAGATATGTAGGTTTACTTCTGTGCTCTCATTTCTGTTCCATTGATCAATATGTCTATCCTTATCCCGGTACCATACTATCTTGATTAATGTTGCCTTGTATTAAGTTTTGAAATCGAGAATATGAGTCCTCCAACTTTGTTCTTTTTTTCCAAGATTATTTTGATTATTCTGGGTTCCTTACATTTCCATATGAATTTTCAACTACTTTCTAAAATTTCAAAATGAAAAACTCTTCTAGTGTTTGTGGGCTGTCACATCTATAAGTGGGCTTTTGTTTTTGCCTTCTAGCTATTTAAAAGCAAAGAAATCAAAATTTTTTTAGTTTTGTGGCTTCAGTAGAGTAGGAATTTCCCCCCCAAAAATTCATCCAACTGAACATTCTTTAAATTTTGTCTTGAAGTATCTATCCTCTTCTTTCCCTAATGAGAGATTCTTTCAAACTGTTCAGCTTGAGAAGCTTTGCCTGCTAAGAATGATCTCAGACACTTGGCCACATCTTCCTTAATTCCAAGCTTCTAGAGGTTGTCACTGGTTAGCCAGAGAAGCAGAGGCAACAATAATTAGCCCTGTATCAATTCGCAGTCTGAAGAAAAAAATATTCAAGAAATGTTCTCTAAAATCACTCTCTTATTTTAAATTCTTGATCTGAGCATCACCTAATAAAAAGTTGTATGCCCTTACCCCCCTCCTTCATCCCCACCGAGTAATGCAGTGGTCTCAAAAATTCACGTAAAAACCCCCTCTCAAATGAGCACATTGAGAGGTAAGGAAAATGGTGTTGAAAGCAGTGGAGACCTGCAGAGAGAGGAGCGGAAAGGATAAAGAACATGATAAGGGCAGAAACCAATAGGAACAGAGAAGGGAAGAGAATGAAGAGGGAAAGGGAAAGGGGAGCTCAGAAAGGGAGAGAGAAGCATATGGCAGGTATCAATTATTTACCATTCATGTACAATAAAAAAAAATGCACTTTAACTACAGGAGGAGCACCAGATCCACTCAATAACCATTTAAAAGCCTATGGAAATAAAACACAGCCATTTAAAGGGCTGTAATAAATGTGCAGTGCTCTTTGTAATGCCCCTGAAAGAATACAAGTGTTAAGCCTTGGTAAATCACACTTAAAAGTAAGTGTAACATAAAAACGAAATTAGGCATACAAATAACCTCACACTTAGGCATTTTTTAAAAGTCTCCTTCAAACAGTTAATTAGGAAAGCCTCTAAGGATCATAACTTTTCTTCTCTCATATTTTCTTCTCTTAACAATAGAGCCAAGCAAATGGCAAGAGCAAATAAACATAGATTCAGGATGCATAGAAGGTCTGCATTATATCCTCAGCCTTGGAAAAAGAAAAATGGGGAAGACAATAAAAAGCAGGCACTGTCAAAATTGTTCCCTTCACTTATTAGAGAACTGAATGAAACCCTTTAAACACGGGTCACAGAAATATGTAGATGGCATCATTGGTTCTGTTTCCCAATTACACATTTTAATAGCTTCAATGTTCTCTTCAAAATGCAATAAGCCAGTCAAAAAGTACTATTAACCTCATGTGCCCATTCTTCATTAACATCTGCTGTATAATATAGTCATGTTTCCAGTAAACCAGGTCCCACATGTTCCAGCCTTAAAAGGGAGAGAATCAAAAAAAGAGTTTGGCTCCAAGGGGCTGTAGCCATTAGATACCAGATTAAAGCAGGCACAGGGTGGGGTGAGGCTCTGGCGGAATTTGCTGTGTTCCAGCCTGCAAATTCCACTTAAAAGTTCTCATCACAAACAAGAGTTCTCTCAGCAGCAATGAGTAGCACATGGCTTTTTCACCCTATTCAGTCTGCCCCCAAATCTTTTTGCCTTTGTAGTACTACATAATTTCATGAATGTTGCAGCTTGGGTGTCCCAGGAAGAAGACTCTGAGACAGAGATTAGTGTGCAGGACATTTTTAGGGGGTGCTCTTGGGATCCAACACCTATGGCAGGGAAGGGAAGAGAAGGAAGCAAAATTGGGCAGAGGGAGAAGTCGGGCTGCGGTGCAGTTTCGATGGACATCTCAGCCTAACTTCTGGGGATTTCTGACAATGGACCCACCTCTCAATGCTGTTCCATTTGGGTGAGAGGGCCAAAGCTCCGTACCCCTTCATCAGTCAGTCTTTGGATGCAGCTGCCCCAGGAAGGGGGCGTGGCCTTGTACAAGGCCTCTCTCCTCACCGGAGAGAACCTGGAAGGGGCCGGCTGCCTGCAGCACCCCAGCAGCTGAGGGCATCAGACCATAAGACTGAGCAGCACATCCTCAGGTCCACCACAGCGAGCAAACAGAAAAGGCCTTTTCGGGTTCATCTGTTCATTCAGAAAACACTTGTTGCATCTTTTCAGTGGGCACAGCTCTGATCTACGTTGACTGATGAATGTTTCCAGCGTGTCTTCTGGCACAGAACACAAAGAGCTCTATACTCATTGTGTCTCCCGAATTCTCTGTGAGGCAATACTGTATCAAGGACTCACCTGCCCATTTTACACACAGGAAAACTGATGATGGAGAAAAGCAATCAGCTAGAGTTTTTTACAGGTAAGCCCTCCAGTATTTAAAAGAAAAAAGGCATCCTGAGGAGATGATAGCAAACCTTGCCTAAGAATGTAGGCAATCCATTGATGTGGGGTTACAGATGGACAGGAAAAGGAGAGATAGAGCTAATGAGAAATTTGCCAAGCTCTGGGTTCTTTCCTCCTCCTTGTCTTTCTATTTTTGGCAGATGCCAGAGGGCAAGATTTAGTCCATAAATTATACTCTGACCCCATTTTCTAAATTTCATTAAAAAAACATGTTTTTCTCTTTTATCTGAAAATTCCTCTTTCAACTCTTATAAAGACACTCCTGGGTCGGTCTTATTACCCGATAAGTAACCTGCTACTGTTCACAGTGACTGTAATCAAGCCTGCACCGCTGTCCTAACAATACACCAAAGTGTGCCACGGACTGCCAGCGCTCACCCTCTTGTGTCATTTTACTTAATTAATAAGTGGAACAAAGATTGCAGAAAAGGAAGAAATTTGATTACGCAGCATTGTAATGGCACTGTAGTCTCCTGTAAAGACTGAGTGGGGTCTGCCCCCTTAAAATCTCCATTTGCTCCACCACTGCACCATGGAAATGTCAGCTCGACCCCCCACCTCCACCCCACCCCACCCCCCCGCCGCCCACCCTGAGGTGACCTTTATTTAGCTGCATCTCTCAGTAATACTAACCCATTAGTCATGCCTGGGTCAGTGATGTGTCAATAACAGAGTAATTATTGAAGAAAGCCTTAAGAGGAAGGACAGCAGCCTCGATTCAGAGTTAGCTCGACCCAAACCGGCACCGCGGCTTGTTGAATAAATGAATGGATGTCGAATAAATGGTCCCTTTACATGTGGAGACCTAAAGACTGTTGATTCCATTAATCCAGGAGGTTATTTGTAGCTGCTAAATACCTTTTTAGACGAATAAGTGGCATGGCTTTTACTCCTGCTGACTACAACAACCCACCCTTTCTAGTAGAACAAATTTACTGTACTTAATGGTTCTGGCATTTTAAAAGGAAGACTCAGGGCTGTTCAGACTGCCTGCACCTTGTGTAGGGGCACTGGGTGCAAAGAATAACCTCTCTCTACTCACAGGAGAGACAGTCTTGTGATCCTGAAATTAGAGACGCTTCCAAACTCTATGCTAGACCTCTGATAGAAACCAAACAGCGAGGTGTGGATAAAACGAATGAGGGACAATGAGAGAGGCAGTGTGGCTTAACAGTTAAAGGAGGAATGCAAGAGACAGACACACACACACACAGGGAGAATACCATGTGGAGATTGGAGTTACCCTGCCAAAAGCTAAGGAACTACCAGAAGCTGGGAGAAAGGCCTGGAACAGATCTTTCCTTGGCTCCTTCAGAGGAAGTATGGCCTTGCCGACATCTTGATCTTGGGCTTTTAGCCTCCAGGCCTGTGAGACAATAAATTTCTGTTATTTAAGCCACTTAGTTTGTGGTACTTTGTTACAGCAGCTCTAACAAACTGATACACTGGGGTAATAACTTGCAGCCAGCAGGCCTTGTATGGGGTCCTGTCCTCATCATTTACTTGTGTCCTCTTGGGCAAGTTACTTAACTCCTTACCCATCTACTTCCTACAAAGGCAAGACAATAATACATGGTTTACCTACCTCACGAATCTATTGTGGGAGTAGAAACCTTACATATGCAAAAGCACTTTGCAAATTCTAACAGACATTATGTATGTTGTATGTGACATAAAAGTGTCTAGTATGACATTCTGTATGGTAGTACTTCCCATCCCTAAGATATGTACAAATTAGGGTCTCCAGGAGTCTATAAGGAGAGCTCCAAAAGTGTTCAGAAAATAAACAAAAAACTCCCTCTCCCTAGCCATCTAGATAGGCAAGATAGATTTGAATAGGGAATGGGGAGCTGTTGAGGTGAAAAGGAGAGGCCAGATCTAGAGTTACCTCTTCCTAATGTTATACTACAAATGAAAATGACAGCAAAGCAAGGTAATTAACATACTAAACAGGCACCAGCCAAGACCAGCTACTCAAGACCCATCCTTCCCGCAGGAGCACAGAGGCCTAGGGAAGGAGAGAGAGTTGGAGTTAAGGAATATAATGTACAGCACTCAACAGCAGCTTCTGTACTGTAACAGTCTTCATTAGAAGCCATATATAATATTCTCATGTTGTTGTTTTTTTAATAAGCAGGTGTTTCTTCTATATTCAGTTGCCACCAGAATAAATCCTGTGGTCCTTCAGTTCCAGCTATTACATGAAGCTGCATTTTTTTTAAAAGTCCAAGAAACAAAATGACTGTACAAGGCAATTCATTGATAGTGTGTGCCCTTGATATGACACAAGGAAATTGGCACTTTACCTCTTTGGTCTTCCTCCCTGTAACCTGGTCTAATCATAAGAAAAACAGGAGACAAATAGAGGGGCATCCTGCAGAATAACTGCCTAGTACCCCTCAAAACTGGCAAGGTCGCCAAAAACAAGGAAAGCCTGAGAAACTGCCACAGCCAAAAGGAGTCTGAGGAGACATGACAGTTAAATGAATGTAGTATCCTGGGTGGGAGCCTGCAACGGAAAAAGGACGTTAGGTAAAAACTAAGGAAATATGAATAAACTACGGGCTTTAGTTAATAATGATGTATCAATATTGGTTCATTAATTGTAATGAACGTACTATACTAATGTAAGATGTTAATAACAGGGGAAACTGGGTACAGGTATATGGGAACTCTCCATACCATTGTCTCAGTTTTTCTGTAAATCTAAAACTATTCTAAAAAATGAAGTTCATTAAAAATTTTAAAAGGCAACCAAAATTTTGCTTTCATCTTTTGAAGAGTATTAGAGAAAATTATATTTTTGCCTTACAAAAACACTTTTTAGAAATCCCCTTTCCTCTTCTCTCCAGATATCATACAACCTAAAATTTCTCCAGAGCCTCTTGCTTTCACAAATTCCTACACACATATGCGCGTGAGCGCATGTGCACAGGAGCACGCAAACCATGGCTTTTTTGTCTCTCATCCTCCCTTGCTGATACAGTGCTATCTCCACTGTCACCATTCCCCACCCACAGGCCCTTCTTGAATGTGTCACCACCAAGACTTCTGTTCCAGCCAGCCAGTTACAGCCCTTCTGGAAAACTGGATGTCACAGTAGTCCCATATACCTGTTCTTTCCTTGTTGCTTGTGGGGGAAAAAATACATAAGGCATTCCCTGGAATGTGTAGTTCTACTCCTCCAGGTCTATCAGATTTTCTTATAAGCAATTCTAGTGAAGAATGTGTAACAAATAAAATTCTCTACCTCAATATATGATATTTTAAAAGTCAAAAAGTAAACATATCACTAATATCATTCTCTTACTACCTAGATATATGAACTAGTGTTGAGTTAAAAAAAAACAACTGGCGATCCCAGAAGACTAATTACAAAACTGCTACTATTTAATAAAGCTCAAAAATAAGCAATGCTAAAGACTATATTGTTTAGACATACCTGAATAGGTGATAAAACTAATTTTTTAAGAAGCAAAGGAGTAATAAACACAAAATTCAGGATAGCGGTTATATCCTGTGAAGGAGGGTAATGTTCTAGGTCTTACCTTGAATAGATATTATATTTTATAACTTGCATATATATAATCTTTGGTATGTGTAAAATAAAAAGATGTGTTTTTAAAGGATAATTAGAGCCCTACTTGTGTACTATATCAGTCAGATTCCTCCAGGCAAGGAAACCAACCTTGGGTTATTTAAACAGAAAAAGAACCTATTAATAAGATACGGTGTGGCTCACAGAATAACCAGAAGGACCAGAAGGCCAGGCTGGGGGTCAGGCAAGAACTCAGGCAACAGAGTTAGCCCTGGGAAGACACCGCTAAACACAGACACTAAAGCTTACATCTCCAAGCCACTAGCACAGGACCCTGATAAGAGCACTAGAAACTTACCACACTGCCTCTCAAAACTGGATAGGGGGGACAGCTGCTGCCAGCGGGTGCCCTGTGATTCTTGCTTCTCCTCACTTTCTAGCTCTAGTTTCCAACTCTGGGTGGATAAATCTGATTGGTGGAGCCCAGGTCATGTGCCTGTGCCCTATCTGCAAGGGAGGCTAGGAGCCTGCTTGGCTTTTACTGTAGGAAGCAGGCTCAGTCTCCCCCAAGACTCACAAGGTAGTGAATCTCCCACACAGAGATAGTGACTTCAGATGCTGGGTGTCAAAACAGTTGACAAATGTCCACTTTTTTAGCTTTTCAATATCAACATACATCTTTCTTCCCATGCATCTGCTTTTTAAAATATTGCTGCTTAACATAATAAAACTATCCCTCATATATTCAAGGAAGTATCACCTAATGCCCATAGTATGAAGAGCATCCAAAGACCCAGGGTCTCATCAGGTCCTGCACCCAGCTCCAAATGCAAGATCTCTGAGAGTTCATTCTTACACTAGTTCCATCATGACCTTCTCCTGGTATTCTGTACCTTCTAAACCAAAGTGTTAAGCTAACTCCCACCAATTCACCCTATAAACATAATGAAGAAAACAGAAAAGAAGGAAGAGGGAAGGAGGAAGAAAACTAAAGTATAAAAATACATGTATATCCCAATCAAAAAACTGTAGCTGGTCATGAGTCAATAGGTGGTGTTTATGGATTCCCTACCCATTCTAAGGTTCCTCTGCCTTCACACAAAACCTCAATTAGGGGTTTTTGACCTCACTGAGTGACCCAGGGTTTTCCTCCTGAGGGATCGGAGTCGTTGGTGGTCCTATTTGTACAGGATGATTAAGTCTTCAGGTAAGTTTTGCCACTGGGTGTCCAGCCTCCTCTCTCTCCCACTGTAGTAGTCATCCCATTTCTTTTCTAGTGTCAGGATCAGTCAACCCAGAAACACCATAGCCCCCCTTTGGCCTTTTCACACAATGGTGTGAGGTTGTAATTAGAATCTCCAGATTAGTGCTGTTTTCATGAGTATATTAGGTTTCTGGGGCTGCTGTAACAGCTTACGACCAACTTGGTGGCTTAAAACAACAGAACTTTATTCTCACACAGTTTCAGAGACTGTGGAGACCTTTTCTAGAGATGCCTAAAATCAAGGTGTCTGTAGGATCATGCTCTCTCCAAAGGTTCTTTGACTTTTCCAGCTTTGGGTGGTTCCAGGTATTGCTTGGCTTATGGCGGCATAACTCCAATCTCTGCCCTTGTCTTCACATGGCCTTCTCCCCTGTGTGCCTCTGTGTCTCAAATCTCCTTTTCTCTTATAAGGACACCAGTCATTGGATTTAGGGCCCGTCCGCTAAATTCAGGATGACTTCATCTTGAGATTCTTAACTTAAATACATCTGCAAAGACCCTATTTCCAAATAAGGTCACATTCACAGTTACTAGAAGTCAGGACTTGGACATATCTTTTGGGAGGACACAACTCAACTCATTACAATAAGCATCTACATAGGACACACCAATTATCTAACTCTGGGCTCATTCTGAGATTTCTAACCATATTTCTATTCCCCAAGCCTCTAAGTCAACAAACAGTCTCTTGTTCTTCTTGCCAGGTCCCTACCCAACCTGCAAACCATTATGCCTGCCCATGAATTAGGGTAAATCTTTATCTCAGGCTCCCTCCATTCAGACAAAGTGGGAAATGAGATGTAATGAACTGAAGGGAAAGTCTACAGACCAGATCCTTGCCCTGAAATGGAGGAGGGCCATGAAAAGGAGCTGTACCTACCTTACTGCAGCTCCACCTAGACAGGACTACTGATATCCCACAGGTGACGCTATTCAAGATGCCCTAGCCCAGTCAGTGATTGCTAAAGATTAGTATTTGTAAACTGTCCAGATTTGGGACAATTATATGCTGAAGTGATTATTTTATTGGAGACATAGGACTAGTATACACCCTACTCTATGGAGTGAGACTTCCTCTGAATATATAAATGTTTACACTACTCTGAAAAGATTTTTCACTCTGAAAAGAAGCCCACCCTCTGGCCTTGAATGGTTGAGGGAGGACAGGGTTTCTGGAAAGGTGGCTTTCAGCTTCCAAATACAACCCATTTTCTATTACTTTGTGTTGCATCTCAAAATATCCCCCAGACAAGGTAAATGCAGCCCACCCCCAAAATACATGTTAGGCCATATTCAAATGTCCCATAATTATGCACTGAGAAAATATTTAACTGCACTTTTCAGGTCAGCGTTTTTCTCCCTATCCTCACAGATTATTTGAATTTTAGAAAAATGAGACCAAGAATAGAACTGAGACTTTTTGTTCCATTACTTCTGAATTGGGAAGACCTTACTATCCTCCTCCTTTGTATTTCTTTTCTCTTTACTAAGAAATTTGTCACTCATGCTGTTTCTCTGACAATCAATTCATTGATCTTCACTATTCCACTCCAGGAATATTTGAAATGCAAATAAGGTCACAGGTCTCTTTTACATTAAAAAGGGGTCGTTCAGAAACAGTAAAACAGTGCAGTTCTATAAATACCCTATCTTTCGAATATGTGTACATATCACCCTTTCTTTTTCTTTATTTTTTCTCCTTGTCAAAGCGGAAAAATAAACTGTTAGCAAAAGCATACACTAGTTAATCTTCCAAAACACAGTAAATCACTATACTGGAGGAATCTTTATTCATTTGACTGAAACTCTTCAGTTTCTTAGACACTAAACATCGGCAGACTTAGCAAAGCTCTTTGTATCTATCATCTGCTCATGCATCATTCATGTAAAAGGTGACCTGGGTCCCATTAGTTGACTAGCTGATCTGAATCTTTTGGGTTACTCAGATAAGTCATTTCTAGTGGTCCTCCTTTTAAAATTAATGGAATAGAACAGAATACATGCTACTTAAAAGAATACCCTGCTGGGAATTTCTCACTAAAGTAAGGCTAATTCTTTTCTGTATATCCCCTTTCTCTCCCACCCTCATTTTAGCTTTCATTCCAAAAGACTACATTTCTGAATTTATTTCAGATCCAGGAGTACAGAAGATCAATGTCAAGGCCCCAGTTGGGACTCTACACACATGAATTTGAATCAGTACCCACCCTCTGGTACAAAGCCTCCTTCTCTCAAAGTGCTGTCTTTCAGCCCAAGGCCTTTGGTTAAGCCCCATGAGAACAATGACCCAATCACTCCTTGGAAGTCCTGTTGATCAGAGCCTCATAGATAGTAAAGGTTTTTCCTATAACACCCTACAGATGGGAGTAATTGCTCATTTCCTTACTTGCCATGCATTTATGACTAGCCCCAAATGTGGTCCTGGCTTCAAAAAAAAAAAAAATGTCTTGGGAGATTTAAATAAATGGTCACTGTTCTGTTTTAAAGTCCTTCAGTGGTACCCCATTGCAGCCAGAGTTCAAATTCTGAAGCTTAACACACGAAGTCTCTAGTCTCTGCTTACTTTTCTATTATCATCTCCCACCTCTCCCTCATGTACATTTCATTTCTACTATCCTGAGCTGCTTGGTGTCTCCCATGCTTCTGCATTTGTGATGTCTGGGATGCCCTCAGCCCCTCCATCATCTAGTAACTCTTACCCATCCTCCAATATCAGTTCAAGCATATCCCCCAGGAATCCTGTGACACCCCAACTCTGATATAGATATCTCTGCTCTTTGCTCTCAATTGCCTTTTGCCTACCTCTAAAGTAGTACTTATGACACTGTCATGCAGTAAATGCTAATTCATTTACCTGTCTGCCATACTAGTTCACAGCTTTTTCTTTCACTAGTCAAGAAAAGCATAACTTTTTGCCAACCAAGTCTGTATTCAAGAAATGGCTGTTGGGACTGCCTAGTACCTAAAATGAGAATGGCCAGCCAAGAATTGATGTTGTATTTATTAATATCCTCAGTAATAGAATTCTATATTAACTAGGTGATTTATCATATGGTGCAGGCCTAAGAATAATTCACACTATTCTATTAAATTATTTATATGTAAAAGTTATTGTAGTTTTAAATTTTTTAATTATTTTAACTTTCCTACATACATTCTTTAAATCACAATTGAAGCTCTGAAAAGCTGCTTTTAGCTGCTTATAATATGACCACCTCAACTAGTGGCCAAAACATCACCCCAGTGAGAAATTATTTCCGTGCCCTGTGTTTCATGCTGTAATATCTTCCTTATGTCTCCAGACACAATAGTTTTTGCTTTGTTTCAGTCCCCTCTATAATCATAACATTTTCTACCTCTTCACAAATTGCAAATCCCTGGGCAATTTCTTTGTTAGTCAAAACTCAGTTGCTAGTGTCAGAAAATACAGGTCAAACCACCTTTAACAGGACAAAGTGAAAAAGAGGTGGGGGTGATTTTCCTGGAACATGTAACTGAGCAATTTAGGGTACACAATTCCATCCAGGGGTTGAAAAGCTGACATCAAGAATCAGCCTCTTTTCCTCTTTGCTGATATTTCTATAACAAGGAGAAGAGATGGTCTCATCCACAGCTTTAACCTTACATTGCCCTTTCAGCTGGCAACTTTCATAATAAACCACCAGGTTCTGGAGAATTTGAGCAAAAGTCACAAGAGGAATGTTACTGGTCCAGCTTGAGTTGCCTGCCCGTCCCTAAACCAATCACTGTGGCCAATGAGATGCATTATTCTGATTGGCTAGGCTGGGTCAAGTGCCAACACCTTGAGTGAAAGTAGGTCAGCCCCATTCAAAGTACAAGGATGAGATTCCCTATAAGACAGAGGAATTCTATTACTAGCAAAAGGGAGAAAAGTAAAGCATGCTGGGCAGTCCAAAACTAGAGGCAGATCCTATGTCTGCCCTCCTTCCAGTATTTTGAAAAACAAAAAGGAAAACATTCCTTAGTAACCTCCAAACATTTCTCCTGAGAGCTAGTCATCACAAGGGTGGAGTATATCAGTCAAGATTCTACCAAAGACACAGAACCAATGAGATATACGGAGATTTTATATATATACACACGTGTGTGTGTGTGTGTGTGTGTGTGTGTGTGTGTGTGTGAATATACACACAAAGATCTGTGTGTGTGAGTGTCTGTGTGTATACATGTCTAATGTCTGGTGAAGGCCTACTGCTTGGCATGTAGGTGGCCATCTTCTTGCTGGGTCCTCACATGGCAGAGAGCAAAGAAAGCTCTTGTGTATCTCACATTATAAGGGTACTAATCCCATTCATGAAGCCTCCACACTCATGACCTAATTACCTGGCAAAATCCCCACCTCCTAAAATCATCACACTGGGGGTTAGGATTTCAACATGTGAATTTCGGAGGACACAAACATTCAGTCCATAATAGGATCACATTCTCTTTTATCTCCCCTCAGTTCTTCCCTCCCTGTCACACCCAAGAACCTATTACCATGCACATGGTAAATACTTAATAAATATGTGTAGAACAGATAAATGAACAAATTGCACTTTTAGTGTCTCACTTGCTCCACTGAACATGAATGATTACTACTTTTCTCTTCATAGAGCTTCTACCAGATCTAGTAAAATAATACAGAAAAAATACTTTGAACAATGCAAAGCATCTAGCAATCTATAAAATAATTTTTCTGTTTATAATAATGAAGGTGTTACAGCAATTCATATGTTCAATTTTATGGTCAGAATTCCCAATTGCAATAAAGTTTGTAATTTTAATTAACTTACAAACTTTTTGTATGGCTCTGTGCTAGGTGCTTCTGAATGTTTTTATCAGGAGACTAGCATGATGAGAAGGGAACACTAATTCAGTCATGGTAACATACAGAATAAATTGTAGAGTGAAATGCTTTAACGCCAAGAGACTTCAGGATTATTGTAATAGTCCAAGGCTGAAGGAGGGTAGTGACAGTGAAATTGGAAAGGGAGAATGGATTTAAAATACATGGCAAGAGAAGAGTAGAGGAGATTTGGGTTAATCAGTTGCTATGGGGAGAAAATTACAACACTTGAGGCTGGTGAATGAGAAAATGATGATACCTTAACAAGGCTAGAGAAGGAGCTGGGATGGAAGGTTTTTTGATGAGTTAGTTTTACACTCATTAAGTTTGAAGTTCCAGAAACATCTAAGTCGACAATGTCCATTAAGCAGCTGATAATGTAGGAATGACACTCAGAAGTTGACTAGAAATTCAGACTTGGACATTGCAGCATGATGGGCATCAGCAAAATCCAATTTCCTTCAAACCCTGGCCTATAGGTCTGTGTGATTAGATGGGTCATCTCTAGAGCATTCCCCAAAGAGAAGATTCCTACAGCCTAGGTTCTTCTGACTTTTACCTGAGTGACTTTCCACTTCCATAACCTGGAATAGGTAAAATTCAGGGAGAGAGTAAATACTATTTTCAAAGCAACCATGCCTCTTCAATTACCACTGTTTTTCAGCCCCTGTTCACTAGAGGTACACCTTCCTCAGCAAGCCTACATCAGCACACTTACACCATTCATACACAATCTTACACCACATACTTACACCACATACTTACACACATACTTACACCATTCATACACAATCTCCTCCATCTGTACTCTAGCTTGAGGGGAGTCATTAAGTTGGGTCAGTAAATATTTATTGAGCATATAATATGGTTCACGAACTGTGTTCACACTGAGGAAATAAAGATGATTAAGGCCTACTCTCTGCCCTAAAGGAACTATGAGTCTGTTAGGAAGACATAAAAACAAGTAGGTAAGGACAGTGGGGGTGGGGGGGGGGGTAAAGGATGAAAAGAGTTACTCTATTTATAGGGGTTAGGGAAGGCTTATTAAAAACAAAAAGGTGCCTAGAAGGACACCTAGGAGATCAGCAAGTGGAGAAGGTGAGAAGAAGCAGGGCTTTCCAGGCAAGATTCTGTGGAGGCACAGGGGCCATGAACCACATGGTCCATTAAGGGAACTGAAAGAGATTCAGTTGGAAGGTGACTGGTACACAGGATGTGAGGTAGCAAATGGCTGGAGGTGAGGCTGAAGAACAAGGACCAGAAAGTGGTAGATCTTGTTTGGTACGATTTTTAAATTGCAGGGCATCAACCATTTTTGTTGCGGCCCATCACATCACCCAACAGGGTATAAACTTGGAGCACTAAAGACTATTTCCACTCACTAAAGATTTCTGTGAACCTTCTGGCTACGAGCCACCACCCCAGACTCAGCCCTTGGAAAGGGGGGGAGGGGCCACCATGACTTTTTTATTCATCTAACCTGCTTTTCCTCCCAGTCAAGATCTCACTAGTCCTCATTCTACCTATCCTAAATCCTTTAGATTCCTGTCATATATTAGGATTGTTTAATTGAAAGTAATAGAAACCTATTCAGACTAATTTAAACCAGAAAGTTGAGTTTGTGGCCAGTCAGAGCAGTCAAGGCGGTCATTTCAGCTGGGCAAATCCTCTAGGGAGTTTCCACAAAAGGTCAGAAATCCTAACATAACAGTCACCTAAGCAACTAATTCAAAGAAGATTCCCCAGCCTTTCTACACACAGGGCCTTGACTGCTCTTCTCCTGGTTCTGGGGAATGTCCTAATTTTCCTGAGCTGGACCTCCCATAACCATATCAATCACCATACCCAGCCTTCTTTCTCTGGTTTTTAACCTGTTTTTCTCCACCTAACTCTGATCTTTAAACTAGGTCTTTTAGCCCCCGCCCTACCCCCCACTCACCTTCTCCAGCACAGAAGTCTCACCTTCCCGCCATGGATTCACCTAACCCAAATGATGTGTATCTTTCATCCCAGGTAATAGGTTAGGACGTGACAGAAAGCCTCATTTAAATCTTTTGCATTCGTTTTTCCATCAGCTCCACCACTCTCAAACAGTCTGACAAATCTCAAGTTAACAAAGATTTGTTTACAATAGACTACAGGCAGTTCTCACCTTGCATGATACCATGATAACTCAGTTGTGTTCATATTGGAACCACGTCCTCTCTTCTGCTCAATTCCGTGGTAGCAATCTCTATTATCACTGAACCGTGTAAAACAATGACACGGTTCCGATATGCACACATTTCAGTTAACATGGTATTGTGTAAAGTGAGGACTGCCTGTATTCTAATTACATTAATGGACTAGTGAACAAAAGATTATCCCATATAGTCATGTATCCAACACCCCAAGAGTTTCCCTATTCTGTTCAGCTCCCTCCTCAGTGTTACAGCCTTTCCAGCATCAGAAATTAGAGAAGTTGGTGGGTGACAGGGCTGGGAAGTTTCTCAGGCTACCTTTCTTGCTCATTTATCCTGTCATTTTTTATTGTTACTCTTTTATTGTTATCAAGTTTATGGGAGAAAAAGACAGCATCATATTAAGGCATAATTAGGATAATAAACGGGAGCTGTGGTTTGTTTTTGGACTGATTCCAGTTGGGTAACACACATAATCACCTCTAGCTGACTGCTTGATGATTATGACTTTGACAAAGTGGCATTATTTGCTGCTAATGGATGAGATGATGATTTATTACTAATTACTCTTTTTTTCTACAATTTTTATATTATGTTAAATGAAGCATTACAGTTGAGGTAATAAATATTCACTAGAAAAAAGTGTCTAGCAGCAGAGTTCATGAAACTAGACCCTGAGGAGAGAAGACATTTTAATTGCTCAGGCCCAGTGGTTAAAGGAAACTGCGGACTAGACAGCACATCATTAACCCTCTCTCCCACCTCTCCTGTGAGCTTCTCTTTCCTTCCTTCAGGAGTCCTCACCCCATTCCATGTTCTTCAGATCGCACCATCCTCCTACCCTTAGTTTCGCTCTTCCTCGCTCCTGATAAGACGTTAGTGAAAACTCAAGTGAAAGAGCTTAACTTGTGACATAACACCTCCCCTGGGTCATTTTGGACTTCAAGAGTCTTCTAGAAAGAAGAAGAAAACAAAAAGCTTTCTAAATGTAAAGAACTAACGATAGGATTAGGATCTAGAAATGAGAGTGTACAAAGAAAGAGTCAGAGGGACAGAAGTAAATACAATTAAATGTAAATGAGGGGCGCTAATTCTTATAAACAGTGGTGAGACCTCTGGGGCAAGATGGGGGTTACGTTAACCAGTTTAAAATGCCCCTTTTGGAAGAGGAACAGATACAGACCAAGGTGGTCCTAACTGAAGCGAGGGACTTGACGAGCTGATGTTGCAATGCAGAAGAATGGTACGGATACAGACGGTGAGCATTAATCAAAGTCTTGAGTACAGGGGTAGGAGACAAAATCAGAGATGAAGCAAAGCTGAGCAAGAGAATAGATTGAAAGCCCCTTGAGGACAGGCACCACCTCTTTATGCTTCTGTATAATCCCCACAATGCCCAGCACAGTGTCCAGAGCACAGAGAACACTCTGAAAATGTGTGGTGACTGATTCCTGGTGGGCTGACTAAAGCAGTGAGGAGCAACATTCTCTGCATGTAGATTAACTAATTTATTTAAAGTGTGTAGACTGCATTTGTAAAAGATGCTATATTTTTATTATTGGGAAATGCAATATCACCAACTTAAGCATTATTCTTTTATTCCCTTTCACTAGAGGTTTTCATTGCAAGATAAAATTTCATATATTTTATAATTAGCACACACAGTAGTATCTGATTTCAATGTTGTACCTGTGATCAAATTTTATTGTTGAGTAAGTTGCTTTTGAAGTAGGTTTACGTTATTTTTCCTTGACTGAATTTGTAGACCTCTTATTTGCAAAATGGACTTTCTTATAGCATTTTTAAATATTATATGCATTTGTTTGAATTCTATCTTCAGGTTTTAAACATATGAATTACCTTATTAAGTAATATAATTAATTTAATAATGTTTTAAATTTTATCAAATGTTTATGTGTCATCACTGGGCTGTCAGCAGAAGGGACCACCTACCCCCACCCCAATCCTTAAGATCCACTAGACAAGCCTATATTCCAGCAGTAGATGTAACAGTGGACTCTCAACAATGCTACATGGTCAATAGACCTAAAGATGTAAAGTGCCCTGAAGACGTAATGTGCCCTGAAGGATGAGTAGGCGTTCACCAGGTAGGGAAGAGAGGGTAGGATATCCTCGATAGAGAAAACTGCTTTTCAAGGCAGAAAGTCTTACAGAAGACCAAGTGTTTGGGCAATGATGAAGAGCTCACTATACCAAGAATGTTGAGTGTATGAGGGTAGAAAGTTACAAACATTGGCTAGTAAGGCTGTTTAGAGGTAAACCAGACTAAGTACTTATATGGACAAATTTTAATCTATGGGCAACTGGAGGCTTGGAAGATGTATTAGTCAGGGCTCTCCAGAGAAATAGAACCAATATGATATATAAAGAGATTTATTATGAGGAACTGACTCACAAAATTACAGAAGCTGAGAAGTCCCACAGTCTGCCATCTGTAAGCTGGAGTCCCAGGAAAGTCAGCGCTATAATTCCAGTCCAAATCCAAAGGCCTGAGAACTGGAGCTGACTGGGTGCAAGTCCCAATTTCAGGGCAAGAGAAGACCAATGTCTCAGCTCAACAGTCAGGTAGAGACGGGGCATTTTTTCTCTGCATCCAACTTTTTGTTCTATTCAAGCCCTCAATGGATTGGACGATGCTCACCCACATTGGGGAGGGCACCCCGCATTTCAGTCTACCAATTCAAATACCAATCTCTTCCAGAAACACCCTCACAGACACACCTAGAATAATGTTTAACCAAATAGCTGGGTAACCCACAGTTATGCTCACACATAAAATTAACCATCACAGAAACTTAAGAAGGAAAGTAGTATGATTATATCTGAACTTTAGAAAAATGATGTTGACACAGTGTATAAGATAGATTTGAAAGAGAAAAGAGATGAAAAGACCAGCTGGGAATTATCTTAGTGGGAACGTCAGAAATGAAGTGTCCAGGGAGGAGTGGATGGCCTCCATGGATAATTCAGGAGTAGAATCAACATCAGTTATAACTTATTAAATATGTGATAGAGAGAAAAAGAGGTGACTCCAACATTTCTAATCTAACCCTGAGTGTGTATGAAAAATTTTGTGTGAAACTGTTCCATATTTTTTTGAACAATTGCCCCATCAGGCTTTGTCTTCTAAAGAACTTTGAGTTAAGTTGAGTAAAGAAATACTTATATACCACAAAGGAAAAAAGAACTAACAATCTCTGTGCATCTACTAAGTGCTGGCTTTAGACTAACCAGTCATATTGAGTCTTTACGAAATCCCAGTGAGACAGATATTATTTTTCTCTATTTACAGACTGAGGCACAGAAAGAAATTAATACCTACACAAGGTCACACAGTTGGTAAGTTGCAGACCCAAAGTATTCAAACTCAGGGTTTTGGGCTTTGAAATAAATATTTTTCCACCCCCTTATGTTGCCTCTCAGTAGAGTAAAATACATCTTCATAAAACTTTACATTTGTGTGAGTAATTTCATCAAGGGAATTCAAAAGGGCTTTGAATTTCCACTCTGGAAATAGTAGGGAAAAGGAATTAAGTAGTCATTCTAAAATTCTGAGTACATACAAAACTCAAAAGTCTCAGGTTCCATTAGCAGCTTTGAAACTGGCAGGTGGAGCAGCCATTAGAATTGTTTTGTGTTGATTCATTTGTATTCCCCAGTGGTATTATTAGTAGCAATAAGAATCACTCACAAGCAAAGTGTACCACCTGTAATGCATAGTCACATTTAGCCAGAAGAGGACTACTTTAAAAATTCCAAAAGACATAAGTACTGTTTTTAAAATTTTGCAAAAATGATTTCTAACAGGCTCTAGATTTGTTGTTGGATTAACATATCCGACCAGATTTTTCCAAGATAGTACAATGAGGATTTAATGCAACAGAGATAGGTGATTGTATCGGTTGAATGATTGATTAGCTGAACTGAATCCTAGTGATTGAGAATGTGGAGTGATGCCAGCCTTCCCATATCAACTCTTCTTTATGGATTTTGAACTCTCAGGGCTAAAAGATTCTATCCATTCATTCAATAAATATGTATTGAGTGACTTATATGTGCCAGTCAAGTTTGGTGTGCTGGAAATACATACAGCAGTGAGCAAGATGGTCAGGCACGGAGTTTACATTACACACAGTAAGGGTGGGGAGTGGGTCAGAAGGAGTGAGAGCAGTGAGAAAAATGAGCAATAACTAAATAAGCATAGATAATTCCAGATAGTTGATTCATGCTGTGAAGACAACTAAACCTGGTGACGTGGTAGAGGACTACATTGGTAGTCAGGCAGGGACTCCTGAGGGGATGGTATCCATATTTGAATGGAGACTGGAGAGTTCAAGAGAACTACCCAGGAAAGGGTCTGGGTATAAACCTTTCCAGGCAGAAAGAAGAGAACACAAGAGTCCTAAGGCAAGGATGAGCTTAAGAGGAGAAGGCCAGTGCGGCTGGAACACAGCCAGGGGAAAGTGTGTGGGAGGAGGCTAGAGAAGTGGGTGGGGCAATTCGTGGGAGGCTTTCAAGACTGTGTGTAGCAAGATGGCTAGCTGCCCCCCAAAGATTCAAGCGCCTTTTCCAAAGTGAAGAGTGGTGCCTGGGAAGTGGTTGCCTGCCGGAGACTGTGTTTCCCAGCACCCACAGCTTCTAATAGGGGTCATATGACCACTGGAACGTGAGCAGTGTGAGGCGGCATTATTACTGCCACCGCAGCTAAGAAGTGGGCGTGCCTTCTCCACCCGCTCTCCCTCATTGCCCAGCTGGATGCAGGAGATTCTGGGGCAGCTAGCAAATGGCAGGACCACAAGATGAAAAACCTGCGTCCCTAAATCATCAGTGGAGGAAAACTGCTCAAAACCAGGATCACCTGCACGGAGGAGTTACATGAGCCAGGGGTAAAATTTCATTTGTTAAGCCACTGATATTCTGAGTTGTATTCACCACAGCTATTATCACCTTCACTAATATACCATGATAAGGAACTTGGATTTTATTGCAACTGCAAACAAATGCCACTGGAAGATTTCAAGGAGAGGATGGAAGTGACCTGGTTTATGTATTTAAAGACCACTGTGGCTGCTGAATCTGGGCAAGAATGCATAGAATTGGACAAATTTGTGACCCTCTTTGGAGCAGAGCCAAGGATTTTCTAGCTGATTGGATGTCAAGTTGAGGGAAAGAAGAGTCTCCCGTTTGCGACTTGGTGTCATCCTCTTGCAGGAAAGTCTGAGGAGCACTTTCGCTGACATGCTGAGCTTTCTTTTTTTGTCTGTGTTATTATACCCATTGTCCAGCTGATAAAACTAAATGTATTTAGTAGCATTTAGAAGTCTACAAAATAAATAAATAAATAACTTCTTTATTTATAGTATCTATTCTAAAGGAAACAGTAACTTGTTTTACAACCAGCAAAGGGAAAATGCTAGTACTAGGTTAAGTGTTTAAAGTCACTGATCATTAAACTTTCCATTATTGAAAGTATAGCAAAACTAAGTAATAAAATTAAAGGCTATATGAATTATATGGTGAATGATGAAATTCTGTCTGACAACACTATTGCTAATACAAATGCTGAATCAGATTTTTTTTTTTAAAAAAAAAGCAGTTATTTTTTAAGCTGGTCTTTTTCAATTTACACCAACACAAATATATATTATCCAAATGCTGTAAACTGCTAGAGGTCTGAAGGACTTTAAAAATTACTCAATAAAATGTTCTCAATTTAAAACTAGTACAACTTAGTCCCGTAAAAATGCCTTGTCCAAGGTCATGAAGCTAAGCAGTTTACCTGATTTGAAACCCATTGCTGCGAATCCAATTCTCAGCATTAAGACATCTCGAAACCATGTCAGAAACTAGACTCTCTAAAGCCAGGAATCACAGACAATATGTTTTACTCTATAGTAGGTTTTCTCAACCAAATAATATTTCAATGAAAATAACTGTTCAACTAAAAGAGGAGTCAAAGAATACCGAACTCAAATGTCATTCAACAAATTTACACTCTAATTTTTACCTATCTAATTCATGTTTCTTTAATCATATGCATTGAATTTGGTAGTAAGAGTGTGATACTAAACTTAGAAAGCAAACATCTAAGCTTTCAAAGTGCCTTGCTTCATCTATAAGAACCCTATGGAAGAATCTGGAATAAACACTAAAAGAATGTGCACTCATACTTTATTTTTCATTAGAGAAACATAAAACCTTTAGTGCCACAAACTGTTTTTGTATCATGACATGGTGTTAATTGGAATTTCATCTGATGAACCAGAGCTGAGAATAAGGAGCTACACTCCCCATAATCCAAAGACCCTCCCTATAGGACTGGCTTAGACGTGGCCACAACCTGCCCTGGAAACTTTAGCCTATCACCCACAGCCTGGCAGCAAAAAAAGGTTCTTTAGAGAAATTCATGGGAGTAGATTTCCCAGTCCCTTTTCCATGGAGAAGGAAATGGGGGTACTCTGCCCCCCCTCCCCCCATGAAAAACACCCAGCCAACTAGAAAGGGCTTCAGCACAACCACTTGCATCTAGAAATACCAGCACCTTAGTCCATGACTGATGATCATGGAGAATGGGGCTAGAAAGTTTTTGAGAGAATCTGGACTGTCCTCCAAGATAGCAGCTATCCCTGGAGAATAAACAACATGAGAAGACACCAGAGTGAGCACGCTGCACTTCTACCAGCCCCAGCGGGACGAAGGCACTCTGGAGCACGTGAATGCCAGGGAGCGGAGCCAGGCTGGCCCCATCTTGAAAGGGCTCTGCTAGCAGGGCACTGGGATCCCAACAAAATCTCAGTAGGGTACACAGCCAGAGCAAAGAAACTGAGAGGGCATCACAAGAGGTCAGCCAGAGAATACATTCCCTGTGCAGGACAAAGATCCCATGAAACACACTCCTGAGAGAATCCCAGCATTGGGTTATGTGCCGCAGAGAGAACACTGGCATCATTTACACCAGTACCAGCCAAGTTAGAAACTGTCACCATCTAGCTCTCCACCCTACTTGCCGTCCTGACTCTGAGGAGTGTGGAAGCAGCAGTCTTCTGAGTGGAGACTTGGAGTGAAAGAGAAAAGCAGAGAACAAGAGGGAAGCCAGGACATGCCTCACAGCCCAGCGACTGCACTGAGGGCTCCTGTCTTCTCTGAGCACTGGGTGGGCAGTGGAGGGGGAAGGGAGGTCACACGAGGGGAAGGAGCCTCAATCACATGAGAGGCTAAAGGTGCTATTTAATACCGGAGAGTGAACCCATTCAGTAACACTTTGAAATTGACTGAAAAGCTATGAGATCTGTTCGCATTGTCACCAAGGAGGCAGAGAAGAGAAAACTGACCAAGTATAATTAAGGGCAGTCGAGGAAGAAAAATAAATGTTGTTTCTTGGTTAAACCCTATTGAGTTAAGCACATTTAATAAACCAGTTAGAATGATAACAACAAAAAACCGCAAACAAGGTGGTAAGATAAACATAAAAAATATATCCAGTCATAGTCTACACACCTAAGATTCCTTTCCAGTCAAATCCAGTTTCAAAATATTTGCAGCCAGGTGAAATTAGCTTATAAGAGGCCTGTGAATGGCTTTTAAACAATTTAAGTATTAATTACAAAAAATAAATTTAAGGGATGCCTTTAAGGGAAAGAAAACCAGTGCAAATGAAACTAAGACTAGGAAACAGATGTTACTGGGGAAGCATATTTATTAGCCATCTTCATCGTGCTAAGTGGTATTTAGAGGCATAAGAAGAATTAGAAGATATGGTTCCTATTCCTGGAACCAGCTGGATGAAATAAATCCATGCTTAAAAGAAAAAAAAAAAAACACTAGAGAAGAGAATAATAGAGCAAAGTAAGTATAATCAAGTGCTGTAGTAAGAATAAGAGGATATACTCCTGTACAGAAATGCACACACATGAAGGTAGAAGCATGGTGAAGAGGATTTGTAGAAACAGACCATCCAGGAAGACAGAGGATAGTGAAAATGCTTTCCTGATGCAGATTACAAAACTCAGATAGAGATGATCCACGGGAGTCAATGGATATTTCCATTATACAGGCATCTGTTGGCAGTCTCATTATGGAAAAAAAACGAGCACCTAAGAAATTGTTAAGTAGCCTTGCTGAGAATTTTACTGCTGGGAAGAATACCATGGGGAAATGTTTAACAGAATTTTTTTTCTGGTCAGAAAAGTCAGTTGGCAGTCTAAACCTGTCACGATGCTTCTTGACAGTGGAAGGAGAGTGGCGATGGTATGATAGTATTTTGGACTTCTAAATACTAAAGGAAATGAATGGAGATAGCCTGGACTTTAAGAAAATAAGTGTACCTAAAGCTATATTAGTGAAATAATGAAGACTGAAATGCAACTCAGTTGGAGAAACTATGGAGAATTTAGTTAACAAAAGGATTTCTTTGAATTCAAGTTTGACCAGGACAAAGAGCCCTTTTCTGCTTAAAACTCCAACAAGCTCTTTGCTCTCCACAGTGATGCGTGGCCTTGGATTTAGTTCTATCTATAAGACAATTACTTGGTCTGGGTTTCTCTTCAAACCACCTTTGAGATTCCAAAAAGACATTTTAAGGTACATGGGTGTGTTTAGTGGTATAAATGATGCTCCTTTGGGTAGAAAATTTCGTGCCTTATTCCCAGACAGTCCGCCATTGCATAATAACCCTGCTACCTACTTGTTGCAACTTGGATTTGCTGTCCACAGGCTACATTCCGAGAAATTCTTCCATTCTTCGAGTATCACAAAGCATTTGAAAGAGAAGAAGAGAACCCACTGGGGAAGGCTGTTCATGTTAGATTTTTGTCAGCTAGTGCACATTCAGTTATGCTGACCCAGATATTCTGATTTCAACTGTTTTCCACATCTACTAGAAAATCCTGATATCAGCAAGCATGTGGCCTGGCAAGCTGGGAGTATTAACCTGCGGTCCCATCAGGATTCTTCATCATTTTAACATGGTTCAGCTGTAGTTAGCAAGGCTGTATTATTCTCTCACTTTGGATGTGATTCCTGTTGGTACTTCCACTTATAACACATGCTAGTGATACCTGTACATGGGGTAGGGCCATCTCTGTCTTGACGTTTTTATCTGGCAGTTTTCAGTTAGCAAAGATGATACTCTTTTGCATACAAAAGGACAGCGCTGAGATCTAAAGCACAGCTCTAGGTCCAATTATTTTCTGAAGAAAATAACACTGTAGTCCAGCAAAACAAGTTAGTCTGTCCGTTTACCACAAGATGTAAACTGTAGACTATAATGGACCACTGAACAGTTCAAACCAAAATTATAACTTCTGATTAAGTAGTATGGCCTGACCTGCTGAATCACCAATGTGGAAACCCACCCCTAAAGAATGTGGAGCCCAAGATGACATGGGTGGCCACTGTTTATGGAAACAACATGACTTTTTTTTTGTCTTTTCATTTAACTCTTTAGTAACTAACCTCATCCTCCAAATTCTGCAGCAAAAACCCAATAACAATGATCAAGGAGATGTGATCAGAGTCAGGAAATAACAGATAAGTTATGGGGAGCAACAGGCAGTATTCATGTATTCATTCCACAACTGTTTATGGGCAATACCGTGTCTGGCACTGGCAAGAGCAGTGAATTACAGCTATGAAACCATTGCATCTGATGTCTCCAGGACTAAAATAAAGTGCACTGTCCCAACTTTAGAAAGATGTCTGTATTACCTATGTAAACTCCAACATTAACCTTGAGTGACCTTAGATATTATGAAAACTAGTAAATGAATCACTTAGAATGTTTTTGTTGGTAAGTAACAGAAAACCCATCTCAAACTGACATTAACAGTGAAGTTAATTTATTGGCTTACATAATGGAAAAGCCCAGAAACTGTATAGACTTTGGGGATAATTTGATTAGGGTTCTGGCTCCAATTTTTGCTATTCTTTTGGCTCTTCCTTCCTCCAAGTACCAGCTTTATTTTCAAGCTAACTTCCATCTTGGTGACTGTGATAGTTAATTTTAGGTGTCAACTAAACTGGCCATAGGGTGCCCAGATTAAACCCGATTCCCGATTCCCGGGTGTGCGGTGAGGATGCTCTAGATGAGATTAGCATTTGAACTGGTGGACTCGGTAGATTGTTCTCACCAGGGTGGGCGAGCATCATCCTCTCTGTTGAGGGCCTGAATAGAACAAAAGGTGGAAGGAGAAATTTGCCTCTTTTTTGCCTGCCTCACTGCATAAGCTGGAACATTTCATCTCATCTCCTGTCCTCAGACTGGGATTTACACTCTCAGGTCTTCAGACTCAGACTGAATTACACCACGGGCTTTCCTGAATCTCCAACTTGCAGATGGCAGACTGTGGGACTTCTTAGCCTCTAAAATCTCATAAGCCAATTCCTTGTAACAAATATCTCTAGATAGATAGATGATAGATAGATAGATATAGATAAATATAGATATATGTAGATAGATATATAAATAGAGATTTGTGTATGTGTGTGTGTGTGTGTGTGTGGTGCATGTGGAAATTTTATATATATATACAAAATATGTATAATATATTGATATATAATCTCCACACATGGAGTTGTGTTCAGTTGACCCTTGAACAATGCAGGGTCAGGGGCACCAACCCCCAAACAGTCAAAAATTCATGTGTACCTTTACAGTTGGCCCTCCATATCTATGGTTCTGCATCCATGGATTCAACCAACCATGGATCGTGTAGTAGTGTAGTATTGATATTTATTGAAAAAAAATCCGCAAACTACTAGGTATAAAATAAATAAGATACAAGGATGTAATGTACAGCACAGGAAGCATAGCCAATATTTTAGTAATGGAGTATAATCTATACTTTAAATGTAGGATAATCTATAAAATATCAAATCACTATGTTGTCCACCTGAGACTAATAATATAATATTGCAAATCAACTACACTTCAATAAAAAGAAAAAAGGAAAAAATTCCACATGTAAGTGGGCCTGTGCAGTTCAAACCTGTGTTGCTCAAGAGTCAACTGTGTATATCTCCTATGTTTCTCTGAAGAACCCTCACTAAAACAGTGACAACATGGAAGATATAGTTGAGGTTCACACTCAGAAAAAGAGTGGGAGCTTCCTGAGCAATGCCCTAAAGTCATCAGCCCGCCCCTGCATCAATCACAGTAGATAAAAGGCTGATTGATTTATACCAATCAAGTCCATGACTGAACCTGGCAGCAGAGGTAATCCCAGCCAACTGCACAGCTGCTCTTCCAACGGTGGAACAAATGCTAAAAGAGGACCTCTACATTGAACCTGAGCACTCATCTCCAATATCCAGTACTAGGAACACAAATTTACCAAATGCTTCCTCTTTAGGCAGAGAACTGGTAAACTGCAGAAGAACACATACAATCATCTTTGTTCACAAAAATCTCAGATTATGCAGGAGAGTTGAGGTGAATTTACTAATTCTCAATAACATTTCCCTGGATGGTGTGTGAAAGGTGCAAGTTATAGTGTCTGCTTCTGAGAACTTCAAAGGGTTTACCAAGCTCACAGCCCCTTTCCATGAGTTCCTGTCCCTCATTCACTGCTCCCAATATTTGAACAAAGTGACTTTGAAAAGCTGGCCACAGATGACTGGTCCGAGCACAAGTACCTGATCCAAAGGCAGCAATCTGTTGACTGGCCTATAAGAAGGTCTTACATAAGAGTTTAGTGCTGGGAGGGGAAATTGGATGAAGGTAGTCAAAAGGTACAAACTTTCAGTTATAATATAAAGAAGTACTAGGGATGGAATATACAGCATGATTAATATAATTAACACTGCTGTGTGTTATATATAAAAGTTGTTAAGAGTGTAAATCCAGGCAGTTCTCATCACAAGGAAAAAAACTTTTTTTATTTCTTTAATTTTGTATCTATATGAGATGATGGATATTCACTAAACCTATTGCGATCATCATTTCATGATGTATGCAGGTCAAATCACTGTGCTGTGCACCTTAAACTTATATAGTACTGTATGTCAATTGTATCTCAATAAAACTAGAAGCAAAAAAAGAGGTCAGCACTGCCAGAGTCCTCTATAGTGGATGATGATTAACTGACCCAGTCAGATTCTCTAGGGGAGTTTGGATGTAAGACATACATGTCAAGAAAGAGGGACTACCCTGGTGGCGCAGTGGTTAAGAATCCGCCTGCCAATGCAGGGGACGTAGGTTCGAGCCCTGGTTCAGGAAAATCCCACATTCCGCGGAACAGCTAAGCCCTTGAGCCACAACTACTGAGCCTGCTCTCTAGAGCCCGCAAGCCACAACTACTGAGCCCACGTGCCACAACTACTGAAGCCCACGTGCCTAGAGCCCGTGCTCTGCAACAAGAGAAGCCACCGCAATGAGAAGCCCGTGCACTGCAACGAAGAGTAGCCCCCGCTCGCTGCAACTAGAGGAAGCCCGTGTGCAGCAATGAAGACCCAACGCAACCAAAAATAAATTAATTAAATAAATTTAAAAAAAAAGAAGTATGAAGAAATCTGACCTTCCTGGCACCTAACAATTTAGCCTGCCACACTTTCATGGATGCTGGCAGAAGACACAAGCCACCCGAGTCAGAGACAAAGGACTTATTACTCACAGCACAGCAAGCAGCATAAGCTTCATATTTGCTTTGGTTCCCCTCGTCCGTCACCCCTTTAGGTGCCAAAGGGGTGACACAGAGAAGCCATGTGATGCAGTAGGTTTGCATCACAGCTGAGGAACCTCAAACTTAGGAAACCTAAATCTTTTATAATGGGTTACTAGCAAACCTTCCTACCTTTGCCCCCATTATTAGACTGAATGGCAAATAAAGCTGCCCTCTGTTCCAGAGGGAGACACTGTCACTATCTTCCAAGTCTGCTCACTGTACAAACATCCATGAAAAGATAGTCTAGGACAAAAGTCGTCAATGCCTCTGCTTGCAATATGTGCAGAAATGCAAGAGACCCACAAAGAACTGTCTCCCAACAACAACCTACAATAGAAAGTTGTAGAAACTGAGAGACACACAAAGAATGGGCAACAAGTACTAACACAAGGCAGCAGAAGTAGAGAGAAAGAAAATAGAAATAAAAACTATTTGATAGCAGCAGAAGAAATAAAGGACACAGCATCTCCATGCCAGTGGAAGCCTGGTGGTATTTATAAACAGGAACTAGAGTTGTTAGGGAACCATTGACTAAAACTGCCCACCCTGGCCAGGCACGATAATAACCGCTTGCATGAGTTATCTCACAACAGGAGGTCCTGATAAGGAACACAGAACTGACAAGCTACTGACAGCCAGAAGAATTCGGGAGGGGCCAAGAGGAAGGAGGACACCCCAGCCCATAATATGTCCTGTCAACCTCCCAGAAGCTCTTGCACTGGAATCCATCTTGACTGAGAAATGCACTCACTGCCAGGAAGGGCCTTGAATCGGGTCAAATATGGGCACAGGCAAGATGACTGACCAGAGACAACCCAGAAGGGTAACCCCACCACCATAAACCCTGAGACTGTGAGTCACGTGGCAGAGAAGTTCTCCTGGCTTCTCTTACCCTGCTATTCTCTGCTTTCCCTTTCCAATAAAGTTTTTTGCTTTGTCTGTATATGTGTGTCTCCTTGGACCATTCATTGCTGAGTGTTAGATAAGAGCCCACCATCGGGCCCTAGAAGGGGTCCCCCTTCCAGTAACAGAATCATATTCTCTCACTGAAATTGAATCATGCAGCATTTGTATGCAAATTGAATCATGCAGCATTTGCAAGTTATCAGTGAATGTGGACAACAACCGACCTTTAGAATCATTCTGGGAGTGGAAATTTCTCACACTGTCCACTAAGGTAACTCCTCCTCGTAGTTAAGTAAGTCAAGCTAGAATCTCTGGCTGTGTCTGGCTTAGGGGGAGTTTAGGAGATTGTATCAAGTAGACATGAGCTAAATGCTGGAGGTGACTCACCTCAGAAAGCTAAGCGTTGGAAAACCATCTCTATCACAGTAGACATTTATGTTAAAGAAACTGATTTTGAACTGTTTTTAGCTTCCTGCATTTTATCTCTTATTTTGCATCTTAATCCAACCTCCTTCTCTAGACAAGAGGTGTTTACTGTTATTTGTCAGGGGCAATAATGGCCAGATGATTCTAGATATATCCTTGTTAAAGTCAACACAACAATTATCTCAAAGGGGAATACATATTTATTTCAGACACTAAGTTGGCCTCTGTTTCCTATTTGTCTAGTTATGGTTAGTGCATTGTACTTTATCTCCAAAACTACAAATATCTCGCATTTTTTGCATTATGTGTACACTCCAAGCAGGCTTCTTAAGTTGTTACTACCTCTTATTTATATCGCAGTATTTTATTCACTCCTACAACAACAGTAAAAAAAAAAAAAAACCTTCCTGTTCATTGATAATTAGATGTTTTGCTTCATTTGGATTTCCTCCAACAATCTTCTGTTCAGATTCAGCTCTTATAATTAATTACCCTCTTGCTGAACAACTGAAAACTGAAGTCTGACCAAAGTACATCTCATCCCACACAGATGTCCTCGTTACTCCACAAAAGGTTAATTAATCATAAGAGGTGCTTTAGAGCAGGAGGCGCTGGAAGAAATTCAGAGCTAGTATCTGGCAACATAGAAAAACCACCATCATGCCCGTTGCTATTGAGCTCACACTGAGAGAATCGTTTTAATGGAACAAAAATTCAACTGCACAAAATAGCTGGTGGATATAATATCATGCCTCAAATAATGGAGCATGCCACTTCCCAGTCACTGATGATTTAGAATCCCAGACTGCCTGTGAGGGAAGGTCAGCCCTGTTTATCCTCATTTAACAGAGGTGCCTGAAACTCCCGGATCACAACAATGGCAGAAGCCGTCTTCATTGGTCTCCTCTTTTTGGCTGGGTGCCATTTCATCCTACGAAAGAACCCTCCTCTCCAGCGAAGACAGACGACACTTAGCCTTCCAAATACACCTTCCACTTTCCCACCTTGTGGTTTTAGTCATGCTAATCCTCTCAGTCCAGGAATAGACTTGCCTTCATCCACTGTCTAGCCAAAGCCTATAATTCCGCCAAGAGCCAGTGCAAATACCTCCTCCTCATAAACCTGCCCCTAGAACATTCCAACCCACAGGAAATACTTCCTCTTTTGACCTAGGAGCAGCTGTGGCACAGTAGAAGGAACACAGTCCTGAACAACAGAAAATATATGCAATATTGGCTCTGTTAAATGTGTAACTTTGAGCAAGTTGTTTAACTCCTATAAGGCTCAGCTTTTTGTTCAATAAAATGGGAAGAATAACAACTACTCTGTGGTCTTTATCATGGAGATTAAATAGAATAAGGTGTATGAAAATGTTTGTCATTTTGTTGCTGCTCAGCACTTAGTTTTTTGCTTACTTGATAATTGACCATTCTTGTGTTTTCATTTTCTTTAAACTTTCTTTGCTTTTCTTCGCTTTAACAAGGGATGAGAAGGAAGGTCACATGAGTGGTCCTTAAGATAGTAATCATCATCAAAGTAGTCACCCTAATGAGAATAGGAAGATGGTTCCATTTTTCCAAATTCATAAATTATGTGTTTTAAAGATCTAAGGACTTCTCTGGCAGTCCAGTGGTTACGACTCCATGCTTCCACTCCAGGAGGAAAGATTCCTGGTCGCAGA
Source organism: Balaenoptera ricei (assembly GCF_028023285.1). Lineage (NCBI taxonomy): Eukaryota > Metazoa > Chordata > Mammalia > Artiodactyla > Balaenopteridae > Balaenoptera > Balaenoptera ricei. Next base: position 92,859,011 of record NC_082645.1, read on the forward strand.
ACTAAGATCCCGCATGTCACGCGGCACAGCCAAAAATAAAATTAAATTAAACTAAATTGTTTAAAAAAGACCTGTGAGAAGACATTTCCAGACCCTGGGGAGGAAACTGCCAGGGTTGCAGAGAAGGAAAAGAGGTCAGGACTCTGAGACCAAGAATCTGAACCCCTCATGTCCAAGCACTGGGGGATCCATTTGTGGTACTGGGAGTGGCTGTGAATTGAACAGGGAGAGAGTCTGCTATAGGAGATAATCCTGATTGTGGCTCCCTCACGCAGGCAAGGTGTCCGTCTGCTACCAGCATACTCTCGTGGCCAGTGAGAGAGACTGCATATGGTTTTCCAGGGGCCCTGGGAGTCAGGAAAGAGGGCTCTGCATTCTAGAGATGGAAGGGAAGTGATGCTCTGGTGACAGCTATAACTTGTCTCATCATGTCTCATAAACTGTCAGCAGGCTTTTCTCCCCAACTCGATTTTATGCTCCTAGAGGCCAAAAACGAGCTTTACATTTTGTATATTTTCCTCAGGTCCTGGCTCAGTGTGCGCACAGACGTTTCAGTTTGTTTCCTTGGCCCTCACTAGATGAGCCACTTTTTCCTTTTCCCTCTTCCATGCACTGTTTATTTAGTCATGATTTAAACCATAAGAAAGTGGATTCTAAATCAATGTTGAGGATTCTAGATGGTTGATGTTTTCTCCTTGCTGAATGATTCACTCCATTTCTCTTGGAAGCTCCCATCGAAACAGAGAATTAATGAGCTTGAGGGAAGGAGAGAGTGAGAAGGGAGCAAGAAAGAGGCTGGGATACATGGCTATGTATTGGGAGCAAAATGTGCAACTTGTCTTTCAAGGGTCAGATTCTGGGAGAAAAAGATGGCACTTCTCATTCATGGTGGGCAGCAAGGTGGTAATGCTGCTTCTGGAAAGTCAGATCTTCCCTGCCTCCTTGCCCACCATGTTTCCTCAGCTCTCATGTGGAAGTCAGTCTTGAACTGACAGTATGGGGAAGATTTCCTTCCTGTCTAAGATGTCAATCTGTAAAACATATTGATGGAAATAAATAACAATTTGCATTCAAAGTACCTGTGTTCAAGGGTTCACATCTCTTTTCAAGCATGATTGTGCTTCAGAGATATTTAGTACTTATCAATTATCTTTAAAGATGCCCAAACTGAGTCAGCAAAGTCAAATATGAAGTTTAGCCAGATAGAATTGGAACCCAATCCCATCCTTTGTATATATGTAGTTATTATTATTACTATCATTCAACAGCATTTCTGATGCTAACACAATCCACTATACAGAATTCAGCCAGCACCTGAAATGCAGCCAGGGAGACAATGTTTAATAAAAAATAATTCTGAGACCACAGCACTTCCAGTTTTTGAAAGCCTTAAAATAAATCCCAAATTTATTCCTAATGGAAATAAATCATAGGATCCAAGGTACAAAATTATTTCCACAGCTGCTCCAATAAACATCAGAAAAGGCCTTGCCAACTCCTGACTATTCAGGCTACTGTTGTACAAAAGAGGAGCTTTTAAAAAGAATAACCTTTATCTAGCCTCATAAAAGGCCAATAAGTAAGCATAACCAGGTTCCAAAAAGAACATGTTCAATTTCAAGTCTTCTCAAAACCTTCTGGTTATATTTACTCACTTTTTCAATTAGCAGGTGCTTGAAGCCCTGAAAATTTTTCTCGCTGCTCTAATTTAGTGTCAATGACATAGATACAGATGAAGATGGAGACCTAAAGAAATATGGAGATAGATAGATAGATCTCATCTATTCCCCTAACCAGATTGTTAAGCTGCTCATGAATCCTAACTGCAGCTAGATCTTCCTGTATCTCCCGCGTAAATAACTATTACAGTTTGCTCATGGACAGGCCTTTATAAATGTGTGTTGATTGGTGGCTCAATGTAAATATACAAGCTAATTCTGAATAGATGGAAAAGTAATGGTGAGCTCAAGAAATCATCCCACATCCTTACCTTTCCAGTTATAAAAAACAGTGATTTAAACTATAGAGACTGTAAAAAGATCAGTGGTTTCCAGGGACTGGGGGACAAGGGAGGAATTATGAATAGGTGGAACATAAAAGATTTTTAGGGCAGTGAAAATACTCTGTATGGTACTATAATGATGGATATATGTCATTATCCATTTGTCCAAAACCACAGAACATACACCACCAAGAGTGAACCCTAATGTAAACTCTGGACTTCGGGTGATAATGATTGTGTCAATGGAGGTTCATCAGTTATAACAAATGTACCACTCTGATGTAGGATGTTGATAACAGGGGAGGCTGTCAATGGCGGGGGGGCAGGGGGTAGATGCGAAATCTCTGTACCATCCTCTCAATTTTGCTATGAACCTAAAGCTGCTCTAAAAAAATAAAAATCTTAAAAAATAATGTTCCTTCTTAATTCTGTGTAAAGACATGCATGCTGGTGCCATGCACAACTCCAGAAGGAAGGAAGGCCTGCTGCACTCAGGATGTTCCCTGGAGCTACCAGCAGTAATGAGGCTTTCAAAAGCAAGGAGACAGGCAGGCAAGGGAGCGAGAGAGAAGACAACTGCTGTGACAAGTGGAGAAGCAACTCCATGGTCCACAGTTATGTAGGTTGTAGATTTTTTCCCCCCCCCAGTGATTTAAAGTGATATAATTGGAGCTATATTTGGCATCAGAGAAATCTGGATTCAAGTTCGAACTCTGTCTATTACCAGATGAGTGTACTTGAGCATATTATTAAATCTCTCTAATCCCCATCTTCATCATCTGTAACATAGGTGAAATAGGAGCTTTGTTGTGTGAATTAAACATGCTAATTCACTCAAAGTGCCTTAACAGGAATTGAACATTCAAGTATTGTTAGTTTCTTTGCCTTTCTGACTTCCTTCTCTACCAAGGCGTGGTTTTTCCATAAAAGCAGGGCTGGAGAGATCACTAAATGACACCACTTCTCTCTGTCACAATATTTCTCAACTTTTAAAAATCCACATGCCCCTTGATCATACAAAAATTCACTTTCCCACATCCATTGTTGAGATTTATAGCTTTGACCCCTAAAATGGGCTGGGAAATTAAAAAGGCAAATAACACACGAATATTCCCCAAATATCTCTGTCCAAACCACACAGAGTGCTGTGGACAAGCCCACATGTCTGCGTGTGGGTGAGTGTGGGTGTGTCTCAGGGTGAAATTTTCATTTGCTACTCTCCGGTTACTTAGCCCCGCCAGAAGAATTCAATTATTCCCAGAAGTCAGACACAAGTCAAGTCAGCTGTTTTGCTTAAAGAAACAAGACACAACTTAAAGCCCCAAATGGAAAACCGGGGAAAGAAGAAATTGTCTGGGTGATTATATAATCACTGAAGTTCTTGCCAGCAACCCATGACAGGCTCTCACCACCTGATTGTTTTTCAAGAAATACAAATGACACATCGCCTTGTTCTGTGATTCATCAGTAGGCCAGCTTGCTCGGTGCTTGCATTGGACTATGTGGATCCAGCACTGGGAAGGGCAGGGAGGAAGTGAAACAGACATCTTTTAGATTTCCTTCACTCCTTACTCTGTCTTCATCCTGGCAGGAATCCGCCAGCCTCGTTCAATCGCATTACCCAATTTGTACTATTTGTGAGACAAAGGGCGCCAGGGGGCTTGAGGTGCCTGTTGCAGTCACAGCGTTAAGCAATGTCAGGAGAACATTCCCACGATTCTCTGTTAGTCTGGGACAGAAAGAAGAGCACCAGCAAGGTTTGTATAGCATACCTCCAAAGAAGTCTCATTGAGAGCTGTGGGGAGACTTTGGGGAAAAAAAGTTTTGAAAAAAAAGATGTGTATTCAAAATAATTTTAATAAATGCCACAAAATCAAATCAAGATCTCTACAGCCTATCTGTAACTAGATATCCCAGGTTATCTTTTTCATATTCTGCAAGTTTATCTTCTTGATATAAGCTACATTCTTCTAAATTGGTTTGATCCAATGCTAATCACATATACACAGCCATATCCAAAAAGACTAAAAAAACTTTTTTTAGTCATTAAATCTGGGCTAGAGTAGTGATCAGACATCTCAGGGTAACCCTCTAGGATTTGTGGCTTTTTTCTTTCTGAAACATGCCATTTTAACATACATAGGTCATTCTCTGGCAAAGAAAGCAGAGCTCAGCAACTGCTTTATCAGAAGAACTCACAGGCATTAATTTCTAGCAAAGCTAACCTATCGCCATGCTGGGCAACACAATACACCTAGATACGCACACAGGCATGTGCGTGGGCGCATGCACACATACACACCCTGAAATTCTGCTCTATCAGCCTCTAGTCCTTCCTGCCCGGATCTGGGAGGGACAGACTAAACATGTTCACCCACATTTACATTTTCTGTACTCAGAACGACCAGTTAGAAACACGGTCTCACTTTTTGTTCTGTTCTTTGAGCCATCTTCCAAAGAGAAAATCCACTTGTACAGGGAAAGTGTGGAACAATGCCTAGAAATAGACACTGGGGTGAAATTAACATTTTGCCTTTGACCTGAATTAAAAGCAGCAACAAGCAAAATTGGAAAATAGAATCGCTCCCTCTCTTAGCCGTGTCTGGCTGTCTTGTCTCCATGTTTAGTGCTAAGGATACAAGATGAGTCAGACAGACCCAGTCTCTGCTCTCATCGAATTTACAGAACAGTGGCAGAAACAGACAAGCCAAGAGGCAATTTCAGGACAGGGTGACAAGTACAAAAAGAGGAGTCGGTTAAGGATGCCCTTGGAGTGCAGAGGGGAACATCTAACCCTGGAAGGTGATTAGAAGTTAGATCAAAGAGGGGAGGAGAGTGGAGACCACGGTCAGGAAGGAGAGCCCTTCTGGTTCCTTGTGGCTAGGGTGTCTGAAAAATTCTACAGGGATGTGGTGAGTCATAAAGCTGCAGGGCTAAGTGTGGATCAGATAATGAAAGGCCTTATAAACCAGAATAAAGATCTGGGGAGTCAGAGTACTTTAAGCATGGGAGTGACATGATCAGATTTGCTGTTTTAGGAAGAGCACTTTGTCTGCAGTAGAGAGAATGAATTGGAAAGCAGTACAGTTAAAGGTGGGGAGAGCAGTTAGAAGGCAGTTGAAGTAGTCCAGATGAGAGCTGATGGCAGCCTGGCTGACGGACTTGACAGTGAAGATGTAGAGAAGTGGACAGATTCAAGGAGTCAAATTCCTACCTTCCCTCAAACAGGTGAACGGGAATGATGCACTGCAAGGGGGAGGGGGACATGACATTGTGCGTAATGTCCTTCAAACACAAATAATCTTTTCACATTTTCTCTTAGAAAATCACCATCTGTCATTCATCTTCTTTACTTAAATTCTTAGTAATTGAAAGAAATATGAAATCTTTCATTTATTTTGAACCCAGAAAGGTCAGACAGTTCTCCTGGCCAATACAGACAGTTCATTTTGTAATCATCCAGCATGTATTTTCCACGGGACCTGCACAGCCACTATTTCACTCCTGGCACTTGTTCATCAGTCCACTTTCTCAAAGTGAATGAGCGAGCAAATGGCAATCAATGTTCCCAATAAAAGTTTTAGGAGATAATTACAGTGACGGGAAATGTAGTCATTACAATAGTCATGCTGAGTTTGTTGTGATGCTACTAATCACACCAAGTTTTCTGATTTCATGTAAATTGCAGGTACCTTTACTCCTGTAGGAATCTCTATTAATAGATAATATCGTTATGCTAATAGCTGCTTAAAGTATAATTTAAAAATTTTAAGTGATCTAAGCCAGATATTTTAAAACACTATATAACCTAACAAATATGAACCAAAAAATAAACCTTAACACATTTAAGGAAATTACTTTTAAAGAGAGACACCTGCAGTTTACCCATTAAAAATAAGAGTTATGCTCCATGGGACTAAGTGATTAAATGAATGCACCTTTTTCAATTACCCCACAAAACAGAAAGTCCAAATGTTCCACTATCTGAGATCCTGTTTATTGCCAATGGATGAATATTTATACATGCACACTACAATTATGGAATATACAAAGGTGTGCCAACATTTATTCGTTCACTCAAGAAATATTTACTAGGCACTTACCCTATGCCCAACACTATTCTAGGCACTGAGGACCCAAGAAAAGAACAGAACATGCTGACAGGCCAGAAGGGGTAACTTATATTCAAATAAATATGATATTGACATATGTGCCAAATGGGGACAAGTGCAAGACACTAGAATGCTATAGAGGAAGATGCCCTTAATCACGGAGGGCTTCCTAGAGGAGGTGATTTTTAAGTTGGCTCTTAGCAAAAAACTCAAGAGCTTGTCAGACAAATCCAAACAGTGAGGCGATAATCCAGGAAAAAAAGAAAAGGCTGTTCAAAGGAACAGAGGTCCAAAAGGGAACAGTGTGATCTGGGAGCTGCAAGGATAGAGCACAAGGTCCATTAGAGAAGGATCAGGAAAAGACTTCCGAGGGCTTGGTATGCCAGAGTAAAGCCATTAGAGTAGAGAAGAAGCACAGATAGATTGTCTTTGACTTGCTCTGTAGAAAAAGAACATCTATGCAGCTAGGACACCATTTTTGTATTTAGTTTATTGCAGTTAATGGTATAGTAACCATGTTTCCAAATCATGGTATGGAATAGACTATTGGAAAACAAGACTGTCCTTAGAAATTCAAATATATCCCCCTTCTCTCCTACCTCCCTTCCCTTGCTAACTCAGACTCAGCCTTCAGTCTTTGGCTTTAGCATCACTTCCTTAAGAAGTCCTCCTTGATCACTCTGATTGGTCAATGACCCCACATCTGTGCTGAGCTGTGCTGAGAGTAGGCTATGGCCTACACAGGATCATGTGCAGGTTGCTGAAAAGCGCCCTGCCGCTTCCTCCACTCTTTATACACTCACATTCACACACACACACACACACACACACACACACACACACAACACTCTCACACACACTAAGTGCTGAAAAGTCTCAACACTTGCTAAGGGCTTGGTCAGTGTTATCTGGGAGAGCCAGTTAATTACCTAGCTTAAGTTTAACAGGAAATAGTTTATCCAATTAACTCTAGCTTCATAGTCCTAACGTCAAATCAGGACACCAGGAAACTCCATTTGACTGGGAGTGTGGAGGCGGGGTACTGGGGAGGCGGGGAGCAACAGGGTAGCAGGAGAGACACTGGGGGGAGGAGCCTTAGTGGAGGGACAGTGGGAGGAAGCAAAAGGAGCCTCAAGAATGGGGACACTGCAGGGGCTTCCCTTGTGGCACAGCGGTTAAGAATCCACCTGCCAATGCAGGGGACACGGGTTGGAGCCCCGGTCCAGGAAGATCCCACATGACGTGGAGCAACTAAGCCCATGCACCACAACTACTGAGCCCATGTGTGCCACAACTACTGAAGCCCACACGCCTAGAACCCCTGCTCCGCAACAAGAGAAACCATAGCAGTGAGAGGCCCACGCACCGCAAGGAAGAGTAGCCCCCGCTCGCCACAACTAGAGAAAGCCCACGCGCAGCAACGAAGACCCAACACAGCCAAAAATAAATAAAATAAAATAAATAAATTTATTAAAAAAAAAAAAAAGAATGGGAACACTGCAGAAGAAGGGGGTAAGAGCTACTGAGAACTATCTGATGGCACAGAGCATCAAGTTCTTCATGTAGAAAATTCCAGAGATAGCCAGTTGCCTGACAAAATAAAAGCCACAAAGAACTTCCTGTCTGAATCAGGTCTTTTCAGCTTCATCAGGAAGTAGTATCCTGTTTTTCATATCATCACATTTCTGCCATCTGCATCGCCCTTCGACTCCTTTAAAGCAGTCCTACCTCCACTGAAGTTTGCAGCCTTCCCTCCCTTTGCAAATACCGAAAGCCCCACTCAATCAGGGCAGCACTACCATCCATATTTAGGGATTTTAATCTTTCCACATAAATCACTCCCTCCAGCTCTTTAATCATGTGTGACAACTTGCAGTGACTGCATCTCGTTCTCTGATTTCCCTGAAAGGTCTTGCAAGCTAAGCAGGGTTAATCTGAGTCAGTAACTTAGATGCAAGACGCAAGAACCACACAGGAAATGCACAAGATGAGTCAACAGACAGCACATGTCTCTCTGACATCCGCCTCTCACCGTCTGGAAGAGGGGTTCCCTGGGTCTAGAAGCCTGCTGTTTTCTGAATCAGGGGGCCAGCCTTCGAGCATCACAGCACACTCTCCTCGCCTGTAGAAACTGGAAGTTGGACCAGGATCCCAAAATCCCTTTTCACTTTGCGATGCTCTACGCTTACGCTCCCATCTTCCTTCAAGAGGCGGATTGTCCTAACCAGAGTAATATCAGAACCAATGAGGTTTGTATGGCAGGAGGACTTTGAACAAAACTAGGAAGAATTCTGGACTTTACCAAGATTCCCAGGCCATAGCTGCAGGAATGAGGCTAGCTTCCAGCCCTTTATTATTCTGAACCAAACATTATTATAGCCCCATACTTCCTTATCTATTAAACAGAGTCTCTTGGTGATAACATATGCTTCCTTTGTCTCTGAATGTGATGTTGAGATCCCTGTGTATTCGCTTGATCTACTGATACAGGACAACAGAGAGGTCTCCAAGTGCCAGTTCTTGTAATAATATGTAACATTGACCTGAGTGCTTAATCATAACAGGCATTCTTCTAAGCACTTTGCTCATAATAACTCTCAACAACCCTACAGGGAGATGAGAAATTGAGCCACAGAGAGGCTAAGGAACTTGCCAAAGGTCACACAGAGAAAAAGAGGCAACTCTGGGACTGAACACAGCTAGTATGATTCCAGAGCCCGTGGGGATGATTCTCCTTCCTGTTCTACCTAGATCCTTTGGTACTACTGAGTTTTCTTCCTCTAAAGGAAAACTGGGAATATAAGAGCTTACAAGGAAATTATTTTAAAATATATTAAAAAATAAGGACCATGGAAGATGATACCCTCAAAGTAGAAGCAAGAGCCACTGGCTTTTGCTGAAAATGTGGGAAGGAGCATAGCATTGAGGATGATTCAGTGGGGAGTGGAGACAAATATTTACTAGTGGATCTCACAGCCCACTTCAAGGTGAGGAGAAGACAGTTGGTTAAAACCAAAGAACTCTGGGTAGGAAGTGATGTCGTTGACTAGAGAGTAGTTGAAGTGATGATCAGAAATGTTAGGGGAGGGGGAGGAAGTGAAGAAAGTTGGCACTGAAACAAAGTGGAGAGATCAAGGTCATGGGTGTCCCTCAGCATGAATTATCTCACTTAATCCTCACAACCATTTTAGGCTTCTCCGTCATGTCCATTTTTAAAATGAAGATGTTTAGTCAAAGGAAAGTGAAGTGAATTGCCCAAGGTCACACAGAGGTTAAGTGGCAGTGCCTAAGAAATAGGCACTTGTCAGGCAGCCTGACCCCGGAGGCTGAGCTCCCAGTCACTAGGCCGCTGCCTTCATGCCACCCTGGGAGGAGCAGCGGAGAGGAGAGAGATTCCAGATGCAAGAAACACCAGGAAAAACTGGGGAAGCAGGGCTTGGAGGCAGCACAAGGGCAGGGGTTGGTGCGCACACAAGTAGGTGAATCTTAAAAAGAAAGATTGGAATTTGTCTTCCTCTGAGATAAGAGGGAAAGAATAGAAACGACCGCGTGAGTGCACAAGAGCGTTCTAGCAAGGCAGGGGAGGCTAGCTCGTGTCCCATAGGTCTCATTTTCTCAGTGAATTAGAGCAAAGGTGTCTGCCAAGGTCTCTAATCGTAGAGGGGCTGGGTTGGAGCTACAGTTTAAGACCTTGGCATGTCTGAAGCAGCTGCTGGGCTGGGCTCCCCTGTGGGTGAATGTAAGCAAGACTCAGCAGCTCTGGGGCCCTTTCTGAGCTTATGTTGACTTTATAGTGAAACCATTTGCCCTGATTTTGTGATTCTCTCCAGCAATGGCTGGAAGTACAGGAGTAGGATTAAAGAAAATAACTGAGGTCCTCCTTAGTATTGGGGACTACTTGCAAACCCATGGATGCCCCAGGGTGTTGAAATTATGCAGTTTCTTCCAAAGAGGAAAAGTCTGAGGGCCGATAAGCCACACGGGGAAAGGCCAAGGCACACTGTACCTAAAGTGTAGCCTGTGGTTCACAGCAGAGACGCTGGTATCAAGCGTGGGTTCAGCTCCCATCGGTACCTCTTGCTAGCTGGTGACCTTGGATAAGTTACTGACCCTGTCTATGTCTCCATTTTTTTATTTGTAAAAGGGGTATTAGTTGAGCATACCTCATAAAGTTGTTGTGAGGATTAAATAAAACGTATAAAGCACTTAGCACAGTGTCTAAGACATAATAAGTGGTCAATAAATGTTAACTTTTATTAAGGCTCAAACAAGGACTTCACTGATACTGTTAGTTACTAGTGTCCCCACTGATCAGCATGCACCACTAGAAGCAGGGCATCTCATGCACGTACACGTGTGCCCTAAGTCATGTGAGAGACTAGGATCTCCCAGTCATCGGTGGTGGCTTTAAATTGTCCAGCTGTGCTGACTAGATCTTGTTTTCAGATATAAGCAAAGTGGTGGGGTAATGGACTATGAGTTCGTTCCCAGGGAAGGTAGCCAACTGTTTCCTATTTAATGCCAATAAGACCTTGACCTTTCCTGCTTTCTATGTCAGCCTTCCTCTCACAAAACAAATTCAGACCACAAGTCTAGCCAGAAAGTCGATATTAAATTAAACCTAGAATTTTACAACATAGCCCAGGTCTTTCTCAACAATTACAATCCATTTTAAGCATTAGATTTTCTGTATGGGTCCCACAGAGTTGCAGAATAGAACTAGTATTGTTAATCCTTCTTCCAAATCTCTGCAGTCTATTCAGCATCATTTCTTTTTATATTCTCTTAGGTGCAAGTAATACTTGTTGCCTGGGATTGTGTTCTTTTTCTGCATAAACAAAAAGATTTTCTTGAAAATGTGATTGGAATACAAATGCCTTATGCACTTAAATGTGTTAAATAGCTACATTCTAAACTTCCTAAGAACTTCCTTTTCATGAATGAGAATTTTTTTTTTCTCGTTTTTTGGAAAATAGAACTAATAAAATACAGAAGCCTAATGACTAAGAATATCAATGACATTCCTTTCTCTAAATTCTTATGTTGATCTGTGGTGTCTTCCAGGCCATGCCTCTAATTATTGCACATGTTACTGCCTTCTTCCTCATTTGGGCAGGAATATCCTTTGCTTCTCCCACAGTACCTAGCAAGCTCTTAAAAGTAGAGAAGTGACCCAATAAAAACATTTTGATTGACTGAAAATACTTTTTGTTTAATTAATTCATGTAGATCAGGGACCCAGGCAAGTAACTGAATGCTGAAGCAGGCTAGGTGTGAGACAATATGGAGTAGTGGGGACTGAGGTTATATAAAAAATGCATGTCCCATCTAAAGGGACAGCTGGAACTCAGCTCCACCTCACTCTTGCCATGTAGCAATGTAGGCCCTGTGTTGCTAGATGTTCCCATTTTTAGGCAGAAGATAGATATTTAATGTGAAATCTCCCAACTTTTACATGAGGGCAACCAATTTAAAAAATAAAAATGTTAATACAGTGCAGGCCCAATAGAACACATCTGTGGAACAGGTTCAGCCCAGGCCCAACAATTTGCAGTATCTTAGTTACAGGAAATTCCTGAGAAATTATGATAACTCAGACTCTCCTTATCTATCCTTTACACCAGACCCACCTGCAAGCAGCTTTGTGACCCCGGCCTGCAGTCCTATCCTCTGTCTCTGCCTATTGCCAGTCACAGTTGGACTGGTTCTCGTAGCAAGACTCATCCTGAGTGAATACGGAATGACACAAACCACATTCACACAGCCCACTGAGCCTTTTGACGGTGTTGTACAAAACTGAAATGATGGTAATTGGTAGAGAAGATGTCCAGGTTAAATGTCGTGACAAACCTTTTTAAAGACCTGGATGATTTCATGACTTTAACACAGCATCAGCAAAGCCACCTGAAGAAATGACATGGCTAATCAAGAGTCATGCTTCAGATGTCAGCGGCTTGTCTGCATCGGTGAGGCAGGAAGGGTTGAAAGGAATATCCCATTCCCCCCAACAACATCAGCCCCAAATTAGTTGGTATATAGCAAAGATTTCTACTTTCCTGTGAAGCTCAAAAACAAGTTCTTGCTAACGGAAGAATATTTTACCCAATAAAAGGTTGTATTCTTGACATAATTTATAAATTTTCCTTTGGCATAAAACCCTGATTTCATTCACCACTTGGAGCCTCGGTAAGGCTCAGTACTTTTCTAAAATAAAGCACTACTGAAATTCTTGAAGATGGATCCTACATCACATCAACCTTTCTTTTCCCAGCACCTGGCACAATACAAGTCACAGAATTGAGACTCGACAAATGTTTATTTAATGAATTAATTAATGATGGAATGATTGAACTTGATCCATGCCTTAAATGGTCTTGCTTCATAGTAATGCTGGGGGAAGGGGATTAGAAAAGAAAGAGGGCAAAGATCAGCATCTCTAAATGCAGCATGCCGTGCTTTGTTTTTAAAATACTTTAGAGAATTGTGTGGGAATTTATCTAATCCCCTCTGTCAGGAAGAAATCTGAAGACACAATCTCCGCCTCCCTGGTAAATCTTAGAATGTGCTGATTTGAGGTGGCTCCAGAAGTGAAACTGAAACAATTAATTGCAGTATTAAATAAACACTTTGTGTTCCCTTGAAAATCTTTAACAAGAGCCTCCGTGTCAGAGAGGGAAAGATGCTGAGGCATCAGAATCATGAGAGAGACATTAAGTTTCTTTCTGCCTGCAGACGTGTGGATTCCAGTGTCTGCTGGAACCAACCCTGCAAAGTTCACAGTTCTTTAACATGACACTGAGCTTGACAGAGAAATTGCAGGTACTTAAGTGTGTATCTGCATTGCAACAGATGTCAGCATCATGCTTAGAAGGAAACTGAATTACAGATGGAAGGAGCCTGGGAGCTGAGAGCATCTGTTATAGGAACCTGGATTTGAAAGAATACATTTGAAAAATAAGTCTCTTCAACTTCCGAATGAACTAAAATTTTTCATGATTCCCACTGCCATTCTCCCTCCTCTCTCTGCTTTTTAGAAAGAGTGAGAAAAGATTGAAATTTTTCCACACTGTCAAGGTGGAGAATATTATTAGAAAACATTTCAGAGAATACTGTGTGCTTTTTTTTTATCAGTAGTGGAATGCCACTTAGAAATGTTAGAACATCCTAAAGATTTTCTTCAAATAATCCTAATAACCTTGCCCTAATGAAAAGCATCATGTTGTCTGGGAATTTTTAGAAGTGATCTATCATGCTTGCTCAGCATAAAACACCTAGAACCTGCACGTGACCTTTTTTGTTGCCATTGTGCATTTTGTTTTAGTTAACATGAGAAGCCGCCATTCAGTCCAAGTAGTTACTATCATTTTATTCATCAAAGTCTCTCTTTGAGCAAAGATCTCAGAGGACAGTTTATGGCTCTAAGTAAAACCATTCCTGATAAATATACTCCTTAAACTGCATACAGGACACAGCTCACTCCTTCCCAATTGTGCTCCGACAATGGCTTACCTCACACCTGACAAAACCTGTTACAGTTTCGTGGGCTGCAGGCTGTGGCAGAAATGACAGAGCACATGCTCATTTTCACCCAGGTCTAAACGGCAGCTTCCAGGCTCTCACACCCCTCAGTTATTCCCAGTCTCATCGCCACTTGTGAAAGACGCGTGATTTATAGATTCTGATCAGCGGGACAGTGATAATCTGTGACCTCTTCATATCACCCTGGAGACCAGCTCACACTTAGACCAGCAATGATAACTATGCCCAAGTGCCCTTAAGCCCTGGTAAGACTTCAGTCTGGCCTGCCCAGTTCCCACCACAACCATGAGCTTCAGTTACCCCCTCAATGTCCTCTAAAAACTCGTTGAGATCCACGGTCCTTCCATGTTGCCCTCAGTATCGTTCCCACATCATCTGGTGCTGATTTAAGCTTTTCACCAATCAAAAGTGGGTGAAGAGAGATGAGAGGAAAGTGGAAGGTTTTACCCCAAAACAGAAAGCAATTAAGCAAGGATAGATCTGTACCAAAAAGGCAGGATAGTTGCAGCACCAGAGGTGACTGCTTAAATATGGCTGTGCAAAGAGCTTTGTAAATGACCTAATGGAGACCATTGGAACTTAGAGCTGGGATCAATTATGCATAAAAAAGAAAGGTATACCTCCTTTTTTTTTTTTTTTTTTTCCGAATTTATTCATACAACTGTTAGGAGGAGGATTCTGTTTTTTGTTTATTTATTTATTTTTGGCTGTGTTGGGTCTTCGTTTCTGTGCGAGGGCTTTCCCTAGTTGTGGCAAGCGGGGGCCACTCTTCATCGCAGTGCGCGGGCCTCTCACTGTCGCGGCCTCTCTTGTTGCGGAGCACAGGCTCCAGGCGCGCAGGCTCAGTAGTTGTGGCTCACGGGCCTAGTTGCTCCGCGGCATGTGGGATCCTCCCAGACCAGGGCTCGAACCCGTGTCCCCTGCATTGGCAGGCAGACTCCCAACCACTGCGCCACCAGGGAAGCCCGAAAGGTATACCTCCTTTTACTGGACTTTTGAAGAGCCTTCACCATTACTCCCTGCCTCCGAGCAGTGACTCTCTGCTCACTGGGGAGGAGAGTCTCCTGTGTGAATGCGGGTTCCTGTGGGTGTGTTGTATGCCGCTTTCCCACCACCTTTAATCATGATGAATGTGATAGTTTGGGCACATCTGGCTAAAGACAGGAGTGTGAGGCAGCCACATCTGGAGTCTGGCGTTATTTCATCTCTAATTTAATAGCTGACTTCCCAGTTCTGAAGCTGACAAAGGACTTGAGCATAGAAAAATGAAAGGATGATCACTAAACTTTGTTGGCTTCCAAGCACTTGCTCTTGCCTTGGGGAAATTTATATCCTATTCCACTGAAGGCACTGCTCAAGTGACAGTCATAACTCAATAACAGTGCTCACAAGATTTTCCAAAGATTGACATTCTTACTGACATTTCTTTAACCTGTGGTTTAGGTCAAACTTATACTGCAGAAATTCCCCTTTATGCCGAGGGCGTGAGGTCATCAGTTCACTAAAGAAAAAATACCCATTCCCACTTTCAAACTTCACAATCCATTTTTATTTTCTTTGTCTTCATTAACCTTATTGATCCTCTCACTTCCTTGCACTGTTCCGAAATCATCATTTATTTTATTTAGTTAGTTAGATTTTATTTTTGTTTTTGTTTTTAGGACAGCTTCAAAAGGTCTGTGCTAAAATCTTTCTTAGAGCTGCTGCCAGTTAAAATAACTTTCTCTTCACCTTCTCTTTTTTGAATAACATTATCTCATAGGCATATCTTGATCTTCACATATAAATCCCTCATTTTAGGCCTTTATTCTCAAGTTTACAGTTTAACTTCATAATCTTTGCACAGAGTTTGACGGACCAAAGAAATTCACTATAAGACTCAGGGCTTCTGTTTATTTATCTTTGAAATAGAATTCTTTATATGGATCTAATGTGACTTTATTAAAATACCAAACTGAAAATATAAAGTAAAATACTATGTAACTGCTACTTGTACTATAATCTTCAATAAATGAATTTAGCTCACACTTCTATAGATATTACCAAGGGTAGTTATTCAACACAGAAGTGACTGAATAATAGAAGACATTACCTGACAACCTGAGGCTTTTGAAAATTCTCTTCCACTTGGAAACATCTAATGAGCTCATACTATGTGCAAAGTGTGAGGCAAGGTGCCAAAGGGGTCAAAAAGGAACTTTAAGACAATCCTTGCCCTCTCAGTTTTTCATCATCTAGGGGAAAAAGTAGACCCACAGATACAATATCATTCAGCAGAACCAAGGCCAGAGAGAACTGGAAGAAGGTTGGTTAAGTGTGAGCCAAGCCCTGAATAATCAGATTCTAAAGCAGAATATGTGTCTGTGTTTGCTCTAAATCCTGCCCCAAGCAAGAACTGGTAGCTTCCTCTCCAGGTCTGCAGCCAGGACGGGTGACCTTATGGCTGGGGAGCACCCATTCCAATTTGCTGCATTATTGCCATCTGAAGAAATGCAGGTGACAGTACTCCTGCTGGTCACCTCCACAAAATACAAATGGAGTAGGTGAGCCTGGAAAGGGTTTATTAGTCCCGGTGTCAAAGGTGAAAAGTCAGAGCGCAATGAAGCCATTGGCCGAACTCTGGGAGTGGGCGAGCGGGAGGGGCGGCGCGCGGACTGCGTTTTCCTCTCAGCACACCCTCCCCCCGTCCTGCAGCCCAGGCAGCAGGGGTCAGGAACGGTGGGAAAGTGAACGCCTTGCTGGTGACCAAGAACCTCACCGAGAGGCCTCTGATCCCCTTCCATCACTCTTCAGACACGCCAACCCCTCCCGCAGCATTTCCAACAATCCACTTCCGACTACCTTTTTATGACTTTACAACACGGTTTTTCCTCGAATTTTATGGCATTTCATTAAAGCCGCCAGAAGGTGATACTGCCCCTTTTCTAGGAGTGAAATAAATTCAAGTTTTATCGCTTCTGGAAATGCCGTAGCAGCTGTCAGAACATTTGATAGATTTTCTCAATTACAGGACTTGTGGAGCATTTTATACTTACATCTGCACGAAGCCCAATATAGTAGATGCTCGTCTTGCCTCCCTCTCCTTTATCTCATGCATCTTTTTGCTCTTAATGACCAATTTGTTATTTTTCCACTTTTATTTCTCCTTACCTCTTTTTTTCTGCATTTTGTTTCTCTTTTTGCTGTTTGGTTTAGAGAATGATGCATTTCTCGTATAAACTTACATTATTTGTGAAAGAAAAGGAGAGGGGGGAAACCTAACTAGGGTCTATAAAGAAAAAAGAAGTCAATTAAAATTTAAAAGCGAATCAATTTTCCATGGGGGAATTTACTGTTGATATAAGGTGCACTTTGCAAATGCAGTATTTATTAATGTGACATGACATATGTTGAGTTTTTTCCTAATGGGATAGAGGCTTTAGACTGTGTGACTTTTTACACTAATAAGGCTGTTCATTGGTGTTTTTCTTCATTATCAACATAGAGGATGTCAGCTTTCAGTGACAACTTCGTGGATTATTCAAAACTGCAGAACCTTGGTCCCAATGGATGCTAAATAAATTAAAAAGGCTAATGTGTAACAAAGACCATGCCAGTAGAATGTACAGACAGACTGTGGGTATGGCACATAAAACTTATTTCATTGACTTTGAATGTATCATCTTGCAGACAGAGCAGAGACTTCAGAAAGTAAGTGGGTGATCAAAATGTCTTTTTTCATAGAAATGCTTTCACTTAAGTAATATTTTAAGACATTGGAGTACTTTTGCAAACATTACCAAGTATAACCTCCTCAGCAATCCTGGAGGGTAGGTAAGATAAGTGCTATTATCCCCATATAAAAGATGAGGAAACTGAGGCTCACAAAGCACCAAGGCTTTGCCCAAGGTCAAAAGCAGAATCTTAACTCCAATCCAGCTCTTATAAATTCCAATGATTTTCCTCTATTGTTGATCCCCTACAGTACCTGACACTCCCAACAAGAAACAGTTAATTCCTCAGTTTCTGTATAGAGCACCCTAGTAATTCCTCACAAGCATATGTGACTTTAAAGTTTTAAAAATGTGCTCACACCAGCCTCTCTGAATTTCTCCTCAGTCACTCATTACAGCATTACCTTGTTTAATTTTTTATTGCCTAAATCACACTCTAAAATTGTATTTCTTATTTATTTGCTCACCCATTTGTATGTTTTGGTTATCAAATGCTCTGTAACAAACCACCCCCGAAACGTAGTGGTTTAAAAAAGCAACAATTCATTGTTTCTCACAAGTCTTGTGATTGACTGGGCACTGTTGGGTAGTTTTTCTGCCTGCCATGGTGTAGCTGAGGTTGCTTATGTGGTTTCGTTGAGCTGGGAGCTTGGCTGGGGCTGAAACATCCAAGATGGACTCTCATCCTCCAGGCACTTCCTGCACGTGGCCTTTCAATATTCAGTCATTGAGTCCAAGCTTCTTATAGCATAGCATCTGGCTTCCAGAAAGGAACATTCAAAGAGCTAAAGCCCCAATATGCAAGCACTTTTCAAAGCTTCTGCTTGCATCCTGCTAACATCTTACTGGCTAAAGTAGTTCACGTGGCCAAATCCAAATCAATGTGAGAAAGAACTACCCAAGGATATGAGTGTCATGTGGTGTGAATCATAGGGAGCCAACAATGTAACAGTGTACTCCAGTGTTTAGAGAGGAAACTACTAGAATGTCAACTCTATGAGCACAGAAACATTGTCATGCATACTTCTATAACCCTAGCATTAGAACAGTTCCTGGCAAACAATAGAAGCTCAATAAATATAAATATTTATTAAATAAATATTTTAAATAAATTAATAAATGGATGAGACACATCCTATGAACTGACAGATTTTATTAACTTCATCTCCTTTTATTAAAGTCTAACTCCTTATGTCCCCCTCTAGTTATTACCCATCTTAAAGAGTAACTACTATCCTGACTTGTAACACTACAAACTAGTTTTGCCTGTTTCTGAAATGTTATATAAATGGAATCATACAGTATATATACTCTTTTTGTGTCTGGCTTCTTTTGTCACCATTATGTTTGTGAGATTAATCTGTAAAGCTGTAGTTATTCATTTTCATTATTGTATAGTATCCCATAGTATGAATATATCGTCATGTATTTATCCATCCTACTGTTCATGGACATTTGAGTTGTTTCCAAGTTGGAGCTATTAGAACAGTTTTATTCTGGACATTTATATTCATGATTTTGAGTAAAAGTGTGCATTTCTCTTGGGTATATCACGTCTAAGTGGAATGGCTGAATCATAGGATAAGCATCTACTGAGCTTTGGAAGATACTTCGAAACAGTTTAGCCAAGCGGTTGTAATGTACATTTCACCAGCAACATATGGGTGTTTAAGTGGTTCCACATTCTCACCAACACTTAAAATTATCCATCTTTTTCATTTTAATTTTCTGGGGCTGGGCAGAGGTATCACATTGTGCTTTTAATTTGCTTATCCCTGACAACTGATAAAGACAGTTTATTAGTTTGCTACGGCTGTTGTAACAAATTACCATACATATGGTGGCTTAAGCCGAAATAAATTTATTCACTTATAATTCTGGAGGCCAGAAGTCTGAGATCAAGGTGTCAGCAGGGCTGTACTCCCTCTGAAGGCTCTAGGGAAAAATCCATTCCTTGATTCTTCCAGATTCTGGTGGCTTCTAGTGGCACTCCTTGTACTAAGGCTACATCGCTCCAGCCTCTGCCTCTGTCTGTGTGCCTTTTCTGTGTATGTCTGTGTCAAAACTCCTGCTGTCTCTCTCATAAGGACACATGTAACTGCATATAGGGCTTACCCACATATCTTTTGCCATAAAAGGTGGTATTCACAGCTTCTGGGGATTAGGAAGTGAATATATCTCTGGGGGGCCATTTTTCAGCTTACAGGTAGGCACCCTTTAATTTCTATGTTCTCTTTTGTGAACTTCCCGCTCAAGTCTTTTCTGCTGGGAGATTTGCCTTTTTCTTATTGATTTATTAGTTCTTCTTTATTATCCTGAATACAAATTCTTTGTCAGATGTTTTGCAAAGTCTTCTCTCATTCTGTGGCTTGCCTTTCCACTCTTCTAATATTTTCTAATTCTAAATTTGGTGGAATCCAATTTATCTTTCTTCTTAATAGATTAATAAATACGTTCAGAGAAGCCCTATAACTTTTCCAGGATGTGTATCTAATAAGAGGGAAGCGCTTCTGCTCAAAAGTGTGTCCACATTACCAAAGTTCGTAAATGGATCAATGGGGGTTTTCATAGCTATAAAATAGCAAGGTACTTCTAAATGTTTTCTTCGACATTCAGAATTTTCACTTTTTTTTTTTTAACAACTTTATTGGAGTATAATTGCTTTACATTGTTGTGTTAGTTGCTGCTATATAACAAAGTGAATCAGCTATACGTATACATATATCCCCATATCCCCTCCCTCTTGCGTCTCCCTCCTACCCTCCCTATCCCACCCCTCTAGGTGATCACAAGGCACCTAGCTGATCTCCCTGTGCTATGCAGCTGCTTCCCACTAGCTATCTATTTTACATTTGGTAGTGTATATATGTCAATGCCACTCTCTCACTTCATCTCAGCTTACTCTTCTCCCTCCCCGTGTCCTCAAGTCCATTCTCTACATCTGCATCTTTATACCTCTCCTATCCCTAGGTTTTTCAGAACCATTTTTTTCTTTTTTTAGATTCCATGTATATGTGTCAGCATACAGTATTTGTTTTTCTCTTTCTGACTTACTTCACTCTGTATGACAGATTCTAGGTCCATCCACCTCACTACAAATAACTCAATTTCATTTATTTTTATGGCTGAGTAATATTCCATTGTATATATGTGCCACATCTTCTTTATCCATTCAACTGTCGATGGACACTTAGGTTGCTTCCATGTCCTGGCTATTGTAAATAGAGGTGCAATGAACATTGCGGTACATGGCTCTTTTTGAATTATGGTTTTCTCAGGGTATATGCCCAGTAGTGGGATTGCTGGGCCATAAGGTAGTTCTGTTTTTAGTTTTAGTTTTTTAAGGAACTCCATACTGTTCTCCATAGTGGCTGTATCAATTTACATTCCCACCAACAGAGCAAGAGGGTACCCTTTTCTCCACACCCTCTCCAACATTTATTATTTGTAGACTTTTTGATGATCGCCATTCTGACCGGTGTGAGGTGATACCTCATTGTAGTTTTGATCTGCATTTCTCTAATGATTAGTGATGTTTAGCATCCTTTCATATGTTCCTTGGCAATCTGTATTTCTTCTTTAGAGAAATGTCTATTTCTGTCTTCTGCCCAATTTTGGATTGAATTGTTTGTTTTTTTGATATTGAGCTGCATGAGCTGCTTGTATATTTTGGAGATTAATCCTTTGTCAGCTGCTTCATTTGCAAATATTTTCTCCCATTCTGAGGGTTGTCTTTTCATCTTGGTTATGGTTTCCTATGCTGTGCAAGAGCTTTTAAATTTCATTAGCTGCCATTTGTTTATTTTTGTTTTTATTTCCCTTTCTCTAGGAAGTGGGTCAAAAGGATCTTGCTGTGATGTATGTCATAGAGTGTTCTGCCTATGTTTTTCTCTAAGAGTTTTTAGTGTCTGGCCTTACATTTAGGTCTTTAATCCACTTTGAGTTTATTTTTGTGTATGATGTTAGGGAGTGTTCTAATTTCACTCTTCTACATGTAGCTGTCCAGTTTTCCCAGTGCCACTTATTGAAGAGGCTGTCTTTTCTCCATTTTATATTCTTGCCTCCTTTATCAAAGATAAGGTGACCATATGTGTGTGGGTTTATCTCTGGGCTTTCTATCCTGTTCCATTGATCTCTATTTCTGTTTTTGTGCCAGTACCATACTGTCTTCATTACAGTAGTTTTGTAGTATAGTCTGAAGTCAGGGAGACTGATTCCTCCAGCTCCGTTTTTCTTCCTCAAGATTGCTTTGGCTATTTGGGGTCTTTTGTGTTTCCATACAAATTGTGAAATTTTTTGTTCTAGTTCTGTGAAAAATGCCATTGGTAGTTTGATACGGATTGCATTGAATCTGTAGATTGCTTTGGGTAGTATAGTCATTTTCACAATGTTGATTCTTCCAATCCAGGAACATGGTATATCTCTCCACCTGTTGGTATCATCTTTAATTTCTTTCATCAGTGTCTTACAGTTTTCTGCATACAGGTCTTTTGTCTCCTAAGGTAGGTTTATTCCTAGGTATTTTATTCTTTTTGTTGCAGTGATAAATGGGAGTGTTTCCTTAATTTCTCTTTCAGATTTTTCATCATTAGTGTATAGGAATGCAAGAGATGTCTGTGCATTAATTTTGTATCCTGCTACTTTACCAGATTCATTGATTAACTCTAGTAGCTTTCTGGTAGCATCTTTAGGATTCTCTATGTATAGTATCACGTCATCTGCAAACAGTGACAGTTTTACTTCCTCTTTTCCAATTTGGATTCCTTTTATTTCTTTTTCTTCTCTGATTGCTATGGCTAAAACTTCCAAAACTATGTTGAATAATAGTGGTGAGAATGGGCAACCTTGTCTTGTTCCTGATCTTAGTGGAAATGGTTTCAGTTTTTCACCATTGAGAACGATGTTGGCTGTGTGTTTGTCATATATGGCCTTTATTATGTTGAGGTAAGTTCCCTCTATGCCTACTTTCTGGAGGGTTTTTATCATAAATGGGTGTTGAATTTTGTCAAAAGATTTTTCTGCATCTATTGAGATGATCATATGGTTTTTAATCCTTCAATTTGATAACACGGTTTATCACATAGATTGGTTTGCATATATTGAAGAATCCTTGCATTCCTGGGATAAACCCCACTTGATCAGGGTGTATGATCCTTTTAATGTGCTGTTGGATTCTGTTTGCTAGTATTTTGTTGAGGATCTTTGCATCGATGTTCATCAGTGATATTGGCCTGAAGTTTTCATTTCTTGTGAAATCTTTGTCTGGTTTTAGTATCAGGGTGATGGTGGCCTCGTAGAATGAGTTTGGGAGTGTTCCTCCCTCTGCTATATTTTGGAAGAGTTTGAGAAGGATAGGTGTTAGCTCTTCTCTAAAGGTTTGATAGAATTCTCCTGTGAAGCCACCTGGTCCTGGGCTTTTGTTTGCTGGAAGATTTTTAATCACAGTTTCAATTTCAGGGCTTGTGCTTAGAAAAGCACAAAAAGTTGTGCTTTTCTAAGAATTTGTCCATTTCTTCCCGGTTGTCCATTTTATTAGCATATAGCTGCCTGTAGTAATCTCTCATGATCCTTTGTACTTCTGCAGTGTCAGTTGTTACTTCTCCTTTTTTATTTCTAATTCTGTTGACTTGAGTCTTCTCCCTTTTTTTCTTGATGAGTCTGGCTAATGGTTTATCAATTTTGTTTATTTTCTCAAAGAACCAGCTTTTAGTTTTATTGATCTTTGCTATTGTTTCCTTCATTTCTTTTTCATTGATTTCTGATCTGATCTTTATGATTTCTTTCCTTCTGCTAACTTTGGGGGTTTTTTGTTCTTCTTTCTCTAATTGCTTTAGGTGTAGCCTTAGGTTGTTTATTTGAGATGTTTCTTCTTTCTTCAGTTAGGATTGTATTGCTATAAACTTCCCTCTTAGAACTGCGTTTGCTGCTTCCCATAGGTTTTGGGTCGTTGTGTTTTCACTGTCATTTGTTCTAGGTATTTTTTGATTTCCTCTTTGATTTCTTCAGTGATCTCTTGGTTATTTAATAATAGTGTATTGTTTAGCCTCCATGTGTTTGTATTTATTACAGTTTTTTCCTGTAATTGATTTCTTCTCTTATAGCATTGTAGTCGGAAAAGATGCTTGATATGATTGTAATTTTCTTAAATTTACCAAGGCTTGATTTGTGACCCAAGATATGATATATCCTGGAGAATGTTCCATGAGCACTTGAGAAGAAAGTGTATTCTGTTGTTTTTGGATGGAATGCCCTATAAATATCAATTAAGTCCATCATGTTTAATGTGTCATTTAAAGCTTGTGTTACTTTATTTTCATTTTGGATGATCTGTCCATTGGTGAAAGAGGGTGTTAAAGTCCCCTACTATTATTGTGTTATTGTCGATTTCCCCTTTTATGGCTGTTAGCATTTGCCTTATGTATTAAGGTGCTCCTATGTTTGGTGCATAAATATTTACAATTGTTATATCTTCTTCTTGGATTGATCGCTTGATCATTATGTAGTGTCCTTCTTTGTCTCTTGTAATAGTCTTTATTTTAAAGTCTATTTTGTCTGATATGAGAATTGCTACTCCAGCTTTCTTTTGATTTCCATTTGCATGGAATATCTTTTTCCAACCCCTCACTTTCAGTCTGTATGTGTCCCTGGGTCTGAAGTGGGTCTCTTGTAGACAGCATATATATGGGTCTTGTTTTTGTATCCATTCAGCCAGTCTATGTCTTTTGGTTGGGGCATAAAATCCATTTACATTTAAGGTAGTTATCAATATGTATGTTCCTATTACCATTTTCTTAATTGTTTGGGGTTTGTTAGTGTAGGTCTTTTCCTTCTCTTGTGTTTCCTGCCTAGAGAAATTCCTTTAGCATTTGTTGTAAAGCTGGTTTGGTGGTGCTGAATTCTCTTAGCTTTTGCTTATCTGTAAAGATTTTAATTTCTCCGTCAGATCTGAATGAGATCCTTGCTGGGCAGGGTAATCTTGGTTGCAGGTTTTTCCCTTTCATCACTTTAAATATGTTCTGCCACACCCTTCTGGCTTGCAGAGTTTCTGCTGAAGGATCAGCTGTTAACCTTATGGGGATTCCCATATGTATGTTATTTGTTGCTCCTCCCTAGGTGCTTTTAATATTTTTTCTTTGTACTTAATTTTTGTAGTTTGATTAATATGTGTCTTGGCGTGTTTCTCCTTGGATTTATCCTGTATGGGACTCTCTGTGCTTCCTGGACTTGATTGACTATTGCCTTTCCCATATTAGGGAAGTTCTCAACTATAATCTCTTCAAATATTTTCTCAGTCCCTTTCTTTTTCTCTTCTTCTTCTGGGACCCTTATAATTCAAATGTTGGTGCGTTTAATGTTGTCCCAGAGGTCTCTAAGCCTGTCCTCAATTCTTTCCATTCATTTTTTTAAATTCTGCTCTGTGGTAGTTATTTTCATTATTTTATCTTCTAGGTCACTTATCCGTTCTTCTGCCTCAGTTATTCTGCTATTGATTCCTTCCAGAGAATTTTTAATTTCATTTATTGTGTTGTTCATCATTGTTTATTTGTTCTTTAGTTCTTCTAGGTCCTTGTTAAATGTTTCTTGTAGTTTCTCCATTCTATTTCCAAGATTTTAGATCATCTTTACTATCATTACTCTGAATTCTTTTTCAGGTAGACTGCCCATTTCCTCTTCATTTCTTTGGTCTGGTGGGGTTTTTTCTTGCTCCTTCATCTGCTGTGTATTTCTCTGTCTTCTCATTTTGCTTAACTTAACTGTGTTTGGGGTCTCCTTTTCGCAGGCTGCATGTTCGTAGTTCCCATTTTCTTTGGTGTCTGCCTGTGGGTAAGGTTGGTTCAGTGGGTTGTGCAGGCTTCCTGCTGGAGGGGACTGGTGCCTGTGTTCTGGTGGATGAACCTGGATCTTGTCTTTCTGGTGGGGCGGACCACATCTGGTGGTGTGTTTTGGGGTGTCTGTGAACTTAGTATGGTTTTAGGCAGCCTCTCTGCTAATGGGTGGTGTTGTGTTCCTGTCTTGCTAGTTTTTTGGCATGGGGTGTCCAGCACTGGAGCTTGCTGGTCATTGAGTGGAGCTGGGTCTTAGCGTTGAGATGGAGATCTCTGGGAGAGTTCTCACTGATTAATATTACATGGGGCCAGGAGTTCTCTGGCGGTCTGATGTCCTGAGCTCAGCTCTCCCACTCAGATGCTCAGGCCTGACACCCGGCCGGAGCATCAAGACCCTGTCAGCCACACAGCCAGATTCATCTGGACTATCCAAGGTGGCAGATGGGTCCAGAAGCTTCTTCTGCTACCAGGCTATGGATCCTCATAGACTTCAGGTGAAGGAGAGAAGTCTGCTCTGGGTCCCTTTGTTGGTCACCAAAAGTTCAACTGAAAAAAACTGCTGGTCTGCAGAGTCTCCTGGTGAGGCTGGGGGTGGCTGTGGCTCACAATGGGGACACAGACACTAGCCTATTGGCAGCCACACTCAGAAGCTCCTTCTACACTCTCACATTTTTAAATAGCAAATTTTTGAATTAAATTTTAAAATTCTATTTGGCTTCTTTGAAGAAATTGACAAGCTGATCCTAAAATTCTTATGGAAATTCAAGAAACCCAGAGTAGCCAAAACAATCTTGATAAAGAAAAATAAGTAGAACTCACACTTCCTTGTTTCAAAACTTACTACAAACCTACAGTAAATAAGACAATATGGTATTGGTGTAAGGATAGATTGATGGACTGTAGATCAATGGAATGAATCTTAGAGTCAGAAATAAACCCACATATCTTGGTCAATTGATTTTCAATAAGCATGCCAAGACCATTAATGGGGAAAAATAGTCTTTTTTAAAAATGGTCCTAGGACAAATAGCTAAGCATACAAAAGAATAAAGTGAGACCTCTACCTCACACCATATGCAAAAATTAACTCAAAGTGGATCAAAAGTCTAAATGTAAGATCTAAAACCATAAAACTCTTAGAAGAACACACAAGCATAAATCTTCATGATCTCGGATTAGGTGATGGTTTCTTACATACAAACAGTAAAAGCAAAAGCAACAAAAGAAAAAAAATAAATTGGACTCTATCAAAATTTTTTTAATTTGTGCTGCAAAGGACATCATCAAGAATGTGAAAGGACACCTAACAGAATGGGAGAAAATAGTTGCAAACTATATACCTGCTAAGAGACTTTTATCTAGAATATAAAAAGAACACATACAATTCAATAATCAAAAGACAATTAAAATAGGCAAAAGATTTGAATAGACATTTCTCCAAAGAAGATATACAAGTGGCCAATAAACATATGAAAAGGTACTCAAACCATCAGGGAAGTATAAATCAAAACTACAATGAGATATTACTTCACACCCACTGAGATGGTTAGAACCAAAAAGACAGATAATAACAAGTGTTGGCAAGGATGTGGAGGAATTAGAACCCTCATACACTGCTGATGGGAAAATAAAATGATGCAGCTATTATATCTTTTTCTCAGCAATACCACTTTGAAGAAAAGTCTAGCAGTTAATCAAAAGGTTAAACACAAAGTTACCGTATAACCCAGCAATTTCACTCTCAGGTATATACTCAAGAGAACTGAAAACAAATGTATGTCCACACAAAATCTGCACATAAATGTTCATAGCAGCATTATTCATAATAGACAAAAAATGGAAACAACCCAAATGTCCATCAGCTGTTTAATGGATAAATAAAATGTGGTATATTCATATGATGGAATATTACTTCTCCATAAAAAGGAATGAAGTAACAACACATGCTACAACATAGATGAACCTTGAAAGCATTATGCTAAGCACAAGAAAATGGTCACAAAATTTATGACTGCATGTATATGAAATATTCAGAATAGGCAAATCCATAGAGACAAAAAGTAGATCAGTGTTTGTCTAAGGATAGGGATATTGTGGGGCAAATGGGAAATGACTACTACTGAGTACAGGGTTTCTTATGGGGCAATGAAATGTTCTAAAAGTGATGATTGCACAATTCTATAAATACACTTAAAAACACTGAATTGCTGCATTTTAAATATGGGAAGATGGACCAATACATTCTTTCTTATTGTTCTATAATAAACCATCTTTAAGGCAAATTCTATTCATTTGAAAACTTATAACAAATTTGGCAGGACATTATCTGACACAAAAGATTCATAGTGTAAATGAATAGTGTAAATGTAAAATTTTATGAAAAACGTTTAAGAAAATTCACTGTACTTTTTTAAAATGCAACTTTTGTCTACCTTTATAGTTTTACTTACCAGGTTGCACTGTAACTGCCTATCTATATGTATCTTTTCCTAGACAAAAGTCCTGTCTGTAAAGAACTCAGAGCTTCCTTATTTTCACATCTCCAGTGCCTGCTGCAGTGCTGGCAAGTAGTATACATTCACTCAATAAATATTTACGAAAGGCTCGCTGTTTCAAAGTACCACACTCTGAATACTTCTGACTCCATTTGCCTAGAAGCAACTGGTATGCACACAAAAATTATTCCTTTTGATTTGCTCTGTAAAAACAACTTTATTAGGAAAATTTTTGCTAACTTTCTTCTAGTTATATGTTTCTGTAAGTTATTAAACTTCACATCCACACTTCTTTACAAAATGCGTTATAATTTTTTTCATTAATTCAGTCTTTTCTAAAAATTAATCTGAATGAGTGCAGCTTCACTGCGTTAAACCAGTATTTCTGTTTTCAATTTTGATTTGAAATATGCATATTCTTAGATCCAGACTTCTCATCCCTCATATATTTACCCCTGGATTGGTCATCATGATCCATGAAAGTTTATGAGTTGGAAGTAAATGTAAACAAACTATAGGTTATATTTGCTTTAGAACCAATGTTAGCACTTATTTGGGGTGGGGAGCACACAGATGTTTGTTAGAATATCTTTTGTATTTCCTGCACAAACATTAGGAAGCTACCTTGAAGGGTGTTGAGTGAGAAGTTGTTCCGAGCCAGACAGGAAGATCTGGCAGTAGGCAGGAAAGCCAAGCACGAGTAGGTCACACATGCAGAAAGGAAGTCAGTGAAAGATGTGGGTGAGAGATCTAGTGCTTCGAAGGCCAGCATTGGGCCCATCTTTTAACTGCATGTCATAGTCAGTTGGTAGTGTTTTTCATTTATGGATCTGTGTTTTGGTTTGTTTTTTTTTTGTTCTATGGTCAGTTGGTTTTTATATCTACTAAATACCCAGAAATCACACTTCAATTCAGCCTTAAATACATTCTCTTTAAAAAGGACAGACATGTTCATAAGTGATGAGCTTTCTACATCAAGCTAGAATCCATTCTTCTACAGCCTTATTTCTGTTTTTGTTTTCTTAAACTTCTCTGACACAGTTTCTAAATTGTTTAGGGTGTTGCAAGAAAAAAAAATAAAGACGGATGGTCAGAGAGAAATTTTTATAATACCCAGGGCAACAACAAGCAAAGAGAGAGAGAAAAAAGTCCTTCCTGATGGTAATTAGTTTTATTCCACACATGAGATTGTATACTCCTGTCTTGGCAGGCAAAGGTTAGCATTCTTCATAAGTTTTATCCCACCCACAGACCAATCTAATTATAGTAAATAATTTTCTCAATTCACAGTTCTGCTTTTCTCCAACCTGCCCATTATTTTCTATAGATTTTCTATAAGCTACTACAAAATTGCATGTTTCATTACCAATTCAACATCACTCCAAAAGTGATTCATCCCTAAGTCAATTCCTTCCTCACCCAGTGTCAAGAGCACTGTATTCCTCAATCTTTCACATCATAAAATCTCTATTCAATAAACAGAAGTTAACTTTTGATCAGGGAAGGGGGGGGGGTTGTAATAGTTTTACAACACTGGCAATATTACAGAAACAGAGAAGCAATATTTTATTTGTCAGTGTGGGATGGTAGAAAAAGCACTGGATTGAGAGTCGGAAGATCTAGAGACCTGTTTGCTGTGCGACCTTGGGCAAGTCCCTTCATCTTCCTGAGCTTTAGGTTCATCATTTATAAAAATATACCCCATCTTCTAAGATTATTTGGGGGCTCAAAAAAAGAAGTAAAAGTATTTGAAAATTGTAAGGAGGTGCATGAACATGGAATATTATTATTATTATTATTTAAAATAACATACAATGCTTTGAAGGCCAAGCTTCCACTCCATTGGCAGGTAACTCTACAGCCCTAAAGAAAACACCCAAATTGAACCTACATTATATGCCCCCATTACTTACTATTTGTTCCCAAATAAATCCCCCTGCTCTCTCCTTGCATGGGTTTGTTTTTTGTTTTTTGTTTTGGTTTGGGGGTGGGGGATTTGTTTTGTTTTGTTGTCTTTCTATCTGAGTTATTGATTTTGTAGCTTTCTTCAATAAGAAGTGAAAATTTTCATAGGCAGAAATTCATCTCCATACATGCTATCATTCCATCATTTCACTGCACTATGGGAGACAGCCTACAGAACCTTAAACCTTTTTTTAAAGACCCCAGTGATATATGAACATTCATTTCCAAGCACTCCCACTAGAGTCATTCTAATCCGGGGAGCTCTAGGGACTATTTGAACGTGGTCTATATGAAGTCGTTTCTCAGGCACTTCTTCTCACTGTCATGTAGCCAACAGGCTGAATCAACCACATGCAGTAATGAAAACATCCTGTATTTATAGGAGTATTTCTCCAAGGAACATCCTTCAGTAGGAATGCCTGAAAGAGTTCTAAGAATTGAAGGACATATTTCAGACATGTCTAACCTGTCTCTGAACCTATAAAAATGGTCAGGATACCAAATTGTGCCTTTCCCCACCTTGTGCTGTAAAATGAAATGGGAGAGTTGTTTGGCTTTATGGCTCTTGATGTCACTGTGTCTTTTTGTTATTACATGGGTGTAAAACAATAAATAAAAATAAGCTATATTAAGCATTATGCCATGTCACTACCTCACGAAGCAGCTACATAACTTCAACTGTGAATTTTGTTTTATCTTAAGGAATTTTTTAAAATATCAGTCTGCACAAAATAGTCTACAGGCATGTAATTTTTAGATTTTTCCCCCCAAACAAAGCTCTTGGCATCCAGAAATACTGGAAGGAGAAAAAAAAAAAGATATGAAGGATTTGTAGCAAACCAAAGTTTACATTTTCTCTTCTTTAAAGTAAAGGGGAGTTGGACTACATTTGCTTTAAGATCCTTCCACTGCTAAAATTCTTGAAACTCATAAACAAAGAGCAAACTGAGTAGTTAATTATTTCATAATAGAAGATTAAGTAGATATTTTTCAAAAGCTTTCCCATGGGTAGCCTCTGTTTAAAGTGACCTAAAAGAATGGTTCCCAGGATTTCTGGGACAAGCGGTTGTTGATCATTTCCATGGCCATGGGCTGGGAAGGGGGTTGTGGAATTCCTCCGGAAGAAGGTACTCACATACCAGTGGCCCTGAAATGGGCATACATTTCAAGAAGGTAGACAAGATATAAAACCCTACTTGGAGACCGATGAAGTAGGATGAATCCATTGATCAGGGATCTTTGCCCAAGGGTTGGTGCTGACCCAAATTGTGTAATTTTCAACCATCTTCTCTGTTGTCCTTGCCAGATTTATTTACTCAAAACAAGTTTGAAGAGGTAAAGAGTGTCCCTTGACCACTATCAAACACCATAAAGATTGAGTATAGCTGTTATGTCTCAACCATCTACCATGTGGGAGGGACTGGAAATCTGTATGCATTGCTTTAGTCCAGTGTGGCTGGAAACGGTTCTCTGTTCTCTCCATGCCCTTTCTGGCTTTCCACTTTCACCTCAGGAGCTGACTTCAGCATAGTTACTCAAAGTGATATTACAAGAAGTGGTCAATATGAGCAAAAGAATGTTCTATTGTGAAGAATTATGACCTGTGGAACACCCATGCCTATAACATGGAGGACCTTGAGAACCTACAATCTATCCCAAAGATCCACCATCACCAACCTCTGAAGACAGAGATTGGAGCAACAGTTTTACCAGCTTTGGCCAATCCTAGTGCCAGGAAAATGGAGCTAGGACCCTGAGGGAGGGGAGAGGGATTAGAGGCAAAAAGAGAGAGAAAGAGATCGGGGAAAAAAGTCTGCTTTGATACCCATCAAAATGGACCCAGTAGGCCCCAAAACCAAACCCAATGGAAGAAGTTTTGTTGTTTTTTTTTCTTAACATCTTTATTGGAGTATAATTGCTCTACAATGGTGCGTTAGCTTCTGCTGTATAACACAGTGAATCAGCCATATGTACACACATATCCCCATATCCCCTCCCTCTTGCGTCTCCCTCCCACCTTCCCTATCCCAGCCCTCTAGGTGTTCACAAACCACCGAGCTGATCTCCCTGTGCTATGCAGCTGCTTCCCACCAACCATCCATTCTACATTTGGTAGTGTACATATGTCCATGCCACTCTCTTACCTCGTCCCAGCCCACCCCTCCCCCTCACCATGTCCTCAAGTCTACTCTCCATGTCTGCATCTTTTTTCCTGTCCTGCTGCTAGGTTTTTCAGAACCGTTTTTTTTTTAGGTTCCATATATATGTGTTAGCATACGGTATTTGTTTTTCTCTTTCTGACTTACTTCACTCTGTATGACAGTCTCTAGGTCCATCCACCTCACAACAAATAACTCAGTTTCATTTCTTTTTTATGGTTGAGTAATATTCCATTGTATATACGTGCCACATCTTCTTTATCTTCTTTTTTTTAAAGGAACCTCCATACTGTTCTCCATAGTGGCTGTATCAATTTACATTCCCACCAACAATGCAAAAGTGTTCCCTTTTCTCCACACTCTCTCCAGCATTTATTATTTGTAGACTTTTTGATGATCGCCATTCTGACTGGTGTGAGGTAATACCTCATTGTAGTTTTGATCTGCATTTCTCTAATGATTAGTGATGTTGAGCATCCTTTCACGTGTTCCTTGGCAATCTGTAAATCTTCTTTGGAGAAATGTCTATTTTGGTCTTCTGCCCATTTTTGGATTGGATGGTTTGTTTTTTTGATATTGAGCTGCATGAGCTGCTTGTGTATTTTGGAGATTAATCCTTTGTCAGTTGCTTCATTTGCAAATATTTTCTCCCATTCTGAGGTTTGTCTTTTCATCTTGGTTATGGTTTCCTATGCTGTGCAAGAGCTTTTCTGTTTCATTAGGTTCCATTTATTTATTTTGTTTTTATTTCCCTTTCTCTAGAAGTGAGTCAAAAAGGATCTTGCTGTGATGTATGTCATAGAGTGTTCTGCCTATGTTTTCCTCTAAGAGTATTTAGTGTCTAGCCTTACATTTAGGGCTTTAATCCACTTCGAGTTTATTTTTCTGTATGGTGTTAGGGAGTGTTCTAATTTCATTCTTCTACATGCAGCTGTCCAGTTTTCCCAGCAGCACTTACTGAAGAGGCTGTCTTTTCTCCATTGTATATTATTGCCTCCTTTATCAAAGATAAGGTGACCATACGTGCGTGGGTTTATCTCTGGGCTTTCTATCCTGTTCCATTGATCTCTATTTCTGTTTTTGTGCCAGTACCATACTGTCTTCATTACAGTAGTTTTGTAGTATAGTCTAAAGTCAGGGAGACTGATTCCTCCAGCTCCGTTTTTCTTCCTCAAGATTGCTTTGGCTATTTGGGGTCTTTTGTGTTTCCATACAAATTGTGAAATTTTTTGTTCTAGTTCTGTGAAAAATGCCATTGGTAGTTTGATACGGATTGCATTGAATCTGTAGATTGCTTTGGGTAGTATAGTCATTTTCACAATGTTGATTCTTCCAATCCAAGAACATGGTATATATCTCCATCTGTTTGTATCATCTTTAATTTCTTTCATCAGTGTCTTACAGTTTTCTGCATACAGGTCTTTTGTCTCCTAAGGTAGGTTTATTCCTCGGTATTTTATTCTTTTTGTTGCAATGGTAAATGGGAGTGTTTCCTTAATTTCTCTTTCAGATTTTTCATCATTAGTGTATAGGAAGGCAAGAGATTTCTGTGCATTAATTTTGTATCCTGCTACTTTACCAAATTCATTGATTAGCTCTAGTAGTTTTCTGGTAGCATCTTTAGGATTCTCTATGTATAGTATCACGTCATCTGCAAACAGTGACAGTTTTACTTCCTCTTTTCCAATTTGGATTCCTTTTATTTCTTTTTCTTCTCTGATTGCTATGGCTAAAACTTCCAAAACTATGTTGAATAATAGTGGTGAGAGTGGGCAACCTTGTCTTGTTCCTGATCTTAGTGGAAATGCTTTTAGTTTTTCACCGTTGAGAACGATGTTGGCTGTGTGTTTGTCATATATGGCCTTTATTATGTTGAGGTAAGTTCCCTCTATGCCTACTTTCTGGAGGGTTTTTATCATAAATGGGTGTTGAATTTTGTCGAACGATTTTTCTCCATCTATTGAGATGATCATATGGTTTTTATCCTTCAATTTGATAACACGGTTTATCACATAGATTGGTTTGCATATATTGAAGAATCCTTGCATTCCTGGGATAAACCCCACTTGATCAGGGTGTATGATCCTTTTAATGTGCTGTTGGATTCTGTTTGCTAGTATTTTGTTGAGGATTTTTGCATCGATGTTCATCAGTGATATTGGCCTGAAGTTTTCTTTTCTTGTGAAATCTTTGTCTGCTTTTAGTATCAGGGTGATGGTGGCCTCGTAGAATGAGTTTGGGAGTGTTCCTCCCTCTGCTATATTTTGGAAGAGTTTGAGACGGATAGGTGTTAGCTCTTCTCTAAAGGTTTGATAGAATTCTCCTGTGAAGCCACCTGGTCCTGGGCTTTTGTTTGTTGGAAGATTTTTAATCACAGTTTCCATTTCAGGGCTTGTGCTTGTAGTAATCTCTCATGATCCTTTGTACTTCTGCAGTGTCAGTTGTTACTTCTCCTTTTTTATTACTAATTCTGTTGATTTGAGTCTTCTCCCTTTTTTTCTTGATGAGTCTGGCTAATGGTTTATCAATTTTGTTTATCTTCTCTAAGAACCCGCTTTTAGTTTTATTGATCTTTGTTATTGTTTCCTTCATTTCTTTTTCATTGATTTCTGATCTGATCTTTATGATTTCTTTTCTTCTGCTAACTTTGGGTTTTTTTTGTTCTTCTTTCTCTAATTGCTTTAGGTGTAAGGTTAGGTTGTTTATTTGAGATGTTTCTTCTTTCCTGAGGTAGGATTGTATTGCTATAAACTTCCCTCTTAGAACTGTATTTGCTGCGTCCAATAGGTTTTGGGTTGTCATGTTTTCATTGTCATTTTTTTCTGGGTATTTTTTTATTTCCTCTTTGATTTCTTCAGTGATCTCTTGGTTATTTAGTACTGTATTCTTTAGCCTCCATGTGTTTGTATTTTTTCCAGTTTTTTTCTTGTAATTGATATCTAGTCTTATAGCATTGTGGTTGGAAAAGATACTTGATAAAATTTCAGTTTTCTTAAATTTACCAAGGCTTGATTTGAGACGCAAGATATAATCTATCTTGGAGAATGTTCCATGAGCACTTGAGAAGAAAGTGTATTCTGTTGTTTTGGATGGAATGTCCTATAAATATCCATTAAGTCCATCATGTTTAATGTGTCATTTAAAGCTTGTGTTACTTTGTTTATTTTCATTTTGGATGATCTGTCCATTGGTGAAAGAGGGTGTTAAAGTCCCCTACTATTATTGTGTTATTGTCGATTTCCCCTTTTATGGCTGTTAGCATTTGCCTTATGTATTGAGGTGCTCCTATGTTCAGTGCATAAATATTTACAATTGTTATATCTTCTTCTTGGATTGATCGCTTGATCATTATGTAGTGTCCTTCTTTGTCTCTTGTAATAGTCTTTATTTTAAAGGCTATTTTTTCTGATATAAGAATTGTTACTCCAGCTTTCTTTTGATTTCCATTTGCATGGAATATCTTTTTCCATCCCCTCACTTTCAGTCTGTATGTGTCCCTGGGTCTGAAGTGGGTCTCTTGTAGACAGCATATATGTGGGTCTTGTTTTTATATCCATTCAGCCAGTCTATGTCTTTTGGCTGGAGCATTTAATCCATTAACATTTAAGGTAGTTATCAATATGTATGTTCCTATTACCATTTTCTTAATTGTTTGGGGTTTGTTAGTGTAGGTCTTTTCCATCTCTTGTGTTTCCTGCCTAGAGAAATTCCTTTAGCATTTGTTGTAAAGCTGGTTTGGTGGTGCTGAATTCTCTTAGCTTTTGCTTGTCGGGGAAGATTTTAATTTCTCCATCAAATCTGAATGAGATCCTTGCTGGGTAGAGTAATCTTGATTATAGGTTTTTCCCTTTCATCACTTTAAATATGTTCTGCCACGCCCTTCTGGCTTGCAGAGTTTCTGCCGAAGGATCAGCTGTTAACCTTATGGGGATTCCCTTGTATGTTATTTGTTGCTCCTCCCTAGGTGCTTTTAATATTTTTTCTTTGTATTTAATTTTTGATAGTTTGATTAATATGTGTCTTGGCATGTTTCTCCTTGGATTTATCCTGTATGGGACTCTCTGTGCTTCCTGGACTTGATTGACTATTGCCTTTCCCATATTAGGAGAGTTTTCAACTATAATCTCTTCAAATATTTTCTCAGTCCCTTTCTTTTTCTCTTCTTCTTCTGGGACCCTTATAATTCAAATGTTGGTGCATTTAATGTTGTCCCAGAGGTCTCTAAGCCTGTCCTCAATTCTTTCCATTCATTTTTTTAAATTCTGCTCTGTGGTAGTTATTTTCATTATTTTATCTTCTAGGTCACTTATCCGTTCTTCTGCCTCAGTTATTCTGCTATTGATTCCTTCCAGAGAATTTTTAATTTCATTTATTGTGTTGTTCATCATTGTTTATTTGTTCTTTAGTTCTTCTAGGTCCTTGTTAAATGTTTCTTGTAGTTTCTCCATTCTATTTCCAAGATTTTAGATCATCTTTACTATCATTACTCTGAATTCTTTTTCAGGTAGACTGCCCATTTCCTCTTCATTTCTTTGGTCTGGTGGGGTTTTTTCTTGCTCCTTCATCTGCTGTGTATTTCTCTGTCTTCTCATTTTGCTTAACTTAACTGTGTTTGGGGTCTCCTTTTCGCAGGCTGCATGTTCGTAGTTCCCATTTTCTTTGGTGTCTGCCTGTGGGTAAGGTTGGTTCAGTGGGTTGTGCAGGCTTCCTGCTGGAGGGGACTGGTGCCTGTGTTCTGGTGGATGAACCTGGATCTTGTCTTTCTGGTGGGGCGGACCACATCTGGTGGTGTGTTTTGGGGTGTCTGTGAACTTAGTATGGTTTTAGGCAGCCTCTCTGCTAATGGGTGGTGTTGTGTTCCTGTCTTGCTAGTTTTTTGGCATGGGGTGTCCAGCACTGGAGCTTGCTGGTCATTGAGTGGAGCTGGGTCTTAGCGTTGAGATGGAGATCTCTGGGAGAGCTCCTGCCGATTGATATTACGTGGGGCCTGGAGGTCTCTGGTGGACCAGTGTCCTGAATTCAGCTCTCCCATCTCAGAGGCTCAGGCCTGACAGCCAGCCAGAGCACCAAGACCCTGTCAGCCACACGGCTGTAGAAGATGGGCTATGAGTTGGGTGTCTACCACTGCCCTGTTGTAGCTGTTTCAGCTGTCTCAAAGAGTCACCCAGGTATTGGGTTATTCCACCATTCCTTAGAACTTGCACATGCCAGTCTGGGATTTGTAGATGTCCTCCTGATACTCTTCATTGAAATACCTATATTCACGGTGGTGAGAGATATGCTAATAGTGTTTCCTCTCTTCAGTTCAGAGACTGGGACAGTCTGAGCCTTCATGTGGCCATGTCAGGAGCAGCTGGCCAATGATCCCAAAGTGATAACCTGTCAGATTCCAACAAGGCTTTCTGTAGCCCCCAAGCAGTAGTCCCAAGCAGCCGCTCCACTCAGCTGCAGCACTCTGACTGGGGAACTCGCTGGGACCCTCAAATGAGGATTTCTGCCAGCCCTAGAGCCTGACTTGCCCACCCAGGCAAGGAGCTGAGGAGAGCATCTCCCAGTCCCATCTCACAAGAGGAGCAGACACCTGGAAGCTACCCCAATAGAAGAAGTTTTGCACCTCACTTTGGACTTTGTGTGTATGTATGATGAGCATCTTGGACTGAGCTCTTTTAAGTAATATACTGTTCCTCAAGCCCTTCTAGATGTTGCAAGGTTACAGGATCCTTATTACAAACTATGAAGTACAGAAGAGGAAACTGAAACCCAGAGAAGTAAAGTAACTTGCACAAGGACACACAGCTAGCAAGTAGCAGAGCCAGGATTCCAGCCCAGGGCTGCCTGACTCCAAAGGCTGTGTCTCAGTCACCACACAACACGCTTCTCACTAATGGAAACCCTCCTGCTATGCTTCCTCTGCCCCACTGATGTACATGGACTGTATAAAAGTTCAAATTTCATCATTCTTTTTAAAACAGTTATTTGTGTTGATGGTGTGTTTATTCACATATTTCTAGGTGCACCATAATATTTGAAATAACTTTTTCCACTATTCATTTCACATTTATTCAACACGTAGCTCCTGAGTCCCTAAGGCAAGCTAGGTATTGTGGCGGGTGCTTTAGCAAGTCACAGTCCACTGCAACAGGTCACACTAAAATGAAAGTAAGTGCTCGGTTTCCCATTGTACAGTAAGGCGTAACCAAGAGATGAGAGCTTGCTTATTGAGCTGCAATCCAAAACCACATTATTGGGCTATAATTTCCTATTTGATTGACAAGAAAGGACTGAGCAACTGGCCCAAGGTCAAGCAGCTAGTCAGCAGTAGTTCATTTCGCTTACTTTATTGTCTCTGACATACCATGTTTTCATGATTCACCCTCTCTTAATAGCCTTATATAATGTTCAAAACATATTTTATGTTTTACAGACATTTTAAAAATTTAAGGCCAAAGAAGCAAAAGCGTCAAAAGCTAACATTGAGCTGGATCACATTTTTACTGCCAGCTTTAAGGACGGCAGAGAGCCTACAAGGTTTGG
Source organism: Balaenoptera ricei (assembly GCF_028023285.1). NCBI lineage: Eukaryota > Metazoa > Chordata > Mammalia > Artiodactyla > Balaenopteridae > Balaenoptera > Balaenoptera ricei. The sequence goes on from NC_082645.1 coordinate 92,897,356, forward strand.
CTTTCCCCCAAGCATGTTTCCAGGCTATGGGAGTACTTAATTCTGTCCTAAATGCATGCTGTGTCCTCATCACTTCAGTAGCCCTCTATCTGGGCTAAAACTTAATTGGTTTGGGTTGGGTAATTCATAGTGCCTCATTAGGGCATCAAAACACATACTAGGCTCTCTAGTAATTTTCTCCCCTGAAAGAACATTGATTGCCTCCTACACTGGGAAAGGAATTAGCTAAAGGATTCTTGGGTTTGTGCAAAGAGATTAAGTCCACAATGGATAATTTCAAAGTATATTGTACAATCAGATTTCTTTGAGCCCATCTGCCGATCAGTTTTCTCTTCTCTTGCTAAAACTTCCTGCACACCTACCCAACAGCAAGTTGAGTGTTAGTTACCTTGCAGAAATTATATAAACTATAAGTATTTTAGTTTTCGCTTGCCAGTCTCCCAGTTTTCTTTTGTCTGAGATGAACTTTGTTAATGCACTGATAGGAAAACAACCAAAAAGTGGCTTTTCTGCTGAACTTGATTATTAATTACTCTGCTTCCCACTCGCAATAACAGGCTGAGTCAGTGCCTATCCATATCCACTCACCTCTACACATCAAAGGATGCTAACTGCAAATACCTGCAATTCTCTACTTAGGTTTTCTGGTTTCAAGAGATGGGTCTCCTATAGGACAAGCCTAAAGTGCTGGAGGGTTGATGCCCCTGGAATCAACAAATGACAGAGAGTATTTGGTGGATACACATCCCAGCTTCCTCAACTCTCAGTTGGGATAGTTCTGAGGTATATTCTACACTGTCTTCCAGGGTACCAGTTACCCAAAGTGATGACTAGCCTGATAATGCACCCTTTATTGGCCTCATTCCTTCCTGTCCCACTTACTCACTCCACTGCCAGTGTTTCCTGGGCTCATCTCTCAAAAATATCCTCTCTACTTGACTCCTTGTCTCAGGGTCTGCTTCTGAGGATCATAAGGGAAAATACTTGGGATTGTCCTGACAATATTTGACTTCCACTATCTGACATTTAAATCTTGAAGCCATTGAAATGCTATCCTGCTGTGGTGCAGTGAAGCTTTCTCAGTTGACTCAGTGTTCATCCTACAATCCAGACATACCTGGATCTGGGGTTGGATCTGGGGACTAATGGAGTAAACTCACCAGGAGCCTTTTTTCATTAAAGTTCAAGGAACTTCCTGGGAAATAACTTACCCTAAAAGAAGAAAGAGGTGAGCCTTACCAAGTTGGTCCAAAGACTTTAGATCAGTATTGGTGGGAGGGGATGTGGGTTGAGACAGTATTGAGTAGTATGTTAATATACCTTCTACATTCTCATAGGCAGGGTATCCTTACTCCATACCCATGATCTTCTGAAGGCCCTCTAGTGGAGAATGGTGAGGGCGAGGAGAGGGAAGGCAATGAAAAAGAGGGAGAAAAATAAACTAGAATTTATTGCTAGAAATAAATAGAAATATTTATTAAATTTTAATTATATTAAGAAATATTTATTAAATTTATTTCTATTTAGAAATAGAAATATAGAAATGGCTGCTTTCCTTACAGTTTCTAAAGGAGGTCAAAACAGAAACTTGCTCTTCTTTTTGTTATTGTATCCTAGTTTTATCCTCAGATCAGTGTGTCATGGGGAAATATTAGTAAAACTTCGATCAGCTCCTCATAAATATAACTTTCTTGATAGTAGCCTGGCTTGGTACAGCAAAGACATCTAATTCCTAAAAAACTACCAACTCTTCTCTCAACATAATATTCTGGGACTTTCCTACTGGAAAACAAAATAAAGCCATTCCCTTCTCTCCAGTCATACAAAATATCATTGGGCATATTGCCACTGATAGTCTCAAGAGGGCTGACCTGCTGGCTTGCTCTCTTATCCCTTGCTTTCCTATAAAATTGATATGACCCCTAGTATCAGCATGAACAAAATTGTGAATGGGACCTACTCATGGCTTATGGATTCTGAATCCTCCAGGAGCATCCCACAATGCCCCTGTCTGTTGGTTTTGCCCTTGAGTATCTAATTTAACTGACAAATCTGAAGAATCACATGGAAGCAGCCACTTCCCCAGCGACTTCACAGATGGGAACCCCACAGTGTGTAAGTTATTCCAGCAAGTTTGACATTAGCTTATGTTGAACATTTTCCTGACAGGTCTGCTCATTTCTTTTTTTTTTTTTTTTTTTTTTTTAAAGATTTATTTATTGATTGATTGATTACTATGTTGGGTCTTCGTTTCTGTGCTAGGGCTTCTTGTATTTGCGGCAAGCGGGGGCTACTCTTCATCGCGGTGCGCGGGCCTCCCACCATTGCGGCCTCTTTTGTTGCGGAGCACAGGCTCCAGACGCGCAGGCTCAGCAGTCGTGGCTCACGAGCCTAGTCGCTCCGTGGCATGTGGGATCTTCCCAGGCCAGGGCGCGAACCCGTGTCCCCTGCATTAGCAGGCAGATTCTCAACCACTGCGCCACCAGGGAAGCCCCTGCTCATTTCTTAATAGCATAAAACAACTCACTGTTATTAGGCATGAGTCTCCCTTGACTTGATAAATACCATGGCCCTATTTCTGGCTGTTTTTATGGATGTCCTAAAGGCATCTGAATATGGCATTTTACATTTGGCAGACGCTGATCAACAACAATTTTTTCTAATGAGTCTTGGAAGCCTCAGCCTTAAATGCACAGGGTCAAATATTCCAACAAGTGAAGGATATCCAGCTCTATGGACAAGTGCACTTTTGAGGGTGAATGGAGGTAGGGAGGACATTCATACGGCCTGAGCACATGTGGGCATGTTTTGCAAAATCAACTTAGCTGCAAATTTAATCTGAAATCAAATCATGTCTTGACATTATGCCTGGCAGGCATTATATAGTTGTTAGTTTCAATCACAACAACAATTACTTCAAGTTATGATACAGACCACTTTTTAAATTCCTCAGGCCAGCAAAGTCTTCCTAGGATACAGCTAGCTGCAAAAACATCAGTAGATGAAAGAAGTGCAATACTTTATACTTTCAGCTTTTATTAACATTTTGTCAGTCAATTGGCAAAAGGCACAGAGACCTGGCACTACACCAACACCATGTGCATGGTGCCGAGAGAGTGCAAATGAATGTGGAAGACACGACCCGTGGGCTCAGAAAACGTGGTCTACATAGAGAGTCAGACCTTACTGAATAAGCATACCCCAAACTGAAGAGAGAACACAGAAGTCTATGTAAAGACGAGATAATGAATGCAAAGCACTTAGTTCCGTGCCAGGGAGACCCACAGTAAACACTAAAGGAGGAGTAGCTATTATGGTTATTTTATTAGAAAGCTTAAATTCATAATTACATAAATACTGAGAGGAAACAAACTCAGGTTGGAGGGGGGAGTTCCAAGTCAGATTATAAAGGTTTGGAGATTCAGGTTGGAGCAGAGAAAACACAGGGCCCCTTCCCATCAGAAAGAGCTGATTAAGCCACAACACAGTTGCAGAAGTGAGTCGATTTTATGCAAGGGCAGCAGGTCTGGCAAATCTCAAACAAAGATTCCATCAAGGAGAAGTTAAAATAAGAGGTTATTGAGACGGGAAGGTGGGCAATCACCTTAGCGGCTAGGCAGAGGAGTTTGGATTTAATAGAGTGAGAAAATAAGGATCTTTAGGCAGGCCAGCCACATAATTTTCAGAGCCCAAAGCAAAACAAAAATGTGGGTCCCCTTGTTCAAAAATTATTAAAAATTTCAAGACTGACAGGAGAGCATTAAACCAAGTGTGGAGCTCTTTGAGCCTGAGTCCTGTGTAAATACACAGGTCAAATGCCCATGAAACCAGACTTCTCTTTCAGAGTGTGATGGTGAATATATTTCGCAAAGACTATGATTCTAGCATCTACTCATGCGATGCACTGAAAAGGAAAATATTTGGGGTAGAGAGATTCATAAGGTGACTCTTCACTGTTATTTGTCAAGAAACACTGCAGAAAAAAATCTGAGAGAAGTTGACAATAGAAAAGATGTAAGGCATAAAGGAGAATGAAGGTTTGAAATCACTTCAAGTTAAGCAGGAGTATTTAAAAAAAGGGAAAATACAGAAATACTGAAAGAGTGCTTTTAAATGACCAACTTGTTTCATTAACTGATGGCATTAATCCCTCTGTAAAATGTGCTGACTGATGTCCCAGGACACTGTATGCTAGCACTAGATGGAAACCCCAGAAGGGCAAAGGTTTTTATCAGCTTTGCTCATTTCTGTATCCTCAGGTGCCCAGCATATAGTAGTGTCTGGCAAACAGTGCCTGGCATGTAGTAGTCACTAAATAAAGATTAAATGAATGAATGAATGAGCCTGTGTTGGTATACTCCTCTCTAAGAGACTGTGATTCTACTCTAAATTGAATTCCTTTATCCTTATCTAAAGTCAGTTACTTTCCCAAACCTGTTAATGCCACTTGTATTTGTTATTGTAATCATGTAATCTATTCAACTATGGAAACCAGTGAAGTGTGTCTGTGAAGAGAGTTTTTATAAAAACTTGACTGAATCATTGGAAAGACTCAATAAAGGAAGGTTATTGGGGGAAATGTTATCAATTAGATGTGGAAAACATCACAAAAGAATAGGGGAAAATAAATAAAATTCTAGAATTCTTGATTCAGATTGCTTTGCAAGTGGCTCTAAGTTCTCACTCCACTTTAAACAGCCTAAAATTGGAAACTGTAGCCTATTATGGATGTGTTCAATGCAAGAAAGACTTTGCAGCCTTCACACAGCAGACTCAGGCTCAAAGAAAAGACCTTAGCCCTACATCAAAAGATAGATGAAAGACTGTAAGGTTACTTATTGCTACCATTTACTGAGTACCTACTATGTGTCAGGCATAATAATATCTTCTCTACTCACATTATCACTGATTTAGGTGGCAACACTGCCAGGTAGTATCCTTAGCCCCATTTCATAGACAAAGAATCTGATGCTCAGTTGCTCAGTTAGGTTGTTACTTGCCTCAAGGCTACACAGTAAGTTCCAGAGCTGGATATAAACCCAGAATCTTCTGGCTCCAAATCCCAGGATCTTTCTACCATGTAACACTTAAATAATTTGCTCAAAGTAACTGAGATCTTCCTACTGTAAACCTAATTTACTTTCCATTACATCAAGTTAACTGAATATTTTAATGAACTGACCAACCACTGAGTTCTGATTGCATCAGATAAGAATAAATCAAAATAAAATTGAATAAATAGATGAATACATAAGCAAACTAACTTAAAGGAAATAAACTAAAATGTCAGCATATTAGGCCAATGGCCTAATTATAGATTAAAATTTTATGTAATATAATTATAGTTATAGATAATAGTTTATATTTTATATTTATACTTTACTTTCTTTATTATTTTACACTTACATTTAACATATATTTTAATTTCTACTGACCCCATTATTTGTATTTTCTATCCTGGGAAATCCCTTCCTGATACCAAGTTACCTGGGAGGCAAATGTAATCAGAATGCTGATTGGTGAGCATAGACTGAAAATTACTTTGGAATGATGTTCTATGCAAACTGTAGAAAAACCCAATGAAGTATCCCTACTCCATAGCCAAATACACTGCTTTGATGATCAGACAATGCTTTTCCTAAATTCAGTACCCTACCACCATCAAAAGTTCCTTTGTGGTGAAGAAAGTGATGAGGAAGAAAATTGATAAGCTATATATAACAGGCAGAATGGCCCCCCCAAAGATGTCCAAGCCCTGATCCCTGGAACCTGTGAATCTGTTTCCCTATGACAAAAGGGACTTTGCAGATGTAATTAAGGTTATGGATATAGATTATCTAGGTGGGCCCAATCTAATCATATGAAGCCTTAGAGGCAGTGAATTGCATTTTCTGTCATATACCTATTTATATGCTCTCCATCTCAACATTAAACATTTATTTTTTGTATAATTAGGAAAAAAGTGTTGTCAATTTAGATGAAAAGAAAAAAAGGGAAATAGAAAAATAACTCCCAAAACTATAGGATCTGAGAATGGAGCAGGCTGACTGGAGGTAGGCAGAGGAGGAGATGGCAGACAATTTATTTGTCAGGACTATTTAGGTGCAAGTAATAAAAACTAGCTTGGGTCATGTGCCCATCCTTGGGTCAATTATAGTTTCCAGAAGGGTAGTGCACCAACTCTGGGTGGAAGAGCCACCGAATCCATGTGTAGTGTGGGACAAGCAGATACTCAAAGAAGGGGAGAGCCATTAACAGAAGCAGGAGTAAAGAAATGCTTACTAGTAGAAACAGGCTCCCTTCCCATGTCTCTAACCCAACAGAAAAAGAGGCATAGCCAAGGGGACATAAAGAATGGTCAGAGAGGAGTAAAGATCATGATGAGCTCGGTTTTAAACACATTCAAATCTTGGTGTCAATGTTGCCTCCAGTGTAGATACTCTACCGGCAACTTGAAATGGGATAATAGGTAATAAGATTTGCAAATCATCTGCAGTGACATGGTAACTGAAACAGTTTTACCAGAACTCTTTGTATGTCAAGACACAAAAATCCACCTCAAATTACTTAAGAACCAAGCAACTGAAAAAGTCCAGAGTAAAATCCAGAGGCTCAGCTGGATCTACATGCTCAAAAAATCAGCTATCTGTCTTGCCCCATCTTCTCAGTTCTGCTTTGTCTGTGTTGACTTCATTCCCAGGTATGCTCTTCCCACAAGATGCCGAGAGAACCCCCAACAATCTGAGCATTCACCTTACCAGTTTAGTGACACCAGTGGAAAGAGAGCCTTTGCAACTCTTCCCAAAAAAGTCCTGGTGCTCTTTGGACTGCTTTTTGGCCACATCTTGAACCAATCCCTATGGCGAGAGAAAAAAAATATATGGATGGGTCAGTCCTGGATCATATGCCCAACACTGGAACCAGGAGGAAAGGCCGGCAAAAGTGTGTCAACGGAAAATGAGAGATAAGCATAAAAAGTGGGCCCAGAGAAAAGTCTTTCTCTCTTTCCTCTTTCTTTTGACTTCACCATGGTTCCCACCCAGGATGCCGATTAAGGTGGTCTGTATCTTCTGCTGGGCACTCTATGATTGCTTACTTACGTACCCAGATTAGATTTGTACATCTACCTCCTTGTCATTATAACATAGGGAGTGGTTCAGTGTCCTGGACCCCGGTTAGACACCTGTACAATCCTCCCTTGATGAAAATCCTGATGCAGTTGGTTTTCCTCCAAATGTATGCAAAACACATTATGCTCCTTTGATCACAGTTATGCAAAGAACCAGATGTTTACTTTTCATTATCTTACAGGTAACAGTTGGTGTTTGAATGACCTACCTCGTGTTTCACTGTCCTTTTCCTTTGAATTCTGTTTTGGGGTGTGTGTTCACATGCACAACTGTATGATTTTTCTCAGATGATTTTTCTTAGATTGAACTTAAACATACTAACATAGTGTTCTGGTTTTCTACCGCTAAAGCAACAAATTACCACAAATTTAAAGGCTTAAAACAACACTCAACACAAAACATTTATTATCTCCCAACTTCATGGATCAGAAGTCCGGGCAGAGCATGACTCAACTGGTTCTTCTGCTCTGGGTTTCACAGAGCAGATCAAGGTGTGGGCAGAGCTGCTTTCCTTTCTGGAGGCTCTAGGGAAGAATCTGCCCACAAGCTTATTCAAGTTGTTGTTAGAATTTTGTTCCTTGGGGTTGCAGGGTTGAGGCCCTGTTTGCTTAACGGCTCTCAGCCAAGGGCTGCCCTTCACTCCTAAAGGCCTCTCTTCAGGCCTCATAGGTGGTTCCTACACTCACTACAAGCAGCAGCACTTCAAACCCTCCTCACACTCGGAATCTCTCTGGTTCCCTCTCCTGTCTCCGATTCTACCACGTGTCTTCGACTCCAACCAGAGAATCTTCTCTGCTTTGAAGGGCTTGTGGAATTACATTGGGCCCACTTGGATAATCCATGTCCATAATCTTAGTTGCAGATGCAAAATCCTTTTTGTTATACAAGAAAGTATATTCACAGGCTCCAGGGATCAGGGCTTGGACATCTTTTGGGGACCATTCTGCCTATTACATATAGCTTATCAATTTTGTTCCTCACAACTTTCTCCACTCCAAAGGAACTCATACTTTTGATGGTAAAAGAGTACCAAATATTGAGATTCCATGATCTGGTCATCAAATCATCTATTCATTTGTGGAGTATGGATATTTCATCGGGCTTTTCTAGAGTTTACATCGAACTTCCTCCCTAAGCAATTTTCACTCTATGCTCACCAGTCAGCATTCTGATTAAATTCACCTCCAGGTAACTTGATATCAGGAAGGGACATTTCAGGATAGAGAATGCAAATAATTCAGTAGAAATTAAAATATAACTATAAATTAATATATAAATGTAAAATTATAAATATATATTGATAAACATAAATTAAAATGATGACATTCTGCTGTCAACTGGAATTGATCACATGAGTCAATAACCAAAAGAATGATCGTGTCTAGGAGTACTTAAAACACTCAGTGTCCTCACTCTAATATGGTGGCTCAAATGAGCTGATCCCCTGAGAGATTGTGTCACTAGGGCCATACATCAGCCTCATCATGGTCTCCCTCCCCACAAATCACCACTGAACAGAGATATTGGAAAATAATTTTTATACAGATGTTAACAGACATAACATAATCATAGGACCTTCTCCAAGAGTGTCTATCAAGACAGAAGAGTCAGTAGACCAGGATCTTGTGAGAAGACACTGGTTATTAGTAGGTAGGGATGAAGAAAGGGGTAATGGATATCCCAACCTGGGAGGAATGAGCCATTCTGTAAGAGGTACTTCTTAGCCTGCCTCTCCTAGCGTCTTGACTGTAATTGTTAATGAGATCCATTTGGCATCCCGAGCAACTCCTGGGGATGTTATTTATCAATGGATATTATAAATATAACTAATGAATCCCACCCTGTGGAATGGGAACAAAAATCCATGTGCATATCTGTATGCATATATACGCATACACATATTATACTTGTGTGTATATATTTAAATAGGATTCTGTGTGGGCTTGGTGTTCATTTCCAATCCCTTAGGGCTCTGCTGCATCCCGTACTCATGCCATCTGTGTGGCCAGTGGATCTCCATCAGAGTCCTAAATCCTGCCCCTTTTGTATTCGTGCCATCTTGATTTTCAAGCTGCCATACTTTTATATTATCATTTGACACCAAACACTACTTTTCCTAATTTGTCATGGCTAAACTTCTGGGGAATGTCTAAACTTTTTGTCATGGGGAATGCGTGCTCCCCATCCACTGCTTCATCACGTCACATCAGAATTCTTGGGAAAAAGTGCTACTTTTATTACTATATTACTTTCTTCTGTAATTTTTTTTACTATTTTTGTACTATTTTGTTTACAGTTATTTATTGCTGTATTACTTATTTCACTCTGCTGGAATTTCTGCACTAACTGTAGACTCTTAAATCACTGGTTTAAAAAGAGAACCTGGAGGTCAAAGAGGAAAGGAGAGCCACTCGCCAAACTCCACTTGCAGATGGACACCATGAATATATCATAGAACAGGTTGACTGCCTACGACTTTCATAAAAGCTTGATTTTCATTAGATTTCCCCTCCAACTTTTTCATAATCTAGGCTTCCTGCCCTGTGTTAATTATAGTTCTGACCCAAAACCAACAAACTAAGAGGCTGCATGTTGTGATGGAAAGTGTGCTGGACCAGACGCCAAAAACTGTGAGGTTTGGGGCCAACTCTGGAGCAAACCAGCTGTGTGACCTTGAACAAGTCACTGCATCTCTCATAACCGTTGTTCCCTCCCTTCTTTAATGAACAGTTAATAAAACTATGCCTATGATGTCTTCCCAGTCTACGTTATGTTATTCTTTGACCCTGATTCCCTTTCTTCTTACAATTAATATACTCTATATAACAAGATAATCTACAATTCTTATAAACCAGGCTAAGTTTTTATTACTACTTCCTACTGAACATAAATTACTACTCGTGAGCTATATAACACTAAACATGAACACTACATGCAATTTCAAACACAATTTTGTTAAATTTATTTCAGGTATGATTCAGCAAATGAGGTATTTAACATACCACTGTGAGAGTAAACCTTGGTTTTAAACCCCAGCAAATAAAAACTGGATCTGAAAAACTGGAGCTAAGATTGGCTGGGGTCCATCATCTTTATGAGAGTAGAGGGACTTAGAATATATCATTTGCCTAAGAACCAGGCAGATAATCTGGAGCAAGAGGGCAGGGGGTGGTAAATTGGTGGGAAAATTAAAGATACATTTTCCCCAGCTGTTTGATTTTTCACGCTGTTGAGTTTTGAGGTTATAGTATGTAACTCGAATATGAAACATCCCTGGGAGGAAGGGAACTCATTTAAAATTATGTTAGTTGTAGAATTATAACTAGGTGTAAAGCAAAGAAAGTAGTTATCTATTATTCATTCCTTCTGAATAGACATTTCCTGTCTGTGAATACAAAGCATGACTAGAATTCACTTGCTGAAACCTGGAGATGCTATGAGAGAACATTTCATTTTCATTTGATCTGACCTTGTGTATGATAATGGAGCTTCTTTAAAATACTGAGACGCTGGTCTGTTCTCCATATATTGCACTCCAGAAAATTACTCCTTCCCCTGACCCCATGGGGGTAGGTAGGGGTGAAATTAACCTCAGAGAGTTTTAGTGTCTTGCCCAAGGTCATCCCAAGGCTCTGTCTCCTTAGGCAATTCTGGTCACAAAAATCAGTTAAGCTAGTTATCTATGTATCTATATGTGACTGCCTATATTACATGAAGGATTTCTCTTACTGATGCCACCCAACCAGCACGCCAGATTGACCAAAAATTAACCTACCTCCTTGTTCATTCCAAGTGTCTCTAGGTATTGAGTGAGCCTGTGAAGGTGGCTTCTCTTTAGCATGGTGATAGAAAAGAAATGTCTTGCTAGAGACATTGTGTGGAACATAGATGTGTGGACACAGATGAGCCTCATGCTCTATTGCTAAATCAAGTGCCCTGTCTCCTGACCAAGGCCTTGATCTGAACCAAAGCATAAAACCACAAGCTGCAAGAACCTCCATAAACAGAGATAAGACCTCCTTTTGTTATCTTCTTTTGTTTTTTTTTTCTCCAATTAAATTATGCACAAAATCAACTTTAATATTCAGTCAGTTTTGACCTAGAATCTAATCTACTTATTTTCTAAAATTTTTTAAATCAGAACATAATCTCATTGAATTGATGTGTCTTCCAGTTCAAGCCCTCCAAAAATTGATGGCTAGGTGGATGGATAGGTGGGTGGATGGATTGGAAGCTAGAAGGATGGATGGATGGATGAATGGATGGATGATGGATGGGTAATAGATGGATAGATGAAATGGATTAATTCCTTTTCCTGGACTATAGTTACTGGTTCCAACCTCTAAGAGTACAGAATGTACCTCTTCATGTAGATACCCCCTTGCTAAAATCCTGCACTGATTAAAAAGTGAATGTAAATTTTCTCTGATGAGCTTTTTATCATGTTCATAAGAAGGAGAAGTCTGATATACAGTAGTAAAACAAAAATAAACAAACCTATAATTTGGAGTAGAAGCTCTGGGGAAAATAACAAGGTTTTCCAATCTGCCAGATCATAATTAACAGTGTAAAGAACTAAAGGGAAGTTCAGGAAGGAGTGCTTAAACCTTTTTGTAAATTTAAAAACAAGTAATGATCTCCATTGCTGTTCTCCAGGTTTATTCAAATTTGGACAATTAGGACAATTAAACATAAAACAGAGACAGTTCTAAAGAGGGAGCTGCAACAAAGCAGAATAATTGCTGGTACAGGCTATCAAATTTACATTAAAAAAGATTAAAAAGCTGATTTCCATTTAAAAAACAAGATCAGGCAACATCTAAAATAGATAACACAACCCGCTGAGAAAAGCTCTTTTCATCAATAAAGGAGAAGCAAAGGTGATTATACATAAGAAAACTAATCTTCTATATTGCTTTAATCACCTGAAACCACTTTAACTGTTTGTTTGGGAACTGTTATGTGAAGAAAAAAAAAAAAATTTTATGTAAAAGTGTCTAATTTCCAGGTTTCAGTAAAACATAGACACCATCAAGATCATGCCCACACATTCTCTGTTCATCACCTGCCCTCTTCTTCTCTAGATCCTGTCTTCTCTTGGTTACCAAATTTTTCACCAATTGCAAATCCACCCATTCTAGAACTTGAAAATTTGCCATGTAATTGGCTTAACAGATGCTTCCAGAATAGCAGTTCTGTTTATTGTTACAGCATCTCATGAACAAAGTAGATTGTAAAGCCTTTTCCTTCCTGGACTCAGTGCCTACATAGCATTTTGAGCTCTTTTCAAAGCAGAGAAAGAGCATAATTACCTGAATTTTAATATGTGCCATCACCAGATCTTTTGTTAATCACTATAGTGTGTGCATTTGCAAGAATAGTTATTTATTCATTAGTTCAGTACTTTCACGATTTGAGCTTGAGGAATCAGAAACACTTAAAGAGATCTCAAAGTCAGGGGATCAATTGCCATATTATATTGTTATTCTTAAAGCTTCTCATTAAATCCCCCTAAAAGTTAAGAATTACAACTATCCCAGTCATGAATTTGGGTTGGTTAAGAAAAATGGAAAGAAGTTAAAAACTGGGAGACATTCCCATTTCAGTCCATTTATATAGAAGCAATGAAATGCTGATGATATCAAGAGCTTGCAGTATACCAAATGATGGGGTTCAGGACGTGCTACCCCAAAATATGGCACCTTGGCATATGGGATAGTTTAAGCTGAAGGAATTTGAGAACAGCAGGTGCAGGAAGGATTTTCTGACCTTCCCCCAAAGCAGGTAATAAGATGGTCATGTGAGAGGTGCCCTCCCAAATACCCTGAGGAAAGGAGCATCCTTACCTCCAAAGATGGAGGGATGCTGAGAGTAACCTGAACCTCACTAAGTTCCCCCATTTACCACCCTTAACTCATACCCCTCTGTCCTATCACATTTTACAACTCTCTACTCTTCATCAAACCTAGGGTAAAACACTCAGGATTAACGGTTTCTTCAGGTCTTCATTCCCTTATGAATGTTCCCATGTCACATAAAACTTACATGAAATAAGTGTCTATGCTTTTCTCTTGCTCATCTGTCTTTTGTTATAGGGGTCCCAGCCAAAATCCAGAAAGGTAGAAGGGAAAGATATTTTTCCTCCCCTGCACGACAAAGCACAGACCAAACAACATGAATAAAAACAAAATCCAACCTTAGGGCAAGAAAGGAAGAGATGGATTTGACTTTAAACTGTTTCACAAGTCCTCTCAAAACTTGTACATACACTTCTCTAGCCCCTGTGTCTTCAAACTCTTCATGTGAAAAGTGACTATTGAATGTTATTTACGTGGAAAAGTTCCACATGCATGTATTGGTGAATGTTAATTTATGATATCCTATATCTGATTTATGTAGAAGCAACACTTATAAAAAGCATCACAAAAGGCAGAGGACAAAATATGTTTAAAGACAGGCCATCAATCCTTACATACATAGAATGAGACAACACCATAATAAGAACTCAAATAATAATAGAATTCCAAAACTTTAAACCTCTCCTGATATTTGTGGTTATACTAATATATCTCTTTCCATGCGAATAATCCTAAAACACTTGCCAGGGATGAGAGCTGCCTGGGATTGAATCCAAGAGAGAGAGTAAGCTGAAACTAGATTATACCATCAGTTTTGCCACTAATGTTCTCTAGGACTTGGGGTCAGTGGCTTAACCTCAGAGCATCTTAGCTTACCCATCGGCAAAAGAACCTCAATGGCTTTCCTGCCAAACTCTAAAAGAAAATGAAAAGATAAACTAGAAACTGCAAATCACTCTGAATCCCTCAGATAAAAGTCCTATAAATATTTATTACTGCTATTATTATTACAGTAAAACATGCTTCAGCCCCAGATACAACTATTTCAACTGCACATGCCATGCAACCAGGGAAAGGAGACAAAAGCTTGCTTTCACTAAGTAGCCATATGAACCAGAATCTAGTCAGCATTCACCTGTGTAATATTTTTAAATGTCCACAATATGTTAATATATTAAATATATAAAAGACACAGCCTGTACTTTAAGAGGTATGCAAGGTAAAAGGGAAGACAGGGCAAAACATAAAGAATAGTAAGACATAAAAACAAACAACAAGAAATGCTGTTAAAAAAAAAAGAACAAACAATGTAGATGAATCTCACATGTATTTAACAAGTGAAAGTGAACAGATCTATACTGGATGATTCCATTTATAGGAAGTTCAAGACTGGGCACAACTAATCTATTATTAGAAGTCAAAGAGTGGTTGCCTCTTACTGCTGGTGGATGATAACAGATTGAGAAGGCACATAGGGTGCAGGAAATGTTCTAGATCTCGATCCAGGTGGTGGTTTCCTGGGAAAGAACATATGTAAAAATTCATCATCCTACACACTTAAGATGTGTGCCCTTTATGTACATTATATCACAATTTTTAAAAATTTTTAAATAAAGCAAAGCTATAGGTGCCTTAAGTTTGACTGGGCATAGTTCTGTGGAATTATAATGATGGATGTCAGGGGGATGCAGGAGTGGCTGGAGTAGCACAGAAGGGTAGGGTCCCTCAGACAAGGTTTTAGGAGTGTGGTTTCCATGTGATGAGGGACTTGATTTGGCAAAGAGGAAGGGAGAGAGCACTTCCCACAAAGGAACAGCAAAAGGTGCCCAGATGGTCCAAGACTATGTTTCCAAGTCATCAAAAACACCATGGACCTATGACTACAATGGAAGGTTCAAGAATGAAAGATCTGGCAAAATGCTCTCAGCTGAACAAATAGCGAACAGTTCTATGACTCAAGAATTTTGGTGACATAAGCTATCCCAAGACAATAAATCCAAGATTTAGGGTGAGAATATTTAAAGTCTTCTCAGAACTGGAGAAAGCTGGAACTCAAACAACTGTTTGTGTCTACAGACGTGTCAGATGCAGTCATCAAAATGGCATCTATTTATTGCGAGAGCATTCTGAGAAGCAGCCATGGGCAAATCAACTGCATGCACATAAGAGGACGAGCACCTTTCTCTATCCACCTCTCACACTTACCATGTCTTCAAATAATAAGATTGGGAGAAGGGCTGAGCTCCCTGAAGCAGAGCCTGAGACCGGAATTCAGGGATACGTGATTTACCAAGGACGTACTTGAAAGAAAAGAGCTGTCAGGAGGTGAGGGAAGCAGGCTGGGGAAGAGGAGAGATGAAGAGTGGAGGAGGGGAGGCCCCTGCAGAGGTGTACCCCTTTAAGCAAGGAGTTTAGTCTTTTGTACCCATCCTGTCAATCCTTTACTACCGGCTCGGTGGAGAAGACATTAATCTCCCACAAAGAGGCTCCTGATAGCCAAGGGCAATTCTTTGCAGAAAGGGATGCTGTAGAGGGATCTAGGCTGGACATTGTCCACTACGGTAGCTACTTGAGCACTATGTCCATCATCTTTTTTTTTTTTAATTTACTTATTTTATTTATTTATTTTTGGCTGCGTTGGGTCTTCGTTGCTGCGCACGGGCTTTCTCTAGTTGCAGCGAGCAGGGGCTACTCTTCATTGGGGTGCACGGGCTTCTCATTGCGCTGGCTTCTCCTGTTGCAGAGCACGGGCTCTAGAGTGCAGGCTCAGTAGCTGTGGCACACGGGCTTAGTTGCTCCGTGGCATGTAGGATCTTCCTGGACCAGGGCTCGAACCCGTGTCCCCTGCATTGGCAGGTGGATTCATAACCACTGCTCCACCAGGGAGGCCCAGTCCATCATCTTTAAATTAGCAGTTCATGTCAGCAATCAGACCAGCCCATCACTTTCACACTGTCCTCGTGATTTGCACAGCCACTGTCTAAAAAAAATCATTGGGTTTTCCTACAGAAGAAATCGCATCTCAATACCAAAGACGTAGATTAGTTTCAGTGATACTTCAGATCTCTTGTGTTAGGAGCAGTAGTAAAACAAAGTGATTATAATTAATGCTAGGCAGTGGCAATAGGCTCCAGTTTGCCTTCAGAAAAGAATTTCCTTCAGATCTCAGGAAATTTGGGAGTAAGAGAGAAACAATAAAATTCGGGAGGGGGACAGAAAGTGTCTTCTCTCAAGCCATAAATCATAGAAATTGAATTAGATCATCTCAAATTGAGGGACAAAAAGCCAGTTATAGATCCATTTCACGACACTGGCTGACATGGATTCCATTTGTGACTCGCTGAGTAGCATTACTTATTCTGAGTGCTCCTCTGACAATGCAAGCACTTAACATGAAGACGTGTAATATTACAGGAGGACAGAGGAAAAAGCAAAGTCTGACGGTTTGCCTAGAAAGCAAACTCTGAGTGTCAAGCATTTCTAAAGCCCGCTCTCAGGGTCTCTGTTAAATTCTGCTTTTTGCATAGCTCAAAATTTATAAAAACCTATTCTCTTTCCAGATACAATTAACACAATCAAACCATTTTAATCTCAACCTTAGGGCAATAGATTACTAGAAGGCTAACCACGTGGTAACCAGATGAGTCAGGGATCCAGCCCTAGGTGGGGGTCAGGGGGAGAGGAACTGCAGAGAGGGGCTAGCACCTGAGAGCTATGGCCTCCAGGTGAGGACCGCACCCCCTTGGAAAGCAAGCAGGATGAATAAATACCCCAACTACTCAGTTCTCCTACCTTCTGATCACCTGTCAGTGCCACCCTTGTCTGAATCCATCCAGAAGCCAGGGAATCAGGGTCTCCCCCATGCAGTCCACACCGGCACAGAGCAGGCTGGGGAAGGGTGGCGAGTGGACCTGGGCAGCAAACAGAGAATATCCAGCACGGTATCCCACTATCCTAAACATGCAACTGATACCTTTTATAAACAGTTTAGCAGTCACAGTTCAAAAAAAAGGAGCTAGCTCCTTCAACTTATTCCTTGGGGGAAGCGCTTCCTGTATCATTGATAATAACAACTGCTAGTTATTTTAGTTTATTTCATCCTCATAATAACTCTGTGTGGTGGGTAAAATTGCTTTGTTTTGTAAATTATCAACTTGAGGCTTAGAGGGACTAAGGAACTGACTTCACATTACACAGCAGTGAAGGGAGGGAGCAGTGATGAGACCCAAGAACGCTCTGATGTCATAGCCCACAGACTCTCCTCTGTCCTTCTTCCCTATGACAAAGATGCTGCCGTTGTTCAGAACACTTCAGAAACCCTCCTCTGCATTGCTTTTAAAGGGCTCGTAGCAGCCTTCCCCCCTCCCCCGAATCAGTCACATTACTGTATAGTCACACACTTTTAAGAACAGCCAAAGAGGATGGTGATGATTCATCCTCATCACGTTCACCAGATGTAAGGCCAGATGATACTTGAGTATTTCTAAAAGTCAAATTAGATTCACCCTCTAAGGACTGAGGATATTAAAAGTAAGCTCTGAATGATAACTCCCAAAGAGAAGTCTCAAAAGCAACATCTGTAATGCCAGACATCTCAATTGAGAAAGTGGTGCCTTTAAAACTGACAGCAGTTGTCCCACGAAATAATCCCAGGCCTCCTAGAGAGGCCCACTGCTTATCTACAGGAGCTGGAAAATTGGAAACAACCTAAATCTTTAAAAGCAAACGTGTTTGTGTACTACCTGCCTCGAACCCACCCTACCCTTCATCAGATGGAAACCAACACAGAGACAGCAGCCGGCTGCCTTGCCCACCTGCTCTACACAGCTCTGTGCACGGACACTGGCACATGATAGACCCTCAGATATCTGTTGAATGAATGAATGAATGAATGAATGGAATTCCTCTTCCTCCCTAGAGCATAACCTTTGTGTAAATATCCCAGATCCTTTTGTGTCATTCTGCATGAGGAAGAACTGACAATAACGATGAATACAAAGTGTTTTGTTCCCTCACTTAGGAAGCCAGCCAAATCACCGACAGAATTACCTGTGGGAAGGTAACAAAATAAATACAGTGACCCCCTACTCCTCCATCCTCTACACCACACTCCCACACCAGCTTCCCTCTCTCCCTCACACACTCAAGTGTCAAAACAATCACCAGTTCTGCTTGGCAGACATCAAGCATCCTTTTCTTACAGGCCATCCAAAAAATAATGAGTATTATTACATCTCCTCCATGGCCATGTAATCGTCTGATTCTAAAAGTGCTAAGAGAGATGGCGTTTTGGTGGTTCACATCTAAAATTTAGACAATCAACCATGAATGCCTCAGGCTGATCACATGCTGGGAGAAGCAATAATAATACGTCTGGCCAGATTTCCCTGCCAACTGGAAGGCCCAGGTTGGGGAGCAGATGTGCTGTGGAGGTGATACATTTGGTTTTCAGTGGGGAGGGTCTGTGGGTCTCATCTGTCTTCGGCACCCCTACTGGTCAGCTCAGAGCTCAGCGCTAATGCCAGCTGCTTAAGGCCCTGCTCCTGTGTGAATCCTCCAGTCACATCGAAAGAAGCGTACCCTAGGAAGGAGACGGCCCTGTAGCGTTCTGTGCCCTACTGGCGCCGACAGGCTTTGTTCACAGGCCCCTCTTTTTGACGTAGCGTCAACCCCACCTTTCCCCACAGCCAGAGTTTGGTGGCCTTCTTTTAGGTGATTGCAGTGTTCCCTTGTTATGCTAGGGAAGTCTAGCTCCTGCTTATACAATCAGCCTGTGTCGGCTGGAAGCCACAAATGACCAGCTGCAGAATCAATAGGCCTCTGTTGCTGCCACACGAGGGAGACCCCGAGCTTATCAGCAGCATCATGATAAGTACCTATTTGCCTGACATCTCCTCAATCAATAACTCTGTTATTGTTTGCATTATCTGACTATAAGTCTGGTCAATATACCCAGCTAATGGGTAATATGAGCCAGGATTGCATTTCAATTTTTGTTTTCAAGTTTAACTCTCTCTGCGCCAGCTGGAAGGAGTCACCAAGTGAACCTCGCCAGCTCCACGTCTGCCTTTGCTGAGCTTCATTCAACCCTCCAAGACATGGGCTGTCTTGAGCCAAGGAAATTAATGTTGCCCAGGTCTAAACCAAATTGAATAAACCCTGCCTCTCTTTGCTATTATTTTTATTAGGTTTTCACAAGGATGGGCAGATGGTTTTGTGTGACTGTGTCTGTGTGTGTGTGTGTGTGTGTGTGTGTGTGTGTGTGTGTGTGTGCGCGCGCGCGTTTCCTTCACTTACTGCACTGGAGAGAAGAAAATCAACTAGCTAGTGTATGGATCAAGATGTACAATGCAAATGGTATTAGCTGGTTGAAAACTGGGTATGGGTCTAAACAGGTTTTGAACCCATCTACATGATTAGCCGAAGATAGATGTGGTAACACCATAAAATAAATAAAGGAAATAGAATAAAAATAAATATTCTGGAATCGTGTCACAAATCAGCTCTGTGCACCACATCAGAAAGGCCGCAGCCATTGTGTGGTGAGAATGACTAGCAGATGGCCCGGCGCACGGAGGTGGCTCCAGCTGGCCCCTCACCCATCTCAGGATTTCACGAGGCTCTCAGAGGAGATCAGGCCCAAGAGGTTATGACTAATCATAAAAAAAGAAATAAAACTTGTAGTAACAACAGTGTGCAATGCACAGAATGCTTTGATTTTCTTGTCACATTAAAAATATTTACTGGTTTCTCGAGTCCAGATTTAGTGACAACCCCAAGTACAGAGGGAATAAACAAATTACT
This sequence comes from Balaenoptera ricei, assembly GCF_028023285.1. Classification (NCBI taxonomy): domain Eukaryota; kingdom Metazoa; phylum Chordata; class Mammalia; order Artiodactyla; family Balaenopteridae; genus Balaenoptera; species Balaenoptera ricei. The sequence goes on from NC_082645.1 coordinate 92,917,148, forward strand.
CACTTGCCAGAGCGAGCCTGGTAGTATTCATCGCCTACTTCATCATTCTGCCTTTGGGTGCTTTTTCTTTTTTTTTTTTTTGATTGGTTATAGTAAGTTATTCATATATACCTGCATTGGTAATGGGGTATAAATATATAGATCACAGGAAGGTTTCTTTTTTAATAAATGAACTTTAAGAGCGTGCTACAGGATTTTGAAATGGCAAACTGCCGCGTCCTGGTTCATGGACTCGTGGAAGCCCAGGGCCAGCCCTCGAGCGCGTGCAGCCAGGCCCCCGAGTTTACAGCTGAGGGACGGCCCGAGTCAAACCGCGCGTCACCTCAGCCTCAGACCCAACTCCCTACCCTCAGCAGCTCCCCTGCTCAGCAGGTGTCCCACACACCTTTCCACTCAGCTGGTCTCATTTCCCCGCTTCCCATCCCTCAGCTGTGCGTTTCTTCGCCATTCACTGGAGAGGGCACGGGGACGAGGGGGAGCCGCTTGGAGTGAGGCAGACACTTGACCTCTATCACAAACCTTGAGGGTCGTTCAGGCTGTCTTTGTAATTTTCAAGGGAGAGGAAACCAGGAAGAAAAGAAGAAGGTGCCAGAGAGGAAGGGGTCAGATAAAAAAAGTAGGGAAGGGGAGTGGTTTTCATCTATGTACTCAGACACAGGAGATGCGAGTAAACGCCTCCCCCCAAAGCTCTCCTTCCCTCCTCCTCTGACTATGAACTTAACCTAAAGTCCTAACAAGAATTGATCAGCTAACAAATAGATCCAAAGGGGCTAACAGGGTTGATGTGGATGTATCATGGGCAATAATGAGTCATGGAAAATTATGAATGAAAAACAAGTGTAATCAATATGTGACAATAGATGTGAGGGGGGATGGTAACGATTCCAAGGCACTGACTCCTTTGTTTCACATCAGGACTGATGGAGTTTCAGACACCCTACCCCCAAACCGGCACCTTGGTGCCTTGAGTATTTTAAGCTGACGGAGTGTGAGGAAACAGTGGGTGCAGGAAGGACCCTCTGGCCTCCTTCCCGTGCCTGTCTCTGCTGAAGCAGGGCACAGCCTCACGTGAGAGGTGTCCTCCCCGTACCTGGAGGGAGGAACGGAGCATCCTTACCTCCCAAGATGGAAAGAATCCCACCTAGCAGGCCTGGCTAAGCCCCCCAGTCACTACCTTCAGCTCACATTCTTTGCCCTGCCATATCCCTCCACAGCTCTCCACTCCTCATCCAACCTTCCATAAAACACTCAGTTTTAACCATTTCTTCAGGCCCTCATTTCCTGATGGAGGCTCCCATGCCACATAAAACTCATATTAAATGAATGTGTGTAGTTTTCTCCTGTCCATCTGTCTTTGCATCAGTTTAATTTTCGGACCCAGCCAGGGACGCTACAAGGGTCGAGGAAAACTTTCTTCCTCCCCACATGACACGTACCACCAGAGCCCGTGCGCTCCACACCGGGATGTACCACGGTGACCTACACTGACCTGCTGGACTGAATTAGTTACGTCTTCAGCCTTCTTGTCTTCTGGCTAAAACCAAATGCTGTGATTTCACGTTTTTGTCCTGCTCTTTTTCTTTCAGTCGTGTGATCCTGTCTTTAAATTTGGGGAGATGGGGAGAGAGGAGGCCACTGAGAGATGCTGCATGAACGGTGATCTCGTAGCCCGTGAACCTCAGAGAGACTTCAGTGAGAAAGCAGGGACCCACTGGGTGTGCGGGCCTTCCTGCGTGTGCCCTGCCGAGTTGGTGACATACTCGGTACCCCAGCCCTACTAACGACATTCTCATTGTCCCTTCTGTGTGGACGGGCTTTCCTCTGTGGCAGACTCCATGGTCTAGGATCCCAAACTCTGACCAGGTTTCCTCATTCATGAGCTGGTAGGTTTTAGTTAATGATTTACGCTTTCAAACACTGAGTCTCCATACAGGATTGACTCGAGGCTTCCCAAGTGCCTGCTGGTGAATAACAGGATTCTGCAGAAATAAGTTCTTTTTAAAAAGTCTGTCCTTGGCACTGTAATCTGAAACACAGCAATTCAGCCTCTCTGGCCATCTTCATGTGTCTCTTGCCCACAGAATTAAGTTGGAAGATCAGAGCCGTCATCTGTCTCCACATGTGATTTCTTGCTTGTCAGCTGGACAGGGAAGTGCCTCATTCGAGTATATTGACGTTAGTCCTACTAACACATTTCCAAGTTCTCTAGCTGCCACGTTACTTGAACCGGGTCAACTCAGGGAGGGAGAGGTTTGCTTTTCCTTCCTGTAACCTCAGGACTGATCTAATTAAGCATCTCCTCCAGCCCCGATTTATAGTCTGAAAAGTGTTCTCACAGCAGCCTTTCCATGTGCTATGTTTTTCAATGAGCTGAAATGCAATGTTAAGTGGAAACACCATTCTGAGTATCTGCTGCCACCCTGAGAGCAGTTCCAACAAGCGCATTAGTCTCCGAATGCTTAAGGGCAAAGGGTTGAATAAATGAGTGGTGGTTTCCTTTAGTAACTTAGCACAGTTCTACAAGTCAGAGGAGAGGATGACTAAATTCCCCATGGGCTCCTGGGGAGGGCAAAGCTTCACCCCAGCCTCCTGCTGTGAGGAAATAACCGTTTGAACCTTATTTTATAAATCACAAATTCTTTTTTTTTCCAAGATTAAAACTAAAAATAAGAAAACCCTAACACATAGGGGTGGAGGGATAAAGGAGAAAGGATGTCACAGCGTAACTGTCCTCAGTCTGTCCCTAGGGACTTTTTGTTCTACCATCAGGCCCCAGATGTCCTCCCCGTTTGACAGTCCTGACCCCCCAACCTGCCACCTAGGAATGAATGAAGCCAAATTTCCCATAGGAAATGCCCTTTCCTAGTCTCTCAAAGGCTTCCACCTCAAAATGAAATCTGACAAAAGAAACAAATTAGATTAAATTGCAGCGCTAAGGGCTTCAGGTTCCTCAGATAAAAGACTCAGCAGAGCTGTTAGGACTAAGCAAAATCATCTTCTGCAACCTGGGGGGAAAATACAGTTTCCTTTCCTTCAGCTGTTCTTGCTGGCCGTGGTACAGTTTTCAATATCATCAGAAGACAATGAATAGGCAGTGGGAGATGGAAGGACCAAGGGAAGGACATCAACCCGAGTTCCCACAGAAGCCAGGCCAGTAATATGTGTGAACGAAACTGGATCAGTGAGAAATTTCGCATGATCTCCCCAGATTTTTAAATGTTAGCAATCCATTCAATTAAAAACAAAAAATCCACCATGGTTCCTTCAGTGTTTATTGAGCACTCTCTATCTTATGCATCCATGCTGTTATTACCTTCTGTTCGCCAATGGGGAAAAGCAAGTCTCTAAGTGGCAGAACCAATACCTGCCCACAGCTTGGGCAACATTTTACCCACGAAACTGCCTGGGAGTTTTATAGATAGAGATACAGAGGCGCCCCCGGGGTTAACTAACGTGACCAGGATCATAAAAGAGTCGGGTGAATTTTTTTAAAATAAATCATCAAACTACAGAAACTGAGAGGAGAATGTGAATGAGACATGCTGGAAAAGAAAAGAGAAAAAATGAAACATAAGATAGGTGCCATCGCTGGATGACAACAGCCTGAGCCTAATGGCTGAGGTAAAGATGCTTTATTGAAAAAACTGCAAATTTTCAAACGTAAATAACGCTGCTTCTATTATTAGTCCCTGTGTTTGAAACCGAAAGGTGGAAGAAGCTCAGGATGTATCTGCGAGCTTCAGAGTTAGTCTTCATTCTGGGATTTATGTAGGCAATGCTGCCCTCTCCTGGCCAATGTCTTAATAACATGATTCTGTGTTTAAATCGGAACATTTTTTGTTCCTATTTTCCCAAAGTACTTTGAAGAATTTTGCATCCATTTAGCATCACATATAGGCATATGATATATTATTTACACAGCACAATATCCTCTCAAATTTTTTTTGAATTTTAGAATTTTATTTATTTTTTATACAGCAGGTTCTTATTAGTTATCCGTTTTATACATATTAGTGTATCTATGTCAATCCCAATCTCCCAATTCATCCCACCACCACCCCACCACCACCACTTTCCCACCTTGGTGTCCATACTTTTGTTCTCTACATCTCTGTCTCTATTTCTGCCCTGCAAACCGGTTCATCTGTACCATTTTTCTAGGTTCCACATACTCTCAAAGTTTTATATATAACTTGGGATTGGGTTTGTATCATTTTTACATGTGTTTTATAGAGAACTGGAGGAAATAAATGGAAAATAAATCACATTACTACTGGGCTCCTGAACTTTCAGAACTCAGTTCCTCAGGGAAGAAATGTTTTTCTCATGGCAGAAAACTTAGACGAGCTCCAGAGCAGAAAATATTTGAGTGTCTCTAATCTGAACACTATCTGACAGAAATGACTATGCCATTCCTTTCTAAGGAAAAGGGGTTATTATATTTGAAGGAAACAACAGATCAGTTCATAAATATATTTTTAAGTAAAAGCAACGGTTGGTGGTGGTGAATAGAAAACCACCTTCTGGTTTCCTGCAGGGACAGATCATTTATACTTGGAGAAATCGCAGACCACGAAGAGATTGTCAGATAAGAGTTACCACTCCAAGAGTAGACACTGCAATGCAATTTTCTTATACCTGAGTGACAGCTCTCAGAACCACTAACAGAAGCATGCTGCCTCCCAGCCTGTGCCATGAGCACCTGTCCTGTGAGAGCCACACCTACATGCAAGTCATGATGTGGACGGCGGGTAGACCACCTAGTGACCCTAAAGAGAGAAAATGCCTTTTACAGAAATAAGGTTGGGGAGCATTGTGCAAAGAGGAAGAAATAGAGCCACCATCAAGGTCCCTCTTGAAGAATATATGCAAGTGAGAGGGGAATGTTCACTCACCAAATCCAGTTGTTATTCTTGGTGGAACTCTAAATCTGAAAATATATGGAAGCCGAAGCTCAAAAATGCCAAGAGTAGACTGAGACCTGCAAGGCACACTTCATTTGCTAACATACTAGCGTGGCTTGTTTGTTTGCTCAGAATATTTTACATAATAATCCAATGTTTGCTTTCTCAGTAACATCAGAAGACCTGGCACCACTGGTGCTCTCTTTCCACTAGAGCTGAGGAGTGGCAGCCCCCTTGGATGGAGCATGCCCACTGTTGTTTGCCAAAGTCCCCACCACTCCCTGACACACACCCAGCCCTTTCCCTTGATTTACAGTTCTTGTCTGTGCCTTGTAGGCCTTTAAGTTATTTACCTTTCTGCTCTAGCTCAGAGAATTATGATGCACACATTTATGCGTTAGCAGCCAGAGAGCTCAGCAAATTTAAATAGCACTCCAACTTGAGGGAGGGGAGGGCAAAGTTTGCAAGCACTAATTCTGGTTTATCTCTTTTCATTTCACCTACACTTTTCCTCCATTGTCTCCCTTCACGATTACAACTTCCCTAAGGGTTTTAGGCATTACTTGAGTTAAAAGTTATCTCTAAAGCACCTCAAGTTTTGGTAAAGAAAGTTTTAGTATAAATCTATATTTAAAATAACTAAATCAGACTAATGGAAAGCACATTGAATTAGGAAGCAGAAAACCTGGGATCTTATTTAAACATTTTCCCCTGATAAACTCTGGAGCATGAAGTAATCCACTTAAACCCTCTTTACCTTTTAATACTCCAAAAATAAGAGATAATAATACTTGTTCCTTCTACCTCACCGGGATTTTGTAACAACAACCATAAATCAGAAGACAGCTGAGTCTACAGAAGAAAATCCTATAAAGACCAAGACAGCATTACCATGATGCAGCAATAGATGTAAAGTAAATACTAGAGTGGTATTCAAAGATAAAAAAGAAGCTGTTTTGAAAAAAGAAGCTGTTGCTCTACAAACATATCTTTGGAGAATATACATCAAAATGTTAATAGCAGTTATATCTAGGTAATGGGATTTGGGATATTTCCCCCTTTGGCTTAACTCCAATTTTTTACTTTCCCTATAAGGAACATATGTAAGCTGTGTAATAAAAAAATATAACAAACAATAATGAAAAAGACAGAGATTGGGAGAAAGAAAATAAAACTCTTTACGTTTTTAATTTTAATGGACTTGAATAATCACTGATTTCAACGGCAACCATATATGAAATTTCCTTTTATAGTAAGTATATGTCTTGTGTTAGAAATCTGAAAATTAGAAATCTCCTGAGAAATATTTTTTACTATATTGCTAGCTAGCAAGCAAAATGGACTAGTCAAGGTGAAGCTGTTGATTCGCTATTTTGTGCCTTCCCCTTCCTAATATTTATCTCATCAGAATCAATTAGGCAGACTGACCCAAGCACTACAGGAACTTTAACTTTCTGATTCCCTCTTTCATTACACACAAGGCATGTGTAAATTTCTGTGCCTGTGTTTCCATGTCAGAACATGGAGTGTCTAATTCTTAACATCCTCTAGTAATTTTGCACTTTGTAGAGAAACTGTCACTGTATTCCCAGTTCAAATACTGCTGTAAACCCATGGTTCTTAACTGAGGGAGATACTGCTCCCCAGGGGACATCTGTCCACGTCTGGACACATTTTTAGCTGCCGCACTGGAGGAGAGATGCTAACGGCGTCTAGTGGAGAGAGACCAGGGATGCTACTCCATGTCCTGTAATGCACAGAACAGGCTCCACAATGAAGAATTAGTAATAATGGGTTGAGAAGTCTTGCTTAAATGAAAAATGCCCTCATTTCAGATATAGTAAGTATCATAAAGGTATTTCTGGAATCACAGGGATGAAGGTTAACAACTCTGTACCTAATAATCAAAATGGGGGGGAGGAGGGGCACCATCTAGCAGATTTAAATTATCTGATAATTTGGTATTTTACAAAATATTTACTAGTCCTTTTCATAATAGCCACTGCTTACTGTTGAATGAGATTATTTCTTCTTAAGATCCCATGTATTTGAACTCTGTAGAAGGTGACATCACAAAGAAAAATCAGGGAAAGAGTTGTGAAGAGCTCACTTTGTCACTGTTTACATTTCTCTTTACCCAGGAAGATGAGAGAAAGTGTGAACTCAATGCTTTGCTGGAGTAAAATGAAACCCACACCCTCAATATCAAATATGCTGACAAGACATCACTCCCTTCAAATTCAGAGAGAAAATTACTCTCAACAAGAAATGTGGAAGCTCAGGGTTATATAAATTTTTACAAAATTTTAACTTATTCTGAAAAACAGTATCCTTAACAAAGGAGAACCAACTCTACACAAGAATTTTAAAAACACTCAGGTTGAAGTATAACAAAAGCAAGAAGATATGTTTAGACACAAATGCTATAGCTGTTTTCCTTTGAAAATCACTCTCCAGAAATTTCTCCAATTAGGCAAATAAAAGAGTTTTATACACCTTCTCAGATTTGTTTATTAGTGTGGATTATTGTTCCTTTTGTGTTTGCAAACAGTTTAAATGGGGTTTCATCAGTCAAGGAATTATTCAGGATAAAAATTAGCAAGTTATTTTTGGGGGTGAAAATTTTTACTCACTTTTAAAAATCCTATTATCACTCTACCCAGAGATAAGTTCTAAAGTAAATGGGAAAAGGGAGAGAGAAAAGACTCATGGAGACTTTGCCTTTATTGCCTTTGAGCTGAATCCTTGATATTCATTATTAATATGTTATGTTCATAATAGTCATTAGAATTGAAATTCATTTGCCTGATTATTCCCTTTTTGACCCCAAGGTCACAGAGCATCCTATTTATAATTCTGGTTCATGAGGAAATTGAAGAGGGGAAGAACACGCCATAGCCTCATTGCTCTGTTGATTAACCAGCTGAGTTGCGCCTCCGAACCCCTGACCTCACTCTCTAGATTTGGTACAGCAGAGCAGAGAGAGGGCTGAACATGCAGGAGAAGTCTGGGCAGAACGCTGGCCAAGTATGTGGTACTGGCTCTCATGTAGCTTAGATACCAGATACCAAGAGAAAAAAATAGATATGAGGACTAATGAAAGCCTAATAAAATCCATTTCAAACCACTGCAGAGTAGGGTCAAGAGTCCTGGGGAGAGTCCAAAAAGGGACATATGTGACAGCTGAAATCAACATCTCTCCCGACAGGTCCCATTGCTTTACTTTGATTGGCACCCAGCTCGAGAGCCCATCACACTGGTTTATGGCAATCAGTCCACAGGGCTGCTTCTCCCAGCCTCCGAAGATATCTTAGCTGCTCCCTTTGTCCCCTCTGGCCCCAAAGATGTCAAAGCAGACACAGGCAAAACATATGAGGAGGAGAGGGAGTTGAGGGGTGGGGGGAGAAGGGAAGAGGGAGGAGAGGGGAGGGAGTGATTATGGAAGCACGCATGAAAACATGCCTGGGAGAAAAACAAGCTCATACTTCTAGACTGATCCTATTTTACTTCTAAATAAACAATTAGAAACACTGTATAATTGTAGCTAATTTTTTTGAGTGTTTACTATGTGCCAAGTTCTTTCTAAACACTTTGCATATACTGACCCACTTCATCTCCACATCAGCCCTCTGTCGTTTGTACCTCCATCATCCCACTTTACAGATAGGGAAACTGGGTACACAGCTAGTAAATGACAGATTTGGAAAAGGAATCCAGGTGATCTGATTTCCGAGCCCATGCATGCTCTTCACTGTCTTATGCAGCCTCTCACCTTCCCAATACCTATACTGGACAGCCATTGCTACAGCCTGTATTTTATAGAGAGAAACTGAGAAACAGAAAGACTGTGCAATAATCCCACAAACCATGATGCAATGAGAATCCAATGCCCCCATTATATTTTTCTGCCCTTCTGGTCACATTTAACGAAGTAATTTGATGAAAACATGCTTGGAACCAAGTCCAGTTCAACAAGTATATTAACATTATAAATAAGTAGAAAACAAAACACAAATGGAGATAATATACCCTTTATGCAGTCAGGTTGTTTTCTATTTCATGTGTATGAATGTCTGAAATTGCAACTATAAGTCCCTAGTATATTGACATGAAGTATGCTTGAAAACTTCTGATGAGTAAATCAATCTATCAATCAACTAACATTTGTTGAATGTCTACTATTAGGTGCAGCAGGAGATGAAAGATAATAAGAGAAATAGATTAACCCTAACATCCATTTAATGGCAAATGGGAGAAACTAAATACTTTAAAGATCAAGAATGAAAGCATTCTCCCCTTCTTCCTTATCAAGAGAACTCGATTCTATTTGGGATGGCAAAGTAGCCAGTTAAAAATCCTCCCCTCTTCCAGATTTCCTTATGGTTAGAGGTGGCCATGGAAATCAGTGCTGGTTGATTGCAAATGAGAGCAAAACTCACAGGGTGGACCGTCCACGGTACAATCTCCGCAGGTCTCATCCCGCCCCTTTTATCTTGCCTGGAGCATGAACACGATGCTCGTGGTGGAGGCAAGGTGACCATGGAACATAGGAAGGAACCCAGGTCCTCAGTGACTTCCTCAGGCACCAGCACCTGCTCTGGGCTGCCCCACCCAGATTCCTCACCACATGCATCCTTGTCTAAGCCAAAGAAGCCAGGGCTTTCTTCCATGCAGCTGAACATAAGCCTGAATGATGGTAACTGCTTATTGGGTCTGTACATCCTCTCCCCTCACTGCTTTTGAGGAGCACATGTCTTCTAATTTCTGCCTATATGGCCACTGGCAGAGATATGAGAGGGAAAAAACTAAAAGAAATACAATAAAACATTACTAATTGCATGTGATGTAACTTTTACAGGTTTGATTATTTGGGGAAATTATTTGGAAGGAAAATGGTAGATTTGTTATAACATTTTTTTTCCTGAAATGTCCCCCATCTATTTAATTTTTACACCTCTTCTTGATGAAATCACTGTTTGTGCTGTTTTCCTCTTCAAGTTTCCTTACTTTGAGGCCTTTGAACGATCTCCCACTAGACTTTTCCAGTCAATTTTAATAACTATTTCTTGCTCCAGCACTAAACTACCATGATATCTAGGATATTCAAGACCATGATAGATTTGAAACATTATACAATTTATTCTTAGAGATGAAAACTTTAACACTCCTAAATCATAGCTGTTCCACTAAAAGGTTTTCACATAACTTCTAAATTCACTGAAATGACTGCTCAAAAATTGTTAAAGGAAAGGAATCAACACGTTCTTTCAGATGCTTAAATAGTATCCTAGGCATCACTTTGTTAGCCTTAGACTCATATAGCAGAAACAAAAATATTTAAACCAAGCCCAATATTTTTTAACACTTTATGTATTTTTTAACTTCACAGAGGCTTAAAAAGTTTTTTTAAAAAACCTTACAAAAAGTTGATATGTCAATACGTATTCTGCTAAATCTACAGTCACTTATTCGTATATCTCAAGTAAAAACACCACCTCAATTTGTTTAATTGCCTCATTATTGAGAGAAAAGTTGGTTTGCGATTAGTAGCTATCAGGATGACTGCTTTATTTACCCCAAATATCAATACTCTTCACCTTTCAGTGTGTGAACCTAACTTTTAACTTGGTCATAGGAAAAAAATATTCCAAAATAAACTTACTAAATGAAGAATCCAACTCAGAAAAATTTGCCTGGCATTTATTCAAGTTCTACAAACTCATAAATAACTAGGAGATGAAGTTTGGGGCTGATGAATCACTGCATAACATGGTAAGTTTATTTTCTAGGACAGTCTCTGGGTTTCAGATGCCTCAATCAGGTACATCTATTAAATGCAAATGACTGCACCAGCCAGGTGGCTCCCATACTTCCTTTCCTCTCCACTGCCGTTATTTGGGACTTCTCTCTCCTTCTGTCTCTCCTCTCCCCTCCACCTTCTCAACTATTACCCTTGTGATATTGCAGGATAAATCTGTAGGGCAATAGAGGAGGAAGGAAAGGAAAATGTCAGGGAGGAAGAAAGGTAAAACTTCATCACCCATTTCTTCTGTCACTTCTGTACCTTATAACTTCTTACCTTGTCTGCTGGGGGCAGGGGTGTTTCGGGAACCCTCCTACCACAGCACAAAAGATCCTTCATGATCTGGCTCTTGCCTTTTCTAATGTAATGTAATGGCCTCAACAGACTAATTCCCAGGAGGAACCCTACCCAGATCAGTTTGAGCATCAGTCTGGTGTGCATTAGGCTCCTCCCTAAGCACTCAGGATGTTCATTCTTCCTGTGTACTCTTTCCCCATTTAACATCTTCCCCTCTACACGGTGAGCAACTTGTGAGCAGAAAATGTCTTTCACCTGTATTTTCAGGGCCTAGCAGCCTTGCTCAGTGACTGGTTCAAAAACACCAGCGGTGCTCAAAAGAGTGTTTGTTGTATCATGTATGAGCGGCCCCAGAACTTTTCCAATTGCCTCATCCCAGAGCCCCTGCCTTGGCCTTCCCCCAACTTTCTCCCACCAGAAGTTACTCTTCCTTGGTAAGGAAGGAAGTTAAAATTAACTGAGCTTATCAACTATGCTCCAATATAAAATAAAAGATTTTAAATATTAACTGAGCTGCTCTCCTGAAATGGAAACGAAGCTACTTAGGTCTTTTTGCTAGCCTGAAATCCAGAGTTATCAACTATATGTACCTTTGTCTCTACAAGGAAAAAAAAAAAGAGGTGGCAGCGTGTCACTGGAGAGGCCCAGACTTTCATTAAATGGGTGGGACTTTTTAAAAGAAAGAAGGTGAAGATATAATTATAGATAATAACAGCCAACATTTAGTCAGCCTTTATCCTGTCTAGATACTATTGTAAATACACTACGTCTGTTGTAACCTTTCACCCTTGAATCAACTCCATGAGGTCTTGATGTTCTCCCTGAGTTAGAATACAGAACACTTTCTCTTATCCATTAATATCCATTCAACAGAGCATTACCAGGCCTTTAAAAAAGTTAAGTATATGTATGTGGAATCTAAAAAAACCAAACTCATAGAAACAGAGAACAGGCAGGGATTGGGGAGTTGGCAAAATGGGTGAAGCGAGTCAAAGGGTACCAACTTCCAGTTATAAGATAAATAAGTCCTGGAGATGTAGTGTACAACTTGGTGACTATATGTGTGTGTGTGTGTGTGTGTGTGTGTGTGTATATATATGCACACGCATACTGTATTGTGTATTTGAAAGTTGTCAAGAGAGGTCTTAAAAGTTCTCGGGCTTCCCTGGTGGCGCAGTGGTTGAGAATCTGCCTGCCAATGCAGGGGACACGGGTTCGAGCCCTGGTCTGGGAAGATCCCACATGCCGCAGAGCAACTAGGCCCGTGAGCCACAAGTACTGAGCCTGCGCATCTGTAGTCTGTGCTCCGCGACAAGAGAGGCCGCGACAGTGAGAGGCCCGCGCACCGCGATGAAGAGTGGCCCCCGCTTGCCACAACTAGACAAAGCCCTCGCACAGAAACGAAGATCCAACACAGCCATAAATAAATAAATAAATAAAATTTTAAAAAAATTCTCATCACAAAAAAATTGTAACTATGTGAGGTGATAGATGTTAACTAGACTTATGGTAATCATTTCTCAATATACACATATATCAAATCATTATGTTGTACGCTTTAAACTTATACAAAGTTGTGTATCAATTACATCTCAATAAAACTGGAAAAATAGAGCTGCTTCCAAAAGAAAAAAAAAGTCTGAGGACTAGGTAGGATCATAAAGAAATGTGTATATAATAAGTGAGAATAGTAAGATAAAAAGCATATACAGTAAGTCCCCTACATACGAACCTTCAAGTTACGAACTTTCAAAGATGCAAATGTGCTTTGCACATCCAATCACGTAAGTTAGTTCACGTGTCTGGCGTACATTGTCATGTGCGTGCATCCTCTACAGGTGGTTGTGCTTTTGTGTACTTTACTGTACAGTACTGTATAGAGTACAGTAGTACAGTATCTTTATTTCAAGTCCAGGGTGTCCGGAAGCAAGCGTAAAAGCAGTGGTGATGTAGCTGGTACTACTGTACTGTTCAAGGTACTGTACTGTAAGGTTTAAAACGTTTTCTTTATTTTTTGTGGTTTTTTAATGTATTATTTGTGTGAAAAGTATTATACACCTATAACAGTACAGTACTATATAGCCTATTGTGTTAGTTGGGTACCTAGGCTAACTTTGTTGGACTTACAAACAAATTGTACCCACGAACTTGCTCTCGGAACGGAACTCGTTTGTATGTAGGGGACTTACTGTACCCCTATAATCTATAGCCATACAAACATATTAAGGTAATAAGAACTGAAAGGAATGTCCAAAAATGAGAGCACTTGGGTTGGAATGAGGAGTAGTGTCTTTTTATATGTTATTATTATTGTTTAAGACAAATTTAAATTGTAAATTTAAAACGTACTTTAATGAACTGGACCTATGTTTCAATGAATATCAGGACCAACTCATATTGGAGACTCAGAGAATTCTTAAAATTCTTAACTCTCCTTTTGCTTTTTACTTTTATCAGTGCCTTTTTCCCCAAGCCCCAAGCTGAATGCTAGTTCAGACACTGAGAAAAGTGGAGGAGGGGAAGAAGGAGAATTAACTCTTGTTGAGTTGGGTAAGAATACTGGGGGAGGGGCGGGGGGAGCAGGGGCGGGGAGCGGTAGGTATCTTAGCCTCAACTTCCATCTCTCCACCAGTTCCCACCCTATTTAATAAGACAAATGACGTTGCCTCCATCTTTTTTTAAATGGTACATAAACACATCTTCAAATCCTTCTTCCCCACCAAGTCAGCACCCTAAACCCTGCCTATAAGGAAATTCTGGAGTCACTAGTAGCAAAGTGTCCACTGCCAAGGACTCAGGAGACTCTGTGGGACTGTGGCCTTTTTCTACAGTGGCACAGAGGAGAGAAACAGGTCAGAAACAACCAGATTGTCAGTTAAAGAGAAAGTAAAAGAGGTCTTAGTAGAAAATCAGTGAGATAACTCTAAAGCTGACCAAAGATCAAGAGTTATTCCAACTCAGAGATTTGGGCTGACAGGTTTGCCCCCCCCCCCATCTCTTGGCCCCAAATTCCCAGACAATCTACCCACAGAACCACATATCCCACACTGTGCTGCCAGATATTGATCCTACGCCTGCCAAGCTTGACTGGCTCAGAAATGTGAGAATCCCCTCTCTCAAAAACCTGGCTGGAAAGGGAAGTAGAAGGTGAGTCAGGCCAAGGATGCCCAGGAGAGGATCTGTTCCTGGCTAAGTCAGAATAAACTTTCCCAGGAAACACTTTCTCAACCCTGCTGATCCCTTTCTATTGGTCAGGCAGGCTGTGAAGTTAATAGGTTTCTGTGGGCCGGGCAGATGACCTAGTCTAGGCAACTTAATTAACTGTATCCATGGGAAAACCCATGGTAAACACCAAAGAATCAATTACAAATGAGCCTTTGGAACCAAGCTGCTCCTACGTGGACCCTGACCTCATGGTCAGTGTGACAGAAGGAGTTGGGGGTGTCATTTGCCCATAGGCTTTTTGCAGTGAGTTTTCATTTTTTATTGTCATGGCCTTGTTTCCTTGCCATATTTGCTTTCCCAGCTAAATAAACGCTTAAACAAAACTTTTTAAATTCAGATTTTTAAAATAGATAAATAAAACATTACAGGTATATTTGAAGCCTCCCCAAACTCCTCCCTGATTTCATTGCCTGTCCTCATTATTCAGGGGCGACCATTGTCCTGAATTTGCGTGATGGTATATTTTCACTATGTAAGTATGTGTCCATCAGCAACATGTACTTTTGTTTGGCACATTTTCAAACTTTACATAAATGTTACTCTGGACTCGCATGTCTTTTACTCAGTTTTTGCACAACATCATTTTTGAGATTTACTCATATTAACATGGCTCTAGTGAATTCATTTCTAATTGCAGCATTCTATTACGTGAATATATCACATTACTACTATTATACTCTTCTATTACCACTACTGTTCATTTTAGTATTGAATTGTAGTATACTGTTATATAAAGATATCATCATTTGCTTCTTAATTCTCCTGAGGAGTGGAATAGCTGGGTGGTAGAGTATGAGCATCTTTAGCTTTAAAGAGAAGTGTGGTAATGCCTAATACAGCAGTCAAGCCGATTTACAGCCGTGCTACACAGGCTGAGAGCTTCTGACGTTTCACATCCTCAGAAACACTTGATAGCGGCAGACTCTTTCATTTTTGCCCATCTGATGGAGGTGATATATAATCTCATTTCATGGCATTATCTTTATTCACAGACTGAAAACAAAATCTTTTTCAAAATGATCTTTTAGGTTAGTGGTTCTCCAAGTGTGGTCTGGGGACCCCTGGAAGATCCCTGAAACTCCTTCAGGCAGACTTTGAGGTCACAACTATTTCATAACAGCACCAAATGTTATTTGCCTTTTTAACACTCATTCTCTCGCAGGAGTATAGTGGAGTTATCCAGAGGCTACCTGAATGTGGTGCTGCACCAGACTATAGAATCATCTATATGTCTAATATTAAGCCCAACATTAAGGAGATACACACAAATGTAAAGCAATGCCACTCTTCTAATTATTTTTGTCTTGGAAAAACTTATTTCCCATTAAAAAAATATGTTAACAGACAATGGGTTTATTATTGTTCTTGCATAATTAATAAATATTTTTAAATATTTCAGTTTTAATTTCTAATGTGGTATCACTAGATACAACAAACATATAAACAAAAGCTCTTTGAAGCCCTCAATAACATTTACGAGCCTAAGGGGCCCTCCAGATACCAAAAAGTTTGAAAGTCCCTGTTTTAGGCCACACCCTTTTATTGTCACTTCCCACTTAAAGCAATGAGAGCCGACTTTTAGAGGGTGCTTCCTGTGATGGGCCATCATGCTGAGTGACTGAGGGTCACTTTCCCTTTAACCTTCAAGATACTATTGTACAGCAGATGCTGTGACTGGCCCCACTTGAGGGAGAGTAAGCTGAGACTTGGGGCAGTTGAGGGTCATGCCTGAGGTCAGGAAATGGGACTGAAGTCCAGGCTTGCTGCCTCCAGAGGCCTCCCTGCCCTTTACCATCACAGCTACTGTCCTCCCTCCTTACCCCTCCAGCTTTCTTCTGAGTCATCCTCTGAGTCAGCCGTCTTGAAACTATCTACTCATCTTTGAATCATCCTCTCCTTTTTCCTCGAAATGATCTGAATCCCCTTCCCAAGGCAGCAGAGGGGCGAGAGGCTCTGGGGCTGGCTTCCTGGAGCTGGAGCTGCAGTAAGCGTGGCCAAGCCCCAGGCTTCCAGGCAGCAGAAACAGGAGTCAAGGCAGTTACGCAGGATGGAGACCAGGAAACAGACCCCCCCAAAGGGCTGCACTAAGAGGGAAAATATTTGCTAGATAGGTTCTGGAAGGAAAAGTTGCAGAGGCCCCGGAATAAAAAGGTAGATCGTTTCTCCTCTGGGTTTCTTTGCCTCAGGCCTACAGGTGGGGAGAAAATGTTAAAATCAGACATCTGCCTATGAACCATATCCATCTCTTTTTTTTTTTTTTTTAAATATGGAATGCTTCATGAATTTACGTGTCATCCTTGAGCAGGGTCCATGCTAATCTACTCTGTATGGTTCCAATTTTAGTATATGTGCTGCCAAAACGAGCACACATAGCCATCTCTTAATCTCTTATTCCCACTCACTGATTTTCTTCATTCAGCAAATACAATGGTGTGATAAGTGGGTTGTGACGGGAGAATAATACTAGCTGACGTTTATTGGTGTGAAATTATGCAGGTGCCTAGAAATGGGGCTGAAAAGAAATGAGAGCCAGCTCATGAAGACTTTGGATTTTACCTGGAAGGTTTAATCAAGGGAGCAACATGCTCCAATTTGCTTTTACAAAGACCCTTTGGCTGCAGAGTGGAGAATGGATTGCTGGGGAGCAGGGCAGGAGGCAGAAAACAATGAGGCCTGGAATTAGCATAGGACTAGTAGGGATGGATGAAAGCAGTGACGGAGAGGCAGGAAGCAAACATGTGAATGTTTTCTCACATGACTAGAATTACTGCCATAGCCTCCTAACTGGATTTCTCATCACCAAGATTTTTTTTCCCCCTTCCAATCAACTCTGAGATTAACCTTCCTTAGATACCATTTATCCAGTTGAGGAGTACTAGATAGCCTACTGCTTAAGTGCATTGGCAGTAGGGCCAAACAGCTTGGATTCAAATCCTATCTCAGCCACTTTACAATGACCAGTTTCCTCATCTGAAAAATGAGGTCCTGAAAATGGTGTTTACACTCCAGGGTTGCTGTGAGTCAATGTATATAGAAGAACTTGTATCATTACGTGTGTATGGTAATCCTTCAATAAAAAAAAATAATTACTATTGTGGCATTTCTCTACTCAGAAGCCTTCCATGGTGGAGAGGGGCAAGGTAGGGATATGGGATTAAGAGATACAAACTACTATGGATAAAATAGACAGCAACAAAAATATATTGTACAGCACAGGGAATGATAGCCATTATTTTATAATAACTTTTAATGAAGTATAATCTATAAAAATACTGAATCACTATGCTATGCACCTGAAACTAAAATAATATTGTAAATCAACTATAATTTAAAAAAAAGAAACCTTCCGTAGAAAACCTTTTATTTCCATTTGCTAGAATGCCAAGGCCTGCCTCTCCAGATCCTTCATAATACAGGCCCACTATACCGCTCAGCCTCATCTAATGCTACTCCTCCAAATATGTTCCCCAAATATACCAGATACAGCACATCTGTGCCTTGGTCATGCAGTTTTCCTCATTTCAAATGCCTTTCTTTTTCCCATCTATCCTCCCAATCTATCTGTCCCTTAAATGCTCATCACCACTTCCAGAAAAATGATTCCAAATGCAGTGACCAGTGACCATACCCTGTGAAATCATTTTCCCCCAAGCAGGACAGCATGTCATTCCAACCAGGAGGCTATCATTCCAAATCACTCACAAAGCCACTCACACTCCTGCCTGTCACTGCTATCTAAATGCTAAGCACTCACAGAAGGCCCAGAGCATAAACCTGTCTTTCCCATGCTTCGTGGAGCACTATGGATGCCCCCAGAAGCCCATAAATAAAAAATAACTTTGGTACAAGTTTTCATCAGGACTAACAGCTATGAAATATTTAAAGGCTCTTTTGGGCTATTAACCCAAACAAATGTTGTGTGTTCAAAAGAGATAGGACCAAAAATATATGAACTAATTGACCAAAATATATTTTAGGGGAAGCAAAGTCTTACCCAAAGCAGGACTTCATAAAGCGCGTGTGTCCTTCTGTGCTTCATGTCTTTTGTTTTCATGCCTTATTGAGGTGTGATTAGAAAGAGGAGCCTGCACAACATTGATAAATCTCATGTCCTTTTAACCACAAAGCTTTATAAAGATCAGCATTTGTGTTAGGCTACTTAAAATTCTCTTATATTTTCAAACATGACAGTGTAATGATAAAATCAAGTTTGCCTACAGGGAGGTTTTCCACACCTATAAGTTACTAGAAATTCTCCTTAGTTGGGAAAAATGTGTTCTAGTAACTAGAAGAATTTCTTTTTCAATGAAAAATGATAACTTTGCATTTTTTAAACCAGGAAATTGTGGGCACTTATTTGCTTTTGGCTAGAAATAAAAGATTTTTCCTAAATTGGGCCCCTCATTAACTACAATCTCTATAGATAGCACTCAGTTCAGTAGAGTGTGTGGAGAGACAGAGGAGAACTTCTCTCCATGTTCTCAGAGACATTCAGAGAGATTAAGAGTGGGAGAGTGCATCAAAGTGGTACCAAGTACCAGACCTCAGAAAACATTTACTTTTTATTGATTCCCTTATTCAACCAACATTTACTGAGCCCCTGATTTTTACTGGGCTGCATAGCCTTGCCCCAGCAGCAGTTTACAAAATATTTTGAGACATAAGACGCAAATGTTCAGCCCCTGCACTGACCCAGTAGGCAGCTACATCTATGGTGTAGGAAGAGAGTGTAGGAAGCCAGCTACTGGGGAGTGAGAAGGAGGTGGTAGTGGTTGGGGGACCCTGTGTACTACATCTATGCTTCCCCTGCTCCACCATGATGGCCCAGTCTATATGGTTTGGTTTCTGACCAAGTTTCCTAGATTCTTAACTTCTCAATATTTTCTCCTTGAGAATATCCCTTCTGGAGCTGAAATATTTCCATGAATTCTAGCCTGCTTAGATAAGCCCTAACTGTCAGTGCCAAAAACTGGCTCTTATTTCCTGAGCTGCCGGCCAGTGACCAGTTGTGAGTGGACTTGTCATCTAAACTTGCCTGATCATGAAGAATCACCTTGGGCACTTGTCAAAATGATAGATTCCTAGTCCCTGACCCCAGCCTATTTGAATCAGAAACTCTGGGGGAAGGGAGGCTTTCTAGATGAGGAAACTGAGGTTCAGAGAGGTGAAATTATAGACTCAAATCCACACATGTGAGTGCAGAGCCAGGAACAAACCCAGTTATGTTCAGCCCAACCTTTTCTGGTGTTATGATTAGACATATGAGAGGGTATAGGGCCATAGTTGCTTCAGCCCCACCCCCTTTCTTCAATCACAGCCTCCTTATTCCATTTCCTGGAGTCATACACTTTTTTAGTTTCTTCAAGAATGTAATCCTGTGTCACAAACGCCAACACCCATGATCGACGGAAGGGTACAGTGAATGACTGAAGCAGGCTATGGCAGTGCAGATATAGCATCCGTGGAAGGCAGGGATCCTACAGGAAACTAAGGTCCTTTCACGGCCAAGCTACTAACTACCGGTACTACTCAGCTCCTACCAGCTGTTTGCCAGTGAGAATGTAGGCCCAGCTTCACTGAAAGATCCAGATTTTTTAGGTAAAATCTCAAAATGTCACCCCCATGATCATATTTACACTATATAACACTACATCTTAGAGACTTGAGAGAGAAAATCTGTGGCTGGCCTTGAAGAAGCAAGGTGCTATGATATGAACTGCCTGTGGAGAGGGCCACATGGCAGGAAGCTGCAGGCAGCTTCTGGGAGCAGAGGGCTTCAGTCCTACAACCGTAAGGAACTGAATCCTGCCAACAACCATGGGAGCTTGGAAGAAGATCCCAAGTTCCAGAAAGGAATGCAGCCCAGCCAGCATTTTGATTGCAGCTTTGTAACCTTGACCAGAGGACCAAGCCAAGCCATCCTTGGGCTCCTGACCTACAAAAACTGTGAGATAATAAATGTGTGCTGTTTTAAGCTACTACAGTTGTGGTAATTTCTTATACAGCAATAGAAAACCAATAAACCTTCCTAGGCCTGCCCTTCTCAGAGAGCCCTTCAAACTCCAGAGGTTCCCTCTCTCCATCTATCATCTACATTTCCATCCCCAACTGCCCTGATCTCAGCTAGCTGTCAAGAGAGAAAGTAATCTGGCAAACTGATTTACCATTTATTATTTACCTACCCCTTTGCATTTTGTAAGAGAGGGCTTGGAGAGGTATGGCTAAATCAAATGTATGATTGATTCAAAATGATGGAATTTCAGAAAATGATGCAGAAAAGTAGAAGTAATTTGGTGCCTGGAGATTGTCCCAGCGGGCCTCAAGCCATACCATAGTGCTTACCTAGAAGAACACAATCAGCCCAGCCAAAAACACTCTAAACAATGGGACCAGGAGCCAGAAACTGCATGGCCGCTTACTAGAAAGATTAATTGGAGAAAGCTTTAGTTTTCTTCTCTGTCACATAGGGCTGAGACCAGGGTACCCTGCCTCCCTCAAAAGACTATTGTGAGGATCATGCCAGTTGGCATATGTGTGTGAGATAATAGAAAATATATTAGTCTCTGCCCCCAGTTACTGGCACAGAGCTCCTGAACCCCTTGTAATTTCCTGGGTGATAAGAGTGTCTTTTGTTCTAATGAGGTGACTCTGGGTGGGCTCCTGGATGAGGGCAAGTCACTGGAAAGACCAAGCCATGATTAGAAGCTTGGAATTTTCAGCCCACCCCCCATTCTCTTGAGAAGAAAGAAGGGCTGGAAATGGAGTTAATAATTGATCATGCCTACGTGATGAAGCCTCCACAAAAATCCCAGTAGTATGGAGTTCAGAGAGCTTCCAGGTTGGTGACATACCCCAACTCCATGGGGTCAGAAGTTCCTGTGCTTGGGACCCTCTCAGACCTCGATCTATGTATCTTTTCATCTGGCTGTCCATCTGTATCCTTTGTCATACCTTTTAATAAACTAGTAATTATAAGTGATTCCCTGAGTTCTGTGAGCAGCTCTAGCAAATCAATGGAACCCAAAGAAAGGGTTGTGGGAACCTCTGAGTTACAGCCAAATCTGACAGAAGCTGTGGGTGAGCTGGGGACCTACTACTTGTGATTGGCATCTGAAGTGGGGGTGTGGGGTACAGTCTTGTGGGACTGAGCTCTTAACCTGTGGGATCTGATACTGTCTCCAGGTAGCTAGTATCAGAATTGAGTTACATTGTAGAACACCCAGGTGGTATCAGAGAAATCCTTGGTGGGGAGAAAAAACCCACACGTCTGGTGACCAGAAGTGTCAGTAGTGTTGTGAATGTGATAGCCTTATGAGAGTAAAGGGAAAACATAGGGAGGGAAAGACTGGGTTTTTCTACTTAATGTGAAAGCACTCTGTAAGGAAAAAATATATTCACAAAAATAGGTTGAAGTGATGAAGCAATCACAGATAATTTAAGCCAAAAATATTCCAGCGCACACATTGTGATTTCAGGCCTGCAGCTTCAGTACTGATCTTGCCCATGTCTGTTGTCAGGCTTCCAATTCCTTGCCACCTCTTGGTTTCAGCCAGAGGCTGATGTTCACTTCTCCCAGCTCGCATGCTGCTGACAAGGGCCGGGGAGGGACTGAGATGACGGTCCTCTCACATCCCAGCATATGATTAACATGGGAGGAAGAGGCCTCCAGGAAGGTCACACAGATGTCTGGGGAGTCCCCCGCCACCAGAGCAAAAATAGCCCCATCAAACTCCCCAGGCTCCAAAAACAAAATCACCTCTAGTGAGACTGAGACGGCTGAGTCCTTCACACCCATGCAGTCAAGCCCGTGAGAGTTCTAGAACTTTGTCTCATCCAGCAGGGCTCCACTGTGTCCAAATCCATGTTTCAAATGGCAGGAGCAAGCAACCACTTTCTTCTGATGTCTACATGGCTTAGAGTGAAACCTACACCAGGCAGAGTTTTATTAGATTTAAATGGACTAGAAAAAGAGTGAGGAGAAAAGGAAGAAGATGATTTATCCTCCTTATAGTCAAACAAACATAGAAAAACACATGAGAAGAAATAACAGCTTCCCAATTTAAAGCCAGGGGTTGAAGTCAAGGATCACATGACTGATTGGAGGAGTGAAAAAACTCTCATTCTGGGGCCTCCCTGGTGGCGCAGTGGTTGAGAATCTGCCTGCCAATGCAGGGGACACGGGTTCGAGCCCTGGTCTGGGAAGATCCCACATGCCGCGGAGCAACTGGGCCCGTGAGCCACAACAACTGAGCCTGCGCGTCTGGAGCCTGTGCTCCGCAACGGGAGAGGCTGCGACAGTGAGAGGCCCGCGCACCGCGATGAAGAGTGGCCCCCGCTCGCGGCAACTAGAGAAGGCCCTCGCACAGAAACGAAGACCCAACACAGCCAAAAATAAATTAATTAATTAATTTAAAAAAAACCTCTCATTCTGGAACTAAACTAAATTATTAAATTATAGAAATTAATAATAATAATAATAATAATAAAAGAGCCATAACAATACCAAACATTTACTACGTTTACCCTGTGCCTGGCACTGTGCTAAATGTTTTCCAGGTATTCTCACTCAATCATCAACAATGACCCTGAAGGAAAGGTACTATTCCTGTTCCAATTTAACAGATGAAGAAACCAAGGCTTGGTGAAGTTAAGTAATTTATACAAGGCCATGCAACTAGCAAATGATAGAGCTAGTTCTTGAAGCCAGCTTTGTCGGCCTCCAAAGCCTGTGCTCTTAATCATTATGCCATCTTGCCCCCCAGGGAATGGACATGCACAACTGTGTCCCCACTCCCCATAAGGGCCAAGAATGCTGACCGCAAATCTGCACCCCCTACAAGCTCGTGGTACTCCCTCCTCCCACACTTGCTCTTCCAAGAGCCTCACCAAACATGCCTGAAGACGGGATTCTCTCCCCAAACCTCAAAATGACCCTCCCCTCTTCAGAAAAAGAGATAATACGCCCCACACAAGAGCTGTCAATCTTAACATCAACATCAACATCACTGGTACTTTTTCTTCTCTAGAAATAAAATATTAATTTTATTAATATTTTAAATTTGTAAACAATAGAGAATGTGAAGCTAATATGTTTACAGTAGCATTGAAGAAAAAAGCATGGGTTAAAAATTATCGAATGTTTGCAACCTGAAATTAATATTCAGTGCATTGGGAGAATGCAAAGCTTAGACAGAAATGAGAGTGAAAGCAGTAATTAGAGCAACAGTAGCCTCTGTGTGGCAGAGGAGATAATCATTTAGATGGGCACATGGAAGCCAAGAAAGGTCAGTGCTAGCTTCAATGCTGCATTCTCAGAGCCACTCTTCCACAAAACAGATCTAGTCTTGCGTGCTATAGAGAGTTGCATGGAAGACAGTTTGGCGGTATATGCAATTATAAAGAAGGAGGGGAGGAAGGAAAATCAGAAGGGTGGAATAAGAGGAGGAGGAAGAAAGAAGAAAAAAGAAGAAAACCAAAACGTGGACTCTGAGTTAAATCCAACATGGGCAAATAAAATCAGTATAACAACAACAAAAAGCTTTTCAAGTTTCCAGATATAAAACCTCATGAAACCTAGATATTAAAAAATACAAAACAGGGAGTTCCCTGGTTGCCTAGTGGTTAGGATTCCAGGCTTTCACTGCCGTGGCCAGGCTTCAATCCCTGGTTGGGAATCTGAGATCCTGCAAACCGTGTGGTGCTGACAAAAAAAAAAAGACAAAACAAAAAATATTGGTTATTTTTATATATTGGAATTCTTGGTATCAGAACTTGGCCTGAGTTCAGGAAATAGCATTGTTTAAGGCCACAGGAAGGAGTGGAAGAGCATCGTAACAGAGAATATTATTTTGGATGATATTTGTCCTATATAGGTAAACTAAATAGCAGTTTCCAATTTTTGGTTTTCATAATAATAGCTGTTATTCACTGAGTGCCTTGTGTACCCAACTCTGTGCTAAACACTATTTGTAATACTCTATTTAATCTTCCCAACAGGCCTACCAGATAACTATAATTACCCTCATTTGTACATGAGAAAACTGAAAATGAGAGAGGGTAAGTTGCTCAAAGATACACTGGAAGTAAGAGGCAGAGCTGCTCATCAATGCCAGCTCCATGTGACTAGACTACCCTCAAACCTGTTCCATCATAAGCATCATCATCATCACCAAAAGCAACACTTATTGAGCAATTTACATAGAGTACCATTTTTAATCCCCACCTCAACTACTGTTGTTCCCATTTTACAGGAGAAGAAACTGAGGCTCAGAGGTTAAATAATACCCAAGGCCACCTAGCTAGTAAGGTGGTGAAATTGGGATAGGAACTCAGACAAGCTGGCTCTGTATATTAAACCAGTGTGTGCTTCAATGTTCTGTGCATTTCAGAAATATGACTAACAATTTAAAACATTCCTATACAAATAATATAGAACTAGTGTTACAATAAATGTTAGTAAGTAGCTTGCTCTACTGCACTCTGAATGTGAGAATTAGCATTAAAATCAAGTCAAATTCAGTTACAGGTAACTTAATGCAGAGACCTGTTGTCTGTTTATTATTTTCATTTTTCTCATTTTGATGGAAATATGCTGTAATAAGTTAACTGTAATAAATCACATTAATAGTTTATTGGAGTTAGAAATAAAAGAGTTGATGCTTAGTCTACTATCTTTCTAAAGCAACAGTGAATTAGCAAATTAAGAAAAATATTCTAAACAAAAAACACTAAAGGAGGTGCCTGGAAACCATTTTCTTCTACAGGACTTGAGGCATACTAGACCTGGGCTATTAGGTCTTGGAAACTAATTGGGACTTTAGGTATATTTGTCTGGCAATAAACAGGAAAAATGAACTTTGAAGAGCTCAGCTAATCTCTCCTTTTCCACTCTCTTCCTACACTTTAACTTTCACAGTAAATTGGTTAAGTTATAGGTATCTAACAACTGAGAGGTACTCTAGAAAAACATATTTTATAAAACATGAATTAGAGAGAATAAGATAGACTATGTTACATTAAAACATGAGCCAGTGACTTAACTCAAGAAAGTTTAATTTCTTGCTCACACAGGGTGCTATGTCAATTAGGCAACTCCCCAGAGCATCTGTCCTTCATTTGGGGACTCAGTAATCTAGGCTGCTTCCACTGAATGGTTTTGCTATGTCAGGACATGGCCTTCAAGATCACAGCAGCAGAGAAAGAGGGAGAGAGGGAAGCTGAAGGATCATACACAAGCTCTTAAATGCTTTAGTTGAGAAATGGTACATGTCGCTCCGCTTACAGTTCAGTGGCCATTCTGCTTACAGGCTCATGACCAAGAGGGCCTGGAAAAGTAGCAAGTACATGCATAGTTGGTAGGTAATAAATGTCTCTGATATAGAGCATTATATACATGTTTTCTTAATACTTCTACTACCACTACTATTAATACTAATACTACAACTAATAATAATACCATATGTTTGTCACAGCTAAAGTTTGTGTTATTCATTTTTTTCAAGGAACAAACTTTTAGTTTTATTAATCAATTCCACTAAGGTTATTTTGCTTCATTAATTTTGTTTTTATCTTTAACCTGATGTGAATATTTCTACTCTTTAAGATTTCTTTTTGTATCTTCTTGAGCTGGGTATTTTATTTTCAATCTTTTTTATTTTCTAACAAAAGCTTAAGGCTATAAATTTCCCTCTGGCTACTTTTTATAATTTTGGTACGTACTACTTTTTTTTTCCTTTTTTTTGGTTGCCTTGGGTCTTCATTGCTGTGCACGGGCTTTCTCTAGTTGTGGCGAGCAGGGGCTACTCTTCATCTCTTCGTTGCAGTGCACGGGCTTCTCATTGTGGTGGCTTCTCTTGTTGCAGAGCACAGGCTCTAGGGTGTGGGCTTCAGTAGTTGCAGCACACGGGCTCAGTAGTTGCGGCACACGGGCCCTAGAGTGTGCGGGCTTCAGTAGTTGCAGTGCATGGGCTCTCAGGCACACGGGCTTCATTAGTTGCGGCACAGTAGTTGCAGCACTTGGGCTCCAGCAGTTGTGGCGCACGGGCTCAGTAGCTGTGGCGCATGGGCTTAGTTGCTCCGCGGCATGTGGGATCTTCCCGGAACTGGGATCAAATGCATGTCCCCTGCACTGGCAGGCAGATTCCTAACCACCGTGCCACCAGGGAAGTCCCGATATGTACTACTTTCACTGTGGTTTCATTCTGAATATTTTGCAATTTTACTCTGAATCCCTTTTCATCCAGAAAACTAACTATTTAGGAATGTGCTTTGTTAATTTCCAAATGTATAGATTTTGAGTAGCTCTCTTTTATTGTTATTGTTAATTTCTACCTGTATTACATTGTAATCAACTAATGGTACCACCTCCATGATATCAAATGTTTAACTTGTTGAAATTTCTTTGGCCTGTTTTTTTACTATATTTATCTCATTCTCTAAAACAAGGTAAAGAATTACCTAGGGAGTTTTTACAAAATAACCTATAGCCAAATGTTTCTCCAGACGACTGAATCAGGATCTCCAGGGGCAGGTCCAGGCATTGTATTTTTACCTGCCCATTCATACCCATGACAGCAATGTCCCTCACTCACAGCACTGGTTGAAAACCTCTACTCCAACTATCCTATAGATTTGGAGTTTGAGGAATTGGTAGATTGGGGAAAGATTGCAGGAGGTGCAGATTAGGTGGTAGTAGAGATGAAGAAATCTGCTTGGTCATATTAAGTAACTATCTTTTTCATCTTTGTATCTCACTTATCTTTATATGCGCAATGCCTGGCACAGAGAAGGCACTAACATATGTAGATGATTAGATGAATAGGAGTTACCTATGCAACTATGAACATCATATAATAATAGCTAAAGATCTGTATAACAGAAATAAAACCCTATTTCATGTCCTAAAATATCAATGGCTTGTGAGAAGGTGTGACATTTATACTACTTTTGCATCTTCTCCCTACGTACAATGTTGAGCATATAATAAACAATTCATAAATACATCTTAAATGTAATTTATGAGCATGTGTATTAGTTTCATATTGCCACTGGAGCAAATTACCACAGACTTACTGACCTACAACAACACAAATTTATTATCTTAGAGTTCTAGAAGTCAGAAGTTCAAAATGGGTCTCACTGGGCTAACCAAGGTTTTGGAAGGGCTGCATTCCTTTCTGGAGGCTCTAGGAGAGAATCCATTTTCTTGCCTTTTCCAGCTTCTAGAGGCTGCCACCTTCCTTAGCTTGTGACTCCCTTCCATTTTCAAAGCCATCAACGGCAGGTCTTTCTCACAATGCCATTTCTCTTTTTCTAAATTTTTTGCCTCTGCCTTGCACATTTAAGGATTCTTGTGATTACTTTTGGCCTACCAGATAATCCAGGATAATCTCCTTAGTTTAAAGTCAGCTGATTAGCAATTTTAATTCCATCTACAACCTTAATTCCCCTTGCCATGTAACATAACATATTCATAGGTTCTGTGAATTCAGACATGCACTTCTTTTGGTGTGGGGGCAGGGGGGGCATTATTCTCTCTAACAAAGCATGTAAGACCCAAAAAACAGAAAAAGGAAGAACAGAGGAAGAAATAACAAGGAATAAACAAAATGGAGTGGTAACATTAATAACAGTAATAAGATTACAAATATATAAGAATTAGTGCATTAAACTATAAGAATCTGGAACAAAGCAAAAAAAAAATCTCTATTCAATACTATTAGTTAATTCCAAGCACACACACACACACACACACACACACACAGAGTAATGGCTTGGTTGGCTGATGCCAGAGTTAGGATATTACTGTTTAATAAATACACAAACTAAACAAGAAATAAATGACATGTTTGCTAGTTATTTAACTTTTGTAGAAAAAGTTCCCAAATGCCTTTTCTCCTGGTAAAGGATTTTTTTCTTGCCCCCTCCATTCCAGCTCACCTCTAACATTTCTGGAAAAGTTCTAGGAGGATGGATAAAACTCTTAATATTTGCCTACCCAGCTTAATCCGTCACAGTGCCAGAATGGATGGTGACCGTGCAAGTGCACTCTGGAGACAGAGCACCGCTGGCCTGAATTAGAGGCAAAGGCTGGTCGACATCGCCCCCTTGTGCAGAGAGGTGGAGAAATCATTTCCTCTGGCTGCCCAATTGGTTTGCTGGAAGAAATTTCTTGGCTAAAACTCCGTGGAAAATGGTTGTTTAGAGAGTGAAATTCCCCCAGAGGTTTTATTTTTTTTTAACATCTTTATTGGAGTATAATTGCTTTACAATGGTGTGTTAGTTTCTGCTGTATAACAAAAGTGAGGGACTTCCTTGGTGGCGCAGTGGTTAAGAACCCGCCTGCCAGTGCAGGGGACACAGGTTCGAGCCCTAGTCTGGGAAGATCCCACCTGCCGCGGAGAAACTAAGCCCGTGCGCCACAACTACTGAGCCTGCACTCTAGAGCCCGCGAGCCACAACTATTGAGCCCACGTGCCGCAACTATTGAGCCCACGTGCCGCAACTACTAAAGCCCCCGCACCTAGAGCCCGTGCTCCGCAACAAGAGAAGCCATCGCAATGAGAAGCCCACGCACCACAATGAAGAGTAGCCCCCGCTCGCCACAACTAGAGAAAGCCCGCGTGCAGCAATGAAGACCCAATGCAGCCAAAAATAAATAAATTAATTAAAAAAAAAAAGTGAATCATCTGTACATATACATATATCCCCATATCACCTCCCTCTTGCGTCTCCCTCCCACCCTCCCAAGCCCACCCGTCTAGGTGATCAGAAATCACCAAGCTGATCTCCCTGTGCTATGTGGCTGCTTCCCATTAGCTATCTGTTTTACATTTGGTAGTGTGTATATGTCCATGCCACTCTCTCACTTCGTCCCAGATTACCCTTCCCCCTCCCCATGTCCTCAAGTCCATTTTCTACGTCTGCATCTTTATTCCTGTCCTGCCTCTAGGTTCTTCATGACCATTTTTTTTGTCCTTAGATTCCGTATATATGTGTTAGCATACGGTATTTATTTTTCTCTTTCTGACTTACTTCACTCTGTATGACAGACTCTAGGACCATTCACCTCACTACAAATAACTCAATTTCGTTTCTTTTTATGGCTGAGTAATATTTCATTGTATATATGTACCACATCTTCTTTATCCATTCATCTGTCGATGGACACTTAGGTTGCTTCCATGTCCTGGCTATTGTAAAGAGTGCTGCAATGAACATTGTGGTACATGACTCTTTTTGAATAATGGTTTTCTCAGGGTATATGCCCAGTAGTGGGATTGCTGGGTCGTATGGTAGTTGTATTTTTAGTTTTTTGAGGAAACTCCATACTGTTCTCCATAATGGCTGTATCAATTTACATTCCCACCAACAGTGTAAGAGGGTTCCCTTTTCTCCACACCCTCTCCCCAGAGGTTTTAGAATCAACTTTTTTTCATCATTTTAAACCTTATTGGGAAATCTCTCTAAAACATATTACACATAAAGAATAATCATACTGAGTCAATACTGCGTGAAAGAATATAACAGCATAAAATAAATTATTCATTCTCTTGCCTTGTAAAGAGCACTTTGAATGCAATTTTAACAATTCTTTTTGGCTGTGAACCTCAGTCCATTTACTGTCCCATACAGTAGATAGAACACAATATTCTTTTGCATGTTTATGACATTTTTTAAAGGTTTTTTTTCCTTATTGCTATTTGGTTTTTTTGCCTCCTCTGTTGCTTTTCAGTGGTCACTTTTTGATTTTGAGTTTGTCAGTGTGGCTTCCTTAGCAGCTTCCTTCCCTTTCTCGTTTGCTGTGGAAATAGTAACGAGGATACCACACTGGTTAGAATTTAAGTACAAGGAGGTTAAATAGGCTCCCAGTAAAGCCCTCTCTTACAAGTGAAATGTGTGAGATTTAAGACAAAACCAGAGTGACACTACACACAGCACTGCCCATTCCACTGGATTTTGTGACTGTTTGACATCTATTTGGCTACTTAGAAGCTATTTTTACCTCTTTTCTATTTTTATTCTGAATAGGTTAGTCTGAAATAGTTGTGCTTTGGCAAGATGAAATATTGCTATATTTTTCAAGGTGCCAAAACCTTGAAATGGGATAAAATTTCCTCAGTCCTGGGACTGGAAAAAAGAAAAAAAAAAAAAAAGGAAAAGCCATGCCCCTTTCAATGCTTATGGCAACTTGATATAAAAGCAGGGCTGCAACTTAAATGTGCATTAATAGGAGAAAATGCAAAGGGTGGCTCATCTGTATAGCAAAATACTATGAGCTATGAACTGTGTATACCACACATACATACGCTGATTGGAAAATATGCTCGTTGATGTATTGTTTAGTTTCTACACCAATAGAAAAATGCTTCTCTCTTTGGTCCCCCAGGGCACAGTCCTGAGACATATTTCATAAGGCCAGCAGGATCTAGCACTAGTTCACTCTCAGCATTGTCCCACTCAGTAATGCATCCTTACATTAGCTGTCCCTCCTTCCCTGCTTCACTCCCCCAGTCCTTACTCCTGCTCCCTGCAATCACCGCCCAAGTCACTGCACACAGCCATTGTCTCTCAGGCTTTGCTTTTGAGAGAAGTCAGGTTAAAAAAAAAAAAAAAAGACATTGTCAAGGGAAAAAATGATGCATTGAGCTGCTGCACCCATTTTGCAACCATGAGGGGAAGACCAAGAGAATGAGAGAAACTGACCCAGAACCATGGCACCATTGGGCTACAGAACCATCTACCTCTAGACATCTTGTTCCATGAAGAGTAAGCCCCTATTAAGTTGCTGATAGTTGGGTTTTCTGTTACTTGCAGCCAAAGTACTTCTTGGGAGTATTTTACTTAGAGGTGAAGGCAGAGGGATAAGCTCTCTGTGTGGAGAAGCCGGGGGAGGCTGGTAATGAGAGCTCCAGCTAGTGGAGAATTCTGGTCTGAGAGAAGCAGAGACAAAGACAGAGGGAGTGTGCCCTGTGGTTTAGAGTCTTCTGCCAGTGAATTCCTCTTTTTGCCTAAAATATTTGAAGTAGAGTTTCTATCACTTGCAAACAAAAGTCCTGCCTAATTTAAGTGTGAGCTTACTCTTGTTTTACAAAAAATGTGGGTATGTGTGTATGAGTGTATGTTCATCTAAGCATGGAAAAATATGAATGCATAATTATATAAAAAAAAATATGAATGCATGTACTGAACGGCTACCAGCAATTATTTCTGGGGAGAACTGGAATAGAGGGGAGTAAGAAGGACATATGTATCATTTTTTACTTTACAAACTTCTTAATGTTTAAACTTGTTATAACCAGCTTGTATCATTTTTGTACTTTTAAAAGACTAAAAACTGCAGAAACTCTGAGATAATGTGTGTGTTGTCTGATGCTGCTGAGTTTGAGGTGTGTGGCAATTGAAAACTAATACACGAGTCATCACAAACCTGAGAACCACCGCTTACAAACCACCCAACAAACCTCGGTCAGACAACCACAAATCCCAAGGCCCGAATAAAAGCAGTAATAAGTGCTGAGTGAAGAACTAATGCTGGGAAGTTGTACCCAGTCGGCCTGTGACCATGGCCCCTGCCCTCCCAAACATATAGTTTCCATTATTTTTCCTAAAATCCAACCCAATAAGCCCACAATCTAAGTTACAAACAAACAAACATAAAGGTATGCTTGCTATGCAAATGCAGCTTCAAAGCAAGCTCATCCATTTACCCTGCCCAATGCATTTCTAGACAGAAAAATCTAGAGCAGCCACAGCTTCAAGAGTCAATGTAAATAGCCTGGAGCACTAAGGAAGATGGGAAGTATGCTGGGCCAACCTAAGCACACAGGCTGATGGGATGGAGCCAGGACCAGAGGGGATGGGGTCGTGGGAAAGGGATACAGCTGGCTCAGCCACACGAGCCACTTGGTAGATGGACCAAAGCAGAAAATCACAGGGACACGACATTCTCAGAGTGGAGATGGTGTCAGCAAGTGGAGCACTGACAGCAAAGAGAAACGCAGGTGAATGATGCCAGCAAAACCCCAAGTGGTGGCTGAAGGATGCCAGGAGCAGAACACAGGGAGAGGACCAGCAAGATCCCCTGTAGGCTAGGGGGTTGGGAGGCAGCAGCTGATGACAGATGAGACCTGGAATTCCAGGGAGGGATACTGAGGCAGAAATTCAGGGGTATGAATAGTAAGAGCTACATACGCATACTTACTGCACGCTAAGTGCTTTAAACTCTTATTTCACTTAATTCTTCCAAATACCTTGTGAAGGAGAACTTTTACCATCTCCATTTTTGAGATGAAGAAATTAAGGTTGACAGAAGATTTGTGATTTGCTCAAAGTTGCACAGCTAGTGTATTAGTCAGCTTGGGCTGTTGTAACAGAATACCACAGACTGGGTGATGTAAAGAACAGAAATTTATTTTTCTCAGTCTTCTGGAGTCTCAAAGTCCAAGATCAAGGTGCTGGCAAGGTTGATTTCTGGTGAAGCCTCTTTTCCTGGCTTGCAGATTGTTGCCTTCCTGCTGTGTCCTCACATGGCCTTTAATTTGGTACACATGCAGAGAGAGCGATCTCTGGTTTATCTTCCTCATCTTATGAAGACACAGTCTTATCAGGTGAGGGCCCCACCCTATGACTTCATTTAACCTTATTTACCTTCTTAGAGGCCCCATCTCCAAATACAGTCACACTGAGAGTTAGGGCTTCAATTTGGGGGTGGGGGGAGAGTGGGGGAAGGACACAATTCAGTCCAGCTAGTTAGTAGCAAATACAGACGGTATGGCTCCAGAGCCTAATACTCCTTCTGTATTTTTATATTTTATTGAGGTATAACTTAAAGATTATAGTTCAATGAATTTTGAAAAAATGTGTACATTCATATGCCCCACATTCCTAGCAAGAACTCTACTGTACATCTTAACCATTACACTCTACCAGACTATTTTATGACAGGAGGTGTTGCTACTGGTAGATTTCATGGCAGCCAGGAGTCATCCCTGGCACTGAAGACACAAGGTCCACAAGCAGCAAGACTTGATTCTGAACTCCGTTCCACACACATCCACATGGGACTCCCTGCCTGGGCTAGCCCTCACCCTCTGCTGCTCTGCTCTGGATTCCAGGAGATTGACCCTTGGCGAGCCATGTTTCCCAGGCTATTTCTCCCCCTCCCTCTCTGTATAGGGCAGCGTCTCTGGCATCTCCTCTGTGGCTCCAACTCCCACCAGACAGTCCCACAGTGGTTTTCTACCAGATGACCCTCGTGCCTCCTGCACTTTGGTAAAAAAGCACTTCTTCCCTGTTGAGTTCCAGTTCAGAAGTATCAGTGGCTTCCTGCTGTTGCTATTCTTTGAGTTATCTCACCATCCATTGTTCGGCTTCTCAGCTCTTCCATCTCCTGTATAAACAGTTACCTGCATTTCATTCCCCCAATTCAAATACTCAGCATGGTTTCTCTTTTCCTGGTAACACTTTTATAGTACACTGCTATAGTTCCTACTTGTCAGGACTGGCTCAGAAACTGGGGCAGTTCTAGGCATTGGATGGAGCCCATGCACAGAGGCTAGAAGGTGGAGGACTCATCAGCAGAGATTTCTCCAAGAGGATACCAGAGACTGTATTTTTGTTCTCTACTTGTTGACATCTTGTTGGTCTATCTTGTTAGCAAATTAGCACTTCCCTCCAATACATTTCTTGCCCATGGCTCACCTGTTTTTCAGGTGGACCTTTGCAAGCTGTCAAGACTAGAGATGTTTTATCACATGGTTCTTCAGCTACTGTCATGACACTAAGCTACTAATTGGATTTGTCAAACTGTCACATATTTTCCAAAAAAAAAAAAGTGCTTTTCTCTATGAAGTGGTTGGGGAGAAAACAGTGACTTCGGAGTGCAAAATGGGATACTCCAACATCGAGAAGCCTTCAACAGCCTGTGGGTATCCCCTGGGATCCTGCCAACCAGCTGAGGTGTGGGGAAGGAAGCCTTTGCAGAGGCTTAAGAGAGGCAAAATGCCTGGTCAGCTCTAGTTCCAGTTTATACAGCAGGCTCTGGCTAACTGTAAAATCCATACTGAGTAGATCCCCAGGACTACCGCAGAAGGACCCCTAGCTCTAGTTTGGCTGACAAACTAAGTCTTGGCTTTCAAGAGCCTTTGGCTTTAGGAGGGAAAACCAGGAGGCAGACTGCACCCACTGGCTCACGGCCCTGCACCCAGGGACTTCTCCAGAGCTGCAGCAGTTCTGAGGCTGACCCCACCTCACCGACAGGCTGACGGCCTGCCCTGAGGGCAGGAGGAGCAGCCCCACCGGCAGGGGCTGAAAGGCAAGCAGACAGCTCCCACTGCTCCTCCACTCTCTCCACGTGATAGATCACTTCAGCCGGAAGTGTCGCAAAAGGACCCGGCAGCTAATGGGAGAAATGTAACCCAGAAAAAGAAACAAGGGAAGAAAGAATCCTGGTAGTCACAGAGCTTTTCATCTGAACCACAGAACAGGCTCTCGCTTTCTGTGGGAACAATAGTATCACAGTCCTGCACTATATTAGCTCCTCAAACAAAAGCAGCTCCCTAGAATGTAACTCATCGGGGTTTCTGAGCTGGATTTAGTTTTCACTGGGTAAAGGCACAGGTTAAAATGAAAGACCCTTAAGAAAATCAGAGGTAAATAAGCTCGCTATCCAAACAAGGAACACACAGGCTGCAGGGCAGCTCCGCCCTGCAGTCAATTCAGCACCTGGCAAACACACAGCGTGGTCTCCGCCCAAGCTGGACTTTTCCCACAGTGGGCTGGCAGCTTCAGAGGTCCAGCAGAATGCCAGGGCTGTCTCTCCGACCTGGGAAAATATGGTGAGAAGGAAGGGCTGGAACAGATACCTCGTTCCGAAGGAAAAGCACAACAGCTAAAAGTTATTATAAGAGAAGGACCTCAGAGCAGGCGGCTGGAGTTATTTTCAGGGTAAAGAAATATTCTTTGTGGAGAAGTGTTTAGGGAATAAACACAAATAGTGCATGAATATCACATTATAGGAACAAAATGTTCTCTCTAAAATAAAGAGCTGGTGTGGAATCAGTTGTTTTGACATCACCTAAAGCCAGTGCATGCCACCTCAGCAGCAGGTGTGTGGCTCAGTACCCCATCTTAGCATTCTTCATCCTTCCCTTCCCCATGTCACCTAGCTCCTGCTTCAGCAACCCCTTCCTCCAAAGGCCTCCAGGACTCCCAGAACTCCCTGAGAAGAGTGTTCCTCTAAATTATTCACAGTGCAGTGCTACTGACTTCCTATCCTCCCCTTCCCAGAAGAATCTGCTATGTCAGAATCCAGTGAAAATGAGCAATGCGTGGAACAAATAATGAATCACTCCCTGGAAAATTTCAGGAACTTGTAGAGATTTCACAGGGGGAGGAATGTCTCTTACCCATTTCCTAAATGATACTACGTATAAATATACTATAAACTTGACCTCTTTTACAGTATGAATTCCTGTTATACGGGTATGAGAACATTATTTTTAAGATACTGACTTTCAAAAGTTGAGATCACTACTTTCAATCAAAATAGCCATGGACCCAGCAATCCCACTACTGGGCATATACCCAGAGAAAACCATAATTCAAAAAGACACAGGCACCCCAATGTTCACTGCAGCACTATTTACAATAGCCAGGTCATGGAAGCAACCTAAATGCCCATCGACAGACGAATGGATAAAGAAGATGTGGTACATATGTACAACGGAATATCACTCAACCATAAAAAGGAACGAAATTGGGTCATTTGTAGAGATGTGGATGCATCTAGAGACTATCATACAGAGTGAAGTAAGTCAGAAAGAGAAAAACAAATGTTGTATATTAACACATATATGTGGAACCTAGAAAAATGGTACAGATGAACCGGTTTGCAGGGCAGAAATAGAGACACAGATGTAGAGAACAAACGTATGGACACCAAGGGGGGAAAGTAGGGGGGTGGGGGGATGAATTGGGAGATCGGGATTGACATGTATACACACTAATATGTATAAAATAGATAACTAATAAGAACCTGCTGTATAAAAAAATAAATTCAAAAATTAAGAAAAAAATTTTTAAAAAAAGAGCCATGGGTCTAAAGGCCAGCAGAAAAATATTTGTGAATTTATTTCCAACTTGTGTTATCTTCCTCATGTGTGAACTTTCAGATCAATAAAGGTATGGTAAAGTGTTTTCAATAACCAAAAAATCCTTTCTAAAATCCTGTTTAATCTTGTCATACTTCTTTTCTACCAGCTCACAAAAATATTTTGGAAGTGTTTTATCCACATTATACTCTGGTCCTGGTGGGGTAAAACACAATGGTTGACAGG
Organism: Balaenoptera ricei; assembly: GCF_028023285.1. Taxonomy (NCBI): domain Eukaryota; kingdom Metazoa; phylum Chordata; class Mammalia; order Artiodactyla; family Balaenopteridae; genus Balaenoptera; species Balaenoptera ricei. Next base: position 92,953,714 of record NC_082645.1, read on the forward strand.
TCTATGTCCATATTTACAATTGTTAGGGATTCCTGCTGTAATATCAACATTCTCAGTCCTGACTACGGTAGACTATTGCTAGAGACAGACACAATAATTCCCCTCAACTGCATGCTCTTTTTCAATGTGACTCTGCTACTCCTTCCATCAATAAGTGGAGTCTATTTCCTTTCCCTTTGAATCTGGGCTGGCTTTGTGACTTGCTTGACTCACAGAATTTGGCAGAAGGGACTCAGTGTGATTTCTAGGCATCCTCGTGGAGCCCCAAGCCTCCATGTAAGGAAGTCCAAGCTGTACTGCTAGACAGAGTCTCTTAGAGGAGCCCCATGGTGCCCAGCTGACAGCCATCCCCAGACATGTGAGTGAGGCCATGTTGCATCCTCCAGCCCGAGTCATGACCAGCCAACACATGTAGAGCAGGGGCAAGCCTTTTCCACTGAGTCCTACTCAAACTGCAGGTCTACAGAATCCTAAGCAAATTTCTGCTTTAAGCTACTGTGTTTTGGGGTAATTTGTTACCTACCAGTAGATAACCAAAATACTGACCTTATACAAAAATGACTGAATTGTGTACAGCTACCCAGATCTGGTACATCAGAGATGAAATACTTGGTCTCAGAAAGCATAATCTGTCTCAATACAAAAATGTAAATGATCAAAGTCCAAATTATGCTCCAAATCAGAGACCACTCTCCCAATATCCATGCTCCCCTTCTTCTATGGCAGTGGCCCTCAAAGTGTGGTTCTGGACCAGCAGTATCAACACATGAGAACTTGTTAGAAATGCAGATTCTTGGCCTCCTTCTGAAAGAGAAATTCTGGGGGTGGGGCCCAGCAAGCTGTATTTCAACAAGTCTTACAGGTGAGTCTGATGCATGCTGAAGTTTGAGAACCATTGTTCTATGGCAATAACACTTCTGATCCTTAACTGGTATACCTGGCCACCTGGATAAAGACTAGGTAAGGAGGCTAGGTAAGGCCACAACTAAGTTCTGACCAGCAAAAAGTAAGCAGAAATGGGAAAGTGGGTGTTCCCTTCTCTGCCTCTTTCACCTTCATGCTAGTTGGAATTCAGATATGATGGCTGGAGCCCTGGAAAATGTCTTACATCATGAGGTGATCCTGGGAAATGAATCCATGTACAGCAGAGAAACAATATGGAAGGAGCCCAGGACCCTGATACTATGGAGCTGCCACATTAGTTCTAGACTGATTCCCTGACTTCCTGAACATGAGAGAGAAATTCCTATCTTAAGCTTCTGTTTTTAAAGTTTTCTGTGCCTCACAGTTAAATCTGATCCTAACTAATATATAATTCGAATAAAGTAGTCCCCCTTCCCCTCACCAGCTGAGATATTCTTCAATATAAGAATATTTTTTCTTCACTTGTCACAAGTTATTCTTTAGATTGTTCAATTTTTTAGTTGCCTATTAGCTGTCTCCTTATTTGACTAGAAGCTCCATGGGGGCAGTTTTGCTTTGTTCATCATTGAATCCCCAGCATCCAACACACTTCTACCCTCACAACAGGGACTTGGTGAATATTTACTGAATCAAATGGACAGATGAAAGGATGGATGTAGGAAAACCACATTTTTTCCAGAGTCTTTAAGCACTGATAAAATGACCAAGCCTCAAATAATCTTTCTTTTACGTCCAGCAAAACTATCTCCCCACCACATCCTACTTCTGTTCCACAATGTAATCTAAATATGAAGCAACAATAACAATAACTAACACTTTTACATACGTTAAAATGTACCAAAGACAAATTCCAATAGAGGAGCATCCTACAATATTCCTGGCCAGTACTCCTCAAACCTGTCAAAATCATCAAAAACAGGAAAGTCTGAGAAACTGTCACAGGGAACGTAAGAAGACACGACCAGTAAATGTGACCTAGTATCCTAGATGGGATCCTGGAACAGAAAAGGACATTAGGTAGAGACTAAGGAAACCTGAATAAACTACAGACTTTAATTAATAATAAGATGTCAGTATTGGCTCAATAATTGTAACAAATATACCACACTAATGTAAGATGTTAATAATAGGGAAACCAGGCTTGGGATGGGGTGAGGGGAGGAGATGTAGGTATATATTCTCTGTACTCTCTGCTCACTCCTGTAAATCTAAACTGTTCTAAAAAATAAAGTCTATTAATAAAAGAAATATGCCAAAGACTTACATATATTAACTCTTATTACGTATATTAGTTCTCATAAAGACTCAGATGGGAAGTATGATGAGCCCTATTTTACAGATACAAAAGAGTACATTAAGTTCAGTTTCCCCAAGTCCCTAAGGCTTAGAGTATATGTTTCTTCTGCATCAAAATATATTTGATTCAGTCATTCAAATAATGCGTATTGATTACTGTGTGCCACCCAGAGACTGAGCTTAGGTGATTCTGTGAAAAGAGTCAAAATTAGGAAGGCAGAAAGGGCTTTGTATCTGCCTACTGAAATTTAAAGGGCACAAGCAAACATTTTAAAGCGTGCACAATTCTAAAATGTGTTATATTTACATGCTGACAGCACATATAGTCCTCCAACAGCTAGAAACTGAGCTTGACATCTAATTATCAAGAATAATTATTTAAATATGAAGCTACTAGCTGGCATAAATTTTTAAGAACACGTAAGTCATACATCAGAAATTACAAAGCTGACTGAGAGTGAATTTGTATCTTATCCCATGTACCAAAATAGCTAAGGCTCTATCTCTGAGGACAATCCCTAGTCTATGCTGAAAGAACACCTCAAATGAGTAAAATCTCTATGTCATTGTATTCCTTTCTAAAGACTGTAAACTTCCTTAACTACTATTTTGGTTAGCAGAACCTTAACATTTTCATTACTGATTACTCTGTTGATCAAAACAAAGATTTGGCACCTCGATTGATCTAATTCCTGACCCATGTAGTCTGACCGTGAAATGTTATCCATGCTCACTATGATAACGTGGTACGCCTAAATGAAAATAAGCTTTGTTGAAATTTTTTTGCAAAATATATTACCTATGGGGATTGACTTTCATGCCCAGAACTGTAGTCAACAGGTAGAGTCCAATCTAAATATCCACCTGAAACAACACCTAAGGGAGTATTTTGCATCTGTAACTTCATTGCTTCTTCATTGCTTCTCATGATTCCTTTAGCTGCCTCACTGTATTTACCCTTAAAAGTTCAGCTGAGGCATTAGGTCCTTCACAAAGTTTTAGCCTACTCATTGTGGGCCATGGCACCTTGCATGGACCTCAGTCATAGGATTTATCACCATTCAGTAAAATTCAACAAGTATTGAATGAATGCAGATGAGGTACCATTCTGAGCATCTGGGAAACATCAGTGAACAAATCAAAGTTGCCTACCCTTGTGAGGAAAAATAGATGATAAATAAACTATAATACGTAAGTAAATTTTATAGTATGTTATAATGATAAGTGCTATGGAAAAAGAAAACATGGAGTGGGTTAAGGGGGCTGGGGTGGACAAGGGTACAGAGGAAGGTTCAGGTTATCGTATTAATTAGGGTGGCAAGGTAGGCTTCTGTGAGAACAGGAGATTTGAGCAAAGACTCAAAGGAAGTGAGGGAATTATCTCTGTAGATCCCAAAAGAGGAGGCTTCCAGGTAGTGGAAAGAATTAGAGCAAAGACCCTCAGGCAGCAATATGCTTGGTGAGTTTGAGAAAAAGCCTGGAGGCCAATGAGTCTGGAGCAAAATGCCCCAGAAGGGAGTAGGAGGGGAAGAGAGAAATGAAGCAGGGAGCATCAATCATGGGGGTTTGGGGGCCGTTACAAACACTGGCTTTTACTCTATGTGAAACGGTGAGCTATTGCTGGGTTTTGAGTAGTGGAGAGACATGATGTGACTTATTTTTGCAAGATTCATTCAGGCCATTATGTAGAGAATAAAACTGTAGTGGAGCCAAGACAGAAGCAGAAAAACCTATTAGGAGGTAATTATAAGTGAGAGAGGATGATGCCCCAGGCCAGAGAAGTAATGTAGAGAGGGGCAGATGAGAGCCAGTTTGGATTTAGCATCATGGTAAAATAGATGTGGGGTGTAACAAACAGAGGAGAGCCAAGGATGACTCCAGGGATTTTGTCCTGAGCAACTACTACAAAGAGGTGTCATGAACTAATGTGGGAAGACCATGCTTCCATGGAATTCACGAAAGAATATGAATTTGGTTGTTATCTGAAAATGTGCTGTTGACACTTTCTGGTAAGACGGAATAAGCACAAGAAGAGTGGGTGTCAGTGGTTTGAAAGAAAATCTGGGATTCAGCAGAGGGACACATTTTAGAAGTGCTCCATTTCAAATTCCCAGTACTTGATATCACAGATAACATTGTGAGGAAAAACACTGAAATTAATGTCTCTGAGTCTTAAAGTGATTCTGAAGAATTAGACTCTGAACATGAAAAAGTTCTAGAAATACCTCAAATAATTTGTTTACATTTACCTTTTCATGTATGACCTGAGAATAAAACATTATTTTAAAAATCCATAGATAGACCTAAATTTTCAAGAAATAGAAAATAATTTTGGTGATAAGAAATCACCATGTAATAGTTTAACGGGCAGTGTTTTTCTTAGTGACACAAAATATATCTTTTAATTGGATACAATGAAATATTATGATAAAAATAACTAATACTTACTAGCCACAATGAGCCAGCGACAGTGCTAAGTGCTATACATGGAAATTTTTATTTCACTCTCACAACAATCCTATGAAGTAGCTACCAATTTCCCCCCGTTTAAGAGAAAGCTCAAAATAGTGAAGAAAACTTACGTGTCTTCTGTATGTCCCATATGATCTCTGTGCTTTGCTGTTTTTTTCCTCTTGGAAAAAAAATTATCAGCCTCTTATTTAATAATTCCTCACCTTTAAGAATTTTAAGAAAGAAATCTTACGTGTCTTCTGTATGTCCCATATGATCTCTGTGCTTTGCTGTTTTTTTCCTCTTGGAAAAAAAATTATCAGCCTCTTATTTAATAATTCCTCACCTTTAAGAATTTTAAGAATGAAATCTTTAGCATGGGTCTCGCACACGTGCTCCATATGTTACCCCAAGCGTGGCTGCTCTCTCTGCTGCACATAGACCTCTAATTCCAGTCTTTTGTGTCCTGGGTTTTGTGTTTTGGGTTTTGTTTGGTTCCCTCTGCTCAGGTCAAAAAACAGGCATAGAAGGAGGTGCAGGGCTAAAGGGATGAGTAAAACTTTGTCCCTGGGCTTGAGGCACTTACAGTCTAACGGGTAAGACAATACATGAATGGGTGATTTACTTCTTTTCACGTGCCAGGTGCTCTGCCTCTGTGTGTGCAGCAAGCTCTGACAGTGAAGCTACAACTTAGGGCAAGTCCGAACAGAAAGAAAGAGAGGGTGTTTTCTCAACTCCTTCGGCTTCACGCTGTATTACGGGTAATTCCAATAAACATTCCTGGGCTGCAGTGAGCCACTCAGGGAGTGTTTTGATTATAGCTCTTTCATACCTTGTATCACGTAGGCCACAAGAGCATACGCTGTTCGTTTAACCTTGGACTAAAGATGACAGACTAGGTTATATAAAAGTCCTGAAAATGATTCAGTTCCGGCTTCCCAGAAAAAATACAAGAAACTCTGACACACAATTACAAAAGCATTCTACTGGTTGGGCTCAAAAACCACAGTTACAAAAACCATTTAGCAATGTACCATAGAATAGATGTTAGTTACATTTACAGAGTATTAGAAAATAATATATTAAACAATAACATTTGCAGATTCATTATATGAATCTACACAGGGTAATCGTACTGGAGGGTAGGGAGTGGGGGGAAAAGGGATGTAGTCCATCCTGGAAAAGGATCTGTCTAGTTAGGGAGACTCTGTGAACCTAGAATAAGAACCAGGGCTGGAAGCACAACAAATTCTAGTAAATTCAATTCCATTTCACTGATGTTTATAACCCTCATTCATAGTTTGAGAATACATGTACTAAGGGATCTCTTAAGAGGATCTCAGAACTGTGACAGTATCTGCTCAAACCAGTGGATTAGGATGAAACAAAGTTTTCCTTCCTGATCTACAAATGCAAGACCCTAATGATATAAAATCTGCTTGTGCAAGGAGGCATGAGCAAGTGCATCCTCTAAATTCAGTTGGCAAGAAGATATTTCCTGGGAAGAAGTAACACTGTAGTTAATGCAGTTTATAGAAACATATACCAAATCACTGTCATTTTTGACAGGTCCCTTAAAAAAAGTGTGTCAAATACTAAAATATAAGAATTTAGCTGACAGGACTAGATTCTTTGCTAAGAGCTGTCTACACAAAGAAGGGACACTGGCAATCATGACACTGAGATTTTTTAAGGGTTCTTATTCTCATCTGCAACCTTCGGATGTATACAGATGAAAAGATTTATTCTCTCCTTCCCCATCATCCTTACATATTCAAACAAGTAACTTCTTTCTAAATTCCTTGTAGAAGGAGGGGGGTAAAAGTCTAGCTGGGAGGAACTTTTTAAAATAGACAGTGTCCCTTCCCCCACTCCATCTTTGAATGCTACTGATGGAAATGTACTGTGTGTGAAAAAGACAGAAAACTTGAGAACCACTCATTAACTATGTGAACACACAAATCAGATACCCTGATGCAGTCTTAGGAGATACAGTAACTCCTACCTCACAAGCTAACCTCCGATAGCCTTTCACTATGCAGAGGCGGGATGCTTCTGAGAGTGTGGTTTGAACCCCTGTATCCTGCACCTGAGTCAGGAGCAGCAATTCCTGTTAGGGTATGAATCAGCTGTGTTGTTTTCCAGTGTCACCAAGACAACATACATGACTGAACCACAACTAACACAGAGATCAGAAAAGTTTTATCAAGGTGAACATCAGCATTAAGATTGATAGAATTAATGACCACTTCATTCTTTTTATCCTTGTATTGAAAGAAATGTTACTCTTCTGGAGAAGAAATGTGCTCTGGTACTTCTGAAGTACATCCTATGATAAATTGTATTTTACTACAGCACAGTAAGCATCAGTTTTTAAGCCCCAAAAGACATTTAGTGTGGATGTTTTCCTTGCTTTCTTTGAATAAGCATCAGGTAGCAAAGGCATAAAGCCTGAAGGGAAAGGATTTAAGAACCTAGTAAGACAGTTAAAAAGGCAAGAGAAACCCTATCTTTTTATGTTATTATTACTAATGCCTTAGATATTTGACTATTAACACTAGTATGAGAGTACTGCAGTCAAAAATGCAGAATTTGGATAGGACTGCAAAAAAGAAAGCTGTTATCCTTAGAAAGCCAAATGTCTCCACCTTCTCGGGGTTACTAATGCTGTTTCCCATGGCTTCTTGGAAAATACCACTGTTTTCTCTGGTTTCTTTCCAGGTGCTTTATTGAGAGAGTAAGATGAAGGAAGAGGAAAATATCATAAACAACTTTATTGTGGAAGGACAGCAAATGCTGACCTCAATATGCTTCTGTTCTTTCTACATAACATTCTCATATTTATAATTGTGGAGGAAGAAGGATGGTCAGAAAATGTGGCATTGGTCATTTGCAGATTGTTCTAACACAATAATTCTCAAATATATTCATCCTCAATCCTTACCTTTATACTCTAAATCAGCGCTTCTAAAACTATCTGTGGTGAAGGCCCAAATTTAAAAATTTCCAATCTACTGCAAACTTTTGTAAATTACAATAGAAATGAGTTACTAGAAAAGTAAATTTTAAAAAAACAAAATATACAAACATAAGCCCCCAAATTTTGTATGATTGATTTCAACAGACACAAAATACTCTGCCGAATTGCTATTAAAGTTTATAAATGCTTATTCTTAACTTCTATACTTACCTTGTGGCAGATGGGTAACAAACTATTCCCAACTACAGTCTGAAAAGAACCATCCTAATCACACACATATCCACAAACACAGGACACATATACATCACAGAAGCACACACAAACACATCAAAGTAAAGCTAAATTTCTATCCATTTAAAAAATAATTCAAATTTATATTAAATTATTATATTACATATTTCTTTAGATCTCACTTCATACAAAAAAAGCCGATGAGAAAACAGCAGTCTCCTACCCCAACTCTGTCTTCCAGTGCCTGCTCAGAGTGGCAGCTATCTAACAATCAAACTTGTCAGAAAAGCTGTTAATGCCAATCTCCCCTCCCCCCGTCTGACCTTCCTCCTGGGCTCTCTTCTTCTCACAGCTGCTGACCTGGGTATTCCCTCTGCCTCCTTCTATGCAGGGGTTCCCTTTGAGAAAGACTGTACTACTGTTTGAAATATTTGCAGCTCCTGCCTTGGGGTCGATTATATCAATATGTGCCCCATTGATGTCAGGCTTGGTTATGACTTGTGAGGTTCCATCTTATGGAAGGATTTTACATTTTTGCCTTGTTAAACTCAGAAGTGACCATGTGACTTGTTTGGCCAACGACATGGGACATTCCAAGGTGGAAGCTTAAGAGATCTATCATCTCTTTTCCCTCTGCCACAAGACTAGCAATTTCCCAGATAAAGGCTGCTCCATCAGGCTGGGTCTCATTATGAAGGTGACAAGGAGCAGAACTACACGATGGACACATTGGGTGAAAAGAAATAAACCTATGTTGTAAACCATGGAGAGTTTGGTATTGTTTGTTACTGCATCATAGCCCAAGCTGACAGATAATACTCTTGATTCCTAGATCTTCTTTTTTTGGTTTTACTACCTCATTTTGGTAATGCATATCTTCTAGTAGTTTCCTGAGAAAGTGTTCATGACAAGAAAGATCTAATATGTCTGAAAATAATAGAATACTGAATTTGAAATAATTTTCCCACAGAATCACAAAGCATTAAGACATTGTCTTCTAGTTTCCAATGATGCTGTTGAGAAGACCACTGTTGTTTTTATTTCTAGTCCTTTGTACGTACCTTCATCCCCTGCCAGAGGCTTTTAATGGGTTGTGGTCGTGTGCTCCGATATGGGCCTTTTTCAAGAGATTTGAATATCTTTTTCAATCTTAATTCTCATGTTTTTCAAATCCAGGAAAGAATCTTCAATATTTATTCCCTTTAAGATCATCTTTTAAATAAGAATTTAGTTGTATCAAAGTTATACATGCTCAAAGTTTGCAGAGTCAAAGCTCTCTCAATGAATTTTACCCTTCCCCAGAGATAACCACTGTGAATTTTTTTAGCTAATTCTTTGGAATTGACCTCCACGTCTCTACACACGTTTTAATTGTGGTAACTCGGTATTTCTGTTGTAGGCATTACTTACTGATTTTCATTATGGAAATGAGGATTTATTCTCCTTCTCTGCAAGCCCACCACATACATGCTCCTTTCACTATATACCATAACTTTAATTAGATTAATAATGAGTATTTACGTTATTGGGACCTTGTATTCTAGTTAGATTTGAGCCATGTGATAACCGTGATTACTTTTCCTCTCCTGCCAAATATTTTGTTTTCCTTGGAGTGAATAATTGTATTGTTCTCTTCGTTTACTTAGTTTCCTAAGCACATATCACCAATTCAAAATTCTCTATTACTTGTTTAAATCTCATCTCAATACATTCACACATATCAGACTTTCTGTTTGGTGGTTAGTTGGTTTCTCTCTTTCGTGCAGAACAATTTCCTTAAATTCACAGGAGTAACCCCAAATGGAGGTCCTTTCTCCGCATTTCTCAAGATAGAAGGATTGAATATACTTTAGTTAGCAGTTTGTTTGCTGGATTTATAACTTTTAAATATTTGGACAAATGTTCTGTAGGCCTCTCTTTGTACTCTTTTCCCAGGCTCTGCAAATGGGATAAAGCAGGCATGGCCTCTAATTCCTGAACGCTTCTGGATTTCTGTCAGGCAAATTGGCTTCCTTCTCACCGGTATCTCTTCTGCAGGCACTTAGGTATCAGCTTCTCCCACTCTGCCAAGTCAGCTACCCTTCCTCCATCCATCCTGTCTTCTAAGCACGTGCTGAATTCTCTCAACTGCTATTGTCTGCTTTTCTGTTCTTTTTGTCCTTGAGGGCTTGTATAAGTATCTTATTGCTACTGTAACAAATTGCCACAAACCTACTGTCTTAAAAAAACACAAATTTATTATCTTATAGTTCTGGAGATCTGAAGTCCAAAATCAGTCTCAGTGGGCTAAAATCAAGGTGTTGGCCAGGCTGCATTCCTCGAGGAAACTCTAAGGGAGAATCTGTTTCTTGGTCTTTTCTAGTTCCTACAAGCTATCTGCATTTCTTGGCTAGTGATCCCATCCTCTATCATCAAAGCCAGCAGCTGAGCATCTTCCAGTTCCTCTCTCTCTCTCTCTCTCTCTGACTCTAACTCTCCTGTCTCCCTCTTTCCTTTATAAGCAGCTTTGTGATTACATTGGGCCCACTCACATAATCCAGGATAGTCTTCGCAGCTCAAAATCCTTAACTTAATTACGCCTGCAAAGTCCTTTTTTTCAAGTAAGATAACACATTCATAGGTTCCAGGAATTAAGACGTGAGTATTTATGAGAGGACCATTATTCTATCTATCATAAGGGTTTATACTTTTCTTCCTCCTTTACTGTAGGGTGCCAGGAATAAGCAAAGCAAAAAGTATGTGTTCAATCACCTTGTTTGATCAGGAGCCCAAGTAGTATATGTCCTGTTTACAATTCCTGGGATTCTTCTCATATCTTTTTCTCAAATAGATAATAATAATAATAGTATAGGAATAATAATAGAAATAACCAAATATCACTAAAGCCCTTAATCCATACATGAGATTAGGACAGGCCCCAGAAATGTTTTCATAAACCCTGAGTGCCACTGTTTGGGAGAGAATTTGGCAGAGTGGAAATGGGAAGAAAATAAGTAAAATTGGAAAACAGAACAAAGGAGTGGGGAAAAATTTTTTGAAGGAGGTGCTTATAAGATTATGAAATATGCTTGTCGCTCAGTAATATGGGTGCTAACCAAAGACTAGTAGACAAGAATCAGAGATAGGAACAGAAAGGCAACACCACATATGAAAAAAAGAAAGTTAAATTTAGAATTGGAAGTTCTAAATTCAAACCCCAATTCTCAAACTTACAGTCTGATCTTGCACAAGTCAATCAGGTATCTTGGTTGTATAGCTGAAGAAGCTGAAACCCAAAGAAATTATCTTAACTTTAATTAGCAGACATATATGAAAGACCTCAGAGAGACATCTGCTACATTGCAGTTGAATGTTAGTTGAATCTGAAGCAGAAAGAGCCACTAATTGAAAACTAGCATTATGGCATAAGAAATGATAACATAAAAACCCAACAGCTGGAAGGCAGACTGAAAGAAAATTATCTTTCGCACTTCTAAAAAGATGGACTAGTCTGGCCATAAGAAAATTCACCTTAATGCATGGGTATGAATGCAGATATTCTATGGAAATATCACTTTTATTCATTAAAAAAACCATTTTATTGAACTCCTCCAATGTGCCAAACGCCACGCTAGGTATTAAGGATATAGCAGTGAATAAGGCAGATGCAATCTCTGCCCTCACCGAAGTTACAATCTAGCAGGGAACTAGAAAATTAAACAAATAATGACAAGTAGTGTGATAGGTTTTTTTTTTTAAATTTTTTTCCTCCAGATTTATTTGTTACTTTTTTTTTTTTTTTTTTGGCCATGCCATGTGGCATGCAGGATCTTAGTTCCCTGACCAGGTATCGAACCCTTGCCCCCTACATTGGGAGCACGGAGTCCTAACCACTGGACCGCCAGGGAAGTGCCAACATTTTTATTTTTTTAATTTATTTTTTTGGCTGCGCTGCACAGCATGTGGGATCTTAGTTCCCTGACCAGGCATTGAACCCTTGCCCCATGCAGTGGAAGCACGGAGTCTTAACCACTGGACTGCCAGGGAAGTCCCAAGTGTGATGGGTGCTTTGACAGAAACAAAAACATGGAATTCAGGCACCTAAATCAGACTAGAGTGTTGGTTTGGGGTAGGGAGTTAGGTAGGGTACTCAGAGTTCATGACACGCCCTTCAGAGCTCAGCTAAAGACTAGGAATTAGTGAAGCAAAAATGAAAGGGGGTGGTTAGGCAGAGGGTTTCAAGGAGCCTACTTCTTCGCCTAGGAAGAGTAACAAGGTATCGTGGAAGCTTTTTAGCCTAATTCTTGTGTCATGCATGAAAATGGTGATAGAACTGATATGAGAAGAAAGTGCTTGGGTTACAATGATGCTTTCAGAATGACAGACTCACATCGATGGAATTATAATTTGCTTTCTTCTCAAAGCAAATTCCCTCTCCCTCTTTTCATTCTACAACCAGGCAGTGGAGCACACTGGCTAAGAGCGCAGGCTCTGGAGACAGGCTGCCTGTCTGGGTTCACATTCTGACTCTGCCACTTGCTAGCTCTAAGACCTTGGAGACGTTTATTTCATCACCCCTCCATGCTTCAGCTTACTCATCTATAAAATGTTCCTAATATTAATATTTTCCTCATTGAGTTATTATGGGGATTAAGTTAGTTAATAAATCAAGAGTGTTTAAAACAGTGCCTGGCACAAAGAACTCAATAAATCTTCACTTGTTGCTGCTACCAGTTTTATTTGCCAACCACTGGCCTTTTGTAATTTCCAGGAGGATAAGAGGCCATCTGACTTTGTTTACATGGCACTGCTTTCAGTCACAAGGAAGAAAGAATGCAGCAGTACTAGTAGCTAACCACCTGGTCCTCAGAATAGAAATAAGAAGCAACCAGAATCTTCCTGATCAGTTCTGACTCTGAGACATGGGAAGATCAGAAAGCTTCAAAGAGGTCTTCATCTCTTTCAAGTTGTATGGAACTGAGACAGAGATGGCAGAGAGCGTGGTCATGACGAAATCAGGCCCCACAAGAAGGCAAAACTTTGGTGGGCCCACCATGATTCAGGCTGCAATACAGAAACAATATTTATAGATGCATACAGAGATGATCAAACTGAGAGAGACCTGTTTACACAAACCAATGCCAGGAGATTAAGTCCAGAATTTCAACTTCATTCACGCAACAAACATTTGAGTGCCAGCTAGGTACAAGACACTGTTCTAGGTGTTAAGAATATAGCAGTGAAAAAAGAGACAAAAGTACCTGCAAACACAATAAATGAGCTAAGTATATAACATACCAGAAAGTGACAGGTGCTATGGAGAAAAATTAAGTAGCAAAAGGAGATAGGGAGAGCAAAAGAGCAAAGAGAGAGGTGGGGTGCAGGGTGAACAATTTTCATCAGGGTAGTAAGGGAAGGCCTCACAGAAATGGGGACGTTTGAGCAAAGACCTGAGGAGATGAGGAGGACATGGAAACATCTGGAAAGAGCATCCCGAGCAGAGAGAACAGCAAATGCAAAGTCCCTGAGGTGAATGGGTCCAAAGTGTTTGAGGAACAGCAAGATGGTCAACAGGCCTCTGAACAGAGAAAGGTAGGGGAGGAAGAGCAGAAAGTAAAATCAGAGAGGAAATGGGCTCTTGTAGGCCTAACTGTAAGAATCACAGCTTTTTCTGAGTGAGATGGGGAGCTACTGGATAGTTTTGAACAGAATCATGGTGTGGTCAGCTTTAAAGTTTAAAAGGATCACTCTGGTTGCTGGGCTGAGAAAAGAATGAAGGTTAAGGGTGGCTGATGTAGCATCCTAACCAAAGGTAACAGTGGCTTGGACCAAGGTGGTATCAGTGGAGATGGGAAGAGCGGTCACATATTTTGAAGAGATAGCAACAGGATTTGATGACGGACTGGATGTGGGTTGTAAAAGAGCTGCTGAGTCACCCTCAGCAATGGGAATGATGGAGGTGCCATTAACTGAGATAGAGAAGGTTGTAGGCAGAGGTTTTTGAGGGGAGGAGAGATCAGGAGTTTGGTTTTGGGTTTAATAAAATGGAGAGGTCTATTAAATACCCAAGTAGAGATGCGGAGTTTCCTGGATATACAAGGCTGAATCTGAGACTAGGGAGTTGTGAGCATATTTATCATGTCCAATGCTGTAAGACTGAATGAGACACTGAGGGAGAAAGTATAGTAACAGAAGAGGTCCAAGGACAGAGACCTGGGACACTCCAATATTGAGAGGTCAGTGAGCAAAGGAGATTGAGAACAATGACCAGCAGTGCACGATGAAAATCAGGAGAGTGAAGTGCCCTGTAACACTGAAGAAACAAGAGTAACAAGTGAAGAAAGTGTTACAGGGAGGAGGCTGTGATCAACTGTGTCAAGTGCTGCTAAGTGAGACCACTGAGAACAGGCCATTCGATTTAGAAATGTGGAGAGCAGTTTTGGTGGAATGCTGAGGGCAAGAGCTAGCTGGAGTGGATTTAACAGAAAATGAGAGAAAAGGAATTGGGACAGTAAATATATAACTCTTTCAGAGATACTGTAAAGAGAGCAAAAAAAAAAAAGGGACAGTAGCTAGAGGAGAAAGTAGAAATGGAGAGTTTTGTTGTTGCTGTGTTGAAGATTAATTTTAAGAAGCAACATATTAATTTACATACGGAACTATAACTGGTAAACAGAACAGAAATAGATGTAACAGGTCAGTGCTTTCTCCTCTCTGTTGGAAAACTATTTGGAAAGTACAATTACAGTCACAGGATTACTTCAGGCGTGCTGACAACAGCTCCACCTTGCGCTCTTTCCAATTATGAAGACTCTCAAGCATCCATCTACACTGCAGGGGAAGAACTGCTAAGTAGATCAGATGTTTGAATCACCTGGAAAGGGTACCGCTCACTTGACCAGTGCTGGAAAAACTCTAACCCATTCATTCTTTCTTTCATTCAAGAAACATTACTGAGCACCTATTATATGTCAGTTACTAGGGATGCAAGTTCGACAAAACACAACTTTGCCTTTAGAGAGCTCATGGTTCAATAAAGGATGCAGACAAACAAATGAATAGTTCCCATGTAACGTTAAAAGAGGTATGAGTACATATAAGGGACAAAAGTTGAATTAAATAGTTAACTGTTTAGTATGGGGACATTTGGGTCATTCCTTTTTTTTTTTTTTTTTTGCTCTTATAGATAGAGGGGTGTTTGGGATTTCAATTGTTCCTAGGAATTCTTATTGATAACTGTTACATCAAGATTATAGGAAATCTTACCAAATAAGAAGGAAAACTATTATATTCCTGCTCATTACAAAAGCAACCAAGAAAATAAATCTGAACAGTATGAACCACCTGAACACAGGCAAGTTGGGAATTCATTCAACAAACATATATTGAGCACCTATTATATGTCAGGGCATGGTTCATACTCAAGTGTTTGAGATACATCAGTGAACAAAACAAAGATAATGCTTTTTAGAACGTGTATTTTAGCAGGGGAGCCAGTCAACAATAAACATAAATAGTAGTAAAACAGGGCTTCCCTGGTGGCTCAGTGGTTAAGAATCCGCCTACCAATGCAGGGGACACGGGTTCGAGCCCTGGTCCAGGAAGATCCCACGTGCCGTGGAGCAACTAAGCCTATGAGCCACAACTACTGAGCCTGCACTCTAGAGCCCGTGAGCCACAAATACTGAGCCCACGCACCACAACTACTGAAGCCCATGTGCCTAGAGCCCATGCTCCACAACAAGAGAAGCCACTGCAATGAGAAGCCCACGCACCACACGAAGAGCAGCCCCCGCTTGCCGCAGCTAGAGAAAGCCCGCGCGCAGCAACGAAGACCCATTGTAGCCAAAAAATAAATAATTTATTTTTTAAAAAAAACAAAAGTAGTAAAACAGACAGTATATTTGAAGGTAATAAGTGCCATAGGAAAAAATAGGGGTGATTGAGGTGGGTGTCAAATTGTAATCTTAAATACTATTGTCAAGGCCTCAGTGAGAAAGTGACATTTCAGCAAAGACCTGAAGGAGGTGAGGGAGTTAGCTCTCTTGATATTTGGAAGAAGAGCATTTTAAGCACTGAAACAGCCCCCAGGTGCTAAGGCAGAAGAGTGACTGGTGTACGGCAATGGAAGAAGTAGGGGAAGTTCTTAAGAAGCAATTGCAGTAATCTAGGTAAGAGATGAAAGTATTATAGATCCAGCTCACTTGCAGTGGAGGTGGGAAGTAGTCAGTTTTTGGATATATTTTGAAGGTACAGCCAATAAAATTTCCTACGGGAATTGATGTGGGATGTGAGAGAAAGGAAGGTATTAAGAATCATTCCAAGACTTCTAACCTCGGCAATTAAGGTGGGAAAGACTGCGGGCGCAGATGTGAGGGGGAAAATCAGTTCAGTTTCGGACATACTGAGTTTGAGATGTCTATTAGACACCTCTGTATCACCCAGGATCCTCTTGGCCTCCTTGCCTGTAGGGCCTTCTACCACTTATTTTGTCTTCATTGCCATGGCCAACCAACCTCGGGCAGTAACCACCCAATAGTGTTTTGCCTCATGCTCAGGCCACACCTCTCACACAAGGGTCTGTTTGGTGCCCACATGAAACGGAAGTATGTGTATGTTGCAGAGGAGGGTGGTGTTAGCATGCCCTGACTGAATCTTAACCTCCTGTCCTGACTCACTACTTTTCCCTACCTTCATTTCCCCAAGATTGTACTCCCTAATAAGATAAGAGCACAGAAGACTTTGCCTCAGATTCTGCTTTCTGGGAGAACCAAGGCCAAGACAACATCCAAGTGGAGGTGTGAGTAGGCAGTTGTTTCAATGAGTCTGAAGTTTGGCAGAGTGATTTGGGAAGATATAATTTTGAGGGTTGTCAGCATGGGCATTGTATTTACAATCATGATGCTAGATGAGGGCACAAAGGAGTGAACAAAAAAGAGAAATGTCAGAAAGAGGAGAAGTTGAAGATTTTATTCTAGTACCTTTGAGAGCAGAAACAATGTTTTATTTACCGCGATAGCCCCAGTTTTGTAGTACATAGCACAAAGTAGGTGCTCAACAGGTATTTTTAGAATAAACAAAATAGGTCACCATGGCCTTGGGGTTAGGTAGAAAAACAAATTAAGTCCTGAGAGGTGATGAACTAGAATAGGCAGTGTTCATGGAACTTGAGTTCACAGTGAGGGTGAAAATTAGGTTCAACAGCGGAAGAGAGAAAAATAACAGGAAAAGGAAGCCGTGGTTAGAAAAAAGCTCTCAGCTACCACTTTCTCCTTGAAGCCTTTTATAATCATCTCTTGAGACCTTCCCCCTTTGCCATCTTATCTATCTTATACTATGTCAACTTATATCCATGTGTTCTTCCCTACTTTCATCTCCCCAATATTGACCCTGTTTTCCAATTGAAAAATTGAGTCAAAAATGGGAGTAGCTTTCAAGTCCCAGAGATAAAAACGGATGCTAAAGTTTGACATTTCTAGTTCATTTCTATGGTTTATGGAGATGCCAGAGCAAATACATGAAATTGGGAGACTACATTTCAAATCTGAAGTATATCCAAAGTGTTTAGTAAAATAACTTGCACTTGAATGACTGGATGATTGAATGAGTGAATAAACAAAGTTAGGTGAAAACAGAGGCCAGGAGAGCAAAAGTCAAGGAGAAGGTATGATTTAATAACTGTTTGAGGCCCACTGGTCTGAGAGTAGGGCACAAGTGAATAGGAGAAGTGGGCCTGCAGTCCCACTAGCACCTAGGAAGCACCTAGGAAGTCAGCAAAGTAACTAAGGCATAAAGAGGTAGGCCCTAAATGAAGATCAGTGTGAACAGAAAGAATATAAGGAAATTTTTAAATTAAAAATTACCATATTTGGTGAGTGATAAGTATTGGTTATGAGCAAATAATTCTAATATTTTGATATCATGTATAGGGCCAGGGTAAGAAGAGCAGGAAGATGATAAGCTCAATTTTGCAAATGTATTTGACACAAGGGTGAGATATACAAATAAAGCTAGTAATAGGCAACATTTCGACACTTACTTATTACATGTCATTGTGCCAAGTACACTTTCCATGAATGATCTCATTTAATTACCATAGTAACACTATGATGTAGGTGCTATTATCATCTTCTCATTTCACAGATGGGAAAACTGAGGCGGAAGAATGAAAAATACGCCCAAAGTCACACAGCTAGTAAGTGGCTGAACCAGGATTTGAACCCCAAAATATTAAGGAATTTTTCCCAGGACCATAGAGATATTATTTGTTCAGTATTTACTGAGCACCACTACATTCTAGACATTGTGCTGGGGATGGGAGGAGAGAAATTCTGGTGGTGAACAAGACAGACATGGTCCGTCCCTACCTGCACAGACCTTACATGGACATTAAACAAATAATTACAAGTATGATGAATCAGAAAAGAAAAGTGTTAAGTTACAATTAGGCAGGAGGAGTGGGTAACAGAAAAGAATTTCAGGGGAAGGGAATAGCATGTATAAATTCCTTGCGGTGAGAGTTTACAGTAGGGAACAAGAGAAAAGAGCCTGGGAAAAATAAAAAGACTAACATGGCTGGAGTGCAGAGAGCTAGAGGGACTGCTGGGGAGGCTGGGAAGAAGATGAGCCCAGATAATGGAGGGCCTGGCCTTAATAACAAGGACTTAGATTGTGTTCAGTAAGCAAAGGGAAGGACTGAAGGAATTCAAGCAGGGTAGTGACTTGATCAGATTTGTATTTGTTAAAATTTGCTCTGGCTGCAGTATGGCAAATGGATTGGAATGAGCCAAGAGCAGTTTTGTAGGACCTCAATGGTAGTTAGTGCAGAACTTCAAGCAAGAGATGAAGGTAGCTTAGACTAGAGTGGGATGAGAAGCCACAAATCCTATATTTTTAAGGCAGGTCTAGGTGATTCTGATGTGTGTCGGAGGTGTCTTAGGTTTCTGAACTGAGTAGATGGACAGGCTGTACTTTACTGATCCGAGGTCTATGGGAAGAGGCTTTTGGAGGGAACAGGTTGAGTTTGACATCAAGTCATCCAGATGAAAGTGTAGCACAGGCAGTAAGAAATATGCATCTAGAGTTCAAGAGCAAGATCTAGGCTTGAGTTTTGAGCTGGACAGTCTTTGGCAGAGGGTATTTGAAGCTACCGGAAGGGGATGAGACCACCTAGGAAAATGCACATGGTGGGACTCGAGAAGAGGATGAAGCTCTCAACAGGATTCCAATATTTAACAGCTGGCTAAATGAGGAGAAGCTGGTTGTTGAAGAACCACCAGAGAGGTAAAAGGAAAACAAGAGCAGAGGGCAGAGAATATTTGGATGAGGGTGTGGGCAATGGTGTAAAATGCCAGAACGAGGTCTTGTAAATGAGGCCTGAAGCTTGTCTGTGACAATTCAGAGCTGCTTCGGGTGTGTGGTAAGAACAGAAGCTAGACTAGAGAGGGCTGAGGACTGAGACATGAACGTCCACGGGGTAAGAGACAATCGCGGTTGGAGAGGAATTTAAAGAGACAAATCTTTTCAAAAAATGAGAAACTTCACGATGTTCAAATACTGGACAGAAACGCCGGTAGAGAAGGAAAGGTTGAAAATAACGGAAGCAAAGGGGGACATTCTTCAGCCCAAAGAGAAAGGACGAGGGGATCTACAGTACCAGGCTAGGGAACTCTTTCTTTTTCAACAGTAAGCCAATATGGGACGGAGCTCAGATTTAGACCCTCTCAGCTTCCTAAAACATGTTTGCTTTAAGGGACGGAAAGTGAATTACAATAGACATAAAAGCCCGGGAGAGGACTGCCGAGTTCAATAAAAAGGATAATGGTAAAGTCGGTATCGTGTCTCGGGTGACCTCTGAAAGGGCAGGTTCAGTAGCTTCGAGGCAACGGAAATCACACTGCGGGTTCAGAGGCGGAGTGGGTGGTGAAGAAAAGGGTGCAGCGGCTGCAACCCTGTGCTGTAGAAAACGGGCTGTGAAAAGAAACCGACACAGGATGGTGCAAAAAAAAAAAAAAAGGCGGGCAGGTGGAAGAGGAAGGTAAGACACTTCGAAAGTGTAGAAGAGCAACCTCGGTCAGGGCAGGTCACGGCTCGGAGGCCGAAGATGTGCCCCCCAGGCCTGGCCGTCCTCGCTGTTGGACTGAACCCCGCCAAGGTGACCGGAGTCCCAGAGCCTCCGTCCCCCGAAATAGAACGGCCCCGCCGGCGGGCGCCAGGTTTCTCAGCGGATTCTCGAAGCAGAGCCGCCCGGCCCGCCCAGAGGGGCGGGAAACCCTCCCCACCGGGGCCAACGACGCCCCCGGGCCGCGCCGGCGCAGCGCCGCGGCCTACCGTCCCAGCGTCCAGCCCAGGCCCCAGGCCTCGGGGGCGACCGCAGAGCCGCTGCAGGCCTTCCTCCCCGGCTCGCAGGACTCTCGCACTCAGCCGCGGCCCCGACCCAGTGGCGCGTCTCCCTCGTCCCGGCAGCGTTTGAAAGTTCCCGGGGCTGGCGGCGCTCGGAGACCCAGACCCGGCACGCCGCAGCCGCCCTAGAGCCCGCCGCTTACCGCCGCAAGGGCAGCCCGCGCGGGGGTTTCCATCCAGCCGTCGACACCCCTCGGGAATTCCCCACCCCGCCACACACAAACCCTAACTCTTCCTGCAAATTTCCGCCGCGGGTTTTATCCGTCGATAATTGGCTGGGGGGGGGGGGGGGGGAGGGCGGACTTGGATCACTCCTCCCCACCCCTGGCCCCAGACCACCTCCGCCTTCCCTCTCCCCGCGGAAGCCCTCCGCCGTGCCCGAAGGAACTCGAAGGTCTTCGGCAAGTTCCGCCTCCAGCGCTGAGGGCGGGGCCGCTCTAGCTCCTCCGGGCCGAGCTCGGCTGTTTCCGTGCGCGGCCGCTGCGCACTCGGCACTGGGCGGCGCTGGCTGGCTCCCTGGCTGCGAGTCCTCAGTCGGCGGCGGCTGCTGCTGCCTGTGGCCCGGGCGGCTGGGAGAAGCGGAGTGTTGGTGAGTGACGCGGCGGAGGTGTAGTTTGACGCGGTGTGTTACGTGGGGGAGAGAATAAAACTCCAGCGAGATCCGGGCCGCGAACGAAAGCAGTGACGGAGGAGCTTGTACCACCGGTAAGAGGAGCAGGAGGAGGAGGCAGGAGCCGGAGAGAGCCGGGGGGACGGAGGGGGGACGGGGAGGCGCCGGACACCAGCGCTCGGGGCCTTCCCCTCGCAGGAGGGGCCGTGGTAAAGATGGAGCCTCCGCCCGAACCCCACACCATCGCCGCCGCTCGCAGCGAACAAAGAATAATGGCGGCGGACTGGAGCCAGCGGCGGCCGGGGCGGCAGCGACTCTGCCTGCAGCCAGCGGCGGCGCTCATGGCGGGGGGCGGCGGGCGGGGTGGGAGCCGGCGGCCGGGGGTGTGTGCGGGCGGCCGGCCGCGGCGAGCTGGCGCCCGCGTTCCCGCCGCCGCCGCCGCCGCCGCCGCCGGGCCGGGCCGGGCCGGGCCGGGCGCGGAGCCGGGAGCCTAGAGCCCGAAGCCGCCCCGGGAGAGGCCGCCCGCCGGCCTGGCCCGGCCGGGCGCTGCCCCCCACGCCGCCCGCCCGGCCCCCGCCGCCCGCCTCGCCCCCGACCCGGCCCGCCGTCCGCCCGGGCAGCGCCACCGGGGTGCCCGCGGGGGGTGGAGGAGGAAGAAGGCGACATTTGAGGGCAGAGGAGGTGAAGGTGCCTGCCTTCCCGGTAGCCTCCGTGTCTGCATGCCCGCTTCGCGAGGGGAAGCGCTGCTCCGGCTGACCTACTCTCCTCTCCACTCTCTGTGCAATAAAGTTCGAAACCCAGTGTTTCTTCTCGTACTGTATTTTATTCACGCCCTTTTCCTCTGCTCCCACCCCATTGGAAAGATGTTTTCTGTGTTTTTCTGCCTACATGAAGGAATGAGAACTCGCGCTTTTTAAAATAATTTTTGACTTTTTCCTTCACTCTCTTTTTTTTTTAATCAGTAGTCATGGAAATGCATTCTTTTGGGGAGGAAGGGGGTGCTAAGAAAAACATTGGTAGTAACTTAAAAAACTGTTGGGATCTTGTAAAAGGGAAGCTGATGTTTGAAAACAGTTTCGGTTTTAACCCTTTTCAATAAGGGAATAATCACTTGAGAGATTCTGAAACACTTTGTTGAAACGCATATTAGCCGATGTACTTTTGTTTTATATCACGTTTTTGGGGGGGGGGGGTGGAGCCGTGGTGTTGGGTCTTCCGGATCTCCCCTCGCACCCCCTACCATGTTTCGCACATCTTTCTTTCTAAACGTAAACAAGAGATTGGTTAATACTAATTCTAAAAACAGGCATTTAAAAGTTTCCATTATTAGTCTAGCATGCGGTAGGTAACCCCAGCCCCAGACCGACAATAATTTAAGCCGCAAGGTTTATTTTTTCTTTCCCTGTTGGGGAAAAGGGACAGCAGAAAAGTCATTGACACATCAAAGATTAAAAGACAATTTTTAAAGGACCTGGGATATGACCTATTTGTCTTGCCTTCTTCAGAAGTTAGAATTTCATGCTAGCCTTAGCTTACAACAGTTTTGCCTTCTAAAGGTTTAGTTAGTATAAAAGATACTTTTGGTTGCCAGCTACTGAAATCTTTTACACTCATTTCCTGATTTAAAAATAAAGCCAAAATGGTTATTTTAAGTGATGCAAAAGATGAACAGGTTATTTGTTTTTAAAATACTTACCTGTCTCAGGGTGTGATAGAAACAAGGTTTCTTGTTAGGAATAAATATTGTTAGTAGAAGCACTGTCTTCTGATTTTCTGTTTGCAAGTCACTTTTCCAAAACCTACTTTGCTGTATTGCAAGTCTTTAAAAAACCACCTTAGCAATTTGTCATTGCCAAGAAACCTAATTAAGAAGATGTAATAAAGAGTTTTTCCGTAAGAATTGGGAAGATGGTTTTATTTCCATTGGGAAGATGGTTTTATTTCCAAACACTGAGGAAATTATGGTCTTGATGATGCTATAGATTACTGGTTTTCCTTAAGGATTTTCTGCAAACCAGCATAAGTTGAGTAGAATTTTTTTGCCTTACAGACTATATGACAATGACTCTTCCTTTGTTGAATTAGGAAAAAAAAAAAGTTTTCTGACAGGTTTTTTCTTCAGTCTTATCCAAAAGATTTCTTTTTAATTTTTATTTATAAATTCATAATCTAATTCTTTTAGTAATCTCAGGTGAAACTTTTTAAACTTCTATTCATTAATATTTGAATATTCATTTAGAGCTTGTTACTAAATTATACTTCTGCTCCCTCCCAGGGATCAGCAAAAATTACAGCTAAATCTGTTTGAACCTTTTTTTTAATGGACATGTATTCAGAAAGCCAATGAGTCTTTCACACAAATTGACTGAAAAATATTAAAAGGACACTTCTTACGGAATTTAAAACTTCAGTGTTACTCCTTTTGAATGATTTTCTTTTCCACATAAGAGCCTAAGGAAACTTAGAAACCTGATTCATAAAATGGCACCTTCTTTTTTCTGCTTTCCGAAATTCATTTTCATGATTAGATCTGATTAATAGACTTTTTGTTTCTTCATAGAGAAGTAGCTTTATTTTGTTTTTCATTCTAAGACATTGGGTTTTGTTTTGGGGGGTATAATATGGTTACAGTAAAACCAAGTATGTATCTCCAACTTCACCTCATTTTAAAAATCTTTTTCCTTTTTTTACACAGTAGAAAAAAAAATTTACTTGTAACCTAATGCTTAACAATGTATCACTGAAATTTATAATTTCATTTCAGTATCTTATCAGGAATGGTTATGTAGACTTGTTTATAGCCAGCCTGTGACATAATCTTGTAAGCATATCTTTCTTCATGTTACAGTGTCACCTCCAGTGATGGCTTCTTTATTGAATAGTTAGAGCTCAAATCTGAATTTAAGGATATAGGGAATGGAAAAAATGAAAAGATTGTTTTTTTTCTTACTCATGTATGAACTCATCTCTACATTATCACTTGAGAAACAATTTGTGGTACTTCAAATATTTAGCATTTACTGTGACAGAGGATGTAGTTAATGGAAAGAGCATGGGGTTTGGGAATCACATGCCAGTTTGAATCCTCCTGTTGCCACTACTGTCATGTGCCTACCCTCAAGGAATTTTGTGACCTACAAGAAGTTTCTTGATCTTTCTCAGCCTTAGTTTCCTTATCTGATAAAATTAGAATAATACCAGGTACTTTATAGCATTGTGAGATAATTATAAAGTACTTCCTTAAGGATTCAATTAATGACAGCTATTTATTTTTAAGGTTTATTTTAACTTCCTAGCTTGGAACCTTGGGCAGGTTTCTTCTCTATACCTCAATTTCCTTGGTCATAAGTGTACAATATCTAGCTCATACAAATGTGGGAATTAAATAAGTTAATGCATATTAAACATGAGGCATGTCACAAGTGCTCAACAAGTGTTTCCTATTATGTTTAAAATTACTCATCATTATTATTGTTACTGTGTTTTAATACACTGGGCCAGAAGCTGCAGCGAATCCAAAGATGAATTACATTGTCATATCTCTACCCTCAAGGAACTTTTGGGGACATGATGACTAATAATGCAGAGTATATGTCATCAGAAAGCAGTCAAAGGAAAAAGAGATCACACTTGATGAAGATGGAAGAAAGGAGGATTATATTTTGTATTTCCAATTTTATTTTTTTAATAAGTAATTCATTCAGATAGTCCGTAATTCAAAACACATAGGATGTAATACAGCAGGGAGTCATGTGTTTTGCCCCCACCCTCCAGTCACCCACGTGTCACCAATTTCTTGTTTGTCCTTTCAGAGGTGTTCTGTCCATACACAAGCAAATATGTATGTACTCTCCTCCCCGCACATCCCTTTTATACAAATGGTAGTATACTATGTACACTCCTATATCTTGCTATTTTCACTTAACATGGTTTAGCAGTTGGTTTGTGTCAGGACATAAAGAGCTTCATTCTTTTAATTATGAGGCACCTCATCATCTGGATATACCTGTGTTTGTTAACCGGTTGGTGAGCTGATTTTATTTTTAGCTCTTTTGTGACCTTTTAAAGTAAGGAATGCTGTCATTATGCCTTTATTTCTTTAAATGAAAGATTTCGTTTGAATGAGAGATGCCAGTTTGTGATAGGAAATTATTTGAACTGCCTCAATTACCTTTTTAGTTTCAGGGGTTTTTTTTAAGTTTTATTAAAATGATCGAGATGTACATGAAGAGGAAAGCAAGCTGTAGAAGATTTAAGTCTCAAAGTGAATTTAATCTGAATTTAACTCTTTTGTTGTGGTTCTTATAGCCCTGAACAAACTACTTCCTTATGTTATTTCAACCAAAAAAAGTCTATAGTTTTCTCTCTGAATGAGAAAGAACATCTCATGTAGTCCAGACCTTTTTTTAAACAGACTATTCTCATGGAATATTATTACTCAGTAATCCTGATTAGTGTACTAGCTTTCTCCCTGAGTTAATTTTTTATATACTCATTAACTTATTTTTTGATGATTTGCTAATATTTCTTATTGTCATTAATCAGTGAGTTTTATATTTGATATCTAAATGAATGGTGAGTTTCTTCTATATGATTGTCTACTGCGACTTTACTGCTGAGATGAATTTTTTTTTTCTCTTTTTTACTGTGAAAGTCCTTGGTCAACCAGTTGACCCAAGTAATACTCATTTCAACTAGAACACAAAACAAGTTTCAGTACCTGTCTTTCTTTTTTGGACCTTCTAAGCAGCATTTAACTATAGTTCATTTTAATTATACATGCTGTTAGTGTATTTATCTTTAAAATACACATGCTGTAAGTTTTTTAAGTTGATTAAACTTAGAAAATGATAACTAATACTCCAGCAGCAGGGACAGAAAAAAGTTCCATATCTTTCAAAAAAAATCATTAAATGAACCTTTTACGGTGTATCTCATTCTTTGTATGCTTAGGTTGACAGTTACATATGTTAAAGCTTTTAATGAAAGAATATTGTCTTAACTATTATTTTGAGGATTTACTAGTATTTTTATATAAAATACTAATACATGCTATTTTTACCCACTCAGTGACTAAAATGTTTACAAAGCACTTATCTTTCTAGATTTGGTGGTGGGGGGAGTGGATAATTGAAATCTGTAAAGGCAGAAAAGTTTTCTTCTGGAGCATATCTGGAGGCTAGCAGGGAATGAAATGATTTCTCACAGTGTCATTGTATCAGTGAATTGCCTTTTGGGGTAGAGGTAAAGATCATGAACTAGAACAATGGCTACTTGCTTTCCTCTGCCAATTTAATGCATATGCTAACTCAGTCATTATATGTGGTTAGTCTGGTTAAACTTTTTGGAGTTGTAAGAAGAAAGTATAGTTTTAAATTTATTCTGTATTATCAAATCTGTAAATGTAGGTTTTTGAGACATATTTGAAACACAGATAAGAATAGCCATTTGTTTCTCTTCTCACCCAGCATGCCCCTCTTTCCTTAGTATATACAAAGTCTTGTCTTGCATCTTGTTTGTTTTGTTTTATTTTGTTTTGCATTCTTCTCTTAGCTCTGCCAGTCCTGGCCCTGTAAAGATATGTTTTGTTATTTTACCTAGTTTTGTTCACCTGTCTCCTAGGTTACCAATAAGAAGGGGGGGAGGGGAAGATTTATCATTCATACTTTGGTGACAGTATTTTACATATCCAGTGATGAAAAATTACCTTTATGTATTTAATCAATTCTTGAGGCTAGTTACATGAATCTCAACTTAACAGTAGTACCCCTTGTTAAACTTTTAAATGCCTGAGTTGCTTTTTCTCAGGGTTGAGGTAAGGTAATAAAAGTTTACCATAAACGAGATGGGCTGTCTGAACAAATTGTTCCTGGCTGGATTAATCTAGACTCTCTGAATAGTCTATCAACAGTCAAGGTTTGGAGAGTAAGAGGTCTGAGGGATCGATGGTAAGTTTTTTCCTGGAGGAGAGAAGTAAAGACTGACATTTGGTTGGAGAAGAGAGAATTAAGTGAGAAGTTAAAATAACTAAGTAATGACCTTGGTGTCAGAGTAGAGGGTGGATCTGAGAGTTTATTTATACCAATGGTAATATAAAAATGTCTTTCCCAAAGATTAGTGAATCTTCTTGGAAACTAAGTTTTCTTTCTTCAATTTTAACTCTTCCTAATGAGCTGGTTATCTGCATGTGAGTTTCTGGTTATAATTATATGACAGCATAGATGGAACTAAAAGTGTTTGTTATCTAAACAAAGCTGAATAACAATTTTGAGGGTTGTTATCCCTATTTGTGTAAGTGATTAGCAGTAGGAGACTCAAATATCTTCTTTTTCATCACTGAAGTGAAAATTATTGCTTGTTCTGAACTCTGTACTCTTAAAGGGGTATCATTTCCTTAAAAGTGTCAGTAGCAGCTTTATTGTTTGCTGTTACGGTTTTACTTCCTGCCATTTATCAGTCTGGTCATTTATTCAGTGAATGTTTATTGACCATCGGCTTTTTTATAGTTGGTGGAATAATCACAAGAAAATTTATTCATTTAGGTATTTTTATAGATATTAAATGAAGTATTGTTCTAGTTGCTATAAACAGTAAAGCCTGAGTATGTGGCTTTACTGCCCTCACGGAACTCACAGTATAGTGGAGGTGACAAAAGTATAAGAAAGAATGATTTATATGTGGCAGAGTATCAGTTTTCACTATCTTGAAGGACTATTGAGTTTAGAAGAGAAGGCGTTCACTGAGGAAATGTTTTGTGAGAAAGATAGTATTCAAATTGCATATGGAAGAACTTGGCAGGTAGAAGTAAAGGGGAGTATATTGTAAGCAGTGGCATGGACAACAAAAATGAAGACGTGGAAGTAGAGTGAATTTGATATGTTCACAAGTTGGTGAGGTGAAGAAAGTGTCACATTCACTATAAATCCACACTATGAGGAACCCTGCGTGAGGCAGGAAGCTTTATTAAGTTATTCACGTAAGAGGAGGAACGATATGATATTTTGGGCTAAAATGTAGATATCCTGACTCTTAATCCTTTCTCCTTCATGATAGATTATATTGCAGTTTAAAAATTGGACATCATTGATTCATTTTTAGCAGCATTGTTGAACTACAATTGACGTACCATACAATCTACCCATTTCCAGTGTACAGTTCTATAGTTATTTAGCATGTTCACAAGGTTGTGCATCTGTCACCACAGTCAGTTTTAGGACATTTTTGTTAACACCAAAAAGAAACTCCACATCCCTTAACCATCACGCCTCAATCTCTCCATACCCCAGCCCTAGGCAACTACTAATGCACTTTCTGTCTCTAGATTTGCCTATTCTGAACATTGCGTATCAATGGACTCTCTTGTGATGAGCTTCTTTTACTTAGCATAATAATACTTTGAGGGTTCATCCATGTTGAATCTATCAAGACTTCATTCCTTTTTATTGCTAAATAATACTCCGTTTTATGGATATGCAGTATTTTATTCATGAATTCATGGATATTTGGACTTTTGGGCTATTGTGAATCTGCCATGAGCATTCATTTATTGCACATGTTTTCATTTCTCTTAGGTTTATACCTAGGAGTGTAATTGCTGGATTAT
The DNA here is from genome assembly GCF_028023285.1 of Balaenoptera ricei. Classification (NCBI taxonomy): domain Eukaryota; kingdom Metazoa; phylum Chordata; class Mammalia; order Artiodactyla; family Balaenopteridae; genus Balaenoptera; species Balaenoptera ricei. The sequence continues at coordinate 92,982,190 of NC_082645.1, forward strand.
ATAGTAACTATGTTTAACTATTTGAGGAACTGCCAGACTGTGCCAGACCTATGGTTGTATCTTTTTACATTCTCACCAGCAATATATAAGGGTTCTGATTTCTCTGTATCCTCACCAACACTTGTTTTTATTTTTTATTGTAGCCATTTAGTGGGTGTGAAGTAGTATCTCATTGTGGTTTAGATTTGCATTTGCCTAATGACTAATGCTGTCTGGCATCATTTTGTGTACTTATTGGCCATTTATATATCTTGGAAGAAGTGTCTGTTCAGATCCTTTGCTCATTTTTAAATGGGGTTATTTGTCTTATTATTGAGTTGTAATAGTTCTTAATTATCCTAGATACAAGCTTCTTACCAGATATATATGATTTATAAAATTTTCTTTCATTCTGTGGATTGTCTTCACTTTCTTGGCACGAAAGTTTTTAATTTTGACAATTTCCAGTTCTGTTTTTTTCTTTCGTTGCTTGTGCTTTTTGGTGTCATATCTTGGACATCATAAATTCTTATTTAATTATTACAGACATTTTCTAAATATCTCTGAAAGCCCAGGCAAACAGGACACCACTATTTAATGAAAAATAACTAAATCTACTAATGCATATTTGGAGTTACACCCCACCTGCTCTGGTCTTCTATTTTATCCTGTGTCCGGATCCCTTAGTTGAGTGACTGACCAGAAGAAGCAAAGATAAAAATCAAGAAATAACAACTTTGAGTGAAACATTTTGATACAGTATACTATATTTTGCAAATTATTTGGTATGAGAGAATTTATTATGTTTGTGTGGGTGTAGTATATTACTCGTAAATTCTGCTGTTTTGGGGGAATTCACACTTAGCAAACTTTTACCATGCAGGCAGTAGTAACTCCTTCATTTTTTGCAGATGACTAAACTGCGCTCTGGAGAATTTAAATTTACGTAATGGTAGAGCCTTTTCCCTGGGCAAGAAATAACAATAAAGCATAGTCTTCATCACTCTGAATATTAACAGCATTATCCCTTTGTGGAGAAAGTTTCCAAGGTTCTAGCTTTATTGATGATTACTAGAAATTTTTGTTCCTCAACAATAGTTAAGTTTTGGTTTATAAAAGTTCATTTGAAGGAAGTATTGTAGCCAAGGTCTTGAAAAAATATATTGATTTCATTATCTTATTAATTAGGTCTGCATCAACAGAAAGATTACCATAAATAGCCAGCTCTTGCTTTCCTTTTTTCCATAATTCATTGTTTTCCTATCATTTCAAAATAGAAGTTTATGGTTTGAAGTCATTTTAACTAAATACTTGTTTGGAGGGAATTTATAGGTAAACTGATGGTAGCGATTAGTTTATATTTGCCTAGCTCTTTTATATGTATATAATACATATTTCATCTCTTACTATTAGCTTGTGAGCTCTTTGAGAGAAAGGTTCTTGTCTGCTTTAAACTATAGTCCTCATAATTTTTGGCAGAACACTTATTATGTAATGTGCACAAAAAACTTATTTATAATGAATGAGTCCCTCTTGGAGGGTCACAGATTTAAAAGGCAAGATTAAAACCAATCCCCCTTTAGATTTGCACAGGTTAAAGGAAGCAGACATAAATGCTTATTAGACAACTAAAACACTGAAATTCCAGATTTATTTTTTAAAAGCCAAGGAAATTAGGTTCGTTTTTCATAGCTTAAAAAGAAAGTTTTCTCCTTTGAGTTTTAGTTAATTCTGATGCTTTACTAATACTTCCCACCTCTGAAACGTGAAAAATAGCATGAGATTGTATTAATCAAAGTGATTACCAGAAATCACTGCCTGATTGGTAAAAAAGTACATTTACCTGAAATGCTGGACTTGATTCAGCATTGATTCTTTCAGGATTAGAGATAGAGATACCTAAACCTGAAGTGAGTCTTTATCAAAACTGTACGTAAAGTCTTTGCTCTTGTCTGCATGTCATTTTTCAACTTTGTATATTAACCATGGCTAATTTTTAAGATATAGTTCAATATATACCCTTGGTGCTTTGAGTGCTTGGGATTTTTCTGGTAAGCGAGACATAATTAAAATGATTAGCATGTTGCTTAATAGTTCATGCAGTTCTGCTGTCAAATATTTCTTCACTTTTTATAATATTTGAGGCTAGGTGGTATAGCCCTAAACAGTCTTGTGAAGTTCTTACAAATCTCTTAACATCTTTAGTTCTCCATCTGTGAAGTCACAGCTAAAACCAGAATTCCTGTTTTATGACTCCCACCATATAACATGTGCTGTCTCACTTCAGGAAAATTGATTTTCACTCTTTGATGTCTAATTTGTAAATAATTCACCAAGAATAGCATTTTAAAATTTAGTTCAAAACAGAACTGTTAAAATAATAAACGTTAACTTTATAAACTTATTTTTTGAAAACACTTGGACATTCATTTTCCATTTCAATGTAAGTGATTTTCACATAGTCCCTGGGATTTTATTGAGTAAATGGAATAGTAGGCTATAAATTTTTAACCTTAAGGCATAACTTTTGTAGGTCCTTACAGTATTAGCCTTGAGCTAGTTTATGAAGCAGAACTTAAAATTTGAAGACAGTTTCACTCTTTAGTCAACACGGAAATTGCTTTTCTAAAAGTAACTGTATGTAGGAGGTGCATAATGCTTTTTTCCTTAAAAAAAAAAAAATTAGCTTCAAAAATCTATTTAGTAGAACTTCATATATAGAAATTTATATAGGGTCACTTCTTTGAAAGGCTCAAGGTGTGAAAATGGTATCAGATGTGTGTTTGCAAAGAAAGGAGAATAGGAAGAGTTGGGATAAAATGTTATTATCTAAAATAATGCATAGTCATAGTTGCTGCTTTGCTAAGCAACACTGTTTGTCTCTTGGTGACCAGATACGTGAAGGCTTGTTTCAGAGCCATGAGTAGTCTTACCTGAAGGAAAACAAGGCAAATACATTTTGCCAGTACTTAAAACAATAATAGTAACTTTGATTTGAGAAATCACTAAAGCTTTCTTACTGAAAGATACTATAGAATTAGTCGCACTAGAATATGAGGATGGCTATATCATAAATCATGCAATACATTTCTATAAATCAGATAATACTTTCCTAATTCACTTCTGTTAAGTACTTCCTTTGAGGACAGTATCTTTCTTATAGAGCATGCTACACATTTTAAAATAACTTTACTTATTAAAAATAGCATTTAAATGCTCTGGTAATCACAAAACTGCAATAAATCATAACATACAAATCTTGAACTTAATTAAAGCAGTTTCTCCGAGTTCAGTCCAATAAACAAATCAGGGAAATAGTTTTATTAAATAACATTGAAAAGATTCCCCATTGTTGTATGCCTTCTTTTTAGGTAGTGGTAGTTGAGTACTGGCATGTACTATTAATACAAAGAATTTATTAAAACATACAAATTTTCAAGCTTTTATTTTTGTCTCATAAATGATTAAATCTCACCAAATTCAGATGACACAATTAATTTCATATACAACTTACCTTGCCTTCCTCTAATATCTAGACTATAGGCTAAAGTATGGATTTGTATTCCAGTTAAGGGAGAAAGACCTTAGTAGGAGCATAGAGAAAACTGTTTCTGAAAATTATGTTAGAATTTACTTAGCTTGATAAAGATACCAGTTTATTTTAGTTTATCACATTGGCTATTCTCTTTCCCTAAAAATGTATGTATATAACCTTATTTTGTTAGGGTGCAATCAGTCTAATCTAATAAGATTCTTACAGTTGAAGACATGTGTGTTGAGAGGGGAGTGTGAATGTGTACATATATACATACCTACACACATGTATATGTAGACATGCAGCATTTGAATATGCTATTTTCCTAGCTGGTTTCAGTGAAAGTATGGTGTATTTAATAGCAAAAGACTATTAGCATCAGAAACCTGGACCATTAAATTTCCAGTATTGATTGCATACATCTCAGTTCTGCTAGATAGGACATACGAGATAAAGATAAATGAAGTATTACAAGGTTAACAACCAAAAAATATACAGGGGAAAAAAAAGCAGAGGAAAAGAGGCAGTGCAACATAGTCATTGATTCCTGGAAAGCTAGAGTCCTTTATGTAGCAGCTGAACATTTTGCCACTCTCTTTAGTAAATTAATCATAACACTTTTAGAATATTAAGACATGTTGAAGGTGCAAGAATGTGCTAGCAAGGCTTTCAAGCAGTTGTAAAAATACTAAAAACTAAATAACAGGTACAAAATAACTGTAGAAAGTATTGTACATCACCCCTAGATGTTTTTAGGTATACTTATGCAAAATGTTTTTAGTAATATATCTGCCTATGACAACAAACTAGTCATTTAGTTTTAAAATCATGTGCCCAAATGTGACTTTTGCTGTGATTACCCTGGAGACGTTAGACTTATGCTTATGTGATTTCCTTAAATCCCTGGACTTCCAGATTGACGAAAGAGTTCAGGAGGAGTCGCCCACTTGCTAGGTGCAGGGGAAGTTTTTCTTCTCATTTATAATTAAGGTCATTTGCATTTTAAAAACCACAGCATATGTTCATATGTTCTATTAATTATGAATGTATTGCTTCTTCTTCAGAGTCAAAATTCACAGTTCAATTCTCTGAATACTTACCTCTCATCCTAAACTGGATTAAATTTGTCATAGATTTAAGGGATTAAAAAGTAAACTAAGTTGTAAGGGAGATGGATTTATTTTTCATAAACGTGAACTAGAACGTTTAGGATCATAAGGACTTGGGCACTTCTTAAAGGTCAAAATATTTTAGGACAAAGAACAAAGTGAAGATTTAGAGCATTCTTTCCTTTTGCTTAATGGTTGTTAGCAAAAGTGATGATATGGGCTTGCTTTCTTTTTTGATGACCTTTAGTTGACTTGACTTGGTAGAGGCAGAAAATACAGAATTAGTGCTGCCAGCAATTTATCCCTGATTTGGTATAGTTCTGTACAGGTGCTGGATAAGTGAATTTAAATGCTACCTTATCAATGAGGGCTTTACTGGTCCGCTTTTATAGTACTGAAAATCCCTCGAATATCCTTCCCAGCTTTATTTTTTACCCAACACTTCTTACCTTCTGATTTGTTACACATTTTACTTGTTTACTTTCTCTCTGCTATTTCCACATATTAGAATATAAATTCCACAAAGTTCTTTAAAAATTTATTTCTTCATCCCCAGTAACTTGAACAGTTCCTGACATATAAATGCTCAGATATGATATTGTAATACAAGTATAATGTATATAATATAAATTGTTAAAATTGAAGATAGTGTTGGTTTTGGAAAAGTGAATTATTCAGTTGTGAATTACCTCAGGATATATTGCTATACAATGTAGAAGTAAAATACATTGCAACATAAAAATTCTAAACTCAATGACTTAAAGAGACATCATTCTTATATTCTCATTTTGCCCCAGTAGTTGCTGATTGGCTTGGAATGACCATTCTTTCTTTATCTTTTATCCTTGCTTCTATGCAAGGTCAGACACCAGCCACTGACTCACCCATTTCTCTAAAGGCCTACTATAATTTAAGCCTTTGCTTATACCATTTTTCTTATCAGAAAATAAATCCCCAAATTTATCAATACTGTATTTGTCTCTAGTGTTTTTTTGGCATTCCAGCACTCTTGACTATTGCAGCATACTCTCCTTTTAAATATTATGGAAGCAGTCATTTGACACTTTATTGGGATGTTTATCTAAACTATATTTTAAACTTTTAAATATTTACTGTCTTTACTGTATAAAGGTACAAAAGTGATACAGTCTTAGATAAATTTCTTGAAGCTTTCTAGGATGGAAAGAAAAAGCTGCTTTATCCTCTTTGAAAATTAAGAAAAGGGACTATTAAGCTGTTTGATAAATTTTATATATTATATGTGAATGGTAATATTTTTATATTTGCCCAAGATTGAGAGGCTAGGTGACCTATTCTTAGTCTGTTTTCTTTACTATGAACCATGTGCTAAAAGGAAATAATACATATATTATTTTATTAAGTGGTCTGCATAATTATGTGTGTGCATACATCTTGTGCTGTCAGTTCCTAAGATCAGAGCACTTAAAATTGAGAGAGATCTTTTAATTCATCTCTCTTGTTTTCAGATGAGGAAGCTGGAACACAAAAAGCTTAATTTGTCCAACGACCACTTGGTGACAGATCCAGCTTTCCACCAAATGTTAGGCTCTTTCCCAACTACTTAGAACAGCATTCTTTGTTTCGCTCAAGATCGGGTGCATAATACTGCAGGATCACTCCCTTTTTATTTTTCATGTTAAGAGTTAGAACTCTGAAGACCATTGTAGCAAAATGGCATGTATCTTTTTTTTTTTTTTTTTTGGCTGTGTTGGGTCTTTGTTGCTGTGTGGGCTTTCTCTAGTTTCAGCGAGCAGGGGCTCCTCTTCGTTGTGGTGCACGGGCTTCTCTTTGCAGTGGCTTCTCTTTGTTGCAGAGCACGGGTTCTAGGTGCACGGGCTTCAGTAGTTGTGACACATGGGCTCAGTAGTTGTGGCTCGCGGGCTCTAGAGCGCAGGCTCAGTAGTTGTGGCGCATGGGCTTAGCTGCTCCACAGCATGTGGGATCTTCCCGGACCAGGGCTCAAACCCATGTCACCTTCATTGGCAGGCGGATTCTTTTTTTTTTTTTTTTTTTTTTAAATAAATTTATTTATTTATTTATTTAGTTTTGACTGTGTTGGGTCTTCGTTTCTGTGCGAGGGCTTTCTCTAGTTGCGGCGAGCGGGGGCCACTCTTCATCGCGGTGCGCGGGCCTCTCACTAACATGGCCTCTCTTGTTGCGGAGCAGAGGCTCCAGACGCGCAGGCTCAGTAGTTGTGGCTCACGGGCCCAGTTGCTCCGCGGCATGTGGGATCTTCCCAGACCAGGGCTCGAACCCGTGTCCCCTGCATTGGCAGGCAGATTCTTAACCACTGCGCCACCAGGGAAGCCCCGGCAGGCGGATTCTTAACCACTGCACCACCAGGGAGGTCCCAAAATGGCATGTATCTTTGTGAATTTATTTTTTAAAATTTGATTTTTTTCGGAGTGACACTGTTTTGAAATTTGCTTTAAGTTCATAGTTTTCAAAGAATTATGTAAATTTTTAGGGATAAATTCATGAAAATACCTAAATCTTAAATATCAATCACAAATAAATTTTGGAATTCAGAATTATTGGAAGAACTCTTAAGAATTCTTGACAAAACTGTCAAGACTAGATTTTTCATGATTTCTAAGATTCATTGTTTCTAATGTTCCAGGTCCAATATTTGTACAGCATTCCCTCTGAGTTCATATGTACCTGATCTTTTTTAAATTTTACAGCAGTATTCAGTCTTTCTTTGTTTTTGCACTCTCAGAAAGCATTTGTGTAATGAGTTAGGAATCTCCTTTCTTGAGTAATTTTGGAAACCTACATATTGGATCTAGTAGCTGATCCTGTGTTTGAAATACTGCTCTGCTGGCTAAGACTGCTCCTGGGTTAATAGAAAAATTGAAGACTGTACACATCATACCATAGCATCTCTTCTCTCTCCACCTGAAGCTACAAACAAAAAAAGAGTAAAAGCTTTCAAAGTCATAATTAATGCGCTCGCATTAAATGCTAGTTTAGTTGGAGACTGCTATTTCAGTACCCTCAAGGTGAAAACCAAAAGAATAGTTTCTGTTTTAGTTGAGTCGTTTGAATTTCTTATCTAAAACAAATTATTTTTCTATAAGTAATTCTCACCTGTACTTTGAGAAAGGCCTGAATTATCTGATGAAAGACAGTAATTGTACTGTTGCCCAAGTGGTTGATACCTACTCAAACTAATTAAGAAGGCCGTCCCCCACCTTGAAAAAGTATTTGGTAGTCTGCCTGAATGAAATGATAATAAAACACTGGCAGTTTATTTACATGGGGGATGCTAACCATTGGAAATACCACACTTTGTTTTTAGAAGAAAGTAAAAAATAAGTAAAAAGAATATTATCTAGTTGAGGAGGGAAAAAGGATGCAAATCACATTCCTATTTTGAATGTGTCCTTGTAGCTGTAATTATGTTAGCTAATGGTTTTATTCTTTTATTATTATAGAGTCATAAATATTTTATTTTTTGAAAGAAAAAGTTGTAATGATACCCTATACCATAAATGTCAAAAAAAAAAATTAAGTAGCCCTGACATACTGAAAAGTAAACAAAAACAAAAGAAAATGATCTGTGCTTTGGATTACTTGTAATCAAATGGTGGCGTGAAACTATATGGATGACAGCGTAGGTTAAAAAAAATGTGGCTTGGACTAAAGTCTTTCAAAAATGGTTGCATATTCTCTCTCTACAAAGGAAGTATTATGATGATAAATTTGTATTTATCTTCTCATTCTCATTAAATTGATGACTTAGAGGAGAAGATAAGAGAAAAGTTTGCGGGTTTCTGCTCTTATTTATTAGCTTGACTCAGTACTGTCCTCAAATGGATTCACTTACTTATTTTATTGTTACTAAGATTAGATTTTTTGCTTTCATGTGCCATTTTCTTCCAGAGCAAAAGTATGGACAGTATTTAGTATACATAAACTATTTTGCTGTTGATGTTGCTTTCTGTTATTTTTGATGTCTTTCTTAAATTTTTTAGTTTAAAAGAGCACAGGTTTTAAGTGTACAATTCAATGAATTATCACAGAGGGTAACAAAGTTATTTGGTAATTTTTTTTAAATAGTCATTTTTACTCTGGAAATGTAGGTTAAACAGTTTAGGTAAATCTTAAACAAAAAGACAAATTTCATATAAAAAGTATCAGATGAAAAAAATTTTATCAGCAGATATCTCAAAATCATGACTGAAGTAAAGCTTTTGGTTCAGAGTTTCAAAATGTTATCTGTCATTTCTGGTATTAAAATTTCTTTAATCCTGCAAGTAATCCTGAATCCATGCTTATGGAAAGAAAGAAAAAAATAAAAGTAAAATACTAAAATATGTAAAAAGTAAAAGGTGAAAATTATCCTATACAGTTCTATCAAATCTTTCTCTCTTCAGAGCCACCACTTATTACGATTCAGTTATAACTTCCCATACCTCTTTTCATGCATACACCTTTACAACAATTTGTTTTACTTGTTTTTAACATAAATGGGGTTCTACTTTATAATATGTTCATAACTTGCCATTTAACTCAGTCTGCCTTGGAAAGCTTTATGTGTCATTACATTATAGATTTCATTATTTTTTATTGCTTTAATTTTTTAATGGTCCTCCTAATGATGGATACTTGTTTCCAGTTTTCTATTATAAAAAAAAATTCCATCCTTGAAACATATATCTTTGTGAACTAGCCAATAATAACAGTTTCTTACTGAATTAGTAGTTTCTCTGTATTCTAGATGTTATTTTGTTGATTTTATGTAGCAGATATTTTCTCCTTGTATACTTGCCTTGGTGGCTTTTGTCATATTAATGTTTTAAATAATTATGTAGTCAAGTCTGTTGATCTTTTCCTTTGTCATCTGTTTTGTGGCTTCTGTATTTCTACATTATTTATATTCATTTCTACAGAGATATTTTCATTTTTAACTGTCACTTGTAAAAACACTTTCTTTTTATAGACTCCTGTGAATGATGGCAAAATGTTAGCATGTGATACATTCTGATGGCATGTAATAATCACATAAGGATCAGTGACTATTTTGATGTCGGAGTTATGAAATAAATGTAATAAATTCTGGAAAAGCATTGGAGTTCTTGTGTTGTTTATGGAATCACCATAGGTAGTCCTCACTATTAAATTTATTTTTGACAGGTAATATGCTAGGCACTGAATGATAACAGTAGTACACAAGTAAGATGTAATCCCTTTTATTGTGACTCCTTTAGACACAGTTGCTTTCCCAGTTATATTTGCTATATATAATCAATTTCCCTAACCTCAAGGTAGCAGCTACTGCTGCTAGGAATTGCTCTTCACTTTTGCTGTCATCCAGTGCCAGATCTAAGAAATATAGTAAACTCTTAGCAAAGCAGGTTCCAAAAAGTAAGAAAGATCAGCCTTGATTAACTTATCCAGAATTTTGCAGTTAAAATTTTAAAAGGTGTTTTATTGTGTGTGTGTGTGCACACATATGTGTATGTTGCACACTATATATAGGGTAAGGAGTCAGAACACAAAATAGCCTTTTCAGTGTTTGAGGTCTCTGACTCTGTCTCTATTAATCCCACCTTTCTACCTTGAGACCCCATAACTTGGGCTGTTGAAACTTGGGCTGTTTTGTCCTACCACCAATAATTTCCTGAGGAAGTAGCTTATAATTCTTCTGTTTCTTCCTATAATAGGAGGGAATACCCATATAGGCGGTACCTTGAAGCCAGTATCTCATAGACCCTGTCATCAACTCACTTCTACTCTCTACCCTCCCTCCTTACCTGACTGATACATTTTTGAAAAAATTATAATTTTGCTGCTGCCCTTCCTCCCCTTGTTAGTTGGGAAGATTCACGGAAGAGAGGAATCCCGTCTTCTATAATAGATGGAGTAATATCCCATTGGGAAGAAATGGCAAAGGAAAAAGTTTTTTCTTTTTTGAAAAGACTAGAACTTTTATAGCTCAGCATATTTGGACGAGTCTGACAATAATTCAACTACATTATAGTTTAACTAGATTTCTGAGTGCATCTGCTAACCTAACCACCACATATACTTATTTACAACTTGAAAATTGCCTTTAAAACCACAAAAGCACAAAGCACTGTAGTGCTTGTAACACTCTTCCATATTATTGTAGGTAACTAAATGACCATGGAATCTGGAGCAGAGAACCAGCAGAGTGGAGATGCAGCTGTAACAGAAGCTGAAAGCCAGCAAATGACAGTTCAAGCCCAGCCACAGATTGCCACATTAGCCCAGGTATAAAATACATGGAGAGATTCCAGGTTGTCTCTTCTAAGAGGAATATGTTTTAAACAAGAGAACTTATTAGTTTTTATTACAGAGATATACATAAAATGAGCAGAAACATTCTTAGAATATCAAAATTCCTATTTATTTAGTATTAGCCTAATTTTAGAAATGATAGTATTGATTCAGTAACATAACAGAAAAATGTATTGTTAAACACTAACACACTATTTGTAGTGACATGATTCAGAAATAATTACATTTAAACTGATGGGTAGATTGTCTCTTAAACAAAGGAAGAAAAGCTAATATGATAACTGCTTTTTTTCATATAATATAGATTTATTTGGGAGCATGGGAATGCAGATAATCTGAAAGGCTAAATTTACATGTGCTTAAACTAAAAAATAGGATAAGCAAATAAATTGACACACAAGTAAATTTCAAGGATGATAGTAGTTTTTGTCCCTGTATATTTTAAATACGATTCATGATTCTTTCATTTTGTCTTTGTCTTGGCATTCTAAGGTTATATTCTCTCATCCTTATTTTTTGTTCTTGTGTATTTTTTCTCAAATGTTTTATTAACAATTGTTGGCATATATATGAGTGAGAAAGGTGGTTAATATAAAAACCAAATAGCAAACAATAACCTGCTAGGTAAGAAAATGTGATATTGCCTCTTTCAGATGAAAGCTCCCAAAAGAAAATAATCCTAGCCAAGGCTGTGGTATGTCGAGCTTCAGCTTCCCAAAGAGTTTAAAAGCTCTCCTAGAGGAGTCATGAGCAAGAATGGGTCTTGGGATATAGAGGGCTAACCACAGGTGGTTACCACACTGAGCTAAAATATGGGCCAAATACTAGACCTCCAGCAGGAATGTAGTCAGAAGCGGTGGGCTGCTTTGTGTTTTCTCCTAAGATCACCTGGACCCACCTCCAGCCCTCAGGTGTAAGGCAAAGCAGAATACATTTAGGGATGAAGTAAAAGTACTCAAGATGAAGCAGGTGCGGGAACGAAGGTAAGAGCATCAGGACTTCATTAGCACATGGTCAAAGCAAATGTGCACAGATAAGAATCTGGGCTCATCCAAACATTCAGCCCTCTGGTAAAAAGAAGATACACTACCAGCAGGGATCTTGGTGGTGACAACCCTCAGCATATCTATCTCTTGGGACATCATTTTCTGGTCTGGTTGTCCTCCACGTCCACTATATAATGTCGTCCTGGAAATTCCTTTCTTCCTACTGTCTTTCTCTTGGGGAGTTTTTGTTTCCAGTGGTCCCTTGAGCAAGTTTGACTCGGTAAAGAATTCTTGGTAAAGAAATCATTTTTTCAAATTTTGAAGGCATTAATCCACAGTCAACTTCTAGTGTTGCTGTCTGAAAAGACTAAATCCATTTCTTACTTTGTATCTCTGTTATCTTGTAAAAATCTCGCTGTTCACAGTGCTTCACTATTTCATTATCAAGGCCTTGGTTTGTATCAGTTTTCATCCATTGTGCAGTTGTATTCAGTGGGCTTTTTTTTTTTAGTGGAATCTGGGGTCTTCAATTCTGGGCAATTTCTTTATTTGGTTGATGATTTTTTTTTTTTTCTTTCTCCTTTCTCTTTTCTCTTTAGGATTCTTGTGATCCAGATATTATACCTATAGGACTATTTCTCTGATTTTCTCATCTTTTCTCTCCTGTTTTCTGTCTCTTTGTCCTTCTGGGAGATTTTCTCAACTTCACATTTCAACCCATCTGTCAGATTTTTTTTTATTTCTGCTGTCATGTTTCCAAGAGTTCCCTTTGTTTCTGAATAGTCCTTTTGTGTTTTAATAGCATCCTCTTTATGTTTCACAAAGGCAGTATTTTCTCTTACCTCTGATAATATTAAGTTTTAAGTTTTCTCCACATAGATTTTCATCTAAGATTTTCTTCTATGTACCTTTTCTCCCTTCTATCTGTTTTGGTCACCATCTTTCCTATCAGAAGATTTCCTTGAATATTTGATAACTCGAGGTTTTCTGCCTACATTTAAAAGTAGGGAACCAAAAACCTGTATTGGAAGTCATGTGGATCTGTTTGGGGCCTAACATCTATGAGTTGTGAGCTTCACGGTAGGATGATTGTGGCATCCCACTGTCATTATCTCTTAAGTCTTTCTTCTCCCTTTAGTGTTGGTCAGGTTCGCAGAGAAAAGCTTTACTAATCTTCTGCTTACAGGTGAAGACCTTTGAGCCAGATGAGGGAAGAGGACTGGGGCTTAGTACCCCACCTCAGCAGTGCCTGGTGTTAGGCAGTCAAGAAACCTTCTATCCAGAAAATAAACCTCCATTTTTCTGTCAGCATAGGGTATAGATTAGTTATTCTTCCACAGAGAGTTGAAGAGGGGATCCAATTGCTTTTCAAAGACCTTCAATCAGCCTTCCTTATTTTCAGCCTCTCCTTTCACTCTACCTTCTGGGGTGCCTTAGATCCTGAGCCTCTTAAGGACTTTGTGGCAGAAATCAGTCTGTCCCTGCCTCTGCCTCATGAGTTGGCCTTCTGCGGTTTTCCAAGTTCATTACCATTCATCCATTTCCAGCCTCCAAAACTCTTACTGTTATCTCCTTTCCCATTCTTCTCTGCTGGTGTGATTATGCCTGTAAAAACAAAATCAGTTTCATGAAGCTTAATTGGAAATTCAAGAAGGAACAAAATTACATGCACATGTTCAATTTGCATATAATCACTGATAAGTGGAATGACATGATATTTGAGTTTTAGGAAAGCTAGTGTCTGTTCCCATTTATATTTTTTGTTGTTGTTCTTTTTAATACCTAATTACAGAGTTTTTTTCACTTGCTCATCCAAGTTCTTAACACACATATTATACATTTTTGACATTATTTCTCGCAATTCTGATACCAGTTATTTTTTGGTTGTCAGTCTTTAATACTAGAAATATATAATAAAATTGTCAAGTCCAAGACCATTGTGATTTGATCAGTGAACAGTAAGAAAACAAATTCAGCCTAACTAGTAAAGGAAGAAAATCAATCTAAAACAGTAACGAAATGCCTTAGTTTACTTTTAGAATTTACAGAGATTTTTTTTTTTAAGTGGAAAAAAAACAATGTTGGTTTTGAGTATGGGAATGTTAATTTTTATGGATGGTTTTAAGTAAAGAGTTGGGTAAAAGGATGATCGTTGCAATTTTGTTGTAAAATAACTTTCTTGTAATAGGCAGATTTGAAAACCTAAATATCTAATAATAATTTTTTGTATATTCAATAATTTAATATTTAATAATATTAAGTTAATGATTTAATTATTGTGTAATTAATTATTACTGATAATTTAATTCCAATAATTTGTTGGGATTTATTAAACAGATTATGTAATTTTTACCATTATACTATTCTTTACCATTAAAGAATACTATTAATGGTATGAAGAGATATTTAGAATGGATTTGAAAGATAAAGTAGATTCTATGATAGTGTTATGAAAATTGAGTGTATATATATGCATCTTTAAAAACACCTATATCTACAGCAAAAATATTAAGTGATTAGCTCTGAGTGGTGGGAATATAAGCAATTTTTTCTTTTTTGGTGTATCTGTATTTTATAAACTTAAAATAAGAGTAGCCATTATGTAGAATAATTAGGGTAGAAAAGGGATTATTTGTTGAGTGAGCTTGTTATATTTACCCTAGAGAATACTCAGAGAAGAGGACGTACTAATTGCTTCAAATATTAGAAGAGCTTTCCATTGAGATGGGATACTCTGAATAAATTATGGTTTTGGTTCTCAAACTTTGGCATAGGGGAAAGTGTCCTTGGGTTCATCAGAGATTCTGACTTTATAAACAGGCACCCTATGTAACTCTAATGGAGGTCATCCATGGACCACATTTTGAGAACCAGGTAAAACTAAGTAAGATATATAGTGGCCAGAAAAACGATTGATAAGGAAGGCCTTCCTAACTGTCCAAAGGAGAAGCTCATGGTTTTAGCCTCTACCTTCAGTAGGTATCTTTCCCCCAAGCTTCATAGTCAAATATTTAACTGCTTGCTAAACATCTCTACAAATTCAGATACCATATCAATTCCATCATCTTCCACCACTGCCCCAACCACCCATAAGCTTCTTCTTTTGTTCTCTCTCTTTATGTCATAGTCTACTAATTCTCACCCAAACATGAAATATGTGGGTTGTCTTTGATTTCTGTCTCACCTCCTTCAATCAGTCATTCATAAAGCCCTTTCTGGTTTGCCTCCTGAATTTTCATTAAATCACTTCTCTCATTCCCATCCCTACCACAACTCATGCCTAATTTCTGGCCTTTATCCTCTCACCTTTACTACTATATATAGACTTTCTCAGTTGGTCTCACCTCCACTTTTCTCTTCCTCTGAGATAAGTATCTTTCACACTGCCACTAAAGTAAAGTGATCTATCTGAAATGCAAGCCTCACCATGATATTCAGGAGTTCAAAAGCCCTTCAGTGCTTTTCCCAATCTCACGGTAAAATGCAAGTTCTTTAACGTAACATATGTAAGACTTTTCATGACTAGCCCGTCTGGCCTCTGCCTACTTCTGTTATTCCATCTCTCCACACTTCCTACATCATATAGTAACACACTTATGTGCTCCAGTAGTACTGACTGCTGGTCATCCCTCTCTGCCATTTACAGACACTGCTGTTTCTCTTTGCTTTTGCCATTGCTACCCTCTGCCTGGAATTCTTTGCCTCCCCCCTGCAAATCATAATAACGTGCCTTACTTGTATTCTTTATTTCAAATTCACATGCTTCCCTGGTAGCCTCCCCTCCTCCTGGGTGGGGTGGGGTAGCTTTCCTCAGTGTGTCCATTCTTCTCTTTGCAAACCTCATTACTTCACTGAGTTATATTTATTTGTGTTCTTTTCCCCATTCCTTCATACACATGCCTCAATAATTTCTTTAAGGGCAGGGACCTATGTCTTTCTCATTTCTGTAGTTTCAGTTCTAACATTGTTTCTGGCACACATATCCCCAATAACTGTTTACCAAATGAACAAATAAAATTGCTACCCCCAAACGCATTCAAGCACAGGAACAGTAAATACCATCTGATAGACATGTATGACTTAAGAACCCTTTTAACCTGGGTATTGAGGCATTAAATTTGCCTTCTTTGTGCCTCAGGAGAAAACTGGTTTCTCATATTCTTTCAATTCTGCCTCCTTATTTCTTCAAGAGGAAAATAAATCCTTGAAATGTCAGTTATTATCAGTTCAGTGGGTGGGGTGGGGATAGAAATTTTCAGTTTATAATATCTATTAACACTTTCTCATTAATGAAAGGCATACTTGTAATTAGTTTACAAGAGAAAAATATGCTGTATACTGTAAGATATGTATTTGTTCTAGATTTAGTAGCTAAGTTTTGCCCAAGTTTGGGAACAGTTATGTTTTAGAACATGGGTTATTTAACACATAATATTCTGAAGACTTACGATTCTTCAAAACTAGCATATCTCTTGACCTTGGGTAAGTGACTTAATCTCTTTGAGCACTTCATATTTCTGTCTCTAAAATGGAGATAACCCTTATTCTAACCAGTCTGATTTCTTCGAAGGGCAAAGTGAGAAATTAAATATGAAAGCAGGTGGGAAAATGTAAGGCACTATACAAATAAAGTGGTATTTAGTGTTCCAAGGAAGTCTGTGTTATATATTTTAATATTACATTAAAATAGTTTTTTGGTTTTTTTCATTTGGGAGGAGTTTAAAAGTAGGGGGCATGGGAAGCATTTGTAGTCTTTCTTCAAAAAGAATATTAAGTTTAATGGTTAGTTTCTTTCACACCAATGGAATACTTAACCTAGCAGGAGGGTCATCCTTTTGCTGCTAAAAAGTTGTTTCTTACTAAACATGAGTACTCCCCAGGAGGTGTCTGTGATGGTAATTTTTTTCCATGTTCAACACCATAGGTGTCCATGCCAGCAGCTCATGCAACATCATCTGCTCCCACCGTAACTTTAGTGCAGCTGCCCAATGGGCAGACAGTTCAAGTCCATGGAGTTATTCAGGCGGCCCAGCCATCAGTTATTCAGTCTCCACAAGTCCAGACAGTTCAGGTATGTGTATAAAAAGTTCTGCGTCTGCTTTCATAACTGTTGTTTATAGCCATATCTCTCTCCTTTCATTATGAAAATAGGAACATATCTAGTTCAGAGTTTATTTTACTTTATAGTAATTATGGAATATGCTGCATCTGTATAGTCACCTTAAGTATAGGAACATATATACACAAGAACAGACATATAAGAAAAAACTTTTTCTTAAACTAAAAAAGAAAAAGAATTGAATGGGAAAAATCATAAAGTATATGGGATAAAGTGGAAATGTTGGGAGAGACTATAAGGCTGATGTACCTCAGGGAAAATTAAGATACAAAAATAATAACTTTGTAATTATTTTCTAAACATGCAATTGGAAAAAATAACCCTTGTCAAAAATTAATAACCTTACCTAAGATATTATTTGAATGTAGAGAAAACCAGCAATGTTTAGGATTCTAAGTTAGAGTATATAACTTTGAAATGATATATTCAGAAAGTGCACTTTAAGAATCAGTGATTTTTTCCATGCATGTTATCTTATTCTTTGGAAAGATTGTTCCTTTGGTTTGGATCCAAAGGGAATAAAGGCGTGTAAACCTCTACTTAACTGTAGGGAACCTAGGGCTGTGTACATCTTCTCGATGAGCTTATTGGGGAAAAAAAAAGACTTGAACGTTCATTCAAGTAGGCCATAACCCCAGCCTCCCATTTCATATTTTTTGCTTCACAGTCTTCCTGTAAGGACTTAAAAAGACTTTTCTCCGGAACTCAGGTGAGTCCTAGGTCCTAGATTTGGAGAGAACTATTTTTAGAAAGGAAGGTGAGAAATTATTCTTTATATCTTTGTCCCTCTCTATAAACATAGAACTCAAGGTTTGAATAAAAATCTTAAGAGATCTTCTAGGTCTAGGCCAAACTTGTTACCTACCCAGCCCTTAGTCTGTTGCTTAATTTCCCTATATAATATCCTTCTCTCCTCCTCCAAATGGCAGTCCAACTTTACTTGAACACTTTCAGAGAAAGGAAGCTCTATCTCCAGAGGTAACTGATTTATAATTGGGGGTAATTGCTAAAGTATTCTTCCCTGTGGTGAACCAGAATATCTTTCTAAAACTTTTACCTAGTGGTCCCAATTCTATTCTCAGAAACTAGTTATTAAGCAAATTTAACTCCTTTTTCTATTGGGCTGCTTCCTTTTCCCCATCTCCCACATCCTTCCCATTTACAAAAAATGTCCAGACTAAATAAATGCCTGTTTTTCTTCAGCCATTTATATATGACATAGCTTTGATTCCTCTTCACCATCTTTGTTGTCTTCTTGTGGGTAAGAGCTGTTGTGTTTTCCTTGAGTTTAGTAGCCAGATTGATTGATACTTGGAGAGGGGAGAAGTTCCTCCTTTGTCCTAGAAGCATTCTATTAGTGTCATCAAAGGATATACCAGATTTTGTCAGCCATATCATACTCTTGAGTCATTGAGCCACTGTTAACCCACCTCTGCTTCATTCTGGCCCTGTGCCTTTGGTTTGCTTGGACATTTAAGGCAGGGCAGTGTGGGGGGGTGGAGAAAGAAAGAAAGAATATTTTGATGTAAAATCATCAAGTTCTATGCATTTCCATACTGAAAGATATTGGGAATGGAATTTGTTGTTACTGAGTAGGAGACAATATAGTCCAGGTAAAGACTGAAGAATTTGATTTTTCTATGGAACCACACTGACTGAACAATAAGTCTCCTATCCTGTGCCTCAGTTTTTATTTCATTGAATGCTGCCTAACTGTTGTTCATACTGTGTATGTCATTACTAATTCCCTGCTCTTATCTTCCTCTTGATAATAGTGGAATAGAACCTGACCTGCTAGTCAGGAGACCTAGATTCCAGACCTCACATTAACCTTTACTTTTTCTTTTTCACTTACAGTGGATGGTCTTTCTATAAAGAACACACATAAATTATCACAAAATTTGCTAAGATTACAAACATTGGTTTTAATATATGATGCTTAATTGTTGATTATATTCTTAACTTTAATCTTTACTTTGTGGTAAGAATAATAATAATAATTTGGACCTGGGGTTATATGACCATTAACTTTATAGAAATGTGTATTCATCTTTTCAAAAATACATTTTTCCATCAAAGTGAGCTGTGCTTATACTTAAAAGCTTGAATTCTACAAACAGAAACATAAACAGTATTTTTTTCTTTAAAGGCCCTAAACTATGGAGAAGCTATTAAACTTTAGTGGTCATGTCAGCTGGTTAACAGTGATTAGCATTAATAAGTAGGAAGTGGTTTATATCAGAAGAGGTGATCAAACAAGGAGAGAAGTGATTCCTCAAACTTCCCGATGGGAGAATATTAGTATTCTAGAACAGCATTTCCAAAATAATACAAGGTACATTTCTCTTGATGTGAGAATAAGACTTCTGTTTATCTTTTTTCATCTCAGAGTATTAGAAATGAAACTGTACTAATATTTCATGTATGGCTTGACATTGGTGCCCGAACGTTATCCTTATGTATATGTATACATCAAATCTCAAAGATTATGTAAGAATTCCCTCAAAAATAATGGGAGTCACACAGATGCATAGAAGTTAACAGTGGCATCCTCACTTTTCATTTGTTAGTTTTGGATGCATTTTTAATACATTCATTTCTTCAGTAAATTTTTATTGATCACACGCTATGTGCCAGTCACTGTTCTAGGTGCTATGAAAGACAGCAGTGAACAAATAATACTTCTCTGTTCTCATGAAGATCACATTTGAGCGAAGAGAGACAATGAAAAAATAAAATGTGTCAGGTGAGGATTAAGTGCTGGGAAAATGATTAAAGCAGGAGAAAGGGATAGAGAATGATGTAGAGGGAAGGGTGTTTTATTTTATGTAGGGTGGTCAGGGAACACGATGAGCAGTGAAACTAGAAACTAGAGAAGGAGGCTAAGCCATACAAATAATAAAAGCAAGTCCAAAGGCTCAGAAGTGAGAGTATGCTTTATGTACCAAAGAATAGCAAGAAGAAGTGGCCTGAATAGAGTGAGCAAGAGGGATAGCGGTTGGAGATGAACTTTCTGATACAGTCTTTACAGTACTTCATGCTGTGATGGGAACAACAATAAAAATCTTTTGTGCAAGATAGAGATTCAGTGTTTATCACATAGCAAAGTACTTGAGTTGCTTAACATAAGGATGAGTTACTTGTTTGCTTTTTACATAAGACAAGTATTCCAAAGTTTCCGATCTTTTTAACAATGGCAAGCAAGGGATGACTTGCAAGGGGTATGTTACCTAACAGATATTTTTGAAAAAAACAAATTCCTTTCAACTATCCTTTCTGAGAGAAAGTGGCATTTTAACAATGCATGAGAGAATAACTGCATTTTGAAAGAAACTTGTGCTGTGGACAGAGCATTTTGAATATAGAAGTTTGGAAATGTTCCCATACTTTTTTTTTTTTTTTTTAACCTGCAAACAGTGTAAATTTGTCACCTAAAAACTCAAATCTGTATACTTTCAAAACTCTGGAAATAGAGTTTCTAAACTATTCAGAAGTCTTCTAGAGTTCAGTAGGTGTTGAACTTATTTGTTAAAATATAAAACCTTTTATTAGCATATAATAACTGACCAAGAGCCAGGGAGATGAAAATATACTAGTAAATCTCATCAAAAGTTTGTGTAATTGATAGATGAAAATGGAAAATGATTGTTTTAAACAATAGCAGATGTTAAATCACATTTCAGAAAGTCCAAGCTTAGAATCAGATTTTTGAGTCACTGTTATAAAATATTAAATGATTTTTAATTAATCATATTAAAGCACATCATTCTCACTGTTATGAAATATTAAATGAGTTATCTTTAAGAAATTTACAGATGTATTTTAATATTTATACTTATCCTAACTCTTTAAAAATTAATTTGTTTTATGATATAGGTAACACTTAAAACTTGCAAATAAATATATATGCTTATATAAAATTTTCTTATTTATAAGGGAGGTCTGCAGAGCGAAAGAGTTTGGAGATTATTGCTCTAGATTTTTATTAAACTGCTTCATCCAGTAAGTAAAAAACTGTACCTAAACCTGAGTCTGAACTCTACCCAAGAAAAGTGCTTAAGTTTCCAGGGGACCATGTATAGTTTGAGAAAACATCTAATACAACCATTTTTTAAATTTTGTTCTAGTCACTGTATATTTTATTTTGAAATTTCAAATAGCATCAAAATAGGACTTTTTCCCCCCCTTATAAAGAGGAGATACGGGTTTTTAACAAACTAAGAGAAAGTAGAGAAATACAGATCTAAAACTTTACATGTACAGGTGGTGGTTTGGCTTTTTGAAAATTTCTTAACATATAAGTGGCCATGGTTAAAGACCTATTTAAGGAGCTCAGGAAGGGGTTAATAAGAGGCGGCAGGAGGTGAGGACCAGAGGAAGGGGCTCTATCATTGAAATGTGATGGTAGACTGTGATACTTACAATTGGGATATAATTTTTCATGTGGTTATTTTTAATAACCTATTAAATATATATTAAACTATTTATTATCAAAGGATTTTTGACATGATTTTTAATGGTCTTAGAAATGTGGGTTCAGTGGTTTGGGGTTTTTTTTGTTTTTTCATTTGTTTTTGGTTTTGGGGGGGTGGGGTTGGGGTGTTTTTGCTTTTTGGTAGATAGTCCATAGGAGTTGACTTCCTAATTCGAAGTTCTCTCTGGATAGTATTCCCCCAAAGAGGAAATGTTACATTCATTATGTAGTATTGAATAGTTCTGAATTCCCTTTACATTTAAAAAGTTGCAGTACATATCACTTATATGTGGAATCTTAAAAATACAAGAAACTAGTGAATATAACAAAAAAGAAAAAGACTCACAGATATAGAGAACAAACTGGTGGTTACCTGCGGGGAGGGGCAATATAGAAGTAGGGGACTAAGAGGTACAAACTATTACGCATAAAATAAGCTACAAGAATATATTGTACAACACAGGGAATATAGCCAACATTTTATAATAACTGTAAGTGGAATATAGCCTTTAAAAATTGCGACTCACTGTACTGTGCACCTGTTACTTATATAATATTGTACAACAATCATACTTCAATTTTTTTTTAAGTTGCAGTCACGACAGAGTGATAAGTTAATTCCTTTTGTATGAATTGTCAAATTCTCTCAGATCAGAGGAATGGGGGGCTTTTTGTTCTACTGGGAGCAATAGATCCATTGAGTTTGGGGGAAAAATTAAGGGCCATATATTTAATAAGCAATGATAATTTATTTCATTTCAAAATTGTCCTATGGGTGGTTTATGTAGCATGTTTTAAAATTGTTGTTTTAATGACTTTCAACTTGGGAGAGTGTGCCTAAGTCATTATGTATCCTTAAAAGAAGGTTGTAAGAATGAGGGTTAAGCAAAAAAAGGCAGAAAGAACAATAGAGAAACTAAGGTTCTGAGAAGCATTAACGAGGGTAAACACTTGTCAGGATACTATCCACTTTGAGTTCAGTCTTCCTGTTATTCCTCGAAATTCTGACTCTCTGCTAAGGCTGTTTCACAACTCATCACTCTACATCTATGAGAAAGTCTGTGCAGAGACTATGCTGAGTGGGCTAGTTAACAGCAGCTACAGATTAGTAGGAAATTGTTCTGGGTGCTCCTTTGGCAGTAACTATAGCATTATTACTCTGCAGAGAATCACAGACTAAATTCAGCCTTGTCCATCTTTTTATCTGTCATTTCTGGATTCATTCAGTGTTAACCTGTTAATTTTTAGGTCTATAAGACTATACCGCTTATACTTTAAAGTGTTAGGAGGGGCACATACATTATTATAGATATATTTTGTAAAGCATTACTAGATTTAGCAAATTTCATTTTAAAGTGAGTGTCTATCACAAAGCTCTGTGAAAATGAGTACCTGCTGTCCAGAACCCTTAGGCTCAGACTACATACTTGATTTCTCAAGTTCCTCTAAATGTGTTCATTCTTATTGCCATTGCCATAAATTTTGTTGGGGGAGCTAACCTACACAGACCCTTTTGCCTTGGCTAAATCTAATTCTCACTCTGACAGCATCATGCTCACCTAGTTCAGGAAAGAGTAGGAGGCTCCTGCTAATTAGACTAGAGAAACTTGGCAGGATAAATTTGACAGACAAGCTTGCCTAGATGAGTGAACTTCTAATCTAAAAATGGTCTAAAGACGTTCCTGGGTTGCTGCTTCTGACAAAACTGGTTTGAGATTGGAACCAACAGGATTTTGATGCTGGTAAGGATGTCTAAAATTGATATGTCAAGTGTGACAGTGGCTCCACTACTTCGTAGCTTTGTGACTTGGGTGAGTTACTTAAACTCTTTGTGCCTCAGTTCTTCCATCTGTAAAGTGGACATAATAATTGTACTTATCTAGCACCTAAAGTTACTGTAAGTATTAGTGAGTACTAAGTAATGTAGTATATGTATATGCTTTAGCATAGCACCTGGCACATAGTAAGTTCTCAATAAATGCTAGTTGCTGTTATTATCCCATGTAAAATCTGTATTCAACTTATCTTTATTACTTCTCAATCCAAGGATACTTTCCAGAAATGCACAGTTCTTTACCTTGAAGTTTTGCTTAATAAAAATTGTAGAATGTCAACTTTGAAACATGTCTATATGCAGCAGAGGGCTTCTTCCAAAATTGCTAGAAACAACCATCTGGAACACAGTTGAAGGATCACCGATCTTACTTGTACAATTGTAAATATATTCAAAACTATTTACCCAGTAGTTAAAGGAAAATATTTGTATAGTCACTAGACTTAATGGCCAGATATTTAGTCGTTTATTCTTTCTTTCATGTCAGAAACTTTATTTTACTTGGTAGTTTTGTTCTAACAACTGTAAGAAAACAACTGACAAGTAATATTGATACATTCAGGGTTGATTACAAGAAGTCCTGAAAGAGATTAGGCTGGTTTTGACAAAAAAATTTTGTCAAAAGTTTAGTTTTGACAAAAAAATTTTAGGTCCTCTGACTTCTGTAGGATGAGTAAAGGGGAGAGGAAAGGGATGGTATGGTTGTCTCCCATAAAAACTGATTTTTTTTCTACTGAAGCATGTATAAGGTTTATATATATCCTTTTGTGTTTCACTTTTTCTTAAAATTCATAAAAGTTTTATGGGAACTAAATTTGATTATCAAGATAAAGTTCTTCTTTATTTTCAGATTTCAACTATTGCAGAAAGTGAAGATTCACAGGAGTCAGTGGATAGTGTAACCGATTCCCAAAAACGAAGAGAAATTCTTTCAAGGAGGCCTTCCTACAGGTATGGAATTTAATAGTTAAAAGAACTTAGAGTCAAAAGTATAAAGGTACCCTTATGTAGTTGCAGATGAAGAGATTTCGGAAGGCCGATGAGCTGCTGGATTCAGGACCATACAGAGTACTTCTCTTCATCTTGAGTTGCTTCTCTCAAATAAGTTGAAGCTTACTGTACAGAATAAGAGCACTTCTTACTCTGAACAGTCCTGGATAAACACTGATTTTTTTTTTTTTCTTCTGTTTTTGTAGACTTTGCTGGCTGCTGCTTTTCTGTTAAAAAGATTGGAATACATTTGATAAGGTTATAGCATTTTCTAGCTATATGTCAATTCTGAGACTACACTACCTACTTCACAACACATTTCTTATGCCATGGTACTTAGCATGATAGCTGCTTGTTAATTTAATAGTTGTTCAGGGTGATGTTTTGCTGATGTTCCCTAATTTTAGGGGCACCTTACTGTAGTTTTGTGTTGAGCTACGAAAGTTGTGTAAATTCATGCCTTGCCTCCAAGATGGACCAAAACTGTTTCTTAATACTACATAGAAATTGGCTCCATATTAAATATCTCCAGGAAGAGCAATTCCACAAATCTTCATAAGCTTACTTCAGAGTTTAATAAACGTCAAACCTGTTCTTCCCTGCTTTAGCCTAAATTATTTCTATTTATATATATTTCTGTTTTTCAAAGGGATGTTGAAATTTTTTTTCCCACTTTCTTGGCTGCTAAGCTAGTCCTTTTCTCTATCCTCACAAATAAATTAAGGACCCTAAATGAATACCAATAAATTGACTTTGAGGTCTTAAGAAATTCTGTGTTACCAAGTATGTGTTACATTTATTTATACTCATAATTTTTTCAAAATATAGCTAGTTTTATCTTTTAACTTCGAAATATATCTCATGTTAGTATATAAGACATTTGATCCTGAAGCAAATTCAACCTGGTACTAAGAAACAAGCTCCATGGCTTCTCTATATATAAATTCTAGGCAAATCTTAGCTGTAGACCTTATATGAGTTTTATGTTGAAAAAAAATCTTTTATTTGCCTTAATTGGCTTATAGTGTATATCCCAGCAAAAATCATTATATATAGCACTTCAGTTACGAATCAAATAAAAGATGCCTGAGACCACACATGTGTAGGGAAAGCATTACTTTTATGAAAGATGATGATATCTTCCCGTATAATCAAACCTCCATAGTGGAGTATACCATTATTTTGCTTTTGGTTTATGAACTCTTGAAACCTAGCCTCTATGTCTTGATTATAACAAGATCTTTAACAAAATTCTTAGGATGTTTTTGTGAAGTTGGAGAAATGGGAATTAAATAATACACACTGTTTTTATTGGAACAGCCCAGCTTTATGGAGATCAGTTTTTACCCAGAGGAAATCCTTGAAGAGTTCTCACTTGCTCTCATCTGGATCGGTATTTTTACCAGCAATTTAGCTGAAAACATAGAAGCCATGCTTATCAGATTTGCAAATGACAGAAACTAAAGGGCTAAATACCCTAATAGGTGGTAGAATAAGAACCTTGAAAGATCATAGCAGCCAAGGGAAATAGATCGAAACAAATAGGATGAAATGTTGGTGATAACTGTAAAATTTCTGAGCTTGAGTTTAAAATAAAATCGATTATTCAAGTATAGGCTTCTGGATTAAGAATTCATCTAAAAAATGTAATTATGCTCTTTTAATTATCATTGATTAGATGTGGTTGCCAAGAAAGCCAATACACTGTAAGACTATGTTGGTTTTAAAAAAAAAAAAAACCTAGTGTCTAGATTAAGGGAGGGAATTAATCCCACTGCTCAGACCACATTTGGAATACACTTTAAGAGAAAGTGAACTTTCTCTCTTAAGCGGAGAATGTCCAAGATGGTCTGGAGCAACAATTTGAAAAACTGGAAAAAAAGACTGAGAATGATTGCTGGATTCGTGCAGAAGAGAAGTAGATTTATTTGTAGGTCTAGAAAAGTAGCTTTTAAACTTTTTTAAAACCACAATAAGGAATATATCTTTACAGTTCTCTCTTTCTTCATTATATATAGGTGTGTATGTATACACACACGTATATACCTATATATAGGGATCTGAAGCAAAAATTAATACAAAGCAATACTCATCCTTATCATGTGTGATGCTTAGCTATTTTTTATTTGTTTATGTTGGTTGCAACACGCTTAATTGTTTTCATGGCCCACATAGGGGTTATGACTTGAGTTTGAAAAACATTGCTCTAAAGACCAATACTACTCAAAATATGGTCCACAGCCCAGACTGGTAAATCAGCATCTGGTTAGAAATGCAAATTCTCAGGCCCTTACCCCGTACCTAATGAATTAGGATCTCTAGGGAGGGGACCCAGGAATCTGTCTGTGTTTTAACATGCTCTTCAAGAGCTTCTTTTGTATACTGAAGTTTGAAAAACAAGTGTTCTAGAACAGTGATACCCAAATCATGATATGTTGACCAGCTGTCAGTTCCCAAGCTGTTTAAAGTAGTTTTGTGTCTTGTTTGCAAAGAGAGAAGAGAAAACCATCCTTACAGTAAAAATAGAACTTTACTAAATAAGAACAGGCAGATGTGGAAAAGAATGAGTAAGAAATCTTACAAATGAGAAATATAATCAGGGGAATTATTTTTTAAAAAAAACAACTGTAAGAATATTTTCTACAGTACCAATAAAGGTAATTACGTACATAAATATATAAAAGCCAGTATTATTATAGTTTTACTTTGTAACTCCTCTTTTTCTCCCATGATTTGAAAGCCAATGCATAAAACAATAATTATAAATCTGTTAATGAACACACAAGGCATGAAGATGTAATTTGTTACAGTAACTACATAAGGGGGAAATTTTTGGTAGACGGTTAAGGCTAAGTTTCAAACTGGTTTGTTAGAAATTTAAGATTTTAAAAACTACTTGGGTTAGTAATTTTTTCCCCTCTTCTGTGATTATGTTATTCATTTGAAATGTGGTAAGGTTCATTTGTTTTTGTTTGTTTTCCATTTTAGAATTCTTCCCCCATCCTTGTTAATAATTAATTTTTCTTTGAATATGTAAAACATTAACATGGTTCCAAAAGTCAGAATTGTACATACACACACACACACACACACACACACACACACACACTCAGAAGTGTCCCTCCACCCATCCTTTTTTACTTCTTTCCCACCCACCCCCAGTAGATAACTAATCAAATTGAACTCCATCTAGTTTATCCTTCCTTTGTTTCTTGAGCAGATGAACAGATACACGAATATTTTCTTATTTTCTTATTTCACCTTCATTCGTATACAAAAGGTACCATGCTATATCCATTATTTGGATGAGCCATAGTTTATTCAACCGTTCTCCTATATGTGAGCATGGAGATCGTTTCTAGTCTTTTGCAGTTGCAGTCGATGCTGCCATGATTAATCCTATGCATATTTATTTTGTACTGTTGGAAGTATATTTTAAGGGTAAATTCCTGGAAGTAAGATTGCTGTGTAAACACATTTGGTTTCCCAAATTCCCTCCATAAGGGTTGTGCCAGTTTTATACTTCTAACAGCAATGTACAAGAGCATGTATTTTCTCACAGCTTCACTAACAGAATACATTGTTATACTTTTTTTAATTTTTACCAATCTGAGAGTTGAGAAGTTAAAAATCAGGTTTTTGGTCTTTTTTTTTCCCCTCAGTTTTCAAGAGTTATTTGTATGTTAGGGATATTGGACCTTTATCTGTAATATATGTGAACATTTTCTCCTAGTATTTTTGATCATCTTTGACTTTATTTTGGGTGTTCTTTGCCATAAAAAAGGGTTTTTTTCCTGTAGTCAATTTTATTAATCTCTTCTTTAGTTGCAACTGGATTTTGAATCATAGTCTTTCTTTATGTTCATTTTAATGAGAAATGCATCTGTGTTTTTTCTAGTCCTCGTACGGTTTTGACATGTGCATCCCCGATCCATTTTTAGTTTATTGTTGCAAATTTTATTGTTTATTATTGTAAATTTTAAACTGTAAAATTTTAAAATTCTCTCTTAAGCACTGTCAGCTTTCTGCCAGTTTTCTGATCTTTTCCTCTTCTTTGTATTTAGCCAGTAAATGTTACTTTTATTTTAATTGATATAGTTCTCTATTTTTCTAGGAAAATTTTGAATGACTTATCTTCTGATGCACCAGGAGTGCCAAGGATTGAAGAAGAGAAGTCTGAAGAGGAGACTTCAGCACCTGCCATCACCACTGTAACGGTGCCAACTCCGATTTACCAAACTAGCAGTGGACAGTATAGTGAGTAATAGAAATTTCTGTTTTGGAAAATGCGATGAAAAACTAACGACTGCATTTTCCTTAAAGTAATCTTATAAGCGCCAGCTCTTTTCTAAATCTCGGTTGTCATTATTATATTTCCTTTACTTATGTGCAAAGTTTTGTAACAGAAGTATTTTCTTTCCTTCAGGGTTTAGTTAGGATTGCTCAGGTATGTAAGACCTTTAAATGGCCCTTTGTTTTGTGCAGATGCATGGAGAGTCTTACAAGTTTTTCAAACCACTGCTTGAAACTCTATATTTCAGTCCTCATATAGCATATGATGTTAATAGAAAACATGAGTTTTTCAGATAATCATTCTTTGTTTATGTTTAAGGCCAAAAATGGTCTCATTATTCATCTATTTAATAATTCATCTTTCCTTCTAAAAGTAGCATTTTTAAATCATATTAATGTTTCACGGTGGGGTGGAGAGGCTTGGTTGCAGTCTACCAGGACATTTAATTATTATTCCTTTTAAGATAAAAGGTAGTGTAGTGAATTATAATAATGTGAGCATAAGGACTGCTGAAATTAAGAGGGCACTTTGCTTTTTGTCGCACAGAAAGCAAAGATTTCTTTTGCAAAATTATCAAAGTTTCCATTTCTCTGATCTCTCTGACACTTAGGTCTCTCTTCTTATCTTTCACCTAAATCTGTTATAAAGAACTTTTGAGTTCTGCTTTTGTTTGATCAAAGGCATTTGTGTGAATGGTACCTTTTTCCTCTCTTCCCAATATATTTTTGCCTCCCAAAGTGTCTCACACATTGATGTCTTCATTTTGATTTTTGTTCATTAAATCCAGTGCTACCCATTATATAGTTTTCCTCCCTCTCTTCCTTAATTACAAATTAAATGTACACATTGAAACTCTTGCTGTATTGGTTTTCTAATGCCCTGGGGTAGTCTGTGTCAGAAATATGTATAAAAGTTTGACTCCCAAGTTCATAGTTTTCCAGTTACAGCTCAGCCTTGGTTTGCATAACTAATTGCATTCCAACTGAATTAAAAACAAGTAGCAGACTCTTTAGCTCAACCAAAGCTGAAACTTGTAACAGTAAGTAGAAGGCAGGCATTTCTGGCTGAGCTTCTTGTCCATTCTGTAAGCTCATTAGAGTTCACTCATTCTTTTCCTTCTTAAGTTCTTTGTTGGCAGAAATAGATACTATCTATATATGTGTGTGTCTATTTTTTAGCCTTATATCCAAATAATTTGAGTTATTCAAGGTGTGTGTTCTAAGACCTTGATAAATGAACTTTTTTTTTCTCCAACTTCAGCACACTTGAGGGATACAGCATACTGTTAGTAACAGAGATTCACTCACCACAGCAATTCTCACTTGAACTAGAAATAGAAAGCATGCTCTTTAGGAAAGAGGCATATCAAAATCTCAAATAGGGAAGTGAAGTTGAGGGAGGTGAAGCTGAGAAAAATAGATGTTTAATTTGGCAACTGACAGTTGCTAGTTTTAAAGGTTAATACTTTGAGATTTTAAAAGCTTTATACATTATCTTTATCCTTTATTCTCTCTGTATGTGCACATATGACCTTGATGGAACTGATTTAACATTATGTTCTTGATTGTCATTAATAATCAGTATAATGACCACTTACATATACAATATTTATATGTTTCTTAACTTATAAAAGAAATATATGGTTGTAAAAAATTCAAATGGTAGAGGTTTATAGTATTAATAAAAAGTAAAAACCCTTTCCATCCCTCCCCATTAGAGTTTGGTATATATCCTTCCATTCTTTTTCATTCTGTTTATACATACACGTGTCATGTATTTTTATACAAGTGAGACCTACATTATTTATATACCATAGACAAATATATGCATATATAGTTATATATGTAGTTTCTTTTAATAGCTACATTGTGTTTCACTGTATAAATATAACATTTATTTAAAAATCACACACACTGATGAATATTTAGGACATTTCTACTGTTTCAAACAATGCTATCTGAACATTCTTTTATATATATAGTATCCTGTCCTGTCAGTGGGGATAGCATCTAAAGAGTGGAATTGTTGAAGCCAAGCCAGCCTGCCCAATTACCCTTCCCAGTGGCTACACCAATTTGTACTCCTTCAATAAATTGGTTTTTTTTTTTTTTTAAACTAATACTATTATTAGTTTTGTCCATTACTTGGTTCACAGTCCCTGATAATAAAGTCTTGTTTGAGAGATTTTATTCTTAGTTAGAAAAACATGTTTTATTTCACTAACTAAAACTGTTTTCCTCTTCATTTTGGCTCCTCAAAATCTCAGCTGAGTTTGTTTAATTATACTCTTTTCCTTCTTCTAGATTTTGTGGTAGAATCATTATATACACCTAAAGATAACATCAGTTACTTGATTTCTATCTTTTTCTTCTTGTTTTAATGAATTTAGTTTTACTGAAAGCTATCTTAAGTCCTTTTGGAATATGAAGTATATAAATAAATATTAAGAGAAAAACAATGTTTGATAGGCTCAGACTTCAGTTTTTCAGAGTACTTTCCTATATACATGATCTCATTTGATTTTTATAACAATTGTACTTAGTGGCTAGAACCAGATATTTTTATTTTTACAGAAGAGATAACAGATTCAAATAACAGTTTAGTGATGGAACTTGGACTAGAACCCAGATCTCCTGATTTCTAGTTTCCTTCTTTCCTCCCACTTGAGTTCATTGGTAGGTAGTCAAGAAGAAAGTTGTGTGCGTTGAATACAGTGGAATTTGCTTATTAACTCTATTTGAGAAATTGTGGTTTGATTCTGTTAACCTTCTGATTCTTTCAAGTTATCCTGAAGTATTCATCTCAGAATAGTTTTTACATATTCCTTTTTTTCTCCTTGTCTAAGATAAGTAAAATTTATGGGATTAGCTAAAGTGGGTGGATTGTATATGCCAGTATCTTAATTTCCACAAGTATTATTTACTAAACCAAATCACAGCCATTAACTGTTATTATTTCTTGATTGAACAGTAAATAATCCAGTTTTTCATACATAGATGACTCAGGATATTAGTTACCCAGAGCAAGCTGACAGTTGATCCCAAACTAATTTCCTTCTAACAGACAAAAAGTAACATGCTCAAATCAGACATGTTGACTTAGTTAAAATCCATTATGCAATTTTATATGTAATATTGTGATTCTTAGTCCTTCTCTTTCTGGAAAACTTAAACTGTAACAGGGAAAGTATCTTATTAACTTTTTCCATGTACTGTAGCATAAAGGTTAATTCAAGTTTTTTATAAAGTGAAATGTCTACTAGTATGAGCCAAAGTTGATTCCTTTGTAACAGATAAACGGCAAGTATGATTAATTTGTGAATAATCAGCCGATCCTACATGAGAATGCTTGAATAGGTAACTTAGAAATAGCAGTAAAATATTTTTTTCTAAATGATGATCTTGGGCTCTAATATTAAACTCCATGAGAGGTCTGTGATAATTAAGTTCCATAGGACATTTCCGTTGTTTCATTGAGTGGACTTTTGTTATACTTTATGCATTGCTGAGTTAGAGAACAGAATGCACTACTGAACTGCTTTATTAACTATGAATTAAATAATCATTTATTGGGTGCCTGTTACATGCCCATATCTGTGCTAATAAGTACATGAACGTAGAGAAGGAAAATATTATGTAGTTAATGCCAGAATAAAGGAAGTGTGGATCACAGAGTGGTCCTTCTTCTGAACCAAATAACTTCAAGTGGAATTTAATATTTTCTCATTTTTTATTTGTTAACTGACATTACTATAAATTATAATGTGGGGGCTTCCCTGGTGGCGCAGTGGTTGAGAATCTGCCTGCCAATGCAGGGGACACGGGTTCGAGCCCTGGTCTGGGAAGATCCCACATACCGCGGAGCGGCTGGGCCCGTGGGCCACAATTACTGAGCCTGCGCGTCTGGAGCCTGTGCTCCGCAACAAGAGAGGCCGCGATAATGAGAGGCCCGCGCACCGCGATGAAGAGTGGCCCCCACTTGCCACAACTAGAGAAAGCCCTCGCACAGAAACGAAGACCCAACACAGCCATAAATAAATAAATAAATAAATAAATCCAAAGTTTAAAAAAAAAATGATTGTATTGAATGTAGTAATCAATGAAGAAACAAGGTAGATATTGTAACTAGCTCAAACAAGAATTATTTAAAAAAAAAAAAAATTATGTGGTTCATAGAGTACATTTGTATTTTTTTTTTAAGATAATCTTTAAAGACTGTTGCTTTTTTTTAAATTTATTTATTTATTTATTTATTTATGGCTGTGTTGGGTCTTCATTTCTGTGCGAGGGCTTTCTCCAGTTGCAGCAAGCGGGGGGCCACTCTTCATCGCGGTGCGCGGGCCTCTCACTATCGTGGCCTCTCTTGTTGTGGAGCACAGGCTCCAGACGCGCAGGCTCAGTAGTTGTGGCTCACGGGCCTAGTTGCTCCGCGGCATGTGGGATCTTCCCAGACCAGGGCTCGAACCCGTGTCCCCTGCATTGGCAGGCAGATTCTCAACCACTGCGCCACCAGGGAAGCCCCTACATTTGTATTCTTGAAATTGGATATAGGTTTCCTGAGCAGAAAGTTACTTGAGTATACAAAATCCTTCTTGGTGATGTTATTTGCTGTAATAATTTCTCCTAGATTATGTCTTGCAAATTATTCTGCTTTGAATTTAGTGTGTGTATAAGACTTACATGGTATTAATTAAACTTGTAACAATAAAATCCATTGGGTTTTAGTTGCCATTACCCAGGGAGGAGCAATACAGCTGGCTAACAATGGTACCGATGGGGTACAGGGCCTGCAGACGTTAACCATGACCAATGCAGCTGCCACTCAGCCGGGTACTACCATCCTGCAGTATGCACAGACCACTGATGGACAGCAGATCTTAGTGCCCAGCAACCAAGTTGTTGTTCAAGGTAAGAGGATTCAGAATTCACAGGTGTGGTAAATTCTTTGAAAAGTTAAAATTTTATAGACTCAGAAAAAGTAAGTATGATACTGCAAAGCACTATTAAAATATAGTTTATTTTTCTTCATTATAGATACTGTTTTCCATGAACTCTTCTTCCATTATTCCAATTGGACCAAAATGTCATGGCATAAAAACAACTATTTTCAGTTTTAAAAATATAACATCTATCTTTAACACCTTTAACATTTGGATATAGGAGAAATGAGGTAGGTTAGAGGGAAAGACAATAAAATTAGGAGTTAAAAAAGCTAGATTCTAAATCTAAATATATATAGATTCACTTTGTGACCTTGAGTAAGACCCAGCCTCCCTGGGCCTCATTTTTTTTCATGTGTCAAATGAAAAGTTGTACTAAATCACTGATAAGAATCTTTGGAGGTTCAAAATTCTGTTCCTCTGCTTTTAAGTCAAAAGAAATTTATGTCTTCATTTCCAAGATCATCATTTTTTATTTCAAAGGATAGCATTATATTCTGAAAAATCTTACACCAGTGTGCAAGTCTGCTGGTCTATGAGCAAAAGTAGTTAAATCCATGGTGAATTATAGAAATAGCTTTTTTCTGTTTTGTTTTGTTTTGTTTTAATTTTTTTGTTTTCTTCCTATTTGTTTCAGAAATCTTTATGGATGGGAGTTGACCATTTTTCTTTGAATTCACTTGAATATTTTAAGAATATGATTTATGCCACATTTAAAATTTGCATATTAAGGAAATACTAATAAATCTGTTTCTAAAAATATTTTTATTAAAAATATGTTTTGCCTCTGTTAGGTAATGACAGATGTGCCCCTTCACCATGGATGATTAATTTTGAATAATTCTAAAACACCAACTAGAGAGTCATAATTTATTTAAAGGGCCCTAATGTATTTACAGAATATTTTCTGTTACTAAACAAATAATATTTGAAGAAGATAATATTTTGCTTATTAATGGGAGTAAAACACCTTTTCACTTTACATGCAGGTACTCAAAAATTGTAAAGCAGGATGTCAGTGAATTTGAATTCTGAACGTCAGTTTGAAGATGGTAACATGTTTAGTATATAAATCTTTTCCACTCAAACTACACATTTTAATTGATATTAATAACAAATATGGATGATTTTATAAAGACCTTCAAATTCTCTCAGATAATGTTAGGTTTCTTATTCCTAGGAGGGCATATTATTAAGCTGTTTTTAGAAGCGATTTGACAAATAGAGACTTTTTCTTTTCACAAATGATGGATCATTTGGTTAGAAAAATAAAACTTCAATTTGTTTAGCCGTTATCATTTACATTAAAACAATGCTTACAAGTAATATAATTGGCATCAAATGGTACACTTTTTCATACTTTGTTTTGTTACAGTTAGGAATTTATAATAGTTGACCATTATGCTTTATTTTCTCTTCCATTTTGCTATTTTATGAAAAATCATGGTCGTTTTTATGTCGTGGCAAGAGTCTACTTGAAATTTTTTAATATGAATTTACCAATATCAAAGGAAGACATTGAGGACTATACTCTATCTAGGAAGATCATCCAAGCTGTGCCCCACTTACCTTTTAGACTTGAGGTTGGTAAGCATGTTAACAACAGAATAGAACTACATTCCAATGAAAGATAATATAAGACCCAGCAGAAATAAGTTAAGACCTCTTTCATCCAAGTGACTATACTAATAAATACACTAAATTGGGAATTATTTCTGAGTAATGTCCCAAAGAGTGCTGATTCTTTCAACATTTTAGTCAGAATCATCTGTTCCTTTTTTTCCTTTTAATCCAAAATATATGTTTAGATTGATGATTGACACGTAGTTTTACCAAGTCACAGTGCTTCAGTGTCTGACACCATGCTCACTATTTTTCTTTTCAGCTGCCTCTGGAGATGTACAGACATACCAGATTCGCACAGCACCCACTAGCACCATTGCCCCTGGAGTTGTTATGGCGTCCTCCCCAGCACTTCCTACACAGCCTGCTGAAGAAGCAGCACGAAAGAGAGAGGTTCGCCTCATGAAGAACAGGTACATACATTGCATTTACTTATACTGTTGTAGGTCAGGCATATCTTCAGATTCTGCCAGATGTGTCTTTAACATCTGCTGACAATAGGATCTTTGCATTGAGATATTTTTCTGGTAAAATTGATGGATCTTGCTAAAACTTCTTTATTTAGCTTCTCATAAGCTGCACTTATGAGATGGCTAATGGGATTATGGGTCCATCTTTGATGATAGAGTAGTTTTCTTTCATGCAATTTCCCCATGGGAGATTTAACGCACAACTTTGCTATATTTTCACTATTGCTTCAACCAACTAACTAGGTTATTTAAAAATTGTTTCTTTTCATGAGTAGTATTGTTAAGATTAAGAGTTTCATGTATATATATATTAAAATTAAGTGTTAAGTTTTATTTATATTAAATGTATTTGTAATAAGGTAAATGTATGATGGCCAGTCTTAGTTTTAATGCATATTATCTTTACTCAAAATAATAACAATTTAACACCTAAATAAAGATTCTTCAAAAATAGATTAATGCCGAGAATATCTTATTATTGACAAAAATCTTAAAATAGAACTAGTCTTCAACAATGAAAATGCTACATATCGAAAATTTATTAAATGTGGGAAAGTTATTCCCATAAAGTAAATTCATAGCTGTAAATGGCTTTGTCATCAATAAAACGTAATAAAAAAATTTATTTACTTATATTTACCTTAGTATTTTTATTTATTTAGCTTAGGATTTAAATATTTAGCTTAAGATACAGAAATGACCTAAGACAAACCAAAGGAAATGAAAATAAAGATATTAAAAGTTTGAAACTGAAAATACTCCACTGCTTTTCACCCCAAGATTCTTCAAATGCTATGATAAAGTGAAAGAAACATAGAGGTTGAACTTAGAGGATGTGGATTCAAGTCCTAGATCTACCCCTTTTGCTGTGACTTTAGAAGAACATAACCTTCTAAACCTCAGTTTTCTCCTTTGTAAAACAGGATCCCACTACCCACCCAGAAGGTTGCTTCACCCAGAGGGTTGCTATGTGGGTCAAATAAGATAATTCCTTTGAAAGCACTTTGTAACTGCAGTGCTCTGTTGAAGTGTCTGTTTTTGTGCAATTTCATGTTTCAGCTTAGATCAACCTCTTTCATTCCTAAAATATTCCTAGCTGTTATAGAATGTTGGTAAATTACACCTAGGCAGAAACGGCACAGTTTTTTCCAGATTATTAGGAAAAGAGTTGGAAACAAGCTGAGTAACTTACTTCATTTTTGCTCCATCAATCTGTGATTTTAAGTATTTAAGCTACAATAATAAACAGAAGCATAAAAGCTGTGTTCATATTTAAATGTATTTTAAAGTATAAATTAAACTGTGTGTTTAAACTTTTTTACTGTTTGTAAGGAAATGTGTAAGTAACCCTTTTGAAAATTAGAAGCAAGTCTGATTAGAAGTCTCAAGTAAAGGCTAGGTTATACAGTTTAAGACAACAGCATTTACTAAAGAAACCAGTTCTCAGCAGACACAACAGAGCAGTCAGGTAAAAAATACATCTCTTGATTATGAAAGCAACAAAGGACTTCAGATTATGTCTGTGTAGTTTGGCTCTATGGAACAGAAACATTTCCCCTTACACAGAAATCACTTAAGAAGCAGCTTAATTGTAGTGGGTGAGGAGGCAGCACTACAGCTTCTTGTCTGCTCTGGTGTATAGAGGGCTGCCCATTTATGAAAGCACATTAATTTGACAGGCATACCAAATTCTCCTTTTCCTCTATTCGTGCGATTTATGATTCTCACCCCCCCACCTCCCACCCCCCCACACACAAATACACACACACTGGGCACATACACACCAAGTTGGGGACAGGGAACACATAGCTACAGTTCCTAACAATCTCTGCTTGCCTGAGATATTCAGGGAAGCCACCTGACTTACTGTGAACTCTTTAATAAAATACTTTGGCTTGGATTTAATTTCACTATAAGGAAACTTCCCATTGACTCTGGTACAGTTCCTTTTCCCTTTATTCCCAGATATCTGCTGCTTCTACTTTTTCAACTTCCATTCACTAGAATCTGGCTTCTGTGCCCACCATACCACTCCAATGTCTATAAAAAGGTACAGATACCTTCCCATTTGGCAAATCTAGTATTCTCTTTTCATTTAATTTTACCTTTACCGGGAGTATTTGACACTTTTGACTGCTCATTTCTCTAAACTCTTCTTTGGCTTACTCACCTGGTTTTCTGACTACTTTTCAAATTTTCCCTTGAAACTTTCATCCATACCTATGTATTTCAGGCATCACCTATATGTTGATACCACCTAATTATATATATTCCGGCTTTGACCTTTCCCTTGAGATATTATTTATTTAGGTCACGGTATGTGCTGGACATGATACCTCGTTTCTTTACATATTTTATTAGTTCTGCCCACAATGAGAAAGAAGCTTATGTCCACTTTACAGAGGAGATATGGTTCAGAAAGAAGGTAAATATTTTGCCAAAGGTCACACCTTTTAAAAAATGGGTAGAACTGAGATATGAGCCTTGCTCTGCCACCAAAGCCTGTGCACCTGCTACCTGTCAGATTCAACCATCATCTCCTGCTCTGCCACTCAGACCAGAACACATGGCAGTGTGCTGGAGGTACGTAGCACCAAGAGGCAGACATGGAACGCTTTCCTTGAATATTTATTTGGCTCAAAAGTTTGAGAGAAAAAACATTTTTAAGGTAAACTTAAAGATATAATTCACACCAGCAGCAGTTGCTTTGGACTGTGCTCCCATATTTAGTTTCCTCTGCCATTATGGTTACTTAGGTGGAAAAGTTAGAGAAGCACTCTCCTCCTGAACATATTCACGAGGATAAATGTCCCTATGTGCCTCAAACACAGCCTGTCTTCTAAACTTGATAAGAAAAAGTTGTGATTCCCCAAATTCTATAACATTCAAATTGCCATTTACTCAAAAATGAAGATAAGTGGTAAATGTTCTAAAAGAAAGTACAGATGGTTACATTAATTTGTGTTGCTGCAGTAACAAAAAATAATAAAATCTCAGTGTCTTAGAACAGGGACTTCCCTGGTGGCGCAGTGGTTAAGAATCTGCCTGCCAATGCAAGGGACACGGGTTTGATCCCTGGTCCGGGAAGATCCCATGTGCCACAGCTACTGAGCCCACATAACACAACTACTGAAGCCCGCACGCCTAGAGCCTATGCTGTGCAACAAGAGAAGCCACCGCGATGAGAAGCCCACGCACCTCAACAAAGAGTAGCCCCCGCGCGCCACAACTAGAGAAAGCCCGCGCACAGCAACAAAGACCCAACACAGCCATAAATAAATTTATTTATTTATTTATTTATTTTTAAAAAAAACACCAAAAAACCAACAACAAAAGTTTCTTCCTCACTTATGTTACATTTTGGCAGCTGCAAGTCATGCTATGGCTCTCCTCCACATGCTCCCAGCCAAAGGAGGAGCACCTCTTCGAGTCCTGTCATTATTGTAGCAAAGGGAAAGGGGAAATACTTTTTGAAGCATCTGCTTGATTGTGGTGAACATCATGTCCACTCGGGTACCATAGGCCAAAGCACAGCCTAGGACAAGCCCAATGTCAGTGAAATGGGAATGGTGTGCTCTTCCCACAGGGAGGGAGGAGTAAAAAATTATGGAAGCAATACAACCCAGCACCTCTGGTCTTACAATTTTAGAGTGCAGGAAGAATTTAATAGGTTTCCTAAGAGCAGAAGTAATAAAGGAAAAGGTTAAGTAGGTTTGACCATCTAAAAATATGAAACCTCTGATTAGCCAAGGAAAAGATAAAGTAGCAAAGCAAACAATAAACTAGAAACATTTTAACAAAGTCAGGAGACTGATAAGTTAAGGATATAAATAAGTAGATTCAAAGAAAATGAATTAGAAATGGGGTAAAAAAACTGAAAATTCAAACCAGTTAAAGTGTATGCTATGTAAATTAAGGTACATCCTTTCAACTGTATAAAACCAACTGTTAATAATGGAGATGTGTTTTTATTGAGATGGGAAGATGTTCATAGTGGAAAAGAGCAGGTTACCAAAGAATATGTATTATGATCCCATTTTTATTTTTATTACAGAAGTAAAACATGCTCATTATAAGCACATTAGAAAACATAAGATAAAATATTTACTCACCACTAATTGTGCCACCCAAAATGTTAACATTCTGGTGTATAATTTTTTCCCCTAATACATATGTGCAAAGATAAATAATACATTTTTAGTATACAGTTTTTATTTTTTTATTTTGAAATAATTTTAGCTTATGGGAACAGTTATAAAAATAGTACAGAGTTCCAGATACTCTCTATCCACCTTTCTGTAAGTTTAGCATATTACATAACTAGGCTGTGTTTATCAAAACTTAAGAAATTAACATTCTGTCATATACTCTGTATAGTAATTAACATAGTATTTTTTATAGTGGTATAATAATATTAACTGCACTATCCATTTTATTTGAATTTCTTCAGTTATTCCACTTCTATTCCTTTTCTCTTGCAGAATCCAATCCAGGGTACCACATTGCATTTAGTCATCGTGGCTCCTCATCTCCTCCAATCTGTGACAGTTCTTTCCTTGTCTTTCATGGGCTTGTCACTTTTGAAGAGTAGTAGTTAAGTTTTTTTCAGAATATCCCTCACTTTGGGCCTGTGTGATGTTTTTATTATGATTAGATGAAGGTAATGGATTTGGGGGAAGAATACCACAGAGATGTAGTCTGTCCTTCTTGTCACTTCATATCAGGGACCACATACCAGCATGACTCATTACTGGCAATGTTAACTTTGATCACTTGGTTAAAGTGCTGTCCAAGTGCTCCCGCTGCAGTTATCATTTTTCTCTTTTTGCACACTATTCCTTAGAAGCAAGTCACGGATTTAGAAAGGGAGGAGAATTAAACTCCACCTCCTGGAAAGGAGAGTATCAAAGAACTTGTGGTCATAGGTGAAAACCAACATGGTAATTGGTATTGCTTTCACAGAGTTGCTTGGAGACTATGCAAATATTTTATTTCTCTTTCAAGTTTTCCCCACTAACTTTAGTATTCACAGGGGAATCTTTCCTGCAGTAATTATTACTGTGATATTCTAATGAGGATTTTCTATTTCCCCATCCCTTCTACATTTACTAACTGGAATTCTTCTATAAGGAAAATTTGTCCCTTCCCCACATATTTATTTATATCAGTACGGTCTTATAGATACTTTATTCTTTGGGCTGTAATTCAATATTATTTAATTATGATAAGATTATTCCTGTTTTGGCCATCGGGAGCTCTTACAAGTTGGTTCCTATGTCCTTTAGATGGCGTCTTATTTTTCTTCAAGCACATCTTTACTTTCTGGCCCTACAGGATCATCTGGGTTCAACTTCTCATCTTGTGTTTTCCCTGCTTTAGCCTTGAAATCAGCCATTTATTCAGTGAGTCCTAGTTTGTTTCATTGGAAAATGGTATTTAGAAATCAGTTAGGCAGTAGTTGTGCTCTTTGCTACTGAGGTTTCACAGGCCCTCTCAAAGGACAGAGCTAGGAAATATACACGTGTGTGTGTGTACGCGCCCATGTATGCACACAACTATATTTCTGTACGTGTACATTACTATAATAAATATGTTTGTACTGATCACTCTGACTCTAATCTGTAACCACAGGGCTTATTTTAGCCTTCCCTTCCCCCCTTTGCTTATTTGAACTTCGTTCTCTGACAGAAACTTGGCTTCCCACTAAAGATGGTTTATTTATGTATTTGTTAAACTCTAGTATCATATAAAATAGTTTCATAATTGCTAACTTGTACCCCTGTGAGAAACAAATTTACAGTATAGCATTTATATACAGTTCTTTCTGTTTTTAGCCTTAAAGTACCAGTGAAAGCACTGTTTTCAAAGTTACTTAGCTCTGCTGCTTTTTTCTCCACCCTCTTAAGTCATATACATACATTTATAGTAAAGTTAGATTTCTCAAAATCTTCATTCAATTCTGGGATTCCCCGATATCCTGTTTTTTATTTTAAATTTTCATTACTTTACTTTTTGTGCTGTATATTTCTGTGGGGCTTAACAGACATATAATGTTATGTGTCTACCACCACAGTGCCATACAGAACATTTACACCAATCTAAAAAGAATCCCTTGTGCTACCTCTTGGTAGTCAGCCTCTACCCCCTCCCCCAGCCCCTGGAAACCACTGAACTGTTTTCCATCTTTTTGTTTTGTCTTTTCCAGAATCTCATATAAATATAGTATGTAACCTTTTAGATCTGGCTTCTTTCACTTAGCACAGTGCATTTAAGATTCATTGATAGTGTTGCATGAATCAGGAATTAGTTTTATCCCTGGTATTGTATGGATGTGGTTTATTTATCCATTCACCTTGAAGTTCATCTTAGTTTCCAGTTTTGGAGGATTATGAATAAAGTTACTATAAACACTTACATATAGGTTTTTATATGAACTTTCAATTCACTTGAGTAAATATCTAGGAGTGGCCTGGATGGATGGAATGGTAAGTGTATATTTAACTTTATAAGAAACTGCCAAACTGTTTTCCAGAGTGGCTGTACCGTTTTGCATTTCCACCAGCAATGTATGAAAGTTCCAGTTGCTCTATATCAAATGTTATAATTTTATGTTTTACATTTAGGTCTGTGATCGCTTTTGAATTAACTTTTTTATAAGGTGTGAAATGTGTAAAAGATTCACTTTTCTGTATGAACACCTGTTTGTTCCAGCACCATTTGTTAAAAAGACTATCCTTTCTCTGTGGAATTGCCCTTGTACTTTTGTCAAAATTTAATTGACTGTATTTGTATAGGTTTGTTTCTGGGGTGTCTAGCATGCTTCATTGTTCTGTGTATCTGTCCTTTCGCCCATACAATCCACTAGGAGAATCTTTTCATTCTATCTAAAAATATTTAGATAGAAATTTTTGAGAAGCTTTAAGAGGCACTCTCCAAGCTAAAGAGTTCTTTTTATTTTTTATTTAAAGCTCATTTGAACTTTGTATTCTGCGCCAAAATATAGTAATTCTTAATTTAGTATGAAAATGCTTGCCACCCTTCTGCCCCATCAATTAAAATTGGTGCTTTGAATGTTTTTTTTTAATCAACTTTGTATGGTATGTTAAAATTTTACATTAGACAATTTCCAAGTCATTCTGTTTATTTTTCTCAAATGCCTAATCTATAATATATTAAAGCGTTTGTTGCTTTGAGCTAAGTCTTTTTTTTTAATGTATTCTGTCTAACGCAAAATAAATGATACAGAAATGTTGCATAATTTTTCCTGTCCTTTTTTGCTTGTAGGGAAGCAGCACGAGAATGTCGTAGAAAGAAGAAAGAATATGTGAAATGTCTAGAAAACAGAGTGGCAGTGCTTGAAAACCAAAACAAGACACTGATTGAGGAGCTAAAAGCACTTAAGGACCTTTACTGCCACAAATCAGATTAATTTGGGATTTAAATTTTCACCTATTATGGTGGAAAAAGGACTGGCTTGGCCACAACCAGAAAGACGAAATAAACATTTATTTTCTAAACATTTCTTTTTTTCTATGCGCAAAACTGCCTGAAAGCAACTACAGAATTTCATTCATTTGTGCTTTCGCATTAAACTGTGAATGCTCCAACACCTGCCTCCACTTCTCCCCTCAAGAAATTTTCAGCACCACGAATCATGAAGAGACTTCTGCTTTTTATCCCCCGCCCTCTTCAAGAAGTAATAATTTGTTTACTTGTAAATTGATGGGGGAAATGAGGAAAAGAAAATCTTTTTTTAAATGATTTCAAGGTTTGTGCTGAGCTCCTTGATTGCCTTAGGGACAGAATTACCCCAGCCTCTTGAGCTGAAGTAATGTGTGGGCCGCATGCATAAAGTAAGTAGGTGCAATGAAGACGTGTTGATTGCCAAATTGACGTGTTTTCACATTTTCATTGTGAATTATGTAAGATTGTTAAGAGACATACCCTCTAAAAAAAAATTTTAGGATGGTGTTGAAGAAATTAAGAATGAATTCGGAGTGCTTTCTATGTACATTCTCTTCAATACTGAAAACTTGTCCTTGGTTCTTAAAAATATTCTGTATTAACTACAGCTCTTCCATAGGGCAGTTGTTGCTTCTTAATTCGGTTCTGTATGTGTTCAACATTTTTGAATACATTAAAAGAAGTAACCAACTGAATGAAAAAGCATGGTATTTGATTTTAAATTAAATCAAAGTAAGTAAAAGTACAAAGCTTGTTTTAGTTTAGTACTAAATTCTTAGTAAAAAGATGCTCATTAGTAAACCAGTCCCTTGAGTTATATAACAAGGTTTTTAAATAAATGTTTTTGTCATCGCCTTCAAAAATATTTATATTGTCACTCATTTACTTTAAAAGGTTTTTCTAATTAAACTGTTCCCCTTTGCACTTATATTATACCACCAACAGGAAAGCCTTCAAGATGTTAAAGCAAAGTGCTATATTTGTTTATAAAATGTTATGTGTTGTAGAAAAATACTGATTTTAAATCTTTTCCATATTAACATACTTTAACAGAGTAGTGAATTTTTTAATGAAAGAAGTTATAAGGATATAGTTCTTTTAAAGTACAGTATTAGATATGCACAAGGAAAATAATTTTCTTCAGACATATTTGAATGACTGCTGTACAATATTTGGATTGTCATTCTTGCAAAACATTTTTTTGTTGTTTTCTTCTATTGATAAAAAGGATAGCTGTGCTTTAGCTTTCCAATATGCTATATATCCTTTGTTATTCTGTAAAGGAGCTACCTGTTTTAATTCCTTACCTATAACATTCTGTATTTGTATGTATCACACATTGTTTCCAGTACTACTTTTAATTATCAATACTCATTTTATTCACTAAGCCTGATAAATTTAAAAGTTACCCTTTAAAAAAAAAATAAGACTGAGGTGGATTTGAAAAATTGGAAATTGACATAATGTTAGATAATTTCTCATTTCTCATTTGAGAAGGTATTTCTTTTTTCAAAGAGAGTCTAGAACTTAATGTTTTATATTTAGTCATGGGTTGTTTTTAAAAGTTAAGTTTGTTAATGTGTTAAGAAAATATGCAGATATGGGTGTTAATTATTGAGTCCATTTTGAAAAGTAAGATTTTTAATTAATATTTGTAAATGGTATATTTTTATTTGTAACAAACCGTTGTCTTTTTTCAAGGATGAACAGAGTTTATGAAGGAGCACCATTCTAAGAATTGAGTGATGTAGTCTTATATCTGGACAGTTCACCAGATTCTCAAGAAGGCTTTCAAACGACTGTAAATTTTGTTG
This sequence comes from Balaenoptera ricei, assembly GCF_028023285.1. Lineage (NCBI taxonomy): Eukaryota > Metazoa > Chordata > Mammalia > Artiodactyla > Balaenopteridae > Balaenoptera > Balaenoptera ricei. The sequence continues at coordinate 93,027,108 of NC_082645.1, forward strand.
TTTATCCTGCTGAGCTAATGGGGAAAGTTATAGTGTAAAAATTATTTGTATACCTGCATAGATGTGTCAGTTTTCCAAAACTGGTTTAATAGAAACCAAGCAAAATCACAAATCAATTCACAAACTAGAAGTCTTTCTTAATGAGTCAGAATGTCAGACGTGAACGTTTTAAAAGTCATAAGCTTTATAAATGAAAATTGCCTAGTATTTAGCAAGTTAAATGTTTTCAAAAGTTGAGGCTTTCTATTTAATTAGAAAGTTGGTGGTCCTCTTAGTCCCTGATAAATCAAGGCAAGTCACATCCATATTAGCTGGCTGAATTTATAAGTTATAAAAGACTGATTGCACTGGTTTGAAGTCAGTTACTTAATGGTGAGGTAAGAAATGTATTCTGTTGCTAAATCTGTTTAGACCCTTGGAGAGACTTGAAGATTTCAGTTTATACAGATAGAAATTAAGCATATTTTGAGCAAACTTTTTTTTTAAGAGAATTGGGAAAAAGGTGTTTGTTTTTAAGCATGCAACTTTGAGAATCTTTGTTAAGAAAACATAATTTTTAAAAATCTTATAGCCAATAACATGTGGCCACATTATAAATGTTTTTTCTCTTCATATTGGCCAAAAGGGAATAAAAATGTCATCATAGGAATCTGTACATATGCTACTGATTTGCCTAGAAAATAGCAAGTTTGGTATTGCTCACTTTGCAAATATAGGGCCATGTGGCACTTTTATCTATAGGACAGATTAACTCTAATAAAAATGAAGTGGGAGGGGTTTATTTTTTATATATTGCTCTTATGAGTTTTCAGGCTTTGATAGTGTTTAACTGAAAAGTGGTTTAGAAAGGGCTAGATCCAATGTGTTCACATTATTAAAAAAAATTGATACCAGATGTAATTTTTAAGTTCATTTTTCAAACTGAAGTACCATATTGGCAACCATAATATTGTCATAGGTGCTCTGTTCATTTAGATATTCCTGGCGGGGGGGAATGGCATTTGTATATGTGTACATATATATATATATACATACAGTATATAATCTGAAGCTCTGAGAGCTCTTAAGTCAGGAATGCTGAGTACTATAGTATACTGAGGTCGGATGAAATTTTACATTTTTGTGTATTTTATTGCATCACTTTTGGTAGTTTCTTGGACTGAATTACCCCAGCACTCATGATTGATGCTTTTTAATCTCCTGATTTTCTTCTAAGTGTTTTTTTTTTAATTGTCAGTTTTCTTTGGCTTGATACTTTTAAATCTGTTACTAGTCACTTGAACCACCACCACCACCCCCCAAAAAAGTATTTGGTTTTTATGCTTTGTCTCTGGCAGCTATAACAGTGGTAAGAACATTTTGAAGATAGCTTCTCAAAGGTACCACTGATTTTTCAAAAATCATCCTGGGGGAGAATTTTTGGTGTTTTCATTTGAGCAGGGATTTTTGTCAGAAAATGTATCTTGATGGTAAGTCAGCAGCAGTCCTAGTATCTGAAAGCACAATACCAGTCAGGCAGGCTGTCCGATCAGAAGTCATCTGGCTGAAGTTTATCTCTGTCTCTCAGGCCTAATCCCTGATCCTTTTGACCATTTGGGGTGACATGTGGAATCATACAAAGGCTTAGGAAGAAACAAGTTTGTTTAAACCACGATGCTTTTACTTACTTTAAGTGACTTCAATCTAGATTTCATTTTTAATGTTTTTAGTTCTGTGATCAGCTGTAGTCAGCTATCAGCATATATTGGTCTCTTTATTTTGAAGATCAGAAGGCTGCTTCATTTTGCAGGATTTAAAATAAGGCTAATATCTTAAAGTTAAGATTTTGAATTAAAGTGGGTTTTAGAGACAACTGTTACACACCTTTTCAGTTTTTTCAAGAGGCTTTATTTGTTGCCTTTGTAACCCTGAGAACTGTTGGTATATTGTTTCCCATTGACTTAATACAAAAGTTGTATATTTATTTGGATTATTTTTACATTATATTCTTTGTAAATGTTTGGTGTAACTTGCACTTTTAAAAATGACCCTGTTTGGGTATTAGCAAACTTGAGAAATTCCCTCATCAGTTAATTGTCATCTGACTTTTTATGTCTTTCTCCTCTCTTCAAATCATGTGGCTTTTTTTATGGAAGCTTTTTTCATTGATTAAAATATTTTAACACCTAAAGGCTAGCCTTATAAACGCTGTAAAAGAAAAATATCAGGAAATTAGATTAGACTAGCCCAATTAATTAAAAGATGGGTTCAAACCCTATCTTACTCTCTTTCATCATGGACAGATAGAAGGAAAAGCAACTCAAGTGAATAAATATTTATTTCCAATTTTAAATAAGACTGTCCTCACCCCAACATTAATACTGTTTATAGGATCCCAAGATATCCTTGAATTTGTCTAGAACAGTAAAAGACTTCTCAAGGCAATTAATCATTATTATCATGGAGAACACATAATAATTTGATTAAATTTTTTTCACTTTAAATTGTCTTTGTTAACATCAAAAAATGCATAAATTTGACTGATTTCAGATGAGGAGGGGAAAAGTGAGGTATGCTTAAGTAAGCCTGTAGGTGAAGAATTGTGGTATAAATTTGTTCAGTCAGTTGTACAAAGCACAACTAGAACTTTTTGTTGGATGTCTTACATACATCTTGAATACTTCTAATGTTGATATGTTGACTTTTTTAAGTTGACTGCACAGTCACTGTATGTACTAGGAACTGGTTTCCTTAACTTTCTAGAATCAACGGCTAAGAGAGGCACTAATCCCTGAGGGGTCGAACATATCATGAAGCTGAGTCAGTATGGAAGAATTTCAAATAAATCAAACAGGGTGCTGAAGTTCCATCTGTCTCATCTGCTTATGATAAGTTCTTATTGAGGAGTGAATGTAGCTTAAGCCTTTGTATGTGTCCTCAGGGGGCAAACTTTTAAGAGGGACCAGATAACGTTTGAATGGAGGGATTATATTTCAGGTGTTTTAGCTTGAAATTTATTTTTTAAAAAAATTAAAATAGGAAAAAAAATAGAACAAAGCCTGTGAAGCAATTTGATATTATAAACAGGCTGAGTTGTTTAGCACAGAGAGAAAATATTGACCTGTCTGCATTCTGGTACTGTGCATACAGGTCCTAGCTGGGTAAAACACGATACATTTTGAGTTATTCTCACCGGCAAGTAAAAGGAAAATAAATGAACAGTCTTCAGGAAATGTCTTTGAAAGGGTCATACAGTAGGAAATTCAAATTTTACCTACTTTATAGAGGCATTATTTAATACTTGCCTACAGAAGTATGGCATTTCTAAGCTCGTGTCTGAGGAGCATCTCGGAGATGTGAGAGTAAATCTAAAGTAGTTTAAAAATTGGTAGGGAAGGAAGACAATCCCTGCAGATAATGATCTTACGTTAGTTGGCCGAGTGAAATGATCTATCATTGTGTTTGGGAGGTTTTATTTTCTTATGTTTTTAAAATTGAATTGGTATATGCTTTATAGACATTGTATTTTTATCCAGGTGCCACTCCAATTTGTGTATGTAATAAAATTATTTATATTAAAAGTGGGAAATAATTCGTCAACATTTTTCTGTGAGTATAGGTTAGGATGGCAAAGAAGAGTGCTAGTTTGCAGTTTTCCATGTAAAGTCCCCGACTGATTTGTCACGTCAGCTGTCATCCCCCCCAAGAAGAGGAATTATTTCTAACCTAGCTGTTATCACTTGAAACTTTAGAAACAAAATAATCAGGGAAGTTTCTAGAGAGAAAGGTGTTTGTTTGGGTTTTTGATTTTGGTTTTGTGGGTGGTTTTTTTTTTTTTTTGGTTTTTGCTTGAGGATTGGGGTAAAGAATACCTCCCCCCAAAACTATCAGCACAAAACAGGGTATTGATTTTTAACTCTGATGTTGCTATTGGAGTTGAATACTAAATAAGTAATTATAGTGAGGGAAATACATTTCTAATAAAATTCCCTACATTCTAGAAACATCCCTGTTTTAATTTTTTTACCTAAATCTTTTTGTGCTTTATCTGTGTAAAGAGAAAAAAATGTACTGAGCTATAATGGATTTTATTAACACTATGTACATATTAGCTGCTTTGTGTTCAGAATGGTAGCAATTGCTTTGTATATTAAAGTGATCCTTGTGAATTTGTGAAATATTGTCATAAAGTGCTTTTTCTTACTGTAATCTTTGTGGTATCAACTGTCATAATGCCCTTTTTACACAAACATTTATGTGCAGTCACATAAACGTGCTTTTAAAAACTCCATAAGTCTCTTTTTTGGGATGGGATCTCTACATTGTGGTTTTCGCTAGTTGTGTCAAGCTATATTTTGTGGACTTGGTTTATTACTTTTGTTAAAGGGCAAAAGTTATGCTAGAATATATCACAAGCTTGTGGTGCACAGCAACAGAAAACTAACTCAAGCCACAAGAACATATCTTTAGTTACTTAATTTCACTGTATTCCTAGTTTTTAGCACAAGATTTCTTTTTTCAGTAAGGTTAAACAGTGCCTATTTGAAGATCTGGAGATGTTACTCCCCTGTTGAGACAACCAATGGGAGGAGACATATATATGGTCAGCTGTCTCTAATGTCATAAAACGCATCTTTGCATTGGAAGAACTGATAAGAACAGATGACTTCCTGGCTCCCCTTGCAATTCTAAAGTTCTGTGATCATAAAATGGAAGGAAAGGGGAGGAGATGTGGTTAATCTGCTCTTTGCTTAAAGCACAAGAATAAAAGATTCTCTCCTGTACTATTGATTCAATTTCTGAAAATAAGCAGTTGCGTTTTAAAGGACTTTTTTTAATTGCGATGTTTATTAAGCCTGTTATATCTGCCACTGTATTGAAGGAATTACATGAATTGTATTCCTCTTTTTTTTCTTCTACAAAAAGTAACACGTAATTTATTGTACAGATAGACGTTTTTGAGAGTGAAAGGGTGAGGTGTAAACCAGGATTGTGCTGAGCAAATTGGGACCTCGTTGACCCTCCTTGCAAACCGTGTTCAGGTGCTTGGACCTCCAGTAAAAGCAACGAGTGCCTATCTTCTCTCCATCCATATCTTTGCTGTCACTTGCTCATTTCACAAATACGTACCCGTTGAGAACATACTTCTGGGCACTGAGAAGTTCCTGTCCTCAAGATGCTCTAAGACACACAGCCAAGGAAACAATTCTAACACGTTTATACAATTTTAGCCCTGAATTCCAGACTCATATTTGTCATCTCTACTCTGATTGCAAAACATAGGTCCAAACTGAACTTTTAATTACTCCTCTAAGTCTATTCTTCCTTTGGCTGGTTCTTCTCCTTGCAGATGCTGCCATTATCCACTAAACTGGCAAAAACACAGAAAAGCACTGCCTTAATCAGTATTTTCCTTCCCCTCACTGCATTTTAATTTCTCGACAACTTTCTTAAGCACATTGACCAAACTGGAGCTTAGGATTCTAATGAGGGCCTAACAAGTGAAGAGGAAAGGTAATTTCCAGGAGTTTGAATGTAATTTTTATGATTGAGGTGCAATTCACATAACAAAATTTATCATTTTAAAGTGAACAATTAGTGGTGTTTAGTGCATTCATGATGTTGTATTACCACCACCTATATCTAGTTCCAAAACATTTTCATCACTCCAAAATGAAATGCTGTACTCAGTAAAGAAAGAGTCACTCTCAATTTTCTCCTCCCTTCAGCCCTTGGCAACCACCAATCTTTCTGTAGACTCACCGATTCTGGATATTTCACATAATCATGTGACGTTTTGCGTCTGGCTTCTTTTAGTTAGCGCACTGTTTTTGAGGGTCCTCCACGTTGTAGCATTTATCAGTACTTCGTTCCTTTTTATGTCTGAGTCGTATTCCAATGTATGTATATGCCACAATTTATCTGTTCATCTGTTGTACGTTGCAGTTATTTCCACTTTTGGACTACTGTAAATAATGCTTCCATGAACATTCATGTGCAAGTTTTTTGTTCTGAGTCCCTGTTTTCAATTCTTTGGGGTATACATCTAGGAGTGGAATTGCTGGGTCATATGATAATTCTGTTTAACTTTTTGAGGAACTGCCAAACTGCCTCATTGGCTGCACCATTTTACATTCCCACTAGTGATGTATGAGTGTTCCAATTTCTCTACATCCTGGCCAACACTTGTTATTTTGCTTTTTTAAAGAAAAATAGTAAAGCCATCCTCATGGATGTGAAGATGTATCTCATTGGGGTTTTGATTTGTAATTCCTTAATGACTAATGATATTGAGCATCTTTTCATGTGTTTGTTGGCAATTTGTATACTTCTTTGGAGAAATGTCCAAGTTCATTGCTCAGTTTTTAATGGTTTTTTTGTTGTTGAGTTTTATGAGTTCCGCATATACTCTGCATATTAGACCCTTATCAGATAATATGATTTGCAAATATTTTCTCCCATTCTGTTAAGTTTTCTTTTCACTTTCTTGATAATGTCCTCATTCTTATTTTTTAACTTAGTTTTTTAAAGTAATATGTATATTTGGAAAAAACTAAACAGTACAAATGGGTGAGTTTGTGTATCCTTTTAGTGACAATCTGTGCATATACACACAAATGTAAATGTCTTTTCTCTCCTCCCTCTCCTTTTTTATATAAATGGTGCTTTTTTTCACTGAATGTGTCTTGGCAATAGTTGTATTTCACTATATGTATATCTACCTCAGTTTAACAGGTGTGAAGTATTCCATTGTATAGATACAGCATAGTTCATTTAACCAGTACCCTCTTTTGTGGACATTCAGGTTGCTTGAAACTGCTGACTGTTAAGATATATACAAGTTAGTATAGATATATACAAGTTAGTATATCTCCAGGATAGATACTGAAAAGTGGAAACTTATTTATTAGGTATGGTTTTCTTCATATTTGGAGGTGGTTTCCTAAGCAGTATTAATAATCTGCTAAATTAATAAAAATGTCATGTTGGTTAGAATCTTTTATGTCAAACTTCATAGTCTCTTCATACATATATTACATGAAAAAAAATTAGAAGTAGCAGAACCAGCCTTACACAAAGTTACAAAAAAGCTGGCCCTTCCTTTTCTCACCTCTGTTATACTGTTTTCCCTTCTAATCTCCCTGAGAAACAGTTGTTCTCAGCTAGGAAACAATTTTTCAGTATGCCATCTTTTCTAGTGTTACATTTTAACCCTTCTCTGGTTGTAGAAAGAAAAGCATAACATGATTTTTAGAGCAGAAAGAAACTTCTGAGCTAACAAATCCTCAATTTTTAAAGTGCAAAAAAAAAAGACCCTGAGGACTGCCCTGCTTTTCCTGCAGTTCACGTCAGTGCTAAGAGAACCCAAGTCTCCAGTTTCCCACAACAGGGAAATACACTCACTGTAGTGTCTCACCTCATTCTTGTGAAAGAACTTGAAAATGCTACTTCTGTCTTGGTAGAGGTTCTGGGGAGCAGTAAAATTACGACTTTCTCTGACACTAAAATCACACGTCTGTTTCACCAACTATATCTAGGATCTCTAACCGATACTGGTACATGAAAAAGTGATTTTTAGAAGTATCTTAAATTGTTGGAATTCCCCGGTGGTCCAGTGGTTTAAGACTCTGCACTTTCATTGCCGAGGGCACGGGTTCGATCCCTGGTCAGGGAACTAAGATCCCACAAGCCGAGTGGTGCAGCCAAAAAAATAAAAAAATAGAGTGCTTGAATTTTTTTAAAGGTACCTTAAACTGTTATTTTTGTTTCTTGATTTTAAAAATGACTGAAAATGCTTCTATCAACCACTATAAACTAAAAGCATAGAGATTAAACAGAAATGATGTTGGAAGTGAATCTTTTATATACGTTCATAACAATTTTGTTACTGAGAATATGCTTTACATTTTGATATCCCTGAGAATAGGCAATTTAATAAGGTAACTGATCTGTAAAGGAATCTATTTTTCATGAGTATATGTTTATTGAACTCCCTTTATGAAGAGGTCACTGTTAACACTTGAAATATAAATATGAGGTATGGTCCTTGTCTTACTGGAGCATAAACTATTTGGTAAGATGAAACATTGCAGACAATGTTACTCTGCCCTCAGTTTTCAATCTAGTGTTCAGTTCACTTAGATAAAGTATTTTGATCGATTATAATTCTGATCCTTTAGTGTAAAAGAATAAATGTACCGCTAGAAACTATCTGAAGATGGTACCATGGATTCAGATGGTTCTATCATGAACTAAAGCGAGATACCCTTAAGAGGTAACTACTTAGAAGACAACAGCGTACTTTGTAGTTTTAGTTCTAAGAATCTGATGTATATGTTAATTTAGCATCTTGGCCATGGTAGTTGATTTTAACTGGGAAGAAAGTTACTGATACCCACTGGCTAAGTTAACTGCATAACAGTTTGAAGAAACAGAGCAATGTGAGGATCAAGGCTTAGTACAGTAGGTCCAGAGGAGACTAGATTTCTATCCTTAACTTGAAGACAAAACAAGCACACTTAGCATGCAAATTTATGGGATAAATTAATCCTTTTCTCCTAAGATGTCACAACTTCGTTGACATCTACAGTGGACAATGTGCTCCAGTATCCAGATACAGTCTCACGTCCCCATCCCCACACACGCATCCCTGAAGCACTCATTTCCCTGCTTCTGGGAATGTTCGTGGCTGATGGCTCTCAGCTGAGTCTCTCAGGTGTTGTCTTCACCCCAAGGTTCAGCTCCTTGTATCCGATGACCGACGACACAAGGATATAAGTCCCACCCCCCTGCCTCAATACCCAGCTTCCGGCCACCTCAGCTCTGAATTCCACTGAGGACTTTCCTGACTGCATCCCAACCCAATTTCTTCCTCTTTCCCAGTCCTGCTACTTTTACTCCGTCAGAGGTGTCGCTCTCGAAAGCATTCTCATTTAAACGTTCTGCATCTTAACCTTCACCTCTGAGTCTATTTCTCTAGGGAACTGGACCTGTGGCCACATTTTGAACTCAAAGCCAGAAAAAAATCATTTGATTTTCACTTAGACAACCAAGCTATTCCTGCTGAATTTTTCTCACCTCTTCTATTTGTAGGCCAAGGGGAAAGAATTACTTTCAGCCTTTTCTGAGTCTCACTGTTTTACGAAAATGTAAAAGAAGCCGATCACTGCTTACTTCACTTGGCAGAGCATCCAGCTCTCCGCCCACGCCGTCCACACCCCAAGACATTCTAATACCTCCCTCCAAAGCTAGGCATGTTACAGGAAAGGAGCTGAACTCCAATTAGTATCTTCATTTCTAATATCATACCTAGATGGGATTAGTCTTGCATTATAGTGTTATTGATGTTGCAGGGCTTTTATTTTACTTTTTTTAAAAGACCTTCCATGCCTATGGTGCAGTACTGGCATTTTATGGATTCAGTAAGCTGTGGATATTTCTATTTCATGTGCATTTATCAGAATTGTGTTGAACTGGTACATCACAATCTCAGAACTTTAAATTCACCTTTATTAAAGCCAAACCTCTATTTAAAATATGTGTAGAAAACAATGTATTTGGTGTTTCCACATCCAAAATATTCATTAAAAGGTTAAGAGGGAGGAGGTCTTGTTTCTAATGGTTTACGAAGGAAATCTATCTCTAGTACCGAATACCATACTGAGATTATAATATTCTTGGGATCTAAATCTGTTTAAGCTGTTGTTTAAGCTTTTACATTGTGAAAAAAGGGCAGGGTATGTGTGTCACTTCACAAAGTCTATCAAAGATAATCATAAAACAATGTAGCAGTCAATTAACACAGAGATCAATACCCTCTAAATGTAATGTATCTTTTTCAATCACCGAATATTTGGTTATGATATACTAGATACTGGGGAGGCAATAAAGAAACAGGCAGAAGCACTCCTGGCCCTCAAGAAGCTCACAGTCTTCTGGGGAGCACAGACACTGAATAAGCAATTATCAGTACAATACAGAAGGAGCTTATACTTGGGGAGCTAACCTCCCATGGCGGGATGAGGTTTAAAACTTTTTTTCATTGTCATCCTATGCAGTATAAGGAGGCAGGGAAAGCCTAGGAAAGAAATACAAAAGCAACATTTGACCAAGGGTAAAGCGGAAGGGAGAAACTACAGCTTTTGATTTGAAGATAACCTATTCCCAGCACATAGAGGTCCAAGATTTTAGGTGCTATCAAAAAGTAACTAAAATTTTATTTTGACTTACGCCTTTGTTTATATACCTAAATCCGAAATTACGCCAGAAAGCACGTGAGACCTCAGAAAACTCACATCCTAATCTCAAACAACGAAAAGTATTTAAGACCTAAATGCAGTAGACAAAAGATTTCAAGAGTATTAACAGCTCAGGGAATGTCCATTACACCTCTTGTTTTATACTCAGAAAATTAGAAAACTGGGCTAAACGTATGTCTTACAATGTGTTTTAAATGATTTGCAGGATCTAGCCTCACCAAAACAAGCTCACTGCTTTGAAGATGCCTTTATACCAACCCTTCATCACAGCATCAGTGAAAATTGTTTATTGAGAGGGAGCAGTATGGGATACAGAAACAACATAAACCAAAATCGCACACTTTCCTTTAATGTTAATTGAATTTCAGAGCGAGTAAAACATAACTAAAAAGTCACAGCAATGGGACAAAGTGCTGCTTTGTTTTAAAACTGCACATTTGCTTTGCCTTTTGAGAACCTTTGGTTAGACTTTTTGTACAGTAAGCCATTTCATTACATATGGTTATATTCCCAGTCTAAGACCTTAATTGACACACTCAGTGACAACATTCTTATAAATTATAGCCAACTATAAGTCCTCCCTCAGGCTTCTCCTCTGTGCTTTGTAAATACGTACATCTTTTTCAGGATCATAGTGAACCTTACTCACAGTAAATTGCCTCTCAAGCATCGCTAAGAAGTTGTGATCCCGTTCATAGCGAATTCGGCAAGCTAAAAGAATCACAGAGTGGTTGCTACAGAGATGTTCCAATGTTTGAAGAAGATCTGTGAATGTTTCTTCTAAATATATGATATCAGCTCCAAGTATCAGGTCAAATTCTCCAGGTGAAAAACTCCCCAAATTCTGTCCCCAAGTCAGCTCCTTAACAACAGCTCTGGGCTGGATATGGGGAGGTAAGTTGGCTTGAACGTTTGATTTAAGAAACTCTAATGCTACTTTTCGATCCGTGATAGTCACATGAGCACCTAGAACATGGGACAGAAAGTAATGCACACATCAGTACAACTAATAGGTAGAGGGATCAAGTTAAACAGCAGGGTGAGCGTCTCTAAATATTCCACCTGATAAGACACAATATGATGCCTTCGTGGAGAGCTGTGATACGTCAGAACAATGGCCAGCAGCTCCTTCTCTACTGCCTGTAGGTAAAAGTGAAACTTTGGTTTGCCTCTATGACACACTTGCTGTTTGCTGAAGTTATGCCTATTAAATACAGGTGACAAGCTAGCTGATGCTTCTGAATTGTGCAGACAGAAGTGGCCCACCCTTCACAGGTATCTACCATTATACTTCATTTATTAGGTCACCGTCTTCATGTCAGTAGGCCTCAGGGTAAAATGGAGTCCAAAGATGAAAAATCTGGGAGCAAACAATTATGAAGATGACAAGGTACCATAAACCGGGAAAGGTTCCTTTCTGGGACTAAAGCTTTAAAAAGAATCAAGGAAAAGATTAGCTGGCTACTAAGAAATCTCAGTCTTCCTCTCCTTATGCTGTCATGAAGCAGACAATCTATATGTATTCATGCAATTCATATATAATTATTGAAAAATAGTAAAGTTAGAAACGACTAGATTGTATTAAAGTACTGCAGGTTAAAATGTGAGGTAATGTTCTCTATGTGCTAAGTTTCTACATGCAATGTGTAAAATGAATGAGGCAATATTTTATTAATCTGTTTCTTGAGGGTTGTTTACCATGAACTAAGAGATCCAACTTTTTGAACCAATATGACCGAGAGGAGTCTGAACTGGTAGGTATCCTTCAGGAGAAGCAACTACATAAGGTCAGCCCCGAAATACCTCATCTACATTGTATTAACACTATAGTACCTGTAATCCTGCTTGGTTTTGACCCCATAAATTCTGAAACTTAAAAATTATGTTTCATTCTTTCCTAAAATTATTTCTCATCTGCATCCTTCAGTCTGCAATCTTCATGGGTAATCCCCAAGAGGATCCCAGACCATTTCAGTGGCAGCTTATACTGAATGTTTCTTATCTTGACATGTAACATTAGGACAGTATGTAATTCAGTTTGACATCTGACTCAGTCCTGAGTGTGATACTATGAAAATGTGCAAGTTGTTAGATGCACGCACCTACCACTTTGACCATTTGTTGCTAGACAGAGTGCTGCCCAATGAGCAAAATTCAGTGATACTTTTCATCTCTCCTGATAACAGAAATCACAGACAGCCTTTTCCTGGTTTAACTTAGAACTTTACCTCTGGATTTCCTAACAGTCTACAGAGCACTCTGCTGGGAATACTGGAATGATCTGGTCTTTCGCATGTCACCTCAGTGTTCCTGTTAATAGCTCTTAGATGGAGACCTCCTCTAACTCCTGTCTCAGGGATTTCTGTTCCAGGAGTTTCAGTAGGATCTTAATGTCAGTTGACCATTCCCCATAATGTCCATCAATTCTACAAACATCCAAGTGTCTACCAACAGCATGGGAGAAAAACCTCTACCCTCATAGAACTTACATTCAAGTGAGGAGATAGGCAGCAAGAGGTGTTTTTAAAAGTAGGATATCTAGTATGTTAGTTGGAGATACATACTAAGGAAAAAAATAAAGCAGGAAAGAGAGACATAAAACATCAGGAAGTAAGAGAGTTGGGTAGAAAGGGAAGGCCTCACTGAGAAGGTGACTTAGGTGAGGGAATAACCGAATGCATATCAGGGGGAAGAACATTCCTAGCAAGTAGAAGAGCAAGTGCAAAGGCCTACAGGGGCAGGTGAGGAGGAGGCTAGAGTGGCTGGAAGGAGGGATAAAGCAGGAGGAGACAAAGTGAGAGAAGTAACAGGTTAAAGAAGTAACCGGAGGGAGGCACATCAGCTGGGGCTTCACAGGTTAAGTTCCAAAAAGGCTCTGGCTTTTTCTGAGTGAGATGGGAAGCCACTGGAGAGTGCTGAGCAGAAGTACTAGTGATCTGACTTAGGTTTTAACAGAATTCCTAGCAGTGGGGCAAGGCCAGAGCAAGAAGACCTGTGAGGAGGTGTCCACAGTGATGCGGGGGGGCGAGCTGCAGGCCCCCTCCCTGCTGTCACGGCTCCCAGGCTCCCACCACAGGCCAAGTCCCAAACACAGGCCACCCAGCAGTAACCACTCTCCTGGCTCTGGCAATCACTCCCTCACGAGTTACTCGATTTTTATCCCCCAAATATTCAGCTCACAGAATATTATCATCTTGCCTGTGGTTTTGTTTTGGGAGTTTTTGTTTGTTTATTTGGGTGAAGGGTATGCAGGATGTCTTAAGTTTCTTTTAATCTATCAGTTTCCTGTATGTATTTATTTATTTATTTTTTCTCCTGCAATTTAGGGAAGAAACAAATCATCTGTCCTGTAGTTTCCCACAATCTAGATTTGGCTCATTATGCCATTTGTATAGTTTGACATGTTCCTCTGTGCTCTGTATCTCCTGGAAATTTGTCTGATTTGAGTCTGATTTTTTGAACAAGAGTATTTCACAGGTGGCGGTGGTGTTTTGCATCAAGAGGATGTAATACCCGGTAGGCTCTATTTTTGTCATGTGAGCAACCACAAATACTCAATGCCCAGATCCTTAATTTATTAGATTCCTTTTGCATTTATTTGTTGAGAAAGCTTCTTTCAATTACTACTTGGTTATTCATTTTGTAGAGGAATTGTTTGACTAGGAAAGGCAGGATAAATTTTGCTCTCTCCCCTTTTATAAACCAGATTTCAAAGAGCTGGTTTCTAAGTATCCTCCAAAGATGACAGATTGGGTTTACTTTGTTGTTGTTGTATCATGAACTCATGCATTAAACATATCTGACGTATTTAAACCCATGCCATCATCATTATCGATGTTCAAATTGTCTAGCTTTTGCCAATGGACTTTTGACACAAACCCAGTCATCCTCGATAGCTTCCTTGCTCTCTGGTACGACAAGATATTCCAGGGTCAACTTATACGTTTCCTGCTACAGAACTACAATCAGCCACTTATTAAGTTTTATTTTTTACTTTTTGGATGGGAGAAATAACAGCAAGTTTGTATGCTGATGAGAATGATCAGGTAGAAAGAGGGAAAAGTGATAATGCAGGAAAGAGAACCACTGCAACAACACCCTTGAACAGGCAAGAGAGGGCTGGCCCCGGGGAGGAGACCCAGTCCACGTGCATACGGCATCGGGAACAAAGGCAGACCGCAGGTGCAGACGCAGGGGGTGGTTAGAGACAGTGCCGGGACGTTACAGAAGTTCTCTTGATGGCTTCAATCTTCTCAGTAAAATAAGGAGAAATGTCATCAGCTCAGAGTGGAAGTGGAGAAAGGAGGACTGGAGGTCAGCAGAGAGGGAGCAGAGCTGGACTCCTCAGCAGCACGAGGAGCCCCCCAGGGGGTCCTGACCAGGAATTTAAAATGAGACCCAGAAGTAGTCTGTTTCCTCCAGCCACATTCAGCTGCCTGGGTGCAGGCCTGGAACAAGTGGAGAGCTGCACGTAACCTTGTTTTGAGCCCAGAGAAGAGGATGAAGCAAGGAAGTGCAGGGTATTGATGGTACGTGAAGATGGTAATAAAGTGACTGCCGGTGAGATTTATGCTGGGTAAGGAGGGAGATGAGACAACATTTAGTTCATGAAAAACTAATGGAAACTGACCCAATAAGACAACATAGCCTGCTGTCACTCGCTTGGTAATGGAAAAAGAACATGTAAACATTTGTCATTACTTTTAGTTTTTAGTTTCGTAAGCAACGCCTTAATTTATTCAAATGTTGGAGCAGAGTGTGCGCTAAAGATACAGAGATCGGCAAGAAAGTCCTTGCCCTCTAGGAACTGAGAGTCTCATGAGACAGACACACATAAACGTAATTATGATGCAGTGTAGGGAGTAAAATATAGGAACATGGGTGTGCCAGGAAATTATGTGGTCACAAAGGAAAAATTCTTCGAGAGGAGCAGACGTTGAAGAAAGATTTCGGAAGGAAAGGAAATCTGAGCTTACACTTGAAAGATGCGGCATTAACCAGAGGAAAGAGGTGAACAGGGGAATTCAAGGCAGAAGGGACAGGCCAGAGGCAGTGTGTGTGTCACTGGAACTTCACTCAGTGCAATTGTGCTGAAAAAGAGTCAGCAAAGTGAGATTACAGAGCCTCACTAAGAAGCCTGGGATTTGGCCTGCAGGCAATGGGAAGGCACAGGGTCACCCCATCACTCCTGCATTTTACATGGGCCACACTGACAGCTATTGGGAAAAGTGGGTTTGATAAGACAGAGGTAGAAAGGTCAGGTGGGAATGTGGATAGAATCTAGCAGGAGACAGATGATAAGCACTCCAGCCAGACAGTGGGAATGGAAAGGGAGAAATGGAATCAAGAAATAGTTAAAAGACCCAGCAGGGCTCAAGGGCTGGGGGGCAGCGGGGAGGGCAGGTCAAGGAGTTGGCTTGAGTGACTACTTGCATAGTGATGCTAACTCAGAACAAAAGAGAAAGGACAAGTTTGGAAAGGGAAGAAGAGTTCAAGTTTAAACACATGCTGACAAATAGCCAGGTAGAGACATCAACAGCTTTCATTTAAACGTACAAGTTGAAAGTTCAGTGGAGACTTGCACTGGAATTACAGAAAACTGAAAGACAATTTCTTGCTGAGCATTATATTTAAGACAGCAGTCCTTAGACTTGCTTGGGCATCAAATCGCCTGGGAAGCTTTTAAAATCCAGATTCCTGACCCCAACCCAACTTACAGAACCCTGTCTTTAAGATGTGATTTTTTTTCCTAAGAATAGTTTTCAAGTAGTATAAAGGCGGAAGAGGTTTTCAAACTAAGAACCAGGATTTGAGAGTCAGACTGGACTCAAATTCTAACTCCACAATCCATTAGCTTGTGACCTTGGGCAAGTTACTTGACGTCTATTAGGCCTCCATTTCGCCACTTTGAAAAGAGCTCCAAGTAGACCTACTATGCCAGGTTGTGGTGAGGATGAAGGCCATAAAGACACAGCACCCAGAACACAGGAACCGCCCAGGAATTAGCAGCTGTTTTTTCTTTTAACATGAAAATCTCATCACCCTAGATTAACATTCTGCATATCATTGACCATTTGGGGGGGGGGCGTTTTTTAATGTAATTTGTCTTTTCCCGCCTCTTGCCCCAGTTAGAATTAGAATGGATGCTTCCTGAGAGCAGTGACCTGCTGCTCTAGAACCATGACAGGCACGCGGTGGGTGTTCCCCAGAGTCAGGAATCAATGAGTAAGGTTACAAAAAATGAAAATAGTTTAAAAAGGGGGAACAATCAACCTCTTTTCTGACATTTCCAAAGCACTACCTATTCTAGTTCTGTTTCCATTTTAAAGAGATTAACTTTTTCTTACTCTTAGGTTTCAGCCTCAAAATTTCTCCAGCCTAATACTTTGTAGCCACAAATAATGAGCATGAAAAGCATGCCATAGCACAGAGAAATGTGCACGACATGTTAAGTGAAACATCATATATATGTGTGTGAAAATATACATGCACACACATAGGCACACGTATGGAATCACGATTATAACTATGATTAACATACAGATGGAGAAAAGGAATAGGAGGAAATACACCAAAATGCTAATGGTAATTATATTGCAAAGTCATGAATAAGCAGAATCTTTGGTGGGTTTTTGCTTTTTTTTAGACTGCTTCTAGGGTTATTTTTGTAATAGAGTTATATCATTTTTATAACAGAAACAGTAATTTTCATGATTTTCTAGTTCATCTCTTATTCCAGAACTATTTGGGTGTCTACTGTGTGCCAGCTGCTGTACTAGGGCCAAGGACACACAGAAGGAGGCACGGCCCCATTCCTCAGGAGCCTCGGCCTGCCAGGAGAGACAGACACATGAAACAACTGCCTACAGGGAAATGTGACAGAGCTGGGGCGGAGAACACCGAGCGCTGTGGGGAAGAGAAATAAGGCAGCAATTAATTCTGCTTTGGGGCAACCACAAGAACACCGTCTGCCATTCTGTTGTTCTCGCCCTTCCCAGAGTCCCCATCTTTTGTGGCAACAACTAACTAGTCCTTCGCTCTGTGTTGGTCTTTGAAGAACCTTACGCTGGCTTTCCCAAGCCCACAGATCCAGATTTCTAGATCAGAAATGAAAATGCAGAGAACGCTTGTTGAGCGTTTACTTTGTGCCAGTCAGCGGGCTAACAGATTTCTATGCGTGATCTCATTTGATCCCTGTTGGCCAGTCAATATGGTTATTATCCCCAGTTTATTGGGAAACTGAAGTTTAGAGATTCAGCAACTTGCCCAAGGTGACACAGCTAGTAAGAATTAAAAGAGGTCAGAGCCTGTGGAGAGTGGACTTGCGGTTGGGGGGTTGAGGGCGTGGTGGTGGGGAAGGAAGTATTGGGAGTTTGGGATTGGCAGATGCCGAACTATTGTATGTGGAATGGACAGACAGCAGAGTCCTACTGTGTAGCACAGGGAACTGTATCCAGTATCCTGTGATGGACCATAACGGAAAATGTGTCTATGCATGGCTGGGTCGCCTTGCTGTGCAGAAGTGGGCACGGCACTGTGAATCAACTATGCTTCGATAAAATTAAATTGAAACAAAAAAAAGTCAGAGCCAAGTGGGCCTCTAACCCTTTGCAGGTCACCGTGCTCTGCTGTCTCGACAGCAGTGAGGAGGCCCTGTTCTCAGGAGGAGACAGAAGAAACCTCATTTCCCCTTCCAGTTAAGTCCTCTCAAACATCACAGAGATGGGAGTTAGTGCCATGGAAAGAAAAGAACCTGGGCCTCTGTGTCTGACAAACCTGGTTTGAGTCTCGGGCCACCCCTGATCAGGACTTCAGAAAGTGGCTTCATCTCCTGGAATCCCAGCTTCACTGGAAAAATGAAAATTAAAAACATACCTAACATACACGGGGACGATATAAGGTTAACCTGAGGAGATCAAAAGGTGGTGTATCGGCTAGGGCCTCCTCAGTGACTGAAAGTGCTGTGGTGTCAGACAGATGGACCTAAATCAGTTTCTATGTACAGACTTCCACCCACCACTCCTGCCCGTGCTCCCCATCAAATCTTGGAAGGCAAAATCTAAACAGAGAAAGGAATACTGAAAAAGATATGCTACCAGAAAAAGGACAGGACAAAAGCCGGGGCTTTAGTGGGTGCTCAAGTACCTGTACACACTTGATGGAACTCTAGATCCTGACCACCCAAGTGCGGTCTGAGGACCAGCAGTTACGGCATCATCATCATCACCTGGGAGCTTGTTAGAAATGCAGGCTCTCAGGCCCCACCCCAGACCTACAGAAGCAGAAACTGCATTTTAACAAGAGCTCCAGGTGACAACACTGAAGTGGGGAATATTATACATTGTATCTCAGAGGCTGGTCTATCCAATCAAGGCACAGCTTGAAATGTATGAGCAGGAAGTTGTAGAAAAGAGTCAACAATGAACTATAAAACAGAAATGAAGCTTAAAAATACTCTAGGCCTAAACTAATGTCTGTATGCCAAGCAAAAAACGACAAACCTTGGTATCGTTTCAGAACTGCACACTGGTTAACAGATGTCAGTACAAACTACGGGGTGGGGGCAGCCCTCCCTAAAAGAAAAAAACCAGCAAAGCTTCCTCAGCAATGAAGTAAGAGACTATCTGCTCTCCCGACCTCCTAGGGTTAAATCCGAGAGTACAGAGACAACACCTAAACTGTAAAAAGCTAGGAACACAAATAATAATAATAATCAATAATTATTATTATTATTATAATAATCAAAGATAATTCTCTTTGAACTCAGTTGCCTTAAGATCATATTATGGGCATCACAGAAGTGAAGTGGGCAAAGCAATCTCCCGTGACAAGTATAAATAATAGGATGAGAGAGAGAGAAGGAATTAGCCTTCCTGGAGTTGACAGCACAGCAGTTGGCCTGTGACTCATAATAAGTACAGGAGGAAAAAGAGTAACCCAGTAAGAGGGAAACTAACAATGAGCTCTGTGTCAGGAAAAGGTGCCCCTCCGTGAGTTCCACTCACACAGGAGTGAGCCATGCGTGACACTCACCCAGCAGGGCAGCCACCATGCCCACCAGCCCCGTGCCAGCACCCAGCTCCACGGCAGAGCAGCCCCTGAGCTCCACAGCTCCCATCTCCAGATACGTGGCCAGAATGACAGCCTGAGTCAAAACACAGCATGACAATTTAGGTCAACAAGCGCTTCAGGGCCTGAAGGGTTTCAAGCAGGCTACATGCTCCAAGAAGACATCACATACTCCCCTCCCACCGCAAGGTTCAATTCCCAGTGTAACAGCACACACAGGAACTCAGCTGCTGCTGGGAGGTCACCTGGAGCAAGCACAGACACCGAGTTCCCCAGCACAGCTGCCCCAGGCCCCAACAGAGGCCCTTACGGGGACAGCAGTGGTCAGGGACACTGACCACCCAGGACAGGGTTCTGCTGAATCTGGGAAGACTAATTTCTTACTGTGTCACAGCATTTTTACACTCGAGGTTTATAAAATCACTCTGGTAGAGCTGACATGAACAGTCTCTGTGATTCTGCTTAAAGGAATGTCCAGTTCCTAAACCAAGTTCAAATCAGCAAGGCCACAACCAAAAGGAAAAAGCAAAGCAGCGCCAAGGCTCCTGGAGTTTCCTCCCTCTCTCCTCCTCTCCTGCGTCCCTAACGCTCATCACCCCAGAGGAGCTGGGCATCAAAAGTAAGTTTTAGCCAAAGGTTTGGACTTGATGTGTGAGTTAGCATTTGCATATAACTCTATAAATCACTGTATACTGTTAACGTAATTTTAAAATATAATTTGTTCTTCATAGCCACATACTATTAGCATACTTAGCAATTCCTCTTCTTGGTGAGAATGTAGGAGATTCACCCATTCCTCACTGTTATGTATCTTTATTACTCTTTCTGAGAAAACTTTTCTTGTAGTTACCCTGGACTAGATTCCTAGAAATGATATTACTGGGTTATGATATATGAAGACTTTTATTCCTAAGTGTTTCTCTAACACCCCTAATACAATATTTAGATTGTAAAATTGCATCTACACCAATCATTCATCCAACATTCACTGAGCTCCCACTGAATCCCAGGTGTGGCTAGATGCTTAGGGCAAGTCTCTGTCACAAGCAGCTGAAAGAACACTGCTCGGAGAGAAAAAAGTAAAGCAGCAATTATAGTATCATTTTTGATCATTACAACTGTGGAAAACTTAAAGAAAACACATAATCTTCAGTTTTGGTTTTGTCAGTTTACAATATCCTTTGCGCAATGTTAAACTTAAAAACTAACTGAATAATTGTCCAAAGCAGCTAGGGGCCCCAGCTTTCCTTCCAGCCCTCCCTCTTCCCTGCTGGGTAAATTACTGGTAAGTCATTTAATTTCTTTCAGTTTTCTTTACTCACCCTTAAAATGCAATCTATTTGGTGGGGAGGGATCAGGGAAGTGATTCTAATGGGTAGGAGTACTTTTTTTGGAAGGGGTGGAGTGATGCAATGTTTCAAAATTGAGCAGTACCACTCTGTGAACTTACTTTAAAACACACACACACACACACTTTAAATAGGTGAAATGTACGGTATATGAATTACAACCCAATAAAGCTGTTACTTTTTAAAAATAAAGACCAGTCTTACAATCAATTGCTGATGCCTTCAGAGGCCCCCCGGGCTTACTTACCGCGTCCCAAACCACCGCTGAGACTCCCAGTTGTTTCCAGTCTTGCCGGATCTGTATGGTGTGGTTTGCCAAGGAGAAGGTGGCAAGAGGCTTGTGAAATCTCTGCAGCCCCATTTCCGCGGTCTCCTCATAGGGCACCAGGGCCATCTCGCCCGCGCCCAGCTCTCTGCTCGCTCAAAGCTGTGAGGCAAAAGAATCCTGAGTGAGGTTCTAGCCAGAAAATGCGTTATCTCTTTAGGAGCTCCAAATGCTTCTTAAGGCCGTTTTACAAGTTCAAAAGCAGAAACGGGGTTGCGGGAAGCCTCTAATTCCTTTTGCCTGGCTCTCCTGGGAAGTGAGATGTCGCTGGGAATTCATGCCAAAGGTGCGGAATGGCTATGCACTCAGCTGTAACCACTCAGTGAATTCGCAGCGGGGTAAGAGTGAGCGAGGCGGAGGTGACAGCCCGGGGCCGCGGAGAAAGTACCGCTTCCTAAACTGCCCGGGCCCGCGTGGACTGCGGCGGCAACCCGCTGCGGTCTGCAGGGCATTTTTTCGTGTTTTGTTCTTCCCTCACTCCCTCTAAATCGGTGCGTTCAATTGCGACCACCACGGACTCGAACCTGAACTTAAACTGGGTGTTAACGATGATTTTCCTGCTTTATGACACCAGCTAGAGATACACGGTCGACGCAGTTCCATTTCCTGGAGACTGAAAGTTAAAGACACTCGTGGATTCCGAGTCGCTCGCGGGTAGCGAGGCCCCGGGTCCGCGTAGACTCAGGCACCCGCGGCTCGGAGGCCTCCCCAGAGTCGCCCAACCTGCCCCCCGCCCGCCCCACTGAAGGGCCGACAGGTACGCACGTCCTTCCCGCGAGCTCCGGAGCTGCGGGAACAGGCGAGGTAGGGGCGGGAGCTTGGAGAGGAGCCCCCCTCCAGCGGCGCTGGCCCGCCACACCCTAAGGCCCACGGCACCACCTCGCCTCCACTTACGGCTCCGGAGGCGGCCCCCTCCTGGCGCGCGCGACGCTTTCCCCGCCCCCAGGTCGACGGCGGAAAAATCCGCCTTAAAGGGCCAGAGAGCCGGTAGACCGGCGTGCGGCCGGGCGGAGGCGGGCGGAGGTGGTCGGTCCGCGCCAGGGCCACGCGTTTCCGGTCCCCCGCCTTCCCAGGACAAGTGCTCCCCGAGTACCGGCGGCGCGGAGTGGCGGGTGTGGGCCAGGGGCCCGGAGCGGGGATGCCGCGGCGGGGCGGAGGCGGTGCTCCCTCCGCGTAGGTCCCCAAGGTATTTGGGCCCCCAAGTCAGTTTCTCGGGCTGCCAAGGGCAGAACTGGCCGGGAGAGCTAGGTGCGGAGGCGCGGGGGTGGGTGGGGGGGGTGGTGCGCGGAGGCCGTGGGTGCCAGGGCGACCGGGAACCCGGAAGCCACCCGCCTGGCGCTGGACAGGCGCTGGGTCCACTTGTATGTGTGCTCGTTCTCGCGCGCGCGCCTTTTTTGTGTGTGTTTTTCAATGTGTGTGCTTGCTTGTTTTTAGTTTTAACGGTGGTCAGTTAGGAGGTATAGGAGAAAATTCGCTCCAAAGAACACGTGGTCACACCCATCCGTATTCGTGTCACTAAAGTGAAGTCCGAATTGGTGTAACCGCGCGCTCCGCGCCGATAGAGTGGGAAACGTGATCAAGCCCTTCGCGGAGCCAGCCCGTGGCTCCCGGGACTGGATTGTTACACGGGGCGGGGCGCGCTGTCGGCCCCAGTCATGGACTCGGTCTCCCTCCTCCCGGGGCAGAAGGTTAGCGCACCTGCCCTGGGGACACCTGTTTTTGAGGTGAGAGCTGCTGAGAGTGTGGCATCTGGCCGCAGGCCCCTGGGATGCGCGCGGCTGGAGTGAACATCCAAGAATGTGACCGCGCTGGGGGACGGGGCGGGGGCGCATCCTTCTCCCGGGAACGTTTCTTTTTCCTATCGGACCTTGACCCCCGACCCCACCGGCCGCCGCTCTCATGGCGATTCTCAGCTCCGCCTGCACGTTAGGATGAACTGGAGCGCTTTTCAACTCCGCAGAGCTGGACGCTGCCACCGGAAAGGCTCAGCTGGTGCGCGGTGGGGCGGGAGAATTCCTGTTTTTCAGAGCTTCCCGGATGATTCCCGCCGCCAGCCACCGGTAAGAGGCTCAGGCCAGGCCTAGACCACCCCCTCTCCTCGCCTCTCGCTTCCCGCTGGGGGCGTGCCCCGCTCTCTGTCCAGGTCTTAGAAGGCTGGGACGTGGGGCTGCAAAGATGGCTTGAAGTGAACTTTGAAGGTCACCAGTGAAGGTCTTTTACTTTTTTTTTCTTTCTTTGCTTTGCTCAATTATTCATTTTTAACTTTTTTTTTAATGTATTTTTGAGAGCAGTTTTAAGTTCACAGCAAAATTGGCAGAGATTTGTACAGAGATTTCCCAAACACTCCCTGCCCCATACACAGCCTCCCCCATTCTCAACATCTCCCACCAGAATGGTACATTTATTACAGTTGATGAACCTACACTGACATGTTATTAGAACCCAAAGGCCACAGTTTACACATGAGGGTTCACTGTTGATGTTGTACATCTTATGAGCTTGGACAAGTGTAGAAGATATGTATCCACCGTTATAGTATCATACAGAGTAGTTGCACTTCCTAAAAATCCTCGGTCCTCTACACATCCGTCCTTCCTCCATAACCTTTGGCAACCACTGATTTTTTTTTTTTTAAACTCTCCATAGTTTTGCCTTTTCCAGAATGTCATATAGTTAGAATGATACAGTATGTAGCCTTTTCAGATTGGCTTCCTTTGCTTAGTGTGCGTTTAAGGTTCTTCCATGTCTTTTCATTGTTTGGTAGTCATTTTTTTTAGTGCTGAATGACAAACATTCCATTGTATAGATGTAGTACAGTTTATCCATTTACCCACTAAAGGACATCTTGGTTGCTTCCAGGTTTTGGCAATTATGAATAAAGCTGCTGTAAACATTCCTGTACGAGCTTCTTTGTGGACATAAGTTTTCAGCTCCTTTGGGTAGATACCAAGGAGCATCATTGCTGAGTCATATGGTAAGAGTGTGTTTAGTTTTATAAGAAACTGCCAAGCTGTCTTCCAAAGTGACTGTATGATTTTGCAGTCCCACCAGAAATGAGAGTTCCTGTTGCTTCACATCCTTACCAGCATTTGGTGTCGTCAGTGTTTCGGATTTTGGCTATTCTAATGGGCTTGTAGTGGTACCTCACTGTTGTTTTAATCTGCAGTTCCCTAATGACATATGATGTAGAACATCTTTTTTTTCCAGTTTTATTGAGATGTAATTGATATATAACATTGTATCAGTTTATGGTATACAACATAATGACTTGATATATGTAAATACTGCAAAATGATTACCACAATAAGCTTAGTTAATATCCATCACCTCACATAGTTACAATTTTTTTCCTTGTGATGAGAACTTTTAAGATCTACTCTCTTAGCAAATTTCAAATGTATAAAACAACAGTATTGTTAACTACAGTTACATTCTGTACATTATATCCCCAGAACTTATAACTGGAAGTTTGTGCCTTTTGATCACCTACACCCATTTCCCCCACCTCCCATCCTCTGCTTCTGGCCACCACCAATCTGTTCTCTATTTCTATGAGTCTTTTTTTTTTTTTTTTTTAGATTCCACATTTAAGTGAGATCATATAGTATTTGTCTGTCTGACTTCTTTCACTTACCATAATACCCCCAAGGTCATTCATGTTGTCGAAAATGGCAGGGTTTCCTTCTTTTTTATGGCTGAATAATACTCCCTGTGGGGGGTGTGTGTGTGTGTGTGTGTGTGTGTATACACACACCACATTTTCTTCATTCATCTGATGATGGAACTTAGGTTGCTCCCATGTCTTGGCTATTGTGAATAATGCTGCATAGAACACGAGAATGCTGGTATCTCTTTAAGACAGTGTTTTCATTTCCTTCAGATATATGTACCCAGAAGTGAGATTGCTGGATTATATGGTAATTCTGTTCTACTTTTTAATTTTTTGAGGAACCTCCATACTGTTTTTCATAGTGGTCGTACCAATTTACATTCCTGCCAACAGTGCACAAGGGTTTCCTTTTCTCCACATTCTCACCAACACTTGCTATCTCTTATCTTTTTGATAATAGCCATTCAACAGGTGTAAGGTGATATCTCATTGTGGCATTGATTTGCATTCCTGTGATGATTAGTGATGTTGAGCACATTTTCATGTACCTGTTATTTGGACATTTTAAAATATGATTGTTTTCTTATTGTTAAATTTTAAGTGTTCTTTGTATATTTTAGATAACAGTCCTTTATTAGATGTGTCTTTTGCAAATATTTTCTCCCAGTCTGTGGCTTGTCTTCTTATTCTCTTGACAGTTTCTTTCACAGAGCAGAGGTGTTTAACTTTTTTTCACTTCTCATTTTTGTGTCTCATTAGGCTTCCAGCCCTGATTTATTTTATTTATTCTTTTGGCCGCACCACATGGCATGTGGGATCTTAGTTCCCTGACCAGGGATCAAAACCACGCCCCCTGCAGTGGAAGCACAGATTCTTAACCACTGGACTGCCAGGGAAGTCCCCAGAAATGTTTAATTTTAATGGAAGTTCAGCTTATCAATTATTTCTTTCATGGATCATGCCTTTGGTATTATACCTAAAACAGCATCACTTTACTCAAGGTCATCTCGGTTTTCTCCTATGTTATCTTCTAAGAGTTTTATAGTTTTACATTTTAATTTAAGTCTGTGATCCATATCAAGTTAATTTTTGTGAAGGGTATAGGTCTGTGTCTAGATTTATTTTTTGCATGTGAATGTCCAGTTGTTCCAGCACCATTTGTTGAAAAGACTATCTTTTTCTCCCTTGGATTGCCTTTGGCACTTTGTCAAAAATCTCCTGACTGTATTTATATGAGTCAATTCCTGGGCTCTCTATTCTGCTCCATCTATTTGTCTGTTCTTTCACCAATACCACACTGTCTTCATTACTACAGCTTTACAGTAAGTCTGAAGTCAGATGGTGTCAGTCCTCCAACTTTATTCTTCTCCTTCAATATTATTATTCATTTTTTCCTTTTTTATTTTTATTTTTTTGGTCTTCTCTCCCTCTCCTTTTTTCTCTCCTAGTATCTCCTTTCTTTCTTACCTCCTCTACCTCTCTGTGTTGCTTCTCCCTCTCAACTTTCCTTTTTTTAAACCTTCCGTCTCCTTATTTTCTCTTTTCCTCTCTTTGTCCCTTTCCTTTGGGGAGCCATCACTGGGCACAAGAAAAAGGATGTGCTTTGGAGCCAGAGGAACTGTGAAAATTTAAATTCTGCCTCTGACAGTTTAATTGGTATGACCTTGAGTAATTACAATTGACCCTTGAACGGCATGGGTTTGTACCATGCCAGTCCACTTATAGTCAGATTTTTTTCAATAGTAAATACTTCAGTACTACGTGACCTGCAGTTTGTTGAACCTGAGAATACAGGGGAACTGCGGATAGGAAGGGCTGGCTATAAGTTATATGCAGATTTTTGATTGCACAGAGGGTCAGCACCCCTAACCCTCTTGTTGCTTAAGGTTACCTGTACTATAAACCTCCCAAGATCCCAGGTTCCTCATCCATAAAACCTGTCACAGATTGTGCCCCTCCCCCATTCCTTCTCCCTGCTCTCCATGGTTTCTGCTGAAATCATACATAGGTCTTTACGAAACAAAACCAAACCTCCCAACCTCTCCAGCACTCCACTAAACTGACATAGAACATCTACCTCATTATATTTACTTACAGTTTATCTAGAAAGTTGTCATTTGCTTTTCCTTGTTAGTATTAGACAAGAGTGTCCTTTAGCCCCAGCCAGTGTTCTGATTGGTAGCATTTGGCTCAGGGAGCACCAGAAAGAATGTTTAGGAACATATGCAACTCATGTAGACACTTAATGTCTACTTGTTCCGTAAACATTAAGTGCAGCTCTATTTCTTTTTTAATTTATTTATTTTATTTATTTATTTTCGGGTGCGTTGGGTCTTTGTTGCTGGGTGCGGGCTTTCTCTAGTTGTGGCAAGCGGGGGCTACTCTTCGTTGCGGTGCGCGGACTTCTCATTGCGGTGGCTTCTCTTGTTGCGGAGCACGGGCTCTAGGCACACGGGCTTCAGTAGTTGTGGCTCATGGGCTCAGTAGTTGTGGCTCACGGGCTCTAGAGTGCAGGCTCAGTAGTCGTGGCGCATGGGCCCAGTTGCTCCGCGGCATGTGGTATCTTCCCAGACCAGGGCTCGAACCCGTGTCCCCTGCATTGGCAGGCAGATTCTTAACCACTGTGCCACCAGGGAAGCCCTCTATTTTTTTTTTTAATGCAGCTCTATTTTTATCAGAATAAACCAAGACAGCCAGTGGTTCCCCGTGAATACTTGCAAATTTTTAATCCTCAGAAACAAATTGGGCATGTGGTAGATTGCATTATTTTTAATACCCAGTCCGCCTTCTACAGACCTGTCCTAGTTGACCCTTCCCAAAGGAGGGATGTCTCCCCACCCTGTTGAAGTCAGGCTTGGCCACATGACTTGCTTTGGCCAATAGAAAGTGTGTGCCACCTATGAGGCACAGCAGGATTGCGCCTTTTCCCTTTGCTGAAGACCTGCAGGCCCCAGATGGGGGCGCTCTGTAACCCCATCCCCAGGTGGAGCAGAACCACAAACGACCTGTAAAATATGGGAGCCACGAGTGAGAAATAAACCTTTGTTGAGCTAACCACTGAGACTGGGGTTTGTTATGTAGTATAACTCAGCAGAAGCTGTCAGAACACAGGTGTGAAAGGGACGGAAATTTCAAAACAGGTAGGAGCTTTTAGTGTGGGTGGCTTTAGTTTCAGTAAAGTCATCCTTTTTTGGAGCTCCGCCTAGCTCATAATGACGCCTTAATTGCCCCACACCTGTCCCCCTCCCCCTTGTCAGCATCACCTGAAACTACTGACCGCCTTTATCCAACTGTGATTCTAAGGCTTGAAGACTGTTTTCCTACTTAGGACAGTCTTGTGGGAGATGTGCAAAAGGTAGACTCACTTTGGATTATCTGTAAATCCACAACGTGGCTCAATCATAATACAACAATCTGTAAATCTATGTGCTTTTTCTTTATAGCATTCGGGACTGGGCTTCATTCCCTGATCCTCTCCTGGACCCAGACAACTGAAACGGACCATGCTTGGGCATCCTCTCCAGCTCCACAGTTCCCCCAGGTACCTGCAGGCTTTTGGACCCTTCTTACCCACTCACCCCTTGCGGGGAGCAGAATTTAGGGTGGGGTAGAATAACTATGCCCAGGGTCTTTTAGTTGATAGCTTTTTATTTTTATCCCTGTGACTACAATTGCCTTTCCCCAATCATATGACACCTCACTAGAGAATAGTGGTAGAAGGGAGCTTATTCTTTTATCCCTCCTGTTTTCTGGAACTAGTCAGTGTACAAGGTCACAGTAAATGCAGCCACCTTGGTACAGTGTGATCCTGCCCTGGGCCACTCGGGCTGGACAAATAATTCCCTCTGCAGAGCGAGAGTTCAGGGTGGCTATTGGACATCTCTTGTTATTATCTCTATTAGCTCAGTATCCATTTCCCGTTTTGTTGGTAGCAGTCCCCTTTTGCTAATGGTCAAGAGCCCAGCTTCTGGGGCCCAAGAGTCCGGGTCAAATCCCAGCTCTGCGTCTTAGCTGCAACTAGCTGTGAGACCTTGGCTAAGACACGTTCACCTGCACCTCAATTTCCCCAGCTATAAAAAGGGGATAATGTGCTGATTAAATTAGTAAACAAAGACGGTAAGCTGAGGTTAGAATGAGTTATCTAAAGCACTTAAAACCGTGCCCAGCAAACAGTGAACTTCCTGTAGCGTTTGCTCTCACTGTTCTGTGTCTGGGGTGGGACTGACCTCAGCTGTGGCTCTAGGACCAGGCACGTGTCCCAGGTCTGGCCAATGGACATTTCCTTCCATCTGGCCATGAGTGGGTCAGAAGTGGGCATGTGACCAACGCTGGGCTTACCCGCAGCCCATCCTGAGATTTGCTGGGACTCTCGGAGAACCAGAGTTCCTGTTAGTCTTCTGGTCCCAAGAGGGCTGAGCCAGCAGAGACTGGAGCCAGCACAGGTACCAGTGGAGGGAGAGGTGCCTCCTGTGGTGCCGTGTGACCACCTGGATCCAGTGGGCCAGGAATTGTTTGTTATGTGAGCTGCTAAATTCCTTAATTACCTTAAGCCAGTTTGAACTGCTTTTTTCTTGTTGGTCCCCTGAAGAAGAAAAACAATCCTGATACTTTCAGTCTGGGCTGGTTCCGTGAACAAAAGAGAGTTAAGTCGTGCCCGTGCAGGGCCACCCTCAGTGTGCTGGGCGTGGAGAAGCCAGGCTTCCCGATGGTTCTCCTGTCCTGGGCATGACAGGAGAGCCATCGTGTCTGGTTCCTGGCTGCACTTGGGCTCCCAGGACCTATAGGATGCCGGTGTAACCTGAGAATAAATTTCCCTTTTTCACTTTAGCTGGTATATTTTCTGTTGTGTGTTTTTAGGAAGTAATGTAAACAGAATATAAACGTTCTATAAGGTCCTCATATATAATAACTTGCTATCGTATTTGCCAAGCAACAACTGTGATCCTAATATTTAAATGAACTTGTGTTTGAAAGACAAAAATGTCCTCTCTACACTCACAGTCAGCAGGTGACTTGAGTCCACACACACCTTGATAAATGTTCGCGAAGGAGAAGCGTGATCTCTGGCTGCACCTTTCTTGTCCATCCTACGATGAAAAGGTGTCCCCTCCCCACCTGGCCCTAAGAATTCTGTCCCCTCTCCAGTTCTGGGGAGGCTTGCTCCCCAACTTGTTCCACCAACGGCCTGTCCTTTTTGCCTTCAAACAAGTCCAAGAGTCCCCTGTTACCTAAAAATTCAAGATTATAAGAGCGACGCAGGCTTGCCCTTGCCCTTGGCTGCTCTCTGCGCCCAGCCGACATGTTCTGTTCTCTCTGAGCGACTCTGGCCAGCGCCAGGTCTTGCCTCTCTCCTGGACACCAGACTTCTCTGGGCATTGGACTTAAAGAGGCCTTTCTGTCTGGGCCACCAGGGCACCAGTCTCTGGTCTCGCCCCTTTCCCACCACCTCCACTCAGCCACCAGGCTCCCCCAGGCTGCTGCAGCTTCTCAGAAAGCTGGCCTTTCTTTCTTCCTATGCTCTTGCCTGCTTAGCAGCTTTACTGCAACTCTGGGTTCAGTTTATTCGAAAGTACCACTTGTGCACAAGGCCAGTGTTCTGCTCCGCAGCACGGCGGGGCAGGGGAAGGGTGGGGTGTTGGGGTTGCAGGACGTGGACTCGAGTCCCAGTTCCACTAGTCCCCAGTCACGGGACCTTGGGCAAGTCACTGCTGTGCCTTGCACTTCGGTTTCCTCATCTGTAAATGGGGTTGATGACAATACCCACCTCACAGGGTTGCTGTGGGCACCAAAGGAGGAGATGTATGGAAGAGCTCGCTGAACACTGCAATGCATATTATTGAGTATCCTTAGAGCTAAGAATTAAGAAAACAGGCTTGGAGTCAAAGGTCTGGATTTAACTCCTGTGTCCTTTCTAGCTGTATGACCTTGACCAATGAATTAGCATTTTTGTGCCTCATTTTCCTCATCTGCAAAATGGGCATCTTACCATGACCCTGCCCATTTGATATGAGGAGGAAGGTGGTTACCCCATGCTCAGGGCTTAGACCAGTACTTTGCACACAGGAAGCATTTACTGTCTTTGCTATTGCCTATTTCCTCACTGTTGTCCCCTCCCAGAGAGGGGAAGGAACACTGCTCGCTGGCCTGGCTCTTGGGGGCACTGAGGCTGAGGAAGGCTGGAGGAAGGAGGTTTCCACAACATGCCAGGCCAGGAACACCCGTCTCCTCCAGTGATTGTGGTGATTTCTTCAAGGGGCTTTTAGCTCTAGGTAAATAAATATGGTAACATTCAGCAATGATGGAAACAAAGTATCTAGAAAGGAAGAAGCAGAACCCACTGGCTACTGGTATCAATTGGAATGAATCAACTGGGTCAAACTGGAATCAAAGCAACTGGAATGAGGGACCTCCCTGGTGGTCCAGTGGTAAAGAATCCACCTTCCAGTGCAGGGGATGCAGGTTCAATTCGATCCCTGATCCCTGGTCGGGGAACTAAGATCCCACATGCCGCAGGGCAACTAAGCCTGCACGCAGCAACTACTGAGCTCACGTGCTCTGAAACCCATGTGCCACAACTAGAGAGAAGCCTGCGTGCTGCAATGAAAGATCCCATGTGCCACAACTAAGACCAGACATAGCCAAATGAATAAAATAAATTAATAAATTAATCATAGGGACTTCCCTTGTGGCGCAGTGGTTAAGACTCTGTGCTCCCAATGCAGGGGGCCCGGGTTCGCTCCCTGGTCAGGGAACTAGATCCCACATGCCGCAACTAAGAGTTCGATGCCACAACTAAGGACCCTGCCTGCTGCAACCAAGACCTGGTGCAATCAAATAAATAAGTAAATAAATATTTTAAAAATAAATTAATTAATCATAAATTTTAAAAAGCAACTGGAATGAAAAGAACTGAAAACGAAGACAAAAGAATAAAGACAAAGAACTGAAAGGGAATCCAAGATGTGCTGATGAGATAGGTGTCGAGTAAGTTTATAGGCACCATTTTTCCAACAGCATTGGCTCACTTTGTGTCTCTGTGTCACGCTTTGGTAATTCTTGCGATATTTCATACTTTTTCATTATTATTATACTTGTTATAGTGATCTGTGATATTTGATGTTATTATGATAATAGTTATGGGGCACCATGAACCTCAACCATATAAGACAGCAAACTTAATCCATAAGTATTGTGTGTGTTCTGACTGCTCCACTGACCAGCCATTCCCCCATCTCTCTCCCTCTCCTGGGGCCTCCCTATTCCCTGAGAAATAACAATATTGAAATTAGGCCAATTAATAACCCTACAGTGGCCTCTAAGTTTTTAAGTTAAAGGAAGAGTCACTGTCTCTCACTTTAAATCAAAAGCTAGAAACAAGCATAGTGAGGAAGGCATGTCAAAAGCTGAGACAGGGCTTCCCTGGTGGCGCAGTGGTTGAGAATCTGCCTGCCGATGCACGGGACATGGGTTCAAGCCCTGGTCTGGGGAGATCCCACATGCCGCGGAGCAACTAGGCCCGCGAGCCACAACTACTGAGCCTGCGCGTCTGGAGCCTGTGCTCCGCAACAAGAGAGGCCGCAATAATGAGAGGCCCGCGCACCGCGATGAAGAGTGGCCCCCACTTGCCGCAACTAGAGAAAGCCCTCGCACAGAAACGAAGACCCAACACAGTCATAAATAAATAAATAAATAAATAAATAAATAAATAAATAAATAAATAAAAATAAAGGAATTCCTTTAAAAAAAAAAAAAAAAGCTGAGAGAGGCCAAGAAGCTAGGCCTCTTGCACCAGTTAGCCAAGTTATGCAGGCACAGGAAAAGTTCTTGAAGGAAATGAAAAGTGCTACTCCAGTGAGCACCTGGGTGGTAAGAAAACGAAACAGCCTTATTGCTGATGTAGAGAAAGTTTGAATGGTCTGGATAGAGGATCAAACCAGCCACAACATTCCTTAAACCAAAGCCCAATCCAGAGCATGGTCCTAACTCTCTTCAATTCTATGAAGGCTGAGAGAGGTGAGGGAGCTGCAGAGGTTGTTCATGAGGTTTAAGGAAAGAAGCCGTCTTCATAACATAAAATTGCCAGGTGAAGCAGCAAGTGCTGATGTAGAAGCTGCAGCAAGTTATCCAGAAGATCTAGCTAAGATAATTAACGAAGGTGGCTACACTAAACCACAGATTTTCTGTGTGTATGGAACAGCCTTATATTGGAAGAAGATGCCGTCTAGAAGTTTCATATCTAGAGAGAAGTCAATATCTGGCTTCAAAGCTTCGAAGGACAGGCTGACACT
This sequence comes from Balaenoptera ricei, assembly GCF_028023285.1. Taxonomy (NCBI): domain Eukaryota; kingdom Metazoa; phylum Chordata; class Mammalia; order Artiodactyla; family Balaenopteridae; genus Balaenoptera; species Balaenoptera ricei. The sequence goes on from NC_082645.1 coordinate 93,059,987, forward strand.
CTTGTTAGGGGCTACTGCAGCTGATGACTTGAAGTTGAAGCCAGTGCTCATTTACCATTTCAAAAATCCTAGGGTCCGTAAGAATGATGCTAAATCTACTCTGCCTGTGCTCTATAAATGGAGCAACAAAGCCTGGATGACAGCACATCTGTTTGCAACACGGTTTACTAAATATCTTAAGCCCACTGTTGAGGCCTACTGCTCAGAAAAGGAGATTCCTTTCAAATTATTATTGCTCATTGACAAAGTACCTGGTCACCCAAGAACTCTGATGGGGATGTACAGTGAGATTAATGTTGTCTTCATGCTTGCTAACATAGCAACCATTCTGCAGCCCATGGATCAAGGAGTAATTTCAACTTTCAGGTCTTATTTAAGAAATATATCTCATAAGGCTATAGCTGCCAGAGATAGTGATTCCTCTGATGGATCTTGACAAAGTCAATTGAAAACCTTTTGGAAAGCCTTCACCATTCTAGAGGCCATGAAGGACATTAGTGATTCATAGGAAGAGGCCAAGATATCAACATTAGCAGGAGTTTGGAAGAAGTTGATTCCAACCCTCCTGGATGACTGAGGGGTTCAAGACTTCAGTGGAGGAAGTAACCGCAGATGTGGTGGAAATAGCAAGAGAACGAGAATTAGAAGTGCAGCCTGAGGATGATACTGCATTGCTGCAATCTCATGATAAAACTTTAACAGCTGAGGAGTTGCTTCTGATGGATGAGCAAAGAAAGTGATTTCTTGAAGTGGAGTCAACTTCCGGTGAAGATGCTGTGAAGACTGTTGAAATGACAACAAAAGATTTAGGATATTACATGAACTCAGTTGATAAAGCAGTGGTAGGGTTTGAGAGGATTGACTCAAATGTTGAAGTTCTACTGTGGGTAAAATGCCATCAAACAGCACCGCATGCTACAGAGAAATCGTTCATGAAAGGAAGAGTCAATCGATGCGGCAAACATCCCTGTTGTCTTATTTTAAGAAACTGCCACAGTCAGCCCAGCCTTCAGCAACCATCACCCTGATCAGTCAGCAGCCATCAGCACGAGGCAGGACCCTCCACAGGCAAAAGGTTTGCAACTTGCTGAAGGCTCAGATGATGGTTATCATTTTTTTAGCAATAAAGTTTTTTTTTTTTTTTTTTTTTTTGGCCGCACTATGCACAGCATGCAGGATTTTAGTTCCTGGACCAGGGATCAACGCCGTGCCCCCTGCAGTGGAAGCACGGAGCCCTAACCACTGGAGCACCAGGGAAGTCCAGCAATAAAGTATTTTTAAATTAAGGTATGTACGTTGTTTTTTTAGACATAATGCTATTGCACATCAATAGACTCCAGTGTCATGTAAACATAACTTTTTTTTAAATGTTTGTTTACTCTTTTTTTTTTAAAGGGAACGCTATTTATTTACTTATTTATTTTGGCTGTGTTAGGTCTTCGTTTCTGTGCGAGGGCTTTCTCTAGTTGCGGCAAGCGGGGGCCACTCTTCATCACAGTGCGTGGGCCTCTCACTGTCGCGGCCTCTCTTGTTGCGGAGCACAGGCTCCAGACGCGCAGGCTCAGTAGTTGTGGCTCACGGGCCTAGTTGCTCCGTGGCATGTGGAATCTTCCCAGACCAGGGCTCGAACCCGTGTCCCCTGCATTGGCAGGCAGATTCTCAACCACTGCGCCACCAGAGAAGCCCTAAACATAACTTTTATACGCACTGGGAAACCAAAAAATTCACGCGAGTTGCTTTATTGCAGTACGTGCATACCTTGGAGATATTACGGGTTCAGTGCCAGACCACCGCAGTAAAGCAAATATGAGTCATGCACTGTATACTCTTTAGAGATGAGGAAACCAAGGCCCAGAGTGATTCCAAAGGCCCAGTGGAAGGACTCCAAGGCTAGTCTCACCGGCTTCAAAACCCTTCCCCTCTCTCTTCCTGTCCTTCAGGCCAAGCATAAATGGTTGCCCTGAGAACAGGCAGCCAGGGTCATCTCCCTTAGAGGACCTCAGTCTGGAGTCAGGGCCCCTGGCTGGGCTGGGAAGCCCCTGCCCGCCCTGAACCTGGGCAGGTAGGCATGCTGGGCTCTCCCTGCCAGTAAGTTGGCTACCTCTTGTCTGTGGTGCTGGGACTCCACCTTTCCCATCCTCTGGCTGTCCACTCATCCTCCCCACAGAGTGGAGAACATGGGCAAAAGGAAGTGACACTGACCCCGCACACACCGTGTTTGACCGTCTCTGGTCATCAGCAGTAAGTTTTCCGGAAAAACGGGAGAGCTGTGGGCCAGAACTTTCCCTGAGGGGCTTCCTTGACTCATGGTTTGGTGGGGATGCCACCCGCGGACAAACCTCACTCACACCTACCCCAGGTCATGTTCACTCAGTAGTTCTCCAAGAGATCAGCCATTGAAAAGTCCTTAATAGGAAATGTTTTTAGAAGGAACATATGGAGAATCAAAAGGGGGCTAAATATAAACCTGTATTTGCAGAACTGAAGAAGGAGCACAGAAAAGCTGAACAGAAAGAGCTGGATGGAGAAGCTCTCTCCTAAAACAGGGTTTTTTCAGTGGGTGTGGGTGTGCATTTTGCTGTATATGTGAATTTCTAGAACACTAGAGTTACCTATAATTAAAAAAAGAAAAAAAATCAGCTTATGAGGCTAAAAATAATTCTGATGCCAATTGCATTATGGAAGTAGCTGAGTGCAGATGCTCTAACTTTCATCAGAATAAACCCATGTGTTTGCATTTTACAGACTTAGAAATGGTCAAATAGAACAGAGACGTTTAAAATAGAAGTTTCAAATTTAAGGCATTTTTTAAGTAGTTAAAGCAACTCTAGGAAAAATGTTCTACATCATTAATGCTGAAATAAAAAAGAGGCAAACTGAAGTTAGGGCATAAGCAGGCATGAAAGAAATTCCCATGGTCTAAAAAAGGTGAAGAAAGAATAAACAAGCAGGGACTTGCCTGGTGGTCCAGCGGTTAAGACTCCATGCTTTCTGTGCTTCCACTGCAGAGGGTGTGGGTTTGATTCCTGGTCAGGGAACTATACCACATTCTGCATGGTGTGGCCAGAAAAAAAAAAAAATACCAAAATTTATCAAGCAATACCATAAGCAAAATGGTTGGTGGACATTCTCTCATTTAATTTTCATAATATTGCAGGGTAAGGGGATTATTATCTCCTCTTATTAAAAGAAAAATCTCAGTGTCAAAGGTCACACTCTAGCCCATGGCAAGCTTGGGGTCTAGACCTAGTTCAAATCCAGTTGTCTGTCTCCAAAGCTCCTTGGCCTTTCAGATACATCAGCCTTCTCGCTGCACCGCTCCGCGCCCCACACCAGAGTTTTCAAATGAAGTCTATTAGAGGATTTTTCTTCTTTCTTTGGGGAAAGCTATTTCCATGAAAGCATTTGGTGGTAAATTTTACTACAAAGAAATTGTCTCATAATATTTATTTGCATATTGTTTCCTTTATTAGTTCAGTTGAATCTTTACATTATTTTGCATGTGTATTTCTCTGTACAGAGACCTTACATGTTTACACAGTATGATGTGATATAAATATTTTGCTCAGTTCCATCATTGTAGTGCAAAATCTAACAGCAAAGCGTAGGTCCTGACTAGGCTCCCGCTGCTGCTTTTCTTTACTCAAATGTCATGGCCTTCTTTGAATAAGCAAATTAGCTGCTGATTGCAAGGCAGCCAGATAAGAGGAGAGTGGGAAAGACAGCCAGTAGTGTCACTTTTCTGGATTTGGCCCTCCTAAAATGTTTGCATCAGAGGGCACTGGGCAGTTGACGGGACAGTAATTAAAGTATCCTTCTACAGCACCCCATAAAAATTGCTGATCTATATAGCCACCTGGACAGTGGCGGAGGAAGTCTAGCTCCCTAAGAATTGTGTAAACAACTCACCTGCTCAGACAGGAGACAACCCACTTTCCCACAAATACCCTAGAGCACTGGACTCCAAAGTGGGGGAGCCCAAAGGGAAATATCACTGAGCAAGAAGGAACGTTGGAACTGCTGGTTCTATAGATCTTTTTAATCTCACCCTTTAAAATGTTAAGTTTCATGTGATAGCTTTATATGTATTTAATACATTAATATTATTGGGCATATATAGACTTCATTAGTTAACAGACATATATTGGAAAGGCACGCTTAAAAATTGTTTGCCAACATGGGTGCCAAACCCAAAAAGCTTGGAGACTCTCTGCCTAGAGGAAGGTGAACGTCAGTGGAGGTGGTGGCAGTGAGAGCCCTCCCCCTAAGTTCCTAAGATCCAAAAGGTAAACCAGAATTGCCCAGGTCGTGGTGCCAGAAGCAAGGTACAATTAGACCTCTCCCTGCTTTTCTTCCTATCAATGAGGATGACACCCTGTGAGATTGCCTGAGAAGCAAGTGGGTTGTGACGGTCACAGAACAGCCTTCTCATTCCCTGAGCAGCCCCAGGTTGTGGCCCCCATGACTCAAAGAGACCAGCCTTCCTCCCAAAGTGATGAGCTCTGCTGGTTAAAGGAGCAAATGGCGAAAGACATTAAAAAGTTCAACATCACTTGTCCTAAAAGAAATGCACATTAAAACTGTTAAGAATACCTTATTCTTCAACCATCAGTTGCATAGATTTAAACAAACGAGTAGTTGGCCAGAGTAGAGAAACAGGTATTCTCTTATATACCAATGGGTGTGTAAATTGGCAAAATATTTCTGTACGCAATTTGAAAACATTGGCCAAGGGCTTAAAAACTATAGATCTACCCACCCATCAATTTCTCCTCTGGGTTATTTTTTTGAAGGAAATAATCACATTTGTATTGTTACATATAATACATACATAAAAGCTTGTTATTCAACCACTTACTCATTCTATGCACATTTATTGGTGTCTTTTATAAGGCAGACTCTGTGCTAGATGCTGCAACACAGCAAAGAAAAAATAGGGCTCCTGCTCGCCTGGAGGTTACTGATAATCATTGTAGTGTTATTTATTACAGGGAAGAATCAGAAACTAACAAAACGACCAATATTAGTGTTTCTTTTTGCAGTTATGAATTACTATGTAGCCATTATAAATTGTAGAATTCACTGGAAAATATTCACATGAGGTGGTTGAGTGGGAAAAAAGCAGTTAACAAAACTGTGTATATAATATAAGCCTCCTCGTGGCCTTGAGGGCTCAGAGAAAGGCCACAGCCCTGCCTAGCATTTGAGACAGATGTAATTTAGAACAAATAGACTTCTCTTTAGTGAGAAATAAAACTAGACAGAACAAAAAAGCATTGGGAAATATGCCCATCATTTCTTCTTCTTCATGAATGTTTTCTGAGGATGATTCTAGAAGGAACTAGAAATAACAGCACCATTGATAAAAGATTCTGAGAGGCAGTAAGTTACAGCTAAGGAACTACAGCCCAACTGAAAATAAGCACCTCATCCAATAATTTTAAAAAACCTCCAATATAATCAATAAAATGTCCCTAAGAGAAATGGGGTTGCTCATACATTGCTGATATACAGTGCCTTGTTATAAACTTTTGAGAAGGCAATTAGTGATATCTATCAAAGTTCTTAATGTCACTACCATAACATAGCAGTTTCACCTACAGGAGTATACCTATAGGAGTACTTATGCCTGCATTTAAAAATCTGAATAAGGAAATGAAAATTAACCAGCACATGCATAATGGGAGTCCCATAAGGAGAAAAGAGAGAATAGAGGCAGAAAGAATATTTGGAGAAATAATGGCCAAAACTTTCCCAAACTTGATGGAAAAGATCAATCTGCACATCCTAGAAACTCAACAAACTCCAGTGGGATCAACTCAAAGAGATCCACACTGAAATACACATAGTCAAGCTGTCTAAAGCCAAAGATGAAGAGAGAATCTTGAAAGTAGCAAGAGAAAAATGACACATCATGTGCAAGAGATCCTTGGTGAAATTAATGGCTGACTTCTCATCTGAAATTATGGAGTCCAGCAGTCAGTGGGATGACATATTTCAAGTGCTGAAACAAAACAGAATTGCACATCCAGCAAAATATCCTTTCAAAATGGAGAAGACATTCAAATAAATTTAAACAAAACCTGAGAGAATTTGTCACTAGTAGATCTGCCCTACAAGAAATAATAAAGGGAGTCCTTCAGACTACATGAAAAGGCACTAGACAGTAATTGAATCCACATAAAAAGATAAAGATCTCACCCTTGACCATACTGAGTACCAAGAATATGGAGGAAAAGGCCAGACATACCACACATTTAGGGAAGCTCTACCAAGGACTTTCTACTTCTGCCTTCTAGATCAATAGCATGGTATAGGGAGGAACATTTGGTTTTTCTTATTGGTTCTCACTTCTGGGCTTCCCCTATTTTCTCAGGAATGCATCTATTCACAAAAAAAAAAAAAAAAAAGAGAGAGAGTGAGAGGGATGAAGAACCACGAGTAAATACATAGGTGAATATAAATAACAGTATAAATGGGAGTTGTGTGTGTGTGTGTAACTCTTCTTTTCCTATCTTATTTAAATGACAGCTGCATAAAGCAACAATTATAAAACTATATGTTCATGAGCTTATAAAAATATCATTTATATGACAATAATAATACAAAAGAAGATGGAGTGAACAAAGCTATATTGGAACAAAGTTTCTGTATACTATTGAAATTAAGCTAGTATTAATCCAAACTAGATTGTTTCCAGTTAAGATGTTAATTATAATCCCAAGGACAATCACTGATAAAATAACTGAAAAATATATAGTAAAAGAAATGACAGGGGAATAAAACTGGTACACTAGAAAATATCTAACACAAAAGTAGGCAATAATTGAAGAATAGAGAAACAAAGATATGAACTATATGAAAAACAAATAGTAAACATAGAATAAATGAAATAGAGAATAGAAAAACACAGAAAATCAATGAAGCCAAAAATTGCTCTTCAGAAAGATCAAATTGATCAAAAGATCAATTGACAAACTTTTAGTTAGACTGACCACGAAAAAAAAAAGAGAAGATGCAAATGAAGAAGGGGGTATCACCACCAACCTTATAGAAATAAAAAGGATTATAAGGGAATACTATGAATAGCCAACAAAGTAGATAACTTAGATGAATTCCTAAGAAGACACAAACTACCTAAACTGACTTAAGAAGAAATAGAAAACCTGAATAAACCTATAACAAGTAAAGACTTTGAATTAGTAATTTTAAAATTTCCCACAAAGAAAATCCCAGGCCCAGATTACTTCACTGATAATTTAAAGAAGAATTAATACCAACCATTCACAAACTCTTTTAAAAAGTGGAATAGGAGGGAATACTTCCTCTTCATTCTATGAGGCCAGAATTACCTTGATACCAAAACCAGACATCTTAAGAAGAGAAAACCACAGATTAATACCCCTCATAAATATAGATGCAAAAATTCTCAATGAAATAAAAGATAAACAATTCCAGAAACGCATAAGAAGAATTACACACTATGACCAAGTGGGATTTATACCAAGAATGCAAAGTTGGTTTAACATCCAAAAATAAATCAACTTAATACACCATATTAATAGAATAAAGGAAAAAAATATGATCCTCTCAATACACACAGAAAAAGCATTTGACAAAATTCAACACCTTTCTGTGATTTCAAAAAAAAAAAAAAAAAAAAAAGAACCAACAAACTAGAATAGAAGGGAAACTCTTCACCTAATACAGAGCATTTAAGAAAAATCCACAGGTAACACCATACTTAATGGTCAGAGACAATGCTTTCTCCATTAGAGCAAAACAAGGATGTCTGCTCTCACCACTTCTGTTCTATATTGTACTGGAGGTTCCAGTCAAGACAAGAAAAAGAAAAGGCATTCAGATTGAAAAGGAAAACAAAACTATCTCTATTTGCAGATGACATGATCTTGTATATAGAAAATTCTAAAGAATCACACACACACTATTAGAACTAATAAACAAATTCAAGATCGCAGGATACAAAGACATTATACAAAAGACAAATGTATTTCTATACACTATCAATGAACAATCCAAAATGAAATTAAGAAAACTATTGTATTTACAATAGCATCAAAAAGAATAAAAATACTTCTGGATAAATTTAACAAAAGTGTAAAATTTGTACACTGAAAACTACAAAATAGTATTTTGTACAAAGCTACAAAATAGTATTAGGAAGAAATTTAAAACTTAGGGAATTCCCTGGTGGTTCAGTGGTTAAGACTCCACTCGGTGCTCTCACTGCACCAAGGGCCTGGGGAACTAAAATTCCATGAGCCACAAAGAGCAACCAAGAAAAAGAAATTTAAAACTTAAATAAATGAAAAGACATCCCATGTTTGTGGCTCACAAGACAGTATTATTAAAATGGCAATACTTCTCAAACTGATCTACAGAGTCAATGCAATACCTATCAAAAATCCACGCTGGACTTTTTGGAGAAATTGGCAAGTTGATTCTAAAATTCAAAAGGAAATGGAAGACACCTGTAATAGCTGAAACAATCTTGAAAAAGAACAAAGTTGGAGGACTCACAATCCTCAATATCAAAACTTACTACAAAGCTAGAGTAATCAAGACTTTGTGGTACTGACACAAAGAGATATATACCAATGGAATGGAATTGAAATTCCAGAAATGAACACTTATATTTATGGTAAACAGACTGTTGACAAGGGTGCCAAGATAATTGGATGGGCAAATTAATAGTCTTTTCAACAAATGGTGCCAGAACAACTGGATATCCACATGCAAAAGAATGAAGTTGGATCTTTATCTTACAGCATACACAAAGATTAGCTCAAAATAGATCATAGACCAAAATGTAAGAGCTAAAACTATAAAAATTTTAGAAGAAAACATGGGAATAAATCTTTGTAAACTTGGGTTAGGCAATGCCTTTTTAGATACAGCATCAAAAGCACAAGTAACAAAAGAAAAAATAGATTTTGGACTTTTTCAGAATTAAAAAGGTTTGTGCTTCAAATGACACCACCAAGAAGTAAAAAGACAATCCACAGGAGAAAATATTTGCAAATCATTTGTGATAAGAAAATTGTATTCAAAATATATCAAGAGATTTTTTAACCAAGATGGCGGAGTAGAAGGACGTGCTGTCACTCCCTCTTGCGAGAGCACCAGAATCACAACTGACTGCTGGACCATCATTGACAGGAAGACCCTGGACTTCACCAAGGAGGATACCCCACGTCCAAGGACAGAGGAGAAGCCACAGTGAGACGGTAGGAGGGGCGCAAGCAGAGTAAAATCAAACCCCGTAACTGCTGGGTGGGTGACTCACAGACTGGCGAACACTTATACCACAGAAGTCCACCCACTGGAGTAAAGGTTCTGAGCCCCACGTCAGGCTTCCCAACCTGGGGGTCAGGCAACGGGAGGAGGAATTCCTAGAGAATCAGACTTTGAAGCCTAGTGGGAATTGGATTGCAGGACTTTGACGGGACTGGGGGAAACAGAGACCCCACTCTTGGAGGGCACACACAAAGTAATGTGTGCATCAGGACCCAGGGGAAGGAGCAGTGAGCCAGGGGGAGACTGAACCAGACCTACCTGCTGGTGTTGGGGGGTCTCCTGCGGAGGCGAGTGGTGGCTCTGTTTCGCCGTGGGGATGGGGACACTGGCAGCGGAGGTTCTGGGGAGTTCTCCTTGGCGTGAGCCCTCCCAGAGTCTGCCATTGACCCCACCAGGGAGCACGGGTAGGCTCCAGTGTTGGGTTGCCTCAGGCAGAACAGCCAGCGGGGAGGGAACCCAGCCCCACCCATCAACAGTCAAGTGGATTAAGGTTTTACTGAGCTCTGACCGCCACAGCAACAGGGAGGGAACCCAGCCCCACCCATCAACAGTCAAGTGGATTAAGGCTTTACTGAGCTCTGACCACCACAGCAACAGTCAGCTCTACCCACCACCAGAGCCTCCCATCAAGCCTCTTAGATAGCCTCAACCACCAGAGGGCAGACAACAGAAGCAAGAAAAACTATAATCCTGCAGCCTGTGGACCAAAAACCACAGTTACAGAAAGATAGAGAAGATGAAAAGGCAGAGGGCTATGTACCAGATGAAGGAACAAGAAAAAACCCCAGAAAAACAACTAAATGAAGTGGAGATAGGCAACCTTCCAGAAAAAGAATTCAGAATAATGATAGTGAAGATGATCCAGGACCTTGGAATAAGAATGGAGGCAAAGATTGAGAAGATGCAAGAAATGATTAACAAAGACCTAGAAGAATTAAAGAACAAACAAACAGAGATGACCAATACAATAACTGAAATGAAAACTACACTAGAAGGAATCAATAGCAGAATAACTGAGGCAGAAGAACGGATAAGTGACCTGGAAGACAGAATGATGGAATTCACTGCTGCGGAACAGACTAAAGAAAAAAGAATGAAAAGAAATGAAGACAGCCTAAGAGACCTCTGGGACAACATTAAACGCAACAACATTCGCATTATAGGGGTCCCAGAAGGAGAAGAGAGAGAGAAAGGACCAGAGAAAATATTTGAAGAGATTATAGTCGAAAACTTCCCTAACATGGGAAAGGAAATAGCCACCCAAGTCCAGGAAGCGCAGAGAGTCCCATACAGGATAAACCCAAGGAGAAACATGCCGAGACACATAGTAATCAAAGTGGCAAAAATTAAAGACAAAGAAAAATTATTGAAAGCAGCAAGGGAAAAACGACAAATAACATACAAGGGAACTCCCATAAGGTTAACAGCTGATTTCTCAGCAGAAACTCTGCAAGCCAGAAGGGAGTGGCATGATATACTTAAAGTGATGAAAGGGAAGAACCTACAACCAAGATTACTCTACCCGGCAAGGATCTCATTTAGATTTGATGGAGAAATCAAAAGCTTTACAGACAAGCAAAAGCTAAGAGAATTCAGCACCACCAAACCAGCTCTACAACAAATGCTAAAGGAACTTCTCTAAGTGGGAAACACAAGAGAAGAAAAGGACCTACAAAAACAAACCCAAAACAATTAAGAAAATGGTCATAGGAACATACATATCGATAATTACCTTAAACGTGAATGGATTAAATGCCCCAACCAAAAGACATAGACTGGCTGAATGGATACAAAAACAAGACCCATATATATGCTGTCTACAAGAGACCCACTTTAGACCTAGGGACACATACAGACTGAAAGTGATGGGATGGAAAAAGATATTCCATGCAAATGGAAATCAAAAGAAAGCTGGAGTAGCTATACTCATATCAGATAAAATAGACTTTAAATTAAAGAATGTTACAAGAGACAAGGAAGGACACTACATAATGATCCAGGGATCAATCCAAGAAGAAGATATAACAATTATAAATATATATGCACCCAACATAGGAGCACCTCAATACATAAGGCAACTGCTAACAGCTATAAAAGAGGAAATCGACAGTAACACAATAATAGTGGGGGACTTTAACACCTCACTTACACCAATGGACAGATCATCCAAAATGAAAATAAATAAGGAAACAGAAGCTTTAAATGACACAATAGACCAGATAGATTTAATTGATATATATCGGACATTCCATCCAAAAACAGCAGATTACACGTTCTTCTCAAGTGCGCACGGAACATTCTCCAAGATAGATCACATCTTGGGTCACAAATCAAGCCTCAGTAAATTTAAGAAAATTGAAATCATATCAAGCATCTTTTCTGACCACAACGCTATGAGATTAGAAATGAATTACAGGGAAAAAAACGTAAAAAGGACAAACACATGGAGGCTAAACAATACGTTACTAAATAACCAAGAGATCACTGAAGAAATCAAAGAGGAAATCAAAAAATACCTAGAGACAAATGACAATGAAAACACGACGACCCAAAACCTATGGGATGCAGCAAAAGCAGTTCTAAGAGGGAAGTTTATAGCTATACAAGCCTACCTAAGGAAACAAGAAAAAGCTCAAGTAAACAATCTAACCTTACACTTAAAGAAACTAGAGAAAGAAGAACAAACAAAACCCAAAGTTAGCAGAAGGAAAGAAATCATAAAGATCAGAGCAGAAATAAATGAAATAGAAACAAAGAAAACAATAGCAAAGATCAATAAAACTAAAAGTTGGTTCTTTGAGAAGATAAACAAAATTGATAAGCCATTAGCCAGACTCATCAAGAAAAAGAGGGAGAGGACTCAAATCAATAAAATCAGAAATGAAAAAGGAGAAGTTACAACAGACACTGCAGAAATACAAAGCATCCTAAGAGACTACTACAAGCAACTTTATGCCAATAAAATGGACAACCTGGAAGAAATGGACAAATTCTTAGAAAGGTATAACCTTCCAAGACTGAACCAGGAAGAAATAGAAAATATGAACAGACCAATCACAAGTAATGAAATTGAAACTGTGATTAAAAATCTTCCAACAAACAAAAGTCCAGGACCAGATGGCTTCACAGGTGAATTCTATCAAACATTTAGAGAAGAGCTAACACCCATCCTTCTCAAACTCTTCCAAAAAATTGCAGAGGAAGGAACACTCCCAAACTCATTCTATGAGGCCACCATCACCCTGATACCAAAACCAGACAAAGACACTACAAAAAAAGAAAATTACAGACCAATATCACTGATGAATATAGATGCAAAAATCCTCAACAAAATACTAGCAAACAGAATCCAACAACACATTAAAAGGATCATACACCACGATCAAGTGGGATTTATCCCAGGGATGCAAGGATTCTTCAATATACGCAAATCAATCAATGTGATACACCATATTAACAAATTGAGGAATAAAAACCATATGATCATCTCAATAGATGCAGAAAAAGCTTTTGACAAAATTCAACACCCATTTCTGATAAAAACTCTCCAGAAAGTGGGCATAGAGGGAACCTACCTCAACATAATAAAGGCCATATATGACAAACCCACAGCAAACATCATTCTCAATGGTGAAAAACTGAAAGCATTTCCTCTAAGATCAGGAACGAGACAAGGATGTCCACTCTCACCACTATTATTCAACATAGTTTTGGAAGTCCTAGCCACGGCAATCAGAGAAGAAAAAGAAATAAAAGGAATACAAATTGGAAAAGAAGAAGTAAAACTGTCACTGTTTGCGGATGACATGATACTATACATAGAGAATCCTAAAACTGCCACCAGAAAACTGCTAGAGCTAATTAATGAATATGGTAAAGTTGCAGGATACAAAATTAATGCACAGAAATCTCTTGCATTCCTATACACTAATGATGAAAAATCTGAAAGAGAAATTATGGAAACACTCCCATTTACCATTGCAACAAAAAGAATAAAATACCTAGGAATAAACCTACCTAGGGAGACAAAAGACCTGTATGCAGAAAACTATAAGACACTGATGAAAGAAATTAAAGATGATACCAACAGATGGAGAGATATACCATGTTCTTGGATTGGAAGAATCAACATTGTGAAAATGAGTATACTACCCAAAGCAATCTACAGATTCAATGCAATCCCTATCAAATTACCAATGGCATTTTTTACGGAGCTAGAACAAATCATCTTAAAATTTGTATGGAGACACAAAAGACCCCGAATAGCCAAAGCAGTCTTGAGGCAAAAAAATGGAGCTGGAGGAATCAGACTCCCTGACTTCAGACTATACTACAAAGCTACAGTAATCAAGACAATATGGTACTGGCACAAAAACAGAAACATAGATCAATGGAACAAGATAGAAAGCCCAGAGATTAACCCACGCACCTATGGTCAACTAATCTATGACAAAGGAGGCAAAGATATACAATGGAGAAAAGACAGTCTCTTCAATAAGTGGTGCTGGGAAAACTGGACAGCTACATGTAAAAGAATGAAATTAGAATACTCCCTAACACCATACACAAAAATAAACTCAAAATGGATTAGAGACCTAAATATAAGACTGGACACTATAAAACTCTTAGAGGAAAACATAGGAAGAACACTCTTTGACATAAATCACAGCAAGATCTTTTTTGATCCACCTCCTAGAGTAATGGAAATAAAAACAAAAATAAACAAATGGGACCTAATGAAACTTCAAAGCTTTTGCACAGCAAAGGAAACCATAAACAAGACGAAAAGACAACCCTCAGAATGGGAGAAAATATTTGCAAATGAATCAACGGACAAAGGATTAATCTCCAAAATATATAAACAGCTCATTCAGCTCAATATCAAAGAAACAAACACCCCAATCCAAAAATGGGCAGAAGACCTAAATAGACATTTCTCCAAAGAAGACATACAGATGGCCACGAAGCACATGAAAAGATGCTCAACATCACTAATTATTAGAGAAATGCAAATCAAAACTACAATGAGGTATCACCTCACTCCTGTTAGAATGGGCATCATCAGAAAATCTACAAACAACAAATGCTGGAGAGGGTGTGGTGAAAAGGGAACCCTCTTGCACTGTTGGTGGGAATGTAAATTGATACAGCCACTATGGAGAACAATATGGAGGTTCCTTAAAAAACTAAAAATAGAATTACCATATGACCCAGCAATCCCACTACTGGGCATATACCCAGAGAAAACCGTAATTCAAAAAGACACATGCACCCGAATGTTCATTGCAGCACTATTTACAATAGCCAGGTCATGGAAGCAACCTAAATGCCCATCAACAGACGAATGGATAAAGAAGATGTGGTACATATATACAATGGAATATTACTCAGCCATAAAAAGGAACGAAATTGAGTCATTTGTTGAGACGTGGATGGATCTAGAGACTGTCATACAGAGTGAAGTAAGTCAGAAAGAGAAAAACAAATATCGTCTATTAATGCATGTATGCGGAACCTAGAAAAATGGTACAGATGAGCCAGTTTGCAGGGCAGAAGTTGAGACACAGATGTAGAGAATGGACATATGGACACCAAGGGGGGAAAACTGCGGTGAGGTGGGGATGGTGGTGTGCTGAATTGGGCGATTGGGATTGACATGTATACACTGATGTGTATAAAACTGATGCCTAATAAGAACCTGCAGTATAAAAAAACAAACAACTAATACTAAACTTTCATTGGGTTATTTGTATGGAAACATGTTAATATAAATGTTTCAGACATTACATGAAATTTCTAAAAATCTTATATTTGTACTTGTATGGAAATATGTATGGAAATATGTTAATATAAATGTTTCAGACATTACATGAAATTTCTAAAAATCATATTTGTATTTGTATGGAAATATGTATGGAAATATGTTAATATAAATGTTTCAGACATTACATGAAATTTCTAAAAATCTTATATTTGTACTTGTATGGAAATATGTATGGAAATATGTTAATATAAATGTTTCAGACATTACATGAAATTTCTAAAAATCTTAGATGTTCTGGTATAATGTTATAAGTAATAATCCTAGTTATTACTTTAAAATGTATATCTCAGAAATAACTAATTTTCTTGTCAACTGCATTATTATGAACTGTCATCAAATCTTTAACCATGGTCATTTTTAAGTCTTTTGTCATTTACAGACAGTTCTGGGTGTACTCTGGTGATTTTGCAAATATGTTCCTATAAAAGGGTTTCATCTTCAAGAAATACATGGAAAAGACTCTGACAAGTACAGGTTTCTGGTAACGGACTGTACTGCTGAACTGAATGAATAAGCATTTTCAGAACTCTAATGAAAAACTGATGAACTCATAAAAGTGCTAACAAAAGATCAAGATGAAAAAAAAAATTAATTACATGGGACTGAGTGAACTGATGAGGATGAGTATAATTTTTGTGACTTTCTGTCTGAATTTAAAAAAAAAAAAAAAAAAAAATTCCACAAGGACTCAGAGGCAAAGAATATACAAATCAATTTTCACTGCAAAGTAAAGGAGCTGTTACAGTGGAGGATTACTGGACTGAATGTCAATACTATGACATAGTATGAGTGTGTTTCATGTTTGGTAATTGCAATCATTGTTGCTTTTGTTGTGGTCATCCATGTACAATGCTTGGTGTCAGTCGATTTATCTCTTGTAAAAATAAAATACAGTGTGTGTGTGTGTGAAAAAAAAAAATAGAAATTAAAACATTCTACTCTAAAAAAAAAAAAAAAAAAACAAAATATATCAAGAGCACTTACAATTTAACAATGAAAAAGATAACCCAATTTAAAAATGTGCAAAGGATTTAAATAGATATTTGTCCAAAGATATACAAATGGCCAATAAGCACAAGAAACTATGCTCAGTATAATTGATCATTAGGGAATTGCAAATCAAAACCATAATATGATGCCATTTCATATCCACTAGGATAGCTATAACAAAAATACAATAACAAGAGTTGGAGAGGATGTGGAGAAACTGGAATCCTCATAAGTTGCTGTAGGAATGTAAAATGGTGCAGCCACTTTGGAAGACAGTTTGGTCGTTCCTCAAAATATTAAATATAGAGTTTCTATATGACTCATCATTCCATTCCTAGGTATATACCCAAGAGAAATGAAAACATATATCTACACAAAACTTGTACACAAATATTTATAATAGCATTATCAATAATAGCCAAAAGGTGGAAACAACTCAGATGTCCATCAACTGGTGAATAGATAAAGAAAATGTGGTATATCTGTACAATGGAATATTATTCGACCATAAAAAAAGAATGAAATACTGATACATGTTACAACATGGATGAGCCTTGAAAACATGCTTAGTGAAAGAAGCCAGCCCCAAAAGACAGTAAGAATGTATGTATATGTGACTGCATGTATTGTATGATACTATTTACAGTTGACCCTTGAACAACAGGGGTTTAAACTGTGTGGGTCCACTTATACATGGATTTTTTTCAATAAATTCGTACTACAGTAATACACAATTTGCAGTTGATTGAATCCAAGGTTGCGGAAACTTGGATATAGGGAGGGCTGGCTGCAAAGTTATACACGGATTTTCTACTGCAAGGAACGTAGGTGTCCCCAACGCCCACGTTGTTCAAGAGTCAGCTGTATATGAAATGACCAGAACAGGCAAATCTATAGAGACAGAAAATAGAATAGTGGCTTCTTAGAGCTGGGGAGGGTGGGGAATTGGGAGTTATTGCTAATGGGTATGGGCTTTCTTTGGGTGATGATGAAAATATTCTAAACTTAGGTTGTAGTAATGATTGCGCAATTCTTTGAACATACTAAAAACTACTGAGTTGTACACTTTAATTGGGTAAATTTTATAGTATGTGAATTATATCTCAAGAAAGCTGTTTTTAAAAAGTGAGTTTGCCTTTAAAGCTAATAATTAAGCAAATTAATGTATTAGTGTAATTTTAGGACAATGTGATCATTTCCTTATGAATTTTACGGATGTTGTAGGAACTAGGCTTCAAAGTTTTTCATTGTAAAAAGAATTACTAAAGTTTTTATTCTATTTCTTCATTGAGGAATTATCTCTACTTCTTCATTTTACCTTAAGGAACAATACTAATTATTAAAATCTTGATCTTTCCCCTTTTCCCTCCTCCCTAAGAAACCACAATAATAGGTAGCTAAATTATTAAGACAATAATAACCAGAAAAATATCTGCTAAAGCAATGGGTTTCAGACATTTTTTACTACAGCTCACATTGAGAAATATTTTATTTTGCCTCCTAGTACATGCCAGTATATAAGTGACTTAAATAGAATTTTCATGAATCAATATTTACTCACTACCATGTATAACACCCTCTAATAGTTTTTCCTATTCTATTTTATTTCATTTTTGGAAATGCTGGTTGTGACTCAGTAAATTGATTTTTATGAACCACTAATGGGCCCCCAAAAGTGGGTCTGAATCATAATTAGTCCACTTGCTATCAGAAAGTGTGGATTCAGCTTTTTGTTTTAGGAAAAAAAAAAAATTTTGGAAAAAATTATCAAAAATAAGTGTATATATGTTCATTAATGTTTTTATGGAAAACAATCTGATGGTACAGTAGGCTGGCCAGGCAAATTAAATGGTCTAGGAATACAGATAGATCATAAGAAAATGTATTTGAACAGAGGCAGGAATAGGGCTCCATGTGGATGCTTATTTATTGAGATAGATGAGAAATAAAAGGGGTGAAGAAGGTTAAAAAAAAAAAAGAAGAAGAAGAAGCACACTGTGGGGACTTTGCTGGCAGTTCAGTGGTTAAGACTCCACACTTCCACTGCAGGGGGCGCAGGTTCCATGCCTGGTCGGGGAACTAAGATCCCGCAAGCCATACAGCCAAAAACAAAAAAGAGGCACACTGAGAAGAGATTAGAGTAACTCCAAGAAAAGCTATATAGCTGTATGCCAAATTTCTGATTACCTTATCACCTTCCTCTTCCTCAATCAAGCTTTACACGCTGATTTTCTAATGCAATAATTCGGTCACACGGGATTAGCCTGAAGTTTGATTTGGAAGGCTGACAACCCAATCTTGGTTTTTTTGTTTTGTTTTGTTTTGTTTTTGTTTCAACTGTCACTTTATTGCAAGATGGTTGAATTAATTCAAACTTAAACTATAACTTGATAATTTTTAGTCAGGTACCATATTTTATTCAAAGCAAACTGCTTATTCAAAAGTGATCATGGAACAACTCAAAATGCAGAGCAAGAAGGATGAGAGAAACATCTTACTGGCCAATAGATTGTTTTAATTCTCTCATTATATGAAACTCAAACTTCATTTTTAGAAAAGGGAAACTAACTTCAGTAGAGAGAAATACAGAAAGACTTTGTCACATAGACTAATTTCCATTTAGTCAGTCAACTGTTTCTAGCTGTCTCAATTGGGACAGATGCATTTACAGAACTGGCTGTGCTTGAGCCTTCTTTGCAAGCAGCTTTAGGTCTGCAGTGGACTTGGCAATTGTCTCCTTCTCCTGCTGCGCAGAGATGCTCTGTACCACATTCTTCTCCACGCAGTTTATCATGTGCCCTTGTTCCTTTTGGTGCATCATATTCTGCACAGAGATGTGATAGTCCAGGTGATTCTTTACCTCCTTGTATACACTATGCAGCCGTTCCCAGTAAGTAACCTCCAAGGCCATGGCAATGTTATTCCTCTGGACATCAAAAAGGTAATGGCGCTTTTGAACCAGTGCCTGCTGTGGCTTCTCCAGATCAACTGCATCCTGGATTTGTTTGGTGGAAGCCGTATCACTTCTTCCAGTTGGGCAGTTTTTTGCTCAATGAGTTTATCAGCAAATTCCCCAATAGAGGCACCATATTTTTAAATTACATAGACAAGAACCCCTATTGTTGATGTGGCAGAGAAGGTCTCTGCAGTTATCACATATATTTCTTTGGAGAGTAAATATGAGATAAGCCCAGTTCCGAGCACGTAGGGTCCTGTTACACCAGTTTTAGGATAAAGGAACTGGAAAAATTCCTCAGGGGTCAGTCCCAAACGAACTTTTCCTCCATATTCAGGAAGAGGTGGTACAGGGGCAAGACTTGTGTGAAAGATCCTTGTTGCCTGCAATACCCCTGGACCAAGGAGGGCCGCGTTCTTCAGAGAGGGGGCTGCTGCGGTGGCGGCAGAAAGTACCACCCGGGACAGCATTGTCAGGTAGCGGCCACACAACAGTCCACACTGGGTCTTCACGCCCCAGTGACCGTGACAGGAGACTCTGTCGGGGCAGAAACAAGATGGTCCCAATCTCGTTTTGATGACATTTTGGACTTGAAGCTAATAGAGATCTCCCTTTTGTATAACTTCGCTCAGCCTTAAAAAATTATACCAGCAATAATAACATCATCATTTTACAATGAAAGTCGAATTGGAATGTGAATAAAAGTGCTACTGGCCAAGGGCCCCTATCCACTAATATGTCTTATTTGAAAATCTGACCCAAGTATCTGACAATCAAAGAGGATATCTTTCATCTTGCCATTATTTTTCACAGTTATGCCATCTGGTTCATATAACCAGAAGAAAACTTGGCACCTATGTCCGATGAGAATGACTGTCAGTTCTCAAAACATCTTATTTTCTCTTCCTGAGAATAAGTGACAACTGATCTCAAAGTATAGGTACTTATGTAAAACAAGGGACTTGGGGTGAGGGGATATTTTTTTAAGAAAATAGGGTTGGAAGAGCATTTTGGTGTCAACAGATATCTCTAACTATGTTCTAGCAGTATAACCTAATTTACATTTCTTTCAGTTTAACAAACACTTTTTGAGCACCTGCTATATGAAATGGAATGAGCCAAGCACTAAATGAATATACCAAGTTGTACTAGTCAGTGAAATGGCTCTAGCTCTGTAAGAAAGAAAACATTGGATTTCAGTGGCTTAATCCCATGGAAGTTAATTTTACCCTCACTTAATAACTCAGTGATGCTGTTTTATGTCAGCAGGCAACTTTCTTCCACCTGATGATCCAGGGATTTCGGTCCCACCTATCTTGAGTCCCTGCTATGCTCTGCAGTACCAAAATCTTTGGCTTCAAGCTGCCTAAGAGGAGGAAGAGTGAAGAAGGCAGGCACACTTCTTTTTTCTTTTTTTTTTAAATTCTTTTCTAAAAATTCTTTTCCATTATGGTTTATCATAGGATATTGAATACAGTTCTCTGTGCTCTACAGTAGGACCTTGTTGTTTATCCATTCTATATATGTAAAAGCTTACACCTGTTAACCCCAACCTCCCACTCTATCCCTCCCCCAACACCCTCCCCCTTGGCAACCAGCAGTCTCTTCTCTGTGTCCGTGATTCTGTTTCTGTTTCATAGATAGGTTCATTTGTGTCGTATTTTAGATTCCACATATAAGTGATATCATATAGTATTTGTCTTTCTCTTTCTGACTTACTTCACTTAGTATGATAATCTCTAGTTGCATGCATGTTGCTGCAAATGGCATTATTTTGTTCTTTTTTATGGCTATTCCATTGTATGTATATATATATATATATATACACTCCACATCTTCTTTATCCATTCATCTGTCGATGGATATTTAGGTTGTTTCTTTGTCTTGACTATTGTGAATAGTGCTGCTCTGAACATAAGGGCGCATGCATCTTTTTGAATTATAGCTGTATTTTTAGTTTTCTGAGGAACCTCCATACTGTTTTCCATAGTGGCTGCACCAACTTACATTCCCACCAACAGTGTAGGGAGATTCGCTTTTCTCCACACCCTCTCCAGCATTTGTCATCTGTAGACTTTTTAATGATGGCCATTCTGATTGGTGTGAGGTGGTACCTCACTGTAGCTTTGATTTGCATTTCTCTAATAGTTAGCGACGTTAAGCATCTTTTCATGCAGGCACACTTAAAACTCCCAGCCCAGAAGTGACACCTGTCACTTCCATTTACATTCAACCAGTAAGAACAAGTCATTCAGGCACCCCTGGCTGTACAATACTGACCACTGTAGTCCCTGGTTGGGTAGCCACTTTCCTGCAACAAGTTTACACTCAGGAAGGAAGGGAACAAGTTAAAGGTCTCTGTCATTCAGATTGTGTAAGATGTAGCTTCTTCTACCTTCAAAGAACCTTCCTCGGAGTAGAGAAAAAGGTCGACAAGGGAAATATCGTGGAGGTGACGTTTGAGAAGATGATTCTTGATTGACAGACAGAACTGCCAGATAGCGTTGGTAAGAGGGGCATTCTAGATCGAGCGACTGGCACTAACAAAGCATGGAGGTGGGGAGAGAATGTTGAGTAACTAGTTTTCCTGGAACAAAGCTTAGCAAAGGAGAGAGATATGCTTAAAATGTTGGTTAGGTCAACGTTATGTGTCAGGCCTTGAATGTTGGGAGAAAGAGTTTGAATTCTGTGCTTCCATTATCATGGTTATCATGCATTTTTAACCCAAGGGCCCCAGAACAATGGTAGCATTAATCCCTGATGAATAACAGTCACACTCCAGACAATACCTTCAGTATGAAGGGATTTCGTTTTTTCAGATGGTAACACTAATGACAGCATTGTATTGCATTCACAGGCTGTAATAGATTCCAACATTTTGCATTTGTTTACATGTGGCTTGATGTTTACGAAATACAATCCAAACATTTCCACTTCACTCTTGCTCCTTCTCCCAGGCTTATCTCACATAGTTATCTAGAGATGCCAGGGGTAGCCTTACACACTGATAGCACACACTGGCCGTGCCTCCCCTCAGGTATGGCAGAGAACCTTCCCAGGGCTGTGAACTCTGAATGCCGACACCAAACACTGCATGTTCCAAAAATGTGACTGCCCCTCCCCTTCCACCAATGGCTCAGTCACAATATTAAGGTCACCAGTGGTGTGTAATTTATACTGAACATTTAATAGGCATAAATGTTTGTTTTTAAAAATTCAGGTGCAAAGAGACAGGAGGGGCACATACAGCAGCATTGGGGAGCCTTAGGAAAGGAGTAACTGGACTAGAAATTAAACTTTTTCTGAAAGTGTTTAGGTTTCTGACTCTAGCGTTCTGTGAATTGTGACTCTGATGTACAGCCCTCCAAATCAACAGTGGCTTTAAAATATACCCAAGTTGAACATTTAAAAAATTCTGATTGCAGGTAGGATCTGACTGTCTGCATTGTGCTGCATATATCAGTGTATTAGTTGTCTTCCCTTTTTGAAATAGGGTAGATAGGAAAGAGACGAATTAACAAACAGATTACAGAGAGATGCTGCCTTCGTCTTTCCCACGGAAGTCTTATTTGAGGCTGTTTGACCTGCCTTACCAGGTACTTTCTTGTTCTTTCAATTCCATTTAATATAATGCAGTTTTGCAAAACAGTTTTTAAGCCACCGTTATCTTGGTTTAAAATAGTCTAAGTATGATATAAACTAGAGTTTAGTTGTATAGAGCTCTTAATATTATGTACTTAATCTTTTTTCTTCATAAAATGAGACAATTATAAGCAATTTTTTCACAACCATCAATATTTTTAAAATTCACATTCTCCCCCACTATAAAATTAGCCAAAAAATTTAAAAGATAATATTTGAAGTTGGTGAGGATACTGTGAGATAAACATTTTCATTCACTGATTCTGTTGATTTAAATAAGAACAAACTTTCTGGAAAGTAATTTGGCACAAATGTATCAAGGGTTGAAAATGTCTGTTCCATTTGTCTCTATTATATACACATTCATAAACAGCAAAAAGACAGTCTCCCCTCAAATAAAACAAAAACCAGAAAACCCAAAGTGTTAATGGTGGTTATCTCTTGGTGATAGGATAATAGGTAGTTTTACTTTGGAATTATATATTTTTTTAAAATGTCTCCCCAGTGAAAAAATATTATTTTTATGATTATGGTAAAAATCCTTTCCATCATTTAAGAATATTTATAAAGAGTTTTAATAAAATCAGAAGCTATTCATAATATTCAGTGAGAATACCATATTTTATAAAGAATATAATATCAACTAATCCTATATGTACGTGTGCATACATGTACAAATATATAACCATTCGCCAAATAAATACATCTATTTTCTAAGGCCTAAAATGAGGTACAAATGAACTTAGTCTAAAACCATGTTTATTAATGTGTTAGGATTGTTGGAATATGAATTATGGATTATTTTTAATTAATTTTATTAATTTTCAATTTTTCTGAGCTTGTATTGCTTTCATATTCAGAAAACAACACTTAAAAATCAAATAGAAAAAAACCTTTACAGAGAATGATGGTATCACTCTACTCACTGTATGGTTTATAAATCACGTCAAGTTGTCAGCTTCCTCATTTGTAAATTAAGGAGATTAGACTCGGTGTTTTCTAAGATATCTGCAAGGCCTAAAAGACTCAGTCTATGAAGTGTACGGCCCCAATACAAAGCAATGGACCGCGTCTATCGTAAATCTGAAAGGACTCCGACCTTGGGTGTCATGATATAATAATCAGAGCACAGCCTTAGCATTAAAGAAACTTGATTACAATCCTGGTTGGGTCTCATTTTCCTCACTTGAAAAGTGGGGATAATAACAAAGTCCCCAAAGGATTGAAAAGGGGTTGAAATATGTGAAATGTGGTAACAAATCTGAAGGCCTTCGCATGTTGGCTAGCATGGAGTAGATGCTTCCTAAATGATAGTTTTCTCAATAATCCGAGACCTGATCAATATATTTGCCAGATGGCACGGGACTGCTGTCTGCAGTCCCTGGATCTAAACTCCCACTTTGAACCCTGCAGCTGGAAGTGGAGGGTGACCTTCGTGAGGACTAAGCCACTTCAGCTTGGGGAAGTTGAGACAGGGGTGCAGGTGGGACCTGAGTGCACAGCCCGGGTGACCAGGTCTTCGGGGTTCTCTAGTCCTGGGCGAGGAGAACTGGGCAGCACAGGGCACAGAGGCAAAGCCTGGCCGTGTGCTTCCCTTTGCTCCTGCTTGCTCACCTGCCCACCCATCTTTCTTCCTCCTCCCCTCCCTTCCTTCAGAAAAAATTTAACATTATAGATTCCATGGCAGTCTCCATGCTTGGCACCAGAGCCTGAATATTAAGTAAGATTGGCGCTGACCTTAAGGAGCTTATCATCTCATCTGGGAGGCAGAAAATAATTAAAAAATCGCAAGCCCACATGGTCAGCCCTGAACACAGGGTAGACTGATGGTGACAACACAAGTGGGCTGGTTTCTAGCAGGCTTTGCCTGAGGCCTCCGAGCTCCACTTCAGCCTGAGCAACACCTAGGGTTTCAACATGGCACCAAAGTTCAAGCAGCCTTCTAACTGGTCTTATACATTCCATGATAGACCATGACAACAAAATCTATCTTTGTGGCAAGAAAGAATTTCAAAAATCCTTTGACAGAATTTACATTGCAGAGACATTTTTTGGAAATGCTATGTGGACTATTATTCGGTCACAATGGTCCATATCAATGACATTTTAAAAAGTATGCTCACCTGTTAACTAGATTGGTTTCCATTTCTGGATATATTCCAGAATGCCTCAGATAAAATTCCTGTGTATAATTACTGCTGACCTTATCAAGTATGATAGGTTTACTCACTCCATGGGAAGTGCAAAGGGAAAATACAACAGACATCAACAAAAAGCCTTTGCTATGAAGAGTATTCACTGCTTTTAGTATCTGTTTAGTAGTGGAAATGTTTTATTAGATCCACCAATAAAAATTTGGAAGGGATAGTGGGTGGGTTACAGGACATGGTGAGAGAAGACTTCTCAAAGGTAATTCCCCCTAGGTAATTTTTCTTTCTGACAGAAGTAGATTTTGCTCCAGCAGTCAAAATGTGTTTGGGGTAAGGAGGGGAGCACGCCATCAGGAACTACACGTGGAGATATCAATAGCCCGGCTCCTCCAGTAAAGAACTTTTAGGAACTGAGCTTGCCAATGAGTAGTGTGTGAGGTAAGGAGAGGACGGAAATGAGGCTTATGACCAGATCAGATCAGGAAGGGTGTAGACCATGCTTAAGAATTAGGAACAGCAACTTGACAACAGAAAAACAAACAAAAAAAAAACAGATTAAAAAACAAAGGACTTGACATTTCTCCAAAAAAGATGTACAAATGGCCAAAAAACATGAAAAGATGCTCAATTTCACTAATCACCAGGGGATGGCCACTGTAAAATAATAATAATAATAATACAATAGTCTCTGCCAGCATCACTACTCTTGCACTTTGGGGCCATTATTAAGTAAAATAAAGGTTACTTGAGCACAAACACTGAGATATCATGACAGATGAGCTGATAACCAAGACGGCTGCTAAGTGACGAAGGGGTGGTCGCTGGACAAAGGGATGATGCACGTCCTGTGTGGGTTGGAGTGTGATGGCTCGAGATTTCATCATGCTACTCAGAATGGCCCGCAATCTAAAACTTATGAATTGTTTATTTCTAGAATTTTTCCATGTAATATTTTTGGACCACAGCTAACTGAAACCACAGAAAGTGAAACCACAGGTAAGGGGTGGGGGGACTAATGCAATAAGTATCAGTGAAGATGTGGAAAAATTAGAACCCTTGTGCACTGCTGGGAATGTGAAATAGTATAGCCACTATGGAAGACAGTATGGAAGTTTCTCAAAAATAGAATCATCATGTGATCCAATAATCCCACTTCTTGGTATTTATCCAAAAGAATAGAAAGCAGGATCTCGAAGAGGTATTTGTACACTTTTGCTCAAAGCAGCATTATTCACAATAGCCAAGAGATAGCAGCAACCCAAATGCCCATCAATGGATGAATGGATGAACAAAATGTGGTGATATATACATGCAGTGGAATATTATTCAGTCGTAAAAAGGAAGTCCTGTCACCTGCTACAGCATGGATGAACCTTGAGGACATTATGCTAAGTGAAATAAGCCAGTCACAAGAGGACAGATGCTGCATGATTCCACTTACATGAGGTATCTAAAGTTGCTAACTCATAGAGACAGAAAGTAGAATAGTGATTATCAAGGACTGGGGGGAGGGGAAATGGAGAGTTGTTCAATGGGTATAGGGTTTCAGTTCTACAAGATGAAAAACTTCAAGAGATCTGTTGCACAACAATGTGCTTATAGTTAATTAACACTCCAGTGGTAAATTTTATGTTATTTTTTTTGAATTAATAAAACTTTATTATAAAGGAATATCACACGAAGTGTGGTGTAATAAAAAAAAACCTGGAAATTTTCCCAAAAAACTGGTAATTGTGAGTTCAGACATGTGATTAAAAGCTGCGTTTGAAAATTCATAAAACTCTTCCTGACTAATTTCAAATAACTTATTGACACATCCAAGGCAAACAATAACTATGATTTGCCACTTTTAAACCACAATTTAAAAAAAAAAAGAAAGAATTGGGAAGTCTCTTGAAGGCAATGGGCCATTCCCTGAAGCATTTTAAAGCTGGGAGGGACAAGTCACACTTGCATTTGTGATAGCAACCTCTTGGGAATGTGTTTGATGGATTGGTCATGGAATGGGCTGGAGCCTGGAGAGACCAGCTGAGGGCCTGCCATGGTCCAGATACGGGTTAATGATAGTGTGACCAGCTCAGAGAGAAACAGGAAGGAGACGTGACAGCACGCAGGAATGCAGGTGTGGCTGGGAACCGCTATTGTCGTTTCTGAGGTGTGTAACCTTCGACACTGTCTGCCTGGGCAATTCTGGGTATTGTCCAGCTGGGTGTGTTGTTAATATTGCCTGGAGAGATCATTTGATTCAAGAGGGCTCCCTGTCATATAGAACAACAATCACAAGAAGTTAATGTGTCAGGAATCACATTAACTTCTTGTGATTGTTGTTCTATATGACTGGGACAAGGGTCCTTAGTGTGTGTGTGTGTGTGTGTGTGTGTCTTTTTTTTTTCTTCTTCGTTTTCCTTTCTTTTTTTTTAACAGTAACATTAATTGATTCACTTGAATACTGTCATTCATATTCAAAGTTGCAATTTTCCTAAAGCCAATTAGAGAGAGTCCTGATTCAGGCAATATCTCTAGAAATTCAGCAACTTTCCATTGATCTTTCTGTTATCTCCATTCTATGGAATTTTCCATCAATGATATCATTCTCCAGAAATGTATCCTAGGTGAAACCTTTTTGAATCTCCACATTTGAGAAAAACCGTTTCAGTGAATGCAATGGTTCCTTTGTACAAATACGTGTGACTTCTGGAGAGAAGTGTATCACACACAATAAGCAAGTGAGAAGGACAAGGTCACCTTGCAATTCAGGTGCTGGGGGTCAGATAGGGTACTTTCAAGTAAGGGACTCTGTCAGGCATACCACACTCTTGGCATAATTCAATTTTGACTCCAAATAACATAGTTCTCCATATCACTGGCTTTTGGGATTACTTGTGGACATCACTGAATGCCAAAGGCCAAGGATAATTTCTTCTAAATTAATCATGAATGACCTTTGGTAAAATAATGCTGCTTGTTAAAATCATCTTTAATATTACAAGTTACAAATCATCAAATCTCTTGTTTTTGTCCTTTGATATTTCATTTACCATTTCCAAGCTTGGATAAGTTATAATTCCTCTAAAGATATCATAACTGTTCATTTCTGTTTTCTGCTACTTTGGTATGACTTGATTTATATGTTTAATTGTTAAATCTATCTAAAGACTTTTCTGTATAATGTAAATTGAATTGTTTTTCAATATTGCTAGCATCAAGAAATAAATCCAGAAGGGGTTTTACTTTTCCATAAAGCAAACAATTTACATGTTTTGTAAAGTGCTTAGCACAGTGTAAATGTGAGGTTATCTAAGCCAGAGGAAACAATTTTTTTCACTCCACCTCTCCCCTGGAAAATATTTGAAGTACAGTAGTCACATATCTAATTTTCTCTGAAGGTACTTTTGGAGAGAATCCAGGAAAAACACCCTTTGTGTAACAGCTGAATGTTTCATCTGAAAACTTGGTCCACTTAAAAACAAATTAACTACCAAGCATGTTTAAGTGTCTATGTTAGTTACTGTGGTACAAATTATATTCAATAGAAGTTTCCTGCTGAGAAAAACCATGAAGTACATAAGATGAATGACTTCACTGTGATTATTCTCTTCAGGAGCTAGAAAATAACTACTTAGAAAGATTATACATGAGGGTAATTGCTGTTGAATGGAGAAAAACTGAGGAAAATAATTATAAGAGTGAGAAGATATTTCCTAACCATCTGCCATTTAAAAATAAGAAACAAAAAAAGAAAACATAGTATGTTTTTCAGAAAGACTTGGAATTGATGCCAAAAGGTGATACTCTAGTGGGATACACACAAAAGAACTTTCCATGAAGAAATCTGAGATTACTATGTGTAAAAGGTCTTTGTAGAGCCATCACTATAACATTCAATCACTTTTATTTGACATCTTTCCATAGCTGAGGTGGAAGAACACACCCAACTGAGATGTCAGTCATTGGAAGCAGGAGGTGCCAGTAGAAAGATATTTCCGCCCACTAGGGGGAAAAAAAAAAGGTGGCCATGGAGAAAAGCAATCTTTTAATCTCCTGTTCAGTGCATTGAAGAAATATTAGTAAGCTAATAAAGGCCTATATTTCTGAGCATATGTAGACTTTATTCAGATAGCATCTTATTGATGTTCTCTAATGTTGGAGCCGGCATGTTAGCCCCTGCAATGTGCCTGTCAGAGTTCTCCAGCCCTGCCTCGGAGAAGCTCCTGACCTGGAGGCAGAGGAAGGAGCAGCGCCGTGAATTACTCAGTGTGACTGGTTTGCTGTTGTTCAACAATGTAGGCGTTAATAACCAGACAAGACAATAATACAAGAGATGTGAGGCACTATGTGATTAAGGGCGCAACTGGAAGTTATCTCCCTCTCCTCTAAATTTCCAGAGCACTTTATCTGTGCCTCTTATGGCACCTCCTCTCAGTAACATCTCAGATGTTACTGTTGTTCCTCAATTATCCCCCTACTCAAGAGAGAACAACTGGTGGGCAAGCTCTGGGGCTGATTCTTCTTTGATCCCCAGTACAGAGCCTAGCCTAGGCCTGCCTAGCATTGCTGCAGGTAAACATTTGTTATCTGAATCAAAGGAGAGACACAGACAGTAAGTTTGGGTGTGAAAGGGAGGGAGGGGCATGGGTTTGTGTGAAGATTCTCACGCTGGACAAAAATAGGTTTAAAACAAACAGTGTCTGAAGCAGACATTGTTTTTACCTCTATAGCGCCCAGTCATCTTTTCTTGTAGTAAGGACTACATGATTTTCTTTTGGGGAACTACGACTCCCCTCTTGCATGTCCCCTTGGCCTAGACAGTCACACTCTCATGGAGACAGAACTCAGGCAGAACAAGGACAAAAATTGCCAGTGATTCATCCCAGTGGTAGCCAGTGATTCATCCCAGTGGATTCATCCCAGTGGTAGCCCGACTGGGATAATGGAGATTATCCATTTGGTTGGCCATCCTTTGGCAGATTAAAGATGGCTACCAATTCTTGGTCACTCCTCCCATCAAATCAGGAATTTGGGAGTAACATATACACACTACTATAGATAAAACAGATGAACAACAAGAACCTACTGTATAGCACAGGGAACTATACTCAATATTTTGTAATAACCTAAATGGGGAAAGAACCTGAAAAAGAATATATGTGTGAACCTGAAAAAGAATGTACCGAATCACTTTGCTGTACATCTGAAACTAACACAATGTTGTGAATCAACTATACTTCAATTTAAAATTAATTAATTAGTTAATTTAAAAAAGAAGTGGAGTCTATGACTCTTCCTTTCAGTCTGGGTAGGATCTGCAACTGCCTTGATCAATAGAATAAAGGAAAGTGACTGTGCCAGTTTCAGTGCACAGCTCTTCATAGAGGGGCCTCTTCCACTTCTTGTCTCTTGGAGCCCTGAGACACAATTTAAGTCAACTACCCTGAGGCCACCATGCTGTAAGGAAGCCAAAGCTAGCCACGTGGAAAGGTCCTGTGGAGAAACACATACCCAACCAACACCCAGCAGTTCCAGCCATCCTGACCCTATGAATGGGTTTGTAAAATGAGGATAGGCCAAAATGTTTTTAAATATTATCTTTAAAAAAAATTCTTTCTACGGCAAATTCTGATTTAAATTACTTAGCTCTCCTTTGCAATCTTACTTTTCTGTGTGGTCTCCATCAGTTTTTGTTGTTGTTGGGTTTTTTACCCCTGCAGAACTAGGATTGCCGTCTTTTTAGAAAGGGAGTCTGAAGGGATTCTGTACTCTTCCAGTAATTAAAATCCTTTTAGGGTCCTTTGACTTGCTACTTTGTCCTAAATTATTGGAGCTATTCAACTTTCACATTTCATCCCAAGGGGGGCTGTATTTACCCTCATCTACAATGGCACAATATGAGTTCAAAGATGCTCTGTCTTCCATGTGAGTGTGTTCTGTCTCCCCTCTCCCCTCCCAATTCAGAAGTGAGCCTGGCTGTCACCTTGGAGCTGACTTTCCCTCCAAGCCAAGTCCTCAACCTGGTCTACTGACATGAGAACACCGTGGGACAAAAGAAGGAACCTGTGTTTTCTTTGGGGTTCTACTGGGTGCCTCCCTGGTCCAAAAGGGAGAGAGACCAGTTTATAACATATTTAGCAATGTGCCAATCCGTCATCACCTAGGGAAGATGCAGGAACATTAAAGCAGTTTGTGTAAAGGTTATTATTAAAGTAATAGAAACACAAAGAAAAATTAGAGAATAAGAATAATAGAAAGAAAAATCACCTATGGTCCCACCATCGAAAAAATAATCAGGTTTAACATTTTGATGTAGTTCCTGCAAAGCTTTTTTCTTACAAATTCTAGCAATCATAGTGAATAGTTTTGAATTTTGGTCTTTTCACTTGACATGCTCTGGCAAACATTTTCCCCTGTTACCTATCCTTTGTAATGGCTACAAGATGTTTCAAGAGAATATATCATAATTTGGGGAATTACTTTCTTAGTAACTGAACATTTAATTTGTTTTCAATTTTTTTTTTATAAATAACATGCTATGAACATCATTGTACATAAAGTTTTTCATATATTTAGGATCATTATCCATATGCTAGATCCTTGGAATTACTGAGTCAAAAAACATGGGATATTTTATGATTTTTTTAAAAATTTATTTATTTGTGGCTGTGTTGGGTCTTCGTTTCTGTGCAAGGGCTTTCTCTAGTTGCGGCAAGCGGGGGCCACTCTTCATCGTGGTGCGCGGGCCTCTCGCTGTCGCGGCCTCTCTTGTTGCGGAGCACAGGCTCAGTAGTTGTGGCTCACGGGCCCAGCTGCTCCGCGGCATGTGGGATCTTCCCAGACCAGGGCTCGAACCCGTGTCCCCTGCATTGGCAGGCAGATTCTCAACCACTGCGCCACCAGGGAAGCCCAAAATTTTATGATTTTTGATGGATATTATTAAATTGGTTTCCAAAATGTTTTAAACAATTTAGACTGCCACCCCAAATGTAGGAGAAGGAATGTGTTGTTATCTCCTTACCAACCGTGGGTACAATCAGGTTTTTAAATCTTAAATTGTAAGCATGGTATTTCATAATTTTGACTCTACTCAGAATGAATGTTCTTCCATTTGTAAAGTACTGGTTTTTTCTTTATGTTGGATGTCATTCAATGTCTTTTGTGTACTTACATATTAACATTTTAGTGTTTTTCTTATCTTTTATTCTGGGCTTTTTATATAAAGTGACATTAATTGGCTGTTATCTTTGTTGGAAATACATTTTTTCAGGTGGTTCAAATTCTAAAAAATATTAGTATATTGCAAACATAAAGAAACATTTAGAGAATAATATAGCAAACACTCATGAACCTACATCCAGCTTTATCAAATAATGTTTTGCCATAATTTCAAAAACTTTTCGAGAAGAAAAAGTTACAAATTACAAAATACATATATAATCTGAATGATACTGATTGCTTGAAATTTGATGAGACTTACTTTGTGACCTTGTATGGTATCAGT
Organism: Balaenoptera ricei; assembly: GCF_028023285.1. NCBI lineage: Eukaryota > Metazoa > Chordata > Mammalia > Artiodactyla > Balaenopteridae > Balaenoptera > Balaenoptera ricei. The sequence continues at coordinate 93,092,359 of NC_082645.1, forward strand.
TTTTATAATTGTCTTATGTGTTTGTGAAAAGAAAAAACATTCTGTTACAACTTGCAGGATTCTCTATATACCTATTAGATGAAACTAGTTAGTTTTTGGGGTTTTGTTTGTTTGTTTGTTTTTTAATATTTATTTATTTGGCTGTATCCGGTCTTAGTTGCAGCATGCGGGATCTTCCCTTGCGGTGCACAGGCCTCTCTCTAGTTGCGGCGCACAGGCTCTCTAGTTATGGTGAGCAGGCTCTGGAGCGCTCAGACTTAGTTGCTCCGCGGCATGTGGGATCTTAGTTCCCCGACCAGGGATCAGACCCACGTCTCCTGCATTGGAAGGCGGATTCTTAACCACTGGACCACCAGGGAAGCCCCCAAGCTAGTTACTTAGTTTTACTTTCTAAATATTTTATATCTTTCTTAAAGTTTTTTTGTCTTCTTGATCTAATAGTTTCTAATAAAGATGTTAAAAATTTCTCACCATGATTTTGAATTTGTAAGTATCTCCTTGTCATTCTGTCAGTTTTTGCCTCATATACTTTGCAACCATGTTGTTGGGTACATACGAATTCATGATTGTATATGATTCTTCCCTTGATTATTATGTAGCATCTCTTGTTATCTAAGTTTTTTGCTTTACATTATATTTTGTCTAATACAATAACTACTACACTGGCTTTTTGGGAGAGTATTACCTCTGTTTCTGTATTTGCCTTATACCTCTCTTTCCAAACACTCCTTCCCATCCTCTTTTCTTTTTTTTTCTTTCAAATTTCATATGGTTTTCTTTTAGGCATAAGTCAGTGGTTTTCACCTTGGCTGCACATTAGAAATCACCTGGGAAAAAAATTAAAATAAAATAAAAATAAAAATCAACTGGGAAGTTTAAGAAAATACTTCTGCCTATGTTCCATGCACTTTGCCTGCCCCTACAGAGAAATTAATGTGGCATTGCTTGGAGCCTGAGCATGATATTTTTTTTCCATTGTGGTAAGAAACATATAACATAAAATTTACCATTCTAATCATTTTAAAGTACACAGTGAAGTAGTGTTAAGTATATTCACATTGTTGTGTAATGGATCTCCACTTTGCTTACACTACTGTCATAGTGGGTAAGTATCAGCCACAGTCTGTAGGTGGCTAAACTCTTGGTCTTATGCTTTGCTATTTGAAAATGGGTTCATTTTGTGTCTACATTGCAAAAGCTTAGCAGTGTAGATATCTATTTTTCCCTCAGCATTTTGAAGACATTACTTCACTGGCTTCTTTGTAGCATCTAATATTTCTGATGGGAAGACTGTTGCTTAGCTGCACATAATCTGTCTTTTATCTATGATAGCTCTTAAGATTTTCTTGTGATTCTTGATGTTTTGCACTCACCCTGTAATGATTTAACTTTGTATCCTTTTGGTATGCAGAACACATTTGATATGAGGATTCAACTCTTTCTCTTCATTTTCTTCTTTTGGGATCCTCACCATCTAACCTCAGTAGCCTTTAGTTATTTACCCATATTTTTCTTTTCTTTGACCATGAACTGGGTGAATTCCTCCCTCCAATTCAGTACTCCTCTCTTCAAATATTTCCAGCCTAAAGTTCATTCTGTCTATTGACTTTTAAATTTTAATGTCTATTTTTTTATTTCTATTTGTTTCTTTTTCAGATCCACCTGTTTCTTGTTTCACTATTGATTATTTTGGCTTCATGTTTTTTTGTTCTTTTTTAATGGAAAGGTTATCTTCATTGATTTCTTTGAGCATCATCAGAACATTTACTTTCCAGTTCCTTATCAAACAGTTCCAGAAAATTAATTTTATCTGAAGTGAATTCATGTTCCAACTGGGGAGGTGGGGTTCAAACTCTTTTTTGTTGTTGTTGTTAGATATTTTAATGTGGTTTTGGAATTCTATTTTGCAGAAGGCTCATTTTTAGTAGAAAGTTTTTTAGTCTTTTACTTATTTCTTCTCTTTCCCTTTCCCTCCATGTTCACCCCTTCCTGACAACGTACTTTTTGGCACATAGCACCCACTGGAGTCCCCAGTTTAGAACTGGGTACGTATAGTATTTTGGTATTCCTGACTTACTTTAATATTGTAGGTATCAGTCTATGGCCGTACCACCCTCGACACGCCTGATCTCCTCTGATCTCGGACGCTAAGCAGGGTCAGGTCTGGTTAGCACTTGGATGGGAGGCATTGTAGTCATCACAGATTTCTTCACTGCCTCAGGTTGTGTCTTTGAATTCCTGCTTCCCAACATCTGCACTTTCCTGTGAACCCATACCTCTAAGCAATGGGTGAGCCAACTTTTTCTACCAGTTTCATATGACTAGAGAGAGCCCCAGCCCTAATCCTTGTCCTCAGTGTTCTCTGTATGAAGCTGTACCTAAGGGAGCTGAAGCCTTGGACATAGGAATGGAAGACCAGTAGGTATACAGATGCAATTCTGCTCTCTTCAATGTGGCATTTTTTGTTTGTTTCAGTTCCATGGTGGTATTCATATTTATGTTTTTTTTAATTTGTTTATTGAGGTATAGTTACAATATTATATTAGTTTCAGGTGTACAACATAGTGATTCAAAACTTTTATAGATTATACTCCATTTAAAGTTTTTATATAATACTGGCTATATTCCCTGTGCTGTACACTATATCTTTGTACCTTATTTATTTTATACATAATAATTGTACTCCTTAACCCCCTACGTCTATCTTGCTACAAACCCTTCCCCTCTCCCCACTAGTAACCACTAGTTTGTTCTTTATAACTGGGAGTCTTTTTCTGTTTTGCTCTATATGTTTGTTTTATTTTTAGATTCCACATATCAGTGATAACATACAATATTTGTCTTTCTTTGTCTGACTTATTTCACTAAGCATAATACCCTCCAGGCCCATCCATGTTATTGCAAAAGGCAAAATTTCATTCTTCTTTATGGCTGAGTAGTATTCCATTGTTTATATATACACCATATCTTCATTATTCATTCATCTGTTGGTGGACACTTAGGTTGCTTCCATGTCTTAGCTATTATAAATAATGCTGCTATGAACACTGGGGTGCATGTATCTTTTCAAATTAGTGTTTTTGTTTTTTTCAGATGTATACCCAGGAGTGGAATTGCTGGGTCATATGGTAGTTCTATTTTTAGTTTTTTGAGGAACCTCCATACTCTTTTCCACAGTGGCTGCACTAATTTACATTCCCGCCAACAGTGTACAAGAGCTCCCTTTTCTTCAGATCCTCACCAAAATTTATTTGTGGTCTTTTTTTTTTTTTTTTTTCTGAGATATAAATTTTAAAGTAATAACTGGAATTATGACTTATAACATTATACCAGAACATATAAGATTTTTAGAAATTTCATGTAATGTCTGAAACATTTATATTAACATATTTCCATACAAATAACCCAATGAAAGTTTAGTATTAGTTGTTTTGTTTGTTTGGTTTTTTTTATACTGCAGGTTCTTGTTAGTCATCAGTTTTATACACATCAGTGTATACATGTCAATCCCAATCGCCCAATTCAGCACACCACCATCCCCACCCCACTACAGTTTTCCCCCCCTTGGTGTCCATATGTCTGTTCTCTACATCTGTGTCTTAACTTCTGCCCTTCAAACCGGTTCATCTATACCATTTTTCTAGGTTCCACATATATGCGTTAATATACGATATTTGTTTTTCTCTTTCTGACTTACTTCACTCTGTATGACAGTCTCTAGATCTATCCACGTCTCAGCAAATGACTCAATTTTGTTCCTTTTTATGGCTGAGTAATATTCCATTGTATATATGTACCACAACTTCTTTAACCATTCGTCTGTCGATGGGCATTTAGGTTGCTTCCATGACCTGACTATTGTAAATAGTGCTGCAATGAACATTGGGGTGCATGTGTCTTTTTGAATTATGGTTTTCTCTGGGTATACGCCCAGTAGTGGGATTGCTGGATCATATGGTAAATCTATTTTTAGTTTTTTAAGGAACCTCCATACTGTTCTCCATAGTGGCTGTATCAATTTACATTCCCACCAACAGTGCAAGAGGGTTCCCTTTTCTCCACACCCTCTCCAGCATTTGTTGTTTGTAGATTGTCTGATGATGCCCATTCTAGCTGGTGTGAGGTGACACCTCATTGTAGTTTTGATTTGCATTTCTCTAATATTTAGTGATGTTGAGCGTCTTTTCATGTGCTTCTTGGCCATCTGTATGTCTTCTTTGGAGAAATGTCTATTTAGGTCTTCTGCCCATTTTTGGATTGGGTTGTCTGTTTCTTTAATATTGAGCTGAATGAGCTGTTTATATATTTTGGAGATTAATCCTTTATCCGTTGATTCGTTTGCAAATATTTTCTCCCATTCTGAGGGTTGTCTTTTCATCTTGTTTATGGTTTCCTTTACTGTGCAAAAGCTTTGAAGTTTCATTAGGTCCCATTTGTTTATTTTTGTTTTTATTTCCATTACTCTAGGAGGTGGATCAAAAAAGATCTTGCTGTGATTGATGTCAAAGAGTGTTCTTCCTATGTTTTCCACTAAGAGTTTTATAGTGTCCGGTCTTACATTTAGGTCTCGAATCCATTTTGAGTTTATTTTTGTGTATGGTGCTAGGGAGTGTTCTAATTTCATTCTTTTACCTGTAGCTGTCCAGTTTTCCCAGCACCACTTATTGAAGAGACTGTCTTTTCTCCATTGTATATCTTTGCCTCCTTTGTCATAGATTAGTTGACCATAGGTGCATGGGTTTATCTCTGGGCTTTCTATCCTGTTCCACTGATCTATGTTTCTGTTTTTGTGCCAGTACCATATTGCCTTGATTACTGTAGCTTTGTAGTATAGTCTGAAGTCAGGGAGTCTGATTCCTCCAGCTCCGTTTTTTTCCCTCAAGACTGCTTTGGCTATTCAGGGTCTTTTGTGTCTCCATACAAATTTTAAGATGATTTGTTCTAGTTCCGTAAAAAATGCCATTGGTAATTTGATAGGGATTGCATTGAATCTGTAGATTGCTTTGGGTAGTATAGTCATTTTCACAATATTGATTCTTCCAATCCAAGAACATGGTATATCTCTCCACCTGTTGGTATCATCTTTAATTTCTTTCATCAGTGTCTTATAGTTTTCTGCATACAGGTCTTTTGTCTCCCTAGGTAGGTTTATTCCTAGATATTTTATTCTTTTTGTTGCAATGGTAAATGGGAATGTTTCCATAATTTCTCTTTCAGATTTTTCATCATTGGTGTATAGGAATGCAAGCGATTTCTGTGCATTAATTTTGTATCCTGCAACTTTACCAAATTCATTGATTAGCTCTAGTAGTTTTCTGGTGGCATTTTTAGTATTCTCTATGTATAGTATCATGTCATCTGCAAACAGTGACAGTTTTACTTCTTCTTTTCCAATTTGTATTCCTTTTATTTCTTTTTCTTCTCTGATTGCCGTGGCTAGGACTTCCAAAACTATGTTGAATAATAGCGGTAAGAGTGGACATCCTTGTCTCATTCCTGATCTTAGAGGAAATGCTTCCAGTTTTTCACCATTGAGAATGATGTTTGCTGTGGGTTTGTCATATATGGCCTTTATTATGTTGAGGTAGGTTCCCTCTATGCCCACTTTCTGGAGAGTTTTTATCATAAATGGGTGTTGAATTTTGTCAGAAGCTTTTTCTGCATCTATTGAGATGATCATATGGTTTTTATTTTTCAATTTGTGAATATGGTGTATCACATTGATTGATTTGCGTATATTGAATCCTTGCATCCCTGGGATAAATCCCACTTGATCGTGGTGTATGATCCTTTTAATGTGTTGTTGGATTCTGTTTGCTAGTATTTTGTTGAGGATTTTTGCATCTATATTCATCAGTGATATTGGTCTGTAATTTTCTTTTTTTGTAGTGTCTTTGTCTGGTTTTGGTATCAGGGTGATGGTGGCCTCATAGAATGAGTTTGGGAGTGTTCCTTCCTCTGCAATTTTTTGGAAGAGTTTGGGAAGGATGGGTGTTAGCTCTTCTCTAAATGTTTGATAGAATTCACCTGTGAAGCTATCTGGCCCTGGACTTCTGTTTGTTGGAAGATTTTTAATCACAGTTTCAATTTCATTACTTGTGATTGGTCTATTCATATTTTCTTTTTCTTCCTGGTTCAGTCTTGGAAGGTTATACCTTTCTAAGAATTTGTCCATTTCTTCCAGGTTGTCCATTTTATTGGCATAGAGTTGCTTGTAGTAGTCTCTTAGGATGTTTTGTATTTCTGCGGTGTCTGTTGTAACTTCTCCTTTTCATTTCTAATTTTATTGATTTGAGTCCTCTCCCTCTTTTTCTTGATGAGTCTGGCTAATGGCTTATCAATTTTGTTTATCTTCTCAGAGAACCAGCTTTTAGTTTTATTGATCTTTGCTATTGTTTTCTTTGTTTCTATTTCATTTATTTCTGCTCTGATCTTTATGATTTCTTTCCTTCTGCTAACTTTGGGTTTTGTTTGTTCTTCTTTCTCTAGTTCCTTTAGGTGTAAGGTTAGACTGTTTACTTGAGATTTTTCTTGTTTCTTGAGGTAGGCTTGTATAGCTATAAACTTCCCTCTTAGAACTGCTTTTGCTGCATCCCATAGGTTTTGGATCGTCATGTGTTCATTGTCATTTGTCTCTAGGTATTTTTTGATTTCCTCTTTGAATTCTTCAGTGATCTCCTGTTTATTTAGTAACATATTGCTTAGCCTCCATGTGTTTGTGCTTTTTACGTTTTTTTCCCTGTAATTCATTTCTAATCTGATAGCGTTGTGGTCAGAAAAGATGCTTGATATGATTTCAATTTTCTTAAATTTACTGAGGCTTGATTTGTGACCCAAGATGTGATCTATCCTGGAGAATGTTCTGTGCGCACTTGAGAAGAAAGTGTAATCTGCTGTTTTTGGATGGAATGTCCTATAAATATCAATTAAATCTATCTGGTCTATTGTGTCATTTAAAGCTTCTGTTTCCTTATTTATTTTCACTTTGGATGATCTGTCCATTGGTGTAAGTGAGGTGTTAAAATCCCCCACTATTATTGTGTTACTATCGATTTCCTCTTTTATAGCTGTTAGCAGTTGCCTTATGTATTGAGGTGCTCCTATGTTGGGTGAATATATATTTATAATTGTTATATCTTCTTCTTGGATTGATCCCTTGATCATTATATAGTGTCCTTCCTTGTCTCTTGTAACATTCTTTGTTTTAAAGTCTATTTTTTCTGATATGAGAATTGCTACTCCAGCTTTCTTTTGATTTCCATTTGCATGGAATATCTTTTTCCATCCCCTCATTTTCAGTCTGTATGTGTCCCTAGGTATGAAGTGGGTCTCTTGTAGACAGCATATATATGGGTCTTGTCTTTGTATCCATTCAGCAAGCCTGTGTCTTTTGGTTGGAGCATTTAATCCATTCACGTTTAAGGTAATTATCAATATGTATGTTCCTATGACCATTTTCTTAATTGTTTTGGGTTTGTTTTTGTAGGTCCTTTTCTTCTCTTGTGTTTCCCACTTAGAGAAGTTCCTTTAGCATTTGTTGTAGAGCTGGTTTGGTGGTGCTGAATTCTCTTAGCTTTTGCTTGTCTCTAAAGCTTTTGATTTCTCCATCAAATCTAAATGAGATCCTTGCCGGGTAGAGTAATCCTGGTTGTAGGTTCTTCCCTTTCATCACTTTAAGTATATCATGCCACTCCCTTCTGGCTTGTAGAGTTTCTGCTGAGAAATCAGCTGTTAACCTTATGGGAGTTCCCTTGTATGTTATGTGTCGTTTTTCCCTCGCTGCTTTCAATAATTTTTCTTTGTCTTTAATTTTTGCCACTTTGATTACTGTGTGTCTCGGAGTGTTTCTCCTTGGGTTTATCCTGTATGGGACTCGCTGCGCTTCCTGGACTTGGGTGGCTATTTCCTTTCCCATGTTAGGGAAGTTTTCGATTATAATCTCTTCAAATATTTTCTCCGGTCCTTTCTCTCTCTCTTCTCCTTCTGGGACCCCTATAATGCGAATGTTGTTGTGTTTAATGTTGTCCCAGAGGTCTCTTAGGCTGTCTTCATTTCTTTTCATTCTTTTTTCTTTAGTCTGTTCCGCAGCAGTGAATTCCACCATTCTGTCTTCCAGGTCACTTATCCGTTCTTCTGCCTCAGTTATTCTGCTATTGATTCCTTCTAGTGTAGTTTTCATTTCAGTTATTGCATTGTTCATCTCTGTTTGTTTTTTCTTTAATTCTTCTAGGTCTTTGTTAAACATTTCTTGCATCTTCTCGATCTTTGCCTCCATTCTTATTCCGAGGTCCTGGATCATCTTCACTATCATTATTCTGAATTCTTTTTCTGGAAGGTTGCCTATCTCCACTTCAGTTAGTTGTTTTTCTGGGGTTTTATCTTGTTCCTTCATCTGGTATGTAGCCCTCTGCCTTTTCATCTTGTCTATCTTTCTGTGAATCCACACATGTGATCTATAAAAGGAGCAGCCTTCTATGAATGTATTTTTTCTTAAACAGCAAATGTTTCTTTCTCACAGTTCTGGAGGCTGGGAAGTCCAAGATCAAGGTACCAGCAGTGTCTGGTGAGGGACTGCTTCCTGGCTTGTAGATGGCTGTCTTCTCAGTGTATCTTCACATGGTGGAGAGCAGAGAGCTATTTGTGGTCTTTTTGATGATAGACTTTCTGACAGGTGTGAGGTGATGTCTCATTGTGGTTTTGACTCACATTTCTCTGATGATTAGCAGTGTTGAGCATCTTTTCATGTGCCTGTTGATCATCTGTATGTCTTCTTTGGAAAAATGTCTAGTCAGGCCTTCTGCCCTTTTTAAAATTGGGTTGTTTGGTTTTTTTTATATTCAGTTGTATGAGCTGTTTGTATATTTTGGCTATTAACTCCTTATCAGTCATATCATTTGAAAATATTTTCTCCCATTCAGTAGATTGCCTTTTTAAATTTTTTCAACAGTTTCCTTTGCTGTGCAAAAAAGATTTTGAGTTTAATTAGGTCCCATTTGTTTACTTTTTGCTTTTGTTTCCTTTTTTGAACTCAACTATATCATTTTGATTTTCCCTTTTCATATCCTATTTATTATTACTGTGTTTGGGACAGGCGTGAGCACTAAAGGTGGGAGGGTTTTATCAGAGCCTGAAGCTGCTTCACCACTTGACCAGACATCAGTCGTTTACTTCTTTGGGACTTATGTGATCAAATATTACTTCATTCCTCTTTTGATTCCTCTTCATACTTCAAACCTCAAAGAACTCTCTCCTCCAGACATTGAATAAATATTCTACTTTGTCTGAAGATTTTACTATTTTATTTTAATCATTAGTTTGAAAATTCTACTTAGAACACATTTTATTATAAAGTATGGAACGAGGAACTTCTTCTTAAAGAGCTAAAATCTTCTCAAAACCATTTATTGAAAAGTCCCTTCTTTTCTCATTATCATTTCCTAAAGTATTATATATAAGATTTATTTCTAAACTATCTTTTCTGTTCCATTAATTTACCTCTCTAGTTATCTTCCAGTAGCATTCTGCTTTAATTATTGCAGCTTTTATATGTTTTAGTATATGAGGCAGACCTAATCCCACTGCATTATTCTTTCTTTTTACAAAATATGTTTTAATTCATGTCTCAATAAACTTTACTTCCTTTTTTTGATTAAAAAATCACATTGGAATTTTTATTAGTATTTGCATTAAACCCACATATTAATTTGAAGAAATTTTGCAGAAGTATGCATGCATTAATTTATCGTTTTTTTAAATCTCCCATTAAAATGTTTTTGATTTTCTTTTCGTGGCATATTCATCTTTTAAGGTAATTCTAGTTTTTAAATTGCTTTCTCCCCCTTTTCCATTATTTTTAAAAATAGTAATTTGTGGTCCATAGGGCAACTTTTTCTTGTTGCTGCTTCCTATGTTGGCTGGCATTTCTATCTCTTTTTTCTTACTAGTGAAAGCATTTAAAGGCATGAATGTAACTGATTCTGAAAGAGTTCCTTGCCCTTTTCAAAAAACTATGTTCAAGTTTTATTTGATAAGCTGTTAATAGTTTTTAGTTAAGTAGTTTTTAAGTTTTTATTCCTCATTACAAAAGCTGTAACCCTTAATTACAGGAAATTATGAAAACCCAAGAGAGGGGGAAATTTCAACTTGGAGATGATGTACAGGTTGCTTTATAGATGCCTTTTCTTTGAAGATGTACCTTGAAGAATGGATAATTTGACAGTGGGACTGGGGGAAAAGGAAAGATAGAAGGGCAATCCAGAGGGCAAAAAAGATTTGGAGATAAAAATCTTCAGCATGGCTCACAGGACATTGCTGGGTTCATGGAGTAAGGATGGACATAGATAAGACTGGAGGTGAGGGGCTTCCCTGGTGGCGCAGTGGTTGAGAGTCCGCCTGCCAATGCAGGGAACGCGGGTTCGGGCCCTGGTCTGGGAAGATCCCACATGCCGCGGAGCAACTGGGCCCGTGAGCCACAACTACTGAGCCTGCGCGTCTGGAGCCTGTACTCCGCAACAACAGAGGCCGCGATAGTGAGAGGCCCGCGCACCGCGATGAAGAGTGGCCCCCACTTGCCACAACTAGAGAACGCCCTCGCAGAGAAGCGAAGACCCAACACAGCCAAAAATTAATTAAAAAAAAAAAAAAAAAAAGACTGGAGGTGAGTTAAGATGAGATTTTGGAGATCTTGAATGTTAGGCTAAGGAATTTGGCATTTATATTCTGCAGGAAGTGAAAAAAATCCAAGTCCCACTTTTGTCCTTAAAAATCTCAACTTCCGGAACACACAAAATTCCTGTAAAGCTCTTTTTGTACTACAGCACATAAAAGTACAATGTTATATTTGAGAATCACTATTTGTTCATTTCCTGCAAGACATGTTTGAATGTAAAATGGGAGGAAAAGCCTTGTATTTAAGTTCCTTCCTGATTTTTTTCCCCAAAGGGAAGGGGGAAAGTTACAAATTCATCCTCTTCGATTGAACACAAGCAAAACTCCACATCTGTGCCCAACTCTAAAACACAGTCACAGAAATGGCACAATAACTATGAAGTCAGAAAAAGTAGTATATTGCTGGAAGAGCAAATGTATAATCAGTAAAGATTCTTTGTAATGTTATCTGAAACCTGAGAGGTCTGAAGTTTTGGCTGTTTGCCCAGTAAATTGAAAGGACTTTTTTTTTTTTTTTAATCTGGGGTTTAATTTTTCTTGGTCTAAGGCCCAATCTGTCACTAGTGGTGAGTCAGAAGGAATGCCTGAAATAGTTCATGTGCAGCTTTTTACGTTCATGTCTGATCTTCTTTGGATGGCCAGAACTGTTTATTGTTCATCTATTTATTTCACAAAAACCCAGTGAAGTGTTCATATATTAATTGTTTGCTGAATTATTTAAATAGATTTCAACTCATCTGGCAAAAATGTGAGACAACAAATAGCATTGTGTGATGTGTATTTTGATGTGAACTTTAGGCTGGTAGTTAGAATCATAAGTACAAAAGTAACCAAGAAGTTTTCTTATCCCTTTTCCTTGACTGGGAAGAACTGCCCAGGGAATGCTAGTAGCCAATGAAGAAAGTTCTGATAAAGATATTTTTTCAAAATAGTAATAGAAAAGTAAAAACACTTACTTACAGAAAATGGTCATCATAAACTAGAAAGACAGAATTACACATGAAATAGTGATATCCATCTTTGGGCATAAGATAGAATCACAGAAGCCCCCTCTCCAAAACTCTTAAAAGAATGAAAAATGTCAGCCAGTAAATAATAAGCTAGTGGTGTGCAAACTAAGGCAGACCACAGATTCTGAAGAGTATCCTGAGGTAGAATGAGAGGGTTTTCCCACTTCTCACTTCTGCCCTACCCTCTGTAGACCATCATGGGCTCTGGAGCACTCCTCAGAGGTGCCGTTTGTGTTTCTGTAAGAGCTTCTGTTGTCCATACACACAGGTACCAAATCAAGAGAGCATGAAAAGCTGGGCAGGAAGAGTCCAGGAAAAATTGTTGCTAAAGTTATCATTGACACCAGCCCAAAGAGAATACGTAAAGACCCCTTGCCCTAGATGTGTTTGTAGGAAGTAAGTTGGTATTGCTCTAAACTAAAGAAACAGATGGGACTCTGGAACATTTCCTCCCTGGAGCTCCTGGACATGCTTTATCTTTTCATCATTGCCATATATCTCCCCTCAACCATTCTTCAGTGCTGGATTAGAAAGTAGCGTAAGACACAGTTCTTAAAGTAGATTGGTGATTGCCAGGGCCTGGGGGGTGGGGGAAATGGGGAGATGTTGGTCAAAGGATACAAACTTCCAGTTATAGGTGAATAAGTTCTGGGGAGCTAATGTCCCAGTTAGCAATACTGTATTGTGTACTTGAAAATTGCTAAGAGAGTAGATCTTAAATGTTTGCACACCAAATAAATGGTAATCATGTTAGGCGATGGGTGGGTTAATAAACCTTATTATGGTAATCATTTTGCAATATATATATGTATATCATATCATCATATTTTACACAAACTAACACAGTGTTATATGTTAATTATATCTCAATAAAGCTAAAAAAAAAGACATGGCTGTCAATTTCTTATGGTCTTGTGGAGATTCACTTATTCATTCAATGTATATGCAGCACCTGTGTGCCATGAACATATGACCAGAAGGCAGAGTGTTTGCCAAATGAGTGGTGCAGCTACTATATGCAATGGGATTTAGGAAGCTATCTTTATAAGCCGATGGCCTGGGAAGGCTTTACCAAAGGACTCATGATTTGACTGGGACTTGTGGAATGGGTAGGGTTTGAACTGGAAGAGAAGGAAAAAGTTATAGCTGGAAGTGTGGAGGCATGAGTAGATGACCTAAGAGAACTCAAGCAAGAAAGTGAGGTTTAGGCCAGGTTGGGAATACCTGGGAGTTAAGAAATATGGGAGGAAAGGGAAAGTGTGGTAGGCAGAATAATGCATGCTAACCCCAGAGATATCCATGACCAAATATGTCAATTTACATGGCACAAGGGACTTTGCAGATATGAGTTACAGATCTTGAGATGGGGAGTTTATCCTGGATTATCTGGGTGGGCACAATGGAATCACAAGGGTCCTTATATATAAGAGGAAGGCAAGAGGGTCAAAGAAGGAGATGTGACCATGGAAGCAGAGCTTGGAGGGAATGGAAAGAAGGGGGCCACGAGCCGTGGATGGCAGGCAGCCTCCAGAAGCTGAAAAGGCAAGGAAATTGATTCTCCCCTGGAGACTCCAGAGGGAATACAGTCCTGCCAACACCTTGATCTTAGCCCAGTGAGACCCATGTTAGACTCCTAACCTTCACAACTGTAAGCTATCACAGTGCGTTGTTTCAGACCACTGTGTGTGGTCATTTGTTACAGCAATGACAGGAAACTAATACAAAAGAAAAGTAACATTGAAGAATTAATGTAAAGCACTTCACATTAATCCTTTAAAAAATATTCACAATATCGTAACAAAGCTGAAACTACTCTTACAACCATTTTACCAGGAGGAAAGTGAGGCTTGGAGAGGTTGTGAAATTGCCCAGGCCTCACACATAGTAAACTGCAACTTCTCCCGCAGTGGATCCTGAGTGGGGAAAGGGAGTTTGTCCAGAGGTAGGGCAAAAAGAAGTGACGGGGGAAAAGTGCCAAAGAGAGAAAGACAAAGAAAAGTGTGTGTGTGTGTGTGTCTGTGTGTGTCTGTGTGTCTGTTGCGAGGGTGTCACTAAAGATAAACTTTGTTTACTTCTATCAATACTTCGGCTACGACAGCCAGGCTCAGATGAGTCCCCAATCTTGGTTGTTTTTAATGAAGGGGCCAGTCAAACGTTTTTCCCATTGATTTGATCTAATCACTTTTCTTTCCAAATGTTAAAATTTGAATTTCCATTTCTTTTCAACAAATCTGTAGAATTATTTAAAATGAAAATTCTTTGTTCACTGTGGATATCCTGTACCATGTTAAAAATGGATCATTAAAACAAAAATTTTATGCTATGTGAATTATATCTCAATTTTTTAAAAATGTAGACTATTTAGTTAAGATCCCTAGAAGGAATTAAAGTAAATGTTAAAATTTAACCTAAAAATCAAAGCTAGAGTCACTTTTTAACCAAAGGTTACCTCCTACACAGCATGTCAAATGAAAATTATCCTGGAAAAGGTGTTGAATTGCCCAGAGTACAGCAATAATCAGGATTAGTCTAGTCTTTACCATTTCTTAGTGAATTCAGTGCAACCAGTTCTTCCTACAGCATTGGAGTCCATCACCATTTCTATTGTTAGGCAACAGACAAGGTTGTTGGCTTGCATTTCAGCCCTAGGTTGTAGGAAAAATACAATTTGAGTGTGCACAGTTGACTTGGCAGAAATTAAAGACATATATGTGCAATTTCTCTGTATGATTCAATTCTACTATCTACTTCATACGATTTCATCTAATCCCTTTCCTCACTTCTATTTACTTTATAATTCTACTATCTAGTAGTGAACCATAACATTCCTTCTGTACATAATACATACCCCTGCAAAAACACAAAATCATAGCTCTTCCACATAGATATACATAACCTTAACATTTTCATATATTTCTTTATAATCATTTTTCCATATTTTTAAACACACTTGAGATCATCATGTACAAATTGTTACACATTTTCAATGTTTTTAGTTTTCTGATATTATAGCTAATGCTGCAGTGGACATATATGAACACAATTCTTGGCCTTTCTGACTGTACTTGTTCATTTTTTAAAATTTTGAAATAACAGGTTTAAATTTTGAAACAATTACAGAAAAGTTGAAAGTACAATTCAAAGAATTTTATTTTCTTTAGTCATTTGAGAGTAAGTTATCAATGCCACATCACCCCTGAATATCTCTCTGTGTGCTTTCCTACAAATAACACTCTCCCACTTAACCATAGAATAACAACCCGAATCCAGAACTTAACATTGATACACTACTACCATCTAATAATTTATAGTCTCCATTCAAGTTTGGCCAATAGTTCCAATAATTCCTTTATAGCAAAAGCATCCAATTCAGAGTCAGGTATTATATGCAGTTGTCATGTCTCTATATAGTTTCCTATATATTGGAACATTGGTTCAGCCTTTTCTTGATCTCATGGTCTTGACACTCTGGAAGAGTACAGGCCTGTTATTTTTTTATTTTATCAGTTTGGGTTTAATTTATATTTCCTCATGATTAAGCTGAAATTTATTATGAGTATTTGGCAAGAAAAACAGAACTAATGCTGAGTTACTTCCCAGACTGCACTCTTTGCAGTCTACCAGGTCGTGTGTGATTTACGTGTCCCATTACTGATGATGTTCACTTTGACCGTTTGATTAAGGTGGTGTCTGCCAGGCTTCTTCATTGTAAAACTACTCTTTTCCCCTTTGTAATTAATAAATACTTTGTGGGGAGGTTCTTTGGAGCTATGAAAATATTCTATTTCTCATCAAACTTTTAATTTATTCACTCATTTAGATCAGTATGGACTCATGGATTCATGTTTTATTCATGGATTATAATCCATTGTTATCATTATTTATGTCCACGTTCAGTTTGTCCCCGATTTGGCAACTGGGAGCCTATTCAAGTTGGCTTCTGTGTCCTTTTGACATGTCTTCTTTATTTTTTGAAAACCTCTTTGTTTTCTGGTACAACAAAATATTCTAGGATTGCCTTGTACTTTTCTTGCACCAGCCCTGGAATCAGCCACTTCTCCAAGGAAACTTGATTCCCTTTAGTGGAAAATGGTATTTAGAAGCCAGGACCTGGGTGCTAGATGTATTCATTGCTATTGGGATGTTGCTGGCCAGTAGACAGCATACAGGTATACACACAGGTAGACATTTCCATCTAGAATTATTTCTCTAGTTATATATTAAAAAATATATGTTCACACTGACACACCTAATTCCAATCCAATATCTTTTTATATTGTTCTCCGTTAGGAAAAACCAGGCTTCTATTATCTTTAAAACATTTGCTTATTTGATCAATTTTCTATATATGACTAACTGTAAGTGGATTGAATGGTGGTCCCCAAAAATTATATGTCCACATCCTAACCCCTGGAACCTGTGAATGTGACCTTACTTGAAAAAGGGGGCTTTGCAGATGTAATTAAGATCTCAAGGTGGGATCATCTTGGATTATCTGGGTGGAACTTAAATCCAATGGCAGGTGTCTTTATAAAAAACACACACAGAGAGGAGAGACACACAGGGAGAAGAAGGGAAGGCCATACAAGGACAGAGGCAGAGATTGGACTTCTGCAGCCACAAGCCATCTGACGCTGGAAGAATTCTCCCCTAGAGCCTTTGGAGCTAGCATCGCCCTGCAGACACCTTGATTTTCTAAGAACCTCACGCCTCCTCTGCTGCCCCATCTCCCGTGCTAGTGCCCTCTTTCTCTGCTCCAGCTCTGACTCCCCAGCTCAAGCCACTTCCCACCTTCTTCATGGATGCCCTTCTCACCCACTGGAACTCCACACCCAACAGCAGGCCACCCTCTGTGTGGATGCCCTCCTCATAATGTTGCCAGATAAAATACAGGATGTCCAGTTAAATTTGAATTTCAGATAAACTACAAACAATTCATGCAAGATTTGAGACATATTTATACTAAAAAATTTTTCATTGTTTATCTGAAATTCAAATTTAATAGGGTGTCAGGTTTTGTTTTATTGGCTTTTTTTTTCCCTTGGCTAAATCTGGCAACCCTACCTCCTTACCCTACTTAGGCTAAGACCTCCACCTCCATGGAATGGCCTCTATACTCCACTGGGGCTCTGCATTTGCACAGGGCTGCACCTCTGATGGGCACCCTTTCCTCTCTGCTCAGACTCTGGTGCCCCATGCCAGGCCATCATGGCTCCTCACACTCCACCCCTACTACCACAGACACATGCCTTGCTTTGTCCCACCTAATAGCTTAGGACTGAATTGTTTAGGAAGAGAAGAGAAAGGAAGGGAAGGGAATGGAATAGAAGAGGAAGAGAAGTCTGATTATACTTTTCAGTCTGCTTCATATTCTCTCTATAACAGAATAGTTTTTATGTGAAGAAATGGGCTATATTAGGGTTCTCCAGAGAAACAGAACCAATAGGATGGATGGATGGATGGATAGATGGATGGCTAGATAGATAGATAGACTGAAGATATTTATTACATGAATTGGCTCACACAGTTTTGGTGGCTGAGAAGTCCCGCAATCTGTCCTCTGCAAGCTGGAGAATGAGGAAAGCTGGTGGAATAATTCAGTTTGAGTCCAAAGGCCTGCGAAGCGGAGGGGGGTGTGGGTGGGATGGAAGGGTAGGAGTGGGCACTGCTGTAAGTCCTGGAGTGTGAAGGCCCAAGAACCAGGAGCTTTAATGTCTGGGGGCAGGAGAAGATAGGCATTCAAGCTCAAGAAGAGAAAGCCAAGATTTTGCCCTTGCTTTCCCTTTTTTATCCTGTTTGGACCCTCAGTGGATTGGATGATGCCCACCCACAATGGTGAGGGCAGATCTTTACTCAATCTACTCAACCAAATGCTAATCTCTTTTGGAGACATTCTCACAGACACACCCAGAAATAGTGTTTTACCAGCTACCTGGGCATCCATTAGCCCAGTCTGACATTTTATGATCTAACATAAAATTAATCATCACATTGCCTAAGTGAAGAATTGATAGCCCTTTGTCAGTCACTAAATGGAAAATAAATTATGTTTTTTAAGGATTAACTGAGGATAGTGAGATTTAAAAAGACTCAAATGCTAGGAGAAATAGCATTTGAAGGGTGTCCAGTGTCTTATCTTTTGACCTCCTCATCATTTTTCAGATGCTGTCTTTGTTGATGCCTCTCATCTCTTTATATTGTGCCTACTGTGGATTTTTATGAGATTTCTGAATAAGAACCCGTAAGTGCCAAACTCTAAATTTCCCACTTTTTCTCACAACTGTCATTGTCTCAGCCTCAACCAATCCTTTGATTTTAAACAAAAAGTGGGGAAGATTTAAAAGAGATCTAGCAACCAAAATGAAAATAAATAAGGAAACACAAGCTTTAAATGATACATTAAACGAGATGGACGTAATTGATATTTATAGGACATTCCATCCAAAAACAACAGAATACACTTTCTTCTCAAGTGCTCATGGAACATTCTCCAGGATAAATCATATCTTGGGTCACAAATAAAGCCTTGGTAAATTTAAGAAAATTGCAATCATACCAATTATCTTTTCCGGCCACAACACTATGAGACTAGATGTCAATTACAGGAAAAAATCTTAAAAAATACAAACACATGGAGGCTAAACAATACACTACTAAATAACCAAGATATCACTGAAGAAATCAAAAAGGAAATCAAAAAATACCTAGAAACAAATGACAATGAAGACAAGACAACCCAAAACCTATGGGATGCAACAAAAGCAGTTCTAAGAGGGAAGTTTATAGCAATACAATCCTACCTCAAGAAACAAGAAACATCTCAAATAAACAACCTAACCTTACACCTAAAACAATTAGAGAAAGAAGAACAAAAAAACCCCAAAGTTAGCAGAAGGAAAGAAATCATAAAGATCAGATCAGAAATAAATGAAAAAGAAATGAAGGAAAAAATAACAAAGATCAATAAAACTAAAAGCTGGTTCTTTGAGAAGATAAATAACATTGATAAACCATTAGCCAGACTTATCAAGGAAAAAGGGGAGAAGACTCAAATCAATAGAATTAGAAATGAAAAGGAGAAGTAACAACTGACACTGCAGAAATACGAAGGATCATGAGAGATTACTACAAGCAACTATATGCCAATAAAATGGACAACCTGGAAGAAATGGACAAATTCTTAGAAAAGCACAACCTTCTGAGACTGAACCAGGAAGAAATAGAAAATATAAACAGACCAATATGAAATTGAAACTGTGGTTAAAAATCTTCCAACAAACAAAAGCCCAGGACCAGATGGCTTCACAGGCGAATTCTATCAAACATTTAGAGAAAAGCTAACACCTATCCTTCTTAAACTCTTCCAAATATAGCACAGGGAGGAACACTCCCCAAATCATTCTACGAGGCCACCATCACCCTGATACCAAAACCAGACAAAGATGTCACAAAGAAAGAAAACTACAGGCCAATATCACTGATGAACATAGATGTAAAAATCCTCAACAAAATACAAACAAACAGAATCCAACAGCACATTAAAAGGATCATACACCATGATCAAGTGGGGTTTATCCCAGGAATGCAAGGATTCTTCAATATACTCAAATCAATCAATGTAATACACCATATTAACAAATGGAAGGAGAAAAACCATATGATCGTCTCAATAGATGCAGAAAAAGCTTTCGACAAACTTCAACACCCATTTATGAAAAAACTCTCCAGAAAGTAGGCATACATTCTGAGGGAACTTACCTCAACATAATAAAGGCCATATATGACAAACCCACAGCCAACATCATTCTCAATGGTGAAAAACTGAAACCATTTCGTCTAAGATCAGGAACAAGACAAGGTTGTCCACTCTCACCACTATTATTCAACATTGTTTTGGAAGTTTTAGCCACAGCAATCAGAGAAGAAAAAGAAAAAAAAGGAATCCAAATCAGAAAAGAAGTAAAGCTGTTACTGTTTGCAGATGACATGATACTATACATAGAGAATCCTAAAGATGCTACCAGAAAACTACTAGAGCTAATCAATAAATTTGGTAAAGTAGCAGGATACAAAATTAATGCACAGAAATCTCTTGCCTTCCTATACACTAATGATGAAAAATCTGAAAGAGAATTTAAGGAAACACTCCCATTTACCACTGCAACAAAAAGAATAAAATACCTAGGGATAAACCTACCTAAGGAGACAAAAGACCTGTATGCAGAAAGTTATAAGACACTGATGAAAGAAATTAAAGATACAAACAGATGGAGAGATATACCATGTTCTTGGATTGGAAGAATCAACATTGTGAAAATGACTATACTACCCAAAGCAATCTACAGATTCAGTGCAATCCCTATCAAACTACCAATGGCATTTTTCACAGAACTAGAACAAAAAATTTCACAATTTGTATGGAAATACAAAAGACCCCGAATAGCCAAAGCAATCTTGAGAAAGACAAACGGAGCTGGAGGAAATAGGCTCCCGGACTTCAGACTATGCTACAAAGCTACAGTAATGAAGACAGTATGGTACTGGCACAAAAACAGAAATATAGATCAATGGAACAGGGTAGAAAGCCCAGAGATAAACCCATGCACATATGGTCACCTTATTTTTGATAAAGGAGGCAAGAATATACAGTGGAGAAAAGACAGCCTCTTCAATAAGTGGTGCTGGGAAAATTGGACAGCTACATGTAAAAGAATGAAATTAGAACACTCCCTAACGCCGTACACAAAAATAAACTCAAAATGGATTAAAGACCTAAATGTAACGCCAGACACTATAACACTCTTAGAGGAAAACACAGGCAGAACACTCTATGACATAAATCACAGCAAGATCCTTTTTAACCCAATTCCTAGAGAAATGGAAATACATACAAAAATAAACAAATGGGACCTAGTGAAACTTAAAAGCTTTTGCACAGCAAAGGAAACCATAAACAAGATGAAAAGACAACCCTCAGAATGGGAGAAAATATTTGCAAATGAAGCAAGTGACAAAGGATTAATCTCCAAAATTTACAAGCAGCTCATGCAGCTCAATATCAAAAAAGCAGACAACCCAATCCAAAAGTGGGCAGAAGACCTAAATAGACATTTCTCCCAAGAAGATATACAGATTGCCAACAAACACATGAAAAGATGCTCAACATCACTAATCATTAGAGAAATGCAAATCAAAACTACAATGAGATATCACCTCACACTGGTCAGAATGGCCATCATCAAAAAATCTAGGGCTTCCCTGGTGGCGCAGTGGTTGAGAATCTGCCTGCCAATGCAGGGGACACGGGTTCGGGCCCTGGTCTGGGAAGATCCCACATGCCACGGAGCAACTAGGCCCGTGAGCCACAGTTACTGAGCCTGCGCGTCTGGAGCCTGTGCTCCACAAAAAGAGAGGCCACGATAATGAGAGGCCTGCGCACCGTGATGAAGAGTGGCCCCCACTTGCCGCAACTGGAGAGAGCCCTCACGCAGAAACGAAGACCCAACACAGCCATAAATAAATAAATAAATAAATAAATAAATAAATAAATAAATAAACCCAAAGTAAAAAAAAAAAAATCTAGAAACACTAAATGCTGGAGAGGGTGTGGAGAAAAGGGAACCCTCTAGCACTGTTGGTGGGAATGTAAATTGATACAGCCACTATGGAGAACAGTATGGAGGTTCCTTAGAAAACTAAAAATAGAACTACCCTATAACCCAGCAATCCCACTACTGGGCATATACCCTGAGAAAACCATAATTCAAAAAGAGTCATGTACCACAATGTTCATTGCACCTCTATTTACAATAGCCAGGATATGGAAGCAACTTACGTGTCCATCGACAGATGAATGGATAAAGAAGATGTGGCACATATATACAATGGAATATTAGTCAGCCATAAAAATAAATGAAATTGAGTTATTTGTAGTGAGGTGGATGGACCTAGAGTCTGTCATACAGAGTGAAGTAAGTCAGAAAGAGAAAAACAGATACCCTATGCTAACACATATATATGGAATCTGAAAAAAAAAAAAAAAGGTTCTGAAGAACCTAGGGGCAGGACAGGTATAAAGACGCAGACGTAGAGAATGGACTTGAGGACACGGGGAGAGGGAAGGGTAAGCTGGGACAAAGTGAGAGAGTGGCATTGACATATATACACTATCAAATGTAAAATAGATAGCTAGTGGGAAGCAGCCACATAGCACAGGGAGATCAGCTCGGTGCTTTGTGACCACCTAGAGGGGTGGGATAGGGAGGGTGGGAGGGAGACGTAAGAGGGAGGAGATATGGGGATATATGTATATGTATAGCTGATTCACTTTGTTATAAAGCAGAAACTAACACACCACTGTAAAGCAGTTATACTCCAATAAAGATGTTAAAAATAAAATAAATTTTAAAAATTAAAAATAAAAAAATAAAAGAGATCCAGTATATCTGCTAAATACTGAAAATAAATCAATAATCCCTCTCACAGTTATTCTTTCTGCCAAGTTCAGTTGTTCTCTTCTTTAGTCTACCCCAGACCATCCTTACCAGCATTATATGCCAGCCACTCATCAGAGCCATGACCTTGGAGATCTGCTTTTCTATTCTTTTTTTTAAATTTATTTTATTGGGGAACAGCTGATGAGGAGAGAGCCAGCCGGATGTGGGACGGTAAGAGAACCCCTGGCGGCATGGCATCGGGCCCCCAAGTGTGGCGGGAGCCTTGAAGAAGCCTCGTCCCACGCCTCTGAGGCAACTCTTTCGCGACTGCCCCAAGTCCCAAGTGCCAAAGAGATGGATGAAACTGTTTCCGAGTTTTTCAGGAGGACCACCTTGAAAATCCCAGTGACTGAAATGATGACAATACTAAAATCCTGGAATTTTTTGTCTGAAAATCAACTGCAGACTGTAAACTTCTGGCAGAAAAAGGGATCTCTCCTTCAGGACTTGGTTCTGCTTTGTGAGGAGAATCGTGCAAGTCTCAATGATGCAGCTCTTTTAGACATCATTTATACTCAATTTCATTGGCATCAGAAAGTTTGGGATGTTTTTGAGATGAGTAAAGGACCGGTGAAGACATTGACCTTTTTGATATGGAACAATTCAAAATTCTTAAGAAAAATTCTTAAGAGAGCATTAAAAAATGTGACAGTCAGCTTCAGAGACGCCGAGGAGAATGCAGTATGGATTCGAATTGCCTGGGGAACACAGTATAGAAAGCCAAACCAGTACAAACCTGCTTACGTGGTGTATTATTCCCAAACTCCACATGCCTTCACTTCTTCCTCCCAACTGAAAAGCCATCTACCCCTTCTGGGTCAGGCACTGACAATTGCTAGCAAACACCATCAGACTGTGAAAATGGACCTCAGAAGCCGGTATCTGGACGCTCTTATACGGTTTTTAAACAGTATAATCAGACCTTTGAAACTCACAACTCTACTACACCTGTACAAGAAAGAAGCCTTGGGCTAGATATAAATATGGATTCAAGGATCATTCATGAAAACAAAATAGAAAAAGAGAGAGTCCAGAGAGTGACTCAAGAAATTTTTGGAGACTATCCACAACCAAGACTCGAATTTGCACAATATAAGCTTGAAACGAAATTCAAAAGTGACCTAAATGGGGGCATCCTGGCTGAGAGAGAAGAACCCCTCTGGTGCCTGGTTAAGTTCTCTAGCCCCCATCTTCTGGAAGCACTGAAATCCTTAGCACCAGCCGGTATTGCAGATGCACCACTTTCTCCATTGCTCGCTTGCATACCCAATAAGGGAAAGAATTATTTTAAAATTAGAGATAAATAAGATGTATGTGGTTTTGTAAGCACAGCATCCTTGACTGTATTGCATATGCATTTTAGTTAATGACTAGCTGAATAGCTTCTATCTGCAAACTTGTTTTAGAGATTAATCCTTGATATTGACGATTGAGAAATGTTCAGTATAATTCTTGGGACTGATTCTTTCCTCCTGCAAAGCATAGCAGTTGTGGAACTTTTAAGATGTGACAGGATGTCTTTCTTCTCACTCCTGTCTCTCCTCAATCCTGGAGAGGTCTGGTTCCAGTTGCTGGAATTTCCAGAGATTTTCTCTTAAGCCTTGGATCACAGAAAGAAGCACCAAGAAACTATACCCAACTCAAAACTTTCTAGGAGAATCATAAAATTGGTCCATTCAAAAGGTAGAATTGGGGCTTCCCTGGTGGCGCAGGGGTTGAGAATCTGCCTGCTAATGCAGGGGACACGGGTTCGAGCCCTGGTCTGGGAAGATCCCACATGCCGCGGAGCAACTAAGCCCGTGAGCCACAATTACTGAGCCTGCGCGTCTGGAGCCTGTGCCCCGCAGCAAGAGAGGCCGCGATAGTGAGAGGCCCGCGCACCGCGATGAAGAGTGGCCCCCGCTTGCCACAACTAGAGAAAGCCCTCGCACTGAAACGAAGACCAAACACAGCCATACATAAACAAATAAATAAATAAATAAATAAATAAATAATTAAAAAAAAAAAAAAAAAGGTAGAATTGGGCCCATTAAGTTATTATTGCAGGAGGTAGCCTATCAGTTAATTCAGCTATATAAAATAATGATTTCATTGTAAATATGATACTTCTTATAATCTATTTTATCATACATATGGCATTCGAACTGACTGATAATAACAGGTTTGTGAATAAAGATATTTGAAAATGAGTAACAAGAAAAACAAAAATAAACAAACAAAAAAATTTATTTTATTGAAGCATAGTTGATTTATAATGCTGTGTTAATTTCTGCTGTACAGCAAAGTGATCCAGTTATACATATATATATTCCTTTCCATATTCTTTCCCATTATGGTTTATTACAGGATATTGAATATAGTTCCCTGTGCTATACAGTAGGACCTTGTTGTTTATCCATTCTATATATAATAGTTTGCATCTGCTGATCCAAACTCCCAATCCATTTCTTCCCCACTCCCCCTCCCCTTTGGCAACCACAAGTCTGTTCTCTATGTCTGTGAGTCTGTTTCTGGGAGATCTGTTTTTCTCACGTTCTCTTCAGACTAATGCTGCACCACTGTTTCTGTGCCCAGGCACGGGGCAGAGCCGAGCGCCAGGACTCTCCCCTCTCTGTCCACGTTCTGCCCTCGCCACAGGTGTTTTCATCTTTGTACCACAGACTTGTAGCTCCCAGCCCCTTCCCTTTCATCTCCCTGCTGTTTCCTGCTCCTCACACACAAAAGTGTGACCCTGGACAGACAGATCCTCCTCTTCAGGCTGAAGCAACGTAAAGAGACTTCACGGCCTTGTCATCACCTAGTTAGCCCTTTTGACTTATCCATATGACTTTTATAAAATTATGGGGCAAAAATCAAAACTCAAGCGGCGTTTGGGCCTAAAATAATGACCAAATTAGAAACTGTAATTTAGGGAAGCAGCTCGTTTTCCTAAGTGCTCTCTAATTACGTTTTTCATCTACTGTCAAACCAACTGCAACCATAAATTGAAGTGCTGTGGTTAGAGAGCACATTTCTGATCAAATAAATCACAAATCTAAGTCAGCCAGTCAAGGCATAACATGCTCTTTTCTCTTTTTACAGTCATAGGAAGCAATAAACGACAAAGGCTTGCATGCAATAAACCTGTTATCAGACTGTGAGAAAAAAAATCCCATACATTAGTGGTTACATTATAGCTACACCAAGCTAATAAATTCAGATGCCTTTTACATGCTAGAAAATTTTCCCATCACAAATGAGGTACCAAGTCATGTTTGTCTTTCCAAAGATTTGTCACAGTCATTCCTACCATTCCTGCGTGAATCATCCGGGCTCATCTGTTACGACTTAGAAGATTGTGGCCAATGGTCAACACAATTGAAGTGATAAATGTGTAGTTGGCTCATGTGAAAGCCCGTGTGGGTTCGTTTCAGGAGTAACCGGGGGAAGATTTATGGTGGGAGGGCAGTGATATGCGTGGGAATTTCAGTAAGTAATGGAGCTGAGATACAGAGGGATCAGAATGAGAGGGTGAGACCCAACTATTGAGCTAAGAGAAGCAAAGTTTAGGAAGAACCACTGAATCAAGATCATGGCTGCAAAGGGAAACTTGAGTCAAGGAAGGTTTCAGGTCAATGCTAACCCAGATGCCCCAGGTTTGCCCAGGGGACACCTGAGGGCCTTCAGCACTGACAGCTTCTGCTGTGAGATGAGTAATAACTCCCTCTCCTTTTCTTAGAGGACTCTCTTAAAGCCAATGAGATGACGGGTGACAAAAAAGCTTACAAAAATCTTGATGATGTCCTACACAACTGGAAACAAATGTTATGTCTTTTTAAAAAAGATAATTCCTACCATTACTCTCTGTTGAGGTATCGTATAATTAAGGAAAACTCATCTTAGTGATGTAGCTAAAAATCAGAACCTACCAATCAATTGCCTTTGGGTTGTGCTTATCTGTATCCAGACCTCTCCTTAAATTTTTCATCAACAGTAAGGAGAACGTGGGTGCAAATGGCAGAGATCTCAGGAGCAAGAGTGGCCACTGGCATGAACAAGAGGCAAAAGGTGAGAGGTGCCCCATTAAGGTAGCTTTCATTTTTCCTCTGTTGAGCTCTTTGCCTAAGTTCAGGACTGGACTTGCTGTGAGGGGAAAAGCCCACATCATTTCCCTATTATGGTAACTGAGAAACTACAGCACATACTTTATCAATTATGTTTCATTTGGGTGAAACTTCACTTTGGAATTTATCATAAGAAAAATCTTGGGAAAGATGCAGAAAGTAAATCTAGTTTTCTTCTTGTCATTATGTTTATTTTTAAAGAATTAATTTGATCATGGTTTGGTGTTGAGGATGTCTTCAGATGATGCCTAAAAGAGTGGTGAACACAGTCCAGAGTAACTTCTTAGCTTTTTTGCCCACTTCAACATACACAAAAGATGACATTCTTAGAGCATTTCTACCTACTAAAGAATTTGAGGAAATGAAGGTCATGTTATCATACAGGAAGAGTCTTGAATTTGTTTTAAAAAGTGAAAAATTGAAAAAGTTAGATGCTCTGACTGTTGTTAATGACTAATCTCTTGTGACTCCCTCAAAATGGATGGTAACACACGAGGTGTGCTGATAATATAGTCTGAGATGCTGTTGTCCAGAAACCCTCTTGAGGACTCGAGATCCAGCTGAGACAACTCTTCCCACTCCAGAGTTCCAAGAATTCCACAGAACTCCTCTCACTCCAAACCATAGGATTTCTGGATAAGATGCAAAAACTTTTAAAATATATATATATATAGCTTGAAAGGAAATACCTAGGCACCAGAACCGAAGATGGAACTCAAAACTAGAGCAATATGTGTATGAGATGACATCAAAGTCCTGGGGACACTGGGCCCAGCCACAGGCTGTGTATGGCTGTGTATCCATATAGGATGAAGGCCATGACTGAGGGCTCACACCAGGTGGGGAACTAGAACCAAGACCTCTGCTTCAGAGCAGAGTCTTGGAGGTCTGGCCCTTCTGTGAAGAGAGCATTAGACACACCACACTGGTTGCATAAAGGAAGCTTGTGCCCTTGGCACTTTGTGCATAATAAGGAGTCTCCTCTGAGAAATGAAAACTCCATGCAGGGGTTTCCCTGATGATGCAGTGGTTGAGAATCCGCCTGCTAATGCAGGGGACATGGGTTCGATCCCTGGTCCGGGAAGATCCCACATGCCGCGGAGCACCTAAGCCCGTGTGCCACAACTACTGAACCTGTGCTCTAGAGTCTGTGCTCCACAACAAGAGAAGCCACCGCAATGAGAAGCCCGTGCACTGCAAGGAAGAGTAGCCCCTGCTCGCTGCAACTAGAGAAAGCCCACACGCAGCAATGAAGACCCAACACAGCCAAAAATAAATAAATAAAATAAATAAATTTCTTAAAAAAACCACAAACCTATGCAGAGGTATAAGATCTGAATTAACACCATCCGCATGGTATGAGAATCCCAAGCCCAGAAATTATGAAAATGGGTCCTGAATGGGGTGGAATCCCCGAGAGCTGGGCCAGAAGCAAATACAAAATCTTTCTTTGAGGACATTTTTATAATGCAAAGCACCTGGAACATCTAAAGAAACAATGTACCTGCTTAAGATATGCTCACAATTAAAAATTACAGACTACGTGAGGAAATGATCCACCATGAGGGAGAGTCAGGAGACAATAAATGAGAGAATTAGCACCCCAGGAACTTGAGATAATACAGAATAAAATAAAACAATTAAGAGACAATAAAATAAGAAAATGCAAGGAAGAGAAGATGAAACGAATAGATTATTTAGTAAAAGGAAGATGTTAGAATGTGATATAAGCGCACATATTCCCACAAAGTCACTGAGTCATAATGGATCCAAATAGAAACCAAAGAATTGAAGGTAAACTTGACATTTTTTGATTGTTATACTTTGGAACAGATTACCTGCAGGGATAATGGAAACTCAATTATGTGACTCTCATAGCATTATAATTAAAACCATCTGATGGGTTTAGTTTAGATTATAAATGCATAAACTTTTCATTGATTTTGAGCTGCTACATGAATAAATTCTCTTCCATAGAAACATTTTTCTAGTTTTTAACTGTTTTATCATCAGCAAAATAATGCACCTTTATTATTTGAGACAAATTCTGAAATACGGTAAAGAGGCAAAAAAAAAACTCAGTAGTCTCACTACCCTGAAACACTATTAACATTTTAGTATATTCCCTTCCAGTTCTTCTTTCTGTGCACTGTGTCCTTACAGAGCTAAACTTGTACTGAAATACAACTTAGTAGGCCCTTGATTTTATAAATTTAACATTATGTCATGAGCATTTACCCATGTCCTTTAAAGTTGTTATAAATATAGTTTAAAGGGTTACATAATATTTCCTCATGGATATAGCATTTATCTCATAATTATTTTATTATTGACTATTTAGATTGCTTCCATTTTTTTCATTTCTATAACTCTGCAATAAATATTTGTGCATAAATCTTTGTTTACAGGGTTGGTTATGTCCTGAGACTGTATCTATGATTTTTAAAATAAATTTATTTATTTATTTATTTTTGGCTGTGTTGGGTCTTCGTTGCTGCGCATGGGCTTTCTTAGTTGCGGCGAGCGGGGACTACTCTTCATTGCGGTACGAGGGCTTCTCATTGTGGTGGCTTCTCTTGTTGCAGAGCACGGGCTCTAGGCGCACAGACTTCAGTAGTTGTGGCTCGCAGGCTTCAGTAGTTGTGGCACCCAGGCCTAGTTGCTCCACGGCATGTGAGATCTTCCTGGACCAGGGCTCAAACCCGTGTCCCCTGCATTGGTAGGCGGATTCTCAACCACTGCGCCACCAGGGAAGCCCATACAATTTTTTTTAAATCAAGGGACAAGACTTGATTTTATAATTCATGTTTTCAAATGTATTTTTTTCCCATTCAACAAAATTTATTGAGTATGTACTGTGTGCTATACACTTATTATTGTGCGTTTTTTTCCTCTGATTGTCAAAATCATCACATGCACTGTAGAAAATTTGGCAACCATACACACATGTGCAAGTGTGTGTGTGTGTGTGTGTGTGTGTGTGTAAAAGGAAAAAATAGGAAAGAAGAAGCATGAGGGAATTCACCTACCTTCTTTGTATAGGATCTAAGTCAGTAAAGAGAAAACTCCAGTTTATTTCATTTGGTCTTTAGAATATATATGCACTAAAACAGGTGAATTAGATTACTTCCTTCCCAGACTTTCTCCCATTATAATTCTAGGATTTGATGACAACTTTTGTAGCTACATTCAAAAATGGTGTTAGCTTACCAAAATGTCCATTCAACAAGAGCTTGTACCCATTGGAGCCATGTTTATAAACTCTAGCTCTTCATTATGTTTCAACTAAGAGAAGTAACACTAACCTGATGTGATCAAATGTATCAAATTTACCCCACAATAACAACTTCCTAAAAAATCCAAATTAAAAAAAATTAAGTTGAACCTATGTCAAGTAGGCCAACAACTGATTTTCTGTCTTACACACTAGATATATTGTTTTGCTTGTCTATTCAGGTTCTGCATTGCAGAGAAAAGAATTTAAAAGTCATAATGCTAAAATCTGGAAATAATATACAGCAGGGGGGAAAAAAAATCAAAGGACAGCAAATTCCTGTTAAACTCTGTGCTCTAAGTGCTGGATTCTTCTAGCACAGAGCTCTTAACTTCAAGGGCACTGTGTGTGGTTATGCGTTTATACACTGACTAGTCCTAGAGGGTGCCATTCGCAGTGAGCCCTGGTTGAGGACTCAAGCTTTGTTAAGTCAATTTGTGAATATATATATATATTTATATATAAAATACGATAGACTGAGATGACTTCAGAAAGAAGAAATGATGATGATTTATTGTATGAAGGGACTCATTTCTGAAGAAACAAAGAAAAGTGACAATCCTGTACACAGTTCAGGAAAATGAAACACCATTTTGCAGGGGAAATGTCTTTTGCACAGGGCACCAGGCTGGGATGGCACCATCACCAAATTTTTGAAAGGTGGCTGTCAAAAGCTGAAGCTATGTATCAAAAAGATGGATTTTGTATCTTTATGTATGTGATTTTGTGTACTGGGAATGTAGTTACTTGCCCTTTAGGATAGTTTTGGGTGCTATCATTAAGTTCCAAATATACTGCCTATGAAGTTGATTAATTTACCAAATATTTCTCAAACACCAACATTATGCAATCTAAGATGTGAGGTCCTATAAGGATTAAAAAGTTCAGTAAGATATAGACCTTGACTTCATGTAGCTTGGACTTGATTTGGAATATAAGCATATAAGAATACATATGGTAGAGAAATACAAGATTTAAAAAAAAAAGCTGAGGCTACGAATGTATGTCAGAAAGAAATTTAAGAAAATAGAAATTTAAGGAAATAGAAATTACTGCAATTTAGTACTGAAATAATTCCTTAAACAATGTTCAGTGGTAAGGAAGAGGAAGCTCAAAATGAATAACAGGAAAAACTACAAGCTGGTTTTCAGTCTGCAAGAATAGTTTCTCTTGTGCTTATAGCCCCCGTCTGTGACTTTTTCAAACCACTGGCCTAAACAAATGACTCAAAAATCTAAGAAAGGGGTGGACCCAGGCGGATAGCTTCTGACTCTCCCAGCCTGAGCAAGCCCATAAAAAGTCAGGCTTGCCACAAGACTGATGATGGGTGCTGTCTAGAGCTGGCTTTTGAAGATGGCAGCTTCTTTACTTTCTGTCTCTGGGGCCAGCACTTTCCTCGAGAGTCAGGTAAGACTGGGTTTAGAACCCGGAGCAAGTGGCCTGTGCCTTCCTTTTCTCATCTGAAAAATGGGAAAACAATGAGCTCCTCAAGGAGGGATAATTAACATATGAAGACCATTTGCTACAGTGCCTGGCACACAGAAGTTTCAAAGAAAATATAGCAGGTGTTGAGCCGCTGTTTAGTAAGGAAAGATTGAACTTGGAGCCAGACAGATGGAGTTTGGGGGTTGGCTATGTCACTTACAGCTTAGTAGCCCTGGGCAGGTCACTTCAACTCTTTATCTCAGTTTCCTCATGCCTAAAATGGGAATAATGAGAGCATCTGCTTTGTGGAGGGTTGTGAGGAATGAATGAGTTAATACATGCACAGTGCCTGACACACAGAAAATTCTCAATAAAAATCTTAGCCATTCATTAGAATAGGAATTAGCAAATTATTTTACCTATCTCACAAGGTTGTTGGGAGGTTAATATAAAACAATCCATAAAGGTACTTAGTGAAGCTTCTAGCTCATATTAAGTACTCAATCAGAGTTACATATTACTTTGGTGATTATTATTACTATGATTATTGGTATTTTACTATATTGAATACTTCTGTAGTGTAAAACAGATTTCTACATTTCTAACGATGATTTATTATTCATAATTCATTAGATGCTATCATAAGTTGGTAAAAAACAGTTTTTCACATATGGCTGAGAAAAGATGTGAATTGAAAAGGGTTCCAATAATATAATTAAAGAAAACACTAAATTGATTAGCCTTTCTGGAAATGTTTTACTTTACTACTTTCCAGCTCTTTGTAATACAGATTTTCTGAGTTTTCAACATTTTGCCATCTGAGTTAGTTAAAGATGTATTTATTTCCTCTGCAGTCATTTGAGTCAGTCCTCTGGTATTCAGCTACATTGAACTCCGGTATTTTGGAACAGTATCTGTTGACACAAATATATTTGGCATCACTAGGGAATTTAAAACTACATACAGACAGCGTCATGATCCCTCACACTCAAGATGACCCGGTATTATTATGAAGTACAAGGAGTTGCTAAAAAGATTCATGCCGTCATTTCTATACTGAACATATGGGCATGTTAGTGTCTGGTTAGCAATGGCAGTTACAAAGATTAAATTATAGTATTGCAAACATATTTAATGACATATATTAGGTGCTTTGCTGTTTTGCTCAAAAAAAATAGAAATGGGAATCTGGTAAGATATGAAGCAAGATGTGTAACTATTTACTCACCCTGTATCTGATTTTGAGGCGAATGTGTTGGGTGAGAATGGTTCCCTCACTCGCTTCCTCACAGAGGCGTATCTGATTATAACTCACCTGGAAGAGACAGATGCCCACTTGAGATTTTGTTTTGGTCTTGCCTAGATATTTCCAGTCTACACAATTCCCTGACGGCTAAATTAAACTAAAAATCTAAGAATTCCAGAAACTGATTCACCTGGGAAGAACATTTGTGGCTCTGGGTCTTCTGCAACAACATTTTATTTTTCTAAGTAAAGAAGTAACATGAGGAGGCCCTTAGTGCTGAAGGACCAGACTTTGTCACCTTGCCTCGGTTTCAGGTTTTCATGGGGCCTGTCAGAGGTCAAGAGAGGCCCAGGCCAGTCCTATATTAAACCAAAACAAAATAAAAAAGAAAGAAAAAGAAGGAAAAGAAGTGCAAAATAGAAATGAAAGTTACAAAATGTGTGGTATATTTTCAATGTCAATATCTAAGGAGTAAACTATTTCAACCTACACATGTACACGTGTATTTATTCAGTTCAATATAATTATGCCATTCCCAAAATGATTAAAGGAGTTACATCATACACATACACAACATACACAACAGATGTGGCCCAGTAATGAGACCCAGAATTAAGTTGGGTGGTGATATCTTCTTTCTTCAAACCTGCCAATGCTCCTCTGTAATTATAGGTATAACCTGGTGGCATTGAGGCCCTTTGTGACAGAGGACCGGGGCCAGTGGCCCTCATGGTGTTCCCCTTTGTAGGCCCAGGGCATCTGCACTTGGGAATATCCAGCTTATATAGGTACCACTGCCTGTTTTTTTAATGTCAACTCTCTCCTGCGGTCAAAGAGTGGATTAGCCTGTTAGTCTGGGCTGAACTGGCACACTTACTAATGGAATCCATTTGTTTTTTTCCGCTTCTATGTGTTTATTGCTCTTTGAGAAAGAGGATCAGTTTGATCCCTTGTTTTCAGTGAATAACAGTCAAAGCGCAGCCTAGAATAGAATGACAAGTGTACAGTGATAGAGTCAATAGGCCTTCGGTGGGAGGCAATGGAGGACATAGAAAGATTTTGAGCAGGAGGCAAAAATAAGCACACACATTCTTAAAGGAAGTTACTGATGAGGGCTCTTTCTACAAGAGAGGACCTCTCAGTAGCCTAAGAGGAGTCTGGAAACTAATGAAAGCCTCCTAACAGGAGCACACTGGTCAAAGTTCGGTCCAACCCTGGCCTGTTATTGCCCATGCAGCCATTATCTCTGACTTGTTAGGAAGGCATGAGGTTTCCAATTGGCCTGAGTAACCATGAGTTCATATGGGGATTGTCCACTTCCGTGAAATTTCATTTTCAGATATCAGAGGAGGCTTCCATTTCTCCATTTCCTAGGAAAAGCTAGGAATGAGGGAAAGGAGGAGGGAGAGAGGGAGAGAGAAGAGTAAGATGGAATCTTGGCAGATGGCGGTTGGTGCCAGTGAGTTAAGAAGGCTTGAGTTGGGTGGAGGGAGCCTGAGGATTGGGAACCTTGGTGTGAGACCCAGGGAGAGGGAACAGACATAAGCGAAGGGAGGGATAGCCACCAACTGGCCTCAGCCTGGGGGAGGAGAGGTCCCACTGTATGACCCTGTGGAGAAGGACTCATGGAAAAGTCTGAAGCTGGTTTAAAATGGCAGTTTATACAGTTTGTCAGATCGGGGAATGGGATGGCCAGTTGGGATGGTGGGGATACAAAGAAGGCTTAAGGCTTGGGGCCAGTGTCCCAGAAACCCCTCTCCCTGCTTCTCATTCCTTTCACTAAGATGCACTGCTTAAATAATTTAATTGATTAATAAAAGGGTTACAAACATTTTGATACATCTTATCTGGGTTCCATGCAGAAGCTGAGGGCCTTTGTTAAAGTATGTCAGATCCAATTGTTCCCCAGTGGTTTCCTGTCTCCCCAGAGTATAATCTGAAGTTCTTTCCAAGGCCTGCAGGGTGCTTGAGGACCCAGCGGTGCCCTGTTGCCTCTTCTGACTTCTCTGCTTCCTTTCTCCCCTCAGCCACCCTTCCAGGCCCCAGACCCCTTTGCTTTCCTCTAATGCAAACTACCAAGCCTTGGCCCTCCCTGGTCCCCAGACTCCAGAGGGCTGGTACCCTCTTATTTCATTCAGACCTCTTTCTCTGAATTTATTAGTTTCCTGGGGCAGCCATAACAAAGTACTATAGACTGGGTGGCTTAAACAATGGAAATTAATTTTCTCACCGCTCTGGAGGCTGAAAGCCTAAGATCAAGATGCTAGTAGGGTTGGTTTCCTCTGAGAGCTGTGAGGGAAGGATCAGTTCCAGGTCTCTCTCCTTGGGTTACAGATGGCCCACTTCTCCCTGTGTCTTCACATGGTCTTCCTTCTATGTGTCTGTGTCCAAATTTCCTCTTCTTAAAAGGATCCCAGTCATAATAGATTAGGGGTTACCCTAAAGATCTCACCGTAGCTTATTACCACTTTAAAGACCCTATGTCCAAATACGGTCACATTTTGAGGTACTGGGGGTTAGGACTTCAACATATAAATTTTAGGGGGGACAGTTTTATGGGACAGTTAAGCCCGTGTTAGCCTCTTATCAGAGAAGACTCCCTGACACATCCAAAATAGCTCCCTATTAACTGACACGCATTTATTCATTTTTGAAGGTCTCCTACTTCAATGTCAACCCTAGAGGGCCAAATTCTTTGTTTTGTTAACCGATGCATCTCTAGCGCCTAGCTGATGCCTGGAAAGTAGCAGGCCCTCAATAAATATTCATGAAAGAATGAATGCATATTATGAAACCATTACAAATTACTCTGCAAAAAAGCAGTGACAGAGAAAGATGTTCAAGGTATATTGTTAAGTGAAGAAAGCACATTTTAAAAAACTGCATGTGTAGCATAGTTTCATTTTAAAATCATATACATATAATTTATCTTTATTAAAATAAGACTTAGAGAACAGAAAAAAAACAAAAAAATAAAATAAAGCTTGGAGAGATATGCAAAAAAATGGTAATAGTGGGTGGCTCTGGGGGTGGGATTTTGATTTCTCATTTATGTGTATTTTCTAATTTCTCTTTAGTGAATATATATTACTTCTGTAAGAGTAAAAAGACAATAAATTTATTAAAAGTTAATAGAAGATATTTACTCATACTCATAACTGGCTGTTATGTTAAGAGAGAAAAAATACATTATTTGTCTTTTTCACTGGGAAATGGTAGGAAACAGTGCATGGGCAGTCCCTTGGAGCCCAGTGGCTGAGAGCACAGCCCACGGAATCCACATAGCCTGGATTCAAGTCTTCATGTTCCACCTTCTAGATTTGTCATCTAGGCATACATGTCAATTGTACTGAGTCTCAGTTTCTCTTCTGTAAAATGGGGTAATAGTGGTACACTCAAGACTTGGGGCTGCCTTCCATCTCTGGCCCAGACTGGAATTTGATTCTTTTGAGCTCAATGATTTAGAAATTTTAGGACACAAAAAGTCAGGGACCAATCCAAGGATTTGACTCTCCCTTTATTCTCTGTCAAGGGCAGACCAAGCAATATCCAGAGTACCCCTCACATTGCTTCTGGGTACAGGGCCTGGGGTCGGGGGAATAATGAGGCACTTGCTGCCAGTGCCAAGTTTTTAAGGGGATATCAAAACCATGATCAAGATAAACAATATTTTAATGGAATAGTTTTAATGAAAATATGTTTAAAAATCTATAATGAACAAAATATCAACAATTTTAATAGAGCCAGATAAGTATTACTAATTTCTGCTTTGTTTCAGGCTCCATCATGGCTCAGCATGGCACTGCTCCCAGCCCACAGACTGAAGGTGGGGAACCTTCAATTATTCAAATCATTATTAATCGCTACTTAATTATAATTAATTATCCAAATTATCCTGAGCCTCAGAACTGGCATTGCTCTCTCTGTGATTATTTGGCCCTCAGTCAAGGCCCTGTAAGGATACCTGTAGGGAATGTATATTTTTCTGATCCGGTTTCTTTCTTTCTCCTCAGCAGACACCTAATCACAATTGCTACCTAACCACGACCTTCTTATCTCATTGAGGACTCTGAGAGGCAAGTTTCTCCCTATTCTTTTATAGAAACATAAAATGCCAGCAAAGCATGATTTCTACCCAAAAGAGCACTAAACAGAGCTTGCAGATGTTTCAGGCTTCTCCCCTGATACTTCTGGAGAAGGGCACACAGACCTTGGCATACCTTGCTTTAAAAGCAGGCAATAGCAAACAGCGTGTTCATTCCACCTACTTCCCAGAAGGGAAGATCCTTATGTAATGGGTCAGATGGGCCTTTGGTCCCATGTGGAGAGTCTCCCTTAGGGACTTTTATATTACTGTATCCTGGGGGTTTTGTGGGTATTCGTTTCTGCATGTCAAGGACTTCACAGTACACATTCACATGGAAATTACTAATTAAAAGTAGCAGTGATAATAACATTTAGAATGCTGTTTTCATCAGTGGTTTCATTTTACATAGGACACCTCCTTTGCTGAAACCATAGATTCTAATTTGCTCTGTCAAAGTTATCACTAGAAAAATAAGATATTCTTAGCACTTAAACTTTAGGAAATTTCCTCTATTACTCTTCTCCATTTGATTTAATGGACTATATGTTACTTTCAACATGTAAGTTGGGACATCACAAAATAAACTTAACCTATGGCAAAGTTGTTTCTGCAGAAATCTGTGTTCTTTCTAGCTACCAAAAAACTCAGAGACCAAGTGGGGAAAGGAATTATTTGAATGGTGGGTAGTGCATAAGACTTAGCTATGGTTGCAGTAATTTAGCATAATCCATTGTAAGGTGATGGTCTGGACGAACTTCATAACAGTGAAGAAGTTGGCTTTGAGGTTTTTTTTCTCTAATTGAAGGAATGCTGCTCACCACACCTCCCCCATATTGTTTTTATTTATTTATTTTAATTTTTAATTTTTTGGCCTCACCATGCGGCATGTGAGATCTCAGTTCCCCATCCAGGGATCAAACCCGTGCCCCCTGCATTAGAAGCACAGAGTCTTAACCACTGGACCGCCAGGGAAGTCCCTCCCCCATATTTTTAGATTAATGTGTTTACCAGAGAAGTGAAACACACTGGGATTACATATCCTCGTCTAGTAAGAAGTCTGACTACTCCGAGACCACCATGTGGTGAGGGATGTCCAGCCAGACCCAGATGTTCCAGCCTTCACAGACCAGGCACCTGACATAGGAGTGAAGAAGCCACTGTGGACATTCCAGCCTCAGGAGACGTGACATGGAGAGGAACCGAGGACCCCAGCCGACAGCCATAACAGACACTCCAGCTGTGTGGCCCTGTGTGAGCCATCTTTGCCATGTCCAGTTGCTAGATCCACTCCCGCTGAGGCCCCAGCAGTCCTGGAAAAGGGATGAGCAGTCCCCACTCTGCCCTGCCTCACCCATAAAATTGTGAGCGTTAGAAGATGACTGTTGTTGTTTAAAAATGCTGCAGGGGAACAGAAACTAGAAGCAGAGGCACAAAAGAGAATAGAGAAGACTGAAAAGTAAAAAATAATTATAACAGTTTTCAAATTGTGATTGTTGGTGCTCTCAATTCAACTTTTTCATTCATTTATCTGGTCATTCAAGAAAAATGTATTGAGACTGCTGCAAGCTAGGTATTATACTTAGTGCCAGGGATACCAAAAAGCTGAGTAAAATAGCTCTGTCCTCAGGGGAGTGGCTAGTTTAATGAGGGTGTCAAACAATGACCACACAATGTGATACAAGGCTGCTTTCCAGAAGGAACTCATGCTCTGAAGATGTAGAATCTCACAGCCTTGAGGGAGTCAGAGAATCAGTGCAGAGAAGGACCCGCTCGAGTTAAGCCTCAAAGAATGAGTAGAGGTTTACCAGATGGCCAAGGTGGGACAGAGCAAACTGCTTGCAAAGAACAGGGTAGACTCACTTTGGACATTGGCTTCAGCTGCTTCTGTGGTCTCGGCTTTTCTTTGCCTCTCCTGGGCAAAGCATTGATTGCATAAACAAAGTATTATTTTCAGAGGAGTATTTGATTTTATCTACGTAGTAAGTACAACTGGAATGAAACAACTCATGGGGTGTATAGCATTACTCAACCTAGGCTCATCAAATGAGCACCCAGGTCTAGTCACTAGAAGGGACAAGGCCTTACCCGCCCCCCAAATGTAACCTCAGTTGTTGGGTTTTTCTCCAAGTGTTCTTTCTATTCAAATATAACTCTTAAGACAAGTTCCCTGGCCCCTACCTCCATCCAGTTTGCTGTCCTAATCCCTTCTGATAGAAAAGTTCTAGAGGTACTTCAGGGTCGATGCCATGCTATGAGTATAAAAATCGATTTGTCTCCAGAACAGGAAAATAGAGCCATCATGAGAAAAAATTCATGTCCTAAAGCCTATGATCTTTGTTTCTAGGAGGCAAACCTGGTTAAAAAGACATCTTCAAACTTTTCCCTGCTGTCAAGTTTAATGAAACTCCTCCTTCTAACATCAACTTCATTTGAGGAAGCTGTTGTCAAAAAGGCTACTAGGAGATGCTGAGGGGAACATGTTAAATCACTGCAAGAAAATGGTTCTAACTTCAGTAAGGCAACTTTAAGAGAATAAAACTGAAATATCTTAAATGTACCAAGATGTCACACAAGGGAAACAAATGGAAATATGGAAATGCTGGGAGGAAAGGCGCATTGGCATGATTAAGAAAAATACAATTGAAAGCATCTAATGTGTTTTTTTTTAAACACTCTGCCTTGTTCTAAGTGGATTTGGCAGTGAGTTATTTCCTGGGCAAGTGTAGAGGGGAGCTCTCTTATGAAACTAGTTAAGTGCAGGCCACATGCTTTTACAGTCTTTGGAGCTGGGAGTAGAGCTGGCATCTGCTTTAGAAAACCAGGAGAGAAAGGCACTTCCAGAAGAGATAGGCTCTTCCACCCCCACTTGGAGGTGATTGAAGGAAGCACTAACAGTGGGCTGAGAAAGATTTTAGATTTCCTGTAACACTTAGACAAATGGAAGTAAATAAACCATTAAATAGCAGAGAAAAATGACCGTCCCAGGAAGGCAAAAGGAAACCCCTACTCTCTCTTAAAACTGCAGCCTTTTCCTAGAACTTGTCACAGAAAGTTTGTCTCTGATGTTTGTTTTGGAATTGTAGCCACAGGGGACATTTGGGGCCAGAACTGACCTGTCCAGTGAGCATTAATTGCCCTGATGGTATGGTAAACTAACACCTTTTCAGTTTTTTTTTAGCGCATCATTTCAACTAAATTCGCATTCTCATCTCAACGGACTCACTTGGCAGAAAGAAACCTAGATGTTGTGAGAAGAGAGAAGGTGGGAGAAGAGTTCAGAAGGAGTAGAAAAAGACACGTAGAAGAGACACTGGGTAGTTTACTACAATGGTACTGAATATACCAGTACCATTGAATGCTCTACTTACTAAAAAATCCGGATTATAATGTTCTGAAGTTGGGAATGAGAGAAGTCAAGTTGTTCCACATCAAATCAGGTATAATAGTTATTCTTAACTTTTTTTGTTTACATACATCATTGAGAATATGATGATAAGGGTAGACTCTATGTCCAGAAAAAAATGTACATATTACTTACACACAGAATCCTCTTCTATAAGAACTAGTCGTAATACTCAAGATAGAATCCAATTAGTTACAACACACAAATATGATATATAATCCTGTTCACTTGACCATCATAGACTTTCTTGCATCTAACCTAGTTTCATTCTAGAGTTTAAGCCTCTCTCCACTTTTTCTGTCCTCTTAGCTTAAGACAAGATCATTACAAAACTCCTTGTATAAATTTTTCATACGTGCTTGCAAAGGGCTATGAAATTTTATCATGATCCTTCTTGAAGTTGAAACTTCTCTAATCTTTTCTTACAGATTGTTTGTTACAGAGAGTGCTTTCAATATCCAGTTTCAATATCTAGTTCTCCCTTCTGCATTAGTTACTCAGCTATATGATTACATTTTCTGAGCCTCCCTTGCAGCTCTGTGTGGCCATGTGACTAAGCTTTAAGCCAATGATATGTAAGTACTGTACTATGTGGATCTTCTGAAAAATCTCCCTTCTCCTCCTTCACCCTACTGTCTGGAATGAAGTCACAATAGCTGGAGACCAATAGCCATCCTGGGCCATGAGTTTGAGATGTGATGGATAAGACTATCTGTTGACTCCCCTATTAGAAGATAAATTTCATGAGAACAAGGACCTTGTTTTTCTTGGTCAAAGCAACATTCTCTGCACCTAAAAAGTGTGGCCTGTGGTAAGGGCTCGGGTATTGAACAGCTACTGAGTGAATAAGATGAATGAATGAAGGAGTTTACTCCAGATCCATGTAAAACACTAATCATAAAGTTCTCCCAGGGAATGTTCAGCCATCAGTAGGCATATGCAAGGTGTCAGATTCTATCACAGAATCAAACTCTTGCTTAATTCAAACCACATTCCTTCTCTTTGCTTCCTTTTGCTCTCCAGACTTGCCACTGTCATAAAAGGATACAGTTTTTTCTTACTGCCCTCCAATGTTCTCTTAAAACAAAATATTTTCAAATCTATTTTCATAACGATGCTTCCTAATATTTTTTCTGCTTAGCAAATTAAAAATTCTTTAATTTTCAAGGTCTCACCTACCTATTTTTGTATGCATCTGCTGTTAAATGCAGGCACTATTTTGAAACGATCTTAGGCGTTGTCTCAAGACTACAAGAATCATCCAAAATGGTATCTAATGACATTCCTAGGACTTCAGACAATATTATTATTGTCATGGAATGTAGTCAGTAGGTCCTAAGGATTTAACAAGATGTTGTTTACTGAAACTGAACTTCATTGAATCCTTTCCCATTCCACCGTGGTTTCCCACATTTCAATCTGTTGCCTGTTTTTGTCCCCAGACCTTACTTATATCTTTTAAACAACTAAATTAAATATTAATCATCCTTGCTTCCCTGATATTTGAGGTGACCTTTTCCTCCTGGTAGCCTTTTAATAAAGAAGAATATTCCCTGTGGTCTTTTTTTGGTCTCTTATGTGATTAAAGGGTTTGTAAAGTTCACACTTTTTGCAATTACATGCCATTTTCTTCTTAATTTTTTACACTCTTCCCCCCAAAGTTGTTGCTATGTCTTTTAACTATTTGGAGGAACAAATAGTTCACATCTTCCACTTTTGTGACATACCTATTTATACCTGAGCTCCTTGGTTTTTGCTCAAATTTCTTTTCAATTTATCCAACTTTGAGGGAAGATATTATTTCTTTTTTTGTTAGGTATATTGAGCTTTTCTGATGTGTAAACTTCTCTACACATTATCCTTTCTTTCCCAGAGTAGCTTTCCAAACAGAAGCCTATTATAATAGAGAAAAATAGAGGTCGTCAGATGAGCTCTTCCTAAACCTGTCCTCTATCAGAAATGTCTCAATTCTGACAGACCCAGAATAGAGGTCTGTCACCCAGGTCCTCTCTCCTTGCTTTTCTCTCAGTCCAAAGCTAATCTATGCCTGCCCTGGAATGCATCCAGTTCTGCTTTCTTGGGGACCTCGCTCTGTCAATTCTCCTGTCTCCTCTAACCTCAAACTCCTTTTTTCTCTATCAGCTCTCACCCTTTAACATATAAATATACTCACATTTTTTTTCCATCTTAAAAAAAAAAAGCATTCTTAACTGTACATCTCCTTCTGATGACTACCACGTCTCTCTTCTCAACCAAATGTTTAGGAAGAGAATCCTTGTCTCCATTTTCTCACCTCCTATTCATTTCTTTCTTTTTTTTTAGAGGGGATCACATAAAGTTCTTTATTACAGACCTACAAAAAATGAGGGAATTATGTATATTACTCTCACTTGTTTGGGTTTCGTTTTTTTTTTAATTTATTTTTGGCTGCGTTGGGTCTTCGCTTCTGTGCGAGGGCTTTCTCTAGTTGTGGCCAGCGGGGGCCACTCTTCATCGCGGTGCGCGGGCCTCTCACTATCGCGGCCTCTCTTGTTGCGGAGCACAGGCTCCAGACGCGCAGGCTCAGTAATTGTGGCTCACGGGCCCAGTTGCTCCGCGGCATGTGGGATCTTCCCAGACCAGGGCTCAAACCCGTGTCCCCTGCATTAGCAGGCAGATTCTCAACCACTGCACCACCAGGGAAGCCCTGGGTTTCTTTTTTGCTTCTTCTGGTTTTTTTTGTTTTGTTTTGTTTTGTTTTTACAAAACAGCAGCAGGAAAGAAAAATGCAGGAGGCAGATGAGCCAGGCACCGGGGTTCAGATCAGAAGGGAGCAGGGAGACCAAGCTGTTACTGCAGGCTGGCCCCGGGACTCTGTCCCAGCATCCTGGGAGCACGGCAACAAGCCCTAGAAGGAGCAGAGAGTGGGTGAGGAGACGGCTGTCCCAGCTCGGTGGCGGCACCGCTCCTT
Organism: Balaenoptera ricei; assembly: GCF_028023285.1. NCBI lineage: Eukaryota > Metazoa > Chordata > Mammalia > Artiodactyla > Balaenopteridae > Balaenoptera > Balaenoptera ricei. The sequence continues at coordinate 93,135,021 of NC_082645.1, forward strand.
GGGCGGCCACCCTGGCGGTCAGCCAGGTTGGGAGCACTTGAGGCTCCTGTGTTTGGAGGCCTGGTCTCCAAAGCACGGACCCACAGGGGCCAGGCAGAGGGAGGAGGTAGGAAGGGCCGGCACAGAAGGGCTATGAGTTCTATCTGGGTCCCCCGGGACCACGGGGCCCAGGTGGGCAGGGGCAGTCAGGACGCTTCCCTGCTTGTCAGACAATCAGCTTCTTCAGGAAGGCCTCCAGCTGGTCCTCATCCTTGATGCCCACAAACCTGTCCACCACATCCCCATTCTTGATGGCCAGCACGGTGGGCACAGCTGATACCTCATACTCTATGGCGAGGTCTGTGTGGTCATCAATATCCGCCTTGGCCATCACCACCTTTCCATGCTGCTTGGCCACCACCTTCTCTAACCTTGGCCCCAGGATCTTGCAGGGACCACATCACTGTGCATGGAAATCCACAACCACTGGTGTCTCACTGTTGACAACTCAGCCTTGAAAGTCTGGTCCATCCTGGATGTTAAAGGTCATTGTACAGACTCTGGTGGTGTATATTGACTGGGCTTGGCTGGGTGTTACTGTCAGGTTATTAGGACTGCGCTGTGGGGTCTGCAGGGCCCTGGAGGCAAGGGGCGCCCACTGACTCTGAGAGGGCTTCCTGCAGATTATGGAGGCCAGGAACCTCCCCAGGAGAAGTCGCTAAGCCATCTCCCTGCAGCGAGAGCAGAGGGGTGCACAGCGCGGCCCTCCCCACCGGTCAAGGGCACTTCTGTTCCCTATTCATTTCTTTACTCACTGCCTGCCATCCAGCTTGCACACATCCCCAGTCACCCAGTTGCCGCAGCCAATGGTATTTGTAGCTTTCCTGCCTCATGGACAACACTGGACAATTGCGAATGGAGCATCTACTGGCCAGGTACTGTGCTAGGTGCTCTGCTCCAGAAATGAGAAGCAGATGTGATCCCTACCCTCATGGGACTCACGTGATCAGTCATTCCTAATTAATACTCAGGTCCCTTGATTGCCACTGCTCCCTTTGGCAGGTTTACTTAAATGCCACTTAAATCTCCCTATTTTTGAAGACCTCTTCTTTCCTTCCCTTCCTTCTCTTCCTTCCTTCTTGCTTTCCTTCCTCCCCTCCTTCCTTCCTTCTTTCCTTCCTTCCTTTCTTCCTTTCCTTATTATACATGTCTTCTCAAGGGAATCACTTCTATACCTACAGCTTCAATTACTTTGTGTATACTCTAATGACAACACAATTTTAAATGTTGTTTTCATTTACCAGTTTTATTTTACATAGGATGCCTCATTTACTAAAACCATAGATTCCAAGTTGCTCCATGAAAAATGTGATATTCTTAGCTGTCAACATTAGGGAATTTCCCCAATCACATTTTTAAATTGATTTAATGTGTTATTTTTGAAAACATAAGTTGGGATATCACAAAATGGACTTAGCCTGCAGAGGCTTACTTTCAACCTGAGAGCTCCATTTCCATGTTCTGCTTAACAGAACCCAAAATGATCTTCCTTCCCAAACCTCTTCCTTTTCCTGCACTATCTAAGAAAAAGTAACCACACTCTACATAGTTCCCTAAGCCAGAACCCTAGCAGCCATTTTTGCTTCTCTTTTCCCCTTCCCGCTCCATATCTAGTCACTGAGCACTTCTATTCTACCTCCCAAATGACCTCAGATCCTTTCCCTCCACTCCAATCTCTGCCACTGCCTTTAGTTTGAACCCTCACTCCTCGCTTAGATGAATATAAAGTCTCTTAATGGGTTTTGTTGCTTCCATCAGTCCTACTTATTCTCAAGCGTGACCTCACTACAAACCACCTGATAGTGACTCCTTAACTTCACAACATTCAATGGCTCTCATGTTTCTGGGAAGAAAACCAAGCTCTTTACCCCAGCATCTACTTGGGGTTAATAGATCTAGGTTTGAATTTCAGGTTTAAGTACTTTGCAGCAGTGTGACCTCAGACTATTGGGCTCTCTAAGCCTTTGTTTTCTCACCGTGCCTGAGGTCACTGAGGGCAGGACTATTTTTCACACACGGGTGCCTGGCATGTAGGAGGGACTAATCAATGTTGAATGAAGGGAAAGTATTTTAAAATCCACATCAAAAAATTGTTCCTCCTTAAAAAAAGAAAATCCTGATACACTATGCCACTTCCAACCAAATTTGACTTCTACCTTTATTTTCTGATGATCACAATAAGGTGCCTTTGGGGATCCACACAATCAGGGATCAAATCCTGGCCACACCCCTGAGCAATCATGTGACCTTGGGAACGTTACTTAGCTTCTGTAAAATCTGTAAAATGAAGGTTTCTGAGGATTTTGTTCCCGAGGGTTAAATGAGTACCTCACTTGGAACGGGGGCGGGCGCATAGTGTTTGCCAAATGTTAACTATCGTTATCATCTTCATCAAATCAAGACCGTGGTACTTCACTTTGTGACTCTCAAGTTTGTATGAGAAAATCGTGCTTTATGCGTTGTTGTTGGCTAAAGTAGGGAAACCTGGAAACTCCTGCCGTGGAAGAGAGAAACAGGCGAGAAAAGCGAGTTGCTGAATCCCAGCGCCTCAGAGGTGGGAGGGAGGAGTTCGGTACCTAATTTACTGATGAGGAAGTGGAGGGGTGACGTGTCCTCGAGTCTCATTCAAGACACAGCCACAGCTCTTTATTGAGAGTAGGACCAGGGCCCCGGGGGTTGCTATGGTTAAACTGTAGGCGGAAACTAACACTCTTTGGAAGGCAAGACAGGAGGAGCATTCAGTTATAAAAAACGGTCAAAAATTGGGGTGAAACTAAGTTCGCTGAGCAATACATCAAATGAGTCAACTGTCGACCCGGTGAAACCGAGTTGCTAACTGAACTGGCATTTTACGAACAGGGGCTTTCTACAGAGCCCACTGACTCAGGACGGCTTCCATTAACAAACTCGCGCGGCGCTTCCCGCAGGACCGGAGAGCTCGGAGCGCGAGAGATGAATGGAAACCAGAGTCCGGGGCGCGCCGCTCGGGGGGCGGGGCAGCCGCGGGCGGGGGCGGGGCACTGTGAGTCACATGGCTGCGCTCTGAGGAGGGCGCGTGGAGGGAACTCTGGTCGTGATTGGTCCGTCGTAACCAGGTGACCGAAGGACACATTCCGGTAGGCAAGGGCCGGCCGGGCTAGCTACTTTCAGTCGGGAGGCGGCGGCGGAAGGAGGAGGAGCTCCGGCTGCGCTCTCTCCCTGCAGTGGCTGCGCATCTCAGCGCTTGTCTGGTTCCCACCCCTTTTAAATAAGCCGGTCTGGTCACCGCCCTCACAGACTAGTTGGCTCCGGGGAGGCGGCGGCGGCGGGGGTGCGGCCGGAGCCGGGCCCCTGCCCGGGGCCCGGCGGCTGGGCGGCTGGGCGAACAGGAGAGCGGCGGGCGAAGTCGCGTCTGCATGTGCGGCACAGCCCCGGCATAGCCCCGGGCTGCCAGTGCCCGCCGCGCCATTGTTGGGGGAGGGGGCGGCTTCTGAGCTCGGCGGAGTCGGGGGACGAGCGGAGGCGGCGGCGGCGAGGAGTGAAGGCGCCCCATGGGGAACTCGCTGTCTTGTTGCCTGTCCCCCAATGCCAGCCCCAAGTTGGGCCGGCGCAGGGGGTCAGCGGAGCCGGACTGCGAGTCTGAGGTCTACAAGGCGGCGGCCAGGAACGCGGTGGCAGTAGCTCCGGCGGCGGCTGCCGTGGAACCCGCCGAGTTGGATTTCGCAGGTGGCGAAGGCCACCACCTGCAGCACATCAGCGACCGGGAGATGCCCGAAGGTAAGAAGCGGCGGGCGCGCCTCGCCCCTCGCGGGGTCGGCGCCGTCTGCTCTCGGGCTTACCTCTGGCCTCCGCCGCCCCCAGGGTCCCCCGGGAGGGAGACGCCGCCTAGGGCTCCTTCTTGCCCGGAGTTGGCTCTCCCAGGGCTGGGCACCGGGGACGAAGGCTGGCTCTGCTTGGCGTCCCCACCCCTTATTCTTTACCAGTCGCGTCCGGCCAGTCTCCTTCCCTCTTCCCTACCCGAATGCCCAGTTCTTTCCCCCGTTCCCATTTCCCAGCCCGGCCTGAGACCCTCCAATCCGCGGCCCTTCCTGTTCGTGGTTCTATTTAACATCTCGTGGGACTTAGCAGAGACTTTCTGGTGTATTCTCTCTTTTCTTAATGAAAACTTAAATACTCTAACTTCGGCGTATCCATCCCGTCTCCCTATCCAGATGGTACCTAAGCGAAGGAACTAGGTAAGGGCCTGATGATAGACTTCTATTCGTTAAGGTAGTTGATACTCGAGACAATTAAGACAAACATTAGAGGATTTGTCATTTAAATTCAAAATAGAGATGGACAGAGTCAGTGTGGTGTTCTTAACTAAAATTCTTTGGATTTTAATGTTTTCAGTCGCCCTGATAGAAGCTACTTTATCCCTTCTAACTATAATTTGAACACGATAGGAAAGAAAATGGTGGGAGAGGGGCTTAAAATAACTGTGAACGGTGTGAAACGTTACTGCCACGGCTGCAGAGAATAGTTGTTGGGTTTTTTTTCTTTACCAAAGGAGACCCCATGGAGTTCTGATTACTTTTAAATTCCCACTTTGACACAAGTATGTCTTCAGCTGCACAGCCTTAACCGACTTCTTTTGCACGTTGCCTGTTCTAAGGGAGGGGTGAGGTGGTTCCTGAGACTGCTGGGCAGAAGTTTCAAAGGAGAAAAAACAAATTCAGATTGTAATTTGTAATATAAAGGTTTGGGAGTTAACATACCACATCCATCCTGCAGAAAAATGTCTCCATGGCTCCCTCCTCCACCCCACCCCCCCCACCCAGTAGAATACTATTTAACTTTAAGAATGTTCAGGTAAAAGTTCTGAAGACTAAGTGGCTGGGGGTGGGTGTTGTCGGGGAGGAGAGGAGAGAGAGAAGAGAGGAAATGTTTGATTTTTGCCTCTAGAATTTTGGAAAGGGATGGCTCTAGGTTAAAAAAAAAAAATTTCTGGGTAGCATAGTGGCACTTTAATAAAGACTGTTCTTTGAAGTATAAAACATTGTATCATAAAGATGTTAAAGCCCCACTGGCCCATTTGTTTCATTTAAATGCCAGAGATTATTTCATTATTTCATAGACGAAATGTCTTACAGCTCTTCTATTTAAATTTTAGTTGGGTTTATTTAATTTCTTTAAAAGTTAGAATAATTAAGCCTGTGGATTCACCCTTATGATGGACGTGGCTTTGTAAGTGGAAAGTACTCCCTTTTCAGAATAGTTAGATATTGTGAAAGAATGAACAAATTATGTGAATTAATTGTAGCTTTAAACACAAAGCACGTAAGTACTTGTGAAAACTGCTCTGCTTGTTGCTATAAGGTAAGCCTCTAAATGATTTTTAAAAACAGTTAGTAGTTGGCTAGTGTAGGATGAGAGACGAAAATTGGACCTTTATAGAATTCTTTTAAGATGTACAATGCATTTTCTTGTGTATTTCACTTGGCCCTTCCATCTACAAATAAGGCCCGTATATATTCTCCCTCTGTTGCCGATGAAGAAGCCAAGACTTAGAGATCTGAAATGACTGTGTAACACAGCTACTGAACAAAAGAGACAGACTTGGGAGGTGGTAGATATGCCAAATTCAGTTCTTGGGATGCTTAAGAAACTGTTTAGAGTGCACCTTATATTTTATAATTTATCCATAAGTTAGGCCTATCTCAGCATACTCCAGTTTTGATTATTGCCATTCCAGTTGATTGTACACAACTCAGAAGCAACATTTACCTCTCCATTCTCTGTCTGTACATACATTGCAATGGATATGAATAAAAGTAGAAGTCATGAAATAGCCTAAATTTATCAGTCAGGTAAACACGTTGATATAATTTAAAGAGTTTGTTCTGGTGAAATCCAATTGAAGCCGAGAATGCCCTGGACAGAGGGACATTAGGGGAAGCTGGTAAGCGGGCAGGTAAGGTACTAAGCATTTAGCATACGACTATGTATGATAAGGAAGGAGTGCTAAATCAGGAACTGGAAAAATAGAGTTCATGAGTACAGAATTTACCTTTTTATGTTTAACAGGATTGTTAAAATTTCATTTCAATTTGTCTTTTTTGGGGGGGCATTCAATAAAGTGATAAGAGAAACCTCAATTTCAGCATTTGCCTATTAATGAAGTTTCCATAGAAACAAGGTCAGAACACCAAATATAAAGCACAGGCACATTGGAAGTTTGCTCTTTATGTCTTTATTTCAGACAATTTTGTATCAGTTTCCCTGGAAACTGAGAAATACCTACTCAGATATAAAACATTTTGGCTTTTCTACAGTGAAGAATTATTTGGTTACTTAGAGAAAATCGTACATAAATGATGCTCTGTCTTGTTCTTCAGAAACATTGGAGAAGAACATGATTTCTTCAAGCCATCTCAAAAAAGTAACTCCTAAGAACGTAGTATAGATTTCAGATAGACTCAAAAGAATTTTTTACTACTTTGTCTTTAACAGTATATCTAATATAACTGATGGTAGTGTCATAATAGAAAATAAGATGCTACGGTCCTATTATCTGATTTTATTTTTATTCATCAACTTTTCATACAGCCTTTATGTTCTGACCTTAGGAGCTTTGCTAATTTTCTGGTGAAAGGTGCTCTCTCAAGTGACCCCTACCTCCCATCCCCCTGAAGAGTGGGTAGGGAAGGAATTGGCAATATGATGTGGAAAAACCTCTGAGCAACAGATCTTTCCTTTTTTTGGTGACAGTATTAATAAACATTTGATGTAAAAGGTTTAGAAAACACAGAAAAGTCCTTCACTCACACTCAGAATATCCAGAATTTTTATTAATATTTTGGTGCTGATTCTTCCTGAACCTTTTGTATGCATATAAACATAACATTGTGTTTATTTTACAAAGATGGGATTGTTCTTTATGTGCCACTTTGTAACTTTTTGTTATAAAGAAAAGTAACGGCATGAAGCTCCTGGAACCGTGCTGGCACCTAGAGAGTGCTCCAGGGTGACGTATTTCCATGCAACTGCGCATAGCTCTACAGCCTGCCTTTTACCAACTGTTTACTGTGCCATCGAATGGTTGGAGCATAATTCATTTACCCAGCCTTTATGGTTGAGCATCTTTTATAATCCCATTATAATGCTTTATTCAGGGGACACAGGTAAAAACTGATGCATTGTATTGATACTTCCCTATAGCATTCTGATTGTACACTTTGTCTTACGACTTCATTAAATTCATAGGGTGAGTCATTTTGTAGTAAAGGTATTTTAACATTAAATGTTCTTTTCCCAAATTAAAGTTACCATTGATTTTTCACTGAACATTAGATTTCCTCTTTTAGGTTTTCGTGGTTCTTGGTAACCTGTCTTGTGTCTTTGATTCTGAGTAACTAAACTACTACTCTAAGAGATCTGAAATTAACTCTGGTCTTAGGTGACAGACACATCAAAAGACAGCATTAGAAGAAATCTTAGATGATGTGGGAAAATTGGGAGAAACTTAACTGGTTTTGGGTACACTGAAACATGATTATTAGGCACCATTCCAGAGGCAGGACAAACAGTGGTTAGACAAGACAAAACCCGTATCCTAACTCAGGTCCTTCCTTTCTAGAGGTGCCTGGGGGCTGACGACACAAGAATAACATCAGGTAGTGAGAACACTAAGAAAGAAAATGAAGGTAATGGGCTGGGGAGGAGGACAGTTTTACAAGGGGTGGTTAAAGACAGCTTCTCTCCTTTAGCGACCCATGAGCAGTCCTAAGAGAGCCATGTGAGGCTGTGGGAGAAGAGGCTTCTGTGCAGTTCCTAAGAAGGGAATATGCTTGATGCGTGCCAAGGACAGAAAGATGGGTGGCTGCAGCTGAGTGAATGAATGCCAGGAGGAATATGGGGGATTAAGACCTTGTATGCCTAGTGGGCCTTGACCAAAAAATATGAATTTTAGTCTAATTGTAATGGGAAACCATTGAAGGATTATATGCAGGGGAATGATGTTAATTCTTAGAAAAAGGGAAGGGGGGTAGAGAGGGTGGAGGGAGATCAGAGCAGCTACTGTGTGAGAATAGACTGTAAGGGTGGAAGGAAGCAGAGAGGGAGACCAGTTAGGAGGCTGGTGCGGTAGCTCAGGTGAGAGCCAACAGTGGCTTGAACAAAAAAGCGATATTAATAAGGGTCTAAAATAGGCTGTAGTATATAGATTGCTCTTGCATTTCGTTTGATTCTCACCATGTTCTGAGTTAGGTAGTGTAGGAATTCTTCTCTTAGGTATAAATTGAGTTGTCCAAGGTTTTAAAAATGAGTATTGATAGAGAGTAGGACTGTAAATTCCAAATGCATGGCATATAGGAACAGAATTTATTGTTGACATTATGTGAGCTTCTTTGGAATACTACCTTTTTTCTCACCCTTTTTTGTTGTTGTCGGTTTAGTGTATTAAAGTAATAAAACTTAAGAGTTAAAACAGTAACACTGCGTAATGTGAAATGAAATGAAGGTAACTTGCAACCCAGAAAGGTTCTTAAAAGTCCAAGAAACTGAGTAAAGTACTCTTTAGAAATATATAAAGCCAGGTGTACTTACCTATGTGTCACCTCTCAGTCATGATCACTGTAACACTGATTGAGGATTAAAATAAGGCAAAACTGAGAACCAGGGTAGAGGCAGGTACAGAAGCAGTTGGAAACCAGAGCTGGGAAGTTTGGAAGCCAGGATGGTCAGAAGCTAGGGAAGCAGGGTCAAGGCTTGGGTGAGCAGTAGCCTGGCAGGTGCAGGAGCCTGCTGTGTCCCCGCTGGTGAGGCCGCCCAGCTCAGGGCCGGCTGGCGGGACCTCCCTGACTGCGGTGGCAAGCGTGGACTCAGAGAGATGAGATCATCAGTTTCCATGGTAATTGTAAGGGTTGTAATGTTTGTCTTATGAGCCATAAAACTAATACACTGTGCGGTACAGGGACGCTAGGGCAGTTCAGTAAACGCAGTGGTCACCGTTAAGTGAACTGGTGCTCAGCAGTTGGCCCAGAAACTGCTGACATCTCCTGTTTATTTGGAATATATTGAAATCAATATGTTGATATTAATCGCTTTCTGAAATATGCTGCTTCTGTCAGATGCTTTCTTGGTCACTTCCCTCTCCCTCTAATATTTTAACAAGGAAAAATCATTTATCGACAGTTTGATAGCATAGTTTTAACACTTTTAGCCTTCAGTAATGCATTTCATTTGTTCTAAGTCGCCTATGTTTTCACACTTTTAACAACTGCAATTGAGATGGATCTTAACAACTGGTAGAATCTTAGATTGGAGGAAAAACAGTATTCAGTGTCGGTGGTGTTTTACAGGTTTCCTCTGAGGAATGTTTACATTAAGACCGAGTTTAATTTTTTTTTAATCATACTTTTTCTACATCGACCTATCATGCTGTCAAATAAGTTGCAATTTAAATTGATAATACAAAAATGATGGGTCTTAAAATACAGTTTTAATCATAACCCCTAATCATGAGCTCAAGAATATCTCTCCTGGGTAAAACATTCTTAGAGGTTTCTAAAGAAATAACTTTCGGAAGAATCCATGTAATTTCCTGAATGCACAGTAATTTCCTGAAGTCTCTAAATTACTGTGTGTGCATGTGGTGGGGAGAGGGATGAGAGGGATGGTGGGTGGTAAAGCTTTGCTTAATAGTTGGCAGTCTTACCTTTGTGATAGTGAAGAGTGTGGTAGGTTTTATCATAGTCTCCTTAGGCTCTTGGGAAGATAGTTAATGGGAAGTGCAGAAATATTGTGTGTATGTATGAGTTTACTGTCTAATGGCTCACATGTCCATTCTATAAGATAATGATGTGGTATTTTTCATTAGCAAAAAGTGCAAGTTATATAGAAAATTGTTGGTTACATAGGCTATAAACAAAAGATTAATATTTTCTGAAAACCTCATGCAAACTGACAGCAGTAGGGCCCTGGTGTTTACAGTACATTCAAATGATAGGCCAACTCACCAAAGTGGAAATACCACTGATAACTGTGGGAAAATGGTCAAACTGTGTAATCAAAAGAAATACAAATTAGATCTACAGTGAGGTTCCTCATTCATATCAGTAGGAATTTTTTTTTTTTTTTTCAAGTATCCAAAGCAAGGGTAGGAACTCAAAATGTCATGATTGGTAGCATTATACCCTAATGTGCCCCCCACCTTCTTTAGGAAGCAATTTAGCATTGTACATGGAGCCGTGAAAGTGATCTAACCTTTTGGCTTAGTCATTCCACTTCCGAAGATCTTTGCTAAGGAGATAAAACCATTATTTTAAAAACTATGTACATGAAGATTTTCCTCATAATATTTTAAGAATAGAACTTTGTAAGCACCAATCCCCAGCAATAGGGGATTGGCTAAGTCCAGTATAGGAATAACACTTGATGGGCCAGTGTGTATTCATTAGACAATAAATATGCAACAGTGGGGTGGAGAGCGCTTGTTAGTAACAAGAAGACATAAATTGTACACTAATTAGAGCTTTTTTTTAACGTATAAGAAAAGCAACTAAAAGTAACGGTTGTGAATCATTGTGTGTTAATGATTGTGAATGGTTGTGTGTAATTTTTAAACAGAGCATCGTTTTGTCTCATGCAGATTTTTGTTCATGATATTTGTTAAAGGAATGAGCAAGTGACTTTTACCTTTCCCCACCTTTAGTGTGATCATCAGTACTGCTGATTAACCAGGTCTCCTTCAGTTGCAAGTTAAAAGAACATCACAGAGTTAAGCACTACTTGACCCAGGAGTTAAATGATCTCCTCAGTTCTGCTCTCCTCTGTTGATGTCTCCTGAAAAGCCTTTCCCCTCATGATAGCAAGGGGAGTGTCCAGCAGCTCAAGACTAGCTAAGGATCCTAGAGTACAGTTCTGCCTTTCTCTTTTCTTGGGAAGTCCCAGGACAGCTGTGATTGATTGGCCGGTCCTGGGTCCTGTGCCTACCTTTGAACCCCCTAGGATAGAGTAGGGAGAGTGCCAGCTTTTTTCTGGTCACTTGGGCTAAGTTTACTTTTTTTTTTTGCATGTTGTCATTTCTTTTATCCCAGCCTTCTTGATTTTTGTATTTAGATCTGTAGTAGCACATCTTGGTTTGGCGGGTGTGTGTGTGTGTGTGTGTGTGTGTGTGTGTGTGTGTGTGTGTGTGTGTGTTAAAGCTTGCTTCTCTTTGATTCTGGCACTTAATTTTCCTGGACTTCCATTGAAAATTGTTAAGTTTTACCATGCCATAGACACTGATAAATAATACAGCTACTTTGCAAACATTTCTGCTTATTTTTTAGATTCAAATGTAGTCTATTTACTTTCTTTTTGGTATAGGTAAGTAGTCATGAATTCTTTCGGAAGCTATAGGTTAGAGGCAGCTGTGAAAGTCTCTGCCTGCCATTTTGTGTACAGCTGAAATAATTTATTTTCCCATTGTCTTAGTTTTTCAAATATGTAGGAGAAAAAAACTTTAAAATAATTATATGGGTCTTTTACATAAAAATGTTGAATAGAATATTTTCTCCAAAAGCAGCTTGATAAACTTCAAATTCAGTGAAGGAATTTTCATGAAGAACAAAGCAGTTGGTTTAGCTCTGTAAATTACTAGTGCTGGCAATGACATTCAAATGGATGGCTCAGATTCCTGTTAAGACGGGAAGTCCCAAATTACTGTTTGTGCAAAATTCTTTCGGGGTGGGAAAAGGGGATTCTAGGTAGATACATTTGTGGAATGCTGGGTTAGACAGAATTCACTACTAGACTAATTAGTTTTTAATATATCAATGTGTGTATTCTTTGGATTCTCTAAGAGGCAGGGATATATTTGTATTTCACTTTGACCATCAAAGCCATCTTTCAAAAACAGATCAGTTATGATGTGGTTTGGGAAATAATTGCCTTAACCATTACTCTTTATCTGAATCTTGGTCCAGTTTCTTAAAAGATTGGTTAAATGGTTTGAGATGGACTTTGCTGAGGAAGTGTCATAGGGCTTTTATGTTTGTTTGTTTGTTTTAAACAACAACCTTACTATCCTGTGTGGTAGCTTGTGCTTGTTTTGTATTTCTGCCTAAATAGAAGACGCTATCCCACCTTGGTGTGGTGCAAGGTGGGCTACAGGCAGACCCACCTTTTCGTGTAGGTATGGCCAAAATGTTTTTCTAGTAGCCCTATGATCTGCTCCAGAAAGTACTCTTATTGAAGCCCCAAATTAATCATGCAGCGTGGAATGAAGAAGTGAGTTTAGCTTTGGAAATAGAGGGCAAAGTTAAAAATCACTATCATGGAAGTGTTCCTCTAGATTAGAACATTGAACTTTTATGTAGTCCTCTTAAATCTGCCATGATGAATAGCCCCCAGATAAACCACAGCCAATTAAATGAGTTCATTTGTTGAATGGAGTTAGAATTAGCCATTTGATTGTCTGAAGAACATTTGCCAAAAGCAACTCACTTCGTTTTGGCATATTTGATATATTGAGCTGGTATCTGACAGTAGTTGGCCACAGCATAACTTGCTTCTTGAGACTGTTCCTGGAATGTGCTAGTAATATCAGCTTTAAAAGAGGGTGACTGAATTTTTAATTGATAAATAGGAGGGGAGTCACATATATGATTCATCTAAAAATGGCATAGATTATTTAGGTGCAAGTTAAAGAAGTCTAAGACATAGCCATGGTTTTATTCCACATGTATGGAGAGTTTCTACAATTTTGCTGTTTCCCAATAGAATTTTTATATTGTGCCTTTACTAAAATTGCCTTTTTGTCATTACTAAAAGCTCTTCTCAAGACTATTAAAAGTGGTTTCAATCAATGTGTAGCTATCTTTAAAATCATGTATTTTTCTACTCAACTAAATCACCACACCTTTTTCTCTTCTTCCTATACAGACTTAGCTTTGGAACCAAACCCTTCTGACCACCCAAGGGCAAGCACAATTTTTCTGAGCAAATCTCAAACAGATGGTAAGGCAATGCTTTTTTTTTCCCTGAGAAAAAGAGTGAAAACTGTTTTTGTTTTGTGTATTATAGGAGGTATTTAGAAAAACTCTTACAGTGGTTTAAATGTTTCACTTTTTTTATGTATTCACTTGTCTTATTTTAATGTGTTGATGATACAGTTTCCTTTAGTTGTCAGTGTTTTAGGGAGGAGAACACTTAGACTATCTGTTTATACATTTTGCCACCTCTTTATCAGCATAGTCAACTGGCCACATGATTTAGATGTGGTCTATTTCTCCATGCTACTTTGTCCTTTTCCCCTTGCTCCGAAGAGCACATATGTTAAAGACAAATGATAGGGTTTAGGTCACAGTTAGGTTTCCATTTGATCAAATCAGAAAAATCAGTTGTTATATATGGGAATTGAGCCTTGTGATTTTGGCCCTGTTTTACACAGTGTTCAACCAGACGAGCCTATCTCACATCCAGATTTATGCTACTCAGAACTTTGAAGCTATTCAAAACTTTCTCATCCTAATGTATTGCTGTGCCAGGGTAATAAGAGCAACATGCCATATGGGGTTTTCCAGAAGATTATCCTCAGCATGTGAAACTCATATAAATTTCCTGTGTCCTCCTTGTTTTAAGATGAGAATCAGAACCGTAGAATTTTTTGCACTCCTGCTTGCCTGCTTGTCTTCCTTAATGTTATGTTAAATCCTAGTTTATTTGCTAAAAAGCCATACGTCACCAAGTTTTTCAGTTGATTACGAGAGCAGGAATACAAGAAGTGAACATTCCATGATATTTAAAGTGAAGCAGCACAATAAAAAATGGAGGTTTGGTTTTTAGTTGTTGTTGTTTTGCTTTTTTTTTTTTTCCGTTAGATCACTGGTTTTTATAAAAGGATATAACTCAGGAACAGCCAGATGGAAGAGATGCATAGGGCCAGGCATGGGGACAGGGCACAGAGCTTTGATGCCCTCTGCAAGGGTACTACCTGTTCACCAACCTGGAAGCTCCTGGGGTTTCTAACTTGCATTTTTCTAGTGTGTGTACTTGAGCCACTCATTTCTGGTTAGGCTTGCTCTATTTCTCAGTTTCTTCCAGAGCCATGAGCTGCTCACATGTAGAGGGGCTCTGGAGACAGTAAAAGAAAAGCTGTCCCATGCCTGTCTCTCTCTTCAGCCTTAAGGAATCCGTGCCTGTGATGCCTGTCTGGAGTTAAAGGAGGCAATGTGAGCAAGAGTGTGGCCTAAGACCCTCTTCAGGCTTTTATTCTTCTGGCCTTTGTTGGAGCAAAACAGTTTTGTGTGCTGTAGATATGTTCATTTAGGTCAGCACACTCATTTTAAAATTTACGTTTAACATAGGTTACTTTCCAGTTGTGTATTTTTTCAGTAAGGTATTTGAGTAGGTTACCATTAAGTGGTTCAGGATGCTTCCAGAGATACTGGTGCGTTCGGAGATGAGTGCCTGGCCAGAAACTGGTTCTTAGAGTTGTCATCTGTAGACTGTGGTAATTAAAGTACGCTGTGTGTAAATGAAGAATTAGAAAATTCTCCTGGCTAGTAGTTCAGCTATGCAGCAGGTAAATTTTTTTATTAGCTAAGTTTCTCACCTGGCCTAATTTGCTTTGTCCTTTTCTTTTGTAAATGGGGAGTCTTTCATTTGTACCTAATACAGAATATCTATTATGTCAAAAAAGTGAAACTAAGTTTTTAGATTTTATTTATAGGACTCATCTTGCTGGGTGATTTAAATTATATATTTTGTTGGAAATTATTTTAAAAAATAGAATGGAATTTTATCTCATTGTGTTATTGGTAATCCATCAAATAATTAGTGACTACTTTTATTTTTCTATGGCATTTGTATCAGAATTCATCAGTTAATTTTTTTTATTCTTAGTGCGGGAAAAGAGGAAGAGCAACCATTTAAACCATGTAAGTAAACAGTTGAAAAGTTAAGAAATTAATAGTTTGAATTAAAAATATGTCTGCCATGATTCCTAAAAATATGACGGATCCAATACTGTTAGCATGGACCTCTTTTTGGTAGATTTTCTAAATCTCTATTTTCCTAATTATCAAATGTATTCAGGAAAGTCTTTGACTTAGTAGTGCCCATTTTTTAAGGGTTCTGACATTTAAGTTAAATTTCACTAATATGGTTGTAGTATAAAGATCTGCCTTAAATTCTTTTGCCTTATTTTTTTGATCTTATTTTTTAACCAAAGTAATAAAAGTATGACAGGTAAGTTAATTTTTAGCACTGTCCATTGACTTCTTGTCATAGCAGGTGACAGCTTAGCTTCTTCGGTCCACCATGACGTTATTTCCCTCCCTGTGTTCCCTCAACATGTATCAGTTTTTATTAAATCAGAATCAATGTTTACATTACTACGACTCTGCAAATATTGTGCATTGCTGAGCCATATAGTTCTCTGACTGTGCCTCCTCCTTGTACACCCTTCATTCTTTTTCTTAAATATTAATGAAATTGGAGCACTTCTGCACTTCTCTAGGATAACCCAATCCCCCTTTTCCTAGCCAACGTGATCTCACACAGCCAAATGCAGTAAGTAGCTCCCTGCCTGGTCTCCCTGCTTTCACATTCTTCATTCTTTCTGTGGAATTAATTTCCTGACTATATTCGCTTGCCTGTTTTCTAACAGCTATTTTTTTCCCCAAATGTTTTAACATTTGTCACATGCCTATCAAAAAAATTTTCCGTCTACTAAGCCACATCTGTTCCATTTTTTTCTTGGAGACACTTTTCCCCAATCTTTTGTCTTCCTACTCCCATATAGACTAGTGTTCCCCTAGGCCTGCTCTATGCCTCTTTTCCTGGGATATCTGTGTGAAGTCATCTGGGATCTCACATAACTCTGCTCTCTTATGTTGGATCCCCTATGTCCTAGATTCTGTTTCCCTCTTGTCTTGTTATACTTCCTTGTTTTACTGGAGCACATTTTCCTGGGAAAAGGGCACATGGGCAGAAAGTTTATAGAGATCTAGCCTCTCTGAAACTCCTTCTATTTGATAAAGTATAGAATTCTCAGTTGAAACTAATTTTTGCCGTTCTGAAGACATTTCCCTCTCATCTTCTCATTTACACTGTTGCTCTTAAACCTGTTGACATTGTATGGTACATTGTACATTACCGATTTTAGTCATTTCCCCCCACCCCTTCCTTCTCGGGAACCTTTTAGTACCTTCCCTCTCCCTGGGATTTTGAAATTTCATAATTTGGTTTGGTATAGACCTTTTTTGTGTGTTTCTTTGATATTCTGTTTTTTTCTTCCAGGTTCCTATTATTCGGATGTTGGAAGTCTTAGACTTACCAGATGGCTAACTTTTTTCCCCTCCTGCTTTGCATTTTGTCTTTTTGTCCTGCTTCCTGGAGATTTCCTTGACTGTGCTCTAATCCTTCTATTGAATATATTGTTTTGTCTACCTTATTTTCAATTTATAGAGTTCTCTTATATCCTGTCATTCTTTTTTTCACTGATGCAATTTCAAGTTTTCATTTGCTCCTGAGTTTTTATCACTCCCATCAATTCCTTCTTCCTGTTTGGTTTTGTTTTTTTTTAAAGCATCCTTATATTTTATTTTATTTATTTATTTTTTGGCTGCATTGGGTCTTGGTTTCTGCACGTGGGCTTTCTCTGGTTGCGGTGAGCTGGGCCTACTCTTTGTTGGGTGCGTGGGCTTCTCATTGCAGTGGCTTCTCTTGTTGCGGAGCACAGGCTCTAGGGCGTGTGGGCTTCAGTAGTTGTGGCTCATGGGCTCTAGAGCGCAGGCTCAGTAGTTGTGGCGCATGGGCTCAGTTGCTCTGTGGTATGTGGGATCTTTCTGGGCCAGGGCTCGAACCCGTGTCCCCTGCATTGGCAGGCGGATTCTTAACCACTGCGCCACCAGGGAAGTCCCATTCCTTCTTCCTGTTTTGATCTCTTACTTGTTGGGGGCTTCCCTCAAACGTGTGATGGTCCTTGGCTGTCTGTTAAGATCTAATTGGAAGCATCACTTGGACAACTCGTTAACTGATGGGCCTCACTGCAAGGATTTGGGGACGACGCCTCTGAACTCTGAGCCTGCCTTGGGTTCTGTAAGACAAACTGGTTTTCTTGTTCCTGTCCTAGTCACTCTCTGTAGGTACCAAGGTTGTGCTTCCTCTGTTCTGCCATGTCAGTTACCACTCCTTTATCTAGTCTTTTCACCTTTCAAACATTAAAAATCATCTGCTGTTTATCCTGTCTTATGTATAGCTTTTTTAAAAAATGCCTTTAATTCTAATGAGATGATATCTGAAAGAAGGGGGAGAGGAAATAGATTTGTGGTCAGTCTACTCAAACTTAGATTTATTCTTTGAATATAGGTTCTGAGTTTGAAGTTTAATTCAATATAATTAACGATATTAATTCAGACAATATTTTTGATTATACCTATAATTAGAATATTATACTTTTCTACTAAGGCCTGGAGTATGAATTCTATTCAAACCACTCACCCTACCATATTGTCCATTAATGTGCAACATAGATGGAGCATTACAGACTTTTCAGTTAAAGTCATTGATTCTTAATAAACGTATCCAAAACTTGTGAAAAGGGGGAAGAAAAAAGTGAACTTCAGCTTTATTCTCTTTTTTTTTTTTTTTTTCATTTATATACTTTTATTTGGGAATGTTTAAATCAATACAGAGAAAACTAAATTTCAGAGACACTGAATATCATTAGTTTGGATATCATTACTTTATTATAAAAGAAACACGGAAATTATTTACAGGATGAAAGATTTCAGAACTTCAGCGGCAGCTTCACGTGATGCCATTGGGGGAACGGGCAGCTTCACGTGATGCCATTTCAATAGTGACTTATTTTAGTCGACATAGTTTCCAAGAATGTCACCATCTCTAAATAAGAAATAATCCTTGTCATCTAGAACTACTTTGGTGCCTCCATATTCTGGGAGAAGAACTTTATCTCCAACTTTCACACTAACTGGTTGAATCTCCACCCTTTCCTTTAGAGCCTGATCCAACAGCTACTACCATTGCTTGCAATACTTTTCCTTGCGATTTTTCTGGAAGCATAATGCCTCCTTTGGTTACAACTTCGGGTGCACTTCTTTCAACTAATACTCGGTCAAAGAGGGGAAGAAACTTTCTAAATGCCTGTCCTGCCATGACTCGGGTTGCCGCCCTTCGTACTCTCGCTCTCTCCAGCTTTATTCTTTTAATGGGTTAAAATCAGAGGCAGTAGGCACAATGGGAAGAGTCATTGGGTGGGGGCAGGATTTCAACAGGCACTTGACCTTTAATGATAAGCTTTGAGGGTTGTTACTTACTAGCCTCCTAGGTATGATTATTTTCTAGTCTTCACCATTAAACCTGAAGTCTACTAAGCAACCTTTCCCCTTATAAAGATTGTAAAAGTCCATGTATTTTGTCCTTAGTGCTGAATGAAGATAAATACTCTTCTTCAGTGACCAATTGAAATAATACCTATGAACATTAAACTGTCAGTAGTGTTTTTTGCTACTTGTTTTTTTTTTTTTTGTATTTGCATTTTATACCCTTATGTGTGTCAGTGCAGTTTATTGAGGTTGTGAGCCAGCAATGGTAAGGCTTTAATCATAAAGGACAGTTATCTTAAATTTTCAAGCAAGATGAGAGGAAAGTAATCTGCTGGCAGCTAACATATCTAGGCTTTGCTCAGAGGCTTCAATTCTGCCATCCTTTAGTGAACACTAGATGCTGGAAAGTTTGAATAGTTTCAGGAGTAGGCCTGTGGAAGTGTTTCTTTTGTAGGATCGAGCCAGTAGACTGTAAGTTGCTGATACATTAAATGAGCCCCCATAGGACTATAGACCACATCTAATTAAAAATTTTAAATGTTTTAGCAGTAATATTTCCAAAGACAAATCAATATACATTCATAATAGAAAAAAAAGTTTTTAATAGAGGAAAACAGGATAAATAGCACCCAGAGCTCTACCAACTAGTCTATATTTTGGTACATTTCCTTACTATTTTTATTCCCCTCATATATATAGATTTTTGGTCAGAATTGACTTTTATTACGTGTAGTGTATGTCATATTATACCCTAATAGTAGTGACCTTAAAAGATAACCTGCTTCGTTTAGAATCAAAGTATTTGAATGAGTGAATTTTCATTTTTCATGCTGTATCTGTTTTTTGAGATTCTAAAATTACACATTAACCAAATAGCTTAAGGACCATATCAGAGTTTTAGTTTAAAACATTTCTAGCTTGAAGGAGAAATTAGTCTTCCAAACAGTGATACTTTTCAAATATGTTACATCTAGAACTTTTTGTTAATAAGGAATAAGTGGCTTTGCATAAAGCATCTGAAACAAGCAAAATGGTGTTTTATATATGCCATTTGGATATTTCTGATTATTGGATACTGGCAATTTTTATTTAAATGCTCTGTATTTTAAAAAGCATCAACTAGATTTTCTCTGTGCCTCACCTTTCATGTATTTGTGGAGGACATTGATGGGAGAGTGTGACAGCATGGTGAAAACTATTTTATATTAATAGGAGGAAGGAAGGCTCATCTGAATTAGTAAGCAAACAAAAACCAAAACCAAAACCCAGCTTTAAAATTGTTTGTATTCTGTGGTATTAAAGAATGCTACTCTTCCTTCCAGTGGCTTTCAGTGATTGGGATTTGGTTACTGGCCTTACTTTAAGGAAGAGAGTTGTCCTAACATAGTTTAGGCCATTTTAGTATTTGACTATTGCCATGTTCATGGGCTCTTCACAAATAAATGGATACTTCTAAAGTGTTTTAAAGATAGTTCATTCTCTAGAGGGTCTCAAAAAGTTCTTTGTCACCTATCCAACACCACTGTAGATAAATTCTCACGAATTTGTATCTTTAGTAAGATTTACCTCCAGTTGTAACTGATCTTAAATAATTTCTCAAACACTTGTTGAATCCTAATTTGTCCCAGATTCTGTGCTCAGTAGCTGGAGGTAGGGGAAGAATCTTCCTAACCTGGAGAAGCTTGTTTACTTAAGAGGGTGGTACTATGCAAGCAGCTGAGACCATGGAACAGTTGGTAAATTAGATGTGTGAGTGTGCAGAAAGTGAGAAGTTTTGTGGTGTGCCTGCTGGCAAAGGGATCCTAGAGGAAGATGGGGTCAAGCTTGCTGGGACAGGAGGAAGAAAAAGGCACTGCAGGCAGAGAGCAGCATGGGTGAGGCAGGAGTGTCAAATAACACGTAGAACAGAATTAGTACAATTTTGAAATGAATGGCAAGTATTCTCTGAGGTTCTCACTTGAGTAATGTCATGGCAGTCTTACTTAAACATGAAGTGAGAAGTTAAATTCTCAGAGTTGTTTTATCCGTTTTTTTTGGATGCGAGAGAATCTTTAAGCAGTACCTTTTTGTCCTCCAGATAAGGAAGTTGAGGCCCAGAGGGACTTACGGCCCCCAGCTTTTTAGCGATAGAGCAGCCCTGGCACGCCCAGCCTCTGATTCGCAAACGCTTGTCTCGTCGCACCGTCTCCTGAACGAGTACATTTGTTACTGGGGTGCATTGACTGCAGTGAGATGCTCCGGCGTCGGTGTTACAGAAGGCATTACCTTTTAGTGTAGTAAATGAATAGAAATGGGAAATCTCAGCTGCATTTCATTGCTTAAGGAAAAAACCCTGAAATCCTATTCTAAACTTTTTACATTATTATAAAGGTAATTTATAATAGGCGCTTGCCAGGTTTGATTATAGGTACTATATCAAGGCAGCATTTTATAACCCATTTCTCAAAGCTCGTCTGTGGAAGTCAGAGTATAGAGGTTTCCCATAGAGCTGCACATGATATCACACTCAGGCAGTTCATGGAGTGTAAGAAAAATCTTAATGCTTTATCGTTTGACATTTTAACCAAGGAAAAAAACACACTTTATAGGTTTAACTTACTGTGACATTTTCTTCTATTTCCCTTCCCCTTCAGGTATCTCCAGGGCAGCTTACTAAAAAGTATAGCTCATGCTCAACAATATTTCTAGATGACAGCACAGTCAGCCAGCCTAATCTTAGAACCACAGTAAAATGGTGAGTACAAGTAGGTTGCCAAGGGCTGAGTGACAGACCCCCTTATCGCTAAAAGCATCCTAGCCATACATAATTTCATTCATTTGAATTGTCCTTTTCAGTGATCAGGTTAAAAAACGGGTGTCAACTATACATTGATTTCAAGGACCTAAATATGAATTTTCAGTTTCCATTTTAATCTTAGAGCTCATGATAGAAGGGAAAGCCAGTTAGCAAATAAGAAATCCCAGAAAAAGTATAAATCTTTATTTGACGCATTTCTGTTGTTAAGCCGTTGTTGAACATAATGAGAAAGAGAGGCACTTTTTATTGGCTATTTCTAGAAAAAATTATTTCTTTATGAGTTGTAGTCCTCAAACAATGTATACTACTTTGGAAGCTACTCTTAGAAGAAGGAACAGCTTGTCCCCTACTGGCACCAAAGCGAATCTGCATTTAAATTTAATTGGATTTTGTCAGATTTATCCCACTGTGCATTTTTTTTTTTTCCTGCACTATTTCTGTATGAAATTTTACTTCTCCTTCCTGTCCCCCAAAGAGGGGGAGAATATATCAAACCAGTCTTAAGAAATACACACTCAAGCTTAATTTCTTTGTAGATGAAATTTGTTCAACTGAGGTTTTAACTTAATAGACACATTTAATTTTTGTTTATATATATAAATATATCTCCAACACACTGTATCAATCACAGCAGAGAACAATAAAAGAGGTGAGGTTTCGGAAACATGGCTGTGGTCAGGCTTATACTTAAGGAGACACGAACAGTGTCATGATGATGGAAACTATTCTTTAATTTCTGGGAGCACCTCATAGTCCACAATTGGAGATGCACTTTCAAAACACCCTAATGATGAACCTTTCAAGCTTATTTAAGAGAAAAAAACCAAACGGGATGCAGAGCTTCTTGCCTCCTCCCTCGCGGTTGTCCATGAAACATTAACATCTCCTTAGGATATGAATGTTGATTTTCCAGAACACAGTTTGGGAAATGCTATTTGAAAATATTAATGTCCTTATCCTTAATTTTATTTGTTGTCTTAATTTTATAAGCTAATTATATTTTTAATTGGTTTTTAATGTGCCAGCTTTTTTTTTAGCTCTTTAAATTATCAGTAACTTCTACTTTAATTAAAGACAGCAAGTTCACAGTCATAATAATGTAACTTTCCTCTCTTGCTTACAATAATAGTTGCAGTCAAATCATGTTTCAGCAAAAACTGAGCCCCATCTCTAAAGTCCTGAGTTTGGGCACTTATCACATCATCACTGAATGTTTTTATTCAGCCAAGACACTGAATCTGTGGGTACAAAAACCACTCTACTTTGGCTAGAGTCGCAGCTTCTTTTGAATTCAAAAGAGTCTGATGTCCAGTATATAATTCAAAAGTACTTTGAAGGTTAACCTTGCTCAGGGACTTCCCTGGTGGTGTAGTGGTTAAGAATCTGCCTGCCAACGCAGGGGACACAGGTTCGAGCCCTGGTCTGGGAAGATCCCACATGCCGCAGAGCAATTAAACCCGTGCGCCACAACTACTGAGCCTGTGCCGTAGAGCCCGCGAGCCACAGCTCCTGAGCCCGTGTGCCACAACTACTGAAGCCCACGCACCTAGAGCCCGTGCTGTGCAACAAGAGAAGCCACCACAGTGAGAAGGCCGCGCACCACGACAAAGAGCAGCCCCCGCTCTTGGCAACTAGAGAAAGCCCGCGCGCAGTAACAAAGACCCCATGCAGCCAAAAATAAGTAAAATTAAATAAAATTAAAAAAAAAAAAAAAAGATTAACCTTGCTCAGACAAGTAGGTTTCATCCTTTTTTTTCCCGACCTAGTCTAATTTTTGGAAGTACAGTAAATTTTAATTTGCTCTCATGAAGTTTTAAAAATGATCATTCATCACATTCATTATTGGTGAAATAAAGGTTTACTGAGAAAATTAATAGGGCCAATTGGCTTTTAGGAATGATTTTGAAAATGTTTATCATGGGGTTAGTTTTCAGTGGGGTAGTTGTTCTCAGTGGGGTAGGTGAGCCTTATTAGAATCACTTATGCAACTTTTCAAGATATATGTTTCTGGATGCACAAAGTCCACCCGCCTGCCCCCGCCTCCAAGACACAGTGTCTGTGTGTCTGTCTGTCTGTCTGTCTCTCTCTCACCCACGCACACACACCTTTTGACAAGATGGGGAATGATGTGAAGCATGATTATATGGACAAAAGCATCCCGAGTGATTCTCCGATCTTAACCCTAACTCATTCATCCCTAAACTTTGCTGCACGCTGCAGTCATCTGGGGATCTTTAAAAACAGTCCTGATGCCCAAGTCATACCCAGTGCCGGTTAAATCAGAACATCTTGAAGCAGAAGCCAGGCAGTTTTTAAAGCTTCTCAGATGATCCCAGTGTGCAGCTGAGCTTGGGAGCCACTATTTGGTTAGAGGGCAGGAGAAAGAGAACTGCTTCTGATAATTAGTGGGACCTTAGGTAAGTCAGTTTTAAGCCTTGGTTCCCTTCTCTGTAAAATGGGTTGTTTAATTAAATGTCATCTACGGTTCAGTGGTCCTTTCCATCATAAAACTTCTAATGCTGTGATTTTAAAATCAATTTGAAGATGAAACTTTGAAGCACTATAGAAGTATCCATCTTTGATGCTAACGGTGTTACAGGCCTTTATACAAGTGCTAAGATTCTATAGACCTATTATAAAATTCAGATTTGCCTTCCCTCAATTATTTTGAGTTTCATTTTAGACACTGAGAACAAAGGGGAGCATATAACTTAACCAGAGAACCCCTTTGTTGCCTAATATACAACAGCTGTGAATAACTTAGGAATATAGTAACTTAAAAAAGACTACCTAAGGACTTGTATCTATCTGTTCGTTAATACTTTATTTAAAATAATTTGGAAATACCTGTCATTAATAGTATACTGTGTAGTATTATGCTGTATTATTAGCACTGCTTATTTCAGGATAGCTAGACCTATCATCAGTTTTGTGGCTATAAAATTTTGCTATTAAATTTTCTAATAATTATGTAAAAGTGATTTTAAATCATTTTGGTATAGAGCACTTTTATTATTTACTTTTAGGGAAATAATGGAAAACGGATGGGTAGGTGGATAGCGAACTAAATCAACTGAAATTCAGGGGCTAACAAAAAAACCACACACACACACACACCCCCCCCACACACACAAACTACTATATGGCTTAAATTTAAGCATGTGTATAGATAGATATAACTTGTACAGGACAGAAGGTTTTGTGGGTAGAAGGACAAATGACAGGGGAAATATGTAATAATTTATATATTATAATAATCAACCAAAACATGCCTTCTAACAGCATATCTAGCATTTTGGGTCTCCTAATTTTGCTAAAAGCTGAAGAACCTAAAACAAGGGGGAAAGCACCCATGTGGTACTGTTCTGAATTCGAGGATTTCGGGGCCACTGGGCCTCTGGAAGGTCTTCCCTCCTTGCTAACCCCTTTTTAAAAATGTCTTCAGGCCTGATATGATAAAAATCAGTTATTACAATGTATTTTTTTTTCCTCCACAGTATGACCTTAGCAATATATTACCACATAAAGAACAGGTGAGCTCTTTTAAAACCTATCTTGTTATTCCAGCTAATTAATTTACAAGGTATCAAGTTTAGTGTTAGGTAATAACTATAGATGTTACTGGCATAAGCTTTTATTATTCGAGTGCTTTTATTACAATATAGAAGTGAATCATTTATTTTTATCTTAGGACCCTTAATTCTTAGGTTACTGAGCATCCCAAAGAGTATTTGTTTATATGGGTTATATTGATAATTTACTGTATTAGAAATTGAAATTGAGAATTTAAAAAATTAAATCCATTGTATGTTCAACCAGGGTTTGCCTTAGCACTATTGAAATTTTGAGCTAGATAATGCTTTGTTGTGGGGTGTCGTCCTGTGTGTTATAGGATATATAGCAGCACCCTTGGCCTCTACTCACTAGATGCCAGTAGCACCTTCTTCCCTCCACATTACGACAACCAAAACTGTCTCCAGCCATGGCCAGAAGTCCCCTGGGGGACGAAATCACCCCTGATTGGGAACCCCAGTGTTTAACATAAGTCATTTTTTTTTTAATGAAAAATAACTATTTTCCACAACAAAAAATATTGAGAGAAAAGTATCTCCTTAATAGAAGACAGCTGATTCTCATATCTATTCTGTCTTCAGTCATTTGTTTTGAAGAAACAATATGAAGAAGATCCAGCCGCTTGCAGATATATAGTTGGAAAAAGATGTATTTTTAAAGCCTTCAGATAATTTGGTATATTCTTTGATACTGTACCAAAAGTCTGCATGTGCTAGTTTCTTAAATTAGTTAAAATGGAATTCTAAATCATATCAATGAACTTGTAATAAATACTATGTTAAATTAATACCCATTGATCTGTCATGCATACTGAGTAGATCTTTTTACCTGTACCTGACTTTATAATATTATACATTGGTCATTTGGAAAGTATTGGTTCACATGTCTTTAGACAGTGTCAAAAACTCACTTTTGTTAGTATCACCACCAGTCTTACCAGAAAAGTCTTTTAAGTGTTGAGAAGTTGTCAAGTTCACAATAGAAGGGAGAAGTTTTCCAAAAATCCTGATATTTTTAGCTTGATGGCTTGAATTTTATCATTGGCAACAAATAACTTTAGAGTTATTTTCCTTGAAGTGACAGGCTCACTTTGTTCATTTTTGAAAGAATGACTGTGTCAGTTGTACATTCAAATAACGATGGTGTTCGATGAAAAAAGTGTTTCAAATAAAGATGGTGTTCTATGAAAAAAATGACTTACCGTCAAGTCACAAGTGCTTTTCCTTAACACAGCCATATTTCAGTATGTAAAAGTGCTTAATGCATACTTTCCACTTATTCAGAATATTAAAAAGAAGGACCAAGGTTTAAGAACACTATTAATTTTTACTCTTTTATCAAGGATGTTCTTAAAGCAGATTTTTAACTGCAAGTGGCAGTGAATAATTGAATGACTTCTAATTCAGTTTGGTACCACTGCCTTGATTCATGCTCAGAAACCAGCAGTTTTACCCACTTTTGCTTTTATACATCCATAGCAAATGTCACACAATGTGAAGGGCAGGTAGTGTCTTAGTATTCTTATAAAAGCAGTTTTGACCTCTTGGGCCTCCTGAAGGGGAGGGGATAGGGGAGAATCCCAGAGGCCTGCAGACCACATTTAGAGAACCGCTGTTCAAATGAGCGCAGTGTATTAGTGTGGTGAAATTTTAAATTAAAAAGCCTGGTTTCTTTTAAAATAAAAAGACAATTACATTTTTAACTCAAACTATTTAAAAGAGACAAGAAGAAATACACAATAAGAATATAAAGAACTAAAGAGAAAAAAACGGGAAAAAACCATGAATCTCATATTCACATTGATTGAAGTGAGAAGAATTTATTGCCCACCACCACTGCTTTATAAAATGTTCTTGCATATTCCAGTGTGAGGTTAGAGGAGTGAAAATATATTGGTTTACTAGCATTGCCTGTTAGGGAGGGTCAGTGCTTATAGAGGCAACTCTGGCTGGTTGTTGTAGAAAAGATTTCACGGAACTTGATGTGCTGAGTAAAAATAGGTCAGGAAACCTTTCTAAGGGTGGAATCCAGGAGAAGAATTTATAAAACTGTTTGCTTTGTTGAAGGTTAAGCTTCCTCTACCCCTCTCTCTACTCCTAGCAGATATTTTACTAAGATAGTAACTCCTGATTTAATTTTTTAAATGCACATTCTTATTTTATAGAGATGCAGATAGATCCTTGGATATTTTTGATGAGAGATTACATCCACTCACAGTAAGTGTCAGTTTTATTGAAGTGGTATTTTTCTCTTATACAGTTGTGTTTATTTCATGCTGATTTGCTTTGAAATTAATTACTAGAAGAAAATTACTTCCTCCAGCTCGAACTCAAATTCATCTTCCTTTAAGTCTTCTTCCCCACGCCATGTTGTGTCTAGTCATTTTCCCGAAGGCGTGTTGTATAAGGGGTTGATGGATATGAACCGAGTTGCACTTTGTATGAATAGTGAGCAGGTAAGTAAACATACCCAAGTAACAGAAAATGTATCTTTTTAAAGGATGATTTTCCATAGCATCAAACAATATAAATATTTGTAAATAAACCTAATATGATAAGGCCTCTAAGAAGAAAATTAGAAAACTGTTTAAATTTTAAACGAATTAAAATGACAAAGTTTTAAAATTCACTTCTTCAGGTGCTCTGTAGCCACACGTGGCTGGCGACTGCTGTACAGGACAGCACATTCTTAGAGCCTTATGGTTACAGGACACTGGAAATGTGTTTTCAAAGTTGATTACAGAAAAGTATGACATATGGTGATCAGCAAGACTTTTGAGCCTAAAAATATTGGGTTGGCCAAAAAGTTTGTTTGGTTAGTGAATATATTGTTCAATAAAATGCTTGGTGAAAATGAAAACTGTGTCGTTTATTTTTACTTAAAACCAAATGAACTTTTTGGCCAACCCAATAGTTTACATTTGGTTAGAATTCTGTGGGGAGGAACGTGGAAATACATAAATTTTCTGCGGTTGTGCCTGTATTTTTCTTTAATGAATGGTGGTGAGTACTGGATCACTGTGGTATTTTAGGATCCCATTGTTTATATTTAAAAGACTACAAGACATGTCACCCAACCAAAATTATTTTAAGGGGCACGTGGGCCCAAGTGTGAAGACTGCTATCTTAAGGGTACTTTTAAGTATTTTTCTTCCATGGATACTTAAATTGCATTTTTTCTCCTTTCAGCGAGAAAAGATTCCAGAGGAATACTTCGAGCATGATCCTGAACACAAATTCATTTACAGATTTGTTCATACTCTTTTTAGTGCCGCACAGCTAACTGCTGAATGTGCAGTAGTAACTTTGGTAAGATATTTTTTCTTTCATAAAGCATCTGTAGAAATTTCTGTCTTGTACACATGGTATGGTCCTGTTTTTCCCAAATGAAAGCAGGTTCCTGAAATGATCATTAGAACTTTATTAAGAGAAACCTATCAAAAGAAAGTAAAGTATACACATTTGAGCTTTAATAATCATTATGATTTAAAATGTTGCCATTGCTTTTCTCATCACAAAACAATTGCTATTAAAGGCAGCAGGAGAGATTTCTGGTTTCTCCTTCCACACCTGAGGGGACACATGCACGCACAGTGCACACACGCACACACAGACGACGCATGTTGTGGTGGTAGGGCGGGGCAATAACTGAATGCTCTGGTCCACAGGCAGAAACAGGCGCCGGGTAGTTTGAAGCTGAGTCCCAGACTGTACTGCCTAGGCAGTTCTGATGTGTGTCCTGATTGAGAACTACTGCCCTCAGTTCTCTGTTCCGTGGATAATGGATAATGGTGTTAACCATCCCTGCTGTCCTCTTATTGCCTGCATGTGAAGTTGCCCAGGACTAGGGTGCCAGTAGGACTTCAGAAGGCTTCACTCTAGTTAGCCTGCTAAGCTACAGCTGTGTAAGCACCTTTTTGTCATCCATTCCTAATTCCTATGGTAAGATTTTATCATTTGAATAATAAATCATATTCAAGTGAGAGGTAGCTGGGATTGTTTTACTCCTCCCTGTAGCAAACCTGTGGGGGGAAAGTCAGCTGCGTGGTCTGCGGGGAAGGGATACTTAGGCCCCTCACTGCCGGCTCCTGTCAAGGCAGAACTGAGGACAGGAGGCTTGTCCTTTTGAAAAGAGACCCCTCAGCGGGTACTGGATCAGACACAGGCCTTTTCTTGGAGCTACAGGCCACTTGGAGTGCTTAGCACATGCTTGAGAGAGGCAGGAATGGTGCTTGCATATGGAGAGCTAGGAAATGCAGGAAGGAGAGTATTTGGGTTGGAAGAGGGGCATTTCTTTGTAGACAAGTTAAGCTTGATGTACCTGCGAGACAGCAGAATGGCAGTGTCTAGTAATCATTTGAATATATGGGATTGGAGCATGAATCTGAGCTAGAGGGAGGGAATTAAGTGTAGCTGTTCAAATGCAGAGAAAGTATGTAAAATAAAAAGTGGGTAGAAGATAGATCTGTAGGGACTGTCAGCACTTAAGGGACAGACCCCCAGAGGAGTGGCTACAGTGGTAGGAAACCCAGCAGAGAACCCTAAGAGACACCAGGAGAGGTTCAAGAAGGAGAGTATGGTCCAAACGCTAAATGCTACCAAGAAGTTGCTCATGTCATAAATACCATGTCACTGAATACCTACTCTGTGTCACTTTTCTACATGTGGGGGGTGGAGGAGAGAACAAGTTGGATAAATAAAGTTCTTGCCTTTATGGAGCAAGTGTGGAAGACGTAAATTTTTTTTTTTTTTTATCGGAGTACAGTTGATTTACAGTGTTGTGTTAGTTTCAGGTGTATAGCAAAGTCTAAGTGTTTTTTTTTAATGAGTGTTTTTTAAAAGATGACTATTTCAAGTAGTGGTAAAAACCATGAAGAGAAAGCAAGGTAAAGGGATAAAGTGATTAGAGGGGCTTACTAGAAAGCTCAGGAAGAGCCTCTTTAAAGAGGTAATGTTTGAACCCAGGACCTGGCTGAACTGAGGAAGATCAGGTACGCTGGCATTACGGGCAGAGGGGACAAGTGCAAGGCTCTGAGACAGGAACTTGTTCTGTGTGTTCAAGGAAAAGCAAGGTGGCCATTGTGATCCGAGCGGGGAATGAGGGAAAGAGCATAGGTGATGAGGTCACGGAAGGACAAGGCCGTACCGCACAGGGCCTCGTAACTTGCAGGCCACGGGAAGAAGGTATTTGTTTGATGGGAAACCTCTGGCAGATCTGGAGCAGGCGCATAAAGTAGTCTTAATTTAAGAGGCTCTCCTGGCTGCTTTGGGGAGAACAGACTGTAGTCTGTTGGGAGGCAGAGAAGTTAGGCAGTGGCAGCGATACAAGTCAGAAGTGACAGACAGAAAAGCGGTCAGGGTACCAGTGAAGGTAGAGATAACAAGAAGTTCTGACAGATTGGAGCAGGATACACTCAAGTGCAGGTGTTTGGTCTCAGCGACTGGGCGTGTGGCAGTGCTCTTTCATTTATGAGGGAAGGCCTGGGGAGTGGAGCTCTGGGACGAAGAGCTCTGGGTGGTTTGTGTGAAGGCACCGGTGACCACGGCAAGAGTAGTCTCTGTAGAGTGGTAGCAGCAGGAGGCTGACTGAAGTGGGTTAAGGAGAGGATGGGAGATGAGGAGCTGGCCTCAGCCCTGAGGACGCCGTCGAGGGGCAGTGGGGGACAGGCTGGGGACATGGAAGCATTCACACTGGAGGAAGCCTCTGACAGAGAGGGAGAAGTTGTTCCAAAAGAGACTAGCTGTGGGCACAGTGCTCTGCAGAAGTGAGGTGGGATCAACTTCACTCACAGGAGAGTGAGCTTCAGTGAAAAGAAAGAGATCTCGCTTCCTCCGAGACAGGAGGGCAAGCGGGGTAAATGAATAGCGGCACGTGTACCAAGTTTGCCAGTACAAAGGTGAGAGGAAGTTGAGAGATTGCCAGTGTCGTTTCAGTGCCTCTGATTAGTCCCATAAAGTAGAGAGTTGAACCTTGCGGGGAGAGTCGTTCTTAGGGTACTAGAGAGTGCTGAGTTCTTTGGGGAATGGGAGCCGAATTTCACTAAGAACATATAATCTCAATACCCGTGTTTGAAAACACAGTAGAGTTTGGAGGGCATGGGCGAATCTGAGCTGTCAATCTGATAACCCTTCAGAGAGTAAACAGACTCTTTAAAACTGGACATTTTTCTTTTTGTCAAATGGCATATACACTCTTCTACAGAGGTAACAACAAATCACAGCTTACCTCTCAAATCTTTGCTCAGCTGTTAACTCCATCCAGTTCTTTGTAGGGTAGACATTTGATACATGTAAAAGAAACCATGAAATCATCTCACAAACCGGCAGGTTTAGAGGAGCCCCAGGGATACAGACACAGGCAGGTCTTCCCACCTTAAAACCAAAAGAATTGACTAAGCTGCAGATTATGTAAGACAGAAACGAATAATGAAATGATAATGGAGATGTGAAAAATTGGGGATATGAAAAGGACTACCCTTTGTATGCATGTGTGTTCCTGAAAAAGGCACCAAAATATGGGAATACTTGACGGCTGCAAAGCCCCTCTGTACTGCCTGTCCCGCTGTGCCACGCAGCAGCCACTGGGAGGCTCTCTTGACCACCAGTTTTTATCTTCAAGTTCATGCCGCAAAAGGACTGGTGACTCTGAAGAGAAGGTAAAGATGTGCTCAGTCTTACCAGAATTTTACACACTCAAGCGTTATGTAAAATCGCCACGCAACCACCACCAGTCTTGTAGTTAACATTGCACGTGATAGGCACTCAAGCATTTACTGAACAGTTGAAGTCGACACTGGGCTGTATGTGCTGCCCTTGACAAGTGGGAAGGTAATAATACAATGCGTGTCTTTAGAATGCCCTTTGCTGAGATGTCCTTTCATTCCTGTGACCAAAATTGGGTTGGAAATTCACACGGGCAGAGTAGAAATATCAGACTAACAGAAATATCTGACTTACAACTGTGACCTGGCCTCTGGCCTTGGCTTGGCTGAGCAAAGTCTTTGTAGAACCTAGGAATAAAAGGGGTGTCAAAAAGAGATGAAATCTGTCATTCCTAACAATTCTTATCACAGCACTTAAACTGAACTAAAATCAAAGATCAGTGCTCTACTTTTGCAGGTTTACTTAGAAAGGCTTTTAACTTATGCTGAGATCGACATTTGCCCCACTAACTGGAAAAGAATTGTTTTGGGAGCCATTCTTCTTGCCTCCAAGGTTTGGGACGATCAGGCTGTATGGAATGTGGACTACTGCCAGATCCTCAAGGACGTTACAGTTGAGGACATGTGAGTTTGTAAGGTTACCGTGAACTTTCTAACCATTTTCCAATACCTCATTTGCTCTCATAAAGTTTACATTTTTAAGAAATGTTACATTTTAAGAAAGGTTACCTTGTGCAGAGAGCTGAAATAGACATCAAATTACAGACTTCTTTCTATCTAGCTGTAGTATAACAATTTGTATTTCCCCTCATTAATTGGTAGGTCTTGATGTGTTATTGTTGTAATATTCTGCTTGATAAATTGAAATTATTTTTCTGGTGGTTTTTGCCAAACATTTTACAAGCTCACTACCAGAACAACACGGTACAGTCAGTAACTTGACAGCTTTCTTAAAGCTGTCTACCAGGTCCAGTCCATTTTTAAGGGGCACATGCCTGGTCTTTGAAGCAAGTGGCCACTGTTAAGGTCTTAGGGCCTCTAGACTACTGACAGGTTATAATTTCAACCTGAGTCACACATTGTGTATTTGCTTTTGCTGGTCTTTTTCTCCTTTTTATCTGAGGTTCTGTTGTTACAGAAACTATGATGTACAGGTAGCCACATATAAAGGTTTCAGATCCCTGTGTTCCTGTCTCCTCCCCTAAAGTCTGCTGAGTTAGGAAACACCTACCTCTCAGGTAGTCCGGGAAGCATCCCTGGGGCCTCACCCAGGGCACTCAGCAAACACAGCGGCACTTTGTGGGGCCTTGAGTTAACTAGGCAGGTTCTCCTCACAGATGGCACGCTCACATTGGCATGAAACGCCAGGCTTCCAGTCTGGCTCTGGTGAAGGGCCCCAAGGGTGGGAAGCAGGATGAGCCAGAGAGGTAATTCCAGCAGACTCTCGAAGTGCCCGCTTGACAGTGAACCTGTCTTTGTGGGTGGCATTCAGGAAAATGGGAAAGGACACCTCTTGATTATATTGGACAGCAGAGGCCGATCAAGATGGCAGGCAGGGGCAAGAGTTTGTTTTTGTTACCTTTGCCCCTTACTCTAGATAATTCACAACTACCAAAGTGCATATTTACAGCTGAAGCGAGGAAAGTTGTGACTAAGAGAAGGGACCCAGTGACTGTCAGTAGCTGTCAAAGTGGCTTTTGGTGAAAATGCCCACTTTGGTGATCATGTAAACCAGGTGGTCATGGTGATATTGCTGGTAGCAATCTTAGCAAACAGTGTAACAGCAGATAATGAATTTGAAATGAATAGAAGTACTTTTGGAAGTTGCAGAAACTAAAGTGACGTTGACCAACACTATCATCAGTCTTTAAACTGGTCCCTTGAAGGAAGGAAAATCTGTAATCGTGAACACCATCCCTGCCATGATGGCAGCTGAAATTTTCTCAGAATCTGCAACTGAGCTGACTGGGGCTCTGGTTCCAGGTACAACATCCGAGAACATGCAGGGAAACGTGTGGGTGTTCATAGACATTGAGCCCAGGAGCATTGGCGGCACTGTCCAGCTATGAAGAAACTAATTCTAAACAACGCTTTTCTGTGTAGAACGGAGAATCACCAGGAGTTATGTTTATAATAGGCTGCTTTTGTTTATGATCTTTGGGAGTTGGAAAGCATTACAACAAAGTGTTTAATACACATTTGTTTCATCCCTCTGCTGTTGACTACTATTTGTAATGGTCTCATTTTGAGTCTGAATTGAAAAATTGCTGTCTATCAGCTTTTCCTTAAAACTTTCTAACATCTCTGTGTCTTGTTAAATATATATTTCCCTTCAAAAGAGTAAGTTAAACTGAGCAGCTGCTGTTCAGACAGTTTGCTGCGCCTGTAAGTGGTAGGCTCTTCAGCCACCTAGCCATTTAAAAACAGCAAAAAACACAGAAGATGCATATTCTGTAGGCATAATGCTTTTCTTCAGTGATTAAAGCTCTATTAATAGACATGTTAATCCTATGAAGTACTGTATTTCCACACAATTAAAATGTATTAGTGGAGAAAATATAAAAGGGATAGTGAAGTGCATTTATTCCTGTAGTAAATTAAGTCCTGATTAGCTGATTATCAAAACATTATCTGATTTACATTTCTATAGACTTCTGGCCGTATGAACAGGAAATGAATTTTGGAAGTAGGTTCAGTTAGGTTTAAAGTTCAACAAATGAGAAACCTCATTTCTGCTCATACTCTGCTCTCCATACAGGAGAACATGGAGCATTTGTTGATTTATCCAATGGATAAAATATTAACACTTTAAAACCAAGAAACCAAATGTATTGTAAAATAAGCCACTTGCATGTTTGTTTGGGTATTTATCATTTTTATATAATCAACTCTCTAAAGTGATTGCTGTGAAAAGTGGTAAGATTTACTCTAACTTTATATTTATTAAACATTTGGCAAGCAAATGGCTGGATGTGGTTATATAGCAGAAGCCTGCTCCCAGCACTCTACTTTCCCACTTCATTGAATTCGCCCTCTGTGGGCGTGTGCAGTCTGTCCTGGCAAGGGGCGGTAGGTCTGAACATTCTGGGCTGCTCTCCTAACACCGGGGGGAAACAACTGCTCTATCAGAGGTCGTATCGTAAAGTGGGTTTAGTCTAGCTGAGACATAATCTTACTGCCTTCCTAAGCTTAAAAAGTGCATCCTGTCCTGTCATCGTGACGACAACTCACCCTAGTAAGGTTTTAAGGTGAACAGAAACTTGCATTATGCCCTTTGACACAGCCCCATGCACGGGGTGGGGGTGGGGGGATTCCCTTTCCCATCGAATGTAGCTTATTTATTTATTTACTTGAGATGAATCCTTGTTGCCTCAAGAGTTTTCCCCCCTCAGAGATAATAGCAGTGGCTCTCGATGGATCCATTTTGTTGCCGTGGTGATGTGCCCACTCCTTTTGTTGGCTCGTCTCTACTTCAGTAAGCCCCTTCCTGTCATCAGCCCGGTGAAAATGTCTGCAAGTTCTTCAGAGCTAATAAACAGCATACATCATTTCTTTCATCTGATCACTATAGCGGGGCCTTGTGAGTGAGTGTGGAGCATGAATCGTACAGCTGCACTAATGGAACTCTGAAGAATGAGCCCCTGAGTCAGCAGCATGAGTGCATAAGAGGGCCATAACCTCTTCCCCCTTGTGCCAGACTCAAAGTGCTGGGACGCAGAAAGGACCACAAATAGCTGTACCTTGTTTGAACATTAGGGTATTAATCCAGCTGGGTAGCCATTATTTGTTTCAAAACAGTATTTAGAGCCATCCTAGTAGCTCAGAATGGTATTTTTGAAGATAGCCCAGTTGACTAAAATTGTCCTGTGTTGGTTTTGTCTTCTCCTCCTCCCCCAGGAATGAGATGGAAAGGCACTTCCTGGAGCTACTTCAGTTTAATATTAATGTTCCTTTCAGTGTGTATGCCAAATACTACTTTGACCTTCGCTCCTTAGCAGATGACAACAACCTGAATGTTCTATTCACTCCTCTTAGCAAAGAAAGAGCACAGAACTTAGAGGTAAGGCTGTGAAATCACTAACTGGGGTTTTCTGTCAGCCACCGAAGCCACATCTGTAGCTAAATTATATTAAGCAGTGATTAGGAAAATGGAAAGCTGTTAACAGCTTGAAGAGCTTATTGACCCGTTGGCATCATATTTCCTGTGTCTTTTATGGTTTATACAGGGATCCCACATTATAAAAAAAAAAATTGTCTCTTCTGTAACCATAATTCAGAATACCTTAAATCATATTTAATCTGTTCTTAATGGTTTTCCATTTGAACCTCTACACTTACATATAACCATACATGAATAATTTCTTAAAATTGTATCCCTAATCATATGTACCTACATAATCTACTTACCACTCTTAACTGTCTTTTTTTTTTTTTTTTATAATTGATGTTTTGGACTATTTCTACTGTCTTGATATTTTTAATAAATAAAGAAATGTATTTATTTATTTATGGCTGCATTGGGTCTTCGCTGCTGCACGCGGGCTTTCTCTAGCTGCGGCGGGCGGGGGCTGCTCTTCATTGCGGTGCGCAGGCTTCTCATTGCAGTGGCTGCCCTTGTTGCAGAGCACGGACTCTAGAGCGCAGGGTCAGTAGTTGTGGCGCACGGGCTTAGTTGCTCCTCGGCACGTGGGATCTTCCCGGACCAGGGCTCAAACCCGTGTCCCCTGCATTGGCAGGCGGATTCTTAACCACTGCACCACCAGGGAATTCCCTCTTAACTGTTTTTTACTCAGCTTGCAGTTCGTGTGTGTGTGTGTGTGTGTGTGTGTGTGTGTGTGTGTGTATGTGTATCACAGTTCAGCCCCATGAGTTTATTAGACAAAGCATCCGTGGCTAACCTGAGAGACCTATACTTGGAAGGTATAATGTGGATTCAGATACTGGCTGTAGAAAGTACATGAGTTTTTAATATAAATGGTAACGTACATGGAACAAAGTAATACTTATGGCTTATGATTTTTGGTGGGTATACAGCAAAATTCACAACTGAAATGAACACATTTAAAATTGATACTTTCTGTGGTACCTTGGTGGTACTTTAGAATAAGATGTTTTTCTACCATAATTTATGTGCAAGTGAAATAGCACCTTTCAGCGCTTGTCATTAGACCTCTCCTACCTTCAGCACATACCTACCTGATTAAAATTTCCTTAGAGTATGTAATAACTAATGAAAACTGAATAGAAGTTGAATAGCTGAGTAAACACTGATTTTGCCCAAGTGTATGTCCATTACGTTTAAGGATCACGTGTGTAGGTAACAGATGATATTGCTATTAGGAGCCTATCATTAGGAACCCAATTTTTAAGTAACTCTAAGTTATTAGGGCAAGTTACCCCTTGCCCCAGCAATCTAATCATAGCCCTTAAAGGTTATTACCTTAGGGAATTGTCAGTTAGTGTAGATATCAGCTATCCAAAGTAGCAGTAACTATGAACTATCTAAACGAATGTAGATGTGTGGCTTATCAATGATGCTTTTTTTTGTTTTTTTAAGGTCCGAACATTTTTTTTTTCCCTCTAATTATACCTATGTTCTACCTGATTGACTTTCCTAGGCCATTTCCAGATTGTGTGACGACAAATACAAAGACGTGTGTAGAGCTGCTATGAGAAGGTCTTTCAGCGCTGATCATTTCATTGGTATTCGGCGCTCCAATGCCATCCTCTCTTAAGGGAGAAGTGAGGGGTTGTAACATCATAAACCCCTCGAAACAAGGACTGGAGAAATATCACCTCTCCTGCTCAGAAACCAGCAAAGTTAGTATTTTCACCTTAAAGAAAGACATTGAATTCAAGAGACTCGTGGACAAGCGAAGATTATGCTCATAGGAAAGAACGGGACCTCGTCAATGTAACACGCTCTTGTGTCCTTTTTATTGTAAACAGAGTTACAAAAACCACTCCAAAGCTAAAAGCTCCCAATCCACGCACAGATATCTGCTCCCAATCCACGCACAGATATCTGATAGCTGTGAACTATGTGAGGTTTTTTAATTAATAGTTTAAATTTTTAGACTTTAAAGACACTAACTATATAACTTCTATGTTTTTCTTACCTCACTGTCCCATACTGCTGCATATTCCTTTAGAATCAGTGCAGTATTACCATCAAAATTGGGACTCCAAAAAAAAAAAAGAAAAAAACAAAAAAAAAAAAAAAAGAAAAAAACAAAAAAACAAAAAAACATGGGACTCCTAACAACTCATAAAGCCAAACTTCGGAACAGACTGTCGTAGCATCGTTAGGTTTTGCAGGGTTCTTCCTCCCTACTATATCATTGAAGCTGCTAGTCATTATTGGCAATCAATTTAAACCAAAAAGCTGCTGAATAACACATGTCATCCAAATTCTTTGCAGGCAGTACTTATTAGCATATTAGCATGTTTGCGATCATAAACAGAGAAAGTAGGTTATTTCCTTCTATTGGGTCCGTGCTGCATTTCTTGTTAACTATAATGGTGCTTCTGATTTTGTGATGATTTTCCTCTGTGTTATATACTTGTATTAAAGGATATTTTCATAATTCCAGCCAACATGGTGGTCCAGTAATTAACAAGCCGGTGATGAAATAGAAGGTGTCCCAAAAGTCTTACAACAATTTTAAGCTTTAATATAGTGTGCTTGGATACTCCAGAACACTGTCGCAGAAGTATAAATGCTAGACTGGCAAAACATCACTTGAAACTTTAATCGAATTTCTTCTAAACTCATTTACTTTTGTACATTTTAAACATTAAGCTTTTATTTTTTATTTTTTTAAATTAATTAATTTATTTAATGGCGTGTTGGGTCGTTTCTGTGTGAGGGCTTTCTCTAGTTGTGGCAAGCGGGGGCCACTCTTCATCGCGGTGCGCAGGCCTCTCACTGTCGCAGGCTCTCTTGTTGGGGACACAGGTTCGAGCCCTGGCTTGGGAAGGCCCGTGAGCCACAATTACTGAGCCTGCGCATCTGGAGCCTGTGCTCCGCAACAAGAGAGGCCCCGATAATGAGAGGCCCGCGCACCGCGATGAAGAGGGGCCCCCACTTGCCACAACTAGAGAAAGCCCTCGCACAGAAACGAAGACCCAACACAGCCATAAATAAATAAATACATAAATTTTAAAAAATAAAAAATAAAACAATAAACGCTTAACGTTTAAAATTTACAAAACTAAATGAGTTTAGAAGAAATTCGATTAAACTTTCAAATGATGTTTTGTAACTTTGTGGCATTTATACTTCCACAAGTATCAAAGCTTAAAATTGCACTACGACTTGAGGGGATACCTCCCCTCCTCTTTTTAAAATAGTCCTTTGCAAGGCTGGGCTGCTTACCTGCTTGATCACCTAAGTTTTTTTTTTCTAGATTTGGTAAAGGAATTATGAACAACAGTGTTAATTCACATGTAATAAATTGAAAGGAACTGGACCCTAATAGTAGGGACAGGAGAGTAAGTGATACGAAACAGCTTTTCTATCCTGTGTGTTAACCTGGCTGTAGGTGTCTCACTTCAAGTTCTATTTAAGAGGAAACATATAAACCTTAGGAACCCTTACCTCAGGCTTTAAAAGGCAGGGAGGTCCAGTAATCAGTCTTTTTGGAGATTGGTAACGATGTCACCTAAACTTGAAATATTAAAAAAAAAAAAAAAAAAAGTGTTCTCAACTATGTGAAATCTTTCTCCTCCTACCTTCTCAAATGTAATCCTAGGAATTTTGCCTGTAAACAAAGCATTTCTGGGCCAGAAGTACTTTCTCTCTTTATAGCAAGGCTTCACATTATACTGAGTGCTGCAGGTTCCATCATTTTTAAGGGACAGAGACATAAATGATAAATTATGGTATATAAAATACTACAATCTACCACCTCAAAAAATATTGTTTATGGAGTTTGGAGCTTGGAAATTCAAGTACTGATTGCAGTTTTATTTTGAAAAGAATGCTACAACTTATGTGGTTTTTCTTCCTCATGTTTATATTAAAAGAAAAGCTAATAAACTCTATTTTAATTAAAATATATGGCTACTGTGTTTGTAACACTTCTCACTATTCACATAACATTACAACTCTGCCTAACTCAAATGTTTTCAGTCAGCTCTGATAGTCGGGCCTTAAAGCATTTTCAAACTAACCATTCATAAGTTGTTTTGACCCCTGCCTTTAGTTAAGATGTAGACATTTATTTCTTCAGCTTACGCTCTTTTCAACCTGAAGATAATCTAGTACACTTAAAATCACTGGCTACAGTGCTCAGTGGCATAATGCATTAGATGGCATTTTTGAATTGTTTGTTACGGTGCCAAGATGGCAATGCACATTGAAAGATAAAAGTAGGTAAATACACAGAGAAAGGAATTACAGGAATACTGTAGAATCAGAACTTGTTGTTTGAGGGTTTCAAGCAATTGAACAGGAAAGAAAATGGAAGAACAGGAAGCAGTAGAATTGTGGTTGCTGTTAAGAGGGTGACTTTTAAACAAGCCACGTAATTTGACTTTAACATGCTATTTCACTTAACATTCAGTTGGAAATATACCAGATCTCTAAAGTTTCTTTTAGACCCTAGCCACTGCACTTGAGCAATATTCCATCAGTCCTGATAGTATTGCCGTAGTATTTCATCCACCTTAGTTACCTTCCTGAGGTCACATCTTTAACTTTGTTCTTGTTAAGTTGCTGATGAGGAGAAATGATCTGATTTAGTACAGAAGGGAAAAAAAATCTATCACAAGTCACTGTTTATATCAATAGTTTGCACCGCGTAGTAATATGCCAGTTACTAAGCAGAAATGCTGACATATCTCGAGTGGTCGAAGGTTTAAAAAAAAAAAATTGGGGGTAGGAACATTGGGCATGACTGTAGCTTCAAGAACAAGTTGGTAGAATAAGGGGAATCGCTAAAAATTGCTTTTCCCCTTCAGCTTTAATTCTAGAGGCAATACAGCCATTTTAATAAATGGGAAATTGAGGCAACTTAAGGTAAAAATTTAAACATCACAAAGTAGGTTCTCCAACAAATATGGGGCATGGAAACTAGTTATTAAGAGGGTGGCAACTATGGCATTTTTTTCCAGATTTTTATACCGAGGAAGGGTTTGTTCCCTAAAGTAGTAAGACTATAAAAGAATATCTGACTACCTGAACTCAAATTTTACTTTTTCGCTTTTTAAAAAAAATTATTTTTCTCTATTGGAATACTGACATCTGTGCAATTTTAACTCTGGTATACCGTGAACTGAACTTTATTCTTTACAAGGAAAAGACAAAAGTTTGAAATGTATGTTTGAACCAAATTAAATTGCCATTTTTGTATGTTAAATTCATGTGGTTGACCCTAAGACAACTTCTTAGGGCCCAGTGTTTCTGGTTAAGAGAAATTTTTTCCACCCTGTATCAGATTCCATCATGACCCTATTCTTTCACATTTACTCCTAATGTACCCTGTATGCCCATTATTGAAATTCAACAGCACTAAATCCTAGTTTTACAACAGGTCAAATTTCATTTCTTAGTTTTCCCATTCTATAAAATATACCATTCCTTGATTTTTGAAAAATGCTGAAGCCAGTATTTACTGGAAAACAATTCACTCTGTATTCAGGTTATGCAATGTTTTTGGAAATGTTTACCTATAGCGTGTAGGTTAGCTAAAATCTTTCATCACCCAAGACTTCTCTCTAACCACATGTAAAATGACTACGACTGTTCCCTCACCCAGAAGCCGCATTCTTGAGTATAGAGCTATTTGGTAAAGCACTTGACAGCTGGTAGGGGCTCTCCCAGGGGTAAGTGCTAATTTCTATGCAGAATCTGTAGATTACACCCAGCATCTATCAAGTTAAGGATTAGATCACCTAAAATCTTAACTGTTAGCCACTCACCAGCCTGGCCAGCCTGACACCGTGCCAGCAAGAAGACAAAAGATCTAGGAGCCCTTCAGAGACACCTGGTCCCTTGTACACAGGTGCAATCTGTTTGGCTTCTGAGGCAATTTCCACTAGTCCATTTTAAATGGGTTTGGCAGATGAGATAACATGTACTTCATGTGAAAGAAATGTTATGAATACCAGTTTATGGTTTAGGATCTCTAACATGCAGAAAGAACCAGGAAAGTGAAGTAGTATAGAAATTAAGAGAAATCCAGAGTCAAATGAAAAGAGGTTAATGCTCTTTAAAAAAAAAAAAAAAGGAACAGGTTAGGTGATTACTTAACTGCTGTGAGGGCAGCTAAATAATTTGAATGTGATTAGAGAAAGTCAGTGACAGCCTCATGACCTAAGGTCCTCAAGAATATGTCGATCTCTACTTCAAGACCTCAAATTACTCTGCTAGCTTTTTCTTACAACATCTATTCCTTCATCTTACCGTTCTCAATTCTACTGACCTTTAACTTCTAGCTCCCCAGATGGTGGCCCTTTATCTCCTCACTGTGGGAACCGACTCTTCCAAACGCAGGGCATCAGTGTTTTGTCCACCTCCCACTGCCCTCTCTCAACAAGGTCATCTCAGCTTCACCCTTTGACTCTCTGCTCGTGTCCAATGTGGCAGTGCTTGATGTTGGTTACTACTATGAGCCATTTCTAAAACACTATCACCAGGTTCCAGGAAATACAGGATTTATATGGCTCACGGGCTAACTGGCCCCTTGTAATCCCCTTTAATCAACTACTTGAGCCCTCCTGTGTTCCCACAAAGTAGTTGTTCCCAATTTGCTGCACTCACTCCCCTGATCTGCCCACAACCCTAGATGTATCTCCTCAGGCTAGGCAGCAACCCCACCTTCCAAACTCCAAAACTCATTTCATCTGGCATTAGGAATAGATGCCTCACTTCTTAAGGTAACCCCTCTCATCTAAGGGAGAGGATTCCATCCCAACTCTTCAAATCAAATTTCTATATCCAACACCCCCACCACCAGGATGGTGGTGAGGATGGGGCAATTTGACCTTCCTCAGCCCTTGACATGTCCTAGTGTTTCTCAAGATGTGGTCTCCAGACCACCTGCCTCTCATGGGCTGAAAGTCCCTGTAAGAAATGAAGCTTCTCTAAATGCAATGTGGAATCCTAGAACAGATAAAGAACATCAGTGGAAAATCTGGTGAAATCCAAATGAAGTCTGGAGTTAACAGTAGTGCGTTAATGTTGACTTCTTAGTTTAACAAATGTGCTATGATAATATGTTAATATTAGGGCAAAATGGATACATCTTTGCAACTTTTCTGTAAACCTAAAATAATTCTAAAAGTTTACTAAAACAGAACAAAAAGACCTAATTCTTGGATCCCAAATTAATCTCAATTCCTGGAGCTGAAGCCTGGGAATCTACATTTCTAATAGGAACCCCAAATGATTCTTATGCAGACACAAATTTGAAAACTAGTCTTTCAATTCCCTTTCCATTC
Source organism: Balaenoptera ricei (assembly GCF_028023285.1). Lineage (NCBI taxonomy): Eukaryota > Metazoa > Chordata > Mammalia > Artiodactyla > Balaenopteridae > Balaenoptera > Balaenoptera ricei. The sequence continues at coordinate 93,177,832 of NC_082645.1, forward strand.
CATGCCTGAATGGCTGCTTCCTCCTTGTTTTACTTACCTTAACCTGATTGACTCTTTTAGATCCTCTCAACCCTAAAATATAAGTACTATCATTATCCCCCTTTCACAGATGAGAAAGTACTAAGATGCAGTACACAAGTGAAGTACTAAGAGCTTAAGTAATTTGTTCAGGATCAACAGCCCATGAATGATGGAGCTGGGAGTTGAATCCCTAATCAGTCTAGCTCCCAAATCTATGCACAGAACCATTCTACTTCCTCTCATTCTGTTGCACGTAAGAGCTCTGTAACTTAAATCACTAAAAGAAGCATTATTACCTATTTCTCCAACTTCCTAAGTCCAACACTGCCCCCCTTTTCCACTGGGGGGAATGAACAATGAGAAAGCACTGGGAAGATGTGCCAACTAGAGACCTGTACGGGTAAGGCACAGTGGCTCTTGCACCAGGATCCAGCTCAACTGCTGTATTTTCTGTTCTCCCAAATGCCCTAACATGTACCAATCTAATAATGCTCATAGTACTCACTTTGATGCTAAATTAATTATCTCAGGTTTACTAAGCATCTGTCCAGATTGTCAGGGAAGTGCCAACTCTAAATCAATTTACAGTTGGCCCTCCGTATCCACAGGTTCTGCATCAGTGGATTCAACCAACCATGGACTGAAAATATTTAGGGAAAAAAATTTCAGAAAGTTACAGAAAGCAAAACTTGAATTTGCTGCACACCACCAACCATTTGCATTATATTTACAACTACTTACTTAGGATTTGTACTTGGTGTTATAAGTAATCTAGACATGACTTAAAGTATAAAGGAGGGTGCGGGGGAAGATGGGAGGATTGTGCGTAGGTTATATGTAAATACTGCACCGTTTTATATAAGGGACTTGAGCATCCATGGATTTTGGTATGGGGTGGCACGGGGGGGAGGGAGACAACTGGAACCAATTACCCACAAATACAGAGGGAGAACCATATATCCTCTTATCTTATCTGGGTTCCCTGACTTGTATTTAGACCTTAATACAAAGTTGTGGATCTAACTGCTGAATGATGAAGTTTTGGGAGTTTCTGACTGCAAACCAGACACACACAACAACAGCAGCACTTCTAGCCAAATTGCTTCAGTACAGAGTATAGATGGAGGGTTGATAAAATAGAACACAATCTCAGGTAATGTCTCTGTTCTTATGTGTATTTTCCTTCATTTCTTCAAGTGAATCATGAAACAATCACAGGATCAGCAGGAGAAACCTATGAAGTATATTCAGGTAAAACATGTTTTCATTAGTTCTCCTTCTGGTGATTGGAATTTCTTTGACTTTATTATCAATAAAAACGTTGCCACTTATATTCAAAGTACATCCGAGAAATCTGATCATGAAGTTAGAATGCACATACCTCCTTCAGATACTCTTAGAAAACAGTGTCTCTCCATGAAAGCATGAGAAAAATACTTGTACAGCATCTTATTTGCTTTACCATTGCTTTAATGCACTTTAAAATTTATCTACATTAATTGGGAACAAAGAAACAAAAATAGACATTTCTTTGTTTTTCATAAATAACTACTCTCCATATTTGATAAAAATCTCAAAGCATTATTTTAACTTCCCACAAATATAATACATACAATTTTTTTTTTTTCTGAAATAATAAGGTCAGCAAATTAAGTATCTTGACACTAATATAACCACATACAACTGCTATTCTACTGACTTCCAGGAACAAAACAAAAACAGAAAACTTCTTATCAAGGTGCTCTGGGTTTCCTTTTGCTAGTGTTAGGGATCTGGAATTATAATCATCTGCCAGTAATAATTTTATAGATTCTAGTTGATTGTCTACAAATAAAATATCGCTGGCTCTGCTTTGTGAGTTCTGGGTTTGACATGACACTGACAATACCGCATGGGACAGGCACTATACACACGTGGAAATCAGAAAAAGTACTGAATGCCCTGGACTCGCACTACTGACTCAGGATGTGCCTCACTTGGCTCAGTAATAAATTCACCTGCACCAAACCCGTATCAAAAGTCACTAAATCTCTCATATATATAATATATATTATTTATATACACACCCACAACACATACACACTATACATACAGTTTGTAACAACATGAAGTAATATTGTCTTCAAATGATGTACCACAGACTGAAATAAATCCTGTAATTGTCATCAAGCTGCTAGAAGCTTTTGAGAGTTCTGAGCCAGGTTACTTAGTTACTTTCATCCTGCCTACCCTTCATTCACCCTGCTTTAATGTCTTGGTAGCTTTTTCTTTCAAAACCACCCTCCTCAACCCAGGCGTATTTCTTTCCCAGGATCACTTGATCGGACTTTGGAGGCAAGAAAGGGCATGCAGGGGGAGCAGGAAATCCTCAGCCACTGTACCTCACACCTGCCTAGATTTGTGATGTTCTCTGTCCTGTTGGCCACATTCGGTGTTAGAAAGCAGTTATTCAAAGCTTTGTCCCTCCTACCCCCCTTGGTCTTTCTGTAGAGCACAAAAGTGAAAGAAGCCTCTTTAGCAGGGGTAGCAGTTCATTAAAATATACAACTACATTTCCTAGCTCTGGGGTTCCCATTCTGTACTTGAGACTGCAGGTCACGGATGCTGTTATTAAGGTGCGGTGTGGGATCCATGAGGTTTTCTCCTGGCAGCCGGTGTCAGGATTAGTGCAGCCCTAGCCCAGGAGGAAACGGCCTAATGAATACCAACTTGGAAACAGTGGTGTCAGCACGTTATTTAAGCTTGTACATTGCTCACAATTACACACAACACACACACAGGCTTATCACTGGAAATGACTACGAGAAAACAAGACAAAGGTTTGCAAGGATAAACCAATAAGGCACCAAGAATACTTATTTTCAGCCAATTTAGACAACTTCAAAGTGTGAGGTTAATAATAGAAATTAAAATGACTTCCTAAGTCTTATCAACTGATTTACTGAGAGGTCACATATTAGTTCCTTCTAAATCTTTACCCCCTAATCTGTGATGGGAGACGATGCTTACAATTGAACCATGAAAGGGACAGCCCAAAAGCTGTACATGTGAAACTAAACTGGGCCTTAAATCCTCACTAAAATCACAGAGCTGGCTGTGAAGAAGCTGCTAAACCACCCCACAACCTTCCATTTTATAATTGTTTTCATGAGTGTGGATTGTTTGCCTAATAAAAATAAAAATCAGAAGAAAACAGCATATGAGATGGAAATAGGGGGCGACCATAAATAGATGGGCTTCTCTGCCCTGGGTAGCGGGAGGGGTGGCTGAGGTAAGACTTGAGGGAAGCAGGGGGGCTTCATCTTTGAGGGAAGGGAGGGGGAGAGCAGCGGTGAGAACAGAGGCTGAAAACAGAGGCAGCTCTGAGAGTTGGCCTGGACCTAGACCTCCAAATGCATTACCTGTATTGCCTCTCCTTGGCTTAGTATCCTTTGTCTTAACTGTCTTTTTTTTTTTTTTTAAAGTAAATTGGTTGTTCTTTTTAGGTTTGGTATGTTGCCAAAATGAAAAATAGTTGTTTTAACAGGAAGAATTAAATCACTTCAACCACATCATCCCACGACTTTTAGATACATTCTGCATCATCTTTACACTCCTCCACAAAAAAAAAAAAAAAAAAAAGGAAGAGGAAAAACCCAAATTAGGCACAATGACCTAAGGCAGCAGAATAATCTATGTACTTTCTGGGAAGACATGTTAACTGAGGGAAGAGGTCAAGGTGATCAGAAAAGTTCCTCATTTGAAAAACAAGAGAGGAACTGGCCCTCAGGCAGGGGCTCTATTTCAAGGTTCTAAGAAGCTTCTGAACAAGTAGAGGAATTAGATGTGCAAAAAGTTCTGTAGCTCTGTGTACAAGGTTTTGTCGAATATACTGAAATTTTGATTCAGAGGATGAGTGTGTAAGAGCAGTGCATTTTTATAAACGTGAATAGCTTCTGAAAGTCCATGAAAACTATAACACGAGGCTTCTTTCCACCAGCAAAGTGCTTAAATACACTATGGAAACTATACACTTGTTTACTTAATATCCATAATGTAAAAACTGACCTGGGCTTAAATCTGACTTTTCCAACTTTGGTATAAATGAAGCGCAAATCCCTACACTTGCTGTTTTTCTAGGGAGACATCCTCAAATTTTAATTGTTTTTGCCATTTTAGCTTCTTAAATTTAGTCCCCACTCAGTCCTGGTCACTGGTATTCTGCTGGCCAATGCACTGTCACCCCCTTCCCCAGTAATGGCCTCACACTCTTCTTGAATGAATGGTTAAATAGATTAGGAAAGCAAACAGAATTTTTAACAGTAAAGTATGTATGCGTGGTGTGTGTACGTGTGTAGTCATCAATACATAGGCTTTCATATATAAATGAGGGAATGGTTCAACAGATTAGAAAAGCAAACAGAATTCTCTAACAGTAAAGTGTGTGCTCATCACTATATAGGCTTTCTCAGAAGAGGAGGAAGAGAAAAATATATTGAGGTGAAGGGGGGGGGGGAACAGCTTTCCTTTTGCTACACTGATCCATGTTTTCAAAGCTTATGCAAGGGTGTTATGGGTCTCATTTGTTTTCAGAGGCCGCAGAGAGCAGTGTCTCGATGCTTTTGGAATATCTGGCTGTAATCTAGTCCAAAGTCCAGGGACACTTATTTTCCCCCATCGCTGCCAGTGTTTGTTCACAGGACTGCATGGTGCGCGCCCGCCGCCGCGTCCCGCCCGCCGCTCTTCTCCTCCCCTGCAGGGGGATCCGCGCTCCAGCGGACTCCTGGGGGCGGTGGCGGTTCTCCCGGGACGCGCCGGGCTCCGCTCCTCCCCCGCGCTCTAGCACCCTTTGGCCCACCTCCGGCGGGTATTGAACTGCGCGCGGCGGCGGCGGCGGCGCTGGCCGCAGTGGAGTCACGGCCTCGGGCTCACTGGCCTCTCCCGCCCAGCCTGGGTCACCTGCTTCTAATGCCCGCCGGGAGGCTCCGCCCCGGCCCCGTCCCTTCGCGCTGGGGCTCGGTTGGTGGGCCGCCCCGCCACGCTCTCCGCGCGTCCCCGCCCACTGCCCCACGGGCTCAGCCTCTCCCCAGGCGCCCTCCGGCCCCGCCTGGAGCTGGCAGCCGAGGAGCGTGGGCCAATCGCCGGCCGGGAAGCTATGAGGGGCGGGGCGAATGCTAATCACGCCTTCTTGAGACCCGGAGCGGGAAACCCTAGATAGAAGTCCCTCCTGAGTTCTCTGCTGGCGTCCACTGGTGCGGGGCTCACTTTCCCGTAATGTTCTAGCTTATGAACCCTAGCTTCCAGGGCACCTACCAGCTCTCCTATCTGCAGCTAAGCATCCTTAGAGTCCAGCGCTTGTTTAAAAGAACTGCTCAAAGACTCATTCTTAACCGTGGCACCTGTCTCCTCTCTGCGCTGCCCTCACCAGGTGAGCTCAAATTGAGAGAAGTACAAATGCTTACTGAGCCCCTACTGTGTGTCAGACGGCGCGTTAATCGTTCTCATCTTAATACAGGATGTCTCAGATCCTTACAACAATTCTTATAGGTGAAGAAACAGAGTTTAGAAGCATACCAAGGGAACCGAGCTAATGATAGTTCCCCCAAGAAAGCCACAACCTAGATAATCTTGTTCAGCGCGGTATTCCGACCGCCTAGCAGAGTAGGCTCTCAAATGGCAAACCCGGGATTCGAACCGAGATAGTTGGGGCGCGACAGCCACAGTTTTTACCACCTCCTCCCCCCTCCCCCCATATGCGACCGGTTATCTCCCAGGCTTTAACCTTTACTTTTGCATTTCGTAACAAAATCTTACTGTTGCGACAAGAAAGTGATTTTCTTTCTGTCTTTGGAAGACTCCAGACATGTTAGTCCTTTATCAGTTTATCGGGTTAAAAATCCAGGCAGTTCGAAGTCGCCCGCAGAGAAAAGCAACACTGGCTCCGGGCTCTGTGATGGGCAGGGGCCGCCCCCCCGCCCCCGCCGGGGGCTACCCGCTGCTTAGCTGCGCACCCGCGCGCCGCCGGGGATCCGGAGCGCACGGAGCTGCGGGAGCCCGCGCGAAGACCTGCTGGGCGCCTCGACCACTGGGACGCACCGTGGCGCTCTCCAGATGGGTTATTATGCTGCAAGTTTTAAATGTCCTAAAAATGCCTCTTTTCTACATGTTCTAATTAGGTTGGAAGACTGAGGTGTTTAACATTCTTGAAATTCATTCACACGCTTACAAAGAGGGTTTGAATTGTTTCCCGCTCCCCCCACCCCTTCCTTCTACTGGAAAAAGGCGGGGAAAAAGGCAGGAGGGCCTGAGTTCTTGAGGGACTCAGGACTGCACTTTAGGGCTGAGTCGTTCTTGTGTCCTGGATCCCACTTCCACAGACTGGGAGACAAAATTGCAGAATAGCCCTCTTCCTCCTGCTTATCAACAAGACTTTGTGAGAAATAATGAGGAATACGTGTATTAATCCCAGCCTCAAAGTTAAAAGAAATAAATATAAATCTCTTCACAAACATTAACACCGTTAATAAATATGTTTAAAATGTACTTTACCTCTTTCATTCCCTGGGATTCTACAGGTGCTTATATTTTTTTGGTTTTTTGGGAACTACTTGGCACTCAGTGTCGGCAAACATCCCAGGGTTGAAAGTAGTGGGAGTTGAAAAGCTATGGAATAGCAATCAAAAAGAAAGGGAAACCCTCAGTGGAAAGTATGCACAGATTGTGACCATGCCAAGAGAGGCTGCCTCATTCTGTGGCCTGTATGCAACATGTGTATTATTGGGGATGGACAAGTGTTGGCTAATAATAAAAATTATTTGAAGTTGGAGAATGTTAATCACTCATGCTGGAATTTAACCAGAATACATGTGTTATTTCACTTGGTTCTGACTCAAAGGATGTTATCTCCTAGTCTGTAAACCTCTCCCTTCTTAATCAACAGGGAGATGTTATTTTTGCTTGGAGATCTCTAATAATAGTAGTAATAATAGCGGGAAAACTTGGCCAAAAGAAACGTATTTTGCATTGTATAGCTTTTTGTATCATTTGAATTTTTGCTTTTCTGCATATAGTATTTCACTTTAAAGGCAGTTTAAAATATGCTGTTTAACATGTATTAGGCAGGGTGCTACATAATTCATTTCAGTTAGCTCATTTGATCCTCACAACAATCAGATGGAACTGGCATCATAATGGCTTCCTTGAAGTTACATATTTAGTCCATGGAAAGGACAGAAATCACAATTTTCTTCTGAGTCATAGTTATTGTTTAACAAACTGGAAAACACTGAATTATTTTTAAAGATGCAATTTTTAAGCAACTAGAACATTGCCAGGCATTCTTAGCTATTAATTCACTCATCTATCCTTCCATCTAGCCATCCATCCATCCATCCATCCATCCATCCATCCAAAAACACCAAATTTCTGACTTGGAGACACTACTGTTATATTAAACGTGTTGCTACAAAGTGGAATTCATGAGGTTCAACTTAAATTATTGTCCAAGGTGTACTTATTAATTGATGAAAATACGGAGGATCGTGCCAAACATTCCATCTAGTAAGACTGTGACATTTTGAAAGTTTTGAAGTATTGGTTTTGGATTTTGTAATCAGAGAATAGTTATTGCATTTCTAATCTTACTATACTTGTATTGATTATACATATTGAGACACTTGAGAGTTCAATGCTATAGGAATGACTGGACAGGTAGCCTCTGTATACTCTTCAGTATCTTGATAATCAAGCCTGGAACAGTGTGCTGCCCATAGATGCCTTTGGTAAATATTTGTGAAATAAATGGATGAATAAATGGCAACTGAGATTAACTTTTTAAACTTTAGCAAGTGGCATTGAATCCTTGGATAAAGCTTACCTTATGAGCTATATATATCTCTGAGGTTGACCCTACCCTGTTAAATGCAGCATGAGTCCAAACCTTGGCTCTTCCTTTACTAGCTGCCACTTTGGACAAGTCACACAACAGCTCCAGGTCCTCTTTCCTCATCTGTAAAGTGGAGTTACCCCTCATAGAGTTGTAGTGAGGGGTAAATGAATTTATATGGTGAAGAGCTTAAAACCATGTCTAGCACCTCGTAACTCTATGTAAGTCTGTTATTAGTTTCTACTGGGTTCATGCTATTTTTCTGTTTTCCCACTCTATTTTCTTTTGTGTATCACTTTAATAATGGGAAAAAAGTTACATTTTTTAGATGTACAGGCATACCTCAGAGATATTGTGGGTTTGCTTCCAGACCACTGCAATAAAGGAAATATCACAATAAAGTGAGTCACATGGATTTTTTGGTTTTCCAGTAATGTCTATAAAACTTATGTTTACACTATTCTTCAGTCTATTAAGTGTGCAAGAGCATTCTGTCTTTAAAAAAAGTACATATTTTAATTTAAAAATACTTTATTTCTAAAAAATGCTAACCATCATCTGACAACTCAGGGTTGTCACAAACCTTCAATTTGTGAAAAAGCAAAGTCTGCAAAGCGCAATCAAATGAGGTATGCCTGTACTTTATGTCTGAGCACACTCCCAGCTGTCACCAGCTATCTCTAGCATTTAGATATTAGCTAGATTTTATGCCAAAGCAGGGATCATTTCACTTGCCCTGGATCAAAGTGCGTACACCTGACATCAGCAACCAGCCCGCAAGTGTGCGAGTGTGCACAGGGCTGGCACAGGACAGACACCCACAAGCCAACTTGAAATCCCTCACAGGTATTTCCAGACTAGCTTTTTCCATGTCCTAGAGCATTTCTGATAACTCCTCTTCTCATCAGATCAGACACCTCTAGATGAGAAACCCAGACACTAATCAGAGGATTAACATGATGAGTCATTTATCCAGGTTCATAATAAGAATGCCTTGTTCACATTATAAGTGGAATCATCCAACTGTAATCTTTAGTCCTCTCCCCTCCTCCACTGTGGTGGCGATTCTAGAAAAGTAAGAGCTTCTTTCTTCTTTCCCAGAGGCGATGGAAGCGCTAATCTTTCCCACTCTCAGCCATGGCTCTCAGCTGCACATTGCAATCACCTGGGGAGCCTTAAGATATACTGATGCTTGGGCCCTACTGAATCAGAATCTCTGGTTGACGGACCCAGACATTGTTTCTTGGTTTCGTTTTATTTGTTTATTTTTGTTGCCGTTTTGTTTTTAGCTCTCCAGGTGATCCTGATTTTCAGCTAGGGTCGAGAGCCACTGACATAGATGGTTTTGTTATTTCCTCAGCACAGCCCCAAACTTGGGCCTAGCTGGATCTTCTGCAGAGAAGGGTTAATCACATCATGATGTAAAATGGAACACCTCGGGAGAAAGTATAGAGGAGTACGTTCTAGTCTAACTGCATGTGAGTCTGTTTGGGCTGAAGGAAAGTATATGTATATGAAGTAAAAAATATGTAACAGAATTGTGGTACAGTGATGGCACAGTCAACAACAATGGTGGCCGTAACAGTAACTGATGGGTATCGGGCATTTCCCATGTGCGTGCACTGTGCTAAGCATTTTACATATATAATCTCTTTTACCCCCAAGAATCCTGTGAGGTTGATATTATCAACCCCATTTTATAGATTAAGAATCTGAGGTTCAGAAAGTAACTTGCTACACAACGGCACACACCTTCCAACTTGGGTTTTCCTCGCTCCGAAGACTATGCTGCCATTGACTGCAGGCCTCGTTGTAGGCCCAGCAGTAGAGGGTCCTGAAAACCACCAGATGGTAACTCTTGAGATAAGCAACTTCCCTTGTTCCTTATCATCCTTTTCCTGGGGACCAGGTCAAATTTTCAATTCTGGTGTGGCCTCTTGTGTGGGGGACTAAAGTACGGAAAAGCTGAGGGCTCTGGATTCATCTAGAATCCAGTATAAGTCTAGAGCCACTTGTTCTTTGGGCTTTGCAGACCAGGCATGAGGTGGGGCACCCTTTAGACTAGATTTCAGGACCTGTCTGGTATCTTGGCAGAGGGAGCTTCAGTTCGGTAAATATTGATGCTGCACATGCTGTGAGCCAAACACTGGTGCCAGGGGTGCAAAGATGAAGAGGCATGGGCTTACCAGGCAGGACGTGGTGGGAGCACAGAGGAAGCACCTGGCCCAACCTGGTGGCTCAGGGAAGACCCAGGCTGTGCCTGGAAGGCTGAATATGAATTAGGTGATCTATGAGTCAGGGTTTAGTACAGGAAGAAACCACTCTAGGTGTTTCAAACAGAGAAATATTTAATACTGAGAATCAAACAGAGGCTTACAAAATTGATGAGCTGGAGGGGCAGAAGTCAGGGGGGTACCCCTGGGCTATTGAGTTCACGGGCCTACCACAGTAGCTATGTTCCAGAAGTTGGGATGGTGCTGCAGCAAGGGCTCTTCACACCCATGAAACTGGTGACTAGACACTGAAACAGGACATTGAGTCCAACAGCATTAAATGCCTCTTAACATTATTGCTCAAACCTTGCTGGCCAACAGCAACAGCAACAGAATGATGCCTTCTCCTTGCATCTGCCTCCAAATCTTACACAAGTGCACCTGATTGACTGAACTTATTTCAGATCAAGACCCTAGCTGCAAGGGAGTCTGGAAAAAGTAGTTTTGCAGTTCGCCATCTCTTCAAGCAAATTACTAGAAGGATAGAATGGGCGCTGGAGAGGCAATCACTAGTATCCACTATAGGTCAGGAAACTGAGAAGGACTTCCTAGACAGAGGAATCAGCACAAGTAACGGGCACAAGGCCATGAAAGAGCACGATTCAAGTGGTGAACAGCTGGGCATGGCTATGCTATCAGAAGCATCTGAATCAAGGTTTTTACCTGAAAGTGCACTCACGTCTAATCAACATATTTTTGATTAATTAGATTCGTATGTACACTGTACACATGACACTCTTTCCTATTGATACAGCGCTTGATTTATTCAACTGACTACTAGTGCAGAGGAGAAAGGACAGGAGCAAAAAGCATGAAAAAGAATAAATAAAATTGTTAGGTAATAGTCATCCACAAAGAAAACAGAACATTAACCTTCCCCAAGCCTAATGTTGCAAACACTGTTGATTATGTGCCGAAGAGTCATCTCCCCTTTTTCCTTCCTAACAAAACCCCCGTTATTTGTTTTGTTCTGTTTTGTTGGGGAATCCACCCTTTTCTGCATAGCCCTGTGCTTCAGGAGAGGCAGGAGCTTCAGGTCAAGCCCCAAGGAGTAACACGTGATTAGTCCAACTGCTCGTGTTTCTCCCCTTCTTCTTATCAGCGTTTAGGTTACATACATGCATGGGACACAGTTCTAGCCAATAAGGCGTGGTGTGGGGGCCAGTGTGAGGTAAGTCTGTCAGGGGCTTACGGGAAAGATCTTACTCCAAAGGAGAAGTAGTCCTCTCCCCTGCTGGGTATTGTTTTGTCTGCCTGTGATGCCTACCACTGTGGGCACCATCTTGCAACCACAAAGGAGCTAAGTTGACCCAGTGAAGAAGGATGGCATTGAGGCTGCCTGAACTGTTGGCCTCCAGACTTGTTGTTATGTGGTACGATACGCTGCTTATTTTTTAATACATTTGAGTCCCTGTTTTCTTTCACTTGCAACCAAGAACATTGTAACTACTACATGCAGTCTGTACACTTAGGATGAGATCTGCCCACTTAAACTTGGCTAATGAAGTCTCTGGAGGAGATTTAAGGAGAAAAATTTATTCCCTTTTGTTTCCACCAGAAAAATTGTTGTTTATCCTTCAAGAGCATTCAAGACCCACTCAAATGTCATTTCTGTCAAGCTGAGTGCTTTGTTATTGCCTGTACTCCCACAGCCCTCCCACTACTTCTCTATTACAGCACTTTACTCATATACTCTTTCAGCAAATATTTATTGAGTGCCTATTTTGGGCTTGGTAGTGTTTTAGGCACAGGGGTTACAGTAGGAAACTAAATGCATGGAGATTCCAATCTAGTAGAAGACAGACAATGAATGAAAAAATTTTAATGTGATGACTCTTATCAAAGGGAAAAAAAAAGAATTCTTGTAAAAGAGGGGGAAATAACTACCTTGAAATTTATTTTATTGTACTGTGATTCTCTGTTCATATGTCAGTGTTTTCCACTAGATTGTGTGTTCTTGTAACCTCACATCACCCACCACTTCCCTGGGGGATTGCATTTTCCAAAGATGGCTGCGAAAACCTCTCCCATCCCACAGGTTTTTCTGCAATGTGATCTTGCCATTCCCCATAGGGGAGGGATGTAGGAGGTCCTAAGTCTCCTCCTCTTGAATCTCAGTGGGCTTGTGACGGTTTTGACCCATGGACTGTGTTGGAAGTGATGCTCTAAAACTTCCATGGATAGGTCATAAAAGGCCGTGTAGTTTCTACCTGGGTCTCTTGGGACACTTGTTTTTTGGAAGTGCTTTTTCTTGGGACACTCCCTCTTGACACCTACATATAGATGCTCCACTTGACAGTCCCAGCTGAGTGGGCCTTCAAGTCATCCCAGGTTAGGTGAAGAAGCTTCCAGATGATTCCAGCCCCCAACCTCAAGTCATTCCTAGTTGTTCAAGTCTTCCCAACTGAGGCCCCAGATGTCATGAATCAGAGACAAGCCATCCCTGCTGTGCCCTCTCCAAATTCCTGATCCACCGTATCCATGTGCATAATAAAATGCCTGTTGGTTCACACCAGTACTTTGGAGTGGTTTGTTACACAGCAGCAATGACTGGAACCCCCCAGATCTGCCTTTCTGTGAAATTTTAATCCAGTCGACAACTTTTTTTCTTTTCACCTGACCCAGTTGGTGATCAACTTATGCACTGAAGCTTGAGAACTTTCATCCATCTTACTTTCATCCCATTGAGTGTCGCTGTTGATGATATGCATGTGAAATGTCTAATCTTTTAAAACACAAATCTTCACCATTGATCTTAATATCCTGCTGCAGTGAGTTCCCCAGTTCAATTGTGTGTAGTGGGGAAAAAGTGCCTCCTTTTATCCATTTTAAACATGCTTCCTTTTCATCTCATCTTGTCCTCTTGCTCTTCCCCATGTAAAGTGATTTCCATTTTGTGGGTACCTAGACACAGAGAACTGAGTTGAGACAATAATCTTTCTTTGGTTACCCAGAAGGCCTCGGGCGTGCTGCGACGGGGAGCAGTGGATTTTAGCTGGTGACTTAAAGGTGGTGGAACACTGTATTCTAATTAGTCACAAGTTTAGTTCCAAGCTTTCAAAAAATAGTCTAGATTCTGCAAGACACAGTAGGTGTCCTCTTGTGGTGCTGGGAAGTAGAGCACAGTAGAGAGGGAAGAGCATTGGCCAGTACATAGGCAATCCGGATTCAAGTCTCATCTTGTGAGCCAGCTGTGTGCCCTTGGGCATAACACTTAGCCTCTCTGGACCTCATTCTCCTCAACTATAGAGTGAAGAGATTCAACCAGAGGGTTCTGGAGCACCCTTTTGCCTCTAACTTTGTATGAATTCTATGTATTTGCCAGTCATTTTGAAACATCTACTACATAAATCCACGGGAAGAAAAAGTTTGGATTCTAAACAGTTTGCCATTTTAGCTTCAAAGTGGAGTTGGAGAGAACCACCACTCCCCCCTAAAAAATTTTCTAGTTTTTAGAAAACTAATGTCATCATTTTCCAAAAGCACAATCCAAATTAGGCTTCAATTACCAAAAATATATCCTGCTGTGACTGTTAAGTGACAGGTCTTGCAACCTGAGTCCTTTTAGTTTGGGGGTGCACCCCAGGGCTCCCATCAGCCTTGCTTTCATGAGCCTCTCAATTCTCACGGTGCCATTGCTCGATGTTTGCATGGGGACAACTCCATTCTAAGTGATGAGAGTGAATGGATGGGGTGAACTGCTGCTGCATATGGCCACCTTGGGGAGGAAAAAGAATATTGTCCCAGTGAGCAGTGCAGTAGGAACTATTCAAGTGAATCTCTAGAAATCTGAAATCTCTTCCCAATTCTTTCTCTCCCTACAGAAGAAAAAAGGCAGTTACCATGTGGGACTTGGGGAAAGCATTCAGTCTCACTCAACCTGGACTCATTTCACTAATTTTCTGGTCTGCTTAATATTTCTTCAACAGTTGTGATTCTTAGAACTTCGTGGGCTCTAACCCACTTCTTAAGCTCTGCATCCTGTTTTGTCTTACTGAATTGTCTCTTTCCAGTCCCAGGTGGGTGGGGGAAATGCTTCTCATCTCTGATTTTAAAATTCATTACAGAATCTCCAGTATTGAAGTGCTACCATGCATGGAGAGGACAGATTGCTTTCACTGTTGGCTTAACAAACTCTATCAATAGCAACAAGTAGCATGACGAGGTTCTACTCAACAGAAACTTACTTGTAAGGTTAAGAAAACCCCTGCGGTCCTTAGACAAAACTTCAGGTAACAAGTAGGAGAATAACAGCAGTAAAAGTAATAAAAAATATATCTAGTGTTTAGAAGAGCTTTTTGAAAATATTCTAAAGAAGAACCCTCCCACACTTTCCTTAGTAAGATATCTCATATGTGATCACACATATCCACTTCCTTATCATCAGTATCATATGCGAGGATGTTTTGACGTTTTTGTTAAGGCTTTCAAGGAAGGCTTGAAAACAACACAGCAGCATCTATAATGCATAATACTGTCAGTTGTATCAATGGGAAAACTGAAGATCATGTAGGATGAATCACTTGGTTATTATCTGCTTGTTTAAGTTATTTGGGTAAAACAAGTCAGAAGTTGTCGCTTGTTTCTTAGAGCGGTGCTACCCCTGCGAGGCTGCCTTCATGTGCTCAGTGACTCCTTGATTGTAGCTAAAAGGGGGACCCAGCGTTCCACACACCACATTCTGTTCCCCCTTCTGTCATTCCTGCTCACACTCTAGTGGGGGGATGAGTTTGAAGGCTTGTTGTCTTCAAAACCCTTCTGTCTATGTGGGCTATGCTGCATCATTGCTTGTTGCCCAAAGGCGCTCTGCAAAGATAATTTACTGCCTAAGAAAGTGCTATATACAGAACTGGTCAAGCCATGGGTTGCACTTTTTACAAAATTAATAAACAATTTTTTAAAGCAGTTTTAGGTTTACAGAAAATTGAGCAGATAGGGCTTCCCTGGTGGTGCAGTGGTTAACAATCCTCCTGCCAATGCAGGGGACACGGGTTTGATCCCTGGTCTGGGAAGATCCCACATGCCACAGAGCAACTAAGCCCATGTGCCACAACTACTGAGCTTGCGCTCTAGAGCCCGTGAGCCACAACTACTGAGCCCGCGTGCCACAACTACTGAAGCCTGTGCGCCTAGAGCCTGTGCTCCACAACAAGAGAAGCCACCACAATGAGAAGCCTGTGCACCATAACAAAGAGTGGCCCCGCTCACCACAACTAGAGAAAGCCCGCGTGCAGCAACGAAGACCCAACACAGCCAAAAATAAAGAAATAAAGTAAAATAAAATTAAAAAAAAGAAAATTGAGCAGATAGTACAGAGAGTTTCCATATATCCTCTCCTTTTCCCACTCACAGTTTCTCCTTAGTGTGGTTCTTAGTTCTCTTTAAGTTCTCTTGCCTTAGTGCAGTTACAATTTATTACAATTGATGAACCAATATTCATATAGCATTACTAACTAAAGTCCATAGTTTGCATTAGGATTTGCTCTTTGTGTTATACAGTTCCGTAGGTTTTGACAAATAATGTCATGTATCCATCAATACGGTATCCTACAGAATAGTTTCACTGCCTTAAATATCTCCTGTGTTTCACCTAATCATCACTTCCTCACCCCGCCTTGACCCTTGACCCCTGACTATCACATCTTTTTACTTTCTTTCCCAGAATGTCATATAGTTGGAGTCATTCAGTATGCAGCCTTTTCAGATTGGCTTCTTTTATTTAGCAATATGCACTTAAGGTTCCTTCGTGTCTTTTCATGGCTTGATAACTCATTTCTTTTTTTTTTTAATATCCTCTTTTTTTTAGAAGAAGAAATTACAAATAACAAAACATTAGCAAAATGAGTAGAAAGTACAGCGACTTCTCATATACTCCCCCTGCCCTCACACATGCACAGCCTTCCCCATCATCAACATCCCACAACAGAGTGGTACATTTGTTACAATAAATGGACCTACATTGACACATTGTTATCACCAACGACCTGGATTGTATTAGGGTCCGCTGTTGGTACTGTATTCTATGGGTTGTTTTTTTTGGTAATTAATTAATTTATTTATTTATGGCTGTGTTGGGTCTTCGTTTCTGTGCGAGGGCTTTCTCTAGTTGTGGCAAGCGGGGGCCACTCTTCATCGCGGTGCTCGGGCCTCTCACTATCGCGGCCTCTCTTGTTGCGGAGCACAGGCTCCAGACGCGCAGGCTCAGTAATTGTGGCTCACGGGCCCAGTTGCTCCGCGGCATGTGGGATCTTCCCAGACCAGGGCTCGAACCCGTGTCCCCTGCATTGGCAGGCAGATTCTCAACCACTGCACCACCAGGGAAGCCCTGGGTTTCTTTTTTGCTTCTTCTGTTTTTTTTTTTTTTTTTTTTTACAAAACAGCAGCAGGAAAGGAAAATGCAGGAGGCAGATGAGCCAGGCACCGGGGTTCAGATCAGAAGGGAGCAGGGAGACCAAGCTGTTACTGCAGGCTGGCCCCGGGACTCTGTCCCAGCATCCTGGGAGCACGGCAACAAGCCCTAGAAGGAGCAGAGAGTGGGTGAGGAGACGGCTGTCCCAGCTCGGTGGCGGCACCGCTCCTTGGGCGGCCACCCTGGCGGTCAGCCAGGTTGGGAGCACTTGAGGCTCCTGTGTTTGGAGGCCTGGTCTCCAAAGCACGGACCCACAGGGGCCAGGCAGAGGGAGGAGGTAGGAAGGGCCGGCACAGAAGGGCTATGAGTTCTATCTGGGTCCCCCGGGACCACGGGGCCCAGGTGGGCAGGGGCAGTCAGGACGCTTCCCTGCTTGTCAGACAATCAGCTTCTTCAGGAAGGCCTCCAGCTGGTCCTCATCCTTGATGCCCACAAACCTGTCCACCACATCCCCATTCTTGATGGCCAGCACGGTGGGCACAGCTGATACCTCATACTCTATGACGAGGTCTGTGTGGTCATCAATATCCGCCTTGGCCATCACCACCTTTCCATGCTGCTTGGCCACCACCTTCTCTAACCTTGGCCCCAGGATCTTGCAGGGACCACATCACTGTGCATGGAAATCCACAACCACTGGTGTCTCACTGTTGACAACTCAGCCTTGAAAGTCTGGTCCATCCTGGATGTTAAAGGTCATTGTACAGACTCTGGTGGTGTATATTGACTGGGCTTGGCTGGGTGTTACTGTCAGGTTATTAGGACTGCGCTGTGGGGTCTGCAGGGCCCTGGAGGCAAGGGGCGCCCACTGACTCTGAGAGGGCTTCCTGCAGATTATGGAGGCCAGGAACCTCCCCAGGAGAAGTCGCTAAGCCATCTCCCTGCAGCGAGAGCAGAGGGGTGCACAGCGCGGCCCTCCCCACCGGTCAAGGGCACTTCTGTTCCCTATTCATTTCTTTACTCACTGCCTGCCATCCAGCTTGCACACATCCCCAGTCACCCAGTTGCCGCAGCCAATGGTATTTGTAGCTTTCCTGCCTCATGGACAACACTGGACAATTGCGAATGGAGCATCTACTGGCCAGGTACTGTGCTAGGTGCTCTGCTCCAGAAATGAGAAGCAGATGTGATCCCTACCCTCATGGGACTCACGTGATCAGTCATTCCTAATTAATACTCAGGTCCCTTGATTGCCACTGCTCCCTTTGGCAGGTTTACTTAAATGCCACTTAAATCTCCCTATTTTTGAAGACCTCTTCTTTCCTTCCCTTCCTTCTCTTCCTTCCTTCTTGCTTTCCTTCTTCCCCTCCTTCCTTCCTTCTTTCCTTCCTTCCTTTCTTCCTTTCCTTATTATACATGTCTTCTCAAGGCAACCACTTCTATACCTACAGCTTCAATTACTTTGTGTATACTCTAATGACAACACAATTTTAAATGTTGTTTTCATTTACCAGTTTTTTTTTTTTTTTGGTTTATTCCTAGGTATTTTATTCTTTTTGTTGCAATGGTAAATGGGAGTGTTTCCATAATTTCTCTTTCAGATTTTTCATCATTAGTGTATAGGAATGCAAGAGATTTCTGTGCATTCATTTTGTATCCTGCAACGTTACCATATTCATTAATTAGCTCTAGCAGTTTTCCGGTGGCAGTTTTAGGATTCTCTATGTATAGCATCATGTCTTCTGCAAACAGTGACGGTTTTACTTCTTCTTTTCCAATTTGTATTCCTTTTATTTCTTTTTCTTCTCTGATTGCCGTGGCTAGGACTTCCAGAACTATGTTGAATAATAGTGGTGAGAGTGGACATCCTTGTCCCATTCCTGATCTTAGAGGAAATGCTTTCAGTGTTTCACCATTGAGAATGATGTTTGCTGTGGGTTTGTCATATATGGCCTTTATTATGTTGAGATAGGTTCCCTCTATGCCCACTTTCTGGAGAGTTTTTATCATAAATGGGTGTTGAATTTTGTCAAAAGCTTTTTCTGCATCTATTGAGATGATCATATGGTTTTTATTCTTCAATTTGTTAATATGGTGTATCACATTGATTGATTTGCGTATATTGAAGAATCCTTGCATCCCTGGGATAAATCCCACTTGATCGTGGTGTATGATCCTTTTAATGTGTTGTTGGATTCTGTTTGCTAGTATTTTGTTGAGGATTTTTGCATCTATATTCATCAGTGATATTGGTCTGTAATTTTCTTTTTTTGTAGTGTCTTTGTCTGGTTTTGGTATCAGGGTGATGGTGGCCTCATAGAACGAGTTTGGGAGTGTTCCTTCCTCTGCAATTTTTTGGAAGAGTTTGAGAAGGATAGGTGTTAGCTCTTCTCTAAATGTTTGATAGAATTCACCTGTGAAGCCATCTGGTCCTGGACTTTTGTTTGTTGGACGATTTTTAATCGCAGTTTCAACTTCATTACTTGTGATTGGTCTGTTCATATTTTCTGTTTCTTCCTGGTTCAGTCTTGGAAGGTTATACCTTTCTAAAAATTTGTCCATTTCTTCCAAGTTGTCCATTTTATTGGCATAAAGTTGCTTGTAGTAGTCTCTTAGGATGCTCTGTATTTCTGCGGTGTCTGTTGTAACTTCTCCTTTTTCATTTCTGATTTTATTGATTTGAGTCCTCTCCCTCTTTTTCTTGATGAGTCTGGCTAATGGCTTATCAATTTTGTTTATCTTCTCAAAGAACCAGCTTTTAGTTTTATTGATCTTTGCTATTGTTTTCTTTGTTTCTATTTCATTTATTTCTGCTCTGATCTTTATGATTTCTTTCCTTCTGCTAACTTTGGGTTTTGTTTGTTCTTCTTTCTCTAGTTTCTTTAGGTGTAAGGTTAGATTGTTTACTTGAGATTTTTCTTGTTTCTTTAGGTAGGCTTGCATAGCTATAAACTTCCCTCTTAGAACTGCTTTCGCTGCATCCCATAGGCTTTGGGTCGTCGTGTTTTTATTGTCATTTGTCTCTAGGTATTTTTTTATTTCCTCTTTGATTTCTTCAGTGATCTCTTGGTTATTTAGTAACGTATTGTTTAGCCTCCATGTGTTTGTCTTTTTTACGTTTTTTTCCCTGTAATTCATTTCTAATCTCATAGCGTTGTGGTCAGAAAAGATGCTTGATATGATTTCAATTTTTTTAAATTTACTGAGGCTTGATTTGTGACCCAAATTGTGATCTATCCTGGAGAATGTTCCGTGCGCACTTGAGAAGAACGTGTAATCTGCTGTTTTTGGATGGAATGTCCTATATATATCAATTAAATCTATCTGGTCTATTGTGTCATTTAAAGCTTCTGTTTCCTTATTTATTTTCATTTTGGATGATTTGTCCATTGGCGTAAGTGAGGTGTTAAAGTCCCCCACTATGATTGTGTTACTGTCAATTTCCTCTTTTATAGCTGTTAGCAGTTGCCTTATGTATTGAGGTGCTCCTGTGTTGGGTGCATATATATTTATAATTGTTATATCTTCTTCTTGGATTGATCCCTTGATCATTATGTAGTGTCCTTCCTTGTCTCTTGTAACATTCTTTATTTTAAAGTCCATTTTATCTGATATGAGTATAGCTACTCCAGCTTTCTTTTGATTTCCATTTGCATGGAATATCTTTTTCCATCCCCTCACTTTCAGTCTGTATGTGTCCCTAGGTCTAAAGTGGGTCTCTTGTAGACAGCATATATATGGGTCTTGTTTTTGTATCCATTCAGCCAGTCTATGTCTTTTGGTTGGGGCATTTAATCCATTCACGTTTAAGGTAATTATCGATATGGATGTTCCTATGACCATTTTCTTAATTGTTTTGGGTTTGTTTTTGTAGGTCCTTTTCTTCTCTTGTGTTTCCCACTTAGAGAAGTTCCTTTAGCATTTGTTGTAGAGCTGGTTTGGTGGTGCTGAATTCTCTTAGCTTTTGCTTGTCTCTAAAGCTTTTGATTTCTCCATCAAATCTAAATGAGATCCTTGCCGGGTAGAGTAATCTTGGTTGTAGGTTCTTCCCTTTCATCACTTTAAGTATATCATGCCACTCCCTTCTGGCTTGCAGAGTTTCTGCTGAGAAATCAGCTGTTAACCTTATGGGAGTTCCCTTGTATGTTATGTGTCGTTTTTCCCTCGCTGCTTTCAATAATTTTTCTTTGTCTTTAATTTTTGCCACTTTGATTACTGTGTGTCTCGGAGTGTTTCTCCTTGGGTTTATCCTGTATGGGACTCTCTGCGCTTCCTGGACTTGGGTGGCTATTTCCTTTCCCATGTTAGGGAAGTTTTCGACTATAATCTCTTCAAATATTTTCTCTGGTCCTTTCTCTCTCTCTTCTCCTTCTGGGACCCCTATAATGCGAATGTTGTTGCGTTTAATGTTGTCCCAGAGGTCTCTTAGGCTGTCTTCATTTCTTTTCATTCTTTTTTCTTTAGTCTGTTCCGCAGCAGTGAATTCCACCATTCTGTCTTCCAGGTCACTTATCCGTTCTTCTGCCTCAGTTATTCTGCTATTGATTCCTTCTAGTGTAGTTTTCATTTCAGTTATTGTATTGGTCATCTCTGTGTGTTTGTTCTTTAATTCTTCTAGGTCTTCGTTAATCATTTCTTGCATCTTCTCAATCTTTGCCTCCATTCTTATTCCGAGGTCCTGGATCATCTTCACTCTCATTATTCTGAATTCTTTCTCTGGAAGGTTGCCTATCTCCACTTCATTTAGTTGTTTTTCTGGGGGTTTTTCTTGTTCCTTCATCTGGTACATAGCCCTCTGCCTTTTCATCTTGTCTATCTTTCTATAACTGTGGTTTTTGGTCCACAGGCTGCAGGATTGTAGTTTTTCTTGCTTCTGCTGTCTGCCCTCTGGTGGTTGAGGCTATCTAAGAGGCTTGATGGGAGGCTCTGGTGGTGGGTAGAGCTCTCATTTACCAGTTTTATTTTACATAGGATGCCTCATTTACTAAAACCATAGATTCCAAGTTGCTCCATGAAAAATGTGATATTCTTAGCTGTCAACATTAGGGAATTTCCCCAATCACATTTTTAAATTGATTTAATGTGTTATTTTTGAAAACATAAGTTGGGATATCACAAAATGGACTTAGCCTGCAGAGGCTTACTTTCAACCTGAGAGCTCCATTTCCATGTTCCGCTTAACAGAACCCAAAATGATCTTCCTTCCCAAACCTCTTCCTTTTCCTGCACTATCTAAGAAAAAGTAACCACACTCTACATAGTTCCCTAAGCCAGAACCCTAGCAGCCATTTTTGCTTCTCTTTTCCCCTTCCCGCTCCATATCTAGTCACTGAGCACTTCTATTCTACCTCCCAAATGACCTCAGATCCTTTCCCTCCACTCCAATCTCTGCCACTGCCTTTAGTTTGAACCCTCACTCCTCGCTTAGATGAATATAAAGTCTCTTAATGGGTTTTGTTGCTTCCATCAGTCCTACTTATTCTCAAGCGTGACCTCACTACAAACCACCTGATAGTGACTCCTTAACTTCACAACATTCAATGGCTCTCATGTTTCTGGGAAGAAAACCAAGCTCTTTACCCCAGCATCTACTTGGGGTTAATAGATCTAGGTTTGAATTTCAGGTTTAAGTACTTTGCAGCAGTGTGACCTCAGACTATTGGGCTCTCTAAGCCTTTGTTTTCTCACCGTGCCTGAGGTCACTGAGGGCAGGACTATTTTTCACACACGGGTGCCTGGCATGTAGGAGGGACTAATCAATGTTGAATGAAGGGAAAGTATTTTAAAATCCACATCAAAAAATTGTTCCTCCTTAAAAAAAGAAAATCCTGATACACTATGCCACTTCCAACCAAATTTGACTTCTACCTTTATTTTCTGATGATCACAATAAGGTGCCTTTGGGGATCCACACAATCAGGGATCAAATCCTGGCCACACCCCTGAGCAATCATGTGACCTTGGGAACGTTACTTAGCTTCTGTAAAATCTGTAAAATGAAGGTTTCTGAGGATTTTGTTCCCGAGGGTTAAATGAGTACCTCACTTGGAACGGGGGCGGGCGCATAGTGTTTGCCAAATGTTAACTATCGTTATCATCTTCATCAAATCAAGACCGTGGTACTTCACTTTGTGACTCTCAAGTTTGTATGAGAAAATCGTGCTTTATGCGTTGTTGTTGGCTAAAGTAGGGAAACCTGGAAACTCCTGCCGTGGAAGAGAGAAACAGGCGAGAAAAGCGAGTTGCTGAATCCCAGCGCCTCAGAGGTGGGAGGGAGGAGTTCGGTACCTAATTTACTGATGAGGAAGTGGAGGGGTGACGTGTCCTCGAGTCTCATTCAAGACACAGCCACAGCTCTTTATTGAGAGTAGGACCAGGGCCCCGGGGGTTGCTATGGTTAAACTGTAGGCGGAAACTAACACTCTTTGGAAGGCAAGACAGGAGGAGCATTCAGTTATAAAAAACGGTCAAAAATTGGGGTGAAACTAAGTTCGCTGAGCAATACATCAAATGAGTCAACTGTCGACCCGGTGAAACCGAGTTGCTAACTGAACTGGCATTTTACGAACAGGGGCTTTCTACAGAGCCCACTGACTCAGGACGGCTTCCATTAACAAACTCGCGCGGCGCTTCCCGCAGGACCGGAGAGCTCGGAGCGCGAGAGATGAATGGAAACCAGAGTCCGGGGCGCGCCGCTCGGGGGGCGGGGCAGCCGCGGGCGGGGGCGGGGCACTGTGAGTCACATGGCTGCGCTCTGAGGAGGGCGCGTGGAGGGAACTCTGGTCGTGATTGGTCCGTCGTAACCAGGTGACCGAAGGACACATTCCGGTAGGCAAGGGCCGGCCGGGCTAGCTACTTTCAGTCAGGAGGCGGCGGCGGAAGGGGGAGGAGGTCCGGCTGCGCTCTCTCCCTGCAGTGGCTGCGCATCTCAGCGCTTGTCTGGTTCCCACCCCTTTTAAATAAGCCGGTCTGGTCACCGCCCTCACAGACTAGTTGGCTCCGGGGAGGCGGCGGCGGCGGGGGTGCGGCCGGAGCCGGGCCCCTGCCCGGGGCCCGGCGGCTGGGCGGCTGGGCGAACAGGAGAGCGGCGGGCGAAGTCGCGTCTGCATGTGCGGCACAGCCCCGGCATAGCCCCGGGCTGCCAGTGCCCGCCGCGCCATTGTTGGGGGAGGGGGCGGCTTCTGAGCTCGGCGGAGTCGGGGGACGAGCGGAGGCGGCGGCGGCGAGGAGTGAAGGCGCCCCATGGGGAACTCGCTGTCTTGTTGCCTGTCCCCCAATGCCAGCCCCAAGTTGGGCCGGCGCAGGGGGTCAGCGGAGCCGGACTGCGAGTCTGAGGTCTACAAGGCGGCGGCCAGGAACGCGGTGGCAGTAGCTC
This sequence comes from Balaenoptera ricei, assembly GCF_028023285.1. Taxonomy (NCBI): domain Eukaryota; kingdom Metazoa; phylum Chordata; class Mammalia; order Artiodactyla; family Balaenopteridae; genus Balaenoptera; species Balaenoptera ricei. The sequence goes on from NC_082645.1 coordinate 93,201,714, forward strand.
CGGCGGCGGCTGCCGTGGAACCCGCCGAGTTGGATTTCGCAGGTGGCGAAGGCCACCACCTGCAGCACATCAGCGACCGGGAGATGCCCGAAGGTAAGAAGCGGCGGGCGCGCCTCGCCCCTCGCGGGGTCGGCGCCGTCTGCTCTCGGGCTTACCTCTGGCCTCCGCCGCCCCCAGGGTCCCCCGGGAGGGAGACGCCGCCTAGGGCTCCTTCTTGCCCGGAGTTGGCTCTCCCAGGGCTGGGCACCGGGGACGAAGGCTGGCTCTGCTTGGCGTCCCCACCCCTTATTCTTTACCAGTCGCGTCCGGCCAGTCTCCTTCCCTCTTCCCTACCCGAATGCCCAGTTCTTTCCCCCGTTCCCATTTCCCAGCCCGGCCTGAGACCCTCCAATCCGCGGCCCTTCCTGTTCGTGGTTCTATTTAACATCTCGTGGGACTTAGCAGAGACTTTCTGGTGTATTCTCTCTTTTCTTAATGAAAACTTAAATACTCTAACTTCGGCGTATCCATCCCGTCTCCCTATCCAGATGGTACCTAAGCGAAGGAACTAGGTAAGGGCCTGATGATAGACTTCTATTCGTTAAGGTAGTTGATACTCGAGACAATTAAGACAAACATTAGAGGATTTGTCATTTAAATTCAAAATAGAGATGGACAGAGTCAGTGTGGTGTTCTTAACTAAAATTCTTTGGATTTTAATGTTTTCAGTCGCCCTGATAGAAGCTACTTTATCCCTTCTAACTATAATTTGAACACGATAGGAAAGAAAATGGTGGGAGAGGGGCTTAAAATAACTGTGAACGGTGTGAAACGTTACTGCCACGGCTGCAGAGAATAGTTGTTGGGTTTTTTTTCTTTACCAAAGGAGACCCCATGGAGTTCTGATTACTTTTAAATTCCCACTTTGACACAAGTATGTCTTCAGCTGCACAGCCTTAACCGACTTCTTTTGCACGTTGCCTGTTCTAAGGAGGGGTGAGGTGGTTCCTGAGACTGCTGGGCAGAAGTTTCAAAGGAGAAAAAACAAATCAGATTGTAATTTGTAATATAAAGGTTTGGGAGTTAACATACCACATCCATCCTGCAGAAAAATGTCTCCATGGCTCCCTCCTCCACCCCACCCCCCCCACCCAGTAGAATACTATTTAACTTTAAGAATGTTCAGGTAAAAGTTCTGAAGACTAAGTGGCTGGGGGTGGGTGTTGTCGGGGAGGAGAGGAGAGAGAGAAGAGAGGAAATGTTTGATTTTTGCCTCTAGAATTTTGGAAAGGGATGGCTCTAGGTTAAAAAAAAAAAATTTCTGGGTAGCATAGTGGCACTTTAATAAAGACTGTTCTTTGAAGTATAAAACATTGTATCATAAAGATGTTAAAGCCCCACTGGCCCATTTGTTTCATTTAAATGCCAGAGATTATTTCATTATTTCATAGACGAAATGTCTTACAGCTCTTCTATTTAAATTTTAGTTGGGTTTATTTAATTTCTTTAAAAGTTAGAATAATTAAGCCTGTGGATTCACCCTTATGATGGACGTGGCTTTGTAAGTGGAAAGTACTCCCTTTTCAGAATAGTTAGATATTGTGAAAGAATGAACAAATTATGTGAATTAATTGTAGCTTTAAACACAAAGCACGTAAGTACTTGTGAAAACTGCTCTGCTTGTTGCTATAAGGTAAGCCTCTAAATGATTTTTAAAAACAGTTAGTAGTTGGCTAGTGTAGGATGAGAGACGAAAATTGGACCTTTATAGAATTCTTTTAAGATGTACAATGCATTTTCTTGTGTATTTCACTTGGCCCTTCCATCTACAAATAAGGCCCGTATATATTCTCCCTCTGTTGCCGATGAAGAAGCCAAGACTTAGAGATCTGAAATGACTGTGTAACACAGCTACTGAACAAAAGAGACAGACTTGGGAGGTGGTAGATATGCCAAATTCAGTTCTTGGGATGCTTAAGAAACTGTTTAGAGTGCACCTTATATTTTATAATTTATCCATAAGTTAGGCCTATCTCAGCATACTCCAGTTTTGATTATTGCCATTCCAGTTGATTGTACACAACTCAGAAGCAACATTTACCTCTCCATTCTCTGTCTGTACATACATTGCAATGGATATGAATAAAAGTAGAAGTCATGAAATAGCCTAAATTTATCAGTCAGGTAAACACGTTGATATAATTTAAAGAGTTTGTTCTGGTGAAATCCAATTGAAGCCGAGAATGCCCTGGACAGAGGGACATTAGGGGAAGCTGGTAAGCGGGCAGGTAAGGTACTAAGCATTTAGCATACGACTATGTATGATAAGGAAGGAGTGCTAAATCAGGAACTGGAAAAATAGAGTTCATGAGTACAGAATTTACCTTTTTATGTTTAACAGGATTGTTAAAATTTCATTTCAATTTGTCTTTTTTGGGGGGGCATTCAATAAAGTGATAAGAGAAACCTCAATTTCAGCATTTGCCTATTAATGAAGTTTCCATAGAAACAAGGTCAGAACACCAAATATAAAGCACAGGCACATTGGAAGTTTGCTCTTTATGTCTTTATTTCAGACAATTTTGTATCAGTTTCCCTGGAAACTGAGAAATACCTACTCAGATATAAAACATTTTGGCTTTTCTACAGTGAAGAATTATTTGGTTACTTAGAGAAAATCGTACATAAATGATGCTCTGTCTTGTTCTTCAGAAACATTGGAGAAGAACATGATTTCTTCAAGCCATCTCAAAAAAGTAACTCCTAAGAACGTAGTATAGATTTCAGATAGACTCAAAAGAATTTTTTACTACTTTGTCTTTAACAGTATATCTAATATAACTGATGGTAGTGTCATAATAGAAAATAAGATGCTACGGTCCTATTATCTGATTTTATTTTTATTCATCAACTTTTCATACAGCCTTTATGTTCTGACCTTAGGAGCTTTGCTAATTTTCTGGTGAAAGGTGCTCTCTCAAGTGACCCCTACCTCCCATCCCCCTGAAGAGTGGGTAGGGAAGGAATTGGCAATATGATGTGGAAAAACCTCTGAGCAACAGATCTTTCCTTTTTTTGGTGACAGTATTAATAAACATTTGATGTAAAAGGTTTAGAAAACACAGAAAAGTCCTTCACTCACACTCAGAATATCCAGAATTTTTATTAATATTTTGGTGCTGATTCTTCCTGAACCTTTTGTATGCATATAAACGTAACATTGTGTTTATTTTACAAAGATGGGATTGTTCTTTATGTGCCACTTTGTAACTTTTTGTTATAAAGAAAAGTAACGACATGAAGCTCCTGGAACTGTGCTGGCACCTAGAGAGTGCTCCAGGGTGACGTATTTCCATGCAACTGCGCATAGCTCTACAGCCTGCCTTTTACCAACTGTTTACTGTGCCATCGAATGGTTGGAGCATAATTCATTTACCCAGCCTTTATGGTTGAGCATCTTTTATAATCCCATTATAATGCTTTATTCAGGGGACACAGGTAAAAACTGATGCATTGTATTGATACTTCCCTATAGCATTCTGATTGTACACTTTGTCTTACGACTTCATTAAATTCATAGGGTGAGTCATTTTGTAGTAAAGGTATTTTAACATTAAATGTTCTTTTCCCAAATTAAAGTTACCATTGATTTTTCACTGAACATTAGATTTCCTCTTTTAGGTTTTCGTGGTTCTTGGTAACCTGTCTTGTGTCTTTGATTCTGAGTAACTAAACTACTACTCTAAGAGATCTGAAATTAACTCTGGTCTTAGGTGACAGACACATCAAAAGACAGCATTAGAAGAAATCTTAGATGATGTGGGAAAATTGGGAGAAACTTAACTGGTTTTGGGTACACTGAAACATGATTATTAGGCACCATTCCAGAGGCAGGACAAACAGTGGTTAGACAAGACAAAACCCGTATCCTAACTCAGGTCCTTCCTTTCTAGAGGTGCCTGGGGGCTGACGACACAAGAATAACATCAGGTAGTGAGAACACTAAGAAAGAAAATGAAGGTAATGGGCTGGGGAGGAGGACAGTTTTACAAGGGGTGGTTAAAGACAGCTTCTCTCCTTTAGCGACCCATGAGCAGTCCTAAGAGAGCCATGTGAGGCTGTGGGAGAAGAGGCTTCTGTGCAGTTCCTAAGAAGGGAATATGCTTGATGCGTGCCAAGGACAGAAAGATGGGTGGCTGCAGCTGAGTGAATGAATGCCAGGAGGAATATGGGGGATTAAGACCTTGTATGCCTAGTGGGCCTTGACCAAAAAATATGAATTTTAGTCTAATTGTAATGGGAAACCATTGAAGGATTATATGCAGGGGAATGATGTTAATTCTTAGAAAAAGGGAAGGGGGGTAGAGAGGGTGGAGGGAGATCAGAGCAGCTACTGTGTGAGAATAGACTGTAAGGGTGGAAGGAAGCAGAGAGGGAGACCAGTTAGGAGGCTGGTGCGGTAGCTCAGGTGAGAGCCAACAGTGGCTTGAACAAAAAAGCGATATTAATAAGGGTCTAAAATAGGCTGTAGTATATAGATTGCTCTTGCATTTCGTTTGATTCTCACCATGTTCTGAGTTAGGTAGTGTAGGAATTCTTCTCTTAGGTATAAATTGAGTTGTCCAAGGTTTTAAAAATGAGTATTGATAGAGAGTAGGACTGTAAATTCCAAATGCATGGCATATAGGAACAGAATTTATTGTTGACATTATGTGAGCTTCTTTGGAATACTACCTTTTTTCTCACCCTTTTTTGTTGTTGTCGGTTTAGTGTATTAAAGTAATAAAACTTAAGAGTTAAAACAGTAACACTGCGTAATGTGAAATGAAATGAAGGTAACTTGCAACCCAGAAAGGTTCTTAAAAGTCCAAGAAACTGAGTAAAGTACTCTTTAGAAATATATAAAGCCAGGTGTACTTACCTATGTGTCACCTCTCAGTCATGATCACTGTAACACTGATTGAGGATTAAAATAAGGCAAAACTGAGAACCAGGGTAGAGGCAGGTACAGAAGCAGTTGGAAACCAGAGCTGGGAAGTTTGGAAGCCAGGATGGTCAGAAGCTAGGGAAGCAGGGTCAAGGCTTGGGTGAGCAGTAGCCTGGCAGGTGCAGGAGCCTGCTGTGTCCCCGCTGGTGAGGCCGCCCAGCTCAGGGCCGGCTGGCGGGACCTCCCTGACTGCGGTGGCAAGTGTGGACTCAGAGAGATGAGATCATCAGTTTCCATGGTAATTGTAAGGGTTGTAATGTTTGTCTTATGAGCCATAAAACTAATACACTGTGCGGTACAGGGACGCTAGGGCAGTTCAGTAAACGCAGTGGTCACCGTTAAGTGAACTGGTGCTCAGCAGTTGGCCCAGAAACTGCTGACATCTCCTGTTTATTTGGAATATATTGAAATCAATATGTTGATATTAATCGCTTTCTGAAATATGCTGCTTCTGTCAGATGCTTTCTTGGTCACTTCCCTCTCCCTCTAATATTTTAACAAGGAAAAATCATTTATCGACAGTTTGATAGCATAGTTTTAACACTTTTAGCCTTCAGTAATGCATTTCATTTGTTCTAAGTCGCCTATGTTTTCACACTTTTAACAACTGCAATTGAGATGGATCTTAACAACTGGTAGAATCTTAGATTGGAGGAAAAACAGTATTCAGTGTCGGTGGTGTTTTACAGGTTTCCTCTGAGGAATGTTTACATTAAGACCGAGTTTAATTTTTTTTTAATCATACTTTTTCTACATCGACCTATCATGCTGTCAAATAAGTTGCAATTTAAATTGATAATACAAAAATGATGGGTCTTAAAATACAGTTTTAATCATAACCCCTAATCATGAGCTCAAGAATATCTCTCCTGGGTAAAACATTCTTAGAGGTTTCTAAAGAAATAACTTTCGGAAGAATCCATGTAATTTCCTGAATGCACAGTAATTTCCTGAAGTCTCTAAATTACTGTGTGTGCATTTGGTGGGGAGAGGGATGAGAGGGATGGTGGGTGGTAAAGCTTTGCTTAATAGTTGGCAGTCTTACCTTTGTGATAGTGAAGAGTGTGGTAGGTTTTATCATAGTCTCCTTAGGCTCTTGGGAAGATAGTTAATGGGAAGTGCAGAAATATTGTGTGTATGTATGAGTTTACTGTCTAATGGCTCACATGTCCATTCTATAAGATAATGATGTGGTATTTTTCATTAGCAAAAAGTGCAAGTTATATAGAAAATTGTTGGTTACATAGGCTATAAACAAAAGATTAATATTTTCTGAAAACCTCATGCAAACTGACAGCAGTAGGGCCCTGGTGTTTACAGTACATTCAAATGATAGGCCAACTCACCAAAGTGGAAATACCACTGATAACTGTGGGAAAATGGTCAAACTGTGTAATCAAAAGAAATACAAATTAGATCTACAGTGAGGTTCCTCATTCATATCAGTAGGAATTTTTTTTTTTTTTTCAAGTATCCAAAGCAAGGGTAGGAACTCAAAATGTCATGATTGGTAGCATTATACCCTAATGTGCCCCCCACCTTCTTTAGGAAGCAATTTAGCATTGTACATGGAGCCGTGAAAGTGATCTAACCTTTTGGCTTAGTCATTCCACTTCCGAAGATCTTTGCTAAGGAGATAAAACCATTATTTTAAAAACTATGTACATGAAGATTTTCCTCATAATATTTTAAGAATAGAACTTTGTAAGCACCAATCCCCAGCAATAGGGGATTGGCTAAGTCCAGTATAGGAATAACACTTGATGGGCCAGTGTGTATTCATTAGACAATAAATATGCAACAGTGGGGTGGAGAGCGCTTGTTAGTAACAAGAAGACATAAATTATACACTAATTAGAGCTTTTTTTTAACGTATAAGAAAAGCAACTAAAAGTAACGGTTGTGAATCATTGTGTGTTAATGATTGTGAATGGTTGTGTGTAATTTTTAAACAGAGCATCGTTTTGTCTCATGCAGATTTTTGTTCATGATATTTGTTAAAGGAATGAGCAAGTGACTTTTACCTTTCCCCACCTTTAGTGTGATCATCAGTACTGCTGATTAACCAGGTCTCCTTCAGTTGCAAGTTAAAAGAACATCACAGAGTTAAGCACTACTTGACCCAGGAGTTAAATGATCTCCTCAGTTCTGCTCTCCTCTGTTGATGTCTCCTGAAAAGCCTTTCCCCTCATGATAGCAAGGGGAGTGTCCAGCAGCTCAAGACTAGCTAAGGATCCTAGAGTACAGTTCTGCCTTTCTCTTTTCTTGGGAAGTCCCAGGACAGCTGTGATTGATTGGCCGGTCCTGGGTCCTGTGCCTACCTTTGAACCCCCTAGGATAGAGTAGGGAGAGTGCCAGCTTTTTTCTGGTCACTTGGGCTAAGTTTACTTTTTTTTTTTGCATGTTGTCATTTCTTTTATCCCAGCCTTCTTGATTTTTGTATTTAGATCTGTAGTAGCACATCTTGGTTTGGCGGGTGTGTGTGTGTGTGTGTGTGTGTGTGTGTGTGTGTTAAAGCTTGCTTCTCTTTGATTCTGGCACTTAATTTTCCTGGACTTCCATTGAAAATTGTTAAGTTTTACCATGCCATAGACACTGATAAATAATACAGCTACTTTGCAAACATTTCTGCTTATTTTTTAGATTCAAATGTAGTCTATTTACTTTCTTTTTGGTATAGGTAAGTAGTCATGAATTCTTTCGGAAGCTATAGGTTAGAGGCAGCTGTGAAAGTCTCTGCCTGCCATTTTGTGTACAGCTGAAATAATTTATTTTCCCATTGTCTTAGTTTTTCAAATATGTAGGAGAAAAAAACTTTAAAATAATTATATGGGTCTTTTACATAAAAATGTTGAATAGAATATTTTCTCCAAAAGCAGCTTGATAAACTTCAAATTCAGTGAAGGAATTTTCATGAAGAACAAAGCAGTTGGTTTAGCTCTGTAAATTACTAGTGCTGGCAATGACATTCAAATGGATGGCTCAGATTCCTGTTAAGACGGGAAGTCCCAAATTACTGTTTGTGCAAAATTCTTTCGGGGTGGGAAAAGGGGATTCTAGGTAGATACATTTGTGGAATGCTGGGTTAGACAGAATTCACTACTAGACTAATTAGTTTTTAATATATCAATGTGTGTATTCTTTGGATTCTCTAAGAGGCAGGGATATATTTGTATTTCACTTTGACCATCAAAGCCATCTTTCAAAAACAGATCAGTTATGATGTGGTTTGGGAAATAATTGCCTTAACCATTACTCTTTATCTGAATCTTGGTCCAGTTTCTTAAAAGATTGGTTAAATGGTTTGAGATGGACTTTGCTGAGGAAGTGTCATAGGGCTTTTATGTTTGTTTGTTTGTTTTAAACAACAACCTTACTATCCTGTGTGGTAGCTTGTGCTTGTTTTGTATTTCTGCCTAAATAGAAGACGCTATCCCACCTTGGTGTGGTGCAAGGTGGGCTACAGGCAGACCCACCTTTTCGTGTAGGTATGGCCAAAATGTTTTTCTAGTAGCCCTATGATCTGCTCCAGAAAGTACTCTTATTGAAGCCCCAAATTAATCATGCAGCGTGGAATGAAGAAGTGAGTTTAGCTTTGGAAATAGAGGGCAAAGTTAAAAATCACTATCATGGAAGTGTTCCTCTAGATTAGAACATTGAACTTTTATGTAGTCCTCTTAAATCTGCCATGATGAATAGCCCCCAGATAAACCACAGCCAATTAAATGAGTTCATTTGTTGAATGGAGTTAGAATTAGCCATTTGATTGTCTGAAGAACATTTGCCAAAAGCAACTCACTTCGTTTTGGCATATTTGATATATTGAGCTGGTATCTGACAGTAGTTGGCCACAGCATAACTTGCTTCTTGAGACTGTTCCTGGAATGTGCTAGTAATATCAGCTTTAAAAGAGGGTGACTGAATTTTTAATTGATAAATAGGAGGGGAGTCACATATATGATTCATCTAAAAATGGCATAGATTATTTAGGTGCAAGTTAAAGAAGTCTAAGACATAGCCATGGTTTTATTCCACATGTATGGAGAGTTTCTACAATTTTGCTGTTTCCCAATAGAATTTTTATATTGTGCCTTTACTAAAATTGCCTTTTTGTCATTACTAAAAGCTCTTCTCAAGACTATTAAAAGTGGTTTCAATCAATGTGTAGCTATCTTTAAAATCATGTATTTTTCTACTCAACTAAATCACCACACCTTTTTCTCTTCTTCCTATACAGACTTAGCTTTGGAACCAAACCCTTCTGACCACCCAAGGGCAAGCACAATTTTTCTGAGCAAACCTCAAACAGATGGTAAGGCAATGCTTTTTTTTCCCTGAGAAAAAGAGTGAAAACTGTTTTTGTTTTGTGTATTATAGGAGGTATTTAGAAAAACTCTTACAGTGGTTTAAATGTTTCACTTTTTTTATGTATTCACTTGTCTTATTTTAATATGTTGATGATACAGTTTCCTTTAGTTGTCAGTGTTTTAGGGAGGAGAACACTTAGACTATCTGTTTATACATTTTGCCACCTCTTTATCAACATAGTCAACTGGCCACATGATTTAGATGTGGTCTATTTCTCCATGCTACTTTGTCCTTTTCCCCTTGCTCCGAAGAGCACATATGTTAAAGACAAATGATAGGGTTTAGGTCACAGTTAGGTTTCCATTTGATCAAATCAGAAAAATCAGTTGTTATATATGGGAATTGAGCCTTGTGATTTTGGCCCTGTTTTACACAGTGTTCAACCAGACGAGCCTATCTCACATCCAGATTTATGCTACTCAGAACTTTGAAGCTATTCAAAACTTTCTCATCCTAATGTATTGCTGTGCCAGGGTAATAAGAGCAACATGCCATATGGGGTTTTCCAGAAGATTATCCTCAGCATGTGAAACTCATATAAGTTTCCTGTGTCCTCCTTGTTTTAAGATGAGAATCAGAACCGTAGAATTTTTTGCACTCCTGCTTGCCTGCTTGTCTTCCTTAATGTTATGTTAAATCCTAGTTTATTTGCTAAAAAGCCATACGTGACCAAGTTTTTCAGTTGATTACGAGAGCAGGAATACAAGAAGTGAACATTCCATGATATTTAAAGTGAAGCAGCACAATAAAAAACGGAGGTTTGGTTTTTTGTTGTTGTTGTTTTGCTTTTTGTTTTTTTCCGTTAGATCACTGGTTTTTATAAAAGGATATAACTCAGGAACAGCCAGATGGAAGAGATGCATAGGGCCAGGCATGGGGACAGGGCACAGAGCTTTGATGCCCTCTGCAAGGGTACTACCTGTTCACCAACCTGGAAGCTCCTGGGGTTTCTAACTTGCATTTTTCTAGTGTGTGTACTTGAGCCACTCATTTCTGGTTAGGATTGCTCTATTTCTCAGTTTCTTCCAGAGCCATGAGCTGCTCACATGTAGAGGGGCTCTGGAGACAGTAAAAGAAAAGCTGTCCCATGCCTGTCTCTCTCTTCAGCCTTAAGGAATCCGTGCCTGTGATGCCTGTCTGGAGTTAAAGGAGGCAATGTGAGCAAGAGTGTGGCCTAAGACCCTCTTCAGGCTTTTATTCTTCTGGCCTTTGTTGGAGCAAAACAGTTTTGTGTGCTGTAGATATGTTCATTTAGGTCAGCACACTCATTTTAAAATTTACGTTTAACGTAGGTTACTTTCCAGTTGTGTATTTTTTCAGTAAGGTATTTGAGTAGGTTACCATTAAGTGGTTCAGGATGCTTCCAGAGATACTGGTGCGTTCGGAGATGAGTGCCTGGCCAGAAACTGGTTCTTAAGAGTTGTCATCTGTGGATTGTGGTAATTAAAGTACGCTGTGTGTAAATGAAGAATTAGAAAATACTCCTGGCTAGTAGTTCAGCTATGCAGCAGGTAAATTTTTTTATTAGCTAAGTTTCTCACCTGGCCTAATTTGCTTTGTCCTTTTCTTTTGTAAATGGGGAGTCTTTCATTTGTACCTAATACAGAATATCTATTATGTCAAAAAAGTGAAACTAAGTTTTTAGATTTTATTTATAGGACTCATCTTGCTGGGTGATTTAAATTATATATTTTGTTGGAAATTATTTTAAAAAATAGAATGGAATTTTATCTCATTGTGTTATTGGTAATCCATCAAATAATTAGTGACTACTTTTATTTTTCTATGGCATTTGTATCAGAATTCATCAGTTAATTTTTTTTATTCTTAGTGCGGGAAGAGAGGAAGAGCAACCATTTAAACCATGTAAGTAAACAGTTGAAAAGTTAAGAAATTAATAGTTTGAATTAAAAATATGTCTGCCATGATTCCTAAAAATATGATGGATCCAATACTGTTAGCATGGACCTCTTTTTGGTAGATTTTCTAAATCTCTGTTTTCCTAATTATCAAATGTATTCAGGAAAGTCTTTGACTTAGTAGTGCCCATTTTTTAAGGGTTCTGACATTTAAGTTAAATTTCACTAATATGGTTGTAGTATAAAGATCTGCCTTAAATTCTTTTGCCTTATTTTTTTGATCTTATTTTTTAACCAAAGTAATAAAAGTATGACAGGTAAGTTAATTTTTAGCACTGTCCATTGACTTCTTGTCATAGCAGGTGACAGCTTAGCTTCTTCGGTCCACCATGACGTTATTTCCCTCCCTGTGTTCCCTCAACATGTATCAGTTTTTATTAAATCAGAATCAATGTTTACATTACTACGACTCTGCAAATATTGTGCATTGCTGAGCCATATAGTTCTCTGACTGTGCCTCCTCCTTGTACACCCTTCATTCTTTTTCTTAAATATTAATGAAATTGGAGCACTTCTGCACTTCTCTAGGATAACCCAATCCCCCTTTTCCTAGCCAACGTGATCTCACACAGCCAAATGCAGTAAGTAGCTCCCTGCCTGGTCTCCCTGCTTTCACATTCTTCATTTTTTCTGTGGAATTAATTTCCTGACTATATTCGCTTGCCTGTTTTCTAACAGCTATTTTTTTCCCCAAATGTTTTAACATTTGTCACATGCCTATCAAAAAAATTTTCCGTCTACTAAGCCACATCTGTTCCATTTTTTTCTTGGAGACACTTTTCCCCAATCTTTTGTCTTCCTACTCCCATATAGACTAGTGTTCCCCTAGGCCTGCTCTATGCCTCTTTTCCTGGGATATCTGTGTGAAGTCATCTGGGATCTCACATAACTCTGCTCTCTTATGTTGGATCCCCTATGTCCTAGATTCTGTTTCCCTCTTGTCTTGTTATACTTCCTTGTTTTACTGGAGCACATTTTCCTGGGAAAAGGGCACATGGGCAGAAAGTTTATAGAGATCTAGCCTCTCTGAAACTCCTTCTATTTGATAAAGTATAGAATTCTCAGTTGAAACTAATTTTTGCCGTTCTGAAGACATTTCCCTCTCATCTTCTCATTTACACTGTTGCTCTTAAACCTGTTGACATTGTATGGTACATTGTACATTACCGATTTTAGTCATTTCCCCCCACCCCTTCCTTCTCGGGAACCTTTTAGTACCTTCCCTCTCCCTGGGATTTTGAAATTTCATAATTTGGTTTGGTATAGACCTTTTTTGTGTGTTTCTTTGATATTCTGTTTTTTTCTTCCAGGTTCCTATTATTCGGATGTTGGAAGTCTTAGACTTACCAGATGGCTAACTTTTTTCCCCTCCTGCTTTGCATTTTGTCTTTTTGTCCTGCTTCCTGGAGATTTCCTTGACTGTGCTCTAATCCTTCTATTGAATATATTGTTTTGTCTACCTTATTTTCAATTTATAGAGTTCTCTTATATCCTGTCATTCTTTTTTTCACTGATGCAATTTCAAGTTTTCATTTGCTCCTGAGTTTTTATCACTCCCATCAATTCCTTCTTCCTGTTTGGTTTTGTTTTTTTTTAAAGCATCCTTATATTTTATTTTATTTATTTATTTTTTGGCTGCATTGGGTCTTGGTTTCTGCACGTGGGCTTTCTCTGGTTGCGGTGAGCTGGGCCTACTCTTTGTTGGGTGCGTGGGCTTCTCATTGCAGTGGCTTCTCTTGTTGCGGAGCACAGGCTCTAGGGCGTGTGGGCTTCAGTAGTTGTGGCTCATGGGCTCTAGAGCGCAGGCTCAGTAGTTGTGGCGCATGGGCTCAGTTGCTCTGTGGTATGTGGGATCTTTCTGGGCCAGGGCTCGAACCCGTGTCCCCTGCATTGGCAGGCGGATTCTTAACCACTGCGCCACCAGGGAAGTCCCATTCCTTCTTCCTGTTTTGATCTCTTACTTGTTGGGGGCTTCCCTCAAACGTGTGATGGTCCTTGGCTGTCTGTTAAGATCTAATTGGAAGCATCACTTGGACAACTCGTTAACTGATGGGCCTCACTGCAAGGATTTGGGGACGACGCCTCTGAACTCTGAGCCTGCCTTGGGTTCTGTAAGACAAACTGGTTTTCTTGTTCCTGTCCTAGTCACTCTCTGTAGGTACCAAGGTTGTGCTTCCTCTGTTCTGCCATGTCAGTTACCACTCCTTTATCTAGTCTTTTCACCTTTCAAACATTAAAAATCATCTGCTGTTTATCCTGTCTTATGTATAGCTTTTTTAAAAAATGCCTTTAATTCTAATGAGATGATATCTGAAAGAAGGGGGAGAGGAAATAGATTTGTGGTCAGTCTACTCAAACTTAGATTTATTCTTTGAATATAGGTTCTGAGTTTGAAGTTTAATTCAATATAATTAACGATATTAATTCAGACAATATTTTTGATTATACCTATAATTAGAATATTATACTTTTCTACTAAGGCCTGGAGTATGAATTCTATTCAAACCACTCACCCTACCATATTGTCCATTAATGTGCAACATAGATGGAGCATTACAGACTTTTCAGTTAAAGTCATTGATTCTTAATAAACGTATCCAAAACTTGTGAAAAGGGGGAAGAAAAAAGTGAACTTCAGCTTTATTCTCTTTTTTTTTTTTTTTTTCATTTATATACTTTTATTTGGGAATGTTTAAATCAATACAGAGAAAACTAAATTTCAGAGACACTGAATATCATTAGTTTGGATATCATTACTTTATTATAAAAGAAACACGGAAATTATTTACAGGATGAAAGATTTCAGAACTTCAGCAGCAGCTTCACGTGATGCCATTGGGGGAACGGGCAGCTTCACGTGATGCCATTTCAATAGTGACTTATTTTAGTCGACATAGTTTCCAAGAATGTCACCATCTCTAAATAAGAAATAATCCTTGTCATCTAGAACTACTTTGGTGCCTCCATATTCTGGGAGAAGAACTTTATCTCCAACTTTCACACTAACTGGTTGAATCTCTCCACCCTTTCCTTTAGAGCCTGATCCAACAGCTACTACCATTGCTTGCAATACTTTTCCTTGCGATTTTTCTGGAAGCATAATGCCTCCTTTGGTTACAACTTCGGGTGCACTTCTTTCAACTAATACTCGGTCAAAGAGGGGAAGAAACTTTCTAAATGCCTGTCCTGCCATGACTCGGGTTGCCGCCCTTCGTACTCTCGCTCTCTCCAGCTTTATTCTTTTAATGGGTTAAAATCAGAGGCAGTAGGCACAATGGGAAGAGTCATTGGGTGGGGGCAGGATTTCAACAGGCACTTGACCTTTAATGATAAGCTTTGAGGGTTGTTACTTACTAGCCTCCTAGGTATGATTATTTTCTAGTCTTCACCATTAAACCTGAAGTCTACTAAGCAACCTTTCCCCTTATAAAGATTGTAAAAGTCCATGTATTTTGTCCTTAGTGCTGAATGAAGATAAATACTCTTCTTCAGTGACCAATTGAAATAATACCTATAAACATTAAACTGTCAGTAGTGTTTTTTGCTACTTGTTTTTTTTTTTTTGTATTTGCATTTTATACCCTTATGTGTGTCAGTGCAGTTTATTGAGGTTGTGAGCCAGCAATGGTAAGGCTTTAATCATAAAGGACAGTTATCTTAAATTTTCAAGCAAGATGAGAGGAAAGTAATCTGCTGGCAGCTAACATATCTAGGCTTTGCTCAGAGGCTTCAATTCTGCCATCCTTTAGTGAACACTAGATGCTGGAAAGTTTGAATAGTTTCAGGAGTAGGCCTGTGGAAGTGTTTCTTTTGTAGGATCGAGCCAGTAGACTGTAAGTTGCTGATACATTAAATGAGCCCCCATAGGACTATAGACCACATCTAATTAAAAATTTTAAATGTTTTAGCAGTAATATTTCCAAAGACAAATCAATATACATTCATAATAGAAAAAAAAGTTTTTAATAGAGGAAAACAGGATAAATAGCACCCAGAGCTCTACCAACTAGTCTATATTTTGGTACATTTCCTTACTATTTTTATTCCCCTCATATATATAGATTTTTGGTCAGAATTGACTTTTATTACGTGTAGTGTATGTCATATTATACCCTAATAGTAGTGACCTTAAAAGATAACCTGCTTCGTTTAGAATCAAAGTATTTGAATGAGTGAATTTTCATTTTTCATGCTGTATCGGTTTTTTGAGATTCTAAAATTACACATTAAGCAAATAGCTATAGTTTTAGTTTAAAACATTTCTAGCTTGAAGGAGAAATTAGTCTTCCAAATAGTGATACTGTTTCAAATATGTTACATCTAGAACTTTTTGTTAATAAGGAATAAGTGGCTTTGCATAAAGCATCTGAAACAAGCAAAATGGTGTTTTATATATGCCATTTGGATATTTCTGATTATTGGATACTGGCAATTTTTATTTAAATGCTCTGTATTTTAAAAAGCATCAACTAGATTTTCTCTGTGCCTCACCTTTCATGTATTTGTGGAGGACATTGATGGGAGAGTGTGACAGCATGGTGAAAACTATTTTATATTAATAGGAGGAAGGAAGGCTCATCTGAATTAGTAAGCAAACAAAAACCAAAACCAAAACCCAGCTTTAAAATTGTTTGTATTCTGTGGTATTAAAGAATGCTACTCTTCCTTCCAGTGGCTTTCAGTGATTGGGATTTGGTTACTGGCCTTACTTTAAGGAAGAGAGTTGTCCTAACATAGTTTAGGCCATTTTAGTATTTGACTATTGCCATGTTCATGGGCTCTTCACAAATAAATGGATACTTCTAAAGTGTTTTAAAGATAGTTCATTCTCTAGAGGGTCTCAAAAAGTTCTTTGTCACCTATCCAACACCACTGTAGATAAATTCTCACGAATTTGTATCTTTAGTAAGATTTACCTCCAGTTGTAACTGATCTTAAATAATTTCTCAAACACTTGTTGAATCCTAATTTGTCCCAGATTCTGTGCTCAGTAGCTGGAGGTAGGGGAAGAATCTTCCTAACCTGGAGAAGCTTGTTTACTTAAGAGGGTGGTACTATGCAAGCAGCTGAGACCATGGAACAGTTGGTAAATTAGATGTGTGAGTGTGCAGAAAGTGAGAAGTTTTGTGGTGTGCCTGCTGGCAAAGGGATCCTAGAGGAAGATGGGGTCAAGCTTGCTGGGACAGGAGGAAGAAAAAGGCACTGCAGGCAGAGAGCAGCATGGGTGAGGCAGGAGTGTCAAATAACACGTAGAACAGAATTAGTACAATTTTGAAATGAATGGCAAGTATTCTCTGAGGTTCTCACTTGAGTAATGTCATGGCAGTCTTACTTAAACATGAAGTGAGAAGTTAAATTCTCAGAGTTGTTTTATCCGTTTTTTTTGGATGCGAGAGAATCTTTAAGCAGTACCTTTTTGTCCTCCAGATAAGGAAGTTGAGGCCCAGAGGGACTTACGGCCCCCAGCTTTTTAGCGATAGAGCAGCCCTGGCACGCCCAGCCTCTGATTCGCAAACGCTTGTCTCGTCGCACCGTCTCCTGAACGAGTACATTTGTTACTGGGGTGCATTGACTGCAGTGAGATGCTCCGGCGTCGGTGTTACAGAAGGCATTACCTTTTAGTGTAGTAAATGAATAGAAATGGGAAATCTCAGCTGCATTTCATTGCTTAAGGAAAAAACCCTGAAATCCTATTCTAAACTTTTTACATTATTATAAAGGTAATTTATAATAGGCGCTTGCCAGGTTTGATTATAGGTACTATATCAAGGCAGCATTTTATAACCCATTTCTCAAAGCTCGTCTGTGGAAGTCAGAGTATAGAGGTTTCCCATAGAGCTGCACATGATATCACACTCAGGCAGTTCATGGAGTGTAAGAAAAATCTTAATGCTTTATCGTTTGACATTTTAACCAAGGAAAAAAACACACTTTATAGGTTTAACTTACTGTGACATTTTCTTCTATTTCCCTTCCCCTTCAGGTATCTCCAGGGCAGCTTACTAAAAAGTATAGCTCATGCTCAACAATATTTCTAGATGACAGCACAGTCAGCCAGCCTAATCTTAGAACCACAGTAAAATGGTGAGTACAAGTAGGTTGCCAAGGGCTGAGTGACAGACCCCCTTATCGCTAAAAGCATCCTAGCCATACATAATTTCATTCATTTGAATTGTCCTTTTCAGTGATCAGGTTAAAAAACGGGTGTCAACTATACATTGATTTCAAGGACCTAAATATGAATTTTCAGTTTCCATTTTAATCTTAGAGCTCATGATAGAAGGGAAAGCCAGTTAGCAAATAAGAAATCCCAGAAAAAGTATAAATCTTTATTTGACGCATTTCTGTTGTTAAGCCGTTGTTGAACATAATGAGAAAGAGAGGCACTTTTTATTGGCTATTTCTAGAAAAAATTATTTCTTTATGAGTTGTAGTCCTCAAACAATGTATACTACTTTGGAAGCTACTCTTAGAAGAAGGAACAGCTTGTCCCCTACTGGCACCAAAGCGAATCTGCATTTAAATTTAATTGGATTTTGTCAGATTTATCCCACTGTGCATTTTTTTTTTTTCCTGCACTATTTCTGTATGAAATTTTACTTCTCCTTCCTGTCCCCCAAAGAGGGGGAGAATATATCAAACCAGTCTTAAGAAATACACACTCAAGCTTAATTTCTTTGTAGATGAAATTTGTTCAACTGAGGTTTTAACTTAATAGACACATTTAATTTTTGTTTATATATATAAATATATCTCCAACACACTGTATCAATCACAGCAGAGAACAATAAAAGAGGTGAGGTTTCGGAAACATGGCTGTGGTCAGGCTTATACTTAAGGAGACACGAACAGTGTCATGATGATGGAAACTATTCTTTAATTTCTGGGAGCACCTCATAGTCCACAATTGGAGATGCACTTTCAAAACACCCTAATGATGAACCTTTCAAGCTTATTTAAGAGAAAAAAACCAAACGGGATGCAGAGCTTCTTGCCTCCTCCCTCGCGGTTGTCCATGAAACATTAACATCTCCTTAGGATATGAATGTTGATTTTCCAGAACACAGTTTGGGAAATGCTATTTGAAAATATTAATGTCCTTATCCTTAATTTTATTTGTTGTCTTAATTTTATAAGCTAATTATATTTTTAATTGGTTTTTAATGTGCCAGCTTTTTTTTTAGCTCTTTAAATTATCAGTAACTTCTACTTTAATTAAAGACAGCAAGTTCACAGTCATAATAATGTAACTTTCCTCTCTTGCTTACAATAATAGTTGCAGTCAAATCATGTTTCAGCAAAAACTGAGCCCCATCTCTAAAGTCCTGAGTTTGGGCACTTATCACATCATCACTGAATGTTTTTATTCAGCCAAGACACTGAATCTGTGGGTACAAAAACCACTCTACTTTGGCTAGAGTCGCAGCTTCTTTTGAATTCAAAAGAGTCTGATGTCCAGTATATAATTCAAAAGTACTTTGAAGGTTAACCTTGCTCAGGAACTTCCCTGGTGGTGTAGTGGTTAAGAATCTGCCTGCCAACGCAGGGGACACAGGTTCGAGCCCTGGTCTGGGAAGATCCCACATGCCGCAGAGCAATTAAACCCGTGCGCCACAACTACTGAGCCTGTGCCGTAGAGCCCGCGAGCCACAGCTCCTGAGCCCGTGTGCCACAACTACTGAAGCCCACGCACCTAGAGCCCGTGCTGTGCAACAAGAGAAGCCACCACAGTGAGAAGGCCGCGCACCACGACAAAGAGCAGCCCCCGCTCTTGGCAACTAGAGAAAGCCCGCGCGCAGTAACAAAGACCCCATGCAGCCAAAAATAAGTAAAATTAAATAAAATTAAAAAAAAAAAAAAAAAGATTAACCTTGCTCAGACAAGTAGGTTTCATCCTTTTTTTTTCCCGACCTAGTCTAATTTTTGGAAGTACAGTAAATTTTAATTTGCTCTCATGAAGTTTTAAAAATGATCATTCATCACATTCATTATTGGTGAAATAAAGGTTTACTGAGAAAATTAATAGGGCCAATTGGCTTTTAGGAATGATTTTGAAAATGTTTATCATGGGGTTAGTTTTCAGTGGGGTAGTTGTTCTCAGTGGGGTAGGTGAGCCTTATTAGAATCACTTATGCAACTTTTCAAGATACATGTTTCTGGATGCACAAAGTCCACCCGCCTGCCCCCGCCTCCAAGACACAGTGTCTGTGTGTCTGTCTGTCTGTCTGTCTCTCTCTCACCCACGCACACACCCCTTTTGACAAGATGGAGAATGATGTGAAGCATGATTATATGGACAAAAGCATCCCGAGTGATTCTCCGATCTTAACCCTAACTCATTCATCCCTAAACTTTGCTGCACGCTGCAGTCATCTGGGGATCTTTAAAAACAGTCCTGATGCCCAAGTCATACCCAGTGCCGGTTAAATCAGAACATCTTGAAGCAGAAGCCAGGCAGTTTTTAAAGCTTCTCAGATGATCCCAGTGTGCAGCTGAGCTTGGGAGCCACTATTTGGTTAGAGGGCAGGAGAAAGAGAACTGCTTCTGATAATTAGTGGGACCTTAGGTAAGTCAGTTTTAAGCCTTGGTTCCCTTCTCTGTAAAATGGGTTGTTTAATTAAATGTCATCTACGGTTCAGTGGTCCTTTCCATCATAAAACTTCTAATGCTGTGATTTTAAAATCAATTTGAAGATGAAACTTTGAAGCACTATAGAAGTATCCATCTTTGATGCTAACGGTGTTACAGGCCTTTATACAAGTGCTAAGATTCTATAGACCTATTATAAAATTCAGATTTGCCTTCCCTCAATTATTTTGAGTTTCATTTTAGACACTGAGAACAAAGGGGAGCATATAACTTAACCAGAGAACCCCTTTGTTGCCTAATATACAACAGCTGTGAATAACTTAGGAATATAGTAACTTAAAAAAGACTACCTAAGGACTTGTATCTATCTGTTCGTTAATACTTTATTTAAAATAATTTGGAAATACCTGTCATTAATAGTATACTGTGTAGTATTATGCTGTATTATTAGCACTGCTTATTTCAGGATAGCTAGACCTATCATCAGTTTTGTGGCTATAAAATTTTGCTATTAAATTTTCTAATAATTATGTAAAAGTGATTTTAAATCATTTTGGTATAGAGCACTTTTATTATTTACTTTTAGGGAAATAATGGAAAACGGATGGGTAGGTGGATAGCGAACTAAATCAACTGAAATTCAGGGGCTAACAAAAAAACCACACACACACACACCCCCCCACACACAAACTACTATATGGGTTAAATTTAAGCATGTGTATAGATAGATATAACTTGTACAGGACAGAAGGTTTTGTGGGTAGAAGGACAAATGACAGGGGAAATATGTAATAATTTATATATTATAATAATCAACCAAAACATGCCTTCTAACAGCATATCTAGCATTTTGGGTCTCCTAATTTTGCTAAAAGCTGAAGAACCTAAAACAAGGGGGAAAGCACCCATGTGGTACTGTTCTGAATTCGAGGATTTCGGGGCCACTGGGCCTCTGGAAGGTCTTCCCTTCTTGCTAACCCCTTTTTAAAAATGTCTTCAGGCCTGATATGATAAAAATCAGTTATTACAATGTATTTTTTTTTCCTCCACAGTATGACCTTAGCAATATATTACCACATAAAGAACAGGTGAGCTCTTTTAAAACCTATCTTGTTATTCCAGCTAATTAATTTACAAGGTATCAAGTTTAGTGTTAGGTAATAACTATAGATGTTACTGGCATAAGCTTTTATTATTCGAGTGCTTTTATTACAATATAGAAGTGAATCATTTATTTTTATCTTAGGACCCTTAATTCTTAGGTTACTGAGCATCCCAAAGAGTATTTGTTTATATGGGTTATATTGATAATTTACTGTATTAGAAATTGAAATTGAGAATTTAAAAAATTAAATCCATTGTATGTTCAACCAGGGTTTGCCTTAGCACTATTGAAATTTTGAGCTAGATAATGCTTTGTTGTGGGGTGTCGTCCTGTGTGTTATAGGATATATAGCAGCACCCTTGGCCTCTACTCACTAGATGCCAGTAGCACCTTCTTCCCTCCACATTACGACAACCAAAACTGTCTCCAGCCATGGCCAGAAGTCCCCTGGGGGACGAAATCACCCCTGATTGGGAACCCCAGTGTTTAACATAAGTCATTTTTTTTTAATGAAAAATAACTATTTTCCACAACAAAAAATATTGAGAGAAAAGTATCTCCTTAATAGAAGACAGCTGATTCTCATATCTATTCTGTCTTCAGTCATTTGTTTTGAAGAAACAATATGAAGAAGATCCAGCCGCTTGCAGATATATAGTTGGAAAAAGATGTATTTTTAAAGCCTTCAGATAATTTGGTATATTCTTTGATACTGTACCAAAAGTCTGCATGTGCTAGTTTCTTAAATTAGTTAAAATGGAATTCTAAATCATATCAATGAACTTGTAATAAATACTATGTTAAATTAATACCCATTGATCTGTCATGCATACTGAGTAGATCTTTTTACCTGTACCTGACTTTATAATATTATACATTGGTCATTTGGAAAGTATTGGTTCACATGTCTTTAGACAGTGTCAAAAACTCACTTTTGTTAGTATCACCACCAGTCTTACCAGAAAAGTCTTTTAAGTGTTGAGAAGTTGTCAAGTTCACAATAGAAGGGAGAAGTTTTCCAAAAATCCTGATATTTTTAGCTTGATGGCTTGAATTTTATCATTGGCAACAAATAACTTTAGAGTTATTTTCCTTGAAGTGACAGGCTCACTTTGTTCATTTTTGAAAGAATGACTGTGTCAGTTGTACATTCAAATAACGATGGTGTTCGATGAAAAAAGTGTTTCAAATAAAGATGGTGTTCTATGAAAAAAATGACTTACCGCCAAGTCACAAGTGCTTTTCCTTAACACAGCCATATTTCAGTATGTAAAAGTGCTTAATGCATACTTTCCACTTATTCAGAATATTAAAAAGAAGGACCAAGGTTTAAGAACACTATTAATTTTTACTCTTTTATCAAGGATGTTCTTAAAGCAGATTTTTAACTGCAAGTGGCAGTGAATAATTGAATGACTTCTAATTCAGTTTGGTACCACTGCCTTGATTCATGCTCAGAAACCAGCAGTTTTACCCACTTTTGCTTTTATACATCCATAGCAAATGTCACACAATGTGAAGGGCAGGTAGTGTCTTAGTATTCTTATAAAAGCAGTTTTGACCTCTTGGGCCTCCTGAAGGGGAGGGGATAGGGGAGAATCCCAGAGGCCTGCAGACCACATTTAGAGAACCGCTGTTCAAATGAGCGCAGTGTATTAGTGTGGTGAAATTTTAAATTAAAAAGCCTGGTTTCTTTTAAAATAAAAAGACAATTACATTTTTAACTCAAACTATTTAAAAGAGACAAGAAGAAATACACAATAAGAATATAAAGAACTAAAGAGAAAAAAACGGGAAAAAACCATGAATCTCATATTCACATTGATTGAAGTGAGAAGAATTTATTGCCCACCACCACTGCTTTATAAAATGTTCTTGCATATTCCAGTGTGAGGTTAGAGGAGTGAAAATATATTGGTTTACTAGCATTGCCTGTTAGGGAGGGTCAGTGCTTATAGAGGCAACTCTGGCTGGTTGTTGTAGAAAAGATTTCACGGAACTTGATGTGCTGAGTAAAAATAGGTCAGGAAACCTTTCTAAGGGTGGAATCCAGGAGAAGAATTTATAAAACTGTTTGCTTTGTTGAAGGTTAAGCTTCCTCTACCCCTCTCTCTACTCCTAGCAGATATTTTACTAAGATAGTAACTCCTGATTTAATTTTTTAAATGCACATTCTTATTTTATAGAGATGCAGATAGATCCTTGGATATTTTTGATGAGAGATTACATCCACTCACAGTAAGTGTCAGTTTTATTGAAGTGGTATTTTTCTCTTATACAGTTGTGTTTATTTCATGCTGATTTGCTTTGAAATTAATTACTAGAAGAAAATTACTTCCTCCAGCTCGAACTCAAATTCATCTTCCTTTAAGTCTTCTTCCCCACGCCATGTTGTGTCTAGTCATTTTCCCGAAGGCGTGTTGTATAAGGGGTTGATGGATATGAACCGAGTTGCACTTTGTATGAATAGTGAGCAGGTAAGTAAACATACCCAAGTAACAGAAAATGTATCTTTTTAAAGGATGATTTTCCATAGCATCAAACAATATAAATATTTGTAAATAAACCTAATATGATAAGGCCTCTAAGAAGAAAATTAGAAAACTGTTTAAATTTTAAACGAATTAAAATGACAAAGTTTTAAAATTCACTTCTTCAGGTGCTCTGTAGCCACACGTGGCTGGCGACTGCTGTACAGGACAGCACATTCTTAGAGCCTTATGGTTACAGGACACTGGAAATGTGTTTTCAAAGTTGATTACAGAAAAGTATGACATATGGTGATCAGCAAGACTTTTGAGCCTAAAAATATTGGGTTGGCCAAAAAGTTTGTTTGGTTAGTGAATATATTGTTCAATAAAATGCTTGGTGAAAATGAAAACTGTGTCGTTTATTTTTACTTAAAACCAAATGAACTTTTTGGCCAACCCAATAGTTTACATTTGGTTAGAATTCTGTGGGGAGGAACGTGGAAATACATAAATTTTCTGCGGTTGTGCCTGTATTTTTCTTTAATGAATGGTGGTGAGTACTGGATCACTGTGGTATTTTAGGATCCCATTGTTTATATTTAAAAGACTACAAGACATGTCACCCAACCAAAATTATTTTAAGGGGCACGTGGGCCCAAGTGTGAAGACTGCTATCTTAAGGGTAGTTTTAAGTATTTTTCTTCCATGGATACATAAATTGCATTTTTTCTCCTTTCAGCGAGAAAAGCTTCCAGAGGAATACTTCGAGCATGATCCTGAACACAAATGCATTTACAGATTTGTTCATACTCTTTGTAGTGCTGCACAGCTAACTGCTGAAAGTGCAGTAGTAACTTTGGTAAGATATTTTTTCTTTCATAAAGCATCTGTAGAAATTTCTGTCTTGTACACATGGTATGGTCCTGTTTTTCCCAAATGAAAGTAGGTTCCTGAAATGATCATTAGAACTTTATTAAGAGAAACCTATCAAAAGAAAGTAAAGTATACACATTTGAGCTTTAATAATCATTATGATTTAAAATGTTGCCATTGCTTTTCTCATCACAAAACAATTGCTATTAAAGGCAGCAGGAGAGATTTCTGGTTTCTCCTTCCACACCTGAGGGGACACATGCACGCACAGTGCACACACGCACACACAGACGACGCATGTTGTGGTGGTAGGGCGGGGCAATAACTGAACGCTCTGGTCCACAGGCAGAAACAGGTGCCGGGTAGTTTGAAGCTGAGTCCCAGACTGTACTGCCTAGGCAGTTCTGACGTGTGTCCTGATTGAGAACTACTGCCCTCAGTTCTCTGTTCCGTGGATAATGGATAATGGTGTTAACCATCCCTGCTGTCCTCTTATTGCCTGCATGTGAAGTTGCCCAGGACTAGGGTGCCAGTAGGACTTCAGAAGGCTTTACTCTAGTTAGCCTGCTAAGCTACAGCTGTGTAAGGACCTTTTTGTCATCCATTCCTAATTCCTATGGTAAGATTTTATCATTTGAATAATAAATCATATTCAAGTGAGAGGTAGCTGGGATTGTTTTACTCCTCCCTATAGCAAACCTGTAGGGGGAAAGTCAGCTGCGTGGTCTGCGGGGAAGGGATACTTAGGCCCCTCACTGCCGGCGCCTGTCAAGGCAGAACTGAGGACGGGAGGCGTGTCCTTTTGAAAAGAGACCCCTCAGCGGGTACTGGATCAGACACAGGCCTTTTCTTGGAGCTACAGGCCACTTGGAGTGCTTAGCACATGCTTGAGAGAGGCAGGAATGGTGCTTGCATATGGAGAGCTAGGAACTGCAGGAAGGAGAGTATTTGGGTTGGAAGAGGGGCATTTCTTTGTAGACAAGTTAAGCTTGATGTACCTGCGAGACAGCAGAATGGCAGTGTCTAGTAATCATTTGAATATATGGGATTGGAGCATGAATCTGAGCTAGAGGGTGGGAATTAAGTGTAGCTGTTCAAATGCAGAGAAAGTATGTAAAATAAAAAGTGGGTAGAAGATAGATCTGTAGGGACTGTCAGCACTTAAGGGACAGACCCCCAGAGGAGTGGCTACAGTGGTAGGAAACCCAGCAGAGAACCCTAAGAGACACCAGGAGAGGTTCAAGAAGGAGAGTATGGTCCAAACGCTAAATGCTACCAAGAAGTTGCTCATGTCATAAATACCATGTCACTGAATACCTACTCTGTGTCACTTTTCTACATGTGGGGGATGGAGGAGAGAACAAGTTGGATAAATAAAGTTCTTGCCTTTATGGAGCAAGTGTGGAAGACGTAAATTTTTTTTTTTTTTTTATCGGAGTACAGTTGATTTACAGTGTTGTGTTAGTTTCAGGTGTATAGCAAAGTATAAGTGTTTTTTTTTTTTTTTTTTTTTTAAAGTTAAATTTTTTTAAAAATTTATTTATTTATTTACTTATGGCTGTGGTGGGTCTTCGTTTCTGTGCGAGGGCTTTCTCTAGTTGTGGCAAGTGGGGGCCACTCTTCATTGCGGTGCGCGGGCCTCTCACTATAGTGGCCTCTCTTGTTGCAGAGCACAGGCTCCAGACGCGCAGGCTCAGTAATTATGGCTCACGGGCCCAGTTGCTCCGCGGCATGTGGGATCTTCCCAGACCAGGGCTCGAACCCGTGTCCCCTGCATTGGCAGGCAGATTCTCAACCACTGCGCCACCAGGGAAGCCCTAAGTGTTTTTTTTTAATGAGTGTTTTTTAAAAGATGACTATTTCAAGTAGTGGTAAAACCATGAAGAGAAAGCAAGGTAAAGGGATAAAGTGATTAGAGGGGCTTACTAGAAAGCTCAGGAAGAGCCTCTTTAGAGAGGTAATGTTTGAACCCAGGACCTGGCTGAACTGAGGAAGATCAGGTACGCTGGCATTACGGGCAGAGGGGACAAGTGCAAGGCTCTGAGACAGGAACTTGTTCTGTGTGTTCAAGGAAAAGCAAGGTGGCCATTGTGATCCGAGCGGGGAATGAGGGAAAGAGCATAGGTGATGAGGTCACGGAAGGACAAGGCCGTACCGCACAGGGCCTCGTAACTTGCAGGCCACGGGAAGAAGGTATTTGTTTGATGGGAAACCTCTGGCAGATCTGGAGCAGGCGCATAAAGTAGTCTTAATTTAAGAGGCTCTCCTGGCTGCTTTGGGGAGAACAGACTGTAGTCTGTTGGGAGGCAGAGAAGTTAGGCAGTGGCAGCGATACAAGTCAGAAGTGACAGACAGAAAAGCGGTCAGGGTACCAGTGAAGGTAGAGATAACAAGAAGTTCTGACAGATTGGAGCAGGATACACTCAAGTGCAGGTGTTTGGTCTCAGCGACTGGGCGTGTGGCAGTGCTCTTTCATTTATGAGGGAAGGCCTGGGGAGTGGAGCTCTGGGACGAAGAGCTCTGGGTGGTTTGTGTGAAGGCACCGGTGACCACGGCAAGAGTAGTCTCTGTAGAGTGGTAGCAGCAGGAGGCTGACTGAAGTGGGTTAAGGAGAGGATGGGAGATGAGGAGCTGGCCTCAGCCCTGAGGACGCCGTCGAGGGGCAGTGGGGGACAGGCTGGGGACATGGAAGCATTCACACTGGAGGAAGCCTCTGACAGAGAGGGAGAAGTTGTTCCAAAAGAGACTAACTGTGGGCACAGTGCTCTGCAGAAGTGAGGTGGGATCAACTTCACTCACAGGAGAGTGAGCTTCAGTGAAAAGAAAGAGATCTCGCTTCCTCCGAGACAGGAGGGCAAGCGGGGTAAATGAATAGCGGCACGTGTACCAAGTTTGCCAGTACAAAGGTGAGAGGAAGTTGAGAGATTGCCAGTGTCGTTTCAGTGCCTCTGATTAGTCCCATAAAGTAGAGAGTTGAACCTTGCGGGGAGAGTCGTTCTTAGGGTACTAGAGAGTGCTGAGTTCTTTGGGGAATGGGAGCCGAATTTCACTAAGAACATATAATCTCAATACCCGTGTTTGAAAACACAGTAGAGTTTGGAGGGCATGGGCGAATCTGAGCTGTCAATCTGATAACCCTTCAGAGAGTAAACAGACTCTTTAAAACTGGACATTTTTCTTTTTGTCAAATGGCATATACACTCTTCTACAGAGGTAACAACAAATCACAGCTTACCTCTCAAATCTTTGCTCAGCTGTTAACTCCATCCAGTTCTTTGTAGGGTAGACATTTGATACATGTAAAAGAAACCATGAAATCATCTCACAAACCGGCAGGTTTAGAGGAGCCCCAGGGATACAGACACAGGCAGGTCTTCCCACCTTAAAACCAAAAGAATTGACTAAGCTGCAGATTATGTAAGACAGAAACGAATAATGAAATGATAATGGAGATGTGAAAAATTGGGGATATGAAAAGGACTACCCTTTGTATGCATGTGTGTTCCTGAAAAAGGCACCAAAATATGGGAATACTTGACGGCTGCAAAGCCCCTCTGTACTGCCTGTCCCGCTGTGCCACGCAGCAGCCACTGGGAGGCTCTCTTGACCACCAGTTTTTATCTTCAAGTTCATGCCGCAAAAGGACTGGTGACTCTGAAGAGAAGGTAAAGATGTGCTCAGTCTTACCAGAATTTTACACACTCAAGCGTTATGTAAAATCGCCACGCAACCACCACCAGTCTTGTAGTTAACATTGCACGTGATAGGCACTCAAGCATTTACTGAACAGTTGAAGTCGACACTGGGCTGTATGTGCTGCCCTTGACAAGTGGGAAGGTAATAATACAATGCGTGTCTTTAGAATGCCCTTTGCTGAGATGTCCTTTCATTCCTGTGACCAAAATTGGGTTGGAAATTCACACGGGCAGAGTAGAAATATCAGACTAACAGAAATATCTGACTTACAACTGTGACCTGGCCTCTGGCCTTGGCTTGGCTGAGCAAAGTCTTTGTAGAACCTAGGAATAAAAGGGGTGTCAAAAAGAGATGAAATCTGTCATTCCTAACAATTCTTATCACAGCACTTAAACTGAACTAAAATCAAAGATCAGTGCTCTACTTTTGCAGGTTTACTTAGAAAGGCTTTTAACTTATGCTGAGATCGACATTTGCCCCACTAACTGGAAAAGAATTGTTTTGGGAGCCATTCTTCTTGCCTCCAAGTTTTGGGACGATCAGGCTGTATGGAATGTGGACGACTGCCAGATCCTCAAGGACATTACAGTTGAGGACATGTGAGTTTGTAAGGTTACCGTGAACTTTCTAACCATTTTCCAATACCTCATTTGCTCTCATAAAGTTTACATTTTTAAGAAATGTTACATTTTAAGAAAGGTTACCTTGTGCAGAGAGCTGAAATAGACATCAAATTACAGACTTCTTTCTATCTAGCTGTAGTATAACAATTTGTATTTCCCCTCATTAATTGGTAGGTCTTGATGTGTTATTGTTGTAATATTCTGCTTGATAAATTGAAATTATTTTTCTGGTGGTTTTTGCCAAACATTTTACAAGCTCACTACCAGAACAACACGGTACAGTCAGTAACTTGACAGCTTTCTTAAAGCTGTCTACCAGGTCCAGTCCATTTTTAAGGGGCACATGCCTGGTCTTTGAAGCAAGTGGCCACTGTTAAGGTCTTAGGGCCTCTAGACTACTGACAGGTTATAATTTCAACCTGAGTCACACATTGTGTATTTGCTTTTGCTGGTCTTTTTCTCCTTTTTATCTGAGGTTCTGTTGTTACAGAAACTATGATGTACAGGTAGCCACATATAAAGGTTTCAGATCCCTGTGTTCCTGTCTCCTCCCCTAAAGTCTGCTGAGTTAGGAAACACCTACCTCTCAGGTAGTCCGGGAAGCATCCCTGGGGCCTCACCCAGGGCACTCAGCAAACACAGCGGCACTTTGTGGGGCCTTGAGTTAACTAGGCAGGTTCTCCTCACAGATGGCACGCTCACATTGGCATGAAACGCCAGGCTTCCAGTCTGGCTCTGGTGAAGGGCCCCAAGGGTGGGAAGCAGGATGAGCCAGAGAGGTAATTCCAGCAGACTCTCGAAGTGCCCGCTTGACAGTGAACCTGTCTTTGTGGGTGGCATTCAGGAAAATGGGAAAGGACACCTCTTGATTATATTGGACAGCAGAGGCCGATCAAGATGGCAGGCAGGGGCAAGAGTTTGTTTTTGTTACCTTTGCCCCTTACTCTAGATAATTCACAACTACCAAAGTGCATATTTACAGCTGAAGCGAGGAAAGTTGTGACTAAGAGAAGGGACCAGTGACTGTCAGTAGCTGTCAAAGTGGCTTTTGGTGAAAATGCCCACTTTGGTGATCATGTAAACCATGTGGTCATGGTGATATTGCTGGTAGCAATCTTAGCAAACAGTGTAACAGCAGATAATGAATTTGAAATGAATAGAAGTACTTTTGGAAGTTGCAGAAACTAAAGTGACGTTGACCAACACTATCATCAGTCTTTAAACTGGTCCCTTGAAGGAAGGAAAATCTGTAATCGTGAACACCATCCCTGCCATGATGGCAGCTGAAATTTTCTCAGAATCTGCAACTGAGCTGACTGGGGCTCTGGTTCCAGGTACAACATCCGAGAACATGCAGGGAAACGTGTGGGTGTTCATAGACATTGAGCCCAGGAGCATTGGCGGCACTGTCCAGCTATGAAGAAACTAATTCTAAACAACGCTTTTCTGTGTAGAACGGAGAATCACCAGGAGTTATGTTTATAACAGGCTGCTTTTGTTTATGATCTTTGGGAGTTGGAAAGCATTACAACAAAGTGTTTAATACACATTTGTTTCATCCCTCTGCTGTTGACTACTATTTGTAATGGTCTCATTTTGAGTCTGAATTGAAAAATTGCTGTCTATCAGCTTTTCCTTAAAACTTTCTAACATCTCTGTGTCTTGTTAAATATATATTTCCCTTCAAAAGAGTAAGTTAAACTGAGCAGCTGCTGTTCAGACAGTTTGCTGCGCCTGTAAGTGGTAGGCTCTTCAGCCACCTAGCCATTTAAAAACAGCAAAAAACACAGAAGATGCATATTCTGTAGGCATAATGCTTTTCTTCAGTGATTAAAGCTCTATTAATAGACATGTTAATCCTATGAAGTACTGTATTTCCACACAATTAAAATGTATTAGTGGAGAAAATATAAAAGGGATAGTGAAGTGCATTTATTCCTGTAGTAAATTAAGTCCTGATTAGCTGATTATCAAAACATTATCTGATTTACATTTCTATAGACTTCTGGCCGTATGAACAGGAAATGAATTTTGGAAGTAGGTTCAGTTAGGTTTAAAGTTCAACAAATGAGAAACCTCATTTCTGCTCATACTCTGCTCTCCATACAGGAGAACATGGAGCATTTGTTGATTTATCCAATGGATAAAATATTAACACTTTAAAACCAGGAAACCAAATGTATTGTAAAATAAGCCACTTGCATGTTTGTTTGGGTATTTATCATTTTTATATAATCAACTCTCTAAAGTGATTGCTGTGGAAAGTGGTAAGATTTACTCTAATTTTATATTTATTTACTTAAACATTTGGCAAGCAAATGGCTGGATGTGGTCATATAGCAGAAGCCTGCTCCCAGCACTCTACTTTCCCACTTCATTGAATTCGCCCTCTGTGGGCGTGTGCAGTCTGTCCTGGCAAGGGGCGGTAGGTCTGAACATTCTGGGCTGCTCTCCTAACACCGGGGGAAACAACTGCTCTATCAGAGGTCGTATCGTAAAGTGGGTTTAGTCTAGCTGAGACATAATCTTACTGCCTTCCTAAGCTTAAAAAGTGCATCCTGTCCTGTCATGGTGACGACAACTCACCCTAGTAAGGTTTTAAGGTGAACAGAAACTTGCATTATGCCCTTTGACACAGCCCCATGCACGGGGTGGGGGTGGGGGTATTCCCTTTCCCATCGAATGTAGCTTATTTATTTATTTACTTGAGATGAATCCTTGTTGCCTCAAGAGTTTTCCCCCCTCAGAGATAATAGCAGTGGCTCTCGATGGATCCATTTTGTTGCCGTGGTGATGTGCCCACTCCTTTTGTTGGCTCGTCTCTACTTCAGTAAGCCCCTTCCTGTCATCAGCCCGGTGAAAATGTCTGCAAGTTCTTCAGAGCTAATAAACAGCATACATCATTCCTTTCATCTGATCACTATAGCGGGGCCTTGTGAGTGAGTGTGGAGCATGAATCGTACAGCTGCACTAATGGAACTCTGAAGAATGAGCCCCTGAGTCAGCAGCATGAGTGCATAAGAGGGCCATAACCTCTTCCCCCTTGTCCCAGACTCAAAGTGCTGGGACGCAGAAAGGACCACAAATAGCTGTACCTTGTTTGAACATTAGGGTATTAATCCAGCTGGGTAGCCATTATTTGTTTCAAAACAGTATTTAGAGCCATCCTAGTAGCTCAGAATGGTATTTTTGAAGATAGCCCAGTTGACTAAAATTGTCCTGTGTTGGTTTTGTCTTCTCCTCCTCCCCCAGGAATGAGATGGAAAGGCACTTCCTGGAGCTACTTCAGTTTAATATTGATGTTCCTGTCAGTGTGTATGCCAAATACTACTTTGACCTTCGCTCCTTAGCACATGACAACAACCTGAATGTTCTATTCACTCCTCTTAGCAAAGAAAGAGCACAGAACTTAGAGGTAAGGCTGTGAAATCACTAACTGGGGTTTTCTGTCAGCCACCGAAGCCACATCTGTAGCTAAATTATATTAAGCAGTGATTAGGAAAATGGAAAGCTGTTAACAGCTTGAAGAGCTTATTGACCCGTTGGCATCATATTTCCTGTGTCTTTTATGGTTTATACAGGGATCCCACATTATAAAAAAAAAAATTGTCTCTTCTGTAACCATAATTCAGAATACTTTAAATCATATTTAATCTGTTCTTAATGGTTTTCCATTTGAACCTCTACACTTACATATAACCATACATGAATAATTTCTTAAAATTGTATCCCTAATCATATGTACCTACATAATCTACTTACCACTCTTAACTGTCTTTTTTTTTTTTTTATAATTGATGTTTTGGACTATTTCTACTGTCTTGATATTTTTAATAAATAAAGAAATGTATTTATTTATTTATGGCTGCATTGGGTCTTCGCTGCTGCACGCGGGCTTTCTCTAGCTGCGGCGGGCGGGGGCTGCTCTTCATTGCGGTGCGCAGGCTTCTCATTGCAGTGGCTGCCCTTGTTGCAGAGCACGGACTCTAGAGCGCAGGGTCAGTAGTTGTGGCGCACGGGCTTAGTTGCTCCTCGGCATGTGGGATCTTCCCGGACCTGGGCTCAAACCCGTGTCCCCTGCATTGGCAGGCGGATTCTTAACCACTGCGCCACCAGGGAATTCCCTCTTAACTGTTTTTTACTCAGCTTGCAGTTCGTGTGTGTGTGTGTGTGTGTGTGTGTGTATGTGTATCACAGTTCAGTCCCCTGAGTTTATTAGACAAAGCATCCGTGGCTAACCTGAGAGACCTATACTTGGAAGGTATAATGTGGATTCAGATACTGGATGTAGAAAGTACATGAGTTTTTAATATAAATGGTAACGTACATGGAACAAAGTAATACTTATGGCTTATGATTTTTTGGTGGGTATACAGCAAAATTCACAACTGAAATGAACACATTTAAAATTGATACTTTCTGTGGTACTTTGGTGGTACTTTAGAATAAGATGTTTTTCTACCATAATTTATGTGCAAGTGAAATAGCACCTTTCAGCGCTTGTCATTAGACCTCTCCTACCTTCAGCACATACCTACCTGATTAAAATTTCCTTAGAGTATGTAATAACTAATGAAAACTGAATAGAAGTTGAATAGCTGAGTAAACACTGATTTTGCCCAAGTGTATGTCCATTACGTTTAAGGATCACGTGTGTAGGTAACAGATGATATTGCTATTAGGAGCCTATCATTAGGAACCCAATTTTTAAGTAACTCTAAGTTATTAGGGCAAGTTACCCCTTGCCCCAGCAATCTAATCATAGCCCTTAAAGGTTATTACCTTAGGGAATTGTCAGTTAGTGTAGATATCAGCTATCCAAAGTAGCAGTAACTATGAACTATCTAAACGAATGTAGATGTGTGGCTTATCAATGATGCTTTTTTTGTTTTTTTAAGGTCCGAACATTTTTTTTTCCCCCTAATTATACCTATGTTCTACCTGATTGACTTTCCTAGGTCATTTCCAGATTGTGTGACGACGAATACAAAGACGTGTGTAGAGCTGCTATGAGAAGGTCTTTCAGCGCTGATCATTTCATTGGTATTCGGCGCTCCAATGCCATCCTCTTCTAAGGGAGAAGTGAGGGGTTGTAACATCATAAACCCCTCGAAACAAGAACTGGAGAAATATCACCTCTCCTGCTCAGAAACCAGCAAAGTTAGTATTTTCACCTTAAAGAAAGACATTGAATTCAAGAGACTCATGGACAAGCGAAGATTATGCTCATAGGAAAGAACGGGACCTCGTCAATGTAACACGCTCTTGTGTCCTTTTTATTGTAAACAGAGTTACAAAAACCACTCCAAAGCTAAAAGCTCCCAATCCACGCACAGATATCTGCTCCCAATCCACGCACAGATACCTGATAGCTGTGAACTATGTGAGGTTTTTTAATTAATAGTTTAAATTTTTAGACTTTAAAGACACTAACTATATAACTTCTATGTTTTTCTTGCCTCACTGTCCCATAATGCTGCATATTCCTTTAGAATCAGTGCAGTATTACCATCAAAAAATGGGACTCCAAAAAAAAAAAAAGAAAAAAACAAAAAAAAACAAAAAAAAAACAAAAAAAAACAAAAAAAAACAAAAAAAAAACAAAAAAAAAACAAAAAAAAAAAAACAAAAAAAAACAAAAAAAAAACAAAAAAAAAAACAAAAAAAAAACATGGGACTCCTAACAACTCAAAAAGCCAAACTTCGGAACAGACTGTCGTAGCATCGTTAGGTTTTGCAGGGTTCTTCCTCCCTACTATATCATTGAAGCTGCTAGTCATTATTGGCAATCAATTTAAACCAAAAAGCTGCTGAATAACACATGTCATCCAAATTCTTTGCAGGCAGTACTTATTAGCATATTAGCATGTTTGCGATCATAAACAGAGAAAGAAAAAAAAAACAAAAAAAAACCAAAAAAAAAACATGGGACTCCTAACAACTCATAAAGCCAAACTTCGGAACAGACTGTCGTAGCATCGTTAGGTTTTGCAGGGTTCTTCCTCCCTACTATATCATTGAAGCTGCTAGTCATTATTGGCAATCAATTTAAACCAAAAAGCTGCTGAATAACACATGTCATCCAAATTCTTTGCAGGCAGTACTTATTAGCATATTAGCATGTTTGCGATCATAAACAGAGAAAGAAAAAAAAAACAAAAAAAAAACATGGGACTCCTAACAACTCATAAAGCCAAACTTCGGAACAGACTGTTGTAGCATCGTTAGGTTTTGCAGGGTTCTTCCTCCCTACTATATCATTGAAGCTGCTAGTCATTATTGGCAATCAATTTAAACCAAAAAGCTGCTGAATAACACATGTCATCCAAATTCTTTGCAGGCAGTACTTATTAGCATATTAGCATGTTTGCGATCATAAACAGAGAAAGAAAAAAAAAACATGGGACTCCTAACAACTCATAAAGCCAAACTTCGGAACAGACTGTTGTAGCATCGTTAGGTTTTGCAGGGTTCTTCCTCCCTACTATATCATTGAAGCTGCTAGTCATTATTGGCAATCAATTTAAACCAAAAAGCTGCTGAATAACACATGTCATCCAAATTCTTTGCAGGCAGTACTTATTAGCATATTAGCATGTTTGCGATCATAAACAGAGAAAGAAAAAAAAACAAAAAAAAAACAAAAAAAAACATGGGACTCCTAACAACTCATAAAGCCAAACTTCGGAACAGACTGTCGTAGCATCGTTAGGTTTTGCAGGGTTCTTCCTCCCTACTATATCATTGAAGCTGCTAGTCATTATTGGCAATCAATTTAAACCAAAAAGCTGCTGAATAACACATGTCATCCAAATTCTTTGCAGGCAGTACTTATTAGCATATTAGCATGTTTGCGATCATAAACAGAGAAAGTAGGTTATTTCCTTCTATTGGGTCCGTGCTGCATTTCTTGTTAACTATAATGGTGCTTCTGATTTTGTGATGATTTTCCTCTGTGTTATATACTTGTATTAAAGGATATTTTCATAATTCCAGCCAACATGGTGGTCCAGTAATTAACAAGCCGGTGATGAAATAGAAGGTGTCCCAAAAGTCACAACAATTTTAAGCTTTAATATAGTGTGCCTAGATACTCCAGAACACTGTCGCAGAAGTATAAATGCTAGACTGGCAAAACATCACTTGAAACTTTAATCGAATTTCTTCTAAACTCATTTACTTTTGTACATTTTAAACATTAAGCTTTTATTTTTTTATTTTTTATTTTTTTTAATTAATTTATTTAATGGCGTGTTGGGTCGTTTCTGTGTGAGGGCTTTCTCTAGTTGTGGCAAGCGGGGGCCACTCTTCATCGCGGTGCGCAGGCCTCTCACTGTCGCAGGCTCTCTTGTTGGGGACACAGGTTCGAGCCCTGGCTTGGGAAGGCCCGTGAGCCACAATTACTGAGCCTGCGCATCTGGAGCCTGTGCTCCGCAACAAGAGAGGCCCCGATAATGAGAGGCCCGCGCACCGCGATGAAGAGGGGCCCCCACTTGCCACAACTAGAGAAAGCCCTCGCACAGAAACGAAGACCCAACACAGCCATAAATAAATAAATACATAAATTTTAAAAAATAAAAAATAAAACAATAAACGCTTAACGTTTAAAATTTACAAAACTAAATGAGTTTAGAAGAAATTCGATTAAACTTTCAAATGATGTTTTGTAACTTTGTGGCATTTATACTTCCACAAGTATCAAAGCTTAAAATTGCACTAAGACTTGAGGGGATACCTCCCCTCCTCTTTTTAAAATAGTCCTTTGCAAGGCTGGGCTGCTTACCTGCTTGATCACCTAAGTTTCTTTTTTCTAGATTTGGTAAAGGAATTATGAACAACAGTGTTAATTCACATGTAATAAATTGAAAGGAACTGGACCCTAATAGTAGGGACAGGAGAGTAAGTGATACGAAACAGCTTTTCTATCCTGTGTGTTAACCTGGCTGTAGGTGTCTCACTTCAAGTTCTATTTAAGAGGAAACATATAAACCTTAGGAACCCTTACCTCAGGCTTTAAAAGGCAGGGAGGTCCAGTAATCAGTCTTT
The DNA here is from genome assembly GCF_028023285.1 of Balaenoptera ricei. Lineage (NCBI taxonomy): Eukaryota > Metazoa > Chordata > Mammalia > Artiodactyla > Balaenopteridae > Balaenoptera > Balaenoptera ricei. Next base: position 93,238,370 of record NC_082645.1, read on the forward strand.
TTGGAGATTGGTAACGATGTCACCTAAACTTGAAATATTAAAAAAAAAAAAAAAAGTGTTCTCAACTATGTGAAATCTTTCTCCTCCTACCTTCTCAAATGTAATCCTAGGAATTTTGCCTGCAAACAAAGCATTTCTGGGCCAGAAGTACTTTCTCTCTTTATAGCAAGGCTTCACATTATACTGAGTGCTGCAGGTTCCATCATTTTTAAGGGACAGAGACATAAATGATAAATTATGGTATATAAAATACTACAATCTACCACCTCAAAAAATATTGTTTATGGAGTTTGGAGCTTGGAAATTCAAGTACTGATTGCAGTTTTATTTTGAAAAGAATGCTACAACTTATGTGGTTTTTCTTCCTCATGTTTATATTAAAAGAAAAGCTAATAAACTCTGTTTTAATTAAAATATATGGCTACTGTGTTTGTAACACTTCTCACTATTCACATAACATTACAACTCTGCCTAACTCAAATGTTTTCAGTCAGCTCTGATAGTCGGGCCTTAAAGCATTTTCAAACTAACCATTCATAAGTTGTTTTGACCCCTGCCTTTAGTTAAGATGTAGACATTTATTTCTTCAGCTTACGCTCTTTTCAACCTGAAGATAATCTAGTACACTTAAAATCACTGGCTACAGTGCTCAGTGGCATAATGCATTAGATGGCATTTTTGAATTGTTTGTTACGGTGCCAAGATGGCAATGCACATTGAAAGATAAAAGTAGGTAAATACACAGAGAAAGGAATTACAGGAATACTGTAGAATCAGAACTTGTTGTTTGAGGGTTTCAAGCAATTGAACAGGAAAGAAAATGGAAGAACAGGAAGCAGTAGAATTGTGGTTGCTGTTAAGAGGGTGACTTTTAAACAAGCCACGTAATTTGACTTTAACATGCTATTTCACTTAACATTCAGTTGGAAATATACCAGATCTCTAAAGTTTCTTTTAGACCCTAGCCACTGCACTTGAGCAATATTCCATCAGTCCTGATAGTATTGCCGTAGTATTTCATCCACCTTAGTTACCTTCCTGAGGTCACATCTTTAACTTTGTTCTTGTTAAGTTGCTGATGAGGAGAAATGATCTGATTTAGTACAGAAGGGAAAAAAAATCTATCACAAGTCACTGTTTATATCAATAGTTTGCACCGCGTAGTAAAATGCCAGTTACTAAGCAGAAATGCTGACATATCTCGAGTGGTCGAAGGTTTAAAAAAAAAAAATTGGGGGTAGGAACATTGGGCATGACTGTAGCTTCAAGAACAAGTTGGTAGAATAAGGGGAATCGCTAAAAATTGCTTTTCCCCTTCAGCTTTAATTCTAGAGGCAATACAGCCATTTTAATAAATGGGAAATTGAGGCAACTTAAGGTAAAAATTTAAACATCACAAAGTAGGTTCTCCAACAAATATGGGGCATGGAAACTAGTTATTAAGAGGGTGGCAACTATGGCATTTTTTTCCAGATTTTTATACCGAGGAAGGGTTTGTTCCCTAAAGTAGTAAGACTATAAAAGAATATCTGACTACCTGAACTCAAATTTTACTTTTTCGCTTTTTAAAAAAAATTATTTTTCTCTATTGGAATACTGACATCTGTGCAATTTTAACTCTGGTATACCGTGAACTGAACTTTATTCTTTACAAGGAAAAGACAAAAGTTTGAAATGTATGTTTGAACCAAATTAAATTGCCATTTTTGTATGTTAAATTCATGTGGTTGACCCTAAGACAACTTCTTAGGGCCCAGTGTTTCTGGTTAAGAGAAATTTTTTCCACCCTGTATCAGATTCCATCATGACCCTATTCTTTCACATTTACTCCTAATGTACCCTGTATGCCCATTATTGAAATTCAACAGCACTAAATCCTAGTTTTACAACAGGTCAAATTTCATTTCTTAGTTTTCCCATTCTATAAAATATACCATTCCTTGATTTTTGAAAAATGCTGAAGCCAGTATTTACTGGAAAACAATTCACTCTGTATTCAGGTTATGCAATGTTTTTGGAAATGTTTACCTATAGCGTGTAGGTTAGCTAAAATCTTTCATCACCCAAGACTTCTCTCTAACCACATGTAAAATGACTACGACTGTTCCCTCACCCAGAAGCCGCATTCTTGAGTATAGAGCTATTTGGTAAAGCACTTGACAGCTGGTAGGGGCTCTCCCAGGGGTAAGTGCTAATTTCTATGCAGAATCTGTAGATTACACCCAGCATCTATCAAGTTAAGGATTAGATCACCTAAAATCTTAACTGTTAGCCACTCACCAGCCTGGCCAGCCTGACACCATGCCAGCAAGAAGACAAAAGATCTAGGAGCCCTTCAGAGACACCTGGTCCCTTGTACACAGGTGCAATCTGTTTGGCTTCTGAGGCAATTTCCACTAGTCCATTTTAAATGGGTTTGGCAGATGAGATAACATGTACTTCATGTGAAAGAAATGTTATGAATACCAGTTTATGGTTTAGGATCTCTAACATGCAGAAAGAACCAGGAAAGTGAAGTAGTATAGAAATTAAGAGAAATCCAGAGTCAAATGAAAAGAGGTTAATGCTCTTTAAAAAAAAAAAAAAAGGAACAGGTTAGGTGATTACTTAACTGCTGTGAGGGCAGCTAAATAATTTGAATGTGATTAGAGAAAGTCAGTGACAGCCTCATGACCTAAGGTCCTCAAGAATATGTCGATCTCTACTTCAAGACCTCAAATTACTCTGCTAGCTTTTTCTTACAACATCTATTCCTTCATCTTACCGTTCTCAATTCTACTGACCTTTAACTTCTAGCTCCCCAGATGGTGGCCCTTTATCTCCTCACTGTGGGAACCGACTCTTCCAAACGCAGGGCATCAGTGTTTTGTCCACCTCCCACTGCCCTCTCTCAACAAGGTCATCTCAGCTTCACCCTTTGACTCTCTGCTCGTGTCCAATGTGGCAGTGCTTGATGTTGGTTACTACTATGAGCCATTTCTAAAACACTATCACCAGGTTCCAGGAAATACAGGATTTATATGGCTCACGGGCTAACTGGCCCCTTGTAATCCCCTTTAATCAACTACTTGAGCCCTCCTGTGTTCCCACAAAGTAGTTGTTCCCAATTTGCTGCACTCACTCCCCTGATCTGCCCACAACCCTAGATGTATCTCCTCAGGCTAGGCAGCAACCCCACCTTCCAAACTCCAAAACTCATTTCATCTGGCATTAGGAATAGATGCCTCACTTCTTAAGGTAACCCCTCTCATCTAAGGGAGAGGATTCCATCCCAACTCTTCAAATCAAATTTCTATATCCAACACCCCCACCACCAGGATGGTGGTGAGGATGGGGCAATTTGACCTTCCTCAGCCCTTGACATGTCCTAGTGTTTCTCAAGATGTGGTCTCCAGACCACCTGCCTCTCATGGGCTGAAAGTCCCTGTAAGAAATGAAGCTTCTCTAAATGCAATGTGGAATCCTAGAACAGATAAAGAACATCAGTGGAAAATCTGGTGAAATCCAAATGAAGTCTGGAGTTAACAGTAGTGCGTTAATGTTGACTTCTTAGTTTAACAAATGTGCTATGATAATATGTTAATATTAGGGCAAAATGGATACATCTTTGCAACTTTTCTGTAAACCTAAAATAATTCTAAAAGTTTACTAAAACAGAACAAAAAGACCTAATTCTTGGATCCCAAATTAATCTCAATTCCTGGAGCTGAAGCCTGGGAATCTACATTTCTAATAGGAACCCCAAATGATTCTTATGCAGACACAAATTTGAAAACTAGTCTTTCAATTCCCTTTCCATTCCATGCCTGAATGGCTGCTTCCTCCTTGTTTTACTTACCTTAACCTGATTGACTCTTTTAGATCCTCTCAACCCTAAAATATAAGTACTATCATTATCCCCCTTTCACAGATGAGAAAGTACTAAGATGCAGTACACAAGTGAAGTACTAAGAGCTTAAGTAATTTGTTCAGGATCAACAGCCCATGAATGATGGAGCTGGGAGTTGAATCCCTAATCAGTCTAGCTCCCAAATCTATGCACAGAACCATTCTACTTCCTCTCATTCTGTTGCACGTAAGAGCTCTGTAACTTAAATCACTAAAAGAAGCATTATTACCTATTTCTCCAACTTCCTAAGTCCAACACTGCCCCCCTTTTCCACTGGGGGGAATGAACAATGAGAAAGCACTGGGAAGATGTGCCAACTAGAGACCTGTACGGGTAAGGCACAGTGGCTCTTGCACCAGGATCCAGCTCAACTGCTGTATTTTCTGTTCTCCCAAATGCCCTAACATGTACCAATCTAATAATGCTCATAGTACTCACTTTGATGCTAAATTAATTATCTCAGGTTTACTAAGCATCTGTCCAGATTGTCAGGGAAGTGCCAACTCTAAATCAATTTACAGTTGGCCCTCCGTACCCACAGGTTCTGCATCAGTGGATTCAACCAACCATGGACTGAAAATATTTAGGGAAAAAAATTTCAGAAAGTTACAGAAAGCAAAACTTGAATTTGCTGCACACCACCAACCATTTGCATTATATTTACAACTACTTACTTAGGATTTGTACTTGGTGTTATAAGTAATCTAGACATGACTTAAAGTATAAAGGAGGGTGCGGGGGAAGATGGGAGGATTGTGCGTAAGTTATATGTAAATACTGCACCGTTTTATATAAGGGACTTGAGCATCCATGGATTTTGGTATGGGGTGGCACGGGGGGGAGGGAGACAACTGGAACCAATTACCCACAAATACAGAGGGAGAACCATATATCCTCTTATCTTATCTGGGTTCCCTGACTTGTATTTAGACCTTAATACAAAGTTGTGGATCTAACTGCTGAATGATGAAGTTTTGGGAGTTTCTGACTGCAAACCAGACACACACAACAACAGCAGCACTTCTAGCCAAATTGCTTCAGTACAGAGTATAGATGGAGGGTTGATAAAATAGAACACAATCTCAGGTAATGTCTCTGTTCTTATGTGTATTTTCCTTCATTTCTTCAAGTGAATCATGAAACAATCACAGGATCAGCAGGAGAAACCTATGAAGTATATTCAGGTAAAACATGTTTTCATTAGTTCTCCTTCTGGTGATTGGAATTTCTTTGACTTTATTATCAATAAAAACGTTGCCACTTATATTCAAAGTACATCCGAGAAATCTGATCATGAAGTTAGAATGCACATACCTCCTTCAGATACTCTTAGAAAACAGTGTCTCTCCATGAAAGCATGAGAAAAATACTTGTACAGCATCTTATTTGCTTTACCATTGCTTTAATGCACTTTAAAATTTATCTACGTTAATTGGGAACAAAGAAACAAAAATAGACATTTCTTTGTTTTTCATAAATAACTATTCTCCATATTTGATAAAAATCTCAAAGCGTTATTTTAACTTCCCACAAATATAATACATACAATTTTTTTTTTTCTGAAATAATAAGGTCAGCAAATTAAGTATCTTGACACTAATATAACCACATACAACTGCTATTCTACTGACTTCCAGGAACAAAACAAAAACAGAAAACTTCTTATCAAGATGCTCTGGGTTTCCTTTTGCTAGTGTTAGGGATCTGGAATTATAATCATCTGCCAGTAATAATTTTATAGATTCTAGTTGATTGTCTACAAATAAAATATCGCTGGCTCTGCTTTGTGAGTTCTGGGTTTGACATGACACTGACAATACCGCATGGGACAGGCACTATACACACGTGGAAATCAGAAAAAGTACTGAATGCCCTGGACTCGCACTACTGACTCAGGATGTGCCTCACTTGGCTCAGTAATAAATTCACCTGCACCAAACCCGTATCAAAAGTCACTAAATCTCTCATATATATAATATATATTATTTATATACACACCCACAACACATACACACTATACATACAGTTTGTAACAACATGAAGTAATATTGTCTTCAAATGATGTACCACAGACTGAAATAAATCCTGTAATTGTCATCAAGCTGCTAGAAGCTTTTGAGAGTTCTGAGCCAGGTTACTTAGTTACTTTCATCCTGCCTACCCTTCATTCACCCTGCTTTAATGTCTTGGTAGCTTTTTCTTTCAAAACCACCCTCCTCAACCCAGGCGTATTTCTTTCCCAGGATCACTTGATCGGACTTTGGAGGCAAGAAAGGGCATGCAGGGGGAGCAGGAAATCCTCAGCCACTGTACCTCACACCTGCCTAGATTTGTGATGTTCTCTGTCCTGTTGGCCACATTCGGTGTTAGAAAGCAGTTATTCAAAGCTTTGTCCCTCCTACCCCCCTTGGTCTTTCTGTAGAGCACAAAAGTGAAAGAAGCCTCTTTAGCAGGGGTAGCAGTTCATTAAAATATACAACTACATTTCCTAGCTCTGGGGTTCCCATTCTGTACTTGAGACTGCAGGTCACGGATGCTGTTATTAAGGTGCGGTGTGGGATCCATGAGGTTTTCTCCTGGCAGCCGGTGTCAGGATTAGTGCAGCCCTAGCCCAGGAGGAAACGGCCTAATGAATACCAACTTGGAAACAGTGGTGTCAGCACGTTATTTAAGCTTGTACATTGCTCACAATTACACACAACACACACACAGGCTTATCACTGGAAATGACTACGAGAAAACAAGACAAAGGTTTGCAAGGATAAACCAATAAGGCACCAAGAATACTTATTTTCAGCCAATTTAGACAACTTCAAAGTGTGAGGTTAATAATAGAAATTAAAATGACTTCCTAAGTCTTATCAATTGATTTACTGAGAGGTCACATATTAGTTCCTTCTAAATCTTTACCCCCTAATCTGTGATGGGAGACAATGCTTACAATTGAACCATGAAAGGGACAGCCCAAAAGCTGTACATGTGAAACTAAACTGGGCCTTAAATCCTCACTAAAATCACAGAGCTGGCTGTGAAGAAGCTGCTAAACCACCCCACAACCTTCCATTTTATAATTGTTTTCATGAGTGTGGATTGTTTGCCTAATAAAAATAAAAATCAGAAGAAAACAGCATATGAGATGGAAATAGGGGGCGACCATAAATAGATGGGCTTCTCTGCCCTGGGTAGCGGGAGGGGTGGCTGAGGTAAGACTTGAGGGAAGCAGGTGGGCTTCATCTTTGAGGGAAGGGAGGGGGAGAGCAGCGGTGAGAACAGAGGCTGAAAACAGAGGCAGCTCTGAGAGTTGGCCTGGACCTAGACCTCCAAATGCATTACCTGTATTGCCTCTCCTTGGCTTAGTATCCTTTGTCTTAACTGTCTTTTTTTTTTTTTTTAAGTAAATTGGTTGTTCTTTTTAGGTTTGGTAGGTTGCCAAAATGAAAAATAGTTGTTTTAACAGGAAGAATTAAATCACTTCAACCACATCATCCCACAACTTTTAGATACATTCTGCATCATCTTTACACTCCTCCACAAAAAAAAAAAAAAAAAAAAAGGAAGAGGAAAAACCCAAATTAGGCACAATGACCTAAGGCAGCAGAATAATCTATGTACTTTCTGGGAAGACATGTTAACTGAGGGAAGAGGTCAAGGTGATCAGAAAAGTTCCTCATTTGAAAAACAAGAGAGGAACTGGCCCTCAGGCAGGGGCTCTATTTCAAGGTTCTAAGAAGCTTCTGAACAAGTAGAGGAATTAGATGTGCAAAAAGTTCTGTAGCTCTGTGTACAAGGTTTTGTCGAATATACTGAAATTTTGATTCAGAGGATGAGTGTGTAAGAGCAGTGCATTTTTATAAACGTGAATAGCTTCTGAAAGTCCATGAAAACTATAACACGAGGCTTCTTTCCACCAGCAAAGTGCTTAAATACACTATGGAAACTATACACTTGTTTACTTAATATCCATAATGTAAAAACTGACCTGGGCTTAAATCTGACTTTTCCAACTTTGGTATAAATGAAGCGCAAATCCCTACACTTGCTGTTTTTCTAGGGAGACATCCTCAAATTTTAATTGTTTTTGCCATTTTAGCTTCTTAAATTTAGTCCCCACTCAGTCCTGGTCACTGGTATTCTGCTGGCCAATGCACTGTCACCCCCTTCCCCAGTAATGGCCTCACACTCTTCTTGAATGAATGGTTAAATAGATTAGGAAAGCAAACAGAATTTTTAACAGTAAAGTATGTATGCGTGGTGTGTGTACGTGTGTAGTTATCAATACATAGGCTTTCATATATAAATGAGGGAATGGTTCAACAGATTAGAAAAGCAAACAGAATTCTCTAACAGTAAAGTGTGTGCTCATCACTATATAGGTTTTCTCAGAAGAGGAGGAAGAGAAAAATATATTGAGGTGAAGGGGGGGGGGGAACAGCTTTCCTTTTGCTACACTGATCCATGTTTTCAAAGCTTATGCAAGGGTGTTATGGGTCTCATTTGTTTTCAGAGGCCGCAGAGAGCAGTGTCTCGATGCTTTTGGAATATCTGGCTGTAATCTAGTCCAAAGTCCAGGGACACTTATTTTCCCCCATCGCTGCCAGTGTTTGTTCACAGGTAGCCAGCCTCCCTCCCCCCACTCCACCCCCCCCCCCCCGTTCAAGCACCTCCTTCAAGGGTGGGTGTGGTTTCTAATCACAGCTCTCCAGGAGAGGAGGAATAAGAAAAGCAAAAAGACTGTTTAACATGATAAAGGAGGTGGGTTGGGGGTGGAGCAGATAAGAGAGGTGTTGGAAATTTACTTAATTACAGGAGGTATATCCATTTTAGTCCTTAAATGTAAAAAGGAGCCCTCTTCAGCACTATCGCTAAGTCCTTTCAGAAGAAGGAAGTGCGTTTATTTTTACCAAAATTTTAACACAAGTTTAAAAAAGTGGGATCACCGAAGCCTATTAAGAACCACCCACTCTTCCGGCACAAAGCTGCCATCTTAACAGTCTAGAATTCAAGTTCAACCAATCACCATCCCTTAGGTTCGCACTCTTCCAAATATTTATTCCGGACACTGCAATGCTACCTCTAACTTATTCAAGCAAAGCTGGCACTGTTAAGAATGAGAATGATTACAAGTACTACAGAGAAGAAACCGAAGCTTGCTAAACGAAGCTAGGACGGACACATTAGAATCTCTAAACATTGCCTAATCTTGTCACTTTCCGGAGGCCCTAACCACATTATGCTCCCCTGCTCCTTGGTGTGACTTAGGGTGTCCCCTAACTTAGGAACTATAAACAGGGACAAGCAGCTCACCTTAAAGCATCTTGGACACTTTAAGCAGTGGAAGGAGAAACAACCTGGAAAAGCACACGGAACAACTTCCCAGTCACAGCAACTTTCACTGTTCACATTATTTTTAAAGACACAAGTATAGGGAATATATTTTCCCAATTTAGACCACACAGTTCAAAGACACCTGAACCAAGTGGAACTTCATTATAATGCCAACTTTAGGATTGTAAAGCCCCCAAAGCAAAGGTAAATTTTGTTGCCAAAATGCAACAAAGTTAAAAATTAAGAAAACTACATATAAATTAAAAACAGGGTTCCTCTTGAAAAGGCAGTAAGATAGAACAGACGTGAGCTGAGTCCCTTTGAGAAGTCCTGGGACAGGTACTCGCCTTGAAACGGTCCCTTTCCCCTCTCTCCAAGTTGCCCCGGGAGGGGGCATCAGCACCAAGAAGGTAAACGGAAGTGACCTTGGCAAAGCTACCAAACAAAACAACCTCCCTCCCTCAACTCCCGGCCCCGGTCCCGGTCCCTCGGCCTCGGCCTCCTCCTACACGTGCGACAAGGACACCTGCTTGTGGTAGGCGGCGGCGGCGGCGGGGCCCGGCGGCGCGGTCCTGCCCGTGAGCGCTGCGCTCGCCTCGGCGTAGTCCCCAGCGGCCGTGGCGCCGCCGCTCTTGTGGCCCCGCCGCGGGCGGCAGCAGCAGCGGCTGGTGAAGCGCCGCCACGACTCCACAGTCTTGCCGGACCAAATCCAAACGCCCGACGTGATGCCCACCACAAGGCACATGAAGTACTTGAGCATGAGCACCCAGTACTCGGGCTTGGCGCGCGGCTGGCCGGAGTCCGGGCCGGGGCACGCGCAGGTGAGCGCAGCCTCCCAGCTCTCGCGATAGTGCTGTTCGTACAGGTAGCAGGCCACCACGATGCTGGCTGGCACAGTGTAGAGCAGCGTGAAGATGCCGATGCGGATCATGAGCTTCTCCAGCTTGTCCGTCTTGGTGCCGCCCTGCTTGATGACGCTGCGGATGCGGAAGAGCGACACGAAGCCCGCCAGGAGGAAGAGCGTGCCCACCAGCAGGTAGAGCACCAGCGGGCCCAGCACGAAGCCGCGCAGCGAGTTCAGGTTCTGGTTCCCCACGTAGCAGATGCCGGCCACCGGGTCCCCGTCCACGGAGCTCAGTGCCAGCGCAGTGATGGACTTGACACTGGGGATGAGCCACGCGGCCAGGTGGAAGTACTGCGCATAGCCCGCAATGGCCTCGTTGCCCCACTTCATGCCAGCCGCCAAGAACCAGGTGAGCGACAGGATGACCCACCAGATGGAGCTGGCCATGCCAAAGAAGTAGACCAGCAGGAAGACGACAGTGCACAGCGCAGGGCCCGTTGTCTCGTAGTGGATGTGGCTGTGCTCGCGGCTGCAGGCGACGCTGGCATGGCCCACGACCAGGCGCACCAGGAAGCCCAGAGACACGCACAGGTAGCAGGCTGACAGGAAGATGATGGGGCGCTCAGGGTAGCGGAAGCGTTCCATGTCTATTAAGAAGGTGGCCACCGTGGTGGAGGTGGAGATGAAGCACAGTACAGACCACAGGCCGATCCAGAAGGTGGCGAACGTGCGCTCGTCGGGGCTGAAGGACGGCTGGTAGCAGGGCACCGCGCAGTTGGGTACCTGGCCCGTCCTCACCTTGTTGTAAAGCGGGTGCGACTCCTTGAGAATGGGCACGAAGGGCTCGCGGCACTTGCACACCGACGGGCCCCCGGCGGCGCAGTCGCTCCCCGAGGCCGGCGACCCCGGCAGGCCTGAGAGGGTGGGCTTGGCCGGGAAGGGCCTGGGGGGCGCCGTGGTGGCCTCGCTGCGGTTGTAATCCATGCACAGGACCTCTGCGTCGCGGCCCAGCACCGGGAGGCGGTCGCAGCTCATGCGTTCCGGCCAGGCAAAGCCATACTGGCGCATGAGCGGCGAGCAGCCGGCCTTGGCGCGCTCGCACACCGAGCGGCAGGGCGGCAGCGGCTTGTGGTAGTCGGGCAGGCAGATGGGCGTGTACATGGAGCACAGGAAGAAACGCAGGTCCGGCGAGCAGTGGATCTCCACCAGCGGCCAGAACTGGTGCACCTCCAGACCCGCCTCGTCCTGCGTGTCGTGGTTGAACTGGTTGGGCATGTGCGTCAGGTTGTAGCCGATGCCGCGGCACATGGGCACTGTGATTTCCTGGCACACCGGGGCCTTGGAGGCGGCAGCCGCCCGGCCTGCCAGCTGCGCTAGGAGCAGCAGCAGCAGCGAAGGCGGCGCGGACGGGTCAGGCCGAGCCATAGCCCCCTCCCTCCCTTCGTCTCCCGCAGCCCGCGCGGGGCCAGCTCAGGCAGGGGAAACCGGGATCCGGGCTTCCCTCTCTGCCGACTTGTGTGGCGCCGGGACTGGCAACCTGTTGGTTTCTTTTTCTTCTAAAGAAATCCGTCCAAAGATAAACTGTTTCGGGAGGGCGCTGCCTCCGCAGGGAGCGCTCAGCTCTTCGCTGGATAGGGCTGGGGAGGGAAGGTTAGGGCTCCGATTCCAAGGAAAGGACTCTTTAAAAAAGAAGGTGGGGGAGAAGAATTGCAACCACTCCCAATTAGAGGGGCGTCAACGGCACAATCCCCGCAAGCGGTCTCCAAAACTCTAAGTTAACCTCTCTCCCTCCCCTCTCCTCCACCTCCAGGAACCAAACTACAGACTCCCCGCCCCTCACCCCGCCTCCCTTCTCGCAGGGCCTGCCAGCCTGCACCCCAAGGTCAGAGCGCTCAGCCCCCCGGAAAAGGGCAGAGGACCGGGAAAAGAACGGGGAGAAGGGGAAGGCGCGGGCTCTCACCTCTGAGGATCCTGAGAGAAGCAGATAGTCCGTAGGCAGCCTGGGCCCTCCGTCCCTGGGACACTTCGCTCAGAAACGCGACTCAGAGACAGGCTGGCATCGGGAAAGTTTGGTGATAGGCTGGGTACCCGAGGAGGCAGCACATGGCAGCAGGTGGGGGCGTCTCAGAGAGGGGGTCGCCGCCTGAACGAGGTCGCCGCAGACCGGTCATTCGCCCTCACCTCCTCCGGGGCCCCCCGGATGATCCGGGCGGGGCAGGACGGGGGGGCAGGCCGTGCGTTCCACCAGGGTCCGGGAGCCGGACGAAGGGCGAGCGCGCCTGGCAGCACCTGGGCAAGAGGAAGGCGGTGTGCGGCGACCGGGGGATCCCGCCGCCTCACAGCACGGCGAGCAGCCAGCGCTGGCCCCGCCGGGACTGCATGGTGCGCGCACGCCGCCGCGTCCCGCCCGCCGCTCTTCTCCTCCCCTGCAGGGGGATCCGCGCTCCAGCGGACTCCTGGGGGCGGTGGCGGTTCTCCCGGGACGCGCCGGGCTCCGCTCCTCCCCCGCGCTCTAGCACCCTTTGGCCCACCTCCGGCGGGTATTGAACTGCGCGCGGCGGCGGCGGCGGCGCTGGCCGCAGTGGAGTCACGGCCTCGGGCTCACTGGCCTCTCCCGCCCAGCCTGGGTCACCTGCTTCTAATGCCCGCCGGGAGGCTCCGCCCCGGCCCCGCCCCTTCGCGCTGGGGCTCGGTTGGTGGGCCGCCCCGCCACGCTCTCCGCGCGTCCCCGCCCACTGCCCCACGGGCTCAGCCTCTCCCCAGGCGCCCTCCGGCCCCGCCTGGAGCTGGCAGCCGAGGAGCGTGGGCCAATCGCCGGCCGGGAAGCTATGAGGGGCGGGGCGAATGCTAATCACGCCTTCTTGAGACCCGGAGCGGGAAACCCTAGCTAGAAGTCCCTCCTGAGTTCTCTGCTGGCGTCCACTGGTGCGGGGCTCACTTTCCCGTAATGTTCTAGCTTATGAACCCTAGCTTCCAGGGCACCTACCAGCTCTCCTATCTGCAGCTAAGCATCCTTAGAGTCCAGCGCTTGTTTAAAAGAACTGCTCAAAGACTCATTCTTAACTGTGGCACCTGTCTCCTCTCTGCGCTGCCCTCACCAGGTGAGCTCAAATTGAGAGAAGTACAAATGCTTACTGAGCCCCTACTGTGTGTCAGACGGCGCGTTAATCGTTCTCATCTTAATACAGGATGTCTCAGATCCTTACAACAATTCTTATAGGTGAAGAAACAGAGTTTAGAAGCATACCAAGGGAACCGAGCTAATGATAGTTCCCCCAAGAAAGCCACAACCTAGATAATCTTGTTCAGCGCGGTATTCCGACCGCCTAGCACAGAGTAGGCTCTCAAATGGCAAACCTGGGATTCGAACCGAGATAGTTGGGGCGCGACAGCCACAGTTTTTACCACCTCCTCCCCCCTCCCCCCATATGCGACCGGTTATCTCCCAGGCTTTAACCTTTACTTTTGCATTTCGTAACAAAATCTTACTGTTGCGACAAGAAAGTGATTTTCTTTCTATCTTTGGAAGACTCCAGACATGTTAGTCCTTTATCAGTTTATCGGGTTAAAAATCCAGGCAGTTCGAAGTCGCCCGCAGAGAAAAGCAACACTGGCTCCGGGCTCTGTGATGGGCAGGGGCCGCCCCCCCCCCCCCGCCGGGGGCTACCCGCTGCTTAGCTGCGCACCCGCGCGCCGCCGGGGATCCGGAGCGCACGGAGCTGCGGGAGCCCGCGCGAAGACCTGCTGGGCGCCTCGACCACTGGGACGCACCGTGGCGCTCTCCAGATGGGTTATTATGCTGCAAGTTTTAAATGTCCTAAAAATGCCTCTTTTCTACATGTTCTAATTAGGTTGGAAGACTGAGGTGTTTAACATTCTTGAAATTCATTCACACGCTTACAAAGAGGGTTTGAATTGTTTCCCGCTCCCCCCACCCCTTCCTTCTACTGGAAAAAGGCGGGGAAAAAGGCAGGAGGGCCTGAGTTCTTGAGGGACTCAGGACTGCACTTTAGGGCTGAGTCGTTCTTGTGTCCTGGATCCCACTTCCACAGACTGGGAGACAAAATTGCAGAATAGCCCTCTTCCTCCTGCTTATCAACAAGACTTTGTGAGAAATAATGAGGAATACGTGTATTAATCCCAGCCTCAAAGTTAAAAGAAATAAATATAAATCTCTTCACAAACATTAACACCGTTAATAAATATGTTTAAAATGTACTTTACCTCTTTCATTCCCTGGGATTCTACAGGTGCTTATATTTTTTTGGTTTTTTGGGAACTACTTGGCACTCAGTGTCGGCAAACATCCCAGGGTTGAAAGTAGTGGGAGTTGAAAAGCTATGGAATAGCAATCAAAAAGAAAGGGAAACCCTCAGTGGAAAGTATGCACAGATTGTGACCATGCCAAGAGAGGCTGCCTCATTCTGTGGCCTGTATGCAACATGTGTATTATTGGGGATGGACAAGTGTTGGCTAATAATAAAAATTATTTGAAGTTGGAGAATGTTAATCACTCATGCTGGAATTTAACCAGAATACATGTGTTATTTCACTTGGTTCTGACTCAAAGGATGTTATCTCCTAGTCTGTAAACCTCTCCCTTCTTAATCAACAGGGAGATGTTATTTTTGCTTGGAGATCTCTAATAATAGTAGTAATAATAGCGGGGAAACTTGGCCAAAAGAAACGTATTTTGCATTGTATAGCTTTTTGTATCATTTGAATTTTTGCTTTTCTGCATATAGTATTTCACTTTAAAGGCAGTTTAAAATATGCTGTTTAACATGTATTAGGCAGGGTGCTACATAATTCATTTCAGTTAGCTCATTTGATCCTCACAACAATCAGATGGAACTGGCATCATAATGGCTTCCTTGAAGTTACATATTTAGTCCATGGAAAGGACAGAAATCACAATTTTCTTCTGAGTCATAGTTATTGTTTAACAAACTGGAAAACACTGAATTATTTTTAAAGATGCAATTTTTAAGCAACTAGAACATTGCCAGGCATTCTTAGCTATTAATTCACTCATCTATCCTTCCATCTAGCCATCCATCCATCCATCCATCCATCCATCCAAAAACACCAAATTTCTGACTTGAAGACACTACTGTTATATTAAACGTGTTGCTACAAAGTGGAATTCATGAGGTACAACTTAAATTATTGTCCAAGGTGTACTTATTAATTGATGAAAATACGGAGGATCGTGCCAAACATTCCATCTAGTAAGACTGTGACATTTTGAAAGTTTTGAAGTATTGGTTTTGGATTTTGTAATCAGAGAATAGTTATTGCATTTCGAATCTTACTATACTTGTATTGATTATACATATTGAGACACTTGAGAGTTCAATGCTATAGGAATGACTGGACAGGTAGCCTCTGTATACTCTTCAGTATCTTGATAATCAAGCCTGGAACAGTGTGCTGCCCATAGATGCCTTTGGTAAATATTTGTGAAATAAATGGATGAATAAATGGCAACTGAGATTAACTTTTTAAACTTTAGCAAGTGGCATTGAATCCTTGGATAAAGCTTACCTTATGAGCTATATATATCTCTGAGGTTGACCCTACCCTGTTAAATGCAGCATGAGTCCAAACCTTGGCTCTTCCTTTACTAGCTGCCACTTTGGACAAGTCACACAACAGCTCCAGGTCCTCTCTCCTCATCTGTAAAGTGGAGTTACCCCTCATAGAGTTGTAGTGAGGGGTAAATGAATTTATATGGTGAAGAGCTTAAAACCATGTCTAGCACCTCGTAACTCTATGTAAGTCTGTTATTAGTTTCTACTGGGTTCATGCTATTTTTCTGTTTTCCCACTCTATTTTCTTTTGTGTATCACTTTAATAATGGGAAAAAAGTTACATTTTTTAGATGTACAGGCATACCTCAGAGATATTGTGGGTTTGCTTCCAGACCACTGCAATAAAGGAAATATCACAATAAAGTGAGTCACATGGATTTTTTGGTTTTCCAGTAATGTCTATAAAACTTATGTTTACACTATTCTTCAGTCTATTAAGTGTGCAAGAGCATTCTGTCTTTAAAAAAAGTACATATTTTAATTTAAAAATACTTTATTTCTAAAAAATGCTAACCATCATCTGACAACTCAGGGTTGTCACAAACCTTCAATTTGTGAAAAAGCAAAGTCTGCAAAGCGCAATCAAATGAGGTATGCCTGTACTTTATGTCTGAGCACACTCCCAGCTGTCACCAGCTATCTCTAGCATTTAGATATTAGCTAGATTTTATGCCAAAGCAGGGATCATTTCACTTGCCCTGGATCAAAGTGCGTACACCTGACATCAGCAACCAGCCCGCAAGTGTGCGAGTGTGCACAGGGCTGGCACAGGACAGACACCCACAAGCCAACTTGAAATCCCTCACAGGTATTTCCAGACTAGCTTTTTCCATGTCCTAGAGCATTTCTGATAACTCCTCTTCTCATCAGATCAGACACCTCTAGATGAGAAACCCAGACACTAATCAGAGGATTAACATGATGAGTCATTTATCCAGGTTCATAATAAGAATGCCTTGTTCACATTATAAGTGGAATCATCCAACTGTAATCTTTAGTCCTCTCCCCTCCTCCACTGTGGTGGCGATTCTAGAAAAGTAAGAGCTTCTTTCTTCTTTCCCAGAGGCGATGGAAGCGCTAATCTTTCCCACTCTCAGCCATGGCTCTCAGCTGCACATTACAATCACCTGGGGAGCCTTAAGATATACTGATGCTTGGGCCCTACTGAATCAGAATCTCTGGTTGACGGACCCAGACATTGTTTCTTGGTTTCGTTTTATTTGTTTATTTTTGTTGCCGTTTTGTTTTTAGCTCTCCAGGTGATCCTGATTTTCAGCTAGGGTCGAGAGCCACTGACATAGATGGTTTTGTTATTTCCTCAGCACAGCCCCAAACTTGGGCCTAGCTGGATCTTCTGCAGAGAAGGGTTAATCACATCATGATGTAAAATGGAACACCTCGGGAGAAAGTATAGAGGAGTACGTTCTAGTCTAACTGCATGTGAGTCTGTTTGGGCTGAAGGAAAGTATATGTATATGAAGTAAAAAATATGTAACAGAATTGTGGTACAGTGATGGCACAGTCAACAACAATGGTGGCCGTAACAGTAACTGATGGGTATCGGGCATTTCCCATGTGCGTGCACTGTGCTAAGCATTTTACATATATAATCTCTTTTACCCCCAAGAATCCTGTGAGGTTGATATTATCAACCCCATTTTATAGATTAAGAATCTGAGGTTCAGAAAGTAACTTGCTACACAACGGCACACACCTTCCAACTTGGGTTTTCCTCGCTCCGAAGACTATGCTGCCATTGACTGCAGGCCTCGTTGTAGGCCCAGCAGTAGAGGGTCCTGAAAACCACCAGATGGTAACTCTTGAGATAAGCAACTTCCCTTGTTCCTTATCATCCTTTTCCTGGGGACCAGGTCAAATTTTCAATTCTGGTGTGGCCTCTTGTGTGGGGGACTAAAGTACGGAAAAGCTGAGGGCTCTGGATTCATCTAGAATCCAGTATAAGTCTAGAGCCACTTGTTCTTTGGGCTTTGCAGACCAGGCATGAGGTGGGGCACCCTTTAGACTAGATTTCAGGACCTGTCTGGTATCTTGGCAGAGGGAGCTTCAGTTCGGTAAATATTGATGCTGCACATGCTGTGAGCCAAACACTGGTGCCAGGGGTGCAAAGATGAAGAGGCATGGGCTTACCAGGCAGGACGTGGTGGGAGCACAGAGGAAGCACCTGGCCCAACCTGGTGGCTCAGGGAAGACCCAGGCTGTGCCTGGAAGGCTGAATATGAATTAGGTGATCTATGAGTCAGGGTTTAGTACAGGAAGAAACCACTCTAGGTGTTTCAAACAGAGAAATATTTAATACTGAGAATCAAACAGAGGCTTACAAAATTGATGAGCTGGAGGGGCAGAAGTCAGGGGGGTACCCCTGGGCTATTGAGTTCACGGGCCTACCACAGTAGCTATGTTCCAGAAGTTGGGATGGTGCTGCAGCAAGGGCTCTTCACACCCATGAAACTGGTGACTAGACACTGAAACAGGACATTGAGTCCAACAGCATTAAATGCCTCTTAACATTATTGCTCAAACCTTGCTGGCCAACAGCAACAGCAACAGAATGATGCCTTCTCCTTGCATCTGCCTCCAAATCTTACACAAGTGCACCTGATTGACTGAACTTATTTCAGATCAAGACCCTAGCTGCAAGGGAGTCTGGAAAAAGTAGTTTTGCAGTTCGCCATCTCTTCAAGCAAATTACTAGAAGGATAGAATGGGCGCTGGAGAGGCAATCACTAGTATCCACTATAGGTCAGGAAACTGAGAAGGACTTCCTAGACAGAGGAATCAGCACAAGTAACGGGCACAAGGCCATGAAAGAGCACGATTCAAGTGGTGAACAGCTGGGCATGGCTATGCTATCAGAAGCATCTGAATCAAGGTTTTTACCTGAAAGTGCACTCACGTCTAATCAACATATTTTTGATTAATTAGATTCGTATGTACACTGTACACATGACACTCTTTCCTATTGATACAGCGCTTGATTTATTCAACTGACTACTAGTGCAGAGGAGAAAGGACAGGAGCAAAAAGCATGAAAAAGAATAAATAAAATTGTTAGGTAATAGTCATCCACAAAGAAAACAGAACATTAACCTTCCCCAAGCCTAATGTTGCAAACACTGTTGATTATGTGCCGAAGAGTCATCTCCCCTTTTTCCTTCCTAACAAAACCCCCGTTATTTGTTTTGTTCTGTTTTGTTGGGGAATCCACCCTTTTCTGCATAGCCCTGTGCTTCAGGAGAGGCAGGAGCTTCAGGTCAAGCCCCAAGGAGTAACACGTGATTAGTCCAACTGCTCGTGTTTCTCCCCTTCTTCTTATCAGCGTTTAGGTTACATACATGCATGGGACACAGTTCTAGCCAATAAGGCGTGGTGTGGGGGCCAGTGTGAGGTAAGTCTGTCAGGGGCTTACGGGAAAGATCTTACTCCAAAGGAGAAGTAGTCCTCTCCCCTGCTGGGTATTGTTTTGTCTGCCTGTGATGCCTACCACTGTGGGCACCATCTTGCAACCACAAAGGAGCTAAGTTGACCCAGTGAAGAAGGATGGCATTGAGGCTGCCTGAACTGTTGGCCTCCAGACTTGTTGTTATGTGGTACGATACGCTGCTTATTTTTTAATACATTTGAGTCCCTGTTTTCTTTCACTTGCAACCAAGAACATTGTAACTACTACATGCAGTCTGTACACTTAGGATGAGATCTGCCCACTTAAACTTGGCTAATGAAGTCTCTGGAGGAGATTTAAGGAGAAAAATTTATTCCCTTTTGTTTCCACCAGAAAAATTGTTGTTTATCCTTCAAGAGCATTCAAGACCCACTCAAATGTCATTTCTGTCAAGCTGAGTGCTTTGTTATTGCCTGTACTCCCACAGCCCTCCCACTACTTCTCTATTACAGCACTTTACTCATATACTCTTTCAGCAAATATTTATTGAGTGCCTATTTTGGGCTTGGTAGTGTTTTAGGCACAGGGGTTACAGTAGGAAACTAAATGCATGGAGATTCCAATCTAGTAGAAGACAGACAATGAATGAAAAAATTTTAATGTGATGACTCTTATCAAAGGGAAAAAAAAAGAATTCTTGTAAAAGAGGGGGAAATAACTACCTTGAAATTTATTTTATTGTACTGTGATTCTCTGTTCATATGTCAGTGTTTTCCACTAGATTGTGTGTTCTTGTAACCTCACATCACCCACCACTTCCCTGGGGGATTGCATTTTCCAAAGATGGCTGCGAAAACCTCTCCCATCCCACAGGTTTTTCTGCAATGTGATCTTGCCATTCCCCATAGGGGAGGGATGTAGGAGGTCCTAAGTCTCCTCCTCTTGAATCTCAGTGGGCTTGTGACGGTTTTGACCCATGGACTGTGTTGGAAGTGATGCTCTAAAACTTCCATGGATAGGTCATAAAAGGCCGTGTAGTTTCTACCTGGGTCTCTTGGGACACTTGTTTTTTGGAAGTGCTTTTTCTTGGGACACTCCCTCTTGACACCTACATATAGATGCTCCACTTGACAGTCCCAGCTGAGTGGGCCTTCAAGTCATCCCAGGTTAGGTGAAGAAGCTTCCAGATGATTCCAGCCCCCAACCTCAAGTCATTCCTAGTTGTTCAAGTCTTCCCAACTGAGGCCCCAGATGTCATGAATCAGAGACAAGCCATCCCTGCTGTGCCCTCTCCAAATTCCTGATCCACCGTATCCATGTGCATAATAAAATGCCTGTTGGTTCACACCAGTACTTTGGAGTGGTTTGTTACACAGCAGCAATGACTGGAACCCCCCAGATCTGCCTTTCTGTGAAATTTTAATCCAGTCGACAACTTTTTTTCTTTTCACCTGACCCAGTTGGTGATCAACTTATGCACTGAAGCTTGAGAACTTTCATCCATCTTACTTTCATCCCATTGAGTGTCGCTGTTGATGATATGCATGTGAAATGTCTAATCTTTTAAAACACAAATCTTCACCATTGATCTTAATATCCTGCTGCAGTGAGTTCCCCAGTTCAATTGTGTGTAGTGGGGAAAAAGTGCCTCCTTTTATCCATTTTAAACATGCTTCCTTTTCATCTCATCTTGTCCTCTTGCTCTTCCCCATGTAAAGTGATTTCCATTTTGTGGGTACCTAGACACAGAGAACTGAGTTGAGACAATAATCTTTCTTTGGTTACCCAGAAGGCCTCGGGCGTGCTGCGACGGGGAGCAGTGGATTTTAGCTGGTGACTTAAAGGTGGTGGAACACTGTATTCTAATTAGTCACAAGTTTAGTTCCAAGCTTTCAAAAAATAGTCTAGATTCTGCAAGACACAGTAGGTGTCCTCTTGTGGTGCTGGGAAGTAGAGCACAGTAGAGAGGGAAGAGCATTGGCCAGTACATAGGCAATCCGGATTCAAGTCTCATCTTGTGAGCCAGCTGTGTGCCCTTGGGCATAACACTTAGCCTCTCTGGACCTCATTCTCCTCAACTATAGAGTGAAGAGATTCAACCAGAGGGTTCTGGAGCACCCTTTTGCCTCTAACTTTGTATGAATTCTATGTATTTGCCAGTCATTTTGAAACATCTACTACATAAATCCACGGGAAGAAAAAGTTTGGATTCTAAACAGTTTGCCATTTTAGCTTCAAAGTGGAGTTGGAGAGAACCACCACTCCCCCCTAAAAAATTTTCTAGTTTTTAGAAAACTAATGTCATCATTTTCCAAAAGCACAATCCAAATTAGGCTTCAATTACCAAAAATATATCCTGCTGTGACTGTTAAGTGACAGGTCTTGCAACCTGAGTCCTTTTAGTTTGGGGGTGCACCCCAGGGCTCCCATCAGCCTTGCTTTCATGAGCCTCTCAATTCTCACGGTGCCATTGCTCGATGTTTGCATGGGGACAACTCCATTCTAAGTGATGAGAGTGAATGGATGGGGTGAACTGCTGCTGCATATGGCCACCTTGGGGAGGAAAAAGAATATTGTCCCAGTGAGCAGTGCAGTAGGAACTATTCAAGTGAATCTCTAGAAATCTGAAATCTCTTCCCAATTCTTTCTCTCCCTACAGAAGAAAAAAGGCAGTTACCATGTGGGACTTGGGGAAAGCATTCAGTCTCACTCAACCTGGACTCATTTCACTAATTTTCTGGTCTGCTTAATATTTCTTCAACAGTTGTGATTCTTAGAACTTCGTGGGCTCTAACCCACTTCTTAAGCTCTGCATCCTGTTTTGTCTTACTGAATTGTCTCTTTCCAGTCCCAGGTGGGTGGGGGAAATGCTTCTCATCTCTGATTTTAAAATTCATTACAGAATCTCCAGTATTGAAGTGCTACCATGCATGGAGAGGACAGATTGCTTTCACTGTTGGCTTAACAAACTCTATCAATAGCAACAAGTAGCATGACGAGGTTCTACTCAACAGAAACTTACTTGTAAGGTTAAGAAAACCCCTGCGGTCCTTAGACAAAACTTCAGGTAACAAGTAGGAGAATAACAGCAGTAAAAGTAATAAAAAATATATCTAGTGTTTAGAAGAGCTTTTTGAAAATATTCTAAAGAAGAACCCTCCCACACTTTCCTTAGTAAGATATCTCATATGTGATCACACATATCCACTTCCTTATCATCAGTATCATATGCGAGGATGTTTTGACGTTTTTGTTAAGGCTTTCAAGGAAGGCTTGAAAACAACACAGCAGCATCTATAATGCATAATACTGTCAGTTGTATCAATGGGAAAACTGAAGATCATGTAGGATGAATCACTTGGTTATTATCTGCTTGTTTAAGTTATTTGGGTAAAACAAGTCAGAAGTTGTCGCTTGTTTCTTAGAGCGGTGCTACCCCTGCGAGGCTGCCTTCATGTGCTCAGTGACTCCTTGATTGTAGCTAAAAGGGGGACCCAGCGTTCCACACACCACATTCTGTTCCCCCTTCTGTCATTCCTGCTCACACTCTAGTGGGGGGATGAGTTTGAAGGCTTGTTGTCTTCAAAACCCTTCTGTCTATGTGGGCTATGCTGCATCATTGCTTGTTGCCCAAAGGCGCTCTGCAAAGATAATTTACTGCCTAAGAAAGTGCTATATACAGAACTGGTCAAGCCATGGGTTGCACTTTTTACAAAATTAATAAACAATTTTTTAAAGCAGTTTTAGGTTTACAGAAAATTGAGCAGATAGGGCTTCCCTGGTGGTGCAGTGGTTAACAATCCTCCTGCCAATGCAGGGGACACGGGTTTGATCCCTGGTCTGGGAAGATCCCACATGCCACAGAGCAACTAAGCCCATGTGCCACAACTACTGAGCTTGCGCTCTAGAGCCCGTGAGCCACAACTACTGAGCCCGCGTGCCACAACTACTGAAGCCTGTGCGCCTAGAGCCTGTGCTCCACAACAAGAGAAGCCACCACAATGAGAAGCCTGTGCACCATAACAAAGAGTGGCCCCGCTCACCACAACTAGAGAAAGCCCGCGTGCAGCAACGAAGACCCAACACAGCCAAAAATAAAGAAATAAAGTAAAATAAAATTAAAAAAAAGAAAATTGAGCAGATAGTACAGAGAGTTTCCATATATCCTCTCCTTTTCCCACTCACAGTTTCTCCTTAGTGTGGTTCTTAGTTCTCTTTAAGTTCTCTTGCCTTAGTGCAGTTACAATTTATTACAATTGATGAACCAATATTCATATAGCATTACTAACTAAAGTCCATAGTTTGCATTAGGATTTGCTCTTTGTGTTATACAGTTCCGTAGGTTTTGACAAATAATGTCATGTATCCATCAATACGGTATCCTACAGAATAGTTTCACTGCCTTAAATATCTCCTGTGTTTCACCTAATCATCACTTCCTCACCCCGCCTTGACCCTTGACCCCTGACTATCACATCTTTTTACTTTCTTTCCCAGAATGTCATATAGTTGGAGTCATTCAGTATGCAGCCTTTTCAGATTGGCTTCTTTTATTTAGCAATATGCACTTAAGGTTCCTTCGTGTCTTTTCATGGCTTGATAACTCATTTCTTTTTTTTTTTAATATCCTCTTTTTTTTAGAAGAAGAAATTACAAATAACAAAACATTAGCAAAATGAGTAGAAAGTACAGCGACTTCTCATATACTCCCCCTGCCCTCACACATGCACAGCCTTCCCCATCATCAACATCCCACACCAGAGTGGTACATTTGTTACAGTAAATGGACCTACATTGACAGATCGTTATCACCAACGACCTGGATTGTATTAGGGTCCGCTGTTGGTACTGTATTCTATGGGTTTTTTTTTTTTTTTTGTAATTAATTAATTTATTTATTTATGGCTGTGTTGGGTCTTCGTTTCTGTGCGAGGGCTTTCTCTAGTTGTGGCAAGCGGGGGCCACTCTTCATCGCGGTGCGCGGGCCTCTCACTATCGCGGCCTCTCTTGTTGCGGAGCACAGGCTCCAGACGCGCAGGCTCAGTAGTTGTGGCTCACGGGCCCAGCTGCTCTGCGGCACGTGGGATCTTCCCAGACTAGAGCTCGAACCCGTGTCCCCTGCACTGGCAGGCAGATTCCCAACCACTGCGCCACCAGGGAGCCCCTATTCTATGGGTTTTGACAAGTGTATAATAACATGTAATCACCATTATAGTAGCATAAGAAATATTTTCACTGCCCTAAAAATCCTCTATGCTCCACCTATTAATCCCTTCGTTCTCCCAACCCCTAGCAACCATTAATCTACAGTTTTTCCTTTTTCCAGGCTGTCATTTAGTTGGAATCATAGAGTAAGTAGCCTTTTAAGATTGGCTTCTTTCCCTTAGTAGTATGCATTTTATGGTTGCTCCATGTCTGTTCATGATTTGATAGCTCTTTTCTTTTTAGCACTGGATAATATTCCATTGTCTAGATATACCAGAGTTTATATATCCCTTCACCTACTGAAGGACATTTTGGTGGTTTCCAAGTTTTGGTAATTATGAATAAAGCTGCTAAAAATGTCTGTGTTTGGGTTTTGTGTGACATAAGTTTTCAACTCCTTTGGGTAAATGCCAAGGAGCGCTGGAATGTATGGTAAGAGTATGTTTACTTTTGTAAGGAACTTCCAGACTGTCTTCCAAAGTAGCTGTACCATTTTCTATTCCCACCAGCAATGAATGAGAGTTTCTGTTGATCTGCATCCTAGCCAACATTTGGTGTTGTCAGTGTTTTGGATTTTGGCCATTCTAATAGGCATGTAGTTTTAATTTTGTTTTAATTGTTGTTTTAATTTGCAATTGCTCATTGTTGTTTTAATTTGCAGTTCCCTAGTGACACATGACATGAAGCATCTTTTTATATGCTCATTTGCCATCTGTATGTTTTCTCTGGTGAGGTAAGTAGAAGGTGCAGACAAGAGAAGTTAGCATCCTCTCTCAAGGGATGGAACGCCGGGTTGACTTAGTTAAGCCCCACCAAAGGGAATGCCCAGAGGCAGCCGCGCAATAGCCGCTATCCCATCTACGTGCTCTTGAGTCTGTGCGGCTGCAAATCAATGCGCAATGAGCAAGTCATTGATTACAACAAAAACCCAAATCGGTACCTCTTCCTTCCTTATTGGTCCAGTACAAGAGGGTGCACTCACCCTCTTGAGTGGTAGGAGCAATAACAGTGACAATGTAAAAATACTGCCTAGCAGCTCTGCAGGATATCCGAGGCAAAGACAAAGTGGCTTCTTTTGGGTCACTAGCAAATTCGCAACATCTTATAATAATAGCTCATTTATGGAGCCCTTGATGTATGGGAAGGAACAGCCACCCAAGGTAAGGAGGAGTCCTAGCGTGAGCTCCAGTTAACAGATGAGGAAGCAGCAATTCTGTGACGTTATCTATGTGACTAGCCCAAAGTCTCTCAATGTCCAGAGTGACAGCCGGATATTAAACCTAGATTTCTATCCAGGTCCAAAGCTCTTGCCCCAATAATACCACCTGGATTTGGGACCTGCCTAAACAAATACCAGTTCAGTCCCACTGACTCCTGGCTGCTCCAAAGGGCTTGCTGCAATTGGCTTGAATGCCACTTCTGAGATCTGGGCCCACTGTGGTCAGAAGAACCTCTGTAGCAGCTCTCAACCTTGGCTACACGTTGCAATCACCAGGGAAGCTTTACAAAAATGTTGACACCAGGGTCCCACCCATAAAGATTTTGATTTAATGGTTCTTCAGTGCAACTTCAGCATAGGGATTTGTGTTTAACTTTTTATTGAAGTATATTATACACATAGAAACGTGCACATACCTAAGTATACATCACAATTAATTTTTAAAACCTGAAGGTAACTGTGTAACCACCACCCAGCTCAAGAATCAGAACTTCAGGAGCACCCTCGAAGTTGGCATCATGCTTCCTTCTAGCCGCTCCCCTTTCCTCCCACCCCCCAGCCACTATCCTGACTTCTAACAGCGTAGATAGTTCCGGTATAGAGATTTTCAAAGCTCCCAAATGATTCTAGTGTGCTGTCACCATTGAGAACCACTGTCTCACTGGTAGAAAGTAGAGAAGTAGGATGAACCAAACTAAATGCATAGAAACAGATAAACCAAAATGAAAGAAAATAAGAAGAAACCCAGGCTACATTTATGCCTCAACCCAGGCTGCTACTTCCTGTGTTGCATGCATAAGTCTTATTTCACATTAGCAAGTCAACAAGGATGAAAAAGTTTTGTTTTTCTAAACAAGATCTTTCATTTATAAACAACTTTTCTCAGCATTCACACCTTAGTGAAAGAACACCAGCCATCCCAAGGGGTGCCAAATCACATTTGCTGATAATAATAAAAAAATGTATGGAGCAAGTCCCTCATTAATGTCTTGTGCATGACCTCATTCAGTCTTCACACCTCATAACACCCAATACTAGTAGGTTTTCTTCTTTCTTCCATTTTGCAGATGAGGAAAGCTAGGCGTAAAGAGATGTGGTAACTTGCCCAAGGGTACAGAGTTTGTAACTGGGACAGCTTAACCTGAAGAGATTTTTCATGCTGTACCACCATGAAGGTTTTTATTTTATTTTATTATTTTTTTTTTATGTCAATCATGGTTTTTATTTTAGATATGTGTGTCAACTGACTTCTGCTAGTAAATACCTGGACAAAGATAAATGCCACACTGATTTCATCCTTTCAATGTACAGTGGAATGAGCTGGGATGGCGGTGGAGAAAAATCACAGCATTACCTGTGTGTACTGGAGTGGACCTTGATGGTCATGTATTTTTATTTCCTTCTTTCCCAGGTGAGGAAATGGGCCAAGAAAAAAAGATTTAGGATGGTTTAACAAGCTGAATGAGAGAAAATTAGAGAAAGTCCAAACACTCCTGGGGGAGAGGCTAGGTAAGGCTTTCATTGGGCAGCTAAGGACACTGAGCTATTCTTCTAACCCACAGATGGACACGTGTGTGGCCTTAGTCAGTACAACTTTGTGGCTAGTGACATTACTATTATTATTTAATTTAACATTCGTAGCATATTCACATGTGAATATTGTTATTTGTATAATTATGAAGGTCTCTGTATAGTGAGCTTCTAATCTAAACCAGACAGAGAACTGATGATCACAAAGTTATCTGAGTGGGAAATTGGATCTTCTCAGGTTTCCCTGAGTTTGTTCAGTTTGTTTGGATTTCATGTCGTAGGTGATCAGCTTCCTAGTGTATTTATTCTGGCAACGGAAAGTGTAGGGTGTGCAAGAAATCTCTTGGAGACATTGTCCTTAAAAACTTGGTATTGCATGTGGAAGTCTTCCTTCTTGAGCCCTTCCAGAAATCAAAACAAATCTCAGAAACTGTGAGGCTTGTTGCTTTTCCATATTTCTCCTCTACAATTATTTCGGACTTTCTTTATATTGTTCATTGTTCTTCCTGGTTTTAGATCTCTCCCCCGCCTCTCACTTCTGCCTCCGTAGGGTGCCCACCTACCCTTCCATTTCGCCACATCACTTTTTCTGCTTTGTTCAGTTTCCCTGGATTTTTGGTATAAAACTCCCTTCAAGCCAGAGTGTTTGGTCTGTTGCTCTCTAATTTTTTTTTTCAGAGCAATTTTCCCAATCTAAATTACACCCTCAATTACTTTTCTCTTCCTAGAGCAGTGAATCACATTCTAAGAAGCCATTGCGGTGGGCGCAGCTAGATACAGAGCCAGGAGGTTGGAGCCAGTGCCGGCTTGTCACCCTCGTTCTCTGTTTACCCTGCTGCAGCAGGCCAAAGTATGGCCTTGTGCTGAAGTTACCAGCAAAGGAAGTGCCGTCAGAACCCGTTCTTGCTACACGCATGTGCTCTGATACCTATGAGAAGGAGAGACCATGCTTTAGAGCATTGGCCTGTGCTTGGAGGCGTGAAGAAAAATTAGCTTAACTTAGGACGGCTTGATATTTGAGAGCTGGTAGATTGTATTAATGCCCCCAATCTTCATCCCTCCCTATATCTCTACCCTCTGCCATCTGACTTTGTAGTTCTTCCCGTAAAGAGATGAGTGTCTTCTCCAAACCACTGATTCTGACTGTAACACCTGCTTTGGTCAATAGGATGTTAGGAGAGACTTGAAAGCGTGCTTGTGTCATTGGATGTGGTCTCTTGCATCTTTGCTATTTCCATGAGAAGAGCATGCCTGGGATGGCCCACTGGTCCCAGGAGGGGGGTGAGAGGTACATGGGGCAGAGTTGCCCCAAGGAAGCTGCCCCAGCCCAGCCCAGTCTAGAACAGAGCCGCCTAGCCGACCCAGAGATGCAGGAACAAAACCAGTCAAGATGGGCAGGTCTGCCTATCCAACCTTCACATGAACTGCAGATGCAGGAGCTAGAGTAGGAAGTGCTTGTTGTTTTAAGCCTCTGAATTTTGAGATGGTTTGCCCCCCAGCAACTGCGATGAGGTCATGCCCCCTGAGACTATTATGATGATTACGTGAGCAACTAGACACAAATGCACATCGCAAATGTAAAATTGTGGGGAGTGAGCATAAGGGAGAGGCTGTTGACCAAGCTCTGGACCTGGAACCTGAGGACCTGAGTTTAAGTCCACCCAGGCCCCCAATTCACTCTGTAAACTTGGGCAGATAATTTAAAATTTCTGGGTCTTACCATCAAATTACAGAGCTGGCTTGCAGACTCAAAACCATGAAAGCTTGAGATAATATCGGAAAATTAATATGGGTCCCAGAACTTCATTGGTGGGGAGTTAAGAAAGGGATAGGGAAGGTGGGACAGAGGTCAGAGAATATTTTATTTGGGTATAAATATAATATTATATCCAAAGGAAAGGGCCAGATACACGGAGTTGGGAATTGGATGATTTTAAAGAACAGGTTTGATCTAAGGCTAAGAGGTAGAGTTGGAGCCCAGATATAAAATCAAGTCTCACTTCTCTAGAGAAAAAAACACTGTCTTGAAAGTATGGGATACATGAGTAAGTAAGGGAGGCGAGTGACTGTGAAAAACCTTATAGAAGATGTTCTTCCTGACAGCTCTTCACTTGGAATAAAGCAAAGCTGAGGACAATTATGAAGTCTTTGGTCAGATAGAGAGATAACAGTCAGATATACCTATGTGACTCCTGCCTTGGCTACCTTTAAATTTTCTTGGTCGTTTGTTACCTGACCTTGGACAGGTCACTTATCCTGTGGACAAGTGGAAATATGCTTCATTCATCCGCTGCATATTGAGTAGACGCTACATCCCAGGAACTGCTCTGGATACAGGGGGTGAAACAGAGAGTAAGACATGGGTCCTGAGCTGGCTATCAGCTCAGGTTAGATGGACTTTCCGTACATTGTCATTCATGTCAAAACATGTAATACTAGATTCTTTTTCAGAGGGGAAAATTATAGTTCAGAGAGGTTAAGTGGCTTGTCCAAGATCATACAACTTAGAAAGATGAAAAATTACTCCTTTGACCTCAAAATCTGTACTGTTTCTACCGAATTATGCTGACTTTTCTTGTTAGTTGTTTGATTTTATTTACAAAAATGTTATTTTTACATATTGTTTTAGGAGGACATCCCTGTATATAAAGTAAAGTAGAGTTGGGTGGTTGGGGTTTTTTGTTGCTGTTGTTGTTGTGGTTTTGTGGAGAAGCTGTGTGATTTATAAGTCAAAGGATCAAGTTCTCGATTTCTAGGGCTATGGAAGTAGGTCTCTCTATTGAATAGGGACAGAGCTTAAAGGTACAGAAATAAGGGAATGGCTTAATCAAGTATGGGTCTTCTGTTCAACAGAATATTTTGAAAACATGAAATACAATGACTATCTCTCAAACTTTATAGGTGGGAGTGTAGATTGTTATATCCCCTCAAGGAGAGCAATTTGAAAATATATTTCAAAACTACAAATGAACATGCCTTTGTTTTAACAATTTTAACTTAAGGAAATTGTTCTACAGAAATATTCACAGATTACAAAATTATTCAGAGCAGCATTTATTCATAGTAAAATGTTGGAAATAATGTAAATGACTATCAATAGGAAACGGTTAAATAAATTATGGTACACCCTTAGGACAGACTAGCATGCAACGATGAGGAAGGTAGAAGAGAAGAAGGAGGAGGGGGAGGAAAAGGCTCTTTACGTATTCACATGGAACATTTCCAAGTTGTCCTGCTAAGTGATGATGGTATCATAATGCCCATGGAGAGGACGGACGGAGTCTCTGAAATTCCAGGAAGAGAAGATCACATAGCTTGACTTACTGGATCAGAAGTAGTGAGTTTCCTCTTAATTGATCTGTACTGACTTTTACTGACTATGTATCATATGAAAGGTGCTCAGATATGTTCTATAGAAGACATAAATGATATGAGAAAGATATAAAATGATATGTACTTTCATCTAGTACAGTCTAGTTGGGGGGGGGGTACATGATCTTTATGTATAAAAGATAACAATTGAAACCATCCCATGATCAGAGAATGAACATGGAATCATCCTTATGTTGGGACAAGGGAAACATTTGGGCTTGAGGGAATCAGGAGTCTTCAGGAGAATTTCATTTGAGTTAGGGAAGGATTTAGATAGAACGAGAGGATTGTGGGAGCCAGGCAGGAAACTCAGCAGAGGCAGAGTCTGGAATGAGCAAGATGAGTTGGGGGCAAAGAGGACCACTTTGGCTGGAGATGGGGAGATGGGTTTAGAGAGCGACTCAGTGCTAAAATCGGAATAATAGCTTAGGGCAACACTGAGGAGGAACTAGGATGCCAAGATAAAGATCTGGAATTTTGTTCAGGTATTTGGGCCAGGGGCCGTGTTTGGGGGAGTGTAATCTGGCCACAGTATGACAAGTGGATTGTAGCAGAGGAGGTCTGAGGTTAGGAGACTCCTGGAGACTTGGATAGGAGTCCAGGGACAAGGTGAAGGGGCCTAAGCTAGCTCAGTGGCTGGAAAAGTAGAAAAAGAGAGGCAGACACTAAGGTATTATTCTTCAGCCTACCCTGCCTGGACATGACTTTGACATTCCCCTGCCAAGTCATAATGACTGTGACAGTTATTATGCTGGGTTTTACAGGCGTATGACACTGTCGATTGTGTAAGTACATCAACAGCCAAAGACAATTGTGTTCCATTGCATCTCTTTGTCTGCAGGCTGCTGCTGCAGATTCAAAACTGATGTGGAGCCTGTCTTCCAACACATCCAGAGCTGTATCCAGCCTGCTGCTGTGTCCATAGAGAAATCATAAACATAAATCCATTTCCTGAAAACAGAGGTTACAAGGTAAAAGTGATTCTTAAAAGTTATTTTTCTAGTATTCAGCCAGAACTTTAATTGATGCTTTCATTTAAAAAGGGGTTATGAAAATAACACGCCACTATTAAAAAGAAAAAACTAAGTAGATTATGAGTGCTATCATGTAAAGGGGTCCATGCTCTAGTGTTACGTGATAAAAGCAGGTCTCCTGACAGTATCGTTATGCACTGCTTCTGCTAAAAGCATTACATATGCTTTAAGGATGAAATCTGGGAGGCCACCCTCCAGCTAGGGCACAGGGGATGTGGGGAAGGAGGGTGCTTGGAATGGGAAAGATACTTTTTGCTTTTGAATAGTTGCAGATTTTTACCAGCAGGTTAGTGCTTATAATGAAGAGATTCTTAAAGGCATTTAGCACATCCCAGAGAAGGAGAACACCCACACTGCCTTCCTCAGGCTCAAGCCTATTAATAGGAAAACAGATGAAAATGTTAGTTAGAGAAATAAATAGAGGCAAGGAGAGCGATAATAAAGGTCACCCAGATCGCTTCTCCAGGCTGGCTCCTTGGAAGAGTCCAGTGTGGTTAACAGCTTGCACTTGTTTCATTGAGCAAGTTATTCATGTCTCCAGCCTTCAGTTTCCTCAACTGTAAAACGAGGATGTTACGATAAAATGAAATAAGATATATAAAGCCTTACTTTGCACATAGTGGCCAACACCTACTAGGTGTTTAGTAATCACTGGTGATTATTATTGTTATTGTCTACTTGACATTCCAACATCTAACAGTGACCTTGTAGTTTTCCTTGACTCTAGTTATTTACTTGCTTGACCCCGTACTAGAATGTGCACCCCTCGAAAGAAGGTTTTTGAAGTTATTTTAATTGCTTTTCTCCTCTGCTGATAAAAATAATACATTCATACCAGAAAAAAAAAATCTAAAAATCTGCTTTCATCTCAGCCCCTAAAGGTAATCACTGTAGGTTGTGGTTTCTATAGATTCCTGTAAAATAAATGTTGGGGCAACTTTGAGGCCCCTTTTCTGTTATGGGCCAGATAGTAAATATTTTTGGCTTTGCGGCCATATGGTCTCTGTTACAACTACTCACCTTTGTCTTTTTTTTTTTTTTTAATTATTAGCACCTTTAATTTTTATTTATTTATTTATTTATTTATTTATTTGGCTGTGTTGGGTCTTCGTTTCTGTGCGAGGACTTCCTCTAGTTGCGGCAAGCGGGGGCCACTCTTCATTGCGGTGCGCGGGCCTCTCACTATCGCGGCCTCTCTTGTTACGGAGCACAGGCTCCAGACGCGCAGGCTCAGTAGTTGTGGCTCACAGGCCTAGTCGCATCCGCAGCATGTGGGATCTTCCCAGACCAGGGCTCGAACCCGTGTCCCCTGCATTAGCAGGCAGATTCCCAACCACTGCACCACCAGGGAAGCCCCCTCACCTGTGTCTTTATAGCAGGGAAGTAGCCATAGACAACACCTAAACAAATGGGCATGGCTGTGTTCCAATAATGCTTGATTCGCAAAAACAGGTTTCGGCCCAATTTGGCCCTGAGACCATTGTTTGCCGGCTCCTGACCTAGAAATAGTGCTTGATGTCTAATAGAAGTATAATGTGAACCACATATGTAATGTTACGTTTTCTTGTAAATACACTAAAAAAATCCAGTTTTTTTAAAAACTAAAATCAGTTTCAATATTATGTTTTATTTAATTCCATATATCCAAATGTTATCATTTCAACATGTAATCAAAATAAATAATTATTGAAATATTTTCCATTCTTGTTTTCATACTAAGTCTTTGAAATTGGCTGTGAATTTTGCACTGCTAGGTTAATTCAGATTAGTCACATTTCAAGTGTTTAATAGCCACATGTGGCTAC
Source organism: Balaenoptera ricei (assembly GCF_028023285.1). Lineage (NCBI taxonomy): Eukaryota > Metazoa > Chordata > Mammalia > Artiodactyla > Balaenopteridae > Balaenoptera > Balaenoptera ricei. Next base: position 93,271,587 of record NC_082645.1, read on the forward strand.
TGGCTACCACGTTGGACAGCTCAGCTGTAGAATCTAGATAGACTTTGTATACATATAATTACGCAAATTTTAAAAAACAAAAGTGGTATAATATACATGCTTCTTTACTGAATAATCTTTCTTGGCTATCTTTCCTTATCATTCCATAAAATTTATCCTTTTTTTTTTGACAGTTACTATATTTCATTGTTTATAGTTTTCACAATCTATTTTATCAGTTCCCACTGGTGGATGTTTGCATTGTTCCTAATGTTGAATTGTTATTTCAAACGGTTCAGGGATTATTTTTTACGTATAAGTGTTGACACCTGTGGGTATATAGCTTTAAAATATATTCTTGGGAGTTGAGCTGCTGAATCAAAGACTGTGATGACATTTAACTTTTTTTTTTTTTTTTAATTATTAGCACCTTTAATTTTTATTTATTTATTTATTTATTTATTTGGCTGTGTTGGGTCTTCGTTTCTGCGTGAGGGCTTCCTTTAGTTGCGGCAAGCAGGGGCCACTCTTCATTGTGGTGCGCGGGCCTCTCACTATCGCGGCCTCTCTTGTTGCAGAGCACAGGTTCCAGATGCACAGGCTCAGTAGTTGTGGCTCACGGGCCTAGTTGCTCCGCGGCATGTGGGATCTTCCCAGACCAGGGCTCGAACCCGTGTCCCCTGCATTAGCAGGCAGACTCTCAACCACTGCGCCACCAGGGAAGCCCGACATTTAACTTTTTAATAACTATTGCCAAGCTAGAGAGCCGGAATTCTAACTTGTTTTCATCTCCAGCGTGTTGGCACTCAGTGGATAATTAACTGTTAAATGAATGGATAAATACAAATCTCACACGATTGATAGAGAGAGAGAGAGAGAGGAAAAGAGAGAAAGAGACAGAGACAGAGAGACAGTGGGGGAGAAATTCTATGGAATAAAGTGGGAACAGTTAATTGCACATTAAGGAGGCACAGACGGAAACACCCTGGGTTAGTATAGTGAAAGGTGTTTGCTTAATAATCAGTTAAGTGCCTCCTGAACTCCGCCCAAACTCCTATCGTTCTCAGAAAGTCTCCAGGCCTTGGGTCTCAGACTATGGCATTTTGTGTTATGCTGGGAAATTGTTCTCTACATTTGCTGTGGGCAGGACAGAGTTTCTAGTTAAGGTGGGGTTGGTTGCTGCCTTCTCCCAGGGGCAATGGGAAGGCCCCTGCTTTCCAGGTTCAGATAAGCTTCTGGAATTCCGGGTCCGTGGGAGGCTCTGACACCAAACCTGCTGCCTTTCTGGGAGGAGAGGAGGCTTCCTCCCCCCAGGTCAAGCAGTCTGTCACTATGGGGCAAATGAGGTCCCAATTTCCCATGGCCAAGTACAGGGAGAGAAAATCTGACTACAAAAATTTGACTTCACCCTAGGTCTTGCCTGTCCCCTCACCTGCTAAGTGTTCTCCCCTGCTTATCTCCCACACCAGCGCCTCTGGCACACTCCCAGCCCTGCTGGGCCCTGGCAGGCCAGCCTCCCATCCCCCAGCCTCCCTCATCCTTCTTCTCCAGTTCATCCAACGCTCCTCCCTGCCCCTGCCACCAACTGGATCGTAAGCCCTGGCTTTTCTGGGCAGAGCCTGGCTTCTTTTCTCCCCAGAAGCTGCCTGGCATATAGTCGGCACTGAATAAATGTTAGTTAAGTAAAAACACAAAGTAATCCCCGGATTTTTTAGTTTGCCCTCCACGGCCTTCCCTATGGAATAACTCATTGGACAAGCACCAATCAAGTGCCAACTATATGCCAGGCATCATGTCAGGTAAATAAGACAGATGGGGTTCCTAAGTTCACAGAGCTCATGATCTCAGATCCTCTTCATATCCAAGACTTCACGGCTCCCCAAACACCCATGGATCATTCTGTATGTTATTCACTTAAATATTTATTCGAGCGCCTATTAGGTGCTGGCAGTATGCTAAATATATACTCTCTAATTTAGTCCTCACAAGACCCCTTAAAGGAAAGTAATACTGGCTCCATTCACACACAGGGAAAGTAAGATTAACTCGCCCAAATCACATAGGCCCAGTAGTGAGTGGGGCTGGCCTTCCACCCCAGGCCTGTCTACACCCTGTTCATTCTGGAGCTCCAGAGCCTGGCTGGGAAGCCTTCAACCCTGCAGGGGTGAGGGAAGAGCATTTCAGACCAGGTGCACCTGGAGCCCAGTGGGAAATCACTGCGTATGAGTGTGTGTGTGTGTGTGTGTGTGTGTGTGGCCAAGGGGCTGTTCTAGTTGGCTGGGGAACAAGAAGCCTGGTGAGAAATAAGATGGGAAGAGACAGGAAGTAGCTGAGTGCAGGGTTCCATGAGTTGCTTTTCTCTGCGGCCCTAAACCTCAGTCCTCAGCGCCTCTCACTGTGACTTCTGAGGACATACTTCTCCATCTGTGTTATCTTGCTGTTCTCCTCGGGTTTCTGAAGGAAAGCTCCCTGCGGCGCCTGGACGTGAAGTGGCTTGTCCAGGCCACCCCGGTTAGCGCTGGCCAGGACTGCAATCCAAAGAACCTGAGATTACTTTCCAGGCTAGGCTGATTTTTTCTTTTTTTGAAACAAAATCTAAGTCCATGGTGTCATTGCTCCTTGGGGACTGTAATCAGAGGGGCCTCAGCATTCATGCAGGAGCTGTAGCGGGCGTTACCATCAGGTCTCTGCCTTCCCTCCCACTCCTGCGTTTCTCACAGCTGCCAAACCGGCTCCCTCCCAAGGCCGTGCCTTCAGGAGCGAGGAAAGAAAAGCAAAAGCAAGTCATTTTGACAAAATAAGAGCTAATAGATCCAGGAGAAATTACCACGATCAGAGCCACAGACGTACCACTGGCCAGGTGGGTAAATCTGTAAAATCCTAACGCTCACATCCTCCTGCCTTTTCCCCGCCCTCCTGCCCGAAGTTCTAATGTGAGTGTGTACTTTTCTGCCCTGATGATGTTTAAGATCTTGCCAGAGGCAGGAACACAGAGGGAAAATATTCCTGCCTATAAACAAAGGGGAAATTTTCATGGAAGGGACTTAGAACTTTGAGACTTATATTGGAATGGGTGGTAGGAAAATCTAACACTCGGGAAATAACGATCCCACCATTAGCTCACCTGGGCAGGGCAGCCGTCCTGCATGGCTTTAAAAATGTTGCCTCAGCAAAAGGATGGTTCATTCACTTATTCAATAGTCAGTGGACCCTCACTATTTCCAGGGAACTTGATGAGATATGAAGGGCAAACACAGCTCTCCAGACCTCTAGGAGATCATAGTGCAGCAGGGAAGACCAAACATGTGCAGGAGTAACTACAGGGCCTGGGAGATAGTGATCAATGACCCACCAGGGATCCTCTCACAGCTTCTGCTGTGCTGCCTGCCTGGGGTCCAGAGCTGAAGTCTCACCGGCAGTGCTCTCCTCGACAAGCACTAAAGGGCATCCCTGCACCTTCCTCGATCATCCACACAGCACGCCCCACTCCCATCAGCACCAAGTTCATCCCCTGGAGAATTTAGATATTCGCATGTGAAATCTGGGCTTGTATCCCCTGCTCTGCTGGGTTGCCGAGGAAGGAAAAAGAGGTGCAGAAGACAGGAAATTGACTCTGGCAAGCTGTGCGCTGGAGACCCCACAGAGCTGGATTCATCACTCATTCTTTTCTTCCCTGGCCACATCCAGAAAGCCATGATGAACAGCGTCTGTTCCTCACTTATGCTCAGTGTTGGAGATGCTGAGCATGTTTTCCCACCTCAGAGGGTAAGAGGTCTGATAATGACCCCTCCCCACATTCTTGGTGTGTCTACCTGAACATGTCTGCTCCTACCTTCCATCTCTAGCATTACTGCTCCTCTTTTCCAGATGAGAAAGTTGGAACCCTGAGTAGTTAATTATTTATTTATTTTTGGCCGCGCTGCGTGGCAGGCGGGATCTTAGTTCCCCAACCAGGCATCAAACCTGTGACCCCTGCATTGGAAGTGTGGAGTCCTAACCACTGGACCACCAGGGAATTCCCCCTGCGTAATTGATTTGCCCAAAGACAAAGAGCCAGTTTGAGGCTGAGGTGTCCCAAATCACCATCTATGGTATCTTCTGCCTTAAAATGCCACATCCTCCTTGTTTCAGATTTACATTTTCCCCCCAACTCTCTTTGCCTCCATTTCATCCTGGCAGTGGCCTATGAGTCCCTGAGGAGGAATGCATAAAGCAGTCAACTTTAATCCAGCAATTCCACTCCGAGGTATTTGCCTAAGAGACAGAAAACTTATGCCCTCAAAAAGGCTTGGATGTGAATTTTTTTTTGTGCCTTTATTCATAATAATCAAAAACTGAGAACAACCCAGGTGTCCATTGACAGATGGCTACATAAAGTGTGGTTTATGCCATGGAATATTACTCATCAATAAAAAGGAATAAACTACTGATAAATGTGACCACACAGATAAATCTCTCAGACATTATGACTGAAAGAAGCCAGACACGTGGACTTCCCTGGTGGCGCAGTGGTTAAGAATCTGCCTGCCAATGCAGGGGACATGGGTTCAAGCCCTGGTCTGGGAAGATCCCACATCCTGTGGAGCAACTAACCCCGTGTGCCACAACTACTGAGCCTGTGCTCTAGAGCCCGCGAGCCACAACTCCTGAGCCCACGTGCCACAGCTACTGAAGCCCGCGTGTCTTAGAGCCCGTGCTCCACAACAGGCGAAGCCACCACAATGAGAAGCCAACACACCGCAACGAAGAGTGGCTCCCGCTCTCCGCAACTAGAGAAAGCCCGTGCGCAGCAACAAAGACCCAACGCAGCCAAAAAATAAATTAATTAAAAAAAAAAACTTTTCTTCTAAAATAAAAAGAAAGAAGCCAGACACAAGAGTACATACTGTATGGTTCTGCTTATGTGAAGTGCAAACAGTGTTTGCTTGCAGGGGCTGGAAGAATGGGGGGATGTAAGGGGTATAGGAGGAGAAGAGGATTAACTGGGGTGGGATGTGAGGGAACTTTCTGGGGTGATGAAAATGTTCTGTATCTTGATGGGGGTGCGGATTATGTGGGTATATGCATTTTTAAAAACTGATCAGTCTGTATATCTGTGCATGTTAATATTATGTTATATCTAAATTTAAAAAAATAGAAAAAAATATGTTGTCCATGATTGTTGCAAAACTTTATACTGAAGTAGTGAAGTAAGCAAAAATTATTATTTTCTTACATTCAAATTTTGCACCTCTGAGCTAACTGCTGTCCGCTATTTCATGCAGTAACTTTCCAGAGACTCTTTCTAGGCATACACGTCCACACAAATGGGCTCACCCTGTCCACGGGGCTGTACCCTGCTTCACGACAGTGCACAGAGCCAAAGGAAGGCTTTTTGTGCCTTAAACACCCAGATAGAGATGGCCATTTCTGAGTCAACAATTTCCTGTTTTCATGTTAAATATTAATTGTTTTTCCATGTTAGAGTGCTTAGATAGAGTTCGTGAACACCACTAAGGGGTAAAAGGATGCCCTGATGACATCATATTTTTCTAAGTACACACTGTAGTTAGTTTTTCTCTTAAGGGAGGTACATCTTCCCATTCCACCTCATCCCAGACTCTCTCTTCTCCACGTCTAAAGTCATGCTGTTTAATCCCTATTGCATTTTTGTTTCCATTTCAGCTGTGTAAAACACTGTCACCTTTCATGGGCTTGAGACCTCTTGAGGTGCATGGAGAAAGCGCTGCTCTCCCAGAGGCTAGATCAGTGGTTCCCCAGGAATGAGGACCAAGTCTAAACACCCCAAAGACATTCCCTATGACACATTTAATATCTATTGAATGAAAAAGTACATGGAAAGGAAAAGCTACTTTTAATTAAATGTAATGTCTTTATTTTATTTATTTATTTACTTATGGCTATGTTGGGTCTTCGTTGCTGCACGCGGGCTTTTTCTCTAGTTGCAGCGAGCGGGGGCTACTCTTCGTTGCAGTGCGCGGGCTTCTCATTGCAGTGGCTTCTCTTGTTGCGGAGCACGGGCTCTAGGTGCATGGGCTTCAGTAGTTGTGGCTTGCGGGCTTCAGTAGTTGTGGCTCGTGGGTTCTGGAGCGCAGGCTCAATAGTTGGGGCGCACGGGCTTAGTTGCTCCACAGCATATGGGATCTTCCCAGACCAGGGATCGAACCTGTGTCCCCTGCATTGGCAGGCAGATTCTTAACCACTGCGCCACCAGGGAAGTTCCAAATTAAATGTAATGTCTTTAAATTGATTTGCATCTTATAAACTATGACAGAATCTACAAGGGTTAAAATAATAATAGCAGCTACTATTTTTATTTTGGCCGCACCTCGCGGCATGTGGGATCCCAACCAGGGATTGAACTCGTGCCCACTGCAGTGGAAGCATGGAGTCTTAACCGCTGGACTACCAGGGAAGCCCCTAGCAGCTACTATTTCTTGTGTACTTATTATGTGCCAGGTATTTGGCTAAGTGCTCTATGCATGTTATCTTTCATTCACCCCACAACTCTACAGAGTGGAAACCGTTGTTATCCCCATTGTATAGATGAGGAAATGGAGGCTCAGAGAGGTTCAATAACTTGTCCAAGCTCACACTGATGGGAAGTGGTGGCCTGAAAACTCAAAGTCTGACGGGCGTGAAAGATTTAGTGCCACTCCATCCTGCCTCTTTTATTTACTTATTCTATGGACAATGATTGGTCTGCCTATGAATTCTCCAGCCCCTGGCTTAAACTCAGGGCCTCCTAGGGATCTGAGACCTCCAGGAGGGGGCCACAGGCTGTCTGGGGAACTATGGAGGCACTAAGCACTCATCTTGGAGTTGAGCTTCAATTCGTTGGCTAGCAATGGGGCCTCCTATGTCCAGCCTTATTCTTTTAGCATCTCTCAACCCCTGAGCCCCTGGTGCTTGTGTTTGCTTCTGCCCAGACCGGCTTGGCCCAGTGTCCCCAGAGGATGGAGGGGTTAACGGTTGAGAACCTGTTTGCAGACCATTAGAAGCAATAATCACCTTGCTGGGTAACCTGATCTACCTCAAAAGAAGGGTCTTGATTTTAGCAAACAATTTAAGTGGCCTCTGTGTAAAGTGGAGGGGTGGAGCAGGCCTGAATCACCTCACTGAAAGTGCATTTCTTCTGGGCAGTTGGAATTTGTGTGGTGATCAAGGCAGGCCCAAGGGCCAATTCCTGGGCCTAGGTGACCAAGCTCCCACCCTTCTGGCTGCTGCTTCCCCTGGAATTCTGAAAAACGGTTCCCCTGTATCTAGTGATCTGATACAAGCCCCACATCGCTGCTTTCCCTGCCCAGCCAGGGGGAGCAAGTAACTCTCTATTTGATGTCCACCTGACCAGGTACATGCACTGAATCTGTACTGTGTGCTCAAGGGCACCATCTTCCATACTCACCTCTAAGCGTTATTGCTATTACATCTCCCATTTCCCAGGTAAGAAAGACGAGACTTAGAGACAGCTGTGTGCAGGAGCCAGTGCTGATTGGTAAACTTTCAGGAATTCGGCAAGCTAGTGGTTAAACACAACTGTTATTAAAAATTAAATACATAAACATATAATTAAATAAATTACATTAAAAACAAAGGTAATAAATACTCAAAATTCATCACTTCCTAACTATTTTGTTACTTTTCAATAGCATCTGTGCTCTGGAGGTGGTTTATGTTTTACCTGCATGGTGGAAATATTGTCTAATAATGTGCTGCTGCACACTTCTCTTCCCAGCTCTCCATTTTGTGACATCACGTCGGTGGCTTGAATCGGCTATGGTGGGGGCATTTGCACCACGGAAATTGGCAAATGTACAAATTAGGGCTTGTACCCTTCCCCCGCCCCACCCCAGACTGGTTGTTAAACATTTACCAGTACCTCTGTGCTGACGGAGGTTGACTAACTTGGCCAAGGTCACAAGGCTTGTGATGGAGCCAAGACTCCAGAGAGGTTACCACTATGTTCTTCTACCTCTTAAAAAATAATAGAGGTCCCTCAACAAGTTAATTGCAAGGAATAAAAGAGTTCAAGGAATGTTAATGGTTAAAGATTAAAAGAGACTTAAAGACCTATCATCATACACTCAAAATATGTACACCTTATTTGGACTCTGATTAAAGTAAACAAATTGTAAAAAAAAAACCAAAAAAAACAACTAGGATATTTATGGGGTATTTGGAGATTTGAGCTCTTACTAGATATTTAATGATATTAATGAGTTACCATTATTTTTTAGGTGTGAGAATGGCATTATCTTTTAGAGCACTGAATATTTCAGATGAAATGATATGCTGTCCTAGGACTGGCCTTCATAATAATACTGAAGGAGAAAGTGAGTGGGTACAGAGATCAGTGGTTCTCCAGGTGTGCTTCCTCACAAGCAGCATCTGGCAGCACCTGGGAACTTGAAAATGCAAACTCTCAGGTCCCACCCCAGACCTACTGAATCAGATTACTGGGAGGGCCCAGCAATCTGTGGTTTAACAAGCCCCCCAGGTGATTCTGATGCCCACTCAAGTCTGAGAGCCACTCTTTTCCATGAAACAAGATTCACCATGAGTTCGTAATTGTTGAGGTTGAAGTGGAGCCTGGGGGTCATAGGTACGCTTGAAGTCTCCTGTAATAAAAAGGTTTTAAAAATGATTAAGCATATCGGATGGAGGGAGGGTAGGTATGGTGGGGGAGGGGTCAGAGCTGCACGGCTTCTGGATGTAGAATGAGACAAATGGATTCTTTTGGATGTTGTTCACAGGCCTTGCACTGCTTTCTTGTCTTCTGAATTAAAACTCCAGGTTAATGGCTGCCTTAGTGACTGGCTTTAACAAGCCCTCTTCTTCTTCCCCACCAACCCCCCACCCCTACTCCTCGTGCTTCTCTAATCAACCCGCCCCTTCATTTGAAGCCCTGGTGTTAATAGGGTTTGACTCTGGAACCTCAAATCTTCTGGAGAAGCAGCTGTTTTAATTTTCAACTTTCACCTAAAGCTGTGTGACTGTGAAATACAGCCACCCACTAGACCTGCTTTATCAGCTACAGCCGTGACACGATTAATTAACTTTATGCAGCCTCTCTTCACACAAGCTGCTTAACTTCTAGCCCATTGTAGTTCTGGTTTACTTAGCCGATGGGGCCTAAGGGCCTGTAACTGTTTACCTCCCTCTGGAGGGGCTGTCCTGGGCAGATGAATTCATTAGTTGGTGTTTGCAGAGCGGCGGGAGACCAAAAAAAAAAGCATTAGGTGAGTTTTTATTTTTATTTATTTATTTTTGTTTAAAAGGTACTGAAAAGGAGACCCTTTGCCTTGGCCTGAACTCATAGTTATGTTGCTACGACCGCAGGACATCAGTTTCCCTCCCTCCCCATCAGGCCCCCCTTCCTCCAGCCTGTTTTTTTTCTCTATCTCTCATTTCCGCTATTTCTCCCAACTGGAGAACTCTGGATTTTGTCCAGGAGGATGGAAAAGGTCTGTCTGCCCATCAGATGGGATATTTAAGGATCTTTAGTGTTTTCGGTTTAAATGTCAAAAGCTTGGAAGTTCTCTGCTACCTCCTCCACCCCATCTCCAAGAAGCTGTCTCTTTTTCCTTCCTTCCTTCTCCACTTCTCTTACCTCCCCTCCCTTTTCTTTTAAAAACTGTCCTGTTGAGACTTTGTCAAGAAATAGCACGCCATCCTTTCTGGAAACTGTACTTCCCAAAACTCTGGAGAAGGGAGAAGAAAAGGAGCAATCATTTTCTTGTAGAGAAGGAGGGGAAGACAGAGCAGAGAAAAGAACATTTTAGTGGCGAACTCTGCCTCACCTTTTTCAAATATTACTCCTGGAGCAGGGTTTCTTAACTTTGCTTTATACATCACCGAAGGTAAACTGCAGATTCCGGGGTCATGCTCCAACCCAACTGGATCACAGTTTCTGAGTATGGACTCTGGAAATTTGTATTTATTTTGGTCACGCGGCTTGCGGGATCTTAGTTCCCCGGATCAGGAATCTGAATTCCCCTGGGAATCTATATTTTTGACAAGCTCCCCAGATCATTTGTATGCCCACTGAGGTTTGAGAACCAAGGATCCAGTGGGTAAGGCCCCGGGTTCTATTTATTGATTGCCTTTTAAATGCCAGCTACTGCGCAAGGGAGAGGAATAGCTTTGGCTTTGGTTTTTGAGAGGCCTTAACTCGAAGTACCCTTTTAAAGAAATGAGACTTCATTATTTTATATTAATGGTACTTATTGGGTGCTTGGTGTATGCTAGATGCTTTATAATCCTCACCCCCTCCCCAAAGCTGTATTTTTGTTATACCCATTTTACAGATGAGGACACCGATGCTTGGAGAGGTTAAGTTTGCCTACTTCACACCAATAAAATGTGTATTTAGATTCCTATATTTCTGGCTCAAAGCTGAGCTGTTACCACCCAAGTAGAACCGTGGTGAGAATATTTTCCACACTGAAAACTGAAACTGGTGACTTCACGGATATGCTTTTATTTTTATAGACAATGGTTCATGATATTTGCAATCAGAATGGTCTCCTTATACCCCTGGCATGCAGTAGCCTGTTTTTCACTTTGTAGGATGTTATCAAAGTCAGATGTGGCAGTCAGAGGCCTCACTTGCCAAGCCCACTGGGCAGGAGACCCCAGCCTTCCTCCCAATTACTGGGAAATTAAGGATCTATTTTAAATTATTCAACAATAAAGATAAATCAGGAGTTCTCATTTATCTCCCATTCTCTTCCTCAGAAGTAACTTTTGTGACCAGTATGGGGTATTTCCTTAGAGACATTTCTCTATCCTTTTACACATAAGATGTGTTTCTTTTCCTTAGTATACCTGGAAAATATTGTATATATCAAACTTGCAATCATCCTTTTTCACATAATGATTTATCTTAGACCTCTTTCTTTGTCGACCTTGTTCATTTTTTTTTCCTCTTGCATTTTTAACAGTAAAGGCTCATTGAGGAAGTTCAATGATGGGAGGGGAAGCAAGAATATCCTATAAGCCTAATTAAAAATTTAAAAAAATAGTTATTTTGGAATCCAAGTTTAGAAATGCTTTTAAAACTGTGTTTAAATATCTATAACATAAAACTGACCATTTTAACCATTTTTTGGTATTCAGTTCAGTGACATTAAGTTCTGAACAATCATGGTACAATCATTACCACCATCCATCTCCAGAACTTTTTCATTTTCCACTGAACTCTGCACCCAGGAAACACCATCTCCCCATTCCTTCCTCTTCAGCCCCTGGCAACCACTATTCTACTTACTGTCTCTATGAATCTGACTACTCTAGGTGCCTCGTATAAGTGGAATCATACAACATTTGCCCTCTTGTGTCTGGCTTATTGCACTTATAGCATCGCATCTTCAAGCTTCATCCAAGTTGTAGCGTGTGGTAGAATTTCCTTCTTTTTAAAGGCTAAATATAGAACCCATTGTATGTTTGTGCATTTTGTTTACCTGTTCATCTGTTGATAGACACTTGGGTTGTTTGTACCTTTTGGCTATTGGGAATAATGCTGCCATGAACACGGGTGTGCAGATTTGTTTGAGTCCCTGTTTTAAATTCTTTTGGGTAAATACCCAGAAGTGGAATTGCTGGATCATATGATGATTTTTATGTTAACTCATTCGTTTTAAATACTACATAATCTTCCACTGTATATTTCGTGTGTTTACCGGCAATTTAAGTTCTCTTTTCTGTAAATTGCCCATTCTCTGGTATGATTTTAGTGGGATTTTAGACAATACTTATATAATCTGGATAATCTTTCTTTTATCTGTTGTATATATGGCAAGTCATACACATTGAAAAATAAGTTTCTACATCATTCCAGATCCAAGACCTTGTCCTTATCTCTTTGATTATTTAAGGAACAATTATTGGTGAGTTTTTATTATTATGAAAATAAAAGCGCACAGACAGGCAGCCATCTGTATGCAGCACAGGGCCTGCCTCATCGTAGGTGTTCCATAAATATTTACTGAATGACTAAATTACTTTTGAATAGCCCCTGGTTTCATTAGTATTTCTTTTTTAGAACTGACTATGATCAGGCAAGTCCAGAAACTGAACTAAATTCTTCCTGATACCTCACAGCACAGTTTTGCCTAAGTTTAACCTGGTTGACCAGTCTCAGAAAAAAAAATTAAGCCAAATTGCTCTGAAAATAGTAGATAATTCAAGTTTCTGCTCTTTGAATAGCACTCCAGGGAAACTGTACTGCAACGGGTTTTGTCAAAATGAGAATAGTTAGTGATCAAATAACTCATAGACTAGAAAAAACAGTAGAAAAGGTACAGTGGTTCTTAACTCAGTCTTCCTACCTCTTCTCCAGGAAAGATAATGTCAATAGTAATTATAGGCTTCTTTTCTTTCTTGTCAATAGTAATTATAGGCTTCTTCTCTTTTTCTTTCTTTCTTTCTTTCTTTCTTTCTTTCTTTCTTTCTTTCTTTCTTTCCTTTCTTTCTTTCTTTTTAGTAATTATAGGTTTAATGTGTGTGCAATAATTTGTACATCTGTTATTTAATCTTACTTAGTCTTCATCATAATCCTGCAAGGGAACCTTTATCATCCCATTTGACAGATGGGGAGGGCTGAGGATGACTAAGTCACCTGCTGGAGGTCACACAGCTCATGGTAAAGAGCAGAGTTGGGAATTCATCCCTATCCCTTCTGTGGCAGGCACTGAAAATTTTTGACTGTTATCCTACTCTGTGTTCATGGTTCCCCAACACCGGATCAGGGTTACTAACAGGAACCGTGGCCAGGAGTGGGTGGCTTTGCCTGTGCATGTATGTAGAAGGGGAGCAGGAAGGAATCATGGTTTTGTTCGGAGTCCCAGGGCTGTGTCCCAGGGCTGTGTCCCAGGGTGTGGGGAGGCAGGTTGGATTGACTGCTTGTCCTTGGACCTCAGATGTTTACAGCTTCACTGGTCGAGCCCCTCCTCCTCCTGGGACTGCTTCCCTGAGGTGCTGCCAGGTCCTGGGGCTGGAGGAGGTTCCTAAGGCCAGCGTGATGGCTCCAATTTGTCATCCCTTGGGAATGACTCTGCTTATCTCCTCCGGGGATGCTGCCTCTTGACTGTAGCCCACAGAAATCTCTGCCTTTTCCAACTCTGACTACACTGGGAGTTTGCAGCTCATAACTTAATACAGACTTCCGTTCTTGTATTGCTCTCTAAACTTTGTTCCTTGTCACACCAGACAAATAGTGGGGGTCAGAAGCCTGGGTTACGTTTTTTTGTACACAACTCCCTTTAAATAGAGCTCTAGAGCCAAATATTGACGGATAAAGTATATTTTTAGTGGATCATTTCAGAGCCTCTGTAACCTTAGAGTCGGCTGAGAATAATTAGTATGAACAACTGTCCTCAGGAGAAGAAAGATGTGGAAGAACTCTTCAAACTGAATTTTATATTTCTGGGAAGAACACGATATATCTGTTTTTAAGTGCAATCAGCAGAACTTTAAGGGGAAAAGTCCCACAGTATCAGCTATCATTTTCCCCATTCTCATCCTAACTTCCCAGTCTTAGGTGTAGCTAATTTTCTAGAAACGTCTATTCTAGGGCCTGTGAAAATAGAGAGTGCCCCTAGGGAACCCAGAGGCCGTGGTGGTGGAGGTGGTGGCAGTAAAGTTGAGGGGAAGGACCCATATTTTACTTGGAGGCCTGAAAGTTAATCTATCCTTTTGATGATATTTTTTTTAAATTGAAGTATAGTTGATTTATAGTATTATATTCGTTTCAGGTATACAACATAGTGATTCAATATCTTTATACATTACAAAGTTATTACAATATTATTGATTGTATTTCCTGTGCTGTACATCATATCCCTGTGAGTTATTTATTTTGTAACTAGTAGTTTGTACCTCTTAATCCCCTTCACCTATTTTGCCCATCCCCCGGCCCCCTTGATGATAATAATTTAAAATAACATTTGAAATTATGATCCAAATCCTATAGGGGCTTTCTCTTTTCTGCAAGTTTTTGGATCAATTTTTTTTTTTTATAAATTTTTATTTATTTATTTATTTTTTGGCTGTGTTGGGTCGTGTTGCTGTGCGCAGGCTTCTCATTGTGGTTGCTTCTTGTTGCCGAGCACGGGCTCTAGAGCGCAGGCTCAGTAGTTGTGGCGCACGGGCTTTGTTGCTCCACGGCATGTGGGATCTTCCCGGACCAGGGCTCGAACCCGTGTCCCCTGCAATAGCAGGCATATTCTTAGCCACTGCGCCACCAAGGAAGCTCTATGGACCATATTTAAATACAAAGAAGCCAAGGGGCTCACTCTTCTGTGATTTGCCTGTGCCGTCCTGAATCTCGGCCATCTAGATCTGTTGTGAGTTCTACTCACCCGGCTGCTCTCATCTTTGAAATTGGCCCCAGGTGATCCACTGTTACCTGTATTGGTTACAGAAGTTCTCACTGAAAGAAACAATGCACCTTGAAAATGGAATCCTCTCCCTCTCTCTTTGCTTCACTCATAGTCTTTTACAACCGAGCATCCAGATGACCCTCCGCTCCAGAACTTGAAGACCCTGTGAAGAGCCATAATTAGTGTGAACAGGAATCTTTGACAGCTTTGGAGAAAAGGAATGTAAACTAGTCTTCTTGCCCTTGGCATCCAAAATAGAAAGCCTTGACTCCAACAGGTACTTCCCTCCCAGGTGTGGAAGGCTCTTTGTTCTCATTTCCCAGGTAAACCCAGGTGTGTCTACACCAGGGAGCCCCAAACTGTGGTCATCAGCGGAATGTGTGTGGACAGGGTTTGCTGGTTTCAATCAAGGAAGCCAGAAAAGACTGGTTTCCCTGTCATTGAAAATCTTTCTCGTCAGGAGGTGCTCCAAGGCTTGTGATTCGCACAGATGTCTTTCTGGAGCAACAAGGTTTGTGAGCAGACTTGCTCCCTGGTCTGTGGCAAGGATCAGTAACATCATGGAGGGTTGCGCTGTCCAATGTGGGAGCTTCATTGCGGCTATGAACATTTAAATGAGTTAAAGGGAAATGAAATTCAACATTCAGGCTCTCAGTTGCATTAGCTATGAGGTTACACATGCTCAGTGGCTTCTGTACTGGACATTTCTGTCACTGTAGAAAGTTCTATTGGACAGCGACACTCTAAGGCACACCACTTAACAGAGGCCACTTTACTGGTCCCACACAGTGGTGACCTGCACTGTGGCCCTGAGGGACCCAAGTGAGGCTAAGTGAGGATATAGAGTCGCAGTAAATGTGCACGCAGAGCACAGGTATGGTCATTGGAGTGAAAGCTTAATGATTCAATAAACATTTCTTAAATGTAACACTTGATTCAATGTCACTCAAAGGAACATTAGAAATCCTGGTACTTGTGCAAGACACCATTTCTGTCATCTTGGCGTTCCTAACCTATAAGCTGAAGCAGGAAATAAATAAGAATAAGCTGCGATAAACTGAAAAGTGGACAAGTGCAAAGAGGAATTATTTTCTTTGGAAAGCGGGATTCGGGAAAATTCTCAGAGAAGGGGACACGCGAGCAAAGTTTGATGGGTGACAAAAAGCTTGGCAAATAGACAAGGAGAACGTTCCAAATAGAAGGAACTGCACAAAACTGGGGAAGTGTAAGAAGTTTGCTGGCAGAGGAATGTGAAGGGGGATGAAGGAGAGACGTAGGACCAGTCGCCACAATTTTGGGGCCCGGTGCAAAATGAAAATGCGAGGTCCTCCTTAAAAACTTCTTCAGAATTTCAAGACAGCAACAGCCGAGCATTAAATCCATAATGTGCCCATGTAAAAGCACAGCTAACGAGTCTACGAGGCCATCCGATGGCAGGAGGTGAGGTTAAAGGGAAGGGCAGGACCATACCGTCAAGGGCTTCTGGGTCGGTTTGGTGTTTGGACTGCGTCCTGAAGGCAGCTGAGAGCCTTAGGAGATTCTTCAGTGGGGCTGAGGCAAGATCAGCCTTGCGTTTGACAAAGACCATGTGGGGGGCAGCCCTGAAGGGCTTGGAGGAAGGCTGGTTAAGAAGCGATTGAAACGGCCTGGAGAGAGAGGAGGAGGATGGGAGAAGTGACAGCGGGCAGAGGAAGCGACAGTGGGACAGAGAGGAGACAGGACTCTGAAAGATGTGTGGGCGGTGAACTTGATAGCAGGACGTCAGGCTTGAGGTCTCGTTTGCTGTGGCCACGCCTGGGCTGTCCTCCGCTGCGATCTCGTGTGCCGCCTTCTTTGGGATTCTGGAGTCTTTGGGTTCCCATGACCCCTCCCAGAGCAAAAGGCTGAGGGTGGAGGAGAGTGGGAGGTACTGATGTTGCCCCCCAAGTCCCTCCCCAAGAACCCTTTCGGGACCCTTCCCTGTTTGCCACATGAGGCAGACGTTGCCTTAACCCAAATCTGGGGAGAACCAAATCCATCCCGCCTCTCTACTCCAGTCCCAGAAACCCAGCCTTTAGCAGAAGCTCAATCAGCATTGTGTCAATACCGCCTCCCTCGGATTTGCATTTCCTGACTTGGGTGTTTGTGACATTCCAGGGGCCATTATCAGAGGGTTTCACTCTTTATTTCCTGATGGAATCAGGACACGTTCTTTTCTGGGGGGTGGAGGTGGGGCGGAGGGGGCCAGTGTGTAACAAGGCATCCACCGAGAGCGGGCACAATCCCACAGCACAGCAGGGAGGGAATGAAAAATGAACCCGTTCAGCGGCCTCCTGACCACAGACAACACGGAAGGAAGCCGGTGTGTATTCAGTGCCAGGCGGTGTGTGCCAGGGCTCCTCCCTTTTCGTAGGCTGTCTCTTCTCATCCTCATGACGATGCCTGAAGGTGAGCACAGGGGCCCTGCTTTTGCACATGAACACCCAGCGGTCATTGGCAGGATGTGGATTAGAACTCTGGTCTTCACACTGCTGGATGCCCACCCCCATCCCTCCCGTCTCAGCAAACACCTGGGAACAGCCCCCAGTTTCCTTCGCTTCTAGTTGACAGGTGGAAAAACAAAACAGAGGAGACACAACAGTGAGCCGGTCCTGGGTAGAGTCTGGGTAAATTGTTTCTAAGCTGAGGGTGATTTTATGTAAACCTTGCATGGAATGGATGTCTCCATTAATTAGCTTATTTGTAAAAAAGCAAACAACCAAAAACTGGGAGTCTGGTCTGACTCAGTGAGAGGGAAGAGGGAGGCATATTTAATGCATTTGAAGGGAAATATAAACCCCAAGTAGCAGCATGAAGTTGGCACAAGTTATGAACTGGCTGCATTGGGCTGGGTGTTTCCAAGAAAAATTTTAAAAACAACAACACAGGAATATCCTTGTTCGGTGGCAAGTCTGACATGGTGAGTCTTGGCACTTTCTAGAAATTGGAGGGTGTGGTGAGGCAGGGGGGAGGAGAGAGAGACCAGCCTAACTGCAGGGTGGCTTCTGGGCTCAGAGAGCATCCCTTGTACCTGGAGCTCTAACAAGTCGGGAACACATCGATTTGGGGGGGATCAGTGTGGAGGAGAGGAGTGAGAACCCGGGGAGCTGTGTTTCCAGCCCGAGAGATATCTGATGAACGCTCCAAATGAAGACCAGCTCAGAAGCCAAGGCTGCTTTTCCAGGCTGGTCCCACATTTAAACTGGGATATTAATTTTACAAGCGGGAAAAAGCTCTCCTGGACACTAAAGTTTGGCTCACAGAAAAAGTCCACAACCCGTAGGCTCTGGATGAAAGGGCTGGGCCTCTGGGGCCATCTTCCGGGCCGCAAAAAGGGCCAGGCTGCTCGAAGGGTACTTGAAACAAATAAAACAGTGACTCTAAATAAAACACACCCATATGTCATGTTCTTCCAGAAAAATACCCTCTGTAATTGGTTACAAGCTTTAGAGAATAAAACCAATTTACCTGTCAAAGAGAAAGGCTGATTCCCCCCCAGAACTTCTGGGGGCCAGCGTGGCTCCAGGCCCCTTCCCTCCCCCGGCTGCACCTTTCTCCTCCCACCTTCTTGATTTGTGAAGACTGGAAAAAAAAAAAATAGAAAAGTTGGGAAAATCCTCTAAAGACACACAGTGTTCCAAGCACAGTCAGACCACTAATTACTGTTAAGCCGGAGCCCCTTTTTGTGTTCTGAGGGGGGCTTCAGTGTGTAGCGACCACTTGGGTCTTTTCATGAGTTCGGGCTAACTCCTGAATGGCAGATTTTTTTTCTTCTCCTTTTCAACATTTGCTCGCCGCCTGCCTTCTTTTCCTTCATCCTCATCTTTACCTTCTTTTTTTCCTTTCTTGCCTTCTTTTTATTTTTATCTGCTATTTTTCTTTCTCTGTTTTTTCATTTTTCTTCTGGTGTTGTGTTTTAAGTCTCTAAATGAAACTTGACTGCCCCCATGGCCGGCTGGAGAAGCACAAAGGCCTCCCATTCCACTGGCTACAGTAACGCCATTGTGTGTCCTAACAATGCACTAATTGGCAGTGACAATTGTGGAGCTGGGGAGGAAGAGGGGGGCCACCGACATAAAGGGAGAGGAGGAGGACGGGAGGCCCAGGTTCCCGGTGGAGAGGGGTGAGACCCACAGAGGCGGCGCCGTGCTGGGGTTTGTGCTGGGCTTTCTAAATTAATAATAAAAACAAAGTGGAAAACAATTATTTTGGAAAAAAAACATACAGACTTTGCTGCAGACAACTTCAGCGTCCTGGGCGGGGAGCTTGAATCAGCCGACTTGCACAACCAACATTCCTGTGTTTCTGCAAATCGATGCAAAAGTGGGAGAGGCTGGTGAGAAAAGGCTCTGAGGGAAACTCTAGACAGGATGGCTGAGAGGCAGGTGCTGAGGCTGGTGCATGATGAAGTCCTCGGTTTGACCACATTTCTCAAGGAGGGGAAGCCAGAAGGGGAAAAGGCTTACGTTTGCTGGCTGGTGGATTAGACTGTCACAAAGTCCAGGAGCTGCAGAAGGCAATTCTGATGTTTAGAAGAGTCCAGAAGGGGAGCTGGGCAGGATGGTAGACAAGAACAAAATGATAGCCAGATAGGGCTGCTGGGCCCCCAGGGTCCATCTGCTGGAGATGCCCCCCAAACCCTCAGAACCCTAGTCACCTGGAATCAGCAGGAACCTCAGGGCCACCTGGTGCCAGCCCACACCCCAGCTTTGCACAGAATGACTCACCTTCCCAGACCAACCTCCAAGGGTCCCTCTCCCCAGAAGCTTTTCCTGACCTGGTGAGATTGGCCCACATCCTGTCCATGCTCTCCCTCTGCACCCTGAAAGGAACGAGACTGGGCGTCTCTCCTCTCTTCCTGTGTGCCAGGCCCGGTGCTAAGTGCCCTGTCCGCATGAATTCACTGAAGTCTCACAACCTCTACATAACCTGATGACTATTATTATCCCCAGAGAGAAGGAGGTAACAACGTGCCCGAGGTCACCGAGCATCAAAGCCAAGGAGCCAGGAATCTAGCGGTTGCAACAACAGAGCTGGTTAACATTGCCCTCTTGGCTCCTGTGCTCACCTCTCTCTGTTCACTCTGCGTTTCGGGGCAGGGGTGGGGGGAGGGGGAAGGCTGTGCCCCTGCAACTCCAGCATCTAACGGAGCACTTGGCCGATGGGAGGCCTCCCAAAAGATCTGCTGACTGAAGGGGGAGGCAGGGAGGGCTGGATTATTAGCAGACATCCTCTATGTCCTCCTGGGTCTCAGACTTTGGCCTGCATTAGAATCCGACGCCCGCATAGTTAAAATATAGGTCTCCCGTCTCTCCCCCCATCCCCCGGTCATGAATGAACTGAGAATGTGCACTTCTAACACATTCCCAGCTGATGCTGCTGATGCTGGTCTGGGGACCACAGTTTGAGAGGGGCTGCTCTAGTTCTAGCATAATGTTCACACTGCACCGGGGATTCCATTCCTGCCATTATCTCTGGGTTTTTTGTTGTTGTTTGTTTGTTTGTGTGGCCTGAGATCAGACATTTTATTAAGGAGAAATTAAAGTTGAAAAGTTTTGACCATAATGATAGAAAATCTTAGGTTCCTTCCTGCTTTAAATAATAATCTTAATCAAACAGCCATTTATAGCTGATGGAAAAAAAAAAGATGCTCAGTGATGTGCCCAACTAGCAACTCTGCAAACAATGACATGTTTTAGAAAATATCTGGACAGAGTCTTTTATTTGGGAAGACTCTCTTGGAGAGCCCTTTTCTCTCATACTTTTTTGTGCCTCTTAATTTTATGTCATGAATATCATATGCTTTAAAGTGAAATACTCATCCAATGGAAGAAACTGAATAAAGAACATTTTAATTCTAAAGTCTTTTTGGTGAAGGCATCTCGGGGGATGGGAGAGAAATTGAGGAACCTGCCCCCGGGGACCAGGCTGTTGGCTCAGGAGCTAATGCCTTTGGCTCCAACATGGTGCCAGGGAACAGACGGGACCCTCTGCATCGGGGGCACCTGCCATCCCTGCACATAAAGTGTTCTGTCTTTACTCAATTCTGTAGAGACCAACCCTGTTTCTTGAGATGGTCCTTTCAATTAGTCAGGTGTTCAGCATCCATTGACAAGTCACTATCGTCACGTTGGGGGCGCAGCAAACTCCTGAAGTAGCCCCTCTCCTCAATTAAAGAAAACTTTTCTCCCAGCCTTGGTACAGCTTTCTGAATACAGAGGCCGGGAATGATGCACCCTGGAAGGACTCACTCTTGTGTGCTCCCGCTGCAGCTTCTGTTGGCTGCATGGGCCAGCATGAATGGCGCAGGGGGTACTGTCCTCTGAAGGGGACTGGGAAGGAGAAAGGGAAGCTGGGGAGGCAACCACAGCCCTTTACAGTGTATCAAGCCTTCAGGAGGGGTACCTCGTATTCTTATTTTTATTTTGTAAAATCTTTACTGTCAGAACAAACAAAACAAAAAAAGATATTTAGGGGCAATGAGATAAATTTGATATGGAACTGAGCATCAGATGATAACAAGGAATTATTGTTACTTTTGTTCAGTGTGTAATGACGTTGTGACTATGGAGAAAAAAATAAGCCTCTTTTTTAGATGCATGCTAAAGCACATCAGCATAAAGTGTCATTATGTCTGTGATTTGCTCTGTGATATTTTCTCAGAAAAAGTAAATGAGGGACTTCCCTGGTGGCGCAGTGGTTAAGAATTCGCCTGCCAATGCAGGGCACACAGGTTCGAGCCCTGGTCTGGGAAGATCCCACATGCTGCGGAGCAACTAAGCCCGTGCACCACAACTACTGAGCCTGAGTTCTAGAGCCCGCATGCCACAACTACTGAGCCTGCGCTCTAGAGCCCGTAAGCCACAACTACTGAGCCCATGTGCCACAGCTACTGAAGCCCGTGCGCCTAGAACCCGTGCTCCCCAACAAAGAGAAGCCTCCTCAGTGAGAAGCCCGCATACTGCAACGAAGAGTAGCCCCCTCTCGCCGTAACTAGAGACAGTCTGTGCGCAGCAACAAGCAGCCAAAAAAAAAAAAAAAAAAGGTAAACGAGAAACAAGAGTAGGTGGAGCAAGGCAAAATCTAATACTTTTTATTTTTGAAAATGTTTATTTTTATCTTCGAAAATCCTCATTTAGAAACACCCTGTGGTGGGCTGCATGTGAGCTGACTATTGGGGTGCCAGGGTTACAGGTTTGGGGACAATTTGGGCAGGGCTAGTTTCCAGGGCTTTCTGGCTGTCGGACCACATGTTGACACACATTCGCTATAAGCATTGGTACTTGGCAAAGTCTATCAGCCAGTGCCTGGCTTCTGCTTTCCCCCTTCCCCTTGGTGTGGAATTGAACTTGCATGAGCGGGAGGTACTTCCTGAGACATGTGTCACCAGGCGTCTCTTCTGGGCACTGGGGCTGCCGGTGGCTGTTTCCTCAGTTGCCTCACTCCTGGGCAGCAGTGAGAAAGCCATCTGGGGAGCTTGACCCAGTTTAGAATTCACATTCACTTCCCTGCCTATGCAATTGGAATTTATTTCCTCTGCAAAAGGCTTGAATCTCAGAGCAAAATACCTCCAGCTGGGCTTGAGTATGCGTGCAGTGATCCTAATGGAGAAAGATTCTGGTTTATTTTCATAACAGCGTGCACCTTGCGGTATCCTTGGAACCTGACATTATTAAGAGTGTGTCATCACAATACAGCACGGGAGCTAAGGCAATTTCGGGCCCCAAATTAATATGTACTTTGTATAGTCTTGTAATTTGGAAGGCAATTTTCCATAACACAGTGAGAGATGTTCCTTTATACATTTGAGATAATTTAGCTCAATGTTCATTTGAAAAAATGACGGTGCTAATAGCAGCTCTTCAGCTTCAGAACAACAGACCATCCTGGGAGAGCACAGAAGCCACTGAAAGTGATTCTCATATCAGGCTGTCTGGGAGGGACTGGATAAAAGCTGGAGGAATTTCCCCCAGACCAACAGCTGCCTGAGATTGTATGGCAGGATCTGAAATATTGTATGAACCCATGAACTCTAGCTGATTGGCTTAAAACCAATAGCTCTTAATGGAGGAATCTGAAATAGAGGTGGGGGAATTATGAATTTCCCGATCGTCCAGGTAAATTGTAAGTCATTGCACATAAATCAGAATTTCTGTATGCTCAGCTATGGGAACAATTTTTTCTTCCTGCTAGACATTTCTGTCCAAGCTATGAAGGAATAGATGCAAACAGGGGAGAATAAATGAATCTGTTGCGCGTGTTTTGCCTTGGTCTTCCTGAGTATTATATACCAGGGGCCATTGTTCTCCTGGGGAAGGAATCCTCTACCCCAATCAGAATCCAATACAATAATAAAAATACACTTTAAACACCTACCCCTCAAGTCAGGAATGTAGATTTTAATGTTGCTGCTTTAGAAAAAGTCCCTAGTTCATTTCCAGTTGCATTCCTGCCCCTTGGTAACACTACCTTCCTACAATGAGTCTCAATAAAGTCTTTGCTGTGGGTGTCCCCCGTGGTAAGCACTGTGGGAATGGAGAAGATCACGTCTTTTATAAGACTGAGCCATTTGTACAAGTGTTCCATCAGTGAGGAATACTTGTTATCATCGAAGTTACTGATTTCATAAAAGGAGGAGAGGGTGAGAATTAAGTTTCCCTTCACCTGTAACTGGCAGGTGAGGTTGAAGGTCATTAGTTCAATAGATGCCTTGATTCAGAATGATTCTGGTTCATTTTAAAGTCTAGTTCTTCCACGGAACCAAGGCAAATATGAACACAGCTCAGGATTTCCTGAATTTCCCAGGCCTTTCTGGGCAAGAAGCACCTAGTGATTTTCCATTTTAAACACCACTATCCAGAGTGCTGAGGTTCATGTTAGTAGGATGGGCCTGACCTGGGAGCAGACTGTCACATGCATACATTAGAGGACAACTGCAGTATAACCAGGAGGAATGAACAAATGAAAGGGAGAGTACAAGGCTCTCTTTGTCGGCTAGCTTAGTCACCTGTGGCCATGACTTGGTCACTTCTATTCACCCGGCTGTCTGGCAATGGTATACACTGGGTAAATAGACACTAACCACACCCCGGAAGAAAATGAAGGGGGTATAAAGTTAAGGTTTTATGAAAACAATGGCAGTCCATGAGCAGCAGCTTCCAAAGTACTGTTCTCTGTCTGCCAGGAGGGCCAGAGGGCAACTAAGACCGATCAGTCCCTCTACACCCCTTTGACCTCCTTCCCATAGTGGACCACCAGTATGCTAAGCAAATGTATATTCCATTCAATGAAGCAACTTGCTTCATTCAGTCTAGTGGTTTTTAACTTTCAGAATGCATGGGACTCACCCAGGGAGCTTTTAAAAATAGAAATACTCAGGCCCATCCAGAGAGATTCTGATTCAATTGTCTGTGATGGGGTCCTGACGTTTTGCTTGTGTTTTCGTGCTTCTGATGTGGGGACCACTGATTAAAGCCATCATCAAAGGACAGGACGGGGGGAAACAATTAAGGGAGATTCAAATCACCATCTCCTGAGGGTGGGGAGAGAGGAACAAAATGGTGTCTCTTCCCACCCTCTGGAAATGTCTCCTTTGGATAATGTGAAAGCTTCCTGCAGTCATCCAACCACTCAGGTTTACCGCCACTGGGGGAAAGCTAACCCGTCCTGTGAATCAGATGAATTGGGGCTCTGGCTACATCGTGTCTAGTTTGGTTCAGTGAAACATTAACCCGTTCCTTTTTATTGTGGATAGTGGCAGGTTTCTTGGGAAGATGAGGTCCAGTTGTTCCTTGGACAGGAAGGGCGTGAGCCCCAGCTGGTTTCCTGAGGGTGCAGGAGGGGCAGCTGGGCATGAACTTGTCTACGTGTGTCTCAGACACTGAGGCTCAGAGGCCACCTGTGGTAAATATTTAACCAGAAGCACCTTTTCTGGTCTCTTCAATGTCTTTCTTTGAACAAGTGAGTTTAAATGGTGCTTTTGAAAGGTTCCAGGTGGACAGTTGTACCCGTAGCCTTTTGGTGGCAGGGTGAGGCCAGCCCTGGGGAGGTAGTGCAGATATTTCCAATCACCCGTTAGTTCCCAGAGGGCTGCTGTCCTCACATAGACAACTTCTCTCTACTTTCACTCTTTGCTCTCGACGTATGGTCTTCAGGAATGAACAGTGGCCTTGCCTAATGGCCTACTGCCTCGCGTTTGTCCCTCCTGATTTGGAGAGCACAGTGGCGAGATGAAACCCGGGCAAGAAGGCCTGGGGAAGATCTGTGGCAGACACTCCATGTGGGAGCTTGGGCGGGTTTGTCTCAGACCTGAAAGAAATCATGGCCTGATTCGGCAAATGAGGACTGTAACACTACATCTGCAACTTTTTAAAAGTTACACTATATTTTTCATGAGCATAGGAAGGGCTGATGAGAATATTGAGGTTGAAGAATTTAGAAAAAAACCAAAGTCTATCTGCAAGATTAATATTAAGAGCTATAATATACATATTATAATTTTATATATTATATAAATAATATATAATATATAATATATAAATTATAGCTCTTAATCACTGAGCTGAATCACTTTGCTGTACAATTGAAACTGATACAACATTGTAAACCAACTATACTTCAATTAAAAAAAAAGAAAAAGAAAAATATTAAAAGCTATTTTAAAGTCCCCAGTAGCTCACTTTCAATGAAGCTCAAAGCTTGACTTTGAATTAACATCCAGGGCTCATCTTGGGCTTTCACCATCCCCGCAAAAACAGCATTTTAATAAGTTGTTATGAGAAGAGAAAGCACTTTCTGCATTGTTTATTGAGAGGGAGAGGACTTTATACATTAGGAACTGGTGCACTTAAATTGTATGACAGATGAACCATAAAAACTAGGGGTCTTGTCCACAACACAGCTTCATTTTATATTATTACAGTTACTGATATTTAAAAAATGATGTAAACAAAATATGGATAAGTTATGCCAAAACAAAAGGCAATAAAATCCAGAAAACAGAAACAACACATATATAAGTTACCACATTAGATATTACAAATAGCTCAACACAGAGTGACATAGTAATAGCCCAAACCCCAAATTTTAGACAGTTCTGTACGGCATGAACAGAAATAAGGGAAAATGACACCGATCTGACCCAGGAGCGTTAAGAACAAGTTGTGCAGAAGTCTTCCGCTCCCCACATTCAATACTTGTCATTGGCAACCTACACATTTTCCCTCCTTTTACTGTTCCCTAAAGACAGGTTTTTTTTCCTTCAATGTTCTAAGGTAGGCTATTCACAATAAGATCCTGATAGGTGTCCAAAATTAGAACCTCAGCCTCCGGTGGTGAAAGCCTAATTTAATAGCTTGGTGGACTGCCCATGCCACACAGAAATGCTTTCACCACAATTCATCCAAGAGGCTTCTCACTCTCCACTTGGAAAACAGGTGGCAAAATAAAAAAAATATACAGTAAAGGAAAAGAAAATCCTTGTGTTTGTGTAATTTTTTCATCTGAAAAAGGCTAAGTTCACTGACTTTACAGATTTGAATCTGAATAACTGGTTTAATTTCTCTACCCATTGGCCTTGGTAACGTTGTGACATTCCCCTGAGTTTGGTTAATGAAAAGCAAAAGCAAACAAAAAGAGTGATTTGGAAAAACAGCATAAAACAGAGTTAAAACATTATGTGGTTGTAACTTTTGTACTTCCTGGTAAGTGTCAATGGCTCCAAGTAGCACTTCCACCAGTCTGATTTGACAATGTGTTTCCAACAGGAATCCTTGTACTCATGAGGATAAGGCACCAGGTTAAATGAAGGTGAAAGGTCTGACATGCTTGTGGAACATGCAGGCTCCGAGCTTGCCTGTCTAAAGAGCAGCCAGCAGGGAAGAAGCAAAGTGATCCGTATTGAGGCAAAGGGTCCTGCAGGCCTCAAGCGGGTCAGAGAGTCTAGACTAGAAACACTAGGCAGTGCTGTAAGGCACTCCCACGGGGAAAGGAAACGAATGCAACGGCCAACATGAGAAGGAGCCACAGGGCCCAGTGGTCCACCAGCCAGTTTACCAGCCATGAGGCCTGAATCTGGGCTCAGGACTGGGGCGAGGAAGATCAAGGGAAGGGGAGAGAGGCTGGGCTGCAGCTCAGTGGCCTAGCAGGGAATCTTACTGTGCTAAGAGTTGCTGCAAGCGCCTGAATCTTCTACCTGGGTAACAACTGGCTTCACTCCAGACCTTTCTAACAAGATGGTGTCTCTTTCCACAGGGAGGAACCAAAGCAAAACAGCAGCTGTGTTTTCACTTGAGGTTAACAGAGCCTTCCATCACACTGGAGGCCACTGTAGGGGGAGAGGGCCCTATCGCGTGATCACTTGGAGCCCATTTAAAATAAAAGCCCTGACAACTGCGGGTGTGCTTGGAATGGTGTTCCACACTTTTCTTTTGACTTTAATCTAGAGTTTAACAATGACTTGGGGTGCTGGGGCCTAACTGTCGAGACACTGTCCCACATGATAGAAATCACATTTGTCTGTTCCGATGAACTGAGCAGGGCTTGTTCACCCATCACTGGGTTCAAGTAGTCAAGTCGGGCAGTTAGTTCTACTAGGGTAGAACTGAGGGTTAGAAGAATGGTGCAGGGTACACAACACTCGGAGCTGTGTTGTTAATGCCCAGTTGTTAACAAGGACCAGGGAAAGGAAAACGGAGAGTGCTTCCGATGACTCAATTCAGGCCAACGAGGGCATGTTCACTTCTCTCAGTTTTGCCCCCAATTCTCTGCTTTTTCACATTATCTTAGAGGAAGGATAGTCGTGAGGCAGAAAACTCAAGAAATAAAGGGGAAACCGCACGCATCTCTCTTTACCGGGAGAAGTAAAAAAAAAAATAAAATCACCTTTGTGTTGACTCCAGGCAGTATTAGAATCAGGAGTTGAAGGTTTATTTCACAATCCAGTGATTTCAACACAGATCAGTGAAGGTAAGGAAGTCTGCCCAAACACAAGAACAGCAGCATTGGCTTAACCCTAAATTAGGAGCAGAGCGTACCTTGGCTTCCTCAGATAATGCCTCTCTGCAGAAAATGTTACTAAACATTTGCGGCCTCTTGCAAGTCCTACCCTGATATAGTAATTTACGTATGGCCTTTTCTGGCTAATGGGTAGAGAAGAAAGCCACAGGTTTGGAAGCCAAGCCTTTTCAAGAAAGTATGGGAAGAAACTATCCAGTGTCAATGTTCAGTGTGTACAGATGCAGAGACAAAAACAGAGGCCAGACCGCATGCAAGGGCACTCATTCCAGCTTAGCAAAGGCTGCCTACAGCAGCTAGAGCGGTATGAACAGCTTGGCTGTCACTGCAGCCAGAAGGAAATCACGGCCCAGTCCCTCAGTGGGAGTCTGAAGGACATCACTGGGTTGGTTGGAAACCACAGATCCCAAGTCCTAGAGATATTCCCTTTTTGGTAGAGGCCTATTCTAGAAGAATCCAAAAGCGATTGCCTTCTCAGCTAACCAAGTATTAAAGCTCCTAAAAAGACTACCCTTTAGCACAACAAACATGAAGACAACTATAAATCAGTCCCCTGAAAAGGCAATGAAGCAAAGGGGGAAGATGAGAGTTTACATGGTTTTCATACAAAGAGCATTCAACTTCGAGAAAGAGCCGCCCTGGAGAGAACATGACTCCCATCCCAGTTGACTGCTTTTTAAGTACTTTGCGGCCTTCCTGCCGCGGTGCAAACTGAGGTCTATTTTAGGAACTGGCCTCTTTACTGCAGGGTGAGATGCCAACATTTCACCAGGGTTGGACTGTCTCACACATGAGTTTCTGGCACTGTGAGGAGGGATTTCCTCAAGTGATACACCAGGGAATGGGCCTTTCAAGAGAAAAGAGGTTGCCCTGAGTCGGCTGCCAGCTCTACGAGATTAATTGGCCATTTTCTCATGTGCTTTATGTGCAAGATATTTAATATGAGATGAAAAACGGACCATGAGGGAAAGCAGGTATTAGCCTGGTCTTAAGGAGGTGGTAATCCACAGATCTGCTTTTGTTTCGACAGTTTCTAAGCAGTGGAACAATTGCCTACAGTGCCCCAAGTAATTTGTTAGTGCTGAAAACAGTAAGGGCGTTCATGTGCGCTACGGCATTCTGGGCTGAAAATAGCAATTTTGAATTTTCGTGGCAGACCCAACTCCTAAGCCGGCTCTGCTCTGTCCTATTAGATTTGGGGGGTGGTGGCCGAGCGTGTCATGTGGGCCTGCGGCCGGCACCGGCCGGGCTGTCAGGGCTCCACGAAGAGGAGAGAAAACAGAAGCAGCTGGGGTACGGTTCCAGTTCTGGGTAGCTGGTGATGATAGCTCATTCATTCCACCCCCCCCCCCTTTTCAAAATAAGCAGAAAACGATGTGGGTGGAAAGTTCTCCTTATGAGTTCACAGGGACTGCCAATATTCAGCAGGGCCTCTAAATGGGCCCGGTGAAAGCAGAGGCCTTGAGAACAGATATCCAGAATGTCACCCTGACTTTCGGCGGGTCTGGCCCTGGGTGCCTGTGAGATGGGACAGGAAATTCTGTACATACAGTGAATACGCTAGAAGGGGAGGAGACGGCCTTGCACTTCAGGTCTCCCAAATGCAGTGTGCTGGGGACGGCCTCGCTGACAGTCGGAATCACAGATACATTAATTACGGCAAAGGCAGAAGTAAGCTAGAGTGACAGGGAGCTGGGGGCGGAGGGAAAAAGGCACTTTGCCATCAGAGCACATCTGTTTTATAATAAGCAGGTCTATAATTCTCTTGTGAAAGATCATGTTCTGCTATCTTCTCTGAGGCTGGAAAATATAAATACTGTATTTCACGAAAGGGAGGAGGA
The DNA here is from genome assembly GCF_028023285.1 of Balaenoptera ricei. Taxonomy (NCBI): domain Eukaryota; kingdom Metazoa; phylum Chordata; class Mammalia; order Artiodactyla; family Balaenopteridae; genus Balaenoptera; species Balaenoptera ricei. Next base: position 93,300,820 of record NC_082645.1, read on the forward strand.
AAGGGGAGATGATCAAATTTGTTTGCCTGTTTGCCAAGTGCTTGAGATTTTCCACCCTTTTTCTTTTGTGTGCGACAGCCTCTATAAAGTGGAGTGGGGTGGGCGCTGGGGGGAGTCAACTTGTTTTTCTAAGAGTAAATTGCACCGTAAGGTGTCTCATGAATAGCGCCCTGGCCTTTTAACAAGTTTTCATGCCTTGGTTATAGCTACTGTATAATCAGAAAATAAATGCATGCGTGGTGCTGAGCTATTACACTGAAATGTGTGGCCTGAGGCCAAAAGAACTGGCATGGGTAGAGAGGTGAAATGCGCACACCCAGCAGTCTGCACAAAAGTGAGGCTGAAGTGTCTCGTCTCTCAACGGACGGAAGCATCATGAGTTGGGATCCGGAGGGAGCCGGGTGTGGTGGAAAGGAGCAATGGGGTGAAATGTCCCATGGACTTTGTGAGCCACTGATTCTCCAGATCCTACTAGCGGTGAAACTACTAAACCATGAAGGCATTGAAGGCATCTGCTCAGTGGAAATATACAGGATCTTCTCATACAGCCTATTGAGAATTGTTTCAATATAAGCTTATTTTTCTGTTCTGGAAAGAGTTAATGTGGAAGGAATGGGAGCCACGATTTCCAGTGCCATCCTACCTGCCATTTGGGTCACAGTGACTGCTACGCTGGCTCTTAAAAGGGCCCTGCAGAGGGAGAACATTCCCCTGCCAAATGCCTAAGCGATTCATTCTATTTCTTATTCCTATATTATCCTAGTACTTTTCATTTCAGTTTATGGTGGCAATTGCATATGTGTATATATATTTATTTAAATCATATCAGATTTAATTCATTAATTGTATTTGTAAGTTTGGTATTTTCTTAATAGTCTAAAGTTGATATTTTAAAGTTCCAAGTTACTCTGATTTTTCAAGACAATTAAAAAATATGAAAGCAGAAGTGGTTACATTGACAAATTAAAAGTCAAAATGAGAGGGCAATGAAGAACAATGAAAAATAAAGCACTTATAATGAATAGGTGGGAATTGCCTACACAGGATTCTGTGAAAAGAAATTGCAGACCATCTCTTGGAATGTCCGTACTCTACATCCGACCTCCTGGTCTATAAACCGATGTATTTAACAACAATCCTAGGCAATTTCCTCAGGCCAGCACCATTAAAAAATCGTAACCGTCACCCATGAAACTCCTGGAAGACTGGTCTTAAGAGAGCCATGTTTCCAGCCTGGCAAATACCGTGGAGCGTCACATCACTGGGCAGGCGTCGGGATTCGTACCAGCAAACAGACCGACAACATGTAGGTTACTGAGGTCTTTTCTCAAGCAAAACCCTTTCTGAGATTAACTTCAGAACCAGCATTAGCTCCCCTAATAAATTAGGGCCACATGCTTTCTGTCAGAGGGAGCTCGCACTCCTGATTTCCAAGCCATTCAACTCAGCTGAGGTGAACTCTGCCTCTGCGAAGATACCGAGGTGAGAGCCAGGGACACCGGGTCCTGGAAGGATCCAGGAGTCATTGCTGTGTTTTGAAGATTTTCTTATGAAATATGATGATGGGTGCTTGCCTCAGTTACCTCATCCTCCGTGAAGGCTAAAAATAAATAACACAGAAATAACTCGAAGCACTGTTGCTCTGCAGGAAATGCTTTCTCCTGTGTCCCGTGTAATAAATGGCCCTTGAGAGCCGAAAAAAAAGTCTGAACTATAAAGCCTTGTGTGTAAAACACGTTTTGCTTGGGAGCAAGCAGCTGAAATTCATGGCTAAGTATAATTCGGCTACTGGTAATTTTTTGAGCCACAAAGCTCCATGGACCTTTAGGACAACGACTTATACAGAACATACGTACAGGACGTATAGGTATGTGTGTGTGTACATTTATAAATATATATCTATATCTAGCTGAGGGTGAGACGTACTCTTCTCCCGGAGGGGTCTAACTGGCTAGTTAGGAAGCCATTGGGGCTGATGGATGCTTGAGAGGTCACTGCCCGGCCTTGGGCTCCCGCTGAGTCAGGTGTTCTGGAAGGACAGCTCAAACATGTTGCAAGCCTCCTCCAGGCTCTCGTCCATGTTCAGCCTCCGCCAGAAAGACTTCTGCTTCATCTGCAGCTCTCGGCGGACACACCTTGGGCAGGGGACAGACTTTTCTTTGCATTCAGAGTGGAAAACGGCTCCACAGCTTTCACACCTGCAAAAGCCAACCACAGAGATGATGAGCAAGGTTGAAATGAGCAGGGCAGGATGCCGGAAGTCCAGCGGCCTCTGTGCAGCTCGGGCCACAAGCTTTTATTCTGGCCAGCCCTGCCCCTGGGAAGAGACGTGACTCATAGAAATGGGCTCCTCCCTTGTCCAAAATGCTCAAGGTTGAATTTCACTTGAAAAACATACCTTTTTTTTTGGTTTTCTGATTAGAACTAGCTGGGGGGAGGCTTCTGGCTTCTGGGTGGAGGGGAGTCAGCAGTCAGCTAGCAGTTTTGTGACCACGGTGACGATGGACTGAGCTCTAGAAGCTCCGTGTGTTAGCTCCACTGAGAAAGAAGTGGGGTAGTGACTCTAGGGTGAAGTGACAGAAAATGAGTGAAGTGCCCTGCCAACTGAAAACACGCCCAACACCGGTGACAGCCCCTGCGTTACAGCTGTGAAAACGTGACTCTCCACTTCCGCTAACAAGAGCCAAGTGGTTCCCTGTGACTCCCTGCCTTTGACACTTTGGAAAGGTAAAATGACACATTTTCATTTTCTGAATGATATCCTGTGGTTTGTTGCTCTTCTGAGTTTTTTTTTTAAATTAGGAAGCCCCACAACCTTTTGAAATCTACTTGCATAACACAAGTGGGAACAGTAAAGCATGAGAGAGTGGGGAAGAGAATTTTTTTTTAAGAAAAAAACAACACACAGATATTGTAATTTATAGAGAGGAGACATTCCAGGTGGATGACTAGTTTGTTGTTTGGCTCGGTGGAAGCCTGTACAGGAGTCTAAATGGCTGTTTTTACTGCAAAGTCTTTAATAATGAGTAACTGACAAGCACAACTATAGCTGCTCCAGTGGGTGGCTTGCCAATGTGGATTAAGTTCTCATCCTTCCACACATGAGTGACAACCAAATACGACCTCATCCCGGGAGCCCAGGGAATTGGGCCCGCATGATTTTGTTCAACCAGCAATCTCGATGGAGGGTCCAGCACTGGACCAGTTTCAAAGATAGCTGTGAAGGAACCAGTCCTCGGGGCTCAGCCTTATGCCTCTTGCCTGGGTGTAGGATGGTCTTTGGGGCACCATTCCCTGGCCTGCTACTTACTTACCACTCAGGACTCAAAAGTTTGATCAAAGGAGGATCTTCCCATCCACCCTCGTATCCAGGAGAGAAGGTAGTGACTTAGAGGGAGAGGGGCTGTATCTACCAGCTGAGAGATCAAAAGACAGAAGCTTCACTGCACCCAGCAGTCTCTACCCCCAGCTCAGATCTCTGGGCCAAATATAGCATAATAGCGGTTAGCAGAGCAGGCAGAGTGAGATGGCCTGATGTCAATCCCACCTTCAAATCACTTTCTGCCTGTAGGACTGCTATAGACTGAATTGTGTGCCCCCCAAATTCCTATGTTGAAGCCCTAACCTTCAATGTCTCTGTATTTGGAGATGGGGTCCTCAGGAAGTAATTTAGATTAAATGAAACCATAAGGGTAAGCCCTGATCTGATAGGATTCGTGTCCGTACAAGAAGAGACAACAGAGAGCTCTCTCTTTCTCTTCCCCTGCGTGTACTCAGAGGAAAGGCTGTGTAAGGACTGAGGCAGGAAGGCGGCCACGTGCAAGCCAGGAAGAGAGCTCTCACCAGAAACCAAGCTCTGCTGAACCTTGATCTGGGACTTCCAGCCTCCAGAACTGTGAGAAGTAAATATCTGTTGTTTAAGCCACCCAGTCTGTGGTATTCTGTATGACAGCCTGAGCTAAGACAGTTACTTGAGCAAGTTACTTCACTTCCCTGAGCTTCAATTTCCTTATCTGCTAAGTTGGATTTCCATTAACACGTGCCTGCCTCATCTGGTGTTACGGGGCTCAAATGAGATAATGCATAAAGCGTTTACACAGTTCCTGGCACCTGGTAAGTGCTTAATAATACAGCTAAGACGGCGCCTTCCAGTGTAAGCAGTTACCTGCTGCCTTTCTGCAAGTCTTCATTTTAGCCTGATTTCACTTATGTCACCATGGTGACCTGAGGACACCTTGATCAACCCCCTCATTTCAGAGAGAAGAAAACTGAAGTTCTAATAGGGCTAGTGGTTGTCTCATGAGGACACGGTGAGTAAAAGACAGAGTTGTGACTAGAACCCAGGACTCCTGGAAGCCCAGCCAAGGCTTGTACTGGGCCCTGGTCATCTGAGTGAGAGCAGGTTACCATGAGGGAAACGCAGGGGTTCAAGTTAGAACCCTGGTGTTCAAATCTCAAATCTTTCTTTGAGTGATCTTGGGCGTGGAATTGACGTTCTTGGTGCTCTGGTTTCCTCATTTGGAAAATGCTACCCACAATGACCTCCTTCCTACTTACTCAATGGGGTTCTGAGACGAACATGGGTGGATGTACGTGGAAGGGCTGTTCAAATGGCAAGTGCTCTGAGGAGCAGGCGAGGGTGACACCACCTCTCATGGTGACACTGGTACCTGCCTTCCTGACTGGAGCTGTGCTGTCTGGGCAGTCGACATGCTGGGGTCATCTCTATGATCTCTCTGCCCTCAGCCCCTCCCTCCTTCCCAGGGAGAGTAGGGCCGAGGCATGAAGGTCAGACTCAGGTGTCCTAGTGCCTCTCTTGTCTGGCTGGCTCTTCCCCAGTGTCTGTGGCTTTGTCCCCAGTGGGTCACACCTCTGTAACCTCCTACCACTGAAGTGATATGAATGGTAACTTTATCAAATAAATTTCCTCCTTTCTGCCCCCTTTGTCCTGCTGACTTAGTCAGTGACTTATACACCTAGGGATGTTGCCCTAGGGCAATAATTGATAAGGAGAGAACCGCTGGGTTCCTTTAGTACCACTCCCTTATCTCTGCTGATTCCCCCTCCCACCCTGCTGTGAGTGAAGAGGTTGAGTCTTATCAGATATTTCTGGTGCAACAAACACCCATGAGGTGATGGAGGGACCAAGTACACCTGCTCTTTCTAACCAAAGGTCAGTAACTGAAAAAAAAAAGTCTGAGATAAAAAATTAATGATTTCAAAACAGAGCCAAGTCCTATTTTTTCTAACAATCTGTAACCCAGCAGGCATCTTTTGATCTGTATAATGGACAGACTGATCAATGACTTTCCCAAATTCAGAGACTGTATTGTTAATTCCACCCCCCCCCCCCGATTTTCTCTTTAAAGGAAAAGAACAAGGGCAGGAAAAGGAAGGAGGAAGAGAAACTGTTTCTCGCATAAGAGTTATGTAGCTCTGTGATATAAATATAATGTGCAGGAAAAATATTTACATTAATTTTGTAAATAGGTATGCTCCTCTTTGAGAATAGGACTTTATTAAAAAGAACCTTTCACTTTAAAAGGATTCACTGGCTCCTTAGTGTTTACTGAATTTCCTGACTGTATTTAAAATTTAACAAACATAACTTTTTAGGAATACACCTTTTTATTTATTTATATTAATTAATTAATTAATTAATTAATTTATGGCTGCATTGGGTCTTCGTTGCTGCACACGGGCTTTCTCTACTTGCGGCGAGCCGGGGCTACTCTTCATTGCGGTACACGGACTTCTCACTGTGGTGGCTTCTCTTGTTGCAGAGCACGGGCTCTAGGTGCGCAGGCTTCAGTAGTTGTGGCTCGTGGGCTCTAGAGCGCAGGCTCAGTAGTTGTGGCATGTGGGCTTAGTTGCTCCGCGGCATGTGGGATCTTCCCGGACCAGGGCTCAAACCCGTGTCCCATGCAATGGCAGGCGGATTCTTAACCACTGTGCCACTAGGGAAGCCCTAGGAATACATCTTTTATACAAGGCAAATCTACCAATGTAATCATCTGTGCAGAATATTGCCACAGATAGTGAAAGAGCAATGTCCCTTTGGCATTCCTCAGTGATAAATCAAACGAAAGCCAGCACCTTCATTTCTGAGTCATCCGGTCAAGCAGTCAGCAGTTTCACTGCTTTTTGGTTGTTGCTGTGCCCCACGGAGAACAAAGACCGTATGGCCTCCCTTCCCAGTGTCATGTCACAGAGGATGTGACTGTAGGGACACATACTTGTTATTGACCAGGGCCATCCAATGGGTTTTTCCATTTTTTTTTCTTGAAAACATTCATTACTTAATCCAGGAGTCTCAACCTCGGCACTATTGATGGTTTGGGACAGAGAGTCCTTTGCTGTGGGGGGCAGTCCTGAGCACTGCTGGATGTTTAGCAGCCTCCCTGGCCTCTACCCACTGGATGCTAGTGGCAAACCCCGCTCCTCCCTTGTCAGTGCTTCCAGACACTGCCAAACGTCCAAATGTCCCCTGGGTGGGAGATCTTCCTATCTAGCCTATCTGGATGAGGCATCACAGAGGGGGTACCCAGGGAGTACTTAAACAGTGCCCTCCCCAGGTGGAATGTGCAAGTGTCACCTGCTGGCTTATGCTAATACCAACCAATAAGGTCCAGCGTAGTGTATTTATTCATATCATTTTCACAAATACATATTTTAATACATCATTTGATTAAAATAGCTGAAACTCACTAGAATTAACCATCCTGTGGTTGCTAAAATTAATTTAGGACATCATTTTAGAAGTCAATACCCATGACACAATTCTGTGCATTGACTAGTAACCTGCAACTTTTTATCAACTCACTCTGATTTTTCCATCCTCCCCAAAGGCCATCTTGGTGGTTGACCCTCCATCACATTTATTCGCTCTTTGGCCAAGAACTTCTGAGGTGTTTCTCTGTGGTGTACTTTGCTTCTTTTTTTTTTTTTAAAGACAATTTTTTTTTTAAGCAGATATTCATTTTTAATTAATTATTTATTTATTTATTTATTTTTGGCTGTGTTGGGTCTTCGTTTCTGTGAGAGGGCTTTCTCCAGTTGCGGCGAGCGGGGGCCACTCTTCATCGCGGTGCGCGGGCCTCTCACTATCGCGGCCTCTCTTGTTGCGGAGCACAGGCTCCAGACACGCAGGCTCAGTAGTTGTGGCTCACGGGCCTAGTTGCTCCGCGGCATGTGGGATCTTCCCAGACCAGGGCTGGAACCCGTGTCCCCTGCATCGGCAGGCAGACTCTCAACCACTGCGCCACCAGGGAAGCCCTACTTTGCTTCTTCATACCCTATCTAAGCCAGCTAGAGAACCAAAACCAAATACTTTTGTATTTGCCCCATAAAATAATTTGCTTTTACCTAATTGTGAAGCAGTTAGGTTTTAGCAACTTCTACAATGGAAAAGAGACCAGTAAAGTATCAGCGAGGCCACTTACTGCAGAGGGGAGAGCTCAGCTAGAGAGAGGAACCCTTAGTTCTTGGCCCAGTGGCCCCAGCATCACTGGGATCTTGGGGGAAGTTACTTCATCTCTGAACCTCACTCTCCACAGAAGTCAAAGAGAAAGTTGGATTAGATGGTATCTAAGGTTCCTTCCAAACCTGCAGATTTTGTGCAGGGGAAAAAAGGCTACTCTGGCTTTTATCCTTCTCTTTCTAAAACTTTCTTGCCCCAAGGTCTGTGGATGAATGAGAGGGAATGTAGCTTTGCTGGCCCCTCCTCAGAAAATCTCAGGCTGACAAGCTGGGAATGAATGAGATGAGCCTTAAAATGAAGAGCATCACTTTAAATTTTATTTATTTGCATTGATTAATCAAGCTGTGAAATAGCTTATACGTACCAGTGCATACAGCTCTGATTATCAGGAATTTGGCCAAAAGGAGCTGACTCTGTCCCTTCAAATAAAATTTCAACTAAACATTAAGGACTCCTTTTTAAGCCTCCTCCCAATCTTCATCAGCATCCCTTTTCCCCAAGAAAAAACCCCAGAATTGTTAAATGTTGTGGGGTTTTTATTTTTCTATTTTTATTTTTATTTTTATTGGTGGGGACTGGCTAGAGGCAGTAGTCGTTTGCCACCCTATATGGAAGTACTTTTGTGTTTTAAACATTGGGACAGCCACACTGGAGCAGGCCAGGTGCATATCAGCACGGGATATACCAGAGGATGTGTGAGGAGAAAGGAGTAACTCAAGGTCTGCTTCTACAGAAGCTCTAGGGGGCAATGCCATTAATGATCTGTGTATGCCCTGGCAAACTGGTCCCCTTCCTTGGGACAGGGGCAGGGGAATATCTCCACCATTTGGGGGCAACACAAATCTCATTCTATGTCTTAATAAAGGCATCATAGAACAAGACTCTATACATTTTATAAACAGTCTTTGACCTAAAACTTAGCTTACTGACCTAGGGCAAATGAAAGAGAGGTCCAGAACCTAGAGATCGAATAGTCAATTGCCAAGAAATCAGACAGACAGGGTGTTCTTATTATAGCTATCAAACTCAAGAAAACTAACCTGTGACAAACTAACAGAACTAAATATGTGCAGGAAAAAAGGTTTGCTTCTCAAATACTATGGCAAAGAAGCAAGAATTCCTGGCTGCAGAGAGTTTCCTGTTCTGGAATGCTAATGACACGAGGCCAATTAGAGACAGGCTGGCGATGGCTTTGTCTGTGCCCTTCCAGATTCTAGCTGCACACAGGGAGGTCGCAGGAAGCTGCTAGAGGCCTCTGCCCCAGGTTGAGGTCACTGAGATGCTTCTGCTCTGTTCACGTTGGGTTCTTCCCCTGCTGCATTTTTATTTTTGGCTCAGGCAATGACCTCAGATATTTCACTAGGACTGAAATTCAGGCTTAGTTTGGTTGGATCTCTGACAAGCGAAAGACAGGCCCACAGAGCAGGGTAGAGCTTTGGCTGATTTCCACTCAGTAGAGCCCACAGCGAAAAGGGTGGGGTGCAGAAATAAGTGCACGTTATCAGGCATGCGAGTGCGGTTTGGTGTATGGCTACTATGTAAGACGCCCCATAGGGTCACCAGATATTATTGGTTTTTCCAAGAAACCATGATGATTATTTAAATCTCTTAGCTAAGGGAGGTAGTTATTGGGGCCTGGTTATTTTAATGTTTTGGGTTGGTGTTTTCTTCTGTTCTTCAGGAAGTGAATGTAAGCAAACAATTTATAATTTGCTTAAATAGGAAATCAGCCAATATCATATATAGCATATGCCTGCATGTGTGTGTGTATATGTGCTATGTATGTGCTTACATACGTATATGTATGCTGTTTAGAAGAATGCACAGAACATGTTACTAAACATTCAAAGGTAAAATGAATTAAATATGATTTAAACAGATGATAGAACCTAACAGATTCATCCATTTGCGGGAAATAGAGCTAACATAAAGAACTGTTAACACGTAATTTCAGTAAGAAACTGATTATGGTTGGTGCTGATGGGTGGGGAGGGTCCAAGATTCACGGCCGCTGCCTGGAGCACCACCTCCAGTCAAGCCTTGTGCCAGGAAATTCACACTCTCCAGATGCCCCTCTATTTTGCCCCGGGAGAAGCAGCTGGGAAAGGGAGGAAGAGGCAAAGGGTCTGGTAACGAATTACAGAACTCTCCTGGCTCCTTGCAGAGCGAGGGATGAACCGCATTTGGGTCTATCACATTTAGGGTTGTTCACTGTGATTTTTTTTTTTTTTTCTTATTTTGGCTGGGGGTAGGGAGGTGGGGATTGAAAAGGTATTCATAACGTTTGACTGGAATTATATGAGACTAGAAAAGATCCAGCTCCTTTGGCTAAACGTCTGGCAGATTGAGGCATGTATGTGCTAATTTGTAAATCTATTCTAGTAGTTCTGCTTTGTAAAATGCACATACAGTAAAATCAAATTAGATATTTAAATTAGGCAATATCTATATGGCCCTTTGCCCCTATTTTTATATAAATTATCCTTATAATAGCTCTCCTATTTGTTTTCCCTTCTTTACATAAGTCAGTCAGTCAGTAAATAGATAAAAATGAAATGAAATACTAAAATAACTGGTGGCTTATCTGGTCCCAGAACTAGTAAATGGTGATCAACTTGGGACTTGATTCCAGTCTTCTGACTTAAACCTGGCCCTCTGTCCCCAGTTCCTAGCCACAGGGTCCTTTAAGTTATTCAGTATATCCCCACATACCTGCTAAGACTCAAATCTGGGAAGAACAATTGGTATGCCCTGCAATAATCTTTTTCTTTACATTTTAATCCCTGCAGTTAATTAAGGAAGGTTTTTTTTTTCCCCTGACTGCAGCCCACAAAGCATTTGGCTTTCACAGGTCTTGTACTTTTAGTTTGTAAACCAACCTCAGCTAATACGTTTGACAAGTGCTTTACTTAAAATCTTGGCTTTGAAATAGAATGTAAACAAGGGTTAATTAATTCATTTGTCAATTTTTCTATCCTGCTGGGGACAATACCTCACCATTATCTTTAGTGCAAACGCTTAATAAATGCTTCTTGCTAATTTGCAGGTGGTGACAGGACTTCTCAGTAATACTCTATTTATGTAAAATCATAATAGATTTGACCTGAATGAAATAGTCTTTTGGGGATAGGGAAAAACTGGAATTTCTGACACTTCTAAGTTTTTTTTTTAAATGGTTCACCTGGCAGTTAATATCATTCTCAACAGACAAATGTCCATCACTTCTTGGGATTACTTGAGGATTTAAAAATTTTCTATAATATCTGGAAAAAGTTAGAATATATTATAATTGTACCCATTAAAGAACCATAAATAAGAGCAATGGCTTTCTGTAAAAATCTCTAAAGTAGTTCAAAACACCTAAGAGTCCAAGAGATGTTTAGAAATGTCTTGCTACATCTAAGACAAAGGCAGTAAATATAAGAATTTATTAGGCTAATGCAGATTAAAAAAAAATTATCTTGGCTTATGTATGGACTTTTGTTAATTCACCAGCCTACCTTTTTAATGTAAAACTGAAAAATTTAACTGTCAAGTTTTTGAAGTAAACCTCTTTAAAAGAAATAATAATTTATAACAATGGTATCTAAGACCCTTGAATGGGATTTACTTGTATTTAACATATTACATTTCAGTTCCTCAAAGCACTAAGACACTTAATGGAACACAAAAGAAACTGTCAAGCACGGGTACATTAGAAAAATGCAGAAAAGTTCAGAAGGTAAATCTAATTTTATAAACAGCATGATTAGTTGCTTAGGAATAAGTTAGTGATGTAAATTTAAAAGGAGAAAGGCATTCAAATAAAAGACCCAAAGTGTTTTGGCATTAATTTACACTGTTCCCCTATTTGTCTCGTCTCACCAATACATTCTCTACAAGACAGTATTACATCATTTTCTAATACTCAATGTGTTCTAGGCCAATGGTTCTAAAAGTATGGTCCCTGGACTAGCCAAACCAGCATCGCCAGAGAATTTGTTAGAAATGCAAATTATTGGGTTCCATGCCAGACTTACTGAATCATAAACTACAGGGTGGGGCTTGTCAATCTATGTTTTAACAAGCCCTCCAGATAATTCTGATGAATAAGAAAACTTTGAAAACCAATGCTCTAGGCCAATCATTTCCAAAGACAGCTGGGCTGTCTAATATATTAGGGCTGTTCTAAACACTTAGAACAAAAACATGGACTTTGCAAAATGAAATAGGAAGTGATATTAATTACCGTTTTTATATAGGGCTTTACATTTCATATCTATTAATATTTTCCCATAGCTGATATGTAAGAATCTCATTTTATTTTGCTTTCCTTAATTACAATATGGAGTTGTTCTTGTATTTATTGGCCATTTGCATGTTTTTTCTGTATACTGGCTTGTGACCTTTGCCCATTTTCTAATGACTTTTATAGATTTTTTTATATTTAGGAAATTAATACTTTGTCACATGTGGAAAATATCTCTCCAAGTTTCCTGTTTACATTTGCCTTTATCTATAAAATTTTAGGCATTTAACATTTTAAAGATGTATTTAAAAGCATTTTGCTTTCATGACTTCTGGGTTTGTGTCAAGCTTAGAGAGACCTTCCCCACTTTAAGACGACAAAAATATTCACCCATCTTTTCTTCTAGTACTTTATGGGTTTTGTTTTGTTTTGTTTACATTAAAATATTTGATCCAGTTGGAATTTATCTTGATGTAAGATGTATGGTAAAATCCAGCATTATTTTTCTTTCTTCAAATGGCTATCTGATTCCCAGTTCCTTTTACGGAATGATCCATTTTTGTTTCACTAATTTGCTCTGCTACCTTTATCGTGTGCTAAATTCCCATATTACCTGGGTTTATTTCCATACTTTCTGAAATCCTATTCCATTGATCTATTTTCCTATGCCAACACTATACTGTTTTATAATACATTTGTATATCTGGTAAAAACAGTCTCCCTTCAAGTAAACAACTTTAGAGTTTATAACCCTAAAGAGTTATAACATTCTATGTTGAATATATTAGCAAAGTTTACTGCTGCCCATCTTTATGTTAAATGAAAGAATTTGAAATGTAAATAATCAACCAATTAATTAAATTTATATTATAGTTTTATTTCTTAAGTTTATTTAAAAAGAGATGCACCTGTATAAGCATCTCAGGTGGTCAAGGACAAATCCTGACTTTAGACATCTGACTTTTTGAACATCTCAGTGTTTTCTTTTCATCTTTATAGTGTCAAAGGTATTGTTTAACTTTTGGTGGGTTAAACTAACAGACTGTTTACATGTTTATAAAATTAGGAAACACTGTTTAATTGTTCAATAATGTATAAACTTTTAGTAATTAAAATTATCCTAATGTGCTTGAACCAAGCATGTATTGGAAAAATAATGCAATAATGCTTAAAACCTGGTACTATCAACATATAGTAACACTGAATGAGGGAAAAAGGCAAGAACAACAATGCCTGTTTTAGCAGCCCCTTTGATTCAGTGAGAACATTATTTGGAACTTTTGCTTCCACTCTGCATATTAGTAAAAGCTGGATGGAACTGATAATCACAGTAATAAAAAGTTACGAATAGTTATGCTATGTACACAAGCAATAAACAGACATGTGAGACACCTGAAAGTCACTAAAAATTTTATTTCTTTCAACACTGCACTGTGTATATTCATAAGACAGGACTAGGGTGGAGAAGGCTAGGTGGTAGTATATCAGCAAAGGAAACTCTCAAAGGGAGCAACGTGCTCACTCACTGGGGGAAGCCAGTGGGTGCCTCTCGCTTCGGTCTGATTAGCAATGTGCTTGCTAACTAATAAATAAGCCTTTTCTCTTTCATTGCCTCCGGGAGGTGGCCTGGGCAAGCTGTCTAGAGCCCTCAGTGAGAAAAACTGAGGTGAGAAACTTTTGTGGGGTTAGGCCCAGAGAAGGGTTAAGTACTGCTCTCAGGTACTTTCTAGGTATTAAGGTTCCCCTGATTAGGTCTCTCTCTTTTAAACAGTGGACCTTACGTACCTCTCAGGAAAGCTGAAAGCAGAGGAAGGGAAAAGTCACCCTTCACGCTTGCTGCTTTGACATTCACATCACTTGTCCCTAAACCCCTGAATTGGTGCCTATTTCTGATACTGCAGGAAAACCATGCTCCCCCCTCAGTTTACCTCAGGTCTCACTCTCCCACCCTAATTCCATCCTTCCTCCCCTTCCCTGCCCCCCACCTTGTCTTCCTTACTGCCAAGGAAAATTTGCTTGTTTCTTCATCCTCAGTTCTGAAATTTTTCTTTCCAATCATTAATGTAAGCTGCTTTCCCACCTAAGTCTTTTAATTTCCTTTCTCCTCACCATCTCTTTCTAGAAAAAAAGTGTTAACTCCCCTCTTAAAGAATAGCTTTAAGATACTTCAACCTCCTCACTCTCAAGGCCGAACTAGATCTTTTAGTTTAAGTTATATCAGTCCAAGTAAGTGGCTTCTAACGTTTCCAGTGCAGTCTTTAAACCAGCCACTGATTCATTATTTGCCAGCTAGTCTACTATGTTATTGGTTTTATAAAAGGCAATTCCCACATTTCTGTTTTTCACATGAATTACCTCTTTTAATGCTCTCTTGCCCTGTTCTCTCACCCAAAGGTTACAAAATTCTTTCCATTAATTTTGGTGAGAACACCCGTCGCCACTGCCAACCATCACCAGAAGTAAGTGAAACTAGTTGAGGGTATGTAGTCGTCTTTTACCCTTCTAGGATGCTCTGTGCATCCCTCAAATTTTAGGCTAGTGCTCTGACAACAGGGTGAGGCAGAAAGGGTACCGTACTGGGGTATGACAGGCTGAATCTCCAGCTAGCTATGGGTGTGGTGTGGTGGGGGACACTGGCTTCCATCGGGCGGTGGAGGGGGTGGGGAAGGGGTGTGTGTTGCAGGACGTGGGGGTGATGGGCAAACGACTGCTAAGCTTCCCAAGTTCTACGCTCTGATATAATTCATTCCAAATATAATAGCAACTTTTGTATAGAGTGTAAACAGCTATGAACTGTGCCTTTATCTCTATTTTAAGTACTCTGAAAGAATCAGGAACCAAACAGATGATTATTAATGGTAGCTATAGATGGCACAGGCAGGTATTTCCTGATGCAGCATTGAGCGGTTTAATATTCAGAATATTGAAGGGGTTTAATAAAGATACGATAATGCACATTAGATGCTGAAATAAAAACAAAATGACGACTTAAACAGGTTACTATCTGTACTCCTTTAATTAGTTGTATGAAAAAAGTCTCAAAATATCATAAACATATACTGACAAAACCAAGATACTGTTGTACCTCTTGTAATTCTAAAGCACAAAAACAGTTCATTTCAGAACATATTGCTCAGTCTGAAAAGTCAACATTTTTTGTATGGAAAGGTAAATACTCCTTCTCTTCCCTATTGTGTATTCAGGTTACTTATTTACAGTCCCACGGGGAAGGAAAAAGCACACGCTAAGAAATGACCTAAAAGATGTTTTGAAAATTAAGTTATCCGGGTAGCTTAGCAAAGCTCAAATTTTTGACAGTAAAGTCTCCATTGGGCCAATAAAACACATCTGTCCCTAATATATAATAGAATGTTAGCTATCACTCGATAAAGTCAGGTCTCTTGGTAATGTCTACATTTAAACAGACAATTTCCCTGAAATTAGTTTAAAAGCTATTTAAAATAAAAGAAAATATGTTGGTAAGTACAGATTTGAAAAACTAAAATAAAGTAAACCATCCATTCATGAATTATTTATTGAGCATTCACTATGTGTTGTTCTAGATGTAGAGGATGGAGCAGTGAGCAAAATAGAAGAAGTCCATTTCCTCATGGATCTTACATTATTTCAGAATGGTGGACTGAATCACAATTTGAATTTATATCTTAATCCCTTTGGGTGAAATGTATCAAGAAAATCAGTCAACTTCACTGAAAACGTTATGACAAACCATCAAACAGACTAATACAAAATGCTAAGCAATGGAGCTGAAGTAAAGCTCTTACAAGCTCTTACTTCTTTGGTCAATAAGAGCTTAAAACAGTGTCATACGCCTGATGTGTAGATGGTGGGGCAGCTTGTTAAAGGTCACACAGCAATTTAGTGGCAGAGTTAGGAATGACATCTAGGCTTTCGTATCCCCAGTCCAGTGATCTTTCTGTGGGCTAGCCTGCCTTTACTTTTGGATCTTGATAATTTTAGAGCCAATTAAATTTTTTTTTCCTGTAAAAGTACCCATCAGTGGAAGTGTATAGATTAAATACGACCATTTTCCTGGTTCTAATATGATGTGATAAAAAGACTGGATATAAAATTATGTATTTCATACAATCTCAATTTTATTAAAAAACATATATGCATATGTATGTATGGAGAATTTTCTTCTTTATACTTTTATGTACTTTAATTTATTTTTTATTTTTATTTTTTAAAATTTATTTATTTATTTATTTATGGCTGTGTTGGGTCTTTGTTGCTGCGTGCGGGCTTTCTCTAGTTGCAGCAAGCGGGGGCTACTCTTTGTTGCGGTGCGCGAGCTCCTCATTGCCGGGGCTTCTCTTGCTGCAGAGCACGCGCTCTAGGTGCACAGGCTTCAGTAGATGTGGCACGCAGGCTCGGTAGTTGTGGCGCACGGGCTCAGTTGCTCCGTGGCATGTGGGATCTTCTTGGGCCAGGGCTCGAACCCATGTCCCCTGCATTGGCAGGCAGATTCTTAACCACTGCGCCACCAGGGAAGTCCCTAATTTTATTTTTTATTTTATTTTTTTACTTTCATATACTTCCAATATAATGAACATCAATTTAGTTTATAATTGGAAAGTTAAAACAAGAGTTAAATAACTTCTCCCCCTCCAAACCACAAAAAATTAGGTTGTCTAAAACACTTAGAGATAAAATGATTAACCTATTAGCCAGACACCTAAGTAGAAACTTGGTAAGAAATATGTCTGGGGGAGACAACAGCCATCTATTCAAGTGACCAAATGGCTTCAAAAACCAATGGCGGCCTCACCAGCTAGGACTGTGTTTATAAATGCACAGAATTTATCAAGCGGCTTAATGGCAAAAAGGGTCAGGTCAGCCCTGAGGATTTCACAAAAGTCTTGTCTGTGTTAGCAGACATTCTAAAACATTTTGACATGTGAATATAGGAGCCACCAGGCCAAGGTAAAATGTTATTTACCAAGTTACTCTTTGACCAATGTTTAAAAGCCAAAAAAACTAGCATTGTGCTCGAGTTTTTATCAAGGAGAACCTTTACTGACTCAATAAATACATTTAAGAGCAGGCAGTCAGGTAGCCTAAGGAGAGCAGAATTCCATCTTGTAAGTCACCCCCTGCTTCTGCCACTCATGAAATCTGTGCGCTCTTTGGGTTTCAGTTTTTCTACGCTAAAAATGTCTAAATGGTCTCCACAGGCCCTTCCGACTTTGTTAGTTTTGATTCTAGAACAGAGGCAGGAGTCTTGTCCTTCACCATCAGAGTTAGAGAACCATGGAGAAAGTTCCTCGATATGCTCCTCTTCAGCCCGGGGGGAGGGGGGAGAGGGGAGAGGGGGAGAGAACACTAAGCAGATGGAAACTACTGGTTCCTCAACAAACACACCTAAGAAGAGGAGTCCAAATTCCCTCTAGCTGCTGGGAGGATCCCACACCTCATTACAATACTTGCCGAGTGGCTGCTTCCCAAGAAAAGCCACGGAAGGGAAATACCATTAAAAAAGCGTATATGCATTGAGGGAAGCTGCTCCCTCCCTAAAGCCTAACCTAGCCAAGGCTGTTGTTCTCTCTTGTGGAACAGGATGTAACAGGACTGCCAAGCACAGCCCACAAACCTGCTAATTTGGTGCACCGACAGTGTTTGTTTTGGAACCATTTACCAACAGAGGAATGTGTCAGGATGATTAGTGAAAAAAGGGTATGTAATGTATGTGTATTCGAGTCCAGATGAGGGCATAATCCAGGTATTCAGTCTGTTTGTGCAAGGGCTCACAGAAATGAAGCCTGAGCAAATAGGAAGCCACAAGGAAAGATCAGCTTCTGGGCAGTGCTTCTCTCTCCTCCTCTTCTGGAGCTTTCTTCTACTCCCCCAACTCCCACCAAAAAATTCCTGCCTAAACATGAAACTCTCTTTCAAAAAATGACAAACTATTGTATAACTGGCTGCCCAGAAAAATGGTGGCAAATCTGGGGTTTAATGATTTTCTAGGCACATAAGTGGCAACCTTAGGCAAAGCCATCTCCACATTTACCTTCCATGAACAAATCAAAGGAAACTAGGGCAATGGAAAACACAGCTCTTAATGGACTGCTCAAGTTGTGCTGAGAATTGTGCATCTCAGCATCTTCTGTGTGAAGAAGTAATTCTGTACTTCATAATACGGCTGGTTTTTTTTTCTCTTTTTAAACAAACCTTTTTAAGGTTTGACTACAATTAGTTATTTGACGCTTCATGTGTACATGAAGCTTAAAGAAGGGCAGAGGTGCCAAGACAAAGAACAAAGTCCATGCCCCAACAAGTTCAGGTCCTCAGGGGCAGGGTGGTATGAATAGCAATGAGATGCAAAATGACAAAGGCCAATTCCAGAGGTCAAGGTATTGGGAGGAGTCTCCATGCTCTTCAGTACAAGCTAGACATTTCTGGAGTTTGGCCAAGATGGATGAAAGCGATGGGGCTTGAACTGAGTTCTTTGGGAGACTTTTTTTTCTGTAAGCTAACCTGACAAAATAGATTTCAAAAGTGAAAAACAGGATAAGCCCTCTTAGAAACTCACTTGCTATGGACTTTTCCATGAGGCCAGTGTTCGTTCTCAATAGACAGATATAGGAAATGTTCTGTGAACGTGTGCAGACTGGATGTGGTGTCAGACTATGTTAACTCAACTGGTAAGAGTTTGATGTTGATAAATTCAAGGTCCTGTGTGCAACTGTGATTTCTTGAAGGAGAGGAGGAAGTGGTCGACGATTGCATACAAAAGGAAAACTACCAAGTAATGCTCAGTCTGCTTCTCCAAACCCCCAGAGCTTTAAAAAAAAACATGTAACCCTTTTAGAAGAGTAACCACTGAGCTGCAGATGCCCTAACACAGGAAGAACATGTGCTCGGGGATGCCTTCCTAGGACAAGTGCACGTTGGCCTCCATAGGCCAACACTCAACGCCAGAGAAATATTTGAAACGACAGGTCAGTTGCTTCAACCTTACATATAAATCTGTAGCGTTACTTCAGACTTTCACTCTGCTCCTCTATCCTCACAAGTGTTTTTTTCCCAGATTTATTGAGATATAATTAACATATAACATTGCATTAGTTTTAGGCATACAGCGTGATGATTTGATATACGTACATGTTGCACAATGATCACCACAGTAAGTTTAGCTAACATCCATCACCACACATAGTCACAAAAGTTTTTTTTCTTGTGATGAGAACTTTTAAGCTATAGTCTCTTAGCAACTTTCAAATATATGATACAGTATTGTTATCTTTAGTCACCACGCTGCACATTATTCATCTTATATCTGGAAGTCTGTACCTTTTTGACCCCCTTCACCCATTTTGCTCCTTCCACACCCCCTGCCTCTGGCCACTGCTTATCTGTTCTCTGTATCTATGAGTTTGGTTTTTTGTAGATTCCACATATAGGTGAAATCATATAATATCTGTTTTCCCTGTCTGATTTATTTCATTTAGTGCAAGTATTTTAAGTTCTCTTAACCAGTTTTTTAAAAAAGCGTTGTCAGCGTTCTTAATGAACGCACATAATATATTTGGGAGAGTTGAACCAAATAGCAAATAGTTATGGAATGCCTACTATATGAAACACACCAAATTCAGTATTAATATATAATCTTCTTATAACACTCCCACATCTAAATACAACCCCGAATGGGAGCAGGGTCATAAAGTCTTGAAGTGCAGTGTTTTCCATACTGGAAAACCTGTGGGGATGGCTTGTATATGACCTGAAAAAATCAACAAGGCTGAATGGATCAGACACAAAGGACGGAACTGATTTATGATAGCTGGTAGGTTTTGCAAGTCCCATGTTAAACGCATGCTGAGTGTTTTTAAGATGAAGTATTTATGTACTTGTGATCTGGAAACATTTCAAGATTCAGGACTGGCATCTTCACAGAAATGTGTGAAGCAGGATGGTCTCCTTAGCAGCATTATGTCCTTAATAACAAAAGATCAGTGATATGTAGAGATGCTGGAAAGAAAGCTGGATAGGAGGCAATTTTAGGATTAAAAAAAAAAAACCCCAAAAACTAAGTCCTGGGTCATTCTGTGGATTTATGTGACGTTTTTCCTTTTATATTGATTGTTTTTGCTTAATTCTTAGGGCAGTATCAGTCTAATCTTCTGATTTGTAATTCTGAAAATTTAGAGCCCTTATTTCTGATGCTCAGTCAAGGAGGGCATGTTTTGTCATTCCTATTTCCTCAGGATGTGGAATTGGACAGTTGTTTTAACAGAATGCTCCTCTCTCCTAGGGCTGAGCTTTCCTTTTAGTCCTCTAAGAGGTAAATGCTGGATTAGGCTTAAGTAAAGCAGTTTTGTGATTCTGGATCTTCCTACTGTATTTAAAACCTTGCAATTTGGATTTCAGTGTTTTCCAATTTAAAGGAGAGAGGTAGGTATTTAATCTGGGGTCTGCCTTCATAAACCTGATTAAGGCGGGTCCTTAGCTGCACAGGTACCCCTCACGGACCTGGCCTGCCTGGGCTGCTCAGAGGTGGGAGCCCCGCTGTGGTTCCCTTTCCCATTCCCCCTCACAACAGCCCCTCGGCCACCTCACGAAAGAAAAGCAGAGCTTTCCCCTCCCCAATTTAACTCTGGCTCACTGCTCCAAGTATAAAAACGTCCAGGTTGGCAAATAAAGGGAAAATTGTAAATAACAATTTTGGGGGAGGCTTCTTTTATTTATTTATTTATTTAAAAAAGTTTTATTTATTTATGGCTGCATTGGGTCTTCGTTGCTGCGCAGGGGCTTTCTCTAGTTGCAGCGAGCGGGGGCTACTCTTCGTTGCGGTGCGCGGGCTTCTCACTGCGGTGGCTTCTCTTGTTGCGGAGCACGGGCTCTAGGCACGCGGGCTTCAGTAGTTGTGGCTCGCGGGCTCTAGAGCGCAGGCTCAGTAGTTGTGGCTCACGGGCCCAGTTGCTCCGCGGCATGTGGGATCTTCCCGGACCAGGGATCGAACCCGTGTCCCCTGCATTGGCAGGCGGATTCTTATCTAATGCGCCCCCAGGGAAGTCCGGGGGAGGCTTCTTTTATAGCAGAGGTACATACAATTTTCAAATTTCTTTTAGGGGGTATGCTGCAAAAACAGTTTGAAGACTACAGGTACAAAAAAAAACAGTGATGTATAATGAAAAAAGCATAGGTTTTGGAGTCAGATATATTTGGGTTCAAGTTTTGGCTTTATCTTTTGGGCCAAGTTAATTGCCTCCTCTGAACCTAGGTTTCCTCATTATTAAAACAGAGGTAATAATACTCCCTCAGAGGACTGGCATAAGAATTAAATGATGAGATATGTAAACTGCTGGCACCAGTACTAGTAAATATTAGTGCCATTCCCCTACAATCCCAGAACATTCTCTATGTCTGCCAGAGATGGTGTTCTAAAAATTAATACTAGGGCTATATTTCTAAATTATACATTCATGAAGTTTCCTCCTGCATAACAATTCATTTAATAAGGAAAAGAAAGTCTCAAGAGTTGACCAATGTTTGATATGTGGTCATAATCAAATAAGCATGTTGTTAAAACCGAGTGTATTCTAATATTGAAGTACATAAATCGGTGCTTTAGAGATCAACATGGAGCTCTGTCATATGTTTAGAAATTGTGGAACGTCTTCCTACCCACAATATACGTCATTCCCCTTCTTGGAGCCCCAGGTCCACCCCCTCTACTGTGGCTCCTCCCACACGTTAACACAACTGCCTACTGGCTTGTCTGTCTCTTACTAGAGACTCTCAACTATTTGTGAGCAAGGAGCATGCCGGGTTCACTGTGTGTCTCTAGAACCCAGCCCAGTGCACAAACATAATATGTTCAATGAATCATTTATTGAAAGAAAGAATAGTTCTAATGCTTGTGGAATGTTCTTTACTGAATTGTAATTATGCTATTCACATGATATTTGGATCTGAAAGGACATTAAATACAGTTCTGAGGATGCAGAGGTGCTGAATTTAGCAAGATGGTCAAGGATGTGGTAACAAATTAACTAAATACTAAATTTCTAGGATTTTTACATACAGATTTTTAAAACGTATTTTATGATGGAAAATTTCAAACATATTCAGAAGTAGAGAGGATAGTATAATAAACCCCTGTGTACTGAGCACCTAGCTTCAACAATTATCTATCTCTTTCATCTATATTTATTGCCTTTCTCCCACCATCAGATTATTCTGAAGTAAATCCAATGTATCATTACTTCATCCATAAAGATTTCAATTATGCATAGATTTAAAAATTTATCCCACAATTCAAATTTACTTTTATTTACCCACATTTATTTATTCAGTACATCTTTATAGATATGTTTTAAATCTGCACCTCTATTTCTGATTAAAGTTTTCCTTCAGTAAATCTTTTATTAGTGTTTGTTTTTGTCCTTTTCCATTGATGTGTACAAGCCACTCCCAGTGTTTAACTGGAAACTGAACACCATGGGAAAGCGCCACAGGCTCCTGGAAAGTATTATCCACCTGGAATTCCAGGAAGGCAGGTCAGAGCTCCTTCGGACTCAGACATTTGTGCAAGCTTGGAGAACTGCATCTGACCAAGGGAGAAACAGAGCATTCTAACTAGTTATGTATTCTTTCCTACTGGGTAAAGGCCCTATGAGCCCATAGATGTGCTAATGTGGTCGTTTTGGTTGTGAGAATCCAGCACCTCTGATCATGACCACAGATATCTTAGAGGAGGGATCTTTTCTTTCTGAATGTGACTTAGAATCACATAGGGAGTCTTTGAAGATACAGATTCTGGGGATTTAAAGAAGCCAGGTCTCACAGGAGATTCTGATGTGCAGTGAGAGGGGAGTACCTCTGTCCCTGCAAGGGACAAGTCCTGGGACTGAGGGCTTTAAAAATGTGTGCATCCCAGCACCCTGATCTTGCTTTCTAATATTCTCTATTAAAAGGAACCAGGGCTCCTTGGAGAAACGGCTGCTTCTAGGATTAGGGCAGGAATTATATAAGATGAGCCTGGAGCATCTGACAGTGCCAGAAAGTAAGGAAATGCTCAAAACCAAAAACCTCATAATCATTGGGATATGCCAAAGGGAAACAGGAGCCAACTGAAAGAGTTATTAAATGGCTAAAACCAGAACAGTTTGAGTAACAAAATAAAGTGGTATTGGATTATAACCCAAAGTATAAAATAAATATGCATGAGTCCATACTGACATGAATAAATAATTGAAGAAATAAATAAATGGGGAAGAAACAAATCTCTTATGCAGAAGAATTCCAAATAATTTTGTACATACTGCACTCACAAAGGGATGGGGGATAACTCCCCACTGCTTAAGTGTAGGCTGAACATACTGACTTCCTTCCAGAAGGAAAGTATGGAAAGGGGATGGAGTGGGTGGCGGGAAAAAGAGTAACTTTAAAGTGGAGACACTTGACACAAAGACTACAGTGATCAGTCACGTTCATAGTACGTACCCATGATATGATATGATGAAAATGACACTGCCGCTGTGTTCTTCCTCCCAGACCCACAGAACCCAGTGTAATCATAAGAAAAACATCACGTATATCCCAATAGAGGGATTCTACAAAATACCTGACCAGTACCCCTCAAAACTGTCAAGGTCATAAAAACAAAGCCTGAGAAACTGTCACCGCCAAGGAGCCTAGGGTGATGTGACAATTAAACGTAAGGTGATATTCTGGAACAGAAAAGGACACTAGGTAAAAACTAAGGAAACTGGAAAAAAAACTATGGACTTTAGCTAATAATAATGTATCAATATTGGTTCATGAATTGTAACAAATGTACCATACTAACGTAACTGGGTGTGGGGTATAAAGGAACTCTCTGTACTATCTTTGTGATTTTTCTGTAAATCTAAAATTGTTCTAATAAAGTTTATGAAAACTTTTCAGCTTTGATCTTTGAGTCAAATGTTCAGCTAAATGAATTGTTTTATTTTAATAGATTTTTTTTTTTTAGGACAGTTTTAGATTTACAGAAAAATTGAGTAGATAGTACAGAGTTCCTGTATTAGTACCGCCTCTCCCTGAGTTTTCCGTATTATCAACATCTTGCATTAGTGTGGTATGTCAGTTACAACTAATGAACCAATATTGATATATTATTAACTGAAGTCTGCCGTTTAAATAAAGGTTCATTCTGTGTTGTACAGCTGTATGAGTTTTGACAAATGTATGATGTCATGTGTGCACTATTACAGAATCATATAGAATAATCTCACTGCCCTAAAAATTTCCTGTGCTTCACTTATTCGTCCCTCCCTACCCCCTCTCAAACCCCTGGTAATCTCTGATTTTCTTACCATCTGTATAGTTTTGCCTTTCTCAGAACATCACAGAGTTGGAATCATACAGTACGTAGCCTTTTCAGATTGGCTTCTTTCACTCAATAATAGGCATTTAAGTTTCCTCCATGTCCTTTTGTGGCATAATAGCTCATTTCTTTTATCCCTGAATAACACTGCACTGTATGCCTATAACACAGTTCATTTATCCATCCACCTATTAAAGGACAACTTGGTTGTTTCCAGTTTTGGGTGATTAGGAATAAAGCTGCTATAAATACCCACGTGCAGGTTTTTATGTGAATGTAAAGTTATAAACTCATCTGTTACTTGAAGGTATATTGGGTTTTTTTTTTGAATTTTATTTTATTCTATTTTTAACACAGCAGGTTCTTATTAGTTATCTACTTTATACATATTAGTGTATATATGTCAACCCCAATCTCCCAATTCATCCCAACACCCGCTCCCCGCCCTGGCCCCCCGCTTTCCCCCCTTAGTGTCCATACATTTGTTCTCTATATCTGTGTCTGTTTCTCCCTTGCAAACTGGTTCATCTGTACTATTTTTCTAGATTCCACATATATGTGTTAATATACGATATTTCTTTTTCACTTTCTGACTTACTTCACTCTGTATGCCAGTCTCTAGGTCCATCCACGTCTCTACAAATGACCCAATTTCGTTCCTTTTTATGGCTGAGTAATATTCCATTGTATATATGTACCACATCTTTTTTTTTTTAATAATTTCTTTTCTTTTTATAAATTTATTTATTTTTATTTTATTTGTTTTATTTTTGGCTGTGTTGGGTCTTCGTTGATGCGCGCGGGCTTTTCTCTGGTTGCGGCGAGCTTCATTGTGGTGCGCGGGCTTCTCATTGCGGTGGCCTCCCTTGTTGCCCAGCACGGGCTCTAGGCACATGGGCCTCAGTAGTTGCGGCACTCGGGCTCAGTAGTTGTGGCTTGCGGGCTCTAGAGCGCAGGCTCAGCAGCTGCAGTGCCCGGGCTCAGCTGCTCCGTGGCATGTGGGATCTTCCCGGACCAGGGCTCGAAACCGTGTCCCCCGCGTTGGCAGGCGGATTCTTAACCACTGCGCCACCAGGGAAGCCTTACCACATCTTCTTTATCCATTCATCTGTCGATGGGGATTTAGGTTGCTTCCATGACCTGGCTATTGTAAATACTGCTGCAATGAACATTGGGGTGCATGTGTCTTTTTGAATTATGTTTTTTTCTGGGTATATGCCCAGTAGTGGGATTGCTGGGTCATATGGTAATTCCATTTTTAGTTTTTTAAGGAACCTCCATACTGTTCTCCATAGTGGCTGTATCAATTTACATTCTTACTAACAGTGCAGGAGGGTTCCCTTTTCTTCACACCCTCTCCAGCATTTGTTATTTGTATATTTTCTGATGATGCCCATTCTGACTGGTGTGAGGTGATACCTCACTATAGTTTTGATTTGCATTTCTCTAATAATTAGTGAGGTTGAGCAGATTTTTATGTGCCTCTTGGCCACCTGTATGACTTCTTTGGAAAAATGTCAATTTAGGTCTTCTGCCCATTTTTTGATTGGGTTGTTTGGTTTTTTAATACTGTGCTGTATGAACTATTTATATATTTTGGAGATTAATCCTTTGTCTGTTGATTCGTTTGCAAATATTTTCTCCCATTCTGAGGGTTGTCTTTTCGTCTTCTTTATGGTTTCCTTTGCTGTGCAAAAGCTTTTGAGTTTCATTAGGCCCCAATTGTTTATTTTGGTTTTTATTTCCATTACTCTAGGAGGCGGGTCAAAAAAGATCTTGCTGTCATTTATGTCAAAGAGTGTTCTTCCTATGTTTTCCACTAAGAGTTTTATAGTGTCCAGTCTTACATTTAGGTCTTTAATCCATTTTGAGTTTATTTTTGTGTATGGTGTTAGGGAGTGTTCTAATTTCATTCTTTTATATGTAGCTGTCCAGTTTTCCCAGAACCACTTATTGAAGAGACTGTCTTTTCTCCACTGTATATCCTTGACTCCTCTGTCATAGACTAGTTGACCATAGGTGCGTGGGTTTACCTCTGGGCTTTCTATCCTATTCCATTGATCTATATTTCTGTTTTTGTGCCAGTACCATATTGTCTTGATTACTGTAGCTTTGTAGTATAGTCTGAAGTCAGGGAGTCTGATTCCTCCTGCTCCGTTTTTTCCCCTCAAGATTGCTTTGGCTATTCGGGGTCTTTTGTGTCTCCATACAAATTTTAAGATTTTTTGTTCTAGTTCTGTAAAGAATGCCATTGGTAATTTGATAGGGATTGCACTGAACCTGTAGATTGCTTTGGATAGTAGAGTCATTTTCACAATATTGATTCTTCCAGTCCAAGAACATGGTATATCTCTCCATCTGTTTGTGTCATCTTTGATTTCTTTCATCAGTATCTTGTAGTTTTCTGAGTACAGGTCTTTAACCTCCTTAGGTAGGTTTATTCCTAGGTATTTTATTCTTTTTGTTGCAATGGTGAATGGGATTGTTTCCTTAATTTCTCTTTCTGATCTTTTGTTCTTAGTGTATAGGAATGCAAGAGATTTCTGATTTCTTTTTTTAATTTTGTACCCTGCAGCTTTAACAAATTCATTGATTAGCTCTGGTAGTTTTCTGGTGGTATCTTTAGGATTACCTATGTATAGTATCACATCATCTGCAAACAGTGACAGTTTTACTTCTTCTTTTCCAATTTGTATTCCTTTTATTTCTTTTTCTTCTCTGATTGCCATGGCTAGGACTTCCAAAACTATGTTGAATAAGAGTGGCAAGGGTAGACATCCTTGTCTTGTTCCTGATCTTAGAAGAAATGCTTTCAGTTTTTCACCATTGAGAATGATGTTTGCTGTGGGTTTGTCGTATATGGCCTTTATTATGTTGAGGTAGTTTCCCTCTATGCCCACTTTCTGGAGAGTTTTTATCATAAATGGGTGTTGAATTTTGTCAAAAGCTTTTTCTGCATCTATTGAGATGATCATATGGTTTTTATTCTTCAATTTGTTAATATGGTGTATCACATTGATTGATTTGTGTATATTAAAGAATCCTTGCATCCCTGGGATAAATCCCACTTGATCATGGTGTATGATCCTTTCAATGTGTTGTTGGATTCTGTTTGCTAGTATTTTGTTGAGGATTTTTGCATCTATATTCATCAGTGATATTGGTCTGTAATTTTCTTTTTTTGTAGTATCTTTGTCTGGTATTGGTATCAGGGTGATGGTGGCCTCATAGAATGAGTTTGGGAGTGTTCCTTCCTCTGCAAGTCTTTGGAAGCGTTTGAGAAGGATGGGTGTTAGCTCTTCTCTAAATGTTTGATAGAATTCACCTGTGAAGCCATCTGGTCCTGGACTTTTGTTTGTTGGAAGATTTTTAATCACAGTTTCAATTTCATTACTTGTGATTGGTCTGTTCATATTTTCTGTTTCTTCCTAGTTCAGTCCTGGAAGGTTATACCTTTCTAAGAATTTGTCCATTTCTTCCAGGTTGTCCATTTTCTTGGCATAGAGTTGCTTGTAGTAGTCTCTTATGATGCTTTGTATTTCTGCAGTGTCCACTGTAACTTCTCCTTTTTCATTTCTAATTTTATTGATTTGAGTCCTCTCCCTCTTTTTCTTGATGAGTCTGGCTAAAGGTTTATCAATTTTGTTTATCTTCTCAAAGAACCAGCTTTTAGTTTTATTGATCTTTGCTATTGTTTTCTTTGTTTCTATTTCATTTATTTCTGCTCTGATCTTTATGATTTCTTTCCTTCTACCAGCTTTGGGTTTTGTTTGTTCTTCTTTCTCTAGTTCCTTTAGGTGTAAGGTTAGATTGTTTATTTAAGATTTTTCTTGTTTCTTGAAGTGAGCTTGAATTGCTATGAACTTCCCTCTTAGAACTGCTTTTGCTGCATCCCATAGGTTTTGGATTGTTGTGTTTTTGTTGTCATTTGTCTCTAGGTATTTTTTGATTTCCTCTTTGAATTCTTCAGTGATCTCCTGTTTATTTAGTAACATATTGTTTAACCTCCATGTGTTTGTGTTTTTTATGTTTTTTTCCCTGCAATTTACTTCTAATTTCATAGTGTTGTGGTCGGAAAAGATGCTTGATATGATTTCAATTTTCTTAAATTTATGGAGGCTTGATCTGTGACCCAACATGTGATCTATCCTGGAGAATGTTCCCTGTGCACTTGAGAAGAAAGTGTAATCTGCTGTTTTCGGATGGAATGTCCTATAAATATCAATTAAATATATCTGGACTATTGTGTCATTTAAAGCTTGTGCTTCCTTATTTATTTTCATTTTGGATGATCTGTCCATTGGTGAAAGTGGGTGTTAAAGTCCCTTACTCTTATTGTGTTACTCTTGATTTCCCCTTTTATGGCTGTCCGCACTTGCCTTATGTATTGAGGTGCTCCTATGTTGGGTGCGTATATGTTTATAATGGTTATATCTTCTTCTTGGATTGATCCCTTGATCATTATGTAGTGTCCTTCCTTGTCTCTTGTAACATTCCTTATTTTAAAGTCTATTTTATCTGATATGAGTATTGCTACTCCAGCTTTGTTTTGATTTCCATTTGCATGGAATATCTTTTTCCATCCCCTCACTTTCAGTCTGTATGTGCCCCTAGGTCTGAAGTGAGTCTCTTGTAGATAGCATATATATGGGTCTTGTTTTTGTATCCATTAAGCAAGCCTCTGTCTTTTGGTTGGAGCATTTAATCCATACACACTTAAGGTAATTGTCAATATGTATGTTCCTATTATCATTTTCTTAATTGTTTTGGGTTTGTTTTTGTAGGTCCTTTTCTTGTCCTGTGTTTCCCGCTTAGAGAAGTTCCTTTAGCATTTGTTGTAGAACTGGTTTGGTGGTGCTGAATTCTCTTAGCTTTTGCTTGTCTGTAAAGCTTTTGATTTCTCTGTCAAATGTGAATGAGATCCTTGCCGGGTAGAGTAATCTTGGTTGTAGGTTCTTCCTTTTCATCACTTTAAATATATCATGCCACTCCCTTCTGGCTTGTAGAGTTTCTGCTGAGAAATCAGCTGTTAACCTTATGGGAGTTCCCTTGTATGTTATTTGTCATTTTTCCCTTGTTGCTTTTAATAATTTTTCTTTGTCTTTAATTTTTGTCAATTTGATCACTATGTGTCTCAGCATGTTTCTCCTTGGGTTTATCCTGCCTGTGACTCTCTGCACTTCCTGGGCTTGGGTGGCTATTTCCTTTCCTATGTTTGGGAAGTTTTCGACTATAATCTCTTCAAGTATTTTCTGGGGTTCTTTCTCTCTCTCTTCTCCTTCTGGGACCCCTACCATGTGAATATTGGTGCATTTAATGTTGTCCCAGAGGTCTCTTATGCTGTCTTAATTTCTTTTCATTCTTTTTTCTTTATTCTGTTCTGCAGCAGTGAATTCCACCATACTGTCTTCCAGGTCACTTATCTGTTCTACTGCCTCAGTTATTCTGCTATTGATTCCTTCTAGTGTATCTTTTCATTTCAGTTATTGTATTGTTTATCTGTTTGTTTGTTCTTTAATTCTTCTAGGCGTTTGTTCTTTAATTCTTCTAGGTCTTTGTTAAACATTTCTTGCATCTTCTCGATCTTTGCCTCCATTCTTTTTCTGAGGTCCTGGATCATCTTCAGTATCATTATTCTGAATTCCTTTTCTGGAAGGTTGCCTATCTATCTCCACTTCATTTAGTTGTTTTTCTGGGGTTTTATCTTGTTCCTTCATCTGGTACATAGTCCTCTGGCTTTTCATTTTATCTATCTTTCTGTGAATGTGGTTTTCATTCCACAGGCTGCAGGATTGTAGTTCTTCTTGCTTCTTCTGTCTCTGAAGGTATACTGTTAATCTTCTAACATGTGGGTATTTTCCAGGTATCTTTCTGTTATGGATTACTAGTTTAATTTCATTACGGTCTGAGAACATACTTTGCATAATTTCTACTCTTTAAAATTTGTCCAGATGTGTTTTATGGCCCAAAATATGGTCTCTCTTGGTAAATATTCCATGTGAGCTTGAGAAGAATGCAAATTCTGTTGTTGTTGGATGAACCACATGAACTGACATGGATGTCAATTAGATTCACTTGGTTGGTAGTGCTTTTCAGTTTAACTATATGCTCACTGATTTTCTGCCTATTGGATCTATCAGTTACTGATAGAGGGGTTGTTGAAGTCTCTAACTATAATAGTGGATATATCTAAATAGAACAGTGGATTCATCTGTTTCTCCATGTAGTTCTATCAGTTTTTGTCTCATGTATTTTGACTCTTTGTTCATACACACTAAGGATTGTTATGTCTTTTTGAAGAATCGACCCCATTATCATTATGTAATGCCCCTCTTTATCACTGTATAAAGGATGGTATTATTTCTTTAAATATTCAACAAAATTCACCAGTGAAGCCATCTGACTATTTCATGGGAAGATTTAAAGTAATTTAAGATTACTAGTTCAATTTCTTGTTGTAGGTCTATTCATATTTCTATTTCTTCTTGAGTCAGTTTTGGTAATTTGTCTTTTGAGAAATTTATCCATTTTATCTAAGTTGTCTAAATTGTTGGCATGAAGTTGTTTACACTACCTCTTTAAAAATTTTTAAATTGCTGTACCCTTTTTCATTCCTGATTTTGGGAATCCATGTCTTCTCTCTTAATTTCTTGGTCAGCCTACCTAAAGGGTTATCAAGTTTGATGATCTTTTTTAAAAAAATATTTATTAATTTTGGCTGTGTTGGGTCTTAGTTGCAGCACACGGGATCTTTTGTTGTGGTGCATGGGATCCAGAGTGTGTGGGCTCTGTAGTTGTGGTGCACAGGCTCCAGAGTGCGTGGGCTCTGTAGTTTCAGCACGCGGGCTCTCTAGTTATGGCTCATATGCTCAGTAGTTACGTTGCACAGGCTTAGTTGTCCTGTGGTATGTGGGATGTTAGTCCCCCGACCAGGGATCGAACCTGCATTCCCTACACTGGAAGGCGGATTTTTAACCACTGGACCACCAGGGAAGTCCCTGTTGATCTTTTCAAAGAACTAATTTGGGGTTTCATCCATCTACTACTTTTCTGTTTTTTACTTCATTGATATCTGCTCTAATCTTTATTCTTTCCTTCCTCCTGCTTGCCCTGGATTTATTTTGCTCTTCATTATCTAGTTTCTTAAAGTGGAATTTTAGATTATTAATTTGAGACCTTTCTTCTTTTCTGATATAGGTGTTTATAGCTATAAATTTCACTCAGAGCACTACTTTAGCTGCATTCCATACATTTTGATATTTTATATTTCATTTTCATTCATTTACAAATATTTTTAAAATTTCTCTTGTGGTGGATTTCTTCTTTGACCCATGAGTTTTTAGAGTGTATTATTTAATTTCCAAATATTTTGGGGTTTCCTGGATTATTTTTTTCTACTGGATATCTTAATTTCATGTGTCAGAGAACATATTTGGTATGGTTTCAATCTTTTAAAATTTACTGAGACTTCTTTTATGGCCCAGAATATATGGTTTATTCAGTTGGAAGCATTTTTTTAATTTAATTTTTTTTATTAAATATTTTTATTGCAGTATAATTCACTCATTTAAAGCATAAAATTCACTGCTTTTTATTGTATTCACAAGACTGTGTAACCATCACCATTATCTAATTCTAGAACGTTTTCATCGCTCCCAAAAGAAATCCATACCCATTAGTAGTTACTCCCTTTTCCCCTTTCCCCAAGCTCTAGGCAACTACTAATCTACTTTCTGTCTCTATGGATTTGCCTATTTGGGACATTTCCTATCAATGGAACATATGTGGCCTTTTGTGTCTGGTTTCTTGCACTTTGGTTAGAAAAAGAATCCCACATGAACTCCCACTTTTCTTTCCTTTGGGTCCTAAAACTTTCATCACTACACTGCAGTGCATTTATTCAGAAGAGCATGTGGTGAGCCAGAGGGCTGTTCATCACTCTGGTTTTCTTCCTAGTGGCCAATCCAGTTTTGGTCTTCCTCTGCGACTGTGATTTCCATTGCCTATCACTTGACCTGGGATGGTTGTGAGGATTCTTCCTTCCCCATCTTCATTCTAAAAATGAATCTGAACACTCTGTTACCTAATAATGCAGAGCTAGGCTATGCAACTTTGTTATCTCATTCTGGATAAAGGTAGCAAAATGAGTTGGAAATAAATATAGGAAACCAAAGGGTAAAAAATGTTCTCCAGGAATAAGGGAAATCTGATACAGAGGAAGAGACAGAGATACAGTACTCGACTAAAAGCTGGCCAGCTCTGGCCCAATAACACTGCATGTGACATATTCAGGTATACTTTTAAAAGACAAGAGATTCTGTACCTGCTTGTTGAAATATCCTCAAAAGGGTAGAGGATCTCTCCATTGTTACAGATTTCACAGATGAACCCCTTCTGGCTACAAAGACTGCAGCTGTACACGTGTGAGGCGGCAAATTTAATGACCTTGCCCAAGAATGGAGCCAGCTTTCCCTCTATCACCTGCAGAAAGAGAAATGGAACAGGGAAGAAGAAAATTTGTTGAGAAGTCTTGCAGATGCAGGAGGAATTCCTTTCCTTTACCCAACAGGAAAACCTCTAATTATAATTTCTCAGCAGCTCTGAGAAAGAAAAGACATAGTATTTTCGCTCCAAAAGAACTCTCTGGCTTAAACCACTGGAGGTTGGAAAATGAAGATGTTGAAATTTCTTTCGTATTCCTCTTTTTTTTGTAGTGTGTTGTAGAGGACTGAGGACCAACAAATGGGGAACTCTACTTTCATAAACTAACTTGACAGTTATCGTGCGGTATAAGAGCAGTGTGGTCGATTTCCCAAAACAGACTGAAGACATATAGAGTAAGTACTAATGTAGTATTTTATGTTGTACATTCAATAATACCTGTTTTCTGATGAGTTAATAGAATAGTTTTTTAACCATCTCCCCTAAGAACATGTAACAAACGTGGAAGATAGGTTTCTCTTGCTGCTGATAATTATAATAATACACAGAAGCTGCAATTTGGCAGTCTGAGTGCTATATTTAGCCTGAAGATTTTTTTAAAAATCTCTTAGTGTTTAAAAAAAAATGCCAATTTAATAATTGGAAGGTTTCACATAAAATTCCAGATTTTTGGCTTCTTTTGGAAAATCATTAGATCTGGAAAAACTAGGCCTGAATTCCAACACGATGATGATCCCGGCTGTGAGTAGAGGCTGCTTGCTCCTGCCGAGGCACGTGCTCTTCAACTGACACTTGTCCCCATGAGGCCCCAGTGTCTTGAGTCTGCCTGCCTCCCACAGTCCCCTCACCTGCTGGCCTGCAAATATCCGTGAGTGTGGAGCCAATGGTCCATCAGAGCCCTCCTCACTTAACTAATACTGCACAGGCTTTAAAGACTTTGGCAGTTCATACACTAACAAGATAAAATTTGCCTTTATTTCTCTCTCATTGATGCACATGCATATACATGCTGATTTTGATATAAGAAAAAAATGAAGATTAAATTTAATTTGGAAAGAGCTGGAAATGGATACTTTCAAGTGAATCATAGTTAAAGTGATAATTTTACATAAAAATAACATCTGAGAGCAGTAAATCATATTTAAAGAGATATTAGAAGGCCAAGGTGAACAAATAGTAATAGCTGATAATACAAAAATAAAAGACTACAAGTAATGTAATAATGTATTTTGCAATTTCTTTACACTAACAATGAAATATGTGAAAGAGAATGTAAACAAACAATCCCTTTTAAAGTCACATCAAAAATAAAATAAAATAAAATAAAATAAAATACTTAGGAATAAACCCCACCTAGGAGGTGAAAGACTTACATACTGAGAACTACAAAACCTTAATAAAGGACACTGAAGATGATTCAAAGAAACGGAAAGCTATCCCATGCTCTTGGATTGGAAGAATTAATATTGTTAAAATGACAATACTACCCAAAGGATTTGGGTACTACAAAGCTACAGTATT
Organism: Balaenoptera ricei; assembly: GCF_028023285.1. NCBI lineage: Eukaryota > Metazoa > Chordata > Mammalia > Artiodactyla > Balaenopteridae > Balaenoptera > Balaenoptera ricei. Next base: position 93,334,825 of record NC_082645.1, read on the forward strand.
CAAAACAGCATGGTATTGGCACAAAAACAAACATATGGATCAATGGAACAGAATAGACAGCCCAGAAGTAAACCCACACACCTATGGTCAATTAATCTTCAACAAAGGAGGCAAAAATATACAACGGGGAAAAGACAGTCTCTTCAGCAAGTGGTGCTCGGAAAGTTGGACAGCCGCATGCAAATCAATGAAATTAGAACACACCCTCACGCCATACACAAAAATAAACTCAAAATGACTTAAAAACTTAAATATAAAACATGACACCATAAAACTCCTAGAAGAGAACACAGGCAAAAACATTCTCTGACATAAATCGTACCAATGTTTTCTTAGGTCAGTCTCCCAAGGCAACAGACATAAAAGCAAAAATCAACAAGTGGTACCTAATCAAACTTATAAGCTTTTGCACAGCAAACGAAACCATAAACAAAACGAAAAGACAACCTATGGACTGGGAGAAAATATTTGCAAATGATGCAACCAACAAGGGCTTAATTTCCAAAATATACAAACAGCTCATACAACTCAATAAAAAAAAAAAAAAACAACCCCAATCAAAAAATGGGCAGAAGATCTAAACAGACATTTCTCCAAAGAAGACATACAGATGGCCAATAGGCATATGAAAAGATGCTCATCATCGCTAATTATTAGAGAAATGCAAGTCAAAACTACATTGAGGTACCACGTTACACCAGTCAGAATGGCCATCACTAAGAAGTCTACAAATAACAAATGCTGGAGGGGGTGTGGAGAAAAATATCCTGTGATAAACCATAGTGAAAAAGAATATATATATGTAAAACTGAATTAACACAACATTGTAAATCAACTATACTTCAATAAAATTTTAAAAAATTAATAATGTATTTTGCAAAAAATCAAGCTGTACATAATACTGGAGATAAAAACTAAAGTGGTTTATGAACATCACTACTGAATAATCTCACGATGTTTTAAAAATGAATATAATGGTTAAATCTAGGGAAGGGAACAAGTTGGAAAAGCACGTCTTTCACCTTGTATATGGTTGTTTTGGCATTTTTAAAAGCAATGTATATTATTTTTGTATTGATGCAGAAATGGAACAGAAGAATCAGGTTTACTGCTTTATAAGAGTGTTGTTTTTTTTCTTAATAAAGGGGGTAGAAATTATGCTGGCTTTTTTTCTTTTTTTTTTGAGTCAAGCAAGTACATTTTCCACCATTTTAAAATTTATTCTCCTCCCCATTACCTTTAAGAAGCCATAGATAAGACCTCCTTTTATTTATGTTTTCTCAAGGACCATTAACTCCAATCAACCCCAGGAAAGTGTGCTCCTAATACCAACACATGATACACACTTTCTAAGAAATAACCACTACCAAATCATATACCCAATGGGGTTATTTATAAATTGTGGTAAGAATACTTCAGCTGAGTTTTGTTTTACTAATTTTACTCTTTTCTAAACAACCAAAGTTAATGACACATTTAAAGAGAGGCACTAACAAACTATAGTCCATTTAGGGGAAAACATCAGGATATAGAACTCACCTGGTCTGGAAACCAGATGAGTAAAGGTTGTTTTAAGGAACTGAGGATGAGAAGAGAACACCTTAAGGAAGATATGAGAGTTATCATATAGGATCTAAAAGAGAAGATTGGGGCATCTTGTACATAAAGCTTTTTCTTTATCTAGAAGATTTTCTTGGTACAAAGCGTAAGGGGTATGAACATTTTGAAGGCTTTTGAAATATTTCACCAAATTTACAGTGCCAGTAATTTATATTTATTCCTATCTGGATATTTTAATAAGCTTTTAAAAATTAATTTGGGAATTGATATCTTCACAACATTTAGTCTCCCTATCTCCATTTTATTAAATTTTCATTTATTATCAATACAAATTTGTTTTTTTCCTTTGTATAAGCCACTGACTTCTTATTTTGAACTTTATTTTATTTTTAATAAGCAGGTTCTTATTAGTTATCTATTTTATACACGTTAGTGTATACATGTCAATCCCAATCTCCCAATTCATCCCACAACCCCCACCCCCACCACCCCTCTTGGTGTCCATATGTTTGTTCTCTACATCTGTGTCTCTATTCCTGCCCTGCAAACCGGTTCATCTGTACCATTTTTCTAGATTCCACATATATGCGTTAATACACGATATTTGTTTTGCTCTTTCTGACTTACTTCACTCTGTATGACAGTCTCTAGGTCCATCCACATCTCTACAAATGACCCAATTTCATTCCTTTTTATGGCTGAGTAATATTCCATTGTATATATGTACCACATCTTCTTTATCCATTCATCTGTCGATGGGCATTTAGGTTGCTTCCATGTCCTGGCTATTGTAAATAGTGCTGCAATGAACATTGGGGTGCATATCTCTTTTTGAATTATGGTTTTCTCTGGGCATATGCCCAGTAGTGGGATTGCTGGGTCATATGGTAATTCTATTTTTAGTTTTTTAAGGAACCTTCATACTGTTCTCCATAGTGTAAGCCACTCACAGTTGTTATTTAGGTTATTTTAAGGTTAAACTTTTGTATAATATTTTTTCTTATCAGCTATTGCTGGTGTATTAGAATATACTGACATTTGTGTCCATCTTATATACGACTATATTACTAAATGTTCATGAATGCCTATCATTTTTAGGATTCTTTTGGGTTTTCTGAAGGTAATAATCTGGTCCCTTCCTTTCATGTTTCATGTCTTATTGCATCATGCAGCACTCCTAAAACAATATTAAATAATAATGGTGTTAGTGGACAGTCTTGTTATTTCGATGAAATCAAACTATATAGAGTCTACAGTGAATGATTCATTTTCTCCATCAAACACACATGTCTTGTCATGCACCACATTTTATTGATTCCCTTTCTCTTTTTATTTATTTATTTATCTGTAAAATTTTATTTATTTATTTTTGGCTGGGTTGGGTCTTCGTTGCTGTATGTGGGCTTTCTCTAGTTGTGGCGAGCGGGGGCTACTCTTCATTGCGACGTGCAGGCTTCTTATTGTGGTGGCTTCTCTTGTTGCGGAGCACGGGCTCTAGGTGCGTGGGCTTCAGTAGTTGTGGCTCGTGGGCTCTAGAGTGCAGGCTCAGTAGTTGTGGCGCATGGGCTTAGTTGCTCCGCAGCATGTGGGATCTTCCCGGACCAGGGCTCGAACCCGTGTCCCCTGCATTGGCAGGTGGATTCTTAACCACTGTGCCACCAGGGAAGCCCCTCTCTTTCTCTTTTTAAATAACAGCTGTATTGATATAGAGTTCACATAACATGTAATTAACCTATTTAGAGTCTACAATTGAATATGTTTTAGTTTATTCAGAGAGTTGTGTACATTTCATCAACTTTTCCCCAAATCCCCATACCCATTAGCAGTCACTAGTGTTTTCTCCCTAACCCATCCCCCAAGCCCTAGGCAACCAATAATCTACTGTCTCTACAGATTTACCTCCTCTGGATATTTCATGTAAATAGAATAATATAATATGTGGTCTTTTATGACTGGCTTCTTTCACTTAACATAATGTTTCAAGGTTCACGTTGATTCTCTTTTAAATGTCTCTAGTGTAAGTCTTTTTCTCATCCTATCTCAGGCTTTCATCACCCCTCTCTAGATTAATGAAATAATCTTCTGGTTTTATTTCTGGATAATAGTCTTTTTCCTTTGATCCATCCAGCATACATACTAGTCAGTTTTAGACATCACTTTCATCGTGTGTCATCTCTTCCCTCAAACCTTTGGTTGAATTCTTATTTTATCATTGGTAAAAACTCTTCATTCGTTCATGTCAGAAAATTACATTGAGTTACTATTCTCAGTTATTGATACAAGTGTGAACTAGACAAAACTGCAGCTTACATTTTGCCTGGTATATGAGTGTCTCCATAAGCTGATTCCACGCTATCTATCCAAATTCATTTTCCATTTCTTAATATGTATGTTCTGTTGCGAGGAAAGTTTTCCCGGTGTAGAATATGCTTGTTCTTGCTCCTGTGCCTTCACCCATGTATTTCCTCTACCTGGAGTTTCACTTCCTCTCTTAACACTTATTTAAATTTCACCCAGGCTTTAAGGCTCAGATCTATTCTGGCTTGATCTGGAGAGCCATCTCTGGCTACTTCACCTGCCACGGATCTCTTGGGCTTCATACAATTTATTTTTACATCACATAATTTAATATAAATAGAAATTGATGTTCCTTTGTATTTTTTTGCTATTGTTTAACATGTGATTGTTTTGCTTGTCCAACTGTAGATTGAAAATATAAAAGTGGAGATACTGCCTATAAAATGGTGATTTTACCTATAAAAGTATAATGGTGATTTTACCTATAAAAATGGCAATTTTATATGGAGCAACCTAAGAGAATGTAAACTGTTGAAAGACAAAGATTGAGTCTCATACTAGTCTTTAATAGCCCCTCTCTGTCAGGCACCTAAGTTCTTGTTGACTGACTGAGGATGCTTCCCAGTCTTTTTCCTTGGCTGTAGCAGTCATATCTTTGTGCTCTTTTTGTGTCACAACATTTTTTTTTTTTAATTAATTAATTAATTTATTTTTGGCTGTGTTGGGTCTTCGTTTCTGTGCGAGGGCTTTCTCTAGTTGCGGCAAGCGGGGGCCACTCTTCATCGCGGTGCGCGGGCCTCTCACTGTCGCGGGCTCTCTCGTTGCGGAGCACAGGCTCCAGACGCGCAGGCTCAGTAATTGTGGCTCACGGGCACAGCTGCTCCGCGGCACGTGGGATCTTCCCAGACCAGGGCTCGAACCCGTGTCCCCTGCATTAGCAGGCAGATTCTCAACCACTGCGCCACCAGGGAAGCCCAATGTGTCACAACATTTTGAATCATTCATTCTGCTGTGTGATTTAGGGAGGAGCACGAAGAGCACATGGACTTGGTGGCAGTTCAGCTATTCAGAGACCCTTTCTGCTTCTTTATACTTGAGTAACTGCTCCTCCTATTTGTCAGCTGAGGTTCAGGGCCATGTTCTTCCAAAGGGCTGAAGCTGCTGGAAGTTTGTCCTCCAGAAAAGTGAGGTAATATTCTATAAGTTTATTTTAGAATTGACAAACATTTCTTTAATATTATAGAAAGAAAAACTTTATACTGATACATTTCAAGGGGTAAAGGTATATTTGGAAGGTTTAAATCTTGTCTTTGAATATAACAACTAGCAGCACCGGGGAGCTAGTCTGGCTTCTGGTCTAGAGGTTTCATCACTAAGAGAAGCAGGCTCCAGGTGTGACATCTCCTAGGGTGCTTTTTAAAAAGCAGATATATCTTTACTTGGGATAATCGCTTAAAAAGAAATCAAGTGTCTTGCCTCCCACCATCTCCTCCTGCCCTCAAGAATCCTGCTTTTCACTCCCACTTCCTAGCCATCTTGGTGGAGACTTAAGGTTGGGACCATATACCACAAACAATAGGAAGATGGCAGCCTGAAAGAAGACCAAAGCCCAAGGAGCCCCTCTTTTTCACTCTTTTCCTGGTCACAGGTTAATATAACTTTATATCAGTCCATCACAAGTCACAAGGTCATTTTTAGCATTAGAAGGCTGGTGGTTTCAGTTAACCAGGTGGTCATTTGGATATGTTGTAGGTGCTAGTGAAACAGACCTCTGAGATGAGGTTTGGTTATCCCAGGTTTAGTTATTTTCCCCAAAGTGTCTCTCTATGGGAACAAAATCATGACAAAGTAATTAGCAGAAAACATATGTAGCTCTTTGTCCATCTCCTCAATCTCCCTCACCTTTTCCGTATACCAAATTGCCTTATCTCTTTGAGAAAAGGCATATGTCCAAAATAGGGTGAAAGAGTTTGTTTCTGTTTTCCATTAAACTTAATTTCTTGTACTAAGGAAAATCCTAGTCTGATTCATTTAATTTGGGAGTGTTGCATATATGACTATTCCAGAGGTATCATACTGACCTGGTGTTCAAAGAATGAACACTTCTGTTTGTAACTTAAAATTATGTGTCCTTTATTGCACTGTAGGATAGAGACAAAATGCAATATCAAGCTGGTACCTTCAAGATTTTTCTATTTTTGTCTTTTGCAGTCCCTCTACAAATTCTTTTCACTCTATCATTTCAGGTACTTCTAGAACTCAAGGAATAGTCAAATATCACTCACCATGATCCAGCTAACTGACAAATATACCAAATATGCTTATGCTTCTTGTGTGACAGCAGCCCACGAAAGCTGCCTGGTCGAACTTCCAGCTCAGGGATACACACATTTTCCCCCCTCTTCTATTCTGGTCAAGATGGTCAGCATTGGAATTTGAGGCCTATGGCTTTCTTGCAGACTAAGACAACAGACTTTATTTGATTTGCTTTCTTGCAGACCAATCGAAAATTACAATTAAGTTAAAAAATAACCTAGTGCTGCCTTCTCCAAACCACAGTTTCAGAAACAGCTGCTTATTACTCATGTGTGGCACCAGGAAATTGCAGTGTCATGTTCAAGGTCTGCAGCCAATAGAAATCTGTGGGATTGGGAAAAGGGCACAAATGATTCTTTTATGTCTGTTACCTTCACTCCCTCAGCACCACCACAAAATTCAAAATCTGCATGGGGAGAGGAACAGAGCACTGGGGACTTGGACAAGAAGCAAGAAAGAAAAAGCTCTTTCTCATTGAATTTATGCATCGACGAATTCCTTCCCCCTGATTTGTCAAGTTACCTTCCATTTCAATACAGGCATTCCTCAGCCATTGTGTAACATCTAGATTCTGGACAACTGTTGGGAATACGTTGATGAAGAGGGCTGCTGCACTTGACAAATGGCCCCTCCTCTGAAAGTCTAACCAAAAGACCCCATTCATGTTAAATAAAGCCACCTGCCACTCACCAGTAACAAGCTAGCCTGGTTACTAGTGGAAGAATCAAAATTGTCACGCATTGTAAAATGATTTCAAATATAATTTAGGTTGCGTTTGCTTGGCCAGAGGGCTATGAAAGGCTGCACTCACTATTTTCTCTCTGAGTGACATTTCTCAGCGTTAACAGGTGGGGACAGTGACGTCTAGTGATCTAGGCCAGGTGAGTTCCTGGAGAGGTCAGAAAAACAGCCTATGGAGTCTGCTCAAGTTTGAAAACCTAAACCACAGCAAGAATATTCTGAGTTCTCATTCAATTCTAAATTTTACTCTTTTTTTTAAATTGACATATAATGTTATATTAGTTTCAGATGTACAATGTAATGATTCGATATTTGTATACACTGTAAAATCACCCCACAGTAAGTCTAGTTAACTAAATTTTACTCCTTTTAATAATAAATTCTTAAAAATAGAAAATAAAAAGCATACTACCATATTTTTCTCAAAAATAGAAAATAAAAAGCATAGGGAATTTTCTTATTTCAAAAAGTTTGTTAAAACCCCATTTCCCCATAATCAGCCTTTGAGCTCCTTATCATGGCTTAATGCTGGGATGTTTGTATATAAACAGAAAACTGTGTCTTCTCTAATTAGCTGCTCCACACCCTTCTTTATCCATTATGGGACTGTTCTAACAGGACTAAGATTTTGGCTAATCAAATACTTCACTGAGGGTGGATTATGATGTCACCAATTAGCTCTTATCTGATCCTCTCCCAAAGGTGACAATTTCTACTTAGATATTGGAAGCTATGTGATAATTTAATCTGGACTATCTGGGTTAGTATAATTGGGTAGATCTGTGAGTGGTCATCACCATTCCTATCAAATTATATTTTGCTTCCTGATGGAAACTATCTCAGGGAATAACAGATAAACGAATTTCAATTTTCTCCAATGGCTGAATGGTAAAGCTGAGCCCAAGAACATAAATTTCTTATTCACAAAAGTATACGGGGGGGACTTCCCTCGTGGTGGCAGTGGTTAAGAATCAGCCTGCCGGGGCTTCCCTGGTAGCGCAGTGGTTAAGAATCCGCCTGCCAATGCAGGGGACATGGGTTCGAGCTCTGGTCCGGGAAGATCCCACATGCCGTGGAGCAACTAAGCCCGTGAGCCACAACTACTGAACCCGCATACAACTACTGAAGCCCGTGTGCCTAGACCCGTGCTCCGCAACGAGAGAAGCCACTCCAATGAGAAGCCCGCGCACTGCAACGAAGAGTAGCCCCCGCTCACCACAACTGCCCACGTGCAGCAACCAAGACTCAACACAGCCAAAATAAATAAATTAATTAATTAAAAAAAAAAAAAAAGAAAAAAAAGAATCCACCTGCCAATGCAGGGCACACAGGTTCAAGCCCTGGTCCAGGAAGATCCCATATGCTGCGGAGCAACTAAGCCCATGCGCCACAACTACTGAGCTTGTGCTCTAGAGCCCGCGAGCCACAACTACTGAGCCTGCGTGCCTAGAGCCTATGCTCCGCAACAAGAGAAGCCACCGCAATGAGAAGCCTACGCATCGCAACAAAGAGTAGCCCCTGCTCGCCACAACTAGAAAAGCCTGCGCGCAGCAACAAAGACCCAACACAGCCATAAATAAATAAATAAATAAATTTATTAAAAAAAAAAAATATATATATATATATACGGGAAGGGGCCTATTTCAGTTTTTCTGCACTATGGAAAGTGCCTCAAGGGGTGTGGCCTCGTGAAGCCACAACCTCATGAAACTTCAGTAGAAGCATTTGCAAACAGTAAGTACAATTATGTGGCCCACATATTCTGAGCCCCAAAGCAGGCCACATGGTCTCATATAAGTGCATGAGTATTATTTAGGGGAAAATAGATTAAAATATTTTAAATTGAGACAGTTCCAGAAAATTCTCATGGTATGGTCAGCAGAATCTTACTCCTCTATTGAGTTAATTAGCTATGTGTCGAAAATAAGTCATATTTAGGTCTCTACTATTCATTTTGGCCCTAGTTATGTCATTATTACTCATTGAACAGTAAACAAGGAAAGGCTCTAAGTGGTTTCCTTAACTCAGCTTCCTTACTTAATATATGAGAAAACTAAGGCCAAGAGAGGTGATGTGAGCTGTCTAAGATCACCCAGCTGGGCTATGTCAGATGCCCCTCCACCGCCTTAAGCACCCTGCACTACTCTAGGAAGGGGCCTTTCTGAGGGCATCTAGGGTCAGAGTGCAGCCTCAGGCTTTGGTTCAGCCTGAGAATCCTGAGGTCACTGGATGCCCACTGATCCACCATATAGAAATGGAGGACTTCTAAACTGACTCAGTCCCTGCCTGGAAACAAGATGCACAGTCTGGTCCAGGTTTACTCCCACAGTCCTGATCTGAACTGGATTTGTCTTTGGCTTATGTAAAGATTTATTGTCCAGCATACTTACTACTTGTATGAAAATTCTCTTAAGTGGTCGCATCTTGTGTGAATTTCTGAACATGGGTATGATTCTTATTATTGAGTGAATGACTGGGAAATTCATCGATTAAAGTAACGTGAAATTCTGTGATGAAAATGGACTTAACATCAACTTAAACCCTAGGCTATTTACCAAAACTAGAGAAGTAATTTAATTAAAGGAAGAAGCAACTACAGCTGGAAAAAACCAAAGCAAAACAAAGCAACTCCCCGAATGCGTGTATGTGGGAGAAATTGAAGAAAGACGGCTTTTCAGAGAGGACCTGAGTAGAGGCCAATGGAGGACATCTTAACAGAAAACCAACAAAAGACCCCATGTTTAAAGGGATAGAGAAATAGAGGAGAAATAGGAGCAATATTCCCTGATCATATAAGGGAATGACCCACTAAGGGTTAGGAGAGACATAAAAGGCAGAAAGAAGGGAAGAAGAAGTACAGAAAGGGTGGAGTTAAAAAAAAAAAAAAAAAGGTTAAAGAAAAGGGAAAAGCAATTCAGATGATCACAAAGAGAAAAAAAAAAAAAAAAGGATTGAAGCTGATTTAGATCTGAAATGGGAGCTAGACATCTTGGCTTCTATTCCCAGTTTTGTCTTGGCTTCTATTCCCAGTTTTGTCCCCACTAAGCTGTCTGACCTTATTAATAAGTCACTTAACTTCTCCATGCCTCAGTTTCCTCATCTACAAAATAAAGTGATCATACTAAGTCATTCAAAACTAGATGATCAGTAAGGATTTCTCTCAGCTTGAAGATTCTATGATTTTGTGATTAACAGACAGGGAAAACATCAAAAGAAGCTTGTTGAATACCCCCAGGAATGTAGAAAGGAAATATCTGGGGAGATAGATAAAAGGTAAGCTTAACCAGACTAATTAGAAGATACCCAAGGAAATTTTCAAAAGAAGTGAAATAATGTTACCAGCTTTTTATTCCTCTGCTCACTGAGCACCATTCAAAGAGGGAGTTAATGCTTTTTAGGAATCATCCCCTCCCAGGTGTGCAACCAGATACCAGTTTTCCTGAAGAAGTCTGCAAATCCCTTCCTTTCATCAATGCATTTAATTAGTTAATGTTTAGATAGAACTTAGGGATGAAAAGTACAATATAAGTGTTCAACATTATTATTACTTAACAGCTTTTATGAGACCAGAAATGCCTAAGATTAAATGAGAAACCAAAATGAGTTCCTGGCTAGAAGGTTGTGATCTAATAAATTGCTGGGTTACTGATGTGAGGAAAAACAAACCCTGCATATAAATTGAAATGGTGCTCTTTATTAGCTTGCATGCCATTGTCTTAAGAATGTGGGTACTTTTTATTCTTTGCCTCAAGGTGTCAACAAGTAGCAAACCACCAGTCAGTACTGATTATGACTTCATACATCTTGTTTTTTGAGACTATTATCTGCTGTGTTTGTGCTGTTTATGCTGGATATCTGTATACCCAGGGTATGGATTCAAATACATATGGGAATTTAGTACACAGTAAAAGTGAGGAGAGATAAATTATTTAATAAATGATGTTGGGACAACTGGTTAGCCATCAGGGGAAAAATAAAGCTGAATCTCTAACTCATTTCATAAAAAATGTAATTCCAGATAAATGGAAGATTTAAATATAAAAAGTAAACCGTGAAAGTATTTTTAAACTATAAAAGTATTAGAGAAAAATGTTAGAAAAACGTTTATGTGGAGTAAGTATTTTGTAATCTTAGAAACCATAAAAAAGTGATAAATCTGAATATACAAAATTAAAAATCAGTACAGTACAAAATACCATTTACAAAGTCACATAACAGAAAACTGGGAAATATATTTCCTATTTATGTAAAAAGAATGCCAATTTCCTTAATATAATTTAATTACAGGTTAATGAAATAAAAAGGCAATTCACAAAAACTACGTGTAGCCAATATAATATAAAAAAGATACTTAACCTTACAATGAAAAAAATCAAAATCATAGTGTGAAGTTATTTTTTATTTATCAGAATGGCTAGGATTAAAAATATTGTTTACACAGAAAGTTAATGTGGATGGAGGAAAACAGTCATTCTCAAGACACTGAAAGGAAGTAAAAATTGGTTCCACCTTTTCAGAAGGCAAGTGGCAATATACATCAAACTGCAAAGCATGCATACTCTTTGACCTGGTAGTCTCATGTTAATGAACTTACCCTACAGACTCATTCACACAAGAGTACAAGAAAATGTATGAGGGTGTTCACAGCAGTATTGGTTCTAATAGAGAAAAAGTCACAGATCAAAAATCAAGGTAACTCTATACTACGCAGCTAATAAAAGGATGAGGTAAACCTTTATGTATACTGAACGTGCACATATGTCCAGATGTTCACAGTATAATCTTAAGTGGAAAAGGCAAGATGCAAAAAGGTAGTACTGATCCCATTTGCAAAAAAATTAAATATTCACATTTGTGTATAGAGATGTCTGGAAGAAGACAGACTGGCTATAGTTAAACAAAAGCTACCTCTGCAGAGTGGGACGTGAGGGAGAGAAAGGCGGATGTTAAAAACAGAATTCTGCAACCATCAGAGAAATTAAGATAATAATTCCATTTATAATTGCATCAAAAAGAATAAAATACCTAAGAATAAATTTAACCAAGGAAGTGAAAGACTTGTACAATGAAAACTGAGACATTAATGAAAGAAATTGAAGATACAAATAAATGGACAAATATTTCATGCTCATGGATTGGAAGAATCAATATAGTTAAAATGTCCATACTACCCCAAACAATATACAGATTCAATGCAATCCCTATCAAAATTCCAATGGCATCTTTTACGGAAACAGAACAAACAATCGAAATATTTGCATGGAACCACAAAAGACCCTGAATAGCCAAAGCAATCTTGAGAAAGCTGGAGGCATAACCCGCTCTGATTTCAAACTATGTTACAGAGCTATAGTAATCAGAACAGTATGGGATTGGCATAAAAATAGACACATAGATCAACGGAATAGAAATAAACCCATGCATATATGGTCAATTAATTTATGACAAAGGAGCCAGGAATATACAATGGGGAAAAGGAAGCCTCTTCAATAAATGGTGCTGGGGAAACGGGACAGCCACATGCAAAAGAATGAAACTGGACCACTGTCTTACACCATTTACAAAATTAGCTCAAAATGTATTAAAGACTTGAATGGAAGACCTGAAACCATAAAACTCCTAGAAGAAAACATAGGCAGTAAGCTCCTTTACATCGGTCTTGGAGATGACTTTTTAAATCTGGCACCAAAAGCAAAGGCAACAAAAGCAAAAATAAACAAGTGAGACTATATCAAACTAAAAAGTTTCTGCACAGCAAAGAAAACCATCAACAAATGAAAAGGTAACCCCCGAATGGGAGAAAATAATTGTAAGTTATATATCTGATAAGGGGTTAATATCCAAAATATATAAAGAACACATACAAGTCAATAGCAAAAAAAAAAATCTAATTTAAAAATGGGCAGAGGATATGAATAGACATTTTTCCAAAGAAGACATACAGATGGCTAACAGTTACATGAAAAGGTGATCAACGTCACCAATCATCAAGGAAATGCAAATCAAAACCAAAATGAGATACCACCTCACACCTGTTAGAATGGCTATTATCAAAAAGGCAAATAACAAGTGCTGGTGAGAATGTGGAGAAAAGGGAACCCTGTGTGCACTGTTGGTGAGAATGTAAATTGGTGCAACTATTATAAAAAATATATATATGGAGGATCCTCAAAAAATTAAAAATAGAACTACCATATCATACAGTAATTCCAATTCTGGGCATTTATCTAAAGAAAACAAAAACACTCACTTGAAAAGATATATGCACTGCCATGTTCATTGCAGCGTTACTTACAATAGCCAAGATATGGAAGCAACCTAAGTGTCCAGTGATGGATGAATGGATAAAGATGTGGTGTGTGTGTGTGTGTGTGTGTGTGTGTATACATATATATAGTGTGTATACATATATATATAGTGTGTACACATATAGTGTGTGTATACACACACCACAATGGTATATTATTCAGCCATAAAAAAAAATGAAACCTTGCCATTTGCGACAACATGGATGGACCTTGAGGGCATTATGCTAAGTGAAATAAGTCAGACAGAGAAAGACAAATACTGTATGATCTTACTCATGTTTGGAATCTAAAACAAAACAAACCAGCTTATAGATACATAGAAGAGATTGGTGGTTGCCAGAGACAATACGTGGGGGGGGGGGGTAAGTGAAGAAGGTGAAGGGAGTTAAAAGGTATTGGGATGCCATTTTGGGGAATATATCTTAAGGAAATAATTTAATATTGGATTGGCCAAAAAGTTCATTTGGTTTTTTCCATAAGATGGCTATAGTAGCACTTAGTTGTCTTTAACTTCATTCAAAACCATTTTGTTAGATTGTATTGTGACAGTTGTCATATCAGCGTGCATTTAAAAAAAGGCTTATCGGGACTTTCCTGGTGGCGCAGTGGTTAAGAATCCGCCTGCTAATGCAGGGGACATGGGTTCGAGCCCTGGTCCGGGAAGATCCCACATGCTGCGGAGCAACTAAGCCCGTGTGCCACAACTACTGAGCCTGCGCTCTAGAGCCCACGAGCCACAACTACTGAAGCCCACGCGCCTAGAGCCCATGCTCCGCAACGAGAAGCCACCGCGATGAGAAGCCCACACACCGCAACAAAGAGTAGCCCCTGCTCGCCACAACTAGAGAAAGCCCATGCGCATCAACGAAGACCCAACACAGCCAAAAATAAATAAATAAATTTATTTTTAAAAATAAAAAAATAAAATAAAAAATAAAAAAAGACTTATCAAAACTGTTGAATTTTTGTGTAGCCATTTTAAAATTGAAGATGGAAGAAAAACAACATTTTTGGCATATTATGCTTTATTATTTCAAGAAAGGTAAAAACACAACAGAAACGCAAGAAAAAAGGATTTGTGCAGTGTATGGAGAAGGTGCTGTGACTGATCGAATGTGCCAAAAGTGGTTTGCGAAGTTTCGTGCTGGAGATTTCTCCCTGGATGATGCTCCATGGTTGGGTAGACCAGTTGACGTTGATAGCGATCAAATCGAGACATTAATCGAGAACAATCAACGTTATACCACGTGGGAGATAGCCGACATACTCAAAATATCCAAATCAAGCAATGAAAATCATTTGCACCAGCTTGGTTATGTTAATCGCTTTATTGTTTGGGTTCCTCATAAGTGAAAAAAACCTTCTTGACTGTATTTCCGCATGCGATTCTCTACTGAAACGTAATGAAAATGTTCTGTTTTCAAAACAAATTGTGGCAGGCGATGAAAAGTGGATACTGTACAATAATGTGGAACGGAAGAGATCATGGGACAAGTGAAATGAACCACCACCAACAATACCACAGGCCGGTCTTCATCTAAAGAAGGCAATGTTGTATATATGGTGGGATTGGAAAGGAGTCCTCTATTATGAGCTCCTTCCGGAAAACCAAACGATTAATTCCAGCAAGTACTGCTCCCAGTTAGAGCAACTGAAAGCAGCACTCGATGAAAAGCATCCAGAATTAGTCAACAGAAAACGCATAATCTTCCATCAGGATAACGCAAGACCTCATGTTTCTTTGATGACCAGGCAAAAACTGTTACACCTTGGCTGGGAAGTTCTGATTCATCTGCCGTATTCACCAGACTTTGCACCTTCGGATTTCCATTTATTTAGGTCTTCACAAAATCTCTTAATAGAAAAAGTTTCAATTCCCTGGAAGACGGTAAAAGGCACCTGGAACAGTTCTTTGCTCAAAAAGATAAAAAGTTTTGGGAAGACGGAATTATGAAGTTGCCTGAAAAATGGCAGAAGGTAGTGGAACAAAAGGGTGGATACGTTGTTCAATACAGTTCTTGGTGAAAATGAAAAATGTGTCTTTTATTTTTACTTAAAAACCAAAGGCACTTTTTGGCCAACCCTATACAAACTTCCATTTATAAAATAAATAAGTCACGTGGATATAATTTACAGCATGATGACTATAGTTAATGATACTGTATTGCATATTTGAAAGTTGCTAAGAGAGTAGATCTTAAAAGTTCTTATGATAAGAAAAAAATTTTGTAACTATGTGTGGTGATGGATGTTAGCTAGACTTAACTGTGGTGATCATTTTGCAAGACATACAATTATTGGAAATTACATTGTGCAACCTGAAACTAATATAATGTTATATGTCAATTATACCTCAATTTAAAAAATCTATCAGAGAGATTCAGATAAAGATGATAACTTCTTAAAAGTAAAGGAGTAGTAGTAAGAGTGGAAAGGGAAGAAAAATTTTAAGAAAAAATTTAGTGGTAACATTGGAAGAGCATGTTGGTGATTGTGTGAATGATATTTGTAATAAAAAGTTAAACTCTTTTGATGTTTGACTGCAAATAGCTTTTAAGCCTCACACCTGCCTCTTCTTGTGCCCCACACCTGGGCAAGCTGATAGGGAAGCCCAAGCACCTACGGGAGATTCAAACCACGCAATCTCCTGTCTTTCTATGTCAGTCCTCACCCAGGCCCACCCCCTAACCACATAAAAGCCTCAAGCCAGTCTGCTTTCCTTGCTCTCTCCAGCCATTTTGGACCAGCTTGAGACTGCTCTGCTCATCCCATAAAACTCAATTATGTAAGTAATAAACTTTTTTGCACCTTCAAAAATATATATGTATATAATTTTGTGTTTTTTAATGTTTAAATTAATATGAATTGCCACTTTTATAATAAATGCTTAAATTGTTAAAAAAACAATGACAGTGCTACAAAGCATGGCTTTAGAAATAAATACATGTAATTTGCATATGCATGTATATAAGCATTATGAAAATGTAGAGAGCCTTCATTTTTTTGGTATTACATGACCTGTGTTTTCACTTATCTTCATGTTTATTTTCACAAAAGTTCTTGAAAATTGCCTATCAGTGAACCTGTCATGGCCACATAAGACTCAAAGCTTGTATCCAAGGAGACCTGTCTGTCTAATCAGAATGTTGCCTGACTTATGGGTTTTTTAGGTTTCAGAAGGTAACATTGCCCCGTTCAATTAGAATGATTTATAAGATATGCATAGTGTCAATAGCCATATCTAATACTAGGCAATTTAAGGTTGGTTTTTGTTTACATAATTATCACTGAATTCTAGACATTTAATCTTATCTTCTTAAATACCTAACTGGGAGTTAGTAAGTAAGTAATTGGTTAGGATGAATATTGCAGTTTTTACAAATCTCACTTAAATGTTTTAAATGCCCTTCTCCAGCTTTGCTGGGCCAGGGCTTTTTCCCTCCTGACCTATCAGAAATGACCTTCCCCTCACTGCTCCATCCCGAGGCACGTTACTTGATTTTGATCAGCTGGTTGGTCTTGACATTCCAATCGTTTTAGATTGTGTTTTTGTAATCAACAGGAGGAGAAACAGAATTGGTATCAGATTTTAAAAATCCATTCCCCATCCATTCAGAGGTCACAATCATTTCACATCACCCAGGGCACTATGCAGGAGAAGTATGTTGCCCAGTCTGAACACATTTACCACTTAGTTTGGTGTCAGTCCAAGCAAAGGGCAACATACTGACTGAAGTGCCTTGGACTTGGCCTTAAGAAAGAAATGAAAATGGTGGTTTTACAACAGGAGGACATTCAAAGATAAGATTAGGTTCAAAGAGAAAAGCATTCTGAATAGTATTGCCACCTGTGACATGTTTAGAGGTTCAGTAAAATCTAAATGGAAAAGTGCCCTAAGGTAGGAAGCCCGGTAAACAGTCAACTTTCCAGAGGGCTGAGGGTGGACGGTCTGTCATCTGGTCCAGCGTCTAACACCCTTCTCCACACCACCCTGGTGTCCTGCCTTTCTTGGTTCTATCATCTCTGTACCACTGGGCTGGAAGAAGAGAGACTCTCCTCTAGATTCATTCACTACTGCTGGTAGGCAGCTCTAGCAAAGGGAAACTCTCCACGAGGTCAGAATTTTGTATGAGTTGTAGAGGTTTGTTTTCTTTGGGCTTCCTGTCCTTCAGGAGCATGGTTCATTGAAAAAGGGTTTCACTTAGTCCCTCACAACGCCTACCCTCCCCACTTTTTTTTAAGTGAAGAGAGCTCAGTTAATTGAAACTCCAAGCAGTTGTAGAGCAGCATATGTAAACTAGGAGGAGAGTTTTCATTGGTTATCTCTTCTATTACATTTCTTTAAACTGAGGTATAACATACATGAGGTAAGATGCACGGACCTGAAGTATACAGCTCACTGACCTTTTAAACATGTGTGTGAAAGTACCTGTTCTCTTGGCCTCCAGCCTCAACCACTGCAGCCCATTCTCTATGCCATCACCAGAAGGATCTTACTAAAATACAGATTTGACCGAACAATAAGAATAATGACATCAGCTGTTGCACCACCCTCACAGCAGTGATTAACTGTTAATATGTGCCAATCATTGTCCTAAGCTTTTAAATTCATGACCTCCTTTAAGATAACGCAAGTCAAGCACTTAGAACATTGGCAGGCACACAGCGAGCATTAAATAAATAACTATTATTATTCGCAAGACCCCTGAAGGTCAGTATTTTTTTTTTTTTTTGGTCAGTATTTTTATCGTAACCAATTTACAGATGATAGAACTGAGGCTTAGAAGGATTGAGTCATTTGCCCAAGGTCACCCAGCTTGGATGTGTAGAGAAGGGAGCTGGGCTCCCGGAGCCCAAGTGCTACACATTAAGCTTTAGTGCCGTCCTAGAGCTGGCATTTCTTTAATGAAAACTCCCGGAGGCCTCTTCAGCGCCTATGGGATGAGGTCTCAACTCCTTAGCAGGCCCTACAAGGGCTTCCCACAAGCTAAGTACAACCTGTCTTTCCACACGTGCTTCCGGTTTTTATCTGCAATGCATCAATCTCCTGCTCTCTAAATAACTACCATTCATTGCTATGACCATGTATGAGTTCTGGATACTTCTGTATCTATTTCCAATTCTTACTGCAACTGTCCAAAATAGTATCATACTCATTTTACATATAAGTAAACTGAGACATAGGAAGATTGCGGGACTTGTTTCATGGTCAGAGAGCTCATCAAAGCTGGAGTCTGAACTGCGTCGTCTGATTGCACGGTGTGATCCTTCCTACTCGGCTGCCATTCCCCTCAAGTCACATGCTCTCATACCTGGCTCAAGTGTCACCTAGTTTCTAAGGCCTTTTTGACTCTGGCCACCAATTTACCCCTCTTGCTCTGCTGCTTTCCACAGGTATAAACAGATGACTAGTTAAGGAAGAATGGCTCTTGCTCTATTTCTATTCTAGGCCTTTCCAAGTGCATTCGACCTCTGCATTAAAAAAGCTGAAACTGAGTATTTCTGGAATATTCCTAGGGCAGGCCCTGGAATCAAATATTTAGATGGCAGCTCTGTCCAAACAAAATGGCAGGTCTTTGGCCAGATGGGGTTATGGGCTAATGGCATGAACACAGAGGGCAAATGGAGAAGTTGCTGCCAGTTAAACACCGTGTGTACTTTAGCAGAACCTCTTGGGGCTGTGTGATTCATGCACTCCTGGGACATGGATAATTCCTGAGGGATGAGCTAGCCAGTTCCTCAAACATGAGGACAATTGGAGGATGAATTCTTTGGCAGCTGGAAAGGCCGTAGTGGGCAATTTTTGAACTGATCTTGAAAAGCATTTTATCATTGGAATAGCTAACATTCTTGTTGATTATGCAGAATGAAAAATACCAAAGCATTTGAACACTTGGTACATGTTCAGTTCCTTCTGTACCTCAAAAGTGAATATTAATGTGCAATCTGTATAAGTCTCACAACTTGGGAAGCGGCTGGCTCTGCAACGAACTCCCGACAAACTATGGCAGCGTTCGGTTGTGATCATTCAATCATACTTGTATTTAAGATTATAAAATAAGTCACTTGATTCTTTAGCACATTATTCTTCCATAAATTTAAACTACATACATGTTTTAAGTCCCAAGCTAAAAATTCTCATTGTTAAGAAAAAGTACAGAAATCCAACTCAGAATCAGCATAATTATTAAAATAATGTACAAAGTATATTGGTGGACAAGGTGATTCCAAAGTTGATCTACAAGAATAAAAGCGCAGGCATAATAAATCAATTTTGTAAAACGAGAATATGAGATTGTAGTTACACTACCAGACATCAAAATATATCATACAATTCAAATAATTGGTGCTGGCATCAGAATTGCTATTGAGGAAGTGGAAGTGACTGCTCAGAAACAGATCCCAGAACACACATGTAATTAGATTATGATAAATATGGAATAAAAAGTAGCACAGGAAGGATGGATTATTTAAAAAAAGGAGTTGAAATGACTGCTTACCCATTTGGGGGAAAATCAAACTACATCCTCACTTTATATCATGAAGTAGAATAAATCCTGGACATTTATTAAATTATTAAACATATAAAATTATTTTTAAAAGACAAGAAAA
Organism: Balaenoptera ricei; assembly: GCF_028023285.1. Classification (NCBI taxonomy): domain Eukaryota; kingdom Metazoa; phylum Chordata; class Mammalia; order Artiodactyla; family Balaenopteridae; genus Balaenoptera; species Balaenoptera ricei. The sequence continues at coordinate 93,354,660 of NC_082645.1, forward strand.
TGCAAACTATCATTATCTGATCTAAGCACGGTGACAGGCTTTTCAGGCTTTAAAGCCATGGAAAAATATCTCACAAGGGGAAAAATGGACAGATCTGGAAACATAAGAGTTAAACTTCTATTTACCAAAAAACATCATACATAAAATTCAAGGGCAAACAACCAAACTAGGGAAAATATCACACATAAAGTGTTGATAGCCTAATATAGAAGGAACTCACATAAACTGAAAAAACAGCCTACCCCCAAATGGGCAAAAGATATAATCAAACAACTCATTAAAAAAAATGGAATTAGCAATAAACATATAAAAATGTTTAGCCTCACAAATCATAAAAAGTAGATATGCAAAGTCAAAAAGGAGAAATTTTTTTTTGCCTCTAATATTACCAAAGAGTTGCAGTTTTTAAATGACAATGGCTAATGCTCCAGTGATATAAAGAGAGAATTTGCTTACACTGTTGGTGTGGGTATAGATACAGTAAATTGTATCTAAAGCTTTTAAAAAGTTCAAACTCTCTACTCTAGTAGTTACTCAGGTGAATTTATCTTAAATAGTGAGAAACTAAGTGATTCTGACACAAGGATGTATACTATAGTATTATTTATAATAATACAAAATTGGAAACCCCAAAATGTCCAATAAAAAGGAGGTTAAACTAACTACAGCAATGGGATCTTAACATAGGAATTAACAATCTTCAGAAGCAGTGGGTATTTTTAAGTTATAAGCAAGATAAAAATTTATATGCTGTAAGGGATGGCCATGTTTCATACCTATGAATGCATAGAAAAGAACTCGCTGGATGTGTCTCAGTGTTTACTGTGGTGGGGGCTTATGATAACAGCAGCAGCAACTAGCCCCGGCCAGGTCTGTGATCTCCTTCAATCCTCGCATCACCAGTGCAGGGATCTCGCCACCCCTGCTTTTATAGATGAGGACACTGAGTAGTGGGGCTCAAACTCAGGTCTTCAAGGGCTGCGATCTGAACCTCTCTGCCATGCTGCCAGGATGGTTATTTTCTCTCAGTAACTGCTTATACTTCCCAAATTCTCTGCAATGAGTATACTGTTATAATCTGGGAGAAAAACACCACTTTTTAAAAAGTGAATTGGGGCCGAGAGGACCCTGGAAGTTTTGTGTTCTGTCCCCTGACAGCCTGCGGTATGGGAGACTGTTCTGCCACTGAGTCCTCTCACTCTTCCCCCTGGCTCTGGGTTCTCCTTCAATTTCCATTTCCATTCCCTTTCTCCTACTCATTCCAGTGTAAATCTCGGAGTCACTTTGCCTAGTGAGGGAGCAAAGCCCTTGGTGCATGGCAGAGCCATCCCGGGGCTGGTCTGGCCTACTCATTTTCTTTCCTTTGCCTCCCTCTTTTCCTTCCCTCCTGCCTACCCTTAGCCTTTCCAGCACCCCCTGAGAATAAGCCTGGTTCAAAGTTCTGGTTTAACAAAACAAAACAGGGCATCCTGGGGTTAATTCTGGGCTGGCCTTTCACAGTTCTATGATTAAATTGCATTTTTCAGTGGTTCTGCCTTTAAACTCAAACTCTTTTAAAGAGAAATTTAAGGAGAGCAAAACATAGGAAACAGTGCCAAATGCCAATAACATATTTTAGTCATTTGGGGAATGGGCAGCTTTAGAAACCACAAATTCCCACTTATGCAAGGGCTACTTGAGCTTTTTCTTTATTGCTTAGTGACAGAAACCTGGCTTTAGACCATGGTCAGAGTTGTTCTTTTGTTTCCTTTTCTCTCTCTCCGAAAACAGTTATAAAAGGCCTGAGCTATCACAATAAGAGTTGGCTACTCCTACAGCTCTAATCAAATAACAAAAATCATTTTCCACTGATGTAGTTAGTCCAGATTAAAAGGCAGATCCAAGTCTATGTCTTGGTACCTGCTATACCTGCTCAACAAGCCCAGTCAGGTGGAAACATGCACTCAAAACTTGGGAAGCTCCACCCATGTGACTTCACCACCAATTGGCAAGGCTTTGGTACCATGTGTTCAGTTAGGTGTTCTGTCTCCTTTCTCCCAAAGAAAATAACTGAAAAGGGAAGATAAGATGTGAGTATTGTTTGTTGACTATGCTTTCCAAAACAATGGCTGGCACAACACAAAATGGAAAGAATCCCAGAGAGCTCTCTTCTGTGGCCTTAGATCTATTCTGACCATCAGGGACTATGAACCCTAACGCCAGAATCCGATGATGAGGTTCTTCTAAGCCCCTGGAGCTAGATTAAGGTGTGGCCCAGCCAGTCCTGGGGCGTGAACTGGTAAACTATACTACATTCTCAACAAATAAATTGGAAATAAGGTGCCAGTGAGGCTGGGTTTCCATAGCCACTCCTTAAATTGCTGGTAATTGTGAACTAGTCCCACTTGAGGATAAGAAGATAGCAATGAAATTTTAAAACAACTTCCTTATATAGAGTACTGAGCATTTTGGTAGTAAGCATGTGTAAGGTGTACAGAGTAACTACAATCCAGGGAAATAGTTCTGCAATGAAGCAGCTGACAGTCATCTGAAGTAGCAATCAACTAACATGGGTGCAAGAGATTAATTTTTGTTAAATAAAGACTAAACTCAACTGATTACATAAAAATTGCAAACAAAAAACCTAGAGAAAATAAGAACTATAGAAAAGTTGGGAAAAGATGCAAATATCCTCAATAAAATACTAGCACATTGAATCCAGCAACATATAGAAAGAATTATATACTATGATCAATTGGGATTTGTCCCAGGAATGCAAGGTTAGTTTAACATCTGAAAATCAAACAATGTAATAGTTTGATTACATTGAATTACCACATTAATAAAGGACAAAAACCACATAATGATCTCAATAGATGCATAAAAAGCATTTGACAAAATCAAACACCTCTTCATGGTAAAACACTCAACAAACTAGGAAGAGAAGCCTATATCAGGTTGAGGAAATTACCTGTCTATGAAGAAGTCAGTTCATCCTGAATGGTGAAGAACTAAATGCTTTCTCCTCTAAGATCACGAACAGACTCACATCTAGTCAACACTGTACTAGAGGTTCTAGCCGGGGTAATTAGGCAAGAAAAAGAAATTTAAAACTCCAGATTGAAAAGGAAGATGTAAAACCATCTCTAGTCTCAGATGACAAGATCTGGTATATAGAAAAGCTAAAAACATTTTGCTGACATGAAAGTCATTAAAAAAAAAAAAAAACTTTTATATTTTTTAACAAGACCTTGTAACTATATTCAAGTATGGTGCTTATACTCTTGGAGCGTCTGAGTGGTTAACACTATCCAGTTCAGAGTTATGGAAACATTTACTAGAAATTCCATTCAATAAGCTAAAAAGATAATGTTACTGTCAGAGCACGTAATAAATTCCTCATTTTCAACATAAAGAGGTATGTATGTATTTTATTTTAAATTTATTTTATTTATTTATTTTTGGCTGTGTTGGTCTTCGTTGCTGTGCACGGGCTTTCTCTAGTTGTGGCGAGTGGGGGCTCCTCTTCGTTGCGGTGCGCGGGCTTCTCATTGCAGTAGCTTCTCTTGTTGCGGAGCACGGGCTCTAGGCGCACGGGCTTCAGTAGCTGTAGTACACGGGCTCAGTAGTTGTGACTCGCAGGCTCTAGAGTGCAGGCTCAGTAGTTGTGGTGCACGGGCTTAGTTGTGGCGCACGGGCTTAGTTGCCCCGCGGCATGTGGGATCTTCCCGGACCAGGGCTTGAACCCGTGTCCCCTGCATTGGCAGGCAGATTCTTAACCACTGCGCCACCAGGGAAGCCCTATATGTATTTTTATTAGTAGAAAATCAGTTTCTCTTCCCCTACCTACTAAACATATTAAATACTATTTAAGTACATATTGAAAATAGGTTTAAAGAGTATCAGTGAGTTGGATGCCAAATTATTAGCTGCCTGGGTATCCACATATTTCAGTCTGGCCCTGTCTCCTGCAGGTACTCTGGGTCACGGCTACTCCCAAGAGAACAAAGATGACATTAGTGTGATAGGTCTATTCCAGCTCCCCTTGCACTAGATCATAAAAGACTGCATATGGACATGGGGCTTAGAGTCAACTAGAAACAAGCTATTGCCATCTGCTGCTAAAACTGAGGCCAAAGGGTAGATGAGGATGAGAACCTACATGTCTCCCTATAAAGGTCATTTAAGGCACAAGGGAAAGCCATGTAAGGGAGAAGGCTACTCAGACATCTTAGAGTTAGTAAAATAAAAGCTCCATGCAAGCCAGTAATATCCACTGAGAGTGATCCAGGTGCTTGGGAACGTCTTGGTCTGAGCCTAGTTTATATTCTTTTCCTTAGAGCGGTGACAATGGCAGTGATCCTGTTGCTTTGGGTTTGCTGGCCAATGCTAGTCTTGAATTTGCCAGATCTTCCCTGGCTAACTCGTACATATTCTGAAAAACCACCTTAAATCCCGTTGGAGTCCTTGAACTTTGTTTCTTGTTTGTGCTTTCACCCTATAGTTAACCCTTCTAACTCTAGTCTTCTTGACTTTGGGCATTTTGGGTCTCCTGCTTTCTCTTTTACAGATCTTTCTGTATCTCCAAATGGCCTCTCTCTAGACCAACTCTGAAATCTCATGTAAAATACTAATGTGTTGGTCAAAACAATGAAGAAACAGAGACAGAAAAATAACAACCTTTTAAAATCTTCTTAAATCTGTCCAATTTTTTTAGCTTCCCTTTCTCCTGAGTCCCAGAAACAACAGCAGCTACATTAAAGAAAAACAAAACAAGAAAAAAACAATAACTACTTAAGCATTTCTCAACTATGCTCTGAACTTTCCATTTTGGAAGTGAAAATGAAATAAACATATCTTAGCAAGTATAAGTATTCCAATGGATTGGTTGCTCACAATAGTTATTTCAGATACTACATCTTTCAAAAACTATTTTATTAATAATTAGCATTGCAGTCCTAATAGGAAAACTATAAACCTAGAGAACAGACATAAGAGAATTCCATAAACAGGAGTTATTTAATAATTTCCCTGAAGAAAATGCTTGAATGCACTTTAGAAAGGATTGGCATGATTCCATATCACCCTTCCTGAAGTACTCAGGGCTGCTGGGCAACTGAGAGGAATCATACCATGAATAGAGTGACTGAGCAATGGCACCCAGATTACATGTTTTCTGGATCAGTACAATTTTTAAAAAGTGTCCAGTTTTTAATTTTACCTAGTAAGGACATTAAGAACAAAACAAAACCTTTCAGCTACTATCACCAGCATTTCACAAGAAAGGAAGGGGATCTTAACACCAAAAAAGTAGAAACAGTATGATTTCAGAAAAATATTTTCAACTGAATATGTGTGGTATTATTAAAAATTCACCACATTATATTTTTCTCCCTTCTGCATGACCTGGTGAAAACTCCATCCCGGATGAGTCCTCAACCCACAGAGGGAAATTGGAATTTTTCTGTGATAAGAGAACAAGGATCTCACTATTTGCTAAAACTATTGCTTTAAAGTGAATTTCAAAATGGAACAATTGGGGAAGTGTTTCCCAAACTTCAATCATTTGAAAACACCTTCACAAACATTTTCATAGCTGCATTCCACTTGTGTTAATTAATTTCAATTGAGTCATTTGTTTGCTTAAATAAATTTATTTAAAAATGAAAGTCATATATGAACACCATAAATGGAAAGCCAGTATCCCTTGCCATGAAATCAAGATAACCCAACTGCTGGAAGGCCCTGAGCCTACAGCTAACTGTTGAAAAGGGAGATATGCAGGTGTTAGGGGTTCAAGTCACACCAGCACCAGAATGAAACTTTGCTTGATATAACCTCAAGGACAGGAAGAGAACTGAAGAGAATAACTTTCTTATTATGTAATTAAATGTCATTTAATGCTATGACCATGTACTGCCTAAAAGCATCTCTTATATCAACTAATATCATTTTGGTAGACATTCCATGGAATCAGAGGTATCCTCACATAGTAATTAAGAGCAATGGCTAACTTGGTTCAAATTCTGAGACCTTCCCACGTACCAGCTGGTGACCCTGAGCAAGTCATTTACTTCTCTGCTTAAGGTTTTTATCTATGAAAGGGGGATAACAATAATACCTACTTCATTGTGAGAATCAAATGAGTAGCTACAGGTAAAGCTCTTAGAATGGTAAGCAACAGATATTAAGAGCTTAAAAATGTTAATATCAATAGTTATCCTTACTATCCCACACTCTGAGAAACACCAAAGGTCTAGGCATCTGTTAGACTACATCAGGCATATAGTGATACAGTAACGTATTTCTGGAGAGAACATGTAGCTAGAGAATAAGAATGACAATTCCTTTGCTAATTTGAATTAAAATAAATAACTTGGTACTCGTGCATCTAAGGCAACTTAATGTTCATTTGGTTTAAGTTTCCTTCCACGGCCCATTTTCTAGGTCAAGAGCAAGTCTGAATGATATATCTTTGTCTTTAAGGCATAGTACACAATGTGTTTGACACCAAAAAGATTACACCATAGAGAAAGGCTTTCAGGATCTTAACTGCAAGTCACTACTTAGGTAAACAAGGCCATCCAAAATATATTAGGCTTTTAATTATGAAGTTAATGTCTCCTCTTGTTAGAGTAAACAATAGAATTAACATAGGATTGAACCCTCAGAGTGGGGAGATTTAACCCTCACATGTTATGATTTAATTTATGTTATGACATACAGTACAGGAGGACTTACTCATCACCAAATCATTAAATAAATAAGCTAACATCAAAAAGCAGTAGTTCTAGGGGGCTCCTGAGATGGATTAGTTGGTCTTGAACAAGAAAGACATATATTAACATATCTTAAGCTGTTGCCTTTCATGTGTCTCATCCCTTTTGTCCCTGGAACTATATTTAGTACAGTGAGAACAACAGGGCTGCCAGGGCAGTCAAGTAGAAAGAGAGGGTATTAATTTAGTAGATCTTGGTCAAGGTTAGGGCAAGAGATAGTGGACAAGTACATATTTAGTTTATTAAACTACAAGATAAGGTCAAATTGAAAATTTATAGTAATCTCTAGACCCTCTAATGGGTCTACTGATGGCGGCCTCATTCAAAGGATCTGGATTTTAAAAATATCTTCTCCAGTCTCTGTCCATTCACTGTAGGGCAGTTTCTTCCATCGCTACAACATGCTTCTTGGTAACATCTCTTTTTCCTCCTCTTCCTCTCCACTCGACTTTGGCTGTTTTTTCCTCTAGTGTCTCAGGTTGAACATTTCAGCTTTTTCTTTTTTGCTATCATGATCCCCCATTTATAACTTGCCTCCCTTTTCTCTACAGCCCTCTTCATTGCTAGGCTTCTCTTCTGATGAGACCAAGTTATCATGCTCATTTTCCTTGCTCTTTCAGGCAGGTCTCCCAAATTTACTAGTGAATTCAGCATGAAACATTACTCTTTCTTAAAAAATGTTATCTGTCCTTTCCTACTTCTCTTTCTCCTCCCATAGAGTCAAGGACATTTTTTTGGAAAATTCCTTCACTCTACTCTTATGTCTATAAGTAACAGAATGTTCCAAATCCTGGAAGTGGAATTAGGTCACATCTTTTCTTTTTCCTTTGCACCTTTTCCCTAGGACTTACTTCTTTTAGAAGGCTTAGCTTGAGTACTGTACCAAAAAAGAGCAGAATGAGCTCAGATGCAAGGCAGTAAACTCCCTTCCCCTTTCTTTTTATTTCTTTTTATTTATTTTTAAAAATATCTTTACTGGAGTATAATTGCTTTGCAATGCTGTGTTAGTTTCTGCTGTACAACAAAGTGAATCAGCTATGCGTATACATATATCCCCATATCCCCTCCCTCTCCCTTCCCCTTTCTTTACTGAGTTTGCATCTGGTCTGGGTATCTAATCAAAAAGAGTGCCCAGGGTTGGAGCTCAATAAACCTTAACTACTTACAGTGGCTCTAGCTTTTAGTGAGCCTTACACCCTACCTATAAATGACCTCTATGCTCTGGGGTAAATTAACTCTTTTGGATCTGTCTGATTCCTTTACAATGATCTGATGGGTCATTTATGAAAGTATAATAGTGCCCTAGAAATGTCACACTACCACCAAAATACATATACATTCATGGGGAGTCTGCAGGATGCTGGGCACGGTTCCAGGCGCTGGGGTTATGGGTGAACAACTCCGACAGGCCCTGTTCTCCTGGAGCAATGACTTCCTGAGAGTATTTAAAGGCCAAGGAAAATGATCACAGTCACACTGGTCAAGGAAACCAGATTAAAACCATCCTATTAAGGAAGAGGGGAGCAATTCGTTGGTGGATGGGCCACTGTTAATAAAAATTCCACCTCCCTGAACTAGGATACACATTTAAGAGTGGGCAGGAGGTTTAAAAAAAAAAAATCCTAACCCAACCCAAAAGATAATGGGAATCATCTGTTCTGCTCTCATGTGCAAACCTATAATTTATGGAAAGATGGGAAAGAGAAAGTCCCTGAGGAGACCCAGCCAAGTTCTGCGGTGAAAATTCAACTGTACTCGAAGCTCAGACTGGAAGAGGTGGGGGTGGAGAGGAGCAAGAAGCCACAGGAAAAATAACACGTCCCGAGGCAGCCAGCTCCCTCTCCTTTCCCACTTCCAATGCCACTCCTGGGCCAAGCTGCCCTCCTCTTCTCCTCCTGCCACCTCCAGCCCCTCCCCATTCATGGTTATTGCTTTTTCCTCTTTATTTTTCATTCATTTTTTAAGAATCCCAAGCTGGCTGTAGTGCTCATTAATTCCTGTCACAAGGTAATGTCAACAGTATAAATTATAGGGCATCCTAGGAAGCAGGTAGTTGAGATCAGGTGAGAATGTATGTTATTAAATTAAAATGGAGTTACCAGGAATCTTCAGATTATGGAGAAGAGACCATTTCCTTAAATACATGACTGTATATACTATGCATTTGCATATATATTTGTGCACACTTACATATATAGTAATTTACTACTAAAGAATATGCTATAAGACCTGATAGTAGCAAAGGCCATCATTAAGTGCAATGTCCCTAGCAATATCACCCTACCAAACTCTGATTTTGAATTTCTGCTCTATATCAAGATGGCTACATATTGTCTTTTTTTGCTTCTTCTATTGGGGTATCACTACTTAGCTTTATAATATTGCTTTTAAAGAGTATGGTTATTAACAAGTCAACTACTGTTTTCAATGTATTTTTTAAAATGCCAGTATTAGTGCTGGGCCATTTGAAAACATCTTCATTACACTTAATAATTTGCTAAGGTACTTTGATAAAATTTCAATATATATTTTATTAGTTTCCTTATGAGTCTTGTAAGGTAAACTATTATCCATGTCAGAGATGGAGAAATTGAAGCCGTCTAAACTATAAAAGATTGGTAGTAGAGGTAGAATTAGGATGTGAAATAAATGTCAAATTGTCCAGGGAGGGAATCCCCTTTGTAGCATTTCAGAGTTTCTAATGTCAGTTAAGGTGTTCTTCCTATTCACGGATAGCTAGAACTGCTAGTCAGAATAAAAGGCACAGAGAAAGGAAGCACCTGTGGTCATAGGGTGCCTGCTAAAGCCTCATTAGTGTTGTAAATCAGCTGAATCTTGTCAATAATACGGTGAGGGACTTTCAAAAGCAGCATTCACGGAGCATTCACTATATGCCAGGCATTCTTCCAAGTACTTTATGTATTTGTAACTCGCTTAACTTCACCAACTTGTGAGGCAGGTACTTTAATCATCCCCATTTTACAGGTAAGGAAACTGAGGCATAACAGTTTAAGTGACTTGCTCAAGGTCACACAGCTGGAAGGAGTGCAGCTAAGATGCAAACCCAGGCTGTCTGGCTCCAGACTCTATACCCTCAACTACTGTGCTAAACTGCCTTTCAGAGGGCATGCTGGAGCCACACAGCAGACCATGAATATTTAAAGGTTTACTGGGAAGTCAGGTGTTTGAACTCAGGACCAAACAGTACTAAAGAGAAAAGCAAAAGATAAATGTCGGTGAGGACTTCAGTTCACAAATGCTCACTATGCAACAACAGAGCTTGTAGAAATGCACAGCCCCTTTCGAGTTCATTCTCATTCCTGTCTTCCTCTTCTAATAACTGATTAATTCATTCACCCATGTTTATTGGGCACTTCCTCTTGCCCAGGCACTGTTCTTAGTAGCAGGATGGATAAGATAAAGACTTGCATTCAAGGTTGACTCTTTCACTTATGGATTGTTTTAAAAAGCTCTTGTGAACAGGCCTAAGAACCAAGCAACTCAGGTGACATTTTATTTGGGGAATGCAAAACAGTCTTGGCAAGAATCATCAAACCACCTTTTCTGCTCCCCAGCCTGGGAATTGAGGACACCCCACTGGGCCAGCCCCTCTGGATCCTGGATGTGATTGGTTGGTCCTTCCTCCTAAATGCATCTCTCCTCCCAGTTCAGAGGACTCTTTCAGCACACTGCCCACGAGCACGTGTATCTCATCTTAGGTGAATTTTAATTCACTGCATCACAGTACCTAGCAGTTAACAAATACATGAAAGGTTGTAAAATATAGTCAAGGAGTACTTTCCTGAGAAGCTTATGATCATTTAAGAGTATTCTTTCATTATTATTATTATTGTGGTAAATATATGTAGCATAAAATTTACCATTCTAACATTTTTAGGTATATCTCATCACTTTTGATTAGTTATACTTCATGGATTACTTTTCTAAACACTATGAATACTGCAGCTTACCCATTTCATGGGTAATAAAATCACCATTCAGACAATGAGCTGGTGTGCTGGCCACAGTAGTGTCTCAAAGACCAGCTTCTCTCCCGTATTGGGAGGACTTCAGTCCTTGTGGTGCCCCTTCCCTCCCCACCCTCGATGGACTCAGAAGCTAGCTCCGAGGTCTGAAGTTTCTTTGCCTCCCTCATCCTAAGCAGCTGAATCAACTTCTCTCTCCACCCCTTTCATTATCCCATTCCATCCACCCCATTGCCATCAGCGGGGTGGAGACTCAGCTTATAAGTGTGCAGAAGAAAACCCCAGAAGCAAGAAACTAGAATAACTTGCTCCTGCTAAGAAAACAAACCAGAAAACACAGTAGGGGCCAAGACCTCACAGTCGCTGAGTTCCAAATCCTTCCTTATCCCAAGGAGACAGACTGCCTGCCTCTCTATTCTAAGCTCAGGCAATGTGGCTTAAGCAAACGCATAGGAGGAATTCAAGCCTCAAGATCCATTTTCAGCTTCCCCCAGATCCTCATGTGCCTTTTTATCCTTACTCCATCTTGCCCAGCCAAATGTGAAAGCCTGTGTAAAGACCATTACATGTCTCACTTTGAAAGGACTTTAATGCCCTTATGAACTAACTCCTGGCTGAAATCTTTGGTCCCATGGAGACAGAGAAAGCAGCAGCCAGCTGGAAAACAAAAAAAGAGTTGTTATCTCTACATTAAATTAAACTCAGATCTGCTTAATATCTTGGCCAACTTATGCCACAACTATTTTGGCCCTTTCTGCCACCCCAAAGTCTTCTGCGGCCAAAATGTACCATTGTGCTGCTGTCTGACACTGTGCCAGCAGGCCTGTGCCAAAGCCAAGTAACACCCTTCCTTCTTGGGGTTTTGGGATAGCAGGAGAGGGTTGCTAATTCCTTTTGTGACCACTGACTAAGAGCTGAGTGGCCAACAATTTGGTAAATTATATACACACCTAAAATGTCAGCTGCATCAGAGATTTTTGCTCTCTGTCTTTCCAGTAGCTGGGGGGAACCTTTAGGCTAAAGGCAATTCTAGAAGAGCTGGGTTTCCTAACCACATTCTGTGGGAGGGATGCTAGCAGAACTCCAAGCATGCAGGATCCCGAGCAGCAAAGAATCATCTTTGATAAGTGTGTATGCCAATGATTCAGACCAATGGAAAGGGATGGGAATTAAAATTAGTCACAGTTATGAAAACACACACACACACGAGGAGAGAGAGAAGCTCTACCACAGAAGTCCTTTTTGGAATCAGACTAGCTGTAAATACAAAAACACACGTGGACACAGGTCAGCCATAGCTATGAATGTAGAATGTGTTAACTCCAAACTTTTGAAACACAAAAAGCGAACTCGTAGTGTCACAAATCCATATGTATTTAGCCTGTATTCCTTTTTGGACTATAAGTTAATATATTCTGTGGGTTATCCAGTTCTTTGTTCTAGAAATTTGCTGTTTTGGACAACTACAGGTCAATGGGTTGGACAGAATGGAAATATTCTGACCACCATGCCAGTGGTCAAAACGGATCTGTAAAAATTTTAGGGGCTATGGCCTGTGTAGGGGAACTGGGTGGGGGACTGGGCCTGACTACTGTGATCACACTGGCTACACCAAGTGTCCTGGGCTCTGGGATTCGTGCCACGTGTTGGCCCTCTGGCTAGCGATGGGTGCATGGGCACCTTGTTCTGGTCCCCTCTTTGCCATAGTATTCCCTCCCTCCACCCAGTGAAAAGACTTGGTGGGGCTTCAGCAATGGTGGGGCTGGGCCTTGCTGCCAGGTGGATCTTGCTACCACTTTGCCTCTAGAAATAGAGAACGTCAGTGCTGGAAGCAGACGGTACAGTGTAGCAGCTCGTGCCCACTGGCGAAGGGAATAATACCTACAGCTACAGAGGTAATCAGGCAGCTGTAGTAGTTGTTATTCATGTTTTGATAAATCTGAAAAATTTCATACAAAATTGAAAAAGCAAAAGAGTATGTGCTAGAACAGGACAGCCTGGGCCCTGGCTCCTCCACTTTAGCTAGATGACTTTGGGCAAGTTCATCCCACTGGCAAAAGGTGGATGATAATGGTCCCGTCTTAGAGGGCTGTTGTGAGGATTAAATGAGATAATCCACGTAGATTTCAAACAAGATCTGGCCTAAAGTAAGCACTCAGTAATACAAGTAACTAACATTCCTTGAGCATATAATAAAAAGTAGCCATTGTTAATGTAATTATTAGTACAACCTTCTCATCTTACAGACAAAGATTTTTAAGTGCCAGAGATAGGATGTGACTTGGTAAGGGAAAGACTGCTATTGTTACCTTGGGTAGTAGGTCTCCTGAATGTTCTTTTCTCTTTCTCCTTGACTAAGTGCTATGACATGAGAGTGGAGTGAGCAGGCCCCTGGTCTTCAGTGAGACTGTGCCTTAACCACTCTGGGGGTGAAGCCCGCAGGCTGAGAATCCTGGCCCTTTCTAGCCCCTTCTACCTGCCTGTAGGATGATGAGTCCCTACCCCCAGCAGGCAGTAGGCAGAGAAAGGAGAAAAAGGTGAAACTCCAATCAGCAGTTTTATTACCCGCCATTGCCTAGACTTTCTCTGCACCCTTGACCTCTCCTTCAGCCAAGAATCCATTCACAGTATCCTTCCCTGGATTTCCTTTTCTCATCAGGTCTACACCTTCCCTTATTAATGCCCCAACTTTTTTTTTTTTTTTTTAATATTTATTTATTTATTTGGTTGCGCTGGGTCTTAGTTGTGGCAGGTGGGCTCCTTAGTTGCGGCTCACCAGCTCCTCAGTTGCAGCATGTGAACTCTTAGTTGTGGCATGCACGAGGGATCTAGTTCCCTGACCAGGGATTGAACCCGGGCCCCCTGCATTGGGAGCATGGAGTCTTAACCACTGCACCACCAGGGAAGCCCTGCTCTATCCTTTTATTGTCTGAGCTGCAGTGGGATCTCTGCTGTTAGCCCCGAGAAAACCAACCCACCGTTCACCAGATAACCTGAGTGACGCTGCCCATCTTAGTAACAAACCCACTAAGTGGCATATTCTCTTCCGCATGTTTTCATTGGCCAACTTTTGTGTGCTGGGCATTGCTTCGAACTGCCACTGGATTGTAAGGTATTAGGAAGACAATTTGTGTTTAAGGAATATATGGAATCAGTAATATTTGACTTGTTTTTGTAAGCTCTCTTTTAGGTTGTATTTGTGAAAACGTTTCAAACTTCTATTTAATGACAAGTTGAAATACCAGTTGACCTTTGGCAAATGGAAATCTTGCATTTGTCACTTAGAACTGAAGCGGCTAAGATCTGGCTCTCCTCCCAGGTTCCTGGCTGAGCCCAGAGCTTGGCTGCTTTCTGCAAACTGGCTGGGAAACCCCAGAAGGTAGATACAGGTAGAGTGGCTTCCACAACTTAATCGCTTCTCAAGGATTCTATAATCATGGAACCAGAGTCCTAGAGCTGGAAAGGGCTTTAAAAATTGCTTAATTCAACCTTTTCACATCACAAATGAGGAAACTCAGGACCCAAGAAGTGAGGCGATAAAGGCAGTTTTTATCCAAATGCACCTGTGATTCTCCTCTTGGGAACAGAGGAGCCAAAGCCAGAGAAGAAAGTGGTCCAAAGTTGGATATAATGTATGAAATTGTCATTTAAAGATGCCATATAGCTTTAACCACACGGGTTAACAGGGTTGAGAGTAATCCCTATAAGGGTTAAGTTAAAAATGCGTTGTTTTTTTTTTTTTTTTTAAAAAGAAACTTGGCTTTTATAAGCTATGAGAAGTGATAGGGATGGGGATATTTTCAGAGGTAAGCTGTGTTTCCACTCCTGACTAAGACTTAATGGAACACACGGATTCAGGGAGATGCGTGGGATATTAACACAATTCAACATCAGTTAATTCTAAGAGTAAAGGCCCTTCAGTCCAGCTCCCTTCCACCTCAACGTTAAAGGAAGCTAGAAAGCCAATTACACTCGCAGCAGGGCCTCTCCCCAACTGCAAGGGAAGAATGTACTGCAAATCTGTGTGTGCTTTACAAGCTAGTAAAACTATAATTGCAGGTGGGAAGGAACATGGGTTCTCTTTGTTTCTGCCAACATTTCAGTCTGGTAAGCTCCTCCCTTCTATAGTTGCAGAAATAGCGTGGACTCAGTATTTTTTTTAGCACAGAAAATAGGTATTCTATGGTTCTTTGAAACTTACAGAATGCTTTTTGTTAAAACTGAAAAGACATCTGTGCGCAACCCACCAAAAGGGCATGCATTCTTCAGAGACAGGTGCTGAATGTGCCTACCTTTATTTGGAAGCCAAAACCCACCTTCTGGTTCAAGCTCTGAAGGTCTCTCAGCAAGACTAACAAAGGTGGCGAGGCTGGGAGGGTAATACCTGACTTGCTCTAGCAGAGCCCTAGGGAGATCTTGTTGCCTGGGGAGAAGGTGTGGGGTAGGGGGCTCTCCAGGTGCAATTCCCCTGTGGGGTCACTGGGGACGTCTGGTCTAGGACCACCCTGGAGGCAGGAGGAAGCTTTGCCTATCAAGGTGCTGCTCCATATGGTGACTGTGCAACTGTTGCTGCAGCAGGATCCTGAGGTCTAGACACGCTTGCAGAATCTGAGAGGCAGAACTGGGGTGTAGCCAGCATTACTTCTGTGGTGACAACTGTAGTCTAGTGTCCACAGATGCAGAGTCTTGGTGCCACTGAAGAAAGCTACAGGGAGCCATTTATAAAAGTCCACATCTCCTAGCAACACTATACAGCTCCTATCTCCTAAGCCTTATGTGTTAAGCAGAGTTCTAAGTGTCATACATGTTAACTCCTCTAAGCCTCATAAACACATTTTGGGGCAGGTACTATTATTGTCCCCACTTCAGAAATGAAGTGCTTCTCGAGGCACCAAGTGAAGTGACTTGCCCAAGGTCACCTAGTGAGTCTGGGGTGAGCATCTGAATGTGGGCAGCCAGTCTCCAAGGCTCCAGTGCATAACCACTGCACCGTTCAGCCCCTCTGCCAATGCCCAAGGTCGGGTATCATCACCCCTTTGGAGACCTTTGCTCCGGGCAGAAACTTCATCCCATGTTGGCCTCACACTGGCCTGCTGGTCTCCTAAAAGCTCCTGACAGCCATCTTAGTTTTGATTTCTATTTAATTTTCCACCTCACAAAGCAGTGACAGGGAGGGAGAATCTGGTGATACCTTTTGAATATGATTTATTAACCAATAGCTCGAGGAAATGTAGGGCTTCCTTGCTGCCACCTGACCTTTGTCTTCAGCCTTCCGAATGTTTGCATTACTGCCCTGACCTTGCAAAGTGACCTGGAATGCTTGCCTGTTTCCTTGTGTGTGTCCGCTTTCAGAGTCCAGCTGTCAGCCTCTGCAAGTCTGTCGGTTAGCATCTCAAGGGTTCGGAATGGGGTCTGCAGCCTTTTGAGGAGCACAATCTAACACTAACCTCCGAATTCCTTCCCGTAATTGAGCATTCATTAGTTTGACGGAACAAAAGCAGGCATTCTCTTTTATAAAGCAGAGGTCAAAACCAGTAGCTGTGTTTTGTTTGGCCTGCAGAGTGTTTAAATATTGAGAAATTTCACATAAAAATACGAATTTCCGGCTTCTCTTGGAAAACGGGAGGGAATGACAGCTCTGGGGCTCTGAGTACCAGCTGTCCCCTTCAGAGGGAGATGCTCTCTCCGGCTTCTCATCATGGCCTGAAGTCTCACCTCAGGCCTGCTTCGGGCGCGGGTGCCACTTTGCTGGCCTCTGCAGGAATCGGAGTCAACAAAACCCTGTTCTGAAGCCATATTTCCCTCCTCTAAAATGTGAACTGGCTTGGTTAGGCTGGTGTACCAGGACAGAACTGGGAGAGCTGGTGTTCCCAGAGGGCAGGTGCTGTGCCTTTTCTCTCCTGTCCCTGCACTTGGCATGGTAAGTGTCTGGTACATAACAGACATTTATCACTTTCTTCTTACGGATGAATAAGTGAGTGACTAGCTCTCTGGAAGACAGTGAGTTTCTGACTGACAGAAACCAGCTCCCCAGCTACAGAAGTCCAGGCTTATTAATGCTTCAATAGCTTTTTGAATGACCGAGGCACCCTACACCTTTTCTTTATTTGTTGTGCTATAAAGATCTTTCCTGCTGTCACAAATGAGATTGAATCTTGTTTAAAATTCCAGAAGCAAGTATGTTGATGGTTTACTAGAATTTAGCCAGAAATTAAAATAAAAAACAAAGAACAATGTGAAGAGCTGCCCCCGTCAACCTTACAATCTTTCCTCAGAAAGATGGGGGTGATATTATTGAAAAGCAGCAAGTTCCAAATGTAGATGGAACTGCAGGCCACTAACACATGCAGCCAACGGTTCTAAGACACACGTGCTAATGCAGTCCTGTGAGGCTGCCAGGCTTCCTGGCTCCATCTCTTAGAGGATCAGGCGAATGAACTTTGTCTCTCTCTTTTTTTAATTTTATTGAAGTATAGTTGATTTACAATGTTGTGTTAATTTCTGCTGTACAGCAAAGTGACTCAGTTATACATATACATATATATATATACATATATATATATATATTCTTTTTCATATTTGTTTCCATTATGGTTTATCACAGGGTATTGAATATAGTTCCCTGTGCTCTACACTAGGACCTTGTTGTTTACCCATTCTATGCGGAACAGCTTGTGTCTGCTAATCCCAAACGCCTGCTCCTTCCCACCCCTCCCCCCTCCCCCTTGGCAACCACAAACCTGTTCTCTATGTCTGTGAGTCTGTTTCTGTTTTGTAGCTATGTTCACTTGTGTCCTATTTTAGGTTCCACATGTCTTGACTACTGTAAATAGTGCTGCTATGAACATAGGGGTGCATGTATCTTTTCAAATTTTAGTTTTGTCTGGATATATGCTCAGGAGTGGGATTGCTGGATCATATGGTGATTCTATTTTTAGTTTCCTGAGGAACCTCCATACTGTTTTCCATAGTAGCTGCACCAATTTACATTCCCACCAACAGTGTAGGAGGCTTCTCTTTTCTCCACACTCCCTCCAGCATTTGTCATCTGTAGACTTTTTAATGATGGCCAAGCGAATGAATTTTCAAAGTGCTAGAAACCTCCTCAGCCCTCGACACCTGACTAGACAGAGCCTTCTTATAATCCCTCTGGCCCCTTGTAGACCAACCACAAATGTGAGAATGGCTGGCACGAGACATCAAGGGGTAAAATCCCACCGGATGTCACTAGGTTGAAGCAGAATTATAGGTAGCCTCTACTAATTCTTGGCACCCAGGCAGAATACAGGGGTTTGACCATAACCATCAAGAAACACTAGTCCTTTTCTGAGAAAATGAGCCCTCTCAAATTCAGGGCCGGCATGGCTCCGGGCATGTAGTATGTGCTTAATAAATATTTGCTGAATGAATAAATGAATAGAGAGAACACCTAACCAGTTCTCTTGATAGAGAACTGGGCTCATGCTTCAGATGTGCAGGTGGGATGGAAAGACTGTAAACTCTACACCCTTTGCTGCTTTAGGCACATCACAGACTCCTTCATTTCTGAGGAAAGTGATGTGATACCATCATACTTATACCATGAATGTTTTGAGACAAGCTGTCAAAATCTTGAAGCATGCAGACAGAATTGTCAAAATCAGTAATGAAAATTATTCTTCAGAAATGTCCAAGTCAGCAATGAGAATTTTCTCCTGCTTGCCTCCATTCCAGAAACACCATGGGTTAGGTCACTGAGGGGTCTGAAGCTACCAAGGCCTGGAAGTCCTCATCCCATTGCCCTCTGCCTAGCTCATGCCTATAGAGCCTCACATCTTAATCTAGAATCACAGCCACTAGGAAGCCTTCCCTGACAGCCAAGTTACTGGGCGTTCCAGTTACTATTGCTGTAGAATAAATTACCCCCAAACCTAGTGGTGTAAAACAGTCAATATGTTCAGATTCTGTAGGTCAGGATTTCAGACAGGACACAGAAGAGATGGCTCGTCTCCCCTGCACGGTATCTGTAGTCTCATCGTAGCCTCTGCTGGAAAGACTTGAAGGCCAGGTGGGGAGTCATTTGGCGGTATCTTTACTCACATGTCTGGTGGTTGATGATGGCTGTCAGCTGGAATGACTACATGTGGCCTCTCTCTGTGGGGTCTCTGCAAGGGCTAGTATGGGCTTCCTTACAACATGGTGGCTGGTTTACAAGAGTGAGCGTTCCCAAAGAGTAGCAGGTTGAAGCTGTATCACTTTTTATGACCTAGCCTTAGAAGTCACATAGCAACACTTCCATGGTCACAGGCCCACCCAAATTCAGAAAAAAAAAGATGCCACTTCTCAATGGGAAGAATGTCAAAGTCTCAGTGTAAGAAGGGAATGTGGGATGGGAGATGCTGTTGTGGATATCTTTGTGAAATATAATCTTCCACACTGGGTTGGATGTGTTTCCTGAGTACCCTGAGTTCAACTCCCCCTGACTTAAAAAAAAAAAATGCTTGTGTGTCTCCCTCCCTAGACTGTGAGCTCAGTGAGGGAAGGGACTGACTTACTCACCTCTGCCTCCTCTGTTGCACAGTGCCTGGCACAGAGAAGGCAGTCAACACGCATTTACTGAACTGAACCAAATAGAAAGGAAGAACCAGAAGGACTCCTGGGGCCCCTTTCATGCTGGCTGTTGGTGGCATGAGGGAAGTTTGACCAGGGCAATAAAAGAAATGTGAGAGAAAAGTACCTAAACACCTTTCTGGGGCCCAAGGCTATTCCCTGTGACTGTATCATGTATGATAAGGGAGTTTTTGCTTCCTTATGTTTCTCACACTGTATATAGGAAATAACTACAAGAATTGTAACTGACTTCATGTATTTCTCTTCTTGAGCTTTTTGGAAATATTTTTTTCCCCTTTATATCTCTGTGCCATAAAAATGGCAAGTATGAGATGACATTAGCCAAGAGGCTGCCTTTTTTTTTATACACATACACTCAGGGTACAGCAGAAAGAACACTGGATAAGGAGTCAGAAAACCTCGGCTTCAGTCTTGGTTCAGTCACTGAGCAGAAGCTGTGTAGCTTTGGTATGCCGGCTAATTTTTCTAAATCTCAGTTTTCTTGCCTATAAAGTGGGTATAAAAAAGGTAGTAACACAGTATACAAAAACAAGATGCTATTACAAAACATGTTGGTTTTAAAATATGTTCACACATTCTTTGACATGCCTCCTTTTAGAAGGTGGAGTCTAATTCGCCCCAGAAACGTGGGCCTGACTTCGTGATTATTTCAAATGAACAGAACGTGGAAGTGATGCTGACTTCCAAGGAGAGGTCACGTGGCTTTCATTCTCCCAGGTCACTCACAAGCCAGCCAGCATCTCATGAGGACACTCATTAAGCAGCTCGTGGAAAGGCCCATGTGGGGAGGAGCAGAGGCCTCCCACCAGCAATCAGCACCAACTTGCCAGTTGGGGGAGTAACCCACCTTGGAAGCAGATGCTCTAGCCAGTCAAGGCTTCTTCAGATGATGCAGTCCTGACCAACCAACATCAGGACTGCAGCCTCCTAACAGATTCTGCACCCACACTGCCCAACTAAACTGCTCCTGAATTCCTGACCCACAGAAACCATGGGAGACAGTAAATGTCTACTTTCGTTTTAGGTTACTAAGTTGAGGGGTAATTTGTTACGCAGCACTAGATAACTAATACACAGAACTACGCCCCACTAACCAACCAAAGGTATGGTAGGCATTTGTTTCTCTGATCACATGATGGGTTAGTTTTGAGTCATCGGGAGGGGGCAAGAAAGGGTTTGGATCAAAAGATATATTTATGTGTGAGGTGGCAGGCTGAGGGGTCAGGCAGGGGGAAGAGTGCAGTTCCACCTTTAGTAAGAGTGACACTAACCTTACTTTCTATCTTTAAGTAAACTGTCTTTGCAACCAGGCCCTCACCTAGTCAGTATTACAATGCTTTTTTTTTTTTTTTTTTTAATGAAACTCTCTAGGAGTTAAGCCAGCATTTTATTTATTTATTTATTTTTGGCTGTGTTGGGTCTTCGTTTCTGTGCGAGGGCTTTCTCTAGTTGCGGCAAGCGGGCGGGGCCCCTCTTCATCGTGGTGCGCGGGCCTTTCACCGTCGCGGCTTCTCTTGTTGCGGGGCACAGGCTCCAGACGTGCAGGCTCAGTAGTTGTGGCTCATGGGCCCAGTTGCTCCGTGGCATATGGGATCTTCCCAGACCAGGGCGCGAACCCACGTCCCCTGCATAGGCAGGCAGACTCTCAACCACTGCGCCACCAGGGAAGCCCTACAATGCTTTTTAATACGTGGGAAACAACAATAACACAAACTCCAAATCAACAACAAAACCCAGATGGTTGGAAGTCAAAGTAGACGTGGGGGCCAGGAAAGTGGACTCCAGGAAAGTGGTCTCAGTGCTGACCGAGCACCATCCAGGGATGTAGCTGCATCTTCATCTACTAGCAGGCTGTTTATACTCGAGGGCCTCACGGTTGGCTTCTGGAATCCTTATCTCTGAGTTCGTTCTCACCTGGACGACAAGCCTCTCCATCCAACACTCAGCACCCAAGGTCATCTTTCTGACCTGGTTTCCCAACAGGAGCAAGAACTGTGCCCTTGGCTAGCCACGTTTCCTGCCGCAGCCCCCGTCCGCCTTCCCCAGTCCTTCACCGCGTCTGTGGGCCAAGTGTGTGGCTGTAGTCGGGTGTGGGGCCTGGATCTGCAGGCAAGCAAAGTTTTCTCTGGGCAAAGGCTAACCAGCTGGCACAAGGAACAATCTGCGCTACCACCTTGTTAATCATCTGTATTAACCCACTCGGCTAATCGGCCCCATCACCAAAACGCCAGCAGTCATGATCAGCAGGCCTCCGAGGACTGAATGCCTCAGGAAAGGAGTCAGAAGACCCAGGCTCCAGTCCTGGTACTTGTCACTTCTCCCTCTCCCCTCCCCCCGGGATCTGAAACACTGTTCCCACCTGCTCTCCTGACAACGGTGACTTTCCACTTGCCCTGCTGCCAACCTGCCAATCCTTCAAAGAGCAACTTTCGGTCCCTTCACTTCACCCTGAAACACCCACATTCACTGTTTAAAACCCCCCTTATTCAAAAGGAATGATTTGTTCCCCGAATGACTTATGGTCCTCTTTCCTAACTCATTCACTGGTTGCACCGACCCTGATGAAAGTTGCTAACAGAGATTTAGTGACGTTTTAATGGAGGCCTCATTCCTGTCTCATCCCAGATTATGCTCAGGGGTTTCTGCAGGCTGTGACGGCTGCAGGGGACACAGGCTCTAGCCATGGAGCAACACAGGCGAGCTGTCACGCTTTGTTTTTCTGCTGGTTAAATCCAAATGCTCCTAATTAGTTATCCTGACCGCTAAGGCCGGGGCAGACAATGGCGTGGGGATCAGGGGTGCTGAGAGGCTATGAATACAAGTTCCTCGGGCTCCTGAGGCCTGGGGATCAGTGACTTGGTTGTGGGCACTGAGGCACTGTGTCCCTGGGGGCTGCAGATTCAAAGACATCAGCCCTCGTGTGAATAAAGGTCATCACCTGTTACTTCTTCGGTGAAAGGGCAGCTGTGCTGGGTGCCCACTTAGGCTCAGCCTTTGTCTGCTGACTCTGTGAATAGCACCCACAGATAATAACATTCTCTGATTCTGTGTTTGCTTGGTGGGGCAGAGCCATGCAAAATAACTCGCAAACTTCCTCGAAGAAGTATTCAGCCAAGTATGTTTTTAAAAAGTGGCTTCGAAATGCCTTAAACGTCACCTTTTGGTGATCGTACTCACTAGCTAGAACACACTAGAAAATCTTCATGGTAGGGCCACCAATTTGCATTATTGCTTCAGGAGCCAATTCTGACAAATGTTTAGGTCACAAGGATGACAATTCCTGAACTCCATGGGTGTGGGGGACTAGAGAAAAAGCTAACTGAAAAGCCAGCTAGCAGTTCAAGAAGGTTTAATGTTCAGAAAGTTTGCAACATTGAACAACCCACTGTTGCTCCAATATGTAAAAAGCGGAGATTTTATTTGGTTTTAGAATTCTGTGCATTATTTTACAAAGTAGCATTTCTTTTTTTTGGTTGTTTTTTCATCTCCCTCTTTTTTGTATTAAAAAAATTTTTTTTTCATTGGGGTATAGTTGTTTTACAATGTTGTGTTAGTTTCTACTGTACGGCGAAGTGGAGTTCCCTGTGCTACACAGCAGGTTCTCATTAGTTATCTGTTTTATACATATTAGCGTATATATGTCAATTCCAGCAATTCTTTTTTTTTTTTTAATTTATTTATTTATTTTTTTGGCGTGTTGGGTCTTCGTTTCTGTGTGAGGGCTTTCTCTAGTTGCGGCAAGCGGGGGCCACTCTTCATCGCGGTGCGCGGGCCTCTCACTGTCGCGGCCTCTTCCGTTGCGGAGCACAGGCTCCAGACGCGCAGGCTCAGTAGTTGTGGCTCACGGGCTTAGTTGCTCCGCGGCATGTGGGATCTTCCCAGACCAGGGCTCGAACCTGTGTCCCCTGCATTGACAGGCAGATTCTTAACCACTGCGCCACCAGGGAAGCCCAATTCCAGCATTTCTAATGTCATTTTATTTAGGGGCTTATGTTAAATTAATTCGTTTGCTTTTCTTTTTAAAGGAAGAGAGTGCGAATGAGTTCAGGAAGTGTATGTATGTGTGTGTATTTATCCATCCATCCATTGATTCATTGACCATTTACATGCCCAGTTGCTTAGTATAAATGTTCATTGCTTTAGCATAAAACAAACAATTCAGACTGTTCTAGGCCCCTCTAGAAAGGCAATATGCATCTGATTTACTCCTCTCTTTTCAAGACTCTTGAGGGCTATGGGTCCTCTCCTCTGGCACCCTTCCCACTTCACATCTCTTAGTAAGTACTCCAAATTTCAGACTCTTCCATCTTTTTTTCATAATTAAAACTTACCTATTGAAATCTATCTCCCCTCAGTTGATTATCCTGTGCTTTCAACTTATTAATAAGACAAAAGAATTTGTGCCAAAATAATAATTCACTCTTCTCAGGTAATATACAGGCATACCTCAGACATACTGTGGGTTCAGCTCCAGAGCACTGAGATAAAGCAAATATCACCATAAAGCGAGTCATATGAATTTTTGGTTTCCCAGTACATATGAAAATTGTTTACACTATACTGCAGTCTATTAAGTGTACAAGCATTATGTCTAAAAAAAAGTACATGCCTTAATTAAAAAATACTTTATTTCTAAAAACTGCTGACCATTATCTGACAACGCAGTGTTGCCACGAACCTTCAACAGGTGAAAAACACAATATCTGCAAAGTGCAATAAAGTGCAATAAAATGAGGTATGCCTGGGTTTCATATTAACTAGAATCGAATTGCCTTAACCTGGAGGTAGGGGCTAGTTTGAAAAGTTAGGGCCTAGGGAAGGTGAACAATGGGGAAGTCAGCTCCTGAGATGGTCCCACAAGAGGTGTGTGTGTTGGCAGGTGAGGTGGTGAGCGGTGGAGGGAGCAGGTGAGGAGGGGCCACTCTAACCCACCGCCTCACCCCTGGGATCATCCAGTATCCTTTCTCACGAATCGGGTACAAATAGAATCATTCACTGCTTAACTTACATACGTCCCAAAGGTGAGTAACACCAGAAGAGTTAGTCATTTATAGACATTTTAGGTTTTTGTCACAAGAGCACAGGTAGCCACAATTTAGAAGTCAAGTCTGACCGTTCCTTTCAGCAAGTAGAAGGAACTTCAGAAGAAGCCTCCTATCACTTACACGGTCCGAGGAATGACATAGTAAACCATGGCTCTGATTTGCTCCTTAATAGCAACCAGGATCTCTTGAACGCTAACTCACATACACTAATGTATTCTGCTGATAAAACGTGGGACTTTCTTGTCAGTGTTAAAAGAGCCAAAGGGATCTGAGTAAGGAGAAGGTTTGTCACACACTCAACAGGGAAAGGGGAGAACTAATACAAAAAGCTAACGCACTGAGGGTTATAGTATTGTTTCTGCTGTCCCACTGGAGCATATCTTTTTATTGTATTCCTGTTGTAAAGTCTTCCCTTGAATTTCTGATAATGCTGGGTAGACTGAAAATAACGAAACATAAATTCTATTCTACTTTCCCTTCTCAAAGTATCCAAGTGGGAAAAAAGCTCTTAAAAAGCAGCCTCATTTCCCCATTAAAAACACGCACCAACACTGGTCCATTCATTCACATATGCTTAGCCATTGCCTGCCAAATCCTTTCTGAGGAATTGCTCTAACATTTCAAAACACCACCATGCATTCAAACCCCCTGAAAGTTTGCTTATAAGATTTTACTTTTAAAAAAATAGTATATTCTGTCAGATTTACATTCAAAGAGCATAGGTTGAATGTTTTTCTAACAATATCTACTTTGCTGAACAGAAATTCATTTGAAATTCCAAACTTAAATGAATAACTCAAACGGGTGTGCCCTCCTCAACCCCCCACCCACCTCCCGGGATTTGGAGAGTCTCTGCCCCCACCTTCTTCGCCCTTCCATGGTCCTGCTACTAGGACAGGAGAAGTATTGATACTTGCTCTATCTTACGTGTTAAAATGCCGCCGCTGATTAGGTAGTGACTATGTGGGGGTCAATTACTACCTTTGCCTGTGCGAGGAAAACCCAGTGAGCAACTTATTTACTGGTGAAATAAAAAGACAGGGGGCTTCCCTGGAGGCGCAGTGGTTAAGAATCCACCTGCCAATGCAGGGGACACGGGTTCGAGCCCTGGTCCGGGAAGATCCCACATGCCGCAGAGCAACTAAGCCCGTGCACCACAACTACTGAGCCTGAGCTCTAGGGCCCGCGAGCCACAACTACTGAGCCCACGAGCCACAACTATGGAAGCCCGTGTGCCTAGAGCCCGTGCTATGCAACAAGAGAAGCCACCGCAATGAGAAGCCCATGCAGCGCAATGACGAGTAGCCCCCGCTTGCTGCAACTAGAGAAAGACCGCGTGCAGCAACGAAGACCCAACGCAGCCAAAAAAAAAAAAAAAAAAAGACAATTAGGGACTCCGCACTGGCATAAGCTACAAATGTTGCCAATAATTGGCAACGCTGAGCACTCACTGGCCAGTGGGCAGGTGACTCCAGCTCCCAGAACAACTAGAGGGAGTCCCCTTTGCTAAGCAGTGTCAGTGAGTGCTATTTATTTCCCAGGTCCAAGTGTACAAAAGTAGAGAGAGTGTATGCAAAGAGGCCAGTGAATTCAAATACTAAGAAGAGGAGAAAAAGCTGTCTTGAATGTCATTTCAGAGGCATTAAGGGAGTCTGAAATCTTCTGCCAATTTGTTGAATTGAGTCTACCTGCTAAAAGTTTGGGGATTGTTACTTTTTTTAAAAAAAATAAATTTATTTATTTATTTATTTTTGGCTGTGTTGGGTCTTCGTTTCTGTGCGAGGGCTTTCTCCAGTTGCGGCGAGCGGGGGCCACTCTTCATCGCAGTGCGCGGGCCTCTCACTATCGTGGCCTCTCCCATTGCGGAGCACAGGCTCCAGACGCGCAGGCTCAGTAGTTGTGGCTCACGGGCTTAGTTGCTCCGCGGCATGTGGGACCTTCCCAGATCAGGGCTCGAACCCGCGTCCCCTGCATTGGCAGGCAGACTCTTAACCACTGCGCCACCAGGGAAGCCCCGGGATTGTTACTTATAAAAATGAAAACAGAGAGAGAGAAAAAGTTTGCACATTTTTTGCTACCAGAATTCTTTCAGCATCTTTATTTGGGTGGTATTAGTGTTTTGTGTACTACATTATTTTAAGATTAGTGTATATTTACTTAAATTATAAATCCCCTTTTACCATGTTTATTAAAATTTTACCTTTTCTTTCTGGAGAGGAAGATATCTACATTTTGTTTTTTAAATAAAAGCTAATGGGGAAACTCAAATTCACTTGAGAGAAACTTGTAGAAAGGAACCTAGGCCTTTAGGAAGGATATTTATATTGCCATTATTTGAGATTAATTCTTCAGTTACTTGGTTGAATTTCTTCCTCTCCCCTGCAAAAGTTATAAACTGAAATTCATTCTTCTATAGTTATTTCATATAATAGAAGAGATGCTTTTATAGAGACCTTTGTTTTAGGAGTGAGGACGGGAATCAAATGGGAGAGATAACTTGCTCTAAAACTCCTGAAGCTGACTTGAAACAGGGTGACGTAGAACCCAGACAGAGGCTGAAATGGTACAGGCCGAGCTGGGGCTGGGAGCTGGGTCAGTCAGGCTGGGTTTCCTGCTACCCCTGACACGCTCTGTCACAAAGCAATAGTATGTTTTCCCCCTTCTTGTGTTCTCTTCTCTTACCTATTTGCAAGAACAGTTCAGATCCAGAAAACACGCCAGAAATTTACTCTGAAACCAAGGGAAGATGGGGCGGAGGTGCCCTTCAGTACTGATAACCTAGATGTAGACAGATCAAAAGCTAAATCCAATTTAACCCACCTCAGGCAGAAAAAGATAATTGAATTAAACTTCCTCTAAATATGATAGGTTTGGGGATCTTAAATCCAGGCACAAAGAACCAGGTTAGAGTGAACTGTGGAGTAAACGGATGGAGGGAGCTCTGGCCGCCCCCGCCCACAGGGAGTTTGATAAGCTGTTGATTGCCTCTATCGCTTTACTACGGAGGCTGAAAACTGATTAAGCTGCTTATGGGGCTCCGACGCTAATGGTCTGGCCCACCAAGAATACTGCTGCCACTGATTTAGGTAAGCTGCTTGGCATGTATGGTTTGATTATTACAATGGGAAAGAAAAAAAGACAGCAGGGTATAGGAAAGCTTTAAAAAAGAAGGCTTTATTATGCCAAATAGCTACACTACTTTGACACCCTAAAATGAATATAGAATTACTGATTCTTTCTCTTCATCTGGTATCAAAACTCATTTTTGAAAGGCTTCCTCAAAAAGTACTCACTCTGGGGTCCACCCATTCTATTTTAAACCACCTTTACAAGAAGATGCCACTGGTGCCTTTAAACATACTTCTCCAGTGATAAGAGTCTCGGTCCTCAGATACTAAGATCAGGTAGAGTCCTAGAAAATATATAAATGTATACTGGGTCTTGTATCCAATTCTTCCCCTTGAACACCACTGGGCAATCATAATTAAAACTGTATCTCTTTCCACTCCAGCCAGCAGATCACTGGTGCTTGATTACGTAGTATAGGACAGCAGGACTGAAGGAGGGGAAGGAGCTGATATGTGCAAATAGGTTTAAACTGGGTGCACAAGTGGAAATTAAAACCCTAGTATTCTCTCACCCTGTCCAACTAAATGCCCTAGAACTATTTCTACCTTTTAAAATAACCTATCTACTTCTGGCGGGATAAAGAGAACACAAAACTCTTAAGTTTAAATTACTTTTCAAGGTTTTATTTATTTTTTAAGTCTTGAAAAATGAGTGAAGGATCTGAACACAGATTAAGTTGACCTCATTTCTTCTGGGCAAAACAGCAAGAAACAAAAGAACCGAATCACAGCAGTTTGAGACGTTCTGAAAATGGTCACAATTTTTTTTTTTTTTTTTTTTGTAATTGACTCTTGAAAGAATCCACAATATACGGAAAAGAAAGCAATGCTTTCATGCAGTGTCTGAAAGCTTCTTAGGGAGTGAGCTGTTGATTTAAATGGTTAACCAAAGCTTAACATATTCAGAATTTTGGGTTGAACAGACAAAATGTTGGCTTTCTTCCCGGGTGTTAACCTGGTCAGTCATTAAAAGGATATACGTACACAAATGAAAGTATAAAAAGATGATTTTGACTCTTACATGCTCTGTTGTGTTTTACTAAAATTTAATGTCATCCAACTGTTTGACGTGAGCACAAGTCAAAGAGTTTAATATATTCATTGCCTTTTATGTCTTTTTTTCCCTTGTACAACTTTTTTTATTGATATAATTCACATACCATAAAGTTCACTCTTTTAAAGTATACAATTCACTGGCTGCTTTTAGTATAGTTTCAAAGTTGTGCAACCATCACCACTAATTCCAGAACATCTTCATCAGCCCCGAAGGAAACCGCACCCCGTCAGCAGCCTCTCCTCACCCCCCGGCTCTCCCCAGGCCCTGGCAACCACTCACCTACTTTGTCTCTATAGATTGGCCTATTTTGGACATCCTAAGAAAAGTCCACATAAAATAAGAATCATAAAATATGTATTCGTTTCTGTCTGGCTTCTTTCAACATGATGTTCTTAAGGTTCATCCGTGCTGTAGCATGTATCAGTACTTCACGCCTTTTTATGGCCGAATACTATTCCATTGCGTGGATATACAACATTTTGTTTATCCATTCATTAGCTGATGAACATCTGGGTTGTTGCCACTCTTCAGCTATTATGAATAATGCTGCTTTGAACATTCCTGTACAAGTTTTTATGTGGACATATGTTTTCAGCCCTCTAGGGTATATGCCTAGCAGTGGAATTGCTGGGTCACAGGGTAACTCTACGTTTAACTTTTTGAGGGACTGCCAAACTATTTCCCTAAGTGGCCGCACCACTTTCCATTCCCAGCAGTGTATGAGAGCTCCAGTTTCTCTATATCCTTGCCAGCATTTCTTATTGTCCTAGAATATCTTTTTATACTAAGTTTTCTTTTCTCATTCTGAACAGAAAATAATTGATGATTAGGGCTTGTGAATAAAACTACTCCAGTGATGGCAGAATTCAGTGCCAAAGCCATAATCAACAAAAACATTCTCCCAGGGAGAAAAGAGAAATGAAATGGCCCCTCTAAGTGCTTACCTGCTGCAGATCAGCGAGGGAATACAGGTGGATCTGTTGAAGGAGGTATTCTCTGGGGAAAATTCTGAAAACGGACAGAAACACAGATAAATTGTGGTGCTGCCACAAAACACACTTTTTCTGAGAAGCTTCCAAGTCTCATTCAAGAATCCCTTTCCACCTAATACTCTTCCTCCCCACATCCTCTGAGAAACCTGTAATAATACCTTTTTCCAGATACTTTTCTTTCTAACACAAATACCAAAAAGGGAGTAAGGGTGTGATCTTTGATTTCTGATGTAGTCCAAGGTGCTAGAAGCACAGTGCAATGGTCCGGGCCTGAGGACCAGAGTGCCAGGTTTCTTGTACCAGCTGCGTCCCTAACAAGCTGTGTCATCTCAGGCAAGTCCTAAAACCCATCTAGCTTCAGACCCTTCATTGGTTAATGAAGGTGACTGAACTTGTTGTCTTAAATCTCTTCCCAGCTCTATTAGTCTATGTCTAGATGAATAGATTTTAGAGTTGAGAAAATCAGTTGGAAGGGCAACCTGAGTGTCTTTGCCTAGAGGCTCCTATGGCTTTCATTAATGGAGATGGCAGTGCCAAACACCACTTAGTGAGCTATCCTCTTACGTACACAGTGATGAGTTTTGGAACCTAGGTACAGATGGGAATAATGGGACAAAATATTTCAAATTGAGACTCCCTGACAAAGTCTAATATCTTTGGTTGCTGTCAATTCATAGCATCTGGATAAATGACAGTGAGTGAACAGGAAAAACAAATCTATTAGGGACAAGCAAACAGGTACCGAAGCATAGATGGTTAGAAAACACCACACACACACACACACACACACACACACATACGCATACACAAAACAAAACGCATGGTGCTAGCATTTTCTCTTTGTCTTAGGATACAAGGAAATTGCATAGTACCTACCACCTAAATGAAAGAAGCCACCAACTCAATGAACATTTTTGACTATCTGCTACATGCCAAGCACTGTGCCAGGCACTAGGAAGACAATTATGAATGAGACAGTCCCAGTATCTGAGCATATCAGAGCATATCAAGGAGCATAAAGTCAAGCTAGGGAAAGATACATAAACTGATAATTACAACACAACATGGTAACATGAAAATAGGAGTTATATGCACAGGGTACATATTTTTAGATTGGTCTAGCATGGTAGGTCCCAACCTTGGCCGTCTATTAGAATCACTTGGGAAGCTGTTGAAAATCATAGGGCATAAGTATGGGTAGAACCCAGAAATCAGTCTTAAAACAAAAACTCTCGTGGTGATTAGTGCAGCCAAGGTTTAGAACCACTGGCCTAACTTGTAGCTTGTTGGGGAATTCATTATTCAGTCTTTCAATTAAGTATGCATTACTGGACAAATCCTAGAGATTAAGTCCTTTATCCTTCCATTCATCTATCTAGCCATCCAATTCTGATTAAGCACAACTGTGTGCCAGCTACTGTACTAGGCCACTGAAAAAAGGGCACTGAACCAATTAGGTGAAGTTCATCCCCCATGGAGGTCTGGGACAGGCATATTCTAGTTTGGAACACTCCTGATAAATATATGATAGGCTCTGAAGATTTCTGCTGAAAATTCCTGTTTCATCCACAAGAGTGAGAACAGACCAAGTGAGTGACACGGCCCTTATACTCTGGGGAATAAAATTCAGTTCCTAAGGCTAGGCTCCCTTCAACTCTAATGGTTTGGGGCCGCGCCTGTGGCAGGTAGCAGCACACAGTCCCAGCCCAGCTGGGGAGGGTGTTGGGAAAGTGCTCAATCCCTCCATGTGGGATGAAGCTTCCCTACAAAGAGGCCCCCTATTGTAGAAGGTAGACTGCGGTCCCAGGAGGGACCATGAGACATAACCAACTTCCATTTTCAATAACACACACGTATGACAGAGATGATCAAGAGGCCTATTCCTCATGACCCCCTACAGGATTAACAACAAGAGAAGTCTGCTTCAGGTGTGGCCCTCAACGTACATCATTTAATTCTCGCAACAACCCCGCATGGTAAGTACAACCTCCATTTTATGTGAGAGGGAACTGAGGCTCAGAGGCAAAAACTAATTTGCCCAGGGTCACAAGCTGGGATGCAAGGCCAGGACTTTCTGACTCCAAAGGCCTGTGCTTCTTCTACTTTCCAGGAGATGAAGGTGGAGGAAGGAGGGAGGTGGGTTTGAGCTGACCATCTAATATAGCTACATAATACATCTCTCTTCCAGGTAGGTGTTTATTGCTGTTCAGGCCAGCAGCAATATAGAGCCATTGGTGCTTTTTAAAAGAAGGAAAGTAACACTGACGCGTTTGGTCATGCCCACTTCCGGAAGGCAGCTGGGAGGGTGGAGAGACTGCAGGCAGGGACAGTCCTGACCACGTACCCCAGGGGCTCTTCCAGGGTAACCACAAGGTGAAAGCGAAAGGGGTGAGTGTGTAGACACAGGAGAACTTCTGGAAGAGTTGACAACATTTGGAATTGAAGGCGACTCTGAAGTCCTAGCTTGGGTGACAGGATGGTGATGTCATTGGCCAACACAGGGCAGGCTGCTGGGGGAGGGGAAAAAGCATTGAGATTTAATTGCGCTGAATATCAAGTGCTTGTGTGGAGGACAGGCGTGGCCCTTGCGGATGTGGGGCTGAGAGATGTGGAAGAGCCAGGGGCACTTCTGACAGCAGCACAGAGGGGACAGCTGAAGCAGTGGGAACGGAGGGAGCGGACCTCGGAGGAAAATGAACAGAAGCGGGGCTGAGTGTGAACAGGGGTTGTTTTTACTTTTTTTTAACCTTACAAAGCCTAGAATTATCTGAAGTACATTTTGGTAGTCTGCAATTTTTCTCATGCTTGAAAAATTGTTTTGAAAATAACCAGGATGTTCACGTCTACCTGAGTTCCTAACATTTCCTCTTTTTGTGAAATGTTTGTGCCCTTATACCCTTCACCTGGCTTCCCCTAATGGTAACACCTTACACAACCATGGTGCATTGATCAAAACTAAGAAATGAACTATTATGTAAATCAGACCTTATTCAGATTTCACCAGTTGTTTCACTAATGTCCTTTTTCTGTTCAAGGATCCAATCCAGAATACGAGATTGCATTTATAGATTTTAAAATATATATCAGTATTTGCAAGATGACTTGAGACCCAAACATCATGTGCAGAAAAGCAAACCTAGCACACAGTCTTTCAGTGGAGGTCACTAGGGTAGCAAAGTATGATAATCTACTATGGGGACAGAGGATGTTTAAGTGTGGTTGAATGGGAGGAATAACCTTTTTCAGAGGCAATTGTCTCATAATGAAATCCCTTAAGTAAAGTAAAATGAAGGCAATGTGGCAGCAGGGCTGAGAAACAGACGGACTGAACTAAGCAAGCAGGCTGGAAAATCATTTCAAGATGAGCTCCTGCCTTTTCCATTGGTTTATACACACGTAGGTCAGCTGGAGAAAAAGTTAGAAGGAAGGTGAC
Organism: Balaenoptera ricei; assembly: GCF_028023285.1. NCBI lineage: Eukaryota > Metazoa > Chordata > Mammalia > Artiodactyla > Balaenopteridae > Balaenoptera > Balaenoptera ricei. Next base: position 93,387,669 of record NC_082645.1, read on the forward strand.
TGAAATGAACTCTAGCAGGGACAAATGCAGGGTAGCATATCGTTAATGTTTGCTACTTAAAGTTCTTGTCTAAAATCCTAAAACTTCCACGACTGAGAGTGTACAGGATATAAGAATTAATTGCAAATTTACAAATGGAATCATACTGGTATACACTTACTAGAGTACTACAGCCAGTCAGTTGGTTATCCAGTCAACAGACACTACTGCGTGCCTAAAATGAGCCAGGTGCTGTGCTAAGGGCTGGAGACGGGTATGTTCAGTGAACACAATTGATGAGCAGCAAAGAGAATTTCCAATTTCTCCTCTCTAGGCTGGGTCCCCTTTGCCTCCAAACACTGTTCATTACTCTTCTCACAATAACTGGCCAACTCTGGACACAGTAATCTCTAATACTCCTTAAACATTATTTACACAGCTAAAGTGAGCTGTGTATGTTGTGTTTCTGTGTGTCAATATATTTCACATATTTATTTTCTCTTCCCCTCTGGAAGCGATTCTAAGCCCCTCCAGAAGCACCGTATCTGTTGTCTCCTCTCTGGCACTCTTCAGTGTCTAATACTATAATTTACAAGAGGTCAGCCTAACGACACAAAGAACTGGAAAATGCAATATATGCAGAAAAGATAAAGGAACTGAGCTTGTTGTGTTTGGAGAAGATGTTGTGTCCAGGAGATTTAGTGGTGGCCATAAAAATACAGACTTTTAAGACAGATATTGCCAATCAGCTTTTCTTCTCTCTGAGGATGGAAATTATATCAAGAAAGCATTGAAGTCAAATATGAGAATAAATTTCCTGAGAGGGAAGACTGAGCAGCATTAAAATGTGTCTCTTACAGGGATGCTTTTTAATGTAAATAAAAGAAGGAAAAGATCTGTTGCAGTTATTTAGAGGTAGGGACTTGCTCTTCTGCTTAGAGGAGGAAAGGATTTCAAAGGCGGGGCCAGATAACCCCGTCAGTTTGTTCCTCTTTTTCATTGCTGGCGCCGTCAAGGCAGACTGAATTGGCAAGACATTCTCGGAATATCTTTTCTTTAATTTTCTTTTTTAAATTACAAAATTTTTTTTTAACGGTTTCAGTCCATTTACAGTTATTACAAAATACTGGTTATATTCCCCGTGTTGTACAACACATCCTTGTAGCCTATCTTACACTTACTAGCTTATACCTCCTATGCCCACCCTATATTGTGTCCGCCCTCCACCGCTGGTAACTACTAGTTTGTTCTCTGTATCTGTGAGTCTGCTTCTTTTTTGTTATACTCCCTAGTTTGTTGTATTTTTTTAGATTCCACATGTAAGTGATATCATACAGTGTTTGCCTTTCTCTGAATATCTTCTTTAGGCTGATGTCCACAGGGGAAGTGCAGGCAAATAATGACATAAAAGCCAAGCCCCGAAAAGCACAGGCAACATCCCATCTGGGTGATGCCCAGGGCTTCCCCCACTGTGGCTTTGGTGTACAAGGAGCTGGCTTTGTACCTGGCCTGTGTGACAGGAGCTCTTTAGGAAATGGATGGAACAAGCAGGGCCTCCCAGGGGTCAGTTGTGGAAGGGATTGTGGAGAACCCGGAGGCCGCGGTGTGCTTGGGTAGCATTAAGCTGCCTCCGGCAGATCTGACTAGGAGAGGATAGGGCGCTGCAGGGGACCAGAGATGAACCTGCAGCCACTTCAGGCACTGCTAGGGGAGCCGCTCACGTCTGGGAGGCAAGGTTTGGCACCCCCTTGAGAGCCATGGCAGCACTAATTTTATAATTTTACTATTAATGTATTCAATAAAGGATGAATGATTATTTGCATTTTTTGGTCAGAAAACACAACTTGTGATCACCATATGGCCCAGGAATTTAATGCAAATGAAGTCCAGTCTTACGACCTCTGTGACTGGTCACTACGGCTAAGAACCTAAAATCAGAACCTAAAATCAGCACACATTTTCATTGCAATGAGCGGATGCTGGGTATGTATGTGACAGAAAATTTGGAGAAGACACAGTTCTTTTTCCAATACATACAGACAAGTGAGATAAACAGACAAGTAAACAGACAGCTCCAGCTCTAGCGTGGAGTGCAGGGCTGAGGGGAGCCTGTAGGACACCTGTTCAAGAAAGGCCTCAGAGAACCGACAGGTCAGAATCCATTTCAAGGAGTGGAAGAATGGATATTACAGGTAGAGGGTGAAGCATGGGTAAGAGCAGAGAGGCCAGGACGAACATAATTCTTTCAGGGAACAGGCTCTGTATGCGTATATATGTGTATATGTGTCCATGCTGGGGGCTGGGGGGACTGCAGGGCGTGAGCTCAGAAAGTTAGGGTGTAGCCAGACATGCGAGGGCTTAGACGCCTAGAGAAGAGCCTACCCGCAAAGAGATGAGTGCCTCAAGCAAGAGAAGGGACAGCATTAGATTTGTGCCTTTAAAAGATCATTGACAGCAGAAGGGGGAAGAGACTGAAGAGATGGATAATTCTGGAGATAAACTAGGTGAGAAATGACGGGGGCCTGAACAGAATTTAAATGGTTGCCCTGGGGTTGGAGAGAAATGGCCTACCACAGACAGATTTCTCCAACAATCCACAGGTCATGAAGACTAACAGGAAACGGAGGCCGGGAAGGAGCCTGGCACTGCTCATGGTTTTCCAGCTGGGCCAGTAGGTAAATGAAAGTTCCATCTACTAACACAGGGAATAATGAAGAGGAGTCACCTTTGGGAAGAAAGGGTAGCTCAGCTGTCAGGGCAGAGGTGTGGAATGTCCAAGTGGAGTCATCTGTGAGTCCAGGGAGGAGAGCTGTGTGCCTACAGGTGAAGACATGAAAATGAGGAAGAGCCCGAGATAGTACACATTAGTGCAACAGAAAAGACTGGACACTGGCAAAACAATACTATTAAAGGAACGGCCATGGGAAGAAAGCTGGGAAGAAGCAGTTTGATAGGAGAAAAAGCGGAAGAGCCAGCATCCAGGAAGCCAAGGAAGGAGAGAATTTCAAGGACAAAGAGGGTCAACGGCATCAGAGGCAGAGGAGAGGTCACATAATCCGGGGAAGACTCTCACGAGGCCTGAAAGGTGCCTGCTGGTTTTGGCAAAGGGGAATTCATTAGTGACCTTAGAACAGTATCCAGGAGGAAGAGGGACGCCAGACTGCAGAGGGGTGAAGGACCGTGGAATATTCTTTTAAGAAACTAACTTTAAAGGAGAGAAACTAGGCCATAGCTACAGAAGGATGCAGGACTAAGAAAGGATTCTTTTCTTAGAGATGGGAGCCACTTGGGCATATCTATATGCTAAAATGAAGAAGCTAGTACAGAAGCCAAAGCTGCAGATAGAAAAGTAAGGAAAATGACAGCGCCTGAGCTAGTAAAGGCCTAGAGGAAACGGGATGTGGACCCAGCTAGGAGCTCTTCCAAATACACATTTGTGTGTGTGAGGGAGCATGTGCCTATACACACACTCTGCATTTTCTTAATTGAAATGCTTCAAGTTTCTACTAAAATGTTACGTAAAAGGTAACTACTAATTTCTCCAATGTTCCCTCCAAACTTCAGCATGTTAGGTACGGAAAGCTACAGATTACAGCTACAGTTGTCTGACTTGGCAATCCTTTGGTAAATGGCCTCTTTGCTACAGGATGGTGCTGCCTTTTGTTTCTGGTGAGGCGGCTGTGTTTAGGGGTTCTCTATGCAGTAAGTGACCTCACTGTACTGTAGGCCTATTCATCATCAGGTCTGACAGCATTTCCCCAACAGGCCAACCACAAGGACAGCCCTGCTCATGCCAATGCAACTTCTTCTGGTTGGCCCTAACGCCAAAGCCAGAGGACAAACGTGATAAGGAGAGTCAGCTCCACACTTCACTCACCCATCAAGGGAAACTGCATCGCTGGCAGGTGGCACTGTCAAGTTCTCTGATACCAAAGAACAATGAAGAAACCTGCTAAAGGATCATGGAAACCAACTAGCACAACTGTTTCTAGTGTCAACATTTTCTATTTTATCACCTTTAGGATTTCCTGACATACTGAGAAGGTAACTTAGGCTTCATTTATAGATTGTTCCAATGAGAAAAGTAAGAAAAGATGAAAATCAAAAGGGAAAAAGGTCATATATGATTCATATCGCTTATATTACACAGCTGGTACTTGGGGTTAAAAATGCAGAAATAATGGCCTATGAAATCAAAGGCAGTAGTCTATATAAAACAGGTAGGGGGTCCTCTTCTATTTTGGACCAGGACACTGAGTCAAATACATCAAGACTCATTTAACTTGACTAATTTCTGGGGACTTCAACTCAGTTCCCACCAAGCCCTGATGCTCATGAGAGAAAAGGGACTAAGTCAGGCACACCCTTTGCAGGATTTTGATAGATTTAGTAATATCGTCATTTCCCTGAAGCTCAGTTATTAGAGCTGCATAACTGGCATTAAAAAACCCAATGATTAAAATGAAAAAAGTCTGAATGAAAATATCTCAGCACGTGTTAATAGACAGGCTTTAAAGAAAAGACTCATCTCCCTCCCTTCCTGTGTGTCGTGTGTCTCTGTCTCTCTCTCTTACACACACACACACACACAATAAAAAAGATAACACCAAAGGAAAACCTCCAATTTTGATTCTAAATCATAAGGGTCTAAAGGAAGAATACAGGTAGAAGTGCATAAGGAATAATTTAGAAAGGAAAACCATTTATTTATGAAATATTACTGTGTTCTCCAAGAATGTGTGCTCCAGGTTAGGTAATCTGTACGGAATTGAGAGGGCTGCGGTATCTTTCCTTTGGAGGGCACACGCACCCACACTGAAATCAGCAAAAAGCTCTGTGAAGCATCCCTAGGGAGATGCAATTTGGTGTTCTTGATATGAGCTGAAAACACTTCCTGAAATAGTTACATTAGACTGGATGTGGACAGGACTCGTATGTCCAACCATGCTCCCAGCTAATGGAAAAACAATTTTAAATCAAAGGCAGATATTGCGATAGCAACCCATGTGGAAGAAACAAGCTTCAATCATTTCAGCAGATACCTCATTTTGCTAATCTCATTGGCTGAAAAAGTGGCAAGATTGCATCAGATATTATATCTTGGAAGATAGGTATGGGAAATAAGGGTCTCTTACCGGCTCTTTCAGAAATTGTGCTTAAGTTTCTTAGCAACAATCTAAAGCCTGGAGTAGAAATACTTGGGAAGTAATTTGGGTTGTGATTATTCTGGGGTCTGATTATAAAAGTGACAGATTATATCACATTATAGATCCTAGCTCAAATTCTTACGGTATTCAATGGTGCCAAGAATACAACACTTTTCCTGCCATTCAGTGGTGCCAAGAATACAACACTTTTCCTGCCATGAGTTTTATTTTTTTGTTGTCTCTTAGAAAATGATTTTAGATAATTTATAGATTTCATTTAATCTTAGAATAAGTTAAAACACTTTCTAACTTTCTGAAGGATTTCTTGGTAAATAAAAAGCTACATGTATATTACAGTAAAATTAATATACAACTTGCCAGAGCTCCTTTTTCAAAGTTTATCAATCTGTTTAGCTTTGAATGACACTTTTGCGGATAGTTTATAACTCCTTTTTAGAGTGTTGGTATCAGCATACATATTTATAAAATTTGCTGAATAAGATCTCTGGAGAAAATGAAGGAAGGGGGAGGGGCTATCAGGAGATCAGGAGGTTAGACGACTTGAAAACCTTAGTTCTAGAAGTCATCCGAGGGAAAAGGAATTCTTGAAGGAGACTGAGAACGGTTGCTTTCAAAAACTATCAAAATAACATCCTGTGTTTTAGTAGTTTGAGTCCTGATAGATTCATGCAGCTAATCTGTTGAGAGTAAAGCCCCAATGACACTTTTAATTAGCTAACTTGAAAACTAGCTACAAAGTCTGGCTAATATTAAGTCTTACAGAGAACATAAAGAGCTGTGTTCATTTACTGAGCTTAAAGAAGTGCTATCTATTTGCCTGAAGTGCTAATAACCGCTGGTCTTTAATGAGACTAATTTAGTGATAATATTGTGGCTAAAATGGGCTTATTCTTCTAAAAGCCAATATTAACCAGACTTTGGTTAATAATCAATGGCACATTTGGATCTTAGATTCTGGTTATAAGACATTCCTCATCTGCAGTTCAGAGACACAGCAAATCAAGTCTGTGTAGATTGTGTTTTAAGAACGAGGCTGCCCGATGAGATAGGCTCTCAATAAGCTAGCCTCCTACGTTAAGTGTATTCGAGTCACAAGGGCATGAAATCTTTTCTCTGTAACAGACAACCCCTCCACCTAATATGTCTGACTTATTGGGAGGTAGGGAAAAGAGGAAGTGTTGCTATGATATCTCCCAGCTCAGGCAATCTTTTGTTGGGTACATTGAATACTATCCTCATTTACTTCTTCCCAGATCAAGGGTATATCAGTATGCTCATGCATCAAAACACCATTTTCACTCAGTGATTCATGATGCTTTAGACAAATATTTACCAGCATAAAAAGATGTTCACGATATACTAAGTGAAAGGATTGGGTTAAAAGTGGTATGTACAGTATAAAACCATTTTTTAGGGAAAAAATAATCTGCAGAGGAAGCAGTATGAAAGGATATGCACCAAAGTGGTAAGATAATGGATGACTTTCTTATTTTTGTTTTCTATGATGAACAGTATTTTTTTGTAATATGAAAAAACTGTTTGACCCAATTAAGTGGGCAGAATGTCGGTAACAGTACTTTATTTAATTAATTTGTTCACCAAATATTTATTTGCCCCCACTATATGTCAGGTATGGTTCTAGGCCCTGGGGATAGAGCAGTGAGCAAAACAGATAAAAAGCCATGAGCTTCTGTCGTTTACATTCTAGTGGAGAGAGCAGGGCCTCTGCACACGGCTGCACAGGCTGAGCCAAGCACGACCGCCATAGCCATACACAATGGCACCAGAGAGGGAGACAGACAAAAATCAAACACCACGTTATGTGGTAATAAGCAGAGAACGAAGAGAGAAAGTGTGGGGCGGCGGGGCGGGCAGTGTGTGCAAAAATTTTAAATAAAGTGGTCAAGGATGCTTCAGTAACGTGACAGCTGCATACAGATCTAAAGGAGGTAAGGAAGCCAGCTACAGAAGTATCTGGGGAAGACGAAAATGAGCATAGAGACTCACATGGGAGCCTGCTTGGTGTGCTCGAGGAGCAAAACAAGGCTGGTATGACTGGAACAGAGTAAAGGAGGGGGAACGTACTGGGAGATGAGGGCAGAGAGGTGATGGGGAACCAGGCTTATACGTCCTTGGCTTTTACTTGGATTGAGAGGTGACGCTATTAGATAGTTTGAATCAGAGGTGATATCATCTAATGTACACATTAACTATAGCTGTAGCCGGAAGAACAGACTGAAGGGGGAGATCAGTTACCGCAAAAATCCAGGGGAACAATGACAGTGGCTTGGACCCAGGTGGTAGCAGTGGAAGTGATGATTCTGTGGTGATTTTGATTTGAGTGGATATATTTTGAAGGTGAAGCTGATAGGACTTGCTGATAGGTTGGGTGTGGAATGTGGGAGAAAGGTGTTTGGCATGAACAGCTGTATGGGTAGAGGTGCGGTAGGCGGATGGGGGGCCTACAGCAGGAGCAGTTTGCTACAGGAGTGGAGGAGGGGCTACTAGCTCAGTTTTGGACATATTAAGTTTGAGATGCTAGTGGACATCCAAAGGAGGTTTCACCCTTTGGACTTAGCCTCCTGTCCAGTGAATTCACTAGCCAGACAGACAGCTTTCCCTGGGGGTAATAAACGAAGGAATGGGCAGGGAATCTTGGTGAATCAGGTGACATTTCTGGGGACTGTTCCTAAGTGCTAAGCAAGCTGCTAAATTTTGCTTGAAGGAAGAGGAGGCAAGGAGAGTCTGACAGGATACACACACACACACACACACACTCACTCACTCACTCACTCATTTTTTTTCTGGCACTCCCCAGGATAAATAATGGTAATAAAAATGGCTGTTGTTACGATAGAAATTTATCACTGTTCAGTAAAGCTGATATTTCAGTGAGAACTAATTCTGGATATAATTATAATTTCAAATAAAATGTGAGACCAAAGACAGGAAAAGGTGACTTAGAAGGTAGAAGAATCACGTTTGGTATTGTCTAGAGATTCCCAAGTCAAGCTGTTAAATTGTTCAGAATGGTCTAAGCCAAGAACTAAACTTAATAAACAAGTAGGTTCCCCCAGAACCATCACAACTGTGTTCTAAGTAACTGGAAGGATAGGCGTAATATTGCTTACTGGCCTCGACTAGTGTTGGAGAGAAACTAGTGTTAAATACATATCACAATAGGAACTTTGGATTCACCAGGCACCCAATCCCCAAATCATTTGTTAATGACAGAGAATGGGAAACACTCAGGCATCCACTAATTAATTTGTATAATGTCTTTCTTTGGACTAGATGATTTCACTTCAGCACTCAGAAGAGAACAGAACATATGACTTAAATCAGGATTTCTGAAAAGCTAGTCCAAACAGCTGGTGTTGGTCTGGTGATGTTTTTAGCAATCCAAGGCAAAATGAGAAAAGAAAAAGCATAGTAGAATGAATTTTAAATCTATTTGACTTTAAAAAGTTGTTTCATTGCTGTCTGCCTATTTTTTTTTTTTTTTAGCATTACTACGTTCTTTTATGAAATGATGGTGAAAAATAGGTGGATTATTTGTTTTAGCAAAGGACATGGATAAGACAACCCTACAGATACCTCTACATTTACAGGTCTATGGAATGGAAAGGTTTGGTAAACACAGACCTAGCGAAAAATGCACTCATTAGCGCTAAGCCAATTGTCATGCCTTGTTCTCCAAGGCTGGCGCTGGCAGTGAGCACAGGAGTGCCTGTGTCAGCAATTGCACCTTCCCACTCAAGGGACATTACTGTCTGCCACCTCCCCGCCTTCCTTCACACTCTCCTAGATGACCTCAATCAAGGCTTCAGGAGATATAAAAGCAGTTCCTTCCTGTGAAGAATCTAGAAGCTCCTGGACGTCACGGCCACCAGCAAATGCACTGGGGAAGCAGCAGCAATTTGAGCATCGGAAACCCCGGTTCCATGTGTGGACTCTGCTCCTTACCAGCTCTGTCACCTCAGGCAAGTCACGCAGCATCTCAGAGTCACAGTTCTTTCCCTTCTTTGTAAATACCATCTGTCTAACCCATCTGAAGGGCTGTTGTAAAGAGCAAATAATATATCGATATTTACGGGAAAGTACTTTTTAATTGATTAAATCATAATTATCTCACATGGGCCCAGGTACCATCATAAATAAATGAAGTGGGCTGAGGATAAGACAAGCAGGGCAGCAACATATTATGTACCCAATGCCAGTGGGTTTGGGGAGAAGATAGGAGGGGTAGAGACTATGGGAAAGTGCAGAGTCCAGTACGTAAAGCTGATTGCTGCATCCAGGAATGAGGGAAGCTTCTGTGTAATCAGAGCTTCTGATTTCTTAAGAGAAACCAGAGAGTTTTATTTTGTGTGAGCATGAAAACTCCTAATTATTTAAATGTTAGCTACTATTTTGCAACTTTAAAACCTGGTGGGGGCCATCCCTGAAAGGCCAAACAAAACATGTCTGAGGGCCAAATCTGGCCCCGAGGTGCCCTTTTGTGACTTCTGATTTACACACGTACCCCACTATTCCTGTGTTCCCAGCTTCTCTTAGGGTCTCTCCTGAAGACGTCCTTAATGGCTGCTGAGCCGGATGCGTCCTGGCAGTGCAAAGATCTTCCACAGAGTACTTCATGCACCTTTACGTGTGGACACTGTAAATAATTTTTCTCTTGAAAAGTTAAATAGGCCTTGAATAAATCCAGCAGGGTCGCTCGCCATCTGGGAGTCCTCAGAAACGGTGAATGGTCAGCACTATAAACATTTTAGATTTCATGGAAGATACTGACTTTTTCTAAACTAATCACCCCTGCCAGTCAAGATTTGCAGTATGGGTTCAAGAACAAGGTGTTCATTTAACAACAATAACAAAAACAGTGAAGATAAAAACCGGACGGTCATCGTAATGATAGGCCTAAAAGCCAACTGTGACTTCCCTAATAAGGCGACGACCGAAGTTGTCTCCCTGGCGGTTGAGCGCCAATACGATTAATCAGTCTGTTTCCAGTTTCCTCATGACAGCAATATTAACAGTTTGCTTTATTCTGTTTATATGGCGCTGACAGGTCTTCAGCATGTTGGGCCTACTTGCTGGAGATTAATGACAACTTTTATATGGAGGTAAAAACCAGGCAGGGAGAGAATGCCTTTTACGACTAGATAAGAACTGGATTCTCTTGCTCTATTTTTGTTCCCCTGTTGCTCATCAACTCCTCCCTCTTTTAACTTCTATCAACGATACGTATGGTTAGTTGTGCCCAGCAGGTCCTTCTCACTGTTTAAACCACCCCACTCTAGATGTGGTACCCGCAGGTGAAACAAAGGGAACCTTAAGTATTGTTTTTGAACAAGCTTATCATCGCTAAAAGTACTGTTGGCTAATTTTGTTTTTAAAAAGTCAGATTCCATATAAAAGTGAAAGAAGATTGATAGGCAAGAGACGGCTTCTGGTGACAGGAATTTTAGCATATGAGGTGGGCAATGGTTCCTCTTTGTAGCTATGGTTATTTTTATAGACACTGAAGAAGGCGGAATTAGCAAGCATGGCCCAGCTATAAGAAGTATGGACATCCCAGAAAAATCTCTTAGACATATTTCACTAAATAGTCATATTTCAAAATAAATCAAAAAGATTTCTAGCCTCCCTCTAACTCGCCACCTCCCCCCAAAGTTATGAGTACTGCTTGCTACTGGTATACTTTTCTCTGTGCCAGGTTGGAGAGCATGGTAACCCCAAACATTATGTTAACAGTATATAAATATAGAAAAACTAAAATAACATTAAAAAAAAAAATCAATCACCTCCTCTAGGGCTCTGTAGGAATCACTGCCTCATTCTTTGCTCTTAGGGAGCCTTAGGGAGCGTCCTGCTCCACCTATTTTTATGCAACAAACGCTTAGATAAGTACATACCGCATACCCAGGAACCATACCCAGGAACCGCAGGCCCTGGGCCCGGCTGGCCCTCCAACCCACTTCCTCTTGCTCACCCCTCTCCTGATATAGTGAGTAGCAGGAGAAGGGGCCTGATTCCAGTAGACAGAGCCTCAGGGGCAGCTTTTAAGGGGAATCTTTTAACAAAGATTTTAAAAGCTAGAGACAAGAACAGTCTAGGATAAGAAAGCAGTATTAATAATAATGGTATCTGTAGAGTGTTTACTATGTACAAGCACTACTGTAAGCCCTTCAGTTGTAAAAACCCATTTAATTCCCACAACAGAATGCACTGAGGGAAGAGTTAAATAATTATTTGTGTTTGAAGTGCAGTGTTTGAGAGAGCAGAACAATATACTGGATTAGATTGGGGCAGATCTTTAATTCCATACTTGTGCTTTAATAATTTGTCGGATGCGAAGGTTCAACTGGAGAGGAAAGAAACCCAAGTGAGACAGAAAGTTAGAAGGATACTGTAATAGTCTTGAGACTGAACCAGGGGAGGGCACTGGAAGTGAATAGGAGAGGAAAGATTTGAGACTTCTCCCAGAAACAGAAATGTTTTTTTGGCTGATTTGGTTTGTTCTTTAGTTGATTTGTTCATTCATTCAACGATTTCTGAAAGTTTCAGATAGGTCAAACACTGTGCTAAGTGACACGAGGAAGTAAGAAAAAGAAGAATTTGAAGATGACTCCTTCCTCAAAACTGGGCTACTAGCCACTGCTCAGTGGTCTGAAGTGACACTGTAACAGACATCCATCTATCACGCATCCCTCCTTCCATCCATCCATTCAGTAGTTACTGAATACCCACCTTGTGCCAGGCACTACACTACATAACGGTCATGAACAAGTCCAGGAAAGAGAAATGAAGGAAAAGGAAAAAAAGACTACTATTTTCATTCTCACAGCCCCAGGAATGCTTTTTTTCTGGAACTTCCATTCCTTTCCTGGTGGTCTGGCCATAAGGCGCAGTACATGGTGGTAAACCACCAAACTGCTGGAACAGCATAGGTATTCTTAGTCATCCATATGAAGAGAGGATCTGCTATTTAATTTCTAAATGTGTGCCCAGATCTGACATATTTAACCAAAGCAAAACATTATATCATAAAGGTATCTAACATGATTCCCATGTGTAGATTTTAATATCATTTAAAAATATACGCACAGGAAAAACCAGCTCTGAGCAAAGCCAAAAGGTACTGAAAGTAATAGAACAAACATACTTTCAATGTAAAAAATCTTGTATCTAGTTTAGTTGGTGAATTAGTTTGAGACACATAATTTTACTGCCTTTCAGGCAAAGCCTTGATCTTTTAAAATTAAGATTTGTCTAGACTTTACAAGAGTAAATCCTGACCACTTTCTAGCGCTTTCTGAAAAACAACTAGGTAATAGAATGACTACCACTGAGAAGTATTTTGCTTTATGGCAGCTGCCTTTTCATTATTATTTTATATGAGAGCTTGTCTAGATATTATGTATCCCTTACCATCTACATTTAGTTCTTTTCAAAACATCTCTTCAGATGCCTGGGGTTTTGTCAGTTTCTTTGGATCTTAATTGGATTTCAAATAGCAAATGATATCACTTTCCAAAGGTTCTTATTCACATAGGCTTGCCTCCAAAAATCATGACTAATGTATGCCTTTAAATTTCTATTAAAAAAAAAATTAAAAGGTATGTTTAGGGACTTATGAACACCATCAACAATTATTTCAAGTATAAGCTAGTTCATATATGCCAAGGGTGAGAATTTAAATGCCAATAAAACCTAACTGTAAAAGAAGGAATTTGATGAGAGCAGGCACATTTTAACTTCACTTTTATGTTGAGGATCTGAGCCTGGTATGGACTTGTGTGTTCCATAAACTCTGAGATAACCAAGCTATGGATAAGCAGCCTATGTCAATGTAACATGAAAAGGCAGAATCCTGGGCCTTTTCATGTTTTGTGGTTGTTGTTGGTTTTTAATGCATTTTAATTCCAGCTCTACAGCCTGCATCATTTACCAAGTTCGCTTCTGTCTGCAAAATAAGATTTGAATAACCACCTACTAATTTCCCATTGAAAAAATGTTTCTAAGTTATGAAATATTTCAAACATGCTTATTTTTTCCTGATGATAATACGAACTGAACTTGAGGGAAATATAAAACACTACATAAGTGATCAATGAAGACACTCCCATGAATACTATCTCAAGTTAGCCTACAGGTAAAGAGAGGTCTTCACCATTGTGGGAACTCGATCCATGGGTTAAAAGCCTTCAGATACGCTGAGATATTATTTTCATTGTGTTTGGCTCAACCGGATAGAGGCCCTCGGAGGAAAGAGCCAAAGATGAGCCCGGAGGGAGAGCCACAGAATTCGAGATACTCCACGTTGTAAAGGCCCTTGGAGATCCTCTAACCACCCTCCTGGGGCGGGAAAAGAAAAACAAACCAGAGCCGTCTGACATTTATGACTCTTACCTGCGGCGCAGATCCTCGGCCACCGCTGCCCGGCAGCTGAACAAATAGGCTCGCAGCGATTTCAGCCGCTGCCGCAGGCGCACCACGGTGGCCAGCGGCTCGGCGTGTCCGTACAGCATGGGGTTCTCCTGCTGGATGTCGATCAGGGGCTCTTCGTACACGTACTCCAGAAACTCTTTGGCCTGCTTAGACACCTACAAAAGAAACTGCTCCATCAGCTCTGGCGAATCACCCGGCTTTCCACACCTCCTCCAACCAGGAACCACAGCTTAAATATCAAAATAACATCATCTTCTGAACACAGCCAAATGAAAAAGCCCATAGTGTAACGTATAAGTATAAAGTGTGGCTTTTCTTTCTCTCTTCCAGAAACACAATTGGTAAAAGTAACCTGGGCATTGAAAGGAATTCATTAACTCTGTATGTTGATCATGTGATTGCATAAATCTACACGTGATAAAATGACATGGAACTATACAGAGCCAGTATACCAATGTCAATTTCCTGTTTGTTTTTTTTTAATTGTACTATAGGTATTTAAGTTATAACCAGTGGGGAAAGTAGGTAAAAGATACACAGGACCTCTCTGTATTATATTACCTATGCAACTTCCTATGAATCCATAATTATTTCAAAATAAAAAGTAAAAAAAAAAAAATTCATTAAGACTTTTTTTTTTAACATCTTTATTGGAGTATAATTGCTTTACAGTGGTGTGTTGGTTTCTGCTTTATAACAAAGGGAATCAGCTATAGGCATACATATATCCCCATATCCCCTCCCTCTTGCGTCTCCCTCACACCCTCCCTCTCCCACCCCTCTAGGTGGTCACAAAGCACCATTACTACTCTTAACAACAATGCTGACTTTAAAAACTAAAACTATGTGCACATATATGTATATATAGTCTATAACACTTTTTATAAAGTAGCCACTTTAAAAAGATAGGTAAACCATGCACATACTACAAAATTCAAAAGGAATAAAAGGCTCTCTCCCAAAAAAGGGGAAAAAAGGATATTATATGCAGAACAGTGTGCATAGAAAATAGGCTCAAACACACACTTTCGTAAGCAGAAAAGAGTTGCTCTTATTAGAACAGCTCTGAGCTTAGGCTGACTTTGGCCAATAGATCCATCCAACTCTATATCCACTTCTGGTAGTAAACATCAAGAGTATGAAAGTTGATTTTAAAATGTCATTGTCATCCAAAGAAATAAATAGAAGAAACACATCTGAGATACAGAGGGAGTAGCTTAAATAATGCATAACCCGTGGGTAGTTTGGGGGAATCTTTGCATACCAATTCACTGATACTGAGGACGTGGACCTCTCCACAAAGTTTCCACCAAAACCTCTCTAGTACTGGGAGTAAGACTGGAATTCAACATAAACAAAACAAACAACTTTGCTTATTAAAAAAACTGAAAATCCACTGTTCCACACTCTAGGCTAGAAGAATATTGATGAAGATAAACAGGATACAGTCCCTACCCTCATGAGATTCACTGTTGAATATAATAGACAAATAATTAAAACAAAAAATACATGTAGCACGTAGCCTGTCATCTGCCACAAAAGGAATATGGATGAGGTCCACTGGGAGCTTAAAGGAGGGAGACATCAACCGTGCTGGGGAGAAGGGAGCTAGGAGCCAGGGCAGGCCTGGCAAAGCAGGTGACACTGGCTCAAGGTCTAGAAAGATAAATAGAAATTCACTTGGTGGGTAAGGATGGGACAAAGGAGAGTACAACAAGCAGATACAACCACAAAATCTATCAATATGTACATGTGATAACGAAATGTATGCCTATTGTAGGTTGAGTAAAAACACATGTTTATGAAATTCAGTATTATTTTCTTTACTGTAAAGCTCATACAGAAGTCTATGTTCTTATAGAGATGCAAAAAAAAAGCATCATTTTTTTTTTCCCTAACAAAAGTTATTTTTTCCCCTTATAAGCAATTATTTTTGAGGTGCCTGTTCTGCTGTATGATCCTTTGGGATCCCGCAAAGTTAAAGAGTTAGAGTTAGTGATGTTTACAGTCTCTGCAAATCCAGCTCACAAAGAGGCACCGCGAATTAGCCGAAACCTTTGACTCTTTAACCAGACTGGAAATAACAGTTGACAGGGCTAAATAATGCCTCATTCTGAGGTCTAGAGATGCAGGTACATACATGGCAGACACTACAGCAGGCATCTGGCACTCAGCGGAGACCACAACAGGCAGGGCCCTGTCCTCATGTAGCTCACAGTTCAGCGGGGAAAGAGAATTGGGTTCAAATATTTTGTTTACCGTGGTTAAATATTTGCTATATTTAAAAATCTTAAATGAGGGGAAAAAATGGATGGTGTTCTGGAAAATGAAGTACAATCCACTTGAAACTGTTGCTGAAGAATGATGTATTGTACAATTCAATTAGTCTTTCTGGCTCTATTGAGCAGTGTTTATACTGAGCCAGGGCCCCGCTGAATTAGGTTAACAATGCTACCTTTTAGTAGGTGAACAGAAGGACAAAGGGCACTGGCCAGTCTCCCAGGCCTTAAAAGGCTTCTCTCTTCAGGTGGTACTTAAGCCCAAATGGAAAAAAATAGTCTTTTACAGAGACAGTAAAAGCAATGAGACAAATGGGATGGCAGCTACTGACATCAGCATTCATACGCTGAAATTACTAAAAACAAAAACAGAGCTACTTTCAATAAGGTCTAAGGCACTGCTTCACAAAGTTATTAGCCAGTGTGAGGAATACAGAGCATATTGTGACCTTGGCTGCCTGAGTATGTGAACAAATAAATTCCTGCCATGTTGAGCCCTTTTTGGCAGCAAGGCACATGCTCATTTTTTGGGAAACGACCACTTATATCAGTGAGGGAATTTTTGAGAGAACTCAAAATTTGGCATGAAATGTTATTTTTGTAAAATAGGAAATCAGTGGGGATACAGTGTCCTAAGTTCAAAACCACCCTCCATACTGATATGAGCATTCTACTTTCAAACTCAACTGTAATTAAAAAGCTTTTTAAAAAATATATAGTTACTTAAGGAAGGAAGCCAATGATATTCTTAAGTGACAAAGTTTATGTGAGAGAAAGTTTCTTTCTTATTAATAGAAATATTTCATGAGTTATATGTGAACACTAAATAACATTCTACCTAAGAGCCAAGAGCTACTGTCCTACTTCTTGCCTACCAAATTATGAAAAACATCAAAAGCCTGAGTGCTGTTTCTGATATGAAAACTCAGCTCATAAGTGCAGATGGATAAGCCCACTATGCTTTCCTTTAAAAAAGTGAATGGTTTAAGTTGGCATTCTTTTTCATGATCCCACTCCACTCACATCAGAAGCAATTTTTACAGGGTTGACAGTTCACTTTTCCAACCTATTGGCCTGTTAGTATTTTACTAAATAATATTTGTTAATGATATTAGTATTATTAATATAAAACAGTTTCTTTCCATGGGTCTTCTTAGAATAGTTTAAGCTATAAGAACTCCAGTCTGTGACTGTGGTTTTGTTGCAGTTTGTGAACTGGTTCTCTCCACAGCCCTGGCATCAACATGATTCAAGAGAGTTGAGGAGGAGGAGGTCTAGGTAGAAACAGGTCTCCTCCCCATCTCACACTCAGGAGGAGTTGGACACAATCAGGTTATAATTTTCCACAAACTAGTAATGACAAATCTCCTAGATACACATATGTATTTATAAATAAGCATGTTGTCATTTGATTTTAACATTAAGCATCGTTGGTATAGATTTCAACATAATACATCTTTTGTTATGCTGGTGACAGCTACCTCTGAAAAACAAAATTCTCAAATGTTCAGGTTTATATAATTCTGAAAGGTTCCGGAACAGTGTCCTGATATGTTCCCCCACAAAAAGAGCCCTGGGTAATAAAGCAATGGGGCAGAGGCAATGTGGTGACCACAGACAGCAATTTGCAGAGGAGGAGGATGTGGTGGTGGTGAGGACTTCAGCTTTTGTTAAAGGAGGAAG
The DNA here is from genome assembly GCF_028023285.1 of Balaenoptera ricei. NCBI lineage: Eukaryota > Metazoa > Chordata > Mammalia > Artiodactyla > Balaenopteridae > Balaenoptera > Balaenoptera ricei. The sequence continues at coordinate 93,405,229 of NC_082645.1, forward strand.
ATGTATCAGAATACAACAGATAGGAACATAATCTCAGAATAACAAGAACGGGTACAGATAATCTAGTTCAGTTTTTTCTCAACCTGTGTGGCAAGGAATACCAGTCATACAGAAAAGATGTTCTGAGGGCCAACAAGAAATACGCCACATGCCACATTCTTCTCTTGGTGTTTCAAAGTGCAGAGTGTTAGCATATTAAAGCTCTGGGACATGGAGTACTAGAGAAAACCTGCTTAACCCAGCCACTTCCCAACCAATCTGACTACAGACAGGGCGCCTGGTTAATGTCATGCAGGCTGTGTGGAGGGGGCAGTAGGAGATGAAAGTCAGCCTAGGTCCCACTCACCAACCGGAGGAAGGGACATTTTTCTCTACCATTACCTATACTTAATAGATGAGAAAATTGAGTCCAGAGAACTTAAATGACTTATCTGTGGTCATCTCGTGGCAGAACTCAAGCCAAAACTCAGACGTCGAGATACACTGCTCCGTGCTTTTTAGCATTGTTTACGTTCACAGTTCCTTTTATTTTTTTAATAACTCTACCAAAAACTATCTGTTCATCACTCTTTAAAAGAGGAGATCCCTGTCCCTGTTCTGTCCTTCCCTCTTCCCCAGTCAAATAGAAAGTGAGTGGGCTACCAATGGAGATGAACCCAGAATTTAAGAAGGCAGTACATTGGTGTGTGGGTCTTTAAAACAAAACTAAAGTCTAATAACACTTCATTTATCTAGAAGTCACTTATTTGTATATTTGTTTACTGTCTTTCTCCCTCACGAGAAATTCACAACACAGAGGCTATGTCCCCGGTGAGCACAGTAAGTGTTCAATAAACACTTGCTGAACAGATGAATGAGTACTTTACAATGCTCTGGCCGTGACTCTGAACCACACACTTCTAACAGTTTGATTATTTGTTTCTAAGCTCACAACATATTTAGAATAAAGTAGAAAAGGGAAAGGACAGCTAGAGGCAGCACAGTGACAAGAGAGGTGACAGCTGACATCCTGGTACTAAGGAAAGAAAGGCACCTGCAAGAAGAGATAAGGTAAAAGTATAGAATACAACCTCAACAGAAAGCAATTTGGCAACATCCATCAAACTCACAGGTGTACATACCTACATCTAGGAAGTTACCTACAGATAGTCTCACACGTGAATGAAAAACTTACATTCAAAATGATGTATAAAGTTATTCACTGAATCACTGTCTGTAATAGAAAGACTAGAAAAACCTTAATGTCCATCAAAACAAGGAAAAGTTGGATAAACGGGGGTGTGTATGTGTGTGTGTGTGTGTGTGTGTGTGTGTTAAATTCATGATGTAATATGGAATGGCTGGGGGCTTCCCTGGTGGCGCAGTGGTTGAGAGTCCGCCTGCCAATGCAGGGGACACGGGTTCGAGCCCTGGTCCGGGAAGATCCCACATGCCGCGGAGCAGCTAAGCCCACGTGCCGCACAACTGCTGAGGCCCGCGAGCCTAGAGCCCGTGCTCCGCCACAGGAGAGGCCACCACAGTGGGAGGCCCGCCACCACAGCGAGGAGTGGCCCCCGCTCGTTGCAACCGGAGAAAAGCCTGCACGCAGCAACGAAGACCCAAAGCAGCCAAAAATAAATACATAAAATACAATAAAATAAATTTAAAAAAATATATATATGGAATGGCTGTTTAAAAAAGCCCAAGGAAGAGTTTTATGATCTGAATGGAATATTTTCTAAGAGCAGCATGTATACTGTATTGCCAATTGACATTTCTGTGTAAAACACATGTATGTAAAATATTTCTGGAAGGAGTAATTTGGTTGCCTGTGGGTGAGAGGAAGAGGAGGGAGGGAGATTATCTATGTGTACATGTCCTTTGTATTTTTAAACCTCGAAATGTGAAAGTATATTATATTCAAAAAAAGAAGAATAAAAGTATAGCGGTACAAGGCAATTTCCTTACAGAAAAAATAGCCTCCCATACCATATTAAACCACATTGAAGTTATTGATCACGAGATAGAACACTCATATTTATAATTATAATTCTGAGGCATTAAAAAAAGGTTAATTTCTAGTACATATTTTCTGAAGTAGGAAACTGTCACGGAGCTACGTGACAGTTAAAATTTATAAAATAATAAAAATAATGTAATCACATTACTGAAAGTTTGGAGAATAAAGATTACTAGAGAAAAAAAAATCACCCATAATCTTACCACAGTAACATAACCACTGATTGCTTTGGTATAATGTTTCCTTCCAGTATTTTTTCCCATCATCTATTATGAAAAATCATGGCAAAAGTTTTAATAAGATCAATTCCAACCATAATACTTCTTGGTCTTATTAAAACAGGCACTATGGGCTAACGGAGAAGGAATCAGGAAATCTTAACTGTAATTACAATTTGTTCTCAAAATCTCCAAATGACTCTGAACAAGTGGTTTTTCCCATCAGTGAGCTACTCTCCAGCTCTGCAAGGGCAATAGAGCTTGCCTTGAATGCCTCTCAAGATGAAGAGATAGGAAATGGCTTATGTAACATGGAAAACCCCTAGCTAAATGGAATGTGAATATTCAGGCTAGGATACAAAAATATTTGTTAAAAGCACAATTTAGGAAGAGTTCAGGCTAAGTTTGTGCTCCTTACCACCTCTTTGTCATGCTTGATATTTTTGAATTGGGAGGGGTGGTGGTAGAGGGAAAGTTATCTTCAAAGAGAATTTCATTAGAAAATGGCTATAAAATTGGAGGATAGGGTTTAGCTGCTAGGTAATCCTGGGGCTCAATTCAATCTGCAGGATGTACACTGGAAAACAGATGAAATCCTGCTTTAAAAGTAATTAGGATTATTATTACTCTGGAGGGCAGACAAGGAAACGCTTAAGATGACAGATTTCATTCTGCTCTGCAAAACCATTTTTTCACTCTTTAAATGGATATTCAAGCCAGTCACGTACTTGCAATTAAGGAGAGCAGGCAGATCTAACAGAACAATGTCTGGTCTTGGAAACTGATAGGTCTGAATTGATCCTCACAATTAGGAACATTAAGTTAAATCCTGGCATCTGAGCAAAGACAGACAGACACTGGACTAAATGGAATATAGTTACTTAATGCCAGTGAGAGATGATCCAGATAAAATTGACCAGCTCTGTTCTTGCTTTAAAATCTTCCCTGGTCCGCTGAGATCCAGGGAGGGAATGGTCTGACAAAGGACATTTTCCTCATGGATGAAGTGAGGGTACCTAATATCCTTATTACTTACTTATCCTCTCAAAATCAAACCTTGTCACTTGAATGACCACCACCACAAAAATATCTGCTTTATAGAAAGACTACAAGCAGTAGTGATGGCTAGATTGATGGTTTGAGTGGCCTTCAGCCATCACTACAAACAGACCTGAATCTCCTCCATTTCATGGCTTCATAAACCATTCCTGAGTTTTTCACTTTCCTCATTCAGTGCCACCTTTTCTGCTTTAGCTCCACTGATGGGTACATATTCTGTGGGCAGGTGCCACCAGCCTAAGCCCTCAACGATCACAGGGCTGGGGCTGCCTCACTCACTTGCTCTCTACACACCTCTCAGCTGTCAAAGCCCTGCTCCAAATAGATTAATCTAAACTGTTCAAACTCAGCTAGTGTCCTTTCCCTCTAAGTAAGTTTTTATCTAATACACACATGGCAAATATATTTATAGCCTATATTCAGAGTGTCAAGTACAAGATGCAGAGGAGAGAATGATAACTGTCTGGCTGAGGGGAAGGAAAAAATCAGGAAAGGAAATGAGGTCTAAGCTGGGTTTAGGATTTGAATGAGGGCAAGAGGAAGACAAGAGGTGTGACATAGCCTGGCGGGACTGGGCAATGGGAAGGAGAGCGATCTTCCTGAAGACACTCACGGGGGCGGGGAGGGAGTGGATAAAAGGGCTAGAAAGGCTGGGACTAGCGATCACAAACAGTCTTTTGTAGGGCTAAGAGATTTGGATTTATCTTATGTTCAGTCAGAGTAAAAGCTGGCATTAATTGAGCACTTATTACATTCCAGACACTGCACTAGGTGCTTTCTGCGAATTATTCATTTAAGCAAACAGCGACCTTGTGAAGTAGGTACTATCGCTGCTATTATCTCCATTCTAAATGTGAAGAAACAGAGACTAAGAGAGGGTATAACATTTACCCAAGGTGAGAATGGGACTTCTTGGGAATAATGTTGGGGCAAATTGGGACTTTTCTGAAATACTGTTGGGCAAGACCCGAAGGCAGGAAGCACGGTTGGGAGGCGGCAGAATTCTTTCCCGTGAGTGATGCTGAGGATTGGGATTGTGTGGTGGGGCCGCGTGTGCAGTGGGGTGCAGGGCCTCAGAGCTCCCAGTCAGCTGTGGATTTCTGCGAACTGATTAGGCAGGGCCGGTGTGGCAGAGGGAAGAGGCCAGGATGTCTCCCAGCATGGGGGTGGGAATGGTGGCCACGTGCAGTGAGGGAGGGGTGGAAGACAGCTGGTGAGGGTGAGGAAGCCAGTTTGGGGCATACTGAGTTTGAGGCACCCACAGGACCGGCTTCACTATACAGTTCTGCTTACCTACTACGCACCAGAAACTGTGCTAAGGCAGGTCCCCAGCACCCAGGAAGCTCACCTTTAGTAAGAAGACAGATAAGCAGCCGGCTGGTATATAAATGTGAGGATCATGAAAATAATCACTTCATTCCATTCTTTAAGTACTTCCCACAGTCAGTCAAAGAGTGCTTTTCTTATATTATCCCAATTCACACAACTCTTTTAGGTAAATACATGAAGCGTAGTAAGAACAAATGCTTATGTGAACAAACACTATGTGCGCGAGGTACTTTGTTCGCATGCATGAACCCATCTAACCATCGGTAACCTATGAGTTATTATTGTCCTCATTTTACAGATGAGGAGACTGAAACACAGAGAGACTAACAACTTGTCCAGGTTAGACAGCTAGTAAATGACAAAGCTAAAATTTGAACCCAGGTAATCTGGGTTCATTTTACAGATTACGAAATGGAGACTCACGGTAGTTCAAGTAATTTGCCCCAACCGATCAAGCACCTAATTAGAGGTGGAGGGAGGATTTGGACAAAGGCCTGGTGAACAACAAGCTCCTGCTGTTAACCCCTATAATAAGTGCAATTCTAGAAACCCACGCATGCGTGATGGTGGCACAGGGAGAAGCAGCAAAGCACAAATGGGGAAGGTGGGGAGCATCAGAGCTTTCGCCAAGGAGGACGTGCCTTTCTCAGCTCTGGAACAAACAGCAGGGATTCCCGAGATGGGTAAAAATATCTGGAGCACACATGGAAGGACGATCTCTAAACAAGAGAAAAGGCTCTTCTTCCCAACACAGGACTGGAAAGAGTAAGGATAGGTACAAATGTAGACAGATTTGTAGGTATTCGTATTCAAATCTCGTAGCTTCAATTTTCTCCTTGAAGTAGGAGGCAAGGTCATATGCTGAGAAGGACTGGGATGAGGCATCTTGAAGACAGTGAAGATGTGGATGATTATTGGGTAGAACAGGAGACAGAGCTGCCCAGGGATGTAGAAAAGGATCCAAGACAACTGGCCACTCACAACTGTCATGTTCATTTTAGACTTCAAAGATTACAGGTAGGTGACAGCTACAGGTTCCTTCCCTGCCTATCTTGCTCCCGAGTGACTTACAGTTACAATGAAAGGAAGTCTAAGACATCTATCAGCAAGGAGGTATAAAAACCATCATACAGCCTGTTTTTGTACGAAGCACCTTGCATGGAAGGTTCGTTCAAGGCAGATGTGATGATATTCTGGCAGAAGGATCAGGAAAGCTTCTAGTCCGATCAGATTAACAGAATTCTCTATTGGGTGGCAGGACCCAGGACCAGAAAAAAATCCTAAGCCTAGAGTACAACTCCAGTGGGGGTTAGATTCTTCGACTTGCCAAACTCGATTACCTCGTTTATGCAAGGGTGGAAATGCTGTGCAATGGAGCTAACTGGTTCACGTGTCCTGAGGAGTACTAGGTTGAAAACTACAGTTGAGATAAATGCTATCAGGCAGTTAAATCCACAGATCTCACTTTCAGTAGCAAAACCAGAGCTGGAGATAAATGTAGGAATCAACAGCATATGAGCCCTGGTAGTTAAAACCATAGAAGGGAGGGAAATAACACAATGGCTTCCCTGGTGGCGCAGTGGTTAAGAATCCTCCTGCCAATGCAGGGAACATGGGTTCAATCCCTGGTCTGGGAAGATCCCACGTGCCGCGGAGCAACTAAGCCTGTGCGCCACAACTACTGAGCCTGCGCTCTAGAGCCTGCAAGCCACAACTACTGAGCCCACATGCCACAACTACTGAAACCCGTGCACCTGTAGCCCATGCTCTGCAATAAGAGAAGCCACTGCAGTGAGAAGCCCGCGCACCTGCAATGAAGAATAGCCCCCGCTCGCCGCAACTAGAGAAAGCCACGCGCAGCAATGAAGACCCAATGCAGCCAAAAATAAATTAATTAAAAAAAAAAAAAAGAAAGTATAGAGTGGGAAAAGAGCATGAAGTTGTAGCTTTTATGAGACTACTTAATGAGGTCTGCCTCAAATTCTTATCTCATTATCTTTAGAATCCACATGACAACATGTAAATACCCAAATCGCTATTATGAAGTGAACCCAGTTTCGGTACCTACCTTATACTTTGAAGTATCCCAGTTGTGGACTATGCGGGCCGGGATGAGAAAACTGTCGTCCGCGTGGCAGCTGCTGCAGTAATACCAGCCGCTGTAATTGCACACCTTGGCTCTCCCATTGGAAAGGCCTATGGACCGCTGGCATCCTGTTCAGGGCAAAAGAAAGAGTCGGTGATGGTTGTACTTCTAACACCACAGAACGAAGTTACACAATCCTCAAGTGAAACAAAAGTCTACGATAGGAAAGAAATTGCAGAGAATATGTGTACAGACACGTCCCCTCTTTCCTAGCCTGGCAGCTCCCACCCCTTCGCCTCCTCGGGGATTGCTGACCCTGGTACTGTTTCTGGTCTCTTCTGATCCCACCTCTTCTGTGTATAGTGGCCAGAGACCAGTCTCTCTACAACCAACCCCCTTTCATCTCCTCGCTTCCTCCTCAGAAACCCTACTTCACTTGGCAGTTGGCTGGGGGCTTCTCATACAGGTTCTTACTTAACCCATGCAGCATCTCTATGAGGAAGATATTATGAGCTCTGTTTTACAGAGGAATAAACTAAGGTTTTAGTCGGGTTAAGCATTTTGTCTTGAGGTCACCCAGCCAGTAAGGGATGGCGTTTGGGTTTGGCTCTAAGCTTGTCTGATTCTAAAATGATCCTAAAACCTGATGTGTAGCCTTTCTTGGCTGACAAAAATCAATGAAAGGAATGTGTCCTTTGATTGGTCCCCATCTCTCCTTTCCAACTGCCTACTCCTACTACTCTCCAATGGGAACAGAACCTCTTTGCTGCAGTTAGAGGACTCTCCTCACTGTTCCCCAAATAAACAGTGTGCTTACTCTACCCTCCATATCTTGGCACGATTTATTTCTCCTTTCACGACGCCCTTTTCTCTGATCTCTACTTTGCCAAATCCTGCCCATCACTGATTGCCTGCAAGTGATTGCAAAGGCCCTTTTCATGTTCCAGGAAGGCCATGATTCTGTCAGTACTGTCCTGGTACTGTCAGGGGACCTGGTAATAATCATGGCCCTGCCAAAAAGAAGCCCTTATTTCCCTTTAGCTAGGAGGAACTACATTCTACTGACAACAGAAATTCTGTCATAATCAACCCAAACGACAACATTCAGAACAGATAATCAGGATTATACAAACAGCATCGTTTTTCTGACATTTCTCATCCACTGCTTTTGTTTTAGAAATCCTCCCTCATGGCCCATTTCATGGCTGGGTACCAAGACCTGTATTGATCAAAGAAATCTCACATTAAGCCCATTTCGTAATATGGGTACAAAATAGATTACTCTTAATAATCATAGTAATCATAATATAACCAGTGTGGCAGCCCACTTCCATTAGAAGGAGCTCAAACATGTTTATTTAACAAACTGCCAGCCTAAGAAGATACTTATTCCCATGAATTCATGAATGAAAGCATCATAAAATTGCTAGAGCTTTCATTTCAATCACAAATAAAATGGTATCAGTCATCCAGCAGTTTCACAGGGTACCCTCCAGAAAGAGAATTAGATCCTATTGTTTTTAGATACGAGAGGTATTGAAAGACAGACGGGGAGTAAATGTATTGGAATTACGCTTCCAGAGCTTAATACCCTTTCTTCCTAGGATAGCTATTTCTTTACTGTTGAGTAGCAACAAAACCCTAACAAGCTCCTGTTTCTCAGATTGGCTGAGGATTGAGATATGTGTGAAGGGCAAGGAAGAACCAAACCCACCTGCTGCTTCTGTGGGGCGTGGGAGGTGCTGTCACGATCTCTAGGCTATGAACACTGGAACGCCATGTGCTGCGCCCACTGACCGCGCTGCTTATGCAGCATGTAGCGCATGCACCCCCTTAAACACTGTGCTTTCTGACGTGCTTGTACAACCCTGACCACACGACAAACTGCTCAGATGTATTTTTTAAACTTAGCACTTACTGTAGCGCTTTACATATGATAGACCAGCAATAAATGTTTATGTTGAAGAGACAATAAACAATATTATCTGGCACATAAACACCCTCATGCATATAAAGAGATTTTAATTTCCCAGAGCTATTCTGGAATTGATCCTCCTAACCTGGTCACCTGTCTCTTGAAAACAGCCTACTTTGGTGAATATCCCTGTGCAAATATGTTGCCCCTTCTAAGAATTACACATTAGACACGTTCATAGATGGACTGTGAAACAGAGTTGAGTAGAACTTGACACATTTTAGACACTGCGACACTGTTTCCAAAATTCAGTGGACAGTGAAACTGACTTAACACTGAAGTGACAATGAATAGAATTCAGTCTTCCCTAATGATTCAGAAAATGAGCGTAATCTTATAGAAATTCAGGATCATCATTACAGCTGAAACTCTCACCATAAAACACTGCAAAAATAAATTTAAGTTATTTTAGTTTTTTGCTTGTTTGCATTTTGGATATAATAAACAGCAAGCATTTGCAGAATGTTTATATATGCTTTAGTAGGTCCTACTGGGTTTATTATTCTGTAACTTTTAATGACTTTATTATAATCTCCTAGATGCAGCATACATAGGCAATATTAAAATACACAAATGTGCATTTTTTTTTAACATCTTCATTGGAGTATAATCGCTTTACAATGGTGTGTTAGTTTCTGCTGTATAACAAAGTGAATCAGCTATACATATACATATATCCCTGTATCTCCTCCCTCTTGCGTCTCCCTCCCCCCCTCCCTATCCCACCCCCACAAATGTGCATTTTAAGAAAGCATATAGCCTACAAATGTGTATATCAACCGGGCACACAGGCCCAAAGCCTAACATGGTGAGGTTCAACTAAACAGGCTAAACATCCTCACTACTTTGCACAGGCCTCCAGGCTCATAAAAGAGAGAAAGGCTGAGAGAACATGGCTAGGGTTCATGCGCATTTTATTTTATTTTATTATTATTTTTTTTCACACTTAATTTTTTTTATTCTGGTGCAGAACACTATCAATGTCTAACCTTCATTCTAGAGGGTAATTCAGAGAGGGGATGTCAGGAACCAACTATTCCCAAGGCCAACCCTGTCATGCAGTAACCTTTGGGCCATACCACCCCTGGAGCTTTAAATATACCTACCAAAAGGCTTCTGTGAGTGCATTTCTCACCACCACAATCAGAAAACACTAGAGATAGCACCCCAACAAGATGACATCCATAGTTTAAAAAAAACAAAACCAAAACAAGCTCCAGAGTGAGATTACAAACCAGTCACATGAATGGTAGCCGGTTGTCAGTTGGCCGACCCCTGCTAGGTCTTAAGGGAAATCTGTCATTGGGGCCACCTCGCCCTGGCAAGATGGGGTTAGGTCCTGGAAGGGGGCCGATTGGGTCAAAATGTGGTCTGAGTGGAGGGAACTGTCTGGGTGTCTCCCCAGGCCCAGGGATGAGTGAATTCATTGGATCCCCAACATAAGGAAGGGTTAGTCTTTCATCATATTCACCACCAATAATTCCTGGAGGAAGGAGAGAACCAGGAGGAAAAGGCCTGGGGTGCAAGGGGTTGGGGTAGAATGGAATGGGGTGGGGTGACGATGGCAGGAACATCACATGCCGCCCTCTCTGAGCTTCTTTTCTTTGTTTGTGCCTCTTCTTGTACAGTTCTTTCCAATCTGTGCCTCGACCTCTGACAGTATCATCTCGAAAATCCCGCAGATATACACACCTCCACAGAAGTTGGTCATTTGAAGCAATACAGAGGTCATGACAAACTGCAGACAAAGACAGGACAGAACGAACAACCAAAAGTCAGAAGATCCGCAGTTTCAGCTCCAATGGGAGGACTACCAACCCAAATACATCTGGTAGGTTCAGTGCTTGTCGGGTAAAAGCCAGAAGAGGATACACCAGCTGGTCCTTGAAGAGGCGAGAGAGCTTCTGAAGATCTTTGTATGACTTGGCTACATTTTCCCCTGATTCCTGTTTGCAAATAAAAGATTCTGGCAGCAGCTGCAGTCTTTTCACACTTCTAATCTCATTGTTGATTTTTAGTGTAGCATTTATGACGATGAGGTTTCCCAAAGGCACACAGGTGACAGCAGCAGAGCCACCCTCGCAGAGAGGATGTGTGTACTGCAGCTTATACACGCCCCCCGACCTCCATTTCTCCAGCGTGGACACAGCTTTGGCTTCAGTCCCCTGAGGTATGTAACCCGACTCCAACATGAGAAGATGTATGGATACTATCAGGGCATCACTGGGGTTAGAACAGTCAGCTGACTGATACAGGGTCTCTAATGAATGTGGCACTTGCCCTTCCACTGATTCGCTGCAGAGCATTGGTTCTGAGGGATAGAAACCTGTGCCCTCTTCCATATCCACAACATCTGGAATTGACTCAGCTTCAAAATTTTGACTAGGCCCTGACCTACTGCCATCATTCCAGACATCAGATTGGGCTGCCTGTCTTTGGAATGAATCACGCAGTTGTTCATCCTGCATGCTGGACTGACTGGAGCTGGCGGCCAAAGAGGGTTGGTCATTATTCTGGAGCGAGGAATGCTCTGAATCTGTGGATGAAGGTAAGTTAGGTGCTGCAAAGGCATCTTCAAGAATCAAACATATCCCTTAAAAAACTAAAAATAGAATTACCATATGACCCAGCAATCCCACTACTGGGCATATACCCAGAGAAAACCGTAATTCAAAAAGACACATGCACCCGAATGTTCATTGCAGCACTATTTACAATAGCCAGGTCATGGAAGCAACCTAAATGCCCATCAACAGACGAATGGATAAAGAAGATGTGGTACATATATACAATGGAATATTACTCAGCCATAAAAAGGAACGAAATTGAGTCATTTGTTGAGACGTGGATGGATCTAGAGACTGTCATACAGAGTGAAGTAAGTCAGAAAGAGAAAAACAAATATCGTATATTAATGCATGTATGTGGAACCTAGAAAAATGGTACAGATGAGCCAGTTTGCAGGGCAGAAGTTGAGACACAGATGTAGAGAATGGACATATGGACACCAAGGGGGGAAAACTGCGGTGAGGTTGGGATGGTGGTGTGCTGAATTGGGCGATTGGGATTGACATGTATACACTGATGTGTATAAAATTGATGCCTAATAAGAACCTGCAGTATAAAAAAACAAACAAAACAACTAATACTAAACTTTCATTGGGTTATTTGTATGGAAATATATTAATATAAATGTTTCAGACATTACATGAAATTTCTAAAAATCTTATATGTTCTGGTATAATGTTATAAGTAATAATCCTAGTTATTACTTTAAAATGTATATCTCAGAAATAACTAATTTTCTTGTCAACTGCATTATTATGAACTTTCATCAAATCTTTAACCGTGGTCATTTTTAAGTCTTTTGTCATTTACAGACAGTTCTGGGTGTACTCTGATGATTTTGCAAATATGTTCCTATAAAAGGGTTTCATCTTCAAGAAATTCATGGAAAAGACTCTGACAAGTACAGGTTTCTGGTAACTGACTGTACTGCTGAACTGAATGAATAAGCATTTTCAGAACTCTAATGAAAAACTGATGAACTCATAAAAGTGCTAACAAAATATCAAGATGAAAAAAAAAATGAATTACATGGGACTGAGTGAACTGATGAGGATGAGTATAATTTTTGTGACTTTCTGTCTGAATTAAAAAAAAAAAATCCCACAAGGACTCAGAGGCAAAGAATATACAAATCAATTTTCACTGCAAAGTAAAGGAGCTGTTACAGTGGAGGATTACTGGACTGAATGTCAATATTATGACATAGTATGAGTGTGTTTCATGTTTGGTAATTGCAATCATTGTTGCTTTTGTTGTGGTCATCCATGTACAATGCTTGGTGTCAGTCTATTTATAAAAAAAAAAAAAAAGAATCAAACATATCAAGTCCCCAGAAACAATCCCATATGAAGCCAAGGTCTCTTCATCTCCAGTGAGGGCATCCTTGTTGTTCAATGTAATTGCAAACCGGGTATCAGAACCTGGAGGGGACGGGAGCCCCCGAGACGCCGGGCCATGACCTCCGGGAGCCAGGAAGCCGCAAGCTGCAGCCCCAGCGCCCACTCGCCGCCCGGCCTGCGCGTCGCAGTCCAGGAGCGCGGGCCCCGCGACACCCCGCTTGCCGCCCGGCCTCTCATGCCCATTTTAGTTGAGACAGAAGCAGCAGCACATAAACGCATACGTCTAGTCCTTGGTGTCTTTACCTTCATAACTTATTTAGGACCATGCTCTCCTACTCTTGATGCTGAAATCACCCTACGAAACTGAAAAGGAAAACCTCATTCAAAACGGTGGCAGGAAGCCCTGAAAGGGGAGGTCTCAGGCACATTCCACTTGTGGCAGCTTCCTTTACACAGCCTAGCACGAAGAAGGAAGATTTTCTCCTCGCCCAGCAACAACCCAGCCAATGAGAAGCCACCACAGCCCTGAATACTCACAGTCCTCCAATGAACTTTCCTTCAAAAGAGCTCCTTCCAACTTCCCCTTTCCTCTATAATAGAACTGCTCCTCTCCTTTGTTCTCCGGACCTGCCTGTGGTTCACAGCAGTTTGCATGTCCCGAATTGCAATTCTTCTGATATTCCCAAATAAACTTGATTTTGCTCACTAAATCTTTTTTTGTTTTAAAGCTTGATAGCTCCTAATGACCCAGAAGGTTTCAACCTATCCCCATTCTTAGGAGTGTTTTGGATACATGGTGTAGAGACAAGCACAAGCCTAGAGTCAGGAAGCTTGCTCTTTCCTAGGGAACATGGTGAGCCTGACCCATCAAACTCTCTAGGCCTGCTTTCCTCACCTCAAAATAAAGGAGTTAGCCTAAATCAGTGGTTTGCCAAATTCAGTGAGCATCAGAATTTTCTGGAGACGTTTGTGAAAAATGTAGCCCTCCCCCACCTCCCACCTGGGCCCAGAGATTTTGATTCTGTAAACCTGGGGTAGGGCCCAGGAACCTGCATTTCTACCCATCCAACCACCACCAGGTACTGTGGTGGGTAAAAGCTGGGGATTGTTCCCTGATTTCTAGGTGACTCCAAAGGTCCCTCCAAGCTCTAAAATTCTCATTCTATTTAAGTAAAGTGCAGCGGGTGGGCAGACTGCTAAGTGAAAAGTTCATAACTCGTCACACAGTTTAATTTCTAGGCTTCCAAAATCAACACTTCAAGTTCTTAGTCAATTTCCAAAAATTTACTATGTAGAAACAACAATTCATTTTACCAGCATTTTTTCCAGAGCATTCACTGTCCCCACTGAGAAGCATCTTATTTGACTTAGAAAGAATTAAAACTTTTAATCTCCAAATCCAATGTATTTGTCTTTGAAAGAACATAGGATGGTCAGGAAAGAAGATTAGAGGCCAGTCAGTGGCCTGGTGTAGATTCATTTTCTAAAAAACAACACATACCATTTATTTGAAGAAGGAGACACCCGTTCTTTCAATTAACTGCAAGATTTCTCTCTTTAATATCCTACTAGCAAATCATAGACTAAAACTGTCTGAAACAATTCCCCATAAAGATACACAACCTGGGATTTTACTTAATCACTGTGAGGTTTTCAACCAGAGGGGGAAAAGTGTGTTTTCTTAATAATGACCTTTAGAAAAACACATTTTTTGGAGGAGGCCAAAGCTGGATTCTGACAAGTGACATTATGAGGAGAAAAATAGAGCTGCAAAGCAGAGACAAAAAATAATTAATTGAAATAACTAATTAGAACTTATTTACATATTATATTTTCATGTACTTTCAAACAGACTTTTCAACAATGTTTCTAAATTAAAAGGCATTTGTAGTAGGGAACACTCCACATGTAGGATCAAAGCAAAAACATTCCTCTCTGTCTCTTTTTGAAACTTTTCAGAGAGTGTATTCAATTCATAGGAACAAAAAACTATCTCACAAGAGAACCCACTGGCCTTTTTTTTTTTTTTTTTTTATTGCTTCCCACCCCACTTCAAATCTTTAATGAACACACGCTCTGAAGAGCTTAGCTTCCCTTCTGATACACTTTGGGAAACAAATGTCACCATTTAACCAAAATCCTATTTGCTGCTTGTACAGTCCATTTCCCAAGGGGCCTTTCACTATAGACACCCAAAAGAATCTGTTGCTGGGGGTTGAAGCAGAAACGTTGGCATAATTCTCGACAAGGGTACAGTCTTTCTTCTAACGAGGGTACCTAGTTAGCTCAATTGGCTGCAATGAGATGTTACTGAAGCTGAGATCTTGAGGAGAAGCCAACCACCTCTCTCTACTTCCTGGCTCCCAACGACAGTCCTCCTCCCCACCCCCGCCAGCAGGTGGAAAATTCATGGGCACAACAGAAAAGTAACAAGAGCTGTGTCTGCGTCCAGGTGATTCTCTCTCACTAGGGAAAGAACGCACCCAATGCTTCCTAAGTGTGGCCAGCCACGCTACCCCCTCCACCTCATTTGGTAAGGGAAATCCAGGACTTTGTATTTGGAAGGAAGAAATGATCTAAGAAGAGAAAAGGGGCAAATAGAGAGAAGAGAAGGTGCCTTTCTAAAAGAGAGGAAAGAAGAGAAAGAGAGTGAGAGGACAAATTTTCATTTGCTCTGTTAAAATAGACAAAATAAAACTGGCAAGTTTCGATCCCTCTTCTACTGTGCACGCCGGGTAAGGAGCAACGGCCATGGGAGGGGAAGGGGACGGCCCTGTCCCTGCCTCCCCCCTCCCACCCAGTGTTCTGGTGGGAGACAGTGAGCTGTGGGGAGCGCTGGGCAAATGTTGACTGAAGGCCTGGAGCCTGATCATGTGCCCCGGGGATCAGATGTTCCAAGATGAAGGAAAATGGAAATGCGGATTTCAATGACTTCTTGTTTTACAAGAATTAGGGGGGAAAGTCATAAAGAACTTAGCTTTCCTAGCTTACAGTCTATAACTATTGGCTCATTAAGTAAATGTTGAATAAGTACTTTTTAAAATAAGGTGTCAGATGTTAAAAAATAAAATAAAATAAAATAAGGTGTCACATTGGGTATACAGCAGAAAATTCT
Source organism: Balaenoptera ricei (assembly GCF_028023285.1). Lineage (NCBI taxonomy): Eukaryota > Metazoa > Chordata > Mammalia > Artiodactyla > Balaenopteridae > Balaenoptera > Balaenoptera ricei. The sequence goes on from NC_082645.1 coordinate 93,420,918, forward strand.
GTTTAATGAGCCTAAGATTAGCACAAAGCTGGGCACGGTGTTTAAACAAAGGATTGTTGGACACAGGGCAGAAGCAATTTTTGCAAGGTAGCTTTGGTATCCACTAAGGGAAGTTGAAGCAAAGCAAACCTGGGCCCCAGACTTGCATCCTCCTCTATAGGAGGGGAAGGAGCTGGCACGTGAGACTGATCACACGTGTGTTCACGAGTTAACACAGGTGGAACCGAGGCTACATAATTCTACATAATTGTAACAGGAAGAGGGCAAGGGTGAGGGACACTGAGAAACACCTACTTAGAAATAAGTGATGCAAAACTTTCTCCTGTCTCAAGCATCCAAGTTACTCTACATCTTTGGGACCAGGTGGTGACCCATAACGTAGGAGACATCTACTTAGTCATAAAATCAATTAAGACATGAAGTATTTGACATTTTAATTTTTTTTTTTTTTTTTTAATTTTTTTTTTTTTTTTAAAGAAATATGTGCTGTGCTAGTCTTTTTTTTTTTTTTTTTTTTTTAAACTTTTTTGGGTTTATTTATTTATTTATGGCTGTGTTGGGTCTTCGTTTCTGTGCGAGGGCTTTCTCTAGTTGCGGCGAGCGCGGGCCACTCTTCATCGCGGTGCGCGGGCCTCTCACTGTCGCGGCCTCTCTTGTTGCGGAGCACAGGCTCCAGACGCGCAGGCTCAGTAGTTGTGGCTCACGGGCCCAGTTGCTCCGCGGCATGTGGGATCTTCCCAGACCAGGGCTCGAACCCGTGTCCCCTGCATTGGCAGGCAGATTCTCAACCACTGCGCCACCAGGGAAGCCCGACATTTTAATTTTTAAATTTTTAATTTTTTAAAAAATTATTTTTGGCTGCGTTGGGTCTTCATTGCTGTGTGCGGGCTTGCTCTAGTTGTGGTGAGCGGGGGCTACTCTTCGTTGCAGTGCTTGGGCTTCTCATTGTGGTGGCTTCTCGTTGCGGAGCATGGGCTCTAGGCATGTGGGCTTCAGTAGTTGCGGCACGCGGGCTCAGTAGTTGTGGCTAGTGGGCTCTAGAGCGCAGGCTCAGTAGTTGTGGCGCACGGGCTTAGTTGCTCTGCGGCACGTGGGATCTTCCCGGACCAGGGATGGAACCCGTGTCCCCTGCATTGGCAGGCGGACTCTTAACCACTGCGCCACCAGGGAAGTCCCAGACATTAAGTATTTGGATTGGAGAATCGGCACATGAAAACAGATGCCTCTGAGTATGCGTTTTGTCTGTTATAAGGAAAATAGTATCCACAAGCATCTCAAATGGAAATAAAGGAAGAAAACAGGAAATCAAGAAAAATCAATTGTGTTCTACCTCTAATTGCTCATGTGACTAGTATGGCACACTGCTGATGGTCTCTTTGGTATATGGTCTCAACTTTGGAGAGCAATACTTCAAAATTATTTTCTCTATAAGGTTTTAAGTCCTCTGGTAGGGAATTCTCTTCCCAGGGGGTGAAAACTTCAAGTTTGGGAGGGAATACACATACTCAAATACAATCCTAAAATGTACTGACTGGTTGCTTCCAAAGCTATACTGAAATTCATTTCTGTTCATCAGAAAAGAATTTTCTTCTGGTGGGCTTCATTTTACGTTTGTCTATAAATGACTTTCAGGGCAGTGAGAGACTGTAAAGAGAAATTGTCTCTCATTGTTGATCAAAAGTTTGACTCAAAAAGTTGGGCTACACAGTCAGATGGCTGACACGTTAAAAAGTATAAGTAACACTCGGAAGGAAACTGTTCCTACTGTGGCTGACACACATTTAGGATAATTTAACGTGGCACTTGTAGAATGGACCATAGCTGTTGCTAGGACAGCTATGTCCTTAAGAACATAAGTAAATAACTCCTCTGAAGTTATGGATGTAACTAATTAAGGAATTTTCGTTTCATTACAGCAAGATGGCAAATGTTAGGCTTGTAAAGTATGAGCACTGCTCCTGGACACAGTGATTATTCAGTGGCACATTATATCTAGAGAGACAGACAGAGGCAACTGAGACCAACAGACATCAACTGTCCAAGACAGAGGTCATCTACAAGTATAATCACGTGTTGCTTGACTATACTTGCAGGACTACGGCAACCAAAGAAAGATCTTTAAAAAAACCTAATCTGAACACTAATTGGTTTAAAATTTGAAAGTATTCTACAAGCTGTTAGTTGAGGGTTTTTTTTACCCCCCACAATGAATATTTAAATTGCTAAGTCAGTTTCGATTTGCATGTTGTATTAACAGAGCTAGAGGTGCTATGTTTAAGTAAGAAATGAAGAGAAAAATCATGTCAGGTAATCACTGCTGACTGAAAATACAGGCAGCACACTGGTGGTCTCACAGATCTGTCTCATTTTGACAATGTCTGGATGGAACAGACGCAGGGACACCCCTTCTTTCTGTCTCTGACCACTCTCCAACCTCCTTTCTAGTCGCGACCCTTGGGACCCTCGCCATCCTCTGTCTCCGGGACCGGCCAACACCGTTTTTTGTGGTTAGCTCCTTAATCCCAACCAGATTCGTCAGAATTATTCCAGCGAGGTAGAGGCCGCTGTCAACTGACTGCTCAGCCATCTGCGGGCCTCCTGCACCCACCTCTCTTTGAGCCTCTAGTTCCACTGCGACGCTGTGGCTCTGGAGGTGTAAGCCACTTCTGGGAATTGGTTCAGGAGAAGCATGAGGGCACTGAGCGTCTCTTCAAGATGCAAAATTAGTGTGGCGGCTGCACCCTCCTCCAGAACATGCAGAAGCCCTCCCAAGAGGAGTGGAGTGAAACCCTGGAGAAGACCCTGAACTAGGCCCTGTGGGATCTGCGGGCCCTGGGTTCTGCTCGCACAGACCTCCATCACTGTGACATCCGGAGAGCCACTTCCTAGATGAGGAGGTGAAACTCATCAAGGAGATGCACTGCACGTGACTAACCTCTGCAGGCGGGACTGGGTGAGCATCCCTTAGAAGGCTCACCCTCCAACAGGACTAGGAGCCTCCAGAGCCCAGTGGACTTTGAAGGACCCCTCTGCATGCCCCTGGTGTCAGAACTTCTGCCCCCTGCGGCCACTAGGCAGTTTTTTTAACCACCCTGGAGCCCTCTCCCGAGCTGTGGATCAAATGGAAACAATAAAGCTTCTGCAGCAAAAGAAAAAAAGAAAAAAAAATAGAAACTAAAGACTTTCTGCTCTTGCTAAACTCTATAATGTTTATTTGTTTTATTTCATGGTATGTTGTTATTAAGATTATAAATCGTATGAAATAAATGAATAAATACCAAGTAGACTCCAACTCAAGTTGAGAAGTGTCAAGATTTATTGGTCTTTCAGGTAAACAATGATTGAGAACCTAGAGTCAATATTTAGTCAAAATTTATCTTGAAAGGCAATAAATCTTGATTTTTGCTAAGGCAAGTAAGTAAATATGTGCACTGTTTGAGAGATTCTGACTGCTTTTCTATCTACTAAATAGCTACAGTGAGTTATAATGATCTGTGACATGGATTTCCATTTCCAAAGAAATGTTTTGAATTGTTGAATTACTTTTAATTCTTATGATAAGATGCTTCAATACCAGTATTTAGAGTAGTGTAAGATAAGTTTAATAAGAAATGTTATAAATTCCATATCTAGTATATTTAAATCAGTCTAAATTTAGTATTTTTTTCATACTTGTTTTCCTCTTAGAGTTTCTCATTAACTTCTATGCCTGTCTGTTCTTTTCCTAAGGACTTTCAAGAAAATGGTAAGAAATTTAAAATGGAAATAATACATAAATAGGCAAATGGATAAACAAATACTAACATAGTGCTTACTATATGCCAGGTTCTGTTCTAAGCACTTTACATACACACACACACACACACACACACACACACACACACTCATTTAATTCTCTTATCATTCTGTGAGGTAGGTATTATCCCCATTTTACAGATGAAGAAACTGAGACAGAGGGTGATACAGTAATTCTGTCCACGGTTGTACATCTAGTGAAAAAGGTAGGACCTAGATGAAACACCTGATATGGCACTTTATGAGGAACAACAATGAATTATATAGGTGAGTTTCCACGTAGCTATCTCCATACGGAAGATATCACATAAATTGTCTCCTTGTGGATGACAATATGACAAGCACAGAAAATATGAATCAATTATACACAAGAACACAATTTAGTTCATCGATGCATTCAGCCTTGGACCTCACAAGCATCAGCATCTCCTCTGAATATGAAGGGTGAAGGGGGGCAAGAATACAAATCTGTAAGGTGGCAAGTAGAAGACAGTAAGAGGTGAGCAAAGGAGGAAGCAGTAGCTCTAATTGTAGAGATCGAGGAAGGCTGTGTAGACACAGGGGCATTTGAGCTGGGCCTTGAAGAAAAAAAGAGATTTTGGAAAAGGAAGGCTCAAGTCAGAAAAATGGAAGCTCATTTGGAAAACATTGACTATTCTAGTTGTCTGAAGCTCACTGTAACTAGAGGGGTGTCGGGAAAAGAGCTTGGAACGGTAAACTGAACATAAGACTCCCGAATGCTCAGGGCAGAAGTCCTTATTAATCAATACGGGATGAGTATTAACGAGTAAGATACAGGAACAGCTAGAGTTGTTAGAAGCAGAACAGCAATCTGTGCTTTGGAAAGATTAATTGGCAAGAAAACACTGGGAGGGGAGAGAACCAGTTGATAAGTTACTGCCCTGGCCTGAGCTTGGGTAGGCAGTGGGCTTGGGAGCAGGTAGGGGGAAAAAGAAGGCAATACTGGGAGATAAAGTGCAAACGATTTGGTAGGCGATTCATGGGGAGAGCATGGCAAGGGGATTGTCAAAGAGGCCCATGACATTTTGAGCCTGTGACCGTTATATAAGAAATCTATCAGTCAGAAGGGGCGGGTGGTTTAAATGAGAAAATGCTGTTTGAAGCATTAAATTAAAAAAAAATAGTTCAAAAAATTTGAACTGGCAGATCAATTGACGCCTAAAACTCAGCCGGTTGAGAATAATTCCCCTTTATTGTACAAATCAATTTGAATTCAATCTTCTGTTACTTGTGACTGAAAGCATCTGATATATTTATACTGAATGTTGGTCGGTGAGAGTTCTAGTACTTTTACTTAAACCTACCCATTAAGAGGCTGAGGTCTCATTACAAACTATTAGGTGGTACGAAATAATCAACATGCATTTCAGTAGAAGACACTTACTACTTTATAAAGAAGTGAGGAAGAGGAGACATAGTTGGTTGCCCTTGTTTCTTGGTAGCACAGTGGTTCTCAACCAGGGGAGATGTTTGTCCCAACAGGGGACATTTGTAATTTGGGACATGTTTGGTTGCCACAAAAGGGTGAGTGGGGGTAGCTACTGGCACCTAATGGATGGAGGCCAGGGATGTTGCTAAACATCCCTCAATGCACAGGACAGCCTCCCACAACAAAGGATTATCTGGCCCCAAATGTCAATAGTGCCACTGTTGAGAAACCCTGCAACAGCACAAAGACAAGAGGGCAAGATAAAAGGTCCGTGTACTGACCCTACTTAGTCACTTTTCTCTGCAAGCGATGGATATACCATCTATTATGAGGAGGAAAAGCCCTTTCACCAGCTCTGCTTTCTTATCTAAAGAAAATGATTCATGCTGCTAGGTTAGTTTAGACAAAAGAGGTGCCTCCAAAGAGAGGCCTTGTCCACACTGCACCATCATCTACTAGACTACCTGCGAGTAACATCTGCTCCAAGCCTGGGGCTCTTCTCTTCATAAATTAATCCTTCTGGTGAAACACTTGCTACCAATAACCCTTACTTGAAAAACAATGGCAGAAACAGAAGGGGCCAAACTAAGCTGATTATTTTAGACATGCAGGCTGCCGGTGGTGGAATAATGCTCCTGTGTCACAGCTTACACACCCTCCCCTTCAGTTCTATCTTAAACATGGAAGTACCAGGATTCCATCTGGCACCCCTGCAACCCTAGACAGAAAAGGGAGGTCAACCTCACCACCCTCAACATTAACAAAGCGAATGTTGGGCTGAGCAACTTGGAACTTACATGTTGAAAGCTTTGGAGGAAGACATCTTAAGTAAACTGTCTTACTGGAATGTTCCTCTGAACCATATTAGAGCCTGAGGCAAAAGGAAAAATCCATCATACTGATCCTATCTCTATTAAAGATTTTTTACTTGTTCATCATGGATTTTTTGGGGATTAATTTTGATTTTTAAATAATATTACATTAAAATAATATTTATCTTGGTTACTGAGGGTTTAGTTTTGTTTCTGGTTTTTTTTTTTTTGGCATTCCCTTAAATTCTGTGCCCCAAACGAGCGCCTCACTCCCCTCACCCTAATCTCAGCCCTGCTCTGAACCCTTTTTCCTCACATAGGATCCATCGTGTTTCCCAATTATGTTCTTTCTACAGTGATTTCCCTTGGTATTTAACATTATATTAAACCACCACTAACTCTTTTCGTGATTCCCCAGTTGCACCTCTATTATGATTGCTTTGAAAGGTCAATAACCTCTTATTGGCTTGGAAGTTCAGATTATCTTTTTGATTTACTTGAAAAGCACCTGCCTTTCCTTTCTGTTCTGGACCTTATGTTTCCTTCCAGTGTGTATACAGACAGCTCCACGTACATCAGCCTCGTCTGGCCTGTAGCTTCTGTCACACACACTGTCTCACCAGGGTCCCCTCTGACTTCTCTTCCACGTTACTCTCCATTCTCAATGCTTGTTTGTCTCTCCTTATTTTGTGAGAGTCTCATCTCTTTGAACTTTACAGTATCTTTAAAACACAACCTTTCCTCTTCTTTGCTGAAACCTCCGAAGAAACCCTGACAGCATCTCTTAGAGTAATTTCTACTTGAGCTATTTTAGTAATGACAACAATTTGATAAAATTAAAGTCAGGAGAGTGGATCCGAATAGTACTAGGAACGGCCTCAAAGTAAAAAAAAAAAATCACTTTCATCAGCTTCCTTTAAGTCCGCGCTGAATTCCGGCATTTTCACCCCACAACAAATCCTTTATGTTCTAGAAGATTTAGGCACTGCCTTGGTCTACTTTCTTTACCTACTCTTCCCCTTATGCCTTCTTTGGCCTGCTTTCCAACTTTTCCTGTCTCTCTAAAAACACAGGTTTGCAACCGCCACCAAGGCTGATCTTTTAACCATATGTTTCATACTTGAAGAAGACAGGTTGCTTGTGTCAGGATATTTAGAGCTGGTAGGCAAGACACAAAGAAACACCTACAACTCAGAAGCAACCACAGACAGTACATAAATGAATGAGTGCGGCTGTGTGCCAATAAAACTTTTATTTATGGACACTGGAAAAAAAAAAAAAAAGCACACAACACCTTCAAGTAGGAAACGTCTGTTCCCTGGTCTTCATGTGCCATTTGAGCGGAACTTCCTAGAGTAATATTCCCAGCTTCTTTCCCCATTGCTTATCCAGCGCTCCTCACAGATAAAAAAATGAGGTATCTGACCAGGGAGTTTAGAAGAAGGACCTTGGCACGTCAGCTGGCCTGCAGGGAGCAGTTTTTCTGTCTGCTATGGCAAGAGGACATGGCCTTAGGGACTCCAGTTGTGACCACATGAATAAGTCTATCTAATTTAAGGGTCCATTATATAATATTACATGTGATCTATGAGCGATGCATGCGATATCTTGATCCCCATCCTCCTGACCCCTAGAAGCAGAATGAAGAAGCATGATTTATTAACCCTGTAAAGCCTCTATACGGATGACGGCTCAGACAGGCAGGATCCAATGATGGGAGTGGGCAGGAAAGAGGGAGGTAATCAGGAAACCAGAGCATGCCTGTTGGTGGGTGAAGATCATTAAGAAGAGGGTCATACAGGACAGCTGGGCTCAAGGGGTAGCCAGGAAATCCCCCACATTATTGGACACCTTTTACTCAGTTAAAATTCTTCATCCTAACAGGAGATGAGAAATATCATTTTCCTAAAGGTTTCCCATCCATTTTTAGGTCACAACAAGACCTCTCTTCATCCAAGAGAGAACCTCCCCCCCCCCCACATGTTTTCTGGGGGGTAAAATGCAGTGATATATAATATTTGGCACTTTGGGTGCAACTGACATTTTGTAACATTTGAATTGTACATAGTCAAGACAGTTTCATCGTCCCTCAAGTTGTAGTGTCAAAGATGCTGACCTGCAAGGCTGTGAAAAGGCTAGCTTGAGGCTGTAAAATAAATCAGTAGCAGGGCTGTAAACAGAAGACCAGGCTCTTGTGCTCCTAATTTATTACTTATCCTACTGAGTCTGGATGCTTCCCAGCCACCAAATCATGTGTCTATTATTTTGTCTGGTCTCTAAAACTCTGGGGGTTGAGAAGAACATCTTTATTGGTAAAGGAAGAAAGAGACCAAGGCTTTCAAACTAAGTCTATCCTCTGTGTCAGAGGTATGGGCCTGGTGATTTAAGGGGGAAAGTGACTTTTAGCAAAGCTTTTGGTTCAGCCCCACATGATTTATTTACATTACTGAAAAAAATATGGACAAGACACAACCTTTGGTATACCAGGACAGACCTGGTTAGAATGATGATGACTATAGTTGATAATACTGTACTGTATACTTGAAAGTTGCTAAAAGAGTAGATGTTAAAAGTTCTCACTACACTACCAAAAAAAAAAAAAAGAAAGAAAAAAGTAACTGTGAGGTGATGGATAGGTTAACTAACCTTTTTGTGGCAATCATTTCACAATATACACATATATCAGATCATCACATTGTACACCTTAACATTACACAATGTTACCTGTGAATTATATCTCAATAAAGCTGGATTTAAAAAAGAATGTGATTTTTTACTCTTTGGAAACTGATACAAGCCTACATGTCTTTGGTTTTGGAACCCTAGCTCCCATGTCTAGAAGTTGTGTATAGCATAAACTAGATTATTTTCAGTTAAAGGTAATACATAAAATTAATTTTGTTGATCATTTTTATTTATAGCCATTTAAAAAGGAAACACTCTACTTTAAACCAAGATATGAGAGTGGTACCTGGGTGAGAGAGCAGGAATCACAAAGTCACTGGACATGTCCATCACCCCACCACCCTGAGCTGGGGCTCTGGGAGGGCTGTAGCCAGGCTGGGCAGCCCAAGGCCAGCCAGTTTCTTATCTGCTTCTGAAGCTGATCAGTTCCAGAGAGATCCAGGAAGATACCACCAGAAATCTCCCCTCCCCTGGCAGATGCAGTCAGTGCTGGAAGGCACCCACTAGTAGCTCACCAGAAATGAGGGAACAGGGTCAGTAGGCCATACCTTCCTCACTCTCTGAGGGGCAACCACAATGTCACATCCTCTTTTCATCCAAGTTCTATTTTTGCTGTGGAAATGGCCCACTCAATATCCTGAGCTGTTGTATCATAAAAAATTATCTGGTCTTTCTTCCTAGTTCCTGGCAGGGAGCTTCTAAAACCCTTGGAATTTCCTCAGTGACACAGGTATCTTTATTATTCACGAGACCCTTGGATCACAGTTGAGTTAATGCTAATGAAGTAAGTCCTGGTGGACCATGAAATAGCTTCAGGATGGGGGGTGGTCACCAGAATGATCAACCACAGGATTAGAGACTTGGGACTATGAGCCTGCCTGACCTCTGGGGGAGGGAATGGGAGCTGGAGATTGAGTTCAATTCCAAAGTCAATGATTCAATCAATCGTGCCTATATAATGAAACCCCAATAAAAACTCTGGACACTGAAGCTCTGTGGAACATCCTGGTTGATGAACACATTGGTGTGCTGAGGGGTAGATGAACCCTGATTCCACGGGGAGAGGGCACGGAAGTTCTGTGTTTGGAGCCCTCCCAGACCTTGCCCTCCGAGTCTCTTCATTTGGCTGTTCCTTATTTGTATCCTTTCTAACAAAGCTGTAATAATACAGTCATTCCTTAGTATCCATGAGGTGTTGCTTCCAGGATCCCCCTGTGGATAACAAAATCCACAAATGTTCAAGTCCCTTATATAAAAGGGTGTAGTATTTGCATATAACCTACACGCTGCCTCCCATATACTTTAAATCATCTCTAGATTACTTACAATCTCTAATAGAATGTAAATGCTATGCAAATAGTTGCTGATGCCCAGAAAATTCAAGTTTTGCTTTCTGAAACTCTTCTGGAGGTATTAGATCAGCATGATAGCAGAGGGAACTAAAAAGGTCCTAAGTTAGTCTGAAGGGTTGGTTGGAGAGGGTGTTCTTGAGAAAGGAATATTTAAGTAGTGACCTGAAGAATGCATTGGGGGTAGTGGTGAGGGTGGCAAGATTCCAGGGAGAGGCAACTGCACATGGAGAGGCTCTGAGGCAAGTGGGAAGGAAGTGGTACATTTGAGGAACAGAGTGAAGTCAGTGTGGCTGGAACTCAGTGTGGGAGAGAGTGATAAGAGGGCAAGAGTTGAAGGTTAGGAGGTGGGCAGAGGCCAAATCATGGGGGGTGGGGGGTTCATTGTAAAAATGCTGGTCTTCATGTCAAAAGAAGCGGGAAGCCACTGAAAAATGGTAAAGAAAGGTCTACCAGGGTCAATCTGAATTTTAATAAGGTCATACTCACTGTAGTTAAGACAAAATTTAGAAAAGGTTAGAATGGAAGCAGGAAGCCTGGTTAGGAGGCCACTGTAGTCATCTATGTGAATGATGACCAGGCTGGGAGCAAAGAAGGTGAGGGAGGTAAAAGCTATTTTCAAAATTCAAATACTAAATATGCTTATCAAGTATAAAATAAAAACATATCATTAGGATGTCTTAAAAAAAGAAGCCAAAATGTGGGTCAAGGACTTGAGCTAATCACTTCCTTCATTTGTATTCACCACTGGGTAGAACCCTAAGAGAACATCATTGTAGTTTCCAGAATATAATGAGGCTATGGAACCCTAGGGCTTATCAGCAGGTTGATACTAAATGGTTAAAATGTTCAATATATGTAGAAGAAACAGTTAAAGGAAATGAGTTTATATAACCTAGAGAAAACTGAAATATGACTTGATCCATTCACTAAGAACATTCTATGGGCTAGGCTGGTGGTTTCTCAAACTGTGTATGTGTGCAAATCAACTGGAAAGTTTGTGAAATCTCTAGGCCTGATCCTAGAGATCCTGACTTCAACAGGTCTAGGAAAGGGTCCAACCAAGGCTCCCCACATCAAGCTCATGATTCACGATGCACATGGTGCTCCAACCACAGTCTGAGAGGTGCTGGGGTCCTGCCCTCAAAAAAGTGAGACACAAGTCATAGGCCCATGGGTCCAAGACAGTGGAGGTGGGTGTAGTCAAGCAGGAGGAATGCTCAATTTTACCTGGGGAATTAGAGTGGGGTTTGGGAAGAGTGGTCAAGGAAGGCTTGGAAATAAGTCTTTAAGGGTATAAAGGATTTTTCACACCTACAAGTCTTCAACAAAGCACAGTACAAAAGTGTACCCAAACACTGGCTGTCACCCCTGATCTCAGGGCACAATGCTTTGCAGGCCTGCTCCACTTTTCATCTGAAACATGTAAAGGAGTTTCATGTTGTTTTTTATTAATATAATTTAATTAAAACATTTTCTATATTAGCGTATTTCAAGGTATAAAATCTTGTCTACAGTCATATTTTCTTCTGCTAAAATGAACTTTAGTTTATCTCCATGCCTCAATTTCTGGGACTGTATGTGGTCCATGTCTGTTGAATGAATGAATGAATGACTAGATGAAAATATTAACGCAAGAAATAAGTTGGTATTAGGATATTACCAGATTTCCTTATCTAGGGATGTATTTTTAAAATGGCAAGTTTTTCACTTAAGTATGTTTCTACTTTTAGGCAGTATAATGGATTTTAGAAAACCTCTCCAGTAGTTCTTACTCTTAGGACTTCATGAAAAGCTTAGTTTTTCAAGGAACTTAGCTAGAAATTAAGAGAACCTACCCCAGTCTGTCCTAAAACCACACCAAGACCAATTTCCCTCCTAATGAAAGGTCAGTAAATAGAAACTTTTAACTCAACATAGAGTCCAATAGTATATTAACACTTACTTTAGAAGTTTAGCCGGAAATGAACACATGATGAGAACAATGTTAACCATAAAGGAAGCTACAAAAAGGGACAAGAACTTTCCAGACCAAAGTATAGCAACAAAGACTAGGAGAAATGAACAGCTTTAAAAAAAAAAAAAAAAAAAAAAAAAGATAGCACAGCTATGGCCTATGAAGTTCAGGAAGGTCTATCAAAAGATCCCTATCTTCTGAAATTCAAAATGATTTTATTCTTCTGAAACATATCAAAGACCAACATGTGACTTCTATGATGAGAATACCAGGAATAAATCAAAAAAGCAAATTTATATCCTATAAAATCAAACGGCCTACTTATATAAAGTGATCAAATCTCTCTGAATTTTAGGATGTGAAATAGTTCAAAACCCAAATTATATAACATTTTTCTTCTTCCGTAGTCATGGTACTATTTCAGTGTGTATTCACATTCTTCATATACATTTATTTTTATTTAAAATGAATTTCCTGGACCTAGAAACTTAGACTGCAAAAAAGTAATTTATCCAATGCCAAACATCAGAGTCAATAAAAAAAAAAATTCTCATCTCCTGTCCTCTTAGTCAAGTGATATTTCTAATGTTTTAAATTGTCTTACCCACAGGAAAAAGGTATTACTTATTAAATGAGATTTAAATGGAGGACCACATTAATCTAATTTCCCCTAATCTTCTATAGACATTCAAAGAATCACAGAATGAGAAATAAAAAAGGGACCATACAGAGCAAAACCATCCCCTCTAAAATATCCCAGACAGATGGAAGTGTTGGAAGGAAACTCAAAGACCTTCATGTGCTATAGTTACTTATTTAATTGGCTTCCAATTTTCAAGTTCTGTGAGGACACATAGTGAGATTATCTTGTTCACTAAACATCAAGCATAGTGCTTAGAACATAGTAGAACTTCAATAAATATTTGCAGAAGGGCGGAATTAATAAATTTCTTCATCCTGCAGAGGAGAACACGTAGCTCAGACAAGTTAGGTGACTGGCCTTGAGGTTCTTCTGGTCTCATTGGCCAGGGCTCTTGTCACTCTACTCATTTTCACCCATGGCTATCAAACCCTCTTCAATAAGGGAAAATCCATTCTACTCTGGGCATTTCTGTTACTTTGATCCAGTGGAATTACCCAAAGTAAGCCTATTTTCTCTTCTAAATGGCAGCCTTCAAATAATGTGGAGATGACTTGTGTCCTCCCTATTCCAGGTGACATTTGTGTGGCATGGTTTTTAGTCCTGTCACTATCCTCTCAGGTGTCAATAGATGTGGTTGTTCGTTCTTCCAGAGCAGCATCCATAACTGAAATCTCCAGGTGTGGTCTGGCCACAGTGAGGACGTGTTCTCTTCTTTCTGGACCTGCTTTGTGAACGCATTTGGTGTAGCCACAACAGCACAAATGCTGGCTTCCCCACGGCTTCATCTGCATGCCCACATGAGCATGAGACCAGGAGAACCTACCTTCTATATTTGCCTTTAACTTTCTGAATATAAGTATAGTCCTATCTATTAATCCCTACTAAATTTCACCTTGTTTGGTCCATTCCTCTAGCTTGTTTCAGAATCTCGATTCTCTCATTCAACATACTAGCTGTCCAACCTAGTTTTGAGATAGCTGCAAATTTGTTAAGTATGCCTATGATATCTTTATCCAGGTAATTATTATCTTATGTGGGCAAATAATAAAAATAGCTAATCCTTATATAGCACTTACCATGTGCCAGGCCCTGTTCCAAGCCCTTTTAACCCATTTCATTCTTACTACAAACTTCTGGGGTAGATGTGATTATTTTCTCACATCTGAGATTTTTAAATGGAGGTACAGAGAGGTTAAGTAACTTACCCAGAGTCACAGAGTTAGTGAGTAGCAGATCTAGAAACTTAGCCAGTCTGATTCCAGAGTCCTCGCTCTAATTACTAAAGTACGCTGCTTCTCATTGTTATCATGACCTTTACTGACAACATTCTAGGCTGAAAGGAATCCATTAGTCAATAATCCTTGGGTAAAGCTGCCAATCATTCACCATTCACAAAATGACGTAACTAAAATCTCTGATAACCCAAGTTTCTCTGTCTTGAGGGTTTTGCCAAATGCTTTTCTGAACACTAAGCATGGATCTGACTTAACTGCCTAGTAATCCCTCATTTTTCCTTTGTGCATTTTCAACCAGACTATAAAGTCCTGGGGGTCCAGGCCACACCTATGCTTGTCTTATATCTCCCATCGCACCTACTACCTAATGAGCACATAACAGAAATTCAAGTTTTATCTTTGACAGATGGTATTAAAAGCTGAGGCGATGTTCCCCTGAGATTAATTCTGCAGGAAGTAGGAGGATTAAGTTTAAAATGCGGAAGTGAGGAGAGACACCCTCAAAGCACTTGAGCTTTCAAGTTCTCTACAACAGGGATTCTCTGACATGAACTCAGACATGGATGTATGGGTCTCCAAACCAGTGGCCATGATGCTTGACCCCTTTGTCTCTCAGTACCCCCCATACCCTTTTTTGGGGGTAGTTATTCTAGATGTCTTTGACGAGCACAGCCTGCACCTCACTCCCACTTAGATATCCTGAGGTGCCTGGTAGACCATGTGTGTGGTGTACATGAAGGGTTTAATAAATGCTTGTTGAAATAAACCCTCCACTAAAACTCCACTTAAGGATTTTACTGTCAGCAACCCCTCCATGGTCATATTCAAGGTTGGGGAAATAAAACTTAGCCCTCCAGCATGCACAAAAAACTAACTAACTAGAGATTACTTCTCTGCGAGATAACAATCAAATACACTCAAAAACAAAATAACTTAGACAATACAAAGTGAGAAGGCAACAATGGACTAAACAATTCGCATTTATCCAAGCTATTTATATGTTTTGAGGGGCATAGCTGAGTCTTCCTTAATTGTTTTTTTCTCCTCCAATTGGCTACCTGCCTATTCCTTAAGTCAAATAAATCTTCACTGTATTACTGTCCCTAATAAGTGGGAGGCAAATTTGAAAATAGTCGTAAAGATAGGAATTGAAGATATCATGGAAAGTCAATGTCTTTTTATTTCTGTCTCTCATTTCCTTAGGAGATCTAAGGAAATCTACTAGAGGATACCCTAATTTTTCACACGGGAATCAAAACAGATTTTTGGCTATGCTAGAATTTGCTTTTTCAGGAGCATGAGTTATAAGTTGTATAACTTTCCTTCTTGGCACTTGAAAACCTACAGACCTTTCTTTACCTAGCTAGACTCACATGCATAATTAGTTCCCAAATTCAATTTCTCTTTTTCTTAAGAATTGCCATTCTGCATGGTTTACTCTGAGGCCAATAAGTAACTAACTATGCCCAACTCAGAAATATTGCTTACTTCCAGACTGGCAGCTATTTAATGAATAATTAACCACTCCATACTTTCTATCAGGGATGCTTATATTACCAGGGTAAAGGTATCCTTTATGTCTAAACGATGTCATAAAACAGGCCTTTGCCAGAAAGACGCCCTCATTTATCACATGAAATGCCATGTGGTATTAACAAGGTCGATACTGTTTGTTTAATATATTTTGCTTTCATAGGGGCTTGAAATGATTTGTTTTTGCAGCTGTAACAGAGTTAAATTAGGGATTTAGCTTCAGCTTAGCTAGTTGGGCATATATAACCAGGGGCTATTAATTATCTGCCTAGAGGCCTTTGGTCATCTTCCCACAATTTACAGCAATCTTGGGGTGCTGAGTTACACCACAAGCAGCCAGGTTCTATCTTAAAATAATCCATCTTGGCTTCTCAGGAACTGAGGGGAGATTAGATAATTCAAATTTTTATTTCTTATTCCACAACACCTCCAAAACACACACACATGTAAATGTTATTAGTGCACAGCTTCTTAGTTGAAAGACTAGCTTCAGACATCCGTTCCCACAAATGAGAAACTAAAAAAACAAAAACAAGAACACTTTTCTGACCTTAAAGCACCAATAATCAGCCCCCTTCCCCTCTTCTCTCTTCTCACACTGCTGTTCTGCCTTCAATGGACCAGGGAGAGAGGAGGAAATTTGCTCCAAAGATAAATTTGTCAAAAGCCTGCACTACGATCCTCATTCCTCACTACCTGCTTGTGAATGTCGGCTGGGAGCAACTGCTGAGAAGCTTGGGGTGCAGGGGTGGCGGGAAGCAAGGGGAGAGAAGAAGGGGAGAGAAGGGGCGGGGCAAAGAAAAACTGGAGTGCAATGCAAGCAAAAAGGAAATCTCACACACACTCACACTCAGACACACACACACACTCACACTCAGACACACACACACACTCACACTCACTCACTCAGACACACAAAGAGGGGGAAAAAAGGCTCCCCCCACCTCAGGTCCTAACAACATACTTCTTTATCAGAGGTTCATTGTCAATCAATTAGCCGAGGCAGCAGGGGTCTGTGAGGTGGGGGGCACCCGTGGAAACAATGGGCAGTCCTGTTGTATTACTATTTAATCACTTTTGCTAAATAAATAGAGCAGCCCCAAGGTGCTGTCATGTCAAGGGAATTTATAACAAAAAAAACTTCATTTTTCATTGGTCATTCCTTTTCTCCCTTCAGGACAAGAGAGGGTTATTACTGTAGCCTTAAGTTCCATCTTTGTGTTTCTTGCCTTTGATTCCCACTCGGACCCTGCCACTTTCTGGCACTAATTTGTCAGGCTGAACAAAGAGAGGATTTGTACCTCCTGTAAGGTCTCAATTAGGAATGGCTTCTGCTGTATTATGTGCCATTCAAAGAGGACACAATGCCGGTAATTACAGGAATTTGCACTAAATGGCTGAAGAATTCACAGCAAAACTCCCCCCCCCCCCACCTCGGGCTTACCCCTCCCAAGGGCTGGGGGTAAAAAAAGGAAAGCAAAATGCTCTGAATGCCAGAGAGATGTAATTACCAACAGCAGTCCCAAGAGGTTAAACAGCAGCCAAAGGAGTAAAACCATAAAAACTGACAGTGTGAAATGGTGGAGGGGATCCCCTCAGCTCACTGTTTTCTTGCTGTCTCTTCCGTTAACATTTCAATTTCAGTTCAGAATCAGGAACACTGCCCCACAGTGGGCTGTCCGATTTCACCTTCAGATTACAAAGCAGTAAGACACTTCAAGACCGGAGCTTTGCATGTCTTGCAGCATCTATAAAAAAGGTCCTGGGCCCTTTTATCATAATACTCAATTGCTAGGTTTCCTTTTGTTGGGAAATTAGAGGAAAAAATCTGTATGTATTAGTGCCAAGAAAACCATGCATCTATTGAGGGGAAATAGATATGTACACATGTCTAATTCCAGAAGAAAACCGGGCTACTGCCTTATAATTGAATTTATACAGCATTCTGTGAACAACCTCATTTAGAACCACTTACAAGTACATACCCCATAAATATTTTAATAAGCTGCACAGTCATTTGTTTTAGCATTAATATTTTAACGCTACAGATGCCCCATTGCTAAACATAATTTTGAATCCCAACCAGTGACTTCATTAAAGAAGCATTCCTCATTTTCTGCTACCGATGTGTTTCTGTAAAGCTGTACTAAAGCACCAGCAAATTAATTGTTCTTAAACACCACTTTCCTCACATGCTCCTCTGCTCAGGAACGTTCTGGGACTTCAGGGTCAAACATGAAGTTCAACCTTATCAAACTGCCCTTTTTTTTGTAGGTCAAAAATGACTGTCTGCAATTTCACAGAGTTCCACATGGCACTACCTCTGACAGCTCTCTAATCTGACCTGTGGGCCTAACTTCCGCAGCCCTGCTCACAGTTGCCATTTGGCATTGGTGATGTGAGTATCTGATTAATGTCTGTTTTCCCCAGGGGACTGCAAGTTCCATGAAGGCAGGGACAGGGACCACGTTTGCTTTCTCGCAGCACTGACTCGTCCAGGTGCACCTGAGTTTGGGGCATGTGGTCAGAAACTCGGCCCACAATAAACGGTAGAATGAATGGAAGAACTTAATTTTCAAAGGCATGTTCTCAGGAATAAGGAGCAGCAAATATAAAGGCCCTGGAGGCATGAATGACCAAGGTACGTTCCATAACAGCCAGAAGACCACTGTAGCTGGGTTTCCTAATACAGGGCAGCCATGGATCTGGAGAGGAAGCCATGGAACAAACCACACATAATCAAATACAACTATAAAAAGTTCAAGCACGTGTTAAGAAATACACAGTTATGCACAAGCATGTATTTTTAAAACCGTAACCTCAGGCATTTGGGGATGGTCAGAGTCCATTTTCTCTGCAAGGGCTCTTTAAGTTTCAGAAAAGGATATAGAAAATTCTTCACCTACAGAAAGAATTTAGTGAAGTGAGGCCAACTGCACTATTTTGTAGATTTAAAAGCCAACATTTGTGGCTCCCCCAAATAGCAACTGAATGACATCATGATAAAGAGCTGCTCAGTGCAATCTTCCACTTTTAAAGTTTATTCATCAAAAATATTTAAAGGGGGAGGGACTAAGTGGACATAAATACTTGTAGTCTAAAGAGGCTCACTTAAACCATGAAATGCTGTGAATTAGCTTCTCCCTAAAATGATAAAGCCAAGATTCAACTAAAAACGATTTACTGGACTTTTTGACAGTTTGGGAGGTAAACATGCTATACAATCAGATTTTTCACTGAATGTGTGTTTTTATGAGGATGAAAAGTTAGGGGATACAAGTACTAAATGAATAAACAGCTGGTTTAGATTACCTGTGTTTGTGAGAAACATAAATCAATTTTTAAAGTTCCATCTGCTATAATAATCTTTGATATAATAAACAGCCTCCCAGATAATTTAGAAAACATTCAGAGGTTTGCTTACCAAGTTTTGATATTTTTCTTTTGAGACTCTGCCCCCTACAGGAGATGAAGTATTCCTACCTGAGGTAGGAAACCGGTATTCCTGGCGCGCTTACCCATAACCCACGTGTACCATAAAGCAACGGAGCGTAGCAGTTTCTGATGGAAGAGGGGGCACTGAAGTGAAATTAAAAGTTTCTACTTGAGAATCAGCCACACTGTACAAATTAGGACTGACTTCTCCCCATGCCGAACGAGAAACCTACCTGTGCCCCATTAGAACTCCAAACCAAAGCATGAAGGTAAAAGCCGCGCAGCAAAGGAGTTTTAGGCTACATTACCCCTGTCTCCTGGGTTCCCCATTACCACCCATCCCCAACCTCTTCTCCAGCCAGCTATTCAGTGAGCACCTGATTCACACAGCAAAGGGCAGCATTCTAAAACATGGACCCTAAAGCAGCTGCCCCAAGTTCTATCCCAGCCCATTATGTGATCCTTTTCCTACTCTTTTCCACTTAGCTTCCTTCTCCCTGTCTCTCCTACTCATCTTCCTATGCCTTTTTCCTGTTTTCATTTCTACTGCTAGATGTGGTGGACCTGTTGAATGGTACCCTCTACCTGCATCTCTCCTTCCTCTGAGTGTTAGAAATGCTACTCAGGTGGTACAGAATGTGGGCAGGGCACACTCCATCAGGAAGCAAACTTAGGAGAGGAAGGTGAAGTAGGAGCCCACAAAGGGACCATCTTTTCTAACACCTGAGGCTTTTCTTGCCTCTTTTACTAGGAAGTTTCCCGATTCATACTCTGGTCTCTACCTTGAAAATTAAGCTGAGCTGTTCTCCCTGATTCCAATAAGAAAGCAGATTTGTTGCCGCTCTCAGCAGTCTGAAGCCACAGGAGTGTACCATAATTCCAGCGTGTCCACAGAGTAAGCACTCATAAATGATTGTTGAATGGCTGAACTTTGAAATATAATATATGCACTAGTATAATAAGACACTGAAATGTCAATAATTTCTAAAAACTGTGCTAAAGCCAGCATCTCCTTAGTTCAAAAGCATTTTCCAAAAGTAGCTGGCTGACTTAACACAAGGTCACTCATGCCTGCACACATACGGCCCTCACTAGTACGGCTTCTTTATCGGCTCGGGGTTGCCGGTCTCTCCCATCCCACCCTGCAAGTGTCTGCTTCCCAGTTACCGAGGCCCTCCAGACAAGGCAGGGATGATTTACTTAATCTCCCCTTTGGGTAAATTATTTTTCACTAGTAAAGACGATCATCATAACTAACTTAAATTCAAAGTTTCACTGTGCCACCACTATTTGGCTTTTCAATGCAGGAACAAGCACGAAATTGAAAATTTGGTCTTGACTGGTGGCGCGTTTCCTGTTCATTTCTAAACAACATACTTAAATCTGATACACTTGAATTGAAATTTTCCAAATCAGGCTTCCAATTAAAGCTACCTTCATGGTAAATTTCTTGTGACAAACTGTGGGGTTTACTGAAATAACTTGATTTCATTTACAGGAGATATATAGACTTGGTTTAGTGCGGGTTGTCTTCTTTCTGGTTTACTGTCTGGGGGAAGGTGAGAGGAATGGTGAGTAGGGGAGAGAAGCAGTAACAGGGTTTTAAGAACTAACAGATGACTGCCTTGGCCTCCACCTTGTGTCTCACCCTCCACAGCAGTTCCAGTAGCCTCAGGCTTCCCCAGGATGAGGCACCGGCCCATCGTGACTCAGAGGTCATCTGCTGAATCATCTTAGCCCTGCTCTGAGACACCTCCAGGTTTTCTGTCAAGGCTGACTTTCTGGATTCTACCTTAACAGGGTTTGACAAGGTCATGATCAAGGACAGTTACTGACTACAGACATTTTCCTCGCCTAAGGAGTGCTAGTAGTCAGCTTTGGGCTTGAATGTCTCTTAGGAGACAATCTGTGACATCCACGTTCCCAGTGACCTTTATTTAAGAAGGCAGAGGAAATGTCATCACAGCAGACTCAGGAAGCCTAAATTCTAGCCTGGTATGCTTCAGCCAAGTCATTCTGATTCAGTGGGTAGATCAGAGCTGCTTCTACTTACTTCACCAGCATGGCATGAAGACGGACAGATGGTTTAATATAGCAAACTCCTTAAAGGAGAGATGCCTTTTAAACAAGAGGTAGCTAGCTAGGACTGGTCTCTTGTAGGGATTTTTGAAGGGAATTCCAATTGTGGGATTCAGGATTGTTCTTTAATGAGCTTTAGGCTGAAAATTTGTTTCATACCTGCACATTTGAAACTCTGAGCAGTGAGTCCTCGTTCCAAAGACAAAGTCGTCAGGATGCTGAGGAAGCTGGTGGTCACAGACTGGCGTTTGTTCTTCCTGAGTTCATGCCCACCCATCTGATCCTTGGCTTTGGTCCTCAGCGTGACCTGCAGGTTTTGTTCTGAACTCCTTGCCGCATTGGCAGCTGTTTTCAGAGCCTCCATCCACTCCTGGGCCCTCTGCCGGGTCTCAGCACGGAGGCGGAGGACATCTTGGGGGAAAATGACTTGAAAGCAAGAGTCACAGTCATCCAGGGTGTCCATCTGGACGGCCAGACACACATCCACATTGTAGCTCAGCAGGGGATCCTCGTCCAGCTTGCTGGGCTGAAAAGCCATCAGGTAGGCCCTGCTCAGGACAAACGTAAATGCCTTCCAGTTGTTTTGGATGGTCAGCCTGTACAGCGTCCCCGATTTGAGGATGTTTTGGTACTCTTTGGGGCTATCCAAGACAGGGGATGGCACGAGCAGCTCGCTGGACTTCTTCTGCAAGCAACGATTCTGTGCACAGTCGACATGATGACCGAGCCCCGGTGAGTCAGCCAGCTCCCCTGGCCGTCCCCCGTAAGCAGGCGCGGCGGCGTGCACACCTTCCCAAAGCTTCTGCCCCCAGTCCAAAGCCTCCCATGGCGACTCTGCCTTCAGCTGCAGCTGAGTGTTGTCATACAGAACAGTATCCACCAGCCTGGCCTCGAGGTTGCCCAGAACAGATATGCTCTGGAAGTGTGACAGCTGGTACGTGGCGTAGAGGTTTTGATTCCCACTGCTGTCGAGGCTGTAGAAGTATAAGCTGTAGGGGGACAGTTCTGCATAACAGCTTTGCCAGTAACTGTCATGGTCCTTCCGAATCTCCAGGTAACCCTTTTTCAGAATGTTTGGGAATGCCTGCTTGTGTTCTAGAAAGAAAGGAAAAAAAATAAAAAGAAGCAACATATTAATCCATTAATTTGAATGAACTGAATGAGATGAAAAGGTGGGTGCCAGAAACCAAACAGATCAGGGGTTGACATGCTTCTGGCTCAAGAGTAAGTACTGGGGAGGGGGGGTGTTGGGGGTTCATGGTCAACGTGACATGCAGAAGTCTGTTCGGAAAACAGAAACACCGAATGACTGGGACCATGCCATGTGGGCCCATGAAACAACTGCGCTTTGCCAGGATTTCTTGTTTTTTAGATAACGTTCTACAGAGTACCAAATACGAGAGACAGAATGTTCCTCCTGCCACCTGACCTAACTCCCTGCTAATACTCATCTTTCTTTAGGTAGGTAAAGCCAGGAAGGGCCAATGGAAAGACCAGAGCATGAAGTGCACTGCACTTCTCACAAACTCCTGTTTCTCAGATGCCCCCATCAGTCTTCAAGGCCAGGCCATGAGCCTTCTGGCTCATAACCAGTTCTCCAGCCGTGCCTCGACTACTCACTTCTTAGATCTCTGCTTGGATAGCAGTTCCTCTCACCTCTGAGCCGGCTTACGCTGTTCCCTCGGCTTGCAATGCCCCTTTCCCACCACTTCCACCAGCTGGGACACACTTACCCTTCACTCAGCCATCCTCTCTTCCAGAAAGGGAGTTTGTCCTGACTCTCCCAACCCCACTCCCTCGCCTGCACAGACACATCCCCGGGTCAGTATCAGGGATCCTTACTATATTATTCCTCTCTAATGGGCTCTCATCAGGCTGTATTATAATACAGTTTATAATTTTTAAATTATAAAAATAATTTACAATTTTTAAAGAAGTGTGTCTTCGCTACTGGTCTGTAAGCTCCACTGAGGACAGGGGCAAGGCCTGTCCTGTCATCCTTGTATCACAGCACATAGTGTAATGCCTGGTACACAGTAGGTACTTAGTAAGTACTTGTTGAATTAGAATAGAAATAAAGCTTCTACTATAATGTCCAGCATATAATAGGTATAATTCCCTTCCCTTCTCTTCCCCTGTGTTTCACAAGTTCATCTGGTCATGCCATCTTTAATCAATGATTAGCTGCAACAGATACAAATTTCATACTTTAATAAAAGGGGACTGTCACTTGGGAGATGTCCTGATACTTTCATCAGGCATGAAAATGAGGGAGCTCTCCTCCCTAGTAGAGCTTTTCATTTCTGAGATGTTTCTCAATCTTTTTGCTGACACACGTCGGAGACGGTCACAAACTAATTGAGTCACTCCCTGAAGAAGAGAAATCACATTCCCAAAGGGTATGATTTCTGATCTTGGCTGGAGAAAAAAAAAAAAAAAAGAGTAACACAGATCTAGATCTTAAAATAGCAAACCAAAAGAGAAAATGAGAGAAATGCGGCAGAGAAAAGCCAGTTTACCTGCTTTACATCTCTGCTCCTGACATTCATTAGTATTTCTGTGGTAATTCAAAAGCCATTAATTTCTTGCAACCCACACTAATCCCTTTGCAGAGAGAGATAATGGATGCCTATTCTCCGTTTTCTTTTCTGATAATGCAGTAAGAGAGGCAGTGCTGTTAGACACTGATGCCGCCTCTCCTCCTCTCATTTCCATCAGGTGCCGATGACAGTTCAACCTTTTCCATAATAAGACCCATAACCTCGCGTCCCTCCATCCCCATCCCTCCTGTGACCCAACAGCTCAGGCATGCATCCCCGAATAAAATAAAAACCATCTCTCTTGCTTTTAGCTAGGAATTTTCCTCTCCTTTTCTTTCCTCCCTGAGAGCTTTTTACAACAGCTTCCACGAATTAGAAATTCTAACTATAATTGGACCCAAGCCAGAAGCAAACCTCACTCCTTTCCGACTGTATAAGCTAGGGTGGCAGATGCCAGCTTGGGTGGACTGAATAGAAGTCTGACACGGAGTCTCAAAAGTTCCCCCACCTTCTTGCTGCAGAATAAGGTAAAGAACGCACTGTGTTTCAATATTTTCTCCCCACCTCGGCTCAGCCCTCTCTAAATAGGTATGTTAAACTGAGATAGAAAAGAGGGGTGTTAATCATAGGAAATGGCCCATCCTTATAGGCTGCAGTTTGTAGTGTAATTTCTTGAACAAGAAGAGAACAGATGTGATCAGGAAACTATTCTCAGCATGTATTCCTTTCTGGAGGGCCTGTTTATATCAAACCTTATTAATATGTTGTGTGTGAAGTATTAATTATCTGACTGTAGAGGGCTGGAGAACTACCATTTCTCTTTAATCTCTAGCTGCTACTTTCTACTGAATCTGAAGTTTATTTTGAATATTTTTGCTATTCACAAATCAGAAGTTATATACTTAAATCTAAGCTTTCATTCATTTACTATAGTTCAACTTTTGTTTCCCCGGACCATATCATTTCATCACATACATTCTTCTAAAGTGTTCCATTTCACGAATGAACAATATTATCTCTGTCTTAATTAATATCATAAATGGTTCAGGTAGAACAGCTGACAAAGATTATCGCTGTTTCCCCAGTGAAAATAGAGAAAGGTGATCAAAATGAATCACTGTGTCCGTAAATTTCACACTGAAACCATAAGAGAGTAATTCCCTTGTGAAAAAGAGCAAGCAAAAACAAAAACATAAACAAAAAGAACTTGAGAACCCTTTGCTCCCCCATTGCTTTCCACTGTGGCTAGTTACAAAGACCTGGGTCAGTTCCTCCTCAACAAAGACCCCTTTTCCCTCTCCTCCTGGTCCCACAGTACCCAGCGCAGTGGCTTAAGGACAAAAATTGCTACTGATTGAAGAGGAAGAGGGGATTTTTCCCCCTCATGAACCTGATTCATTTCTGTACTGCCAACCCACCGAAGAGTTCCTCTTTTGCCATTATTTCCTCTTTCTGTTTTCAAAAAAGTTCCCATTCTCAGGCCACCATCTTAATCAAGATCTTAAATGGGCTCCCATTTCAAGTCCTCCCCCCGCACCCCGCCATGTCACACTCAGTTACCGGGGTAACCTTTCTGGATCACTCATAACCTTTCCCATGCCCTCCTCATCAGCCCAAAGCCCTGCACAAGTTTCCTGGTGCTACACAATAAAGTCCAAACTCCTTAGACTGGCCTTAACACATTTTCTCATGGAAAATTTCAAACACAGTCAAAGGCATGGAGAAGAGTAAAATGGACACCTGTGGGCTCACCCCTTAGCTTAAAAGTCATCAGGTTTCCGCTATTCTTGTTTCCTCTCTCCCACTCCTCTCCAACTCTTGCTTTTTATTGTTTTTTGTTTGTTTGTTTGTTTGTTTTTGCTGGAATACTTGAAAGCAAACTGCAAACATTTTATCATTTCTATTGTAAATATTTCAGGCTGTATCTCTAACAGATAAGAATATATATATATACCAGTTTCACACCTAAAACATGAATAATTCCTTATCTAATACCCAGTCTGTATCTCATTTTCCCAGATTCTCTCAAAAAATTTCTTTATACAGATGGTTTGCTCGATTTAGGTCCACACCTTGATTTGGTTGGTAGGTCTTTTAAGCCTCTTTAAATCTATAACAATTCCCTCTTTCTCCTTTTTTTTTTTCATGCCATGTATTTATTGAAGAAATTCATTCCTTTGTCCTGTAGAATTTCTCACATTCTGGATTTGGCTGAGTGTATCCTCACTGTATCAGTCAAATGCTCCTGTTTCCCAGGTTTTCCATCAACTGCTATTTACTTATTTTACTATTATTTTTTTTTAATATTTATCTATTTATTTGGTTGCACCGAGTCTTAGTAGCGGCAGGCAGGCTCCTTAGTTGCAGCTCGCCAGCCCCTTAGTTGCAGCGTGCATGTGGGATCTAGTCCTCTGACCAGGGATCGAACCCGGGCCCCCTGCATTGGGAGCAGAGTCAACCACTGCGCCACCAGGGAAGTCCCTCATCTGCTATTTAGATCTCAAGATCCAGTTAGTTTTGTTGTGGTTTTTTTTTATGCAAGAATATGTTACAGGTGGTTGTCCTACTTGCAGGGATATGGAGATTGATTAGGAGGTTCAGAGGATGTTAGCCTGACCCCTCCGTGTTGAATTTCCCCAGGGACCTTTCACACTGCAGCCACTCTCTTCCACTCCCCACACTCCAGCCAGGGGACTTGCTGTGGCTTCCACTACTGGCCCCTCCCGACCTCAGGCATTTTCTCTCACTGTCCTCCCTGCCTAGATTTCCCTGCATCTCTGCTTGCCCATGTTTTCATCATACATGAGAGCTAGTATAAAATCTCACCTTTTCCTGAAGCCTTTCTTTGTCCCCTCTAGTTGAACACAACTGTCCTCTTCTGAAGCCCCATGGCTCTATGGCTACACCACCCTGATGACTCATATTTCAGATACTATTTCACACTCATCAAATATGTACTAAGTTATATAATAAAAGTATTCCCAGAAAATCAATAAGAAATGATTAAAAAAAGTTTCTGCCTCCACATCCCGGCACCCACAATCCTTCTGCCCAGACTTTAGAGCGTTTGATAGGAAGCCTTTAGACAGTATACATGTGTAATAATAATATTATAAATAATAATTAGGCATGTTCACATATATTAGCATATGTAATTAAAATGTGCTTCCATTTGGGTTACTTTATGCAATTCTGTTTTTTTAAAAACCACCATGTCCCAGATCACAATAAATGAAACATTTAGGTAAACATTTAATTTACCAAGAAAGTCTGAACTGCCTGAGTCAGCACCATGAAGGACATAAGAATAGGACTTCAAAGATCAGACAATAGTTTAAAATCAAAGATAAAGAGCAACGTTTTAACATTTTCAAAGAACTCAAAAGCCTATGTGGTGTCAGTGTTCCAAATCAAAATTATCTAGGCAAATTTAAAGGAAACATTTAAGTTCTTACAACAAGATGAATAAATGTGAAAGGAAGCCGAAGCAGAGAGTGAATGGAGTACCATGATGCTACAGAACCACATTCTGTCCTAGACAAGCCCAAAAGGACTGCCTCTCGAAGTTCAACAGATTTATTACATTTCCTTTGCCCTTCATCATCTTTCTTTTCAGTTTCTCTACAGGTTATCTAGGCTATTGTTAGCTAAAAGGATAGATGATTTTAAGATCTGAAAGCCTAGGAAACAGGACTTACAACTACCCATGGGCTCAAAACTAAGGGAGCAAAGCAATTTGACACACATTTACTGAGTACCAACTATGTGCAAAGTAGAACACTAAGCTTTGTTGGAGATCCAAAGATGACAGACATCCTCAAGGTGCTTACAATTCAGTTTTGGCAAATGACTCTAATAGGAGGCTTCCAGATCAATGATAAAGGAGGAACCATAGCGTCACTTCAGAACAAAGACAATTCTATGATTTGGCTCTTCTTCATGAATGGCCAGTGCCAATGACCTGTACTCAACTGCTACTGTCTCTTGACTTCCAGATCCCATACCCAACCTCCCAGACTACAGTGCCACTTGGTTCAACCTCACCTCACAGCTCTGACCCAGGTGCTGCCAGCACTACATGACAGCCTAGAGCATGGGAGAATGTGACTAGACTCCCTCAGATACAGACAACCTGAGAACCGTCTACTCACCGGCCAGCCCCACTTACTCCTCCAAGACTGCACGCTTCTCTGGGGTTAGTTACAACCTCTAGGCTTCAAGTCTCAGCCCTAATCCTCAACTCCAATTTCTGGGCTTCCCCTCTTACTGACTGGCCTGCTCTTAGCTCCACGCACCCTTGGAGTAACAGCCCCTTCTGGCACTGTCTGACGCAGAGACAGGAGGCAACTTTCACTGACTGCTACTGACTGCCTGGAACCCTGTACCGAGAAAGATGCTGAGGCCACATACAGACTCAGTGGGGAAAAAGCACCATGATGTCACTGAGGTGGGAAAAGATACATGTTATGTATTTGCCATCTGGTTTTAGGATCTTTATAAACATAGGTCCTTCCCCTCTTTGATTCCAGAGACCTAATTCTCTCTTCCACAACAGTAACAGCCTAGACCTCTTAGACCTCTTCATCACAAAGTACTTTCCAACTTCCAATGAGGTACTCCTTCATTTTTCTCACTCCTCCACCTCACCTACCTTCCACTTCATCCTTATAAGGACCTTTAAACATGAAGCCCTTCCACCTCACCCCTTAAAGTCTCTTCCTTGTTTCACTGGACTCCTTCCTCTAGACTCTGTAGTCAATAGTTAAAACTTGTTTGCTCAGACTTCCCAGATTTAATCACCAACTCTGGATCGTTACCATCATCTATTTAAGACCAGCATGCTCGAGGAAGACACAGAAGTATTAACACAGGTATGTTAGTTCACTTCAACTGCTATAACAAAATACCATAATCTGGGTACCTTGTAAACAACAGAAATTTATTTCTCACAGCTCTGGAGGCTGGAAGTCCAAGACCAAAGTACCAGCTTTGGTACTGGTGAGATCAAGCTTCCTGGTTGATAAAAGGTCATCTTTTTGCTATAACTTCACATGGTGGAAGGGCCTAGGGAACTCTGTAGGGTCTCTTTTATAAAAGAGACTAATCCCATTCATGAGGGCCCCACCCTCATGACCTGAGCACCCCCAAAGCCTCCACTTAATTCCATCGCTTCAGGGGTCAGAAGTTTAACATATGAATTTTGGGGGGGTACACAAATATTCAGACCAGAGCACCGGTCAAACATAGATTCATGTTGCTCAACTTCTTTTATAGCTTTAATCCTGACAATTCATTCTTTTATTCATCTCATGGATCCCAAACACAATCCCAGAACAATTTTTCCACATCTTCTTTAGTCTTTTCAAACTGCAAATTCCACCATCTCTTTGTGTACCATAGGGAGCTCCTTTACATATACTATACTTGGCTTCACTTCAACATTACACTAACCAATATTCTATACAAGTACGACAGAGCACAGTGGTTAAGACCACATGTGCTAGAGCCAACTGGTCTAAGTTTAAATCATAATTCTGACCTTACTGGCTGGGTAACCCTGGACAAATTACTCAACCCAAGTCTCAGTTTTATCATCTTTAAAATGGGCTATATTAGCACCTACCTCATTGTACTATTGTGAGGAAGAAATGACTAACTCTCAGAACGATGCCTCACACATCTTAAGTATTCAATAGATGTTTCCTATTTTAGCTTCTGGTCTCAAAAGAAGAAGCTTCTTGCCTCCTTGTTAAAGCTAACCCTTCCACCTCCACTCTGTACCTAATTCTTTCCCTCTTCTTCAGAATCTCTTCCTCTATAACATCTGAAAATTACCCCTCTATGGATCTCTTTTCCTCTTGTCTTCTAATATTCTAAGGTTTGTTGTGTCTATTCAAAATTATTCACTTGAACCTACATCTTCTATGGCTCAATCTGTCTCCTTCCTTCAGATTCCAGATTCTTCTAACGCCTCTACTTTCTGTTCCGCACAATCTGGCCTCTGATTATTGCTCTGACCTCCCCTCACATCATCTCACATTTCTTCTCTCGCTCCAGCCAAAAGCCTCTCATGGGTTTTGAACAAGCCGAGCACTTTCTGGCCTCAAGGACTCTGAAGCTGCTGTATCCTAGGTTTGGGACATCTCCCCCCAGCTCCACTGATTTATTCAACTCCCTCAGCTTTTCACCTCAAAGGTGCCATTCTCAGTGAGGCCTTCATCCCCCAGCACCTCAGTTAAAGGGCCCCCCTCAGTCCCTCTCTATCTTACAACATTGTTTTATTTCGTTCAAAGAACTGCTCCTTGAAGACAGAGACCTGAATGTCTCTCTCACTTCGTATTCCCAGTGGCTGGCTCTATAAGTATTTGTCAAATGTATGCACCAAGGACTAAGCTAGAATCGTGGAAATGCCAAGTGAATCAGACAGATCCTGTCAACAGTTTATAGCCCAGTGACAGCCCTCCTTTCTCTCTTCACAAGTCCCACTTTTCTCTTTTACCACAGTCACCCTAATTCGAGTCCTCATCACCTCACATCATGATGACTGCAGAGCCTTCTCATTTCCATCCCTTCAATTCTTTCCATCTACCAATCCACCCCATGTACTGTTAGGGCCTGAGGGGACCCAATAAATAGCCTCACTTTTTTTCACCCAAGTTCTAAACCAACTGAGATTGATAGAGGGTAGTCAGATGTATAGAAATCAAAACATGAGCCAGCTGGAGGACACAGCTTAGGTGTGTAGCACCCCAGAATTCCACAGACTCACCAGTGAGTCACCCGCAGCACTGGGTCAGCACAGGCTCCCCTCCCAGGGACTATCCATGAAAGGCTGATGGGTGGTGGAGCAGGCCTAGAGGAGCGGACCAGAATCAGTGCTTCCTGTAGCGGCTGAGTTACACATGCCTGGTTCCTCTCCTAAAGTTGCCCGTAAGTTACTCCTCCCCGGGGGTGGAGTGTGCAAAGGGAGGGAGAGAGGCCAAGAGCACCATTCTAACTGATGAATCTTTACATGGACACAAAAGCTACAGGGAAGGAGATTCCCTGCAACCCACCCCCCACTACCCTTGGCCCCTGCCGGCTTCCAGACTTTCTGTAAAATATCCTTTTAATCTTG
The DNA here is from genome assembly GCF_028023285.1 of Balaenoptera ricei. Taxonomy (NCBI): domain Eukaryota; kingdom Metazoa; phylum Chordata; class Mammalia; order Artiodactyla; family Balaenopteridae; genus Balaenoptera; species Balaenoptera ricei. The sequence goes on from NC_082645.1 coordinate 93,451,548, forward strand.
ACTCTCAAGAAATTTTCGGGCTTCCCTGGTGGCGCAGTGGTTGAGAATCTGCCTGCTAATGCAGGGGACACGGGTTCGAGCCCTGGTCTGGGAAGATCCCACATGCCACGGAGCAGCTGGGCCCGTGAGCCACAACTACTGAGCCTGCGCATCTGGAGCCTGTGCCCCGCAACGGGAGGGGCCGCGATAGTGAAAGGCCCGCGCACCGCGATGAAGAGCGGTCCCCGCACCGCGATGAAGAGTGGCCCCCACTTGCCGCAACTAGAGAAAGCCCTCGCACGAACCGAAGACCCAGCACAGCCAAAAATAAAATAAATAAATAAAAATAAAAGTAGCTATAAAATTTAAAAAAAAAAAAAAAAAAAAAAAAAAAAAAAAAAAAAAAAAAAAGAAATTTTCAAGTGCTTCTTGCCAAACATATCATGTTAATTCTCTCTGTCTGGCTTTGAAAGTCCTCCATAAGCTCAGCCCACCGCTCTCCAAAATGAAGTCCTGTTCTGGCTTAGCCTCTGACCACCCCACACAAAGCCTGTGTTCATCTCCACCTCGGCTGTGTGCTCAACCCTCAATGCTCAGCTGGAACATCCTTTCCTCAAAGAAGACTTCTCTGACATTCTAGACCACAATCAAGTCCTTTTCTTCACATTTCTGGTTAACAAAACAGTTTTCCAAGTCTATTTGTTTCATGTTATTATTCAACTGTGTTTAAGCCAGAGACTAGGGGGAAATTAACCAAATTTAGGTCTTTGTTCTCATTAGAGGCGCATAAGGGAAGTGAAATTAACAGGATGCACATCAATCATGACACTGCCACAAATGTCCATAGCAAAGAACATGAAGAGAATGATGCTACAGGAACCAAAGAGGGGCTGTGTTTTGTACATTTTCAATATGGTATATAAGCCCTCACACAGTGCTGGCCACAGTAGTGCTCACAGATATTTTTTAACTTATTCTGGTAGAAATGAACTAGGCTCAAGTGATATCTCTTCTGTGAGTTACTTTGGAGATCTTTCTTTACGGGTAAAAGAGAATATCCCATTTGTTTTCCCTTCATTAACCTAGAGGAAAAGACATATCTGTGCAGGCTCTAGAAGAAAGAGATCCATAACATATCTAGCTATGTATTAGCTAGACACACCAGCTGGGGACCTTTTCCATCTAAGTTCTTTGTGCTATGAGCAACAGTGATAGTGCATAAGTCAACACAGACCTGGTCAATTTCACTTCTCAAGTGTGAACCTGACCAGGAGATCACAGACCCAACCTCTTAAATTCAGAGGTTTTCTGCCTTCTGTGACAAGGGTAATTTCTAGTGCTTACAGAACTTTTTGACCCAGAAAACATTTCCAAACATCAACTTTCAAATGATGCTCAGTCTTGGCCATCGTGAGCTTCTCATTCTGTTTCATTAATCTATACGAATTAAGTATAAGAGAATCTCTCATACTTAGGCCACCAGATTTTAAGATAAGTGGCATTCCATTGCTATATCTTTGGGTAACACAGAATCATAGAAACTTAGAGCCAGAAGGGACTAGAAATCTCTTCAGCCCAGCCCTATCTGAAGTAGAACATGTCAGGTGCCTCCAGCCTATCAACTGTCTCCCCCTTATTTACCAACGGAACCCTAATTTTGTTCAGTTGTGGAGATGGCCTCTCCCCTGCCCCACAAAAAGAATCATGATTTGTGTAACCCAATCAGTAACCGTATTTTCCTTTGCCAGAGATTGCTTTAGGGGAAGGCATGCAACCCAGTTCTGGCTGCAGACGAGGTGCTTTTGGGGTCCTCTGGGAAGAGACCCAGAGGAAGTGCCCTGCTTTCCCTTCCTGACTTTGGCGGCCGATATATATCCTTGGGACTGCTGTAGCCATCTTGCATAAATGAGGGAGAGAAGAGACACTACCAATATACTGAGGATAGCAGAGGAAAAAGATGAAAAGTGCCTGGATCTTGATGACCCTGGGGCCACCAGAGGTAGGTGTCCTTAAGTGTTTACTGCATACAGTGTTTGATATTCACTAAGTGTCCAATAGCTGTCTGTTAGATACGTGAAAAAATAAGATGATAAATGGCCTCACTGTTTATGCCACTTTCAGCTGAGTTTCTATTACTTCCTTCTAAACGCATTCTAACTGATTTAACAGATTTGGAAAGAGGTTCCAGGAAACAAAATGTCTTGGCCAAGGTTATACCACAGAGTGTGCAAGTTGAGAGTGGAACTCCAACCTCCAGACTTTCAATCTAGATGACACTGTGCTTTATCTGTGGTGGAGGGGATGAGGCCTAAGCTTCCTCAGACTTGAGAGGCAGTATTAGAGCGTGGTTATGTGTGGCCTCCAGAATGGGCTTGGCTTGGGATCCTAGCTCCACCACATACTAGCCAGATGGCCTTGGGTGAGGTTACCTTCTCTAAGGCTTGGCTTCCTCCTTTGAAAAATCAGCAAAATATTAATCTCTTAGTCTAACATATTAAACTATTATTAATATTAAATAAGATAATGGATGAATACTTCTTAGCACAGGTCTGGGCATAAAGTTAACTCTCATTAAGTGATAGCTCTTATTGACAGTATTAATACTAATAAGCTTCATTCAACTTGACTCAAGCTTTAGGTACGGAAAAATGAAAGAGAGGCCATTTTCATTCTGGAAACAAGCAAATAAAACTGTGCTGTCCTGATTTTCCAAGCATCAATACATAGAGTTCAACCAAACACCTTGCATATGCTCATACACGATATGATAGAAAGTTGTCTACAATACAATTCATTTTATCAAAGAACTGCTAACCTAGTGTGGGAGATGAATGTACAAGCAATTACCTATAATGCGCGGCAGAATAAAATGTGCTATGGAAACATAAAATAAGAGAAAAAAAAAATTTTAATTTAAAAAAACCACAAGAAACACAGAGAACAAACCAGTGGTTATCAGAGGGGAAAGGGGTCAGAGGAGGAGCAAAATAGGTGAATTAGAAGGATTAGGAGGTACGAACTACCACGTATAAAATAAATAAGTTACAAGAATGTGATGCATGGTACAGGAGATATAGCCAATGTTTTATAATAACTTTATACAGAGCATAATCTATAAAAATAGAAAATAGGTATGTTGTGTACCTCAAGTTAATATAATATTGTAAGTTACTTATACTTCAATTTTTTTAAAAAATGGAAAAATATGGAAAGGTCTCAGGGATGATGTGGCATTTGAACTGGTCCTTGAAAGAAAATGGAGGATTTTGAAAAGTGAAGAAGACAGAGAAGGTATTGTGGGTGAAGAGACATCATGAGCAAAGTCCCAGGAGATTGAACGCACAAGGCACATTCAAAACTAGCACACAGATGGGGTGAAGAAAGGTGCAGGTGATAAGCTTGGAAAGATGGGAAAGATATCTGGATGCTTTAGAAAATTTACACTTGATTTTGTAAACAATGGGGAACCATGATTCATTTTTGAGAACAGAGTAGCACCAAAAGATCTGTGTTTTAAGGAAGTAACTCTAGCAGTTTGTGAAATTAGTAACTATAGTTCTCCTTAGCCAAGAAAGATAAAACACATTAACAGAACAACCGCAAAAAAATGCCAGACATTTCATTTTCAGAGTTCCCATATACATTTGTTAGGAATCAGGATGAGGGCTGGCAATGAGGCATGTTGGGTTTCCGAAAAATATAACCAATGGAAACTATACAACCATATAAAATCAACTTTCTGTGACCTATTTTAGCAACTTCTTTGCACTGACTAATCTTGCTGAAGGGTGAATCATAAATTCAGCAGAGCCCATGTCCTGGTGACCTCACTTGTTCTAAGCCCGTAGGAATATTCCCACCTCTACTGGCTCCAAGTCTTTTGAGAAACATCATAATTGAAAAAGCAGTCATTTTAGTATAAGTCCCAAATTTGGCTTTCTTTCTTTTTTTTTTTTTTCTCTAGTGAAAGATGGGGAAAAAGGGAATCAAAACAGAGTAACATAGAACTCCAGATAAAGAAACCATACTGCCATGGTTTTTCTAGCCCTACAGAAAAACTCTGCTTGAGACCTTCTCCTAAAGTACTCAGCACAAGAAAAACAGGCAGAGGGATGGTACCAGGTCACCAGAGAGTGAAACCGACTGAAACAAAAGCCCAGTTGACCACTACCCTTACCAAGCAGATGAAAATGTGAACACAGGGAGGGAAAAGTCAGTCAGATTCGGGCAGTCTGCTGAGTTTCAGAGCTCCATAGCTAATGCCAAGGAGTTCTTCTAAAACTTTTTTATTTGAAAAATTGCAACAGCAGTTCATCCAGAAGTGGAGTTACAAGGCACGTGGAAATCCTTCTGTGTTAACTAATTTCAACCATACCTATATTCCCATCATGACCTTCCATTACCTCTCTGACTATAGTAATTGGCTCCCACACAACCATAAGTCAAGGTCAGTTCAACGACATCCTAGAATAATCTCATTTTAGAGTTGGGAAAGATTATAGAGATAATTTAACCTGCTTCACGGGTTTACAAACCAAAGGCAGTAGACAAGTGATTTTTCCAAACCTACATGGTGAGTTAGGGGTAGAGCTACGATACAATGCTTGCAAGTCCTTGATGAGTGTTCTTTCCATATAGCCTCACCTTCCTCTACCGTGTGTATATACTTAGAGGGATGAAAGAGAGAGAGAGAGAGTGTGTGTATAACTATTTTTCATATTGATAACATATCTAGTGTCCACATGTTCTTATGGCGTTTTATGTTCTTACCTTAATATATGTTTATATTTGGATTGTAATTCTATCGTGTTAGGACCCCATCTTTTTTATCCCACAGGAAATTCCCTGCTGCCTCTGGCTGTATCATTACTTAGTGAACAAGAACAGGGTAGCAGCGGTGCAAAGGGGGAAAGGGTTAAGACAGATACTAGTCAGGAGCATGTCTGTATAGAATGAAGATTAGTGCTAGGACTAAAAAGGAGCCATTTTGGTTATGGGATCAGACTCCTCCCTCAGGGCTAGTTCCCAGTCACACCTTGCTACAGCTGCCTAGGGCATGGCAGACCCTGGGATGGCAGGAGCAAGGGAGCTGGCGCTGAGGAAGCTTTGGTCTCCACCACCTACCTGAGGTTCTCTAGAAATAGCTGCCTTTGAAATGAGGTGATGGATGTGTTATTTAATGGACGGGTACATCCTTTCATAATGTATACATATATCAAATCATCATGATGCACGTCTAAAATATCGTACAATTTTGTCAATTATACTTCAACAAAGCTGAAAAAAATAAAAAAGAACTGCTGTTGCCATCTCGCCTTAGATCTACTCCTTCCCCATCAGTTTACAACCTAACCCTTTTGTTAGGACTATTCTATCCTCAGGTAATGCAGGTAGTCTTAACTACATTGGATTCAAGCTATACTCCATCCACCTAGTAGGATCCACTGGCAGTACCCTAGCACTTAGCATAGTCTGTCTTCCTGAGGCAATGAAATCTCTAGAGTGCATTCACAGGCTTCTGAGTAAGACTGAAGAAGGAAGCCAAAGATGGGGCAAAACTCTGAAGCCTTCTTTCCGTGGTCACAAACCCAGAGGGGTCGGTTCACTTACGCTTTTCTGTATGGATAACACTCAAGAGTATGAAAGGCAAAGTTACAGTCTTCCTCTTGCAGATTCATGGGTCCCCTAAAGGACTGTGACCAGCTCTGCACTGTTCATGTGGTAAATGTGTTAAAGGCAGGAAACAATCCTTGCTTAGCTAGACTGCTTGGGTGGGTCTCAGTTTTCCTAACCAGTGATTCCCTGAGGGAGTAATTTTAGTTGATGAACGTTATCACCCAGGTCTGTTCCCTCCACACCACTTCCTACCCTTTACTCCCACAGGGACTGACTGCCAACAAGGCTTCTATAGTGGAGGGTTCTGGGGACTGAGAACGACTGGCTTCCAAAGTAGGGGTCCAGCTCCAGCTTAGTGGTTAAGAGCATGGAGTCTGAAGAAAGGGTGCCCGGGTCCAAACCGAGGACCCACTTGTTAGTAGCTGGGGGACGGGAAGCACGTTACTTAAGCTCTCAGTGTCCTCATCCTTAAAAAGGGCTCAATAAAAATACCTATATCACAGGAGTGTTATAGGAATTAAATAAGCTGCTATCTGCACAGCACTTAAAATAGTGAACTAAGTGTCTGTTGCTGTTATTGTTATTTTTTCCCTTCTCTTTCCACCTGGGCTCTCTCACTTATCCTGAGGATGAACACACCAGGTGCTCGGATGTTGGCTTTGATAGTAACAAGTAGGCTGTTAATCTCTTTGATGTGTTCTGCTCTCATATATACCAAAAACCTAGGAAAGAAGTGATCTTCAAATCCAAAGCAATAGCCTTCTGTAAAGAAACACTATCAGGGAACAGGGAAAAGTTGAGGAGGGATGCAAAAAATTACCTCACGTGACTGCCAACTTCAGAAAGACTAAAGGGCGCACCACAATTATCTCCCCAGGCTTTGTGCTCACCAAACAGCAGTCAGATTCCTCTACAAAGGGTAATCGTAACCATGCCTGTGCGACCCCAGAGTCTGAGATGGTATCTGGAGACTCCTCCAAGGCCAGGGCACCATTCTTCCAACACTAGGGGCTACTTTACAAGCCGTATCTGTTTGATTCTCTCTTATCACAAGGATAGTGCACAGCAGCCTTTGAGATGAAAGCAAATCTTCATTTCCTGCTGCTAAAGAACTTCACAGAGAGGATGTGCAAGGTATGAGATGCTAGATGATGGTGCAAGGCCCTCAGAAAAGAGGGTGGAGTTGTTCTTTTTCTAGAAGGACATAAACCAGCTAAAGAACTAATGTTCTTAATTTATCAGCTTGATTTTGATCAGAAACACATTCATCTCACGTGTAAGAAAATGTTTTCAGGATGTATGAACATTCAGAGCACTGTATTAGGTACTGAGGATAATGCAATGCATAAGAAACAATCCCTTCCTCAGTGACCATAAACTCTGGTGTAGAAGACAGTAAACAGTTGATGACAAATCAGTATGAGAGAGGGCATGGATGGTTTACTTCCCATTAACAAACCAGTTAACAGCTATGAGAAAGTACAGTGCAGGAAGGCCAATTCAAGAAATATTTATTACGAGGCCATTTTATGAAACTGACTATGCCAGGGAAAACTAGGAGTGATTGGTAGTATCACTTTGCTTCTCATGGATGACTTCCAAATTCAATTGTAATAGTAATAATAATATTATTAAATGTTTAAGACATCTATTGTTTACTGTGTGCCAAACATGGTTCTAAGAAGCACTTTAGATCTTTTAACCCATTTAATGCTCACAAGATATTGAGGTAAGTACTACTATTATTCCACACTTTATGGCCCCCCTAAAAAAAATTAAGGCTCAGAGAGATTAAGAAACCTGCCCTATGTTACACAGCTAGTAAGTACTGAAACAAGGAATGAAATTCTAACAGTCTAGGTTTATAGTCATTTTTTTAACCAATATGTTACTTTGTCTGACCAGAAGGCCTTCTTCAGACAGGCTTGCCCATTAGCCAAACAACTCTTACTATACCCCAGCTACCCACTGCCCTCAATATGCCAAAATCTGGTTTGCTTTATACCCAAAGCACCATTTATCCTCAGTAAGGTTCACAAGCCTAGTTAATCATTGCCAAACGAGGCAGAAGACACAGAGGCCCTACCTAATGAAGAAGACCCTTGGGCTTGTCGTTATGGAAGGAAAGGGAGGGAATGAGGGTGGCAAAAGAGGAGGAAGCTGCGGGCGAGAAGAAGAACCACTCCTGGTTTAAGTCTTTAAGCTAGTCAGGGGACCTCAGAAAGAGGATCCAGAAAAAAATAAAAATCAACTGGAGAAAACACAAGACTACAAAGTAATAAAGCCCATAAGTAAGACAGTGACAGGGCTAGACACAAAACCCTGATAGCCTTTCCCCATCTGCCTGTGGTGCCAGGAAAGGGCTTTACAGTGAGGAGAGGGTTCCCGTGCATTTCTTCTGTTTGTTTTGTTACTAAAACTCTGTGCCACGCCCTGAGAGGGTTGCACACCCCAGTGTGTAACGAGTCTTCTGTATCTGTAGCCTCTAGCAACCGGCATCTTTTGAACAAATCCACTTTGGCATGGGGACACTCAGAACGCAGTGACAAACTGACCCCAAAGCAGACACTATTTGAGCGCGCCCCTGTAGAACACCTGTTTGCAACTTGCTGACCTCCACTGAAGCACGTGTGTATGCGGGCGTGTGCACACGCACATACACACACTCACAGGGCTGAGCCCTGGTGACTCTGGAAACTCTACTCCCCTCCCAAAAGCCATTTGATTCTAGGAGAAGCCCCCGCTGGCCAAACTACAAAGGTCTGGAGGGCCCCAGGCAGACCCCAGATACACACTCTTTGTTGAAAACCAGGCGCACTGCCGTGCCATTGCTGGGGTCCCAAGCGCTTCCCTTCACCCCAGAGCCGAGGCGGCCCTCCAGGCAGGTGGCGGTGGCCTCGGGTGTTTGCCTCTCCCCTACAGCCAGCTCCTGGGCTCTGCAGGGTGGGCTCCGAGACCACAAGGCCACCTTTCTTCCCTGACTCGCTCTTCTACAAACACTGGATCTGCTGGGCCCGGGGGGAGGGGCAGAGAGAAGCCCCCAGCCAGCAAGTGTGCACAGCGCACAGAGGGGAGGCGTGTGCAGGACGGAGGTGCGCCTCGGTTTACAACGTGGCTGCAGTGCCCGCACTTCCCTGTCTCAGGTGCGACGTTGATTTATTGTTGCTGAGTAACTTCTCGTGGTAGAAACCAAATTTCTTTTAATATATTACATATGTATGTACACACTCGGGTGAAATATATGTACTTTGAGGGGATCTATTTATGTTCCATGGGGAGTCATTCTTTCCCATCAGGAATCTCACCTGCTGCTTTGTGTATTTGGTCAGATTCCTGGCACGTTTTGTTTCCTGTTTAGTAAAGGTGCTCTTCCTGGGATGCACACACACAAAAAAACACCAAGTTGCCCTCCTCAAAGGAGACCCATTTGACTACATTTTATTTCTTCTGAGGAGCCCTTAGCCTCTCATTAACCCTTGTTAATTTTTAGAACAGCTAGAGTGGAGGATGTGAGGATGACGGGCCCTTTCTGGACACTGAATTTGAAGTGTCTGTGGGACACTCCAGCAGAGGTGTTCACCAGACAGCCGGATACGTGAGTCTGAAGCTAAAGGAAGAGATCTGGCCTGACCCCAGATCTGGCCTGACCCCAGATCCTCAGATCCTGACCCCTGGGTCCTCAGCTACAGCTCTGGCCAAGATACCATACCGCCTCCCTCTGCTTTTGGCATATGCCTTCAGGAGAGACAATAAGCCTTTCTTCAGTTTGGATGGCTACTTTCAAAGGTTTTAAAGTGAACTTCACTCAGAGATCTTGGCTGATCTTGACTAGTATGCACGTGGGTGTTGGCACTTCCTCACCTCTCCCAAACGCCGTGAAAATTACAGTTGGCAGAGTGGGTGACCAGCCATGAACCTAGAGCTCCTCTCCACCCCCAGCCCACGAGTGGGCAGCCCGTGGGCCCTGCTTGCCCCTGCCCTTTACCTAGTGAACAACAGGAACAAGATTTCTCTCTCCTGCTCTCCAGAGTATGCCAGACGGAGCAGGTGTCAGACACTTGGCAGGCCATTTCCCCAACCTTATTATTTCCAGATAGGATGCGTATCCCGTGGATGACCAAAAGGGGGCCAGGTTATATTATATCAATACTTGCAAAGGCCACTGGTTACAGTTTAGTTTTCAAAATACCACTCAGTACATATATTTCAACATAATACTCAAACTTTTTTAAATTGAGAATTAAAAAGTAATAATCATGGTCTGTCTTATCCTCAAGAGGGAAGCTAAGGAAGGTTCTTTCTTTAGCTTCCTTTAGAGAACCCAAGGAAGGCTGGTTCTTGCATTTACAATCCAAACAAGATTGGAAAAAATAAAATTGGAAATACGACATCCTCTTAACTTGGTTTATGCCAGGGATTTAGAATGGTTACAGTGGTTTAGTGATTAAAAAAAAAAAATCTATGTGAACTCCAAGAAACCAAACAAAAACTGAGGTTGTTTGCTAATCAATGAGCACAACTGTTTGTACGTGAGCCCAAGGCAAAGGTCTCATTCTGCCAGGCACTGAGGTCGCAGCAACTTGTTTATCCCCTAATGTCTAGCCAGTTACCAAGCCCTGTGCTTTATAATGTCCTTTTCTTTTTACTCTCATGATCACCATTTGGCTAGATGTTACAGAGGACTGGTGAAAGTCTAGGAGAGAAGATGAGGAATTACAAGTCATAAATTTGAGTGGGGGAAAAAGAGTATTTTAAAAGGATAGATTTGAACTGGGTGTGAAAATAATGTAGCACCTCATAGGCAGGAAGACTGCATTTCCTTAATGGACATACTATACCATATCCTTGCCTCGAGTTATACTTACAAACTAAATGTTATTAATTAAAATTTAATGTAAAATAAGTAAATAAAATACAATGTTAAATGTATCAGTGGAGTAGCAAGCAATGATAGAGATTGAAGAAATGCTAAAATAGCAGTTAAGTACATAAAATAGTATCCCCAGTTAATTAAGCAGAAGCCATCTAAATTAAGAGGTTAAGCAGGATAACTGAAGAATCATCAGTAAGAAAAATGGATAGCCTGTATAAATGAGGTTATGGTGAAGAAAAATGCTGGGGGAAACAGAGGGATGGTTTGTCATGTCTCACAGAAGAGGAAGTTCATGTGTGAGTACATGAGTACATATTCATGTGCATGTGTGCGTGTGTGTGTATAAAGTACAAGGAAAAAAGAAATCAGGGCCCTGCACCATGAGGTCCTAACCAACCTCTCCAAACGTTTCCTCCCACGACCGCCATGAGATCCTTTGGTCTCCTCAAGGGTCAGCCTGGTCTCCTTGTCTCCCCCTTGGTCCACACCATAATCCTGACCGAGTGTCCTCCAACTGTGACTCTCTTTCTGCAACTTAGTGTCCTTCAAGGTCCAGCTCAAGTTCCACCACGTCTCACAAGCCCTTCCTGACAAGCCCAGCCCAGAATGTCTTCCCCTTCCTCTATCCTCTGACAATTGCTGCCACTCACTCATTTTTTAAAAAAAATTCCAACAATATAAAGTAAAACAAAAGTTCCCTCCCAGGCATTTCAGTTGAGCACCTCCTTTCTCTCACCACTGGGCACCTTCGTGAGTCTCTGGGAGTGTCTGATCCCCTCAACCTAATGAGAAGTTCTTTAGGGCAGGGACTGTGTCTTCACACATCTTTTAATCCTTCATATCACAAGACTATGGCCAAGGTACGAGCTGATCAACATCTACCAATGTGAATAAGTGGTATCATACAATGTTCAAAGGAAAGTACTACATTAATCATGAGAATATTCTGATTCTAACATACAAGATTAGGAAAGGAGAATTAACCGCAGTCATCTTTTCACTCAGTTCCTCCTAGGAGGAAGAAGACTGTAGACTTCAGGTAAGGTAAGTGCAAAGGTAAATGGAAGAGGGGGCTTAAGTAGGCAAAGCCAGACATGGACAATGGAGAGTAAGAGTCTCATGAGGTAGATGCAAGATAGACAAAGGAAAATCAACAATTGTTTAATTGCAGTCAGATATAAAAACATACCCATATTTCCTTGAGCATCTTCTACCTTGTCTGATGAGGACAACAGGAAAGACGGCCTGGTGAAGTGAGGGCCCTGAAGAGGTGGTTGTTGCTGCTGCTGCAGAGGCGTGGTTTTGAGGACCACCCGCCAGTCCACCTGGGTAACATCGGACCTCGATCGAGCATGGCCGGGCTTAAAAGTAGAGGTCTCATCCAATAAGTCATTCACAGAACGAGGTCTGTCCCTCCGACGCTGACAGATGTTGAAAAACTCAAAGGTTGAAGCTTCCTTTTGTTCCATCCAGGACAGATTATCTGGGGTTGTCCCTTTCTGGACCATAAACTGTTCTTTGGCAGGGAAGACATTTTGAGCTTTGGTTTCTAAGAACCTGGTCTTACAATGGTCCCAGATCATGCCTCCCTTGCCCAGGGAGGAGACATTTCTGATGGCACCATTGTCTATGTTACTGAGGACCTCATGCCCCACCAGTTCAGGGACTTCCTGAATCCCATAAACCTCTGCTTGCTGCACAGCCTTTTCTAGCTTACTATCAAAAGTACTAAAGAAATCCTCAGTAACTTCCAGGGCTGGGCTGATATCATCCACTTCCAAAGCTTCCATGTCACAGGCTCCAAGCGGCCTAAGCCTCCTAAGCTGGTTCAGGAAAGGGCTTCATGAACATTCACCCGACGAAGAGAGGTGTTCTGGGCAACAGAGTTCTGGAAACAACTGGAAGGAACTTTCATTCAGCTGCCCAGAGCAGGTCAAGCACAAGGGTGGTTGATGTTTTCTGGGACATTAAAAGCATCTGCTAGATGACAACAATCATCAACAAAGGTACTGGGAGACAAACATTCCTTTGAGATTATTCTTCAGTGAGACCTCTATAAAGACAACAGGAAGTGCTTGTCAAGGCAATGTCACCACCATCTTTAATTTCCTGAAAGAAAATGAAAAGAACAACATTGGCACATAGTTCATTGTATTCTATATCATTGTATTCTTTTTTTTTTTTAATTATTTATTTATTTATTTATGGCTGTGTTGGGTCTTCGTTTCTGTGCGAGGGCTTTCTCTAGTTGTGGCAAGCGGGGGCCACTCTTCATCGCGGTGCACGGGCCTCTCACTATCGCGGCCTCTCTTGTTGCGGAGCACAGGCTCCAGAGGCGCAGGCTCAGTAACTGTGGCTCACGGGCCTAGTTGCTCCGCGGCATGTGGGATCCTCCCAGACCAGGGCTCGAACCCGTGTCCCCTGCATTGGCAGGCAGACTCTCAACCACTGCACCACCAGGGAAGCCCCATTGTATTCTATATACATAAATCTGCCCTCTTACTTCCTCATCTTTACATCTCTTCCATGGCAGTCATGCCCAAACATGGACAACACCTACAGAGAAGTTCCACTGTCAAGAGTACACATCACTGGGACTACCCTGGTGGCACAGTGGATAAGAATCCGCCTGCCAATGTGGCAACACGGGTTCGATCCCCGGTCTGGTAAGATCTCACATGCTGTGGCGCAACTAAGCCCGTGGGCCACAACTACTGAGCCTGCACTCCGGAGCCCACGTGCCACAACTACTGAACCTGCATGCCACAACTACTGAACCTGCATGCCACAACTACTGAAGCCCACGTGCCTAGAGCCCGTGCTCCGCAGCAAGAGAAGCCACTGCAAGGAGAACCCCGCGCACCGCAATGAAGAGTAGCCCCAGCTTGCCGCAACTAGAGAAAGCCAGCGTGCAGCAACGAAGACCCAATGCAGTCAAATAAACAAATAAATACAATTTAAAATCTTAAAAAAAAAAAAAAAGAGTACACATCACTACATTGTATTAGAACTTACACAGAGCAGGGTGGGACTCTTGATAAGGGGAATTAAGGTCAGCAGCTTTTACTCACACAGAGAAGCCTTTGAGAGCAGCTGTGAAAAGACTGCCCCGGCAAACCTCTGTGATACTGACCTAAAAGAGTTAGCCAAAGAGACGAGGAATTCTGTGACTGCACTTATATCGTTATCAGTCTGAAAGTCATAAATGCATGAGTCCTGTCACAAACCTTGAAAGCACTGATGGTTTGTCAGGCTCAAAGGTGCAAGGGGGAAGTAGAGAGGGAGAATGGCCCTTTCATTAACCTGAATGTTCTTGTGCTGTGTTTCCTAAGGTTAGATTATGTAATGCCTGATGATGACTCTGGACTTCACAATTCTTCCAGTCATCTTGCAAAAAGGCTTCAGGATCCAAACTCCCTGAGGCTTTGAGGATTGGCCTATGAGTAGGTCCAGCCTTGGGGCTGGGCAGAAAGAATCCTAACACTAACCACACTGTCTGGGAAATGCTAGATCTCCAAGGCCAGGCCAAACGAGAACAGTGATGCTGTCCAGTATGGTAGACACTAGCCACACATGGCCATTTACATTTAAATTTACTTGGCTTCCCTGGTGATGCAGTGGTTAAGAAGCCACCTGCCAATGCAGGGGACACGGGTTCGAGCCCTGGTCCAGGAAGATCCCACACGCTGCGGAGCAACTAAGCCTGTGCGCCACAACTACTGAGCCTGCGCTCCAAAGCCCATGAGCCACAACTACTGAACCCGCATGCCACAACTACTGAAGCCTGCGCGCCTAGAGCCCATGCTGCGCAACAAGAGAAGCCACTGCAATGAGAAGCCTTTGCACCTCAATGAAGAGTAGCCCCTGCTCGCCGCAGCTAGGGAAGGCCCATGCACGGCAACGAAGACCCAACACTGCCAAAAAAATAAATAAATATTTTTTTAAAATTTAGAAAATAAATAAATAAATAAATAAATTTAAACTGATTAAGAATCAAATAAAGTTCCTCAGTCACACTAGCCACACTTCATGTGCTCAACATACACCTTTGTATCTTTACCAAAAAAACGAACAAAGAAACAAAACAACTAGGTAAGCTTTGTTTTCCTTAACTACTTACAAGCCGGTAAAACTAGGCAATTAGCAACACCTTTGCAAGTTGCTGCAAAGGTACATAAATGTGCTTTCTTCTTTAAAACTGCACAATTTCTGTGGTTAATTAAAATCATTTTTAGCACTTAGGTCATTAAATCACTACATTTAAATCAACAGCACCAATCTACATTGCTTAATGTGTTTAAGTAAAACTACTATATACAGCCCTTTATTTTAAATTTATCAAGAAGGTTTGCAGGTCACAGGAACTTGGTGGCTAACCTCTTATAAAGTGGTAATGACTGTGAACTTGTCTACTTTTTACATTTTCATATTTATTATGTTAGCATTCATGAAGCAAGGCACAGATTGATTTTTGGCGATAAGATCAGTTATAATATTTTTCTAGCTGCAAACATGGCTTCATTTGCCGTGTCTATGCTAAGCCTTGAGTCTCTTGAATCCTATAGCAGAGTTTCACTACTTCTGTCATTTTGAAACTTGGAATTTTTCAGTTTTGTCTTGTACACCAGACGCTAAGAAAAAGAAATACATAATAAATCTTAAAACTTCTAGTTCTTTATTTACTAAAATTTTAAATGAACATAATACAATATGAGTTTCCCATTTTATAGAAGAGGCACCAAGGTGCAGAGCACCAAGTTATTCAGCTAAGATTCTATTATGAATATTCCTTTTCTTACCTAGTTCTTAAAATTCAGTCTTTAATCATACTAAAGAGAGTAAATACCTTCAAACTGATTCTTTCTTTCTTTCTTTTTTTATTAAATCAAAATGTCTAGGAATATACTCTTTGTGCTCCCTGCTTTGGTATTCACAGGCTGGCTAGGAGCATATAACCACTGACAGCCAGCACTGCGGGCTTGTGGAACTCTCCATCACACTGCCTTCTCAGATTGTAGACTGTTAGACAAGGACGGGACCTTCGAGATCATCCTCTCAACCCCAACCTTTCACGGAGGGGACACTGAGGTCCACAGAAAGTAAGAAGTCCCAGGGACACTTCCCTATGCAATGCCTCATTTAATCCTCATTAAGGGCAGTAACAATTCAACTTGAGAACCATTTCAATGCTGTTTAACAAGGGATTCTGGAAACCACTCGTCTACCATCTATTAAGGTCACGACAGGTCCAAGATGCTGAAGATGGAAGGATGAATAAGATAACAGTCCTTGCCCTAAAGAGGCTCACAGTCTATCATGATGAGCCTAAGAAAATAAGTCCAAAAAACTGCCTTGATAGAGGACGGAAACAGATTTGGTGGGGGAAGGAGGGAGGGGTCACTTGCCAGCAAAGGTGAGGGAGAGATTAAGAAGGCCTTCAAAAGGAGGTGCCCTCTGAGCTGAGTCTAGAAAACTTAGAAGGTATTTGCCTGGATGGCTTGGAAGAAATTAGGAAGAGTAAATCACCTTTTGGTTAGCAAGGGATTTTCAAGTTTATTATATAAAATGACTTTCCATAGGCAGTGTGGTAAGCAATGTAGTGGAGAAATAGCAAGCTAGTGGATCTAGAGTCAGAGCTAGGTCCAAATCCTAATTCTGTCTCATCCTAGCTATGTAATTTGGGGTAAGATTTCCCTGAACCACCCCCAAGTCCACCCCAAGTCCTCTGGGCTAATCTGTTCTTCCTATTCTAGGAATTTCACTGTTAGTGCTTTCCATCGCTCCTGTCTGGAACCTACACAGCTATTCTCTTTGCTTTCTAATGTAAATATGCATTTACCCTTCAAAACCATACTCTACTCTTCACTGTGTGCCCCAGCATTTCCATGCCACTCTTCCTCCCCTCATTCCTCCACTTAGTCACAAAGGCCTTTCAGTTCCTCCTTCAAGGTTTACCATTTTGATCTCCAGGCCTGCCCATGGGCTGTTCCCGTCGCTGGAGGGGTTACTCCCTCCTGGACTCTTTTGCCCATCGCATCAATACCTAATCATCCTTCAGGGTCCAATCTAACATCAAGTGACAGACCTGTATTCTCTAAAGAGGGCCACAACAATATCTCCTATCCCACGTGCTTTTCGGCAATGAGAACTTGCTACTTCCCCATCAAGAAGTGAGTTTACTTTTCCACTCCCATGAATCGGGGCAAAGCTTGTGATGTTTTGATCAGTAGAGTGTGGCAGAAATAATGCTGTGCCCATTGGGGGTGCAGCCTTTGACTGGCCTGGTGGCTTCCTCTTCCCGTCTCTTGGAGCTCTAAGCTGATTATATAGAAAGTCCAGGCTACTCTGCTGGAGGGAGAGGCCACATGCTAGAGCACAGAGGCACCAGACATGTGAGGGAAGAAGCCATCTTGAATGACAGCCCAGTTGAGCTCTCCAGTGATTCCAGCCCCAGTCAGTATCATAAGAGATTCCCAGGTGAGAATTTTCCAGCTGAGTCCAGTTAGCCCAGAACCATGAGAGATAATAAATTGTTTTCAGACACTAAATTTCAGAGTAGTTTGCCACACAGCAAACAATAATCAGGACTTAACCACTTCCTTAGGGAAGCATTCTCTGGTGTCCCAGACTAGGTTAAATGTACTTGTTTAAGGACAGAAGGGCCTTGGTTCAGAAGGGCACCAGCACTTCTGTAAGTTATACACATCACATTTGTAATTACTAGTTTTGGTGTCAATATCCCCTTATGCAGCAACTGTCAATTTTGTTCACCATGGACCCCCTAAACACAGTTGCAGTTCAATAAATATTTGTTGAATAAATGAATGAATTATTTTTGAGTGGTTATCTTTAGAATCACGACATTGTTTTCTTTTCCCCCTTTTTCTTTTGTTGTTAGTACCTGACTTACATTCCTCTTACCACATAATGATTATCTCTAGCAATAAACAATAGAGGTACTGCTTTAACAACAGCCAAAAAAAATTACTCTTTAGTGTAATAAATGAATTAACAGACCAATGTGAGAGATCCAGCCCTTTGCCTGTATTTTCACAGTACGAATTAAATAGCTAAGAAGAATTTGAGAGTTGCAGTGATTTATTCATTCCATAAACATTTACTGAAGCAGTTACTGTGTTCTAGGCACTGGTGATACGACAGTGAACAAGACAGACATAAATCCTACCCTTGTGGAACTTACATTCTAGAGAGCACTTACTATTTAGACACTGCTCTAAATGCCTCCAATGTCTTACTCATCTGTTAAGGTGTGGTGAGAAGGCTGATGCACTCCTCCACACTCTAGCAATCCGATCCATCCCATCCCATCCCAAATCCCAACCCTCTATGAAGTCTTTCCTGAGACTCAGTCCTTTCGGATCTCTCCCTTCACCAAATATCTAAAGCATCACTAAACAAGTCAACTTTGCAGACTGTCTTTTTCCCTCAATTACACTATAAGCTTCTCGAGGGCAAGTCCCATACCCATGTCTCTGTCACCCAACAAAGGCAGCAGGGTCTTCCTGCCTCTTGTCTTCCTCCTTCTAAAGCAGCCTCCACATCGTTTCTCTTAACCCTTCAGAGTCTCCCCAGTAAAACAGGGCTCAGCAAACATTTTCTGTAAAGAACCAGTAATAAACAGTTTAGGCTTTGTAGGCCACACAGTCACTTTTGCAACTACTCAGGTCTACGGCTGTAGTGGGGTAAATTGCCATAGACAACATGGAAATGAATGGACATGTCTGTGTTCTGATAAAGCTTTATTTACAAAACAGGCAGATAACCAAAATATGGTATATCCATACAATGGAATATTATTCAGCCTTTGAGAGGAAGGAAATCCTGTCACATGCTACAACATGAATGAACCTCGAGGACATCATACTAAGTAAAATAAACCAGTTACAAAAAGAAATACTGCATGATTCAATGTATATTAAGAAGTCATATTCATGGAAATAAAAAGGTAGAATGGAGGTTACCAGGGCTGGAGGGGAGGAGGGAAAAGGGAGTTACTGTTTAATGGGTATAGAGTTTCAGATTTGCAAGATGAAAAGTTCTGGAGATCTGTTTCACAGCAATGTGAATATAAACACTACTGACCTTAAAATGATTAGATGGTAAATTGTATGTTTTTTACCACGACTTAAAACAAACAACCAAAAAACAAGCAGAGGGCCAGATTTTCCAGCGGGCTGTGGTTTGCCAATTCCTGGCCTAGAAGATCTAGTCCAGCCCCCTGAGGAGAGGAGGAAGAAGTCAGGAGTGACAACTTTGGGTCTCAGGAGGAAGAAAGGAATGGCAGCTCCATCAATTACCAGGAATGGGACTTCAGTAAGTCACTTCCTAATCTCAGTTTTCTCATTTGCAAAATCAGCAAGTTAATAATACCTCTCTCCTAAAATAGTTGAGAGAATTAAATAGGACAATGCATGGCATGGTTCCCGGCACACGGTATAGCACATGAATAACAACAGCCTAAAAGCCCTCACCTGATGGGTTCCATCACCTTTTCCTCTATGACCTCATACTCTCCTTACCCCCTACCCTCCCTTCCACACCAGCTGCCCTGCCGGTTCTCCAACTTGCAGACATGTTTTCACCTCAGGGTCTTTGCATTGGTTCCTAATACCAACATGGTGAACTCTCTCTTTAAGTGACTGTTCATGTCACCTTCTCAATGAGGCCTCCCCTGACCACCCTATTTTAAATTATGACATGTGTCTCTGCCCTGGACTTCTGATCCCCTTTACTCTGTTTTTTATTTTTTTTTAATAACCTTTTAATTTTAGAACAGTTTTAGATTTAAAGAATTATTGCAAAGACAGTACAATGAGCTCCCATATACCCCACACACAGTTTCCTCTATGTAACATCTTGCATTAATGTGGTACATTTGTCACAATTAATGAACCAATATTGATACATTATTGTTAACTAAAGTTCATACTTTGTTCAGATTTCCTCAACTTCTCCCTAATATCCTTTTCCTGTTCAAGGATCCTATCCAGGATACCACATGGCATTTAGCTGTCACGTCTCTTTAGCGTTCTCTTGGCTGTGACGGTTTCTCAGACTTTACTTGTTTTTGATGACTTTGACAGTTTTGAGGAGTGCTGGTCAGGTATTTTATAGACTGTCTCTCAACTGGGATTTGTTTAATGTTTTCTCATGTTAAGACTAGGGCTGTATATTTGGGGGAGAAAAACTACAGAGGTAAAGTGCCATTCTCATCATATCATAACAAGAGTAGATACTATCAACATGACTTACTACTGCTCACGTTAACCTTGATCACCTGGCTGGACCCTTCTTCCTTATGCATCTACCATCTTCTAACAAACCACTCAATTTACTTATTATTTAATGTCTAGTGTTTCTCTCACCCCACTAAAGTATAAGCTCCTCGAGGGCAGGAATTGATGCTTATTTTGTTCACTAATGTATCCCAAGTACATACAGAATGCCTGACACACACACACAAAAGGCACTAGATAGACACACGTTGAAAGAATACATTGTTACTCCTTTGCATGACATTCATCGCCCTTCATGACCTATCCACCTCTCCAGTTTGTCGTTCCTAACCAACATTTTACTCCTCCATGTTTTGGCCCAAGCTGGGGAGCCTTCCGAATTGCTCAGGCTCTCGGAACACCCTGGGTTTGCCACAATGTACTGTAATGATGAACAATTTCTCTCCCTCCCACTCTACACTCCAAGCTACTTGACAGCAGGCATGATGCCTTACTGACCCTCCTATATAATCTCTATGTCTTCATCTTTTGGGGCTCCATTATCCAACCTTTCTCCTTTTGGAATTTATCTTTTCCCTAGGATGTATAGGCCTCAAATTCACTACAATACAAGGGTCTAATGCGAAGTTTAGTCTCCATAAATGAACACCCCTTACTAGCTTGCCTCATTTGGTTTTGAAATTAATTAATTAAAAAATAATAACAACATGGGCTTCCCTGGTGGCGCAGTGGTTAAGAATCTGCCTGCCAATGCAGGGGACATGGGTTTGATCCCTGGTCCGGGAAGATCCCACATGCTGCGGAGCAACTAAGCCTGTGCACCACAACTACTGAGCCTGCACTCTAGAGCCTGCGAGCCACAACTACTGAGCCTGTGTGCCGCAACTACTGAAGCCTGCGTGCCTAGAGCCCCTGCTCTGCAACAAGTGAAGCCACCGCAATGAGAAGCCCGCATGCAGCAATGAAGACCCAATGCAAAAAAAAAAAGACCCAATGCAGCCAAAAATAAATAAAATAAATAAATTAAAAAAATAATAATAACATATTCAGACAGGTCAAAATATGAACAGGACTTTCCTCTGACAAAGTGAACTGAGTAAAATCACCGTGTGGGTGCAGTGTGGTTTGCCTCCACACAAAAAGTGGAAATCAGGAGCTAATTAGAACTGTGTTCTAAATCTGGCTCAACCACACACGTGCTGGGCGGCCTCTGGCAAACCATTAAACCTCTGGGTACCTTACTCAGCTACCTGTATCCAACAACATTGCTAATATCAAATTGCTTCACATGTGGCTCATTCACCAGGTAGCTGTTCCAACATACCTTTAAAAAAATGTAAACTGGGCTTCCCTGGTGGTGCAGTGGTTGAGAATCTGCCTGCCAATGCAGGGGACACGGGTTCGAGCCCTGGGCTGGGAAGATCCCACATGCCGCGGAGCAGCTGGGCCCGTGAGCCACAACTACTGAGCCTGCGCGTCTGGAGCCTGTGCTCCGCAACAAGAGAGGCCGTGATAGTGAGAGGCCCGCACACCGCGATGAAGAGTGGCCCCCGCTTGCCGCAACTAGAGAAAGCCCTCGCACAGAAACGAAGACCCAACACAGCCAAAAATAAATAAATTTTAAAAAAACCAAACAAACAATATTCCTTTAAAAACAAAAAATGTAAACTGCTATATAATTATGGAGCCCTCCACTGGACCTCACCCATTCAAGAACCACCTGCTCCTGTCTTTCCCTGGAAAGATATGTCAGCCCAACAACAGCCAAGTCAGCAGCCAACTATTTATAACACCCTACTTTTCAGCCAAACTCAATGATCTACAGACACTTTATTTTATTTTTAAAAAGAATACTCTTTCTGTAAAAAGGATTATTTCCCCAGTGTAACAGATTGAGAAACGGAGGTCCATTTGTCAGTGTTGTCATAAAAGCTCAATCCAAAGAATCCCATGCATGCATCAAAATGTTAACAGGATGCAGAATCAGTGTATTACTGTTTCCTAACAAGGAAATCTGCTGTTTACATGCTCATTAGGCAAGGCTAATTAGCAGGATGAATACAGCAGTCCTTCCACACACAAGTAGAAGCAGATATGAGTAATAATACCAGCCTGGCCCACACAGAGATGCCACTTTCTCCCAAGCTGGATGGTAAAATCGCTGACTTCCTCCCACTTGACTAAATGGCTTGTATTCAGAACGTAATGCTAATGCGTGCTCAAGAGGGTGTCTGGCGCCATGTCGTTTTAGAAGCAGCTGGACTATGGAGAAAAATGCAATACCAAAGACACCTAGGATAAACAGTTTCTGCCAATTCATTTTCAAACATGAGAAACAAGGGTGATTATAAGAATGGTCAGCACATGTGGCTCTCACACGGTCTTCACTTTGGTTAAGGCCACAGCTGACTGTAAATTTTCTGAGAGCTACATAATGTAAAGGCTCCACCACAAGAGAATATGACCCTAGTAAGGATGCTTCTGGATTATCAGGCTACAGGAGGTTATGCTTTGTCATGGTGCTTTGTCATAAAGACATGTTGCAATGTAAGCATGCTGATGGAGCACCGGCAAGCCAAGAGCAGCAGATAAGGAAATGGTGCCTCTGTGGACCTCATAAGAAGAGTTCAGGGGTTCTTTCAGAGGAGAAAGACAGCTAGAAACACAAACGGAATCCCATCTTCATAGGCCTGAGGAACATTAAATGGCTACATTTATCTAAGTTTCAATAAATGAGAAGTGTATTGCCAGGCAATACCTACGGAACATACCATTTAGAAATACAATTTTATAGTGTTTTTCCCAGTTATGAAGGTAATAAACACATTAAAAACTCTGGAAAATACTGACAGATATGGACAAGAAAATAAAAATCAGTCATGATCTCAGAACTAAATAGTTAGGTGTGTTTTTATCTAATGTTTAATTGGAATCAGATTATATACAGTACACAATTTGGGCACACTGTCTGTTTAAAGACCTGCTCAAAAAGCAAATACCAGTAATTATTAACCGTGAAAAGAAAAAAGAAATGTCTCAGAGTGTGCTGTGCCCACCGATACCTTACAGCCTGGCACAAGGCCCCACCTGACTGAACTCCCTTCCACCCTATCCAGGAACCTCCCCTCTATACTGCCACTAGGGCACTGCAAAGCCCTGACCCGCCTCGAGCATGTCAACCGGCCCCTCCTCAAACCTTTCCTCCCCAGGTTTCATGGGCACCGCGCTCTGTTTTCCTCTCGTTTCTACCCTCTCCTTCTCTGTTCCATCTTCCTCCTTTCCTTCCTGGTCTGCTCATCAAATAGGGGCATCACCTCAGCTCTCTTCTCTGACTACAGCCGCACGTACTCCTCGGGTCAGTTTAGCCCCATAATTACCTCCATGCTCACGCCTCCCAAATTTCCACCTTCAGTCTCCATGGAACTCTGGTCCCATGTCCCCAACTTTCTGTAGGACATTTTTATCTGGCTTACCATCTGGCAAAATGAAGCTCAACTTGTCTAAAGCCACACTCAGTTGTTCACTCAACAATTATTTGCTGACTGCTCACTATGGGTTGGGTGCTGTCTGAGGTACTGGGGAGACGGTAGCAAATAAAACCCTTCAATGCAGCTCCCACTGACAACAGGGCCCAACTCTCTAACCTGACACTCTAGGCCTTTCACAGTCTTGGACTAGTTTGCCTGTCCAACTTCCCGCTTCCCTTCCGTAAGACATTCTTTTCCTCCAAACTGGGATGCTACTGCTCAAATTTTAGGCTTTCCCAACTCCAAATCCTTGCTTACAGTTACCTCTGAGGCACCGTCTCCCCACCTCTACCTACTGAAATTCTATCCACTCTTCAAGCTTACCTGCCGCCTCTTCCACAAGCTTTCTGTGATTCCTCACCCTAAAATAGTCAGCTCTTTCTTGAAATGTCCAGAGAATGGCTTTGGTACTGCCTCCACAACTTACACTGCATGCTGCCTGTTCCTTCTGAAATGATGATGATAATAATTATATTATCTTATATTATAATAATTATATTATTATACTATAATATATTATATTATAATAACTACCAAAAGCATATTTTGTGCCAGGTACATTGCTCAGTACTTTATATCTCTAAGCCTCATCATGTGTAAAGTGGGTACCATTATTCCCATTTTTACAGATGAGGAAACTGAGGCGAAATGATACCTAGTAACTTTCCTGAGGTCACACGCCTACCCTGCTGGACTTACAGCAACTTGGGCACAGCAATTCTACCCCATTTCATTTTTACAACCCTCACTGGGCCTAACACAATGGCTAGTACACAATGGGTGCTCAGTAAATATGGGCCGAATGAACGACTGCATAAAGAGTATGTTTTCAAAGTACTGACGTCTGTAAATATAAACACCACTCTGGTTTTCTGGCGAAAGTATATTTGAATTCATTATAAGCTCGTTTAAGTAAAATTTGGCATGCTTTCCAAAACGTTATGTTGACTTGAGCTTTTAAATTTTTTCTTGGTTAGAAAAAGCTTCCAAGCTATTGAAACCGGGTTTAAAAATAACATGGCAAAGGTCAGGTAGCAAAGACCTCACCCAGACCTTTTATAGAAATAAAAGCGCCTATGCAGTGCTTGGGAATTACTTTGTGAACCACTCCAAATCCATAGCTTGGCTGGTCTAATTTTCCAGTGACTTAGAGCTCAAGCTCTTTTTAATACCAGAAAGGACATGTTCCCTTTGAAATACCCCCGGGCAATCAACCTAAAGCATTTTTCAGTCCATCTCTGCGCTTACTGTTTGCCACTTGCAAAAATCATTGAGACATTTGACGCCCCAAGATGTTTTCCCAGAAACCAACCTAAATATAAGCGTGGGGCTTCAAATCTCCAATTGCTCTGCTATTGAAGGCAGCAATGTTATTATGCCACTGTGGCACCCACTGCGTTGGAAAGCCAAGACTTCTGATTGAGAAGCCCATTTTCATAAAACCACCAGCATTCCAAAATGTCCTGGTTTTAGAAGCAAAACAGACAGACACAAACTTCAGTTACTTAAGTGTCTAAAAATGCAGACTCAATGTTTTCCATTCCCCGTTACCTCCATGGCAGGAAACAGTGATTTAAAAACAAACAAAAGAGTCACTCAAATTATCTTCATCCTAGGACTGAGGTGAAGAAGTTGAAAAGTTCCATCATAAAAACCACGTGTGCTAGAGTCATCCTCCAACTGCAACAGGGAATAACTAGTACATGGAGGTGCCATCTAAACCAGCTGGCATGAGACCTCGTAATGGCCACCCCAAGGAGGTACATTGAGACCCAGCTATGCAAGATACCCGAAAAAGCTAAAGAAATAGCTTTTCAGATTAGCATCTTTAGATTTAAAGATGTCATCAGCTCATATAACTAATTGACTTTATTGAGAATAATCGTCTTCACATGCATGGTTTAGAGTATGGTTTATAAAGCACTTGATAAGCTTCTTGATAAAAATTTGTAGTAATCTCAACAGAGAGAGGTAAGTAAAGTAGCAGGATTATTTTAGAGATGATGAAATAGAGACCAAAATGACTCATCTATTGTCAGTCGAAGGCCCCATGGGGAAGAAAAAGAAGTTCCTAGAATCCCTGTCAAATTACTGAGTCCAAGTTCAATTACCTTTTAAACCACTTTAAATCACTCAGGGGCCCTGACGCTAGAAGGACCATAAACAAGGAGTAAGGTGAATTCAATCCATGAGCCACCCAGTTTTGAGGGTTTTTAATGGGACAGACGTGTGGCAATGGGAAGAACACACATTTCTGACACCAAGAAAGGGTTCATGTCCCAGCACTGCCTTCTAAGCTGAATGACCTCCAGCAAGTCAGGTTGACTCAGGATGTCCTGGCCCTTCTTATCTGCAAAATGGAAATCCTTCCAACGTCTGTCTCCATCAATGCACCTCTCCATTAGAGAGCTGTAATGCACAAATGCAGATAATATATGTGAAATTTTTGTAAAATCTAAAACAATTACTATTCCTATTAGAAGCTAGTTGATTTCTAACCACACAACCATTTATACTCCACAAGCGCTCACAGAGGATGGACCAAGTACCCAAACACTATGTTAGATGATGCTACAGACACAAAACACAGCTTCTGCCCTCAAAGAGCTTAATAGCTAGTGGGGAGACAATACAAAACCAAGTATAAAAAGTGCCTTAACAAAAGTATACAAAAGGTGTTATGGGAACATAAATAAGAAGTCATTACTAATCAAGGGACAATAAAAAGTCTTAAGTGACAGAACACAATTGAATGACATAATAACATGTATACAGAGATGACTTCAGTTGAAAGAAACCAAAGACAAACAAAACGTACAAATAAAACCAATCAGACCTGCTCTAAAAATGATGCTGCTTCTGGCATGAAGCTGTCAACCTACAGGAATGTCTCTAAAGGTCCCACCAAAGGCTGAGCTCAAAGTGAACTAACAAACAATTGCACAAATGGGAGGCACAAGTGCGGAGGGCTTCCTCACAAGCTGCCCAAGTCTATCCAATCCACAGAATCTATCCGACCCACAGAAACATCCCTGGCCAACAGAAGCATTTGCTGGGTGGCTGAGATGTCATGAGAAATGAATCCTTGCCTCACTTCCTGTTGACTTTAATTCCTTAGGTCACCGCAGCTGATTACCAGAAGGGAGAATACTCACCACTTTAACCGTCAAAGCAACAACCAGCTTATGGGTTAGCACATATTCACAAAACTGGTTCCTCTGGGCATTTAGGGTGAACGTACATGAGAAGTAGTTAACTGATTTTTTTTCTTTCCTGGCTACATTTGAACCCGCTAAAAAATGAGGCTGGGTCTTTGTTGAATGGCACCCAGAGAGTACCAGACCCATGATAAGGTCTAAGCAGAAGGTGACTCACTTCTTATTTGAAAGGACAGACATACCCAGTGGTGATGGGCTGCACCCACGCCCCCTCCCTCCCTTTTGGACTCAATCTGTGACAATGACCTTGACCTTGGTTGGCTACCAAGCAGCCTCTCACCAATTCCATCAGGAAACAAGCAAGGCTGCCAAAAGCAGACAAAACATTGTCTTTGACCCTCAAAGATAAGGACAAGGCAAGGTAAAATAAGAGGACGAGTCTTTGTTATTTTACTATGTACTACATGAAGGCCAGAAAACTCTCTGCCTGTCATACAGGACAAAGGAAAAGTTTACAAAGTATGAAGAGGAAGAACAGTAAGAACTACATTTTCATCCACAAATCTGGGTTTAAATTTCTTTTATTGTGGACTATTATCATTGGTACTAAATGGATTTTTACAAAACAAGTCTGCAACGTGTAAACATTCTGAAGTTGAATTCTGGAGCTCTGATTGGTCTTATTTCTGTGACTGTTTTGATCTGACATTAGGATGATAGGCTTATGGTAGCTGGGACTCAAATAGTTGCCCAGCATCAGAGACAACTACTGTTATACTAAACCCTTCAAAAATGCCCTATAGAGGACTCCTTCAACGTGGATGGACATATGTTAAATGTGGAATGGTGTATTTAATGAAACGTTTAAAAACAAAATAGAGTTCTTACAACTCCTACACCAAGACCAAGATTTAAGAGTCATCACTGGGCTTCCCTGGTGGCGCAGTGGTTGAGAATCTGCCTGCCAATGCAGGGGACACGGGTTCGAGTCCTGGTCTGGGAGGATCCCACATGCCGCGGAGCAACTAAGCCCGTGAGCCACAACTACGGAGCTTGCGCGTCTGGAGCTTGTGCTCCGCAACGGGAGAGGCCGCGACAGTGAGAGGCCCGCGCACCGCGATGAAGAGAGGCCCCCGCTCGCCGCAACTGGAGAAAGCCCTCGCACAGAAACGAAGACCCAACACAGCCAAATGTAAATAAATAAATAAATTTATAAAAAAAAAAAAAAGTCATCACTAACATTTATTGAGCACTTCCTAAGGTCATTATGTGAAGCCCTTTATCTTCATTATGTTGTTAAATCCGAACAACAACCTTATCGGAGAGCTGCTATTATTATTACCACTTTACAGATAAGGAAATTGAGATTTAAAGAAATGCAGTACTTTGTCCAAGGTAATATGGCCAGTTAGTGAGTGGAAACAAACCTCTAAAATGCACATACTGTCCTGTATAACAATTAACAGCAAACTAATTACCCTGAGATAATACAGCTAGAATTTTACATACAAGGTGCTTTGAATTTTAATGTCAAACTTCAGCAACTTTAATATTTATTTTTTAAATCTTTCTGTTTGTTAATCCCACAACTCAGAAAGTTAATTGCTAAATATCCAGGGAAATAGTTTATACTTAATTTACAAAAAAAAAAAAAATCACCTCTGTACTATTTCTGTGTCATCGTAAATTCTCTAAGGGAATAGTGGATGATAGGTGTCTGAACAAACAGAATAAAAGGCTGTTCTCTAACTAAATAGCTAACCTCAATTCTCTCAGTGACCTTGGACATATTGCTTGGAATGTCTGCAAGGGTATAATAACTGTGACTCCATTTAGGCAAAACAAGTGCTTTTGCAAATGTTTACATAGTCCTAATTGCCCAAACCTCTTACTAATGTTTCCAGAAGACATCATTTTTCATTTAGCCAATAAATAGAAACACTTGTAAAAATGTTTGCTTAAAAAAAAAAAAAAACCTGCAAATAAGTGTTTCTGTCAAAAGAATTAAAAGGAATATTTTCAAATTAGATGTGACTATAGATAATTCAAACATGCTTTGACTATTAAGGCATGTCCAAATAAACTGCCTCCTTCTAAAACCAACTTAACTTTTTTGGGGGACAGCGGGTGGATAGGGGACAAATATCAATGTATATGGGATTCAAGCAAAATAACAAAGTTGACCCACAATCTTCAGTCTTGTTTCTTAAGTGTACTAAAATATGATATGCCTAAGTTTTATATGACCACACTACAGTGAAAATATAAACATCATATCTAACCTCTCAGTGAAGGGTAATTACTTTTGGACCACAAGATCTGGAATTAGAAGGCCTGAACTGCCCATGCACTACTACTAGATGTGTGATTCCAGGCAAGTCATTTGAACCTGAATTCTAGTTATTTCAATGCAGGTCAAATAAGGATCCCTGTCCTACCTTCTCCAAAGGTTGTTTTGGAATGTAAATCAAATGACATAACGTAGTGCTTTGTGAACTCAAAGGCAGGGTACAGGATGCCAACAGGGGTCATCCGGGGTCATCCATATGGTACCAGGGAAAGGGTCACCACAGTCTCTTTGATCTCCTCCCATTATAAACCAACAAACTGGTGGAGAGAGTGGTGACAGCAATCAGTTTAGGAAGCTCTGAGATAAGGTTTTAATTAACTCAAGGGTTCCTCCTGCACTGTTCAGGCAAAATGAGTTGCTGCACATCGGGCTTTCTGGTAGTCTTAGAGTGGAAGGATTCAGTAGTGCAAGATTCAGGGTGATTCAAAAGGAATGTTTCTTCTCAAAGAAGAAAAAACAAATAAGTAAAATACTCCCTTGTCTCCCAAGTTCCTGTACAGGTAGGATACTCTGTCCCTCCTCCTTTCGTCTTCCAGGTTTCTTAAAGAAATTTTTTTTTTTATGTTTTCTGACTCCACTTCTCACCCATTCATTCCTCCCTGCAGAAGCACTGATTCTGCCCCAGGTGAAACTGCACAGGCAGAGGTCATCAACACTTTCCTTTTGGCTAAACCCAGGAGGTTTTTCACTCCACATCTGACTGACCTCTCAGCAGGATCTGACCTACTCAACACCCACTCTTTGCATTGCTCTCATGAAAGCACTGATGTAGTCTCTTCCAGTATTTCTCCTTTATCTCTGGATGTTCCTTCTGGTCCCCTGTATGAGCCCCCTTCCTATGCCCACATCATAATGTAGGTGTTCCTCCGTTTTCCCCATAACCCTCTTATTTAGTTCCTCTTCCACCTGGGTGATCTTCTCCATCCCCATGGCTTTGGCAGCAGTCCATGTGACAGATGAGAAACATTATTATCCTGAGCTCTAGACCCACACGCAGCTGCCTTTCAGACATCCTCTAACTCCTAACATGCACAAAACCAAACTCCTCATCTTACCCTCAGCCTGCCCCTCCTCCTGGCATTCTCCATATAGTGAAGGATTTCATCATCCTTGACCCTGCTGGCTCCCTCCCCCACAAATCACTCCAAATCAGCAAGTCATGCTAATTCTACCACTACGAGATCTGCCAAATTTATCCATTGCTCTCCTTCTTTATGGCCTTAGTTCAGACCCCACCATCCAGTTTCCTCCCTTCAGTCTTTCCCTCCACCAATCCATTCACCACACTGCAGTCAGAGAGGGCTTTCTAAAATTAAAACCCTGTTATCTTCTGGATAAATCATATACTCCTTAACATTGCCTATAAGAGCTCAAGTCCACTTACTTTCCTGGGCTTACCTCTTAAATCTCCATCGTCTCTACCCCGCACCCCAAAACACACAGGCACACAACTTGGCTAACTCTCGTTCAGCCTTCAGGTCTTTGCTGAGGTATCACTTCTTCCCTGACCTCCCACGTCCATTTTGAACATCCCTCTTGTGTGTTCACATAGCACACTGATTTCCTCAATTATAATGCTTTTCACTCTGCATAAAAATAGCCTGCTTAGTTGTGTCTCCGCCACTAGACTGTAACCTTCATGAAGGCAAGGATTGTGCCTGTTTTCTTCAAGATTGTATTGCTGGTTCCAAGTACAAGAGGTATGTGCCATGGCACAAAATAAGTGCTCAATTCTTACTTGTTTAATTAACAAACCAATGAATCTCTGAGGGTGGAAGAGAAGTTGTTCTGGAAAAGTTCATGGGAAAAGATCAATTAGCTAATTTCCTGGAGCATGAAAACTGCTGGTTACATTTCCAATGTTTTCTAACCTATAATATATGTTCCTTGTTCTATGAAAATCTACATTTATAATCACATCTATAGACTACAAGGTAAAATGGACATTTAGCAATTTCCCAGTTAGATAAATGTCCACAAGTAAACTGGATAATGCAGAACAGGGCAGCTGCAGTTTGTACTGAATTATAAATTGGTAACACTAATCACGGTAACTAGACAAATAAATCTCTCCCGTACTCATAAATGTGGCATAAAATAGGGGAATCCAATTTAAAACACATAACTCAAATTGACAGTTAAAGAGTGTATGGGGCTTCCCTGGTGGCGCAGTGGTTGAGAATCTGCCTGCCAATGCAGGGGACACGGGTTCGAGCCCTGGGCTGGGAAGATCCCACATGCCGCGGAGCAGCTAGGCCCGTGAGCCACAACTACTGAGCCTGCGCGTCTGGAGCCTGTGCTCCGCAACAAGAGAGACCGCGATAGTGAGAGGCCCGCGCACCGCGATGAAGAGTGGCCCCCGCTCGCCACAACTAGAGAAAGCCCTCGCACAGAAACGAAGACCCAACACAGACAAAAATAAATAAATAAATAAATAAATAAATAAATTTATTAAAAAAAAAAAAAGAGTGTATGAAAAACAACCAAATGTTAATGAAAATAGCATGCCTGACATCTCAATACAATGGCCTCTATATTTTGACTTTGGTTTTTGCTCATAATTCATGTTGCCATTAACATTAATTACCCTCATGGACCAAATAAATTTCATACCTTACTGTCAATGTGAAGGTGAACTATGTGGGCTTGTTATTGCTGTCTGGTAATACCTACAGTAGCCAATGAAACAGAGCAAACACAATGCACGGAATTTACTACTGGTGGTTATTCTTACCACACTCTCACTCATTACTCAATTCTCTGCATTAGCTTGCACCAGAAACTCCAAGCTAGCATACAGTTCCGCTACTTATGAACCATATATAAAATCCACCCTAAAAGAAAAAGGAAAAAGAAAAAAAGCAATTCCTTGCTAGATATCCCTCCACAGGGTTTCTTTT
The DNA here is from genome assembly GCF_028023285.1 of Balaenoptera ricei. Lineage (NCBI taxonomy): Eukaryota > Metazoa > Chordata > Mammalia > Artiodactyla > Balaenopteridae > Balaenoptera > Balaenoptera ricei. The sequence continues at coordinate 93,483,208 of NC_082645.1, forward strand.
GAAGGGTTAACACTCCCCATGAAGAAAATCAGCATTTGGCTAACAGCCAGTGGAGCAATAGACACTTCCCATACTTTTCTACAGGTGTTGGAGGAGAGTGTAAAGTGAAAATAGAAAAGGGAGCTAGTAGGAAAAAAAGAAGGAGTAGCAGTGGTCTGGGGCTCCTGCAAACTGTCTAGAGATGGAGAATCCTAAAAATTCTGCCCAAATGGTCTAACCTTTTCAGGTTTCTATTAAAATCAGGTCTTCTGAAACCAGTAATTAAAGTAGTACCCCTCTACCTGCCTGTTTCTTAAATTTGTAAATGTATGACGTGACTTCAAGTATTATGGGAAGGCTGCACACATGATTAAACTGGAATAGAGTATATTAAGTATCTGATAAGTATTCAATAAATATTAGCTTTGGATGTTTTTTAATGCAGATGTTACCGGCCTACATCCAGTTTGGTTTTCCTAGTAATAACGTGCAGAGGGCTTTTTCTTTTTTTTTGTTTTTTTGCTAATGGTCATATATCCATCACAGTTCTTTGTTTTCCACTTATATAATTAACCTGAGTCCATAGCCCAAAGCCTAAAATCCATCAATCTATGAGAAAACAAAGACAATGAAAGTTCAACCGTGAGCTTCCTTTTTCTATCATTTCAGTATGATATTCAGCCATCCTTCCACCATAAAGCTTTCACTGATTACCCTTACCGAGAAATAAGTTACCCAACTTTATTTCAATTTTTCCAACCATATTTATCATATCCTATCTTCTAGTCTTTCTTTAAAACATCACTTCCTGCCATATATTAAGTCATTTATGGATTTTTATATTCTCCATTATTTGACTGGACAATGTCTTAGATTCATTGTATTCTCCACAACATAGAGTTTTAACAGCTTTTAAAATAATGTTTATTGACTATTATGGTTATAAACAATTACTATATACTTATTGTTAAACATTTTGAAAATACAGAAAGTATAAAAGGGAAAATAAACAATGCCTATTCATCCTCCAATGAGAAAAAAGCACTGCCCCATTTTGGCCCTTTCAATCCCTTTCCTTATGTAGGTAGATCTTTCTGTTTTTTTAAACATAGTTGAGAGTTGACTGCATATACAGTTCTCTAGCCTATCTCCCCCCTTTTAGCAAAAATTGATAAATACCTTTCCACCCTGTTAAAACTCTTCATAAACATCCTTTTACAAATCTGTATAACACCATGTCTTTTTTTTTTTTTTTAACACCATGTCTTTTGATGACAGCATAATTTATTTAAACTGTTCCCCTCTTGTTGGGCATTTAGACTATTGCCAATATCTGACTTTTCTAACCAAAGCCATATTAAGCACTTGTGAACATTAACTTTTAAAATATTTCTCATAAGTTCCTTTGGACAGACTGCTAGGAGTGGAACTACTGGATCGAGGAGTGGACACATTTAGTGAGACTTTTCGTACATTCAGCCAATGAGTTTTTCAGAAAGGTTTAACATCTGCGCACCCCTCACAGCATCTGAGAGTGTCTGCTCCACTACACACTACCTGATGTGGAGAATTAGAATTTTTAAAAACCTATGTAAATTTGAGAGCTGGAAAAATGGTCCCTTGCTGTTGTTTCAATTTCATTTCTTTGATTAACGGAAAGAGAATGCATTTTCATATGACTATTAGCCATTTAGTTTTCTCTTGTATGGGTAGTCTGTTCCTGTCTTATTAGTTTTCTTTTGCCGCGTAACAAATTCCCACAAGCTTAGTACCTTAAAACAACACCCATTTCTTACTTCACAATTCTGAAAGTCAGAGTTCGGGTGGGGTTGGCTGGGTTCTCTGCTCAGGCTGTCTTTCACAAGGCTGAAATCAAGGCATTGGCTAGGCTGTGTTCTTAACTAAAGGTTCTGGTAAAGAATCCAGTTCTGAGCTCATTCAGTTTGTTGGCGCTCCGTCTGAGGTTCCAGTTTCCACACTGGGTCACCCTCAGCAATTCTAGGGCTCCCGCATTTCTCAAGGCTGTCCCCATTCCTTCTCAAGTGTCACCTCCATCTTCAAAACAGCAACAGCATGTTCAGTCCTTCTCAGGCTTCAGATCTCTCTGATTTCCCCAGCCAGAGAATGCTCTCCTCTTTTACAGGCCCCTTTGATTAGATTTGGCCCACCAGCTAATTTCCACATTTTAAATTCAGCTGTGCCATATAAAGAAACATGATCAAGGGAGTGATATTGCATCATATTTATGGGTTCCGGGGATTAGGGTATGCAGTCTTGGTGGAGGGGCATTTTCAGAACTGTGCCTGCCATAGGGTATTAGATGTTGTTTCTTATCATTTGTTTGTGCTCTTTACGATGTCTTAATTTCATGAATTTACCAAATAAGTGAATCTTACTGATGACTGCCAGAAGTTGCATTTTCACAATGGCAAAGACAACTAAGGATGGGGCTGCTGCGTGCTAATAAAGACTCTGAACACACTCGGTCCTCTGTACCCTTGGGTTCCACATCCGCAAATTTAACCAACCACAGATTGAAAATATTTGGGGGAAAAAAACTCCAGAAAGCTCCCAAAAGCAAAACTTGAATTTTGCTGGGCACTGGGCAACTATTTACGTATCATTTACATTGAATTTACAATTCTTTACATAGAATTTACATTATATGAGGTATTATAAGTAATCTAGAGATGATTTAAATTATACCAGAGGATGTGCGTAGCAGAGGTTATATGCAAGCACTACGTCATTTTATAAGGGACTTGAGCATTCTTGAAGTTTGGTATCTGTCGGGGGGGTCTTGGAACAAATTCCCCTTGTATACCAAGGGATGATTGCATATGACTTTGCTAACATTGGTATTTTAAAAGATTTAATTGTGGGGAAAAGTACATTATATAAAATTTACTATCTTAACTATTTTTAAGTGTACAGTTCCGAACTATTAAGTACATTCACATTGTTGTGCGACTAATCTCTAGAACGCTTCATCTTGCAAAATGGAAACGCTATACCCATTTAACAACTCTCCATTTCGCCCCTCCCCCAGCTCCTGGCAACCACCATTTTACTTTCAACATTGGTATATCTTTATTTTATGTATTTATTAACAAACATGTATATCGCAATTACTACATGCGCTGTTCTAAGAACTTTAAAAATATTAACTCATTTAATCGTCATAACAACCCTATGAAATCAGTACTGCTATTATTTCCATACTACAGATTAAGAAACATAGCAAATAAACTGCCCAAGGTTACACAATAGGAAGTGACCAAGCAGGAATTCAAACCCAGAATGGCTTTAAGTTCTTGCTATGAACCATTACATTGTGAAAATACTCACTGAAAGACAAACTCATCAGGCATTAATATTATTTCCTTGATGTGCATGACTTTAAAACAGTTTTCTATGAGCAATTTAATATTCTTCTAGTAACTAAAAGTTAGACTATGTGACCAAGGTGACACATGCCTACTGACCTTTTAGCCCAATTTTGGTTAAGGCATTTGTTTTTGAAGTTAATGAAACAAAAATTGCCTTATATCTTAAGGTCCGCCAATTATAATTTACGTGTGGTATTTTATAATAAAGTATCTTATGAATGAATACAAATCACAATTCACTATGACTACTGAAATTATAATATTAAAGGAAAAAACCCCAGGTATTTCTCTTTTCCAAGAAGAAAAAAACTTCCAAATGAGTCTACAACAGCATAGCTCAATCTCAGTTTAACCTAGTAAATTCAAATCTGTCCTGCTTTGCAAGCTATAACTCTAGACCAGTCTCAATTTGTCATTCATTTGTGTATCTCAGTAGTAACATTTTATTTGAGGAGTGGGTCTGAAATGTCCTTATCTCGATCTTTTAGCTTAGTAATCCTTTCATGGAAGACCAAATCATGCTTGCCATCAGTCACATAGTGTCATTTACTGTATATTAAAAATGAACAAGGTCAACAGAAGGAACAATCGTTGTAGTCTGAAAGCCCCAGTTAGATGGGAGTTAAAAGCTCTGCTGAGGCTTGGTTTCTAGGACCCAGGAGGGGCGGCGGGGTACTAAAAACAACACACAGAACAGGATCAGCTATTTCAACTGTTTTATACTTATATACCTGATTCATAAAAATAAACAGACAACGCATCATACAGTCTCCCCTCACCTATTATCCACTGCACTGTTGTGCAGTTTCCAGGATGAAATAGAAACCAAAGCATGGAAGAAACAGCAAAATCACCGCTACCCCAGGGAGCTTCTCGGATACTCACAATGCTGTCATCCCCACACCCTTCCCGCAGTGGCCAGTCGGGCAGCACAGAAGCAGGCAGATGCTCACCTGGCCGCCGGCTACTTCTCCCCCTTCACCTGCGGGGCCTGCAGCCTTCTTCTGGCTGGGGTTCGGCTTTGGCAGCCAGCTCTCCTCACGGTCACGGCCCTTTCCGCCACAGACCATCCCGGCCCGGCTCTCTGTTTACAAGCGCTTCTTGCGGTCCCACACTTAAATGCTTCCTTCCAGCCTCCCGGGAAGCGAGACTCGGACACACAAGGTTCCGGGCCGCAAGGACTCGTCTTTCCTGCCTTAGGGACCCAGCGCCACTCAGGGCCTGACCGCACCCTCCTGGCCTCCTTATCTCTTTGTTTTCTTACGCACAGTTTTCATCACACACTTTTTGAAAACAATGGTATGTGCCGCAGAGTCTCCTCACTGCTCCTCCCAACGCACAGATGGATGTTTGCAATTGGAAAATTGCACTTGAAACATGCCAGGGACCAGACTTGTTATTTAGGAGCTCCCTTGGCTAAGAGAACTAGAGAGAGAAGTTCTTTCTGAAAATAGAACTATTAGAACCTAGAGATTGCTTCACATTTCAGGTTTGGAGCTGCGACGAAAATCAATTTTCACTCCCCTTTCATGTTGTAGCCAGCAGGTTGAAAGAGGATGGTTTTGAGAGGAGGTCTTAACCCACATTCGGATTCCCAGCAAAACAGAACGTGTGTGTGTGTGTACGCGCACTGGTGGGCAACCTGAGTGCTCCTTTGTGAGACACTCCAACCCACCCCACAGTGACTTTGGCCACGTTGCAAGAGGATAGGGTGGTCTTGATCTCGGAGAGACAGCAGTGAATGGTCCTGAAGAGAGATCCTAGTTCCCTGCCCAGGAATTGAACCTGGGTAGCCTGGATGAAAACCAGGAATCCTAGCCAATAGATGGGGGGGGGGGGGGGGGGGGCTGCGTGCAACTTTTTGCTAAGATGGATCCCACCGCAGAAACCTGTGGGTGTAGGTCCACACTTATTATGGGGTGGCGCCCCCTCCCTTTTTGACCCTCAAGGAGCCTTTCTGCACATGCGCAGACAGGGAAGTTTTCCTTGACCTCAGGAGTGGTCGTCTTATCTCTTTACTTTAGCAGAGCTCAGCTTCTGCCACTAGCTTTGGCCTTGGAGTGAGAACAAAGCTTCAGTTTTACTCCACTTGACAAACACCAGCTGTCCAGCCCAAGGGCCCATCTATCTCCTACCTCAGTCTGGCTGGAAGACCTTCCTTGAAGTCTCCTGCTTTATTCTCCATCATAGCACACTTAGCCATTTTCTCAATTTATAATTACACATTTAAAAAATTTACCTGTTTTATTGGCTTCTCCACTCCCACTCCAGCCTCACCTATAAACTCCCTGAGGGCAGAAACTAGTTTGGTTTCACTCACCACCACATAATAGGCACAAAGCATAGTGTGTAATGTATATATGTTTGAATGAATGAATGAAGAAATGGACACACACACAAAAATTGTCAAAGGAGGCCAGAGAAACAGCATGATAAGATTCGAAAAATCTAATTCCTGCACTCCCTTAAAGATTAATAAGAGAATCTTTAACCATTGAATTTTAAAAAATATCTCTTTTGGTTGATGTTTAGAGTTTAAATGTTTGTCTGAAAACTTATACTGCAATTCGAGATACATCTCTTGTTCCTTAAACATGCAGTGTTCTCTTTTGCCTCAGGACTTTTGACACTGGGTTTCCTCTGATGAGAGCTGTCACCCCTGCCCCATCCCTTTAGCCTGGCCAACTTCTTGCTTTCTAAGACGCAAGTGGCATCACACCTCTCCTGGAAATCTCTGACAGAGAAGCCTGATCCTTTAAACATACCCAGAGGAACTCACATGTTCCTCTATAAATGCACTCATCACACTGTACCAAATTCATCTATATACTCATTAGTCTTCCCAGGCCACTGAGTCTCAAACTTCAGCATGTAACAGAATCTTCTAGAATAGTGCTTCTCAAACTTTAATGTGTGGGGATCCTGTTAAAATGCAGATCATGATTCAAGAGGTCTATGGTGGGGCCTTTGCACCTCTAGTGAACTCCCAGGTGATGCCACATTTTGAGTGTCAAGGCTCTTGAATGCTTGTTAAAAATGCAAATTCTTGGGTCAGGCATCCAGTCTTGGGGGTGGGGCAGCCCGGGAGTGGGGGGGAAATTGCCAATTATAGGTGAAATTGACGTCAGGTTGGCTCATGGGTTACCAGGGAAACCAGCAGAGGGGCACGCCCCTCGCCACCCCTCGGATCAGAACAATCACCAGCTGGGGCCTGGGGCAAGTGCACGGGAAGGTCAGTCATGTGAGCAGGGTGTAGGTGCAGCATGCACTGGTCGAGCAGAGGGGATACAGAGAGCAAGAGGACAGCCATCTTGAGTGGCCCAACCAGACACCCGTAGATTCTCATTCTGGAGGTCTACAAAAAGTCCTGAATTCTGTTATTTTAGCAAGTGCCTCAAAGTGCTCCTTATTGGACTATTCTTTGAGAAAAACTATACCAGTCTATGAAGTTGGAGGGCAGGGCCAATGCTTTGTGATTTTTTTCCCACCATGCATTAAGCACAGGGTCTGGCACATCAAATGCCGTAAAAAGCCACATTTACAGAATGACTAGATTTACTCATTATCACTAAGATATCACTAAGATATCACATAGATCCTCAGTGCGATCCCAGAAAAGAGATGAAAAGTCAAAGGCTGAGAACGATCTCAGCTGGGCAGTTGCTGGCTCTCAGGCCTCCATTTGGTCAGCAGGGGTCATTTTGCTCCTCTGAATTTAAATATTTAAATTCACGTCTGTATTCAAAAGCCCCAGCTGCTTTTTTTTTTTTTTAATAGACTTTATTTTGTAGAGAATGAGCAGAGAAGTACAGAGTTCCCAGATACCTGCTGCCCCCAAACACGCACAACCTCTCCCACTATCAACATCTTGCACTACGGTGATACATTTGTTACAGCTGATGACCCTACCTTGACACGTCATTATTACCCCACATCCATAGGGCCACCTATGTATACCTTCTAGACCTTGCAGTTATACTGCCAATTAAATCCCTGTTTGCTCAAGGTGGTTTGTGTTGGTCTCTGTCATTTACAACTGAAAGCATCCTAACACTCCACCATTCCAGACTTATCTCCAGAATACTTCTTTTCTCCCACTCTATACTCCAGACTTACATTTTTTTTTACCACTCCTGGATACTCTTCCATTCATTCCCATTATCCTGCTTTAGGATCCCCCATTATAGCCCCTCTGCATCCCCTGAAGGGCAGGGAGCTTGCCTTATTCATCTTTATATTCTCCACACCACTTATGGTACCTAGTAAATGATCTTAATAAATGTGCATTAAAACAAAGTGAAATACCAAATGACATATAAGGAGATTTTATTATTGTATCTCTTCATTAAAATTTTTTCCTCTTAGCTTTCCTTTATAAAATAATGGTCAAGTCCAGATTCAATAAAGCAATACTGTCTTCCAAGAAATAAAACAAAAGTTGCATCAAAAAATATTTTAAACTTAATCAGAAAATGTTGGTGCTATTTATAGCCTAGAATTTGTAAGCCAAGTATACCTCACCCCATGTGCACAGATATGCCCAGGTAAAGATGATTGGGATATTCACTGAGAGCAATATAATAATATTTGTTTGTCTCGTTAGGTAAATTAAAAGCATTTGAGATGTAGAATACTAAAGTCATAAATGGAGCAGCTTAAAAGTACAACTGAGCTTGCTATTCAGCTGGGAGGCACCGGCAAGGATATCCCATTGCTGAAATATTGAAACAGTTGCATACAAGCTGGTAACTAGCTTCTGTCCCTAAGCTTCCTAAGTGTCCCAAGTCTCTTTCCAAGGAATTCCCTCCCCACCCATCCTAAGATTCAACACCCAAAGGATTGATACCTGACCCTTCTCTTGCATGAGAGGCAGGATTCTTTCTGATTAGCCAATGATCAGGCCATATATGTTTTTGAGTCTTTTGGTATCACTTCTACAAGTAGGCAAACAGAAAAAGATAGTGAAAAGTCTTCAACGAAGCAAAATATTCAATGATACCCCACTCTACTACCACATACTATGTCTTTTTTAACCAGAAAGATCAAGAATAAGTGATAGAATCTTACAGAAAAACGTCCTTAATTGGGCAATTTGAATGTGCTTCATTCAACAAGCACATATTACAGGAATTCATTGTTCTCCGGGTAGGCGGTTCATGGGCTCATGGTGGCTTGTATGATGGTTAGTACCAACCAGAGGCCTCCATTAAGAGCTTACCTGTTGATGGAATGGTCCAGAAATTTAAAACCTTGTAAAAGGAAAACTTTTTCAATCTTGACATGGGACAAAACCTTTTTGTATGATATATTCTAAACTTCCTTCTGGGAAAACCTAGCATTCCTGATAAAATGCCTAAGCAATCTGCAAAGTTAGGTAAACTTTAACAGCATTAAGAGCTGCAGGAGTTGCTGCCCTTCAACACCTGACCTGAAAGCTATCTGAGAAGCTTTCTCCCTGGCTATTGTCCTCATTTTGCCCCAAATAAAACTTAACTCACCAAAAAAAAAAAGAGTTGCAGGTTGAGTTCCCAGGAATCAAACTCAGAGAGAGTTCAGCATGAAGGGAGGGAGTGCCCGTGGGATCAGCAGGTGTGTATGGGAGGGGTGAGAGCCAAACTGGGCAGAGGGAAAGGTAGAGTTGTAAGGCCCAACAGCAGCCTTGCCACCCCCATGAAGACCTCTGAGACAGAGTGGCCTGTCAGAGGCTTTAGAATAGTCCTGAATCGGGCCAAGAACAAGTGGTGTGCTGGCATATTGGCTCTGAAAAAACAAAAGCCCTGATTTGTTACTGTCTGCCAATTTCCATGGTGTAAACACCACACAATGCCTAATTTCAAGTTCTGGATGTCATGACACTGAACATGGGGTTGGAGATGTGCACAGTCAGCTCTCAAGAGCCAGCAAGAGCTGGCTCCAGCACACCACTGACCAAGACGGCCAGGTCTTTCCATGTCCACATCCATCAGTTGGTGGATGTGGGCTACTCTGAGAGGGAGCACGGTCTTGGGCAAGGTGGCCCTCTGCAGTTGATACAGTCCTTGGAGGGTTTGACCACTGAAGGCAATCTACTGACACCACTTCCAGCAGCTGGGGCAATGAGTCCTTTTTTGATAGGGGATCTGGGCAGCCCATCACAGAGTCTACCATCCTTGTTCTGGGAGACAAGTCACCTGCCTACTCAACTAACTGTCAGTCAAGAGTCTAGTCATCTTTCACCTCTAGATGGAAAGATGTCCAGTGGTCCAAAACAGTAAAAACCCAACAAGTGATAAAGGCAAAAGAAATTCCAGAAGTTCAGAAGATTAGAGGGAGGATGGAGCCACTCAGACAGGCCTCTACGAAAAACCAAGGGCTTGAGCCTACCTTGAAGGATAAGTAGAATTGTGGTGGAAAAGCAGAGGAGACTGAATAGAAGCTGCATTGTCTTGTAATTAGAATCCTGGCTCTGGCACTTATTCATTCTCAGGTCTTCACAAATTATTTTACTTCTCTGTGCCTCAGTTTCCCCATAGGTAAAATGGGGATGGTGACAATAATAATAATGTGATAATAGTAATAACATTATCTACCTCAAAGTGTTTTGAATAAGTTAATTCACGGTAAAAGTTTGTATTAGTGTTTGGCAATATAAGTCCCCCAATAAGTGAGCTATTATTTCATGGAGCTAAATGTGAAGATATTACATTGCAGAGTAGTGTAAAAAAAAAATTACAAACACACACATATACATACATACAAAGTTCATTTCACCAGAACCGGGGAGCTGAGCAGGTATACCCTGATATTTACAAGAGCCAGGGCAAGAAAACAAATGGATGCCTTCAGTTTCCCAGCCCAGACCCTGTCCTGCACCACAAAGTCCCAAATATGTGCATGTAGACACCTTGGGTGCCATGCCTAACTTTATTTACAGCTTTCCCAGCCATAGTCACTCCTCAGGCTTTTGAGAACACCCCGGCAGCTGGATCAGCCCCCAGGAAGCCCTGGGGAAAAAGCCTGTGCAGCTCTAGAGATAGACTCTTGGCTTTGGTACAGGGAATTCTGATGCCCCAGGAACCTGGTCTAGAAGGAGGAGGCTCCAGGTAATCACCTTCTTGGCCAGAAAGAGATGTAGCCAGAGGAGGACCTAAAGCACAGAGCCCAGGTCAGCAGCCCAGTTGCCCAGATCTAAGGGTAGTACTTGGTAGTTCTACTGGGGATCAACCCTTATAATGCAATATTCCATCTTTAGTACTTATGCGATTATGATAAAATAATCATGTCGTAAAAGAGGCTTTGCTATACTAGAAAAGGCACTGGATTGGGGATCAGGACCTCTGAATTATGACCTAGCCACAAAGTCTAGGATGATGGATTATGTTTATTATACTCGTTATAACTCACAGCACCAAACACCATGATAGTCCATAGTAAGATCTAATGAAAAATTTATATTTGTAATGTCAAAGACTATTGCGTTCCAGAATTCAATTTGGTTTTAAGAGTAATTTTTAAGGTTGTTTTTTGTTTGTTTGATAAATTTATTTATTTATTTATTTATGTTTGGCTGCATTGGGTCTTCATTGCTGCGCCCAGGCTTTCTTTAGTTGTGTTGAGCGCAGGTGGATTCTTAACCACTGCACCACGAGGGAAGCCCAAGCTTGTTTTTTTAAAAAAACTCTAACCCAAGGTTCAAGCCTATGCCTGAGAGCTGGATCCCCTTTTCCTTTCTTATCTGTTCTAAAAGTTCTCTCTCTTTCCCCACACACCCAAATGAACTTTCACACTATTCAGTCCTTTTCACCAGAACGGGAATCACTGATACAAAAGAGCCCGAAGGCCCAAAACACTTTCTTCAGTTCCTGCAGGAGGAGTCCTTATTTCACACATTTTAACGAATTATAATGCAAATGAAGCCATTACCCAACAGGTAGATTGTTAATGGTGCATGTACAAGAAACCAACATCTCTCAGATAGATATCAGTTTGTAAATTCATGCTTTTGAAACTAAATAACATCAGAAATTAAATTATTCAGAAGGAACCCTATACATAAGCTGTTCACAGTCACTAAAATAAAAGGCAGATGTTAAAATGAATGAGAATGGAATGGAACATCCTCTTACTTTTTCCAAGCAGAATATTTCCTGGCCTATGGTGTCTTTCTAGAACCCAGAATCAGAAAATAGCTTTTATCCTGTTGGCTGCAGTGTAACTGTTCTTTCCAGAAGTTGTCAAACACGGTGTGTGTGTGTGTGTGTGTGTGTGTGTGTGTGTGTGTGTGTTGGGGATGCTTTGTGAGACTCGCTGAGCTGCACATAACTCACTCCCATGTATTTGTGTAACTGGAGTCATCCCACTTTGTTATGCTGGCCTGTTTTCACACTCCGTTCAAAACCTTGAATTAGACCATTCTGGAACCCCTGAAAAAGTCCTGTAGGCAAAGAGCAGGTTCCAGCCAGAGCTGACTCACTTCTGTGTATCTGAATGTTGTTTTACACATTTTTATTACAAAGTTGCTCATGATTGAACTTCTTCACACTTTCATGTTGGAGCCTTTGACCCTTCCCAAATAAATTAACCTTGCCCTTTTTCCACATGCTCTGCCCAGGACATAATTTGTTTTTAAATATAACTACATAGTTGTCAAATAAAATTCATATTTTATGGCAAGATAAGAAAAATTTAAACAAAAAAAATTCTTCTCTGCCTTTTGGCCTCCCCTCTCCCCCACTGTGCATTGTGTTTTGGCATCAGGCATCGACCAAACCTCCCCCATGGGCAGGAATACCTGCTCAACCATAAGAAGCAACATTCTCCCAGCATAAACGAGACAACTCCTTAAAGAGAACATTCCTTCCTGATCTTGTAAGTGGTCACGTGACCCCCCACAATGATGCTTAAATCTAGATTATGTGAACTGTCAATAATACGTCTTTTGATGTACAGCCCTCTGTCTCAAAAAGCTTACTGTGCCTTTACTTCTAACGGGTGGAACAGTTCTCGGAGATTTCTGAGATGCTCTTCTTGGGTTATAATCCTCAAATTTGGCTTGAATAAAATTTTCCATTTCTTTCTTAGATCGACTGATTAATTTTTTGTCAACATTGTTAGAAAAAAGAGTTGCAAGCATCAGGAGAGAGGGCCACAGGGGAAAATATTCCAATGATCTCAATGTTCCCTCCTATTAGTTTTGTCCTCTACTCTTTTTCTTCCACATTTATAAAGCTTTTCAGCTTTGAACAGTAGACGTGTATTGGGGTGACTATATTCTTTGCACGATTGTGGTTCAGGACTTGAAGTTTTTAGAGGGCAGAGATAAGTTGAAAAATCACATCCTACAGAAAAGTGCTTAGTAAATAAGAATGAGAGGCATCTTCTGCAACTATTTGAGGGGGTCCCTTGCCATTTTCAGGAATAGATTTTCACCCAGTAGATGACCCAGTAAACACAGTGATACCTTTGATTCCTGGGAGGGATGGGTTTATAAAGGAAGGGAGGAAAAGAGGAAGAAAGCAACATTTAAACCTGATCTCTACCATAAGCTGAGCTCCTCAACACACACACACGCTCACACATACACACTCACTCACTCATTGGCACACAGACACACACAGAGTTTGCTATTCTTCAGCTAATGGGATTGGCACCGCTTAAAGCAGATTGCTAGGTCATTGTCTGCGACCACCGCAAGAGAAACATTATTTAAAGGCCATTCAGACCCTAAAAGAAGCGGCTGAGCAGAGTAATTATCGGAGACTCTCCATTAACTAGGGCATCTTTGCTCTTTGTCTGAGTTGGTTTAATAAGGCCCGCTAATGGAGCTGTGCGGGAGGGGGCCTGCTAATGGTTCTAGAAAAGCCCCTTCTTGGCCCCTTTATTTCTGGGGACTGTCTTTAGAGATGCTGACAGTAAAGCCATACTGCAAAATGACCTTCACAAAAACTTGGTGTGGACCCCTCCTGCTCAGGACTCCGGTTTTCAAAATGAGGAAACATCTTTGTCTTTTTCTTTTTTATTCCAAGGAGATTTTCCCTCTCTTCCTCTTACTGGTTTGTGGCCGTTTGGGTTTTGGGGAACTTGTCATTGAAAACAGCAGCACTCAGTGAGAATAAAGCAGAATGACACCCCCAGCAATTCCCCCTTTAGCTTGCCACTTCTACTCATCTTCCAGGGGTCTACTTCTCCAGAAAAATCGCTTGTCCCATTATTCCTTTTAAGTCTGTCATGCACTTACGTTTCAAACTTAGGATGGCCACCTGGATTCAAACTGCCGTATAATAATTAGCCAGCTTTATCAGCCTCCCAATTCATTCTCCCTACAGCAGCCAGAGCAACTCTTTCAAAACAGAAATCTAAACACCTCAGTGGCTTCCTATTACCAGTAAGAATTCTTGATATTATCTATGAGACTCAGCATGGTTTGGCCCTTTCTTCCTCCCTAGCAACATGTTGCATCATGCTTCTTTCAGCTATTTGATCCAGCCACTGGGGGACCTTTTCCTGTGATTATGTCCTGCTCATTCCTGCCACAGGTCCCTTGTACATCTTTCTGCCCAGTATACTTTTTGCCTCGTATTCTCCATTCATCCTTCAGCTCTCGGCTCAGTAGTCAGATCTTCAGGAAAGTCTTCCCTTACTACCCTTCCTAAGTCGACAACTTTTTTTTTTTAAAGTTTATTAATTTATTTATTTTGGCTGCGCCGGGTCTTAGTTGCAGCACGTGGCATCTTCGTTGAGGCATGTGGGATCTTTTTAGTTGTGGCATGTGGGCTTCTTAGTTGCAACATGCGAACTCTTAGTTGCGGCATGCATGTGGGATCTAGTTCCCGACCAGGGACCAAACCTGGGCCCCCTGCATTGGGAACGTGGAGTCTTACCCACTGGACCATCAGGGAAGTCCTGACAACTTCTATTTCATGCATTTATAACGACATATACTACTCCTTCACGGCACTTACTGTAATTAAACTTTTACATTTATTTGAATGGCTTACGTTATTTATAATTACCTCCTCATGAGATTGTAAATGTCATGAGAATAATCATAAGCTCTATAAGCAATAACTATGCCTGGTTTTGTATATCATTATATCCTCAGTGCTCAGAACAATGTCTATGACCTGAGTGCCTGCCTATTTTCAATTTTTCAAACGAAATTTGTTCCCTGAGAGGTTCCCATGACTATTATCTTTGGGAATTACCAATATCCCATATTTTCCCATAACAGTATAGAGGCCCGTGCTCCTTTCCTATGAGATTAAAGACTAATTTTCCAGTTTCAGGGGTAGAACTAAAAGCACATTATTATTCCCCTAATGAGTGGATCTTTATGCAGTAACATAGATTCACAAGGCACAAATAAACACACACAAGCTTTAATGATGCCTCCTATCTCGTCAAGACCCGGTGGGAAAGAGAATGAGGTGTATAGCCAAAGAGGGGAGTCAAGGATTAGAGATTCTCAGCACTCCAGACCTACTGGCACAGAGATGGCTGGGTAGGATTGTTCCAATCGTCTTTGGTCCCCATGAAAACTGGGGACTTTCTCTACTGGTTGGAGAAAGAAAGGTGGACCTTGGCGGATGCAGAATAGCAGCACGGATTGGGCGTGTATTCTGTCGCTTGGGCTGTTCTGCAGAGATGGCCACCAAGGCTGGCCTATATGGGACCAGCTGAGTGTCCCTTGACTTGCACTGAGTGGCATCAGGCATTCAAAGAGTGGGCTGACCAAGCCCATCACTCCTTTTAAAAACTAAGGCTAGGGCTTCCCTGGTGGCGCAGTGGTTGAGAGTCTGCCTGCCGATGCAGGGGACACGGGTTCGAGCCCTGGTCTGGGAAGATCCCACATGCCGCGGAGCAACTAGGCCCGTGAGCCACAGCTACTGAGCCTGTGCATCTGGAGCCTGTGCTCCGCAACAAGAGAGGCCGCGATAGTGAGAGGCCCGCGCACTGCAATGAGGAGTGGCCCCCGCTCGCCGCAACTAGAGAAGGCCCTCTCACAGAAACGAAGACCCAGCACAGCCAAAATAAATAAATTAATTAATTAAAAAAAAAAAAAACAACTAAGGCTAGAAGTCAATTGCACACTTGCATTTTTCACACTTAGTTAAGGCCACCTAAATTCAGACTGCTCTATTATATTCAAGTTGCATCAGCCAGCCTTGGGATTCCACTAATTAAGAACAGGTTGGAAATTAAAGAAAGAAAGTCATACTATAAAGTTGTGTTTTCAGAGAATCTGAGGCTCCATGAAGAAACTGTCCTCTTGAGGACGGCATGTCTGTTGTCCCTTAACCTATGTAAATTCACATGGTCACATGCATGGATTCCAGATGCATTCAAGTTCAGAACCAGGATCAGAAAGTTTTCTGGACCTGGTAATAGTGTAAATTGTTACATAATCTCTACCCCTGACTAAATTACTGAGAAAACCTGCAGACCTCCAAGCCTCAGTTAACATGTATCCTATGAACAGCTCTTGGCTCTCAAGCTGCAGAGGACACAGAAGAGAGTAACACAAGGTGCCCACTATTACAGGGAACTGACAATCTATAGGAAAAGATACATGCTTTATAAAATAAATGGGACAACAGATATAATGAGTCCTGAGTTGTTGGGTTCTAGTCTAGTGTATCTATAAATGTGGTCCACAACCTGTAGCATCAACATCACTTGGGAGTATCGTTAGAAATGCAGACTTTGGGGTCCTACCATGGTCCCACTGAATTGGAATCTCTGGGGGTGGGGAAACAGCAGGTTGACAATCTCTCCAGCGGATTCTTAAACACACTGAAGTTTGAAAGACATTATAAAAGTTGGGGAAAGAAGTCTGAACGAACTGAGAGCTGGGGGAAGAGTTTCAAGGAAACCCTTGAATTTAATCTGGGCCATCCTTGAAGGTCAGGTGAGTAGAATTTGGAATAATTAAGGGCTCAGGGGAGGGCATTCCAGGCAGAAGGAATAACAGGAGTAAAGGCGTGGAGGGGAAAATGAACATGGCATGGAAGGGGCTGATTGAAGCTGAAGATCTGGGGGTGGTATGAAGGCAAAGCCAGATCTTGTAAGGAAGTGAGTTTTAGAAAACATGTTACACATAAAATACGAATATATGTATGCATAGATATCCACATCTAGTTTTTCTCTGATTTCAAAGGTAATATATATTTTTTGTATAAAAACGTAAGACATTAGAGAAGCATGTAACATAGAAAAAATAGAATGTTTCCCCATGACCTCCTCAAAAGGAAAAAAAGTAACATTTTGATGTAGATTCCCTTAGAATTTTTTCTATGCATAGTCTAATCACCTCTCCCCCACACAAAAAACAACAAAGTCTCCTCTGTTCACAGCTATGCAACTTCCTTTGCTCACTTCACAACACAATTCTCCATATCTGTGTCAGTCTTTCTCTGTTAGTCCTAAAGATCTACCTCGTTCTTTCAAACGGTCCCATAGTGTTCACTGTATAATGAGGTAGCAATGAAGCACCATGTTTTGTCACTGTTGGTTCTTATGCTGGGAAGAATCTGATAAGAGGGGTGTTTTAGAATATGGTTGTGAAGATGGCTTTGCTATGAGATGTGCTCAAGCTTTTAGTAGATCAGCTGGAGTGGAGGCCTGGGTGTTCAAAGCCAGCTCTTTACTGGAGTAATCATAGTCTGCTATATCTATATATCTACATCTATATCTGTTTGTATATGTATATCAATATATGTATGTATATGTGTATATCTTACACATATATGTACATGATATTTATATCTATATCTATTCTGTATCAATATATGTATATCTTATATGTATATATGTATATCTATGTATCCATGTATATCTTATATGTATGTGTATATGTATACATATTGTATATGTATATCTATCTAGCGTTAAGTTCCACATAAAAGCAAAATGGGGACCCTTACCCAGAGTCTTTTTTTCATTTATTTTTATGCCTGAGTAATATTCTATTGTATATATGTACCACATCTTCTTTATCCATTCATCTGCTGATGGACACTTAGGTTGCTTCCATGTCCTGGCTATTGTAAATAGAGCTGCAATGAACATTGTGGTACATGACTCTTTTGGAATTATGGTTTTCTCAGGGTATATGCCCAGTAGCAGTGGGATTCCTGGGTTGTATGGTAGTTTTATTTTTAGTTTTTTAAAGAACCTTCATACTGTTCTCCATAGTGGCTGTATCAATTTACATTCCTACCAACAGTGCAAGAGGGTTCCCTTTTCTCCACACCCTCTCCAGCATTTATTGTTTGTAGATTTTTTTGATGATGGCCATTCTGACTGGTGTGAGGTGATACCTCATTGTAGTTTTGATTTGTATTTCTCTAATGATTAGTGATGTTGAGCATCCTTTCATGTGTTTGTTGGCAATCTCTATATCTTGGGAGAAATGTCTGTTTAGGTCTTCTGCCCATTTTTGGATTGGGTTGTTTGTTTTTTTGATATTGAGCTGCATGAGCTGCTTGTATATTTTGGAGATTAATCCTTTGTCAGTTGCTTCATTTGCAAATATTTTCTCCCATTCTGAGGGTTATCTTTTAATCTTGTTTATGGTTTCCTTTGCTCTGCAAAAGCTTTTGTTTCATTAGGTCCCATTTGTTTATTTTTGTTTTTGTTTCCATCTCTCTAAGAGGTGGGTCAAAAAGGATCTTGCTGTGATTTATGTCATAGAGTGTTCTGCCCATGTTTTCCTCTAAGAGTTTTATAGTATCTGGCCTTACATTTAGGTCTTTAATCCATTTTGAGTTTATTTTTGTGTATGGTGTTAGGGAGTGTTCTAATTTCATTCTTTTACATGTAGCTGTCCAGTTTTCCCAGCACCACTTATTGAAGAGGCTGTCTTTTCTCCATGGTATATTCTTGCCTCCTTTATCAAAGATGAGGTGACCATATGTGTGTGGGTTTATCTCTGGGCTTTCTATCCTGTTCCATTGATCTATATTTCTGTTTTTTGTGCCAGTACCATACTGTCTTGATTACTGTGGCTTTGTAGTATAGTCTGAAGTCAGAGGGCCTGATTCCTCCAGCTCTGTTTTTCTTTCTCATGATTGCTTTGGCTATTCGAGGTCTTTTGTGTTTCCGTACGAATTGTGAAATTTTTTGTTCTAGTTCTGTGAAAAATGCCATTGGTAGTTTGATAGGGATTGCATTGAATCTGTAGATCACCCAGAGTTTTTGAGAAGGGTCTTTTTAAGAGAGACCATTCTCAGCTCCACAAATTTGTCTCCAACAAGTGGTGGTTTCTTGAGCTTGGCGGTGGAGACTTTTTGCCCCTGCCTGCTCCCCCCCTAGAAGTTTGGAAGTCTTTATGATCAGGAACTTCTTTCAGTCTCTATTGCTGCAGCATGTGAGGCTTTTCTTCTAGCATCCTTTTTCCTGAGTTCATCCTTCATGCCATTTTCCGAGGTGGGAGACATTAAGAAAACAGATATCTGATCATGCAAATTTTCACCAAAAAATATGTTCTTCACTTCACAACAAGAAAACAAGGGCCTAATACTGAAAGGGAAAGCCCTAGACTGGATGAAATGAAGAACTTCCTCAATGTTAGGGAGCTCTGGCATTAAAAACACCATCCAAAGAATGACCATTGCTTCTCTCCTTCCTCCCACAAGTTGCTTTGCAGGTGGGACCAATGACTCATAAGTGAATGGCAAGTAGTAAATAGTGCTACCAGGGCCACAGCTGCTTTTAACTCTAGGCAAATTCAAGAACTTGAAAGACAGGTGGACAGAAAAAGAGGTGTCAGTATTTACCTTTGCAGCAGCCTGCTTCTGGATTTAATAGTCTTTAGAACTTATACTCATGGTGATTGAATAAGGTAATATACTGTTTTATTTTTTTCTTGGTCACAGAAAAGGAAAGTAACAAGGGGAAAAATACTAAAATACAAAGTATATTAAAAATTTTTTTTAAAGTAGAAACATGAAGTATTGTGACCCAGAGCAATTCTAGTTTCTACTACAACAGAATTAAGCATCTTTCAAAAAATGGTTTGTTTATATGGATGGTCCATTCAGATTATTATAACAAAATGCCACAGAGTAAGTAGCTTTCAAACAACAGAAATTTGTTTCTTACCATTCTGGAGGCTGGGAAGTCCAAGATCTTGGCACCCTCAGATTTGGAGTCTGGTTAGGTCCACTTCCTCATAGAAGGCAACTTCTCCCTGTGTCCTCACATGGTGGAAGGGGCAAGGGAGCTCTCCCGGGTCTCTTTTATAAGGGCACTAATCCCCTCACTCATGGAGGCTCCACCCTTATGACCTCATTACCTCCCAAAAGCCCCACCTCATAATATCTTCATCTTTGAGGTTAGGATTTCAACATATGAATTTTAGGGGACGTAAACATTCAGAACATAGCATGGATTTTTCTCCTGTTATAGCACTGGAACTATGTATTAAAATTATAGTGATTCTTAACCACAGGTTTCTCCTTTTGGGAAATTCAAGTATACCCCAAGTTTGTTTATTTCAGTACTTTTACAGCAACAAAAGAATTTAATAGCTAGCCCTTAATCTCCAGAGGGTTTACCTAAATGGTATCCATTCTTCCCTCTCAAAAAAAAGCCCAGTTTTATTTGGGATGGCAATGCGCCCAGCTAAAAACAAAAACAAAACCAAACACTTTATTTCCCACTCTTTCTTGCAATTAGGATAACAAGTTCTGGCCAATGAGATGTAAGCAGAAATCTGATGAATGAGGCTTCTAGGAAAGCTACTGTTTTCCTCATTAAAAAAAAAAAGACAGATTTGGCTTGTTATGAGCATTTTGCCTATGCTTTTCCTGCTGCACGTTGAGGGGAATGTCAGCGCAGGATCTTGAGGTTTAGCAGCTACTGGGTGAGCTTAAGGGAAAAAGACAGAAGTGAAGGATGTTGACACAAAAAACTAGAGGGAGCATGCATCACTGATGGCAACACGGAGATACTCTACAGCCCTGCACTGTCCATTACGAGAAAAAAATATTCCCCTCACTTGCTTAAACCACTGTACTGGCTTCCTGATACATGGAGTGAGAGCATAATCCTAACTGATTAAACCACAGTCCTTTCTTTGGAGGATAATTTGGAAAAGAGAGACCTAGGGCCTGGCATTCAGTTTTACCCCCAGATTTACCAGAATTATTAAAACCAGCGGTCGCCCAAGGGCAGAGCAGTGGGAGCATAATGAAACCAACTAAAAGTTGTCTGCTTTTTATTATCACCATGTTCCAGCAAATGTCAACAGCCAGTGATAAAATACTCCTCCCCGAAAAAAATCTTTGGCCTAAATCCTAAACAATTGCTGAGGTTCCTGAATTTTAATAAGACACATATAAACATCAACTTAGCACATTTTATTACTTGTCCTTTAGTAAACATTGTAGTCTACATGGGCATCAATTACAAGAATTCTCAGTTATATACTGGGCTTCCAACACACGGGCACACACAAGCTCATTTCAAAGGTAACTTTATAACGGTTCAGGATTTTTCCAACTCACTTTAGGGACGGAGTTTGTGTTTCCAACCCCTGTGGTACCACAAATGCCTGTGTTTAAGCAGTAGATTTGACATAAGTATCACGGTGATTGCAAAGACAAAGAATCAGAACATGGGTTGACTTCTGTCATTCTTTGTGATTATTTGAACTTTTGGTATTTAAAATAGAAAAGAGTGAAACAGTGCAAACTGCAAGGTGAATATTTCTGATTGGCAAGTGCAAAATTTAGTTTATACATGAAATGTTTTACTGAATTCTAATCTTATCTTTAAAATAAAATTTTCTTCTTGTTTTTAACCTTGTTAGTCTTTTGCAATTATTATTAAAGTGTAATGGGTTCTTTTGTCTTCATTATATATATTTTATTCATAATTTTGTTTATGCGTTTATTTTTAGTATCTTTTATGGTTCTGGTAATATAAGTTATATCCTTTATAAAAGCCTTGCAATAGTCTTACTAGAAGTCAAGATAAAAGAATACCAAATCAAACTAGCCAAGGATCTAAGTTATCCATCTACTGATTTTTAGTAAAAATACAGGATTAGGATTATTTTCCTTTGGAGAGTCAAACCTGAGACACTTGCCATCAGGCTGACATTAAACTGTAATGTTTTAATTCATTACTGTGACTGACCAATATGTAGGTACAAGTTTTTTCCTTTTTTGACCAAAAACACAGATCATTGTAATTTAAAAATATTAATCCGTATTTCTCTTTCTTTGTAATGTAATTTTTTTACTAGTATAATTATATATATAAAATTTAATAAACTATTTTCACTGTCTACATTTCCTTTTTGGCCAGTATTATTTGTTTTATTTAATTATTATTACTAAAACTAATTTTGTCGTATAGAGGATGGAGATGTTAAAAAATAAACTATGCTGCCACTGGTCAAAATGATGTCAATTTCAATTGATTTTAGTACTCACCACCAATCATTTCATTCCATGACTTACCAATAACAAACTTACCAAAAGTTTGTTAGAGTCCATCCTGGGGAGTTTTGTTAAAGGGCATCCTTTAAATTAGGTGGCATCCTTTCTGAGTGCTTGCGAATTGTAGTCTTTGTATTGCCTTTCCCTGAGTGACAACAGAGCTAAGTGCTATTGGATTTCAACCTCATTCCTTAGCATTCTAAAAGCATTGCTTCATTGTCATAGGAATTTCACGTGGCAGAAAAAGAAAAGCTTGTGAGAAGTCTGATTTTTTAATTTGTTTGCTTTAGGTAGTTTTTCTTTTTTTTAAGGGAAGAAAATGGATATGGTAGCATTTTTTTTTCTCTTAATCTTGTGGTACAAAAATTTTGTCCAAATGTGCCTAAGTGTGGATTTCTCTCTTTTTTTAAATTGAAGTATAGTTGATTTACAATATTGTGTTAGTTTCAGGTTACAGCAAAGTGATTCAGCTATATATATATATATATATATATATATATATATATATATATATATATCTATTTTCAGATTATTTTCCATTATAGGTTATTACAAGATATTGAATATTATTCCCTGTGTTATACAGTAAATCCTTATTGTTTATCTATTTTATATATATTAGTGTATATGTTAATCCCATGCTCCTAATTTATCCCTCCCCCACCCCCTTTCCCCTTTGGTAAGCATAAGTTTATTTTCTACATCTGTGAGTCTGTTTCTGTTTTGTAAATAGATTCATTTGTATTATTTTTTAGATTCCACATATAAAAGATATTATGTCTTTCTCTGTCTGACTTACTTCACTTAGTATGATATTCTCTAGGTCCATCTATGTTGCTGCAATTAGCAAAATTTCATTCTTTTTTTAGCTGAGTAATATTCCATTGTGTGTGTGTGTATATATATACATACATATATACCACATCTTCATCCATTCATCTTTTAGTGACCACTTAGGTTGCTTCCACATCTTTGCTATTGTAAAGAGTGCTGCTATGAACGTTGGAGTGCATGTATCTTTTTGAATTAGAGTTTTTGTGTTTTCCAGATATATGCCCAGGAGTGGGATTGCTGGATCACATGGTAGCTCTATTTTTAGTTTTTTAAGGAACCTCCATACCGTTTTCCGTAGTGGTTGTACCAATTTACATTCCACCAGCAGTGTAGGAGGGTTCCCTTTTCTTCAGTGTGGATAGCTCTTGATTGATTTTACATGGAATGTGGTTTAGCACTTTTAGTCTAAACATCTTTATTCATTCATTCATGTATTATCTTAGATCTATTTTACAATGATTCTGACTTTTTTTTTTTTCCCTAACACAACTGAGGGACACAGCACAGCCTGACCAGCAGTCACTCATTACTATAATTTAAAAGCACACCACTCCTACCTGGAGGGTATCATGCTTAGTGAAATAAGTCAGACAGAGAAGACAAATGCTGTATTTTATCACTTATATGTGGGATCTAAAGAACAAAACAAAGTAGTGAATATAACAGAAAAGAAACAGAGTGACGTATATAGAGAACAAACTAATGATTACCAGTGGGGAGAGGGAAAGTGGGAGGGCATGATAGAGGTAGGGGATTAAGAGGTACAAACTACTACACATAAAATAAATAAGCCACAAGGATTTATTGTACAGCACAGGGAATAGAGTCAGTATTTTATAATAACTATAAATGGAATATAATCTATAAAAACTCTGAATCACTATGTTGTATGCCTGAAACTAACATAATATTGTAAATCCTCTATACCTCAATATAATACATACATACATACGTACTTAAAAGTACACCACGCCTTCCCTGGCAGTTCTGGTCATGTGCCCACCAGGCTGTGCCACGCATCCTCACCCCCAACTTCCAGTAAGGAATCACTCTCCTATCATATCTCTGGCAATTGTGTCTTTCCATTCCAAGTTCTTCTAAAGGATCATCGGTTCAATCTTTTCTTTGCTCTCTATCCTTTGTTTCTGTCATCTTAACTTTTTCATTTCTCTCTCCTTTTCTCTGTATTTTGGGAGTTATTTAACTTGCCCTCTACATCACAATAGCATGAATTTTGCTGCACCTCCAATATAGTTTTTCTTTTTTAAAATTCTAGGATTCAGTTTTAATTGCCTTCCAATCTTTTCTTATCACATCATTCTTCCTTTAAAAAAAAATCTTGTTGCATTTTCATTTCACCCTAATGTGTTCTTATGTTATTCCCCTTTTTTAATGACTCATAACCTTTCCCTTTTAAAATGTCCATTTGGGACCTACTGAGGCTATCAGTTCCCTGAAGTTTTCAGTAGTCTACAGTGGATCAAGTCCTGGAGCAAGCTCTTCTCAGGAGGCTCCTAGAAGTTGCTTCCTTTCTCCTGTTCTGCAAAAGGTTTTTCCTAGGCTGTTGTGTTTTATTCTCCTTACTCATCCTTGAATAAGGTAAGCTACGCCCAGACTGAAGCTTTATCACCAGACATGTTCTTGAATCCATTCCTTGTCAAGCGGAATAAAGCTGAATCCTCTTCTCAGACATGTCTGGGGCAGAGGTCTCACAGCTCTCAGATTAGTTCCAGGGTTTTGCCTGCTTCCACCTGTGATTTCCTGCAGCAACATATCTCACTGGTGCTCCCTTCTTCTTCTTCTTTTTTTTTTTTTCTCTTTGGCCACCCGGTGCAGCCTGTGGAACCTCCCCAACCAGGGACGGAACCCGTGCCCCCTGCAGTGGAAGCACGGACTCTTAACCACTGGACAGCCAGGGAAGTCAGGGCTGCCCTCCTGATTGTGCCTCAGCTCATCCCATCTCTTCCTTCCCTCTAAGAACTAACACTGTGCCAACACTTGTCATAATCATTTCCTTGCTTTTATTTTATAGTTTTATCACCTATGTGGCAAAGCATTCCTAAATAATTTAATTAGTATTGACTTTTATTAACCACATTTAAAAGGAAGTTTATATCTTTTTGAGACTTACTTCTTTCACTTAATGTAAAGCATCAGTGCCCTCCAATCAAACAGGCGTGCTCCTGCAGTTGAGGAAGTCGGATTTATTACTGGTTGTGGTGAGGGAGAACGCACAGCATGAGGAAGCAGGGGGCATCTCACTAAGAAGATGATCAGATTTATTATAGGATTTCGTCTTGTGTTAGGTGATTTGAGAGAGAGAGCTTAAGGAAGCAGAGCTTTGCTCTGGTTTGAATCCCCCTGGCAAGGAAATGGGGGTAATTCTGGGACTGGGTATTACACCACATCTTACCTAGAAGGAAGGAAGACTTGGGAGAGATTGAAGGCTTTTGCCCAAGGAAGTGATGTGACATGATGAAACAAACCAATAGTTAATGCATGTTGAACCAACAGTGTTTCAAGCTAGACTGCACTAGGGCCTGGGCATGAGCAAGCCATGCACAGCTGAGTTAGAAAGAAAAAGAAGGGTCAGGTCTTAGACATCCTAAGACAGGAAAATTAGATCTGTAACCTGGCTATTTCATTTAAGAAAGAGACCAAAAGAAGGAAGGTCAGTCATTCAGTCAAATATGCTGAGTTGACCTTTGATTTATCACATCTAAAAATGTCAGACAAGTCCTGTTTGTGTTTTACTGGATTATGGCTTTGGCAAAATGGTTCACATCAGTAATGGAGACATGGGACCATAAGTCATACAAACTAACTAAACATTAACTCCCCTCCTTTTCCCCCCAAAACTATGTCATTCTCTAGGAGTTTTTGTCAATTTGCCTTCTAGTAACCAATCAAGAGGCAGTTTAGTGTGGTGCAAAGATCATTTATTTTTTTCAGAAAAATTAAAACCTTCAAACATATGGGAAAAAATACAAGAATTAATATAACAAATTTATGTGTACCCACTATCAGAATTAACAAATGTTAATATTTTGTGATATTTGCCTTTGATATTTTATTAAGAAAAAATTATGGATTCAACCCAGTTCCATTCTCCTTCCTCCATTCTTAGAGGCAGCCATGATCACACACTTGATGTTTACTCTTTGCTGTCTGTAAGTTTTGTTTTTTCTTTTTCTTTTAAACAGTGTTTCTCACCATTTTAAAAAATTTTTATTTATTTATTTATTTATTTATTTATTTTTATTATTTATTTATTATGTTTATTTTTGGCTGTGTTGGGTCTTCGTTTCTGTGTGAGGGCTTTCTCCAGTTGCGGAGAGTGGGGGTCACTCTTCATCGTGGTGCGCGGGCCTGTCACTATCGCGGCCTCTCTTGTTGCGGAGCACAGGCTCCAGACGCTCAGGCTCAGTAGTTGTGGCTCACGGGCCCAGTTGCTCCGCGGCATGTGGGATCTTCCCAGACCAGGGCTCGAACCCGTGTCCCCTGCATTGGCAGGCGGATTCTCAACCACTGCGCCACCAGGGAAGCCCTCTATAAGTTTTAAAAATTAACAATTGTATATATTTAAGGTGTACCACATGATGATTTGATGTTTATATATCCATAGTAAAATGATTACTAGAGTCAGGTTAATTAACATTATTTCTTCACATAGTTACTGTTTTTTGGTGTGTGATGAGAGCACCTGAAATATACTTTCTTTGTAAATTTCTAGTATTCAATACAGTATTATTAATTATAGTCATCATGCTATACATTCTATGATTTTTATACTGCTACCATATATATGGGTCCCTATCCAATATACAATATTATTCAGTATGTTTTAAAAGTTTACAGGATTCCTTGGTGGGCCAGTCGTTAGGACTCAGCACTTTCACTGCTGTGGCCCTGGGTTCAATCCCTGGTCAGGGAACTAAGATCCTGCAAGCCGTGCGATATGGCCAAAAAAATGTTTACAGGAATATAACTTCTGTAAAATGTACATTGTTGTTACTACATATATAATTAATGTCATTACAATTTCTCAGTTTTATGTTTTTATTATTATCCATGTTGTTACATATAAATTTGGTTCATTTGTTTTAATTTTTATTATGTGAATTTTTATAAAAGTATAATATACAGAAAAGTATACAAATTTTAAACATACCACTTGATGAATTTTCACAAAGTGAAAATACCTGTGTAACCAGAAGCTAGATCAAGGAACAGAACATTAACAGTGCTCAAAATACCCTTTTGTGAATGACATAATGCCATTTGCAGCAACATGGATGGACTTAGAGATTATCATACTAAGAGAAGTCAGTCAGAAGGAGAAAGATAAGTATCAAATGATATCACTTATATGTGGAATATAAAATATGACAAAAATGAACCTATCTATGAACCAGAAACAGACTCACAGACATAAAGAACAGACTTGTGGTTGCCAAGGGAAAGGTGGGGTGGGGGAGAGATGGATTGGGAGTTTGGGATTAGCAGATGCAAACTATTATATATAGAATGGATAAACAACAAAGTCCTATGGTATAGCACAAGGAACTATATTCAATATCCTGTGATAAACCATAATGGGAAGGAATATGGAAAAGAATATATATATGTATAACTGAATCACTTTGTTGTACAACAGAAACTAACACAACATTGTAAATCAACTATACTTCAATTAAAAAATAAAAAAAAAACAAACCAAAAACCAGAAGTGTACACTTCTGTTCACTACTTTCCTCCCCCAGAGTAATCACCCCATCAACATAGATTTGTTTTATCTCTGTTTAAACTTTTTAGGAATGTAATCAAAACAGAGTACTTTTTCTGTATCTGACTTCTTTTGCTCAATGTTAACGTTTGTAGGATTCATCTATATTGGTATTTGTAGGTATAGTTCATATCTTTCCATTGCTTTATGAATAAACTGTGTATCATTGCTTTATCTATTGTTTGAATACACCACATTTCATTTATCTGTTTTACTGTTGATGGGTATTTGAGTTGTTTGAAGATTTTGGCCATTATAAATAATGCTGCTATGAACATGTATTTTGGTGACTAGATGCATGCATTTCTGTTGGGTATATAGGAGTAGAATTGCTGAGTCCAGCTTTTTTTTTTT
This sequence comes from Balaenoptera ricei, assembly GCF_028023285.1. Taxonomy (NCBI): domain Eukaryota; kingdom Metazoa; phylum Chordata; class Mammalia; order Artiodactyla; family Balaenopteridae; genus Balaenoptera; species Balaenoptera ricei. Next base: position 93,510,975 of record NC_082645.1, read on the forward strand.
AAATAAATTTATTTATTTTATTTATTTATTTTTGGCTGCATTGGGTCTTTGTTGTTGCGCGTGGGCTTTCTCTAGTTGCGGCGAGCAGGGGCTACTCTTCCTTGCGGTACGTGGGCTTCTCATTGCAGTGGTTTCTCTTGTTGCAGAGCATGGGCTCTAGGTGCGCGGGCTTCAGTAGTTGTGGTTCACGGGGTCTAGAGCGCAGGCTCAGTATTTGTGGAGCACGGGCTTAGTTGCTCCGTGGCGTGTGGGATCTTCCTGGATCAGGGCTCGAACCCATGTCCCCTGCATTGGCAGGTGGATTCCTACCTGCTGTGCCACCAGAGAAGCCCACTGAGTCCAGCTTTAACAGATATTGCCAAACAGTTCTCTAAAGTGGGTGTACCAATTTACAATCAGCACAACCCTAACAGTCATATATGAGAGTTCCAGTTGCTCCATATTTTCACCAATACATGGCATTGTCAGTCCTTTTCTTTTTAGTTGCTCTGGTAATAGGTAGGGGTGTCTTGTTTTAATTTGTATTTGTTTGTTGACTGGTGAGTTTTAATACATTTTCCTGTGTTTATTGTACATCTGGATTCTTCCTTTGAGAAGTTCCTGTTCAAATCTTTTGTCTGTTTTGTATCTTGTTGTGTTTTTTTGTTGTTTTTTTTTTGTTTTTTGTTTTGTTTTTTTTTAGTTCTTGTTGTGTTTTTTAAAGAAATGATTTGTAGGATAAATGCATTGCTGATAATTTCATTTATCTGTGGTTTACCTTTTCATTTTCCTAGGGATGTCTTTTAATGAATAGCAGTTCTTAATTTTAATATAACCCTATTTATTAGGTTTTTTCCTCTTTGTGATTAATTTTTTGTGTGTCCTATTTAAGAAATCTTTTCTTATCTCAAGGTCATAAAGAAGCTTTATTTTTTTTAATTTTTTTTTTTTTTTAATTTTGCTTGTGGCCTTTTTTCAAGTTTATTTGTTTATTTTTGCTGTATTGGGTCTTTGTTTCTGTGCGAGGGCTTTCTCTAGTTGCAGCAAGCGGGGGCCACTCTTCATCGCGGTGCGCAGGCCTTTCACTGTCGCGGCCTCTCTTGTTGCGGAGCACAGGCTCCAGACGCGCAGGCTCAGTAGTTGTGGCTCATGGGCCTAGTTGCTCCGTGGCATGTGGGATCCTCCCAGAGCAGGGCTTGAACCCGTGTCCCCTGCATTGGCAGGCGGATTCTCAACCACTGCGCCACCAGGGAAGCCCAAGAAGCTTTATTTTTAAATTTTTTAAAATAAATGTATTTGTTTATTTATTTATTTATTTATGGCTGCACTGGGTCTTGGTTGCTGTGAGCAGGCTTTCTCTAGTTGTGGTGACCGGGGGCTACTCTTCATTGCGGTGCATTGGTTTCTCATTGTGGTGGCTTCTCTTGTTGTGGAGCACGTGCTCTAGGCACGTGGGCTTCAGAAGTTGTGGTCCGCGGGCTCAACAGCGCAGCTCAGTAGTTGTGGCACAAGGGCTTAGTTTCTCTAAGGCATGTGGGATCTTCCCGGACCAGGGCTCAAACCCACATTCCCTGCATTGGCAGGCGGATTCTTAACCACTGTGCCACTAGAGAAGTCCCAGAAGTTTTATTTTTAAACCAGAGTTATTTTTTTAAACTGATGTATAATATTTCATCTGGTGATGGATATTTACATTGTATCCAATTTCTTGCTGGGGTATATATATTTGTAAGAGCATAGGCTTTGGACTCAGATTTGGGTTTAGATCCCACAGTGTCATTTCACTGCTCTGTAATATTAGGCAATTCACTTAAGCTTTCTGATTTCTTTGACCTCATCTGAAAAATGGAGATAAAAATGGAGGTGACAGGGGCTTCCCTGGTGGTGCAGTGGTTGAGAATCTGCATGCCAATGCAGGGGACACAGGTTCGAGCCCTGGTCCGGGGAGATCCCACATACCGTGGAGCAACTAAGCCCACGTGCCACAACTACTGAGCCCACGCGCCACAACTACCGAAGCCCGCGTGCCTGGAGCCCATGCTCTGCAACAAGAGAAGCCACCGCAATGAGAAGCCTGCGCACCACAAGGAAGAGTAGCTCCCGCTGGCCACAACTAAAAAAAGAAAGCCTGTGTGCAGCAACGAGGACGCAACACAGCCAAAAATAAATAAATAAATAAATTTATTAAAAAAAAAAAAATGGAGGTAACAGAGCCTATTGCTTGTTGTAGGCAAATCATATTGCTTTTTCAAGGCAGAACTAGCCCCCTTTCTAAAGCTCAGAATCTTTAGATATTAGAATACAAATTTTGGGGGCTTGAGGCTTTAAAATCTCTTTATTGAAATAAAATAAATATCACATGATAAATTATTTAAGCAATACAAAAATATATAAAATACAGAGCAAAAACTTTCTCTTTGCTATTCAGTCTTTCTCTCTTCAATAGTTACTTATGTATGCTTCTAGAATGAGAAATTAACTATAAATCCATATTGACAGATCTATAGATAGCTACCTTAAAATTGTATGCAAATGAGTTTGAATTCTGTTCTACCACGGTGGAGCTCTGTAATCTTGGGCAAGTTATTTAAACCCACCTGTGCTTTTCTAGTGTTGTCATCTATAAAATGGAGGTAATAATAATATTAAGAATATAGGATTGCAAAAAGGATTCGATGGGTCATTGCAGGTAAAGCACTTAGAAGAGAATTTGGCACATAGCTAGAGCTCAATAAATAATAGTTACTTTTATTGTTTTCTTGGAGATATTTCCATATCAGTCCATATAACTCCATGATATTTTTGAAAGGCCATATGTACAATACTTACTTAAATGGGTACCTCCAGATTTTCAGATTTTCCTGTTACACACGATTTCCTTCTATATGCAACTTGGCAAGTTTTTGCAACTGTATCAGCATAGTAATTTTTTGAGTTTGAATTGCAGAATCGAAAGATGTGGTGTATTTAAATTTTGAAAGATACTGCTAAATTGTCCTCAAAAAAGGGTACCAATTTATACTTCCACCAGTTGAGTACAAGAATGCCTGTGTCCTATACTATTAACAATATTCATTATTTATTGAGTTTTGTAATCTGATGAACAAATTCAACATACCTCATTTTTTAAAATAAGATTAAAAAAATAACAGCTTTATTGAGATATAATTCACATATCAGACAATTCGCATATTTAAAGTGCACAGTTCAATGGTTTTAGTATATTCACAGAAATGTGTAATCACGATCACAATTTTCATGACCTCAATAAAAACTCTGTAACCATTAGTAGTCACTCCCATTTTCCCCCAACTTCCACTCCCTTAGCCCTAGGCAATTATTATTCTACATTTTATCTCTCCAGGTTTGCCTATTCTGAGAATTTCATGTAATTAGAGTCATACAGCATGTTCTTTTGTGTCTGCCGTCTTTCACTTAGCATAATGTTTTCAAGGTTCATTCATGTTGTAGCAGTTATCAGTACTTTGTTCTTCTTTATGGCTGAATAATATTCTGTTGTATGGATATACCACATTTTGTTTATCCATTTATCTGTTGACCAGTACTTGGGTTGTTTACTCTTTTTGGCTATTATAAATTATGCTACATTTTATTGCTAAGAAATATTTCATTGTATGGATATACTCTTGTTTTAATATGTAATTATTTAATTGTGAAAGAGATGATTTTAATATATTTGACCATTTTCCATTTGATTTGCTTTTACTCATTGAGTTGTACAAAGTGTTGTATATTAATGACTATATCTTTTTGTTTGCCAACTATTTTGCAATAGTTTTTTCCAGTTTGTATATGTTCAGGTTTATTTTTTCTCTTCCTGTAAGACTTTAGGAGTATGTGTCTTACTTAGAAAGTCTTTTTATATGCCAATATTATTCACCAAAGAAATTCATCAAAGTTCTGAACTCTTTCAAAGACTATTATAATTTTATTTTTTTAACATTTACAGTCTTTAAATCTTCTGGAAATTTTTGGGTTATAAAGAGTGTGATAAAGGACCTATTTTATTTTACTTTTTATTCCTAGCCAGTTTACCTATCACTATTTATTAACTAATGCATCTTCCCTTCTTTTCATCTACCCCAAATTTGACACATCTACCTTTTCATATATTAAATTCACATATGTATTTAGATTTATTTCTGATCTTTCTATTCTAGTCTATTGAGCTATCTATTTCTTCTCTAGAATATTTTGATTATTATAATGTTATATATTTTAATATATGGTTGTATTAATTACTTCCCCATTATTCTTATTTTTCAGAATTTTTATAATTCTCCATTAACATTCTTGATGAACTTTAGTATTAGTCACATTAAAAAAAAATCTTGATGTTTTATTTGTCTTTGCATTGAATTTATAGATCAGTTAAAGAAATTAATGCTTTATAATTGCAAATAGTCTTCTCTTTTAATCCTGCAACCAAAGAAGGAAAATCTGAAGTAGAAAAGGAAGAGGAAGATAAGGAAGAAGAGACCATTTTTCTCATAAATCACATCATAAAATGTAATGTAAAGTGCATTTTCCCTCTGAATAGTGCAAAACGCTTTAAAAATATTACCTCAATCTCTAAAACATCCCAACATTATGCAATCACTATTTCTTTCTTTCTTTTTTTTGGCTTTGCTGCGCGGCTTGTGGGACCTTAATTCTGCAGCCAGGGATTGAACCTGGGCCCCGGCAGTGAAAGCGCCGAGTCCTGACCACTGGACTGCCAGGGAATTCCCTGCAATTACTATTTGTAATTTATAGACTGAAAGTGCAAGGCAGAATCTTGACCAAGTTCTTTAACTTTTATATATTTATTCTTAAACGATTTCCTTTCTTTTTTTAGTATATATGAAGAACTGAATGTAAATGTTTCCTGCCTTTAGGTTTTTGGCAGCTTCTGCCAGAGTAAAATGAAATAATAGATGGAATTAAGAGAAAAGCTATCTGGGCTTCCCTGGTGGCTCAGTGGTTAAGAATCCGCCTGCCAGTGCAGGGGACACATGTTCGACCCCTGGTCCGGGAAGATCCCACATGCTGCAGAACAACTAAGCCCATGTGTCACAACTACTGAGCCCATGTGCCACAACTACTGAGTCTGCGCTCTAGAGCCCGTGAGCCACAACTACTGAGCCTGCACGCCACAACTATTGAACCCCGCGCGCCTAGAGCCCGTGCTCCACAAGAGAAGCTACCGCAATGAGAAGCCCGCACACCACAACAAAGAGTAGCCCCTGCTCGCCGCAACTAGAGAAAGCCTGCACGCAGCAACGAAGACCCAACACAGCCAAAAATAAAAACAAATAAATAAATTTATAAAAAAAAAGAGAAAAGCTGTCTATCTATCAATACAGATGGAGATGGAGTTAATAGTGATTTTATTCTGATACAAGCCACTTTATGTAAATTTGACTCTTATCCCAACTTTGACTCTTATGCCACTGTCAAAATTATTTCCAGGTTATCCAAGGTGATGTGTAATAAACAGAAAAATAAATTAGCTCTTTCTTAGCTTCTCATACCTCTTAATTTTGAACAGTTTCTTTTGGAGAATCATGAAATTAAAGGTTATTTTCCTGCAATTTTTTCCTCCTAAATATTTGGATAACATACTGGGGTGACTAAATAGATAGTTCACATCTACCGTGAAGACAGCCAATCTGTAAAGAAAAGCTAAGAGAACAGGGAGTCCAAATGCACTTGGAGTACCTGGAAATTACACCTGGCAGCCAGCAACCTTTTGTGCTTCTTTGTTGTACTGTATTTTCTGGCAGCGGGCTTTCAAGGGAACCTTTATTTCACTGATTACTAAATTAGTGTTGGATTTAATGAGAGAGATCTGTCCTTTTATTTGTGCCTTTTTTCCTTCTTCTTCTTACTTAAAAAAAAAAAAAGGATCAGCATCACAAAAGCTTTGTACATTTCTAGTTTGCTTTTGATGATGTGACCATTTGCTCCCATCTATCTCCATGGTAATAAGCTTCTTCCACCCCCACTTTTCGAAGCCTCAGATACTTAGGAAGCTTCGGTACTGGAATAGAGTTGCATGCTAAAATTATACAGAGAAACAAATTGGTCTCTGTAAATAGGCCCCATCTTCAAAGCATTCAAATATTCTTCAAAATGTGATCCATTTTTCTTTGCTTGAAAACAGGTGTATTTTAGATAAAATATTGGAAAGTAAAATTTGGCATCTCAGGAAATGCATCTTAGTAAGTGCCCATATTCCGAAACCAGACTTAGACAGAATTTCAAAATTAGAAGAGGCCTCAGACTTCATCTAGTCCAAGATTTTTACTGCATGCTTGGGGAAACTGAGGCTTAACAAAGTTCATTGTCTTTTTCTAATCATAACTTGGGACTGGGACTTATGTCTCCCAGCAAGGTATTCTCTCCTCTGTTACCAGTATTTCAACAATAGTAATAATTATTATTAATGATATTAATAACAATCAGTATTATTAGTAGTAATAAAAGAGATAAAAGAGATAATGCACAGAACATGTTCTATGTTCTATAAAGTGCAAATAACTACTATTATGTCTATGCTAGGCAAATTTTCACTATAACTTTAAGTTCTTTAGAAGTTGATCTTTCAGCTTTCAAATCATATTCTTTTTTAAAATAAATTTATTTATTTACTTTTGGCTGCATTGGGTCTTCGTTGTTACACATGGGCTTTCTCTAGTTGCGGTGAGCGGGGTCCACTCTTCGTTGCAGTGCACGGACCTCTCGTTGCGGTGGCTTCTCTTGTTGCAGAGCATGGGCTCTAGAGCGCAGGCTGTGGCGCACGGGCCCAGTTGCTCTGGGGCATGTGGGATCTTCCCGGACCAGGGCTCGAACCCATGTCCCCTGCATTGGCAGGCAGATTCCCAACCACTGCGCCACCAGGGAAGCCCCTATATTCCCTTTTCTTTAATTTTAATTTTAATTTATTTATTTTTGGCCACACAGCACGGCTTGCGGGATCTTACTTCCCTGACCAGGGATCGAACTCGTGTTCCCTGCAATGGAAGGGCGGATTCTTAACCACTGGACCACCAGGGAAGCCCCTCAAATCATATCCTCTTAAAGAATATACTCATAGGGACTTCCCTGGTGACGCAGTAGTTAAGAATCCTCCTGCCAACGTGGGGGACACGGGTTCGAGCCCTGGTCCGGGAAGATCCCACATGCCGTGGAGAAACTAAGCCCGTGCACCACAACTACTGAGCCTGCACTCTAGAGCCATGAGCCACAACTACTGAGCCCACGTGCCACAACTACTGAAGCCCGTGCACCTAGAGCCCCTGCTCCACAACAAGAGAAGCCACCGCAGTGAGAAGCCCATGCACTACAGTGAAGAGTAGCCCCTGCTTGCCACAACTAGAGAAAGCCCGTGCGCAGCAATGAAGACCCAATGCAGCCAAAAATAAATAAATAAATTTATTAAAAAAAAAGAATATACTCATAGAAGTCAATATTCCAAATATATATACACACACGCACATATATACACACACATATATAGTTGTAGCATATAAATAAAATATTAACAGTGGTAATCTCTGAGTAGTGGTTATGATTAAGTTTTCTTTTTTATAATTTTCTGTATTAAAATACATTTCTTATAAGAAAAAAGGTTTTTTAATTTTAGGGAAAAAATTTGCACATTTGTTGCTTAAGATGTAAATCATTCATATTTGGCCCATGCCACTGTTCTTTTCCCACAAAAAACAAAATAATTTATGGCTCACAATAGATACAGATATTCTGCTCTGCTTTACCTACTAAGACTCAGTGCTGCGGCCTGCAATGGCTGCGCTTCTTCAGAATTCACAAAATATCAAGGATTCTCACTTAGCAAGGAAAGAATCGACTGTAAACCCAAGGTCTTCATAAAGAATATCCTCTTCACAGCTTTTTCTTTTTTTTTTTTACCCACGTTTGGCTTATTGTTTTGTTGAAGAGCTACTTTTAAGGTAAAGATAACATTAAATAGTATTCCTATGAGCTGTTTAACCCCTCAAAGTACTTCACATGCCTTAACCCATTTATGGTTTCATTAAGGGATGTGTTTGGTCTTGGAGACTCATCACAGTTCCACAGACAAAATGCAATGATTAATTGTATCTTGGAAATCATGGGAAACTCTCGGGGAACAAAGAGATGTGCAAGAATAACAATAGATGGGCCACGGTATCTGACATGGTGACTGTCTCCAGCACAGCACCCTACCTATAGCAGATGCTGAGAAAGTGTTCCATGACTAAGAGACTCCAAATCAGAAATCACATCAGGGTTTGGTTATCATTTAAAGCATCTGCTTCCCAGTTAACTAACACCCATGGGCCTGAGCCAGTTGCAAGCTATAAGTTCATCTCTGCTCTTGGCCATGTATAACATTGCAGACAACCTAGATTAACTTCCATTAATTTTTTCCTGCTTGATTACAATTGAAATCAACTAGATCCAAACAGCTTTTATTAAATTAACAGTAAGAGTGATTTAATTCTCTTTATAGAAGGATAATGCTTGAGACCTTGAGAAATGATCAAATGGTCATTTACCCTCCCTTCTTTTACACCTGGGCTTTAACATCTTTCTGGGAACAAGTCTAACTGGAGACTACAGAAGAATAGAAAAGGAACATGCAGTTTATGCTGGGATGTTAAAAACTAATGGGGAGTAATCAAATATCTTGAAACAATGTGTCCAATCCGGATCTCTAGATTTTTGCCCTTCTCCATCTATGGTACTCTTATTCACTGGGTTAAGTCCAAAATCAGAGAGTCATCCTTGGCTCCTGTCTTTCCTTCACCCCTGAATTCAGTCCATCAGCAAGTCCTGTTGGCTCCACTTCCAAAAAATTCCCCACCTTCCTCTGCTTCTCCACTTCTTTTCCTCTTCACAGCTGTCCTCTGGTTCACGCTCCTGTCATCTGTCACAGGAACAACACAATGACTCCTAACCAGCCCCCGTTTCAACTCTCACTGTGATCTAGTCTCCCCATAGCAGCCAAATTCAGCACATAAATCAGATCATGCATATCATGCCCCTGCCAAAAGCATCCCGTCTCACGGAACAAAATCCAAATTCCTTTTTGCCTAGAGTTCCTACCTGATCTAGGCACTGCCCACCTCAGACTTTTTCTCCCAGTCTCTCCCTTGCTCTCTCCTCTGGCTGTGTTGGCCCCCATGATGTCCCTAGTTCTGCAGTTGCTCCCATGTGCCCAGAAGGCTCATCTCCAAGGACCTTAACATGATTTCCCCATTCATGTCATTCAAGACTCTGCCCAGTTGCTTTCTCCTCCCAAGGAGGGCTTTCCCTCACTATTCTATCTAAGATGGTACTTTGCTCTTCATCTCCTTGACCTGCCTTACTCTTCCTCATAGCTCCTATCACTACTTGACATTATATCTTAAATGTTTGTTTTCTGCCTCTGCCTCTAGGATGCAATCATCACAAGAGGGATGTGGTCTTTCTTGCTCTCTACTATGACCTCAGCTCCAAGAGCAGTTCCTCACATATAGAATGCACTCAGTAAGTATCTGTAGAATGAATAAATGGTCTCATCTTAATTCTTCTCCTATGAAAGAGACCATTATGGGGATGAAGATCAATGTTAGAGGTGATCAGGATACATGGACAATACGGAATCAGCATGCAGTGAGTGTATACACGAGCAAACAAAATGCATTTCTACCATGGATTATCATAGATATATGTAAGCACTTCACATGGGCATTTGGGCTGTAGATTTCTGTGGCTCAGAGAGGTGCTAACCTAACAGATACACTGTATTAAATGCTATGTAAGGCTCACTGCTGTCTTTTATATGTGTTTATCGCCCCCTTCAGGTGGTTTTGCTCCTGAGGGTAGAGACCGTGGCTTGCTCATCTCCCTATATTTTATTGCAAATAGTAGATAATGTGTAAATACTTGCTGATCTGAATGAAACTGGTCCTTTCCACATCTGGCATAAATTTTTAGAGAACTGCATATCTCCCAAGTCTGATCACTTTTTAGATTCTGGTGTGTGTGTGTGCATGTGTATATGTGTGTGTGTGTACCCATTCAAAACAAAAACACCTATTTTGAAGTGATCAGACTTTTTAATAAATGGTGCTGGGACTATTTGGAAAAAGATAAAATTAAACCCATACCTCACATCAGAGTCAAGAATCATTTCAAAATGGTCAGAGATCTAAACGTAGAATACTAAATCATACAAGTACTAGAAGACTATAGGAGTGAATTCTTTAACCTTGGTGCAGGAAAAGACTCAAAATCTAAAAGCAATGAAAGAATACATTTAAATATATTTGAATATATAAAACATTAAAAAATTTGTTTTTGCATGGCTTAAACAGCTAACAAATTGGGAGAAAATATTTGTAAGATATATTACAGATAATGCGCTAATATTCTTAATACATAAGGAACTCTAAAAAGTGAGGGACAAGGACCAAAAACCTGATAGGAAAATGGGAAAAAATACACTGATAGACAATTCTGGTAAGAAAAGAGGGGGGAGTTTTAGTCTATTAGTTTTATAAGAAATACACCATCTATACCAGTCTCCATTGGCAAACAGAAGACACAAATAGAATAACTGAGGAGAATTTAATAAAGAGTCAGGATGAAGGGAAACTAAAACCTAATGGTGCAGTACCCTGGAGCTAGCAAGAGCCAGGGAGCCGTTACTACCCTAGGTCAGCTGAATGGAGGCGGCTGCCTGGGGAGCCACAGAGCCAAACCACAATGACTCAGCGGCGGGGGAGCTCGAGGAGTAAATACTGTGACTTCATTCACTACCCCCACCCCAGCCATGGATCTCTTGCTGCTATCACCTAGTGGCTTGACTCACTAGAAATTCTATGGAGAGATGAATGGGGAATGTTCAGAACACCAATTATTTCAAGCACAGTGTGTACCACATACAGAACTAAGAGTCTCAAATGCTCCCAGGACGATCCTCTGTAGAATGTAAGAACCTGAGGCTACTCCCCTTTAAGAACATGGACTAGGCAGGAGCTAAGTTACACTTGAATTTCTGTTATCATGAAGTTTTTACTATATTATTATCACCCTAGGAATAAAAGTGTGGTAGATGGAAGATAACTAGAGATTTCTGACACTATTCTCATTGAGAAATGGAACCTATGTCTGCTCCCCTTGATTTCAGGTGAGTTCTGACTGCTTTGATCAGAAGAATATTGTGGAAATGGTAGTTTCCAGGTATGCCCTTAAGAGACTGGCAACTTCCATTCCTGTCTCTTGGGACATTGACTGGAGCCCTGAGCTGCCATGTAAGAAGACTAACTGTCCAGAGGCTGCCACCAAATAAGGAAGCCTAAGCTAGCCACATGAAGAAACCCCCTGGAGAAGGAAAGTGGGATCAAGAGAGAAAAAGAGATACCCAACCAGCTTCCAGTTGCTCTAGCCTCCCAGATATTCAACTCATTGCAGGTGAGGTCCCAGGCATTCTGGAGTAGAAATGGGTTGTCCCTTACTGTGCCCTGTTCAAATATAGTAATAATAAGTTGTTGTTTCAAGTCACTAAGTTTACTGTGCAGCAATAGATAACTTGAACAGAATTTGGTCCTTGGGGGAATTTCCTGGTGGTCCGGTGGTTAGGACTCTGTGCTTCCACTGCCTGGGGCCCAGGTTTGATCCCTGGTTGGGGAACTAAGATCCCACAAGCCATGTGGCACAGCCAAAAAAAAAAAAGAAGAAGAAGAAAAAAAGAATTTGCTCCTTGGAAGTGGATGCTGCCCTAACAAATACCTAAACCATATGACACTGGCTTTGGGACAGGGTGTCAGGAAGAAGAAGAAAAGGCCATGAGGAGGCTATGGTGAGGGGGTGAAGGACGATGGAGGCTGGAAAACAGAGGACCCTTTAAATGTAGTGGCACAAAGTGTGGCAACACTGTCACCTGTAAGAAGGTGAAAAATAGAAAGGCTGCTTAATTAACTCATGGGGTCGTTGGGGGAGATGTCCAAGCGGAATGTAGACAGTGCCAACTGGCTTTTCCTGGTGGCCTATGATAAAATACAAGATGGGAGAGATGATCTAATGAAGAAATCATTCACGTTTTTGGCAGAATTGGAAGGAAACACAAAGAAACTAAGATTCACTGGGTTCTGAAATAAAACTGTCGTTCATCCCCAGTCACTCCCATTAAAAGATTCTTAAACAAGGGCTTCCCTGGTGGCGCAGTGGTTGAGAATCTGCTTGCTAATGCAGGGGACACGGGTTCGAGCCCTGGTCTGGGAAGATCCCACATGCCGCGGAGCAACTAGGTCCATGAGCCATAACTACTGAGCCTGCACGTCTGGAGGCTGTGCTCCGCAACAAGAGAGGCCACGATAGTGAGAGGCCTGCGCACCGCAATGAAGAGTGGCCCCCGCTCGCCGCAACTGGAGAAAGCCCTCGCACAGAAACGAAGACCCAACACAGCCAAAAATAAATAAATAAAATAAATTTATAAAAAAAAAAAAAAGATTCTTAAACAGGAAATGGCTTCAGGGCTAAGATCAAATCCAGAGTGTGCCTATAAGATGCTTTGTCAGAGAAATTCAGGACAGGCTTGGGAGTACTTCTAAGAATCTTAAGAGCACGTCTCATAGGCCATCTCAGTAAACCATGGAGCTTTCAGGAATTTTAAGGGTGTTGTCCCATACCAGCCTCAAAGAAGGCCCTGGATTTCTTGAGTGTAAATGGACAACATTCTACCTCACAGGACTGTTGGGACTATTGAACAAAATAACATTCATTCATTTGAAATATATGTTGAGTGTCTACTCTGTGCCAGGTACTGTACTAGGGTTTGCAAATTCCTGATAGAAACTAATCTTCAGGATTCTGGAAGAAGAAATTGGAATTCCCAGGAATTCTTGGGAATCAAAATCATAAATTATTCTGTATTTTGCCATAATACCTTCTTTACATGTTTTTAAATAATGAATGACTCTATAGTAAACAGTGAACCATTTTTCTGTGACAGGGTTATACTAAAAGTTTCTGAAGTTTTCTGCAAAAAAGAAAAAGGTAATAATAAATGCATGGTTTATTATTATGGACATATCTATTGATGCAAGATTATACTACATTTTGTAAAAAAAAATAATAAATAGAAACCTCAATTAAAATAGAGTCAGGAGACCAGAAGGGAGAGTTGTCATGCCATAGATGATAGCTGAGCCCAACAAGAGGAAGAAAGACTCCTCTTTTTTTCCTGGCAAGAGCTCAGCCAGTGAGAGACTGTCACAACTCAGCCAATGAAAAGCCACTAGACTTCAAACTCTCAATTCCTCCAATGAACTCTTTGTTTACTATCACCTCTACCCCCTTCCCACCCTCTTCCTTTTCCCTCTTTAAAACAGTTCTCCTCTCCACTTTTGCTGGGGACCGGTATGTGCACTGTGGTTGCAGACCCCAAATTACAATTCTTTGCTGACTTCAAATAAACCCATTTTTGCTGGAGAATAACTGCAGTCTATTTGTTTGAAGTCAACAATTTTAGTGACATGTAAAAATGATCTCTACCTGATATAGACATTTGATAATAGAAAACATTAAAAGAAGGGAATATCACCACAAAACAAATGCCAAATAAAGTGATTTTAGAATTTGAAAAATAATACCACAAACATTTAAATTTTAAGAATTATCATTCTTCTGGGCTTCCCTGGTGGCGCAGTGGTTGAGAATCCGCCTGCCAATGCAGCGGATGCGGGTTCGAGCCCTGGTCTGGAAAGATCCCACATGCCGCGGAACAACTGGGCCCGTGAGCCACCACTACTGAGCCTGCGTGTCTGGAGCCTGTGCTCCGCAACAAGAGAGGCCGCGACAGTGAAAGGCCCGCGCACCGCGATGAAGAGTGGCCCCCGCTTGCCGCAACTGGAGAAAGCCCTCGCACAGAGACGAAGACCCAACACAGTCAAATAAATAAATAAATAAATAAAAATTATATTTAAAAAAAAACACTTTATAAAAAAAAGAATTATCATTCTTCTTTTAATTAAAAAAAATTATATTTATTTATTTTTGGCTGTGTTAGGTCTTCATTGCTGCCCACGTACTCTCTCTAGTTGTGGCGAGCGGGGGCTACTCTTCCTTGCGGTGTGCAGGCTTCTCATTGCGGTGGCTTCTTTTGTTGCGGAGCACAGATTCTAGGCGCACGGGCTCGGTAGTTGTGGCTCGCAGGTTCTAGAGCACAGGCTCAGTAGTTGTGGCGCATGGGCTTAGTTGCTCCGCAGCATGTGGGATCTTCCCGGACCAGGGCTTGAACCCGTGTCCCCTGCGTTGGCAGGTGGATTCTTAACCACTGGACCACCAGGGAAGTCCCATTCTTCTTTTAAATTGAAGTATAGTTGATTTACAATGTTGTGTTAGTTTGTGATGTACAGTAAAGTGATTCAGTTATACATGTATATATATTCTCTTTCATATTCTTTTCTATTATGGTTTATAAAAGATATTGAGTATACTTCCCTGTGCTATACAGTAGGACCTTGTAGTTTATCTTTTATATATAGTAGTCTGTATCTGCTAATTCCAAACTCCTAATTTATCCCTCCCCCATCCCCTTTCCCCTTTGGTAACCATAAGTTTGTTTTCTATGTCTGTGAGCCTGTTTCTGTTAAAAATTATCATTCTTAAAATGAAATTTTAAAAACACATAAAGCATGAATTGCCCTGATTGTCTTGGTCTTTGTTTTATGGCAAATATTCCAGATATTGAATGTTCTTTCATTTTGTGTTGATAGTTGAATTGCTGAGAGTATGTCTAGAAGTGTCTTCAAGTTGGTTGTTAAGGTACATGTTGTTTGTTTATTATAAATTCATTCCCTTTTTTAAATGATTAAAATATTGTCTTTCTCTGCTTTTGATTTTTTGCCCTTGAAGTTCATATTATTTTTGCTAATTCAGATTTTAGACCAGTTTCAGACTTCATGATGGATAGTCCACAAAAATATATACTCTTCTTTGCATTTCTTCTGATAAGGCATATTCTCCTTCACAAAAGTCTTTCCAGTAATGATTTTGTTAATTGAGCGATTTTGTTCTTGTTTGCCAAAGCAAAAATCTGTCCACCTAATATAAACTACTAACATTGCTTAAATGTTTAGTGAGGGATATTAGATCTCTTTTTCTGAATTAAGCAATTCGATTCTAATTTTTTGTTTAAGCAGAATTCTGTTTTTGCTTAGAAGAGTTGCACCATGGTTACTTAATGCTTCAACTGCTGATCAAGCCAGTTTCAAGCAATTTAATATCCCTCTCACAATTTCGTAATATTTCTCTTTGCAAACAAGTATTCTAACTTCAGTGGGCCTAAAATCATTTTTCTGATTTAGGGCTTTTAAAAATCTCTCGATGATTATTATTATTATTATTATTTTAAAAGTACTGTTCAAACTACTCTTTTTTTTTTTTTTATTTAAATTATTTATTTATTTATTTATGGCTGTGTTGGTCTTCATTTCTGTGTGAGGGCTTTCTCCAGCTGCGGCAAGTGGGGGCCACTCTTCATCGCGGTGCGCGGGCCTCTCGCTATGGCGGCCTCTCTTGTTGCGGAGCACAGGCTCCAGACGCGCAGGCTCAGCAATTGTGGCTCACGGGCCCAGTTCCTCCGCGGCACGCGGGATCTTCCCAGACCAGGGCTCGAACCCGTGTTCCCTGCATTAGCAGGCAGACTCAACCACTGCGCCACCAGGGAAGCCCTCGATTATTATTTTTGTATGTGTGTGTTCCAGAGTGTTTTGCAGTCCAAAATGACCTGTAAGTTGTTTTTTTTTTTTTCCCATTCTTGTTGCAAAAGAGAATTTCTCACTGGAGAAAATGTAAACAGTATTGTAATTTTTCTTATTCTAAAAACTGTCAGAAGGACATCAGCTTGCAGATCATACTGATTAGCTCCAGCTACATCATCTGGATCTGTGCTAATTGCTTTCATCTTTCTCATGTTCAGAATCTGCACTGTGTGTGCTTCCTCTGCTAGTTGTTTTTGATGCTTTCACCTTTCAAGGCTTTAACTAAAACACTTTTGTTATAGCCAAGTGAAGTAGCACAATTGCTGGAAACTTTCCAGATTTTTCCATCACTGCCACGGCATCACTAGTTTTTGATATTGGTGGATTCCTTCAAACCAGTAACACCTCCATGCAGATTGTTAAACTTTATTTCTTGTAGGAAGAATTATAATATTTTCCCCTGATTTCTCAATGGATTTTTCTCAGAATTCAGAAAAATATCAACGTTCCAAGAATTTCTGGAAAAGGATGTAAACACTACACTGCTGCAGGTGCTGGGGTTACTGCAGTGAACAAGACTGACCAGGTGGGGCTTCCCTGGTGGCGCAGTGGTTGGGAATCTGCCTGCTAATGCAGGGGACACGGGTTCGAGCCCTGGTCTGGGAGGATCCCACGTGCCACGGAGCAGCTGGGCCCGTGAGCCACAACTACTGAGCCTGCGCGTCTGGAGTCTGTGCCCCGCGACGGGAGGGGCCGCGATAGTGAAAGGCCCGCGCACCGCGATGAAGAGCGGTCCCTGCACCGCGATGAAGAGTGGCCCCCACTTGCCTCAACTAGAGAAAGCCCTCGCATGAACCGAAGACCCAACACAGCCAAAAATAAAATAAAATAAATAAATAAAGTAGCTATAAAAAAAAAAAAAAAAAAAAAAAAAGACTGACCAGGTCCCTGCTCTCATGTAAACACAAATGAATGAGCTATTGCAGGTAGTAAAAGGGCACTGAAGACAATAGGGTGGTGTATCTGGGGGTGGGTGTGGTATGTTAGTATTGAGGTGTGGTGCTATGTAATCGTAAAGCTACAAGGAGCAGTGGTGCAAATAAGTTTATTTCTCTCTCATATAAAAGATACCTAGGGGACTTCCCTGGTGGCACAGTGGTTGAGAGTCCGCCTGCCAATGCGGGGGATGCGGGTTCGAGCCCTGGTCCAGGAGGGTCCCACATGCTGCGGAGCGGCTGGGCCCGTGAGCCACAACTGCTAGGCCTGCGCTCTGGAGCCCCTGAGCCACGACTGCTGAGCCAGAGTGCCACAGCTGCTCAGGCCTACGTGCCTAGAGCCCACGAGAGGCCCCCTCTCACTGCAACTGGAGAGGGCCCGCGCACAGCAGCAGGGGCCCAGCGCAGGCGTAAAGAAAGAAAGAAAGAAAGAACATCTTAAAAAAAAAAAAAGATACCTAGAGGCTGGTACTGCACGCCCCTCCACCACCCCACAGCGCCATTAGCTTTCCAGGCCCCTATCTGCCCTGCTTCCCATCCTCACTGCCATCTCAGCGTCCAAGATGCTTCCAGAAGCTGCAGTTATTACATATGCATTCCAGACAGTAAGAGAGAAGAAAGTAAGAAGGGCTTCTTTGCTTCCCCTTAAGGAGGCTTCTAGGAAGTCTCACTCAACATTTCCACTTTCAACCCATTAACAAGACACATGGCCACATCCAGCTGCCAGCACTGGCTAGGAAATATGGACCAGTATCCTGGGCATCAAAGGGCCCAGCTAAAGATTGGGGTTCTGTGGGGAAGGGCAGCCAGGAGTGCAAGGTTCAGGAAGTCTTCTAGGAAGTGCCAATTCATCCGGAACTTGACGGACAAAAAGCCTCTTTTTAGATGACGGGAGCAGGACATCTCAGGCAAGAGAAACAGCAAATGAAAAACTGAAGTTATGGGAAATGTGAAATGTTTGGTGACTTCATGGAAACAAGTGGAGTGGGACTGGAGAGCAGTAAGGAAAGGAGAGGAGAGGAGAGGAGAAGAGTCCCAGAGACAGACAGTGGCTGGACCACACAGGCCTTCACCTGTTGCCAGGAGAGATTTGCTTTCATTTAAAAAAAATTAAAAAGATTTTAATTGCCCTGGAAATTAGTTTTAAAGGAAAGGAGTGCCATGCCTTAAATGCTTACTGGAATGCTTGGGTGCTAAAGAAATCTTACTCATTAATACACTGGAAATGTCTTGGTTCTGATTTCATCACTGATCATTTAATAGGATGTGACAAACTATTGCTTATTCTGCCTTTGTGTGTCGGAAGGCAACAGGTAAACTTCTTTTTGCTCGGTAGCTGCCTCAGTGAGAAACAGGCAATATCATGTAGCAGATCCACAGTGGAGTACTTTCTGTAGGGGCCTGGGGTGCAGCAGATGTGAGGGACTTGGGTGTGGAAGGTACTAATGAATAAGCAATAGTAATAGCATATCTGTGACTTGTGGGCAGCTCTTTCAGGATATGTAAAAGCCGAGAAAGATTCTTTTAACCATTGCTTTTCGACTTTTTATCTTTTTTCTTTTTAAGGCCATTAGACATTTGGTAGGAATCTGCTTATACTGTTAGGCAAGACTACACAGCAACATTTACATATGTAAATTGACACTTGATTGTTAGTTTCTGTTAGATATTTTGTGCTCCTCTTAACACTGTAGAAGTTAAAGTTGAGCAAAAGCTATGAGAACTTTTCAGCCTCGGTTCTGGACGGGTTTAGGAATTGCCGCAGATGCCTGTCTGTGGTCGCCCTCTAGTGGCCCAGTTAAGCCTAACATTTAAACGCTACCTGACAATCAATCTTTTCTAATATCCTCATCTATCAACAGCTACTCACCCTTCCGGTCTCAGAGAGGCCTTTCCCAGCGTTACCCCTCCCTCCTTACAGTCTCTTATAAACTGATTTGTGTGATTATTTGATTGACATCCATCTCCTCCCCCCTCTAACTAGACTTTAGTGCCTGGCCCCATTCTTCAATAAACATGTGTTAATTGAACGAATAACTGAGCAGGGCTTGAATGTCAAGAGCCTTTTCATACGTCTTCACTCCAGCCAGCTGCAGTCATGTACGAGAAAATATAAGTTCAAGGCTTCTGTGCTGGACATTTACCTAAAGCACCTGATGTTATTTAAATGTTTTTAAAAATTAAAGTATAACATATATACCAAAATGTGCACAAATTGTAAGTATACAGTTCAATGATTTTTCACAAACTGATCATACCCATGTAACCAGTCCCCAGATCAAGAAACAGAACATTACCGGAAACCCAGAGACCCACCTGTGTCTTTTCTCATCACTACCCTACCCAACGTTTAGGGTAACATCATCAAATCATTTTGCCTGTTTTCCTAGTTTATAAAAATGGAATCATACAGTATGGACATTTTGTATCTGGCTTCTTTTGCACCGTATTACATTTGTGAGTTTCATCCATGTTACTTTTTGAAAATACACTCCAAAGATCAAAAATGACACTTCTGAAAAAATTACAAAAGACGGCTTAAATGACCCTAAGTGACACAGCCATGTCTCTGAAGCCGAGCACAGTCCCCCCAAACACTTGGGCAGCCAAAGAAACAAGAGATAAAAATGAGATCCAGGTTTTTAAAGCAATGACTCAGAACCCTCTGTTCCTCCCCTCAATTCATTTTATTCCAACTTTTATGGCAATTTTTCTCCTAGTCCAAATGCTTGGACTAATGTCCACACCCTTCTCTGAGTCCCCTGAATTTTTTTCCTTTCTTCCTGTGTTTTGACCTGTATGCTTCTTCTCGTGTGTGTGTGTGTGTGTGTGTGTGTGTCCCATTTCCTACTTGATGGAGGATGGAGGATTGAGGTGGGAACTGTGAACCTTAG
This sequence comes from Balaenoptera ricei, assembly GCF_028023285.1. NCBI lineage: Eukaryota > Metazoa > Chordata > Mammalia > Artiodactyla > Balaenopteridae > Balaenoptera > Balaenoptera ricei. The sequence goes on from NC_082645.1 coordinate 93,530,598, forward strand.
TGTTGGACATAAAGAAAAGACGTGAAAAGGGATCCAAGATGGAAAAAATGGAAGCCAGAAATGACATACAGATGAAACAAATATTGTCTCAAGAAATACTTCCATAATCTGAAGATGCAGCAAATATTGTCTCAAGAAATACTTCCATAATCTGAAGGAAAAATAGATTAATTACAAAGGAATAAAAAATCCGCTAAATAAGCCATAACTATTAAAGGAAAAAATAAGATTTCGTTTCTCTCAAAGGAAGGCAGCCTAAGCCTTCAATGAACGAACTTCTATCCACATTTATGAAAATATTCAAATACGAATAGCTGCCACTTGGGGGAGAGTCTAGGAATGTGTTTGAAGTTGAGTGGCTCTGTAAGCAGCAGTGTTATTATAGAATAACTCCATGTGTCTACCTTACAATAAAGTAGAACACTTGATAGTTTAAATATTGGCTTCCTGAACATGCTCATATTTGCTTCTCACAAAAGTCTGCTGAGGTAGATAGGGCAGGAATTCTTATAGGTATTTGAGAGAAAAGGAAACAGGCTCACAGAGCATAAAGCCATGCAACTAACAAGAAGCACATTGGATGGGGAGGTAATGGATAGCACAGTGACTACAGAGAATAACAGCATATTGTGTATTTGAAAGGTGCTAAGAGAGTAGAGCTTAAAAGTTCTCACCACAATAAAAAAAAACAACAACTTTGTAACTGTGTGTGGTGATGGATGTTAACTAGACTTGTGGTGATCATTTCACAATATATACAAATATCAAATAATTACGTTGTATGCCTGAAACTAACATAATGTTCTATGTCAATTATATCTCAATTAAAAACTAAAATAAAGCACATACGAGACCAAAAAAAAAAGGACACTGGAAGTTTGAATTCACAAAGATTTTGACCCCAAATCTAAACCTCTTTTTCCTGCACAATCCTACTGTTACAAGCAGGAGCTTTACAAAGCCTTGGTTTAAGAAATTTACAGAAGTTCTAAGTCTGGTTTTCAAAATGAGGTAATAGACTAAAGGACCGTATTAGGTGTTATGGCTGTGGGGAGACCTGGCCATTCAAAGGAATGTGATTATTTGGCAGCTCACTCTAAGACTTGCCCTTAGGAGATCAGCAAGTTCATTGGCCCTAGTTTTTAGACAGTTCATGGTACAACAATCTTAACTTTACCCAATAATTCCATTCCAGGGTCTACTCACTTTTAACAACAGGATAGTTTGTACTTAATCCTAAATCCTCCCAATAGCAAGTTCAAAAAAAAAAAAAAAGCATTCTAAATTCCAAGGAAGAAAAAAAATCACATTTTGCTTCATAAAGTCAAAGTTGACAATGCTGACCTGAGAAAGCAAAGGTACTAGCAATAGACTCCACTCTCAGCTTGTCTTCCTAGTAATGATGGAGCTGGTAGCTAGTTTGCCCATTTGTTAGCAGGGCTGTTTGCTACATGCTGTGCCACAAATCAAGTTACCAGTTTTCTCTGGATTTTGTAGTGGGTGGCACTGGCACCTGGGGGGCAGGCATCTGTGTTTTTTCCTGCTTGGAATCCATTCCACTTTCCAGTATCCCTCTTTCCTTAGGTGAGCACTTCCTCATTCTCAAACCATTTGGCTTAGGTCTCGCTCATTCTATCCCTAACTCCAGGGATAAGCTCGGGCTTCATTTCAGCCACTTAGGATATTCTAGTCTACAGGCCACAGTGACCAGCTCAGGAAGAGGGAAATTAACTCAAACCTGGCCAGTGAGACTCAAAGCAAAGACTTTGTAAGAACTCCCCTTCGGGATTCTGAGCTACAGCATGCTGTGTGCCTGGAGCTATGCAGGTCCACCACGTGGAAAGAGCCTGTTGAGAGCAAAGCCAACACAGAGGAAAACAGAGCTGAGGAAGACAGAAGCCTACAAAGAACGACTCCTGATGATCTCACTTGAACCCCCGCACCCAGCCATGCCCAAGGCTTGTCGATCATGTGCACCCACACATCCTTTCTGTTAAAGCTTGTGTGGGTGAGTTTGCAGTCACTTGCAATTGGAAGAATCCTGCCCAGTGCAATATAAGTGATCTCAGTTCAGAGTTTTCTGCATTCTGACCCCATGTAGGCTGATCTTTCCTTTCCTATTTTGCAAGAAGACAGAAATGTAACCCAAGTATCAGTCAGACATAACAGCTGCTGCTAATTTTTTTTTTTTTTTTAAAGAATTTAGGTATTTAGAGCCTACCTGGCTCTTTGGTGGGGCTGGTGGCGGACTTTGGGAGGACTCACACCAAGGAGTACTTTCCGGAACTTCTGCTGCCAGTGTCCTTGTCCCCACAGTGAGCCACGGCCGCCCCCCGCCTCTGCAGGAGACCCTCCAGCATTAGCAGCTTCTCCTTTGTCTTTGGATGTGGGGTATCTTTTTTTGGTATTTTCTTGGATGGGAGGGGAAATGAAAAATCTGATAGAGAGAATGGTTCTCCTTCTTGGCTACTGTTGGAAGCTGCGGGTCCTTGAGCTTCTGCAGACTTTGGAAGAGGGAATCCTTAGCTGAAACATTCAAGAACCAGGGTGGGGGGGTCCCAGAGAGCCCACAGAACGATTGGAAGAATCTTTGCTGACCCACCAGAGATCCCTGGATTCCACTTGGAGAACCATCGATCTAAAAAACAACATCTTGATTTCAGAACACTTCTTTTTTTAAAATAAATAAATAAATTAATTATTTATTTATTTTTGGCTGCGTTGGGTCTTCGTTGCGGTGTGCGGGCTTCTCACTGTCGTGACTTCTCATGTTGTGGAGCACGGGCTCTAGGCGCGCAGGCTTCAGTAGTTGTGGCACGTGGGCCCAGTAGTTGTGGCTCGTGGGCTCTAGAGCGCAGGCTCAGTAGCTGTGGCGCACGGGCTTAGCTGCTCCACGGTATGTGGGGTCTTCCCGGACCAGGGCTCAAACCCGTGTCCCCTGCATTGGCGGGCGGATTTTTAACTGCTACGCCACCAGGGAAGCCCTGCTGCTAACCTTCTACTGAACACCCTCTGAGCAAAGTTGGATCCAGGATATTTGGGGGATTAAGTGTAAATCACTGAACACTTATCTTTAGCAAGTGAGATATTTGTTCAGACAGGCTTCTTTAAACGGTCAGCTTTGTCTCTAATTTTAAGTTTAGGTTAGGTTTTTTAAATGTCTACAAATCTCCATTGTTGAAAATGTAAGCTGGAAAACATCTGCTAAGTTAAAAACTTATTTGCAAGACTTTAAAGGAAGGGAGAGAAAGATGCAGCTCATTAAAAAATGAGCCTTCTATTCTTGAGGAAAAGGCTCGATGAATTTCAGGTCCATATTTTCTGGTTTGAGGATAAATAATGCCAGTTAATTTTTTTCTTTTCTTACTACTTTGGGTATCAAAACTAGAGAAATATGAGTTAATTTTTTTAATTAAAAAATTTTTAATTAACAGAAAAAGTTTTTAATTAAAAATAATTTTTTTTAATTAACAAAAAAATTTTTTTTAATTTGGCAGCACCGCACGGCATGTAGGATCTTACTTCCCCGACCAGGGATCGAACATGGGCTCCGGCAGTGAAAGCGCTGAGTCCTAACCACTGGATCGCCAGGGAATTCCCAAGTTAATCTTTTTAAAGATTATAGTGGTTATTTGTGGTGCTTTGAATCTTAAAGAAACTCAACTTATGAAAATGCGAATAACGCATTAACCACACAATGACACAATATACAACAATGATAATACAATAGATATAACAGCAATAGAAGCTTACATATATTGAGCATTTATTATATGCCCAGTCCTGTGCTAAAGGCGCAACATGCATTATTTAATTTATCCCTCACAACAACCCCATCAACCATCTTGTGTAATGAGGCACAGAGAGGCTAAATATTCACTAACTTAGCCCTGGCCTCCTGGTTGCTTAGTGGGAAAACCTGAATTCAAACCCAGGGCTGTCTGACTGCAGGGCTTAATTACCAAACTATACTATCTGGATTTCCAATCCTTTCTTTGTTCCTAAATGTGCATAAATTTAACTGAGGGTGTTATACTTGCCTGATTGTCATGATTTTTAAAATTTTAAACCAGTATTACAAATTGGGGTGGTGGGTGGATAGTTAACATCAGAATGTACAGTTTTAGATTTTCATGAAAACTTGGAAGTTCTGGCCACCCAGCCCCTCCTTTTCCCAAAGAGGGAGGCAGGGATTATGTCCAGCTGCCCCCTGTTGATGGGGCAGTTCCACTCCGAGCTGGCCCAGTTCTCTGTAAATGCTCTTGCGGCTCCCTGGCTTTCCTGCCTCCATCCCTCCCAATTGCCCGTCCTTTGTCTTTAAGGAAATGCAGGCCCAGTTGCATGAAGCCTGCTGAATGCCTTCCAGCGTCTCCGATTACCTGAAAGCACTTCATACCCTGCTCCACCCCACCTTTTTAGTGTCTTCTCTGGCCTTTGTCTCCACCCGCTCCTTATATTCTGTCCTCCGGCCATGCTGGGTTCCTCGCTGCCTACCCGATGCACCATGCCCTGTCACGCCTCTGTGTGTTCACGCCTTTCTCGTGCTGTTCTGGTGCTATCATGTCCGTCTGCTCTTTCTCAATGGTTAAATTCTTACTTATAATTTATAAACCCATCTCCAGTGTTGTCTCCTCAGGAGACAGAATCCTCCTCGGGAATTCTCCTTACTTACCCAGGAAGAACTCACCTACTTCTTCTTCTGTGCCTCTGTAGCCCTTCACATCCTCAGCTCCTGCCCAGTTAACCACGTTTTACTGCATCAAATTAATTGTGGGTCTGGCTTCCCTACTAGACTCTGAGCTCCTGAAGGGGAAAGGCCCTATCTTAGTCCTCTGCATTCCCAGAACTTGATACAGCGATTGGCACAGAGTGGGGACTCCGTCAATCATAGCTGCTTCCCCCCATCTCCTTGATGGCAGTGACTGTCTTACCATCTCCAAAATTTCTCTGCTTAGCTCAGCAGCACTGGGACCTGCTCAATTAACCTGTTTTGAACTATCCATTGACTGTGTGGCTGGCACAGCAGGTCTCAACCTGTGTCTGACCCCATATTGACCTTAGCCTTCTCAGTAGCCTTCTTAGTTAATTTCCCCAGCTGCCAGCAATACCTGTGACCTGCAGGCTCTGCTCTTCTAATCATTAAGCCAATGAGGAGGTCGGCAAGCTAAGACGTTAGGAAGCTTGACTACTCAGGAACCAACATGTGTTATGGCCAGTAGTTTCAGAAGCAATAGTGGAGAACAAAATCCCAGATTTCCACCCGACCTCAGGCTACTTCTGCCCACCAGTCTGTCTGTCCCTCTAGTGGGAAGTAGGGCTTGACTGGCCTCACTTCTTGCCTGAGTTTCCTACCGGGACAGAAACCCGGATCATAGCAGCGGCCTCGGAGCTGTGGGTTCCTGGCACCTAGCCGAATTCTCAGCGTCCATCTTCTTGGCTCCCATCATCCCTTTTCTTGACGCAGCATCAGGCACTGCTCGGAAAGTTCTGCCTCCATGTTCTTGTCTGGTTGCCGGGAACACAGATGAGAACCCACGAGCATTTGTTCTTCCCTCTGGAACCTGGTGGCATATGCGGTAAACCCTCCCTTGGAGTGGGGAACCCTTCCCTGCTCCTGTCCTCATGACTGCGGCCAGCTCCAGGCTACCCGCTCCAGCCTGAGCTCAGCCAGCCCTCCAGAGTCGTGTCAGCTCTGCCCCTGGGTCTTCTCAGCCTCTACTTCCAAGTTGATCTTTATCCTTTTGTTTTCTGTCTGCTAAAGATTGATCTTGGATTTCCTAGTCCTTCCTGCACCTATCTAGGTACACTTGCCCTTCTATTAAAAAGCAAAAAAAAGCCCTTCTTATTTTCAACTCAAGGGAATGAATAATAATCATATGCTACCCGTATGGGTTTTCAGTCCTGGGCTGATAAGATTTCTTATCTTTTCCTTTTTTTTTTTTTTTTAAAGTTTCACAGGGAGACCACCCCCATCTCTAAATCTCCGTATTGCAGAGGGGGGTCTATGGCCACTTTCACAGATATGAGCTAGTCCCGCTGCTTCTTCTAAAGCGGTAAAGTGACTCAAGTTCCTTGTTACCAATAGGATGCTTGACCGAAGTGCCATCCTGCATTCATTTTCCTTTTCTGATGAGTAGCCCAGGGAGACAGGTTTCCTCTGCTCCCTAACAGGAACACTGGAAAGCACCCTTAGGTGTTCTGTGAGAATTATTCCACACGTAGATGTGTTTTTGATGCTTTTGTGGGAGGAGGTAAGGTCCACATTCTTCTCTTCTGCCATCTTGATCTCCCTCCTGGAGAGCATCCTTCACGTTTCCTGATGGAGAGCCACTTACTGGCATGTTGCAGCACTTTCCATGCTTTCATTCTCTTCCTTGTTTAACTTGTACAAATAGTCTTTTTTGAGAAAGGCCTGCCAGTGACTTACGGTATCGTGTCCTAGATCTGTGGTGGTTTATCAAACCCCTTCCTCCCCAAATGAAGGCAGGATTGTCATGGAGAACACACCACTATTGTAACTGGAAGTGGGGTTCTGGCTGCTCGCCGCTCAAAAGCCAATAAAGAGGCAAGATTGGTGGAAAGGAAAGTTTCCTTTGTTTTGGATGCCGGCAACCGCGGGGGAGGGCGGACTCTTGTCCAAAGGCCGACTCCCCTCCGCGTCCCCCCAGACAAGCAGGGGGCAAGAGCCTTTACAGACGGAGGGAGGGGGCTACATGTAGAAACAGCACAGTCAGCTCTGACCGTCATGTTGAAGTTGGAAATGCCGTGGTCTGACCAGCATCATCTTGATTGTTTTAAGTACAGTTCATCTTCAGTTCCAGGGTTGGTTTGTTCCCATTTTCTTGAGGTTAATTCTCAGAATTGTGGCAGTTTATGTCATGACTACAATCTGGTCATCACGTAGTTAAGTTCTTCCACCTGGTGGGGCTTTTAGTATCTATAAGACAGCTCACAAGCTCACAGGATATGGCTCAGAATATTCTCCATAGCCCTTGAGGAGGAGCTAAAGGTCCTTGACTGTGTTTGCTGACTGAACTATGATTATTCAGTCTTGTTGGACTGTTTTCCTTTGTTTCTGTATTTTCTCATTTCTCTGATTAAACTTATTCGTGGGCTGAAGTTTTTCCACAGACAAAAGGCAGGCTGAGGACATGGGGGGCTAGACCACAGGGTCCTGCTCCATTTCACTATGAGGCCTGCGAACTCCCTTTCACTGTGGGACCCGTTGGCAGCAGGGACCCCCCCCCCAGTCACACCCTCCTTTATGGTCTTGCTGGCGACCTTGTCTAAAATGACGGAAGCTACTATAGCCAGTCTGGTTTCATGAGTGTTACTTTTGAGTTTCAAAGATCCCTTTTTCCTCTGTTTCCAGTCCTCTAGGTGGGCCGCTTTTCCCGCCTCTCCCTCTGCCTCTTTCCTCCTCATTTTGGATGAGATTACAACCTTCAAGTAAATTATTGCTACAAATGGCATGTCCAGGAAATAGTATACAGTTGCCCCTTGACCGACACAGTTTTGAACCGCTTGAGTCCACTTCTACATCGATTTTTTCCCATAAACATACAGTTGGCCATCTACATCCACAGGTTCTGCATCCAGGACATCCAGTTTCAACCAGCAGTTGGTTGAATCTGCAGATGCCAAACCCACGGATGAGGTCGGCCGACTGTGCCAGCCTTTTTATAGAAGGGACTTGAGCATCTGGGCATCTTGGTATCCCCAGGGACTCCTGCAACCCATCCCCTGCAGATACTGAGGACCAGCTGTACATGTTTCTGACCCTCCCAAACTCCCCAAGTCTTCCTTTGTCAAAGCGTGTCCTTATCCTGCCAGAGGCAGTGCTGTATAACATAATGGTGAACTGCGAGGATTCTGGAGTCAGAGAAATCCAGCTTCAAATCCTGGCTCTGCTCCTTCCATTTGTATGTGGCGCTGGATTAATCATTTAACTGTTATGAACTGGTATCCTTGTTAAATGCAGATACTGCCAGTACCTAACTCATATGGCTGCTGTGAAAAGATTGAACAAGCAAATGGATGTGAAGTGATTGGCACTGTGCCTGCCACACTGGAAACATTGTAAATGTTGTCAATTATTATTGGCTACATGGCAGAGAGAAACATTGTCAAAGTAGCAGGACAGCCTTCCAACGCTGTTGTCCTTTCAGCAGCTGCTTGATCCCTGGTCACTGATGCGGGAGTTATATTACACAGTGCCACCAAGTCAGCTTTCCATGTCTGGATATATATTCCAGATGTTTAAAGAATTTCAATATTTTCCTGTCATAAAGCATCAGCAGAGACTCGTCTGAACAGTGCCAATTAAGTCTCATCTCTAAAATTATAATAATGTGTATTATACCTCATGGGGAATTTTTTTGTTTGCTTCTGAGCTAATGGAGATATTAAAACTGATAGGTCCACTGAGGAAGTGGGTAGGGAAGAGGCTGCTTCCCACCATGTCACCATGTTAAAAAGCTCCCTGTAGGGCAGCAGTTACAATGAATCCTCACTAGCCCAGGACAAGCTGAGACATAGCGGTTTAAATGGTTCCAGCTTCTGTCATTAGGATCACCATTGGGTTGGCGCCTGTGTCTCTCCCTTTTATTTTTTTAGTATTTTCTTATTTTCTGGTACCACAAAATGTTCCATACTCATATTTATTTTCCCTGCTCCTGTCTTGGAATTAACCACTTCTCCTAGGAGCCCTGGTTCCTTTTATTGGAGAAGGGTGCTTAGATATAAAGAAAAAACATGCTATTGTTTTCCCTACACCACACACAATACTCCAAACGCTCTGTACTCTGGTCCCCAAATGTGTGGAGGTTCCCCCCATCCTCTGCATCAAGCAATTCTCCAGCACCAACTGGGTGTCATACAATATAACTCAATTTTGACACTATCTACCCAGAGATAGCATCAGATCCCGTGGGTTAAGGGCTCAGTCTTACAAGACTGCCTGCATCCTCTTCAGATGGCAATCGCATCCAGGTTATCAACTGTGCTTCTGACCTACTGGCTATAAATTGGAGGTTCTCATGACCTCCTCCTTGAATTTCGTGAATTTGCTAAACTGTCTCAGACAACTCAGAGAAACAGTTTATTTACTAGATTACAGGTTTATTAGGAAAGGATATTTTTTAATAAAAGGACTTTTAAGAGGTTTTAGTTTTAATTTGTTTAAGGAGTATAAGTAGTGGTTTAAAGAAAAGACTTTTGCTAAAAATAGCTGGTGATAAGATCATGGCTATTAAACTCGTTTCTTTCACAGAAGTGGCTACTCTTTTGTTTCTGAAAATTTCTTAGGACAGGTTTAGCATTCTAAAGAGTCTAAGGTTTTATATATATATCATTTGTTGCCACTTAAAAATCTTGGGCAGAACAGCCAGATGGAAGAGCTGCATAGGGCAAGGTGTGGGGAAAGGGGCTCAGAGCATCTATGCCCTTGCCTGGTGCATAACTCTCCCAGCACCTCCACATGTTCACCAACCTGGAAGCTCTCCAAACCTCGTCCTTTTGGGTGTTAAGTAGGCTTCATTCCATAGACATGGTTGGTTAAATTACTGACCACCTCTCCCTTCCCCACAGATGGCTGGTGGCAGTGGCGCTGGATGTTTCAAACTTCTAATTACAGGCTGGCCCCCCTGGCTACCAGTCCCCGTCATTATGGACTTTCCAAAAGTCACCAAAGTTCCCAGGACACAAAATGAGACAAACGGGAAAGCAATAGTTGTTCCTGGGAAGGAAAGAACCAATGGGTAGCCCCAAACCAAATTCACGACAGTCACAATTCAAAGAACTAATTCTTACAAATGGTTTTCTCCACTAATCTGAATTTGTGAAGGAAAGGTCAAATTAAGCCTATGTAAACTAATATTTCCATTTGTGGTTCATTTGCACCAAATTGAACCCAACCGAATCCTACTTTCCACTAGTTATTCCTAGAAAGAATTTCTAGATTACTTTGGTAATTATAATCACCTATTCTTATAAACCTCTTAGAGAAGAAAAATATGGACCTATAAAGAAAAACGTTTACAAAAGGGAAAACAAGGTTTTGTCCATACTTTACATCTGTGAATAATGGATAATACCTTACAGAAGAAGAGGATTTCTTGGGGTCATCCAGGGACTTTGGAGGCATAATTGTTCACATCTATGTATTCAAGCCTCCCCTTGTAGCAGATATCTGTTACTTTGTCAGCCCAACATCTCTTCTCTTTGAGAACTGCTCCTCCACAGGTAGAGCTAGTAATCCCAAGGTCCTGTCTCCCCAACACATGGTGGTCATGTGACCAAGGCTGGCCAATTAGAACATGCTACCCTCTAGGAAGCACTCATGGTTCAGGGCTGGCAACTCACCCCTGCAAGACTAACAGGAGTCCTTTTGAGAGAACTGATCTAAATGTTTAGGGAGAGAGATGGGGATTTTGAACACTAGTGATCTGGTAATCCTGGATTCCTGTGGACTAACTCATGGGGAAAGCCTGTTTAAGGATGAAGCCCACACGAAGGAAAGGATATCATTGCTTGAACCCTTGAATGCATTTCAGCGTGACAACAGCTGTGACTTCCTAGTTCTAATCCTGTTTTAGTTTAAACTCCTTTGAGTTGACCATCTGTCACTTGCAACAGAAGGCATCTACTCCACCTCCCTAGAATCGGATAAATAAACTCCCATGAGTAAGAAGGGATGCTCAGAGTAAAGTTCAATTCTCACCTGCACAGAAACCCTCTATTATTCGGTGGATGCCTGAGCCCCTCAAGGAACAGGATGGTCACTATGCTGTGCCTATTACATTGCCGCTATTTCTACCTGCTTTAAAGTCTTTTTTATGTTGAGCTGATAGAAGTCTCCCCATAAATTATACCCCTTGGTGTTGCTTCTGTACTGGACTCAGAAAATTAGTCTGGGCTCTTTTTCACATGGGATCCTTTTAAATATCTGAAAATACTTTTTCTCTACAGTTTCAGTAGTCCCAGTTTCTTTACTCTTAGGAGATGGTTTTTAGACTCTTCACAATTCTGGTATCCTCTTTAGAAAATGTGACGTTAATAATGATACCTTTACAATGTATTGCCTAGAAATGAGAAATTTATTTGACTAGTTTGGAGAACAGTAGATCTATTATTTCCTGTATTCTAGGTACTATAGCTCCCTTACATACTCTTATAATTACATTATTTTTAGCCAAGCTTTGGGCTTCTTGATAATTTTTAAAAGTCCACAACAAGTACAAAATACAATACTTAGGACAATAAAAAGATAAATAAAATGTAACGACAATAGTTAACATTTAATGAGTTACTATATGTCAGGCATTTTATAGCACTATGTTATTATTTACATCTTACAAACGCCCCATGAGGTGGCTTCTATGATTAGCCCCATTAGGCAGCTGTAAAGACTGCAGTTGAGAGGTTAAGTGCTTGCCTGATGTCTCACAGCTAGTGGATGGTAATGTTAGTATCTAAGTTTGATTCCCAAAATTAGCTCTTGAGAATTCAGGAGCAAAGCTTCTAACAGAAAACCAGCTAGAGGGTTATGGTAAACTGTAACTGTGAACGTGGAAGCATTTTAAAAGTTGTAATGATTATTAGTTAATTTAAATTTGTTGAGTTGAAATCTGTTGTTGCTGCTGCTTTTTTTTTTCCTAGTGCTGTTGCTTCTTTTTTTTAATATTTATTTATTTATTTATTATTTTTTTCTTTTTTTAATCAATCATCAATTTTATACACATCACTGTATACATGTCAATCCCAATCGCCCAATTCTAGTGCTGCTGCTTCTTAAAGGCAAAATTGAGTACTGTGAATCCCTGAATGGAGGATTGTAATGGAGGATGAAGGGGGAAAAGAAACATTTTAAATAAAGCCTGATTAAGGGACTTCCCTGGCGGTCCAGTGGTTAAGACTCTGCCCTTCCAGTGCAGGGGGCGTGGGTTTGATCCCTGGTTGGGGAACTAAGATCCCACATGTCGTGTGGTGCGACCAAAAATAAATAAATAAATAAAAGGGAAGTTCTTTAAAAAAAAAAAAAAAAGGCAGATTAAGTAAGTATTAAAGAGGAAGAGTTTTCAAGAACAAAAGTGGTGCAAAAAGTGAGCTGTAGGACCTGGAAACCATGATGAAGGATCTGGTGAGACTTAGTTTAGAATGGACTAGTCTGATTTCAAGGAAAGAAAAGATGATGAGGTACAACAGGGTTTATCTTATTTTCCAACTCAGGACTCTGAGAGGGTGAGGCAGGTGGCCACAAAGTCTGAGTAGGGCTCTGGGATCTGGGCTGATTTGCAGCGGTCCCCTTTCATGTGGTACGTGTGGTGAAAATTTTCCGGAACTCTTAACAAAGCCCAAAGGCTATGAGAACAGGAGCTATATTTATGCGCTCTATCAACAGTTCCCAATTCCCACCTTTGAGACCAGCGTAAGCTGGCAGTGGGAGGATTCAGGCAGAAAGACAAACATCATTTGGAGGATACTGCTCAAAGCAGCCTCAAGACGCAAGCTTGGGTGTTATTCTAAAGAGCCAAGGTCGTGGCTTTCAAATGCAAGGATGGACAGAGGAACTGCCCTACACACTGCTCATCATGTCTGAATACACCTAGATTGATCTGAGACATTTTAAGACCAGTGGGTTATGAACAACCATATATGTCTGTAGATACTGAGAGAGGGATAGAGACACAGAGGAAGTCAGCCAATGACATGTGGCATAGCTGTCTCTGTTTTCTAAAAGAGATGAATCAATATTCTGGTAAAAGAACCACTCATATACAATGGTAAGAAAAAATGTAAAGGATGTAAAAAAGAGTTGGTTGAGAAATCATAAGTATATAGGTGTTGAGCTTGAAGGTGAAAGTGAAGGAAGTATTTGAACAAGGGTATGGGATCTATCTTACTCATGAACTCAAAGTTTCATAAATTAGAAATGGATCTGTCAGATGTTGCGAGATGGAGGAGAAGGCATAGGATCTGAGAAAAGGCACAAACAAATGCTGGATTCCCTTCTCCGAAGGGCCACAGCCGCTCCGGTGAACACAGACCAACCATCATGCCTTTCTTCACCTTCTCTTAGGAAATGCCTATGCTGTGTCACAAAGCTCTCAAACACTGCTATTTGAGTACAATTTACACTTACTTAATAAGCTCTTCGGCTAAGTTATAAGTTTACCTTGGCTACACGGCATAACAGTATATTTAAAAGGTGCAAAATAATCTCTTACCAATTGTGATGTTGGGACAAACTTTTAAACCATACCTGCCTTCCTTCTGGTGAGCACTGGGTGGTGCTCTCATCTAAGAGGAAGGAAATCTAGGCAGTTGTGCACCAGGCCTCTGTCGCTCTACTTACCACAGCTTCGAAGTCCTTAATCTCTCTCTCTCTTAGTAATTCTAAATGTGGGTGCATAGGCACCCTGGTAATTTTTGTTTGTTTGTTTATAACAGCTTTATTCATAATCACATTTATGTTCAAACTGAAGGAGATTTATAGATGTATACAGGGCATCCTGGTATTTTTAAGTATTCATTACAATTTTCCAAATTTCCTTGATGAATCTGTATGTAGTGCTTTTTAGTATAATGGGCAAAAAATTAAAAGTGATATAAAACAATTAGATTCCACTTCTCTAATTATATTGGCATTGTTCCTGCTGACTTCAGTGTTTCTGGATGTATCTGGTCTGAAGAACTAGCTAAAAAGTCATTATGTTAAAAACAAAAACAAAAACAAAAAACCTCTGTTTATTGTTTAAAATTTTATTTTATTATTTTTTTAAATGAAAGATAAAAGTTTTATTGTGTAAGTCACTGAATTGTTGGTGCTCTTTGTTACAGCATTTAGCTTTCCCTGACCCATACATTCTTCTTTGTCTTGTGCTCTTAAAGCTGGAGTGCACCCCAGGCTTCTCTACCTACACTCACTCCCTTGGGCATCCTGTTCAGACTTATAACTTTCAATACCATCTACCCACCAATGACTTACAAAAGTAGATCTCCAGCCCAGCCTCTCTCCTGAACTCCAGGCTAGTATAAACAGTTGCCTGGTTAACGATTCCACTTAGATGTTCACGGACACCTCAAACTCATCTTGTCCAAAATGGGACCTCCTGGTTTTCCTCCACAAACCTGCTCCTCTGCAGATCTCCCTGTTTGGGTTGAAGGCAACTCCTTCCTTCCAGTTGCTCAGACCAAACCTCTCTCTCACCTCCACATTGAATCCAGCAAGAGTTTTTGTTGGCTGCACCTTCAGAATATGTTCAGAATCTCACCACTTTTCACCTCCATAAATGCCACACCCTGTCCTGAGCCACCATTCTCTCATCGCTAGTATCTCTCTGTTTTCTCCCTCTCCCCTTCCTCTTTCTTTTTATTTTCAAGTTTCTTCAAATAACCTTAGCAATTAATCCTAACAGAAGCAACCCATATCCCCAAATAATGTATTCAATATTCTAGTTTTGTTCTTAGAGAAAAAAAGTTGTTTCTTAACGAGAGCTGGAAGGGCCGAGGAGAAAGTAACTAAGTTAAGAAGCTATTGGAATAGTTTTTTTTTTTTTTTTTTTTAAAGGTTTCACATTATTTATTTATTTATTTATTTATGGCTGTGTTGGGTCTTCGTTTCTGTGCGAGGGCTTTCTCCAGTTGTGGCAAGCGGGGGCCACTCTTCATCGCGGTGCGCGGGCCTCTCACCGTCGCGGCCTCTCTTGTTGCGGAGCACAGGCTCCAGACGCGCAGGCTCAGTAATTGTGGCTCACGGGCCTAGTCGCTCCGCGGCATGTGGGATCTTCCCAGACCAGGGCTCGAACCCGTGTGCCCTGCACTGGCAGGCAGATTCTCAACCACTGCGCCACCAGGGAAGCCCCTGGAATAGTTTTAATGAAAGGTAATGTGAGAAGGAGTGCCAGTGAAAATGTAAAGGTTTTAAATAGCTTGTGTTGATTATTACACAACCAACTTTTCTTTTTTTAAAAGAATTTATTTATTTTATTTATTTTTGGCTGCGTTGGGTCTTCGTTGCTGTGTGCGGGCTTTCTCTAGTTGCGGGGAGTGGAGGCTACCCTTCGTTGTGCGGTGCAGGCTCCTCATTGCGGTGGCTTCTCTTGCTGTGGAGCACAGGGTCTAGGCGAGTGGGCTTCAGTAGTTGTAGCACACGGGCTCAGTAGTTGTGGCTCACGGGCTCTAGAGCGCAGGCTCAGTAGTTGTGGCGCACGGGCTTAGTTGCTCTGCGGCATGTGGGATCTTCCCGGACCAGGGCTCGAACCCGTGTTCCCTGTGCCACCTGGGAAGCCCCTACACAATCACCTTTTCCAGTTCACAGGTCTGAGTAGGCAGCTAGCTTCGGCCTCTTGGAGGAGAACGGGGTCACATTACTTGTGGAGGAAGCAGCAGTGTTAGTGTTTTGTACTAACGCTTTTCCTTTACTGGTTTTTGCTTATGTGGATTTGAAATAATTTTGCTTGTTCCATTGCTCTCCTTTTATTTTTTAAAATGCTTTTGGCTTTAGAGCTTAGGCTCTAGATGCTGGTTCTGAGCCTACTGACAATATCACTTCTGTCTCAGCCAAGGTCTGATGACTAATGCTGTTTCCCTCACAGATCTGGCCTTAACTATCAGACTACCTTCTCTCTTACTTCTCTGGGCCCTTCATACTTCGGTCAAATCAAATTACTCATTGTTTCCCTCGTATATGCCATGCTTTCTTCCCTGTGGGACAAGATTAGTTCATGGTGTTTCCACAACATTTATAGCCATTTCTCCCAAATGCATAGAACTTAATAATAATAATGATAATGATGATGTTGATAATAATAATTGTAGACAGTTGGTGAGCACTTACCATGTGCCAGGCACTGTACTTAGTGTTTACAGGCTTTATATCATTTTAACCTCACACCATGCAAGGGAGCTACTTTTACTATTCCTATTATACTGACGAGGTACACTCTGCCCAGATCCTTTCAGGCCTTCTTTCCAGCTCCGAGTGCTCACCCCCAGCTTCTGCAGGCTTTGCTGCTAACGCTTGCCCTGCAACCTTCTGACGATTGCCCCTCACCAGCCAGTGAGGACTCTGGGAGTTTTGTGTCTCCCTTGCCCTGTGATCAATGGCAAAGGGGACGGCTGGCGGATAACCAGCCCCCAGATCCTTTGCCTCCAGGCGGGAGAAACTCGGAGGTATGATCCATGCTCTGAGGCTCTCCAAGGGATCCGGCTAAGTTGGCTTTTTCTTCCCCATCTTGCTTCTCCAACTCCCTCACCTTTCCTTGTGGGACCACTTCCCCATGAGTCACTTTTCCTGAATCCTTGGTTCATGATCTGTGTCTGGGGGAACCCGATCTGAGACTCTTGCCTGGCTCATACAAGGTATAGTTGAGATTCAAACTAAAGCAGTCTCACTGCAGTCATATTTTAGAGTTCTAATCCCTTTGTTATTTTGCCTGTTATGTCGGTATGATAATCTGTTTCAATCTCTTTTTCCTAGCATTCTGTTAGAAATTTTACCAGAAGAATTTTGGAGCCGGATCTTTGATACTTGATAATAAGCCAGATCTTTGATAATTCTCAGTGTGGTGGTGGGAATTCAAAGTCGTTCCTAGGGATGGATGAAGTTGCAGCAGGAGCGTCTCAGACACTCTGACAGTATCTTGGGCTTCCTCCTCAACGCTCCCACGGCCATGTAGACATACATGCCACAACCATGCTGCTGGGACAATTATTTTTAAAATTCTGTTGGATATTCTGCTCCCTTCATTGTTGTTTCCTGGTACAGAGCCCAGTGTCTAAAAATGGAGGTGTTCAATCTTTTCGGATGTAATTCTGTAGTACAAGAGACTAGATTTAGAACTGCAGTTCTTAAATTTCATTTGCATATGAATCACCTGTGGGGTGGGGTTTAGGATTCTGTCTTTTAACTGGTGTCCCAGGTGATTCTGTTGCAGGTGATCCTCAACTCATGACTGATACTTTGAAAACACTAACGTACAAGGTCCAGATACTCAGTAATAACTAAGGAACACTTACGTTGTAAGTTCTTATTATATATCAGTTGCTTTGTGCCTGGCATCGTTGTAAGAGAATTACGGCTATTAACTTAATTAAGCCACATTTAATTCCTATAAAGAGAAAAGTATTATTACCCCCTGTTTTACAAATTAGAAAACTGAGACACAAAAAATGTTAAAAGTGCTAACTTGCTCCATAGCCTATAGCTAGTAAGTGGATGTGGACCCAGGCACTCTGGCTCCAGAGCCTGTCCTCTTAATTGCTACCCCACACCACCCTTTCCACTGATACATGTAAGAAAATCCATATTACTCCCAGCTTTATTTTTGCTGAGCCTTTCTTTCCAAGGAATCTGAAAGGAAAAGAAAGCTACATAACTGCAGGAGACACACAGGAAATATTTTATTCACTTCCAGATGGAGAAAACGGTAGAGTAAAAAT
Organism: Balaenoptera ricei; assembly: GCF_028023285.1. Lineage (NCBI taxonomy): Eukaryota > Metazoa > Chordata > Mammalia > Artiodactyla > Balaenopteridae > Balaenoptera > Balaenoptera ricei. The sequence continues at coordinate 93,548,040 of NC_082645.1, forward strand.
ATTTCAATAGAAATCCACGGCCCTCCTCAAGGAGCCCACTCTGGCATCCAGGGCCCCCCAGTCGTGGTAGTGCCTGTAGTCTCCCGGCCTCAGTAGGTACTGCCGCCCCCGGTAGTTGGGCATCTCGTAGAGGACCCACCAGCCCTCCAGCACGTGGAGGGAGTGGATCTCACTGAAGTGGAAGCGGTCGCGGAGCGAGGAGCAGTCTTCCGTGAGCTCCACCATCTGGCCTCGGTAGTCCTCCCGCTCGTAGATCCTCAGCCGGTGGGAGCTGGTCTGGGTTCAGCAATCAGCAGATGGGAAGAGTCGGAAAACCTAGCTTTTAGCAACCAGTCACTCACACCGCTGGGGGAATGGGCAATTTTTTAATCTTTTCTATATCAAAGATGACAAATTAAAAAGACAGCCAACAACAGGGCCACTGGGTATAGTTGGGTAGATTGCACACTGCCAAACTGAAGAGGGGGCCATTCACATAGGTCAAGATATGCATGGTGCTCCATAGTTTTCTAGGGCCACAACCTACATGAATCATATTTAGTACCTACTTAGTACCATTCTTAAGTGACAATTTTTATATATACTTTGTGCTCTCTCCTTTATAGACTTAAACGGTGGTCTGGAGCTCTCCTTGGAGGATATACAAATAATTAGATATTAAAATAAAAAGACAAATCTATCCCTGGCAAAAGGCATTATTTTGGAACTCCATAGCATTAGAAGAGGCTGGGGAGACAGGAAGTGGAATTGCTTTCCCCAAAGTGAAGCACAGATGGTGGCAGTCCAGCCCAGGCAACTCCTTAATCCCTTCCTTTCTGCTTTGAGTCCTGCTATTCTAAAATCCTGAAAAGCAAGAGCTATCGTAACGATTAGCTTTCAGTTCTCACCTCTAATATATGGTCTGGCAAAACACTTCTAGGTAATTAATAAAAATAGAAGCTCAAGATCATGAAGGAGGCTTGTCTAGATCAATAGATTATAAAACCTTTAGAAAAATGGAAGGGCAGGCTGTCAGTCCTGGGCAAATCCTGTCTGTCTCTTCCAGAGCACTTGTTCTTTTATCTGCTTGTTCCTTCCCAGCAGGTATCCACTCAAGTCCTTCTTCCTTCTTCTACCATTAAATCCTCATTAGGAAAGGTTCTCATAAGCAATTCATTCTGAGGTATAAAAAATTGCTAATAAGGTATCTTCCATGGTTTGCAGAGGACTCACATGTGCATTATCTAATTTGATCTTCACAACAGCCTGACACACGTGGAGCAACCATTCTAAGTCTTTTCTTAAGAGAAACTAATGACTAGAGCTTTCCAGCTGTAATCAAAGAGTCAGGGCTGGAAAGTGTAAGCCCAGATTTCCAGGCTCCTAATGCCAGTCTGGGTCCTATCAAGGCTTTCAGCCCTCTGAGGGGATTTCAAACTTCCCCAGAGTGGTACATTTTCCACAGGACTCTGTCATAGGCAAATTAAAGCATCCCTAACTGTGGAATTCCAGGCTACTTGGGCTTTACTTGGGTAGCAGTGGGCTTTGCAGGTGCTACTGGAATCACATTGTTGGTTATTTGTTTTGCCTAATCAAAAAGCAGAACTTGAGGGACCCTTGATGTTCATAATGGTTAATATTTGGAGGAGGGGGTAGTTTGCCAGGTGCTGGGCAATCTCCTTTTGACCTCATCACAGCTCGATGAACCAACTGCCCTTATTAACCCCGCTTTACAGATGAGGAAGGAGAGAAGTAGCCCAATAACTAGCCTAAGGCCACCTGAGTGTGAGGAGTTCACCTGTTGCTTATTCCTCAGCGGTGGCACAGACACTCTAATACCGTACACCACTTTTGCCCAGTAGAGGTGAGTATAATTTTAGCAAAGGAGAATACAATTCCAATTAAGAGCATTGCATCACTCAATATTTTAGTAGAAAGAAACCTTAAAGATATTAATAAAGGGAAAGAGAACCCGGTTAGAGCCAGCAAAAGAAGGCCACCGTCCTGCAGCCTGACCACTGCGTCCGGAGCACTGGTGTGACCCGAGGGCACGTCAGGCCCAGGGGAACCGGACTCACGTGGGGGATGAGGCGGCAGGAGCGGACGGAGTCGTTGAGGCCCATCCAGTGCTGGTAGTCGGGGTAGTCGCCGCGCCGCAGGAAGTACTGGCTGCCCGAGTAGTTGGGCTGCTCGTAGAGCATCCAGCAGCCGCTGTCCACGCGCACTGAGTTGCAGCGGCCCAAGTAAGGCTGCAGGTTGGAGTGGTCGCTGCGGCACTCGTAGCGGCGGCCCTGGAAGCCCCGGTCCTCGTAGAAGGTGATCTGCAGGGAAGGGAAGGACAGGGCTCAGAGGCCTGGCCTCCAGGCCGGCTGCGGGCCCCTCCCGCCGGCGCGGGGCTCACCTTCCCCATGGCTGCTGGATGCGGGCACGCGAGTTCAGTGCGGAGGGGCGGGCGCGCGGGTCTATATAGCAGGAGGGCTGCTGCGTTGGCAGGAACGACACAAAAGGGGCCCCCGGGTGAGGAGGATTTCCTCTCTCTCTTCTATATAATGACGGCGGGGGTGGGCGGGGGACTTATTGTATGTTTTCTCTTAGACTCTCCAGAGCTTTCGAACTGATGACCCGCGTAAAACTGTCACTTGGTGCCTCTGGGGCCTTTAAATGAAGCCTATTCAGGAGATTGGAAGCGAGCAAAAGCGCCTAACCGGGTTAATACTTGTAATGAAATATTTTTTAACCTTTTTGAATTTCGAAATGATCTCTTTTTGAGGAACAGCACCGGGTAGTGACCGGGTCAGAGGTCAGGATGGGCTCCAGCGGGAGGCGTTTAGATGAGAGAGCATTTCCCTGGTGTGAGGATGTGGGACGTGGGATGCACCTGCCTTCTCCGCAGGACGTCTGAAGGAGGATGGGATTCTCCTCTAAGAGGACCTCCTACCAGCCTCCGCGCTGATGAGCGGGTGCAGCAGACAGCACACCCGAGGAAAGGTGATGGGGGTTGAACCCCAGGAAGCCCTGTTTAAGCACCTGGCTCGGCTCTGCTCCCTGGAGACTGGACCAGGGCCACCTCCCGACTCAGCCGCTACCTCTAGCCCACCAGCAGGAAGCCCGCAACTTTGGAGTTCACGAGGGGACTAACGGGTGGTTATAACTCACACCGTGACTTTTCATTTAACCAATAATTTTGCAAACCTGGTGCTAAGGTTAATTAGTTCTAGCTGCTGACAAATTCAAGTTAACATGCAAATGTAACAGATTTAAAATCCTACAATCTTGGGAAGATTCTGCCTTCTCTACCTTCCCCAGCCCTGGGCAAACCTGGTTGCTCTCTAGTTAATGCTCTGGTTCCGGGGGCTGCAGGCTTCCTTCCTTCCCCCCCGTCCATCCCCCCAGCAGCTTCCGGTGCTCCACTCTTTAGAACAGGATTTCACAACCTCATACTGTTTTGACATCTTGGGTCAAAAAATTCTCAGTTGTGAGGGTGTGTCCTGTGTATTTGAGGATGTTGAGCAGCACCCCTGGTCTCAACACTCTAGATACTATTTGCATTCCTCTCAAGGTTGTGACAACCAAAAAATATTTCCAGACATTGCCAAATGTCCCTTGGGGGAGTGAAATCAACCCTGGTTGCAAACCACTGCTTTAGAAGGAGCTAGTCCTCAAACAGATATAACCGTGATGCACGTGTCTCATTCCTTAGTTTGGATTCTTGCTACTTAAGTCTAATGCTAATAAATTGTTTGCCCTGAACAATTTTATTTGAAACACATAAATTTAATAAGCCTTATTCACAGTCTTTCTTTTAAAAATTCTAATTTTACAGAAAATTGGAAACTATAGAGAAATAGAAAGGAGGAAAAAATTAAAACCACAGTACCGTATTTTAAAGATCACTGTGGATGAATATTTTAAGACCTCCTTTCAGTTCTGCAAGATGAAAAAGTTCTAGAGATCTTTGCACAAGGACATCCATATAGTTAACACTACTGTACTATGTGGTTAAAAAATGGTTAAGATGGTAAATTTAATGTTATGTGTTTTTTATCACAATAAAAAAGACACCTCATTCCTCCCCTGCAAAAAAACCCTCTTAATTTTCACTTCTTTGATCTCATACTTTCATTTCTAAGAATTTGTCCAAAGGAAATCGCTAAAGGTACATGAAAATATTATGCACAGTGGCATTTTATCAGACCACTGTTTATAATATAAAAAATTAGATACAAATAAAATGTCCAAAATAGGGCATTAATTAGGTAAGTTATAGAACACCTCTTTGATGAGATGCTACACAGCTACCAAAAATCATGTTTTCAAAGAATTTATTTAAGGATATGGAAAATGCTCACCATATGTTAAAATTTTAACATGAGTATATTATACACTGAAAACTACAAAACATTGCTGAAGAAAATAAGATATAAATAAATGGAAAAACATCTTGTGTTCATGGATTGGAAGATTTAATATTGTTCAGATATGAATACTTCCCAAAGTGGTCTACAGATATAATGCAATCCCTATAAAATTCTAATGATATTTTCTGTGGCAGTAGAAAAACCCATTCTAAAATTTATATAGAATCTCAAAGGATCCCAAATACCTCAAACAATTTTTTGTGTGTGTGTGTGAAGCCATTTTAAATTTTTATTTATTTATTTAATTTTGGCCTCACTGAGAGGTTTGCAGGATCTCATTTCCTGGATCAGGGATTGAACCCGGACCACCACAGTGAAAGTGCTGAATCCTAACCACTAGACCACCAGTGGACTCCCCCAAAACAATCTTGAAAAAGAAGAACAAAGCTGGAGAACTCACACTTTCTGATTTCAAAACTTACTACAAAATTTACAGTAATCAAAACAGTGTGGTACTGGCATAAAAATAAACATACAGACAAATGGAATAGAATAGAGAACACAGACACAAACCCTTACACATATGGTCAAATGATATTTGAGAAGGTTGTCAAGACCATTCAATGGAGAAAAGACAAGTCTTTTCAACAACGGTACTGGGAAAACTGGATATCCACATGCAAAAGAATGATGTTGGACCCTTACCTTACACCACGTACAAAAACTAACTCAAAATGGATTAAAAAGACCTAAATATAAGGACTAAAACTATAAAACTCTTAGAAGAAAACATAGAGGAAAATCTTCATGGGATTAGAATTGGCAATGATTCCTTGGATATAACACCAAAGCATAGGCAATAGATAAATTGGAGTTCATCAAAATAAAAACTTTTGTGCATCAAAGGAGACTATCAACAGAGTGAAGAGGACACCAATGGGATGTGAGAAAGTATTTGCAAATCATATGTGATAAAGGATTGATATTCAAAATATATAAAGAACTGCTGTAACTCAGCAACAACAATAAACCCCCCCCCCCAAAAAAAAACCCAATTGAAAAACAAGGCTTGAATAGACACTTTCCAAAGAAAATAATACAATGGCCAATAAGCACATGGAAAGATGCTCAACATCACGAATCATTAGGGATATGCAATCAAAACTACAATGAGATACTACTCCACACCCATTTGGATGGCTAGTATAAAAAGCAAAATCAAAACAGAAAACAACAAGTCTTAGAGAGGATGTGGAGAAATTGGAAAGCTTGTGCATTGCTGGTGGGCATGTAAAATGGTACAGCCACTGTGGAAGACTGTATGGTAGTTCCTTAAAAATTAAACATCAAATTACTATATGATTTAGCAATTCCACTTCTAGGCATATACCCGAAAGAATTGGAAGCAGGGACTTGAACAGTTATTTGTACCCCAATGATCATAGCAGCATTCTTTATTATAGCCAAAAGGAAGAAACAATTCAAATGCCCATTTAGGAATGGATAGGTACACAAAATGTGGTATATGCATAGAATGGAATATTAATCAGCATTAAAAAGGAATGAAATTTTGATAAATGCCACAACGTGAACAAACCTTGAAAACACTATGCTAAGTGAAATGAGCCAGACACAGGACGAATATTATATGATTCAATGCATTTGAGATACCTGGAATAGTCAGATTTATAAAGAAAGAAAGTAGAAGGGTGGTTACCAGGGGTTGGGGGAAGGTGGGAATGGGGAGTTATTGTTTAATGAGTACAGAGTTTCAGTTTGGGATGATGAAAAATTTCTGAAGATGAATAGTGCTGGTGGTTGCACAATGATGTGAATGTGCTTTATGCTGCTGAATTGTACACTTAAAATGGTTATAATGGTAAATTTTATGTTATGTATATTTTATTACAATTTAAAGCATCTTCCATGAGCAACAAGAAAAAAGGGAATCAATATGAATTTTTTCAATATTAATTTCTTGATTTCAATAATGCTACTGTGGGTTAGGACTCCACACTCTCACTGCCGAGAGCCCAGGTTCAATCCCTGGTTGGGGAACTAAGATCTCACAAGCCGCGCAGTGCAGCACACACACACACAAAATCTACTGTGGTTGTAAGAAAACATTAAAATGGGAAAACTCCTAGTGGTTGAAAGGGAATTAAAAAGCATTTAAAACAGAGTTTATTTTAACTTACTTATAGTCCTCTTACTTTATAAGAAGGGAATAATTAATATAATTAATGTCTTAAAATTTTTTTTTACATTTCCCTTCTTGGGCTTTCTTCCTCTTTCTCCCTTTATTCATTCCATTCTGACTATCTTACACCACCAAAGCTTACATTCAAGAACTGATAATATTTCAAGGTCCTCTTTAATCCTGGGAATTAGTGCTCTGGGCACAGTTGTGCTGTAGGCAAAGCTTGTTGCTTGATTTCCTTCACCCAACCTTCCTTGTGTATTGCCCTGCTTGCAGCTAGCAGCTACGGTTTCCAGAGACACCAGCTTCAGGTTGATGATATGGTGGGAGATGGACAAAACTTGGGGCCCTGACGATATTGTTGAGCTGCTGAACTAACCATTCCTAAATTCCGTGCTACCCTAGGACTTCCTATCATGTGAGCTAATAGATTTCCACATTGTTTATCCATTGCTATGGTGTTTTGGCTACTTTCAGTCTAATGTACGCTAACTGATTCAGATCCATTTTTGGCCAAGGGATTGGGGTGAATTCTGATCAAGCTTTGGAGGATGAGTAGCTCACTGGGTAGAAGGTGGGGAAGAGTAATCCGGGTGAGGAAAAGATGTGAGCAAACTCAGAGAGGTGTGAAAATGCTTAACGTGATTGGATGGCTTGGATGAGATGGAGTAAAGGACAACTGGGGTCAGGTAATAAAAGAGGAAGTAGATAGGCTGGGGCCAGTTTCTTGAAAAAGGTAGAATTTTTCCCTGTGGGCAGTGGAGCAATATCAAAGGTTTTTTTTTTTTTTTAATATCAAAGGTTTTTAATCAGGGAAATGACTTGATCAGATCAGTCTTTGAGTACAAACGTAGTCGCCACTCCTCCTTTCTAAGATTCTAGTAATGAGAGTGCAAGTAAGAAAACAAGCAGTAGAAGAACTAATGTAAGTGAATATAGTGTTATACTTCCCTATAACCTTACACAGGCAATATACTAACACACACAGATATACACACATATGGAGAGTATATGTATACAGTTATATAAATATATATAACTGTGTGTGTATCATTTGTGCATTTATATAGACAGAGAATGCAGCTTTGGATTATCCTATACATTTAATTCAGTTCCTGGTTGGTTGGTTGCTTACCTCATGATAAGAATCTGTAAGCTGGTGCTGTCGTTATTTTGACAAGCATCTTCCTGATTCCACAATGGAAAATCACTGATTTTCTGAGCTGTGAGTTCTGAATTCTGATGCCACTTCTATTATTAACTGTTTGAAATTAGAATTGAACCTTAGTCTACCTTACATAAAATGAGTGATCTAGGTTAGAGGATCTCCAGGTCTGAAATATGTTAAACACCATATTACTTCATTGTGCTATAGTGACTTGCTTTCCTCCCTCCCTCCCTTCTTCTTCTTCTTGGCGGGGGGGGGGGGGGGTGGATTTTCCATTACGAATTTCTTTGAGACTCTGAATAAAGTTCTAAACAGTCACCTCGGAAAAAGTCACATATACTCTGTGTCAGCTAGAAATGTGTATTGAACTACAAGTAAAAGAATACCCAATGGTGGTGCCATAATCAAATGTGGGTTTACTTTACTCCCATTACAAGAAGTCTCAAGGTAAAGGGTTGCTGGCATTGTGTGATGGTTAATTTTATGTCAACTTGACTGGGCTAAGGGACGCCCAGATAGCTGGTAAAACATTATTTCTAGGTGTGTCTGTGAGGGTATTTCCGGGAGAGATTAGGATTTGAATCAGTATACTGAGTAGAGAAGACCGTCCAATCTGTTGAGGGCCTGAATAGAACAAAAAGGAGAAGGAAGGATGAACTCCCTCTTCCTTCTGCCCTCAGACATCAGCACTCCTGGTTCTCAGGCCTCTGGACTCAGACTGAATTATTCCACCAGCTTTCCTGATTCTCTAGCTTGCAGATAATGGGACTTCTCAATTTCTATAATCACATGAGCCAATTCCTATAATAAATCTCCTCATCTATATCTATATAGATCCTGTGGGTTCTGTTTCTCTGGAGAGCCCTGACTAATAAACATTGGTTCAGGGGCTTGACCACATCAAGGCCAGCATTTCTGAAACTGTGACATTTCCCTTGTACTTGTCACCCCTTGAGTGTAAAATGTCTGAAATAAGAGGGAATTGTGGCACCAGGGCAGCTGCTCCCTTTCATTAGGAAGGCAAAAATTTTTCCAGAACCGTCTCCTCTCTCCCCATCAGCATTCCTCCACTTAATGTTTCAATGTCCAGAGAGTGTCATGAGACCAGTTCAGCATCAAAATCAAACATGAAAGAAAAAAAAAAAAAAGGCAAAATAATGAAAGGAGAAAAAAAAAAAAAAGAGAGAGTCTGCCTGCCAGAGATTTGTGAACTCAATTTTGCATACAATTTATGGAATTTAAAAATCTTCTGAAGCCCATTGTAGCCAGCTTCAGAATCCCTGACTTAAGAAGTGGGTCACACTATCTCTGAGCCCCAGCTTTCAGATCCTCACTCCTCAAAGAAAAACTGAAGAGATATCTCACTATCTGGTTTGAAGCAGCAATGTGTTTAAAGGCCAGAGAATCAAATAAGATAATGTATTATGAAGTGTTTTGTAAACTGTAAAGCTCTGCTTCATTTGAAGGCATAGTTCTATTGTGAGAATTTTCTTTGTTACCCGTAGATCATACACCTTGATTTCCACGTGCATCTTGTGTGTGTGTGTGTGTGTGTGTGTGTGTGTGAGTGAGTGTATAAATAAAATAATAAATGTAGGACAAAAAGGAAAAACACAAGCAAACCATTGCCAGGAAAACAGAAAATATTTTATTACTTTCCAGATTGAGAAATGATGCACTTATTTCAGTAGAAATCTATGACTCTCCTCAAGGAGCCCACTTTAGCATTCGTGGCCCCCCAGTCATGGTAGCGCCTGTACTCCCCCGGCCTCAGCAGATACTGCCTTCCCCGGTAGTTGGGCAACTCATAGAGGACCCAGGAGCCCTCCAGCACATTGAGAGAGTAAATCTCATTGAAGTGGAAGCGGTCCTGAAGAGAGGAGCAGTCCTCAGTGATCTCTATCATCTGGCCTCTGTAATCTTCCCTCTCATAAAGTCTGATCCTGTGAGAGCCAGCCTGGCCCATCCGGAGGTGGAAAGAGGAGAAAAGCAAACCATGAAATGATTCCAACACATTCATGCCATTCAGTTTGGTGAGGACCAGCTCAAGCCATTTTCAAATATATGGTAAAAATGCATTATTTCTGAACCTTTGTATACTCTTCATTTTTAAAGGTGGAGATTCAGTACCTTTCCAAGATCATAAAGTATGACTAAAAATTAAGAAGGAAATCTCACTCTTTAATATATTCAGATATTTCCCAGGATGAACTGTTAACCACGCTCAGGACACTGTACCATAGAGAAACCCAAATCTTTAACAGCTTATTACTGTTTTTGCCATTTTGAAGAATTATTTTAAATTTTCAAGCATGTGTCTTTGAACAGTAAAGTCAGTTTATGAAATGAATTACTCTACATTGAGTTTAAAATAAATCTTGGAAAAATCACCAAGGACTTAGATGCTTTTGTTTCTGTGGAAAGCAAAGTGAAACATCTGAAGTCTCTCAGTTACATACTTGATTTTCATTTAGTAATTTATGAATAGAATGAGGAAAAATGGGAAAGAAAAATGAGTAAGCCCAAGGACTAACTTTTAAAAAACCTTAGTGTTTTAAGACACGTATGAATTATATGTAGCCTGTGTGTAAAATCTCTGCATTGCTCTCTACTGAGAAAAAGTACTTTTTTATTTGTACAGGTGGGGAAAACCAAAACATGCAATTGAGAGGCAAAAAGGGGAAAGAGTCTTACAAGAATTAACCCTTGTAAAATTTTCCTTTTCAACTCCTGTCTGCTCAGAAACTAACTAGCACCTAATTATTTTTCTATTGGATATTAGTGGTTTTTCTACAACTCCATTGTAAATGATTCCAGGTCAGGACCTCTATTTTATACGTGCCCGGGGCAGCCGATACATTCTTACTCAATAAATATTTGTTGATTAACTGGTACCTGGGCAACACTTTACTTTTGTTCAAGGCAAATTATATTGAACTAATATACCATAGCTTACCTTTTCCCCAAACTCTCAATTATTCTAAACGATCACTACTGCAAATGTTTAACCTTTGCTTGAAACTATCCATTCTGCGTCCAAAGTAAACCAGAATGATATGGAACCGGACTCACGTGGGGGATGAGGCGGCAGGAGCGGACGGAGTCGTTGAGGCCCATCCAGTGCTGGTAGTCGGGGTAGTCGCCGCGCCGCAGGAAGTACTGGCTGCCCGAGTAGTTGGGCTGCTCGTAGAGCATCCAGCAGCCGCTGTCCACGCGCACTGAGTTGCAGCGGCCCAAGTAAGGCTGCAGGTTGGAGTGGTCGCTGCGGCACTCGTAGCGGCGGCCCTGGAAGCCCCGGTCCTCGTAGAAGGTGATCTGCAGGGAAGGGAAGGACAGGGCTCAGAGGCCTGGCCTCCAGGCCGGCTGCGGGCCCCTCCCGCCGGCGCGGGGCTCACCTTCCCCATGGCTGCTGGATGCGGGCACGCGAGTTCAGTGCGGAGGGGCGGGCGCGCGGGTCTATATAGCAGGAGGGCTGCTGCGTTGGCAGGAACGACACAAAAGGGGCCCCCGGGTGAGGAGGGGATTTTCGTGTTCTCTTTTTTCTCTTTGCTGTCAGAGTCCGTGGGGCTCATTGTGGGTTTTGGTCCCTTTCTCTCTGGAGTTTCTATCACTAGCTGATGCTATTGAGACAGTTTGGAAAAAAAAAAAAAGTAATTTGGGACATTGTCTATTTAATAATAGAAGTAGAGCTTCAGCCATTTCATATATATAGTCCACTCTTTTATTTGTACGGGTTGGGGAAAAACAAAAAAATATAAGCGGTGGAGCAAAAAAGTCAGAGTCTTAATATGGCAAATATAAATTAATCTGTAAGAAGTATGCACCATAATATTGAATACTAATGGTTAATAAGGAAATGACCTGTACTGAATACTGAAAATTTCAAATTAGTCTTTTAAGAGCGCTTCCTCATTAAAGGGTGTAAGAAATTGGAATGTTTTACCAAGAAGGTTCACAAAACTTCAAACTTTCAGTGTGGTAAAAAAACAAAAACAAAAACAGCAAACGCAGATCTTTAGTATTTGGTCTGATTTTGTTGCAGTCATACGTGGAAGTAGACTGAAGATTGGATGTTTTATCTTGGCTACTCGTAATTCAAAAGGGAGAATAGTTTTAAGATGATTCATCTCAGAAAGAAGAACTAAAAGGGAAATTTCTAAAAGCTTAAGGAAATAAGAAAAAGTAATACTTTTAAAATACAAAACCAGATTACCTCTTAGGTTATTATAAAAGAAAACCAAATTCCTAAGAAACCCATTTCTGGTAGGATCTAGATACACCTTTGTTCTACGGAGAACAAGAGTACACAGAGCTTTTGACTTAGAGGAAATTAATTGCACGAACACAAAGAGGAGCTATAGCTGGAATGGTGTAGGGAGAGGGAGGAATAAATGTCTAGAAGCTTGGACTCTAGGAAGGCTTTAGACAGTATTTATCAGCCTGGAAGAGGATAGTCTGTAGGACTGAAAGAGCACTGGAGGGGAAGATGACCTACGCCTTTAGCCTCTTTGATGTTCAAAGAATTAGTCCCAGTCCTATGTTGACTCATTGAAATACTTTGTCTTTACTTTGGGTCATAAATCTTTGTAAGTTGATATTTATCAATTAGACACCAACTCTGTATAATATGATGTTTCAGTTCTTGTTATCCAGTATGTAAAGGCATGTATTTGCAGAGTGACTTATGTTAGCCTAGTGGAATATATGCAGCCAGAATCTAAAGAATAAAAATCATTTTAATTAAAAATGAAAAAAATAAGAATGAAAAATAATAATAAATTTTAAAAAACCATCATTTTGCTCAGAGCTGTTTCTGTGGGGAGAGTGTTGATAGGTGAAAACAGTAAAACATGAGAACCCTAATGCAGAGTCCCAGAGAGCGTCTAGAGGAGCAGCATGGGGATGTCAGTGTCGACCACCACTTCAGCTGACATGCAGCTACAGCTGAAATTTAGGATCCAACTGGAGGACCAAAACAAGGGCACTTTGGGCTTGGCTTTTTCATTAAATGGGAAGAGGGAAGGCTTTATTTCTGCCTGGGGGAAGAAATAGGGAAAACCCCTTACACTTCTCATAGAATTGAAGTGTGAATGCTGTGGGCCAAAAGGTGGCTTAATTTCAATGCTCTACAGAAAATTCTGGGAGTGACACATGCGTATAAAACCTAAGTCCCAAATTGTACTTAGTGTGCTAAGTGAGCATAGGTTAAGACCTGAGACTCCTTGCACCTGTGGCACAGAAGCAGAGCTCTACACCAGTTGCCTGGAATGAATGATGGCAATTGTCTTTGGAGGGAGAACAAGAGAGAAGAAACACCCTGTTGTCCCGAGCTCTGGTCCAGGAAGTAACCCTTTGTCACTCTATAAATATTCACATGGTTTCAAACAAAAGTGAAGAAAAAAGAGACTAGTTCAGGTTCAGATTTTGCTGCATGCAGGGTTAATGATTTGTGTAGCTAGTGTAAACAGTCTACAAAATGAAGTATATAAGAAATACCACTTTGCTTATTTTCTGTAACTCAGAATATTTTATGAATCTAAGTCTCATTCCACTGGGATGGAGAGAAAATTTAACTTTAGTCATTGTTGGGATTTCCTCTCCTCACTTACCCAGGCTCTATGGTTGGGTTTTGAGGGCTTACATGGTACCAAGGCGTTTCATGGTGGGGGAGGATTCACTGGAAACTACTGTGATGTCCATTGTTGGTGGCTCTCCCCAGCTTTCACACCAATGTGGAAATAAGAACAGCCTTGAGGGCTGTGGACTTGGAGATGTATTTCGCTTGGCTGACACAGTGTTTAGATGTTTTTGGTGATGCTTTAGGTCGGTTCATTCTTTCCACAGTTCACCATACTACCCATTACTCCTTGTCATCTTAAAGAAGGTTGTTTCACTTACAGGTATACCTCATTTTATTGTTGCTTTATTGAGTTTTGCAGATACTGTGTTTTTTACAAATTTTACAAATTGAACACTTGTGGCAGCCCTACATCGAGCAAGTCTAGCAGGGTCATTTTTCCAACAGCATTTGCTCATTTAGAGTCTCTGTATCACATTTTGGTAATTCTCACAATATTTCAAACTTTTTCATCATAATGATATTTGTTATGGTGATCTGTGATCAGTGATCTTTGATGTTATTATTGTAATTGCTTTGGGGCACCATGAACTGCATCTATATAAGACAGCGAACTTAATCCACAAATGTTGTGTGTCCTGACTGCTCCAGCGACAGACTATTCCCCATCTCTCTTCCCCGCCTTGGGCCTCCTTATTCCCTGAGACACAACAATATTGAAATTAGGTCAGTTAATAACCCTACAATAGTCTCTAAGTGTTCAAGTGAAAGGAAGAGTCACATGTATCTCACTTTTAGTCAAAAGCTAGAAATGATTATGCTTAGTGAGGAAGGCATATGCTTGTTGAAAGTCAAGATAGGCTGAAAGCTAGGCCTCTTGCTCCAAACAGTTAGCCAAGTTGTGAATGTAGCGGGAAAATTACTGAAGGCAATTAAAAGTGCTACTCCAGTGAACACACTAATGAAGAAACTGAAACAGCCTTATTGCCTATATGGATAAAGTTTGAGTGGTCTGGATAGAAGATCAAACCAACCACTACATTCCCTTAAGCCAAAGCCTAAACCAGAGCAAGGAGAACCTAACTCTCTTCAATGCTACGAAGATTGAGAGAGGCGAGGAAACTGAAGAAGAAAAGTTTGAAGTTAGCAGAGGTTGTTCATGAGGCTTAAGGAAAGAAGCTGTCTCCATAACATAAAAGTACAAGGTGAAGCAGCAAGTGCTGATGTAAAAATTGCAGCAAGTTATCCAGAAGATCTAGCTCATATAATTAATGAAGGTGGCTACACTAACCAACAGATTTTCAGTGTAGATGAAACAGCCTTATGTCGAAAGAAGATGCCATCTAGCACTTTTATAGCTGGAGAAGAGAAGTCAACGTCTGGCTTCAAAGCTTCAAAGGACAGGATGACTTTCTTTTGGGAGCTAATGCAGCTAGTGACTTTAAGTTGAAGCCAGTTCTCATTTACCGTTTTGAAAATCCTAGTCTTTTAGAATTATGCTAAATCTACTCTGCCTGTGCTCTATAAATGGAACAACAAAGCCGGGATGACAGAACATCTTTTTACAACATGGTTTACTGAATACTTTAAGCTCACAGTTGAGACCTACTACTCCATGAAAAGATTCTTTTCAAAATATTACTGTCAATAACAATGTACCTGGTCACCCTGGAGCTCTGATAGAGATGTACAATGAAATTAATGTTATTCTCATGCCTGCTCATACAACATCCATTCTGCAGCCCATGGATCAAGGAGTAATTTCGACTTTAAGTCATATTATTTAGGAAATATATTTCATAAGGCTATAGCTACCATAAATAGTGATTCCACTGATGGATCTGGGCAAAGTCAATTAAAAACCTTCTGGAAAGAATTTGCTATTCTAGATGCCATGAAGAGCATTCATGATCCGTGGGAAAAAATCAAAATATCAACAATAACAGGAGTTTGGAAGAAGTTGATTCCAACCCTCCTGGATGACCTTGAGGGATTCAAGACTTCAGTGGAGGAAGTAACCGCAGATATGGTGGAAATAGCAAAAAAAACTAGAATTAGAAGTGGAGCCTGAGGATGGGACTGAATTGCTGCAATCTCATGATAAAACTTAAATGGATGAGGAGTTGTTTCTTATGGATGAGCAAAGAAAGTGATTTCTTGAGGTGGAATCTATTCCTGGTGAAAAGGCTGTGAAGATTGTTGAAATGACAACAAAGGATTTAGAATATTACATGAACTTGATAACATGAGCTTGATAAAGCAGTGGTAGGGGTTGAGAGGATTGACTCCAATTTTGAAAGAAGTTCTACTGTGGGTAAAATGCTATCAAAGAGCATTGCATGCTACAGAGAAATTGTTTGTGAAAGGAGGAACCGTCAATCGATGTGACAAACTTCATTGTTGTCTTATTTTAAGAAACTGCCACAGCCAGCCCAGCCTTCAGCAACTACCACCCTGATCAGTCAGCAGCCATCAGCACGAGGCAGGACCCTCCACAGGCAAAAAGATTATGGCTTGCTAAAGGCTCAGATGATGGTTAGCCTCTTTTAGCAATAAAGTATTTTTAATTAAGATATGTACATTGGTTTTTTTTAGACACAATGCTATTGTACTCTTAATGGATTATAGTATAGTGTAAACATAACTTTTATATGCACTGGGAAACCAAAAATTCATGTGACCCATTTTATTGTGATATTTGCTTTATTGTCATGGTCTGGAACTGAACCCACAGTGTCTCTGAGGTATGCCTGTATTTACATCATCTCCCTGACCCTTGAAGGTATTGAGTTGCAACCTCAGACAAGAGTCTTCAAACTCTGCTCAGTTTCTACTAGTTTTTGCCAAATAAAAAAGCCTATGAATCAAAGCAATATTCTCAAGCACTCTTTCTTAGTCTAAACCACACTTTATTAGAAACTTGTGTATTTGAGGGGATTGAAATATTCTTTTTTAAATGTATTTTTTAAAAATATAAAATGATGTAATAATAGATAGTGCTTACTTTTGAATTTTTGTTTTGTTTTTAATTTCAAGTGTCCTTGCTTGGCAAAATAAAAATAGGCAGTCCTATGTTGGTTCCTATTTAAGGAAAATTGGTCTGGGAAATCTAAAATATTAAGAACCCCTTGATTTTAAAAATGTGAAAATATGATGAGCAATTGTTGGGGGGGGGTCTTGTTTTTTTATAATATTGATACTTCAAAATCTTATCCTAGAGTTATTCCAGAAATTATCCCTCCAAGGGAGGAGGGACAAATTAGGGAGGGGTATGGGATTAAGAGATACAAACTACTATGTATAAAATAGATAAGAAACAAGGATATATCGTAGGACACAGGGAATTATAGCCATTATCTTGTAATAAGTTTTCAAGGACTCTAATCTGTAAAAATACTGAATCACTATGTTGTACACCTAAAACTAATATTGTAAATCAACTATTCTTCAGTAAAATAGATCTAACAGGAAAAGAAAGAAAGAAAGAAAGAAAGGAAGAAAGATAGAAAGAAAGAAAGTTATCCCTCCATAGAACTCCCCACATTAGGATAAGCATAGCAGTAAAGGACATGCTACAGTCCCATCCTTGCTTCTTACTGTGGGACACTGGATGTGTTTTTTTTTTTAATAAATTTTTATTGGAGTATAGTTGCTTTACAATGTTGTGTTAGTTTCTACCGTACAGCAAAGTGAATCAGCTATATGTACACATATGTGCCTCTTTTTTTGGATTTCCATCCCATTTAGGTCACCACAGAGCACTGAGTAGAGTTCCCTGAGCTATACAGTAGGTTCTCATTGGTTATCTATTTTATACATAGTATCAATTGTGTATATACGTCAAGCCCAATCTCCCAATTCATCCCACCTCCCTGGATGTGTTACTAAGTTTAATTTAGCCCCAGTTTTTTTCATAAGTGTTGTAAATAAAAGGCTTAATTTGTCCAATATATAAGCTTTTTATGTGATTGAGCTAATTTTTTTTTCACCTTCAAGATAGTGTTCGTCAAATGGAGCTTATACTAGAAAACTATCATACTCTTCTTGTGTCACATGACATTTTCATTTTAAATAAAGTAGAATTACTCAAGCATTTTCATCCCTGTCTACTACCACTCTCATTAACTATAATGAATCTTTATTCTTCTCAGAATCCTTTACTAAAGATGTATGATTCACCAGTAAAGGCACAAAACCGACTGTAAAAGTGATTGGAACCTGGTTCCTCAACATTTCTCTTTTGGAATTCTAAAGAAGAAAAAGTCCACTTCTTGTTGGATTGCAAGCTCCCTGTGATTTTGTGTGAGAGAAAAAAAGGGAGAGAAAATAAGACATTTATTAAATGTTTGGATTGTTATTAGAATTGCTATATGTGCATCTTAAGCATGTTTAGCATAAGAAAAAGACAGATTTTGTAGTTCTGGATTGTTAAAATTTCTCCTGATGGACAGGAGGTACATTGGAGGATTCCAATGGAGGCTTGTACCTCAAGACCAGTGGGCTCGAGAAAGGAATAAAGGGGCAGAAATTTAGGGGATGGAGGTGGGGGTGAGGTGGGAGGAGGGGCGAGAAAAAAGGAGGTCAGCTGGAGGAGGTCCTGATAGGGAAACAGTGACCTGTGCCTTCCTGGTCTCCCGTTCCCCAGCCAAAGGGCCAAAGGCTGGAACTGGCTACTCCTGAGATGCAACATTTTGTCTGCTGTGTCAAAAACAGTTTTTTTCCTATTCACAGGAAACTGTTTTCATTGGAGGTGTTATTCCAAAACAGGAAAAAAAAAAGTGTCACAGAAAGGTATGTAATTAAGTTCTAAATGTGTATGTCATGCCAAGAAAACACTTTCCCTCCCCAAATGTTAAGGAATAAAAACACATCTCACGAGAAATTCATAAATAAATATTGCTCCATTTTTCCCCCTAGAAATGCGTCATGGGATGCCTTAAAACTTCTTAGCAACAGCACTTGATAAACAAGTGATTACATATGTGTTATTTAGTACTTGGGAAGTACTTGACCAAAAAAAAGTGATTATGTATTTATTGTTTGGTGTCAGTATTTAGTATTATTTCTGTGTAGAGTTCTGTGGCAGTAGGGACAATGCCTTCTGTTTGTTTGTTTTGTTTGTTTTTTCATCCCCAGTGCTGTACACGGCAAGCCTATGGTAGGTGCTCAGCAAATGGTGATGTCCCTAACTCAAAGAAGGTAGGCTCCTTGGTGGCTAATAATTGCGCAGTCCATTAAAAGAAAAAATAACTTGCACTATGAGTGGGCAGTCTCACTTCTAGGTCTCTATCCCCCAGAAACTGTGGCGTGTGTCGATAAAGGTATATGTAGGACGATATTCGTTGCAGCCTTGTTTGGAAAAGCAAAATTGGAAAAGCCCAATCACTAGTGAATAAATGGTTAAATAATCTAGGGAACCTCCAACAATGGAACACAATGCAGCCATTAACTGAATAAGGTACTGACCTAGATAGATGTCCATACCACATTACATTTTATTGATAAAAGCAAGTTGCAGACTAATATGTACAGCATGATTTCATTTTTGTAAAGAAATAAAAATATGTGTTTCATGAGATAGCTATATAAATGAGGGAAAATTCAAGAAGGGTACCCACCAAATGTACAGAAAGGCTAGCAATGAAGTGTGGGATCAGAGGGACCCCTCCACTTCTTTCTTTATAGGATGTGTAAAGTAGTAAGATTATGGGAGACTTTCACTTTGGAGGGAAAACTTCAAGTTAAAAATAAATTAATTTTCTACTGATGGAAGAATTTTCATTTTTTTTTTTAATATGCAGGGCTTCCCTTGTGAGCAAGCAGATTTTACTTCAATCAGAGGGCTCTAGAAATTATGGCTTTCTTCAATGTGCCTTTAAATTTGAGCCTGCTTTTTTGTAGTAAAGAACTTTTTATTGTTTGTGGTACACTATATCAGGCAAATCTATTTAAAATATTAATGTGTATCTCATTAATTTATTTGCATTAGCTGGGCACTGTGAACAGCTGTGCAGTTTCTAAAATTCACTCAGTGTTTGGTCCAGCAGCTGTACTGGCCAAGAGGTGCACCCTGGTCAGGAGCTGTTTTAGAATAAGAAGGAGTGTCTTCAGCTGAGTCCAAAAGTATGGCAACGGCTGATGGCAGCCCTGGCATTAGTTATATATTACTGTGCTTGAAAGGAAACAAAAGTATAATTCCTTATACAGTCTAATCAGGCTTTTTCCAAATGGGCTGCCCTCACCACTCACCTGTGACTCTGTGGCTTACAGCTACTTCTTGGATCAGATGGAAACTCCTGGAATGCTGTTCCTTAGGCCCTCAACTGAATGCCTCCCTTCTCACCAGTCACCCTCTCCCATCTCTCTCCTTTGATCTGCCTTTATTTCTCAGACAGGCTCTCTCCTTTCTCCACCCCCACTTCTGAGCCTTGTTCAAAACTCTTCCTACCTTGATGCTCTTCTAGAACAGACCCCGCCACCTCTTATCCACTCCTCAATCTTTAAGAGGGAGTATTTACAGGTGAATTAATGGGCACACAATGAAAGAAAGACAGAAGCCAGCGATTGCCAACAATACAGACTAAATACTTTATTAGGTTCCAAAGTGAGAAAACGGTAGTGGGAAACTATTTCAGTATAAATCCACCACCCTCCGCACAGAGCCGGCCTTAGCATCCATGGCCCCCCAGTCTTGGTAGCGCCTGTACTCTTGGGGTCGCAGCAGGTACTGCCGGCCGCAGTAGCTGGGCATCTCATAGAGGACCCAGCAGCCCTCCAGCACGTGGAGGGAGCGGACCTCATTCAGGTGGAAGCGGTCCTGGATGCAGGAGCAGTCCTCGCTCAGCTCCACCATGGGGCCTTTGTGATCCTCTCTCTCATACAACCGCAGCCTGTGGGAGCTTGTCTGCTCGGTCCACAAAGAGAAAGAGCAGAAAAAGCAACCAAACAAGAGATGAACTTGGCAGGTTGGGGCATGAGATTGTCAGTGTCAAAACTGAGACTCTGAACTTGCTGTGAATGCTTCATATGGATCTGTGTTCCACTAGCATTTAACAAATGCTCATTTTCTATTTCTTATGTGAGACATGGAGTTTTTAAGAAGTTCAAGGTCTGGGTTAGAATCCATCACGAACTCAAATATCTTGATTCCTAATTCTTAATTCCATAATTTCTTGATTCCTAGGTGATAAACCTACATTTTGGGGGAAAACGATAAGTATTTTGCCTATATTTTAATAAGAGTATTATCTCCCAAAGTTATATACATATACACATACATTTACCACTAAAACAGGATTTTAAAAAATCACATCCTTTGGTGGAAAATTTGTTTAAATAGTCTGAAACCAGAATTCAACTGATTTTCCAAATTAAGAAAAATTACCTTTTCCAAAATTGGAAGATAGCTTTGAATAGCCTATATTAACAACAGAGTTTTCCATTTTTACTAGTCTGCAGTGGACACTATCTAATTTGTTCATTATCAATTCCTTTACTATAGGTAAAAATTAATTTGTTAGAAATACTGCCTTCTTATGCCTAAACAGTTTCCCACTTGCAAGTTTGTTTTATATCCCATTGTGATACTACATTTGTTACAGACAAGCTTTGACTGACCTAATGGCAGCAAAGAATAAAAACAAAACTGACTCTTTCCCTAAGTGAAGTCTTCCTTATATTCTCTGCTGTTTTTCTGCAGGGATCTACCTGGGCTTTGGCAGCTACCCAAAGCCCACTTAACCCTTAGGTGTATTTAAAGGAAAACCTCCCTCGCCCTAACACCCATCAATAACAGAGTGAGGACACTCAGGTGGCATGATTGGAATCAAGCTGAACTCACTTGGGGGATGAGACAGCAGGAGCGGACGGAGTCGTTGAGGCCCATCCACTGCTGGTAGTCGGGGTAGTCGCCGCGCCGCAGGAAGTACTGGTGGCCCTGGTAGTTGGGGCGCTCGTAGAGCATCCAGCAGCCGCTGTCCACGCGCACTGAGTTGCAGCGGCTGAAGTAGGGCTGCAGGTTGGGGCAGTCGCTGCTGCACTCGTAGCAGCGGCCCTGGAAGCCCCGGTCCTCGTAGAAGGTGATCTGCAAAGGGAGTATAATTCAAAATTAAATCATTTGCTCCCCATAATAGATCTTGTAGAGAGGCATTTTTCCCCCCTCCATTTTATTTCACTTGTGTTCCGTTTACCTTCCCCATGGCTGGTTGACACGGATGATGCAAGTTCAGTGTGATGGGGCCCCGGCAGCGCAGCGGGTCTATATAGCAGGACGGCTGCTGTGTTGGCAAGAACAACACAAAAGGGGCCCCGGGGGTGAGTAAGGGGATTTTATGGATCGCTTTTACATGCTGCATTCAGTGGAAATGCCTGTCTAGTCTGCCCTCATTCTCTGGTATATTCTAACGCTGTCCTGTTCGGGTTCTGGATGAGTCCCTAGAGTTGCTTTTATTTGGATTCTTAGTGTTTTATAAATTTATCAGCACATCAGTCTGAACTTTTGACCTGAAACTCATGTCTCTATACATATGATTCATTTATGCCCTGTGTATATTGGGAGAAAAATCCATGTCTTTATGGAAGTGCCCCAGAATTCCAGAGAGGCTGTGGGTGAAGCAGAATGCCACAAGCACTGGTTTTTCTGGACCACAGAGACCACTGTATCTTAAAACTGCTTTCTTCACAGGACTTGTCAATCCAGTACAGGACACAAATCTGGATTCTGATTTTTGCTAGTTTTGACAATGCTTTAAGGCATAGCTTTTAACTTCCTCTTTGGTGAGTACGCTTCATATAACTGGAAACCAGCCCCTCGTACCCGACTTGTGATAAGAACCAAAAGAAAGGTTTTTATGACCATTGGGTTTAAGACTGAGAAGTATATTGCTTTATAGATTGTTTTCCCTTTACCAGGGGAAGGCAGTAAAGCTTCGTGGACTCAGAATGTCCACTTAGTAACCACATGAACTTGGCAAGCCACACAACCGCTCAGAGCAGGAGTTATTTCATAATACTTATCTCATGGGATATAGTATGTTGAATGAGAGAGAAAGAAAGAAAGAAAGGAAGAAAGAAAGAGAGAAAGGAAAGAAAGAAAGAAAGCCGGCAGCCTCTAATATTTGGAAGCTGGCTTGGCCCTCAGAGCTAGGCCATATTTCCCTATTAGACATAAACAATCTCACAAAATACCAACTAAGGCAAGGTTACCCTGAGACCATGATGAAATGAGACAAAATAAGGCCACTTCATAATTTTGTCTAAGCATAGGCAAAAACAAAGCGAATGTGCCACCCACAAAATACCAGACACAGGCCCTCTCTCAGCCAAAATGATTAACTACTACTTCTTTATCAATTGCAGCTTAATCCTTGTTCTTTGCTCCCTTCCCCATGAGTAGATCTATTAAGATATCCAATCATAAAATTACACTTGCTGTCTGACAACACCCAATTAAGTGAACTCCTGCTTTTTATTGTATTATTTATTTTATGTTTTTTTGGCCGCGCCGAGCAGCATGTGGGATCTTAGTTCCCCAACCAGGGATTGAACCCGTGCCCACTGCAGTGAAAGTGCGGAGTCCTAACCACTGGACCACCAGGGAAGTCCAACTTCTGCCTTTTTAGGCACTTCCCCAAGTCACCCAACCAATGTAGAAATCCTATCATAGTTCTTTCTAACCCTCTTACGGAGACAGTCCATGCTTCCCTATGGTGTATGTTCTCTCCGTCACTGTAACCAGTAGCAAACCCCTTTGTTTCACAACAGGTGTGTCTGGTGGCTTTTGGCTAAAGGACATGGACCTGAATAAATGGGATTATGTGTTTAATGTGTTTGGCACATACTTGGCACAAATGAGCACTGAATAAACGTTTGATATTAGTAATAGTGAGACATTATTTAGGATGACTTCAGCCCATTTGTCTCTCTCAAAGATGCCTGAAAAATGTCTCCACCACAAAGCCATTTTGTGGTAAAAATGTAGATATGGAAGGAACTTTAGAAATCATCTAGCGTTTTTCAAATTCCAGGATGCATTAAGAATCACCTGTGCTTATTAAAAATGCTAATTGCCAGGCTCTACCCTCTTCTGAGACTTTGCATCATTAGATCTGGAAAAGACTCTAGGAATCTGCATTTTAACTGGCAGCAGCAGGTTGTTCTTGGACCAAACTTTGAAAAACACTACTCTGATTTATTCCTTCTTCTTTTCTTTTCTTTTCCTTTCTTTTCTTTGTGTGTGTGTGTGTCTGTGTGTATAGCTGATATTCAGCGTTCTGTTAGTTTCAGGTGTAGCGATTCAGTTATACATATATTTATATCTATTCTTTTTCAGATGATTTTCCCTTATGGGTTATTGAGTATAGTCCCCTGTGCTATATATGAGGTCCTTGTTGTTTACTATTTTATGTATAGTAATGTGTATATGTTAATCCCCACCCCACCGCCCTGCCACCCATCTTTACTTTTGTATTCTCACTAACTGGAAAAATGAACTGGCCCATAAAGTTTACTCAATAAATGTCTGGGGGATATGAGCGTTATTCCCTCGTCTGAAATTCATCGTTGTAATAGTCCATGGGACCTCTTTCAAATGCTCAGCGCAACAGGCCTACACACTCACATCAAAGTTCAGCATTTGCAACTTTCAATGTGTAGGATGACACAAGCACCCTGCACTTGATCTATTTAGTGGGCATTTATAATAGGCGAGATGAGTAAGCAAAAGAGAGGAAACAGAACTGTGCTGTCCCCTAAGCCCTCTGCTCCTTCGTGATTCTAATTTTATGTCTCCTGAGACGCCAAATTACTGTTACAACAGCAGTGTCCAATTCCAGAGTTTTGCTAGTGTCTGAGGTCCAGTCAACTGTTGACCTTACTACCCACATGCTTGCTTCCTAGTATTGATAATTAACGTAGCATTTGTATCATATACGTGCTTGGTTAAATGAGAAGAGGTCATTTGGTTGGCGGCCATGTAGACCAAACTCTCCCAAACAAGGAGACTGGGTAAGGGCCCGGAGATCACCATCATAACACCAGCCTCTGGTTCTCTTTCTCAGCTTGTCTTTGATGGCCATTCAGTAACTGACATGAAGACAGGAAGCAATCATTGACCCACCTCTGCTTAACTCCTATGGCATTCCTCTTGGAACAAATGGATTTTCATGTTCAAAATGTGAAATGAAATTCATATTTTATGGCAAGGCAAGAAAAATTTCAACATAAAAATTCTTTTCTGCCCTTTGGCCTCTCCTCTCGCCCCAGCATTGTTTATCTGCATTATACATCAACCAAACCTCCTCCATCATCAAGAATACCTGATCAACCATAAACAGCAACATTCTCCTAGCACCAACAAGGCAACTCCTTAAAAGATAACATTCCTTCTTTTTGTTTTTTTAAATTAAATATTTATTTATTTTTGGCTGCATTGGGTCTTCCTTGCTGCACTCAGCCTCTCTAGTTGCGGCGAGCAGGGGCTACTCTTCGTATGGTACGTGGGCTTGTCATCGCGGTGGCCTCTCTTGTTGCGGAGCACAGGCTCTAGGCACATGGGCTTCAGTACTTGTGGCGTGCAGACTCTAGAGCTCAGGCTCAGTAGTTGTGGTGCATGGGCTTAGTTGCTCCGCAGCACGTGTGATCTTCACAGCCCAGGGATCGAACCCATATCCACTGCATTGGCAGGAGTATTCTTAACCACTGTGCCACCACCGAAGTCCCTTATTTTTCATATATGGTCATAGTACTTTACTCCCATTAAAATGATGGGAGGCAGGGACTACTCTGGCCGTCCAGTGGTTAAGACTCCGTGCTTCCACTGCAGGGGGTGTGGGTTCGATCCCTGGAAGGGGAACTAAGACCCACATGCAGCGTGGCCAGAAAAAAAAAATGATAGGGGGCAGAATTTTCCTATGTGCATGTGGTTTTTGGTAAAAATCCTGAAAATTTTGTACAAAGCACATATAGCAAAGAGACAGTGAATTCTATTGGGAAATCTCATGGAGGTATGAGGTATTGGAAATGGGAGAAAAGGGATGGAGGCTGTTAGAAGGATAAGGAGTGAAGTAGGTAAGAGGACCAGTTCATTTATTTGTTTGCTTATGGGGCTAAAGTAAGAGTCTAGATGAGAATGGCTTTCCTTATCAATTAAGACTTGGACTCTATAGGGAAGATGGTGGGGATAACCTGGAGGGATAACTTGAGGTGTTTCAATAAGTACTTGTTTATTTTTGTAACTGTAAATATATCTTTGTAAGATTAACCACAAATGGGTTGAGCCCAGTTGAACTGAACTTTGAGCCAACATGGCCTAGCCTTTAAAAGAATGCTGGCAATAATATCCTCTACTTAATTCCCCTTATAAGAGGTTGTTTCCCATCTTGAAAACATATGTTATCATGTCTGGCCAAGTGCCATTATTACTTTTGAAGTCCTAATAGATTAAAAGAAAGGCAGGACTCTATTAGTGCCAGAAACACAAGCTAAATCTTTTATTAGATTCTAAAGGAGAAAAGTGGAGAATGAAAATACTTCAGTAAAAATCTGTCACCCGTCTTAGAGAACCAGCTTTGGCATTCATCGCCCCCCAGTCAAGATATCTCCTGTACTCCCCCGGCCTCAGGAGGTACTGCCTTCCCCTGTAGTTGGGCAGCTCGTAAAGGACCCAGGAGCCCTCCAGCACGTTGAGGGAGTGGATCTCAGTGAGGTGGAAGCGGTCCTGAAGAGAGAGACAATCGTCTGTGATCTCTGACATTTGTCCTCTGAAGTCATCTCTCTCATAGATTCTCATTCTGTAAGTGCCGGTGTGCTAGGGTGGCAGACAGAAAAGAAAAAGTAAGTGAACACAAATATAGAGAAATTAAAGTTCCCTTAGTCCAAGTCTGCTTTCACCACAACCATGTTGCGGAGTTAAGGAGCCTTCCTGGTCCCCATCGCCCAGCCGTGAATCTCACGGTGGATGGGCTAAGCTAGGAACAGAACTTAGCAGCTCTTCAACTGCTATGCACCAGTCTCTGTCCTTGGGGATTTAGGTTTGTCTAAAATAAAACTGGTCATTTTAGTGCTTGTTATTAGAGAACGTCCCTCTCAAAGGAGAAAAGTGAGCGTCATTGGAAAGTGAAGCCTCATTTGATATATTACCCTTGTTATAAAGGAATCAACATTTAACTATTTTCTGTAAGACTAATGTTTTGGTTCCCATGCATACTATGGGTTATTAAGCTCTTGCAAAAAAATAAGATGACACATCTTCCCTACATCTCTTTTCATAACTTCATTTGCAGTTCAAATTTCCACCTATGTGACTCTTAAGCTTCCTTTCTGGCCTCCTACCCTCCACTTCCTCATTCCCTCAGCAGCAGGAATGGTCTTCTTGCAGCTCTGTTTGGATGACACCATATCTCATGCTCCCACACTTCTACACATTCTTCTAAGAACTCTGCCATCACTCTCTAGGAAAGACTGAATCTCAAAGTTTATTTTTGGATGTGGCCTTTCCTCTAATTTCTACCTCTAGGTGAGCTAATAGGTACTGCCTACAAAATCAGAATAGAAGCCAGGGGGCCTGTCTTCTCTAGCAGGATAATCAAATAGAAAAGTAAGCCAAAGCAAGCAAAAGTATTTTTATCAATTAAACAGAACCAGCTTGTGTTTATAAGTTGTGATCTATTGGATTTCTGAGTTGATATGGCTTGGAATGACCACTTTAAGAAATTATATCTTGAAAAAAAAAGAAAAGAAATTATATCTTGGAGTGGGAGTAGTTTTGGGTTAGCAGAGGCAAACTATTATATATAGAATGGATAAACAGCAAGGTCCTACTGTATAGCCCAGAGAACCATATTCAGTATCTGGTGAAAAACCATAATGGAAAAGAATATAAAAAAAAGAATGTATGTATGTATAACTGAATCACTTTGCTGTACAGCAGACATTAACAGAACATTGTAAATCAACTATACTTCAATACAAAAAAAAGAAATTCTGTCTCGAACAGATGATAACATCAGTCTCTTCTATGTTCTGCTTTTTGTTAATGAGTCTTTTCATTTTTGATTCCGTTTAAAACATGAAACACTGGGAATATGTGATTTTAAGAAAACCACCACAGAGTTCATGAAGAACGGCTTGCTATCTGGGACACCCTTCTAGAACTGACTGCATGCATTGGGGTCACTCCCCCTTTCTGCTCTCCAGGTGGAACGATTTGGTTGAAGGCTGACAGTTTTTAATGGCTTTGATTTCCAACGAGAGGAAGGCAAAGACAGAGCCACACTCACTGGGGGGATGAGGCGGCAGGAGCGGACGGAGTCGTTGAGGCCCATCCACTGCTGGTAGTCGGGGTAGTCGCCGCGCCGCAGGAAGTACTGGTGGCCCTGGTAGTTGGGGCGCTCGTAGAGCATCCAGCAGCCGCTGTCCACGCGCACTGAGTTGCAGCGGCTGAAGTAGGGCTGCAGGTTGGGGCAGTCGCTGCTGCACTCGTAGCAGCGGCCCTGGAAGCCCCGGTCCTCGTAGAAGGTGATCTGCAAAGGGAGTATAATTCAAAATTAAATCATTTGCTCCCCATAATAGATCTTGTAGAGAGGCATTTTTCCCCCCTCCATTTTATTTCACTTGTGTTCCGTTTACCTTCCCCATGGCTGGTTGACACGGATGATGCAAGTTCAGTGTGATGGGGCCCCGGCAGCGCAGCGGGTCTATATAGCAGGACGGCTGCTGTGTTGGCAAGAACAACACAAAAGGGGCCCCGGGGGTGAGTAAGGGGATTTTATGGATCGCTTTTACATGCTGCATTCAGTGGAAATGCCTGTCTAGTCTGCCCTCATTCTCTGGTATATTCTAACGCTGTCCTGTTCGGGTTCTGGATGAGTCCCTAGAGTTGCTTTTATTTGGATTCTTAGTGTTTTATAAATTTATCAGCACATCAGTCTGAACTTTTGACCTGAAACTCATGTCTCTATACATATGATTCATTTATGCCCTGTGTATTATGGGGGAAAAAATCCATGTCTTTATGTAAGTGCCCCAGAATTCCAGAGAGGCTGTGGGTGAAGCAGAATGCCACAAGCACTAGTTTTTCTGGACCACAGAGACCACTGTATCTTAAAACTGCTTTCTTCACAGGACTTGTCAATCCAGTACAGGACACAAATCTGGATTCTGATTTTTGCTAGTTTTGACAATGCTTTAAGGCATAGCTTTTAACTTCCTCTTTGGTGAGTACGCTTCATATAACTGGAAACCACCCCTCGTAGCCGACTTGTGATAAGAACCAGAAGAAAGGTTTTTATGACCATTGGGTTTAAGACTGAGAAGTATGTTGCTTTATAGACTGCTTTCCCTTTACCAGGGGAAGGCAGTAAAGCTTCATGGACTAAGAATGTCCACTTTGTAGCCACATGAACTTGGCAAGCCACACAACCTCTCAGAGCAGGAGTTATTTCATAATACTTATGTCGAATGAGAGAGAGAGAGAAAGAAAGAAAGAAAGAAAGAATGAAAGAAAGGAAAGAAAGAAAGAAAGAAAGGGCCGGCAGCCTCTAATATTTGGAAGCTGGCTTGGCCCTCAGAGCTAGGCCATATTTCCCTATTAGACATAAACAATCTCATGAAATACCAACTGAGGCAAGGTTACCCTGAGACCATGATGAAACGAGACAAAATAAGGGACTTCATAATTTTGTCTAAGCATAGGCAAAAACAAAGCGAATGTGCCACCCACAAAATACCAGACACAGGCCCTCTCTCAGCCAAAATGATTAACTACTACTTCTTTATCAATTGCAGCTTAATCCTTGTTCTTTGCTCCCTTCCCCATGAGTAGATCTATTAAGATATCCAATCATAAAATTACACTTGCTGTCTGACAACACCCAATTAAGTGAACTCCTGCTTTTTATTGTATTATTTATTTTATGTTTTTTTGGCCGCGCCGAGCAGCATGTGGGATCTTAGTTCCCCGACCAGGGATTGAACCCGTGCCCACTGCAGTGAAAGTGCGGAGTCCTAACCACTGGACCACCAGGGAAGTCCAACTTCTGCCTTTTTAGGCACTTCCCCAAGTCACCCAACCAATGTAGAAATCCTATCATAGTTCTTTCTAACCCTCTTACGGAGACAGTCCATGCTTCCCTATGGTGTATGTTCTCTCCGTCACTGTAACCAGTAGCAAACCCCTTTGTTTCACAACAGGTGTGTCTGGTGGCTTTTGGCTAAAGGACATGGACCTGAATAAATGGGATTATGTGTTTAATGTGTTTGGCACATACTTGGCACAAATGAGCACTGAATAAACGTTTGATATTAGTAATAGTGAGACATTATTAAGGATGACTTCAGCCCATTTGTCTCTCTCAAAGATGCCTGAAAAATGTCTCCACCACAAAGCCATTTTGTGGTAAAAATGTAGATATGGAAGGAACTTTAGAAATCATCTAGCGTTTTTCAAATTCTAGGATGCATTAAGAATCACCTGTGCTTATTAAAAATGCTAATTGCCAGGCTCTACCCTCTTCTGAGACTTTGCATCATTAGATCTGGAAAAGACTCTAGGAATCTGCATTTTAACTGGCAGCAGCAGGTTGTTCTTGGACCAAACTTTGAAAAACACTACTCTGATTTATTCCTTCTTCTTTTCTTTTCTTTTCCTTTCTTTTCTTTGTGTGTGTGTGTGTCTGTGTGTATAGCTGATATTCAGCGTTCTGTTAGTTTCAGGTGTAGCGATTCAGTTATACATATATTTATATCTATTCTTTTTCAGATGATTTTCCCTTATGGGTTATTGAGTATAGTCCCCTGTGCTATATATGAGGTCCTTGTTGTTTACTATTTTATGTATAGTAATGTGTATATGTTAATCCCCACCCCACCGCCCTGCCACCCATCTTTACTTTTGTATTCTCACTAACTGGAAAAATGAACTGGCCCATAAAGTTTACTCAATAAATGTCTGGGGGATATGAGCATTATTCCCTCGTCTGAAATTCATCGTTGTAATAGTCCATGGGACCTCTTTCAAATGCTCAGCGCAACAGGCCTACACACTCACATCAAAGTTCAGCATTTGCAACTTTCAATGTGTAGGATGACACAAGCACCCTGCACTTGATCTATTTAGTGGGCATTTATAATAGGCGAGATGAGTAAGCAAAAGAGAGGAAACAGAACTGTGCTGTCCCCTAAGCCCTCTGCTCCTTCGTGATTCTAATTTTATGTCTCCTGAGACGCCAAATTACTGTTACAACAGCAGTGTCCAATTCCAGAGTTTTGCTAGTGTCTGAGGTCCAGTCAACTGTTGACCTTACTACCCACATGCTTGCTTCCTAGTATTGATAATTAACGTAGCATTTGTATCATATACGTGCTTGGTTAAATGAGAAGAGGTCATTTGGTTGGCGGCCATGTAGACCAAACTCTCCCAAACAAGGAGACTGGGTAAGGGCCCGGAGATCACCATCATAACACCAGCCTCTGGTTCTCTTTCTCAGCTTGTCTTTGATGGCCATTCAGTAACTGACATGAAGACAGGAAGCAATCATTGACCCACCTCTGCTTAACTCCTATGGCATTCCTCTTGGAACAAATGGATTTTCATGTTCAAAATGTGAAATGAAATTCATATTTTATGGCAAGGCAAGAAAAATTTCAACATAAAAATTCTTTTCTGCCCTTTGGCTTCCCCTTTCCCCGCCACATTGTTTATCTGCATTATACATCAACCAAACCTCCCCCATCATCAAGAATACCTGCTCAACCATAAACAGCAACGTTCTCCTAGCACCAAAAAGACAACTCCTTAAAAGATAACATTCCTTCTTTTTGGTTTTCTTTTTTAAATAAATAAATATTTATTTATTTATTTTTGGCTGTGTTGGGTCTTCCTTGCTGTGCGCAGGCGTTCTCTAGTTGCTGCGAGCGAGGGCTACTCTTCGTTACGGTGTGCGGGCTTCTCATCGCTGTAGCCTCTCTTGTTGTGGAGCACGGGCTCTAGGCGCGCGAGCTTCAGTAGTTGTGGCTCGAGGGCTCTAGCGCGCACACTCAGTAGTTGTGGCACACGGGCTTAGTTACTCTGCGCCATGTGGGATCTTCCCGGACCAGGGCTCGAACCTGTGTCCCCTGCATTGGCAGGTGGATTCTTAACCACTGTGCCACCAGATAAGTCCAACATTCCTTCTAGAGCTTGTAAAGGATCACGTGACCCACCACGATGGCGCTTAAATCTGGATTATGTAAACTGTCAATAATATGTCATTTAATGTACAGCCCTCTGTCTCAAAAAACTTATATATACACTGTGTCTTGACTTCTAACAGGCGGAACAGTTCTCAGAGCTTCCTGAGATGCTCTTCCCAGGCTATAATCCTCAAATTTGGCTCGAATAAAAGTTTCCAATTCTTTCTTAAATTGACTGATTAATTTTTCATCGACAAGAACAATACGTCTCAGGACTTCCCCAGTGGTCCAATGGCTAAGACCCTATGCTCCCAATGCCGGGGACCAGAGCTCGATCCCTGGTCAGGGAACTAGATCCCACATGCATGTTGCAACTAAGAGTTCGCATGTTGCAACAAAGAAGTCCGCATGCTGCAACGAACATCCCACGTGCTGTAACTAAGACCCCACACAGCCCAAAATAAATAAACAAAAATTTAAAAAAATTTTTAAAAAAGAAACAAAAACAATACGCCTTCTTGTTTAAGCAACAGGTGGTTGTGACTGTCAGTTTCGCTTTAACAAACCCACAAAGAAGAAAATTTGAACTCCAAAAGTCCAGAGGGGATGGAATAAGACACCTGCTTACATCAGGACCTACCCCTTGACAATGGGGAAGGAAAACTGGAGAGGGAACCCATAGTGAGGAGAACATTTTGAGGGTATAGCTCAATAGAGTGGGGTCTTGACACTTTTATGGAATAGCTGCTACTTCAGTTTCTGTGCTTGGTGGAACTTTTGTAAGGTTAGTCCAGAAGACACTGTGGATTCAAAGGGAGAAAAGAGGAAAAAAAGGGAAGAAAAAGCTTTAAAATCTGGACTTATAACAAACTAGGATATATAGGAAATACTAGTGTGTGTAGGGTATGTAGGTTGATACCAAGGTTATCTCGAATTGTTGGTTCATCTTCGTGGAGAGAAGGTTAGTGGGATCCTGTAGGGTATCCCTTCTCTGCTTTCACCTCAGACACTCATCTCTTCAAGGTCCCAGTGTTTAGAGAGAGGATAGAGAGAAGGAGGAAGGGTAGATTAGGAGTTAGTTTGGGCATAATGTCTTTCCCCGGCCACTCCCCACTGTTGACCTTTTCTTTAAGTTGGGATTAGAGGGTGGATAGCATTCTCTTTGCCTGTGCCCCAGGAAGGGAAGCAACTTGCAAACTTGATCAATGAGATCCAAGGTCTCTAATTTTATGTGCCTTCAGTTCAGGTGTTTCAGGATAATTTCCATGTCTGATGTGTGTGATTTTAAGCCTACTAGGCAAATAATGTAAAACTTGGCACTGCAAGAAGCTTTTGGCTTTCTCATTCGTGTTTGCTGTATTATTATTGGCAAACAGAGGACCCTGGTTAATGTCTCCAGGAAGCCAACACTAGTTTTGGGAGTTTAAAGGTTAAAGAACTGAGATTTAGGAACAATTAATATCAAATAATACAAGAATCTATTTTCCAGGGAAGGAACCTTTATAAAGAGCCTTACCATGTGCCTCAGCCTGCCTGGAACGGTCCTGGTTCATGCCTCTTGCTCCAGTGTAATCCTTAATAGAACACACTCACTCTCAAAAATGACTCAGGATAAGCAACAAATTATATGCTTGCTCTGGTAATAAGCCACTTGGGTGGTGGATATGGAGCCCTTGAATGCGTGAGATGGAAGGAGACTCTACAGAGAATGAACAACCATGTGGGTACATCTAAGGACAGAGAAGAGAGGAGCAAGGAAGGGAAAGGCCAGACCACCCAGCAGCAGGTTGGAGCTTGCAGACTAGAGCAGGGTCATCCAATATTAAACTTGATACTGTTGTGCTATTGTGATCTAAACTTGCATCTCTCCCCTCACAACCTCTATAACAAAGCTGGCTGCACACATTAATGCTTTATGTGAGAAATGGTTTAGGAGTTCAAGGAAAAGGCACTATGTCTCCACTTTGGGTCAGTGTGGATCCACTCAATGACAAGGCAGGAGTTCAGAGTGGAGAGTAACTGGGAAAAGCATAAACAACTCGTCTCCTCTCCAGAATTCCAAGAAACATTGGGTATATGTGTGTTGGAAGAAGTGGGTACATAAGTCTCCCACCTGCTGTGAGATGAGCTTTGAGCCATTTATTAGAATCTCAAAGGATGGGGTACTTCAGATGAATTTTGACCTGAAGCTGTCAGCTTCATTGGGGAACTTTATAAGAAACAGTGCTAAGAACTGTATTTAATTATCGCAGGATGTTATTGAGGACGTTGTTTGCTCAGTATCTTCTTTACTAGGACCCACAAGAAAATTTTCTTTTAGGTTTCAGTACTGGGAATGGTTAGGCTAGTCTTGAAGAATTAATTTATTTGTCTTATGGACTCTGTCAGTCATGGAACTGATCATGTTTCCTTCTACGTCTTGGCTGCTGGATCCAAATCTGGTTCTAACTGCAGCCACCAAAGTGCGTTTATAGCCCCCAGTTTGGGCTCAAACTTCACTCCTGGCTCCATCTCTCTCTCTCTCTCTCTTGCTTTTCTTCTGACCCAATTTTTTCATTCCCCTATTTTTAATTTCTTTAATTTATTATGTTGTATTTTTTTATTAGTGACCTTAATCTATGTTTTTAAAATAAAGAAAACTAATCAAACAAGCAAACTTCTCCAGCAAATTTTAATGCCCTTTTTTGATTTAGTATTATTTTTCTTTATTATTATTATTACTATTATTATTATTTTTATTATTATTATTAGTTTGGCTGCATTGGGTCTTCATTGCTGCACGCGGGCTTTCCCTAGTTGTGGCCAGCAGGGGCTACTTCTCATTGCGGTGCCCAGGATTCTCATTGCGGTGGCTTCTCTTGTTGCGGAGCACGGGTTGTAGGTGCATGGGCTTCAGTAGTTGCAGCACGCAGGTTCAGTAGTTGCATCATGCAGGCCCTAGAGCGTGAAAGCTTCAGTACTTGTGGCATGTGGGCTTTAGAACTCAGGCTCAGTAGTTGTGGTGCACGGGCTAGTTGCTCCTTGGCATGTGAGATCTTCCCAGTCCAGGGATCGAACCCATATCGCCTGCATTGGCAGGAGGATTCTTAACCACTGCACCACCAGGGAAGTCCCTTATTTTTCATATATGGTCATAGTACTTTACTCCTATTAAAATGATGGGAGGCAGGGACTTCCCTGACAGTCCAGGAGTTCAGACTCCATGCTTCCACTGCAGGGGGTGTGGTTTCGATCCCTGCTAGGGGAACTAAGACCCACATGCAGCGTGGCCAGAAAAAAAAAAAAAAAATGATAGGAGGCAGAGTTTTCCTATGTGCATATGGTTTTTGGTAAAAATCCTGAAAATTTTGTACAAAGCACATATAGCAAAGAGACAGTGAACTCTATTGGGAAATCTCATGGAGGTATGAGGTATTGGAAATGGGAGAAAAGGGATGGAGGCTGTTAGAAGGATAAGGAGTGCAGTACGTAAGAGGACCAGTTCATTTATTTGTTTGTTTATGGAGCTAAAGTAAGAGTCTAGATGAGAATGGCTTTCCTTATCAATTAAGACTTGGACTATATAGGGAAGATGGTGGGGATAACCTGGAGGGATAACTTGAGGTGTTTCAATAAGTACTTGTTTATTATTGTAACTGTAAAGATATCTTTGTAAGATTAACCACAAATGGGTGAGCCCAGTTGAACTGAACTTTGAGCCTACATGGCCTAGCCTTTAAAAGAATGCTGGCAATAATATCCTCTACTTAATTCCCCTTATAGGAGGTTGTTTCCCATCTTGAAAACATATGTTATCATGTCTGGCCAAGTGCCATTATTGCTTTTGAAGTCCTAATAGATTAAAAGAAAGGCAGGACTCTATTAGTGCCAGAAACACAAGCTAAATCTTTTATTAGATTCTAAAGGAGAAAAGTGGAGAATGAAAATACTTCAGTAAAAATCTGTCACCCGTCTTAGAGAACCAGCTTTGGCATTCATCGCCCCCCAGTCAAGATATCTCCTGTACTCCCCCGGCCTCAGGAGGTACTGCCTTCCCCTGTAGTTGGGCAGCTCGTAAAGGACCCAGGAGCCCTCCAGCACGTTGAGGGAGTGGATCTCAGTGAGGTGGAAGCGGTCCTGAAGAGAGAGACAATCGTCTGTGATCTCTGACATTTGTCCTCTGAAGTCATCTCTCTCATAGATTCTCATTCTGTAAGTGCCGGTGTGCTAGGGTGGCAGACAGAAAAGAAAAAGTAAGTGAACACAAATAGAGAGAAATTAAAGATCCCTTAGTCCAAGTCTGCTTTCACCACAACCATGTTGCGGAGTTAAGGAGCCTTCCTGGTCCCCATCGCCCAGCCGTGAATCTCACGGTGGATGGGCTAAGCTAGGAACAGAACTTAGCAGCTCTTCAACTGCTATGCACCAGTCTCTGTCCTTGGGAATTTAGGTTTGTCTAAAATAAAACTGATCATTTTAGTGCTTGTTATTAGAGAACGTCCCTCTCAAAGGAGAAAAGTGAGCGTCATTGGAAAGTGAAGCCTCATTTGATATATTACCCTTGTTATAAAGGAATCAACATTTAGCTATTTTCTGTAAGACTAATGTTTTGGTTTTCATGCATACTATGGATTATTAAGCTCTCGTAAAAAAAATAAGATGACACATCTTCCCTACCTCTGTTTTCATAATTTCATTTGCAGTTCAAATTTCAACCTATGTGACTCTTAAGCTTCCTTTCTGGCCTCCTACCCTCCACTTCCTCATTCCCTCAGCAGCAGGAATGGTCTTCTTGCAGCTCTGTTTGGATGACACTATATCTCATGCTCCCACACTTCTACACATTCTTCTAAGAACTCTGCCATCACTCTCTAGGAAAGACTGAATCTCAAAGTTTATTTTTGGATGTGGCCTTTCCTCTAATTTCTACCTCTAGGTGAGCTAATAGGTACTGCCTACAAAATCAGAATAGAAGCCAGGGGGCCTGTCTTCTCTAGGAGGATAATCAAATAGAAAAGTAAGCCAAAGCAAGCAAAAGTATTTTTATCAATTAAACAGAACCAGATTGTATTTATAAGTTGTGATCTATTGGATTTCTGAGTTGATATGGCTTGGAATGACCACTTTAAGAAATTATATCTTGAAAAAAAAAAAAGAAATTATATCTTGTAGTGGGAGTAGTTTGGGGTTAGCAGAGGCAAACTATTATATATAGAATGGATAAACAACAAGGTCCTACTGTATAGCCCAGAGAACCATATTCAGTATCTGGTGAAAAACCATAATGGAAAAGAATATAAAAAAAAGAATGTATGTATGTATAACTGAATCACTTTGCTGTACAGCAGACATTAACAGAACATTGTAAATCAACTATACTTCAATACAAAAAAAAGAAATTCTATCTCGAACAGATAACTTCCGTCTCTTCTATGTTCTGCTTTTTGTTAATGAGTCTTTTCATTTTTGATTCCGTTTAAAACATGAAACACTGGGAATATGTGATTTTAAGAAAACCACCACAGAGTTCATGAAGAACGGCTTGCTATCTGGGACACCCTTCTAGAACTGACTGCATGCATTGGGGTCACTCCCCCTTTCTGCTCTCCAGGTGGAACGATTTGGTTGAAGGCTGACAGTTTTTAATGGCTTTGATTTCCAACGAGAGGAAGGCAAAGACAGAGCCACACTCACTGGGGGGATGAGGCGGCAGGAGCGGACGGAGTCGTTGAGGCCCATCCACTGCTGGTAGTCGGGGTAGTCGCCGCGCCGCAGGAAGTACTGGTGGCCCTGGTAGTTGGGGCGCTCGTAGAGCATCCAGCAGCCGCTGTCCACGCGCACTGAGTTGCAGCGGCTGAAGTAGGGCTGCAGGTTGGGGCAGTCGCTGCTGCACTCGTAGCAGCGGCCCTGGAAGCCCCGGTCCTCGTAGAAGGTGATCTGCAAAATGGGAAATGTGGAAGCATGAAGCGATTTGCATCCCCTCTGAAGATGCGGCGACGCGGCAAAGGTTGAGCATCAGGTACCCAGCACTTACCTTTCCCATTCTGGAGAGAGGGAGCAGGAGGTGTTCGCTGGATGCAGTGTGGGACTAGGGGGAGGGCCGCTGTATAAATAGCAGCCCTGACTGCTGCCTCCGCAGGAAATCACACAAAAGGAGCCCATTTCGGTGAGTAAGGGGATTTGCAAGCTCTCTCCTCTCCCTCCCCCTGGTCACTGTGGTTAGCTGAATGTTTACTCTTATTCTTTCTGGTAGGTTCGGGTTGTTCTAATTCACAAAAGCTGCTGTTGCCACCAAAATGAAAAGTCTTTAGCGTTTAGAAGGATGAGCGAAATTCTATCCCCATGCTTTTATTTTATAGCCTGGTCTGCTTAATTGACTCCTTAAAGGTAATTAAACTAAACCATGTGTTCTGCTCAGGGACTGGTGTTTAAAAACTAAACAAAACAAAACAAAACAAAAATACTTCTTGAAAACCAGAATTTAAATAATAAGAAATCTTAAGGAAGAGGGAATCAAGTAATCTGTGAAAATGCTTTGAAAAGCATAAAGCGTAGTTCAAATTCAAGATTCTGTGATCATTGATGTTGTTGTTTGGGGGCCTATCTTGAGTGAAATTGATACTTGACTGGAAATTTGTGGGCTCCCTGAGGCCAGGAATTCTCTCTTTTTCCTTTCTGCCCCTGAGCCCTAGAGCAGGGGCTGGGCACATAGTAGGCCCTCAGTCCTTGGCTTTGACCTGAAAGAAAGCAGATTGTTGTGCCTTCCTGTCTCACATCTCCCTTGGAGCCCACATCTTTCCTTCTGCTGGTGGCTGCCCAGAGACTTGCTCGCTCTTTGGGGTCCCTGGCCTCCTTCAAATGTCCTAAGATCTATCTTTCCTCTTCACCATGATAAACTCTTGCTCACTTGATAAGGGTGATTTGAGTTAGTGTAAGGAGTGATGTAGAAACCCTCAAGGTACCACACCCTCTACTTCCTCAGACTTTTGAGATGCTAGACAGTACCAGACAACAGAGCATCTTGATACCAGGCCAGACAAAGAGTATCTTGATAGTATGGATTTCACAGTGTGATATGGGGACCTCTAAGGTCCCCAAGACACTTTCAAGGGGTTCATATGGTCAGAACAGTTTTCATAACAATACCAGGATGTTATTTGCCCTTTTCACTCTTATCCCTTCACAAGTGTACAGTGGAGTTTTTCCAGAGGCTATATGACATTAAAGAGATTTGGTAAAATGTAAAGCAATTCCAGTCTTTTCATTGTGTTTGCTTTGGAAAATATGGTCATTATTCATAAAATATGTTATTTATGTTAACATGTAATAGGTTTACTACCTAAGGCTCTTCCTATAAAAAGGGGAACCCACAGTGAGTAGGAGTCCCCCTATTGGAATAGAACCAACACAGTATCCAGCAGATACCCAGGCCCTGGCATGACCCTCCATGGGACGATAAAGAGTATAGGTGGTTACAGGCTGGCTCCAGTCTATTTCATAGCCTATGTCATGTGACAGTGTAGAATTCATCCTGACCTCTTGCAAAACTGGTGGCAGCACTAACAGAGCCCTGAGGCAAACAGTTATATTAAGATATTTTAGGGATCAAATAAAATACTAGAAATAAAGCAGGCCGTCCCTCGGTATCCGTGGGTTGGCTCCAGAACTCCCATGGATACCAAAATCTGCAGATGCTCAAGTCCCTTATACAAAATGGAGTAGTATTTGCATATAACCTACACAATCCTCCCATATACTTTAAATCATCTCTAGACTACTTATGATACCTACTACAATGTAAATGCTGTGTAAGTAGTTGTGAATACAGTGTAAATGATATGTAAATAGTTGCCAGTGTGCGGCAAATTCAAGTTTTGCTTTTTGAAAATTTCTGAAATTTTTTTTCGAATATTTTAGATCTGTGGTTGGTTGAATCCGTTGATGCAGAACTCGTGGATACAGAGGGCTGACTGTATTGCCTCAAGAGGTTGGTGAGAGAGACAGCTTTACCTGCTGACTCCAAAGTCATGGGAAAGATTGAGTCAGAGGCCTACACACAAGCCCTTTTACGTGTATAGTCAGCTTCTGATGTTAGAGCGTCAGGGATCTGGACTGGGTCAGGCAGGGGGTGAGTGGTGCATTCGGGGCCTGCATCATTGCTTAGTGGAGGAGCAAGTGCTTGCAAACGACCCTACCTGTGACCAACCACCTGCCTAGCTCA
Source organism: Balaenoptera ricei (assembly GCF_028023285.1). Lineage (NCBI taxonomy): Eukaryota > Metazoa > Chordata > Mammalia > Artiodactyla > Balaenopteridae > Balaenoptera > Balaenoptera ricei. The sequence continues at coordinate 93,587,691 of NC_082645.1, forward strand.
TGCCTTGCATTCACACTGCTTCTTCTAAAGCTCTCTCTCTCTTTTTTTCTTTCACAGTACTTACAAGCACCATGAAATTCTTGAATAGGTACTATTTCTGGTGAACACATTCAGGGAACAACGGCAGCATCCATCCATCCATACTCCTGCAGTTACTGCTTGTGTAATCTTTGGAAAGCCACTTACCTTCCCCAAGCCCCAGTTTCCCCATTTGTAAAATAGGAATGACAATGAAAATCAAAGGAGATAATGGACTTGAAAGCACATGGTAAATTGCAAAGTAATACCAGTGGTTAAAAACATTATATCATTCATATTTTAATAAATGCTAAAGATGCCCAAGGCTGAATCAGGAAGAAATAGAAAATATGAACAGACCAATTACCAGTAATGAAATCGAATCAATAATTTTAAAAACTCCCAACAAATAAAATTCCAAGGCCAGAGAAATAGTTGAGGGAGATTAAGAAGTACAAATTTTCAGTCACAAAATAAAGGAGTCCTAGGTATGAAATGTACAGTGTGAAGAATATAGTAAACAAGTAGGTAATATCTTTGTATGGTGACAGATGACAACTAGGTTTATCATGGTGATCATTTTGAAATGTATAGAAATACTGAATCACTATATTGTGCACAGGAGCTAACATAGTGCTATAGGTCAATTATACTTCAAAAACAAACCAACAAACTCATAGAAAAAGAGATTCGATTTATGGTTGCCAGAGGTGGGAGGTGGGGGTAGGTAGTGGTGGTCAAAATGTACGAACTTCCAGTTATAAAATAAATAAGTACTAGGGATGTACGAATAAATAAGTACAACATGATAAAGATAATTAACACTGCTGTAAGTTATATATGAAATTTATTAAGTGAGTAAATCCTAAGAGTTCTCATCCCAATGAAAAATTTTGTTTTTCTGTTTCTTTAATGTTGTGTCTATATGAAATGATGAATGTTCACTAACCCTATTGTGGTAGTCATTACATGAGGTATGCAAGTCGAATCGTTATGTTTTACACCTTAAGCTCATACAGTGCTGTATGTCAATTACATTTCAAAGAAACTGGGAAAAAACCCAAACCAAAAAAAGAAGTTAATAATCAGTGCTTGCAATTAAAAAAAAAATGCTGAAGTCGATAATAGCATTCCTTGCTACATTAATCAAAAATAAATGTGTTTCTGGGCTTTGATGTCATAGCCTTCGTTTTTGCTTATGGTATGGAGACTAAGTATGATCAATTGGTAATTTCATATACTGGAATGCTTTGATCAAATTTAGCAAAGATCCTTTGATAATTTTGATTTCACAATCAAATGATGACTGTCATTTATGTGTGATCTGGAGCCAGATGCTAAGAGGAGGACTGACGTATGTGACGATCGTGCAGTCAGAGCAGATGGAGTGGTTGAAGTCCTCCTAGTGCTGGTGGTGGATGAACCAGCCCAGAGCAGCCAGCCCTTGCTGTCCACCTGCATGCAGTAAATTGCTGTGGTTGAAGCACGGCTGCAGGTAGGCGTGGTCGCTGCTGCCCTCATAGGAGGGGATCTGCAATGCAACATGCCAACAGTAAGGGAAATCCTCTCAAGAACACGTTGTCGTGAGTTCATTGACCAGCCCCTGTTGTAAACCCACTTCACTGTGGTTGGTGGACTGCAGATGCAGAGGCCAGGGGCGTCATCATCTGTAACAGAGGCTTAGGGGTGTATGGGCTGGTGTGTGTGTATGTGTGCGCATTTCAGATCTAGCAGGTGATTTAGGCCTGATTTAGCTAACAGTAGAATTTTCCCCCCTTTCTCATTTCCGTGTCACCAGTGAGGTTTTTTTATGTGTTTACTTTTAGTTTTCATTACATTATAACTGTATCCTTTCTCTTAAAGTGCTTTGGAGGTCTCTGAAGCAGTATAGAAAGGAAAGTTGATATATAATGAACAAGTCACAAGAAGTGTCCTCACATTATTTTATTGAACCCTTTTCTGGTTAAGTAGAGAAATAGTACGAGTAGACACAATTCATACTGAAATGTGTTTTAAATCTTGGCAGTGCAGAAGGGAGATTTTTTTTCCCCATCTTGCCTCTAAATTCAAGATGTCTGATGATCTGGGCCTATGGAAGGAAGCTGTTCCTAATACTGGAACACCTTCCCTTCTTAGAGACTTATCAAATTCCATCCAATCTTCAAGGCAGTCCAGGTTCCTCTTCTCACGATGGCTCCTCTTACAACCAGCTTTTACTTGTCTCTCCCTTCTCTGAACGTTTACATCCATTTCATTAAAACCCAGCTTAGCACTTAAGCATTGACTTTATCATATAATGTCTCCTTTTCTTGGTTTAGTGTCTTTTTTTTAACATCTTTATTGGAGTATAATTGCTTTACAATGTTGTGTTAGTTTCTGCTCTATAACAAAGTGAATCAGCTATACATATACATATATCCGCATATCCCCTCCCTCTTGCGTCTCCCTCCCTCCCACCCTCCCTACCCCACCCCTCTAGGTGGTCACAAAGCACCCAGCTGATCTCCCTGTGCTATGCGGCTGCTTCCCACTAGCTATCTATTTTACATTTGGTAGTGTGTATATGTCAATGCCACTCTCTCACTTCGTCCCAGTTTACCCTTCCCCCTCCCCATGTCCTCAAGTCATTCTCTACGTCTGCATCTTTATTCCTGTCCTGCACCTAGGCTCTTCAGAACCTTTTTTTTTTTCAGATTCCATATATATGTGTTAGCATACGTATTTGTTTTTCTCCTTCTGACTTACTTCACTCTTTATGACAGACTCTAGGTCCATCCACCTCACTACAAATAATTCAATTTCGTTTCTTTTTAATGGCTGAGTGATATTCCATCGTGTATATGTGCCACATCTTCTTTATCCATTCATCTGTCGATGGACACTTAGGTTGCTTCCATGTCCTGGCTATTGTAAATAGTGCTGCAATGAACATTGTGGTACATGACTCTTTTGGAATTATGGTTTTCTCAGGGTATGTACCCAGTAGTGGGATTGCTGGGTCGTATGGTAGTTCTATGTTTAGTTTTTTAAGGAACCTCCATACTGTTCTCCATAGTGGCTGTATCAATTTACATTCTCAGCAACAGTGCAAGAGGGTTCCCTTTTCTCTACACCCTCTCCAGCATTTATTGTTTGTAGATTTTTTGATGATGGCCATTCTGACCGGTGTGAGGTGATACCTCATTGTAGTTTTGATTTGCATTTCTGTAATGATTAGTGATGTTGAGCATCCTTTCATGTGTTTGTTGGCAATCTGTATATCTTCTTTGGAGAAATGTCTATTTAGGTCTTCTGCCCATTTTTGGATTGGGTTGTTTGTTTTTTTGATATTGAGCTGCATGAGCTGCTTGTATATTTTGGAGATTAATCCTTTGTCAGTTGCTTCGCTTGCAAATATTTTCTCCCATTCTGAGGGTTGTCTTTTCGTCTTGTTTGTGGTTTCCTTTGCTGTGCAAAAGCTTTTAAGTTTCATTAGGTCCCATTTGTTTATTTTTGTTTTATTTCCATTTCTCTAGGAGGTGGGTCAAAAAGGATCTTGCTGTGATTTATATCATAGAGTGTTCTGCCTATGTTTTCCTCTAAGAGTTTTATAGTGTCTGGCCTTACATTTAGGTCTTTAATCCATTTTGAGTTTATTTTTTGTGTATGGTGTTAGGGAGTGTTCTAATTTCATTCTTTTATATGTAGCTGTCCAGTTTTCCCAGCCTGGTTTAGTGTCTTCAACAAGGTAATAAGCTTAAGGGTAAGGGCCATGTCACACTTCTTTATTCCCCATGATTATTTACTAATTAATTATATGGATAGAGTCCTGGAAACAAGAAAAACAGTTAAGCAAGTGATGCCCATTTTATTGCACATGATTCTGATTTTATTTTGGAAAACAATAACTCGCCCACATGAGGTCACCTGTGTGGATGTTCAGAGACACAGCCATCATTCTCTCCCACTCAGTCCTCTACCACGTCCCCTGGTTCTGATAGCCTCCACTCCTGTCTGGTCCTTGGTGACCTGGGAAAACTTGAAGGGAGGTAAAAATGGCCCAGAAATTGGGCAGGCTGGTGTAGGCTGGCAGCAGGGAGGCCTTCCTGAGGGGAGGGGATGTGTTAGAGCACCACCAGAGCTCTCCCGTGAAGGTCTCAGAACTTACCTTTAACTGCTAAAGGAGAGAGACAGGAGAGATGGCCTGAGAAAGAGAACAAAAATGAAAGAAAAGGTGATGAGCAACATTTTTGCGAAGAAAAATAATGAGATTCCCAGCCACTTCCTTGCATCTTAGAAGATGGATGGGTCAATGGAATAAGACATTGGGTCCTGGATGCTGCAAGACATGCTTTGTTCTGTCTCTTTGTAGTATCGGCCAACACCCCAGTCTAAAATATGTGGGAGATTAAGGGACTGAGCCAATGAGCCTTTTAGCACAAATATTTGATTCCAAGTTTAAAGTTATATACAAGTTTTTTGTTTTTCCTTTAAAAAGAACTGCAAAACTTGTTTTAAAATAGACAGGTCTTATTTAAATTTTAAAAAATTTAAAAAAAAATTAAAAAACCATTTAAAGTTCTTTAGGAACTCATGGTTAAACAAACTCATATATCAAAATACATAGACTTGCATGTCAAAATATTTGAATGGATCTAATATAACCCTGGTTTCTTCCAAAAACAAAATAGTTCATTTAAGAGCCATTAAGGGACTTCCCTTGTGGTCCAGTGGTAAAGAATCTGCCTTACAATGCAGAGGACGTGGGTTTGATCCTTGGTCAGGGAACTAAGATCCCACATGCCACGGGGCAACAAAGCCCGCGTGCCACAACTACTGAGCTCGTGTGCCTCAACTAGAGAGCTTGTGTGCCACAGCTACAGAGCCCACGTGCCCTGGAGCCTGTGTGCCACAACTAGAGAGAGAAAAAAACACAACTAGAGAGAAGCTCGCGTGCTGCAACGAAGAGCCCTCGTGCCTCAACTAAGACCCAACACAGCCAAAAATAAATAAAAATAAATAATAAATAAATAAATCTTTAAAAAAAAAGAGCCATTAAAGTTACCTGAGGCCTATTAGAAGGCTCTGTGGAAATAGTTCATTACCCTCCCTGCCTCCCTTCCCCCATACAAATGTTTTAGTTTGTCAGCTGGGTTTTCCTGAAGCGTTTGCAGACTTCTTTCTCTGGTAACCACTTATGTGTCTCCCAGATGAAACCTCTTGAGTTCATCAGCACATCATTGACATGACCCTGCTGAAGGAAGCCACATCTGCTCTCACTTAAGTAGGTAGGATTGAACCTGCAGCAAACTTTACAGCACTCACTTGGCTCATGATGATGGAAATAATAATAGTTAATAATGACAGCCTACTGTATGAAGAGTGTTTAGTGTGTTCTAGACATTGTACCAGGAATCTTATATAGAGTGCATCATGTAGCTAACAGCACAATTATTATCAGGACTTCCCCAAATATTTGAGAGATCCAGGGCAAGAGCATAAATAGAGGCCCCCTCCACCACCCCATGGACCGCCCTCCTCCCTTCTCACTCCCTCACATGTCCAAGCTCCATCCACATGCTCCACCCCCCAATCCCGACCATGCCCCCCAAACAGCTGCCCTTTGAGTACCAGTGTCCTTGGGTGAGTGCGTGAAGACTCTCTCTTAGATTTTGGAAGCTAGGATGTAAATGGAGGAAATTCTGGAGCTCCAGGTATAAGGACTGTGGTCTAGAAGACGTGTGGGCATGTCCTTGTTGTTCCACACATTCCCGTCCTGTGGGGAAGACTGTATCTGGAGGAGGCCAGAGGAGGCTCTCTGAACACCCATTCCAGGCCAGGGTCCCCAGTTGACCAAGTCTAATTACATACTGATCACTATGAGAAACAAATTCAAAAAGGTACACACAGCTAGTAAGTAGAGGCACTGTGAATTGAACTCAGGTGTGTCAGCCTTGAAGTCCTAAACTAATTGTTTCTGCATAACAATGACTTGTTTTAGAGGTTATGTTTCTAGATGTGCATAGCTTATATTTTCCCTAATTATACACTTCTCATAGTAGGTTCAATGTCATTCTTTTTTTTTTTAATTTGTAAAGGGTCTAGCATCAAAATAGCCTGTTCTCCCTACCAACCTTGAGAATATTTGGCTTTAACAGGAATTCTGGTAAATTCTAGTGGATTCTTCAATTGACTGATTGCTGCCAGGCTGATTTCTTCAGCCTGGCTCTAGGATCTCAGCATTAACTGACTGCAAAGGGCTCCTTAATCCCTGAGTCACTGATTTGTGTGTAGCCTTCTAAGACAGCAGTAATGGGTGACTATTAAAAGGACGTTGAGGGTGTTCACATTTCCTTGAATTAGAGATTTTTTTTTAGAAAATAGCTAATTTACTTTGCCCCCCCCCCCTTTTTTGAAGTCCATGTATATAGCATAACAAGGTAAAACTGATGGAGTGATGACTACTATTTATTGAGCTTCTTTACAGGAGGCATCTCATTTATTCCTCATAAGAACACGCAAGTGGGAAAACTGAGGCTTAGGGAGCATAAGTAACTTGCTCAAGGTCACACAGCCATTAGGTGGTCAAACCAGAAACCATGTCCATGGACCTCAAGGCCTACATTGGTAACCATTGAGATGCTCCACCTTGAAACCTAATACAGTCTTAAAGAATCAGAGCTGGAAGGAAACATGGAGCTCCTCTTGTCCACACCCCTTATTTTATAGAGAAGAAAACTTGTGGCACACTGAGCTTTCTTAGATAAAACGCCGTTTTCTAAACCCTTAAGTTCACTAGATTAAAGCAAAACAAAACAAAACCTCAGGTTAAAATTATTTTCAGTGAGACATCTGACCTGGGTTTTCCTTTTTTTTTAAAAAAAGCAGAGCTCATATTTCATTAGTCACCCAACAAAGGACAACACACTATGGTTTAACTAAGCTAGTGGCAAAACAACAAATCTTTCTGTATATTTGGTATTGGTAAGAGCCACAGCAGTTTAATAATATGTGTATCTTCATATTTATAATTTATACCGTATGTTCCTTCAGCAAGAAGGAATCTTATTCTAAAAGGTTATTTATTACTTAAGGTTCTGTGTCGGGCGTTATTACTTTTAAACAGCTTTGTTGAGATATAATTCACATACCATATAGTTTACCCATTTAAAGTGTATAATTCAGTGGTTTTAGTATATTCACAGTTATGTGCAACCATCACCACAGTCAATTTTAGAGCATGCCCATCCCACAGTGAGAAGTCCTGTACCCTTTAGTTTTTGTTGCTTTATCCACCCATCCCCCACACCTAAGCAACCCATGAATCCACTTACTATCTCTAAATTTGCCTATTCTGGTTATTTCATATAAATAAATCCTATAATATGTGGTCTTATGTGACTGGCTTCTTTCACTTAGCATAATGTTTTCAAGGTTCATCCATGTTGTAGCATGTATCAGTACATCATTCCTTTTTATGGCCAAATAATATTCCATTGTTTGGATATATCACATTTCATTTATCCAATCATTCACTGATAGACATTTGGGTTGTTCTCACCTTCTGGCTATCGTGAATAGTGCTGCTATGAACATTCATGTATACTTTTTTAAAAAATAAATTTATTTATTTATTTATTTATTGGCTGCTTTGGGTTTTCATTGCTGGGCGTGGGCTTTCTCTAGTTGCGGAGAGCGGGGGTTACTCTTCGTTGCAGTGTGCACGCTTCTCATTGTGGTGGCTTCTCTTGTTGCAGAGCATGAGCTCGAGGCACGTGGGCTTCAGTAGTTGTGGCACACGGGCTCAGTAGTTGTGGCTCGTGGGCTCTAGAGTGCAGGCTCACTAGTTGTGGCACACGGGCTTAGTTGCTCCACGGCATGTGGGATCTTCCTGGATCAGGGCTTGAACCCGTGTCCCCTGCATTGGCAGGCAGATTTTTAACCATTGCACCACCAGGGAAGTCCCCATGTATATGTTTTTGTTTGAACACTCATTTTCAATTCTTTGGAGTATAAACATCAGAGTGGAATTGCTGAGTCATATAACTCTATTTAACTATTTGAGGAAATACCAAACCATTTTCCACAGTGGCTGCAACATTTTCCATTCCCACCAGCTATTTATGAGAGTTTCAATCTCTCCACATCCTTACTAACATTTGTTATTTTCTGTTTTTTTTTTTTCCTAAAATTATTATAACCATCCTAGTGGGTATTAAGTGCTACCCCACTGTGGTTTGATTTGAATTTCCCTAATGACTAATAATGCTGAGCATCTTTTCAGTAGCTTCTTGGCTATTTGTATATCTTCTTCATAAAGATGTATATTCAAATCATTTGCCCATTTTTTATTTGTGTTGTTTACCTTTCTGTTGTTGTTTTAAGAGTCTTTATATATTCTGGATACTAGACTCTTACCAGATAAAAAGTTTGTAAATATTTTCTCCCATTCAGTGGGCTGTCTTTTCACTTTCTTGATAATATCCTTTGATTCATAAAAGGTTTTAATTTTGATGAAGTTCAATTTATTATTTTTATTGTTATTGCTTGTGCTTTTGGTCATATTTAAGATATCATTGCCTAATAAAAGATCACAAAGATGTATGTCTCTGTTTTCTTCTAAGAGTTTTATAGCTTGAGTTCTTTGATTATTTTGAGTTAATTTTTATATGTGGTATGAAATGGGGGCCTAACTTTATTCTTTTGCATTTGGATATCCAGTAGTCCCAACACCATTTGTTGAAAAGCTATTCTTTCCCCATTGAATGGTCTTAGCACCCTTGTCAAAAATCAGTTGAGCATAGACATATGGGTTTATTTCTAGACTCTCAAGTCTATTCCATTCATCTCTATGTCTACCCTGTGCCAGTACCCTGCTGTCTTGATTACTGTTGCTTTGTGGTAAGTTTTGAAATTGAGAAGTGTGAGTACTCCTACTCTGTTCTTTTCTCAAGAATGTTTCGGCTATTCTGGGTCCCTTGCAATTCCATATGAATTTTAAAATTAGCTTCTCAATTTCTATGAAGAAGTTAACTGGGACAGAGCACTATTTTTGCTTATGTAAATTTGTGAAAAGAATTAGCATTTTGGGAGAGCAGCTCTACTCTAGTGGAAAGAAATGCCAGAGGTATGCAGGATAACAAATATTCTTACTTCACTCTGCATAGTTGAGTCTTCCATAATTGAATCTTGATAAAAGTTCATATTGAAGTCCAAAATAAAGATGAGTATACTGTACTGCTGAATTTGAGGAAACCCTGATAATACATTAATTTCTTACATTTATATTTGTACAAACATTTAAAGATAACAAATTGTGTTAACAATCTTTCCCCAGCTGTTCATCATAATTATCCTGGAAATTAGCGAGACAGAAATTTATTATCACCTGTAGTTTTCAATAAGACAACTTAGGCACAGAGAGAATAAGAAATGACTTGCTCGAAGAGATAAGCTAGGAAGTGGAGTAACCAACCATCCTAGTTTACCTGAGACTGAGGGGCATTTTATTAGTAAGTAGAAGAGGCAGGATAACAACTCAGGCCCTTTAACTCTTTTTATTTTTATTAATTAATTAATTAATTAATTTTTGGCTGAGTTGGGTCTTTGTTGCTGTGCGCGGGCTTTCTCTGGTTGCGGCGAGCCCCAGGTCCTTTAATTCTTAATTTAACACTTCTCCTCCCAGATGACCTCATCATGCATACTTGACCTTCTCTACTTTGGGAATTCCGCTTAAAACTTCTCTTTTCAATCAGCTTTTCTTGACTAATCTTACCTGAAACTTCAGCTGCCCTAACCTCTCCAGCAATCCTTTGTCTTTGGTATCCCAGCCACAACTGGTTCTATATTTTCTCCTGTATATGGGTTTCATAGTTTTTCATTATGTTTCTTTCCTCTCTCCCTCAGATTGTGGGTCATAGAGGCAGACAGTGTTTCTCCCTCCTTCCCATGACATAAGTGGGGACTTCATAATTACTGCTGCCTGACCAGCAGGAAGTAAGTAGACATTCAAGACACTTGACCTTCAGGGTCAGATAAGTTGCCAAGGGTCACCATTTATTAAAATTCAGTTATCATTTAAGATGAACAAGAATCACTTAGTGCCAGGAACACAATCTGTATATTTAGTGCAACTCTATGTGGGTTATAATAAGAAAAACACAGCCTAGTACAAATCGATGACACATCTCAGAGAGCCGACTTTGACATCCAGGCCTCCCCGGTCGTGGTAGTTCCTGTAGTCCCCCGGCCTCAGCAAGTACTGCCACCCCTGGTAGTTGGGCATCTCGTAGAGGACCCACCAGCCCTCCAGCATGTGGAGGGAGTGGAGCTCATTGAGCTGGAAGCGGTCCTGCATGCAGGAGCAGTCCCCCATGAGCTTGGACACCAGGCCTCCGTAGCCATGTCTCTCATACAGCTTTATCCTGTGAGAGCTAGTCTGTCGTGACAATAAACCAAAGATGAAAAATAAGTTGTGGGCATCCTTGATGTCAGTAAAAGTGACTCAATCAGCCTGCAGCTTCATGAAGCATGGTTTTCAAACTATCCTGTCATATATGTATCATTTCCTTACATGGTTGGTCTAACAAATTAGGGAGAGTATTTAAAATAAATCTGACCTGACCAGTGGTCTATCCTGTGGAAGAAACAAGAATTGAAATTGAAATAAAGTCAATAAAAGGGATTCCTTTGTAAAAAAAAAAAAAACCAACTGTCACAACCGTATTTAGTTGAGTCTGCAGAGAGGATTTTAACTCCCTTTACCATTATGACTGTGTATCACTGAATCCTATCAAGCTTGGTTTTTGTTTTTTTGGTTTTTTTGTATTTTCTTTTTTGGCATATGGAAATTTATTACTATCCTGCTTTCATTATCAAAACTTATGATCTTGGTCTTTCCTTCTTGCCTTTGTATAAGGCCAAAAGAGAGACATTGGCTACTTTGACAACCTTAAAGCGGACTCCAGGAATGTCACCAACAGCATGACCTTTGCGACCAAATCCAGCAACCAGAACTTCATCATTTTCCTCAATAAAATTCAAACAACCATCACTGGGTACAAAGGCGGTGATTTTTTTGCCATTCTTGATTAGTTGAACCCTGACACACTTCCTGATGGCAGAATTTGGCTGTTTGGCTTCAACCCCTACTTTTTCAAGCACAATTCCCTTAGCATGAGAAGCACCTCCAAAAGGGTTGGCCTTCAGGGCTGTGCCCAAATGGGCTTTCTTGTACTGTTTATCATGCCACTCTGGTCTCGTCGGTGGCTACGGAGCTTCCTGGCAGTATGAAGACCACGACACTTGCCCATCCTGCCAGCACCACGGGCCTGAGCGAAAGATGTATTTTTTTTTAAATTGGAGTATAATTGCTTTACAACGTTGTGTTAGTTTCTGCTGTAGAAAAAAGTGAATCAGCTATACATATACATATATCCCCTCCCTCTTGAGCCTCTCTCCCCCTACCATCCCACCCCTCTAGGTCATCACAAAGCACTGAGCTGAGCTCCTCAAGCTTGTTTTTAAATATTTTTATTTTGGAATTTATTTATTTAATTTATTTATTTTTGGCTGTGTTGGGTCTTCATTGCTGCGCGAGGGCTTTCTCTAGTTGTGGTGAGCAGGGGCTACTCTTCGTTTTGGTGCGCAGACTTCTCATTGCAGTGGCTTCTCTTGTTGCGGAGCATGGGCTCTAGGCACGCGGGCTCAGTAGTTGTGGTGCACGGGCTTAGTTGCTCTGCGGCATGTGGGATCTTCCCGGACCAGGGCTCGAACCCGTGTCCCCTGCATTGGCAGGCAGATTCGCAAACCCTGCTTCACCAGGGAAGCCCCTCAAGCTTGTTTTTAAGTCAGTTTTGCACTCATCACTTACAACAATTCATATTTACTCTGAGTCCACATGTCCAATATTTTGCCAAGTCACTTGTAAGTTGAGTTTCTTGCCTCAAAGAAGTTTCTATCTTACTTGTACCTCTTTTTGCATCTGTAAATTTCTGTAACCAAATTTTGGTTTCACTTCTTGAATCTGCTTGTCACGACACATAATTTGGTGTCATCAGAAAGTAGAAATACAAATTCCACGTGATTAAAAAACATTAAACAGCATTTTGGTGAGGACCATGTCCCATGAAATCCTAATTAATGATCTTTTTCTGACCCTTGTAAAAAACTAGTTGATAATGACTGTTGAATACAAGGAGTCACTTGCAAGCAGAAACATATTGTTCTAGTTTCTAGATCCGTAGGTCGTAAAGAAGGTATTGAAAATAATCGCCAATACAGTCAGAATACATTATACTTATGTTGTTCTCCCATAGTCTGTCAGTGTTCATTAAGAAATAATGATCTAGATAGATTTTTTTCTTTACTGAACAAGGTAGTTTTTATTTAGAAATTAGGGATCAGCTAGATACTTCCAAATTCAACTTTAGAAGCTATATTGTTGTGATTTCTTGTGCCTAAAAACAATCTGCCCATTTTTAATGTTTTATTGAAATGAGTTTAAATGTTTCCATATGAGAGCATAGTAAAGGCAATCAATTTTTTTTTAAATGCTTGAGAGTTGGGCTTTGCTATTTCACTGTGAACACTAGTCCTGAGTTGAAACAAACTGACTTTTATAAACAGGAATTTATGGCCATGGATCAGTGATGCTTTCACATGAGTCGTGCTGAACTAAGAATCACGTAAGGAATTGTGTGGCAGGGGCGGACGGAGTCGTTGCAGCCCATCCACTGCTGGTAGTCGGGGTAGTCGCCGCGCCGCAGGAAGTACTGGCTGCCCGAGTAGTTGGGCTGCTCGTAGAGCATCCAGCAGCCGCTGTCCACGCGCACTGAGTTGCAGCGGCTGAAGCAGGGCTGCAGGTTGGAGTGGTCGCTGCTGCACTCGTAGTGGCGGCCCTGGAAGCCCCGGTCCTTGTAGATGGTGATCTGCAGGTGGAAAGCAAGGTGACAGCAGAGAGTCAGCTGGGAGGTACATCCCCCCCACCCCACAGTAGACACTCAGCAGGCACGCTGTGGCGTATGTTTATGCAGGAAAAAAAAGATTATAACAGTGAATGTATAAGCCCAAATGTCAATCATGGTTATCAATGAATGGCAAGATTATAGGTCTTAATTTTATGTCTTTATTTCTCCTTTTTGTTGTTCTCAATTGCTTTAATTTTTTGTTATATAAATATATATTACTTTCATGAGATGAAAAAATAAAATCAATTTGTAAATGTATAACTTTGAGTTACTGGTGAAAAGCAGCAAATTTTGTAAATAGCCACATTTTGTCTTGAGATTAAACATTTCTCCTTGGGGTAAAAAGAAAGAGGTCTCCCAAGACTCTCTGAGATGCTCCAGGAGTAGGAAAATACACAGAATCCTCCCATTCCCCTCTCCCCTCAACCCAGCTTCTAGGGTTGCTTTTTGTTTTCAAAACTAGCATCATGTGGACCTAGAGTCTGTCATACAGAGTGAAGTAAGTCAGAAAGAGAAAAACAAATACCATATGCTAATACATATATATGGAATCTAAAAAAAAAAAAAGAAAAGAAAAAAATGGTTCTGAAGAACCTAGGGACAGGACAGGAATAAAGACGCAGACGTAGAGAATGGACTTGAGGACACGGGGAGGGGGAAGGGGAAGCTGGGACGAAGTGAGAGTGGCATGGACATATATACACTACCAAATGTAAAACAGATAGCTAGTGGGAAGCAGCCTCATAGCACAGGGAGATCAGCTCTGTGCTTTGTGTCCACCTAGAGGGGTGGGATAGGGAGGGTGGGAGGGAGACACAAGAGGGAGGGGATATGGGGATATATGTATATGTATAGCTGATTCACTTTGTTATACAGCAGAAAGTAACACACGATTGTAAAGCAATTATGCTTCAATAAAGATGTTAAAAAAACCCAAAAACTAGCATGGTGATTTGCCTGAGTTTTCCCTCCCTGAAGCAACACTGTTTCATAGGACCCAGGTGACTGCTTGAAAGCTTTTCCCATCGCTGCCAACCTATTGGTTTAGAAGCGCTCTTCAGATATTCAGGGGTAGAGGATGATCCCAATCCCCAGCTCTTCTGTCGTCCCGTGTGTATGTAGGAAGGTGAAATCAAACACCTTCACGGTTCACGACCCATGGAGGGACAGCCACCTACAGCTGGCAATATGTCCACGATGCATTTGTGAAAGTCCTCAGGCAGCATGTAAAGAAAATGTGCAGATGCTAAGAGGAGAGACATTAATAGCCACAAAGAAAAAGTGTTCCCTTGCAAGTAGCAGAGCTAGACAAAAGAAAACTGGGCAGAGTCCTATGAAGTTAGACAGTATACCCAGAGACCAGAGGATATACCTAATGTGGCAGGTGTACTGGTAAGCTTCAGTTACAGCTGTAATTGAACCAGTGTGGAAAAGGCTGCGTTGGTCTCCCCAGCTACAAAACCACATCGGAATACACCACCATTTTCAGCAAAAGTCAACAAATCACACACCAGTTTTGGCACATGTTAAAGAAAACTGTTCTGCAGAAAGGTGACACATCAAAACCTTAAGGTGGTATAATTTATACTTACATTCATTTGGTCAAATTGTTACTACATGTATTTATAAGCTCAACTATGCGCCTAATCAGAATTTTGGAAATGTGTTGAAAGACCAGATCATTTTCATTTCCTAGTAGTCCTTATATTTTACTGAAAGAAAGCCTGGACCTGTTTTTCTTTTAAGGCTTTATTGAAATGAGTTTAAATATTTCCATGTGAGAACATAGTAAGGGCAATCGATGACAGGTTAATTTTACTTTGGATTGAAACCTGAAAAACTGCCTCCTACTCCACCATTCTGAAATGTTCAGTGCTAAACATTTGTAAAATGTCCTACAAAGCCAGTCTGCTCTGACACAGAAATAGTATATATTCTCCAAATCCTCCAACCAACAATCTTCTAGTCATAATGAAGTAGCATAAGATACATACTTGTTTTTTTAACCACAATATGGCCAAACAATGTGATTCTAAGAAAGCTCAACACCCGAAATAACACTTCAATGCACTTTGTATCAAAAGCTAAATGCAAAGAAAAATATGCCAGCAAGAGTTGAAATTTTAAGATGATGCAGAGACTTTTCTTCTCCCAGAGAATTTATTATGAACTCCCATGGTGCAATTCCAAGTTTCTAAGTGACCTGTAGAATAAAAAGATAATTTTTGTATCAAGCACATCAATTTAACATGGACACAGATATTAGCTTTCAATCTATAGGGAGTTAAGGTCAAATATCAGATACCAAATTACTGACAAAGATGAATTAAAATAAAAGTGGGTGCAAAAGAATTTACATGGAATTTTTCTTAGACATTTGGAAATTGAGTTATATTTCTCAATTAAATACAATATATGATCCCACACGGGAAAAATATATAAAAAAGGACAGTATTGGTCAATTGACAAAATTGACAAAACAATTGACACTGAATCAATTGACTAAATTGATACATAGATGGTAAAGTATCAATGTTAAACTTTCTGAAGTTGATAACCATCCTGTGGTTATTTAAGAGAGTAACTTTATTCTTAGGAAATACACTCTGAAGTATATAGGGGTAAAGTGATATGGTGTATATAACTTCAGATGGCTTAGAAAAAGTTATATATCTATATACTGAGAGAAAGAGAAACAAAGAGAGAAGAAGAGAATAAAAGAGTGGGACAGAGACAGAGAGAGAAAAATGGTAAAGATAATGAAGCAAAATGTTATGTTAACAATGAGCAAATCTGAGTAAAATGTATATGAGAGCTCTTTGTACTATTTTTGCAACTTTTCTCTAAGCTCAAAATTATTTCCAAATTTAAAAAAATAATAAAAATAATACTCCTTTTCACTAACCATGACCAAAGCAAATCATTTCTTTGCCCCTTAGCAGTTGTGTATTGTGCCTGCACCATACTATTTTGAATTTCTTATATATTGCTTTGAATTTAAACTTATATTGCCCTCTTTCCATTTCTGATAGAGAAGTGTTAGTCTCCAACAATGAAAATGGAATCATTGATTTCTCTCTGCAATTCTAATAGTTTTTACCTCACATAGTTGGATGTTCTGTTGTTCGATGCACACATGTTAAGGATTGTTATGTCTTCTTGGAGAATTGACCCCTTTATCATTATGTAATGCCCTTCTTTATCCCTAATAACTTTCCTTGCTTCTAAGTCAACTTTGTCTGAAATTAATATAGCTACTTTTCTTTTTTTTTATTAGTTTTAGTGTGATTTATTGTTCTCCATCCATTTACTTTTTTTTTTTCCTTTTGGCTGCGCTGTGCAGCTTGCAAGATCTTAGTTCCCTGACCAAGGATTGAACCCAGGCCACCGCAGTCAAAGCACCAAATCCTAACCACTGGACTGCTAGGGAATTCCCTACATCCATTTACTTTTAATCTATATTTGTCTTTATGTTAAGAGGGTGTCTTATAGGCACCATACAATTGGGTCTTGTTTTTTGATCCACTCTGACAATTTCTGTCTTTTTTTTCTTCTTCATAATTGTATTATGAAGATTTTCATACAGAAACGTGAAAGAATTGTACAATGAAGATACATATGCCCACCAACTGGATTCTGCAGTTAAGAGTTTGCTACATATATGTATAACTGAATCTCTTTGCTGTACACCTAAAACTAACGCAACGTTGTAAATCAGCTGCACTTCAATTAAAAAAAAAAAAGAGTTTGCCATATTTGCTATATTTTCCTTAACATACATCTTTAACACATCTGCAGTGAGGGGGATGCTCTGTGCTGTCCAGATACAGTAGTCTGTGGCTATTGAGTTCTGTCTTTTAATTGGTGTATTTAGACCTTTGATGATCAAAATGATTATTGATATAGTTGAATTAATATCTATCTTATTTGTTAATGTTTTCCATTTGTTGCCCTTGTTCTTTGTTCTTATTTGTCTTTCACTCTTTTTCTGCCTTTCCAAGGATATGGTATTGCTCATACCCATTTTGACTAATAAATGAGCTACTAATACCAATACAGTACAAAAGAAATCTTGAAAACTGTTTTCCAGAATACCTGGATTTTTAAAAAATAATTTCTCTTTTTCCCTTATTGAAGAAATTCAGTGACTGGAAATGAATCAAAAATTCTGAATAAGGCATTGATATCTTGCAGTTAAAAAAATGTTCATCAGCTAAAAGACACAATACAGTATCCATAAGCCACGAATGAAAAGACTAAGAAGCTTAAACATATAAATGAAAAATTTCTTCAAACAATAAACTGTGAAAGCGTATTTTTCATACATTTAATAAACTATTTCTTTAATTTATTTATTTGTTATTTCTAACAAACCAGATAGGTGTGCGTGTATGTATATGTATATGTACATGTATGGCAAATATTTGAATTGAAAATTATTAACAGTTGTTATTTCTGAGGAGTAGGACAAGGATGTGGGAAAGTGAGGATTCTTTTACTTTTCATTATCTATTTTTTGTACTTTTGAAATTTTTACTGTAAGCATGTATTACTATTATAGTTGAAAAACTACTTTACAACTCGATCAAAAAATGGGCGGAAGAACTAAATAGACATTTCTCCAAAGAAGACATCATACAGATGGCCAAGAGGCACATGAAAAGATGCTCAACATGACTAATTATTAGAGAAATGCAAATCAAAACTACAACGAGGTATCACCTCACACCGGTCAGAATGGCCATCATCAAAAAATCCACAAACAATAAATGCTGGAGAGGGTGCAGAGAA
The DNA here is from genome assembly GCF_028023285.1 of Balaenoptera ricei. Taxonomy (NCBI): domain Eukaryota; kingdom Metazoa; phylum Chordata; class Mammalia; order Artiodactyla; family Balaenopteridae; genus Balaenoptera; species Balaenoptera ricei. The sequence continues at coordinate 93,605,447 of NC_082645.1, forward strand.
AAGGGAACCCTCCTGCACTCTTGATAGGAATGTAAATTGATACAGCCACTATGGAGAACAGTATGGAGGTTCCTTAAAAAAACTAAAAATAGAATTACCAAATAACCCAGCAATCCCACTACTGGGCATATACCCAGAGAAAACCATAATTCAAAAAGACACATGCACCCCAATGTTCATTGCAGCACTCTTTACAATAGCCAGCTCATGCAAGCAACCTAAGTGTCCGTAGACTGATGAATGGATAAAGAAGATGTGGTCCATATATACAATGGCATATTACTCAGCCACAAAAAGGAATGAAATTGGGTCATTTATAGAGATGTGGATGGACCTAGAGACTGTCATACAGAGTGAAGTAAGTCAGAAAGAGAAAGACAAATATCGTATATTAACACATATATGTGGAATCTAGAAAAATGGTACAGATGAACCGGTTTGCAAGGCAGAAACAGAGACACAGACATAGAGAACAAACGTATGGACACCAAGCGGGGAAAGGAGGTATGGGATGAATTGGGAGATTGGGATTGACATATACATACTAATATGTATATAATAGATAATTAATGAGAACCTGCTGTGTAGCACAGGGAACTCTATTTAGTGCTCTTTGGTGACCTAAATGGGAAGGAAATCCAAAAAAGAGGGGATATATGTGTACATATGGCTGATTCACTTCGCTGTACAATAGAAACTAACACAACATTGTAAAACAACTATACCCCAATAAAAATTTTAAAAAAAGAAAAAGAAAAACTACTTTAGAAAGTACATAACCCAAGAGTTGGAAGAGATGCCTAAAGTACAAATAATAAAGCATGAAAAACCCACACGAATGTGGTTTCTGCTGTTTGATTGTCAAGAAGGGGCCTTAGGAGAGGGATTCATGTCAGGATCTGATCCTACTGCAAAATGGGCACTTATTCTTTTGACACTCCTGGGCTCACAAGCATCGATTAGCCTATAGAAATGGCTGGTCCCTAAAATGAGCCTCTCAGTCAGTATGGGTAGGGCACAGCGGTTTGAAAGCACTCACCTAAGGACCATTCACTTACTGCCAATTCACTAATCAGTAATAATTACTGAATATTACTGCCTGCAAAGCACTTTATATACATGTAGGAAATAATAAGGAAATAAAAGATCTGCTTCCATCAAGAAGCCAACAGTCTTCAACGGTTATGGAAAAGAACATACAAGGAATGAAATTATACGTTCAAAATAACATACCAATGAGTAATCTTGAGAGCCAGATTTTCAGTACCTAGGTGTATAGATGAGCCTCAGGGGGCTATGAACCCCTGTCTCAGAGATTTATTTTTTCATGGTTAAGTTTAAGGTCTAGATTATCAGTATATGTGTGTATATGTGTGCATATACGTGTATGTTATTTCTGGAGTTGTTATTTCTGGAGTTATTACTGTTTTTTGATTTTCTGTTGTTCTGTTTTACTTTCTAAAGCTTGCTATCCCCAAACTGACATCTTAAAAATTAACATCATCTTACTCAAAAAGATCTTAAGTAACAAAGATATGGTTCCAGAAAAGCTACACCTTCAAATCTCATTATAACAAAGGCCTTTAAAAGAAAACTCAATATCATAAATATTTCCTAATAGCATGATTTTTGTTACTAGAATAACACGTATTAAAGCCCTGATTTGACCAAAGATTTCAGGCAGTTCTTAAAGCATTTGCTATGATAAGGTTACATTTCTAATCAGTCAATAGTTTGCCTCAGAAAATCTGAATAAATCCTGAGCCCTGTGTGACCCAGTCTATTCAGAGATTCACATTTTAAAAATGTATAGTATAGCAACCAAACTACATAAAAAGGAATTTCAATTTTCACTTGTGTTTCTTGAAGCAAACCCAATTCATATCCCGGTGATTCTGTTTTCAAAATTCCCCTTTCCCTTTCCTGCCTTACAACCCTCCAGCTGACCCAGAGTCTCTCATTCAACAAAACCCTAAAACATCCCAGCCAGCCAGTCTGTACCACTTTTCTGATCCTTTCCCTGCTCAGCTTTGGTCTCTCTGACTTTTAAAATTTCCTTTTCACTTTGCACATTGCAATTGAGAATGCAGAGCTGGAACGGCAAAGAACCCTACTTTCTTTCTCCTTACTTTCCAGCCCTGTCCATCTCTGACCATTCTCTGAATTCTGAAGCATAAACGCCCAATGAATTAGATGGGCAGGGCAGAAGCAGCAGAGATGCAAAGCAGGCAAAGATAAAATTTTCATTAGTGAGAAAGGGACCAAGAATAGGAACATTTGACATAGATATTAATACAAATCCTCTCCTCAACACACTTATTTGAAACAACAGAATAATAGCTGATTAACTGTGGATAGTATTTCTCAAATGCTAAAAAGATTATAATGGTCAATATTTATTTAGGATTTACTCTGTTCTAATCTCTCTCTTTTTTTTGTTCTAATCTCTTAACATGCATAATATCAGTTAATCATTTCAACGACCTTAAGAGGTAAGTACCATTATTCTTCCCATTTTGCAGAGGAGGAGAGGTTAAGCAACTTGCCCGAAGTCATACAGCTGGTATATTATATAGCAGGTTTTAGTTTCAAACCCAGAGCATCTAACTCCCAAAGGCCAGACTTTTAGCCACAATATAAGTAAAGTACTCCCCAAACACCTGGTATCAGTTTGGTTCAGTTTGCATTTTTAGACCTACTTCGTTCTTTGGCTGTGTGTCCAAAGATAAATTATTTTATGGTTTCCATTCTGTGACATTTGCTTCCTTTGTAGAGCTGCTGGTGGCATTTTGATTCGTTGCTCCCCTTCTTAACTTGACACCTAGAGACACATGTAGTAATCACGTCTGTATAAAAACATTTTTTAAAATGAGTCCACCTCAGTTTTAGATCCTTCCCTTCTAGGGTGCTTTGCTTCCATCGCCAAAATTTCTGAGCAATGACTTCCCTGATTTCAATGATGGAGGGAAATCAAGTCATAAATGCCCCTGATTCTTTTAAATTCCACCAGACAGAATGATGTTATTACCATAACAACTTTGACCTTACTTTGTAAGTACATCTCCTAGTTTTACTTAAATTTTTCTAAGCCATGGAAGTTAACAGGCTTACTCTGTTTGCGGGCATATTCTGCTGCTTTGGGTGCTGTTAACATGGCAAAAGGGTGCAAGGAGAGGTGGAAGGGTGGAGCTCTGGGAACCTGAAAAAAAAAACAGTTCTACTTTTAAAAGCTACACCCACTTCGTGCTGTCAGCAGCTGCTGGTTATAGCACTTGTTTCAGGACTCGGCCTGTTTCCCCAACCCACCATCCTGACACGTTACTAGTAGTTGAGGATCATGTTTCATGGGTCATGCACTTTCCCACGCTGCCTTTTGTTGCCGTTCTTTGCCTAGAATGTTCTTTCACACAATGATGCTCTTCACATGGTTCCCTTTACCTGGAATAGCTTTTTCCTCCTCTTCTGCCTAGAGGCTCCTACTTTTCCTTTGAGATGTGGCTCATACATCACCTTTTCTGGGAAACTGGCCCCGATGTCTTCCCACCTCCCCTCTCCGGTGCTGGCACCGCACCCCCCCATCCCATCCTAAGGCCAAATTATTATTATTATTTTTTAAAATTAATTAATTTATTTATGGCTGTGTTGGGTCTTCGTTTCTGTGCGAGGGCTTTCTCTAGTTGTGGCAAGCGGAGGCCACTCTTCATCGCAGTGCGCGGGCCTCTCACTATCGCGGCCTCTCTTGTTGTGGAGCACAGGCTCCAGACGCGCAGGCTCAGTAATTGTGGCTCACGGGCCCAGCTGCTCTGCGGCATGTGGGATCTTCCCAGACCAGGGCTCGAACCCGTGTCCCCTGCATTAGCAGGCAGATTCTCAACCACTGCGCCACCAGGGAAGCCCAAGGCCAAATTATTGACTCACTCATCTGTGAACTCAAAACACGTCGTCACATAGAACACCCCCAGTGTGCAGTAGTTATAACCCGCTGTCTGTTGCATTGCACCGGAAACTTCCTCAAGGTTAGGACTGTCTCTTCAATCTTTCATTCATTCAACAAGTTTCCAGTGAGCACTACTGTGGGTCAGGCCCTGTTTTAGGAGCTGTGGTTGGTAAGACAGACAAGGTTCCTGCCTTTCCAGGGCTGAGTGAGGAGAAAAAACCAATAAACTATTAGACAACCAGGGTAACTACACATTGTGATAAGTTTAATCAACTAAACCAGAGAACGTGCTAGCAAGTTACTGGGCAACCACCACCTCTCACAGAAAGGACAGAAAATTTGGATTAAACAATAAATGAGGTCGTGCTGTCTTTATAGACAGGACAGCTTATAGCCACCTCAGCCGTGCACGTCTAGATTTGACCTCAGCCTTTTATTCAAATGGCAAACATATTTACTGAGAGTTTGTGTCATATCCAGTATTGTAAAGAATTAAACATAAGCATGAATGATGGCTTCTGACCTCAAGAAGCACGTAATCTATTCAGAAAGATGACCCTAAAACACAGAAAGTAATTAAAAGGAGGCTTTGTATCTGTGTGGAGCAAGGGTGGCTGTGATAACAGCCCTGCAGGATGATACATGCCGCGTGTAACCAGCTCATACGGCATCCCTGATGCATTGTCTACACTTAGAAGACTCAAGACAGGCTTTTGCAGGGAATTCCCTGGTGGTCCAGTGGTTAGGACTTGGCACTTTCACTGCTGTGCCCTGGGTTCCAGGGAACTAAGAGCCCGCAAGCTGCGTGGCATGACCAAAAAAAAAAAAAAAAAAGACAGGCTTTTCCTTGTTCACTGGAGAAGAGAGAACCCGAGGATTTTAAAGGTCACTTCCAGCTCACATATTCTATGACTCCTGATAATCTGAGGCTTCATGCAAGCAGTTAATATAGCTTCCTGCGTGGTTTATAAGAAAAATTATTTTTCAAGTAGGATGACGTTGAAATCCTAAACCTAGAGTTAATCGTATGCTCTTTTTTTACTTCAAAGTTACTTACTGATATCTTCAGTGTACCACACAGCTAGCAAGTGACAGAGCTGGGACTAGACACCAGTCTGTTTGCCTCTGAAGAGCTTGCTTTGGACTCTGGATGTAAGTCTGGATAGAGTGAAATGATGGATGGTCAGACACTAGGGTGTGGAAAGAAGAGATTCTGGTGTTCTCTAGTTACCTGCCTTTGTCTTTTTCCTCTCTCTGTTACACCAGTTTTCACTCTCTCTGCCCCCCTTTCCTTTTCCCCTCTTTCTCTGTCAAAGGGAGCTGAAGAATATTTTTATTGTTTGCTTTATTTGTTGAAGGAAGATTTATGCTCCTTTTTCTTCAGTTTAAAATTGACTAGGGGGCTTCCCTGGTGGCGCAGTGGTTGAGAATCTGCCTACCAATGCAGGGGACACGGGTTCGAGCCCTGGTCTGGGAAGATCCCACATGCCAAGGAGCAACTGGGCCCGTGAGCCACAACTACTGAGCCTGCGCATCTGGAGCTTGTGCTCCGCAACAAGAGAGGCCCGCGCACCACGATGAAGAGTGGCCCCCGCTTGCCGCAACTAGAGAAAGCCTTTGCACAGAAACGAAGACCCAACACAGCCAAAAATAAATAAATAAATAAATAAATAATAAAAATAAAGGAATTCCTTAAAAAAAAAAAATTGACTAGGACCTCTTATATTTATCTGAAGCTAACTGCAAATAACCCTCACTTGTGTGAAGTTCTTAGTTAAATTTTTTTTCCCTGTGGGTCCATGTTCCTCAGCAGAAAAATGGCTCCCTCTCAGCCAAAACCAGCTCCTTATCGGGAGCAGAACGCGAAGCTTAACAGAATTGAACAATTCTGAGTCCAGGAGGCCTTTCTGTCACTAGGTGGCAGCAAATAGTCCTGAAGAAAGCCATCAAGCCCACACACAGTACCCATGTGCTAGCAAAGTGGCCAACTCCAGTGGCCAGAAATTCTACATAATCTGTTTAGTATTCAACAGAGCTTTAAGCTCTTGCGTGGGAAGGATTTTAGCTGTTGCTTGGGAGACATTTTATCTGAAGGAATCAAAAGTGATTCATATACATGCAGCAGTTAGAGAGGAACCTTTGTCAATAACTATTTTTTTTTTGAACAACCACACCTCCTAGTTAAAACCATTGTTTTGAAGTTATGTTAAATCCCAAAGGACTGTTTTAAAATAGCTCTTACAATTTAATCTTTGAAATGCTCGTTTCCATTAAGAGGTCCTGCTAATTCTTTAAGATGTGGAGGGGGTGCCTGAGTAGAGCCGACGTGTAGCCACAAGAGAAAGGCCTGAGCTGGCATCCTTGAGGCAGTGAGGAGCTTGTGGGGTCCACAGGGGTAGATGATCCTCAGATGCTTATATCTGTAGCTCACATCATCTCATACCCTTTGTGAGAATTTGTTATCTAAAATAGGCAAGGTTTATAATGTATTAATAATACAATGGATGCTTGATGAGCTATTTAATTTTTGAATATTTAGAGACGTGGTTCTTAACTAGCTGTGAGTTTGCCTCTTAGTGGACATTTGGCAACGTTGAAAGACATTTTTAGTTGTCACATCACGGGGCAGGAGTGGGAAGCTCTTGGCATCTAATGGGTAGAGGCCAGGGATGCTATTAAACATCCCACAATGCACTGGACAGCCCCAACTCCACCCCCTACACACACAACAAAGAATTATCTGACCCAAAATGTGGAGAAACCCTGACTTAGAGGAATATAGAGAAAATCAGATACACCCCCTTCCCCCTGGGTACCAGAACCTTAACCATAGCTATTATTTTGAGGTTACCATGTGCCAACCACTAAGGGCTTTACGGATATAACTCACCTCATTTCCCACAGAAACCCCATCTTCTGGTCCCTGTGTTTACAAATGAAATCCAGGCTGATAGAGCTTAGAAGACTTGCCCAGGATTAATCTGCTGGTAGCCGGTAGAGCTGGGGTTCGAACCCAGGCTACCTGGCTCTAGGATCCTCATACTTAACCCTCACACAAATGGCCTTTCACGTACAGGACACTCATATTCTGTAACAATAAACAAACTCAGGTCTTTGAAAAAAAGCCCCTGAAACCCAGTCCCCCTAAAACCGAGTTCCTCTGCTGAGTTATGATTAACCTCTTTATCCAAAACATTATTCCGTTTCTTGTCCAACACCTGTTCCCCTCAAGATTGAGGAGTTCAAAGAAAAGGGGGGATTGACACCAAGCAGGACCCTGTGGAGCTCTCCTGGACACCAAATCCTTTCCATGTCCCCCGTTTTGTGTTTGTAGAAAAAAAGCATCAGACATTCCCTGAGTTCCAAAGGGCAGATTCAAACAGTTACCAGTGAGGGGAGTGACTGAACGCAGAGAGAGAACAGTAGTGCAGAGATGGGGGCTGGTCCTGGTTCCTCTTCAGGGGATGTTCATGGCAATCTGATACGTATCTCTGAGTTCCTCTATGGGAACTAAGGCTCCCACCCAGGTGGAGGAGGTCACTTCAGGCTGAGCACGGGCACACGGACCCAGAAGGCTGATGATTGAGATTCCCAGAACACCACCCAGTTACCTCATCACCAACCAATCAGAGGAGGTTTACATACTCTGCAGCCCTCCCCACAAATTTTGCCTATAAAAACGTCTTCCCTGAAACCCATCAGGGAGTTTGGGTCTTTTGAGCCTAAGCTGCCCCGTTCTCTTTGCTCAGCCCTGCAATAAACTTTGCTCTGCTCCAAACTTAGACGTTTCGGTCATTTGGTCTCACTGTGCATCAGGCTCGTGAACTTGAGTTCGACAACACCCCCTCTCTGAGGATACGATTTATTTCCCTGCAGAACTGGTCATTATGTAGTCTACCTGTACATCTGGACTTTTTGTTATCGGTGACTGATTGTGAAGACAGAGACTGTGAAGAACAGAGAAGGTGCTGAATAAAGGCTCTTTAAGGAATGAGTGAAAGGCCGGATGGATGGATAGAGATTGGCCAGCCCACTGTAAACAGTGCGGCTTCCTGTTCTGGCCCCTTTAATGAATCTGGCTCATCTGAGCTACTCTGACACCCATGTTTGCAAACCTTCTTGATGGATAACCCAGCTAAGACTGGAGGGGTTCACGGTGCCATTCCCTCCAGGATGTGATTTTCCGTATTTGCTCTCTGGCCACTTGAGCTGAGACCAACCAAGCAGAGGTGCCTGCGGCCTGCTCTAGACCTCTCCCAGGCACAGAAGATGAAGGGGGAGAAAACACAATGTCTGAAGCAGAGGAGCTTGGGCTCAGATATTTATATGTATGTGTTGGCGGGGAGGGTTTGAGGAAAGGGGAGAAGAGGGCAGCCTGGAAGGGAGAAAGCTGCAGAAAAAACAAACAGGAATGAAGCAGCATGGTTTACTTGTCTCTGTAAGAACATAAAAGAGCTGGGCTTTCTTTAAAAGCCAAGAACAGCTTGGGTCTCTGAGGAGCACTGAGTCTGGGGTGGCTTATACCTCAGCCAAGGTAGAATGTCAGCTCCAAGATATGAGATCCATGAGAAAGTCATCTTTTCTGACTCACCCACCCTTGTATCCCTGCACCTACAACTATATAACTATATTGAATGAACGAGTGAGTGAATGAGTGAATGAATGAATGAATGGATAGAGTTGAAATCAGAGTGATCAGAGAGGAGGTACTGATTTCCTCTGTAATCAAGGGAACTTGATTCTCAGGACCAGGCCAGCTTACATACGGATTAAGGTGAGAGGGCCATTGGATTCAGTTACAACACTTCTGAGTAAATGCTTGACTCCTAAGCTGGCCCTGGTGGACTCTTTCCTTTATAGGACCCCACTGTCTGCAGTATGGTCTGCTGGTAAGAGAACAAAGGATGCAGGCATTCCTGTGGCCGTAGCCCTGCCCCTGCCCTCGCCTCCCATCCAAATCCTGGTGGGGGGCATTGAAAGCAACTGTGTGAGCAGAAGTCCTCGTGTGAGGGTGTGGGTTCTCCCTGCTTCCTTCCCTGACTCCCTCCCACTACACATCCCTGCCAACCCCACCCCATCTGCCCTTTCTTCTTCCCTTTTCTAGAAGTATCTAAAGGGATGAGTAGTTCACCTCTAAATAGAAGCCCATATTTTAAATGTTTACTAAAGGTTCATACATTCATAAACAGCAAAACCTGAACTGACCATAAAGATCATTCAGAATACTCTGTTTTCGATTTTGTTTTTGTTTTTTTAAGATTAGTATATGGAAGCCCAAAGAGGGAAAGGGACCCAGTCAGAACTCACCCTGGGTCTCTGGACTCCCAGATCATTAGTGCTTCTATTAGACTGACTTCCAAGTAGTCTTGTGGGCAGGAGAAATGTGGCAGCAGTAAACTAGATAATTTCTCATGAGAATGAATGTTGTAGATCTTGTCCTAGTGCTAGAAGTTATAGTATATCATACAAGAGGAGTGCTTGGACTTACCGGATCCACATTATGAAAGGTGTAAGTGAGAAATTCTGTTAATCAGAGACAGAGGCAGAATCTAGACTCTAAGCCTGGTGCTCTATTGGCTGCCTCTATTTGGCCTTCCATAAACTGCATTTGGTATTATGAATATAGTCCTCTACATAAGGAAAATATCTTACATTTATTACCCAGGTAAGATATGGCTACATCTGGTTTTATCCATCATGATATAAAACTGTTATTTCATGCCTGGAAATGCAACATTATGAATTCATAAAATAAAGAAATTCTCTCTAAAAATCCCTTATATTGATAGTCTCAGGTCATCCCTACCTTGGTAGCACCAGAATTGGTAGAAGAATCAGCCCCATAAATTTTAAAGACTTCCTCAATTGGGATACTGTTCTGTTAAACAACAATGACAATAACAAAAATGTATTATCATACCATGGCTTTTCTTTTATTACAAAACAAAGCTATTATAGCTCCCATATATCCAGTACCATGCCTGGAGAGCATGGGCACCAAATAAATGACTTCTAAATAAATGGATAAATCACAGTATCCTAATACCAATTATCTATGTGTTATTTTTTCCCCTTAAATAAATGTTTTCACAATACAATATAGAAGTCAGTCTTTTTATTAATCTTTAAAAATAAAAATTTAATATTAGTAAATTCTACATATTTAGAAACATTGGTTGAAAAAGTAAGATAAATATTCATTAATATGAAAATGCACATTGTAGATACAAAATCTCCATGTATGCAAATAATGTTCTTTTCCTTACCATTAAGATTCCAGCATAAGATGATAAAATCATTGCTTCTCGTTCTCTGTGGTTTGGATATATGGGTCTACCCCGAAATGGCATTTTCCTAAGGGGGAATATGAATAAATAAGAATGGAGGGTTTATTCTTGTTTTGTTTGACACCTGCTAAGGTTGTGACAATAATCATAAGTAATAAGTAATTACCAACAGCTGTGTGCTATGCTATTCACAAAATTGATATGATTAATCCATCATCAGTAAAGTGTACACTTTGAATTTTGAATCTTCCAACAGTGGTGATGAATTTGCCCTCATCTATCCACATTTCTGCAGCTATCAAACCCTGGCAGACTGGCCACTATGGTGGAAAATTGTGGTTTCGCCAACCTATATCCTTCCCCCTTCTTGTGGCAGTTTGCTTGGGGGTAACTGCCTTAACCCCCTGTAAGCCTGTAAGCTTCTAGGGAAGCTGATGACACCCCTAGATTCCAAGGATGGAAAACACACTGTGGCCTAAGTTAGCTAGCACCCCCAGATAAGTCAGAGCAAACAGAACCATTGAGACACAATTCTGTGATTTGTAAAAAGTCCATTCTCCCCTGGCCTGAATGTCGTGATAAAGTGGGCTAAAACTAGGAATAGCGTCCATCCAGAGGAAATAGCCAAGAGGTAGATCCTGATGACTTGGTTTGAGTTTTGAATTAAGCCATGCCTAATGAGGACCTAGCCGTGGACTTTCCAGATACAGAGGCGATAAATCTCTCCTCCCTCTCTCCTTTTTTAAATTTATTTATTTTTTTGCTCAAGTCCGTTTAAACTGGATTTTCTGCTTATTACAACTAAATACTAACTGATACAACCATTCAGCACCAGGTGTGTGTTCTAAAGCCACAGAGCAGGAAAAACAGCTGGCCTCCAGAACAAGCGATTCAATCCTGGCCTCATTCGTTTCATGATCTTCCTAACTGAATGCATCTGCTCGGCACACACGGGAGAAGACGCCAATAATCCCGGCAAGGATTCCAGCAGTGGTGATGCAAGCCGCTCGGCTCAGGCGCACATCTGGTTAAATGCTTAAGAAGTTGTGTTTAATAGTTCTTAGGAAAAGATTGCAGCCTTACCCACAGAACTGATCATTTTTTTAAAAAAAAGTCAAGGCACGTACACAATAAAGCACAGTTGTATTTCTAAGGCAGAACATTCTATGCAAGAAAGATCTGCATCTGACAGGAACCAACTCACAGAGATGCAAAATAGGTAAGCATGCATATGACTTCCTCAAATCGACAACTGTGAAGGTTTCTTCAGGTTTCTAGTTGGAGAGGGATACGTACCCCATAGTATTTTTAAATCTGAGTGCCTTGTGGTGAACTTCCTCTGTCATTACTCAGTTAAAAAAAAAAAAACTATTCAACTTACACTTTCTTCCACTCCAGCCAAGTTAAGTCTTCTGAGTGATCCAGCCACTGCAAAGCAACACTGATGGCCAAGTCATAGTGTGCCTGGAAACAGGAAGCACAGACAGCAAAGGAACGGGCTGAGACATTGGCCGAAGCACGTGCTAGGCACAATGACAATGGCACTGCTAAGCCTATTCTACTCGTTTGTCATGTCCACAAAAGTGAGGATCACCAGCTGTGTCCAGTAACCTGATGCTCAGGCAGAAATAACTAGTGTTCTTCAGGCATTACATTTACCTCCCACTAGAGCAGTCTGTGTGTATGTGTGTGTGTGTGTGTGTGTGCGCGTGAGCCAAAAATGAAAAGATAGATTCATGGAATACTAAACTGGGAATCAGGGAATCTGGGTTCAAATCTAGGTATTGCCAACAACTCATGGTACTATATCCTTGGGTGAGCAATTGCTGTTCTCTGGGCCGCAGTTTCCTTGAATTTTAAAATAGAAAAAGGGGAAGATAGAGAAGAGGGACACAGAGAACAATTTCTAATTCTGTGGAACCTAAGAACTGAGTGCCCAGGGTCACAGGGGAGGTGGTGTGTCCATCTGAGGAGTTGGGGGAATCCTGGGAGGCTTCAGAGAGGAGGCGTCAGTGGAGCTGGGGCTTGGGGGATGAGGAGAATTTCTACAGGTGGAGAAGGACCTCCCAGGAGGAGGGTCCAGGAGAAGCAGAGAACTGGAGGTAGACCAAGTGACTTTCTAAGAGTCTTATATGTGGTAAAAAGCTGAGGACCAATTTCACGTTCATTCCTATCCTCCCCACTACCTTTTCCTGATAATTTCTAAGCGTATTTGCCATTTATCTATCAAAACATTCCTTTTCTCCTCCCCACCCCCAACCCCAGAAAAAGGAAGGTCAGTTTTGTTTTTGTGTTTGTAGATGGGTTCCAAGGTTCTATGTAACTCTAACATTGTGTAAACAATGTAATTATAACAATGTAATTATTTCTTTCAGGGACTGAACCAAAGTGAAAAGGAAGGAAGGGAGGGAGGGAGGGAGGGAGGGAGGAAGGAAGGAAAGGAAGAAAGGAAGGAAGAAAGAAAGAAAAAGAAAGAAAGAAGGAAGGAAGGAAGGAAGAAGGAAGGAAAGAAGGAAAGAAAGAAGGAAAGAAAGAAAGGAGCAAAGAAAGAAGGAAGGTAGGAAGGAGGGAAGGAAGGACCGTGCTCACTTGTTGAAACCTAATACGAAGATTGATGCCTGGACCAGCATGCCTGGCCTCACCTGTTTGCTCATTAGAAATGCAAATTTCCAGCCCCAGCCCTGAACCCCTTAATCAAAATGGTCTTGTAATAAGACCTCATTAAAGTTTGAGAAGCACTTATCTAATTGATTTAATTTCTCCATTTAATATGTGCACAGAGAAGTAGTTTAGAACACCAAGCCTTAACTGCTCGTTCAGCTCCAGAGAAATCAGACAGGGAAGGGAAGGGGGCGGGGAGGGACAGGTGATTTCTTCTTCCTCATTAGTGCAAGAATAGTAAATGGGTAGCATAAAAAAGCTGAGGGTTTACTAATCTCTTTTGAATTAGATCTTTACATAGCTTCCTTAATTTATGTAAAGTGAACTTTGATTACATAGTATGAATCTGAGTTTCAACATGTAAAATATAATAAAAAAGGATTTTTAGGATTATTCAATTATTTGGTTTTCTCCATAAATGGTAAAAAATTATATTTGAGAACTACACGGTAGTTAATCTCGTCAACAAGCTTTTAACATCATGTCTGTCACATTTAATCTTGTACTCGTTTTGCTTTTAAATCTTTTCTCTCCTGATAGTAAATAAAGAGCAAAAGTCTCATGACTTTAATTTTCTCATTCTTCTTGTTTCAGTTTAATGAGTTGAAAAGACCACATGGACAATCCTAGGTTGAGAAGATGAGGAAGAGGACATTCTGGGGGGATCAAGATTAGCCTTGCTTATGATAGATATCAGATCCTTGTTCTGTCCCCATAATACACATATTACACAGATGTGACTTGTGGCAGCATGCCTTTCTTTACCATATCATCTAGAAACGTGAGTTGCCTTCTTCCTTTTGGGTCAAATTCATTTTCCCGAAGTCTGATGCCAATATAATCTCCCCTTAAAAGCAAGAGAGCAGGATTGAACCAGCGGGAAAGACATGGGAGCACGGTCTGCAGAAGAACATTCCTTCCCCATCCCTCCCTCCTCCACCAAATACAAGCGAAGTCACCGATGGCTCTGGTAGCTGAGTTAATATTCATTTTGATTTAAACGGCCATTCTGCAACCCTGCAGGTTTAAAGTGTCTAACCATCATGAACAAATCACACTTATCGTAAAATTAAACTCATATAGAACTGAATTTCTAGGAAAGCAGGGAGTATGATAAATCCCCAAAGGCAGAACAGATTTTACAAAACCAAAAGGATTGAGACCCACTATTTAAAATAAAGATTCCCTTGCTGCCCTTGCTAAATTCAGGCAGGATGTCCAAAGTTGATAACTTCCAGATATATGATATTCCGTACAGATGTGTTCTTTTGTCTGAAGGCTTCTTTCCCATTAGAATGCAAATACCGTTAGGAGGAGTTATGTGTAAAAACATATTAGTGATTCTACTTTAGCGTATCCTTATCAGAGCCTTTCCTAACAGACTTTTAATAAGGGGAGGGTAGAATAAGGGCCCTGGGAGGTGAATAGAAAGTCGTATTACCCTGGGAAAGTCAACAAGAGGGAATGGATATAGGAAAAAGGACTCTGGGGTCTCCAAGGTCGATCTCACAATGTTACATAAGATCAGTTCTGTTTGTCAAGGTCTTTACCAAACACTTTGGGCAAGTTCCTATGCTGGGGATAAATTTGCTTTGGGGTTCCAAAAGCCCTTCTTCTGAGTCGTTAAGTTATTCTAGATTGATAAAAATTCTTGAAATTTTGCTTTGTAATTCCAAGGCACTTTAAAGTAGTCTAAATAGATTCTTTGGGTAAAATTAAACTATATATATATATAAAAAATTATATTTATATCAGTTTTGAAATTCCAGTTCTTTGGATGAGATATGTAGAGGAACTGGCATTCCTAATTATGGTTTCGTTCTTTATTATGTTGACCTCCAAACACATACATGTAAACATGTATGAATTCATACATAGTTTATTGCAGCATTTCTTTTTTTTTTTTAATTAATTTATTTATTTTTGGCTGTGTTGGGTCTTCGTTTCTGTGAGAGGGCTTTCTCCAGTTGCGGCAAGCGGGGGCCACTCTTCATCGCGGTGCGCGGGCCTCTCACTATCGCGGCCTCTCTTGTTGCGGAGCACAGGCTCCAGACGCTCAGGCTCAGTAGTTGTGGTTCACGGGCCTAGTTGCTCCGCGGCATGTGGGATCTTCCCAGACCAGGGCTCGAACCCGTGTCCCCTGCATTGGCAGGCAGATTCTCAACCACTGCGCCACCAGGGAAGCCCTATTGCAGCATTTCTTAAAGAACTTGTTAAAAGATAATTATCTTAGTAGGCAGAGAAAGGGCACTTACTGGGGACTATGATAAGGTCTCTAATAAAAGGGTATTATTGTTGTGCCTATAATCATGAAATAGAACATAATAACATTTTCCTCCTCTTTTTATATGGTCTGTGATTTTCACCAACCTCTTACCAAAGTACCAAGTCAAAGAAAAGCTAGCACAGGAGGAAAAAAATTTCCATGGGAAAACTTAATGTTTTCTTTATGTGTTTAAAACAAAGTTCGGAGGGCAGAAAATGGAGGTAAATTATTTAATCAATAAGCCTGACAATAGAAGAAGCAGAGTCTGCAATTTAAATGCTGGGCCCTTGGGTACATTTTTCCAGAAATCTCTCCTATATCTTTTACCAGTCGGGCCCTTTCAAAGGCATACCCTGCCCAGCACAGGCTGGGACTGTGGGCTCAGATCTTTGACTCTAGAATGGGGATGCCTCAGATGTGCACGCTGCTGGCAGAAACATCCTCCCAAGAGATTCAGCATCCTGCTTTGCACCACATGTGAGGCCTCTTGGGCAGGAGACAGAGGCCAGATCATCCGGCTTTCTCCTATAGCCCAGGAACAGATTCTTCCTTAGGTTTTTACTCCACTGTCAATATCCAGACCATCTATGACATAAACCCCACCAAATGCTCAGTGCAGTAAATGTAAGTTATTCTCAATCAGACTTACAGGAGTTTTTTCATTTCCTTCTTTAGTAGTCTTCTTTCCATGATTAAAAGCTTATCCAGCTGAGCAGGTATCTGCAGCTACACTGCACCTGTTTTCCTTTGGAAAGACCCAGACCCAGCCTCTCTGAGCCTAGAAGCTACAGCAGCAAATCAGAGAGAATTTGAGTTAGGGATGCTATCACTCCTAATACCAGTCATGGAGTCCTAGGCTCTGGAAGGGATCCGAGAGTGTGCAGGCCTCTTATCCAGCAGGTTCCAGGTCAGAAAGCTGTCTGGAGGCCAGTGCACTGTACCTTGAGTTTATCTGACACCTCTTATTCCTTCCACACTTTTCCAATATTCATCACTTACTTATTCTTGCCATAACCTTGCAAGTATCAATAAAACAGACACAGCTCATGTAATCGTGGATGAGACTATCTAGACAGAACCATCTAAATAAAGATGGTTTGTGATCTGATTATGTTTGAGTTCTGTGTGCCTTCAACATAGTGACTCTCCGTGAACCTACCTGGTTCCCCGCTCATGATGGAGGTTTCTATAGAACCCATGTACAACTTCCTATGGCTAGCAGGTCCTGGTAAGAACGTGTGGTGATGGCAAAGATGAGGCCATACCTTCAGTTCTCACCCCCACATTGAACCAGAAATTGAAGTTCAGGTGATGGGGTCAAAGGGGGCCTGAAGTCACAAAAAGGAGTTAATTTTAGAAATCATCACTATTGAATGGAGTGCCCAGGGAGAGGTATAAATGGGATATCAACTTTATCTGCAATGTTTTATTTCTTAAAAAAGATTTAAAGCAAGTTGTAATGGTTAATTAATTTTATGTGTCAACTTGGCTGGGCCACTGTGCTCAGATATTTGGTCAAACATTATTCTGATTCTTTTTGTGAAGGTGTTTTCTGGACGAGATCAGCATTTAAATCAGTAGACTTTGAGTAAAGCAGATTACTCTCCATTATGTGGGTGGGCCTCATCCAATCAGTTGAAGGCCTTAAAAGAACAAAGGCTGACCTTTCCTGAGCAAGAAGGAATTCTGCCAGTAGACTGCCTTCAGACTTGAATTGCAACTCTTCCTTGAGTCTCAATCCTGCCAGCCTACCCCATCAGATTTTGGACTGGTCAAGCCACCACAATCACATGAGCCTATTCAGTAAACTAATTTTCTCTTTACGTATATATACACATCCTGTTGTTTCTGTTTTTCTGGAGAACCCTAATACACATATAAGAAAATTGTTAACATCTGTTGTCTCTGGGATGATAGGTCCATAGATGTTCATTATATTACCTTCTGTACTTTTGAAATTACGCACATGTTTTTAAATCACTACTCTGAAATGGTTGGGAAAATAAACTTTAGAAACTTTTTTTTAATTGTAGCATATAAACATTAAACTTTATTCAATTCAGCTCTCCAACAATAATCAGAGAGGAAACAGGATGCCACTGATTTAAATAATTTCTTCACCGAATTGGTTTAATTATTTTGGACCATTCTTGCTGTGGCTACATCTGCTAAAGCCTTGGATGGGATGTAAAAAAGGGAATAAAGTCAGAGCATTCCATAGGAACGGCTTAACTATAAAGAGAATAATGTTGCGCCCTATAGGAGAATCAATTGGGATAGGACACTGCAAGCCAGAAAGGTTGCCTGGTGTCCTAGACAAGGAAAAGTGCTGCACCTGAGGAGGCCAGACGCCAGAATGTGGAGTCCACTCCACCGCTGACTGCTGTGGCCGTGGCCGTGGCCAAGCCTCCTGGCTCTTCTGCACCCCAGTCTCAGGTGTCATCTGAAACGTGATGAACCTGGTTAACATCACCCAGAGCACCTTTCACCCTAACATTCCACAACTCCATAAGGGCTGGCATGTGCTATCATTCTTCTAACTCAAAAATTTAAAAAACATTTGTTGGTAGAACATTTGTCCTACCTCACTTCCTTGACTGGGGTGGGGGAGTGGCACTTCCTTTGCTTAGATGCCTTTTTAAAAAGCAAAAGATTTAGCATTTGCTCTAACCTATTCTTGTTTTGTAATTCTGAGCCAGTCCTTTGAATTTCAGGAACACCAATTATAAAATGTGAGTCTCTTGGTTGTTGGGACACCTTCCTCTTAGACCCATTCTTCCTCCCCCTTACCACTCAATGTGGCATAATATGCAAAGATTTTTTTTTTTTCTGGCCATACCACACGGCTTGCGGGATCTTAGTTCCTTGACCAGGGAATGAACCCGCACCCTCAGCAGTGAAAGCACAGAGTCCTAACCACTGGACCGCCAGGGAATTCTTATAAAGATTTTTAAAATATGAGCATCTTCCATTCTCACTAGGCTGGAGGTTAGGAGACGCTGTGAGGCTACCTTGGACGAGTTCATTTTCCTCTCTGTGTTTTTGTGTTTCCTCCTCTGTAAAAAAAGCACTGAATGATTGAAGAGGTTTCTGCCAACTATCCAGTTCAGTGACTTCCATGCATTGAGTATCTGTGCCTGGTTGAAAGAGGACCATTTGCACAGACTCTGTTCAGCTTAGATTTGAATTCAGCCAGTTGCCCCTCTTTTCTGTCTATAGAGTTTTAATGAAAACAAGACTCTGGCTGGAAATACACATAAAAGAGCTGCTGGAAAGATGTCAGCTGCCTCATGCATTAGCTGTTTCATAGAAACCAACCCCCCCAGAAGTCACAGCCCCCATTTTCTATAGGAATATCGTGCCCTGAAGCAAATCTGCACACTCCCTGCAGGTCCCCGCTCTGCACCCCGGCATCTATGGTACAGGTCCTTCAGACCGTGTTCTATTAACACATTCCCCCTTTCAGAATCTCTCACCAACCGAGTGATCTCAGTGCTTCTGTTCTCTCCCTGCTTCCGGAGGCGTGCTTGAGCATCCACTGGGCTGGGGCTCACAGGCATCCGGAAAATAGATACTTTTTGTTTGGTTGCTAGGAAACGGTGACTGAATGAAAATAGTTTGTTTTTTAAATACACCCATACTCCCTGAAGGGGGAGAAAAAGTCATACATTTGGGACAGGAGTATGATCCTGACCTGAAGTTCAGAGATCCTTTTATCTGAGCAGGCTTCAGTTTCCCATCTAAATGATTCATGGAAAGCAGAGAGCATGCGAGCTGTCCACCTCCCCCAGGGGTTTTTGTAGCACTCGGCTGCAGACTCAGGAGTCAACTGACCAAGCGAGGATTTCTGGGGGAGCCAGTGAACCTCTGGCTCCCCACAGGCAGGCTGATTCTACTTGGTGACCGTAGACATGGGGCAGGGGAAATCCTGAACAACTGTCACCATTTCTCTCCTGCCAAGTGGTCTCCCTGCTCACACACTTGCTTCCTCATCTGGAACACTTCCTCCCTTGCTTAAAGCTTGCTGATGATTTCCCGTTGCCCTTAGAGGAAGATCTAAACGCCTAACCATGGCCTGTGAGTGAGTGTCCTCCATGCCCTTGGACAGGGGCAGACTGTCACTCTGGCCCATCTAGTCCTGGGTGTCTGTTATCATTACCACTCAACTCTCTTTTCCGCCCCTCTGCACCTTCCAAGTCTCTCATCTACCTGATATCTCAGGTGTTCTGTGAGTGACAGTAACACTCTAGATTTGGACTTTTATAGACTAGTTGTTCACTCCATCTTGAATTTATATTGTACTCAGAACATTCCAGGTTTTGTGAGCCTGAAGTTTATACAATTTGGGGACGCTCTTTAAGACAAAGAATGCAAAAATGTGAATACAAGATTGAATGTTTATTTAGAACTATTAATCACCACAAGTTACACATTTGAAAGAGCTAATAAATACCACAAACATTAAAAATAAAGAGAAAAATCTCAGTATTAATATTATCTTTATTAGCTCACCAACATACCCTAAAATTTTTTTTCTTGCATACTCTTTGATTACCTCTTGATGTGACAAAGATTTTGTAATAATTATTTTCTATAGAGAGATTGGAAAGAAAATTGTCTTTCCTCTAGTGTAGCTGTTTACAATTTATTTGAAATTATAAATAAAGTATTAGAATAAACTAAAAGTTATTTTTCAGCTTATTGACTCCATGTTGGTAATGTCTCCTTTATTACGTTTTCCACAATTTCCTTCTCAGGAGATGCTCCTTCCTCGGGGAAACTCCTGGAAGGCTTTAGCCTTGACCTTGCTAGGCTTCTTCACCCCTGCCCTCCCCCTCCCCTCAACCCCACACCCACACCCACCTCCATCCCCCCGCCCACCCCAGCTGAGGTTGCTGAAGCTTGTCCAACTCAGCCAAGTACTCGTCAACTTCAGTGTTCCCCTCCCCAGCTCTGGTCCTTGGAGACAGAGAGAAGGTTCGAGTGCTCAGTGGTCCGTCAGGGGCTGCTTGTTGCCAAGACTCATTGGTGGGACATCCCTGGTGGTACAGTGGTTAAGAATCTGCCTGCCAATGCAGGGGACACACGTTCGATCCCTGGCCCAGGAAGATTCCACATGCCACGAAGCAACTAAGCCTGTGCGCCACAACTACTGAGCCTATGCCCTAGAGCCCGTAAGCCACAACTACTGAGCCCTCGTGCCACAACTACTGAAGCCCACGTGCCTAGAGCCCGTGCTCTGCAACAAGAGAAGCCACCGCAATGAGAAGCCCAGGCACCGCAATGAGGAGTAGCCCCTGCTCGCTGCAACTAGAGAAAGCCCGTGTGCAGCAACAAAGACCCAACGCAGCCAAAAATAAATAGATAAAATAAATAATAATTTTAAAAAACCCAGACATTCTTTACTTCTAAAAAAAAAAAAAAAAGACTCATTGGTGAAGGCAATGCTAGCAGTGTGCCTGTCCTGCCGCAATGCCAGGACCACCTGCCGGGCATGGAGGGTGACCTCTGGCTGGGGCCAGGCTGCCTCCTCCTTGCAACCCCCATGGAGGACACATTCAGCCTTGGAAGAACCCAGGAAAATGAGAGACCCTCCGCCTTGGCTGCTTTTGCTTTGGGAGAAAACCCACCTCTCAAACTTCTTAATCTCAGGACATTAAAATCAAAACAAAACCACTCTTACACTGCAGTGAGGAAATTCTCTGTTCTCATGGCATGTCCTTGAGGCAGGTGTAAAAATAGTATCCATGTTTTATACATAAGGAAACCACGGATGGAAAGGGGGGTGGTTTGCTGGGGGAAGTCATTTTATCAGCTCTGACTCCCCAAGCACTGCATCTTCACCAGACATTTAAATGTCTTCTTTAAACTTTCTAAAATTCCTAAAATAGTCACGATAGCTGCATGTAATATATTGACTTGATACCGTGGAAATGGAATTACATTTTCACAGAATGTTGGTATGAATTTTTTGTCTTCATCAAAATTTATATTTAAATTACTGAAGAATAATACTACCACATAGTATGATAATGGAATAGTAACTCTGTGATTTGGGGTAAGTTACTTAACTTCTGCACTTTATTTCTCTGTTCTTTAAAGCACAGGGAGAATCTACCTCACAGGTTGTTCCAAACATTAGAAAAAATTTCTATATATAAAAAATATATATATACATATATAGTTGTGGTACACGGACTTAGTTGCTCCACGGCATGTGGGATCTTCCCAGACCAGGGATTGAACCCATGTCCCCTGCGTTGGCAGGTGGATTCTTAACCACTGCACTGCCAGGGAAGTCCAAGATTCAAGTTTAAAGTTGACAGATAAAGATTTTTTTGTTGTTCCTTTCAACCCTGAGTGTAGATACAATTAGAAATGATGTCACGAGTGGGGTGAATGCGAGGTGGGAGCTAAATGGACCCCCTGCCCTGATCCTCTACCCTCATCCCCACTCTAAGATAGGTCCCGCTTATTAGATACAGGAGCCATTAAGAAACCTTAAAGTGGGAATTGTCATGTTAAAAATAGTATCCATTAAAAGTAAACATGGGTATATTTGTCTCCAGTACAACAGGTGAAATGAGACTGATTCTCTGTGTCACTATCTCCAACTTAAGACTGTGGCTTCTCTCTGTATTAGCTGGTTGGGCTGCAGCAGCCTGCATGTGACAGAGGAGAATTCTGGCTGTGCGGACAGGGCGTCAGGGGATTGGCGTTGGAATCATAGAAGCATAGGCTGTAAGAGCTAGAAGGAATTGGGGTCATTTAGTGAAACTTCCTCTGGCTCAGAGAGATAAGAAATGTCCCTAAAACCAGAGACAGAGCTGAGACCAGAAGCCAAGCCTCCCAACTGAGTGCAAGTGACCTTGTTTTTACAAATAAGCTTTAGAAATCTTATGGGAAGCAGGTGCCCGAGGTTGTCCAAATCAATGCTCCTTTATTCATCTTTCCTTCTTGTTGAAGTAAATATGGCTAGCTTTGCCATTTGTCTTAGGATATCTGATGCCATGATAAGTCATGTGCTGGTGACCCTAAAGTGAAGAAAAGTGAAAAGTCTTTGTTAGTCATGTGAAACCTTATTTCATTCTGTACCCTTACATTCTCAAAAGCAAATTTGCCTCAAAAAGTGCTATGTAAACTCTACTCAGGTAAGGATGAATCTCAACACCATAATGTTGAATGAAGGAAGCCAGTCACAAAAGAACACGTATGATCTGATCCATATATATAACATACAAAAAAAGGTAAAACTAATCCAGGCTGTCAGAAGTCAGGGTAGTGGTTACCGAAACTTTGTGGCCAGGGGCACAAGTGAGGGCTTCTGGGGTTCTGGTAATGTTCTGGGTCTTCATCTGAGGTTGGAACAAGACTATGTTCAACTTACAAAACTTCATTGAGCTGTATACTTATGACATGTGCTTTTTTCTGTATATTTACTATTTTTCAATAAAAAGTATCACAGAGAAAGGGGGCATTGTGGTGGTATTGGATCTATCTTGAGTGTGTCTGGAATGAGCAAAATTTAGAAATATAGCTATTTTATAATCTGTTCTTCTGTATACCCCATCTCAGCTGGACACATGAAGTTGAATTTTACTGTGCTTTTCTTTGAGAATAAAATGATTCAGTTTTTACTTCTTTGGCGACCCATCAGAAAATGTCCACTCTGTAGTGCAGTCAGAGAGAGGTATTTTCTTTGCTCTTGGCTGCCTCTAAAATGCTTTGGTGTGTCACATGCGGGCACTCATCTCACCAGCTGTTACATGATGGTCTGCAACAACAGAAGAGGCGAGAGCGAGGATGGTCTTTCAGAAACAGTGGGTAATAAGTAGAATCTCTACAGTGAAATCCTCATATGTCCACTCCTTTGGGGCAGAATGTACCTAACTGGTGCTTGATGACAACTATCAGAAAATTATTTATGCATCTGCTTTGACTCTTTCACTTAAGCACTTTTTCTTCTTTTAACAGTTGATCATGATTCAGTCATCTTCTTGAAAAACACCACTCTTCTTGGATTGTAACACAAAACAATTACAATTTCTCTGACCTGATTGTTGCCCCTGTTTAATGTCTTCACCCATACACCCATTTATTCATTTTTACAGACATGTTTCTGTACATTTATATGCATGTTGGAAGAACACATCCGCCCCCCGTAAGCATAGCCTCGTCCATTAGAGAAAGGCTCTTGGCCTTCAAACCTAGCTTCACCCACACTTGCTCCTCCCATGGGGAAAAGGAATGAATTATCTGGCTGGTAAGTTGGGGAGTATTTTCTGCCTTGCTCCTTCCCACGGGAGAGACCTGGGGTTGCAGAGCAGTGCTGTGGCTGGGTGGGAAAGTCGGCCTCATTGAGGGGGAAGCAGTAGCAAGGCTGCTGGGCTACAAATCCAAGCCATCCTTCAGTATCAGCTTTCTCAGTAATCAAACTGACTTTCCTTGCCTGGTTTTTGTGTCTATCTCTCAATGATTCCAAAGTTAGGCAAGGAGGAAAAAGTAGATTTTATTTATTAGCTCCCCCCCCCCCAATTTCAACTCTTTACAGTCAGTGTAGAGTAGGGCTTCAGAGAAGGATCTCTGGGTTCAAATCCTGCTCTGGCTACTTACACGTGTGTAACCTAAGTTGCTTAACTTTTCTGTACCTCACTCTTCCATCTGTAATAGGAGGATCTTAATAGTATCTACCTCAAAAAGCTATTAAGAGAATTAAATGGATCATTCACGTGTACAACTTAGAATATTACCTGACATATCAAGACTACTCATTACATGTTAGCTGTTAATTATATTTTAACCAAAATAACATCGTCCTAGTCTGTAAATCCACCACCCCCATAAAAGGATCTGAGCAATAAAATAGATGAGATTGACCTCAGTGTTCTCAAAATGTTTTAGACCACGCCCCATTTTGCTAAACTGAAGCATCTCCCATTATATTAAATATAAAAATTTGTATTATCAAAAACAAGAAGATTTTTACAACCCTCCCCAAAATGAAATTACAATCTAATACAGAATTTGCTTTTGATCAAACAACACATCTCAACTCTCCCTCCCTGCTGCCACTTTCTCCTTACCCTTCACCATCACTTGAGAATCACTGATCTGATTAATAGCTGGGGATGGAACCCTGAAAGCAGAGTACACCTCCTTCACCAGCTCATGGAACAGTTAATACATCTCAGAATCATGGAGTCAAGAGGGAGAAGCCCTTTTCATTTTTTTTCTCACCTCAGATCATTCAGTCATCTGTCACTTCCCTCTCCCCTTCCTGTTCAGAATCTGGTTTTAACTGTTGGCTGTAAGGGGACCAGATAGAAGATTTCAGAAATGAAGTAAGACTTCTGAGGTGGGCTTGGTTTTTAAGTGTAACCTGGGTTTCCTCAACCACATCAGGCTGGGGGCAGTGTTTATAATAGAGTTTCAATAATGATAATGAGCAGTATTAATATGCTGGTTCTTTCCCACAGAGTTGAGGAAGCTTCAGTTTCCCACAAACCCTCCCCCAGAAGCTCAGAACGTTCCATGGGGTTCTCCCTGCCATTTGGTCTAGTTTTATTCTCCCAGGTCTGTATTTGGTCTCATGCTCCCCCAGTCACTGCCAGCATTCCACCCTCCACTCTCTCAATCTGAGCAGCTTGAGGTTCAGGTTACTCTCAGCTTCCCAGGAGTCAACACCAACCACCTTCCATGGGCCAGAATCATCCTGCAGTCACCTCTCTCAGATGTGGAGAAACTCCACCCCACACACGCCTGGGTTCGTTCCTCTTTACGGTTTATAGTGCATTGCTGTCTAGGCTCTTGGTGACTCACAGAATCTGATGGTTTTGATTTTGGTTGTTGGTTAGTGTTTTAAACAGCCTTCTTCCTCTACGACTTTGTTCTAATTCCCTGTGTTTGAGGGCAATCTGAGGACACCCGTGATTATCCATGCGTACTCACAAATGACCCCTCTCCTCTTTTTGGATGGTTCTGCAGAATCCTTGAGCAAAGCCTGAATATTTTTACTTGATCCAGGGTGTGAATTCTTTCTCTGAGTCTCCTCCACCTCTGGAGCAATTAGATGCCAGAATCCTGGGCGAATATGCTCAGGAAATCCTAGATACGTGTGAATTTGGCACAGGTACACAATTTAGATGTTCTCTGAGATTTGTTTCAAAAAGTAGGGCTTTGGGCTTCCCTGGTAGTGCAGTGGTTAAGAATCCGCCTGCCAATGCAGGGGACACAGGTTCGAGCCCTGGTCCGGGAAGATCCCACATGCCGTGGAGCAACTAAACCCGTGCACCACAACTACTGAGTCTGCACTCTAGAGCCCGAGACCCACAACTAATGAGCCCACGTGCCACAACTACTGAGCCCGACGCCTAGAGCTGGTGCTGCACAACAAGAGAAGCCACCGCAATGAGAAGCCCGCACACTGCAACGAAGAGTAGCCCCTGTTTGCTGCAACTAGAGAAAGCCTGCGCGAAGCAACGAAGACCCAACTCACACAAAAATAAATTAATTAATTAATTAAAAAAAAAAAAAAAGAAAAGTAGGGCTTTTAGGTAAGTAAATAAGATTTGGGGAGAATATTCAAAGTAGTTAATTTAATTTTTTTACAGTTCTTTTTAAGAGTGAGTAGTTAAAATGATACAACTAATTCTCAAATACACCTTGTTAAAAACTCAAATGGTAGAGGTATACTGACTCAATGTGTGGGGACGTCCCTCCATTTCCCCCAGTAATCTTTTTTCTTTAGTTGTAATCGCTATCACATCACTCAAGACACTACACTAAGCATTTACATACACAGGTAAATACAGAAACACTTGTTTATTTTAATATAATTGGATTATACTGATATTTTTTGCAGTTCCCCCACCTTCTTAAAATATGTCTTAGGG
Organism: Balaenoptera ricei; assembly: GCF_028023285.1. Taxonomy (NCBI): domain Eukaryota; kingdom Metazoa; phylum Chordata; class Mammalia; order Artiodactyla; family Balaenopteridae; genus Balaenoptera; species Balaenoptera ricei. Next base: position 93,631,490 of record NC_082645.1, read on the forward strand.
CTTCCCTGGTGGCTCAGTGGTTGAGAGTCTGCCTGCCGATGCAGGGGACATGGGTTCGAGCCCTGGTCTGGGAGGATCTCACATGCCGCGGAGCAACTGGGCCCGTGAGCCACAACTACTGAGCCTGCGCGTCTGGAGCCTGTGCTCCACAACGAGAGGCCGCGATAGTGAGAGGCCCGCGCACCGCGATGAAGAGTGACCCCCGCTTGCCACAACTAGAGAAAGCCCTCGCACAGAAACGAAGACCCAACACAGCCCAAAATAAATAAATAAATTTATTAAAAAAAAAAAAAAAGGAGCAGGGCAGAGTCTTTAAAAAAAAAAATGTCTTAGAAAGCTCTTTTTGTTAGGATATATAAACATATCTCATTCTTTTTAACTGTGGTGTATATTTCACAGTAAAACTACACTGTCATACGTTCAAGTGTTCCTCTATTGAGAGACATTTAGGATATTTCTAATTGTTTGCTACAATAAGCAATTCCACAGTGACATTTTTCTAAAAATACATATTTAACTTTGTGAATAAGCATGTCCTTAAGAGAGATCTTTCATAGTGGAATTGTTGAATTAAGGGACGGGTGCATTTAAATATTGACAGAAGCTGATAGAATGGCTCTCTCCATTTACTTTCCCCCTAACATTGAGTGGAGTCGTCAGTCTCACTGTCAACTGAGTCTCCCTGTATGATGGGGGATCACCAGGATTTTGTGTGAGCAGACAAAGAGAGATTTTGGAAAATTTTCCAGAGTACGTTGGACCCCTCAGCTATTGAAAGCAGTTCTTCAACTCCTGGGTTGTAGAGTCTGCTCCAGTAGGTGATGGAGGACAGGATTTGTACGCTTGTGGTTTCTGAGGTAAGCATTTCTTTTCGTGTCTGTGAGGTTTCTTTCATAATGCTATGCTTTATTAATAAAACTTTCCAAGCACATTTCCTCCCCTCAGCAGCAGTTTGTGTTCTAAGTGTGGCTACAGCTGTCAGTAGGTCAGTTGTAATTATCTGATCTGGATTGTACTGAGACAACCCTCTCTCTCCTCCTTAACGACTCAGGCGGGAGAAGCCAAAACCATTTTTTAACCCTAAAAATCATTCCCTTTGGCTTCTCCAGAGCTTACGTAGGAAGAGAGACCTACTAAACTCTTAGCTTCTCTCCAGTGAATAGCTTCATTATTGTTCAGTGGTTAAGGAATAACACTGATAGCTGGTATTCTGTGCTGTAACCCCCGTCTAATCACACTGTGCTCTCTTGTCCCTGCAATAGTCCCAGCTCTCCTCTTTGCAGGACTCTCCAGGCCTATCTTGAGCTGGGGAATTAAAATGCCATAGTCGTCTCTTTTTTTTTAGTTTATTTTATTGAAGTACAGTCGATTTACAATGTTGTGTTCATTTCTGCTGTACAGCAAAGTGATTCTGTTACACATAAATATACATTCTTTTTCATATTCTTTTCCATTATGGTTTATCCATAATGGAATATTATGGATATTGAATATAGTTCCCTATAGGACCTTGTTGCTTATCCATTCTGTATATAAGAGTTTGCATCTGCTAACCCCGAAATCCCACTGCCTCCCTCCCCCACCTCCCTCCCCCTTGGCAACCACAAGTCGTTCTCTATGTCTGTGAGTGTGTTTCATAGATAAGTTCATTTTTGTCATATTTTAGATTCCACATATAAGTGATATCATATGGTATTTGTCTTCCTCTGTCTGACTTACTTCACTTAGTATGATAATCTCTGGGCCCATCCATGTTGCTGCAAATGAAAATGCCATAGTTTTATGACACTTTATGGCTCCTATGACAATAAATTATCTGTAGTGGGGGAAAAAAGCTGTGGAAAATTAATATGTGTTCTCCATATTACATGAAGTGGAGTGGTAATGGGTGGGGGGAGAAGAAGGCTGTAAAAATATTTGGATTTTAGACGTATTTTAGATCAGAAGTAGGAGGAAGGATGAAGCAGAAAATATAACAACAATTTAAGAGGATTAGCCAGAGGACATCATCTTGTTGAGCACTTGCTAGTTGCAGCATTTGCTTATTTCTAACTCCCTTGACAGCTCTATGAAGTAATGTCATTTCTTCATCTGAAGATGTGGAGATTGAGGCTCAAAGTAGCTATACGACATGGCCAGAGCCTCATGAATAATAAGCAATTTTGCAGGATTCAAATCTATGTTCGCCTTGTTTCAAAATCTTTGCTGTTCTCACCATAGTACAGTTTGCTCCAGTCAAATGTGAATTTCAGTTAGAGTAAATAATTTTTTTTAGCATAAGTATGTCCCAAATATTCCACAGGGGTATACTTATACTATAAAATTATTCATCATTTATCTGAAATTTAACTAGACAGACTGTATTTTTATTTATTAAATCTGGCAACAGAAGACTCCCTAACCTACTAGAGCCAAGAGCAGGGGTGGAGGAGAGGAAAGGGTGAAAAATCTCTCTTCCTCCTATCCATTGTTCATTTCCTTGTTTCTGGGTTCTCTTTATAGCTCTTTCCCTGCTTCTCTCAAGGTAGCACGACCCACACCCGGTGATATTCTCACATATGCCCTAGATTTTGATAGTAGTTTCTAGAGAGAATGTGACTGTTTTTGATGACCTGTGTCCTAAATCAATGGGCCAATTTGGACACCAAGGTTAAAGATTGCCAGTCTTGTTTTAGATAATGCAAAGAAGATGTTCCTTAGTTTTAAAGTTGTCAGATGTTAGCTTGGAAGATACAAAACTTATTCTAAAGGAAGGGTATGCAAGGTGGTGGGGAGGCAATCATGCCCAACCGTGATTAGATATAGAATTTGTTCTACCGGGGTTGTAAATCAGCCAAAACTTGCTACCTCATAACAAGCACTGTTTGGTTCTCTGCAGAATTCAAAGATAACCTCCTATTCTTGAGGATAAGATAAAGGCACTAATAGAGAAATATATTTGGAAATGGTGCTTTTACGAAGTTTGAGGACATCTGTAAAGCAACTATACTCCAATAAAAATTAATTAAGAAAAGAAAAAAAAAAAAACCCCAAAGTTTGAGGACATCTACGGACACCCAGCTGTATGCCACTGACACACCATCAAGACTGGGACATTTTAAAATGGCGGCTCTGGATGTATAGAAGTGGTGATGCCATAGACTCATGGGGTCAGGCCAGGAATGTCATATGGGTGTCAAACAGAGCTGTTATTGAAGCTGTTCCTCTTTAGCATTCACCTCAGCATAAAAGAAACCTTTGTGATTGCCTGGCCAGGTTTACTTCTGGCTGCTCTTACCCTGGTAGCACGCAAGGTCCAGGAGGGCCCAGGGACTCTGCATCTACTCACCGTAACTCAGGGGTGATTGGGAGTGTTGCTGTAGCCTTGTCTAGCTTGGTGGAGTGGGGGACTGGGTGCCCAGACACCCTGCCAGTGCTGAGAATGTTCTTCAGCATGGGATTTGTTAGAGTAAATGACTGGACATGGGCTCTAGGTTTTGAGTGACGATAGTTGCTTAAACAAGTCTTTCTATATAATAAGGAGTCCTATCCCAGTCTATTCCTGCCTCCTCAATTTCTTTTAGAATTTATGCTACATTCTAAAGGCATGTACTATGCTGAGAAATGCTCTGAAAGGGGGTTCTATGAAGAACGTCATTCAGAAAGATGACAAAGATGACAAATATTGTACTATAAACTCTTCATCTCGGAATTTGGAATAAAGGAACCCACTATTGTAATCAGTGTAACATAGTAGTATACAAGTGTCAATCTGAGGGGAAATCCAAAAAATCAGTGAAAGGCTTTTTTCTCTAACTTTCCTTTTCACTTCTAATTCCTTATTTTCTCTGATTTATTTGCTTGATTAAATCCAACTTTTTTGTTACCATATTTGAACAGAGCTTAGTCTCATTCCTTCCAAGGTTCTAACTTAAAGTGAAAAGTTGGTAGGTTCTGTAGATTGTTTTTAAGAGTACTTTCTTAAATTTAATTTTTTTTTATGTTAAAGTATAGTTGATTTACAATGTTGTGTTTGTTTCAGGTGTACAGCAAAGTGATTCAGTTATACATATACATATATCCATTCTTTTCAGATTATTTTCCCATATAGGTTATTAAAGATTATTGAGTAGAGTTTCCTGTGCTATACAGTAGGTCCTTGTTGATTATCTATTTTATATATAGTAGTGTGTATATGTTAATCCCCAAACTCCTAATTTATCCCTCTCCTGCCACCTTTCCCCTTTGGTAACCATAAATTTGTTTCGGAAGTCTCTGAGTCTTTCTGTTTTGTAAATAAGTTCATTTATATCATTTTTTTAGATTCCACATATAAACGATATCATATGATATTTGTCTTTCTCTGTCTGACTTACTTCACTTAGTATGATAATCTCTAGGTCAATCCATGTTGCTGCAAATGGGATATATCCAGAGAAAACCATAATTGGAAAAGATATTGATACATGCAACCCAATGTTCACTACAGCACTGTTTACAATTGCCAAGACATGGAAGCAACCTGAATGTCCATCAACAGAGGAATGGATGAAGAACATGCGGTACATATATACAATGGAATATTACTTAGCCATAAAAATAGAGTACTTTTATTTGTCTTTTGGAGAGAGAAATGGATGCAGCTTAGTGATGAACCCAAACCCTGGAATAACAGAGATTTGAATTATCATCCTAGGTTTACCCTTTACCACTGCAGGGCAGGAGGTAGAGCTCAACTGATTGCTATGTTTATTCAGAGCATAAAAGTGCCAGCTGGGGATTTTTATGGAAGTTTCATCACATAGGCATGATCGAACATTAACTGAATTTCCAGCCCCTCTTCAGAGAACTGGGTGGGTGGGTGGAGGTGAAAGTTTCAAGCTTCTAATCATGGTTTGGTCTTTCTGATGACCAGTCCCATCCAGAAGCCCACCAAGAGTCACCTCATTAGAGCAAAATACATTCCTATCATCCAGGAAATTCCAAGGGATTTAGGAGCTCCGTGTCAGGATGCAGGGTCAAAGACCAATATTAGAATAAAAAATGCTCCTGGTGTATCTATTTAGGAAATTACAAGGGTTTTAGGAGCTCTGTGCCAGGAACTGGGAGCAGAGATGAATATATACATTTTCTATTATCTCACAGCAACAAAGGCTAAGCTATGAGAGTTGGTGCCAGGCTGCATCTGCCCAGAGGAAAGGGTGTCTTCTTCTAATTCACTTAAAGGTGCCTATGGGCTAGTGATGGTCCTAGAGAGGACAGAAGATTAACTTATTTGGGGCAGTAACTGTGCTGTGGTTCCAGAATTCTTTCCTCTCAGAAAAGTATTCTGGACAATCTACCTCTAAGGCAGGGCTTTTTAGGTTCCAGCTTCAGTTAGAGATCTTCCTAAGTAGTAAACATTCATGGAGTATTTCCAGTCAACAGAAAGCTAGGAGATCAGAAGTTCTGTAAAATGAAAAAGGAATGATAATATCTGTCTTTTTACTTCCAGGATGCTTACCTAAACGTTTCTTTCTTTCTTTTTTTTAAATGGGGCAGAAGGAAAGCTTTATTTATTTATTTATTTATTTTTGGCTGCGTTGGGTCTTCGTTTCTGTGCGAGGGCTTTCTCTAGTTGTGGCAAGCGGGGGTCACTCTTCATTGCGGTGCGCGGGCCTCTTACTATCGCGGCCTCTCTTGTTGCGGAGCACAGGCTCCAGACGCACAGGCTCAGTAGTTGTGGCTCACAGGCCTAGTTGTTCCGCGGCATGTGGGATCTTCCCAGACCAGGGCTCGAACCCGTGTGCCCTGCATTAGCAGGCAGATTCTCAAGCACTGAGCCACCAGGGAAACCCCCTAAAAGTTTCTTATCATCAGTTTTTTTTCAGCGAACATATAGGATTCTAATGTTGCCAAGCCTTTCCTAATTGTCTCCAAATTCTTTAAATTAAATATAACGAATGTTGCATATTTAAACTATGCTTATCAGCCTGTTCTTCAATTAAGTTTGTAATGATTTCATTCCCTTTGTTGTGGCAAGAATGGCCATGTTGTCACCCTAAAAATATGGGACCTGGAGTCAAACTACCCAGATTTGAATCCCATCTTTGCCACTTACCCTCTGTGGCAGGTTACATTTTCCCAGATGGCCACAGCAGTCCTCCTGTTTCTCATGCTCTTCTTTTTTTTTTTTTTCCCTTATAAATTTATTTATTTATTTATTTTTGGCTGCATTGGGTCTTCATTGCTGTGCGCGGGCTTTCTCTAGTTGCGGAGAGCAGGGGCAACTCTTCATTGCGGTGCACAGGCTTCTCATTGCGGTGGCTTCTCTTGTTGTGGAGCACTGACTCTAGGTGCACAGGCTTCAGTAGTTGTGGCACACGGGCTCAGTAGTTGTGACTCATGGGCTCTAGAGTGCAGGCTCAGTAGTTGTAGCGCACAGGCTTAGTTGCTCCGTGGCATGTGGGATCTTCCCAGACCAGGGCTTGAACCCGTGTCCCCTGCTTTGGCAGGTGGATTCTTAACCACTGCACCACCAGGGAAGCCCCCTCATGCTTTTCTTATAAGGGGATATTGACTCCACTTTTATCAAGGTAGGGGGCAGATTTCTCCCCTTGAATCTGGACAGGTCTCTAATTATCATAGAAGTAAAACTATGTGACTTTCAAGACTAGGTCTTAAAAGGCATATGTGGACCATTACACAGCAACACAAGGAACTAACAATTGATACATGCACAAGTGGATGGATCTGAAGGACATTATGTGTAGTGAAAAAAAGCCAATCTTAAAAGGGTACGATGTACTGTGCGATTCCATTTATGTAACATTCTTGAAATGATAAAGCTATAGAGTTGAAGAACAGGTGCACTGTTGCCAAGGGACAGGTATCAGGGTGGGGAGGAGTGGGCGTGACTATAAAGAAATAGCACAAGGGAGTCCCTGGATGGAACAGTTTTGTATGTTGATTGTGGTGGCAATTACATGCATCTTAACGTGAAATCGAATTGCACAGAGCACACGCGCAGGCACGCACATACACAAATGAGGGCATGTAATAACTGGTAAAATGGAGTAAGTTCACAGTCTAGTTAATTGTATGTTAATTTCCTGGTTATGATATTGGCCTACAGTTACAGAAGATCACTATTGGGGGAAGCTGAGTGACAGGTTCATGGGACTCTATTACTATATTTGCAACTTCCTGTTAGTCTATAATTAACTCGATATAAACAGTTTTTTGTTTGTTTGTTTGTTTTTTTAAAGGCCTTACAGGTTTCATCGGTCCTTTCAGGATGCTTGTTTTTGGAGCCCAGCTGTGATGCTATAGGCATGTCCAGGCCACATCGAGAGGTTATTGTGGCATTCTGCATGACAGCCCCATCTGGGGTCCCAGTCAACAGACACATGAGTGGGGAAACAGCCACAGCTGCCATCTGACTGCAACCGCATGTGAGACCCCAGGTGAGAATCTCTAAGTAAGAACTGCCCAGCTGAGCCCAGTCAACCTCTAGTGAGGTAACAGTAAAGTAATATTATCCCTTTAAGCCACTATGGTTTGAGATAATTCATTAGGCAACAAAAGATGACCAGAATACCATCAATGTGACCTGGGCACCTCTGTGCCCCAGGTTTTTTATTTACTTATGAAAAAGTAATAGTGCCTGCACCACAGTTTATTGCAAGCATGAAACAAGTAATCGAGTAAAGAATCTGGGGCAGTGCTTAATGAGGTTCATAAATGTTAGCTCCAGTTATTATTACTGTGTATCCAAACTATAATAACAGGACAAGCAAGATATTAAATAGCCCATTTAGCTCTGGGTCAATTCCAAAATGACACTAAATTACTTGTTTCCTCTTATCCCCAGAGATTGAGAGCAAGACACAAGAACTTGGCAATGGAGTGGCTTCTATCTTGAGCACATCCTTGTATGACCTCTACCCTGTGGTTTGCCTGTGGGGTAAGTGTACATTCTAAAAATAAATGATGGCTCTATTAAGTTACCCCCCTCTCCCTCAACCCCAGAGGGAGTAACTTTTTTCTTCTATATGGGTTAAAAGTATTTGTGGGTGCTAATCTGCTCCTTGGGACGAAGAACATTCTTTTATGGAAAATGTCTGTTGCTTGAGCAACATTTCAGCTAGTTGGAAGCCCACTTTGTAATACACAGCATTAAGAAAGGCCTTCTCCCTTTCCCCAATTTGAGCACAGAATGTGCTAAATCAAAGTCCTCTTTTCACTGCACCATTAAAAAAAAAAATTATCCTATAATTCCCACCCTACTCCTACCTCCTGACCACATAGTTATTGCACCTACAGGTCAGGAGAGCAGACAACCTTTGGAAGGAAAAATTGACAGAAGGGGAGGCAGAACTGATTCAGAGGAGCATGGTGTCCTGAGGCCACCCCCAAGGAGTCTGAATTTCTCTCAAGAGAGAGTGCCTGGTCGGAAACCAAGGAGGGGTCATTTCACCCGAAAGTGCTGACTACAGCTGCCTGGCAGGGCAGGGATGTGCTGCAGCAATAGAAGCCCTTGGGCAGCATCTGGATAAATACTTAGAACTTCAGACTTTGGAAAATGCCGCATCATTAACCCTTAGGTTTTAGTCCTTGCCTGTGATCTGTATGGGTGTTTTTGGAGGTTGCCCCGGAATCTGGATTCACTATGACTAACTCAGCCCAGTCAACCTTTTCTGTAATACTTAATCCCTACACAGAAAGAAAAAAATGAGAGAGGAAAAAAACTTGATGTGTGGGACAGGGGAAGGAGGATAGGGATGCTGGGGGCACACCCACACCCACACCCACACAGATGATGGAACAGTTTCTGCATCATCAGTTTGAACTCTTTATCTGAGTTATCACAAAACACCATTAAAATATAACCTGAGCTATATTTCCCTGCTGCAGTTGTAACAATGTTGTGATAGCATATCTCCTGATGTTATCTGTGATTAATGGCCTTTATCATTAAGGTTTTCACATCCAAGGTGGCTTTGAATGCAAATGTGCATTTTATCCAGGAGATGTTGGGGAAAATATCATAGAATTGCCTGAAAACCAGGACAAATATCTCAAGAGCTAGAGAATCAAGAACTCCTGCTTTACAAATGACCTGTTGTACAAAGTACCACAGCTGGCCCTGACACTCTCCTGACCTCACCACTGGGAGTTCTTAAAAGAATGACAGTGACACCAACCCTAGCTTAAGTATTTGATAAAGCCTATGGGTTCTGAAGTGGAAGAAAGGAAGGAAGTTGAAAACAACAGGTTAGATAGTGAACCTCAGAGAAAGTTTCTATAAATGAAAATTGCCGATGGGGCATAAAGTAAATAACACAAGGGGCATAAATAATACAAGTAATTCAAGTAAATAATACAAGGGGCATAAAGTAAGTAATACACCTTAAATTGCACCTGTTAGGGATTACTCGCAATTCATCATCCTCCTCCTCTTTATTAAATGGCTGTTATTAGCCAATCAAAACTTTGCGTAAAACTTTGCGTACATCTGGGGGCTTTTTCCTAACCCTCTTCTGTGGTTCTCAAACTTTAGCATTCATAAGAATCACCTGGGAAGCTTGTTTAACCTGAAGGTTCCTGGAATGCTGCCTTCAGAGTGTGATTCGGTAGATGGAGCCCAGGAATCTGCATGTGAATATCCAGTTGGGGGTTTTCCATTTAATTTTCTGTTTGGGTGTTCTGCCCATCCCTAGTGAGCCTCAGGTTCATGAGGCCCGTGGTTCATGTTTTGAGAAACATTCTTTGTAGCTGACTGAGAAGTTTGACCTCTATTCTGCTACTTATTAGCCGTCCCTGGGCAATCACTTTTATTCTCTGGGCCTCAGTTTCCCCCTATAAAATGCAGTGATATATTGTGGTGGGAATTAAATGCAAATGCATGTTAAGGACCACATGCACAAATGTGAGTTCTCTCAACCTAGTTAGAAATTAAACACTTACTACGTTACTTCCGCAAGAAATTGTGTTCTAGTGGCAAACAACTGAATTATACAAACTTTGGAAACATGGTCTATTTGCAGGCTTGCAACTTCAGCCTGGTATAAGGTTAACCTTATTTACAGAAAACCAGGTGTCCAGAAAACAATTTACTTTCTGATTATATGCCTTGTCAGCATAAATGCTAAGGTCATTAATTTTGCATAGAACTCTGTCTATAATCTGCTTTTCCATAACTCCAGTTTACGTGGGTAATTCTACTCATATACCCCACTCTAACTTATGTCTAGAATTGGTCACCCTTTCACTGTCTAGGACTCTGCAGGTGTTCATTTTTCTCTTTTCTTTGTATTTCTTTTCCTAGTCTACCCTACTCCTGCAAAATGTTAACTAATTTTTTTCCATAAGCAGATCAGAATGAGAAAACTATATTTAAGATATAATTATGCCACTTGAGACTAAAACTTCAAAAGTGCTTACTCACTTTGTATCTGAATAAAAACAAGACCAAATCCTCCATGAGGAATTGATATAATTATTGAAATGACAAATGGATTTACATTTGTTTGATGAAAATTGCCTGTATAATTTATAAACGTAGGCCCTAAATGCCGATCTAAAAGTGATATGTAATATACATAATATATATTCTTACCAGCCCCCCTCTCTCTGGGTAGAATGTAAATGGTGTAATATTAAGCTTCAAGAGGGCAGAGGTCAAGTGTAAGTCACCACAGTGTGCCCATTGTTTAGTTCAGTAACTGGCCCACAGCGGATCCTCAAAAAATATCTGTTGGATTAATGCACAGGTATGGAGTTTCAGTAGAGTTAAATTTCTCCTAGAACTTTATTCAGTTGTTCAGATATAGAGAACAAACTAGCGGTTACCAGTGGGGAGAGGGAAGGGGGAGGGGCAAATTAGGGGTAGAAGATTAAAAGATACAAACTACTATGTATAAAGTGAATAAGCAACAAGGATATATTGTACAGCATAGGAAAATATAACCACTATTTTGTAATAACTTTAAATGGAGTATTATCTATAAAAATATTGAATCACTATGTTGTACACCTGAAACTAATATAATATTGTAAACCAACTATACTTCAATTAAAAAAAGAACTTTATTCAGTTGCTTATGTGATGCCCTTTATTTTGTTCCCGTACTGATAATGATTTTACTGCCTTTGTTCAAGGTGATTCTTAATCATAGATGGCAAGGTGTTATCAGTTTAGAAGATGGGAATGTGATAAGCCTCATACAAATGAGTAAAACATTTATTTAAACGTTTATTTTAAAATCTTAGGAGGCCTTTTAGAGTATAATTGTCAGGAGTTGCCAGTGATAGTTTTTCAGTTTTCATTCACCTTGATTCCTCTAACATTTTTCTCTAACAACTACCTGAATGCCTACCCCTCTCTACATGAATTAGCTTTTCTTCTGACTTTCTTTGACACTGACCTCCCCTGTCTGTCAGACTGTTCCTCCTTTGTCCTTCTTCCTGATTCCTAAATGTGGCAATCATTGACCATCTATTGTTCTTATTTTGCTATTCTTTCTTAGAGTATATCTATTTTCAAGACTTCAGCTACTGACTACATCTCTAGCCCTGACTTCAATCCTTCATCTTCAAATGCTGCTAGGAATTCTCCAATTGGGTGTTCTGCCTATCTCAAATTCACTGTGTCTATAACCGAACTCATCTTTAGCTTGGAACCAGCAATCTTCTTGGGACTTCTCTATTTTTGACGGTGGTCCCTTAGTGATTCACTCCTCCAGACTCAAAAAGAAGAATCTTTAAAATGCATTTTCTCCTCTTTATTTTGAAAGTGAAATCTCTGACTGCTGAGTGGATAATGTGGAAACTAAGACACTGTCATTCCAAAGACATGTGAAATGGCTTCTACCAATATAGAAGATTTACTGAATAGTGTATCAGTTAACCCTAAAAACCAAGTTGATAAAGAGATTAAACAAAATAGATAGTACAGAGCTCCAGACTATACAATGCTTACTTGTATTTTTTCCTAATATTTTTACCATAGACATGAAGTATGTGTGATAGATATAAACATATGCAGAGTTAATAGTTGTTAACAAGGCCTTTTAGTGGTTGTTAGAAATCCATACTCTTTATACAGCAGATTAGGAAAAAATGTTTGTGTGATACCAATAAGATGCTGGATGTTACTTTGAGACATATTCATTGACATATTTTTAGGTTGAACAGATCCTGGTAGTAAGAAAGGAAGTTCAAAACTGATCTAACTGGGACTTCCCTGGTGGCGCAGCGGTTAAGAATCCACCTGCCAGTGCAGGGGACACGGGTTTGAGCCCTGGTCCGTGAAGATCCCACATGCTGCGGAGCAACTAAGCCCATGCAGCACAACTACTGAGCCTGCGCTCTTAGAGCCCGTGAGCCACAACTCCTGAGCTCACGTGCCACAACTGCCAAAGCCCGCGTGCCTAGAGCCTGTGCTCCGCAACAGAGAAGCCACCGCAATGAGAAGCCCATGCACCACAAGGAAGAGTAGCCCCTGCTCACTGCAACTAGAGAAAGCCCGCTCGCAGCAATGAAAACCCAACGCAGCCAAAAATAAACAAATAAATAAATTTATATATTAAAAAAAAAGTGATCTAACTACCCTCAGAAGTCATTCCAATTCCTAGGCTATTCTTACATATAGACTCAACAATTCTCAAGTGTGTCTGGACTATTTTTTCACCCCCAACACTTTGAATAGATTATTCCACTGCCTTTTGGACTCCATGGTTACTGATGAGAAATCAGCTGTTAATTTTATTGAAGATCCCTTGTACATGATAAGTAGCTTCTCTCTCACTGCTTTCAAGATGTTCTCCTTGCCATTGGCTTTTGACAGATTCTTCTTAATGGTGTATGGTAACCTCTACTGCAAAATCAGATTACCTCACAGTTATAGCAGGTTTTATATTTTTAATCTGTGGCTTCGAACCCAACGAAGTTTATAGCAAAGAAACACATGGTATTAGTTACATAAAAAATAAACCTATGGACTTGATTCCTATTTTGCTATTTATAGGCAAAATAGTTAGTGGCCTGCTATTTCTCAAGGGTGACTGACACTATATAATTAAAATAACCATCTGCAATCTATTTCAAGTGGAAAGGCTTATGTCTTCTTGACTCTGAGAAGGTATCACATGCCACCTTGTTTCTTACGGGAAGCATTGAAAGCATTCCAAATGTAGCTGAGAATCCAAAAATGGGTTAATGCCTCGTGTACAGGCAAATGATAAGATCTGAATACCACTTCTATATACAAAATCACTAATGAGTCTATCACCGGAGACTCTGAGAAAGGAATAACCTCAAACCACTTCCTAAAAGAGAATTAGACTAGAAATAAATGTGTCGGTAGGAAAATTCCATCCTCTGATGTCTTAAATCTCCTCCTGTGCTCAGCTGGGAGTCTGTGAAGCAGTATCACGATTACTGATACTTTTCCAGTAATTGTCTGAGGAAATAGAACCAGTATCACTGAACCAGGTGAGTTAGACATAACTGTGCAAAAGGGCGAGGATTAAAGCACTTTTATTGTACAGATAAAGATGTTGTGTATCTTGCCATAGCTTTAGGACATTTGAAGAATGTATTCATGGAAACAGAATTAACTCTAAAAGTTAATTAACTCTAGTTAACTCCAAGTTAACTCTAAATAAATTCTGAAAGTCATTCCCATTACAACAGTAAAGAAACACTGTAATGAACCCAATGACTCAAAACCCAAGCTGCCCGGTACAATTTGAGCATCTGGTATAACCTTAACTGTAAGAGAAGTACCCCAACCTAGAGGTTGTGGGCCTTATGGGACACTGATATCCCAAGAAAGTGTCAGAATTAGAGGATATACTTCATCTGTTTGTTGGGTGAATTGTGTTCAAAGATATAAGAAAAGAAAAAAAACCCTCATATAAATAAGTTGATACAGATGGAAAAAACAGAATTAAAACACTGAGATCCAAGTTGCAGGTTTCATGGACTAGTACCCCACTGTGTTAATTAATTTGCAGCAACAAACAAGTCACCAACATGCAGGCTCTCTCAAACAATAAAAATAGAAACATGAAAAATAAACTCATTGAGTATTTCTAGCAAGTGGAATAATTGCAACCAGAAAATATGGGAATTTTTAAACAGGTGAGAGTAGCTCTAGAACGTTAGAATCAAAATTCAGAATCAAAGTTTTCAGTTTCTATCAAATAGTAAAACACTTTGGAATTTACGTGGGAAATTTGCAGTGTCAAAATCTTATAGGGGGAATTCCCTGGCAGTCCAGTGGTTAAGACTCTGCGTTTCCACTGCAGGGGGCTCAGGTTCGATCCCTGGTTGGGGAACGAAGATCCCACATGCCACAAGGTGCAGCCCAAAAAAAAAAAAAAAAAAGGAAAGCTAACTTCACCAATATTGGGACAAACCAACATCATATGTCCTTTCCCCCTTTCCCCACTACTGTACCCTGAGAAGGATACTACATCACTTCAATTGTATTTCAGGTATTTCTACCAAAAATGTGTAACTTGGATCTAATTGCAAGGAGATATCAGACAAACTCAAATGGAGGGACTTTCTACACAATAACTAGCCTATACTCTTCAAAATGTCAAGTTCTAGGAAGAAAAAGAAACGTTTAGGAACTGTTTCAGACAAAAGGAGACTTAAGAGATAAGATAACTAACTATAACGCATGATCCTGGATTGGATTCTAGAGGGGAAGCTGTAAAGATAATTGGACCAATTGTTGAAATTTAAATAGGGACTATACTGTATTGATATTAAATTTCCTGATTTTTATCATTGTATTGTGGTTATATAAGAGAACGTCCTTGTTCTTCTTAAGAAGTACACACTGGATTACTTAGGGATAGAGGGTTACAAGTTTTCAACTTTGAAATGGTTCAGAAAAAAAAAAAGTGTGTGTTTGAGTAAGAATTTGGTAAAGGATTATGGGATTTCCTCATGCCGTTCTCACAATTTTTTCTGTAAATTTGCACTATCAAAATTACAAGTTATAAACAATGCTACAATGTCTGCAAAATTCACCTCTTTCAGAGTTTGAGAAACCATCCAAATTCAGAGTTGTTCAAATTTCTTGTTGCAGAGGAATTAGCAGTTTGGATTTTATATTCTCCCTAGTATTAAAAACAGGGACTATGAAACAAAATATTAAGTGATAAAAGTACATTTTTATTAGTATTTATATAAATATTCAAAGTCTTCCTTAATATTTTTTATGTTGGTTTCTAATCTTATTTCCTTCTTCACAGGAAGAGATAAAACCCTGAATTTGGGGGAAATTTTTATTAGGTAAATATTCAAATGGAAGATGGGAAATGACTTGTCAGAAGTGTCTCAGAAAGATTGTATCAGGCAAGAACACAGGCAGCTGTGATTCTAATTAAGATTAGATCTTAAATATTTTCAGTTAGAAATTCTACCTAAGAAACGATACTTGCAATACAGAGAATTTCAAACTCTCATCTTCTCTGTCCCTGGATCCTGCTGCCTTCAGTGTTATGCTAAGCACCAGTCATTTTCCAGGCCAACAATTCTGATCCTCTAGTTACAAAATAAACCACTAGCTTCTGGATGTATTGGTCAGCATCTGTTCATTTGCTGATTATTTTAGAACATTAACTGGTTCTTGGTCAAATGCTGATCCTGATAGACATCGTTCAGAGTGGGGTTTGGTGCCACGAACACTCATCTGATTGATTTGACTCCCAGGATGAGTGCTGGAAGGACTATTTAAGTTCAACCAATCCAATGCCACCATTTTGTTTCACGAGATGCTTTCCCCTTCCATCCAAACCTGAACGTATGCTGGTATAGTAGAAAGAGCCCTAGCTCACCTATAGGATTCCTGGGTTCCAGGCCAAAATGGCCACAGATGTATTGTGTCAGCTTGATCAAAACTCCTCTCAAGCCTCAATTTTCTTCCCCCAAATACAGATAATGTTGGGATGTGGACCAACCTTTCTCCAGGTATGGAGTCAGAAATTTGGGAAATCTCTGACTTGTTTCTTTCCCTCAACCCTCACATATCCTGGGATCCCCCAATCCCCATCCATTCCACTTTCATTTCTCAGGATCCACCCCATTCTCTCTACTTTCAGCGCCATTGTCCCAGTTGAGATCTTCACCTTTTCCCACCTTGTAACTGGTCTTCCTTCCTCAGTTGTGCCCACTACTCCCTGCCTCACTCCACTACTATCCATTCTTCATAAAAGCTGCCCAGAGTGCTATTTTTTTAAATGAAAATATGATCACGTCCCTCCCTTCCTAAGTCTTAACTGGCTCCCTATTAACTTACGTGCTAATAATACCTAAACCCCTTAGCATATGCATAGACTCAATTCCCTAATATTCCATTATTACCCTTTTGTTCTCTTTGGTCTTCTTTCCCTTTCACTGTAGAATCTACATCTTACTGTCTGTTTACTTATCCATTTTCCCCTCAGTAAACTCCTTGAGGACAGAGACTTTTTAAAATCAAATTCCTATGGCTAGGACCTAGCCTGGCAACTGAAGTATACTTGATAAATAAAAACTCAGAAGACTACTCATTAGCACTTAATTTTAATTAAAATTGATAGTTTAGATTAAGAACAGGACTAGAATAGTGTTTACAATCAAATTCTGAAAAATCACATTTATATAAAGGAAATAAAACAGGTCAGCAGAAGTCCAAGAAAGGTGCAGCTTGTAGTATTGCATGTGGATGAAATACGCCGTTCAGGGTAGCATAATACTTAGGCCACACAAGGCGAGGAGGAGGAGACAAACACAGAGGACAAACCCCCAGTTAGTATTTATTCTGGATTCTCCAGTGAGCTCAAAAATATGTAGTATTTTTGAAACATTCAGCTAGAGCTCTTTACAAGGATGACTGTGTCTTCAACACCTTTTAGTTACAGCCATGCTTTTCATTCCAAATCATGCGCAAGTTTAACGTACAGCTTCTACCTCACATAATGGGACATCTGTTAAATCAAATCCACCCAGTGCCACAGGCCATGGAAAGTGGGAAAGGGAATGAATTTCTACTTTATACAATTTTAGGGAATAGTACCGTGGCTATAGTTTACCCTTTCAAGCACTCTTCATTTTGGTCATTTATATCAGAACATGAAGAAAAGTGACAGTGAGTACAAATGGACACTAAAAGTAATTCCTAGGCTACTAGTAGAAAATAAAATAAGATTTAAAAAAAGTCCCCTGCCACGTTCACAGAGGTGGCATAACTGTATGGATAAGAAAAAGGCTGTAAACTTATAGAAAAGATAAACTCTGGCTTCTAAACAAATTACAGAATTGATTTTGCCTTTACTCTCGAGTGTTATAGAGAAAAATGTAAACCAGTGGACCTAGTTACCAAAAACACACATCCTCCAAAGACGAGGGATGACCTTAAAGTTTGGCCTGAGCTAGTTTTGTCTTCAAGTTTTCTCCGAGTTTATCCATGAACTCAAAGGTATTCAGGTAGTCAGAACGCTGCACACTAATAGCAGAGGAAAAAGAAAAGAAAGAAATTTAGTTTGTCTTTGATCTGGTGGCAGGCAGAGGAAAAGTCCGAGACGTGCTACTTAAAGTAACATTCTATTTATTTCTAGAAGGAAACTGATTAATGTGAACAAGCTGTAAGTTTATGGCCAATGACTGCGTTCAAGGTTCAAGGGGCTAACCCAGGTTACAGGCAGTCTGAGCAGAGGCTGGGCCACACACACACTCACAGGAGGTTCCTGGCCATGTAGCTCTGAGGGTGAAACTGCCCCAGAGCTTCATTCATACTAATGCCTGGGACACTGAAATCATCCCACTTCTTATTCCTCATTCTTAAAAATAATAGAACATATCCAGGTACAGTCATGCTTTTACTCATATCCCCACAAAATGTCACATGTCCTCAAAAAAAACCTTTTGTAAAAAATTTATTCCTAAGTATTTTATTCTTTTTGATGCTATCATAAATAGAATATTTCAAATATGTTTTTCAAATATTTAAAAAAAATAGTTTTGCTACGTGAATGTGATGGTTCTTCCATTTCCATTTTTGTTTATTGGTGGTGTAAGGAAAAGCTACTTTGTTGTTGCTTATTTATCTAGTATCCAGCTACCTTAGCCTTTTTTTGTTGAATTGTTTGAATTTTATAGATATATAATTTATAAGCTGAAAATAAAGACAATTTCATCACGTCTTTTCACATTAAAAAAAAAAAGAAAAGCTTTAGTGCTCTATTTCTACCTTTGTCTTACTTAAAAAGCAAAAGACAATGGACTGGCTATCTAATCCTGCTAATAGGTGCCTACTCAAATCGGCTTGGCACCCATAGGAACATTTCAAACACTGTATTCTTGCTGGAAATTTAAGATGAGAAAGATGTAGTGATGGAGTGTATCCCCATTACTGAGGTACACTGACCCTAACAGAGATCTCTGAGGACACATGGATGGGACACGGGATTGGTGTTAAATTTTAGTATTGTTTCTTGATGTGAGTCATAGTAGCCAACTTTGATTGAGGGAGGAATCCCTGATCAGCAGCTGATCCAGCTGGGATACAGGCTACCATGTTCTCAAAAAAGTCCTGGGCGATACATGGGCCCTCAAGTATCTGACTGCTGGTTACAGATACTTAAGGAAGGGACTATGATAAACCGGACATCTTATACCTGCACTGCTTACTTTTCTTACTGTAAATTGAAGAAAATAAAGAGGTGGAATAAAATAGTCTCGGGGGTCCCTTTGTTTCTAAATGCTTATAATTTTCTTGTTAAATTAAGCAGAACCTGGCCACCCACTTGATTATAACTAGATCAGGGGTGAGCAAACTACAGCTTGGCCCATGAACCCAGTCTGGGCTGCAGCCCAGTTCTGTACACAGGGTTTGATTGGAACACTGCCACACCCATTAGCTTTTGTGTCACCACTAACTGCTTTCCTGCCATGGAGGCAAAGTTCAATAATTGCCGTATGTTCCACAAAGCCTGAAATGTTTACTATCTGACAATTTACAGATGTCTGCTGACTCCTGAACCAGATGACAAATACTAATTCATGCAACTCCAAAAAGCACTTGATATTTTGAGTCCAGTGAGGATAAATGGTAATTTGACCACAGAGCTTAGGGCATCTTATACTTACTTGGGTAAACCTTTAATACAAGCAGCCAAGTCCTTGGTCATGAAGCCAGCCTCAATGGTCTCAATACAGACTTCTTCCAAAACCTTTGCAAAGAAGCTGAGGTCTTTATTGTTATCAAGTTTAGCTCTGTGGGCTAAGCCTCTGGTCCAGGCAAAAATGGAAGCTAAAAGAGAGGGAGAAAAAAAAAAAGCACACTTCAATCACACTGGTTAGAAATATTCCCAAGTGCCTCAGTTCCCCAAAACTGAACATTTTGTTTGTTTGTTTGTTTAGGTAACTGACTTCATTGGATGCTATCTGCATGAGCTGTAAGTTTTAGGAAAGTTGGAAACATTTTACCAAATTGAAACTTTTAAAAAAACCTGCATTTTTGTAGAGGAAGCGTTTTGGATTTTGTTAGACCTTTAAGAAAGCACATATTCAGGGTAGGAATACATGACGCTTAAGGCATTTACGAATTTGGAAAAGGTCACAATCTCTTCTACCTCTTGTCTATATTGGTCTCTTCTCCTCTTTCCAGGCTATAACCTGTTTTTAAAGTGCTATCCCTAAAACCTAGTTAAAAGGATCTAACAATGTGGCTTTAGATTCTTAGCTACATGTGACATTTCACTGCAGCAGAGGAAAAGGAAAATGCTTGTTGATAACATTCTTCTCTGTAATGAATATTCTCCCACAAACTGGAAAAGCATATATTGTGTATATTTTAAGAAACATATTAAAACAGTTCTTATGAGTAGAGCAAATCAGCTGTTTGGTGATGATTTTATACACAAGGCATTGGGCAGCCAAAGGAACACGTCTGAGCTCCTTTGGAGATTTCTATTCTGGTTGGCAATCAATGTAGTAGCAAACACTATCTTACCAATGGGATTGGTGGATGTCTCCTGTCCTTTCTGGTACATTCGGTAGTGACGTGTTACAGTCCCGTGGGCAGCCTCTGCTTCTACTGTCTTGCCATCTGGACAAACCAGCACACTGGTCATCATGCCAAGAGAGCCATAACCTATGAGTGGCAGAACATGAAGTATGGGATTCAACTGCATGAAGAGCACTGGGTCTCCCAGAGATGAGAGAAAATGACTTCGTCTTGACAGGTCTCAGTGAGCAAAATAAACATGAGCACATGGAGTCACCAATAATTCTTCTGCCTTTCAGAAAAGGCTGTGCTTTTTCCTCACTTATCTACCTCAGAGGCACCTGCTCCATGACGAAGAACTCATGGTCTGACTGCCTGCAGTCCACCCTAGTTCCGTGACTCCCTAACTACTGTGGCTCAGTTTTCTTACCTGTAAAATGGGAATAGTAGAAACACCTACTTCATAGGGTTGTTGTGAGAATTAGATGAATATGCATATGTTCGTGAATATATATGAAGAGAATTAGATGAATATGCATATGTTCGTGAATATATATGAAGAGAATACATATTCCTATTCCTTAGACTAGTACCCGCCACAGAGTAAGAACTCAATATATTACTGTCATGCTTACGTGCAGATACTCTGCTGTTCCAGGAAAATAAAGATTAATGAGTTGTCTCCTGCCATCAAGCTGCTCACAGGCTCATGTGGGACTGGGAAAAGAAAGCTGATTAAAAACAGAATGGGATGGGGCTTCCCTGGTGGTGCAGTGGTTAAGAATCTGCCTGCCAATGCAGGGGACACGGGCTCAAGCCCTGGTCCGGGAAGATCCCACATGCTGCGGAGCAACTAAGCCCATGCGCCACAACTACTGAGCCTGCGTTCCAGAGCCCGTGAGCCACAACTCCTGAAGCCCGTGCGCCTAGAGCCCGTGCTCCGCAACAAGAGAAGCCACCGCAATGAGAAGCCCGCGCACTGCAACGAAGAGCAGCCCCTGCTCGCCACAGCTAGAGAAAGCCCACGCACAGCAACAAAGACCCAATGCAGCCAAAAATAAATAAATAAAATAAATAAACACACACACACACACACACACACACAGAATGGGATGGATCCAAGCACCTCCCACTCGCCCCTGCTCTTTCACAGCCTCCCCAGAACGACTCTATTCTGTGGTTTCCTATTCAGAGAACCACATTACAACTTTTAAGTCCATACAATTGATTTTTCTTTTCTTCTTTTTTCTTTTTTTACACTTGAATTCAAAGAACACTTTTCTCCAGTTTTGCTACCTCCCAATAACACCTGTGGAGTTAATAATGCGAATTTATAATAGGCTGCTACTTTGTTTGAGAGTAAGTAAAACCCTTTTTAAACTCATCGAGTACAATGGCAATTTCTGTGCTGAATTAGCAGCTCCTTTCCTATCACTGTGTTGGTATGAGGCTTTAGTAGAGTCTCAAATATTCATTGATTGGAGACGTTTAGGGCCATATCCACGGTGAATGTGTCTATCTGTTTATATTAGGAGACACTAGTTGGTACCACTGTCAAAACTGAGGACAGAAATAAAATGTTTGGTGTGAGTCCAAAGTAGTTCATGCCTCTAGAAAAGAATGAACGTGGGCTTCCCTGGTGGCGCAGTGGTTGAGAATCCGCCTGCCAATGCAGGGGACATGGGTTCGAGCCCTGGTCTGGGAAGATCCCACATGCCGCGGAGCAACTGGGCCCGTGAGCCACAACTACTGAGCCTGCGCGTCTGGAGCCTGTGCTGCGCAACAAGAGAGGCCGTGATAGTGAGAGGCCCACGCACCGCGATGAAGAGTGGCCCCCGCTCGCCGCAACTAGAGAAAGCCCTCGCACAGAAACGAAGACCCAACACAGTCAAAAATAAATAAATAAATAAATAAATTTATGAGAAAAAAAAAAAAAAAAGAATGAACGTAAGAACAGCTCGGCTGCCTTTTAATCTGTTTAGCTACGTTGAGTTCACCTTTATCTAAAGGCGCTGCTCAGACACAGAGCCTTGGTTCCAGGTATCTTATCGGTGCACTGCTGGACACTGCAATTCCACATTCCTATTTTGAAGTCCTTTGAACCTCCATAACTTGACAATTACATTGGAGATATCCCTCCAGATACCCTCTTCTTATTGCCATGAGGACATTTAGAAATGATGGAATGATTTGGGTCCCTTTCTAAGAACTCTGATTACCAGGAAGCTTTTTTACGCACCACAAAGCAACACTCCTTCCTCTGCTGCATTCAATACAAACGATTGTGAGGACTTAAGAGAAACAGAAGGAGGGTAAAGAAGGAGAACTGGGTAACTCATTTATCTGACATAAAAGTTATCTTTAACCAGGCGTATTTACTGATTTTCAAACTGATAGGAGATGATTAACTTTTCATAAGAGAAAGAAAAAGTAGTACTTCCTGGGGAAAAGCAAACATAATAATTAAAGCTACCACAAACATTCATGGGGGAAATTCAGTTTATACAGCTACCCTGAGTAACTGAAGTTGGAGGGCAACTTGGTGCCGAGGAAATCAGGGAAGGGAGCATTTTTGCTCATTTGGTCCTTATCTCTGGCATGAAGCTCCTGGTTCCTGGAATTTCTGTGAAGAGCCCGGGGCTTCTTTGCTCAATTCTGTGTGTTTCGAGCTAAGCAGTAAACACATGTGTCTTACATGGTGACAGAAGAGCCGTCAAGGCTGGCAAAAGGGGCATGATTTGTAACTGTCTCCAGATGAATGGGCTCTCGGAGGGAGGCCCCTCGCTTAGGACACAACCCTGGGCCCTCCTTGCCTGAGTCCCCTAGCTTTCTACGTTCTCATCAGAAGGCAGATAAGGGTGGGGAGTGGTTTTCAGATCGGGCCGCTGGGCTACCGTTGGAGGCAGGGAAGCTTCAAGCGGGGAAAGGGCTGAGACATGAGCTGTGTCAGCCTCTGAGGCTGGAGCCGGGAGTCTCGTCCCTGCCAGAAGTCGCCTACCCAGTCTGAGCTTAATGCCCTCATCTGTCAGCTGAGAAGATGGACCTGGACGCCTTGCGGTGTTAACATTTCATGACTTTTAGCAGCAAAGGGCTACAGAATCCCCCTTCCTGCGCCAGAGAGCTAGCAGGGCACGACCTGTCTGCTGCAGGCCAAGCCCACCTCCACTTGGTTCTCCAGCTCCTTACCTTGGGCCACGGAGTCCGACTGCACATCCCCATCATAGTTTTTACAGGCCCAGATGAAGCCTCCCTCTGATTTCATAGCTTGGGCCACCATGTCATCTATGAGCCTGTGCTCGTACCAGATATTCTGAGCTTCAAACTGAGATTTGTACTGCCTGAGAAACAAGAAAGAAAAGAGAACAACGGACAAAGAAAACTGGTTTTGCTGGGATACCATGTGCCTCTCCAAAGGAGTCGGGGTGGGGTTGGAAGCAGCACATTTTAGTTGAAGCAACACAAATTTGGGAACCAGATAGACATGGGCTCAAATCTCTGCCCACTCATTTTCTAGTTGTGAAACCCCGACTTCCCCTTCTGTAAGGGTGATTTCATCCACTCTGCAGAGATGTGAGAATTAAGCAAGAGGGTGGAGTGTTCCAAGTACTACTTTTACAGTTTTCAATACACCACTAATGAGATTCATGAGATTCAGCTTACTTTAAGAATGTAATCGGGGAGAAAAAGACTACTTTACTGCTCAATATCATTCAGGAAACTAGGACAGCTTCTAGGTTTGATATAGATAGGTAGTAGAAGGAGGAATTAAAATGTCTCAGGAAAGATACCTAAAATCCTAGCCCTGGCCTGAATGCTTGTATCTAAAAGGGAGGGATGCCATCTTAAAAGTCAACAAGTGCTCAGGTAGTGTTGAACTCAAAGTTGTTATAAATGTAGACTTAAGTTCCAATGACTCCACTAAAGCAGAGTTTTACTTTATTTATTTATTTTCAATAAAATCAATCAATCAATTAATTAATTAATTTAAGCTTTTTGGCCCACGGCTTATGGGATCTTAGTTCCCCGGACCAGGGATTGAACCCCTGCCCTCGGCAGTAAAAGCGTGGAGTCCTAACCACTGGACCACCAGGGAATTCCCAAAAGCAGAGTTTTAAATCATAGCAGTGGGCTTCAGAAAGAATGGAAATGGGCCCAAACTCAAACTCACACCCATGAAAAATCAGAACTTTCTATCACTAACAGGGTACCTTTACTCACACATTAAATAACTCTGGCCCTGAAGAAAATAAATGTGGGGCCTTTATCTGAGAACACATTTCCCTTCTAAAAGCAATTCAAGAGTTTCGTTTCACTCCTGTTAAATCTCAGTTTTGTCCTTATCTTAATGGGATAGTGATGATTTTCACTCAATTTGTCCCACAATCAAAGGGATAAGCATACAAATTCTATATTATAAATGCCAGCTTATGTGACAAAAAAGAAGAAAAAGAACTGTAGTTACTTGTCATATATCTCCTGAAAGATGTCTTTAAAACGTCCATCATATTTCTTTAGAATAGTATTTTTGGTGCTCAGATACAAAGGCCAATTCTTAGACAGAGCCATCAGGAAAGAACTGTGTGCAAAATCTTCGATTGCCTTATCTTGATTGTACATCCCCATGGCAACACCACCACCCTCTGTGGGGGGACAACAATGAGGGAAAAAAGAAAGGTAAACAGGGTATAGTTGTAACAAGTCTATATACACCCACCACCCCCAAAACACCCAATTCCCAGCTCTCATGTCTGAGTCCAGGCTTCAAACTTCAATATTCCATGAGTTCCTGAGACACATAATCGGAGGAAAGTCAGTTCTAGGTAAGGACATTCTAACTTGTTCTGAAAGGGCAACATAAATGAGAAAAACATGGTCTATAGGATCCTAAAGTTCTTGAAGTACCAAAAGCTACTGATATGAACCAGAAATACACTCAAGAGGTGAATAATTTTTAAACTCTCTTTTCATACTTTAAAAATTTCAAGCATGTTTTTTAAACTCTTGGTGTGAACTCAATCCTTAGCTACTGAGAAAACTGCATTTCAAATACTGGATGAAAATTCTTGTAATTTCCTGGCGGATACTGAAAGTTCATTCTGTCATTGGTAGAAATAATTACGCTCCATGTAATCACTGGTGTTTCACAGCTCTTATTGTTTGAACTTTGTTATTACTGAAAGCTAGAACTTGAATCTGTGCCACTGCCCAGGGCCAGCTTGGGCTGAGGATGTTAGAGCTGCTGAAACTGGCAGAACTAGATTCCATTAAAACGATTTGATTTAGAGGAGGCAAGGAAAACAACAGCTAGGTAAGTTTTGAGGTTTTGTTTGTGTGAGTGCTTTTAGCAACCTTAACAGTGGAGAAAGAGGGTCCTCTGTTCTTTCAACAGCTTTTGGGAGGGATTTGCCATAATGGACCTTAGAAGCAGCAGGATGGGGGGAAAGAAGAGGTAAAAAAAACAAACATTCCACTTTCACAGAACAAATACTCAGAAGGACAAGAAGAAAACTTCAGCAAATAAATAATGCAGCCATTTTCAAATACTAAACCCTAACAGAGCCAAAGGGCAGGATTACATGACAGGCGATTTGGGGCTATTAATGTTTAATTTGTATAATTTGTGCACAACAGACTCCTGTCGACCTTCCCTCCATGTTTTAAGAGAGACGCATAATTATCTACTTGCATTTCCAATTATCTATATGCATTTCCAATTAAGTGGCTAGTTCTTTTTATGCCTTTAGCAATGCCACAGGAAGCCATGGCATTGATTTTGAGTCCTCTGGAAATGTTGTAGATTCAGGTTGTATTTTTAGGCAGCCACACAATTTTCACAGAACTTTAAAAAACCAGTAATAACGCTGTCTAAATGATCTGCTAAAAAAATGAAAGATGTAGCTCATGGTGGACTTAAACATACCTGTGAAATTATGTACCAGGTATGTCGTTTTGGGGGATCCATCGCTTGGCATGTAGGATATCTCTACTTTTCCAGGCCCCGGGACAACAAAATCAGTTGCTCTGTACTGTATGGGGGAAAAAAGGTATATTAAAAAAAAAACAAACAAAAAACCCCCCCACAAAAACCCAAAACTGTCCTAGCTAGTTAGTGGTAGTACACATTAGAAATCAATATTTATCAGGCGCCTACCATGCATGGGGCAGTTTTCTGAGTTCAGATATGGGTATGAGAGAGAATAACAAAGTATTTCCCCTTATGAAGCTTACGACCTAGCAAAGACATACAAAAGAAGTAACATTAGAGCTTTCAAATGTCAAAAGGGGGCACAGATAAAAAATGCTATTGGAAGACAGAGGAAGAGGAATGACTATAACCTGGAGGTCAAGGAAGTCTTCCTATAGGGAGATAATATACTAGCTGTAGCACTGAAGACGATGATGCCAATGCCAATGCCTGGTTCTCACTATGTGACATACTGTAAGTGATTAACTTGTATCCCTTATTACCTCATTTGATTCTTCCATCAATCTTACAAGGGAGGAACTGCGATGTAGTGGAAATAATGCATCTAGGCTCAAAAGACTCGGGATCTGGTCCTTGAACCTTCAGGACTCGGTCTCTTCATGGTAATCACTGTTACTAATGCCCAGTCCAGGACCTGTCCACATGAAGCCATCATTCTGAAAGTAGCTGCAACAGGCTGATGACCCTTAGGAAAGGGCCTTTGGAGGACAGTTACCTTTGTCATGGGTATGGAAAATGTGCCCAGCCCACACTAGGCTTATGTCAATCTTTGCTGCTTTGTATCTTTTTCAATGGCTTAGATTAGAATACTTTCAGAGTCAGGTACCAGCCGATGCCAGCCAAACCTATTTGTCTACGTTTGTGTAGAATAATACTAATGACAGCTGGTAGAAAAGCTGTCAGATAACGATACAGATTAAATATCTACTCTATGCAGAATATTTCTGACATATAAAGTCCTTCACTATGGGTGGTAATTGATTCCCATTTCTCAAAAGGCAGAAACCGAGGCACCAAAGTACAATAAATGCTTTCTAGAGGTTTGGAATTTTCAATCTAGACTTTAATAAATAGAATGACCATTATTCCAGGTGATTGATGCCAAAATAATAATTAAAAAAAAAAAAAAAGAAAGAAAGGAAAAGGACATCATTGAACTCGTAAGAACTTAAGAGTGGTGTTGCCAGGATTAGTGAGCTTGTAGCACTCCCATCTACATCCCCTCTCCTGGGCCTCTGAGAGGTATCTGTGAAGGGACTGGCCAGGAGGACGGGATAGTCTGAGCCATACGGTAGAACAAAGTGAACTACCCCTCAGGGACTGACCTGGTGACCCTGCCCCCAGGAACGGAGAGTGGTCTGCTCTATCCATACTATTTTTAAGGACGGCTACATCAAAGCCTCTGGGTGTCAGCATCAGGAGTCTTGTTTTCAAGGTTCTTTTAAGACATAAGCTGCTTTCTATGAAAGTCTAAAACTTCAGTTTCAACACAGAACTTTTATTTTGTTTAGTTGGCAATTTTTGTTTAATTTGGCAACAAGCCAACTTGTATAGAAGTACAGAAACTATACTTTTTTTTCCCCAAGCAGGAAGGGAATGTTTTAAAGAGACTGTTTTCAACTACTGAGTCAGTTTTTCCTTTTATGCATGAAACAATCATGTTTAATATAATCTTTGGTAGTTCTCAACTCTGTCTGCACATTAGAATCACCTGGGGAGCTTTAAAATGCCATGGAATTCAGATTTAGCTGGTGTAGGGTGGGACTCAGGCACTGGAATTAAAACCAACAGAATTTTTTTAAAACGCGAAGCAAAATAAAACAAACACCAAAAAACCTGTAAAGGGACCTTACTGTACAGCCACAGGGTTTGGCTGAATCACTGATTTGGCCGAACCACAGGAAATTATCTAAATAAAAATGTCTACATCATATGGTTTAGTCTAATAAAAAGATAAGGAAGAAAAAAACATGCCTGAAAAAAATCATCTGTGTTGAGACAGGTACCTATCTGTAAGTTTATCTGTATTTACTTTTACCTAAATGTATACATACATTCATTTCTCAATTCCGTACCTCAATTAATGGGAGTAGATAAGATAAAATAAAGATAAGAATAAAGCACATATAAATCAGAACTGCTGGGCAGTCAAAGCCCGTGAAAAAAGAATATGGAAGATCAAGTTATGCCAACACCACTTACTTGATCGCCATAAGCATGACGACCTATGATGATGGGTTTTACCCATCCACTCACAAGCCGGGGGATATTTTTGCAGATAATAGCTTCTCTGAACACAGTGCCCCCCAGAATATTTCGGATGGTGCCATTTGGTGATTTCCACATTTGTTTCAACTTGAACTCCTCCACCCTCTTCTCATCGGGGGTGATGGTGGCACACTTGACACCAACGTTGTACTTCTTTATAGCTTCTGCAGCATCCTTGGTGACCTGGTCATCGGTGGCATCGCGATTCTCTATGCCTAAATCATAGCTGGGAGGGGAAAAACTGTAAGCGTAACTTTCCAGGCAAACCGACAGGAGATTGAGGGTACTCCTATTCTATCCCCATGTACCACTCTGTGCATGGTGATGGCATGCAGGGCCTGCCCTGAAGAAAGTGAAGACTCCATATGTACCCAAATCTGCCAAGTTTTAGCATGAGTCTATCCTAGACGCAGAAGAGGGCTGCCACCTAAAAAAAAAGCACCAAGAAAGGCTGGACTGCTAGGCCACGCATGCCTCCCCGTGTTGTGGGAAGCTGTCTAGAAGGAAACTAAATGGAAACCACTGCGCTCTGCCCTGATGCCTGCTCTTCACCATAGAGGCAATAATATCACACCAGCCACCTTTCTGCAGACTCCCTTCCGCACGATTAACGTAAGAACGCAAGCCCAAACATTAATTTTCCCTTAGTAAATATTGTGCTCTAAAAATAAAGGGGTCAGAGGGTTTAAAGGGTTTCTAGTATTTTGGCATTCAAGTGTTGGGAGTTACAGATGAGACGGACACTGCCAGAAAAAGCTAATGATCCCTTCATTAATGACAATTAGTCATATGAAGAACCTTTCCTTAAATCTTGGGCAAATCTCTTTATTTCTGGAAACAAGCCTGCAGTTTATAGAATAAGTAATGGAATCCCGCAGTGGTTTTATATACCCCAGTGAATTATAGCTTAATACACACCAACACCCAGACTGCAGGTTATTCAGAGCAGGAAAGAATGCTGGTTGTCCATGAAGTATAGAAAAAGACTGTAAAGCTTTATTTAAAGCATGTAATAGTTTGTCAAAAGCAGGAAAAACAAAACAGTAATGAACAGTTTATTTTGTTCTCCAAGGCTTTAAAAATTTTCCAAATTTTTTCAGCTTTCAAAACTTGCTGAACCATTAAGCCTCCAGATTTCTCCCTTCAGTTCCTGTATTTTCCTTTCCTTAGATATCCCAACTTGTGATGGAAATGGAAAAGGGAATCCAATCTTACAGTGTATTTCCAAATAAAAATAATTCCAAACTGCTTTGACTGTTTTGGCTTCCTCCCTCCCCTTGAGGGTGTATCGTGCATTTGCATTAAGCAGACCTCCTTAGGAGATATCCTTCCTTCTTAGTCTTGTAAGGGGTCATGATGACCCACTACTTGCTTTGTACGCACAGATGCGGATTGTGTGTAAACTGTCAATACATCATTTGACGTACAACCCTTTATTCAAAAACTTACTTAACTGCTCTTTGACCTCTAGCGGGCAGAACAGTCCTCAGAGCTTTCTGAAAGACTGTCTCCTGGGTTATAATCCTCAAGTTGGCATGAATAAAATTTTCCCTTTCTTTCTTAGATCGATTATTGGTTAATTTTTTTTTCATCGACACTTACAAAGCCACTGACTTTCTTATCTTATGATTTAGGGAGTGCTCAATATCTATAAATGTCTACTCCTAACTCAAACAAGCAGTGTGGTCAGCAGTATTTATGTTCATAGGAAACATTTTTCATCAGAAGAACCTGCCAGCAAATTAGTGGATTTTTTGCTTCTCTTCTTAACATTTCTAAGCGAAAAGAATGAATAAATGGCCTCGATTACTGCCTAGCCAACAGAAAATAAAACAAATGAATCGCTCCACTCCCCTCAAAAAGAACCAATCATGTAATAATAATAGCAATTTTGGAACAACTTACACTTGTTTAAGTCTCCAAAAATTCTTTAGTCTTTAGCCAGTGACTTTTTGCCTTCTAGGCATAATGACTGTCCTTTAAAACTCCTTATGCCTCTATACTAAAGCAGCTCAAAAGCATCTTTGCAGCTACTATACTGGGAAGAGCTCTGCAAGTTCACCTATTGTTATGTAAAGTGTTTGTAAAATGCTTCTTTAACCACTTGGATGATGTTTTTAAAACGTCATTTCCTGTGTGTTTGGTGGACCTCTGCAGATATTTGCTCCCTCCCTCTCAAGGCTGCAATATAGATATTATCAACACCTTAGGCTTAGAATAATTAAAAAGGGCATTTAATGACAACATGTGAATTAAATGTCTACACCCAAGCAAATAACAGGTCCTCAGGACAGTCTGAGGAATAATTCTGGGTCAAGGCAAACACACTTACAGTTGCCAATAGTTTGGCTGAAATGTGTTGTTCAACATATTACCCTGCCAGTCTTCAGCCACTCCACCCCTGTGAAAATTCTGTCTCTACCTAGTCCAAATGTACAAGGAGCATGAGCAAATGTATGAAAAACATAGGGGGAAAAAAAATGAAAGAATTCCATAGAGATTTTCATATCTGTCTCCAAATACTTTTAAAACAGGGCAAAGGCTCCAATCTCCAGGACACAAATGGTTTAGGGAACTTCTGAAAGGTCAGGGTTGTATTAGATAAGTCAAGAATTCTTTGTGTGCTACAATTGTATGAAAACGGTAAAAGACAAGGAATGAAAAGGTAGCAGGGCCCACTGACTAGTTAAGTAGAGTGACAGAAAATACACTAACCTTCTGAAAGGACAAAATTGTGTTAACTACATTCTTTACCGATTAGCAGAGGATGTAGCTCTATTATTTTCTCCTCCGTAAATAATACCTCCTGCTGCTCTTGGCCACTGATTTATTACAAATAAAACCCTCACAGGAAATAGAGGCTTGGAAAGACCTGAGAATTACTTTGTTGCCATCATAATTCTTCTCTTCTGAAAAATGACAATTTCAGTGTTTCTAGTATTCTGTTAAAATTAAAATAGAAGATTCATTTGCATATATATTTGAAACCCAGTGCCCCTAAAATCGAATTCCCTTACTGAGTTTATGATTAATCTCTCTATCTGAAACTTTATCCCCTTGCTAGTCCCCTCTGACCTCAATCCTGTGCTAATTTAACACTAATCAACCAGAATCAGATGACTGAAATTGCTATTATAGACAACATTGTTAATGACTAAAATTGCTGTTGTAGATATCATCAGTTACTACAAACTCAGGTTGTTTCTCCAGGTCAAGATGAGCTAACAGACCCCCAAGCCATGAACCACCTGGCCAGAGAAGGTAAACAGGACACAATCTGACCCACTGAAACTAACATTTTAAGAAATGTCACAGAAATTTCACAAGCTTCTCAGTTCTTCCCCTTTAAAAACAACCCCAACTCAAAGACGAATTTGGAATGGATCTGAGACTTGTCTCCCACTCCCTTCTTGGCGCCCTGCAAATAAACCCTTACTTTGCTGCAAACACCTACTGTCAGAGCTTGGCTTTCTGCACCAGGGGCACACCAGTTACACATTCACTTGCATATAAGCTCACCAAAATCTTTATACACAAGATACAGTGGTATCTATGTAAAAAAGCGACTTATACCCTGAAATCACATATGCTTTCTGACTTTGCTGCTTGGCAGAGTGATTCATTTACCTGTGCAGGTCCAATTCCACATAGGGAAAAATAAGTTTCTCTTTAATCAACTCCCAAATGATTCGTGTCATTTCATCTCCTTGCATCTCTACTACAGAACCGCCTTGGATTTTTTGAGACATTTTGACTTCAATAAACCTTCAAGAGGAAAAATGATAAGACACATATCTCATCATTTGCCTCATTACCATGTAAAAACAAAATACAATTTGGTAACTACTAAAAGAACAATTCATAACAGCATGATTGCATAAAAAGCTAATAATAACAATTACATTAACCATTAGAATCGAATACGTTCCCTGTATAAAGCATTGTGTTACATGCTTCTTGTGTGGTTTCTGAATCAACACTCACAACAACCCTGTAAGATGGAAATTATTTTTCCATTCTACTTTGCTAAAAGAAAAAAAAGCTTTCGCAAGGCCATCCGGCTGGAGGGTCGGGGAGCCTGAGCCTGTCACATGCCCTTAATAATGTAATCATTATTCTTGACTGTTGGTTTGTCCTATAAAATGAGATTATTTCCACAATATCATGTTTATTTGAAAACCTCTATCCAACTCCTCATTTTACTGGGCCCTCAAGAGGAGCAGAATGACGTGTGCTACTATTTCCCATCTTTTAAGAGGCTGTTTTGGTTAAAACAACTATCCTTGAGGAGATTCAACAAGTTCTAGAGACCCACTTTAAAGAAACTTTAATTAAGTCCTTTAAAAGTGAAAGATGAAGAATTCCGGGTGGAACTATATTTTCCTAGAGACAATAATGGATATTGGGGATGTCACACTGAATACAAAGTGATTTCTCAGTTAGAGAAATCTGTACGTATAGAGAAGGACTACTGTCCAGGACGTGCCCCTGTCCTGTCCTCGGTATCCCAACTCCTGGACTGTTCTTCTGGCTGTTAGTGGGCAAAGGCAAGCTGCCAGTGGGTGGGACAGGGGGTTGGAATTGTTCCAGGAAGAGGTGTCTTCCTGGGATGTGGGGGGATGCCAGATACAAATCAATCTGATTCCCAGAGAGGGCAGGGGTACACCCTTTGGATGAGGCTTAAAGAAAGGCGAGTTTCCTGAGAGGCAGAGGAGGCCTTGAGCCTGCTAAAGGTTCCCTTTCATGGTGCTCTAATGGAAACTTTTTTCCCCCTAGCAACATAACTGCAGATTGCTTTTATTCTTTTAAGTTATGGCTGAGGACTGGAAGTCAGGAGAACTGACTAAAAAAATTAAGAAGTAAGAGGCCTGTAAACAGTATTTCTTAAAAAGTTAAGCTAAAGTAATTTGGTCTTTAAATTTTAAAACGTAATGATTAGTAGACTGTGAGCTTCAGTTCCTCACCACAAGCCAGGATATATTCCTAACCCCTAGGCCCGTTTTCACTTCCTGATTTCTAACTCTGGGATCCTGCTTGTTAGTATTTAGGAGGTTCTCTAGACCATTACTGGGGAACCATCTGGAACTCAACTAGAATAAAAAAGTGAACAAACTGGTGTGAATGAGTCAGCTACTTCCCATTTGTAATTTCAAGTACAATTTAAAGTACAGCTTAAAGTGTATGATTTAGTCATGCTGATCCCACTGTCACATCTATCCTTGTATTTAAAACAAAAAAAGAGGCAGCAAACTTATCTTAGTTTTGATACATTTCCGAGGCCATATTCCTACATAGTATTATGCAAGGGTTATGATGGCTATTTTTCTTTGACGGCAAATACAGTTAATAAAAGGTTATACATCATACTTGAAATTTCAATGAGCGATAATGTTTTTTAGTTAATTATTTTCTTCTCAATTGAAACAAACACTTTCTGCAGTAATCTTTCTATATTTCATAATGCATAACTGAAACATTTCATGTTTTCTTCACATTACTTATCCATTACATTTTTACTATCCTTTCACTAAAAAAGTGAAGCTTTATTGTAGACCCTGGCTTTCTACAATGTAGGACACTATTTTATTTCTCCTAGATTTGAATTCCATGCGGTGAGCATTAGACACCACTGAATTCACTTTCTCCCCTAGTCCCTCAGATTTTCTGTCTCCACCCAAACCCTGACTTCAGAAGGAAGGCCTTTTCCAACAAACCAGTTCATTTATTCTGAAAGCAGTTGAATTCCAATCTCCTGACACACATGTGCAATGCTAGAAAATAAACCTGGACTAATACAAAGTAGTTTAAGAAAAAAGAGCTGCTCACCCTGTTTAATTTTATTTTCATTATTCCCAAATTTTTAGCCACATTTTTTTGGGGGCTGAGTTCATAAACTACACTAATTTCTGGGCAAAACCCCCCAAAAAACCAGTCTCTTGCAGAGAAGACTAGACTAAAAGAAACAAGGAAGCAAGTGCAATTTATTGCTGGAAATATTCCTGACTCACTCCCTTGCAGTGGCTTCGACTACTTCCAAGACCTCCAAGACCAATTAAACGCAGTAATGCCATATCAAAGAATGGAAGGAATTGCTAATTCTCACCTTTACAACTTCTAATCACCCCAACGCCTCTCAATCTTGCAGACTCAGCTGAGTGCAGTTTATCTCCTAAAACAAATCAAAAAAGGGAAGAGAAAGGTAAGGTACAAGGCACTCCTGTCAGGAGAATTTAGCTGATTTCAATACGGGCCAGGCAGCCCGGTTTGTTTGGTTTAAAGTACAGTGCTCAGTGTACACAGGGGGGGCAAAGGGCAGTTTTAGGTCCGCAGGCACCTTTCAAATAAAGTAAATATCTCTGCACACACTGGAGGGTGCGCCCGTGGGGAGTCCCGGGTTCGTCGTCCGTTAGCTAGTCTTGGGGTTTGCACGTCCCTAGGGGACGCTGTGACCAGCGGACTCTTGGCCTGCATGCGTCCTTGGGGCCACTGTGCAAGAGGGCTGCAACCGAAGCTGGCTCGGTTTCTCCTTCCAGGTCTCCACGCCCGCCCCTTCCCTCCCAGGTGCCGGGACCTTTAAAACCCGGGCTCCAGGAGCAGCCCGAAGGACGCCTCCCCCAGAACTCGAGATGCCGGCGGCGGCGTGGTTTCCTCCACCCTCACTCCGCCCCCGACCGCCACCAGGTGGCCTAGCGAACGCCCCTCGCCGCCCCGCTTCAGGATCCCCAGGCAGACGCATTCAGCTCGCCGCACCGCCAGTCCCAGCCGCCCAAGTTCGATGCACACGCCCAAGTCCTCCAGCTCCTGAGGCCGCACGTTTTCTTCCCCGTAAACCCAAGACTTCGTCTTCCACGCGTCCCTGCATCCTCCCGCCCCGATTGTCCTTTCTGTTGCAGACCTGGCCTTCCGTCTGTCATGGCATGCAACCTTCCGCCGCCCAGTTTTCGTCCTCCCTTGCCTAAGAGCGGACCTTCTACACATCCAGGTATCCAGCACCTTCTTCCTCCCCATTTCCTTTTCCCACGCCCAATACCTGGATTTTTTTCCCTGCCTTGCTTCCACGACTCGCCGCTAAGTTGCCCCTACCATACCCAAGATCTGAGCTTCCTTCCTTTTTCCCACTCCAGCTATTGACAGAGCCTCCCCACAAAAGCCAAGGGCCGGAGACGCCCCTCGAAGCCTGCGGTTACCTGCAGGAGAAGGTACGCTGGCGATGACCCGGGAACGCCACAGCCCTCACACGCTTAACCCCACAAGCGCACACTCTGGCAATCCCAGATGCAATCCAGCTGTTTCGGCTTCTCACACGGCCTCCGCAGAAACCGAGAGCTGAAACGGCGGCGCTTCCAGGCTTTTGTCCCGACCCAGGCCCGGCCCACTCAGTCCACCTCCCGGAGCTCCGCCCCTGCCCCGCCGCCAATCGCCGCGCGCTGACCCGCTGACATGGGCGGGGCCAGGGGCCAGGGGCGGGTCCCGGAAGGCTAGGTCGAATTCCGCGGCGAATTCCAAGCGCTCGCGGTGGGGAAGGCCTTGCAGCGGCCTTTGGAGTCGGCCTCCACTCCTCTACGGCGGAAAGACGAGATTGCCACCTGCAGGCTGGGGAGCAGGGCACGCCTGGGCTGGTCTTCTGAATCCTCCGCCGCGAAGGGGCCCCCCGGGCTAACAACCTAGAGCCCGGCGGAGTGAGTTTCCACGTCTGCAATAAAGGCAAACCGGCGACGGCGCGGCTCGGACCGATCCCCTTCCCTGCGCGCCCCGGCTGTGGGGTAGACTGGAACGCGCTTGGACAGAAGGAAAAGTGCCCTGGGCAAGCGTGACGTCGCTTTGGGGGCTTCGCGCAGCTGGAATGCAAAGGATTGAACAGTTGCACAAGCAAGCATGCTACAGTAAATTTCCGCCACCGCCGATGACTAAGTCTTTAGAGCTTCTGTATCTATAATTTCAATTACTACTGCGTACTATAAATAAACGCAGTCATTTGCGTTAGAAGATAAGTATAATGAGATTACTATCTGGGTTCCAGAGAAGTTCAAATAAAGATCGGAAGTCTTAGAGAACAGTGGATTAAAAAAAAATTCTGTCCTCTGCAAGGAATTATTTTTTGTGTATTCCTTACTCTTGAAAACATGGAAGGCGGGGGAGGAATATTTTCGATCGTGATTTGTAGGATAATCGCATGCTTGGTCCAGGATTCAATGCCCCCAAATTTATTTTTTAAAATTATCTCTAATATCGGGTTATTATTATCACTCTTATGAAGGGTACTATGCGAGGTGCATTTTGGTCACTAGAGGGCACTGGTATTTTTCCCAAGAGAAAAGGAAGAAGGAAAGCATACACAGCCTCGCGCTTGTTGATTATTGAGATGGATTAACTGAAAATAGCGGTCACTTCCATTTATTCCTATAGAACTGATTATAGAGGTATATGGTCTTGTATTTTCATCTCTAATTTGAGACTCCAAATCACCTGAGATTGTAAATTTACTCTATATTATATCAGGCTCACGTTATTATCCCTTGTCCACTACTAAAATTATTTATATTCATTCTTGTTCCAGAAAGGATTTAGGGCAACCTTCAAGATACATACAGTATAGCACGACAAAGGACATTGAATATAGGTGAGGAAAAGACAGAATAAATAC
This sequence comes from Balaenoptera ricei, assembly GCF_028023285.1. Classification (NCBI taxonomy): domain Eukaryota; kingdom Metazoa; phylum Chordata; class Mammalia; order Artiodactyla; family Balaenopteridae; genus Balaenoptera; species Balaenoptera ricei. Next base: position 93,668,357 of record NC_082645.1, read on the forward strand.
AGGAAATTGTACAGAACCAAGGTGAGTTTAATCACAAAATGTATTCCATCAAATCCTAAACAGTGCCAAAAGGGGGCTACAAATTTGGCTCTAAGCCAATGTGGGAGGAAAGGTAACACTTAACGGGGTCTCAGCATCTAAAACAGCGTTTCCTAAGTCAGTAATGCAGGAAGTACTTTTCAACTGAAAAGTTTTCTTGTAGATCCCGAGCAGTGACTTATATTAATATATACAGATATATGCTCCTTATGCTGGTAGCTCTCATACAACTATAAAATAACAAACTTATAGACAAAATGACTAGAAGCAATATTATAAAAAATATATTACCATTGTCAACATTAATTAAATGTAACAAACGATGTTTGGCTGAAATTAAATTACTGCTTGCAATTTGAATATGAAACTCACTGCTTACATTCTGGTTCTTTTGAATTTAGCTTGGCTTTTCCACTGGATGCCATGTGAGGATTCATTTAGAACACCAGTCTTCCAGACTCACAGACATAGGGAACAGACCTGTGGTTGCCGAGGGGGAGCGCAGGTGGGGTTGGAATGGATTGGGAATTTCGGGTTAGCACATGCCAACTATCATGTATAGAGTGGATAAACAACCAGGTCCTACTGTATGTCTCAGGGAACTATATTCAATATCCTGTGATAAAACAGATTAGAAAAGAATATAAAAAAGAATGTATACACCTGTATAACTGAATCACTTTGCTGTACAGTGGACTATCTTTACTATCTTTACTGGGCTATCTATTCTGTTCATATGATCTCTTGGTCTAATTTATACTTTATTGTATGTTTATGAAATATTAACATCACCAGGCTAACTACAAGAGGGGGGAATTTTTTTGCTTGTCTTTGTTTTTGTTTCTGGAAGGCATAGACTTGAGCACGTTCACAGGTTAAGGAGGAAGAGTCATTGGAAAAAGAGAGGTTGAAGAGACGGCACAAACTTCTGCAATAGGGAAGACACTTTGTACTCTATTATGAGTTAATCACTAAAGAAATGTTGCCTGTAAGCTTAACTTATACATAATGGCCCATCTCTGGGAATCCTGCCTCCCAGGTAATGAGCATTAAGCTAAAATACCTTTGCTTAGCTCATAGGAAACATCCTGAACAGGCGGACCTGTGGATGGCTTCAGGGAGGATGAAATTAACACATCTCGTGTGGACGCTGAGTGGAACCAGGAAATGTTTGACTTCACTCCCTCCCCTTTTAGTATAAAAGAAGCCTGAATTCTAACTCAGGCAAGATGGTTCTTTGGGGGCACGAGTTCACCATCTTCTTGGTTTGCTGGCTTTCTGAATAAAGTCGCTTGCCCCAACGCCTCGTCTCTCGATTTATTGGCCTGTCGCGCTGCCAGCAGTTGGAGCTTGGACTTGGTGACACTCCCAGGGGAGAGAGGAGAGACTGGCTTGAGAGCTGGGAGGACTGAGCAGGAGAAGAGGCTCTTTTCTCCCAGAAATGAGGGCAGGAGTCAGGCCAGGGTGGATGTGAATGCAGGTAAATGCGATTGGGGTGGTTAGGTAGTTAGGGATCGCACCCAATACCTCGGCTATTTCACTCAGGTAGATGAGATTCTCTTGCTGAGAATGATAGTCAAGGTGGTGTTGGTGCGGAATAGCAGTAGTGAGGAATGGAAGAGGAAGTTGACTGCTGACTCCTAGGAAGATTGCTGAGGGGCTCAGCTGAGGGTGGTGACTGGCATTTATACCGCTATCAGCCTTCAGGCTTCCATGCTACTCTCCAGTGGCTGAAAAGACCCAGCTCAAGGAGAAATGGGTGGGAACTTGCCAAAACTCTTGGGGAAAATGGGTCTGCAGAGTTTAATTAAAACAGCACCTCACTTTGGGTTTCACTTCCTTTCTGACTGCCCCTGCCAAGTCCCACAATCCTGTCAGCAGGTTTTGGTATGTTCTCTTCACCTAATGGCAAAACACTCTAGCAGGACAAAATGATGGATAACGCTAGCCCGGCCGAGCAATACGGGGCTTGGTAACTTTATCTGCGCCAGTCTTTGCAACACAAAACTTGAGTGAAAAAAATAGCTATAGAGCTAACATCACTTATTCCGGATTAGACATTGCGCCAAATGTCTACAAACATTTACGTACAATGTTTTACTTAATCTTCAAAAAACTATCTGTGAAGGGTACTATCATTAGCTCCGTTTTACAGATAAGAGGCTTGGAGCCTAAAGAAATTGGTAATTTAAGGTTACTTGGCTAGTTGTTGGCGGAGTCACCCAAGTCTGATAACAGTATTCGCTTTAGGCGCAAGTGTTACGCAAGTGAATGTCAGTCCGTAAGAACGCTGAGCGCTGTAACATATTATGAGTGCCCATATCGTCGGGCACATACGGTAACCGCAGTCCAGCCAGCACCCATCCCGTGACCCGGACACTTGACGCTCACGCGCGCAGTCGCCGTGGCTTCCTCTAGGAAGGCTGAGGCGGCCTAATCTTGGTCAAGGTGTCGAGCACGACTCTATCTGGGCTCGACTCCTTCTGCCTGAGCGTCTGATCCGAACGTCGTGCGGGCGGAGCAGGGAGGGCGGAGCCGGCGCCCGGGAGAGTTGCGGATTGGAGGGGAGGAGGAACAGAGGGCGGAGCCTGGGGGGGGTGGCGGACGAGAGAAGCTGCAGCAACCATGTAAGCAGCTTTGCCTTCTGCCGTAACCGCCGGCTGCCTGAGAACCGCGGCACTGGGCTCTGAAGCTGCCTTCCTGAGCTTGGACCCGGTGAAGCGGGGTCTGGGGTGGAGGGTGGCCGGCGGGGCCGCGGCGGGAGGCGCAGGTAAGGGAGGGGGATGGCGCGCGGCCGGCTGGGCCTGAGAGTGGTGAAGAAGGCGGGTTTAGGAAGCTTTGGGGCCGGAGCGGAGGGGAAGTCTGAAGTGAAGGCGAGAGCTGGGGCTTTGCAGCCGCGGCTGCGGCCGAGGCTGGGCAAGGAAGGGCAGAGAACCTGTGCCCGCATTCAGGCGGCTCCCTTGATTCCCCGGCTGCCGCTTGTCTGGCGAGTGGGGAAGGGAGCCGGGTGGGGCTGTTCTGGAAGAGGTTTCCTTGGAAGCATTTGAAGTTCTCTTGCTCCTCTCTTGTCCCGTGTACTTGAACTTATTTCGGAGATGCATAGTCCAGCTCCTCCTCCCTCTGATGGATAAGCTCTGAGCCTGTGTTTCGGAGGTGTATGCGTAGGCTGGACAAGAAAGTTCCTCGTCTGCAGAAACGGTACCGGTAGTGGGGTTTCAAATATGTATATACCTCCTTAAATGCTTGCCTCTGCTCTTTGAGGCTATTCCATGTGTACTTATGTTTCAAAGTCTCTTGAGGAGAAGACTTGATTTCCCAGTTAGTATTTTCCCCTTGTTTAGAACGTTCTCAACAAAAGGATGAGAATGGAATATTTTTAGGAATTAGGGGCCTTCTGTTCTATGTAGAAGTCACTGTTAAGGCATTCAAGAAATACGAGAAATGCTGGAATTCTGTATTAGTCCAGTTATTCTTGTTTATCTGGTGAGTGTATTTATTATATTATCCCGTACTGATTCAATGCATCCTTTTGTAAAACTACTCCGATATTGACAATAGAGGTGGTCTCTTGGTATATTGTAGTGTCTTATTTCTGATTTATTTGAGTCTTGATTTTTGGCACTCCCACTATCAGGATTCTTACATAAAAGTTTCTTAGTTCCTTTCGATTAGATTCGAGTTTGTGACAAAGAAGGGCAGGTTAAGTTTCCTTTGCAGAGCAAGACTGCTTTCCTGTGTCCTCTCTTTTTCTTCTTTCTGGGAAGAATAATATGGATCATATGGTTTTCCTTTAGAAAACCTCCATCTGTTGGTATGTCGATCAAAAATTGAACAAAAAAATCTTTGTAGATGGAAACTAACATTTCTAGTATTCAGTTGTCCTGCATTGTTAGATATATTTTGAGTATTAAAAAAAAAAACAAAACACTGTACTTAGAAATGACTGAACTGATACTTGCATTTTTCTGTTCGCTAAAATTTTGGTTTGGCTGGTAGAGCAGGCTTATTTTCTAAATTTCAATTCCTGACAAGCCTTTTGATAGTGCTGAGTGGGTCTGCATATACTAGTCGCATTCAAGTGAGAAGAGGCAAAGTGCTGGTGATACATGAGAGGTCTTTGAATGAGTAAGTGAATGCTTCTAATTACCTCTCAGATAGGAAAGCATCCTAGTTTGTATCACAGACAGTTAGTTATTAAGCTACCACAGAATAAGAGTTGTAAGGTAAGTTTTTTCAGGGTCCTGGTATTATTATGTAGTTATTAATATTCACCCTGTGTGATTGTATTGTTTTAGAAACTACACTGGTGAGTGTTTGCATGGTAATTTTTATCCTCACATCTTCAGAACCTAATAAAAGTTTCTGCATGGGTGACCCTTAGGTGTGATGCTAAGACTTTAGGAAGGTTGCTAACTCTCCTTCTCATGTTAACTTGCGTCAAAGTAGAATGTAGGATGTTCTCTGAGGCCTTTAGGTTGTTACTGCTGTCACATTATTCTTTCTCTCCAGGACCCTCTTTTTTTTTTTTTTCCTCTTTTTACCTTTTTGAGTTTACACTTGATCAATCACCAGCTGATTTCCCAATCCTTTATGCTGGAATATGGGTTGTCAAGACACTTTAGAAGGACATGTCCTTTCCCTCTTTCCTTCTTCCTGTTCTCCCCCTCCTCCTCCCCCCTTCCTCCTCTTCGTCCTCTGCCCCTTCCTCTTCTCCTTCCTCTTTTTCTTCCCCCTCCCTCCATTCCAATAAACATTTGTTGCCAACATTCTCCTCATCAGTGCTTTTATTTTTGCTTTGTTTAATTAATAATCAATTAAAGTTTTAATTTGGCAGTGTCCTGAGTAGTTAGAATTCAGGTAGGCCAGAATTGAAAGTCTGGGAAGAGCTACAAGATAATTTTGCTCTAAAGACTAATTCTGTGCCTTTTATGGGCAAGCACTCTGCTAAACGTGCTTCACATATACTGTCCCACTTAATCACCCTAAGCCTCAGTTTCCACTATGTAAAATGAAGATGGTAATACATATCTCACAGGGCTCTTACCCAAATTTACTCAGCTAAGATATTTCAGAGTCAGAATTTGAAACCAAGAGTGTCTGCCTCCAAAACCAATGCAAACTCGAGATATCTCTTTAATTGAAAGAAGACGTAATTAAATAAAATGCTGCCCTCAGGAAAAAATAAAGAGTAATTCTGGGGTAAAACTTGGCATCTAGTTACAGCTCTACCACTGACTAGCTATGTGACCCTCGAGAAAGTTGTTTTAGGTTCAGTGTACGTTGGTTGCTTCAGAGGTAAAATGTGGTAATAAGCCCAGCTCTGTATCTTTCAGGCTTTTATAAAAATGAAATGAGATGGTAGATAGGATTTTGAAAGTGAAAAGCATTTTGTAAGAGTGTAGTGTCCTCCTTGTAAATATAAATTAGATTACAAGCTATAGCATTTTAATGAGTTATGCATAATTCATGGTCTTCTCTTTGAAGTATTAATCAATATGGCAGAAAATAGACATCAGTGCTTTTCTGTTACCTGCATCTGGTGATGTGGTTAGCTTTACAGCTTTGGTTGAATTATAATTTTTGGTTATTTAAAAAAAAAGCCCTTTAAGATATTCATTTTAATGCCTATGAATTTAGGCTTAAAAGGAGAAAAACCAGGCTCCTGTGCCTAGGAGGACATATGATGGGGATCAATCAGCTTGTTGATTTGGATAGTTCTTATAGGTGATGAGGCATGGTTTGAGGTAACTTTTGAGGTTATATAGAAATGTCGTTAAGGGATGACTGTTTCATTTCCTGTTCTTGGAAATATTCATTTTTTATATTTTTTTGAAAGAAAACATTGAAATAAGTAAAATAAAACTTTGAGGAATTTGTATGCTTGTGTAAAACCAGTTTTCCCCTTTAAAAAGCTATTTTTTCAAAAAAAATCTTAAAATGAAAACTATATAAATCATGTGAAAATCCTCTTTTTTTCCTTTTTGCCTGCTCACATTTATGCCTTCAAAGTTTTAATAATTTTTGTATTTTTCTGTATTTGAATAGTAATTTTGAAAATGAGATTGACTATATGTTCCTAGTTTTAGGTAATTGAGACTCTTCCTTATGATCTAGACTTCAGTGTTTTCAAGTCTTAATTTGGAGTGTATGCTGAACTAGATTTATTTACTCATTGGTTTTTTTAGGTCTGAATTTTTGAAGTCAGATTTCTAGATATTTGGATGCTGTTTGGAATCAACCTTTGGGCTTCCTGAGGAACTTACTTTTGCTTATTTCTTTTGTTTACTAGACTCATGAAATGGCCACAGATGATAAGACTTCCCCTACATTGGACTCTGCTAATGATTTGCCTCGATCTCCTACTAGTCCTTCTCATCTCACACACTTCAAACCTTTGACTCCTGATCAGGACGAACCTCCTTTTAAATCAGCGTATAGTTCTTTTGTAAATCTCTTTCGATTTAACAAAGGTAAGACTTATTCTTAAAGATCAGAGCCCCTACCATCTTGATTCTCTGAAATTCTCTTGTTCAGCTTTCATGCTGTGTCTTTGCAAGAAAGTGAAATATTAACAAGGAGGTAGCTTTATAATCATAAGTCACTGGGGTTAACTGCATAAGAAGAGAAAGCTAGAATTTTCACTTTAATCTTATTAATTATTGGCAACTGAAGATCAGAATTGAAAACTAAATGTTAAAAGGGGGTCTCTTTTTAAAGAGAAGTTAGCATTCCTTTTTTTTCCTTTCTTTATATATCTCAGTTTTCTTAAGTTCATAGAATGGACTCTTCTCTTTTAGGGGTTAATAGCCAAAAGATTTTAATTAAAGCAATGAAACTAAAGGACCAGCACATGGGAGGAAGGGTTCATATTTTTCAAAAATTGAAAGCTGTCAGCAGGCTTGTTGTTGATCTGTTAAGGTATACGTTTAATGACACCAAATGAAAAGATAATTTTAAAATGAGCTCTTTTTAAGTAATATATTTTTTACTTGTTAGAAGAATTAAAAAAAAAAAAACATGGCCTACATCTTTTGCTTTATATTTGCCTGTATTGTTTGAAATGTGTTAGAAAGTAATCCCTCTAGTTGTAACGGATTTGGGGGTTAATAGTTTAATTAACTCAGTAGAAATTTTAATAGTATTAACTGACTTTTATTAGCAGTCATGTTTAAAGCTCTGTAAAACCTGTTAGTCCATTTTGAAGACAATAATCTTTTTTTTTTTTTTTTTAAGGAAACTGCAACAATCTTATTTTTTAGAATAGTTTTAGATTTATGGAAAAATTAGGAAAATAATACAGGAAGTTTTCATATACCCCTACACCCAGTTTCCTGTGTTATTAACATCTTACATTGGTAGAGTACGTTTATTACAATTAATGAACTATTATTGATACATTATTAGTAACTGAAGTAAGTATTTTATTCATATTTCTTCAGTTTCTACTGAATGTCCTTTTTCTGTTCCAGGATCCTGTCTAGGATACGTTACATTTAGCCATTAAATGACAGTAGTCTTTTTATTTAGCATATATTTATTGAGCACCTACTATCCACTGGGCACTATTTTAATAGTACAAGGGATCTATCCCATAAATAAAGCGGAACAACAAAAAAAATCACTGCCTTCTTGTGGAGCTTGCATTCTGTTTCCTTAAATATGCTCAAGAAATTTCTAATGAAAAGTAAAACAGGGACTTCCCTGGTGGTCCAGTGGTTAAGACTCCGTGATCCCAGTGCAGGGGGCCTGGGTTCGATTCCTGGTCAGGGAACTAGATCCCACATGCTGCAACCAAGACCCGGCTCAGCCAAATAAATATTAAAAAAAAAAAAAAAAAAAAAAGTGAAACAAACTGAAGGTCACATATACCAAGGATGTAACTTTGCCACCTTCTTTGAATTTCTCTCTCTTTTTTCTTTAAGAAAAACCTAATTTTTACTTAGGCATGTAATACAAGTACACATTCTTTCCTAAAAAATTCTCATCTATTTCCTTCTCTTTGCTGAACTCTGAGTCTTAGTTTTTCCAATAATTCCAAGCTTTTGTTTGCTGCAGAGAGAGGAGAAGGGGCTCAGGGAGAGCAACAGTCTCTGAGTGGAAGTTGGACCAGCCCTCAGCTCCCTTCAAGGACACAATCTGTGAGATCACCTACACCTTATAAAAAACAGCTTAATGAGGAGCTCCAGCGGCGATCTTCAGTGTTAGGTATGACACTGTTCTCATTTCATTCCTCTCTGTGTATTAGACTTTTCCCACAGTCATTGTGTTTTGCAGGTTGTTTATTGACTTAACTTTTTTGCTATTTGGAATAGTCAGGTGCTCTTAAGAATTAATGAAACTGTTACCTGGATAACTGTTGATACCTAAACAAGAGTTCTTAAACATTTCATTAAACTTTAGGCAAGGCAGAGCTTTCTTTGACTGTTTTTTGATTAATTACTTGCTTGGGTTTCAGCAGAGGACAGTTTGCGACACCCCCAGGAGAACACAGGTTAGTTTCAACTTTGTGACTGACTGCTGCATCTATTCTTGGGGTGGCCAGTGTAATGTGATGTGCATGCCTCTGGCTGCAGAAGTCTCTCAATTCCATTAGTGGGCTGCCACTTGCTCTTGGCCTTCTGTCCTTGTCGGGGTGCAAACTGTCAGTGTGGCTGGATAAGCTGAGCTCCTCTTGCCTGTTTGTTCTCCATCCTGGTCTGCTATGTGGTCATGTCCTTCATTTTCATGCTGTTCTGTTGAGTACAGACTGGGATCAGCCTGAATCCACAGACTAGATAAAGTGAGTTCTTTTATGTTTTATTTCTGTTAGATTATTAAACTCAGTGCAGTGGTTTGCCCAACTCAAGGTGACAGGAGAAAGGCAATGAGAGGTAGCGTAAGAGAGGGAAAGGAATGTAGCATTGGAAATCAGGTGTCCGTGAATGTCAGATCCTGCCTTGTCTGGCCAGTCTTCCCCATGAGGTCTTCGAGTGAAAAGTAGGCAGGCACAGGTGATGGTTGTTGGCAGAAGGATACTTTATTGCTAGTTGAGACTTGGCTCAGAACCTTCTTCTTGGCTCAGAACCTTCTTCAGAGGAGAAGGAGAAACCAAGCAGAAGAAGAGTTTCACGCTAAGGACTGGAGCGGAGCTGGCTGTATCACCTCTGTAGGTTTCCCAGGGCAAAGGGACTCAGCCTGGGTCATGTCAGCTGTTTGGAAGGAAGAATCAGAAGGTAGGAAGGGGGAGAGAGAGAAGTGAGCTCTTTACTCCAAACGGATGGAGGGAAGAGACCATCCCCACTTTTAACCTTAAACTCTCCTTAGCTCTTGAACCTGGCCTGTGGCAACACTCCTATTTTTGTTAAGGGAGCTCTTTTGACTAAATCCTATACTGAGTCAAGCATAGGATTTCTTTGTTTATAAAATTGAGGAGTTGGACTAGAATCTAATCATTTAGGGGTTACAAACTGACAGCCTACCAAACCTTGCCTTGGTGTTTTGATAAACTTGAATTTAAATATCACTAGGTGGAGCTTGTAATGTCTAGTTTGCTGCAATCCCCACCATTCCTTACTGTCTTTTATCAAGTCCACTTGATTCTTTGATTCTGCCTTAGCTGCTAGAGGCATTTGAGTTTCACAAGCCTGGGACTGTTTTACCAATCTTTTCCTACTAAAAGGCTGTGATTCCACAATCTACTAGCTCTGTGACCTTGGGAAGTTATTTAATTTTCTAATATTCATTTTACAAGGGAAGCAACTAAGATGATTTGCTTGAGGGCAGAGTGCTAGACCAGATTTTCTCTCATGTTTCTTTCATCTTCATCCATGATGAAACCATCATCTGTTGGTTCCAGGAACAGTCTTGCTCCTGCTTTTTCTGTGGATGATGCTGTTTTTACTTTCTCATACTCCTAAGTGGCTAAATGCAAGGGGCTTCACAATTAATTGTTGCCTGTGCATGGGAGCACAGCCTTACTGTTCTAACAGCTTCGTCTGTCTCCTTTTTCAATTTGTAAATCATGGAGAGTTGGTTTATCATAGAGACTCAAGAACAATTTGGTCATTCTAATACACATACATTTTTATTCTAGTAATAACACATCTGAGGTATCTGCTGAAATTAAGATATTATTTATAGAAAGATAGAGTTTTCAAAGTTTTCTAACATAGGTGCTGTTTAGATAATTATTTCCGTAATTAATATCTTGGAAAGTTCTTCGTCAATTTAGATTTAGATACCAATTTCACATTTTTTGTAATCTTTTCTTTCCCACTCAACCAAAACAAAGAACGCCTAAATCTAATCTAGCAAACAAGTGAGTTTGGGAAGGATTTAGAGAGGGCTATTTTCCATCTTGCTTTACCATAGGTTATTAGGGTAATGAGTTTAAGCTAATAAGGATGTTCATCCTTTTTGTCAAGCCACCTCTACTTCATCCTTAGGTTTAATAACTGCTGGAGCCAGGAATAGGTAGAAACTTCAGTTGTAATCTTGCTCTAAAATAAGGAAATGATACATGACAGCTTTGGTGGACACAAAGCTGGAACATGGGCGTGTTTTATTATTGACAGGACTGGCTTCAGTATTGCTGTTTCAAGAGCAAGTGATCCCGTCTAGTTTGGAACTGTAGGAGTAGGGAGGTGGCAGGGAAGGGTAGCATTGGGGTTCTAGCAATTCTCTGGGGAAGAGAAGTCTGCTTGGACATTGGTGAAGGGAAGTTTGTGGATAAATTACCATCCTGGATGTTCTGAAGTCTGTCAGACTATGGGGTTGGCTATTAAACTCCTTTCTGATGATCTACTCCACGAGCCTTTGGGTTTGTGGTCTGCAGACTGAACTGAACTGTTCAACCCTGTCGCTGACCTGTTTGACTGTAGAGACTGGGCTAGGATAACACACGGGAATTGCTTTTCCTTCTGTTAAATTTCTCGCAGGTATTTCTAGCAGGACCGAAGGGCCCAAGAAATCATTAATGAATTTTGGGCCATGTTAAGTGATGCTCCCATCCAGGCCTTAAAATCATCAGTGGTCTCAGACAGTGTTTGTCTCAGGTAGCCCTCATTTGCTTGTGAAGCAGTGTTTCACATGGTAATAAGAAACACTTTCAACAGCCTCTTACCCTTATAGAGACTAGTTTTAACTTTCAGTCTGTGTCACTGGCTGGGAGAACGTAAGTATTGATATATGCTAAAAATAAGAGGTACTTTGCATTGGTACTAGAGACTATTAAGGTAGTTTTTTGTTTTGTTTTGTTTTGTAAATCTGACTCAGATACCAGAAGGAAGGCAGAACCTGCCTTTGGAGGTCATGACCCTCGTACAGCTGTTCAGCTCCGAAGCCTCAGCACAGTATTAAAACGCCTCAAGGAAATCATGGAGGGGAAGAGCCAGGTACTGTCTAGAGGCTTTAGAAGATTACTTTTTAAGCACTTACATGGGGACCATGCGGTACTCACTAAAAATGGTACAATGCCACTTGAAAGAAAGTTCAGTTAATACTAACTTCACCTGTGGACACCATATATTTTACTCATAAGTTCCTAATTTTAATTTATCAATTTTTTTCATTTTATGGATTGTGCTTTTTGTGTTCTGTTTAAGAAATGTTTTTCTAGCCCAGGGTAGTAAATATTCTCCCATAGTTTCTTTAAGAAGCTTTATTATTTGTGTGAAGTATATGGATCAAGATTCATTTTTTCCCCCATGGATGTCCAGTTGGACACAGCACCATTTTTAAAATTTTTAAAATTTATTTATTTATTTATTTATTGGCTGTGCCACACGGCATGCGGGATCTTAGTTCCTGGACCACGGATCGAACCCGTGTCTCCTGCAGCGGAAGCTCAGAGTCTTAACCACTGGGGAAGTCCCAGCACCATTTTTTTTTTAAAGACCACCCTTCACTGACTGCATTACAGATCTTGTCAGAAATCCACTTATATGTGTGAGGGTGAGTCCATATATGTCCAGGGCTCTCCTTTTTCTTCCACAGCTCCATTTTTTCCTTCCACTAATACTCTGTCTAAAATTACTGTAGCTTTGGAATAAATCTTAATGGCTGACATTATACGTCCTTCAGTTTATTCTGCTTCAAGATTGTTTTGGTCATTTTGACCTGTTGCATTCCCATATGAATTTTAGAAATAGCTTGTTAATTTCTGCAAAAGAAATCTAGGATTTTGATTAGCATTGCATTTGCCATTGCATTTTAATAATCAGTAGTTTCAAGAAGCCTTCACACATTTTTATTGTTACAGGATAGTGACCTGAAGCAATACTGGATGCCAGATAGCCAGTGTAAAGAGTGCTATGACTGTAATGAGAAATTTACCACTTTTAGGCGCAGACACCACTGCCGACTGTGTGGGCAGATTTTCTGCAGTCGTTGCTGCAATCAAGAAATCCCTGGAAAATTTATGGGTTATACAGGTAAATGAGCTGTATTGACAAGTTTACAATTTTTAAAGGTCATAACAATAAGATAGTTATAATACAGTACCCATGTTAAGTCATTTTTTAAATTTTGGACATCATTTGTGAGTTATGGGGGGTACAAACATGAGGGAGACATGGCTTTGCTTTTAAGGACCTTATAGTCAAATAATAAAGTAGATGGGGATATTCATAAATAACATGAGTAAAAGACAGTGTATCATAGATGCTACCAAAAAACCATGGGACCGTTAATGTTTATTAGACAAGTTGGTTGGAGTGATCACTAATTTATATTATTATGAGAGTTTTTATTTTACAAAATACAGATATTCCTTGAGTTATATGACAGTGTGCTTTAACAAATTGCATTTACTCATATTCTTCCCTAAATTTTAGTAATATAGAGATTTAAAATTATTTCTTGAAGCTGAAAAAAACTAAACGGTGTGTGTAGTGATTAGGGAATGGAAGTAGAAGGTGGGCAGAAGTTACCAAAAAGAGAACACTTCTCTTTTTTTTAAAGTATATATATGTGTGTGTATATATATATGTGTGTGTGTGTATATATGTGTGTGTATATATATATATATATATATAATTTAAAAAAAATATTTATTTATTTATTTTGGCTGTGCCAGGTCTTTAGTTGCGGCATGCGGGATCTTTAGCTGCAGCATGTGAACTCTTAGTTGCGGCATGTGGGATCTAGTTCCCTGACCAGGGATTGAACCCAGGCCCCCTGCATTGGGAGCGCAGAGTCTTAGCCACTGAACCACCAGGGAAGTCCGAGAACACTTAGTATCTCTCTCATGTTATTTTTATTATCATGTAGATCTTCCTTTTGGCCTTACTCACTTTAAAAAAAAAGATTTTTTTTTTTTAACCTAAACTGCTTCAGAGTTCAGACCCCAGTTATCTTTCATCCAGATTATGGCTGCAGCCTTTAAAAGATTTTTTTACCTTTAGTTTTTCCCTATCTCGAATTCATTTTTCATACTCTAGTCAGTATCTTGTTAAATGCTAATTTGGTCATGTCAAATTCCCTTGCGTAAAACCCTTTCAGAGTTCTCATTACCTTTAGGATAAAATCCTGTCTTGTTAATATGGTTGGTGTATGGATTCACTAGGGCTTTCTTAACAAAATACCACAAACTGAGTGGCTTAGGACAGACAGAAATTTGTTGTCTCACAGTTCTGGAGGCCAGAACTACCATAATAGCCCTCATTCCACAGGTCAGGAACAAATGTAGGGATTTTGTCATTTGCTGAGTATGTCTATTCCAATTATATATTCTAGAACTGAGGGATAACCACAAATGGGTTCGGGGACTCACTGAACCCACTGTAAGATGGACCTAAGCTGGAACTCTGTTGATCACCTGACCTCTGTAAGCCCCTGCTGTGACTTGAAACTATAGTAACATTTTGAGCCTCTTGGAATTAGTGTTAATTCAGTGCCAAAGTCCAGTCATCTCCTAAAAGTTTGACTGTTACGTTTTTCTCAGTAAACTGTCACTCTGGTGAAAGGCTATAGGTCCTTTGGGGAAGCCTTTTAGGAAGATAAACAGTATACATTTTTTGGCAGTGTAGTGGGGTCCTTCCTCAAGGTGACCCAGCCTCCCTTCATTCAAGGAATTCTGGGTCTGTAAATGGCTTAAGTCTGAGAATTGGTTGAGGGGTCATGACTCTTTTTGATTCAAGTTTGAGTTTTGTTCACTTGATCTAGAACTCTTTTTCTTATACAAATTCAGTAAGAGTTTAGAAGACTGCCCATTTACTTTTAGGAACACCATGATGAGATGTGTCATAGATCTCTGTATATGTTACACTATTCTGCTTACAGCTTTGACTCTGATGTCTGTTCTGGTAACATGCCTACCTTGTCTTTGGCAATTAAATGCCACCACTCTGCCCCTGCCAGCCTGGGATCCAGTGGTCCCCAGTGTGTTTAGATTACCCAGTTCAGCACCAGCAGTTCCCACTATAATGGGTGACTGCAAAGCTCTACAGGGATGCTGGGGCTCCCCTCACAAATTTTTTTTCTCATAGTCATGGTGAAAGGTATGTCCCCTGGATCCTCCTGGGGCAAGTGAGCAGATCTTACTTGGTAAATCTGCTCTTAACAGTCTCCCTAAGCTTTTGGATCCCTTCCTTTATAGCATTCCAGGGTAATTCTGGCATTTCAACTTCATTTAGTATAGGACACTTTTGGTCCATGTTTTAGCCAACCAACCAATTAACCAGACTGTTAGAGCCCCTTTGAACACCTTGAGCTATAACATTAAATCCAGAATCTCTGCTTAGTGGGTCCATATCAATAGATCCAGTTTGATCTGACTTTATGTTCTTTCCAGTATTATTCTATACCCTTGGTAGCCATTCCCACACGTATTCCCTGGGTTTCTGTTTGTCTAAATTGGAAAAATCATGTAGTTCTTTTGGAATGTAGTGTACTTCCTCATGGGTCACACTTTATAACTCTCCTTTCAGGGGACCTGAGTCTTATAGGCCTAGAAGCAAAGAGGGTAGTGGGAGTGGGTCCTGAGGAGAATAAGCAAGGTCTTGCAAGGCAGCTAACTCATGGGAGGCCGTTGTGAATTTCTCAGGCAAAGCAGGGTTAATCTCAGACAGGGTGGAAAGGCTACTTCTACTCGCAAAGAAGACTAAGTAGAAGTTGGCAGTTCAGTGTTCCCAGCTTCCCCAAATATCCCCTTCCAGTTTTCAGGATCTCATTCCTTTCTAATCGATGCCCTAACTTTAATAGATGCACTGTAAGGTTAAGTGATTCAGTGTGTGTTGTGGTTCAGTCACTTGCATGATGAGACTCTTGGTTTGATTTGCAGCAATCTCAGCTCTGCAGCTGTATATGGTTTCTTTCAGGGAAGACATAGACACTTTCAGGTACATTGTACAGTTCTTGAGCTGGGAATCTGAATTCCTGATGTCATTCTTTTCCCTTTTTGTCCAGTGCAATTAGGAGCAGCTAATCTCATACTCATTAGTTTGACAAAAATGTCCTAAGATGTGCAGTACATGGTCAATCAGGTCTTTGCCTCTTCTAAGTATTTGATTAGGAGTATCCATAGGTGATACTTTACGTGACTCTGTTGCCCCATCACACCGTGGACTATCAGCATTCTCTTTACTACTGGGAATAGAGTACTTATTGCCTTTAAATCTAATTAGAGAACCAATTCCAGAAACCCAAAAACCAATTCAGAAAATTCAACCTTAAGATTTTGTTGCTCTAGAACTTCTCTTGGTACCAAAATTTGTATTAGGGTTCTCCAGAGAAACAGAACTAATAGGGTATTTACGCCCCCCCCCACACCCCCCCAGCACACACACATTTATATAGAAAGAAAGATTTATTTTAAGGAATTGGCTCAAGTGATTAAGGGAGCTGGCAAGTCTGAAATTCTTAGGATAGGCCAGTGGGCTGGAAACTCAGGCAGAATTTCTGTCTTAAAGACTTGAGACAGGGCTTCCCTGGTGGCGCAGTGGTTAAGAGTCCGCCTGCCAATTCAGGGCACACGGATTCGATCCCTGGTGTGGAAGATCCCACATGCCGCAGAGCAACTAAGCCCGTGCGCCACAACTACTGAGCCTGAGCTCTAGAGCCTGTGAGCCACAACTACTGAAGCCCGCGTGCCTAGAGCCCGTGCTCTGCAGCAAGAGAAGCCACCGCAATGAGAAGCCTGTGCACCACAACAAAGAGTAGCCCCCGCTCGCCACAACTAGAGAAAGCCCGCGCGCAGCAACGAAGACCCAACACAGCCAAAAATAAATAAATAAATAAGACTTGAGACAGAATTTTTTTTTTTTTAAGAATCCTCAGTCTTTGATCATAAGGCCTTCAAATGATTGGATGAGATCCATCCATATTATGGAGGGTAATCTGGTTAAAGTCAACAGATGGTAAATGTTAATCATATCTTAAAAAAAAAAAAACCTTCACAGTAACAGCTAGACTATTGTTGGACCAAATAATCAGTCTTGCCAAGTTGTCACATAAAGTTAACCATTGCAGATGGGACAATGAATTCTGGACACAATTGTATATCCAGGCCCCGAATAAATACCTAGAATACCTAGGCACATAGAAACAGATTAATGAATGTGAAGTTATAGTGGTGTAGCAGTGCTATCTCTGTATCTGCCATAAAACTTTCTGATTGTATGTGTCTCTTGTCTCCAGTGGACTGAGTTCTTTGATGGCAGGGCTGTGTCTCATCGACCTTTATACCACGTCCTTTAATTTAGGCATGCGCTCAGTAGGCCCTTGCTGGTGAGGATTCTTCAGGAAATGAAAACTTTTCTGGTCAGGGTTGGCTCCCTTTATTGATCTGATCATTTTCATTCTAATAGCTGAACGATGAAGGGAGATTTCCTTTACAGTGTAAGAACCAAGCCTTTGTTATGGCAACTTAAAGACCTTTCTGCAGGAAGTAATTTCATCTCCTTACTACAGTTCTACTTTGGTCAGCCGGTGGTGGTATGTCCTAGCACTCTCATTTATCCTGGACTGGAATTCAACTTTTTGGGGGGGCTCTTGATTGGAGATATCGTTCTTTAGATTCATCTGTTGAATCATGGTGTTAGAAATGAGTAACACAACAAGTGATATTTAATTTTGCTTAAAATACATGCATAATTTAATAAAGCTGAGTACTATGTAATAGTTGTCTTAAAATGAAAAATAAAAGACCCTTTATTGTACTTGGTAGTAATTATGGTAAAAACGCAGTACAGTTGACTTTCAGAAGTCTTTTGTTCATGTCACTTCAGTTCTCTAGTGTTAATGGTAAAAAGAATTAAGGTAGAATTGTTACATAACATGTTATTAGTAAAGTTTAATTATCTTACCTCCTTTTTTAGTACACTAAATTGTTATAGAATCACACAAAAAATTGTTACAGAAAAAGAGGGTAGAAATGAAAACTTACATTTGGGCAGGACTGCATCCTGAAAAAAAATACATTTAAAATTATTAAATAGCCTTATTTTTTGTCTTCCCGAGAATATTTCATTTCCACCCTTACTTTCACTATAAGAATTTCCTTTATACTTCCCCCCCATATTTCATATTGCTTGTAAGCCAATTTTGTTAGTTTGTTTTTAAAACTGTGCCCCCTTGTGGAGGCCACTCTTCATGGCTTCATATAGATAACTAAATAACATTTTCTTCCTTACTTGTTATTTAGGGAAAAAGTGTTACTTCTATTTGTGTTGATTTATGTACTCAATTAAAAAATTTTTTTTTCTTGAACCTCCTGTCTCTGATAGATCCCTTACTTCACTTTTGGAACCTTGAGGAATATTCTTTTAGCAGTTTTCTAGTACCTTGAGTCATATTTTCTTGTTATAAATATTTGAGATAATTTGGATACCTGGATGGATTTTGCATAATGATGGTTTTTAAAATATATAACAGAGCTAACAAAGTTACTTCACTTTTAAAAGATGTCTTTTTTGGTAGTCTTTACTTGAGGATGGTTTCTGTTATTAGATTAACTATTAACCCAAGGGTTTAATATGTTCTGGTAAGTAATATATTAGTTATCTTTTACTTAATTTTCTTTTTTTTTTTTCCTCCTAGGGGACCTCCGAGCCTGTACATACTGTAGAAAAATAGCCTTAAGTTATGCTCATTCCACAGACAGTAATTCCATTGGTGAAGACTTGAATGCTCTTTCAGATTCTGCTTCCTCTGTGTCTGTACTTGATCCGAGTGAACCCCGAACACCTGTAGGGAGTAGAAAAGCCAGCCGCAACATATTTTTAGAGGATGATTTTGCCTGGCAAAGGTACTGTCACTTACATGTAATTTTATTTATATTTGATAAATACTGATAGTCTTGTGACCTAAGGGTGCTTTAAGTTAACATCTAACTTCTCTGAATTGTCTCCTGAAAATACACCGTTTTCTCCTTTTTTCTCAGCTTGCCTTAGGAAGGATCACAAGAAGATGTTTATGGATAGTGATAATGTTGACTAATTAGAATGTTAGCTCCACCAGAGGAGAGACTTTTTCTTGTTTGCTCTTCTACACCTGGCACCAAGAACAGTGTATGGCGTATATATGATCCTGATAATATTTGTTGAATAAACAACAGAAGTTATTTCCATTAATAATTTCTAATGTAGCCTTCTTTGAGAAGGAGGATCCTCCTAAGATTTGTGTTCATAATATTTGCAAATGAAATTAGGTTTTTTCCCTTCCTGAGGAACATTTCATCTTTTTTCGTATGTCTAAATATGCTGCACTGTCTGGTTGTGGAGGATGTTACTCTTTGTTTACCTGGAACCGTTTGAATTAGAATCCTAGGTTCATCAGTTTCTGGTTGTTTTTCGTTAGCTAGGTAATTTTCTCATGCGTCATACCACATATGACCATGTCAAAGTGCTTGAAGTTTTCACTAGCATCTTTCTGTTATTTTCTCAGTTACCTCTTAATGGAGTGAGGAATTAATAGGTAACCAATGAATTTAGGCAAAAGTAAAAAATGAATGAATTATACCTACATTCAACATGTATGAATCTCGGGGATATAATGTGGAGGAGAAAAGAAAGTCACATATGATATAGCCAGTGATTATTTATAGAAAGTTCAAAAATATACAAATGGATACACTATCTAGGGATACAAACATGGTAAACTTAAAGAAAAGGAGGAGAATGATATATATAAAATTTACAACAGTAGTTTCATTGAGGGCAGGGAAGGGAATGGGATTGGGTCAGGGGAACAAGCACTTCAAAGTCGGTGGTAATGTTCTTTTTCTTAAATTGCTCCATGGGTGCATTGGTGTTTGTGGCATCATGATTCTTTATACCTTACATATATTTTATAAGTTTTGAAGACTGACTCTGCATTTAATGAGCAAGAAAGAAAGGAGAGGGATTCTTCATTTCTTACTTCAGTAAGCAATGCCATGTGGATGCCTGGCCCTGTTGTGTGAGCCCAGAATTGGCAAGTGTGATTTAATAAAACAAACCAGGTTTGAAAGCTTCCTGGGAGATGCCGGATAGGTGTCAAAGGCAGAATAACTTTAGGTTCTGTGCTAATAGTTTAATGTTCATTCTCTTTTAGCCATCATATCTCTGTGGTAGGCACTACTTTCTCCTTTTGACAGATGTGGGTGCTGACGTTCAGAGAGATTAAGTAACGTGCCCAAGGTCACACAGCTAGTAAGAGGTAGAGCCTGCACTTGGACCTAGGTTTGTGTGACTCTGCAGTGCTATTCCACCTAGTTATGGGGACTGAGAATAAAATATTTGAACTCAGGATTCCGGCCCCCCTCAGAGCACTTCAATCTTGTATATGTGATGTGAGAAGGAGTTCTACAAGTCACTCAAACAGCCAATTTTATTATTTCATTGACACCCATTATACTTAATAAACTCTCTTTATCACTCTTTTGGTATTTGATATCCTTAAGACAAAAACCATCCTATTTCCACTTCAACTAAAAGAAGAAAACAAAAATGACCCATAAGCTCATTATTGCAGAAAAACAACCTGCTTTTAAATGTTAAAGCATTTTATTGAAATTGGATTTGCCTGTAGCTCTCTTAAATCATCTCAGTATTTTCTTATTTTCTTTATAGTTTGATTCATCCAGACTCCTCAAATACTGCTCTTTCAACAAGACTTGTGTCTGTTCAAGAGGACGCTGGGAAATCTCCTGCTCGAAATAGGTAAACTGCCAAATGAAAGCACTGTTCTGTGTCTGGTTTTTCTTTTTTATAGTAATGAGAAGAACAGACATAAAATGGATGGGATTGATTGTTATACACTTTCTTAGCTCTAAAAGCTGAACTAAACTGTCGTTTCCTTTTTGCTAGTTAGCTGTCACTTGCATTCTCTCAGTGGCCATTTTCTACTATTCTCTATTGGCTTCAGATCTCGGAACCTTCATTCCTTCTTTCTTCACGCTTAACAGGTGACCTCTCCTTCAGTTACACAGCAGAGGGGAGATAACAGACGAGGGTGTCCTCAACTCTTAACATCACTTACCAACTTGATTACAGTTGCAGCTCATTCTTTTTCTCTTCACTTCTGATTCTCCACTTGTGTTCTGGTTCTCATCCCTTACCAGTTTTTATTAGTTATCATATTAGTGTTCCTTATCTTTCACTTCTCTCTGCTGACTCCTTACTGTCTGCATTTAAACAAGCTCAAGCCTTACCTATTAAAAACAAACAAACAAACAAAACCCCTCCTTTGTGTTTTACCTCTAGTTATCTGTAGTCTCAATTTATTTTCTTAGCCAAATTCCTTGAAATAATAGCCCATAACTGTTCTATACCTGCACACTTCCTTCTCCTTTTCAACTTACTAGGGTGTTACTAACATCCACACCTCCCCACCAAAAATACTGTCATTACAAAATCAATTGGTAAGTGGTTATAAACCTGAAGAACAAGATATCTGACTCACCATGGTTTAACATACTTTCAATTTATTCTTTCAACAAGTAATTAATAAGTACCTACGAACTACGTACTTGTATAACAGTGAATCAAATAAACAAAAATTTAAAGCATACGAAAACATAAGGAATAGGGGAGGAGGTTGGAATTTTGGTTTTTTTTTTTTTAGATTTTTTTTGATGTGGACCATTTTTAAAGTCTTTGATTGAATTTGTTACAATATTGCTTCTGTTTTATGTTTCGGATTTTTGGTGGTGAGGTGTGTGGAATCTTAGCTCCTTGACCAGGGGTCGAACCCCCCCTTCTCCCCCTCCCCACCTCCCCCCAGCATTGGAGGCGACGTCTTAACCATTAGACCACCAAGGAAGTCCCAAGGTTGGAATTTTGAGTAGTGTGGTCAGTGAAGACCTCACAGAGATGGTGACGTTTAAGCAAAGACTTGAGGAAGTGAGGGAGTAAGCCGTGTGGAAATTTTGTAGAAGAGTTTACCAAACAAACAGGGAATTGCTGGTTCCTGAGAGGGAACATGTCTGGCAGGGAATAACAAAGAGTCCTGTGTGCCAGGAGTAGAACCTTCTTACAATTCATTGTAAGGACTTTGTCATTTAATGAGTGAGATGGGAAGCCGTTGTAGAGTTTCATTTTTTATTTATTTTGAAAATATTTTATACTTGCAAAAAAGTTGCAAGTAATAGAATAAAATAAATTTTCATATATTCTTCATTAAGGTTCACTAATTTACATATTGCCCATTTGCTTTGTTACTTTTTTTTCTAGACTATTTGAGAGTAAGTTGCAGACATCATCATCTTTTACTTAAAAAAAAATTTATAAACTCCACTTTGTAGAGCAGTTTTAGGCTCACAGCAGGATTGACCGGAAAGTACAGAGAGTTCCCATATACCCCTGCTCCCCACAACCTCCCTCACTATAACCATCTCACACTAGAGAGGTATGTTGTTAAAACTGATGAACCTACAATGACACAGCATTATCACCCAAGTCTGTAGCTTACATTAGGGTTCACTCTTGGTGTTGTACGTTTTGTGGGTTTAAACAAATATGTAATGACATATAGTCACCATTATAGTAAAGTACAGAATAGTTTCAGTGTTTTAAAAATCCTCTGTGCTCTGCTTATTGATCCCTCCCTCCCTGCCTCAACCCATGGCAACCACTGATCTTTTTACTGTCTTCATAGTTTTGCCTTTTCCAGAATGTTATATAGTTGGAGTCATACAGTATATAATCTTTTCAGGTTGATTCCTTTCACTTAGTAATATGCATTTTAGTTTCTTTCATGTGTTTTTATGGCTCGATAACTCATTTCTTTTTAGTGCTGAGGAATATTCCATTGTCTGGAAGTACCACAGTTATATTTATCCACTCACCTACTGAAGGACATCTTGGTTGCTCCCAAGTTTTGGCAACTATGAATAAGGCTTCACAAACATCCATGTGCAGGTTTTCGTATGGATATGTTTTTCATTCATTTGGGTAAATACCAAGGATTGTGATCACTGGATCCTATGGTTAAGAGTATGTTTAGTTTTGTGAGAAACTGCCAAACTCTCTTCTAAAATGGCTGTACTATTTTGCATTCCCACCAACAGTGAATGGGAGTTCTGTTGTTACATATCCTTGGCAGTATTTGGTGTCATCTGTATTCTGGATTTTGGCCATTCTAATAGGTGTATAATGTTATCTCATAATTTGCGTTTCCCTAATGATGTGATGTTGAACATCTTTTCATATGGTTCCATCCTTTCCATCTGTATACCTTCTTTGGTGACGTGTCTGTCTAGGCTTTGGCCCATTTTTTAACTGAGTTTTCTTATTGTTGAGTTTTAAGAGATCTTTGTATATTTTGGGTAACCGTCCTTCGTCAAATGGGTCTTTTGCAGATATTTTCTCCCAGTCGCTGGCTTGTCTGCTAACTCTCTTGCTGTTGTCTTTTGCAGAGCATAATTTTTTAATTTTAATGAAGTACAGCTTATCAATTTTTTCATGGATGATGCTTTAGTGTTGTATCTAAAAAGTCATCTCCATACCCTAGGTCATCTAGATTTTCTCCTATGTAATTTTCTGGGAGTTAGTTTACGTTTTACATTTAGGTCTGTGATTCATTTTGAGTTAATTTTTTAGAAAGGTAGAAGGTATGTGTCTAGGTTAATTTTTTTGCATGTGGATGTCCAGTTGTTCCAGCACCATTTGTTGAAAAGACTGTCTTTGCTCCATTGTATTGCCTTTGCTCCTTCATCAAAGATTAGTGACTATATTTATGTGGATCTGTTTCTGGGCTCTCTGTTTTGTTCCGTTGATCTATTTGTTCTTTCACCAGTACCACATTGTCTTGGTTACTGTAGCGTTATGGTAAGTCTTAAAGTTGGATTGTGTCAGTCCTCTGACTTTGTTCTTCTCCTTCAGTATTATGCTGGCTATTCTGGGTCTTTTGCCTCAACATATAAACCTTAGAATCAGTTTGTCAGTATCCACAGAATAACTTGCTGGGATTTTGATTGAGATTGTATTGAATCTATAGATCAGGTTGAGAAGAACTGACACCTTGACAATATTGAGTCTTCCTAGCCATGAACAATGACTATTTCTCCATTAATTTAGTTCTTTGATATCTTTCATCAGAGTTTTGTGGTTTTCCTCATTCAGATCTTGTATATATTTTGTTAGATTTATACCTAAGTATTTCATTTTTTTGGGTGCTGATGTAAATGGTAATGTGTTTTGATTTTTAACTTCACTTATTCATTGCTGTTATATAGGAAAGTGACTGACTTTTGTATATTAACCTTGCATCATGCAACCTTGCTATAGTTCTGGGAGTTTTTTTGGTTGATTCTTTCAGATTTTTACATAGAAGATCATGCCATCTGTGAAGAAAAACAGTTTTAATTCTTCCTTCCCATTCTGTATTCCTTTTATTTCCTTTTCTTATTACATTAGCTAGTGCTTCTAGTATGATTTTGAAAATAAGTCTTGAGAGGACGTCCTTGCCTTGTTCCTGCCTGAGCAGTTGAAAGGACAGAGTTGCCATTTATTGATATGGGGAAGAGGGGGAGGAACATTTAGACATGTTGAATTTGAGATACCTTCTAGACATCCAACTGAGATATCAAATAGTTGGATATATACATCTAGAGTTCAGGAGAGGGGTACAAGTCAGAGATATAAACTTGGGTGTTGTTATCATGTGGATGGTATTTAAAACTATGAACCTGTGTGAAGATCATCAAAAGAGTGAGTGTGGAAAGTGAGGAAGTAAGGACCAGGGACTGAGACTGGGGAAATGAAGAGGAACCAGAAAAGGAGACTGAGAAGGAGAGACTAGTGATAAGGTGAAAGGGAGTCAGGAGAGTGTGTTGTCTTAGTAGCCAAGTGAAGAAAGTATTGTATTTCAGGGAAGAGGGAGTTATCCTGCTGATACATCAAATGAGATGAAGAGTAAAAACTGACTATGGGATTTAACAATAACATTGGTATAGGCAATTTCAGTGGGTTGTTCGGGGTTCTGGCGAGAGTGGAAGAAGAATTGGAGACGAGTTTTGTTATACTGAAGCAGGGGAACGCACTAGAAGAATGTGAAGTCAAGACAATTTTTTAAAAGATGGGACAAATTCCAAGATTCCTGTTGGCACATATACAAATGTAGAGATAGCTGTGCTAATGTACAGTATATCTCTGTGTGTTTTGAATTAATGCTAATATTGATATATGTCTTTAGGAAAGATGTAATTTAGTCAGTGAGTACTTTCTCTAAATAAAATGTTAGCTAACATTCTTACCACTAGGCTACTTATTTGAATATTTGACAACAAAATTGACTAATTTTCTTTTACTCTTATTGCCACTATATCAGAATATGTGTAGGGATGATGGACTTTTAGAGAAGAAGAATGCATGGATAAAGCACATATTGGACAAGAGACTTTAACTGGTTGAATAAGACATAGTGGCAACTTTTCACTAAAAGAATATGCCAAGTCATGAAGAAGAAAAAAAAAAAAAAAGGAAAAAAAACCCATGAAGAACTGGTTACTTAAAAAGTCTTGTCTATAGACTATATTTCTTTGATACCAGGGTTTCTTATTAAGAATGATTTTTTTGCCTAAACCTGTTACAGACCTGTGAATAATTTCTTAAATTATTTTAAAAGTATCTTTATGCTAGGAGAACATAGGTTTTCAATTGAGACCTGGTTTGAATGGCAGTCCTGTTATTTATTAGCTGAGTTAGACAGATTCCTTAATCTCTGACTCTTGATTTCTTTATCTGTAGAATGGATCTAGTTGTACCTATTCAATAGGATTCTGTGAGACCAAATGAGGGAAAATACATCCTGAGAGGGACTTGAACACATTGTAGATGCTTCTGCCTTTTATCCTTTATATAGAAGCTAAAATTGGGTTTCATTTTTTCTATGTAGAAGCTAACTAAATTTCTAGTTAAAATTTATTTATAAATAAAAGCTTGCTTGCTGCTATTGATATTCCATTTACAAGTCACTTATCTGGTAACTTATTGATATTACACTTACCTAATGATTGACTGTAAACTTTAGAAATACAATTTTTTTCCTATGTTAAAAAAAAAAAGATATTTTGTAAGTACTTATATACCAAGAGAGGAAATAAATTTTCACTACTTTTTCTATCGATCAAATTCAAAATATAATAATAATTGAGGACAATATTTTTAACATAGGTCTACTAATGAGAAGAAAGGAATTCTTTTTTGGGGGATGATTTTGCTGAGTTGGGGTTCAAAATTAGTGTGTTTCTTGTCATCAGAATGTTATAGATGTTCAATTAAAAAAAAACTTGTTAGTTCAGTGGTTATGCAAAAACTTTTTGGATTGTGGGCCATAATTTCCCATGCCTGATCTGCAAGATTATTTCTGCATTTAGACTGTGATGCTTTGTATTCGCCAATTAAAAAAAAGAAAACACCCTAATCTTCAGCATTTTAAGAAGAGTTAGTATTTATTTCCTTTGAGATATTACTGGTGTATGAACTACATCTATAATTTTTTTCCTGTAGTCTTTTCATAATGACTTTTTTTTTTTAACATCTTTATTGGGGTATAATTGCTTTACAGTGGTGTGTTAGTTTCTGCTTTATAACAAACTGAATCAGCTGTACATATACATATATCCCCATATCTCCTCCCTCTTGCGTCTCCCTCCCATCCTCCCTATCCCACCCCTCTAGGTGGTCACAAAGCACCAACCTGATCTCTCTGTGCTATGCAGCTGCTTCCCACTAGCTATCTATTTTACATTTGGTAGTGTATATATGTCCATGCCACTCTCTCACTTCGTCCCAGCTTACCCTTCCCCCTCCCCGTGTCCTCAAGTCCATTCTCTACTTCTGCGTCTTTATTCCTGTCCTGCCCCTAGGTTCTTCAGAACCATTTTTTTTCTTTTTTTTTTTTTAGATTCCATATATATGTGTTAGCATACCGTATTTGTTTTTCTCCTTCTGACTTACTTCACTCTGTATGACATACTCTAGGTCCATCCACCTCACTACAAGTAACTCAATTTCATTTCTTTTTATGGCTGAGTAATATTACATTGTATATATGTGCCACATCTTCTTTATCCATTCATCTGTCGATGGACACTTAGGTCCATAATGACTTTCTTTTAAACTTAATTTGAAATAATTACAGACTAACATATAAGTTGGAAATAATAGTGCAGAGAATTTCTGGATACTTCTGTCCCAGCTTCCCCGATGATAGTATCATATATAACCATCATAACTACTTTTAAAAGTGCCCTTAGCATTGGCAAGTAACCATTTATTTAAAAATGAACTTTCATTATAATCCTGTTTATTGATGAAGAATTTACAACTGTGTTTTCACTTTCTGTTTTTATTTCCAGATCAGCCAGCATTACTAACCTGTCATTGGATCGATCTGGGTCTCCCATGGTACCATCATATGAGACATCTGTCAGTCCCCAGGCTAACCGAACATATGTTAGGACAGAGACCACTGAGGATGAACGCAAAATTCTTCTGGTACCGGTCCAGTATCTTTGACCCATTGCAACTTTAGAGCATAAAGAATGTTTATCTCACTAATTTTTTTTTTAAGACAAATACAAATGAAATAGCCTGTTATCATATAAATTAAATAGAGGAAATAATTTGCTAAGTTTTTATTAGGATGACCTGAAATTGGTCAAGCATTCCATGCTCATAT
Organism: Balaenoptera ricei; assembly: GCF_028023285.1. Lineage (NCBI taxonomy): Eukaryota > Metazoa > Chordata > Mammalia > Artiodactyla > Balaenopteridae > Balaenoptera > Balaenoptera ricei. The sequence continues at coordinate 93,695,477 of NC_082645.1, forward strand.
GCTACATTAATATTTTCTTGACTGCTTTCATCTGGCAAAATCAGAATTCAGATGCCTACATAATACTAGAGCTTAACTTTGAGTTAGGTCCCAGATTGCTGTTTAAACTTTGGAACATGTTTCTTATACACATGGAATACTTTTCAGACATTTAATATTATATGTTTAAGTAGGTAGTAATCAGTTGTTGATTGAATTTATCTTTGTAAAATACTGTGTTCAATCATAAGAGTGACTCAAAGAAATGGAAGATATGGCTTCTGTCCTCAGGTTTACAATTCAGAAGGTATAGAGGTGAGAATAAGCATGGCATTTTTTGTGGACTGAAGTGACGTTTATTAATTGGGAGATGTTGGGAGGGATATTAAGTTCAGTTCTGTGGGCAATGAGAATGGAAAGTTATTCGGGGCTACTTGGTGGAAGGTGGTGAATTCAGTCTCTGTAAGTTTTAGATTTGAACCTGTAGGTGCTGAGCAGTGTTGAGGTTTTTTTGAGCAGGGAGTAATTCCCTGATGGCCTTTCTCTAGGAAATTCACCTGGCAGTTGGGTATATGTGAGAATGGTAAGAATCTGGTGGGGTAAAAGCTACAGAAAGTTACTTTAGATTAATGTGATTCACTGTTCCCTCCTTCTCTTTTGTTCTGTCTCCAAAGAGGGGTGTGACATTCTGTGTTTAGATAATCAGGAGACCGATAGTATGTGCCATTGACTGAAAAAAAAATTATTTGGGATAGTTTTTTGTTTTTTTTTTCTCAAGAGAAAAAGTTACGTTTGCAATTAGATGAGCTGAGTTCAAGCTGTTCCCCATGCATGTGTCATTTCTATTAAATCATGTAAGTTAGCTATGACAAATCTGAATTGAGTTTCCTTTTATGAATCTAAAAATCACAAGAAGCAGTCTGAAACGGTATATAGCATCCTTCTCAGGAGTAATTACTTCCTCATAATGTGATTTCAGGACAGTGTTCAGTTAAAAGACCTGTGGAAAAAAATTTGCCATCACAGTAGCGGAATGGAGTTTCAGGATCACCGCTACTGGCTGAGAACTCATCCCAACTGCATTGTAGGAAAGGAGTTAGTCAACTGGTTAATTCGAAATGGACACATTGCTACAAGGTAATGGAGCTTAAGAAAGACTTTTTGATATTATTTATGAATTTATTTTTAATGACATATCATGTAGATATAAAGGGAGCAAATTTCTTTGTGAGTGGGGTGCTGCTTGTTTTCTGCATTTGGTGTTTGGGCTGCTAATTACTCAACCCTCCTCCCTTCTGAGTTGTAATCAGTAGAGAGTAGATGCAAGGAGCCAAATGGGATCACAGTTCACCTTATTTATTAAAAGCAGAAATGTACAGTTAATTCCCAAAGCCCAGAGCTCTCTAGTTAAGCCGGATTGGGGAATGCAGCTAGATCCTAAGGCCACAGTAGATTCTCCTGCTACTGCTCCCTAATCTGAACTTTCAACCTGTCTTGAGAATTGGGTCCATTAACCACACCAGGAGTGTCCTAGCCTGCCTCACAAATCATTTGTGAGAAAGAGACAGACAGGTCTTGTTGCCTTTCAGGGTAATGCGTCACCTGGCTTTTCTGCTTGCTTAGAAGAAACAAGTATGTAGGAAGAGAAGAAACAGCTGTAAGCAGTGAAGCCCTGGGTTCCAGTTTGGGTTGTATCTCTTTTTAGTTTTGTGCCCTTTGTCAAGTTATTCAATCTCTTAGAGACTTGACCTCTCAGCTCTAATATGAGGATAATATGTGATCCTATGAAGAAGCTGTGAGAATGAAATAATATGGGCAAATGTGTTTGGTACATTGTGAACTGCCATATAAATGTAATGTGTTAATAATTATTTCATGTATATATATAGATATACATTTTATATCTATATTTATAATATTTGGTATTGTCTTCTCATCAAAGACTGTAAGCTCCTTGAGGACAGGAGCCATGCTATTCTCAACACTTTTTACTCCTAGTAAGTACAGGGGTGTGCATGCACTGAGTACTTGTAAATGTTTGTGTAATTGAAATTAGGTTTTCTTGGGACTGGTTCTCCTTTACTATGGTACATGGGAAGATCTTTTAATTTAGCTTCAAGTCTCTCTTGTTTTATCCCTCACCTATCCAAGGACCATTTGAAATTCCAACTCTGATTAGAATGGAAAAAAAATTCAGTTTGTGTCTGATCTTGTACTTGTAAAATTATTCTGACTGACTTTTAAAAGTTTTCACTTCTCTTGGTCTTGATTCAGGGCACAAGCTATAGCAATTGGACAGGCAATGGTGGATGGACGTTGGCTGGATTGCGTCAGCCATCACGACCAGCTCTTCCGGGATGAGTACGCGCTGTACAGACCACTGCAGGTAGTGTTCAGCGGCACTGCTAAGGGGAGTATAGTGAGCTTTGCTGCCAAGTCTTCTCCATCAGTGGGAATAAAAACTAGCTGAATAACCCAAAGATACACTCTTCTAACATGTTTTCCCTGCCGTTTGAGGAAAGTTAAACATTTTTACTTGATAGGTAGTGGTGATTAAAAAACCTATTGGAATCAAACACTGTTCAGTTGGTGTGGCTTCTCTTAAGCTTGGCTTTGTGATATTGTAGTTGCTTGTCATTTATCTTCAGTGGTTTTCAGTTTTACTGTGTCTGCATTTTTAGGACTAAGAGGGACTATACATAATAAAACAATTGAAAAAACTTCATGGTACCATTGCAATAGATTTTGACTCTATAGCAGTATTCAACTGTACAGTAATGGTAAAACGGTGAATATTCTCTTTTCTGTTTGTTTTTTTTTTTTTTACTTTAATTAGGAAATTGGAAATTACTTAAAGATAGAACTTTTAAAAAAAGATATACTTTCACTTTTGGTTTATGTTAATTTGATATAAATAATATTCAGTAATACCTTTGTGAACTAAAATTGAAAAATCAATGGTTAGAAAAGACAAAGACCCAAAACACTAGTGTGGTGTTATGTGTTAAAATCTAACAGTTGTTTTCCAGTATGTTGGCACAGGGTTAGGATAAATTCTGAGCTGTCTTTACTCTCAGGAATAAAAGATGAGACACTATAAAATCTGTATGTTTTGTTCGTAATATGCTGCCTTTAAGCTTACTGATTCATAAATATTATAATTGGAAGAGTGGAGTTGCCAGCATGATGCTGGTTTACAACTTAGCTTCTATTAATTTGCTTATTTTTACATAAATTTATTTAGTGGTTAGCCTTGTACAAATATTGGGCTTGAATTTATTTGTAGTGTGACAGCCTCAACATTGTTGCCATTGAGGGTCAATCGCTTGGATCCTGTCTTGACCCTTTCAGAGTACAGAATTTTCCGAGACCCCTTCTCCGGACAGTGACTCAGTGAACTCTGTGGAAGGACACTCTGAGCCATCCTGGTTTAAAGACATCAAGTTTGATGACAGCGACACAGAGCAGATAGCTGAAGAAGGTGACGACAATTTGACCAGTGAGTTTCACTTTCTGACATTTTAGTTTTTATGAATCATTACTGTGTATGTATGATAAAATGAGTGTTTTGTTTATTTAGTTGAAACAGTCCTACTTTTAAGATTTATGGCTCCAACTAAATGTAACAACATCTGATAGCAATCCTTGTCTTAGATACAGTATTTTCTTAAGAAACCAACTTGTTAGGCTACTGGTGTTTTCAGATTTTGCCGTAGTCTTTAGTTTGCAGCAGCTTAAAAATAACTCCAAGCTAATATTGCAGTAGACAACTTTCTCACCTCTTCACTATGATATCAGACCTTCTCTCTGCAGAACCTCCAACATGTTTCTTCATTTTAAAAATTCATTTTACATTTAACTTGCTCAAATTTTATTAAGTCTACACAGAAGTACATGAAAATACTGTATCCATTTTGGTATTGCACATTGGGCTTGTATATTAAAAAAACCATTTTTCTCCTTTCCTCCGATACCCTGATGAAACCCATCTTTACTCCCCTCCTCTCCCTGTATTTCTTTCCCCTCCCCAACACTAAAAGACTCTGCCAGTCCTAGCAAGCGCACATCAGTCAGCAGTTTCCAGTCCACAGTGGACAGTGACTCAGCCGCGTCCATCAGCCTGAACGTGGAGCTGGACAACGTGAACTTCCATATCAAGAAGCCCTCCAAGTACCCACATGTGCCCCCTCACCCTGCTGACCAAAAAGGTAGGAGGTAGTCACCATCTGCAGTCCAAACACAGGCTGGAGAGATCTCAAGCCAGCTTGTCCTTCTGGCTTCCTCTGACCCCTATGGCTGAGGGGATTTGGTGTGGGTTTTGGTCCACCCCTTCTCATTTTCCCCACACCTCTTCCCCACATGTTTTTTTTGTTTGTTTTTTGGTTGGTTCTGGTTCCTTTTATTTCTTGTTTTCTACCTCAGTACCACCACACACAGTTTAAAGCTTGTAGTCTTTAAAAGGAACTACATCTGACTGCTTTTCCCTTAGCATAATGTGCAACTTCCAAGGTGGCATTTCTTTGCATTTATAACATGGATGTTCTGCTCTATTCATTTCTCTTTCTTCATTTAATATTTTAAAGCTTATTTGCTTATGCTATTGCCCAGTAGCATAGTATTCCACTAAACCTTTCCAGATGCTTGAACTCGATTGGTGAAAAACGTTCACACATTCCAAAACATCTTTCTCTTCTAATTTAAAATGCTTATTGTGCATATGCTATATTTATAAACAAGGTTTCTTCTTTAATACAAAACAAATTCCTTCTTTTAGCTGTCTTATTTGAGGCTTTAGTCTACTGAAAAATAATAATTCAAAAGACATTCGGTATAAAAGGAAAAGTAAGGTAAACCATTACTAAAATCTAACATAGTGGTACATAGAAATGAAATGCTTTCTTTAAAAATGGATGATGAGGTTTACTTTGTTGGATATAATTAAAAGGCAATTTAAATTTTAGCTCTAAAGTGGCATTAGTAAAGGTAAATAAGTAAAAAATACATAATTGGGAATTCCTTGGCGGTCCAGTGGTTAGGACTCCGCACTTCACTGCAGGCGGCACGGGTTCGATCCCTGGTCAGGGAACTAAGATCCCGCATGCTATGCGGCCAAAAAAAAAGAAAAAAACATAAGTAATAAGTAACTGTGGCATTTCATTATGTTACAGTAACTGAAAAATCATTATTCTACAGATGAAGCAATTTATTCCATGATTTCACCTGTAGTTTGAATTTTTAATATTTAGCGCTCTAAATTTGAATTGTCTCCTTACTTAGATCTGAAATTCCTGCCTAATTCTTTGCTGCTGCCTACTTTGAGCCTCAAAATATTATCAGAAGAGAGAAGCTTTTGAATGTAAACATCTATGCTAAAATAATTGGAAACAAATTCACATTTCTACAACAGATTTCTCATAATTGTCGATATTAGCCACTCTCATCAAGATGTGGTAAAATGGCATTTAAGGGTTATAGTAATAAAAAGGTATATCTTATTTAAGAATAGAAACTTAGAGAGGGTGTGAGAAAAGAGGACACCTGACTCGCATTGAGCACAAGTAAGATACACATCGTTATGGGAATCCTCAAAGCAGAAATTGGAAAAATGATGGCAGACATTTGGGTGAGTATGAAAGGACAGTGAAGCAGACGTGGCACTTGTGTGAGAATTAACTGTAGACTCTGGTCACATGGAGGATATTGGATTTTTGTAATATAAATGACAGATGTGGTTCATAGGTGGGATGATCTGTCATGACGGAGGGTATCTGTTCTCTGGACACTTCTGTTGGCAATTTCATTGTGCTGAAAGAAGAGTGTGAAATACATTTTTGACTTGCTGGTGATTTCATCTCTTGGAAAGTTAAGGAACTTTTGAAAATCATGAAGAAAGTGACCTGTCATCATGCAACTAATAATAGCAAAAGGTGGACTGCTGAGCACAGTCAGGCATTTGCTTTAGGAAACCTAACTTCATAATGTTGGGGGAAGAATGGGAATAGAAGGCTGCGATAATGACGTTTTTACAGTACAACCTCAAACTGCATTTATAAGGAAAATTAAAGGGGCAGCACCTGCAGTTGAAAAAAACCATCATGACTCCTCTGGCAACTTTCTGATCTCAACCTTTAAAAATTTTTTTTCTAGAAAAATTGTGAGAGGAAACCTTCATATGAGGAGCAGTCTGAAAGAGGGGCCAGTGCTTTTAGAAAAGTGGCAGGATAGCTGAAGTCCAGACTGCACGGAAGATTGGAGGAAATGCCAAGGATATCTTGGGAAAGATTTTTAAAATTGTGATGCAAAGAGAAAAATTAGGCCAGTTATTTGGGGAAGTTGATACAATATTAATTGAACTTTTTTTTTTTTTTTTTAACCTCTGTTAAGATAACCTTACCCAGGAAAGAACACTGTCTGTTAAGAGGAAGTGAAGTCCAAAATAATGAAGAGTTAGAGGATGCCTCGTTGTTGTTTGTTTTCCCTTCTAGTTTTACTGAGATATAATTGACATAAAACACTGTATAAGTTTAACGTGTGCAGCATAAGTTTACTTATGTGAACATCCATCATCTCCCATAGATAGAAAATTAAAGAAATAGAAAAAATTCTTTTCTTTGTGATGAGAACTCTTAGAATTTACTCTCTAAACAACTTTCATATATGACATACAGCAGTGTTAATTGTATTGATTGTGTTGTACATCCGTCCCTAGTACTGGAAGTTTCTGCCTTTTGACTGCCTGCGTCTAATTTCCCCTCCCCCACTCCCTTCCTCTAGTAACTACCAATCTGATCTCTTTTTCTGAGTTTGTTTTTGAAGTATAATTGATCTCCAACTGTTACGCATCATAGTGATTCCATATTTCTATACATTTTGAAATGATCACCAGTTAAGTCTAGTTACAGTATGTCACCATACAAAGATATTACATAGTTATTGACTATATGCCCCACCCTGTGTATTTTACACCCATGACTTAGTTATTTTGCAACTGAAAGTTTGTACCCCTAATCTTCCTTACCTATTTCTTTTCTCCTTCCACCCCCCTCCCCTCTGGCAACCCCTGTTTGTTCTCTGTATCTATAACTCTGTTTCTTTTCTGTTCTGTTTGTTCATTTGTTTTGTTTTTTAGATTCCACAAATAAGTGAAATCATACAGAATTTGTCTTTCTCTGACTCATTTCACCTAACATAATACTCTCTAGTTCCACCCATGTTTTCACAAATAGCAAGATTTTATTCTTTCTTGTGGCTGAGTAATATTACATTGTATATGTGTACACACACACACACACACACACCCACACACCCCAGAAAGAAGGTAATTATTAGATTGACCTCTTAGGTCATTTGCAACCTTGAGAGCCTGTAATTTGAGGACTTTATAAATCCCTTAATACACATTTCTGGCTTTCACAGTTCTCTCTTGTTAATTTTTAGCATACTAACAGGAATTATTCTTTTTTCTATTTTTCTTGTGAAGTTGAGATACAATAAATTATTTTTTTCTTCACTGTAGTTAGGAGGAACACTGGTTACCAGAAAATAAAGGTCATCAGGGTGACCTAGTTAGGGAAGTGAAAGACTTCCTCTGCTTCTGGTTTTCATTTCTCTTAAATAAAAATGAGAATGGGTGCTTTTTATCTTTCCATTAAAGGCAAAGGTAATACTTATTAAGTCTTTTCTTTGGGATCATCTGCTAGCTTTTAAGGCTGAGGAAATTTGAATTTATAAAATTGATTGAAATAGCTATACTTAAAAAAAAACTGGTCATGTTTTTTATGCTACATAAGCAAACCCCTCATTTTCAGAAACTTGTAAAACTGAGACAGCGCGATCTTCTGGTTTGATTAATTTTTCATTATTGGTCTTGGAGAGTTATGCAATTAAAAAATATTTTATTCTGTGTTGGTCGCAGGATTCTGAACCATTGTTGGAAAGTTAGCAAGTAGAACCTAGAGAAGAAAGTGAAAATCATGGCTTCCGCAAACCTCTAGACCTAACTTCCCATTTATAGGGAAACAGGGGGTATAAGAGCAATTTAAACAGCACCATGAGGAAACAATCCACCAAATCCAGAATGTGGGATGTTCACCAGGACATTTGGCCTGGGTTCTTTCAAAATTCAATATCATGAAAAAAAAAAGGAAGTCTACTTTAGACTAAAAGAGAATAAAGAGAATGTAATGTATGAACCTTAATGGATCCAGGTTTGAGGGGGAAAAAAACATTTATTAAAGCATTTTGGGAACAGTTAGATAAATTTGAATATGGACTAACTCAATGATATTAAGAAATTGTCAGTTTTCTTAAGTGTGTAAATATTACGGCTATAGAGGAGAATGCCCTTATTTTTAAGAGATGCATGCTGAAGTATTAGTGGTAAAATGTCATGATATGTGTAATTTCAAATGGTCTGGGAAAAAAGCACACATATAGAGAGAAATCAGAAATCACTGAACAATTGTTCAGTCTAGGTGGAGGGTATACAGGATTTTCTGTATGTTTGAAATTTTTTCATAATGGGGAAAATCCATCGCTTCTGGAATTTTATATATATATATCCTTTAGTATGAAGAGTAAAGCTTGTAAAGCCTCTACATTAGTTGAACAAATAGGGGTAGGCATTATTAATTTCTGTGCGGGAGGTATAGGAATAAAGTATAACATCTGTTTTCACTGGTCCATATAATACTTGATTTTATTGTATTTGACATGGCACACTTGAACTTTCTAAATTTTTTTCTCCACTTTCTTGTTTGAAGGATGAGCATATTGGCTTATAGACACATTGACTTTTGAAGCCCATTTGTTTATAAATAAACTCTGCCTACAAAGAATTTTGTGGAGCACCTTTGCCTTAAAGGGCTTAAAATGCATTGTGGTTAAATTTGCACGGTAGAAAGAACCTCATTTGAGCTGTGCTTGGGCACAGACCTAGAGAAAAGGTCATGGGGAAGTAAAGAGTAAGTTTCACTTATAAGAAAAATAATTACTATTCTAAAAGTTCTAAAAGAACACATTCACTGTGTGTTCAGAAGTTATCTTTCATCAACTATTTGGAAGTATTTGGTTAGAATTTTTGAAAATTAAAACTCTAAAAACTAATATAAATCCTTACGAGTTACATCTTTATTCCCTGCCATTGTCACTTTTGTATTAATTTATTTTATAGCTTATATTCTGAAATTTTAAAAACCCCACCTTATATTGTATTATGAGGTGGCTTCTCTATCTGAACTCATTGTTTGTTAAATAATACAGTTGTGCATGAGAAAAAGAGTAACTTTTTAGGCTTGTCATGAAAATTACTGACGATCTCAGTTTTCGTAAACCAGTTCAGTTTTGATAAGGGAAGAATGATCTGTTAAAGATTATCTGTCATTACTGTTTCAAGGTTTTGTTGAGTTATTAATTTAAGTCTATCAAGTTTAGTATGAAGTGTGCAGAACAAGTTATAAAGCATCATTTTAGCCTAAAGTTTTGTGACTTGGCTGTGTACTGATGGGTTTAGTATGGGTAATACTTTGTGTGTGGGTGTGTTTTCTGTATAATTATGCTGGCATGTTAATAGTCATAAGCTTCTCCTTTCCTTCCTCCTCTCTCTCCTCTCTCCCTGCTATGCAGAGTATTTGATTTCTGACAATGGAGGACAACAGCTCTCAATAAGTGATGCCTTCATCAAAGGTAATTTTATCAAAAGCTATACATGGGATGGTGTCTCTTTTTTTCATGGGGATATACTTGGGGCCTAGCACATTGATAGGTGCAGAGTAGGTACTGACAATGTATATGATTATTTTAGTATCATGGGAACACGGATTTTAATATGTGTAGTAACTTTGAGACTGTTGAGAACCAAAAATATAAACTTGGACTTGGTTTGAAAGAAGGTCTCTGATCTGAAAAGTAATTGTTTAAAAGCTTTTAAATAGATTTTGAATTTTATTCATTTAAAGGCCTGAATAGTTTATGCTTTCCTATATCATGAGTATAGTATTAAGTATTGATATACATATCATCAGTGATTGTCAAGCTTGTCAAAAAGCCTACAGGCAGATCTCATCCGATTGAGGATGCCGCTTGCCCTGTGGAGTTGGGGAGACAAGTGGACAGAAGGGGATAAAGAACTAGTTCTGCTGACCATTTCCCTGGGGACAAGAGGAAGTACAAGCCTTTTCCAGCCGTGACCCTACTTAGCTTGCTGTGGAGTGAAGACACACTTACTTAATTGGTCCATAACACTCTACAGCTTAGGCCTCAGATAATGGGAGGGTTTCACATAAAAGAGAGAAGGTAGGGCAAGCTGGTACAAGGGCAGCCACCTGCAGCTGGTGTCATAACTTAGCAGTGTTTCTGAATTCACCTCCAAGCATCTGGTCCAACTAGATGTTTATAGACCAGGGGTTTAAATAATTGAAATGTGCCATTTTTGTACTTCACTTGTCATGGACACTTGCTTTACTGTGTAAGCTGCTGGAATGTTTAGTTGAAAGTTTTTTTGTTTGTTTAGTTTGCTTTAAACGGGGAAAGATTTGAGAATTTTTGTAAGCATTTCTCACCTCTTTTCTTTCCATTTATTCAATCACATTTTTCAGCATTTAGTGAGCATCTTTTTTTGCAAAGCATGTAGTATTATCTATTATTTTTTTGGTCTTGATCCATTAACAGAATTTTACATAAATTGTTATTTACCATGTTTTAATTTCTTTACAGTTAATTTTTAGGTCTGACTTGTAAAAGTTTTGCCAATTAAAAAGAAAGCCTTTTGTTCCTGTATTGAAAAAGAAACACTAAAAGGATTGTCTGAGTAGACTTTCTATACTGTCATGTACTGGTTCAGACGTATCAGGGCTGAACTTTTTAAAGTTCAGCACCCACACTATCACATGTTCTGCTTGCATTCTGATTTCTATTGAATGCAGTTTTCAGTTTGTGATTTTATAGGAAAAATTAACCACCTTGTTTTGTTTATGTCCCCAAATAAATAAAAAGACTGTAAAAAAAATCTCATTTTATTTGCTTTTCAGAAGCTGTATTTATAATTATTTTCTTGAGAGTCCTGGTTGCTTATGTAAATTTACTTTTCACACTTCTGTCTCTGATTTTGTCTGTTGAGAATATTGATGATCTAACTCAGAGTTCATTTTTTTATTTATGAATTTAAACATGTCCTTGCTTTTTTTACACCAACAATTGAATTGGCTAACTTAAAAAACGTAAAAACGTAAGTTGGCAATTTCTAAATCTATGAGTAGATGGTATAAAACGTGACAATGAAGTATAATTTCTTATTTTACACTTAGAATCCTTATTTAACCGTCGAGTTGAGGAAAAATCCAAAGAGCTGCCTTTCACACCTTTGGGCTGGCATCATAACAACCTGGAGCTGCTGAGGGAGGAGAATGGAGAGAAACAAGCCATGGAGAGGTTGCTGTAAGGCAGTGAGCTTTTTAATTTTAATTCTCCATTTTTATAATCTTCAGTGACTTGATAGGCATGTGCATAGTTCTTCCTTAGAAAGTCAAAAATACTAACATTACTTAGGAAATAAAGCCTGTTCTGGTGAAATTTCTTATAAAACAAAAAGTGTCCTAAATTGTGCTTATCTGTCCCCATTGTCATTTATGTGTTAAAGTTTAATCAAATTAAATGGGTCATCTTAGTTGAAGATATTCACAGATTTTCTTTATGTGAAAAATCATTAAGGTGCAGATATGCAGAAAGAATAAAATTGACCAAGAAGATCTCATCTGTGAACCATAATTTGTGTGCTTATTTCTTTGGTAGACTGTTGTATCTTCAAAACTGTTGTCTCTGGCAGTATTAACTATGCAGACTTCTTTCCTGTAACATTTTTGTAGCTCAGCTAATCACAACCACATGATGGCACTACTCCAGCAGTTGCTCCATAGTGAGTCATTGTCACCATCTTGGAGGGACATCATTGTATCACTAGTCTGCCAGGTTGTTCAGACAGTCCGACCTGATGTCAAGAACCGGGATGATGACATGGATGTCCGTCAGTTTGTCCACATCAAAAAAGTGAGCTCTGCTAATGCTTTCCTAATGCTAGGAATTGATGAGATGGGCCTGATAGTAATTTGTCTCTTAATGGTCATCTGAAAGGCTCATTACCAGGAGGGGTGCTAGGTGAGGAGGGGGAAGTTTCTCTGCCTGCTCTATTTGTTAGCAGTGCACTTAAGGGTCATAGAAGCCACTGTTAGGAAGTGAGAGGTGAATGGGGGTGGGGGGTAAGTTGGGCTTGCAATGAGTTGGGAACCCAGACTTTCTTGCTTCCTCTTCTTGATGTGTCATCTATGAAAGGGCCTCTTTCCACAGATTACTGTCACTGTTCTGAGTAAAAGCAGTGGGTAATTGCTTTATTTAGAGAGTAGTGGAGTTTTGCCTGTAGTTTTTGCCTATGATATGTAACTTAATAGTGGTCTTAATTGACATCTGGCATCAAGTACCAGGTAGTATGTTAGAGTGTTGATGATCATGCTAAGAGGCCATTAATTATTGGTTGAAAGGAAGAAATGCATCCTGGAACTTTTTGTACTTATTTGAAAATAAATAATAAATAATAGAATTTATTTGACTGGATTCTAAGGATGTGTCATTGAATTTTATTGTTTTCTTAATTGTTTCATTAGATCCCAGGTGGAAAGAAGTTTGATTCTGTGGTTGTCAGTGGGTTTGTTTGTACCAAGAATATTGCCCATAAAAAGGTAATGTGATTCAGTTCAACAGTGACGTTCAGCAGACTGTGACTATATGCCAAGCTCACAAGCTGGGGGTACCTTAATCATGGAAGAAAAGGAGATTGGACATTGAGGGGTGACTAGCAATGTCTCCCATAGGGGTGAAATTTTGGGGGTTGAGGGAGAGTCTCCCAGAGCCGATGATGATTGGGACTTGTACAGTGGGAACTCATCAGACAGAAGAAGGCTTCCCAACCAGCAGGCTGACAGGACACTGGTATCATGTCTCCCTTCACCCCACCGCATCTCAAGGAGACAGGATTTTCTAACAGACTGGAGTCCTTCCAGAGGCCTACCATTTGACAACTTTGTTCTCCCTCATAGGGCTGAGCTCAGAATTAATCACTGGAATTCTGTTATCCTTCTTCCCTTTTATCTCTACCTTCAACCCTGAGGCTCTTTCTAGCACTAGCACAGAGAGTAGGGTGAAATAACCTGGTGGACTAAGGAAACTCTGAGATCCTAAGGTGCAAGATGGGAAATGGCAGGAGATGGGGCTGTGGAGGAAGCAGGCAGGGGCTTTGTATCTCACTTTATTCTGAAGGCTACTGATTAGCAAAGTGTAGTGTGCATCAGGATCACCTGTGGACCTTGTTAAAAATGTAGATCCCTAAGTCCAAACCCTGGAAATTCTCATTCAGTAGGTTTACGGGGGTGGGAATTGGGGGGTGGGTAGGGGAAGGGTGGGACTACTTTAAAATTTTTTTTTTAAGGAAGTATAATTTACAATGTTATGTTAGTTTCCAGTGTACAGCAAAGTGATTCAGTTTTTTATACACATATATATATATTTTTATATTCTTTTCCATTATAGTTTATTACAGGATATTGAATATAGTTCCCTGTGCTGTACAGTAGGACCTTGTTGTTTTATTTATTTTATACACAGTGGCTTACATCTACCATTCCCAAACTCCCGATTTATCCCTCCCTGCACTGCTTTCCCCTTTGGTAACCATAAGTTTGTTTTCTATGCCTGTGAGTCTGTTTCTGTTTTGTATATAAGTTCATTTGTGTCATATTTTAGATTCCACATACAAGCGATATTATGTAATATTTGTCTTTCTCTGTCTGACTTACTTCACTTAGTATGGTAATCTCTAGATCCATCCTCATTGTTGGCAAATGGCATTATTTCATTCCTTTTTATGGCTGAATAGTATTCCATTGTGTATATATGTACCACATTTTCTTTATCCATTAATCTGTCGATAGACATTTAGGTTGCTTCCGTGTCTTGGCTATTGTAAATAGTGCTGCTATGAACATTGGAGTGCATGTATCTTTTCAAATTAGAGTTTTCTCTGGATGTATCCTCAGGAGTGGGATTGCGGATCATGTGGTAACGCTGTTTTTAGTTTTTTAAGGAACCTCCATACTGCTTTCCATAGTGGCTGCACCAATTCACATTCGGCTGGGACTGCTTTTAATGGAGGCACTCTGGGTGTTTCCAGTGTCGTTTATTGGTTCTCACATTTTGAGAAACCGTTGATCTGTAACAGTGTTCTCAAACCTTGCTGTGCTTCAGAATCACTAAGGGAACTTATCAAACATAGAGACACCCTGGCCCCACCTCTGAGGATACTGATTCGGTTACAGTGAGAGCTCAGGCAGATCTCAAGCCTGAACAACTAGATGGAGAAACTGCAGTCCTGTTTTCACTCTTTTCTAAGCAGAGTCTAATAATTTATTTTTTGTAAGTCATTAAGCCTCCTGAAAGTTGTTAGTGACCAAAGAGAAATAAAAGTATGTTTGGATTTGATATTATAGCAATGATCCAGAGTTCATATTTCTACATAGAGTCTTATTAAAACATTTTACCCATCAAAGTAGTACTTTATTGTTTTAAAGATTTATTTATTTTTTTTTAAAAAGATTTTTTAAAATTTTTGGCTGTGTTGGGTCTCAGTTGCAGCACGCGGGATCTTTGTTGTGTCACGCGGGTTTTCTCTTCTCTAGTTGTGGTGCGTGGGCTCCAGAGCACATGGGCTCTGTAGTTTGCGGCACACGGGCTCTGTAGTTTGCGGCACACGGGCTCTGTAGTTTGCGGCACACGGGCTCTAGTTGAGGCGCGCAAACTCAGTAGTTGTGGCACGCGGGCTTAGTTGCTCCGCAGCGTGTGGGATCTTAGTTCCCTGACCAGGGATCAAGTCCCCTGTATTGCAAGGTGGATTCTTTACCACTGGACCACCAGGGAAGTCCCCAAAGTAGTACTTTAAATCAAATTAAATGATCTTTGTTGAATTCAGAGGTAGGTATGTTGTGCTCATCTCCGGAATTAAAAACTGTTATGTGGGTGTGGTAGACACATATGCATGAATGACTGTCTTGCTCCACTGACCATGTTTAGAGTTAGTCTTTAATTTGTAGTTGCTAAAAGAGCCCTGAATGTAGTTTCCCAGCTGATGAGTCACTGTTTTCAGGACCATTTACCGGTTTGGCCCTGATAAGCTTGGTCAGTCGGAAACTTGGATTGCAGGCCCTGGCTGTTCTGCTTGTGGCTTTAGTTGCACTGTTAGGATATATTGTTTGAGTCACTGCTTCGGGATATGCTTTAAGGTTTTCTGTTTTAACTTCTTATTACCCAATTTGGCTTGCAAATTTACGACTGCTTGGAAACTTATTCCATCAAAAATATATTCAGCAGGTGTTTTAATTCTTTTCTCCCTCATCTACCCTTCTTGAATTTCAGAAAAGTTAAATTCTGCCTTCAGAGTTGCTGATTCGTGGGAGTTTGTGGAGTAGTCTGTCTTTAAGCCCCTCTCTGCCCTACCCAGGGCTGGATAGCTTTTCTTGCAACATTAGAAATTAAAAAAAAAACAAATAGTTAAGAGTATAGAAGATTAGGTAAAATAGCATTATTAGAAAAGAAGCCAATTTTTGAAGAATTTTGCATAGCCCTAAACTAATAATTTGCTTTGAAAAAAAGTAAGAGAATACCACAAAAGAACTAAATGAGAGTATTTTAATATGAATATAATGAGATCATCTATTTAAGAGGAATTATGAACAGTGTGAATTTAAAGTTGTGATTAAAGGAGGACTATAAGGTGCAAACTTCGAAGTTTTAACAAACTGTTCATTTATTTTTTAGATGAATTCTTCTATTAAAAACCCCAAAATTCTTCTGTTGAAGTGTTCCATTGAGTATCTCTACAGAGAAGAAACTAAATTTACTTGCATTGATCCTATTGTGCTTCAGGTAAGAACTTACTGAAACAGTAATCTGGAGGGATGTTTGCGTACTATGATGCTTGCCAGCTCTTATAACGCATTCCAGCTGGTTAAATTGGACAGACAAACTTAATTGCTGTTGTTTCATTTGAAAAATTTATTATAAAAGATGTTTTTATGTATCACACTTTAGAAGCTTACCAAAACCTCTGTCACTATTTTTAGTTTCAAAGTGTTAAAGGCAACACATGACTTTTTGGGAATATATGAAGAAAAAGTGACAATCCAAATCCTGTTTTTCCTTCCCACCTGGGTCATGGATTTACTTTAAGGATTTCTCTAGCTTAATCAGGTTCCCAATGATAATACCTGATTTTTAATACAGTCTGTTCTACTAAAACACGTGTTTCTAGAACACTAAGTAGCTTACACACAGTTGGTAAAAGGGAATAACATCAGATGGAAGTTGTGTCAGTTTCTGTCTGGTTTTGCTTAAGTGAGGAGGCCCAGAAAAACTGCTGTAGGATTATAACCCTCAGCTGGAGAGAAAATCAGCCACAGCTCAGCTCCTATAAAGGCAGGAACCCTTTTAGCTCTATTTTAAGAAATTAGAAGTGAGCTCCTGTTCGAAGAGTTCTCTCCCTAGAGAGATGCAACCCCTGGTCCTGGATGGCTCTTAGGCGTTCACTGTTCAGAGTTCCATTTCCAATTGTACTGTTGCACTTGCTTTTGTACATTTTAAATTTCCCTTGAGGCCACCTCCAGCTACACTGAGCTGCCTGTCTGGGCTGTCCAAGTTCTCTGTCAAGGTACCAATTTTTATTCTTGTTAGTGCTCTGAATATGAAGTTACATAGGTTTTAAAAGTTGTCTGCCTCAACCTCTTTTCTCCCATAAATGCTATTAATTAATTTGTAGTTGTTCAAAATGGGAAGTTTTCAGGAATGTGTATTCCTATTATAGCAGAAACACTTACATTCAGTTCCAGAAACATTTAGGAAAAGCATTGCTTGAAAATTCATAGGTGATAGGTACATTTTCTCAAGAGTGGTTAAGAGTGGTTAATCACTTTTGTTCTGAATTCGTAGACAGCAACAGAAAAAACTTAATTGTGGTGAAAGGCACCATGGGTTATGAAACTCTGCTCTATTGCTTAATGAACTCTGTTAACTGGGACTGTTTCCTTTTTGGAATTCAGCTGTGTATCAGTAAAAGTGAGGGGTTTCAGCTAGATTTATACCATTCCTTCTAGCTCTTATTTACTATGACTTTTCACTGACAACTGAAATAAGGAAAAAGGGGAAACACAATTATCGTTCATGGAATCTAAGGTACTGTGATGCTGGGACTTTTCTTGATCTCACTGAAGGTGTCAGTGAAAGACTTTTCTAGGTTTAGGTCACAACCACATGGATTGCAAGATGCATCCTAATTGCAGAGATGTTAAAATGTGTAAAATTTTATGTCTTGGAGTTGATGAACTAATAATCAGAATCCATAGATATTTAGTTACAAAAAAGTTATACTTAAATTTATCTGCTTTATTTTAACTCCACCCTTACGACCAGGTTAACAGACTAAAATCTTTATGTTAGAGAAGTATGCTCTGTGCTCTGGGCAATGTATATTAGTAAACATGATTTAATTCATATAATTTAAAGCATCTGGTTCATCAGTGCTATAAAACATAGTTTATTATATCTTTAAGTTCTGACCTATTAAAATTTTTAGTTTGAATTGATAGAAAGTATCAATTGATATGACTTTTTTTTAATCCTTTTTTTGGTCCACTCATTGTGGAATAACCAATCAAAGAAGAAGCTGAAAGGTAGACAGTTAGAAAAAGGAGGATGAGAAACAGTGGGCAAAGAGATAATTAGCCTGTGGTGCCATACTGTCTTCACAAGGTCGGCCCTCAAGATCTGTTGGTCTGCCGCTGCTCCGTTGTGTTCCTGGCCTACCTTCTGATACTCTTTACTTGCTGAGCCTCTCCCAGGACCCCTTTTTAGCATGGTGCTTCATGTATAATCATAATAGTTGACTGGAGCTGGAACTGAGAGGAAATGTATTTGCTATCCCTGTATCAGAGGCCAGAAACTTAAAAAAAAAAAAATCAACTTATTTTAGTTATTCTTTATTGGAGCTGCACAAATAAAATCATTTAAAATGTCATTAAATAACAATTTAGTAAGCAGAGAAGGAAATTAACATGTTTCAAGGAAAAAAAATTCCATTTTGTTAATAATGGGAGAATTTGAAAATGTGCAACTTCTATCAGTAAAACAGAGAAGGGTGAGAAGAAATATACTCCATAACAGGGCAGGTTCATTGCAGGGAATAGGCTCTTCCATTACTGGTGGCACTGACCATGAATACAGTCTTACTCAGAAAGCACTGGGCATAGGGAGCAGAAGTGACAGATGTGCTCCCACATTCCATTGTCACCTCTCTGAGCCCAGAAATTTTATAAAACAATTAATGAATTATATTGTTTTAACTCTGGTTGTTATTTACAATATTCATTTGCTTTGAAAGTAAGCCTTTGTGATGAAATTGTATTAAAAATGTTTTAATTTTTAACTATAGCCGTTC
Organism: Balaenoptera ricei; assembly: GCF_028023285.1. NCBI lineage: Eukaryota > Metazoa > Chordata > Mammalia > Artiodactyla > Balaenopteridae > Balaenoptera > Balaenoptera ricei. Next base: position 93,713,982 of record NC_082645.1, read on the forward strand.
TAGGTAGAATATTACCTGTTCGGAGATTGAAATTAGTAAGTAGCTGAAATAGCATCTGTTAGAGAGTTATTTATTCAGATACCCAAAAGAAGAGATATTCTGGTTACTTTCAGATTGTAAAAGGGGGAATTCATAACTATATTAAAAACGTTTAGAAATTGCTTTCATTTAGGGTTAGGGTTTTTTATTTATTTATTTATAACCTTTGAGAGCTAGCTAATTGGATTCTTGGCTTTTATGTCATAGGTTATTAAGAATTCAAAATCCTTCAAAGTAAAGTTAGTGAGTTGGAGGATGAAATTTCTCCTGAAACTCTTTTCAGCATAATCAGCAGATTAGAATGATGAAAAATATTCTTGGTTGTGTTTGAGTTAATTTGCTTATAGCAATGGTAAGTGATCTTTAGCATAGTTTCACCTGAGATTGGGGGACCTGAGAAATGAGTTAACACATCAGTACTACAGTGTTTACTTAGTAGGAAATATTTATTAGTGGTTTGTGGGCAAAGAAAACTTAGACGGAATTTGATATTAATAGTCAAACTATCCTGGTATTTTTACATGTCTAGATCTTGAATTGTACCACACATAATAATTTTGATTTATCTTACTTAGGAAAGGGAATTCTTGAAGAACTACGTTCAGCGAATAGTTGATGTTCGGCCCACATTGGTTTTAGTTGAGAAAACGGTATCTCGAATTGCTCAGGATATGTTACTGGAACATGGCATTACTTTGGTCATTAATGTAAAATCAGTGAGTGTTCTTATTTTTCTATTTTTATATCATTTAAAAAAAATCACGGCTTGTAAATTTATATGCATGTATGGTAGATATGCAGGGATCTTTATTTATTTCTTTGCTGCGCCATCTATATTGAAAGTAGGACAGGCATGGCAGTGATTTCATTATTTATAAGACTGGAGGATCTTAGGCTGGAAGAAAGTATGATTCATATAGCACTCATACGAGTTATATAATGCTCATCATAGGTTCTACAAGACCAAAGGTGTAATAGACATTAGTTAATAAGTAGTATTTGTGGAGACTTCATTTTGTAGCAGAAAATGTTCTCTCCCTTGAAAAGTTACCCTCTTCAGAACAGAGGTCAGTTCTGGAAGTTTCCCACCCTCCTGGAAGCTTCCCACCCTCCGCCCCTGAATCAGTACCTTTTGCCAGTGCATGATGCTTAAATGTCTTTTGATAATGTCATTAATATGAATATGGTTTATTTTAGTAGGCACATATTGATTTCTAAGTGTAGACTAATCTAGAGTCAGTAAAAGTCATTTAATTATTAAAATCAAGGAAATTCATTGCGAGGGCATTTTCATATGTTCCTATTATTTTTTCATATTAAATTTTCTAAGAATTTTATTCTTCTCTGTCTAATTTTGTAATATAATGTTGTTCTGTGTTCTAGCAAGTTTTAGAACGAATCAGTCGGATGACCCAAGGTGATTTGGTGATGTCGATGGACCAGCTGCTTACAAAACCTCACCTGGGCACCTGTCACAAATTTTACATGCAGATGTTTCAGTTGCCTAATGGTGAGTGATCTCTAGTATAGATTTACCTGGAATTGGGGACCTGAGGACATGAGTAAATTCATCAGTACTACAAGGTTGACTTAGTAGGAAATAGCTATTAGCAGTGGTTAAATGAGGACAGGCAACTGTGGTTTTACTTAAGGGTTTTTCTCTGGTAGATGTTAAGATGGTGAGTTCTGTCTGGACTTCTGGATTGCCACCTAAGCCTTCTTAACCTTGTGTTTGTTTATTTGTAGAACAAACCAAAACACTGATGTTTTTTGAAGGCTGTCCACAGCACTTGGGCTGTACAATCAAGCTTAGAGGAGGCTCTGATTATGAGCTGGCTCGAGTTAAGGAGATCCTAATATTTATGATCTGTGTAGCTTATCATTCTCAACTAGAAATCTCCTTCCTCATGGATGAATTTGCTATGCCTCCTACATTAACACCAAACCCCTCCTTCCATTCTCTGATTGAGGGACAGGAGGATGAAGGGGCCGCACAAGAGCCATTCAGCGGAAGTCCCCTCCCCCGGGAGCCTGACTTCCCTCCGGACTTTCTGCCCTCTGATGATAGCAGTTTGCTAGAATCAAGGATTCTGTTTGAGAAGGGTGATCAGGAAACTAAAAGTGTGCCACAGGATGTTGCCTCTTCGAAGCATCAAGAGCATGCCACAGCAGCTTGCCCAGCAGGCGCCCCCTGTGCTCTCTTTCCATCGGTACCGGAATCGTTGCTGCCGCTCCATATAGACGACCAACAGGATGCCGTAGGCAGCGAGCAGCCAGAGGCTTTGCAGCAAACAGAGGAGCTGCAGGATCCCAAAAGCCAGATGAGAGCCTTCAGGGACCCTCTACAGGATGACACTGGCCTGTATATTACTGAGGAAGTTACCTCCTCTGAAGATAAACGAAAGACTTATTCTTTGACCTTTAAACAGGAATTGAAAGATGTGATCCTCTGTATCTCCCCAGTAATCACATTCCGGGAGCCCTTCCTTTTAACTGAAAAGGGGATGAGATGCTCTACCCGAGATTATTTTGCGGAGCAGGTTTACTGGTCTCCTCTCCTCAATAAAGAGTTCAAAGAAATGGAGAGCAGGCGTAAGAAACAGATGCTCAGGGATCTCTCTGGCCTTCAGGGCATGAATGGAAGTGTTCAGGCCAAGTCTATTCAAGTCCTGCCCTCACACGAGCTAGTGAGCACCAGAATTGCCGAGCACCTGGGTGATAGCCAGAGCCTGGGGAGAATGCTGGCCGATTATCGGGCCAGAGGAGGAAGAATTCAGCAGAGAAATTCAGACCCTTTCGCTTATTCTAAGGATGCATCGGGTACTTCAAGTGGCAAATCCGGAAGCAAAAGTGAAGGTGACGAAGAGAAAGGGTTGATTACAAGTGATGCAGTGTGGTCAACAAAGGTGAGCAAGACCACTTTGTGTGCTTGTGTAAATTTAAAATGTGTTGGGGACTTTCCTGGCCGTCCAGTGGTTAAGACTCCGCGCTCCCACTGCTGGGGGCGCAGGTTCGATCCCTGGTCGGGTAACTTAAGATCTCACGTGCCTTGAGGTGAGGCCAAATAAATAAATAAATCTACTTAACATACAGGTCTTTAAAAAAAATGTGTTGAAAATCTCTGCTATAGCAGGGTAAATATAATCAAATGTGGCAAATTGCATGCAGATTTATTAAATATTTCCTCTATGCTTTTTTTTTTGGTCTAGGTCTTTCGGCTTATGTGTTGCTTTAAAATGTATGAAATAGGAGTGTAATGTAATGAAACTGGATTTTGAGGGTTTCAGGCTAAGCTCACAGTAAACTAGGAGGAGCTCTGAGGTAGGGGGGCAGCGTGGAGCTGCTTAAAATTTCTGGCATGATGACTTGGGTTTAGTGTGATGCGTCCTTGATCCTTTTAATGGCAATGAGCAGGACAGTAAGGGTTGGAAGTTTATTGTAGGAAATGGATGTGTTTTAAAAAAAGTAAGATTTATTCATGGATACATTATTGATAATGGTGGTAATAAAACTAATGAACAAATTTATCTCTAGATGAGGAAATAGTTTTTTAATAAAACAAAAAGATGTTCACTTTCACAAGTCTGGGAATGATTAAAAAATAATGGTACACCGTTTTTAATACATGAAATTGGCAAAAAAGAATGTGATAAGAGCCATGGTTAGTGAGGTATGGAAAAATACTTATAATAAACTTTAAATAAATTTATGTTTATATACATTTATGTAAACTTATTAAAAGTGATAGGGAGGTCTTTTAAATTTACATGAGCACATATATGTTTTTGACTTAGGATTCCTATCTTTTATAACTTATTCCTGCAGATAAGTAAGAATTTGGTATAAGGATACTTACATTTTATTATAATATATGTACAAGGGTGTTTACTGAAGCATTATTTCTAATTGTTTGCTGTTAAAAGGATGAGTTGGATCTCGTTTCATGACCCAGAGAGAACCCATGATATATTTTCTAGTGTTAAAAAGCAAATTGTGTTTTAATATATGTAGCATCAAACCATTTTTGTAAAAAACCAAAATCACCTGTGTATACTTATGTGGGTGTTTTTGTGTGTTTATGTGTATGAGCTAGCAAAAGTACATGGTTTTTAACCATACAGTCAAATTTGTCAGTTTGGGAGGTGGGGCAGCATCAAAGGAGGAGAGGCTTTAAGTACTTCATGAACTTCTTCATATACCTCTGTACTGTTTGAATTTCAGCAGAGACAGGTGTTACCTTTGTAATGATCAAAAACAGGTATAAAGTACAAATAAATAAATACCTTAGGATTTAGATTTCTGGGTATCTCAGGTGGATGTTATATCCAGCTATCAATTCAGACTGTTTCATATTTAATTAACTACTTCCAAGATAATTTAATGTAGTTTTGTAAAAATAAGAGTATTTAAGAAAACAAGCTGTTTAGACATCTATTTGTATGTTTACATTTCACCTAAACCTTTTGGATTGCTTTACCTCAAAAACTAACTGCTCTTCTTCCTTATATTTAGTGTCTTGTAGTTTTGAATCTTCACTGAAACCCCTGTAGTGATGGCAGAGGCTTTACAAATCGAGTGGAGTGTGTCGGATGTTGGAGATGGGCCTTGGGGTTGGAGTGCGTGATGGCCTGCGGGTGCTCATCTGGATGTTCCTTCTCTTGCAGGTGGACTGTCTGAATCCTGCCAACCACCAGAGACTGTGCGTGCTCTTCAGCAGCTCTTCTGCCCAGTCCAGCAACGCTCCCAGTGCCTGCGTCAGTCCGTGGTAGGGTTCCTTGCCCACCCCCCTTGCACCACCCCCCCCCCACTATTGTACTTGAGGATAGAATTCCAGCAAGTCTGAACAAAGTTCAGCCTTTAGGCTCTGTTTTTAGGTGAATGGCATGCTGCTGGTCATATGTGAATTGATGGAACTTTAGAACTTGTGAATTACATATGAAATTTGTATTTGTTCATGGGTAGAAGTAAATGAAAGTACCTTTAGTGAGAGTGAAAACGGATGTGAGGGATGGAAGAGAAATTTGTAGTTATAAAAGTGAGAAAGTTGATACATAAAAGCTAGTTTTAAGCATTTTGATAACATGTACAAATCAGGCAGGTTTTTTTTAGGCATCGTTTTCATAAGAGCAGTCAGTCTTCTGTCTTAAGTTTTATTCTAAAACTTAATTCTAAGTAGATTGATAGAAACACATTTTATAATGTTATAATTTATTTCCAGTAATAGTCACAAAAGCCTAGTTATTACATAGTTTAGTTTTAAAAGTACTAAAGAACATAACTGCTTGTTTTTGGAGTACTTTCCATGACAAAATGTGTTCCGTATTTTAATTTTGGACACCAGAAACCCTTATTTCTACCAGTGAGATCAGGGATTCTTCCAGCATCAGTAGAGCTCTAGCAGTCTGACTTGGGGCTGGGTGAGCCCATGGGAATTTTCTCTGGGAGTTTAGGTCAAGGCTTGATATAAGATGTGGGTTTCGACAGGTATGTATAGCTGAACTCTCTTATTTGTGGGCATTTATAAGTTGGGTATAAAGTTAAGAAGTGCCTTTCCTGGAGGAATATGAGCTGCTGCTCTTCGTGCTCAGCAATGGTGTGGACTAGAGAGCAGAGGCAGGAGTCCCATTTTATACTGACCAGGCTTAAGGCTTTGTGAGGGAAACTTTTACTTCTTCCTAACTCAGATCAGTTTTACTCATTTAATATTACAGTTTGTGCATCCTGATTAAATAGTTTCATAGGATACTAATGGACTGGGAATGGATACGATGCTGTAGTGTGGCTAGTACAAACCTGGTCTATCAGATGAGGTAAAACCTGTTCCGTAACAACAAAAGAGTAGCACCTGTTTTAATACTGTATTATAAGCAGATCTAACAGTTTGGAGTCTCATGAAATATCTTTTGCTGGGTGGTAATTCATATGATATGTTTCTAAGAAATCTTTTCTTTTAGGATTGTAACAATGGAATTTTATGGAAAAAATGATCTTACATTAGGAATATTTTTAGAGAGATACTGTTTCCGGTAAGAACCAATTTTCTCCTTATGTTCCATTTATGCTTTTTTGATGCCTAGAATTTCAACCTAAATATAAACATGAGTTGGAGCACTGTTGTGTGACCTTCCTGTTCCTGCCACGTGCCAGGGTTTACTATACAGAGAAGTAATCCTTTCATATTCAACCCGGCATGTCTTCTCCAGTTCATTCCTCAGATCTTTGCCCATCTAATTGCCCTCAATCCCACAGACTTTTTTTTAGAATGTCTGTTTTCACAGTGATTTAAATGAGAGGCAAGAGAAGCTAAGGACCTCAGTTTAAGTCTTAGAGCTATCACCTGCCACTTAATATGACAAAGAGCAAGTAGTTTAATCTTTACCAGCCCCCTTTATAGGTATTAACAAACTCCACAAATGTCAGGAGTTTTAATAGGTAAAATGAGATGATGTTTTAGAAATACTTGGCAAATAGAAGGTGCTTAACAAGTGGAACCTGTCACTGTGATGTGGTTGAAGGCAGGATGTTCAGCTGCAGGCTCTGAGAAGGATGAGTCGTACCCCGAGCAGATCATCCCCCAGTCATCCTTACTCTTGAGAGGATGCTGCACTTTCTCTACAGTGGTCCTGATTAGCCAGGATTCACTATACACTGCTCCTCGGTTTCGTGGTTAATGTGAGGACTTTCTTTTGGTCAAAGGCCTTCCTATCAGTGTCCTAGCATGTTCTGTGATACCCCCATGGTGCATCACATTCGACGCTTTGTCCATGGCCAAGGCTGTGTGCAGATAATCCTGAAGGAGTTGGATTCTCCAGTACCTGGATATCAGCATACAATTCTCACCTATTCCTGGTGCAGAATCTGCAAACAGGTAAGTGTACCCTGTTGCTGTAATACATCACATAGTATCTTTAATTTCTATATTTATATAGTTCTTTTTTGGGGGGGAGGGTGGCCTCTATTTTTTTGGATTTAGTATTTGTCTTTGGGCCCTTATTTATTTTACCTTCTAGTGCTGTATGTTCCCTTTAATGTTTGTTTCCTAAAGATTCCATTTTAGGATTTATCAGTCATTATATAAAACATAGGTACCACGTCCAGTAAAATAGATGGAGATTTTATCTTGACAGTTCTCCATTATGTTTGTTTATTCATTCAGTATATGCTTATTGAGCACCACCTAGGTGCCAGATACTGTGCTAGGCCCTAGGAATGAAGGAAGAACAAGGTAAGGCTCCTGTCCTCTAGCGGGGAAGACAGACTTACAGTGATTACAGTATGCTAGAATGTTTGTGTAAGTTTAAGTCTATGTCAACATTTCTATCTTAAGACATACAGATGAGAGACCATGTTTAATTGATCTCTGCTGGTTTTCATATACATTCTTGAGGAAAGAACCATGTGTTTTATTTCTTCTGTGTGTTTTTCTAACTCTGGAGGGAATATTTGGTGCCAATATTATGTTTTTAATATATACTTTTTATTCAAATTGTTTACAGTGAGCATATGCCAAATTTAACTTCATTGTTATCTTAATTGGCTTATTTTGGAGTGTATGTTTGGAAGCACATATGGGAATTATAGATAAAATAATAGTGCAACCTATTTCAGTATCAGAGGTTGAGGAGGGCAAAGTCAAAGGTAGTGCCTTCTTCGGTAGGAACATAGAGCCATGAGATCATTTCTTGCAATGACTGGTCTTTTTATACTTGTTCTTCTAGGCCTTTAGTTGCTGTTAGACAGCTGGCAATATTTTGTTGTAGAATATGTGAAATTCTGTAGATTGACCAGTGAACTAAATGAATAACTTAAGTTCGATCTTTATATCTTGCATGTTTGGTGTATGCACTTTATTTTAAAACAAAAACTTCTGCCTTTGGGGTTATGTTAGAAAGGAAAAGGTAAACAGTTTTTGTTACACAGAAATGAAAACTTTTAGGTGTCCAAAAAAGTTATAATATATATGACCAAATATTAGTATACTTACTATTAAATTTCTGTAAGCCATGATAATAGAAAAATGGGCAAAGGGTGTGACAAAGCAATTTAATACAAATGGCCAGTAGACATGTGCAAATACATTTTACTCATTAGTAATAATCAAAGAAGTATAAATAAATATAAATAAAATAAGTGGAATGTGTTTTTATTTATTTATTTTTTAAAGAAGTTACATTTCAAAGATTTATAATTCCTGAGATTGGTAAGAAAGTAGGGAGATTGATATTCTCAGATACTGTTGGAGATTGTCTCCTGAAACAGGTGTACTGGTTTACACAATGTGGCAGAAAGTATCAAAGACCATATAAATGTTCATGCCCTTTGACCTACCAATTTCCACTTTCATTAATTTATTCCAAGGAAATAATAATTATGGATATTTATAAGTGTATATACACACACACACACACACACACACACACACAGACACAGGGACGTTCATCAAAATAATGAAAAACTTGTAATGTCTTAAATGCACATCAATAGAGATTGGTTAAATAATTCCATATTATGGGATACTTTGCAGCCATTAAAAATTAAATTGTACAAGAATATTCTATGTGGGAAAATATGATATATTGCTAATAAAAAAAGGTTATGAAGCTAATTATAGGGAACAGTTTTTATTTATAAACATCCCAGCTAAGCATATATGTATTCATGTATAGAAAGAAAGCAAACATACTAGCATATTGATGGTGGTAGTGGGATTACTGGCAAGACAGTTTTCCCCAGCCATCCGTAACTCCACTCACCTCGAAGCATTTTTTTCTTCTTCTAGTTTTCTGCAGTCAGAATACACTAGATTTGTACTAGAGAAGAAAATACATTGTTTTTTAAAAAAGAGATTCTCAATATGTGATTAGATAACAATTTATGCTGAATTTCAGGTAACACCAGTTGTTGCTCTTTCCAATGAGTCCTGGTCCATGTCATTTGCAAAATACCTTGAACTTAGGTTTTATGGGCACCAGTACACCCGTAGAGCCAATGCTGAGCCGTGTGGTCACTCCATCCACCATGATTATCACCAGTATTTCTCCTATAACCAGATGGTGGCATCTTTCAGGTAAGAAGTCTGAGCGACCTTGTCACAATCACATACTCCCTGGAAGGCTTTGTAACGTTTCCAGTATTACTAGATTGAATTAATTTTTGGTGTGTGTTGTTCCCCATTCCCACTCTTGCAAAGGCAGAGGGCCATACTCTGTGAAGAGCTTTCAGTGTTATTATTTTATTTAATCCTTTAAGAAATATGTATTATTATCACCCTAACTTAGAGAGCTTACAGCTGACAAATAGAGCTAGCAAGTCATGATCCATGATTCTTGCTACTGCAGGTATTACTCTTAACCATTGTTTTTCCATCTGAGAGCTTATCAGAATTTTTGCTAAGACATTACTTAGCATAAGGGTAATCGGATATTCCGGATAGAGCTAAAATCACTAGTTCAAAGAATGGGTATTTACACTTGTTTTTTTTTTTTTTTTTTTTTAATTAATTTATTTATTTATGGCTGTGTTGGGTCTTCGTTTCTGTGCGAGGGCCTTCTCCAGTTGCGGCAAGTGGGGGCCACTCTTCATCGCGGTGCGCGGGCCTCTCACCACCGCGGCCTCTCTCGCTGCGGAGCACAGGCTCCAGACGCGCAGGCCCAGCAACTGTGGCTCACGGGCCCAGTTGCTCCGTGGCATGTGGGATCTTCCCAGACCAGGGCCCGAACCCATGTCCCCTGCATTGGCAGGCAGACTCTCAACCACTGCGCCACCAGGGAAGCCCTACACTTGTTTTTAAATGATTTGAGAAAGCCTTCGGGCTCTGCCTTCAGAATATACCCAGAACATGTCTCACCACCTTCACCACTACCACTCTGGACTGAACCTCTGTTGTCTTTTACTAGATTATGGCACTAACCTCAGTCAGTTTCCTTTTGGCCTTAACCCGCTGCAGCCTGTTCTCAACACAGCAGTCAGAGTGGTCCTGTTATATGAAAATCAACTCAGGCCACTCATGTGCTCTAGAGCCTCCAGTGGGTGTCTGTTTCACCCTGAGTGAAGGCCAGAGTCCATTTACGGGCCTGTGAGCCCCTACATGCTCTGGCTTCTCACCCTCTACTACTCCCGCCTCGCTCACCGTACTTCAGCCTCACTGGCCTCCTGGCTGGACCTCAGCTATGTCAGGTAGGCTCCTACCTGGGAGCCCTGCACTTGATCTTCCGTCTCTGAGCTGCCTGCTCCCAGATATCTGCCTACTTTTCCTTATTTCCTGCAGGTCTCTGTTCAGATTTCACCTGCCCTGACTCCCTCTCACCCCTGGCACTCCTTGCTTCCCTTTCCTGCTTTATTTTGCCCTGTAGCACCTACTATCTGGCGTAAGATATGTTTTAAGTATTTGTTTTTGTTTATCGCCGAAGTCTTATTATTCCTGAATCCAACGAGAGCAAGAATTTTGGCCCTTACTCCATGCTGTATCTCAGCACCTAAAACAGCATCTGACACATAATAGGCACAAATAGGCACACAAATAGGAAATACTTGTAATTGAACCCTATTTCCTTTTTTAAGCAAGAGCTATTAACCATGAACCCAGGGCCTAGGTGGGATATAGCATTTACTAGACATCATGAACTTCAGGTGGAAAGGAAACTCACAAAGAATCCTTGGGAACTGAGAAGGTAGTGAATACCTGTGTCTAAGCTAATTGTAGGAAGGAGTCCCTCTCCTCATTCATGGAGGTTTATATCCCAGTCATTTGTTTTTAAAGCACATGAGAATGGCCTCGGGGGATAAATGATGACCTCACAATGCAAGGGAAAAATAAAACAAAATCTTTTTAAAACTGGGGAGGATATTTGTAATGTCTGAAAGTTGCCTTCAGTATTTTTGATTGTTTTAAAAATGCCATTTCATAGAAACTTTATGATCTCTTGCACCTCATAGGACTTAGTTGGCTGTCATGATACACCTCTACTCAAACTATTAAAATATTTTTCACTTTTCTACTATTACTTGTATTTTTTCCTCTCAGTTATTCTCCCATTCGGCTTCTTGAAGTGTGTGTTCCACTTCCCAAAATATTCATTAAACGTCAGGTGCCACTAAAAGTGTCCCTTCTTCAGGATCTGAAGGACTTCTTTCAAAAGTAAGTTTTATTTTCTTTGATCATCTGTTTTTGTTTAGTACTGCCTGAAATCTAAACTATTTTAAATATCATGTTTGTTCATTTAGCTTTCTTTGAAAACAAAAATAACCTATTTTTCTAATTGTATGTTATATATGCCTGATGTAAAAAAGGAAAAGTGTAGACAGTTCATAAAAGTATTAACAAAGAAGTCAAACGCTCTCAGGCATAACAACTATTAAAATTTTGATATACGTCCTTTTTTGTTCTGCAAAATTGTATGTGATTCTTAATTAGGTAAGACCTAGGTAAAGTTTTGTGTGTACATCTTTTTTCTACTTGTGTGAGATTAGACAATTTGATTCTGACTTTTCTAAAGTGTTTAATATTGTTTATATTTATATTGTTAGAGTTTCACAGGTATATCTTGCTGTGGATGAAAGACTCGCATCTTTGAAAACTGATACATTTAGCAAAACAAGAGAGGAGAAAATGGAAGATATCTTTGCACAAAAAGAGGTAATTCATTTTTCTGACAGAAACCCAAATGTTAGCTGTGAACTTGTTAGAGGTTCCTTTTGGGGTGTGTCTCAGATTGCTGGAGTGCTTTCTGTTCCTCGTAGATGGAAGAAAGCGAGTTCAAGAACTGGACTGAGAAGATGCAAGCACGGCTCCTGTCTTCCTCTGTGGAGACCCCTCAGCAACTGCAGTCGGTCTTCGAGTCACTCATCGCCAAGAAACAAAGCCTCTGCGAAGTGCTGCAGGCTTGGAATAACAGGTGTGACTTTGCAGTTTGGTGTTTCCTTTATATTATTGCAAAATTTGCTCTGCTATCATGTTTTTGATGTAAATGTCCTTATTAATTCGGATGTTTCCTTTTACTCTCAAGTTGTAGGAGCTTTATTTTTATTGCCACTACCACCCTCCACCTCTTTCATCCTTTAAAGTGTAGGTTGTGAAGATAAAAAAAACAAAGATGAGAATAGCCTTCATTGCTGTTTCAAGTACAGTGTGTGTGCTTACTGAATCTAATTTATCTGTATTAGTACGTCATGGAGTGATTATTGGGTTTTAGGCCATGACTTTCAACTCTATTATTTTGTGTATCTTGTACCTTTATTTAAATATTTATTTGGGGAAATATTTCCCTTTAATGCTTATTGAAAAGTTCAGTTAGATTATTATAGCATTTATTTATTGAGCACTTGGATCATGCTAGGCACTAAGTAAGGCAGTAGATGGACATGCACTCTTTTATTTGATTTTGAGTCCTACAATGTATATATACTGATTCCATTTTACACAGGAAACTGTGGCTTTACGAGACTAAGGGATTTGCCCAAGTTATATAGCTGTTAATTGTCAGAGCTCGGCTTTGAGCCCAGGTCTGTTGGTCTTTAACACCCGTATTTTTTACGTTATGTTTTATTGTCTCATTATAACTTGCTATTCTTTTATAACTATAGTTGTATCAGTAACAAGTGATTAATTGATTAGAAAGAAAACAAAAATTTAGTCTTAGTTATGTACAGTTTTAAAATCTATTGCATTTGAAATAGGAAAATCTAATTCTTGTGGTTTCAAAGTTATAAGGAGAATATGTGTAAACATTATTCAGGATATTAGAAGGAAAATCATATTCTTTTCTCTTTTCCTTTTTTTCATTAACTATAGGTTGCAGGACCTTTTCCAGCAAGAGAAGGGTAGAAAGCGGCCTTCAGTTCCTCCAAGTCCTGGAAGACTGAGGCAAGGGGAAGAAAGCAAGGTAATGAAATGTAGTTTTGTCTTTGGGCCTATATATATTGGTATAGATATAATTAATTTCTCTTATGACACTTAGAAGTGGTAGTTTAAGGACTTCCCTGGTGGTGCAGTGGTTAAGAATCCACCTGCCAACGCAGGGGACATGGGTTCGATCCCTGGTCTGGGAAGATCCCACATGCCACGGAGCAACTAAGCCCGTGTGCCACAATTACTGAGCCTGTGCCCTAGAGCCCGCGAACCACAACTACTGAAGCCTGTGCACCTAGAGCCCATGCTCCACAACAAGAGAAGCCAATGCAATGAGAAGCCCGTGCACCACAACGAAGAGTAGCCCCCGCTCGTCGCAACTAGAAAAGCCCACGTGCAGCAGTGAAGACCCAACGCAGCCAAAAAAAAATAAAGTGGTAGCTTAATATATACTTTATTAATAATAGTAGGAGTTTTTAATTTTGAAGTTATGAGGTTTCTTGGTGGTGTGACCTGGATTAATTTTTTTTGTCTTAGCCTGAAATAAAATACATTATAATTCATTTATTGGAAACATTTATCAAAAGCTACTGTCTACTGGCATCACTGAGGATAGTATCACAGAGGCAGTAAGTGCTATAAAGGAGAAGGTGTGGATGTGCTGAGTGTATAATAGAGTCCTAATTTACTATGAGTTTTGGGTGTTCTTATCTCTGTGCTTAAGTGAGAAGCTTTTCTTAAGGGGTCTGCACCAGGTTAGTTCTACGTGTTGATTTAATTAACCTTTCCTAACTGTATTTTCTCTTGCTGCACAGCACATTACCCCAAACTTAGTGACCCAAAACATAAATTTATTATCTCACAGTATGTCAGGACTCTGGCACAGTGTGGCTGGGTTCTCTGCTCACAGAACTGAGATGAAGGTTTTGGCCAGGGCCGTTACCTGAGGCTCAGGATCTTCTTCCAAGCTCATCTAGGTTGTTGGCAGAGTTCAATTCCTAGTGGTTATAGGACTGAGGTCCCCCATTTGTTGCTGGCAGTTGACTAGAGATGATTCTCAACTCCTAGAGGCTGCCTGATTCCTTACATGTGGCTCTGTTCATCTTCAAAGCCTACAGCAGTGGATTGAATCCTTTTCATGTTTCAAATCTCTGAATTCTTCTGCTGTGTCTGACCTCTGGACACAGATTTAAAGGGCACATGTGATTAGATCAGGCCTACCTGGTTAAGCTCCGTAGTTTAAGGTTAACTGATTTGGGACCTTACATATATGGTAAAATCCCTTCACAACAGTATCTGGATTAATGTTTGGTTGAATAACTGTGTGTGTGTGTGTATGCCAGGGGGCGGAGTTCCTGGGGGCCATCACAGAATTCTGCTTACCATGCTAACCATGAACAGATGAGTTAATGTCAGTATATTATAAGGGCTTAATATTCTGTTATGAGGGCTTTTGAGAGAATATCTTTTTGTACAAGTGTGTAGTATCTGTAGCAGAGTATTTTCATGGAATGATGGGTTCCAGTGCCTTGGATCTTTGTGTTATTTAGTAACACTGTGTAACTGAATTCTTCCTTTTTGTCTCATAAATAACTGTGTAGGAATCACTTTTCCTTAAAGTTTAGGTGAGAGTAAGAATAAGAATTACTGAAGATGATTTATTAGTATTTGCCAAGTAGTTTAGGACAATTAACGGCTATCACAAACTGCTAGTGGCCTTTCTGTTTGCTTACTGATGAAACAGTGAAGCTAGTGGTGTAAGACCTCTCATTATAATATTGAGACATAGAATTGAAAATACAAAATCAGTCAGTAGATAATCATTTATCTTTCTGAAAGATGGAAAGTTGATTTGACAATCTGTAGCACTGCCTTTGTATTCATTCATTTGATAAATAGTTCTTGAGTGCTTTTAGGCACTGTTCTGAGTGCAAGGAATTCACGTTTGTGAATGAAGGCCATAGTTATTGTCCCTATGGAGCGTTTATCTAATGAGACTGACAATAAACAGATGAACCAATAAACATTTAAAAAACAAATGGAAACAAGGCTATGAAGAAAAAATTAAGAGAAATGGAGAGTATTGCTAGGGGAGTAGGTGATGCTGAGTTATTTTATATAGGGTGCCCAGGGAGGTCTCTCTGGTATGGTGAACAAATCAAAGAACATTTTAAGTAGCAATCTAAGAAATGACTTTGTAATGAAATTGTACACAGGGCTCATAGTCATTTAAAATGTATCTTATCTATGGATAATGGGACTTGTGAAAGTCCAGTGGGTAATCAAAGATTACTAGGCTTAATGGATAATCATAAGTAGTTCCTAGATGCTTTAATGGGTTTGTGAGCCACTGTTTAGAACAGTATTCTCAAAGTGTATGGTTCAAGGATCCTGGGGGTCCAAGACCCTTTTCAAGGGCTCCACAAGGTTTCTCTTTTTCTTTTTTAATTAATTAATTAATTTACGGCTGTGTTGGGTCTTCATTGCTGCGCACGGGCTTTCTCTAGTTGTGGCGAGCAGGGGCTACTCTTTGCTGCGGTGCACGGGCTTCTCATTGCTGTGGCCTCTCCTGTTGCAGAGCATGGGCTTTGGGCGCGTGGGCTTCAGTAGTTGTGGCACACGGGCTCAGTAGTTGTGGCTCATGGGCTTAGTTGCTCCGCAGCTTGTGGGATCTTCCTGGACCAGGGATCGAACCCGTGTCCCCTGCATTGGCAGGAGGATTCTTAACCACTGCGCCACCAGGGAAACCTTCCCTTTTTCAACTGTATATCTGTCTGAGGCTAGATTTTCTTTATATACTTCAATCATAATAATATAGCTCAACAGGTTAAATGCAGAAGTCAGAGAGGAATTTAACTGTCTTCTATTAAGCTAGGCATTAAAGTATTTGTAGAAGTATAAAACACTGCCACTCTTAACAATTTTTTCTTAAAAATCTATTTTTAATTAAAATATGTTTTTTATGTTAATATGTAATGGGCTTATTATTGTTATTTTTAAATGAATTAATAAATGCACGTTCTATAACTTTTTCAGTTTCAATTTTCTAATAAGGAAAAATTGGACGATATAACCCACATAAACAAAAGCTATCTGAGTGTCTTAATAATTCTTAAGAGGTTGAAAGGGTCTTGAGGCCAAAATGGTTAAGATTCACTGGGTTAAAAAAATTTTTTTTTAAATTAAAAATTTTAAATTTAATGTTTCCTTAAGAACAGAGTATTTTGTTCTCTACAGATAAGCGCAATGGATGCATCTCCACGGAATGCTTCTCCAGGACTTCAGAATGGGGAAAAAGGTTGGTCCTTGAGTCTGGTGATCACCTGCCATTGAATTTAAGACATTTCTTAGTCTATAAGTTGTTTTTAACTACTAAATATTGAGAATTTTTTTCTGTTGCAATTGGACATAGACTTTTTTTTCCTTCCTGTAAAACGTTTATAGCACTATAAGTTTAAGATTATCATAAAGTACATTGCATAAGATAAGTTAGGCTATAGAAGTACATGATAAATAGAGTAGACTGCTTTTAGGGAAAGAACAAAAGACAAAAGGAAACTGAATTTCTGTCTTGACTGTTACGAAGTCAACTGCCAGGTTTCATGGAAAAAAATCTTATAAAGTTTAATTTATATTTTTATATTACTAAAATCTTTTCCAGACTTAATTTTTCCTTAGTATTTCATAGAGTAACTTTTCTAGGTGCTTTCCTAGAAAATTGGTAGGGAAATTTACTTAGACTATCTTTGTAGAACAAGAGCTCAACTCAGAATTCTTGGCATTTTTCTATCATAAGTAAGTGAATTTCCCCCCTGAGAATAAGCATGTGATTTTTTCCCCCCAGTAGTGTCATAATTGCATTCTCTATTAAATTGAATGAACTAATATTTAGGTAGGCATTATGGTCTAGTGCAAAGAATATGGCATAGGAGCCGGAATTGGTTGCCAGTCACAGTGCTGTCACTAAGATCTGATTGGGGTCAAATCATATAACCTGTCTGGATTTTTGTATCCATTTCTAAAATATGCACTGAAATGGCCTACGTAACTTTTAAGAAGCTAAAATTCTTTGGTTTATGAAGTAGAAATAGGAGTTGGCATTTTAAAAACATTGCTGTTAGATAGAAATGGACATAATGTTTTAAAGTGACTCATTTGCACTCTGTTTTTCTTTAGAGGACCGCTTCTTAGCTACCCTGTCCAGTCAGAGCTCCACCAATTCCCCCCACCTCCAGCTGCCCACTCCTCCCGAAGGCGTGCCTGAGCAGGCCGTGGGAGGGCCTCCAGAACTTGATACCGCCAGCAGTTCCGAAGGTACAGGTCAAGTCACTTTTACTGCACTTCATCCAGTAGAGACAAACACGCTAAGTGCTGTGACACAGTGCTTTCTTAGCCCTTATGATTTAAAGTTTTTACTATTGAAAGGGCTCTTTTAGATGTAGCTTTTTACCATATCCCTTCTTCAGTTGCACTGCTTGACATGTAAATATCTCAGTAACAAAATGTTATTCAGCTTCATCTACTTTCTGGGGCTATTACTTTCTTAAGTCTCATTAAAGCACATGATTTTTGCCTTGTAAGAAAGAAAGAGAAATTGCAGCCATTTGTCTAACAACAAATATTTGTTTCACTAATAACAAATTTATACCTTTTTTCTTGCTTTCCTTGCTTTCTGTTTAAGCACCAACTACTTAATTGTAGCGTAAACTTTAAAAATAACTTTTAAATTGCAGTTAAGCTCAGATGTAATAGCCACAGTGTGCATAACTGAGTTGAAGTGGCAACAGGAACAGCTGTGACTGAGTTCACGCATGCTCGGCCAGTAATTACGCCATGGCTGCCGCCTGGCCCTGTGACGGTAAGAGGCCATCGGTTGCAGGATGATCTCAACTTCAAACATGTTGAAATGTAAAAAAAAAAAAACGAGCCACTTGGGGTCAGTGCTATGTATGCTTCACTGTTGCTTCCTGTTTGATAGTCATTATTCCTAGATCAAAAATCTTACACCATAATTGGTAATTATGGTGTGCACATGTCTGTGTTCCAAAAAGGAAATGAAATATAGTTGACGCTTTATACTTTCTTGTACTCTTTCTGAATATTAACGTATAAATAGAGTATTTTTCATTCTAGATGTATTTGATGGACATTTGCTGGGATCCGCAGACAGCCAGGTGAAGGAAAAATCAACCATGAAAGCCATCTTTGCAAATTTGCTTCCAGGAAACAGCTATAACCCTATTCCGTTTCCTTTGTAAGTATTATAAAAGCCAGTGGCTGTTGGGTGGTTTTATTTTTACTTCATTTAAAAAATCTCTCTATAGATATACTCTCTACATATTTAAATATGTTTATTTAACTGTATATATGTATTTCTCAATCCAAAATTATACTTCATCATAGTAAAAGAGATGTCTTTTGGTATAATATGATTTGTAGAACATGTAATCATTATATAGTAAATGAGTGGATAAAAAAGCATTAACTAATATTACTTAATGCTTAAGAGTACTGATTCTGAAAAGAATTGCTTATATATATATATTATTAAGATATACTGCTACATCTATTGATCTCATAATCATAAAAACATATTGCTGATTGTATATGAGGCTATTACTGACCCAGTAGTTTACTGGGACGTGATGCTTTTTTAATAGTGATGATGAATTGCAATGGCTATACAAGTTTTCGTGTTATCTTGTTTGTACTGGACTCACTCAAGAGTGGGGAAAAACATAGGCTGGCTTTCTACACTGCCAGTGTGGAAAGCTTTGTTTGGAGTGATGATTCCAGAACCCTCTGATTTGAAAAACAATTCTGATAATTTTCAGTTGTCTTCAAAATCTTTCTGTTGATGTATTTTCCTTGGCTGTTTGTTCAAGTTCTGCATACATTTTGGCTTAATTATATTCTTGTAATTGTACATTATTTAGTTAACTTAAAATTGTCCTGAGATTTACTTGTAATAGTGCTAATGGTTTGTATGTGTGATTTTCTGCTAATTTTGTTCTGATTTATGTATTTAAAAATTTTGAACAGTGATCCAGATAAACACTACTTAATGTATGAACATGAACGAGTGCCCATTGCAGTCTGTGAGAAGGAGCCCAGCTCCATCATTGCTTTTGCTCTCAGGTATTATTCATGGGGCTTTTTCACCTATGGTTATATCTTTATATTTTATGTGTATTTATTAATTGCTGTATTTTGAATTCTGTTACATAGAGTAGAGCAAAATATAAGTAAATGTAAAATATTAAATATAAGTAAAAGAATATATTCTTTGGGTGTGACAGCTTATTCTTTTTGTATCTGATAATGTACTCTTTACCCAAATAATAACAGGATGATTCTTAAGCTTCTAATAATTAAATTAACTAGGCAAGTTATTTACTAATCCTTATATCCTTTAACCATTCTCTGTATTATGTATCCATTGTATCCTTTCCTTTGCTTTATTTATTGGCATAATACTTGGCACATATCTGCCTTATATCATCTGAATGTTGTTTTTGTATTCTTCATTCATTTCCTTCCTGCTTCCCACACATAGCAGGTAAAGTTTCCTTACTTAGAGTAATGCTGTTCCTATGCCTTAACCCATTTACATGCCCACAGTTATCATGTGTCTTAAAGAAGGACCCCTCGTTAAAAATATTTATATATCATGTCTAAAAGAACAAAGCTTTTTAATCTTAATGGTATCTTGGCAGTGGTAGAACCTAGTTTAAGTAGAATCTAAGATGTTTAATAAAAAACATTTTTTTTCCTCTTGGAAGACATTGAAATTAAAATTTTATTTTTAATATTGGTTACAAGTTGTCCATTTATCAATAAATATTTGAATGTCTGCAATGTGTGGTATACTAGGTACTGGGTATACAGGGGTAAACAAGATAGATTTATAGGCTTCAGCATTTATGTAGTTTAGAGTTACTATTTGGATAATGAGGAATTTTTTTCCTTTAGAAGATTCCATATGATAAATTTTTTATCTTTGCCTTTTGACGTTTATGAAGACAGTATTTGCTTCTCCTTTTATTGGTTAGACATACTACATTAATAGATAAGAAAGGCAAGAAAGTCAACCAAGAAAAACATATATTTTGTACTATGAGGAAGCAAGTTTTCTAGTTGAGGTCACCTTTTTCTAATGTTTTGGAAAAATAATCCTAAGATGCTTCCCTTGTTCCCTAACATCTGATTTATCTAAATGAGGGCTTCCAGACTGCTAGTCCAAGAGTTGGATTTTTTTGGCCAGTGCAAACTAAAAAAATATGCTTTTTCTTAAAGTTCAGTACCTTTAAGTTGAAAAGTACTCTAAGTTCCTTTCCTCTCTATTATACTAAATGGTGAAGTTTCATGCTTTTCAGTTAGTTGTTCAACCCCTGAAGGCATTTGATCTAAATGTTAGTGTGGAGGCCTTGACAATCATAGTTTAGGATATTGAGCCTGGTTGGTGTGTCGGGTCGTATTTTGTATTATTTTTTGTGAAGACATTGACCTTCTTCATGAAGCTTGTACTTGATAACTTTTGTTAGTTAACTCGTGTTTGTTTAATTATGGATGCTTACAATGATTGTGTTTCTACAATGCAAAGCTTATTCTAAAGCATATGATTTACTTTAAAAGAAGACCATAATGTTTAACATTTTTCAACCTATTTCTACCCTAAGTTGTAAAGAATACCGGAATGCCTTAGAGGAATTGTCCAAAGTGACTCTGCGGAACAGTGCTGAAGAAGGGCTTCCAACAAACAGGTGATTTGCTATTGAGTAAAATCTATTTTCATTGAGCTACGTCATCATTTTCTAGGTGCTCCAACTCCAATTTTATTTTAGCTTATTGTCAATATAAAAGTTTCTAGAATATAGTCAGTGGCACTCATCCTTTAGCCAATAGTTGATAGAACAAAATTCAGGTATAGCAAAAGACCTTAAGAAGTCTCTTAGGATACAGTTTTCTGATAATTTGTCATAGAAGTTCATTGTGTATTGCAGATTTAAACTTTTTTTTTTTTTTTTAGAACATTTTTTTTTTTTTAAGAAATTCACGTTCTTATTGATTGATTGATTGATTGATTGATTGCTGTGTTGGGTCTTCGTTTCTGTGCGAGGGCTTTCTCTAGTTGTGGCAAGCGGGGACCACTCTTCATCGCGTTGCGCAGGCCTCTCACTATCGTGGCCTCTCTTGTTGCGGAGCACAGGCTCCAGATGCGCAGGCTCAGTAATTGTGGCTCACGGGCCCAGTTGCTCCGTGGCATGTGGGATCTTCCCAGACCAGGGCTCGAACCCGTGTCCCCTGCATTGGCAGGCAGATTCTCAACCACTGCGCCACCAGGGAAGCCCTAAACTTTTAACATTTTAAGTTCTCTTTATCGTTTTCATTTAAAAAATAGTAACTTTGAAATTAGTAAACTACTGCTTGATTTTGTAATTTAAAGTATTTATGAATTTTCCATAATAATTAAAGATCTTAACAGTTAAAAAATAAAACAGCCCCCCACCAAACCAGTTCTTTTAAGTGTGTTCAGTATTTTAGACATTTGAGACAGAAATTGTCATAATTGTTGGACTTATGGATGCTAATATAGCTCTGATAGACTTGTGAAAAATATTATAAGAGCCTATACTTTCATATATTTTTCCATACGCTTTTATAGCTTTACATTTTGCTTTTTCTTAAGCCCAGTAGACTTTTCAAGCCTTTTTCTTCCATGCTAACCTGTGTTTATATAAATTATGAAGCAGATTTCTGATATTGTAGGTGGGGTTAGGTGGGGGGTAGATTAATACAGGAATTAGAGTACTTGCTATTTTGTGTCTGAATCATATAAAACCAACTTTTCTTTTGTTTTTCATTTTAGCACTTTAGACAGCAGACCAAAGAGTAGCAGCCCTATTAGATTACCTGAGATCAGTGGAGGACAGACAAACCGTACAGCAGAAGTAGAACCACAACCAAGTAAGATTACAAATAGAGAAGTAATTCATAGTTTTGTTTGTAATTGTGGTTTGAAGAAGAAAACACATTAAATAAGAAATGCCATCTGGCAAGGATATATTACTTCTGGTCTTTGAAATGCAATATGGATGTAAAATTTTTTGTATATCTTGTTTTGTACATATTTCACTTTTCTTTGATTCTTACCTTAAGTTTATTGAATTTGAAACTCCTAGAAACTCATAGGTCTATGCAAAAAGAAGGAGAATCTGCCTTCCTGGCTAGAGCTTTCAGTTTAAAGCATATAACTGAAGAAATATAACAGCAGTTTTTGCTTGTTTGTTTTTGCAGCATTGTTGGCATTGTGAAAAGAACTTTTCATGTATTGTCTCCTTTAATTCCCATAATAACCCCATAAGAGTTATTTGACATATCTCCATTTTTCAGAAAGTAAGTTAAGACTTAGATAATGCAATTTGCTGAAGGTTACACAAGTAATGGGGAGCTGGGATTTGAACTTGGATCTCTTTGACTTTGTCAGTTAGGAATATTCAGTACAAGTAGCAGAAAACTCAAGTGACTATTGGGTCTTGAATGACAGTTTATTTTTCTAAGATAGCAACTGCAGGTAGACAGTTGCTAGCATTGGTTCAGCTACTCAGCATTGTCATGACAACATAGGGGTAGTTTCTCTTTGATTCTCTTAAGTTTTACTCATGGTCAAAAATGTCCCACTTAACCTCTGCACTTGAGGCAGAAGGAAGGGACGTACAAGCTGCAACTGTTCTCTTTTATTGGGAAATTCCCTTCCCCCTTCAATCTCATTGGTTAGAAGTGAGTCTCATGGCCACCCTTTCCTGCAAAGCAGACTGAGAAAGTGGTAAGCAGCATTGTCCTGGTTGGCTTAAATAAATCATGATTCATTTCCTGGGACTCTACACATTGCTGCCTCAAACAAAATTGGAGTTCTGTTAGCAAGGAACAAGGTGGGATTGGATATTAAGGAGGCCATAATGGTGTCTGCTGCCCTACGTAAGCACTTCATGATCGACATTTGATGTGGGTTTTGTTAATGGTAAATGTACAAGATTAGGATCATATGTATTAGTGATATGATGAAGCTCAAAACTAAGAATAAAAGTATAGAGCAAGCTTTAGTGATATTTTTGGTCATCCTGTACTACTTATTTTTGAAAAATGCTAAAACTAAAACTGTATATTTTGCTCTGTTGAAATGTAGGAAGACAGATGATATAAAAACCTTTAACTTTGACGCATTGTAGCTTGGAATACTGTTTTGTATTAGTTTATTTAACTATACTGCGATACTGTAAGAACCCAGCCATAACTTAATCTTGTTGCTGAAGATATTCTGACAGCCTTGGAAAGATATTTTTAAAAGGCCTTCTATATAATTTCTCACATTTTGATATATAACTATCTGAACATTGCTCTTCTTTTATGTTTCTGATGATAAGAGTACTTGACTGCCCCCTAAAGATCCCATAAAACATGTGGAATAATAATCTGTGCAAGTAAAACTATCAGTGTTACTCATATTTATTACTCTCATATAATGGTTACTGCTAACAAAGGAATGAGTTGAAAATTTTTATTTTTCTACCTGCAGTGACCTGTACTTAATATGTTACCTCTTATTTTTAGCCAAAAAGGCTTCTGGAATGTTGTCCTTCTTCCGAGGGACAGCAGGGAAAAGCCCTGATCTCTCTTCCCAGAAGAGAGAGACCTTACGTGGAGCAGATAGTGCTTACTACCAGGTTGGGCAGACGGGCAAGGAGGGAACGGAGAATCAAGGCATTGAGCCTCAAGGTGTGTTAAAGGAGACCAAATATGCTTATTCTAGGTTTCGATTTACTTATTTTAGTTGCTTATGTTCCTTGTAGCTTGAAGTAGATGCTTCTATTGCTGAGACCAGGGCGTTTCCTCTCTTCTCACGCCTTGGTGGGGGTAGAGTGGGAAAACCATGGCGCTTGGAGAATCCAACTGGTTTCAGATGTCATTGCTATCACTTACTGTGTGGTGGAATCAGAAATCCTTACTTTCTGTACTCATGAACTGGAAAAGCAGTGTCTTCCAAGGTTTACTGGGTTTACTGAGGACTAAGGTTTACTGAGGACTAAGTGACATTATACATGTAAAATATCTGTCTCACTACGTAGCTCACAGTATATATTCAAATGTTTTCATCCCACTACCCCCTTGGACGTTTCCTTTCTTTTCCAGTCTCTGTAAGGTGGAAGTTGTTGATACCCACCTTCATTTGGATATTTAAAAAATATATCTACCTGATTGTGTTTGAATACAGGGTTGTTAGACCAGGAGTTGGCAAACTATGCTGACCTGTCTTTGTAAATAAAGTTGTGTTGGAACACAGGCACACCCTTTCGTGTACTTACTGTCTGGCTGTTTTCGCATTATATCGGCAAGTTGAGTAGTTGCAACTGAGTAGAATACTTACCATCTGGTCCTTTACAGGAATAGTTTGGCAACCCCTGGGTTAGATCATGAATTATTTGTTTAAAAAATAGGAACTGCATGATAAGCTTTCATCAGTAATTAAGATATGCGTTAAGTATTCTATAGGCTGCTATTGGGCTCTGATCCTTGGAAGGCATTGGTGCTTTGAAAAAAAAAATTTTGAAATGTGAAACTTAGTGGATGACTTGTTCTTCTAGATATTAAAATGTATTACAACTCTACAATAATTAGAGTGGATCTGGCAGTAGGTTTGCCAGACAAATCAGTCAAATAAAAAAAATAGCTCTGAAGTAGACACTAGTATATTTTCTATATTGTACATATATCTTAGTATATGATAAAGAAAGCATCTCAGACTATTGGGGAAGCATTATTCCATACACAGGGAAAACTGGTCATAAACTCTGGTAAAGAAGCCACACAGAAAGTCGTGATGTTAGAGCTGAGTTATATTATTGCTATCATAGAGATTACTTAACTATAAGAAAAATTATTCTTCAATCTGAATTCTCTGATTTTTAATCTAAAAATTGATCTTTTAAAAGGTACATAGATTTTTATTGTAATTTACACAGTTAATTGTATACATGATGCTTGCTTGAGAGTGACTTGACTAGGATAACATGAATTGACTTGTTTTTAGTGTTATATCAGGGGAAAAAGAAGAGACAAAATGACCTGATAACTATCTAAAACTTTGGCTTTACTAATGATGTTAAATCTTTCAGATGAAGTAGATGGAGGAGATACACAGAAGAAGCAACTCACAAATCCTCATGTGGAGCTCCGTAAGTATGAGATAAATACCTTTGGTTTGGGGACCAGGACTATAATTGAGCAAACTCCATTATTTGAAGCTTCCAGCTTCTCACTAGATAAATATTCTACTCCTTGAAATGAATATTAAGTCTGTGTACTGATGAACATTTGTTTAGTCTAAATTTAGATTATAAAATATACATTATTTTAGAAGGAAATTTATTTATAAATTTAATTAAAATTAAAATTTAATTTATAAATTATAATTTAATGCAATGTCTGATCTTTAAATAATTACTATTTGTATAATCTAGAGCCACAGAGCCTTAATAAGGCATCTAGAATTGTGTGTGTACATGTGAGTGCCAAAAATTTATTATCCAGAATTATAACACTATAGAAAAATTTAAGATGTAAAAGTGCAATGATGAAAATACAGTAACCAGCATAAAATTAGAAATGGGTCTTATTTTCTGTTTGATTTTTCTAGAAATATGAAGGGTGGTCATAAGATGCTCTTTAATCCTTCCTGAAGATAACTTTAACTGAATTGTGATAAACGGGGATGTAGTAGACTTAATGTGAAAAATGCTATCATGGAGAAACTTAAATGATTGCATTTGGTGGGGGTGGGGAGTGAGCAAGAAGGAAAAGGACAAGGTATTTCTGATCCAGAAGAGCTTTTTTTTAAAAAAACACTTCTGTTTATAGAATTTTCCGATGCCAACGCCAAGTTTTACTGTCGGCTCTACTATGCGGGAGAGTTTCATAAGATGCGAGAAGTGATTCTGGGCAGCAGTGAAGAAGATTTCATTCGTTCCCTTTCTCACTCTTCTCCGTGGCAGGCCCGAGGAGGCAAATCAGGAGCTGCCTTTTACGCAACTGAAGGTAAGTCTTTTTAATCATTTACTAATTAAGCGGTATCCATCTTTTTCCCTCGGATAATTTATGAATCCCTTGAACTGAGGTAATACGATACTGCCTTTTTGCAAACATGTTTTTCTTTTTATGCTTGAGAGGATGAAAGAAGCATATTTAAAAGAATATATGATGTATGGTGTGTAATGAGAGACAAATATTGATCAAATCCTTACTAAATTCTTTCTAGTCCTGAGTTTTCCAAATGTAAATAATAACAGAGAACTTCTAGAAGACTCAAAAGGTACCTCAGAGCTCATGAGAGAAAGATAAAAATAGAAACATTTGACCTGAAAACCAGAAGGCCAAGTTCTTAACCTACAAAGTTTTGCAGAAGATCGTGACCATTTTTATTTCACATTCCATTTTCCATACTCACTGAAAGCGAAATTATTTGAGAAAATGGATCAGGAAAGATGTGCTAGATAAGAACTTTCATAACTGTCACTTATTGGATTGTAAACAAAGGAATTTATAACATTTTACTTGGTAGTTAAAAAAAAATAGATCATTTAGCGATGACTTTAGGTGTGGTACTGTCGAAAGTAGAGGTTTCTTGACTATGTAAATCCTCAGAAGCCCTTCCAAACCTTCAATTACTTGAGAGCTGTGTTCTGATCAAAATCTTCTCAGTGGTGTCAGAAAATATCCCTTAAAAATGTGAAGCAAACAAATCATTTGGGATTTTTAGAATGATTTATTTTAGATTACCTCAGTAAATATTGCAATTGAATAAACATGAAATTTTTGCCTTTTAGATGATAGATTCATTTTGAAGCAAATGCCTCGTCTGGAAGTCCAGTCTTTCCTTGACTTTGCACCACACTACTTCAATTATATTAC
Organism: Balaenoptera ricei; assembly: GCF_028023285.1. Classification (NCBI taxonomy): domain Eukaryota; kingdom Metazoa; phylum Chordata; class Mammalia; order Artiodactyla; family Balaenopteridae; genus Balaenoptera; species Balaenoptera ricei. The sequence continues at coordinate 93,740,833 of NC_082645.1, forward strand.
AAATGCTGTTCAACAAAAGGTAGAAACCCAAACCTTGATCTGTAAGTTTACTGGGCTTTTTCACATCCTGAGAGTCCTAATGGCAGTTTTCTCCATGGTAATATGTGAACAGAACCTGGCTAGATCTCTGCTATGCTATTGAGGTGTGGTAGAATGCATGGATTTCAAACTCTTTTTCCTACATATATATATAGAGAGATATAGATTACCCACTTGTCATGAAGCAGTGACCCTTCCGTGAATATGAAAGAGTCACATAGATTTTTTTTCCATTTATGGGTTTATTGCCTATTATTGGAGCAATTATGTCATAATAAAATTAGTGAGTTTGAGAAATTGAGAACGATTACCCCTTGGGAGAATGTTAAAGATCTAATAATTTTATTGGCATTGCTGCTTTACTTGCTTCATAGATTCAAAAGTTTGAGTTTGTTTTAAGGTCCTGTGACTGATCATATTAATAGAAAATCATGTTTGGGTAATACATGAATAGTCCAGATATTGGTATTAAATTAAAATCCTTTTGAAAAATTGAAGTATAGTTGATTTATAGTATTGTATTAGTTTCAAGTGTACAGCACAGTGATTTGGTATTTTTGCAGATTATACTTCATTGTAAGTTGCTACAAGATAATGGCTATAATTCCCTGTGTATATAATATATTCTTATTGCTTATCTGTTTGATACAGAGTAGTTTATTAATCTCATACAAAAAATTTGTCCCTCCCCCATTCCCTTTCCCTTTTGGTAATAACCACAAGCTTGTTTTCTGTATCTAAGTCTGTTTCTGTTTTGCGTGTACATTCATTTGTATTACTTTTAGATTCCACATATAAGTGATATCATACAGTATTTATCTTTCACTGACTTATTTCACTAAGCATAATATTCATAAATAACCCTTTTTGATAAGAGTTTACTTTTTTCTTGATTAGAGGCCCACTGCATTGGCCAAGATTCTTGGAGTTTACAGAATTGGTTATAAGAATTCCCAGAACAACACTGAGAAGAAGCTAGATCTCCTTGTCATGGAAAATCTTTTCTATGGGAGAAAGATGGCACAGGTAAGGATACTGGACTATGCAAAGCGTTTAGCTAGCATTTACCCTTTGTATTTCTGGTTCCTGAACATAATGAATCAGAGAGTAACATGATATTTGATAGTAAATACTAAACTTTGGTTACTAGGCAAAATTTAACTTTTGAGTTATTGAACCCTGTAGGAAAGAATAAAGAGGAATATTGTGGACTGGTCCTAAAATTTAACATATCCAATATCCTAGAAACACAGAATTATAGAAAAAGAAGGCAGATGCAACATAACCGTTTTAAAGATGAAGAAACTGAGGCTCAGAGACATTGAGTACTTTATCAAAGTCACACAGCTATGCCTAGAACTCAGGTTGGTCTAGATTCTAGAACAGTACTCTTCACTGTGCTGGTCCTTGAACTGTTTCCAGTCCGTGGTGCGATGAGAGCTTGTACTAATCAATAGAATGTAATTTAATACACTGCTTTCTTCATCAAGAATGTCTTGCTATGGAAAAAGCATCTGCTGAACTAAATTGTGGGTTTAATGATGTAATTGATTTACATTCTGGCACTAACCTCTCTGTCATCATGAGCCAGGAAAGCCTGTCTAGCAGTGGTCTGTCGAATAACACTTCAGGTCGCACTGGTCTAGTACCCAAGTCTCTGACCTTTGAGTGCATTGCTTTTCCTAATGCCCAGAAATTCCTAGAGATATGCTGTTGCTTCTACATTGTCCTAAGTAATTGCACAGTTTTGGTATCGATACTTAAAGTTTCCTCTGAATGTTTGCATCTGTTTTTTAAACTGCGTTATGATTCAACAATATATTTTTGGAGTTACTTGTTAATGTTTCTTAGAGTTGATTAAATGGGTCAGTATATTTCTGAAATATTTCAATAAATGAGTACCTAGCTATTAATTTCATATGATACAATTACATGACCATGTGTTTTATCTATTGTACAATTACAATGTATGCATTTAATGACTTATGTAAGTTATTAGGTTTTAAAATTAAATTTTAAAGTGTTTATAACAGTAGTGGCTACAAGGAAGCTTTCTGCCTTTTTAATTTAATTAACCATTTGTAACAACTCACACATAAATGACAGAGTTTTCTTTCTGCTAGGTTTTTGATTTGAAGGGTTCACTTCGGAATCGAAACGTAAAAACCGATACCGGGAAAGAGAGTTGTGATGTAGTCCTGCTGGATGAAAATCTCTTAAAGATGGTTCGAGACAACCCTCTGTATATCCGTTCTCATTCCAAAGCTGTGCTGAGAGCCTCAATCCGTAGCGACTCCCAGTTCCTTTCTAGCCACCTCATTATAGATTATTCTTTGCTGGTTGGGCGAGATGATACCAGCAGTGAGCTGGTAGTTGGAATTATAGGTAAGTTGATGCGCATGCCTTATGTATAGTTCATGACTGAAGCCAGAGTAAAATTTGAAGACTATCTGGTCTAGTAATAGCGTATTGAATAATTTCACAAACTTTCATTTGAAATTTTAAAAATAATAGTTTTTCTATTCTGGTACCTTTTATTCAGGTTCCTCATTTCCATTTTCATTATTTTTACCAAAAATATCTGTATTCAAAAGTCACTTGAAGATGAAGCCCTATGAGGTTGTTATGAGCATTAAATGAATTAATATGGTAAAAACCCTTAGGAGAGTCCCTGGCATATTGTCCGCACCTGCAGTATTGCCAGCACTTAATAACTGTTGTAGAAGTAATAGTAATGGTAATTGCGGTTGTCATCTGCTTATATTTATTAAGAGAACCTTTACTGCTAATCTCGCCCCCTGCAACAGATTATATCCGAACATTTACATGGGACAAAAAGCTTGAGATGGTTGTGAAATCAACAGGAATTTTAGGAGGACAAGGTGAGCAGAATTTTTGTTCTGTTTACTCTTTAAACTGTTCTCATTATCTTCCTCATCAGTTAACATATACTAAATGGATACTTTAAAAAAAATTCTAAAACGTAAGTGGTTATCTTTGATTTTATCATCATTTCCAAGGTGATCAAATAATAAGGGGAATTGTTTAGGTGGGGAAATATGGGGTTTTAAATTTGTGTTAAGATGCCAGAGGTTCTCAAAATGATAAGTTAAAAAGGCCAGAAGTTCTGAACAGGAGGTTGTCCTGAATTAACACTTGAAATCCTCTAAGTTCTCTGAGAGCTGCCAGCGCCATTTGTGCTTTTAGACATCTCTCATCTGTAAGCAAGAGCGTCAGCTCCTACCGAGAAGGACCTGTCCCTTGTCATGTGGCACAGTGAACACCCTCCCTCCTTTCTGAGCCCGCCGTGGTGTGTTTGTTTACAGACCATGGCATTTTATGTCTGTTTACATGAAAGAACATAGCCGTTGAAGTCAGTTGTCTTATCAATTATGTAACAGCTTCCTTTTCCCTCTTCTCTTTCATAATCCTAGGTAAAATGCCGACTGTTGTCTCTCCAGAGTTGTATAGGACCAGATTTTGTGAAGCAATGGACAAGTATTTCCTGATGGTACCAGACCACTGGACAGGCTTGGGTCTGAACTGCTGAAACGAAGCACATATTTTGAAATGGACCAGGGAGAAAAGGGACCTGGAACCAAGGACCAAAAATAAGCTACATGTTTTATTCCTTCATCACATTCACCACTGTATGCAAAGCCCTTTTAGTTCTGCGGCTGTGGAGGCCATCTGTAGCCTGAAGGGTTAAAACTCCATGGATTTGCACTTTGGTTTTTGATACCTACAAATGAGCTATCCATAGGCTGGGACGTTGCATGAACATTTTGTTCACTTAAGCTGAAATCTAGGCACATTTTGAAGGGCTGAGGACAAATGTATGGTTAGAGATGAGACAGGGTGAAAAAATGGGTTGTCATATTTGCTAACAATCCTGTTAAGAAAACAGTGTCTCATAGATTATGACTCTCCCGGCATCATATTGGACAGATTCTTTACCTAGAAAGCATTTGTAGAGCTGGTGAATTTGTTTTGTGTTTCTTATGTAACAATTTAATGTTACCTCTTAGCAGAATTTCTGAAACCTTAAAAAAATTCTGAATTGTTTTATTAATGGCCAGTTAAACAAACAGATTGGTACAATCTATTCTTGTTTTACTGAGGAATTTGACTTAAATTGAGAATCCAGTCATGTTCTGCATCTTGCCCTGTTTTCAGGTGTGTTTGATATTTTTCAAGTTCTGTCTCTACTTGTCTGTGGGTGACAGGAGGCTACAGCCATTAACTTTAAGCCTTTTTCTGGACCTGTTTTTTAAGCTTGTTTACAGCTTTTGTGCAAGTAGTATGCTGAACTGCACTTGTCTACCCATGCTCATACTCTAGGTTTTCTCCCACTTTCAGGGAAACATTAGTAAATTAGTCTACAATGACTAAATCCCCAAAGGGATAATTATTAATGAAGGGTTTTTTTTAATATAAAAAATAAATTAGGCCTGATCCAATAAATTGGGTGAAGGAAGCACTTGCTTTATTTTTTATAAACGTAAAGTATCCTTTTCAATATAACTAGCAATTTATGTGACATCTATAAAAATTAAGAAGTTTCCAGTATGGACATCCCTGTTTTCTAACTTTCTGTACCAGTTTCTAGGCCAGTTCTGACTATTGAGAAATGTTAACAGGTAAGATATTCTTAGTGAGAAACTTATTGTTTAATAGAGTTTTTGTTTATTTAAAAAGTGATCAGAAGTATACTAAACTGTCTTTGAGGAAATAACACAACCCTGAATATTTTCTTGGTTTCTTTTCCATAATAAGGATAATTTGGGGTTTGTAAAGTTTTAAGGGTTCCACTCTTTTCAGGCTTCCTATAGTAGCACGTTTCTATTGCAACTTTCACATAATAAGAAAAAAATCTGGTTACATTCCAATTACAGAGACTAAGTATGTAAAATAGGAACATTTTGGAAAGTTTGCTCGAGAAAATGAAAGCATTAGTTTGGTGTTTGGTGCTTATTAGAAACATGGTTTGTTCTGTACTAGAAACAAACTGACCAAGGACTTATGACTGATCTGATGATAAGCACTTTCTTCTTTTTTTTTTTTTTTAACATGTGATGTGCCTTTTGAAAACGTACAAAACAATGGCGATTTTAGTTTTGATTTCAAAGGCCAGTAAAGGAGTTGTACAGGGCTGAAAGATGTGGAACATTATTCACTTCTCATGTGTCAGGAACATGGATTTTGCATCTCATTTTGAATGCAAACATATTTTGCATCTGTTTATTTTTTCTGTCAGGAGACTTAGGGTTATTTATCGTGTCCATTTCCCTCACCCCAGTCAGGAGCACTTCCAGGAGCAGGTGTCTTCCCCCAGCTGTAATCAGGTTGTTTCTTTGTTTTAGTCTCAGTGTATAGCTTGAATGCGCCATTGGAATAGCTCTTGACAATAATGTGTCATGTTGATTTTGTTTTCCTTGCCCATGACTTGAAGAACCAATTTTTTTTTAAAGTACTGCTGCTGCTTAGGTAATTTTGTGGCTAAAAAAAATTCCAATATGATATAATCTGAAACAGTACTTGTTGCCTTGCAAGGGTGATCTGTCCTTTTAAAACTGTCTTAATGAAGGGGAAATATAAAATTTAATTTGTTTTGAGTGGTAGAACTATATACCCGGCCTCTTGCTGCTCTTGTTTAGGCCACTACCAGATACATAAGGCTTTTCAAATACTGTGTACTCAGTGTCAGGCACTGAATGGCTGTTTACCTCTCTTGAATTCCCCTTTGAGGCCTGGAGAACCTTGATGATGATAAGTTAAGAACGAGGAAGAAATCTTAATACTTTCTTCTTTAGAATAAAAAAATGAATTCTGAGAATAATTGATAGTAGCACAAGAAAGCTATGTGAACATGTTGCATTGTATAAAAATCTTATTTATAAATGTGAAGTGTTTTGATGCCATCAAAACTTTATTTAAAAATGAAAAGGATTCACTTTTTTCTTACCCAAGCCTAAGAAAAATAAGGGGAATAAGCTGTTGCAAGCCCTTTTGTAGTCTATTGAATATTTTAAATTTATAGATAACTCAAATTTTCCTACAGAATGTCCTACTTATAATTTTTTCCTTGATCCAGCAGTGAGCAGTTTTCTAGCTTTGGCCTTTATTGGGTATTGTAAATAGTAGGGTTGTATTGTTTTTTGTGGCATTAGCTTCTCCTTGGCTTTTTACCCATTAGTGTGGTGGGCTTGTATAAAACTGCTGAGGAAAGTAATCTACCTGTATAGAAAGTTTGCTTAGCTGGCAGAGTGAAAACCCTTGCGAATGAGCCTGGTGGTGAAACAGATCAGGCCGTTCATTATTCCTCAAGTGTTAACATACTGACTTAAGCAGTATTCAAACCATCTAGTGCAATGCCTTTTTTGTTTGTTTTTGTAACACGGGTGCAGTTGTATTATAGAAAAATAAAAATTAAAATCATGAGCAGTTTTATTAATGCTGCTGTGCTTGTTTTGTAAAAAATGTATATTACGTCTTTGACAGGTTTAATTTTAACTAGAGAAATGACAAATGTAAATCAGAATAGCCTCTTTTAATTTAATATGAAAAATTCAATTAACAATATTGAAAATACTTAATGTATTATATTGTATATATTTCTCTACTTTGGTTCCAGCTGTTTTATATGATTGACATGTTATTTATGAGATAAAACTGCATTGACCTTTTGGAGACTTATACTGTAAAAAGAGGACTTACAATAAACTGAGAATCAACTTCACTTTGTTTTGAATCTGTTTGAGGAAGTTAAGAGGAGATGGAGTTGGTGCCCGTGGCCCAGCAGTGTTGTCTTCTGTTCATTCTCTCCCCTTTCCGATGGGAGAATTGAAGTCTTTCTCCAGTAAATAACCCTCCTCTTTAGGTCTCAGAAAGAGGGTGCTAAAATCCTTGGGTTCACTTTGCCCAGTATGGGCCTGGCTTTTTCTGTCCTCCCGCCTCTCTTCAATTCTGTGTTTCTGCTTTCCTTATGGGGCGCTCTAGAAAGCTTGGCCTTGCCCATTGGGGAATGGCTGAGACCACCTGGAGGGCAGCCTCCACTATTAGTTGTTCCCACCCTTTACAGGATCCCTGAAGTGGATCCATTGTGCTGCAACCCGCAGCTGTAAGCACAGCGACTCCCACTCACCATGCCCAGACTCACAGGGCGAAAGTGAGAACTGCTGGACAGAGGGGATGGCCCCTGTGCCCAGGGATGCCCAGGCGGCCTGTCTCTGCTCCCTCTCAACCCCCAACAGTGGTGGAAAAGGCGTATGCATAGTACCAGTTTTCTGTCCCCACTATCTTGACATCTCTTGTGTCAGAAATTTAATTACTTATAAAATTCCTGGGTTAACGCTGAAAGAGACTTTTTAAACCTATTTTTTTTTTAATTTATTTATTTTTGGCTGCGTTGGGTCTTCATTGCTGCACGCGGGCTTTCTCTAGTTGCGGCAAGTGGGGGCTACTCTTCGTTGCGTTGCTCAGGCTTCTCATTGCAGTGGCTTCTCGTTGCGGAGCATGGGCTCTAGGTGCGCGGGCTCAGTAGTTGTGGCATGCGGGCTCAGTAGTTGTGGCTCACGGGCTTAGTTGCTCCGCGGCATGTGGGATCTTCCCGAACCAGGGCTTGAACGTCCCCTGCATTGGCAGGTGGATTCTTAACCACTGTGCCACCAGGGAAGTCCCTAAACCTATTTTTTTAAATTACGGAAAAGAAGTTAAAAATTATCATCTTAATTGTTTTTAAGCATAAAGTTCAGAAGTGTTACATTGCACAATACATCTCCAGAACTTTTTCTTCTGGCAAACACTGAAACTATACCCATTAACTTTTTTCCCCCTCACCCTAGCTCGTGGTAACCACCACAGTCTACTTTCCATTACCATGAATTTGACTACTTTAGATTCGTCCTTATAAGTGAAATCATGCAGTATTTGTCTTTTTGTAACTGACTTTTGTCACTTAGCATAATGTCCTCAACGTTCATCCATGTTGTAGCATTTCCTTACTTTTTTTTAAGGTTGAAAGGTATTCCATTGTGTGTATGTTGCTACATTTATTTATTCATCAATGGACATTTAGATTACTTCCACCTCCTGGCTATTATGAATAATGCTTCTATGAACATGGTAGTGCAAATATGTCTTCAAATTCCTTTAAAAATTCTTTTGGGTAAATAGAAGTGGGATTGCTGGATAATATGGTGGTTCTATTTTTTAATGTTTTGAGGAAACTTCATACTGTTTTCCACAGTAGTTGCACTATTTTACAATCCCATCAACAGTGCACAAGTGTTCCAATTTCTCCACATCCTCTCCAATGCTTATTTATTTATTTATTTTGATGGTAGGCATCCTGATGAGCGTGACATAATATTGTGGTATTGATTTGCATTTCTCTGATGACTAGTGATGTTGAGTGTATTTTCATATGCTTGTTGGTCATTTAAATATTATCTTTGGAGAAATGTCCAAATGTTTTGGCCATTTTTTAATCGGGTTACTTGATTTTTTTGTGGTTGAATTGTAGGAGTTCTTTATATATTCTTGATATTAATACCTTATCAGGTATATGATTTGCTGATATTTTTCTCTCATTCCATTGGTTGCCTTTTGATTCTATTGATTGTATCCTCTGATGCACAAACGTTTTTAAGTTTGATGTAGTGCCATTGGTCTACTTTTATTTTTGTTGCCTGTGCTTTTGGTGTCATATCCAGAAATCATTGCCAAATCTCATGTCTTGAAACTTTCCCCCTGTTTTCTTCTAGGAATTTTATAGTTTTAGGTCTTACATTTAGGTCTTTATCCCATTTTGAGCTAATTTTTGTATGTGGTGTAAAATAAGGGTCCAACTTCATTCTTTGGCACATGGATATCCAGTTTTCCTAACACCATTTGGTAAAGATACTGTCCTTTCCCAATTGAGTGGTCCTTATCAAAGATCATTTGACTGTACAAACAAGGGTTTATTTCTGAGCTCTCTATTCTATCCCATTGGTCTGTGTGTCTGTCTTTATGCCAGTACCATGCTATTTTGATTATTATAGCTTTGTAGTATGTTTTAAAATAAGGAAGTGTGAGATCTCTCTCCAACTTCATTTTTCTTTTCCAAAATTGTTTTGGCTATTTTGGGTCCTTTGAGATTCTAGAGGTGTTATAGGGTGAATTTTTCTATCTCTGCAAAAAATGCCTTTGGCATTTTGATAGGGATTGTGTTTAATCGGTAGATTGTGTTGAGTAATACGGACATGTTAACAGTATTAAATTTTCCCATTCATGAACACAAGATGCTTTTCCATTTTTGCTCCTTCTGTAATTTCTTTCAGCAATGTTTTGTAGTTTTCAGAGTATAAGTCTTTCACCTTTTGGTTAGGTTTATTCCTAAGTATTTTATTTTTTTTGATGCTATTATAAATTGAATTGTTTTGTTAATTTTCTTTTTGGATTGTTCATTGTTAGTGTGTAGAAACACAACTGATTTTTCTGTGTTGATTCTGTATCTGCAACTTTGCTGAATTTATTACTTCTAACTTTTTTGTGTGTACTCTTTAGGGCTTTTTGTATACATTTCATTTGCAAACAGAGATCATTTTACTTCTTCCTTTTCAATTTTTGTGCCTTTTATTTTCTTGCCTAATTGTTCTGGCTAGGACTTTTAATACTATTTTGAATGGAAGTGACAAGTGTGGGCATTCTTGCCTTGTTCCTGACTTTAGAGGAAAAGCTCTGTTTTCACCATTGAGACTGATGTTAGCTGTGGACTTTTCATATATGACCTTTATTACGTTGAAGTAGTTTTCATGTATTCCCAGTTTATTGAGTATTTTTATCATGAAGCTGTATTCACTATTGTCAGGTGCTTTTTCTGCATTGATTGAGATGATCAAGTGTTTTTTGTACTTCAGTTAATGTAGTATATTACATTGATTGATTTTCATATGTTGAACCATCCTTGCATCCCAGGGATAAATCCCACTTCATCATGGTTGTCTGATCCTTTTAACATGCTGTTAAATTCAGTTTGCTAGTATTTTGCTGTGGATTTTTTCATCTATATACGTTAGGAATATTGGCCTATAATTTTCTTTTCTTGTAGTGTCTTTCTCTGGCTTTGAGATCAGGGTAATACTGCCTTCATAAAATGAGTTTGGGAGTATTTCCATCTCTTCAATTTTTTGGCGGGATTGGCATTAATTCTTCCTTAAACGTTTGGTAGAATTCACCAGTTAAGCCATCTGGTCCTGATTTTTCTTTGTTGGGAGGTTTTCAATTACTGACTCAATCTCCTTACTAGTTATAGATCTGTTCAGACTTTCTATTACTTCATGATTCAGTCTTGGTAGGTTGTATGTTTCTAGGAATTTATCCATTTCTTCCAGGTTATCCAATTTGTTGGCCTATAGTTGTTCGTAGTATTCTCTTATGATCTTTTTTATTTCTGTGGCATCAGTTGTAATGTCCCCTCTTTCATTTGTGATTTTACTTATTTGAGTCTTCTCTTTTCTTTTTCTTAGTTAATCTAGCTAAGGGATTGTTAATTTTGTTGATCTTTCCAAAAAACCAACTGTTAGTTTCTTGGATTTTTTTTCCTATTGTGTTTCTATTATCTATTTTGTTTATCTCTGCTCTAATCTTTATTATTTTATTCCATCTGCTAACTTTGGGTTTAGTTTGTTCTTTTTCTAGTTCCTTGAGGTATAAAGTTAGGTTATTGATTTGAGCTCTTTCTTTTTTAATGTACATATTTACACCTATGAACTTCCCTCTTAGTTCTTCTTTCACTGCATCCCTTAAGTTTTGGTATGTTGTGTTTACATTTTCACTTATCTTGAGATTTTTTTCTAATCTCTTGTGATTTCTTCCTTGATCTTTTGGTTGGTCAAGAATGTGTTGTTTAATTTTCACATATTTGTGAAATTTCTAGTTTTCCTACTGTTATTGATTTGTCATTTCATTCCATTGTGGTTGGTAAAGATACTTGGTATGATTTCATTCTTGTGAACAATTTATGCCCCCGAAGAAAATTTTTGTTCCAGAACATGTATACTGATGTCTTAGGCCAAAACAAAAGAGAAGAAAGATGAGGCAGAGATCAAAGAAAAGTGTTTTGAAACTGATAGTCATGAGTGAGATATATGAGCAAGTCACCAGTTGCTGCCCTAGGAATTTTTTCTGATGTCTTCACCTTACTGAAAGAAGTTAAAATTTTTTTTTAATTAAGAAAATTTTTTTAAGTTTATATCTTCTCCTGATTTGTTAAATTGAAAATAAAATTTATGAAAAGATAATTTTACTGTAGTAAATGTCCTTTAATGCATCTTTGGAGTTAGGTGTCTTGAATTTGGCCCTGATTGGTTGTTGTTTGCTGACTATTACTTTAAAAATTTTCAAATTTGCCACAATATGTGTGGCGGGGTGTAAACTTTTAACTGTATAAATTTTCACCTTTAAGACATTGTTTGCACTTATGTGGCTTTTAGCAAGGTGCCATAAAAGCTGACCTCGCTCATGTTGGTGCAGGAAGATATTTTCAGGGAGATTGCTAGGGTCAAGAATGGTCAAAAATGAGGTTGCAGTAGTGAGCAGTGGCCAGTGGAGGGCTCTGAAGTATCACTACTTGATCTTAAGATTTACACATCTGCTTGGCAGAGCAGTATGAAGCCGTTAGAGGGACCAGTGGGACTGGGGGAACCCAAGTCCCCCAAATCTTTGCCAGAGTCCTAAGTTATTCTTTTATAAGAGTGCGTTAAATCTTAGAATATGTAGTTTTCATATGGAGGTTTAAGTTGGAAATAGCTTAATATTTTTTACTGAGTGTAATTCTTTTTTCAGATGAAGGTAACACTAAAAGCTTTTCATTTGACAGAGCACATGCTTGATACATTTGTTGTCCATACATCCCTGAAATAGTAGAGTCAAGGCTGTACAAATGAATGACTATCAGAAAAAGGACATTAGGAAAAACTAGAGAAATCTCAATAAAGTGTGGACTTGAATTAATAATAATGTTTCAACATTGATTCATTAATTGTGACAATTGTACTTTACTAAATGTAAGACATCAATAGTAGGAGAAACAGGGTACAGGAGAAACAGGGTACAGCAATTGTAGTAGATGGAAACTGTCTATACTATCTCTGCTATTCTGAAACCAACAAACAAAAACAACAAAATGAGTGATTCTACAGTGGATAGGAAGAGCCCTACCTTAGAGACGTTGATTTTAGTGAGATTGTTAGAAGGTCTTTTTTGTTCTTACTGTCCTATTAAAATATTTTTTCTTTCCCCAATCCAAAGAACCAATTGCTCTACATTTTGAAGCTAAGCAAGTGAAATGAAGATACACAGTTGGGTTCTGCACCTGTGGATATGGATGGCCAACTGCAAGGGACTTGAGCAACTGTGGATTTTGGTATCTGTTGGGGGCCTGCAACCAACTCCTCACAGTTAATGAGGGATGACTGTAGAGCCATTTCTGATGGCTTGCTCCCTGGCCTTGGGTAGTTTCTTCACGTATGTCGGATCAGTGCCCTGCTGGATACCCATCCTCTGCAGATCTCTGGGGCTCTCTCTCTGTGCAGCTCTCTCCTCTCTAGTACTCTGCTCTTCAAACTCAGGGTCTTGGTCTCCCTGGATTCTCAGCTCTGTCTCCTGACCCCAGGGAGTAGAACAGGATCCTTCCAGGCATAACTGGGGACAAACAGGGCTCACCTGACTTGTTTCCTCTCTCTCCAGGATTACTGTCCTTTATTGGCTAATATCTGCTGCTGTCTCGAAAACTGCCGTTTTGTGTATTTTGCCTGGTTTTCTTGATTGTTTCAAGCAGGAGGGTAAATCTGGTCCCTATTATCTCACCTTGCCCAGAAGCAGAAGGCCAAGTCAGACGAAATTTTATAACGATTATATTTAAATGCTGTGTTGGATCATTGATACAATGTTTTCTCTGTCCAAAGTAAAAGGTAGTTCTCTATTCATTACTGTTTTAAAAATGTTTTCAAAAAATCCAGTCTCTTCTTCTAACTGAAGTCCTGTTATCTGCAACAAATTAGAATAGACAATAGCATAACAGGAAGAGAAATTTTTAATTAGCTCAACATGGGAAAATATGCCTTGAGCATACTTGCGCCCCTATCCACAGATACATGTCATCTCCTGGACAGAGCACACTCCAGGGAGATACAACACCTGAGCCAGACTCCTGATGTTGCCACCATCTTTGCCTTTTAGCTTCTCATCTTGAAAGTGCTGCTGAACATCGAGATTGCTCAAGAATGTCTGGGTATAATTAATTGCCCTTTAGTTTATTGGCAGCAGAACTTGGTAGCTTCTTCTAGATTTTTCCACATAGAATTTGATTGTCATTTCTGCTGCTAACTTGCCACTTCATCCAGGAAAAACCCATCTGGCAGCTCCAGTCCCCCAGACTGAGGTCATCATCCCCTCCAGTAATATCACTTAAAGGGCCAAACGACAACATGATATCACTAAAGAGCTACTCCTTAGGGGAATGCAGTTCAAGCTGCTTCCAGAAGCGTACACCTCAGCATCCTGGAAATGATTCCTTTAGTAAATTCTATATTTTGACTGGTCTCATCTCTACTGTACAGGGCTCCTGTTGTTTCTTTTCTGTGTTCATCTATAAATGCCCAGAGGTGGAAATTACAAGGATTATTCTTACTTTAAGAGGATTGTGCTTTCCTTCTGTCCATTAGAAGTAAATATAATTATCGGTGACACTGAAGAAACTGGATGAGATGACTGAGAAATCCAAGCTCTTTGGTTATGTTGGAAGGTGGATACTCACTGCCTTAATCCAAGTTGGGAAGATGCTATCTGGCACATTCAGTCTGGCTGCCACAGGAGTGGGATTTTTGTCTGCTACTTCTCAGCAACATGGCATGTGCTGTTATTCATACTATATCAGCAACACTTTATGCTCTATCCTGGTGGTAATAAACCACTGAGTGAATAGAGGGTTTCCCTGGAATAAATCAGCCCATGGCTATTTTGATTCATGTTATTTTGTTTCTCAATTCTTGTTTGATTTTGCAACATTTTCCCAAATTGCTGTGTGTATGTATACTCCAATTCACAGGGGAAATGATCAACAGCTGGGTGTTTCTAAGGCACTTTTTCTTTTGTCCTTGCTTTGCTTTCAGCCAAGTTTAATTAACCAGAGAAAACCTAAGTTGTGTATAGTAGAAGGTATTTTTTAATATATTAACTGATGCAGCAATGGAAGAATAAACTGATGATTTTGAAATTTTTATGCTTAAATAATCATATAAATGAGACTTACAACTTTTAATTTTGGCAATTATATCTGCTACAACACTTGCTGATTTAAAAAATTGCCAACTAAAAGCTATCGTTCCAGAACAATACGTACATATGGATAAATGAAGAATTTTATTGTTCTCAGGGCAGCAACAACATATCATTTTTAGAATAAGATGAACCCGAAATCCATGCAAATGTTAGTTTTACAGTTCATGTGAAATTTCATGGCTCCTCAGATTACTCAGTATTACGTATCATCTATTTACATTTATACAGTATTTTAAGTCTCTTGTGTGAATTAGATGAATTCATTTCTCAATTCTCCTGTATTCCTCTCAACCTCATCCTGAAGGAGGAAGAGTGTCTTCTCCTCTCAAAGATGACCTCCTCTCTCCTCTTATTCTTAATCCTTTACTCGCCTGTCTCCTGCTGGATCTTTCTCAAAAATTAGCCCTTATTTCTCCTATGCCTTTAGCTTCTTCTGTTGTATTTACTCTTTCCTTTCCATATGCTGGTCTGTTGAAGCTCCAATCAGTCACAGGCTTCTCTCTCAACCTTCCCTAATGCTGTAATCCTCTCCTTCCTCTTCTTCCTATTACAGAATTTGAGAAAGCACATGCCACATTCACTGCTACCTAATACTAATTTCACCTCACCCTCTGCGGTCTGCTTTCTACTCCACTGATCTCTCCTTTGAAGGTCATTGGTTTAGTTAGCATACTTGTGAAATCTAAGGGCCTAACTACATGTTGATTACCATTTAGAATTGAAAAGACATTTATTTTTAAAAACAACTAAATCCAGGCACTACTTCACTCATTCTATCAACAAACATGTCTGGAACATGGACTGTTGGCTAGGTCCTGGTGCTGCTCAGATGAAAGACACTACTCCCAGCCTCAAGGAGCTTACAATTCAGTGATGGCAATGGATTTAAAACAAATAACCATAAGATGTGAGTAGAGACTGATAAACATCTATTTTGTTGACGGAGGCAAACATTCTCTGTTGAGAATGTTTATTCAATTAGCATCATGACAATTTTGCTGATTGGAAGAATGCTGTTTAAGTGAATTAAGAAAAGAGATTTGTTTTTTACTTTTTTAATTTTAGAGAATCATGTTAGTTGCAAAAATCTTTTATTTATTCATTTTTAAGGTGCAAACCTTATGTAGTCTTCTTTGTAAAGTGATACATCCCCGCTGTGAACATCAGGAAAGTTTAAGTTAAGCACCTAATTTTAAAGCATCTCTCATGGAGCATGCTGAATGCCTCAGGGAGGGGGCTTCTCTAAGTTAAGGCAGAAGGATAACTCAAAACCCTTGTGAGACAATTACATGAAATCCCACCTAAAAACATATTAATAGTTTGAAACTGCTCTAGGAAGGCAGGGACCTCTCCTTACTCACTTTTGTGTCCTCGGTAACAGTTCTTTGCATAGTTGAACTAGAAACAAGGCCATGGCACTCTAGCGACAGAGTGCTACTACTTTTAGCTGTAGTTTCTTCAGTTTTTTTGTCATGTGACTTGGTTATCATGACCCTTACTGATGGATGAACCCTCCTCTATGCCCAAAGCAACTCTCCACATAGGTTAGAAGCATAGAGCCCACCAGCCAATGAGGTGATCTGGTTTGAGGACTCAGTCCAATAGAGATGCTCCATGTTGGATAGTGCCTAATAGATCCAGTCAAATTCTCTCCCTTGGTCGTTTTGATGTCCCGGGGAAGGCAGTAGAAGCTGGGACTGTGTGTGTCAGCCGGGATGGGACGTCAGAGGGAGAAACTGAGAGGGAAGGTGAGTAGTGAGTGTTGTGGGCTCAGTAGAAGGAGTTAGAGAGAGCTGGCTTCTGATGGGATGACTAGACGTTCATGTCTCCGGCACACCTTGGAGTTGCGAGAGTTGACACTTCCTCGTGGATAAGAATGACTTTTCTAGCTCTCCGTGAAACCCAAATAGGTCCGAGGGTTTGCTACTTTTTTCCTGTGCATATGTAACAAGTGCCTATTGGGTGGCCTGGGAGTAGCCTGCTTCTTACAGCTTGTGAGAGTCTAGCGCCTAATTATTAGGCGCTAATAATTCTAGAAGGAATTATTAATACTTCCATTGCCATATCACACGTTGTAGCAGCATGCCAAATTCACCATGTTGTTTTATGTTTTTCAGTCAGTAATGCTTGCATTTTTGCCAAAATAATATAGTGTTAAATGGCATAACTTGAAATACTATGCTTTTTAATGTAAATGAGCACTTTAAAAAGTAGTACAAAGAAAACCAACCAGGCAAGCTTGAGAAGAAATTTTATTATCCATATTATTTTAGACTAGTTCTTATTTAAATCCAAATACCTGCTGTTATATTTTAACGTATTTTGTACATACAAATAAAATTAGGACTCCAAATATGTGATTTTCATCAGATAGGTTTTGTTTGATTGAAGACTAAATATGGTTGTAAAACTTGTCCTTGTTTGAAGTCGAAATTTCATGTTACCACAAGAATTGATCAGCAGAAGCTCATTTACAATCTGTAAATTGATTCGTAAGAGGACCCACAGGGTTTTGCTATTATTTTTGGACTTGCTCCCCAGCCCACACAGGCAATTAAGTAAGAATAAGAAAAAAGAAATCTGAATCATCAATTAAAATCTAGGTTCCACCCAATGAAGTAGCATTTTATTTCTTCATTCATAATATTTAGCACATGCCTTGGTCATATTCACATATATGAGCTCTATTCTCTGCGGTACCCAGTCTCCCTTCCATCTTTCCTTATTATGTGCTCCCACTCCCACCCCTGTAATGGAAATTTTCTCTTTCAGGTATCTAAGGTACATTTGACAGATGATTGTCTTCAGCACCTAATGCCTCCCGTTTCCTTTCCTCAGGGGCTTGAGAACATGTGCTTTTCTTTTCTTTTTTCTAAAATGGGCTGTCTGTACACATAAAATCAGGAATTCAGATTCAAATGGGGGAAAAACTGTTATTCAGACATGTTTGGTCTCATAGGCATAGCTGGTATCCTTCCTTAGTGCCTAAGACTGACTTGAGCTCTTAACAGAATTCAGATCTGTTTTGGTTTAATTTAATTAAGTTATCAAGCCAACTCAGTGGGCCATTCAGGAGTTTCCAGGTGGCACTGACTTTACAGGGCACCTGACAGTATGGGGTTTCTCCCAGTTCCTACCGCTCTGTGTATTTAAAAGCATTTAGCAAATATTTTAAAATGATTAACCCAGACCTTTCATATGAATAAATGTTATAACTAGTAAAAAACTATAAGTATACATGTGGGAAATATAATGGCCTCTTCATGAAAGCTCAAGAATTTCATAAGGACATGGAAAAATACAGGAAGGCAAGAAAGTAGCCAAATTATTTAAGGATTGTTGCTGGATTTGTATTAGGCTCCTATGAATTTAATTTAAGCCTGAATTCACAGGCAAGCATTTATTGCTAAATTAAGATCATGGAAGTTCTAAACAGAGCCTGATCTATGATTCTATAAATTTTGGTAGTTTTTCTTTGTTTGTTTGTTTGTTAGTTTTCTTTTTTGACTCATTTTGCTGGCAGATCTTCACTTACTGAAAACAATGACTCACATATAAAGAATACCCTTTATTCTGGTGAAAAGTTATTTCTGTTTCAATAAAATTCAATAATAGCTACTTCCTCTCAAACAGGAGTATTGCCAGCATTACCTTACAGAGATACCTGTTCTCAGCTATGCTCTTTGGAGTCTAACTAGTTGTTACTACAAAGGATGTAAAAAGTTTCTTTGGTGCAGTCATGATTTTTATTCTTTCTTTCTTTTTTTTAAATTTATTTTTGGCTGTGTTGGGTCTTCGTTTCTGTGCGAGGGCTTTCTCTAGTTGTGGCGAGCGGGGGCCACTCTTCATCGCGGTGCGCGGGCCTCTCACTATCGCGGCCTCTCTTGTTGCGGAGCACAGGCTCCAGACGCGCAGGCTCAGTCGTTGTGGCTCACGGGCCCAGTTGCTCCGCGGCATGTGGGATCTTCCCGGACCAGGGCTCGAACCCATGTCCCCTGCATTGGCAGGCAGATTCTCAACTGCTGCACCACCAGGGAAGCCCATGATTTTTTTTCTGATACACTGCCAGCCCTCACAAGCCCTGTGTGGTTCCGTCTTACATTAGAGGTAAAATTCTGGTCTATTTATATTAATCAAAGTGTATAATTGTTTTGTTTTTTCCCCCAGAAAAACAAATTTTATATTCATTTCCAATTTGTTTGCTGCATAATATTATAGATCCATAGAACCTATCTTTAGTAATTTCTTTATTCTCTAATCAGGTTTATGTTTATATCCAGAGAATAGAGAAGTTACTAAAGATAAGTTTTACAGACCTATATTCTATGCTAGTAAATAAATTGGAAATGAATGTAAAATTGTTTTCCAGGAAAAAAATAGGTTGTTTAACTCCTGACATTTAACCAAGTGGGCATGTTTCATTCTTTCCCAAATCAGCCTTGAAATGAGAAACTGATTTCCATAAAAACTCTAGCAAACTATTTTTAGTAATAATCATACAGGCCCCATTTTTATGAAATCAGCACCATAAACAATTGATTGGACATATTAAATATTCATATATTTTAATAAAACAAGAAACATGTGAATGATATTATTAAAATCACTATGATGGAAATATTCAGAAAAATACAGTTTTCTTAATAATGAGTTATTTTTTAAAAAGTGTTTCATTTTTTGACTACTTTTTTCCTAAACCAAACTTGGAATAAAAATCTTTCTTTCTTTCTTTTTTTTTTTTGAGGAGGTGCCATGTATAATGGAATGCCAGGTTTGGTAGAGGGGACATGCCCCTAAATATCAATTTCAGCTCCCATCACTCATTAACTCTGTGCCTTGGGCAAATCACTTACCCTTCATGGAGGCTTGTTTATAAAATGGGGGTGATAATAGCTACCTTATTAACTAAATACATAGTCGTGGAATTGCTAGGTCCTATGATAAGCATATGTTTAAGAGGATAAGAAATTGCCAAACTGTTTTCCAAAATGGTTTTATCATACTTGATTTTTAAAAGAAGAAATAGGCTAGCTCTTTGGATGCTATATATACACCAGCTTAGAGAATCAAAAAGCTTCCCCATCAATGTAGGAATTGTCCAAGTAATACACAGAGAATGTGGATGGAGCAGGTACATGGGAAACTTGGCTTGGAGAACTGCCCATCGCATCTCACTGCTGAGTCTGATCTCCTGAACCCCTCACCTTTAGAGGTAGTCTTCAGGCTTTAGGCCCTTTTCTGCTCTAGTTACTGAACCATCAGACAGAGGCAGGAAGAACTTAAGCTATTTCAAGGAAATTTTGATATTACTCTGTACTTATGGATCCCTGGTTGGCCATACAGGTCACCCCCAGCTGCCAACTCAACCTGGGGTTTATCAGCCCAGCATTGACCAGTACGCTCTGTTATTCTCTGAGGTTCATTTTGTGCTGTTAGTGTGCCCTGGGTCATAAAGCTGGGCCTTCAGCATTGATTCCACTCTAAGCTCCTTGCTCTGCCTTCCCATTTCTGTCCCCTTGGGAGACCTGGGGCTCTGGCTTATCATTGTTATTAGTCTAGTCTACCTAAGAACTGCACCTGGGCACTAACCAGTTTACTCTTTCTATTTCACGCTAATGGGTAGATCTAGGGCTGGCCCAAACCCTTAATTTTTGTGCCAAGACTGTTTTACAGTCACACTGTTATGTTCTCTAGAATTCATCAGTGAGAAAACTACTCCAAGGAAAGTAGTTAGAGATTGTAAGGTGCTAAATATTTTTCTTTCTTTTTAAGTGTAATTTGGATATAAAGCAAGGACAATTTTCCTTTTATTATTTGTACAGCATATACCAATTGATTCTTAAACTTTGGGCAGAAATTTTTTAAAGATCATGGATATGAAGTAAGGGTGTATCTGTGTTGCTTCAGAACCTTAGGCGCTCCCTGGGTGAAATCTGAAGCTGGCCCCTGGACATGGATGGCAACGAGAGACCAAAGATTGGTAGGTGGCCAGTTTAATTAGCAAAGGAACTTACATATGAAGCTTGTCTTGGGCGGCCACAAGAAGTAGATCTCTGCACCTGCCTGCCAGAATCTTAAAAGTTGATATAGAGGTTTTATCTGAGTTCAGTGTCCAGATGGTCTCAATAATACATTGCTCTCTCAAGGTTGCATCCTTGAAAATGGCTCCGGCTGTGGGAACGGTGGGCAGAATGTACATTCCAAGGACAGGGGAGAGGGTGGGGAGCCTCCAATTGTCCAGGTACAGCTTATGTGTCAGGTGTCGGTCACGTCCTCTTGATGACCTCCTCCAACAATCGGGCATCTCTGCTTAACTGCTCTCGTGTAGCTACAAGGCAGAGGTTTACAAGGGGAGCGGTATACACGGCCAAGGAGAAATAATAACATTGTCACGGGCCCCAAGGCACTTTAGAAGATGTAAGGAATTCCTTAAATTTCCTGGTAGAATTGTTGCAAAAGGTAGAATTGCTTAAATGTTGAAATGTCCTTGTGAAATTCAGACAACATTCAGTGACAACCCTAACGACTCTCTAAAATTTCATATATTCTGGCCATATTGTGCAGCATAGAAAAATGTGGTTATTTTTAGCCTCTTTATCTAAATTTCTTCTAGACTATAAACGGTCCCAGGAAAACAATCTAGAAATACAACATTTGGTTGAAGTAATGAATGGGGAACATGTCAATTGCTAATAGCTGAACTTAAAGTCTGGGTGTGAGGGATGGTGGTAATGATCCACAATGAAAACAGTTCACTATCAATTTTGTGCTGAGACTCAGGGAATCATCCCATCCTGCACTCCCTTCTTAGAACAGAAATAAAAGCCTTTGCTTTAAAATATTGGATAGGGAAATTTTATGTGTACTTGTCATTCTCCAAGTTACAATTGTTAACCTGATAGTGATAATAATACTTTCATTTAGTACCTTTCTTTAAAAAATACAGAGGAACAGTCTGTTCCAAGAAACCGTGTTCTTTAATTGGACATGTGCTATGATTATTTTCAGATGGCCTGTTAGGTAAAGGACATGAACAGGTCATTTAAAAAGCAAGCAGTAAAAGTGGTTAATAAACACGTCAAAAATGTTGCCTCACTAATATTCAAAGAAATGCAAGTTAAAATGATGGGATGCGATTTTGCCTCTCAAATTAATACTTTTAAAATTGTTGCATAAATTTTATGGATAGGGTTGCAAATCAACACACATTTTGGGAGAGTAAATTGATGCACATAATAGAAACTTTAAAAATATTTTTATGTTTTGACCCAGCATTTCCACTTCTAGGCTTTGCTACGTAAAGCTCTGTGGTCAATGGAAGAAACCCTGGTGAGGTTTAGAGGTGTCAGAGTAATGTAAAGATTGGGAAATGCTGCAATCCTCTCCTGGGCTGTAGTCTTTTTTTGCAGTGGTTCATTCTCTAATTTTCAACCACATATCACCAATCAATCTCCTGGGTCAAATTTATTTGTAGGGCTCTGGATTTGAAATGGAATCAGGCTTTCAGCCTTGATGTGACTTCTCCCAACTTCATAGTAAAAGACCTATGAAGACCTAGACCCGGAAGATAAAGAAACAAATTTGACAGATAACTTATTGCCAAAATTACCAACTACCAGGACAATAGAATTAAACTGAGAAAAAAGTTCTTTTATAAGAAAAAGAAGTTTTTTTCATATTAAACCAAGCAGCTCTTCCCTCCTGAAACACACATATGAAAAAACTCACCACGCCTACACTGACTCAGAGACCCAGAAATCTGGGCATTCATTTCTACCATGTTCTGTTAGTAATCATTTTAAGTAGCTAGATTACTGTTCTCCACTCTTGATTTTACTATGTCTCTTCAAATACAGAATCCTTGAAAAGATCTGAATCATCAGATCTTTCATTTGTTTCATATGTCTGACAAAGAAGGTATCCCAGTTACCTTATTTCAGAGAAAGTGAGATTTAGACTTATATCCTTCATCGTATTCATCTTCTGGACATCACAGGTTAATCCCTGAGGAGTTGTGCTCATATAACTCACATGAATGTGTGTATACATTGTGTATGTGTAACACATTGTGTCTGTGTTGTGATCCATGGATTTAAATGTAGATACACCCAGATGCTACAGATGGCTGTAGATACAGTATTGACATAGATACAGACAACTGTATAATTACATCTATATTTCATATACATCTGGACTGTATCTACATCAATACAATAATGAGTTGTGAGGCTTAAGTAAATTGATACTCGTGAAGCTCTGAGCACTTGGCAAACTGCCATCAATCAATAATTAGTGAGAGAGTTGGAGAGACAAGCAGAGAGAGTCACAGAAAAAGAGAACCTGCTAAGAAGCATAACAATTTATTTGTATAATGTTTTAGTTCAGGCTGCTGTAACAAAATACCATAGACTGGGTTGCTTACATAACAGACATTTATTTCTCACAGTTCTGGAGGCTGGGAAGTTCAAGGTTAGGGTTCTTGCAGTACCCTCACATGGCAGAAAGAGAGCTCCAAACTCCACCTCCAAATACCATCACATTGGGGGTTAGGGCTTCAACATATGAATTTTGGGGGTACACAAACATTCAGCCCATAACAGGTAAGGTAAAAATTTCAAGAATTTATATTCTATATTTAAAACATAATTAATAATTGGTAGAATTTTAAGTTAAAACGTTAATCCAACAGGCAGTTCCTGACTTACAACACTACGCACCCTCCTAAAAGTCTCCCTCCAGTACATTCTCTGTCCCTGCCTTCCCAATCGCTGGAACTCCTGACTCCGCTGCTTTGATTCCTGTAGGACAAATTCCTGGGGCTTCAGAAATGAAGAGCCACTTAATCATATGAGAATTTTATCCCCTCTTAAAAGTGTGGCTCTGTTCTTTGCAATTAGATCATTTTCCATAATGAAAATGACTGAGTCAAAATGACATTGGGGAGATTTTGCTTTGTTATTCTACCATCATACTAGTATACTTAGAGGTATTGTAATCTTTTTACTTGACTATTCTCTGAAGGGGAGTGACCACATCTGTCTCAGTCACGGATTCCATCATTGCAACAAATCTCTGATATAGGTATCGTTCTCCTCTGCTTTGCTTTACAAAAAGCAGGAAACTGGTGCTTAAGGGTTAAATAACTTATTCTAGGATCACAGATGATTCTGGCACTGACAGAACCTGGATTTGGGTGCAGGGCTCTCGCACTCAAAGCCAGTTCACAAACTCCTTGGGGAGTTAGGCTACATAGTAGTAGACGAGGTCAGGATGAACTTGCAACAGCTTAAGACCAATTGCATTGGACCTAACACCACTAAAGTTAGAATTTCACACATACTTTCAGGAAGGTCTCATCTTGGGTAACATTTCATGCCACCCCTCAACACTGCCATGAGATCTCTTTCTTCTGTTGTGTCCACTCATGAGTCCCATTCCATCAAGACTTGGGATAAACTGTTAGGTCATATTTATCTATCTACCTACTCTGTGTTGGTATCTAGCTACTGTAACTCCTGAAATCCTCTGTCTTTGCATGAAATACATGTTTACAGATTGTGTGATTTGAAATATCAAATAAGAGTAACTGCTCTGGAATAGACAAAGTAGAAGTGGTGAAATAAACATGACTTTAGAAAGAAAACTGTCAAAGATGATGGCCAAACTATTAGGATATGACACACACCAATTCACTGCCCAAATCCCTGAAACTCTGCTTCTTCTCGTGTTTGGTTATCATTCTACTCACCCAGGGTCTGATACCTGGTAAGAACTCATGGATGTAAGCAGTGAATATCCTGTAGCCCAGGTTCCTTGCAGCATAGCACACACATAATAAGAAAGCAATGAAAGAATATTTGAACCTTTTTAATGAATATGTTGAATTGAATAAAGTAACCTTAGCATCAACATCTTTGCCCTCTTCATCTCAGAATCAAAAGATTATGATTATGGACTTCCCTGGTGATGCAGTGGTTAAGAATCCACCTGCCAATGCAGGGGACACGGGTTCGAGCCCTGGTCCAGGATGATCCCACATGCCGTGGAGCAACTAAGCCTGTGTGCCACAACTACTGAGCCTGCGCTCTAGAGCCTGCGAGCCACAACTATTGAGCCCGCGAGCCACAACTACTGAGACCGCGTGCCACAACTACTGAAGCCCACACGCTTAGAGCCTGTGCTCCGCAACAAGAGAAGTCACCGCAACAAGAAGCAGGTGCACTGCAATGAAGAGTAGTCCCCCACTCGCCGCAGCTAGAGAAAGCCTGCACATAGCAACGAAGACCCAATGCAGCCAAAAATAAATAACTAAATAAATAAATTTTAACAAGATTATGATTAATAATAAATGGGCGTTCATAATGAGAAGATGCTTTCATTATATCAGAATTTAAACATCAGAAAGTATTATACAGTCAAGCTATTGGAAAAGACTGAATTTCTAAAAATTTATTTTCCATTACTCTGAATGTTAGGAATATGCTAATACTTTATAGAATGATACATTAAAAACAAGCACACACACACACACACACACACACACACACACGGTTTATTAGGGAAAATCTGCAAATAAACTGTCTACACTCTTTTGTGCAGCTCTATAGAATTATGCACCATTTCATTAAAATTCTTCCTTCACATTATTTTTAGCTCTTGACAACTGTTCTGCTTAATTAACTCAATCAATTGTGGATTACTGCCAGTTGTAATTGCAGAAACCATGGCAGTTTATTAACTCTCATAAATGTCAAAAGATAACAGAAGCACTGGAGGACTGATAATGAAACGCATCTTTTAATTTCTAGCTAACAAATAGGATTTAGCTCCTGTTAGTTTGCAGGTTGCTGTGGGTATGTAGACCTGGAATAGCACCTTCTTGCCAAGTCTAGGCTGTACATGACCCAGAAGGGGAAGTCGTGAATCACGGTTAAACTGGCTCTGCTATTACCTCTAACACAGTGTGCCAAACACTGATGTTTTATTACAGACTATCGATGAGCAAAATTTTAAGATCCTTGAAGAAAGATTTTTTCCTGATTCTAAAAAACTATGGGTGGCATGGACATATATGCACTACCAAATGTAAAATAGATAGCTAGTGGGAAGCAGCTGCATAGCACAGGGAGATCAGCTTGGTGCTTTGTGACCACCTAGAGAAGTGGGATAGGGAGGGTGGGAGGGAGGCTCAAGAGGGAGGGGACGTGGGAATATATGTATACATATAGCTGATTCACTTTGTTATACAGCAGAAACTAACACACCATTGTAAAGCAATTATACTCCAATAATGATGTTAAAAAAAACAAAAAACTATGGTATTACCGCAACCTAAAAGCATCTGGCACACAGTAGGTGTTCAATAAATATTTTTTGGAAAGATAAACAAGTTGCTTTTAGTTCTGCCTTTGAGAGCATAGTCATATTTTTCTTGGTTTCCAAATACCACATATCAGAAGATATTAATTGAAAGTATTTATTATTCAATGAATAATAGTAGTAATAATACATGTGATTTATTACTAGAAAGCAATTTATCATCCAGCCTAAAAATAAAGTCAAAGAATAGAAAATTAGTTTTTTGGATTTTTAATGTTCTGTAAGCCACAGAAATCATGGACAAAAATGAATCTACTACCCTAGGCATTTTGTTCAAAAATATTAGTTTCTTTTTCTCTCAGAATGAAATATTTTAAGTCCCATAACAGATATATCTTCATTATCTATAATGAAATAGTGATGTTTCTTAATTTTCAATATACAGAGTCCATGTCACACTTAGTACTCCTTGGAATTCTCTTCAAGGATCTGATGCCAGAATGGCCGTGAAAGGCACACACATGTTTTATGCAAGAAATGGAACAGCAAACTCACCGTGGACTTATAGTGATCGTTGGTTGGAAGTGTTTATTTTTTGTAGCAGCTGCCATCAGTGCTTCACCCATTTCCAGTTACCATTGTGATTTAGTGGAGGAGTTAAATGTGTGTTCTTAGATATAGAATCTTAGGCACAGAATCTTAGACATAGAAAAAGGGAGAAGGAAGACAATCACACTCTTGGGTTCAAAGGAAAAGCTTCTTTAGGGACATATATTTATTTAGAGAGAGTCATTTTAGAGCCCATACATTGGGTGTATGGATGTGATTTGGGAATGCGATTAGAACATTCCGCTAACAATATTTAAAGGGACTTCTGTCTTTCCCAAAGTTGTTATATTACCAATTTATTTGCTATTTTGATCTTGTGCCATTTGATTCATACCTAGAACAATGTGTCTTAAAGCAGAGAATAGTTGTCTCATTGACCTATGTCCTTGTGATAACACAGCAGAGGCTTGAATTTTCAAATTAGACTCTCTTGAATTCTAGCTCTTAACCAGCACCAAACTTGACTAATGATTCAAAAGATCAAGCAAACACCAGGCACAAATAAGACAGTCTTTTCGTGGAGAAGTCTGATACCTCTCAGCAAATGTCCCTCTGAAAATGTCCCTATTCTCCTGCAGTAGAATGAGCTTTGGTTTTAGATTAAACAGACGGGTTTCTTTCTAAGCAATGTAGGCAGAGACATTGTTCAAACAAAGGGTGTAATTCTGGTTATGAAACATCTCTTCTTCACACCCTGTTGATTAACTTTGCATGGTCATCTCATTTTGTAGCAAACTATATCACCCATAAGTCTGTAAATTCTAAGTTTATTTATAATAAACAGCATACATAGTCAAGATATATCCTCCTAACAACATTTTACACATATAGATCTCTCGCCATTATCTTTCCATTCCTAGTAAAACCATTTGTATCTTTACTGGGAAGTCTGGTCATTAACGTGTGTGCAGAAGGCGGTTAGCTCAGCAGGCCTGGGTGGATCTCCTCCTGCACATTCCTGCAAAAGGCCAAGTCTTCAGGATTGGCCCTTGGGTGACTCCTGAGAGATAAGCTCTGAGCCCCGGCAATATTCTGCTGGATGAAAGTATTTTTGTATGCCTGAGACCTTGCTGACTTGACCAGATAGTTTATGCTAAAAAAGGGATCTATGTTTGAGCATCTGTTTTGGCTTGAGGTAGGGGGAGGCTGGAGTAGGTGAGGTCAGTAAAAACCCTGGACACTAACGCTTGGGTGAGCTTCCCTGGTTGGCAGTGCTTTGCATGCATCATTGCTGAGAGAATTAAAGTCTGTGCAACTCCACTGGGAGAAGACACCTGGAAGCTTGTGCTTGGTTTCTCCTGAATTTTGCCCCATGTGCCTTTTCCCTATGTTGAATTTAATCTGTATGCTTTCTTTGTAAGGAACTGTAACCACGCATATAATAGTTTCTGTGTCCTAGGAGTCCTTCTAGCAATTCATCCAGAGTGAAGATTGTGGGATTCCCCGCCCTCCCCCACCAATACAGCATGTTCACAAAGAGATTTGAGGGTTTTTTCTCCCTCTGATAGAGAAAAGTTCGCAGGCTTGCTGCTTACCTTTTCCTTTCCAGCATCTGAAGTAGAGATGCAAACTTCTATGTTAGTATTCCTCCAGCCCTTTATAATGACACTCATTTTTTCTGGAGCCTTAAACCTTCATTAATTACCTCATAGAAAATAAAACTTTATTTCAACAGGTCTTCAGTTAAATCACCTGGAAAATTAAATCTTCTCTTTCTAAATCTCAGACTACTTCCTTGAGTTATTTGACCTATTTTGTCTTTGCAGATAATGCTGCTTTTTATAGCTTATGAAAATAAATATTGTATTATAGTAGTTATATGTCCAGAGGCTAGTACAGTACTTGTTTATTGCAAATAAAACAAAATATGAATTCTAACTAGTGAGGTCCAAATTCATTAAAAGGTAAGTGGTAGAATTGACTTTAGTAGACGTCTCTCTTTTGTAATATTGTAATATCCTGAGAAGTACCTGCCAAAAAAATCTGCCCAGTTATTGAGCTAGTCATCAGCACCTATCCTTGGGACCACCTGAAATGAAGGGCTATGGCTATTTACTCTGTGAAGGGATATTCTTTTATTTTCAGGAATGGCAAGAGCAATTTGAATTTCTCATTAAAGCCTCTTTTTTTTTAGATGTCTAGTTTAACCTGGTAACCTAGTAAAAATAGCATTACCCAGGTCACTAATGGATGGTTCAGAATAAATTATGTTAGTGGTTACTTTGGTATTAGGTTTATTACATTATCTATAACTTTTTATACAGATCCCAATGATTTATTTTAATTTAGGGAAAATTATTAGATCTGAAAAAATTAGACAATAACTTAACTTTATCTAAACGTTTTTCAAATCAGGTCAGCTAGAGTTCAATACATAATGGCTCTATTAAGTTTCTTTAATTTCTAAAGCCCATTTATGTCTTATTGGAAATACAGTGTATGTGTGTTATAATTCAACTAATCAAGATAGTCTTTTATCAAAAGATATTTGACGTCTGCACAGATATTTGTATCTCTTGAACTTTTCCGTGCAAGCAAAAAAGTTTTGTGGAGAGAATAAACGCACATTTCATAGTGTATCTTAATAAATGTTTGACAAGTGTTGACCTCATAGTTCCAGATTAGAAACCAACTGGATATTGATACGTGAGGGTCAGTAGAGCTAGTTTACCAACATCCTGCTCATTTGTTAATTATACTCCAAACGTCTGAAGGAGGCATACAACAGGATAATGCTATACTCTATATATTAGATGTGTGTGTACAAGTTCTATGAGAAAATAATTTATATTCTCATTACTTTGAGTTTCTTCAAGTAATTCCTGCACAGGTGGTCTCGGCTTCCACCTGTATCTGGACGATTCCTAAATCTGGCTCTAGCGCTCATCTTAGCCCCACTCTCCAATTTCACATTCTCTTCAATCCCCAAATTCTTCCCCACCTGCCACCTCTATGTTCTAATATTCCCTGAAATTTAATACGAGGAAAGTCAAGATTAGCTTCTCTTCCCTCTCAAAACAGTACCCTTCCTGCCTTTCCATTACAGCCAACACTATTCCCATTCTTTTCGTCCCCAAGACCTGCAAAACGTGGGACTTTCTAAAACCTCATCATCCCTTTTATCTTCCCGTGCCAGTCGGTGACCAAGTCCTGTTAATATTTGCTTTCAAGTTTTCTCTCAGCTCTGCCCTTTCTTCTGTGTTTTCCTGCTTGTCATTGTCATCCTCAGGACTTGCAGCTGCACTTCCCCCTTCCTTCTCACACTGATGTTCCATCACGCTCTCCCCGATCTCCTTCCCTTTGCGCAGACTTTGCTCCCCACCTTGAATGTCCTCTTCAGCGTCCCTCCCCTGTGTTGACTCCCACGTAGCCGCTCTTCACACTCAGTTCCCACGTTTCCCCTAGAAATCTTCTCTCACCCACACAGGGTGCAGTGGGCTTCCACTGCGTCCGCTGCTCTCTCTTGGGATCACATCAGAGACAGGACGAGACTGTCCTGTCTGAAGCTCTAGTACCTAACACAATGCTTGGTGTGTTATTATTGCACGTGGACCTCTTACACAATACCCTGGCTCCTCCTCACTGCTCTACACGAGCGAACAGAATGCTTTTCCTATAAAGACATTTTCATATCTCAACTTTCCAGTGGTGTATGACTCGCTGCCATGCCATTCCACAGTCCATTTCTTAGCCCGGAAGGAGGGACTCCCAGCCCCTGCTGCTTCTCACCTTCCCATTCTTACCAACAAGGCAGTTTTCTTCGTGGTTTCTTATACAGATTAGAAAATTATAATATATAATTTGTAAAACATCCATCTTCTTGGTAAGCTCATGCCACACAAAACACATAAAACACCTTCTCCCTCCGTCATATCACCTGAGGAGCTTTGCATATCTTCCCACCTCCTAGAACCTTTAAAGTAACCTCAGCCCCAGAGTGATCATTCCCTCACTCCGCAGCCTGTAGCTACTTTTATAATACCTTATTTTGTCTGTGTTGATACTTCGCTTTGTCATATAAATTCTTTAGGACACAAACAATATGTTCTCCTTCTTTGTTTTTATCAACATTTACTTCTTACAGTGAGCTTCTGTGTCTAGAAAGTACTGAGTATAAACTAACAAACTGTTATGCTCCATAAGTCTTAAAAGCCTTAGCCAAATTATCTTTTTCAAGGGTTCTTGCACCTTTTTTTTTTTTTTTTAAGAAATAGAGGAATAACTAGTTCAAAAATTTCAATGTTCTTTCCTAATCCATCCCCAAGTTAAAGGATCATTGCTTTGCTTATCTAGGTTAAATTTCTCTTTTTAGTGTTATTTGGTACATTCTTGGGAGCATATGGCTCCCTGTGTTGAAAGACTCAAAATAAATCAGTCAGAGATATGTCATACTGTCTGAGATGTGACTAATCCTGTAGTTTAAGAAGAATATCTTTAAAAATGTGATTCTACTAGGAAATTATCTTTGTGGGAGAAATGAGAAAATGAAGGAGAAGGCACTTAATAGATCTGTGAAGTTCTATACGAATGCTAAATGGTGCGTCGTATAAAGGTAGGATAGGATAGTAGGAAAAGTGATAAATGTGAAAACAGAAGACCAAAGCTTAAGTTCCTACTTCCTGCTGTGTATTCTTCTGCAAGTCACTTAGCTTCTTTCGAGTTGCAGTTTCCTCATCTAAATGGGTACCATCATTAAAATGGGCACCTTAGCTTACCTAACTATTTGCTTGTTTGAAGGACCAGGATATTTTGCTGACACAAATATTTTGCAAGGTATGAATTTTTGAAGGGAATTTGTAAAGTTTGTAAAAATTTTATACACTATAAAATATGAGTTATTGTTATAGTCAGCCAGCTGTAGCCATTTAATCTATGGTATTGGCTAGTCCAATCAGTTGTTTTCCATGTATATCTCACTACCTACTGAATTAGTAAGATTTTCATCACTTGAATTATTTTTATTGAGGAAATATCGCTTTAGATTTGTAGGGGCAATTTAAGTATTGGGAAGAAGTTGAAAGTTTGAAAATTTCAAATTCCAGTATTCTGTGTCATTTCTAGAGAAGAATCATAGTTCTTAGAAATTCTGGACAGAAGAATAAGTCAACTCTGAGAAAGCCAGTAGATTTTGGAAAGACAAAAATAGAGTTAAAAGGACAGAGGAGGTCACCTGTCCAGTCAACAGCTGGTCAGGATTGAATCCTGGTCACGAGTGAACTAACAATGAAACCAAATTATTCTCATATCCTATGCCATCAGCTAGATAAGATTTTTTTTCAAGATTTAATTTTTTAAAGAGTAGTTTTAGGTATACAACAAACTGGAGAAAAAGGTATGGAGATTTCTCTTATACCTCCTACCCCCACACATGCATGGCTTCAATTCTGTGTTCCAGATTTTGGCCATTCTAGAGGTATGTAGTGGCATCTCACTGTTGCTTTAATTTGCATTTCCTTAATGATGCTGTGGGGCATCTTCTCATATGCTTACTTGCCATTGTGAGGTAACTGTCAAGGTCTTTGGCCCATTTTTAAATTGGGTTGTTTGTCCTTTATTGCTGAGTTTTAAGACTTCTTTGTATATTTTGGATAACAGTCCTTCATCAAATGTGTCTTTTGAAATATTTTTTCCCTCTTCTAATTCTCTTGATATTGTCTTTTGCAGAGCAGAGTTTTAAAATTTTATTAAAGGCCAGCTTATCAATTATTTCTTTGATGGATGTTTGGTGTTGTATCTAAAAAGATATCACCATACCCAAGGTCATCAGGTTTTCTCCTATGTTATCTTCTAGGAGTTCTATAGTTTTGCATTTTACATTTAGGCCTGTAATCCATTTTGAGTTAATTTTTGTAAAGGGTGTAAAGCCTGTGTCTAGATTCATTTTTTTTCTGCGTGTGGATGTCTCATTGTTTCAGCATCATTTGTTGAAGACACTGTCTCTGCTCTATTGTATTGCCTTTACTCCTTTGTCAAAGATCAGTTGACTGGATTTATGTGGGTCTGTTTCTGGGCTCTCTATTCTGTTCCGTTGATATATTTGTCTGTTCTTTCACCATTACCACACTGTCTTGATTATAGCTTTTTAGTAAGTTTTAAAGTAAGATAGCACCGGTCCTCGAGCTTTTCTCCTCCTTCAATATTGTGTAGGCTATTCTGGGTCTTTTGCCTTCCATATAAACGTTGGTAGGTGAGCTCATGAGGCCACAGGAGTAGCAGTTAGATGGCATGGTAGTGTTCGGTTATGACTACGGCATAACCTGCCAACCCAAAACGTAATGACTTAAAGTAACTATAACCATTCATTAGCTCAGAAATCTGTAACTTGGGCAGGGCTCATCTCTACTCCCCACAGCATTAGCTGAGGAAGCTCAACTTGGGCTAGAGGATCCATTTCTGACATGACTCACTCATATGGCTGCCTTGGCATTGGCTGTTGCCTGGAATATCAGTTAGGGTTGAGAGCTAAAATCCTTAGTTGTCTCCATGTGAGTTTCTCTGTGGGCTTCTTGGATTTCCACAGAGCATGGAGGCTAAATTCCAAGAGTGAAATTGAGTCCTTAGAAGTGGAAGCTGCCAGTTTCTTAAAGCTAGGGTTTACTTCCACTGTATTTTATAGGTTGAGCAGTCACAGAATCAAGGGGAGGAGACAGAGACCATCCCCCACTTCCCCCAAGAAGGGAAGAGTTTCAAAGAATTTTGGGGACAAGTTTTAAAACCTCTATAAATAGAGAATACAAAGAGGGAACAGAGGGCAGAAGTCTTGGAGGGAAGGTTGAGTTGAGCCGTTAGTTAGCTATTGGGAAAGACATTCTCATCTAATTATTCAAGAAATGAAAGAAAAATATTGGGTATTTAACAAGCCAGGGCAAATGTAGATTTAACAGAGAAGAAGTGGTATTTGTCTGTCTCTTTCTGACTTACTTTGCTTAGTATGATCATCTCTAGGTCCACGCATGTTGCTGCAAAGGGCATTATTTCATTCTTTTTGATGGCTGAGTAATATTCCATTATATATATGTACCATATCTTCTTTATCCACTCATCTGTCAATGGACATTTAGGTTGTTTCTATGTCTTGGCTATTGTAAATAGTGCTGCTATGAACATAGGGGTGCATATATCTTTTCAAATTAGGGTTTTGTCTGGATATATACACAGCAGTAGGATTGCTGGATCATATGGCAACTCTATTCTTAGTTTTTTGAGAAAAATCCATACTATTTTTCCATAGTGGTTGCACAAATTTACATTCCCACCAACAGTGTAAGAGGGTTCTCTTTTCTCCACACTCTCTCCAGCATTTGTTATTTGTAGACTTTTTAACGATGGCCATTCTGATCTCTTATCTGTGGAATCTAAAATATGACATAAATCAACATATCTACGAAGCAAAAACAGACTCACAGGTATAGAGAACAGACTGGTGGTTGCCAAGGGGGAGGGGGTTGGGGAGGGAAGGACTGGGAGCTTCGGATTAGCAGATGCAGACTATTATATATAGGACAGATAAACAACAAGGTCTTACTGTACAGCACAGGGAACTATATTCAATATCCTGTGATAAACCATAATGGAAAAGAATATGAAAAAGAATATATATATA
Source organism: Balaenoptera ricei (assembly GCF_028023285.1). Lineage (NCBI taxonomy): Eukaryota > Metazoa > Chordata > Mammalia > Artiodactyla > Balaenopteridae > Balaenoptera > Balaenoptera ricei. Next base: position 93,774,728 of record NC_082645.1, read on the forward strand.
TAACTGAGTCACTTTGCTGTACAGCAGAAATTAACACAACATTGTAAATCAACCATACTTCAATAAAATTTTAAAAAATTAAAAGAAAAGAGAGAGGAAGTGGAAAGGTGCCAGGCACATAAGTGTTCAAATTCTTAATTTTCTTTGGCTTTATCTTGACTAAGTTGGGTTCTGAATTAATTAATTGTTTTCTTTAATTCTCAGTAGGAAAATTTTAAGATTTGCTGTTGTTTCCTTTTCATTATTTTCTCTTAAGCTACCAATTAATTACTAAGTATTTTATAATAGGCTTTGCATATTAACAATTACAAGTTGAGAGTGATAGTGTACATGAAAGTACTCTGTAAATACAAACTTACTATCATTTGTGTAATTCTGTGCAACTGGTAAAACTTTCTTTGACGTTGTCATTATCTTGTTTAATTCTCACACAAACATTGTAAGGCGAGTGGTTATTACTAAGAACAACCTTCCCAGATGAAACACACAGGAAACCACTTGCATATGAGCCGCTGAACATCATTCTGGGGTCCAGACAGAAGCCCTTTCCTTGTGGAGCACATTTTCTCTTCTGGGGTAACTGACCAATAACTGTGTTTAAATGGCCAGGCTTTTTCCTGCTGCTATCTGCCTGCTTCCTGAGTTCCAGCCAGAAAGCCTTCAAGACTGGGCCTTCAGAGGGCTAATTTCTTACAGCTCTCCAAATCTAACAGATACTCAGAAGAAACATTGCCAACTGTTTGGTAGGGGCTTTTGACATCTGGATTTGATGAATGGGATTCCGCCCTGGATAAAATGGACCGATGCTCTATCAAACCTTGCTATAATTTCTAAATGTCTTCTAGCATAGCAGCCTTATGTGGAGCCGAAGTTCTGATTTTAGAGCCATCAGCAAAGTTCATTCTCCACCTTTCTTCAAAATATCTTCCTCATTAAACGGATGGATTCTTTAATAAATGATGCTGTGTTAACTGGTTACGTACTTGGGAAAATGGTTAAATCACCATTTTTAAAACGTCAATACTTTAAAATGTTAAATGTGAAATTACGAAATAGTAAAAAAACAGTTAGAAAAAGATCTGATGAAAAGATGTTCTAATTTTTAGAATGCAATTTCTTTCTTGGCTTAAAAACTAAGAAAGAAACTATAAAAGATTGATAGATTTAGATCCATAAAAGTTTTAAAAAAAACCTTCTGCACTGATTAAGACGTTTTAAATTAAGCCAGAAAGAAAATTGAAAAGACATTTTAGTATTTATAACAGAAAAAGACTTAATATTCTAAATAGAGATAGTACTTTTCTACATAAATAAGAATCACTCAAACTCACCACAGTCCTTTGCCCATTCACACACTATGGTCACAAGACTAAAATCATTAATAATAGTAATAGTAAATAAAACAATACTAATCACAACAGCCAACATTTATTGAGCATTTCTGCTGAACCAGATATGTTCTTAGTGCTTATGTTTGTTAACTCACTTAACTTTTCCAACAAACTTTTGAGGGAGGTACTCTTATTTTCTCCATTTTACGATTGAGGAGATTAAGAAAAAGGAAGGACATTATGTAATTTCCCCAGGGTTACACAGCTAGGAAGTGGCAGAGATAGAATTCAAACCCAGGCTTTCTGCCTTCAAGCTGTGTGCCACTTCATTTCTTCCCTCAAGAGGCAAGAATAAGTTTTGAAAAGAAGTGACACAATTGGCCAATAAATGTATGCAATAGTCAACCTTATTAATAAACTAAAAAGTGAAATTAAAACAATAAGGACATGTCGGGAATTCCCTGGTGGTGCAGTGGTTAAGAATCTGCCTATCAATGCAGGGGACACGGGTTCGAGCCCTGGTCGGGGAGATCTCACATGCTGTGGAGCAACTAAGCCCGTGCACCACAACTACTGAGCCTGCGCCCTAGAGCCCGCAAGCCACAACTACTGAGCCTGTGTGCCACAACTACTGAAGCCCACGCACCTAGAGCCCATGCTCCGCAACAAGAGAAGCCACAAAAATGAGAAGCTCGCACACCGCAACAAAGAGCAGCCCCCACTCACTGCAACTAGAGAAAGCCCGCGTGCAGCAACAAAGACCCAACACAGCCAAAAATAAATAAATAAATAAATTAAAAAAAAAAAAAAAGGATATGTCATCTTTGCGAAATGGACAAGATTCTAAAAAAAGGATACCAGTGAAAGCAAGAGAGTAAGGAAATGCTTCACAATGACTATAAACAAGTTCAGTTTATAAATATCTACAATGTCTTAAATTTGAGCATATCTTTTTACAAAATTTTTGATTTAAAAATTTAAGACAATATTCAATGATTTACATAAAAATACGTGTTCAAGGATAGTCATCCAAGTGGATTTTTTGTTTCTAGAATATTTAATAACTTTTTGTTTCCAGAATGTTTTATTATATAATACATAGAAAGTATAGAAAATTAAATAATAAAACCCACCCAACTGAACATTCTTATTGAGTCTGTTTTTCATCCTTTAAAAAATGTTATGTATAGGGAGTCAAGATGGTGGTGTGGAAAGATGCGGAGTTAGCATCTCCCCACAACTAGGGTGCCTGCCGGCCACTGGTGGGGGACTCTGACGCCCAAGGAGATGGGAGGAACCCCAAAGTGAACAGGTAGGATGTGGGGGGACAAAGAGGGGAGGAGAAGTGGAGGCCAGACAGGATTGGCGCCCCTGAGGCTGGGGAGATCAGGAGAGGCAGGCGAGAGGGACTCTCTGGGAAAAGCTGGAGAGGAGGGAGGGTGTTTGCCTTGCCCACTCCAGCACGGGGAGCCTGCTGAGCTCCCAGGCTGGTCCCCTGCCCTCCAAGGCCACCCCTCCTCCCTGGCCGCATTGGTCCTGGGGGTATAGGAGGGAGGCCGGGGAGATCAGGAGAGGCAGGTGGGAGGGGCCCTCTGGGAGGAGCAGGAGAGGAGAGGAGGGCATTTTCCCTGCCCACTCGAGCCCAGGAAGCCTGCTGGGCTCCCAGGTGAGGTCCCCTTCTCTCCGAGACCAGGGTTGGGGGCATGCCTGGGCCCCTTCTGTTCCTTGAGCCTAAACCCCCCCAATCCCCTAGGACATTTTCCCGCCCTGTGGGTCCTAAGCATAGGCCCTGCCCACCACCCAAACCTCGCCCTTGCTTAGGCCCTGCCCTCCACAGCTAAGGCCTTTCCCCCCCACCTTTTTTTTTTCCTTTTCCCTCCTCCTCTTTTTTACTATTGTGGTACTGATGTACCTTCCATTTGTTGATTCATCTATATATTCATTTTTATATTCTTTCTAACACATCTGTTAGTTTCCTAGTCTAATTTTATTTTTTACTTTGTATTGTTCTCTCTCTTTTTTTTTTTTTTTTGGCAGCCCCACGCAGCTGCAGGATCTTGGTTCATGAGCTGGGGGTCGGGCTGAAGCTCCTGCGGTGGGAGCTCTGAGTCTGAACCACTGGAGCCTTAGACAGAGAACCTCAAACCCCAGGGAATATTCATTGGAGTGAGGTCTCATGGAGTTCCTAATCTCAGCACCAAGACCCAACTCTACCCAACAGCCTACAAACTCCAGTGTTGGAAGCCTCAAGCCAAACAACCAGTAAGGCAGGAAGACAATCCCACTCATAAAATAAATAAATAAATAAAATGAGATGGGGAAAAAAATATGTCACAGATGAAGAAGTAAGGTAACCCACAAGACCAAATAAATGAAGAGGAAATAGGCAATATACCTGAAAAAGAATTCAGAGTAATGATAGTAAAGATGATCCAGAATCTCGGAAATAGAATGGAGGCACGGACTGAGAAAATACAAGAAATGTTTAACAGAGATCTAGAAGAACTAAAGAACAAACAAACAGAGATGAACAACACAATAACTGAAATGAAAAATACACTAGAAGGAATCAATAACAGAATAACTGAGGCAGAAGAATGAATAAGTGAGCTGAAAGACAAAATGGTGGAAATAACTGCCGAGGAGCAGAATAAAGGATGAAAAGAATTGAAGACAATCTCAGAGACCTCTGGGACAACATTAAATGCACCAACATTCAAATTATAGGGGTCCCACAGGAAGAAGAGAAAAAGAAAGGGTCTAAGAAAATATTTGAAGAGATTATAGTTGAGTCCCTAACATGGGACAGGAAATAGTCACCCAAGTCCAGGAAGCACAGAGAGTCCCATACAGGATAAACCCTAGGAAAAACACACCAAGATACATATTAATCAAACTAACAAAAATTAAATTCAAAGACAAAATATTAAAAGAAGCAAGGGAATACCAAAAAATAACATACAAAGGAATCCCCATAAGGTTATCAGCTGATTTTTCAGCCGAAACTCTGCAGGCCAGAAGGGAGTGGCGGGATATACTTAAAGTGATGAAAGAGAAAAAACCTACAATCAAGATTACTCTACCTAGCAAGGATCTCATTCAGATTCGATGGAGAAGTCAAAAGCTATTCAGACAAGCAAAAGCCAAGAGAATTCAGCACCACCAAACCAGCTTTACAACAAATGCTAAAGAAACTTCTCTAGGCGGGAAACACAAGAGACGAAAAAGACCCACAAAAACAAACTCAAAACAATTAAGAAAATGGTAATAGGAATATACATATCGATAATAACCTTAAATGTAAATGGATTAAATGCCCCAACCAAAAGACACAGACTGGCTGAATGGATACAAAAACAAGACCCATATATATGCCATGTACAAGAGACCCACTTCAGACCTAGGGACACATACAGACCGAAAGTGAAGGGATGGAAAAAGATATTCCATGAAAATGGAAATCAAAAGAAAGCTAGAGTAGCAATACTCATATCAGATAAAATAGACTTTAACATAAAGACTGTTACAAGAGATAAGGAGGAACACTACATAATAATCAAAGGATCAATCCAAGAAGAAGATGCAACAATTATAAATGTTTATGCACCCAAAAGAGGAGCACCTCAATACGTAAGGAAATTCTAACAACCATGAAAGGAGAAATTGACAGTAACACAATAATAGTAGGGGACTTTAACACCCCACTTACACCATGGACAGATCATCCAAACAGAAAATAAGTAAGGAAGCACAAGCTTTAAATGGCACAATAGACCAGATAGATTTAATTGATATTTATAGAACATTTCACCCCAAAATGGCAGAATACAGTTTCTTCTCAAGTGCACATGGAACATTCTCCAGGATAGATCACATCTTGGGTCACAAATCAAGGCTCGGAAAATTTTAGCCAAGAGATCACTGAAGAAATCAAAGAAGAAATTAAAAAAAATACATATAAAAAAATGACAATGAAAACATGATGAGCCAAAACCTATGGGATGCAGCAAAATCAGTTCTAAGAGGGAAGTTTATAGCAATTCAATCTCACCTCAAGAAACAAGAAAAATCTCAAATAAGCAATCTAACCCTACACTTAAAACAACTAGAGAAAGAAGAACAAAGAAAACCCAAAGTCAGTAGAAGGAAAGAAATCATAAAGATCAGAGCAGAAATAAATGAAATAGAAATGAAGAAAACAATAGCAAAGATCAATAAAACTAAAAGCTGGTCTTTCAAAAGATAAACAAAATTGATAAAACCTTAGCCAGGCTCATCAGGAAAAAAAGGGAGAGGACTCAAATCAATAAAATTAGAAATGGAAAAGGAGAAATCACAACTGACACTGCAGAAATACAAAGGATTATAAGAGACTACTACAAACAACTATATACCAATAAAATGGACAACCATGAAGAAATGGGCAAATTCTTGGAATGGTACAATTTTCCAAGACTGAACCAGGAAGAATTAGAAAATATAAACAGACCTATCACAAGTAATGAAATTGAAACCATAATTAAAAATCTTCCAACAAACAAAAGTCCAGGACCAGATGGCTTCACAGGTGAATTCTATCAAACATTTAGAGAAGAGCTAACGCCCATACTTCTCAAACTCTTCCAAAAAATTGCAGAGGGAGAAACACTCCCAAATTCATCCTATGAAGCCACCTTCACCCTGATACCAAAACCAGAAAAAGATATCACAGAAAAAGAAAATTACAGACCAATATCACTGATGAATATAGATGCAAAAATCCTCAACAAAATACTAGCAAACAGAATCCAACAACACATTAAAAGGATCATACACCATGATCAAGTGGGATTTATCCCAGAGATGCAAGGATTCTTCAATATACGCAAATCAATCAATGTGGTACACCATACTAACAAATTGAAGAATAAAAACCATATGATCATCTCAATAGATGCAGAAAAGCTTTTGACAAAATTCAACACCCATTTATGATAAAAACTCTCCAGAAAATGGGCATAGAGGGAACCTACTGCAACATAATAAAGGTCATATATGACAAACCCACAGCAAGCATCATACTCAATGGTAAAAAACTGAAAGCATTTCCACTAAGATCAGGAACAAGACAAGGATGTCCACTCTACCCACTCTTATTCAACATAGTTTTGGAAGTCCTAGCCATAGCAATCAGAGAAGAAAAAGAAATAAAAGGAATACAAATTGGAAAATAAGAAGTAAAACTGCAGCACTGTTTACAATAGCCAGGACATGGAACCAACCTAAATGTCCATCGACAGATGAATGGATAAAGAAGATGTGGCACATATATACAATGGAATATTACTCAGCCATAAAAAGAAACGAAATTGAGTTATTTGTAGTGAGGTGGATGGACCTAGAGTCTGTCATACAGAGTGAAGTAAGTCAGAAAGAGAAAAACAAATACTGTATGCTAACACATATATATGGAATCTAAAAAAAAAAATGGTTCTGAAGAACCTAGAGGCAGGCCAGGAATAAAGATGCAGACGTAGAGAATGGATTTGAGGACACAGGGAGGGGAAAGGGTAAGCTGGGACGAAGTGAGAGAGTGGCATTGACACATATACACTACCAGAGGTAAAACAGATAGCTAGTGGGAAGCAGCCCCATAGCACGGGGAGATCAGCTCGGTGCTTTGTGACCACCTAGAGGGGTGGGATAGGGACGGTGGGAGGGAGACTCAAGAGGGAGGAGATATGGGGACATGTGTATGCATATGGCTGATTCCCTTTGTTGTGCAACAGAAACTAACACAGTATTGTGAAGCAATTATACTCCAGTAAAGATCTATTTAAAAAAATGGTATGTACAGTACAAGGCCAATCTTAATTCAAAAGAATTATGAGTAGACAAAAGATTAGGTAAAGAAATTTGGTTGGATTTTATTTTCCTCCTTGTGACTTTATGCATTTGCAAAATTTTCTCTTCGAATATGTATTATAATAAAAAATGTGACTAAGAAATTTAAAATATATCTTTTCCCTTGAGTTTCCAAAAAAAGTGAATGGAGAAGACATTTATTTGTACTTGCTGTTTAAAACACTATTGAAATGAAAGAAAATGCATATAATGTGAGCTATGGGGAGTGGCAGATGAAGCTTCCATCACTCACCAGCTGCTCACCTCCTACTGTGCCGCCAGGTTCCTAACAGGCCGCTGACCGCTATGGGTCCGCATCCCCTGGGTTGAGGAACCCTGATTTAGATCTTGCTACTTTCAAAAAGCACATGAAATCGTTTATAACAAATATCTGTACTATAAACAATAAAAATAGAGATAGGAGTGAACTATTTCACACACATAGAATTAGAAATGAAAGTCATCTATTTCTAGTGTTTTAGACCTGGCCAGTCATTAGTTACCTGTTTTAAAAACAAACCCAGGGCTTCCCTAGTGGCGCAGCGGTTGAGAATCTGCCTGCCAATGCAGGGGACACGGGTTCAAGCCCTGGTCTGGGAAGATCCCACATGCCGCAGAGCAACTGGGCCTGTGAGCCACAACTACTGAGCCTGCGCGTCTGGAGCCTGTGCTCCGCAACAAGAGAGGCCGCGATAGTGAGAGGCCCGCGCACCGCGATGAAGAGTGGCCCCCGCTTACCGCAACTAGAGAAAGCCCTCGCGCAGAAACGAAGACCCAACACAGCCAAAAATAAAATAAATAAATAATTAAACAAACAAACAAACCAAGTTTTCACTTTGGCACTCAAATGAAAGCCAGTGGTGGCAAATGTCAGATCCTCATTGTGAAGAGGAGGTGAGGGGATTTTTGTGTTTCATCTGTGGGACTCATTCCTTCCCAACTGTATCAGATCCTCGGAGACTGTATATTCTTCAACTCAATGTCTGTGAAGCAAGGTCTCTGGCATCTTGATGATTATGCCTGTAAGAAAAATAAAGAAAAAAACTTTGTGTCAAACGAAGGTGTTCACACACAAAAAACTGTTAAAGAATATTAAATAGTTGTCTTTTTTTAAATGCATGGATCCAAAAATTTTTCGACCCAGAGATTTCTGCTGGAGCAGACTCTCTCTCTCTCCCTCTCTCTTTCACTCACACACAGACGCACACACGCACGCACAGTATTATTACAGTGGTTAGGAGAAAGGCAACCAGAGAACTTTAGCGCTGTAGAGACTGCTGAGCCCAGAGCCCTGGATGGAGAATGCCCCTGGCCTCGGAAACCTTTAACCACACTGCCCAAGTCTCGGTGGCTAGTGGTCAGCGCGCGTCTGGATAGACGGGAACTTTCGGACACTCCCGACGACCCAGGGAGCCCCTAGAGACAGGGCGTTGGAACCTGGGACAGAGTGGAGGGAGGAAGAGACGGTGTGAGTCGGGGGTGGCGGCAGCAGCGCTCTGGATCTGTCGCCCTCGGGTCCCCCGGGCTGCGGGACAGAGAGACTCGGAAGAGGAGCGCGAGCGCCTTTCCGCCGCTCCTGCAGCCACTCGGGGCGCGCACGGATCCACTGGGCGCTGGGGCCGCGAGTCAAGGCCGGGACTCGAGCAGCTCTCCCCGGAAGTAGCAACCGAGACGCGAGCCTCCGCGCGGCAGGACGGAGACCGAAACGCACGGGGCACGGACAGCTTGGCCCCGGGGAACCCTCGACCAGTGGCCTCGAGCCCGACACCCCAGCTGCGCCGCGCTCCCGGCCACAAGTTTGCCTCGCGCCGGCCAAGTTGCGAGTGTGAAGCTTTCCCCGGGCTTCGGGAAGAGTGTGTCTGTTCCTCGCGCGGGCTGGCTCGGGTATGGCCGGGCCCCACCTGTGGGGGTGGCTGCTGCTCGGCGGCTGCCTCCTCGCCAGAGCCCAGGTAAGAGCCCCTGTCCCGCGGCACCTGCTTCACGGAGCCTCCGGCCGCTGCTCAGCGTTAGGGCGGCCGAGACCAAGGCGCGCGCGGGCGCTGACGCTTACACATCCACGCACTAACACACTCAGAGACAGACAGACACACACACACACACAAGTGCACCCGGCAAGGTTTGACAGGCATTTAGTGGAGCTGCAAAGATATGCTTTAGGTGAATGATGTCCTGGGGTGGGCACTATTCCGACCAGCATCTTGGCATCTGCAAAGTAAGAGGATATTTATGAACAACGGCGTTCTGGATCAGGAGGGTGACGTTGAGAGGTGAAGAACTTTTCTTACTCTTAGACTCCTTGATCCCCGTTTAATTAATTCAAATTATTTTTTGTCTGCTGGTAATTTACCGTCACTTCTGAGAACTTAGATTTCTAGGATTGTTTGTGACCACTGTCTGAAAGGATAATTGACTCTTCCTGTTACAGAATCACGTATCATTAAAGCGAGGAGACTAGATAGAAAAATATATATAACTTGTTAAAGCTGAGTTGTTATGTTTAGAATAAATGGTAGTTGTCATTTTCGTACTGCTATTGTCGTTTAGAGGTTTTCTGGGTGATCTTTCACAATGGAGCCTTTCTAATGTGCAAGCCACAATTCATTTTCACATTTTTTTGAGTCAAATAAAATGTAGGGTTTACACTCAGCTTTTTAGATGAGCTAGAAAGAGATGCTTGTAGTGTAATGCAATTTAAGAGCCCTGTGACTTTAAATGGAAATCAACGTTATTTCTCTTTTCTGTTCGGAAGGGGGCGCACTTTGACCGTCAAATAAAGCCCCAAATTAGGTTTTTTTTTTTTTTTTTCTTTTTTTTTAAAAATTCTTTCCCCATGAGAAAATTAAGGCATTAATTTATGTACTGGTACTGTCTAAACTTAATACTATGTTCTTGGCTTTCAAATGGCCAGTTTAAATTTGTTATTCTAAACGTGCAGTTTTTGTTTTTTGTTTGTTTGTTTTTTAACCACATAGCTATATACGTTAATAGAAATAGGTGCTCTCCTAAATACTGGGCTTTACCTAATATGACCAGGGTATTTCAAGTGAACTTAATATTTTAAAAAAATCAAACGATGTGTGTTATACATTGACTAATAAGATGGTCAGTGAATGCTCAAAAGTAGAGTATGCTCCAACCTGAAAAATTTCACCAAGGTAACAGAAGGAATATGAATGAATGGAAAAACTCTAAGAATTTGGTGACAGTTATAGAGCTCGGGTGATCTCTAATGTATTTCCTGCATTTCTCTCTCATAAGATATTTGGATAATATGCTTGAAAACACCACTTCCTTGTATAAGGGACAAGTGACCTCTAGCCATTTATTTTATTCAGCGTTCCAGATTGCTTTTTCTAAGGAAATAGAGAGACATTGTTTAGTACAACGAAGAAGAAAATCACTGTACGATTATGGGAAGAATATTTAGCTTTCAGAAAAACAATCAGGACATTGAACACTTTTTCTATAATTTTAAACCAAGGTTTCTCAACATTTTGGGCCATATAATTCTTTGTTATGGGGGCTGACTTGTACATTGTAGGACATTTAGCAGCATTCCTGTCCTCTCCACTAGAAACCCGTAGCAGCTCCCAACCCCTGCCTGGCTGTGGTAACCAAAAACGTCTCCAGATACTGCCAGACGTCCCTTGGGAGGCCAGATCGCCTCTGGTTAAGGCCCATTGCTTAAAACCCATTTCCATTTATGTTTATAGATTAAGAATTATGTGAAATGAGTTTGTGATAATACGTTACATTTTTGGCACTTTAAACAAAACTTGAAGGTTACATTAAAGTGATTTACGTTGACACACTGACACCTTCTTTGATCTTCAGTTTCTTCATTCCCAGCAAAGACATATATTAAAAATTTTAATATATTGATAGAACAACAAAGGAAACTCATCCAAGCAGAATGAGCTTGTGTAGAATAAATGTTTACTATCTGGCAAACATTGGATTACATTACACAATAGGCAACGTAGGCTAGTACTTGCAGTTGTTTTAAGTATCCCTGTGGTTTTTGGTTGATGAAGATGCTGCCTTTGCCTCAGTGCACAGTTCAAAAGCCATGAGTTCATGCATCAGGCATCATTGAAGAGCCCAGCAATGCAGTTCCTAGAGTCAGAGTTTCACACGGTAATGAGGACAACTGTGTGAATATGTGTAGTATTTTCTTTATTGGAGGGTAAAACCTGAGAAAGGTAACGGGGTGAGGAAGCAGGATTGGACAAGGAGAGCCTCAGACTGGGCTGCAAACCTGACAAAGTCTTGGCCAACCCCATGGAGAGCTCTGGGGCAAAGGTTGCCCGTCATAGGCATCCCACATGGTGAAGAAATGGCCAGGTCCTGGTTCTTCCGCTGTGCTCAGTCATCGGCTAGGGTTTTTTGTATGATTGTTGACTGGGATCCAGAGCTGAGACAGATGCTTGAAAGCACTGCAGCTGGAGGCTGTCAGCCAACTGCACTCCTTCCAGACAGATAGCTGGTTCTTTCTAGAAGGACTGTCTCAGTGTTGCACCTCCATGGCTTTTCCCTCCCTTACAAAATTATCAAGGAACAACACCACTGGTTTTGCTGGGCTTGAGAATGGGCTGATGCCACGTGATGCAGGCACCTTCTCCAGGCTCCAGGGCTGCAGATCAGTGTGGCTCTCAGACAGTGTGTGAGAGGAAGTGAGTACAAATCCATCACCACAACTGGAAAAAATTCCCAGGAGCTCGTGACATACTGAGTGGAAGTACATCAGTTCCATAGAGGACCAGGTGTGAGCAGATGCCAACGCAGGGCAGGTTTCGTTTTCTAGTTATTACTCATTTTTGCCTGAGTGGAATCCCAGCACCACCGTGGACATTCTGGTACAGGGGAAGGAGCACTGGCCTGAGGACCCGGAAAGCTGCATTCAGATCCCTCCTCTGATAACATGCAACCTCCTCGGGCATGAAACTTGATCTCTCCATTCTTCCTTGGTGCAGTTAGGAGGATGGGCTTTACTGACCTTCCAGTGTGACGATTCAGGGTCTCCTGGAAAGTCAGAAATCTCTTACTGGGTGGGAAGAAAATGATGACCACATACCACATACTGTGTAAGCACTTTATTATTATTTCCTTTAATTCTCACAGTAACTTTATGAGCTAGGCACTGTAAATTGTTCACGCTTTATAAATGAGAAAATGGGGCTAAGAGATGTTATGTAGCTTTCTTGGGTCACACAGCTAACAAGTAGAGTAGCCATGAGTCACACAGCGTCTTCTGCTCCTGAACCCACCCCTCAGACTGGTGCCCTCATCGTGGAGATCAGCCGAGCACTGATTAGCTGGTTATGTATACACACATGCTCTTTCTCAGCAATATCCATCCCTGGGTCTATTTCTCCAAGAATTTCTCACACAGGTCCATAATGGTTATTGCATAATTCTGTGGTGTTAGAGAGCTGGGAACAATCTGGGTGTTCAGTGGGGTATCAGGCAGCAATAAAAAGCAATGGATTCAATGTACACAAAGCAGCATGAATGAGATCCTTAAAATAGGCTGAGATACAGCACAGAAACAATGAGATGTATATTACCATTTACGTACATTCAAATACATGCACATAAAACAGCAATACATATTGTATCAACATATTTAGTTAATATTTTGTATATATATTTCACGTAAATGGTTGTGTATGGGAAGGTAGAGAAGGAGGAGTTGGGTATAGAGATACAAGGGGATAGATAATCATTCAATCAAATAAAGCAACATGCTGTATTGGAAATTGTGGTGATAATAAATGGAATTACCAACAAGCCATTATTGGTAGATTTAAGAATGAAGACATAGGGCTTCCCTGGTGGCACAGTGGTTAAGAATCCACCTGCCAATGCAGGGGATTGGCAGGAACACGGGTTCAAGCCCTGGTCTGGGAAGATCCCACATGCTGCAGAGCAACTAAGCCCGTGTGCCACAACTACTGAGCCTGCGCTCTAGAGCCCACAAGCCACAACTACTGAGCCCACATGCTACAACTACTGAAGCCTGTGCGCCTAGAGTCTGTGCTCCGCAACAAGAGAAGCCACTGCAGTGAGAAGCCTGCGCACCACAAGGAAGAGTAGCCCCCGCTCGCCACAACTAGAGAAAGCCCACACACAGAATGAAGACCCAATGCAGCCAAAAATAAATAAATTAAATAAATAAATTAAAAAAAAAAAGAATGAAGACATAACTGGGTCATCGTAGCTTTTCCAAGGTGGTGAGCCAGGGGACTACCCTTAGCAAAATCAAACTGGAACTTGACTGCTCATTATATATTATTATATCGTGCTTATTTCCATAAGCACTATTTTTGTCAAAGATCCAATGGTTGGTTTGTTCTTCTTTCCTGTTGACAACCGGAACTTTTCCCATTTGTCTTCTAGTTATAGAGAAGCCTTGTATCCCTGAGGGGTAGACTTCTTGATGACTGCACTAATTCTGGGTAGTCTCTTCAGCCCCAGGGACCCAGAAGCAGCAAGATGGGAGGAGCCAGATGTGGCTTTTTCTTGGCAGTGTACAGCGAGTAGGTCTCATTTCCTCAGAGCTTCCTCAATTCTTTGTGGATAAAAGTAGAACATTTTCAGCTAACTATACATGCCATTTATTCCCCTGTCTTGAGCATTGATTGGTTCTGTCATCTGCTAGAATCCATCTCCTTTCTTCCCCCCTGTTTAGTTTTTGCCTTTTCTGAGTTATTTCTTAAATCTTTAACAGCAGTGTGACTTTAGGCCATCCATTTCACCTCTTTGAGTTTCCATTTCCTCCATTCTAAAATGGGGGCAGGGGCTTCCCTGGTGACACAGTGGTTAAGAAAGAATCCGCCTGCCAATTCAGGGGACATGGGTTTGAGCCCTGGTCTGGGAATATCCTACATGCCGCGGAGCAACAAAGCCCGTGTGCTACAACTAGTGAGCCTGCGCTCTAGAGCCCACGAGCCACAACTACTGAGCCCACGTGCCACAACTACTGAAGCCCGCACACCTACAGCCGGTGCTCCACAACAAGGGAAGCCACTGCTCCGCAACAAGGGAAGCCACCGCAATGAGAAGCCCGTGCACCGCAACAAAGAGTAGCCCCTGCTTGCCACAACTACAGAAAGCCCGCGCGCAGCAGCAAAGACCCACTCAGCCAAAAATAAATAAATAAATAAAATGGGGGCAATAATGACATTTATCTCATAGAATGTGAGAGTATTACAATTAAAAACATATAAACAACAAAAGCCTTAAGGTGTCTGATAATGAAAATGTCACCTCTTTCCTTCTATCAGCCAATTAGTAAAGAGCTTTTTAATGGAATGATTATGAGGTTGAGATAATTTCTAAACAAGATTGGGGGTAAGTGAAAGCTTTTAAAAGGTGTGTGTGTGTGTGTGTGTGTGTGTATGTGAAGTTTGAAAGGCTATTCCCTCTGCCTGCAACACTCTTCCTTCTATTCCTTATGCTTTCTTTTTCAGAACCCAGCTCCTTCAGATAGCAATAGGACATTTTATTCATAATGCTGATAGATGTTATAGTTTGCCATTTATTAATATGAGTCCTTGATTAACACCTATCTCCTCCTTTGAAGAAGTCGTTCTGAAGACAGTACAGCTAATCATAAGGCAGTTGCAGCAGTCTTATAATCACTGGTGTGTCCTTGTAGAAGTGGAGATGCAGGGAAGCAGATGGATTCGAGAGGTAGAAGGTACATTCAACTGAAGGAAGAGTGGGTTGGGGCAGGTGTCATCGATGAGTTAGATTTTTAGATAAGCTGAGTTGGTGGAGCCTGTGAGATATTTAGGAGATGGTTGGATATTGGATTATGGAGTTTAAGAGAAGCTCTGGATTTAGCATCATTCCGTTTTAAATAGGGAGTACTTGAAACCACATGAAAGAATGATATTCTCAGTGAGAGTATAGTGGAATTAAAAGGGTTGGCTAACTAGTTTGAAAAAAGACATGCAGATTGGTTTTCTATAAGATTACCCCTGAATTGTAAATTCACAGGGGAAAAGGGGCTAATAAGCAATTTGGAACCCTCTGTGACAATTAGCTTGGTGCCTTTGGGTGGTAGGTTCTCCGTAAATGTTTGATTAAGGTAATTTGTATTTTATTCATCTTCTTTGATCCCACTTGGAACTCAAGTCTCTGATCATTTACTCCAGTTTTAATTGAAAAAATGTCATTCTATTCTAAGGATCAGAGATGACTGCCCTGGGTACAAATGATGCAGTGGAACCTATATCTGGTCACAAAGATGGAGGAAAGAGAGCTGCTGGTAAAGCAACCCTGAGGGAGTTGGGTGTTTCCAGAGATCTCTTGTCTTAATAACTGACAAACTAGCAGGCTAAATGTTGAGCTTGCCAGTTAGTCCACTGGATGATAGAATTTTATCGACTCTCAAAGAAAGTAAATCATAGCTTTCTGGAGGAAGAGGGAACTACACAAAATGGTCAAGATTATGGACTTTCTGATCGGAACTGAATTTGGAATCTGTGTTTCCTATTCTCATGCTATTACTTATCTCAAAAACTCAGTTTCTTCATCCCAAAAAATGGGATAAAAAAAGGAAAAAAATGGGACGACCTAATGCCAGGTATTTTTTTTTGACGTGTATTACATGAAAACCTCAGGAGAAGCATTTAATGTAGTGCCTGCCACAGAGTTTGCTCACTGTACGTGTCAGCCATCACTGTTGTCGTCATCATCATTACCATAATTTCTATCACACTTTAAATTAGTTATTGTTGGTATAGAGAATTTCTATTATTTTTATTTATTGAGTCATACCTATGAAGTTTATTCCTGAACAGTAACTATTTTCTCCAATATCTGTATCTGTTCTTTCTTTCTTTATTTTAGAGATAACTTTTATTTACAATAATAACATTAATAACAAACAGTTACTGAGCACTTCATCTGTGACTGTGTTTTACCATCATATTATTTATCTCTGATTATAGTCCAATAGTGTAGATTTTATTTTGTTCACTTTGTATAGATCAGGAAAAGAACTGAAGGACAGAACCTGTCTACTACATTGCTCAAGGTCATACAGCCAGTAGATGGTAAAATGGAACTCAAATTCTGGCTGCTTTAGTTAACTTGGTTTATTCCTTGCAGGGAGGATTTATAAAATTGTTTTTGAGAACTAGTATTTCATGAATTTCTAGAAGGTACATCTTTTTTGTTTTGAATACTTTATTTTATTTTTTTGTAATTTTTATTGGGGTATAGTTGATTTACAATGTTGTCTTAGTTTCAGGTGTACAGAAAAATGAGTCTTTTATACATATACATATATCCACTCTTTTTTAGATTCTTTTCCCATATAGGCCATTACAGAGTATTGAGTAGAGTTCCCTGTGCTATACAGTAGGTCCTTATTAGTTATCTATTTTATATATAGTAGTGTGTATGTGTCAATCCCAATCTTCCAATTTATCCCTCCCCCCTTTACCCCTTGGTAACCATAAGTTTATTTTCTACATCTGTAACTCTGTTTCTATTTTGTAGATAAGTTTATTTGTAGCCTTTATCTGTTATTTCTTCTTATCTTTTTTCTTATGTTACATTAGCTAGAAATTCCATATAAAGTTGAATGATAACAGTAATTATTGTGGGCATCTTATCTTGCTTATTACTTCAGTGGGATGCTTCTAAAGATTTATCATTAAGTATGATAGTTACTGTAGGTTTTTAATAGAAGTAACATCATTGCTAATTTTGTTAAGTTGTTAAATGTAAGGCTAGTATAGAACTTTTGAATGATAACATGTAATTTTTAAGTCACAAATGATATGTTATTTCTTTAAAAAATGTCATATTCGTTGTATTGAGCTCCTGTCACAGATATTGGACTACTTGAGGGCAGGAACTGATTCTTAATCACTTTTCTAGAGTGAATGGTACCAGTAGATGCTCATTAAATATTGGTAAGTGTTTTCATAATCATAGGTAGAAGGGCTATTATATATTGCTTCTTAAATTAGCAACTAAGTCAAATACTTTTGTTATTATGAGATATAGGATAACAAATTCAAATGTCTAGCAAACAAACAAAAATGTTGTTTAATACTATTTGGCCAACTTTTCAGTCCCTTGTCTGCCCTCTCTCAAGAATTTGCCTGGATTCTTTCCCCTGTATGCATCACCAAGTTAATTTCCAGTTTGTTCTCTAGATATCAGCTCATGTGTACCTTATTCAGGAAAGCCTGGCTTACCCAGTAAGGCAAAATGTCCTTACAATAAGCTCTCAGAACACTGTATATCTTACTTTCTCTTGTAGCGTTTTTCAGAGTTGTAACTTAACATTTTCTGTGATCATGGTGTAATTACTCTTTCTCCTTTACTAGACTGTAATTTTCATGAAGGCAAAGGCTGTACTTGTTTTTGCTCCTTTTTATCCCAAATGGCCAGCACAGAGCAAGAAATCATAAACACCACTTGAATAAATGAACATTTAGTCAAGTAAAATAAACATTTCTCTGTAATAAAATGTAGTTCCCAAGTTTTCTTGGTCCTGCAGAGATTATGAATATTTTGGTTGATTGAAATGGCATTAATTATACATTAATAAATTGTGTTCTGATTTTAAATAAAAAAAATACTATTTGGCCAAATATTTATATGAGAAGATTGGAAGAAACTTATGTGTATAATTAAGGTAATTAAGGTAAAACTGCCTCTCTTTTATGAAACCATTTACATCAAATTGCAAACTGGCTGAAATTTCCTAGATGAGAATAGTTTATACTGCTTGTCACTTTCTTTACTTTTATAATCAGGTTAGTTCTGTTTTCCATGATAAAAAGTTTCTCAGTTATTTTTTAAAATACATTTTTTTCTGACAGCAGAGATTGTATTTAACAATGCAATTTTGTGGCCATGAGATATGCCTAAGCTTGCATATTCTTCTGCTTACACTGAAAGAGAATCTGCCTTTAGCAAGCCACTCATGCATGTAATGAGTACCAAGGCGGGACTTCTCCTCTCAACATACATTCTGGCATCTCATTTCCTAGATGAATAAAGTCTGTAAGACACAATATTCAGAAGCTTTTGGTAGTTATCTAAGCAAAATTTAAGCACAATTTCATGTTGATTAATTGAGCTTAGAGATATCTAAAAACTGGAAGAAATCTTGAGTAGATACGTGGGGCTTTCCTGCATCCTCAAGAATGCCTTTTAAAATCATTCCAAAAGACACAGCATATTTCTATTTCCCATCAGATTGGTAATATTTAGTTATAACATTTTGTTTGTGGGTCTATTGCATTTCTTACCACTCATGGTTATAGTGTAGTCTGAGAGCCATATTGTACCTCTTGACCTACCCCCAGGCAAGATCCATGGCTTGAATTTCTTTTATGTCTACCTTTTGCCATAGTATCTTGCCCTTGGGAGGATTCAACGAATACCGTTGAAATAAATACTCTCGACACTCCTCACTGCTAAACCAGCACAATCAGTGTAGAATGAGTAGATGACTGGCTGAAGGCTTTTCTGTGAATTTGAGGAGCTGCCCCCAATTAAAATTCTTTTCCCCTAGGACTTCTCATTTTTAATTCAATAAAATTGCACTGCATTACTAAGTATTATGTTCATTGTGCAGGTTCCGAAAGTGGTTAAGAGATGGCTCTGTTCTCCAAGGAGCTTTCACTCTACAGGAGGAGACAAGATTGCCAGTAATGCAAAAAGGAGCTCTTGGCCTCTGCTCTTGACTTCTGTCTCCCCTCCCTGCAGGATCTGTTCCTTTTCCTTCTTTCTAATATATCTTGTCTGTCTTTGACTTCCACATTTTTGCAGTGTGAATGGTAATACTCAACTAGAGCTGGGAAAACCTCTGCCAAAGGTTTCTCATGTTCAGCTTTTTTTTTTTCTTTTTCTTTTTACTTCACTAAATTTATTTTGGTCGAATATATTTAGAATGTAATAAAAGTATAGGCTTGGTGATAATAGAAGTAGTAATAGTTAACATTTATACAGTGTTCACTATATAAAGGCACTTAATTAGGCATCTCTATGCATTATTTTCTTTAATCCTCACAACAATCTTATGAGGAAGGTAATGAGCATTTTTATTGCCTCTCCAAAAATCCACTCCATTTCTTACCAATTTTTTGGCAAACAAGGACAAGTGGTAGAGTAAGTGAAAAAAAAAATGCAAAACTGAAAATCCCTGCCCTCATGAATTTTCCATTATCCCATTCTCCTGAAGCCTGCTCTACCTATGGAGTCAGATATGTGCACCAAGAAATTTCCTTATGTTATCTAGTTAAGCATATTGTTGGCCCAGTCTTACGCTGAAATTACATAAGATCTGTGCTTTAATTCTGTAGATATGGGAAAACAAAGAATACCTTACCTATTGAACGTCTTCTCATTAAAATTTCAGCCATGTTAGATGACTAAGTTCTAGAGGTTGGCTATTCAACACAAGGCCCATGGTTAACAATACGGTGCACTTTTTTTCCCCCTAGTTTTCTTAGTTTTTTTTTTCTTGGCACTTAGTGCACTTAAAATTTGTTTAGAGGGTAGATCTCATGTTAACTGTTCTTACTACAAAAAACCGAAAACTAACAAAAGGATCAAAAGTACACTTTGGGAGATGTTGGCTACATCTTTTATTTTGATCATGGTGATGGTACTATGAGTGTTTGCACATGTCCAGACTCATCAAATTGCACACATTAAATATGTGCAGCTCTTTGTATATCAATTATACCTCAAAAAAGCTGTCTAAAAAAAAGGTATCCTATCTAATTTAAAAAAAAAAAAAAAAACCAAAACAAAAAAACCCATAACTTTTTATTCATGACAGTTCCAATCGGCAATATTGATACTTTGATGGTCTCTCATGCGCCAGACAATGTGATAGTCACTGGAAATATAACTATAGTGAAATACATGCTCACGTTTTCAAGCAGAGCATGTTCAGCATTTTTGTAAATGTTTCTAAATTTGAGTTAATGTTTAAACCAGCCTTTGAGTGATGATGGTTCCTTTGGGAAAGGAAATCAACTTGACAAAACACCTTATTGTTGAATTGCAGCCTCTTGTGTCTCTCCCCCTAGTCTCTCCAAGGTTTGTGTCCCAAGTTACCCTGATCTCTCACAATCTTATCAAATATAGCACCCCCCTTTTTGCCCCTAGTGGGTTAAGTTTTGTTGGTTCAAAACCTCAGGAGCTCCCCGGGTAAAATGTGAAACTGGCTCCTGTACACAGAGGGCAAGAAGAGATGGAAGAAAGAGGCAGACCACTCCACATTGGTAGGTGGCAGGTTTAATAAGCAAGGGAACTTAATATGAAGCTTGTCTTGGGCAGCAGCAAGATGAGTAGATCTCCACACTCACCTGCCACCATCTTATAAGTTGATATAGAGGCCTTACCTGGATTCAGTCACGTGTACCATCCAGATGGTCTCAACAACATGTTATCTCAAGGCTGCGTCCTTGAAAACAGCTCTCACTGTGGGAACAGTGGACAGAGTGTGCATTCCAAGGGCAGGGGAGGGGGTTAGGAGCCTCTGATTGCCTGGGTCCAGCTCTCGGCTCTACCTGTGGTCATGCCCTCTCGATGACCTCCCCCAACAGTTTTACTTTAGCTACAGTAAGACCATAGACTTTCACTTCTTACTCGTTCAGAACCCCTTTATCATTCCCAATCTATTAACTAAACTGCTCAATACAGCCTACCTTTTCCTCCTTTTTTCTCCTATTATTCACTCAGCTATCTAAGAACTGTTACATCTTGGCCTCCTCTTTTTCATTCATAAAACTAGCTGTTGTCTGATGGAAAACTAGCTGTTTCTGATACCATTATATCAGAAATTAGGGAAACCAAAGTTTTATTCACACCTTTTTTGAGAGGCCTTAGAACATTGTTTAATTTACAGGTTCTCATTGTAATTTTTCTTTATTCGCTTAATAAACGTGCACAATTTTTATAGCTAATGAGTGCACAGTGTTTCTACTGTGTGAAACTTTACCTTATAGTTTGTTGACCTATTAATGGTGATTTTACTTCATTGCTTTTGCTCAAAATTATTCTCTTCACTGCTGATGATATAATACCAAACATGTTAATTTTCCAAGCCACTACTCTTTCCCAGGATCCTACAACTGTGCCACATGACAGATGTGTTGCCTGGGGTGGTAACACTAGTTATAAATGGAATATTGGACACTGCAGTTTGGCCTGTAGCCTGATTTTTCTGTAACTCAAATTCTGGTTGCCTACTGCCTGAAGGAAATGATCTTCTTGATGATTTGTTATGTCCCCACAAAGGTCAACACTGTGTGTGTGTGTGTGTGTGTGGAGTGGCTTATTTATTTATTATTTTATTTTATTCTTTTTTATATTATATAATGTGATTTGCAAAAAGGTGTACAACTTGATGATTTAATATCTCTATATATCGTGAAATGATTACCACTGTCAAGTAACCCATTCATCACCTCATAGTTATCTTGTGTGTGTGTGTGATGAGACCACTTAAGATCTACTCTTAGTGGGAATTCCCTGGCGATCCAGTGGTTAGGACTTCTGGGTTCAATCCCTGGTCGGGGAACTAAGGTCCACAAGCTGTGCAGTGTGGCAAAAACAAACAAACAAAAACTACTCTCTTAGCAAAATTCAAGTATACATACAGTATTGTTAACTCTAGTCACCATGCTGTAGGTTAGATCCCCAGAGCTTATTCATCCTATAACTGGAAATTTGTACCCTTTGACCAGCATCTCCCCATTTCCCCCACCCCACAGTCCCTGGTAACCACCATTCTAGTCTCTGGTTCCATGAGTTTGACTTTTTAGGTTCCACATATAAGTGAGATTGTATACTATTTGTCTTTCTGTCAACACAGTTTTGATAGTGCTAATTATTGTCTGCTTTCCTTTCCACATGAGATGGACTCTGTCATAGTGCAGCACATTATTGAACAGGCTTGAATGACAGAATCAGTCCTGTGTGAGAACATTTCCTTGGGAGACAGGAAACTTGGCTTTTAGTGCACATTTTACTATAACTGAGCTGGGTGACCATAGATAAGTGACTAAACTCTGGGTTTCATTTTTTATTTGTAAAGAGTAGAAGGTTTTGATCTTTAATATATTAGGGATTCAGACTTCTTCAAATTATCAATAGAGTTTTAGCTTTTAGAAAGAACTTCATTGAAATTTGTATGTAAACATAATAAGAATCGAAGACAAAAACTGCCTACATTCTCATTTAGTCTTTGTCTATGCACATATTCAATGAATACATACTTTCAGTTATGTTATAAATGAAACTTTATATGTTAATTTTTCACCTGACATATAGTACATATTTTTCCAAAAAATGACTTTTTTTTTTCTGTTTGACACACACTTTTCCTCCTTCTGTCCTCTCACCACCGTTCCACCATCCCCATCGCACTCAGGTAATATGTGTCCTTCCACCTTTTTCTGCATAACTCATTTGATTGTATAAAATATAAACATACATGTAGGGGTGAAATAGCATTTTGTTGATGGTTTCCTTTGCTGTACAGAAGCTTTTTAGTTTGATGTAGTCCTACTTGTTTATTTTTGCTTTTGTTGCCTTTGTTTTTGGTGTCAAATTAAAAAAAACAAAAGAAACAAAAAAACACCTGCCAAGACTGATGTAAAGGAACTGACTTTGTATGTTTTCTTCTAGGAATTTTATGGTTTCAGGTCTTGCCTTCAAGACTTTAATCCATTTTGAGTTTATTTTTGTATATGGTGTAAGATAGTGGTCCATTTTCATTCTTTTGCATGTCCAGTTTTCCCAACACCATTTATCGAGGAGACTATCCTTGAAAATTAGTTGACCATATATGTGTGGGTTTATTTCTGGGCTCTCTGTTCTGTTCCATTGATCTTGTGTCTGTTTTTCTGCCAGTACCATACTTTTTTGATTACCATAACTTTGTAATATAGTTTTAGATCAGGAAGTGTGATGCCTCCAACTTTGTACTTCTTTCTTGAGACGGGTTTGGCTATTCAGGGTCTTTTGTGATTCCATACAAATTTTAGAATTTTTTTTTCTATTTCTGTGAAAAATGCCATTGAAATTTTGATAGAGATTGCATTGAATCTGTAGATTATTTGGGTAGTATGGACATTTTAACAATATTAATTCTTCTAATCCATGAACATGAAATATCATTCCATTTATATGTGTTTTTTTCAATGTCTTTCATTAATATCTTATAGTTTTCAGTGTAGAGGTTTTTCACATCCTTTGTTAAATTTATTCCTAAGTATTTTATTATTTTTGATGCAATTGTAAATGAGATTTAAAACATTTTTTCTTTCTGATAATCCATTATTAGTGTATAGAAATGCAACAGATTTTTGTATATTAATTTTGTATCCTACAACTTTACTGAATTTGTTTATTAATTCTAACAGGTTTTTTGGTGGAGTCATTAGGGTTTGCTATATATAATATGTCATTTGAAAATAGAGACAGTTTTACTTCTTCCTTTCTGATTTGTATGCCTTTTGTTTCTTTTTCTTTCCTAATTGCTCTGACTAGGAATTCCAGTAGTATGTTGAATAAAAGTGGCAAGAGTGGCCATTCTTGACCTTAGAGGAAGAGCTCTCAGCTTTTCACCTTTGTTTTGTTTTGTTTTGGTTTTAGCAAGTAATTAGGTTTATTTTTTTCAGGTTTCTATTGACTTTATTTTAAAATATTTTTATTTTTTATTGGAGCATAGTTGATTAAAAATGTTGTGTTAGTTTCAGGTGTACAGCAAAATGATTCAGTTATACATAAACATGTATCTGTTCTTTTTCAAATTCTTTTCCCATTTAGGTTATCACAGAATATTGAGCAGCGTTCCCTGTGTTATACAGTAGGTTCTTATTGGTTATCTATTTTAAATATACCAGTTTTTCACCTTTGGGTATAATGTTAGCTGTGGGCTTGTCATATATGGTCTTTATTATGTTGAGGTACGTTCCCTCTGTACCCATTTTGTTTAGAGTTTTTATCATGAATTGATGTTGAATTTTGTCAAATGCTTTTTCTGAATCTATTGAGACGATCACATATGACTTTTGTCCTTAATTTTGTTAGTGTGGTTTATCACATTGATTGATTTGCAGATACTGAACCATCCTTGCATCCTTGGAATAAATCCTTTGATCATGATGTATGATCCTTTTAATATATTGTTTAATTCAGTTTGCTAATATTTTATTGAGGATATTTACATATATGTTCATCAAGGATATAGGCCTGTAATTTTCTTTTCTTGTAGTGTTCTTATCTAGTTTTGGTGTAAGCGTAATGCTGGTCTCGTAAAACGAGTTTGGAAGTACTTCTTCATCTTCTATTTTTTGGAAGAGTTTGAGAAGGATTGGTATTAATTTTTCTTTAAATGCTTGGTAGAAGCCACCTAGTCCTGGACTATTGTTCGTTGGGAGATTTTTATTATGATTCAATCTCCTTACTAAAATTGGTCATTTCAGATTTTCTATTTCTTCCTAATCCAGTACTGGTCAGTTGTATGTTTCTAGGAACTTATCCATTCCTTCTAGGCTGTTTAATTTGTTGGCATATAACTGTTCATCATTTAAGTGTAGTTTCAATCAAAGCCAAGAGATTTTCTTTTCCTAATTGTACTAAAACTTAATCTTTAGAAATTAATATGGAAAAATTGCATAAATAAGGGACTCTTGCTCAACTAGCTGTTAAAGCTTATGTATGGCAGAAATAAATACTTGGGTGTAGATAAAACTTGAGAGAGGGTAAAAGTGTACTAATTTCCTCATTTTTCAGAAAGGTTAAGGTCAAAGGGCTAACTAAACATGTACCCTGTAAACTTAATCAGGAAGAAAGTTAAATGTTAGAATTGTATAGTGGTAAATCCAAGATTAAAAAAATACCAAAGAGAAAGGTATAATTTACAATAAATACATAACTGATATACAATTGTATATGACTAATAACATAGTACTAATATTTAAAGACAAGTAAAGGACAAATCCAATTAAAATATTGGCAAAAATTTGATCACTTTGTAACAGATGATAGTAAGAATAGCCATTAAACACACAAAATTTAAATTAAAATCACAACAAGATACCATTCATACCCTCTAGAATGGCTATAATCAAAAAGTCTAATAACAATGTAAAATACTGGAGAGGATGTATACTACGTGAAGTCTCATACATTTCTAGTGGCAGTGTAAAATGGTATAATCACTTTTGAAATATTTTGGCAGATTCTAACAAAGTTAAACATATACATTCACTATTCCCTGGCAATTCCACTCATACATTTTCCAAAGAGAAATGAAAACTATGTCCAACAAAATGTACAAGAAAGTTTAGAACAGCCTTAATTATAGTAGCCAACAAGTGTAGTTGTAGTATATTTATAGAGTAGAGTATAACTCAGAAATAAAAACTAACAATCCATGCAACGACATGGATGAATCTCAAAAACAGTTGTTATGCAAAAGAAGACAGATGTTAAAAAATACATACTATAAGATTATATTTATATAAAATTCAAGAATAGATAAAAATGATCTGTAGTGAAAGTAGTTGCTTGGGGCTGGGGATGGGAGTGGGAATGGGTAAGAGAGGAACTGAATTGAAAGGGGCACAAGAGAACTTTCTGGAGTGTTGGAAATGTGTATAAAATTGTGAATGCTTAAACTGAAGACCTAAGGATTTTATTGTTAATTAATTAATTATTTGACATGTTATTCGTATCTCAATAAAAAATTCAAAAGGCAGCTACAAATTAACTGAGAATTTTTCACATATTTCACATACATTATGTCATTCATTTAATTCATAGAACAAGATTTGGAACAACTATTTTTCCAGTTTTACAAATGAGATAACTCAAGTTCAGAAAAGTGAACAAATATCCCTAAAGTTTATACCTAATAAGAATTCACATCCAGATCTGCTTGATATTAAAGCACCTGTTCTTAGTTATGATGTCATTCTGTTTTCCAGTATCTGGAAGAGGAAATCTACCAGTCTTTTTCACAGAACCTAGGCACTGCTCTGAATAATGATTGTTATAGTCATTAAACTAAACAATTCACTAAAAGCTATTATATGCATTTAAAAACTCTTTATTTTGAGAAAATTATAGATTCACATGCCATGCAAGAAATAATACAGAGAGATTGGTTCAAGATGGCGGAGTAGAAAGATGTGCTCTCACTCCCTCTTGCAAGAGCACCGGGGTCACAGCTAACTGCTGAACAGTCATCAACAGGAGGACACTGGAACTCACCAAAAAGGATACCCCACATCCAAAGACAAAGGAGAAGCCACAATGAGACAGTAGGAGGGGTGCAATCACAATAAAATCAAATCCCATAACTGCTGGGTGGGTGACTCACAAACTGGAGAACACTTATACCACAGAAATCCACCCACTGGAGTGAAGGTTCTGAGCCCCACATCAGGTTTCCCAACCTGGGGGTCCAGCAACGGGAGGAGGAATTCCCAAAGAATCAGACTTTGAAGGCTAGTGGGATTTGATTGCAGGACTTTGACAGGACTGGGGTAAACAGAGACTCCACTCTTGGAGGGTGCACACAAAGTACTGTGTGCATCTGGACCCAGGGGAAGGAGCAGTGACCCCATAGGAGACTGAACCAGACTTACCTGCTAGTGTTGGAGGGTCTCCTGCGGAGGCGGGGGGTGGCTGTGTCTCACCGTGAGGACGAAGACACTGGCAGTGGAAGTTCTGGGAAGTACTCCTTGGCGTGAGCCCTCCAAGAGTCCGCCATTAGCCCCACCAAAGAGCCTGGGTAGGCTCCAGTGTTGGGTCGCCTCAGGCCAAACAACCAACAGGGAGGGAACCCAGCCCCACCCATCAGCAGACAAGGGAATTAAAGTTTTACTGAGCTCTGCCCACCAGAGCACCAACCAGCTCTACCCACCACCAGTCCCTCCCATCAGGAAACTTGCTCAAGCCTCTTAGATAGCCTCATCCACCAGAGGGCAGACAGCAGAAGCAAGAAGAACTACAATCCTGCAGCCTGTGAAACAAAAACCACATTCACAGAAAGATAGACAAGATGAAAAGGCAGAGGGCTATGTACCAGATGAAGGAACAAGATAAAACCACAGAAAAACAACTAAATGAAGTGGAGATAGGCAACCTTCCAGAAAAAGAATTCAGAATAATGAGAGTGAAGATGATCCAGGACCTCAGAAAAAGAATGGAGGCAAAGATTGAGAAGATGCAAGAAATGTTTAAAAAAGATCTAGAAGAATTAAAGAACAAACAAACAGAGATGAACAATACAATAACTGAAATGAAAAATACACTAGAAGGAATCAATAGCAGAATAACTGAGGCAGAAGAACGGATAAGTGACCTGGAAGACAGAATGGTGGAATTCACTGCTGTGGAACAGAATAAAGAAAAAAGAATGAACAGAAATGAATACAGCCTAAGAGACCTCTGGGACAACATTAAACACAACAACATTTGCATTTTAGGGGTCCCAGAAGGAGAAGAGAGAGAGGACCCGAGAAAATATTTGAAGAGATTATAGTTGAAAACTTTCTTAACATGGGAAAGGAAATAGCCACCCAAGTCCAGGAAGCACAGAGAGTCCCATACAGGATAAACCCAAGGAGAAACATGCCGAGACACATAGTAATCAAATTGGCAAAAATTAAAGACAAAGAAAAATGATTGAAAGCAGCAAGGGAAAAATGACAAATAACATACAAGGGAACTCCCATAAGGTTAACAGATGATTTCTCAGCAGAAACTTTACAAGCCAGAAGGGAGTGGCATGATATAATTAAAGTGATGAAAAGGAAGAAACTACAACCAAGATTACTCTACCTGGCAAGGATCTCATTCAGATTCGATGGAGAAATTAAAACCTTTACAGACAAGCAAAAGCTGAGATAATTGAGCACCACCAAACCAGCTCTACAAGAAATGCTAAAGGAACTTCTCTAAGTGGGAAACACAAGAGAAGAAAAGGACCTACAAAAACAAACCCAAAACAATTAAGAAAATGGTCATAGGAACATACATATCGATAATTACCTTAAACATGAATGGATTAAATGCTCCAACCAAAAGACACAGGCTCGCTGAATGGATACAAAAATAAGACCCATATATATGCTGTGTACAAGAGACCCACTTCAGATCTAGGGACACATACAGACTGAAAGTGAGGGAATGGAAAAAGATATTCCATGCAAATGGAAATCAAAAGAAAGCTTGAGTAGCAATACTCATATCAGATAAAATAGACTTTAAAATAAAGAATGTTAAAAGAGGCAAGGAAGGACACTACATAATGATCAAGGGATCAATCCAAGAAGAAGATATAACAATTATAAATATATATGCACCCAACATAGGAGCACCTCAATACATAAGGCAACTGCTAACAGCTATAAAAGAGGAAATCGACAGCAACAGAATAATAGTAGGGGACTTTAACACCTCACTTACACCAGTGGACAGATCATCCAAACAGAAAATTAATAAGAAAACACAAGCTTTAAATAACACAATAGACTGGATAGATTTAATTGATATTTATAGGACATTCCATCCAAAAACAGCAGATTACACTTTCTTCTCAAGTGTGCACGGAACATTCTCCAGGATAGATCACATCTTGTGTCACAAATCAAGCCTCAGTGAATTTAAAAAAATTGAAATCATATCAAGCATCTTTTCGGATCACAACGTATGAGATTAGAAATCAATTACAGGGGAAAAAAAAGTAAAACACACAAACACATGGAGGCTAAACAATATGTTACTAAATAACCAAGAGATCACTGAAGAAATCAAAGAGGAAATCAAAAAATACCTAGAGACAAATAACAATGAAAACACGATGATCCAAAACCTATGGGATGAAGCAAAAGCAGTTCTAAGAGGGAAGTTTACAGCAATACAAGCCTACCTCAAGAAATAAGCAAAATCTCAAATAAACAATCTAACCTTACATCTAAAGGATCTAGAGAAAGAAGAACAAACAAAACCCGAAGTAAACAGAAGGAAAGAAATCATAAAGATCAGAGCAGAAATAAATAGAAACAAAGAAAACAATAGCAAAGATCAATAAAACTAAAAGCTGGTTCTTTGAGGAGATAAACAAAGTTGATAAACCATTAACCAGACTCATCAAGAAAAAAAGGGAGAGGACTCAAATCAATAAAATTAGAAATGAAAAAGGAAAAGTTACAACATACACCGCAGAAATGCAAAGCATCCTAGGAGACTACTACAAGCAACTCTATGCCAATAAAATGGACAATCTGTAAGAAATGGACAAATTCTTAGAGGGGTATAACCTTCCAAGACTGAACCAGGAAGAAATAGAAAATATGGACAGACCAATCACAAGTAATGAAATTGAAACTGTGATTAAAAATCTCCAACAAACAAAAGTCCAGGGCCAGATAGCTTCACAGGCGATTTCTATCAAACATTTAGAGAAGAGCTAACACCCATACTTCTCAAACTCTTCCAAAGAATTGCAGAGGAAGGAACACTCCCAAACTCATTCTATGAGGCCACCATCACCCTGATACCAAAACCAGACAAAGATACTACAAAAAAAGAAAATTACAGACCAATATCACTGATGAATATAGATGCAAAAATCCTCAACAAAATACTAGCAAACAGAATCCAACAACACATTAAAAGGATCATACACCATGATCAAGTGGGATTTATCCCAGGGATGCAAGGATTCTTCAATATACGCAAATCAATCAATGTGGTACACCATACTAACAAACTGAAGAATAAAAACCATATGATCATCTCAATAGATGCAGAAAAAGCTTTTGACAAAATTCAACACCCATTTATGATGAAAACTCTCCAGAAAGTGGGCATAGAGGGAACCTACCTAAACATAATAGAGGCCACATATGACAAACCCACAGCAAACATCATTGTCAATGGTGAAAAACTGAAAGCATTTCCTCTAAGATCAGGAACAAGACAAGGATGTCCACTCTATCCACTCTTATTCAACATAGTTTTGGAAGTCCTAGCCACGGCAATCAGAGAAGAAAAAGAAATAAAAGGAATACAAATTGCAAAATAAGAAGTAAAACTGTCACTGTTTGCAGATGACATGATACTATACATAGAGAATCCTAAAGATGCCACCAAAAAACTACTAGAGCTAATCAATGAATCTGGTAAAGTTGCAGGATACAAAATTAATGCACAGAAATCTCTTGCATTCCTATACACTAATGATGAAAAATCTGAAAGAGAAATTAAGGAAACACTCCCATTTACCATTGCAACAAAAAGAATAAAATACCTAGGAATAAACCTACCTAGGGAGACAAAAGACCTGTATGCAGAAAACTATAAAACATTGATGAAAGAAATTAAAGATGATACAAACAGGTGGAGAGATATACCATGTTCATGGATTGGAAGAATCAATATTGTGAAAATGACTATACTATGTAAAGCAATCTACAGATTCAATGCAATCCCTATCAAATAACCAATGGCATTTTTTACAGAACTAGAACAAAAACTCTTAAAATTTGTATGGAGACACAAAAGACCCCGAATAGCCAAAGCAGTGTTGAGGGAAAAAAATGGAGCTGGAGGAATCAGACTCCCTGATTTCAGACTATACTACAAAGGTACAGTAATCAAGACAATATGGTACTGGCACAAAAACAGAAACATAGATCCATGGAACAAGATAGAAAGCCCAGAGATACACCCATGCACCTCTGGTCAACTAATCTATGACAAAGGAGGCAAGGATATACAATGGAGAAAAGACAGTCTGTTCAATAAGTGGTGCTGGGAAAACTGGACAGCTACATGTAAAAGAATGAAACTAGAACACTCCCTAACACCATACACAAAAATAAACTCAAAATGGATTAAAGACCTAAATGTAAGACCAGACACTATAAAACTCTTAGAGGAAAACATAGGAAGAACACTCTTTGACATAAATCACAGCAAGATCTTTTTTGATCCACCTCCTAGAGTAATGGAAATAAAAACAAAAATAAACAAATGGGACCTAATGAAACTTAAAAGCTTTTGCAAAGCAAAGGAAACTACAAACAAGACAAAAAGACAACCCTCAGAATGGGGGAAAATATTTGCAAGTGAATCAATGGAGAAAGGATTAGTCTCCAAAATATATAAACAGCTAATGCAGCTCAATATTAATAAAACAAACAACCCAATCCAAAAATGGGCATAAGACCTAAATAGACATTTCTCCAAAGAAGACATACAAATGGCCAAGAAGCACATGAAAAGCTGCTCAACATATCACTAATTATTAGAGAAATGCAAATCAAAACTACCGTGAGTTATCACCTCACAGCAGTTAGAATGGGCATCATCAGAAAATCTACAAACAACAAATGCTGGAGAGGGTGGAAAAAAGGGAACCCTCTTGCACTGCTGGTGGGAATGTAAACTGATACAGCCACTATGGAGAACAGTATGGAGGTTCCTTAAAAAACTAAAAATAGAATTACCATATGGCCCAGCAATCCCACTACTGGGCATATACCCAGAGAAAACCATAATTCAAAAAGAGACATGCACCCCAATGTTCATTGCAGTGCTATTTACAATAGCCAGCTCATGGAGGCAACCTAAATGCCCATCGACAGATGAATGGATAAAGAAGTTGTGGTACATATATACAATGGAATATTACTCAGCCATAAAAATGAACGAAATTGGGTCATTTGTAGAGACGTGGATGGATCTAGAGACTGTCATACAGAGTGAAGTATGTCAGAAAGAGAAAAACAAATATTGTATGTTAATGCATATATGTGGAACCTAGAAAAATGGTACAGATGAACCAGTTTGCAGGGCAGAAACTGAGACACAGATGTAGAGAACAAACGTATGGACACCAAGGAGGGAAAGTGGCAGGGTGGTGGGGGTGATGGTGGGATGAATTGGGAGTTTAGGATTGACATATATACACTGATGTGTATAAAATGGGTAACTAATAAGAACCTGCTGTATAAAAAAGTAAATAAAATAAAATTCAAAAATTAAAAAAAAGAAAAGAAAAGAAGTAATGCAGAGATATTGTATACCTTTCACACATTTTCTCCCAGTGGTAGCATGTTATAACTGCAGTGCAATATCCCAAGCAGGAAATTGACATTGATATAATTCACCTACTTTATGCAGACCTCACTGGTTTTATATATACTCATTTATTTGTGTATTTTGTTTTATGCAGTTTTATCACGTGTTGATGCATGTGACCACCACCGTAGCCAAGATATAGAACAGTTTCAGTACAGGAATCCCTCCTGCTACCCTTTTATGGCCACAACCAGTTCCCTCTCCTCTCTTGCCTCCCCTGCTCCCCCAATAACTGGCAACCACTAATCTGTTCTCCATCTCTATAATCATTATATGACTCTTAAAAGAATTAAATGTGCTTTGTTTCTGATTATTAATTGGAGCTCTATAAATACCTACAATACCTACAATAAATACCTACAATACCTACAATAAATTCGTGTGGTTGAAATGAAAGAGAAAGAATGAATAATAGGTGTAAGGATGACAGCTCTATGTGATCATGTTCCTAATGCTGTCATCTTAACTGTTAATGAGCCATGCTGTAGATAGACACATTTTATTCTTTAAAGAAATTTTTTTTTATTAAAAATTTTTAAAAAATATTATATTGTAGTTGATTTACAATGTTGTGTTAGTTTCAGGTGTACAGCATATTCTTTTCCCATATTGGTTAATACTGAATATTGAGTAGAGTTCCCTGTTCTATACAGTAGGTCCTTGTTGATTATTTTATATATAATAGTGTGTATATGTTAATCCCAACCTCCTAATTTATCCCTCCCCACCACTTTCCCCTTTGGTAACCATAAGTTTGTTTTCTATGTCTGTGAGTCTGTTTCTGTTTTATAAATAAATTCATTTAGATACATTTTATTCTTAAACTGCTTTTGATTTGCTTCTCATATGAACAGGGTCATGGGGAATTTTATACAGCCAAATGTGCAAAATGGCCTGGTCTTCAGATTTAGTTCTGGGTTAGAGGTCAGTTTGTGAAAGGATTATAAAACTGAGAAGTATGGACACTTTTGTGGTTTTTATGGTATTTATGCTTGTATTTTATACATATTGCTTGTTTTTCTTTGAATTAAAAAAAGGACAAATTGGGGGAAAACTTCCATAGCTGGTGATTTAATTAAAGGTGGGTGGTTCAATATTTTCCCCCAAACTATCAGTTTATTATGGCAGATTCCTGTCTCTGTTCTAACTGAATATTACAGACAATACATTCTAAATAATTAAAAACATGTTTCATTTTCAAACTCCCTTTACAATATAAAAACTTTGGCCACTCTCAAGGGAATCATACTCTTGAGAGTGTCAGCAGCATTTAAGAATGTAAAATAAAACATTAATAGGCATATATGAACTCTTTTGAGGCCTGTTTGAAAACATGGATTAGAGAGTTAATAAAATGGATTTATTAGTTGGCAGTCAATTCTAGAGTATACGAGAAACCCTAAATTCCAAGCAAAATACTTTATATTAGGCCAGCTCATCCTTCTCATGGACTATGGAAAATAGAATGTCGCCTCCAAGGGAATTCATTCTCTTTAAACATATTCTTTTTTAAAATTTATGTCCTGTGAGCTGATTGCCAGCCTTGCTCTGAGGGTCAGCAGCTGTCCAGATCCCATTCCTCAGCAGAATTCAATAAACATATTCTTTTAATCCTTTCCAAATTAGAGTCTAATTTGATATATGAATGTTATAGTAACTTTCTAAGAGGACTTTTAAACGTTAAAGAGACTTCACTTTATGAAGGAAATGTTTTTGCAAAATTATAAAATAATCATATTTGAACAATTCTCACTTACCTTTGTTTTTTACAACCACCTTGTGGCAAATCTTCATTTACTAGAATGAGGTAATGTTTTTACATATTGTGTTTTTTAAAATTAGGACAACATAATTCTTTTTTGAAAAATTAACTTTTGAGATAATTGAAGATTCACATGCAGTTGTAAAAAAAAAAATGCTAAGAGAACTGTGTATCCTTTACCCAGGTTCCCCCAGGGTAACATCTTATAAAGCTATAGCACAATACACAGCCAGCACATTAACATTGATACAGTCAAGATACAGAACATTTCCATCCCCACAAGGATCCTTCCTGTTACCCTTTTACAGCCACACCCACTTCCTTTCCACTCCTCACTCCTCCTCAACCCCTGGCAACCGCTAATCTGTTCTCCATTTCTATAATTTAATATGTCGGCTCTTTTTTTTCTTGGTCTGCTTGCTAGAAGTTTATCAACTTTATTGCCTTCTCAAAGAACCAGCTCTTTGTTTCATTGATACTCTATAGTGTTTTGCTGTTTCAATTTCACTGATTTCTGTTTTTATCTTTATTGTGTCCTTCCTTTTATTTTCTTTGGTTTTATTTTATTATATTCTTGAGGTGAGAGACTATGTTGTTGATATATGACTTTTCTTCTTTTGTAATATAGGTATTTAGTGCTATAAATTTCTCTCAGCATTGCTTTATCTGTGTCCTATACATTTTGATATGTTGTATTTTCATTTCCATTCAGTTCAATGCATTTAAAAAAAAAATTCCCTTAAGCCTTTCTTTTTGACCCAAGGATTATTTAAAAGTGTGTTTAGTTTCCAATGTTTGGAGATTTTCCTGGTATTTTTCTCTTATTGATTTCTAGTTTGATTCCACTGTGGGCTGAGATCATATTCTGTATGATTTCAGTTCTAAACTTGTTGAGATCTGTTTTATGGCCCAGGATATGGTCTACTTTGGTATCTATTCTGTGAGCACTTGGAAAGAAGTGTATTCTGCATTGTTGAGTGAAGTGTTCTATAAACATCTATTAGATCCTCTTGGTTGAGTTCTTCTGTATCTTTGTTGATCTTCTGTCTAGTTCTATCAATTGAGAGGAGTATTGAAGTTTCCAACTATAATTGTGGAATTGTCTGTTACTTCTGTCACTTCTATCAGTTTTTGCTTCACATGTTTTTCTCTTTTTTGATGTATACACATTTAGGATAGCTATGTCTTGAGGGAATGACGCTTTTATTATTATATAATGTCCCTCTTGGTCTCTGGTAGTTTGCTCAGAAGTCAACTATCTGGTATTAATATAACTGAGGAAATGGGGGCATCTCTTTGTTACTGCTCAGTGGAGGTAGAAGTTGAGGTTCCCCAGCCAGCATCTGTTGCACTCAAGTTGGAGAGTTCCTTGTTACTGCTGGGTGGGGGTGTGAATTCTGCTCCCCATGTGGTCTTCACCGACACCACAGTGGGGTAGCCTCATTGTTTCTAGACTGACTCTCCACTAGGTCTTCTCTGACACCACCCCAGTGCAGGGGATGTAGGGGCACCTCGTTACTGCCAGCTCTGGGTGAAAGTCTAGGCTCCCCATGTAATCTCCACTGATACCAGGGATGGGGGGACTGTGAAGGGCCTTGTTACAGACCACTGTGGGTAAAAGTAATGACTCTCTACTTTGCTCTGAAACCACTCTGGGGAGGGTGTAGGGACCCCTCCTTACAGCCTGGCAAGGATGGAAGTCTAGGCTCTCCACTTGGCCTTGGTAGGTATGGGTTGGGGTAGGACTGCAGTTTTTCTGTGGTGTTTGGCTTGGGTTAAGCTGTTATTGTCTATAAGTTTTCTGTCTTGTCAGGCTGCCCCTTTCCTTTCTTTGCTATAGAGAGCAGGGTTTTCTTGAGGCCTTTTTTTTTTTTTTTTTGGCCAGCACCTGTTGGTATTTCAGAGTTGCCCACTTCTCCAACTCCAAGTTCGGAATATATGAGATAAAAAGAAAACCCAGAGAATTTACCACAGTATGTTCTTCAGGATCTGAGGTCTCTAGCTGGTCTATATTTTGCTCTCCACTTTTCAGAGTCATCTTATGTTCATTTTATATATAATGTCCAGAGTGTTTAGTTGTACTCATTGGGAGGAATAGAGGGAAATGCATATACTCCATCAATGCCAGAAGTAGAAATTCCGGAATGCTTCATTTTGTATACTACATCTAATTTATGGATTCATGGTTGTTTGAAAATGGAACACATGTGAATATTGTAATTATGAAGATTCACATGTACTGGCACTAACAATTAATATCTATAAGGATAACTCTACGTACTTTTAATAAAATATACATGATCAAATTACAGCTTTTAGCCATCAAATATGTGACAGATTGAAATTTAACATTTAATTTCAAATTGTAAATGATCACTTGCCCAGGAAAAATTGCTAACATCTGTTTTTCTAAATGTACCACTTTGTTTTGGATGCAATTGTTGCTTTTGGAGTAATAGACATTGAATATGAAAACTGTTCTTCTCTTTTAAGTACACTGTGATTTTAATGTCCCTCTATGGTAAAGAACACTTGTTTCTGTAACAAAGGCAGAAAAGAAAACAATATAAAGGAAACATTTTCTTACTCTCACTTGAAATGACTAAAAATCAATTTAACAGATCATCAATTAGCACATGCTAATCAAACTTGCTCCTGGTTAAACTGGCCACATTTTTTAGAACAAAATTATCTTTAGAAGCTGTAGTTTATTTGATGATTATGTGCCTGAAAAGGTTATCCCGGTAAAAAGGCTACATCTGCTCAAAAGGAAACAAAAATGAATTTGTTCAGGTAAAAATGGTACAAGCGGTGATTTGAAATGTTCATGTTTAATATTTGAGGTCAGATTTCTCTGAATCAAATGTATAGTTCTGAAACCTGGTCACAGCTTACCCAGTGTTTTCTGGGATTGAAGTAAAAGAAAGTAACTATTGAACTGAAAAAACAGCCAGAAAAAAATAAAATAAAATAAAAATAAAGCCAACCAATTTCAATGGTGCCTGAGTGTTTCTAGAGGATAGATGGGAAGAAGTCAGTTTTTCCTCCCGGCCCACTCACTTGGCTCGTCTCTTTCCATTTCGTTCTCCCTTTTTGATAAGTGAGATTTTTATGGCTCACTTTTTTTTTTTTTTTAAACATCTTTATTGAAGTACAATTGCTCCACAATGGTGTGTTAGTTTCTGCTCTACAAAAAAGTAAATCAGCTACACATACACACATGTTCCCATATCTCCTCCCTCTTGCATCTCCCTCCCTCCCACCCTCCCTATCCCACCCCTCTAGGCGGTCACAAAACACCGAGCTGATCTCCCTGTGCTATGCGGCTGCCTCCCACCAGCTATCCATCTCACATTTGGTAGTGTATATATGTCCATGACACTCTCTCACCCTGTCACATCTCACCCCTCCCCCTCCCCATATCCTCAAGCCCATCCTCTAGTAGGTCTGTGTCTTTATTATGGCTCACTTTTAATGTAGCTGCTTTTAACTCAGAATCTGCATTGTGTTAGCCTGATAGCTAAATTATGGTGTGTATTCCAATCCCCAAAATTAGTTTTATTTTCTCCTTTCACATTAAAATAAATACGGGCATTGAACTATGACTACTATCCAGAAATCTTTAAACTATATACCTTTTTACTGATCTACTCTTTGTATTACAAATACATTAGAAAATAATAAATAATAAATTCATAATTTTCAGGAATAAGGCAATTTTTTGATGCTAAAACTAGTTCTTATGATAGATATTGTTTCTGTATCCTTCATTTCAGTTTAACCTGACAGTCTATAATTTTATGTCATTTAAAATCTTGATTATCAATAATCTCTAAGTGTACTTCCTATAGCTAGAAATGTAAACATCTTTCTATTTCTAATGTTCAGTCCATAATGTCTTATTGCACAACATTAAAAGATTTGTTTTCCCTCTTTCCTTAAAGAACAATTCTAGAGGATAATTTTATTTGCAGCCTGATATTAAAGATTTGGGGATGGCAAAGGATTTTATTATTGAGAGGTTGTCAATTTAGGTAAATTGATAGGTTTTATTATCATATTTGATTAAAGAATCTCTAAGTCCCTAACAGAAAACAGAAATGAAAAGCTCTGGACCCTATTATTGTTAACAAATCCACAGAAAACATAATTTTCAGTATTCTCGTTCTAGAAAACAGATGACCACCTGCAGAAAATTGTGATTGTTTAAAAATATCTTGCCATTTGTGACATCACAGACCTTGAGGGTATTATGCTAAATGAAATAAGTCAGACGGAGAAAGATAAATACCTTTTGATTTTGCTCATATGTGGAAAATAAAAAGAAAAAAAGAACAAATCAAACCAAATAAAAACAAATACATGGATATAAAGAACAGAGTAGTGGTTATCAAGGGGAAGTGGCAGGGGGAGGGCAAAATGGATAAAGGGGATCAACTGGAGACTTCCCTGGTGGTGCAGTGGTCAAGAATCTGCCTGCCAATGCAGGGGACATGTGTTCAATCCCTGGCCTGGGAAGATCCCACATGCCGTGGAGCAACTAAGCCCATGCACCACAACTACTGAGCCTGTGCTCTAGAGCCCGTGAGCCACAGCTACTGAGCCCGTGCACGCACAACTACTGAAGCCTGCACACCCCAGAGCCCGTGCGCCACAACTACTGAGCCCGCATGCCGCAACTACTGAAGTCCACACACCCCAGCGCCTGCGTGCCACAACTACTGAGCCCATGTGCCGCAACTACTGAAGCCCACGCGCCTAGAACCCATGCTCTGCAACAAGAGAAGCCACCGCAATGAGAAGCCCGTGCACCACAACAAAGAGTAGCCCCCACTCACCACAACCAGAGAGAAAGCCCACGCGCAGCAACGAAGACCCAATGCAGCCAAAAAAAAAAGGGGATCAACTGTATGGTGACAGATGAAAAGTAAATTTTTGGTGGTGAACGCATTGTAGGATATACAGAATTAGAAATATAATGTTGTACACATGAAACTTATATAATGTTATAAACCAATATTATCTCAATAAAATTTTTTTTTAGAGAAAGAAAAAAATATATTTATAGATTTTTTGATACCTTTCTTTAAGAGGTAGAGATTAATTCCTCTCCCCTGGAATGAAAGTTGGTGACTTGCTTTTAACCAGTAGAATCTGATGGGACTGACTGTAAGTGATATCTGAGACTGGATCATAAAAGGCATCGAAGCTTTCTCCTTTCTTTCTCTCTAGAATCACTTACTCTGTAGGAAGCCAGTTGTCATGTTGTAGACACTCAAGCATTCAAATGGAGAGAACCATCAGCTACTGAGGAACTGAGGCCCCCTGACAATAGCCATGTGAGTGTGCCATCTTGGAAGTGGATCCTTCAGTCCTAGTCAAGTCTTTAGTTAACAGCATCTATGGCTAAAGTCTTGACTGAAACCTCATAAAAGACTCTAAGCTAGAAGCACCCAGCTAATCCTCTCCTAAACTGTGATATAAGCAATGTTTGGTGTTTTATGCCACACAGTTTTGGGTTAATTTGTTACACAGCTATAGATGAGAAATACAGATTTTTCCCTCCTTAAAATTCTGTCCCTCTGGAATCACTCTTGGTACCAAATGAATTGTATCATGTTAGATGGAAGCATGACTTTGTTATTGAGTTTTCTGGAAATTGTGTGGTTTAAAGAGCTGTATATGGGTGCCAAGTTGACAGATGTGGATTTTGGTGGCTTTGTAATGTCAACTTGGCTATGTTAAACTGTATTTCCCAGAATTCCCTTCCCTTCATATTTTTAGCTAAGATGAGCCACAAGAGACATTTTTTCATGAGTGTTTGAGGGCAAAGGTGAAGCAGCAGCTATTTTGTTTTTTACACTCAGATAGTCAAAGCAGGCACTTCTGTATCTCATGGACATTTTTGCTTGTCTGCTGGCTGGGAGAGGGATAGCAGCCAGGCCTGCAACTATGTCATCTTTCCCTGGGTCCTCCTTTAACTTACCTGATTCCTTGGCCAAGTATGTATTTAGGTCCATGATGAGAGTGCCGGCTTCTTCTGCTGGGCACCCCCAGCATGAAGGTTGGAGGCACCAAGAATTCACACGGATTCCAGTGTGTCCTCATGGTTTCTAGCTCATGCTGATGGTTCCAGCTTGTTTTCACTCTCCTTATCTTTACACTCATCTTCTCCTTTTGACTACCTGACCTACAGATTTCTAGCTTCAGCATCAGACAAAAATATTAGCCTTCTGGAGACTGTTAAACCAGCTCCCACAACTGTATAGGTCAAATCCCTGTAACAAATACTTTATTCTATTTCTAGCTTTATTTCTATTTCTACCTCTATCTTTTTTATCTATAATCTATTTCAATCTCTTAATTGTTCTGCTCCTCTGAATGAACCTTGACTAATAGCGTGATCTTCATCATCAACTTGTACCTTCAAATATGTTTGTTCTCAAACCCATTAAAGTAAGTACAAGAATCAAGGGTTCCTGTGAAACATGAAAATTACCAATCTCTACCTTCAGAAAAAAATTCTGATTCACTGGGTGGGTGTGCAGCCTAAGAATCTACATTTTACATAGGCATCAGATTCAGGTGGTCCAAGCACCATACTTTGAACAAATGCTTACGAATGTTTTATCATACTTAAAAGATATTTCCTTGAAATTGAAGTTTTCCATAATAGAATTGCCTTTTAATGCTGGTAGTGTTAAAACTAAATCTAGGTGAATTCATCCAACAAACATTTATTATTCATGTGTTATATGTTAGAAACATGCTCCAGGGTGGGAAAATGTATGAAGGTATCTAGTGAAAGATACCCAGGAGAAAGAAGCATTGTGTTGGAGTCCTGTAAAATGTTGTTATACATCTTTCTATTCCTATTAATAGTGATTTTTTCTGACAATGCTTTAAAAAGCCCTGTGGTTTTTCAGAGCAAGTTCAGGTATAAAGGAAGGTTCAGATTAGTGAGAGAGTATGATTCTGCAGTTGCCTCTGCCTAGGTTTCAGCCAGGGAAGTTCTGTTATTTTACACACACACACACACACACACACACACACACACACGAGGTTTTCTCATGAGGTGTTCTATTTGAAGAAACTGTACTACATAAAAATAATTGAAAATGAAAATCTTCACTATAAAATATTAAGCATATTATTTTTCACATAAAAAGTATTTAACAAATATTGATTAAATGGATAATGGATATGTTGATGCATCTTACCATTATAGAGTCACAGTATTAATGCAAAAAGGACAAATCATAGCTAACATCATATGCAATGATGAAGTGTTGAAAGTTTTCCCTCTAAGACCAGGAACAAGACAAGAGTGCCCACTCTCACCATTCCTATTCAATATAGTACTGGAAGTCCTAGCCAGAGCAATTAGTCAAGAAAAAGAAATAAAAGGCATCTAACTCAGAAAGGAAGAAGTAAAACTGTGTCTAATGGAAGATGCTATGATCGTGTATTTAGAAAACCCTAAAGATGCTATCAAAACTAATAAATGAGTTCAGTAAAGTTTCAGAATACAAAATCAACATACAAAAATCAGTTGTGTTTGTATACACTAACAGCAAACTTCTGAAAAAGAAATAAGGAAAACAGTTCCATTTACAGTAGAATAAAAGATAATGAATAAATTTAACCCAAAAGAGTAAATATCTGTACACTGAAAATTCCAAGACATTGATGAAATAAACTGAAGAAAACAGAAATTAAGGGGAAGGTATCCCATGTCCATGGATCAGAAAAATTAATATTGTTAAAATGTCCATACTACCAAAAGCCATCTAGAGATTCAGTGAAATCCTTATAAAAATTACCATGGCATTTTTCACAGAAATAGAACAAATAATCTTAAAATTCATGTGAAATCACAAAAGTCTCTGAAGAGCCAAAGCAATCCGGAGAAAGAAGAGCAAAGCTAGAAGCATCACAATTCCTGATTTCAAACTTTATTACAAAACTATAGTAATCAAAACTGCACAGTTCTGGCATAAAAACACACATAGACCAATGGAAAAGAATCAAGAGCCCAGAAATAAACTCACGCATACATGGTCAGCTAATCTTTCACAAGAGAGCCATGAATACCTACTGGAGAAAAGACAGTCTCTTCAATAAATGGTGTTAGGAAAACTGGGTAGTCACATACAAATGAATGAAATTGGACCCCTATTTTATGCGACTCACAAAAATTAACTCAAAATGGATTAAAGACTTAAATGTAAGACTCAAAACTGTAAACCCACCTGAAGAAAACAGGGAAAAAGCTTCTTGACATTGGTCTTGGCAATGATTTTTTTGGATATGACACCAAAAACGCAAACAACAAAAGCAAAAATAAACAACTGAGACTACCTCAATCTAAAAAGCTTCTGCACAGCAAAAGAGACAATCAGCAAAATTAGACGGCAACCTATGGAATGGGAGAAAATATTTGCAAACCATCTATCTAATAAAGGGTTAATATCCAAAATATATAAGGAACTCATACAACTCAATAGCAAAAATTAACAATCCAATTAAAAAATGGGAAAAGGACTTGGATAGATATTTTTCCAAGGAAGACATACAGATGGTCAATAGGTACATCACTAATCATCAGGGAAGTGTAACTCAAAACCACAGTGAGATATCACCTCACATTTGTTAGAATGGCTATCATCAAAAAGACAAGACAACAGGTGTTGGTGAGGATATGAAGAAAAGGGAACCCTTGTGCACTGTTGGTGGGAATGTAAATTGGTACAGCCACTCTGGAAAAAAGTATGGAGTTTCTCAAAAAATTAAAAATAGAACTACCATATGATCCAGCAACCTCACTTCTGGATAATGTCCAAAGGAAATGAAATCGCTATCTCAGAGTTTAGATATCCGTACCCTTTTGTTTATTGCAGCATTGTTTACAATTGCCAAGACATGGAAACAACCTAAGTGTCCATGGATGGATGAATGGATAAAGAAAATGTGACACACACACACACACACACACACACACACACACACAGAGGAATATTATTCATCCATAAAGAAGAAGGAAATCCTGCCTTTTGTGCAACATGGATTGACTTTGAGCACATTAGGCTAAGTGAAATAAGTCAGACAGAGAAAGACAAATACTGTATGTTCTCACTTGTTTGGAACCTAAAAAGGCTGAACTCATAGAAATAGAGAGTAGAATGGTGGCTGCCAGGGTCTGGGAGGTGGGGGAAATAGGGAGACGTTGGTCAAAGCATTCAGACTTCTAGCTATAAGATGACTAAGTTCTGGGGATTTAGTGTATAACATGATAACTATAATTAACAGTACTTTTATTATATACTTGAAAGTTAAGAGAGTAGATCTAAAATTTTATCATCACACACACACATAAAAGGTAATTATGTGGGGGGAAGGAGGTGTTAACTAACCTTATTGTGGTAGTCATTTCACAATATATAAATGTATCAAGTCATTACATAGTACACCTTAAACTCACTTATGTTATCTGTCAATAATATCTCAATATAGCTGGAGGTAAAAAGACAAAAAGTTAACTAGAGACCATTTGGTGTAACCCTCTTATTTCATAGATGAGTAAACCAAAGCCCCAAAACATGGAATGATTTGCCCAGTTTCACTGGTAAATTTTCAGTAGAGCTAAGTGTAGTCTTCTAGGCCATTTCTCCTTTCTATGTGCCATAACTGACATATTGTAAGAGGATTAATAAATATTGGTCTTTGTAACATTTCAGGAAATTTTCAATATGTTTATTATTTTTTCTGATTATATTATATCTATTAGACTTACCTAATTAAATTAAAAATTTCTGAGTTTTTAAACTTTTAACAAAGGGGATTTTTTTCTTTAGGCTAATCAGGTAAAAGTATGATTATTCTAAAATCTTATACGTTGATGGGTTTTTGAATTTTGATTCAGATAAAGAACTATTTCAGATAACTTCACATCAAAACTAATTTTTAATTATATTAGAAGGTGAAATAATGAAAGGTTGTATCGTGGCTTTTAAAAAAAGTAATAGGCATGTTTTTCTCCGTTTGTATTTTGTTCATGTCTACAGCTGGATTCTGATGGCACCATTACTATAGAAGAGCAGATTGTCCTTGTGCTGAAAGCTAAAGTGCAGTGTGAACTCAACATCACAGCCCAGCTCCAGGAAGGAGGTAAAGATGCTGAGAACACCATGTTCCCCATGTGTCTCACCCTGGTCTTCACAAAAAATGCACATTTCCTCCTTAGTGAGTATTAGGGAGTTCTTCATCAGTCATTCCACGCTTCCATGTGGAGA
This sequence comes from Balaenoptera ricei, assembly GCF_028023285.1. Lineage (NCBI taxonomy): Eukaryota > Metazoa > Chordata > Mammalia > Artiodactyla > Balaenopteridae > Balaenoptera > Balaenoptera ricei. The sequence continues at coordinate 93,819,151 of NC_082645.1, forward strand.
GCTGTGTAGCAGAATAACGCTCTTTTCATCTCTTTAACCTACCAGCTCTTCCCTCCCTGTGGATGAGTGACTTGCCTGGTTTGTGAGTTTGAGAATGACCGGGCACGTGGACATCAGCGTCTTCCTCAGACCTGTCTTTGGGATCTGTCTGTCTGCAGAGAGCATGCATATTGTTTTGCCCTTGACCGTGCAGTAAGCTTGGAGGAGCAGGCTCTGTACTTGTGGGTATCACCTGCAGTTTTAGGGAGTATGTAAAATTCAAAGGAGCCAATAAGCAAGCCCATTGATACATACATAGACCATGTTCTCCAAAAAACTTTCTGCTTAATAAAATGATTATTTTCTCTTCATCTGCCTGACTCCTTATGTAATTTCTCAATTAGTTCCAAGTTCAAGTGGGAAACTACAAAAACAAAACTACAAAACTGCAGATGAGCTTGTGGTAGTGTTGGTGCTCTTGTGCGCCTCCACCGTTGCAGCTGCACAGGGACCTGTGGCTTGTGTTCCTTGGGGTCTGGTGGTCACTCACAGTTCTAAACGGGGCCACTGAGTAAAGTCATTTATTGAACTGGAGTAGTGGGAAGATTATAATGTTTTATATAGGGAAATGCCTTGCCTTGATAGTTGAATATATTCAAAGACATTTTTAAAAAAGAGGGAGGTGCTATTTACTGAACTCCTTAAATTCCCAACAATCTGAATGAAGTAGATAATGTCCTTAAAGCTATGCTTTAAAAAAAATTTGTGATTGATTTCTCAGTTGGTTATGATCAGAGAATGTGGTCTGCATGATACTAATTTTTAAAAGTGTGTTGAGACTTAATGGCTTATATTGGGGTCAGTTTTGATAAATATCCTATATGGTCTTCCAGAGAATGTGTACTGTCCAGTTTCTGAGTACAGTGTTTTATAGTGTCCACTAGGTTAAGCTTATTGGGTGTGTGGTTCATGTATTCTGTATCTATGATTTTTCATCTATTTGACCTATTACTTTCTGATATATATCTCTTAAAATATCCCACTCTGAGGATGAATTTTTTTGCCTCATATATTTTGAAAATATGTTATTGGGTATATACAAGTTTATAAATGTTATATTTCCTGGTAAATCAAGCCTTCCATTGATATGAAGCAGGCTTCTTTATTTCTAGTTTACTTTTGTTTTAAATATTAACTAATAAACATCCCTATCCAAAAATGGACAGAAGACCTGAATAGACATTTCTCCAAAGAAGATATATAGATTGCCAACAAACACATGAAAGAATGCTCAACATCACTAATCATTAGAGAAATGCAAATCAAAACTACAGTGAGGTATCACCTCACACCAGTCAGAATGGCCATCAAAAAATCTACAAACAGTAAATGCTGGAGAGGGTGTGGAGAAAAGGGAACTCTCTTGCGCTGTTGGTGGGAATGTAAATTGATACAGCCACTATGGAGAACAGTATGGAGGTTCCTTAAAAAACTAAAAATAGAACTACCATATGACCCAGCAATCCCACTACTGGGCATATACCCTGAGAAAACCATAATTCAAAAAGAGACATGTACCACAATGTTCATTGCAGCTCTATTTACAATAGTCAAGACATGGAAGCAACCTAAGTGTCCATCGACAGATGAATGGATAAAGAAGATGTGGCACGTATATACAATGGAATATTACTCAGCCATAAAAAGAAACGAAATTGAGTTATTTGTAGTGAGGTGGATGGACCTAGAGTCTGTCATACAGAGTGAAGTAAGTCAGAAAGAGATAAACAAATACCGTATGCTAACACATATATATGGAATATAAAAAAAAAAAAGGTTATGAAGAACCTAGGAGCAGGACAGGAATAAAGACGCAGATGTTGAGAATGGACTTGAGGACACAGGTGGGGGAAAGGTAAGCTGGGACGAAGTGAGAGAGTGGCATGGACTTATATATACTACCAAATGTAAAATAGATAGCTAGTGGGAAGCAGCTGCATAGCACAGGGAGATCAGCTCGGTGCTTTGTGTCCACCTAGAAGGGTGGGTTAGGGAGGGTGGGAGGGAGATGCAAGAGGGAGGAGATATGGGGATATATGTATATGTATAGCTGATTCAATTTCTTATTTAAAAAAATTTTTTTATGTAAACACATACAGTGTATTGAGACCATTTGGACAGGAATTAATCTCACTCTACATATAATGGACAAAAGTGATCATTGTTTCATTAGTCATTGTCGATTCAATTTCTTATAAAGCAGAAACTAACACACAATTGTAAAGCAATTATACTCCAATAAAGCTGTTAAAAATATTAATTAATATATAATATAAAATTATTATATTAAAATAATATTTAATAAACAACATTAGTTCTTTTTTCTTTGGTATTTGCCTTGCACATCTTTTCCCATCCTTAAAAAATCTTTATCATACAATACACATAATATTAAATTAATCATATTAAATGTTTTTAAATGTACAGTTCAGTAGTGTTAAGTGTATTTACATTGTTGTGTAAACCAATCGCCAGAAAATTTTCATTTTGCAAAATTGACACTCTAAATCCATTAAACAGCAATTCCTTATCTTTTCCCATTCTTCTATTAAACTTTTCTGTTTACTTATGTTTTGGGAGTATCTTTTATAAACGAGACACAGGTGGACTTCTTCTTGTTATTTATTCTGTTAGGGTTTGTCTATTAACTGAAGAGTTTAGCCAATTCATTAATTATGATAATAAATATACAGTATTTGAATTTAATTTTACCATCTTATTTGGGCTTTTCATTTCACCAGCTCTTCCTGTGTGTCCTTTCAACTCCCCGCTTCCACCTTCTGTTGGCTTCTTTTGAATTGATTGAAGCTTTTTTCCTCATTTCATCCTCCCTCCCCCTAGTTTGGAAGATATATGTTATATTTAATTCTTTAGTGATTAACCTAGAATTTTTTCATGTATATTTAAGAAAGTTTAATGTTATCAATAACTTCCCTCTCTCAAATAATGTAAGCATTTTGAAATACTTTGCTTCCAAATTATGTGCTATTATCATATAGTTTTATCTTAAGTGTATGTTTTTATAATTTTTCTTCTTCCTGAAATACATCTTTTTTTTAAATAGTATTTTATTTCTTCCTATTTTTTTTAACATCTTTATTAGAGTACAATTGCTTTACAATGGTATGTTAGCTTCTGCTTTATAACAAAGTGAATCAGTTATACATATACATATGTTCCCATATCTCTTCCCTCTTGCATCTCCCTCCCTTCCACCCTCCCTATCCCACCCCTCTAGGTGGTCACAAAGCACCGAGCTGATCTCCCTGTGCTATGCGGTTGCTTCCCACTAGCGAACTATTTTACGTTTGGTAGTGTATATATGTCCATGCCACTCTCTCACTTTGTCCCAGCTTACCCTTCCCCCTCCCTGTATCCTCAAGTCCATTCTCTAGTAGGTCTGCATCTTTATTCCCGTCTTGCCCCTAGGTTCTTCTGACCATTTTTTTTTCTATTTTTAGATTCCATATGTATGTGTTAGCATACGGTATTTGTTTTTCTCTTTCTGACTTACTTCACTCTGTATGACAGACTCTAGGTCCATCCACCTCATTACAAACAACTCAGTTTCATTCCTTGTTATGGCTGAGTAATATTCCATTGTATATATGTACCACATATTCTTTATCCATTCATCTGTTGATGGACACTTAGGTTGCTTGATGTCCTGGCTATTGTAAATAGAGCTGCAATGAACACTTTGGTACATGACTCTTTTCAATTATGGTTTTCTCAGGGTATATGCCCAGTAGTGGGATTGCTGGGTCATATGGTAATTCTATTTTTCGTTTTTTAAGGAACCTCCTACTGTTCTCCATAGTGGCTGCATCAATTTACATTCCCACCAACAGTGCAAGAGGGTTCCCTTTTCTCCACACCCTCTCCAGCATTTATTGTTTGTAGATTTTTTGATGATGGCCATTCTGACCGGTGTGAGATGATACCTCATTGTAGTTTTGATTTGCATTTCTCTAATGATTAACGATGTTGAGCATTCTTTCATGTGTTTGTTGGCAATCTGTATATCTTCTTTGGAGAAATGTCTATTTAGGTCTTCTGCCCAGTTTTGGATTGGGTTGTTTGTTTTTTTGATATTGAGCTGCATGAGCTGCTTGTAAATTTTGGAGATTAATCCTTTGTCAGTTGCTTCATTTGCAAATATTTTCTCCCATTCTGAGGGTTGTCTTTTCATCTTGTTTATGGTTTCCTTTGCTGTGCAAAAGCTTTTAAGTTTCATTATGTCCCATTTGTTTAATTTGTTTTTATTCCCATTTCTCTAGGAGGTGTGTCAAAAAGGATCTTGCTGTGATTTATGTCATAGAGTGTTCTGCCTATGTTTTCCTCTAAGAGTTTGATGGTATCTGGTCTTACATTTAGGTCTTTAATCCATTTTGAGTTTATTTTTGTGTATGGTGTTAGGGAGTGTTCTAATTTCATTCTTTTACATGTAGGTATCCAGTTTTCCCAGCACCACTTATTGAAGAGACTGTCTTTTCTCCATTGTATATTCTTGCCTCCTTTATCAAAGATAAGGTGACCATATGTGCATGGGCTTCTCTCTGGGCTTTCTATCCTGTTCCATTGATGTATATTTCTGTTTTTGTGCCAGTACCATACTGTCTTGGTTACTGTAGCTTTGTAGTATAGTCTGAAGTCAGGGAGCCTGATTCCTTCAGCTCCGTTTTTCTTTCTCAAAATTGCTTTGGCTATTCTTTGTGTTTTTTGTTTCCATGCAAATTGTGAAATTTTTTGTTCTAGTTCTGTGAAAAATGCCAGTGGTAGTTGATAGGGATTGCACTGAATCTGTAGATTGCTTTGGGTAGTATAGTCATTTTCACAATGTTGATTCTTCCAATCCAAGAACATGGTATATCTCTCTATCTATTTGTATCATCTTTAATTTCTTTCATCTGTGTCATAATTTTCTGCATACAGGTCTTTTGTCTCCTTAGGTAGGTTTATTCCTAGATATTTTATTCTTTTTGTTGCAATGGTAAATGGGAGTGTTTTCTTAATTTCACTTTCAGATTTTTCATCATTAGTGTATAGGAATGCAAGAGATTTCTGTGCATTAATATTGTATCCTGCTACTTTACCAAATTCATTGATTAGCTCTAGTAGTTTTCTCGTAGCATATTTAGGATTCTCTATGTATAGTATCATGTCATCTCCAAACAGTGACAGCTTTACTTCTTCCTTTCCAATTTGGATTCCTTTTATTTCTTTTTCTTCTCTGATTGCTGTGGCTAAAACTTCCAAAACTATGTTGAATAATAGTAGTGAGAGTGGGCAACCTTGTCTTGTTCCTGATCTTAGTGGAAATGGTTTCAGTTTTTCACCATTGAGGACGATGTTGGCTGTGGGTTTGTCATATATGGCCTTTATTATGTTGAGGAAAGTTCCCTCTATGCCTACTTTCTGGAGGATTTTTATCATAAATGGGTGTTGAATTTTGTTGAAAGCTTTCTCTGCATCTATTGAGATGATCATATGGCTTTCTCTTTCAATTTGTTAATATGGTGTATCACGTTGATTGATTTGCATATATTGCAGAATCCTTGCATTCCTGGGATAAACCCCATTTGATCATAGTGTATGATCCTTTTAATGTGCTGTTGGATTCTGTTTGCTAGTATTTTGTTGAGGATTTTTGAATCTATGTTCATCAGTGATATTGGCCTGTAGTTTTCTTTCTCGTGACATCTTTTTCTGGTTTTGGTATCAGAGTGATGGTGTCCTCATAGAATGAGTTTGGGAGTGTTCCTCCCTCTGCTATATTTTGGAAGAGTTTGAGAAGGATAGGTGTTAGCTCTTCTCTAAATATTTGATAGAATTCGCCTGTGAAGCCATCTGGTCCTGGGCTTTTGTTTGTTGGAAGATTTTTAATAATAGTTTCAATTTCAGTGTTTGTGATTGGTCTGTTCATATTTTCTATTTCTTCCTGGTCCAGTCTCGGAAGGTTGTGCATTTGTACGAATTTGTCCATTTCTTCCAGGTTGTCCATTTTATTGGCATATAGTTGCTTGTAGTAATCTCTCATGATCCTTTGTATTTCTGCAGTGTCAGTTGTTACTTCTCCTTTTTCATTTCTAATTCTATTGATTTGAGTCTTCTCCCTTGTTTTCTTGATAAGTTTGACTAATGGTTTATCAATTTTGTTTATCTTCTCAAAGAACCAGCTTTTAGTTTTATTGATCTTTGCTACCGTTTCATTTCTTTTTCATTTATTTCTGATCTGATCTTTATGATTTATTTCCCTCAGCTAACTTTGGGATTTTTTTGTTCTTCTTTCTTTAATTGCTTTAGATGTAAGGTTAGGTTGTTTATTTGAGATGTTTCCTGTTTCTTAAGGTAGGCTTGTGTAACTATAAACTTCTCTCTTAGAACTGCTTTTGCTGCATCCCATAGGTTTCGGGTCATTGTGTTTTCATTGTCATTTGTTTCTAGGTATTTTTTGACTTCCTCTTTGATTTCTTCAGTGATCTCTTGGTTATTAAGTAGTGTATTGTTTAGCCTCCATGTGTTTGTATTTCTTACAGATTTTTTCCTGTAATTGATATCTAGTCTCATAGCGTTGTGGTTGGAAAAGATACTTGATACGATTTCAATTTTCTTAAATTTACCAAGGCTTGATTTGTGATGCAAGATATGATCTATCCTGGAGAATGTTCCATGAGCACTTGAGAAGAATGTGTGTTCTGTTTTTTTTGGATGGAATGTCCTATAAATATCAATTAAGTCCATCTTGTTTAATGTTTCATTTAAAGCTTGTGTTTCCTGATTTATTTTCATTTTGGATGATGTGTCCATTGGTGAAAGTGGGTTGTTACAGTCCCCTCCTATGATTGTGTTACTGTCGATTTCCCCTTTTATGGCTGGTAGTATTTGCCTTATATATTGAGGTGCTCCTATGTTGGGTGCATAAATATTTATAATTTTTATATCTTCCTCTTGGATTGATCCCTTGATCATTATGTAGTGTCCTTCTTTGTCTTTTGTAATACTCTTTGCTTTAAAGTCTATTTTGTCTGATATGAGAATTGCTACTCCAACTTTCTTTTGATTTCCATTTGCATGGATTATCTTTTTCCATCCCCTCACTTTCTGTCTGTATGTGTCCCTAGGTCTGAAGTGGGTCTCCTGTAGACAGCATATATACGGGTCTTGTTTTTGTATCCATTCAGCCAGTCTATGTGTTTTGGTTGGAGCTTAATCCATTTGCATTTAAGGTGATTATCAATATGTATGTTCCTATTACCATTTTCTTAATTGTTTTGGGTTTGTTATTGTAGGTCCTTTCCTCCTCTTGTGTTTCCTGCCTAGAGAAGTTCCTTTAGCATTTGTTGTAAAGCTAGTTTGGTGGTGCTGAATTCTCTTACCTTTTGCTTGTCTGTAAAGCTTTTAATTTCTCCATCAAATCTGAATGAGATTCTTGCTGGGTACAGTAATCTTGGTTGTAGGTTTTTCTTCTTCATCACTTTAAATATGTTCTGCCACTCCCTTCTGGCTTGCAGAGTTTCTGCTGAAAGATCATCTGTTAACCTTATGGGGATTCCCTTATGTGTTATTTGTTGTTTTTCCCTTGCTGCTTTTAATATTTGTTCTTTGTATTTAAGTTTTGATAGTTTGATTAATACGTGTCTTGGCGTGTTTCTCCTTGGAGTTATCCTGTATGGGACTCTCTGTGCTTCCTGGACTTGATTAACTATTTCCTTTCCCATATTAGGGAAATTTTCAACTATAATCTCTTCAAATATTTTCTCAGTCCCTTTCTTTTTCTCTTCTTCTTCTGGGAACCCTATAATTCGAATATTGGTGTGTTTAATTTTGTCCCAGACGTCTCTGACCTCAATTGAGACTGTCCTCAATTCTTTTCATTCTTTTTTCTTTACTCTGCTCTGCAGTAGTTATTTCCACTATTTTATCTTCCAGGTCACTTATCCATTCTTATGCCTCAGTTTTTCTGCTATTGATCCCTTCTAGAGAATTTTTAATTTTATTTATTGTGTTGTTCATCACTGTTTGTTTGCTCTTTAGTTCTTCTAGGTCCTTGTTAAACATTTCTTGTATTTTCTCCCTTCTATTTCCAAGATTTTGGATCACCCTTTACTATGATTATTCTGAATTCTTTTTCATGTAGACTGCCTATTTGCTCTTCATTTGTTAGGTCTGTTGGGTTTTTACCTTGCTCCTTCATCTGCTGTGTGTTTCTCTGTGTTCTCATTTTTCTTAACTTTCTGTGTTTTGGGTCTCCTTTTTGCAGGCTGCAGGTTCGTAGTTTCCATTGTTTTTGGTGTCTGTCCCCAGTGGCTAAGGTTGGTTCAGTGGGTTTTGTAGGCTTCCTGGTGGAGGGGACTAGTGCCTGTGTTCTGGTGGATGAGGCTGGATCTTGTATTTCTTGTGGGCAGGTCCACTTCTGGTGGTGTGTTTTTGGGTGTCTGTTGCCTTATTATGATTTTAGGCAGCCTCTGTGCTAATGGATGCAGTTGTGTTCCTGTCTTGCTAGTTGTTTGGCATAGGGTGTCCTGCAGTGTCGCTTGCTGGTCGTTGAGTGGAGCTGGGTCTTGGCATTGAGATGGAGATCTCTGGGAGATTTTTGCCATTTGATATTATGTGGAGCTGGGAGTTCTCTTTTGTACCAGTGTCCTGAACTTGGCTCTCCCACCTCAGTGGCACAGCCATGATGCCTGGCTGGAGCACCAAGAGCCTGTCCTCCACACGGCTCAGAATAAAAGGGAGAAAAAAAAGAAAGAAAGAAAGAAAGAAAGAAGATAAAATAAAGTAAAATAATGTTATTAAAATAAAAATAAAAAATAATTATTAAGAAAAAAAATTTTTTAAGTAAAAAGAAGAAAAAAATAAAACGGACAGACAGAACCCTAGGACAAATGGTAAAAGCAAAGCTATACAGACAAAATCACACAGAAGCATACACATACACACTCACAAAAAGAGAAAAAGGGAAAAAAAAAATATATCATTGCTCCCAAAGTCCACCTCCTCAATTCGGGATGATTCGTTGTGTATTCAGGTATTCCACAGATGCAGGGTACATCAAGTTGATTGTGGAGATTTAATCCGCTGCTCCTGAGGCTGCTAGGAGAAATTTCCCTTTCTCTTCTTTGTTCGCACAGCTCCCGGGGTTCAGAGTTGGATTTGGACCCACCTCTGCGTGTAGGTCTCCTGAGGGCGTCTGTTCTTCTTCGCTCACACAGGACGGGGTTAAAGGAGCCGCTGATTTGGGGGCTCTGGCTCACTCAGGCTGGGGGGAGGGAGGGGTACGGGTGCGGGGCGAGCCTGTGGCGGCAGAGGCCAGCGTGACGTTGCAGCAGCCTGAGGCGCGCCATGCGTTCTCCCGGGGAAGTTGTCCCTGGATCACAGGACCCTGGCAGTGGCGGGCTGCACAGGCTCCTGGGAGGGGAGGTGTGGAGAGTGACCTGTGCTTGCTCACAGGCTTCTTGGTGGCTGCAGCAGCAGCCTTAGCGTTTCATGCCCGTCTCTGGGGTCTGCGCTGATAGCCGCGGCTCGCACCTGTCTCTGGAGCTCCTTTAAGCGGCGCTCTTAATCCCCTCTCCTCGCGCACCAGGAAACAAAGAGGCAAGAAAAAGTCTCTTGCCTCTTAGGGAGGTCCAGACTTTTTCCCGGACTCCCTCCCGGCTAGCCGCGGCGCAGTAGCCCCCTTCAGGCTGTGTTCACGCAGCCAACCCCAGTCCTCTGCCTGGGATCCGACCTCCGAAGCCTGAGCCTCAGCTCCCAGCCCCCGCTCGCCCCGGCGGGTGAGCAGAGAAGCCTCTCGGGCTGGTGAGTGCTGGGTGGCACCGATCCTCTGTGCGGGAATCTCTCCGCTTTGCCCTCCGCACCCCTGTGGCTGCACTCTCCTCTGTGGCCTCGAAGCTTCTCCCCTCCACCACCCACAGTCTCCACCCATGAAGGGCCTTCCTAGTGTGTGGAAACCTTTCCTCCTTCACAGCTCCCTCCCACTGGTGCAGGGACCGTCCCTATTCTTTTGTCTCTGTTTTTTCTTTTTTCTTTTGCCCTACCCAGGTACATGGGGAGTTTCTTGCCTTTTGGGAGGTCTGAGGTGTTCTGCCATTGCTCAGTACGTGTTCTGTAGTGGTCGTTCCTCATGTAGATGTGTTTCTGATGTATTTGTGTGGAGGAAGGTGATCTCCACGTCTTACTCTTACGCCATCTTGAAGCCATTCCTGAAATACATCTTTTTAAAGATTTTCTTTACATTGGAATCTACTTATAGTGAATTCTCTCAGTTTTTGTTTGTCTGAAAAGGTATTTATTTCAGTCTCAATCTTCATAGATACTTTTTCTGGACTTATGATCCTTGGATGAGAATTGTTTACTTTTAGCTCCTAAGGATATTGTTTTACTTTTCCACCCTGGCTTCCATTGTTGTTGCTGACAAATCAGTTCTCAGTCTTTGTTGGTGATTAGTTTTTCTCATTGGCTCCTTTTAAGAGTTTCTCTTTGATTTTGATGTTCTGCAATTTCATTCTGTATCTAGGTATGAGTTCATTTGATTTCTGGAGTGTAAGGTTCTGTGTCTTTTTTCAGTGGTGAGAATGTTTTGCTATTTTGTCTTTGAAAATTTGCTCTCCCCCATTCTCCTATTCTCTCTTTCTGGAACTTTAAGTAGACAAGTATGGGAACTTCTCACATTACCCTTTGTATCTTTATGTCTTATATGATTTCCTTTTCTTTGTTTTTCTACTGCTGTTTTGTTAACTTCTGCAAATATATTTTCCAGTTCACCAACTCTTTATTCAGCTTTGTCTAATGGCTCTTTAATCCATCCATTAAGCTAATTTTGATTATTCTATTTTTCAGCTTTTGGGATCTTCCTATTTAATTTTGATAGTTTCTTTATCTTAAGTATCATTTTAATCTCTTTTCTTTTTCCTTCTTAGACATATTCTGTATTCTGCATTTGATATTAAAATAACCACAGACTTTGCTTGTCAATACTGACTACCACACTAGGGGGCTTATTTCCTTGTGTGTCTAATGATTTATGATAAAGAACTTATAAGGTACTCATGTAATGTGTATTCTTCCAAAATTTCTGTTTTCTGCAAGGTGTCTAGTGGAACTATTGATCTAGTTCCACTTTAAACTAAGACCACATATTAGACCACACATGAATGTGAGCTTGTGGTTAGAAATTGCCAGAGAAGAATCTTTTTCTCCATTGTTTCCTAGTCCAACTCTAAATGCAGCCAGGAGTGAAACAAGCCAATCTCTTTCTGAAAGATACTTTTGTTCCTTGTTCACTCACTAAGGGCTTCATATTTTGGGGATCCTGACCTTATACAGGAGTTTCCAGTCCAGTTTCCCACTTCATCAGGTCCCAGACTCATCTTTTGTTACCAGAATACAATCAAAATCCAAGGTCTTAGCCAATAAGTCAGTAGAGGCCTCTAACGTAAGCCCCAAATGCAGTGCCTACTGATCCTATGGAATAATTTCTGGTCTCAGATTTATTCCTTTAATGTGTAGCCAGCTAAGCCATGTTTTAACAAAGAAGGTTTTTATATTAATTCAGCCTTTGTAGGTGTCTTATACTAGGAAAGAGTTCTCTGAATGGCTAGACTAATAATGTCAGGAAAGGGAATCACTTACGTTACCTTTAAAGAACACTGACCCTGATATCTCAAACATGTAGGTCTACTAACAAAGAGCAACACTGTCATGAAGTAATTTATAAAGATTGTTATCTAAGAGGGCTAAATGAACTATTTTCTATGAAGTCTCATGAAATTTTGAGCTGGAAGATATCTTAGAGACTATCTAGTCCAACATTATCATCTTTATTGTCCCTTTAACAGTTCAACAAAGATGTTATGTGCCTACAGTGTGGTGCTTCTGTAGTAAGCACTGGAAAAAATGACTCAAAGTCTGTCCTTACCCCATGGAAATGATGATCTAATAAGGGAAGTAGACACCTTTCAGATGGTGTATAAGTGTAACAACAGAGGTATCACAACTATGGAACCACTGAAAAAGCATCTTAATTCATCAGGGAGGAATCAGAGAAAGCTTTCTGGACGAGCAATCTTGAAATTAAAGGAGTAGGATTTAGATGTGTACAGGAGGAAGTAAAAAGACATTCCAGGCAGAGGGAATAGGGTCGGCAAAGACAAGCAACTGGGAATCAGTCACACACCTCAAGAGTTAAAAATAGTAAAAGATCTGGATGTAAACTTATGTAACATCTAAAATTTGTGATGGTGCAACTCATGTGAAATGTGTAGATGAATAAATATTAAAAGAGAAAAGGCACTTTCTTTGAGATCTTTCTCCATACAATAGGATAGAATTAAATCTGGTTGAACTTTGGTCTCCCTTTCAATGAAAAATGTCTATATATGTAAATTGACTCAGCATTTCTTCACTTTACAAGTGTGAAAAGATAAATGACATTTTGAATTCACTAGTTAATTTAAGAAGTTTTCATTTTAAAATTCTCCTAAAATTGAGGGATGCATATCAGAATATTTAGGAGTGAGCTGTTATGCTGCCTGCAACTTACTTTAAAATACCATAGCATTCATTTAGATGAAATAAATATGGTAAAATATTACCAACTGTAAATTCTAGATTGTGGGTATATAATATCCTCTGTTTTATTTCTGCAAAAACTTTTATAATAAAAATAAAATATAATTTTTCTTCTTGTCTATGAAAGAAAGAAAAGAAAACATAAATGCAAATACCGCGTTATACAACTATTTAGGTATTTAAGAACAAAACCCAAAATATTAATGATCCCAGTTTTATTTCACAATTGTATGGTTGTATTATGTTATGGGTAACTGTAGAACCGAAAAGAGTCAAAGTTATATTCTCCAAATTTTAGATTGCTCTGTGTAAAGATCATGGTTTGACAAGTTTCACTAATGATCAGTTTGTCCTGGCACACACAAAAGATTACAGGGAGTGTAATTAATGGTGTTAATTTATAAAGGGAGTTTGGTGACTCATTAGGCAATTAATTAGTTTCTTGCTAAATAATGAAAGTATTTACTTGCATAGAATGTGAAATGATGATCAAAGAGAAGATGTTATTTAAGATCTCTGTATTAGGTGTATGAGGGCATGGCTTTCCCAATCTTTTCAACCTTTTGTGAATATTGATTATTCTCTTTGTCAAAGAGCCACCAGAGAGATGATTACAATCTACGGAAACATTATTCTGGGGGAGTGTTGATTTTCTGAATTTTGAAATACGTCTGTGTGTGTATGTGTGTGGGATGGTATCCTTTTTTTTTTTAAAGGACATGTTATTCTATTTTTAAAAACTTTTTAAAATTGAAGTATAGTTAACTTACAATGTTGTGTTAGTTTCAAGTATACAGCAAAGTGATTCAGTTTTATATATATCTATGTTATATATGTTATTTCCGTTATAGGTTATTACAAGATATTGAGTATAGTTTCCTGTGCTCTACAGTAGGTCCTTGTTGTTTACCTATTTTATATATAGTAGTATGTATATGTTAATCCTAAACTCCTAATTTATCTCCCCCCCCCCACCTCACTATCCCCTTTGATAACCAATAAGCCCCTTTGGTAACCAATAAGCTTGTTTTCTATGTCTGTGGGTCTATTTCTGTTTTGTAAATAAGTTCATTTGTATCATCTTTTTAGATTCCACATATAAGTGATATCATATGATACTTGTCTTTCTCTGTCAGACTTTCTTCACTTAGTATGATAATCTCTAGGTCCATCCATGTTGCTGCAAATGGCATTGTTTTATTCTTTTTTATTGCTGAGTAATATTACATTGTATATATATACCACATCTTCTTTATCCATTCCTCTGTCGATGGACATTTAGGTTGCTTCCATGTCTTGGCTATTGTAAATAGTGCTGCAATGAACAATGGGATGCATGCATCCAGTAGTGGGATTGCTGGATCATATGGTAGTTCTATTTTTAGTTTTTTAAGGAACCTCCATACTGTTCTCCATAGTGGCTGCACCAATTTACATTCCCACCAACAGTGTAGGAGGGTTCCCTTTTCTCCACACCCTCTCCAGCATTTATTATTTGTAGACTTTTTGATAGCCATTCTGATAGGTGTGAGGTGATACCTAATTGTGGTTTTGATTTGCATTTCTCTAATAATTAGTGATATTGAGCATCTTTTCCTGTGCTTGTTGGCCATCTGTATATCTTCTTTGGAGAAATGTCTATCTAAGTCTTATGCCCATTTTTTGATTGGGTTGTTTGTTTTTTTAGATATTGAGCTGTATGTATATTTGGACTGGTATATTTTAGGGAACAAAAATACGATTCCTTTTAAAGCGTAAGGAAAATATCAGCAGTGTTCTTTATTGCAGTTTAAAAACTACATAATTATAGAATGAACTGATCATTGGCTTTTAGACTTCTGTGAAGACCTTAGTCCATCACATGATCAACTCTTGTCAGAAAATCTCATGTGACGTTGCAGCATACATTTTAGAGGGACAACTAGTTACAAGAACACAGGAATATATGTCTGGGTCCATTTTATGTAGATTGCACCATAGATACTTTATCTGGTAAAGGATTGGATCCAGATAAATAAGGATGCATGACTTATTAAAGATAAAATGAATGGATGGGAAGCCATATGGAATGCTATCAACACGTAGAAGAGTATCTAGTGCAAAGTTTATGGAAGAGATTGATTCATTATACTCTGTTTAAACAAGAAGGAAGATAAACACACAAAAAGCAGGTCATGGTGGAAAGAAGCAGGTGAAGCCGTATACCAGAAACAGGAGCCAGTGTAATGAGTTCCTGGGTTACTTGCAATATGCAAAGCCCAGGCTTTTATTATGAGAGCAAAGTGAGGCTGTTTCCAAGAAAACATTCTCTTCTATGAGAACAATGTGGGTGAGGGAAGATATTTTCTTTTTCTTATTGCTTCAGCAATTCACAAAGCAAATCAAGTACTTGTTTCCATGTGATATGGTGGACACTAGCAAGTTAATTTCAGGTTTATGCTGAATTCTTTTCTGTAGAAATCGGTGTTTGCATGAGGTTCTATCATGCTGACTATTCAAAACTGAACAACTCGACATAATGAATGTTAGCTATAACAAAAATCCTCAGCTACAGTTAGTGTAATTGGTAACTAAAAAATTGAGAGAGCTGCAATGGTACTTGTGGTAGCAGAATAATGTCCCCTCAAAGATGTCCAAACCCTAATATCTGGTGTTCTGCCTGTGTATGTTATGTTACAGGGCAAAAGGCATTGCAGATGGAATTAAGGTTGTGGGCCTTAAAATAGGAAGATTATTCTGGATTATTTGGACGGGACTAATGTAATCACATGGGTTCTTAAAAGTGAAAGAGGAAGGCGGAATAGTCAGTAATGGAAAAAAAGAATGGAGGAGAGACTTGAAATGTGAGAAGGACTTGACCTCCCTTGCTGACTTTGAAGATGGAGGAAGGGGGCCATGAGCCAAGGAATGCAAGTGGCTTTCAGAAGCTGGGAATAGCCCTCAGCTGACAGCCAGGAAGGAGATGGGAACCTCAGTCTTATCACTACAAAGAAGTAAATTCTACCAACAACTGGAATGAGTAAGGAAATGGATTTTCCCCCAGAGCCTCAGAAAGCATCACAGTGCTGCCCAGCCCTTGATTCAACCTTGTGAATCTATAAGCAGAGGTCTGGCTGAGCTCACCGGACTTCTGACCTACAGAAATAGTGAGATAATAAATTTGAGGTATTTGAAGCTGCTAAGTTTGTGCTAATTTGTTATGGAAGCAATGGAAAAAATGAATACAGCACTCATTAAAAATAGTCTCTTTTGGGTAAGTTGAAATATGACATGGCTGATAGGCTCTCTTCTTGAAAGTTTCATACACAACTAATGGAGGGGAGTCCTGAAAAACACAGAGTGACAAACGCATGAAACAAAACAGGAGAAAATATTTGCAAAGGAACCAACTGACAAAGGATTAATCTCCAAAATATACAAATAGTTCATACAGCTCAATACCAAAAAAAGCAAACAACCCAATCAAAAAATGGGTGGAAGACCTAAATAGACATTTCTCCAAAGAAGACATACAGATGGCCAAGAGGCACATGAAAAGGTGCTCAACATCACTAATCATTAGAGAAACGCAAATCAAAAGTACAATGAGGTATCACCTCACACTCGTCAGAATGGCCATCATCAAAAAATCTACAAACAATAAATGCTGGAGAGGGTGTGGAGAAAAGGGAACCCTCTTGCACTGTTGGTGGGAATGTAAATTGATGCAGCCACTATGGAGAACAGTAGGAGGTTCCTTAAAAAACGAAAAATAGAATTACCATATGACCCAGCAATCCCCCTCCTGGGCATATACTGAGAGAAAACCATAATTGAAAAGAGTCATGTACCACAATGTTCATTGCAGCACTGTTTACAATAGCCAGGACATGGAAGCAACCTAAATGTCCATCAACAAAGGAATGGATAAAGAAGATGTGATACATTATATACAATGGGATATTACTCAGCCATAAAAAGGAATGAAAGTGGGCCATTTGTAGAGATGTGGATGGACCTAGAGACTGTCATACAGAGTGAAGTAAGCCAGAAAGAGAAAAATAAATACCATATATTAATACATATATGTGGAATCTAGAAAAATGATATAGATGATCTTATTTGCAAAGCAGAAATAGAGGCACAGACGTAGAGAACAAACGTATGGATACCAAGGGGGAAGCGGGGGTGGGATGAATTGGGAGATTTGGATTGACATATATACACTATTGATACTATGTATAAAATAGATAACTAATAAGAACCTAAGTATAACACAGGGAACTCTACTCAGTGCTCTGTGGTGACCTAAATGGGAATGAAATCCAAAAAAGAGGGGATATATGTATATGTACAGCTGATTCACTTTGCTGTACAGTAGAAGCTGTCACAGCATTGTAAAGCAACTACATTCCAATAAAAATTAATTTTAAAAAACAGACAAAATTCCTCACCCTCAAGCTCCTTAAATCCTATGGTTTAAGAAAATGATAATAAAATAACACTTAATAGTGGAAGGTGATGAGAGCTCAAGTGAAAAATATAGTAGGAAAGGGGATAAGGAGTATGGGTTGGGGTAGGTGAGTGGGGAATAAGCCAGGGGAGAGAGAAGATCCTGAGGGGCCATTAGGCCTTGGAAAGACTCGACTTCTGCTCAGAGTGAGATAGGAAGCCTTTGGAGGATTTTGGGCTATTGCGTGAAGAATAAATGAGAGGATAGCAAGAATGGAATTAAGAAGACCAATTGGGGGCCATTGCAATAATTTAGTCTGGAGATGTGGTGACTTGGACCAGAGGTGTGGCAGTGGACGTTGTGAGAAGTAATAGGGTTCTGGATTCAACTCGAGGAGAGTAGAGTTTCTGAGAATTTTGTTTAAGATGAGTGTTAGACTCAAAGAAATTACTAGTAATTGGTAAAAAGGCAAACCCAAATCTTGGAGCTTACCTGTGAAGGTCAATCTATTTCATGTGTCATATTTTTTAACAGTAATTTAAAAAAAAATCTAGGGTAAAAAATGTAGCTACAACTATGATAGACTTTTACTAACAGAAATTGTTCTTATCTCCCGATTCATCCCACCCTGCCCCCTTCCCCCCTTAGTATCCATACATTTGTTCTCTACATCTGTGTCTCTATTTCTGCTTTGCAAATAAGTTCATTTGTACCCTTTTTCTAGATTCCACATATAAGCGATATTATCCGATAGATAACTAATGAGAACCTACTGTACAGCACAGGGAACCCTACTCAGTGCTCTGTGGTGACCTAAATGGGAAGGAAGTCTAAAAAAAGGGGATATACATATATGTGTAGCTGATTCACTTTGCTGTACAGCAGAAACTAACACAACATTGTAAAGCAACTATACTCCAATAAAAATTAATAAAAAAATTGTTCTCAATGAATTCTGATGTTCCTTATATATTAATTGCTATAACTCATATATACTGGAGTCACTAAAATATGTTTAGTTTATGCAAATCAAATATTCCTATCAATGGGCCTTTGATGAGGATAGGTGGATGAGTTTTGGGGTATTTGCATCATATCTACCCCATTCTAGTTTCCAAAACTACCGATTTGTTTTACAGTGCCTGTGTTTTACATAGGCAGTGACCTGACATTTTGTATTTTGAATGCATTCATTCTCTGGTTCTAACTGCATTTTTGTTTATTTGCTTTTTAATTTTTTTCCTTATCAGAGGGAAATTGTTTCCCAGAATGGGATGGACTCATCTGTTGGCCTAGAGGAACAGTGGGGAAAATGTTGGCTGTCCCATGCCCACCTTATATTTATGACTTCAATCATAAAGGTATTGAATTTTTCTGAAATGATTAATTTGGAATAGAAATTTTTTTTTTTTTATAATGGACTCTACAAGAACTGAGCAATCTCAGTGTTTTTCTTCATGTCTTCACAGGAGTTGCTTTCCGACACTGTAACCCCAATGGAACATGGGATTTTATGCACAGTTTAAATAAAACATGGGCTAATTATTCAGACTGCCTTCGCTTTCTGCAGCCAGATATCAGCATAGGAAAGGTAATAGTATCTTTGTATTTGTGAACCCCTAAGGGAAAGCAAAAGGTTTTTATACAATTCTTGATTGTCAACCACTACTATAAAAATCCTTATATTATATGACACAAAGATCAAAAAAGATAAAAGCAAGTTTGGAATCTTTTCAGATACCTAGTTAAGGAAAGGTCTAGGATATGAAACATTTTTTTTTTCCTATTTTAAGAAGTTAGTATTTTATTTTATTTTTTAAAAATTAATTTTTATTGGAGTATAGTTGCTTTACAATGTTGTGTTAGTTTCTACTGTACAGCAAAGTGAATCAGCTATACGTATAAATATATCCCCTCTTTTTTGGATTTCCTTCCCATTTAGGTCACCACAGAGCATTGAGTAGAGTTCCCTGAGCTATACAGTAGGTTCTCATTCGTTATCTATTTTAGGACCTGAAACATTTTGATATTTTCTTTAGGTTAGAGTGACCTGGGTGAGGTATATGCATATATACTTATGTGTCTGTTGTATTATATTATGTTTATATTACACTATATGATGCTATATTATTTATGTATAAAAATTCAAATTGGTAGTCAGCAACATGATGCATGATTTTTTTCTTGGTTACCTATGAATGGCTACATCTCATCTCACTCTGTATTCCTGGAGGAGCTTTGTATTTTAGAGATGTATTTTCCATATCATAAGATTTGCCAGCAGGTGATTTCATTAGTATATGAAAGATTAGAGTTTCAGAATTAAAGAGGAGCAAGGGGTGTCTTATAGGTCTTCTCACACAATACCTTAATTTTACACGTGTGAGTCAATTCAGAACCAAAGGTTAAGTGTTGGGCAAAGTGACACAGCTGGATCATGGCAGGGTCAGTGCTGTTTCCGGTATGGTAATCATATGTAAATTTCAAAACCTTCTAGATAGTTACTTTTAGGTTATATGTGGTGGATTAAAAGTCATGCCTAAATTCCTATCACGCAGACCTCGTCAGTAAAATGCATGATGCTATAAGCATATGATGCTAGGAATGAACATGGTGAGTTGATGTATAAATGATTTTATGAGGATCCTGAGAACAGTCATAATACATAACTCTCCTAACATTAGACATTTTTCTTTATGCTTGATGATATTTATTTTTTGGTGGGGAAGGAGGGAGAGCAGTGGCAGAAGTGGTAAGTTGGAGTTTTCTTCGTTTGATTTCTTTTTTTTTGGCCGCGCTGAGCGGCATGTGGGATCTTAATTCCCTGACCAGGGGTCAAACCCACGCCCCCTGCATTGGAAGTGTGGAGTCTTACCCACTGGACTGCCAGGGAAGTCCCTGTTTGATTTTGCATTAATAGTCAGAACTTCCTTTCTTAACTTTTTTTTCTAACACAAAGCACTACCACCTTAATGACTCTTTAGTAAATTGCCAAAAGGCCTCAATTTTGTATTCCATTGTTGACATGCTTCTTAGATAAAATTAGTCAATGTGAGGAGACAATTATGTGCTCTACAATGGAACCAAAGCCAACAATGAGTTAATATAAAATACTTCAAAATGATTTCAATTTCATTGATATAAATAAACGTTCACAATATTTAGTATACTCTGTTATGAATTTGTGCATTAAATGATGACAAGTGCAAGTCTTCACAGCTTTTAAATGACCATTAAATTATATCATGATTTTATTTACACTGAACTCTATTCAGAGTATTACAGCCATTCTTTTTAATTACTATGTATTCCAAGGATCAAAATAGCTAAGGATGGTGAAATACCCAAAATATATACTATTTTATATAAACATGATTTAAAAGTTAACTGAAAAATTTGATTAATTTTGTTAGTGTAAGTAATTTTATCTCTTTAATCAAAAATATAAAGAGTGTTTTCTATTGTTTACAATCCTTAAGCAATAATTTGAGAAAACTTAAGAAATGTAAATATCCTTTAATAAGAAAACTGGATACCTTCTAAAGTTTTGATATAGTGTAGGGAAAAATGATATTACTTATGAGATATTAATTATTAATGGTTATAATCAGAGTTTTTGTATAAAAAAGGTAAAAATGAAAAAGTGCATTTAGAATAAATGCCACATCTTTATAGGGGAAATAAGGTGAAGATTTTTAAAACATCTATTGTTTTGTTCTTTAAATAATTTCCATATCATTGACTTGACAAAATGAGCTAATTACTTTTAATAAAAAAAGTGAGGAAACTCTTATGATGGGCCATGAGATTGTTAAATTCTTTAGAGTATGATATTTTAAATAGTAGCATACTGTACAAATTACCATATATCTCATGTCTAAAGGTTATATGGACTTTTGGACAGCAATTTAACAATATATATTAAGAAATTTCAAGGGGGTCATATCCTTTGATCTTATAATTTTACTTCTAAGATTCAAGCATAAAGATTTGAAGTGGGGGGAACTGAATGGAATAATATTCATTGAACCATTAATTATTATAGTGAATATTCTGAAGAATTTAAATTTCCAATGAAGAAATGGTTAAATAAGCTCAAAAATATATTTTGTATAAAGAGTTTGTGGTCTTGGGAAATTCCTTTGTTATACAGTTACCCGGAAAAAAAAATCAGATAATAAACTTGTATATAAATTGGGAATACAAATATTCAAAACAGTAGGAAATGATACATAGAAATAGAGTGAAAAGAAATACATGAAATACAGTGTTTCTTTTTGCTTGGTGGGAATTAGGGAATTTTTTTCCTTCTCTTTTTTGTATTTTACACATTATCCAGATATTTTCTATAAAACGTTTAACATTTTATTAAGAGAAAATAATATGTAATAAATGTTTTAAAACAGGAACAAGAGACAAAGTCAGGGTGTGGGAAGTTGCAACAATAAGAATAAGTTGAGTAAGATGCAAAATTAATAATTTGTAAAAACCTATCAGTAAGCTGAGGGTGCCAAGAAATCTGAATGAACCTAATTGCAGAAGTGGGAAAGCCCTTCTTATGAGAGAAACGACCTATGGCTGCATTTATCCCTGGCCCTGCACCAGAAGAGGAGCAACCAGGCTATGGAAGGGGATAAAAAGAAAAGAACCAGACTTTTAAAACAGCATTTGTCAGACAAGGACTGGAATAAGGGCTTAGAATTCCAAGGAATGAACCCCAGTCACAGTGAGCTATTACCCATCAGCCAGTTCTTTCCCATAAGCCTTCACTGAGTGTCCGGAGCCAGTGTGCCAAAGGCTGGTGTGGAGCAGGTGGGCCACGAGAAATTTCCCAAGATGTGCGTAGGACCCTCACAGAATGAGAGGTAGCTGTTAGCTGAAGGCATGGGATGGAACAGAAGAGCTAAGAGACATCTCTTGGGGTATCTGCGGCTCTCTCTAAGTGCATGACTGCTGCAGCTCATAGACCAGGGGGAGGGCAGGAAAGCTGAGACCAACCCCCAAGATGACAAATCTCACTAAGTGAAAGGCAGCAGCCTGACAAAATAGAGCTGAGAAAGATCTTTCCTAGGCACAGGAGGTCTTCATCCAAAGCAAGGCAGTGGCTAGCTGAGAACTGGAGCAGAGCAGCATAATGGAGTGACATTTTCTGAGATGCAGAAAGCCCAGGGCAGAGCTGGAGAGCAAAGTGAAATTTCCAGCAGCTCCAAAGCTGATGGATGGTTCAAAAAGCAGAAAGAGTCCTTCTGTGGCTTGGAAAACTGTCAGATGTACTAAAACCCATATACTGGCCACTAGAGGCTGCTGGTGCTCAGATCCCATGGTCTGCTGAAGGAAAAGTCTTGAATCTGCTCTCAAAACCTAAAATCAGGATAAAAGGAATCATAAAAACAAAAACAAAACCAAAGCACTACAACAAACCCAATCCCAGTTTAAAAACAAAGTAATCCATCCTCCCAACCCAAGAAGCCTGGTAGAGGAAGAGGACTGCCCTTTTCAGGCTGTTAATATTACATACTCCAGTCCTTACTCTTCTTTTACCTACAATGCCTGTAGTGTAATAAAAAATTACAGGGTAAGGACACAAAATCTAGAGTAAAAACAAAAGCAGGAATGATCCAGATGTTGTAATTTGCAGATGAGGACTTGATAATAACTATTATAAATATGTTAGATGATTTAGTGAAAAAGCATAAAACAGATGGGAAAATCAGCAGAGAAATGAAAACTTAAAGAAAAAGGAAATTGTAGAATTGAAATATTCAATTAAAAAATGAAGAAGTTATTTGATATGCTCAACAGCAAACTGGACACAGCATGATAAATATCAGTGAACCTAAAGAGAGGTCAGTAGAAATTATCCAACTGAAGCATTAGGAGAAAAAATAAATTTAAAAAACAACCATCTGAGACTGTGAGATAATATGTAATTGTCTAAACATATGTGAAATTAGAGGTAAAGAGAGAGGGAAAGAATAGGACAAGATAAATATCTGAGAAGGCAATAGCCCATAATTTTCTAAAATGGATGAAATAAATCAATCCACATGTTCCAGAGATTCAGCAAACCCTAGGCAGGGTAAATAAAAAGAAAACCATACTTAGACACATCAAAGTTAAACTGCTGTGAATCAAAGTTAAAAGAAAATCTTAAAAGCAGTGAGAGAAAAAGGGCACATTATATTCAGGGGAGCAACAACTAAAAAGATGCTGTGTTTTAGTAATAAACAATGGAGGCCAGAATACAATGGAATGATATCTTTAAAGTGATAATATTCATTAAGACAGAGGCAAAATAATGATATTTTTCAGACAGAAAAAATCCAAGAGAGGTCATCTTCATCAGACTTTCAGTATAAGAAATGCTCAAAAAAATTCTCTAGGCAGGAGAGAAATATACCAGATGGAAGCATAGATTGTCAGAAAGGCATGAGGAGTACCAGAATAGGTGTATATGTGGATAAAAATGACAGACTAAAATAATGAACAGAACTATATACCTATCCTTATTTATTGCTATGTTTATATCTGTCTTTATAATTTAATTCATTTAAAATCTGTTGACTGCTTAAAGCAAACATAATAGCCTCTTATTGGTGTTTATAAATTATGCAGAACAAAATCTAAAAGGGACAAAGGCTAGGGGAGCAAAATTGAGTACATGATTTTAAAGTTCTATTTATATGGTGAAATAGTTCAATATTACTTAAATGTAGGCTCTAATAAGTTCAGATGCATAACCAAGTCTCTATAGTAACTGCTAAAAAATAACGTAATTTTTGGGAATTCCCTGGCGTTCCAGTGGTTAGGACTCCAAGCTTTCACTGCCAAGGGCCAGGGTTCAACCCCTGGTCAGGGAACTAAGATCCCTTAAGCTGCCCCCCACCCCAAAACAAAACAAGACAAACCCACATATGAAATACTAAGAAATACTTGATTGACTTCCCCATCCCCTACCCCCCAATCAAAGGTAAGGAAGTAGGTACAGAGGAACAAAGAAAAGATAGGACATTTAGAATGCAAATACCTATATGTTAGGTTTAAACCCAGCCATAGCAATGATTGTGTTCAAGGTAAGTGAACTAAACATTTTGCTTAAAAGGCAGAGGTTGTCAGAATGGATAATAAAAGTATGACTCAGTAGTTTTCTGTCTTTGAGAAATGTACTCTAAATATAAAGATACAGATAAATGTAATTACCAAGATGGAGGGACATTTCAAATTATAAAGAATCAATTTACCAAGAGGAAATAATCCTAAATATACATGCATTTAGGAGCTTCAAATTACATGAAGCAAAATTTGTCAGAGCTAAAGGGAGAAATAACCAAACTCCAGCATGCTGACATTTTAAAGAATGCCATTTTCTTAGTAATTGATAGAACAATTGGACAAAACCTTCTATAGAATATATTTCAAACAATTTGAATAAATTGACATTTATAGAATAATATACACAATAACTGCAAAATTTACATTCTTTTAAAGTACTCACCAAAATTTTATCAAGATAGAACATATGCTGGGCTATAAAACAAGTTTCAATAAATCTCAAGATTAAAATCTTATGGAGTATGTTCTCTGACCACAAAAGAATTAATTGAAAATAAATTAAAATATGTATACAATTCATAAATAGTTGGAAATTATGTGACCAATGGCAAAAGTTTGAACTGAATAAATATGAAAGCTCAATATATATAAAAAATAGTGGGAAACAGCGAAAGCAGAGTGTAGAGAAAGATTTATACTTTTCAATGTTTAATTAGAATAGAAGAAAGGTGAAAATTCAATGATCAAATCTTCCACATCAAGCTATATAATGTAATACCGAGAACCACCACCGAAAGCACTATACAAAAATATAAATCAAAATGGAATTCTACAAAATGTTCAAGTAACCAGGGATGGCAGGAAAAGCAAAACACAGAAATGAAAAACATAACAGAAAATAAAAATATAAAATGATGGACTTAGCCTTAACATATCAATATTATATTAAAAGCAAATGGTCTTAATATACCAATTAACAGAGATTGAAAGAGTCTATAAAAAACATGACCCAACTTTGTATGTTATCTACAAAGTTTGAAACTCATTTCAAATATGATATATGTAAGTTACATGCATACCATGCAGTACTATGCAGAAATAAAAAAGAACAAACTTGGTATGTGTAACAACTTGAATGGATCTTGAGGTTATTACTGTGAGTGAAAAAAACCAATCTCAAAGATCATGTTCTGTATGATTTCATTTCTATAACATTTACGAAATGACAAAATTATAGAGATAGAAAACAGATTAATGTTTGGCAGGTGATAAGGATGGTGGAGAGGAACAGGGTAGGTATGACTGTAAAGGAAACAGCACAAGGAAC
This sequence comes from Balaenoptera ricei, assembly GCF_028023285.1. Classification (NCBI taxonomy): domain Eukaryota; kingdom Metazoa; phylum Chordata; class Mammalia; order Artiodactyla; family Balaenopteridae; genus Balaenoptera; species Balaenoptera ricei. The sequence goes on from NC_082645.1 coordinate 93,844,575, forward strand.
ATCTTTGTGGTGATGGAATAGTTCTGTATCTTGATTGCAGAGGAGGTTACAAAAATTTTCATATGTAATAAAATGACACAAAACTGTAAACACATGAATTGCACCAATGCCAAATTCCTGGTTTGATATTTTAGTGAACTTATGTAAGATGTAAGCATTGGAGGATACTGTGTGAAGGGTACATAGGACCCTTTTTACTATCTTTTCCACTTCTTTTGAATCTAGAGTTATTTTAAAATACAAAAAAAAAAAAAAAAAAGGAATGAGCCATTGATTCATGCAACAATATCAGTGAATATCAAAACAGTATATTGACAAAAAGAGTATATACTATATAATTCCAAGAAGTATAAGAACAGTTGAGAAATATATGAAGTACATGAACAGATAAAGCCAATTTGTGGTGACAGAAATTGTAACAGTAGTTACCTGGGGGTGGATGATGGGTGGATTTTTGACTAGCAAGCAGCACAACGAACTTGGTTTGTCAAAACCCATCAAACTGCTCATTTTAAATCTGCACATTTTGTTTCATGTAAACTACAGCTCAATAAAAAAGCTAAAGAAAACTAGAACTAATATTCCAAAAGTGACATATTTTTTTTACCAGTTGTAAAATAGTCTGTAACATGTGTTTTATTTACTCCAAATATCACATGTTAGATATACAGTTCCAATTAGTTAAAATGAACACTGTAAAAATACATGAAGTAAATTTTGTAACGTTGAATTTGGCCTCACTTAAGCAAGAAGAAATGCCAAATATTTTAATTATATCTTTAACCCTGACTTGAATTTAGGGAGTAAAAGGAAGACCAGAAAAATAACCTGTATATTATACGAATGTGGTCACACGTTGCCTATCTTTAAAGAGGTTAAAAGCACGATTTTTAAGTTTACCTACATCAAATTATTTGTTCAAACCTGCTTTTCTGATTAAATCTGTTGCCCTCCAGCAAGAATTCTTTGAACGCCTCTATGTCATGTACACTATTGGTTACTCTGTCTCCTTTGGATCTCTGGCTGTGGCTATTCTCATCATTGGTTACTTCAGGTGAGTGATTCCCAATCACTTTCTCCATGAAGGGGCAGTTCTGTTTCTTATTCATCAAAGACACAGACCTCTCATAATCTGTGTGCCTCCAAATACTTTTCCCAAACACAAGTTTCTGAATTCAGCCTAGTGTAAAATTATTTGACTTTGACAATTTATTTTTGATGAAAAATTCAGGGTTCTTCTTTGTTGTTTGTTTGTTTAAAAACTTAAAGCATCAAAGCAGTATGAAACCATTAAGCCAATAGATCTGCATTGTAGTATATTTTTGCAAAGTGACGCAGACTATTGTCAAGTGAGTTACAAAAATTTTCACTCATGATGTAAAGACTTATTTCACTTTTCCCAAGTGATTTTGGTGCCATGGGACAGAAATTCATTTTAAATAATCTCTAATTGATTTGATATCATATATAAAGAAATACTATATATTGCTTTTGCTGTGGTTTAATTTTTATCCACTTAAACTTTTGTCTAATTCAATTCAACTTAATCTAAATCAACACAGAATTTTGAACGCCAATATGGAGATAAAACAGTGAACTATGTGTATAGGCTGATGCTTGCAGCTGGTTTGTGACACAAATAGCTGAAAAAACAATGAGTTCACAGTTTGAGAAGTGCTGTGGTTCAGGTGGCTTATAGTGATTTGGGAGGACAGAGGAGGGATAAGAGAGAAGACTTCCCAAATGAAGGGACATCTCAAATGACACATGAGTATACACAAAATTTAACCAAAAGAGGAGACTGAGGAGAGAGTTCCAAACCTGTTTAGATCAAGAAAAAGCATGGAATATCTGAGAATTGAGAATTTTGCTGTAGGCAGGTGATGGACACTGAGGCTAGAGGTAAGCAGGGTTGGGAATGTATTGAGACCTGTATATGGAATCTGAACTTCACCCTAAGAGCCAGTGAGGAGCCATGAAGGATTTTAAGCACAGGAGTGACATGGAACGTGCATTGTAAGGTGGAGTGTGAACTGGTGGTAGGAAGCCCATTTGGAAGATGCTAGTAGAGTCATTAGGACAAGAAGATGGTGGCCTGGCCTAGGGCAGTGGCCTTGGGGATTGGATAGAAATGGACAGTTTTGAGATATATTAAATTAAGATTGTACAATTGAAAAAATTTAGTGCTAAATTATATGCAGGAAAAGAAGGAGTGAGGTTAGATGATACATTAGAAAATAGAAATAGAGGATTTAGAAATTAACAGAAACTATATCTAAAAGAAAAATTTTATATTTTGTTTCCTATTATCTTACAATCATCTCTTCCTTGAAACTTCTCATACCTATTTCCTAGTTTACTTTTCTCCTCTGATTTATAACTGTCTAATGTATTATCTGATGTTTTACTTATTTATCTTTTTATTTTTTGTCTCTCCCTCTAGAATGTAAAGCCACACAAGAGTAGGCATTTATTTTTTTCTGTTTGCTCATTGCTGCACTCTCAGTAGTACTTGATATGTCCTGGTGCTCAGTAAATATTTGTTGAATTAATAAATAATGACTAGTTGTAATATTCCAACCACTTCCAACAGTTTCTCATATAGTAGTGGTATAGTGGTGTAGTTTATATTTCCAAAGCTTTTGCTTTATTGATTTACTAGTCCATTGGTTCAACAAGCATTTTTCTCTATCATGTGATAGTCCCTTTTTGGTATTGATGGAGGCCAAGTTAAGATATGTTGAAGACCAGAAAAGTAGTGTATACACCATTGAGAGAAACTGACACATTAGATGATTATCAATTAAAATATTATTAGTACTGTAATGCAGGTTTCATAAAGGGCTTTGGGAATACTAAGGAACTAGTCTAAAACTAACAAGATAAGGGAGAGATTTCCCAGAACAACTGGTGTGTGAGCTGATACTGAATGATGAGAAGGAATTTGGCATATTCCAAATGATGGGAACAGAATGTGCAAAGGTCAGAGGCACAAAGGAGCAGAGTATACGCAGGGAATTTAGAAGGGTCCCATATGAATGCAGCATTTGATGCATAGGGGGGAGTGGCCATATGGGAATGGCCAGGGAGAAACTAGATTTTGTGGCATTAGGTTTTACAGACTCTTGTCAAGGGCTTTGAATTTTGTCTTATAAGGTAGTGTACAGGGAGCCAATGAAGTTTTTAAGTAGAAGGGTAACACGATCACATTTGTGGGGTTGTAGAGGGGTTCCTCAGAATAGCCTCGTGAAGTTGGCTTGGCAGGGATGATCTCATTTGAGAGACAAGAAGCTGAAGCTCAGTGTTCAAAGTCACAAGGTCATAGGTGGTCCAGCTGGAAACAGAACCTTCATCTTCTGACTTGGATCCAGAGTTCATTCCATTACATCAAACTTAGCTGTGGTTGTTCAGAATAATAGATAGATATTTATGAGAATAAAAGTTATGTGAAATTTCAGGAGGATACAAATGACTAAGTAATAATTCCTCAGTTTACATAATAGTTTATCAGAGTATTTAACAGTAGATTCTTTCTATATTATGAAATATAAAAATATATTACTGGATTAAAACATTTCTTCTTTTTCTTCTGGATTAAAACATTTCTTACTTCCTTATACTTGAGTACTTTGTCTTTTCAGGAAGAGACGTAGTATCAGTGTGTTCATTGTACACGAAAGCTCAGCTCTTTTCATAGTCAAACAATGGTAGAGCTGGGCCTTTTGACCAGATTATACATCCCTTTTCCTGGTGTTTTTGATTTAATCAAACTTAAAAGAAATCTTTTTTTTTTGGAGTTACCTTTCTGTACTAGTTGATGCTGCTATATCTACTCCTGAGTATGTTACTGACTTAACTTGTGTCTAAGATCCTTTTATAATTCAAAGCTTTTTATATTAAAGGAAGCTTGTTTTCTAACATTCCTAGGAAATAAAACTGTGTAAGTCTATCAAAATATCTTACTTTTTCTTATAGAGAATATATTGAAAATGTGAACATTCCAGTTTTAATAAGGCTTATCCCTGTTCAAGGTGGTTCTCCATCAATTATTTATTACCTTAATATATGGTATAATGTAATGCTATAGTATAATGTAGCATAATATTTAACACTGCATAATCTGGATAACCATGGTAGCCGATCAGGATAAATTTGAAATTAATTCTCAAAAAGCTACATTTTAGTTTTTGACCCCAATTGTTTCTGTCTTTGTTCAGGTTTATTTTATTTCTTCTTTTCTGGGAGGAGTTTGAGCTCATTTATGTATTTTCTTTCTCCATTTCTAATTTTATTCAAATCTAAATACTGAATATTTTCTCTCCATAGACGATTGCATTGTACTAGGAACTATATCCACATGCACTTATTTGTGTCCTTCATGCTGAGAGCTGCGAGCATCTTTGTCAAGGACAGAGTGGTCCATGCTCACGTAGGAGTAAAGGAGCTGCAGTCCCTGATAATGCAAGATGACCTACAAAGTTCCATAGAAGTGCCTCCTGTGGATAAATCACAATATGTAAGTGTTTTCACCATGAGCCCTTGCATGGCTCACCACTCTCAAAAGTAAAAAGTCCACCTGCAAGACCAGGAGCTTGGGATTTAAAAACCCAGGGCATTTAGTTCCTTTATTGTAGACTCAAAGACTTGTTCCCAAATAAGATTCCATGGTACTTGTTTCTGCTCTTAAATGTCCTGTTGTTATTTAGTAAGTAGAATCACCCAATAATTCAGTTAATGAGACGCATTATCACCATTGAAGCAATATATCTGGAAATTAAGTAGAATAGATTGATTGTATTGATGGTGTGAATTAACGCTGTCGGTATCTTTGCCCTTCGCCCTGCAGTTCATTGTTGTCTCTGCTGATTCTAATTCTGGATTGGCTTTGTGACTTTTTAAATGAACTAGAATGAAGTAGGTGTGATGGTGTGTCAGTTGAGGGTAGACCTCTATGAGTGAGCCTAGCCAAGATTAGCTGAGCTTTGCCCAAATCAGCAGAATCATCTAGCCAATCCATAGATTCATAAGACATATTAAATGTTTATCATTTTAAGCCATTAACTTTTGGGGCATACAAAAGACCATAATAAAATAAATTTATGGTAGAATGATGGATAATTTTTCCTCTTTATGCTTTTCTTTATTTTCCTAATTTTCTCTGATGATCAAGTATTTTTATAAACAAGAAAACTTAAGGAAAAGTGATTTCTTATAACTTCTAAAGGAATAAAAATCTTATTTTAAAAATAGAATCAAGCCAGCAGTCTTAGAAATGCTATGTTAAAATAACTTTGTTCTGGTCTCTTTCAAAAGTCTTGGCCTTCCCAGGTACAAGAGATATTAGATTATAAAAAAGAAATGGAAGAACTGCTTTTTAGTGGTCTAATGTTGGAACAAGTACGATTAGGAATTCTAATATGGTGCAATGTTGGTTTATTTGTAACAGATTGGGTGCAAGATTGCAGTTGTGATGTTTATTTACTTCTTGGCTACAAACTACTATTGGATCTTGGTGGAAGGCCTCTATCTGCATAGTTTAATCTTTGTGGCGTTCTTTTCGGACACCAAGTACCTGTGGGGCTTCACCTTGATAGGCTGGGGTAAGGCATTTCTGTCTCCTTTCCTTTTCAACTGGATTATGGATTGTAGGGCTTTCTGTCTTGCCTATCATTAGCATTCTTTCTGTCATTTTCCTGAAATAATCCCTCCCTATTCTATCTTTATCCTTTCTTTCTCTTTAATTATTTATTCAGGAAATTTATTAAGATCAAGTCTATAATTCTCCCAGCGGTAACAAACTTTTCACTTTTAACTTAGGGTTAGTGTTCTTAGGCCAGATTCTTGAGAGGATTCTTTGGGGGAAATGCCTTGTTAGCCATGCACATTTAGAACTGCTGTGCTTATGTCAGTGTCTTGATTTAACAATAATTTCATCCTAAAAATTTTGAGTTTTGAATTTCTAAGCTATAATGATGCATCTTTGATTTGTAATTCTAGGTCATATGATGAGAATGCCAGAAAGGAATTTATAGGACCATCTTGACTCCATTTAACAATGCAAATTACAAACTAATTATGTAGATATACCATGTCTTTTGGAAGGAAATAATTCAAATTACTTTTGGCATAAATAATTTAAAAAAAAGGATATTCAGCTCACATTCCAAAAATGCCTTGTCAGTACTAGAGGGATTACTGAATTAGGCACTAACTCAATGTGATGTGGAGAAAGGATGTTGTTTGTTTGTTATAATTTAAGAAAATTTAAAACTCATATGTGGTTAAAATTAAGAAGTCTCAATACTAACAATTGCTATTTTAATATCCAAATTATGACGTGCTCAGCATAGGGAAAAAAATCAACCAAGTGGCTCAAGATTAAATTTGAAGGTTTTTTTTCCCATCAAAATAAGAATTTTTTGGCCTGTTTTGTCTTAATATTGTCTTAACGTTTGAAAACATGCAGTAAGGGATATTGAATTTCCTGTTAGTTAATAACCTTTAAGAAGACAAAGGGTCAATTTACTGTCAAGCGTTATTTATTATGAAATAATAATTGTTGTGAATAAAATTTTATTTCTGAAAGCAGTTTGTTTTTAGGCTCTCCCTTATCTTTGACTAACAGTTACTAAAATAAAAAAAGATACACTTTATTTGTTTAGGGTAATTTGGAAATTTTCTCAACAGTTTTTGGTAGTTTGCCTTCAAGGCAAAATTATATCTGTGTACCCACATAATTACTAGAAGTTGGTAAAGATGTTGATAGAAAATTCAACAATGAATTTGTCCGAGTTCCATTTTTTTTTTTTTTATTTTTTATTTTTAAACATCTTTATTGAAGTATAATTGCCTTACAATAGTGTGTTAGCTTCTGCTTTATAACAAAGTGAATCAGTTATACATATACAATATGTTCCCATTTCTCTTCCCTCTTGCATCTCCCTCCCTCCCACCCTCCCCATCCCACCCCTCTAGGTGGTCACAAAGCACCGAGCTGATCTCCCTGTGCTATGCGGCTGCTTCCCACTAGCTATCTATTTTACATTTGGTAGTGTATATATGTCCATGACACTCTCTTACCCTGTCACATCTCACCCCACCCCCTCCCCATATCCTCAAGTCCATTCTCTAGTAGGTCTGTGTCTTTATTCCCGTCTTGCCACTAGGTTCTTCATGGCCTTTTTTTTTTTTCCCTTAGATTCCGTATATGTGTGTTAGCATACTGTATTTGTTTTTCTCTTTCTGACTTACTTCACTCTGTATGACAGACTCTAACTCCATCCACCTCATTACAAATACCTCCATTTCATTTCTTTTTACGGCTGAGTAATATTCCATTGTATATATGTGCCACATCTTCTTTATCCATTCATCTGTCGATGGACATTTAGGTTGCTTCCAGGTCCTGGCTATTGTAAATAGAGCTGCAATGAACATTGTGGTACATGACACTTTTTGACCTATGGTTTTCTCAGGGTATATGCCCAGTAGTGGGATTGCTGGGTCGTATGGTAGTTCTATTTGTAGTTTTTTAAGGAACCTCCATACTGTTCTCCATAGTGGCTGTATCAATTTACATTCCCACCAACAGTGCAAGAGTGTTCCCTTTCCTCCACACCCTCTCCAGCATTTATTGTTTCTAGATTTTTTGATGATGGCCATTCTGACCGGTGTGAGATGATATCTCATTGTAGTTTTACAAGCAGCTCATGCAGCTCAATAACAAAAAAACGAACAACCCAATCCAAAAATGGGCAGAAGACCTAAATAGACATTTCTCCAAAGAAGATATACAGATGGCCTACAGACACATGAAAGAATGCTCAACATCATTAATCATTAGAGAAATGCAAGTCTGAGTTCCATTTTATTTTTTGGTTTTCTATGACATTGGTCACACTAGTAATAAACTTGTTTTTCTTTATTTACATATTAGTTTGATAACAAATTCCCCTGTCAGCTCTTATTTGGGCTGTATCACTCAGTCTGTCGCTCTATAAAATCAGGAGTTTGCCTCACTGAAACCCAGGAAACTAGTTTTCATATCTTTCTATGAAAATGAGAATTAAAAACACAGTGAGGGTTCCAGTGAGCTTCTATGCAAGTATGAGGTTCTCACCTTCCTTTACAACTTTAATTATTTGTCCACAAAATTTTGTCATAAGAGTGACAATTACAGTAGAGAAGCATCACAACTTGAAATCTTCATTTCACCGAATGGTTTAAGAACATGCATGAAAGCAAGTAGTATCTACATGGAAGATCACTTTACAAAAAGCATCTTACATGCAATATTATGTAATTAATCACAATTAAAACAGTAACAAGTAATCTTTACAGAGTTATGGTTCTATGGTTGGTCTATCTTCTGGCTTCTCTCTTTGCAACTCCAAAAAAATAAATGCTCTAGGCTAGGGCATATATAATTAAAAAATAGTAATATTCTTTTAAGAATTTCTCTCTGCTACTGAAGTAAATATCCAACTCTATTTGATTGATAGATTATTTTCTCTTATCTCAACACTGAGAGTATGATTTTAAAATATCATTTTTATTTCAGACTCATTTTTCCAACTTTCTATAAGAAAAATAAATATCAAAACATTATAGCTGCTTTGCAGGATCCTTGCTAGACTAATCCATAGTGAACCCAGTTTCAGACTTTCTTCCAGTGATTTATTGGCTTCACTAGAGAAGAGAATTTGCTTGGATTCCTTTTTTGTTCATTTGGACCCAATTATTATAACTTTAAACTCTCTTTAGCTAGGTAAATACTCAGCACTTTATTACTCACTTTGTAATGGTATGTGGAGTTGCATTATTTACATTGATTTTGCTGGTTCTTAATAATAAGTTGGCAAGGAAGGAAATTACCATCTAAAGAGAAACATATGCCATGTCTGCCTTAGTAAATTGAAGGCAGATATTTAAAATGACTGTTTTTTGTATATCTTTATCACAAAACAAGATGTATAGAGGAGTAAAGGCAAATCCTAATGATGACTATGCTTCTTTTCTTTCAACTAACCATTTTCTTAATTTTTCCTATCCCTGCTCAATTTTCTCATGAATAAGGCACTTTATTCTCAGTTCCAACTACATATTTAAAAAATATATTTAATTCTATATTTAAAAGGTCAGTCAAAAAGTAACAAACTTCCAGTTATAAGATAACTAAGTACTGGGGATACAATATACAACATAATAGGAAAAAAAGTGTCATTCTTGCTTCTTTATCCTTATTGAATGTGGTAATTTACCTCTGTATTAGCAGCCATTCTTAATTTTCACCTGTCAGATGAGATGCCAGAATGTACGTATTATCATATAAAAGCACCTATCCTGGTTATACCACGTAGTCACGTCCCTGTTGCCAAGCTTTCTTGTAGAATATTTTCATATTTTGTATTATCTTAAAATAATCAGGAGAAGGTACTACACTTCCAATTTTATTATCTCTGTATAAAATTATTTCAATCCAGCAAACATTTTTTGATCATCCATTTGGCAGTATATATAATTGAAATACAAGATATATGTTAAAGTCCCAGCACACAAGAAGCATGGAGTCTGACCCTTTAGGTTATTTTATTTTTTGTAAGCCTATTCTCATCATATGTATTATATTCAAAATATTTAATTTATAAAATCTGTTCTTCATAAAATTATTTATGATAGTCAATATAACACCTTTATACAATTAAAAATCTTCATTGTTTGCTTTAAGCTGAATTTAAAAATCTAGAAAAACTGTTTCTCCCTTGCCCTATGATTTTTAATGCCATTATTAATTCTACCTTAAAGTTAAAATTATATTTAACCATTAGAGTCAATAAGAGATCTATATTTTGGCCCTACATTATGAAAGATAAGGAATTTGGTTCTCCCTGCTTATTACTTTTTCCAGACCTTCAAGATGTAATTTGGGGTTTTACTACTTATCATTAAAAAAATCTACAGGTTATTATCTGTTTAAAAGAAAATAAATTATAGTCAAATTTAAATTTATATTTGTAACCATTATGTAGATTTATCTCTGTGGGTTCACCCGGTTTCAAGATTCCACCTCCTCTCCACCAATTGATCTTCTACAGTTTCTGCCCACTGGCAATATTTAATTCAGTAAACATTTTCTTTTCCATTGTAGCTCTTCTGTTTTAGATCGGTCCTTTTTCATAATGCCTTACTCTTTTTCTAGAGCAGATTTTAGACTATGAATTAGATGTATTTTTTAAAGATTTCTTTTTTTAACTGTAGTAATTCCATCTCAGGAGAGGGTAACTCTTCTGAAGTTTCATAAATAGACACTCATCTTTGTAACAGTGGAAAACTTTAAAGGCTCTGCAGTTTTCCTTACAGAGAGGAAAGGCTCATTCAGTACTGGCCTTAGAGTCCTATGAGACTTGAGAACAATTCTATCAAAATTATATAGACGAATTTCTAGGTTCCTCAAAGAATGAATCAACAAGTGATAGATACTAAATTCCAGCATCCTGCAGTGAGTAGAGAGGGAACTGAAGACATAGCTTGGAGCTTTATGTCTGACCAATCAACATAGACTGGATTCCCAGGGGAATCAAGGTTTCTGATTTGTAAGACATTGTACTTCTGTAGCAAATCTGGGAATCCCCATGTCATGATGGGTTTCTAATTTTTAGGGTTAACTCTACACTTAATGATCAAGCTATGACTTTGCAATACCACAGTAGCATTTCAGGAGGAGGGTAAGGCTGAGGTTGGGTTCTATGAAGTCTCTGAAGTGTCCAAAACAAGATAAAATTACATGGGCCCATATGGCAAGACCCTTTTACCCCACTTTGGCTTCAAGGCATCTCTGGCTTATGCAGTGGGCTGCTGTATAAGTTTTTATTTGAAGAAAGTGTTTAATTGCTAAAGTTTTTTTGACTACTATTAGTCCAAACCTTCATTTTAAGGAAGAATAATAATGAAGCCACACCAAAACTCGAGTCTACTTATTCTTAGACCATAGATTGCCTCCCTCTCAGAATCACTTATTTATACTGATGTATTTTATGAAAATAACTCAGCTCTTAAGATAAATACAAATATAGAATAACATTCCAATTTACATTAAATTTACTTAAAGTAACACTTAAATTTAAAATAACATCTAGACTTCAAAGATTTTTCCCTTTATTTATGTGTTCTCAATTATGTAATAATGTGATACTAAGATTGGTGACCAAAAATTCTTAAAAAGCCTCAAGGTGGTTTCTGTTCTTTATTCCTCCATGGTTGTCTCTGTGCTCATCTTGTGAATGAGGGTCTTCCAAGAGGATGAGAAAAGCAATTTCATTAAGACATGGTGTCTGATATAAAGTATTTGCTATAATTATCATTTAAAACATAATTCCAAATCCAGCACCATTAATCAATGTTCTATATATAGAACATCATTCAGGAAATTGCCTGATCAGGAGATTGTAAAGGAAGCAGAAGATGAAGACCTGCAAATGAGAAAATGTGAACATTTTGATCAAAGGCAGACACTTTTTAAAGATAACCAAGGCAGTAGAACAGCAAAGGGATCCATGTCAGACCTTTTTGAACCATTCTGTCAGAAGGAACCGTGCTCTCTTCATTACATAGTGTCATTCTTGTTTTTTCTTCATAGCGCTAATTGATAACTGAAGTTGTGTTATTAATTTTGCCTCCCATACCAAAATATAAGTTTCAGGAAAACAGGGATATTGTTTATTCTGTTCTTTTTTTTAATCTTCTGAGACTAAAGCAGTTCTTAACAAATGAAAAGGCATTTAATAAGTGCTAAGTGGATATATGTTTATACAGATGGATGGATAGATGGACTAGATAGATAGATAGAATAGCAAGCTGAACCTAAGAATTAACCAGAATTGGGTAGATCTCTTTTGACAAAAATTTCCTAGAACATAGAATTCGAGCAGAATTTTTAAAAAAGGAGTTATATAAAAACAATAAATAAAATTGGAATATAGAGTCATAAAGTTAAATAGCCACACAGGCAGGCGGAGGTTAAATTCAATTAGATCACTAAGGAGACCAAAGAAATTCCCTTTTGTGGGATATCACCTTATTTTAGTTTTTTTCTGAAATTTTTTTCATCTGAATCTATTTTTATGTTTACTTTTTTAGCTTAGAAAATATATCTGAAAATTTAGAAATGTGTTTTTTAAAAGGTAAAGAATATTGTGTTAAAAAAATGTTCTGAGTTAAATTATTTTTCTCTCTTTGTAAGGCGCTTCCTATGGTTTCTTTTCCTTTTTTTTTTTTTTTTTTTTTTTGGGCCTTTAGGTTGCTTCCATGACCTGGCTATTGTAAATAGTGCTGCAATGAACATTGGGGTGCATGTGTCTCTTTGAATTATGGTTTTCTCTGGGTATATGCCCAGTAGTGGGATTGCTGGATCATATGGTAATTCTATTTTTAGTTTTTTAAGGAACCTCCATACTCTTCTCCATAGTGGCTGTATCAATTTACATTCCCACCAACAGTGCAAGAGGGTTCCCTTTTCTCCCCACCCTCTCCAGCATTTGTTGTTTGTAGATTTTCTGATCATGCCCATTCTAACTGGTGTGAGGTGATACCTCACTGTAGTTTTGATTTGCATTTCTCTAATAATTAGTGACGTTGAGCAGCTTTTTTTTTTTTTTTCACACACACACACTGTATTTTATTTTTACAAGAGATAAATAGACTGACACCAAGCATTGTACATGGATGACCACAACAACAGCAACAATGATTGCAATTACCAAACATGAAACACACTCATACTACATCATAATATTGACATTCAGTCCAGTAATCCTCCACTGTAACAGCTCCTTTACTTTGCAGTGAAAATTGATTTGTATATTCTTTGCCTCTGAGTCCTTGAGGGATTTTTTTTTTTTTTTTAAATTCAGACAGAAAGTCACAAAAATTATACTCATCCTCATCAGTTCACTCAGTCCCATGTAATTAAATTTTTTTTTTCATCTTGATCTTTTGTTAGCACTTTTATGAGTTCATCAGTTTTTCATTAGAGTTCTGAAAATGCTTATTCATTCAGTTCAGCAGTACAGTCAGTTACCAGAAACCTGTACTTGTCAGAGTCTTTTCCATGAATTTCTTGAAGATGAAACCCTTTTATAGGAACATATTTGCAAAATCATCAGAGTACACCCAGAACTGTCTGTAAATGACAAAAGACTTAAAAATGACCACGGTTAAAGATTTGATGAAAGTTCATAATAATGCAGTTGACAAGAAAATTAGTTATTTTTGAGATACACATTTTAAAGTAATAACTAGGATTATTACTTATAACATTATACCTGAACATATAAGATTTTTAGAAATTTCATGTAATGTCTGAAACATTTATATTAACATATTTCCATACATATTTCCATACAAATACAAATATAAGATTTTTAGAAATTTCATGTAATGTCTGAAACATTTATATTAACATATTTCCATACATATTTCCATTCTTTTCCTTTTTTTAAAACTTCTTTCTAAAAGGCCACATAATGAAAAGTTATCCATTAAATCCTTCGATCTTCTGTTGCAGTACTGCATAAAAGTTATGGTTTGTGATTTTTTTATGATGTCAGAGTCCAAGTATAGCGTGAACTGAGCAGTCAACCTTTACTGGGGGCAAAGGACTCATGGAAAGTCAGTATAATAGAGTTGATGTTGCAAGCTCATAGGTGTTTATTGTTTATGAAGGACAAATATGTCATGCTCAAATCATCAAACTAATATAGCACCACCCTTTGCTAAGCTTTCAGTGCCTGCAAATGCTTCTGTCTGGAGCTGATATGAACAAAAAAAGAAGGGCTAAACTGATCAAAACTTCCTAATTTTGTAACTTGCAATATAGCCTCTCTATGCCTTCAACTTTTAGAATGAGAAAATTTGAGTATTTTAGAACAGGAGCCTTCCTGCCACTTCTCATGAGTCCCTCTTGTTGCTTCACTCCTCTTGGAAAGCATGTGGCTTTCGACATTTCAAGAGGCAAAGTTGGATGCACCGACCACCGCCTGCCTTTGACCCCGGGAACTTCGGTCCCCTCCATACATGGCTTAACCTTACACCCCTCAAAGGAAAACAGAGCCAGTCTTCATCTTCAGACTTTTGAGAACGAATAACATCAGTGTACCACCTGCCTTCTCAAATGGACAAGATGAAAATTAAGTGGACTTTTCATATTCACATAGCAACATTTTTCATGCCTGTTTTTCTCTCTCACCTTTTAATAGTATATTTTTATGTGATGAATATAAGAAAAAAATTCCTTAATCTTAAAAGAAATATGGTCTCTGAATCCTTTTCTGATTGCAGGGTTCCCAGCGGCATTTGTTACAGCCTGGGCTGTGGCACGAGCAACTCTGGCTGATGCAAGGTGAGTGGAAACAAGAAGAGGTAAAGCAAGAACCTGGGATTTTCTCAAGACTTGCTGCTGTTCTTGATGACATTGCCCTTTAGGGATGTTATGTGGGAAATTACCTTGTAGCCTCTGATACATTACCAGCAAGTTATCCATCCCAGAGTCATGGGACAGGAAGACTCACAGACCGGATTAGGATGGTCATAAACTCCATGGTTTATGAAATTAATTTGAAACATACAGTGAGAAGCAAGGGGAAAGAGATGGGTAAGTTAACACACTTAGGATATCATGCACACAGGTGAAAGGACTGCACTACCTGAGTCCTGGGATAGGCAGTACTCATATCTCCTCTCTGACTCTCTCTCACTCTCTCTGCCACATCAGCATTCCCCACTGATGGTGTGGTTATGAGGACCAGAAATGTGGTTGCAACAAGGGGACCCACAGACAGAAGGTGCCTTGAGCCGGAGACACACACTTGCTGTCTCAGAGAGATATAAGGGCAAGTTCACCTGGCCATGGCTCTAGCTTGCCACTTAGCCTGCTGAGCAGCTCTGGGTTTTATTTGCGTTCTTTGGGCAAAGGATATGTGGCCGTGGGTTCCACTAATCAGTGGCTGAATTAAGACATCAAGACTATCGAGTACTTCCTGCATATTGGGGATACTTCGTGCCTCATATATTTAGTGCATCATGAATATTTAGTGCTCAGTTTCCCCAGATATTTAGTACCTGTGCTTAACACACATGTGCTCTACTTACTAACTACTGATCTACATTTAACGCAAACTGTAGGTTTAATCCACCCCATTTGTTCTCTTGTCTTCTATAGCATAATTAAATATTCTTAAATGATAAAACAAATGCACATTAGAAGTAGAATCCATCCTAGGGAATCACTAGCCCCCCAGTTGTCTGTTTCTCTTTGGGTGCTACATGATGAATGGATACTGAAACATTCATTTTTTCATATTATTTCTGTTTTTAGTAATGGTGAGTCAAAGAAAGAAAAGGAGAACATGGAGAAGCATTCAGTGCCTGCTCTTTGCTTTCATGGTCAAACTTATTGCTTGGAATGAATTGTGTCTCCCCAAAATTCATATGTGGGAAGCCCTAATCCCCAGTGTGACTGTATTTGGAGAGATGGCCCTTAAGGAGGTAATTAAGGTTAAATGAAATCCTAAGGGTATGGCTCTGAAATGATAGGATTAGTGTCTTCATGAGAAGAGACATGAGGGAGCTCCTTCTCTCTGTGTATGCACATGAAGTAAAGGTTTTATGAGCACACAGTAAGATGACAGTGCCTTGCATTTTGATCTCAGACTTCAGCCTCCAACTGTGAGAAAATAAATGTCTGCTGTTTAAGCCCTCAGTCTATAGTATATTGTTATGGCAGCCCGAGCAGACTAATACACTTATGATACATGAAAAGGCGATTTAAAGAGAGACAGTTTTAACTTATAGATGTAGTAATGCTGAGCATTCTTCCCTGTTAACAGAATACAGTTTAATATCCACAGATCGTGTACATTTCCTGACAGCAACTCCTTTTTGTTTGCTCCTTTCTTTCATTGAGCCCGTACATTTGTTTTGAGTCACTGAGTATTTCCTTCAGAATCATTTTGTCAGTTGTGCAGTGAAGAAAATGCCACATTATGTGAGCACCTGAATTCTGCAAAGAACCTACCACTGTTCCCCCAAATCTGAAGTCTACAGATCATTATCTTTAGGTGCAGCCTTGCTCCAGAACTCCCCATTCATCAGCTTTCCCTCAGTTGTAGAACTTACTGGCTTTGCTTTTTTTTACACAGCGATATTGGAAATCTCAAAGAAAACTTGCAGCATTGCTGTTTGGTTTCTTGGAGGAGGGAGGGAGGTTGAGTCAGTAAAGAGGTACTAAATAACGCTAAATAATTTTACCCTGAGATGTGTAACCAAATCACTTAGATTTGGAATTTTAGAGAAGGTAGAACTGAAGGCATTGTTTGGTCCAATCCCCCCATTTGAGAGGTGAATAGAGTGAGACCCAGAGATATCAGGTTACATCTCCAAAGCCTACAGCTAGCCTGGAGCAATTTTGACTCATTCATCCATTCAACAGCTATTCCAGGCCTTGAGCAAGGAAAGAAAGCAAATATATTCATAGTACATTTTATATTGAATTAGATAATTAGTTTTCTTAGTTATCTTGCATTTTTAAAAGAATCATAAGCTAGATATTAAATCATTAATAATCGTAAGTCTTTTTGCTGAAAAAATAAGAAATACATGTTTATCATTTTTTAGAAAAAATCCATTAGGTATGTAATACTTTGAAAAATACAACTGATACTAAATATTGCTCTAAAACAGATGTATTAATGTAAAAATATTAAATATAAGTTAGATCATGTGACTCTTCTGCATAAAATATTTATTCCTACCTTACTTAGAATAAAATCTTGAATTCTATAGTGCCCTGATCTGAGTGCGATAATTGGGTTAAGGGGTCATTTTATATTTATTTTGCATAGAAAATAAAACTGTATTACCACATTCATGGCATGATTTTATAATTGCCAGATCTGATTTCTCATGAAATTCAGCTTGTCTAAGATAAAAAGTTTTTGTGGGTTTTCTTGAGCGTCATCATCTGACCTATGTATAGTGCTGTGTCACAAAGTTCAAGTGGAGAGAGCAGACTTGGAGCATCTCCAAAGGACAGATTGGGCCCCTGCTCATGTCTCTTATAGTTTCGATTTATCTTTTTCTGATCTGGCCTTTCAAAGCTAGAACTCTGATTTTCTCTGTTATCTTGGACATTTAGAGATAAGCAGATAAGACCCAGTTTTAGCTCTAAACTCTATAGAATATACAAAAGAAGTCTCTTCCAGTTCTAAAATTCTATCAAATTCTATCAAAGTGTTATTTGACTAAGGTAGGGTAAGATAATTGGGAAGTTTAGATTGGACAAATGACTTAAAAAGTGAATAATTTTGTTTTTCTTTTTACTTACAAAAGCAAAAACACCTTACAAGATACCTTATTACCTTCTCCCTGCTCATTCAAAGGAGATAAGAGATGCCAGCAGGAACCTTAGGGCTTGCAATTGAAAGGACCAAGAAAAGATACACTCCCTCATTTCTCGGAAATCTGCATGGCTCTCAGGGGACTTCACTTCCTCTACTCTTATCAGAGTGTGAGTTGTGGAGACAATACAGTATTCGATCAATATAATTCCCTGGATCCCTCTGGTGGAACAATGCATTTCCTGTTTCCAGTCCTGGCTTCAGGAAATCCTACTTTCTAGTCTGTATGCTTTACCATTCAGCATACAGACTACTGTGTTTCATACTCTACCATTCAGAACTACGTTTTTACCGACATTTAGTCCTGCATTTCCTAGAGTGTTAAAATTTATTTTAAAAAATCTGGACAGAGGGTAGTTTCTCAGCCATATTAACAAACACGGTGTGAGCTGGGACATTGAAGAATTAATGAAAAATAAGGATTAATAGCATTTTCTTTAAAATATCTGAAACCTCAGTTGCCTCTTATCAAAGGGCAAATTTGAAACTTTGACATTGAAAATGATCAAAGTCAAGTTTTTCCTGTTTTTCGAAGTAGCTGGTTTGACCTACTTCCAGACACAAGTATTTTGTAGAGCTGAAATTGTGTAATTGAATTCCAGTGTGTCAGGAGACACCACCATGAAATGTCATTGAAGCAAAGAGAGAAGATTATGAAGATATTACCAAATGTCAAAGCTGAAAAGAAAATTTATGAAATCCAAATTTATGAAATCCAAAATTTAGTGAAGCAATGTTCAATTTATATTCTCACAATATGTGCCACTTTCCTTACAGTGGGAAGCCTTTTTAGCGTAGTGTGATAGATATTTTGCACGACTCAGTAACACTTTTATCTTTCTTGCCTGGCTGAACAATGTGGAAAATAGATGCATACAAATAATATGGGCAATGTTCAATAATGTGTAAACAAGTAAGGTGTATGCAAGTATAAAATGTCCCTGTGTTTGATTTCCATTCTTATTCAGTCTTCAAGCCCATTGACTTCGCAGATTTCAGTGTGGCTGGACCAGAATTACACTTTGGTCTAGGGGTCTGGTTGATTTAACTGTGGTACTTCCTTCCAATGGAATGCTGGGCTACTAAGCTCTCTTGGTACTGATATGGAAAGAAATTAAAAATATACTATTAAAAGGAAAGAGCAAGTTACAGAACAGAGTGTACATTGCACTTTTGTAAGATGGGGAAAATAAGATTATAATATTTGTATGTGTTTTTATATGCATAAAGAAATACTGAAAGCATATACAATAAAGTAATAAAAGATGTTACCTGTAAGGAGAAAGGCAAGGTCAGAGGTATACAGGAACATAGGGAGGACTGAGAGGTCTCAATGTCTATCTTTTTATAGTTTGTTTTTTGAAATGAGAATGTATTGCCTATATACAAAATTATATTTAAAAAATATGTTGTTATTACATGTGTACTGAAAATGTTTTACCTTCAAGGAATAGTTGAAATAGCTTTTTATTATCCATAATTTGTTCATTAATTTAAAAGTAACTTTCTTAATAAGTTTATTATCCAGAATTTAAAAGTTATCATTATATCATTAAAATTTCTTTATAAAATTTCATTTACTGTTGCCACAATCAATGCTAGGTTTTGTCTAAGGAGAAAGAAACTGAAGGCTTTTATTTATGTATCTTTAATTTAAAAAAAGTTTAAAGTGCTACATTAAAGTTTCAAGTGGAACTAGTTTTTCTCAACTCTGTTCCATTTATTCTAGTGTAAGACCTTTACCACGAACCAGATTGGGTGAGGTTGAGTCTAACTTACTTTGAATTCAATTCAATTCAACAAATGTTTATTGACTACCTACGTGCTATGTACTGTTCTAGGCACTTGTAACAGAAAACAAAAACAACAATGATCCCTGACTATGTAAACTTAAATTCTAGTTGGAGTGAGCAGGAAGCAGAAAATAAATATAAAAAATAAGTAAATCAAATCGTGTTTTTATTAAGTACTGTTAAAAACTAACTTTTTAAAATAGAAGATAAAATCATGATCTTATGCAAATATAAAATTAGCACCTATCAAGATTTTTTAACTCACTAATTAATGAGGAAACCAGTAAGATGTTGTAACTGGTTCAAAGGAGAAATAGAAGAATTACATGTTTATATCTAGTAATATGTACACTGAAATAATTTTACAAATAAATGTAAAAACTGGTCAATATTCACAGATCACAGAGCAATTACATTCCACCAAACACAGCTAATTTTCCTTTCTATGGACAAAAATCATTTGCATTCAGTTTTCTTCTACATTCCTATCAACAAGAATCATTTGCATGATTGTCAGTTTTCTGTTGCATTTCTGTGGATAAGAATATACTAATGTCAATGTTCTACAACCAATGGAGTAAATTCTGAAAGTGAGAGGACTTTCTCTATCAACAGGGTTTAATTGTTATGGATCTTTCCAGTGATAACAAAAATAAAGAATCAATGGTACCACATTTAGAAGACTAATTTTTTTGTGGCTCTAGAAACATAGTTTTGACTCTTTTATAAAAACAATAAACCACTATTTATAATACTTATCCCCAGGGGGTAGCTAATAGTATGGAAACCAGGACTGTTACACTTTTTTTTTTTTTACTGTTTTGGGTGTTCTAGGAGATTTTTTTATTTTCCTGTCTACCTGTTTCTTAATCAAAAACCTGGGTCTGGAATTTTGGGTAAAACAAAATGTTACATCTCACTGCTTATTTGCTTTGATGATTCTTTAATGGAAGTTCTTTTTCATGTCTCAGATGCTGGGAACTTAGTGCTGGAGACATCAAGTGGATTTATCAAGCCCCAATCTTAGCAGCTATCGGGGTAAGTTAAAAACCTGTATAGTTTAAAGAAAGAAGAAAAAGATGCATAATTCAACTACTGCTAAAACCCAGAGAAAGTTTGTCTGTCACTTTGTTTCCTAAACCTCACATTACAGCAATAGCTGTTGGGAAAGTCTGGATTGGGGATCAGACCCTTATTCATGGCTGACACTGCGATCCATGAAGAAAGTGCATACCCTCCCTTTAATCTGCTAACACGTAGGGAAAATTCCGGGACTTCAAAATATCTATGAACATTTATAGGTTCAAGCAGTTAGGGTGGTCCTTAAACTCTTCCCCCTTTTCAGCCATTATTTTATAAAGTTCTGACCACCTGATCACCTGGTAATAGGTAGGAGGAGGGGGCAAAGATGGAATAGCAAGAGAACAGAGGAATTATCGAGAGAGAAAGATGATAGCGTGATTTATTATAAAACATTGCCTAAAGCTTTTATTTCACATACTTTCCCCAAGGAGTTAAGAGGATTCCATACTCTTTTGGACTCTCTAGTCCAAAAAAGACTAGAGTTGGCAGTCATATTGCATGGGACTTATCTGCCTGTATATTACATCTGTGTTACAAAAGAAAACAAAATCACACACTTTGTGTCTAACAAAACTCACCAAAATGCTCAATATTCTGTAATAACCTAAATGGGAAAAGAATTTGAAAAAGAATAGACACGTGTATATGTATAACTGAATCACTTTGCTCTGCACCTGAAACTAACACAACATTGTTAATCAACTATGCTCCAATATAAAATAAAAATTTTAAAAAAAGAAAAGAAATGTTTACTCTTGACCTTCCCTGAAGAGTTTATGGTATTAGCTTCTCTGTGGTTTGATGAAGAAATTATACCACCTTGTGTTTTCCTGGTTTTCATGTATTAACCCAAGGTTATAAACATCTTTTAAAAAGGACTGATGTCCCAATATTAAATGTTAAATAATTTGAAAGTAATACAGCAGCCTGATTTTTTTCTATTTTTTTAATTGAAGTATAGTTGATTTACAATGTTGTGTTAATTTCAGGTGTACAGCAAAGTGATTCAGTAATACATATCTATCTATATCTATCTATCTAGCTAGCTATCTATTCTTTTTCAGATTCTTTTCCATTATAGATTATTACAAGATATTGAATATAGTTCCCTGTGCTATACAGTAGGTCCTTGTTGTTTATCTATTATATATATAGTAGTGTGTATATGTTAATCCCAAACTCCTAATTTATCCCCCCCCCAACCTTTCCCTTTTGGTAACCATAAGTTTGTTTTCTATGCCTGTGAGTCTATTTCAGTTTTGTAAATATTTTCATTTGTATCATTTTTTTAGATTCCATGTATAAGTGATATCCTATGATATTTGTCTTTCTCTGTCTGACTTACTTCACTTAGTATGACAATCTCTAGGTCCATCCACGTTGCTGCAAATGGCATTATTTCATTCTTTTTTATGGCTGAGTAGTATTCCATGGTGTGTGTGTGTGTGTGTGTGTGTGTCTGTGTGTATATACACATATATATATACATATATATGTGTGTGTATATATACACATATATATACATATATATATGTGTATATATACACACACCACATCTTCTTTATCCGTTCATCTATTGATGGACATTTAAGTTGCTTCCATGTCTTGGCTGGTGTAAATAGTAGCAGCCTGATTTTTAACCAATTTTTTCAGTCTTTCTTTGTTCTCCAGTTTCTTACTTTTCTCATTTTGTTTTCTTTTGGACAAGGTGTGTCAGCATGTTGGCATGATGGATCCAGAAGGACAGCTATTAATGTGGTTGAGGTTTTGTAAGATCTATCCAGATAATCAGATAAAAGCTTATTTATCTCATAGGAAAAATGCAGATAGCAAGGTAGAAGAGATCGAAAAGGAATCTTCATTTCAGAAGCTCATTGATGTAAATATTTAGAGGGGAAAATGAAGTACAGAAGTTTTAGAGAAGCCAGTTTGTACCCTTGCTACAGCAACCTGTTATCAAATTAGACCCGATTCTAAGTCCTAGGGGAAGCTCAAAAATGGATTGTGGAAATGAGCATATCTACAAAACAAAAACAGACTCACAAATATAGAGAACAGACTTGTGGTTGCCAAGGGGGAGGGGGTGGGGGAGGGAAGGATTGGGAGTTTAGGATTAACAGGTGCAAACTATTGTATATAGGATGGATAAACAACAAGGTGCTACTGTATAGCACAGAGAACTATTTTCAACATCTTATGATAAACCATAATGGATAAGAATATGAAAAAGAAGATATATGTATAACTGAGTCACGTTGCTATACAGCAGAAATTAACACAACATTGTAAATCAACTATACTTCAATAAATTAAAAAAAAATGGGTTGTGGATAAATGAATGAATGAATGACTTCAGTTTAGAAACTCATATTAATTTTAATGAAGTGCTGCTGTATTAATATAGTGATAAACCATCCCTAGTGATAAACTATACCCCTGAGAGATTATCAATAAACTTAAAGAAGATAATTAACTTTATAAATTAACTGGGGTTTAGTACTCTGATTTCCCTTTTATGCACTGATACGCTAACCTTATCTGCATTTCCAAGCCTTTAACTTTCCTTTCTCTCTCTTCCTTCTTTATTATGTTTGCTCCTCCATCTCTTACTACCATCTTTTTAAAGGGATAACCCATGTCTTAATAATTTTTGTGTCTTCAGTGCCTTGTACTTGATAAATAAGAGGTAATTAAATATTATAAAAATGAGGCAAATTTAAGAACATTAAGTTTGTGTTTTCGTTTGATGAAAAGGAAGGGCTTATTAAAATCCAGGGGATCATTGTAAAATTATTAGGAATTGAAGCAAAGAACAGTGGAGAAAAAAGTAAATCATAGGACATTTTCCATTGAAATAGTTGATTTTTATCCAAAGCTTTGTTGTTTATTTACAGGTCTTAGTTACTCACATCACCAGTGTGGATGAGAAGTTTATTTGCTGAGGTTTCTAAATTGCAATGTGAAACAGTACAGTTAGGTGATTATAGAGGTTCTGAAAGATTCACCATTGATGAAAGAGAACCAGAAATGATGGTACACTCAATAAATTTTGAAGGAAACTTAGGTGGGATGCCATTTTCGTCTTCTAGAACTAATATTATGAGCAATGCAAAGCAAGAATTCTTAAATATTTTTCCAACATTACAACATCCATTTAATCTCAAAAATCAGAGAAGAGATTCAAGAGCACCTTTCTGTTCACTTAAAGTTACCTTTCTGTTTCTTTATTACAATTCAGGGTTATCTCAGTTCCTTTTAAGGTTTCCTCATTTTACTGTGGAAACAGCCTGTATGGGAAGAGATGCACCTGGAGCCCTGGTCTCAGCACCTGGAGTGTAGTACTCCTTCCTCTGAGCTCTTCTGTGTCCTGAAGCCTATTCTTCATAGGAAGAATGATGCTAATAATAACAACATACACAGCAAAGTGCTTACCACCATTGGGCACTGTTTTAAACACTTTATTTACATTGATTGATCTAATCCTCCCAATAACTCTAAATGAGGAAACTGCCCAAGGTCACTCAGCTAGTAAGTGGTGGAGCTCAGATTCTAACTTCAGGGTCAATGTCCGTACCTAGTGAGCTCACAGTAAATAATGTGAGCTCTTACAATAAAGAGCTTACATCCCGCACTTATAATAAAAGCCAACATCCCTGATAGTCCAGAGGAGACCCTGTCACTCATGCCCGCACCCCTTTATGCTCTCTGCCTTAGCCTCGTTGTTTCCCTTTCGGTTCCTTGAACTTGTCCATGTCTGCCCCTCTCAGGACTATTCTTCATTTTGCCCTGTACCTCTGGAAAGCTGGGATATGCTTCCTTCTACTCCTCACTTTAAATGTCACTTCTTCATTGTGGCTTCCTTGTTGCCCCCAATCAAAATTAAGTCACCTATTATAACCCACAGAGCACGGTGAGGTTTTTCTTTCTCAAGATCATCATCAAGTATAATGCTTCTGATTGTTTGTTGAATGTCCATCTTGCCCACTAAACTGAAAGGTTTTTGTGAACAAGAACCATATTTTTCTCAACTTCTATATTCTAATGCCTTGTAATTTTCCTGGCACAGAGTGGACACTCAATAAACACTTGCTGAAAAAATAAAACATGCATACAAAGTAAATATTCTGGGAAACGGTAAGAGGGAAGAAGTGAAATAAGAGCAGAAAGCCCGTATAATTACAGAACTTTTGAGTCCATTTTACACAACCTTTTTATTTTCTAGAGAAGGAAACTAAAGGCCACACAGATAAAGGTCACACAGCCAGTGTGACAAAGACTATAACCTGCATTTTTGGACTATGTTCTTTTCACTTACATTCCAAAGCATGTCAAAATTTTTTCTTGACGTTATGGGAAAATAATCTTTTCAATTTTATGGCTACATTTATAATTTTTTATATGTTAACTTTAGAATAAAAGGTTTGTTTGTTTTTTAGTCTTGCATTTCGTAGTATGGATGAGAGTTCATAGGTTCTAACTGGAAGAAGTCATAGCAAGAGAATTAAATTTTAGAGATAATCACAGACTTTAGTACATATTTGGAAGGAACAACTTGATTTTGGAATCGTAGAATCTAAAATTGTAGCACGATGGTTTTCTGTGTTTTGTTCATATGTGGTAAAATTATGTTTAAGAGAATTAAGGTCATTCGAAACATTAATTTTTGTTCTGAAAATAAATGTCTCTAAATATAATTAATTATTCACCCTCAACATCTTGATGTTGATTTGAAGATGATTTTAAGTTCTTCTATATACCATTAAAATATGAAAGGAATGGGCTTCCCTCGTGGTGCAGCAGTTAAGAATCTGCCTGCCAATTTAGGGGACACAGGTTCGATCCCTGGTCCGGTAAGATCCCACATGCCGCGGAGCAACTAAGCCCGTGCACCACAACTACTGAGCCCGCGTGCCACAACTACTGAAGCCCGGACGCCTAGAGCCCGTGCTCCGCAACAAGAGAGGCCACCGCAATGAGAAGCCTGCACACTGCAACGGAAGACTAACCCCTGCTCATTGCAAACTAGAGAAAGCCTGCGCGCAGCAATGAAGACCCAACGCAGCCAAAAATAAATAAATAAATAAATTTATTTAAAAAATGTGAAAGGAATATTTCCTAATTGACAATGGGACATGAAGCATTGTTTTGTTCCTGGGCCTCCCAGAGCAGCATTAGGAGGAACAGTGTGCTTGGCCCACAGAGCAGGAGAAGCCACAGACAGGGCAGGATGGATTAGAAGTGGTGAAGGTGAAGTTGGCAGAGGTGATAAATCCCGACCAAGCGGGACACTGCCCCCTGACACACGAGAACCTACGTTTTCACTGGCATCAACCAGAAGAGACTATAATAGCTGAAGAGAAATAAAACCACAGACATAAAAATACAGATTGTAAAATTGAGCAGATTTGCCCATGAGCATTTACAAGATGGTCTTGAAGAGGCCGGTAATATGGGGTGGAGAGAACTTTGGTCCAAGCAGAAGTCTGAGATCTTGGATTTACAGGTTAGGGAAAAGAAAAACAGAAACTCTGTGGTATTTGTGTTTACTTGTTTCCTTCATCCTGTGTTAGTCTGCTTCATCCCTCCATCCTTTCATTCATCATCCTCTGATGTGTGATCAAATGGTCTTTCTAGTACCTGCTCAATTTCATTTTTACCAAAATGTCTTTTCTTTTGTCCCTTGACAGAGTTAAATCTCTTTCTATTTATCATTTGATGAATAAATATTTTGGGGTGCGTTTTTTTGCTTCATGTTTTGTCTCAAAACCTTTTCTTCATTAACCCTCAAACAACTTTGAGATTGGTATTTTCATTATTCTTAGTTTGAGTCCAAGAGCAGTTATGTAACTAGCTTAGGTATATACATTTAGAAAGTGCTGAAGTCGGAGTCAGGTTTAGGCAGCGTGGTTCCAGAGCCCACAGTTTTCCCTGTTTGTGGTGATTGAATTTAAGCTTGGCCAGTGTTTGCCAGGGTGAGAGCACATACCCTGGTGCATGAGAGGATTGATTTAGGTAATGCGTGCAAGGTTATTAAGTAAAATCAGTTAACATTGAGAATATTGGTCCCTCTCCAACCCTTCTGAACACATCTCGGAGGTCTCATTTTGATACTGATCTTTAACACTTTTCTAATGTGTGTGGTGTCTTCCTTTGGGGAATGGAGGTGGGGGACAGGCAACCCAGGCTAGGTAAAAATTTCATATGACTTGTTTCCATTGTATTTATTTTTACAGTTGCCTCTTGCTTGTAGCAGCTTCTATTGGTTTTCCATTGCTGGTAATGATATGAAATTTAAATTTTAATAATTTAATAAAAGTGGATTGCTTGAAGAAGGGTATTAAGTAAATAATAGTAGATGAATAATATTGATATGGCCAAAATCATGGTGGTGGCATCCTAAGCCACTTGGAAAACGCTGAACTAGATCAGTTCCTTTGACAATGAAATTTGGAGTTACTGCAAAATGCCTGACCAGTGTAACCAGTGAGTGTCCACATGGTTGTGGGAGGTTAGTTATGTTTCATGTGATCAGGAACGTTAAGGGTATAAATGGACGGGTCATGTTTTCTGTGGCTGGAAGGATGGGTGCATCTGTTGAAAATGCAAGAGATCAGACTGGAAGTGGATAGGGGTTGAATCATGATTGGACTCGTATTCTGTGCTATAAGGACATGGGAATTTTCCTTAAAATTATAAGACATTGAAAGATTTTAAGCAGGATAGTGATCTGATTAGATCTGGGTTTTGGCCTGATGGGGATGGTGCCCCAGGCACAGGATGCTCCTAACCCTGGAGATGCTGCAGAGAAAATCTGTTCACCGCAGGCTCCCACGATGAAGAAGGATAGGCTGAGTCAGGCAAACTCGGTATTCTTCCCACATTCACTCATCAAATACTTCAACCCATCCCCTCCAGGGACGGAGACAGTAAGGGGGACTGAGGAGCACAGACATGCACATCAGTTGAGCTGCCTTCCCTGGAAGGAAAAATCAGGAATGGGGATCAAATGAACTAGTCTGGAGGTATGGACATCTGTCTAAGAGAGCTATTGGCTATTCACTTTTTAAAAAAATTTGTTTATTTTATTTATTTAGTTTTGGCTGCATTGGGTCTTCATTGCTGCACGCGGGCTTTCTCTAGTTGCTGTGAGCAGGGGCTGCTCTTTGTTGCGGTGTGCAAGCTTCTCATTGCGGTGGCTTCTCATTGTGGAGCACGGGCTATAGGTGCACGGGCTTCAATAGTTGTGGCACGTGGGCTCAGTAGTTCTGGCTCGCGACTCTAGAGCACAGGCTCAGTAGTTGTGGCACACGGGCTTAGTTGCTCCACAGCATGTGGGGTCTTCCCAGACCAGGGCTCGAACCCGTGTCCCCTGCATTGGCAGGCGGATTCTTAACCACTGCGCCACCAGGGAAGTCCTGGCTATTCACTTTTAAGTACATAATTCTATCTGACTGACTCTGACATCAATTATGATATTTTGAAGGTCCTCAGATTTCTATATGAGAGGTCATTTTCTTGATGCAGGCTTCCAAAGAAAGATACAGGAAGTAAAGTGTTGCATTAAAATTGGAACAACCAGAACTTCCCTGTGGTCCAGTGGTTAAGACTTTGCTCTCCCAGTGCAGAGGGCCCAGGTTCAATCCCTGATCAGGGCACTAGATCCCGTATGCCACAAATGAAAAATCCCGCATGCTGCAACTAAAGACTCCGCATGCCACAACGAAGATCCTACGTGCCACAACTAAGATCCGGCGCAGCCAAATAAATAAATAAATATTTAAAATTGGAACAACCATAAACAGTGTTAAACTAAGGTGAGCAACAAAGGGACATCAGTGCTTCAGCTGTTGGTGACCATGAGCAGGGTGACGGCAATCCTTGTTGTTTTCTTCTTCTTTTTTTTTTTTTTTAGTGTTATTTTTATTTTTTATTTTTTTAGAATTTCATTATTTATTTATTTATTTACTTACTTATTTATGGCTGTGTTGGGTCTTCGTTTCTGTGTGAGGGCCTTCTCTAGTTGCGGCAAGCGGGGGCCACTCTTCATCGCGGTGCGCGGGCCTCTCACTATCGCGGCCTCTCTTGTCGCGGAGCACAGGCTCCAGACACGCAGGCTCAGTAGTTGTGGCTCACGGGCCCAGTTGCTCCGCGGCATGTGGGATCTTCCCAGACCAGGGCTCGAACCCGTGTCCCCTGCATTGGCAGGCAGACTCCCAACCACTGTGCCACCAGGGAAGCCCTTGTTTTCTTCTTTTGATAGGAGTCAAGCCCATATCTTCAATTCATATAAATCCATTCCTTTGGAGAGACCACAAACTCCCAAAATATTTCTCTGTAAAATGTATTGCTTCATCGTAGCTGAAATAAAATGAAAATGTGCAGTAAGAACTATTTTTTTTAAAGGTACCAAGAAAAGGTAAATATCATCAATAAAAATGTAAATGTATTACTAATTTAATTACTAATTTTAATGTATTACTATTTAATAATACATCTTTTATACTTGGAGGGTCGAAATTTCTTCCAGAGTTACTTTTCTTATAGTACCTACATCTAAGCAATGTTTATACAGTGGGAGTGGTAAAATAGAAAATCCAAGATTCAGTCTTAAACCAACCCAAAGCTTTTATTAAAGACACTGAAATTGGAAATCAGGGCCAGTCACTCGCGGAGACGTTAGAATTTATGTACTTGTTTTTCTATAGGCAGTAGTTCATTTTCTGGTAACCCCTCAAAAGTAAGCCATAGAATCAAAAAATGTCCAAGTTGGGAAGCATTCTGGGGGGCTCTTGCCTGATGTTAACCTGGCAACACTATTGCAGAGATTTTTGAGCTTTAAATAACCCTACAGAGAACTGATAACTGTGAGAGTTTATAGTTTTCTTTATATATGTTGATGGATTTTAGGAAAATACAGGGCAATAGTCCGTCCCTCCTTCCCTCTCCCCTCCCCTCCCCTCCCTTCCTCCCTCCCTTCCTTCCTTCCTTTCTTTCTTTCTTTTCCTTCCTTCCCTCCTTCCTTCTTCCCTCCCTCCCCCTCCCTCCTCCCTCCCCCTTCCCTTTTTCTTTCCCTTCCTTCCTTCCTTCCTCCCTTTCCTTCTTTCTTTCTTCCTTCCTTCCTTTCTTTCTCTTTCTTTCTTTTCTTTCTTTTCTTTCTTTCTTTCTCTTCTTTCTTCCTTCCTTCCTTCCTTCCTTCCTTCCTTTCTTCCTTCCTTCCTTGTTATTGGTATATTTGCTTGTTTTTAGATGTCTACCATGGCTTACAGCACCACTGTGTACCCAAGCTAAGGACTAATGTCTGACGTCAACAAGTAGTTTGTGGTGTTTGTCATGGGCTTGCTCATTCTATGAGTAACGATCTAATTTGAATGACTAACTAAGTAGTGGCCCCTGAGGAGACTGCATGCTACTCAGAGTGCTTTAAATGGAGAGCTCCAGACTTTCAATTTTTTTCTTATACATGTTTTGTTCCCTGTACCTGTCAAAGGATATCTCAGGGAATTCTGGCAGGTGGAATAAGATGGTAATCCTAATAAATTCCTTTAAGAAAAATTCTAAAGTGATATGTTTAAAAAATCATATCCAGTGCACTTTATAAAATATGAAAAGAAGGGGACAAACAGAGCATAAGCTTCTCAGCTGCTGTTGAGTCAGTGATTCATTTCCGCCCAGTTGTTATTAAAGGAGGCTCGATCATGAAGCACAAGAAGGGAGCATGAGAGGGATGACTGGTAAGGGAGAAGTTTTAAGTAAAATGGATAAAATTTAATCTCTGATCTTTGATGGAATTGCAAATACAAAATTTTTTTTTTACCCAGAGGAAAATCTCTGCTCCATAATCTCTTTCCTCTTCTAAATCAGTCAGCTATAGAACCTTGAGTGAAATTAAAACTCTAGCATTTACCCCTAAGTTATAAATTGAATTCCAAAGGATAAGAAGTGAACTACATATTTTGTCTTCATATCTATTATACAGATAATCAAATTATAGTAGCTGATATAGATTAAGGAGTTTATTATCTATCATTTAAATGTTCAACATTTAGAATTGATACACATATAAACAAAGCAAAAATGTTTCTCATGTTCATGATATCGAAAAAGAAACCAATATATGGGGTGAGATGTGATGTTTTCAGAGAATCTCTGAGGGCAGCTAATACATAGTGTCCCTCTTTGCTGCTCAGATTCTAAATAAGTCGAGATATAAAACAAAGGAGGAGAGAGAGAAACAAAGCAAAACCCTTATAGCTGTTAGAGTCTGGGTTGGAAGTTGTGATCTTCGGTCTGTTAGCCAAGTGAAACAGTTGAAGAACCCCACAGTTAGGCAGGATCTGCCCACCCAGGCACAGATTGCTGAGGGGCAGGCTCCTAAGCCCGGAGATGCTGAAAGTCTGCTCACTACAAGCTCCCAAAGAAAAGAAGGATGGGCTGAGTTAAGCAAACTTAGTATTCGTCCCATATTCACTCATCAAATACTTCAATCCATCTTCTCCAGGGTTGGAGACAGTAAGGGGGAGTATGGAGAACAGAAGTGCACATCAGTTGACCTACCTTCCCTGGGAGGAAAAATCAGGAAAGGGGAGATAGCAAATCTTCCCCATCATGTATCCAAAGGCATTGATGAAAGTTTTAACTGTAAATAGATAGTTTTAAAGATATTTTATAATAGTGGAATTTCTTATACATAAATTTTGACTTCTTTCTCTACTTATGTCTTTTGTGATAGACACCTAGAAGTGAAAATTCTACATTGAAGGGGGATATGCTGATTTACCTCAATATAAGTAGCGTTTAGAGAGTGCACGTTTCATTCACTCATTTATTCATTCACTCATTTAACAAATCTTGATTAAACACCAAGAACATGGTAGGTGCTGTGTGAGGCAATGGGGATGAGATGGGGGGAACAGGCATCAATTTCTCCTTAAACTTAAGCATAGTGGGTGAGACAGACATTAAAATGTGACGAGTGCTGTGGTGGGGCTGGGGTGTGGGGAATAGCTTTTGAGAAGTGACATTCAGCGTAAAGCCTGAGAATGAGCTGTCCTAGTAAGGGTGAGAGAGCGGAGGGAGTAGGGAGAATGATCCAGGCAAAGGTGATTCTAGGAGCAGTCTCTGAGACGGTCTGAGGAGCCAGAGGTTTCACGGCTGAAATTTTGACTTTGAAACTCATCTGTGGTTCACTTTGAATAAATCTTAAAAAATTTAATTGAGAGAGACTCTAATGTTTATATTTGCATTATTTAAAAACCACATTTGCATAAAATTTATTCTATATGCTACTGGCTTATTAACAGCTTTAAGCAAAATTTTCCCTCCAAGATTACTTGAGATATGCAAGGACTCTCTAAATGATTTTTTTTCCTCTCTGAATGATGCTTCATTTAAAAAAATTTTTAAAAATCTCACCAGAATGTGGTGTTCTTTTTCATTCCATTTCCCCATATATAGAGTCATTTTTCCTTCTGCAGACTTGGATCTTTCTTTAGAGCAGGATTTTTTCTTTTATGTCTTTATTGATTTGTTCTATTTATCATTTCCTTCAGAAAGAGAAATGATCTTCATAATGACTCTGAATTCCGTGCTCTCCATGTAAGCATCTATCCCTCATCACAAAAGTCTTTGTTCTTCATGCCTTCATTTGGGAAGATTCTTCAAGTGTCTTCTAAATTGCTAAATCCACTTTCCTGCTCTGTTAGACCTAATGTTTAGGTTTCTAATACTGACTTTAAAACTGGGTTATAAGTTAGATTCTTTACAATCTTTTCTTAATCCATCCTGCTCTTGAAAAAATTTCTGTCTCCATCTCAATCTGCTATTAACTCAACTCTATTTTATGGGCAGTTTGGTGCCGTGGTGAAGAGTCCATGCTATTCATCCAGGCTGCATGGGGCTCATGAGGGCTCTGCCCCTTGCTGGCTGTGTGACCATGCATAATTTGTGTAAGCTGTGACTCAAATTCCTCATTTGTAAAATGGGAGCAATATGCCTATCCCATAGAGCTGCTGTGAAGACTAAGTGTCAATTCACCTAAAACACTTAGAATAGTAAGTAAGTAGTCAATAACTTAGTTTCTAACTAACCTATATTCTATACTTTCCTAAATTATTTATAATAATTTTTTGGAAATTCATTCAACTGTTACTGTGTGTATCAATATGTGTGTGTGTGTGTGTGTGTGTGTGTATGTGTGTATTTTGTTTACCTGTCTTTTAAGGCAGCAAGTTCTATTTTTCTTAATTCTTAATTCTTTCCATAATCCACTTTGCTGTCCTTTGAGTTGTAAAACCAATGGACTGATTGGTGTGTCTTCTTTAATAAGTTTCTGGGAGTTTGCAGTATTTACTTAGTATGATCTACTGACTTGAGTACAGAGTCCCTGGTCATGGGCATTTTAATATGGACGGAGTTTAAGCTTGGCCCATCTGAAGCCATTTGTAATTCTTTATTTTTTCCAGGAATAAGGAGTGGCAAATGACAATACCCAGCTAACATTGCTTCCATAGCTCTGCCAGCTTCAGCTCCTAGCACTTGGTCCTTCACACAGTAGTTACACAGCATCACTCCCCACTGTTTTCACTCCCAGCTGCATTTGTATTGCCAGGGAGTATAGTCTTAGGGGGAGAGGAATTAATGAAGCATGAAATAAGTTTGGCCGTTCAGAAAGTAGCGCTCATATGATAGACAAGTAGCAGTTTCTCACCTTCTTATTGAAAAAGATTATGTGGACATAAATCAGGTGTTGTAGTGGGTGAGGATGAATGAAAATCCTCAACTCTCATGTTTTGCATCTTTTTATCCTCCTGAAAAGAAGGTATAAGATAGTGGTTAAGAGTGACATCAGCATCATGGCAGTGTGTGGCACTCTCTTTGCCTTTCCCCTTCAATCTACAACCAGTAAAAACATCCACAACTCAACAAAGGTGCCTTTGCTCAACACAGCAGGACATCAGAGAATTCCACACATCTAAAGGTGGGTGGACTGAAACACATGGAAGAGGCAGAACCAGGCGGAACGGCAGAGGTGGTGCCTGTGATCCTGGACCCTTGGCCATGATAACTGAGCCTGCAGCCCCAGAGAACCTGGTAACATCAGGGGAAGCAAAATATATGACTCCAGCCTCCCAGCCAAAGTGGTGCCCCTGGCCAAAGAGATCCAGGCGACAGTGACAGTGGGCCTATGACCCTGTCCTTCCAGTTATGGAGATGCCTACTGGTTCCCCCCACCTGCCCCTATCCACAGTGGCAATGCCTATGAGCCTGACAACCCTGGACATGGTAAGGACACCTGGGACCCTGGCTCCCTACCCTCCCCCGCCAGGGGG
Source organism: Balaenoptera ricei (assembly GCF_028023285.1). Lineage (NCBI taxonomy): Eukaryota > Metazoa > Chordata > Mammalia > Artiodactyla > Balaenopteridae > Balaenoptera > Balaenoptera ricei. Next base: position 93,878,229 of record NC_082645.1, read on the forward strand.
GGTAGTGGAGCCTGAGCCCCTGGACATAGAAGAAGTACCCACCAACCCAATGTCCCAGGTAGTGATGCCAGCAGCAGCAATGCATTAATGACCCCAGAGGCACAAGCAGCAACAACCAGGGCAATGGATGACACCTCTGACAGAGGTGGTGGAGAGTGGAAAATGCTGATGCTCAAATACAACCAGAAGCAGCTCAGGTAGGCGACCAAAAACTTGTGCTATATCACCCCTACTGGAAAACAAGAGAGGCCTCTAGTTACTAATCTGTTGAACCTTTTGAATCAAGTTTTTTAAAAAAAAGATTTACCTAAAGAAGAAAGGTGTTCTCTACTTCAAATGTGCTGGCAGAAGAACAACTCATCAAGCTCAGTGAAGAACCATGGTAACACTGTATCACAAAAAGAAAGTGACAGTTCTCCAAAAACCAAACTTAGAGCCACAGAATATTGCAATCTTATTGATAGAGAATTCAAAATAGCTGTCATAAAGAAACTCAGTGAACTAAAGGAAAATATAGAAAGGCAATTCAATAAGCTCAGGAATAAAGTTGATGAACAGAAGGAATATTTTGCCAAAGAGACTGAAACTCTAAAAAAGAACCAAAGAGAAACTCTGGACCTGAAGGACTCAATAAATGAGATGAAGAAAGCACTGGAAATAGAGCAGATGATATGGAAGAGAGACTAGTGAACTTGAAGATAGGAATCTAGAAATGATACGGATAGAAGGGAAGAGAGAATTAAAATCTTAAAAAAAGAAGACATTCTATGAACTATTTGACTCTATTAGGAAAGGCAGCATTATGTTAATGGGTATCTCAGAAGGAGAAGAGTGGAAGCAGGGAGGAGAAAGTTTATTTAAAGAAATAATAGCAGAGAATTTTCCAAACCTGAGGAAGGAACTGGATATAGAAGTCCATGAAGCTGGGAGAACAACTAATTACTTCAATGTGAAAAAACCTTCTCCACAGCACATTATATTAAAGCTGTCAAAATAAATGACAAAGAAAGAATTTTAAAGGCAGCCAGGGGAAAAGACTGGCAACCTACAAAGGAACCCCAGTTAGGCTATCAGCAGATTTCTCAGCAGAAACTCTACAAGCCAAGAGAGAGTGGAATGATGTACTCAAAATATTGAAAGATAAAAACTCTCAGCCAGAAATACTCTGGCAAAGTTATCATTTAGATATGAAGGAGAAATAAAATTTCTCAGATAAACAAAAGCTGAGGGAGTGCATTAGTACAAGATTTGCCGTGTATGAAATGTTGAAAGGAGCTGTTCTTCCTAAATGAAAAGGTAAAAGTGTGCAAAACTTTGAGTAAGGTGATAAATAGAATCAGAAAATTGCAACTCTATATCAGAATAGCACAGAGGTTAAAGGGAAAAAAGCAGTAAAAACAACTATAGCTATTTCAAGTTGGTCACAAACTCACAACATAAAAAGGGATAATTTGAGATGACAGAAACATAAAAACGGAAGAGGAAAGTACAGAAGTCATATAGTCAAATGACGATAAGATGCTATCGGCAGAAAAAGAACAATTTTATCTATGAGAATTTTTAACAAACATGGTAACCAGAAAGCATAAATCTAGAGCAGAAACATGAAACATAAAAAAGAGGAAATGGAGAAAATATCATAGAAAACCACCAAACTAAAATGGCAGTCAGAAACACAAGGAAAAAGAAATAATGGAGATATAGAGCAACTAGAAAATAAAAGATAAAATGGCAGTACTAAGTCCTCATTTATCAATAATCACCCAAAATGAAAATGGATTCAATTCACCAATCAAAAGACACAAAGTGGCCGGATGGATTAAAAAAACATGACCCAATGAAATGCTGTCTCCAGGAGACTTATGTCAGCTTTAAAGACAAACATAGACTCTAGTGAAGGGATGGAAGATGATACTCCAAGTAGATGGCAGCCAAACGAAAGTGGATGTAGCCATACTCATAGCAGACAAAATAGATTTCCAGCCAAAAGAGGTAACAAGAGACAAAGATGGACATTATATAATGATAAAGGGGACAACACCAACATGCACCTAACAAATGATCACCAAAATATATAAAGAAATTATTAACAGACCAAAAGGGAAAGATTGACAGCAACACAGTGATAGTTGGGGACTTTAACACCCCACTTACATCAATGGATAGATCATCCAGACAGAAACTTAACAAGCTAACAGCAGCCGTAAAACATTAGACCAGGTAGACTTAATAGATTTATACAGAACATTCCACCCAAATGTAGCAGAATACACATTCTTCTCAAGTGCACATGGAACATTTTCAAGCACAGACCAAAAGTTGGGACCCAAAACCAGTCTCAATAAATTTAAGAAGATTGAAAAAATAACAGCATCTTTTCTGATGAAACTAGAAATCAACTGCAAGAAGAAAGCTGGAAAAATCATAAATATGTGGAGACTAAACAACATGTAACTGAACAAATATTGAGTCAAAGAAGAAATCAAAGTAGAAATTAAAAAATACCTTAAGACAAATGAAAGTGAAAATACAACATGCCAAAATCCATGGGATGCAGCAAAAGAGGTACAAAGAGGGACGTTTATAGCAATACAGGCCTACCTCAAGAAACAAGAAAAATCTCATATAAACAATCTAACTTTACACCTAAAGGAACTAGAAAAGAAAAACAAATGAAGCCCAAATTCAGTAGAAGGAAGGAGATAATAAACATTAGAGTGGAAAGAAATGAATAGAAACTAAAAAGATAATAGAAGAGATTAATGAAACTAAGAGCTGTTTCTTTGAAAAGGTTAAAAAAAATTAACAAATCTTTAGCTAGATTCACTTAAAAAAAAAGAGAGAAGGCTCTGATAAATAAAATTACAAATGAAAGAGAAGAAATAATAATGGATATCACAGAAATGCAAAGGATTAAAATAGAATATTATGAACAGTTATATGCCAACAAATTGGACAATATAGAATAAATGGACAAATTTTTAGAATTATACAACCTTCCAAGGCAGAATCATGAATAAATAGAAAAATTGTAATAGACTGATCACTAGTAAGGAGATTGGAACAGTAATCAAAACCTCCCCAAAATCAAAAGTCCAGAACCAGATGGTTTCACAGGTGAAATCTAGCAAACACTCAGAAGATTTATTACCTATCCTTCTCAAGCTCTTCCAAAATATTGAAGAGGAGAGAATGCTTCCTAACTCATTTTATGAGGACAACATTACCCTGACACCAAGGACAACACACAAAAACAAAACTTACACGCCAATATCTTTGATGAACATAGATGCAAAAATCCTCAACAAAGTATTAGCAAGCTGAATACAATAGTACATTAAGAGTATCATATCTTATAATCAAATGAGATTTATTCCAGGGATTCAAGGATGATTCAATGGCTGCAAATCAATCATGATACACCACATTAACAAACTAAAAGATAAAAATCATATGATCATCTCAGTAGATGCAGAAAAAGCAACTGACAAGATTCAACACCCATTTATGATAAAAATTCTCAATAAAATGAGTATAAAAGGAACATACCTCAACATAATAAAGACCATATATGACAGCATCATAATCCCAGCTAACACATTCAACAGGGAAGAACTGGAAGCTGTCTAAGATTAGGAGCAAGACAAGTATGCTCACTCTTACCACTTTTATTCAACATAGTATTGGAAGTCCTAGCCAGAACAATTAGGCAAGAAAAAGAAATAAAAGGCATCCAAATTAAAAAGGAAGAAGTCAGACTGATGCTACTTGCAGATGACATGATTTTATATATAAAAACCCCTGAAGAGTCTGCAAAACACCTGTTAGAACTAATAAACAAATTCAGTACAGTTGCAGGATACAAATCAACATACAAAAATCTGTTGCATTTCTGTACACTAACAATGGACTAGCAGAAAGAGAAATTAAGAAAATAATCCCATTTACAATTGCAACAAAAAGAATAAAATACCTAGGAATAAATTTAACCAAGGAGGTGAAAAACATATACACTGAAAACTATAAGACAGCCTGAAAGAAACTGAAGACTATGCAAAGAAATGGAAAGATGTTCTGTGCTCATGGTTTGGAATAATTAACATTGTTAAAATGTCTACATTACCTAAAGCAATATACATATTCAGTGCAATCCCCATCAAAATCCCAAGGACATTGTTCAAAGAACTAGAATATAAAAATCCAAATATTTATATAGAGCCACAAAAGACCCCTGAATAGCCAAAGAAATCCCAAGAGAAAAGAACAAAGCTGGTGATGTCACACTCCCTGATTTCAAACTGTATTACAAAGCTATAGTAATCAAAACAGCATGGTATTGGCAGAAAAAGAGTCACACAGATAAATGGAACAGAATTGAGAGACCAGCAATAAAACCACACATATATGGACAATTAATTTAAAACAAAGGGGCAAAGAATATACAATGGAGAAAGGATGCTCTCTTCAATAAATGGTGTTGGGAAAACTGAACAGCCACATGCAAAAGAATGAAAGTGGACCACTATCTCACACAACACACAAAAATCAACTCGAAATGGATTAGACTTAAATGTAAGAACTGAAACCACAAACTCCTAGAAGAAAACATATGCAATATACTCTTTGGCATTGGTCTTAGCAATATCTTTCTGGATATGTGTCCTCAGGCAAGGGGAAAAAAAGCAAAAATAAACAAATGGGACTACAGCAAACTAAAAAGCTTCTGTATAGCAAAGGAAACTACCAACAATAAAAAAGACAACCTACCAAATGGGAGAAAATATTTGCAAATCATATACCCAATAATGGGATTAATACCCAAAATATATAAAGAACTTCCACAACTCAACAACAAAAGATGGGTAGAGGAGCTGAATAGACATACAGATGGCCAACGAGCACACAAAAAGATGTTCAATATCACTAATTATTTGGTAAATGCAAATTAAAACCACAATGAGATATCATTCCATGCCCATTAGAATGGCTATTATCAAGAAAAATGAGAAATAACGAGTGTTGGAGAGGATGTGGAGAAAAGAGAACTCTACATATTGTTGGTGAGAATGTGAATTGGTGTAGCTACTATGGAAAACAGTATAGAGATTCCTCAGAAGATTAAGAACAGAACTACCATATGACCTAGGTATTCCACTTCTAGGCATTTATATGAAGAATACAAAGACACTAATTTGAAGTATATGCACCCCTATATTAATCACAGCGCTTTTTACAATAGCCAAGATATGGAGATAACCTAAGTGCCCATTGAATGGGTATAGAAGATATGATATCCGTATCTATATTTGTATCTATATACCTATATCTCTCTATCTCTCTATCTCTCTATCTATCTATCTATCTATCTATCTATCTATCTATTCAGACACAATGAAATACTACTCAGCCATAAAAAGATGAAATCTTGCCATTTGTGACAACATCGATGGACCTTGAGGGTATTATGCTAACTGAAATAAGTCAGAAAGACAAGTATTGTATGATTTCACTTACATGTGGAATATAAAAACAAAAACAATATCCTCCAAAACAAAATAAATGAAGAAACCAAATAAAAACAAACACCTAGATACAGAGAACACAGTAGTGTTTACCAGAAGGGAAAGGGGTGGGGAGGACAAAATGGGTAAAGGGGATGGATAGAAACTACCTTTTGGTAGTGAGCATGCTGTAATATATACAGAAGTCGAAATATAATGTACACATGAAACATATAATGTTATAAAACAATGTTACCTCAATAAATAAAGTTAAATTTAATTAAGAAATAAAGGTAGTGGTTAAGAATTCACAATACAGACTCACATAGGCCTGGTTCAAATTCCAGCTGATAGCTGGGTAGTCTAGGTCAAATCAGTTAATCTCTTTGAGCTAAAGTTTCTTCATTCATAATAAATGGGCATAATAAAAATTCCTGTCTCATATTTATGTGAGCATTTAAACTAGACAGTGTGCGATAACTAGTAGCTCTTATTAGCCTGAAAACATCCTTCTTCCACAATTTCACAGCACAGCTCTGTCCTTCCTCTAGGGTATGGGGCTCAAGACCCAGCCCCCAGTTCTTTTTTTTTTTTTTAGTCTTTATTGGAGTATAAATGCTTTATATTGTTGTGTTAGGTTCTGCTGTTTAACAAAATGAATCAGCTATATATATACATATATCCCCATATGCCCTCCCTCTTGCGTCTCCCACCCTCCCTATCTACCCCTCTAGGTGGTCACAAAGCACTGAGCTGATCTCCCTGTGCTATGCGGCTGCTTCCCACTAGCTATCTGTTTTACATCTGGTAGTGTATATATGTCAGTGCCACTCTCTCACTTCGTCCCAGCTTACCCTTCCCCCTCCCTGTGTCCTCAAGTCCATTCTCTACGTCTGCGTCTGCGTCTTTATTCCTGTCCTGCCCCTATGTTCATCAGAACCATTTTCTTTTTTTTTTTTTTAGATTCCACATATATGTGTTAGCATACGGTATTTGTTTTTCTCTTTCTGACTTACTTCACTCTGTATGACAGTCTCTAGGTCCATCCAACTCACTACAAATAACTCCATTTTGTTTCTTTTTTATGGCTGAGTAATATTCCATTGTATATATGTGCCACATCTTCTTTATCCATTCATCTGTCGATGGACACCTAGGTTGCTTCCATGTCCTGGCTATTGTAAATAGTGCTGCAATGAACATTGTGGTACATGAATCTTTTTGAATTATGGTTTTCTCAGGGTATGTGCCCAGTAGTGGGATTGCTGGGTCATATGGTAGTTCTATTTTTAGTTTTTTAAGGAACCTCCATACTGTTCTCCATAGTGGCTGTATCAATTTACATTCCCACCAACAGTGCGAGAGAGTTCCCTTTTCTCCACACCCTCTCCAGCATTTATTGTTTGTAGATTTTTTTGATGATGGCCATTCTGACCAGTGTGAGGTGATACGTCATTGTAGTTTTGATTTGCATTTCTTTAATGATTAGTGATGTTGAGCAGTCTTTCATGTGTTTGTTAGCAATCTGTACATCTCCTTTGGAAAAATGTCTATTTAGGTCTTCCACCCATTTTTGGATTGGGTTGTTTGTTTTCTCGATATTGAGCTGCATGAGCTACTTGTATATTTTGGAGATTAATCCTTTGTCAGTTGCTTTGTTTGCAAATATTTTATCTGATTCTGAGGGTAGTCTTTTCATCTTGTTTATGGTTTCCTTTGCTGTGCAAAAGCTTTTAAGTTTCATGAGGTCCCATTTGTTTATTTTTGTTTTTATTTCCATTTCTCTAGGAGGTGGGTCAAAATGGATCTTGCTGTGATTTATGTCATAGAGTGTTCTACCTATTTTTTCCTCTAAGAGTTTTTTAGTGTCTGGCCTTACATTTAGGTCTTTAATCCATTTTGGGTTTATTTTTGTGTATGGTGTTAGGGAGTGTTCTAATTTCATTCTTTTACATGTAGCTGTCCAGTTTTCCCAGCACCACTTATTGAAAAGCCAGCCCCCAGTTCTTGTAGGAGGCTGTGAAATTGGTGAGAGTTACCTATGGGGTAATCAGTGGTAGGATGGCAAAGAGGGTGGTGGGAATTAAGGGCTGATGCAGATAATCAACTAGATTGGGTAGTGGGGCACATGAATCACCCAGTACCAAAATTCTCCAAATTCCAGAAATGATTGGAGACTCTGCAGGATAATTTATCCCCCAGAATGCAGAGTTGATGGGTCCTCTCTTCTAGCTGTTGCTCTGGCATTAACACAAACCCACTCTTGGCAATCCACTATTCCATTATTCCTAAGTACTAGCGCTCCCTGGACTGTAGACATCTCCCTGAATTAAGGGACCCAAGGGGTTTGGGCTTCTACCTCCTTATAACCCCTGACCTGGAGATCTTTTCTTCCTCTTCATTTTGGACCTCTTCACTGATCCTTGAGGCCCTTGGATATAAAATGTCTTATCCCACCAATACTTTCCCTTCCCTCCCCCTTTTTAAAGCCAGAACGTGATTGTCTGGTGGTGCCCACACCTCAATTTAATTGCCTACACTGGGACTTTTTCTTATACAGCATCTTAACCTGGCTTTTTTTTTTAACCTTGTATACTTCACCCAGTGCTTTTCATATATCATAAGAGAGACAGCATCCCCAAAGCAACCCTATTATTCTTCTCCCTAAAATAGATACAGAAGCTGGGAATTCATTTCAAAAAGGGCTGTCAATTACATTTGTATGATAACTATTATTCTTTATCCAGAAAGTCTGCCACAGAACTTCATCTGAACTTTGGTTTGGAAATTCCCCATGGATTCTGGCAGATTATCCTCTGGTATTTCTAGTTTCTAGTGCTGTTGAAATTTTATCTCTTTGTGTTTTCATGAGGGCAAATCAAGAATCCCTATCTTTCCAATATCTTACCTCAGATTTCCTCATTAACATTTACAGAATGGGTAATGTTCAGTCTTTGAATACAAAGAAGTTCAATTTATGTAAATTTTTACAAACAACTTGAAGACTAACTTAATAATTCTTTGTAATATTACCTTCTCTTTCAGCTGAATTTTATTCTGTTTCTGAATACCGTTAGAGTTCTGGCTACCAAAATTTGGGAGACGAATGCGGTCGGGCATGACACAAGAAAACAATACAGGTAATTCCAGGACAGACATCCATCAGAGGAAATATTTTGGTTACTATTTAGAGTAAAGGACAGATATCAGTTGATCTGAAATGTCTCTAAGAGACTAAATTGTGAATATGTATTTTTGTTTGGTTTAATTGTGCTTGTGCTATTTATCAGAAAAATATATATATTTTAGGAGAATATAAATAACAACAAACCTTCCCAATATGCTTAAATTCTAAGTATATTTTTAAAAATCTGTTCTTAGCAGCTGGGATTTTACCATTAACTATGTAACCTATGTAACTATGTAATCTCTTGTTGATGATCTTGGCAGACAATTTTACTTGCCTTCTTAAAATAATGTCATAACTGAAAAAAAATCAAGAAAGTGTATTTGCTATATTGTTTCCAATCTTCCCATCAAATTGGTACCTCCCAAATATTGATTTTTAAGAACTTTCAAATGTACTGATTGAAGGAGGTCTGTTATTCAGTCTTTGCTAAAGAAAAGGACAAATTAAGTATTTATAATCATTATCAAACTATCTTAAGAATGTGTCCATTTCTCCCAATGATCATTTTGGAAGTTCTGAATAATTTTGGAAGTGGCTTCTATCCACCTGAACATATACACCACTAGTCAGGTGCATGTGGATTAGTTTTTGTAATCCCCAAACAAGAATCTATTTCTTTCTGCCTCACATTGTCATGAAATGCTATCGCAGACACAGAAAGGAAGAAATCATAGTCAACATTTCGATCTTCTCTCACAAACATTCTCTAAGTCCTTTGTGGAATCATTCCCGTGCACCGTGTAGGCAGCATTTACTGTCAGGCAGAGAAGAGTACAGATACAGATGGACTGAAGTCTAGAATAGGATGCACAGTACGAACAAACCGTCAGCTGCTAGCTCCAGTTATTTTCAATATGCTGCAAGTGGTAGTATTAAAATCATGCCTGTGTTTACAGTGAAGGGTCTGTGCTATACTAGAATAACTTGTCTCATGTCACATTCCATTGGTGAAGACAAAGGTCAAAGGATGATAAAAAATGGAAAATGTAAGTAGCCTTTCATTCTTCTTCATAAAATGAAAAAGTGCAGTGGTGTTTGAAAGCTAATTATTTCTCTAGTTCTGAATCAAGGCTATTTATTTCTCTCATTCTGAATAAAAGCTACTTACTTCTATAGTTCTGAATAAAAGCTACTAATTTCTAGAATTTCCGAATGATGTGAAATTATACTTTCAGTAGAAAGTTGCTCAAGAGATTTGAGAAACTCTGGAGAGAACAGAGTGGATTATCTTTAAAGCTAGACAGAATAGACAGCTTATTTTCAAAAAAAAAAAAAATTAAGTAGGGAAAGAAAGAAAGAGAGAGAGAGAAGGAAAGAAAAAGAAAGAAAGAAAGAAAGAAAGGAAAAAGGGAAAGAGAGGGAGAGAGGGAGGGAGAAAGGAAGAAAGAAACTGAAGGAAAGACTAGTGAGGAAAGGAAGAAGGTTGGAAAGTCAGTTGGTTGGACTGAGGAAAACTCCACTCTTAAGCTCACGTGATTGTTGACAGGATTTATGTTCTTGCTGGGTTGGTCAGATGCCACCTCTCCTTGCCACATGGGCCTCTCAGTAGAGCAGCTCACAACTTGCTTCACTGAATCAAACAAGGGAGAGAGTCTGCTACTAAAATGTATGTTACACTCTCATGCAACATAGTCACAGAAGCGGCATCCCACCATCTTGGCCATAACTGATTGGTTAGAAGTAAGTCCCAAGTCCTGCCCACACTCAAGCAGAGAGGATTAACAAGGATGTAAATACCAGAAGGTCGGGAATTATTAGGAGCCATGTTAGAGTCAATCCATTATATTGGAAACTGGGATTCCTCTAAATACACAAGAAAATGTGTATGAAGAAGCCATTAAAGGAAATAAAGTCACATTGCTTAGTTTGTAAACAAACAAACAAACAAACAAACCTACAGCTATAGATAATTTGAGATAGAATATTTGACAGAGAATGTTTAGGGAAGGCAAGAGGTATTGACCACATGTAGCTCATAAGAAAATATGAAATGATAAATGAAGATCCAAATGTAAGAGACCAGGGAGTAGTTGGTTCTAAAATGAACAAAACAAGCCAAAATGCTGCCTGTGAAAGAAAAGACAGTTACTGAGGATGGAGGTGGTACCTCTTTAAGTCTCAAACATGTAAGTTAAAGAAGACTTAGGACAGAAAAAAAGAAGGCATTTTACAATTTTATGAAAACAGTATCCTTTAAGCAAGAAGAGTGGAAATGAGATTAAAGAGACTTGGGGGATAGTAATCATGGGAAGTGAGAATAAACTACTTGATTTAGTATAGAAGTGACAGGAAGAAGAGGGAGAGAAAAAAAAAAAAAAACTAGCAGAAGCAGTGGATCCAAAGAGATGGGGGAAAGTCAGCCCCTGGTAGCTCTGCTAAATAAGCTTAATTTTTTCCAGCAAGCTGTCTCTATGGAAAGGCACTCTCCATTGACTAATTAAAAGGCTTGCCATTCTCTTCCAGGAAACTCGCCAAATCAACACTGGTGCTGGTGCTGGTCTTCGGAGTGCATTACATCGTGTTCGTGTGCCTGCCCCACTCCTTTGCTGGGCTTGGGTGGGAGATCCGGATGCACTGTGAGCTCTTTTTCAACTCCTTTCAGGTAGAGAGTGCTACTAGTAATTTGATTCCTGTATTTTGCTTTTTTCCTTTCTCTGCCCCTCCCTCTGGCTTTCACGCACCTGTCTCCCAAGGGCCAGGAAAGGGGCTATTTTCTGGCACCTGCGCATTTCTATCCTGCAGCGGTCAGTCAGGTTAACCTCTGACCACAGCAGGAGCTGTTTCTCACAGACAAGCTTGGGCTATGAGACAAGAAAGCACATTGTTGTAAAATACGTGACACCTACAGAGCAGGAATCTCTGTGTGTGTGTGTGTGTGTGTGTGTGTGTGTGTGTGTATGGAAAGTCAATGAAAGCAAAAGAAGGGATAGGCAGGGGAGAGGAAAAAAGAGAAAGGGAGACAAGTAAGAGGAAGAGGTTGCTTCCTTATATGTGATCTCATTTGAAAACATGATACCATTCTCCCTCACGTGGAGGCTACAGGCGCCTGCTAACTCTTCTTCCTGCTACTCTTTTGCTGCCACCTCCTGCCTTCAATCTAGTCTCCATACAATAGTCTGAAGAATCTTAAAAATAAATCTGATAATGTCACTGACCTGCGGAACATATCCAGAAGCTTCTCACTGCTGTCAGAATAAAATCCAGGCGCTGTTTCCTGGTGTGCACAGGCCTCCCTGGCGGGGATCCTGCCCAGCTGTGACCTCACCTCACACCATGCTCCCTGATGCCCACTAAGTTCGAGCCACACTAGCTCTGCCACAATTTCTGTTCCTCAAGTTCATTTCTGCCTCAGGGGTTTGTACTTGCTGTTCCCTTTGCCTGGAATGCTGTTCCCTCTAATAATCACATGGCCTGGCTTCTTCTTCTCACTCAAACCAGCTTAAATGTCTCCCCCTCAGGGAGGTCTTCATTGAGTTCCCCCTTTGATAGATCTTCTCCATCTTCTTTTTCAATACCACTTGTTTTGCCTGCATGGCCTTTATCTTATCATCTTACATTTTTCTCCTGTGGCTATTTGTTTATATTTTATCCATCTGTATTTCCTTCTAGGATGTAAGCCCTAAGAGAATAGGGACGTTGTCTGTCTTGATTAAATTGTTTATCCCTGTCATGCTGAGCATTTCACACTGTATAAACTCAATAAATATTTTTGAATGAGTGAAAAAAAAGTTTCTGTGTGTTTTCACCATATAAGACCCTGTGTCTGTAGTTTCCAGCATTCACAGTGTAAAAATTTCACTTACTAACTAGGGGATGTTCTGTGGTCCTGGGGTGGCAACACATGAAACGAATGTAACAGAAATCAGTTCTTCGTGTATCTTAGAGTGTTTTATTTAGTTATTTGGTTCAGTTCACACCAAGGAAAGATCTCACAAATTTCATGTATATTTAAGGATTTCAAAATATTAGGAGAGATAATTTGCATAATTTTCTGGAGGAATCATTAAAAAAGAACCCAGTTTTTCAACGTATGCATTGTGGCACAAGACACTTTAGTGCTGTGATCTTCGTAATTAAAATTAATTAATTAAAACATTCTGTTTTCTCCTCCAGGGCTTCTTTGTGTCTATCATCTACTGCTACTGCAATGGAGAGGTAAGTTTGAAGGAACCCCATACCTCCTGCAGGTCTAGCTCTGAGTAAGCTCGTAAATGGCCATCACAATGTGACCAGAATCTCTTTAGAATCCTCAGGGGTTACAGGACAGAATGGACACAGAGAAGGGAGATATTTTAATCATAAATTATTTTGAGAAAGGAAGAATTCATGTAAATAAGCCAAGGTCTTCCTCTTCCAGCACTTTTCAATGTCAATTCAGTTGCAGCCCTTGATATCAAAAACCCAACTTACTGGAATGCAGATTGATACTTGGAAGGACCGTGAACTTCATATTCCAGTCAATGCTTCAACTTATATTTTATTTCAAGTTCTATAAGAAACTCAAATATAACTTTCCCTGGGAATAATCCATTAGAACATTTTGACATTTTTTAAACTACAAGATGGTGATGGGACAATTTCAGTTCATTTAGGAGTTGGCTGGAGAGAAAGAATGGTACCGATCTTTTAGATGACATCAGCTTACCAGGTTTCCACTGCTTCCAATGGAACTTTCAAAAAGCTCCCTTCTGGGGCTTCCTTGGTGGTGCAGTGGTTGAGAATCTGCCTGCCAATGCAGGGGACACGGGTTCGAGCCCTGGTTTTGGAAGATCCCACATGCCGCGGAGCAACTAGGCCCGTGAGCCACAATTGCTGAGCCTGCGCGTCTGGAGCCTGTGCTCCTCAACAAGAGAGGCTGCGATGGTGAGAGGCCCGCGCACTGCGATGAAGAGTGGCCCCGACTTGCTGCAACTAGAGAAAGCCCTCGCACAGAAACAAAGACCCAACACAGCCATAAATAAATAAATAAATAAATAAATAAAATTAAAAAAAAAAAAAAACAAACTCCCTTCTGGAAAGTTGCAATAGCAGAATTGAATCTTCAACAGCAAGAATGGAAACAAGAGCCCCAACCTACTACGAATGCCCTTGCAGCACCCACTTTTCACCATCCAATCCTTTTCTCAATTTCCCTCCTTCAGTATGCCCGTGCAGAGCAATGGTGTTACAGTTACATTTCCAGCTGAGTACCTTCCATGCCCTTCCACAGCCTTAGCTGGCACTATTTATCCCATTTTCTCCTCCAACCCCGTGTCCTCTTTTCCTCTCCCATGAGTCAGATATATGTATTGGCTGCATTTCAATATGTACTACAGTACTGCACCATCTGGGGTTGGTTGAATCCACCAATGCAGAACCCCAGATATAGAAGGCCAATTGAGAAGTCATAGGGGATCTTCAGGGGCATGCGGCAGACACCCCTAAGCCCTGTGTTGTTCAAGGGTCAACTGTATATATAAAGTCCCCGGCGCACAGTGGAACCTTAGTGATTATTACTATTATTGAAATCAGGCAGACATCCATCTAACAAGGTTCCAGGGTCTCTGATGGTTTCTGATGCACAATATGGTCCTTGCGGTTTAGGTTCAGTCTGAGGTGAAGAAGATGTGGAGTCGGTGGAATCTCTCCGTGGACTGGAAAAGGACGCCCCCATGCGGCGGCCACAGATACGGCTCCGTGCTCACCACCGTGACGCCCAGCACCAGCAGCCAGTCGCAGATGGCGGCCAGCACACGCGTGGTGCTCATCTCCCGCAAAGCGGCCAAGACGGCCAGCCGGCAGCCCGACAGCCACGTGACTTTACCCGGCTACGTCTGGAGTAACTCGGAGCAGGATTGCTTGCCACACTTGATCCATGCAGAGACCAAGGAAAGTGACAGGAAGCAGGGAGATGCGATTCCAATGGAGGAGTCATCCGCGCCATTAGAATTTAACCCAGACCCCGAAGGAAGCAAAGGAGAAACCGAGGATGCTCTGTGAATCAACATTTGTGTCTTGAAGCAGCTGGTCCATCTGGCTGTGGCAGAGGAGCTTCGCCAGCATCGCTCTGCTTGAGCCCGAGAGCTGAACAGTCAGGGTTCGAGTGTTCACAGCCTTTTTAGGCTCCATGAATTGGCTCCTGTAAATACTAAAGCCACAAAAGGAGAAGTGTCAGTGGAATAATTACCTTATTTGGCATCACATTCTCTTCTGAATTGATGTGTAGTACTTGCTCTGTGATTGTTCATTTTTCTGCTACTTTTGGGTAGAACAAACGTTTCAGTTGCTTGACTCTAGTTTTCTCTCATAAATATCACTCGAAATATGATAGAGATCATTTAGTATGTGTCATTTTCCTTTTAACAAATTAGTATTCTCTTTCTCACTTTAAGGGACCTCTATCATTGCATTCATTTAGCCTGTGCATCGGAGCAATTAGGATCTGAAAATGTACGTTGAAAGATTAAAGATCTGGGAACAAGTACACACTGGAAAATAAGCTGGCTGGACTTTGTTAAAATAATAAATGTGTGAGAAACTTGTTTTTTTCTAGGAATAAGGAAAATTACTCAAAAAAGAATATTGCACATATTCCTCTTTTTGAATGTCCCCTCTGTGACCAGCCAAATCTCAAGTCTTCACTCTTTTGTAAACCTTGACATGTCACAAGGTTTTCTTAGTCAATGAGCTTGTGTCTGCAAGCTGATTTTGTTTGTAATCATTTATAGTGATAGTCACACTGCTTCTATGTTTTTTTTCTTTGTTCTGTTACTATATTCCAAATGGCATGTGGGATAAATTAAAAGTTTGTTTTAAAAATATATTTTGGGTCACTTTTTAAAATGTTCTCTTAGCACCTAACTTTGTTTTTGGGAATCAACCAAATGTCTCTTCTCCACATCTACAGAGATCAGCATGTAGCCCCAGAACTTCACTGAGCTTGAAATTTCAGTGTATTGCAGTAGTGAAACATTTACTGAGTGCATGTTATGTACCCAGCATCCTGCTAGGTTTTTACAAGCATTAAGTTATTTAATCCTCACCACAAAGTTATGGAGTAAGTCTTATCGCCGTCCCCCTTTTTACAGATAGCAGCGTGACTCACAGAGGTGGAATGACTTGCCCAGAGTCACACAGCTAGTGATTGAGAGAACACGGTTTCAGACACAGATCTGACTTTAAGTCCCATGTTCTTAGCCATATGCATACTGTTGCCAATGTATATATTGCCCATTCACAAAAAAATAAATGAATTCCTTCTGGGTAGAGAGTGCTTTTAGGAACTCTTTTTTTTTTTTTTTTTTTAAATTATTTATTTATTTATATTTATTTTTGGCTGGTTGGGTCTTCATTTCTGCGTGAGAGCTTTCTCCAGTTGCAGCAAGCGGGGGCCACTCTTCATCGCGGTGCGCGGGCCTCTCACCATCGTGGCCTCTCTTGTTGTGGAGCACAGGCTCCAGATGCGCAGGCTCAGTAGCTGTGGCTCACGGGCCCAGCCGCTCCGCGGCATGTGGGATCCTCCCAGACCAGGGCTCGAACCCGTGTCCCCTGCATCGGCAGGCAGACTCTCAACCACTGCGCCACCAGGGAAGCCCCTAGGAACTCTTATTGTAGTATGGTCTAGCCTCTGACCCTCATGAAGTTTCCACTCTAATGGGGGAGCCCAATACACATAGGAAATGAAAACATCACAGAGAAATGTGTTTTTAGGTGAAATGACACAGGTCAAGCTGATCCATCTCACTTTGCTGAATGGTTTAAATATGCAAATAGTGTTATGATGAAAAAGGTACTCTGATGTCTACATGCCCTCTTGAAAAATATTGCACTGTTCTCCCATGTTCATTCTTCCTTCCTCCTCTGTGACACACAGAGGTCATTTCCTTCCCATCCTGTTTACGAAGGTGCCATTGTGCATACTTAATTCATTTGATTCAATGCTATATTGTCACATACTAATGCTACCTCCCTGTTAGGAGAACCATCATGGGCTGAGCCAGAGATTAAGTTCAGTTCCATTGCTACTTTTGTGCAAGGCTTTGTAAATCACTTACCTTTCTTTGTAGTTCAAGTTCTCTATCTTTAAAATTAAGATACCTGTCTACCTTAGAGAAATGTTCAGGTGATAAGAGAAATCACATATTGAAAGCACTTTGTAAAATAAAAATTCCATACAAATACTGATACTTGGTTTAGGTTGTTTACTGTTTAAATTTCATTTTGCCCCATTATATTATAAAAGGACTCATTGGTCATTGCAACATAATAATTATAAGAATATATATATTTTGATAATATTGAAAACATTCTAAGCCACCCCCAAATTCCAAGGCTAGACCACTATTTCTTTACACTAACAAGTACGAATAAAGCCCTCAGACTCACCAAGGTTTAAGTGAGTCACCAAGTGACTCAAAGTTTAGTCATTCACAAATTGAGTAAACATTTACTTAGAGCCTATTATCTGACAGATACTATGCTATGTGCTAGGGACATAACAAAAAGTAAGGCATAATCTACTCCATCAAGGAACAAACAACCTCTCAGTTGCTAGGACTCTTTATCTCAACTGTGTACACACATTTTTTCTTCTAGGTTTTGATAATGTTTGCATCCAATTAGACAGCTAGGACTGTAAGTTATACCTGTGTATTGATTTTATCAAGTAAAATATTGAGCACTTACCAAGGATTGCCATTAAACTAGAACTCTCTTTTTTTTATAATTTTTATTCTTTTATTAAAGTGTGGTTGATTTACAATGTTTCAGGTGTACAGCAAAGTGATTCAGTTATACATATACATATATATGTATATATATTTTTTCAGATTCTTTTCCATTATAGATTATTGCAAGATATTGAATATAGCTCCCTGTGTTATACAGTAGGTCCTTGTTTTTTATCTATTTGATATGTAGTAGTCTGTATCTGTTAATCCCAAATTCCTAATTTATCCCTCCACCACTTTCCCCTTTGGTAACCATAAGTTTGCTTTCTATGTCTGTGAGTCTATTTCTGTTTTGTAAATAAGTTCATTTGTCTCATTTTTTTTTAGATTCCACATATAAGTGATACCATATGATATTTGTCTTTCTCTGACTTTTACTTCATTTAGTATGATAATCTCTAGGACCATCTATGTTGCTGCAAATGGCTTTATTTCATTCATTTTTTTATGGCTGAGTAATGTTCCATTGTGTGTGTGTGTGTGTGTGTGTGTGTGTGTGTGTATATATACACACACATATATATATATATGACATTTTCTTTATCCATTCATCTGTTGATGGACATTTAAGTTGCTTCCATGTCTTTGCTATTGTAAATAGTGTTGCAATGAACACTGGGGTGCACGTATTTTTCGAGTTAAGAGTTTTCTCCAGATATATGTCCAGGAGTGGGATTGCTGGATCATATGGTAACTTTATTTTTAGTTTCTTAAGGAAACTCCATATTGTTTTCCATAGTGGCTGCACCAATTTACATTCCCACCAATAGTGTAGTAGGGTTCCCTTTTCTCCACACCCTCTCCAGCGTTTATTATTTGTAGACTTTTTAATGTTGGCCATTCTGACTGGTGTGATGTGATACTGCATTGCAGTTTGATTGCATTTCTGTAATAATTAGTGATACTGAGCATCTTTTCCTGTGCCTTTTGTCCACCTGTATGTCTTCTTTTTTTTTTTTTTTTAAACATCTTTATTGAAGTATAATTGCCTTACAATAGTGTGTTAGCTTCTGCTTTATAACAAAGTGAATCAGTTATACATATACAATATGTTCCCATTTCTCTTCCCTCTTGCATCTCCCTCCCTCCCACCCTCCCCATCCCACCCCTCTAGGTGGTCACAAAGCACCGAGCTGATCTCCCTGTGCTATGCGGCTGCTTCCCACTAGCTATCTATTTTACATTTGGTAGTGTATATATGTCTATGCCACTCTCTCACCCTGTCACATCTTACCCCTCCCCCTCCCCATATCCTCAAGTCCATTCTCTAGTAGGTCTGGGTCTTTATTCCCGTCTTGCCACTAGGTTCTTCATGACCTTTATTTTCCCTTAGATTCCATATATATGTGTTAGCATACGGTATTTATTTTTCTCTTTCTGACTTACTTCACTCTGTATGACAGACTCTAACTCCATCCACCTCATTACAAATACCTCCATTTCATTTCTTTTTATGGCTGAGTAATATTCCATTGTATATACGTGCCACATCTTCTTTATCCATTCATCCGATGATGGACACTTAGGTTGCTTCCAAGTCCTGGCTATTGTAAATAGAGCTGCAATGAACATTTTGGTACATGACTCTTTTTGAATTATGGTTTTCTCAGGGTATATGCCCAGTAGTGGGATTGCTAGGTCATATGGTAGTTCTACTTTTAGTTTTTTAAGGAACTTCCATACTGTTCTCCATAGTGGCTGCACCAATTTACATTCCCACCAACAGTGCAAGAGTGTTCCCTTTTCTCCACACCCTCTCCAGCATTTATTATTTGTAGACTTTTTAATGTTGGCCATTCTGACTGGTGTGACGTGATACTGCATTGCAGTTTGATTGCATTTCTGTAATAATTAGTGATACTGAGCATCTTTTCCTGTGCCTTTTGGCCACCTGTATGTCTTCTTTGGAGAACTGTCTATTTAGGTCTTCTGCGCATTTTTTGATTGGGTTTTTTTTTTTTTCTTTTTGATATTGAGCTGTATGAGCTGTTTGTATATTTTGGAAATTAGTCCCTTGTTGGTTGTATCACTTGCAAATATTTTCTTCCATTCCACAGGTTGTCTTTTAATTTTGTTTATAGTATCCTTTGCTGTGCAAAAGCTTTTAAGTTTAATTAGGTCCCATTTGTTTATTTTTGTTTTTCTTTTCATCACTCTAGGAGACATCCAAAATATATTACTATGATTTATGTCAAAGAGTGTCCTGCCTATGTTTTCCTCTAGGAGTTTTATAGGATTCAGTCTTACATTTAGGCCTTTAATCCATTTTGAGTTTATTTTTGTGTATGGTGTTAGAGAATGTTCTGGTTTCATTCTTTTACATGTAGCTGTCCAGTTTTCCCAGCACGACTTATTGAAGAGTCTGTCTTTTCTCCATTGTATATTCTTGCCTTGTTTGTCATAAGTGACCATAGGTGTGTGGGTTTATTTCTGGGCTTTCTATCCTGTTCCATTGATCTCTGTGTCTGTTTTTGTGCCAGTACCATACTATTTTGATTACTGTAGCTTTGTAGTATAGTCTGAAGTCAGGGACCATGATTCCTCCAGCTTGTTCTTCTTTCTTAAGATTGTTTTGGCTCTTCGGGGTCTTTTGTGTTTCCATATAAATTTTAAATTATTTTGTTCCAGTTCTGTGAAAAATGCCATTGGTAGTTTGATAGGGATTGCATTGAATCTGTAGAATGTCTTGGGTAGTATGGTCATTAGAACTCACTTTCTTACCAGCAATTATTTCATTTTAGAAAAGTAAATATTTATATGGTTGAGTTTATTCAAAAATCTGTGGAGGACAGTCTCATCTTTTCTAATGAGTTATTAAATATTTTAGTTCATTTTTTCTCTCTTTAGACCTGTTCTGCCTATGTCCTCCACTCTTGGACCCTCTCCCTAAGACACACAGGGAAGCAATTGCTCAGTAAATCTCTAACCTGCTCTTCCCAGGAAGTTCTATGCTGAACAGATGGGCAGTTTAGAAATAGCATAGATAAACAGTCAATATACACTGGCTTTGTTTTAAGAACTGAGCTCAGTATTTTCAGTATATTTTATCATATAATCTTCATCACACACTATGATGCAGTTATCATGATTTCAAAAATGTCATGATAATCAGAAGTTAAATGATTTGCTCCGGATCAAAGTGGCTGAGTCAGGATTTGAACCCAGTTCAGTTTGACTCCAAGGCCTCTGATTGTCCTCTCACCCATGTGGCCCTTTTTTACTTTCTTTATCAAGAGCTTAATAGTATGGCAAGTCAATGAGGAAATAAAAAAGATTTAGTTTCAACTATTTTGATGGTAGAATTAGCAATAGTTACAAGAATGTAAAAAAAGAAATAATAACATGATTATGGTTTTTAATAAAAGCATTTTTATCTCCCAGTATTTCATGACTATCAAAATAAAAAAAAAAAAACTTTTGACTCTAAGCTCTTTTTAAAATTTCACCCAAAATATCTAACTTAAGTTTATAAAGGTCTAAATCCTATTTTTTTAAGAACATATGCATACTGTGTTTATTGACAGTTGGTATGTAAAGTAGTATTTTGTTAACTTTTTTATTTGATGTACAGTAAACAAGGTAATTTTCCCTTAATGCCCCACAGAAGAAAACATAGGAACTGAATTTCATTAAGGTCTTTTTCAGAGACAATTTGTATAACAAGTATCAGCATATATTTTAAAGTAAAATGGATTTCAAAGTGACAATTTTATTTACTAACCAAATAGTTGATTCCTGTTTTCCTAAAGTCTTCCTTTGGAATTAATAGTTAAAAGTTATTAATATAGAGTCAGCTCTACCCACCACCAGAGCCTCCCATCAAGCCTCTTAGATAGCCTCAACCACCAGAGGGCAGACAACAGAAGCAAGAAAAACTATAATCCTGCAGCCTGTGGACCAAAAACCACAGTTACAGAAAGATAGAGAAGATGAAAAGGCAGAGGGCTATGTACCAGATGAAGGAGCAAGAAAAAACCCCAGAAAAACAACTAAATGAAGTGGAGATAGGCAACCTTCCAGAAAAAGAATTCAGAATAATGATAGTGAAGATGATCCAGGACCTTGGAATAAGAATGGAGGCAAAGATTGAGAAGATGCAAGAAATGATTAACAAAGACCTAGAAGAATTAAAGAACAAACAAACAGAGATGACCAATACAATAACTGAAATGAAAACTACACTAGAAGGAATCAATAGCAGAATAACTGAGGCAGAAGAACGGATAAGTGACCTGGAAGACAGAATGATGGAATTCACTGCTGCGGAACAGACTAAAGAAAAAAGAATGAAAAGAAATGAAGACAGCCTAAGAGACCTCTGGGACAACATTAAACGCAACAACATTCGCATTATAGGGGTCCCAGAAGGAGAAGAGAGAGAGAAAGGACCAGAGAAAATATTTGAAGAGATTATAGTTGAAAACTTCCCTAACATGGGAAAGGAAATAGCCACCCAAGTCCAGGAAGCGCAGAGAGTCCCATACAGGATAAACCCAAGGAGAAACACGCCGAGACACATAGTAATCAAAGTGGCAAAAATTAAAGACAAAGAAAAATTATTGAAAGCAGCAAGGGAAAAACGACAAATAACATACAAGGGAACTCCCATAAGGTTAACAGCTGATTTCTCAGCAGAAACTCTGCAAGCCAGAAGGGAGTGGCATGATATACTTAAAGTGATGAAAGGGAAGAACCTACAACCAAGATTACTCTACCCGGCAAGGATCTCATTTAGATTTGATGGAGAAATCAAAAGCTTTACAGACAAGCAAAAGCTAAGAGAATTCAGCACCACCAAACCAGCTCTACAACAAATGCTAAAGGAACTTCTCTAAGTGGGAAACACAAGAGAAGAAAAGGACCTACAAAAACAAACCCAAAACAATTAAGAAAATGGTCATAGGAACATACATATCGATTATTACCTTAAACGTGAATGGATTAAATGCCCCAACCAAAAGACATAGACTGGCTGAATGGATACAAAAACAAGACCCATATATATGCTGTCTACAAGAGACCCACTTTAGACCTAGGGACACATACAGACTGAAAGTGAGGGGATGGAAAAAGATATTCCATGCAAATGGAAATCAAAAGAAAGCTGGAGTAGCTATACTCATATCAGATAAAATAGACTTTAAAATAAAGAATGTTACAAGAGACAAGGAAGGACACTACATAATGATCCAGGGATCAATCCAAGAAGAAGATATAACAATTATAAATATATATGCACCCAACATAGGAGCACCTCAATACATAAGGCAACTGCTAACAGCTATAAAAGAGGAAATCGACAGTAACACAATCATAGTGGGGGACTTTAACACCTCACTTACACCAATGGACAGATCATCCAAAATGAAAATAAATAAGGAAACAGAAGCTTTAAATGACACAATAGACCAGATAGATTTAATTGATATATATCGGACATTCCATCCAAAAACAGCAGATTACACGTTCTTCTCAAGTGCGCATGGAACATTCTCCAAGATAGATCACATCTTGGGTCACAAATCAAGCCTCAGTAAATTTAAGAAAATTGAAATCATATCAAGCATCTTTTCTGACCACAACGCTATGAGATTAGAAATGAATTACAGGGAAAAAAACGTAAAAAGGACAAACACATGGAGGCTAAACAATACGTTACTAAATAACCAAGAGATCACTGAAGAAATCAAAGAGGAAATCAAAAAATACCTAGAGACAAATGACAATGAAAACACGACGACCCAAAACCTATGGGATGCAGCAAAAGCAGTTCTAAGAGGGAAGTTTATAGCTATACAAGCCTACCTAAAGAAACAAGAAAAAGCTCAAGTAAACAATCTAACCTTACACTTAAAGAAACTAGAGAAAGAAGAACAAACAAAACCCAAAGTTAGCAGAAGGAAAGAAATCATAAAGATCAGAGCAGAAATAAATGAAATAGAAACAAAGAAAACAATAGCAAAGATCAATAAAACTAAAAGTTGGTTCTTTGAGAAGATAAACAAAATTGATAAGCCATTAGCCAGACTCATCAAGAAAAAGAGGGAGAGGACTCAAATCAATAAAATCAGAAATGAAAAAGGAGAAGTTACAACAGACACTGCAGAAATACAAAGCATCCTAAGAGACTACTACAAGCAACTTTATGCCAATAAAATGGACAACCTGGAAGAAATGGACAAATTCTTAGAAAGGTATAACCTTCCAAGACTGAACCAGGAAGAAATAGAAAATATGAACAGACCAATCACAAGTAATGAAATTGAAACTGTGATTAAAAATCTTCCAACAAACAAAAGTCCAGGACCAGATGGCTTCACAGGTGAATTCTATCAAACATTTAGAGAAGAGCTAACACCCATCCTTCTCAAACTCTTCCAAAAAATTGCAGAGGAAGGAACACTCCCAAACTCATTCTATGAGGCCACCATCACCCTGATACCAAAACCAGACAAAGACACTACAAAAAAAGAAAATTACAGACCAATATCACTGATGAATATAGATGCAAAAATCCTCAACAAAATACTAGCAAACAGAATCCAACAACACATTAAAAGGATCATACACCACGATCAAGTGGGATTTATCCCAGGGATGCAAGGATTCTTCAATATACGCAAATCAATCAATGTGATACACCATATTAACAAATTGAAGAATAAAAACCATATGATCATCTCAATAGATGCAGAAAAAGCTTTTGACAAAATTCAACACCCATTTCTGATAAAAACTCTCCAGAAAGTGGGCATAGAGGGAACCTACCTCAACATAATAAAGGCCATATATGACAAACCCACAGCAAACATCATTCTCAATGGTGAAAAACTGAAAGCATTTCCTCTAAGATCAGGAACGAGACAAGGATGTCCACTCTCACCACTATTATTCAACATAGTTTTGGAAGTCCTAGCCACGGCAATCAGAGAAGAAAAAGAAATAAAAGGAATACAAATTGGAAAAGAAGAAGTAAAACTGTCACTGTTTGCGGATGACATGATACTATACACAGAGAATCCTAAAACTGCCACCAGAAAACTGCTAGAGCTAATTAATGAATATGGTAAAGTTGCAGGATACAAAATTAATGCACAGAAATCTCTTGCATTCCTATACACTAATGATGAAAAATCTGAAAGAGAAATTATGGAAACACTCCCATTTACCATTGCAACAAAAAGAATAAAATACCTAGGAATAAACCTACCTAGGGAGACAAAAGACCTGTATGCAGAAAACTATAAGACACTGATGAAAGAAATTAAAGATGATACCAACAGATGGAGAGATATACCATGTTCTTGGATTGGAAGAATCAACATTGTGAAAATGAGTATACTACCCAAAGCAATCTACAGATTCAATGCAATCCCTATCAAATTACCAATGGCATTTTTTACGGAGCTAGAACAAATCATCTTAAAATTTGTATGGAGACACAAAAGACCCCGAATAGGCAAAGCAGTCTTGAGGCAAAAAAATGGAGCTGGAGGAATCAGACTCCCTGACTTCAGACTATACTACAAAGCTACAGTAATCAAGACAATATGGTACTGGCACAAAAACAGAAACATAGATCAATGGAACAAGATAGAAAGCCCAGACATTAACCCACGCACCTATGGTCAACTAATCTATGACAAAGGAGGCAAAGATATACAATGGAGAAAAGACAGTCTCTTCAATAAGTGGTGCTGGGAAAACTGGACAGCTACATGTAAAAGAATGAAATTAGAACACTCCCTAACACCATACACAAAAATAAACTCAAAATGGATTAGAGACCTAAATATAAGACTGGACACTTTAAAACTCTTAGAGGAAAACATAGGAAGAACACTCTTTGACATAAATCACAGCAAGATCTTTTTTGATCCACCTCCTAGAGTAATGGAAATAAAAACAAAAATAAACAAGTGGGACCTAATGAAACTTCAAAGCTTTTGCACAGCAAAGGAAACCATAAACAAGACGAAAAGACAACCCTCAGAATGGGAGAAAATATTTGCAAATGAATCAACGGACAAAGGATTAATCTCCAAAATATATAAACAGCTCATTCAGCTCAATATCAAAGAAACAAACACCCCAATCCAAAAATGGGCAGAAGACCTAAATAGACATTTCTCCAAAGAAGACATACAGATGGCCACGAAGCACATGAAAAGATGCTCAACATCACTAATTATTAGAGAAATGCAAATCAAAACTACAATGAGGTATCACCTCACTCCTGCTAGAATGGGCATCATCAGAAAATCTACAAACAACAAATGCTGGAGAGGGTGTGGTGAAAAGGGAACCCTCTTGCACTGTTGGTGGGAATGTAAATTGATACAGCCACTATGGAGAACAATATGGAGGTTCCTTAAAAAACTAAAAATAGAATTACCATATGACCCAGCAATCCCACTACTGGGCATATACCCAGAGAAAACCGTAATTCAAAAAGACACATGCACCCGAATGTTCATTGCAGCACTATTTACAATAGCCAGGCCATGGAAGCAACCTAAATGCCCATCAACAGACGAATGGATAAAGAAGATGTGGTACATATATACAATGGAATATTACTCAGCCATAAAAAGGAACGAAATTGAGTCATTTGTTGAGACGTGGATGGATCTAGAGACTGTCATACAGAGTGAAGTAAGTCAGAAAGAGAAAAACAAATATCGTATATTAATGCATGTATGCAGAACCTAGAAAAATGGTACAGATGAGCCAGTTTGCAGGGCAGAAGTTGAGACACAGATGTAGAGAATGGACATATGGACACCAAGGGGGGAAAACTGCGGTGGGGTGGGGATGGTGGTGTGCTGAATTGGGCGATTGGGATTGACATGTATACACTGATGTGTATAAAACTGATGCCTAATAAGAACCTGCAGTATAAAAAAACGAACAAAACAACTAATACTAAACTTTCATTGGGTTATTTGTATGGAAACATGTTAATATAAATGTTTCAGACATTACATGAAAAAAAAAAAAAGTTATTAATATATTCAACCACTTTGATTCACAATAGTGACAATTTTGTGTTGTTAACCTATATTGTTAGGGAATGTAGTAATAAATATTATAATAAAGTCAAATTATTAAATGATAAATTCAATATTGTGTAAGTATAAAATTTTTTCCCTTTGGTCCCTTCTAAAAACTTACTGACCTTAATGTAGGAGCTAATGTTTACATTATAAACAGTAAGGAGGGATAAAAAAAAAGAGAAGGTCATATAATTAAAGGCACAAAACGCAGAAGAGCGTCTCTAAAAGCTCTGACTCCTAAGGAATTCAGTTATTCGTCACCAGTTAACATGCAATGCTCCAATCTTTGCACATGATCTGTTCTTAGTTGCTTATTTTACAAATGAAATCCCAGTTTTCTACCTAGAGAAAGGCCACAGATCATGTTTTCTTTCGGATTCTTCAATCCTGGTAAAAATAAAATATTATTATTATAAAGTATTAGGTGCAGCATCAATGACTCAAATTATTAAAGGAAATGTAGTTTCAGTAAATATGTAAAGAGGAGGATCTTCTTCCCATGATGTATTTTGTTTCTGAACATACAATATATTTTTAAACATAAAGAACATTCTTTTTACTTTCATATTTGACACATAGATTTCCAAGCCATTAAATAAGTGTTTCTATCCTGTGTATATAGCTAAAGAATCTTGATAATATCTAAGTCCTATTCTTAAGCTGCCTCATGAGACCATGGAAAATTTGCCCCCGTATTGTTGCAAAATGACTTTGAACAACTTTACCTTTAGATTACTCATCTCTCTGGCATTTAAAGAGAACTTTTATGTAGGGCTTCTATT
Organism: Balaenoptera ricei; assembly: GCF_028023285.1. Lineage (NCBI taxonomy): Eukaryota > Metazoa > Chordata > Mammalia > Artiodactyla > Balaenopteridae > Balaenoptera > Balaenoptera ricei. The sequence goes on from NC_082645.1 coordinate 93,905,466, forward strand.
TATTCACTATTATAAAAATCAATCACAGCAATGGAAGTATCTGTAAATGGTGTAGAGCCAGGCAAAATGGTAAATGCCCTTATTCTCTCACCGACTCTTAATGTAATGCTGTTAGCATTTAAATTCAGCCCCTACTTAGACCCTTAATCTCTTCCAAAACCACATTTCATTTGGGTGGCTTAAGTGGCTCATTTGATTAATGATTTAAATGGCTAAATAGGAAAACAAATTTAGTAGATGAAACTCTGAATTTGTATAACTTTTTTTCCCACAGCTCTAGCACATACAGCAGATTCTTGATGACCAAAGACATTTCCAGAGTCTGACCTTGACCTCCTCAGAGCATGGCAATAGAGTTCAGTGCCTCAGAAAAATGCCAACCTGAGCTGGCAAAAGGCGGGCACCCCCAATTCAGCTTAATTGAGGGGCACTGGCAGCACTCCCAATTCCATTCCAGTTGACAACCAGAACATCTAACATTTTCAAAGCTACTGTAACTTGGAAAGAGTGCCTCAATAAATCATAACAACTCTTTAAAATAAAAAATGGCAATGTGTGATTTAATCTTGCTGGATCTTGTTTTGGGGTCTGACTAGGGACTGAATAAACTAAGAAGGTTTTCACAGGCTTTTATGGCACACAAAGAAAAGGGCTCCTTAAAATGACTACTTAAGCAAGTGCTATTTCCCTGAAAAATCTCATTTTGTCTCAGTTTAGTCATGAGAAAACAGACGAACCTAGATTGGGGAACATTTTACAGCGTACTTGCCTAATACTTCTCAAGACTGTCAGTCATGAAAAGAGAATAGACTGAGGAAACTGTCATGATCAGAGGGGACGGAGAGACAGGACAACTCAATGCAATGTGTGCATGTCAATCCCAAACTCCCTAACTATCCCTCGCCACCAGCCTTCCCCCCTGGTAACCATAAGTTCGTTCTCTAAGCCTGTGAGTCTGAATTCTGTTTTGTAAATAGTTCATTTCTATAATTTTTTTTTTTTTAGATTCTGCATATAAGCAATATCATACAATATTTCTCTTTCTCTCTCTGACTCACTTCACTCAGTATACATTGCTATATTTAAAATGGATAACCAACAAGGACCTACTGTATAGCACAGGGAACTCTGCTCAATATTCTATAACAACCTAATTGGGAAAATAATTTGAAAAAGAATTAAAAAAAATAAATGTTCTTACCACAAAAAAGGCATGATAATTACATGAGGAGATGGAGGTGTTAGCTAATGCTATGGTGGTAATCATTTTGCAATGTAGAAGTGTATTAAATCAACACACTGTATACCTTAAACTTATACAATGTTATATGTCAACTATATCTAAATAAAGCTAGTAAGATACTTTAAAAAAAATAAATGCAATGTATCACCCTGAATGGGATTATGGAACAGAAAGAAGAGTCAAAGGTCAAAAACTGGTCAAATCCAAATAAAGTCTGGAGTTTTGTTAATAGTAAATGTGCCAATGTTAGTTTCTGAGGTTTGACAAGTATACAATGGTAATATAAAATGCTAACAAAGGAGGAAACCCAATGTGAGATGAGGGGTGCACTGGAACTCTCTGTACTATCTTTGCAACATTTCTGTAAATACACTATTCCAAAATAAAAAGTCTTAAAAAAATCTCATTTTAGCAAGTTAGAAATAAATTTAGGAAATCAGTATAAATACTATAGTCTAACTCCACTTGAATTTTTTTTTTTTAACGTCATTATTGGAGTATACTTGCTTTACAATGGTGTGTTAGTTTCTGCTTTATAACAAAGTGAATCAGTTATACATATACATATGTCCACATATCTCTTCCCTCTTACGCCTCCCTCCCTCCCACCCTCCCTATCCCACCCCTCTAGGTGGTCACAAAGCACCGAGCTGATCTACCCAGTGCTATGCGGCTGCTTCCCACTAGCTATCTATTTTATGTTTGGTAGTGTATATATGTCCATGCCACTCTCTCACTTTGTCCCAGCTTAGCCTTCCCCCTCCCCGTATCCTCAAGTCCATTCTCTAGTAGGTCTGCATCTTTATTCCCGTCGTACCCCTAGGTTCTTCATGACTTTCTTTTTCTTCTTAGATTCCATATATATGGGTTAGCATACGGTATTTGTTTTTCTCTTTCTGACTTACTTCACTCTGTATGACAGACTCTAGGTCCATCCACCTCACTACAAATAACTCAATTTCGTTTCCTTTTATGGCTGAGTTATATTCCATTGTATATGTGTGCCATATCTTCTTTATCCATTCATCTCTTGATGGACACTTAGGTTGCTTCCATGTCCTGGCTATTGTAAATAGAGCTGCAATGAACATTTTGGTACATGACTCTTTTTGAATTACGGTTTTCTCAGGGTATATGCCCAGTAGTGGGATTGCTGGGTTGTATGGTAGTTCTATTTTTAGTTTTTTAAGGAACCTCCATACTGTTCTCCATAGTGGCTGTATCAATTTACATTCCCACCAACAGTGCAAGAGGGTTCTCTTCTCCACACCCTCTCCAGCATTTATTGTTTGTATATTTTTAATGATGGCCATTCTGACCGGTGTGAGATGTTATCTCATTGTAGTTTTGATTTGCATTTCTCTAATGATTAATGATGTTGAGCATTCTTTCAGGTGTCTTTAGTCAATCTGTATATCTTCTTCGGAGAAATGTCTATTTAGGACTTCAGCCCATTTTTGGATTAGGTTGTTTGTTTTTTGATATTGAGCTGCATGAGCTGCTTGTAAATTTTGGAGATTAATCCTTTGTCAGTTGCTTCATTTGCAAATATTTTCTCCCATTCTGAGGGTTGTCTTTTCGTCTTGTTTATGGTTTCCTTTGATGTGAAAAAGCTTTTAAGTTTCATTAGGTCCCATTTGTTTATTTTTGTTTTTATTTCCATTTCTCTAGGAGGTGGGTCAAAAAGGATCTTGCTGTGATTTATGTCATAGAGTGTTCTGCCTATGTTTTCCTCTAAGAGTTTTTTAGTGTCTGGCCTTACATTTAGGTCTTTTATCCATTTTGGGTTTATTTTTGTGTATGGTGCTAGGGAGTGTTCTAATTTCATTCTTTTACATATAGCTGTGCAGTTTTCCCAGCACCACTTATTGAAGAGGCTGTGTTTTCTCCACTGTATATTCTTCCCTCCTTTATCAATGATAAGGTGACCGTATGTGCATGGGTTTATCTCTGGGCCTTCTATCCTGTTCCATTGATCTATATTTCTGTTTCTGTGCCAGTACCATACTGTCTTGATTACTGTGAATTTGCAGTATAGTCTGAAATCAGGGAGTCTGATTCCTCCGGCTCCGTTTTTCTTTCTCAAGATTGCTTTGGTTATTCGGGGTCTTTTGTGTTTCCATACAAATTGTGAAATTTTTTGTTCTAGTTCTGTGAAAAATGCCAGTGGTAGTTGATAGGGATTGCATTGAATCTCTAGATTGCTTTGGGTAGTAGAGTGATTTCACAATGTTGATTCTTCCAATCCAAGAACATGGTATATCTCTCCATCTATTTGTATCATCTTTAATTTCGTTCATCAGTGTCTTATAATTTTCTGCATACAGGTCTTTTGTCTCCTTAGGTTTATTCCTAGATACTTTATTCTTTTTGTTGCAATGGTAAATGGGAGTGTTTTCTTAATTTCAGTTTCAGATTTTTCATCATTACTGTATAGAAATGCAAGAGATTTCTGTGCATTAATTTTATATCTTGCTACTTTACCAAATTCATTGATTAGCTCTAGTAGTTATCTGGTAGCATCTTTAGGATCCTCTATGTATAGTATCATGTCATCTCCAAACAATGACAGCTTTACTTCTTCTTTTCCAATTTGGATTCCTTTTATTTCTTTTTCTTCTCTGATTGCTGTGGCTAAAACTTCGAAAACTATGTTGAATAATAGTGGTGAGAGTGGGCAACCTTGTCTTGTTCCTGATCTTAGTGGAAATGGTTTCAGTTTTTCACCATTGAGGACGATGTTGGCTGTGGGTTTGTCATATATGGGCTTTATTATGTTGAGGAAAGTTCCCTCTATGCCCACTTTCTGGAGGGTTTTTATCATAAATGGGTGTTGAATTTTGTCAAAAGCTTTCTCTGCATCTATTGAGATGATCATATGGTTTTTCTCCTTCAATTTGTTAATATGGTGTATCACGTTGATTGATTTGCATATATTGAAGAATCCTTGCATTCCTGGGATAAACCCCACTTGATCATGGTGTATGATCCTTTTAATGTGCTGTTGGATTCTGTTTGCTAGTATTTTGTTGAGGATTTTTGCATCTATGTTCATCAGCAATATTGGCCTGTAGTTTTCTTTCTTCGTGACATCTTTGTCTGGTTTTGGTATCAGAGTGATGGTGGCCTCGTAGAATGAGTTTGGGAGTGTTCCTCCGTCTGCTATATTTTGGAAGAGTTTGAGAAGGATAGGTGTTAGCTCTTCTCTAAATGTATGATAGAAGTCGCCTGTGAAGCCTTCTGGTCTTGGGCTTTTGTTTGTTGGAAGATTTTTAAACACAGATTCAATTTCAGTGCTTGTGATTGGTCTGTTCATATTTTCTATTTCTTCCTGGTTCAGTCTCGGAAGGTTGTGCATTTCTAAGAATTTGTCCATTTCTTCCCGGTTGTCCATTTTATTGGCATATAGGTGCTTGTAGTAATCTCTCATGATCCTTTGTATTTCTGCAGTGTCCGTTGTTACTTCTCCTTTTTCATTTCTAATTCTACTGATTTGAGTGTTCTCCCTTTTTTTCTTGATAAGGCTGGCTAATGGTTTATCAATTTTGTTTACCTTCTCAAAGACCCAGCTTTTAGTTTTATTGATCTTTACTATCGTTTCCTTCATTTCTTTTTCATTTATTTCTGATCTGATCTTTATGATTTCTTTCCTTCTGCTAACTTTGGGTTTTTTTTTTGTTCTTCTTTCTCTAATTGCTTTAGGTGTAACGTTAGGTTGTTTATTTGTGATGTTTCTTGTTTCTTACGGTAGGATTGTATTGCTATAAACGTCCCTCTTAGAACTGCTTTTGCTGCATCCCATACGTTTTGGGTCGTTGTGTTTTCATTGTCATTTGTTTCTGGGGATTTTTTGATTTCTTCAGTGATATCTTGGTTATTAAGTAGTGTGCTGTTTATCCTCCATGTGTTTGTATTTCTTACAGATTATTTCCTGTAATTGATATCTAGTCTCATAGCATTGTGGTAAGAAAAGATACTTGATACGATTTCAATTTTCTTAAATTTACCAAGGCTTGATTTGTGACCCAAGACATGATCTATCCTGGAGAATGTTCCATGAGAACTTGAGAAAAATGTGTATTCTGTTGTTTTTGGATGGAATGTCCTATAAATATCAATTAAGTCCATGTTCTTTAATGTATCATTTAAAGCTTGTGTTTCCTTATTTATTTTCATTTTGGATGATGTGTCCATTGGTGAAAGTGGGGTGTTAAAGTCCCCTCCTATGATTGTGTTACTGTCGATTTCCCCTTTTATGGCTGGTAGTATTTGCCTTATGTATTGAGGTGCTCCTATGTTGGGTGCATAAATATTTACAATTGTTATATCTTCTTCTTGGATCGATCCCTTGATCAGTATGTAGTGTCCTTCTTTGTCTCTTGTAATAGTCTTTATTGTAAAGTCTATTTTGTCTGATATGAGAATTGCTACTCCAACTTTCTTTTGATTTCCATTTGCATGGAATATCTTTTTCCATCCCCTCACTTTCAGTCTCTGTGTGTCCCTAGGTCTGAAGTGGGTCTCCTGTAGACAGCATATATATGGGTCTTGTTTTTGTATCCATTGAGCCAATCCATGTCTTTTGGTTGGAGCATTTAATCCATATACATTTAAGGTAATTATCGATATGTATGTTCCTATTACCATTTTCTTAATTGTTCTGGGTTTATTATTGTAGGTCTTTTCCTTCTCTTGTGTTTCCTGCCTAGAGAAGTGCCTTTAGCATTTGTTGTAAAGCTGGTTTGGTGGTGCTGAATTCTCTTAGCTTTTGCTTGTCTGTAAAGGTTTTAATTTCTCCGTCAAATCTGAATGAGATCCTTGCTGGATAGAGCAATCTTGGTTGTAGGTTTTTCTCCTTCATCACTTTAAATATGTCCTGCCACTCCCTTCTGGCTTGCAGAGTTTTTGCTGAAAGATCAGCTGTTAACCTTTTGGGGATTCCCTTATGTGTTACTTGTTGTTTTTCCCTTCCTGCTTTTAATATCTGTTCCTTGTATTTAATTTTTGATAGTTTGATTAATACGTGTCTTGGTGTGTTTCTCCTTGGATATATCCTGTATGGGACTCTCTGTGCTTCTTGGACTTGATTAACTATTTCCTTTCCCATATTAGGTAAGTTTTCAACTATAATCTCTTCAAATATTTTCTCCATCCCTTTCTTTCTCTCTTCTTCTTCTGAGACCCCTATAATTCGAATGTTCGTGCATTTAATGTTGTCCCAGAGGTCTCTGAGACTGTCCTCAATTCTTTTCATTCTTTTTTCTTTATTCTGCTCTGCAGTAGTTTTTTCCACTATTTTATCTTCCAGGTCACTTATCCGTTCTTCTCCCTCAGTTATTCTGCAATTGATTGCTTCTAGAGAATTTAAAATTTCATTTATTGTGTTGTTCATCACTGTTTGTTTGCTGTTTAGTTCCTCTAGGTTCTTGTTAAACGTTTCTTGTATTTTCTCCATTCTATTTCCAAGATTTTGGATCATCTTTACTATCATTATTCTGAATACTTTTTCAGATAGACTGCCTATTTCCTCTTCATTTGTTAGGTCTGTTGGGGTTTTGCCTTGCTCCTTCATCTGCTGTGTGTTTCTCTGTCTTCTCATTTTACTTAACTTATTGTGTTTGGGGTCTCTTTTTCGCAGGCTGCACATTCGTAGCTCCTGTTGTTTTTGGTGTCTGTCCCCAGCGGCTAAGGTTGGTTCAGTGGGTTGTGTAGGCTTCCTGGTGGAGGGGACTCGTGCCTGTGTTCTGGTGGATGAGGCTGGATCTTGTCTTTCTGGTGGGCACGTCCACGTCTGGTGGTGTGTTTTGGGGTGTCTGTGGCCTTATTATGATTTTAGGCAGTCTCTTTGGTAATGGATGGGGTTGTGTTCCTGTCTTGCTAGTTGTTTGGCATAGGGTGTCCAGCACTGTAGCTTGCTGGTCATTTAGTGGAGCTGGGTCTTGGCATTGAGATGGAGATCTCTGGGAGATTTTCACCATTTGATATTACATGGAGCTGGGAGGTCTCTTGTGGACCAGTGTCCTGAACTTGGCTCTCCCACCTCAGTGGCACAGCCCTGACGCCTGGCTGGAGCACCAAGAGCCTGTCCTCCACGTGGCTCAGAATAAAAGGGAGAAAAATGAGAAAGAAAGAAAGAAGATAAAATAAAATGAAGTACAGTAAAATAAAATAAAGTTATTAAAATAAAAAAAATTTTTATGAAAAATTTTTTTAAGTAAAAAAAAAAAAAATGGACAGATAGAACTCTAGGACAAATGGTAAAAGCAAAGCTATACAGAGAAAATCACACACAGAACCATACACATACACACTCACAATAAGAGAAAAAGGGGAAAAAAAAATATATATATATATCTTTGCTCTCAAAGTCCACATCCTCAGTTTGGGACGATTCCTTGTCTATTCAGGTATTCTAGAGATGCAGGGTACATCAAGTTGATTGTGGAGCTTTAATCCGCTGCTCCTGAGGCTGCTGGGAGAGATTTCCCTTTCTCGTCTTTGTTCGCACAGCTCCTGGGGTTCAGCTTTGGATTTGGCCCCGCCTCTGCGTGTAGGTCGCCTGAGGTCGTCTGTTCTTCACTCAGACAGGACGGGGTTAAAGGAGCAGCTGCTTCGGGGGCTCTGGCTCACTCAGGCCGAGGGGGAGGGAGGGGTACGGAGGAGGCGGGGCGAGCCTGCGGCGGCAGAGGCCAGCATGACGTTGCAGCAGCCTGAGGCACGCCATGTGTTCTCCCGGGGAAGTTGTCCCTGGATCACGGGACTCAGGCAGTGGCGGGCTGCACAGGCTCCCGGGAGGGGCGGTGTGGAGAGTGACCTGTGCTCACACACAGGCGTCTTGGTGGCGGCAGCAGCAGCCTTAGCGTCTCATGCCCGTCTCTGGGGTCCACGCTTAAAACCCCCCTCTCTGGAGCTCCTTTAAGCAGCGCTCTGAATCCCCTCTCCTCGCGGACCAGGAAATAAAGAGGCAAGAAAAAGTCTCTTGCCTCTTCAGCAGCTGCAGACTTTTTCCAGGACTCCCTCCCGGCCAGCTGTGGCGCACTAGCCCCTTAAGGCTGTGTTCACGCCGCCAACCCCTGTCCTCTCCTGGGATCTGACCTCCGAAGCCCAAGCCTCAGCCCCCAGCCCCCGCCCGCCCTGGCGGGTGAGCAGACAAGCCTCTCGGGCTGGTGAGTGCTGGTCGGCCCTGATCCTCCGTGCGGGAATCTCTCCGCTTTGCCCTCCGCACCCCTGTGGCTGCGCTCTCTTCCGTGGCTCGGAAGCTTCCCCCCTCCGCCACTCGCAGTCTCCGCCCGGGAAGGGGCTTCCTAGTGTGCGGAAACCTTTCCTCCTTCAGAGCTCCCTCCCACTGGTGCAGGTCCCATCCCTATTCTTTGTCTCTGTTTTGTTTTTTCTTTTTTCTTTTGCCCTACCCAGGTACGTGGGGAGTTTCTTGCCTTTTGGGGGGTCTGAGGTCTTCTGCCAGCATTCAGTAGGTGTTCTGTAGGAGTTGTTTCACATGTAGATGTATTTCTGATGTATTTGTGGGGAGGAAGGTGATCTCCATGTCTTACTCTTCCGCCATCTTGAAGCTCCTTCTTGAATTTTTAATATAAGTTGACATATAACAAAAATCACACACCAGGATCCTTTGGCTTATAAATATTAATATTTATCCCGATTTTGTGAATAATTAATAATTACTGAATGCCTTTATCTTAAAATGTTAAATGTTTGTTTTTAACTGTTCCCATAGCAAACCTTTTACCTCTTTCACATTCAGTAATTACAGTGTAACATTTCTAGTTACAATCGAACCTTAAGGTTTTTGAAAGCTTTGGAAAAAAGCAGTAAATTCTGAAAGTGTGGTCTGGAGGCCTTAGCTTTTGGAGTTGTTATTTTGTCATCATTCCCTCTCTGGTAAAGCCTCTCCTCTCATCTTTTGAATGCTGTTTTTATTCTAGTTGAATTTCTGTTACACTGAAGAGAGTTGCTAAAAGGTCAGACTTGGAGCTCAAATCTGGTAGTTTTATTTATATTATTTATATTAGCTGTGACACCATCGAGAACATAATATGTACTCTTTTGCATGTTTCCTTTTGGCAATTTCCCTTTTATGAAAGTATCAGTTTCTATAATGCAATCTAGATTACATATTCCCCTTTGTAATGAAATAGTCACAATAATTCCATGTTTTCCTTTCATCATAATTGTTATACATATATACATTGATTGACTAGAGTTGGAGTTAAGTAATGTGTGGAATTTCTTCTTTGTCGAGTTTTAGGCTGTGCCCTTACAATCTTGGAAATTTCCAACTGAGCAACAGTGATTGTCAACTCTTTTGTTTAACCAACATCTATTGAACTCTGATTAAAAACCCTAAGTGTAAGATACATAAATAACAGGCTCTATTCCTACTCTCAGGAAGCTCACAGTCAAATGTAAAGACTGTTATGAGAGAAGATAGTTATGGGGCCACAAAGAGGAGGCACTTGGTTCAGACACAGAGTGAAAAGAAGGCTTCCTGGGAGGTAAAGTAGAATCTCTAAAGAAGAGTAGAAGTGAGCAGTCAGAGAAGGAAGGAAGGTGTCCTAGGCAGTTGAAACCGCAGGTGAAAAGCTACAAAAGTGTGGGAGAATGCGGTACATCCAGGGAGATTCCAGGGTTTCATGATCAAGTGTGAGCTGTGAAGGAGGAGCTGAGGCTGGAGAGAGAGGCAGGGCAGATACCTGGAAGGGCTTTTATCCTTTACTGTAATCTAAAGGGAGTAAGGCATCTCTAACAGATATAAGCAGGAAAGAAGCAGGTGTGTATTTTTGAAATAACTCATGCTGTCTGAGAATGAGCTAGAAAAGGTTAAGTAGGAGCAAAGAAAGCAGTTAGGAGGTGACTCAATGACACAGATGAGATACAACATGAGTCTAAAGTATGACAAGGGCAGTGAAAATGGAGAGAAGGTACAGTTATTCCCCCACCCCCTTCGAAAGTTCGCTATAGGCCATTTCGCACTTAGGAAAGACCTACATTAGCATGTACTGTTTTCGTTAACTGAAAGAAATTTAAGGAGAATTTTCACTTTTATGGAAAAAGGCGAAAAGCAAAAATAGCGTTCAGCCTTTGTTTTCCAGCCAGAGGCAGCGCACACCCTGAGCAGACCCTGAGCAGTGAAAGTGGGACCGCCAAGCTGCTTACCTGGAACTACACTCAGCATCACGGCATCAAGTCGCCAGAGCTTTGAACTGGGTTTGAGCGTCTGTGTTTTATCTCAGTTCATTTTGTGCATCCCTTAGCAAGATGTGTCCTAAGGTACGTGCTTCCTTGCTTTCCACCATTTTATGAAAGGTTTCATAAAAACACTCTACTTTTTGATAGCGGTGGGGGGAAAACCTGTATTTAGAATGTAGAAGTCAGGCAGAAGTACTACTGAGAGAAGCTGGTAGTTCCAGTGTTGGACATGCTGGGTTTGAGAGCTCTTTAAGTCAAGGTAGCCTGAGGATGAAAGCAGAAAGAAAGGCAGAGGAAATTTCCTCAGAGGCAAAGGAATTGCTGTCTGCCATGGCTCTAGCAACCAGAGCTTTGCAGGCTGTACCACTGAGACTTTCCTAAGTATTATATATTGGGTTTCAGCTAAAAGAAAAGAGTCATGGTCCCATAATTTAAGGCTGATAAAGGATGAAATGAGCCTCTATGGGGATGGTGATCTCCCTCCCCGTGGAGGTGTTAGGGCAGAGTGGTAACCAGCTGTTAGGAGCTGTAGAAATGTTCATGAACAATGAAAGGAATATTAAGTAACATAGCCTCTGCACTCCTTTCTGTTTTCCTTATTCTGATCAGAAATAGAAGCACTGTGTAAAACTAAATAACATTCAAAAAAATGCTAGATTTGAATCTAGCTATAATTGATGTCAATTAAAGGATTCAAAGAAAGATACTGTACAGAGCATCTTGTGTTTGCTGCCCAGCATCTGTTCTCTTTCATTCTGGTAATAATACTCCAAATTTCCTTTGGGAACCCACCCCTCCGCCATTCTCAGGCATGTGATTTGGGTGGGATTGATGCCACTTGTGACTTCCAAGAGCCACCTGTTAGGTTTCAATTAAGCAACCTCTTTCTTCTGGCCGGTTATTGGGTTGGTGACAAGGGTGTAACAAAGAAGAAATAGGTTGGGCTCTTGGGGAAAAGAAGCTCACTCCCTTATTGAAGCTGCCATCATACAGAGCTTGACAATGGAGCTGGCCCCAAAGAGGCAAAGCTGACGCATGCATCCTGGTGACATTGTTTTGTGGTAAGAATCCCTTCACCTCATGTATGAGCTCTTTAATGATGAAACTGATAAATTCCTTATTTTTTTGCCACTTGAGGTTTTTCTGCCTTTTCAGCCCGAAGTATATTGATATGAAAAGTCACACTTTATTCAGAAGTTTATTCATTCAACAAATATGAGTTGGGATTAAAGCAGTGAACAAGATTGACAGGGTCTTTATTCTCAAGGTGATTATATTCTTTGGGAAAAGAGCATAGACAGTAAACAAATGAAGTCTTACATAGATGAGGTAATTTCAGATTAAGTTAGCTGCTATGAAGAAAATTAATAGAGTGATGTGGCAGAGAGTAATACTGGGGAAGATGCTTAAGATACAGTAGGGAAGGATACAGGGAAGGATGTGGCTTCTGAGTTGAGACCAAAAAGCCAGCTATGGAAATATGTTTGAGGAAGATGGCACAGCAAGAGCAAGTTCTTCAGCAAGGAAAGCCTTTGAGTATTCTAAAAATGCAATGAAAATCAGTATTATTTGAAGATAATGAGTAAGAAAGAAAGATGTGACTAGAAAGGTGAGCTTGGTGTCCCCCCCCCCACCCTGCAAGAAACAAATCCTACCCCTTATTTTAACCCAAATGGATTTCTACTTCATTCACATATTATTCATTCAACTAACACTTAGGCCTTTTATGTGCCAGGCTCTATGATAGATACAGAAAATAAAGGGATGAAAACCTCAGAATTCCTATTCCAGAGAATCTCACAGTCTTTGAGAGTTCTTTTCACTCACAGCCTCTAGAATCTCATGCCCTTTCCCGGTTCTGTGTTGACATCGCAGTGTTCTGAGCTTGAAGTCCACCTCCTCACATTCATCGCCAGTTCAACCAAGCACTGTCTTCTTGCCCTGTATCCCATGCTATCTTTCATGTTACTGTCTCAGACCTAAATGTCTTTGCTTACCTCTGAGCTCCCCACTCTCTGGGCTGTAAGTAGTTTTCTAAAGCAAAGCCTTATGTGCTATTAAATAGCACAAATGTCATCAAATTTGGTATATAATTTGTTGTAGTTGCTGGGGTCTTACCACATGCATGCTTGTTAATGTAAATTTTTATAGTATATCTTTTTAAGACAGCCTCATTTGCAACAATAAATTCAGGAATTCTGTACAGAATCTAAGATTATTCTAATGATGTTAATGAAGACTATATGTTTATGAGGTTTTTCTATAAATTTTCTTAAGAAACGTAAAGCCAGACTGGCAGATAGGTGATGAAAAATAACTAGAGAAGTTTGCACACACACAAAAATCTGCCATCTAAATTAGGAGACTCAGGAGAAGTAGGCTTAAATATTTATCATCCAGAAGATACTTCATATATTAATAACAAAGAGAATACCAGAAGAGCAATGATAAAGGCAAACAAGATAATTTTCTTTGGCAAATATTTATCAGTAGTTATTTTATACAAAACACTGAAGCAAGATTGACATTGGACTATTCAATGGACATAATTTTGTAACTATGAAAATAATATTTGGAGGCAAAATGATGTGGAATCATAAGGCAGTTTCAACTATTGAAAAGTTTGAAAGCTTAGACATACCAAATTTTATTTCAGGCAGTCATTCAGAATGCTAAGACAGGTATTTCACACCAACCTCTAATCACTGTCCTAGTGGGAAAATGAATATAAATTTAATTAGCTTCACCTTACTTTCCCTCCTCTATTATTTAATTTTCCTTAGATTTCTAAGAAACTGTCATCAAGTAGCAGTATGCATATAGATATATAACTATGAATTTTATGTGTGTAGATAGATATATTTAATTTATAGTTTTTTTTAAACTTAAATGCCACCTCTTTTATTCTTTTTTTCTTGTAGAAAGCATGAGAAAATGAAAGGCATATCACAAACAGTTACATCACAATGAAAAATAGTGATGTTCAAAAGAAAGAAATAACTTGTAACTCTCCAAAAGGTGATTAAGCATGAAATACAGCATATAAAATGAGTCATGTAAATCATGAAACATAAGCTAAAGTTGGATAGCTACTGAATTTGTGTATACATTAAAAATATGTGTCAAGTTAGAAAGAAAAAAGAAAGATAAATCAAAATATGCCAACTCATAGCATGACCTATCAATACTGCTTCAGATATGTGGTCTATGCCTCTATGATGATAGACTTGCTTGCTTGGTTGGGGATGGGACATATACTAATAGGATGAGGGAAGAACTTGGTGATCTGAACCCTCCACTGTTAATGAGATACTACAGTCTATTTTCTTTATGATCAAATTGTTATTCTCCCCAAAGGATACCATTGTGATTGTAACATCATTTTACTTAAAAGCATTTGTCTCCATATTATTGTAAACAAAAGCAGACATTATTACAGAAGTAACAGTGAAAGTTCACATTTTTCATGCTAAATTTTCCAGTGACTCTACTTCCTTAAAAAAGACAATAAAGTGTTAAGATAAGATAAAACGTACCTATTTTAAAGGTACATGAATTTTTAATATTTTTATACAATTTTTAAACATTACTTTCCATTTATAGTTATTACAAAATATGGGCTATATTCCCCATGTTGTACAATACATCCTTGAGCCTGTCTTATGCCCAATAGTTTATAGCTCCCACACCCCCCCATGTTGCCCCTTCCCCCACTGCTAACCACTAGTTGGTTCTCTATATCTGTTAGTCTACTTCTTTTATGCTATATTCACTAGTTTGCTATACTTTTTAGATTCCACATATAAGCAATATCATACAGTATTTATCTTTCTCTGTCTGACTTATTTCACTTAGCATAATGCCCTCCAAGTCCATCCATGTTGCTGCAAATGGCAAAATTTCATTCTTTTTTATGGTTGAGTAGTATTCCATTCTATATATATATAGCACATCGTTTTTTAAAAAACAAGATTGTATTTATTTATTTATTGATGTGGACCACTTTTAAAGTCTTTATTGAATTTGTTGCAATATTGCTTCTGTTTTATATTTGGTTTTTTGGCCCCGAGGCATGTGGGATCTTAGCTCCTTGACCAGGGATCGAACCCGTACTCCCTGCATTGGAAGGTGAAGTCTTAACCACTGGACCACCAGGGAGGTCCCCTACATCTTCTTTATCCATTCATCTGTTGATGGACACTTAGGTTGCTTCCATATCTTGGCAATTGTAAATAATGCTGCTATGAACATTGGGATGCATGTATCTTTTTGAATTAGTGTTTTTGCTTTTCTTGGATATATTCCCACCACATATTCTACCACAGAGTGGAATGGCTGGGTCATATGGTAGTTCTATTTTTAGTTTTTTAAGAAACTTCCATACTGTTTTCCACAGTGGCTGCACCAATTTACATTCCCACCAACAGTGTACAAGGGTCGCCTTTTCTCCACATCCTTGCCAACGTTTGTTGTTTGTGTTCTTTTCAATGAGCCATTCTGATAGGTGTGAGGTGATGCTTCATTGTGGTTTTGATTTGCATTTCCCTGATTATTAGTGATGTTGAGCATCTTTTCATGTGCCTGTTGGCCATCTGTATTTCCTCTTTGGAAAAATATATATTCAGTTCTTCTGCCCATTTTTTAATAGGGTTGTTTTTTTGATGTTGAATTGTATGAGCTGTTTATATATGTTGAATATTAATCCCTTATCAATCTTATCATTTACCTATTTTATGTACCTATTAATGTACCTATTTTAAATACCTATTTTAAGTAGACTGTGCAGTGAGTTTTGATAAAAGCATATACCTGTGTACTACCACCACAGGTTATGGAGACTTATTTTATGGAGCATTAAATGGCCTGGATTTGTTAATGCTCCACATCCACTTGAAAAGAATGTATAGTCTGTTGTTAAAAAGTTAATTATGGGGATTATAGAGTTATATCAAAATTTGTATCATTAGTCATAGAATATAGTAATATTAGTCACTGAGGCACACATTAACACTGTTGATGGGAGTTTTGAGGATCTCACAGGAAAATACTTTTTAACCTTAAAATACACCCATCCCTTAATTAATAATCCATGTGATTGATATTCATCTGGAAATGATTAAGGAAGCAGATGTGATAGAATTTTTGAAGAGCAGTATAGTCAAACTCAATTTGCACCTGAATCTTCCATAGCCGCTAAAAATCGTTCAGTTCTTAATTAAATTTTTATTTTGAATGGGAGCAGTTTTTCCCACCAGTCAGGGAAAAGGCAGGACCATATGCTTGGAACTTGTGTGAGTGGCTTTTATCTTACGCATCAATAGGATAAACAATCTCGGGTGGCAAATGCATTAATATAAATCAAATAAAATATATAACAAAAAACAGAATCAGAGCAGTGCTCTGGGGGACGGGAGATTGACAGGAAGTGGATATGAAGGAATTTTCGGGGGTCATGGAAATGTTTTAGTGCATGACAAGGGTAAAGTTTACACAGGTGTATATACTTGTTGAAATTGTACACGTAAGATTTCTTTAAATCCTATTTGATGGTTAAAGCACAAAATAATATATTGTGAGATTTATGAGATATGTGGAATTTTACTTCAAAAAATCCATAAAATTTTGTTTTTAAAAAACCCTCAGTGTGCATATTAATTTTCTGGACATTTGTTAAATATTTTATTTAGATTACCATATTCCACAGCAAAGGTTCTAGTTAATTAGGCCTAGGGTGAAACTTAGGAATTGGCATAATTAGCAACCATACCAGGTGCTTCTTATGAGAAAGTGACACCCTTTGAGAAATAATGGACAGAAAAAATTCCAAAGAGGGTTCCAGGGAAAGACATACTATGTTTCTAGTAGTTGGGAAGAACTTTCTGAGAGTAGGACTTAGGCATTGTAGAATAGAAATAGTTAAGTAAACAGCAAGCAGTTTTATCCATTTTGTAGAGAAAGAATCGTTGCCTAAAAATTCTAAATTGTGAGGATCCATCCACTTTGTAAATTTCAGTCCTATTTGGTTTATAGCAAGTTAAAAAAAAAAAAAAAAAAACCAGGCTGGCTACTGACTCATGTGTAACCATAGCTACCTTTTTAAAAGCATAATTTTCCTGAAAAGGAAGTAGCAAAAATGGCAATGTAACCAGTAAAATATCTCTTTTAAACATTCAAATGAAAACTAGTTGAAGAGAGGAATTGAATGTAGTGAGGCATGGAATTGCAAATCAAGAAAATACATGATAACACGGTTCGTACTAATCTCTCACACAACCTTCATTCAGAGATAATAGGCAAGATAAGGCATGTTTTATTTTTTTCTTCAAATATACTGTCACGGTGATTGATTAGTAGTAAGTTAGGTGTCCTGAGCTACATTAAAGTGAAGAATTAAACTTTGTACAGGTGACTTTAGAATTTGAAGAAGAACATGGATATATAATTCACATACAAACGATGTATAATTCATATTAGAGTAGGTACATCATATATTAAAACTGAACGGTGATTTCAATATCAACTAGGAACCTGGGTGATGAAGAGGTTTGGGGAAATGTCAAGGAGCACCACTTTATTCTCCATATCTAGTGATGTCGCATATTCAAAATCCATGCGCTTATTTGTGAGTAATAGAAAAAGAACATATAATCATTATAGTAGTGGAAAGAAGCCATGACCCTAAATTAATAAAAAACTAAACTCCGATACTAAGGAAACAGGCATAAAACATTTCCCTCTTCCTCGTTTTAACTGTGTGTGTGTGTGTGTGTGTGTGTGTGTGTGTGTGTAGGTATCAGAGTGTGTGTCTGTGTTTGTATGCTTTTGAATAAAGTTGGTGGGAGAGATATGGGTACAGATAATAACGTTGACATAATTTATTAAATTCGGTATCAATTAGATAAACATGGTAAATATATAGTGATTTTATTAAAGGTTGAAAATTGAAAACTAACCAAAGAAAGCTCAATTAACACAAAAATATATTTGAATTAATTTATGAGCTGTCACATTCAGAGAGAATATTTCCATAGTAAGTGTGATTAGTTTTAAAATTTCTGCTTAGATTTAAACATCTGAAGCACCTGGAACATATTACAATGATACTAGATTGGAAAATGAAATGTCCTCACCAAATAATGTGCATGATGGTAAATTAATGGCTTATTGAAAGATACCATTAAAATATAAAAAGGAAATTAAAGTAGAATACAAGAATATATGTTCATGTTCATACCCAGGGACGTTAAGAATCTATAAAAAAATGGAGTCATTATCCCTGAATAATAGTAATGGGATTTAATCACGACATTTCAGAGTAATGAGGATATAGTAAGAGCTGGTCAGTTACTTCTTTTCATGTTGCCCTTTCATTCCAGAAAACAATGAAACCTTGGTGAAATAAAGTGCCTGAACGTGAATAGGGAGTAAAATATAAAATATATTTAAATATAAGCGATATGACCAATGAGTGCCTCATGCAGAAAGTCCCTATATCAGACAGTATGTCTATATGGAAAGGGAAAATAATATTTTTATCATCTTTCTTTAATCTGTCCTTATTGGATCCTCAGTGGGTTCAGAGTTCTACACTAGGCATAAAAACTCAAGGCTTTAAGGAGCAGCTGCTGAGACATGAAATATTGCCTTCTTTAACATCATTGTCTACATGAGTTACCATTGGATCTTATCTATAGCTTGAATAAAGTATTTCTTTTGTAAACAGTAAATAATACCACTTATTGAGAAATTACCTTGTGCCAGGTGCTTTGTGTTTTACCCGTGTTAATCCTCACCACAGCCCTGCTTTACCATAATGAAATTGGTGCCAGGCAGGATTTAAAGTTCATTATCCACAGGTTATTAATAATGTTCACATTGATCATTGATTTGCTGTAATTGCTAATTCCTTTTTCAATGGGAATTCAACCAGAAGAGAAAGAACTAACCTCATTTAAGTGGAAGTTATTCAGGGCTGGGATTCACAGGACTTGTTCTAATTCAGCCCCGGAGCAATCCGGCCCTGCAGCCCCCATAAGATTGCAAGATATTCTATTTTAAAACAGGTGGGCCAATATTCCAACTTTCCATCTGAAATCTTTCATGTCTAAAAATATTCTATCTGGATAATACTTAATCTTTCCGTTTAGAAAACAATTTGAGAAAATCGCAAATTTAGCAGTGTGGTTTTTTTTTTAAATTAATTAATTAATTAATTTATGGCTGTGTTGGGTCTTCGTTTCTGTGCGAGGGCTTTTTCCAGTTGTGGCGAGCGGGGGCCACTCTTCATCACGGTTTGCGGGCCTCTCACTGTCACGGCCTCTCCCATTGCGGAGCACAGGCTCCAGACGCACAGGCTCAGCAGTTGTGGCTCACGGGCCTAGTTGCTCCGTGGCATGTGGGATCTTCCCAGACCAGGGCTCGAACCCGTGTCCCGTGCATCGGCAGGCAGATTCTCAACCACTGCGCCACCAGGGAAGCCCCAGCAGTGTGGTTTTTTGTCAGCACTGTTATGGTGTTATGTCATGACCCTGTTAGAGTAGTCCCACTCCCCGCCCTGATTTTTCACTACTGGTTACCACAGTGGGGAACTGCTGGGTGAAATCAGGGTCCTCCAGGGGCCTAGAGCAGGCATTCCCATGTAGCACAGTCTGCTGCACACCTGGGCAGCAACCAAGGGCACTTTGACTCTGTCAGGCAGTGGCAATCACACAATAGCCTGGGAGGTTTGAAACATTTGATTTGCTCCCCTGTAGTCATTAGTCTAGTTTTTAGATTATCCCAGTGTTCCATATATAAGTAATAATTAAACTCTTTGTCAGATATAGTTGATTGCCTTAATTTAAAAATTAATTAAATGCAAATATAATCAGAACATTTCTTGATACAAAAATCAGTGATAATGTTTAAGGTATGAATGTGATATTAGTGCATAGAATTGATACATTTTCTGTTGAAGCAGTGAATCTCTTCTTTTGATACTAACATGTAGAAAAAGTGATTTCCTTTTGAAAACTCACTGAAAAAACCTCTGACACCACTTCCTAGAATACGGGGCTGTCAAGATTCCATTTCGAAGCAAAGTGGTTATGTTTAACACTAGGTTCAAGGGGGTGAAGATAAGGTTGGTTTCCCTTATCTTTGCTGTAAATTTTAGTAATACCTTCGATTAGCTCTTTATTTGGTCCTTGGTAAAAAAAAAAAAAAAAGCGTAGTATTTTGTAAAGGGATTAATAAGACCAAGTTATAGGTGTGTATAATTATGTTTTCTCTACCATAAATAAAGCCATTTGTCCTTTGGTGTTGCTCTCCTCAGTAATATTGTATTGTAAAAATGAAGGAAAGCTAAACGCAGTCTCTATTTTTTAAAAGCCTCATGTTTTAAAAGCTTGTTAAATCAAGGAAGAAAGTGATTTTAAAGTGTGAGGGAAAATGGAAAGTCCCTCAGGAAATTAAGGCATGTGGATGTAGGCTTTTAGTGCACTTTTTCTAAGCATCTGTAAATATTTTAATTTTTCTTCTTACTATGAATCAGCTAAAGAACTCTTAGGGATGATGCTATTCATTATAACCCTCTCAGCAGAAACCGCGTTACAAAGGTGAAGCTGTGATAGTATGAGCGCTGGAAATATCTATGTTTGAGCATACACCTACTACAATATTTTATCACGCTCCTACATGCACTTTCCCTAACGAGTAAAATTGCCCAATAATTCAATTTTTAGATTATATTTACCTGTCTGTGGGTTGTTTTGTTTCTGTGCACTTTCTCTTCATCAATTTCTCTTCATATAGGTGCAACAACATTGCTTCCCATTACTGTGAAAGTTAATGAAACGAAAAAGCATATGTTTTAGTCAGCTACTCCCCTCTTTCAGCAGGCATTTTACTAAAAGGGCAGGAATTATGCAAACATTGCTCCCACCTACCACTACAATGTGGGCAAATACAGGCCTTCTAATTATGCTGTCAGTAACACAATTTGCCACAAGCGAGAATTTGAAATGGTTAGTCAGAACTCCAGGTACGGAAAACAGTCTTTATTTTTGTATCACAGGGGTAACTCCTCCATTTCAGCTGTTTGGTCTGCTTTAGAATGGCTGTTCTCAAGGTGTGTTTCCAGGACCACCAGCGCATCCCCACGACTTTTCTCAGGGCCCATGAGGTTCTTCTTTTTCCAATTACGTATCTGAGTGAGGCCATAGTTTCTTTGTGTACCACAATCAAAAATAGCACACCACAACAAATTAGATGTAAAAGCACATATGAAAATCCAGCTGTCTTCTGTTAAACCAGACATTGAATACATTTTACAAAAATGTAAGACAATGCTGCCCTCACTCTTTTTTTTTTTTTCTGGTTTTGGAAAATATAGTTATTTTTCATTAAAATGTTTACTATTATGCATATTATAGAGAATATGTATACTACCATTATTTTCAATGAGTTTAAATAAATATTTTCAAATGCCACAGTATTAATTTCTAGTGTGGTAAATATTGATGGATAATAACTGACACAAATAAAAGCTCTTTGGTGTTCTCAGTTTTTAATAGTGTAAAGGGGTCCCAAGATCAAAAGGTTTGAGGTCTGAATCTTTACAGCATGTCTTCTATCAATTAAAGCAGAAGGAAAAATTATTTTTCTCTTTAAAATAAAAATCCGTGTAAATACAATTCTGGGTTTATTGTCTCAAGCATATATTTTAAAGTAATCTTCATGGCATTAAATGGTATGAAGTTCTGAGAATATCATTGTTAAAAATCAACAAATGAAAATATTTTGAACCTAAAGTATATCTTTTTATCCTACTTGTCTAACTTAAACTTCTATATAAGTGAAATTAACACTGCATGTGTACAACATCATATTTCTACCTCTGTATACCCTACAGAGTGCTCACCACCAAAAATTTAGTTTTCATCTGTCACCAGACAGTTGATTCCCGTCACCCATTTAGCATTCCCACCTCTGCCCCGTCTCCACTGGTAACCACTACTCTGTTCTCTATGTCTTTGTTTTTGTTTGTTTTGACTTGTTCCTTTATTTTGTTTTGTGTGTTTGTCGCATATGAGTGAAATCATACGATACTTGTCTCTCTCCATCTGAATTATTTCACTTAGCGTAATACTCTCAAGGTCCATCCATATTGCTGCAAATGGCAAGATTTTATCTTTTTTTTTAATAGCTGAGTGGTATATCATTGTATATAGATACGATATCTTCTCTATCCATTTATCGGTTGATGGGCACTTAGGTTGTTTCCATATCTTGGCTATTGTAAATAATGCTGCAATGAGCATAAGGGTGCATATATCTTTTCAAATTACTGTTTTTGAATTCTTCAGATAAATACCAGAAGTTTAATACCAGAATATTTTAATTCTTTGAGGAATCTCCATACTGTCTTCCATGGTAGCTGTACCAATTTACATTCCCACCAGCAGTGTATGAAGGTTTCCTTTTCTCCACATCCTTGCCAACACTTGTTAATTCTCGCCTTTTTGATAACAGCCATTCTAATGGGCATAAAGTGATATCTCATTGTGGTTCTCTTTCAGGTCTTGTAGTTTCTTGTTGTCTGGAACTAATTTATTTTTATTTTTTTATTTTTTAGCATCTTTACTGGAGTATAATTGCTGTTCAACGGTGTCTTCTTGTAGTTTCTTGAAGCCTGAGATAGTCATATTTTGGGTCCCATTGTCTTTTGGAAACAGATGTTAGGACTCTTCTCCTCATTTGCCTCCTTTCTTATTTTCCTCGAATTTTTACCTTGAAGTTTGATGTAAAGGGTTTAGAAATATTGCTGGTCCACAGTAGAACTTTCATTGGAAACCTGCTCTGGAGGATGTGATCCTCAAAATTTTCAAAGGTGATGTTTGTGAAACATTGAGTGTGTTTCTAAATCTTCTCTGCCATCTGAAATTTGGTTGCTGTCTCTTTAGCAACAGAAAAATTTCATTCTTCTCCATGAGTATCATTTCTTGTCAAACTCTTCAGGATCCTATGTCAAAGAAAGTGTAAGCAGTTGAAGCAATGCTGTTATGACCAAAGAACAAACTCCTATCCCCACACTAATTCTAAATAGATTTATCCCCTCATGTAAGAAGCAGAGGGACATTTTCTAGTATGTTAAATGATTTCCTCTACTGATGAAAAACACTTTGGACTGCTTATTTCTCCAGAGCAAATGTCTAAACTACATTAATAATTTCTAGATTACTAAAGATCGGATTAAAAAAATATGCTCTTAGAAATTTGTTTGAATTTCTGTGACTTTTTCTATGAATAATTTTTCAAAGAGAGATGGTAGTACATCCCCATGGGTAGTTTCTTATAACACAGGAACATAGTGGTAGTCTAATTCTTTATGTTTACTTATTTTTATGTTTATGACTCTTTTAGAATGATGGTTTTCTCAGGGTATATGCCCAGTAGTGGGATTGCTGGGTCGTACGGTAGTTCTATTTTTAGTTTATTGAGGAACCTCCATACTGTGCTCCATAGTGGCTTTATCAATTTACATTCCCACCAACAGTGTAACAGGGTTCCCTATTCTCCAAAACCTCTCCAGATTTATTGTTTGTAGATTTTTTGATGATGGCCATTCTGACTGGTGTGAGGAGATACATCACTGCAGTTTTGATTTGCATTTCTCTAATGATTAATGATGTTGAGCATCCTTTCATATGTTTGTTGGCAATCTGTATATCTTCTTTGGAAAAATGTCTATTTAGGTCTTCTGCCCATTTTTTGATTGGGTTCTTTGTTTTTTTTATATTGAGCTGCATGACCTGCTTGTAAATTTTGGAGATTAATCCTTTGTCAGTTGTTTCATTTGCAAATATTTTCTCCCATTCTGAGGGTTGTATTTTGGTCATGTTTATGGTTTCCTTTGCTGTGCAAAAGCTTTTAAGTTTCATTAGGTCCCATTTGTTTATTTTTGTTTTTATTTCCATTTCTCTAGGAGCTGGGTCAAAAAGGATCTTGCTGTGATTTATGTCGTAGATTGTTCTGCCTATGTTTTCCTCTAAGAGTTTTATAGTGTCTGGCCTTACATTTAGGTCTTTAATCCATTTTGAGTTTATTTTTGTGTATGGTGTTAGGGAGTGTTCTAATTTTATTCTTTTACATTTAGTCGTCCAACTCTCCCAACAGCACTTATTGAAGAGGCTGTCTTTTCTCCATTATATATTCTTGCCTCCTTTATCAAAGAAAAGGTGACCATATGTGC
Organism: Balaenoptera ricei; assembly: GCF_028023285.1. Classification (NCBI taxonomy): domain Eukaryota; kingdom Metazoa; phylum Chordata; class Mammalia; order Artiodactyla; family Balaenopteridae; genus Balaenoptera; species Balaenoptera ricei. The sequence goes on from NC_082645.1 coordinate 93,929,144, forward strand.
ATGGTTTTATCAATGGGCTTTCTATCCTGTTCCATTGATCTATATTTCTGTTTTTGTGCCAGTATCATACTGTCTTGATTACTGTAGCTTTGTAGTATAGTCTGAAGTCAGGGAGCCCGATTCTTCCAGCTCTGTTTTTCTTTCTCAAGGTTGCTTTGGATATTCAGGGTCTCTTGTATTTCCATACATATCGTGAAATTTTTTGTTCTAGTTCTGTGAAAAATGCCATTGGTAGTTTGATAGGGATTGCATTGAATCTGTAGATTGCTTTGGGTAGTATAGTCATTTTCACAATGTTGATTCTTCTAATCCAAGAACATGGTATATCTCTCCATCTGTTTGTATCATCTTTAATTCCTTTCATCAGTGTCTTATAGTTTTCTGCATACAGGTCTTTTGTCTCCTTAGGTAGGTTTGTTCCTAGGTATTTTATTCTTTTTGTTGCAATGGTAAATAGGAGTGTTTCCTTAATTCCTCTTTCAGATTTTTCATCATTAGTGTATAGGAATGCAAGAGATTTCTGTGCATTAATTTTATATCCTGCTACTTTACAAATTCACTGATTAGCTGTAGTAGTTTTCTGGTAACAACTTTAGCATTCTCTATGTATAGTATCATGTCATCTGCAAAGACTGACAGCTTTACTTCTTCTCTTGCAATTTGGATTCCTTTTATTTCTTTTTCTTCTCTGATTGCTGTGGCTAAAACTTTCAAAACTATGTTGAATAATAGTGATGAGAGTGGGCAGCCTTGTCTTGCTCCTGATCTTATTGGAAATGGTTTCACTTTTTCACCATTGAGAACGATGTTGGCTGTGGGTGTGTCATATATGGCCTTTATATGTTGAGGTAAGTTCCCACTCTGCCTACTTTCTGGAGGGTTTTTATCATAAATGGGTGCTGAATTTTGTTGAAAGCTTCTTCTGCCTATATTGAGATGATCATATGGTTTTTCTCCTTCAATTTGTTAATATGGTTTATCACACTGATTGATTTGCGTATATTGAGGAATTCTTGCATTCCTGGGATAAACCCCACTTGCATTCCTGGGAGAGAATCCTTGCATTCCTGGGATTGCAGGAAGAATCCTTGCATTCCTGGGATAAACCCCACTTGATCATGGTGTATGATCCTTTTAATGTGCTGTTGGATTCTGTTTGCTAGTATTTTGTTGAGGATTTTTGCATCTATGTTCATCAGTGATATTGGCTGGTAGTTTTCTTTCTTTGTGACATCTTTGTCTGGTTTTGGTATCAGAGTGATGGTGGCCTCGTAGAATGAGTTTGGGGCTGTTCCTCCCTCTGCTATATTTTGGAAGAGTTTGAGAAGGATAGGTGTTAGCTCTTCTCTAAATGTATGATAGAATTCGCCTGTGAAGCCATCTGGTCCTGGGCTTTTGTTTGTTGGAAGATTTTTAATCACGGTCTCAATTTCAGTGCTTATGATTTGTCTGTTTATATTTTCTATTTCTTCCTGGTTCAGTCTCGGAAGGTTGTGCTTTTCTAAAAATGTGTCCATTTATTCCAAGTTGTCCATTTTATTGGCATGTAGTTGCTTGTAGTAATCTCTCATGATCCTTTGTATTTTTGCAGTGTCAGTTGTTACTTCTCCTTTTTCATTTCTAATTCTATTGATTTGAGTCTTCTCCCTTTTTTCTTGATGAGTCTGGCTAATGGTTTATCAATTTTGTTTGTCTTCTCAAAGAACCAGCTTTTAGTCTTATTGGTCTTTGCTATTGTTTCCTTCATTACTTTTTCATTTATTTCTGATCCGGTCTTTATGATTTCCTTCCTTCTCTAACTTTTGGGTTCTTTTGTTCTTCTTTCTCTAATTGCTTCCGGTGTAAGGTTATGTTGTTTATTTAAGATTTTTCTTGTTTCTTGAGGTAGGATTGTATTGCTATATACTTCCTTCTTAGACCTGCTTTTGCTGCCTCCCATAGGTTTTGGGTCGTTGTGTTTTTGTTGTCATTTGTTTCTTGGTATTTTTTGATTTCCTCTTTGATTTCTTCAGTGATCTCTTGGTTATTAAGTAGTGTATTGTTTAGCCTCCCTGTGTGTGTATTTTTTTACAGATTTTTTCCTGTAATTGATATCTAGTCTCATAGTGTTGTGGTCAGAAAAGACACTTGATATGATTTCAATTTTCTTAAATTTACCAAGGCTTGAATTGTGACCCAAGATATGATCTATCCTGGAGAACGTTCCATGAGCACTTGAGAAGAATGTGTATTCCTTTGTTTTTGGATGGAATGTCCTATAAATATCAATTAAGTTCATCTTGTTTAATGTGTCATTTAAAGCTTGTGTTTCCTTATTTATTTTCATTTTGGATGATGTGTCCATTGGTGAAAGTGGGGTGTTAAAGTCCCCTCCTATGATTGTGTTACTGTCAATTTCCCCTTTTATGGCTGTTAGCATTTGCCTTATGTATTGAGGTGCTCCTATGTTAGGTGCATAAATATTTACAGTTGTTATATCTTCTTCTTGGATTGATCCCTTAATCATTATGTAGTGTCCTTCTCTGTCTCTTGTAATAGTCTTTATTTTGAAGTCTATTTTGTCTGATATGAGAATTGCTACTCCAACTTTCTTTTGATTTCCATTTACATGGTATATCTTTTTCCATCCCCTCACTTTCAGTCTGTATGTGTCCCTAGGTCTAAAGTGGGTCTTTTGTAGACAGCATATATAGGGGTCTTGTTTTTGTATCCATTCAGCCAGTCTATGTCTTTTGGTTGGAGCATTTAATCCATTTACATTTAAGGTAAGTATCGATATGTATGTTCCTATTACCATTTTCTTAATTTTTTGGGTTTGTTATTGTATTGTCTTTTCCTTCTCTTGTGTTTCCTGCTTAGAGAAGTTCCTTTAGCATTTGTTGTAAAGCTGGTTTGGTGGTGCTGAATTCTCTTAGCTTTTGCTTGTCTGTAAAGGTTTTAATTTTTCCGTCAAATCTGAATGATATCCTTGCTGGTTAGAGTAATTTTGGTTGTAGGTTTTTCCCTTTCATCACTTTTAATATGTCCTGCCACTCCCTTCTGGCTTGCAGAGTTTCTGCTGAAAGATCAGCTAATACCTTACGGGGATTCCCTTGTATGTTATTTGCTGTTTTTCCCTTGCTCCTTTTAGTATTTTTTCTTTGTATTTAATTTTTGATAGTTTGATTAATATGTGTCTTGGTGTGTTTCTCCTTGGATTTATCCTGTATGGGACTCTCTGTGCTTCCAGGACTTGATTAGCTATTTCCTTTCCCATATTAGGGAAATTTTCAACTATAATCTCTTCAAATATTTTCTCAGTCCCTTTCTTTTTCTCTTCTTCTTCTGGGACCCCTATAGTTCGAATGTTAGTGCATTTAATGTTATCCCAGATGCTTCTGAGACTGTCCTCAATTCTTTTCATTCTTTTTTCTTTATTCTGCTGTGCAGTAATTATTTCCACTATTTTATCTTCCAGGCCACTTATCCGTTCTTCTGCTTCAGTTATTCTGCTATTGATTCCTTCTAGAGAATTTTTAATTTCATTTATTGTGTTGTTCATCACTGTTTGTTTGCTCTTTAGTTCTTCTAGGTCCTTGTTAAACGTTTCTTGTATTTTCTCCATGGTATTTCCAAGATTTTGGATCATCTTTAGTATCCTTACTCTGAATTCCTTTTCAGGTAGACTGTCTATTTCTTTTTCATTTGTTTGGTTTGCTGGGTTTTTACCTTGCTCCTTCATCTGCTGTGTGTTTCTCTGTCTTCTCATTTTGCTTAACATCCTGTGTTTGGGGTCTCCTTTTCGCAGGCTGCAGGTTTGTAGTTCCCATTGTTTTTGGTGTCTGCCACCAGTGACTAAGGTTGGTTCAGTGGGTTGTGTAGGCTTCCTGGTGGAGGCGACTGTTGCCTGTGTTCTGGTGGACCAGACTGGATCTTGTCTTTCTGGTGGGTAGGGCTTCGTCCGGTGGTGTGTTTTGGGGTGTCTGTGACCTTATTATGATTTTAGGCAACCTCTCTGCTAATGGGTGGGGTTGTGTTACTGTCTTGCTAGTTGTTTGGCATAGGGTGTCCAGCATTGTAGCTTGCTGGTCGTTGAGTGGAGCTGGGTCTTAGCTTTGAAATGCAGATCTCTGCAAGAGCTTTTGCCGTTTGATATTACTTCGAGCTGGGAGGCCTCTGGTGGACCAATGTCCTGAACTCTGCTCTCCCACCTCAGAGGCACAGGTCTGACACCCGGCCAGAGCACCAAGACCCTCTCAGCCACATGGCTCAAAAGAAAAGGGAGAAAAAAAGAATGAAAGAAAAAAATAAAATAAACGTTATTAAAATAAAAAATAATTATTAAAAATAAAAAATTAAAAAGTAATAAAAAAATAAAAGAAAAAGAAAGAAGAGAGTAACCAAAGCAGAAAACAAATCTACCAATATTAACAAGCGCTAAAAACTTTACTAAAATAAAACAAACAAAAAAACAGACAGAACCCTAGGACAAATGGTAAAAGCAAAGCTATACAGGCAAAATCACACAAAGAAACATCCACATACACACTCACAAAAAAAGAAAAAGGAAAAAAATATATATATCGTTGCTCTCATAGTCCACTGCCTCAATTTTGGGATGATTCGTTGTCTCTTCAGGTATTCCAGAGATGCAGGGTACCTCAAGTTGATTGTGGAGATTTAATCCGCTGCTCCTGAGGCTGCTGGGAGAGATTTCCCTTTCTCGTCTTTGTTCGCACAGCTCCTGGGGTTCAGCTTTGGATTTGGCCCCACCTCTGCGTGTAGGTCGCCTGAGGGCGTCTGTTCTTCACTCAGACAGGACGGGGTTAAAGGAGCAGCTGATTCGGGGGCTCTGGCTCACTCAGGCCGGGGGGAGGGAGGGGTCTGGATGCGGGGCGACCCTGCGGCAGCAGAGGCCGGTGTGACGTTGCACCAGCCTGAGGCGCGCCGTGCGTTCTCCCGGGGAAGTTGTCCCTGGATCACGGGACCCTGGCAGTGGCGGGCTGCACCGGCTCCCGGGAGGGGCGGTGTGGATAGTGACCTGTGCTCGCACACAGGCTTCTTGGTGGCGGCAGCAGCAGCCTTAGTGTCCCATGTCCGTCTCTGGGGTCCACGCTGATAGCCGCAGCTCGGTCCCGTCTTTGGAGCTCCTTTAAGCAGTGCTGTTAATCTCCTCTCCTCGCGCACCAGGAAACAAAGAGGCAAGAAAAAGTCTCTTGCCTCTTCGGCAGCTCCAGACTTTTTCCCGGACTCCCTCCCGGACAGCTGTGGTGCGCTAACCCCTTCAGGCTGTGATCACGCCGCCAACCCCAGTCCTCTCCCTGGGATCCGACCTCTGAAGCCCGAGCCTCAGCTCCCAGCCCCAGCTCCCAGCCCCCGCCCGCCCCGGCGGCTGAGCAGACAAGCCTCTCGGGCTGGTGAGTGCTGGTCGGCACCGATCCTCTGTGCGGGAATCTCTCCGCTTTGCCCTCCGCACCCCTGTTGCTGCGCTCTCCTACGTGGCTCCAAAGCTCCCCCCCTCTGCCACCCGCAGTCTTTGCCCGCGAAGGGGCTTCCTAGTGTGTGGAAACCTTTCCTCCTTCACAGCTTCCTCCCACTGGTGCAGGTCCCGTCCCTATTCTTTGTCTCTGTTTTTTCTTTTTTCTTTTACTCTACCCAGGTACGTGGGGAGTTTCTTGCCTTTTGGGAGGTCTGAGGTCTTCTGCCAGCGTTCAGTAGGTGTTCTGTAGGAGTTGTTCCACATGTAGATGTATTTCTGATGTATTTGTGGGGAGGAAGGTGATCTCCACGTCTTACTCTTCTGCCATCTTGAAGCTCCTCCCTGTGGTTTAGTTCTTATTGCAGCATGCATAGTCTTTTCTGACTAATAGAGGCAGGAATTTATGGCATTTCAGAAAAACAGAATTAAAATGATTTGTTTATTGCCTAAGATCAGATAAAACAGTTATTAATGTGCTACTGGACCAGAAACTCACATGAACTACCTCAGCTATGCAGACCCAATGTTAACATAATCTAAATATCTGATTGTAGCACAAATAGCTTGAATTGACTTAGAATTTCTAAAAAGTATTTAGAACTTTGCCCTCCACACATGTAAGTTACTTCCCTAAATTATTAAGTCTAAAGGCAAAGCTCTTGCATTTTTATAATTTTTTTTCTTTCAGTAGACACTTTCTTAATTTCCTGTTTTCCAGAAAGTCTGATGTTTGCTCTGTCCAGAGCAGGCACCTTTAGTTCTTTGTCACACACCTCATGTTGGTGCATAAGAACTGAGATTACACCCCAGTCCCATTCCCTCACATTTAAAGCAGTATTTCTAACCATGATTTGGTCTCTGTTTCACCTATAAGTATGAGAAGACACACAAAGAAATAGAAGTGCAAAGAAATGACAAATATTTAATGGATACAGAACAGTTCAATGTACACATTTCAGATTGCACAATGGATCAACCCTCTTTATTCTCTTTGCTAAGAAAAGATATGATTTTCTTATCACTTTTGAAAGGAAAAAACCCCGGAATTTTCTTTGATAGTTGATTAATGTATGGGTCTGTGAGACAAAGTAGACAGTATACAAATGGTGCTGTTTCAACTCTATTTTCCATAATTGGCATGCCAGCCTTCCCCATTAAATATCCAGTTCAGAAAGCCACCCTACAACTGTTTGTGTTTGAAAGTTTTGAAAACAGCAGCAGACCCAAGTTAACCTGGTCCATACAAGAGACATTAGTGTGGCACCAGCTCCCCCAAAGCTTCTCATCTCACTACCAATACTCAGAATTCCATTTGAGAGAAGCGGTGCCCAGACCAGAAGCATCGGCATCAACTGGAAACTTTTTAGAAATACCAAAGTTTGGGCCCCACTCCAGACCTGCTGAATCAGAAGCTCTGTGGATGGGGTCCAGCAAGCTGTGTTTTAACAAGCATTCCAGATGATTCTGATGCTAAAGTTTGATATTTGCTTAAAGCACTGATACTTATCAGACATGTATTTATCAATGAAATATGGAAGTTCAGACTAGACTTGATGGGGGATGGAGGGAAGTAATAGGAGGGGTATAATCTTGAAGTGGGAGGAGTCCTGATGAGATGGCAAAGAGTAGGCTTTTCAGGGAAGCAAATACCCCAGTTTGGTTTATCTACTTTCAGAGAAAGCAGCCAAGCCAAGAAATACTTGACTATTACAGTGAGTTTAAAATGGAAAATGAGACGGGGAGGGATTATCGGTTCTGGAAGGAAAAATGTTAGTGGACATATATGCATCCAGGCATCCAGCTCTGTGACATCCATCCTTTCTAAAGGAGGGAGATCTGTGAGTCACCCCATCTTTTCCAGATCCTCCAGACCCTCTAGATCCCCCAGCCTAGCCAAATTGGCTCAAGGCTCCTCTTCCTCCTCAAGCAGTCTTTGCAAATGCCTATGAAATCTTGGTATTGTAGGAATCCATTCCTCAAATGCTGTAGGGCCAACACCAAGGTCAGATATTATATAGGGAGAGATGGTTGTAGTAGGATTTATAGAAAACCCCCTTCTTCACCTGCCTTGGGTGATGCTGCTCTTTATCCCTAACCCTGGGAAGCAAGAACAAAGCTGAATAGACCTTGAATAAGTTTAGGTTTTAGCCTTTGAAGAAACCATTTTCTTGGTGTGCTCTTCTTATCTTAAAGGATCTAGATTCTCTCAGGAAAAAGATGCCATATTGTTGTTAACCAACGTAATAGTAATAATTATAAGCACTGCTTCTCAGTCATTAATGTGCATGAGAATCACCTGGGGATCAAGTTACACATGCAGATTCTGACCCAGCACATCTGCACTGGGACCCAAATTGATGCCAGTAACGCAGAGTTCCTGGACCACACTGTGAGCATCAAAGATAGGAAGAATGAAAATGGCGCCAAGTTTCTTTCTGAGCAGGAGAAAGTAGTGTGTCAGTCTCATTAGTGCCTACAACTAGCAAGACGTTATTATCTCTGCTACTCACTGTTTCTCTGGCAAAAGAACTTTGCAGTAAGTATTACAGCTTCACTGAGACCACATGAGCAGGATGTACAGGCTAATTTGTACAACAGTTCTGCACGGCAACCAAAGAATAAATGGACTTGCCTTAGATTCAGAATCAGAAAGCACTTGTGATTAATGGAGGAATAATTAAACTTCTCTCATAAGTTGTGGAAGTTTAAGTTCTCAAGCCAGCTTCTATCCTTTAACTCTGTAGAGCTCTTGCAGAAGCAATCTACTCATCAAAGCTTGGGAGAGCCATTAAAGAGGCCATTACAGCCAGCGTATACTAGAAAGCAGCAAGACATGATACTTTCCAAACGTCTGGGAAAGTGGATCAGTATTTCAAATTTAGCAGGGCTGCCAGACCAGAAGTCCTGATTGTCAACTAAGATCTAATGTTGATGCTTACTAGCTATGGATAATTAGATGTAATGAAGTTGAAGGTGAAATATAGTGTAATGGATAGATGAAGAGCTTCTAAAAATGGAGTGGCTAATCTTGTTCTTGCGTGTTGATAGGATATTATCCATTTGCCTTTTAGTGGCTGTGACAGTCAAATTACATTTTCTCCTTTTGAATTGTACCTAAGATTTCATTTATGAAGCCAAACAGATGATTCTAGAGTTACATAAACAGGGTGAAGAGAGATTAAAATAATTTCCTTTTTACTGTTTCATACTTGACCCATGATTACAATATGCATATTTGCCAAACAAATAAGTAAATATTGATCTTATTTTAAAGAGGGAGGCATTGTCCTAATGTCACATATTTTGATGGTATTTACTGAATCAAAATTTAGAGTGAGAGGCTTCCAGTGTTGTGCAAAGAAAGTACCATGCTGCTCTTCTGGGAAAAAAAGATAGCTTAGAAAAGGAGTAACAAGAAGAATAACCAATCATGAAAGCTGCAGATATATTGATCTAGTAAGTAGTTATTCACCATAGCACAGGTTCAATAGAGTTTTTTTTTTCTTTAATATTCACTTTATGGTCTGAAAATGTTTTTGTTTATCCTACCCTCCCTCTTAGTTCTCAGTTGTATATAGATTTGTTTGCAGAAGTTGTGAATAGGGTGAGGTCGGAGCACTTGTGGTAGGCAGTATTGAAAGTTGGTCCACAAGATTTCTGCCCCCTGGCGTAACTGCCCTGTATAATCTCCTTCCCTTGAGTGTGGGCAGGACCTGTGAATATGATGGGATTTCACTCCTCCAACTAGGTTACTAATTTATTTTACTAGTTCAAGGCACTACATGGAAAAGAGTTTAAATGAATAACTCTCCAATAGAAGAAACCAGAACTCCTTGGACAAGTGGCTAAATTCAGGGCTGGAATAGGGAAAATACAAGATTAGTCTGAAATATATTGTGGTGCCATAAAATTAGAAAGTGCTCCAAAAATGATGGGAACATATTAAAGGACATAGACACTAACTTGAAGTAGCCCCCAATAACCATATCAGTAACAAAATTAATAATGATAATAATGGATTATAATCCATTGAATAAAATATGAATCCATGAGTCCATAGTGATAGAAATAATTTTTTAAAAATCGAAAACAAATCAATGGGAGAGAAGAGAAACTTCTTTTTTTTTATAGTAGAATTCCAAAGATTAAATGTAGAGAATGATGAAAATAGAAAATTCCATTTGTCAAATACAGTAATAATTGCTTCAGGCAAGAATCATCAATGGATGCTAAAATTAGTCGCTGAAAGTGTGATAGAAAACAAAATATTGAGACTGTGTAGTGCTAACTTATCTCCCTATAAGATACATAGTAATTACAAGGGGAAGGAGTAATTTTATGATGGAGAAATCAGACAGACACCACCTGTTGTGGGTTGAATTGTGTTCTCTCTCTGCAGACTCATAAGTTGAAGTCTCAGTACCTCAGAATGTGACCTTATTTGGAAATAGAGTCATTACAGATATAATTAAGAGGAGGTCATATTGGATCAGGATGGCAGTACATGATCCAATATAACTGGTGTTCTTATAAAATGGAGAAAGTTGGACAAACATAGATGTATACAGGGAGAATGCCACATGAAGATGAATGCAGAAATCAAGGTGATGCTTCTACATGCCAAGGAACACCAAACATTGCCAGCAGACTGCCAGAAGCTAGGGGAGAGGCGTGGGACAGGTCCTTCCTCACAGCCCTCAAAGAAACCGACTCTGCCAACAGCTTGAGCTCAGACTGCTAGCTTTCAGGATTCTGAGACAATCAATTTCTGTTGTTTAAGCCAATCAGTTTGCTATATTTTGTCACAGCAGCCCTAGCAAACTAATACAAAACTCTAAGTGATCATAGTTAACATGACCAGTAATAGAACAAATGGACATTATGCTCTCCTTATAGAATGTACCAAGAAAGACACAATATCAATTCTGTGAGATTTTGCCAAAAATGAAAAACCCGAATTTTATAATGATGAAGTGGCAGATAAATTCATATTGAGGGACATTCTATTTTTAAAAAACTTGGCTAGTATCCTTCATATATAGGTATGAAAGACATATCATGAAAGACAAGGAAAGGATGAGGAATTGTTCCGGATTAAAAGAGACAAATAAGACATGACACGTAAATGCAATGGTGGACCTAGATTAGATCTTAGACCAGAAATAGCACATTAGTGGAACTGTTGGAAAACTTTGAATGAAGTCTCTAGATCAGCTAATATTATTGAATCAATATTAATTTCCTCATTTTGATAACTATCCTATGATTATATAAGATATTAATATTTGAGTAATCTTGATGGAGGGTATACAGGAATTCTTTGTACTATTTTTTCAACATTTTTCTGTCTGAATTTTTTTCAGTGTGAAAGTTAAAAACATTCAAACAAAAACAAAAGCAAAAATAAAGTCATGCTATAGATTCAAACCACCAGAGAAAACTTTTTTTCCACATTGATTTGCAAATTAAACCCTTCCAATTCTGTGAGGGAGTGGATTAGAGGTAATTTTGAAAAGTTGTGTGTTACCCTCACAGCCTTAGGCAGTATTATAAGGAAGCCATCATAGCCCAGTGATTTGGCAGTAAGAGTCAAATATCAATTCTCCATTCTTATGCCATTTAAAAATTCTTTCTCTGAGCTTTTTTTCCCCTGATTTTTAATTATTTTAAAGTCCTCTAAGATAAGAATGAACTCTTTTGATTATTCGCAATTACATTTAAACATAGCATTGACCGTACATTTCAAAATCCTGAATAGGATTTCATTACATCACATTGATAGGTCACAGAAATGTTTACTGACCTTTTAGATACTGAAGATACACTGGTGATAGAACAGAGTCTTCTGATGAAGCCAAATGATTTCTCAACACAAGGTAATCTTCCCAGCCACAGCCTTAATGAAGAGAATTTAAATCTCTTTTCAGAAATCAGTAACACATTTGGATAGAAAGGCTGATCATATGTAGTGGGCACCCAAGATAAGATAACAAATTTCATCCTCTTAAAATGACAAATTTCAGACTTCTATTTATACATATGCTGTACTTAAGTTTTTTTTCTAAGGGTGGCTAGTGGGGTTTGGAAATGTTTCAAACTATAAATGAAGTCTATCTAGCATAGAGAGAAATGATTTCTCACAGTGTAGTTGGGTATTTGGTATTGCTACAACAATACAACAGCAGCTGGTAGGGAGCACCTGCCATCTGGCACAATTAATTTACAGTTAAGCTTCTGAGTCATTGTCTGCAATTAGAGAACAGGGAGTAAGAGAGAAGCTGTTCACAGAGACATTCAGATGGGTAAAGTATTAGAGGAAACATGACTTGGGTGGTGTTCTCTAAAAGAGAAAAGAGTTACCATACCTATGTGTCCATTCACTTTCCATGGCAGCACGATGCACATCTTTTGGTTCTATCAGTGTGTCCATTGCTTCTTGTGGCAGACACACCTAAACTGACCCCCAGTGAATCGTACCCTCGTATGATCTCCTCTACTCGAGTGTGTTTGGGTCCTGTGACTTGCTTTTAACCAATAGAATATGGCAAAGGTGATTAGATGTCATTCCCTGGATTGAGTTACATTATATAAGACTTCCTCTTAGCGGACTGGGTAGAGAGACTCCCCTTGCTGGCTCTGAGTAAGTAAGCTGCCATGTTCTGAGGGCCTGTGGAAAGAATCGAGAGTGGCTCCTAGAAAATAGACAGCAAACAAAACAAAACAAAACCAAAACCAAAAAAAAAAAAAAAACCAAAAAACACCAGGGGCCTTAGTCCTAAAGCTGCAAAGAGATGAAATCTGCTAACCATCTGGGGAAGCCTGGAGGTAGCTCTTTTCCAGCAGTGCCCCAGATGAGAATGCAACCCTAGCTCACACCTTGACTTCAGGTAGTGAGACCCTGAAGCAGAGAATCCAGCTAAGGGTACTCAGACTCCTGACTCAAGGAAACCTGTGAGATAATAAATGTGTGTTGTTTTAAGCCATTACATTTGCAGTAATTTGTTACACATCAATAGAAAACTTACCCTCTCTCCGCCCAAATCCTTGTATTACCATGAAATACTTGACCTTACTTCAGTAGATAGCCCCGTATTTGTCCTTCACTAGAGGCACGGAGTGCTTCCTGGTGGTACTTTGTTTTGTTTTTCCATGTAGATAGGAATGGTAGGTGTTACATTGTAAATTTAAACTTAATTTTACACAAACAATGACACATTCTTGAGCACTAAAGGTCAATATTCGTTCACTGACCTAAGAAAATGCCTGTGGCAAAAACTAGCACTGCTCACCAAACATCAGATGTGTTTCTCCAGATTTCTCACCCCCTGCCAGGGGCCATGTGACTATTCCGTGCCATTTACATATGAGCAGAAATGATGTGTTCACTTCTGGATTGGGGAAGTGGAAAGCCTTTGAATGATGTCAATTCCTTTTTTCCTTGCGATGACAACTGCTGTGGCCACATGTTCCAGATGGCACAGCTAAAGATGATGAAAGCTTCCTTCAGCCATGTCCTGGAGATGCCTTGGGAGAAGAGCCCCTGCTGACCAGTATGGTGGATCTAGCATGATGGAGAAATAAAGATTTATTGTCATAAATCACTGGGATTTGGAGGTTGTTTCCACAGCACAATCTAGCCTATCTTTATTAGTTTAAATGCTCTCACATTAAGTTTAACACACAGGATAAAAAATTGTTTTACACAGAGAAAAGAACTAAAACACCAAGAGAGAGGTTGGACTATATGTTAAAATGTCAATAGTGGGTATTTCTGGTTGGTGGGCTGGATGTTGAGAGTACAAGTGATCGCTGATTTGTTACATAAATCTGGAATTAAATTCAAGAAGAAAGTCAGCATTATTTTCAAAATATTATTGATACTTCCATGGTCACTGGAAAAAAAATTCTTCAACAAGGAACGTCAGAGTTAAAGGTTTACATAGTAATCCACTTAAAAGATAGCATTTTCAGGACATGCTACTGATTAAAACTTAAGTTTATTTTTTTTTTTATGAAGCTAACTTACTGCGATTGTAGTTATAATCATTTCAGATAGAAAGAATAGGTTTATTGTTTCATTTGTTATTGTAGTTCAAAACTTTACAATATATATTAGTCCTTTAACCATGTCTGAATAAAATGTCTCTTTCCAGAATGTGGATAGAGATATGGTGTTGTTTTTATCCTTTCTGATACAATATGTATGTATATTTAAATTCATCTTCAGCTGTCAACACCTACATCAGTATGATAAAGCATTCTTAGGGGAAATCATATTTTTAATAACTTATCGTCAGAGAAATTCCGATGAACACCATCTTATTTTCAAAAGTCAATGTTGCCAAAAGACAAATATTTATGTGTTTTAAACTTCAGCTTTATTTTGCTTGTGTCTCAGGTAAAATGCAAGCAAGAAGAAAGAAATGATTGTTTCAATGATGCAGGAGAGCAATGTAAGGAACTAAGCTATAAAAATCATAAATCTGTGTTGGAAAATAACATCAAGTTTTGACATCACACAAAGATATACAGGATTCCTGAGATAGTCTGATTTATAGTTTTGCTGAATATATATAGTAATTGACAATAATCACTGAGGAAACATCTTCACTTCCTATATCTGAGCTGGGTCTTTAAAAAGTCTATAGACTTTCAGTTATAGAAAGTTTTAGAGTTCATCTAGTTAAGCTACCTCATTTACCAGATAAAATTATTGAAACTCAAAGACTGAGCAACTTTTCCATGGTTACATAATTGTTTAGAAATAGCTGGTCATAGGCTTCTGACCTCCAATTTCATTAAATTTGTTTATGTCTGACCTCTTTCTCTCAAGTGCATTTAATTTTGTTCTTTCTAAGCATTCTCTTAACTATATTTGGTGCTTTTGGATTTCTCTCATTTAAGAAACAAATTATACTTTTCCAAGGATGAAACCTTCTGCTTCCTTAGGGATGTAGTGTCCAGTGTTTGTTAAAAGTATAAACTTTGCAGTGAAACTGACCTGAGTTAGCATCAAGGCCCCATCACTGGCTATCTTTGTGATTTAGGGAAATTATCTAACCTTTATAAGCTTTAGCTTATCCAAAGATAATAAGTCAAACTATTGCTTTTATTTTTATGGTAAAATATAAAATTATGTGAGCCATTATTATATCACTCAATCAGTATGCATAGTGTTAACCCTTAATATACGTGAAGATGATTTTCAGATATTTTGGTGGAAAAGCCAGAAGAACAAATAACTTGCTTTTAGATAATGCCGTTCAATACCAGTTTTTGCAAGTATGTATTGTTGCTATGATGAAATTTAAAACCAAAGTAATAAATTTGCACCTTCCTTGAGGAATTTATTATTTATTGAAGAAGACAGCTAAATGAAGATAGAAGATAGCAGTATGGTGTTGGGATTCAAGAGTAGAAAATCAAAATATTTGAGAAGTGTTAATTTGTAAAATGTTCATGGAGGATGGAAACTGAAAGAAGAAAAGTACGCAGTTTGCCAACATAAAGGAAGAAGGACATTCTACATAGGAAGAACAGCAGGTGAACTAGCTCAAAGATTTGATTAGAGGAACCAGAGGTACAGTTTCTGACTGTAGGTTACCTCACACAAAATCAGTTAAAATTCATTTATTCCTTATTTCCAAAAGTTATTTAAAACAGTGACTGCTGAAAAAACACAGATATTATAAAGCCACATAAAAATAAGCATAAAGTGATATAAGAGAGAATCCAGAGGAGAGGCATTTGACCATATTTACTACCAAGAGAAACTTTTTTTGAACAAACATTGCTGCGATGAGAAGCTTTGTTGTGGCCTCTTGAGAGGCTCTAGATCTTTCCCCAGCCCAAGTTTTACATCCTTGTTCTTCACTTCCTTCTTCCTTGTTGTTATTCTATTCCTAAGTAAATGTTAAGTCAGTAATAGTTGTTCATTCATATATTAACGTGGTGCTGGAACTCAGAAAGAATACTGAACAAATAGAAAACATGCTTATTATCTTCAAGATGATCAACATCAAATTGGGGTTCTAGACTATTACAT
Source organism: Balaenoptera ricei (assembly GCF_028023285.1). NCBI lineage: Eukaryota > Metazoa > Chordata > Mammalia > Artiodactyla > Balaenopteridae > Balaenoptera > Balaenoptera ricei. The sequence goes on from NC_082645.1 coordinate 93,944,647, forward strand.
TGTTTATGTGGTAATTTACCTCAAAATACTCCATTTGAATTGTGTGATGTAAGTAGGTATTTTAACTTCAATGTGTAACCTTTTATCTATTGTATAAACTATAGTACAATAGTAGCATTTGGAAGACCTTGATTAGAAATTCATACTCCAATTGTGTTTGCATATGTTCTTTAAATAGTATAGTAGTCTACTCCAAAGGATTCACTAATTAGCATCAGCAATGTTAGAAAAAATTTTCCTTTGGTGAAATGAGTGAAGTTCAAGATACGTGATTGCCTAAAACACTGGTGTAGGTGCCATCACATTTCATGATCCAGGTGTAAGAGTCCATTAAGCCTAGGTGCCTAGCACTTATGGTGTGCAGTGTTGTAGATCTCAGGGATTCATTCAGTAGTGTGTATACTGCATTTTGTTTGTTTCTTGTCCCAAAAGAATTTGGATGATATGGTTAGGTATTATTCTATGTGCCTTAGAATAAGGATCTCCTGTGGTGGGCTTGTTGGAGTGTATATGGAAAGAGATTACTTAGCATCTGAGCATGAAATGATAAGTTGTATGACTGTTTTGGGTCTTCTTGCTAGTAAATGTTTATAAGTTTGTCAGACTTTGCTCTGACACTTTCACTATAATACAGCAGAAAGATTATTGGGGAAGGAGATGCACAGATTCCTCTTTCTTCTTATCACCAGAGGCCACTGATATTTACAGTAAAGAACTTGGTATTACTACCTGCCAAATTGGTTGAGATAAGTACATAGCAGACAGCCGGAAAAAAAAAAAAACCCATCTTTGAAAAAGATACAAGAATACATTCAGCATTTTCTTCTACCCCTCTGTTAATGAACTGATTTTTTACTCCTTCTGCCATGAATACATGTGATTTCAACTACAAAAGAAAAAACTATATCATATACTTACTTTTTAGAATATTTTGATAAAACCAAACTATGGAACTGAAATAGAATTGTATCTTTTTAAAATACAGATGTACAAAGATCTATTAAGAGAAACGAAGGTGAGAAGCAGCCGCATAGCACAGGGAGATCAGCTCGGTGCTTTGTGACCACCTAGAGGGGTGGGATAGGGAGGGTGGGAGGGAGGGAGATGCAAGAGGGAAGAGATATGGGAACATATGTATATGTACAACTGATTCACTTTGTTATAAAGCAGAAACTAACACACCATTGTAAAGCAAGTATACTCCAATAAAGATTAAAAAAAAAAAAAGAGAGAAATGAAGGAGTTCAAGATATCAGACATGGAAAATTTTGAGATTTTCTTGGCTAGTAGGGTGAGAGTAGGAAAAGACAGAAAGAAGCCATGACACAATAGAACAAGATCATCATCTTGAACAACAGAAATTTTTGGAGTTCCTACTGTATAGAGAACACTGACAAAGAGGTAAAAGGTTTAAAATAAAACTCTGTGCCTTTAAGGGGTGATAATAACAGAAATATAAGCAGAAGACAATGAGGCTGTCTAAGATGAGAAATCAGTGTGTGGTAACTGTTAGATGAAGACTAAACAGAGCATTTTCCTTTCCTTTTCTTTGTTTAACCAAAGAAAGTTTCATCTCCTCTGCAGAAAAAAAGATGGCATTAAAACACTTATTTGGAACTGAGGTGCAAGGAATGATTGAAATGACTATGAATGGGACAAGGATCTCTCCAGAAAGATCCCTTCTCCTTTGAGCTCCTATTGTCTGTTTTGAGAGCACACTGGCTTTTTGTCCTTTTATTTATGACCAGTATTTCTTGAACCCCAAAGTACACTCAACACCCAAATATAATTTTAATACCAATGAGTGGAAGCCAGATAAAAATTAGCTGTCACCCAACTGCTTTATCTACTTCCAAGAAGTCATTCTTTCAGGAAAGAGCAAACAAGACATTTTTAAATTAAAAACTGAGATGAGGAATTATTCTTTTCACTTTGGGTTGAATGAGCTGTGACCTTTATAGTGTGTTATCTAAAGATATGGGGTCATAATTCACATATTATATTCTTAATAGCACATCCCTCTGACTATATTTCCTAGCTTTTTAATGAAGGCTAAAAATGCCCTTCTGTCTTCCCCTTGTTCCATATACAAAGACACATTTGTTTAGTTGTTCAAGACCTGAAACCTTTTAAGATCTATCTTTCCAGTGTAAGCCTTATTTAATGCAATTAGGACTTTAAAAAAATAATATATCAAGTGAGATAAAATTATGGCAATAATCTAAAAGAGAGGGGATCTGTAATGTTACTTCTTAGATTAGTCCAAGATGCCTCATGGGACAAATTTAAAATATCATCTGATATCTCTGGTACTTATCATGCCTAAATCATCCATAAAATAAATATTACTTGCATATTAATTATGTGCCCATTTCCCTTTTATATAATTTAATAATAGGAAACAAAAAATAAGAAATAGTCTGTGCCTCATACTCCGGCACTTCTGACCTACTGGAATCTATCCTTTTTTATTACTTATACTCTTTTTATTTTTAAATTTTTTTACTATTTTTTTTTTAGTCTATGGGTTATAACTTCTTTATTGGAGTATAATTGCTTTACAATTGTGTGTTAGTTTCTGCCCCACAACGAAGTGAATCAGTTATACATATACATATGTTCCCATATCTCATCCCTCTTGCGTCTCCCTTCTCCCCACTCTCCCTATCCCACCCCTCTAGGTGGTCACAAACCACCAAGCTGATCGCTCTGTGCTGTGCGGCTGCTTCCCACTATCTATCTATTTTACGTTTGGTAGTGTATATATGTCCATGCCACTCTCTCACTTTGTCACAGCTTACCCTTCCCCCTCCCCATATCCTCAAGTCCATTCTCTAGTAGGTCTGTGTCTTTATTCCCATCTTGTCCCTAGGTTCTTCATGACCTTTTTTTGTTGTTGTTCTTAGATTCCATATATATGTGTTAGCATACGGTATTTGTTTTTCTCTTTCTGACTTACTTCACTCTGTATGACAGACTCTAGGTCCATCCACCTCACTACAAATAACTCAATTTCGTTTCTTTTTATGGATGAGTAAATTTCCATGGTATATATGTGCCACATCTTCTTTATCCATTCATCTGTTGATGGACACTTAGGTTGCTTCCATGTCCTGGTTATTGTAAATAGTGCTGCAATGAACATTTTGGTACATGACTTTTTGAATTATGGTTTTCTCAGGGTATATGCCCAGTCGTGGGATTGCTGCGTCGTATGGTAGTTCTAATTTTAGTTTTTTAAGGAACCTCCATACTGTTCTGCATAGTGGCTGTATCAATTTACATTCACACCAACAGTGCAAGAGGGTTCCCTTTTCTCCACACCCTCTCCAGCATTTATTGTTTGTAGACTTTTTGATGATGGCCATTCTGACTGGTGTGAGATGATATCTCATTGTAGTTTTGATTTGCATTTCTCTAATGATTAATGATGTTGAGCATCCTTTCATGTGTTTGTTGGCAATCTGTATATCTTCTTTGGGGAAATGTCTGTTTAGGTTTTCTGCCCATTTTTGGATTGGGTTGTTTGTTTTTTTGATATTGAGATGCACGAGCTGCTTGTAAATTTTGGAGATTAATCCTTTGTCAGTTGCTTCATTTGCAAATATTTTCTCCCATTCTGAGGGTTGTCTTTTCGTCTTGTTTATGGTTTCCTTTGCTGTGCAAAGGCTTTTAAATTTCATTAGGTCCCATTTGTTTATTTTTGTTTTTATTTCCATTTCTCTAGGAGCTGGGTCAAAAAGGATCTTGCTGTGATTTATGTCATAGAGTGTTCTGCCTATGTTTTCCTCAAAAAGTTTTATAGTGTCTGGCCTTACATTTAGGTCTTTAATACATTTTGAGTTGATTTTTGTGTATGGTGTTAGGGAGTGTTCTAATTTCATACTTTTACATGTAGCTGTCCAGTTTTCCCAGCACCACTTATTGAAGAGGCTGTCTTTTCTCCACTGTATATTCTTGCCTCCTTTATCAAAGATAAGGTGACCATATGTGCGTGGGTTTAACCCTGGGCTTTCTATCCTGTTCCGTTGATCTATATTTCTATTTTTGTTGCAGCACCATATTGTCTTGATTACTGTAGCTTTGTAGTATACTCTGAAGTCAGGGAGCCTGATTCCTCCAGCTCCGTTTTTCTTTCTCAAGATTGCTTTGGATATTCAGGGTCTTTTGTGTTTCCATACAAATTGGGAAATTTTTTGTTCTAGTTCTGTGAAAAATGCCAGTGGTAGTTTGATAGGGATTGCATTGAATCTGTAGATTGCTTTGGGTAGTAGAGTCATTTTCACAATTTTGACTCTTCCAATCCAATAACATGGTATATCTCTCCATCTGTTTGTATCATCTTTAATTTCTTTCATCAGTGTCTTATAATTTTCTGCATACAGGTCTTTTGTCTCCTTAGGTAGATTTATTCTGAGATATTTCATTCTTTTTGTTGCAGTGGTAAGTGGGAGTATTTCCTTAATTTCACTTTCAGATTTTTCATCATTAGTGTATAGGAATGCTAGAGATTTTTGTGCATTAATTTTGTATCCTGCTACTTCACCAAATTCATTGATTAGCTCTAGTAGTTTTCTGGTAGCATCTTTAGCATTCTCTATGTATAGTATCATGTCACCTGCAAACAGTGACAACTTTACTTCTTCATTTCCGATTTGGATTCCTTTTATTTCTTTTTCTTCTCTGATTGCTGTGGCTAAAACTTCCAAAACTATGTTGAATAATAGTGGTGAGAGTGGGCAACCTTGTCTTGTTCCTGATCATAGTGGAAATGGTTTCAGTTTTTCACCATTGAGGACGATGATGGCTGTGGCTTTGTCATATATGGCCTTTATTATGTTGAGGAAAGTTCCTGCTATGCCCACTTTCTGGAGGGTTTTTATCATAAATGGGTGTTGAGTTTTGTTGAAAGCTTTTTGTGCATCTATTGAGATGATCATATGATTTTTCTCCTTCAATTTGTTAATATGGTGTATCACGTTGATTGATTTGCATATATATATATATTTTTTTTTTTTTTAGAAGTTATCTTTTTTTTTTTTTTTAATTAATTAATTAATTTATTTATTTATTTTTGGCTGTGTTGGGTCTTCGTTTCTGTGCCAGGGCTTTCTCTAGTTGCGGCGAGCGGGGGCCACTCTTCATCGCGGTGCGCGGGCCTCTCACTATCGCAGCCTCTCTTGTTGCGGAGCATAGGCTACAGACGCGCAGGCTCAGTAATTGTGGTTCACGGGCCCAGTTGTTCTGCGGCACGTGGGATCTTCCCAGACCAGGGCTCGAACCCGTGTCCCCTGCATTGGCAGGCGGATTCTCAACCACTGCACCACCAGGGAAGCCCTTGATTTGCATATATTGAAGAATCCTTGCATTTCTGGGATAAACCCCACTTGATCATGGTGTATGATCCTTTTAATGTGCTGTTGGATTCTGTTTGCTAGTATTTTGTTGAGGATTTTTGCACCTATGTTCATCAGTGATATTGGCCTGTAGTTTTCTTTCTTTGTGACATCTTTGTCTGGTTTTGGTATCAGGGTGATGGTGGCCTCGTAGAATGAGTTTGGGAGTGTTCCTCCATCTGCTATATTTTGGAAGAATTTGAGAAGGAAAGGTGTTAGCTCTTCTCTAAATGTTTGAGAGAATTCGCCTGTGGCTCTATCTGGTCCTGGGCTTTTGTTTGTTGGAAGATTTTTAATCACAGTTTCAATTTCAGTGCTTGTGATTGCACTATTCATATTTTCTATTTCTTCCCGGTTCAGTCTTGGAAGGTTGTGCATTTGTAAGAATTTGTCCATTTCTTCCAGGTTGTCCATTTTATTGGCATAGAGTTGCTTGGAGTAATCTCTCATGATCCTTTGTATTTCTGCAGTGTCAGTTGTTACTTCTCCTTTTTAATTTCTAATTCTATTGATTTGAGTCTTCTCCCTATTTCTCTTGATGGGTCTGGCTAATGGTTTATCAATTTTGTTTATCTTCTCAAAGAACCAGCTTTTAGTTTTATTGATCTTTGCTATCATTTCCTTCATTTCTTTTTCATTTATTTCTGATCTGATCTTTATGTTTTCTTTCTTTCTTCTAACTTTGCGGTTTTTTTGTTCTTCTTTCTCTAATTGCTTTAGGTGTAAGGTTAGGTTGCTTATTTGAGATGTTTCTTGTTTCTTAAGGTAGGATTGTATTGCTATAAACTTCCCTCTTAGAACTGCTTTTTCTGCATCCAAAAGGTTTTGAGTTGTCATGTTTTCATTGTCATTTGTTTCTAGGTAGTTTTTGATTTCCTCTTTGATTTCTTCAGTGATCTCTTGGTTATTAAGTAGTGTATTGTTTAGCCCCATGTGTTTGTATTTTCTGCAGATTTTTTCCTGTAATTGATATCTAGTCTCATAGTGTTGTGGTCGGAAAAGATACTTGATACGATTTCAATTTTCTTAAATTTACCAAGGCTTGATTGTGACCCAAGATATGGTCTATCCTGGAGAATGTTCCATGAGCATTTGAGAAGAATGTGTATTCTGTTGTTTTTGGATGGAATGCCCTATAAGTATCAATTAAGTCCATGTTATTTAATGTATCATTTAAAGCTTGTGTTTCCTTATTTATTTTCATTTTGGATGATCTGTACATTGATGAAAGAGGGGTGTTATAGTCCCCTACTATGATTATGTTACTGTCGATTTCCCCTTTTATGGTTGTTAGTATTTGCCTTATGTATTGAGGTGCTCCTATGTTGGGTCCATAAATATTTACAATTGTTATATCTTCTTCTTGGATTGATCCCTGGATCATTATGTAGTGTCCTTCTTTGTCTCTTGTAATAGTCTTTGTTTTCAAGTCTATTTTGTCTGATATGAGAATTGCTACTCCAGCTTTCTTTTGATTTCCATTTGCATGGAATATCATTTTTCATCCCCTCACTTTCAGTCTGTATATGTCCCTAGGTCTGAAGTGGGTCTCTTGTAGACAGCATATATACAGGTCTTGGTTTTGTATCCATTCAGCCAGTCTGTGTCTGTTGGTTGGAGCATTTAATCCATTTACATTTAAGGTAATTATCGATATGTATGTTACCATTACCATTTTCTTAATTGTTTTGGGTTTGTTATTGTAGGTGATTTCCTTCTCTTGTGTTTCCTGCCTAGAGAAGTTCCCTTAGCATTTGTTGTAAAGCTGGTTTAGTGGTGCTGAATTCTCTTAGCCTTTGCTTGTCTGTAATGGTTTGAATTTCTCTATCAAATATGAATGAGATCCTTGCTGGTTAGAGTCATCTTGGTTGTAGGTTTTTCTCCTTCATCACTTTAAATATGTCCTGCCACTCCCTTCTGGCTTGCAGAGTTTTTGCTGAAAGATCAGCTGTTAACCTTATGGGGATTCCCTTGTGTGTTATTTGTTGTTTTTCCCCTGCTGCTTTTAATATTTGTTCTTTGTATTTAATTTTTGGTAGTTTGATTAATATGTGTCTTGGTGTGTTTCTCCTTGCATTTATCCTGTATTGGACTCTCTGTGCCTCCTGGACTTGATTAACTATTTCCTTTCCCATATTAGGTAAGTTTTCAACTATAATCTCTTCAAATATTTTCTCAGTCCCTTTCTTTTTCTCTTCTTCTTCTGGGACCCCTATAATTCGAATGTTGGTGCATTTAATATTGTCCCAGAGGTCTCTGAGACTGTCCTCAATTCTTTTCATTCTTCTTTCTTTATTCTGCTCTGCAGTAGTTATTTCCACTATTTTATCTTCCAGGTCACTTATTCGTTCTTCTGCCTCAGTTATTCTGCAATTGATCGCTTCTAGAGAATTTAAAATTTCATTTATTGTGTTGTTCATCACTGTTTGTTTGCTGTTTAGTTCCTCTAGGTCCTTGTTAAACGTTTCTTGTATTTTCTCTGTTCTATTTCCAAGATTTTGGATCATCTTTACTATCATTATTCTGAATTCTTTTTCAGGTAGACTGCCTTTTTCCTTTTCATTTGTTAGGTCTGGTGGGTTTTTGCCTTGCTCCTTCATCTGCTGTGTGTTTTTCTGTCTTCTCATTTTGCTTAACTTACTGTGACAAATGCACTCTTGGAACAGAACTTGTTCATATGTAGGGGACTTACTGGCCCACGGTCCCCAGGACTGTCATGGCTTTAGCTGCTGGGGCCCCTCCAGAGCTGGCAGCCTCAGTAAGACCACCCTCCCCTCGGGCTCCGGGGTAGTTCAGTGATGGCGGAGGGTAGAGACACCAAGCCAGGAGTTCCAGCTCTGCAGAAACTCGGGCCTTATTCTGGGTGCAGGGGGTGGGACCGCTCTGGTATACTCTTTTTAGAGTACTAGTTTATGTAGTCCAATAGTCCCTAGGTCTTCCAGTATTCTGATGTCTCTCTGTCTTTCAATGTCTAAATGACATATCTCACACTTCATGTCATATAAAAATGGAAAGCACAAACCCCTTGTCTATTTCTTTTTTCAAGATTCTAAATAAGGCACTTATCTTTTCCTGGTGGTTTCCCATCACTTCTTGTCTTGAATTTTCTATTCCTAACTAAGTTATTGATTCCTGTCTGTCATGATAGATACCTTTCTAGGTTGCTGTCCCACTTTGCCTTGTTCTTCAAGTGGCCTCTTTACCTTCATGACTTATAGTACCACTGACACAGGGCTATTGTGTAAGCATCTTTTGCTGAAAGTTTGTACACAATGCAAGGACTTAAGCAAAAAAAATTTTAAAAATATTAAAAAAATAAAAAAATGAAAACAATATCAAATATCCTGAATTTTGCTATTCAGTTCCTTCTCAGAAAATCAGTTTTCTCTTTTAAGCACTGGCTGCTACCCCATTACTGGGACTCCTTTCCTCAGTTTCATTCTTTTTTCTCACTCTCAACTTTTCTCACACATTTTCTTCTCCAAATCCCCAAGCAACCAAGACTTCCTTCTTGAGGCCCCATGAAGAAAATTACAAATCTGTTTTTTTTTTTATCCAAGTAAGCAATTTAACTCTCTTTTGTCAATTCATTGCTTAGGTCCACAGTTGTCCCAGGATTTCACTCTCAAACAGAATGCCCTTAAGTAGGCCTTTCCAAACTAGAAGCATTATTTGTTCAAATGAGGAAATCAGTTTGAAGGTAGGTTCCATTTTTAATGGTGCTATTTTCTTTTGAACCTCCTATCATAGTTACATCATTGTAAATTAAAATCGGTTTGTATATACTGTTTACTAAGTTTTTACAAGAACACTATAGACAAGATAATTATAACACTTCTACTGGAAAATGTACGCAGGCTGTCCACATTTATCCCCAATCTCTTCTAGTGGCTATGGTGTAAAGACTAAAATCCAATAACTATGTTTTCCTGACTCCTTTGTCAGAAGGGTTGTGCTAGTTGAAAGTAGAAGATATGGAAAGCAGAAGGGAGGTAGCAGTCATTTTTCCTCTGACGCTAGTAAGTGTTAGCAGACATGGATTTTATATAGCAACTAAACTCCCCATTTCCCTGGTTGGGGCACTGTGGAGAAGTGGTTTCCTGAAGTTTTCTGTTATCTGGATATTTGTACCAGAAGTTTTCTGTTATCTGGATATTTGTACCAGTTTCCTAGTCTTTGGATTGCATCTTCTCTGAGCATTTCTTAATGGTTTAGTGATTTCCCAGTTCTTCCAAAATACTTGTAAGCATTTAATTTCTACATTCAGACCTGTACCAGTTAGCTATTTCTTCACAAATACTGCTTAATATGGCCACCCCCAAGTCCAGGGGCTTAAAACAACAATCCCCTGTTCTCATGAATCTGCCATTTTTTATGGTTGGCCGACCTAATATGTGTGTGACTAAGCAGTGTGGTTCTGCTTCAAGCTGTCTGTCCGGCTGAGCTTGGCTTGGGCAACTTCACTGCACATATGTTAAATCTTGGGTCTATGTGGAAGAGGCAGCAACTACCTAGCTGGAGGGGAAGTCTTCCTATGGCAGTAGCAGAAGTACAAGGGGGCAAACAGAAACATGAAAGGGCACTTAAATTCTTGGCTCAGAACTGGTACCTTGTTACTTTTGTCTATAAACCACTGGCTAATGCAACTTACATGGCTAAGCTCAAAGCCAAAAACTGGTGAAGCATACTTGCGGAGAAATTATACCAATGGTGTTAAATCACAGGTGTTAAATTATTGAAAAGACTTACGAGACTCTGCAGAATATATTCATGCAAGGCTTTAATAATGGTGAAGGGTATGGTGAAGCAGGAGAAAGTGCAGAGTAGAGAGGATCAAGTTACCCAGGATAAGCTTGGTCTTTGTATGATAAACCACCAAGAGATGTGTGAGATACCTTGATTTCAAAGAAGCCAGTCTCATTTGAGCAGGAAAGGTCTTTTACACATCATCGGTCATATAGCTAAAACAAAGCTGTGTGATCAAGCTCAATAAGAGAAACTCAGATAACATAACCAATACCAGGTATAAACCACCGATATGCATATTTTCTATAAAAAATAGTGACAAGTTCATACAGGCTTCCCTTTAGTATGTTTTGAATTTTAGCTCAGGACAGCGTTAATCACTTGTTTGTGTATTCTATTCAGGTTTGCTTAAGGGTCTGTACCATGACTCCTGGAGTCCCTGGAGAAAAGCACAAACTTGCAGTGCATACACTCTGCTAATGATGAGGTCATGACAAAGGTGTGGAGAATTGGAGCCAGTCATTCTGTCTTCTACAAGCCTAGTCATACTTGAAAACATAGAGGTGTTCTGTTTCTTTGCAGTGAACTCTGATGGACACAGACCCAATGTTTAAATGAAGACCTTGAAGATAAAGTTAACCTAGTTAGTTAGTTGTACGGATGAAATTTGGAACAAGGTCTTCTGATTGTAAAAATAGTGCCCTTATTACTCTACCGAGTATTTGAATCAATATGTAACTAAGATTTGGTATGATCAAGAGTCAGTGCAAATTGGTAAGTAAAACTATGAAATGGGTGCTTGGCATTGGCATCAGCATCTCGCTGACTTTCCTCCTGGTAGCTTTATAACCATGTCTATCTTTCTCTCTCTCTTTCACACACACACACACACACGAGTCTTGGAGCCCTTTTGGTATATTGTGGATACTAACATATCTAGTCAGCTATCCCATAAATCTGTGTTTTTTCAAACTTTAATGTATAAATGAATTACCTGGTTATCAGGTTAACATGCAGATTTTGATTCAGGGGGTCTGGGGTGGGCCTGAGTTTCTGCATTTCTAATATACTTCCAAGTATTGCGATGCTTCTATGCTGATGGACTACTCTTTAAGGTTCAAAGCACTAGAATAACATTTCCCTACATCCCTAATCTCCTTCCCCTACTTTCAAACTTTCTCTTTCTGTATCACATTCCTTCCAGGTTCTTTTTGAGGTGACAATAAAAAGTGTTTCAAGTGTTTCTCTTATGATAAATGAAAAATGTTTTTCTTGTAGATATAGCTTTATTTATAGCCCTTAAATCTTCTCAAACACGTCAAGGAAGATTATTTTTAGGGCTAGATACAACTCTGAATGTCCTTCAGTTGTTGCATTTCTGTTAGGTCAGCTCAAGATGCGGACAAGACTTATTTGGACTAGACTGTCTGACTCTCTGCTCTTCATCTATAGGCAACTAAACAAATTTTCCTCTGAACATCTGGTCTGGTATCAGGAGTAATTGCTTATTCTTCTGAGCCTGAGTTCTTGCCCCATTCTGACAAACTGGGATATTTCTTTTCATGTTCCCAAGCAGGAGTCTTGACTTTGAAGCTTAGTCCAAGAGGTGGGTAGAGCCAAACTATCCAAGCCCAGGTCTCGCCTGCCAGGTGGCCTGGATCTCTGCATATTTCCTGGGCCCTGACTCCTGGTAATCATTGTCTGTCTGCCAGGATAGCCCTTCTTCTTTCTTGCCAGAATTCACAAACATCAGTGGCTTGATCAGTCTATCACTGTGTGCACCAGACTATATTCTGACGTGAGCATCCAGTTTAGAATTCCTCATTGGCTTCCCATTACCCTAAGAGGAAAGTCCAAGCTCCTCACCATTGCTTACTATAACCTTTATGACTTGCCTTCTACATATCTATCCAGCTCCACCCCTCACCGTGACCCCCTCATTCTACCATCCTGACATAGTGAACCACCTATATTTCTGTGATTGCCTCAGCTATGTCCTTCTTGCCCACATTTGTTCCTGCTATCTCCTCTTCCTGGAATGCCTATTTCCTTTTCCATTACCTATCCAGCCTTTACTCATAATTTATCATTATTTCTCAGACTGTTTAGATGCCCCCAAGGTACCCTGTTCTTAGTTCTTGCATAGAAACTATCATACCTCGTAATAGTGTTCTTCTTGTCAATATGTGTGCTTGGAGACTGAACTATTTAAAGGCAATGAAATGCTCTTTTATATTCCCTGTACCTAGCACAGCAATTGCTATTTATTTTTTCAACAAATATTTGTTGAGTAAATAAATACAATGTGCCTGTAGCTGGGCTAGGTCCATAAAATACACAATGAACAAGATGCTCAAGGAACTCCCAACAGGTGAGATAAGTCATAAACAGATATTTAGGATATGGGTTGAGAAGTAAAGGAGAGCTGCTATAGGATTATAGAAGCAAAGATGTGGGTTGCCTCCTCTAGTTCCGAGGGGTATTAGGAGGAGTCTGGCAGGCATATAGTGAGAGCTTAAATTAATACTATACTTGTTGGTTAAATGAACCATTGAATGAATTGTCTAAATGGATGAATGGATGAAGAAACAGTTTTACCTTTTTGAATGAATTTTTTTCCCATGAACCAGTGAAAATGACAGCTAGGCTTCAAAAATAAGGAATTCAATTCATAGGACTCTATTTTCTTTAGTGGCTGTCCAACAGAGATAATTTTGGCTTATAATGACAAGATTTAAGAGCTTGCCTCTTGTAAGTTAATTTGAATTACTATGACTTAATAAGGGTATCTGGGTATTTCTTTGTATCAATGGAGGCTCCTATGAAATAGGTAGTATCAGAACCTTTGAAGAAAAAAATTCAAAGGCTACAAAATACTTATTGAAAACTTGTGTGGAAGATGTTAGAGAATGTTAGCAATGTGCTTCAAGCACTTTCTTAGAGATAAGCATTCCATATATATATCAACATTTTGGTCAAATATTAAAATGCAATACTTGGTAAGGTGCAAATTCTCCAGATCTGTAGGGTCTGAACTTTCTTCTAATTAGCTACTTTTCCCTCTAAACTTCAAATTCTCTATTAATTATTTGTGTTCCATCACAGAACACTTTTTTCTTTTGGTTCTAAAATTCAGTGTCTCTGATACAGTGGGTGTATTAATTTTCTACTGCTACATGAAAAATTGCTGCAAACTACCAGCTTAAAACAGTATGTTTTTGTTGACTGCACAAAATGTTAAAATATCTTAAGTCCTGTAGGTCAGCATTCAGGTGGGCTTGACTGGGTTGACTGGGTTCTCTCCTTAGTGTCATGTAAAGCTGAAATCAAGGTGTTGGCCAAACTGCACTCTCATCTAGAGAATCTGAAGAAGGATTAACTTCTGAGCTCATTCGGGTTGTTGGCAGAATTTAGTTTTTTTGTGCCTTTAACTGAGATTTCTGTTTTTTTCCCTTTCTTTCTTTCTTTTTTTTAATGGACTATCAGACAGGGTTTGCTCTCAGCTCCTAGAGACTGATCTTAGGTCCTTTTGAGGTAGCCCCCTCCATCTTTAAAGCCAGCAAAGTTGTGCCACATCCTTCTTGTCCTCCAAATCTTTCTGACTTCTTCTGCAACCAGCCAGAGAAAACACTCTGCTTTTAGGGGCTCATGTGATTTGGTTAGGCCCACTGAGATAATCTCCCCTATCTTAAGGTCAACTGTGCCACATAATATAGTCACATGTTCTGCCTGCACTCAAGGAGAGAAAGTCATTCAAGGACAAGTGTCATTTTGGGGTCATTTTAGAATTCTGCCTACCACAGAGTGAGGTGGAGAAAAGTCATTGGTAAAACTTGTTTCCACCTAGAGGAACGTCACAACCAGTCTTTGTCCTCTGAATTTCTCATCATAAAAAGGAAAAAACCCAGTCTTTCCTTCCTATTGGAGGGAAAGACCTCAGTTCAGTCTATCTCCTGTGTGTTTCTTTCCTGTGCATCTTCTTTACTTTTACACAGAAAATTTCACTTCTGACACTTCTGGTCACCAAATGTGTGGAGGTTTTTCCCCACATCAACAAGAAATTCTTGGATACCCTGCTGGTATCTGAGAATTCAACTCAATTCTGACACTGTCTACCTGGAGATAGCATCAGGTTCTACAGATTAATGGCTCAGTCCCTCAAGACTGTCCATCCCCCACCCCTCACACAATTCAGATTTCAGTTGCAAACCCAGGTTGTCACCTGGGCTTCTGATCAGTCAATCATAGATGGAAGGTTCCAATGACTCCTCTTCAGGTTTGGTTAATTTACTAGAGTGGCTCATAGATGCTGAGCTTCCATGTCCTCTCCAGGCTCCCACTCTCCCATCACCTCCATATGTTCACCATTCTGGAAGCTCTCTAAACCCTGTCTTCTTGTTTTTTATAGAGGCGTCATTACATGATCACGATTGATTAAATCATTGGCCTTTGGCAACTGATTAAACCTCCAGCCTCTCTCCCCTCCCCAAGGTCTGGGTGGGGCTGAAAGTTCCAACCCTCTAATCACAGGGTTGGTTTCCCAGCAACCAACTCCCATTCTGAGATTCAAAAATTACCTAATTAATGTAACAAAACATAATTTTATTGTTCTCGTCATTTAGGAAACCCCAAGGGTTTTTGGAACTCTGTGCCAGGAAGTGGGGGGCCAAGACCAATTTACATTTTCTATTATCTCACACATCTGAAAGGGCCACCTAGTGAATTCACCAACTGAGAAATGTTAATTTCATAGAGAGGACAGTTTCTGTAGAGGTAATTCCATTTTTGATAGGGGCCTTGATTTTCTGCAATAGCATCCAAAAGGAGAGTATTGCCAGACACCAAATTCTAAGATAGAAATCAGAAAGTCTGTACTCTGTTCTCACATCTATTACAAATCAAGAAAGACCTTGTGTAAGCCACATATATATTCTATCCTCTGTTTATTTAGAAAGTAGACCTTGGCACTATCCAAAGGCTAAAGG
Organism: Balaenoptera ricei; assembly: GCF_028023285.1. Classification (NCBI taxonomy): domain Eukaryota; kingdom Metazoa; phylum Chordata; class Mammalia; order Artiodactyla; family Balaenopteridae; genus Balaenoptera; species Balaenoptera ricei. The sequence goes on from NC_082645.1 coordinate 93,959,774, forward strand.
ATTAAATTTAAGAATCAACTCGGAGAGTAGGAAGTGAAACTGTTGACCTGAAAAGAAAAAGGAAGAAACAAAGATAGCCAGCTACTTCTCCAGCAAAGATGAGTTTACTCAAGATTAGCAGAGAATTGCAATTCAGGGTCTGCAACCATGGTGAGCCACGTGCAAGTCTCCACACAGCAAGGGAAAGAGAATGCTTTTATAGAGGGGAAAAGGAAGTTGGGAGGGCTAGAGTGAACAAAGAGTCCAGGGCTTTTCATTGGCTGAGTCCTTGTCAGGAAAGAAGAGGAGTCTTTCTTCTTCCTGTTGGGCTCTGCTATCATCTCAGGGTGTGAGAGCTGCCCTTTCTGGTCTCCCAACTCTATTTAATTGAGGCTTCTGTTTATTAATTTTTTACAAAAGAAAGTGATTATCTAGAGTAAATAAATTACCTATAATAAATTTATCTAGAATAAACTCTTTTTGACCTTAGAAATGTAATAAAAATACTCAGAAGCATTCTTTGATTTTGATCAAGATACTGTTTTGGGACTTTGAGTCATTGCACAGAATTTTCTTTATTTGACTAAGGAAGGCATCCATCTAGTTTCCAGATTCCACGTACTCCGGGCTAGTCATAACAAAGCTCCATGTTCTTTAGTCTGTAAACACGAAAGCCCTTCTGAAAAATGGCAGCCTTATTGGAAACATTATTTAGCCACCTAGCAGGACTACTTTGAAAAGCCAGTACACGTATTTTTAATTAACTTACTTAAACATTGAGACATAGACAATGTAAGTTAAGGAATTCAGTGATATGAGGTTTTGTCATTTTTCTAATGTACTTCATGAACTCCTGATGCCTGATCACATAATAAACAAAAAAGCATGCTGAAAATCTCTTACTTTCTGCAGTTTGACTCGTGACCTTAGGAAAATTCAGTGAGGAGCTCCCTACCTGTCTCTGACCAGTCCTGTCCTCTACTTGTGTGAGTTGTGCAAGGATGAGACCCCAGACTCTTCTGGACTCTGACTTAAATTTTTAAAAGGAAGAGGGGTTTTGTCCATTTTCTTGCATTATTTTAGGTAAAGCCACTTTTATTTTTCTGTGTAAAGATTTCTTTTAAAAATGTGATTGTGGGACTTCCCTGGTGGCGCAGTGGTTAAGAATCCGCCTGCCAAGGCAGGGGACATGGGTTCGAGCCCTGGTCTGGGAAGATCCCACATGCCACGGAGCAACTAAGCCCGTGTGCCACAACTACTGAGCCTGCGTGCTGCAACTACTGAAGCCCGCAAGCCTAGAGCCCGTGCTCCGCAACAAGAGAAGCCACCGCAGTGAGAAGCCTGCACACCGCAACGAAGAGTAGCCCCTGCTCGCCACAACTAGAGAAAGGCCGTGCACAGCAGCGAAGACCCAACGCAGCCAAAAATAAAATAAATAAATAAGTAAATAAATACATTTAAAAAAAATAAATAAAAAATAAAAATGTGATTGTTTCTGATCTTTCAAGACCTGTAAAGACTGGTTGCTATTCAAAACCTAGTTGCTATCAGGATGTTGATCAACACACAATGAAAACTCATGGAAATCCATTTTTAGAGACAGAATTGTATCATTTAGGAGGCTTTCATCTGCAACTTACAGAAAACTCAATCTAACTTAGTTTAAGAAAAAAATGTGGAATTTATTGGCTTATGTAACTCAACAGTCCAAGTGTAGCAATAACTTTAGGTGAGTCTTTATCCAGGATTTAATCAATGTAACCATTTCCAGCTTCGTTTTTCTCTCAATTTCTTGGCTCAGTGTGAACAGATAGAGCCTGTTCTGTTCAGACAGAGCCAAGATGTTTTAGAAGCTGACTCTGAGACATGATTAAATGTGCAAGAATATTATTAGAGGAAGTGATTATGTGAATGGAAATAGGGAGGAAGCTGGGAGTGTCTGGAGAGCCATCAGACCTCAGTGCAGTGAAGGAGAGAGAGAGAGACAGAGAATAGGTAGAAGTGTCCTAGACATCTGTGCAGTGTAAGGAAAGCTCAGTGAGCTTTCTGGGAGTCCTTGAGCTAAAGTCAAAAAGCAAAGAAATTCTGTGTCTCTTAGGAGTTCAGTTTAGAACTCTTAACTTGGTAGGGAGCTGCACTTGGTAGGCAAGACCTTGGTACAAGTCTGGTAATGAATTTTAAAGTGCAGCACTTGAGGCCATCTGTCACTCACGTTCCTATAGTAGAAGATCTGTAGGCACGTTCTCATGGATGCCACAGGCAAGTTGTCCCATCACAGTGCCAAGATAGCTGTCAGTAGAGCCTAGGATGATGTGTATCCTTATTTACATTCACTTCGAAATAAAAACAAAGTCACATGACCAAAGTTTCAAGATTCAGATTCAAATCTCTTTAATTATGATTGGCTGAGCCTGGTCATGTCCTCAATCCTGACTTATTCACTGTGACTGGGGTTTAGATACAATATTGACTTAAGGCCAAGAGGAACTGAAGAAATATTAGTCCTATCCTATATCTGTTAGGTTGCTTTCGACTGCATGTGAGAAAAACACCAACTGGAATTAACTTAAACAATGAAGACATCTATAATCACATATAACAGAAAGTCAGAGAGAAAGTGGGTTCCAGGTATGGTTCAAATAAGATATTGGCGCTGTCTTTTTACAATTCTTCAAAGGTTAGCTTTACTATCAGGCTGACTTCCTATGAGGTTTCAAGATGTCTAACAGCAACAACTGAGACAAAATACCTTGTTTTTTATAACAAACATGGGAAAGAGAAAATGCCACCAACCATGGTGAGATTAGGTTCCTTAAGCCATATGGGCAGTGTGATGATTAATTTTATCTGTCAACTTGGCTAAGCTATGGTGCCCAGTTGTTTGGTCAAACATCAGTCTACATGCTGCTGTGATGATAGCATTTACAATCAGTAGACTGAGTAAAGCAGATTACTGTCTATAATGTGGATGGACCTCATCCAAACAGTTAAAGGCCTTAAGATCAAAGACTGAGATTTCCTAAAGAAGGAATTCTGCCTCAAGACTACAACATAGAAATCTTGCCTGAATTTCCAGTTGCTGGCCTGCCTCTCACAGTTCATACTCAAGACTATGTCAACTCTTATCTGAATTTCCAGCCTGCTTGCTTCCCCTACCATTTCAAATTTGCCAACCCTCCTCACAATGGCATGAGCCAATTCCTTAAAATATATCTCTCTTTCTCTCTATATCCTATTGGTTCTGTTTCTCTGGAGAATGACTAATAAAGACCAAATGGGGGAAGATTAAATGTTAGAACAGAATTTGAATTCTGTGAGAAGCAAAAGGAGTAAATGGATGTGGGGTTGTCAACAATAACATTTATTACACTGACAGTAGCTCCACAGTCAGGAAATTCAGAGGAAGGTAGAATGGCTATTGAGAAGACTGACAACGAATAATCCTACAACAATATAGGTTTGTCACATCAGATTTGTTTAAGAGTATGAATAAAAGTTTACTAAATTGTGATAACTCAAGACTAGTCACTCCTGAAAAACCCCACAGATTTCAATTTCAAGTGAGCTATACAGGGAAGCACTGGCTCACCTAGTTTTGATTTGAGTCTTAGGACATGCAAAGACTGAATTTGACACATCATTTGTGAGGGAAAGAAGAGGGAAAGTGTAACTAGGATTTGAACTAATGACTAATAACTAATAAGCTACACACATAATAAACAGTGTAGGTTATATCTTTAAAATTATTGTATTTATTGTTATTATTACCTGATCTTATGATGGCTAAATCATTTTCTCAGAGTTGATCGTCTTTTTAGTCTTGGAATGTTTGATGGAGTGAGCACAAACACATCAGACAAAAAGCATGCTTTTTCTGCCCGTCCATCACTCTCTAACTTGCCACTTCTTCACCTTGGTCTCAGTGATTCCTAACAGGGGTCACTGGAACAAAATTTGACAGTCCCTGATGAAAAGAAGTAATTTTTTTACAGTGAACCCTTAAGTGAATCACCCACTCCTGTGTTGAGTCACACTTCTTGTCCTGAAACAGATCATTTCTTTCAGCTGAATGCACAGTATTGCTTTAGTGTTTATTCCCTGATCTCCAAAAGGGAAATTTCCATTTCATTCCAGCACTTGTTTCATGTTGTATCATACTGACTGGCAAGAGTGGCTATGGCTAAAAGACAAAATAAACCAGAACTTTGTTTCTCAGATCAGACCAGGTTTCAGTTCAAATGTTCACTGTCTGTCCTCTCCCTGCAGAACCCCTCAGGGAGGGCTTATTTCTTTCCCTTTCTTCCCCATCATGTTTCTGGTTAAAGAAAAAAAGAAAAAAAAGAAAAAGAAAAGGTTTAGCACAAGTGATATTTTAAAAGTGGATGCTAAACCCTGAGGTTATTGTACTGTGAGAACATTTCCTGGGCTGTGAAACAACTTACCGACAAACTTAATAGAAATGCATTGGGTGAAATCCTATCAGTATGTCATGAAGCATTGTCAGAGTTCAGGGAACCAAGAATTTCTGCTCTAAGCTTTTTTTTTTTCTTATTTTGTTAGTCAGTGATGGCAGTTCAGGGAAAACCAGCTACAGTAGGATAATTTTTAGTTTTCATGTGTCCTAGCAAACTACTATAGTCAGTTACAAATTTCAAGTACACTAATTCTAAATAAATAAAAGAAATTAACATTCATTTGGTTGTTACTCTGTGCCAGGTGCTTTTACTTCTCTCAATATCCCCATTTTACTGATGAGGAAACAGAGGCTCCAAGAGGTTAAGCAACCTGCCCAAGTTCAAACCAGGGTCAGTCTTCTACAGCTTGATGAGTTGAATTTTCCAATGCCTTAAATGTGATTCCTCATGAATCCCCACATTAATAGGATGATCATTTTCAGGGAGGTGGGAAAGTCATCCACAGTTATTGAACATCCAGTTTTCACCTGGCACCTGCTGGGCAGTTTCATTTATGACATCTTAAATTTCCCATTTTCGTAGATGAGGGAACTAAGAGTTTGAGAAATGTAGTAAGCCCAAGATCACATAGTGTGCATAGAGGAACAAAGAATTAAAATCAGATACTTCTGACCCCACCTCCCTCCACTGGGCAAAATCTGCATCACTTTGGATGAAAGTTTACAAGGCTTCAATGTACCATTGTTATTGGGACTAAGTTATTAGTAAACTTGAATATCATTTTGTAAAACAGCAAAGCACCTAAGAGCAATTAATGACAAGGACATGGAACAGACATACATAAATTCATAGACTGGGAAACATATTGTGTCTTCTCTCCACTTATGAATGGGCTGAGAAAGTGTAGGTCCTGAGAAAGTGGTTTAGAAAATGCTCCACACCCTTGTTTTCATAAAACCAGTATAGTTAAGTAAAGTATGAATCCTTCTGAGAGGGTCCATTTTCCTCCCTGCATACTCCTTCTCCCTCTCTTACATGATGTCAATATCAGGGCATTTTTACTGTGAAATTGCAATTATAAAAGAATTAATTACTGTCTTCTTTACAATGAATTAAGCCATCCTTCCTTCCTTGGAGTTACTATGTAAATGACACTTAGTTGTGAATGTCTTTATTTATTTTTTATTTTTTAAAAATTTGTATTGGAGAATAGTTGATCTACAATGTTGTGTCAGTTTCAGGTGTACAGCAAAGTGAATCAGTTATACATATACATATATCCACTCTTCTTTAGATTCTTTTCCCATACAGGCCATTACAGAGTATTGTGTAGAGTTTCCTGTGCTATACAGTAGGTCCTTATTAGTTGTCTATTTTATATATAGTGTGAATGTCTTTAAAACCCATAAGTATGTTTGAATTGGGAGCCTAGTTTTTATAGCAAGATCTGAAAGCTATGTGACATATTTCTATATTGATAACTACTATTAAGTTGGATAACAAATTATGCTAACAATTACAGTTTATTTCAGCTTAACAAATATTTGTTGGACATCTGTCATGTTTCAGGTACTGGGCTAATGGCTGGGGATGTTTAGCTGAGCAAAACTGTGCCTGTCCAGTTGTCCTAAAGCGATGGATGAATAAACAGATGGTTCCCACTTTCTGGGATAAGAAATAAGACAGAGGAGGGCACAGAAATGTGGAAATGTACAGGTGGTAGACTTCCCTGGAGCAAATGACCCAGATTCCCAGTTCATAGATTTGCTCATGGTCCATCCTTTCTGTGGTCATTTGTTCTTAGAAAAGGAGGACAGGAGCATGACAAACTCTGCTTCCTTGCATACATTATTTGCATGCTTGTGTCTTTCCTGCATAACTTGGTAAGTTAACTTGGAAGGAGGAAGACTGGTTTTTCATTTGATTTACTTTGACCGTTAGAGTGAGATGGATTTCTAACATTACTTTGGGATGAACAAAACCATTAAGTACACACCATACATGTGGTATGCATATTACATTAAATTTGAACTGGAGATTTCTGATTTGGTCCTATAGAGGGGCTTTTCAGAGTACTATTTTTGAGTGGAGAATCAACCATATTGATTTATCTCATTCCTATTGTTCAATAAATAGGCTATTCAGGTCTTAAATTAGAGCAAAAAGTTTTCATGAAATTAATAGAGTTCATTAGCTCTTGCAAAAGCAATTCATTAGGGTGAAGATATAAGAAATTTAATAAATAGGTCAAAATTTTGGGAAGCTTACCTTAAATCATGATTTTAAATTAATTTCTGTTCCTTTGTTGGATATGCCCAAGTGTTCTGATAAACATGCTAATGGTGTACAAGAAAGCAAAGTTTTTGATGAAATCACAAACTGGGTGATGCTTAATCATCTGAAAAGACATTCAACCTCATTTATAATGAGTGATGCAAATAAGGCAACACTGATATGTTGTATTTTACCCTTTAGATGGGAAAACTCCAAAATTTCAACAACATACTCTATGGCAAGCAGGAATTAAATACTCTCACATATTATTGTTGGGATTACAAAATGGTAAAATACCAACAGAGGAGAATCTGGCAGTTATGTAGTTTATAAATTAATTATTGCTGGGTAACAAACTACACTGGCAATAATTAATTTATACACTATATTTAGTAGCTTAAAACAATAGCCATTTATTCAGTTTACAGTTCTGTGGGTTGGAAATTTAGGCTGCCCTCAGCTGAGCAGTTCTTCAAATCTTTGCTTAGTTCTCATATGTCTGTGATCTGTTGAGCATCAGGTTGGCTGACCATGGCTAGGCCATCTCACATATCTGGGGCATTGGCTGAGAAAAGCAGGTTGACTTGGCTCTTCCCTAAGTGGTGTTTTATCCTTCAATAGGCTTGACTGAACTTGTTCATCTCTTGGAGGCAATGATCCCGAGAGAGGGAGCAGAAGTATTGCAAGGCCTTTTGAGACCTGGGATCAGAATTGCACACGATCACTTTCACCACATTCTATTTACCAAAGCAAGTCTCAAGGCCAGCTGATTCAGTAAGTGCGGAAATAGACTGTATTTGTTGATGGGAGGAGTCACAGTGTCTCAAGGCAAGTGTGTGTAAATATAGGTAGGAGAATAGTTGGGGTCATATTTGCAAATAATTTACCACATCTAGTAAAATGAGAATTGCTTTGACCCTGTCACAAAGAAATCCCAAGTCTAGGCATCTACCCACAGAAAACATGAAAAAGTCATATGTATAAAGCTATTCATTGGAGCACTATTTATGATCTCCTAGCAAAAGGCAGAAAACAACACAGCAGTCCATCAACAGTCGATTGGTTCAGTAAAGTATGGTGCACCCACACAATGGCATATTGAGCAGGGGTATATGTGGAACAAAAGTGCCTAGGAGTTGAAAATTGTTGAAGCCAGATCTTAGTACGTTATGTTTTCTTCTCTACTTTCATACATGTATCAAAATTTTCATAATAAAAAGGAAAAAAAATGGACCTGATTCCTTTTTTCATGACCCATAAACACAAAACCAAGAAATAAAATGAAATAGAAAATGAACCCTACCACCTAGTTTTTGTCAGAGGAAACATAATGCTATGTTTCCAAGAGGTAAGCTATTTACGTCTGAAGTGCTGTAAACAATTTAGCAGCAGTCAAAAAATATTCATCAAAATTCGAGTTTTCTTGGCTAAGGGAGAATTCCATCAGTCAGCAAACCTGGCAGCATCTCTCTAGAGGCACAGGGAGAAAATAATTGTGTGTTCAGAGTAAACATTCTCAGACTTTCTACAGCCTGCATCTTGTTAAATAAACTATTTGAACTGAGTTTTAGAAACCAGCAGCTGATGTAAAAAAGTTTCCCTTTTGACTTTTTTTTTTTTTGCCTTTGTTATATCAGCACTTTGTTTAAAGCATGAATAAACTTCTACTGTTTGAGACCCCATGAATCCAAAAGTTCAGGTTCTTTCCTGAACATGTTAACAAACTGTCCATAAATTTCTCAAAGTAGCCCTGATTCTCATATTTCAAGTTTTACAAAAAGCTTCTCTCAATCAACTCTTTGACAAATATATCCAACCACACCAGTTACTGGAAAATATCAGAAGTCCATATCTTTAAGGGGGAAAAAAAAAATCTCTCCCTTTGAGTTCCTTTTTATTGGGTGTTGAGGAGCAGGGTTCTGTTTTCATCCCATATTTGGAATTGAAATTATTTTGAGGACTGGGTAAAGGCTTATAGATGTGCTAGACCAATCAATAGAGCAAGAAGCATTTTGTCTCCTCAGTTTGTAAAGATATTCTTCTGGTCTCACACACTGAAAATTATATCAGTTCCAGGGAGTCTTTAATTGTACTCTACATTTTCTGACTTGTTTGATAGGTGAATGAGTACAATGAGCAGATAGCAAGAAGATAGCATGTGAAAGTGACATTGAGCTTTTCTAGCATTTGCAATTGATTTCTTGACTTAACTATGCAATTGAAACTTTTAATGATTATTGGATGGTATAGCTTCTTCTCCATGTTTATTTTCAACTGATTTGCCTTTTAATTTTTTCATCAATTTATTTTCATTAGCTCACCAGGAACCTCTCTTATCTGTTTTGTAAACCACACCCCTCTCCAATCTTCATCACTTATCCCACACTCTCCTTGGACATCTCTGAAGTATTTATGGGTTAGCCATCAAACTCTTGCTTAAGTTTGTTTGTTATAAACATTATGAAGTATATAGTATCCAAAAATGTGTAAAATATCATGTTCTTTGGAAATATAGTATCTACTTGCAAAGCATTGGAAAACAGATGTTAGAATGAGGGCATCGGATCATATGGATCTCTAGTCTTTGAAAACACAAATTGCATATCTGATGAAAATATATTCATCAAAAAGAAATTCTAACATTAAGACAGATGGGGGTGAGGGGAAGGAATTTAATAAAAAGAGGAAAAATTAAAGTATATGAATTTTCATTCTATTTTATAATTGCTGAACTATTTTAACCAAGGACTAAAATATAATAATTTCTTTCTGCTATGAACATACTCATTCTACTAGACTTGGTACTTGAAGAAGTTAATCAAGCCCAAGAGAAATAAAAATGTAGGCAAATGAGAGTTTCAGTAGAAGTCAAGTTCTTATCTGGCACTGCATTTCTTTGAATTACCAGCATTCAAGTCTTTAGAAGAATCATCCTCATGACACAGACATTAGCAAGAACATCAAAGTATTTTTGAAACCTGGGGAAAATGTGTGCCAATTAATTAACCTGTTTTTATCTGTTACTATCTCACATGGTTAATTAAATAGGTAATTATTTAAAGCAAACTCCTCAAAAACAGAAACCTGTTTTTTGAAGAAGGAAAATAAAAATACTGAATTTAGCTTAAAGTTAACTTAGTGTTCAAAGAAAATAAAAGAAAATTTATCATATAAAAAGTGAGAAAATAATTAATATTAGGATATTGTGGCAGAGAATATTTAAAATGAGTCAGAGTTATGCTGTTAATTAGGTGAATGACTCTAGGTAGCTCACATAATCACTCTGGTTTCCCTCTCTATAAACTGAAGTGTTTGAGCTATTTAAATTCAGGGAACATCCCTGAAATATTATTTTATTTCATCATGGGGGAAGATTTAAAATCAGGCATCAATATGAATATACACCTGGAGTAGTTGTATTGAGCTGTCTTTTTGCATGGAATAGGGTTAATATATATAATATATATATTAAGGCTAATATATTAGCCTTACTCATGTTTTCCAGATTACCTCTTATTTTAACAGACAAAGTAACAGGTCACTCTGATGAAGATCACATTAACAGAAAAATACTATTCCTTAGAAAAATGTGTTTTAAAGTCTTGCATCATTTTAATGGGTCTCAAAATAATTAACCTACTCTATCAAGGAAATGAAATAACTCCATGATTAATATTTTACCCTTATGAATACTTCCTTTCCAAATTCCACCATAGTTAATCTCTAATGTTCAAAATTCTTCTTGAATGTCGCCTTGCTATTTATCTTAAATAGTTTCCATCTGAAAATATGTAACTCATTTTTCTTTATCAGAGTTAAATCACCATGATTACAAGTTCTTTAATAGTGAAAGTCAAAAGAGGAGTTAAAACATTTTCCTTGTTATTAAAATTCAGAAAGAAGAGTGGCATCTCCATAAAGAATACAAATGTGATGGGAAATAAAATTCTATAATAGCTACTTTATTCAGTAATTCAGTTGGTCAGTTTGTCAACAAATATCTATTGAGTGTCTTCCATGGGCAGGGCACTGACCAATGTACCTGTAAGAAATTTCTTGTGCTTCAGAAGATTATTACTTTGTAACAGAAGGAAACAGGCAATTAACAACCAAACAGAATAAATGTGTATGTTATATAGTATGTTAAAGGTGATCAGTGCTATAGAAAAACGATGGTCCAAAGCAGGAAAGGGTGATCAGGAGCGCTGAGGGGCAGGGTGAAGAGAGTCAACTGCAGACTTAAATGGATGCTCAGGGAAGAAGAACTCATTGAGGAGACATCTGAACAAACACTTACGAGGCTAGAGAGTTAGTCATGAGGGCATTTCAGGGGAGGGGCATTCACAGTGGGGAGAGGAATCTTTGCAAAGGCTCTAAAATAAAGTGTGCCTGGTTTCTTGGAGCAAAGAGGAACACTGGGGCTGGTGAGTGAGGTGGGGAGTGGTCAGAGTAAGGGTGAGATGGATAATAGGGGAGCAGGAGGCTTTGAAGGTCATTGTAAAGACCTTGGCTTTTGTTCGAGTAAAATGTAGAGCCTTTAGAAAATTTTAAGCAGAGAAGTGATAAGATCTGACTTTCATTTTAAAAGTATCAGATCACTCGGTTGTGTTGATAATAGAATGAGGAGGCAAGGGCAGAATGAAGGAGACCAGTTAGAAGGCAACTGCAGGAATCCAGTGACATGATGATGGTGGCTCACACCAACATGGTAGCATAGAACTAGTGAGAAATGGTCACATTTTAAACATGCTTTGAAAGTAGAACAAAAGGACGGTTGTATTTACTTCCTGGGGAAGGTTGAGCTTATAGCAAGGGTTCTGGTTCTGAATTGAATTCTGCTGATGGAGTTGAAACTCCAAGTGCTCGGGCCTCCTCTCCTCTTCCACTGATGAAGGTAGAAGGCCTAGGGGAGCCATGGTCTCAGTCCAGTGTAGGGTTACTTTTGACCCCCATTAGGGATGGAATGAATTTACTTCAGGTGTGTCAGCTTCATCTTGCACCCTGCTGATGGATGTTCTTTTATCAAAACAGCAAATGTGTGCTTCATGTTGACATAAAATCAAAAGTTCATTCAGTAAGAGAGTCAGTTATAGACCTCTAAACATAATTCTTATAAAAGTTTGTTCACTAAAGCATTTAGAGGCAGTGTAGAACAGGGGTTAATGGTTTGACTTTTAGAGCCAGTTTGCCAGTTGCAAATCCCAGTGTGGCTACTTTGTTATTCTATCTTACTTGCTTTACTAACTCTGCCTTATAGGGTGTGAGCATTAAATGAAATGACATACATAAAGCATTTAGAACACTTCCTACATAATAATAAGCACTATATAAGTATCTGTGAATACTATTATTTCCTTTTGATACAGAGTGAAGGTAATGTCATGTGTCATTGCTATGGCTGTCTTTGAACACCTCTTATCAATCCTTCTCCAAAGTCTTCATTAGATCCTCAGCTAATTCTTCATCTATGAAGAAAGCTAATCACCATCTTCTGCTCTTCTTTGAGTATGTGTACAAGAAAAACCTGGTTACTCTGTGATTTTAAATAGTTCCTTCACAAGAAAGACTTGTAAATCAACAAGGACCTATTCTATGTTATCCAACAGCTTCCAACTACCTATTTATATTCCAGCTAGAGGTCCTACGATTATCTGAAACATATTTTAAACTAAATTTAGAGACTTTTGTTGTTGGCAATATGGCACACTAAATATAATATTATGAAAAGTCCCTACAAAAGTGCTCAAAGGAAATTCTTTTTAAAATGCCATTTTAAATGCATTGATGAGCTTGCAGGAAATCTGGTGAATCCTAAATAAATCTCTCATACTTGCAGTAATTTTACCCCACCCCAATTAATGTCAAGAATACTATGGAACAGTCAAGGAAGAAGTTATTTTACTCTTACATGATCTCTTCCAGAGAACAGAAAAAGAAGAAATACTCTCTAACTTATTTATTAGCCTGCAAGACCATGACACCAAAACTTGACAAGTAAGATTGAGCAAGAAATGCTAAAATTTAATATCATTTAAGAATAAGGATACAAAGACCCTTAACAAACAATGAAGAACTGGATCCAGCACTGAATTAAAAAAAAATACGATCATACACCATCATGAAGTGGGGTTAATTCCAGGCATGCAAAATGGATTTAATATTGTATAAACAATTAATGCAATTTTCATAGGAAAAGATAAATGGAGTAAACCACATGATCATTTTGCTGAATGCAAAAAGTATTTAATAAAACTAACATCCATCCATGATGAAAACTCTTAGGAAACTAGAGGTGGAAAGGAAATTCATTAACATGATGAAGAAAATCTACAAAAAAAAAAAAAAAAAAAAAGCAAAATTCAATGGCAAAACTTTGAAAGCTTTTCCTTTTAGGTCAGAACAGGACAAGGAAGTCTGATACCTCCACTCTACCTTGACGTCTATTCACCTACTATCTATGGCTGATACTCTCAGCCATACATTAAGGTTAAAAAAAGAAATAGAAAGTATAAGGATTAAAAAGGAAGGTACAAAGCTATCATAAGTCCAAGATAACATGATTTTGTAGATTAAAAATCCAAAAGAATCTGAAGATAGAATATTGGGATCAGTAAGAGAATTTTGCAAAGCAGTTGGATACAAATCCATTTATGAAAATCTGTTGCACATGACATATTTCTACAAGCTAGCAACAAAGTATTAATTTTAAAAATTAAATACATTTAAAAAGATAACATTTAAGATGTAATTCAGAATAAATATAAGGATAGATGTGCCAAGTCAATAATATACAGAATAAAATCAATACAATGTGACAATAAAAAATGGGCTGAACAAATCTTTCACAAAAGAGGAAATCCAAATGGCTAATGAACATATGGAAAGATTGCTCAACTTTATTAATGATTACAGAAATGCATATTAAAATCACCTATCAGTATACAGAAATTTAAAATTCTGATAACACCATTTATGTGAAGATGTGCAGCAAAGGGACCTCTCATAGTGCTGGTTCGAGTGTACTTGGTACAACTACAGTACAAAAGTTTACCTTCTCTAGATAAGTTGAAAATATCCATATTATATGACCCAGCAATTCCAATCCTAGAGTCTTGTACATGTGCACCAAGAAAAAGAAAATAATGTTTATAATAGTCCTAAACTGAAGACAACCCATTTATCTATTGATGGTACACCAGGTAAATAGTTTATGGTACATCCATACAATAAAATACTACATGACAATGGAAATAAAACTATAGTTGCACATTAACATAGATTAATTTCAGAAACCTAAAGTTGGCTAAAAGTACAAAGCAAAACATGTAGTCAGAATTCATTTGTGACCAAGTTTCAAAATCAGAAAAAATTCAACTATATCGCTTACTGATGCACGTAGTGGTGATAAAACTATTAAGAAAAGCAAGGAATTTATTATAATAAAAGTCAGTATAGCAATTACTACTACAGGATGGAAAATGGGGTGTGATCTAGGAGAGGTGGGAACTGGGGGTAACATTTACAATATCAGTGTTTTGTCTCTTAACATAGGTAGTGATGGCAAGGAATTCCATTTATGATTGTCATTTCATCTATCTATCTTCTATCTATCTATCTATCTATCTATCTATCTATCTATCTGGCTTCCCTCTGGATATGTTTCACAATTAAGAAAAGTTAAAAAATTCTATGACAAAAATGCCTATGTGCTAACAAGCTCATTAGGAAAACTCCCTTAGAATGTCAGCTTATTTGTCTTCTGAGGTATTTCATATCAATTAGTACACACCTGAATGACTAAATCATTCTGAAGACAAGATTTGTTTAAAGAGATGTAATATTTGAAAAGATAATCTTGAAAGATGAGGTTTATGCCAAAATACTAATTAATATTTTGCTTTAAAAATAATTACAGTGGTCTGTCATTACTCTCTTCTCGTATAAAATAAAGGCAAATTAGAAAATATACATTTATAATTTAAAGTAATTGATTCTTTACTAATAAATTATTCCTTCATATATCTCTATTACTTTTTCATATTAAATATATTAAATATATTTTAATATTTTAACATATTTTTATATTAAAGATATTAAAGCCAAAACATATTATTTTGTTTGTTTGTTTTGCTAGCTATGCTGTTAGGATTTAATTAAATGAATGTCAACGGTAAACAAACTATCTCCAAAGGCCATCATGAAGCTCCCCTAATCACAGAGAAGTCTCAGAGACATTTGATTTGAATTCTCTCAAGTACAGAAATAATAAATTCAGTCACACAAACCTACATAGAATGAGTCATTCTTTTAAAAGAACTGAAAAACTCTATTTTCATAAAAATTCAGAGTAGCCGAGTTTCAACTGATCCATGAGGATAATACTTTTTTTTTTTTTCCTGTGTATCTTTCTTAAGCTGGCTGACATAGACGCCTGTTGATAGATCACTCTCACAAGCTGTGTAGAGATCTGCTCTAATGAAATGTAAAATTCTGGTTTCCTTTAAATTACATTTAAAAGTCCAGGGATGTGCATGACATCTCTTAACAACGATCTCCCATGATATCAGGACTCAGCCTTTCAATTGGAAATTAAGTGAAATCCTGTTCTTTATTTGTTGTGTAAAATTTATTTTTAAAAACACATTATTTTAAATTATACATGTATTGTGAAGGAAACTAGACAAATCCGAGGAAGTTTTGATGTAGGTTTTTATATATCTACATACGATGCATTTTGAATGACCAGTTGTGGATCACTGGAGCCCAGGGCATTAGAAAAAAAGGAGTCCAAATGGAATTACTAGTTGTATCCACTGCTTGCAAGTATCTCCCAGTGGGAAGGAGAAGGCACAGACCTTGCAAAGTACAAAACAGATATGGTGATGGGCACAGGACGCCAGGCAGCAAGAATGATTCTGGAAGAATTGGCCAGAGACCCCCATAGAGGGCACTGTATGCCCCAATATAAGGCTTTATACTATTTGATGTGAGGGTTTGACAATACACCTGGTTTCAGTACGTCACTGTTTATACTTGTCAACACAAACATTTTTGCGTCACCAGAGGAAACTACATTGTCTTTTTTCATTTGGGGAACAGAACCTACAACCTCGGCTAAAAGTAACATTTTCATTTTAACTTAAAAGTTATATCACCTATTAATTTGGCAAGTAGTGATGCAATAAAGAAGACATATTTGCTAGCTATGAGTGTGTGAAAGAGAGATTTGGTAAGCAGGGAGTGGGTTCCATTAATGCAGCAACTATCATTAAATTTATAATTAAAAAGTACAAATGTCAAATACTCAAGAAAAATCTATTTGTTGGGGAGAAGATAGTTATGAAATGGGAGCTGTCACATTTAATGCTGAGTGGGATCCCAAGAGTGATGGTAAAACCAAGGTGACTCCGGATGCATCTTGTGAGTTTTTTATAGTAAATTCTTAAAGAATATGACATTTTAAAGACCCCTTTGACTATTGTAAAACTATATATAAACACAAGAATTATAGTTGAAATTACATACTCTCACTGTCCTACCTCAGATTTATATTTTAGGTAAACATAATGAGATTAGAGATTCTGACCTGGATCCAGCATAGAGAAAAAGAATATATTTTTCTTAATTTTACTGACATTTAATTTATACACTTTGAAATGCACAAAATATAAATGTACTATTTTATGGATTTTGGCAAATGTATACACTCATTTCAAGCAACAACAACCAGCATATAGAACATCTGCGCCACCAGAGAAAGTTCCCTGGGCCATTTTTCCAATCTTCTCTCCCACTCCTGCCCTCAGGAATCATTTTTCTAATTTCTATCACCATAGATCAATTTTTCATATTCTAAAATGTCATATAAATGAAATCATACATCATGCATTTTGAGGGGACCTGGCTTCTTTTGCTTAACATAATATTTAGAGATTCAACCATGCTGTGTATTTCAGTGATTCATTCCCTTTTATTGCCGAGAAGTATTCCAGCAGTATATGTGATATATATGAATATACCACAGTTTGCTTACTTATTTTCCTGTTGTTGGATATTTTAGGTTGTTTCAGTTTTCGGACACTGTGGATACGGTGGTATTGTGACTGTTAAATTAACATTTATTAAGTAGAGACCCACGGTATCAGATGGTGAGCCAGGGTTCAACAAAAAACTGAGAGGGAAAGTGAAATAGAGAAGTTTATTATTCACAGGTGCCTTGAGGGGCCACGTGGAGATGTCAAGTTCAGGTGCAGGTAGAGAGAGTATGGCAGGATCTGGGGCACACACGCACGTGCCTTTATTAGGGTGGAGTGTTTTGGGATTCCCAGGCTAAGGTTGTATTGGCCAATTCAAACCAAAAAGATTGGGATTTTGGTAAACTTCCTGGGGTAGGTGGGGAGGGAGGGAGGGATGGAGGATGTCTTATCTAAAGAGCATAGAAATATATATTTTCTCTCAAAAAATATTCTTGAACTAATTAATTAATTTTAAAATTTGCGTTACATCAACCACTTAATGATTACATGTTGTTTTGACTGTTTCACATCAGCAAAGACATAAGCATAATTTCCACATTTCAAGGTATTTGTAAAACACACTAGAATGTTTGATGGAGGGGATGGGTTGGCTGCAAGGATAAAAGGGAATAAACAAGTAAATGGAATAGAAGGGAAAAATACTTTTAATCTCTCAACTCAATTCAGTTTAATAAATACTAACACTCTAAATAAATAAATAAATAAAGAGCATACAAAAGGAAGGCTTGTGCTTATCACAAGGGTCACTGGGGGGGAGTCATACCAGGAACTTACATTTACATGTGACCCTGAAAGCTGTTATGTAGGGCATGCGCCTTCAGGAGGGGCTGGTGTCAGTCCAAGGTCCCTGCAGGCTGCTGTCCACCCAAAATACATGCTGAGGGAGCAACATTTTAAAGTAGTTTAGTTAAACTCTCAACTAGTGGCTGTGAATATCCTTGTATAATTCATTTTGAGGATAGATATATATTTAATTTTACAAGAAATTACCAAATAATTTTCAAAGGGGTTTATCATTTTTACTTTTAGAAATGATATATGAGGTCCATTTGCTCTGTAGCCTCACTATTTTGGTATTTTTAATCTTAATATCAATAACTCTAGTGGGTGCCTAGTGTTATCTCATTGTGGTTTTAATTTGCATTTTGTTAATGACTAATTCTATTGAGCAGCTATTTATGTGCTAAACAGCCAATCTGATTATCTTCTTTTGTGAAATAGCTCTTCAACGTTTTTACCCATTTTATAAATAGAGTTGTTAATATTCTTAATTTTGATGAAGTCTACTTTATCAAGTTTTCTTTTATGGCTATACTTTTTGTGTCCTAAGAAATGTTTGCCTACACCAAATATACAAAGATACTCTCCCATGTTTCTTCTATAAACTTTATAGATTTGACTTATGTTTTGGTCTCTGGCCCATCTCAAATAAATTCTTGTGTTTCATGTGAAATAAGATTGAGTTTTTTTCTTTTTAAAATGGGGATATAAAGTTATCCCAGCACCATTTGTTGAAATGCCCTTTCTTTTTCTTTGCTCATTGAATTGCATGGTAACATTGTTGAAAATATATTTTTCAGTATTAAAAATATATTGATCAAATATGGTATGTCTATTGGTTCCATTGATCTATTTGTCCATCTTTACACCAATACCTCACTGACTTAACTTTCTGCTAAGTTTAAAAGTCTAATAATATAAGTATCCCCACTTTGTTCTCCCTTTTAAAGATTGTTTTGGCTAGTCTAGGTCATTTTAATTTGAATAGAAATTTTATAATCAGCTTTTCAACTTCTACCAAAAAATCGATTGAGATTTTCTTTGGGAAGGCATTGCATGTGGTTATCTTAAAATCAAATCTTCTCATGTATGAAGATAGTATAGCTCTCCATTTAATTAGATCTGTAATTTCTTTCAGCAATGTTTTATACAGTTTTCAATGTGGTAATCATTCATATTTTCTTTATATTTATTCCTAGGTACTTTATATTTTTGCTTGCTAGTAAAAAACATCACTTTTTGTATATTAGTGTTCTATCCTGCAAACTTTGTTAAGTCACTTTTGGTTTTAGCAGATTTCCTAGGATTTTTATGTGTTCAACCGTGACATCTGCAGATAGTGTTTTGTTGTTTCTTTTCTAAATGTTACTCTTTTTGTTCTTTCTTTTTTTGTATACCATGTTTCATTGGATATTAAAATATTGCACAGAGATGAAAAGAGGGAATAATCTTGTCTTGTACCCTATCTTAGAGGGAGAGCATTCATTAATTCACCATTAAGTATGATGTTGGTGACAGGTTTTTGTAGATGATTCTTATCAGAATGAGGATGTTCTTCCTATTCTTAGTTTGCCAAGAGTTTTTTTCATGATTAAGTTGAATTGTTTCAGATGACTTTTCCACATTTTTGGAGATAAGCACATGGTTCTTCTCTTTTTTTTAAATCATGGTGAATTCCATTGAGTTTTTGGGGGGAATGCTAAACTAATGTTGCATTGCAGAGATAAACCCCACTTGGTTATGATTTATTATGCTTTCCATATATTGCTAGATTTAATTTGCTAATATTTGATTGAGGACTATTAGATTCATGAGGTTTATTGTTCTTTTAGATTATACTGGCCTCATTTATTGTTCTGTTAGATTATACCTAAGGAATATTTGTGTAGAATTGGTGTTATTTCTTTCTTAATTATTTGATAGAATTCACCAGTGACACTATCTGGGTTTGGAGTTCTCTTTGTGTGAAGGTTTTAATAATGAATTCAACTTCCTGAAGATAAAGAGCCATTTAGATTTTCTAGTTCCTCTTTTTAGTAAATTGTGTTTATCAAGGACTTTGTCCATTTATTCTAGTATTAAATGTATTGACATCAAATTGTTTATAACATTCCTTTACTATCCTTTAAATATTTGCAGGATCTGAAGTGACACTGGCTCATCTTTCTTTATATTGGTAATTTTCTATAAGATTTAGTGTCAGGGACTACTGATGTGGCTGACCTTTAAGAGAGCATTCCCCTCTTATGCCCTTTCCTTTGCAAAGCATCAGGAGGCCCCTTCAGGATATGCCCCTACCTAGATGAGCCTGATAAGGGAAGAGAGGAGCCGTAATACAATGAGCTGCAAATGTTAGCCAGCATGCACTGACACAAGCTAAGAGAGTAGCTGTGGGACTGGACATTTTTATTGGTACATTAAGGGGGACCTGATAAGCCTGAAAAAGGGAGAGTTTATGGGTTTGAGAGTACTTTCTCTGGATATAGTATTGAACACTTGGTAAACACCCCAGTAGATGATTCCAGCTTGTTGCTAGGGTGGATCCTGGAAGCTAAGGGAAAGTGAGGGTTTATACAGAGGGATGTTGCAATACTTAAATTGCTGTAGGAGAAAGTGATGGAGGGAATAAAAGGGTAAGGGAAGCGAGCATGCTGAAGTGGATGTGTTATGTGAGAACAAAGGATACGCTCAAGTATTACATTCCACAGGAAGTCCCAGGAGACATGCCATTCACCAAGGCCATCAAGAAGGCAATGGTTGCCTTTACATGATAGAAAGATGCTATTGAAGAAAGATAGTCACGATATATTGCTCAGAAAAAAAAATAAAGAAAAGAAAATGAACAAAGTAATACATACATTAAAAAAAAAAAAAAAAAAGAAGGCACTGGTAAGAGAAGCACCAGCATCATCAGTGGTGGCTCTTCAGGCCAGTACTGATGGTATAAGAGGATTCTCAGAGGTTGGTTTGCTAATGGCAATGGGTATCATGGGGGATCAAACCAAGAGAGCCCAATTAGTGGCTCTTAACTGCCCCAGTCCAAGGTGTTTCAATCCAAGGTGTTTCAATCATTGTAATGACCAGCCAGGTCAGTATCTAAGGAGGCTTGACCTTCAGAGAAATGTGGAGATGGTTAACGGAACATAGCTTCCCTAGAAGAAATAGATGGGCAGTCAACAAGGACTGCTTAACTTTTATGATGAAAAGAAAATCAGAATGGAGCTGTAAGGTAACTATTAATGGACGAAATAGTTGAAATAGTGCCAAAGGATGATCGGTAACTATTAATGGACGAAATAGTTGAAATAGTGCCAAAGGATGATCAATACCCTTACAATGTGTCTTTTTCTTACTTTCATAAGATTCCTGAGAGTACTGTGCGCCCCTTTATGATATGTCATTAGATGTCTGTGCTTTTATTCACCGATATTTTCCCTTTCATTAGCCAGTCAGCTCTTCAGCATATTGAAACTTAATTAATAAACAATTTACTTCATTTTTTTTCCTGTGAAACTATGTATACAAGTCTTCAATTCACAGAGCTCTGATGTTTATTAACTTAAATTTTTGTTGAATTTAAAATACATGCAACCACAGTTTTTCAAGTCTGCACCTGCACACCTGGTAGTATTTGACTCCTGTCTCCCACTGTGAATAGACTGGTAATAGACATTTCCAAATCTGCCTAGGATTTTATGCATGACTCTTACCACTTTCTGTCTCATTTCTTCATATTTATTTATCATGAAGAAAATTATAATAATCTATGTCTAGACAACAAGAATGGTTCTGTCCAAACTAAGAAGTTATTCTTATTTCACTTTACTCCACTTTTCAAAATCTCTGGAATAGCAGGACAATAACAAGAATGATTTTCTCCTTTTAATCTCTTTGATCAATCTTTATTTGCCATTGCACTTAGATACTTTTTGCTTTGTCAATAAAGAGTTGAATAACTTTGGCTTATGGCCTTGGATAATAATTTTTATACATTGATAACAATTCATTGTATTTAATGTTTAACAAGCTTCTATTTTATAGCTCACACTTAATTGAGTGCTCAAGGCAGAATTGTCAAACCTCTTTTCAAGTTCAATATCTTAACCACTTGGCCATTGCTGCCACTCAAACCTCCTTTCAAGACCATTTCTAGAGACATAGGGGATTTCCTTTTTCACATTTCATTATTAAAACACATGAAGATATTTGTTTCAATATGTTTGCTTTCCCCTAGCACAGAAAGTATTTGCATTTAAAAGTATCCATCAGTATTATGCACTTTTGATGCAAAGGAGGCCATGTCACTTACAACAGAATGATTCTGCTTAACTCCATGGAAACCAAATTCTCTCCATTTCTATCTTCAACTTTCTAAATCTGTGTCTGTGTATCCAACAGTATAAAATCATGATTCCCCACCCCTCTCGCTGCCCAGCCAAGTCAAAGATGGAAAGTAAGGCACCAAATTGAACAGGTGGCCTGTGTGCTGGAAGGAGAGTCAGTCTTGTCAACATTGACTAGAATAGGATTTTCTACTTTCTGCCTACAGAATCAATAACAAGCTCAATTCGCTACATGTGGTAGATAGACAAAATGAAGGAGAAGAAAATGACTGTATTAAGAAAGTCATAGCATAAAACTAGTAATGACTTTTCCATTGGATTGGTAATTTCTGATTTATCATAGACACATTGCAGAGCAGGACCATTTCAGCTTTCTCTGCCCTCTAACTTTCTGGAAGGAAGAAATAATGGAAGACTCATAGCTACCTTTTGGATTGTATTAATAACTCTCATTTGCAAGTGATCAAAACCTAATTTAAATCAGATTAAGCAAAGAAAGAAATATATTAACTCATACAAGTAGAAATCCCAAAGGATGCACCAATTCAGGTATGGCTGGATCTTAGGGTTCGAACAATGTCATCAAGTCTATATGTCTTCATCTGCTCTGTCTGTGTTGATGTCTTTCTCTGACAGGTACTCCCCTGGTGACCGAGGAGACCCTCAGAGCTCCAGGCTCATATATTAGCCATTTAGTAACTTCAGGGAAGAAAGAGCTTCTACTCTGACAGCTCTGGTGGAAAACACAAATTAAGATTCTGTTTGGTGTGGATTGAATCATGTGCCCACTCTGTGGTGGAGGACACAGTCAGACCACCCTGACTGCCTAAAATGCTCTCATGAAAGAGGGAATCTGTTACCAAAAGAATGGAAAAGGAATGTTGGACTGGCAAAACTAATGGATGTCTTTAAAAACTCCCAGTCTACTACCCTTAAACTATGCCTTTTTACTTGATGAATAAAATTTTACTCCAAACTGGGAGCACACAGTGTCTCCAAGTTGGACAATTGATGTCATAGCAAACAGCTCCAGCCTTAAGGAAAGGTAGAGAAAGAGTTGCTGTGATTGGTGCAGTGAACTCTAGGCTGGAGCCTTCTTGGAACTCTCTGTGCATCTATGATATCTGCATATAGTTCTACCCCACTGTATTAAATCTGCTAACCCATGTGTCTTCTTCACTAGGCCAAGAATATCTTCAAAGTAGGAAATCTGACTATTCATCTCTGTATTATGAATGTTTAGCCTAGTGTCTGACACTTAGCAGGTACTTATATGTATGTTGAATAAATATATAAATGCAAAAATAAATAATCTTTAAAAGACAAAGTTATTTTAATTATCATCACTATCATAATCAAAACCAGAGAAAGAGGCCCTATTGATCTTGTTCCAGAATTTATGAACCAAATATTCTAGTATCAAAGATTTTATTATTATTGTTGTTGTTATAAACAATAGGAAGCCCTTAAATTTCACAGTATTCTTTTTCAAATAACTTTTACTACCATTATCTTTTTACTCAACAATAAGTTTCTTATCTTTGATTTTCTGTACTTTAAAAATGACATGTTGTGTAGTTTTTTGGCATTTCTCCTGCTCAGTGTTCTCTGAGCTTCCTGGATCTGTGGTTTGGTGTCTGACATTAATTTGGGGAAATTCTCAGTCATTATTGTTTTAAATATTTCTTCTGTTCCTTTTTCTCTTTCTTCTTTTTCAGGTATTCTCATTCTATGTATGTTACACCTTTTTTAGTTGTCCCACAGCCCTTGAATATTCTTTTCTATTTTTTTTCCCCAATCTTTGTTCTCTTTGCTCTTTGGTTTTCAGGGATTCTATTGAAAAATCCTCAAGCTCAGAGGTTCTGTCCTTAGCCATGTCCAGTCTACAATTAGCCCATCAAAGGCATTCTTCATTTCTGTTACAGGGTTTTTTTTTAATCTCTAGCATTCTTTTTTGGTTCTTTTTTAGGATTTCCATCTCTTTGCTTACATTGCCCATCTGTTCTTGCATGCTGTCTACTTTGTCTATTAGAGCTCTTAGCATAATAATCATAGTTGTTTTAAATTCCTGGTCTGATAATTCCTACATCCCTGCCGTGTCTGGTTCTAATGCTTGCTTTGTCTCTTAAGATTGTGTTTTTTGCCTTTTGGTATGCCTTGTAATTTTTTCTTGATAGCGAGACATGATACACTGGGTAAAAGTAACTGCTGTAAATAGGCCTTTAGTGAGGTGTGGGGGGAGAGAAAGTGTTCTAAGGTCCTATGATTAGGTCTCAGTCTTTTGGTGAGCCTATGCCTCTGGACTGTGTTCACAAGTGTTTCTCAGCTTTTTTCTCTCCCTCTTTGGTGGGACAAGATGAGTAGATCCAGCTGGAGTTAAGTATTTCTCTTCCCCCAGGTCAGTTAGGCTCTGATGATCCCCCCCACAGGATAGGCTCCGGTTAACCAGTTTCCCCTGAGGGCAGGCCCCGTTGAGAAGAACAGAATCCTCTGGGGTGCTTCAAGGTTGTTCCTAAGTTCCTTACTGGAGGAAGCCCAAGGGGATTTTTCTCCAATATTTATTGTGGGAATCCGATTGAGCTTCTGGAGGTAAGTCTCACAGTCTTACGGGGCCCCTATCTAAGATTGGGTCCCCCTAGGGTTTTTAACTCTCAGAATTGTCAACACAAAGCCTCCAGCGATTTGCGAAGTCTGGGTCAGGTTTTTCTCCTCCGGTACTGGTTTCTGTGGCAGTTTCCACCATTGAGTTTCTGCTCCAGTAAGCTGTGACTTGCTGTATTCACCTGTCTGTCTCTCCAGTTTGGGAGCAGTGGTTTGCCCTGTGTCCTTCCCTTTCTTATGGATCAAATAAGAGTTGTGGAATTTTTGGTCTGTTTAGCTTTTTACTTGTTAGGATAGACTGGTGACTTCCAAGCTCCTTATATGGGGAACCAAGAACAAGAAGTCCAGCAGTAAATTTCCCAGAGTAGTTATTATAATCCCTGTATTGCAGATGAGATATAGTGAGTTTAAGACAGATTCTTATGGGTGAACAGCTAGTAAGTATTTAAGCTGGTATAAAAAGTTAAATTTCTTATTCTACAATGGGTTGGTTTATCCCATTGTTCTTCTTCATTATGGGTAGTAATATTGCAGCATGAGATCCCAGGACCTCTGAAAATAAAGAAGGCCCCTAAAGGGAGGAGGATGTGAAAAATGGGATGGATAGGCTCAGCAAAGTCACAATGCCATCAATTCATGCTCTATATTATGAAAAAAATCACACAGAATTCCTAGACTGAAGAAAAGGTTTAATAAGTCATAGAAACCTAGGTGCAAGATCTTTCATGGGCAAGTACATTGCAAGCTTTTCACTTTGTTGAGGTCTGAAAACCAAGTGACCATAACATAGAGAAGAAAGTAAAAAGAGAAAGATAAATAGGATGTAGAGACCCTACCCATTCCAGAACACATACCAAGTAGAGTTGTTATTAACAGTTTAAAGACTCGGTTTGGGTTTGGTCAGCACTGAAATCGAAATTATTCAAACAGAATATATTGATCTGAGCATTGTACTCATATAAATAGTAAAAATATAAAGGTCCAATATTGCTCATCTCAAGGTATCCTCTCTGATGGTTACTGAAGTTTTTTTTTTTTTTTTTTTTTTAATTGCTCTCCATCAACAACCTCAAGAGAGTCTTTTGTTTTGGTTTTTTTTTTTAACTTTTGGGTTTATTTATTTATTTATTTATGGCTGTGTTGGGTCTTCGTTTCTGTGCGAGGGCTTTCTCTAGTTGTGGCAAGTGGGGGCCACTCTTCATCGCGGTGCATGGGCCTCTCATTATCGCGGTCTCTCTTGTTGCGGAGCACAGGCTCCAGACGCGCAGGCTCAGTAATTGTGGCTCACGGGCCTAGTTGCTCCGCGGCATGTGGGATCTTCCCAGACCAGGGCTCGAACCCGTGTCCCCTGCATTGGCAGGCAGATTCTCAACCACTGCACCACCAGGGAAGCCCCGGTTACTGAAGTTTTAAGTAATTGCAGCAATTAGTGCAAACTACAATGGGCAAGTTTGGGCATCAGATATGAAAGCGTAGCTCAAGGGTGGCAGAGCTGAGCATTTTTAAAAAATATCTTTACTGGAGTATAATTGCTTTACAATATTATGTTAGTTTCTGCTGTACAACAAAGTTAATCAGCTACATGTATACATATATCCCCATATCCCTTCCCTCTTGAGCCTCCCTCCCACCCTCCGTAGCCCACCCCTCTAGGTCGTCACAAAGTATTCAGCCGATCTCCCTGTGCTATGCAACAGCTTCCTACTAGCCATCCATTTTACCTTTGGTAGTGTATATATGTCGATGCTACTCTCTCACTTCACCTGAGCATTTTTAATGGTGCTGCCTGAGAAGTATTTCTCCTCTTTCTTTTAGAAGATAGAATAAGTCTGTAAGTAGCTTAACAATAAAGCCTTTCATAAATAGAATCTGACCAAGGTGTTCAGGACCTGTCCCACCTCCCCTTTCGTTTTGTGAAGCAGGACTCAGGACTGCTGACATATGATAGTCAGTGTGGATATGTGGTGATAGATGGTAGCTTAACAGATCTTTATAACAGGGTTCCTTTATTCTGAGTATGTGCTTGAGTTTCAGGAGCAAATGGATACCCCAAATTGAATGAAAATGTTGTGTGCATGAACTTGGAGATATGGAAAGAGAGAGAGGAACAAAGCTTTCTTTAGAATATCAAAAACATCTTTGGCAAAAAAAAAGCTTAAAAACCACATTTGTAGAGTCTCACTGATGGTCCCAGTAACATAGCTCTTGCATCAAAATTACTCTAAATCACACATGTTTCAACTCTAACATTATTACTGTTAGTCATCTCTGAGATCCCATTTCTCCAATGCTGTGTCTAATATATCATATACTGATTACAACGCTGAATATTAGATTTCTAAAACTATTCTTTTCTATGTGAATGAGTTTCCACTTATGTAGTCTGATGGGCGTTCTAATATTTTCTGGATTATTTGAATAATAGCTTTCATATAATTACTTTCTTTCTGGGCTAAAATTGGCAATGACTCTCAAATGTACTTAGGTTCCTGTTTAATTCTACATATCCAGGGAAAAGACTAAGCAAAGACAATTACTGTAGTTTTTCTTCTTTTCAATGTCTTTTCACTTGGGACACATTCTCAACATTGACAGACAACCAGCTGCCATGCATAAATGAGATACTTTCTCTGATCACCCCCAGCCTGAAGCTCTCTCTCTCATGAACACTGAAACACTTAAATCCTTACCAGTTGGTAACTGACCACTTTCTGCTATTCCCTATGACATATATTTTCTTCCATTACTATCTATTTTATTTTGTCCTATTTTCTGCATAACTTTCCACACCTCTATATTCCTTTTCGCCTCACAGGTTATACACTATTAAAATGAAAGAATCATTCTACTTTGTATCTCTCCCAACTCTTAATATAACAGGTACCAGTCAATTATCTTTATTGACTTATTGAGTAAAATATATGTTCTCATGCCCCACAATCTTTGCATCCATTAGATTGATCACTTCTACCCCAACTCTTCCTAAGAGAAGAATATCTGCTGTTAGCTAGGGTTTGGTTCCATAACTACTGTGATTGATAGGTCAAAAAGTACAGGTTAGCAATTTCCCATCTCTTTCTCATTACTATCTTTTAAATAGTCTCAAATTCAAATGCTCACAGAAGCCAGGCAGATGACATGCCTATGTATCTATGATGAAGCTTTTAATAATTCTCAGGACACTGCATGCTATCATAAAGCAAAGAAGCTAGAAAAATGAATCTCCCTGATGCTGCACTCTGTATGTGTAGATATTGGACAAAACGTTCTTTCACAAGAGAAGAACAGCTCATTAGTGGCCTCAGTTAGGTCAGCCCATTAATTTCACAGTGTCAGCTCCACAGCAGAAACCAAATGAAAGAACCTCAGAGACATTCACAGGAATCCAGGAGCCCAGAGGTCCTGTGTTGTCATCAGATGTTTTCTGGTCCATTAAACAATCACTGTGACTTGCATCAGGGGGAAAAGTAACAGCAGCAAGACAATAAACATGGCCTAATTGGGTACTCATCATGACAGATGAAATCCTCCTCCAGGCACAAAACACAGATATGGTTGAATCAATCAGTAACAGAGGGACGGAAAACAGAAGGGTAAAATGCTCTACACAAGGGTAGAATCTGAGAGGAAAATCCCAAAGGAGACTGGATTGGCATAAAAGAAAGAAAAATTTAGAACATTTGGAAAACCTTGCAAATCTTCATAGCTCTCAAGGAATATAGTCTGTACTCTAAAGGATCAAGATATAAAATCAAAGGATGATTTTAGCGAATGTTAAACACAATATGAAAAGTAAAGCATTGATATTTTCTTCTTTATACTTTTCTGTATTTTTTATATAAGCATGTAAAACACTGATACAGAAAACACTAGTCTTGTACTTTCATGTGCAAGCATAGAAAAGGATTTCTCTTAGGGTTTTTGAGAGACAATTCTCCACAGGTCCTTTGAGTTTCTGTGTAGCTTTTGAGCAATTGCCCTGACTGCCCTTTGTTCTAGACTATCTTTCAAGGATGTTTGTATAGTGAACTGCCTTGGAGGATAGAGATAGTTTCTCCTCTGGAACCAAGAGAAGGTTTGATCACAGCCTTGGAAAGTAGAGAGTATACCTCTCTCTGAAGCAAAGGGCAGGCATGCTTATCATCCACTTTAAACAATTTGGGTTCCCTAAGCTCTGGGTTCCTCTTACATAATGTAATCTATTGTGTGTGCAGGTACCATCTGGCATTCTTTATTTTGCTATGTGACAATTAGACTCAAGAAATCAGTGCAAAAAATGCTGATGATTTGGCTTCTATTATAGCTATGAGTAATAAACTTTTTTTTTTCTGACCCAGGAAACTCATGTCGTCTATCAATATCCATAAAATTGTAACTCTCAGACCATTCACAGTTCTTTATAAAGTTTAATTACTCCTTAGAGTGTATATTAGTACCTTCTTTTAATGAGTCAACAAAAAGCACATACCCATAGTGTATAGCTCTGTACTCTTTGGCTAAAGCACACAGCTTCCTTTTTTTAAAGCATAGTCTACTCTTATTTGCCGTGTATGATTTTTCACTGAACTATGTCTTTGGTCCTTTCTTAGTGGTAGAGAATAATTTATCCAAGTCACCATTTCATCAGAAAAACATTAGCTTGGGATATTAGCACAGTTTAATTGTATGTCAACTTGTCTTACCTATCTAGACTGTAATAGGTTTATAATTGCTTTCAAGTCTAAAGTTGAGACCATGTACTCAAGTGTACTACTTTTGCATATGATTTGTGTATGAGGTGTTCCATTAGAAAATTACATAATCCCTTCAAATTTCCAAAAGAAAGTTTTGATTTTTTTGCCTGCTCATATTTCTTTAAACAAATTTGGATAATATCTTCAAGAATTACCATTATGCAACTGAAATGTTAAAAGTAAAGATGAAGAGGAAAGATCACTTGACAAAATTAAATAAATACTCTTTTTGTCAGTAGTCCCAATTGACTGGCAAAAAAAAATGGAGGGAAAACATGCTAGTTTGGGGCTAAGATAAAAAGTCTACTTAATATTTAGTTAAAAATGAGTCAATAATCTATGTTTTATATTAGTTTGTGTGGATTAACTGTTTTAACACATAACAATGAATCTCAGGTCCTTAACAAATAAATGGCAAATCTTGTCGTATCCTGGTCCGATATTTGTTGATGAGTAGGCTCAGGCTCTAGGGGATCCTTTAGGGACCAAGGACTCATCATATGACTCCTCCACCTTCTAAGGTCTCCAGTGAAATCTTCTCCAGAAGACTGTCAGCCCAGAGAAGAGAAAGAGTTAGAAGAGGTCAGATCTGCTTTTCATCATTATGGTAGGGTGGGTTCCTTGGGAAACACTCTCTGGGATGAAGATATGAGTTCGGGAAGATTTTGGGGGAGTGCTCTTAGAATCAAACCTGTGAAAGAATGAAAGAAGCCTGATTGGGCAGAGAGAGAAGCTGAGCTGTGATGTAGTCAAAACAAAGGCCTCAGCTGACCCACAGGGAGCTCTGGAGCTGGGATGGCCTCTCAGAGTTGTCCAAAATTTAGGGTAGAGGCCAGGACGTTATATGCATAAATTGATAAGTTATTGAATATAAATGTAACCCAAGAAGTCAATGTCACCCTGTGGGTGGAGAGGAGCAGGGAAATCAGCTCTCTTTAGGCAAAAGCAATCATTGGGAGTGGGCTGTGAGCTGTCAGCACCGACAGTGGCTGGAGGATGAGTATTTCAATCCTGAAGAAGGAGATCCGGGTGGCACAACCAAGTGGCCACTACAAATATCCTGTTCGGGAGTTGACTCATGTTATTTCTGCTCACATTACGTTAGTGGGAACTAGTCAGTTGTCCTCAACAAGATCTGAGAATTTGGAGAATGGTTTCTCCTCCAGTGCTGCTCAAAGTAACTGTTCTGTTAAATCCTTGATATTTAAATAAGAATATAAACCAACACATTGCTTCCTTCATCGAGAAAGTTTTTCTAGGGAAAAAATATTAGCTGAACTTAACTGTGTGCTTACTGATGCAGTTGCTTTATATACTAGTCTTAGCTCCTTACAACATCACAGATTAATAACAGTTTATAGAGTAACACCTTGTCAAGGCACCACACTTTGAGGAACATGGGTCCAGCGGTGTGCCCAGGAAGAGGAGACTGCATGCATGTGGTGAGCACTAATAATCTCTATTACTGTCTGGGATTCCAGCCAGCCTTCTTCTGCCTGCACCATTCTGTTTTGTCCCCATCTGGATTTAGTCTCCCTACGTCTCAGTTAGTATTACAATCTGAGATCACCAGTCGTTTTTCCTCTCCCTTTTGTTGATGTTACATTGAATTTTAGCCGCTGGTGAGATACTGCTCTTGCTGCTTCTTAATGTAAACTGTAATGTAAACAGCTGTAAACGTTGGCAAAAGGATTTGTGGAAATTATTCAATAGAGCACTGGGACAATGATGTTGGGGCAGATATAGTTTAGGAGATTCTGAAAAATCAGAGGAGGGAAATATATATGTATAAAGATTGTGTTTGTAATGTTTATTCTTTTTAAAAGAACAATTACTCCTTGGCCTGCTTTTTCATGTATTTTTGGAAAAGAATTATAAAGTTGACTGGGATTTCTGATTTCAGAAATTGAAATCAAACAAAGTTAGGATGATTTTCATATGTAAAATGCATTTATATCTTTTAACTATTTGAAATACTCTGCTAAGGAGAAAATTATATGGTAGTTTGAACAATACAAGAAGAATAGAGAAAATATGAGGAGAGAATAATTTAGGATTTGGATAAAGAAACCATTTACAGAAGAATGGACAAGATGACACTGAATGGTGTAGGTGAATTCTACCAGGCACACAGCGCACTTATATCAATGGTTACTACAGAATAAAAAACTCTGTGGTGATCTGATGAGTTGTTATTCAACAGAGGTAAGAAAGTTTTGTGCACCAGGTAAGAAAGTTTGGAGCACCAAATGATAACAAAGTGGAAAGGATCTCGGTCCTTAAGAGTCAGCCTGGGACAGTGGCGGCCCACCATCAAGAAACACTCACCTAGGTACTATACTGTGAGAGAAAAATAAATATATTTATGGTTAGTCACACTCAGGTGACCTCTGACAATGCCCTCTTGGCCTAAATACCAAACGTTCAGTGTATTTCATGGTAAGATTTTCAGAAGTGTTAAATTTCTCTCAACTTTATTACACACATCTTCATTTCCATATTTGTAAAAGGTGAACTTCACATCTGACTAAATGACGTCTTTTACACTTCCATTCTAATTTGTAGAATTTCATGATAGGAGAAATAAGGAGCCTTTAAAAAATTGCTTAGGGTCCCTTTAATCTTAACTTTTTCTTCTTCTAACTCGTAATAAAAGTTGTTTTATTTTTCTAATTTGCAATGATGAATATTGATTAGCATTTTGCTGTACTGGTGAACTGCATTATGAAATTGGTGCCCATAAACCTATTACTATTGTGAAATAGCTTTTTTTTAGAAAAAAGAACAAAAGTTTTACCATTATTTAGTTATGCCATTGCTAATAGTTGCTTATCACCCATCGGTCCTTCTCTGCAGAAATGAATTCACTGAGGTAATTACAATATGATTGTTACCAAAGGCTGAACATTTAGAAATGACATTTTAACCTAATGTGGAACAGCTTCTTTTAGCAAAAATCTAAAACAAAAATTGTAAATGTGTTTTGATTCAATCAATTTTGGCATAATAAGTTCTGATCATATTTGATGAATTTCAAAAGCTACAGATTTTCAAATGTAAATTCAGAATGTAATTACACATTTTTACAATTCATCTCTAAAAAACTCCATGAAAATAGCAACCCTTCTGTTGCCAGTCAATTCATTGCCAGTCAATGGAAAAAGACAGAAAAGCCTCAGAATCAACTATACCAATTTAGATTAAAAATTTCTCAGCAAGTATCCTCAGAGTTGAATCAAATGACCACACCAATAAAATCAACATATTTTTTTCAGTTTCAGGATGACTTTATTCTCCTAAAGATTATTGAGGAGGCCAAAGAGATTTTGTTCATGTGGGTTATATCTATCTCTGTTTACTGTATGAGAAATTAAAACTGACGAGCTTTAAAACTGCGTTGAATTTCAACAGATTTTCAGATAATTGTGGATATTTGTCTTTGATACTATGTCAAATCTGAACAAGAAGTAGTTACCTAAAGATTAGTTTCAATGTGAAATCTGAAACCATATCACTGAACTATGCAGCCATGCAAGATTTTGAAACATCAGGCATTGGTAATTTTGGAAAATATTGGTTTCCAGGGTTATGCAGATCTTCCAAATGTCAAATTTCATTATCAATATCAAAAAATTACATTTGTTTAATATTAACACCATCTCATCAAGAAGTTATTCAGGACTGGGAAGCTATCAAAATTATGGTGGTAGATGCAATTTTCCTGAACTTCTAATTTTTGCTTCAATGTTCTAATTTTATCACTGGCAGCAAATACTATGTTTTCCTTGAGGTGACTGGCTCACTCCATTCATTTTAAAGAAAGTGACTACCAAGTACTAAAATCTGAATAATTATAGTTTGTAAGTCATTCAGTCTTTATAAAAATGGTATCCCATTAGGTAAGGTTAACTTGGATCATTTGTTGATGTACTCCAGATTTATCTGCAGTAAATTTACTACTCCCCTTACCCCCATAATTACTAATTAACTTATAGGGAGTTATCTTGAGACTGCCAGGGGGATATCCTCTTCCTTATCAAATATTCACTTATTACCTTCGCTCCTTATTCATTTGTCTTCTTCTTAACCCCTTAGTCTAGGTTTTGCCTGCTCTCAGCTTGCATCCTCCCTCCTTGCATATTTCTTTCTTTCTAAGATTATCTGTCCTCCTTCTTGCCAGATCCAGGGGATTTGTTGTTATCTTCATTTGTGTAAACCCCTGATAACTCTTGACACTATTGACTTTCCAATCCTTGAAACTCTTCATCCAGTCATTTATGCAATACTCACTTTTTTTTTCTTATTTTTTTGTCCATTTCTTTGACCATCTCTTTACTGTGGATATTTCCAAATGTTTCACTGTGGGTTCTTCTCTTAATAGTTTTGCCTCCTCTGAATGTTTTGGCTTCAATTTACCCAGATATAAATCTCCGTGGTAGATCAGTGGAGCAGTAGTATAGAATAAAAAAAAAATATGGCTGCTAAAAAGAGAGTCTTTGGGAAGAGATATTGTGCCTTTGAATTCTAGTTCTTTAAGCTTCTAGCTCCATAGACTTGATTTTTAATTTAAATTTGCAAAGTGTTAGTTCTTTTTGTTCTTCATGATATCCCTGTTCTGTATCATGTCACTTGAGATATGGAAAAGAGCCCTTTTCAATCACACATATACAATCACATCCATTTTTTACTGAAAATTAAAGGAAATAGAATATCAGTGAAATAAAGAAAAAATGAATATGCATATACATGTCCTTGAAAGTCCTTCAGTCTTCCTTTGATCTCTAAAACTTCTCTATTTTGCGTACCCCTTTCTTATGCTCCCTGGTCAAGCTCAATTCCTCTCACTTTATGATACAAAGCATATTAAAGTCTCAGCCTCTTCTCAGTTCCAGGAACTACTTTTGCCTGTGTAAACATTCTAATGTTCCCTGCAGAATGGTGTGCCCTTGACCCCAGACCCTACCCTTCGATGGCACAGAAATGGCAGAGATGTAGATATTTTCATTTTTTCCTACTGCTACCTCACCAGTCTCTCTAACTGAAGAGATTTACCCACCCACTCCTACTACTAATGTGAATCAGCTGTCACCCTTTAGAAGACAGAATCACCATCAGACTTGGCATACCATTTTTTTTTGGCATACACAAATATATATTTCTATGACGAGCCTTAGGAAATATTAACAGCTTATATCTCTAGACTGTGTGACTATAAGATTTTTATTCTTTATGCTTTTAAAAATTGTCTGAAAGTTTTTCAATGAATGTATGTTACTTTTATAATTAAAATTATAAAGTAAGAAAAAGCTCTTCAGTTCTCACCTCTCAGCTTCAGTTCTGTATTTCCAGGAGACTATAAAGTATCTCCACCAGGCTGATTGGAATTCATAAACGTGTCTATTCTCTCAAATTACTTTTTTTCCCTCCTACTCCTTGAGCTTCATCTCTATTTCTCCTGTTGTAAAAGACCCTGGGCTCAGTGTTGGGCCAATCTGTGAAATCTTATATTTTCCTCTTTAAGTGGTCCCTTAATAAGTAACAAGGGAGGCATCATGACTTTAAGAAAAATTTGTGTGAGTTTGCAATTAAAAACCTCTTCCAAGCACCAAGTGAGATAACACAAGTGAACTGTGTTTCAACTATGGAGTGCTGTAAATCATATACCAGTATATATTAGTTTTATTTCCAAGAGCTTCAAAACTCTTTAAAAGCTTTGCTTAAAGCATTAAATTTTGGGAAATATGCCCCAAAATGGCTTGAAAAAAGATGTTCATGAAAAGCTAGAAATAACAAAACACATCTATACTTGTGATAGGAAACATCTAACTTGGCCCACAGTAAGCACCAGCTCTTGTAATCAGGTATTTCTCATGTAATCCCCTCCCCTTGAGAGTGGGCTGGACCTAGTGACTCACAAATAGAATATGGTGAAAATGATATGTATGTCACTTTAAAGATTAGGTCACAAAAAGACTATGGTTTCTCTCTCTCTCTCTCTCTCTCTCTCTCTCTCTCTCTCTCTCTCTCGCAAGTAGCCATGTTGTCAGCACTCCTATCCCAAATAGCAAGGAATTGATGTCTCTGACTAATAGTGAGCGAGGACCTGAGGCCACTCAAGAGCCACGAGTGAACTTAAATACAGGTCCTGCCTGAATGGAGCCTTGAGATGACTGAAACCCTGCCCAATATCTTGATGGCAGCCTTGTGAAAAGCCCAAAGCCAGAGAACCCAGATGAGTCATGTCAAGATTCCCCATCCACAGAAAATATGAGATGATAAATGTTTGTTGTTAAAAGCTGCTAAATTTTGGTTAATTTCTTACACAACAACTGATAGCTAATATAGCCCTTTGAAAGACTACCCTTTAAATATAATGCTTTTTTTTTAAAAAAAAACATCTTTATTGGAGTATAATTGCTTTACAATGGTGTGTTAGTTTCTGCTTTATAACAAAGTGAATCAGCTATACATATACATATATCCCCATTTCTCTTCCCTCTTACATCTCTCTCCCTCCCATCCTCCCTATCCTGCCCCTCTAGGTGGTCACAAAGCACCAAGCTGATCTCCCTGTGCTATGCGGCTGCTTCCCACTAGCTATCTATTTTACATTTGGTAGTGTATATATGTCCATGCCACTCTCTCACTTTGTCCCAGCTTACCCTTCCCACTCCCCGTGTCCTCAAGTCCATTCTCTAGTAGGTCTGCATCTCTAATCCCGTGCTGTCCCTAGGTTCTTCATGACCTTTTTTTTTTTAGATTCCATATACATGTGTTAGCATATGGTATTTGTTTTTCTCTTTCTGACTTACTTCACTCTGTATGACAGACTCTAGGTCCATCCACCTCACTACAAATAACTCAATTTCATTTCTTTTTATGGCTGAGTAATATTCCATTGTATACCTGTGCCACATCTTCTTTATCCTTTCATCTGTCAGTGGACACTTAGGCTATTGTAAATAGAGCTGCAATGAACATTTTGGTACATGACTCTTTTTGAATTATGGTTTTCTCAGGGTATATGCCCAGTAGTGGGATTGCTGGGTCGTATGGTAGTTCTATTTTTAGTTTTTTTAAGGAACCTCCATACTGTTCTCCATAGTGGCTGTATCAATTTACATTCCCACCAACAGTGCAAGAGGGTTCCCTTTTCTCCACACCCTCTCCAGCATTTATTGTTTGCAGATTTTTGATGATGGCCATTCTGACTGGTGTGAGATGATATCTCATTATAGTTTTGATTTGCATTTCGCTAATGATTAAAGATATTGAGCATTCTTTCATGTGTTTGTTAGCAACCTGTATATCTTCTTTGGAGAAATGTCTATTTAGGTCTTCTGCCCATTTTTGGATTCGGTTGTTTGTTTTTTTGATATTGAGCTGCATGAGCTGCTTGTATATTTTGGAGATTAATCCTTTGTCAGTTGCTTCATTTGCAAATATTTTCTCCCATTCTGAGGGTTGTCTTTTCATCTTATTTATGGTTTCCTTTGCTGTGCAAAAGCTTTAAAGTTTCATTAGGTCCCATTTGTTTATTTTTGTTTTTATTTCCATTTCTTTAGGAGGTGGGTCAAAAAGGATCTTGCTGTGATTTATGTCATAGAGTGTTCTGCCTATGTTTTCCTCTAACAGTCTGATAGTGTCTGGCCTTACATTTAGGTCTTTAATCCATTTTGAGTTTATTTTTGTGTATGGTGTCAGGGAATGTTCTAATTTCATTCTTTTACATGTAGCTGTCCAGTTTTCCCAGAACGACTTATTGAAGAGGCTGTCTTTTCTCCATTGTATATTCTTGCCTCCTTTATCAAAAATAAGGTGACCATACGTGCGTGGGTTTAACTCTGGGCTTTCTATCCTGTTCCATTGATCCATATTTCTATTTTTGTGCCAGTACCATACTCTCTTGATTACTGCAGCTTTGTAGTATAGTCTGAAGTCAGGGAGCCTGATTCCTCCAGCTCTGTTTTTCGTTCTCAAGATTGCTTTGGCTATTCGGGGTCTTTTGTGTTTCCATACAAATTGTGAAATTTCTTGTTCTAGTTTTGTGAAAAATGCCAGTGGTAGTTTGATAGGGATTGCATTGAATCTGTAGATTGCTTTGGGTAGTAGAGTGATTTTCACAATGTTGATTCTTCCAATCCAATAACATGGTATATCTCTCCATCTCTTTGTATCATCTTTAATTTCTTTCATCAGTGTCTTATAGTTTTCTACATACAGGTCTTTTGTCTCCTTAGGTAGGTTTATTCCTAGGTATTTTACTCTTTTTGTTGCAATGGTAAATGGGAGTGTTTCCTTAATTTCAGTTTCAGATTTTTCATCATTAGTGTATAGTAATGCAAGAGATTTCTGTGCATTAATTTTGTATCCTGCTACTTTACCAAATTGATTGATTAGTTCTAGTAGTTTTCTGGTAGCATCTTTAGGATTCTCTATGTATAGTATAAAATACATGTTAAGTGTCTTATACTTATTGTATCATGCAATTGAAGAAATTATTCAATAGTTTTGAATTGGTATGTAATATTATCCACACACATTTGTTGGTGTAGTCTACATGTTTATAATTCTTATATACATTACCATGTGGTACTATCATCATCATGATACATCCTAAGTTCCATAATGGCTAAGAGCATTATCTGAAACCAGAGTGCGTGAGTCAAATCTCAGTGACCTTGCACAAGCTCCTTAACATCTCTGTAAAACTGAGAGAAGAATAATGTTTACAGTATAGATTTGTTACAAGGATTAAATAAATTAAAACAGGTAAAGTGTCTGAATAGACCCTAGTACATAGTAAAAAGTTCAACACATGTTAAGTGACTTTTATTTTTCATTGTCCTTCTATTGTTGGGTGTTTTAGTTGCATCCAGCATGTGCTGCCTCCTGACCTGTGTCACTGGTGCCAGCTCCTTGCCCCTGGATTTCCTGTTGTTATGTTTTGTCAGACTGTCTTTTGAAACACTCTACAAATCTGTTTTAAATACCCAGTGCCTGCCACTTCTGTGAATGGCAGCAGTAGAGAAGTAATAGCCAAACCTGAGAGAGATCCAACTTCAACACTTGCAGTGTTGGACAAATCACTTACCTTTCAGTTTCCTAGTCTAAAAAGGAACAAATAGTAATCATCTTTTAGGGTTGTTGGAAGTATAAGAGAAAATATTTATTAAGATAATGTAAATTGAACCTCTGGCATATGGTAGGTACTCAATGGGCGCTATTACATTCAAGATGCGGCTAAGCCCTCCAGATTAGGCTAGATTAGGCTCCTTCCCAGTGCCTTCAGCTGGGGCTTCTCTTTCTCCATGTGGTAGTCTCCATGAGGTATAAAAAATGGGTTTATTTATTTTAAAATGGTTAATTACTTTCTCAGGTGGTTATGGTAGACCAGATGACTTCATGTTAAAAATAATCACCCCTCAAAGGATGTCAAGGATAGAATTTGCAGTTTATTGTATGGTTTATAACATGTGTTCAGTGGGATCATCTGAGGATGTTTTTGATTATACACTACCTGGACCCCTAACAACAAAGATTCTGATTCAGCAGGTCTGGGATGGCATTCGTGTTTAAAAAAAACTTTAAAGAAAGACACTCAGAGCAAATCAATTCTGCAATCCTATGAGAAGATTTCTCTAATCTGAATGAGATGAACAAGACTGATGATACGTCTGAAATCTTTCTCAGCAACGGTTGCATTTGAGAGTGTTCTCTCCTCGCCAGTTTGAACATGTGACACTAAAATATTCTGGCACTTATTGCTTTTATATCAGAAAACAGTTCTAAAATTTTATTAGCAAAGAAATATTTCAGAAGAGCAAGAATAGCCAATAACTCCAAACGTACAGTTTAAAGTAAACCCTAAATACGGATTATGACCGAAAATCTGATAGTTTTTGTTTCAATTGTATTGGCCGGCAATACATTCACTTTAGTGAAGACTAACGGTTCTCAAGCTTGAGGGAGCTTCAGAATCTCCTGAAAGCTTGTTAAAACCAGCCTCACTCTCAGAGGTTTTGAGTTACTAGGTCTGGGGTTGGGCCCAAGAATTTGTATTTCTAACAAGTTCCCAGGTGATGATGATGCTGTTGGTCCAGAGACTACATTTTGAAAATGAATGCCATAGACAAAACCTGAGGATAGTTTCCTGTTGGAGGATGGTGACAAAAGTCTATCTCACCTGTCAAGAGCACAGAGGTCTACTGACAGTCTTCAGAGACAATCTATTTTTTGACTCATCTATAGTTTGTAAAATGTTCAGTATTTTCTTCCTGGAGAAAGAGCTGAAACAACAGAAGAACACAGATTTTTTTTTTAACCCCCTCAAAAAGTCTGAGGAGTTGGACCCTGAAAATAAATGTTTCTGTGCCCCTTTCAGCAGTTTTTATTTTGCAATGCAGATGACTTAAAGACTCAATCATTCTCCAAGCTGTAGCGGTCTCCCCGTACTCTGTTGAACGCATCAGGCTACATAGTATGCCTGCTGTCTGTGTTGGGGCTTGTGGTCTCTAAGAGCTCACAATCCTCTTTGATGTCACTGCCTGAAGAGAAAAACTGTCAACTTACAGGTCTTTAAGCAAGCACAGAGAAACACACACGTCTCTCAATAATCAAACGCTGAAGGATTTTCTATTGCAAAGCCTTCTTATCACTCAGGGTTCTCTCCCTGACCATCTGAAGGTCTGTTAAAGGCTTAATTAAAAATTAATAAATTAGTTAAATTAACAAACTGGTTGACTCTTAGAGTGAGTGTTTCACTATGAATAAACAGTAATATGTCTTCTTGGTTGAATTACGTTCTCTCAAAAGATGTTGAAGTCCTAACTCTCAGTACCTGTGAATGTACTCATTTGGAAATAGGGTCTTGGCAGACAAGTCAAAATGAAGCCATTAGGGTGAGCTCTAATATAATATGATTGGTGTTGTTATTAAAAGGGAAATTTGGACTCAGTGGCAGACACACACATAGGGAGAACACCATGTGAAGATGGAGGCAGAGACAGGAGTGTTGGGTCTACTAGTCAAGAAATGCTGAAGATTACCAGCAAAACACCAGAGACTAGGAGGGAGGCATGGGACAGTTTTGCCCTCATAGCCTTCAGAAGAAACCAACCCTGCTGACACCTTGATCTTGGGCTTCTAATTTCAAGAACTGTGAGACAATAACTTTCTGTTGTTTAAACCATTTAGTTTGTAGCATCTTGTTACAGTAGCCCTAGATGCTAATACAGCATCTATTTGTGAGAACAAAATATTATTTTAACCTGTGCTATTGTCATATTTTCACTTTATTAAAACTTTTCTAATTTTCTCTCCTCTGGTTGATTTTATTTGGTATTAACTGTCAGGGAAAACAAAATGTATTTCAACAAGTAATTGTTCATGTGGATTTCTCTGTTCTCTGATTGGAGGAAAAGTATTCTGAGTGTATTTTTATTCTTGCACTTGTTTTTTTCTATATTTTTTTGCCTGAGATAAATCTCACTTGTCATCACATTTAGGCAGACTCAAACTTTACATATCTTGCTCCTCAGATCAAAAGGCACATTTTTTGGTCAGGCAGGCATATAATTTATCTTCCAAATGGTGAGTTAATTGTTCCAAACCACTGAAAGTTTAATTTATATTTCCCTACAAGAGGTACTTTTTAAAGGAAACAAATTTTATCTTCAGTAGGTCAATTAAGGAAAGAGATAAAGTTTTTGTTTTTGTTTTTGTTTAATTTCATGTTCAAAAGGAGAGAAAGTCAGAAAAGGAAAAAAGGAAAGACTTTCATCAGATGAAAATGTCAGACAACACTTCCCTATTTTACCCACCAAGATTTGTCCCTCTTTTCCCCTCATTCATTCTCTCATTTTTTGCCCACTCTCACACTCTAATTGCACTATTCCCTAAAGATTACAGGGAAACAGCCTTATAAGGAACAGTATCTCAAATTTCTTTAATAAAGGCCCAAATAATAAAAACAAAGTTTCCATATCTTTGAAGTGCTGAAACCCTTCAAAATAGTTTCATGGATACTTCTCTGTAGTGGGTCAATATTCGAAGGTCTTGGCCACTGAGATAAATTAAATAGATTTGCAACAAGCCCATATTTTGTGTGTGTGTGTGTGAAGTAGAAATTCTTCACCAAACCTGACAATTCCTTTGGAACTCTTTGGGATCTGCTGGTATAATAGTAGCATTCTCCAAAGAGTGACTTGATTTATGCTCCTTATTAATTCCTACAGGTGAAGATGATGCAGTTTCTAATCTTCCAGCGAGGTGAAAGGCATACAGTGGTTTACTGCCTCAAACACCAGCGACTGGTAACATTGAGGGAGAGCTGGCTTCCTCTCCTCTAAGATCTACACATCCTCTCAAATGTCAGCATGGCTCTGAGGTTCTGACCAAAGTGCCACATCTAAAATTAACTCCAGCCACCTGGCTGGCATATGGCAAGTTTTCTCAAGATCATGCCTTGCCTGGAAAAGAAAATCATCTTATCTATTGCTCTTTGCATAAATTATAGAAATCATTTTATTGATTCCTCTGACATAAATTATAAAAATCAGAAAATACAGTGACGCAGAGAGGAAAACATTTGTCATTTCTGATTTTGAATTTTGTTAAAGGCCTGGGTACTTTTGGCCACAAGGATGAATCCATGAACTGAGCTGAACGCTCTGAGCTGGACCGTGCTGCTTCCCGGCCTTTCTCTCATCATCTGTGTAGTCCTCTATGTGTCTAACCCACTGACCTTATAGGCTCATGTGAGCTGCCCTGGCCTCTGGTACGCGATTTTCAGAGCAAAGTTTTCTAGATTCCTCCGTTTCTTGTGTCTTCTTCATTAATGTATATGTAGTGCTGCAGGAATTTGTTTGAGAGTTTCTTCATTGTTATTTGCACAAAATATTATCTTTTTTCCTGATCACTGGGGTTATTTATCCTTATGGATTTGAGAGTAGCTAGATGTGGTAGATACCGTGGAAGACCTTTTGTTCTTTTCAAAAGAATAAGAGAATAAAACCAAGTAAAACCATCCAGTTACTATGATCTTCTATTCTGCCTGCAACAGTAATCATTGCATCTTCATGAGCTAAGAAGAATTGCTTTTGTTTACCCTCATTTGAACTCTGGCCACAAAGGTCACATACTATCTGCAAAAATGAACTATCTCACTGTTAAATGTAGAACATATTCTAGGAAATAGTGTGTCAAATTAATGATCTGTTTTCCAGCCCCTCTGGCCATCACAAAATAAAAACGATGTGAATTTTGCTTCCTTACAGAAAGAGCACAGTCTAAGAAAAGCAAATAATGTCACAAGCCCTTATAGAAGTTACTCAATCACTGTTTTGTTTTGGCATTTGCTATGTTTGGAGAAAACTCCTGAGGACCTTCCTGGTATTGCTTTGCCTCTCACAGGAAATCCGTTAGGGACTGGTGGGTTTTTTTCACTGAAAGAGAGGCACAAAAGCCAACTATTTAATTTAAAATGACATTGCCTAACATGTATCAGAAAATGGCTCATTTTAAAGCTCTGGGATTTGGAAAGGCTTAGCTAAAAGAACTTACTCATCATGTCTCCTGACTTTTCAGTTTTAGAAAACAAACTACCTCTGCTATCACAATAAAGTCAATGTTTATAAGTTTCCTTAGATAAATCACTGATTCGGTTCATTAAATTGACTGTACTTGGAACCTGCAGAAAGAAGGACTTTCTTAGTTATTTCCCAGACAAATCCAGCTCTCCCCTTGTTGAAAATCCCTGAGCAATGATCAGCATCATTTCTTCACATTATTTATTTCTTCCCCAAGAGAGGTAGAAAAATAGCAATCACTGCTTTCAGGGCAGCTGGGTGTGAGAAGCTGAGATTAGATAGATAGGTAGATAGACAAATATTTTCATCAAATTTTCATCTTTACACTTTGAATCTAAAAAAGGGATACATTTTTTTAAAAAAAACAATGAATAAACATCAATAAGCATCAGTGACTTCAAGAAAATTATCACATTTTTGATAATTCAGCCTTAGCTAAAGTTTTTCTCAATTAGTCCATAACAATTATATGTGGCTTTGCCAGGAAGGAGAAGAAATTCATTTTGATATGCCATTTCCACCCACATTCCATTGATCAAATCAGCACACACTGCCAAGCTCAAAGTGTTAGTCATTAAATTATTGATTCTCCTCTCCAAACCTACCTTTCTATATGCTGCTTTATGATGCTGGATCCAGGACTCTAAAAACCATATTTCTAATTTTTCAGATGTCTCCCAGCTGGAATCTACTAATTAGAATTATTAAAAGGGGCTTGAAGACTGGAGAAGGGAGAAAAGACACTCTTTTTTCCATTTTGCTTCTTCTTCCTATCACTCTTCCCCAGGATAGTCTTTTTACCCTGATAAATAAAATTGGCTCCAGTTTCTAGTTTCTAAAAATATTCCCCACATAGTGCCAGAAACTGTTTCTTAATGCTCTCTCAAGTTACCATCACCAGCTGGGCATCACCCCTCCTTAGAGGACTGAAACCCCCATGGTGTGCCTCCTCTAATTTCCTGGAGAACCACCAGCAGTTGGGCAATACCTTCAAACAGGTCTGGGCATCACTTCAACACCTTCAACTCTGACTTTGCAGGAACACCTCTTCTTGTGTTCCAACATTCCCAGTATCTTGTCATCCAATTGAGCTGGGATGGAATCAGGTGGATGAGATGAGT
Source organism: Balaenoptera ricei (assembly GCF_028023285.1). Taxonomy (NCBI): domain Eukaryota; kingdom Metazoa; phylum Chordata; class Mammalia; order Artiodactyla; family Balaenopteridae; genus Balaenoptera; species Balaenoptera ricei. Next base: position 94,003,646 of record NC_082645.1, read on the forward strand.
CATCTAAGTATAGGGTTGGACCTTGCCTTCATTAAAATTTGGTATTTTCTTTATTGTGGATTTTTGCATTAATATTATTGAGCTTGCTTACTGATTTTTTGGTGTCCCTTTACATTCTTCTCCCAAAAAAGTGCCTCACTCACCTCACCTTCGTTTTAGCCATGTGAGGTGTAGTTGCTCACTACAAATGTCTCCAGCCCAGTATTGTCCAATTATTGAGTGTTTCTCAGTAATAGATCTGAATTTTTGAGGACAGAAACCACATTTCAAAAGGAAGGTGCTCCTTCTGCCTTCTTTTATTTCAGGCAGACTTCCTAAAATGTGTTGAAAATAAATCCAACCATGTAGGCTCTCTTCATAAACTATTAGCACTGTTAGTTTCCCCACCTTAGTGGTTTCCTGAAGTGACTAGGTCCTATTGGACTTTCTCTTCTGGGAACCAGTTCTTTATATGACCGATTTCTCCTCAGCAAATTGTGTTTCATTCATGTTTCAATGAAGAAAACAGAACCCAACCAGATACTTCAATAGAGAGAATTTAATATGAGGAAATAGTTATGATGACATTGGAAAAGGTGAAAAGTCAATCAAGATGTAGTAAGGCAACCCAACATTTGGTAATATCAGGAAACTACTACTATTCCAAACGTGGGAGGAATTCAGGGAGGAAGTGTTAACAGAGTTAACAGCTGAGGTTGTTGGCAAAGATCTGGAACCACAATGGGAGCAGAACCTGTGACAAAACTACAGCCATTGCTAGACACTTGACCTAACAAAGAGAGAGATGATGAGAAATAGCCATCAGGAAGATGGATCAGAAATACTTTGCATTCATATATATTCTATAGTACACATTTATAATCTAGCCTCAGGGTTATGTAAAATGAAAATAAGGTACTATATTTATTGAAAAAAATCTGTGTATGAGTGGACCACACAGTTCAAGCCCACGTTATTTAAGGACCACCTGTATTTGTTTAGTTTGTTCATTTTCTGTGTCTCTCCAGTGGAGTAGAAGCTCTGTGGGAGTAGACACCTTGCCTGTTGTGTTCTCCTTTGGATCCTTATACCCAGTTTGACTGACACACATAGGTATTCAGTAAATGCTTATTGAATGAGTGTTGCAATGGATATCTTTTTCATTAATTACTTCTTTTTGTTCCTAATTGGTGGACAGTCATTGCTGTCATTTGCCTTTTTCATTCTTCTTACCTAGAACTCAGACATGAGGGCTGGAAGAATAACAACCTTATTGAGACCAATCAAAAGAATTGCAGAGACTTTGGCCATGATATCCTTGAGGTGCTGATCAGTGCCTGCAAACAGGATTCCCTACTATGGGATCCTACTAGGTATGAAGAGAGATCCCCAAGTCCCATGTGCTTCTGGAAACTACCCCTTTCACTCCTCCATCAGTAAGGGCACAGCAGAGCCCAGAGTTGGTGGGAAGAGTTACAACCTGCCGGCAGGCTCACTTTTCATTCCGGATCACTAACCTCAAGTGGGTCCTTAGTGCTACCCAGGAATCAGACGACATTTTCCTGACTTATTCTTCTTCTCCCATGAGTGACGTTTCCTCTCTTCTCATTCCTCCAGCACCTCAATCCCCTTTCCAATGATAACCTCATCTCCTATCTTCCCAGGGAAATGGAAGCAAGCTGAAGAGAGCTTCTGCAGACTCCCACTGTCATATCTCCCACCCATCTGCATCTATACACAGAGGTCTTGCCTTCTTTCCCGTTATAATAGTAAATAATTTAAATAATAGGTTAATTATAATTAACCTATTTATAATAGGTTCATTTAAATAATAATTCATCTTGCTCAGAGCTGACCTTCTTATAGTCTTCCACCTCTACCAATCATTTCCCAACCATTTCTGAGGATCTTTGCAGTAGCCAGGCTTTTTGAGTTCCACAGCCAGTCATCAGGCTCTTTCCTGGGTTCCACCATATTCTGTCAATAGGATAACTCTGGCATGGCTACCAGCAGCACAAGGCATAAGAGAGTTTTTAATGAAAGTCTGGTTCCTTTTCACTCACAGCATCTTTGCTCTCCATTGGATCCAGACCTAAGTCCCTTGAGGTCACTTGAGGCAACTCCCAGTGCCCTGGTCAGGCACAACTTTCATAACAGCGTCTCCCCCTCTGGTTTCTTTATGGGCCAGCTACTGCTTCCCTATGGGCGAATTTTTTCAAGCTCCTCAGCCCTCCCTATAAAAGCAATATTGTCTAGACTCCTTTACCAAAATGACTCAGAAAACTCAAATATATATGAATCAGATTCAAGCTGCTCAAATTTTACTTTACTCTCCTACACACTGCAAAGAAAATTCTTTTATGAGTAACTCTCTGCTTTCAAAGAAAACTGTTGCTACAGTGCCCATAAGTGGATGTACTGTCTATACAATCACTCTTCCTTCTCCCCCAAAGACGTGGAACCATATTGACACCTGTTATTGATTTTTTAAAATAGGATGATGCCTATTAAAGGCAAAGTGATAACTTCACCTTTGAGTCCAGAAAAGGGAGAGATAATCAACAGCATTTCACACACCCTCCCAAATGAGCTGACTTTTCTTTTTTTCACGCCAGCCCCAATATTGTTCCTTAAATATGAGATAATTTTATGCACTGAGGCTACCAATTGGTCAATCCCCATATAGAAAAAGTGAAGAGTATAGAAATCCTATTACCATATTTCAGTTATTCACAAACCATTTTTTTCTCTGCCTGTTCCTCTCTCCCCTTCTCCTCCTTTTTCCTAAGTATACTGAGTCAGACTTCCTGAAAGTGGTTTTTTCTAATTGGTTCCCAGGAGGCTGCTGAAGGAATGGAGAAGTAGGAAGACAGTTCTTGGTCCCTTAACATTGCCATTTAGTGCCATGCTGTATGTCCAGCAAACATTTGCTCACTAAATATTTGATTTTCCATTTTCCATGTCAATTGCCTTCCTCACCTTTGAAGTCCTAAACCACTACCCCAACCATCCTCTTTTGTCTTTAGCTGAAGATATTTAAGGTGGATGATTCGGCCATGCATTTTGGCCAGTTATTCAGTTATCCTGGGTGTCTCCCATGTGTACATGTTAATAAACTTTTGTTTGATTTTCTCCCATTAATCAGTTTCATGCCAGAAGAACTTAGAAGGATGGAGGAAAATTTATTCCTCCCTGACAAGTAAAAATGAAAATAACAATCCCAATGACAATAGCATCAGTAAATATGAAATATTTAGTGATAAATTTGACAGATGTTTTGTACTTATACATCGATAGCTACCAAACAATGCTAAGAGAATTGACCTTAAATGTTCTCACGACAAACAAGAGAGGATAATTACATGACATGACGGAGGTGTTAGCTAATGCTATGATGGTAATCATTTTGCAATATATGTGTATCAAATCAATGCATTATACACCTTAAAGGTACACAATGTTATATGTCAATTGTAGCTTAATAAAGCTGGGAAAAATGAAGATGTAGAACAATGAAAAAAAAGTATTGTGGCTGGGGAAGGAATAAATATAAAGAAGTTAAACTTGCTAAATTCACAACATTTTCTGGCTTCTTAACATTACATCACTTGAATGAGGGCATTTTATCTTCTATGTCTTTATATAAGAGGTAGAGACTGTTTCTAAAACAGTAAAGCCATATTGTTGGTGTCAGTTAATATCTTAGAAGGGTGGAAACTATCACATTTAACTATCAGTTAAATTTAGTCCAGTTAAACTACAGTTTAGCATATGGGACTATTTTAAGCATTACTGGCAAACCTAACTTTGATGACAAGTAAGTGCTCTAGCAATTGGTTTATTGCAAAATGCTTGCCAAAGATATAATTATGCATTACTAAGTGAAGTGCTATGGTGATACAATGTGCATTTTAAAAATATTTCTTAAAAAAATATATATATTTCTTATTCCAATTCCCTAGTAATTTTCAATAAATGTTTTGCTTAGATTTTTCATTCAGTACACATTCACTAGTAAATGATAAACAGTTGTTACGTATGTTTTTCAAATTTTGTAATTAAATGGCAATTATTTTTTCCTGTTCTTGGACATATTTAGATTAATTTTTCTAAAGTTTCTTCACAGAAAGGAAACCTAACTGATTTATTTACCTGTTTATTTTGTGCTGTATACTCAAAAATATTTTTAAGTTTCTCAAGATTTTAAAACTCCTTTTCTCAAAATGAATTTCCTGTGCCTTTTATACATATCAAGTTAAATTTTTTTTCCTGCTTGATGGTGTCTCAGAAGATGAATCATTAATGAAGTGTTTCTTGCTTTAACTTATAAGTTTTCCCTTTATGTTTGAGTAATCTTTTGTTTTGCTATTAATCTAGTAATTTCTATGATTTTTTGGGGGGGTCTCATCTTTACAATGTTTTTCAATTTAAATGTTTTATCTTAGATCATGTATTTCACTTAAAATGCAACCTATTTTAGGTGAAGACATTCTTAAGTAATAAATTGCAAGCTGTGGGATTAAAATCTTAATGAAATTATTTGCAAAGCAATATTAAGCATGGTGTAGAAGAAAGTACGTAGAACAAATATCACTATGGTCTAGTCCTGGTTGTTCATCAAAGCTCTGTGTGTGTGTGTGTGTGTGTGTGTGTGTGTGTGTGACCTTGTGGAAATTATCTAAATTCTTTTAGCTTCAACTTTTTTGCTTGAAAAATGGATATAAAAAGATTTACCTTCCGAAGTTGTTTTAAAAACACACAGTAGGTAACAAATAATTATTAGCTATCCAAAGTTTAATTGTAAAGAGAAAACAGTAACTATTAAAATGGTGATATTGAAGAAAGCCATTCCCAAAAAGAGTGTTAATAAAACCTTAGATTTTGTTATAAATTAACTTACAGAACCGCATTATAAGATACCTTTTGGTTACCCTGGGGAATATGAGCAAATACCTCTTGGTTCAAGAAACAACAAGGAGATGAACGTCGTGATTGGCAAAGCCATTGGAAAAACTTTCACCAAAGACTCAGTTATCTGATTCACCAGTGCAAGGAACTGTTCAGATAAGTTCTGGCCACTTTAGAGGATTCCAAGTTTAGAGCAAAGTCACATAAAGGTAACTCTAACTGTGTAGGTAGAGAAGAAGCAAGTAGTAGAAAGCAAAAGATTTAATGTGCCAGAGACTGTTATTCGTATGAACACTTCTGGAGGAACCCAATATGAGAAGTAGGTAAAGGCTAGCTTCTCTGGGTGAAGGTTGGTTGGAAGTTCAGAGACCCGCCCTCTCTGAACTGCTTTCTCTGCGGAGGGCCTCACATGAAGAGTCTGGCAACTTCTGATCTAAAGGAAGTGGGAAAAGTGGAAATGTAAGTTCTGCTGGAAGGCTTAGTTAGGTAAGAAAAAAAATTCTGTAAGATAAAAGGAAAGAAAGAGAGGTGATAATAAAGAGCAGATTCATCCATAAGATGAAATTTATTACCTCTAATAGGCATAAAAAATAAGGGGAAACATTAATCAAAGTAATCCATTTTGAAAGATAAATTTTTGAATCACCATAGACTCGTGGGAGAGGTATTTGCTAATAAGAGGACTTATACTCCAGAGGTAACTACTCACTTTAACAATCAACCTTGAAGCCTGAAAACTACCCATATCACATAGTGTTTATATAAACATGCATTTTGGAATAAAATAATTTGGGTTTGAACCATGAAACTGTCATTAAGAGTTTTGAGACTTTGAGCAAGTTAATTATTGATATTTCCCATATCTTTAACATATGAGTATATAGTAATATCTATCAGTTCATAGGGTTGTTATGACTTTTAAATGAGGTAATGCATGCAAAGTACTTAATATGGCTTCTGGCATACACTTAAGTGATCAGTAAATTCTATTTATTAGCTAAAATTTCAGTGTAATCAATAATCAAGATTGCTCTATCAATAATCAGGATTCTGGCTCACCTTTAAGCTAAAGAATTAAAAAGGAAATTAATTCCATTAATTTAAGATCAAAAGGAATGGATTGGAAAATAAATAAGAATAATATATTCTCCAGATAGTGTTAGCTGTTCACAATTTTATGCAACAATTTAATAAAAAATATAAAAATAGAAGTAAAAAATATGGTGAGTAAAAATAAATTTGGGAGACTAAGAAATAAACTTAGTTCTGCTTATAGTATGTTTCAAACTTATCAGCTCTTAAGAGATGTTGCAAAGAATGTCTTTCAAAATTCTGATTGTGATTATTTAATTTTCATGAAATAAAGAAAATGGAAAGCAGAAGGGAAGCCTGTGAGGCTATGATCATGTTTACTATGAGGACTTTTCCACAGAATATTGTTATGATTATCAATCTCTGGAAAACGAGAAGTAGAACTCAATGCTGAATCTGTTTAGGTTACAGATTGAACACTTTTTGCTTTAAAATGAATAAGAAGCCCAGGCTATAAGAATCATATAAACAGATAAAGTAGATGAGCCATTAATTCTCCACTGAATGGTTCTTAAGAGGAAATGAGCTAATGAAAGAAAATCTCCCACTTCAGATTTAACGTTTATCAGAGGATATGTTTCTCATAAACAAGGGTCTTATGGGATATAGGAGATAAGTGAGCCAACCTTCCGGAACACTCAGAATTCATAGGCTGGACAGAGTGGTTATTCTCTGAGATCTAGTTAGATCCCTATGAGATTCCCTAAAACACTCATTTGCAATCCAAAAGTGGTCACTAACTTCTGATCCACTCCCTGTCATGTTCATTCTGAGTAAGAACAGCTGGGCCAGGCAAGAGCCCTATTCTGGGGACACAGCATAGGGAAGAGCACAGTTGGTGCCACTTTTATGCTTACCTCGCTACAACATGCCCAGATAAGTCTTCTCCACCCTTTTAAGTGCATGGTGCTAATAATATATGCTCAATTCAGTTGAAATAGGCCAAAACAAGGGAGAATGCTGATGAGGTAGCCAGAAGCCATTCTGTGTAATATGCACTCATTTCATTAGTTAAAACCAATATATCTGAACCAGGAACTTTGAGTCTTTGTTTTTTGCATTCTTGTCTTGGATGATGTATCTTTGTTATGCAAAGACTCCAAAACTGGTGCTCAAAGCCTAGTCCTGAGACCAGCAGTATCAGCGGCACCAGGAATTTGTTAGAAATGCGATCCTTGCCCCTGTCCCAGACGCACTGAATCAGGAACTCTAGGAGTGAGGCTCAGGGACTATGTTTGATCCAACGCTCCATGGGATTTTCAGGCACATTAATGTTTGAGCACCACTGTCCCAGACACTGTCACAAAGCATTCATGAGCCTGCCATAGAGAAGTACATGTATATTTTTGTATTACTCAAAAAAAGTTTTCTCTAGTAACTTAATACTTTTGAAGTAATTTTGGGAAATTATTTCTAAATGTTGCATATTTTATTTGGTCAGCTCTACTAATTTCCTAATTAGTGGGAAATCTAAGCCATGTAGGTTCGTTAAAACCCCTTTAGCTCATCTGTATTTAAACTATTCAATTCTCATTACCACATCTATTTTCTCGTCCCTCTAAAATCTGTTAATCCTTTTATCTCTCCTAATTGCACATCAATTTATTTTTTTATACATATGTATACATTATTTTCCATATTCTTTTCCATTATGGTTTATCACAGGATATATTTTTAAAATTTCTTATTTATTTATTTATTTATTTTGGCTCTGTTGGGTCTTAATTGCTGCACACAGGCTTTTCTCTAGTTGTGGGGAGCGGGGTCTCCTCTTTTTGTGGTGCACGGGCTTCTCATTGTGGTGGCTTCTCTTGCTGCGGAGCACAGGCTCTAAGTGCGTGGGCTTCAGCAGTTGCAGCACGCATGCTTCAGTAGTCGCAGCACGCGGGCTCAGTAGTGTGGTTCATGGGCTCTAGAGCACAGACTCAGTAGTTGTGGCTCATGGGCTTAGTTGCTCTGCGGCATGTGGGATCTTTCCGGACCAGGGATCGAACCCGTGTCCCCTGCATAGGCAGCCGGATTCTTAACCACTGTGCCACCAGGGAAGTCCCGTGCACCAATTTAAATGAAAAGGAAAAAAATTTATTTTCCTAACAGTGATGCTGAATTGCTGTCTGGAAGATAAACCTCCTTCCATGTTCAGACAAGGAGAAGTTGCTCTAGATGTGTTGATAGATAAGCTCATATGTGACAGAGTATTTCTAGCCTCTATGTTATTGCTTTCTCTTATAATCTGAGAAGTTCACCTGATTTTTTATTTCTGGTTCATTGTAGCCATTGACTTCGCCATCTATTTTATTTTAATTTTTCTTGTTAAAATTAGTCTAATTTTACATCCTCAGTTATTCTTTAGTAGCACATACGGTACACACAGATAATGACAGCAAAGTAATTCATTTATTATAATTAGCATTGATGTCAACTGTAAGCATGTATAGAATGTTTACTATATTCCTAATATTTTAATATCCTGCTAGGCACAATGCATGGATGATCATCTTTAATGTCACAATTTATTATTACCTATGAAAAACAATTGTATGTGCTATTGATATGTGTATTCTAGAATCTAGATTTGAATTAGTGTTTTAATGCCTTCAAAAAATTAATGAAAATACATAATGACTTAGAGTACTTCCTGACTCCCTTTTGAGATACTTTGAGAACCATTTTATGAATCACGTGGAAATTCTACTCATTATTTTAATACATAGCAGGGAGTTCTTACCTAAAAATCACAGCACTCAGTATTATGACTTACCTATCCCTATAACCTTGGCTTCAACAAAGGTCTGACTCAAGAATCAGACTGACCTTCAGAGGAACACATCTTTCTTCTATTGCAGTTATTTATACTAATGTGAATGACTTGACAGTGTAAGGCTTCCTATTTACATTTCATTAGAAAAGGAACAAGCAGAATGGCTCAGAATGTGGGCTTGGAAGTCAGATAGCTTGAGTACTAGTTTTCACTCTTTCACTTGGGCAATTCAGAAAGCTCTCCATGCCTGAATTTCTTCATGTGTAAAATGGAGATGCTACAGACCTCATAAGACCATGATGAGGATAAAATGACACAGAATATGTCAATATGTCTTCCACAGTGTCTAGCAGACAGCAAGTACTCAATAAATGACAGATCTTTTCCTCTCTCTCTCTCTGTCTCTCCTTCTCTCCTGTGTGTGTGTGTGTGTGTGTGTGTGTGTGTGTGTACAAATTTAATAAACACATGATCATATTATCTTACCCTTTTACACCTCCAAATAGGGACCCCTTTGCCATATGTTCTTTGACTTTTGTAAAAGTGGGAGGAGCTGTGCATAAAACAAAGAAGGTAGTGGATGAGGACCGAGGACTTTCTGGAGTTGGAGCTGGAGTTTGAGTAGAGAAGATTAACAAGGACATTATAGGGAGAGAGAGGAGAGGGCACTTGCATTAGTATTGCTGGGATCATGTCTGCCCTTCCTGGAATTCAGAAGATAACAGTAGGGAACTTGAGTTATTTTGAAGTTAATTTTAGTGATATGGAGTATTTTCATTTATCAGAACAACATTTTGTCTTTATGAGTAGGGAATGTAATTTCAGTTTTCCATTAGTGTGGACAAAGTCAAATTTATTTGCTTTATTCACAAATACTGAAAATAATTTCCTGAAACTAGAAATTCAAAATAAGCTCTATATATTTTTGTTATACAATTTATAATGTAATAAACAATATGATTTATATATTTGACTAAAAACTCTAAGCTTAATAATTATAAGTGTGATTTAGCTTTAAAAGCATTTCCTAAATTTCAAAATGAATTCAGATTTTCAGAAGGACATTTATATGGTTTGATGTTTCTTTTTACCAAAGATATTTCCGTTGAACAAAGTTCCAAAGCAGGTAGACAAGTTTTGTTTATAACTCATGCATATGAAATGGAGAAAAAGATATTTACAGCTTTCAGATGTATTGGTTTTGCTCTCTAAGCATCTAAGCTCTCTTGGACATATGAGTGTATGTGTTTAATGGCATAGCATGAATCTGGGGTTATTCAGAAATCACAGCACACTGTCCCTAAAAATCAGGAAGATCAGAAAGTTGATAGGAATTTGTGTACAATTACAAGTAGAAGGCAGTTGAATGAATGGTTAAGTCTAGTTTTGAATAATCCCAAGGAACCATATGTAAACATATTATTTAAAAATTAGGAACTTATATCTTCAACATGAAATTGTATTTCTAAAATAAATAAACAGCAACAAGAGAGTTGCTGGTTTCAGAGATGTCTCCTTGTACAAAATCAACCTGCAGTTTTTTAAAATCCACATGAAACAACAACACATTTGAATGAAATCTGCTTTCATATATGCATCATGCAGATAGCAAGCATAGCAGATATTAACTACAGAGGCGTCTGATATTTGTCATGTAAAGCAACAGAAAAATAAAAGAAAGCAAGAGACCTAGAGGGACATTAATTCAGCTTCTACTATGGATTAGGCTTTGTGTTTGATGCTATTATGTATCTTATGCATCTTAATTTTCAATATAAGCCCTGAAGTGGTTTTTAGCCCCATTTTAAGTAAAAGTAATTAGGCTCAGTGAATTAACATGATTAGTTCAAGGTCATACATTTGATGCATTCAGTTTTTCTAGAGCATCATATAAATGGAACTATACAGAATGTGTCTTTTGTTCCCCTCTCAGCATAATTTTACCCCCATAACCTCATAGAAAGCAAAAAGTAGTTTCATTTGATGAAAATCCATGTCAGGATTTGAAACCAAACTTTTCAAATTTCAAAGTTTACGCTGGTTTTTTTTGTTTGTTTTTTTGTTTTTGTTTTACTACAGGAATGGAAAGCTATTGCATGGCATATATTTGATCTCTGTAGGCGATGGGATAACAAAATATACAAAACTCTCAATAGCATTGAAAATCATGTAAGGAGAAATAAAATCAGATACTATGACTTGCCTACTAGATTGGAGTAAAGAAAAAGTCTCAAAAACCAAGTTTTGTTGAGAATGTTGACAATGGAAACTCTGCTGGTGGGACTATACATTGATATAGTAGTTTTGGGAAAACAATTTGGTATTAGCTACTAAGTTGGAAGGCTTGTATATTCTACAAACTAGCTATTTCACTCGTAGGGTATGTGTTTGTACCCTAGAGTAACTATTGCATATGTAAACCAAGATATCAATACATGCAAAAGACTATTACAGAAGTACAGTCTGCAAGACCCCAAAACTAAAAATACCTCAGAACGATCATAGCCCCAAACTGAAATTAACTGAAATATCTAACAAGAGGAGAATGGATCTATAATTTGCTATATATTCATACAATCAAATTTTATATGTTGATGAAAATGAATGAAGGACAGCTGTATACAACATGAATGCTTCTCATAAAAATGCTGACTTAAAGATCATGACACAAAATAATTCACAGTATGTTTCATTTATATTAATTTCAAAAACAGGCATAATGTGTTGTTTAAGGAAGCATCTATAATTGGCAAAACTCTAAAAATAACCCAGTAAAAATAAGGGTCACAAAAGTCAGGATAGAGCCTACCTTGAGGAGAAGAAAAGCTAGTGGAGGAAGAAATCAATATTGATTAGAAGGGACTTGGGAATATGTAAATGTTCTCTTCCTTGTGTAGGTATTTCCATGAGTATTTGCTTTAAAATAATTTAAAAATATACACATAGTTGTATGTATGTTCTCATAATTTTTAAGTGAAAAATAATTGGAAACAAACAAAAACACAAACAAGGGAATGACAAACTTTCCATCCAGAGGCAAAGAAAAATTATATCCTCTGAAAAGGACGTCAAACAATAGTGAGAGACTACATTTAGGTGAAAAACAAGAAAAACAGTAATAGAAATAGAACGATGGAAACCTTTCAATTCATTCCAAGAAGCTAGAATTCCCATTACAAAAATCATACATCTATATAATTTATGAATATAGATGTAAAAACTCAAAATAAAGTATTAAAAAGTAAAAATAGTGTATTAGAAGATGAATTCATTTTGAGCAAGTTAGGTTCATTTCAAAAATGAAAATAATTGTTCAACATGAGTAAATCTATTACTGGATAAGTAAATAAAAAGCTAAAATAATCTTATTAAAACTCTAAGCAAAGAACAGAAGAATACTTCTATAAGCTTATAAATTATAATTAACAAGAATCTGACACACTAGATAAATGTGAACTATGTTAAGTATTTCATCAAATTTAAGGATAAGTTAGTAACTGCAATCACCACTTCTATTTAGCTAGATGCCCTAGCCCATGTAATAAAGAAAATTAAATAAGTGACATCAATATTGAAAAGGAAAATATTATTATAATTTAAACTCTATATAAACATTTACCTAAAAAATTCAAAACAAATAAGTAAACAATCTTTTAGAAATGATAATTCATCAAAAAGGTCAGTCAGATACATGACCTTTAATTTTCTATTAATAAAAACCAATTTAAAATGGGACAAAAATTAATCTCATTCAAAACAAAATCTATAAAATGCATGGGACAATGGCAATTCAATGGAGAGAGGATAGTCTTTTCAGCAAATGGTGCAAGAACTAGTGGATATCTATACAGAAAAAATGAACCTCGACCCTCATTTTATATCAAATATAAAAATTAAGTTAATATGGATGAGAGACTCACATGTAAAGTGTAAAAGTATAAAACTTCTAGAAGAAAACATAGGAGAAAATCTTAGTGACCTTGGGTTAGTTCTTCGATATGACACCAAAAGAATGATTCATGAAGTAAAATTTGATAACTTAGCCTTTATCAAAATAAACAACTTCTACTCTTCAAAAGATACTATTAAAAAAATGAAAAGATAAGATACACACTAGGAGATAATACTTATAAATGACATATCTGATAAAAGATTTTCATTCAAGCAGTATTTAAAATAATAGTAAAAACTTTAAAAGTCTAATGGTGAAATATGACCATTAGATAAAATATGGGCCATAAAGTGTGACCCATTCAAAATCTGACTTCCAATAGTACAAGGATCCATACAACCATATTAAAAAGGGCATTTTCCATGAAAAACCATCATTTGATATTCACCAAGAATACTGGTCATTTATTGAAACAAAACTATTATAACCAAAAGTATTTTATTAAAACCAAATGTATTATTCTCAATGACATTATTTAAAAAGTTCTGAAAATTTTTGACAGAGATTGGCTAGAGTTTGCTAATATCTACCTTTGCTTCAATTCTCTAGAGGACATATATGAAAATGAGATGCATCACTGAGGTTCAAATTTTTCAAAACTATCTTAAGAGCTTCAAAACTACTTCCTTGGACTTATTCCCAGAAAACTATGATCTGATCCTTTAGTTTTTCACTCCTCTATATTTACACAGTTCAGAAAAAATACCTGTGGTAAATGCAATCATTTTTATTCATACTGTGAGTATTCATTTGATAAACCTGCATTTGAGATGTAAAATTACCTACTACAAGACTTCTATAATTAGCCTAGTTGCCATTCATGTGTGAGAACAAATAAGTCAGTCTTAGATACATAAATCTCCAAAATTTATCTCTTTCTTTAAAAAACAACCACTAGAAATATTAAATCTGACTTTTCTGACTTTTAAATCAAAGCCAAAATCTTAAAAAATCTAATTCTAAAGAATTATGAGTTGAGCAGAGAAATTAAGTGTATAAATTTAAACACTGAAAACTGTAAATACATTCCTGAAACATTTATTTGACAACAATAATAATTTATAGACAATATAATCAGGGAGAAAATAAAATTAAATGGTAAAATCATTTCAAGAGACAAAGGAGAATATTGTTGTTTGCAGGTACTGTGATTGTCCACATAAGGCAGCCAATAGAATCTACTATAAGTATATAATGAATAAAATAATTCAGTAATTTGGCCAGATTAAAAATTAATAGCAAAAATCAATACCCTCTCTGTGTTTTTGTAGTCATCAGTTAGAACATGTAATGTACTATTCACAGTAGAAACACATAGAATAGCAAATTTAAATCAGCTGGGATATATATATAAGAGGCAGGTATACGTGGACATTCAGCCTGTAATTTTGAGACAATTCTTTAGTATTTTACATATTACATAGTATTTATTTAGGAAGGTCTCCATGGATCTTACATATATAATTTATTCATTTTTATATCAACTCCTATTTAGTTCACATTTACTAATCTATTCATTCTCTCTTTTGTTTCCAAAATATGTTTATGTTCTCCATATTGCTAATCTTCTCTCTAGTGGGTTTATTTCTTTATCTTTTCCTTCTCTTTTCTTACGAGTCTGCTTTTTGTCCTTCCTATCTCTGATCTGGTTTTCTCCTCCATCTCTTCTGCTTACTTATTTTGGATAATGAGTTTTATATTTCTACTCTTGAATTTGGAGTTTTTTCTTGCTCCTTCCTTACTTCAGTTTTCTCCCTTTTAATCTCAGCCTGTTTGATTCCATTGAAGTCTTGCCTTTCCTTATGTGTTTATTCTCTCCTTATGTGTTTATTCATTAGAAGCCATATAATTTTAGGATTTGTGTTCTGAAGTTTTATTATGGATCTTTCAGTCTCAGAGGCAAAATGGGATATCATTATACACCCATTATCTTGGCTAAAATATAAAAGATTGGCAATATTAATATCAATTGCTGGTATTGGATGATTAGAACAATTGGCACTCTCATAAACTCATGGCTAGTTGGTGGGAATGCAAAATATGACATCCAGTTTGGGGAACAGTTCAGCATATTCAGATAAAGGTAAATGTTCACTTACTATACAACCCAGAAATCCCATTCTTAGATATTTATCTTACAGAAATGATATTTCCACACAAAGATTTGCATTTAAATGTTTATAGGAGCTTTACACATAATAGCCAAAATATATAAGAAATCCAATGTTTAACTGATTAATGGATAAGCAAATTGTGGCATATCAGTATAATGGAATCTTACTTAGGAAAAAAGAAAAGAAATAAGCTACTACTAGAAGAAGCAGAAATATGGATGAAATCTCAAGAGCATTATGCTAACTTAAGCCAGGAACAAAAACCATACACTGTATGATTTAATTTTTTTGAAATTCTAGAAAAGAGAAAACTATAGTGAGAAAGCCAATCAATTCTTGCTAGGGTCAAGGAGTGAGGGAGATAATTGCCTGTCGAGGGATATGAAGCAGTTTTGGAGGGTGATGGAGACATTCTATTTTTTGTTAGGATGCAGTTCTTCATGTGTACTTTTGTCAAAATTCATCATATTTCACACCTAAATGTTGTGAATATGATTGTGTATAAATAATATGCTAAAATCCTGGTAACAATTTAAGACTATGAGTGAAGAACACATGGACCTTTTGTTCTTCTGGATATGATACTTTGAGAAGGACAGATCAGTTTGTAATTTTTTGTCTGGGGTTGCTTAACATGCATCTAAACATAAGGAAATCTCAGAATAACCTAGAATGATGCATGATCCATAAAATAAATCATCTTTGTTCTTCAGTAGTGTAAGAGGCAAGAAATAGCTGATGATCCATTTCAGATTAAAGGATACTAAAGACACATGACAACAAAAGCACAATGTGTGCTCTTGTGCCAGAGGAAGAAAAGTACCACAACAAATCGTTATTAGGATAATTGACAAAATTGGAATATGGGCTATAGTCTAGATATAATAAAATATTGTATCAATGTTCAATTTCCTGAATATTTTAGTTTACTGTGGTTATGTATCCTTATTCTTAGGAAACAAGCATGTACTAAATTATTATGAGTGATAAATGGTATGATAAATGGTATGATAAATGTGACAAATGGTATGATAAATGTCGAAAGGGAGAGAGAGAGTGAGGGAAGGAGAGAGGAGAGAGAGAGAGAGAGAAAGGGCGATTATAAAGAAAAATGGCAAAATATTGAAAATTGGTGAATCTGGGTACAGGATTGTGGTAGGAAAAATAATGGTTCCCTCAAAGATGTCCATATCCTAATCCACAGAACCTGTTTGTATGTTACCTTACATGGCAAAAGGAATGTTGCAGATGTGATTTAGTTAAGGATCTTTAGATGGAGAGATAGATTGTCCTGGGTTATCTGGTGGACCCAATGTAATCAATCACAGGGGTTGTTATGAGAGAAGCAAGAGGATCAGAGTCAGAGACAAAAGATGTAAGGACAAAATCAGGTGTCAGAGTGGAGAGAAGATGCTATGTTGCTGACTTTGAAGAATCCTGGTTATGAGCTGAGGATTGCAGACCCTCCAGAAGGAACAAGGGCCTGCTCACCCATTTTAGACTTCCGACCTCCAGAAGTCTAAGATATTGTAAATAATAAATTTGTGTTTTTTTAAGCCACTGAATTTGTGGTAATTTGCTACAGTGATAAAAAGAAACTAATGCAAGTATATAGGAGAGTTCCCTGTTTACTTTTGTAATTATTCTCTTTAAAATTATTTTTTAAAAAAACACTTTACAAAAAGGAATAAGAAAGTGAACAAGAATCTAAATATGTAAAATTTAGAGAAGTTGGTATCAGAACTGTCCACAAGCAGACCATTAGGTCAGGCTCAAAAATTGGGTCACAGGACCCCATCTAGGATGGGGACTCCTTATATTATTCCTGACAATGTAGAAACCTAATCAGGACAGACGTGGCCTTGGTCTGCTGGGGTGCGCCTTCAGTGTGCTGAGAAAGGGGAAAATTGTGATGAAAAGAGACAGAGTTTTACATTGTTTCCCAATGTTGTAAGTGGCAAAGGGGAGCCTTACCAGTGTGAAATTATAGACTAGAGTAGGGATGAAAAGAATGAATACACTGATGCAAAAATAATTGTCAGTCCTGGAAAATGTATTCAAAGCTCCTGTCCTGCTAATAGCAGGTCAGCTTTGTTATTTTTGAAAGCACGTACTAAAGAGATTTAATTTTGGCTCAAGGACTCCAATTTCCTAAAAGAATTCTGAAATTCATTCCTCAAGATCTCCCTTAGGTAATACTTTGGTGACATTTTCCTCCTCCCACCACTCAAGGCACAGTTTCTCTTCTCTGCATTCACATGTCTGTTTTTTACACTGTACATTTTATTTATTCCCTGCATTATTTTTGAGCAAACCTGCCATTATAAGTGGATTGAAGTATCACTTCCTCTACCTTGGCCAGAGCCTGAGTACTTGAGGAGAGTGCTATGTCCTCTCAGATGAGCTATTTCCATGACACAGAACATTAAAACATCCCTTTACTTCTTTCTAATTATACTCTTAATGTACTTAATGTCTTTACTCAGCATTTCAATAAGTGACAGATCTGTCTCAAATCTAAAAATAAAGCATTGTGTGAAAAGAAGGAAATCTAAGTGGATCAAAGCATAAGCTCAAAGAAATTTATTTACTACTGAGGGAAACAGTCTTGTGATTTCCATTTATGGCTATGAAAGGATTCATTTATCATTTTGCAAGTACAAAAAAATGATTTTTTAATTTTAAAATTGTTTTTAATTATGTAGAATCATGCATGATTTTAATGAATATCACACATTGTTGATTGATTATTTTGTATAACATTCAGAAATTTCACAGATGCTTTCATTTTGAGTAAGCAGATATAAAAGTTCCTGTGTGGCATAATTTAGCTTTGTTTCTCAGTTCCTAATGCTACACACTCTGTATCTCTGACAGAGTTAGGCAGATCACTTTCTGCCTTTTGAAGGCAATGAAATACACCCTGGGTTAAGTCTTTCTTATGTTCTGTCACCTTGGGTACCACTGACAACATTTATTTTTCATTGCTATCATTCATATTTTGCATAAACATTTCAAGAAAAATTATTTCTCTGAATTCCTTCTATTAACACTGTACCTTGCTCTGGAGACCTTGTAGAATCACCATCATCATCTTCATCAACACTAACAAGTAAAAGTGAATGGAATGATAGTAAAAAGTCTCAAATTAATTATAATTTACAATTATGCGCAGAGATAGCCAATAATATCTGTATCTAAATATTATAAAACAATCAAGTACCTGGGTTAAATAAATATATTATTATCAAATATAACAAACTGCAACTAATAAAGTCTGCCTAAACTTTAACTTCTCTAGTTCCATTTTGGAAAAAAAGTCATAAATTTATATCATCCTTTGGATGAATTGTGTTTGTAACAAAATTAGATGGACTTGTGTAATTCCATTTAATTATAGCTAAATGTGTATGTTGAATATTTAACAAAAAAGTTTCTTTATGGAAATAAAAGCCAGTCTTTTTTTTTTCATTTTTCCCTTGAAAGGATTTAAAACTAATAGCTAACAATAACTTCCATTCCAAATGGAAGTTCCATTAAGTGCCATAAACAGAATTGATGGTAATATGACCAGATACATGTTTCCTAGGTTTTAGTAAGTTCAACATGCAAAATCATGCTTTGTTGGACCTTCAGGTAGCCATGACCCTCTAGGCCCACATGAAGTGTCATCTTTTGGAGCAGAAAGCATTCCTGGGAGCTAAGGTATCTGAGGCAAAGTCATGGATTTGCTACAGTCATTAAATATTAGTCTCACAAATTGATGAAAATGCTGTTGAAAGTATGTCTGGAAACTCAGAGTTGTTCAAAATTGGGCCCAGCTATAGTTGATTGTTCTTTTGTTATTGGCCACAGGACTTGTGAATCTCTTCAGGTTCCTCAACACAAAGAATATGGGGGATCTGGTCCCAACATGTAACCCCATTAAGAAGTAGGCCATTTGGCCCCTTTGTTTGCTGACATTGGCTTCCTGTCCCACACAATCTGAAGTCATCATCGCCTTCAGCTATATCACTCCACCTGCCAAAAGACAACAGCAGGGTCCTGCTGAAGGTCTCCTTCTTAGGAGTCTCTAGGACATGTGGCTGAAAGAAGGGCACACCTACTTGGTCTCTTGGTAACTCTGTCATTCAAGTCCTGCTTTGGATGGCTACTACCACTGTTAGGTTGGGACTCTGCTGCATCTTTCCTGTGCTCCTGTCTAAGCTTTGTAGGCAGAGATTACATGAAGCCTATACTAATAATAATGGATTCACTATGGAGCAAGATCTCATGGTCACTGTATTTCTTCATGTATGTAAAGTTGACAGCAAGTAGAGGTGACATGAAGAAGCTGGATGAAATATTTCTGAGAAATCTGAGCTCTACAGCCATAGTGGACATGCTCAGAGCTTTCTGAGCTGACCAAGTGCTGAATGCTGCTTTTTGTGGCATGCCTTGTCGCCCCGCAGGAATACAGGTTTTCTTACTGCTTCTCTTTAGTATAGCGTGTACTTTTCATTATATTTCAGCTTTGTACACTAGCTTGCTAGTGAAAACGACTGAGTGAATATAAAGTTTCTCTAGAATGAATCAACCATGGCTTATCTGTTTGTGTCCAAAGCCTTTCCTCATTTTTTGGAAACAGAGTCTTCAAAATTATCTGTAATGGCTCTGTGTGTGTGTGTGTGAGTACACATGCATATATTCATTGGTATATTCCTGGATGATTCATGCTGAAATGCTTTTTTATTTGTTTGCCTTGTTTAACCAACAACCATTAAGTGAAAAAGGAAGCTAAAGTTGCGTATAAAGGAAGCTATTACTGTTTTTGAGTTTATTCACTTATGTAACAATATGAGTAGGCTGCTGACTCAGAAGCTTTCTTGCTTAAATTATCTTATAGAAAGATTTACAATATTTAATTTTATTAGTTACCACGTTCATTGACTTTCAAAATTGCACACTAAAACTCACCATTTACATAATATTATACAGAGAAAATGTTTATATATATACAAACATGTTATATATAATATATACATATACTTATAGTAATAATATATAATATATACATATATTTATAATAATTTATATATAAATATATATGTATGTATAGATAACATATATGTTTGTACATGAATTTTATGTGTATACATATATGTAAGAATTAAGAACTTGGTGGATGTCAGGGAGAAAGTCAAATATTTTCAAAATAATATTTTCATTCCCACTCTTCACGTTAGCCAATGAAACAAGACAATATAATTTAGAAGTTATACATACATAAAATTTTATTCAATAGGATAACTGTATGCGTTTACTCACAATATATCCTTATTACCTTCAATCCCAGTCCAAAGGAGGAAGAGTTCCTTCTTGTGTTCTCTTTGCTTTAATCCTTTTCTCCTCTGTCTTCTGCTGCATTTATTTTTTCCTAAAAGAATAGGTGCTGTTTTTCTCAACTTCAAATTCTCCTGCTTTAACTCTCTCTGTACACAGATTTCAGTTCATTACCCTCAAACAATCAAAGTCTCTTTCCCTGCTCTTGCACTAAATCACCTCTCTCTCTTTTTTCTTCTCTTCATTACAGAACTTTGTGAGGGTCTAAAGTACTTTCACTAACCTCGCTTCACCCACTGGAGTCTGGTTTCTGACTCCATCAACTGCTTTCTCTAAGGTCATCTATAATCTTTCACTTAAAGCAACTGTGCCTAATAATCTAAATGCATGTGAACTCTGCTTATTATTGATGTCATTTATTTTTCAAAGCAACTGAATTCAGAAAATAGCATATATTAATTAAGTTTTCCAGGTACTGGTGCTATAAAGATAAAAGATATAATCTGAGGGAACTTATAGTTCAGTGAAGGCAATGGACACAACCATAAAATGTAAGGCAACAACTCATAAAGATTTATTTTCTTGATAGAGGTGTGAATACTCAGTATATACTGATCAAGAATGTTTATCTAGAAACATGAAACATTTTCTAATTTAAAGAATTTCATGATTTATCGGACCTTAAGAAAGGATTTGTTACATTTGGAGAATGATGTTGCTTACAAAAATATTTGATTTCTCAGATGTAAAACATGAATTTTCAATTCAGTTATATGTTTAACATAAGCAAATAAAGAACATCACACTTCTGAAAAATTAAGGAAAGTGGTATAATTCCCCAAATAACTCCTTTTATATGCTATGGAAATGCCTCAGTCATACCTCCTAGAATCCTCTCATATTTTATAAAAACTTGATTATTATTTTTACACCATTCAAATACATATAACACATAATCTAGAATTCTGTAGTATTTACTGTATATATGTTTATATACAGAGATAGGTAGATAAATAATAAATAGGTAGATAGACAGACAAAACATAGTCTCCTTGGTAAAGTGGTACATTTTTTTGAGAAGTAAGTTGATTACCCATTTTCAAATGTTTTTTATGCCCCATGGTAGGTCAAACCCTGAATGTTTCAGGGAGGGAACTCATAAACACACAGAGGAAGGATAATCCAGAACCCTTATGAAGAGAGTTTAAATAAGATTGTGTCTAAAAACCAGTAAAAACTGAGTTGAGACTGAAACCTCCTTAAAGAACAGGATTTTCCTTATTTCTATAATCTATATAATATATAACCTTGCATAACTGCACAGGAGGCAAGCCCACAAATCACTAAGTACTGCTGGGCCTGTGCTCTCATCTAAATAATGTGGCCACAAGCAGTTTCCTCTTATAATTCACCAAGAATTTTGTCATGTGTGTTGGTTTCCATGGACACAGCCCAATGCTTCAGCCAACAGACATTTTCTACGTGAGCTAGATATACAGAGCCTGTGGCCTTTGAGGTGACCTAGTTTGAGAACTCTGCTCCAAGTAAGATAATAACTAATGTTATTCACTCATACCTTCCTTTTGGGAAAATTTTGATTTCAGGAGAAAGGAGCTGAATCAGGGACTGCATTACACATACAGCAGAGGTAAAAACAGTAAAGAAGCATGGTTATAATTATCATGAAATCAATAGAGTGGGAGGGAGCAAAATCTGGTTTCTAAAGAATGACATGCAAGTGTCTAGTATTTCTTGTGTTTAGATAATAAATGCTAAACAATTTACCTGTCCATGTCCTGTTCCTTATAATCTGAATTTCCCTGATGCAGTATTTATGAATTAATGAGAATTGAATGAATGCTCTACGTAAGTGTTCCACATTCAAACAGCAAGCCAAACTTACACAATATTATTAACATATAGCTTTATGCTTTTTCTAGTATTTTTTCATCAGCAATGATTGTACTTTTGCCAAATAATATGAACAGCATTATGTGGTATTGGTTGAAATTGATTCAAATTGTTTTAGGATTCTTGCAGATTTGTATTGTAATATTTCTAATTTCTAGGTCCTGGAAATACAGTCTAGTTTGTATGGTTATGTTATAATGAAGGTCCTTGACTGTTTAACTCTCAGTAGTTTTCCTTTTTTTGACTCATGTGATTGATGGATCTTCATTTATTCAAGTAATGTTTCCCATATTAAGAAGTTCTTTCCAGGGAAAAGTTACTTCTGTTTCAGTACAATTCAACAACAGCAATGCCCTATCAAATAGAAGTAATACCCACAGTACATTCCAGGATATATGTTCTCAGCTATTCTGTTGGGATTTTATCCAATTCTTATGGGAAATTTGGAATTTGAAATAAAAAAGAATAACATTGTTTAAAGTCATGAACCATTTATTACCTTTTATATTGAAATAATATTTATTGAAGAACTGGCAAAAAAAATCCTTTAGGACAATCAGTATATTTATTCTGACAGTTCAGCTCTCAAGTGTGCAGATTTCTCTCCAATGATAAAATCCTGGGCTTTCTACCAATATTAATCAAAGCATACACTTCTCTTTAGTGAAACTGTATGTTCAGTGTAGCTTTATGAGAAAAATAAAAATTCCCCATAGATGCAAGATTATGGTCTGCAAAAAACCCAATTATAACATTCTGCTAATTAGAAAAATACATATAATTGTTTTCTGAAAAGAAAGTTATATTCACTTTACACATGACAAAACAGATACATATCATGCTTTTATCATTTTTCTAAGACTTCCCTGAGAAATGAGCATTTTTTGCTCTCTTATATTTCTAGCAAAAGATTTTCAGTAAATAAGCAAAACTTTTGTTTTATGAATTCAACATGGTAAGGGGAGGATGGGTATATTGAGCAGCAAAATATTTCAATAGAATATGCAAAATATACTTGATGTTAAAATCATTAAAAAATTCATTCAAATAATGCAACTTATTTAATGCTGAGGTGTTTAAAAGAAGATTTTTGCGTTATTTTTATGGTTCTGGAATATTTTGTTTGTTTGTTTTTTAAAGAAGTTCTCATGAGATAGTGCAAGGACAGTGTTGGGTTCTCCAAAACTTGAGTTCTAATCTCAGTTCCAACACTCACAGATCTATGACTTTGACCAGATGATGAAACATCATGATGTCTCAGTTTACTCAAATATAAAATGGGGATAATAGCCCACATTTCATGGTGGTTTTGTTAGGAGTAGAGATAATATATGCAAACTGACTAGCAGTGTGCTTGGTACATTAATGCATAATGATTCAAGTGATATATCTACAGACATATTGAAAAAGAAAAAGGAAAATTAGTGAAACACATTGAATCTTTCTACATATTATAAAATTCCTCTGAAAGTTTCCCAAGTGTGATCATTGCAGATCAATGCTAACATTATCATCAACATTTTTATAAGTGTGTCTGACACCATTTATCGAAACAGCAGCTTCCTTCTTTTTTCAAATTAATTTTTATTGGAGTATAGTTGCTTCACAATGTTGTGTTAGTTTCTGCTGTACAGCAAAGTGAATCAGCTATACATATACATATATCTCCTCTTCTTTGGATTTTCTTCCCATTTAGGTCACGACAGAGCACTGAGTAGAGTTCCCTGTGCTATACAGTGGGTTCTCATTAGTTACCTACTTTATTTATTTATTTATTTATTTATTTTTAAACATCTTTATTGGAGTAAAATTGCTTTACAATGTTGTGTTAGTTTCTGAAGTATAACAAAGTGAATCAGCTATACGTGTACATATATCCTCATATCCCCTCCTCTTGCGTCTCTCCCCCACCCTCCATACCCAACCCCTCTAGGTGGGCACAAAGCACCGAGCTGATCTCTCTGTGCTATGCAGCTGCTTCCCACTAGCTATTTATTTTACATTTAGTAATGTATATATGTCAATGCCACTCTCTCACTTCATCCCAGCTTCCCCTTCCCCCTCTTCGTGTCCTCAAGTCCATTCCCTATGTCTGTGTCTTTATTCCTGTCCTGTCCTT
Source organism: Balaenoptera ricei (assembly GCF_028023285.1). Lineage (NCBI taxonomy): Eukaryota > Metazoa > Chordata > Mammalia > Artiodactyla > Balaenopteridae > Balaenoptera > Balaenoptera ricei. The sequence goes on from NC_082645.1 coordinate 94,027,804, forward strand.
ACGTTCTTCAGAACCTTTTTTTAAATTTTAGATTCCATATACAGTCTGTGTCTTTATTCCTCTCCTGTCCCTACGTTCTTCAGAACCTTTTTTTTAATTTTAGATTCCATATACATGTGTTAGCATACGGTATTTGTTTTTCACTTTCTGACTTACTTCACTCAGTATGACAGACTCTAGGTCCATCCCCCTCACTACAAATAACTCAATTTCATTTCTTTTTATGGCTGAGTAATATTCCATTGCATATATGGGTCACATCTTTACCCATTCATCTGTCAATGGACACTTAGGTTGCTTCCATGTCCTGGCTATTGTAAATAGTGCTGCAATGAACACTGTGTTAACTTGACTCTTTTTGAATTATAGTTTTCTCAGGGTATATGCCCAGTTGTGGGAATGCTGGGTCTTATGGTAGTTCCATGTTTAGTTTTTTTTTTCTTTTTTTTGTAGATAGCTTCTTGTTTTGTATATTTATTTATTTACTTATTTATTTTGGTTGTGTTGGGTCTTCGTTTCTGTGCGGGGGCTTTCTCCAGTTGCGGCGAGCGGGGGCCACTCTTCATCGCGGTGTGCGGGCCTCTCACTGTCGCAGCCTCTCTTGTTGCGGAGCACAGGCTCCAGACGTACAGGCTCAGTAGTTGTGGCTCACGGGCCTAGTTGCTCTGTGGCATGTGAGATCTTCCCAGACCAGGGCTCGAACCCGTGTCCCGTGCATCGGCAGGCAGATTCTCAACCACTGTGCCACCAGGGAAGCCCCCATGTTTAGTTTTTTAAGGAACCTCCATACTGTGCTCCATAGTGGCTGTATCAATTTACATTCCCACCAACAGTGCAACAGGATTCCCTTTTCTCCACACCCTCTGCAGCATTTTTGTTAAAATAAATTTATTTATTTATTTTTGGCTGTGTTGGGTCTTCGTTTCTATGTGAGGGCTTTCTCTAGTTGTGGTGAACGGGGGCCACTCTTCATCGCGGTGTGCGGGGCTCTCCCTGTCGCGGCCTCTCTTGTTGCAGAGCACAGGCTCCAGATGCGCAGGCTCAGTAGTTGTGGCTCACGGGCCTAGTTGCTCCGCGGCATGTGGGATTTTCCCAGACCAGGGCTCGAACCCGTGTCCCCTGCATTGGCAGGCAGATTCTCAACCACTGCGCCGCCAGGGAAGCCCTCCAGCATTTATTGTTTGTAGATTTTTTGATGATGTCCATTCTGACTGGTGTGAGATGATATCACATTGTAGTTTTGATTTGCATTTCTCTAATGATTAGTGATGTTGAGCATACTTTCATGTGTTTGTTGGCAATCTGTATATCTTCTTTGGAGAAATGTCTATTTAGGTCTTCTGCCCATTTTTGGACTGGGTTCTTTGTTTTTTTGATATTCAGCTGCATGAGCTGCTTGTATATTTTGGAGAGGAATCCTTTGTCAGTTGCTTCATTTGCAAATATTTTCTCCCATTCTGAGGGTTGTCTTTTCTTCTTGTTTATGGTTTCTTTGCTGTAGAAAAGCTTTTAAGCTTCATTAGGTCCCAATAGCTTATTTTTGTTTTTATTTCCATTACTTTAGGAGATGGATCAAAAAGGATCTTGCTGTGATTTATGTCATAGTGTTCTGCCTATGTTTTCCTCTAAGAGTATTATAGTGTCTGGCCTTACATTTAGGTCTTTACTCCATTTTGAGTTTATTTTTCTATGTGGTGTTAGGGAGTGTTCTAATTTCATTCTTTTGCATGTTGCTGTCAGTTTTCCCAGAACCACTTATTGAAGAGGCTGTCTTTTCTCCATTGTATATTCTTGCCTCCTTTATCAAAGATAAGGTGACCATATGTATGTGGGTTTATCTCTGGGCTTTCTATCTTGTTCCATTGATCTATATTTCTGTTTTTGTGCCAGTACCATACTGTCTGATTACTGTAGATTTGTAATATAGTCTGAAGTCAGGGAACATGATTCTTCCAGCTCCGTTTTTCTTTCTCAAGATTGCTTTGGCTATTTGGGGTCTTTTGTGTTTCCATACAAATTGTGAAATTTTTTGTTGTAGTTCTGTGAAAAATGCCAGTGGTAGTTTGATAGGGATTGCACTGAATATGTAGATTGCTTTGGGTAGTATAGTCATTATCACAATGTTGATTCTTCCAATCCAAGACCATGGTATATCTCTCCATCTGTTTGTGTCATCTTTGATTTCTTTCATCAGTGTTTATAGTTTTCTGCATGCAGGTCTTTTGTCTCCATAGGTAGGTTTATTCCTAGATATTTTATTCTTTTTGTTGCAATGGTAAATGGGAGTGTTTCCATAATTTCTCTTTCAGATTTTTCATTGTTAGTTTATAGGAATGCAAGAGATTTCTGTGCATTAATTTTGTATCCTGCTACTTTACCAAATTCATTGATTAGCTCTAGTAGTTTTCTGGTAGCATCTTTAGGATTCTCTATGTATAGTATCATGTCATCTGCAAACAGTGACAGCTTTCCTTCTTCTTTTCTGATTTGGATTCCTTTTATTTCTTTTTCTTCTCTGATTGCTTTGGCTAAAACTTCCAAAACTTTGTTGAATAATAGTGGTGAGAGTGGGCAACCTTGTCTTGTTCCTGATCTTAGTGGAAATGGTTTCAGTTTTTCACCATTGAGAATGATGTTGACTGTGGGTTTTTCATATATGGCCTTTATTATGTTGAGGTAAGTTCCCTCTATGCCTACTTTCTGGAGGGTTTTTATCATAAATGGGTGTTGAATTTTGTTGAAAGCTTTTTCTGCATCTATTGAGATTATCATATGGTTTTTACCCTTCAATTTTTTAAAATGGTGTATCACATCGACTGATTTGTGTATATTGAAGAATCCTTGCATTCCTGGGATAAACCCCACTTGATCATGGTGTATGACCTTTTATTTTGCTGTTGGATTCTGTTTGCTAGTATTTTGTTGAGGATTTTTGCATATATGTTCATCAGTGATATTGGCTTGTAGTTTTCCTTTTTTGAGGCATCTTTGTCTGGTTTTGGTATCAGGGTGATGGTGGCCTCGTAGAATGCGTTTGGGAGTGTTCCTCCCTCTTCTATATTTTGGAACAGTTTGAGAAGGATAAGTGTTAGCTCTTCTCTAATTGTTTGACCGATTTCACCTGTGAAGCCGTCTGGTCCTGGGCTTTTTTTTGTTGGAAGATTTTTAATCACAGTTTCAATTTCGTTGCTTGTGATTGGTCTGTTTATATTTTGTATTTCTTCCTGGTTCAATCTCGGATGGTTGTGCATTTGTAAGAATTTGTCCATTTCTTCCAGGTTGTCCATTTTATTGGCATATAGTTGCTTGTAGTAATCTCTCATGATCCTTTGTATTTCTGCAGTGTCAGTTGTTACTTCTCCTTTTTCATTTCTAATTCTGTTGATTTGAGTGTTTTCCCTTTTTATCTTGATAAGGCTGGCTAATGGTTTATCAATTTTGTTTATCTTCTGAAAGAACCAGCTTTTAGTTTTATTGATCTTTGCTATTGTGTCCTTCATTTCTTTTTCATTTATTTCTGATGTGATTTTTATGATTTCTTTCCTTCTGCTAACTTTGGGTTTTTTTGTTCTTCTTTCTCTAATTGCTTTAGGTGTAAGGTGAGGTTGTTTATTTGAGATTTTTTTTGCTTTCTGAGGTATGATTTTACTGCTATAGCTGTCCCTCTTAGTACTGCTTTTGCTGCATCCCATAGGTTTTAGGTTGTTGTATTTTCATTGTCATTTGTTTCTAGGTATTTTTTTATTTCCTCTTTGATTTCTTCAGTGATCTCTTGGTTATTTAGTAATGTATTGTTTAGCCTCCACGTGTTTGTATATTTTACAGGTTTTTTTCCTGTAATTGATATCTAGTCTCATAACGTTGTGGTTGGAAGAGATACTTGATACGATTTCAATCTTTTTAAATTTACCAAGGCTTGATTTGTGACCCAAGATATCATCTATCCTGGAGAATGTTCCATGAGCACTTGAGAAGAAAGTGTATTCTGTTGTTTTGGATGGAATGTCCTATAAATATCAATTCAGTCCATCTTGTTTAATGTGTCATTTAAAGTTTGTGTTTCCTTATTTATTTTCATTTTGGATGATCTATCCATTGGTGAATGTGGGGTGTTCAAGTCCCCTACTATGATTGTGTTACTGTCAATTTCCCCTTTTATGGCTGTTAGCATTTGCCTTATGTATTGAGGTGCTCCTACGTTGGGAGCATAAATATTTATAATTGTTATATCTTCTTCTTGGATTGATCCCTTGATCATTATGTAGTGTCCTTCTTTGTCTCTTGTAATAGTCTTTATTTTAAAGTGTATTTTGTCTGATATGAGAATTGCTACTCCAGATTTCTTTTGATTTCCATTTGCATGGAATATCTTTTTCCATACTCTCATTTTCAGTCTGTATGTTCCCTAGGTCTGGAGTGGGTGTCTTGTAGACAGCATATATATGGGTCTTGTTTTTGTATCCATTCAGCCCGTCTATGTCTTTTGGTTGGATCATTTAATCCATTTACATTTAAGGTAATTATCAATATGTATGTTCCTATTACCATTTTCTAAATTGTTTTGGGTTTGTTATTGTAGGTCTTTTCCTTATCTTGTGTTTTCTGACTAGAGAAGTTCCTTTAGCATTTGTTTTAAATCTGGTTTGGTGGTGCTGAATTCTCTTAGCTTTTGCTTGTCTGTAAAGGTTTTAATTTCTACATCAAATCTGAATGAGATCTTTACTGAGTAATTTTGGTTGTAGGTTTTTCCCTTTCATCACTTTAATTATGTCCTGCTACTCCCTTCTGGAATCCAAAGTTTCTGCTGAAAGATCAGCTGTTAACCTTATGGGGATTCCATTGTATGTTATTTGTTGTTTTTCCCTTGTTGCTTTTAATATTTTTTCTTTGTATTTAATTTTTGATAGTTTGATTAATATGTGTCTTGGTGTGTTTCTCCTTGTTTTTATCCTGTACGGGACTCTCTGTGCTTCCTGGACTTGATTGACTATTTCCTTTCCCATATTAGGGAACTTTTCAACTATCATCTCTTCAAATATTTTCTCAGTCCCTTTCTTTTTCTCTTCTTCTTCTGGGACCCCTATAGTTCGAATGTTGGTGCGTTTAATGTTGTCCCAGAGGTCTCTGAGACTGTCCTAAATTCTTTTCATTCTTTTTTCTTTATTCTGCTCTGCAGTAGTTATTTCCACTATTTTATCTTCCACGTCACTTATCCGTTCTTCTGCCTCAGTTATTCTACTACTGATTCCTTCTAGAGAATTTTAAATTTCATTTATTGTGTTGTTCATCATTCTTTGTTTGCTCTTTAGTTCTTCTAGGTCCTTGTTAAATATTTCTTGTATTTTCTCCATTCTGTTTCCAAGATTTTGGATCTTCTTTACTATCATTATTCTGAATTCTTTTTCAGCTAGACGGCCTATTTCCTCTTCATTTGTTTGGTCTGGTGTGTTTTTACCTTGCTCCTTCATCTGCTGCATACTTCTCTGTCTTCTCATTTTGCTTACCTTACTGTGTTTGGGGTCTCCTTTTTGCAGGCTGCAGGTTCGTAGTTCCCATTGTTTTTGGTGTCTGCCCCCAGTGGGTAACATTAGTTCAGTGGGTTGTGTAGGCTTCCTGGTGGAGGGGACTGGTGCCTGTGTTCTGGTGGATGAGGCTGGATCTTGTCTTTCTGTTGGGCAGGACCGTGTCCAGTGGTGTGTTTTGGGGTGTCTGTAACATTATTATGATTTTAGGCAGCCTCTCAGCTAATGGTTGGGGTTGTGTTCCTGTCTTGCTAGTTGTTTGGCATAGGGTGTCCAGCACTGTAGCTTGCTGGTCGTTGAGTGTAGCTAGGTCTTAGCATTGAGACAGAGATCTCTGGGAGAGCTCTAGCCAAGTGATATTACTTGGGGCCAGGAGGTCTCTGGTGGTCCAATGTACTGAACTCGGCTCTCCCACCTCAGAGGCTCAGGCCTGACACCCAGCTGGAGCACCAAGACCCTGTCAGCCACATGGCTCAGAAGAGAAGGGGAAAAAAAAATGAAAGAAAGAAAAATAAAATAAAACAAAATAAATGTTATTAAAATAAAAAATGTAAAAGAATATTATTAAAATAAAAAAAATTTTTAAGTAATTAAAAAAAAAGAAGAGAGCAACCAAACCAATAAACAAATCTACCAATGATAAACAGTGCTAAAAACTATACTAAGATAAACATAAAAATCAGTAACTAGTCTGTCACATACATCAAACCTCAAGTCTATAGCTGCTCCCAAAGTCCACCACCTGAATTTTGGGTTGATTCGTTGTCTATTCATGTGTTCCACAGATGCAGGGTACATCAAGTTGATTGTGGAGATTTAATCCGCTGCTCCTGAGGCTGCTGGGAGAAATTTCCATTTCTCTTTTTTGTTCACACAGCTCCTGGGGTTCAGCTTTGGATTTGGCCCCACCTCTGCGTGTAGGTTGCCCTCTAGCATCTGTTTTTTGCCCAGACAGGAGGCAGTTAAAGGAGTGGTTGATTGGTAGCTCTGGTTCACTCACACCGGGTGGAGGGAAGGGTATGGAATGAGGGACAAGCCTGCGGTGACAGAGGCCAGCGTGATGTTACAACATCCTAAGGGATGCCGTGTGTTATGCCGGGGAAGTTGTCCCTGGATCACGGGACCCTGGCAGTGGCGGGCTGCACAGGCTCCCGGGAGAAGAGGTGTGGAGAGTGACCTGTGCTTGCACACAGGATCCTTGGTGGCTGCAGCAGCAGCCTTAGCATCTCATGCCCGTCTCTGGGGTCCGCGCTGATAGCCGCGGCTCGCGCCCATCCCTGGAGCTCGTTTAGGTGGTTCTCTGAATCCCCTCTCCTCAACCCCAAAACAATGGTGTCTTGCCTCTTAGGAAAGTCCAGACTTTCTCAGACTCCCTCCTGGCTAGCTGTGGCGCACTAGCCCCCTTCAGGCTGTGTTCACACAGCCAACCCCAGTCCTCTCCCTGGGATCTGACCTCCAAAGCTCGGGCCTCAGCTCCCAGCCCCCGCCCGCCCCAGCGGCTGAGCAGACAAGCCTCTCAGGCAGGTGAGTGCTGGTCGGCACTGATCCTCTGTGTGCAAATCTCTCTACTTTGCCCTCTGCACCCCTGTTGCTGCGTTCTCCTCTGTGGCTCCAAAGCTTCCCCCCCGCCCACCCCCCGTCTCTGCCAGTGAAGGGCCTTCCTAGTGTGTGGAAACTTTTCCTCCTTCACAGCTCCCTCCCAGAGGTGTAAGTCCCATCTGTATTCTTTTGTCTCTGTTTTTTCTTTTTTCATCTGCCCTACCCAGGTACATGGGGAGTTTCTTGCCTTTTGGGAAGTCTAAGGTCTTCTGCCTCCGTTCAGTAGGTGTTCTGTAGGAGTTGTTCCACATGTAGATGTGTTTTTGATGTATTTGTGGGGAGGAAGTTGATCTCCACGTCTTACTCCTCTGCCATCTTGAAGGTCCTCTAGTTACCTATTTTATACATAGTAGTATATATATGTCAATCCCAATCTCCCAATCTCCCAGTTCATCCCACCTCACTCCCTTGGTATCCATACATTTGTCCTCTCTGTCTGTGTCTCTATTTCTGCTTTGCAAATAAGTTCATCTGTATCATTTGTCTAGATTCCACATATAAACAATATTATACAATATTTGTTTTTCTCTTTCTGACTTACTTCATTCTGTATGACAGTCTCTAAGTCCATTCACATCTCTGCAAATGGCACAATTTCATTCCTTTTTATGGCTGAGTAACATTCCATTGTATATATGTACCACACCTTCTTTATCCATTCCTCTGTTAATGGACATTTAGGTTGCTTCCATGTCCTGGCTCTTGTAAATAGTGAGCAGCTTCCTTCTGGGGCCTTTAATGGTCATAAAATTCATACAGAACCAAGGGGAGTACTAATGTGTTTCTTTTCCCCCTAGAATGATTGTCATTTATTGTGTAGAAATAAAGAAGTTCAGGGAAAGACAAATGCACACAGTAGGGACCCAAAGGGTCATTGGCACATTTCAAATGATCTAAGACATCTTGGATTAAGAGAAATAATTAGCCATTAATTCAGCCTTCAGACTATGCTTTTCTCTAGGTAATAAACTTAAGAGATCAAAACATAAAAATGGCATTATCTTTTGCCCAATGAGAAGATATGTGTTATACTGAAAATCATTAAAAAGGCAAAACAATAAAATCAAATGTTTATACAAGTAAATACTAAATACTATTTCTGTGATTTTCAAAAGTTACTCAAATTCTCTGAGCCCTTGTTTATTCACCTCTAAAGCAAAGGTGTAATACTTTACTGGGTTATTGTGAGGATTAATAAAATAACATATGTGAGATGCTTATTTCCATGTTTGACACCTAGTAGGGCATAAAAGTCTTGCTTCCCTTTTCTTCTTTCTTCCCTTTTTTGTATAATACCTTGGGGAAAACTGTCAGTTTGCACCTTTCAATCAGTTGATTGAAATATGTTTCCATGTGAGATTTTATCTGGAGTATTACTTGGTTCTCACCATTACTCTATTAGGAAAACCATCATTTCTCTTCCTGATTGTTAATAGTAGAATCTATAATTTCTTTCATCAATTTTTCAGTCACATTCTTATATTTCAAAATGATAATTCTGCACTTGAAATTTGAATTAAACAAATTCAAACGTTCTTATGCTACCATTTTAAGTGTTCTTATGCTACCATTTTAAAAAGTAAAGAATGGCGTTAGAACTCTCCTGAAGAAATTGCTACACACAAAATCCTTGGCAGGTAAATGTCACAGAAAGCATTTCTGACATTCCAGCTTCAAAAAATCATAAAAATATCTTTGAAATAAAAATTAAGGGGGCATTCAGCAAAAGAAATAGATAAAGACAGGAAAATTGAAGAACTAGGAGAGAGAAAAATAGATTATATTATATATAATGATATAATATTTTACATATTTATATTATATTTTACAATTATGTTTTTAAAACTTTGAAGGAAGAATTTATATATCTGAAAAATGGAATGGAAAATAAATTTTAGAGCTAGAAACAACATATAGCTCAATTAGAAGAAAATTAATTGCAAGATTTAAATTGATGACATCAAATGGAAACAAGTTTAGTAATTTACAAACTTCTTTCCTGAGACTCTGTGGTCCTAGTCTTAAGGAACAAAATTAGTCATATGAGTGTACATTCATACTTAAACTGTAAAGACCCATTTAGAGCTTTTAATCTAAAAAAGCATACAACATTGACCACTCTAAAATTTTTAAACTGTGTTCATTGAGTTATAAATGACAATGCAAATTGCTTTGTTATATAGTAGAAATGCTATTAACCATAACAAAATAACCATTTAACATTAGGAAAGACACATTAAGTTGAAATGTTGTCTCTTGTTGCCCATTGTACGTTATAACATTAAGTGAGAACTACTTGAAGGCTAATTGATGATACATCTTGGGGAAGACGCTGTGATAGGAAATAAAATCTCATGAAATCTAAACAGCAATGCTAGTGTTGCCCCAAATCTCCATTTTACCAAATGAGATCCAGAGGAGTGTTTGAAAGTTAACTTTTAAAATTCAAGAACAGATTGGTATTTAATATGGGTGAGTTATTGTTAAAAGATATAAAAGAAGGGTTCTTTATATTAGCATCAGTCAGGATCCCGGGAGGTAGAAGAATCAGGTAGTTTGTTTAAATGGAGAGAATTTAATAAAGGGGCGACCTACGTAAGAGTGGACAGGGCTAAATAAAAAGAAATAAAGAGTTGTTGATACTCACAGGAATTACCAACTTTGGCCTCTCTTAACATCCCTGGGACTAGACCATCAAGGGGAGGAAGGAAAATTACCATTTCTCCAGTGAAATCAGCAACCATGAAAGAGGGGCTACCCTGCAGGAGCTATGATCACAGAGAAAGGAAGTGTGTCCAGAGAAGCTCCACCAGACAAGGCAGGGAACAAAAAATGCCCTGAGGCCTTTCCTCTCTTACTCTCCCACAGGTACCATGCATTGGTCAAACCGCATCTAAAGTCAGCCAGCAAGGGAGCCCACACGTACAGCCTCCCAGACACAGAGAAGGGAGAATACAAGTGAAAAATTTGTCAGGGGAGAGGGAAAAAAGGAAAAGAAGCAACATGACAACATCGCTATTGAAAACAGGCTTTAACATTGGATTATGCAATTGTCTTAATGCATCTTTCTCATTCATACATTCCATTAAATCTTGGTAAGTTTATTGAGTACCTAAAGAAGGAAAGACACTGGGCTTTGATTTCATGTCATAGCAAAGAATTTACATTAACGGTGAAAGGTCTTGATTTGTTTAACATGGATACTATATTTGATTATATCACTAACAGTATTTGCACATAGGGTAAGGGATTATTCAATCAACAGGCATTTAGTGGGATTTTGTAGGGATCTATAGGACATGAATATAATGACAACAATAATAAAATACAGGATTTATTTCTATAGATATAATCTATGTAACATGTTTTATGCACATGTATTAGTATTAAGTTTTGACATTTTTATGTTCTAAGAAGTAGGAAAGGGCTTCCCCGGTGGTGCCGTGGTTAAGAATCTGCCTGCCAATGCTGAGGACACGGGTTCGAGCCCTGGTCCGGGAAGATCCCATGTGCCGCGGAGCAACTAAGCCCATGATCCACAACTACTGAAGCCCATGTGCCTGGAGCCCATGCTCTGCAACAAGAGAAGCCACTGCAGTGAGAAGCCCGCGCACCACAACGAGGAGTAGCCCCCACTCGCTGCAGCTAAAGGAAAGCCCATGCGCAGCAACAAAGACCCAACGCAGCCAAAAATAAATAAATAAATTTACTAAAAAAAAAAAAGAAGAAGTAGGAAAAATAAAAAGGAGTGCAAGTTTTAGAGTAATTGCATACTTGAGACTAGAAATGAGACTAGAGATATTTAATAACTTATGTGCAGTAGGTACTGTGTGCAAGTCCCATTTAAAGATTTTACGTCAAGGGTGGAACTTGCAATAGCCAAGACATGGAAGCAACCTAAATGTCCATTGACAGACAAAAGGATAAAGAAGATGTGGTACATATATACAATGGAATATTACTCAGCCATAAAAAAGAATGAAATAATGTCATTTGCAGCAACATGGATGGACCTAGAGATTGTCATACTAAGAGAAGTAAGTCAGGCCAAGAAAGACAAATATCATATGATATCACTTATATGTGGAATCTAAAAAAAAAAAGATATAAATGAACTTATTTACAAAACAGAAACAGACTCACAGACTGAGAAAACAAACTTATGGTTACCAAAGGGGAAAGGTGGTGGGGAGGGATAAATTAGGAGGTTAGGATTAACATGTACACACTACTATATTTAAAATAGATAATCAACAAGGACCTACTGTATAGCACAGGGAACTCTACTCAATATTCTGTAATAATGTATATGGGAAAAGAATCTGAGAAAGAATAGATATATGCATATGTATAACTGAACCACTTTGCTGTACACCTGAAACTAACACAAAATTGTAAATCAACTATATCCCAATATAAAATAAATATTAAATTAAAAAAATTAAAAAACAAAAATTAAAAATTTAAAAAGACATAATAACTTGAAAGTGAGAAATCTATAAAAACTCCAGAAGTGTGGTTTGATGTATAACTTACGGAGAATCCCTGAAAAGAAAATGAATTGATCCCCAGGGCACATGCGGAGATAATGTTCTCAAGCTAGCATATGTGCTGTTCTGCTGTGTGTTGCTGTGGAAAATGATTCAGGATATATTGGAATAAAAAAATCTACAAGAAAAAGGAAGTGTCAAGATCTTTGAGACAACATCAAATGATATAAAACATGGGCAACTGGAGGCGCAAAAGGTAAAGAAACAGACAATAGGACAAAATAAAGATTTAAAGATATAATGGCCAAGAATTTTCCACGATTTATGAAAGATATCAACCAATGGATCCTAGAAAATCAGCAAAATGAAAGCAGAATATATCTATAGATCTATAATTTTAACATATACTCAATATATATATTCAGAGTATATACACATATATATTTAAAGGCTATTTCTTAATTTAAAACATATGTAGTAATAATACATTGTGAAGTTTATTACAGGTAAAAATAAAATATAGGACAACACGAACACAAAAGACAAGAAGAAAGGGAAGTGAAATCATGCTGGTGTAAAGTTCAGACATTGTAAAGCACTCTAATATTAGTTGAAAATATATCATGATAAGTTAAAGGTACACATTTTATTATTATAACCACTAAAAATAACTCAAAGTTTAGAATCTGTATTTCATAGTGTATGCTTTAGAAATATGACATAGTTCAGGTAGAATGAGCCAAATCCAAATATCAATTAAGATTCTAAATCAGTCTTTGTTCACTGAATTATATCAAAGTATATGAGAAAATGTAATCATTCCTTGAAAATTTACTATGTACCAGGTACTAACTGAATACCTAAATGTACTATCTCAGTTGATTTCCACAACTCCACAGTGAAAAACCGGAGTACCGAAGTTTTATAGCTAATTACTTGGAGAGCCAGAATTTAGACCTAGATAGTTTAATTTCAGACCATGTACTTTTAACCACAGTGATGTGCTGCTTCCTACATCTACATAACATTTTTTTTCATGAGCGAAAACTAGATTAGCCCAAATGTATTGCCAATGTAAAACCATATGGTATTAGACAACTTTCATTATCTGCCTAATCAGGCACTGAGCAGTTTGTTTACTATTCTAAAACTTGTGTGTGGGTAGATTACCCATGAATCTATAGAACTCTTCAGCTCAGGGGAAAATGTGATCATATTAGTCGTAAACAAAATTTATGTTTCTTATTCCTGCTCATTGTTGCAAGCCCTCTAGCTCTTCCTTAAGTCATTTTTTGGTTTTTCCAGGGCATGTCTCACATGTGCTCCCAGATTTGACATATGCCTTTTTTTCCTGTCCTGATGGGGATCTCCCCAGCCATGCCTGCAATGGAGGATTCTGCTATCTGGGATGCTGTGTGAGCCACGTCACCGTGGCCACTGCTCCTGGTACTCGCTTATGTCCAGAACCCAGATGACCATGCCAAGGCCACTGTCGTCCAACATCTCTAAAGCCATGCCGGTGCCTACTGTTCCTGTTAGTGCCCGTCTTTGCTGTGGAACCTGGAAAGCTGGGTGCCTCTGGAGCCTCCACTGTCTGGAGGGCCCCTCTGCCCAGGCACAGCTGAGCCCTGGAGTCAGGCCAAGTGACCCTGATCTCAGAGTGCTCTTTGCCTAGTTGTTCTCCTTCCATGGGCATTATTCAGTACAAGCATTCTCAGCCCTGCCTGACATTAGAACTACCTGGAGCACATAGAAAAATATCAATGCTTGACATGTGCCCTGAGGTTCTGGATTAATATGCCCAGGTCCCAGGTGAGTCTGGGTTTGAAGAATCTCTGAGTTAGAAGGCTATCAAAACAACCTGCCTTCCTTCACAGTGTGCAACAGAGAGGGCACCCACTGAATAAAGTATCTCATTTATGAGGCACTCTTTCTTGCCTATTTGTTAGACAGGATACATCAATCAGAGGACAAATTTGTGCTCAGCAGCAGAACACTAGTGATTCTACATCTAGTGAGATTAGTACTATGAACACAGTAGACCCAACTACCCACAGACCCCTTGATAGTTCTAAGGTGTGTAATCAGCAGATCTCTCTCTCATCAGATTATAGAACTTTGATATTGGCAGAATCTCCTAAGCCCATCATGCTATTTGTGGATAAACAATGTAAAGGCACTCAATGCAAATAAAAAGAAAATGAACGGGTCTTTGGGGAAAAGCAATTGTTTCACAGAGACTCATTTTCTCACAGAAGAACCAAAACGCACTGAAAATATTTGCTCTGGCCCTGCAAGTAAGTATATTTAATTAGCTCTTTAAATGCCCTGTTTGTCCACCCCTGCTGGAATCAAGTTTTATAAAATTTATTTTAACTTTAATGGAATAGCATTGTGTCATTATATTATTCCTCTTTTAACAACTAAATAAAATCAGTAACCAATTAGTGGAAAGAATATCTTGTACCACATTCTTCACTCCATTTTAACTATTGAAATATTGAGCCAAAGACAGCAGTCCATTGTGTCAGAATTCCCATCAATTGTTGTCTTGCCAGCTGCCAAGGGGTCTCATTAACTACAGTGTTTATATAGAATATAAGGAAAATATTATTTTGAGTTCTGCCGAACAGTTCCATTTGTATTTATTCTACAGCAGAGACCCTCTGTTCAAGATTGGATATTCTCTAGTAAAAACTGAACAATTAGGAAAGTGACTTGGTTCTTTCACCAGTAACACAAAAAGGATAGATAATGACGTCAAAATTCTAGGTTGGAGAGAAGAGGAGGATGGGTAAACTGTGCCATTTATATGGGTAAGATTATGGTAGAGCTAGCACTGGACCAGACAGCAAATAAACACACTTAGAATCTCTCCCAGGAGACAACCCAGGTGCTGTGGTAGTCATCAGCTAATTCAGAAAGTCAGGATTTTTCCTTTGCATTAATGTTGCATGAAGGGCCGTACCAATGGAAGAATATAATGAGTACTTGATTTCTTTACTCCATAAGAAATCTCATGGAAATACCTTTTGCTTCTTAAACCAAATCTATGAGGCTGAGAGGGTTATGAGGTAATGCCAGGTCAACATTTGATTCCTTGCTAACTTGGAACATTAATTGTGCCAATGGAATCAAAGAAAGTGCTGTGATGGATTGTTTCATAAATCAGAATTTAGTTCAGTCAAAAGTAGAATCCTCTTTCTAGGACTGGACTGTTAGTAACACTGAAGCACAGAATGTCTTAAAACACCAGCAAAACCCCCAAATAATCTGAATCATCCATTATATACATGGTTCAATCCAACACAATTGGCTATAAAGTAAGTCCAGTTTCCTGTTAACTGCTTGTAGAGTAAAGAAGGTCAAAAACACCTTTTTGCTGCTCTCAAGTTATCAGTATTTTTATCCATACAATGTATGAATGAACAAGTGAGTGACTGATTGAATGTGTGTGTGTGTGTGTGTGTGTGTGTGTGTGTGTGTGTGATTGTATTCAGAAAGGAAGACAGGTCACAAAGCACAGGTTCAAGACAAAACTCATTTGGTTTTTTCATTTGAGAAGGATACAGAAAAGACTCATACTTGTCTGCCCCATTTTCTGGGCATGCGAAATTTTTGGCTAGTTAGAGTGTTCTATTAGACAATTTATTTTTTATAAAAGTTTTATATTGTATTACCTAGGATTTCTCCAATTTTAAGCTAAGGACGGGAATTGTTTTCATGAAATGGCAAAAAAATATCTACTAATTAAAAACTGACCGCTTGCTGGATGAGAGGCTGCCCAAGGTCAGGACTCATTACTCCTTATCCTTTGGCTCCCTTTCTCGATGATCAAGACCTTTCAATTGCAGAGAATTTGGACAGGAAATATTAACTGTATCTAGAATGAAACAAAGGTAGCTATTTCAAATACTTTAAAAAGTACCTTTCAGATTTCTATCCATCTGTGGTGAAATCTGAAGACTTCAGAATTTTTTAAATTGTCAGAAATTATACCTCTAACCAGTTGCTACATTCTTTTGTAGATTTCATTAGCCTTCCTGTGTTTCAGAGTCTTGCACAGGAAAAAGAAAAGAGCAAGAGCTTACAGCTTTGCTTCCGCAAGTAAGACAATTTTATCATACTGATGTTCTCCTCTATTATTCCCTTATTATTACTATTATTCCTATTACTATTTATTATTCCTTTATTTTATATCTGAAAGCCTCAAAAATAGACAAAATTTGACATTAATAGTAATATCACACTTTCATTTTATTTTGGTGTGGACTTGCATGTTATCTTGGAGGTTGGTAGAACTTAGTACTTAGGGAAACTTATATAAAGAAAACTTTAAGTAGAAAAACATTTAAGGTATGTCATCGGTGATTCCAGTTAATAACCTTTATTTTTTAGATAATAATGTGTGTGTGTGTGTGTGTGTGTGTATGCCTGTGTTCGCCACTGTTGGAGAGGAAGAATTTTCCTTGACCCTTCTCAGTTCTTCTGGCTGATCCAATAATTAAATTGAAATGAGACCACTTACAGGAGAAAAACCAATTTAATTTTGTGTGTACGGGGACCCCATCTCTGGCAATAAGGACATCTCTCTACCTCCTGGCACAGGCAAGGTACCTTTCACGTGGGAGATTTATTTTCTGCTTTCAGGGGGGACAAGGGAGGTTCAGAGTGTCCTTCTTGCACTGACTGTTTCTTAAGTAATTTTAATTCAAAATGATCAGTCTGCCACTTTTGCCATATTTTGTCACAACCTGCCCTGAGCCTCATCGCCACAGATATTTTGGAAAATTTTGTCATATGACAATGAAATCAGCGATCACTTGTACTCTCAACATCCACCTCACCAACCAGAAATACCCACTATTGACATTTTAACATATAGTCCAACCTCTCTCTTTGTGTTTTAGTTCTTTTCTCTGTGTAAAACAATTTTTTATCCTGTGTGTTAAACTTAACATGAGAGCATTTAAACTAATAAAGATAGGCTAGATTGTGCTGTGGAAACAACCTCCAAATCCCAGTGAGTTATGACAATAAATCTTTATTTCTCCATCATGCTAGATCCACCATACTGGTCAGCAGGGGCTCTTCTCCCAAGGCATCTCCAGGACACGGGCTGAAGGAAGCTTTCATCATCTTTAGCTGTGCCATCTGGAACATGTGGCCACAGCAGTTGTCATCGCAAGGAAAAAAGGAATTGACATCATTCAAAGGCTTTCCACTTCCCCAATCCAGAAGTGAACACATCATTTCTGCTCATATGTAAATGGCACGGAATAGTCACATGGCCCCTGGCAGGGGGTGAGAAATCTGGAGAAACACATCTGATGTTTGGTGAGTAGCACTAGTTTTTGCTAGTAGCACAGGCATTTTCTTAGGTCAGTGAACAAATATTGACCTTTAGTGCTCAAGAATGTGTCATTGTTTGTGTAAAATTAAGTTTAAATTTACAGTGTAACACCTACCATTCCTATCTACATGGGAAAACAAAACAAAGTACCACCAGGAAGCACTCCATGCCTCTAGTGAAGGACAAATACGGGGCTATCTACTGAAGTAAGGTCAAGTATTTCATGGTAATACAAGGATTTGGGCAGAGGGAGGGTAAGTTTTCTATTGATGTGTAACAAATTACTGCAAATGTAATGGCTTAAAACAACACACATTTATTATCTCATAGGTTTCCTTGAGTCAGGAGTCTGAGTACCCTTAGCTGGATTCTCTGCTTCAGGGTCTCACTACCTGAAGTCAAGGTGTGAGCTAAGGTTGCATTCTCATCTGGGGCACTGCTGGAAAAGAGCTACCTCCAGGCTTCCCCAGATGGTTAGCAGAATTCATCTCATGGCAGCTTTAGGACTGAGGCCCCTGCTTTTTTTTTTTTTTTTTTTTCTGTCTGTTTTCTAGGAGCCACTCTCGATTCTTTCCACAGGCCCTCAGAACAGCTTACTTACTCAAAGCCAGCAAGGGGAGCCTCTCTACCTAGTCCGCTAAGAGGAAGTCTTATATAATGTAACTCAATCCAGGGAATGACATCTCATCACTTTTGCTTCTATTGGTTAGAAGCAAGTCACAGGACCCACCCACACTTGAGTAGAGGAGATCATACGAGGGTATGACTCACTGGGGGTCAGTTTAGGTGTGTCTGCCACAAGAAGCAATGGACACACTGATAGAACCAAAAGATGTGCATCGTGCTGCCATGGAAAGTGAATGGACACATAGGTATGGTAACACTTTTCCCTTTTAGAGAACACCACTCAAGTCATGTTTCCTCTAATACTTTACCCATCTGAATGCTCTGTGTACAGCTTCCCTCTTGCTCTAAATTACAGGCAATGACTCAGAAGCTTAAATGTAAATTAACTGTGCCAGACGGTAGGTGCTCCCTACCAGCTGCTGTTGTATTGTAGCAATACCAAATACCCAACTGCACGTGAGAAACCATTTCTCTTTATGGTAGATAGACTCATTTATAGTTTGAAACATTTCCATACCCCACTAGCCACCCATACCAAAACAAACAAACAAACAAAAACCAAAAAAAGAAAGAAAAAAATAAAACAAACCCTTAATGTTTGAGAAGTCCAGCATATGTAGAAGTCTGAAAATTGTCATTTTAAGAGGATGAAAATTCTTACCTTATCTTGGGTAAGATCATCTTAAGATCATCTGATCATCTTATATGATCAGCCTTTCTATCCATATGTGTTACTGATCTCTGAAAAGAGGTTTAAGTTCTCTTCATCAGGCTATGGCTGGGGAGACTACCCTGTGTTCAGAAATCATTTGGTTTCATCAGAAGACTCTCTGTTCTGTCTACCACCAGTGTAGCCTCAGTATCTAAAAGGTCAATAAACATTTCTGTGACCTATCAATGTGATATAATGAAATCCTTTCCAGGATTCTGAAATGTACCTTCAATGTTACCATGTTTAAATTTAATTGTGGATAATCAGAAGAGTTCATTCTTGTCTTTGAGGAGTTTAAAATAATATAAAATCAGAAAAAATACTCAGAGAAAGAATTTTTAAATGGCATAAGAAGAAGGAATTAATAGTTGAATCTTACTGCCAAATCACTGGGCTATGATGGCTTGGTTATAATACTGCCTAAGGCCATGGGGGTAACACATAACTTTTCAAAATTGCCTGTAATCCACTACCTTGCAGAATTGGAAGGATTTAATTTGCAGATTAATAAGGAAAAAAATTTCTCTGATGGTTTGCATCTGTAGCATGACTTTATTTTTGCTTTTGTTTTTGTTTGAATGTTTTTAACTTTCACATTGAAAAAAATTCTGACTCACAAGTAAGTTGTAAAAATAGTACAAAGAATTTCTGTATAAACTTCATCAAGGTTACTCAAATATTAATATCTTATATAATCATAGTATAATTATCAAAAAATTAAATGTGGAAATTAATATTGATACAGTAATATTAGCTGATCTAGAGACTTCATTCAAAGTTTTCTAATAGTTCCACTAATGTGTTATTTTTGGTCTAAGATCTAATCTAGGTCCACCATTGCATTTATGTGTCATGTCTCATTTGCCTCTTTTAATCTGGAACAATTCCTCAGTCTTTCCTTGTCTTTCGTGACATGTCTTTCATACTCATATATGAAGGATACTACCCAGGTTTTTAAAAAATAGAATGTCCCTCAATATAAATTTATCAGCCATTTCATCATTATAAAATTCAGGTTTTTCATTTTTGCCAAAATCCCACAGAAGTGATGTTGCGTCTTTCTTGGTGCATTCTGTCAGGAGAACATAATGTTTGTTTGTTCTATTACTGATGATACTAACTATAATCACTTAGCGTTGTGCATTAGTTTGCTAGAGCTGCTGTTACCAAATACAAAATCAACTATACTCCAATATAAAATAAAATAAAATAAAGGATAGGGCTTGAACTGGGGTCATTAAAGTTAGGAAGCAGCTATACAGGCAGAAAGGAGCAAAGGAATATCAGCATACTAAAATTAATAAAATTATTCATAATAATATTAGACAAATCCATTCTATTTTAACATTTTCCTTATAATACATAATTTCAAGTTACAGACAATTCTGTCTATGAGACAAAAGTAGTTGATGGTAATGATCAGATCAGAAAATGAGTAAGATAAGTAATTTTTAAAAGTAAAAATATGATTTTGCTTAAATCCTGGAATTTTTATTGAATTAACAAATTTCATCACATAGATTTTTGAAAATATACCTGATTGAAATTTAACTATAGTATCTCCTTTTTCTGTATATTCTTCCCTCAACATGCTACATTTCCCACCATTTATAAACACTTTTACTAAAATAAATGTTAGTATTCTTTTGCATAAATTTCACCCACAAGTACAACTACAAGAAATAAGTTAGCATGTTGTATAGTACTTAAAATGGTTGAATCATCTATGGATATAGCCATAAGGAATCATTCAGGATATATTGGTAGATAAAAGGTTTAGGCAAGTCTTATTCTTAATAATAACTCATTTTTTTATTCTAGCTGGACTCACAGACTTTTGTGCTTTTTAAACAAATTATTGGTATTTTTAAAGGGGAGCAGTGTTCCTTTCATTTCCGTTTTTGCAACTTTGAAAAGAATATTATGACTAATGACCAATTTCAGGTGAACCACCTGGCAAATGTTGCATTAATGGTTAAGAGTGGAATAGAGACATTAGGTCTCAAGGCATCGTGCCACAATCTTCAGATCACTCAACACTCTAGTCATATTAAATCTTAATTTTTCCCAGTTTTTCATGTGGGACATTTGATTTCTGTTTAATTATTTTGCTGTGTGAAGTGTTTTCTGGGCATTTTGCCCAGTTGGTTTTATTTTTACACATTTATTTGTACTCAGTATCAGATTTAATTTTGGAGATACATATTCGAGATTATGATTTTTACATTTATAATCAGTATTGGTGGTATAATTTAAAAATCTCTGAAAAAGTGAAATATAAATCATATGGTTTGCTCTTCACCAGAGTATTATTTTCAAATGTCAAACCATTGTAAATAAAGTCAGAGAAACAATATACTGAAATAATCAACTGCTGAATTCAGATGGGAATAAGATTTAAAAATTTAAAATCTCATAGTAAAATTTTATTTACATGATAAAGTTACACAGAAACTAGTTTTATTCATATTTATGTATTTATAAATATATTATTTGCATTTGTGTATTTTGTTTATGCAAATCTAAAGCTAAATAATTGAGACTGGCTTCCTATTTTTCTTCAATATTTTCAGGAACTGAGAATTCACTTAAGGTTGTGTTATCTGTGTTAATCTTAGTCTTCCAGTAAGAGGACCATGAGACAAGGATTTGAGTGCAAGTATTCTTTTTTAGAAAGTGTATGGAACACTGGTGGCCTCCAGGAGGGCTCACACCAGTGAGTACTGCCCAGAACTACCACCACCAGTGTCTTTGTCCCCACAGTGAGCCACAGCTGCCCCCCACCTCCCCAGGAGACCCTCCAAGACCAGCAGGTAGGTCTGGCCCAAGCTCCTATGAAGAACTGCTTTTTCCCTTGGTCGCAGTGCACACAAGACCTTGTGTCTACCCTACAAGAGTAGAGTTTCTGTTTCCCCCAGTCCTGTGGAGTTCCTGTGATCAAGCCCTACTGGCCTTCAAAGCCAAATGCTCTGGGGGGGCTTCTCCTCCCGATGCCAGACCCCCAGGCTGGGGAACTTGACATGGGGCTCAGAACTCTCATTCCTGTGGGAAAACCTCTGCAATATAATTATTTTCCAGTTTGTGGGTTGCCCACCTGGTGGGTATGGGATTTGATTTTATCGTGATTGCATCCCTCCTACCATCTCATTGTGGCGGCTTCTTTGTCTTTGGATGTATAATATGTTTTCTGGAGAGTTCCAGTGTTTTTCGTTGATGGTTGTTCAGCAGTTGTGATTTTGGTGTTTTCGCGAGAGGAGGTGAGCTCACGTCATTCTACTCCACCATCTTGTCTCTCCCCCCTCTCCTCCCTATTTTTTTAATTGTTGGAAGTATAATTATGATTTCAAATTAAAAATAATAAAATTTTATTGTATTTTTAAAATTTTAAACATGCACATTTAGAATTATGTCTTCCTAGTGAAATATCCCTTTTACCATTATGCAGCGTTCCTCAGTATCGTTAGTCATACACTGTTTTGAAGTCTATTTTATCCGATATTCATATATCTCTCCCACCTTCTTATGCTTGCTGTTTACATGGTGTATCTTTTCCCATCCATTCATTTTCAACCTGCCTATGTCATTGTATGTAAAGTGTTCCCTTGTAGGCAGCATGGAGTTGGTTCCTGCTTTTTTATCCACTCTATCAATCTCTGCCATTCAATGGATATTGTAGGATTTATACCTACCATTTTATTATTTGTGTTTTGTCCATCCATTTGCCTTCTCCTGCCTTTGTTTGAATTATTTGAGCACTTTTAGTATTCTATTTTAATTTACTTATTCCATTTCACCTATTTTTTGGTTACTCTAGAAATTATCATGTATGTATGAAAGATATATATATATATCTTTCATAGTTCATTTTGAATTAATATTGCATCACTTCTTGTAAAAGTTAGAAACTTTGTATCTCTCTCAGTCCCTTACATTCATCCACCCTTTGTAGCTGTTTTGTGTTATAGCTGTCATACAAATTACAGCTTCCTACACTGAAACCCACAAGGCAATGTTATAATTTTTGTTTTAAATAATCATACCTGTTTTTGAAGTATTAAGATGAAAATTTTATTTTATATTTATTCAGATATTTACAATTTCTCATGTACTTCCCTCATTCTCAAGATACAAGTTTCCTTTTGATATAATTTCCTATAGGCTTACAAACTTCTTTTAACTGTTCTTCTGCACTAGGACTACTGGTGAAAAATTCTTGTATATGTCCATTATTTAAAAATGTCTTTCTGTTGCCTTCATTCCTGAAGGATAATTTCACCAGATATAGAATTCTGAGTTGACTGTTTTTTTCCTTTTAGCACTTTAAAGATGTTGTTTTAGTACAGTTTCTATCCATATAGGAAAAAAGAAACTAATTTTTAACTCTAACATAATACCTTACACAAAAATAAATTCAAATTATTTTGTATGTAAACATAAAAGGTAAAAAAAGAAAGCTTTTAGAAGAAATAATAAAAATACTATATTCATGAACTCAGATTAAGAAAATATTTCATAAACAGAACACAAAAACACTAAATATGAAAGAAAACAAAATGAATTTGACTTTATTAAAATTAAAAACTTTTCTTTATTAAGAGACATTAGGAGAGTAAAAAGTAAACCACAAAATGATAGAAGATAACATAACCATGTATCTCACAAAGGGTTTGCATCTAGAATATATAAAGAATGACTATAAATAAATATGAAAAAAACAAGAAAAACACAATAGAAAAAAAGTTCAAAAGTCTTGAAGAAATAATAGAAAAAAGATGATATTTAATTGGCTAACCAATGTAGCAAACCTAGCTAATCTCTTTAGCCTCTTTAGTGATCAGGAAAATACAAATTAAAATCATAATTCTATATAGTTACATAGCCGCTGGATTGGCTAAAATTTTAAAAAAAAAAAAAGACAGAAAGAAAGAAAAAGAGAAAAAAGAAAAAAATGTCAAGGGCTAATAGGGATGTGGAAGGATGTGGAGCAACCAGAACTCTCATACAGTGCTGGTGAGACTACAAGGTGATCCAACCACTTCAGAAAACTGACAGTATTTACTAAAGTGAACCATACACATATCCTATGGACCAGTGTTACTGAATCAAACTTCGGCCCATTCTCCTGCACACAGTAAAGTCAATCTACTGACACTGGGTTGTGGTGAAGGAAAGTGCAGTGTTTATTGCAGGAACCAAACAAGGAGTGTGGGCAACTAATGCTCCAAAACCTGAACTCCCTGATGGCTTTCAGGGAAAGGTTTTTAAAGACAGGGTTGTGGGGTGCATGATCAGCTTGTGGACATTCTTCTGACTGGTTGATGGTGAGGTAATCGGGAGTCAACATATCATCAACCTTCTTGTTCCAACTAGTCTGGGGTCTGTGTGCTTGTAGTTAGCATATAGTTAACTTCTTCCACCTGGTGGGGGTTTCAGAATATGCAAAACAGTTGAAGTATATGGCTCAGGATATTATCTATAGCCCTTGAGGAGGACTTAAAGGTCCTTGACTTTGTTTAATGGCTAAACTATTATTATTTTCCCTTGTTTGACTGTTTTCCTTTATCTCTGCATTTTCTCATTTCTCTGATTAAATTTGTTCTTTGGAACTTGGGGAAGACCTAGGAGGCTAAAGTTTTTCTACACACAAGAGATAGGAGGGGGATTTGGAGGGGGTCCTGCTCAGTCATACCGGCAATTCCACTTAGAGGATCACATCCAAAAAATAAGTACATATTTGCATGAAAAGGCATATACTAGAATGTCCATAGTAGCATGATTTATAATAGCCAAAAAACTGGCAATGATCAAAATGTCCATGGATAGAATGGATAAACAAATTGTGATATGTTCACACCAAGAAACAAAATACGGCAATAAGGAAAAAGAACCCTACTGATACACAGAGCAGCATGGATGAATTCTCACAGACATTATGCTGAGGAAAAAAGTCAGACACAAAAATCTCATTCTGTGACACCATTTATATGAATTAAGAACAGACAAAATTCATCAAATCAATGGTCATTGAATCAGGATATTTGTTACTTTTGGGGCCACAGAGACTGATGGAGATATTGAAGTGCTCTGATACTGTATTGGTTGATCTGAGCGGTGATTGCTAAGTTTTTACTTTTTGATGACTCATTAAATTTAGGATTTACATTATTTTCTGCATGCTTGTGGGTTGTTATACTCAATGACTTTTTAATTAAAAATAAAACTTATCAGCATGTAGATGCCATTCGAAACCCTGCTAGTATATTTGAAGAGACAATAATAAAGTGAGAAATAGAGAAAACTGAGTATAGAATCCTGGAGAGTACCAATATTGACGAGACTCATGAAAGAGATTAAAAGGAGGATGCTGATTAGTAGGAAGGCAGGTTAGTTGTGTCAATAAACCCAACATGGAGAAAATTATAAGGGATAAGCAAAGGTTAAAATGTTTTATGTTAGAGCGAGATTGAGTAAGAGAAATAAGTGCAGTTTCATTAATGTCTGGAGTCAGAGTCCAAATTAGAGTATATCAAGGGAAAATTAAAAGTGAAGGAGTGGAAAAGAGGTGTACTGATGATATGTTTTAGAAATGAATTCATGCTCAAGTTAAAAAAAACCCTCAACTTCATTGGTGCAATAAGTGCTTATTTTTCTTATATAAAAAGAAGCAAGATTTTAGGCAACTGCCAATGTCAGATCAGAAGTACAAATATCAGGCTGAAATCTGTAACAAACTCCTTTTGTTACCCATTATAATTGGAAAGAAAGGTCCACTTCTTTCCCTTTTTATCTGACTCCCCACTCCAAAGGAGACTGGGACAGTGTGTGTTTAGGTAGGCACTTTGCTGCCCCAAGCAAAATCAGAGTTCTCTTAGCAAAGAAGAAGTGGGGATTAAAGATGAGAAGGCAACTCATGCTTCTTCTATACACATGTGTGTCTTTCATTAGGGAGGCTACTCTAAGTTCTCATCCAGGTGCTGCATCTATCTTGGAGTCCTAAATCTCTTGGTGAGTTACAGTCTTTTTCACCATTCATTCATTCATTCATTCATCGAACTAATGTTTATTGAACATCAGTTATGTGCCAGGCACTGTTCTAGGTTCTCTGGATATTTTAGAGACACAAAAGGACAGAGATACCTGCCATCATGGAATTGATTTCTAGCAAGAAGCCAAGTAATATGCTCTAACTAAAAGCCAAATTATGTGCCCTCAACACACTGATGATGAAGGAATAAGTATGTGTGAAATCTCAATTTGGAAAAGGAGAGGATGGAGAACACACAGAAGTCACTTTTGCAGAGCACACATTAAACATGCTAGCTAGTGCCCTAATTCCTTAGAAAACACTAGTGAATGAAACCTTGAGAATCAGTTGTGGGTACTTTTTCCACTGAAATTGTTACATTTTGACCAACTGCTGTTGGTTGATACATATTGTCTTTCAATATGTTAATTCAAGATAGCTTCTCTAATTAGTGAGTTTTTATGTAGATTATATACTTAAGCCAGAATTAAAAATTACAACTGCTGTCCTAGAGTGAAAATGAACATAATGAGACACCAGTTCCTAAGAGCACCTGGAATAGGTTTTTGGATCACAGGGTAGCCCCTGAATGACACATAGAGGACTCCTAGAGGGCATCCCTTCTAGGCATGAACACTTATGCAGCTGTTGTCTTTGTTCTGCAGCTCATGCTCTTCTGTATCCTGAGTAAATGTTACATGAAATCTATCAAAAAGCAACAAACAGAGTAGAGGAAAAAAGGTAGGAGAGCACGGGTCCAGGTGGCCAAATGGCTCTTGATTAGCACATAGAATGCTCTCATCTCTAAATGATGATAATATAATACTATGAATAATCTAGGCAGATATTAATGTGTTTTCAATGATATACCCATGCTGATGTAGTCACTGATGGAAATTGCCTTGTTCTTAACTGTTCAGCAATTTAAAGCTCAGTGGCTATAATTCAACAGTAGTTCAATTAA
Organism: Balaenoptera ricei; assembly: GCF_028023285.1. Taxonomy (NCBI): domain Eukaryota; kingdom Metazoa; phylum Chordata; class Mammalia; order Artiodactyla; family Balaenopteridae; genus Balaenoptera; species Balaenoptera ricei. The sequence continues at coordinate 94,054,095 of NC_082645.1, forward strand.
GTGCTTAAAATGCCCTATCATAACATTCAGGTTTCTAAGCCACTATTTTATAGCAGTGTTCCACTAACCTTTGATTATATAAATTAGCACTCTCTACATATGAGGTTGAAACCTAGGCTTTGGGGAAATTTGAAATTCATCAAAAATTTTGCATCCTGATTATTTTGACTTTTCATTAGTTTTATCCAGTTTGCATTTAAGACATTAAAAATTCAGTTGTGTTACATGGAGGGGGAAAACATGAATTTCAATGAAAAATACTACTGTAAGTGTGAGAAGTGAGACAGCTGGCTGTGTGATATTGAAAGATATTTTGGATCCACCTGCAGATGCACTGAGTCTAGGCAGAAAGCAGTATTTCATCAAATCCTCTTGAGGTGTGGAGGTAGGGCTGTAATATGCAGAAAGGTGAATTACATCCTCAGGTCACCTACCTTCATAGTCTTCTCAGAAAGGAAAGCTTGGAAGAGAACACTCTGAAGTTGATGCAGCTGATAATCGTATATGTATGAGTTGACCATAAAATGAGGAAAGAAAAAAATTAACTGTAGGACTAACTGGGAATTTTGCCCTTTGCAATAGATGCCATTTTTTAAAAGGGGGTCAGTCATGAGTCAGTAAGGTTGGGTTGAACCCCAAACCAGTATCAGGAAATTGTTAAAGAAAAATTGTCAAAGAGAAAGGGAGAGAAAGTCATGGGTCCAGGTGAATGAATGATTCTTGATTAACACATAAAATGCTTTCATCTCTAAATGATGAAAAGGCAGTGCTATGAATAATCTAGGCAGCTATTCTTGTATTCTCAATGATCTTCCCACACTTCTGTAGCCCCTGCTAGAAATGGCCTTGTCCTTAACCACTCAGCAATTAAAGCTCAGTGATTATGGTTCAGCAGTAGTTCAATAAAGTGCTTAGTGCTTTTGAATAAAATTTCCTAGTAATCTCAGTTTACAGATAAGAGAAACTTTGGAGTAACAAAGTAGAAGAGCACAGTAGCCTGTTCTTTCAGAGAAGTAAGAATATCAAAGAGAGGAATGGAGTGATACATTCTAGAATAGCTGGGTAATGAAATGATACCTAAAATAATCTAGTAATGTATTAATAGCTTTTTTAAGAGATTGTGTATGTGTGGTGTTATCTATATATAGAACAGATTTGATACAACAAAATTTTTTACCCAGTATCACATAAGACAGGCAGAAGTAAATGGTTTAGAAATTTGTTCTTACCCAGATTCTATAATCACTGAGAATTAATGACTGGTAGGATGGAGAAACAATATAATACTGAGAAATCAAAGTACCATCCCACAGAACTTTGGTGTATTCAGTACCAAGGTGTTTTCATACTTAGAAATTATTCACTTTAGAAACAATTTAGAAATTGTTATTTAACTTTTTGAATATAGTGAGTTTTGAATCTCTTCTGAATCTCTCATGTTATTTATAAAAGCCTATAAATTATGATACTATCTAATCCAAATTCTCAAAATCTTTATCATATAAAACATAGAGTATCAAATGATATAAAAATACAGAATATAGTACATTTTGTTTAATTTTTAAAATTTGGTTGCTGTTTTTACCCCATAGTTATATTCATTACAATGATCGACTTTTATAAAATCTCCATGATACTGGCTTTTGTTTCTATGTAGTAATCAAACCATGTAGCAATATCCCCAATAAACTGATGTGTAGTTAAAATGGAAGAGAAAAAATATGCCTGATAGACAAAAGGATAGCAGGTCTACATTGTCGCTTTTCTGAGGAAGTCAGCATAACTGTTTTTGAGCCACACCCTACATTGTGAATGAGATCTAATTCAACAAAGTTGTGCTTCTAAAACTTTTACAATCTTCTCCTCACCAGCGGTGGACCGTAGAATTTTAGGGCTTACAGCCATTTGCAGGCAGGGTACAATAGGTTGCGACTGGCCAAAGTTCCCAGTGCAACAACTAAAAGTAAGCTGGATGAATTACAGAAATATTTTGAAAGGCATTAGAATAAAGTAGAAGCAGTGAAGACTAGATGAACTAAAATTCCAGAGAGGGCAGAATCCTTTCAAACCGAGTCATCAATCATTAGACATTTTTCCTGAGGACATCAACTGATTCTAGTGAAACCTGAGACTTTCTGCAGAGGAAAGATCCTTATAATGCATCATTTTGATTTCCCTTATCTATTTCCCTTGTACAAAATCAAAAGTGTTGCTAAGTTTAAAAGACTTTACCTATCCTGAGTTGGTCAAATCTGTCCATTATTTTCCCGTACCCTATCAATTCCATATTCACATGTTTGTACATGTGTGTACATGTACATGTTTGAAACATTTTATTTGGAGGTAACTGCTGCCAAATATGAAAACGTCCCATCTGTTCTAAGTAAACTGTCATTTTAATGTCACTGTACAGAAATATAAAACAATACAAAATATATTGTTTTGAAAATGAATTAATAAATTATAATTATCACAGACAGATTAAACTTCCTTATGATTAACTATCCATATTCTCTAAGAAAAATATATATTTAAAGCTGTAGTTAACAGAATGCATTTGTTCCTGAAAGATTTGTTCCAGTGAAATGGCTCCATCTGCATTAAAGGAAACAAAAATGAACGTGTTGAAGTATAAATACAATAGAAGTTGTGAATTGAAATGTTTCTATTGACTAGCCTCAAATTTCTTTTTAATCTGTAATTCCAGAATTTGGTACTGTCAGTCTCCACTGCCAGAAATTCTGACTCACTCGGTCTAGGCTGCAGCTTGGTTTCACCAGGTGATCCATGTTATTTTAATAGAATGGGACACTGAGAAAACATTATTTATGTGTTATCATTTAAAATGTTTTCAGCTGAATGTAAAGTATTTCAATAATAGGGTTTTCTTCTGATAACTGGTGGTATTAAAGCTGAGCTCAAATAATTGTACCTAAATATTTTTTAATTTTTTATTAAACACTTGCATTTCAAGCACTGTGATATAGGAGTAGAAATGAGGAGCAAGGTCTGCAAAATAAAATGATTGCCCAAGGAAGTTCAAAGCCAAAGTATGGGAGAAAGATAAGTAGATAATAATATCAATGCCCAAAAATATATGCCACAGTAAAAAAAAATATGAGATGTTATATATAATATATACTAGAAATAAAATATGAATATGACACATTCTGTCTGTATTGGATGGGGCAGATCTAAACGAAGAGAGGAGACATCTTGAGGGTAGGTATGCAAGTCTTAAAAATGACTTCATTGAGAAGGTAAACTCCTTCTAACCAAGTTCCTTTAGGAAAGCTAGTGTTTTTAGTAGCCATGGTGTATTATTATCATCATTACAAATAATTTATACTTGTTTATATATGTAGGTGTGGGTGGATGTTAGATGGGCTTATGCTAGGGAAATAGCAGTTTGGGGCATTTCTGTTCATGGTTGACTTTATTCTTCTTGGGAAGAATATTTCTGTTGGGATTTTTTTTTAAAAAAATGCTATTATACCCTCAGCTGATTCTCAACAAAGAACCAGTGTAATCTAGTGGGGAAAGGAAAACTTTCAGCAAATGTTGCTGGACTAACTGAATATCCATTTTAAAAATGATCCTCATCCTCTACCTCACAAAAACGAATTTGGGATGGATCAGAGATGTAAAAGTTAAAGCTAAACCTATAAGCCTTTCAGAAAAAAATACAATAAAATATTTTTTATGACTTGGGGGTAGACAATGTTGTCTTTGGACACAGAAAGAAATAACCATAAGGGAAAAATATGATAAATTAGACAAAACCAAAAGACAGATATCATTTAAAAATAAACAAGCAGGTCAGAGATTGGGAAAAAATATTTCTAAAATATATACATAACTTACAAAGTATTGGTATTAATACAGCTTAATAAAAAGACCCAATTTGATAAAATCGAGCAAAATATTTAAATGGATTCTACACAAATAAGATATGCAATGGTCAAAATGCACGTAAAAGTGCTAACCATTATTCATTTAAAAATACAAGTAAAAACCACAATCAGAAACCATTTTAGGTGTTAGCCAGCAGAATGGCTAAGACCTAAAATACTGAAAACTTCAAGTGTTGTCAAGTACGTAGAACAATTAGAACTCTCATACATGACGGTGAGAGTATAAAATGGTGCAACCCCTTTGGAAAAGGATCTGTGGTTTGTTATGTAAACTCGATTCAGGGGAAAAGAAAAATAAGCCCATTTGGCCATACATCTAAGCCATGTTCTACAAGGAACTTTATCAGTAATGAAATGATAATTTTATCTCCATTGTTTAACATGTATCCCCAAGTGGTCTCTAATTCAGGTGGAAACTGAGTCCCCCAAATTTCTAACAATCTGAATGAAGGGAGCAATATTCTTTTTTTTTTTAACATCTTTATTGGAGTATAATTGCTTTACAATGTTGTCAGTTTCTGCTGTATAACAAAGGGAATCAGTTATATGTATACATATATTCCCATATCCCCTCCCTCTTGCGTCTCCCTCCCACCCTCCCTATCCCACCCCTCTAGGCTGTCACAAAGCACTGAGCTTATCTCTCTGTGCTGTGCAGCTGCTTCCCACTAGCTATCTATTTTACATTTGGTAGTGTATATATGTCAGTTCTACTCTTTAACTTCGTCCCAGCTTACCCTTCTCCCTCCCCATGTCCTCAAGTCCATTCTCTACCTCTGTGTCTTTATTCCTGTCCTGCCTCTAGGTTCATCAGAACCATTTTTTTTTCCAGATTCCATATATATGTGTTAGCATACAGTGTTTGTTTCTTTTTATGGCCGAGTAATATTCCGTTGTTTATATGTGCCACATCTTCTTTGTCCATTCATCTGTCAATGGGCACTTAGGTTGCTTCCATGTCCTGGCTATTATAAATAGTGCTGCAATGAACATTGTGGTACATGACTCTTTTTGAATTATGGTTTTCTCAGGGTATATGCCCAGTAGTGGGATTGCTGGGTCATATGGTAGTTCTATTTTCAGTTTTTAAAGGAACCGCCATACTGTTTTCCACAGTGGCTGCATCAATTTACATTCCCACCAACAGTGCAAGAGGGTTCCCTTTTCTCCACACCCTCTCCAGCATTTATTGTTTGTAGATTTTTTGATGATGGCCATTCTGACTGGTGTGAGGTGATGCCTCATTGTGGTTTTGATTTGCATTTCTCTAATGATTAGTGATGTTGAGCATCCTTTCATGTGTTTGTTGGCAATCTGTATATCTTCTTTGGAGAAATGTCTATTTAGGTCTTCCACCCATTTTTGGATTGGGTTGCTTGTTTTTTTGATATTGAGCTGCATAAGCTGCCTGTATATTTTGGAGATTAATCTTTTGTCCATTGACTCGTTTGCAAATATTTTCTCCCCTTCTGAGGGTTGTCTTTTCGTCTTGTTTATGGTTTCCTTTGCTGTGCAAAAGCTTTTAAGTTTCATTACGTCCCATTTGTTTATTTTTGTTTTTATTTCCATTTCTCTAGGAGGTGGGTCAAAAAGGATCTTGCTGTGATTTATGTCATAGAGTGTTCTGCCTGTGTTTTCCTCTAAGAGTCTTATAGTGTCGGCCCTTACATTTAGGTCTTTAATCCATTTTGGGTTTATTTTTGTGTATGGTGTTAGGAAGTGCTCTAATTTCATTCTTTTATATGTAGCTGTCCAGTTCTCCCAGCACAACTTATTGAAGAGGCTGTCTTTTCTCCCTTATATATTCTTGCCTCCTTTATCAAAAATAAGGTAACCATATGTGCTTGGGTTTATCTCTGGGCTTTCTATCCTGTTCCATTGATCTATATTTCTGTTTTTGTGCCAGTACCATACTGTCTTGATTACTGTAGCTTTGTAGTATATTCTGAAGTCAGGGAGCCTGATTCCTCCAGCTGAAGGGAGCAGTATTCTTAAAGCTATGCCTCAGCAAAAAAAAAAAAAAAAAAAGAAAAGAAAAAGGAAAGAAAGTATGGTTTAGATATTTGCTTCATTTTAAATTTCAAATATTGAAAAATATTTTTATAATTGATTTCTCACTCAATTATTTATGATCAGAGGGTTGTGGTTCATATGACATGAGTGTTCTAATGTGTGTTGAGACTTGCTTTATGGTTTACAGTGTGATTAACTTCACAAATGTTCCAGATGGTCTTAAGTGTCTCAGTAAAGTATTTTATAGTTTTCCATCACTATACATGCATATATACAAGATTACTAAATATGCTGTTCAAATATTTTATATCTTTAATGATTTTTCATCAGCTTGATATATTATTTATTGAGAACTATTTATTTAAATGTTCCACTATGATAATGCGTTTATCAGTTTGTCATTGAAATGTAATTTTGCTTTTTATATTTTGAAGCAATGGTATTAGATATACATAAGTTTATTATTGTTTCTGTGTGAAATGAGTATTTCTCAAAATAAGGCAAATGTTTTCTTCTTGATAAGCTCTTGTTGTTTAAACATTTTACCTAATATTTAATATTGCCACATCAACTTTCTCTTGTTTGCTATTTGCTTTGCATACCTTTATCAGTTATCTATTTCTTTACTCTCAATTTTTCTGTATTTTGTATCTATCCTATAGATATCATGTGGCTGGATTATTTTTATCTACTCTGATAATTTGTGCCTTTCTACTGAGGTGTCTAGTAAAATTCCATTAATTGTGTTTACTGATATTATTGAGTTTACTTCTGTCATATTTTGTGCTATCCATTTGTTCAGCTTTTGTTATACATATTTTTCCTTCTCCTCTCTTTTTAATGCCCTCTTTTGGATTGCTTTAGGTTTTAACTTTTGTTTTGGTTCCCCTGTCCCTTTCTAGTTTATAAAGAAAGTATTGAACTTCTATTGATTAGCATTTACCGTAGAAATTTTAATATTCTTATTTAACTTAATTTAGAGTTAATTACTAACGTTAGTCTTACCATAAATGATATAAGTAACTTGGAATAGTTTTTCACTTCCTCTCATATTTCATTCTATTGTGCTACAAGATTTTAGTTCCATCTGGAAAATGCATTATTGTTATTGTATGAATATCTTTTAAATGCAGCTTATAAGATTCTTACAACTTATACCTTCCTATGGCATAATTTTCCTTACTCCTAAAATATGCCTTTTAGAATTTTCTTAACTAAGGATTTATTGGTACTGATATTTTCAGTTTTTTTCTAAAAATGTCTTTCATCTCAAATATTAAAAGATGCTTTTCACGGATATGTAATTTGTAATTGAAAATTATTTTTTTTATTACCTCGAGGATTTTATTCCATTTTAGTCTAGCTCCCATTGTTGCTGCTAGTAAATCAGATCACAGACATGTCAGTGATTAGTCTTTTCTCTCTGGCTGGTTTGAAGATGGTCTCTTTCACTTTGGAATTCTGTGATTCCATGCTGTGTCTTTTGGATTCATTGGGTTTTTATAATTTGAGGGTTTGTACCTTAGTCAATACTATGAACTTCCCAGCTATCATGTCTTTGAAAAGTTCTTTCCCATCTCTCTCTTCTCCCCTTTTGAAGCTCCAGTAGGTGAATGTGGTAGCTTTCACACTTCATATCTCTTATCTGCTTATTATTTACCATCTCTTTGTCTGTCAATTGTAATTTTGGTGATTTCTTCAGACCTATTCCAGCTTACTAATTCTCACTTCATCTGTTAATGATGTGCTGTTTCAGGCATCTATTAAATCAATTTCAATTACTATGTTTCTCACTTTCTTAAAAGCTTATGTGAAATTCAAGTATTCTCTTGAACAAATATTTTTCTTTTAACTCTTATTTTTCAACATATTTTATCTTCTTATTAAACAATTTCAGTATCTATTTAACTTTGTTGGTCCAGTGCCGCTATGACATATGGTGCCTTACATCCTTGTGTGTTTAATGATTTTTTTATTAGAAGCTTGCTTTTAGTGCATTCCTTCAGAGAACATTTGCATTCACTTCTAGAAGGTGCTTAGAGAGAATAATAGCCTGAGTCTACTTTAAATTAAACTTGGGTCACACATGGACATGTGGCTAGAAATATCAGGAACATTTTTTTCTCCTTTCCTCCACTCTACACACCCACACACATACATACATACTCCACGCAGAGCCAGGATTGAAACAAGTAATTTACTTTCCAAAGGATAGGTCACACACTAAGGCACTATGGGTGTTATTATTTGGGTGACTTGTTCTTACATGGATGGGAGGGTGTCTGGCTTAATTCTCCATCCTTCTTAGGCCCTTGGTTTCCTCCAGTGTTACTTTACATTATCAGAACCGAGGCTCTGAGTCAGCAGTGGCAGCAGAGACACTCAGGAAACATTTCTAAGGAATTTTTCTGAGGAAAAATTCTAAGGAACAGCTGAAGAAATTTTTTAAGAAAACCCTGAGGAAACATTTCTGGTCTCAAATTTTTCCCTTTATTTTAGAGCCAACTATGTCAAACTTAAAAAAAAAGTCTCTATTATTCCAGCCTCTATTCAAGATCAACATTCTCTTCATGGCTAGACTCACATATTTGTCAGGAGAGGGCCTCATCAGCCTCGTGCTCTCCTATGAAGAACACATGATATTGAAGATGTGAAGTCAGCTAATAAAAAAAAATTATGAGGAATTTTGTAAGAGCTGTTTTTTTTTTTCAGGGTTGGATTCATAAAATTTGGAGCTGGAGGAGACTTCAAAGATTATCTGCTCCAACATTGTCCTTTCAGTGTTCTTTTAGAAGTTCAACAATATTTATTACATGCCTACAGTGTGTTTGACATAGCATTAGGCAATGGAAAAAATTAAGATCAAGTCTTTACTTGGTGCAGCCTATGGTCTAGTAAGGGTTGTGGACACATTTCACTGTATGTGTAAGACTAACAATAGAAGTACTCACTATATATTGTAAAACCACTGATAAGGAATCTTAATTTGTCCTGTGTATCATGGATGACTTTCTGGAGAAAGAATTGCCTAATCTTGAGCAAGGGTGGGTAAAACTGAGATAGGTAAAGAAGGAGGTAAAAAGCATTCCAGTCATAGAAAACAGCATGGACAAAAGAAAGTGAGAATTAGCTGTACACCACCTCATTGCACACAAAAGAATAAATAAACCAGGTATCTAAAATTGTGAAAATGTGAATATTATGAAACATTAAATGTGAAAATAGATAAAATATTAAACGAGAAAAATTTTTGGTGCTCTTTTTACATGAAAATACGATATAATTAAACCTGGTAAAACTTTGTCTATATTTAGGTAAATTTTTCCAGTCATATTACTAATGAATTTAAAAATGTATTTGGAAGTTTTATCACATTATTTTAAACAAATAGAATAAAAATTTGAATTTACAACTTAAATTTAAAAATTATTTGGACATTTTACACTTCCTGAAGCCAGATGTTATTCTTATTTTGGTAAAGTCCACGGGAAAATAAAAACAATGTTTTTATGCATTTTTGATCTTCATCTCATTCTATATAATATCCAGTCTATGTTATATCACTAAGAACATAAGAGAAATGATTAAAATGGACTTGGGATAGGAATAGTCCCTTAACCAGGCACTTGAGAATTTGTGGTATTATCCTTAGGTTGGAGTTATTGTGTGTGTATATGTGTATGTGTTTATATAAATAAAAAACCAAGTGGGTAGTTATAAACATGATTTTTTTCTTGGCTCATCTGATTGCCTGCATTTTGATTGATCTATATTATTCCTGGCAGACCTTTTTTCTCTTGTTTTAAAGATGTGATTATCATTCCATAAGATTAGGTAGCTGATGATTTTAGTAGAAAATTAAAATTTAGAAGTATAGAATTAACAAGATGCAGGGCTTGAAATAGGTCTTCTAAAAGAAACTTAGAACAGGGGAGACTGAGTTGCCCAAAGAATCACAACCCGTTGATGATCAGCTAGCTATAAACTAGAGTTGTGATCTCGTAGCTCCATGTCAGTGCAGTTTCCATTATTAACTATCTATTAAGCTTCCAAACTTCCAAAAAGTTATTTGTAAAGTTACATATGATGGTATGAAGTCATTTAAAAATTCTTGGGAGTTAAATTTCTAGAAGAAAAATGTATTGTGATATATGCATAAGGTGCTAGGAGTTGTGATTGTTGATAATTAACTGACATTTTGGAGGGTGGAGAACACCCTCCAACATACAGAAGTTGACTCTGAATCAGAATTTTCTGTGTGCCTACTGATGCTTCTTTGAGGGGGATGAATGGATTGGTAGAAAGTTGCACTTAGCATTAGTGAGCCAAACTTTACTTCTTGATGTTATCCTTTTCTAATACAAATGACTAGCAATTTAATTGGTTAATTAGTAAAGCGATGAAAGATCTTCACTTTTGTATTTCATTGATCATCATAATTAATCAATCTTTGGAATATTTTTATATAAGCTACAATAAAGCTAACCCCACACTGAGTTCATATAAAGTACCTCAAAAGACATTACACTTTAATTGGCCGAAATAAGCATTTATTGAATATTTACTATGTTATGTGATGAATTATATCTGTTCTAAATGATGATAAACTCAGCCTTTAAATTACTAATAAATTATGGTCTTAATTAGTTTGAACTGCTAATTATGCTTCTGAATTTTACTTTATTTTCATCATTTATCACAAGAAGCACAATAAGTAAAGGTAATTGATGTAACACCTAAAACATTTCAGATAAAAGTGAAAAATAAACATTTGAAGACCAACTATTTCAGTATAAATAACCTAATTTTATGTTCTTACTTTACAATTTAAAGAGCGTTTTATCCTGCTTACAGTAATTTGAGAAAATTTAAGAAATATAAATTATGTTTCCATAGAGTTATTGATGTGCCCTAGGGCAAAATGATATTACTTATTTAAAATATTTTATTTAGTTATTTTATTATAGTCTATAATTGTTTGTGTTATAAAAATATTATAAACAAAGATTAGGGGAAGCAATATGAATATATTTACATACATAAAATGAGTTTTTTCACTGGGGAAAGATAATTGGGAGATTTTGAGCACTTACTACATTATGGTGTGAATCATCAACAAAGTAACCATTTTAAAAAAGAAGTGAAATATTGTTAAAGTAGACCACAAGATGATCAAAATTACTTGTAGTATAATAATGTATAATGATGAAGAAAATATAATCCCTTACAACAAAATATATTTTATTTCCAAAGGATAGGTTTCTCTTTGGAAAGCAGTCTGACAAAATATGTCAAAAGCCTTCAAACTATTTATATCCTTTGGCACTGTGATTTTACTTCTAATAATTTAGCCTAAGGAAATATTTTAAAATGTGGGGCATTTTTAAAAAGGGAAATATGAAAAGGGATTTAAATTTCTAAGAAAATAATTGGTAAAGGAGAATATATTCACTCAGTACAATAGTATGTGGCCATGAAAAATTATGTCTAAAAAGTTTATAATAGCATGTGAACTTTTTTTGGTTATAGAGTTAACTGGAAAAAAAGTAGCATGCAAGTTTGAATACAATTTGTAAATCCAATTACTTGAAACGAAAAGGAACTATTCATAGAAAAAAGTTTAAAAGAAACAAAATGTTGACAGATTTTGTTGTTTGTGAGAATTTGGGAAATTATTTTATCCTTTTCTTTGTATTTTACATGTTAAAATATTTTCTATAGGGAGTTTTATTTTTTAATAATTCAATCAATATGTAAAAATCATTGTTTAATGATATAATGAAATAATATTCCAAAAGTAGCGTATACTTCGGTCCTCTTTCTTTTCCCAGCATGACAGGCGGAAATCAGTGTAAAGCATTCCTTTTAACTTCTAAGCCAATTTCTTTCCCTCCAGCAGGAGTTCTTTGAATGTCTCTCCAGCATGTGCACTGTTGTATATGCCGTTTATTTCAGTTCTGCGGCTGTGGATATTCTCGTCATTAGTATTTTGGGTGAACAATTGCCAAGCAATGTCTTTTCATAATGGGACAGATTTAAAGTTCTCAGAACCTTCTGTGCAACTAAATATTTCACCAAATCACTATTTTAATACTCAGTGTATTGATATTCTATTATTTCACTTTGAAAAACAAAATCTTACTGCATAGACTTCCATGTTTGGCCAAGATGGTATAATAGGGATCAGAAACTCTCCTGCCTGAAACAACCACAAAACTAATGTATATATATGTGCGTGTGTGTGTGTGTGTGTGTATGTGTAACAATGATTTTCAAGACACTGGACATCAGGCAACAAAGGACAGTGATCTCTGGGAGATGAGATTCATATTTCCCAAAAGAGTTTGTATCACTGGACAGAAATTTGACTTGACATACAAAAAGGAAACATAGATAAACCTGCTCACAAGTAATACAGTGTCATACAGTATCAATTTAGTGTTTTTTTTTTAAGGCATTTAAACTTTTGTTCGGTTTATAACAATACAGAGATAGGCTGGGAAATGTATTAATGAAAGTCTATGACTATGATAGGTCTTCTTTATTACAAATACAAAATAAACCATCTCTGCTTTAAAATCTTATCTTTCTAAACACTTGAGTAGTTTGTCCTTCCAATAACTCGGAATGGGAAGTTGTATTAGTGAGTTTACTGAACAGAAAAGGAATGCATGTAAGCTCTGGTTTTCACACAGTCAAGCACTGGTAGAGTTGGACCTATTTGCCAGGTTATCAGAGATTTTCTGTAATATTTTTGTTTTTTCTTTTAACAATTCCAAAGATATTTATGCTAACTCTAAAATTCAAAGATATTTATGTTAGCTCTAAGCTTTTCTTCTTGATTCTATTTGCTCTTGAATGCACCCAGGAAATACATTTCAACAGCCTATTAAAAAAGAAATCGATAAAACTTCTCATTTTTCTTTAAGAAGCATGGATAGGAAATGTGAAAGATCCTAGTTTTAATGATGTTTAGCTCCCTCCCATGATGGTTCTTTTTTGAGCATTATTAACTGAAACTGAACAATTATGAGGGGGTTTATACTGCTTTACTTTAGATTAGGGTCAAAATAAAAATAAAGTAGGATCAAGCTGAAATGAGCCTGCAAATAATCATACTGTAGTTATTAGCCTAGTTGTTTTCACTGGAAACACAGAACTATGTATTTCCTTTCATCGGGTTTACTAAATTTCTGCTTTTTTATGGAGGTGGAGGTCTCACTTTTACCTTTTCTCTCTCCATGACGAATTTTATCTAAAACTATTAATTTAGTATGTACTCTTCATTTACATTTCACCATGAACCATGTCCGCATGCCCTTATTTGTGACTTTCATGCTGAGAACTATAAGGACATAGTGACCATGATGACAGGAGAGTAAAGGAGCTGGGGTCTCTGATAGTGATCAATGGCATTAAAAAGGAGACCAAGCAGCTGGGTCAGGGGACTGAGCAGCTGGGTCTCAGGGCAGTTCCAGGAAGCCACGCCTGTATTGCCTATACCAGCCACCACAGGTCGCCCTGCTCCGTATCAATGAGACTGCTGTGCTGCATGGGGAGCGCTCCTTCAAGAACACGAGCTGGGGAGTAGACCAGGGAATGGGCAGATTTGAAGAGGAGCTAGAACTTAAATCTCAGCTAAGAAGCCTTATTAGATCTATATGAATCATAATGAGAGTACTATTGATAATAGTAAATTCAATTGAAATTGAGTTTACTGTTTGAGTTTACTATTAATTTAAAAAACACGGGGGCTTCCCTGGTGGCGCAGTGGTTGAGAGTCTGCCTGCCAATGCAGGGGACGCGGGTTCGAGCCCTGGTCTGGGAAGATCCCACATGCTGCGGAGCAACTGGGCCCGTGAGCCACAACTACTGAGCCTGCGCGTCTGGAGCGTGTGCTCCGCAACAAGAGAGGCCGCGACAGTGAGAGGCCCGCGCACCGCGATGAAGAGTGGCCCCCGCTTGCTGCAACTAGAGAAAGCCCTCGCACAGAAGCGAAGACCCAACACAGCCATGAATAGATAAATAAATAATAAATAAAATTAAAAAAAAAAACAAAAACACAAGATCAATGTTGTTTGTGCATGGAAGACCCATCTCAGTTTCACTGGAGACGGAGCAAATATGATAGGGAATGTGCAAATGCAGGCTTCAACTGTATATATAAGGTTTTATTTACTTTCTAAAGATCTAAAACACAGATCTAAAGCACATTTGGAGAAATATTGACATCTCTTAAAATCAGGTGTGAAATGCCTGTTTATTTGTTACACTTTTCTGTGGAGTTAGAAGTATTTCATGATGATTTTTTTAGTACTATTGTTGTCAATTTTTTTCAGTTTTATTGAGGTATAATTGACAAAACTGTAAGATACTTAGAGTGAAAAAAAAAAGGAACATGGGATAACTATTTTTAGAGGGATATGCCCCACAATAAATATACTCATATGCAGTACAGTTTGTGACTGTTTAAGATTGCTGCTATAGGGTAAATATTTAAATTGATTATATTAAAAAATTATTGTTATGAAAAGGGCACAGACTTTTCTATACAGATTTTTCTACCCATTAAGATATATAGACACTGGTCTGGTCTCATCTTTGAGGCAAATTATTATGATAAAATAACAAATACATGAAAAAATTTAAATAAAAGAAAACAAAACAAAAATCATGTTAAGGCTAACTTACAAAATTAGAATTCTCCCCAAAACAAGGAAGTATTTTTCCTCAATAGTTGCTGTAAACTAAAATTTTTTTCATAGCTGGGACAAGATATAGCCAAAATATTTAACTAAAGAGTTCAAAATAATATTATACAAGTTATTTATTTATCCTTTTGCGTGTAGTCATTACACTGAAAAATCCTTAAAATTTTATCTAAGGGAAAAATAATTCATAGCATAATTATGTCATTAGGACCTCACAACTTGGGAAATAAGTTATCCCTGGGAAATGAGAGAGAGAGAAAAATCTCTACGAATATAAAATGACCTATCCTTACAATAAACTAAGGTTATTTTCCTGATTCCAAACTTTAATTTCAAATATGTTCATACATACATAAATTCTGATTACAATCAAGGAAAGGCTTTTTTTTCTGTGCATAAAGTATCTCAAATCAGATTTATCAATTTGAAATACTAGAAATTAACTGTGGAGGTCTTATGATACTTAAAATCATGGTAAAGATGAATGAAGCAAACTGCAGAAGACTCTAAAAGGGAGAGATAAGAAAGTAGACTGTCAAGAAACTTCGGGCATTCAAGGAGAAATTCGGTGGTAAGCCCCCTGTTTTTTGTTTTTGTTTTGTCTTCTATCTGTCCTGCTCTTGGCACAGAAGAACTGTGCAACCCTAAAACACTAACAGGCACAGACAGAAAAAAAATGAAAACAAAGCAGGATAAGCCTGCTGTTTCTGGGCAGGGGACCAAGTGAGAAGGAGGTCCTGCAGGATAGACATTTTGATGGCGCAGGCTTTGGTCCAGCTGAACACCACAGAAAAAACTACACCCCTCCATCACCCTACTGCATGTGGCTGCAGACACAAGGACTGTATGAGCACAGCTCTGCCTCCCGGTTGGAGGGAGTCTTAGAGATTGTGTGACTCCATTCATCCCTGGACATGATGGACTGGCTTAATCTAATGATTGTTGAACATCTACAGGGGCTGTGGGCATGAACAGAGCCTATTAAGTGTCCTGCCCAGGCAATGAGGCAGCTCCACCTGAAGTCCTGGGGTCCATAGTTAGTATGCCTTTCTACCTTTCAGAGTAATTTTATGATTACGTGTTGTATTATGTCCAAGGATTTTAGTTGTACCCATCAGAGAGAAATGAGGCTACATCATCTTACAAAAAACTGCAACTCCCAGTAAACTTTTTTCATTTATTTTTTATGAATGTGGTTAGCCAATTGTAAAATTTGTATGACAGCGCCAAAGATCTAGATTAATCCAAACAATTGTTAAAAGGCAAAAGAAAGTTGGAAAACTTACATTACTTGATTTCAAAGATACAGTGTACTGGCATAAGGATATTGATTAATGGAACAGAAGTGCAAGTTTAGAAATAGGCCACTTATATATGGCCAGTTTATTTTCCAGAAATGTGCTTAATGTAATTTTGACACATGGGAAAAGATAATCTTTTCAGTAGCTGGTACTGGAAAAACTGGATATCTACATGTTACCTCTCACCATTGACAAAAATTAACTCATAGAGATCATAGACCTAGATATAAAAACTAAAATGATAAAACCTTTAGACAAAATAAAGCTTTGGATGTAAAAATTGGCAAGTAAAGATAAAATCTTTTGGATGGTGGGAAGAAAGGGGCTGAGACAGAAAGGCTAGGGAATTCTCATATGTTGTCCCATTACTGGAATGAGCGTAAGTAGTATCAGAAATGAAACAGCAGCTGCAGAGGGTGGCTTCAACAGAGTAAAAGTCAAGCATTTCCTCCTGGTAGCTGTATGCAGTCCTGTGCCATGAAAAGAGACTCTAGACCTTAGTGAGTTAGTTCTTAGTCTGATTAGATGATCTCCTGTTATGTAAATGCGTAAGCATCACTGCCCCAACACATTTTCTGGTCTTTAGGAAGAGCTCTGAAGTAGCTATTACAAACTGCGTCTTAATCATTACTTTTTAAATTTTATTGATTCTTATCTTGATAGTGTCCTAGGGCACCTATAATAACTATCCTCTACTCCACCCACTGGTAGCAAAGAGCTCAGAATATCTTCACAACTGTCCCCAGGTGCATTATGATTCATGCTTAAATTAGATCCTAATGCTATATAAATGCTATAATCAGAAGTTGAAGGAGAGTAAATAAGCTATAAACTCTGGGTGTCTTCTGATTCCTCAGAACCCCTTATAGTTTAATGAACAGAAAAGTTTTCTGTTTATTCCAAAGTGTCAACTATCCACATACGTGATTTCAGTGAGTAAATAACAGACTTACAGTCAATGGTGTCTTCAATTCTATTCTTCCCCAAACGTTTTTTTTTTTAGTAGTGAAACATGTTTAAAAAGAAAACATGGCAATATATTAAACATAAAAGCAGATGAACCCGATTCCTCAGATTAAATTTTAATTGTTTGTCTGAAGATGCATTACTGATTAACGAACTTGAGAAGAACTTCTGAGAAAAAGCAGACTTCAAAAACACTGCTCTGTATATGTGTGTGTGTGTGTGTGTGTGTGCGTGTGTGTGTGTATGTGTACTTAATATGACTTCAATCCTACTTTCTCCCTTTTTTTTTGCACAGTTCCCTCTTGACTTAAATATATATACTTAAAACTAGAAATGGATGAGGAGAAAACTTCATGTGTAACAAGGTAGATATGTAATCAAACACCTAAGGTTCAAGTCCCAGTTCAGCCACTCATACCTTATAGAATACTTGGACTGAGATTTGGATTACTAGTTGTAGCAAATTCAGTTTATGCTCAACCTAGACAGGCACACTTGTCCAGTTTTCTGGATGGAGATGTTTGAGAAATAGTTTGTGTTTTGCCTAAGATCGGGAGCCAGTGTGCCACTACAGCTACCCACACAGTGCCCACTGGCAGGGTAATCATTACCTCTGTACACTGGCTGGATCAGGTCTTCAGGACCATTGCTTCTCAAACAACTCTTTGGAGAGGTCAGGTAACTCTACCAGAAAGTGTGGAAGATTTAGCTTGGACTAATGAGAGACAGGGGAGAGGAGGAAGTCAGTGGACAAATTCTCCTCCCTTTTCCCCAAAGATATCTTGGGAAGATGTCACCTGACACAGAGAACAAAATGCACTTGTTATAAAGATATAATCTGTTCAGTAAGATTGCCCTCATATTTACTTTTCTTGACTCAGTCCTTCTTTCCCCTCACCCTTCCATCCTGGAATTGCTCTTTCCATTCAAGTATTATCAAATAAGCTTCCTTCTCAAGATGTGCTTTCTCAGTCATCCAGAGTAAGACATTCCTACACGAAATTCATGTATGAAATCATAGTAATGACACTATGTAAATCACTAAATATCTGTCAGTATCCAAAGAGATTAAATGAATTAAAAATGAACGGATGGGGACTTCCCTGGCGGCTCAGTGGTTAAGAATCTGCCTGCCAATGCGGGGGACACAGGTTCGAGCCCTGGTCCAGGAAGATCCCACATGCCGCAGAGCAACTAAGCCCGTGCTCCACAACTACTGAGCCCACGTGCCACAACTACTGAAGCCCGTGTGCCTAGAGCCCGTGCTCCACAACAAGAGAAGCCACAGCAGTGAGAAGCCTGTGCACCACAATGAAGAGTAGACCCCACTCACCACAACTAGAGAAAGCCTGTGCGCAGCAACGAAGACCCAACGCAGTCAAAAAGTAAATAAATAAATAAAATGAATGTATGGATAAATTTATTTATTTCTTCAATAAACATTTATTGAACTTTTCAGTAGGCACTGTTATGGGCAATGGGGATTCAGCAGTAAACAAACTGAAAATATGTTCTGCCTTCATGGAGTTCACATTCCAGTGACAGAGCTACTGTGTGTAGCCAAAGACTCTTTGCCCATGTGGAGGAGATTAAGAATGAACTCTTCTCATTCTTGTTCTTAGGGGGAAAATGCCTGTAAGATCATTGAGTTGTATGAAGAAAAATGTCTGTGTCTCTGAATTCCTGCTACTGACTTATAACCCTGGGAAGGGACAACAAAGTCAGATCTACAAAAGTCTTCAGATTTGGGTCTCTGAAAAAAAATCACTTCCACTGATTTCAAACTAGGGTTAAGGTTAGATTTTTAATCTTTAGAGAATGACTGAGAAATATATCATGTTCCTTTCCAACAGAAATCAATAGAGAGGATTGAAAACCTCATTATTTCCCAGCACTAATAAGAAGCTGTTATCCTTTCTCTCAAGGCGTTTATCTGGCAAGAAAGTATTATGCCAAATATTTTAGCCTTAGCTATCACATTTATAAGATGCTCAGTATATATTATAAGAGTATGTTGCAGGGCGATTGAGGAACACATAGGTCCTTTTCAGAATTTACAGGAGCCATAGCTCTGAAGCCAGACTCTTTCCTTCAGTGTTTTCACAGAAGCCATTCTCCAGGCAAAGCAATGATTGCAGAGGAAAGGAGGCACTTCAGTTTGTGTTCAGGAAAAAGCAACAAGATCATACTACTTTCCAAATGATCTATAAAACAGAGCACTTTTAGATTTTATTCAACAGGGCCTGCTTGGCCAGAAACACTAAAAGCCAATTACGAGATAAAGCTAATGTTCAGAGCTGTTGAGAATTAGAGATGAAGAACATCCAAAATGGAATTGTTCAAGCTCTTCCTATGTCTTGATGGGAGATTATGTCCTTTTTATAAAGCCAATTTTTATAAAATTGGCTATGATTATAAAATCAATTTTTGTTCTTTTTAATTAGAGTTAAAAAAACAGATAGTTCTAGATTTATATAAACAAGGTAAAAAAATCAATCAAAATAATTTCCTTTTTAATGATGCATATTTTACTTGCGACTACAAAACATATTTGCAAAATGGGTAAGGAAATGCTTTGTTTAATTTCAAGAGGAAAATATTGTCCCAATGCCAATATTAACTAGACCAAAATTCAGAGCGTGTGGCTTCCATTATTGAGCAGTAATGTGCTATATTACACACTAGGGCCACAACAAGTGGATTTTTAAAGGAGTTGGAAAGAATATTGTAGTAATAATAATGAAATAATGAATTTCATGTTAAAGAATGCTATAACTATATTGATACAGTAAGTAATTCTTTTACCATGTTTTAACTCTTATAGAGTAACTTAAAAGAAAAGCATGATTGCTTTATAGCAAATAAACAAAAAAAAATTTTTTCTCCTTACCCTGTTTTTCTGACCTTCATTTTTCTGTCTTCAGTTTTCTGTAGAGGTTCTAACATATTCAGGGAAGTTCTTTGCCAAGGTACTTGGGGGTGAGGATGGAATTCTGCATTCTCTGCCTTAGATGGGAGTTCCACTGTAGTTCTGTTACACCCACATTGCTTTTATAATTAGAGGGAAAATAAACCTCCTCAAGTGTTCTTCCAAGAACCAAACAAGGGTAAAACAGGGTATACTAAATTTCTTTCTGAGCCTCTGAGAGAAGCATAGAATCATGAGATTGACAGCTGAACCTATAACCAAGATTTTTCTCCTAGGAGATGTAAATGTTTGGCTCTGGGAATGGAGTGGGAAGGAGCTGAACGTGGAAGAAAGCCTGATCAGTAGAATTGATTTTTGTTTTTAACTTTAAACATGTAGCTAAGATGGGAAATGAAGGAACAAAGCTACATCAAAATGTCACTCAACTTTTTTGTGTGCGAGCTGTTTACAATATAGAATAATAAGCTCTGGAATACGACTTGATTGCAGGACAGTGATAAACATGAGATGTAAGAAATGAAAGGAAGAAGAGAGAAAAGGAATTAAGATTTCCTACTCAAAATGAGCTTTCAAATGAAAATTCCAAAGCATATAAGTGAAAAAAGGTTTTGGTAACAATAACATCAACAAGAGATTTATATACAGAATATGCATTTTGTCTGGCTGAAATTAAAGCATGAGGAATGTTTGAAAATTTTCTTTTAGACTCTAGAAGAGACAAATTAAGAAATGACGTTAATAAAAATGAATGATAATATTGCCAACATTTATGAGGACACTTTTACATGCCAGACATTGTTCTAAAAGCTTTACATTTAACAACTCAATATTTTTTACAAAAACCTTAAGAGAACAATTTCCATTTAGCAATGGAAAAACTAAGAGAGGGAAGTTTAAGTGATCTGCCTGGCCTAACATAGTAAGTAAGTAGTGGAGCTCAAATTCAAACCCATGCAATATAGCTTCAGAAACTGGATTCTCAACTACTGTGTACCAGAAATTTTTTTAAAAAATGAAAGAAAACAGTGAGTAGAATTCAAATAAGTACTAGTAGATATAAAAATAATAAAAAAGAAATTTTGGCAATAAAAATTTAGTCATTTAAATAAAAAAATAAGACACAACCAAGATAAACTTTAGTTTTCACAGACATGAAAAACAATTAAGTTGGAAAACAGAATTGAGGTGTTGACTAAAAAGCATCCAGATAAGTGAAAGAAAGCGTCTGAACTATTTTCAGGCATTTAAAAGAGATTTAGAAACTCCAAGATATTTCTAATAAGAATTAGAGAAGAACAGAATTGAGAAAATGGTGGAGAAGCAAAAATGGAAGAGATGAGATAGATGATGAGAATTTTCTGCAAATGGAAAAGACAAGTGTACTAAATGGAAAGTTCAATCCAATGACTAATCTCATAATTTATGTATTTATTTATCTCTTATGTATTTGTCCATATAACTAGGGACAGTTTCATTTTTTCCTTTCCAATATGTATGCCATTTATTTCCTTTTCTTGCCTTATTGCACTGGCAAGAATATCTAGTACTAAGCTGAATAAGACTAGTGATTGTAAACATCCTTGACTTTTCCCCAATCTTAGGGAAAAACCATTCAGTCTTCTGCTATTACATATTATGTTAGCTATGTTTTCTTTTTTTTGCAGATGCTATTTATCAAGTTTAAGAAGTTCCCCTTTATTTTTATTTCTCTGAAAGTTTTTATCATAATTGAGTGTTAAATTTTGTCAAAGTCTTTTTTTATATTAACTGATATCATCATGTAATTTTTCTTCTTTAGTCTGTCAATATGGTGGATTGCATTGATTGATTTCTGACTATTGAAAGACTTGCATCCTTTCAATAAACTCTACCAGGTCAACATATATAATTTTTATATATATTCCAAATTCAATTTGCTAACATATTTTAAGGATTTTTGCATCTGTATTCATGAGGAATATTAGTCTGTAGTTCCCTTTTTTGTATTGCCTTTGTCTGATTTTGGTATCAGGGTAATACTAGCTTCATAAAGTGAAATGAGCTCTATCCTCTTATATATTCTAGTAGAGATTTTATAGAATTGGTGTTAATTTTTTACATTGGTGGTATAATTTTCTACCAGAACCATCTGGACCTGAAGATTTTTTTCTGGGGGAGAGTTTTTTAAAATTATAAATTAAATTTCCTCAATAGTTATTGGACTATTTGAATTACTTCATGCTGAGTGTGTTAATTTGTGTTTTCAAAAAAAATTTTCCATTTGTCTAACTTGTAAAATATGTGTATATAGTTGTTTGTAGAATTTCCTTATTATCTTTTTGATGTCTGCTGGGTCTATAATGATATTCCCTCTTTCATTCCTGGTATTAGAGATTTTTGTCTTCTCTTTTCTCTGTGGCAGTCCTGCTAGAGCTTTGTTCCCCCTTTCCTGATCCTCTGGCTAGAGAAAGCAGGATTTTGTTGAGGCATTCTTTCTGTGCCTGTTGGTTGCTTCCAGTTGGCTGGCTTCTTCAGCCAGCCTCAGCCTCAGATACATGAGAAGAAAAACAAAACCCTCATGAACTCCTCACCATGTCTTTCTTTTGGACCCCCAATTCCTAGCTTTTCTGCCTTTTATCTTTACCTTTCAAAGGCTTATGTTTGTTTTACTTCATGGGAGGAACAGGGGAAATGATGTCTACTTTATCTTCCTGAAAGAGGGAATCCTCTTATTGTTGTTTTAAGCAAGAAAACTTTGGGCTTTTTGTTTATTTGTTTGTTTGGATGCAGCAATAGATAACCAAAACACTTGCCAACTCATTCTGTGAGTTTTTTGAACCTCATAGACAAGAACAGTATGAAAATGGAAAAATCAGGCTCATCTTATACTTGTCCAGCTTCATCCTCTCAACTCTAAGGTGATTCTAGTGCTTCCTCAGCTCTGGGTGTGCACTGCATTATCCAGGCTTCCTTGGCCTGAGAAGACCAACATCTGGCAGAGTCTTGGTGGTCTCCACAATCCACAAGCACAGTGAGATATCAGACACTCACTGTTCCATTGCAATGCCCTGAGCTACACCACCTGTGTCTACTCAAGCAGCCAGCTGTGCAGTGTCCTCTTGCCCATCATGAACAAGAGGCCAACTGAGACTCAGGAGAAGTTCATGTTCCAGGTGCTCACTGTAGCTCAGTAAGCACCAGAATTGGTGGGTAGAGTGGCCATGAGAGCACACTTCTACAGAGGGGACTTGAAATTCTGTCTTTGTATATTTCTGGTACTTCTGCCCTTTTGAGGCATCTACACTAGGTGCATTATGACCAGTCTAACAGACATATACATTCTACCAGTGAGAGCATCATCCTTATTTTGAAATACTTGATTTGAAAAAAGGTTGATTGGATTATAATTTGATTTGAAATTTTACAAACTCAAAGCATGTATTTCATTTTCTTCTCACTTCAATGCTGTCTTTCTTGTCCATCAACTGGACTGCCTGAAGTGTGGCTCCAGCCCACATGTGCAATGCTGAGTGGGTCTGGTAAAGGAGAGGAGAAGATAATGAAGACCAAGAGAGAAGATGGGCTACCAAAAATGAAAGGATTCTTTGGCACAAAACCTCATGATTCTGACAGAAGTCACCAGAGAGATGTAAACTGTGGCCAGTTAAGTCATCCTGCTCAGACAGCAAATGAAGTCTACTTAACAAAGTTATTTATATTGGCTGGGCTGGATTAGAAACCATCTTGAAAAGTTATATAGGTCAACCCTAGGTCATCACAGCCCAATAAAATGAAAATGAATCAACTATTAAATT
This sequence comes from Balaenoptera ricei, assembly GCF_028023285.1. Taxonomy (NCBI): domain Eukaryota; kingdom Metazoa; phylum Chordata; class Mammalia; order Artiodactyla; family Balaenopteridae; genus Balaenoptera; species Balaenoptera ricei. The sequence goes on from NC_082645.1 coordinate 94,077,723, forward strand.
TATCTTCCTCTTTCACTTTACCTTCTCCAAACTCTCCTTCTCTGATGTTTGGCTAACCAGAGAGAATGACAATTTCTGATTAACCAAAATTGCATTTAAACACAGTGAAACTAAAAGCACTTTTCAGGAAGCCGAAAGGAAATATCACAGAGATGTTTAGTGACCTCTCAGATAATGAGGCTACATAGGTGGGTAGAAGAATAGAGACTATGCTTAAATAAAAAGAAATCCCTCTTGCAGTATGGTCTGTTCAGCCCCATTTCTGATAGAAAGGAAGTTACATCTCTGGCAGAGACATGCTTAGTGAGAAAGATGCCTTGGTCTATATAATTTTTAGAGACTGTGTTCTTTCCTATTACATTGTAGTAATCTCATAAAATCTATGATTATGATCACCAATTCAGTATGGTGAGCAGACAGTGTGCAGTAAGAAGAATTCATCACCGAATGCATTTTTTGCAAAATTCTTATTCCTAATTAGTATTCTAAGAAAAGTGGCTCTAATACATTTTAGGGGAAAATAAACACATTGAGAGATATTTTGTTTTAAGTGAACTATGTGTGCACAGCTTACTTCAAAGTCAAATCTATTTCCAATATCATGGAACTAATGTATGCAAATGTTACTCTTTCAAAATGTATGGCTATTTTTTCTATATCATTTTAATGTTCTATTCGAACATTAACGTTGCTTTAAAGAGAAATCTAGTATATCTGACAAAACGAAATAAATTTGATGCCATCAAAATGAAACTAGTTTAAAGCTGAAATCCTATCAAATGTTTTCAGTTTGGTTGTTTGTGGTGGGTCAGGGACTCTAATGCATCTAAAATTCAAGCTTTTCAAACATAGAGCAGAAGCATAGAGTCTTTTTTTTTTTTAATTTATTTATTTATTTATTTATTTTTGGCTGTGTTGGGTCTTCGTTTCTGTGCGAGGGCTTTCTCTAGTTGCGGCGAGCGGGGGCCACTCTTCATCGCGGTGCGCGGGCCTCTCACTGTCGTGGCCTCTCTTGTTGCGAAGCACAGGCTCCAGACGCGCAGGCTCCGTAGCTGTGGCTCACGGGCCCAGTTGCTCCGCGGCATGTGGGATCTTCCCAGACCAGGGCCCGAACCCGTGTCCCCTGCATTGGCAGGCAGATTCTCAACCACTGCACCACCAGGGAAGCCCGCATAGAGTCTTTTATCGGAATTTTTCCAAGAAGTAATATATCAAATCTTGAACAATAAAATTAATAAAAAACAGCAGACAGAAAATACTGCAGAAAATATGCAAAGAATGAAGTGGATTGATTTAAAACTCATGTAAATGAAAATTCCATACCCTTGCCCTTCAAAGGCTTACCCTCAAAGAGCTTCTTTCATTTAAACTGAATTTTTCATAGTTTGTTCTTTATTCTTCATGTCTGCAAAGCTCAATTTCTTTATTTCCATGTTCATAGGCTTGTTTGTTAGATACTTCCAGTGTGAGGTCAAGAATCTATATCTTCATCTCTGATTAAATCTGCATCAGTGTCCTGCCAATAAAAATATGTGCTATTACAGCACAAATAAGTCTGCCTTGTTGTTATTTTGCAGTAAAATTTAGTCCTCCCTTCTCTACCACAGTCCTGGATCCACTTTGATGACTCGAAAACTCATTAGTGTGCATGGATTAGTGGTAACTTCTCTAGGGCCTTTCCTTCAACAGAACATAAGAACTAACAGACATTTTGATTAATAAGTTTGTTTTTGTTTGTTAATGGAGAAGGGAGCAGAATAAATATTTACTTTCCAATTGATATAGAGAGTTCCATTGGAAGACAAGGTTAGAGTTAGCTTGATTTCAGAAATAATTGAGGGGCTTGTTTTCACCATTATGTTGATATTGGACATAGATATCATATATATGTAAACATACAACATATGTTAGTTATGTATTGCCCTGAGATTCCCTGCTCATTGAGTGAGAAACCCTGTACACATATGCAGAGACCTCCAGAGTATCAACCTAACATCATATTTCTTTGGTTCTTTTGACTTAATGCTCCATTTTTTTCCAGCTCCATCTCCCCTCAGCAATTTTACAATTTTGATTATATTTAAATTATTATTATAAACTCACCTCCAGTTTCCTGAGTACTTGAAATAGAGGTTATGTATTTCTCCAGGGAATCCTTGGCAAAATAAAAAATCTTCAATAACCAAATTTGTCCATAAACAGAGCACATAATTTTAGTCACTTAGGAAATTTCGGCAGATAAATAAAATTGTAATACCCATCCAGTCTCTCATCTTGGAAACATCTTAACCACAAAACAGAGCCGTACATGGGAATTATGTCAATGGAGTTTTTAAAAGCAGTATTAAAGTATCTAGATACCTGAACTCCAAATTTCTGAGAGGTATGTCTCAGTGTACTTTTAACATCTGTAATAAAGGAAATGTATGCAGTATGTAATTGAAAATTTTAAGCTATCTTAGAGATATTCACCTAGTTCAAGCACGGCCTTGCATTCTACCCCTAATTATCTACAACAGCATTTCTCAAAATGTTTCACAAAATTCTAGTTAACACAAAATGTAAGATGTTTTTTGGGAAAAAAAGTAGTTGCATCTGTGATAAATTAAATTTAAAAATTTCTTTACCAAGAAAGCTTCTCAAACACTTAAATTACATTTTGACTCTACTCTAAGAATGGGACTTAGTATATGATGTTCACCAAAAGCACTTATTACACATCTTTTTTCTTGTGAAACACATCACTGGGCTCTCTCCTCATCACACACAGGTAAATGCTGATCCACGTGTTTTTTTTTTCCCCATCAAAACACCCTGTTTTGCTGTGTAAAACCGTATTGGTCTTATCTTGAACCTGTGTTCTATGACATGCTTTATGTCCAGTTACAACCTTCAGGACCAAGCTCTTAGTTCTTCATGTTAACCCTCTGTTTTTTTGGTCTCAGTGGTCCTCAGTGAAAAACATACAGGCCCATTAAATTCTGTAGTTCTGTTTAATGATTAGAATGGAAACATCCTCCTCATCCTCCTCAATAAAGAAATGCTGTTTGAATTTGGTTGGATAAGGTCAGGTCATGAGAAAATGAGCTAATGGGAAATGGCTAACCTCACTCTGTGTCCACTGGAAATAGTTGTCCTTTTAGGTTCCAGAGAGGGAGAGGAAAAAGTCCAAAACCACATTTCTTTTTTCTGAATCTATCCCACCTGTGACACCTATTTCTCCTAGTCTGAGCTATACTCACAAACTCAATGGCTCTATTTCAGTTTCATGTTGCAATTATTTGCGTGTCTGTGTGTAGATGAAAGATCAGCTGTAAAATATGAAAGTCCTGCTCATGATGCGTGACACTGCTACACAACATAACTGTTGTTTCCAACATTCAAAGGAACTCAGACTAGAAATGTATTTCCATGATGAGGATATTAGGAGGTGGAGAGAGGAGACAGTCAAGGAAAAACATTTGAAGTGCTACAAGTATTTAATGGTAATTTCAGCTGCCAGCAAACACTTTCACTTTAGAGTACTACAATACCCTTACATAACTTAGATCACTCCCTGTGCTCATTTCCTGGCTCCACTTTTGAAATAATTGCAACATAGAATTATTTAGTGTATCAGCATTGGTTGTCATTCACCCCTTCACCAAAATCACCATGACCACACACACACACACACAGATATTCACACACCTTATGGATAAAAAAACTCAGAACTATCTAGTAGTAGAGGAGGTAGAATGATCTTTGATCATCTTTATTCCATGGGAATTCAATAAGAACTTACTTTAGAAACCACATTCTGTATTGTACAGTTGTAAAGTGGTTATTCAATTTGTTTCAAAAGTTCAACATTTTATTAGATAGTCTCTGTTTCAATAGCAGTTAATATTCAAACTTTAAGAAGAGACTTTTCTATTTTAGCCTCAACTAATCTAAAAACTGAACTAAAAACTCAGGCACAATATCTGAATGAAAGTGTGGAAAAACAAAGAACAAAAAAAATCAACAAAAAACAGAGGGTTCAGCATTGGCAAAGTTGTGTTATACTCCATGTTATAGTAACATGATAAAATATCATGGCACCAATAAAGGTTATACATGGAAGATCTAGAAATGTGTTTATAATATGATATCTTAAGAAAGTAATGAAATTAATACAGTATATATAAGAAATAATGGTATCTATAAAAAATTGTGTCCAGGAAGGAGGTAATAGGTAAAACCATGAAATACACTGGGTTGGGATGGTGAAAATATGAGTAATTTTAGTATTTTATTATTTTTCAATATATTGTTTTTTTTAAAACACCTTTATTAGAGTATAATTGCTTTACAATGGAGTGTCAGTTTCTGCTTTATAAAAAAGTGAATCAGTTATACATATACATATGTTCCCATATCTCTTCCCTCTTGCATCTCCCTCCCTCCCACCCTCCCTATCCCACCCCTCTAGGTGGTCACAAAGCACCGAGCTGATCTACCCTGTGCTATGCGGCTGCTTCCCACTAGCTATCTATTTTACATTTGGTAGTGTATATATGTCCATGCCACTCTCTCACTTTGTCCCAGCTTACCCTTCCCCCTCCCTGTGTCCTCAAGTCCATTCTCTAGTAGGTCTGCGTCTCTATTCCCGTCTTGCCCCTAGATTCTTCTGACCATTTCCTTTTTTTTTTTTTTTTTTAGATTCCATATATATGTGTTAGCATACGGTATTTGTTTTTCTCTCTCTGACTTACTTCACTCCGTATGACAGTCTCTAGGTCCATCCACCTCACTACAAATAACTCAGTTTCATTCCTTTTTATGGCTGAGTAATATTCCATTGTATATATGTGCCACATCTTCTTTACTCATTCATCTGTTGATGGACACTTAGGTTGCTTCCATGTCCTGGCTATTGTAAAGAGAGCTGCAATGAATATTTTGGTACATGACACTTTTTGAATTATGGTTTTCTCAGGGTATATGCCCAGTAGTGGGATTGCTGGGTCACATGGTAGTTCAATTTTTAGCTTTTTAAGGAATCTCCATACTGTTCTCCATAGTGGCTCTATCAATTTACATTCCCACCAACAGTGCAAGAGGGTTCCCTTTTCTCCACACCCTCTCCAGCATTTATTGTTTGTAGATTTCGTGATGATGTCCATTCTGACCAGTGTGAGATGATATCTCATTGTAGTTTTGATTTGCATTTCTCTAATGATTAATGATGTTGAGCATTCTTTCATGTGTTTGTTGGCAATCTGTATATCTTTGGAGAAATGTCTGTTTAGGTCTTTTGCCCATTTTTGGATTGGGTTGTTTGTTTTTTTGATATTGAGCTGCATGAGCTGCTTGTATATTTTGGAGATTAATCCTTTGTCAGTTGCTTCATTTGCAAATATTTTCTCCCATTCTGAGGGTTGTCTTTTCGTCTTGTTTATGGTCTCCTTTGCTGTGCAAAAGCTTTGAAGTTTCATTAGGTCCCATTTGTTTTTTATTGTTTTTATTTCCATGTCTCTAGGAGGTGGGCAAAAAAGGATCTTGCTGTGATTAATGTCATAGAGTGTTCTGCCTATGTTTTCCTCTAAGAGTTTGATGGTGTCTGGCCTTAATTTAGGTCTTTAATCCATTTTGAGTTTATTTTTGTGTATGGTGTTAGGGAGTGTTCTAGTTTCATTCTTTTACATGTAGCTATCCAGTTTTCCCAGCACCACTTTTTGAAGAGGCTGTCTTTTCTCCACTGTATATTCTTGCCTCCTTTATCAAACATAAGGTGACCATATGTACATGGGTTTATCTCTGGGCTTTCTATCCTGTTCCACTGATGTATATTTCTGTTTTTGTGCCAGTACCATACTGTCTTGATTACTGTAGCTTTGTAGTATACTCTGAAGTCAGGGAGCCTGATTCCTCCAGCTCCGTTTTTCTTTCTCAAGATTGCTTTGGCTATTCGGGGTCTTTTGTATTTCCATACAAATTTTGAAATTGTTTGTTCTAGTTCTGTGAAAAATGCCAGTGGTAATTTGATAGGGATTGCATTGAACCTGTAGATTGCTTTGGGTAGTAGAGTCATTTTCACAATGTTGATTCTTCCAATCCAAGAACATGGTATATCTCTCCATCTATTTGTATCACCTTTAATTTCTTTCATCAGTGTCTTATAGTTTTCTGCATACAGGTCTTTTGTCTCCTTAGGTAGGTTTATTACTAGATATTTTATTCCGTTTGTTGCAGTGGTAAATGGGAGTGTTTTCTTAATTTCAGTTTCAGATTTTTCATTGTTAGTGTATAGGAATGTAAGAGATTTCTGTGCATTAATTTTGTATCCTGCTACTTTACCAAATTCATTGATTAGCTCTAGTGTTTTTCTGGTAGCATCTTTAGGATTCTCTATGTATAGTATCATGTCATCTGCAAACAGTGACAGCTTTACTTCTTCTTTTCCGATTTGGATTCCTTTTATTTCTTTTTCTTCTCTGATTGCTATGGCTACCACTTCCAAAACTATGTTGAATAACAGTGGTGAGAGTGGGCAACTTTGTCTTGTTCCTGATCTTAGTGGAAAAGGTTTCAGTTTTTCACCATTGAGGACGATGTTGGCTGTGGGTTTGTCAAATATGGCCTATATTATGTTGAGGTAAGTTCCATCTATGCCTTCTTTCTGGAGGGTTTTTATCATAAATGGGTGCTGAATTTTGTCAAAAGCTTCTTCTGCGTCTATTGAGATGATCATATGGTTTTTCTCCTTCAATTTGTTAATATGGTGTATCATGTTGATTGATTTGCGTATATTGAAGAATTCTTGTATTCCTGGGATAAACCCCACTTGATCATAATGTATGATCCTTTTAATGTGCTGTTGGATTCTGTTCCCTAGTATTTTGTTGAGGATTTTTGCATATATGTTCATCAGTGATATTGGCCTGTAGTTTTCTTTCTTTGTGACATCTTTGTCTGGTTTTGGTATCAGAGTGATGGTGGCCTTGTAGAATGAGTTTGGGAGTGTTCCTCCCTCTGTTATGTTTTGAAACAGTTTGCAAAGGATAGGTGTTAGCTCTTCTCTAAATGTTTGATAGAATTCGTCTGTGAAGCCATCTGGTCCTGGGTTTCTGTTTGTTGGAAGATTTTTAATCACAGTTTCAATTTCAGTGCTTGTGATTGGTCTGTTCATATTTTCTATTTCTTCCTGGTTCAGTCTCGGAAGGTTGTGCTTTTCTAAGAATGTGTCCATTTCTTCCAGGTTGTCCATTTTATTGGCATAGAGTTGCTTGTAGTAATCTCTCATGACCCTTTGTATTTCTGCAGTGTCAGTTGTTACTTCTCCTTTTTCATTTCTAATTCTGTTGATTTGAGTCTTCTCCCTTTTTTTCTTGGTAAGTCTGGCTAATGGTTTATCAATTTTGTTTATCTTCTCAAAGAACCAGCTTTTAGTTTTATTGATCTTTGCTATCATTTCCTTCATTTCTTTTTCATTTTTTTCTGATCTGATCTTTATGATTTCATTCCTTATGCTAACTTTGGGGGGTTTTTTTGTTCTTCTTTCTCTAATTGCTTTAGGTGTAAGGTGAGGTTGTTTATTTGAGATGTTTCTTGTTTCTTGTTTCTTGTAGGCTTGTATAGCTATAAACTTCCCTCTTAGAACTGCTTTTGCTGCATCCCATATGTTTTGGGTCATTGTGTTTTCATTGTCATTTGTTTCTACGTATTTTTAAATTTCCTCTTTCATTTCTTCAGCGATCTCTTGGTTATTAAGTAGTGTGTTTTTTAGCCTCCATGTGTTTGTATTTCTTACAGAGTTTTTCCTGTTATTGATATCTAGTCTCATAGCATTGTGGTCAGAAAAGATACTTGATACAATTTCAATTTTCTTAAATTTACCAAGGTTTGATTTGTGACCCAATATATGATCTATCCTGGGGAATGTTCCATGAGCACTTGAGAAGAATGTGTATTCTGTTGTTTTTGGATGGAATGTCCTATTAGTATCAATTAAGTCCATCTTGTTTAATGTATCATTTAAAGCTTGTGTTTCCTTATTTATTTTCATTTTGGATGATGTGTCCATTGGTGAAAGTGGGGTGTTCAAGTCCCCTACTATGATTGTGTTACTGTCGATTTCCCGTTTTATGGTTGTTAGTATTTGCCTTATGCACTGAGGTGCTCCTATGTTGAGTGTGTAAATATTTACAATTGTTCTATCTTCTTCTTGGATTGATCCCTTGATCATTATGTAGTGTCCTTCTTTGTCTCTTATAATAGTCTTTGTTTTAAAGTCTATTTTGTCTGATAGGAGAATTGCTACTCCAGCTTTCTTTTGATTTCCATTTGCATGGAATCTTTCTCCATCCCCTCACTTTCAGTCTGTATGTGTCCCTAGGTCTGAAGTGGATCTCTTGTAGACAGCATATATACAGGTCTTGCTTTTGTATCCATTCAGCCAGTCTATGTCTTTTGGTTCGAGCATTTAATCCATTTATGTTTAAGGTAATCGTCGATATGTATGTTCCTATCACCATTTTCTTAATTGTTTTGGGTTTGTTATTGTAGGTCTTTTCCTTCCCTTGTGTCTCCTGCCTAAAGAAGTTCCTTTAGCATTTGTTGTAAAGCTGGTTTGGTGGTGCTGAATTCTCTTAGTTTTTGCTTGTTTGTAAAGCTTTTAATTTCTCTCTCAAATCTGAATGAGATCCTTGCTGGGTGGAGTAATCTTGGTTGTAGGTTTTTCTCTTTCATCACTTTAAATATGTCCTGCCACTCCCTTCTGGCTTGCAGAGTTTCTGCTGAAAGATCGGCTGTTAACCTTATGGGGATTCCCTTATGTGTTACTTGTTGTTTTTCCCTTCCTGCTTTTAATATTTGTTCTTTGTATTTAATTTTTGATAGTTTGATTAATATGTGTCTTGGCGTGTTTCTCCTTGGATTTATCCTGTATGGGACTCTCTGTGCTTCCTGAACTTGATTAACTATTTCCTTTCCCATGTTAGGGAAGTTTTCAACTCTAATCTCTTCAAATATTTTCTCAGTCCCTTTCTTTTTCTCTTCTTCTTCTGGGACCCCCTATAGTTCGAATGTTGGTGTGTTTAATGTTGTCCCAGAGGTCTCTGAGACTGTCTTCTATTCCTTTCATTCTTTTTTCTTTATTCTGCTCTGCAGTAGTTATTTCCACTATTTTATCTTCCAGGTCACTTATCCGTTCTTCTGCCTCAGTTATTCTGCTATTGATTCCTTCTAGAGAATTTTTAATTTTATTTATTGTGTTGTTCATCTCTGTTTGTTAGCTCTTTAGTTCTTCTAGGTCATTGTTAAACGTTTCTTGTATTTTCTCCATTCTATTCCCAAGATTTTGGATATCTTTACTATCATTATTCTGAATTCTTTTTCAGGTAGACTGCCTATTTCCTCTTCATTTGTTAGGTCTGGTGGGTTTTTGCCTTGCTCCTTCATCTGCTATGTGTTTCTCTGTCTTCTCATTTTGCTTAACTTACTGTGTTTGGGTTCTCCTTTTCACAGGCTGCAGGTTCGTAGTTTCCGTTGTTTTTGATGTCTGTCCCCAGTGGCTAAGGTTCATTCAGTGAGTTTTGTAGGCTTCCTGGTGGAGGGGACTAGTGCCTGTGTTCTGGTGGATGAGGCTGCATCTTGTCTTTCTGGTGGGCAGGTCCACGTCTGGTGGTGTGTTTTGGGGTGTCTGTGACCTTATTATGATTTTAGGCAGCCTCTCTGCTAATGGGTGCGGTTGTGTTCCCGTCTTTGTAGTTGTTCGGCATGGGGTGTTCAGCACTGTAGCTTCCTGGTCGTTGAGTGGAGCTGGGTCTTGGTGTTGAGATGGAGATCTCTGGGATATTTTTGCCATTTGATATTACGTGGAGCTGGGAGGCCTCTTGTGGACCAGTGTCCTGAACTTGGCTCTCCCATCTCAGTGGCACAGCCCTGACGCCTGGCTCGAGCACCAAGAGCCTGTCCTCCACACGGCTCAGAATAAAAGGGAGAAAAAAAAGAATGAAAGAAAGAAGAAGATAAAATAAAATAATGTAAAATAAAATAAAATAAAGTTATTAAAAAAAAATAATTATTAAGAAAAAAATTTTCTTTTAAGTAAAAAAAATAAATAAAAAAAGACAGACAGAACCCTAGGACAAATGGTAAAAGCAAAGCTATACAGACAAAATCACACACAGAAGCATACACATACACACTCACAAAAAGAGAAAAAGGGGAAAAATATATATATATTGTTGCTCCCAAAGTCAACCTCCTCAATTTGGGATGATTCGTTGTCTATTCAGGTATTCCACAGATGCAGGGTACATCAAGTTGATTGTGGAGATTTAATCCACTGCTCCTGAGGCTGCTGGGAGAGATTTCCCTTTCTCTTCTTTGTTTGCACAGCTCCGGGGGTTCAGCTTTGGATTTGGATCCACCACTGTGTGTAGGTTGCCTCAGGGCGTCTGTTCTTCGCTCAGACAGGACGGGGTTAAAGGAGCCGTTGATTCGGGGGCCTCTGGCTCACTCAGGCCAGGAGGAAGGAGGGGTACGGATGCTGGGTGAGCCTGCGGCCACAGAGGCCAACATGACATTGCACCAGCCTGATGCATGCCGTGCATTCTCCCGGGGAAGTTGTCCCTGGATCACGGGACCCTGGCAGTGGCAGGCTGCACAGGCTCCTGGGAGGGGAGGTGTGGATAGTGACCTGTGCTTGCACACAGGCTTCTTGGTTGCTGCAGCAGTGCCTTAGCGTCTCATGCCCGTCTCTGGGGTCCGCGCTGATAGCCGCGGCTCGCGCCCATCTCTGGAGCTCATTTAAGCGGTGCTCTTAATCCCCTCTCCTCGCGCACCAGGAAACAAAGAGGCAAGAAAAATCTCTTGCCTCTTTGGCAGTTCCAGACCTTTTCCCAGACTCCCTCCTGGCTAACCATGGTGCACTAGCCCCCTGCAGGCTGTGTTCACGCCGCCAACCCCAGTCCTCTCCCTGGGATGCGACCGAAGCCTGAGCCTCAGCTCCCAGCCCCCGCCCACCCTGGCGGGTGAGCAGACAAGCCTCTCGGGCTGGTGAGTTCTGGTCGGCACCGATCCTCTGTGCGGGAATCTCTCTGCTTTGCCCTCCGCACCCCTGTTGCTGCGCTCTCCTCCGTGGCCCCGAAGCTTCCCCCCTCCGCCACCCGCAGTCTCCGCTCGCGAAGGGCCTTCCTAGTGTGTGGAAACCTTTCCTCCTTCACAGCTCCCTCCCACTGGTGCAGGTCCTGTCCCTATTCTTTGTCTCTGTTGTTTCTTTTTTCTTTTACCCTACCCAGGTACGTGGGGAGTTTCTTGCCTTTTGGGAGGTCTGAGGTCTTCTGCCAGCGTTCAGTAGGTGTTCTGTAGGAGCTGTTTCACATGTAGATGTATTTCTGATGTATTTGTGGGGAGGAAGGTGATCTCCGCGTCTTACTCTTCTGCCATCTTGAAGCTCCTTCCAATATATTGTTTTTTAAATGAAAAAAAAAGAGAAACATGAAGGTATTGTTTGCAGAATGGAGTGATGAATGAAGGTCAATTACAAATACAATTAGAGTTTCACAGAAATGATGATCAGACAAGAATCTGCCTTGAAGATCAATACAAATCAAATAAGCAAAATATTTGGAAGAATCACAGAGAAAAGGAAAGGTGTTCTACGAAGGGAAATAGCCCTAGTCAGGTGACCTCTGTACAGGTCACCAGGCTGGAATAGAGGACTAGGAAATAAGATCAGAATTCAGTCAGATTGTAAAAGGCATGAGTTATCCTCCAAGTGGGTAGTGGAATTGATAATGAGGTCATCATTGGGGAGGGCCTCTCAGAGTGACAGCAGTGTTTTGAAGGGACATAATAGACTATACATTAACAAACTTTATTATCACAGAATATACGTTTCTGAGCTAAACAACAAAATCCATAATTTGTTATTGAAACTGAAACACTTCAAATGACAAACTATTTCCTGAATATGCTCTTTGGTAATTAATTTGAATGATTATTGCTAAATAATGATGAAAATTTTTTAAATCACAAAAATTTAATTTTAAGTAGTGTTTTCTATGAACATATATCACTTAATATGTATTTATTAAAGAGAAAAATATAGTGAAAGAAGAAAACTTTGTTATTGCTTTGAATTGCTTTTAAATCCCACAACATAATAATCTAAAAGCACAGTGTGAAATATTGGTACTACATATAACGACAAAGAACTCTAACCAAGCATATGTACATAACAACTACAATTTTATTAATAAAAAGACAACCCCATAAAAATAGCTAAAATATCTTATGGTCTGATACAGGCATTTTATAATAGATACTGAAATGGCCTATGAATTTATAAAAGCATGTGCAACTTTTCTCAGTCATCAGAGAAAGGCAAATTAAAATCTCAATGAGCTCCAACCACATACTCATCTGAATGACAAAAATGAAAAATATTTTTAAAAATACCAAGTATTGCTGAGAATGTGCAGTAGCATCCTTAAATCTCATATCTTCTCCTAGGGTTGTAAACTGCTGCAATTTGGCTGTATTTACTATATGCTTATACATACTGAACTTATGCTTAACCTATGGTTCAGAAAATTCCACTCTTAGGGATACCCAACAGGAATGTATGTACACATTTTTACAAACACATATGCTAGAATGTCATAGTATTATTTTTCATAAGATCCCCAAACTGGAAACAATCCCAGTGCTCATGTTTGTAGAATGAATGAATAAATTGTGGTATAGTCACACAATGAAATGCTGTACAGCTGTATAGTATTTTAGCATTCATTGCTATACATCTCTGAGAAAGAATGATCTACAATTAAGCATAAAAACATGGAATCAGTCTCAAAATCACTGTGTTGAGTGAAAGAAGCCAGAAATGAAATCATTTAGTAAACTATGATCACACTAATATAAACTGCAAAAACAGACATAACTAATCTATGGTTTTAAAATCAGGAGAGTGTTTTTTGCCCTAGAGGGCAAGTTAGTAGATAGAAGGGGGCATGGGATACCGGTAATGTTCTGTTTGGTTCTCTGAATGATGTTGATATAGGTGTAAGAGATCTGTACATGTTCACTTCATGATATAAATGCAATTTTGTATGTATGTTATGTACTTAAATCACCTTTAAAATGCTCATCATAGTACATTTGAAATTGCAAAGCCACTGTCTGATGTGGGTATAAATGTTTCCACCATATTTATTAAACATTATAAAATACCATATGCTAACACATATATATGGAATCTAAAAAAAAAAAAAAAAGGTTCTGATGAACCTAGTGGCAGGACAGGAGTAAAGACACAAAGGTAGAGAATGGACTTGAGGACACGGGGAGGGGGAAGGGTAAGCTGGGATGAAGTGAGAGAGTGGCATTGACATATATACACTACCAAATGTAAAATAGCTAGTGGGAAGCAGCCGCATAGCACAGGGTGATCAGCTCAGTGCTTTGTGTCCACGTAGAGGGGTGGGATAGGGAGGGTGGGAGGGAGACGCAAGAGGGAGGAGATACGGGGATGTATGTATACGTATAGCTGATTCGCTTTGTTATACAGCAGAAACTAACACACCATTGTAAAGCAATTATGCTCCAATAAAGATGTTTAAAAAAAATGTAATGAGTAGCTTTAAAACTTGAAGACTGGCCTATGATTTTCCACGCTGAGTGATCTGTGTGTTTGTGTTAATCTTTTTAACTGTGTCAGTATTATAATTAGAGCAGTTTGCTGAAAAATGTGTGATAATAAAGATGTTATTTAAACAATGAGCATAATTGAACTGTGAAGAAAGAAGAATTTTCCTTCTCATTTATCTTACTTCTGTTTTCCAAGGAAATGGAAAATCATGAATGACAAGGTCATCTAGAATATTCTAAATGTGCTATTTGAGAGTAACTGAGGGAGGAAGAGAAGCAAGAACTATAGACAGAAGCTCCAGCTATCAAATATTCTCCAAATAGGTTTTTCCTTTTCTACTGTTTTCCTTCCTCCTTCTCCCTCCCCTCTCAAATTATCTCCTCTCCTCTACTTCTTTCACTTTCCCTAGAGTTGGAGCTGAGACACTTCAGTCTCTTTTCTAAAGAAATTCCCATCCAATATTTTCATCATTTCAAAGGTTTTAATAATTATTTTAAATGTGTTTAAGTATAAACTTGAAGGCTATGTGATATTAATTATACTTGTTCAAGTGAGATCCCTATGGCAAAATCCTCTCTGTGGGAACAATTCAATGTTTTTTTTGTTTGTTTTTTAACATCTTTATTGGAGTATAATTGCTTTACAATGGTGTGTTAGTTTCTGCTGTATAACAAGGTGAATCAGCTATACGTATACATATATCCCCATATCTCCTCCCTCTCGCGTCTCCCTCCCACCCTCCCAATCCCACTCCTCTAGGTGGTCACAAAGCACCGAGCTGATTTCCCTGTGCTATGCAGCTGCTTCCCATTAGCTATCTATTCTACATTTGGTAGTGTATATATGTCCATGCTACTCTGTCACTTCGTCCTAGCTTGCCCTTCCCCCACCTGCCATGTCCTCAAGTCCATTCTCTAAGTCTGCACAACTCAATGTTTAAAGTATAAAAAGTATGAAGTATAAAACCTTCAGAGAAAGCTTGAAGATTTTCTAAAACTATCAAAAAGTCATGAACCAAATTAACCTCTAATTAAAAACTAAACATTTACTTGATGTTAAATGTTAAGAAATTTTAAAGGAAAGACTCTGCACTATTAATTTTCATAACCTTAGTCTCACAATAATCTCGATGATACAGATTTAAATTTCACCTAGAATAATTTCCTCTGTTGAAAATCTTGAACTATCTGACATCGATGTCAGATATGTAAATTATTGAATATTCTTTGGAGAAGATGAAGGTACTCATACTGTGGGACTCTTACTGGCAGTGATGCTCATCGTTCTTATCTCTCATTCATTCCACACAAGAGAAAGAAGCTCCAAAGAACAGGAGATCATTATCAGACTGCAAGTCCTTTGGGAACAGGATATATAATTGCATCGATCCTCCATATCCCTGACACTAAGTAGTGCTCAACACAATTTTGAGTAATGTTAATAATATTTATTATTTCACAATTCAGGTAGATTATAATGAGGGTTACGGTATCTACAAATCAGAGGATATAGCAGCATTCAACACCATTGACCACCCCATGAAGTGACTTCCTTCACTTGATTTCCGGGACACCACTTCTCCTTGTTGTCCTCCCTCTCTGTTCTCTTTTCACTCTCCATTCTCCCTTGCTGGTTCCTCCTGTCTCCCTGATCTTTTAACACTGAAGTATCTCTGGGCTCAGTCTTTACATCTGATATCTTTCTATCTATGCTCCCTCCTTTGATGATCTATCTAATCTCATGGCTTTAAATACCATTTATGTGTTGATAATTCTCAAGCATGCATCTCCAAATTGAACTTCTTTCCTGAACTCCAAATTGAACTTCTTTCCTGAACTCCAAATTGATACATATTACTACATATTTGATATTTCTATTAAATGTCTAATAGACATTTTAGGCTTAACATGTCCTAAACTGAGATTCTGTAATCGCTTTTTAATAATGGTGGTTCTTGAGTAGTGAAATTTTTGAGTTCTTAGTACTCTTCTACATTTTCTCAATTTTTATAATAAGCTTGTCTGATTTTTGAAAAAAAAAGGTGTACAGACACATATGTATATATGAAAGAAGGCTTCCATCACAAAGATAAATAATTTATAATTTATACTGAAAGATAATTATATATATAAAAATAAGAATTTTGTATCAAACACAGTACATAATGTTTTATGTTTAATTTATTTCTTCATTTTGTTTATTTTAAAAACTGGACAGCGGCTTCCCTAGTGGCACAGTGGTTAAGAATCCGCCTGCCAATGCAGGGGACATGGGTTCGAGCCCTGGTCCAGGAAGATCCCACATGCGGCAGAGCAACTAAGCCCGTGTGCCACAACTACTGAGCCTGCGCTCTAGAGCCTGTGCTCCACAACAAGAGAAGCCACTGCAATGAGAAGCCTGCGCACCACAACGAAGAGTAGCCCCTGCTCACTGCAAATAGAGAAAGCCCGTGCGCAGCAACAAAGACCCAACACAGCCAAAAGTAAAATAAAAATTAAAAAAAATAATAATAATAATAAAAAAGGAACTATGATAATTAAAAAAAAAAAAAACTGGACAGAATTTTGGATTATTAGAGAAAAGGAAAAGACAGGGAGAGAAACAAGGGAAAGTATAAAAGCAAAGATAAATTATGATAGAGTAAGTCCAAGAGGGAAAAAAGAAAGATTAACAGAGACAGAGAGGAAAAAAATGGATGAATCATGGAGCTGAATCATCCCATCCTGTTTTACTTGGTTTGTATCATGATTTTGAAAAAGATGACAAAGACCAAAGGAGTCATGAGTAAGACTTAAGATTTAAAAACACATTGGTTCCTAGATAAGCCTATTTGAGGCATTTTATATACTACAGTTAAAAGACATTGGGAAAGACAGTTGCCATGTCAAGTGACAATTGCCAAGCCATTCACACACTATCATCCAAAGCACACATTTTGACTGTAGAGAGCTGTCACCATTTAACTCTCCTTTGTGTAAAAGCGTAAGTGATTTGCTGTCACACAAAGCCTTTGTCACTTTATTCTTATCATAAATGACTCATCAGTTGATTCAATGAATATGGTTGAGTTTTTCTTCTTGTCAGATACTCTTCAAGGCACTTGGGTTAGATAAGTGAACAATGACAACAAAGTAAAATACCTCCCTCATAGAACTTACATTCTACTTGGGGGTGGGGTTAAATTAGTGGGAACAAACTGTGAGCAACTGACATAACAATAAGGAAACTATATAATATTATAATATTTTTCTGATGCTAAAAATAAAGAAATTTTAGATTAATATCCTATAAGACTAATTTTTTTATAACTTAAGTATAATTAAGGGCAGCAAAGACTATATCAATCTGAGATAATGAATAAAGCACCACATACAGAAAAAAAGATCAATAATTTCAATCTTAGATCAGACCAGGATACTCATGGGTAATATATATTTCTAATACTACTGAACATCAGATATCAAAAACTATTTTATAAATTACTATTTCCTGAATATTTGTGTATTTATCAATATTTAAATATTTATATGTACTCAAATATTAAAATAAATTAATATATATATATATTGGTGGTTTTATATAGTTGCCAAACACTATTGTATATCTGTCTTTCTTTTTTAAACAGTTACATCAGGTCCAAATCCTCCAGAGCTGTTGGGACTGTGCTCTTTTTTTTTTTTTTCTTTCTAAATTTATTTATTTATTTATTTATTTATTTATTTATTTATTTATTTATTTATTTTTGGTTGTGTTGGATCTTCGTTTCTGTGTGAAGGCTTTCTCCAGCTGCGGCGAGTGGGGGCCACTCTCCATCGCGGTGCGCGGGCCTCTCACTATCGCGGCCTCTCTTGTTGCGGAGCACAGGCTCCAGGCGCGCAGGCTCAGCAGTTGTGGCTCACGGGCCCAGCTGCTCCGCGGCATGTGGGATCCTCCCAGACCAGGGCTCGAACCCGTGTCCCCTGCACTGGCAGGCGGACTCTCAACCACTGCGCCACCAGGGAAGCCCGGGACTGTGCTCTTAACTAGTCTTCCCCTCTCAATCTCTAGCTCTCTCTTACATATTTAATAGG
Source organism: Balaenoptera ricei (assembly GCF_028023285.1). Taxonomy (NCBI): domain Eukaryota; kingdom Metazoa; phylum Chordata; class Mammalia; order Artiodactyla; family Balaenopteridae; genus Balaenoptera; species Balaenoptera ricei. Next base: position 94,095,414 of record NC_082645.1, read on the forward strand.
TTTCCATTCCCAAAAAAGACTTCTTTGGGTGGGTGTTGGGAAGAGAAAAGACATTGGTAATCCTTGATTCTTTGTCAAGAAATGCCAAAAGCAATTTTTGTTTTTTAATCTCTTTTGCATCTGGTAAGGGGATCTTGTAAAACTTCTGCTTGACAAATCTTAATTTGGTATCAAGGACTGTGCGTCTAAAAGTAATATTACTCCTAGGAAAGGAACTGGAGATTTGAACCAGTGCCCAGAAAGGAAGTGTTGCTAAAGGACCAAGTCCTACATTGGGAATTAGAAAATCTGACTTTGCCCTCATCTAACCACGAGCAGTCCATGTGCAAGCCACTTGTATGTTCTATATCTCCATTCATTAGTAATGAAGTTCTTCTTTTTCAGCCTCATGATCAAATGATCAAACTTAAGAAGTAATTGGAGAACAAAGAATAAGATAAAGTGGCTAGCTAGAAAAACGCTGTGTTTGATTAACCACCAACTCAAGCTCATTATGTCTTAGCAATGCAATCAAGGGCAGTGGGGTTGGTGGTGGTGGGATGAACTGGGAGATTGGGATTGACATATATACACTAATATGTATAAAATGGATAACCAATAAGAACCTGCTGTATAATAAATAAATAAATAAAAGAAAGAAACAAAAATAAAAAATAAATGCAATCAAAATACACAGACATGTTCTTTTGTCTTTGAATCATGTTTCTGTCTTTGTATTTTAAGTCACTGCATAATGTTTTATTTGATTGCCTAACACTTTCTTCATTCCATGTTCACCAGGCTATTTATACATACCTCAGTGTTCTTCCTTTGTAAACAAGGACCTTATATCAAACTCTTGCTTGAGACTCATGATAAAAAATGTCTATCTCTAAGTATGAATATGTCTTAGTTTTGACTGAAAATAAAAGCTCTACAGCCCATTATGTTTCTCTTATTTGTAGTAACTAACTATTTAGGAGGTTTTGGTGCCTGGGCTCAAGTATTTAAGATTAGTTTCAATGTGGAGATGTTATAGGATTGGGCAGAGTTTATCAGAGGAAATAAACCAAGTCAAGAATTTGTTTTTCAGATCAGACCAGATTTCAGTTCAGATCATCATCCCATCTCCTGTTCTGCTTATTATATTTGTCGGGAAAAGGGGGATGAACAGGGCTAGCATAGATTAAATATTGTAAGTGAATGCTAGGATTATTCCTAAGTGAAAATTAGGAGTTTTTTAGTGACTGCATTTGATAAACTGTGAAATAACTTGCTTATGAATTTAAAGTGGGAATACTTTGGGCAAAATCCTATCTGCCATGGTCATTATCAGAATTCAAAGAACCAAAAATATCTGTTCTAAGATATTTTTTCTTTATTTTGTTAGATAGTGATGGCTGTTCATTAAGTGAAACAAACCACAATATTTAGTATTCCTTTGTCCTTTCAAAGTATTATATGCTTCCATAATTTTAAAATAAATTATTTTAAATAAGGAGAAGAAAATAAAATAACATTTATTGAACACCTATGATACGCCAGAAAGGATTCATCATATTTTCACATTTCTCATCATCTCCATATTACTGATGGGAGAAGTGAGGCTCAAAATGCTTAAGGAAGCTTCTTAAGGTTAAACAGATATTTATTTTTATATCCAAACTGTTCTACACTAGCAAGCTGAGCTAAATATTCTAATGCTTTTACTATAGTAAGGTTCAGAGCTTTAAATTAATGGGATAATAGGGCAATTGATTTCAGTGATGAAAGGAAAAGAATCCCTCTACATTACTGAACACATATTTTGAACTACTTTCTATCAAGCATACAATAGCTCTCCTTTCCCATATTATAGATGAGGATGCTAAGGTTTAGGAGGGTTAAACAATATAGGCAAGATACATGGTTGTGAGTAGAAAAGGCAGGCTTCCAACCCAGCTCTTCATGACCTAAATTTTCAATAAACTGGGAAAAATTGCAAAAATTTGACTTAGGACAATCAAAACTACAGTTTAGATTTTGCTAGTGGACCTCAAATATTAGTAACTTGGTTATCCCTTTTATTATATGCAAAAGCAGAAAAGCCATGAAAACAATGAATGAGATGGGTGTGAGACAGGCATGTGTGAGGACATAGCCTGAGGAGCTTCTGATGTCCTTCTTTTGCCACCAACAAGTGCACGGAGAGCAGTGTAGGTCTAGGAATGTTCCACAGCTTTCATTAGCACAGATGTAAAGAAAGTCATATGCTTCTGGTGAATCCATTCTCCTTTCAGTTTTCTTCTTTATGCCTTAATTGTTAACCAAGTCAGGTCAATTTTTAGGATAAAATCAATTTAAAAAGAACTTACCAGATTTTGTTTTCTTGTGCTGTGTTAATTTGCTCTGCTTTAAGCAGCATAGTTATTAGTTTGCTCCTGCTGCTGTAACAAATTACCACAAACTCAGTGGCTTAAAAAAAACAAAATTTGTTATTTTAGAGTCTGGAGGTCACAGTCCTAAAATCAAGGTGTTCCCAGAGCTATGTTCCTTCTGAAGGCTCTAGTGGAGAATTCATTTCCTTGTCTTTTCCAGTTTGTAGAAGATGACTGCTTCCTTGGTGCGTGGCCCTCATTCTCGCATCACTCTGACCTTTGTTTCCATCATCCCATCTCCTTCTCTGACCCTCCTGCCTCACCCTTATAAGGACTTGTGATTACATTAAGCCCATCCAGATAATCCAGTGTAATCTCCCCATCTCAAGATCGTTAATTCAATTCTATCTTCAAATTCCCTTTTGCCATGTAAAGTAACATATTCATACATCTCAGGGATTAGGATGTGAACATCTTTGAGTGGCCATTTTTCTGTCTACCATACCATGTAAATAATATAAGAAAGATTATAATCTTTAATTTCTTAAGTACATGCTAATTGGATATCTTGTTTTTGACAGCAATATTCAAAATTTGGGTGAGTATTTTTCTATTAACAACTGTTTTAAGGTAGAATGTATTACTTATGCTAATAGTTAAGATATGCTTCAGTTTATTTCAGCTCAAGAAACAATTACTGAATCCATTTAACTGTCCTTCAGGAGTCAGGCAGGAGAGGTTCATACGTGGCACGATAAGAGATAAAACAATTTCAGAACATTTGGGTACTTATGAACAACATATGTGTCAGAGCTGATATTTTTGGAGCAAGTGATTCAGAATATTCATTTATGGATTTGTCAATGATCAACACCCTCTACCACTATTCATCCTTTGTAAAGCCAGATAAATAGTTAACACACTTTGCTTGCATGTATTTGTTTATTATTCCCATTATTATATCTTTCCAGATACTTTGGTAAATTAAAAGTGAGCACCTAAGAAGTTGTTCATTCATTTAGTTTATTTAAAGCAATAGAAAGCATCCTATGGGACTTCCCTGATGGTCCAGTGGTTAAGACTACGTGCTTCCATTGCAGGGGGCACGGGTTCGATCCCTGGTCAGGGAACTAAGATCCCACGTGCTGTGTGGTGCGGCCAAAAAAAAGAAAGCATGCTAGGATGATTCCTTACATTATTTTATGAGTGAGCATAACTGACATATGTGTACCACAAACTACACACTTTTATGAAACGTGCTATGTTAAATTTAAGCTGAAGATGGCACATTATTATCAGTAAGGACGTTTTTCAGGATACTATATCTGAAGAGTCAACCAATTTAGTTAATTTCATTCCAATTATTTAATTTTACCATTCAACTCCTCTATTAGCTAGAACAAAGGTTTTTTTTTTTTAATTAAGTTAATCAGTATCCATAAGCTCTTAGTAAAACAGTTCAGTGAATTGCACAGCAAAATCCCAAGGAATTTACTGGTTAGATCAAATTTGTGCAAGTTAACTAAGTCAGCATAATACAATATTGGCTTTATGTCTGTTGGAAATTCCCACATATTAATTACAGATAAATGTAGCTTTTCATGACATCAAAATTGTAGAGATGATTAAAATATGAAAAGAAGAGTGATATCAGCATCATGAAGACATGAGATGCTCCCTTTGTCTCTCCCTTTCAATCTACAACCAGCAAAACACCTATAACTCATCAAAGGTTGCTCTTCCCAGCACACCAGGATGCTGAAGAGTTCCCACATCCGGACATCTAAAAGTGGTGGAGTGGAACACATAGGGGAGGTGGAACTGAGGAAACAACAGAGGTGGTGCTTGCAATCCTGGCCTTCCTGCCTCCATGGCTGAGACCACAGACCCAGAAAACCCAGTAGTAGCAGGAGAGGCAGTGCATACAAATCTGGCCTCCTGGCCGCAGTGGTGCTGGTGGCCATAGGGAACCGAGCAGCATTGCCAGTGGGGCCTGGGCCTCCTTCTAGCTTCAGAGGCTCGTGTGACTCCAGCCGCCCACCCCCACCACCACCTGCAGCAGCAGCTCCCGTGAACTCCTCAACCCTGAACACAGTGGAGGTGTCTGCAATCCTGGCTCTCCCCACTACCCACCCCCTCCCCCCATATTGGTGGTACCACCAAACAAAGGTGACCCCAGATGCAGCAGAGGTGCCTACCATTCTGGTGCCCCATGCAGCGACACCAACTACAGCAGTGACAGGGACAGCAACAAGGCACCAGCAACCCTAGAGGCACAAGCAGTGACAAGGAGGGCACCAGGCGACCTTTCCAGCGGCCGTGATGGAAGGGGTAAAATGCAGGTTCTCAAATATAGCCAGAGGCAGCGCAATAAGGGAAACCCAAAACTTGTGCTATAGCGCCACCTACTGAAAAACAAAAGAAAGGCCTCTAATTACCAACCTGGGGAAAGAAAAGATTATGCAAATCCATGAAGTTAAAAGAACATATAATTATCTCAACCCAAAAGACCTTCTCCAATACACATTACATTAAAACCGTCAAAAGTCAATGACATACTTCACTCTGTATCACAGTCTCTAGGTCCATCAACATCTCTACAAATGACCCAATTTTGTTCCTTTTTATGGCTAATATTCCATTGTAATATCATATGTTAATGCATATATGTGGAATCTAGAAAAACAGTACAGACGAACCAGTTTGCAAGGCAGAAATAGAGACACAGGTGTAGAGAACAAACATATGGACACTAAGGGGGGAAGGGGGGGTGGGGTTGGGTGTGGGATGGATTGGGAGATTAAGATTGACATATATACACACTAATATGTATAAAATAAATAACTAATAAGAACCTGCTGTATAAAAAAATTAAATTTTAAAAAAAGTCAATGACAAAGAAACAATTTTAAAGGGAGCCAGAGAAAAAAGGACGGTAACCTACAAAGGAATCTCCACTGGGCTATCAGCAGATGTCTCAGCAGAAACTCTACAGGCCAGGAGAGAGTGGAATGACATACTCAAAATACTGAAAGATAAAAACTGTCAATAAGAATATTCTATCCAGAAAAGTTATCCTTTTCTGAGAAAAGGATAAGAGAAAGGAGCTCTGCTACCTGAAACAAAAAGGCAGAAGTACACAAAATTTTGAGTAAGGTGATAAATAGAATCAGAAAATTGCAACTTTATATCAGAACAGGTTGTTAAACAATCATATTACAAAGCTTAAAGAGGAAAAAAAGCAGGAAAAATAACTATAGACTTTTCAATTTGATAACAAACTCAAAATAAAATGGGATAATTCGAGACAACAAAAGCACAAAAGTGGAAGAGGAAAATGACACAACCCATAGAGGCAAATGAAGATAAGATGCTATCAGCAGAAAAAAGTATATTTTATCTATGAGACATTTTATCCAAAACTCGTTGTAACCACAAAACACAAATCTGGAACAGAGATCCGAAATACAAAAAAGAAAGGAAACTGAGAAAAACATCAGAGAAAACCACAAAACAAAATGTCAGACCTAAACGGAAGGAAAAGGAAACAATGGTGATGTGGAGCAGCAAGAAAACAAAAGATAAAATGTCAGTACTAAGTCTTCATTTATTAATAATTCCCCAAAAGAAAATGGATTGAATTCACCAATCAAAAGACACAGGTGGCTGGAAAGATTTTAAAAACAGAACAGCTATATGCTGCCTCCAGGAGACTCATCCCAGCTCTAAATTTGAACTGGAAATATCAATATGAGTACATAATATATTTTTTCTTAAAAATTCACATGGAGCAGAAGCAAGAAGAACTACAGTCCTGCAGCCCATGGAACATAAACCACATTCACAAAAAGATAGACAAAATGAAAAGCCAGAGGACTATGTACCAGATGAAGGAACAAGATAAAACCCCAGAAAAACAATTAAATGAAGTGGAGATAGGCAACCTTCCAGATAAAGAATTCACAATAATGTTAATGAAGATGATCCAGGACCTCGGAAAAAGAATGGAGGCAAAGTTCAAGAAAGATGCAAGAAATGTTTAACAAAGACCTAGAAGAATTAAAGAACAAAACAGAGATGAACAATACAATAACTGAAATGAAAAACACACTAGAAGGAATCAATAGCAGAATAACTGAGGTAGAAAAATGGATAAGTGACCTGGAAGACAGAATGGTGGAATTCTCTGCTGCAGAACAGACTAAAGAAACAAGAATGAAAAGAAATGAAGACAGCCTAAGAGACCTCTGGGACAACATTAAACACACCAACATTTGCATTATAGGGGTCCCAGAGGAGAAGAGAGAGAAAAAGGGACTGAGAAAATATTTGAAGAGATTATAGTTGAAAACTTCCCTAACATGGGAAAGGAAATAGCCATCCAAGTCCAGGAGTGCAGAGAGTTCCAAGCAGGATAAACCCAAGGAGAAACATGCTAGACAAATAGTAATCAAACTGACAAAAATTAAAGACAAAGAAAAATTATTAAAAGCAACAAGGGAAAAATGACAAATAACATACAAGGGAACTCTCATAACGTTAACAGCTGATTTCTCAGCAGAAACTCTACAAGCCAGAAGGGAGTGGCATGATATATTTAAAGTGATGAAAGGGAAGAAACTATAACAGAGATTACTCTACCTGGCAAGGATTTTACATAGAAATCAAAAGCTTTACAGACAAGCAAAAGCTAAGAGAATTCAGCACCACCAAACCAGCTCTACAACAAATGCTAAAGGAACTTCTCTAAGTGGGAAACACAAGAGAAGAAAAGGACCTACAAAAACAAACCCAAAACAATTAAGAAAATGGTCACAGGAACATACATATCGATAATTACCTTAAATGTAAATGGATTCAATGCCCCAACCAAAAGACACAGGCTTGCTGAATGGATACAAAAACAAGACCCATATATATGCTGTCTACAAGAGACCCACTTCAGACATAGCAACACATACAGACTGAAAGTGAGGGGATGGAAAAAGATATTCCATGCAAATGGAAATCAAAAGGAAGCTGGAGTAACATTACTCATATCAGATAAAATAGACTTTAAAATAAAGAATGTTACAAGAGACAAGGAAGGACATTACATAATGATCAAGGGATCAATCTAAGAAGAAGATATAACAATTGTAAATATATATGCACCCAACATAGAAGCACCTCAATACATAAGGCAAATGCTAACAGCTATAAAAGAGGAAATGGACAGTAACACAATAATAGTGGGGGACTTTAACACCTCATTTACACCAATGGTCAGATCATCCAGACAGAAAATTACTAAGGAAACAAAAGCTTTAAATGACACAATGGACTAGAGAGATTTAATTGATATTTATAGGACATTCCATCCAAAAACAGCAGATTACACTTTCTTCTCAAGTGCACATGGAACATTCTCCAGGATAGATCACATCTTGGGTCACAAATCAAGACTCAGTAAATTTAAGAAAATTGAAATCATATCAAGCATCTTTTCTGACCACAATGCTATGAGATTAGAAAGAAATTACAGGGAAGAAAACGTAAAAAGCACAAACACATGGAGGCTAAACAATACGTTACTAAATAACCAAAAGATCACTGAAGAAATCAAAGAGGAAATCAAAAAATATCTAGAGACAAATGACAACAAAAACATGACGATGCAAAACCTATGGGATGCAGCAAAAGCAGTTTATAGCAATACAATCCTACCTCAAGAAACAAGAAAAATCTTAAATAAACAATCTAACCTTACATCTAAAGGGACTAAAGAAAGAGGAATGAACAAAACCCAAAGTTAGTAGAAGGAAAGAAATCATAAAGATCAGAGCAAAAATAAATAAAATAGAAACAAAGAAAGCAATAGCAAAGGTCAATAAAACTAAAAGCTGGTTCTTTGAGAAGATAAACAAAATGGACAAACCTTTAGCCAGACTCATCAAGAAAAAGAGAGACAGGACTCAAATCAATAAAATTAGAAATGAAAAAGGAGAAGTTACAATGGACACCGCAGAAATACAAAGTATCATAAGAGACTACTACAAGCAACTCTATGCCAATAAAATGGACAACCTGTAAGAAATGGACAAATTCTTAGAGAGGTATAACTTTCCAAGACTGAACCAGGAAGAAATAGAAAATATGGACAGACCAATCACAAGTAACGAAATTGAAACTGTGATTTAAAATCTTCCAACAAACAAAGTCCAGGGCCAGATGGCTTCACAGGCAATTTCTATCAAACATTTAGAGAAGAGCTAACACACATCCTTCTCAAAGTCTTCCAAAAAATTGCAGTTGAAGGAACACTCCTGAACTCATCCTATGAGGCCACCATCACCCTGTTACCAAAACCAGGCAAATATACTACAAAAGAAAGAAACTACAAACCAATATCACTGATGAATATAGATGCAAAAATCCTCAACAAAATACTAGCAAACAGAATCCAACAACACGTTAAAAGGATCATACACCATGATCAAGTGGGATTTATCCCAGGGATGCAAGGATTCTTCAATATACCCAAATCAATCAATGTGATACACCATATTAACAAATTGAAGAATAAAAACCATATGATCATCTCAATAGATGCAGAAAAAGCTTTTGACAAAATTCAACACCCATTTATGATAAAAAAAACTCTCCAGAAAGTGGGCATAGAAGGAACCTACCTCAACATAATAGAGGCCATATACAACAAACCCACAGCAAACATCATTCTCAATGATGAAAAATGGAAAGTATTTCCTCTAAGATCAGGAACGAGACAAGGATGTCCACTCTCTGCACTCTTATTCAACATAGTTTTGGAAGTCCTAGCCATGGCAATCAGAGAAGAAAAATAAATAAAAGGAATACAAATTGGAAAAGAAGAAGTAAAACTGTCACTGTTTGCAGATGACATGATACTATACATAGAGAATCCTAAAGATGCTACCAGAAAACTACTAGAGCTAATCAATGAATTTGGTAAAGTAGCAGGATACAAAATTAATGCACAGAAATCTCCTGCGTTCCTATACACTAATGTTGAAAAATCTGAAAGAGAAATTAAGGAAACACTCCCATTTACCATTGCAGCAAAAAGAGTAAAATACCTAGGAATAAACCTACCTAAGGAGACAAAAGACCTGTATGCAGAATACTATAAGCCACTGATGAAAGAAATCAAAGATGATACAAACATCACTCTGTATGGCAGACTCTAACTCCATCCACCTCACTACAAATAACTCAATTTCGTTTCTTTTTATTCCATTGTATATATGTGTGGAGTTAGAGTCTGTCATACAGAGTCAAGTAAGTCAGAAAAAGAAAAACAAATGCAGTATGCTAACACATATATATGGAATCTAAGGAAGAAAAAAATGTCATGAAGAACCTAGTGGCAAGATGGGAATAAAGACACAGACCTACTAGAGAATGGACTTGAGGATATGGGGAGGGGTAAGGGTAAGCTGTGACAAAGTGAGAGAGTGGCATGGACATATATACACTACCAAACGTAAAATAGATAGCTAGTGGGAAGCAACTGCATAGCACAGGGAGATCAGCTCGGTGCTTTGTGACCACCTAGAGGGGTGGGATAGGGAGGGTGGGAGGGAGGGAGATGCAAGAGGGAAGAGATATGGGAACATATGTATATGTATAACTGATTCACTTTGTTATAAAGCAGAAACTAACACACCATTGTAAAGCAATTACACTCCAGTAAAGATGTTAAAAAAAAAAAAAGTGTTTTCAAAATTAGTTGAATAATGGGAAAATCTTCACAATAAAATGTTAAGTGGAACAAAAAAAAAGATGATACAAACAGATTGAGAGATATACAATATTCTTGGATTGGAAGAATCAATATAGTGAAAATGACTCTACTACCCAAAGAAATCTACAGATTCAATGCAATCCATATCAAATTACCAATGGCATTTTTTTACAGAAATAGAACAAAAAATCTTAAAATTTGTATGGGGACACAAAAGACCCTGAATAGCCAAAGCAATCTTGAGGGAAAAAAAACGGAGCTGGAGGAATCAGACTTCCTGACTTCAGACTATACTACAAAGCTACAGTAATCAAGACAATATGGTACTGGCACAAAAACAGAAATATAGATCAATGGAACAGGATAGAAAGCCCAGAGATAAACCCATGCACCTATGGTCAACTAATCATGATAAAGGAGGCAAGGATATACAATGGAGAAAAGACAATCTCTTCAGTAAGTGGTGCTGGGAAAACTGGACAGCTACATGTAAAAGAATGAAATTAGAACACTCCCTAACACCATACACAAAAAATAAACTCAAAATGGATTAAAGACCTAAATGTAAGACCAGACACGATAAAACTCTTAGAGGAAAACATAGGAAGAACACTCTATGACATAAATCACAACAAACTCCTTTTTGACCCACCTCCTAGAATAATGGGAATAAAAACAAAAATCAAAAAATGGGACCTAATGAAACTTAAAAGCTTTGGCACAGCAAGGGAAACTATAAACCAGATGAAAAGACAACCCTCAGAATGGGAGAAAATATTTGCAAATGAGTCAACAGACAAAGGATTAATCTCTAAAATATATGAACAGCTCATGCAGCTCAATATATAAAAAAACAAACAACCCAATTAAAAAATGGGCAGAAGACCTAAACAGACATTTCTCCAAGGAAGACATACAGATGGCCAAGAGGCACATGAAAAGCTGCTCAACAACACTAATTATTAGAGAAATGCAAATCAAAACTACAATGAGGTATCACCTCACACCGGTCAGAATGGGCATCATCAAAAAATCTACAAACAACAAATGCTGGAGAGAGTGTGGAGAAAAGGGAACCCTCTTGCACTGTTTGTGGGAATGTAAATTGATTCAGCCACTATGGAGAATAGTATGGAGGTTCTTTAAAAAACTAAAAATAGAATTACCATATGACCCAGCAATCCCACTACTGGGCGTATACCCTATGAAAACCATAATTCAAAAAGACACATGCACCCCAATGTTCATTGCAGCACTATTTACAATAGTCAGGTCATGAAAGCAACCTAAATGCCCATTGACAGACGAATGGATAAGGAAGAAGTGGTACATATATACAGTGGAATATTACTCAGGAATAAACAGGAACTAAATTGGGTCAGTTGTAGAGACGTGGATGGACTTAGAGACTGTCATACAGAGTGATGTAAGTCAGAAAGAGAAAAACAAGTATCGTATATTAAGGCATATATGTGGAATCCAGAAAAATGGTACAGATGAACCAGTTTGCAAGGCAGAAACAGAGACACAGATGTAGGGAACAAACATAAGGACACCAAGGGGGGAAAGTGGGTCGAGGGGGTGATGTGGTGGGATGAATTGGGATATTGGGATTGGCATATATACACTAATATGTATAAAATAGATAACTAATAAGAACCTGCTGTATAAAAAATAAACAAATAAAATTCAAAAAAATTCAGATGTTTAAAGCCTATCCATTAAAAAGTTGAAGAAATCATGTTCAAATCAGTAGCTATGAACATTGATAAGAAGCTTCATTCATTCATTCATTCATTCATTTATTTTTGTCTGTGTTGGGTCTTCGTTGCTGCATGCAGGCTTTCTCTAGTTGCAGCGAGCGGGGGCTACTCTTCGTTACGGTGCGTGGGCTTCTCATTGCAGCGGCTTCTCTTGTTGTGGAGCACGGGCTCTAGGTGCATGGGCTTCAGTAGCTGCAGCATGGAGGCTCAGTAGTTGTGGTGCATGGGATTAGTTGCTCAGCCGCATATGGGATCTTCCCGGACCAGGGCTCGAACCCGTGTCTCCTGCATTGGCAGGAGGATTCTTAACCACTGTACCACCAGGGAAGCCCAAGAAGCTTACTTTAAAATAATTGAACCTGAATCAGATCAATTATCATTTAAATGTCAGGTTAGAAATGGCAGAGAAGAATATTAAATGACACTCTATGAATGCAAAAAGCAAAACCAGACCAAAATTTCCAGACACATTACTTAATATCTTCAACAAATAAATTGGAAAAAATAAGAAAGAAGGGTAGCTTATAGAATAAAATATATTTAAGGGGCAATTCAAACAAATGTAATTTGTAAACCTTATTTGGATTCTGATTTAAACAAATGAAGTATAGAAAGCTTCTCCAAAACTATCAGGGAAATTCAAATTGGGATTATACATTTAATAATATTAAGAAATTATTAAATTTTAGATGTAACAATAGCATTGTAGTTTATGTTTACATATATACATACATCTATATTTAGGTATATGAAATATTTATGGGTACAATTGTATAATATATAGGGTTTGTGTTAAAATACCCCTGTGGGGAGTAGGTGGCCATGAGTTGAAAATTTTTGAAGCTGGGTGATGGAGATATTGAAAGTTTATTAAACTCTTCTCTTTATTTTTGTACATGTTTGATATTTTCAATAGTAAAAATGTTTTTAAAATGCGGGACTAGTTTCTCCTCCTCTCTTATTTCTAGCGAAGATGGAAAAATAAAATTAAATGCAATATAAGCCCTACCACTTTAGCTCAGCAATAGTTATGGGCATTCCATAGACAAAATAATAGATGGTAAAAGGCATCCTCCAGTAACATGGATTCCAGGGGCTACTCCTTTGCCCAAAATATCTATCATTAGAGTTCATCCTTAACGTGACAAAGCAGCCTGCCTTCAGATTTAGCTAGAGGTTATATATATATGTGTGTATATATATATATATATATATATATATATATATATATACACACATATATATATAAATTTTTTGAGTTAGAATGTTTTTAGATGGTGTGTGTCACAGGCCCCAACACTCCCTACTGGTTTACTAATGGGTTTACCCCCAGAAATTTTGCACATTCGCCTTATCTTTCTGGGCTCAGAAGGCATTTGCTAATACCCTCTACTATGATCTTAATTAAGTCAAGACACTGTCTGCAGAAAAGGATATTCTAAATGTAACTCTCCTGTCCCAACACACTCCTTCTCTCCCTCCCTTATCCAGTCACTATTCTTTCACCTCATTCATTCACTCATTCAGTCACTATCCAATCACCACACTTTCACTGGGCCTGCTCTGCATCAGACATACTCTGCTAATCCTTTCAGAAGATACAGATGTGTTTAAAACTTGATCTCCATATCAGGGAGTTAAAAATATTAGAAGAGATAAACATGTGAATGCTTATGTTCATGTCCAGAATAAAAAACTGCTACAATAGAGGGATAATCATGGGATAGGAAGAGGAGGACCCGAGGCAGGAGTCTGTGCCTGCAGCGTGAAGGGTCCTCACTCCAGTGTAGCTAAGTTGGCAGACATTCAGTGTGACAGCTTGGGCACCCACTTCTCCCCCATGGCAATCGTGGTATCCGGGGAATGTGCCAGTTTAATTGACTCTCTCCTCCTTAGGATCCAAGCTGCAATTACGTGATCTTGTTATGTAGTTTGAAACAAACACTTCAAGGAAGGAGGGATGGCAATGAGTAATAGGAATGGAAATTTAATAAGGACAAGCATTAACTACATAAAAACTACTCAAGCACGTTCCCTGGCCCTGGGTCTGATATGAGTCACTTTTCAGTCTGAAGTATTTGGAAACACAGTGCTGGAGGGCGGCACTGCATCTAAAAAGTAAATTTATGTTCTGCTTTCAACCTGAAATATTTTCAGAGCCCCTTTGCACCTGTTGGTGTATGTGTGGAGGTAGTACGTGTACTTGTGTGTTGTGGGAGGAGACTTGTAAGCATAAACAATCTGGTTTCTTTTTAAACATCTTCAGGTTTCCAGTCTTTTAAGCAAGTATTGTTTCCATCTAGCCAATACTAAGAAGAAAGGTAGTTCACAATAGTTCTGCTTAATCATGGCCATTCGGCTCACCAAGTTCTTATTCTGTCTTCCACAAAGAGATATTAAATTCAGATAATGATCTACTCCCTATTATTTTCTTCCTCTGTGTTGTGATCTTTATCAAACATTGATTATGTGCCCTACATATTGTAAAAGTTGTCAACCTTTATCCTTGTGAGGGACAATTTTAGCACTTCCAGTAATGAGCTTACAACTCAGCATTTTTGCATTTTTCTTTTAGCATGTCTTTTTCTTTATAATTATGTTCATTTTTATCAGTATGCAATAACTGGTTGCTCTGTAACTCTCAACTTGAAAGATGTCTGGGTGACCTCTTTATGTTATACTTGCTTTTATACACCTAATCCTTGGAAAATGTATATATTAACATATTATTCAACCAGTTAACAGACACCAGGCCCTACCAGGCACTAGGCACTGTACTCTAAGCCATTAGTATCAACTCTATCTTCTGATTCAATTTCACTTGGAAGTTCCACTTAATACAATTTCAAAAAAAAAAAAAAAAGCTTATTAAAAAAAATAATACACAGGATATAACCATAAGATTTTTAGAGCAAGCTTATAGACTAGTTTCTTGGAAGCCACCATATGTAAAACTAAAATGGAACCAAGTTTTCTATGTTAACTATCTCTGGGGAAATTGTGGAGGATTAGTATAGAAAAGAAACTCGAAAACTCTTGTAGGGTTAGTAAGATTATTAACATCCAACACTTTTTATAGAGGCCTGGGCTCACAAACACATCAGCACTGTTGCCTCAGAGCAACATTGGTACATCTCTCTAATGCATCCTGCTTTCACTTTTCATTCTTCGAAATAGCTGGCAGCTGTGTTATTCTAAGGATGGCATTCAGCTATAAACAGCAAAAGCAAAAAAAAAAAAAAAAAAAAGAAAGAAAAATGAAATCCAGATATTCTGTCATGAATACTTGAGGAGATTTCAAAGTTTCTAGTAACACTCTGATTTTGCTTTGTTTTCTAACTCCTTTTATATTTTTACTTTCTATTAAACTCTAAGTGACAAATTGTATGTTAAACAAAATTAAGTTGTTTTAAAATTTTTAATCAGTTCTTCATGATAAGGTTTTACCAGTGCAACAGACAATGGGAAGAGGTATAGAAATAGGAAAATAAGGAGGTGTTTTATAATTTTCCAAGATGTAGGGATCAGCACTCTTTTAATGTTGATTTTATTAATCAAATTTTACTACAACAAATTCTCTAGTTTACAATCTTTTTGAGGATTTAAATGAGGAAATCATTTCAGAAAATATCTGTGTGTATTTATGTTCAGGCTCTTCATGAAATAATCACATATATGTTCATCTTATTCATCTTTATAGTCATGGCATGTGCTCAATGTGTACTTAAAAAGAGGTTGTCTGTCTATTTCTAAAATTCCCCCACATTAGTTAATACATTAAATTAAGGAGATGTTTTGAATACTGTTTTCTTTTTTGTTTTCCAGTTTGCAATTGTTCTATTTTTGTTTTTTTTAATCAAGCTCATTAAACACTTGCATCAGACAAACATGTTTCAAAGGCCCTTTAGGTGTCAAAGCAAACTTGACCAACACCATAAACTCAATGAACGTTCATGACCACTTTTTGATAATGAAAATGGAATTCTTCAGGGTCAGCGATATACACATCTAAAGAATTGCCAATTTTTTTTTCTAAACCTAGACTCCCATTTTCTAAATCTAGATTCTCCTTTTCCTGTGTAATTGACTTGGCTGGTCTTTCTTGATGCTTGGATGAGTTTATCAGCCCCTTCCCCATACAGATTTCCTCCATCCCTACAACATGTAGAAACTCAAGGAAGATTGAACAACTGTTTTCTGTAGAGCCCTAGAATTTCTCCAAAGTGCCTCTGTGCCATCTCAGACAGCAAGAGTCAGAGAGAGGAGTTGCCACTGCCCTCCATGCTCCAGAGTAGAATACTTTTACCTGCTTTATATAGTAGAGGAAACATAGGATTTTCTTTGAAAGTGGCTAAAAATAATATTTTGTTAAAAGAAAAATTTGGAAACCATTAGGTTAATGTATTGTGCAGACACTAATCACCTTTAAATATAAATGTATTTCCTATAAACCACAATATAGAGAGAAATGAACATCTAAAAAATAAATCAAGAATAGATATACTAGTTTATAACTAGAAAACAAGTTTATCTAGTTGGCATACCATTTACAAACAAGAAGACAGCTATTTAGAAAATTAAGCATACATATGAGAGCTTTTTTTTTTTTTTGGCCACACGGCACGGGCATACAGGATCTTAGTTTCCCACCAGGGATCGAACTTGTGCCACCTGCATTGGAAGCATAAGGTCTTAACCACTGGACCGCCAGGGAAGTCCCCAGATGAGACATTTTGATGTGCAGAAATTGGAAAATATTTGGCTCATGGCACAATTCTAAAACCATCAAGAATGACTGGGGCACCCCCATTGAAGATCCTGGCAACCAGATTTCAGCTAAGGATACAGAACACCAGGGTCAGGGATTCTGAAGGTATGGGAGAAAGAATGTGCTGCAAATGGGCTTTTACAAATTTACAATTGGTTGTAGATAATGACTTCAGTTTGGACTCTATTTTCAAGGTTTTTTTAACGATTCTTTTAGTGATATTTGAGAATGCGCTTAAGACTTTTCCTCTCACTATAGATTATTTTAGCCATCCATGATACTTTTCATTTCTGAACGTAACATCAAGCTTATAATATGCAAAGTTTTTAGCTGAATATAGGTTTCCATGAAATTAAAAATAAACAGTATCAATCCTTTTATGAAGTAGAAAAATCTTGATGAAATTCTTTTACTTTTCATGCTGACATATAAAGACAGATAGAATGAGTCATTTTACAGAGTTTAACGGGCACAAAATCTATTTTTGCTCCCTAAGGCCCTTTTTGATAGTCAAGCTTATGATTGAGTTGGGAGGCATTTCAAAAGGCAATGATGCAAAATGATGTAAATGGAGACCTGCAAAAAGTTAAGAAAATGAACATATTCCTAAGTGACTTGGCAGAGAAAATAAACAACTGAGACCCCAAATTACTTTCAGCTAAAGTTTTTTAGCATGTTTTCTCAAAGAATGTGACAAACTTAATTCTCTAATCAATAAGTAGCAGATATTGTTTTATTACTTCAATCTATTTGATTAACACTGAAGCTGTTTATGCCCAAGATTCAAACAGTACATTTTCTAGTAACTATATTCCTTATTGAAGAGTTCTTAAAGCATGCCGAGCATAAAATATATGATGCCCTACACAAAACCATCTATAATTAAGTAATTGAAGTGTTCCCAGATGGAGGCAGCTGTAATTCCCTGACACCAGTCACAGGAAAGTGCTGAAGTTCCCAACAGAAATACGACACATAAAGGCAAAGTGTTATTATTAGTATGGAAATTAATAAGCTGCAGCAGCGAGAATACCTCTTATCATCCACATAGAAACCTCTCCTATAAAGGAAGTACAAATCATTTTGCAAATGTAAATAGAACTGTGCTTATTTTTGAAGTTTGTAGCACACATATTCAAAGCAGGAAATCATACGAGGGCCATTCACTTTTTGACTTCATCTGTCAATGACATTATGAAATGCATATTATACAGTAAGCAATAATTATATAAAATCCCATTTGTAGCAGCATGCTAAAAAAGATAATAAAAATAAAATTGAATTGTAAAGCACTGAAAAAGAGATGTCAAATAGAAGCACTGCATTACAAGCACCTTAAATTTTCCGAAGTGTGGACAACATCTGTAAAGAAAGTATAAAGGAGAGGGATTCTGATAAAAAGGGGTGAAATGAAGAAAAAGCAAAAATTAAATTAAGTTCATGTGTTCTCTTTTATAGCTACTAAGTTATTTTTAAAGATATCAAACAGTAATAAATTTAAACTATCAGATTTCATGTAATTTTAAAGAAAAAGAGGAAAGTACAAACAAAACGCAGGGAAAAAATAGCTATAGTAGGTTATTAGAAATTTTCTAAACATTAGCAAGCTTCATTGAATCACTAATAGTTCAAGTAAGAATTAAAAACAAAAAACAGACAAAAGAACACCTGTGTTTAACAAAAAACTACCCAAGAGCTGAGACATATCAAGATCTAAGCAAAATAAGAATTTTAGTAGAAATATGTTTATATTCCTACATTTCTTCTTTGAGCTGCGGGCGCTGGTATCCTTTGGAGCAGCATCTTTGTGTCAGAGGCATGGGTAGGAAATTTTAAACCTCCTGTGAATTAGAAAAAAGAATATATTGAGTGAATGGTCTTTTTTATGTGTGATTCTTTCATATTTTAATATTATATAGGCACATGTAAAGCAAGCCTCTCTAAATATTATATCTTTTTTCAGGAAAGGAAATAGAAATGCAGACTACAGGCTAAAGTTTATTTAGATATTGAAAAAAACAAGCACACAAATTAAAAAGGCAGGAAATTTGTCATCAAGAAATATGGAAGCAATAAACATCTACCATAATTATTCCAAAAACACAGTGACAGAGAATATTTTACAATAGATTTTGACACATTATAGTTGGGAGTTCTGGCAATAACCATCATGACCTTAGGTAACTCAAATAACCTTTCTAGTTTCTTTCTCTAAAAAGTGAGGGAGTTTAACCGAAAGATTTGAAAATCACTTTCAAATCATAACATTCTACTGTTTTACTTTACAACAAGGGGGAGGAAAAGGAAAACTCAGAAATAAACATTCCAAATGGCTTTAAAATCCTCCCTTTCATTTTTATTTTTTGTAGGAAATATGGTTTAAAAAATCAATTTTATTAGACTGCTTCTAATATTTTTAGATTACATCTAATTTTAACAGATAAAAATCTACTACTGACCCTGGGATTATGTAACAAAGTACTATTATTCTTTAGAGAAAATTACTTCAAAAGCCTTTTATCATCTTCGTAAGTGTCATAACAAACTGTCTACTCTTAAAGATCAAGGAAGTCAATCAGCAGTCATGGTCAAAATTTTACTCTTGGAGAATATTTCCCTCCCAAATTGCAGCATAATAAATATTTAATTTCTAAAATGATTTTCAAGTAACCTCTTGCTCCCATTTTTCATTATTTTTTCTACGTGGAAATAATGTACCTCATCTCTCTGAGCTGGAGTTAAATAACCATTGTTAGTAACTCCTAACGTAATATAAAATAAAATAAAAGTCAAAACAGAAGTTAAGATGTTATACTCTGTAACATTAAGATTCGTAAAGAAAGTGACCTTGCTAGAAGAGGGGAATGGAAAATATTCATGATAGCTTTTTCATTCAATAGGATCTGAGCCCCTGATCAACATGGCCTTCTCGATTCCAGATGCTGCATTTCTCTATTTACTGTCAGAATTGAACAGAGGGGAGTACCAAGAGGTGACAGAGGATCACCTGGATGCCAAACATCCTACGCTGTCTTCTTGACTGCTGGTCCATGGACACAGGCTGATCGTTCAACAAGATGCATGTTGCAAACCCTGGTAAAAGGGTTCATTCTTTGGGAACCAGGGCATCTAACCCCGGAGACAGGAATGTGGAGACAATAAGCACAAATTTCCTAAGTTGGTCTTTGAAAGGAGAGGTAAGTGGAATCACTCCTTTCCACCCCTTTGCTTCCGGAACCATGTATTTTACTGTTGGAGACTTGGCATCATATAAAGTTCTTTGATTCCAGAAGAACTCCTGGGTGGTGACTCATGACTATGACCAGTGGGTCCATGATCACAGACCCTTTCCCACACCTTTTTTTACTGTGCAGTGGTACTTTTGGTTGATATGATGTTTTACAACATCCTGTGACAATGGATCAAATGCTCCATAAACCCTTGGGTAGTGGGACTAGCCAAGGCCCTACATACAGAAAAGGCAAATTCATACCCAACTTGCATATCCTTCCAGGCATAGTGAATCACTGGCTTAAGGCGGTCAACTTGCCACCAAGTGACTAGCAGTCTCCTCAAGGGAAATGTGCCATATTGGGGGCTCAACATTGGCCTCTGTTGTTGGCACGTTGGGGGCAGTTGGCAGAGGCAGTAGCTAGATGGCTTTTGGAAGGGGACAGGGCATGTTGCTGAGCCTATGCATGGTCTCCATCTCTGTCACCATGGCCACTTCATTCATAAGCCTATTGTGACAGCCCTAAGGTGACAAATGCTGTTTTGTATCAACTCAACAAGGCATTTTATCTATATGTTTATTCTTGCGCCTCTTTATTGTAAATGCTCTTTTACAGTGTTGGGCATTTACATGTGATATAAAGACTTCTACACTTCATATCCATTCCTATACATTCATCCACATGACTCTGCCCCCAAATTTCCACGTTTTTCCTTTGTTACTACTAATTAGCTGGATAGACCACTTGCTACTGCCCACATGTTCCGGTACATTCTAACTTTTGGTCACTTATCTGCCCATAGAAAATGGATAAACAGGTACATTGCCCAAAATACTGCTCAGTAGGAGGATTTCATCTGTCACTATCTTTCCAGGCCATTCATTAGTGAAGGTATAATGCAACTGCCACTATCTATTTTCAGTTTGTACCCACATACCAAGCTGACCTATCCATGACGCAAAAAGCTTGGGCCATTGGGTCACTTCCTTCTCCAACAGCTGATCAGAAGTGACTTCCCACACAGCTCTAGGTGTGAGCCGAGAGAGAGCTGCTGATGTAACAGTCATGGATGACATGGAAAGTTGGAATATCTGTTCACGCTGGCAGCTTTTTATGTCACCTGGCGTAAGAGCATATACTGCCAGAGCAGTAATTCCCAAATTGGAGTATTCCATCTTGAGGAAGCAAAGAGCCCTACCAGGGATTGTGCTTTCATCTCTGTACTAGTGTATGGGTTTTCTACTGCTATGAATTAAACTACCAGAGAATCCATGCCTTACAACAACATATGTCTATGATCTCAGTTTCTATGGATCAGGAGTTGGCAATGTTGGCAGAGGCTTTCTTTCAGATTCTCACCAGGCTGAAATCAGTGTGTCCGCTGGCTATGTCTTCATCTTCAAGCTCGATTAAGGAAATATGTGCTTCCAAAGCCCTCAGGTTGTTGGCAAGATTCATTTACATGGGACCATGTGCTTGAGGGCCCTCTTTTCTTGCTAGCTATTGGCTGGGGAGCACTCCCAACTCCTCGAGAGTACTCTCAGGTATTTGCCACCTGGCCCGCTCCATAGGCAGTTCTCAACATGGGCTTTTTTATTCTCTAAGGCAAGCGGAAGAATGTCTCTACTTTAAATCTCTTTACAGAAGGCCTGGACTCCCTTTCTAAGGGCTCACCTGATTAGATCAGGTCCACCCAAGGTAATCTCCCTTTTGATTAACTCAAAGCCAGCTGATTTAGAGCACTAATAACATCTGCACAATCACCCTACCTTTGTCATATTAACATACCCCTAATCAAGGAAGTAACTATCTCATCAGTCTATACCCAAAGGGAGGGCATTACACAGAGCGTTACCTCAGGGGATAGGAATCTTGGAGACCATCTTAGAGTTCTTCTCACTACACTTGTCAGTCACATTCACTTGTTTATCCCCCTAATCACCAATCTATGATGTACATCTTAATCAGGCCCGTGAAACTAACTGCTGATTACTTTAATTTTCAGTCTTTCAACATGCCATATTCAATCAGTAGTAGGTAGTTCTGAGAAGCACTAGGAAATGTTCTTGTTGCCAATGATATTTTTACATTAACACAGTGAGGTCACTAAAGTGTCCATTTCGCTAAGCCCATCAAAGTAAAACTGTTACCAGTGAGGGAGTGATATGACTAAGCTAGCTATTTCAACAACAGATAATGCAACAGATCGGTACCAGTAGGAATAGAGTGTTTTGAAAGAAATTAGAGCACAAATAAATATATTTTGATGAAGATTAGTCTCTAAATGTCTGGAACCTATAAGCTCTGCGACGAAGTGAGGGGTAAATAAATATGCAAAGCATACAAGGATTCAAAACGATGCTTTGTTTTGTCTACAAAAGCATTATTAGCATAAAAATTTAGTTATAAATTTTAAAAAAATAATTCAGCATTTACAGTGTGGTATGTATATATGTAGAGTAATTTTTATCTACATTAAAGGAGAAGTTAGTTAAATTTGAAGTGTCTCAATTAGAAAAACACACTTTAAGACCAGGAAACAACCAAAAGTCTCTAGCTGCTTTGGCTTACACTTCAAATCTGTACACTAAGGAATTCATTAGTAAATATGAGGAATATTAATCAAATTATTCATGAGTTGAATAATTTTCAGAACATGTAAATTGGCTACATGTGGTACAGGCATCTTTACCCTACTGTATGAATGGGGTTTATGAACCAAGTGAGGCTGGTGGTTAGGTTTTATACCTACCTTTGGAGTAGCACGTGCAGTTCAGAATTCCCTTTTTTGCTATTGTCATCCATCATGTGACAATAGATTATGTTGTATGATCCAATCAGAATGTTAATAGATGACAGCGAAAGAATATTGTCATTTTGGCTTCTGAATAAACTAGCACAATGTTACTCAGAAAGCATAAAAGGAAAGAGAGAGGGGAGTTCAAGTTTACAGTAACAGTTAAACTCCTTTTGAAACCCTTTCCTAGTAGATTTTTTTGATGTATGGCATACTTTGATCTTAGGACTTACTTTCGTAGTAACCTACCACCAGGTGTAAGGTATTCATTTCTCATCTTTTTGTTACCTAAAAGGCTTCCGATATTCATGAAAAATAGACAATTATGAAAGATAAAATTGGCTTAGTCCGATTCACAACTGAGATAAACAGCAAGCAACCACTATATATTCATTATATTTCTATTACAATGTGTACAATTAAAAAGATTGGGCACATAAAGTAAATCCTTATTGATGAACATTTATTGTTTACAGTTTTTGACTTTTGCAAATATAACTGACATGGATATTTGCATACAAATATTCAAATCTTTGTATGAACATATACTTTCATTTTTCCTGAATAGAGTAGAAGGGAGGATCATATGGTAGGTGTGTATTTAAGCTAAAAAAAAAAACTGCCAAGCTGTTTTCCAAGGTGGTTGTATAATTTCACATTCCCATCAGCAGTGTATGTGAGTTTCAGTTTCTCTTCATGATCAACAGTACTTTGTATGGTCAATCTCTTTAAGTTCAGACATCCTAATATGTGTGTAGTAGTATCTCATTGCGGTTTTAATTTGCATTTCCCTGAGTAACAAAAGATATTGAGGATCTTCCTATGTGCTTAGTTGCCATCTATATTTCTTCTTAGGTGAAGTGTCTGTTCAAATATTTTGTCCATTTTTTGGGGGGGTGGGCTTTTGTTTTCTTATTATTGAGGTTTGAATGTTCTCTAATATTTTGGACAAAAACAATTTATCACATATGAGATTGCAGATATTTTCTGACAGTCTGTAGTTTGTCTTTTCCTTAAGAATGGTGTCTTTTGAAGAACAGAAGTTCTTAATTTTAATGAAGTTCATTTTATCATTTTTTTTCTTTTAAGGATCCTGATTTGCTGCTGTATCGAAGAAATAATAGAAATATTTAGAAATAACAGAAGTATGACAGAAATATTTGTCTAACTCAGGCTCACTAAATCTTTTCTCCTGTTTTCTTCTAGAAGTTTTGTAATTTTAAGATTTAACTTTGGATTAAACTAAAGGGAAATCTTTAAGTGGGGGGGGTTGCTGGGGAGGTAAGAGTCCTGCCAAGGCCCTGGTGCTGTAGAGGGAGAACCGAAGGAGGCAGTGGGCTACGGAGAGAGAGGACACACGTCTGAGAGGAGCCCACTGGGCCTGCCCCTGCAGCATTGCAGACCAAGTGTGCGGAACAGGAGTGGGAGAGCAAATGGTAGCACCACCACCACCAGTAGCATCACGGGCGGAGAAAAGGAGTGCTGTCTAGGATGCTGTATCTACGTCCATGAGTGCTGGGACTCAGCTTTCTCTCTAAAATCCAGTATTAAAATTTAAATACTAAATTTAAATAAGCCTGATTTACCGAAAGGTAACGTATCCCACATGTACATATGATCCATTTTGAGTTAATTTTTTATATGTTGTAAAGTATGCATCAAAGTTTTGTTTGTTTTTGCATATGACCAGTTGTTCTAACAATATTTTTTGAAATGACCCTCATTATGAACAGAACTGACTATGCTTCTCTGTCAATTGATTGATTATATATGTGTGGGTCTATACCCGGACTCTATATGCTGGTCCACTAATTCATGTCTACCTTTACATCGATACAAGTACCATACTGTGTTGATGACTGCAGCTATATAATAAGTTCTGAAATCAGCTAATGTAAGTCCTACAGCTTTACTCTTCTTTATGAAAGTTTATTTTTTTTCTAATCTAGGTCATTTGTATTTCTATGTGAATTTTTTTTATACTTCTTTATTGGAGTATAGTTGCTTCACAATGCTGTGTTAATTTCTGTTGTACAACAAAATGAATCAGCCATGTGCATACATATATCCCCATATCCCCTCCCTCTTGAGCCTCCCTCCCACCCTCCCTATCTCACCCCTCTAGGGGGTCACAAAGCACAGAGCTATCTCCCTGTGCTCTGCAGCTGCTTCCCACTAGCTAACTATTTTACATTTGGTAGTGTATGCATGTCAGTGCTACTCTCACTTCGCCCCAGCTTCCTCTCTCCCTGCCTGTGTCCTCAAGTCCGTTCTCTATGTCTGCGTCCTTATTCCTGTCCTGCCATATCAGTACCATTTTTTTTTTTAGATTCCATATATATGCATTAGCATATGGTATTTGTTTTTCTCATTCTGACTTACTTCACTCTGTATAACAGACTCTAGGTCCATCCACCTCACTACAAATAACTCAATTTCATTTCTTTTTATGGCTGAGTGATATTCCATTGTATATATGTGCCACATCTTCTTTATCCATTCATCTGTCAGTGGACATTTAGGTTGTTTCCATGTCCTGGCTATTATATATAGTGCTGCAATGAACATTGTGGTACATGTCTCTTTTTGAATTATGGTTTTCTCAGGGTATATGCCCAGTAGTGGGATTGCTGGGTCATATGGTAGTTCAATTTTTAGCTTTCTAAGGAACCTCCATACTGCTCTCCATAGTGGCTCTATCAATTTACATTCCCACCAACAGTGAAGAAGGGTTCCCTTTTCACCACACCCTCTCCAGCATTTATTGTTTCTAGATTTTTTGATAATAGCCACTCTGACTGGTGTGAGGTGATACCTCACTGTAGTTTTGGTTTGCATTTCTCTAATAATTAGTGATGTTGAGCATCTTTTCATGTGCCTCTTGGCCATCTGTATGTCTTCTTTGGTGAAATGTCTATTTAGGTTTTCTACCCATTTTTCAATTGGGTTGTTTATTTTTTTTTTATATTGAGCTCCATGAGCTGTTCGTACATTTTGGAGATTAACCCTTTGTCCATTGTTTCATGTGCAAATATTTTCTCCCATTTTGAGGGTTGTCATTTCATCTTGTTTATGGTTTCCTTTGCTGTGCAAAATGGAAACACAAAAGACCCTGAATAGCCAAAGCAATCTTTTTCTTTTTAAATTCTAAAGTAACTTCTTTCAATTTTATTTATTTATTTATTTATTTATGGCTGTGTTGGGTCTTCGTTTCTGTGTGAGGGCTTTCTCTAGTTGCGGCAAGTAGGGGCCACTCTTCATTGCGGTGCGTGGGCCTCCCACTATCGCGGCCTCTCTTGTTGCGGAGCACAGGTTCCAGACGCGCAGGCTCAGTAATTGTGGCTCATGGGCCCAGTTGCTCCGTGGTATGTGGGATCTTCCCAGACCAGGGCTTGAACCCGAGTCTCCTGCATTGGCAGGCAGATTCTCAACCACTGCGCCACCAGGGAAGCCCCAGCCAAAGCAATCTTGAGAAAGAAAAATGGAGCTGGAGGAATCAGGCTCCCCGACTTCAAAGTATACTACAAAACTACAGTAATCAAGGCAGTATGGTACTGCCACAAAAACAGAAATATAGATTAATCGTACAGGATAGAAAGCCCAGAGATAAACCCATGCACATATGGTCACCTTATTTTTGGTAAAGGAGGCAAGAATATACAATGGAGAAAAGACAGCCTCTTCAATAAGTGGTGCTGGGAAAACTGGACAGCTACATGTAAAAGAATGAAATTAGAACACTCCCTAACACCATAAACAAAAATAAACTCCAAATGGATTAAAGACCTAAATGTAAGACCAGACACTATAAAAGTCTCAGAGGAAAGCATAGGCAGAACACTCTTTGACATAAACCACAGCAAGATCTTTTTTGACACCCCTACTAGAGTAATGAAAATAAAAACAAAAATAAACAAGTGAATTTTAGAATAGGCTAATCGTTTCTGTTTTTAGAAGCCTAATGGGATTTAGATTGAGATTGTATTGAATCTATAGATCAACTTGGGAAGAAGTTACATTTTAACTATGTTGAGTTTTCTGATCTATGAATATTGTTCTCTAATTTGTATCAATGATGTTTTGTAGTTTTCAGTTTATATAATGACAATTTTTTTGTCAGATTTATCCCTAAATGTTTCACATTTTTTATGCTATTTTAAATGATATTATATTTTAGTTACAATTTCCAATTTCCAATTGTATATTTCTAGAGTGTAGAAATGCAACTGATTTTTGTGTATTAATAAACTCAATCATTAATTATTGTAATTTTTTTGTAGATTTCATACATTTTTGTGTGTGTGTGTAGATGATCAAGGTGTTTGTGAATAAAGAACATTCTGTATCTTCTTTTCTAGTCTGGATTAATTTATTTCTTGTTCTTTCCTTACTGCATAAGGTAGAACCTCTAGTAAAATGTTGAATAGAAGTGGTGACAGCAGATAACACTTGCCTTGTTCTTGATCTTAAGGGTAAAGATTTTAGTATTTCATCACTAAGTATAATTTTTACCTATAGATTTTTCACAAATGTTTTTAATTAGTTTAATAGGCTTCCTTCCTATACTTAGTTTGATGAGAGATTTTCTGTCATGTTTATAATTTACAACATGTGCAGGTAGAATGTGATAGGAGCAGAATAAAGGCATTTTTTTCTTAACAGAATAAACATGGCATTGTAGAAGATAGTAAACAAAAAAAATCTATATATCATTGGGACATGCACACATGATACTACCTGTCATCTGACCTGAATCTTCCAAGATATTATGCAACACATCTTACAATTCTTTAAAAATGGTTCCTGTGCTGTTTAAGTACAATATTTGAAAGCAACCAATCATAAAAACAAAAGCAAAAACAAAGAACACATGCAATCTACTTTGTGAGTCAAAGAGAGATGTGAACTCAGAATCAGCCTTATTTGGTAACATCTTCCTTTCTGAGAGACAGTTTTATTTTACACTCTTGCAGTTTCATATTTTTATTTATCACTCACTCTTAGATTTTGGATCTTACTAGCTGAGAACCCTGATACCACGGGGTCCAGGCAAACCATCCATGCCATTCCTTACTCAAATTCCTGACCCACAGGATCCTTGAGCATAAGATGGCTGGTTTACATCACTAAATTTTAGAGGTGGTTTATTATGATAGCAATAGATATTGGTTTTAGTACCAGGAGCAGGGTGCTAATATAGCAGAAACCTAAAATATGTAGGTAGCATTGGCTTTGGGACTAGGAAGAAGCTGGAAGAGCCTTAAGGAGATTGTTAGTCAAAGTTGGAGTGGTTATGTAGAGGTAGAAGTTTAGAAAAATTATTTTCTGCAATAACATGAAAAAAGAAAATGTAACTAATAAATATGAAGATCTAGCTAAGAATAACAAGCAATGTTGAAAAGACATCTGGCTATCAGCTTCTTACTAGAAAATGAGAGAAGAAAGTGATAAGCTAAGAAAGTGATTTAAAAACAAAGGAGTCAGGACTTATGGGATATGAAAATAAAACTCATTCTCACAATTTGATGAGTCTTGGGGACATTGTGGGAGAATATAAGTGTCTTTTATGTGGGAGAGAGGTGAATTGTTATGTCGCTATGGAAAGACTGCAGTAGGTTGTATTTCCAAAAGATGGTCATGTTGATCTGTACTCTACCCAATATGCTATTCTTACAGTGGGACTGTGCCACTCCTCTATGAAGGGCTGGCTCTATGTCCAACCATGCTGAACCTGTTGGACTTTTGTGAGCTCCTCAGCCAATAGCAGAGGGGAGAAGAAACACTATGTGATTTCTGGGGGTTGATCATAAAAATGTCATGCATCCAGGTTTGCTTTTTGAGAACCTTGTTTCTTAGCAACCACTTGCATACTGAGGAAGACCAAACTAGCCACTCAGAGAGATCACAGAGAAAGGTCACATGCAGATACTCTATCTGAAAGCCCACCTGAGATCCATGATATACTTGACAGTAACACTCTGACATGTGAGTGAAAGCATCACCATATCCTTCCAGTCACCATCCATCAAGTTAGCTCAGCCTTTGAGTCTTCTCAGCTAGGGCCCCAGAGACAAGTTGTTCCTGATGTGTGCTATACTTATTCTTGACCCACAGAATCCATGAGTATAATGAAAATATTGTTTTATGCCACTAAATATGGAATGATTTGTTACACAGCAAGAGATAATTGATGAACTTTGAAATTATTTTGAAAAACTAACCAAGCACATTTTACTTTGATGTTTAAAATTTTTTCATTATATGTTTAAATATTTGAAAAGATTTCATTTCTGATTTCTTATAAATATGAAGGTTTTCCTAAAAATCTGTGATATGACCAATACACTTTTCATGTATTTGAAAAATACATGAGCATATTTTTCTTTAGCAAAATAGGAAAATTTGTATTGTTTATTTTTCTTCATGAACTCAGATTTCTTTCATAGTTCTTTTATAAATATTATACTAATGTAACATATGGTACTGTCAACAATTTATTTTTCACAGCATTTTGGAGAATTAAAATTTGAGGATAAGTATTTTGTTAAATAGGCTTAAATTGTACGTATTCCACCTAATCACATTGCTGGAGAGGTTTTTGATTATCTGATTACTTGTGAAGTTCAGTCCTGCTGTAATTAGGTGCAGGAACAAAGTGCTGCACCAAATCATAGGCCCAATTCAAATACTGCTATAAGTCTTAGGTAAACAACATGTGTGATTTATAAAAGTAATTTATTAATTCGTTTTTTACAAAGGTGCAATTTTTCAGAGTAAAGGATGGGGTAAAAAGAAATGTCCTATAATCAAATTCCAATTCAATACAGTATAGGAGAAAGCAAGCTGACATAACGAAAAGAATGGTTTTACCTTAAATGTAATAATAATTTTAAAAGAACTTAGGATACCTTCTTAATGTTTTATCAACAATACAATTATATAAGCATACTAATGTATAAATAAAAACCCAAACTTTTATGAACAAACATAGGTGAATTACATTTATATTGTTATTTTCAGAACATATTATATTGCATAATACACTCTGCGAGGTAGTATGCTCATACCCTTTGTCACAAAACTCCTATATATCCTAGCTACCCCCATACCTCCTTGGAGGAGTTTTCTCAGGGTTACTTGAGATGCCGCCTCCCAGGTTTGAAGTCCTCAGTATATGTCTGCCGAATAAAACATAACTCAACTTTGAGGTTGTGAACATTTCTTAGTCAACACAATTATAGTGATCAAATCTATATTCATAGGCCCATAAAGCTTTGAAAATTAAGGCTACATACATCTTTGCATACATACAATTATTCCTTTAGTACAAATTCTTAGAAGTAAGATTGCTAGGACCAAGGCATGCATATACAATTATATACAAATGCATTTATACATAATATTATATAAATGGGATTATACTAAACCTATTGTCATGCGACTTGTTTTAAAATGAAATACAACTTGTACAAAAATAGTATATATAACATGTGTGAATAAGTTAAAGAAGAATAAAAAACAAATACGGTATCCAATACATGTGCTAGAACATTAGTCACACCTGTGAATCTACTGGAGGGCTTTTCTAATCACATCTTCCTCTCTCTTCATCACAATCCTAAATTTTGTGCTCATCACTCCCTTGCTTTATAGTTTTACTATTTTACTATAGTTTTTCTATTTTATTATTCCCTTGATTTATAGTTTACATGTCTTTACATATTATATGTTGTTTAGATTTGCCCATTTTTTGGTTTTTAATTAAATAAAATCATTTTTTTATGTATTTTTTTAAAATTTATTTTTGGTTGCGTTGGGTCTTCATTGCTGCGTGTGGGCTTTCTCTAGTTGTGGAGAGCGGGGGCTACTCTTCATTGCAGTGCGCGGGCTTCTCATTGCAGTGGCTTCTCTTGTGGTGGAGCACAGGCTCTAGGCACGTGGGCTTCAGTAGTTGTGGCTCGCAGGCTCAGTAGTTGTGGCTCACGGGCTCTAGAGCACAGGCTCATTAGTTGTGGCACACGGGCTTAGTTGCTCCGCGGCATGTGCGATCTTCCCAGACCAGGGACCGAACCTGTGTCCCCTGCATTGGCAGGCAGATTCTTATCCACTGCGCCACCAGGGAAGTCCTGTGTGTATTTTTTTCTTGTTTAAGATTATATCTTTATTAACATATGTAGCTATTCATTAACTCTTCCTGTTTTATTGTGCCCCATTCTATGACTATATCACAATTATTTATTCTGTTTAATGGACATTTTGATTCCTTCTTGTTTTTCACTATTATGAATAAAGTTGTTTTGAATATTCTTTTACATTTTTGGTGTTCCTGTTCAAGAATATCTTTAGAGTTTATACGTAGTAAGGGAATTATTGGGTCGTAAGATAGGTACATCTACAGCTTTTAATATAAACTGCAATATTTTTTCCAAAATGGTTGTGCCAACTGTAATTTCCAATAATAGTGTTTGGGCTCACATTTTTATAACTTACTTTTACCATAAAATGATCACAAACATGTTCTGATATTAATCACTATTTTTAAAGATTATAGAGTATTTTCATCCCATATTGGTCGATATTTATGTGTTTTCTGTTTTCATGACAAATAGTGGAATAATTTCTCAGGATGGATTCCAAGAATGGAAATTTTTTTATCAAAGCGTATTTCAAAAAATTCCACAGATATTTTTAATTTATTTATTTATTTTTGGCTGTGTTGGGTCTTCGTTTCTGTGCGAGGGCTTTCTCTAGTTGCAGCAAGCGGAGGCCACTCTTCATCGCGGTGCGCGGGCCTCTCACTATCGCGGCCTCTCTTGTTGGGAGCACAGGCTGCAGACGCTCAGGCACAGTAGTTGTGGCTCATGGGCCTAGTTGCTCCGCGGCATGAGGGATCTTCCCAGACCAGGGCTCAAACCCGTGTCCCCTGCATTGGCAGGCAGATTCTCAACCACTGCACCACCAGGAAAGCCCTACACAGATATTTTTGAATGGCTGCACAATAAGGTTCTAATTTACTAACATTTATAGTACTCGTGCTTTACTTCAGATTGGTTTGTTTGAGAGACTCTTGTCCCTTAAAAGGTTGAAAGGATGGGCTTCAGCAGAGTCAGCCTCTTACTGGGGCTGTCTTACTTAGGGACAGTGTGGCTTATCTGACACCTATCGAGTTCCAGCTCAAAGACCAAGCTAGAGCTACTCTATAGGAGGATTTATAATTTAATGAGAGAATATAAACACACAATGAAGAAGGGAGGAGGGAACTCACAGGGAGCAATGAACTGACGAATAGATTGTTCTGTGTTCACTGCTCCCCAGGAACTCTGCCTCCGAGTCATAACACCAAGCTGTAGAAACAAATTCTGGCAGCTAGGAAAAAGCTTCTCATTCTAACTACAAAATGAATTGAAGTACTTTTAAAAAAACAATACTGAATGAGGAACCTGAAGAAGGAACAAAGGGATCGAAGCTAATGACAAAAACGAGTCAAACTGTGACACTAGATACAAATAAGAGTGAGAAAATAATGGAGATTTAAAATTTAAAAAAACAGTTGGGTTGGATTGGAGGATTATATTTTGAAACAGTAAAGGTGTTTTAAAGGTGGGAAAGGAAAAAAAAACCCAGCATGCAGCGATTCTAGAAGCAATATTGAGTGCCTACTTGTGAACGTTCTCTTTACAAAGCCCCAATAATGTGGGGGGTTGAGAAAAGAATGAGTCTCAGTCTATTTCTGAGAACAGTTCTCAGAAAAAAGTAACCTATTATCACTTAGGGCTTACTGTGGTGCAAATACCTGCAAATCCAAAGCATGGTGTCTTAAACCAAAAGGTAATTTATTACCGCATGTGATTGGAAGGCACAGTGTGAAGACAGGCCTGCTGGTGGTTTAATTCAGAGACTCAGCGGACTCGCCAAGAATCTGGGATCTATTTTCTGTTTTCCATTTTGTCCCTTAATTCTTCCTTTCCAGTGTCAGCTTCATCTTAAGGATACCTCCTTTCCTAAACACATGATTGACGCTAACAGTATTCAGGGCACCATGTTTCCTCCTTCACCTTCAGGGAGATTAGATAGCGTCCTTCTCCAAACCATCTGAACAAAAGACCTGGTTTTCATTGGTATTGGATTATTTTAGATCACATGCCTATCTCTGAACCAATCACTGGGGGAGAAAAGTATGGGATTATCTTAACTGGTTTAAACTAGTTCAGGTTCACTCCTGGAGTTCTGAATGCAAACACTCAAACACTAGGAGTATCTGGGCACTGTGAGGAAAGGGAAGGAAAGACTGATGTTGGGGCTGTATAGGCAATCAAAAATACGTTTACCACACAGTCCTGGCAAAGAGCAATAATCACGTACATATATAATGGCAACCCAAGACACAGTTAGCAGGTACACCAAAATCAGAAGAGTATACATGGCACGTTTCTAATGTAAATGCTGCCTCTTCCACCATCATGGAAATATAAAGTTTGGCTTTGTTCAAAGAGAGCTTCCATGCTCTTCATGGTTTCATTCAGTTTTTTTTTTGTTGTTTTTTTTTTTTTTAACACTGTAGTTGGAACTACCTATCAACACTACGTAAAAGAAATCAATACGTTTTCCTGATAAGAGTGTGCTGCACCCTCTATATGTCTTTTTCCCCATGGTTGTCAATATTTATGTAAATCTCTATTACAATGTGAGGCTTTGCCTTAGAAAAGAGTCTTTTATAATATATTTTTTTAAAACATGTTGCATATTTGTTTCATCTCTTTTGACAGATTTTCTCTCATTTTGTTTACTCCCTCCCACAGAACTCCCAGCCTGAGCATAGGATTAGGGGCTCTGTAGAGTTCATTAGCTGTTTGTGCTAACGAAAGGGACAGTAGCAAGTTGTTCTTTTGGAAAATTAGATAAAAAACTAGGAAGTATATTCCAGAAATGTCTTGAAATGTTACCAAATTACAATGGCAATGCTTTCTGAATATTTCTATAAAAGAAACCAATAGCTTTGGACACAAAGCTTTAAGTATTTACCAACAACATCACCACTCAGCAAACAAGTCTCTATCCCCTGAAGCTCTTTTCTGCCAATTTCCTTAGACTTCTCTACAGCAGAGGGCACTCATACCCAATGTCTTTGAAAGAACAGTGTTTAAATCAAACAAAATAAGTAGAAATATAAGCTTAATTTCTCTATGGGAGAATGGCTATTAGGAAAATTAAGAAAGTTCTGCTTCAGCCAGAGGCTCCTTGAAGAGAGGCCATGTCCTGGTCAGTGCATTTGGAAGCATCTCTCTTCACAGCTTTACTACAAAGAAGGTTCCAGATTATTTGTCACCATACAGTGGTGGCTCTAGGCCAGAATGGACATGTCTTCCTTTGCTTCCATTTCCATGATCTGTGGAGAAGATGATGGAAATGCTCTGGGTTCAATAAGAACTAAAACAGAACACAACAAAAAAACCAAAAACATAATCATTAAGTAGGCAAAAATGATTAGTGAATATGCATCATTCTGTCCCAAGGAGAAAAATAACATTTCTAACTTGGCTCTGCCGAAGAAACAGTTTTCAATTCAATGTTCCTTTACTAATTCTAAATGTGCAGATAACTTTACAGACCCAAATAAAATAAAACTAAAAGGAAATGCTAAAAAAAGAGACTCTAGTCTTGTTTTATTTTTAGACCCAATGGCTAATCGGAGCTGAACACAATTAAGAGACTTCTAAGCAGACGCTACAACTTCTAGATCTTGGGCTCTTTGCTTGAGTGAATTTTAATTTTCCCCTAAATTAGAGCTTTGATCTTAGTTATGAAACCACATTTCCAATACACATGACAGTCTTTCCATGCTTAGGCTTCACTGGCTTCAAGAGTGGGTAAGGAACGTGGAAAGAGCTAGGGTTCTGTCTTCTTTGTAAACTGCAATCCTCAGACCCACCCTTTGAAGTGTCAGCCTCCAATGTTGGAAACCAAAGGACCTCCTTATGCCAGGAGTGGTTTTGAATTGTTTTTCTACTCTTTGTTCTAAATTTCTACAACTGAGAGTATGGGGACCCTGGGAGACTTCTGAAACTTTTTTTGTTTTTGTTTTTCCTGTGACAAACATTCCTCTATTGTATTTGTGCCTCTGCCCCTTCCAATTATTCTGCAGGGTGTCAGAAGTAACAGTGATGTGTTGGAGCTGGCTCATACAGCATCAGGAGACTGATTGATAAAATTTTAGGAATCTGTGAGCTGGTTATTAAAATATTGTCATCTTGGAATGGGTCATGGCAAAAGTATTTCTACCACAGACACTGTCAATTGCAGAAATACCTTGAGTAACAAGGTCATCTGTTGGGAATGAGTATAAACTCTTCCTGCTCTACTACAGGCTTCCTTCCCAGAACAAGTCTCCCTGAAATATGAAATGAGAAGTAGTGCAAATTTGTTTCAGTCTTAAGAGAAAAAAATGCAATTTTCTATATGCAACCCATCAAATTAAAATTATTCTCTATATGAGAGAACTATATATACTTGATCATAAGTATCTGGATCCATAAAAATCTGGAAACACAAAAACTATTCAGTAATTCTTTTTTATTATTTAGTGTGTTTGGAAAATGAGATGGTCTAAAAAAATACTATCGTTTTTTAAAAAGCGACCAAAATGCCTAGGTTTAGATTTGGATTACTAACTTTGAGGAAATCAAGTACAAAAATATATACTTAATAAAATTGTACAGAATATTACTTGGTTTTGTGATGATTCATATGGCTCCTCACTAATTAAGAATCATCATTGTGAGCAATGTATCTCATCATATTTTAGATGTTCAGAGATTACTGATGAGCAGAATGTCAAGGGCAGAATACACACATATATGTCACAAAGGTGACAGTGGAGAAATTCAGATTTCAAGGGAAGTCACTGTTAGAGATATTCTGCCAATATTTGGAGGTACCTAGTACTCTTCAGCCTAGCTTTTCAAACACTGTTACTCAATCCCCTATGTTCCAAATATGTACACTCTGGGTTTCAGCAGAACAGACACACTGTAAGTATAACGGGGAAGGGGTTTAATATAGGAATTAGTGCTTAATTAAAGGATGAAGTTGCTGAGGCAGTAAAGGTTTGGAATGCTGAGGCTGGATGGTGGGAAAATCAGTCACCAACACCCTCAGGCTGAAGCACTGCACTGAGTAGTAGAGTCACTGCTCTTGGGGAAGTCCAGAGGCCCTGGCCACACAGCTCTACTACTCTGCCGGACATCTGTGAAGCCACCATGTTTGGGCACCACAGCCTCCTGAGAATAGTTGCTTCTTCTTTACTTCTGCATTCCAAATCTTGCAGGAGTTTCTCTCACTGGCAAACTACAATCCAGAGTCATATGGGGAAGAGATTCTGAGAGACACAACTCCAAGACTTAGAATGGAGCAATGGTGGTGTCGAGTTGATCACACGCAATCTAGCACAGCATCTGTATCCATGGTTCTCCAGAGAAACAGAGCCAATAGGATGTATATATGAATGGAAAGAGATTTATTATGAGGAACTGGCTTATGTGATTATGGAGGCTGAGGTTGAGAGGTCCCACGGTCTGCCATCTGTCAGCTGA
Source organism: Balaenoptera ricei (assembly GCF_028023285.1). Lineage (NCBI taxonomy): Eukaryota > Metazoa > Chordata > Mammalia > Artiodactyla > Balaenopteridae > Balaenoptera > Balaenoptera ricei. Next base: position 94,131,665 of record NC_082645.1, read on the forward strand.
AGACCCAGGAAATCTGGTGCTTTAGTTCCAGTTGGAGTCTGAATGTCTGAGAACCAGGAGATCCAATGGTGTGAGTTCTAGCCCAAGTTAGAGGGCCTGAGAACTGCAGGGCCAGTGGTGTAAGTCCCAGTCCTAGGGCAGGAGAAGACCAATGTCTCAGCTGAAACAGTCAAGCAGACAAAGAGAATTTTCCCTTCTTCTACCTTTCTGTTCTGTTCAGGCCTTCAGTGGATTAGATGATGCCACCCACACTGGGGAGGACAATCTGCTTTATTCATTCTACTGATTCAAATGCTAATGTCTTCTGGAAACACTCTCATGGACACACTCAGAAACAATGTTTAACCAGATATCTGGACATCCATGGCCCAGTCAAGTTGACACATAAAATTAACCATCACAGCATCCTATAGGGCAGTGTCTCCCAAATGTCCCTGCTTTACATATCATACTCAACCCTTTACCATTTCAACCTAACATCTGTTCTAATAATAGCTTATAATTTTTCAATTCACTTTTATGTTACTACCATAAAACCACAGGTATGCTGTACTAGTTAATTAAAATAATGACATAACTATAACAGTGTAGAATGCCCATTATAAAAAAAAAAGAAAAGCAGACATGACAAGATGGTCAAACTGATTACTGGTTGGTGCCATCCGTCAGGCATCAGTGGTGCCAGGAGTTGGTCTTTCCTCACAGCTAGCCTGGCCTTACAAACAATTTCTCAGAACTCCAGTGTCGGACAAAGCGATTTTGTAACTGAGATGGATTAAGACAAAATAAAGCTGTTCTAAAATCAAGTATGAGAATAACAAAAGCACGAACACTGTGCAAATTAAAAATATGACCAACAGTCTCTTATTCTCACATTCTGGCTCATACTATAAGAAAATGCTGATTTTTTTAATCCAACTAAGCTCCAGTCTTGCTCCATCCTCCTCATCTAGATAAGAACTGTTATGATTCTCAATCACAAAATTACCTTTGCTTCCTGACATCATTCAACCCAAGCAAAGTCCTGCTTCCTTAAACCCTCTCCCAGTCACCTAACTCATGTCTGAATCCTATATATCCTTTCTAACATCCTCTAACTGAAACCATCCATGGTTTCCCATGGTATATATTTTCTATCATTTCAACAAGGTCATTAGCTTAACTCTGTTCAATTGTTCACATAAAGACATGTTTGGTTGGTTTTGGTTAAAGATCATTGACACCATATATTACTTAAACCAATCTTCAATACTTACATAATGGGACAACACTTCTACAGGACATTTCCACATGGACATATCATTGCCTATCACACAGTGAGTTTCTCTTTTAAATCAAAAGGTCTTCCTTCTCTAGCATACAATTTCCTGCATACAAGGTTTGTAACTTTGTAGGCAGCTTTGTTTTTTGCTCCCTCCTTCTTACTTACCTTCCATGTTTTGATATAGATATTCTTATGCATTATAATCTTGGATTGACCTTTTCTCCTTATTTCTCAGCTCTAATTTATTAACACCTGAACTAATATGCTATCTTCACTGTACTCCCTTAATTTTCCTTCGTTTTTATACTATTACAGTCACCTGATTCTTTAAATATAATGTAGATAGTCACCTTTGCTTTGTGACTCTCAACTGCTTGTCACATTTAATTAAAACACCTGGCACTATTTTTAACACTCTTCACATATTGGTCCTTCCTTTCAGCTCTGTAGGGACTAGCCACCCCCTGTGGCACCTCAGAAATGTGCACCACAAGGAGTAGTAGAATGATTCCATATGAATGGCATAGCAATGATAATAACTTGATCCAAAGGAATCTTCCAAATGAAGTAAAAAAATATCTGTGATTTGTGTGGACCACTAATCATGATGTCACTTCCCAGCTGAGTGATCTTGGGTGTAAGTTACTCAGTCTCTTCATGCGTTAACTGTAAACTGGGGTAATGATAAAATAGTAGCTACCTTATAAGGCTATTGTGAGATATGAATGAAATTAATACAAGTAAAGCTTTGAGAACAATGCCTGGCATATAGAAAATACTAAGTGACAGATATTATTTTATTACTATTTGTATTATCATCATCTTCATTATCATCATCCCCATTTCACATATATGGGAAACAAAGCACAAAGAACTGTTCAGGTATAACGTGTGTGTGTGTGTGTGTGTGTGTGTGTGTGTGTGTGTGTGTCTTTCCCATTCCATTGTCAGGCTCTCTGACGTATAAGTTCCTTTTTCCTTGTTATCATATAAACATCTCTATGATGCCTAGTATAGTTCCCTGGACTAATTGTTTAAATCAGTATATCCTTTACTTGATCTAATTCCCTATCAGATCCCTTCCAATGTTCAGACTTTTCACATTGATATTGCTTTTACCCATATCATGTATGCTGTAAATGCAGGATAGACTGATCTTTGGAAGATCCTAGATGAGGTCAGAGGACACTCTGCTGTGCCAATCTTGTTTAGCCAGTCTCAGATCTGTGCTTGTTTGAGATTTGGAACTCATGGAGGAACGGGAATGGAGAAAAGGCTTTAACACAACCTCACCCCCCTCTGCTTTCAGAAGAGTTAAGAGCAGTGAATTGGCAAATTGCCTACTTATTGGATCCATTTCCATTGCACACTGCATCTTCAAGAACCTATGTGGATTTGGAGGAGAACTACCTCACATGACAATGGAATTTAATTTTATCTTTGTTGGATGGAGAGAGACAAAGTCATCAAGTGTGTGAAGCAAAAGAGACTTTAAGTAATTTAAAAATAAACTTAAATTGGTATTTTTAGTAGGAGAAGAGATTCTTCTACCAGAAAGCTTGATTTTTTTCTCAAATATAATAAACTCCTGGTAATATCACTTAAATTCAACCGTCCATTTGAGATTGCAACTACTTTCAATCCTGGCTGGTCTTTTTAAAATCTAGTGTACATTTAAAATTAATTTCACATACCCTTACCAACATCCACAACATCCTTTTGGTTTGTTTTACAATTGTCATGCATAGTTCAATCTCTAAGCCCTCAAATTATTTTTCTTTAAAAAGTTCATTGCTGTTTTGTAACATTACATATGTCTGTGTGTATACACGGATGTATGCCTCAACCTTGGGGTCTATGTCCTGGAAGCACTATAATAAGGGGGTTCACAGCAGTTGGCTGTGGGCTTGTTGCAACTGAAAGGTTTTTATTTGCTGACATAATCCTAAAGCCTGGTAGTACCAGGCAGAATGATACTAATTTCCCAATTTTCAAGGATGGTCTTTCTGAGTTGGGTCACTTTACATTTTCCCTTCCCAGGACACACACCTCCAAACTCTTGCCCTCTTATACACACTTTCTCAAAATTTCTATCAAATTTCCCAACAAAAGAAAAGGAGAAAGAAGTCAGCCATCACAGCAGCTCTGAAACAACCTAAAAAAAGAAGGGAAAAAAATGGACTATATAAGGCATGGATATTTGTTTCTCTCATTTTAATAAACGAGGAGAAATAAAGGAGAAAAGACTAAAATTCGGAAAAGGGTAAAACTCGTCCATTCTCATTACTTCATACCCCACCCTCCACTTGCATTAACCTTGATTTTTCTTGAATTTTAGGAATCTGAATATTTATCTATCTTAGCTTTCAAGTTGTTTCTAGAGCACTTGCAGGGAAAATTATTTGTAAGTGCCAAAGCTCCCCTCACTCCACAACAAGCAGGTCACTGCCACAGTTTGCTTCATCTCGAATTCCCACCTCCATTATCTGTGCATAACTCTACATTCTTACCTCAGGTAACAGTAATCCCTGGCGCTTTAAAGTGGTCCTTAACAAGGTGGCACCCTCTTTTTCTAGAGCCCAGTACCAACGTCCATGATGACACGTGGAGAGGCCGAGACTGATGCTTCTGCCAGGTGGGGCCCAGACAGCTCGGTCCACCTGGCCAGTTGCCAAGGCATGGAGACCCCCTCCCCCACCTTTTCCCAGCTGAGGCTTCCGCTGCACAAGAGACACCCGGGAGAGGGATGTGCAAAGCCCCCTACACAGTAGCAGAAGTAGTGACAGATATCTTACCTGGGCGCAAATCGGTTGGAATCTGTGACTTGGAGAACAAATGCTGTAAAGTTAAGGAAAAGAAAAAAAACAAACGAGAGAAAGGGAGGCCGGGAATGGAGAGAGAGGGAGAGGTGGAAGAGAAGAGAGAGGTGGAGAAGACAAGGAAGAGCGGAAGGTGCCCCTGCTGTGGCCGCGGCCGCCAACAGCCCCGCCCAGTCTGAGCGCAGCCTGGGAAGCAGACCACTCGCGCGGCCGCCACGCCCCCAGCAGGCCCGCCTCCTGCACCTCGCAGGCTCCGCCCCATAGAAGCCCCGCCCGACTCCCTGGCCCTATGGGTGGGCACAGCGGCAGCGTCCGGAAGCGTCCGGGAGCGGAGGGCAGCTGTCCCGCGTGCCCCGCACCCAGCCCGACGCACGGCGGAGACCGCGAGTGTGGCCGCCTCAGGGCGCTAGCCTAGGTCGGACACATGCAGGCCAGGGGATGCGGGGCCTCCACTAGAGAATCCCGCTCCACCACCGTGACCAGCAACAAAGTGAGACCAGCGCCCTCAGGACAGAGGGACCCAGCGGACCTTCTTTTCTGACGTCCTTGGGCATCTCAGGGGGCGTCAGCTTTAGTCTCTCAGGTAGGAGTCCCCCATAGACGCCCCTCCTTTCCGTGCTCCATCACTGTGAGGCTGGGGTTCTGGTACCCCTCAGTGGACAGAGCTCACTGGCCTTGCCTCCGCAAACCCAACAACAGCTGCATCGAGAATAGACGGAGGAAAACTGGGGGAGTGTGAGGACAGAGAAGGGCTCTTGCCAGTGTAAAGGTGCAACATAAAAGTTTGCAGAACTAAATTCTATTCCCAGTTCTTCTTCTAATCAGATTCGCTGATTATCCCACATAAAGTTTTTGGCACCTACTGTGTGCCAGGTATTGTTCAGGGCAGGGCATGCCTGAGTGACCAACTTACCAAATTACCTTTCCTTATGGAGTTTTCATGACTGTGAGCCAGGTTAGTGATTCAGGGACACGTCACTCAATCCCAATCAAGGTCTCTCTCCACCCTCACCCACCCTTTCTTAGTTGTGAAAATAATGCCTGTCCCACACACCTTATATATTAAATTTACAAAGATAATGAGAGAATACATAAGAACACAGAAGACTCTTTGAACACTATAAAGAACTCTATAAATGTAACCCATTAAACTGCACTGAAAAAGAAAAATTACGTCCTAAGCATTTTCTGAGTTCAAAGTCCAGCTGAGAAAAAATGGACCATATGTGACAGCATCTGGCACTTTGATCAGTTAGAAAACCTAACCAGTAAAAAATGAAATTCTTAGATTTTATTTTAAATTTTGAGTTATTGGATTTCTCTCCCGTTCACACACAGAAGGCAATCTGAGAGCGCCCTGGAATTGCCTTCACTTTGGCTCCCCTGAGTTGAGGTATCCCACTCTCCTTGGTGGTGAAAAATGACGGCAAATAAACAATGGTGACCTTGTTCGGATGGTGAAAGATTTTTGTAACCAATATCATGACTTCACAGAGAGTTGCAAAGCTGGATTACTTCAAGGAGTACAAAAGAAATTTGTCGATTTTAGAATTTGGTTATATTAACTATACGCCCCATCATCTACTTTACTCCACACATGATGGTGTTTATAAGATCTTGGAGCAGTTAAAACTGCTAAAATCCTCTTCAAAATAACTCATAATCAACTTTCAAACTGACCATTAGAGCTATCCTGGAATTATGGCCCATAAAGTCTCGGTGTAACAGAGGTTAAGATGACAGTGACCATCAGGACAGCAGCCTCTGGACAGCATTCTTGGCCACATGTTGCTCTCCGTGTGTGGTAGTCACACAGTGTTTTAGGTCAGGCCTCCGGAGACTGAGGCTTCTATCAAAGTTCAGTCAGCTTCAAAATTACAATGAGGTTCTGCACTCCCTTCCACTCGCTCTATTTCTCTCCCAAATTTACAGTTTTATGCCTGTCAAAAGAGAAGAATTTGGAAAGTAGGGGATTAAAGTCAGGTACCCTGGTGACTCCTACAAAGACTACTGTAATAATTCAATAATAATGGCAAACTATCCTATATTGTTTATACACTTTCATTGAATGCTTACAATAACCCCATGAGATAGATGGATCAGAGAGGTGTTTGTTTTTTTTTAACATCTTTATTGGAGTATAATTGCTTTACATTGTTGTGTTAGTTGCTGCTGTATAACAAAGTGAATCAGCTATATGTATACACATACCACCATATCCCCTCGCTATTGCGTCTCCCTCCCACCCTCCCTATCCCACTCCTCTAGGTGGTCACAAAGCACTGAGCTGATCTCCATGTGCTATGCGGCTGCTTCCCACTAGCTATCTATTTTACATTTGGTAGTATTTATAAGTCCATGCCACTCTCTCACTTCGTCCCAGCTTCCCCTTCCCCCTCCCTGTGTCCTCAAGTCCATTCTCTACGTCTGTGTCCTTATTCCTGTCCTGCCCCTAGGTTCATCAGAACCATTGTTTTTTTTTTTTAGATTCCATATATATGTATTAGCATACGGTATTTGTTTTTCTCTTTCTGACTTATTTCACTCTGTATGACAGACTCTAGGTCCATCCATGAGAAGTGGGTTTTTGGCCCAGTTAGACTAAATTCAGAGAATAGGCTCTTAACCATTAGGCTACATTGCCTCCCAGCAAAAACTAAAATGATGACAAACCTGTGATGGTTAGTTTTATATGTTAACTTGACTGGACCATAGGTTACCCAGATATCTGGTTAAACATTATTCTGGGTGTGTTTGTGAGGATGTTTCTAGATAAATTAACATTTGCATTGGTAGACTGGGTTAAGCAGATTGCTGTTCCCATTATGGGTGGGCCTAATCTGTTGAAGACCTGACTAGAACAAAAGGCTAAGGGAGAATTTGCTCTCACTGCCTGACTGTCTTCAAGCTGGACTTAGACTCAGACTGATACTATACTATGAGATCTCCTGGTTCTCCAGCTTGCAGACTGCAGATCTTGGAACTTCTCAGCCTCCATAATCATGTGAGCCAATTCCTCATAATAAATATCAAGAAATCTCTTTTTTTTTTCTGTCTCTCTCCATATACATGTGTATATATATATATATATACACATATGCGTGTGTGTGTACATATCCTATTTGTTCTGTTTCTCTGGAGAACCCTGACAAAACCCATAGGTTTACTGTCAGCCAGAGTATCTCTACTGGATTTATTGGAAATAAGGAGCCCTTGGATCTTCTTCCAAGGTCAGAGATGTGTGATAAAAAGGACACTAATTTCTGTTTATTTATTTTTTCCTCTAGATCCAGAAGCAGACCAAAGCAGCAAACAGATGATCACAAAAGTAACATGTACTCCTCTGTGTGTGCCAGGTTAAACCTTGATCAAGAAGGTTCTGGATGAAAGACAGTACAAATAGTTAAAAGGTGAAGTACAAAAATAGATTCTTTCTGACACATGAGAAGTCTTCTCAATGGCAAGCTGGATATGCCACTTTGTTTTAATATAATTTCTAGTTCCTTTTTCTTAAGGAATTCAGCTGAGATAAACATCAGTACTTATTTGTAAAAGCAAGAGTGTATCAAAGTTATTGCAAACTTTGAAATGGAAATATAATGATCCACCTGCTATGGATGTTTTATGCAGATATGCACACAAAAGTGAAAATGCTTGCATTATGTTTACCTCCGTATATATGAAATTGAAGACCTGTGTGCCCTACACTGAATGGCTGCATGCCACCAGTGAAATTGCCTGTCTGATCTGCCTGCTTCTTTCATTTCAGCAGACGTTCCTTTAGTAATTGCAGTTTTTTAGTTTCTATAGTTGAGAAATGTTAGTGAAATCCACTTACATTTTTTTCCAGGAAAGTCAGAGGTAGAATGGATTCATTCTAAATTAGCAGCATGTGAATATCCCACAGCACAGTATACAGAGAACTATTTCAATAAGTATAACCAGTTATTTGGAGACAAAACGTGTGACAAAGACACTGCTTCTTCTTGGAAGAAGCATTATCAAAGTGAATAGGACTGCTGCTTAAAAGCTGACAAATGGGTTAAACATAGTCACCTGATGCAAACACTTATTATCAGTGTGAATAACTAAGAAATTAGGTGTGTATATGTATCTTGCTTGTGTGTTATCGCCTGGGATGTTAACACTGGATCATTTTATGTACAGAAATGTCATGGACTTGATAAAAATATATTGCAATTAATTGTTTTTGTTTTCAGCAAAAATATTTGCAGGCTCCATGTGGTACAGTCCGAGAGCTACTGTCCTACAGGAAGCAGGAAATGATGGATGCGAAAATACAGGTGGAAGTGTTACCTAGGCAAGAGGAAGAAATATTTATTCATCTGAGACAAGAGTAAAAGAAGATAGAGAGGTGAGAATAGAATGTGCATTCACATATGTAATTGAATACATTGCTTTAAGGAGTATGACATACTGTGGGATTTTAGGTATAACCATAACCAGGGGAGATATTTTTGGACAGGGGACCTATTTTAAGAGATATTACCTATAAAAGTGACTGCCTAGGTTGCCATGCAAAATTAGCTCTGAAGTACCCATCAGAAGTCAGTCACATTATGTGGTATTTATAAGCATCCATTTAGAGTCAGAAAGAGCTGAGTTTGAATTTCTTAATAGCTGTGTAACTTTGAATAATTTCTCAAAATTGTCTTGAATAAAATATATTTATGTAATAAAACTTACCTCATGGGATTGTTGTTAGAATAAAATTTAATATGATCCTAAGTGTTCAATAAATGCTGGTATTAGCTAAATAACAAAGTTAATGTTGTGTCAGTAAAAAGATAACTTGGGTCATCTTCTAGGAATTAAAAGGCTTCTAGGCTGTCTCCAAAGAGTGAGGTAGAAGAATCATGCATTGCAGGTAGAAATTAAACATTATGTGTGTATATATAATATGTATATGCACATATAAAACGATATAATCACACATGTATTTACACATACACGCATATACATGTATATGCTGTATGTAGAGATTCTGTTATATCCTTTAATAATTCACACTTTTTATATGGTTTTATAAACAAAATTCAAGGGAAATACTCCAAAAAAAGCAGGCAAGAGTTTTAAGAAATATTTTGGCAGTGGGTAAGAAATATAGTTAGTTTGGTTATGTTTCCTGCTTTTGAACATGTGTTACGTAAAAAAGAATTCTTAAAAATTTGGATTGTGATTATTTTATTTTGATGAGATGAAGAAAAGGGAAGAGAATGTAGTAGCCTATGAGTATGAGGGATTTCCCAAAGAATGTTGGTATTCTTACCTGCCTTTGCAAAAAGAGAAGTAAAAACAAGTATTGAATATTTCAAGTTTAATTATTGAGTATATTCTATTTAAAAAATGAATGAGGAGATCTGGCTGTCAACCGTGTTGACCCTTCAAGTAAAATAAGATAGTTATGACAATAATTCTGGACTTACAGGGACTTAAGAAGCGAGTTAATGAGGGACAAGCTTCTGTTTCTGATGTAATTACCTTGGGGAAGTGGAACTGTTTATGAGATGGCCCGTTTCTGACGGACAAATGTGGGTGTATAGGAGTGGGCCCCCTAACCTGCGAATGGTGGGCTTTCAAAGTGTGCCTATGCAGGCAACGCTCTAACAACTAGCTACACCTCCTCTGTGATTCCGCTGAAGCATCCATGTCATAATCTAAGAACACCACTGATCTCCCATCTAACTCCAGTCATATTTACCTTGAAAAAGGAGTATCTGGGCCAGGCAGATATCCTCACCTCAGTAAAAACAATTAAAGCAGAGGGCATCTTCATTTCTTCCTTGTCCTTAGTACTCCTTACAAACCTTGTTTTTCCCTTTCAACTTTGTGTTGAGAAATGCTCAAATTTCTGAACCAGGCTGAGATGAGAAAGGATTTGAAAAAGAAATCTTGAAGCCGTTCTATAACACACCAGTTTTGTTCACAAAGCCAATGTTTCTAAACCAGGAACTTAAGAGTGCTGGAGCCAAAAAAAGTAAATGGATTCTTGTCTTCTGCTAGGAATAGTGATGCTTTATTCCATAAAGTAGTGTTTATATTATTCTTATTCTTGAGCTTTCAATGCGATACTTGCTCCAGAGGACAGACTAAGAATTGTAAAAAACAGATTGTCATCTTGCTACCTTTTATAACTTACATGTTCTTATACATTTATACGTTCTTTAAAAGTAATTTGAGGGACTTCGTTGGTGGTCCAGCAGTTAAGACTTTGCCTTCCAATGTAGGGGGTGTGGGTTTGATACCTGGTCGGGGAGCTAAGATTCCACATGCCTCGTGGCCAAAAAAGAAAGAAAGAAAGAAAGAAAGAAAACAGGAGCAGTATTGTAACAAATTCAATAAAGACTTTAAAAAAATGGTCCACACACACACAAAATCTTTAAAAAAAAAAGTAATTTGAATTTTTAAAGTGTTCTGAGACTCACTTGTCTCCACTAATCTCAAGTTAAGAAGTGAACTTAAAACCTAAAAGTAAAAAAGAGGTTCTAATTCAATATAATTGAAGTCTCTCTCAATTATATTAAAATATTGACTTAAAGACAACATTTTTTCATTTTATGAAAGATAATTGATAATTATCAATTATTTGAACATGGTATTAAACCAAGTTAAATTATTTCTGAATGTTAGCACAAAAGCACTATGAGTTTTGGCTAGAGAGAAATTTAAATTAAGCATCAAAGCTGAAAAGAATATTGTTAGAAATGTTCCATCAACATTTTCCACCCGACTGTTGTGAATCCCATATCTGCTTTTGAGGAGATATCTTTTCTTATTCTTGCCCTTGAACATATGTATTCTATTTCCAAGTAAATAAACAGCCATCCTTTTGAGCTAATAGAAAAAGGAAATGCTTCTCTTGCCTCCTCTCAAATTTGTTACAGTTGGGAATGTTTCCAATAGTAATTTAACATTTTTGAAGCAATTTTGAAAGATGACTTCCAAATATCATACATTTCATTTAGTTAACTTTATGAAAATTTTAATTAGTAGAAAACCTTTGAAATATGAGTTTGTTAGCAGCCCATTAGGTCATCCATATTTACACAAACCGTGTCTATTTTCTTTCCACTAAAATTAGTTTCTTTCATCTAATTGCCTGTCAATTTAGCTAATGGCAGTTCTCATAAATTATGTCAAATTACTTCCTGAAAGATAAATCGTTATTCTATTAAACTTCAGAGATTTTGTGCAAATGCTCTAGATTTGTTGATGATTTTAAACTTATGTTTTTGCCTGATTAGTGATTATTTTTTAAAGTCTCTTGGGAAGTTTACGTACTTTTATATCTGCATTCATTTGGCCATTTAATAAGGCATTTACTTTAAATAAATATGTTTAAAATTTTTACCTTTCTTATTAAAATAATTCACAATCCCAAATCATCTGTAGTGGCACAAACAATATATAAAATTTATGACTATAAAGAAATAAATGTTTAATATGTGCCTAATACTATAATCCTCTGCTAAGCACTTTATGTGGTTTATCTATTTTAACCTCATAATCCTTTGATCACTGATAAAGACAACTAAAATGTTATATGCTATTAACATATACATGTTAATATATGCCTTTATGTGTACGTATATATATCTTCTAAATATATATGTACCTGCATATATATATATAGACACACATATATTGATACATATATATTTATTGATATATACATATCTTTAATTTACATATTTATAAATGCCAAGCATTTGACTATTGCTTTACTGCCTCTACAGTACAATGGCAAATGCTAGCATGCATACATTTAGATATGTATGTTCTTGAAAGAGTCACCTTAGGAAGTTATATGGCTATTCCAATAATATCCCTTTGCTTAGCATATGACATCATTTGTGACTTGCCTTTAGAATTAGCTTATGAATCACACAGAAAATCTTTTCTATTATATTTTGTATCTATACCCCCCTGTTTATCCAAATCTATTTTGTCCAGTGTAATAAACTACTTTATTTCATACTAGTGGTTCAAAAAAAGTTTAGTCTTTTATAAGAATCAGATCTACCATCAAATGAACACATTTTTGTCTCAATTAAAGGCACTTATAATGGGAAGCATGTTTTGAAACTGTGTGAATAGTTACATAGTTTTTGCTTTGTATTTAACAGGAAGGAAGCATAGCATATAGGCTGAGAAGTCAGGCTACAATTCTAGATGTCCTTCTGTCACTTTGACAAGTAACTAATTCCTCTGGGCCTCAGTTTCTCATCTGTAAGATGGAACTGTTACCAACACCTTAAGTTTGCTGTGAGGATGCAATAGCATTGTATAGATGCATATGTCTACTGTAGTTCCATTATAGTTCCATAGGAAGAACCTCATAATTGACAGACTGGTCTTACTCATATACTTGTGCAATGGCATAGAACACTAAAACAGGCATGTTCCTAGTGTCTTCCCTTTCCTGCAAGAAAAAGTTATGCCTTGCCTGATAAACTATTTATGATAGTAGATCAGGCGCAAAAGGGAAGAGTAAGTGTAGAGAGACAGGGAAGTCAGGGTATGAGGAGTGAGGAGTTTGGAGGCATATGGGTGTCGCTAGAGCAGAGAATCTTAAGATCAATTGGTGGGAAGAAAAATGGGTAAGAGACGAAAAAGTGGGGAGGTTTTAAGATGTTTTGATTGGGACTAGGTGTGGCCTTCATATAATTCAGGAGATCAATGTTAAGGTCTTTAATAATTTTATAATTAGTTATTGTGAGTTTTTAAATTCTTATTAAAGAATTAAGTAAAGTAAATATACTTAATTGAAGTATATTTAATTTACAATGTTGTGTTACTTTCAGTTGTACAGCGAAGTGATTCAGTTATACATGTATGTATTATTTTTCAGATTTTCAGATTAATAACCATTATAAGTTATTACAAGATATTGACTATACCTCCCTGTGCTATACAGTAGGTCCTTGTTGTTTATCTATTATATATATAGTAGTATGTATGTGTTAATCCCAAACTCGTAATTTATCTCCCCCCTCCCCCGCCCCCCCGCCCTGCTATCCCCTTTGGTAACCATAAGTTTGTTTTCTATGTCTGTGAGTCTATTTCTGTTTTGTAAATAAGTTCATTTGTATCTTTTTTTAGATTCCACATATAAGTGATATCATATGATATTTGTATTTCTCTGACTTCCTTCACTTACTATTATGATTTCTAAATCCATCCATGTTGCTGCAAATGGCATTATTTCATTCTTTTTTATGGCTGAGTAATATTCCGTTGTATATATAAACCACATCTTCTTTATCCATTCATCTGTCAATGGACATTTATGTTGCTTCCATGGCTTGGCTCTTATAAATAGTGCTGCAGTGAACATTGGGGTGCATGTATCTTTTCGAATTAGAATTTTCTTGGGATATATGCCCAGGAGTGGGATTGAAGGATCATATGATAGTTCTATTTTTAGTTTTTTGAGGAACCTCCATACTGTTCTCCATAGTGGCTGTACCAATTTACATTCCCACCAACAGTGTAGGAGAGTTCCTTTTCCTCCACACCCTCTGCAGTATTTATTTTTTATAGACTTTTTAATGATGGCCATTCTTACTGGTGTGAGGTGATAGTTATCTCATTGTAGTTTTGATTTGCATTTCTCTAATAATTAGTGATATTGAGCATCTTTTCCTATAACTGTTGGCCGTCTGTATGTCTTCTTTGGAGAAATGTCTATTTAGGTCTTCTGCCCATTTTTTGATTGAGTTGTTTGGGTTTTTTGATATTGAACTGTATGAGCTGTTTATTTTGGAAATTAATCCCTTATAGATCAAATCATTTGCAAATATTTTTCTCCCAGTCTGTAGGTTGTCTTTGGTTTTGTTTGTGGTTTCCTTTGCTGTGAAAAAGCTTTTAAGTTTAATTAGGTTCCCTTTGTTTATTTTTGTTTTTATTCCATTACTCTAGAGGATTGATCAAAAAAAATATTGCTGTGATTTATGTCAAAGAGTGCTCTGCCTGTGTTTCCCTCTAGGAGTTTTAGAGTATATGGTCTTACATTTAGATCTTTAATCCATTTTGAGTTTATTTTTGTATATGGTGTTAAAGAATGTTCTAATTTCATTCTTTTACATGTAGCTGTCCCTTTTTCCCAGCACCACTTATTGAAGAGACTGTCTTTTCTCCATTATATATTCTTGGCTTTTTTGTCACAGATTAATTGACCATAAGTGCGTGGAGTTATTACTGGGCTTTCTATCCTGTTCCATTGATCTATGTGTCTGTTTTTAGCCAGTACTATACCATTTTGATTACTGTGGCTTTGTAGTATAGTCTGAAGTCAGGGAGCATGATCCCTCCAGCTCCATTCTTCTTTCTCAAGATTGTTTCGTCTATTTGGGGTCCTTCGTGTTTCCATATAAGTTTAAAAATTTTTTGTTCTATATCTGAAAAAATGCCTTTGGTAACTTGATAGGGATTGGGTTGAATCTGTACATTGCCTCGGGTAGTATGGTCATTTTAACAATATCACTTCTTCCAATCCAGGAACACGGTATATCTTTCTGTCTGTTTGTGTGGTCTTCAGTTTCTTTCACCAACATCTTATAGTTTTCAGAGTTCAGGCCTTTTGCCTCCTTAGGTAGGTTTATTCCTAGGTATTTTATTCTTTGTGATATGATAGTAAGTGTGGCTGTTTCCTTAATTTCTCTTTCTGATATTTCATTATTAGTGTATAGAAATGCAGTAGATTTCTGTGTATTAATTTTGTGTCTTGCAACTTTACCAAATTTGTTGATGAGCCCTAGTAGTTTTCTGGTAGCATCTTTAGGATTTTCTATGTACAGTATCACGTCATCTGCAAACAGTGACAGTTTTACTGCTTCTTTTCCAATTTGGATTCCTTTTATTTCTTTTCCTTCTCTGGTGGCTGTGGCTAGGACTTACAAAACTACTTTGAATAAAAGTGGTGAGAATGGGCATTTTTGTCTTGTTCCTGATCTTAGAGGAAACACTTTCAGCTTTTCACCATTGAGTATGATGTTAGCTGTGGGTTTGTCATATATGACTTTTATTATGTTGAGGTGGGTTCCCTCTATGCCTGCTTTCTGGAGAATTTTTATCATAAATAGGTGTTGAATTTAGTCAAAAGCTTTTTCTGCATCTATTGAGGTGATGATATGGTTTCTATTTTTTAATTTGTTAATGTGGTGTATCACACCAATTTATCTGTGGATATTGATAAATCCTGGCATCCCTGGGATAAATCCCACTTGATCATAGTGTATAATCCTTTTAATGTATTGTTGGATTCAGTTTGCTAGGATTTTGCTGAGGATTTTTGCATTTATGATTATCAGTGATACTGGCCTATAATTTTCTTTTTTTGTGACGTCTGTCTGGTTTTGGTATCAGGGTGATGGTGACCTCACAGAATGAGTTTGGAAGTGTTTTTCCCTCTGCAGTTTTTTAGAATAGTTTCAGGATAGGTGCTAACTCTTCTCTAAATGTTTGGCAGAATTCACCTGTGTAGCCATCTGATCCCGGACTTTTGTTTGTTGGGAGTTTTAAAATTACTGATTCAATTTTGGTACTGGTAGTTGGTCTGCTCATATTTTCTATTTCTTCCTGGTTCAGTCTTGGGAGATTGTACCTTTCTAAGAATTTGTCCATTTCTTCTAGGTTGTCCATTTTATTGGTGTATAGTTGCTCATAGTAGTCTCTTATAATGCTATATATTCCTGTGGTGTCAGTTGTAACTTCTCCTTTTTCATTTCTGATTTTATTGTTTTGGGCCCTCTCCCTTTTCTTCTTGATGGGTCTGGCTAAAGGTTTATCAATTTTCTTTATCTTTTCAAGGAACCAGATGTTAGTTTCATTGATCTTTTCTATTTATTTTTTTTGTCTCTATTTCATTTATTTCTGCTCTGATCTTTATGATTTCTTTCCTTCTACTAACTTTGGGTTCTGTTTGTTCTTGTTTCTCTAGTTGCTTTAGGTGTAAGTTTAGGTTGTTTATTTGAGATTTTTCTTGTTTCCTGAGGTAAGCTTGCATCACTAAAAACTTCCCTCTCAGAAATGCTTTTGCTGCATCCCATAGGTTTTGGATTGTCATGTTTTCATTTTCATTTGTCTCTAGGTGTTTTTTTATTTCCTCTTTAATTTCTTCAGTGACCCAATGGTTGTTTAGTAGGATATTGTTTAGCCTCCTCATGTTTCTGTCTTTTGCAGTTTTTTCTTGTAGTTGATTTCTAGCCTCACAGCATTGTGGTCAGAAAAGATGCTTGATATGATTTCAGTTTCCTTAAATTTACCAAGGCTTTCTTTGTGGCCCAGCATGTGATCTATCCTGGAGAATGGTCCCTGTGCACTTGAAAAGACTGTGTATTTTGCTGTTTTGGATGGAATGCTCTATAAATATCAATTAAGACCATCTGGTGCAATGTGTCATTTAAGGTCTGTGTTTCCTTATTGATTTTCTGTCTGGATGATATTGTGGTTATTTTTAAAAATCAAAGTAACATGGGTATATTTTGTAATAAATGCCCTTTTAGTTTTTTTCTTCCCATTAATGATGTTAGTAAATATCCAGCTACATTCCTTTTGAATTCCCTTTTACAATGCAGTTAGTATGTTTTTCTCAAGCTGGAATTTTAGAACTTTCCCAAAGCATTTCCATTAGATATTGTATAATTCACTAAAAACATGATGTATAAAGTTGACCACATTTTCCAAGCTTAACTGATTATAGGTGCTAAAACAATTCTGAATTATTGGGTTCACAAAAATTGCTAAACATCTATAATATGCATTGTTTCAGCAGCGTCTCATTCAATTTGATATTTCTCGTTCAATAATGATACTTATAAATTTTGATAGCTGTTGGCCACATTTGGGTGTAATCTGAGTCTATGATAATTAACAAAACAAAAAGACTTTTTCATGACTTGAAACGGTGCTCTCATATTTATTAGTTTGTAGTCTAAGCAAGCTATCATGATTGTGTGTGTGTGTGTCTGTGTCTATGTGTGTCTGTTTCTATGTACTTCAGTATGAATCTAAGTTATTTCATAAAACACAACATATTGACTCTAAATGTCAAAAAAACTACAAGGGGATGTTGAAATAAGTATAATGTTGAATTAAGAGAGTAATGTGCTGACTTGTTTAACTATTTTGTACAATCCCAAGGAACTACAGAAGCAAACACATTGTTCCAGAAGCAGCAATGGAGTTATAGTTATTTAGATATTTCAGTAGATCCAAGAAGGAATTATTCATACATGCCATGCTGGTTTCAAAGTTGTTTTCTTTTATAATACCACTTTGACATTTCATAGAACTCAGAACAATAGTGAAAGTTAAAATAAACCCTGTTTTCATTGTACTGTCTTTTTGAGAGCAAATGATGCATACTTTAGCTGCGGAGAATTCTGACATATGTCACATACAGCAGTAGAAAAAAAGAAGCAAATAAAGGAGAGGGGGGAAAGAAAAGAAAGAAAGAGAGAGGGAGAGAGTGTCATGGCTCAGAAATTATGTTAAATACTTTCCTATATATTATTCCCTTAAAATTCAAAAAATCCTATATATTATTCACTTAAAATTCAAAACATCTGCTCATTACATTTTAAAGGAAAAAGCAGGCTTAGGAAATTAAGGTGGCTTGTTCAAATTCACACACCTGATAAAATGTAGAGCTGACTCTTTTCTGATTTTAGAGTCCTTGCATCCTACACTACACATAGAGTCTGAAGATTGATGTATGGCACAATAAATATTTATTGAGACCTTAGATAAATATGGCTGCACATTAATTTTATTTTAACTAAAAATATACTACAATATACGAATTTCATGAAAAATTATTTAATACAGTTTTCAAAGTTCATTATATCAGGATAAAAATAACAGACTGAGTTATTATGCTTCTTTTCTCCCCTTTGTGAAAAATCTTTAAAGCTAGAATATATATAAAATCTGTGACTCCATAGAAAGTGAGAAAGGACATCAGTGATAAACTAAACATTTGGGGAACCCTGAAAATTAGAAAATGAACTGATTTGGATTAAAAGAAGAAACTGCACACAAAATAAAAGTAGCACTGTTAAAAGCAGGAGCAACTCTAGGTAATACCCAGATTTTTATGTTTCCTATGTTGGGAGAGGGAGAGAAGCACTGTAGCACTTATTAGAAATATTGACTCATGAACCACATACAGAAGTGCTAAGCAGCAATTAGTATATGTATTTGCCAATAGCTGGAGAATTTCAGGTGAACACTTAAGCTGAAGAAACAGGGTAATGATCCAGGTTGCTGGCAAAACCCAGGAAAATTTTGGAAGAAAACATCTATTGGCAAACTGTGCCTATCAGCATGTCTTCTGGTCTTCTTTCCATCAAATGGTAATCACTGGAGTATAGAAACTGTAAACCTAAACAGTATCCATAACTGGGCAGATAGAAAACTCCAAACACCAAAATGGACATAAAGAATCATTGAATATTTGAGGAAAACCAACAGCCAAAAGAAGGAATAAACAAACTAAATAAGAGCACACAGAAAGCTGTTAAAATAAGTATAATTAATATCTTTAAACAAATACTTCAGGCCATATTTATTAAGAAGAACAGAATGTCATAAAAATATAAATGTCATAGAAATGATATTTATGTAGAAAAATATAAAATGTCATAAAATTTTATATATTATACATATCATATATATATTTTAAATACTTGAAAGTGGAGTTGAATAGTAAAATGTACACTGCTTAAGAGTGAATTAGAGAGCTGAAAGAAGACACAGAATGGAGGATTCTGTAAGAATATGGTACAGAGTGCAAAAGAACAAAATTAGGAGCTATTGAAGTAAAATTTTAAAGTTGCAATATGCATGCAATTATAGATCCAAAATGGAGAGTAAAGTGTAGAAGGAACTTGCTCAAGCATAAGAAAGACGCTGACCTTCAAGTTGAAAGAAATTACTTAGCACTTAGAAAGATACATTTAAAAGACCAACATGGTAAAACTTTAGAAAAACATGGATAAACAGAAAGTTATAAATGTTTCTGCATTTGAGGAAAATGTAGAAAAATATTTGGCACAGAGTAATTTAGAATTCTGTTGACATCAGGTTTCTTATCACCAGGTTTGGATATAGGTAGACAGTGGAGCTGTGTCTTCACAGTCCTGACTAAATGTGATTTTCTATAATAATTGTATGCAGTCAAACTAGAATTCAAGTGATGGAAAAAATTCTCACACATTTATGGATGGAGAACAATTATCAACAGTGGTTACATATTGTCTGTGGGGCAAATATAGGGATTGGTTTACTGTGGTGTTATAAAGTATGTGTATATACATGTATTAAAATTTTTTTAACATCTTTTATTGGAGTATAATTGCTTTACAATGGTGTGTTAGTTTCTGCTTTATAACAAATCAAATCAGCTATACATATACATATATCTCCATATCTCCTCCCTCTTGCGTCTCCCTCCCACCCTCCCTATCCCACTCCTCTAGGTGGTCACAAAGCACTGAGCTGATCTCCCTGTGCTATGCAGCTGCTTCCCACTAGCTATCTATTTTACACTTGGTAGTGTATATATGTCCATGCCACTCTCTCACTTCGTCCCACCTTACCCTTCCCCCTCCCAGTGTCCTCAAGTCCATTCTCTACGTCTGCATAGAGACATAGAGAATGGACTTTATTCCTGTCCTGCCCCTAGATTCTTCAAAACCTTTTTTTTTTTTTTTAGATTCCATATAAATGTGTTAGCATACGGTATTTGTTTTTCTCTTTCTGACTTCACTCTGCATGACAGACTCTAGGTCCATCCACCTCACTACTGATAACTCAATTTCGTTTCTTTTTATGGCTGAGTAATATTCCATTGTATATATGTGCCACATCTTCTCTACCCATTCATCTGTCGATGGACACTTAGGATGCTTCCATGTCCTGGCTATTGTAAATAGTGCAGCAATGAACACTGTGGTACATGACTCTTTTTGAATTATGGTTTTCTCAGGGTATATGCCCAGTAGTGGGATTGCTGGGTCATATGGTAGTTCTATTTTTAGTTTTTTAAGGAACCTCCATACTGTTCTCCATAGTGGCTGTATCAATTTACATTCCTCCAACAGTGCAAGAGGGTTCCCTTTTCTCCACACCCTCTCCAGCATTTATTGTTTGTAGATTTTTTGATGATGGCCATTCTGACTGGTGTAAGGTGATACCTCATTGTAGTTTTGATTTGCATTTCTCTAATGATTAGTGATGTTGAGCATCCTTTGATGTGTTTGTTGGCAATCTGTATATCTTCTTTGGAGAAATGTCTGTTTAGGTCTTCTGCCCATTTTTGGATTCGGTTGTTTGTTTTTTTTGATACTGAGATAAACGAGCTGCTTGTAAATTTTGGAGATTAATCCTTTGTCAGTTGCTTCATTTGCAAATATTTTCTCCCATTCTGAGAGTTGTCTTTTCATCTTGTTTAAGGTTTCCTTTGCTGTGCAAAAGCTTTTAAGTTTAATTAGGTCCCATTTGTTTATTTTTGGTTTTATTTCCATTTCTCTAGGAGGTGGGTCAAAAAGGATCTTGCTGTGATTTATGTCATAGAGTGTTCTGCCTATGTTTTCCTCTAAGAGTTTTACAGTATCTGGCCTTACATTTAGGTCTTTAATCCATTTTGAGTTTATTTTTGTGTATGGTGTTAGGGAATGTTCTAATTTCATTCTTTTACATGTAGCTGTCCAGTTTTCCCAGCACCACTTATTGAAGAGGCTGTCTTTTCTGCACTGTATATTCTTGCCTCCTTTATCAAAAATAAGGTGACCATAGGTGCGTGGGTTTATCTCTGGGCTTTCTATCCTGTTCCATTGATCTATATTTCTGTTTCTGTGCCAGTACCATACTGTCTTTATTACTGTAGCTTTGTAGTATAGTGTGAAGTCAGGGAGCCTGATTCCTCCACCTCTGTTTTTCCTTCTCAAGATTGCTTTGGCTATTCGGGATCTTTTGTGTTTCCATACAAACTGTGAACTCTTTTGTTTTAGTTCTGTGAAAAATGCCAGTGGTAGCTTGATAGGGATTGCATTGAATTTGTAGATTGCTTTGGGTAGTAGAGTCATTTTCACAATGTTGATTCTTCCAATCCAAGAACAGGGTATATCTCTCCATCTGTTTGTATCATCTTTAATTTCTTTCATCAGTGTCTTACAGTTTTCTGCATACAGGTCTTTTGTCTCCTTAGGTAGGTTTATTCCTAGGTATTTTATTCTTTTTGTTGCAATGGTAAATGGGAGTGTTTCCTTAATTTCTCTTTCAGATTTCTCATCATTAGTGTATAGGAATGCAAGAGATTTCTGTGCATTAATTTTGTATCCTGCTACTTTACCAAATTCATTGATTAGCTCTAGTAGTTTTCTGCTAGAAACTTTAGGATTCTCTGTGTATAGTATCATGTCATCTGCAAACAGTGACAGCTTTACTTCTTCTTTTCCGATTTGGATTCCTTTTATTTCTTTTTCTTCTCTGATTGCTGTGGGTAAAACTTCCAAAACTATGTTGAATAATAGTGGTGAGAGTGGACAACCTTGTCTTGTTCCTGATCTTAGAGGAAATGGTTCCAGTTTTTCACCATTGAGGACAATGTTGGCTGTGGGTTTGTCATATATGGCCTTTATTATGTTGAGGTAAGTTCCCTCTATGCCTACCTTCTGGAGGGTTTTTATCATAAATGGGTGTTGAATTTTTTCGAAAGCTTTTACTGCATCTATTGAGATGATCGTACGGTTTTTATTCTTCAATTCATTAGTATGGTGTATCACATTGATTGATTTGGGTATATTGAAGAATCCTTGCATTCCTGGGATAAATCCCACGTGATCATGGTGTATGATCCTTTTCATGTGCTGTTGGATTCTATTTGCTAGTATTTTGTTGAGGATTTTTGCATCTACGTTCATCATTGATATTGGCCTGTAGTTTTCTTTCTTTGTGACATCTTTGTCTGGTTTGGTATCAGGGTGATGGTGGCCTCGTAGAATGAGTTTGGGAGTGTTCCTCCCTGTGGTATTTTTTGGAAGAGTTTGAGAAGGATAGGTATTAGCTCTTCTCTAAATGTTTGATAGAATTCGCCTGTGAAGCCAATTGGTCCTGGGCTTTTGTTTGTTGGAAGATTTTTAATGACAGTTTCAATTTCAGTGCTTGTGATTGGTCTGTTCATATTTTCTATTTCTTCCTGGTTCAGTCTCGGAAGGTTGTGCATTTCTAAGAATTTGTCCATTTCTTCCAGGTTGTCCATTTTATTGGCATAGAGTTGCTTGTAGTAATCTCTCATGATCCTTTGTATTTCTGCAGTGTCAGTTGTTACTTCTCCTTTTTCATTTCTAATTCTATTGATTTGAGTCTTCTCCCTTTTTTTCTTGATGAGTCTGGCTAGTAGTTTATCAATTTTGTTTGTCTTCTCAAAGAGCCAGCTTTTAGTTTTATTGATCTTTGCTATTGTTTCCTTCATTTCTTTTTCATTTATTTCTGATCTGATCTTTATGATGTCTTTCCTTCTGCTAACTTTGAAGTTTTTTTGTTCTTCTTTTTCTGATTGCTTTAGGTGTAAGGTTAGGTTGCTTATTTGAGATGTTTCTTGTTTCTTGAGGTAGGATTGCATTGCTATAAATTTCCCTCTTAGAACTGCTTTTGCTGTATCCCATAGGTTTTGGGTCATCATGTTTTCATTGTCATTTGCTTCTAGATATTTTTTGATTTCCTCTTTGATTTCTTCAGTGATCTCTTGGTTATTTAGTAATGTATTTAGTATTTAGTAGTAGCCTCCATGTGTTTGTATTTTTTACAGATTTTTTCCTGTAACTGATATCTCGTCTCATAGCGTTGTCATTGGAAAAGATGTTTGATATGATTGCAAATTTCTTAAATGTTTCAGGGCTTGATTTGTGACCCAAGGTGTGATCTATTCTGGAGAGCGTTCCGTGTGCACTTGAGAAGAAAGTGTATTCTTCTGCTTTTGGGTGGAATGTCCTAAAAATATCAATTAATTCTATCTGCTCTATTGTGTCATTTAAAGCTTGTGTTTCCTTATTTATGTTCTGTCATGATGATCTGTCTATTGGTGTAAGTGAGGTGTTAAAGTCCCCCACTATTATTGCATTACTGTCGATTTCCCCTTTTATTGCTGTTAGCATTTGCCTTATATATTGAGGTGCTCATCTGTTGGGTGCATAAATATTTATAGTTGTTATGTTTTCTTCTTGGATTGATCCCTTGATCATTATGTAGTTCCCTTCCTTATCTCTTGTAACAGTCTTTATTTTAAAGTCTATTTTATCTGATATGAGTATTGCTACTCCAGCTTTCTTTTGATTTCCATTTGCATGGCATATCTTTTTCCATCCTCTCACTTTCAGTCTGCTTGTGTCCCTAATCTGAAGTGGATTTCTTGTAGACAGCACATATGAGGGTCTTGTTTTCAAATCCATTCAGCTAGTCTGTGTCTTTTGGTTGGAGCATTTAATCCATTTACATTCAAGGTGATTATTGATATGTATGGTCCTATTACTATTTTCTTAATTGATTGGGTGTGGTTTTTTGGGTCTTTTTCTTCTCTTGTGTTTCCCGCTTTAGAGAAGTTCCTTTCGCATTTGTTGTAAAGCTGGTTTGGTAGTGCTAAATTCTCTTAGTTTTTGCTTGTCTGTAAAGCTTTTGATTTCTCCATAAAATCTGAATGAGATCCTTACTTGGTAGAGTAATCTTGGTTGTAGGTTTTTCCCTTTCATCATTTTAAATATGTCCTGCCACTCTTCTGGCTTGCAGAGTTTCTGCTGAAAGATCAGCTGTTAACCTTATGGGTATTCCCTTGTATGTTATTTGTTGCTTTTCCCTTGCTGCTTTTAATATTTTTTCTTTGTATTTAATTTTTGATAGTTTGATTAGTATGTGTCTCGGCGTGTTTCTGTTTGGGTTTATCCTGTATGGGATTCTCTGCACTTCCTGGACTTGATTGACTATTTCCTTTTCCATGTTAGGGAAGTTTTCAACTCTAATCTCTTCAAATATTTTCTCAGGCCCTTTCTTTTTCTCCTCTTCTTCTGAGGCCCCTATAATTCAAATATTGGTGTGTTTAATGTTGTCCCAGAGGTCTCTGAGACTGTCCTCAATTCTTTTCATTCTTTTTTCTTTATTCTGCTCTGTGGCAGTTATTTCCACTATTTTATCTTCCAGGTCACTTATCCGTTCTTCTGCCTCAGTTATTCTGCTACTGATTCCTTCTAGAGTATTTTTAATTTCAGTTATTGTGTTGTTCATCACTGTTTGTTTGCTCTTTAGTTCTTCTAGGTCCTTGGTAAATGTTTCTTGTATTTTCTCCATTCTGTTTCTGAGATTTTGGATCATCTTTACTATCATTACTCTGAATTCCTTTTCAGGTAGGTTGCTTATTTCATCCTCATTTATATGGTCTTGTAGGTTTCTATCTTGCTTCTTCGTCTGTAACATATTTTTTGTCGTTTCTTTTTTTTTTTTGATGTGTGGGGCTGTATTCCTGTCTTACTGGTTATTTGGCCTGAGGCATCCAGCACTGTGGTTTGCAGGTAGTTGGGGACCTCTGGGAGGCCTCACTCTGATTAATATTCCCTGGGGTCTGAAGATCTCTGTTAGTCCAGCGGTTTGGATTCGGAGCTCCCACCACAGGAGCTCAGGCCTAACCTCCAGCCTGGGAACCAAGATCCTGCAAGCCACATGGTGAGGCAAAAAAAAAAGAAAAAAAGAAAGAAAAAAAAGGAGCAGTACAATAACAATAAAAAACAAAATAAAATTAGAAAGATAAAAGTATATTAGGAAAAATAAAAACATAATTGCAACAACTGAAATAAGGTAAAACAAAACCACAACAGAAAGAAGAAAAAAAAAAAAAAAAGTGGAACAAGCCAAAAGGAGCAGAACAATAACAAAGTATAAAGAATAAAATAAAATTAGAAAAATTAAAGATTTATTAGAAAAAATAAAAATATAAATGAATCAACAACAATGAATCAACAAGGCAAAACAGAACCCCAATCTAAAAGAGGAAAAAAGAAAACAAAAAGAACACCTTGGCTATGGGGGGCAGGGTGGAGTTTAGGTGGAAGTGGAACTTAGGCAGAGTCGGGGCCTCTGCTTAGGACCCCCCCCCTCGGAAGCAGAGAGGCAGCACATCCAAAGGGCTGCCTCTGGAATGTGGAGTTCCTGAGTTTGGAGGTAGGGCCCTGAGTGAGGGTGTGTGGGTGAGGTTTAGGCCCAGCACGGTTGGAGGGGGTCTCTGAGTGTAGAGGTGGGGCCCTGGGTGGGGTGTAGGGGTGGGGCTTGGGCTCTGCACAGCAGGAGAGAGGTTCTGAAGGCAGAAGTTTAGGCCTGGGAGCCCAACAGGGTCCCTGGTGCCTAAGTGGACAGGGAAGTCACTAGCTGCGTTCCCTTCCATTCCTCCGCATCCCCCCACGTCTCCCCCAGGGTCTCCCCCGTTGCCCCGGACCCCTAGCCATGGGTGGGTCCTGCTGGGTGTGGAACTCCTCCCCTCCCCCAGCTGCTCCTCAGGGGTGCCGGTCCCGGACGTCCGGCCTTTACTTTTGCTCCCCCTTCCCTCCCTCCCACTCCCTCAGGATCGACGCGGCTGGAGGGGGCCTCAGTGGGCAGAGGATCAGGCCCGAGATCTCAGCAGGTTCCTGGGGGGCCAAGTGGGGAAGGGAAGCCTGGCCATGCTCTCTTTTGATCCTCTGCCCTCCCAGTGGTTCCCCAATTTCCCCCTTCAGGTGTGGGATCCCTTCCCTTCCCCCAGCTGCCCCTCAGGGGCACCAGTCCCATCCCGCCTCCACTTCTCCTCCCCCCTCACTCCCCACCACTCCCCACACCCTACCCGCTCACTGGGGGTTCCTCCCGTCCCCTTTGGTGTCCGTGGTCCCCCACCGGTGCCTGGTAGGTGCCCTAGTTGTGCAGAGACGCAAATTCTGCATCCTTCTAATCTGCCATCTTCACTCCTCTCCAAAGTTGTTTATTTTAATAAATAAAATTATTTTAAAATATCACTAAATCAGATAATGTTCATTAAAAGAAATTACGTGTTTAAAGACACATCACAGAAAGAATTGCCTGATCAAGGAGTTACAAAAGAAAAAGAAGATAAGAGTCCTGCAAGTGAGAAAAGTTTGTAGCCTGTTCAGAAAACAAAATAAATTGATGTTAAGCAAAAGGATACCTAAAATACCTATAAAAGAACAAATGTACCTTTGGTAGGACTATTTTAAACACTGTGTCGAATGGAAACACACATGTTCCTCCTGTCATTCTCTGTAGTATCAATTGTAATCATAATCATAACAAATCATTCTGGTTTACTTTCTTCAATGCACTTATTGCTACCAGAAATTAATTAATTAATTTTCCTTCCACAAGTTTCATGAGAACTGGAAAACTGTTTTTCACAGCTGTGTCTTGGTAGTCTACAACATTTCTTGACATGTAATAGACAGAAATGCTTAGTTGATGTTTAGGTGGATTGATGTGTGAGCAGAATACATAAAAGCTGATGGTAAGCGGGGCTTCTGGGACCGCTGAATGAGGAGCTAAGCAAATTCCCTGCCCTGTGGCAAAACTGGAGAAAAAATCTCCAGCAGGCATATTAGTAGATAAGCAGAAAGCCTATAAAGTTAATACATGGCTAAAGGCTGAGTGTGGGCTACTGTGACATAATAGAATAGGACCCCTGGGTGGCCCAAACAAGAAGAGAAAATCTTATTTGAGGACCATTGTCCATGGTCCACCAGGTGCTAAAGAGTAAGACCGGGGCTGGCAGGAGGACCGAGGGACGCTGAGAGGCACCAACCCATCCTGTCCCCTCTTTTCTTTCTTACAGAGTTAAAACCGTAAGCCACTGGACAGAATCAGGAAACACTGTTGCTTATATTAAGGAGATTGACTAAAAGTGGAAAAGAGGGAAGGCTTTGTAGTGATGGAAGCGTCTTATAGCTCGATTTTGGTAGTGGTTACACAACTACATGTGCTTACCAAAATTCATATAAAGGTATACCTAAAGAGTATGAATTTTACTGTAGGTTAAATATTCCTCTAAACCTGACTTGAGAAAAATTACTTTTCAACTGTACAAAGTCATTATTATGCATCTAGACTATTAAATTGTGCAAGTTTTCTAAATTAAACATCCTTGGTGAAAGAGGGAATGAATGTTTTAGGGGCAGATTTAGGAAGAAGACTTTCTCCTTTTTTGTGTTTTGTTCATGAGTTTAAGCATGGAACTTAAACATGTTGAGGAGTAAGGGCAAATAAAGCTGGAGAAACTGAAGGTGAAAAAAAAGATAGATGCTACTATGTAAGCAAATACAAATTAAAAATAAGAGGCTTAATTCTCCCTGTTGAAAATAAGGACAGAGTTTTCCTTACTCCTTTTTCATCGTGCATTTACTTTAGAAAACTTGGTCATTTTAAGTTCTTTCTCTGTCTCTTTGAAAAGTATCTGAGTCATTTTAAAAACCAAATAAGCCTCTTAGCAGCTTTACAAACCAGGAATGTCTTTCTCAAGAATCTGGAAACTGTGTCTTTGAAATGTAATCATCAAGGAAGACAGTACCCCTGTCTCCCAGTCTCTGTGGGAAGGTAGGAGCCTCACCTCAGTGGGCACCTTGTTCCAAGTTGCAAAACTACTTCCTGTCATAAAGACGTGACAAGTTTATTTTTCCTTTGAATACAGCCAATTAACCAACACAGAAGGTCATCACAGTTAGCAGGTGAATTTAGGATGAACTATGTGTGACAAAGGATGCTGTCAAGTCCCGTTTCTTGAGGATTATCTGTCGTTTCTCTTGAGAACATGTGTGTAATGGGTTGTAACTGCTTGGCTGTAAAAAGGTGAGATTTATGACTCTGCAGCCTCTTTAGTGGGCTGCCTGCGATGTGCCTCACATTCTGGTTTAATGCTTTTTCAATAATGAAACTGTTTTTCTTTCTTCTACATTTATAGAGGACTGAAAGAAGATATGTTTTTAATTATACTTCCTAAACACTAACTTTCAGATAAATATTCATCCAGAGACAGAAATGAGAGGAATGAGGAGCACAGATGAGGGAGTAGTTAATTTAGAAAGCAAGGAAGAAAAGAATTGGTGGACATAAGATTAATGATAAATGTCTTAGTCTGCTCGGGATACTGTGACAAAATATCACAGGCTGTGTGGTTTAAGTCACAGAAATTTATGTTCTCATTGTCTGAAGGTGAGCCAATTCAGTTTCTGGTAAGAGCTCTTTTCCTGGATTGGAGAGACAGAAATAGAAATAGAGGGAGAAAGGGAGAGAGAAAGAAACAGAAAGAGAGCACTCTGGTGTCTCTCTTTTAAGGGCCCTAATCCCATCAAGAGGGCCCCATCTTCATGACCTCATCTAAACTTAATCACCTTGCAAAGGGCCTACCTCCTAATACCATCACATTGGGGATTAGGACTTTCATACATGAATTTTAGGGAGACACAATTCAGTCCATAGCTATAGTAAATACAGACAAAGTGAATCCAGTTATTACAATGGATGTATATTACATTGTTGTATATTATATTATATTATACATTCACTATTAGAAAGAGTCATGAAAATTCTCATGAAATTGCACAATTATAGTTACAATAATCTAACAGGAAGCATCTTATTCTGAATATATTTTTTGTCTTCCTAAAAACCATCAAATTTATAGATAGATGATCGATAGGTAGATAGATAGATGGTAAAAATTTAGATATAGAATATTTTTGTCCAATACGATGAAACAAAATTTTTATTATGCAAAATTAGAGAATGCTACAGTAACATATATAAATTTGATTAGATAATTAAAGTATGCAAATTTCAAATTAGTAGTTTATTCATATTCATATATAAATGAATATGTTTTGGTCAGAAATAACTTCTTTTATATACAGTTTTTCTTTCTGCCTAATGAATCTTGATTAGAAAAAAATCAGCAAGATGTATGCATCATATTTATGATTTTTTTCTTTGAATTTGCATACATATATATTCATTCTCCCTCACACACACACGTCAATTAAGGATCATTTTTTAAAAACAGAAAATAACTGAGGACCCGCAGTGAAACTAAGAAATTAAGCTGTGGTTAGTATATTCTAGAGAAACTCTATATTTATTCAGGTCTGCCTTCCTGTCTTCCTGCCTTCCTTCCTTCCTTCCTTCCTTCCACTGATGCCATGGGAGTTAGGGAAGCCTGCTTACCACCTGGCTTCCCACTTTACCCTCTCTGACTGGTACCATTTTGGTCGGGGATTGAGGCACCTCAGCAAAGCCTAGCAAGGGTGGAAGTCTAGTCTCTCCTCTCAGCCTTTGCTGGTGGAGGTGGGCGTGGGGCTGTAGTTTTTCTTTGTGTTTGAAAGTTTTCTGTCTTTCTAGGCTGCCCTTTTCCTGGTTCTTTTCTAGGGAAAGCAGGCTTTTCTTTTCTTGAGACTTTTTTTTTGTCTGAGCCCATCGGCAATTCCATGCTGTCAGCTTCTCTAGTACCTGGGCTGGGATACACAAGGCAAAAAGAAAACCCATGGAACTCACCAGCATGCCATTTAGGTTTTTAGGTCCCTAGATGGTCTGTCTTCTTGTTTTTAACCTTTCAGAGTCTTCTTATGTTTGTTTTATGTATAATGTCCAGGGTTGTTGGTTGTACTTAATAAGAAGAATAGGGAAAATTATGTCTATTCCATGTTTCCTGACACTGAGCCCAGAAACTGCGTTTTTGTTTAGGTTCACTTATATTTTCTTATTTTCATATAATAATACTTTCTTCTTATCTGGGAATGAGATCTGCAGCTCTCATAAAAATGGCATGTGAAAAATTAAGTTATATATGCGAATTACCATAGAAAGAAGTAAAAGTATTGCCATTAAGAGCTAAGCGCATTTTATATAATGTAAAAAAAAATGACTACGGGAAAATGAAATAAGTGGTTTTCACCATGGCAAGTTGGTTATTTAAGGCTTATGTAATTGATCTCTCAGAATGCAATTAGTTTTTCTTACAGAAAGTTATTAGGACAATGTCCAAATATAAATTTTATGTATCAAGCTAACTACATAAAGATTTAGAAGTGAAAATTCTAAAATTGCATGTTCTTTTCAGTTCTATGTTGATGCAGTAGCAGTATATCAAGTTCTTTGCTGAGCCTTTTAGCAAACAGATTCCTGCAGATAGAGCCAGACAGCGTTCAGTGACCCTGGAAAATGAGACAATTAAGCAATGACATCATCAATCATGAAGATGAGATTCTGATGCTATAAAATTTCCACCAGAGGCTCTTTAACATTTATTACAATAAGAACTGCTGCCACGATGTAGGAGTATCTGTGCACTTAGGTTCAAACTGTGGAGAAGCTCAGCAAAGGAGAGAAGGAAAATGGGTAGGAGGTAAGATGGCACAATGGTTAGTGGCATAATGGTTAACGTGGTCCCTGGATGGAAATTTCCTATGTTTGAATCCTAGATCATATCCTGACTCTGAAGGCACTGGTGTTACTTAACCACTAACCATTAACCATTTTATTTATATAAATATCTTATCCCTCCATCTGTCGACGGGCACTCCGGGTGTTTCCGTGTCTTGGCTATTGTGAATAAATGCTGAAATCATAAAACAAAGAGAAGATTGGTCATTGCCAGGGGCTAGGGGTGGGGGAAATGGAGGAGCTGTTGGTCAAAGGTACAAACTTTTACTTACAACATGAGTAAATTCTGGGATCTAATATACAGCATGGTGACTATCGTAAACAACACTGTATTGTGTAGTTGAATGTCGCTACCAGAGTAGATCTTAAATGTTCTTACCACCAAAAACAAACAAAAACTATGTGAGGTGATGGATGTGGTAACTAATCTTATTGTGGTAATCATTTCACAGTATATACATATATCAGATCACCATGTTATACACCTTAGACTTACACAATGTTATATGTCAATTACATCTCAATAAAACTAGGGGGAGAAAAGAACAATGAGAGGTTAGTAAACAGGTGAGCAGTGGGTGGGGAGTGTATAGGAGGAAAGAGCAGAATTCAAACAGATAGGATTGGGGACATTTGATAAATCTCTTTAGTATCTCAAACATGATATCATGGACTTCTCTTTGCACTGACTGATTCCTGCAGTTTCGTCGAAATTACCACTGTAGCCCACACTTCAGGGTTCATATCTGCAGCCTGTATCTCAATAGTGGAAATCTCTGTGTTCTTATCACAGTTTCTTCCTTCTGCAAAACAGTGCAGCCAGCTTAGACACAAGCTTGTCTGTGTCTCAATACAGTTTCTAAATGGACAGGAATTATATTATGAACCAACAGGCTTGATTTAGGGGTTCTGAATAAGTGATCAGTCTGGGAAGATGCCAGACCTCCAACTTCTCCAACTCCTTCTTATTCTAGTTCCTGCTCTCCTGTTTATTTCTTACCTCTTTTACTCGCCTGTTTTTCCAATCCTTGCCTGACACCTGACTAATAACGCCATCTGTTCCACCAGCATTCTGAGCACTGTGAATCTTTCCTTTCTTTCCTGCTAATTCCTGTGTAAGTTAATACAGACTATTCAATAACTTGAAAAAATAAAATAAGACATGAAAAACAAAGGTCACATATTACCCATATTTTCATAATTTAAACACAACTGCTAATTACTTACCAATCTCTTTATTCTAGTCTGTGTTTTTCTCTATCTAAAGCTAAAGATTTACTGAATGCATAATTTTGTATATTGATTGGCTGAGCATTTGTCATCTTGAAGTTTCCGTGTGACTCCTGACTAACATCCATTTTCTAGTTAAGTGTTAATGCCCGGCTTCATGATATATAGGAATCTATTTGCAAACCCTGTCCGGTGTATAATGTGAAGCACATGGGTCACTTTCAGTTTTTCTTAATGAAAGCTGGAAATTCAGAAACGCATTCAGTGTTCTTTTATAAAAATAAATATAAAAAAATTTAAGATTTTTAAACAAAATATAAAGGTTAAATATGGAAAAGCAGTGTAAAGTCTGGAGCTCACTGATTTGTTTCTTCATCTGCCTGGATTTAAAATCACAAAGCTAAACATATTATAATTCTGTGCCCATGTCAATCAAAAACATAGGTAGTTAGCTGTATACCATTATTCCTTGACACAAGAAAAATTTTAAAGTTTCTTCAATAAAAATGGGGCTGGATAAAATGTAGCATTACTTAAAGACAAACAGAATAAAGTGACATCAGCATAGTTTCTTATTCTTTTGTGGGCCGGGGTGGGGGGGGGGGAGAAGTTTAGCTACAGCTCTCTGTAAACCAAAAGGTGTTGAACTTGAAACAAAAACAATAGCATGCATAGGGAGAATAAGAAAAGTTGTGTATTCAGTGGATTAAAAGATAAACTGAAGAAATGCTAAAAACTGAAGAATAAACTCAAGAAAAATGAAATTATTAGATTGATAATTAGAAAAATAAAAATCAAACAAACTTAAATGAAGACATATGGTAATACAAAGTAGATTTCATTAAGAATGATTTTTGTCTACTTTGTCTACTTTGTCTACTTTGAAGTAAGACAAAGTCTAAGTGGCATTAGAGTTATAGGGAATTCAGTTTGAGAAAGTTTTAAAATCTTAAAAGAAAAGTAACATTTTAAATTATATAGCTTACAATAAGCATGGAAAGAAATTGGTGTGATTTCTTTTCTTTAAGGAAATATTAAAAACATAAATAGCATGTTTTAATAACAGAAGTAAAAATATAGCCAATTAACTCTGAAACTCTGAAAAGCATTTTTCAAAAATGCCTGTCATCATTAAGTAATAGGTGGGTTCTGAATTAAAAGTCAAAAGCAAACATATTGAATAATATTGTGAAGTTTGAATTAGAGAAATTTTAAATGACATATTTCATCATCTACTTTCCAGTGCTTTGAAAACTTACTTTAAAATAAATGAATCACACAAGATTTACTGTTGTCATCCAAAATAGGTTTGCCTGTTATCCTTTAATAATATTCCGAGGCTGGATTCTAAAGACCTGTGGTTTTCCTCTCTGTAGGAGAAAAAGTAACACTGACATTATGATGTTAATGTCTTGGAAACAGAGACCACCTTTCATATAAGCAGGGTAGATAGTAAGCCCATATTCATATGACGTAATTTACAAAAACCATTTATGGAACAAACCACTTTCATATTTCAGTTCCCCTGAGCATAATACTTCCAAATTAAAGTTTGCTGCAAGGAATTCCAAAATTAACAATGGATCTGGGCTTCCCTGGTGGCGCAGTGGTTAAGAGTCCACCTGCCAATGCAGGGGTCCCGGGTTCAAGCCCTGGTCAGGGAAGATCCCGCGTGCCACGGAGCAACTAAGCCCGTGCGCCACAACTACTGAACCTGCGCTCTAGAGCCTGCAAGCCACAACTACTGAGCCCACGTGCCACAGCTACCGAAGCCCGTGCGCCTAGAGCCTGTGCTCTGCAACAAGAAAAGCCACTGCCATGAGAAGCCCGTGCACCGCAACCAAGAGTAGCCTACGCTCACATCAACTAGAGGAAGCCCGCGGGCAGCAACAAAGACCCAACGCAGCCATAAATAAATAAATAAATAAATAAATAAATAAATAAATAAA
The DNA here is from genome assembly GCF_028023285.1 of Balaenoptera ricei. Classification (NCBI taxonomy): domain Eukaryota; kingdom Metazoa; phylum Chordata; class Mammalia; order Artiodactyla; family Balaenopteridae; genus Balaenoptera; species Balaenoptera ricei. The sequence continues at coordinate 94,165,402 of NC_082645.1, forward strand.
TAATAAAACAGTGGATCTATTGATCTGACTTCTTTTTCTCCTTTTGTATCATCAAGAAATTTGGTTGCAAGCAACAGAAACTGGCCCTGATTTTCTTAAAAAAAAAAAAGGAAATGTATTAGAAATATATAACATTGATAATGGAGTAGAAAACCAGGCTTGGAAAATTGGCCAAACTTGGGTAGATATAAAAAGTTAAAAAAGCACAGCAATACTTTTCATTTAGAAACCTATCAGTAATTGGTCAGCCTGGATATCGCATCAACTGATGGATACTGCTTCTTTATCTTTGCCTCCCAGGAAGGAGATGAGACTAGACTAGTTAAGGTGCTTAAGCCCTGTCTAAAATGGTAAGGAAAATTAGGATTTGCCTACAGTACTTCTACAAGGCAAAGTGGGGAATTCCTTTGTATCAGCCAGTTTATAGTCAACAAAGGAGTACTGAATCTAGGTATTTCAGATAGGATAGTGTTTAGGACAAGAATTTAGGTGCTTAGAAAAACCACTGGAGAGCATGAGATTAGAGAGTAAGGGGCACTACCTCCAGTTTCACATTTTCCTTCTATCCTTCAGACACTCAAGATGTACCAATATGTTTTAGGGTCCAGAGGGGCAGCTGCCTGAGTATTTGGGTAGGCAATTTGTGATGGAATTCTTAGATGATGCTCTTAAAACAGTGTCTCCTGAAGCTCATTGCTGCTGGAAGAGAAAAAAGAGCTTCTGTGTTCTTTCAACTTTCCAAATTTTGTGTAACGCCTTATTGTTTAAATATAGGCAGAACTCTGCTGGAAAGGGATTCTGGGAAATGTAGTTCCTAAACATCCAGCCCTTGTGATAAATGGAGAGCCTAGAAGTGGGAAAAGATGTATCTGAGGGCAAGCAGAAATTCAGGACACGTTCACACGGTCTAAACACATAACTGGGAAATTCCTCCATATAGAAATGGAAGTGGTATATTGGTCAGACAAAGAATGACAAAATGGCTTACAACTAGTCAAATTCAAAGTTCTCTGAAAGATATGATTTATCAAATCATTCGCAAAACAAATATTATCAAAAATAAAGTTACATCAATAGGATGTTGTGGGGAGGGAGCCCGACCTTCAGGCAGCAGCTGGGAAAGTCAGGATGTTAGATATGCAGTCTAGTCCCACACAGGGGACAGACCAAACCTGAGAGCTGGGTGTTTTTGCTTATTCACTCTGCGCTGAGCCAGAGGGAAGTGTTGCTCAGAGTGCTTGTGCACATAATTAGAGCCACCTTTTTATTTTGCACGGTCCGCAGGGACTCGTGAATGCCAAGCCCCATCAGCAACCAGAACGAGGTGGCAGCTGTAACAGTTGGGGTGCTAGTTGTGGAAGCAATCTGCTTCAGGGAGAAGCTGGAGATGTGGTTTTACTGTTGGAGTGAGCTTGGGGGCTTAGTGGAGGTTGTGTTCACCAGCTCTATCAGGATCCTGGGAGAATCCTAGTCAGCTCCTACATGCAGGCTGATGAGAAACCAGAATCTCAGGCAGCGGCTAGTAAAGTATGTAGTCAAATTCCTTCCAAGGAGAAACTGGGAGATGAACATTTTCACTTTCTCCCTCTGCCCTGGGCCGGGGGGACAGCTGCAGAAGGGGCTTGTGTACCCATTTGAAAGCTCCTTCTTGTTTGATATGATTCTGTGGGATTCATGTATGCTGGGCCTCATTGGCTAGCAGAGCTAGGTAATTGGAGGGTCCTTCTCTCTGGCGGAATCCACAAAAGTTAGGGTGCTAGATGTGTGGACAAGCTCCTTCCAGGTTGAAGCTGGAGATTTGGTTTTAATGTTGGAGTGAGCCAGGGAAGATAGCTGGGGAAGTGCCCACTGGCTCTCGTAGGCTCTCAGAAGCACAACAGTCAGCACCTAGATGCAGGTTAATTAGAAGCTGGATCCTCTGGCAATAGCTGGGAAAGGCGGTCAAAATCCTTTGAGAGAGAAACTGGGAGAGAAGTGATTTTTGCCTGCTCCTTCTGGGCTGAACCTGGGTGTGTAGCTGTGCAGAGTGCTTGTGTGCCTGTTGGAAAACTGTTTCTTTGCTATAGTCCTTCGGACTCATGAATACAAGCCCCACTGGCTCTCAGAGTTGGTGATTTGGGGGCCCGTCCCTGGGGTGGCAGACGTAAAATTTGGTGTGCTAGTGGTGTGGACAAACTCTTTCCCAGGAGTTCTGGCTACTTGGTTATATCATTAGAGTCAGCCAAAGGGAGAAAGGAGGGGGAATTGCCCAACAGTTTTTGCAGGCTCTTGGGAGGAGACTAGTCAGCTCTAAAATGCAGGCTGATTAGAAGATAGGAGAGCATATAAATTCCTCCAGGAAAAAAACTGGGAGATGGGTGTTCTTGCTGTTCCTTCTGCACTGAGGTGGGGGTCAGGGGGTGGGGGGGTGAGGGGTTAGGAGTTGGGGGGCGTTGGAGTGGAGATAGCTGAGGAGAGTGCTTGGGGGCCTGAACAACAACTGCTTCTTTGTTTGCTATAGTCCTGTGGGACTTGGGAACACACCCAGGAGATCTGGGGCCCTGTCCCTCAGGTAGCAGCCTTTAAAGTTGGGGTGCCATAGGTGTGGTCCAAACCTTCAGCTTCTCAGGGAGGAGCTGTGAGCTGGGGTCCCCTCCAGGTTGTAAGGCGCTGGGCCGTGGGTGAGGTTTACAGCGAGAGTGTGTCTCAGCCTTTCCTACCAGTTTTGATGCGGGTAGTTTCTCATTTGCTTGATACCCAGGAGTTACTCAGCTAGTCTCTGGATTTCTGTCAGAGGGAATTGGTTTGTATGTAGCTGTATATTCGGTGCATCTGTGGGAGAAGGGAAATTCAGCAGCCTCCTATGTCAACCATCTTGGTGACGTTCCCTAAAGGTTTTTTTTTTTTAAATAATTTCACAAAAATAGAATATAAAATCACAAATTAAAAGGCAAGACTTTCTTTTTCCTTGAGAACTTGCCAAGTTTGTTTTATGGTTATAAGTGCAGATGGCCTGTTTCTTCTTCACTGGGTTAATGAAAAATGTAATCAATTATTAATTGATATAAAGGCAGACTACTTTGTTTTAAGAGGTAATTTCGTTTCCCACCTTGCTGGTATTTAGCAAAACTTTCTTAGATGAAGCACTGACAAGACACCTTTGTATTTCATAGATCTTTTGTATCAAAACTTTCATGTTATATTTTCTCTTAAATTGAAGTTGAGCAGTCATGAATGTAATAAAAGTGTTGTTAGCAACAGATAAAGTCAATAAAACTGCTCCCAAAGTAAAATAACTAAGGTTATCTGATTCACTTCTACACTCTGCTACTATCCACATAATATGGTTAAATTGAAGTGAATTATTGAGTAGTTAAATGAATCATGCATTTACCTCTGAATCAAATCCTCAATTACTTCTGTTTAAGTTTTGTAACTCAATTTTGCCAGAAATATCATTTCCTTAAGACAAATTTATGACAAAATATGAAAAATTTAAGCTGATAATAGCAAGTTTGTTTTTCTAAGAGCATTAACCCCAACATTTAAAAAGAAAAAAATAAACAGCTTTCAATTTACCTTTTGCCTGCTAAAGAAATTAGAAGATACAAAATGGTCATCATTCAAACACAAAGGTAAAGGAAGAATTAATTACAAGAAATAAATTATTTAAATTCTCTTCCTTAAATCAGATTATTTTCTTCTAAAAAGGTTTCTGAGATCATACCAATCAATTTATCCTCATCTTTTCTCTAAAGACTAATCATCCAGACTTCATCGTTTACTCACATACTTAGAAATCCCATTCACCTCAAAATGATAAATTAACATATTTTTCAGAGACACATTCACAGGTGTGCATAATGTGACTCACTAGCATAATCCACCTGCTTATGACATTTGGCAGTTCAGTAGCAAGTAATAAATATCTATTTAGGGTTAAAAGAAATTCATGATCCATAAGCAATACCTCAAAAGCATTTGAATCTGTGTATCAAGCTCGTTAACCTGCTTAGTCTTGATGATTGACTTATTCTCAGATTTTTGGAGCAAACATCACTGTCTAAAAATGTGTAGACACATTTATTATTAGGCATCACTTTTGATTATTTGTCATGTGAACCTTCTGTCTCCTGTATCATCATCCTTCACACACTTCTTGTTGCCAGTGTTGCCACAAATATGAACACCACCTGCGAGTGCAGAAATTGTTCTCACCCCAGAGACATCTGTTCCCACCATGTTAGCAGTGACTTGGTTTTTAACAACTCTAAGAATCTCTAGTCACAATCTGTGAGCAATTTATTGAATACAAGGGAATGAACAGTGTTTCCTGATGAGAAAGTTCGTAAACATCAACTTTTTCTCAAAAATTCTCTAATCAGAAAACTAGGAATCTTCTTCTTTAACACTTACCAGCAATAAAATACCAAGCCCATTAATTAGCCTAAATATGTGGCTTCCCAATTAGTCTCACTGAGTCCTTCTTCTCTGTTAGGCTCTTTCCACCTAATGTTTACTTCTATTAAACTAATATCCATGGCAAGTTGTCTTCAATTACTGGGTTCTGGAGACACAGGTACAGTGTCATGTTTTGTCTCCTTTTACCTGGGTAGTTGCCCTTGGAATTACTTAGTATGGATTTAATTCAGTGTCTATGGTAAAATAAAGTGTTTTGGGAAATCTCGTTCCTCATGCCACTTTCAGTTTATTGTGACCCCTTGTCATATAACATTTTATGTAGAAATGTTAGAAACAATCAACTTAAATCAACTTAAATAAAAAAAGAAAAACCCAACCTTCAAAGAGACGCGGAAAGCAAGATGTTTTGAGGATACCGTGTATGATCTGGTGGGGAAGACACATTACAAGTAAAGGAATCACAGAAAGAAAGATGAGGATGTAAAAGCTATAAGCTACTAAAGTTTTGGAAATGACTGGCAAGACTACATATCTTCATTATATTCAATTGTACTTTTAATTCAATTTTGTAGCTCAAGAGATGATGGGGAACAATATATTTGCAATTCTCCAAGTCACTGTGAAAGCTTGAGTCTATGTCGGAAATCCAAGTATTCCAACAACAAATGTTCACCTTTTCATTCCAGATAAACTTGGAATACAAATGTTTAACTCTTTCAAAATCAATGTTATAAGGCAGAGACAAGAATTTAATTTCTTTAAATTTGTCTAAAGATTCTCCAAAAAGTTTAGTTACAGTCCCTTGATAGTTTTCAGTCTAAGTTCATTCTTTCATCTCAAAGCTATTCATTTGGTATTAACAGATGTCACCATCATATTTATTAGAGGTCTTGGAGAAAACACATGCTTTCTGCTCTCAAACAGCTCAGTCAGTAGAAAGTTGATGCAAACAGTGGTTTCCATACAACGTGGTAAAGGGTAAAGTGAAATAGTTGGTGGGAGTATAGAAGACAGAACACGTATGTTTGCATTTGTGCAGGCTGGTCAGAGAGGACCACAGAAAGATAATAATGTCTGCACTCCTGCTTATAATCTAAGGGTTTTCTTCCTTCCTCCCTCCCTCCCTCTCTCCCTTCTTTCTATCTTCTTTCCTTGCTCTCTTCTTCTTTTTTTTTTTTTAATAAGATTGGAGTTGAGAATGATCTTCCCAACAGATAATACAAGATGTGCAGATGTTTTAAACATAGAAAATGTAAAGTGTAAACATAGAAAATAGAATATTTTTGTTACATTTTCTATTCCAGTTCCACTTAATATTAATCACCCGATTACTCCTTTAATTGAAGATTTGGTGTTTCTAAGAAAAATAGAAATATTAACTAATCAGATGAGTGTAATGCAGTCTAAGGGATGACAAGAATCCCCAAAATCTGAGCTTACAACATAATTACAATATGAGCAGAAGTATATAAATGTACTCTATAGATATATACCTTGGAGGAATATTAAATTACAAATCCTTTATGAGTTAGGACTCAAAATGCCATACTGTAGTCATCCTGCTCTCATTATTATTTAAAAACAGATTCTTTTCACTGTTAAAATGACTGTCATAGAGAACTCGATGTATGCTATGAAATCTTGAGGTAACCCGGCTAATCTTTGTCAGCAGATAATTATTATTTATAGAAATAGCGCATAAATACTACACTTTCAAGTACAAAATACTTAAGGCACAATAATGTATACTAAGATTTTGCAGATTTTTCACATTGATATTAATATAAATTCAAACAGGTGACTTTTATTTTTTAACATCTTTATTGGAGTATAATTGCTTTACAATGGTGTGTTAGTTTCTGCTTTATAACAAAGTGAATCAGCTATACATATACATATATCCCCATATCTCTTCCCTCTTGCATCTCCCTCCCTCTCACCCTCCCTGTCCCACGGCTCTAGGTGGTCACAAAGCACCGAGCTGATCTCCCTGTGCTATGCGGCTGCTTCCCACTAGCTATCTATTTTACATTTGGTAGTGTATATATGTCCATGCCACTCTCTCACTTTGTCCCAGCTTACCCTTCCCCCTCCCTGTGTCCTCAAGTCCATTCTCTAGTAGGTCTGCGTCTTTATTCCCGTCTTGCCCCTAGGTTCTTTGTGACCAATTTTTTTTTTTGATTCCATATATATGTGTTAGCATACGGTATTTGTTTTTCTCTTTCTGACTTACTTCAGTCTGTATGACAGACTAGGTCCATCCACCTCACTACAAATAGCTCAATTTCATTTCTTTTTATGGCTGAGTAATATTCCACTGTATATATGTGCCACATCTTCTTTATCCATTCATCTCAGACAGGTGACCTTTTTTTTTTTTTTTTTTTTTTAATTAATTTTATTTTTGGCTGTGTTGGGTCTTCGTTTCTGTGCGAGGGCTTTCTCCAGTTGTGGCAAGTGGGGGCCACTCTTCATCGCGGTGCGCAGGCCTCTCACTGTCACGGCCTCTCTTGCCGTGGAGCACAGGCTCCAGATGCGCAAGCTCAGTAGGTGTGGCTCACGGGCCTAGTTGCTCCGCAGCATGTGGGATCTTCCCAGACCAGGGCTCGAACCCGTGTCCCCTGCATTGGCAGGCGGATTCTTAACCACTGCGCCACCAGGGAAGCCCCAGGTGACCTTTTTGAAGCTGTAAGATAGTATAATTAATATGCATCTGGAAACAATAAAAATACATGAGGGTTTATTTCTTAAAAAACAATCAATATGAGGACTTCTCATTTCAGCTCCAACATTCCTTCCCATCCTTATAATAAGAAAAAAAATACGGAAACTGAAAATCATTGACTTTTCTTGGACCCCTCAGAGACATAAGGTCACAAGGCAAACCACCAACCTGAAATTTGGAGAAACAAATGCCATCCAGAGAGATACAGCCAATATCTTACCTGGAGCTGGGGCCAATAGAGCTATAAATAAGTAAGACCACATAAGTGACGATTTTGCCAATTTTCTGGTGGTTGAGTGTAGACTAGTGTGAGAAGCTCCTGAGGGCAGCAGTCTTCAAGGCACCCCACAGTTTTGTGGGCTTTATATCAAGGAACCATACCACGTTCTTATAATGAAGATCCCAGAAAAAGATTCCCTCATGTCCCTGAGAAGAGGAAGGGAGAGTAATATTTAAAAAATACATTCAGAGGCTCTCTAGAACAAAGTCCTGCTCTGCAGGGAAAAGGACTTTGCCAGAGCCTTATCAAGCTGGAGGAAAGAAATTCCTCTCACTCCAACCCCCTGCAACCCTCCCCTCTCACCTGAGTGAAAACAAGAATGGTCAACAGGGATCCAGAGCAGCTAGGAAAGATGTAGGGGACAGAGGGAAAAAGCTATAACAACGAGTAAGCCTGGTGAAGGTCACAGCCCTGCGATCCTGGCCCACTAGAAGACTGAGATTTGCACAGAAGATTATAGAACACTCCTCCCCATCTCTCACCTTAACACCATACCAACAAGGCTCTAGTCTAAGAAGAGTGGATTATAGCTGAAAGGTCTGCAAATCACAGACTTGTTCTGAGGGAGAGTATCTGAGGAAATCCAAAGTCAAGAAGGGTGACAAAAACAGACACTAAAGGAGTTTGAAGCCTTTACCACCTACAGCTGCAGCAAATATTAAGCACAACCCAAACCCCAGCCAGATTATCAGAAATCCTCACACTAAAGATCTATTTACCTGAGTATCTTTTACTAGAAACAAAGTCAGACTAAAAGCTGAAGGCACAATACATAAGGTTTTCTAAAGGTGTGTCACACGGGGTTCAGATTAATAATTCTGATAATGCACCACATACAGACTGGCACTGACAATTAGGTAAATGAATGGAGGTGGGTGGGAGACAGGTTTCCTACTGTTAGACTGGGAGGTCACAGATGAGCAAAGGGAGGAGGCTTAGGATTGGAAATATCAGTATGAACTCATGTTCAGCATAACATAGATACAGGTGAATATCTATCTAGAAATATTTAGAGCTATGTATTTATATGGGGGTTAGTATAGAAATATACGCTGACTTTCAATGTCAGCTGATGGGCTGAGAAACAAAATACACCGGTACAAAAAGTGTATCTAGAATCCAGATCTTGGTTTCTAATAACATTTTCCAATCAAATGAACCAATGTTCCTTGCAGAAAATGGTGATTCTAGGGCAGGATAAGGAATATGCAAGATAATCCAGAAACATCTTCTATCCTGAAAGAAAGGAGGTGCTTTAAAAAGAAAAAGAAAAAAGCACAATACTGATGGTATGCCAAAAGAACTCAGGAGCCACCTGAAAGAGTATCCAATGGCCAAAGCTAGAACAGTTAAGCAACAAAATATGTAAAATAGTATTGGATTATAATCCAAAATATAAAATAAATATCCATGCGTGCATACTGATATAAATACATGATTGAATAAATAAACAGAGAAAATTAGACAAATCTATACAGAGGTATTTCAGATAATCCATGTAGATACTCCACCCTCAAGGAGATGAGCATAATTCCCTGCTGCCTAAGGGTGGGCTGCACATAGTGCCTTCCTTCCAAAAAGTCTAGTATGGAAAGGAAGAAACAAAGAAGGAGTAACATTATAGTAGAGAATCTTGGTGAACACTGACTCAGCCAGAGGATCAAGGTTAACATGAACAGTGGTAAGTCATGTTAATTGTATATACTCTTGAGATGATGATATCTCTGTGGTCTTCCTTCCAAAAGCCTGTAAACCCAATTTAATTACATGAATTCCCAGTTGAGGGACAATCTACAAAATACCTAGCCAGTGTTCCTCAGAACTGTTGAGGTCTTCAGTCAAAAGGAAAGTCTGAGGAACTGTCACAGCCAAGAGGAAGCCAAGGAGATATGAAGACTAATTGTAAGATAGTATATCCTGAATGGAATCTTGGAATAGAACAAGCACAGATATAAATTAAGAAAATCAGAATAGGGTCTGGGCTTTAGTTAATAATAATATATTAATATTACTTCATGGGTGAAGGGGGTCAAAAATATTACTTAATTGTGACAAATGTACCATACTAATGTAAGCTGTTAATAATAAGAGAAGCTTGGTGTGCTGTATAGTGGATAGGACTGTCTGTACTATATCACAACCTTTCTGGAAATCTAAAACTATTCTAAAATTTAAAATTTATTTAAAAATAAGACTCAAAAATGATCAAGGTTAGAATGATCACTTGCCACGTGAGTCATTCAGTAAAAGAAATTACTATTCCCTTGAATTCTGCTGAGTATGTTATTGTCATATTAAAATGCAGTACCCTGACAATTACTTTCTAGAATTATTCTAAGAACAAGAATTATATAAAGGGTAATTCTGCAGGGGGAGGAAAAAGGAAAAAAATCTAAGCAATACAGGTGGGTGAACCAATTTAGAATCAACAAAGATTGACTTGTTCTGTATTCAGAATTCAAATTAGCCCTAAGATTCAGTTAAGAAGAGGAGCTATGAAAAATATTGTGATTTTTCTTATGGCTGAAAAATGAAGAAATCATGTTGATTGATATAAATTTAGCTAAGAATTAGATTTTAGAAACAGAGTACCAAAGAATTAAAATATGAATTTGGGAGAAATACCCTAAGTAGAGTTAACAATTAAAAATGGATAATTTTACTGAGAGCTGTGGACAGCAACCTATACTCTCTTACATCTAAAGATGCTATTAAAGCTGGATGCAAAATAAACAAATCAGAATGATATTTGTTTACCTTATCTTTTGGTCAGCACCAGGATCAAGAAAGTATTATCATGCTAGAAAATGAGTAAAGGGGAAAAAACAGAGAGTCCAAGAGGAAATACATAGGGAAAAGGTGGGAGTGGGGGGAAGTGAGGATATGAAAAGGAGACTGAAAATGTTAAAACCAAAAGACAATTTACACAATTCTTTAGCATCTTCAAAAAAGTACACAACTTTTCAGACATGGAAAAAAAAATAAAGAGTACAATAATACTAAGGTGAGGGGAAAACATGGCATGGAAGGAAACTGGATGAAATTAAGACTCCACGGGATAGGGGCAAGGGAAGCAAAAGCAAATGAAACGGGACATGGATGAAATAAGTACAGATTTTAAGTAATTCAGTGTCATTGAGTCTACCTAGTTTGAAAAAGGAAAAAAATGTGCAGATGATGTAGTATAGAAATTTCAATAGTGGTATAGAACATATACTTAAAAATATGTCAGGTTAAGGTCAAAGGAATAAAAATAGAAAAACACTAGTTATGGAGAGCAAATAATGGAATAGCAACAACATAGATATAATTGGTCTTCGATAAATATCAGAGAAAAATGTTACAGAAGCAATTTTTTATAATTTATGGATAAATTAGTGGGAAGTTTCCTCTCTCCCCCATAATTATTATAATTATTGTAAAGTTTAAAATGTCTTGATTTCAAGATGTAGTTTAAATTCATTTTTAAGGCATAAGTATATTTATATAGAGGAAAGTATAGTAAATGACTATAACTGAATACCAAAATCTGACAAAGAAAGCACAACATGGGGCTTCCCTGGTGGCGCAGTGGTTGAGAATCTGCCTGCTAATGCAGGGGACACGGGTTCGAGCCCTGGTCTGGGAAGATCCCACATGCCGCGGACCAACTAGGCCCGTGAGCCACAATTACTGAGCCTGCGCGTCTGGAGCCTGTGCTCCGCAACAGGAGAGGCCACGATAGTGAGAGGCCCGCGCACCACGATGAAGAGTGGCCCCTGCTTGCCGCAACTAGAGAAAGCCCTCGCACAGAAACGAAAACCCAACGCAGCCATAAATAAATTAATTAAATTTAAAAATTAAAAAAAAAAAAAAAAGAAAGCACAACATGGAATGTTATAAATCAAGCATATATACTAAGTATATATAATATGTTATAAACCAAGTGTATATACTTAGTATATTAGTCTATATATACAAGTATAGAGTATATATGCAACAATATATATAAACACACATACACACACACTTGGAATATATACTCTATATAGAGAGCATATATATATGTATACTATATGCATGTTTTGTTTACAACATATATATTTCTGTGCAAATGCATATATTCATTCCAACATAAAATATCAGTTTTAATACAAAAACAAAGTAACATATCATTTCAGAAATAGTTAACTAACATGTTTAAGACCAATTTTTCCAACCAAGAACAATTAGAAAATCTAGGAGAAAACTTCAAAAGAAATGTTTAAAGTCAAGGGAAACCTTGAGGGGCCAAAATCCTGCAGTGAAAGGAAACCCAGAGGATAAGTGCAGTATTCGGCACTGTTTTTCTTCTTGAGGAATTTGTTGTGAAATGAGCAACCGAGAGACAGAGAATGTAAATAGGACTTTAGCAGCCTTATGGGGTTAGTGGGAAAAATAGGAGGTCCAAAATTGCTAAGCAGGAGGTACCATGGTAAATGTCAGGCTTTAGGACTCCCAAGGGGTTGTGTGCTAAGAATAACTGAAAAACAGAAATAGACCAGCCCTCAAGACTGAAGTTAATGTTCAACTCTCTTCAATCATCGATTGGGTTAAGTTGATTTGATACCTTTATCCTACTCTGTTTTCAGAAACAAAGGGAACTCCTATTTGAAGGAAGATAATACCCCTAGCCTCTGTTTATCTCCACAACTTTTCATAAACTTTATGTGGCATTCAATAAAAAGTTGCCAGGCATACAAAAAAAAGTGATCATAATCCTGGTCCCCTTTCCATCGTGACCATGGAGCTGAGCCACCTACTTCTCCCATCTAGAACATTCTACAGGGAACAGAGCTGACTGACAGCATCCATCAGCCACTCCTTTAGAGCCACTAAGGTGGTCACATCAAGGCCACACTTTCCCTCAGGCTGTTGCCAGGGACTTCCCTGAATGAGTCTTTTAATTTATCTCTGAATGAATCTTTTAATACACACACACACACCCTCACAGTGGTGCTTGTAACATAGCTCAACATATTAAGACTTTCTGCTTTTGAAATTCCAACAACAGTGAACTATCTTGTTAAGACCAATTTTCCCTCCAAGAACAATTAAGAATTTAGGGGAAAAATGTCAAAAAAAAACACCTGTTTGGAATTAAGCCAAGACTTGAGAAGGAAAGATCCTGGAGCACAGGGAAGCCCAGAGTGTGAGACACAATTTACCAAAATTGACACAACAATTCTTGTATCAAGAAAGAAATTGAATTGTAATTAGAAATCTTCCCACAAAAAAACTTTAGACTTAGATTACTTCACTGGTGAATTCTATAAAACTTTTGAAGTATAAATACCCAAGTTATAACTCCTTTAGAATATAGAAGAGGAGGGACATCTTTATTCACTTTATAAGAGCATCATAAACTTGTGACCAAATCAATAAAGAACATTTCTAGGAAAGCAAAATATAAACCAATGTCAGGAATATTGACACACAAAATGCTCAACAAGATATAAGCAAATCAAATAGGGTAATATATAAAAATAATAATGTAACATTAGGGATTTTTCTGGAATTAGTTTGACTTTGCATTCAAACATCAATTATTGAATTCCAGTGTCCACATGGGAAAGCAGGGAACAAGAAAGAATGTCATTCCCATCCTTATAAAAACAACAACAAAAATCTGAACAACCTGAGAGGTTGTGATTTTTCTTGAACTCATCTGAGATCTGAGGTTGTAGGGCAACCAACCAGACCAAAATCAGAGGAGAGGCAGAAGCCTGCAGGCAGATGAAGGGGGCAATCCCAGGTGAAGCTAGACAGGGCAAGAAGAATTCAGTTAGAACAGTTAAGCTGGTGGCCTTGTGTGTGACGGTGGGAGACAACGGATCTTATGGTGACTGAAACTATAATGGGAGTTTGCAAGTGGTCCCTGATTAGCTGGAACCCTGAAAAATGTCCTTCACTCAGGGTGCAGACTTAGGAGAGGGGGACAAGAGCTGCTGCAAAAGTGTCCTAAAATTTGGCCAAGAATCTTCTCCCCTATTTTCCTCCCTTGTGGCACAAAAATGACTCTTTGTCAATGGACAGTTTCTTTGCCTCTGGGGTCACTGAAAGTGTGGACTTCTATAATCTCTAAAACTAGGTAATCTAAAATGTGGTATTAGCTTCTATGGGAAGAGAAGGTGGAAAATTTCTGAATTTACATTATGCATGTAATGAATAAAAACAAAATATCTTTCTTCTAGTTTCTCTGAAATTTGTGGCTGTGTCCTGTGCTAAGAATTTAATGAACTGCATGGTATTAACCTGTTAACTCCATCATTCTTCCAACTGAAATCTTGCTGGAAACTTCCTGAGGAAAATCTTACCTTTGCCAAGAGGCATTTTGTGCCAAGAAGGAAGGCTGGTTAATTCAGACTATAGTATAAATCTAGAGAAAATGTCTTGCTATGATATTTGCCAATTATTATTTTCCATGTTCTTTCATCCAATATTTATTTAGTGCCACTAATGTGTCAGTCACTCTCTTATATAATGGGGATTCATGGAACTCATATATTTATTGGGGGGCAGAGAATTTATCAAATAATGAAAAGAATAAGTTTATCATACCTGAAATGAGTGTTATAAAGCAGAGTCTGGTCATTCTCTGACAGTTTAATACAGAAGACTGACCTGGAATGGGATGTCACAGAGGGCTTCCCTGAGAAACAATGTCAGTTGAGATCAAAAGAATAAACAGAGGAGGATGGGGAACAGGGTTGATTGGAGAATGTTCTATATGGGGGTGCGTAGGGGTTGTACAGATGTGTGTGCAATAGCCTTGCAGCAGGAGGGCCATGAGATCAAGATGCTGAGAGAAGGCATGTGACTAGAACCCACAAAGCAGAGTTCAGAAGGCTGCAATAAGCCAAGAAGAGAGAGAGAGAGAGAGAGCACCTGACCTGCAGAAAGCTAGCGGCTCTCTGAAAGAACTTGGTCTTTGTCCTAAAGGAGCCGAGAAGCTAGCTACTGAAGAGCTTTAAGTTAGACAAAGCTGGGAACAGCTATCTCCTCCTAGTGGCCATGCTGGGAACAGCTCTGAGGGAGCCAAAGAGGATGACAGAGTGCTAGGAGACCTCTGCAATCACCTGGGCTTGACATCACCTAGCCTTGCAGCATGAGCCTTTGTGGTTGTGGCTGCTGTTGGCTCTTGGCTTGTTTGTTTCATTGAATTTCTCAGCTGACTCACAAACTGTGTTCACTTTTTTTCTATTTCAGGAGAAATAAATATGCCAAGAAGTAATGTACAAGGTGATGTCTAACAGGAGTGTGAACTTGGCTGTGAGCAGCTACCCAGTGCTTCCTGTTGCGAAAATCCCCAACAACGGTAATTTTAATAAGCAAAACCATTGCTTTTCCTTAAGGGAACTTGTAAACCTTCATTTTATTATCATAGCAGAGATATTTGACTATAACTGAAATAGAGTCGAGATACATATAGTTAGTTCTTTTTTTTTTAACTTTTGGGTTTATTTATTTATTTATTTTTGGCTGTGTTGGGTCTTCGTTTGTGTGCGAGGGCTTTCTCTAGTTGCGGCAAGCGGGGGCCACTCTTCATCGCGGTGCGCGGGCCTCTCACCATCGCGGCCTCTCTTGTTGCGGAACACAGGCTCCAGACGCGCAGGCTCAGTAGTTGTGGCTCACGGGCCTAGTTGCTCCGCGGCGTGTGGGATCTTCCCAGACCAGGGCTCGAACCCATGTCCCCTGCATTGGCAGGCAGATTCTCAACCACTGCGCCACCAGGGAAGCCCCCTAGTTAGTTCTTTAGAACTGCTTTTTCAACCACACCATAATACCCTAGCCTAGGCAATGGCACTATAATTAAATTGTTGACCTTTGTTCTTCCATTCAAGGGAAAAAGCCACAATTCTCAATCCATAATCTCTTCCGTGAGCATACAGCAAAATTATTGGCAACTTCAGACCCATTTTTAGAATGGATTATCAGATACATGAATCAAAGAAATAGCTGCCTATCTGTAAAGGGTTTATGATTTGTCTCTCTTTTTTAAAGAGATTTATTATGATTTGGATTGCTTAAAAAATATTAATGTCATGCTTATTGCATAGTGGCCAGAGGATTTGGGAAAAAAATCAATGACTTGGCAAAATACTTATTTAATATTAACACTTTAATAGACAAACCATGACCTATGCTGCTGCGAGTTAATAATGGGCATGACCTTGGAGAGCTCCTTGCCCACATTCCCACTGGGGTGAATGTTGGCCTCTCCTTTTCTTTCTAAACAGTACGGAAGATATGATGACAGTTGCTGCACTTGGGGATGGTGTGGTCATTTGGGGTTACCATCAGGGCAGAGGTCCTTAACATTGTTATTGATCCATATTTTCCTGAAATAAGCAAAATATACTTTAAAACATTTACTGCATCATATTTGTCTTACCACCAAGAAAGCTTCTTTTTCACTGATCAGGAAGACAATGCAAAAGTAAAAATAAATGACCTCCTAAATGAGTGGTTGACTGGTGTGCCAGCAGAGAATAGCTACAGGCTGAAAAGGCAAGAGAGAACTCACTTCCTGAAAGTCACAGAACCATAGGCAAGGGCTGCTGTTATCAACCTGTGAGGTCAGTGAGGAGAGAGAGGGCAGGCTGGACAGAAAGCTGAAAAAAAGGCCTTGAGACAACGTGATATCCAGGTCAGAACTCTTGAAATCACAGTTTGGGGAAGAACCCTGGAAATAAACAGTGACCAATGCTTTTCTCTCTGAATGACTTTATTTTCTCCTTGTTATACTTTATTTGGAAGCAAAGTAGAATCAATAAAATATCTTTTCAGGTAATCCATACATTTCAGAAAACTTGTCGTATTCATCCTGGTTTAGGCATGGTAGAAAGACTGGGATTTCATAATCACAGTTATTCCAGAAGACTGTGTAGGCCTTCGATAACCTGAAACCAACTCTGCCCCTGTGTATCAGGCACATGTGCTCCGGCAATGACTTTGTCATGCCCTTTGCCTCATCTTCTTCCTTACCCATCAGTGATGAAGTGGGAATTAATTTGATAAGAAAAGAAAAACTATTCTTTGGTAAATATTTTATATCAATATATTTTTAAGAATTTCTAAGAGGGCTTCTGAACAGGAAATATGGTCAAGAAAAAGTAGATTTAATTTTTCTCTTTGCTCCCAATATCCTGATGTGGTCATACCTGCATATAAGGTATCCTGATTTAAGGGTGTATAGAGGAACTATGGAGTGTTACAGCCCTTCAAAATTGTTTGGAAACTTGGTTTTTTATTAATTAGATTTTTATTAGAGAAAACTGTGATGTGGCTCTTTTTTTTTTTTTACTATGACTGTGTCTTTAATCATCATTCTTAAAGAGTGTGAGAGAACAAAAGAGTGATGGAGCCCCTAAGAAGTGTGAGCTTGAGTGTGTGTGTGTGTGTGTGTGTGTTGTGTGTATGTGTATGTGTGAGAGAGAGAGATTTTGGTGGGTAATGTGATGGAAAGCTCCTTCACATTTTCACATGATGGGCTCTTTCCTCCTTTCTCGTTTTATCTTACTCCTTTCTGTTTATTGAACATGAGTTGAACAAACAATAAAAAATGTTTTTTGAATTAACATTTTGATGCTAAGCTTTTGTTAAATTATTTTTCAAATGTCATTGTACACGTGAAGACATAACAGGAATGATTGGGTCTGTCTACGTGTGGAGATAAATAAGTTCTATCTGGTGTAGAATCATGAATCAGTGAATCATCATTCCACTAAAGGCAGCAAATGGCCTCATATGAAAACAAGCCAGATGCACAAATCAAGATACTCTAAGAGCAGTTCTTTCTTCCATTGTGGGGTGATAGCAAATTTGGTTAACAAATATTTACTGTAACACATTTTGTTTACACTGATAGTTAGTGCCAAATAAAAATATCCAGTGAGGAGATCATTTGAATGGGTTTAATAAAGTGAAAGTATGAAAAGGGGTTTGAAATGATATTTAATTTGCACAAAAAGTATCATTTGCTTATTCATATTGAAGCATTCCCTCTAAGAACTAAGCAATTTGTTAGCTGGATTAAAAGACCACTGTCTCAGAGCAGACCTTCAGATGGTCTGTGAAAGCACCCTAGAGATAAGATAAGTTAGAAAATGTCCTCAGCATTTGGTTATTGAGGGGCATATGTGTTTCTCTGTGATGAGGATTGTGAACTCTAGAAATCTCAAGCCTCAGCCCAGGTAAAGGGCCCATCATGTGACCTGAGGTGTTGAATAGAACACAGGAACCGCTATGTATGGAAAAATGATTGAGTCTGTTAGCCATCTTTATTTTTAAAGACTCACTTGCTGAATCTGAATTTTTAGAAAAAAAAATCCATCCTCAAGTCTCTGTTTTTATTTTTCTTTAGGAAGAGAACCATAAAATTGGAGAAAAAAAATAGCAAACAAAAAAAAAACTTTTTTTTTTTTTTTCTAAAGTAGATTAGTGGTTGCCTGGGTCTGGGGGTGGGAATGGGCATGAGGGCTTTTTTTCTGGCTGCTAAGCATGTGGGATCCTGGGATCCTAGCTTCCCAACCAGGGATAGAACCCATGCCCTCTGCGTTAGAAGCACGGAGATATTTTCTAAAGACGCCAGGTTTCTATTGACGTCTACCTGAGAGTTGAAACTGGATTTTCTTACTTTCCTCTAGCAAGAAACCTTCCTTAGGATTTTACCTCTCCAGTAGCTCACGTTTTGTCTACACTTTAGAAAATGTGGGTGATCAGCAAAATTTAAAACTTTCCCACTTGTTCCTTACTCGGTCTTTAGAGTTTGTGGAGGAGCTGAGATTTGAACATAGAGACTCTTGTTTTTTCTTGGAGGTAGACACTTAAAAAGAAGGAAATAATTAAGATTTTTATTTTTATTTTATTTTACTTTTTTCACATCTTTACTGGAGTATAATTGCTTTACAATGTTGTGTTAGTTTCTGCTGTATAACAAAGTGAATCAGCTATAAGTATACATATATCCCCATATCCCCCCGCTCTTGCGTCTCCCTCCCACCCTCCCTATCCCACTCCTCTAGGTGGTCACAAAGCACTGAGCTGATCTCCCTGTGCTATGCGGCTGCTTCCCACTAGCTATCTATTTTACATTTGGTAGTGTATATATGTCAATGCCACTCTCTCACTTCATGCCAGCTTACCCTTTCCCCTCCCCGTGTCCTAAAGTCCATTTTCTACATCTGCGTCTTTATTCCTGTCCTGCCCCAAGGTTCTTCAGAACCATTTTTTTTTTTTTTTAGATTCCATATATATATGTTAGCAAACAGTATTTGTTTTTCTCTTTCTCACGTATTTCACTCTGTATGACATACTCTAGGTCCATCCACCTCACTACAAATAACTCAATTTTGTTTCTTTTATGGCTGAGTAATACTCCATTGTGTATACATGCCACATCTTCTTTATCCATTCATCTGTTGATGGACACTTAGGTTGCTTCCATGTCCTGGCTATTGTAAATAGTTCTGCAATAAAAATTGTGGTACATGACTCTTTTAGAATTATGGTTTTCTCAGGGAATATGCCCAGTAGTGGGATAGCTACCAGTTCTATTTTTAGTTTTTTAAGGAACCTCCGTACTGTTCTCCATAGTGGCTGTATCAATTTACATTCCCACCAACAGTGCAAGAGGGTTCGCTTTTCTCCACGCCCTCTCCAGCATTTATTGTTTGTAGATTTTTTGATAATGGCCATTCTGTGTGAGATGATACCTCATTGTAGTCTTAATTTGCATTTCTCTAATGATTAATGATGTCGGGCATCCTTTCATGGGTTTGTTAGCACTCTGTATATCTTCTTTGGAGAAATGTCTATTTAGGTCTTCGGCCCATTTTTGATTGGGTTGCTTGTTTTTTTGATATTGAGCTGAATGAGCTGCTTGTAAATTTTGGATATTAATCCTTTGTCAGTTGCTTCACTTGTAAATATTTTCTCCCATTCTGAGGGTTGTCATTTCGTCTTGTTTATGGTTTCCTTTGCTGTGCAAAAGCTTTGAAGTTTCATTAGGTCCCATTGGGTTTTTTTTGTTTTTATTTCCATTTCTCTACGAGGCGGGTCAAAAAGGATCTTGCTGTGATTTATGTCATAGAGTGTTCTGCCTATGTTTTCCTGTAAGAGTTTTACAGTGTCTGGCCTTACATTTAGGTTTTTAATCCATTTTGAGTTTATTTTTGTGTATGGTGTTAGGGAGTACTCTAATTTCATTCTTTTACATGTAGCTGTCCAGTTTTCCCAGCTCCAGTTATTGAAGAGGCTATCTTTTCTCCATTGTATATTCCTACCTTTGTTATCAAAGATAAGGTGACCAAATGAGTGTGGGTTTATCTCTGGGCTTTCTATCCTGTTTCATTGATCTATATTTCTGTTTTTGTGCCAGTACCATACTGTCTTGATTACTGTAGCTTTGTAGTATAGTGTGAAGTCAGGGAGCCTGATTCCTCCAACTCCATTTTTATTTCTCAACATTGCTTTGGCTGTACGGGGTCTTTTGTGTTTCCATATAAATTGTGAACTTTTTTGTTCTAGTTCTGTGAAAAATGCCATTGATAGTTTGATAGGGATTGCATTGAATCTGTAGATTGCTTTGGTAAGTATAGTCATTTTCACAATGTTGATTCTTCCAATCCAAGAACATGGTATATCTCTCCATCTTTTCGTATCATCTTTGATTTCCTTCATCAGTGTCTTATAGTTTTCTGCATACAGGTCTTTGGTCTCCTTAGGTAGGTTTATTCCGAGGTATTTATTCTTTTTGTTGCAGTGGTAAATGGGAGTGTTTCCTTAATTTCTCTTTCAGATTTCTCATCATTAGTGTATAGGAATGCAAGAGATTTCTGTGCATTAATTTTGTATCCTGCTACTTTACCAAATTTATTGATTAACTCTAGTAGTTTTCTGGTAGCAACTTTAGGATCCTCTATGCATAGTATCATGTCATCTGCAAACAGTGACAGTTTCAGTTTTTCTTTCTGATTTGTATTCCTTTTATTTATTTTATTCTCTGATTGCTGCAGCTAAAAGTTCCAAAGCTATGTTGACTAATAGCAGTGAGAATGGGCAACCTTTTCTTCCTGATCTTAGTGGAAATGGTTTCAGGTTTTCACCATTGAGAATGATGTTGGCTGTGGGTTTGTCATATATGGCCTTTATTATGTTGAGGTAAGTTCCCTGTATGCCTACATTCTGGAGGGTTTTTATCATAAATGTGTGTTAAATTTTGTCAAAAGCTTTTTCTGCAACTATTAAGATGATTACATGGTTTTTATCCTTCAATTTGTTAATATGGTGTATCACATTGATTGATTTGCATATATTGAAGAATCCTTGCATTCCTGGGATAAACCCCACTTGATTATGGTGTATGATCCTTCATGTGTGCTGTTGGATTCTGTTTGCTAGTATTTTGTTGAGCATTTTTGCATCTATGTTCTTCAGTGATATTGGCCTGTAGTTTTCTTTTTTGTGACATCTTTGTCTGGTTTTGGTATCAGGGTGATGGTGGTCTCGTAGAATGAGTTTGGGAGTGTTTCTCCCTCTGCTATATTTTGGAAGAGTTTGAGAAGGATAGGTGTTAGCTCTTCTCTAAATGTTTTATAGAATTCACCTGTGAAGCCATCTGGTCCTGGGCTTTTGCTTGTTGGAAGATTTTTAATCACAGTTTCAATTTCAGTGCTTGTGATTGGTCTGTTTATATTTTCTATTTCTTCCTGATTCAGTCTCGGAAGGTTGTGCTTTTCTAAGAATTTGTCCATTTCTTCCAGGTTGTCCATTTTATAGGCATAGAGTGGCTTGTAGTAATCTCTTATGATCCTTCATATTTCTGCAGCGTCAGTTGTTACTTTTCCTTTTTCATTTCTAATTCTGTTGATCTGAGTCTTCTCCCTTTTTTTCTTGATGAGTCTAGCTAATGGTTTATCAATTTTGTTTATCTTCTCAAAGAACCTGCTTTTAGTTTTATTGATCTTTGCTATTGTTTCCTTCATTTCTTTTCCATTTATTTCTTTTTTTTTTATAAATTTATTTATTTATTTATTTGTGGATGTGTTGGGTCTTAGTTCTGTGCAAGGGCTTTCTCCAGTTGCGGCGAGTGGGGGCCACTCTTCATCGCGGTGCACGGACCTCTCACTATCGCTGCCGCTCTTGTTGCGGAGCACAGGCTCCAGACGCACAGGCTCAGTAGTTGTGGCTCATGGGCCTAGCCGCTCCGTGGCATGTGGGATCTTCCCGGACCAGGGCACGAACCCGTGTCCCCTGCATTGGCAGGCGGATTTCTAACCACTGCGCCACCAGGGAAGCCCTCCATTTATTTCTGATCTGATCTTTATGATTTCTTTTCTTCTGCTAACTTTGGGGGTTTTTTTGTTCTTCTTTCACTAATTGCTTTAGGTGTAAGGTTAGGTTGTTTATTTGAAATATTTCTTGTATCTTGAGGTAGGATTGTGTTGCTATAAACTTCCCTCTTAGAACTGCTTTTGCTGCATCCCATAGGTTTTGGGTCATCGTGTTTTCATTGTCATTTGTTTCTAGGTATTTTTTGATTTGCTCTTTGATTACTTCAGTGATCTCTTGGGTATTTAGTAGTGTATTGTTTAGCCTCAATGTGTTTGTATTTTTTACATTTTTTTCCTGTAATTGTTATCTAATCTCATAGCATTGTGGTCAGAAAAGATACTTGATATGATTTCAATTTTCTTAAATTTACCAAGGCTTGATTTGTGACCCAAATATGATCTATCCTGGAAAATGTTCCATGAGCACTTGAGAAGAAAGTGTATTCTGTGGTTTTTGGATGGACTGTCCTATAAATGTCAATTAAGTCCATCTTGTTTAATGTGTCATTTAAAGCTTGTTTTTTGTTATTTATTTTCATTTTTGATGATCTGTCCATTGGTGAAAGTGGGATGTTAAACACCCCTACAATTATTGTTACTGTCAATCTCCCCTTTTATGGCTGTTAGCATTTGCCTTATGTATTGAGGTGCTCCTATGTTATGTGCATAAATATTAACAATTGTTATATCTTCTTCTTGGATTGATCCCTTGATCATTATGTAGTGTCCTTCTTTGTCACTTGTAATAGACTTTATTTTAAAGTCTATTTTGTCTGATATGAGAATTGCTACTCCAGCTTTCTTTTGATTTCCATTTGCATGGAATATCTTTTTCCATACCCTCAATTTCAGACTGTTTGTGTTCCTAGATCTGAAGTGGGTCTCTTGTAGACAGCATATGTATGGGTCTTGTTTTTGTATCCATTCAGCCAGTCTATGTCTTTTGGTTGGAGCATTTAATCCATTTACATTTAAGGTAGTTATCAATATGTATGTTCCTATTACCATTTTCTTAATTGTTTTGGGTTTGTTTTTATAGGTCTTTTCCTTCTCTTGTGTTTCCTGCCTAGAGAAGTTCCTTTAGCATTTGTTGTAGAGCTGGTTTGGTGGTGCTGAATTCTCTTAGCTTTTGCTTGTCTGTACAGTTTTTAGTCTTTCCATCGAATCTGAATGAGATCCTCGCTGAGTAGAGTAATCTTGGTTGTAGTATTTTCCCTTTCATCACTTTAAATATGTCTTCCTACTCCCTTCTGGCTTCCAGAGTTTCTGCTGAAAGATCAGCTGTTAACTTTATGGGGATTCCCTTTTATGTTATTTGTTGCTTTTCCCTTGGTGCTTTTAATATTTTTTTCTTTGCATTTAACTTTTGATAGTTTGATTAATATGTGTCTTGGCATGTTTCTCCTTGGATTTTTCCTGTGTGGGACTCTGTGCGCTTCCTGGATTTGATTGACTACTTCCTTTCCCATATTAGGTAAGTTTTCAACTATAATCTCTTCAAGTATTTCCTCAGTCCTTTTTTTTGCTCTTCCTCTTCTGGGACCCCTATAATTCGAATGTTGGTGTGCTTAATGTTGCCCCAGAGGTCTCTGAGACTGTTCTCAATTCTTTTCATTCTTTTTTCTTTATTCTGCTCTGCAGTAGTTATTTCCACTATTTTATCTTCTAGGTCACTCATCCGTTCTTCTGCCTCAGTTATTCTGCTATTGATTCCTATAGAGAATTTTTAATTTCATTTATTGTGTTGTTCATCATTGTTTGTTTGCTCTTTAGTTCTTCTAGGTCCTTGTTAAACGTTTCTTGTATTTTCTCCATTCTGGTTCCAAGATTTTGGATCATCTTTACTATCATTACTCTGAATTCTTTTTCAGGTAGATTGCCTATTTCCTCTTCATTTGTTTGTTCTGGTGGGTTTTTACTTTCCTCCTTCATCTGCTGTGTATTTCTCTGTCTTCTCATTTTGCTTAACTTACTGTGTTTGGGGTCTCCTTTTTGCAAGCTGCAGGTTTGTAGTTCCCGTTGTTTTTGGTGCCTGCCCCCAGTGGGTAAGGTTGGTTCAGTGGGTTGTGTAGGCTTCCTAGTGGAGGGGACTGGTGCCTGTGTTCTGGTGGATGAGGCTGGATCTGGTCTTTCTGTTGGGCAGGACCGCATCCAGTGGTTTTTTTAGGTTTGTCTGTGAACTTATCATGATTTTAGGCAGTGTCTCTGCTAATGGGTGCAGTTGTGTTCCTGTCTTGCTAGTTGTTTGGCATGGGGTGTCCAGCACTGGAGCTTGCTGGTCGTTGAGTGGAGCTGGGTCTTAGTGTTGAGATGGAGATCTCTGCGAGAGCTCTCACTGATTGTTATTACTTGAGGCAGGAGGCCTCTGGTGGTCCAATGTCTTGAATTTGGCTCTCCCACCTCAGAGGCTCAGGCCTGACACTCAGCCACCCAGCATCAGGACCCTGTCAGCCACACAGCTCAGAAGAAAAGAGAGAAAAAAAAGAAAGAAATAATAATAAATAATATAAAATAAAATAAAGTTAGTAAAATAAATTAGTAAAATAAAAAAATTAAAAACATAAAAAAAGAAGAGAGCAACCAAATCAATAAACAAATCCACCAATGATAACAAGTGCTAAAAGCTATAGTAAGATAAACATAAAAATCAGAAACTAGTCAGTTGCAGACAGCAAACCCGAAGTCTACAGTTGCTCCCAAAGTCCATGGCCTCAAATTTGGGATGACTCGTTGTCTCTTCAGGTATTCCACAGACGCAGGGCATATCAAGTTGACTGTGGAAATTTAATCTGCTGCTCCTGAGGCTGCTGGGAGAAATTTCCCTTTCTCTTCTTTGTTCGCACCGCTCCTGGGGTTCAGCTTTGGATTTGGCCCCACCTCTGCATGTAGGCCACCCCCTGGTGTCTGTTCTTCCCTCAGACAGGACGGGGTTAAAGAAGCGGCTGACTAGGGGGCTCTGGGTCACTCAGGCCAGTGGGAGGACGGGGTACGGAATGTGGGGCCAGTCTGCGGTGGCAGAGGCTGGCGTGACGTTGCACCAGCCTGAGGTGCGCTGTGTGTTCTCCTGGGGAAGTTGTCCCTGGATCACGGACCCTGGCAGTGGCGGGCTGTACAGGCTCCCTGGGAGGTGAGGTGTGGATAGTGACCTGTGCTCACACACAGGCTTCTTGGTGGCTGCAGCAGCTGCCTTAGCATCTCATGCCTGCCTCTGGTGCCCGCGCTGATAGCCACAGCTCGCACCTGTCTCTGGAGCTCCTTTGAGCGGTACTCTTAATGCCCTCTCCTTGCGCACCCCGAAACAATGGTCTCTTGCCTCTTAGGGAGGTCCAGACTTTTTTCCAGACACCCTCCCGGCTAGCTGTGGCACAGTAGCCCCTTCAGGCTGTGTTCACACAGCCAACCCCAGTCCTCTCCCTGGGATCCGACCTCCAAAGCCCGACCCTCAGCTCCCAGCCCCCGCCTGCCGCGGCAGGTGAGTAGACAAGCCTCTCGGGCTGGTGAGGGCTGGTCGGCACTGCTCCTCTGTGTGGGAATCTCTCCGCTTTGCCCTCCGCACCCCTGTGGCTGTGCTCTCCTCCGTGGCTCCGAAGCTTCCCCCCAGCCACCCGCAGTCTCTGCCCACGAAGGGGCTTCCTAGTGTGTGGAAACCTTTCCTCCTTCACAGCTCCCTCCCCGAGGTGCAGGTCCCATCCCTATTCTTTTGTCTCTGTTTTTTCTTTTTTCTTTTGCCCTACCCAGGTACGTGGGGAGTTTCTTGCCTTTTGGGAAGTCTGAGGTCTTCTGCCAGCGTTCAGTAGGTGTTCTGTAGGAGTTTTTCCACATGTCAATGTATTTTTGTTGTATTTGTGGGGAGGAAGGTGATCTCCAGGTCTTACTCCTCCGCCATCTTGAAGGTCGCTTCCATAGTTAAGATTTTTATAGACTGCCTAAACACTGAGCCCAGTGTTTTTTGTAATGAAGTTCAATAAATCCCTATTGAATGGGTGAATGGACAGGGGCATGAATGAAAGATGAAAGGGAGAAAAATTAAAATTTAAAGGAGACTACAATGAAGTACTAGGAAAGGGGGCTGATCTGAAAGGTCAGGGGGATTCATTAATTCTGATCACTCTTGTGGAAGTATCCTGCAGTAATTTGGAAATAGAGAACTGAAGCGCAGTTGAAAAAATAGGACTAGACTGTTTTTCACAGTCATGGTTTTTCTGGTTATAAAATTTACATATATTTATTGTAAAATATTCCAAAAGTACATGAAAATGTAATAAAGCATAAAAATCCCTACTGCCTTACCTAGAGATAAATATTATTAACATTTTCTATATCTATAATTAAAAACAAATCTTTGTAAGTCAGAGAACAATTAGTTTTTTAAACCAAACTTGATTGTGACTCCTTTTATATTCTAAAGGACATCTCATGATTTGTATTAATGGATAATATAAGTCTGTTTCTTACAGGCACTGGTGCGACAATATGAAAATTTCAAAGCATCTTCCAGTCTATTTATTTTTGCTGTTGCTGTTCTCATGTGGCAGGGCATAGCAGAATCTTTTAGTATGCAATGTTGGGCTTGTAGCTGAGAAGAGATTTCAGAGCTAAACAGCCCAATAAAATAAAGTGGGAAAGATGGTATTTGGATGAAGCCAAAGGAAGGAGGCTCTCAAAAGAGATAAGTGAAAGTCTTTAGAAAGCAATGAAACATGATTATAGGATGGGCCAAAATATATATAATGATATATTTTATCTAACATTCTCTTTACAATTGTTTCTATTGGGCATTGCCAAACACACCCATCTCCCCTAATTTTCAGCAGAGTATATATTCTGGAGTCTATGTCCATGGAAATCTAGTAAAGAGATGATTTTTCCTATCTCTGGTAACATGGCATACAAGAGGGACCCTGTTTATTGGATGATGATCTAATCCATTTACTGAACTAAAATAATGAATGCTGTGGCTTGTACATGGGAAGAACCTTTAACAACAGGAACCATTGCCTCCCCCAGAAGCTCTTTCTCCCTATGCCCTACTGCTGGTTATAATAGGTGATTACACTGTAAATTATCTAATGACTTATTCCCTTAACAATAAAATTTATGGGACTTCCCTAGTGGTGCAGTGGTTAAGAATCCGCCTGCCAATTCAGGGGACACGGGTTTGTGCCCTGGTCTGGAAGATCCCACATGCCGCGGAGCAACTAAGCCCGTGTGCCACACTACTGAGCCTGCGCTCTAGAACCCGCAAGCCACAACTACTGAGCCTGCATGCCACAACTACTGAAGCCTGCGCGCCTAGAACCTGTGCTCTGCAACATGAGAAGCCACTGCAATGAGAAGCCTGCACACCGCAATGAAGAGTAGCCCCCACTCACCGCAACGAGAGAAAGCCGGCACACAGCAGCAAAGACCCAGCACAGTCATAAATAAATAAATAAATTTATTTTTAAAGATAAATAAATAAAATAGATTTAAAATCTCAAGAGGTAGACCTCTGTCAGTGTTTCTCAACTCTGCCTGTACATTCCAATCACTTGGGTAGATTTTAAAATATATGATGCTCAGTCCTTACCCAAAGTTCCTCATTTAGTTGCTTTGTAACTGATTTAGTCACACCGTGTGGAGATGTAGATTTTGGGAAGACCAAGTCAGAACATGAAGAGAAAACAAAACTATAGAGAGAAATACCCAGAACAAAGGAGAGAGCATTTGAAAATACCCACAGTGAGAAAACAGAAAAGGAAACAGAAAAACTAAAATTAGAAAAGAAAGAAACAAATCTGGGAGAGGATAGCTTATGATATAACTTCCAGATGAAGAATCGAAAGTAATGAGAAGGGCATAGTGTCAGATGCTGTTGGGAGTTAACTCAAGGACAAATCCCCTGGATTTGGTTAGCAGAAGGTCACAGGTGGTTTCAGACAGAAGAAGCTATTTAGGTGTGGATGGGGAGATTCAGGGATGGCATAGGCAGGGTCCGTTAAGAAAGAGATGGCGTAGGGGGAGGGTGGACATATCAGGTAAAGAGAACATCTTCAGTGAGTTATACACTTGAAGGAAAGAGGGTAGTACAGGCCAGCCCACATATAGGTGGTGGATTCAAATGAATATTTTTTTAGAAGTGAAGAGAACAGAGTATTTGAGAGCAGGTGGGAAGCAGCCCTTGGAAAGAGAGCTTGAGAAATAATGTAGAGCAAAGGGCTATTTTGAGACGTGACAGTGCTGAGAAAGCATGAACTTTAGGGTCCCAGAGGAAAGAGTGCAAGATTCAGAATCAGATTGCTCAGCTTGACTACATTTTGCGAATGCCACATAGGATGTGATTTTCTGTGATCAAAATGTGAGATTATGATTAAATTCCTTCACCTCCCTATGTGTCAATTTTGCTTCTATAAAATGGGCATAAGAATCATATCTTAAAGAGTTATTGTGAAGAATACAAGAGTCAATACAGATAAATACTTTAAAGCTGTGTGCAGCTGTATCAGTTTGTTGTTATTATTACTTATATCTTTGACCCATACTAGCTTTTACCTCCATAGAAAATCACACCTAAAAAATATCCACACTATTTCTAAGAAGATTTTTCTGAAAAGAAAACTGGTGTAGCTGGAGCTCCCATAAATTGAATCTGGTTAGTGAGTAAATGAGAGTCGAAGCCAGGCCAGTGGAAAATCCAAGTGCCTGTGAAAAGGGAAGAATGTCCTTCCCTTCACTGTAAAGTTGAAGAGATTTTGGAATTGATGACTGCATGGAATCATTTCCTTCCTTTCATAACTACTTCGCTTCTTTTAATTCAGATTCAGTAATTATCCTATGGCTTTAATGATCTTTAAAATACAGAGCATCTCACACGAAAGGCAGTGCAAAGGGACCTGACGCCATTAATGTTTTCAGTATCTTACAGAGGTGATTTCCCCGATGCTTTGATAGCAGGCTGTTAACATTATGCACCTCCCTTAATCTCACAGACGAGCCTTTCATTGTCCCTTTTTCCAAGTAATAACTTAGGGCATTAGATGTGAGTGCTATTATTTTCCCACAGTGGTTGTTCTGATATTGCACAGTCTGCTCATTACTTCTCACTTCCATCTTTTTGCTGGACCCCAGTGATGTTATTTCCCCGGTGGTTCCTCTAGTGGCCATCTCGGGGTAGCCACCCAGCGGACCCTAATTGTAATACATTTCCCACTCTTAGAGACTCATTCTTATTCCTGTTATTCAGTAAATAATAGACCTTTGTATTCATACAATATTTTTAATGCTTCTGAGCTCTGTGCATTCTACTCTGCTTGCGTATTATTTGACTTTAAAGATTTTTATTATAATTTCAAATCCAAAAGGTCTATGGAGATGGATCTGTTTAAAGCTCCTATTTATTAAATATTGTTGCTTTTCTAAATTATGGCTAAAGATAACTGCTACTTTAGAACAGACTAAAAGTATTTCCTTCTGCTGCCATTAAAAGCCTTCTAATCCTATCCTGGAGGCAGATGGATTGCCTACAGAGCCCCGCTAGGTAAACAGATTTGTGTAGTAAAATTGAAATCTAATGATGTATATATTGCAGAGGTATGTTCGATGTGGGCAGGATGGCTATTGGACTGTAAGCCAATGGGACAGAAGTTGCTATCTGGTCAACAGAGGTAAAAATGTAGAAAGAAGAAGAATAACTAAGAGGTTGAACAACAGCAATGGGATTGAATAGCTTTTTTCTGGCAACCCTGGAGAGGATTCTTAAACTCTCCGGCCCAGAGAGTTATATGTGTAAAGATTTTACTGGAGGAAAGTCCTATGGGAAAGAAGATAGAGAAGGTGCTGAGAAAGGACTGGGAGAGCTGTCAGACTGTGAGCAAGTGTGAACCTGAGTGAAGGAAATGAAGAGGGCAGGATGGGAGGAAGTACCCCACACTAGCATGCAGCCCTCTCCACAGTGGTGAAATCTAAGGAAGGTTCAACAAGGCCATCGGGGAGTCCATGAGCCAAATTCAGTCATCAGACGAGTCCCATGTCTCTATCAGTGGGCCTGCCTGAGTACCCCTGCTGCTGTCAGTCATCAGAAGGTAGTGATGAACTTCAGTGTAGCAGCTGGGCCCATGGTCAATGACTGTTTCAGTAGTTGGTGGTCTGCAAGGCATATTCTCATGACAGCCATAGGATTCCTATGAAGTTTACACATTTGATATTTAAGGTATGTATTTTTTTGAGAATTATGCCTCATATACTTTATGGCAACAACATATTTCCTGCATTTCTGATGTTTTTCAGGAGGGAAGGAAAAGAGGAATAAGTCCCTGGCAATACTGCACTGAAGAAACTATAATAATAAAAAATTGTGTAGGGCATATCACTAAATACTAAATAATATATATGCAGAGTGGCTACTCTTGTTTTTCTTTTCTTAAATAGTGATATCCAGAAGGACAGGATTCATGCCTGAGTCTGCATGATTTGTCACAGACCAACCAAAGAGAGAATGAAAAAATGTTGATCAGTGTTCCTGGTTCTGTCACACACTAGCGGTGAGATAATGGAAAAGTTACATCATCTGGGCTTTGGGTTTCTCCTTAATGAAATGCTGGGGCTGGATTAGATTATCTTTGAGATATCTTTCAGCTCAAAAATGTTGAATTTTGAATGCTCTCCATTTGAATATCAAACAATAGCTCAAAAAAGTAACATACGGATTAATTTTACTTATAATTTGGAGAGGCACCAAACATTTTGTTAAAATATGTGGAGGAAATTAAACATGTTACTTTGATGATCCATGAAACCCACATGATTGTGTAGGGTCTGGAGAGGAAAGCAGACATAGAGATTACCGCAAATAGCTCAAATATATTCCACTGAGTTAAGGCTGTCCCAGCCCTGAGCCACACAGCAAGGAACCACAAATTCCCACCTGCTGAGCATCTTGCTGAATGTGTGCAGGTCACACTGTGGCCTTCGATCTCTAATTTGCTAGTTTTATTCCTAAAAATTATCTTTCTCAGCACAAGAAGCATGACCATTGACCACATCACTAATAGAAACAGTGTTTTGTTGTTTTTAATGGAAGAAATTTTAAAAATATCCCTCACATTTGAGGATTTTTGCCTGATACATTTTGAGTCTAATATGGGTAGTTGGTTCTGAGGCTATTCTGGCTTCTTCCATGGATTAACTGGCTGGGGATAGAAGAATTTCAGGTGCCAAGAAGTTTTTTTGGGTAAAGAAATTTTTATAAAATCATCCTGAATCCACATTTGAAGGTCTATAGCTATTTTAATTCAACAAATTTGATCAAAATGCTGTAGGCCTTAATTAAATCAAAACACATTTACAATTCTGGTTTTACATGTTAGAAATAAGCATAATGTAAATTCTCAGAGAATTAAATTCTTCAGAGGAGAACTAACGCATGAACGGTGGCAACCAGAAATAACAGACCTAAATAATGGCTAAAGCTGTATTCTTAGAAGATTTACATGCTCTGAGATCATAGTACCTAAAAGTTTTAGGCACAAATCTCATAATATAACTTACTGATATATGGTATGGGAAATCTAGTCAATATTCATAATGACACTAAAACATACCTTCATTATGAATTAGAGGAGGAATTAGTTCAATTAAATGGGGACAGTAAGTCATAAAGTATTTTTGATGTATCTTGCAATTCTGCAAATAATAAAGAAAATAAAGAATAACATTTAGTTAAGTCAGTTTCTGTGATAAAACATTATTCATTAAGGCAACAAAGATAATGGGGAACATGCCTGAGATAAATTTAATACTGCTGAAAATCTTAACAGGAATTAGATTGAATAGAATTTGACTAAAAGACCACAGAAGGGTCTGAAGGCATTGCCAGAGGTCTCCTGTAACTGGCTGAAATGTCAGTGGTATGATATTTCTCTAAAGAATCCAAAGCAATTAAGAAAAAGTTAAAACAAAAGGACATCTACCTGTTTTTCGACACTCGCCAAAATTGTCACCTGGTTCTTATCTGTCCTGGTCCTGTTATTGATAGACCTAATATAGTTCTAATTCCAAGCAACTGGGCAATAAGGAAGA
Source organism: Balaenoptera ricei (assembly GCF_028023285.1). Classification (NCBI taxonomy): domain Eukaryota; kingdom Metazoa; phylum Chordata; class Mammalia; order Artiodactyla; family Balaenopteridae; genus Balaenoptera; species Balaenoptera ricei. Next base: position 94,197,218 of record NC_082645.1, read on the forward strand.
AGGTGACCAAAAAGGAGAAGACCCAAGCCAATGACTGATTATCATAGACACTCACCTAAAGTGAGATTCTTCTTCATAGAAACAAAAGGAAGAGCAAATTTCTATTCCAGTCTCTAGTATCAAATAATAAGCTACTCTGAGACACATGGTAACTGGGTTCTAGACCTGGTTCTCCTGGCACATGTCACTTAAGCTCTTTGGGTTCCAGCAGCGTCTGTAAAAGTGAGAACCTCATGTGTGGAGCTCTCCCTTCTACCGATCACCCTATCCCTTCAGATGCAACACTTCAAGACCATCACCATACAGTCTAGAGTACACGACCATGAACTGGTGGAACAGCTAACTGGGAAAAGCAACACTAGCTCATTTAGCCTTTTAATTCTCGCCATTTTTGTCGAGGAGTTTTTGCTACTCATCCACCTTTGTGAGCCTTAGCCAATTTTTCTTGCTAGGCAGTTCCTCATTTTATTTCTAAGAAGAACTAAACATTAGAAACCTTTTTGCTGCAAACCAATGACTCTTAGGTCAACCAGCCTTCTGAGGTGTTTTGTTTGGTCCTACAGACCTGCACACTGATTGAAAGGCAATGTCACTAGGCAGGTGCTTTGTAGTGCAGGCAGCTGCCCACTTGATGTTTCATACTTGACCACTGTAGACCTGAGTTTTCATCCCTTGCAGTGAGATAAGCTTTGCTTTTACAGAAGTCAGGAAAAGTAGACTGATGCACAGAATATTTTTTTAAATTATTTTTAAATAATTAATATTTTTCCTTTCTCCCACAAAACCTCAAGGAATCATAAGTGCTTAGGGAAGCCACTAAGAAGGGACACACACACACACACAGAGACACACACACATGCAGGAATAATTCAACTTTGATTAAGTTATAGAGTTTTACAATTAGAAAAATCTGAAAAAGAATCTCAATTTTTAGCACATATGTACGTTTTTGTTCTTTTGATGAACAAAATCGTATTTTACCTTTACAGGCAAAGATGGGGAGCATGGGACGGAGACTGTTATTTGAGGGAGAACAAAATCTTTCTGAAGCTTCACAGTCACCAAAGTCACCTTCTGGCCTGGAATCGTGACATTACACTCTTCGCTGAGTAGACGTGTAGTAATGGCCCTTTTAATTGTTTCTCCCTAATTTCCAACCTTCACTCCCACTTCATAATTCTCAGAGTATCCTGCTCACAGAGAACCTTATTCTGTGAATTGAATTACTCCAAATCCTGTACACAACAGAACTGCCTTAGTTCCTTTACTTGATTCCAATTGTTCATTATAAGCTTGTATCTGTGCAGATTTCTGGATTTAGATATCTTTAGGGGTTAATTCCCTCCTTCCTGAGGAACCATTACAGAGCAGTTCAAAGGTTTTCTTGGGTTAATTAACTATTTTTGGAATCCTAGCATCTCAGAGTAGAAAGATTTCTTAAAGGTCATGTAGTCTAACCATTCATCAGACACTTAAATCCCATCTATCCTCTCATGTTGATTGTTAAGATATAGCATGTTGACTTATCTCTACTGAAAAATAACTCACTCCCTCATAAAGTATGCCACACCAGCTCTGGTCAGCCTTGTTAAAAATTCTACTATGAGCTAACATCACTCTTTGTTTTCTACTCATGTTGTCAGTTCTACACTTCGGAACGTGCCTAACAGTGACATTTCTTAACACATTTCAACACAACTATGATGTCCCTGCATTGCTGTCTTTTTTCTGCATCCTAGAAGTTTCTAAGCCCTTCAACCATTGCTTTACCAGTCTGATGGTTCTTTAGTAAATTTGGTCCGATCAATTTTTGCTGAAGGGTAATGCCCAGCTCAAAACAGAAGACTTTCTACAGCTTCTTTAGTTCCTGGGCAGAAATTCCAATTCAGTCCTGGATGTACTAGTATCTAAATCAGCTTTCTGGGCAATGACCCATCCTTAACTGTTCTGTGAAACAGAAAAGTTGGCTTCATTGGGGGGATTAATGAAGCAGGACACAGCTGCTAAAAGTTTCCTTCCTGGAGAAACTTACCTGAGATTTATATCTCTTTCCCAACTCTTAAAAACTGAACATAACTATTAACAAAAAGATAATGAAAATTTGGTTCATTTATGTTCCAGGTTAAAAATTTTTTATTCAATTTTTTATATCTGCAATTTCTTTGTCAATATTTAATTTAGATTTGAGTAATATATTCAGTTTTCTTTGTGTGTGTGTTGTTGCAGATATTTATATCTGCAGAAATGTTTTCATTATCATCATCTATTCTATTCTAGTATTTTATATGAATGTCATCTTCATTTTCTGCTCATTTTAATCCTATCCTCCCAGACTAGCCCACAGCAGTTGTATGCAGAGACAGCTGACTAGGTTTTTCTAGGCTAACTTGGGTTCTTGTTCAGAGCAAAGTCTTCTGGTTCATGCCCACAGCCAGGTTGCAGTCACAACCATAAGTGTGAAGCTGGTGGAGTGCAGGGTGGGCTGCACCAAAGAGACGTGGGAGAGTTCATGCTCTGCAGATTCACACCACTCACACGAAAAAAACAATTGTAACTATGTATGGTAACAGATGTTAACTAGACAGTGTGGTGATCATTTGCCAATAGTATATACAGAATATATTCCTTAATAATAAAAAAAAATAACCCAGGAAACCCAGAATCCTCAGGAAGCAAAGAGAAAGCAGAGAAATCCACCCCCATATGATCTCAAACTCATCACCTTATTAATCAGGTTAGGCCCTGAAGAAATGACTTTTCCCCCCTCCCCCGCCCTGCCCCCATCCCCCCCCCCCCAAACATTTCCAGAAATGCTAGTACTCCGCTTCCCCCACCAGCTCATTAGGGCCCGCCAGTCATGCTGTGGGAAAGGATCTTCATCTCTGTGTCACCAATGTTGCCTTAGAAATTGCAAAAATTTAGAAATTCACACACACACACAAACACACACACAAAAGCCTGTGCCATCAAAAAATGAGAATTTGTCAGATTTGGATTCTGGGGCCTTTGGTGCATCTGGAACAGGTGAGGGGGGATTAACATGTGTTCACTCCCCACAAGGCTCCTTCTAGCCTGTTCACAGATTATCTCATTTCATCTTCACAAAAGACCTGCAAAGCAGTTATTGTTAGTCTCATTTTATAGATCAGGTAACTGAAGTTCAGAGAGACTAAAAAAATTACTCAGAATATTATAGCTACTAAGGTTATTAAGAATGGTGCTCTCATGGGGTGATGTTCCACCTACCTGGAAAGCTATGTTTTTCTTTTAAATTGCACTAAATTACCATGAATCCTGTTTTTCTAAGAACATGTCCTTTATATAACGAAAAATGAAGCATTATGGCATGCCCCAACGGAAAACAAAAACAAACAAACAAAACACTCAGTGAAATTTCTCACCCCAGATCAGGAGTCTTCAAACTTTTTCTCTAAAGGGCCAACCCAATAATTTAGGCTTCGTGGCCACATGATCTCTGTTGCAACTATGCAACTATGCCATAGTGGGATGAAAGCAGCCAAAGGCAATATGGAAACAAAGGAAAGTACCTGTAAAAGTTTAGTCACAAAAACATCTTTACAAAACTTTATTTACAAAAGCAGGTCTGAATTTGACCCTATCCTGGGGGATCCATACAGCCTTGAAGTACTGGGCTGCCCACGAAGACCTCTCTCCTCCCAGCCACTGTGCTACGAGGCCATGCATGTGCCCAGGAAGATCACCTTTTTAGGTGGGTCAGGATAACTGAGAGGTCTGACCTATTTTGCACAAGTCAAGAGAAGCAAAACAGAATTAACTTCTTCAGCTATTCAATATGTGCTTTTCATAGGTGGCAAACATATTTTCCAAACTTACATGAATAATATTTTTGACAATTTTTCAAGGAAAACAACTAAATCAAGAATGAGCATAATGTTTTCTAATCGATTTCAGCAGTACCCTACCCTAATCAGAAATTATGTGCATAACTGCAGCTAATCTGAAGGTTTACCTTCATAGTATTTTGTCCCTGTCTTTTAGTTAACTTTATTTTCCCTTATTCTTATTAGATTTTCAATTAAGCTTGATAAGGAGAAGCAACTTTGGAAAAAAACAAAAATCATGAATTCTACTTTTATATTTTCAATTTAAAAATTATAAGTTATGATCTGTACAACGTTTTCACCCAGAACAAATAAATTTTAAAAATAATTAATTAATACTGGGCGAAAAGACAATGGAACAATAAGTAACTGTCATTGTGTGGGAGGTTGACATTTAAAAGATTTAAGTGTAAAATTATATTTTTGAAAGGATAATATTTCTTTAATATGTTAATTGAACTACTGCCAAGGAACAGCTCAAGGAAGAGTCAAATTAAATTTATCAATGTTTTCTAAAATATCCACGAATGTTATTAACTCTCTTTCCTTGTAATGGGCATAACCACACTTAGACATAAACCAGCAACTATTCAATCTTGCTTTCTCTTAACAGATCAACAATGGAGTTTATATATCTACCCAGAAAATAAACATAGGATGACAAGTATATATTGATTTGATAACCCACAGAAGGAGACGATTGCATAAAATCTATTTGGAGATGCTCAAATTCTACAATAGGACATCATTCTATTACCAACCACAGTTAAAGTTCTTCCAAAATTATGTAAGCTAGAAATGCAGAATGGATTGCCATATTCTCTGTTTTCCTAGAAAACTTTTAGTGTTTGATAGCCCAGCCAATGGAGATATTTCATGGAGGATTTTGGCAAGTGTCTATTTGAGCTTATCTGGGGCCATCTGTTGACTGTTCTGGTTTTTCTCAATCTCATCATCATAAACTTTTTAAACTGATTACTCCCACTGTTATTTTGTGATATTTTGTGCACTTACAAAGGAAATAATAAGCTTTCCATGGATTTGTCTTCCAGTTTTACAAACATTTTAATTAACCAGCATATTTAGCTTTTGATCTACTAAAGAATTTCCTGTAGCTCTTAAAGTAACTTTTAAATTCATGAATTTGTTATTTACTTTTTAAAGAGTCAACAGAGGAGTTAGAAATGAAAAGCTCATTGATTCCTTAGCATTCCAAAGTCATGAACTACTCCAAAATCATACTAGCTATCAGTGTATATGTTTAGTCTTACTATTTAACACATTAACATGCTTTGTAGAGTGACACATGTTTGGCCAAATTAAAATATGCTTTTCATAAAGAATTAGATACTATAAGAAAGTCTAGAATAGTTATTGTATGTTAACTTTTTTTTTGCATATTAACTCTTATTGCTTATTATTTCGTTTTCATGATAAGTCCTATCAATAAACAATATTAATTTAGAATTTGGTAAAGGAAGTTTCAAAAGATCCATTTTGTGAATGGACATATATTGAATGAACACAGCCATGACATTCTTCTTCATTGGATAAGGTTAGTAAGGAAGGAGGGTTGATTGTTACACTGGTAAATAGTTATTTGAAAAGGAAAAAGTTAAGACTATTTCATAATGCTGAATCAAACGTAGAGAAATAAATACCAGAAAGAAGCAGGTTAAATGATTCTAGGAGCTCCCATAGGGCCAATATTAGTTCATTATCTCACCATCCAGTGTGGGAAAACCTTCTTTTTCTAGCTTTCACATGACTTATTACATTAAAATTATAATTTAGTTACTTTGTCTACTTTTAACATCCATCTTCACTGGCTAGAATAAAATTCAAGAGGGTGGGGATCTCCACCTATTTTGCACAATAATTATTCCAAACATCTAGGACAGTAGTACAAACGTTCAGTAAGAATAAACTTTTCTTTCCAAATCATAATAGTAAAAGGATAAAGTTTAGCTCCTCTTTTGAGGTGGGTTTTATAATCATGGAGATTTAATTCAAGTTTGGATAGATGAGGTATACTTTGTTCTGATGGAAACAATTTAATAGGAAGAAGACTGAGAAGAATTTTAGAAATTAGATATTAACTAGGGTGGGACTGTCAGAAGAATCATTCAATTATTTTAGCTGTTGCTTTATGTTCTTGTTCTCTAAGATAAGGTAATTTGATTGTCTCAGCACTAAGATGATAGGAGTCTGAAATAAATTTCTCTAAGATGCAGTAGTTCTCTGTTAAGGTAATTTGCATATGAGGGAAGAGTTAATTTATCTGTTAAACTAAATAATAATCTGACAGAACAACAGAAAGTACAATTTTTTCGTATCCTAATTTTCAGTTTAAAAAAAAGGATCATAAAACATGTCTGGCTATTTTTGTACTAGCTGACACTTGTTTCTCTTTTTCTAGTGATGAATAGAATTTTATGTGATAAAGATAACCTTTAAAGCTTTGATATCTCTAAACTGAACACCCTCATTTTGTAGAAAAAGTAAACCAGAGAGGTTTTGTGAGTTATTTACTAATGTAGAGCTAATTATAATACTAAATGTATTTTCATCATACATCATATTATTATATATCACAACTCAAATGTTTTAAAATATATTATCATATATTCTGTTGCAGTGTTTTAGTAAGCAATATTGTTTAATGTTAGAATTCAGTATTATTTTCTGTTGTGGCAGCCAATTTTAAAAAAATTTTCCTATTATAAATGAAAATCTTTTGGTATTTTTTGATATCTAGGCCAATTATATTAGTATTTTTTCATTTTCTTTCTCAGAAAAAAATGTAGATTTCATTTTGTCGAGGTTGATTTACATAACTATTTATTTAATAATGACATACAAAAAGCTCTTAGAGAAAAAAAGATAAACAATTGACAAAAATTTTCTCTAGGCTATAATATGATTAGACTTTCTTATTTATATTTTGTCAAAAGGATGATGCTTTTTAGGACATGAGTGAAAACAGCACAAAGAAATGAAAGGTGAAATATGACTCACGATTTCTTTGCAGTGTTTCTTGGCTTATGTTTTTATTTTGCTTAGATCTTAATATTTTAAGATGACTTCTTTTTCAGAAGTCTTCTATAATTTCTGGTTACACTGTTTATGACTATTTGGTAAAGAAAGATAATGGCTAAAATTTTCCAATAAAAAAATTCACCAATTTCGCTCCCTATTTTTAATATCTTTTTTCTTGGTTTTATTAAATTATTTGACATAGGATATTTAAAATATATTATGCTTTAATCCTTTTGGAAAAAAATAATTTAGCAATTTAACATAGAAAAAATAATCTTACACTTTATTTTATTCATTTTGTTTTTTTAAGGTCAGATGAATGAGTTTTATTTCTTTATTTTATTTTTTTTAACATCTTTATTGGAGTATTGTTGCTTTACAATGGTGTCTTAGTTTCTGCTTTATAACAAAGTGAATCAGCTATAAATATACATATCCCCATATCTCTTCCCTCTTGCGTCTCCCTCCCTCCCACCCTCCCTATCCCACCCCTCTAGGTGGTCACCTAGTGGTGACCTAGATTTTTTGATGATGGCCATTCTGACAGGTGTGAGATGATATCTCATTGTAGTTTGTTTTTTTTTTTAACATTTTTTAAAATTTTATTTATTTATTTTGTATTTATTTATTTTATTTTTGGCTGTGTTGTGTCTTCGTTTCTCTGTGAGGGCTTTCTCTAGTTGTGGCAAGTGGGGGCCACTCTTCAGTGCGGTGCGTGGGCCTCTCACTATCGCGGCCTCTCTTGTTGTGGAGCGCAGGCTCAGTAGTTGTGGCTCATGGGCCTAGTTGCTCTGTGGCATGTGGGATCCCCCAGACCAGGGCTTGAACCCGTGTCCCCTGCATTGGCAGGCAGATTCTCAACCACTGCGCCACCAGGGAAGCCCTCATTGTAGTTTTGATTTGCATTTCTCTAATGATGAATGATGTTGAGCATTCTTTCATGCGTTTGTTGGCAATCTGTATATCTTCTTTGGAGAAATGTCTATTTAGGTCTTCTGCCCATTTTTGAATTGGATTGTTTGTTTTTTTGATATTGAGCTGCATGAGCTGCTTGTAAATTTTGGAGATTAATCCTTTGTCAGTTGCTTCATTTGCAAATACCTTCTCCCATTCTGAGGGTTGCCTTTTCATTTTGTTTATGGTCTCCTTTGCTGTGCAAAAGCTTTTAAGTTTCATTAGGTCCCATTTGTTTATTTTTATTTCCATTTCTCTAGGAGGTGGGTCAAAAAGGATCTTGCTGTGATTTATGTCGTAGAGTGTTCTGCCTATGTTTTCCGCTAAGAGTTTGATAGTGTCTGGCCTAACGTTTAGGTCTTTAATCCATTTTGAGTTTATTTTTGTGTATGGTGTTAGGGAGTGTTCTTTTTTTTTTTTTAACATCTTTATTGGAGTATAATTGCTTTACAATGGTGTGTTAGTTTCTGCTTTATAACAAAGTGAATCAGTTATACATATACATATGTTCCCATATCTCTTCCCTTTTGCATCTCCCTCCCTCTCACCCTCCCTATCCCACCCCTCTAGGTGGTCACAAAGCACAGAGTTGATCTCCCTGTGCTATGCGGTTGCTTCCCACTAGCTATCTATTTTACGTTTGGTAGTGTATATATGTCCATGCCACTCTCTCACTTTGTCACAACTTACCCTTCCCCCTCCCCATATCCTCAAGTCCATTCTTTAGTAGGTCTGTGTCTTTATTCCCATCTTGCCACTAGGTTCTTCATGACCTTTTTTTTTTTTTCCCTTAGATTCCATATATATGTGTTAGCATACTGTATTTGTTTTTCTCTTTCTGACTTACTTCACTCTATGACAGACTCTAACTCCATCCACCTCATTACAAATACCTCCATTTCATTTCTTTTTATGGCTGAGTAATATTCCATTGTATATATGTGCCACATCTTCTTTATCCATTCATCCGATGATGGACATTTAGGTTGCTTCCACGTCCTGGCTATTGTAAATAGAGCTGCAATGAACATTTTGGTACATGACTCTTTTTGAATTATGCTTTTCTCAGATTATATGCCCAGTAGTGGGATTGCTGGGTCGTATGGTAGTTCTATTTTTAGTTTTTTAAGGAACCTCCATACTGTTCTCCATAGTGGCTGTATCAATTTACATTCCCACCAACAGTGCAAGAGTGTTCCCTTTTCTCCACACCCTCTCCAGCATTTATTGTTTGTAGATTTTGTGATGATGGCCATTCTGACCAGTATGAGATGATATCTCATTGTAGTTTTGATTTGCATTTCTCTAATGATTAATGATGTTGAGCATTCTTTCATGTGTTTGTTGGCAAACTGTATATCTTCTTTGGAGAAATGTCTATTTAGGTCTTCTGCCCATTTTTGGATTGGGTTGTTTGTTTTTTTGTTATTGAGCTGCATGAGCTGCTTGTAAATTTTGGATACTAATCCTTTGTCAGTTGCTTCATTTGCAAATATTTTCTCCCATTCTGAGGGTTGTCTTTTGGTCTTGTTTATGGTTTCCTTTGCTGTACAAAAGCTTTTAAGTTTCATTAGGTCCCATTTGTTTATTTTTGGTTTTATTTCCATTTCTCTAGGAGCTGGGTCAAAAAGGATCTTGCTGTGATTTATGTCAAAGAGCGTTCTTCCTATGTTTTCCTCTAAGAGTTTTATAGTGTTCAGTCTTACATTTAGGTCTCAAATCCATTTTGAGTTTATTTTTGTGTATCGTGTTAGGGAGTGTTCTAATTTCATTCTTTTACATGTAGCTGTCCAGTTTTCCCAGCACCACTTATTGAAGAGACTGTCTTTTCTCCATTGTATATTCTTGCCTCCTTTATCAAAAATAAGGTGACCATATGTGCTTGGGTTTATCTCTGGGCTTTCTATCCTGTTCCATTAATGTATATTTCTGTTTTTGTGCCAGTACCATACTATCTTGATTACTGTAGCTTTGTAGTATAGTCTGAAGTCAGGGCACCTGATTCCTCCAGCTCTGTTTTTCTTTCTCCAGATTGCTTTGGCTATTCAGGGTCTTTTGTGTTTCCATACAAATTGTGAAAATTTTTGTTCTAGTTCTGTGAAAAGTGCCAGTGGTAGTTTGATAGGGATTGCATTGAACCTGTAGATTGCTTTGGGTAGTATAGTCATTTTCACAATGTTGATTCTTCCAATCCAAGAACATGGTATACCTCTCCATCTGTTTGTATCATCTTTGATTTCTTTCATCAGTGTCTTATAGTTCTCTGCATACAGGTCTTTTGTCTCCCTAGGTAGGTTTATTCCTAGGTATTTTATTCTTTTTGTTGCAATGGTAAATGGGAGTGTTTCCTTAATTTCACTTTCAGATTTTTCATCATTAGTGTATAGGAATGCAAGAGATTTCTGTGCATTAATTCTGTATCCTGCTACCTTACCAAATTCATTGATTAGCTCTAGGAGTTTTCTGGTAGCATCTTTAGGATTCTCTATGTATAGTATCATGTCATCTGCAAACAGTGACAGCTTTACTTCTTCTTTTCTGATTTGGATTCCTTTTATTTCTTTTTCTTCTCTTAATCTTACACTTTAAATTTAACTTTATTTTCTCCCCTGCCATCTTGGGGTAGAATTCTTTTCCAGTATATATATATATATATATATATATATATCATATGAGGGAAGAGTAAATTTATCTGTTAAACTTAATAATAATATACATTATATATATATATATATATATATATATTTTTTTTTTTTTTTTTTAATTTTTGGCCAGCACCATGCAGCACGTGGGGTCTTAGTTCCCTGACCAGGGATTGAACCCGTGCCCCCTGCATTGGAAGGTGGAGTCTTAACCACTGGACCATGGGGGAAGTTGCTCTAGTAAATATATTTTTTATCACAGATGTATGTAGAATTTGAATAACTTAAAATCCATATGATGCAATGTACTTCTTCTTTCCTCTTCTTATTGCCTTGAAATTGGAAACTTTATTTCATTTTTAGCATCTATCTTAGCATGCTGACATAAAGGGCAGATATTTTATACATGTTTTTTACAGTCTGTATTTCACAACTGCTCTCACAAATTGATCAAGCATGAATTGCTTTCAAATTATTTTCTGCTCTTAGCATGAATACTATAAATTTATTCAAAGCAAATATTCTAAATGCTGGAGAGGGTGTGGAGAAAAGCGAACCCTCCTGCATTGCTCGTGGGAATGTAAATTGATACAGCCACTATGGAGAACAGTATGGAGGTTCCTTAAAAAACTAAAAATAGAACTACCATATGACCCAGCAATCCCACTACTGGGCATATACCCTGAGAAAACCATAATTCAAAAAGAGTCATGTACCACAATGTTCATTGCAGCTCTATTTACAATAGTCAGGACATGGAAGCAACCTAAGTGTCCATCATCGGATGAATGGATAAAGAAGATGTGGCCCATATATACAATGGAATATAACTCAGCCATAAAGCGAAATGGAATTGAGTTATTTGTAGTGAGGTAGATGGACCTATAGTCTGTCATACAGAGTGAAGTAAGTCTGAAACGGAAAAACAAATACTGTATGCTAACACATATATATGGAATCTAAAAAAAAAAAAAAAAAAACGTTCTGAAGAACCTAGGGGCAGGACAGGAATAAAGACACAGACGTAGAGAATGGACTTGAGTACACGGGGAGGGGGAAGGGTAAGCTGGGACGAAGTGAGAGAGTGGCATGGACTTATAAATACTACCAAATGTAAAATAGATAGCTAGTGGGAAGCAGCCGCATAGCACATGGAGATCAGGTGCTTTGTGATCACCTAGAGGGGTGGGATAGGGAGGGTAGGGGGGAGACGCAAGAGGGAGGAGATATGGGGATATATGTATAGCTGATTCACTTTGTTACAAAGCAGAAACTAACACACCATTGTAAGGCAATTATACTCCAATAAAGATATTTTTTAAAAAAGCAAATATTCTCATACTAAATATGCAGCTGGTTTGTAAGGCCTTGATAGAAGACAATTGTGATGGAAAGAGTTTCCTTTGTCTCAACTGATTACTATCTCAGGCTAATAATGCTTTGTATGTATATACTTAGCTCCCTTGAGAACCTTGGTACCTTTCTGTGACCAGTGTTAGGGAATTGCAGCTGCTTTTGATTGAAACAAACTCAATTGCAGAACTTCATGGTATAGTATATGATTTAGAGTAAAAATATAATTTGTTGGCTTTAAGTAATAATATTTTATTCTCAGGATGCCTTAAAAATACTTCAAGAAAGAATACAATTACTAGGAAATTCATTATTTGATACACATATCTTGGGAAAATAAACATTGATCAAAAGGTTCAAATAATAAGTCAGCTGGAAGAAAGTTTGCCACATCCTTTTGGGAAAACCTTTAGAAGACAGACTCTGGTGATTCAAGTTTTTCACATTTTCTTGCCAACATACTTAGTATTACATGCTTTATTTGACAGTCCTTCAATTCCCCCACTTTACACTGCATTATTTTCTAAAAGACTGTTGTTGTTTTTCCCCAAGAGCTTCAACGAAAATCTTAAATGCCTTAGTAGCACATTTGGAGTACACAGGATAAGAACAGACTATATTCTAGCTAACCTCTGTGCCCAGTGTCTCTATACTACTTGTCTTTTTCTGTTCATACAGTACTAAAATCTTTCCCCATGATTTCCTAACTAATATAAATTGATGCTATCCATTTTCAGTCTCCTGAAAAGTGTTACTTAAGAAGAAATCTACTCAGCACTAAACTCAGCAGGTTAGAAGTTGGAGGGTAATGGTGAAATTAAAAAAGGATCATGAATAACTGTACTAATCGTCAACGATCTAAAAAACAAACAAACCAATAAAACCCTAAGTTAATCTTCAGATGAAGAGTAGAGCCCCAAACTGCAGCTTCTAGACCAGATTGTGAATTTGTGAATTTGTCAAAGCCCAGTTTTAGTGCATTCTCATTCTCTTTGCCAGCCCTTCACAGACCCGCTTCCCCAGTGCACTGTTCACAGGCTAATCTCTGGTCGTCCAGAACTATCCATGTGATAGCCATCTCATTCTTTTTCTCTTTGGCCTAGTGCCATGATCCAATGTTTCCAGACTCTATCACATCAGGATTTATCAGGGCTGTGTTTTGTTCTCTCAAGATCTTTTCACAAGAAATTAGCAAGCTGTCCTGGGAAACTCATCTACACTGATCTGTAAAGGGAAAACAATTTCATTATGTCCTGTGGTTAGTAGGTAAAATATTTGTATTTTGAAGGGCATTATGAGAATCACAATACCTTAAACCAATGGTCTTCAAATTTACTTTTTTTAAAATTATCATCATCTAGTGATAAAACCCTGTTTTCAAACAAGGTTTTATATAAAACAGGTACAAGTGAAAACGCTCTGGTTAAAGTAAGGGATAAGATAGGCACACTCCCTTTTTCCCTCCTCCTTGCTTTCTGAGTGGCCCCAGAGCATCTCTGAGGAATTTCTGCAGTTCCACAAACACAGCCTGCAAATGATCTCATTAATGCAGTGGGGTAACTGCTGGTGAGAATGCCAGGTATACGGCCAGCACTTTTAGATCAGTGGTTTTCAACAGGGATTGATTTTGTCCCCCGTGGAGGCTTTTGGAAATATCTGAACACACTTTTGGTTGTCATAACTAGTAGTGGACAGGATGTTGTTAAATATCCTGCAATGTACAGAACAGCCCCCCACAAGAGAGAGTTTTTCAGCCTGAAATGTCACAGTAGAACTGAGGTTGAGAAAGCCTGCTCTAAAGAGAGGAGGGCACCAGGAGCTGCTGGGGGTGAGGGGAGGAAAGGGGGACTTTGAGGGGAGGGAGGAAGCCTGCAGCCCCTGGAGTCAGAGCCTTAACTAGCGAGGGCCCAGGGCTTGCCCAGGGCTGGGGAAGGTAGAGAAGGCAGAAGCTTTGCAAAGTGGTGGCATTTAAAAGTTTGTTACATCTGCAGGTTAACTTGCATTTGTCAGTAGCTAGATCCAAACAAATAAGCTTAGCACTCAGCAAAAATATTAAATAGAAATTTACCTGTGACTAACAACCACCCGTTAGTCCCCTCATGAACTCCAAAGTTGCGGGCTTCCTGCCGGTGGGCTAGAGGTAGCGGCTGAGTCGGGAGGTGGCCCTGGTCCAGTCTCCAGGGAGCAGAGCAGAGCCGAGCCAGGTGCTTAAACAGGGCTTCCTGGGGTCCAACCCCCATCACCTTTCCTCCGGTGTGTTGTCTGCTGCACCCGCTCAGCAGCGGGGAGGCTGGTAGGAGGTCCTCTTAGAGGAGAATCCCATCCTCCTTCAGACGTCCTGCGGAGAAGGCAGGTGCATCCCACGTCCCACATCCTCACACCAGGGAAATGCTCTCTCATCTAAACGCCTCCCGCTGGAGCCCATCCTGACCTCTGACCCGGTCACTACCCGGTGCTGTTCCTCAAAAAGAGATCATTTCGAAATTCAAAAAGGTTAAAAAATATTTCATTACAAGTATTAACCCGGTTAGGCGCTTTTGCTCGCTTCCAATCTCCTGAATAGGCTTCATTTAAAGGCCCCAGAGGCACCAAGTGACAGTTTTACGCGGGTCATCAGTTCGAAAGCTCTGGAGAGTCTAAGAGAAAACATACAATAAGTCCCCCGCCCACCCCCGCCGTCATTATATAGAAGAGAGAGAGGAAATCCTCCTCACCCGGGGGCCCCTTTTGTGTCGTTCCTGCCAACGCAGCAGCCCTCCTGCTATATAGACCCGCGCGCCCGCCCCTCCGCACTGAACTCGCGTGCCCGCATCCAGCAGCCATGGGGAAGGTGAGCCCCGCGCCGGCGGGAGGGGCCCGCAGCCGGCCTGGAGGCCAGGCCTCTGAGCCCTGTCCTTCCCTTCCCTGCAGATCACCTTCTACGAGGACCGGGGCTTCCAGGGCCGCCGCTACGAGTGCCGCAGCGACCACTCCAACCTGCAGCCTTACTTGGGCCGCTGCAACTCAGTGCGCGTGGACAGCGGCTGCTGGATGCTCTACGAGCAGCCCAACTACTCGGGCAGCCAGTACTTCCTGCGGCGCGGCGACTACCCCGACTACCAGCACTGGATGGGCCTCAACGACTCCGTCCGCTCCTGCCGCCTCATCCCCCACGTGAGTCCGGTTCCCCTGGGCCTGACGTGCCCTCGGGTCACACCAGTGCTCCGGACGCAGTGGTCAGGCTGCAGGACGGTGGCCTTCTTTTGCTGGCTCTAACCGGGTTCTCTTTCCCTTTATTAATATCTTTAAGGTTTCTTTCCACTGAAAAATTGAGTGATGCAATGCTCTTAATTGAAATTGTATTCTCCTTTGCTAAAATTAAACTCACCTCTACTGGGCAAAAGTGGTGCACGGTATTAGAGTGTCTGTGCCACCGCTGAGGAATAAGCAACAGGTGAACTCCTCACACTCAGGTGGCCTTAGGCTACTTCTCTCCTTCCTCATCTGTAAAGCGGGGTTAATAAGGGCAGTTGGTTCATCGAGCTGTGATGAGGTCAAAAGGAGATTGCCCAGCACCTGGCAAACTACCCCCTCCTCCAAATATTAACCATTATGAACATCAAGGGTCCCTCAAGTTCTGCTTTTTGATTAGGCAAAACAAATAACTAACAATGTGATTCCAGTAGCACCTGCAAAGCCCACTGCTACCCAAGTAAAGCCCGAGTAGCCTGGAATTCCAGTTAGGGATGCTTTAATTTGCCTATGACAGAGTCCTGTGGAAAATGTACCACTCTGGGGAAGTTTGAAATCCCCTCAGAGGGCTGAAAGCCTTGATAGGACCCAGACTGGCATTAGGAGCCTGGAAATCTGGGCTTCCACTTTCCAGCCCTGACCCTTTGATTACAGCCGGAAAGCTCTAGCCATTAGTTTCTCATAAAAGAAGAAAAGACTTAGAATGGTTGCTCCACGTGTGTCAGGCTGTTGTGAAGATCAAATTAGATAATGCACATGTGAGTCCTCTGCAAACCATGGAAGATACCTTATTAGCAGTTTTTTATACCTCAGAATGAATTGCTTATGAGAACCTTTCCTAACGAGGATTTAATGGTGGAAGAAGGAAGAAGGAATTGAGTGGGTACCTGCTGGGAAGGAACAAGCAGATAAAAGAACAAGTGCTCTGGAAGAGACAGACAGGATTTGCCCAGGACTGACAGCCTGCCCTTCCATTTTTCTAAAGGTTTTATAATCTATTGATCTAGACAGGCCTCCTTCATGATCTTGAGCTTCTATTTTTATTAATTACCTAAAAGTGTTTTGCCAGACCATATATTAGAGGTGAGAACTGAAACCTAATCGTTACGATGGCTCTTGCTTTTCAGGATTTTAGAATAGCAGGACTCAAAGCAGAAAGGAAGGGATTAAGGAGTTGCCTGGGCTGGACTGCCACCATCTGTGCTTCACTTTGGGGAAAGCAATTCCACTTCCTGTCTCCCCAGCCTCTTCTAATGCTATGGAGTTCCAAAATAATGCCTTTTGCCAGGGATAGATTTGTCTTTTTATTTTAATATCTAATTATTTGTATATCCTCCAAGGAGAGCTCCAGACCACCGTTTAAGTCTATAAAGGAGAGAGCACAAAGTATATATAAAAATTGTCACTTAAGAATGGTACTAAGTAGGTACTAAATATGATTCATGTAGGTTGTGGCCCTAGAAAACTATGGAGCACCATGCATATCTTGATCTATGTGAATGGCCCCCTCTTCAGTTTGGCAGTGTACAATCTACCCAACTGTACACAGTGGCCCTGGTGGTGGCTGTCTTTTTGTCATCTTTGATATAGAAAAGATTTAAAAAATGCCCATTCCCCCAGCGGTGTGAGTGACTGGTTGCTAAAGGCTAGGTTTTCCGACTCTTCCCATCTGCTGATTGCTGAACCCAGACCAGCTCCCACCGGCTGAGGATCTACGAGCGGGAGGACTACCGAGGCCAGATGGTGGAGCTCACGGAAGACTGCTCCTCGCTCCGCGACCGCTTCCACTTCAGTGAGATCCACTCCCTCCACGTGCTGGAGGGCTGGTGGGTCCTCTACGAGATGCCCAACTACCGGGGGCGGCAGTACCTACTGAGGCCGGGAGACTACAGGCACTACCACGACTGGGGGGCCCTGGATGCCAGAGTGGGCTCCTTGAGGAGGGCCGTGGATTTCTATTGAAATATTTTTACTCTACCGTTTTCTCCATCTGAAAGCTAATAAAATATTTCCTGTGTGTTTGATGCAGTAACGTGGTCCTCTTTTCCTTTCAGACTCATTGGAAGGGCTCAGAAAAAATAAAACTGGGAATAAT
Organism: Balaenoptera ricei; assembly: GCF_028023285.1. Taxonomy (NCBI): domain Eukaryota; kingdom Metazoa; phylum Chordata; class Mammalia; order Artiodactyla; family Balaenopteridae; genus Balaenoptera; species Balaenoptera ricei. Next base: position 94,214,395 of record NC_082645.1, read on the forward strand.
GTGGATTTTCTTACAAGTGTCAGTGGAAAGGGTGGTGTGGGGTAGCAGTTGAGAGGACAGGCTCTGGAGCCAGAATGCCTGGGTCCACATCCACTTACTAGCTTTAGGTGGTCGGCAGGTTACTTAGCATTTCTGTGCCTCAGTTTCCTAATTTGTAAAACTCGGTGTAGTAATACTCTTCATTTCATAAGTTTGTGGTGTGGATTAAATGAGTTATTATTTTAAAATCACTTACACATTTTAGCTTTGCATATCGTATAATAGTTTCTAGGAAACTGTTCTGTAAGCTTGCTGGTGAAACAGCTGGTCACCTTTTTAGTACCCTTTTCTTAGGAGAATTCCCTTTTGGAGTTTGCATTCAGTAAGATGGCTAAGTGAAATTGCAGAGGGAGACAGAGTTAGATAGAGACAGAAGTGTCTGACACATCTTCGGTGTAAATACATGTGACTGCCTGAATAGATTTACTAATATATGCATATCCAGAGCACAGGTATAAGAATCAAGTGCCACCTTAATGAACAGCCCAAAGGACTCTTCCAAACATTTTTCTACTTAAGGGAGGTACAAAGCATTCAGGTAGCGTGCACTGATAAAAATGAGCACAGTGGGACAGAAGTAAAGATATAAGGTACATGATCAGGAAAATAACACACAATCATGCAAAGTTCTTAAATCTACTATTGGCTATGCTGATACTATCACCAGACTTGGATCAATTTTTATTACCTCTAGCTCATGAATCAACATTTGATAGTAATCATAGCACCAAGAAAGAAAAAGGTAATGTGGGAACTAATCATTTAATTGAATTCAAAATTTCTTTGCAGCAAGATGAAGTTTATCAAATGAAATCTAAGTAGGTATTCTATTACCCTACTGGATTTTCTTTAATTGAAAATACTAGACTTCTCGATTTCAGATGTTTACACATAGTTGAGAAAAAACAAATTACTTCCCAGCTGAGGGGTTTGAGTTAATTGTGAAAATGGCAGCCTCTTGTTGAAATAAGTTCTTGGTGAACTGAATGGCCATGATTAGGAAAGAACCACTGCAAATTATTTTCTACTTGAAAATATATACATATCTAGCAGCTAAGAAATAAGTTATTCCCTAAATCCTAAATATTAAAGGAATAAAGTAGTCAAATTGTTTAACATTTTACTTCCCTAACACACGTGCACATTACAAAATATTTGAAGAAGCTCTAAGGACATTTAGATCTGTGCTAATACAGTAGTGACTATCACATGACTCTATTTGGCTAGACTTCATTTGGCTAAAAGTCCAAATGAAGATGTGTCATAAGTGTAAAATACACACCAGATTTCAAAGACTTAGTATGAAAAGTAGAAAGCAAAATATCTGAATATTTTTCAAATTAATTTAATGTTGAACTGATAATATATTGGATATATTAGGTTTAATAAAATCTGTTATTAAAGTTGATTTTACTTGTTTCTTTTAACTATTTTAATTTGGTTACTAGAAAAATTAAGATTACATTTATGCCTCTTTTTATAGTTCTATTGATCGGACCCCCAGGCTAAAAAGGTGAGTTGTAATTTGTATGCAGATACAGCTCAGTCTGAAACTTGACTTATATGAAATCCTAAAAATTAGGAGATGGCAGAGAACATGTTTAAGTGTTACATAGTCATTGAACATCCATTGCCTTATGAGGAGATACTCAGTGAAATTATAATTTTCACTTATCACTGACTGAGGCAGTGGGGGAGTGGGTCCCCATCTTGTCTCATCATATGGATGTTCCATTAACTACACTGAATTTGAAGTTTCAACAACACATGTGAGTGACCCTCCCTTCTACAGACACAAATCCCTTCTTTCCTCAGCTAATTTCCCCTCCTCTCCCTCTCCCTGTCCAGGGATGGCCCTTCATTTATAGCATTTTCATTCTGGAAGCTGCCATGTTTCCCTCCCCTAACTTTTCAAACACTGTTGTCATTGTTATAGATTTTATAAAGAGCTTGAAAAATAACTGGCTAAAAATATTCATCTTTGACTGTTTAACTACTCTGGCCAAATCAATACATTAACCACTGTTGAGCAACATCACATGCTAGTATTTAGAACAACCAGATTTTTTAAGAGCTGTAATGATGAGAAAAAGACAGGAAACTGCTGAAGAGATAAAAAATGATAAGTACAATGGAAAGTGAGAAAGAATAGTTGAATGTTCTGGAAGCCACTGTCATCCAATGCTGGAATGTCAAGAAGAATTACAGCTGAATACAGGCTGTACAATTCTTTTTAAAAAAGGTTATGTAGGGTATTGTGCATAGAGTTGAGATTGCAAATGTTCAACAAGAGGACACCAGGTCTCATTCATACACAGGGGTTTTCTTTTCCATCTATGTGTTTACTTTTTCAACTATTGAAAAAAATCAGATAAGATGGAGTTCAATTTGATAATCCCTGAAATTTAAAGGATGTATATATAGTCCTGGAGGAAGGATAATAAAATAAGAGGGATGCTTCCTGCCTTATTAATGGTCCTGACACATCCATGGGCTTTTGCTAGGTACAAAGAATAAATTCTTGCTCCAAATATGGGATGACAGTAAAGTCCCGAATTTCAGTTATAGAGTAATTCAAAGGGAGAAATTTTCCCTTCAGGATGCAAGCCTTGATATTTTGCAGAAACACTTGAAAATATTTGTCAAATAGCTGGATGAGAGTAGCATTTTGTGGAATTTGAAAAATAAAACCTAAAGAATTTGGATAATCCATGAACTATTTATTAACATGTGCAGCAGAATACCTGAATATTGTAGGCTGCTCTTTGTGAACAAAATGCTAATAGATTAAAGGCAAAGAAAAAGACATATCAAAAAGGGAAACTTTTTTTCTGTTTTAAATCAGGTGCTGGTTTTCAACACTCAGTTCAAGTACTTTTTTTCTAACAAGATGAGGCCCATGGAAAGTTTCCAGGATGTTTGTTCTGACATGCAATTATTTTTACCCTGCCACATTTGTAGCCATAGAGAAAGATGCTGTCAGGCTGACTGACTGAAGGAGTTCTCCACAGTCAAGGAAACTAGAATTTTGATAGAAGACTAAATAATGAGGTGATAAATTGTTTATGGCACTTCAGAGGTAAAGAGTTACTTTTGCAAGAGTTATGTGTACTGATTGATTTCATGAAAAACCCTTTACCCCAGACAATAGAGGAGCTGAATGTCATACTTAATAATTAAGTGGAAAAAGAAAAACTGAAATATTTGATTCCTAACAAATATACATTAATAATAGCTCAACGTGACAAGCAGTGTGCATTTCACACAAGAGGCTCACTTGTGATACATATGTACGGATTATGTTCACTCACATGTTTATGTCAGACGTTAGCCAAATCGATTATAATATCAAATTAGAGAGGGAAAAAGGAGCATGCAGAACGAGTAGATTCATCAGCAGGATTCAGAGTTTATTTACTATTTTGTAGTTTATATTTCAACTTTGTGAAAAAGGAAGGCAGTGAAGCATTTTCAAAACTACCTTTTCAGAAACTCTCAGACTACAGACATGCTGTCCTCAGAACAGCCATTAGTGGAGGAGAGGACGTGACACATCCCTCCACTGATGTGAAAAGCTACGCCTTTCCCATGTCTTTGTCTTTAATTGTGCCTATGTGCTTTATATCTGTTAAAACTGGTATTCCCAACTACTAACAGCTCAGCTCTTGGAAGAATACCTCAATATTAGTCTGCTGTGCTTCAGCACAAGTTGTCATATGATATAATGAAGTGAGAACGACCTTGGGGTCAGAAGCCCTTGACTTGAGCTCCTTGCTCCTCCATGCACAGACCTGTGACTTTGGAAATATCATCAAACTTTTCAGAATCATGATTTTTTTGTCTGCTAAATGGAGGAAGTGAGATATTGTATGGATTTGCCTTGCACAGAGCCAGACTGGGTGTTTAGTAACAGTATGTGTCTTTTCCTTTCCTCATTGAAATCGATTGCTCTGTCTACCTGGTGGTTCACAGTGGGACATTTGCTATGTTGAAGGCATTAGGTAAATCGTGGATTTCAGAGCCTTCCATTTACTCATCAGTCAAGTGAGGATATTGAGAAAAGTGAGGCAAACCATCTAGACAAGTAGCTAGCATGTAATAAATGCTAGTTTGATTTTCATTCTTTTCTTAATTTAAAAGGACTGTATTTGAGATTAATAGCTGACTATATTAGATTTAAGAAATATAACAATCTAATCTTTCCACTATTGGATTGGTTTTACCTAATGAGTTGCCATCACTAAATAACAAAATAATAATAAAAAAAAAAAACTTAGAACAGAAAATCTTGGTTCTCTGAATTCCAGTATGTCTCTATTACATATTGATAAGATTACGCACAATGTCTTCCTATTTTAACTCCATTAGTAAGTTATTTCAGCCTGTAAAATATTCTCAAAGTACAACCAGGGTTTGTCATCCATTTATAAAGTTTCACTTATCCTGGTCCTGTTCTTCCTTTGTTCAGAAAGGAAGCTGATCAATGGAGAAAGGGAGGGACCCAGGAAGAGGGTGGTGACGTCTGAACTGAAATCTGCTCTGATCTGAGAAACATACTTCTGAGTTGTTTTGTCTCCTTTGCTGCAGATGCTATTATTGCCAGTCAATGCATTGTGATGCACAAGGGCTAGTGTGAAATGGAAATTTCTCTTTTAGGAACCAGGAAATAAGTTACGAATAAAAGAATGCTCATCCAGTGAAAGGAGATGGTCTCTCTCTGGGCATCAGTGTTGACTGAATGCAGAGAACCTGGAAATTTATTCAGGAGGTTTTGGAACTCTAAACAAAAAAAATCACTGAACATCATCAGGGTCCTCAAATTCTATCCAGAATTGAAACCAGGTAAGTGGTGGTCCCTCTGAATATTTTTTGCAATTGAAATCTGATTGTTTCCAGAGTGGTACTCCTGAGTTACCATATTTTATTCAGGCAAGTTTTATGCATATTATCAGTCAAATGTTAGAAGAAGAAAACAGCATTGTCACAAGAATAATTTATCTCTGTATTCCTCGTCAACTACTGTCTCTTCCTTTCTGAATGTGGGTGTGTCCTGACCACTGATGGCTGAATATCCTCCTCTATTATCTCCTTCCTCCTCCTTACAAAATGCGAATCCTGTTCAAGTGTTCAGCCTTCTCCACGTGCTCTGGGATGCTCAGGGAAGGTGATCCCACCTCCAGCTCAAAAGTGGTTACTAGTCCTAGACCAACTGTGATAATCCTGCCTGCCTATCCAATGACAGAACTCAGCTTTTAGCCAGACAGATCATGGCATTCTCCTGGTGACTGATACCAGATGAGAGTTGACATATGACCTGAACTGGTGCAAACATACTAAATCTTGAGTTAATGTTATTCTATTTTTGGAGTAAAACCTTTTTCTTTGTCCTGCTGGGTCATCCGAGTGGCTATTTTAGCCATCTTGAAATTTCGTGGGTAGGTTTATAGTACTTGAAAAGTCCAGAAACGATCCCATCTTAAGAAAGCCAATGCATGGAGACAGGCAGAGCCAAGGAAACTGCAGAGAAGCTGGAGTCCTATTTTAACCATAGTTGGAGACTCCCCTCTCTGAACTTCCTACTATGGGAGATACTAAATATAGTTTAAGCTAATTTGAGGTGGAGTTTCTATTACATGGAGCCCAAAGTGTTGTATCTGAGAAAGGGAAAAACTGCTTCTATCTTAAGCTCCTGAGAAGGCCCTCATGAGTTTAATCCAATTATATTTTTCCAAATCCCAGACACTAGGTGGAATGGATTTGGGCACGTAATCAAGTCCAGCCCATTATGGTCAAAGAGCTTCAGTCTGCAAACTGAAAATTTGGGGGAACTGAACTTTCTTTCTGAAAGAAAATATTCCTGAGTTGTAGAATTGCAGAATAAACTAATAATCAAAATTAACTTGGTGAGGAAAGTGGGAACTGGAAGAGTTAGTATTAAATACATGATTGTTGAAAGGAAAGGAGGGGTGTCTATCTGAAAAAAAAATCTGTATCTAATCTGAAATCTTGCCTAGGCCTTACCTATGGGGCAGGAAAAGAATGGATACTATGTGATACCTCCACATAACAAAAGCAGGTAATGGGAAGAAAGGCAGTCCCAGGTCACTATAAATGACAGAATTTACTGTATCTCACTTTCATCAATTCAAAATCTCCCTCTACTCTCAACCTTCTCACATTCAGAAAGACTTTACGGCTTCCTTTTTGTTGGTGAAGACACTTAGACCTTTATGATTTAATACACCACAGGTAGTTTTAGACTTCAGTCTCAAGGCTACTGCTCATTTTCTATGGCACAAAGGGAACAAAAAGTGACTTTTTTCTTTAAAAGATAAGAACTTTAAGTACATTTTCCACATCTCCCAGCATTTTTATATCAAAGATTTGTCATGTCTGTTTCTGAAAGGGATTGAGATGATTTAGAGATTAAAATATACAGGGAAAGAGGCATTTAAGTCTAAAACAAACCAAATCCCATTTCAAATAAACAAAACGCACTTTAGTTGAGCAGATCTCAACTAAAGTGCTCAAAAGCACTTTGGGGCAGTGCAGTAATGGTCCCCAAGCTCTGCAGCAACTACTGCAAATAAGGGAAGTGTAACGGGCTAAACAGCTTTTATTTTCTGACAATATAAAGTGAGTTCATTCATCTCTAGATATACATTTTTGCTTAGACTGAAACCCCAGCTTAAATTTACAGTGACAACCCTGGTTTACAAACGGAGGAACTTTTGCTGGAAAATGCATAGGCAAGAGAAGGTGGCTTTCTGGGAGCAAGTGGATACTTTCATCAAGTAAAATCAACTGTATCAGGAGTAACAGGACTTGGACACTTGTAAAAACAAAGAGTAACTATTGCAACTCAATACTAAAAAGACACAGAACTGAATTTAAAATGAGTGAAAGGAGCTGAATAGAATTCCTCCAAAGAAAATATGAAAAGATGCTCAACATTATTAGCCATCAGGGAAATACAAACCAAAACCTCCATGAGATAACACTTCACATCCACTGGGGTGGCTATAATAAAATAAAATAAAAAAACAGATAATAACAAGTGTTGGACAGGATGTGGAGAAATTGGAACTCTCATACAAGGCCTGTAGGAATGTAAATAGTACAGTGGCTTTGGAAAACAGTCCAGCAGTTCCTCTAATAGGTAAACTTAGATTTACCATGTTATCCGGTAATTCCAATGTTAGATATTTACCCATGAGAAGTGAAAAGATATGTCCACATAAAAACTTGCAAACAAATGTCCATAGCAGCATTATTCATACTAACCTAAGATGGAAATGACCCAATATTTGGGTGATGAATGGATAGAAAAAATATGATATATTCATACAATGGAATATTGTTCAACAGTAAAAATAAATGAAGTACATGAGACAACATGGATGAACCTTTTGCTAAGCAAAAGAAGCTAGTCACTAAGGATCATATATGGTATGATTCAATTAATAGGAAATTTCCAGAATAGACAAATCTATAAAGACAGAAAGGGTATTGGTGGTTGCCTAGGGGTCAGTGAGTTATTGGGTAGTATGTGAATTATATCTTAATAAAGCTGTTAAACTAAAACACAGAGGAAGGCTTCAGGGTATGTGGCTCACAATGCCACAGATAAAATAATCTTAGAATTTTTAAAACCAATTTATTTCTTCTTACTAATAACTTTCTTTAATTCCCTGCTGTACAGTAGGATTTTATATTTGATCCTTTAGCAGCAAAGTTGATAAAAAGATAATGTTTTTGAACAAGTGGATGTGCATAAGGTATAAGTGGTTTCCACAATGTCCTACACAGTCAGCAACAGACGTGCGAAGAGAATCCTGGTTGTCTGATTTTCAACCTAAGACTCAGTCTCTTAGCAACACAACCCTTCAAGTTTCTGGTTCCAAATACTCAAGTCCAGAAAATAAAATTGTATTAAAAAGCAAGGCAATGTAGTCACAGGGATGTGCTATTAAAATAAAAATGTATGGAATTTGACCCCAGACAGTACAAACAAGTCAGAGCTCATTCAAGCCAAAGTTAAATGGAAACATTTCTTACCTCAAAGTGTGATTTTTAAAAGGGCCTATTTTTTTGTTGTTGTTGTTCTTCCTTGCAAGAGTGATTTCTCAGGGAAAAGACACAATCTGTTGGTTGACAATCAGTCTTTTTTCCCCTGACCTCTCACTCATTTATTTTAAAATTATATTTAGAGCTCAGCATATTACTGGTATGAAGAAATACTGATGGAAAATAGGACAGAAGGAACAGAGCGCTCTAAAACAGGCTAGGAGGAGTTGAAGGTTGAAGAGAGCTTTTTGGCAACTCAAACCCTCATTTCAATCAGCTCTGTCCTTTTTAATAGTTCAAATCAAATGAAGTCTTTACTGTCATCTCTGTTCCCCAGAGGAAATACAATGCTCTCTAGTTGAAAGGGACAAAGAAAGGCAAATACAATCCTAAAAGCTTTCTCTGTTTGGTCTTTCAAACCTTTAACTTCTCATTTTTTGTGTTCCTGTTAACATTTCTGTTATCTTCCTTAAAGGCTCTGAGCTATGTTTCAGACATTTGGTCTCTCTGGTATCTAAATGAGTTCCCTCTTACAGAGTAGGGGCTCAAAAATGTCGCTGAGACATTAACATTTATGTTAATATAAATGTTTCAGACATTACATGAAATTTCTAAAAATCTTATATGTTCTGGTATAATGTTATAAGTCATAATTCTAGTTATTACTTTAAAATGTATATCCCAGAAAAAAAAAAAGACAATGAGTAAAACTTAAAAAAAAAAAAATGCCGTTGAGAGTGTTGATCTTTGTTTCAGTGGGTAGTGGGTTTTATTCCCCCACTTTTACACTGTCAGCACCTAAACATCCCAACTTTCTGAGACCTACACTTTTGTCTTCCTCCTATCTCTTCACAAAATCAATTACATTTCTAGGAATGAGGACCTATGTCTACTTTGGGACCATGGTTTGGTTTTTCTTAAAATCAACTTGAAAAGTGTAGAGGTTGCTTTGTAGCTGTTGACCTCACATGCTGACAGGAAGGAACAAAGAGATCAGCTGGGTAAACAACAGAAAGGGCAATCACGAAGGCTTCAGAAGAAAATGCCAAACTTTCAACTCTATTTCTCTATACGTTGTTTCAATGGCTGTGTCTTTGTTGGGCACTCACTTTACAATTGGGCTGATTAACAATGTTCAGGGAAGTACTGCTGGCCTCTGGTGGTGACTGGAATTAAAAGGAAGCCATGTCCAGCCTCTTCCTAACCCCATGTCTACCATGTGGAAAGGACATAAAATTTGGCTAAACATAAAGGTTTATTAGCAAGCAGGCAAAACAAAGGAGGGGCCAATAATTGAGCTAGAGAAAGCACATGGCAAAACTGCTCACAGCAGCAGTCTTGGGACAATTTAAGTATTTGTGGCAGAAAATCTGGTCATTACCTCCATTATTGACTATTCTTTTAAAAAACTTGGTTCCTGTCTTTTTCATTGTTTTCATAGCATCTGCTCTTTTGGTATTCACAGTTTTACTTCAATTTTAGAAGTAGAGTATAAATAAATTTAAAACCGGGTATAGTGTGAGTTGCCATGCAGTGACAAATTGGTCCTTTAAAAAAAACTGCTGTGCCCACTTAAGCCTCACCTAATGCTCTGATCAATGATTTGAGCTATTTCACTTGTTGTTAACTACCTGAAATATCTTTCCCCTTTTAGGCTGCCAAATCATGCTACTCTCTCCTTCAAAACCTGGTTCTCAATTTATATCCCTCATCCTTCCTGTTACTCAAAATGAAAAAAAAATCAAACCAACAACTCTTGGGTTATGTTTGACTATTCTTCTTTTACTATTCTATATGTAATTCGCCTTTCAGCTTTTTTTTCAATGTATATCAAATAATCACATCATTTCTCCTTAGCTCTGATAACTTGCACACAGGACTGAGCCTACTGTTGCTTCTTGTCTGGATCACTGCAATAGTTTCATAATAAGGTTCTCCGCTTCTACCTTTTCCTTCTACAGTCTATTTTCTACACAGCAGCCAGCGTGATCCTTTTTAACATGTCATATGATGTTACTTTTCTGCTAAAACTCTGGCAAAGTATTTCCATTCAATCAAAGTAAAAGCTTAAGTCCTTAATATGGCTTACAAGTCCCTACATAACCTGACTCTCTGTTATCTCTCTAGCCTCCTTGTCTACTATTCTGCCCTTATTTCACTCTGAAACAGTTACATGGAGGAAGCCAGCACGCTCTTACTTTAGAGCTTTTTCTTTAGCTGTAACTCTGGTAAGTTCTTCTCCAGATTTCTTGACTAGCAATTTTGTAACCTTCAAATCTACTCAAATATCACTTTCTGAACATCCCATTTGATACTGCAATCTGCATTTCATACTCCAACTCACCTCCTGCCCCAGCATGACTGGTCACCATTACTTCTTTTTTTTAACCCGTAGAAATTGCCTCCCTCTAACATATTCTAAACTGTTTATTTATTATAGCCTGTCTTCACCCACTAAAATTAAGCTCCGTAAGGACATAAGCCTTGTTTTGTTCATTGATGATTCCCTTTTCTGTTGAACAGTGCCTGGTACATGAAAAATGAATCAATGAGTCTATTTATGTTAAGATACTCAGTCACTGAAATGGAGACTTGAGTTGTACTAGTTTGGTAGAGTCAGTTTTGTTAGAATATGGGTCCTTCATGGAACCGTATGGATAGCAGGATGTTGGGTGTTGACACATATATTTACCATCCTCATTATCTGAACTTAAATAGAATGTCTAATAGAGGTTCACTTATGGACCAATGGGTTTTTAAATAAAAATACCTAACTCATGACAACTGTTTGTCATTTGCTTTATCAAATCCTGATGCAAAGCAAGAGACATGGATGGGTAAGCTCCATGATTCATTTATTTTTTCCTTATCTGCTAACACCTTTCTTTCACTTTCTATTCCCTGAGTCTTTTCACTGTTTATAATTTCCGCATTTCTCTCCCTTCTTTTTTCCTATAATCCAACTTCAATAAAAATGATAAAGACATTGCAAGTAAAATGAAGATATAAATAAAACAAATCAAATCAAAACGTAACAAAAGCTCTTAATGCTGTGGTTTGAATTTTATATGAAATACTTTTTTTCACACCATTCTTTTTTGTACATATCTACAATCTAGGGATCTTTGATATTTGGACTAGAACTTATGCGTTGGTTTTATGTATGTGTATATATGTGTGTGTGTGTGTGTGTTTGAAGGTAACTTCATTTTAATACATATGCATTTTAATTTCAAATATCATATGTCTGTTATGGAAATTGGGGGAAACAAAGGGAAGCATAAATAAGAAATCAAAATTATATAATCCCACCAAGAGTTAATCACTGCTTATATTTTGTTAGAGATAATCACTGTTTACATATCTGTGTCTTTAAAAATGTGTTAGTTCCTCCTTAATTTTTTCAAAAAATAAAATTATAGTTTTAACTAGAGTTGTTTAAGGTTTTTGAGTTTAAACTTTTTAAAATATATGATACACATATTATATAAGACTGTATAACATCAAATGATATAGAAAAGAGCAGAAGAAAAAGTCTGAAATCCTTCAATTATGAATAATCATTTTTTAAATCATTTGTACTGTTTTCAAACAAGTATCTTTACTCTGAAAATAGGGTAGATTAATAGAAATGTTTTCTATTTGTAGTCATTTTTTTCATTCTATTTTTGGTAAAAAAAAAAAAAAAGAAAGAAAATGTTCTTGAATTTTGGATGTGGAAAAAAAAGGAACTTTTGTGCACTGTTGGTGGGAATGTAAATTGGTGAAGCCACTGTGGAAAACACTACAGAGGTTCCTCAAAAAACTAAAAATAGAACTAACATACAATCCAGCAATTCCACTTCTGCATATTTATCTGAAGAAAACAAAAACACTAACTTGAAATAATGTAGACACGCCTATGTTCATTGCAGCATTATTTATAATAGCCAAGATATGGAAACAACCTAAGTGTCCATCAATGGATGAATGGATACAGAAATTGTGATATATAGATATACAATGGAATATTATTCAGCCACAACAAAGAATGAAATCTTGTCATTTGTGACAACATGGGTGGACCTTGAGAACATTATGCTAAGTGAAGTAAGTCAGAGAGAGAAACACGAATACTGTATGATTTCACTTGTATATGGAATGTAAACAAAACAGAAGAAAAACAAAAGCAAAACAAAAAAAACCAATCGCATAGATACAGAGAACAAACTGGTAGTTTCCAGAGGAGGGAGATGGGGAGGTGGGAAAAATTGGTGAAAGGGGTCAAAGGTACAAACTTCCAGTTATAAAATAAATAGGTCATGGAGATGTAATGTACAGCATGGTGAATGTAGTTAATTATACTATATTGCATATTTGAAAGTTACTAAGAGAATAGATCATAAAAGTTCTCATCCCAAGAAAAAATTTTATAACTATGTAAGCTGATGTTTACTAGACTTACTGTAGTGATCATTTCACAATGCATATAAATATCAAATCATTATGTTGTACACCTTCAGTGAGATTTTTCTAGATGGTTGATATGGTCAATATTTCATTTGGGACTATGGGAAATTATTTGTCCAGTGCCTTCCCCTTTATCTCCAGTAATTCTTGTGATACTTTGTCTTCACTAGCCTTTGCTTCAGTTTCTTCAGAGATGTTCTTAGAGATTCCACATATTTCTTTTGACTATTTCTGTTCTTTGAATGGGAAGATTTATTTGTGAGGTGTGAGCTTGGGCAGTTGACAGTGTGGGTTTGGGTCCTAATTTTTTTTTTTTTTTTTAAAGTGAGTGAGGTTGTTTTTTTTTAATTAATTAATTAATTTATTTTTGGCTGTGTTGGGTCTTCGTTTCTGTGCGAGGGCTTTCTCTAGTTGCAGCAAGCGGGGGCCACTCTTCATCGCGGTGCGCAGGCCTCTCCCTGTCACAGCCTCTCTTGTTGCGGAGCACAGGCTCCAGACGCGCAGGCTCGGTAGTTGTGGCTCACGGGCCTAGTTGCTTCGCGGCATGTGGGATCTTCCCAGACCAGGGCTCGAACCCGTGTCCCCTGCATTGGCAGGCAGACTCTCAACCACTGCGCCACCCGGGAAGCTCCTGGGTCCTAATTTTTAAAACACTTTCTTTCATCTGAGGAGCATGCTTTCTCTCAGTTTTCAGTGCTCGGGGATTTAAATGGGCCACAGAAAAAACCCTGAGGCCTCAGAGGGTCCATCAGTTGATCATTACCTCCCCTCCTCTCCACCAGATTTACCCTGCCAACTTCTCCCTCAGCCAGTTATCTAAGTAGGATGCATTAAATACTGTGGGTCAGCATAGTTTCCCCTTCAAATCCACATTTTCTACACTATAGATGTTTCTCAAAGAACATTGCTCACTCCTCTAGTCAAATCACACCCCTAATCTTTTCACTACACTATCTAAAATGATCTCTTTTTAAAAATTCTAGTATTATTTACCTCAACAGAACGTAAACACCTTGAATTTTGCCGGTCTTGCTTACTGGTATTCTACAGTGTCTAAAACAGTGTCTGGCACATAATAAATGCACAAAATTTAATAAATAATGTGTCATTAATTGACAAATTTTTGTCTCTTTTCAATGTTTAACTAATCAAAGACAAGAATAGCTTTAGTTGTTTAAAATACAAAATATTTTAAGATCAGTGGGTTTTATTTTATATATTATATTAAGGCAAATACCATATGCAAATACAGGTGTGCATAGTATAAGCTCTGGAATGTGGGAGAGGATTTTAAATATCGGCCCAAGGGTAAGAAACTATTTCTCACTAACCCCATCTCTGGATTAGATGTAAAATATGCCTATGCCTATGCCTAGGTAACTTTTAATTCTACATTAAAAGCATTTTACACCTTGTTCCTATAAAAAAACAATGAAATTAACGTAGGTCATTGGAGACGAACTTGTTATTAAGCTCCAATACTGATCAGCAGATACTAATTGGGACTTATTGGGTTTTCTGATATTGTTAGGTTTCAGAGATACATCCAGACAGCAAATATTTATTTTACATTTACTATATGCCAGGCACTCTTGTGGGCATTTTGGATGCATCAGCCAACAAATGGGAAAAAATCCCTGCCTTCACCAGAGCAAGGCTGGGGCTCCGGTGAGCCTACACTGTATGAGAAGAATAATGTTGTCATTAAATGATAGGAGAAGACTGCTCGGTTTGGGAGATGTTAGATTCAAGATGTGTATTAACCATCTAAGTGGAGATGCTAAACAGTCAGTTCCTTCTAAGCATCTAGAGTTCAGGAGGGAAGTTCATGTGACTATGAAAGAGAAGATATCCTGGACTACCTCCTTGTCTTCTCCAAGGCATAGAGGAAAGGAGATGAGAGGAAGCTGGCAAAGGACACTGGGAAAGAGTGGAGAGAAGGGTGGGGGAAAAAGACGGAAGAAAACCAGCTGGGGGTGTTGCCTTGAAAGCCAAATGAAGGAAGCATTTCAAGACTGTGTCAAATATTATTGTTATGTTGGATATGCCCAAATCATATGAAGATACCGTGGACCCTATTAAAACCCAATCCCGGGACTTCCCTGGTGGCGCAGTGGTTAAGAATCCACCTGCCAATGCAGGGGACACGGATTCGAGCCCTGGTCCGGGAAGATCCCACATGCCGTGGAGCAACTAAGCCCGTGCGCCACAACTATTGAGCCCGAGTGCCGCAACTACTGAAGCCCGTGTGCCTAGAGCCCGTGCTCCACAACAAGAGAAGCCACCGCAATGAGAAGCCGCGCACCACAACGAAGAGTAGCCCCCGCTCGCCGCAACTAGAGAAAGCCCGCACACAGCAACGAAGACCCAATGCAGCCAAAAGTAAATAAATAAATAAATTTATATATAAAAAAAAACAAAACCCAATCCCTTTGGAAAAATGAAGAACGCTGCTAAATATTATACTTGTTTGCCTTTTTTGGCACTTCTTGTACTTCCTGGATTTTTAAAAGCATTTTATTTAGTACTTTATTGATACAAATATAATGATGCATGGTCCCTGCTGAGATCTGCAGTCTGATGAACATCTTATGGTCTTTTAGTTTCTCCATCCTACTACTTTGTAATTTGTGTGAGAACAGAGTGAGGCAGAAGGAGAGAAAACAGCGTTCATGGCAGGGCTACCATGCTGTAAGTGCTCTAATCTTACCCAGAGAACATTCAGTGAATTATTATTGACCAGTTGACTCAAGAGAATTCCATTAGAGCTAAATAACACAGTAAAGTTCTAGGGATGAAATGTCAGATACTTCCAGCAGTCTAGTTTTGAAAAAGGCAAGCATCCATTATAGTTGAAAATCAAATTTGTGACACAAGGATTAGAAAGAGACTCAAATACTAAATTCTAATATTGCAAAGAGTTATTTTCTGAAACAATTGGGATTCAACATCAGGTGATTTTTTTTTTTTTTTAGCTTTTAATTAAACCTTAATTTGTTCATGACATTTTGATAGATTTAGACAAGTTTCAGCCTTCCCACAGTGATTCGTCATTCTCCCCTTCTGTCAGTGAGTTCTTCCCACACAGAGAAACTCAGGTTTAAGGGGCCTCAGTTGAACAAATATAATTAACACCACACAGCCTTCAATTTCATGTTTAAATACATTTAAAAGAATTACTAATGACTTTGAAATAATGAAAGAAGTGGAAAGAAATTACTTTTCATTATGAAGAAGAAAAGATCAAAATATTTCAGTCAAGTCTTCGGGAAAAGTGAAACAAGGAGAAAAGACGTGGGGGAAGAAGGAGAGGGGAGAAGAGGAAAAAAGAAGAAACTTATCCAGAGAATGTTTCATGACTTTTATAGGCATCTCTGTTATGGGGTACCCCACTTCCACACTACTCCTCTTTTTCAACCACAGAAATAGGGAAATTTCTGATACTCTGCACATTTCTAAAAGAGCCATTTCCCTAGCCATCAGGTTTTAAGCTACGCCTAGGTTATAGGCATGGTGATATGTGCAGTCTCAAAAGTGATACATGAAATGCATAAGAGGGCAGATTTGGTAGATACTAACAGATCAATTTTCACATTGTAAAATTTAAAAACAAGTCGAAGCAACAACAAAGGCATAACTATATTTTTATTTTATTATTTCTCTTAAGTAGATATAAATATTGAGTGAAATTTTAACATAGAGGACATTATTTTATTTTTAATTTTTTAAATTTATTTTTTATTGAAGTATAGTTGATTTACAATGTTAATTTCTGCAGTACAGCAAAGTGACTCAGTTATACACATATATACATTCTTTTTTATATTCTTTCCCATTATGGTTTATCCTAGGATATTGAATATAGTTCCCTGTGCTATGCAGTAGGACCTTGTTGTTTATCCATTCTAAATGTAATCTTTTGCATCTACTAACCCCAAACTCCTAGTCCATCCCTCCCCCCTCCCCCTCCCCCCTGGCAACCACAAATCTGTTCTCTACATAGAGAATATTATTTTAAATTAAGCTTGGATTAATTTACTTATTTACTCAAACAAATGATGAAAAAAAATGCAGGAGATAGGTTGTCATATGAAATGTTTTTATGTCAAAAACAAGCTTAAAAATTTGAGGTGGGTTATCTGTTTCAGAAACACATATTTCTTGATGGTTAATTTTATTGCAAAAATGTATGGTGTAATTTCCATGTTTTGCTTGGGAATTTAGAGAACTAGAAAGAATATTGCTCCTTATCCTCACAACAAAGATAAATTCAGACTAATTACAAGTTCATGAGTGTACTTAAACCCAGTGGTGAGCTGAGGAAGCATAACACCTAACTAGCCAGAGACAGGGGCCTGCAGGGAAACCCTGGACAGGCTGGGACCACTTGCTCACGTGAGGCCCGGCCAGCCAAACATGGTAAACATTCAGATAGAACTGTGATGAATTAGTGGGGGCTGAATGCAGGCTGGCAAGAAAATGTGAAGCCCTGGAGGCTCTAGATAGGGGGAGGGGTTCCATCACTATTGCCAGCTTTGTCTTCTGCACTCTTCACCTGCAGTGGCACAGTTCTGGAGGAGCAGGTGCTACAGAACGATAGGAAACACTCGGAATCCTCACCTTAGTTGCTTTTATGGACCAAAAGCATTAATCTAAGGTGGGGGGCAAGATTAGAAGAAAAAACAAACAAACCACGATAATAAAACTATAGCCCTTAAGGAACTGGTGAAAACCCATTGCTGTTGGGGGAAGGGAGCAGAAATAAACAAACATAAAAATCCCTCTACCCCCAGGGCAGTTTCTCAGTTTTGACATTAGTGATATTTTGAGGTAGATTAACCTTTGTTGTGGTGGCTGTAGTCAGTACCGAAGGATAGTTAACAGCGTCTCTGACCTCTGCTCACTAGACACCAGGAGCACTGCCCAGCTGTGATCAACAAAAATGTCTCCAGATACTGCCAAATGTCCCCTGCACTGAGAATAAGAGTAGTGAAAAGAAATGTCAATCACAGTGCAACTAGATTAATGTAATCTCACACTAAATGCCTAGCAGAAAGAAAGATATGCCCATTTCCAAGCAAAACATTTACCTTACTCCACTATTCTACATGACATAGGAAAAAATGCAAGAAAACTAGTTCTTTGCCAAGAGAAAATTAATCAGCAGACCAGACTCAGATAAGGCACAGATGTTGGAATTATCTGAAGAATTTAAATAATTATTATGTATATGGTAAAGGTTCTAACAGAAAGGGTAGATAACATGCCAGATCAGATGGGTAATTTCAGCAAAGAGATGGAACAAAAAGAATGAATCACGCGAGGTTCTTAAAAAACTAAAAATAGGGTTACCATATAACCCAACAATCCCACTCCTGGGCATATATCTGGAGGAAACTCTAATTAGAAAAGATACATGCACCCCAATGTTCACAGTGGCACTACTTACAATAGTTAAGACATGGAAGCAACCTGAAAGTCCATTGACAGATGAATGGATAAAGAAGATGTGGTATATATATATATATATATATATATATATATATATATACAAACAATGGAATATTACTCAGCCATAAAAAGAAAGAAATAGTGCCATTTGCAGCAACATGGATGGACCTAGAGATTATCATACTAAGCGAAGTAAGACAAAGATAAATACCATACAATATCACTTCTATGTGGAATCTAAAAAAATGATACAAATGAACTTATTTACAAAATAGAAACAGGTTCACAGACATAGAAAACAAATTTATGGTCACCAAAGAGGAAAGGGGGGGAGGGATAAATTAGGAGTTTGGGATTAACAGATACACACTACTATATATAAAATAGATAAACAATAAGGGAACTATAGTCAATATCTGTAGTAACCTATAATGGAAAGGAATCTGAAAAAACATATATATATATATATATATATATATATATATATATATATATATAATTGAATCACTTTGCTGTACACCAAAAACTAAAACACAACATTATAAATCAACTATACTTCAATAAAAAGGAAAAAAAAGAATGAATCAAGTGAAGATGCTATCAATAAAACAAAAACTTAAAACAGTAAGAGAGATGAAAGATGCCTGAAATGGGCTCAGCAGTAGAATCAGCAAAGCCAAGGAAAGAGTGAACTTGAAGACAGGTCAAAAGAGACAGCTCATACTCAGATACAAAGATTTAAAAAGACTGACCAAAACAGAATGAAACAATCAAGAACTGTAGGAAAATATCAAATGTTTTAACAGACATGTAATTGAATTCTCAGGAGATGAGAGATAGTACAGGATATATGAAATATTTGAAGAAATAATAGGTGTGAGTTGTCTGGAAATAACAACAGTCATTAAACCACACATGTAAGAAACTCAGAGAACAAAAAGTAGAGTAAATGCAAACACACACACATACACATACACACACACACACACACACACACACACACACGGGTATGTCACATTCAAGTTGCTGAAAACAAAAGACAAAAAGAAAATCCTTAATAGTTAGGCAAAAGTAGGAAATACTCTTTTTGGCATTTGAGTGTTACTGCTATTAAAGAAGAAAGTGTGTTAACAAACACCTTAAAACTCCCCAAATCAATATGAAACATAAAGATCAAGGTATATGAAGATCTATTGTGACCCTATCGACTAGAAATGGACAATCAGAAATTGAAATTTTGAAAAAGCAGAATCACTCATAGGAACACCAAAAACATAAAATGCCTGGAGATAAATCTGAAAGAATATGTTCAAAGCCTGTATTATGTCTGAACACTTAAAATTGGAAACCATTGCTGAGAGAAATTAAAGAAGACCTAGATAAATGGAGAGATATACCTTGTTCAGGATTGTGCCATTAAATATTTTCAAGATGTCTACTTTACTTAAATTGATCTGTAGATTCAATGCAATCTGGATCACAATCCCAGGAAGCTTTTTTGTGGAAATTGACAAACTGATTCTAAAATTCATATGCAAACTCAAAGAACCTAAACGAGCCAAAATAACTTTGAAAAAGAACTAAGTTGGAGGACTAAAACACCTAATTTCAAAAGCTACTGTAATCAAGACAGTATGGTATTGGCATGAAGGTAGCTCAATAGAACAGATTAGAGAGTCAAAAAATAAACCATAGTCTACAAAAAAAAAATATTTGAGGCCTTGGGTTAGACCAAGATTTCTTAGATGCAGCACCAAAAGCAGGGTCCATAAAAGGAAAAACATTGATGCAGCACCAAAAGCAGGGTCCATAAAAGGAAAAACATTGATAAATTGGACTTAAAATTTTAAACTAACATTTCAAAATAAAAAGTTAAACATTGTTAGCTTAACTTGATTGTGCAGGAAGGGAAGAGAGGAAAAATCAGAAAAGAGAGCAGCGAGGCCAAGGGGGAGCATTCATTTCCAGTGAACACTAAGAACTAAACCATTTTTTACCAACTTGTGTCCTAATACCCTCCAAGGCAATTTAAACTCACACAGCATTTCTTGGTGAGGAGGTCATCTTTGCTACCTATCCCTACAGGGATAGCAGATCTTTCTGTCTATGAGGTTTTGTTTGATTGATTGTTTGTTTGTTTCTGGCAGCTGTCATCCACAGAATAAAGTCATTATTGAGGGTCAAAAGGCTCAATCTATGAAGGATATATTCGAGAAGTAGTACAGATCCTAAAAGCAAGCTCAAGATAATACGGCTTTTATTTGATTTAGGTAGAAAGATATCAGAAATGGCTCTCAAAATGTTTCCTGGAAAGAGCCTCAGATTAATATTTTCCTATTTATACACTGAATAAGGCCAGAAAAATGTTTTGTGAAAAAAATCTATAGCATATATTAGGAAAGATTCCATTACACTGAACCAAGCTCATATAGGGTAATTCTTTGAAGAGCAATGATAAAGCAACTTGATATTGCATGGTTTTGGTTTAAATCTCAATCAAGTCATACTTTTCTATTCCTGATGATTTTCTTATTTGTCTAATGTTTTATTAATGCTATTTTTTCTTGGGAAAAATGCAAATAGAAAACATCATGCTTTTGCTGCATATTTTGAGATCTGTATTTATTATCATTTCATTCATGCTAAAAGCAAAGAAAAAAAAAACAAGCCATGTGTAAGAATTTCTGCATTCAGTTCAATTCAATGAAAATAATATTGTGAAATTCATTCCAATTTGTTTTGACTTTGTTTTCCCATTAAAATAGTTTTAACATTAGAAAGAAACATTACAGTTTCAGGGGAAATAGTTGAAAAATAAAACCAAAACGTTAGCCTACTATTATGCCAGAGTATTTAAACAGATGAAGACCCTGAATAGTTGTGCCTCAATTCCAGGTGGTTTAAAGATCTAAATGAGAAGGGAAAAGCTGTAAAGATTTTAGATAATAACATAGGTGAAAACTCTCCATGATATCCCTCTTCTCTTGAGGGAAGGAAAGATTTTATTAAACAAGACACAGAAAAACAAAACAATTGTAAAGAGTCTAAAATTCATATTTATAAACTTCTTTTCATCAAAAGACTTAAGAGTTTATTTAACAGTTAAACACACATTCACTATATGACCCAGCAATTCTAATTCTGTTTATCTTAGAGAATTGAATACATGTTCACACAACCTGTGCATGAATACAGGATCGTTGTTTGCAATCGCCAGTAATCAGAAACAACCTAAATGTCCTTCAACTAGTGACTAGGTCAACACACTGTGATATGTCCATACAGTGGAATACTACTCAGCAATAAAAAAAAGAATGAACTATTGGTATACACAACACTCATAAGTCTTAAATGTATTATGCCAAATAAAAAAACAGTCTCAAAAAAGTGGCATACAGGATGATTCCATTTATATGACATTCTGGAAAAGCTAAAAATATAAGTACAGAAAACAGATGAGTTGTTATCAAGGGTCAGAGATGGGAGAAGAGTCTGAATACAAAAGGGCAGCAAATGGGAATTCATTGGGTTGTTAGAATTGTTCTGTACTGTGGTGGTGGTTATGAAAATCTACACATATTTAAAACTCATAGAGCTGTATGCCTAAAAAAGTGAATTCTGTTGACAACAAATTTTTTAAAAATTAAAAATAAATAAATTGAAAAGACAGTATAAGGAAATTGTACAAAAGATAGTACAAGAGCCTATCTAAAATCGAGAAAATATAAATAAGCTTACAAATAAGGAGGGGAAATCTCAATAGAGAAATGGGTTATATTTGAAGAGGTTCATCACAAAATTAAAAACAAAGAAACAGGGACTTCCCTGGTGGCGCAGTGGTTAAGAATCCGCCTGCCAATGCAGGGGACACGGGTTCGAGCCCTGGTCCAGGAAGATCCCATATGCCATGGAGCAACTAAGCCCATGCGCCACAACTACTGAGCCTGTGCTGTAGAGCCCGAGCTCCGCAAAATGAGAAGCCACCGCAATGAGAAGCCTGTGCACCGCAACAAACAGTAGTCCCCGCTCGCCACAACTAGAGAAAGCCTGCACGCAGCAACGAAGACCCAATGCAGCCAAAAATTAAAATTAAAATAAGAAACAAATGGCCATAAAGGAAACGATATGCTTGTACCATTACTAACCAGGAAAATAAAATCACAGTAAGACAGCATCACTCACAAAACAAATAGGATAAAATGTCTTGCCTTTTATTTTATGAAAAGGAAATTTTAACATTTTTAAATTTAAAAAATTTATATAAATAACCCAGATTTTACTAAAGAAAAAATTACAAATTATATACAATCAAAAAACTATCCAGATATAACCACTCTTTGCATTTTGTTTTATATACTTCCTAAAATTTTAAGAACCCATAAACACAGTTTTTTACAAAAATGGGACTAAATAATGCACATTGAGCTGAAATTTCCTTTTTAAGTTCACCATTATATTAGGAGACTTTTTCCAACCACATTATAATTCATTCATCTGATTTATCTGGAACTATGTCAAAAGTGTCTTTGGATAATTTTAAGGAGTATTCATTGTCGAAAAAGTAAATTACTGACCCAGAAACATTATCAAGTTCTCTTCATTCATACTAGGCACCTCAAAAATCAGCGCTGAAGAAGTCTTGAATTAGAATAACAGGAGACTATTGGTTAGACAATCTTTAAAGAAAATAATTCTGGAAATATCATCCATTATTCAAACCAGAAAGTCATGAGACATGCTCTGATTTTTACCTTTATAATTAATCTAAAACATGTGTTATGTTTATGCTTTTCTCTTTAATACTGTCAGTTCTTGGCCGGGAGGCACAAAAAGATCATCATTTTTCTTATGCATGTTATATGATATTAGTTTTGCCTTTATTCTTTTCTCTCCCATGAAATAGCGAAAACCTACTTACTGAGCTCTGCCATTAAGTGCTGCCAAAAGTTCCAGTAATTTCGCTGTCTTGACATCAGATCTATAAAGATTAATCTGTTTGGAGTGTAACTATGGAGACAGGCAGATACTGCCTTACAATACAACCAAAGACCATCTAAACGATGTTGTCACTTATATACTTGGAGAAGCCCTAGAGGTTAGTGGGCTAAGAAGAGACCTATTGAATCCCAGGGAATGGAAAATATCCACATATATTGGAGTGGTCTGGAGTCAGTGTAGTTTGTTTGCCTGGAAAGTTACTGCACTGTATGTCACGGAACTGACTGTGTTTTACATTGCTCTCAAATTCTCTCTCATTGGAAAGTTTATCCCGGTGCTCAGTTCATGGCCCACTAGTGTCATCAGTCTGCAAAGTCCCCTTATTTTACTTACTTGTTCACTTCTATTTCTATTTCTCAATCCTATCCAACTCTACCCACCTACCTTAAGTAGCTAGGAATAAGACATTTGTTTTAAGATATAATTATTCTTAATGTGACTAATGCGGCCACACAGCTCAGCAGGTGGGCGGCACAGTTCACATTTCCACCAGAACTGAGTCTCTTCCAGTATCCAACGTCCAAATGCTATGTATTTTTTGATTATACATGTGCTTGACTATACATATGCCTGATTAATAATCTTTTAATTAGTACCATAGACTGCCTCTGAAAATATACTGTCTTCTGTGACTTCCCCTTTCATTTGTTCTGATTCTGCATTACTCATCCTGCAGATACTCTGTGTCCTTCTGTTACCCCAGGGCCCTGTAAGGTAATGGACTTTTAAAGCTTTTCTTCTCTGAGCATCATTGCCATGGTCTACATTTTCTCTGCCCCTTCTCTTCAACACAAATGTGACTCTTTCTGTAGCCTTTTTTCCCTTCCAGAGAAATGGCAAAATAATGTAATGCATTAGTTCATGCTGGCAATCTTAGAGACCTTCAGTCGCTCTGGTGATCCTCTTGGCTGCCTGCAAGAGATGAGCACTATTATCTCAGATTGGCTTCTGGTCAGTACAAATTAACCACCTATGTATTCATCGGCAGCTTTTTGGCTTTTTTGTTTGGTTTTCTTGGGTACAAATTCCATTGTTTCTTTTCTTGGTTCTCCAATTATTTTTGATGAGTATTTATTCTCTAGGACATTTAATTTGTCAATCCTACATTTTCTTTGTTTTGTTTTGGTTGCTGTTGTTGGTTTTTTGCCTTTTTTTTTTTTTTTCTTTTTCCATCTCCACATATTCTCTAACCAGCAAGCATCGTATCTCAAATTGCCTATAGATCACTTTTGTCCATTTTTAAACCAACACCAACAATTTGTAATAAATCCCCAAGGCAGACAACTTATACATCACATATATTCTATATATATTCTTGTGTTTTGGAGGATGCTTATTATCTTTCTCACCTCCTAAACCCAACAAGTGCTGGCTATTTTGTCAGTTTTACTTTTTATCTAATACACTGCTAAATCCGGATTCCTCTTTCTTACTCCATTTCTCAAATATCACCCTTCCTCTTCGAATCACTGAAGTCCTGATAACCTGGGTTTCTCAACTGGGATGATTTCAATATCCTTCTCTCTAGCCTTTTCTCCAACAGTTTCTTATTTTCTTCCTTTTCAAAACAAGAAATGTGAGTGAGAAGAAAACACATTGGATTGAGAATAAGAAATGGATTCAGCTTCCCATTTTACATTATCTGTCTGGCAAGTCTAGAGAACACCTCTTGACTTGGTTTATTTATCCCTGCATATGAAAATTGCGTGCAAAAAAAAGCAAGTCTATAAGAATTACATTTCCACAATAATTTCTATTAGGAATATATCCTCCATTTTCCTGATCACGTCACTATCTTCTAATCCTACAGAAACTCAAGAGGAGCACAGAATCGCTGGCAAGGGTCTAGTTTGGACCCACCTCTTTCTTCTTGGCCACTGAAGTGAGGCTCCTACCTTCCCACAGAAACTGGGAGATAGCGGCGCTATTGGCCTTGATGATCACATTTCAAAGAGAAGGCTTCCAGGTCTTTGAGAAAGGAAGTCCTGGGTTGTAAAACTGGCAAGAGGTTTTTTTAAAAAAGATTTATATCTCAAAAGGGCAAAGAAAGAATTATGAGTTTCTTAAAGTAAATGCTCTAAGGAAAGGAAGGTCAGGACCTACAGGCGGGAAGAAGTCTATCTAAACTTTGGTCAAGCTGAGGGGAATTTTAAGGCAGTCCTGATTGGTTCATTTCATTCGTGGCAGCATCCATGAATAAGTACCCAGGCAGTGAAAGGCACTGGATGTTCCCAATGGACATAACCTTAGCTTTAATTGTAATATGCTCCCAATTCATTCGCCATTATTCCCTGGGATAAGCTCATTTTCCTCCTGAATCATGACTATTTGGGTGCCTCCTGTAACACCACTTGGGCTGGGCTGGGCACCAGGAGGATACTCACCACATTAAAATTCAATTCAATTCAGTCAAAGGAAAACAGCATTAACTGTACTTGCAAAAAACTTCAAGTCCTGCTCAACATTATCCTAAATAGGAAACTGTATACTCTCCTCTTTTATGAATTTCTAAATACCTCTGGAGGCTCTTCTCCAAATAAAACTTGACTTTGCTTGTTCCTACTGCCTGATACTGGTACCTAAAAACTAGGTTAAAATGGAACATTGGGACATATGGTGTGAAAGGCTCACAGATGTACAAGTGTAGAGCCAGTTTGGATCAATGTAGGGAAATAGTGAATATAGTAACTTGTTGTGTCAGGCTTTAAATATATGCACTGGTCATCGCCTGTCTACTCATTCATTGAGACAGACCTTTCTGCTGACATCACCATCCAGCTCTGGGGAACTGACTTGGTTGGCATACATCTGGTCCCCCCTCCACACTGTTTGCACACCCACCCACATCTTGGCAACCTAGTTCTCTGAAAAGGCACGGCTGCCTGCTGAAATAACTCAGGAGTGTACTGACTGAAAACAGCCTTCTGGCTTCAGCTGGCAGGTGGCTCTGTGTTCAAGGACAAAGCCAAGAAAGCAAAGGACTCAAAAAATTTTATGCCCAGGTCTTGTTAAGAAAAGTGGTACCTCAGTACTAACTATTCCACAAACATATGACATAGTCTCCTGACATTGTGTCTTTCCAAATTAACACCGGTTTGACCAGTAATACTGTGAATCTCTCTTGTTGTTCTGCTGAGATTTTTCCACCTGGGAAATTTCAGCAGTCAATTTTGCCCAGGAATCATCACTCCTATAAAACCTCTTTGACTTCTCATGAGGCTGAATCAAACTTCACTTCCATATTCCCATAGCACTTTGTACATGCATCTCTCCTGGCACTTACCTCATTTACTCTAATGCTCTGATTGGTGAAAGATGAATAAGGTATGTCCCACGCTCTGAAAGAACTCACAATCTAGCAGAAGAGACAGAAAACCAATCACCGTCATCAATCTGTACCTATATGCCTGACCATCATCCCAGGTGTTTCATGGTCAGGTTCCTTATAATCTTTGCTTTCCAGCTTTTTAAATTCCTCCAAACTGGGGTAAACTATTTCTGAATTGCTGTAATTATTTATAAAATAATTTTATTTTTCAAAATAGTCAGAATTTTAATCCTAGAGCAACAGAGCAAATTATAAGACTTTTCTAAGCATAATGCAAACAAAAAGTTACCTTTGTTGTCATTAAAATGAAGTACAGCAGCCAAATTTTGTGATAGAGAAAGCCCTCTCACACTCAGGACTTACCTGTGACTCACTTGTGACTTACCTAGATAAAAGGTGGAATTTATAATAAATAATTTCCACACTTTCAGCCTAAAACCACGACAATTATTGTCCCAAGAATTTATAGAAATATCCCTTTTAGGGCAGAAGACTCATTCCCCTAACTTTTGGGAGTACTGATGGCTAACAGCTCACAGCTGTCAGCCACGAATAGCCGGAGACATGCTATCAAGGTTTTCTTTTCCATTTATATAGAACAACTAGATCTTACCAATTAGTGATTCCCTGACCAACTCCTAATATTTATCTAGAACTTGAAGTTTACAAAATGCTTTCAGAGATGGAGTGTTACCTGGCAACATGCAGACTCACAACCTTAGTTACAAGATAAGGACATTATCCTCATTATACTCGAACTCAGCCTGAGAAGGTACCACAGCTAATAAATGCAAGATAAATCAGGTCTCCTAATCATTCTCAGCTTGTATTAACTTGCAGTTTAAAACTGATCAATAAACAGTACCAATCTAAAACTATAGCCAAACCGATCACTATGAATCAATCAATAAACATTTCAGAGCCTATTACTATTGAACATAGTGTTTTTGACACAAAAGGTTTTCCATTGAAACACACATTTTAGTGCTGCCCACATGGAACTCCTGGTTTTGTTGACAAGATGTTTTCACACTCAATGATTCAGAAGAGACAGATTTTATACATAAAAATTGGATGATACAATATAGAGATTTAATGTTGAAGTAATTTAATAGGAAAAAAGACTATACTAGAATATTAGATTTCAGATATATTTTAGATGCTAGAGCACTTAAAAGTCAGTTTTCCTTTCTGAACACCACAAAATTCAGATATTTCACATGTAATTTTATCCCATGAACAAGGAAAAATTTTGCTAGCAGATAATTCCATATGTATAATAGACGCACAAACATAAACTCACGTCTTAACAAAAATATGAATTGTTAAAGAAGGCATGATGGGAAATGAAGTACTTTTTACTTTAGAAAGTGAATGAGGACCACGTAGTAGAGATCAAAAGGATAGAAGTGGTAATGAGGAGACTTCCAATTAACATAAGAAAAACTCTCCAATGTACAATGAGAATAATATAGATGTGCATTTCTGATCCCTGAATGTGTTAAAATAGCTAAAAGGTGAGGGTCTGTCAGTGCTATTACAAAGTCAGTGATATTATAAATTTTCTACCTAGATGATTGCACTGTCAGAATCTGTCTGATATAACTATTTTGGAACTATTTTGAAGGCTTGCAACTTCTAAAGGACAGCTCAACAGCAATGAGTAGGCAGAATGCCCAGTTCTTGGTTTAAAAACACCATTATGTATTTAAAAACAAACAAACATGGATCCTTGAAAAAACAGATGATTCTACATCTTTACCAGAAAAACTACAAAATGAGCCCAGAATTTTTTTTTTTTCGCCAGAAAGCAAGAATGTGCTCAAAGAAAGATGACAACACATTAAAAGGACAGAGAAGTCAGCTTGAAAGAATCCCCACTGGCCAAACTGGGGACAGTTTGATCATCAAATGTTAGTAATACATTATAACAACTTGAATAAAATAGTACTAAATTCAAAACAAAATTACCTAACCAAACCTCAAACCCTGTGAGTCTTTTCTGACATTCTCTTTCTGAGATGCCCCATGGCTCTCTATGGTTTGTAGTCTATCTCATTGCAATTAGGCTAAAAGACATTGACAGTAAACACTAGGAATAAATAGCAGCACATAAAAAGCATAGGTGGAAGGAATCTTTAGTTCATTTAGCAGATTTATAATTTTACGATTTTATTGCGTCAAAAAGTTAAGTATAATTTTAGCTATTAAGTGTTTTGTAAACAATAGACCCTACAAATTCAAAATTGCTGTTATGACACAAATCATCAGGAAGGAAAACACAAGATCAAGAAAAAAATGAAACTGCTTGTCTTTTTGAGGGCAGGGTCCCCAACATAAATACTTATACTTCCCATAATATTTATTTACTTAAGATAGAAATTGGGTTTTTTTTTTTAATAGGTAATAAACTGGAATCCTTGGGCCTTCTGGTTTCTGACAAAATATGCATATGAAAATATTCTAGTTTAATATTCTAGTTTGATGCTTGGCAATAAAGTAGTGACTGCATGATATCCTCAGGATGAATACTTTCATGTGATGGCATGCACATTGGTGTCTCTTCTAACAGCGGGGAAATTGGGTTGGTTATAATGATAGTGGTAAGATACCACTTTCAATAAAAATGGAGAAAGAAGACCAAATCTTTTTATATAAAGAAAATTATAAAGATTCAAGAGAAAAGAGAATCAAGAGTTAAATTTCCTTATTTACAAGGATAATGAGCCTGGGGCAGGGAAAAATAAGAATGCAACTGGTTGAAGAAAAAGAAAATACATATCTTTAGTATTCACCTTTACTTTTACATTCATCATGTTTAATAATAAAGAGAAATGTAAAAGCATTCATTTTTCAATATTTGCCTTTAATTTAGCAGACAACTCAGGTAAGATAAACATTTTTATTCTGCTAGAGTGTAACTTATTTTCCATCTAAATTTATTAAGTTCAATAAAATCAAAGTAAGTAAAATAGCTTCACATATCAACACAGTATAACATAATTCTGAGAATTTATCTAGCTAGATAAAGCTTAAAATTTTAATTGTTTTGGTCCATATGTGTAACAAATGAAGAAAAGACGTTCAAACAACTTCTCTAGTAAAACCAATAAATCACATCATTGGAAGAAATTCTGAAACTAGATTCATTATGAATTACTCAAAGATTTCTGCAAAACAGCTATAATATTATTGATCATTATATGTCTTAAGGGATTTTGGTAAGAGGAACCCAAAATAATTTTTTTTAAAAAACTGCATAGAAAAAAAGAGATTATGCATCTTATCATGGATGATACAATTTTTTTTTTCATTACTGAAATGCTTTCAACTACTTACTCAATTAAATGGTGGCTTAGTTACAGAGGCAGGGCAAAACCCCCAAAAGACATAGATAGTACAGGGAAACACTGAAGTCAAGGGTGGTGGCAAAGGGCACATCGTTGCATTATTGTCAATTCACCTGTGTCCTCCCCTAAGCACCTTTGGGGTAAAGGCCACATCTTAATCATTGGACATTTACAATCTATATACTGCTTGGCATCTCAGTAAAACATGTTATTTTGAAAATGAGAAGACCTAAGAAAAAAGAATTTTAAGTGAGAGAAATCTTTATCCATGTTTACCAAAATTCCAGACCCAATTCTACTGTACATCAGCAAGGACTATTGAGTTCACTCTTTCAACAAATATGTGGCAAAATGCTCTCCAGGGGCACCATGGCAGAAGGTAGATGGTCAAGGCAAGGTTATGGCCACCAGGTAACTTAGGAGGAATAATACAGTCTCAAGCATTTTTGATACAAGTAACTATATAACGACTTCCATGTGTGTTCCCAAAGGCAACAGGCCTACAAACAGAATGCCATGACTAATATTACCAATCTGCTGCGTAATGGTGTGATCTGATGTACTTGGAACTGATTTAGTAGACATGTTTTAGCCTGCAGAAAAAGAACCAGAGAATTTTGCAAGCATTGTTTTCACTTGAGATTTCTTTAGGCTTTCAGATAGCTCTAGGTCATGTTATTCAATGTAAAAAAAAAAAAAAAAACTACATTGAGGTATCACCTCACACCAGTCAGAATGGCCATCATCAAAAAATCTGCAAACAATAAATGCTGGAGAGGGTGTGGAGAAAAGGGAACACTCTTGCACTGTTGGTGGGAATGTAAATTGATACAGCCACTATGAACAACAGTATGGAGGTTCCTTAAAAAACTAAAAATAGAACTACCATACGACCCAGCAATCCCACTACTAGGCATATACCCTGAGAAAACCATAATTCAAAAAGAGTCATGTACCAAAATGTTCATTGCAGCACTATTTACAATAGCCAGGACATGGAAGCAACCTAAGTGTCCATCATTGGATGAATGGATAAAGAAGATGTGGCACATATATACAATGGAATATTATGCAGCCATAAAAAGAAACGAAATGGAGGTATTTGTAGTGAGGTGGATGGACTGAGAGTCTGTCATACAGAGTGAAGTAAGTCAGAAAGAGAAAAACAAATACCATATGCTAACACATATATATGGAATCTAAGGAAAAAAAAAAAAAGGTCATGAAGAACCTAGTGGTAAGATGGGAATAAAGACACAGACCTACTAGAGAATGGACTTGAGGATATGGGGAGGGGGAAGGGTAAGCTGTGACAAAGTGAGAGAGTGGCATGGACATATATACACTACCAAACGTAAAATAGATAGCTAGTGGGAAGCAACCGCATAGCATAGGGAGATCAGCTCGGTGCTTTGTGACCACCTAGAGGGGTGGGATAGGGAGGGTGGGAGGGAGGGAGATGCAAGAGTGAAGAGATATGGGAACATATGTATATGTATAACTGATTCACTTTGTTATAAAGCAGAAACTAACGCACCATTGTCAAGCAATTATACTCCAATAAAGATGTTAAAAAAAAAGTACAATTAGTCACACACACACACACACACAAAAACGCACTGAAGTTTTGTGTACATGACAACCAAAGGCTATTAAGGACTTTTGTGTCTTGCAGGTTTTACTCATCCAGGAAATGAACTGTCAGAATATGTGATGAGACCAGAAGTTACAGTTTGAAACTCATAGTATGTGTGAATATCTTTCTGAAACTGTAGAAACTACATTCTCTTTTAGGATAGGCAGAAAAATAGGCAAGCTCATATACATCTCATGCCCACTCAATTGGTCCAAATACATGGTAAATACAAGTAACTTAAAAACTCTCTTTTATAGGAAACAGAACCAATCCAACCATATTAGTAATGCAAGTGACCAATCTGTATCATTTTATCTTTATCAAAAATGTCTGACTTGTTGGCTGAGAACTGTCAAGTTGAAATGTATAATGGCTTTTATAGCTATAGTCATACAGACATCATCTAACATCTGATGAGCATCTACTAGGTGCCAGTCACAGTGAGCAAGTTATGAAGAATCAGTTCTTGCCTTCAGCCCAGAATCTGGACTAGGATCTCAATATAACTTATTTACATATGTTCAAAATAAATTACATTTTTTGTAACTTTAAATTTTGTAAATTTTAAATCCAAACTTATATCTCTTGTAATAATTCAAACCTTCTCTGACATGTAGTCAAGTTATCAAGCTTATAAATTGTATTATACCTACCAAAAACTTATACAAAATATATATAATAATACAACTTTAGGAATCTTACCACTAAAATAAGACAACACTTGTGGTAACCACTACCTCTCAACATTGTACTGGAATCCTACCAATGCAGTAAGATTAGGGGGAAAAAGGAAATAAGGAATATACCTATTGAAAGAGATTTCTTTCCTTTTTTTTTTTTAACACACAAATACTGGATGCCTCATCAATACTGAGAACAAGAAAATTCTTCTACTATGGTTATAAACAATTAGTACATAAAACAGAAATGAAATGGTGGTGATTAATGATGACTAACACTTTCTATACTTTCGGGGAATTACTATATATCAAGCACTGACTAGGGTAAATGCTTTTCTTGGGTTGTTTCATGTAATCCTCACAACATTCCAATAAAGTTTCCTCTTGCCATCATCACTTTACAGAATAAGAATTGAGTTTTTGAGATGTTGAACAACATACTGCTATACTAATTCACCACTGGACTGTATCTTGACCAGACTCAAATTCAATTGTCTAAAATTATAGGCCATAACCTTGGCCATTGTGTTTGCTGTATTTCTTCCCCTGAAAGATAATTTTCTTTATATGGGCCTCTTACACCCCATCAGCCAATAATACAATCGTTAAGCACAACACTTAGCCTGCTCTGAATATCAGTTAAAAGAGTGGCATTTTTGAAAGTTGTGAAAAAATGCTTTACCAGAAACACACAGCTATTGCTCTCATGTGTCTTTATCCATGTGAGCTCTATCATCTGTACTTGGCTTTAGACATCCCTTTTCCTTGGAATACAATTACCTGTTTAAAGACAAGACTAAAAACGATTAGAAACTTATATTTCAAATGGGATTAAGAGGATAATGTTTTTTTAAAAGACTAAGTACAAACATTCTCCTTTAAAAATGTATTGAGCATCTATCACAAATGATACAAAACTGTTTCTAATCTACCATGAATCTAATAACATTTTAGTCTGCATGTTTCTCCAAAAGAACGAATTTGGTTAATCAGCCTTTTCTTCTCCCACTAAGCTCTTCTTAAATAATTTTATTTACATATGGAGT
Source organism: Balaenoptera ricei (assembly GCF_028023285.1). Taxonomy (NCBI): domain Eukaryota; kingdom Metazoa; phylum Chordata; class Mammalia; order Artiodactyla; family Balaenopteridae; genus Balaenoptera; species Balaenoptera ricei. The sequence continues at coordinate 94,247,439 of NC_082645.1, forward strand.
TTCAGCAACTCTCATTGAATTTAAACCTTAAATCCATACCTCAAATCCAGTCCTCTTTCCAAAACTCTGTATCAATGTATCCAACCTGCTTACACTTCTTCAATGAGGCTACTCAAACACCTAATCTAAAATTGAACATATTTTTTTCCTCTTCATCCATCCTCACCTCACTCTTTCCTAAACTGCTATATCTATCTTGTGTTAATATCACTATTTAATGTACATTAAACATTTGAATACCCTTGTATTATTCAGATAGCATAATATCTTCAGATAAATAAATGAAATATAATAACCATAACTCAAAATTGTAGCCTGAGAATTGTGGAGTTGAGGAAAGATTGGCCTAATGGCAATGTTTTAAAATGAAGAAACTGAAGGTCAGAAAAAGTGTTATATGTAAACATCAATTTCATTTAGCATTTAAATTTTTTTGAAGCACCAAACACTTGGTCACCTTTCACATATCATCATAAATTATCATTTTATATGATTCACAAGCTACAGCCATAAATACTCATCAGTTTGAAGTTATTTTTTTTTAAGATTTTTTTTTGATGTGGAACATTTTTAATGTCTTTATTGAATTTGTTACAATATTGCTTTTGTTTTATGTTTTGGTTTTTTGGCTGTGAGGCATGTGGGATCTTAACACCCCGACCAGGGGTCGAACCTGCACCCCTTGCGTTGGAAGGCAAAGTCTTAAACACTGGACCACCAGGGAAGTCCCAGTTTGAAGTTATTTTTGGAAAAATAATAATTTTCCACTACAGTTTTGTTATTTAAAACTAGAAGCTAATTGTGATTATAAATACAAAATATTGTATATATAATCCTGTAGTGATTTTTCTCTTTGCTCAACAAAACAGCAACTCTCCATTACCTTAGAAAAAGGAAGTTGGAACACTTCTGATGGAGAACATACATTGTTATAGTTCATTTGTACCATTTATAAGCAAAAAGTGTTTTCAAGCATTTTATCCACATATCCCATGAGATAGAAAGAAAGGGTTTAAGGACCACGTGTTTTGTACGTGTCATGTAAATTTAGTACCAAAGCCTTTAAAGATAGATTCCTCTGCACTAGTATTCTTCCTACTAACTCAGTGGCAAAATTCAAGATAAATTATGAGATTACATTCAACAGTCTGTTGCTCATATAGTTAGCTAATGCATGAAACACAAGTGGCTTGGCTTTAGAGGTATTTTATACCTCTGACCACAGTGGTTAAAGCCAAAGAACTTAGAGATGCTTTTCTTTAGTAGGAGTAACTTATTATGACTGACAGGTAGTTTAAAGGGGAATCAGATGTGGGACTAACTGAACTTTTATCTCGTCATTTGAAAGCCAAGTGTACTGTATTATTTCATATCATACCAGTATATGAATCAATAATGAAACATGCGTCTAAGACTTTCATTGGACGGTCTCAGCGCGCCCCCTACCATACAGAGAGGTTAAAATAAAAAGTAACTAAAATGAAATACACTGAGCTAACTTTCTTTAGCGTCCCTTACTACACACTCTTTCTTTTCACTCATTGAAAAAACTGAGTGCAAATCTTAAATTTTATTTGGTTCAATAGATCTGCAGATGAATGGTTATTTTCATATCGGAGAGGTACCGTTGTGAAATGATCCCACACATAGTCTAAACTGATATATGCATAATATATACACCTTTTTTTTTTTCTTACTTTACGAAACCAACACTCTCCGCTACCATCACTAACAATTCTCCCTCCCTCCCTCTGGGTGTGTTAGTGCGTGGATATGATAGCGTGAGCGCCGGGCGCCGAGTCCCGGCCGGAGACTCGGAGAAACTGTGGGCCATGGGCTAGTACCTGGATTCCAGCTAAGCCTGGACCAGCCCAAGGGAGGAGCAGGGACGCTTTCACGGAGACCCAGGGAAGCTCCACACTCGTAACTTGGCCAATGCGAAGCAAGTTTGTGAACGGGAGCGCGGTGCAGCTGGGCGGTCGGGTTTGGGGCCGTCGGCCGGGGATGCCCGGGGCCAGGCTGCCGGCGCCCCGCGCGTCTTGGGTCTCCGTCCTGCTGCGCCGCCGCTCGCGGCTTGGTCCATACTTCTGGGGAGAGCTGCTGGCGTCCCGGCCCTGACTCGCGCCCCGCGCGGCTGCAGGAGCGGCTGGGACGCGCTCGCATTCCTCCTCCGAGTCGTTGTCCTGTAGCTCAGGGGACCCGAGAACGGAGCTTTCAGGGCACTATTGACGCCACCCCCAGCTCTCACAGTGTGTGCCTCCCTCCACTCTGTCCGAGGTTCCAACGCCCTGTCTCTAGGGGCGCCCTGGGTCTTCGGGGAGTGTCCGAAAGTTCCCTCCTGTCCAGACGCGCGTTGACCACTAGCGACCGAGACCTGGGCAGTGTGGTTAAAGGTTTCCGAGGCCAGGCGCATTCTCCATCCAGGGCTCTGGGCTCAGCAGTCTCTACAGCGCTGAAGTTTTCTGAGTGCCTCCTTCTCAAAACAGATCAGGACTTCAGTATTTACAGAGAATGTTGTCAATTTGAGGCCTAAAATACTGAACTTGGGTGCAGATAATTTTTAATCTCATATCTGTTAAAGAAGTACTTTAGCTAGATATGAAAAGTTTTTGTTATGATGGCTGATGCTCCAGATATTTAATGAAATTTAAGAACAAGACGCTGATGTTTCCCTTATTGCAACATTTCACTGTGTGATCCATACTCAAATTTTATTTATTCTTCTTTTCTGAAGCAAGGTGTGCAAAATATGTTAGCAACAGTTATTAAAATTGTATAGTGTATATATGCAAATCGTATGAATTATCCCCAGTTTATGAAACTACTAAAAGAAATAGAAGATTATTTAATGATCTTCTATTTTTTGCCAATGCTCATTGGTTAAGTATTAGGATAGTTTTACAAAATTGTTTGAAACAAAAGAAATGCTTGGCAGATATTCAATATTCAAAGTACAAAAAACGTGGTGATGTAATTTATGTTCTCTCCCTGCTACCACACTGCCTATGAACCAGCTAAATTCAAAGCTCCAAGGAAAGGAAAAGCTTATTTCTGACTTGGGATACAGGTACAGGTATTTATGTTGACATTAAAACTTTGGACAATACAAATCAGTAAAAATAATTTTAAACATTTTCTAACATGAATATGCAGAAGGTTTTAATTTTAATGAACAGCATTATGAAAATCTGCTGCAAAATCTACAAGACAAATTTGAGGAATGCTTTGTTATACATATAAAAATTTAGAGTTGCTTTTCAATTTATGCAATACTGCTTTGAATTCAATATTAATAATACCACATTGACACAAGAGTTAGGAGATTGACTTAATTTGCACAGATGAAAATGCATTTCTGATACAAATGTAATATCTAAATTGAGATGTACTGTAAAAATAAGTTACTGACTTTCAAAGACAGTATGAAAGTAAAAAGAATATACACTATCTCATTAATATATTTTATATCATTATTATTTGGATATATTGGGTTAAATTAAATATATTCTTAAAACTAACATTACCTACTATTTTCACTTTTTAAATTATATATAAGGGTCATATTATATTTCTTTTGGATAGAACTGTTCTAGGGTAAAACTTAAGTTATCCCACACCTTCCCCAAAGGATGTCCCTTCTCACCACTCCTTTTCTGTTTTGTACTGGAAGTCCCAGCTAATGCAATAAGACCAAAAAAGGAAATAATAAGTACACAGATTGGGAAGAAAAAACTAAGTGCCTCCTTTGTTTGCATGTCATGATTGTCTACATAGAAAATCAGAAGGGAAAAAAACTTTCCTGGAACTAATAAGTAATTATAGCAGGGTTCCAGAATATAAGGTTAATACACAAAAGTCAATTGCTTTCCTATATAACATGTTTCCAATGAACATGTGGAATTTGAAATTAAAAACACAATACCATCTACATTAGCATCTAAAAAATGAAATGCTTAGGAATAAATCTATCAAAAAATTTATACGATCTATATGAGGAAAACTACAAAACACTGATGAAGAAATCAAAGAAGTAAATAAATGGAGAGATATTTCATGCTCGTGGATAGGAAGACTCAATATTGTCACAATGTCAGTTCTTTTCAACTTAATCTCTAGACTCAATGCAATCTTAATAAAAATTTCAGCAACTTATTTTGTGGATATTGACAAACTGATTCTAGAGTTTATATGGAGAGGCAAAAGACCCAGAATAGCCAACACAGTATTGAAGGAGAAGAACAAAGTTGGAGGACCGATATTACCTGACCTCAAGGCATACTATAAAGCTATAGTAATCAAGACAGTGTACAAGATGGTATTGGAGAAAGTATAGACAAATATATCGGTAGAATAGAATAGAAAGCCCAGAAATAGACCCTCATATATTTAGTCAACTGATTTTTGAAAAAGGAGCAAAGGTAATACAATGGAGCAAAGATGGTCTTTTCAACAAATAGTGCTAGAATAACTAGACATCCACATGCAAAAAAAGAAAAATGAATGTAGACGCTGACTTTACACCCCTCATAAAAATTTATTCAAAGTGGATCACTAACTTAAATGTAAAGCCCAACACTATAAAACTCATAGAAGATAACACTGGAGAAAATCTAGACGATGTTGGCTTTGGCAATGACTTTGTAGGTGTAACATCAAAGATACAATCTGTGAAAGAAAGAATTGATAAACTGGACTTCATTAAAATTAAAAATTTTTGTTCTGTGGAAGACAAAGTCAAGAGAATGAAAAGACAAGTCACTGACTTGGAGAAAACTTTTGTAATAGATACAGACACACCTGATAGAGTACTGTTATCCAAAATATACAAAACCTCTTAAAACTCAACAATAGAACAAACAACCCAACTAATAAAATGAGCCAAAGAACTTAACATATCCCCACCAAAGAAGATATACAGATGGGCAAATAAGCATATAAGAAGATACTTCACTTCATATGTCATCAAGGAAATACAAATTAAAACAACAATGAGATACCAATACACATCTAATAGAGTGGCCAAAATCCAAAACATTGACAACACCAAAAAGTGGTGATGACAGAGCAACAGAAATTCTCATTCATTGCTAGTGGGAGTGCAAAATAGTATAGCCACTTTGGAAGACAAGTAAGCAGTTTCTTAAAAAACTAAACATACTCTTATCATGTGCTCCATCAATCACACTCCTTAGTATTTACCCAAATGAGCTGAAAATTTATGTCCACACAAAAACTTGCACACAAATATTTATAGCAACTTTATTCATAATGCTGAAACTTGGAAGCAACAAAGATGTCCTTCAGTAGGTGAATGGACAAACTGTCGTACATTCAAATAATGGAATATTATTCAGTGCTAAAAAGAAATGAGCTATCAAGCCATGAAAAGACAAGCAGGAAACAAACATGCACATTACTAAATGAAAGAAGCTAATCTGAAAAGGTTACATCTTGAGTGATTTAAACATATAACATGTTGGAAAAGGTAAAACTGTGAAGACAATAAAAATATCAGTGATTGCCAGGGGTCAGGGAGTGGGTGTGTGGATAAATAGGTGGAGTACAGAGGATTTTTTAGGGCAGAGAAACTCCTCTGTATGATACTATAATGGTGGATATATGTCATAATAAATTTGTCCAAACCCATAGAATACACAACATCAAGAGTGAACCATAATGTAAGCTTTGGATTTGGGGTGATAATTATGTGTCAGTGTAGTTTCATCAACTGTAAAAAATGTACCACTCTGGTGGGGGATGGTGATAATGGCAGAGGCTATGCATGTTTGGGGTAGAGGGAAACTTCTGTACCTTTCGCTCAATTTTACTCTGAACCTAAAAATTCTCTAAAAAATAAAGTCTATTTTAAAAAGATATTGCATCAAGAGTAACACATATCAAAGACCCTAAGATTGGTGTACCTGTTGATTTATTTTCTTTTGAGAAATATATTTGTTCTCCTTAGAGAAAATATTTTTTAAAATATTGCTATAGGAAAAGACAACTGTTTTTCAAATGTCACTAAAAATAAAGGTTTAATGGGTGAATCCAATTTTCCATTACTAAAGTCCAAATACATAATGTACATTTATACATTTAGAGACTGATGGATAATGCAGACTTCTCACAACCCTTTAACTGGAGTTCTAGTTAACTTATGCAGGTTTATAGAAGAAGTCAGGGCAGCGTATTGGGACAGTGATTTAAGAAGAATGAATTAGAAGGTAAAGGCTATGACAGACATATGACAGACATGGTCTACATGGAAGAGTCAGATATTATAAACTGGAATCAGTTTCCCATGAATCTATGTGTTTTGATCTTCAAAAAGTTATACCTTCCAGTTATTGGCTAATTCTGAATTACAGACTGTCAAAATATTATTTGAATATAAGGCACAATGCCTCCCTCAGAAAAAGAATTGAAGGTTTCCACTATGTCATTATAGGTACTACCAAGATTCATTTTGCCTAGGAGATTATCAATCAAAAATTCTTAGCATTTGTTTGACATGCAATTTATTTATGATAAATAAAATGAACCCAATTTTAGATTTGTATGGGTAATACAGAAAATAGCATGTGACCCCTCTTCAGGTAAGTTCCTCTTCATTGAAAGTGTGGCATTTCAGAACTGCAGTCTGCTGTTTATCTTGTAAAGTGAAAATACATTGATTCACTACTGAAAGCAATTTTATTTTTCTGGTCACTGAGAAAGTATTTTTATTCCTTTAGCAGAATTATTAGTTCCATCATCACATCTCATTAAATATTCAAGGCAATTACTTCATGGAAGGATATATAAGTATCACAGAAAAATGGCCACAAAGCCAAACATATTTCAAGTTCAAAGAGATGTAAACAGTTTATGCATCAACAAAACTACTTCAAAAGGTAAAATTTTATTCTGTGTAATCCTTTGGCCAATTTCCTATGATGGACTTTCTTATTGATCACTGTTATGGATTCAAACATACCTAGATATAAAAGTGATTTTCATAAGAAGGAAAAGATAAATACCAAGGAGAAAAAGGAATTGTGTACATCAATCCTGGGACATGATACCATTTCAATAAAACTTAAATATTTTTCTTATTATTATTATTCACCTAGTGATTTTTCTTTGACGTAAAAACAACGAGGAATGGAATCTTTACAAGAATGATAGGCCACTTTTTCTTTACATTTATTCAATATTTCAGCAAAAATATATAATAACACTTGAGATACTTTGAAAAAACTACTTATATTACACTTATAGTGCTTCTGAATTCTCATGAACTTGCTCTAGAGAGTAAATCTCTGTCATTCCACAACTTTGTCATCTCAGGATGCTGAAGGCTCTTAGGTTTCCTCTTGTTCTGCTCCAGCGTGAACATCTCAACAATGATGTAAGGCAATGACATGATATTTATACTTTACTTATTTTAAAAATGAACTGAGGTAGCTTATCTGATGGTAGTAAGTAAGAATTGAACTCTGGCTTAGCACCCAAGGATAAGCACTTTACTCAAAGTCAAATGATCTACAGTTTAAACTAATAAGTACATATCATAAGAGCAAAAATGAATACATAGCCACTATGGCACATGCAATACATTAAACATGATGTTTACTTTGGAAAATGTTTATGAAAGTTAATTTTTCACTTAATTAGGTAGCATAACTTTCTGGATGCTCCAGCAAACATACCCTTAACCATATCTCCAGTTTATGAAGATCTTTTTCTCTCTAATCATAATCTGGATATCATAAATATCCAGAAAAAGTAGATGATTTGATTCTGATACAAGGCCAGTATTTTTATCTCTGATTGAAGATGGAATATACTTCACATCTTGAGAGCTGACAGCACTTCAGAATAAATATCTTGAATGTTCTAAAGGATTTTTTAAAAATCTTATATGTGTAGAATTTCAGTAGACAAAATAGCAATCTGTCAGGGCAATAAGGCAATATTTTCTGTTTGATGTCAAGTTCCAACTTTCAATAACCGCTGGACAGAATCTAAAAGAGCATAGCTGAGGACATATATCTCAAGAATGCATTGCAGCCTTTGCAAATATTTAAAAGGAAGTAGAAACATTTTTAATATTATTGGAGCAAATAAAAATTTCCCCTGGTAAATGTTCTTTATATATGAGGCATTATTTTTTACTGAGTAAATATTTGAAAACTACTTGAGTCAATAAAAAGAAATCTACAAACAGTGAAGCAGTGAGGATTATGGTTATGCATAGTATTTCCATGATTTTAACCTAGCTAAATATACTAGTCCATATATTCAGGAGTTAAAAGAAAGAAGGATGAGCTTAATCATTTTTTGGCAGTAATACTTTATTGACTATCTTCTCACTTTCCTGCATTTAAAAATTTTCTCATTGTTTTTATGAAATTCTTGAATTTAGAGTACTCCCCACTGTATAGTGAAAATACCAGCATATTTCTAACCTTTATATATTTGTAGTATTTTTATTGTTTGTTTGTTTTGTTTTTGCTCAATAAAACATATGTGTAACAGAGCTGGGTGTGTGAATTAAAGTCATATTTGCAAAATGCTTTGAAATCTACAGAATGGTAGAAGGTAGGGAAAGTATACATATTGTCATAATCCCTGTATTAACCAGTTCTGTCTAAAAACAATAGAATTCTGTATCCCCTAAGTTGAATTTATAAACAAACTAAATCGAATTAAAACATCTTTCTGGCATCTTTTATAAAAAATAGATCTAGATTCTTCTAGAGCTCAAGTCAATCTTAGTTACTGAAGAAAGGTATCGGTTTTGTCTAGGAGACAAAGTGCATCTGCATAATTGAACGGGTTCATCTATTTTATTTTGAATTTTTGCTTCTATGTGCACAGAGATGATAGTACTTTTCTCAAGCCCCTGGGGTGCCCTCAGGGCACTAAAAACAGTAAGTGATCATATTCTACATTCAATACATTAAAGGCATTTTCCAGGAAAGGGGATGAGAATAGGAATATATGGTGTAGGGAAGATGGGAAAGGGAATAAAATGCAGATAAGAGAACCCATATTTATTAAACTTGAATACAGTTAAGGCATTCTGCTCACTAATGAGAGCTACAGAAACTGCACACTGGATCACTGAGAATAGCCGCAATATATACAGATGGTTCAGATGAGGATTGTCTTTTATTACTTCTATTACTTCATTGCCTGGATGCATTGGAATGTCAGTCCTAAAACAACTAAACTCAGAGGCACTTTCAAAACCACTTTGCATATTCTATGTGTGTTTCTGCTCAGCAATTCTTGTGGTGACATGAAATTTTAACTGCAAATAGGCTGAAGGTTTGCAAAAGTATTTAATCTTAAATTCGGCAGAGTCCATGGAAAAAATGACATATTTGTCTGCCTTAAGTTTATTCAAATTTCCAAAAAAGAATTTTTTTTTAATTATACTTTAATTCAAATAATAACTCTTCTAATATAATTGAGATCCTAAAATCCCTTCTTGAGATTTCCTAGTTGGTTTTCTTAGTAATAATTTTTTTTAAAAAGGTCTGCTGTCATAAAGAAACCTGATATTTCAATCAATAGCATTCAACACTACTCATATGATTTTGGCAAAAACATACAATCATTGATGACTGTACACCATTAGAAACAGCATAAAGTTAAATGTTAATAGTATGGTGTGAGATTGGCTTGCTGTTAGAGTGTGTGCTATAGTAGTAGCATTAATTTATTTATTTCATTTTTTTCATTGCATAAACTTTAAGATTTTTCATCTAACAAGGACCAGGGTCACCTGATAGAGATTTGTTACCTGAATGCCAGAAAGTAAGGAAACCCAGGAACTGTTCTGAACCTTCGAAGAATTGGAAGACTGTAACCATTCAAGATACAATCGCATATTAGATGAACCAAAAGAAGTGCTGGAGTTATGGGCCTCTCGTCATCCCCTCAGAAGCTAGCTCTCCCTTGCTCCCCACTCTAGTGACTCTACCCTACCTGCAAACCAGTTCCTTGTCAGCTTCTCCCTCAATATGCTGCACTTATACTTACAGTTCTTACTTCTACGGCCCTCTCGATAACTCAAAATGTCCCACGAAACAGGATCGAAATAGATTCTTTAATCACTATGCAACACAGAGCATTCTTACTGGATAAGAGTCATCTCCTAGGTTGCAGGGCTGTGGTACATCCAGCTATGCAGCTATTAATCAAAGAGTCATTCATTGTTGAACAAGTTGAAGGTTACAAGCATATATTCATGAGCACATTCATTAAGTTGAGAGTCTGGTAGGCAAAGATGGTGGCAACTCCAGGAGTGTGGTTCAGGGTAGCTTGCTCCCAGGAACGCGGTCTGTCCTGAAGATGGTGCTGCATCTGAGTATATGTGTCACTACAGCTGGTGGCCCTACAGAACATGGACCCTCATCGCCTGTTCTTGCAGGCTGAATTAACTAACATGGCTAGAAGGTCTATCCTAATTATAGTATCTATTCTGATTTGTAGCAATTCAAGGATTGATAACTTCAGTTTTAAGGAGGAAGTTGTGGTTGGATTTTTCAAAATCATTTGAAGTAATAATAGATGAAGAACTACTTTTTATTTCCATAGGGAAAACTTGTTTCAAAAATCCATCATAAATGCTTAACCTAGTTACAACTTTAATCCTCTAACTAAGTGATATCTTTGGTTTGACTTTATTTTCTCTATAAACAGAACAGCAAATTAATTCATTGTGTTTTGCTACTGTTTGGAAAAATATATTTCTTTATTCGGTCGAAGGGCTTGCTTTTTTTCACAAAGATAGATATCATTTGTTACCACAGTGGAAAAGAGTGAAATTACAACTAAATTTGAAACTCTTATTTACTAGTATTCCATTCATTTTTTAATAGAATTTATTTTTTAGAGCGGTTTTAGGTTCACAGCAAAATTGAGCAGAAAGTAGAGATTTCCCATATATACCTGCTCCCTCACATCATAGTTTCCTCCATTATCCATATCGCCCAATGGAGAGGTAAATTTTTTTATAACTGATGAACCTACATTGAAACATCAGTATCATCCATAATCCATAATTTACATTAGGGTTCACTACTGGTGTTGTACAGTATATGGGTTTGAACAAATGTATAATGACATATATCCACCATTATAGCCTCACACAGAGTATTTTCACTGCCCTAAAAATCCTCTGTGCTCTATTTATCCCTCCTTTCTCCCCTCCCCTAATTTTTTTTTTTACTGTCTCCATACTTTTGCTTTTTCCAGAATGTCACATAGTTGGAATCATACAGTATATAGTCTTTTCAGATTGACTTCTTTCACTTAGTATTGTTATACATTTAAATTTATTTCAATCATTTTTATTTGATGATATTGATGAAGACGATGATAATGGCAATTCAACAGCAGGATGCTGCGCAATGTTATATAAGGAATACTGAGAAACAGAAATTTTTGTGTTGTTAATATAAAATTTTTCACACAAGTCCTAAATAATGTCATAAATGATATCCAAGCAGGACACAATGTGGACCCAAGGGAAATCTCACTGTCTTCTACAGACACAGAAAAACTTATTTGTTCAACGCTTTCAAAAATATGGAAAGACTATCATGCAACCTAACATTATGTCACATAGTGGCTTTGATATCTAATTGCTAGAAATATAATAGTTTAATGATATTTATGCAAACTGACCAACCAAAAATGTATGATATCCATATGATTAAAAACCACAATACATTTACTTTCTTTACATCGTTGTTTTGTAACTACAAAAGGAAAAATTAATACCCTCATGCTATAACGACAGTCACCAGAACATTTTCCTACTAATGTAGATTGCTTTAGGTTTATGCTTCAATCTACTTACATTTCCTTCTTTCCCATAATAATGATTTATGTTTATAGAGGAATAAGACATGCCACTTACAGAAATCCTACGTGAAAAAATTAAGTGATATATATGAAGTGTCTTAGAACTTAGAATAAAATAGAACATTGGGTATGAGATGAATGGATGGTAAGTGCTATTATCTGTGACAAGTTAGTTCTGTGAAGCTTGAACTCTCCCAATTTTTATTACCAGAAGTCATAAGAACAATGTCTAAATGTCTATCCTTCAGCTGCTATAAAAAGATTTGACAAGATAAAACTCTAAAATCTCACATTCCTTTCTACTTGTATGCCAAGGCAATAATACCATATAAAGTTCCTCACCATGCCATTCATCAAGCAGCTTCGCGCAGAGACATCTGATGATGACAAGGACTTAAGACAAAAGGAAACAATGTATTACAGACATCCTCTATTGTGGATCTGGGAATCTGATGCTGAAAAGTAGGTTTAACTTAAGAATGTTTAATTTTTACTAACAATAGAAATTGCTGTCGTGATGTGGGATTCTTGGACTTTTTCTTTCAAACACTGGAGTAATTGAAGCAGAATGATATATACAGTCAGTCACTTAGTGACAAATGTGAAGCAGTGAGAATACTTAAACACTTCTTTAAATCATGTGGAGTTAATGTGATCTCCATATGTACAAAATGAATCTTGATCCCTCTACTTCATTCTCTGTGCAATGATTCTCAGATCTGACTGGGAAGTTTTTACAAAATAAAGATTCCTGGACCTCTATCCCAAATGAAATTCAAATTTTGGGATGTGAGGTACAGAAATATCTATATATATATTTTTAATTTCTGTGTCATATTTTCATGAAGTTGGCACATTAGTAAGAAGAATGAATGGACTTGAGACAAATTTATTTTAGCACCTAGAAATTAAATCTACCTCTCACATTCATTTGAAGTAGCTATGTGTTATCTCGCTCATTTCTCTTCTCTTCTGAGCTTTCTCTTTGTTTCTGTGTGGCCATTTCCAACCTGGAAATTCTTCTTAATAGAAAAGATGGAAAGATTGATCAATTCATTTATTCTTCTTTTGTCTATTCAAAAGTGCCTATTGAGCAGCTCCTGTGTTCCAGGCACTCATGTCCTGGGGTAAATGGGCACAGGCCTGTGAATGTTAAACAAGTACATTCTCAAATCCACAAACCACAACTGTGTTACATGCTATATGGGAAAATGCAGCAAGCACTATCCTAGTTAAAATGGTCAGAGAATGTTTCCTCTACCATTCACAGCAAACCCTCTCCATAAAGGCATGAGATAGATACATGTCATACTTGTTGATTTTTATTTGAACTAAACAATTCCTATTAGGCTAGGTTTATTCTAAGATTAGACTTCCTGAAAATGGCAAGTTTTACTTGTTAAATTAATCTGCAGTTAAACTAAACACTAATGATTTTAAGACTTAAGGTACATGGTTTCATTATTTTAGCCTGTATTATAAAAGGTAGCTTTGGTCTTATTTATTAGTCGTTTGGAATTTGTTATTAAATTTTATGATGTTAGTGGTTAAAATACAATAGCAAAGCATGAATATAAATCTGCAGGAATGAATCTGCAATTAATTAGTTTTAGGATTTATAGTATTGAGTGTCAAATTTGGAGACCAGGGCTTTCCTAGTTTTTCTTAAACAATTCTGTAAACTTCTTGCTTCACCTATAGGTACAAAATCTTGCTAGAATATAAAGATTGCCTTAATGGTTAATTTAAAAGATATTAGAAGTACAAATATGTGTTTTCATGTAACATTTATAATTTAAACTACTGACAACAGATCTAATCTCTCAAACAAATGTTAAGGAGAATTGTTTTCCCAAAAATTTTAACCTGGAAGAAAATACCACTTAACATGCCATACTCTTACTTAATCAAATGCCACCAAAGAAAGGGCAATAATGCAAAGGCAAAGAACAAATTTTGAGTGAATTTGGGAAAAAGAGTGACAGTTTAATTAGATATCTTAGAATATCCCACATTCAAACCCACGCTATTTAGTTGCTTAGAATAACTTGAAAAGGGAAATCAAGGCTTAAAATGTTGATATTTATTTCTCATTACATTTACTGTAGCATAAAAAGTAATAATATAGAAAATGAAGCCTAAATGTCCGGGTTTAAATTCTGGCTCCATCTATTCTAGCTGTGTGACTTTGGGCACGTTACTTCACCTCTGTGCCTCAGTTTCCTCATCTGTACAATGGGAACTCGACAGTACCTACCCCCATATGCTTGTTGGGAGAATTAACTGAGTGCATACATATAATAGGGTTAATTAGCATCCAGTCTGTACATAGTCAGCATCCAATAAATGTTACCTATAATTATTGTTGTCCCTAGTATTATTTTCTCTAGTTCAAAAAATGGTTGGGAAGATTTTGCTTGTTTGTAAAAACAAATTTTTTAGCTGTCATTTAATGGGCTAAGGGCATTTAAAAAAATTTAGATATTATATACTGCTTACGTAACTTTTCTTTGTTATCCTGTGGTATTTTATGAACATAATCATATATGTTCATTACCTAACTTCCATTTTAAAGTAACTGCAGAAATTCATTTCTCAAAGTGACTTAATTTCTCAAAGTACTTTGGAACTAACTCTCTTAAAGTTCCTAAAAATTGTCCAGAAAAAAAACAAACCAAGAGTAGACTAAACCCAAACATTTCAAAAATGTCACTGTACAAGTGTATCCATGGTTTGAAGTTTAAGGCATACCAAGTCCACACTGTGAGTATACTTGCCACGTCTCACATTAGCGCTCCTGTCACAGTGAAAGCAAGACTTCTGCCTTCAACCAGAAATTTCACCAGGATATGGATTATCATAAAATGTAAGCAAGGGCCAGATATTTCAGTTTAGCTATCATCCCACTAAAGAAACTATACAAATGCTTGTTCCATGAGTCCATGGAACTAAACATAGTTCTTAACCAAAGTACAGAAAATTAATTGAATTTAAAGAGGATATTTAAATAATCATATTTTAAATTTTAAAATCTTTTTGCAATGTAGTTATTCATTTAATTATTAAGAACATTTAAAAATGCATATACAAATGGAAGAAGAGCAAAAATCATCTGCACTCTCACAACCCAGAGATAAAATTGTCTGCTCAGCCAACACACACTCCCCCGCCTCCCCAAGCCCAGGCATATGTTCACACCATACGAACCCACTCCCTGGTTACCAGTAATTAAACCAGGAGTCAATTAACCTGATCTTGGTTAATCACAGTCCCTTCAGCAGGAATTTGTATGTGAAGATAAGAAATTTCAGAGCATGTGTTATATCCATCTTATTTTTTTCATAAAGACTTTAATAAAATAATTTTAAATGTTTGAAATGTTTCCATCTTTTACTAAAAATTCTTATTTCTTATGTATTGAGTCATATACATTTATTATTCATAGACAATCGTGTTCTCCATAAGAATAGTCACATTTCTGTAGTTGTTGGTTTTGCCACATCTCCTAATTTGAGCTCATGATTAATAAACAACTTTCTAGATAAATTTTTCATGTGTTATGCATTAGTTTAATTGTAGTAGAACATTTTTCTCAAACCAGTGTGAAACGTAGCTTCAGCGTCATATGCCATAGAGTCCAAGTATCCAAGAATCCCCCACCCCATTTGTTAAGTGATCTCCACCAAAATACCTAGCTAGCTATTCAATTTTTCCATAAAAAAGATGATATGATGTTCATTAATATCCAAAATTATAGATGAGTATCTAAACACTTTGGCTAAAATTAAAAATCTAGATATTTACACATATTTGAAAGAATGCACAAAATTTCAAACTGTTATACAAAGGGACCTCTGTCCTTCTTCTCCCATTACCCAACCTATTTCTCTTTAGAGGATTAAAATTTTCCTTGACTGATTTAGTGAAGCCGGGAAAAGAAAGTGAGTTTTGCCTGGCTCAGATCCTTTGGGAGTTATCTGCTCCAAGAGCATGTGGGCTCTGCCCTGCTCCACCTTCTATCCAGCAGTTTGAGCTGGAGAAGACCCAAGTGTTTCTTCATCAGCATCTGAAGTCCTGTCGTTCTTTGTATGGGCTAATAGAACTAGTAGGTATGAGGTAATGCAGTTATTCCCGTCATGATTTTCCGGTAAATCTGTTCTGCAATTGAGTTTTGGATGGGATTTCTCAAAGGACAACTGTGAAGGAAGCATCAGGGGCCGGAGGGTGGCCCCAGACCCAAGCCAAATTTATTTGTCTAAATAGCTCTTGGTTGATCTCAAACACAAAGAAGAAATAATACCACTATCACATCTACGAACTCCAACATAAATATTTGTAGCTAAGCAGTCTTGTCTCATATAACTACTTTTTAAAAGAATGCACTGTTCTGCTCAAAATATTTACTTTAAAAACTTCAGTATCTCTTGTGTAATGCCATTACACTTTAGAGCAGGACAGACTGTCATGACATAGTTCACTGACAACTTTCATGTCATTTAATGTTAACTAACATTTCTAAGGAAATGTGTTTCTTAGAATTTTCTGTCCTGGTGAAAATTGTGTAGATTTAAAATGCACAAAAATAAAAGGTTCACATTAGCAATATGAAACATCTTAAGAATTTGAGAGAGGAGCATATTCTAAGGCATTTGTGATGAAAGGTACAGAAATAGATACAGATATAGTTTTCCCACTCCTGGGAGTCACAATACAGCTAATTGACTTCATTTAATTCATTGTTTCTTAAACTTATTTGACCATTAAACATACCAGCTCTCAATGTTTATAAACAAAAAATTAACAGCCCTTTGAACTTTTATTTCAGTAACTATCTCTGGAAAATATTTGCTGAATTGAGCCTGTATAAGAATAGTCTACTTGTTTACAGAATTTCTGTATAGATTGAAAGATCTGAAGTAGCTTTGTAGAAGTAAGAGAACTATTTAAAGCTATAAGCCCTATGGTTTCCTTTGTTCACTTTAAGGAAACATACCACTTTGCCAGAGGCTTAAAGAACTTTTACACAACTATGAATCTAACTTTTCCCCATAATAATTTTATGTTCACTTTATCTAACAGTAATTGTTCACCTTCCTGGGGAGGTGGTGAAGCAAGCTAGCAAGAAGCAACATAGCACGCCACTCCACACTGGGTTGAGTCATGTCTTGGTTAAATGGATTTTGGGGAGAGTTATTACCTGTTAACATTTTTTCTTCTTTTCTCACCAAAACCTTATCATTATAAAACATGGTATTTTATTCAAATCACAAGTCATTCTTTCTGAACAAGATGTTGCATATGATTGAAGGACAGGGAAAAGCACAGTACTAAAATCCATGAAAAATGTTCACCTTTTGTGAAATCAACTTGCTTTTAAAGACTGTTGGCTGAAGAAGCAATTGCAAATTATTTTTGAATGACTTTTGGTGAGCACTTTTGCAACTACAAATAGAAATTATGTTCAACTTTCTATCATAGCTTTGATCTTTGATCCACAATGGATTATTAAAAAACTCCTAATGATTAAGCAATGTCCAATACAAAGATGACATAATAGGGGGGAATATTTTATTTAAAGTAAAACAAAATTTAAAACATTCATGCTATAGTAATATTATTTTACCATGAGTCTAAAATAACACATAAATACAAAACTCTTACATATGATGAAACTGTATATATCTTTCAGACTACTTCAAGCTTCAGACTTCATAGTTGTGTCCAAGAAGTAATATACCTATTAAGAGTAATTTTTAATTTTATATTAATTATGTGGTCATTTATTCTTTATACTAGATATAAAGTATGAATAGCATGATAAGGTAAGGAACACATATTTGTAAATCATGTGAAAAAATGTATAGCACGCTGCTGAATATAGAAAATGGAAATTAGAAACAGTAAGAACAGCATATGTCAAGACATGATATGTGTGTGCATGTAACTGAAATACTGATATATATTTTTAGGAAAAAAGTCTAAATGTGGATATTGAAAATCACAAACTCTACACAAGATTATTATGTTTAGTGAGCATGATTTTGGAATGTAAAATCAGAGACTTAACAGTAATTGCAGATTTTTTAATCTCACTACATTAATATTGATGACAACGGTATTTAAACCCCTTTATTTGATCTTGAAATCTGTACATTTTCTGCATCAAATTTTTCATTTCTTTTCCTTTTTGAAATCAGAGTAAAAACTCTGATTTCAGGGTGAGTGCCTAGAATTTCTCCTCTACATAAATGATTTGGTTGTGTCAAATCAATTCTACTTTTAATGTGGATTTTAAATATGGCATTTTATTTATTTATTTTCTTGAGTTATCTTTCATCTAACTCCTTTACATATGACTTTAAAACTGTTATTTTTAGGTAATGCATTTGTATCTTAATGAATATTTTTCCCAATCCCTCAAAACTGAAAGAAAAAGCTTAACCTTAACCATCAAAGGGCTCAGAGAAATCCCACCTTTTTATAGGAGTGTGGTAAGTAGAATAATGACTCCCTCACCATGTCCTAATTCCCCAGACCTGTGAAAATGTCATCTCATGTGGCAAAGGGGACTTAGGCTGATGTGATGAAGTTGAAGATCTTGATTTATTTGCAGTTGATGACATTTTTCAATATTTTTTGTATTTTAAATCTTTGAGTATAACTATAGTGCTTTTACTCTATAACAATCATATTCTAATTAAGATCTTATGTAATGTCTAGATAAATAAGGTAGTATGTGAGGAAACATTTAATTCAAATTTAGACATATTTCATGAACATCAAGATCATGAATACTATGCCAAACTTAGAAGTAAAAAACACATTTTGAGTATATATGAGAATCAAATAAATGAATGAAATTTATTTCATATGCAGAAGATAATCTTCCAATTGATACAGCTGTGAGGAAAAAAGGAATTTTTTTCTCCATAAAATAATCAGGACTTTCTCATGCATGTTCATAATAACACAGAGTGACTTCTGATCATGAGGTTAGATATACCCATATCATGAGAAAGTAGAATTCTATGTTCATAAGAATATATAGAACAATTAGATAGAAAAAATAGTGTGTGTGTTTTTAAAAATCTAAAAGAGTCTACTTTGTTACCCTAGTTTTTCTAACTTTGGCATTTGGGAGCTCTAATTCTATTTTTTTTGTTAATTATAAACATATGCATACATATATATATCAGTTTATAACTTTGTACATGTATAACTGTGTGTATATATATTATATATATATATATATATATATATATATATATATATATATATATACACACACACTTCTAAATTGCTATAGTGCTTGCTGTAGTTGTGAAAGACAAATACCATAGTTTAAGGTTTAATTTTACCTTAAATCCTGCCATGTTGCTAACTTGATCAAAATGCTGAACAACTTATTAATTCTTGCTAGGCTTGAGATCCCTAAAGTGATAGAAAAAATAAAAATTATATAACAATATATCTTATAGGACTGTTATAAAATCCAGCTGAAATAATTTTTTCTTAGATTTTTAAATATAATAGAAATTTTAGATAATAACTTTTTAAACCCTAATAAACCAATGTTATAGAAAAATTATGAGCAAAATATTTCATAAGGAAAAGTGCTTAATCTGAAATGTTGAAGTTTATGCAGTGAGACATTTTATCCTGACAGTTTGACAGTTATTAGATTTACTGCCATACAACTTGAGTGAGATTGTTTTAAAAGAAGCTAGTCCTTTATGAGACATTTTCCCCTCAGAGAATATGAACTGTGATCAAACTTAAGTCAAATAAAAATAAAAATCCCATTTCAGGTTGACTTCCTTCATACAACAAGTATAATGTAGGAAGAAGGTGTTTATTTTAAGCATTTATGCTGAAGAATGGGGGAAAACGTAGTGAAGAAAAATAGGAAATACTTCAGCTATCAGTTGATATATAAGAGAAAACAAATACAAGCAATTCCATGACAAGGGGATGAGAAATAAGACAAATTTAACAATTTTAGTCCCTATGATGCTTGTCTATTTACCGTGATGAGGCTGGGTTTAATCTTATTGGTTGGATTTTTTTGTAAGGTCTTTACAAAATGACAATATTTTTAGTAGATGGAAGAATAAGGGAGTTATTTCTTTAATAATAGATAACTGGATATGAAGGAATAACAAAAGGATTGTGTTTAAGCAGTATCAGTAGGGAATTATAAAATTCAAAAAGAATTGTGTAGGATAACCTAAAGGTTACATCTATAAAATTCAGCATATCCAATTTTTTGTTTTAAATAAAAATAAAATGAGAAGATTAAAGAAGGAAGGACTTTAGATGAGCTATTTTATGTTTTGTTTGCCTTGCAGTCTTGAGAAAGGCAGAAATCACTAAAAGCAAAGAAAACTTGCCCTTCGAGCAAAGTCCAAATAATCTCTTTGGCAAAGGCTGTAGTTTCATTAAATATAAGAAAACATCATGTTGGATGGTATCAAATAAGGTCTTAGGGTTGAATTAACATTTGAACGAAGGTGAGATTGATTTTGTTCCCACACATTTGTTGAAGGGATTGTTGCAGTATTTTAAATGGAAAAAATAAAATAAAAGGTGTAGGGTAGCCTTAGAAGGTTTGGGAAGACAAAAATATGACTGTGGAGTAATAAAAATGAGAAATATTTTCTGATTTTGATTTAAGAATAGCATGACATGAGGTAAAGTTCATGTTGTATAATACCAATAATATTTGAATGGTGCTTTCCAATTCACAAAGTGCATCTTATTTAGTGCTAATTCATTTTAATATTCTGAGGCGCATATTAATATTACTCTTTTAAACAGGAAACACAGTGCAAAAGTGTTCATAATTTATATATTTCAGGATAGATAGTATGATATGTGTTTCATTGGCTTGCAGAATAAATCATACACATGGTATACCTGATTGCTAATAAATATTTACTGAATTAATCCTTGTAAGTATAGCAAAATTTAGACTGAACTTTCATTATTACTTCTTAGAGAGTTGGCAGTGTTGGGGAGGGAGGTTAACTAAGTACCACTCAGTTTAAACTTTTTGGCAGGTTTTTTTTCTAATACAATAGGGGAAAATGATTAAATACAAACAAACAACAGACAAACAAACTAAATACTGAGCATGACCAAATTGGGGTAGGTTAAGGCACAATGCAGAGAATTGCAAGTGACATTTATGAGAACACACAGTGAGAGGCAGAGTTGGGATCCAAAGCCAGGACTAACCCTGTAGTTCAACTGGATGTATCATGCCCTTTCCCAGATGCTACTGATGTAGGCTATGTCCGCTCTTATTTCCTTTCAATTGAATCATTGGTATATGGTGGAAAGATACTGCATATGAAGGAAGTTGTGCTTGAAGGTTTAGTTCTTTCATTTCACTGTAATTTTGGGAAATTCAATTATGCTTTTTGAATTTCCAGTTCTCTCACCTAATCTCTCTCTTTCTCTCTCCTTCACCTCTTCCTTCTTCCACATCTCCCTCCCTACTTCCTTCCCTCCCTTCCTCTCCTCCTTCCTCCCTTTCTTTCTTTTCTTTTTATTAAATTGAAAGTGTTACCTTTAAAACCAAAAGAGACCAATTTTATGTATCAGTCTACATCTTTCATGTTTCACATCATATTATAAGAATTTAGCTAAGCATTTTTAACTGCTTCATAGTATTTCATAGTGTGAGTGGACTATAATTTATTCACCAATTTCCCTACCAGTAGCATTTTTTTCTGAAATTTTCTATACTTCTAAGGATATTGACTCTCCAACTTATTTTTCTAGGAAAGACACAAAAAATCCACTTGCTGACTCAAACAATGTAGATTTTTAATTTCAGTAGTCATTATCGGGACTTCCCTGGTGGTCCAGTGGTTAACACTCTGCACTTCCACTGCAGGGGGCACGGGTTCAATCCTTGGTAGGGGAACTAAGATCCCACATGCTGCTTGGCATGGCCAAAGATAAGTAATAGTCATTATCAAAAAAAGACTTGGGTTGATTTATAATCCCACTGACAGTGTATGAGAGTAACTTTCCTCATGATGTCATAATAAGATATTTATCAGCATTTGAAAATATTTAGTCTCTAAGGAAAATAGAATGTTTTGTATTTATTTGTATTATTGATTTAATATATATGTCTAAATGGCAGAGAAAATCTTTATAAGCTTATTGGCTATTTATGCTTCTTCTATTTAGAAGACCCTACATTCAAATGTGATTTTGTGTTGATATTTTTTATAGTATAGTTGATTTACAATGTTGCATTAGCTTCAGGTATACAGCAAAGTGATTCAGTTATACATATACACACATACATATATATTCTTTTTCAGATTCTTTTCCATTATAGGTCATTAAAAGATATTGAATGTAGTTCCCTGTGCTTTACAGTTGGTCCTTGATGTTTATTTATTTTATATATAGTAGTGTATACATGTTAATCCCAAACTCCTAATTTCTCTGTCTGTTAAATCAGACAGAAAAAGACAAATATCATATGATATCACTTATATGTGGAATCTTAAAAAATGATACAATTTCTGTTTATTTACAAAACAGAAGTAGACTCACAGACAGAAAACAAACACCATTACCAAAGGGGGAAGGGTGGGGAGGGATAAATTAAGAGTTTGAGATTTTGTGTTTATATTAAAATTACTATGTATTCAGAATATTAATCATTTGTCTATTACATACTATGTAACTAATTTCATTTACTCTAATAATTGTCTTTTAACTTTGACCTTGGATTCTATGTGAACCAAGATTTTAATTATTTGTCATCTATGTCCATATGAGTTCCTACTTTTTTTGTTTGTTTAACAAATATATTTTCCCACACTCATTTCTAATCAGCTTTTTCACATTTAATGCTTAAATCTGTCTGAGATTTGTTTATTGAATAGTGTAACCTATTACCACTGATTGCTATGTATTACATTTCCATATGTGCATAAGTCAGCTTTTTTGTTCTTTTATTTTTTAATTCTTCATTGTTTTCCCTTTTTTTAATAAATTTATTTATTTATTTTTGGCTGTGTTGGGTCTTCGTTTCTGTGCGAGGGCTTTTTCCAGTTGTGGCGAGCGGGGGCCACTCTTCATCACGGTTTGCGGGCCTCTCACTGTCACGGCCTCTCCCATTGCGGAGCACAGGCTCCAGACGCACAGGCTCAGTAGTTGTGGCTCACGGGCTTAGTTGCTCCGTGGCATGTGGGATCTTCCCAGACCAGGGCTCGAACCCATGTCCCCTGCATTGGCAGGCAGATTCTTAACTACTGCGCCACCAGGGAAGCTCTGTTTTCCCTTTTTTCTGCATTCATAAAACAGTGTCGTACTTACGTACACCTATGGAATATTTAGATATAAGTAAGCATCCGTAAACTTAAAAAAACTTTTATGGCTATTATTGCCTTTTTCATTTGATGCATTTTAAAATAAACATCAAATTTTACAAAAATTATCTAAACATCATAAATTTAATAAAAATGCTGTTAAGTTACTCATTAGGATTGCATTATATTATAGACTAGTTTGAGGAAAAACAGTACTCCAGTACTGTACTACAGTAATATCGTAAATCTCCATTCATTCATTTTCTTTCATGCCTTTGCATAAAGTTCTTAGAAATTTCTTGTTATGCATTTTACTAAGTTTTTTGTAGCCTTGGGATTTTTTTGGTTTTTCTTTTCTTTTATTTTGTTATCGTGTGTCTCTTCCCCTTAAATTTCTAAACTGGATTTTGCAAATGTTATAAAAGCAGACTATTTTATATGTCAATATTCTATTTTATCATCTTGATGAATTTTAACATTGGTTTGAATTTTTAAGTTTTTTAATTTCTAGGGAAGTGATTTTTTGGCCTGTAAAATATGACAGTATTTTTCTTTTCAATATTTATGTCTCATATTTAATTCCCTTTGCTTATTGCATTAGTTAGGACCTCCTAATTATTAGCAATAATATTGTTGATAGAATTTTTGACTTATTTTTGAATTTAACTAAACTACTTTTAAATGTTCTTTTTTTTTTTTTTTTGTCATAGATTTCTCTTAAATGCTATGGTGGATTAAAGACTGCCTCACCTTCCTACATTCTCTTCCCATTAAGAGATGGGTTCTAAATCCCCTCCTGTTTAATTTGGATGGGCTTTGTGAAACTTTGAATGGTAGAAAACATCAGGTTCCTTGGCCTGGGCCCTTATAGATTAGCAGCTTCTACCTCTTGTCTCTCAGAACTTTCACTCTTAGACCACTGAGCAGCCATGTAAGAATTGCAACTATCCGGGGATGGCCATACTGTGAGAAACTCAAGCAAGATGAAGAGGCCATGTGTAGGCTCTCTGGGTAACAGGCCCGGGTACCTCTCAGCCAACATCAGCATCAACTGCCAGCCTGCGAGTGAGCCATCTTGCATGACTATGAAGTTCAGTTCTTCAGCCACAAAACTCCAAGTGATAACTTTCCAATTGGTCTCAGTCAACCCAAAGTAACATGAGAGATAATAATAAATTGTTTTTTAAGCCACTAGTTTTGTGGTGGTTTGTTTACACAAAAGTTGATTATAGGAACAGATACCCTTTATTAATTTAAGGAAGTTTTTCTTCCATTTCTAGCTTGCTAAGTTTTGGGGAAAAATACTTCTTTTAAGGTATAAATCACATGGACTACATGGATGAATCTAATAAATATGTTAAAATGGCTTAATAAATGGCTACAGTGAAGACAGAAGAAAAAGACCAAGTGAACTTCTCAAGAATTTTTATGACTATAAGATAAACTATTTTATATGAATATTTTAGTTTATCTGTATTTATTTTTATTCACTTTGGGCAAAAACATAAGTTAAAACTATCAACATACATAGAGCTTTTTCAAAATAGCTCCTTGTAGTTGAACATATCAAAAGATTTTTGTGGCTTTTTAGGGGGTAAGTAGGTGAGAGAACAGATTGATTAACAGAATATTAAGTGGAAAGAAAGTAGATGTGATTATTGGAAAAAGTCCATTAAATATGAATGACCTAATGGAGCCTTATAAATTTACATGCCAATACTAAAGATTTTCTACTAATTAGAAAATGAATAAAGTTAACCCAATAAAATGTGTAACATTTGAAAATAATCGTTCATAATTGTTTTGAAAATGTTAAATTGCTAGAGGAATTGTATGGAGAGGCAGGTTGAAGAATTGGCTTCAATGGTCTCATAAAATTAGGCTGCAAAAATACCTTGATTCTTTTGAGAGTCTAGATAATGGAGTAAAGATAAGAGTTCTTATTTGAACAGAAGTCATATCATCTAGGACAGGAATACAATGAATATGAAGTCCATAAAAGCAGAGTGGAAGTTCTTAATAATGGGATAGCACATTTTGATGGAGGAATGGTAGGGGAGACCCCACCAAACTAACACGATTTCAAAAGCTATCTTTTCTATTTGCTGTCAACCTGCAATGTGTCTCCATTGTCCAAAAAAAAAAAAAAAAAAAAAAAACCTGTAGAGCTTGTGCGTTGACACTTAAGCAGAATTTCATTTGGTTTAATATCTTGCTCAAACAATCCAATAATCACGTCTTTGACACAGATGAAAAAATGCTTCTGACTTTAATGTAATCTTTCTACTGCAGTTAAGAGAGACTTCAGTGACTTTGAAGTTGTATTTCAGTTTTAGGTTTTTTTTTTCTTCTCAACAGGAATGGAGGATAATAAGTTGATCTCGGTCAAAATACTTCATCCTTGTCAAATTATTATAATAAGGAGAAGTTTATAAAAGGTAACGGAATGACAACCTTGAAAGAGTAAGGTTTTTACTCAATAAATGTGGGCAAGGGTGTTTGCTTTGTATTTTATGTTTCAAGTTTTCTTATGCCCTTTGGAACTATTGTCTCATTGAAAGCTCAGAAAGTTGAGAGAATATGAATGCTGCTTTGTTGAATAAAACATCTTTTATTCCTAACGAAGGACAAGAGTTTATTTACTCGTCTCCCAGCTTTGACAACAGGACTCAAAATTCCTGGTTCAGATTCATGGACTTGGATGAACCAATCAGAGTCACACTGGACAGTCTCTGGAGTACCTCATTCAAAATCATTCTTACCCTCAGCTTGGCTTAAATCGTACCATCCAGCATTTTAAAAAGAGAAAAAAGAAAACAGTGAGGAACTGGGTGAGATTTTGTGGACAAGGAAATCATACGAGTGGTACCAGGTGCGCTTTCCCCTTTTTTCACCCCCAGCTGAAGGCACTTGCCTGGCTCAGCGATCTCACTCAAGATGAATATGGCTGCTGACATTTGTGATATTTCTGACTCTTTCTGAATTATGGAATAGTTGTTTTAGAGAATCACATAGGGGTCTTGTTTAGTCTCAAATTATAATTTGCATAAGCAGGATTTGCACCACAGCAGCCTCCATTCCCAGGTCAGGGTTGGGTCTTCACTCTGCTCTCTTGCCCTTCCCACCACAGTCCTGTCTGTCAGAAACATGCCTCTGAATGCTCCTACTCCCACTGTTACAGTGAAAGTTGGAGCTTGCCTTTTAAACCTCCTTTTCTCTTAATATCCAGTCAGAAAAGGACTAATGACCCAATCACTTACCTAACATGAGAAATCATATTCCTTAGCCTGGTCTTCTTATTTACAACAAAACACACTCAACACCTAACTCTGAACATATTTGCTAAAAGGATGCCCCGCAGGTATTGCAGGTTCGGTTCCGGACCACCACAATAAAGCATATATCACAATAAAGCATATATAGCAATAAAGCGAGTCACACAAATATTTTAGTTTCCCAGTGCATATAAAAACTATGTTTACACTATACATTATACATTACTCTATACATTAGTCTATTAAATGTGCAATAGCATCATGTCTAAGAAAATACATACCTTAATTTAAAAATACTTCATTGCTTAAAAAGGCTCACCATCATCTGAGCCTTCAGTGAGTTGTCATCTTTTTGCTGGTGGAGATGATCACAGGTAGAACTTTAAGAGATGTTCTGTGAAATACATCTTCAGAACTTATGAATTTGGAAACATACTGCACTCAGGATTAACTAGATTTCCTACATTCTGCAAAATGTTATCTGAAAATTCCTGCCATTTTCTTTTTGTGGGAAGGAAGAGAGGGTCAATCTTGTAAGATTTTTTTTTTTAATTAAACTATTTCATAAAATGGTGAATAGCTAATACACACCATAATCTCCTTGGTTTGTAGATGGCCATATGTTTAGCCACGGACTATATCTGGAGATAGAATTTTTAAATAGGTAATTTAGTTAAAATGAGATCATTAGGTGAGCCTTAATCTAATTCCATATGACTGCTGTCCTTATAAAAAGAGGAAATTTGGACACAAACATACATTAAGGAGAGAAAATGTGAAGACACAGGGAGAAGATGACCATCTTCAAACCAAAGAGAGAGGCTTCAGAAGGAACCAACCCTGCCGACACCTTGAACTCAGACATTTAGCCTCCAGGACTGTGAGAAAATAAACTTCTACTGTTTAAGCCAGTTGGTCTGTGGTACTTATTGTTATGGCAGTCTTAGCAAGTTAATACATTGGTAATTTTAACAAAAGTAGCTTTGGTAAAGTGATGGAAGCAGAAAACAAATTTGACTGAGAGGAAAAACTAAGAGGAAGTGAGAAAATAAGAAAAACAAGTACCTAGATCTTTCAAGTCATATTTATCATACGAAGAACCTAAAAAGAGCAGTATATTTCTTGAATCATCTCTTACACATCTAAGAACCCTATTTTAAAATGGAATATTAAATATATTATCGCCTACAAAATGCTACGGAAGATAAAAACTACTTAATCTTGTCTTTGAAAGCTGTTTTATATCTACAGATATTCAAATACGAAGAGTCTTTAGTACACAAATATTTAACGTTTCCGTAAGACACTCTAATTTGGAATACATGATCATTCAGACTGAGGCTAATATGACATTCCTTTCACTTCCTATGAGGTATCTAGCAGTAGGATATGACCAAACTTAGATACTGTTTTCTAAATCAAAAGTGGGCAAACATTTTCTGCCACCTGGACTGATAATAGGACATATAGTGTAAATCAAATGATTCTGGAAAGTCTGTGCCATGTGGTTATTTCAGTCACGGTTTAGACAGGGTCATGAAGATTACAAATAGGTGAGGGCAAGAGGAAAGTAAAACATCCAGGCCAATGTGAAAGCTACTGATTATGATAAAAGGGATAATTCTTTAGAAATAGAATATGTCACCATTACACAAAGTCAAAGTTAAGATCCAGATGTCAGACAAATGTAAAGACATAGGCAAGTTCAGACTACACCAGGGAAGCAAAAGAAAGGGCATGCATAATAGCCTTATGCATTCAATTTCCTGGGCCAATCAGGAGGTGTCCAAGGAAGCTAAGGTCTAAGTATATGGTTTAAGCTAATGATATGTGTAAAAAATATGAATGTAGTTTGAACCACACTCTGGCCTCATCCTTTAATACTTGGGACATGCATCTCAAGATTCAGTATATGTGCAACTGGCCCATGAGTCTCAATTTCAGGGAAGAAGACAGCTAAATGTGCTTTAGCTATTTTCCTGGGAGGGTAAATGGCAGCTGGCTGATGGTGATGCCTCCAAGACTACAACAGCCTTCTAAAGGCAAGAGAGGGCTGAGAAGCTGGGATTAACTAGTTAGGTGAGCAAAGAGTAATGTCTGTGGATGTATGTTCCCTCTATGCCCACTTTCTGGAGAGTTTTTTATCATAAATCGGTGTTGAATTTTGTCAAAAGCTTTTTCTGCATCTACTGAGATGATCATTTGGTTTTTATTCTTCAGTTTGTTGATGTGGTGTACCACACTGATTGATTCGTGGATATTCAAAAATCCTTGCATCCCTAGGATAAATCCCATTTGATCATGGTGTATGATCCTTTTAATGTATTGTTGGATTCGGATTGCTAGTATTTTGTTGAGGATTTTTGCATCTATGTTCATCGGTGATATTGGCCTTTAATTTTCTTTTTTTTTTGTGGTATCTTTGTCTGGTTTGGGTATCAGGGTGATGGTGGCCTCATGAATGAGTGTGGGAGTATTCCTTCCCCTGCAATTTTTTGGAATAGTTTCAGAAGGATAGGTGTTAGCTCTTCTTTAAATGTTTGATAGAATTTGCCTTTGAAGTCATCAGGTCCTGGACTTTTGTTTGTTGGGAGTTTTTAAATCACAGTTTCAATTTCAGTATTGTGATTGGTCTGTTCATATTTTCTATTTCTGCCTGGTTCAGTCTTCGGAGACTGTACCTTTCTAAGAATTTGTCCATTTCTTCTGGGTTGTCCATTTAATTGGCATATAGTTGCTTGTAGTAGTCTCTTATGATTCTTTGTATTTCTGTGGTGTCCGCTGTAACTTCAACTTTTTCATTTATAATTTTATTGATTTGAACCCTCTCCCTTTTTTTTCTTGATGAGTCTGGTTAAAGGTTTAATTTTGTTTATCTTTTCAAAGAATCAGCTATTAGTTTCATTGATCTTTTCTATTGATTTTTGGTTTCTATATCATTTATTTCTGCTCTGATCTTTATGATTTCTTTCCTTCTCCTAACTTTGGGTTTTGTTTGTTCTTCTTTCTCTAGTTGCTTTAGGTGTAAGGTTAGGTTGTTTATTTGTGATTTTTATTGTTTCCTGAGGTAAGATTGTATTACTATAAACTTCCATCTTAGAACTGCTTTTGCCATGTCCCATAGGTTTTGAATTGTCATGCTTTCATTTTCATTTGTCTCTAGGTATTTTTTTGATTTCCTCTTTGATTTCTTCAGTGATCCGTTGGTTGTTTAGTAGCATATTGTTTAGCCTCCACGTGTTTGTGTTTTTTACAGTTTTTTTCTTGTAGTTTATTTCTATTCTCATAGTGTTGGGGTCAGAAAAAATGCTGGATATGATTTCAATTTTCTTAAATTTATGGAAGCTCACTTTGTAGCCTAGCATGTGATCAATCTCCAAATAGCCAAAGCAATCTTGAGGAAAAAAAACAGAGCTGGAGGAATCAGACTCCCTGACTTCAGACTCTGCTACAAAGCTACAGTCATCAAAACTGTATGGTACTGGCACAAAAACAGAAATATAGGTCAATGGAACAGGATGGGAAGCCCAGAAATAAACCCACACACCTATGGTCAATTAATCTGTAACAAAAGAGACAAGACTCTACAATGGAGAAAAAGTCTCTTCAATGAATGGTGCTGGGAAAACTGGGCAGCTACATGTAAAAAAATGAAATTGTAACATTCTTTAACACCATACACAAAAATAAACTCAAATGGATTAAAGACCTAAATGTAAGACCAGATACTATAAAACTCTTAGAGGAAAACATATGCAGAACACTCTGACATAAATTGCAGCAATACCTTTTTTGAGCCATCTCCTAGAGTAATGAAAATAAAAACAAAAATAAACAAATGGGACCTAATTAAACTCAAAAGCTTTTGCACAGCAAAGGAAACCATAAACAAAATGAAAAGACAACCCATAGAATGGGAAAAAAAATTTGCAAACAATGCAACAGACAAGGGATTAGTCTCCAAAATTTACAAACTGCTCATGCAACTGAATATCATAAAAACAACTAACCCAGTCAGAAATGGGCAGAAGACCTAAATAGACATTTGTCCAAAGAAGATATACAGATGGCCAAGAGGCACATGAAAAGATGCTCAACATTGCTAATTATTAGAGAAACGCAAATCAAAACTACAATGAGATATCACCTCACACCAGTCATAATGGCCATCATCAAAAAGTCTACAAATGATAAATGCTGGAGAGGGTGTGGAGAAAAGGGAACCCTACTACACTGTTGGTGGGAATGTAAATTGGTACAGCCACTATGAAGAAGAGTATGGAGGTTCCTTAAAAAACTAAGAATAGAGCTACCATATGATCCAGCAACCCCACTCCTGGGCATATAACTGGAGAAAAACATGGTTTGAAAGGATACATGCACCCCAATGTTCATTGCAGTGCTGTTTAAAATAGCCAAGACATGATAACAACCTAAATGTCCATTGACAGATGAATGGATAAAGAAGATGTGGTACATATATACAGTGGAATATTAGCCATTAAGAAGAATGAAATAATGCCATTTGCAGCGACATGGATGGACCTGGAGATGAGCAAACTAAGTGAAGTAAATCAGACAGAGAAAGACAAATGTCATATGATATCACTTATATGTGGAATCTAAAAAAAAAAAAAGATACAAATGAACTCATTTTCAAAACAGAAACAGACTCACAGACTTAGAGAACAAACTTATGGTTACCAGGGGTGAAGGATTGGGGGAGGGATAGATTGGGAGTTTGGGATTGACATGTACATACTGCTATATTTAAAATAGATAACCAAAATAGATATACCACAGGGAACTCTGTATAGCCCAGGGGACTCTGCTCAATATTCTGTAATAACCTAAATGGGAAAAGAATTTGAAAAAGAACAGATACATGTATATGTATAACTGATTCACTTTGCTGTACACCTGAAACTAACACAACATTGTTCATCAGCTGTACTCCAATATAAATTTTTTTTTAAAAAAGAGGGCTTCCCTGGTGGCGCAGTGGTTGAGAGTCTGCCTGCCAATGCAGGGGACACGGGTTCGAGCCCTGGTCTGGGAGGATCCCACATGCCGCGGAGCAGCTAAGCCCGTGAGCCACAACTACTGAGCCTGCGCGTCTGGAGCTTGTGCTCCGCAACAAGAGAGGCCGCAACAGTGAGAGGCCCGTGCACTGCGATGAAGAGTGGCCCCCGCTCGCCGCAACTAGAGAAAGCCCTCGCACAGAAACGAAGACCCAACACAGCCAAAAATAAATAAATAAATAAAGAATTATTTAATAAAAAAAAAAAAAAGAATTATGTCTGTGTCCAAAATTACCATCCTCTAGAAGCCAACTCCCACGCGCTTCATAAATGCAGGAGAATGACAGAAGAATTTAGAAGGATCATAAACAGGAGTACAAATTCCCTGTAAATTTCCAACTTCTATCTGCAAATTTTTAAGGCAAATATGAAAAAGGAAAGAGTAATTGTAACTGGTTACAGGATCTAGAATTCTCGTAGAGAAATGTCTCATTGTTGCTAAGTGTCTCAAGTCAGTTTCATAAGAGTGATAATGACAGATGGCCAGCTCCCCCAATGAGTTCATGATGTCACCAAGTTTTAAACAAGAATAAGTAAAAAAATGATTTGTTTTAAGAAGTTATATCTAATAGATTAGCATTTTGTAAGCCTTAGCATATATCAGTTCAATATAACATTGAAAATATAAGCTCACATATTTCATACATCCTTTCAGTGAACTGAATACCCAAAATAACATCTTATGTTTTCTCAAAAATTGTTGTTAAATAATGATGAAAATAATTAAATGGTTATCTAAAGATGGAGCCTTCTTTAAAGTTCCCAGTACCTGGGTAAATTTAATACTTACTTACAGTAAGATAAATTGTTGTGATATAATGCTACTTAATCTGCTAAGACTAGTTTAAAATTTTCTTTTGAAGGGCAGTCAGGTAAATTAACTTTGCATTGTCCTCTGATGTTAAATCCTCAGTTTGTGTCTTCAGAATCTATAGCTCATTTCTTCTCATATGGTAAAATTACTTGATTGAACAAAAGAATACACCTCAAAATTCAAAAATCAGCACCTTTCTTTTCTTTGCAGTTTTGGCTGTTAAATGATTCGCATCATTACCTGAACACAAAACTAAAGAAACAAGCAATTATATTTTTAAAAAGTCAGTTATATCCTTTCCTTTAAATGAGACTTTTTTCACTTGAATACATTTCTTAAGAGAAGAACTATCAAGTTCTTCTTTTTCTCTGAAAAGACTAAATCACCTGGATTTTATCATGTACTCCCAAATCACTAATGCATTAAAAGATTTAAAAGGGCAAATTTCAGTGTGATTAGAGAGAGAAAGTAGCATACTCTGCTTATGACATGAAGTGGTTCAGAAGTGTGTGATGACTCATGTGGAGTTACAGCAAACATGTCCAGACCTAGCACCTCATGAGCACTGGAATGTCAGTGCCATTTGTTCCATACTTGTCCCAGTGATTTATTCACAGGTCACTGGGACATATATCAATGTCTAACAATATGGAAATATATTTCTTCAGTGAAGTTTCTTTCCATTATGTATTGTATTAACCATCTGTCTCCTAATATCACCCAAACCCACAGTTCTCTTTGTAAAGGACCATGATGCCATATAAATACATACTGAGTTGCAGCCATAACAGTAAACAGAACCTCCAGAAACACTCGCTCTCACCATCAGCAGCACATCAATCCCTTATAAGAATCTGTTAGCAGCTTACTGACTTGTAAGAGAATGGACAGTTCTTTCTTATGAGTAAGTTCACAAATATTAGTTTTCCTTAAGAAAAGTCTGACATAGAACTACTAGACTTCTTCAACTTTCACAGTTGCCAAAAATAAAATTTTAAGTATATCGATTAGCTTAATTCTGAGGCTTCCTAAAGTATTAGCATGAGGCCTTGCAATCACTCCATCTCCTGTCAGCTGATGGCCTCAACAGTCTATCTCCGGTTACCTGTGCAGGGACACAGTTTCCGTGTAATATTTTTAACTCTTTCCAATTCTCACTGTTGCATATTGTAATTATTTAATGTGGAACTAGTTGAAGGATATCTGTCATAAAAAAGGATTGTTGCAGAAAAGCTACTGTCTTTTGCCACCTTCAGTTTACTGCTATTCAGTATCAAACAACACTTAAATTTTCCATAGAAAGGAGTAAGTAATAGTTTATGTCAACCAGAATAACTCAAACTGCTGAGAGGAACAGAAATTAGGATGATTTTTGACAAAGCATGAAAACCATGTGGGAGCAAGTGGGAATTAGAAATTCCTAAGAAAAAAGTTTAGAAAAGTTTATAAAGAGATAGGAAAGTGGGAAAATGATACTGCATACTGTGGTTTTGAAAATGTTTTAAAAGACAACCTAATTTTAGTTCACTGAAAAACAGTATTTTGATTCAATTCGATAGCTCAGTAAATGGGAAAAACCTGTATCTGCAGGTCCTCCAGATAATTCTAAAAATTGTTAAGTGTACATGAGACATTCATGTGCCCAAACAACAAAGCCAAATTTTTGTTTTCTATGTAAACTTAATATCAAATAAACTAGAAAAAATATTTACTGTTTTAACACTAATATATGTGGTTAAGAAAAGATTTTCAATTAAGATGTGTAATTTAGTTTCCCAATGTTAAGAGTAAAAGAAGGGAAAAACTAGATTCTGTTCTTAGTTCTCTGTCTGAGATTATCCTTTAATTCTACAGATATATTTTGGGTATCAACGAAGTTCCCAACATTATATTAGCATGAGTCATGCTCTCTGCTCTCAAAGAGTTCACTGTCTAAGGGAAAGAGTAACACAGTGCCAATTAATAAACAGTAGAGTAGCTAACAGGAAGGGAAGCAGAGTGGCAAAGCATTTATGTCTGTGTGGGACTGTTAGAGGTTTCACAAAAATAATTATGCTACTTCTTATGAGAAGATTTACCTGATGAAGATCTTGAGGTGTGGTTCAGAGTGTGTTCCTCCAAAGAGAACCTGAGCCTGGGTTAAGTAGAGGAGAATAAAGCATTCACAAGTCATCTCACTGTTTTCAGTTTAGAGCAAACCAATTTAGAGTGGTTTTTATCTTTTTCTCTCATTCAGTCCCACTTAGAATTACTTGCTTTATTAGCCCTATGAGTAAATATTGAGTTGTTTTAGGACAACCAAAGGATTATCAAAGTCAGACTGTGTGTAGAGACTGAGGGACACTGAGGTATCCTAAAGATCTGAGAAAATAACATTTCAATGTGATGAGCTTATAAATGGGAATCTGCATGTGTCTTGAAAAAGAATTAGGTCTCAAATTCTAAGATTCAAAAAATTACCCAGCCAACACTTTAACATTGTGGTCTTGCTCTTATTATTTAGAATTCAATTTTTTGTGTGTACTGAAACCACCCCATGGTAGCAAATTAGCTATGTTCTAATGATTCTTGTGGTTATTATAATACTATTTCTCAGCAGATAATGCACTGAACTGTTCATTTTAAGGATCAAAAATACTTAAGGTGCAATAGTGTGTGCCATGAGTTTCAGATTATTGTACTGTTATAAAATAAATTCTAAGAATATACCTGCTTGGAAAATTCTAATTCGTGTGATTACTATGGAACTGGAAATTATTCTTTTAAAAAAATATAAGGACTTATTTTGGAAAATAATCAATGGTAGGATAAGAAACTGCCAAATGAGTCATTCAGTATGATAAAATACCTTTCCCTTGTATTCTGCTGAATATATTACTTGTCAGGTTCAAAGACATTACATTGAAAATTACTTTGCAGAGTTTTTCTAAGAAAAACATGATATAGATAAGTCCAAATCAACAGAAGAGAGAAAAAAATCTAAGAAATACAGACAAGTGAACCAATTTAGAACCAATAAGAATTGATTTGGAATTTACTTAGAATTATATTTGCCCTAAGTCTCTGTCCTGAAGTTGTGAATAGTAATAAAGAATAAAGAATGAAGGAAGTTACTTTATTATCAGTTTTTTTTTCTTTATTAATTTATTTATTTTTGGCTGTGTTGGGTCTTCGTTTCTGTGCGAGGGCTTTTTCCAGTTGTGGCGAGCGGGGGCCACTCTTCATCGCGGTGTGCGGGCCTCGCACTATCGCGGCCTCTCTTGTTGCGGAGCACAGGCTCCAGACGCGCAGGCTCAGTAGTTGTGGCTCACGGGCCTACTTGCTCCGCGGCATGTGGGATCTTCCCAGACCAGGGCTCGAACCCGTGTCCCTTGCATTGGCAGGCAGATTCTCAACCACTGCGCCACCAGGGAAGCCCTATTATCAGTTATTTTAAAACCAGTAAATACTAACAAATTATTTATAGACGTGTATCAGTAAGCTGTTTCCACAAAATTGTGCATATCAAACAACCCCAAAACTCAGCCATGTATGACAGGAAGTATTTATTTTTCATTCACAAGTTCTGAGAGCTTAGCTGCTTTCAGAGAAGATCAAGAGAGCTTGCACTCAGACTGCAGATGTCTACTCCATGCACCTTTCGTTCTTGAGACCCACGAGCCACGCACGGTATGTTTTTCTCTTGGCAATGACAGAAATGCAAGAGACCAAGCACTTTTCAATGCTCTGCTTGTATCCTACCCCCTGACATCCCACTGGCCAAAAAGAAGTCATGTGACCAAGATCTACATTAATGGGATGGGAAAGGTCTACCTCATGTTTGCCATGAGGCTATGGCAAAGGTGAAGATGCCATATATGGCTATTGAGAAATAAAGAATGAAGACAGATAACTAAACCTGCCACTACCTTAACTTTCTCTTATCTCTGAGAAGGAAAAGTTTATATATATATTGCTAAGAGTCTGGATTTTGAAAACAATGTTCCTAAGAATTAATATATGTGGGTAGCAGTAAAATATCCAAAATTAAAAACAGAAATGCTTGGTAATACATACATACATCCATATAGTATTGTTATTGTCAAAGGCGTGTACAATTTGTCATCTACAGAAAAAAGGAGAAAACAATATGTCATCATAGATGAGTTGACAAAATGCAGAATTGAAAAATATTAAAATGCTTAAAACAGGAAAAAGGGATGAGATGATATAGGACAAAATTTAGATGTGAGGATTATTAAAAACTAACACCAATAAAATTAACATAGAGCAAAAAATCAAATCTTTGGAGCACAAAATGGAGTAGAATGTCAAGAAAAGGGGTAAATATTTCTAAAATGCCAGGTGCTAGAAATGAAGTTTAGATAATAAAAACAAATACTTATGACTAAAACATATGAAAGCTCAGAGAAAAATAAAAAGAGGCAATAATTAAAGCTAATTGAAATATTTTCCTGGGTTGAAGGATAAAAAATATGTTTCACAACTACATAAAGATATTTTATGAATAATTATTGCATATATTAAACTGGCCTAATTACAAAATGGTATGCAATCTATTTCATTTTTAATCAGTATAAGTAGAATACTGCTTTATTACTGGAAAAAAACTGACCAAAAATGGCACCAATATTAAAATTAAAGCCAAGCTCACATTTATAGATTTAATACAGCAAAAATAAAAAAGGATAATACTGACCTTGAGGAAACTGAAGCATGTCTCAATATTTTAAAAATAGGTATTTATTTCAGATAATGACAGAATAGCTTATTTAAGTTCTGCCATCACAAAAAAAAACAATTAGAAAATATGAACAAAACATTCTTTATAAAATTATATGACACCACTATCTTTATATTCAAAACATTTGCTGTTTCAAAAGCATGAGTTGAGAAGGCAAGCAGATCCTTTAGAAACCTCCTGGGTATGTTTAGGACCCCTGGAGGAGGAGGATCTCTGGAAACACCTCAGGTTCTGGTGGCATCCCTGGGCCTACCATAGTTAATTGCCAGAAATAATTATAAACCTTCTCTGTAAAGAGATAACATCATCACCAGCCTCAAATTACCTGTAAAATTTTCACACATAATACCAATAATTCAGTCAAAAATCTCCAGGCAAGAAAAATGACAAGAATTTAAATTGAACAAAACCTGAGATAAAAACAGACAACCAAAACAGACCCATGTGACATCTAGACATTGGGGTTATTACACATGGACCCCATACTAACTTTGACTAGTATTTTCAAGAATTTAAATGACAAAATGGCGAATTTGAGCACAGAGCCAGAAACTATAAAATCAAATTATAAACCACAAATCAAAACTACAATGAGATATTACCTCACACCTGTCAGAATGGCTATCATCAAAAAGAACACAAATAACAAATGTTGGCGAGGATGTGGAGAAAAGGGAACCCTCCTACACTGTTGGTGGGGATGTAAATTGGTGCAGCCACTGTGGAAAACAGCATGGAGGTTTTCAAAAAACTAAAAATAGAACTACCATATGACCCAGCAATTCCACTCCTGGGTATATACCTGAAAGTAACAAAAACACTATTCAAAA
This sequence comes from Balaenoptera ricei, assembly GCF_028023285.1. Lineage (NCBI taxonomy): Eukaryota > Metazoa > Chordata > Mammalia > Artiodactyla > Balaenopteridae > Balaenoptera > Balaenoptera ricei. Next base: position 94,285,384 of record NC_082645.1, read on the forward strand.
AGATACATGCACCCCAATGTTCACAGCAGCATTATTTACAATAGCCAAGATTTGGAAGCAACCTAAGTGTTCATCAACAGATGAATGGAAAAAGAAGATGTGGATATATGTATAATGGGATACTACTCAGCCATAAAAAAGAACAAAATTTTGCCATTTGTAGCAACATGGATGGACTTGGAAGGCATTATGCTAAGTGAAATAAGTCAGAGAAGGACAAATACTGTATGATATCACTTATATGTGGAATCTAAAAAATACAACAAACTGGTGAATATATCAAAAAAAGAAGCAGACTCAGATACAGAGAACAAACTAGTGGTTTCCCGTGGGGCGGTGGGGAGGGGCAATATAGGGGTGAGGGAGTGGGAGGTACAAACTAGGCTACAAGGATATATTGTACAACATGGGGGATATAGCCAATATTTTGTAATAACTATAAATGGAGTATAACATTTAAAAATTTATTAATTTTTTAAAAAATTAATTAAACATAAAAATAAGAAAAACAACAAGACAAAACAAAACAAAATCACCTTTACTGAGGTATAATTTACGTACAATAAAATCACTAATTAAAATAATTAAGTGAAATGTCTAGAGCTAAAAGCTACAACTAATTAAAATTAGGAACTTAATACATATATTTAACAGTACATTACTTGAACTGGAAGAGAGAAAATATACAGAGTGAAGTATAGAAAGTAAAAGGTATGGAAAACACACCAAAGATCATAAGAGCATTGTAGGAAATGGTGAATAGGACTAATAGAGAAGAGAAAAAAATGAGGTAAAAGCAATATTTCATATTTCCAAGGATGAAAGTCACAGATTCAAGACGCACGCTGAACTCCAAGCATGACAAATGCAAAGCAAGTAACATCTAAGAATATCACAGTAAAAATAAAACTACTGTAAACCAAATACAAAAGAAAATCTTTCACATTACTTCCAAAGATGCAACAATGAGACCAAAAGATAATATCTCACTAGAATCAATGGAAGCCAAAAAATTAAATAAGTAAAATAAAATGACATCTTTAAAATGCAACTAAAATAAAATAACATTCAGTTTAGACTTAGATACAGAGGAAAACATATCCTTCAACACAAAATAAAGATACTGTCAGAAAAACAAGATAATAGAAATCAGAAGCAGCAGGCTTTACTAAAAAGAGTTCCTCAGCCATAAAGAAAATGAATTTAGATGCTCAGATGGAAGCATAGGGATTCAGGAAAAAATGAAGAGCCAAAAAGAGTAAATGTATAATAAAATAAAGCAAATATTGCCTGTACAAAGCAACAATAATAATATTTTGATGGTTTGAAATATATGTAAAAATGTCAAAATGGTTTTCAAAAGGCAAGAGAGAGGCAAGTTAAGTTAAACTATTTTAAAGTTCTTTAATTTTGAGGGAAGTGGTAAATGGTAAATTTAATTTATATTAAATTTTAACAAGGCTAGAATGCATATTATAATATCCAAGGTAATCACTAAAAGAAGAATGAGGATGTAAAACTAAGAAGTTCATGGAGTGAAAATAACAACAAAAAAGCTAATCAAAAAGAGGTGGAAGAAGGGAGAAAGAAATGTACATAGAGTGGGGGTAACAGATAGAAAACAAACAATAAGATGTAGATATAAGCTCATTATACTAGCTGTAAATAGACTAAACATTTCAAATGAGAAGAAATATTTCAGGTTGGATTGAAAAGCAAACAAAGACACTGCATAAAAGAGACACACCTTACATATAAGGTTACAGAAAATTCAAAGTTAAAAAGGAGAAAGATTTATCATGGCTTATTGTGTTTATAGGCCATTTAGTGTTTTTTCACATAAAATGCTATCTCAGTCAGTGTGTCTAGATTTTCATATGCAAACCCCTACCCACACACATGCCTATACATCGTTTCTTGATTATTCATAAGAATAATAAATGTTTGTTTTAGATGACATAGTCTGTGTTTACCCCATCTGTCAGCATTTAAGCACTTGTTCTAGTCCCTTTATAAGGCCCTTCTTAGGCGGTAACAGCTCCATCAAAGTATAACAGCAAAAATCATTTCCTCACATATGGATAAGCTGCTCTGTGGAGTGTACAATGCTGAGTTTCCTGGAAAATGATGGAAGTTGATTTCATTAATACTTCTCAGATAAGAACTTGAAATCCCAACTAGTATTAAGTGACACAGTCCCAAAATATTTGGGCCCCTTGTTGATTTCATATGTGGGGACAGAAGACAAGTAAGTATTATTGGTATTCATACAGCACTCAGCATGTGATATATAAGGCCTGCAATTTTACCACCTATGGGAGGAACTTACATTTTTATCTTCTCTATGCATATCACATACAGCGTGCATAATAAGTTGAAAATTCTATTTCCAATTAAATATACATAACATAGTATATATATATTTTTATTATTTATTTATTTATTTTTGGCTGTGTTTGGTCTTCGCTTCTGCGCAAGGGCTTTCTCTAGTTGTGGCAATCGGGGGCCACTCCTCATCGCGGTGCGCGGGCCTCTCACTATCGCGGCCTCTCTTGTTGCGGAGCACAGGCTCCAGTCGCGCAGGCTCAGTAGTTGTGGCTCACGGGCCTAGTTGCTCCGCAGCATGTGGGATCTTCCCAGACCAGGGCTCGAACCCGTGTCCCCTGCATTGGCATGCAGGTTCTCAACCACTGTGCCACCAGGGAAGCCCTAACATAGTATATTTAATGCTCCTTCCTCAAATACTTCCTGATGTTACTCTCACTTTTATTTATTAAGAGGAAAAAAAAGAATTAAAATTGAAGTAAATTGAATCTTTCAATTTTCCACTGACTTCAAGGAGAGAATTCCTTCAATACTATTTCTATTCTTACCCTGCAATTATTTGAACTAAGTTGCATTCAAAGAGTATCACCAATCAATGTTTAACATCTATTCAGTGAGGGATACATTATTCTCTGGATCAACCGTTTACTATGACCTAGTTCTGGACTTGGAAATTAGTGCAAAAATCTGCATCCTTTGTATCACACACCTCTGGGTTTGGAAAGAGATTCTGGAGTGTTTCATCTACAAGGGATCTTGAGAAGCTATTGTGGGCTGATGGTCAATGGGTTTAACTCTGTAGTGTGTCAGAAGACACACTTCACCCTGATGGTTAACAGCACACACTCTGACTCTGGCTGGGTTCAAATCCCAATTTCCTACTTACTCTATGGCCTTGGCAAGAAACTCTTCAAAAGGGGATAACTTAATAAAATGTAGGTACATTCCTCCCATGCTTTAAATAACTATGTATGTATTTGGATCACTTTACCACTACTAATATATTCTTGGAGTAGATTTTGTAGGAGTCTCCAGAACATCACACCTCACTCCCTAAGTCCCACAGGTTGTAAGCTCTTTGGGTAATGGTTTCTTTCTTTCCCTCCCTGTGGTTACAGAAAAAGAGATGGTTGACCGGTTGACCAGTAGCATTAGGAAGAATAAAGAGCAGCTAGAAGATGACAGTAAACCTGTGGCAACTTTGAAGTTGATGAGATCTCTGTGAAAGCCTGCCTCCTTCTCTAAGTCAGTATTGACCGAAAAGTCATACTCACAACTTGAAGGATGGCACATCTTCTGAGATTCTACGGCCCCACAGTGTCTGTAGTATTAATTTGTGTTACTTTAGGACCTTAGGAGTCACGATCACACAGGAAATGCATTATGGATAGCTGTAACAATTTTAGGACTGATGAGGGTTAATTTGAGCGTAAACTCTAACTGAATTATTGAACCTCTCATTATTTTGCATAAGTCCCATCACTTGTGAGATAAACTGAATCACTTGACTCATGTTTAATGCAAACAAATTCTGGAACTGATTGTTCTTTGCACTTCTATATTCCTTGAAACAATCCAGTTTAGTGATTCAATGTGAATAGATGCTAGTGCTTTTGAAAAAAAATCTCCACATTCCTATTATCCAATTATGTGCAGTCATCTTTTACAGATAGTAACAGCATGATATCAAATTACATTGCCTGATGCAGATAATTCCAGTGACTTTCTAAATTTCCATCTGTCTATGAACAGAAAAAAATAAAAATCCAGAATAAGAAAAAAATACATATATGTATGCATACCTCATTTTTGCTAGTTAGTCTATCTAGGCAATGAGCGACAAAGTTTCAGATGCTATTATTACCCACAAGTTAATGGAGAAGTTGCGTTTCATCATCCACCTCCATTTCCCTTAGACAGGAGGTTATTATAACGCTGTTTTCTGAGGAAAAGGAAATTTGTCAATGTAGAAAGCTTGGGCCAAGGTACTACAACGTGAAGACAGCCATTGCTCTACAATGATCCATTGACGGCCATCCACTCTGTCACATGGAACTGTAAAGAGCCTACCAGCTCTACAGGGAGGAAAATAAATCTCACCTCTCTTAAATGTCCTTGTCTAGAATTCGGCATTTTCTAAAACAGCTACCTTTTACCCTACTTCAAGTTTACCAAAGAAGAAAATGAAAACCAAAAGCAAAAAGCAAAAAATATATGCACAGAGTAATCGTACAATATTGATAATGTCTTGACTCCACCGCACAAAAGAATAAGTATTTTCTTTAAATGGATGACATTGGTCAAAAACTCAAATGCCTCGTATAAATCTTCCATAACTTCTGCAAAATCCAAAGAAAACACATTTCTCACTGACTCTCTGTGAGTAATAGCCGCTTAGAGATAAAAATCAGCATTTGAATGATACCCGTAAGTGTGGATATGACTTTTACAATAACGCATCAGAGTAGTTAGTATTCGCTATAAATCAGGGATTATGAAACATTTTTGCTTCTAACAGCAAAAGAATTATGGTTGCTCAAATACTGATAAGAATATATGATGGAGTTTTGGAAACCACAAAGAATTATAATATGTGTAGCTTATTTTTAAAGACAAAGATAATTCTTTTTTGAAATTCTTCAAGTAAAAAGCATCCACATTGTTTTGCTAGATAGAACATTACAGTATAAATTAGGAAACATTCTCAAATGATCATGCCAAAGATGTCAGAAAAAATTTTGTGAAGATGAGAGAATTTCCATTCTGTTCATACTTTCTATGGGGAGTGTGTAGTCACTACTTAAAGTAAGCAGCATCTGTGGCCTCAGAGCACCATGAAATACTCTCATTTTTAAAGGAAACATCAGGATAGAGATATATACTTGACTCCTTTTTATCTATTTCCTTGTTTTGGAAGTTTTTTATTCATTGGTTTTACATGACACTGAAGTCCAGACTCCTCTGTTCTCTTATTTTTCATTTCCGAACAGTCACTATAATTCCCAGTTTGCTCAACCAGCAGCAGTACTCTTGGAATTAGGTTAAAAATAAAACTCCTGTGACACAGTGGGCTTCACCCAGCACCAATTTCATTAACCTTTAAATATGGTTATAGAAAAGATATCAACACTACCCGCATGGCAACAACACAGCAGAAAACTCATGACTCTAAAGCACAGCTTTCAGAGTCCCAGAAAATGACGCTCTGTACTTGTGTGGTTATGAGAGAAGAGGTTAAATGGACATTGATGTCTCAGGGAAGCAAATCAGCTGTGGGATCCCTTCAGTTTTCAAATCTTGTTTGTTTGTTTGTTTGTTTTTTTACTTCCCTAAGTTCAGCGTGAGGATTAGAGAACAGAATCCTTTACCTTAAGATGCATCAACATTTATACTTGCACTGCTTTCCCTGAGACCTCTTCTGTCTCTCAAAGAAGGCAACTCATTTTGAGCTAGATGTGATATTTTACTGACAATGCTTCCTTCCTTCCTTTCTTCATTCATTTTTTTTTGTTTTGTGTTTGTTTGTTTTTGTTTTCCTTTATTGTCTGCGTCATGGGATTCAAACTCAAAGGCTTTCAGGCATGTAATAACAATGCAAAGATGCCAGTTGGATAGCATTCAAATGCTTTGAGAACATTTCACCAAAGTAAAATGACAGGAACCAGATTTGAGCTATGACCTACCAAATATTGACCACTGGTTTTTTCCAAGAGTCTTTTCTGTTCTCCTAAGAGTAGAAACTTTTAAAACTATAATTCTGTTTTTAAAAATCCTGTCTTCTCTGGTTTTGTTCTTTTGTCTTATAACTTCTTTAAAGCAATGCAAAAACCACAGTCAAACCAAATGAATTTTGCAAGTAGGGCAGAGATGTAAAGAAATATTTAAATATAAATATAATACATATAGATAAATAAATATGTATATGTATAGATAAATAAATTGGTATATGTCAAACCAAATGAATTTTGCATGTAGGGCAGAGATGTAAAGAAATATTTAAATATAAATATAATACATATAGATAAATAAGGATGTATAGAGGTCTAGCCATCCATAGTTTTGAAAACTATGGTAGTTTTCTATAGCTGCATAACTAATAGCAATTTACAACAACCATATTATTTATCTCATAGTTTTGTGGGTCCGGAGTCTAGGCACAGCCTAAATGAGTCCTCTGCAAGACTGCAATTAAAGTGTCAGCCATGGCTGAATTCTCCCCTAGAGGTTTGACTGGGGAAGGGTTCAATTTCAAGCTCATTTGTCAGCAGAACTCATTTTCTGTGGCTGTAGGACTAAGGGATGTAGTTTCTTACTGACTATCTGCTGGAGGTCACCCTCAGCTTCCCTCTAAGTAGACTTCCCCAATATGGCCATTTATTTATCACACCAGCAAGGAGAGTCTCCAGAGCAAGTCTACTAGCAAGATGGAGTCTTATGTAATAAAACATAAATACAGGAGTGACATCTCATCACCTTTGCAATATTCTATGGGTTAAAAGGAAGTCTCATCTTCTGCCCTCGCTCAAGGGGAGGGAATCATCAAAAAGCATAAACACCAGAAGGATCAGGGAGGAGCCACCCTGGAGTCTGTCCACCTCTAGAAGTACCAATTTTGGCTCAGTAAACATGGCCACTAATAAATTGTTGGGGAGTTCATCTAGAGGACATGACTGCTGGTTCACCTGAGAGCTGGACCTGGGCAATCAGAGGCTCCTCACCCTCTCCCCTGCCTTTGGGATGTATATTCCGCCCACCATTCCCACAGTGGGAACTATTCCATGGACATAGCCTTGAGAAAGTAAGGTGCTGTTGAGACCATATGGACTGAATGCATGACTGAACCCAGTTATGCTCTCTCCATAAACTTATAAGATTCTGGTAGGCAGGTGAGGAGATCTATTCATCTTGCAGCCACCCAAGACAAGCCTATGTAAGTTCCTTTGCTCATTAAACCTGCCACCTACCAATCTGGAGTGGTCTGCCTCTTTTTTCAGTCTCCTTGCCTTCCATATATGGGGGCCAGTTTGCTAAGCAACAAAAAGGGTGGCTCAATTTCATCTGTGATTTATATCTGGAGTTATCAAACTCCTGGCCCATGAGCCAGCCACTTGCTTTTGTAAATAAAGTTTTATTGGCACAAAACCGCACACATTTATTCATGAATTGTCTATGGCTGCTTTTGTGCTACATTGGCATATTTGAGTAATTGCAATAGAGGCTACAATATAACCCATCCTAATATATTTATTATCTGGCCCTTTCTGAAAGTTTGCCCACCTCTGATTTAAATAGTGGATTTTAGCATAAGTTAAGTTCTTTGTTACTTAGATTGATTATTATGTTTATTTTCTCCAATAGTTTTTGAAAAAATAGATGCAACCTAACAGATGAAATATAGGGATGATTAGCGACAAGCTTTGTGAAACTGGAAATTTGAATATTTTCTTGTAGTAACGTTGCACCATCTCGTGGAATACTACAGAAACTGTAAGAAAAGTTTATGGAAGTACTGTTACTGAGAATCTGGAATGCTTTGATCTAACTTCTAAATTCTACAGAAAATAATGTGTAAAAGAAGTCCCATGCTTTGAATTTAAAAATTTATAAAAGTTAGAGAATATCTAATTCAAATTTTTATTTTCTGGATAAGGCAAACTGGTCTTCTAAAATTAAATGACTTACTAAACTTTCACAGTAAGTTTAATAGTGGGATTTTAGATTTTTTCTATAAAAAAAATGAAGGTACATTTAGGTATATGAGTGTGTACATGTTTAATATACTGAATTAAATATTTAGGTAGTAATAGTTTTATTTAAAAATCAATTCAGGAAATTTTAACTGAACTTTTTATTTAGAACAGTTTTAGATTTACAGAAAAATTGCAAAGATAGTAAGCAGAGCTAATTTTCATAGACATAAATACGAAATTACTTACATCAATACCAAAATTGTGGTGATGAAATTATTTGGGGTATCATGTTCAGTTCTGCACATGTAGGTCAGGAGGAATAGGAAAAATGGGAACATGTTAAGAAGAATAAATTTCAAATAGGTATATGAGATCAGAAAACCATTCCATCCAATGAGCTGCAGAAGGAACCGGGGCTGGTTATTGAGAAGAAGATATGGTATTAGGGCAGGGAGTGTGGCTTTAAGTGTCTGAACGGCTGTCCTGGGAAACATGAGTTACACTTCATTTCATGTGGCTGTAAGGTCAGAATAAGTTCTGATGGGCCAAAGATACAGAGAGACAGTTTTGTTTCAAGGCAAAACACATCATTCTAACTGAAAACAGAATGGGCAATCTGATGAGTAATGAGTTTTCTGTCATAAGGGATATCCATTCAGAAAAATCAGACTCTCCTTGGGAGTTTGGTAGGGCAGAGGATGCTGTTCAATAGTAGGATAAGAGAGTAAAGTTGGTCCTGAAACCACTATTATATATTTGAATTTTTATATTTGAGGTGTAGAAATGTGAGTGGGATGTAGGTGATTCCCAAACCATGAACAGCTAAGGTGCTCATTTAAGGGTTAAGTGCATTCCAATGTATCTTGTTAGGTAGACAAATGCCCCCTCTGTCTCACTTACCAGTAAGGGCAAACAGGAAGAAGTCTGTGGGACGTTCCATAATTTTTCAACATGCTAAGACCTGATGAGGATGTCCTAGACTCCCCTGGTGGAAAATGCTGGTCAGTGTTTGTCTAAGAAACCAAGGAGATCAGGGCACCTATTCCAAGAACATCTCTTGCTTTCTCATTGACACATCCTGAGTTGAGATACTGTAAAATGTGGAGCTTCATAAAATCTGGTGACTGAAGACAATTATTAACATCATTGGATGACTTCGTATCATAATAAGGGCAAGTATTTCATCCTAGTATGCAAATTTGATTTTTAGTGCATTCAGCCTACTGTTTTAAATCCAATGTCCAATACCCCTCACAGGACCACTTCAGATGCTCAGATATATGCTTTTCAGACTGCAATTCTGCACACCAGGCCATCGCCCACTGCCATGTGCATGCCCTCCTCACCCTACTTGGGCTTGGACACTCAAGGTTGCGCTACGCCACTGTGGGGACACCATTCACCACAGTCCTCAGGTTCAGACACTCCACACTGGGTGTGTATGGGCACCCTGCTCAGCCCATTCATACTTCCATACTGTGCCTCCTTCCCACCACATGTATTTCTTCCTAACCCTGAGTGGGCTCTGACTCCCCACATCAGATCTGTTCCCTGCCCAGATGCCCTCCTCACCCTCCTCTGATACCACTAGCTGAGTGCCCTCTCAGGTCAGCTTCCTTCTGTTTTTGATCAGGCTCTGCACCAAGCTGCCCTTCAAGGCAGACAGTCTCGTATTCTTCAGTCTCTCTCTCTCTCTCCCTCTGTCTCTGTCTCTCTCTTTCCTTCCCCCCTCCCTACATTTCTCTGCCCTACCTAAAGCTTTAGGACTAAATTGCTCTGGAAAAATATTTAGGAATGAAAGGAAATGGTAGAAGAAAAGAAAGCACACAATTGGTTTGTTTCCACAATTCTCACAGCAACAATAACAGAGACTCAAGTGGAAGCCTCAAGTGGAAGTGAAGTGTTGTAGAGGCACATGTTTATATGTAAAGGTTACTTATATACAAATTGGGTATTTGTAAACTGGAGGACAAACAATCAAATATGTTCCACTGAAAACCCTCCCAAAATAACTAGGACAATGCTGTCAGAAAGAATAATGTTTCACAGTATTCTGAGTCCACAGGTTTCTGCAAAACCTTATCAGTCAAATCTTAAAATCAACTTTTAGCATATAAATGGTATGCACTCTCCAAAGCAAAATGTTATACCTTTTCCTAATATGAGAAACTATGTATTTTGAGTAAAATATAAAAATTGTATTCAATAAAGTATTTATCTTTGAAGTTTTTAAGCTGATGAAAGTTTACATATGGTTTACTTCTCAATCCCATTCTTATTTCCTTTCAGTGGTAAAACATGTTCAATTCCCATCATTAGCATATGTCCGATTCTCAGCTTTAGCAGTCAGTTGACTACTTACCCTTCGTCAAAACTCTAGGCAACACCGTTTTCTATTTCTACAATTGAATTGTTTCTATTATACTAAAACTCACATGTTCCATTAGGTAAGTATACTGGAGAAAGTTGTTTTCAGTGCTCCGTCCACTTTCCTGACATCACTCTCCTGAAAATCAATTCAACAAAGGTATTGTGAGTGATTTTTAGTATTACCCATCAATTTTACTTTATTTTTTTATACTGAGGAACTTAGAATTAAGAACTAACGACGGCTGTCAGAATGCGTACTTGTCTGAAAACTTCACTGTTCTGCATTTTTTTATTGCTCTGCGAAAGTGTGCCTAGTTTATCAAATGTGACTTAAATTTTACGTATTTTTGTAAACTGCTTAAATATAAGTTGTATTCTGTAACTTTTTAAAGGTATATATCAGTTAAATAAAGGGAAATAAAAATATTGCTAAGCTGTCTGGAAAAAATTAAAATATAAGGCAAATAGCACCATCTACTGAGAAATCCATTTATTTATAAGACAGCTTAATTTTATTTCAATGAAAATTACAAGAACTATGATTCTATTTATTTTGTGGCTATTCCAAAGATTTTAATTCCTAATCTATTTGTTATTGATGGTTGTTATTGATACAATGCAATAGAGAAAATAAGATCTATTTTAATACAAGTTAGCGAGAGTTATGTTTTAAGTGTGCCAGTTATCAAGTTATTGCCTCTCAGCTCCAAATCCATTCTTGATTGTCTTGTTTGTGATACTGGAGCTGAATCTTATAAATATTTCTCTCTTTCCAGCTGGCAAGATGGTAAGCTTTGCCAGTAGACGGACCTTCATGGACACAGCAGAAGGAGGAAGGGCCTTCTCTTTCTGGTTCTGGTGTGCCTCATTTTTTTTCCTTCTTGCTTCTACAGTGTTCAGCTGGCGAGTGGGACACCCAGATGAGCTCACTCCCAGTGAGTTTCCATGACACACCCATGGACATCTTCCCAGAAAGTTCTGCAGGCTGCACAGCAGCTTCTCAGCAAGTTCAGCAACACCCTCAGTGGGTGACTTCCAACAAGAGCAAAAAATGTGCTCTCTTGAAGTGTACAAAGAACTCTTTCTAAAATAGATTATATTCTGTGCCATAAATAAACTCTCAGTATATTGGAAGGAAATGAAATCATGCGAAGTATTTTCTCTGACCAAAGTGGAATCAAATCACAAACCAACAAAGGAAAGATATCTGCAAAGTTCCTAAATGTTTACAAATTAAATAATATTTCTAAATAACCAGATGTCAAACAAGTTATAAGAAAAAATTTAAATATTTTGACCAGAATGAAAATGAAACTACAACATATTAAAAATTTGTTAAATATCACCAAGGCTGCCAGTAATTAGTTGTGCACCTGTTTGAGGAAGGCATTTAAACTCTCAGTGCCTTCACTTACCTGATTGTAGTTTGTTGGTTGAGTTTGGGTCTCCTCCCACTTTGAGTTTTTATCAATTTATAATGTGAAAAAGCATTAAATCTGAAAATGCAACCTCAGTAAGACTTTATAGGTAATAATATTAGAGAAAAATTATAACAGATTTAGAATTTTAATTTCCTTATGAAGCATCAATTGAAAAGGAGTTTTAGTCTAGGCTTGCTGTTTTGTTTATTTTTTTTAATTTTATTTATTTATTTTGGCTGTGTTGGATCTTCGTTTCTGTGCGAAGGCTCTCTCTAGTTGTGGCAAGCGGGGGCCACTCCTCACTGCGGTGCGCGGGCCTCTCACTATCGCGGCCTCTCTTGTTGCGGAGCACAGGCTCCAGACGCGCAGGCTCAGTAGTTGTGGCTCATTTGCTCCGCGGCATGTGGGATCTTCCCAGACCAGGGCTCGAACCCCATGTCCCCTCCATTGGCAGGCAGATTCTCAACCACTGCGCCACCAGGGAAGCCCTAGGCTTGCAGTTTTTACTTCTCAAAATTTAAAGCCCATAGTGTTGGCAGACTAACAAAACCCTCATTGTCATATAACTTCAGGTACGTTAGTGAGGTAACACATTGTATAATGTCCTTTGTAATTCTACAGATGAAAAAAAGTGTCCAAACACACAGAAATATTTCACTGTGCCCTTGTTACTTATTGTCATGAATAGAAAATTATGATTTTATATGTGTAAGTTATTTTATATTTTCTCTTGGGTAAATTAGTTCAAACTTATATTTTAAGTTTTGAAAAATAAAAATGACAACTTAGAGTTACCATTAGCTCTGGCAAAAATTTAACTGCAATATGATGAAATAAAATATTGCTAAATAAATTATTCATTAAAGAGAGTTTAAAAGAGAACTATTTTTTTATTTTGATAAGAATCTCTGGTTGGAAAAGAAAAACTGAATTAGCTATAAGCTTGGTCTAATATCTTGAAATTTGCTCAGTAAAAAGCCTCCAGCTCCTCCCTGCTCTGTCTCTGAAGAGTATGAAAAGCTTAAAGTATAGCAAGCACAGGGCAAGAGTCAGGCCAACTAAAAATAAAATACCTTATTAAGCCTTTATTGCCTTGAGTTAGCTAAAGGTGCCAGGTACACGAAGTTCTAAGCAAAAACAGTCATTAGGTACCCTTAAAATCAGCTGTCATCAGGTAAGAAGAAAAAAATCGCCTCAGCTAGAATTGCCACTCATTCTAGACTGATACTAACAATTACGTAATTTTAGAAAGTTTGGCAATATGAAGCAGTTTAGCTGAGTGTGAGAAGTAACGACCTGATTAATATTAATCCTAATAACGATGCCTTAACTTAGATAGCATTTTATAAAAACCTTTCAAGGTTGAATATATAGGAAAGCACATAGATAACCGGAACCAGATTGCCTAAGATGGATTTGGGTCCAACACATAAATTGTGTCAACTTTGGCAATTTATTAAAATTCTTTCTACTTTGGTTTCCTCTTTTGAAAAATGAGGAAAGTGACAGTCCCTTCATTGGAAGATTGTTGTGAGAGTCAAATAAGTTATTATATGTGAAGAACTCATAGCTATGCCCAGGATAATAAGTCTTAGGTGTTTTTATATGAATTTCATATTTAGCCTAAAAAACAAAACAAAAGCCTTAGTGGAGTTAGGATGCTGTTATTCTCCATACAACAGATAAGAGGACAAAGCTAGAGATTGTCTCTTTACCAAAGTCAGGAAGTTCCAAATTAGTTTTTGTCAGAAAATCGTCAAGAAAAAGGTTGTAAATAAACCTAACCAATAGTTAAAGTCTGACCCTGAGCCAAGACTGCAAGTTAGGCTTCTAATTTAGAAAAAAAAGTGCATAATATTGACCTTACATGGCTTTTCTTTTATTATACTTGAAACATGTGTTTATATTTTGTGTCCTTTCTTCTATTTTTTATATATGATGTATTTACTGAGATATATTTTCAGTGACGACTATGTAGAGCCTTCCTCCATATTGCCTACTTTCTTCCACAACCCCCAACCCTTCCATCCTCACCCTAGCTTGCTTCTCACATAAAAGTTTAAAACTTAATAGATCAAGTAATAATAAATGCTTTCAGAGGTCCTGAATGCCATGTACTTTACAGAACTTATTTAATTCTTACAATAAACCAATAAGGAAGATACTCACATATAAGAAGAGTAAAGCTCAGAGATGTTCAATAACACATTCAAAGTCATGAGCCGGTGACTGGATGAGAAAGCCAGGATCTGCTCACTGTTCTCTCATTTCAGAGAGTGTTCTTTGCAATATGCCACACAGCCTCGCAAAGTCTTTAATATACATTTTAAAGAAAAGTCTACTCTTGCCATCTCCACCTCTGCGTCTCCACTCCCTTTTTAAAAAAATCACCATCCTGACTTAACCGAACAACTTAAAAAGTTGTTATATGAGTGTTGCATTATAGTTACATAACACCTGTATGCAGAAAAAAATTAAAAAGCAATTGAGGGGCATTAGGAAAACATATTCTTTGAAATTTTCAATTCTATGACCACTACCATGTGAACAGCCCAGGCTAGCTTGCTGAAGGATTAGAGACATGTCATCGCCATCACCCCAGCTAATATCTAGTCAACGAACAGCCAAAGAATGCCACTGTAGAAGGCAATTTGACTCAACGCTTCCATTGCTAAGAGAACGTTTTAGGGCTGTAGAGCATCCATCTGTCCTGCAGAGGGCACCAGTGGCCCAGACCGCAGAATTTAGTGCTTCTCATACGACAGCCTCGGAAGGAAAACCCCCCCTTGCCCTGTGCACTGCCTGTGGATTGTGGGGGTCACTGAAAGCCAGCGCTACCACTTCCTCTCCTAGATATCTGAGTATCTTCTAAGACTTTCACGGCAGAGTTTTCAGTTTGGTCCCCAAATCATATATTTGCATAATGTAGTTATATTGAAAACTTTGCAAACTGTTTAGATCATTACTTTTTATTTTTCGAGAAAATCAACATTTTTAGAAGATGGGGATGCACTTCAAGCTCTAAAGTCATTCAGTCCCCAGTAATGTCATAATACAAAAATGCTAATAGTGAAACCTCATTAGTTCACCCTAGCCAAAAGACCTGTCTACCTGACCTAGCAAAAACCCCAAATCATATAAATACTGTTACATTGTTTTCTGTAAATACATTTCTTACTTATTAAGCTAACATCTTTTTATGCACTCAGGTTGTTTCATAGGAAGGGTTTATTAAATGTAGGAGCAAAGCTGATGAAGTGCATGTTCTTTGGCATCAAACTGACCTGGCTCCAAATCCTATTTCTGCCACTTATTAGCTGCGTGACCATGAGAAGTCACTTTACATCTCTGAGCCTCAATTCTCTCATTTGCAAATAAAAATAAAAGTACTTGCTTCACATATCACTGTGAGAATTAAACTAGATAATGTGCAGAAATGCTTAGCACAATGTTAAGTGCACAGAATAAGGGCTGAGAAAATAATGGTTATATAACTGAATAGATATTATTGATTTGTAAGTAGTATATTAGCAGTTTTTGTGTGGTGCTTGTTGCAGGGAGGACAAAAATCTTTAATATGTGTCACTACTCTAATATTTGAACTATTTCATATGGTTTCTAGCAAAATCTTTGGCCCCAAGATTCACTTTCAAAGAAGAAAATATTCTTAGGGCAAGTGCAGAGTGTAGCTGTTTAAACATCCATTTGCAAATAAAATATAACTTCCAAAATACTAAAAAAATTTATTCTCTTAAAATTTTTGAAGATTAATCCTTGTAAGTTGATAAATAATTTGATGAATTTTATTAATAATTTAATAAATTTGTAATTTGGTAAATAATTTAAATGGTCTATGAAAAAATAATTCATTAACTAAATATAAATTTAGCTCAATTTTTGTCTGAATTATGACAAAGTACGAATTACCAAACTTTCACCAAGTTTGGAAAAACTATTATTAAAATAAGAATGTAAGTAGGGACTTATAAGCTTGAGTTCAAGGCAACAATCCTGAACTGAGAAAAATAAAGATATTTTATAATCATAAATGAGAGCAAATCACATTAACTACCTGTCAATAATATTTATACATCAAATTACAGATCATTAAAATAAAACTGCAAGAAATGTAAATGGTAATATATAAAAACACAATAGTCGGTGACACTCTCATCTCTATGGGCAAAAAAGTAGATCCAAAACAGAGAATCCAAATAAAAAATAACTAAGCAGGTCTTACAGATATATATCATATTCAATAAATTGAAAATTGATTGATGCATTTTATTTTTTATAATCATCCATGAAATTTCTAAATATTCACTATTAATTCCATAATAAATTGCTAGTAAATATGAAAAAGTAGATGTTAATGTCATTATTAT
Source organism: Balaenoptera ricei (assembly GCF_028023285.1). NCBI lineage: Eukaryota > Metazoa > Chordata > Mammalia > Artiodactyla > Balaenopteridae > Balaenoptera > Balaenoptera ricei. The sequence goes on from NC_082645.1 coordinate 94,301,575, forward strand.
GTTATTGTTGACAGTAATATTAACAAAAATATAAATAACTGAGGAATAAAATTTGCAATTAACATACAACACTCATACAAAGAAAAAAATGTAAAGTAATTGAGGGGCATAAGGGAAACTAACTCTTCGAAATTTTCAGTCCTCCCTGTGACCACTACCATGTGAACAGTGCTGGTTAGCCTACTAAAGATGAGAGATGTCCTCACCATCACCCCAGCTAACATCTAACCAATGACCAGACATATGAATGAAGCTATTCTAGGCAATCCAAATTGCCAGATGACCACAGAATAATCATGTGGCTGATGCATGAAAATAACAAACATTGGCTATGTTAAGCCACTGAATTTTAGGTTGGTTTCCTATACAGCAGAGTCTGATACAAGACTTAGGCAAGAACAAAGACAAGCTCACACTGTCTTTCTTCTGACAAGGCCTCTATTGGGCATAGGAGAAACATACAGCTTTGCCTTGCTGAACCTGAGAGTGTAGGATGCTTCTGAAGCAACAGCAACCTCCTTCCAGCAACCAGAAAGCCAGCCCAGGACTTATCCTTTGCGTTTTCTCAGGCATGAGTTGAACATGGCCATAGTGAAGGGAATGTGTTAGGCTCTCCATGTTCTTTCCTTGCAACTCCCCTTCTTTTTTATCTGAAAAAAAGGGAAAGCACCTCATCTTTTGCAGTTTAGAACAACCATAGAAAACACCAACACTCTATCCAACAATTCTCTTTGAATTTCCAATCATCTATTTTCTTAGCCTATCCAAGACCTGTTAGAGGTAAGTAATCAACCAATGATGGAAACCAATATTCTGTTACAAACTTTTTTACATCTCATATCTCACTGTGGGTTGTGCATCTGTCATTATAGTGCCTCAGCCAAAATTGAGTCTAAAATAGTTCCATTATACTGTCTTGCATCATGAATTTATAGAATCTGTGCATAGAGGAGCCCTTTGCCATTTGATTCGAAATGAAGATGTTTTAAAGAGAAATAATGTGTTATTTCTTCTTCCCACTTTAATCTGGCTATTATTCCTAGGGCTTCTCTTTTCATGATCCTAGTAACCTCCATAGTGCTAAATCCACTGTTCCATTTCAATCCTCCTATCACTCAACTTCTCAGGAGCATTATACATAATAGAAATATTTTCCATACTTGGTTTGCAGAACATGATATGATCCTGGTTTTCCTCCTACTTTCTAAGCTGATTTTGCTCATCTTTCTTTGTTGAGCTTACCTCTTCTTCCTGATCTCTAAATGTTGGAGTTCCCTAGGTCTTCATCACCTCACTATCATTAAACCCTGAGTGATCTCATCCAGTAACATGACTTTAAATACCATCCATACACTAGTGATTCTCATATTTCTATGCCCTGCTCTGCCCTGCTCGTTCTAATTTCCATACTCAATTGTCTACTTGACATTTCTACTTGGCTATCTAATAGTCATTTCACATATAGTAAGTCAAATACAACTTGATCCCCTTCCATAAATCTATTCTTTACTTTTTCTTCTCTATCTTAGTAAATTATCCTGCTATTCACTCAGTTTCTCAAGCCAAAACCTTTGACATCATCTGCAAGTCTCCCTTTTCTCTCTACCCCATAATTTTCTTAGTAAATTCTAACAAATTTCTACTTTCAAAGTAACCAAACACAAGTACTTCTTAAGCAACTTCCTACCTACTACCTCATTAGTCCAGGTCTCTATAACTCACACTCAAATTACTGCAGTAGCCTCCTACCTGGTTTTTCCACCACAGCAGTAAGAGTAGTAACTCTTAAAGTCACACCATGTCACTTCCCTGCTAAAAATCTTCCAATAACTTCCCTTACTATATAGACAAAAAGCACAAACTTTTCTCCAGCCTTTCAGACCATACACGATCTGATCGGTGGCTACCTATGCAATTCAGTTTGCTTCTTCTTCCTATTTACTCACTCTGTACAAGCCACACTGGCCTTTTCTGGTTCCAGAACATATCAAACCTGTGCCTGAGTGAGGACTTTGCATTTGCTGTTCCCTCTGCCTGAAACTCTATTAACACAGGCGTTTCCATGGAGCGTTCTCTCACTTGGTTATGATATTCATTCAACTATCACCATTTTAGAGCAGCTTTCACTCCTCTCTTTCCCTACTTTGTCCTTAAAGTACTTGGCACTTCCTAGACTTAACTGACATGATACAGTATGTCTATTTGTAAATTTCCTATCTCCTCACTAGAATGCAAATGTGAGGAATGTTTTATATAGCTATGCCACACATATATGTCTTAAAGGAAATAACACTTTTGCCCATAGGCAAAAATTCAAATGCCATTAAACAAAGTCAAAAGAAAATAATACGTATAGCTGATTCACTTTGTTATACAGCAGAAACTAACACAACAATGTAAAGCAATTATACTCCAATAAAGATGTTAAAAAAAAATAGACAAGCTGTGAAAAAAAAAGTTTGCATATCTGTATACACATAAGGCTAATTAACAAAATAAAAAATGTATAGGTCAATAAAAAACATACAGGTCAGTAAGAAAAATAATCATGTAGAAAAATAAAATCAGGACATGAAGAGGTAATTTACAAGAAGAGAAGTAAAGATGTCCAATAAACATTTGAAGAGGTGGAGGGGCTACTGGCATTTTACAAGCATTACCTCAGGCAATCCTCCTGATAACCCAGTGTGGTATATCTCCTTATGATTGTCACTATATCGACGAAAAATAAATCTAAGATGAAGAGAGGTTAAGCAGTTTGTCAGATGTATGTATGTATTACTAGGTCAGATGTATATATTACGACCTTAAAATATTCAAATTTTATCTCTATGTGGGAAAGGTAGGGAGAGCATTTTGCAGAGTATGACTCCATTCATGAAAATGAGCATATCAAAGCTATGATGTCTATAGAGGCACGAATGTATAAATGTACAGGAAGAGTGTCTGGAAGGGTAAAAACAAAACTGATTGCAGGGCTTCCCTGGTGGCGCAGTGGTTGAGAATCTGCCTGCCAATGCAGGGGACACGGGTTCGAGCCCTGGTCTGGGAGGATCCCACATGCCGCGGAGCAACTGGGCCCGTGAGCCACAATTACTGAGCCTGCGCATCTGGAGCCTGTGCTCCGCAACGGGAGAGGCCGCGATAGTGAGAGACCTGCGCACCGCGATGAAGAGTGGCCCCCACTTGCCGCAACTGGAGAAAGCCCTCGCACAGAAACGAAGACCCAACACAGACATAAATAAATAAATAAATAAATAAAAATAAAATTACTAAAAAAAAAAAACAACAAAAAAAAAACTGATTGCAGTGGCTCCCTCTGGGGATAACATTTGTGGGGGCTGGAAAAATCACCACATTGTAACTTAGCTTTTTATGTATCGCTGATTTTTTTAACGATGAGAATATACTTACGCATTATTATTTTTTTTTAATGTAGTATTTATTTATTTATTTATGGCTGTGTTGGGTCTTCGTTTCTGTGCGAGGGCTTTCTCTAGTTGCGGCAAGCGGGGGCCACTCTTCATCGCGGTGCGCGGGCCTCTCATTATCGCGGCCTCTCTTGTTGCGGAGCACAGGCTCCAGACGCGCAGGCTCAGTAATTGTGGCTCACGGGCCTAATTGCTCCATGGCATGTGGGATCTTCCCAGACCAGGGCTCGAACCCGTGTCCCCTGCATTGGCAGGCAGATTCTCAACCACTGCACCACCAGGGAAGCCCCGCATTACTTTTATAACTTAACACTTCTTAGTTAAAAAATAAAAATTACTTTTGAAGGAGATAAAAAAGAATATTTGCCTTCTTTAAAAATTCATGTTTCTCTATTCTACGTAGGCTTCAAAGACAAAACCTAAGGGGCTGTGCATGAGAGACTTCTGTCTTCCCATCATATTAATTTACCTGTCTCCTTTTTGTTTAGGAAAAAAAAAAAGTTTGGTTAATATACAGAGTACACTCAGGTCTTAATAATTGATGCCACAAAATACACAGTGAAAATAGACATGTGGTATTGAATAGGTCAGTGTCATATGTCAGCAAATGACAATTAGACATGCCCATTCACAGGGTCCATCTGAATTCATTGCCATCGAAAGTTAAATGGGAAGCTAATATTCAATATTTGTCCCCTAGAACAAAGATGCCCATACAAATACTCCCCTATTGTTAGTATCGCAAGAGAAATTGGTCAGGAAGATGAGGTTGAGGTCTAAAGAACTCTCAGCATGCTGACCAGCACTCTTGGAAGAGCCATCTCTACAACCTCATAGCAACATCTATTGTTGCAACCTAGGTTGCAATCTAGGCTGCAACCCAGTTGAACTGCTCTATACCTGGGCACCAGGGCACTGGAAAGGATAAGAAATCATATTTATATTTACAAAAAGAAACTCTAGAAGAATACATAATATACTGATAATAGTGATTATCTGTGGGAATGAAAGTGGGGAACAGGCCAATTATAACAGAAATGTGGGACTTGTTTTGAACCATATAAATATACCTGTTCAAAATTATTTTAATTACAACAGTGTACCAGAGAACATTAAATTGGATATAATGAAGCTTGACGACAGCTTCTGAGGTCAATAAAAAAGCAGATTTGGAAATCTTTTTGTCTCTGGCAAAGTTTTGGTAAGAGAAACCATATGCCTGCTGGGTCAGTTCAGAAGAATTCACATCTTTAGGATGATCTGCCTACAGTTTATAGATTTAATTGTTTTCCTAGGTAGAATCCAGGATCAGGATCTATTTTAAAACATTCCATTAATTATCTAGGATGTTAAAAGTTCTAAGAGAGAGTCTCTTCCACTGCAGAATTGCTATTATCATATCCATTTCTCCTAATTAGCTCTTTGCTCTTTGGTCATGTTTCTCCCGGGATGAAGTGAAAGAGAAACCTATCCTATCTTCAGAATTAAAAAAAAAAAATTACAAACGAGTTTGCTATATTTCTTAAAATTTCTAAACATACTTTCTTTTTAACACTGGAAGATTGGGTTCCTCAACTCTGAAAAACAAATCGAGTTGAGGTATACTTAAACTTTATTGTTCTGTATCAGCTCCAAGAGAGAAGGCTTAAGAGTCTTTTAGAGTTCATCAATTATTGTGCTAGATTGGGTTTCCCAGAAGCTGATCTTACAAAGAGGATCTGTGTGCAAGTAATTTATTCAGGAAGTGTTCCCCAAGAGTGAGTCATGCTAGAGATGAAGGGGGGTCTCTAGCAAAAGTCTCATCGAGGGTAGTTCCCACTGACCCCGCAGAGGAACCCTGGAGTATGAGGTGCTCCTCACAGTCGTCCCCAGCAGGGATGAGGGAACTGAAATATAATATTCCCACATAGAGCGCTGGGCCACATAAACCAGGCCTAAGGCAGTGCGCTGGAGGAGAGCCTTAGGTCTGGCTATTGAAAACATACTGAAAACCAAGGAGTGAAAAGGTGTCTGGGGAAGCAGGCAGGGAAGGAAGGTACAGAAATGTACCAAGGCATTAGGGGCTGGGAATGGGGCGCCAACATTACCTGATGCAATTATCCAACAAATCTGAATCCCAGATTCAGAATGCATTTATGTATAATCTGTGTATAGATCCGAGGCTATTAATTACGTTTTTTTTCAGTTGTTGCCATACCTTACATGATAGCCAGAATTCACAAGGGTAATTTGCCAGATAAAATTCCAATCCTAAGTAGCATAAAAGAAGCTATCTTCATACCTCCATTTTGAATATATTTAAACAACTTGGTAAATTCATTAAATTAATGAGTTCCACATATATAAAACTAAACATTCTTCTCTATGGTGATGTCTTTGTTTAGTATCCACAAATTAAGAAGCCTTAAGAAACTTAACCTGCTGATTAAATGTTTCTAAAAATGTCATATTTGATTAAACTATTATAGAGCTAAAAGTTGTGTTATCTGGGGGGCATTGTTTAATGTTGAAGTGGAACATTTTAATAATGAATTTATGTAGAAATTGTGCCAGGCATGTTCTGGGCATTGGAAATAAAGTGGAGAACAAAACCGACAAAGTTCTTTTTCACGGAGCCTACTTTCCAGTACACAAAGATAGACCAAAAATAAGGAAAGGAATATATGACATTATTTCTGATGTTGGTGTGTCCTATAAATAATATAAAATAAAATAAAACAAAATAAAAAACACAGGTGTGATAGAAACTGATAGGAGTTTTAAACATACATGAAAATAAAAGTAAAATGCTTACAGAAGTAAGTATAGATCGTTATTTTGGGAACTTTGCTGCGGTGCGTGGGCTTCTCACTGCAGTGGCCTCTCCCACTGCGGAGCACGGGCACCAGGCGCGTGGGCCTCAGCAGTTGTGGCACACAGGCTCAGGAGCTGTGGCCCACGGGCCCAGCTGCTCCGTGGCATGTGGGATCTTCCTGGACCAGGGATCGAACCCGTGTTCCCTACATTGGCAGGCAGACTCTCAACAACTGCACCACCAGGGAAGTCCTCCACATCAATATTAAGAATGTCTGATCAGTGAATTAAACCATCAACAAAGTTAACTAATGACAGACTGGGAAAAGACATTTGTAACATCTAAAGCTCAATGAGGATTAATACATAATTCATACAAGGAATTCCTAAAAATCAACAAGAAATGAATTGATAGAAAAAATGATCAAAGGACATTTTAGAAAGACAAAATGGGAAATTTGATTGCGAACAAGTATGTAAAGTAATACTGAGCTTCATCAGTAATTAGAGAAAGGCATATTAAAATAAGATAATACTCTAAATACATCAAATCAGCATAAGTTTGAAATCAGAATATATCAAATGTTGGAAAGTATGTAGGGAAATGGAAACCATCCTGCCCAGCAGGTAGAAGTAAAACAGTTATTTAAAGAAGAATCTGGCATATTGATGACGCCAAACCCAGGCAGACTATGACTCAGTGATCCAGCTTTAGGAATGTACCCCAGAGAAAAAACTGTTCAGGCTGACCTGGGTTTGTTTTTGAGGCAACAGGGGTCACAGACAATCTTGGTGCCCGATAAGCAAATGTACAGACAAAATGGGATGATTAAGCACCATGAAATACTCTGCAATTAAATCCAATTAACACAAATACAGCAATTTGCCTGGTGTCAAATGAAAAAAATTGAGAATAATAAGCTCTATAGCAATATACCATTTATATATATTGAAAATACACAAATGCAAAAAAATTGCATATTGTATAAGGATATCTATATATCCAGGATAAATTAACAAATACTACAGCAGGACTAGGGAAAGGAACAAAGTTGAAAACAAAATTAAATTAAGAATAACCTTGCACAGAAAATTTTCTACAAGAACTAGGCTCCAATTTTATATTTAGAATCTCTTGCAAAACGTTGACTACATTTTTATTATGTTTCATATTTACGATGATACAAGAATCCATGCAGTAAATTAATTTATTTTACAAACACCTGTGAGGGTCTACTATGAGCCAGGCTTTGTGCTGAGTGTTAGGCTTATAAAGACAAATGATACAAGGAGCATGCAGTCTACTGGAGGACAGGATACATATTTAGTAGTTTTGTGGTTTTGTGTCTACAGGTAAATTTGGACATTTTATTCTCACGTGAGGAGTGTGACAGCTATTTCATTCAATGTGAACACTTCCTCCTCTTAGATTTTGGGACACAGATTTAAATTTTGAATGCAGTAAGAGTAGCTACCTAATCCTTTCTGATTCAGCATTCACTCTCTTTTCCCATGGATCTTGGTCTGAATTTAAAATTTTTATTTCAAGTGTTTGTTTTGGATGCATATCAGTACCACTAGTTATTCCAAATCCTTTTAGAAAACAGACGAACTACAAAACACAAAACATTTAAACAATTAGAAAATAATATTTAAATATATGCATTTGAATGTTTTTTATGCTGTATTTCCCATTGTTATCCAATGTTAGATATTGTATATCAACTCTGCAAAGTAACTCTGAACCATACATATACCACAAAATGTTTCTAGGAAACCTCAAAAGTCACAACACAAGAGTAGCTTTAAGGAAATCTAAGCATGAGAGTTTGGGTAGGAGCAATAGTGTCCACCAATGATTAGACTAGTAAAGTACAAACAAAACTGGAGTAAGCAGCAGCTGGAGACAATCAATGTTTCAGTTGTTTTCTATGCAATACATCTCAGAAATGTAGCAAATGACATTTTACTCATGCCCTCAGGCTCCTGCTGACTAAAAGCTCATTTCCTCTGTCTGAGCCTGGAAGATCTGCAGGCTTATCCGAACTCAGCAGTCCTCAGGTAGAAGCCTGACTCAACAACCAGCTGCAGCTCCCTGTTGTCTCTTTCCTTAACCTTTGTCAAGGTAGGGAACCAGTGGCTCTCCAGTTAAGTGCACTAACTACCTGCATCGAAGTGACTCTCAGAAGTATTTGACAACAACAACAACAACACTATGGCAAAAAGAAAATAATACCTCAACAGCCTTACCATGAAATGTAAATGTATTACTGGCAAAAGCATTTCTGGGTTTTGGTCTTGTCTTTTTGTGCCTTATATTTTTATATATATATATATATATATATATATATATATATATATATATATATATATATATTTTAATTGGGGTATAGTTGCTTTACAATGTTGTGTTAGTTTCTGTTGTACAGCAAAGTGAATCAGCCACACTTATACATATATCCCCTCTTCCTTGGATTTCCTTCCTATTTAGGTCACCACACACAATTGAGTAGAGTTCCCTGTGTTATACAGTCTGTTCTCATTAGTTGTCTGTTTTATACATAGTAGCATATATATGTCAATCCAAGTCTTCCAATACATCCCACCCCCCACTCCCCCCCTTGGTATCCATACGTTTGTTCTCTACATCTGTGTCTCTATTTCTGCTTTGCAGATAAGTTCATCTATACCATTTTCCCAGATTCCACATATATGCATTAATATACGATATTTGTTTTGCTCTGACTTACTTCACTCTGTATGACAGTCTCTATGTCCATCCATGTCTCTACAAATGACCCAATTTTGTTCCTTTTTATGGCTGAGTAATATTCCATTGTATATATGTACCACATCTTCTTTATCCATTCCTCTGTTGATGGACGTTTAGGTTGCTTTCATGTCTGCCTTATATTCATATTTAATTAACTGAGCACCTTCTAAGCATATGAACATATTTAGTCCTTGAAGCATGACAGATATAATTTTCCTCATTTTATATTAATAGATCATTGAAGCTCTGTGATATTAATGGCTTGTACAAGATAATGTGACATTAAAGTGAAGTTATTTATAAAGAATGTGTATTAGACCTGCTACTTAGGCCACCCAGGATCTCAAGAAATAAAAATCCCAGCTTATCCATTATTATGTATATTTATTGCAAAGATGATGGTGCATGAGGTAGGAGCAGAAATCAGTTTATGCAACACATTAACTCAGGTTCAATTATCCAGATTCCATGATATAGAGGAGTCGTAAGCACACAGAAAATTTGCCTGACAATTCTCAAGACAGAAATTCTGGCCACACAAACCACCCATTTTCCAAACGGAAGAGTTTGCTTGGGATGGCTTGGATATCATTTGGTGTGCTGTAGTTCTATTAGGCAGTTTTAGCCAGCTATCTTGGTGTGATCAGAAACCTACTGTCCTTATGAAGAGCACAAGGATGTCTTCTTGAGGCAGATGACCTGTAACCTGAGCATCCTCTCTTGTGATGAACACCCTTCAAGCTCCAGAAAAAAGCTTCTCAACATCTTTTGCTCTATGCTATCAAAAGAAAAACATGCACACAAATGTCATGAAAGTTTATGGGTTTTACTATGCTGGCTATGTTGGAAAAATATAATGCTTCAGAATGTGGGAGAAATTTGAGCAGTTTAAGCCCTTAAGTAACTGAAAAAACTAATTAAGTAATGTGGCAACATTCTTCTCAGATACCATGTTTCTGATTCTTACGTTGTTAAATATTGTTTCCCAGGAATAATGATGGTCCATTTTATTGCTTCCTTTTATATCTCAGTTTGTAGAAATTCACAAATTAGTGGGGTATTTTCAACAGTTGCAAAAGGCTACTGAAGAATATTTTGTGACATTAAATAACTTAATATATATATTAAATAATGAGAAAGAGAGAGAGATGAAGTGTAATACTAGTCTTTTCATTGGTAACTCGTAAGATACTGAACACTAGAACTCTCGATAATTATTTTCTTTATAAAAGAAAATTTTAAATGTACTTAAAATTTTAAATTTAACTTAAAAATTCTAGACATCAAAATAATGCTAAGTTTCAATTTATAACTTCAAATACTTTGGAGATAATGGTATGTGGGCCTCCATTTGTTTTCTTGACACAGGATGCCAAATGTTAGGAACCAGCCTGCTCTGGGGTCAGGCAACTGTCAAGATGAAACTGGCTATGGCCAGGTCAGTGGCTGGTTACTTCCTCTTGGTAGCAACAGCTACCAAAATGGGGAGAGACCCGGCTAGGCCAATTTCTTCCAAAAATGGCTGTATATGTGGCAAGCACTGAGGATATTTGGACTCTTCTTTCAGCTCATCTAGAACATAACAATACCTGATGGTAGATATTTTTCAAGCTTTAACTCAGAGTTCAGCAGTCTTTCTAGGACAGGAAAGTTTTTACTTCCTCATGAGCAGTAGAGGAAGTGGGTCTAGGGTCTGCCACAGAGACAAGCATTTGATCATAGGATTGAGTCATCACTCCTCCCTATAATTCTAGTGTAGATGATAGGGTGTGGATGCTTATCCAGAATCTAGTCACAGCCCAGAGGCAACTGAGAAGAGAGGTGAGCTGAAGGCCCTTTTGACAATGTCCTTCCATGACCAATAGCCTCTTAGAATCTTTTGAAAGGAAGCACAGAAAGAGATGGAGAGATTAATCCTTAAGGCATTATTAGCTAGATTTATCCCTTAGTTAACATGAGTTAAGGAGGGGAATTCAGGGTTGTAAAAATGATAAGAATAGTAGCAGTAATTACAGCTACCAGTTATTAAGCCTCAAATATGTGTCAGAGACTTGACAAACATTAATAAACACAAAACATGTGATGAACGCATTAATATGAAATATTGAAGATAAGAAAACTGTGATTAAGTAAAGTGAAGTCAGTTATCCAGAGTCACAAAGGAACTAACTGCTGAGCCAGGATTCCAACCCAGGCTTGTCTGACTCCCAAACTCAGGAAAACATTGACCTTTTTCCAAAGCCTGTTGCCTTCCTTGCAGAAGGGAGAACTTGTAGAGAAGACAGAGAGCCTCAAAGAAAAATACAACTTAGGGTAACATAAAGACCATCTAGGACAGTGCTTTTCAAACTTGACGTACACAGGAAGCACCCATAGCTCATGTTAAATACTAATTCTGTTCCAGTAGATTTGGGTGGAACCCAGCATTCTGCATTTTTAAAGCTTCCAATAACAAGCATCTGGTCCAAGTCCATTAATAATGCAGATGAATAAAGTGAGGTCGAGAAGTTAGGTGACTGGTTCAAAGCCAAGCAATTTGTTCAATGCAGACAGATTGCTCTGGTACTTTTTCCACTTTCCTACACAAGTTGTTCAAAACGGGCACATCCCCATTGCTAGAGCATTTCAGTCTACCCACATTATCTGTTCAGGATAAATGCTGCTCCTGCATCCCTGCAACCTCATGCTATTATATATACATACATCTGACATTCCCATCTTCTCCCTTTATATCTGCTACCATGTTAAAGATTGCCTTGCTTTATGAAGTAGATAGATTCCTAGAAATTATGTGGAAATTGATTTTTTGGTTAAATTGCAATTTAAATGCTTTGAAAAAATCTCGTTTTTTGTTTTTTTGGGTAGAGAATAATGCGTTCTATCAAATAGGAAGAAATTTTTAGAAAATCTCAAAAGTTGGAATTTTGTTTACCATGATATCTTAAATTGGAAGAACTCTAGATAATTAATGGAACTTAAAAGCAAACTTAACTTATTCTAGACTCCAATTTGATGACATGGCACAGATAGATGAATTATATTAATAATTTTTATATGTAAAATTATGTTATCTCCATTCAGAGATATTGTCTTCACAAAAAATAGCAATTCAAATTTATTTTCTATTTCTCAGAGCTCATTATTGCAATTTGGGAAACCTTCCTTCTGATCAAAGCATTGTAAGTGGATTTCTCCAGGACCTACTGCAATGTAGCCTATTCTTGGCAAAAGGAAAAGTAATTCATTTTCTGATTTCAGAAATCCTTTAAAAAATAGTGTCAAAAATAAATTAAAAATAAGAGTGATGCATCATAATTACATTTCTTATTAGAGATGGGGCATACAATGGAATAAACACGTATAGGACGGAATAAATTCCTCAGGCAAACTGATTTTTATTTCTCTAAGAGTCATTCTAATTAGGAGCAAAGTATTGTTCTTGAACTTGACCTATTATCACAAATAGAAATGATGTTTATGTATACTATTCGTACGCAAATCACATATTACACTTGCTTGAGTGTATTGAGTCATTTCTTGAGAGCTTTTTGAGCCGACTGTGTTTTAAAATCAGGTCTATCTCTTTTGCCTTCCTCTGTGTGGCTGCCAGCGCCTAAGCAGCTTTTTTTATGCCAACCTTAATCAGACAGAATCACAGCAACCCCAGAGATGGGGTAATGTTCTTTCACAGCACACTGCAGCCATCTAGCTCGCATTCCGTTCTGCTTCTCTCCCTTGTCCTCCCTCCCTCCTGCTGTCTGCTTTTACATAGTTTTACTTCCTTGTCCTTTCACTAAAGGATTAACCTGAGAATTAAATATGATTAAATTTTACAGAGTTTATTATGGTTACTATCAGGAGGAATAATGTCAGCTGTTTTTCCCTCTCTCCTTTACCCTGCTCTCCTCCCCCGCACGCACAAAATTATTCCCTTAAAAATTTTTAGACTGCAAATAAATCATTGAGAAAATCGTCACATCACTGCATTCTAGTTAACCTGGATCACTAGCCACCTCCTCATATAACATACAATTGCACATCTCTCTGCCTAAGCCTGGGTCCATAGTGTTCCCACTAACAAGAATGTATTTGATCCACTTAGACTCCTGTTAAAGTGCTACTCCTCCTTCAAGACCCAGCCAAATGCCACCTCCTTGCACCAAATGGCACCTCCATCTATTTCCGCTTTGTACCTGGTCTTCCTGGCTTTACTCCCCTAAAAACCTGTAAGCTCCTTGAGGTCCTTGCCAATGTCTTATTTATCTTGCCTCTCCACAGGGACTAAATTAGTGTCTTTTTCATGATGGAACTCACTAGTAGTTTGACGGAGGTCAGAGGATAGCAAATGTCAATGATTCCGTAGAGAATCAGTGCTATAAAACACACACAACTTCCTTGGAGTGCCGCCATGGGTGGTACCCAGCCAGTCTCCTGGTTACTCATAGCAGGTTTTGAAAAAATACTTGAATGGATTGATCCGTGTTGATCACTTCATAACAGTGGTTCTCAAAGGGTGGTATTCAGATTCTGATATCAGAACCAACAGGGGCTCTGCTTTAAAACGGAGACTGCTGAACCCTGACTGAGATTTTTTGAATCAGTACCTTTAGCAATATCATCCAGGAATAAGGATTTTTTTTAAACAACCACTCTACTTGGATCTTAAGCATACAGACCTTTGAGAATCACTGATTTAGAGGAAGGACAGTTCACCTCTTTATACCCAAGGGCATTTAAGGGCTGAAGGAAAAAAAATTGGCCAGTAAAGATAAACATACAAAATGTGACTTTAGAATACATCTGACTTTGTTCTAAGGTGGATTTCTCAAAAGCAGAGAGAAGTGTAAAACAGAATCTAATATCCCTTCCAGCTAAACGTTCCCCTAATTTTTGTCACAGCAGTATGAGAGCCACAATTTTCATTTACGAAATTGAAAACTTTAATTTTGAAAAACTGATTAACATGCCTAACTACGGAAAAGAAAAGACGGAGAAGTAGTTAGGCAAAATTGTTCAAAATTAATCTCTTGTTCTGTTTTAAATAATATTCTGCCATTTCTCATACATTTTCCTCTTTTCTAACATATTTTTCTTATTTTTTTTAACCCAAGCAGCCTGTGATCTATGTAGAGTCTGTTGAAATGATGTATGGGAGTTTATCTTTTGCTCCAAGAGGAAGCTCTTGAAAGGGCAAAAACTCTGTTTTTCTATATGCTGTGCAGGGTCCTCCCTGGAAGCTGTGTGATAAATGCTCATATAATGAATGAGTGTTTTCCCTTTACCTGTCAGTTTTACATTAATTTCATCTCTTCTAATGAGTAGATGAAGGCAGACGGATTTGACAAGAGGTTTCTTAATAGTTTCTAGGTTTACGGTTAGTGTTTTTGCTGAAAACTGATTAGTTTTTGGATCATATAATGTTTTCCTTTTTTTCTTATAGAAACATTTACACATCGATAAATTAAAATGCAAAATGAAACGCTTTTGGTGCCTGGTCTGGGTAATAGATGTTATTACTGCGTGTGCATGTGCAAATACTTCTTTACTTCTGGAGAATTGCATCTTGCCACACTCTTACAGTTAGGTATTACCACTGGACTTGCTTTGGCGAATGGAGTGGGAGTAAAAGGGACATGCCATTTCTGGGGAGCAGCACTTAGTTGCTAGTGGTTGATACTTCTTGGGCAATCGCAGGAGCACGTGTTAGTATAAAGGTGCCTCTCCTGAGAGAGAAGATCTGGGAACTTGTTTTAAGGTTGCATAGCTTTGTTCTCAGCTTCTGTTCTTCTTTGTTCTCAGCTTCTTTGTTCTCAGCTTCTTTCATTAGCTGCCAGTTTCTCCTCAAACACTTGTTCTTAATTATCTGGCTAGATTGCCCTAGAAAACTGAGGAAGACATTGTAAAATCTACTTCCCACTTCACAGAAATCTCCAGGATGAAATTCTACCTGACGTTATCTCATGACATTCATCCAATTCTTGCGGTTCAGTCTCCTGGGTGTTTTCATTTAATGTTCTCATCTACGTGTGCCTAATCTCTTAGGGATTTCTCAAGGTCAAGGTACCGCATTAATCTGTTGTACCAGTCTGCAACTAGCATATTTAGCTAACAAAATAGTTTCTCTTTCTAAACTTACAGAAAAACAGGTTATTTCACCAGAAATGGCAGGAAACTTAGTTTCTTGCTCCAGTATCTAGCACTTCTCTCAACCCTGTTGCTTTAGTTACCTCTGAGACGTAGTGAACCTTAGTCCCCAAACATATTCCAAACAACATGTTTCAAAAACTAAAACCAATCTCAAAATTAGACTAATAGAGCACAAGAGTTTTTAGTTATTATTTTATATATTGGGCTTGTAAACATATACAAAATATGTATAACTTTATATAAGGCATAAAGAATAATGATGCAAAAACCTCTTCATGACTACCATCAAGTTTAAGAAGTATATAATTACAAATGTCTTTGAAGTGCCATGAGTGTGCCTCTCCAATCCTGTACCTCCTTTCAGAAATAAACAGTATCCTGAATTTGGGGATTATCATCCTCTTACTTTTATTTATAGGCTTACCACCTATATTTATGTTTTGTGTTTTTTGTTTGAACCTATGTGCCTTTGAATTTCATAAAAATGGAATTATACTACCAGCATTCATATATAAGTTGTTTTCCACTCAGTATTTTTATCATGAGATTCACTCAGGTGGCTGCAGACACCTCTCAATCATTGATTCTTCATTACTTCATCCCACTGCATATCCCAATGTACACTCCAATGAAACATGCACATATTTATTCCAGTATTGATTAACATTTGGTTTTAGTTCAGGATTCTTTTTTCACAATTGTAGGTGATGTTTATCTGAAGAGTCCTCTGCATATACTTTCAAATCAAAGATGATTCCAATGAGCCATAAAAGCAGGTGCTATTGAACTTGGTTTGAAAAATCTGGTTTGGTTGTGGTAAGTCACTGCAGAGGCAATTTGGTGCAGAATATTTTAGGGAAGCACACTGTGTCTGAGAGTGCTGTGTGTCTCCATAAATTATCATAGTACATGGAGAAAATTTGGGATGAGGAAGACAGGAAAATGACTTCAGCATCCCCCATAGAACAAACTTGAACCATCTTCTTAGAACTGGAAGCAACTGGAGAACTTGAGTTCACGCAAGTACGACCCAGCCCAGATGCAGAAATAATGAGAAGCAAAGCCCTTTCCTGAACCAGCTGGAGTAGAGGCCAGAGTGGTGAATAGGTGGTGACTGGAGAAGTATCTTTCACCTTGGAGAAGAAAGTGAAAGATACTCCCTGTGTTAGGTAGAAAGCACCAGGCAAGAAAACTCCAAGCACAAGGAAAGGCAACAAGCCTTGAATTGGAAACAGTTTAAGAATTACAAATATTCTTTTTTTCTTTCAAGGGAGGAAGGTATAACAATGACAGATAATAATAATTGGCACCCACAACAATAAAGTCATTGCTCTGTTCTGTAGAGCACCTTGAGATGTTTATGTGTGAAAATTGGCAGTAGGAGCTAAATAACTAAGGCAAATAGAAGGATAGGAATTGAAAATTTGGAAGGGAGACAGAAAATCCAAGGAGCCTTGGAGTGTGTGGAAGGAGAAAGGAGAAAGGGTAAACTGGAGCAGGAGAGCAGTGAAAAGCAACTTTGGAAACCAGAAGTGTAAATACGCATGTTTAGATTGTGTGGTGTCTAGTCCTCCCTCACTCCCCATGTAAAGTCTTCATAAAGGTCTGCATTGCCTTCAGAGCTTTCATATGGATATTTAAGAGGGAACCTAGGGATTGTCAAGCTATATGTCTCAGCCCACCTACTACAATACATACAGCACATAAGGATGGAGGAAGAAGCACAAAGGCCCATGAAAGAGTAAATTCCTGGAATCTGGAGATTAGGGATTCCTTAAGCCATGGAGCTGGAGTTTTATGGCAATCCTACCTAGATTTCATTGGGCAGGAATGACCCAGCTAATATCTTGATAATATTAATCTATATCCTTATAGAAGGGTTAATCAATATTTTAGCTACATAAAGGATTGCATGCATTCTTTTTCATTGTTAAAAAAACCTAAACAGAAACTGAAAAGTAAAAAGTGAAAGTCCCTAATCAAACCTTCACCATCTTTCCCTCCTCTCGGTATCATCCTCAGAGGTATTCACTGCTACTTATTTGATGGATTTCTTTCTGGAGCATTTTCTTTTCATTAGCATACCTATATTCTGCAAACTTTTCTTCATATCTATGACAAGGTTTTTTTTTTTTCTAATAGTATTATTTCACAAAGAGATTATAAATGTGAAGTTCTGTACTTTCTGTTTTAGAATGTTGGCTGAGTCAGAGAGGGCAGCCCTCTTAGGGATGGTGATCCTAAATTGGACTCATGGCTGTGTCTCCAAAGGATGGTAAACACTCTTTCTATATTCTCAACAGAACAATTTTTGTTAATGCCACTTAATGGAGTATGGCCACAATGTAAGTCTTTTCTAATAGAATGATTGGAAACATGGGTGCAAAGAAGAGGGAACCTTTTGCCCCTTTCCCCACTTGGGTGGAATCCTATTTTCAGTTGTGACTCTGGATAGAGCGGTGTGCCTCCTAATCTCCCTTGAGGCTGCTATTTATATTCTCAGAAAATTAATTAGGGAATCTGTCATTGCCTCTATTTCCCTGTTTGAAATTAGGAATATTTGGAGGATGACTCCTTCACTGAAGTTTTAGAATTGCTTAACCAAATCATTCTGCCTATAATTTCCTTTTTAATGTATGCATAAGAACATGCAATAAAAATCTGTCTAAATAAATTTAAAATATTCTCCTTTTCAATAATCATAAAATAAATATTCTAAGTGAAAACATTATGGCAGAGTTTAGTGGTCAGTGTTTTGTTTTTATTAGTGGTACATAAAATAATCATGTATCTTACAATTGATAGCATCTTAGATTTAATGACTCTGGTATTTCAAGCCTTCTTTGGACCTAGAGGGCAGGCATGTGGACCAGCTTCCTGCAATAAAACACACCTATGTGAGATCTGACCTATGTGAATAAACAGGCTTCTATTTTTGGTAGCTTTAGTGGTAGCTGATGTGGCTGCTTTCTTGGCTGACTGTGCCAGACAGTGGTTCAAGAAGCATCCCAGAAACTTGATTCTAATTTGTTTTTTCAGCAACTTGATTATTCTCTGAGTTATATAACATCCTGAAACAAATTTCTTTTATGCAGAGACGAGTCCAAGTAGATTTGCTGTTTGCCCAGAGTCTCCCAAAGGAACGGAAAGGCCTCTTTGGAGGGACAGTTCTCAGCACACCATTAGCTGTCAAGCTCAGCAGACCCCACGACAATTTTCAAATTCTGGTGATGGGTTCCTGGGCAACTAAGAACTTTAACCAATATACGGATTACACTTGAGAATATAGTCCATAATAAAAGTGCCAGAGAAAGGATACTCAGTGCATAAATGATTCTGGGTCTTGATATTCATTTGGGAAAAAGCTATATTTGAGTCCTACCTCACACTATACATGAAATAAATCCCAAGTAATGAAAAATTTAAATGTACAAAATAAAATTTTTTAAAAATATAATAATAACCAGCATTTGTGAAAGTATAGAGAATCATGCCTAATTTGGTGGGGATATCAAAGAACACAATTTCATTTTTGTAAACAATTTTTATTATCTCTCAAGATACTACACACAACTCTTTGTAGCAACGATTTTACTTCTAAAATTCCTACAAAAATAAAGTATAAATTTAGAAATATTTCTACATAGAAGTATTTATGACCGCATGATTTGTTAAAGAAAACAGAAAATGAATCAACCTATGGAACTGACAATAAGGGAGCTGTGGAGTAAACAATGGTATGTCCCATAATGAGATATTCTGCAGCATTGTTGAAGAACGGGCAGATCTCTATGTGATAGGCTTGATGGTTATACATGATATAGTCCATTTAACGTGCATAGGAATGTACACATGTTGAGAATGTTTGCATGCACTAAAATCTTAAAAGATACCCAACAATGATCATCCCTGAGGAGGGGGAGACCGGTAGGAAGGGGATGAAGCTTGGTAACATTTTATTCTATATTGTTGGGATTTATTACAATGAACATTATTGCTTTCATAATTTGAAAAGCAATAAAGTTTGAAAAATAGAAACAGCTTCTTGCAAAGCAATATAAATATTTTTTCTGCTTCTACTGAAGCAGAACAATTCTTTCTCCTGAGACTCTTAGCTATAGATTCACTGGAAGTGATTAAGATTCTATGGGACTTTTTTTCTGGGAGAATGAACACACCAGTCCAGTTCAGGTAGCTATTGTTCAGAGCACTGTTGCCAAGTCTGCTTAAATAATTTAGAGTCTCCATCTGGACTCACACACCCACTGGGCTGGAGCAACAAACTTACCTGTGTTTTCATAGGTTAAGCCACATCATTCCTTAAAAATATACGTGTGTGTAGTGGATTTGTACATATAAACAATGGGAAGCAAAACATTTTCCTCTTTCTTGTTTCATTTTTCTAAACTCCATTTTAACCCACATCTGGCATTTATGAAACAAAAAGATTTGGTAACAGCAGAAGAAATGGGCCTAGATCTATGAAATATATATTAGCTGTAAATGAGGTAAATAGTCATCGCTAGAAGCATTACCATATTTAGATATCTTCTTGTAAAGCAATAGTCAACTGCATTACAGAACCAACCCAAGAAAAGTAGATCTACAAGTAGATAAAGCTGAAGTTTGTTTTGACACTGAGGAATCTGACAGTTAAACCTGACAGTCACTGCAGAACAGATCAGAGAATTTTTGAGACAAGGAGGCTGATCTGACCTCCAATTTATTCGAAGTTGTTAAAACGTATCTGTCTAAAGCTTCTGGCTGACTCTTAAGAAAAGCTGTTTAAATTCCAACAATGCGAAGGTCAATTAAAGGAAAAATAAATCTATATATTCAGCTAAATAAGAAATGCAATTTTGCTTTGAAATTATATTAACAATCTTAATGATGCTTAAGTGGTTAAAATCATGTTATGAAAAGCAATATGCACCGATGATACTAAATCTGCGTATTTGCCAATGACCTGAAGTAAGTTAACTGAATCTTTATACCTTAAATGTGAAGAAAACAGACTTTGTGATGCTAAACAAGGAAACGATAGAAAATAATATGAAAAAATCAAGTAGTTATTATTTAGAAAATAAAATGTTTGTGTCTGTTTACCATAATGTTTTCTAGCAAAATCTCCCCTAGAATATGCTGATATTAAAATGATTATGATTTGATGCAACAATGACATCTTAGGCAGGGCTAAGTCCTTTTCCTCGCATGTCACTAAGCCCTTCTTTGTTGCTGATTTTACTGAAACTTAACATAATTTTAATATTGGCTTCCATTTATATACTTCCAAAAGTGTTAATCGGGTTCCTTCCAATTTCAACCGTGTATTATAATTCTGTGTGTATATAAATAGGATGTCTTATTGATCTTTATATTCCCCAAATGCATAGCCTAGTACATTGACCAGAATGCCTCATCAATAAATGTTTTATGAATAAATGCTTGACAACTAGTGTGTAGGTTTACTGAAGATATTTCATCATCTTGGCTATAACACAATAATGCAGTTTTTATTTTTCAGTACCTAGCAATTGAATGTTCCTGCTTCCATAGAAACCTAAGCTTTTGGTTACTGTGACATGTTAGTGACAATAAAAGTATTATATCTCTTTCTCTAGGAAGGCAGTAAATTTTGTCTCAATTCAGAGTTGTAGGCTCCTATACCTGATAAAAAAAATTTGTACTTTTTGAGAGTCTCCAAAGTTGTACTAATGCATATGAAGATGACCTCACAAAGTTTTTATAGAAAGTTAGGGGAAATCAGTGTCTTATTATCTAATAATCTTATCTTTTCTGATATTACATTATGAAAATTTCCCAGATACCAGAAATTATATTAATAATTTTGGTTAAATAATATTTTTTAGGCAGATTAAATTCCCTCTTTGTTAGCTATTTAAACATTGTCAAGTGCTATTATTGCTAAAGCACAAAGTTAACCATTTCAAAGGTATTTACTTATTTGCTTTATATTAATTTTGTATGATTCCAAATTATTATATTCAGGGTAATATTTACTTCCTGATTCTCTAAAACATGATTTCTCCACATTCCCCAGATGTTTAATCAAAGAATATGAAACATGTTATTTATTTCATTTATATCTGACATTTATCTAGCAAAAGAGTTCCTAATTATAAATTTAAAATAAAGACAGATAAAAATTTCTCCTGTATCTCTGTAATGCTTTTCCATGCAAAATACTTGTGGGAATTAAAGGGAACACAACAATCAGAACAGATTATTACCAGAAGAATAAAATTTGTCATTATGAAAGCGAATGTTATAGCTTCTCCCTAGAGAGAAATCATGATTTAATGTTTACATTTTAATCCTTGCTAAATATTCATCCTTGTTTCAGAGTAATGGCAATATTCTTGTTCTTACCTTCACATCCCCTGACTCCTCTTCTTTTTGTGCCATCTTGGTCAAATCTTTTCTTTTGAAATAGAAAGATGAAAGAGATCTCATTAGCTCTTATGACAGATTATGTTGGATCTTCCCTCCAAAGTAGTTTAAATAAACTGTTAACCCAAAGGATAGATCAAATAGAGGGAATTTTAGACACCATTCTATAAGTTTCTAAAAGAGAAATATGTGCATATGTGAATAGGTCCTTTTTCAGGAAAGATTATGTCAAAAACACAAACTTGTGACTAGGAAAAGATACTAAACAGTTATTTATTAGCACATTAATATGCACTTACCATATCATATTGTTTGGTTTTATTAATATATAGCATGTACCTAATAATAACATCAATAAATATCTTTTGAGAACTTATCATGCAAGACACCTGTGTAAAGAAATAAAGACCTAATTCCTATTCTCAAAAAGCTCACAACCTAAAGAGGAAAAAGACAAAACTAGATTATAATGCAGTTATGTGTGTCATAATTGCAAGTCAATGTATTGCCTTGATAATGACTAATAGGCAATAATAATAGCAAATACTTATCTAGCAAATATTATGTGCCAGGCATCTACTCACAATAAAGAACATCCTTACCATTACATTCTCCATTTTATAGATGACAAACTTAAGGCAAAGAGGTCAGGTAATTTTTCCATTGCCCCAGAGCTAGTACATAGCAGAGCTGTGACTGGCAGTGGTGCTATGGAAAGAAAGAAGCTGACTAAAGTAACTTAGTAATAGTGTTTTGACTTGATACTCTAGTTATAGAGACAAAAAAAGAATTGTACAAAACACTGTACTCTAAATGGTAAGTCTGTTTCTTACAGAGGTACATGTTAGCAATCTGAAATTATTTTATATGTGTACTGGAACTAAAGAAATAAGTAAGTATACTGTAAATGATGAGAGTTCCTCACTGTCAGAGAATTCTACTCAGCAATGTATGGTTACAAATATGCACAAGGGGCATGTTAGAATGAATCCTGTGAGGGTGGCTTGAAATTGGAATATATATTAACAGTTCATCTTATTTTAAGGTATATATTTTAATACATATAAGTATATTTAAATCTATACATATAGATAAATAGATGAATAAATAACACAGAGTACAGGAAGAGAAGGATAGTGGTTTTATTGTGGAGAAATCTGACAGGGACCACCTGAACTGACGACCAAGATTAACATCACCAGTCGTAAGACATATTGATATCACTTAGCTCTGATACAATACACTAAAAAGGGCACATCTCCTCTGTGATTTTCTTCCTCAAAATTCATATTCTCATTCTAATCATTAGAAAACATCAAATGAATCCAACTGAGGTACATTCTACACCTGACTGGAAAGTCAAGGAAAGACTGAGAAACTGTCTTAGGCTGGAGGAAACGAAGGAGACATGACAACTAAATGCAGCGCAGTGCCCTGGATTGAGTTCTGGAACACAAGAAGGACATTAGTAGAAAAACTGGGGAACTTTGAACAAAGTCTCTAGTTTTGTGCCAATATTTAATTGTTAGTTTTGATAATTTTACCACTGTTATGTAAGATGTTAACATTTGGGGAATTAGAGTGAAGAGTAAATGAAAATTCTTCATACTATTGCAATTATTCTGTAAGTTTAATTTTTTTCCCAAAAAAGTTAAAATGAAATCCAAAAGCAAATACAAAATATGCTCACAGAAAGGTTTATAAACAAATGTCCACAGCAGCATTGCTCTTAATTGTATTTAAAAAAAAAAAACCAAAAAACTAGAAACAACCCTAACATCCATGAACAGTTGAGTGAATAAATGTGTTGTGACATTTATACAATGGAATATTATTCACCATTGAAAACAGCTACAACAAGGATCATTGTCGCAAACTTTATGCTGAGCAAATGAGACAGTTGTCAAAAAGTAACTATCAAGTAATTCTATTACTATGAAATTTTAGAATAAGAAAAACTAAGCTATGATGGCAGAAAGCACATAAGTGATTGCCTAGGGCTGGTGGTGGGAGTAACATATTGACTGAAAGGAGAGAGAAGGGAACTTTGTAGGATGATGAAAATATTTCATAATTTGATCTGGGGTGGCTTCCATGGGTAATTACATTTTTCAAAACTTATCAAATCATACACTTAAAATGGGTTCATTTTATTGTATGTCAATTATATCTCAATAAAGTTAATTGAAAATTAAGAAAAAATGATCACCAGAAGATTTAATTTACATGCTTTGTTAATTTCTCATGGCCGCATAACCTGGCCATGATTTTGGTGTATAGATGGGCTCTGGTGCCCATTTTGTCATATTTGGCATGGCCCCAGTACTATTTTCTGTGGAAAAATCCTCTGCCACCTGTGTGCTGAGATGGAGGGGCCATCTCTCCAGACAACTGTCCTGATTGGCTTCTTTAGTTTCACTGAAAATTTTGATTCTGCTCCTCAGTCTGGCACAGTATCAAAGCCTGTGGATCTGTCCTTAGTTAGCAACACAAAATAGCTGCCTTTCAGGTCTCACCAAAAATGAAACTCTGGAGCACCCTGTTGCTAACTCTCATTAAAAGTGTGACCGTGATAAATAATTTTATTTGGAGTGTTGCTAGTATGAGTAGTTATTCTGTTCATCCAGAAGTATAAATTCTTTGGTCCTCTTAGATTTTCTTTTACTAAATTGTACTTTGGCATTAGATCATTGAGTTGAGAAAACTATTAGGGAAAACATAAAACTCAATATTGTATCTACTCATTTATTCAACTTCTTAAAACTTGATTTATGACGTGTTAACACTGAGGAATCCGTAAGAAATCCAAGTGGCTATGTAATGTAGGGAATGGAGTTTCTAAGTCTCAGGAGGTGTATTGTTTTAATTGAGAGATGATAGCCAGCATATTTAACAACCTGTGAGGCATGGACACTGGCCCACCAGGAGGAACACCTCCAGAGTGCTGGAGCAGTTCTTAAAGCATCCTGCTTTGCCACATTTCATCTCTGGTTGCTGGATGATGCGGATGAGCAGAGAATACTGAGGGATGGAGAAAAGGCGTTCAAGGCAATGTCTATTTACCAATCAGTAAGGAAGTACTTCAGCATTTTAATAATCAGGATGGCCATACTAATGCATACTCACTGAATAGCAATCCTGAATGCAGTTGAAAATATTTATTAGTATATCAGCCAATAGCTTATTTATGAAGACTGTTGGCAGAAATTTCTTTCAGAATGATATAAAGTTATATAGTTCTTAAGCATCTGGCTTTTAAAAAATGTATCCCATGGATATTCTGAATCTCAAAAATCTCTTTCTCTCTCTGGCTACTTAGAAGCTTAGAACTGTATTTGCAGCCAACTTTGGCTATGCTATTAAATATTTTAAAATAAGATACCTTGTATTCCTGCATTTAGCTGTGCTTTATTTTTATTCTCATTTCTTACTTATCTTTTGAATGCTTCTTCCCATAAATTTATTGGTACCATATTGTAAACATTTCTTAAAAAATTTCAAAATTTTAAAAAATTTAATATATTTTCAATTAAATACACATATTATACACACACACAAGGGATAGGTTAACTTTATCTGAGTTGGAGAAAAGAGTGATATCTGAACTGGGAATTGAAAGACAAAGGTGTTTACTTGGTAGACAGGGGGACAAGGACATTCCAGAGAGAAGTCACAGTATGTTTAAAGGCATACATTTGTAAGAACAGCACGGCGTGTTGTTGAACTACAAGTTGTTCATTTTTTTATTAGAACAAGTGGATGGGGAGAGGAGAGGTTTGCAGAGGCCAACTCACAAAATGAAAACAATGAGCAAGACTCCCTGAATCCATACCCAGCTCCAGCTGCCACTAGCTGTGTGAACATGGGCAAGTTATTTATCCACTCTGCCTCAGTTCCCCCATCTATAAAATGGGGGTAAGAATAGTACCTACATCATGCATGGTTTTAAGGATTACATGAGTTAATGCTTGAATTCACTTAAAACAGTATTTGACTGACTATATAAGGGTTTGTTATTTTTGTTACATATGCTCTACTAGGCTAAGTCTAATTGTTATTTTGAATGGTGAGAGGCGAACTTAACTCCTCTAACTCCGAGCTCAGTGATCTTTCCACCCTACCACTGACTTATTAGAAACCAAGAGAGGGGTGCAATAAAAGGATCACAGAAAAAGAGAGATAGTAAAGCCCAAACACTAGCTTCATCCCTTTGCAATTTTGCTGAAGGCTAGTGCATGCCTAGGTAGTCTGTGGCTTTCAATATTCAATAAAGCTTCATGCAACCCCTGGATCTTGCATACATAAGAGAAAAGAATATCTCAATCTGTCATGTAAAATACCAGTTCTCAAGATGAGACCAGCTTATGTATTTGAAACTGCATTTCAAGCATTTAACAAGAAAATTCTTGTTCTTCTTGTTGCCTAGAGTAAAATTCAAATCTTCAAACGGTTTTATATGTTAATCATAATAAAGTAGTTCTAATTCCAGACAACAGCAGCATTCTCAGGGTGACTTGGCATCACTAGCTGGCTAGACTGCTTCTTATCTGATTGGAGCTTTGTCATGAATTCTCACCTCTTACACCTGTTGGCTGAGGCAAAGCCACCTCAGCTCATTGACTCATGGCGCTGGAATGAAACCAACAATTGGTACTGAAACTAGAAGTCTTATTGATAACAATGGCATTGTAGACTCATGAACCAGAGCTATGGCTTCATGTTGACAAGTCATGGCTAGAAGATTTTCCTAGCAATTAATTTCCTGAGACACTTCTTTCTTGAATCAGAGCAAAAACCACATTTAAAACATGTATTTCTGAACTTCCTCTAGCCTCATCTATGAGTATAACATTATATTAAAAACATTAGAGCTGGGTATTCCAGACAAATGTTGCAACTACTATAGGGTGTGCTTTTTAAAAAGTGAAACATCAATTATCTTAGTCTATTGTGAAGACAAAGCAACTATAGAGTAAAACAAAATCTATGGACCTAACTGTTGCCCTTATTAAGAAGGAAAACAGTCCTGCTGCAAAGAAATACAAGCATTTGGCAGAGAAGACTGCTAATCCTTCTTCCACCTCAAGACATAGCCATTTAACAAGTGCAGCCATAAACAATCTAACACCACCTCTTTTTTGTTTGCTTGTTTGTTTGAAAGTCTTGGCAGGACATATTACTACTTTGTATTCCTTTTTTCTTTATACATCATGAAGATGGTAGAAAATGTATTACTATCTGAAACAAATTACTTTTTAATTGATCTGACTGGTAATAAAATGTTGTACAATAATGACAAGTACAGTATAAATTATGGACAAAAAGCAGTCATCTGGCAGACTGCATTACTATGGAAGCATTTATGGTCTTTCTCAAAATTTTTGGAGTAGTATATGTCAAGATGGAGGGTGCTAAAGAGTGGAATGGGTGGAGATGCTCTTCATTTAGAAGAATGAGAGCTACCTGAGTCCAGGCAGATGGTTCAAAGGTTGAAGTACTTTCACAGGTGCTCACTGATTTGGACCTCTCATGTTTACACATACATGAATTAGCATCCTTACATTTAGCATCTACCCATGCAATTCTACTCACTTGAATCTGCCCCTTTGTATACTTTGTCAGACTCATAAGTCCATAAGCCACAAGGGGTGAGAGAGTCTTGGGGTTCTTCATAGGCCCTGACAGCTACGACAATAACACCAATATTGAATTAATTTTTATAGCAAATGTCACATGCAGAATGAGAAGCACACATTCTTATGGAAACATAAATAGTGCACAGTGTCTGGCACTAGTAAGCATTTAAGAAAAATATATGTATTCAGTGAATGAAAAGTTCTGGACAAGAATTCATGGAATATGGACTTAGGTATTTACAACTTAGGTATGTATGGTAACTACATATTTCAATCATTATATAAATTAATGTAAATATACATGTAAAAGGAGAGTCAGTTCTATAAAAATTAAGTTGAATGCTCTGGAAAGACTCCATAAATGCAAATCTATCAAAAATCTTTATCAATTCAGGTATATCAAGAAAACTAAAAATTTAAAGAGAAAATCATAAAATATGTCAAAGAAATTTGTACTCTCCTGTCTTCACAAATATCTTTAAATTCTCCCTCCTCTTTAAGGAAACCAAATCTGAAAATTGTATATGATGAATTTTAGATGTGGATTAGGCAAGAAGATGAAATTCAAAGCAGGGAATCCAGAATAAAGGAAAAGACCTGGCACAATATAAAAATATTGACAAATTGATATTAATTTTAGAACCATTTAAATAAAAATAAAGTATGTATTATTTTTAAGCTTCCTCAATGAAATAATTTTCTTTCAACTAACCAACCAATCATTGAACCTGATAATGTCAGAAAACAGGGCTTTATCTCAAATATATATGAAAGAACTTTACAGGTCTTCAAGCTTTATAGAAATTTTAGTTAAGTGTACCCACGTCTGTTTTTACCAATAATTCACAAAGTCAGTAACAAAGATTTCCCTGAGCACCCATGAACTGACTGGTGTATAGTTGGTTCTGAAGCCATGAGGATACATATTGTGACTTGAAAGGACACAAATTCCAATGCTCATAAATTGGAAGTGTAACCCAGAGAGCCTTCCTTAACCTCAACTGCAGTGGCTTTCCCAGGAATAACTAGCTAACTAGCTAACTAACTCTTCTCTTACTGTCTCTCCCCTCACTCTCTGCGTATGTGTGTGTATAGAATATTTAGATATATGATATGTGCATCATGATTTTGTACACCTATAACATATATATTTGTGTACCCGTGGTATATATAATACATATATGCCTATAAATAGACAGTCACACATCCGTCTACAGAACACCGAACACTCCACTTCCCCCTTAATCTTATTCTTATAAACTCAATTACCAGCCAACAATGTGACGTTTCAGAACCAAAATTACTTAAAAAGAAACTTCACACCTAGCTTGCACCTTCTTACAGATTTTCTGTGGCAGCGGTTTCTCAAACTTTACTCCTGACATTTAGAAAGCCTCACTGCTGATCTTAGATAATAGAACTTAACACTTAAACAATAAGTCCTACATTTTCTGAGCACTTTGAGTCTACTAATTAATCTACATAATATCCTTGCAAAGTGAATAATTATAATTTTCACAGTTTTTTTTCCATGACACAGCTGAGACTTGGTTAAATAAAGTATCTAATAAAACAGGACATTCATGAAACAATACAACACTATTATTTACAGAGGGAGAATGACATAGCACAGATGAAATGATAGTTCAATAAACAGTTATTGAGCCCTTATTATGTGCATTACAAGTGAAGGAGAAAAATCATTTCTGTACTTAATGTGATTACAGTACAGGGTGGTGTGTGTGAAGAGAGATCTGTTCAAAGCACAGTTGAAGCACAGGAGTAGGAACACTGACTGTTGTTTGTGGGTGGGTAGGAGTTGGTGGAAATTTATTCCTAAAATAACTTTAATGGAGTCTCTCAAAGAGTAAGATCTCACTTAGCAGACGAATAGGAGGACAGTCTTATAAGAGAAACCATTACATATCAAGGTACATAATGCCTCTTTCAGACAAATAAAATCATAGCAGTGCAGTAGGTCTGAATGAACCCCAAGGTTTCAGTAGAAAATTGTAGAACATATAGAAACCACATGATGAATAGTCTTTATCCCACCTATGGAATTTTAAATCTAAAATTTAAAGCTACGGAAGTTTACATAGGGGAGTGAATGACATGATCTATTGCATTTTAGATTTTCTCTGTCAGTAAGTACTGGTTAAATACATTAATTTGAACAATAAAGAGAATAAACTGAAGGGAAGGAAGACCAGGATTAAGTTGTTGCACTGAGAATGAAAAGATGGTGGCAGTTTCATTCTTATTTTAGAGCGGAATTAACAACACTCGGTGCCTTTAAATATAATTGATGGCTTTCCTTCCTAGTGGCTTCCCAAAACTTGCCAAGCTTTTCCTCCCCAAGTCATTCATAGATTATCTGGGGGACAAGGTAGTATAGAATAGTATATAAACCAGCTCACTGGATTGCTGCATTACCAAATGGACTAAGTATAGATTTAGAAATCACACAACTCAGTGTTTTATCTGAAGATACTCTTATCTAAAGTGGCAGTAGTGCCTACCTCTTAACTTGGAGTCTAGGGTTAAGTCAAATTTACACAATCATATTTACTTCTCTCCTAAATTAAACTCAGACCAAGACTGACTGATCAATGGATCTGCAGAGGGAACTAGTCAGGTGCAGCCTATGGGTTCTCATTTCTGCCTTACTTCAGACAAAAGGGAAGAGGTGAGGAGTCAGGAAGGATATTAATTGCTCCTAACTTTGTGGTTCCATAAAAGCATCTAGAGACACCAGTTCCTTACTCCATAATTTTCCAAAAGCCTTTCCATTTTTGTTTTAAATGAACAATTCTTGCTCTAGGGGAAAAATTTGGAGAAGACTAATATATAATTTTCATTTTATCTTATGTAAGATAGTAGAATGTTAAAAAATAAGCTACAAAATAATGAAAAATGGAATGCTTTTAAGAAATTATGTCTTTGATTATTGAGCAAGTATTTAAGCATGTGCACACAAAATGGCAACCCCCCTAAGTCTTATCAATAAATGTTAGCTTCAAAATTAGGCTTGGCCAAAGAGATACCCACTGTTATTAATGGGATCATGCCCAAACCTTATGCATCATATGGGAAGCTATTAACTCACAGATTAGCCAAATAATTTTGAAATAGTCTATTTTTAATACTCTTGTATTAAAATCCATTATGGTTTGAGGTTTGATATAGAAATGTATGGCAGTGATTTTTTTTCTCCTTAGTGCTACATTAGAGTCTGAGGTAGAAGTCTTGGGGAAGAGTAATGTTCACGAAGCCATTAGATGCAATGATGATAACAGAAAGAGGGATGGCTGACTTGCATCATATGTACCTTCAGTGCACGTCACATGTCTTCATAAGGGGACTTCACATTTCCCCTAGAGTTCCCCGTGGGGAAAACCGATGCTTATTTTCTAGTTTGATGTCTCAGAAACTTTCCGTCCTTATGAGATTCTACTCAAGGTCCCCATTATAAGAATCAAAACAAGATTTTTTACCCATCCAGGAGACTCTGCAGTGTGATGCTGTATGCAGTCTGTCTAGATTGCTCAGCGGTGTCAGGCAGAGGGAAGCTCTTGTGTACCTCAGGTCCTGGTCTATTCTTCACCTTCTTATGCATGAGCTTGGGCATATGACTTAACCCAGCTGTGTCTCAGTTTCTCCTGTGTAAAAAGTGTGAGAATTATAATTACTTCCCTCTTAGGGTTGTTATGACACTAATTAATGCTTCAGAACTCTGTGAATAAAAATCACTTTGCACAGATGTTAATGACTATTATTCAAAGGACAGCCATAAGGCCAGCTGCAGTAGAAGGCAGTGGGCAGGTTTTCAATCTCCTTAATGAAGGCCAATAGCAATTAGTAGGAAAAATAGTGAAGAAAAATAAAACAATTAACAAAGGACCTAAAATGAAGGCATTATATAGCAGACCTCAAGCAACCAGGCATCTAGTGAAAATGAATGTGGGGTGCGTATTCCGCAACTGAAAATCACTGGAGCTTTTAACGGCCTATGGCAGGGGCCCATAACCCCCCTCTGCCAGCCACGGACCACTAGCAGTCAGCGGCCTGTTAGGAACTGGGCTGCACAGCAGGCGGTGCGCGGCAGGTGAGCTGAAGCTTCATCTGCCGCTCCCCATCCCTCCCATTACCGCCTGAATCATCCCCACCCCACCTTCCGCGGAAAAACTGTCTTCCACGAAACCAGTCGCTGGTGCCAAATGGTTAGGGGCCGCTGGCCTATGGCAATAGTTCACCAAAGAGAAAATGCCTTGAACAACACTTGAATCCTAGTGGTATGAACAAATTTGGAGGGATATTGCTATACTCTGTATAATCAAAATGACTAATTCACTTAAAAGGCACCATGTGAGTCCACCTGTCACCATCCTTTTATTCTGTTTCGTAGTTCAAGATGTGAAAACTAATAAATCCTTAGGGATTGCAGAAGAGACAATGGTCCAATTAGAGAGTTCCAGAATCTCCCTTATCTGCTATTTTATAATTGAGAAAGATATTTTGTCTTAATGATATTTGAAAGACTGATATTTTTAAAAATATCATGGTTATTTTCTTGTGATTTCTGTAATTGTATCCTTCTGGCTTCTGCCCATGGTTCGCTATCTAGTTACCCCTGCGGAAGCTTGAGGACGACAGGTACTCAGTTCTCTCTGAAAATTCTTGCATACCATGACCTGGAAATCTTGTAGGGTGGTTTCTGTAAGTTTTCTGGATCAAGAAGGATAGTCTGAGAAGAAAGTTAGGGAATTCTAAAGTCCTTTCCATCCTTAGATTACAGACTTCCTAGCACCCACACCTTGCAGATTATTTACTTCACATTTTGCTCTTTCTACTAAGACTTCTGCAAGATGACTTAAGCATTCCCAAGGTTATAAGCTGCTACGTCAGTCTAAGGGCAAATATGTCATGGCAGTGCACTGTAGTTGTGGGAGCAGGGAGGTAGTTAAGCAATAAGTGGTCCAACTGAAAGGCTGGCGAACTTGCTCTTGAGGTCAGGATTGGAGAAGACCACTTGTTATCCTGTGCATCTAAACTGTAACGGACAACTGTTTAGATTTGTGGAAATCAGATTTAACGTGAATTGAATGGGTACTATATGCCAGGCTGTTTTCCCATTTCAGATTAAAAAAACAAAACAAACAAACAAAAACAAATATAGTAGGTGTTTCATTCCATCTCTTTTCAAGGAGGAAACTGAGGTGCAGAGAAATTAAATAGCATCCTAAAATCGTTTAGCAAACTAAGATGCCTTTGGCTTCCAGTCTAGTGATCCCCCATTTATACCCTGTGGCTTCCTCTGATGTCATCATTATTTAAGTATCTAAAGAGGCTCTATGAAACATGAGTATGCCACTTCCTGATGGACCCTGCCCTAGGTCACAAGAATACACTTAGATACACTCAAGCTCCACTTGCAAAGAAGTAAAAGTAGTAGCCAACTTGAATGACACTAAACAGCAGTAGCAGAAAGATGAGAAAAGAGGCTAAAATAGTCTTTGTCACCAAATCACCATGGTTAAGGAAACCATGGGCTTGCCCATTTTTACAACCATAATTTATGGATAATCTATTATGAATCATCCGTACTAAGTCTAGGGATGACAAGACAGTCAAGAGAGACTAGATCCTTTCCTTCAAGGACTTAACCATCTCTGAGGAAGACAGTCATGAAACAAATAAGTTCCCAAACAAACATTTAATTTCAAGTGTGAGTAGCACTAAAATGAATGTAAATATTTAGTTACCATAATACCCAATATGTGCAAAACAGCTGCTAATTTTTCCAAAATAGCTGTATTATTTTTAATGTAAAAAAAATCTAATTTCAATTAATGTTCTATACCCTTATACCCAAATGGGATTGCCTGCTGCCTTTGCCCTGGATTTTTACAGTTCTAAGGGCTTCCAGTGCACTTTAAGACTCTGCATTGAAGGGAGATAGAATTATGGGTAGTGTTACCATAAGGGAATAGTAAACCAGATGTCAGGAAAGTAGCCTGAGAGGTTGAGTCAGGAATAAGAGAACTGTGGACCCTGTCATGTGGCCTGGCTCAATACCCCAGGGAATTAAGAGGTCTGGTGCCAGGTCCTGGACAGCCCTGACCAAGAACAAAGGGACTTCTTCTCCTGAACCTGTAGGTGAAATGAAATCTGCAGGTTGATCTCAACGGCACTGTTCTTCAAAATGGTCACTATGACCACAGGAGTCTCCTTACCACTCTCTCAGCATTTGAACTTGAATACTGGAACTGTCTTAGCATTTGTAGATAGCAAGTGTGTAGGAGCTGAGACTTCTTCATTTGTTTGTATAGGTGCCTTGATTTTTAGAATATTCTCCCTGTTAAAAGTCTGTTTAAAAAGGTCTGTTAGAGCTATTACAGTCTCTGAATTAAGCTGTCTCTTTCTGTACTGAAGAAAAGCATTACATCCAGTGCACTGCCCTGCGTCAGCTTGAATAATGGGGTACGACAGCAACAAAATGGGATATTATAGCAATTCCTAACCCATTCCACACCTAACTGACCCCAGTAATGAGTCAATAAGGTCTGTAGCTCTGTAATGGGAGCTTACGCAGTGGAACATTGAGGCAGGACATTGCAAAACAAAACCTAGGAGCTGTACTAGAGCAGTTACTGTGGCTCCTAATATTTATAAAAGGCCAATTCAATCTGTAATCTGATCTCTGTGTGGTACCTGGAGTTTCTCTTGCTTCCTTTTAAGAATCACTTCTCTTTGTCAAGTTCCTTATGCCAAAATAAATGAGGCCTTCTTGCTAAAATGAGACATATGAGATTTACAACTTTGGGAATTCCCTGGCAGTCCAGTGTTTAGGACTCTGTGATTCCAGTGCAGGGGTCGCAGGTTCAATCCCTGGTCAGGGAACTAAGATCCCACAAGCTGTGTGGTGTGGCTGATAATAATAATAATAAAATAAAAGATTTACAACTTTGAGTTCTTAAAAGGAAGAAGTAGAATGAATGAAAACAAGACTCATCACATAAAACTGAGTGTCCTCTGCTGCTGACCTCTCATTCTAAACTCAGATTTCGAGGATGTGTATCCAGAAGGGGCATGTTAGTCAGGATTATGGCCTTCCCTCTTTGGTTCTACCAATACTTTTCATTATTTTAATTCTTCAACAGTTTCTGATGATACTCATCTCTTTTAATCCTAAAAATCATTTGAGGTAACTAAAAGTTGGATGCTTAGAACACCTGCCCCATGATCTCAGATTGATTAATTATGAAAAGTTCAGCAGGCACCTCTTAAAACCTAAATGATATTGTAATTGGATGGAGAATAGTATTGCTGGGAACTGAATTATGTACTCCACTCCACACTCATATGTTGAAGCCCGAACCCCCAGTGTGACTATCTGGAGATGGGGCTTTTAGGAGGTAATTAAAGTTAAATGAGGTCATGAGGGTGGAGTCCTAATCTGATAAAATCTTATAAAGCCACTGTATAAGAAGAGAAAGAAAGAGAGGTCTTTCTCTTTCCAAGCACACATATCAAGGAAAGGCCATGTGAGCACACAGCAAGAAGGTGGCAAGCCAGGAAGTGACCCTCACCAGAACGTGACCATACTGGCACCCTGATCTAGGACTTCTAGCCGCCAGAACTGTAACAGAATGATTTTTTATTGTTTAAGCCACCCAGTGAGCTGGCAGAAGTTAGGGTTGTGAGGATTGAGTCAGTGTACCACCACCTTCTCTCCACCCTGTCTGCTTCTCAGCCAGGTGTCCAGGATGACCAGCTGTTGACAGATGTAAAGACCCATGGGAGTCTGAAGTCCCAGTCTGTCTACCACTTGATCTTTGTATGCCTAACTACAACCATCTACCTCAAAAACTGTTGAAGAGTGTTCTTACATGACTGAGCAATTTCTTGGGGAACTAGTGATCTGGCTCCTGATTCAAACTAAGTTCTCTGGCCTTCTCTCAGCCTATATGAGAAATTTAGAAATGACTGTCACTCCCAAATGGGACATGGGGATGGGCTCTGCCCTTTCTCTCTTAGAAATACCATTCTAGCCCTCTTCTTTCTTAGCCCCCAAATTCTGTTACTCCACAAACTCCAGTCAAAAAATAGTCACCAGTTCCCTAATTAAAAACTCACCCCCAAATTTCACGGGCAAATAACTTAGGGGAATCCAATTGCATGAGAAGAGGAGTCAAGTACCACCAAGCCCCATAACGAGGAGGGTGGACTGGAGAAGTACAGTACACCTCTCCTGTACCTCTCTCCAAATCCCTTCTCTCTGATGCTCTTCTCACTCTCACACTCTTTCTTCACCTCACCAGTGCAGAAACAAACCAGTTCTTCTAGCTCTTATAATCTCTTCCCCAGAGGCTTTATTCTGACACCTTGCCTTCACTGAAAGGTCTTCATTGAAACGGCAACCTTCTGTCTTTCCTCCCTTCCCATACTCCCCCTTCTTCCATGGGTGCACGCATGCACGCGTTCTGTAATTTTTTTAATGTTCATGTGTCGGGAGTGGAGGAATGAGAAAAGCAATAAAACTCATTGTTCCCTTTTTCAGTGTACTGCCACAGGTAAGCACTTCACCGTTCACCCTCTTCCATGTAATTTCTATTGCCTTGCTGCAGATAAAGGAGCTTCTATAGATACCCA
Organism: Balaenoptera ricei; assembly: GCF_028023285.1. Lineage (NCBI taxonomy): Eukaryota > Metazoa > Chordata > Mammalia > Artiodactyla > Balaenopteridae > Balaenoptera > Balaenoptera ricei. Next base: position 94,337,421 of record NC_082645.1, read on the forward strand.
AGACAGCACAATCGAGTTCCTGATGAAACTTTTTCTGCTTGGCTTTGTAAACAGACTTGACAACAGCTTCCGGGAAATTGCATCTGATGTTTCAAGGCTAGACCTGGCTGTCAAGCATGCTGAGTCATAACCACTGAGTCAGAGAGTTTCACGCTGTAAGAGAACTCTGCTAAGATTAGACAACCTCCTTGCTTTGGGATAAGCAAAGCAGCAGAGTTCCCTAGCAAATGATCCTGAATAGGTAGAAAATATCTACTTTTTGAATATTTCCCGTTTTTAAGGGGTTGTATTATTTGTTTGTTTTTTTCTTCAAGGTCTTATTATTGTCTCACAAGTCAAACACAACTCTGAGCTCAACTACCTGGGAACTAGAAGCTTAAAGCTCGGATTATTTTTTTCTAATAAACATAATTATGGAAGAAAGTAAGAGATGTGACATGAATAGCTTAATTAAGCTTTTTTTAGGATTAAAATAAACACATAGCTAAATGCCATGAGACTAATGTTAGAGACCTCAATATTGCAAAAGTAAAATATTAGTCACAGAGCCATATTATTCTCTGCTTTAATCCTTAGGTGTTCAAAAATGACAAAGAATCTGCTGATTTGTTAGAAATGGTGTCCTATTTATGACAAATTCACACACAGTTAGGACCCAGAAGTTCCAAATTAATTGGAACTCACAAAACAAGGTGAGCTGGCTTTCATCTTTAGAAAAGGCCATCTCTCACGAGTTGAATATGATATTGATACTTCCACGTAGTTTAGGGTTCACAATCAAATTAAAATACATATTAAACAGAAAAATTAGTTACTCTTTCTTAAGTGGCAAATATCTAAGCTAAAATCATTACACTAGTGCTGATCACACTTCAGAAATTCAGGGACCTCTTGTAATAAGTCTGCAGTCTCCATAAACAGATCTCAATGGGGAAAGGACCAAAGAACTTGCAGGCTTGTTTAAAATCACAGAGAACACTACAAATCAAATAATCAAAACACTTAGGCTCACATTCACATTACATTCATACATTTCTCAGTATGTGATGCCAAGGTAAGGTTTATAAATTCAATCTTTTTTTTTTTTTTTTTTGCTTTCTATTAACTGTTGAACAGAAACAAATAAAACTTGATTACATCCCAATAATATGATGTCAAGAAAACAGTTTACAGACTTGTAATTTTTTTCCAGTAATGTAAAAAGTTTTCCTAACAAAAGCATTACTGAATGAATGATGATGAATATAGGGTAAAATTATTGCTACTACCTTTACTTTCAAGTTTTTCAGTAAAATTCCATAATTAAACTTCGTTTCAATTCTACATATACACTATGCTATTCATATAGAAGATAGTAAAAGGTTTTAGGAATGCTATAAAATGATTTTTGTATATTTATGCTGGCTCCTCAAAAACCTATAAAACATTTTCTTTTCCCAAATAAAATATATTTGAGGCAGAGACTAAATACAGATTGTGTTTTAAAAATACTCATTACTTATTCCTTCCTCTCCCAGTTCCTCATTATCCATTTGAACAAGAAAGGATGTATAGAAAGAAGGGTAGAAAATTCTTTACTATTACGGAGTAAATGAGTGACATTCACAATAGTGATAAAATAACAGTTGCCCTAAGAGACAGAGGTAAGGGAATGTTGGTGGCTCAGCTCTACTATCCATAAAGCATATTCCTGGGACCTGATGAAGAATTTAAGGAGTTTCAGGCAAGGTTACTGGATCCTCCAAATCTTCCCCATCACCTACCTAAGCTATTAAAATCCATTATCCTGGATTCTGAGACATTTTGATGACCTAGTCTTCCATTAAAGTGCACAAAGCTGAACCAGAGGGCATGCTTTTGTAGGAAATAGTTTTGGGGAGAAGTAAATAAAGGTGCAGTTAGATACTGGTTGAAGAGGCAGAGTGAGACAGAAAGGACTCTGTGATTGGGGAAGGGGCCCATGAAAGAGAAAGCAAGCGAGCAACAAAGCCATACTCTGACATCTAGAAGCCTTCCTGTGTATGCCATGCACTGGGTGTGGTATCTTGAATGATTAGACCTGATTTTTCACGCTTCCTTATATCCACCCTCTTTTCCACATGCCATTGAAGTTCCCTTTACTAATGGCAGAGTGTCCTTTCCTGCCATTGACTTTGGGCTTGATCATGTGATTATCCCAAAGAATACTAGCAGACAGAACTCAAATATGCTTGCACATTCTATTGCCTTTCTGCAATAGCTATGAGTAGAGCGTAACCGAGCTAGTGCACAGGTCCAGGGAAGATTAAAGAGCCATGTGAAGCAGAGGGGGATTCAATCCACATCTTGGAGCCAAACCCAGACTAGCCAAACCCCTGCAGGCCTGCAAATGCACAAGCAAAAATAAACAATTGTCTCTTTAAGCCACTGAGTTTTGAAGTGCTTTGTTTTGTAGTCTCATTGTGGCAACAGCCAACAGATACATTGATCCAGGTGCTGGGAATAAGACAGTAAACAAGACACAACCCTTGTTTTCAAGGCTTTACAATGTAGTAGATGAAACAAATTAGTAATTAGAAAAAAATTGCTGTCAAGGATACTATGAGACATCTACCTTGATTCTGGGGACTCAGGTGCCCTGGACTGAATGACACCTAAGCTCAGAACTGAAGGATGACTAAGAATGAGCAAGCTAAGAGGGCTGGAGGGGAGTTGTGATTTGACAGAGCACCGCAAGCCGAGGAAATGTACAAAGATGTGCAAAGACTTGAGCATGTGAGAGAATACAAGATTTTAAAGGAATTGCGAGCAATAGGAGCATGGAGTTTGAGGTACAGAACAACAGTCTAATGATTCTAATCAAAGAGTGTACCACGTAAGCAGGACAGGAAGAATGGGTGTGAGGTTTTGGTACGATTACAGTAGAATGATTATCAGGCTACTGAGTCACAAGACCAGAGTTTCACTTTATTCCTTTTCTAGCTCTGTCTCCTTGTATATGTCACATCTGCGCCTCTGTTACTTGGTTGTGATTCAGAAATAATCAAATCCACCTTAAAGCGTTGGGAACAGTCTTCGTAAATTACAGAATTCTATGTAAAAGCTATTATTATGTTTGATAATAACAATGTCCATCTATAATGTTCTTTGTTGAGAAAGATAAAAATAATGACTAAAATGATATAAGATGGTATGTGAATTTCAATTTTTAGTATTTTAAAAGTAATTTTAACTGTCTATAGAGATATACATAGTTATAAAAAATTTTTTTAAAAGCAAGAGAATATTCATAGTACTCATGTTATTCTCCCAACCAAAATGTTCCTCTCTCCTCTCCAAACATAAACGCAATGCTGGATTTTGTGTTAATAATTCTCTCATTCTTCTTTATTACTGTGTCCTTTGTGTATGCTTCCTTAAACGACCTACTGTTTAGTTGGTGAATATTTCACTTTCTTACTGCGTTTATCCTTGTATGGCTTGCTTCTTCACTCAACATTAGGTTGTGAGAATCATCCATGCTGATGTGTGTAGAGAATTCTGTAAAGTCTCCAGCATTTTTGCTATTACACCCAGGGATGCCAGGAACATTCTTCACTGTTCTGCTGCACATGTGCAAGGATGCCTTGAGACTCTGTTCCAAGGAGTGCAACTGCAGGGTCATCAACTATGTAAATTTTCAAATCCACTAAGAGCGTTAATTTTTTCCCAAAAAGGTTACCACCAGCAGTGCCTAAGAATTCACACTGGTTCCTTCCTTGTTCACATTTGTTATTGTGCATTTCAATTTTGCAAGTCATCCTGGACCCATCTCTTCTTTCTGTCTCTCCTTCCTTCTTTCCTCCCCACTCTCCCTTCCTCCCTCATGTAGTTTCTTCTTTACCCTCCATCACTGACATGGAAAAGAGATACTCATGGCTGATTTTTCCAGGGTGGAGAGTGGGGGCAAGGGACAGGGAGCTAACGATGCTTTGCAGACTTTTTAACCCAGGCTTTGCTACTTCAGGTGCTATTGCGAGACTACTGTCAGCCTGGCAATCCTTATGGTATTTTTCTCCAGACTGCTTTAGCATCATTGTTTGCAGAATGACATTTAACATATGACGTCCTGAATCAGAGTTAATGGTCAATGTCACATGCTCTAGAAGCAAGGCTGCTGTTTTGAAAATCTGCACCAGCTATGTTTTGCACCAGCTAGGTACGCAAATAGATGAAATCTTTTACTAAGGACTGCAACCGCTGACTTCACTGTTTCCATGGCAACCTATCCTCGGCAAGGCATTCCAAAGACTCTTTATTTAAGAAATATCAAATAGCCCCAGGGAACCACTAGTCATGTCAGACCACCATATCCACAATAGCAAAGATTATCCCTTGCCCAGCAGAAGGGGATAATTCTTTTCCAGATTTTATGACTTTCTGACACGTCTTGAGAGGAATAAAATCCCATCCAAAAGCTTTTCTCTTCATTTTGCTTTCTTAGAGCTAATTGAGTATTCAGGGTACAAAGCAGGTGGAAATGGGGGTTGGGGAATGGATTCATTCTGCCTCCAGTGGTTCTATTTATGCAAGCTGTCTGGAAATATTCAACACAAGGATTCAAAAGGCCTAGTTTTTAATCACTCCTGCTTACGGCTTGATATTAATATTTGAGTCTTGGGTTCTTCTTCTTTAAAATGACAGGATTGAACTGGATTACTTCAAAGTATCAAGTTATCAACTGAAAAATGTGATGCCATGTGCTATCTGTCATATAAGACTTCTATATAAACTTATTCCTCCCTCAGAAAATGAACAAATAAGAGCAAAGTTGAAGTCCTAAGAAACTGGTCAGTACTGCACCACAATTTTTTTGTGCATTGTATAATATTTTCATTTTGAAACAAGCTAAAAGGTATGTTTTTATCCTGTACAGACCTCTCTGTTGGGATTTAGGAGGATCAGCTTTTGTAATTCATCATGTTACAAAATGTAGCTCTTTTCACTGCTAATCACTGCATATTCATAATCTCCTTTGACAAATGTTAGAAGGTTAGAGTGCCCTGGTGCATCTTCTAACTTTATGTAGCAGGAATGACATTAACTCTGAACTTCTGTGCTCATTTGCTCACATCACTGACTTCGCTCACCATTTGAGAAGGTGTTGCCCAGTGAGGATAGGCCTTTGGGAGCGGACAATCTGGCTTCCATTGCTGGATCAGTCCCTTCCTGGCTCTGTGACTGCAGGCAACTTCCATACCCTCTTCAACCTCAGTTTCCACATACATAAAATAGGAATAAAAATGGTACTTCTATCACAGAGTTGTGAGAAATAAATAAGCCAATACTTGTAAAGCACTTAACAGTGTCTGACATATCATAAGCACTCAATAAATATTAGCTATTATTACTTTATCATTTCAGAACCATTCATTAGGGTACCATTCAGTGCACTAAAGTGCTCATTTAATTGATAGTAGTGTAGTTGCCCACATGTTTATTTGCCTCCAAAGGAAGCATTTCATTGCTTAATTGCCTAACACACTCTAGCCTAATAATAACAAAAGTCTTTTATGGAGTTCTGCCTGAAAATCCACCACAGGTACTTGCTGCTGCTGCAGAGATCACCTTGGGTACAGGTGACACTCCTGGTTGCTCAGTGAGGCTGTTCTTTTCCGTTTGACTTGGACTTCTACCTCTGGGCCCAGGTGGAAGAGCATTGGCACAGGGGCACGCTTTTCTCCTGGTGCAGGAAGGAGCACAGGAAGGAGCTTCCTACCCGAAAGACTCTGAATGAAGTTTATAGTTTCTCTTCTGGTCAGGGTGGGGTGCACTCAGAAGTCTCTATGGCTGTCCTGTAAGACGGCATGTGACTGACCTAAACACACAGTTGCTCAAGAATGTTTCCAGAGACCTTCAACATAGCAGAGGAGTAAGACGTGGAGATCACCTTCCTCCCCATAAACACATCAGAAATACATCTACACGTGGAACAACTCCTACAGAGCACCTGCTGAACGCTGGCAGAAGACCTCAGACTTCCCAAAAGCCGTGTGACTGACAGGGTCTTGGTGCTCTGGATGTGTGTCAGGCCTGTGCCTCCGAGGTGGGAGAGCCGAGTTCAGGACATTGGTCCACCAGAGACCTCCCACCCCAAGTAATATCAAACGGGAAAGCTCTCCCAGAGATCTTCATCTCAACGCTAAGACCCAGTTCCACTCAAGACCAGCAAGCGACAGTGCTGGACACCCTATGCCAAATAACTAGCAAGACAGGAACAAAACCACAACCATTAGCAGACAGGCTGCCTAAAATCATAATAAGGTCACAGACACCCCAAAACACACCACTGGATGCAGTCCTGCCCACCAGAAAGACAAGATCCAGCCTCATCCACCAGAACACATGCACTAGTCCCCTACACCAGGAAGCCTACACAACCCACTGAACCAACTTTACCCACTGGCAACAGACACCAAAAACAACGGGAACTATGAACTTGCAGCCTGCGAAAAGGAGACCCCAAACACAGTAAGTTAAGTAAAATGAGAAGACAGAGAAACACACAGCAGATGAAGGAGCAAGGTAAAAACCCACCAGACCAAACAAATGAAGAGGAAATAAGCAGTCTAACTGAAAATGAATTCAGAGTAATGATAGTAAAGATGATCCAAAATCTTGGAAATAGAATGGAGAAAATACAAGAAACGTTTAACAAGGACATAGAAGAACTAAAGAGCAAAAAAACAATGATGAACAGCACAATAAATGAAATTAAAAATTCTCTAGAAGGAATCAATAGCAGAATAACTGAGGCAGAAGAACGGATAAGTGACCTGAAAGATAAAATAGTGGAAATTACTACTGCAGAGCAGAATAAAGAAAAAAGAATGAAAAGAACTGAGGACAGTCTCAGAGACCTCTGGGACAACATTAAACACACCAACATTCAAATTATAGGGGTTCCAGAAGAAGAAGAGAAAAAGAAAGGGACTGAGAAAATATTTGAAGAGATTATAGTTGAAAACTTCCCCAATATGAGAAAGGAAATAGTCATCAAGTCCAGGAAGCACAGAGTCCCATACAGGATAAATCCAAGGAGAAACACGCCAAGACACATATTAATCAAACTATCAAAAATTAAACACAAAGAAAAATATTAAAAGCAGCAAGGGAAAAACAACGAATAACATGCAAGGGAATCCCCATAGGTTAATAGCTGATCTTCAGCAGAAACTCTGCAAGCCAGAAGGGAGTGGCAGGTCATATTTAAATTGACAAAGGGAAAAACCTACAACCAAGATTTCTTTACCCAGCAAGGATCTCATTCAGATTTGTCAGAGAAATTAAAACCTTTACAGAAAAGCAAAAGCTAAGAGAATTCAGCACCACCAAGCCAGCTTTACAACAAATGCTGAGGAAATTTTCCATTCAGGAAACAAGAGAAGGAAAAGACCTACAATAACAAACCCAAAACAATTTAAAAAATGGAAATAGGAACATACATATCGATAATTACATTAAATGCAAATGGATTAAATGCTCCAACCAAAAGACATAGACTAGAAGAATGGATGCAAAAACAAGACCCATATATATGCTGTCTACAAGAGACCCACTTCAGACCTAGGGACACATACAGACTGAAAGTGAGGGGGTGGAAGATGATATTCCACGCAAATGGAAATCAAAAGAAAGTTGGAGTAGCAATTCTCATATCAGACAAAATAGACTTTACAATAAAGACTATTAGAAGAGACAAAGAAGGATACATAATGATCAAGGGAACAATCCAAGAAGAAGATATAACAACTGTAAATATTTACGCACCCAACAAAGGAGCACCTCAATACATAAGGTAAATGCTAACAGCCATAAAAGGGGAAATCAACAGTAACACAATCATAGTAGGGGACTTTAACACCCCATTTTCACCAATGGACAGATCATCCAAAATGAAAATAAATAAGGAAACACAAGCTTTAAATGATACATTAAACAAGAGGGACTTAATTGATATTTATAGGACATTCCATCCAAAAACAACAGAATACACTTTCTTCTCAAGTGCTCATGGAACATTCTCCAGGATAGATCATATCTTGGGTCACAAATCAAGCATTGGTAAATTTAAGACATTGAAATTGTATCAAGTATCGTTTCCACCCACAACGCTATGAGACTAGATATCAATTACAGGAAAAAAATCTGAAAAAAACATAAACACATGAAGACTACTACTAAATACTAAATACACTACTAAATAACCAAGAGATCACTGAAGAAATCAAAGAGGAAATCAAAAAATACCTAGAAGCAAATGACAAAGAAAACATGATCACACAAAACCTATGGGATGCAGCAAAAGCAGTTCTAAGAGGGAAGTTTATAGCAATACAATCCTACCTCAAGAAACAAGAAACATCTCTAAGAAACAACCTAACATTACAACTAAAGTGATTAGAGAAAGAAGAACAAAACACCCCAATGTTAGCAGAAGGAAAGAAATCATAAAAATCAGATGAGAAATAAATGAAAAAGAAATCAAGGACAAAAGAGCAAAGACCAATAAAACTAAAAGCTGGTTCTTTGAGAAGATAAACAAAATTGATAAACCATTAGCCAGACTCAGCAAGAAAAAAAGGGAGAAGACTCAAATCAATAGAATTAGAAATGAAAAAGGAGAAGTAACAACTGACACTGCATAAAAACAAAGGATCATGAGAGATTACTACAGGCAACTCTATGCCAATAAAATGGACAACCTGGAAGAAATGGACACATTCTTAGAAAAGCACAACCTTCTGAGACTAAACCAGGAAGAAATAGAAAATATAAAAACAACAATCACAAGCACTGAAATTGAAACTCTGATTAAAAATCTTTCAACAAGCAAAAGCCCAGGACCAGACGGCTTCAAAGGTGAATTCTATCAAACATTTAGAGAAGAGCTAACACCTATACTTCTCAAACTCTTCCAAAATATAGCAGAGGGAGAAACACTCCCAAACTCATTCTATGAGGCCACCGTCACCCTGACACCAAAACCAGACAACGAAGTCACAAAAAAGAAAACTACAGGCCAATATCACTGAAGAACATAGATGCAAAAATGCTCAACAAAATACTAGCAGACAGAATCCAACAGCACACATGAAGGATCATACACTGTAATCAAGTGGGGTTTATCCCAGGAATGCAAGGATTCTTCAATATACACAAATCAATCAATGTGAAGCACCATATTAACAAACTGAAGGATAAAAACCATATGATCACCTCAATACATGCAGAAAAAGCTTTCAACAAAATTCAACACCCATTTATGATAAAAGCCCTCCAGAAAGTAGGCATAGAGGGAGCTTTCATCAACATAATAAAGGCCATATACGACAAACCCACAGCCACCAACGTTCTCAATGGTAAAAAAATGAAACCATTTCCACTAAGATCAGGAACAAGACAAGGTTGCCCACTCTCACCACTATTATTCAACATAGTTTTGGAAGTTTTAGCCACAGCAATCAGAGAAGAAAAAGAAATGAAAGGAATCCAAATAGGAAAAGAAGAAGTAAAGCTGTCACTGTTTGTAGATAACATGATAGCATACATTGAGAACCCTAAAGATGCTACCAGAAAACTACCAGAAATAATCAATGAATTTGGTAAAGTAGCAGGATACAAAATTAATGCACAGAAGTCTCTTGCATCCCTATATACTAATGATGAAAAATCTGAAAGAGAAGTTAAGGAAACGCTCCCATTGACCACTGCAACAAAAGAATAAAATACCTAGGAATAAACCTACCTAAGGAGACAAAAGACCTGTATGCAGAAAACTATAACACACTGATGAAAAAAATTAAAGATGATACAAACATACGGAGAGATATACCACATTCTTGGATTGGAAGAATCAGCATTGTGAAAATGACTATACTACCCAAAACAATCTACAGATTCAATGCAATCCCTATCAAACTACCAATGGCATTTTTCACAGAACTAGAACAAAACATTTCACAATTTGTATGGAAACACAAAAGATCCCGAATAGCCAAAGCAATTTTGAGAAAGAAAAACGGAGATGGAGGAATCAGGCTCCCTGACTTCAGACTATACTAAAAAGCTACAGTAATCAAGACAGTATGATACTGGCACAAAAACAGAAATAGAGATCAATGGAACAGGATAGAAAGCCCAGGGTTAAACCCACGCACATATGGTCACCTTATCTTTGATAAAGGAGGCAAGAATATACAGTGGAGAAAAGACAGCCTGTTCAATAAGTGGTGCTGGAAAAACAGGACAGGTATATGTGAAAGTATGAAATTAGAACACTCCCTAACACCATACATAAAAATCAACTCAAAATGGATTAAAGACCTAAATGTAAGGCCAGACACTAACAAACTCTTAGAGGATATCATAGGCAGAACACTCTATGACATAAATCACAGAAAGATCCTTTTGGACACACCTCCTAGAGAAATGGAAATAAAACCAAAAATAAACAAATGGGACCTAATGAAATTTAAAAGCTTTTGCACAGCAAAGGAAACCATAAACAAGACGAAAAGACAACCCTCAGAATGGGAGAAAAACTTTGCCAATGAAGCAACTGACAAAGGATTAACCTCCAAAATTTACAAGAAGCTCATGCAACTCAATATCAAACAACCCAATCCAAAAATGGGCAGAAGACCTAAATAGACATTTCTCCAAAGAAGATATACAGATTGCCAACAAACACATGAAAGAATGCTCAACATCACTAATCATTAGAGAAATGCAAATCAAAACTACAATGAGGTATCACCTCACACCGATCAGAATGGCCATCATCAAAAAATGTACAAACAATAAATGCTGGAGAGGGTGTGGAGAAAAGGGAACCCTCTTGCACTGTTGGTGGGAATGTAAATTGATACAGCCATTATGGAGAAGAGTATGGAGGTTCTTCAAAAAACTAAAATTAGAACTACCATACAACCCAGCAATCCCACTACTGGGCATATACCCTGAGAAAAGCATAATTCAAAAAGAGTCATGTACCACAATGTTCATTGCAGCTCTATTTACAATAGCCAGGACACAGAAGCAATGTATGTGTCCATCGACAGTTGAATGGATAAAGAAGATGTGGCACATATATACAATGGAATATTACTCAGCCATAAAAAGAAACGAAATTGAGTTATTTGTAGTGAGGTGGATGGAGTTAGAGTCTGTCATACAGAGTGAAGTAAGTCAGAAAGAGAAAAACAAATACCATATGCTAACACATATATATGGAATCTAAAAAAAATAAAAAAACAAAAAAAAACTCGTTCTGAAGAACCTAGGGGCAGGACAGGAATAAAGATGCAGATGTAGAGAATGGACCTGAGGATACGGGGAGGGGGAAGGGTAAGCTGGGACATAGTGAGAGAGTGACACGAACTTATATATACTACCAAACGTAAAATAGATAGCTAGTGGGAAGCAGCCACATAGCCCAGGGAGATCAGCTCGGTGCTTTGTGACCAGCTAGAGGGGTGGTATATGGATGGTGGGAGGGAGACGCAAGAGAGAGGAGATATGGGGATATATGTATATGTCTGGTTGATCCACTTTGTTATAAAGCAGAAACTAACACACCATTGTAAAGCAATTATACTCCAATAAAGATGTTAAAAATAAATAAATTTTTTAAAAAATAAATAAAAAATAAAAAATAAATCTTCAGAAAAAATAAAATAAAAATAAAAAAATTTTTTAAAGATAATATCCTAGAGGATATTGTAAAGCAATTATACGCCAATAAAGATGTTTTTAAAAAAAGTCTATTACGAAGCATTATTATTATCATGTTAGAAATTACTAGGAGAAACTAATGCATATAATGAATGTAGAAAGTTTATTAAATTTCATTCTCCGGAAATATTGGCAAACCACTGTTAACATTTATGTTGCTTAATATTTAAGAAGCAGTAAAAATAAGCCCTTTTCATGTTTTCTTTAAACAAATTTATTTTTCAGTCTATCCAGAGTCAATTTTTCTGTATATCTCACTGTAATTCAGCCACAAGATTTTTACATTTCAGTTCACAAGTGAATTTCAATTTTACTAGACCTTCTGGTCCCCTTCTTTTCTTCCTCTCCCTCATTCCCTCCTTATTGTCCCCCCCTTCTAAAGTCTCCATTCACTAAGACTAATTAAAATGGTTCAAAAGTGACTTCAGCAATCTAGGCCTTTGGTAACTGCAAGTGTTAGGAACCCAAAGGAGAACTATATCCCATAAAACCATCAACCACAGCAATATTTGTATGTTTATTTAATCATTTTTATTACCTGTTTAATTTTGGTACTTGATTATTTTATAAATAGTTCAAAGGTAGTATTTTGTTTAACAATAAATTTTCTATGTAAAACCTTTTTTTTAAGTTTTTGCAAAGTGAATCATCAGCATCATCGTTTTTTGGGGGATATATATATACATAATGGATTTCTTTTAAGAGCATCCCATCTGTATTTTTCCATCTCCAATAAGGGCACAATCAGGCCAACTGCAGCAGGAATGCGGTGAGATATTTGGAAGGATTTCTACCTTGTTGTGGCTGGCAAATCCTGGGGTGCTTTACTAAGGCAGAAAGCTCTTTCTCTGAAGTTTTTAGGAACTGAATGAGTAACTTGTCTGGGAACAATGCCATCTTGAAATCTGAAGGACAGGCCTGAATTTCCAGATCATTTAATATAGTTCTATCTCACCACATGCTTATCAAACTTTCAGCGTATTCACTGATGGCCAGCCTCATACAAAACACTGAAATCATCAACATGTGACTTGCTTGCCTTTCTCTGCAGTGCAGTGTTACTCATAGTATTACCTGAATCCTTACCAGGCAACTGGTGCTTTCATCTTCCAAAGCCTGTGAGCCATCCACTATGGGAAACTTTAAGTGAATTAGCATCACCCTACATAGCCTTCTCTAGTACACAAATACTTACATAATCACACTGAATTCTCACAAAACAACCTTTGAGGAAGATATTCTTCCCATTTTGCAACAGGGGAATAAACCAGCTTATTCAAGGCAAACCAGCTGACTCCAAATCTGTTCCTCTTGCTAACAAAGTTTTTCTATATTGTCCAATAACTCCCATAAATTAACCACAAAAGATGGCCAATTGGGATTTTACAGACACTACTGCAGAGCAAGGCAGGGAAATCGTTTTAGAGTTAGGGGATAGGAAAAACTTTTCCCACCACTCCTCTGACCGTGTCTGAGGCCAGGATTTCAGATTTCTCTGAAATATAGTAGTCTCCCCTAATCCATGGGGGATACTTTCCAAGACCCCCAGTGGATGCCTGAAACTGCAGATTGTACTGAACCCTATTTATACAGTTGACCCTTGAACTCAGGGATCTGGGGCGCCAACCTCTGCACAGTTGAAAATCCACCTATAAACTTACAGTTGACCCTCCGTATCCATGGTTCTGCATCCGTGGATTCAACCAAGCAAGGATTCCGCTAACCATGTAGTACTGCAGTATATATTTATTGAAAAAAAAACCACGTATAAGCGGATGTGCACAGTTCAAACCCATGTTGTTGAAGGGTCAACTGTACTATGCTTTTTCCTATACATATATACCTATGATAATTTAATTTAAAAATTAGGCCAGTAAGAGATTAACAATAATAACTAATAATGAAATAGAACAATTACAGCAATATACTGCAATAAAAGTTATGTGAATGTGGTCTCTCTGTCTCAAAATATCTTATTGTACAAAGTTAATGTCTTTTCTGTCTTAATTAATCACTTATCATACATCGTCACTGTAATTTTTGCAGTTTGAGGTCAACAGCAAAACTAGTAAGAATTTCTTTTTTCCTTCTTCACAATTTCACAACTAGAAGATTCATTCTTTCTGTAGATCTTAGCAACCTCAGCATCTAATTTTTTTCTTTTCTTATTAAGTAGAGAACTTTCACCTTTTCACTTAAAGGAAGCACTTTGCAGCTCCTCTTGAGCGTATGTGAATTGCCAGCATCACGATTCTTGTGCTTTGAGGCCATTATTAAGTAGAATAAAGGTTAGCTGAACACAAGCACGGCAGTTGATCTGAGATCTGCTAAGTGACTAACGGGGGCATATGCTGGACAAAGGGATGATTCACATACCATACAGGACAGCACCAGATTTCATCAAGCTACTCATAACGATGTGCAATTTAAAATTAATGAATTGTTCATTTCTAGAATTTTCCATTCAACATTTTCAGACTATGGTTGACCGGGGGTAACTGAAATCATGGAAAGCGAATCCATGGAAAAGGGAGGACTACTGCAATGGCCTTTGTGCTAGGTGGTTCACTTGCATGGCAGTCTGAATCTTGTAGAAAAACAGCAGCTATTCTTACTTCAGTAAGTTACTCTCCCCCCTCAACCCCTGCCATTTTGCTCACGACCAAAAAGATCATTCCTTAAATCTCATCACTCACTTACTCCACAAATATTAAGAAATATCAGGAAAGGAAGAGTCATACTATTCTACTTAGACTTTATAATTACTTTGAAATTTCTGCCTCAGCATCTTTGCTAGCACTTGTGAAGAAATATAATTACTTTAATGTTACAAAAGGAAATGACTGAAAAAAAAAAAAGGAAATGACTGGAGTGAAGTTTCATCAACCTTTGAATCATGCTTGTGTGTTTGCCTGATGATTCAAAAACTATTATTCTGGAATGAAACTCTTTAACATTATGTATCAATATACACTTGGACAAATTCACTGATAAAAAATTTAGCATTTGTTAAAGTAAACAGTTTTGCTTAGAATTTAAATTACACTTTTAAAATAGTTCAAATTAGTAGTCAATGTTTATTAAATGATGTGTTATTTATTTATTAAATATCATTACTAACTGATATCATGTATAGTAAATGCTTTGCCCAGGGTTTGACACAGAGTAATAGTAAAATAAAAGTTATCATTATTTTTGTAAGTCTAAAGAGCATAATCCTATGTACTCTTTATTTTGTTAACTTTTATATTTCTGTGCTCATGGTAATTTGATCCATTACCATTTTTTGAAAAGACACTTTGCAATAGTAAAACAACTGAAGTTAAAATACATATAAAGTAATATTGTAGTATTAAGACATGCTTACTATCTGTTTTACTCTTAGATCCTGTCTATTGCAACTCCGTTGTAGAATCTTCATATTAATCTTGATTTTCTTTAACATTAAAAAAGATTTATTTATTAATATTTCCAAAAGAATATGGGGATTAATGGATTGAGTGAAACCCTTTGCTTATTCTGTTCGAGTCACTCAACAAAAATGATTTTTAAAAATAATTCTGATTATAATTCTGTAGATGTGTCGTGAAGATTACATTATGTGCTACTGGAGGGAAAAGATTTTATTTTAGTAATTTCTACATTCATTTACTCATTTATTCATTTAATAATTACTTATTACAAACTTATCATGCGCTAGCTTCCAACTACACTGGAATCCATGCATTTATCTATATTTTCCCCATGACCACAAGGCTCCTATTCATCAATATCTCTTGCATGTACTCTCACAACAGACTCCTAAGTGTTCTTCCTACCCACAAGAAAGCTTTGGGTTAATTTATGACTATCTTTAGCAGGAGATCTGTTAATAGGAGGTTAATTCATTAATTTTCTCAACCACCTTCCTTGTAAGAAATCAGTCTGTTAATTTCTTTGGATATAGCTATAGGTATATACAGATATTTATATATGGAAAGAGAGAGGAGAGGCAGACAGACAGACAAAAACACTAAGTGGCAAGAATTAAGAGAAAGGAGGACCACTAAAGTTATTTGAGTGAATAAAACATTTTACTATATTGAGGGAAGAAATATAATACAGTTCTAGGTTAATTCTCTTTTTTTTAAACATCTTTATTGGAGTATAATTTCTTTACGATGTTGTGTTAGTTTCTGCTGTATAACAAAGTGAATCAACTATACGTATACATGTATCCCCATATCCCATCGCTCTTGGGTCTCCCTCCGACCCTCCATATCCCACCCCTCTAGGTGGTCACAGAGCATGGAGCTGACCTTCCTGTTCTATGTGGCTGCTTCCCACTAGCTACCTATTTTACATTTGACAGTGTATATATGTCAATGCCACTCTCTCACTTCGTCCCAGCTTAACCTTCCCCCTCCCCAAGTCCTTACGTCCATTCTCTATGTCTCCATCTTTATTCCTGTCCTGCCCCTAGGTTCTTCAGAAGCTTTTATTTTTTTTTAGATTCCATAAATATGTGTTAGCATATGGTATTTGTTTTTCTCTTTCTGACTTACTTCACTCTGTATGACAGAGTCTAGGTCCATGCACCTCACTACACAATAACTCAATTCCATTTCTTTTTATGGCTGAGTAATATTGCACTGTATATATGTGCCACATCATCTTTATCCATTCAACTGTCGATGGACACTTAGGTTGCTTCCATGTCCTGGCTATTGTAAATAGAGCTGCAATGAACATTGTCGTATATGACACTTTTCAAATTATGATGTTCTCAGGGTATGTGCACAGAAATGGAATTGCTGGGTCACATGGTAGTTCTATTTTTAGTTTTTTAAGGAACCTCCATACTGTTCTCCATAGTGGCAGTATCAATTTACATTTCCACCAACAGTGCAAGAGGGTTCCCTTTTCTCCACACCCTCTCCAGCATTTATTGCTTGTATATTTTTTGATGATGGCCATTCTGATTGGTGTGAGGTGATACCTCATTGTAGTTTTGATTTGCATTTCTCTAATGATTAGTGATGTTGAGCATTCTTTCATGTGTTTGTTGGCAATCTGTATATCTTCTTTGGAGAAATGTCTATTTAGGTCTTCTGCCCATTTTTGGATTGGGTTGTTTGGTTTTTTGATATTGAGTTGCATGAGCTGCTTGTAAATTTTGGAGGTTAATCCTTTGTCAGTTGCTTCATTTGCCAAGTTTTTCTCCCATTCTGAAGGTTGTCTTTTCGTCTTGTTTATGGTTTCCTTTGCAGTGCAAAAGCTTTTAAGTTTCATTAGGTCCCATTTGTTTATTTTTGTTTTTGTGTCCATTTCTCTAGGGGGTGGGTCAAAAAAGATCTTGCTGTGATTTATGTCATAGAGTGTTCTGCCTATGATTTCCTTTAAGAGTTTGATAGTGTCTGGCCTTACATTTAGGTCTTTAATCCATTTTGAGTTTATTTTTGTGTATGGTGTTAGGGAGTGTTCTAATTTCATTCTTTTACATGTAGCTGTCTAGTTTCCCCAGCACCACTTATTAAAGAGGCTGTCTTTTCTCCATTGTATATTCTTGACTCCTTTATCAAAGATAAGGTGACAATAAGTGCATGGGTTTATCTCTGGGCTTTGTATTCCGTTCCATTGATCTCTATTTCTGTTTTTGTGCCAGTACCATACTGTCTTTTTTTTTTTTTTTTTTTTTTTAATTTTTTTTTTTTTAACTTATTTATTATTTATTTATTATTTATTTTTGGCTGTGTTGGGTCTTCGTTTCTGTGCGAGGGCTTTCTCTAGTTGTGGCAAGCGGGGGCCACTCTTCATCACGGTGCGCGGGCCTCTCACTATCGCGGCCTCTCCTGTTGTGGAGCACAGGCTCCAGACGCGCAGGCTCAGTAGTTGTGGCTCACGGGCCTAGTTGCTCCGCGGCATGTGGGATCTTCCCAGACCAGGGCTCGAACCCGTGTCCCCTTCATTGGCAGGCAGATTCTCAACCACTGCGCCACCAGGGAAGCCCAGTACCATACTGTCTTGATTACTGTAGCTTTGTAGTATAGTCTGAAGTCAGGGAGCCTGATTCCTCCATCTCCGTTTTTCTTTCTCAAGATTGTTATGGCTATTTGGGGTCTTTTGTGTTTCCATACAAATTGTGAAATATTTTGTTCTAGGTCTGTGAAAAATGCCATTGGTAGTTTGATAGGGATTGCATTGAATCTATAGATTGCTACGGGTAGTATACTCATTTTTACAGTGTTGATTCTTCCAATCCAAGAACATGGTACATCTCTCCGTCTGTTTGTATCATCTTTAATTTGTTTCAT
Source organism: Balaenoptera ricei (assembly GCF_028023285.1). Classification (NCBI taxonomy): domain Eukaryota; kingdom Metazoa; phylum Chordata; class Mammalia; order Artiodactyla; family Balaenopteridae; genus Balaenoptera; species Balaenoptera ricei. Next base: position 94,355,468 of record NC_082645.1, read on the forward strand.
CAGTGTCTTATAGTTTTCTGCCTACAGGTCTTCTGTCTCCTTAGGTAGGTTTATCCCTAGGTATTTTATTCTTTTTGTTGCAATGGTAAACGGAGTGTGTCTTAATTTCTCTTTCAGATTTTTCATCATTAGTGTAAAGGAATGGAAGAGATTTCTGTGCATTTATTTTGTATCCTGCTACTTTACCAAATTCATTAGTAAGCTCTAGTAGTTTTCTGGTAGAATCCTTAGGATTCTCTAGGTATAATATCATGTCATCTGCAAACAGTTACAGTTTTACTTCTTCTTTTCCGATTTTATTTTATTTCTTTTTCTTCTCTGATTGCTGTGGCTAAAACTTCCAAAACTATTTGAATAATAGTGGCAAGAGTGGGCAAGCTTTTCTTGCTCCTGATCTTAGTGGAAATAGTTTCAGTTTTTCACCACTGAGAAAGATGTTGACTGTTGCCTTGTCATATATGGCCTTTATTATGCTGAGGTAAGTTCCCTCTATTCCTACTTTCTCGAAGGTTTTTATAATAAATCGGTGTTGAATTTTGTTGAAAGCTTTTTCTGCATCTATTGAGATGATCATATGGTTTTTATCCTTCAGTTTGTTAATATGGTGCATCACACTGATTGATTTGTGTATATTGAAGAATCCTTGCATTCCTGGGATAAACCCCACTTGATTATGGTGTATAATCCTTTTCATGTGCTGTTGGATTCTGTTTGCTAGTATTTTTTTGAGGATTTTTGCATTTATGCTCATCAGTGATATTGGCCTGTAGTTTTCTTTTTTTGTGACATTTTTTTCTGGTTTTGGTATCAGGGTAGAATGAGTATGGGAGTGTTCCTGCTTCTGCTATATTTTGGAAGAGTTTGAGAAGGATAGGTGTTAGCTCTTCTCTAAATGTTTGACAGAATTCTCCTGAGAAGCCATCTGGTCCTGGGTTTTTGTTTGTTGGAAAATTTTTAATCACTCTTTCATTTTCAGTGCTTGTGATTGGTCTGTTTATATTTTGTATTTCTTCCTGGTTCAGTCTCAGAAGGTTGTGCTTTTCTAAGAATGTGTCCATTTCTTCCACGTTGTCCATTTTATTGGCATATAGTTGCTTGTAGTAGTCTCTCGTGCGCCTTTGTATTTCTGCACTGTCAGTTGTTACTTCTACTTTTTCATTTCTAATTCTGTGGATTTGAGTTTTTTCCCTTTTTTTCTTGATGAGTCTGGCTAATGGTTTACAAATTTTGTTTATCTTCTCAAAGAACCAGCTTTCAGTTTTATTGATCTTTGCTATTGTTTCCTTCATTTCTTTTCCATTTATCTTTGATATGATCTTTATGATTTCTTTCCTTCTGCTAACTTTGGGGTTTCTTTGTTCTTCTTTCTCTAATTGTTTTAGGTGTAAGGTTAGGTTGTTTATTTGAGATTTTTCTTGTTTCTTGAGGTAGGATTGTATTGCTATAAACTTCCCTCTTAGAACTGCTTTTGCTGCATCCCATAGGTTTTGGGTCGTCCTGTTTTCATTGTCATTTGTTTCTAGGTATTTTTTGATTTCCTCTTTGATTTCTTCAGTGGTCTCTTGGTTATTTAGTAGCGTATTGTTTAGCATCCATGTGTTTGTATTTTATACAGGTTTTTTCCGGTAATTGATATCTAGTCTCATAGCGTTTGATTGGAAAAGATACTTGATACGATTTCAATATTCTTAAATTTACCAAGGCTTGATTTGTGACCCAAGATACAATCTATCCTGGAGAATGTTCCATCTGCATTTGAGAAGAAAGTGTATTCTGTTGTTTTTGGTTGGAATGTCCTATAAATATCAAGTCCATCTTGTTTAATGTATAATTTAAAGCTTGTGTTTCCTTGTTTATTTTCATTTTGGATGATCTGTCCATTGGTGAAAGTGGGGTGTTAAAGTCCCCTACTATTATTGTGTTACTGTCGATTTCCCATTTTAAGGCTGTTAGCATTTACCTTATATATTGAGGTGCTCCTATGTTGGGTGCATAAATATTTACAATTGTTATATTTTTTCTTGGATTGATCCCTTGATCATTATGTAGTGTCCTTCTTTGTCTCTTGTAAAAATCTTTATTTTAAAGTCTCTTTTGTCTGATATGAGAATTGTTACTCCAGCTTTCTTTTGATTTCCATTTTCATGGAGTATCTTTTTCCTTCATCTCAGTTTCAGTCTGTATGTGTCCCTAGGTCTGAAGTGGGTCTCTTGTTGACAGCATATATATGGATCTTGTCTTTGTATCCATTCAGCCAATCTACGTGTTTTGGTTGGAGCATTTAATCCATTTACATTTAAGGATGTTATCATTATGTAAATTCTTATTACCATTTTTTTAACTGTTTTGGGTTTGTTATTGAAGGTCTTTTCCTTCTCTTGTGCTTTCTGCATAGAGAAGTTCCTTTAGCATTTGTTGTAAAGCTGGTTTGGTGTTGCTGAATTCTCTTAACTTTTGCTTGTCTGTAAAGGTTTTAATTTCTCTGTCAAATCTGAATGAGATCCTTGCTGGGTAGAATCATCTTGGTTGTAGGTTTTTCCCTTTCATCACTTTAAGTATGACCTGCCACCCCCTTCTGGCTTGCAGAGTTTCTGCTGAAAGATCAGCTCTTAACCTTATGGGGAATCCCTTGTATGTTATTTGTTGTTATTCCCTTGCTGCTTTTAATATTTTTTCTTTGAATTTAATTTTTGATAGTTTGATTAATATGTGTCTTGGCATGTTTCTCCTTGGATTTATCCTGTATGGCACTCTCTGTGCTTCCTCGACTTGACTGACTATTTCCTTCCCCATGTTAGGGAAGTTTTCAACTATAATCTCTTCAAATATTTTCTCAGTCCCTTTCTTTTCCTCTTCTTCTTCTGGGAACCCTATCATTCGAATGTTGGTGTGTTTAATGTTGTCCCAGAGGTCTCTGAGACTGTCCTCAGTTCTTTTCATTCTTTTTTCTGCTCTGTGGTAGTTATTTCTACTATTTTATCTTCCAGCTCTCTCATCCGTTCTTCTGCTTCAGTTATTCTGCTATTGATTCCTTCTAGAGAATTTTTGATAACATTTATTGTGTTGTTCATCATTGTTTGTTTGCTCTTTAGTTCTTCTAGGTCCTTGTTAAACGTTTCTTGTATTTTCTCCATTCTATTTCCAAGATTTTGGATCATCTTTACTATCATTACTCTGAATTCTTTTTCAGGTAGACTGCCTATTTCCTCTTCATTTGTTTGGCCTGGTGGGTTTTTACCTTGCTCCTTCATCTGCTGTGTGTTTCTCTGTCTTCTCATTTTACTTAACTTACTGTGTTTGGGGTCTCCTTTTCACAGGCTGCAGGTTCATAGTTCCCATTGTTTTCGGTGTCTGCTCCCAGTGGGTAAGGTTGATTCAGTGGGTTGTGAAGGCTTCCTGGTGGAGAGGACTAGTGCCTGTGTTCTGGTGGATGAGGCTGGATCTTGTCTTTCTGGTGGGCAGGACTGCGTCCGGTGGTGTGTTTTCGGGTGTCTGTGAACTTAGTATGACTTTAGGCAGCCTCTCTGCTAATGGGTGGTGTTGTGTTCCTGTCTTGCTAGTTGTTTGGCATGGGGTGCCCAGCACTGTAGCTTGCTGGTCGTTGAGTGGATCTGGGTCTTAGCGTTGAGAAGGAGATCTCTCTGAGAGCTCTCACTGATTGATATTATGTGGGGCCAGGAGGTCTCTGGTGATCCAATGTCCTGAACTCAGCTGTCCCACTTCAGAGCCTCAGGCCTGACACCCAGCTGGAGCACCAAGACCCTGTCAGCTGTACGGCTCAGAAGACAAGGGAGAAAAAAATGAAAGAAAAAAAATTTAAAAAATAAACTTATTAAAATAAAAAATAAAAAAATTATTAAAATAAAAAAGTAATTAAAAAAAAATAAAGAAGTGAGCAATCAAACCAGTAAACAGATCCACCAATAATAACAAGCGCTAAAAACCATACTAAGATGAACATAAAAATCAGAAACTAGTCAGTCACATACAGTAAACCCCAAGTCTACAGTTATTCCCAATGTCCACCCCCTCAATTTTGGGATGATTCGTTGTCTATTCAGGTATTCCACAGATGAGGGTATCTCAAGTTGATTGTGGGGATTTAATCCGCTGCTCCTGAGGCTGCACAGAGAAATTTCCCTTTCTCTTGTTTGTTCGCACAGCTCCTGGGGTTCAGCTTTGGATTTGGCCTCGCCTTTGCATGTAGGTTGCCCTCTGGCATCTGTTCTTCATCCAGACAGGAGGGGATTAAAGGAGCGGCTGATTAGGGGGCTCTGGCTCATTCAGGTCGGGGGGAGGGAGGGGTATGGAATACGGGGCAAGCCTGCAGCAGCAGAGGCCAGCATGATGTTGCAAAAGCCTGAGGCATGCCGTGTGTTCTCCTGGGGAACTTGTCCCTGGATCATGGGACCCTGGCAGTGGCAGGCTGCCACAGGCACCCAGGAGGGGAGGTGTGGATACTGACCTGTGCTTTCACACAGGATCCTTGATGGCTGCAGCAGCAGCCTTAGCATTTCATGCCCTTCTCTGGTGTCCGCGCTGATCTCAGTGGCTCGCGCCTGTCTCTGAAGCTCGTTTATGTGGTGTTCTGAATCTCCTCTCCTCACGCACCCCAAACAATGGTCTCTTGACCCTTAGGCAATTTCAGACTTCTTCCCGGCTAGCTGTGGCGTACTAGTCCCCTTCAGGCTGTGTTCACACAGCCAACCCCAGTCCTCTCCCTGGGATCTGACCTCCGAAGCCCGAGCCTCAGCTCCCAGCCCCCACTTGCCCCGGCAGGTGAGTAGACAAGCCTCTCAGGCTGGTGAGTGCTGGTCGGCACCGATCGTCTGTGCAGGAATCTCTCTGCTTTGCTCTCTGCACTCCTGTTGCTGCGTTCTCCTCGGTGGCTCTGAAGCTTCCCCCCCGCCCATCCCCGGTTTCCACCAGCAAAAGGGCTTCCTAGTGTGTGGAAACTTTTCCTCCTCCACAGCTGCCTCCCAGAAGTGCAGGTCCCATCCTTATTCTTTTGTCTCTGTTTTTACTTTTTTCTTTTGCCCTACCCAGGTACGTGGGGAGTTCCTTGCCTTTTGGGAAGTCTGAGGTCTTCTGCCAGCGTTCAGTAGGTGTTCTGTAGGAGTTGTTCCACATGTAGATATACTGTTGATGTATTTGTGGGGAGGAAGATGATCTCCACATCTTACTCCTCTGCCATCTTGAAGGTCCTCTATATCAGTTCTAGGTTATTTCTATTCACTTTTGTAAGAAAGATCTCAGTTAAACAAATACATATAGGAAAGCTCAATAAAAATATCATCATCACTTAATTGGTTAGGGTGTACCTATAAAATGTACCTGAAGGATAATTACAGTGAACTTTTAAAAGAAAGAGTGGTTACTGAGTCCAGTTATGGTCAAGAGAAAATAACACTGGAGGATACATTTTACTTTGTTTGCTTTAAAGCAGAAAGTGTACTTGATGTATGTCCAAAGAGTTGTCTAACTGATTGTTATAAAATGGGGGACATAGTCAATAAGAATGATAAATATTTATAGTGTTGAACAGAAATGGGAATGGAAAGCTACATTCATGGCACTGAGCCCTTTGACCATATTAAAAAGAATATCTGTTTTGAAAACAATTTAAAAACATCATGACTTTAAAGAAAATAGTTAGGCTAAGTATTTTATATTTACATATAAATTTCTATTAAACAATATTTTGTGTATTTTTTTCATACTTTTAATTCAGTGTGTACTATTTTATTATACAGTAATTTATGTAATATGTGGGCATAGAAAATATAAATAATTAAAATAAAAATAAAGACCCTTTTTATTGCATGAAATAAATCTTAGATATCATGAATATTTTTCCCTCTATTACAAATTCAAGACAGACTACAGGTCAAGACCCTGAGCTCTGAAGTCAGAAATTCTGGAATTAAATTCTGCTACTTACTACTTGTATGCTCTTGCTTACTCAACTTCTCTAAGATTTAACTGCCTTATAAATATAGTGAGATAATCAAAGTACCTGCCTGATAGGACTGATGTACAAACTAATGGGATTATGCATACAATACTTAGCACTGTGCCTAGTATATACTAATGCTCATTATTTTTATCATTTTAATGGCTACATATTATCTCATTATTTTGTTATACTCGAATTTAATCAGTCCACCTGCATTGTCACTTAGGTTGCTTCCACATTTTGTCATTATTACCAAAGCTACAATGAACACTCTTATTGCAAAATATTTATCATTTTTATTTTGTATGTACTCCTATGTGTAGATGGAATTGCTGGTCAAAAGGCATGTACATGTGTAGAGTTTTTAGTCATTTATATTTGGTTCAGGAAAGAACAAACAAGACAAAAAAAAAAAAAGGTCCCTCAGTTGTAGAAAGATATATGCCTGATAAAATTTTAACTCCAGAGACCTTCAAGATGGCAGAGGAATAAGACATGGAGATCACCTTCCTCCCCATAAATACATCAAAAATACATCTACATGTGGAACAACTCCTACAGAACACCTACTGAATGCTGGCAGAAGACCTCAGACTTCCCAAAAGGCAAGAAACTGCGCACGTACCTGGGTAGGGCAAAAGAAAAAAGAAAAAACAGAGACAAAAGAATAGGGATGGGAACCTCACCTCTGGGAGGCAGCTGTGAAGGAGTTTCCACACACTAGGAAGCCCTTTCACTGGTTGGGATGGCGGGTAGGCGGGGGCAAAGCTGCAGAGCCATGAAGGAGAGTGCAGCAACAGGGGTGCAGAGGGCAAAGTGGAGAGATCCCTGCACAAAGGATCAGTGCTGACCAGCACTCACCAGCCTGAGAGGCTTGTCTGCTCACTTGCCAGGGTGGGTGGGTTCTGGAGCTGAGGCTCAGCTTCGGAGGTCAGACCCCAGGGAGAGGACTGGGATTGGCTGCGTGAAGACAGCCTGAAGGGGGCTAGTGTGCTACAGCCAGCCAGGAGAGAGTGTGCAAAAAAGTCTGGACCTGCCGGAGAGGGAAGACACCTTTGTTTCTGGGTACATGAGGAGAGGGGATTCCTTCCCAGTGTGCCCACAGAAGGCAGAGCACTGCCTAAGGAAGCTCCAGAGATGGGTTCGAGCTGTGGCTATCAGCTCGGATGCCAGAGACAGACATGAACCGCTAAAGCTGTGGACGTTGCCACAAAGAAGCCTGTGTGCAAGCACAGGTCACTCTCCACACTCCCTCAGGGAGCCTGTGCAGCCCACTACTGCAGGGTCCTGTGATCTAGGGACAACTTCCCTGGGAGAACACATGGCACGTTTCAGGCTGTTGCAACGTCAAGCCAGCCTCTGCCACCTCAGGCTCACTCCACATTCCAATTATGACTACCGTACACCCCCTCCCCCCCGGCCTGAGTTAGCAAGAGAGTCCTAATCAGCTGCTGCTTTAACCCCCTCCTGTCTGGGTGGGGAACAGACTACTGAGGGCAGCCCACACACAGAGGCAGGGCCAAAACCAAAGCTGAATGCCAGGAGCTGTGCAAACAAAGAAGAGAAAGGGAAATTTCTCCGTGCAGCCTCAAGAGCAGCAGATTAAATCCCCACAATCAACTTGATGTACCCTGCATCTGAAAAATACCTGAACAGACAACGAATGTTCCCGAATTTGAGGTGGTGGACTTTGGGAGCACCTGTAGACTTGCTTTCTGCATCCAATTTGTTACTGGTTTTATGTTTATCTTAGTTTAGTATTTAAAGCTTATTATCATTGATGGATTTCTTTAGTGGTTTGGATGCTCTCTTCCTTGTTGCTTTCTTTTTTTAATATATATATATATTTTTTTTCTTCCTTTTTCTCTTTTTCCGAGTCTGTATGTGTATGCTTCTTTGTGTGATTTTGTCTGTACAGGTTTCCTTTCACCATTTGTCCTAGGGTTATGTCTGTCAGTTTCTTTTTTTTTTTTTAATCTTTCTTCCTTTTCTTCTGAGCCATGTGGCTGGCAGGGTCTTGGTGCACTGGCCAGGTATTGGGCCGGAGCCTCCGAGGTGGGAGGGCCGAGAACAGGACACTGAACCACCAGAAACCTCCTGGCCCCACATAATATATATCGGCGAGAGCTCTCCCAGAGATTTTCATCTCAATACTAAGACCCAGCTCCATCTAACAGCCAGCAAGCTCCAGTGCTGGAAGCCCCATGCCAAACAACTAGCAAGACAGGAACACAACCCCACCCATTAGCAGAGAGGCTGCCTGAAGTCATACTAAGTTCACAGACATCCCAAAACACATCACCGGATGTGGCCCTGCCCACCAGAAGGACAAGATACAGGCCCACCCACCAGAACACAGGCACCAGTTCCCTCACCAGGAAGCCTACACAAGCCACTGAACCAAACTCACCCATAAGGGGCAGACACCAAAAATATTGGGAACTACGAACCTGCAGCCTGCGAAAAGGAGACCCCAAACATAGTAAGTTAAACAAAATGAGAAAACAGAGAAATGTGCAGCAGATGAAGGAGCAAGGTAAAAACCCACCAGACCAAAAAAATGAAGAGAAAATAGGCAGTCTACCTGAAAAAAAATCAGAGTAATGATAGTAAAGATGATCCAAAATCTTGGAAAATGGAGAAAATACTAAAAATGTTTAACAAGCACCTAAAAGAACAAAAGAGCAAACAAACAATGATAAACAACACAATAAATGAAATTAAAAATTCTCTAGAAGGAATCAATAGCAGAATAACTGAGGCAGAAGAACGGATAAGTGACTTGGAAGATAAAATAGTGGAAATAACTGTTGCAGAGCAGAAAAAAGAAAAAAGAATGAAAAGAATTGAGGATAGTCTCATAGACCTCTGGGACAACACTAAATGCACCAACATTCAAATTATAGGGGTCCCAGAAGAAGAAGAGAGAAAGAAAGGGACTGAGAAAATATTTGAAGAGATTATAGTTGAAAACTTTCCCTAATGGGAAAGGAACTAGTCAGTCAAGTCCAGGAAGCACAGAAAGTGCCATACAGGATAAATCCAAGGAGAAACACACCAAGACACATATTAATCAAACTATCAAAAATTAAATTCAAAGAAAAAATATTAAAAGCAGCAAGGGAAAAGCAACAAATAACATACAAGGGAAATCCCATAAGGTTAACAGCTGATCTTTCAGCAGAAACTCTGCAAGCCAGAAGGGAATGGCAGGTCATATTTAAAGTGATGAAAGGGAAAAACCTACAACCAAGATTGCTCTACCCAGCAAGGATCTCATTCAGATTCGACAGAGAAATTAAAACCTTTAGATACAGGCAAAAGTTAAGAGAAAACTACTAGAGCTAATCAATGAACCTGGTAAAGTAGCAGGATACAAAATTAATGCACACAAATCTCTTGCATTCCTATACACTAGTGATGAAAAATATGAAAGAGAAATTAAGGAAACACTCCCATTTACCATTGCAAGAAAAAGAATAAAATACCTAGGAATATACCATCCTAAGGAGACAAAAGAACTGTATGCAGAAAACTATAAGACACTGATGAAAGAAATTTAAGATGGTACAAACAGATGGAGAGATATGCCATGTTCTTATATTGGAAGAATGAACATTGTGAAAATGACTACACTACCCAAAGCAATCTACAGACTCAATGCAATCCCTATCAAGCTACCAGTGGCATTTTTCACAGAAGTAGAAAAGAAAAATTTTACAATTTATATGGAAACACAAAAGACCCCGAATAGCCAAAGCAATCTTGAGAAAGAAAAACGGAGCTGGAGGAATCAGGCTCCTGGACTTCAGACTATACTACAAAGCTACATTAATAAAGACAGTATGGTACTGGCACAAAAACAGAAATAGAGATCAATGGAACCAGATAGAAAGCCCAGAGATAAACCCACGCACCTTATGTTTGATAAAGGAGGCAAAAAGCCCAGAGATAAATCAACACACATATTGTCACCTTATCTTTGATAAAGGAGTCAAGAATATACAATGGAGCAAAGACATCCTCTTTAATAAGTGGTGCTGGGAAAACTGGACAGCTACATGTAAAAGAATGAAATTAGAACACTCCCTAATACTATACGCAAAAATAAACTCAAAATGGATTAAAGACCTAAATGTAAGGCCAGACACTATAAAAGTCTTAGAGGAAAACATAGGCAGAACACACTATGACATAAATCACAGCAAGATCCTTTTTGACCCACCTCCTAGAGAAATGGAAATACAACCAAAAATAAACAAATGGGACCTAATGAAACTTAAAAGCTTTTGCACTGCAAAGGAAACCATAAACAAGACCAAAAGACAACCCTCAGAATGGGAGAAAAACTTTGCAAATGAAGCAACTGACAAAGGATTAATCTCCAAATATACAAGCAGCTCATGCAGCTCAATATCAGAAAACAAACAACCCAATCCAGAAATGGGCAAAAGACCTAAATAGACATTTCTCCAAAGAAAATATACAGATTGCCACCAAACACATGAAAGAATGCTCAACATCACTAATCATTAGAGAAATGCAAATCAAAACTACAATAAGGTATCACCTCACACCAGTCAGAATGGCCATTATAAAAAGATCTACAGAGAAAAAATGCTGGAGAGGCTGTGGGGAAAAGGGAACCCTCTTGCACTGTTGGTGGGAATGTAAAGTGATACAGCCACTCTGGAGAACAGTATGGAGGTTCCTTAAAAAACTAAAAATAGAACTACCATATGACCCAACAATCCCACTACTGGGCATATACCCTGAGAAAACCATAATTCAAAAAGAGCCATGTACCACAATGTTCATTGAAGCACTATTTGCAATAGCCAGGACATGGAAGCAACCTAAGTGTCCATCGACAGATGAATGGATAAAGAAGATGTGGCACATATATACAGTGCAATATTACTCAGCCATAAAAGGGAACGAAATTGAGTTATTTGTAGTGAGGTGGATGGAGTTAGAGTCTGTCATACAGAGTGAAGTAAGTCAGAAAGATAAAAACAAATACCGTATGCTAACACATATATATGGAATCTAAAAAAAAAAAAAAAAAATGGTTCTGATGAACCTAGGAGCAGGACAGGAATAAAGACGCAGACATAGAGAATGGACTTGAGGACACAGGGAGGGGGAAGGGTAAGCTGGGACAAAGTGAGAGAGTGGCATGGACATATATACACTACCAAATGTAAAATCGATAGCTAGTGGGAAGCAGCTGCATAGCACAGGGAGATCAGCTCGGTGCTCTGTGACCACCTAGAGCCGTGGGATAGGGAGGGTGGGAGGAAGGTGCAAGAGGGAAGGGATATGGGGACATATGTATACATATAACTGATTCACTTTGTTATACAGCAGAAACTAATGCAACATTGTAAAGCAATTATACTCCAGTAAAGATGTTAAAAAAACATCTTTTTTTAGCTCCATATTGAAAGTAGAATAAGGGCAGAAAAAATTAAAGTCACAACATTATCCCCTTAAGTGATGCAATTTCAGTTAAGACAAACAATGTAGAATGCATGTAGATGACTGGAATAAGACTTACAAAAGCCATGCATAATAGGTTAAAGGCTAAGCGTTTCAGAACATTCCAGGTTTGGGAAAGCAGCCTGAAAAAATTAACCCTGGCACCAGTTCTTTCAAGAAAACATTGACAGGCATTATCCAATGAAGAGAGAAGAAAACAGAAATATAAAACACATTAATACCTAAGGAATGGATGTGCTGAAATCCTGTTAAGTCTACACACAGAGCACAAAGTTACATATTCACTTGTAACTGGAAAAAAAAATAACACAGATTATGACATATTCTTTTAGAGGACTGATACTTCAAAACAATAGATCAATCAGTTTCTGAAGATAATGATATAAATCTAAAATAAAATTAAATCTAATATTATTTCAGCTATGTGTAAGCTCAGCAAGAGAAGAAAGAGAAGAGTTGGAGAGTTAGTGAAGAAGTGTGGGCAGTCAGTAGCCAGACAAGAGTCAGGGGACTGGGGATATGTCCTCTCCATTCACACACACTCCTCCATGTTATGATGTATCTACCCCATAACTGTGAAGTAATGTTACCAGGGAAAGTTCCAAGGCCCAGTGAAGGTAAGAATTATACTGTAGAAAACTCATGACTGCAGAAAGCATAACAGTACATGAAATCACCTATGCAAACATAGGTAACATAATGCATGATTCTCTTTCTTCTAGGTCTGTGTGAAAATTGCAAAATTTTTAACACAAGAGAAACTAAAAATAAACTAATGAAAAACCACTGCAACAAAAGATGTATTTCTATAAGCTTACTTTCAGATGCTGTATACAGTTTTTTTTCCTCTCTTCAGGTAAAAGATACTGAAATATAAAGTACTTAGTAAAGCTAGTTTCTAGAGCTAAATGAAAGGTAATGAAAAGCATATACATTTTAGGGTTTATTGAACCAACGAAGCAGGAGAAGAAAATGGGTAAAAATACTACCTTGGTTTTCTATAAGGTGCTCTAATGTCGAGTTAGAAAATCAACTGTTATTGGATGTGGACTAAATATACTCAAAATAGAGGCCTCAAATTATCCTATGTGGCTAGGAAGCCTTGTTCATTAAAGGCTACTACCTATTAAGCTCTAACTACTTGCTATATATAACATTATTTCAATGAATCTTTCCAACCAGTGAGGAGAATATTATTTTCCTACTTTAGTTAAGAGAGTTTGTGTATCTTGTCCAACATCACACATCTGGTAAGAGGCAGAACCAGGATTCAAACTTAGCAATTTTCTGTGATTTCAAAGCCTGTTATTTAAAACACTCTACTATCTAACTTTTGGTTAGAGACAGCAGCTCAATTCCAGGGTAGAGCAGACTCATAAAAACTGGCTGCCTGTTTAAATTTCAGATTTGTATCTTGGATCAAAACAGGTTATATAACCTTGATATAGGAACATCAGGCATCACCCTCATTTACCAAACTTCCACTTCAACTGGAAATTGTAAAGCCTAATAACGCAGCAAAGGGAATTATAGGAGAGATTTATCTATCTATAGCTTAAATGACCTGATCTCTGTCTCATTTTAAACATCAGTTAATTAATTAATTAATCAATGCCGTTAAAATACTGGGATGTAGAATACGCATGTGAATGTGGACAATTGGAGGATATAAAAGCAACGATAAGGACTAAGTGAAGACATTTCAAGGATTAATGATTAGAAATGATCAGAAAGAAAAAGTGAAATGTGATGAGTGGGAGTAAAATAGGATACTGAGAAATGTTACGACCATGTGGTTGCCAAGGAGACACCAAATCATGCTGTGGATGACCTAGCTAGGAGAAATATTCATAACAGAGAAAATGGTTTTGAGAGAGATATAAAGACAATCACATCCTAAAGCAGCATATGGGGAAATAAGACAAACATTTGGTTTTTGAATGCCTGGTAACAAAGAAATGTTGGAAAAAAATAGCAATAGATTTAAGAATGCCAAGGGTGGAGAACTGTCTGTGTAAAGGAAGATATACCAGAGAACAATAAATGCATTTTCAGTAAAGGGCAGTGGAGGATAATTATCCAGCAGAGAATACAGAGTGACTTTGCTGGTGTCACTGAGCATCAGTAACCAGAAAAACAACCTTGGTGTTAACTTGCCTATAAGAAAATTACTTTAAGTCCCAAGTAACTTACTTTCTGATTCGCAAGACCAGATTTACAGAATCAATTTATTTATACTTATCATTTAATACATTCTGCATTGTCAGCCACCAGGTGACTGCTGATGTTGCATTTATAAAGCAACATCCGATCACTAGGATTACCGTCACTATAGTTAAGAGAAGGTATGAGCAAAGCACATAGTACAAAGAAATGCATTTTTCTATAAAAACCTAACTGTTCATTTGGTTTATCTTTACTTATTACATGGCACCCAGCACAATGCCTTGTATATACTACTTGCTTACGAATTCCATTGAACAAAGCATTAATACTAACTACTCACTACTCATTATCAGTGGTAAAGTGGGGGTACTTTTAGAGCAAGATCTAAAGAAATACAAATTTGGGGAACGGTTGGGATTTATATATATGTACAAACTATTTGACATCGTTTATATTTTCTCAATTTTTTAATTAAATTGGTTGATAAAACTCAATTTTTAATGGAGCAAATTTTAACCATTCTTCTCTCTTATTATTCAAATAATAAGCTTTAGGCCTTTACATAGCTCAAAATGTTTTTGAAAAAATGATGAAACTTTACTTGGTACAGTTTGAGAATATTTTTGATGGTATCATCTTCTACACACAAATAAATTCTCACCAACTTGTTTCAACATAAGAAAGAATTGCTCTTCGCTTAATATGACTCTATTACTTGGTAAATGTGAGAAGAATGTGTACATGCTTACATACGAGGGAGTGGGTGCTCCAGTAGAGTACCCTGTACTTCTCAGAAGGAATCATAAAAAATAAACAAAATTTTAAAGGAATACATGGAAATTCAATTGATAAAAAAAGAAAATTATACTTAGTAAATATATCACTATGTTTAAAGGGAAATAAATTTATTGAGAATGATATCTAATTTATACTTTAATAGCAAACTTTCACAGTTTTTCCCCAAACACCATTGTTACGTATATTCTTACACTGAAAGTAGTATTGTAGCTGGTTTATTTCCATCTTTAGGAACTGCCATGGTATTCTTTGTTAAATTTGGTGCTCGAAATGCCTCATGAAAAGTGCAAGCCCTTCTGTCTTTAAGATCTTCACAAGCAAAAAGCATTCCTTGCAAAAATAACCACATTTAATTCATTATCATAATGATGATGTTTCCTTTTTTCCTCAATCTTTATTCTTAAGTAGCAGATACAATATTCACTTTGTTTCTTAATATGACAAACTTGGATTAAATTACATGTCAATTAAGATAAACTTTAGTAACTGATCTTTATCAGATCAAGCTATTAACAGAAGCTGCTGTTGCATGTAATGCATTCCTCCCTCTTTGTGGCCTTGTTTTGGAGAGTAATTTCAAATTTCTCCTCATTCATGGAATCAACCAGCTTCACCTTAAAAAAGCATATTTCAGTGAAACTGATCATTAAAAGGCATCATTCACCTATTTCATTAGCTCAATTTAGAGCAATATCAGAAATATTATTTTGACTTTCTATGAATACCTTTCTTTAAGAATAAAGTTTAAAGAACTGTGTAATAAATAATGATATAAAGCATACAATAAATTTTTAAAAGCAGCTTAGTCAAGATTTCAAATGTTGGCGTGAATTTTAGTTTGATCTAAATAATAAAAATTACTCCATGGTAAAATGAGTATATTTCTATTTTATTTAAAATAAAAATGAATTCCTTGAGTTTTTAATTTGGCAGGTGTTCTGGATTCTTCATGTGAAAAGAGCTAAATTAAAACAAATGACATTCAAATATTTTGATTCACTATTCAAGGGACTAGTCTTGTTTTATACCTCACTGCTGTAATTTGAGAAATATCTTTAAATGTACGATATATTTTAGGTTATAGCATAGTTAACCAGTTGTTTTTTCCCTTTTTCCCTAGTAATTTCACAATAAAATGGCAATAGACTGGTTGGGGGCAGCATATGTGACTAGGAGGCTTCTGAGTCTCTTCAATTTATGTCAAACTACATTTATCTCTGCATTTTTCAGTCCTATTAATTAAAAACACAAAGACTTATTCAGAGTGCCACAGCAATCACTGCAAAATTATTTGGCCTCTAGATATTTGAAGACCTTGTCTTGTGACCTTGTCAAATATAATGATTTTTGAAAAATGGCACTCAAATCGGAAATGCTTTTCTTAATTATATTGGCTACTTTCAGTATGAGGTCATCATTTAAATATGTGTTGGTGTTTTGAGTGCGGAGTGTGTGTGTATGGTTAGGTGGGCTTGCAAGGATGAGAATCTGAGAAGCCAGGAAGAGAGTATAAATACTCTATCATGCGTTAGAAAAATTGTACTTTTATTTATCGTTTCTTTTACTCTCAAGTATTGCCGATATTACTTTTGTATAAGTAAAATGAATAGGCAGCTGCTGCAGTGCTGGAGTCTTTTTCTGCAGAATTGGAGATGGGTTGAAATTTCACAATGTCCAAGGTCTGAGCATGCTCAGTAGCAATCATCATAACTCAGGGCCGCTTAAATGCAGCGCAAAACTACTGTTGCTTGTTGATGGAAAAATACAAAACCTCTGAATTATCCCCATCGTCCTTGAGGTAAACTGACTTGTGTGTCAGGAGCAGTTCAACCCTGTGCCTTTTCCAGCACAACTGTACTCAGATTTCTGACTTCCTTTTTAACGGTAAGAACAGCTCCGAGGTGCTGCTGATTAGGATTATTAGTTGGCCTCTAGGCACCTGACAAGACCTGGAGGGCCAACCTGGCTTCTCTCAGCAGCTAGAGTTTATGGTATCTTGTGCTATAATATTCATCACATACATCTTCATAGCACTGTCACTTCACAAGAATAAATATTCTCATTTTATGTTGATTAGAACATTGCCCTGCAAAGCTGGAGGTGCAGCCAAAATAACCTTGATCAGTGAGAGAGTATCATTTAGGTAGAACAGGAAAAATGTGCTATTTTGCACAAGCGGAGGTTCATTAATTCTCTGTAGCAATGTCACATTATCAAATGGCTTCTTCTGAAATGCTGAGTTGTACAGAGCATTGAGAAGAACTAAATCATAATGACTCATATTTGGAGAACAACTTGCTTACATATTAGAATTTAATCAATTTGAATATGATAAATTGGCACAGCATTTATTTCAACCTCATCCTGCTATTGCACACTGCAGATGCTAGAACACCAAAACCTACATGTGCCCCATGCTCTTGTAGACAGGGTTCTAGCAATCAGGTTAACTACTTTCTGCTGTTTAGAAAGAAGTAAGGCTGGTGATTTGGCTACTGCTGCTGACAAGTGTATGTGAGGAGATGTTGGACTTTTCTGCATCTGTCACTAGCTGCATGATTGTCAAGATGCAGTTGTGGTGTGAGCAGTAGTGGTTCCCTCATAATACAACCTCATTTAGGGCACTGTTCTTAAACTTATAAGTTACAATAGCAGCAGCATGATTTTCAGTTTTCTGGTTGTGATAGAGGTAAGAGCTCTGCTGATGGCCCAATCTAGAAATGGTCTTCTCATTCTTATTTGAAGGCCAGGCCTGAGCCCCCTTTTTCTACCTGTTCTAAAAATGCATATTTTAATTACTGTATTAAATCCCTTTCTGTCTAAAGTATTTTGAGTGGTTTTTGTTTACTGCAAGGTAATCCGGACAGAATTATTCTTATTTTCCATAGGAAAGTTCAAGATTGGATAATGAAAGGGACTGCTAGGGATTTCAGCTTCTTTAATTATAGAATAGTTTATTGTAGACTGATTCTCCCTCCAAGAAGAATGAGAAGAGTTGGACTAAATTCAAACATATATCTGTGTGAACGTAGTTCCAAATGAATACTGATGATATGAAACAATAATAAGGTATTTTAGAGTTTAAAATATCCAGAGAAATAAAATGTATGACAGTTGCACATGAGTCAGGAGGGGATATAAGTGGAACTGAAGTGTTCTAAGTTTCTCGCATTTCCAGGAAATTGTAAAAGGATGTATGCAGGTTGTAATCACTAGCATAACCACAAAAAGACCAATAAAAAATGTACAACTAACAATCCAATAGAGGTAATATGAAATTAAAAAATAGTTGATTAATCCAGGTAAAGGAAAGAAAGAAAAGAAAAAGGAACATAAAGCAGTTTGGACAAATATAAAACAAATAATAAGATGATAGATTAAAACCTCAAAGTAAATGAATTATAGTAAATGGAAACAGACAAAACAGATCAAAACTGTCAGACTGGAAAAAGAACAAAACTCAATTCAATGTTGCATACAAATTGCTCATGACTTAACATAAAAAGACCAAAAGAGAAGAGAATGGAAAAAGGATACGCCATGTGAACACCAGCCAAAAGAAAGTTGATGGAAGTGTTCTATTATAAGACAAAGGAGGTTTTAAGACATTACCCAAAAAGAGGAATATTTCATAATTATAAAGTAGCCAAATCAACCAAGAATGATGATCATTCTGAATGTCTGGCATAACCTCGAATATGTAAAGCAAAAATTGGTGAAATTAAAAGAAGACTTGGATAATCACAATGGGAGACTTCAACACACAGCCCTCAGAAATTAATAGAACAAGCTAACAAAAAAATCAGTAGGAAAGAAATGATTTAAAAGCACAAATTAAAAGTTGATCTAGTAGATATATACAAAAAATAATGACTTGAACAACTGCAGACTACACATTATTTTTAAGTGTAAATGGGATATTTGGTAAAATAAAGGAGTATAGTTTCTGATCAGAGTAGAGAAATTTTTTTTCAAAAAAGCTAGAAGTCAATAACAAAACTATAATGTAAAAAATACTAAAATGTTTAGAAATGAAATAATACTCTACTAAATAACCTATGGTTCAAGAAGGAAATCACAATGGAAAATAGAAATAAAGACTGAGAATTCAAATATGACATATTATATTTATGAGATAGCCCTACAGCCATGTTTAGACAGTTATTGCCTTAAATGCATATATTAGAAAAGAATCTCACCTTCTATATCAGGAAGATAAGAAAAGAATGCCAAATAAAACTCAAAGAAAGTAGTCCAAAGTAATAAGAAAAATAATAGAAAAAAATCAATATGATAGGAAAGAATTGTTTTCTATTTCAACAAAGGCAAAAGTTGGTTTTTCAAAGTGACTTTAAAAATGATAGAGCCTTGCTCCTTGGTATATATCCCCCCAAAACAAAAACATTAATCTGAAAAGATACATGCACCCAATAGTCACAGCAGCATTATTTACAATTACCAAGCTATGGAAGCAACCTAAGTGTCTACCAACAGATGAATGGATAAAGAAGATGTGGTATGTATATACACACAATGGAATAACGCTCAGCCATTAAAAAGAATGGAATTTTGTCACTTGTAGCAACATGGAAGGACTTGGGAGGGCATTGTGCTAAGTAAAATAAGTCAGACAGAGAAAGACAAATATGTATGACATCACTTATATATGGAATCTAAAAAAATACAACAAACTAGTGAATATAACAAAAAAGAAGGAGACTAACAGATATAGAGAACAAACTAGTGGCTACCATTGGGGAGAGGGAAGGGAGGAGGGGCAATATAGAACTTGAGGTTTAAGAGGTACAAACTATTATGTACAGAATAAGCTACAAGGATATATTGTACAACACAAGGAATATAGCCAATATTTTTTTTAACATCTTTGTTGGAGTATAACTGCTTTACAATGGTGTGTTAGTTTCTGCTTTATAACAGTGAATCAGCTATACATATACATATATCCCCATACCTCTGCCCTCTTGCGTCTTCCTCCCACCCTCCCTATCCCACCCCTCTAGGTGGACACAAAGCACTGAGCTGATCTCCCTGTGCTATGCGGCTGCTTCCTACTAGCTATCTATTTTACATTTGGTAGTGTATATATGTCCATGCCACTCTCTCACTTCATCCCAGCTTACCCTTCCCCCTCCCCGTGTCCTCAAGTCCATTCTCTACATCTGCATCTTTATTCTTATCCTGCCCCTAGGTTCTTCAGAACCATTTTTTTTTTCTTAGATTCCATATATATGTGTTAGCATACGGTATTTGTTTTTCTCTTTCTGACTTACTTCACTCTGTATGACAGAATCTATAGCCAATATTTTATAATAACTATAAATGGAGTATAACCTTAAAAAATTGTGAATCACTATACTGCGTACCTGTATCTTATATTGCACATCAACTATACCTCAATAAAAAAATAAGATAAAATAATAACCAGCCCAGAGAAGCAATGTTCACTAATGTTATGGAAGGTATTTATCAACAAGTATAAATTATAAACTATTATAATTATTGCTATTTATAGTTAATAAAGAAGTGTTTTCTTTTTTCTCTTGTACTGAGATTATAGCAGCTAGATGAAAAAAGAAAAACAGTTCTTTAGTCTATGTACAGTCAAGAAATCAAGAAGAGAATGTTGTATGCTCTGTTTACCCAGATAAAAGGACACCCATGATCTGTAGTATACTCACCAAAACTCTGCCTTGCTGAAGCCAAGAGAAGGCCTTTGTTATGCCACTGGAGTAGAATAATTTGGGTTCGTGTTTTGCTCTATGCACACCTCAGTAGTTCCAAGAAGGCGGCCAAACCCTTAATATCTTAAAGGGCACACAGTGGAAGCCGCTTGGATTCTACAGCTCTTCCTGACTCTTGTCAATGCCTACACTCACTGACGAGGTATGTCCATGTGGCCTGGAAGCAGATGGGATAGCTGGAGTACCTTCTAGGGCAACATAAGGGAAGAGGAAAAGTTTTCTCAATATTGGAAAGAGGTCAGGATTTAGAAGGTCCAGTGAGATACAGAATCTGGTAAGACAAGAAGTGTCAGTGTGGTACACCCAGAGAGGTTGGATGTTTTGCCCCCAGTACTTTCAGAGGTTCCTGAACACCAAGCATGGATTAGAAGCAGTGGAGAAGCAAAGTCTAAAAGGACCAAGGTAGCTGGATAATGGCTTTCTCCATATTATCCAGTGAGATCCAATGATCAATGACCAGAACTATGACGTTCACTCTGCTCTGGCACCATTTAAGATACTGAACCTTTGCACAATGCTCAGGACAGGAAAGCACTAATAAATAATTAGTTTTAATTCCTGCCAGCCCAGAAGTGTGATGAGATTTTACTTAGATCTGCTGTTAATTTAAAGAAAATAAAGTTGTGCAATAGTTTTTACCAGAAAAACTATTTTTAAATGATAGAGCCTTGGAAAGTTGATGAAAAAGAAATATAAAAGGTACAAATTACCAATAGCATGAAAGAAAATTACATGTAAAATAATTAAGATATCATAAACAACTTAATACCAATAAATCTGGAAATTTAGAAGAGCAAGACAACAATCTGGAAAAACACAACATATTAAAAACACATCTAAGTAGAAATAAAAATCTAAGTACATTTAATAAATAAATTTAATTTCTAATTGAACAACTTGCCACATAGAAAACACCAGGCCTAGGTGGCATCACTGGCAAATTCTTCCAGTCATTTTTGAAAGAACACCAAACCTATGCAAATTCATCCAGAGATAGAAAAGAAGGAAAATTTCCAAACAGACTTTATAGGGCCAAATAAACTTGATACCAAAGCTTGATACGAATATTACAGAAAAGAAAAGTTATAGATCAATTCCTCTCATAAACATAGATGTTGGACAATGAATATGAAACATGAATATAAAGTATTATACCAAGTCTAACCACATAGAACAAAGGTGATACACATCATAACGCAGTTGAATTTATTCCAGGAACTCAGGATTGGTATAACATTCAAAAATAAACAAATCTCCTTACCATATTAACATCATAAAAAAGAAAAATTATATGATTATCTCATTAGATGTTGTGGCAGATAGACTAATGTTCCCCTCCCCTGAGGCTGTCCACACCCAATCTTCAAAACCTGTGAATGTGTTACTTTACATGGCAAGACAACTTTGCAGATGTGATTAGGTTAAGGACCTTGAGATGGGGTGATCAACCTGGAATACCAGGTGGGTCCATTCTAATAACATGAGTCCTTAAGAGTGAAGAACCTCTCCCCGCTCTGGTCAGAGAGATGCAATGTGAGAAAGACTGAAGCCCCACCCCCACCTGCCTCCACCCATACTGGCTTTAAAGACTGAGGAAGGAGGCCAAAAAATGCAGCAGCATCTGGAAGCTGGAAATAGCCCTCAGCTTACAACCAACAAAAAATAAACAAATAAATATATGGGGACCTTAGTTATACAACCACAAGGAACTGAATTCTGCCAATACCTGGAATGAGCAAGGAAACTGATTCTCCCCTACAACCTCTAGTAATGAAGGCAGGTCTGTGGACACTCTGATTTTAACCCTGAAAGACTCAGGCCAGGCTTCTGACCTACAAAAGTGTAAAATAATAATTTTGTTTTGTTTTAAGCTACTAAATTTGTGGCAATTTGTTATGGCAGCAATAGAAAACTAATACAAAGATAAAAAAGCTTTTGATAGATTTCAATACCCATTCATAATTTTTAATATTATTTGCAAAATAAAAATATAAGTAGTCGTTTTAATCTTATGATGGATGTCTACAAAAAAACACATATATTTATATAAACATCATACTTAGTAGTAAGTATTCTCCCTGGGATGAGAAATGAGACAAAGTTGTACAATATCATGACTCATATCCAACAGTGTTCTGGAGGTCCTAGCCAGTAACAAAGCTGAGCAAAAGAAGTAAAATTTATAAGGATTGGAAATAAAGAATAAAACAGATAAAATGATTGCGAACACAAAATTCTAAAAGAATCTAAGGGAAAGTACTGGAATTAAAAATTGAAGTTTTTTTATATTATCCATTTCACTGGATGCAAGGTTATATAAAAATTAACTATATTTTTATATATCAGCAACAAAATATTAGAAAACAAAATTAAAAAAAATTATACCATTTACATGAGGAAAACATCAATGCCTACAAATTACCTCATGCAAGATATGCAATATCTCTTCACATAAAACTATACAAAATTATTGAAATGTATCAAATAAGACCTAGTTGAAGTTGTTGAGTTTTCTTAAAATGATCTATAAATTCAATGTAATATATAATTTAGTTTACTAATTCCAAATTGTATATGAATATGTATAGGTTCAAGGGTAAAACATACAATTTTAAAGAAGAACCATTTTGAGTGTATACTCTATGAATTATCAAAACTTAAAATAAAGCTATAGTAATTAAGATAGTGTGCTCTTGTCGCAAGACTAGATAAACAGACCAACAGAATAAAATAGAGAATACAGGAACAGAATCACAGATCTTAGATCCTTGAAATATGGTGAAAGTGATACTCAGATCATTTGAAAAGGGAAAGTGCTTTCAATAAATGGTGCTTAGTGAATAGGAAATACATGGTTTAAAAAAGGAATTTTATATCATGCCATCAGCATTAATTTTAGGTATACTGTACATCTACATATAAAACTTAATCAAAAGACTTCTGGAAATTAACATGGAAAAATGCCTTACAACCTTATGTTGGGGACAGCCAGCCTGAAGAATGTCCTTTAGAATATGCTCTCTGACTACAGTGTAAATAAATTAGAAATCAATAAACTAAGATATATAGGATACTAAACAACACAGTATTTTGAATTTAAATGACAATTATAATCACAAAAGAAATTAGAAAATACTTTAAACCTAAAGATAATTAAAATGCAACATAAAAAATGGTGAGATGCAACTAAAGTAATATTTAGAGAGGATTTCAATTTAATTGCTTATATTAGAAATAAATGTCCAGAGTGGCTAAGACTCCACACTCCCAATGCAGGGGGCATGGGTTTGATCCCTGGTTAGGGAACTAAGATCCTGAATGCTGCATGGTGCAGCCAAAAAAAAAAAAAAAATTACCAGATAGGCTAAGAAGCAAGAAAATAGGACTTATAGCCAAGAGAAATATCACTCAAAAGTAAAGGAAAGCAGAGATAAGAGAGATGATGAAACTAGGAAAGAATGGGTCTTAAAAAGGCAAAAATGTTAATGTTCAAATATTTAAAGGAAAACATGAACACAATGAAGAGAAAAATGGAAGAGTCAAAAACAATGGAACTTCTAGATGCATCACAAATGTAAATGATCAGTAATGTAAATGTAAATTATACTTATCAGTAATGATATTAAATATAATGAATTTTTACAATGCAGATATTGGCAAAATTAATTTTAAAAATTGTTTCAAATATATGCTGTCTATATGAGAAACATTTTATAGTCAGATACAAAAAGTCTGAAATATGAATATGTAAATAAAATCCTCTACAAACTTCTAACAATTCAAGTCCAAAAACATAAAAAAAGGATTATACACTAGGATCATGTGATTAATCTCAGAAAATTCAAGATTGGTTCAACATATAAAAATAAAACAATATAATAAACCATTTTAATATGATAAAGGACAACAACCACATGATCATCTCAATTGCTGCAGAAAAAGCAATTGACAAAACCCAATACTCTTTCATGATAAAAATATTCAACAGGGCTTCACTAGTGGCACAGTGGTTGAGAATCTGCATGCCAATGCAGGGAACACGGGTTTGAGCCCTGGTCTGGGAAGATCCCACATGCCGTGGAGCAACTGGGCCCGTGAGCCACAGCTACTGAGCCTGCGCATCTGGAGCTTGCACTCCGCAACGAGAGAGGCCATGATAGTGAGAGGCCCACGCACCACGATGAAGAGTGGCCCCCACTTGCCACAACTAGAGAAAACCCTCGCACAGAAATGTAGACCCAACACAGCCAAAAAATAAAAATAAATAAATAAATAAATAAATAAAATTAAAAAAAAATACTCAACAAACCAAGAACAGATGTGAATTTTCTGAACCTGATAAAGGATATCCATGAAAAACCCACAGCTAACGTCACACTTACTAGTGAAAGACTGAAATATTTACTTCTAAAATTAGGAACATGAAAAGGATATATGCTTTCACTGATATTCAGCATTGTACTGAAGTTTCTAGTCAGGGAAATCAGAAAGAAAAAATAATGGCATGTATATTAAAAAGGAAGAAGCAAAACTATATCTATCTGCAGATAACATGGTAATAATTATAGAAAAGCACAGGAATTTTTAAAAAACTATCAGAGCTAATAAATGAGTTCAGCAAGTCTGCAGAAAACAAGATCCATTATATTTCTATAAATTATCAACAAACAATCCAAAAATATAATTAAGAAAACAGTTCCATTTGTAATAATGTCAAAAAGAATAAGATACTTAGAAATAAAATTAACAAAAGAAGTGTAAGGAGAAGCAAGAAGAACTACAGTCCTGCAGCCTGTGGAACAAAAACCACATTCACAGAAAGATAGACAAGATGAAAAAGCAGAGGGCTATGTACCAGATGGAGGAACAAGATGAAAAAGCAGAGGGCTATGTACCAGATGGAGGAACAAGATAAAACCCCAGAAAACCAACTACATGAAGTGGAGATAGGCAACCTTCCAGAAAAAGAATTCAGAATAATGATAGTGAAGATGATCCAGGACCTCAGAAAAAGAATGGAGGCATGATCGAGAAGATGCAAGAAATGTTTAACAAAGACCCAGAAGAATTAAAGAACAAACAAACAGAGATGAACAATACAATAACTGAAATGAAAAATACACTAGAAGGAATAAATAGCAGAATAACTGAGGGAGAAGAACGGAAAAGTGACCTGGAAGACAAGATAGGGGAATTCACTGCTGCGGAACAGAATAAAGAAAAAAGAATGAAAAGAAATGAAGACAGCCTAAGAGACCTCTGGGACAACATTAAACGCAACAACATTCGCATTATAGGGGTCCCAGGAGGAGAAGAGAGAGAGAAAGGACCAGGGAGAATATTTGAAGAGATTATAGTCGAAAACTTCCCTAACATGGGAAAGGAAATAGCCACCCAAGTCCAGGAAGCACAGTGAGTCCCATACAGGATAAAACCAAGGAGAAACATGCCGAGACACATAGTAATCAAATTGGGAAAAATTAAACACAAAGAAAAATTATTGAAAGCAGCAAGGGAAAAACAACAAATAACATACAAGGGAACTCCCATAAGGTTAACAGCTGATTTCTCAGGAGAAACTCGACAAGCCAGAAGGGAATGGCATGATATACTTAAAGTGATGAAAGGGAAGAACTTACAACCAAGATTACTCTACCCAGCAAGGATCTCATTCAGATTCGATGGAGAAATCAAAAGCTTTACAGACAAGCAAAAGCTAAGAGAATTCAGCACCACCAAACAAGCTCTACAACAAATGCTAAAGGACCTTCTCTAAGGGGGAAACACAAGAGAAGAACAGGATCTACAAAAACAAACCCAAAACAATTGAGAAAATTGTCATAGGAACATACATATCGATAATTACCTTAAACGTGACTGGATTAAATGCTCCAACCAAAAGACACAGGCTTGCTGAATGGATACAAAAACAAGACCCATATATATGCTGTCTAAAAGAGACCCACTTCAGACCTAGGGACACATACAGACTGAAAGTCAGGAGATGGAAAAAGATATTCCATGCAAATGGAAATCAAAAGAAAGCTGGAGTAGCTATACTCATATCACATAAAATAGACTTTAAAATAAAGAATGTTACAAGAGACAAGGCAGGACACTAAATGATGATCAGGGGATCAATCCAAGAAGAAGCTATAACAATTATAAATATATATGCACCCAACATAGGAGCACCTCAATACATAAGGCAACTGCTAACAGCTATAAAAGAGGAAATCGACAGCAACACAATAATAGTGGGGGACTTTAACACCTCACTTACACCAATGGACCGATCATCCAAAGTGAAAATAAATAAGTAAACAGAAGCTTTAAATGACACAATAGACCAGATAGATTTAATTGATATTTATAGCACATTCAATCCAAAAACTGCAGACTACACTTTCTTCTCAGGTGCGCACTGAACATTCTCCAGGATAGATCACATCTTGGGTCACAAATCAAGCCTCGGTGAACTTAAGAAAACTGAAATCATATCAAGCATCTTTTCTGACCACAATGCTATGAGATTAGAAATGAATTACAGGGAAAAAAACGTAAAAAGCACAAACACATGGAGGCTAAACAATATGTTACTAAACAACCAAGAGATCACTGAAGAAATCAAAGAGGAAATCAGAAAATACCTAGAGACAGATGACAATGAAAATACAATGATCCAAAACCTATGGGATGCAGCAAAAGCAGTTCTAAGAGGGAAGTTTATAGCAATACCATCCTACCTCAAGAAATAACAAACTTCTCAAATAAACAATCTAATGTTACACCTAAAGGAACTAGAGAAAGAAGAACAAACAAAACCCAAAGTTAGCAGAAGGAAAGAAATCATAAAGATCAGAGCAGAAATAAATGAAATACAAACAAAGAAAACAATAGCAAAGATCAATAAAATTAAAAGCTGGTTCTTTGAGAAGATAAATAAAATTGATAAGCCATTAGCCAGACTCATCAAGAAAAAGAGGGAGAGGACTCAAATCAATAAAATTAGAAATGAAAAAGGAGAAGTTACAACAGACACTGCAGAAATGCAAAGCATCCTAACAGACTACTATAAGCAACTCTATACCAATAAAATGGAAAACCTGGAAGAAATGGACAAATTCTTAGAAAGGTATAACCTTCCAAGACTGAACCAGGAAGAAACAGAAAGTATGAACAGACCAAACACAAGTAATGAAATTGAAACTGTGATTAAAAAAAGTCCAACAAACAAAAGTCCAGGACCAGATGGCTTTACAGGTGAATTCTGTCAAATATTTAGAGAAGAGCTAACACCCATCCTTCTCAAATTCTTCCAAAAAATAGCAGAGGAAGGAACTCTCCCAAACTCATTCTATGAGGCCACCACCACCCTCATACAAAACCAGACAAAGATAGTACAAAAAAAGAAAATTACAGACCAATATCACTGATGAATATAGATGAAAAAATCCTCAACAAACTACTAGCAAACAGAATCCAACAACACATTAAAAGGATCATACACCATGATCAAGTGGGGTTTATCCCAGGGATGCAAGGATTCTTCAATATATGCAAATCAATCAATGTGATACACCATATTAACAAATTGAAGAAGAAAAACCATATGATCATCTCAGTAGATGCAGAAAAAGCTTTTGACAAAATGCAACACCCATTTATGATAAAAACTCTCCAGAAAGTGGGCATAGAGGGAACCTCCCTCAACGTAATAAAGGTCATATATGACAAACCCACAGCAAACATCGTTCTCAATGGTGAAACACTGAAAGCATTTCCTCTAAGATCAGGAACGAGACAAGGATGTCCACTCTCAGCGCTATTATTCAACAGAGTTTTGGAAGTCCTAGCCACGGCAATCAGAGAAGAAAAAGAAATAAAAAGAAATAATACAAATTGGAAAAGAAGAAATAAAACTGTCACTGTTTGCAGATGACATGATACTATATATAGAGAATCCTAAAAATGCCACCAGAAAACTCCTAGAGCTAATCAATGAATTTGGTAAAGTTGCAGGATACAAAATTAATGCACAGAAATCTCTTGCATTCCTATACACTAATGATGAAAAACCTGAAAGAGAAATTATGGAAACACTCCCATTTACCATTGCAACAAAAAGAATAAAATACCTAGGAATAACCCTACCTAGGGAGACAAAAGACCTGTATGCAGAAAACTATAAGACACTGATGAAAGAAATTATAGATGATAGCAACAGATGGAGAGATATACCATGTTCTTGGATTGGAAGAATCAACATTGTGAAAATGACTATACTACCCAAAGCAATCTACAGATTCAATGCAATCCCTATCAAATTACCAATGGCAGTTTTTACGGAGCTAGAACAAATCATCTTAAAATTTGTATGAAGACACAATAGACCCCGAATAGCCAAAGCAGTCTTGAGGGAAAAAAACGGAGCTGGAGGAATCGGACTTCCTGACTTCAGACTATACTACAAAGCTACAGTAATCAAGACAATATGGTACTGGCACAAAAACAGAAACATAGATCAATGGAACAAGATAGAAAGCCCAGAGATAAACTCACGCACCTATGGTCAACTAATCTATGACAAAGGAGGCAAAGATATACAATGGAGAAAAGACAGCCTCTTCAGTAAGTGGTGCTGGGAAAACTGGACATCTACATGTAAAAGAATGAAATTAGAACACTCCCTAAAACCATACACAAAAATAAACTCAAAATGAATTTGAGACCTAAATGTAAGACTGGACACTATAAAACTCTTAGAGGAAAACATAGGAACACTCTTTGACATAAATCACAGCAAGATCTTTTTTGATCCACCTCCTAGAGTAATGGAAATAAAAACAAAAATAAAAAAATGGGACCTAATGAAACTTCAAAGCTTTTGCACAGCAAAGGAAACCAAAAACAAGATGAAAAGACAACCCTCTGAATGGGAGAAAATATTTGCAAACGAATCAACGGACAAAGGATTAATCTCCAAAATATATAAACAGCTCATGCAGCTCAATATTAAAGAAACAAACAACCCAATCCAAAAATGGGCAGAAGACCTAAATAGACATTTCTCCAAAGAAGACATACAGATGGCCAAGAAGCACATGAAAAGCTGCTCAACATCACTAATTATTAGAGAAATGCAAATCAAAACTACAATGAGGTATCACCTCACACCAGTTAGAATGGGCATCATCAGAAAATCTACAAACAACAAATGCTGGAGAGGGTTTGGAGAAAAGGGAATCCCCTTGCACTGTTGGTGGGAATGTAAATTGATACAGCCACTATGGAGAACAGTATGGAGGTTCCTTAAAATCTAAAACTAGAATTACCATATGGTCCAGCAATCCCACTACTGGGCATATACCCAGAGAAAACCATAATTCAAAAAGACACATGCATCCCAATGTTCATTGCAGCACTATTTACAATAGCCAGGTCATGGAAGCAACTTAAATGCCCATCGACAGACTAATGGATAAAGGAGATGTGGTACATATATACAATGGAATACTACTCAGCCATAAAAAGGAACAAAATTGAGTCATTTGTTGAGATGTGGATGGACCTAGAGACTGTCATATGGAGTGAAGTAAGTCAGAAAGAGAAAAACAAATATTGTATATTAACACATTTATGTGGAACCTAGAAAAATGGTACAGATGAACCAGCTTGCAGGGCAGAAGTTGAGACACAGATGTAGAGAACAAACGTATGGACACCAAGGGGGGAAAACCGCGGTGGGGTGGGGATGTTGGTGTGCTGAATTGGGCTATTGGGATTAACATGTACACACTGATGTGTATAATATTGATGACTAATAAGAACCTGCAGTATAAGAAAACAAACAAATAAAAAACAAGTAACACTAAACTTTCTTTGGGTTATTTGTATGGAAATATGTTAATATAAATGTTTCAGACATTACATGAAATTTCTAAAAATCTTATATGTTTTGGTACAATGTTATAAGTCATAATTCTAGTTATTACTTTAAAATGTATATCTCAGAAATAACTAAATTTCCTTGTCAATTGCATTATTATGAACTTTCATCAAATCTTTAACCGTGGTCATTTTTAAGTCTTTTGTCATTTACAGACAGTTCTGGGTGTACTCTGATGCTTTTGCAAAAATGTTCCTATAAAAGGGTTTCATCTTCAAGGAATTCATGGAAAAGACTCTGACAAGTACAGGTTTCTGGTAACTGACTATACTGCTGAACAGACTGAATAAGCATTTTCAGAACTCTAATGGAAAACTGATGAATTCATAAAAGTGCTAACAAAAGATCAAGATAAAAAAAAATTAATTACATGGGACTGAATGAACTGATGAGGATGATTATAATTTTTGTGACTTTCTGTTTGAATAAAAAAAAAAATCCCACAAGGACTCAGAGGCAAAAAATATACAAATCAATTTTCACTGCAAAGTAAAGGACCTGTTACAGTGGAGGATTACTGGACTGAATGTCAATATTATGACATAGTATGAGTGTGTTTCGTGTTTGGTAATTGCAATCATTGTTGCTTTTGTTGTGGTCATCCATTTACAATGCTTGGTGTCAGTTTATTTATCTCTTCTAAAAATAACATACAGTGTGTGTGTGTGAAAAAAAAAAAAAAAAAAAGGCTACTCTTCCCACCCTGCACCGAATTGTCTTGGCAAAAAAAAAAAAAAAAAAAAAAGAAGTGTAAGACTTGTACACTAAAAATAACACAGAAAAATTAATAAAAACCTAAATAAATGTAAACACATCCTGGGTTCATGGACTGGAAGACAGTATTGTTATAACAGCAATATTCCCAAACTAATCTATAGATTTAATGTAATCCGTATCATTGAGACTCATATTTCCCAATTTCAAAATTTATTACAATGTGTAGTGTTTGCATAAGGATGGACATATAGATCAATGGAACAGAAGTGAGATTCCAGAAATAAACCCTCATATTTTTGGTCAACTGATTTTCAAAGGATATGCCAAAAACAATTCAATGGCAAAGAAATGGTTTTCAGGAAATGGTACTGATACAACTGGTCGAACCTGTACCACACACCATGTAAAAAATTAACTCAAAATGAAGCAAACACCTAAATGTGTCTGGCTGCTTTAACTTAGCAAAATGTCCTTGAGGTTTATCTTGATTGTTGCAGGTATCAGTATTCTGTGCCATTAATTCTGTAGTAGCATTCTAGTGGAGAACTATATCACAACTTGTCTATGCATTCACTAGTTTAGGAACATACGGATGGTTTCCAATTTTTAGCTATTATGAATTATGCTGCTATGATCATGAAGATAAACATCTTTGTGTGGACACATTTTCATTTTTCTTGGGGAGATAGCTGAGAGTGGAATACCGAAGTTATATATAAGTGCACATTAAATTTTTTAAAATCTGACAAACTCTTTTCCAAAACGGGTATACAATTTTATACTTTTACCAGCACTGTATGAGAGTTCCAGTTTCTTCACATCCACACCAACACTTCATATTTCCAGTCTTTGTGATTATATCCTTTCCAGTGTGTATGTACTGGTATTTCATGTTTTGAATTTGCGTTTTCCTAATGGTTAATGATATTAAGCATCTTTTTATGTCTTAGTAGCCATTACCATATATTTTGTGGTAAAGTATCTATTCAAATTTTTACTCTTTAGAGGGAGTAAGATAGGCTGTTTATCTTCTTATTATTGAGTTCTGAAGAGTTCTTTATAATTTTTATACACAAGAACATTTACACGATACATAATTGTTGTTTTGTAAACTTCAGAGTTTCCCAGGCAAAATCTGAAATTGGCCCTTGTACATGGAGGGAGAGACTAAAAAAAGAGGCACACTACTCCAGATTGTTAGGTTGCAGGATTAATAAGCAAGGGAATTTACCTGCAAGACTTGTCTTAGGCACCTGCCTGCCAGAATCTTAAAAGTTTATATAGAGGCCTTAACTGGGTTCAGTCACATATACCAACCAGATGGTCTCAACAACACATTGCTCTCTCAAGGCTTCATACTTGAAAATGGATCCTATGGTGCAAATGGTGGGCAGAAAGTACATCCCAAGGATAGGGGTGGGGGTGAGGAGCCTCTGATTGCCTGGGTCCAGCTCAATGGGCAATTGGCCATCAGGCCCTCTTGATGATCACCTCCAACAACAATTTAGAAGTATTTCCTCCCAGTCCTTGTTTTTTTTTTTTTTTTTTTTTCTTAATGGAGTCTTTTCAAGAGTAAAAACTTTTAATTTTCATTGTATCATTTTTTTTTCATTTAGTATCACAGTTTTGGTGACCTACCTAAGAATTCTTTGCCTAATCTGAAGTCACAAAGATCTTTCTCTTGTTTTATTCTAGTTTTGTAATTTTATCTCTTATATTTACATCTCTGATCCATTTTGAGTCAACTTCTGATACACATTTTTAGGGTCACATAGACTATTAACCAAGATAGACTCTATGCTTGGCCATAAAACAAGCCTCAAAACATTAAGAGAATTAAAATCATACAAGGTATGTTTTCTACCACAATGGAATTAAATTAGAAATTGATTATCAATTAGTATCTTTCAAATCCATTTCTATATGCAAATTAGACAGTCACAATGTATTTTGAACTAAATGATAATGAAAACATAACATGTCAAAATTTGTGGAATGCAGGTAATGCTGTGTCTAGAGAGAAGTTTATAGTTTTAATGCTTATTTTTGGAGACAAGAAAGCCTAGACTCATTGATATAAACTTCTATCCTAGGAAGCTAACAAAAAGTAGCAAATTAAATACAATGAAAGAAGAAGAAAGAAAATTATCAAGATAAGTGCAGAAATAAATGAAACAGAAAAGAGAAAAGTGATTGAGAAAAGCAATGAAACTAAAAGATAGCTCTCTGAAAATCATTAAAATTTATAAGGCTCTATGTAGACTTATAAAGATAAAAAATAGAAGACATGTTACCAATAACAAGAAAAAAAGCAGGGGCATCACTAAATGATACAAAATGATCCTACAGATAAAAAAGGATAATAAATAACTCGAATAAAATTTGACAATAATTTACATAAAATGAGAAAAGTCTTCAAAGGACACAAATTATCCCTGAATCAAGAAGAAACAGGAGGGGTTTCCCTGGTGGTGCAGTGGTTAAGAATCCGCCTGCCAATGCAGGGGACACGGGTTCAAGCCCTGGTCTGGGAAAATCTCACATGCCGCAGAGCAACGAAGCCCTTGTGCTACAACTACTGAGCTTGTGCTCTAGAGCCCATGAGCCACAACTACTGAGCCCGCGTGTCACAACTACTGAAGCCGGCGCACCTAGAGCCCATGCTCCACAGCAAGAGAAGCCACTGCAATGAGAAGCCTGTGCAGCGCAATGAAGAATAGCCCCCGCTCGCCACAGCTAGAGAAAGCCTGTGTGCAGCAACGAAGACCTGATGCAGCCAAAAATAAATAAATAAATATATTAAAAAAAAAAAAAAGAACAGGAAAGTTGAATAGTACTATATCTATTAAGAAAATTGAATTTGTTATAAAAAATTTTCCCACAAAGAAAACTTCAGACTCATATCACTTCAGTGGTAAATTTTATCAAACATTTAAGGAAGAAATAACACTAATTATATACATATATATTTTTCCAAATATATATGAGGAGAAAAGAAAAAAATACCTCACCAATTATTTTAGAAGTCCAGCAATACCTGATTAAAATAAGCAAAGATTTTACGAAAAAGAAAACTACTGACCAATATCCTTCTTGAACACAGATGCAAAATTCCTGTGAGATATATTTACAAAACTATTCTAACATATATATAACATATATGTATATAATGACAAATCAAGAGTTATGACAGTATTCTACATTGGTTTAGCATACAAAAATTTATGTAATTCATCATACATTTAGAATAATGGATAATAATGGAAAAAAACAATATTTTTATTTCAGTAGAGATAAAACATTTAACAATATTCAAATACAAATTTATGATAAAAACTCTCAGCAGAATAGTAATAGAAGGGAACTTCCTCAATCTTATAAAAGGCAAGTAAAGAAATTTATAGCTATTCTTCAATATACGTAAATCAATCAATGTGATACACCATATTAACAAATTGAAGGAGAAAAACCATATGATCATCTCAATAGATGCAGAGAAAGCTTTCGACAAAATTCAACACCCATTTATGATAAAAGTCCTGCAGAAAGTAGGCATAGAGGGAACTTTCCTCAACATAATAAAGGCCATATATGACAAACCCACAGCCAACATTGTCCTCAATGGTGAAAAACTGAAACCATTTCCACTAAGATCAGGAACAAGACAAGGTTGCCCACTCTCACCACTATTATTCAACATAGTTTTGGAAGTGTTAGCCACAGCAATCAGAGAAGACAAAGAAATAAAAGGAATCCAAATCGGAAAAGAAGAAGTAAAGCTGTCACTGTTTGCAGATGACATGATACTATACATAGAGAATCCTAAAGAGGCTACCAGAAAACTCCTAGAGCTAATCAATGAATTTGGTAAAGTAGCAGGATACAAAATTAATGCACAGAAATCTCTTGCATTTCTATACACTAATGACGAAAAATCTGAAAGTGAAATTAAGAAAACACTCCCGTTTACCATTGCAACAAAAAGAATAAAATATCTAGGAATAAACCTACCTAAGGAGACAAAAGACCTGTATGCAGAAAATTATAAGACACTGATGAAAGAAATTAAAGATGATACAAATAGGTGGAAAGATATACCATGTTCCTGGATTGGAAGAATCAACATTGTGAAAATGACTCTACTACCCAAAGCAATCTACAGATTCAATGCAATCCCTATCAAACTACCACTGGCATTTTTCACAGAACTAGAACAAAAACTTTCACAATTTGTATGGAAACACAAAAGACCCCGAATAGCCAAAGCAATCTTGAGAACGAAAAATGGAGCTGGGAGAATCAGGCTCCCTGACTTCAGACTATATTACAAAGCTACAGTAATCAAGACAGTTTGGTACTGGCACAAAAACAGAAATATAGATCAATGGAACAGGATAGAAAGCCCAGAGATAAACCCACGCACATATGGTCACCTTATCTTTGATAAAGGAGGCAAGCATATACAGTGGAGAAAAGACAGCCTCTTCAATAAGTGGTGCTGGGAAAATTGGACAGATACATGTAAAAGTATGAAATTAGAACACTCCCTGACACCATGCACAAAAATAAACTCAAAATGGATTAAAGACCTAAGTGTAAGACCAGACACTATCAAACTCTTAGAGGAAAACATAGGCAGAACATTCTATGACATACATCACAGCAAGATTCTTTTTGACCCAGCTCCCAGAGAAATGGAAATAAGAACACAAATAAACAAATGGGACCTAATGAAACTTCAAAGCTTTTGCACAGCAAAGGAAACCATAAACAAGACCAAAAGACAACCATCAGAATGGGAGAAAATATTTGCAAATGAAGCAACTGACAAAGGATTAATCTCCAAGATTTACAAGCAGCTCATGCAGCTCAATAACAAAAAAACGAACAACCCAATCCAAAAATGGGCAGAAGACCTAAATAGACATTTCTCCAAAGAAGATATACAGATGGCCAACAGACACATGAAAGAATGCTCAACATCATTAATCATTAGAGAAATGCAAATCAAAACTACAATGAGATATCATCTCACACCAGTCAGAATGGCCATCATCAAAAAATCTAGAAACAATAAATGCTGGAGAGGGTGTGGAGGAAAGGGAACTCTCTTGCACTGTTGGTGGGAATGTAAATTGATACAGCCACTATGGAGAACAGTATGGAGGTTCCTTAAAAAACTACAAATAGAACTACCATACGATCCAGCAATCCCACTACTGGGCATATACCCTGAGAAAACCATAGGTCAAAAAGAGTCATGTACCAAAATGTTCATTGCAGCTCTATTTACAATAGCCAGGACATGGAAGCAACCTAAATGTCCATCGACAGATGAATGGATAAAGAAGATGTGGCACATATATACAATGGAATATTACTCAGCCATAAAAAGAAATGAAATGGAGGTATTTGTAATGAGGTGGATGGAGTTAGAGTCTGTCATACAGAGTGAAGTAAGTCAGAAAGAGAAAAACAAATACAGTATGCTAACACATATATACGGAATCTAAGGGAAAAAAAAAGCCATGAAGAACCTAGTGGCAAGACGGAAATAAAGACACAGACCTACTAGAGAATGGACTTGAGGATATGGGGAGGGGGTGGGGTGAGATGTGACAGGGTGAGAGAGTGTCATGGACATATATACACTACCAAATGTAAAATAGATAGCTAGTGGGAAGCAGCCGCATAGCACAGGGAGATCAGCTCGGTGCTTTGTGACCACCTAGAGGGGTGGGATGGGGAGGGTGGGAGGGAGGGAGATGCAAGAGGGAAGAGATATGGGAACATATTGTATATGTATAACTGATTCACTTTGTTATAAAGCAGAAGCTAACACACCATTGTAAGGCAATTATACTTCAATAAAGATGTTTAAAAAGGAAAAAGAAAAAAAAAAAAAAAAAGAAAAAAAAAAAAAAAAAAGAAATTTATAGCTAACATGATAGGCAAAGTTTAAAATGTGAATTATCCCTCTAAGATCAGAAGAAAATGCAAAGACATCCTCTCTCATCAGTTCTGTTTAACACTGTACTGGAGGATCTAGATGTTGCAGCAAGAAAAGAAGAAAAAAAATAGGCAAACATTTTAGACAAAAAGTTCTTTGTAGACATCATCATGTACATAGAAAACCCTACTAAATGTACCAAACAGCTTCTTGAACTTACAAGCAAGTTTAGAAAATTCATAGAATGCAAGATTCCTCTAAAAAATTAAGTGTATTTCTATGTACAAGCAATGTATACTTAGAAATTAAAATAAAAAACCAGTACCATTTACAATAGCTTCAGGAAACATGAGTAATTTAGAGATAATTTTAAAGACATATATGTGAAACTTGTCCACAAACACAACAAAACATTGCAGATAAATATTCAATAAGACAGGTTAACAAATTTGGAAGAGTAGACACTATAAGAATTATGCTATCAGACTACAATGGAATTAAACTAGAAATTTATAACAGATCACTCCAAAAATATTTGGAAATTTTCCAAATATTTGTAGATTAAACAACAGACCAAAATAACTCATGGGTCAAAGAAAAGCCTTGGGAGAAATTTAAAAATATTTTGAAGTAAATGAAAACGAAAATACAACCTATCAAAATTTGTGGGAAACAGTCGAAGCAGTGCTTAGAGGAAAATTTATAGCATTAAATGCATATATTAATAATAAAATTATTATTAATCATAAAAACCAGTGCAGAAATCAATGAAAACAGGAAAATAATTGAGAAAATCAACAAAATCAAAAGTTGGTTTTTGAAAAGTTCAATAAAATTGATAAACCCTTAGCCATACAATCAAGAAAAAGAGAGAAAATATAAATTATAAATTATTATAATTATTATAAGAAATGAAAGAGTGCCATCACTACTGATCCCACAGACATTAGAAGGAAATAAAGGAATATTACTAACAACTCTATGCTTATATATTGATAACAAAGATGAAAAGGACCAATTCTTCGAAAGACACAATCAAAACCCACACAAAGAGAAACAATCTGAATAGGCTTAAATCTATTAAATACATTGAATAAATAATTAATAATCTTCCAAAACATACAGCAACAGGCTTAAAAGGTATCACTGGTGAATTCTATCAAATATTTAAACAAATGACAACATTTTAATTCCATCTGTTCCACAAAGTAGAAGCAGAGGGAGCACTTCCTAACTCATTCTATAAGGTCAGCATAACTTTAAATACTAAAAACAGACAAAGAAATTACAAGAACTGGAGAACTACAGCTAATATCTTTCATGAACATAGATGCAAAACTCTTCAACAAAATATTAGCAAATTAAACCCACAATGTATAAAAATAATTATACACCATGACCAAGTGGAATTTATTCCAGGTATGCAATACTGTTTTAACATTAAAAGATCAATCGATTTTACCTCTCACATCAAGAGGATAAAAAGAAAGGTCATATGATCTTATCAATAGTTGCAGGAAAATCATTTGATAAAATCAAACTCCCATTCATGAGAAAAACTCTCAGCAAACTAAGAATAGAGGGGAACTTCCTCAACTTTATAATGAACATCTACAAACAATCTACAGCTAACATCATATTTAATGGTGAGAAATTAGATGCTTTCCCCCTAAGACTGGGAACAAGGTAAAATTGTTCATCTCTCATCTCTCCTGTTCAACATCATACTGGAAGGCCTAGTTAATGCAATAAGACAATAAAAGCAAATAAAAGGTATACAGATTAGGACAGCAGAAATAAAACTCTTTGTTTGCAGGTGTAAAACTCTTTGTATATGTAGAAAATTTCAAAGGATGGACTAAAAAAATTTGCCTGGAACTAATAAGAGTTTATAACTAGGTTGCAGGATACATGGTTAATATACAAAAGTCAATTTCTTTCTTATATACAGCAATGAGCAATTTACATTTGAAATTAAAAACATAGTATCATTCACATTAGTACCAAGAAAATAAAATACTTAGGTATAAATCTAGCAAATTATGTGTAAGATCTGTATAAGAAAAACTAAAAAAACTCTCATGAAGGAAGTCAAAGAAGATATAAATAAATGAGTAGGAAGATTCAATATTGTCAAGTTATCAGTTCTTACCAACTTGATCTATAGATTCAATGCAATCACAAGCAAAATCCTAGCAAGTTACTTTGTGCATATGGACAGGTTATCCAAAAGTTTATATGAAAAGGAAAGAGACCCAGAACAGCCCATATAAGTTTGAAGAACAAAGTTGGAGGACTGATTATTACCTGACATCAAGGCTTATTATAAAGCTACAGTAATCAAGACAGGATAGTATTGGCGAAGGAGCAAATAGACCAATGCAACACAACAGAGAGCCCCAAAATAGACTCACACAAATATATTCAACTGATCTTTGATGAAGAAGTAAAGGCAAATCAATGGAGAAAATATAATCTTTTCAACAAAGATTGCTAGAACAACTGGACATCCACATGCAAAAAATGAATCTAGGTCTTGCACCCCTTACAATAATTAACTCAAAATGAATCATAGACCTTGCTATAAGCTGAATATTTGTATCCCCCCCAAAATTCATACACTGAAACCTAATGCCCAATGTGATGGTACTGGGAGGTGGGGTTTGGGGAGGTGCTTAGGTCATGAGGGTGGAGTCCTCATGAATGGGATTGGTGCTTTTATAAAAGAGGCCCTAGAAAGCTCCCTTGCCCCTTTAACCATGTGAGGACACCAAAGAAGGTTCTGTTCATGAGGATATGGGCCCTCACCAGACACTGAATCTGCTGACACCATGCTCCTGGACTTCCCAGCCTCCAGAACTGAAAAATAAGTGTTGTTTATAAGCCACTCAGTTTATGGTATTTTTATTATAGCAGACTGAATGGACTAAGAGCTAAATGTAAAACACAAAGTTCTTAAACTTTGTAAGATAATGTAGGAGAAAATCCTAGAAATCTTGGGTTTGACAATGAGTTTTTAAATATGACACTAAAAGCATGATTCATGAAAGAACAGTTGATAAGTTGGACTTCATTAAAATTAAAAACTTTTGCTCTGTGAAAGACACATGTTCCCCTGCTAACCGAAAGTACAACGTTTCTATAAGACCTCTTGTAAGCTGAACGGCATAAAGTGAAGAAGAAATTACCTTAGGACACGGCTTGCTAATGGATGCACAGATGCTCATAGACACAGTTCAAAGCTACGGGGGCTTGGTGGAGTTGGGCGGTGTCACTTTCACTTCTTGGGTGTGTCTGCCTCCATAACGGCTGGCTGCAAAACAAACATTGAATGTTATTTTCGCCTTTTTTTTGTCTTTTTTTTTTGTAAAAGCAAAAATCCTTTTTGATTTCTTTCAGTTAGTGAAAACACGTACTAATGTAGGTCTTTTGTAAAAGAGAAGTGGCATAAAGCGAACTTTTAGAAAGCAGGGGATCCCTGTAATGGAAACTCTACTTTCTGTTCAATTTTTCCTTTTTTTTTGAAATGTAAAACTGCTCTGAGAAATAAAACCTGTTAATAATAATTAAAAAAAAAAAAACAACCTCAAGAAGACTTAAATAAATCAAGATCTATACCATGCTCATGGATTAGAAGACAATATTATTAAGATGGCAATTCTGCCAAAATTGACTTATAAGTTCACCACAATTCCAATTAAAAACAGTATTAATAGAAATTGACAAGGCCCCAAAACTTATGTAAAAATGCAAAGTACTAGATGATTCAAAAGAATTTTGAAAAAGAAGAGTAAGACTGTAGGACCTGACAATACCTGACTTCAAGACTAACAGTAAAACCAAAGTAATCAAAGAAATATTTTGGTTTGCAGACAATGAGGTTGGGCAGGATTGTGTTCAATGCTGGAACACAATATCTTTTTACTTTAAACTCAGAGTTGATGCAGACCCAGGGGAGTTCTACCTGAAATGTAGGAAGGCAGAAAGAGCAACACCACCTTAGAACTTTATTGTTGTGTCAAATAGCACAGAACTAATAGGAACTGAGAAATACTCAATAATAGGACTATACAGGATTGAAGATATACTCTCGATGAGCATCTGTAGCTGTGTGCCAGGTCAAGAATGTCAACTGCTAACACTCTAGCAGGATTCTTACTCCTTCTTTCCAACCATATCATTTCATAGTCCCCTAAGACCTCCTTCTTCTCAGTTGGGTCACTTTCTGAAGAGGAGCCCTAAATCCTCCAACCTCTCTGTCACTTGGTATGCCCTGATACTTCCAATCTCACTTCGAGCACTGGGATGTGGGATGAAACTGGAGAGAGGGAAACAATACTCAGAGCGTGGGGTATGATTTTGGAGACCAGCGTTTCAGACTTTGTTCTGTTATGGTTTCTAATCTTTACAGTGTCCCATCATTAGGTCTCTTTTTCAATCTGAAAATTGAGGGAATTGGACCAAATGTCTGAGAAATCAACTCTAATGTTCTATGGTTTTATGATTCTATGGCTAATTTAAGTGACAAAACCAAATTATAGCTACTGTTGAAACTGCACAGACCATACCCCATTATCTTGGTAACCTTAAAAACACCTTGTTAGTACTCCATATAGAGCTTGAAACAATTCTAAGTTGCATCTTACCTGTCTTGCTTACAATGAAGTGATGTTCTATGATTATGAAGATTCCATGGTAAACAATCATCTGTTTTCTCAGTTGGGCACATCTCTTTCAAAAGTATTTAAGAGGTAATTCTTTTAAATGGTGACATTTCAAGGTCAACGTTTTCTGTGCTTCATATTCTTCACAGACTCTTCTTATTCATTATTTAATTATATCTTCATATTAAATATGCCATAGGGGTAGGGATGACATTTTTTAATCCTCATTTGACACAGTCATACATGAGATTTAGATGAAATGAATTGACTCTGGATCATACACCTGGGTATCTAGAATGTAATATCCAAGAAGGCAGGGATTTTTTGGGGGGAGGGGCGTCCTGTTTTATTCACTGATGTTTCCATAGTGCCTAGAACAGTGCCTGACATATAGCAGATTTAATACACATTTGTTGAACGAATAAATGAATGAACAAATCTGATTAGTGATGGAAGAGGTCCAATAATTCTCTAAACCCTCAACCATTGTTCCTTTAGTATTGACAAGCGTTGTTCTCTGTCCTCATGCTCGTCCCAATTTTCCTGTCTTTTCTGGAAGCAACCGTCCGGAGGTTTGCAGAGGCAAGGCCAGTGAGCCCTCGCCACTGAGGGGTAACCGGAACCCCCATCTCACAGAGATGGAGCAGGGAAAGGAGGGGCGTCTATGGGGGAACTCCTCCTTGAGAGACTAAAGCTGACACTCCCCTGAGTTTACCAAGGACGTCAGAAAAGAAGGTTCGCTGGGTCCCTCTGTCCCGAGGATGCTGGTCTCACACGGCTTCTGGTGGCGGAGGTGGGCGGTGAGGGTGGAGGGATTCTCTAAAGAGGGCCCCATGGTCCCAGGCCCAAGGTGGCCCGGGTTTGGCCGGCGCGCTGAGGCTGCCACCCGCGCGGTTCCCGCCTGGCGGCTGGCTGGCAGCGGCGAAAGGCGGGGCGGTCGCGCTCCCCTCCGGGACACTGCGGCTGTGCCCGCCCCCGCCCCTCCCCCGCCGCCGACCCGGCCGCCGATCGGGCGGGGCTTGTGGGGGGGAGGGAGGCGGGGCCTGCAGAGGGCGGGGCGGCCGCGCGGGGAGCCGGCGGCCAGGGCGACGCTCAGACTGGGCCG
Organism: Balaenoptera ricei; assembly: GCF_028023285.1. Classification (NCBI taxonomy): domain Eukaryota; kingdom Metazoa; phylum Chordata; class Mammalia; order Artiodactyla; family Balaenopteridae; genus Balaenoptera; species Balaenoptera ricei. The sequence goes on from NC_082645.1 coordinate 94,398,037, forward strand.
GGCGCTCCGGCTGCGCGGGCTCTCGGGCGCCGCGGCGACAGCATCCTCCTCCTCCTCCTCTCTTTCTTTTCTTCCCCTCCGCTTCTTTCTTTTCTTTCTCCTTCTTCCCCTGCCCCGTCCCCCGCTCTGCTCCTTCTCCGGAGGACATTAGGTCCTCAGGTCCCTGAACGGTGGCAGCGACGACCGCGGGTGCATCCAGTTTCTGCGCCCAGGTAAGAGAGCCGTCCCCACCTCTGTATAGGGTGCTTGTCTTTCTCCTGCCTCGCCCACCGCGTAGAGGGAGGAGAAGGAGCCCAGGAAAGGAATGGGAATGGGGAGGGGTTGTCTCGTCCTCTGTGCCTGGGAAGCAGGCACAGGTTGGCCGAGCTGTCCAGTCTTCCAGCTGGCGGAAGCTTCAGGCCCGGCCTCTCTAGGTGTCACTACTACGCAGCAGGGGACCAGGGCTGCTACCTGGGCTCTAGATTTGTAGAAGGGTGTGTGACCTCGGTAAGTACCACTTTGAAACGCCCGGGAATTTACGTCGGGTTAGGATATCTGTCTTGAGAGATATCCTTGTGAAAGAATTTCGAGATATAAGTTTTTTGTTTTCTGGGGTTTTTTTGTTTGTTTGTTTTTTGTTTGTTTGTTTTGTCCATCTAACTGCAGAGAACTGCACACTGACGAATGAGTAAGTTAGAGAAGCCTTGTCAATTTGACATCATTTTCCCTGTAATTCTCTCAGAAACAGCTTGGAAGAGCAAGATTGATGAATATTTATAATTCTAGGAAAATGAAAAATTAATGTCTGGTCTTGTTGGAGGGCGGGACACGAAGAAATGAGTCTGGGTGAGCCTGAGCGTCCACGTAGTCTCTTTTTAAACGATGGGGGTGGGAAGCAGCATATACAGTGCATCTATTTTCTTTTTCTTCTTAAAAGGTGCTTTGGGGGCTGCAGTGCTGGATGCCTTCCTTCCCCAACCTCGTCTTTTGTTTAAGGATGGAAATTTAAAGGAGTGTGTGAGAGGAGCCAGGAGTGGGGCTCCTGTGTGTGTTTGGGTGTGTGTAGGGGGGAGGGGGTAGTAAAACGCATGGGGTCAGAAAAAAATCCTCGAAAACTGGAAATGGATGTTATTACTGCCTAGCATCAGGGTTTCAGGATTTTGTCAGAAAATAAAAAAAGCTTTATTAGAAACAAGCCCGTTTGTAACAATTGCTGTGTGCCATCAGCTGTAAGCCCTTAGCATAATGCTTCCAGCACATAGACCCTTTAAAACTGACTCGATGTGAAGGGTTTTTGTTTAAATGAGCTCACACACACAAGCATGCACAGGGGTATGGTGGTACACACCACATACACACACACACACACATAAACACATTTGCATATATAATACACTATATACCTAATGTTGCAAAAGGGAGTGGATACTTAAAGACGAATCTTTAAATATTTATCCTTGAAGGTTTGGGATTATGGTGTGAATGAAATGTGTAGAGCAAAACAAATAAATATATGTTGTTGGGTGGTATATAATTTTGGATGTGAGGCGAAAGGATTAATGAATATCGGTAAGGTACTAACTTAAATGTTAAAAATATAATTTATTTTAAAATAATCGGTCTGGGAGAGGAAATGACTGCTAACTGAAATTGAGGTTTGCAGCCTCAGTGAGGCGATGGAGAACAAAGCCTTTTATGTGAGCCACATTATGCAAAATGTCCCATGCTTGAGCTGCAGGTACCAGCCTAGTATAAAGCATAGCTCTGTAACCCTGTCATTTCACTGTGGGCAATTATAATTTTTTTGGCAATGAAAATAGATTAAATAAATAAAAGCTCTTGAGAATGCCCAGGAGGAAGATTATAGCCTTTCACTTGAATGTGACTCAAAACACCCATTTAACTGGGCAATTGGTGTCTACATATTTTGGTAGAAATCTTTATGAATTTGTAAAAAATCATGGGCATTTCAGTCACCCCCTCTTCATGCACAAAAGCATTTCCTTCTCAAGGAAAGGTGAAAGGCGTTTTTGTCTTTCACTAAAAAGTGTTATATTTGCGTGTGTATGTATGTGGTGTGTACCACCATATGCCTGTGCATGCTTGTGTGTGTGATTTTACGTTGCTTTCCTGGTAATTTTATCTGGTTATCGTAGGTTTACATCTGGAATCACGATTTGCATGTGATAGAGCTATTGTGCCTTTAGGATCAGTGGTACATGCTGTTTATCTGTCCGTGCTTTATTTAATTTTAGTATTTCACAATATGCTATAATGTTATTTAATTTCCAAAATTCTTTTTGTTGTTGTTTTTATTTTACCCATAAGCAGAAATTTGCTTAACATACATCTGGAGATCTAAGCAATTTAAAAATTGAGCTTCCTTTTTTTTAAAAAAATAATATTTTAAATACATGAATTTTCATTTTCTCTGTTTCCCTCCTCTTTTCATTTCCCTTGCCCCCATCAAGTAACCTGTTTCTTTGTGACTCTGTCAATGCTGCTTTCAGCTTCTAGTTATGTCTAGACTATCAAAAGTAGAGCCAGTGTTCTCAGGAATTTCAAATTTAGGATTTGTTAATTCTCTGTAGCAACTCTCCCAGGATGACTTGTTTACAGCACCTTCTCAGGGAGGAAAAGGAGAAAAAATGTGCTGAGAGAGCATGACCCAGTGAAACCGGCACAGCCATTACCTCATCCTAGTAGCTACTTCAGATTCATTGAGAGAGCAGGCATCCTCTCAGTGGAAACCAAACACCAGGAGCACACCCATCTCAAGGCAGAAGCCTTTCTCCTCCCATAGCAGCCTCTACTGTGTTGCTCTGCTGAGGTTAAAGGGATATTTTCTCTTTTATGGATTTCTTTTCAAGGATCTTGAACTTGGTCATAAGTATGCAACCAGAAATGAAACTTGGCACAGCATACCCGAAGGAATAATTTCATTCCTTTACCACTTATGGCTTAAATCGATTTGCAAATTTTCTAAACATCAGAAGGGAAAAGGAAGAAAAATGCTTGTTGGTGTATTTTTGCATGTTTTCTTATGACACCCATTTTTTTTGTGGAATTTTACTAGCAACTAGATAACAGACTGGATTGTTATGCTTTTGAAAAATGGAGTTGCACTGTTGGATTTTAAAATGAAATAGTTACAACGTTTGCTTAGATGTATACATGACAATATGTGGATACTTAAAATATTCATTGATGTCCCCATAAGACTGACCATATGAAACCAACTTGGGGATTTTAGTATTCAAGTTGATCACTTTGGTTAATGAATTCCTTTCAATGCTTAATTTCCTCTTGACAGATTAAGATAAAGAATCTGAAATAACAGTTACAGTGGATGATAACACCACCCCCAGGTCAATACCATATCCCTTAATGCTAAAAGTAGTCATTTAGGTAAGTTATTAGTAATGCATTAGTAAAAGTTATCCAAAGATAACATTCTGGAACAGTCATAAACTCTTATGTCTCTGAAACATCAGGTAAAGATGCTGTTACGCTCTTTGAGTCATATCTGATTCTCTCAGATATGTCTGTTCTTTTTCTACTTTAGTTCTCCCTATGCCTTTCTTAATGCCATTGCCTTGATCTGCTCAATCTAGACCTTCTTATGTGTGAGCAGTATTTTGATCATTTCACTGATTTTTTTCCCTCTCTTTTCATTCCATTCTTTAAAATCTCATATTTGAATGTTAGTCTTCTCTAGGCATTTTGTCTTCAATACTGTTACTCTCAATACAAATTTAACCTTTACTTTTCATTTAGGAGAGTATTCTGATTTATTTATTTATTTAATTTATTATGTATCTCTTAAGTTTCTATTAGATGTAGAATATTGTACTGGGGACTATGTATAGAGACACAAAAAATACTACAGGGCTCCTGGCTTTAAGAAACTTATACAACAATGTAAAGCAATTATACTCCAATAAAGATGTAAAAAAAAAAAAAAAAGAAACTTACAAATAAAGTTAGAGGGATTTGTTTCTTTTGTAATGGGGAATAACTAAGAAGTAACATTTAAATGAGCAGTTATTGTGTTTCAGATATGATACATAAGTTCCAGGGACTGCACTTGGGCAGGGTAATGTCCCAACACCTCAAAGACAAGCTTTTATGTATCAGTTATGTAAATGTCCTAATGTACACCCTGTATATCCTTCTTTTTCCATATATGTATTCTCTCTATATAATTATATAAATATTTGTATATATAAACTAGGGAATTGTAAATATAACATCTCTGACACACAATGGAAGTGCTATGTATCTCAAATGCTTCAGCCAATCAGCTGAATCAGCTGTAGAAGGTCAGATCATTAAATGCTGGACAGCACATGAAAATCTCAATTCAGATTATTCTAAGCAACTTTTGGTGTCTCAAGAAATTATCAGTCCCAGGAATTGATTCCAAAGCAGTTAAAGAACTACAAAGTAAGAAGTGGCACACGAAGGGCCAAAATCATGGGAGAGGGTGTGAGAAAGTTTGGGTGAGTAGGTGGGGGTAGAGGGGGATGAGGAACGAAAGCAAATTCTCAGCTACATTCCCTTTAAGCTGGAGATGAGCTTTTGTCTAAGTGGGTGAAGAGGGAAAAAATCTGTTTTGTTTTTCTACCTCAACATAATATTTTGTTTGAATCCCTCCCCTGCCATTACTTTGAACTAAGGCCATAGGTGTTTTCTTGTAAAATTTATACAGGATGCTTATTGGAAGCAATTCTATAGTGAATTAAAAATTTCAAAACAGTATGAACACAATTAGTTGACTTTTTATGAGAAACACTGTGAATGTAATCTTTGAACTTAGTCTTTCCTGTTCGAGAGAGGTAAACTCTTTGAGTGGTGATACTTTTTAACTGTGATACGTTTTACATAGACATTTTAGTGAAATTCTGTGGAAGTTAAGACAGAGCTCAGGATTTCCTTTTTCAGTCAGTTGTTAAATTTATATTGTGGATTTTAAAGAAAGTTTTAAACAATTTGTTTTTCATTAATATACACCAGAGGGGACAACTCTTATGTTTTGCTTTTTGTTATGTTAATAGGCCTTTTAGAGAAAATAATTTAACTAAGATCACACAGCTTGACTTTCCTCTTGCTTTCTTCTTTTCTTCCTTTCTTCTCCCTCACTGTCTTTCCCTTCCTTCCTTTCTCCTTTTCTTTCTTTGCTCCTTCCTTTCAATTTGTATTGGCAAAAAAAAAATCACTGATGATTAGAAAATGCAAATATATCCTGCTATTTTTCTTGCAGTTTATTTTCCATTATATCTATATTTCTCATTTAACATGCAGTTTTATGCCAATTTCTGCTCCTTCTCAGGGCTCCATCCCTATCTTGGCCCCTTCTTTGATCTTGACTTTTATATTCTCTAGCATTGAACAATCTTTTCCTTGTATACCAGTCTTTGATCGTGCTTCCTTCCTCTAGAAGGCCTTTCTGAACCAGGAAGAAAAGTTACTTCCTTGTTTCTTCCCATTATTTGTACCCAAGTTGACTCAGACTCCCTTATCTTACAGACAATTGCTTATCCCAATTGTGTCCTTTCCAGCCTTCTTCAAATTAGTTAAAAAAAGAAAAATATGGTACACCTGTACAACTTATTGCTTTCAAAATGAAAAATTTGATTGGCCAACTGTATTTTGTTATTTTATTCACCTGACATCAAATAAAATGGTTTGACTGTTTTTTAAAATTGAATTGATTGGTAAAGTCATTATGTGTCAGGCAGTCCACTGTCTTCGTTTTATGCTAGCTAACTACACTGATGTTCACCTAAGTTGAACTACATTAATTTAATTTTAAATGAAATATTCCTAGTTACATTGCTTTGTACAGCATCAGCATTAGCCATCTTGAATCCATCTCAAAATGATCATAAAACACAGTACTTGAATATCCATGAGTATATTTCATTGCTTAAATATCTAGCTCTCTTATATTTAAAGCTAACTTATAAGTAAATATACAAACAAGCTCTTTTAGTTTGAGATAGAATAATCAGGCCAATATGAACCCTTTATATCACATTACTTTAGGTATTAATGGATTTATAGTTGGCCATGTTGTAACAATTGCAACGTACTGTATTATGTTGTTAATGGACAGCAGTGAAATTATATAATAAATTAGTATGAGAAAATGTTTTCTAATTTTATTGGCTAGAAAGCAGCACAATTAAATAATGCTAAGCTTTGAAACTGTATTATTTTATTTGGGTATTGTGCCTCTCAAAATTGTAATTTAGTCTTTCCTTTAGAGTATACATTTTTGAGCAGAACAATATTTTAAACAATATGCTGCCTGTTTTTCTGGTGTTTATGAGACCACATTCCTTTGGCCCACTTTGAAAACAAACAAGCAAATAAAAAGTTTTTAGGATTCAGTTATGCATTCTTTTTATGTTAATGTCATCTAATATAGCTAGGAATAGATCTGATTCTGTAATTTACTACACATACTTATATTGTTCAAACAAAAATCTGCAATCTGTAGCATACAATTTCTTTGCTCAGTGGACAAGAATATGGAGTTATAACACCTGTAACAACTTATTAGTCCACCAAATGTGTCTACCTTGTGTTTCACAAAGGGCTAGCATGGTAGTATTTGTGTGTGTGTGTGGGGGGTGGCGCTGTGTATGTGTGTAATAATCATAGAGTTAGCCTTATGTTTATGACATTTTCTATAGTTGAGATAAATTGTTATATAATCAGTTGATTTATAGAAAATTTAAAATTATGCTTTGATGCATATGAGAATATTTGGTAGTAAATAAAATTTTATAGGACAAACAATGACATAATTATTCATTAACGAAATCAAATCAGATGAATTTCAAACAATTACTATATTTTTCTGTTTGGAGAGATATAGTCCAAATTTCACTGCCCATTATTAAAATCAAATGATACAGCTAAATCTTGTGCTCAAAATCAAAGCATCTCCATGTTGATCAAATGTCCTGAATTGAAATACTGGTCCTTTAAATTTATCTTTTAAGAAGTGCAGGTGGCACTGCTACTGCATGGAAAATGCAGTTTATCTTCATTTAAACAGCAGAAGCCAGGAACTTTAGAAATTTTGCTGCTAAGAAAGCATTAAGAAAGCACTGAGCATCCTATTGGAAGCTAAATCTCTTATAAAACAACGAAGTGAGTATGATCTAGGGTTTATTTTAATGGGTTTGGCCATTGTGCCTCAAACTAAAGCTTGCCTCATTCATAGATTACATGATGAAAATTATTATAGACCATTAAGTGGTCTTTGGTGAAACTGAGGTTTTGTGGGGTTTTTTTTTATGTTCTTATCACTTTCAGACCAATCACTAGTTCCATGATTTGGGGTTTTTTTGTTTTATTTTGAAAAATACCACATTAAGTGAGGGTGGTCCATATCAAAATTGTAAATTATGACAACTTGGTACAATCTTGGACAGTCTCACTGCCCTATTTCAGCCTCTTCCCAAAGACTACCATCAAGTTTTGTGATAAGAATCCAAAGTTTTCCATTAAAAAACTGATACTGAAATGAGTAAACTTATTAATGAAATCTTTTCCTTTTCCTTCCTAATATATTTATAGTCCGTGTAACAGTAGCTTTTTGTAACCCTAATAATTGGTGGCCTAGAAGGACTGTGTGCTTATACATCTGGAAACAAAGTCTATTCTTCTGTGCCTCTGCCCTGTGACAGAAGGGACATCAGTTCTTAAGACTTGCTAATTATATATGACTTAGATGTTTGGAGAGGAAGAGGGACCCTTAGGAGCAAATGGTGTGAACCTCTGATGTACATATAAGTAAACTGGGACAGGGAGTGGTTAAGTGACTTTCCTGAGGTTCTGAGTAGTGGAACCGGGCCTAAGATTTAGTTATTCAGGTCAAACTCAGCCTGGTAAGGGGATGCCAGTAAAGAACCATCTCACTCGGACTCTCTGCTTCCAATTCTGGTTATATTTTTGTTCTCTGACCTAAGGGTGGGGTGATCTGGCAGTCATACCTGCCCCACTTTGTGACTCAACTGTGACTTTCACATGAATATAAAAGAGGGAGGGACTCAGGCCATTCCAACCAGCTCCATGCCAGCTCCGCTGCGGAACGTGGTGAGGCTAAACCCGGGCCAGGAAACACTGACAAGGCTGCTGCACCAGGTTCATTCTTGTGGTTTGGATCTCTTAGGACAGAAGTTTAAACTCTCTGGGGTTGTGTGCCCAGACTCAAGGTACTTAATAAGCCAAGGAGCTTTCCTCTGAACTTGAACTATCCATACTGATGCCTCCAGATTGATTGAGTTTGTGTTTAAACTTGGCTCTGTGTTCAAGGGGAATCCAACAAAAATAGCCAGATTGAAACTTTTTTATGACCTATAACACTATGAAATTTTCTCAAAAATAGCTTTCCTTTTGTGTCTCTGCAACTTTAACATTTTTAGCTAAAAGGAAGTGAGCTAGAAAAGCTGTGGCCTCTGTGTCTGTGTCTGTTTCCCTCTTAACTTTTCTACTCTCGTATGTCTTCCTGTTTCTCTGCCTCCAGTGTTCCAGTCCTCTTGTTTCTTTGCTTCATCCAAGGAGACAGCAAATTAAATAAGAATTAGTTGTTTCCATGGTACTGTGTTCAGTAGAGCTTCACCCATACCCACACTGCTTAGGCATTATAGAGTCTTAAGCTGACAAATACATGAAAGGCATGAAGAGCATCTTGGAGGAAAGAAATTAAGCAGAAAGCATGCTTAAATATTTAAAGAGAAGTATACTCCTAGTCACTGAAAACTGAAACTGTATACCACTATCTAGGGAGTGAAGGAATTGTAATGTCATCCTTCTGTTAAAGAATGTCATATAGTATGTCCTAATTCTCTAAATGAATGTACTTAGTCATTAATCAGAATTGGAGTTACCGTTTTATCACTGAGTAGCTGGAACAATTCCTTAAAATATTTTCCATGAACATTTGAGAAAGGATGGGCTATACATATTGGCTTCTCCTGAAGTATCTTTATTTTGAGCCGTAAATATAGGAAAAAGCCATCTTAATTGCACATCACGAATGTATACCTATGAAGGCAGATCTTTTAAAATAAGATATTTTATGCTTTTCTTCTTAGATGTGGTTTATTGAATTTGATAGTCTGAAAATCTAAATGATCCATAAAGAGTAAAAATTGAGTTATTTGTAGTGAGGTGGATGGACCTAGAGTCTGTGATACAGAGTGAAGTAAGTCAGAAAGAGAAAAACAAATACCGTATGCTAACACATATATATGGAATCTAAAAAAAAAAAAAAAAAATGGTTCTGAAGAACCTAGGGGCAGGAGAGGAATAAAGACGCAGCCGTAGAGAATGGACTTGAGGACACAGGGAGGGGGAAGGGTAAGCTGGGACGAAGTGAGAGAGTGGCATGGGCATATATACACTACCAAATGTAAAATAGATAGCTAGTGGGAAGCAGCTGCATAGCACAGGGAGATCAGCTTGGTGCTTTGTGACCACCTAGAGGGGTGGGATAGGGAGGATGGGAGGGAGACACAAGAGTGAGGAGATATGGGGATATATGTATATGTACAGCTGATTCACTTTGTTATAGAGCAGAAACTAATACACCATTGTAAAGCAATTATACCCCAGTAAAGATGTTAAAAATAATAATAATATTTTTTAGTAAATGATGTTCTTGGGAATAATTCGTTTTTTAATTTTAACTTTTGTATTATGTATAATCTATATGTGGTATTTTACAGACAATACATATTTATATAATTGCTCATGAAAAGTTAGTGTGTGCAACAAGGATATTATTCATCTCTATACTTGAAAAATGATACCCTATAATCTTTCTTAAACTGCCTAACTCTCTGAAATGTAAAAAATGTTGCACAGGTATTCTTTTGGAAGAAACAAAAAGTTAAAAAAAGAAAGAAACATAGCTTTTGTCTTGCAGATTTTTAAATTTTTAAATAGGAGAAAATTTATAAAAGAAAAATTCATGGTCACAAAATTTTAATATTTTAAACGTAAACACTACAGGGCAAATAGATACTCTTTATTTTTCTTCCACTTTAATATCACGCTGGTGTGCCCTAAGTACTTCTAATATCATGGTCCATAATCATTTATTTATTTACCAAATGGTTATTAGATCCCTAATATACAGCAGGAACTTTTTTGAATATATAGTATATTGGGACAAACCACACAAATTCCTGCCCTCATGGAGATAATATTCTAGTAGTGGGAGATAGAAATTAACATGTAAACCAAATTACAGACACGAAAAAAATGCTGCAAGAAATAGAAAACAAGAACACATAATAGAGCTTGTCTGGGATGGCATAGGCTGTTCTTGGAGACATGAGTAATGAGAAGTAGCCAGGCATATGAATATCTGGGGGAAAAGTTTTCAAGCAGAGGGAACAGAAAAAACAATAGCCTTAAAGCAGGAAGAAGCCTGGAATATTTGAGAAACAAATACAAAGCCAGTGGCCCTGGAGTCTGATGAACGTGGTAGAGGGTGATGGGACAGGAAATCAGGGCAGAAGGCAGATAGCAGGCCACAAGGTTCTCTTGACCATGATAAGGGGGTTGACTTTTATTTAATTGGCAGTACGTTCTAATTTTTAAGGTAGTAGAAGCAAAAATTTTTTTGCGAATCTCATAAGAGCTTTCAAAGATTAATTATGTCTTCTAAATCTCTGTAGATATATTTGTTAACATCACTAATGCATTAAATCACAAGAGAGAAATCATTTAGAAAATTAGAAATCAGTGATAGAGATAAGATTAGATTTTTGTTGATATAAAATGCTCTAAACATGGGCAACCCAAATTGTGTCATTTTCTTGAGATATTGGAGAATTACATATGTAAGTGATTTTAACCCCTGCAGCTTTTTTGTACCTGAAACTAAGTTTTTAAAAAAATCTAAACAGAAAATTATAAATCCATGTTTGAGGAAAGTAGTCACAAAAATCACTCCAGTGTCAATATGAATGTGTTCTTTGGCTATTTTCCCACAGCAGCTTTAGTTATAAACAAGGCCAGGTGCCAAGCAACAACCAATATGGTACTGAAATTTATAAATGAATTAAATAACGGAGTTACACATATTTTGCTTTTTACAGGTAATGGCCTAAATGTCCTGAAATTCAGTAAGTGAGCTGATCCAATTTCATGATGATCTTGAATCACCTTTGAGATTAATGGTTAGTTTACCTCTTCATGTATATTGCTTATGCTAAAATACTTAAATGTACTTTTCAAATATTTGTAGACCTAGTATAATGCTCTACTGAACTTAGCATTAAACACAGTTTGCCAGACTTTTGATTGATTGTACTTTTGGCATAATTCAAGGCTGTTTACTTTTTTCCTAGGCATTTCCTCAATAGAAAACAAAACTATTAATTTTTTTATTCTTTCATGTAATATTATTTATAGGGCATTTTCAAAATATCACATAATTTAGGAGAAAGTAGTATTTTTATTTTATAATGAAGAATTGAATTACTGTTGATTTTTCTTCAAGCTTCTTTTCTTTCTTTTTTTTTTTTTTTGAAATTCACGTTCTTTTATTTATTTATTTATGACTGTGTTGAGTCTTCGTTTCTGTGCGAGGGCTTTCTCTAGTTGCGGCAAGTGGGGACCACTCCTCATCGCGGTGCGCGGGCCTCTCACCATCGCGGCCTCTCTTGTTGCGGAGCACAGGCTCCAGACGCGCAGGCTCAGTAATTGTGGCTCACGGGCCCAGTTGCTCCGTGGCATGTGGGATCTTCCCAGACCAGGGCTCGAACCCGTGTCCCCTGCATTGGCAGGCAGACTCTCAAACACTGCGCCACCAGGGAAGCCCAAGCTTCTTTTCTTGACTTCCACTTTGTTTTGTTTTTAGGATTAATTAATTATATGATGTAAATTGCTTTAATGTGGAACAGTTAGGTAGAATGATATATCTATCTCCCAGACTTGCAATTACTCAAGTTAAATATTAAATATATGAATAACAAACCAACAAATAATTCAAATATATATTAAACTCTAAATAGCGTTCTTGGAATTTTATTTAAATGTAGGCCTTTTAATATTGAGATATCACTAAATATCAAATATAAACTGTTATTTCAAAGAACTGATGAAAGGCTTTAAGAAAAACAAGAAAGTGGTTGATTTTCTTCTATATGTACAACCATGCTTATGCTATGGGATGTAAAATATACAGCATGTTGTTTTCCTCTAGTTGCCACTCGCTAGAGACACAAGACATAAAACTAATATTAAAAAGAATATAATGCACAATAAGGTAAATGGTAAAGAATAGCATGTCTTGTAAGTGCTATACAAATCTAGAGGAGGGAAGTATATCACCATGTGCAGAAGCTAAAGATTTCATGTGGGAAGCAGGATGTGGAGTGGTGCTGCATAAGTGGCTTGGTTTGGAAAGCACCCAGGTAGGATGATAGCAAAAGCAAAGACACTGAGGTGACAAAGAGCAAGGTAAACCGTATTGCCTGCAGTGGGGGATTCCTTTTGGAGAAGAGTAAGATGGGTAGGTGGTCTTGGATTTGTAGAGGTCCTTAAATACCAGGCTTACTTGGGGTTTTGGTTTTATCATAAGGCCATTGGAGTCAGTGAAGGATTTTGACTTGGGGAGGAGGGTAAGGAGTGTGATGTTTTAAGATTAGCAAGAAAAATTTGAGAGGATGTAGTGGCAGGTCTAGAATTTCTACATATGGTGTGGCATAGAGACATCAACCTATTTAGAGGCAGAGACTAAGGGACTTGTTTGGGAGCTATGGTTGCAGACATTTTCACAAACAGCTAAGAAAATATCAATACCAAAGAATGGAGGTGGTGACACTGATAAAGATGGGGTGAGGAATGCCAGTGTCAAAAAGTTCAGAAATACAGGCTTGAAATGGCCCCAAAGAGTTAGAAGCCATGTAGAACTGTAGTCAGTGAGTAGTATGCTCTCCTATTGGGGTTATGTCATGTGCATGCAAAATATGTATTTTTAAAAAGACATTGGCCTTGGAAAACAAAGCAAAGAAATAAGGACAAATTTCAATTCAACTCCTCTGATTTCTAGGCCATATTGGAAATGAACTATGTGACTACACAAATTACTTTAGTAAACAATTATTGAAAATCAATGGTATGAGTGTCTAAAATTAAGTAAACAGATTTTCTTGCAAAAGATTACAAACATTTTTGTTAGATATTTATTTCTGATTTTAAATAGTTGCATTCTAAAAATGTTTTTATAAATAATATCAAATGTCAGGGTTAGCAAGCTATTCTGTAAAGGGTCAGACAGAAAAATTTTCAGGCTTTGTGGGCCATATATAGTCTCTGTTGAAATTGCTTAGCTCTGCTGTTGTAGCAAGAAAGCAGCCATAAACAATATGTAAACAAATGGGTATTGCAGTATTCCAATAAAGCTTTATTTATAAAAACACATGACAGGTCCATTGAGCAGTGGATTGTAGTTTGGCACCACCTGACATATACTGTCTTGGTTGAACGTGAATCTAGAAAATGTCTTTAAAATTATAATAACCATACTTTTAAGAGGTCACAAATACATAAAGACTATGTAAGGACAATAGTTATATATTTCTCTTTATGAAGACCCATGGAATCTTTAGGTTTCTTTCAAGTCAGAGCGTGTTAAAAACTACTTGACTTTGTCTTAAACCACTGGCTTGGTTTTATCATATGGACACTAATTGTGTTTCTATTTTTTCCTTGGCCTCTAATAACCTCAGAATAAAGTTGTGTCCTACTTCAAGTAACTGGGCAGAACCTAAAGTATACATTTCACATGCTAACTATTTCATGCTTTACTTTCTTAGATTTCCATTTGTAATTTTTTTAAATCCTTTTTAGAACAAGGTAAGGTATAAATAAAGCTACATTCTATATTTTCATCAGAGATCCACTTACAATTAAAGTCTTTGACCAGAGTTCTTCCTTTCCAGGAGTAAAGGTGACATGGCATTTCAATCATGTTTGCTATTCAATTAGGACAGATTGCATTGCTCATGTTATTCAGTTTCCACAACTGAAATCATTTTCTCAAAAATAACCTGTGACTTTTGTGTGAATATGCTATTGCAGAGCAACTATTAAATCTGTTACCCTCATACTTTAAAAAAATGGGATTGTTGCTGCTAAACCTTTTGCTGTGTTTGTTTTACCACAAATGCTTTTCAAACCATTTTTCAACCCCCAGGACCTCAGTAGTCCTGGTAGGAAGCTACTAAGATCCAAATATATTCTCTCTTTTATGAATGCATGAACACGGAAATATTCTAGGGATTAGAAATCAGATATTTAAATACTGTTCTTTCTCTACAGAATGCTACATGAGATTTCTCACTTCAAAGTGAAATCTTGGACTCATGGTATAAGTAATGAGTTTTGACTTTTTTTTGTTTTGTTTTAAATACTCATCATGTGAAATGATACTGTTGCCTTTTATTTTTAATAATAGGTCTTTTTAATACATTGGAATTAAATAATTGGTCTAATTTTGACTGTCCTGTTCAATTAATAGTGAAATGTATTTGTTTGACTCTTCTGGAAATGGTATAGTGGTCAAGAGAGCTCTTCATGTGACCATTCACCTGAAAAATATATTATCAATTAGATGTGACTTAAAAATGATTCTTAGACATAATCAGGGAAGTGTCATGGGAAATGACAATATTCTTCTTTAAAAGTTAAGAAAAAGAGAGAGAAGAATACCATATAAGAAAAAGATAAATTAGAAAGCCCCTGGTATTAGTTAGAGGTTTGTTCCACTTTATCAGTATACTTGTGTTTAGATTGTTTCACTGTAATAGTTTTCTGTGGTTTAGCATCACAGAGAATTAGAAATTATAAGAAGTTGCATTTCAGTTAGACTGGAACATAGAACGGTGAGTGATGGGCCATGGATATAGTTAGAGCCAGGTTTAAAAAATATCATGGTCTAGGCATTTATAGGGATCATAATAGGTGTGATACTGTTCTAATTTCATTGTTAGTGAAATACACAAAGTATCGCTAACATTAGCAAGAGGGTTAGGTTAAATAGTATCAAGTTAGTCGTAATGAAAAAGTGGCATCATATTTTCCTAAAGCAAATTCAATTTGAATTTCTCATGCTAAAAAAAAAATTACATTTTATTGTATATATCAGATGTAAATGGAGACAGTCTGTAAAGAAGGATGTAAATGGAGTATGCATACTTAATCTTGAGAACATCCATTTTATTATTTTAAAATAACTATTTCAAGGTGAAAATTGCTTAAGGCCTCTGTATTATGTGGGGTTATTTTTCACATCACAAGACATATCAAAAACGTGAGAGCAACCACTGGAGATTTTTGTAACAAATGAAATAACTGTGACTTTTTATCTTGTGATAAAATATATCAATAGTTTATTGTTTGAGTAATTCTACTGAATTTATTCAGAATCCTTTTTCTGGAAAGACAATGAGGAAAAGATAGTGAACAACTGCAGTTGCCTTCCCCAAATTATTATGCCCCTCAGAGGTTCTTAGATCTGTAGAGAAGGTTATGTTTGTGGAGAATCTGCTCCCACCAGTGAGCCGAGGAGCCCTGGTTTAGGCCAAGACGTGTGTGAAAAATGTTCCTGCTGTTGACTTAGACAGAGTGGCACTTAATGAGGCCGTTTCTGAACTCAGGTTGGAGTCCTCCAGATGGAGTGAAAACTAACCTTAAAATGACACAGCTCTTTGGTGGTTAGATTTACTATTACATACCATCTTCATAAAATCTAGGGTTACATGTATCCACAGCACAAGATATAGTTAACATACAAACAGTACTTCAAATTTGGGATAACTGTGTTATATAGTTAGTTATAATATAACCTAAAAATAGAATAAAAATGGACCCCATATTGGAAAAAATCTATGCAACTCTAATAAAAATTTCATTTCATTTTATTTTATACTTAAATATAATTTACTGACTTTTATTCTGTCATCACTTAACTTAATAAAATTGGAAAGTTAAACATTTGAAATTGTACACAGACATTATGATGACTCATCACCGAAGGTCTATAAAAGTTTCTTCTCCATTTTTGAGGATAGAGAGGATAAAATAGAGAACAGAGAGGGGAAGCATATGGCAATACTTTGTGTAAGTCCAGCTTTGCTTTGCTCTGTTATTTCTGTGAGTCCACATTGATGCTCTGTTTTATTTGTCGTTTATGAGACTAAACATACTTAATTACTTAGTTCCACAACTACTCGTGATTGCTAAGGTCCACATTTATTAATACTTTTAATCCTTTGAACAAGATGGTGTGTGTGTGTGTGTGAGATTTACAAAGGGCAACTGTCTTTGCATGGACTCCTAAAGGAAGTACCAAAAAAAAAAAATGTAAGTCCAAACCAAACTACAACCTCGTTGGCCCTTGTTTCATTATCTTTAAAATGAGGATAGTTCCAAAACATCTCTCAAGTTTTTTGTGTTTTGTTCTGTTTTGTTTGTTTTAGATCTAAGAACCTGGAAGTCAAATTAAGGCTATCTTTTAGGACCAGGATGTTGTTCCTCAGGAAGTAACAAAATTAACAAAATGATCTACATGCCACAATTGTAACTCCAATGAAAAAGGCAATGTGGACAGATTTACCATACATAAGAGATGTCTAACACCTATGGGTCATATCAGGCATTCTTGGACTAAGGGGCATAAAGCTAAGCATTCATGAAATTTTAAATCAATGTTAAGTCATCCCACTAGTTGATACTGGGATAAACAACATGAATAGACATGGGCAATGCACTGAATTTATTTGGAAGGAGATGTAAATGAAAATAATATCTTACAGACCCTTATTTATTTTATTGTATGTTATAGTATACACAGTGATTTTATCACGATGAATTAAACACTATTTGTTATATTGTGTTTAGATTTAGCCATCTAGATCATTGTATGTAGGCTGTGTACATTTTCATAGAGTAGGTCACTTTTTAAATATCTTTGAAAACTTCAATAATCTCATTTTTAAGGTAGAGAATATGAGACCTTAGTCACTATATAATTTTATTTGCTTGCTTGCACAGTGCAAGATATCCCTACTGTCCAGAAAATTATGTGGATTAAGGGAGTGATCAATAAATATTTTTGAATCAATGAATGGTTTTAGAGAAATTAGTTTAGAACCCCAAAAAGTTTAACACAGCCTGTTTAGTACTATACCAAAAAGGAAATAATCACTCTTTTTTGGGGTGGTAAGGTTTGAAGGAATCAACACTGTCTCTTTCTCTTAAAAGAAAAAAAAAAAACCAACCAATTCCATATGTCTAAAACACCCAATCTTTACCTTTCTTTAAGACATATTAAACATTAGCACTCTCCCCTCTTATTGAGTCCTTGGGAAAGTCATTTGACTCTCTGGGCCTCAGTTGTCTAATCTACAAAATGAGGGGATAAATCTAATTGTCTCCAAGACTGCTTCACATTCTATGGTTAATTGAAAGGACATTGCATTAATTTCATACTTTTGCACAAATCAGTTTGTCATGTTAAATAGCTATTTGTCCAGTAAAGGTTTCAGTGATTAGAATGCTGACAGATAAGTTTTTTTATTAAGGAAAACTGAATGTCACAAAGGAAGGTTGGAATTATGTGTCTTTCAGAGGAACACAGGTATCCATTGTGAGCATCTATTTTATATTCAGCAAATGTTTATTAAGAATCTGTTATGAGCCCCTGACTGTGATGAACCATGTTAGCAGAAGGAAGAAAAACACAAGACTGCATCCGTACCCTCCAGGAGCTTGTTCTGGAGTTGAGGAAGACAGCACTTTCACATCCTTTGGATAACTAAACAGGGTATACATGAACACTTACCACATCACATCACTAATTTACCTGTTAAAGCACTTAGGGGAGGAAACATATATGTGATAGCCTTAAATAAGAGCCAAGTTATAATATGGTTATGTGCGAAAATGGGTGATACAAATAATCAGAGCTGTTGGAAAGATGAGACTAAGACAAGGCTTTAGGAAAAGATGGATGCAACTCTACACGCATGGCAGATATTTGCCCTTCTCATAGCAAGTGTGGATTTTAAAAAGAAAAGGATTGCTTTTTAAAAAAATTATTTTGCAATAGACAGGCAAAAATGTTTTATTCACTAATATATATGATGCCATGTATATTCCTTGTGTAGTAAGTCTTAAAACAATCCATCAGACTTATGGAGAAAACATTTCTCATAAATCCTTTAAATTTCTTGTTAGCTCTAGATGATCTTCATATATCCCTTAAATTCTCTGAGAATGTCTTCCACTTCTAATGTAAGTCCTTTGGAAGGCATGGTGCTTTGGAAAAGAAGGGAAGAAGAGGGCAGTGTGCCCAAAGGATTTGTTGTACTATTTTTCAAAGCAGAGGCCAGCTGTTTGGGAACTAGAATTAAAATGTAAATGATCAAAGGGGAATAATGAGAGCCATTCTTTTCAGACAATGCCCAATGCAATCACAGTGAGAAAAGGGTTCAGGGAGATTTTCTACTATGCACAAGTCACAGATGAATTGAAAGGCTAGGAGGGAAGTGATTTACAAGGAACTAAGTGGACACAACCTATAGATTGTCTAATACTCTGGGCAGTTGAATTAATAGAGGAACGGAACTTCGTATTCTGCTGGGACTGAATCCAAATGACGAGATAACCGTGCACAGAACTGAGGAAGTCACTGCATTAGTACCATAGCAGGATTGTAAATTGAACTATAGTGCTGGCATGAGTTGCATTTCAATTCATGTGGTTTTATGAATCAAAACAGTGGTCTTTGAATACAATAGGCAGTGCCACATGGGAACAAAATAGGAAGATTATGCAAGAGCTTGGTCAAAATTTTTTATGTTCACCATAGAACAAAAATCTATGAAAGCTTTCAAATCCAAGGATTTTCACAAATAAATTAGTTTTTATTTGTATTTTTATACAAATTTAAGTACTTCAGAAAAAGTCCAAAGGGCTACACATAACTCATATAGGTATATGCTTATTTGAACTGATCTAATCCTAGTATTTGGTGTCAATCAGACATCATGGTTCCGTAATGAAGAAATCAAATATCAATGAGGAAAGAAAACTATAAATATATTGATTTATAATTGGGTTTTACACAAACTACGGAAGTGAAGGAATAATAGAACTTTAAAATTTTGGGGTCTGGGGGGTTTTATACACATTTTTATGAAACATTCATCCATGACTTTGCCTTTCATATGACCATAAAGTTTATATGAGCTAATGAATAATTTCTTTAGTGTTGAAACAACTAAAGACCAGGTCTCAGTTAATGCTTGAAATAGTAAGGGGTTTGATTAGCAAATAAATGTTTAATTATCAGCTTAAATTTTGGCATCTCCCCTCTCCCCCCATCATCACCTACACACACGTACACACACACACACACACACACACACATACATACACACAGTGTTTGGTTTGGTTTGGATCCATCACTCTTACTGGTTGATTTCTTCTGTTTTCAAAGCTTTACAATCACCTGTATTCTGACAACTCTCTAATCGGTATCTCCAGTTTGGGCTTCTTTCTGAGAGTCAGACTCATATACTCCACTGCCTGCCAAGTGGCTCTACTCAGTGTTCTGTAGGCACCTGAAACTCATCATGTTCATAACGAAACTTATTTCAACATCTATCCTACATTCCTTTTATAGTCCCTGTTTTAGGTAATGGACCTATTCCAAGTCAGAAACCAAAAGTTATCCTAGACTCCTAATGTATTTCCAAAATATAAATTTCTTTCAAAGTTTTCTTCTTTTCCACTCTACTCTTACTGAATTGATTCTCCAATTAGCTTATTGATTTTCCTACCTCCAATCTTTCCACATTATATTCAGTCTTTAGATGAACCAAAGTGATCTTTCTAAGCTGTATGTCTAACCAGATCACTCTTCTGTTTAAAATCCTCCCTTCAGTGTCTTTTTAACATGACCAGTAAAGCCATGCAAATCTATAAGCATGCTATCTCTTCCATCTTATTTTCAGCCACTCCTTGCCTATCTTTTTGGCCTCCCTCAGAACTACCAAACTATTATAGTTCTCCCCATACATTACTTGCTCTATCCTTCCCATTATAGATTTTTTCCCTATGACTAATTGCTTTCCATCTTTCAAAACCAGGTCAGCTTTTGTATTTCTCTCCTACTGGATATTTATGCTTGAGGGAAGGAACTATCATATTCATTATTGTAAAGCCAGTACCTAGCAGAGGGCCTGGCACACACTACACACTCAGTAATTATTTGTTGAACTGAACAACGCTGGTTTATGGTTCTGTTTACCTTTTGCTACTGATTGATTAAATAGGTGCTTGTCTACTACATTGAGTTTCCATCCTGGGAGTTAACTTTGGTCAAATACTTAAGTATACCAAGTAATTTCCTCATGCTTCTTGACTTATGCTCCCAGTCTCTTCTCCATCCACTCTCAAAGAGCAGTTACTTCATTTTTACACCCAACCCTGGGTAAACTAAAGGCTTCTTTACCTTAGATAATTGCTTTCTTAGTGGGTTCTTGTGAGAGTTCGCTGTGATGGAGAACTTAAATGGCAATGATATTAGCATTTCATAAGGTCAACAAGGATGCTAGTATGCTTGAAATCTATATTGTTTTGCTTAGGTTAACTTAATTTAATGGCAATAAATGATTTACCAAGAAGATTAACCATTAAAACCAGCAAACTGATGAGAAGTTTAGGGTATTTGTTTCAAATCAGTGAAGGGAACTAGGACCTTTAAGTCTTTAAACTTTAAGTCTTTCTTGGGGAATAAAATATGAAATTTGTATGACTTTTGCATTCAATATTTGTCTTTGCTCTAGGATTCATTTTAATGTTCAGTCTCAGTGAATAAGAAAATTAATAATTTATGCCTAAATAATATATAGTGAACATATTTGGAATACTAATTAGTATCTTGTAATTAAAAGACTTGAATTACATCTATGTGGCACTCTCAGGTCAAGTATAAACGTACATTCCAATTAAATCGAGCCAGTCAGTGTTATGTATGAGGAGGCAGAGCTATCTGTCTAAAATGTGAACTTGAACTGGGTTGATAATTTGAATCGAGATCTTTAGTAAGTTTTTGGTTGCAGCTTAATAAAATTACTTTAAAATAGTTTGTTAGAGGGAAAATGAAAATTATAGTATAATTTAGATCCCATCACAGTAACTTCTACAGGGGTATGTAAGTTATTTATTTAACCTGGAATTTAATTATAATGAATATTTTTCAAACAGAGCCATCATTGAGACTTAGTTTGCTATTCAAATATCCTTGGAAGAAATGTGGAAAACACTTGGATTCTGCATTAAAATTTTTTAATTGGGAGCAAGTTTTAAACAGTGCATTTTAAAATTCAAAAAATTTTATAAAATGCCACACTTTCAAAAATATTTGGTTGTTACATTTAAAAAAGCATAAATCAAGGAGCTGTGAAGATGGATGGATTATCAGCATTACTCTGAAGAAGACGTGAATATTCAGATTGTGATACCTAGTCACATAATATCTAGTTAGCTCCACTTAAAAATGGCTCCCTCTTTAAGAAATTTAAAAAATCTCTAATAAAGCACTGTCCTATTCTAGCATATCTAATGGGCAATAAGGACACTAATATCATTATTGTCTTTTTGCTCTCTAGAGAGGGGTTTATGTTTACACTTTAAAAAAAAAAAACAACCAAACTGACTGTGGGATGAACAATGTAAATTTCTGATTTGGCAAGGGAGATAGTGAATATATATGAAAGTAAAACCTACATCATAATCATTGTTCAGGATAGATTGACAAGAGTGTGGTTTCAGTGTTTGTGGTTTCTTAAAACCCTAAAGCTATGTGGCACTGGTTTTTCTGCAGAGAAATTGCAACACATTTAAAACGTAGCCAAAAATATGGATGGAGCAAGAGAAGAGTTGGTACTCTTGTTTCTTATGGAAAAGCAAAATCACTCAGAACATAAGATTCTGCTGGGCACATAGTCTGCACTGAGAGAGTAAGATGTCATTTTTATGTGACATCTTAACTATTATGGCCTATAATATATGATGGAGAAAATCATGTTCTACCAACAGGACTGAACTTGGGAATAATAATCAGAAGCATTGGCAAACCATTCAGACACCCACATCTTCCAAGAAAATTACTCATAATAGCAATTTTGCATTGAGGTATTAAGCAGCATGTTTTAATAATATGTGGGTTTAAACTCAACCAGAAAACAAAGCAGTTCTTTTCTTTTTGTCTACAGACCATGGAACATACCATAAACTAAATGAACAAAAAGCCACATTTTTTTTTGATGGTCATAACCTGAGTAACTCTGCTTCCTGCCTGTTATAAAATGCCATAAAAAAATTAGTTTTCCATCACAAGATGCATCTGCAAGATGCCAAACAACCAAATGCTAGAAAATGTTTGGATTTGGGGAGTTGGTAATTGTTTACAGTTGCTCAGTTTAATGCCATACTATGGTTATAAGCTTGACATGTTTTTAGAAAAAGTGAAATTATTTTAGAAAAGTGTCACTTTTCATATACTTCCTCGCAGTTCTATTCATTGACTAACAAACAGAAGTAAAGGAAACTTTAGTAGACTGCTGAATGTGGTCCTGGCCGACCATACCTGGTTTTCTTTAGATTCATGTCAACCTTTAGTCAACAGTTTGATTGTAGTTGCATCCAAGGGTCTGCCTTGGATTTTTTTCCTCCTTTGACTTACTTAGCTTTAATGTTACAGTGTATATTTTATCCTTTTTATTGAAAAAGAAAAATCCCAAGGATAGCTTGGAAATATTTACCCTCCCTGCCACCATCACCAATTTCAGTTTAAAAAGAAAAAAAAAGCTGCTACATTAAATTGTTTTGAAAATGTTGGATATTTAATGAATAAAAATGAAACACACTTTAAATTTACAATGGTGGAAATTTTTTTGTGTTGATAGTCAACCTAGAATTACCTGGACATGAATGAGCCAAGGAAAACAATTTTATAGTAACAACAAAAACATCTAGAATTACGTTATTAAAATGAGTGGGAGGGAGAGGAGGGTCTAGCTGTCCTATCTCTCCACCCAAGTGTGAATAAATACACCTTGTTTTTTTCAGGTCCTGGTAATTGTTTCCTTTGTGAAACTAACAGCAGAGAGAGTCAAAGAGCCTGTTCCCTCACACCATCCTACTATTCCATTTAAGTAAATTCTGCAGAATTTAAAATCTTTGGCCTCCTATGGAAATTTAATTAATCCTTGCCAAGTTCAAGGACAGAAAGCTGTATTCATTTTCCAAGACTTCAAAGCTTTGACAGTGTCAGTTGGATAGCAGATATTTTCCTGGATCTTACCTATCTAGGTACTGTAGGTAGTTTAAGACTGCATAGGTCCTTTAAGGCCAACGATTCTTTTCTTCTGGCAAAGCTGCAGTTTGCCACCACCTACATCTTGCTTACCCTTTCTGGAGCTAATATCTAGCTGAAGAACTGGAGGAATGCAGTGAGACACCAAAGTAGCTGCCTGGCTTCTTTTCCCAGACCTGAGTTCTACATGGACCTGAGACTGTGGCCTTCCTAGTGTCTAGACTAAGACACCCTTTGTGTTCAGCTCTAAGTGATATTCCACTTAATTGATCATGAACTTTCTATTTGGTAAAAATGTGGCTTTTTAGTGGCTCACAAGCCTTCACGTTTGATCATACGCAGGAGACCACCTTCATGGAACTACCAAATCCTACCCCACCAGTATACCTTGAACCACTGAGGTTTTGGTAGCCACGTCTCCTTAACCTAGCTGTTGTGGCTCCTTGAGGACCTTTTCCACTTGGCTGGGGCTAAAATATAACATGATACATAATTCCAAGCTACAGAAATCTCCCTTGCACTTTAGTAAAACTTCCTCATTCATATGGAGAAAGTTTTGCTAAAAATCCAAGTGGTTAGTGAAAGAAGCAATATTGTTTAGTCTAGAAAGTCTCAAGGGACACACTTGGTGTTGGAAAGGGCAGCCATGTATGTTTTGATACTCTCTGTAGTGATTTTGCTAACTCCCAAGGGTCATGTAGCAGATGATTATTTAAGCCAATGTCAGGTTGTTTCTGACCCTCTAAATTTGAGAGACCTGTACTATCAGTGCTTCCAAATGAGAAACAGAGTGCCAGTTATGTCCTGATCACTCAGATATTCCATGCCCTAGCTCAGAGAGATGCAAGCCATTCTCTTGCATGCCTGCCAAACTAGAATTCTTAATAATGCCAAGGATGACTAGAACAACATCCCTGGACCACATACTTGGACTCCAGAGCCTTCACTGGTTGTATTAATTTCTTGTGGCTGCTGTAACAAATTACCACTAATTTGGTGCCTTAAAACGATAGAAATTTATTCACTCACAGTTCTGGAGGCCAGAATTCTGAAATTAAGATGTAGAGGTTCTAGGGGAGATTCCGTTCCTTGCCTCCTTCAGCTGTAGCTTGTGGGTACATCACTCTGCCTCCGTTATCACATGGCCTTCTCTTCTGTCTCTAAAATCTCCCCTGTGTGTCTCGTATAAGGACACTTGCCATTGGATTTAGGGTCCATTCTGATAATATAGGATGATCTCTTCATCTCAATCTTTAACTTAATTACATCTTCAAAGATTCTTTTTCCAAATAAGGTAACATTCACAGGTTCTGGTGATTATGGTGTGGACTTATCTTTTGAGGGATCATCATTCAGCCCATTACTCTGGTCTTTCTGGAAAATGTGGTAGCCACTGCATCCCACTGGTGCTTATGCCTGTGGTTTTTGGACTAGAGAGATATGAAGACACCGTACCTAAAGACCACCTTCATAATGTCATTATTAGAGCCCCACAACTAACTCTGATATGTCTTGAACCTACTTGCATTCAGTCCACTTTGATTTAATGCCTGAATTTCTAGGGGTTAGAAATGGAACTACCCAAGTTCAGCACCTTGGCCTGAAGAGACAACTGAAGATCTAACTCTTAGACTATAAATCCCTTGAGTTTTATTTACCAGTATATCACCTAGCACATTGGCTGGATCATAATAGATGCAGAGAATACATTTTCTTAAATGAAGGAAGGAACAATAGGGTCAGAAAGCTGTTTCAGCCCCAACAGATGCAAACGTTTAGCAAGCAACAAGCTGTCGTGCTCCTTATCCCAGAACTACAGAAATGCTTTTGAGAAGGACAGATTAAGAAAACCAGATGTTCAGAGAAGCTTTTCCCTCTCCTCTCTATAACCAAACCCTATGTTTTCATCTCAAGTCCCACCTCCTCCATCAAGCCTTCCCACCTTCATAGTCTATACCAGTGACCTCAAACTATTTTGATAGCATACCCTATTACTAAAACAGCAGTGAACATACTACCTAATGCATATTAATTTTACTATATTTTAAAAAGTTCTGTAGATTGAACTGTTATATAATTATAAATATAAAAAAAGAAATTAAAAAGTGAATTAAGTGTGAAAGAATGACTTTTTCTTGAAAATCACAATGGCTTTATTAACATCTCAAAGGAAAATATGAGTTTCTTATTAATGAATTTGGATATAAATCTATATTGTAAATAACCAACTTGATGATTTCTGATTTCTTTGTCTGACTTCTTGTCAGATGTGTATAGGCTTTCATTGTCTTTATCTGAAGAGATTTTAGATTAAAGGCTAGAGGCATTCTGTTTTTATTGGTTTTTTTCATGTACTTTGATTCCAGTATTATCTTCCATTTTCTGTTTCTGAATAGAGACATTTTAAATTCACTTATCCATTTTGCATCAGAGTGTTTAAATAGAAACCTCATATCCACTGACCTGGGCACATGTAAACTGTTACACATTTTATAAGCCAAGAGCCCTGAACAAGTGGAAACTGCTCTCACTCCCTTTATTAGGGACCATGCAGTTTTCTGCTAGATAGGTAACGTAGTCTTGGTAATATGTGGCATTTGACATATAGACCAAGTGAAGGGGTCAATATTAACTTACATATTAAATATTAGTAACATTTCATTTCGTTTTTCCCTCTTAAGAAAAAATTTATAAATGGAATTTCTAACATTTACTTCCTACACTGCAGTACAGCCCACATATTTTTACTATATCACTTAGTACTTGAATATCTAAACCTTTTTATTATTTGCCTTTGCTCAAGTATGTTTATATACGTACTCCTCAGAATATCTGTAAAGAACATGAAGGTCATATCTTACACATCAGTACCTACATATCATCTGAAAGCACCTGTAAATAATGTTCAAAAACAGTAATTAAGGTCTATAGCTAATTGGAAAACCCAATTTCTCTATGATTTTTTTGATTCATTGTAATAATTTTAAAAATCAGAATCTAATAGGAGTCATCTTGATGTAGCTTATTAAAATAGGCAGTATAGTAGATGGTATGAAAAAATATTTGAATTATCTTGCAAACTATGGGCTACTATACAGTAGTCAGCTATAATTATTAGAATTTCTAAGTTCTTTTTTGAAAGCGTTTTCTTTTTTTCAAAGTTATTAGCAAGTTTGAGTTTTACCTTTTATTTCCTCTGCTGAGTAAGACAGTATCCCTTAGACTGGTAACCTGAGAGATATAATCCAAATCCACATAATTTGAATCTGAACAACTGAGTTATTTATTCACTGATACCGCCATATTATACCTTTTGGTACTGAGGGTTTGTTAAAATGAAGTTGGGCCATGTTAAGGGGGAAAGAAATTTATAAAAGATTCATCACTGGGGCTTCCCTGGTGGTGCAGTGGTTAAGAATCCGCCTGCCAATGCAGGGGACACGGGTTCAAGCCCTGGTCCGGGAAGATCCCACATGCCGCGGAGCAACTAAGCCCGTGCGCCACAACTGCTGAGCCTGAGCTCTAGAGCCCGTGAGCCACAACTACTGAAGCCTGCGTGCCACAACTACTGAAACCTGCGCACCTAGAGCCCATGCTACGCAACAAGGAGAAGCCATGGCAATGAGAAGCCCGCGCACCACAACGAAGAGTAGACTCTGCTCTCTGCAACTAGAGGAAGCCCGCGTGCGACAACGAAGACCCAACGCAGCCAAAAATAAATACATAAAGATAAATTTAAAAAAAAAAGATTCATCATTTACTCCTCACCTCTAGTGACTCTGTCTACCTGGTTGGGGGGGGGGGGCGGGGGTGTTGAGTATAACCCTCAGGATCTGCCTCATCCAGGTTCCTGTTCTCTCTGGCTTCTTGTGGGTTCAGCTAATAGGAAGCAAGAATGGATAATCAGGTATTTATCCACCCTCCCCCACTTCCCTCTTGCTGCTAAGGATACCTGTGTCTCTCTGGTAGATAGGGCAGGCCCCTATCCCTGGCTATAGCTTTTGTGGAGTCTGGTTACACTGTTCTTTCCCCTTGCTTACTACTTTTCTAGTTCCTGGTCAGGCAACATCCCTTGTTGGTTTCCTTAACTTTATCCACACCTCTGTAAGGAATCCCCTCATCAACACCCTACTTTTCTAATTGGACTATGACAGATACACATGCTGAACAAGGTTGGAGCGTTTAATACAGATCTGCAGATAATTTGCTTTCGGGTATATGTAGGCACAGCTGCAGGAAGCTAAGAATAGCTCTGTCCAAAGCATCCTTTTTTTCCTCAGAATCTTTTGCAATTCTAAACTCCTTTTGGGGGGCTCAGTAAGGACTTTATCTTTCACTTCCAGCTTTTCTCTTGCAATCTGATCCTCTCTCTACTCTCAAAAGAGCCTGATATTAGAAGTTACCCATGTTACTTGACTACACAGTATTTTGGAATTGATGAATTTTAAAGAAGCGTACCGCAGCCTTGCATTTACCTTTACAACTTTCTCTTTCTAATCTTATATAGAAAGACTGTATTGACTGTTAATGAAATTTTAGGCAGCACTAAGTTGATGTGGACATTATTAAGGACCCAAAAGAAAATCTTGAAATCAAAATAGGTCTTTTCTGAAGCCTAGCCTTCAGAGTAAACCTGATAGTGTCTTTGAGGGTAAGAGTAGGAAGGGTATGAAGTGACAGTCTAGGTATTTTTCTCCTCTAGGGGTGTACCTGTGATCTCTAGAAGCTGACAGAGTAGGGGGAGGGTTGACCTATATGCAAATGCTAAAGACCTATTTCTAGGAGCTATTTGGTTTCCCCAGCTTCTTCAAGGAGATAAAACCCACTTTCATCTAGTCCCCTGGCAGGTCGTTCTCCCTAGAAAGGCATTCTATCTGGAACTCTCCTCTCCCTTTTTGAACACAGATCAGTTTCTTTAATTTAAGGACCTCCTTATACATTTTGTATTCTCTCACACACCTAAGGAAAAAAAAAAAGTGGTATTTTAGTATCCTTTTATGGTACCCTGGGGCGTATCCCTAGGCATCCTATTTTCTTTCTATCTTTGATAATGACATTTCTGACGAAGTACATCTTCAGAAGGAAACTGTCAGTTGCATTAGAATAAAAGCATATTAAAGGATTGACCCAAATTTTTGCATCCTCCATAGCAGTACGTTTGGTACCAGCAGCACACAGCCCCATCTGTCATGATGTACCGCCATCCCTTCAGTTCCTAGGCTGTAGACACACCTCTGTACCAGCTGACAGTTATCAATGTAAGTTGAAACATGGAGGGATGCAGAAAGGTATGTTTTTAATATCTTACATAAACACCTTTGCTGCAACGTTATAGCATTATTTTGTTTAATAATCAAAGGGGATGCACTTAGTTGGTCACCATCCTCTCTACAAACACTGTTGATCTTTCGTGTATATAAATAATAATTTACATCTATCCATCTTTTTCCTCTTAACTATAAAAGAAATTGAGAATATTTAGCCTTAACCTTTATTTTTTCCCTCATAATTCTCATGTTCCAGTCCTACAGTTGTTTTCTTTGTTCCTGTTTTCTCCTACTCATCCATATTTTGAAGATAGAATAGCCAAAAAATGAATTCTGAGCTTATACAAAGACACATTTTAGACAGAGTGGAAGTGTGCCTTACGGATTTTGTGTTGTATACTCTGTTATTACATCTCAGAATGACAATATAATTACAGAGATTTTATTGTTTCTTTTGTAAACTATCCAAACCCCTGGATATTTCTCGGCTTTAATGATGCATAATTAGCCATTATCCATCTTGTGTTTATGCTTTTGTTTAAGAAATTAATGACAGACTGGCAATGATAATAATAATTTGGCACTTTTCTTGGCACATTCAGTCCTAAATTAGTCAGATTTCATATGTCAAAAAGCAAGGTTTTTTCCCCCTAAGAAATAAAACATCAGAGGGATCATTTAATATAAAAATATTTTAAAATTGAAATGTACAGTTTTAATAAACAACAATGCAACATAATTTAAGATGGGCTAGAAGAAGGTTAGGATTACATATAAATACCTATGACTGTTACTGATTATATTTGTTTTCCAAAAGAGTAAAACCTAAATCATCCCAAACATTTTTGTGTTCATCTTACACTGAAAGTCTTCCAGAGAAAGATTCCGTACATTCTCATAGTAACCAAAATTCTTATTTAGAATTATTTTATATAAATAAATTATTTTTCCAACCAAGGGCTCCCTGGTTCTGTATTTACTGAGATGGAGTGTCATGTCATGAAAAGCAGTGTTTCTCACATGAGTAATTGTCTTGTTGTGGGCATTAGTAGCATACACAGATGGGACTAGATAGAGTCACCCTTATACTGGAATTTTTTTTTAAAATAGCAAATTTTAATGCCGTTAGCTCAGCCCAGCAGTGAGTGAAAAAGCTCAATCCTAAAATCAGAAAAAAGGAATTCTATGTTCTTCATGGTGTGAGGCAGAATTTTGTTCATCTAAAACTAATGTGTTAGGACTTCCCTGGTGGCACAGTGGTTAAGAATCTGCCTGCCAATGTAGGGGACATGGGTTCGAGTCCTGGTCTGGGAAGATCCCACATGCTGAGGAGTGATTAAACCCGTGCGCCACAACTACTGAGTCTACGCTCTAGAGCCCATGAGCCACAACTACTGAAGCCCATGCACCTAGAGCCCATGCTCTGCAGCAAAGAGAAGCCAGCGCAATGAGAAGCCTGCGCACTGCAACGAAGAGTAGCCCCCGCTCGCCGCAACTAGAGAAAGCCCGTGTGCAGCAACGAAGACCCAACACAGCCAAAAATAAATAAAGTTATAAAAAATAAAACTAATGTGTTAGAAAATCATCAGTATATTCACTGAGTGCTAAATATCTTAAAATTTGTTTAAATTTCAAATAAAGCCATCTGTTTTAAAATATGCAATATATAATAATATCTAGTAGCATGTGATATGTAAATATGTGATAATAGCTAATGTTTACAGACTGTATAAGGTTTAAGCATGTGCCTTGCACTTTTTCCAGTGTGTGTGTAATCATTTACTCCTTACAAAAACCTTGTTACGTAGGAACTATTATTAACCTTATTATACAAATGATGAAGTTGAGGAGAAGGAGATGTTAAGTACTTTGTCCAAGATCACACTGGTAGTTAGTAGTAAGGTTATAATTCTATTTCATAATCTTAACTAGAATTAACTTTCTTCTCTAAAATCAAATCATGTCTGTTCTCTTTCATGTGGGTTTGAGTTCAGGATGTCCATTTGCTCATCCTTGATTTCTTGATATAATTGTGTTAATGGATTTCTAGTTTTTTGTGTTTCAAAGAAATATTTAGGTTAGGTTACCTAGGTAATGTTTTTCCTTTTATGAAATTATTCTACATTATGTCTGGTATTTAGTCTTTCTCAACTATCATATTTTAAAGGTACGTTAAAATATAATGGATTGACAAGTTGTCTTATCTTTGAAATTGCTCAAGCTCTGTTTGCAGTTACGTGAATGCAGGTGTGTACTCATGATAACCAAGGTGAAGAGCAAATTTTGTTTACCTATATTCCATATTTACCATTCCTTGTAATGATCCCCAAATGCTTGAAATATAGATGCATCTTTAGAAAGATTTCCTGACAGAGTGCAAAGATTATTAGTGTTAAATACTCCTGTAATACATAGTGCATTAGTAAAAATTGCTGCTTCAGATTTCTAATATATTTAGAGCTGGATGACCCTGCCATATAAATATTTTAAAGAAAACTTCCAGTAATGTTTAGAAAATCTGCTTAGAAATCCTAGGCCTGAAGAATGGTCATGGTGATTCGTGGAGAATAACTGGATTCTGATTCTTACCTGTTAATCATTCACCTGGCTCTGAACTTGACTGACATCGTCCTTGTGAGTACTACCGCTCTACTGCTGCTGCTTCTACTATTACTACCACTACTACTACCACCACCACCACTACTATAAGCATTACTGTAAAGTTACTTAGATGTTGTAAGTACCAGGCATACTACTAAGCACTAGATCTACATTTCACTTCATTCTCATAGTGGTTTTGTTAGGTTAGTTTACCCTAGTTTTTTTTATCAAACCTCAGCATCTTTAATCTAAAGCAGCAATAAAAAGAAGCAACTGTCACTTAAGTTCCTGGACATCTTGTCCCTCTCATGCCTCTGAGTACTCTTTGAATGGCCTCTTTCATGTCGTGAGGCACGTTTGAGATGCTAAATGGTGAATCTTCCCATTTTGACAGAGTGAGTTGAAATGGTTTATAAAACCTTCCAGTGTAGCCTAGGAATTATAGTCTCAGGCTGGGAGAACTGGTTCCCTGCTCATTGAATTAAAGAATGGCAGGGCTGGGAAGGACTTTATTTTACTAAAGGAAATTAATCTTTGGAATAGAAAAATGGTCACATTGCAGGAATTTTAGGAGAAGAAAATTAGTAGTTTCCCCTGTCCCAACACATACATACGTGCATGCACGCACACACACACAGACACACACACACGCAAACACACACGGATCAAAGAAAGCAGATGGATCATTTTAATAAGAACCCTATCTCCACCAATAAGTGACAGTCTTAATCACAATATTTATTTAGTGCTTCATTGTGTAAA
The DNA here is from genome assembly GCF_028023285.1 of Balaenoptera ricei. Taxonomy (NCBI): domain Eukaryota; kingdom Metazoa; phylum Chordata; class Mammalia; order Artiodactyla; family Balaenopteridae; genus Balaenoptera; species Balaenoptera ricei. The sequence continues at coordinate 94,430,068 of NC_082645.1, forward strand.
AGTGTACTTTACGTACATTATTTCATTTAATCATTACAACCTCTTTTGAAGCGGTAGTTATTATTTTCTTGGCTTTACAGATGAGGACCTTGAGTCTTAAAGAGAATGAATCTTGAAGAGCATGAATGGTTTGTTTATGGCAGCTGCCCAGAATAGCTTTTACGTGGGTATTGGCATATCTGTTCTGCACTTCGCTGGGTCTTGTAAAATATTAAATTACCCATTTTGGAGAGGTACCTGTTGACTGAATTATCTCAACTAGAGAGCAGTGAGCCAGCCAGCAGGAAATTACTGCATACATGCACAAGAGAACCCTATGTCATCACCCATTTTTGGAAGCAAGAATGTCAAAACACAACAAACTAATGTGGCCTACAGAAATTCTTTCAGTTTAAATTTTTTTGAATGAGTGGGCTACTTAGTGTAATGGAAAGAGTGCTGAATTCATGGCCAAAATAGGAAGGTTTCAACTCCAGTTTTCCTGTGACTTGAACATTTAACTTCTTCTATCCAAGCATCAATTTCTCATCCATTAAATAGGATGGGAATATCCACTCTGTAAACTTCATAGGATCCTTGAGAAGACCAAATTCAATGCAACATATGAAGGTTCTTTTAAAACTGCAGGATACTTGAGAAGTGTTCTGGGGGTGAGGGATGGAGGTGGGGGAGAGGTTAGGCCAGGATGTGTCCTAAAGGTGTAGGGACCTGAGTTTACTCACCACCTTTGCCCTTCCTTCTTGAGTTAGGATGGTCCAAAGTCCTCACCACCTTTGCCCTTCCTTCTTGAGTTAGGATGGTCCAAAGTGAGTTAAGAACCATGGGCCACAATATGCCACTATCCATCTCAACCATTCAAATGACTTGCACCTGCAAAGGAAGACATCTTCAGGGCATGTTTTTTCCTTGATTTTGCTATGACTGGCAAACTTGTCTTTTTATTAACTTAAAAAATGTCGCACTGTGTAACCACTAATGGTTATTAGTGTGTCTTAAGAATCAAGATAATAATACAAATAAACAGGTAAATTTTTTCTCTCTGACAGAAGTCCCTTTTGTTAAGATGCCAGGAATCCCATTTAATCAAGTAGAATCATTATAAAGGGCTTAGCTTGACTCCCAGAACAGGAGGTTCCCCAGTGAGAGTCCACTTGTTAGCAAACTCTTCATCTCACTGTTTGGAGTCATGGAAGAATCTACATTATCCAGAGAAAGCAACACAGAAGATCTGGAGGGAAATTACTTCCCTGACACAATTCAAAGACTTTAGAGTTATACCTCTGTTAGATGATAGGATATATTCCAACTATACCCTCTGTTGATTCAAACTTTTTTTAAAAAGGGTAGAAGTAATATTGGAAGCAAAGGAAACAGGGAGACAGATATAGAGATTAATACCAACCAAAATATGGTCCATACAAAATCATTCAGTAACTAGAACTCACTCACACTAAGGGGTCAGACTGCCCATTGAGAAATGGTTGGGATTGGCTCAGGGGATGGGTGTCTGAATTGGAATAATAAAGCAAGTGGGAGTTTGGAAAAGCTGAAAGATATTCTGAATCACAGATTTCCCCCCAAGTCAGTCTTGTTTACTACCAATCACAATAATAATTCATATAAGTAGAGCTCTATACTCCCAAACCTGGAAACTTTAGGCCCCAAATCACACACACTACCTTTTGCACGTTGGAAGTCTTATAAAGGTATATGATAAATACAATCCACCCTCTACCTTCCTGAGAAGCAGTAGAGGGCACTGGCCAAGAGCATAGCATCTGGAGTGTCTTTGGTTTAGTTACTGAACCTTTCTATATCTTAGTTTCCTCATGTGTCAAGCAGGGGTAATAATTACACCTATCACATAGGGCTGTGGGAAGATTAGATGATTTCGCATATGTAAAACCCTTAGAATAATTAAGGGTAACATTACCTGATGAATAATTATTGAACAAGTTTGAATGACAAGCAAATTTAAATCAATCTATTGCTATTATGATATTAATTTTACCTCCATAAGACTTTTATTTCTCTTCCAGTATTTGGGCCCTTTCATGTCCAATCTGTAGGATGTAGTGATTAAAAGCATGAGTTATGAAGTCAGATTGCTTGTGTTGAGATTGTGGCTCCACTCTTTATTAGCTGTAATCTTGGGTAAATTACTTAATCTCTTATACCTCTGTTTCTTCATCTGTGAAACAGGGATGATAAAAATCAGAAAGTTTTTCTGAGGTTAAGTAATGAGTAAGTGAGATAAGACATGGAAAGCCGTAGAACAATGTCTGGCACACGCTAGCTGCTCATTCAGTGTTAACTATTGTTATCATTATTTTCCTCTGCAACTTTCTTCCTCTCTGTAACTGGGACCACTAAATACTCCCCTAGTATCTACCCTTTCCCTAATATTCAAGACCAACCTGGTCTAAATTGAAAGATACAGGTAATCTTTAAGTCATCACTCTATGCCTCAGGATTACATCATCTTGTCCTCCAGACAAATCAAGATCTTGTCTGGCTTTCATATGTGGCTTTCTATTATGGTTCAAGTGTCCTGATTTCTACTCTAGCACTCTGCTGATACTCCCTGGACTCTCTTGCCCCTGGGGTCCTTTTCTGCCCTGCAGGACAGGCACATAGCTGAGATTCATTGGCAAACCTCTCTGCTATTCACAACCTGCCAGGCCACCGTGCATTTTTGAGTGGTAGCAATTGAGGACTTCCAGGCCCTAGTCCTTGTGCCTACGGGATTGTGCTGTATGTGCCACAGGTCTTGAGCCTGTTATGTCTGACTATTCAAAGGAGCCTCTATTAGTACTTGAAATCTTCCCATCTCCATGAAAAGTCTATCCAGGTCTCAGCCCCTTATTGTCTGCCTTGCTCACTAATTATAGCCTCAATGAACAAGCAAGATCTATTGCTACATTAATTCATATTCCATGATTCCAACTTCCCTTATAAAAACAAATACTTGGAGATACAAATAAGTAGACCATATTTTCTCAACTCAGCATCAAATTCTCCTTGTTAGAAATTATATCTCAGTGTTTATGAAGTGACATATTTTTACTTGTGAGTACAAGTGGTATTTCATTGGTGTGTGTGTGTGTGCACTTGGATGTGCATAGTTTCCTCAATAAATTTTGGAATTATATCTTTAATGAAGGGAGAGATACATAGAATAGATGAGAGAAATTCGCCATCGTAATGTATGGAGATTACTAATATATGACTAATTTTGTTCTCAGTGACAGTCTATGTAATGTTATACCTATCCATGGGAAAACAACATGGGTGGTTTGATAAAGAACAAACTGGTTCTTTTGGGTATGAATTCTGGTTTCATAATGGAGACATTGGTTTGCCCCAGAAAATCATTGCAGTGCAATAAATTGACTCAGGTGCCTTAGATCTCAAGGAGAAAAAAATTTTCTTAGTAGCTATGATCTGGGTAAACTGGGAAGGAATGATTTCTTCCTTTCTTACTCTCTTTTTTCATCTTTTAAATAATTTTAAACAAATTTCATTGGTTGTGGTAAGTAGGATTGTTTAAATGAGTCATTAAAAAATGAAAAATTTAAAGATATAAACTAGTTCTACTAGAAAGTAAAAACAAAAAACTTATTATAATACTCCATAAAACCTAATAATTAAATAAATGTAATTATTACTAGAAAATCATTCATAATAATTCAAAGTAAAAGTAAAGCTTTTGTTCGAAAGTCTGTGCTTCCAAAATTAACCTCAAGAGGCTACTTAAATTTGAATTAATTAAAATTAAAGGAAACTTAAAATTTAGTTCCTCAATTGCATCCTTTGAAGGTTCCATATGGCTAGTGGCTACCATATTAGTCAGCTCAGAAAGTTCTTGGTTTTAGTAAACACAAATATATTTTAAAGAGATTACTTAAATTTTTTCTGGCACTGTTTCTCTCAACTTAGTTTTAAAATCTTCAGTTGTAGATAAGCTTACCATGGTGGCTTTCAGGAGTCCAACGCCTTTAAATGAGGAGGAACTTGTAATTATCTGTTTACTTGCCTGCTCCTCTGTCAACCCCCAGCACAATGACACACATGCACGAGCACAGACAAACCCACACACACGCTCATGAGCAACTTGAAGACAACTTCTATGTTCTGTGTTCTCAGTATCTATCTCATAATGGTTATTTGATAGATGATGAAAAGAGGAAAGGCAGGGAGAGAGGGAAGAAAGGGTGAAGAAAACTGTTTTTATACTGAATCATTATATAGTCTTTCTATAACTTGGTTCTCATCACCTCAAACTTATTCTTCACTTAGTAGTATGGCCTTTTAAATTTTGTTCTGATAAGTCATGCTATGTCTAATTTGTTTTACTTTATAGAAACTAATAAAACCCAACTTCCTACCATTTCTTAACTTTTATTGTCTCACAAAACGCGTCCTTTTAGCAATGCATCCCTTTAGCGCTTTAGGGTCCCCTTCTAGGTAAGGTCTGACTTCCCCAGCCAGTGGATACCTGAGAATGTTTCTCTTCTTTTTTTGATTTGTCTCTGAGGAGAAAACAGCTTTTAACTTATTCTTTTCTTTTGGATTTTTAAAAATTAAAATACATGCTAGTTAATTAGTAATCATCATTATAACATACATAATATATATCAATGAGGTACAATAATGACACATTTAAAGTGAAAAAATCATAAAAATGTATGTACCAAAAGACCAATGCCCATATTTCACATATCAGGAAACTGGAATCTAGAAAGACAAACTCAATTGCACAGGATCAGAGAGAAAACCGGGGTTATATCAAAGAAACTGTAGGAAAAATCAGGAATAGATTTAGCCTCCAGTTACCCCACAGGTCACCTACTGCAACACCATTTTTTTAAACTGTTACTAAAACAAATAATTGAAATAATCTATGATGGTTGTCTAGTCCCTTTTCCATCCTTATCTCTGTAGGTACCTCTTTACTGAAGGTTCGAAAATTTGTAAAACACTGTTATTTGCGTAAGTCAAATTAGAGAGTGTAGATTTACTGAAGTAAATAAAATTGTCGATATAGGGATCACTTCTGAACTATCTCTTGGTCCCTAGATTTGGGTGGTTTACAAGGTTTCAGGCAGGAAAACATCTCTTTCATTCTGGCATGTCCAGTTCTCAGCACGATGAATGCTACAGGTGCTCAAATCACAGTGTTTGGGAATGTTCAATGAATGACCAGGGCAGATGGACTATATTATTCTTTATCATGAACAGATCTGTCTGCAATATCAAGTCTGGAATTTGAGAATGTACTCTTTGCCATTCCCATTCCAAATTTCATGAGTGATTGAAATGGCCTACTAAAATACATTAATCATTGCATCTCAGTACCAAGATAGGACTAGCTTTCTTCTTGTTGACGTGGCTTTAATTTTAATCTGATTTCTGAGGAGTAAATGGCATAGGTACTTCGAATGAAAATAATATAGATTTCATTAGATGTTCATAGCCATCTATTCCCTACCCTTGAATTAATGTGCTAAAAATCCCTACATGTGATTACTTACAGTAATTTCAATGAAATGACTTAGATTTATTTAAACTATGCTGTTTAAGGAAGAAAAATGATTGTGGACAGACTTTTTTTGTAATATTATCAGGCAATATTTGTTGTTTGGGGAGAGTTTGAGAAAGCTTGAAGGAGGAGACCTTATTTCTGTTTTCCTAAAAGAATGAACTGGTAAACAGAGATACAACTCTATAGACATTGAATTTTACACTATTGGTTGATTTCAGTAGTGATTGATTTTTTCTAATCCAGCATTCAATTGACTGTCCTATATTCAGTTACTTATACCATATTTATCACTAATATTTTAATAATAAAAATGCCCAGATTAAAAAATCAGCTTATATTAAAAGTTAAAATAACATGGATTTTTAAAAACAACTTTATCTGCTAATATCATAACATAAAGTTGTTACGGACAACTAATAAAATTTAAAAAATGCAAAGACATAAATTAAAATTGCCTGTATTATTCCCCTAACAACTGAAATAGTTTTGTAACATTTTCTTTAAAAAGTGTTCTTTTTAAAATTAGTGTATGTGGCTGTGTCTATGTGTGTGTGTTTGTACACTAACACCCACAGATGATTATAGTTGTGTGTGAATAACTGTACACTGTTCTGTACCCCACCCTGTTCATGTCATGTCATAAAATGCTACATGCATTTTATCATAAGAGTGGGCTGTAACCATTCTCTTGCTATTGGACACTTTAGTTATTTCCAAAGGTCATGGATTAATATAATCATAGAGTTGGAAGGGGGCTTAGAGAAGATTTAATCCAGTCCCTTTCCTTATATAATTAGATTTTATAGTTAGGGCTAAGGTCTAGAAAGGTTAATTGACTTAGAGATTTTTTTTTTCTTTAGAAAATAAATACGAGTTATGTAATTCCAGAAATACGTTTTTTCTTTAAAAAAATAGAAGTGAAAGAAAAATAAACTTAATTGTCAAGGCACATTCAAAATAGAATAAAAAATGTGGCTGAGTAATCTCACTGCGGTGACTAATATATCATTCGCTGTAAATATTTTCTTCCCATTTTAAAGGCAAAATGCATTCATATAACAACTTTTATAGTCTCTATCACTGTAAGAGAGGGGCACACAAAATATGGCATTGTATGAAAATCAGAAAATGAATTTCCAGTCTACTTTCTTCAAGGTAAGTTAATTGCATGGCTATAAAGTAAGCACACGTTGAAAAGTAAACTTGGCTTTTAAAATTCTTTCCATTCTAATAATCTAAGTTATTGCAAGAACAATAATACTTTTTCCACTCTAGGATGTAACTACTTGGCATTTAACTTATATTTCATTTCCTTATAGAGTGTTGTGAACACTAATTTATGGCTTCTTCATCATTCTAAACGACAGTTTAGTTGGAAAATGCCCTGAGGTTTAAGGCACATGTCAGTTCTTGAGAGTTTTGCCTTTTCTGTTCTAATGGTATCCAGAGGTGTGATTTTTTTTTTTTTAAGTAGGTACATCAATGAGCTATGCTTTATTTTCCAAGAGCAGTGTGATGGTGAAACCAAGCCTCTTCACTGATGAAGGCCTAGGTCTTCTAATGTCTAGACCCAGTTAAGACAACTGGACAAAGAGTCAAAAGAATCAGAAATGCTGGCAGTTATTCTAGGCTGTGGAGAACATTTCCTTGCCAAATTACTTAAAGCTATCATTTAATGTATAAATTTAAATATCATCAAACTTTGAACAGGCTGGTGCCTATAAAAATCCTGTAGCACTTCTGAAGAAACAGTTTTTAGTCCAAAGAATACTATCACAGATTTTGTCTAAAGTACTGGTAGAGTAAAATTTGAGAAGAAAATTAGATTCTCTCAGCTATTAGTGCCTGCCTTTGCCACCAATGAAATGGAATCTCTAGTATTAGCTCCCTCTCCCCCCATCCCCCATCCCCCCCATCCCCCCCATCCCCCCCCATCCCGATCCCTATCCCTATCCCTAACATTTCCAGCTGGCGGTTCACATTTTCCCCTGAATGTTCCACTGGTACTTCAAACTTAATATATCCCAACCAGAACTCATCACCTCCTCCCAACCCTGTCTGTTTTGTCATGCTTGTATTTGCACATAATGGGGTTCGGTACTTGGTTCTTGAAAGAGTGAACTTCTACCTTGAGAATAGTCCATTCTCAATAGAATTGCTCTAAGATTTGGGCCAGCCTTATCTGGTTATTCATTGTGTCATACCTCTCCAAGCAAGGTAATTGAATGTTTAAGAAAACTAAAAAGAGGATTTTTTTCAGTACAGTGTTTTTTAAGCACACAAAGACTTGGATTCAACTGATTGGGAGTTTATCCCCTCAGCTCTCAACCTCACAGTTTTTATGGTTCCTGTGTCTTTGCGCAAACTATACAGATAATGATACGGTATCCTTGCCCAAGCATTTTATGGATTGTATCCAATTATCCCATGTAGATGTCTTTAATCTGGGTACACATTACCCTTACTTATTAGGTGAGGAAACAGGAAGCAGAGGCACAGGGCAATCAAGCGATGTGGATGGGACTTGGAGCCATTCTGACTACTCCAGTACCCGGGGCTGCCATGTGGGAGCATTTCTCTGTTGTGCTGAACTTCCAGGATATGTTGCTTCTGAAGGTTCCAGGATAACATCTGGGAATATTACTATCAGGACCACACTGTGAGCCCCAGACTGAACCAGATCATGGAATTTGATTAATAAGAATCAGAGCATTAGAAAAGATCTTGGATATCATCTTGTTCAATTACTTATGCATGAATCCTTTTTAAACAAATTTATGATCTGAGTTCGTTCAGTCCTTATTTGAATTCCTCCAGTGTTAGGGAACTCATTATCTCTTAAGTCAGCTTACCACATTTTCCTCATTGCTAGAAAGAGCTTCTTAGAGTCATGCCATAGCTTGTGTTCTTTCAGTTTTCATTCATTTGTGCAAGCTCTTCTCTTAAACTACCCACGATATGTCTCATATTCCTCCATAGGATGATTGTTCCAGGATGAGAAGATAAATACCATACCCCTTCTCTGAGTCCTCTTCCTTAGGCTAAATATCCTTAGTTCTCTCAAATGTTTTTAATGTGGCACAAATTTTTATATTTCATTTTTAAAAACCTCTTTTTTTGATCATACTCAAGTAAGTGTATGCACAGTATACTGTTTATGGTGGTGACTAATGAGCCCTACTTTCTTTTCTTCTCCATTTTCTTAGGAAGAGAAAAAGCAGTGATATGCTGCTTCCTCCCTTCACACTCAATCAACCTGTTTGTCTCTCCATCTCTTTCTTTATTTTTCTATCTCTGTCTCTTACACAAACACACGCACACACACACACACAAACTTCAGTGCCTTGGTTCCTGCTCAGACTAAGAATTGCCTAAGCAAGTGTAGCTCATGCCTGCAGACTAGTATTATAAAAATAATTTGGCTTTCAGCTGCACACAGGAAGATTTGAATTCCAGCATTGCCACTTACTAGCTAACTCAGTGCACTTCTATTTCTTCATCTGCAAAATGGAAAATTGAATTCTTTTCACACTGGCAAGTGGTGACTATTAAATGAAATAGTAAATGTGAGAGTGCCTGGCTTATAATAAGTGCTCAAGAACTATGAGTTTCCGTTCTACGGTGGGTCTACATTCTCAAGAGCCCACCTACCAGTTTTATTATGGTTTGCTGCATCAAACACATATGTTTGCTTTCAGAACTTAGTCATCCCATATTTTTTTAATACAGCAAATCTTCAGTGTTCAAAATTAGTATAGCATGTTTGAATTTAAACACTTGTAATTGAAAGAAGTGAAAATCCAAACAATGCTTTGGGTGAGGCAAATGCTCTGCAGGAGGAGATGATCATTGGAAACAGTCATATAGATGAGCAATGCCCCATGGCACTGTTTTAAAAGCAAAAAAAAAAAAAAATAGATTTTACATATGGCAAAGTGCTTATGTATATTTATCCAGCTGGGCATATTATTAATGTGTCTTCTTTAGCAGCTTGAGCTTGTGCTATACTGTAATTACACATACTTTTTTTCTTCCCTCTTGCAGACTTCTCTTCTGCCCTATTTAGAAAAAAATTCATTAAACATTTTTTTTCTTCAATAATTCCCTTTCGCCTTCTTGTGTTTGAAAAAGATAATGTCACTGAACCACAGTGGGCAATAGCAAAACCTAATCAGTAAGAGACCTCATCTTTCTCACCAACAGTTTTTCAACCTCAACTCCATCAGCACCCTTGACTGTCCTGTCTCCTTCTTGGCTCTGATTCACATTATGCTTTCAACTCCAAGGTTAGCTAGGGGGACTGAGTGTGGCCACACTACCTCTCTGGTCCATCTTCTCCCCAGGCTAAGACATCTGGATTCCAAAATTGAACACCTTCCTGAGGGTCAAAACCACTTGCATGAGATTTTTCTCCCTTTATTCTATCTAAGGAACACAGAGTCTTGCTTTAATAACCTCTTACTAACCCATTTCCCTGCATCCACTCTACCTGCCCTCCTACGTGTCCACCATATTGGAGTAGACTAATTTTGTAAAAACACAAATCTATCAGTTTCCATGTCCCTGAATAAAGGTCTTTAGTGGCTTCCCATTTGTCTTCTGGTATAAATACAGATCTTCCCCTGGGTTACAAGGTTCCAGATGGTCTGACTCTTGTCTGCTTCCTTAGTCTCACACCAGTCTCCACTTTGCCACAATTAACTCAAATTTGCCTCCTTTCTCCTTTCTTTGGCTCTATGCAGTTTCTTCTAGTTCATGCTTTCACCCACTTTCCCTCTTTCTGGTTAACTCTGATTCATCCTACATATTCAGGGAATCCTTACCCGAACCATTTCATGTTCTTTTTCCTCAGAACACCTCTTTCAGTTCTTAATTACTTTAGAACTATTTTAAATATTGATTATTTGATTATTTTATTAATACCTGTGTCCCTTATGAGATTATAAGCCTTTTGAGGGTGGAAACTGAGTCTTTTTTTGGTCACCATGATCTCCCCGGTACCTAGCATGGTCTGGCATATAGTTAACGTATTCATACATAATAGTTACAGAGGATTAATTAATAATAATTAAATAATATTTACAGAGAATTAATAAATAAAGGTAGGAGCTTCTATGGAAGGGGAGAGATTGTAATTAGTTGTTGATCAATTGTTCTAAAATTGTAGGTAAATTTAGTAAAGGAGGTTAGTATCTTAAGATTACTTACTAGGGGGCTTCCCTGGTGGCGCAATGGTTGAGAGTCTGCCTGCTGGTGCAGGGGACACGGGTTCGAGCCCTGGTCTGGGAAGATCCCACATGCCGCGGAGCAACTAGGCCCGTGAGCCACAACTACTGAGCCTGCGTGTCTGTAGCCTGTGCTCCACAACAGGCGAGGCCGCGATAGTGAGAGGCCCACGCACCGCGATGAAGAGTGACCCCCGCTTGCCGCAACTAGAGAAAGCCCTAGCACAGAAACGAAGACCCAACATAACAATCAATCAGTCAATCAATCTTTAAAAAAAAAAAAGATTACTTACTAAAAGTTTTTTAAAGCAGTAGGAGCATTGTATCCGAATACTTCAATAATTTGTATCATGCTCCTGCCCCCCCCCATTTAATAACAGAATAAAGAGGGAAAAGAAACGTATTCTACAAGGAAGTCCACTTTCCTTCATTGGATATATGTTATTACCTCGAAAGTGTTTACCATTCTTTGAGAATAAGGGGTTGTTACTTTTAAAAATGCCAAATAAGGAAACATTTTAATGATAACCTTGAAAACACATAAACCTGGTTTCTAGCATTTTCTGGCTTTAAAAAGTCATAACAGAAGCTCATGTAAATGAGATATTTCATTCTCGCTGCTACAGTGAAGAGGGATAAGTCAAATTTTGCAGTTAAAAGGGTTTCAAAGTCAATTGAGCTGCTGTTTACTCCCTTCCTCTTCATTGTAAAGATTTTCCACTAGGGTTAATATACTAGATAAGTTATGAAAAGCAGGCAAATACATATTATAGAGCAATTGATTTTTAATTTTCATTTGGAGCCCCTCTGGGATGTTACTAGTGATGCTCTCAGAGCATATGTGTGTCTGGGCCATTAGCCAGGGATTTAAGTCGGCAACTAGGTTTTTTAAGGAGAAAATGGGTCCCTTAGGATTACTGCAGGTATATAGCAGCAAGCTGAAAAGTAGAGTCAGGCTTTCTGCTTCATTTTGGCCAGAGTTCTAACTCAGGGAGCCAGCCCTGAGTTTTGTTGGACTTCTAAAGTGACCCTCCTAAAGCTCAGGGCTAGGTGACTCTCAGGAAAAGCGAAAGCTTTCAGTCCACAGTTTTCATTTCCAAAAGACTGAAAGAAAAATCCATCAAATTACTGACAGACGCATCAACCTTGAAATGTCTCTTCGTACTGAAAGAGAAGTTAAACACTAATTACTATTGACTATTTGCCCCCTGAAACGGGTTTGAGGGAGGAGGAATAAAAGCAGAGGTTTGTGAACACAGAAATGAATGGTTCGGACCACTCAAAAGAAAGTTATTGCCAATACTGAAATTGCTTTGTCATCGTTTTGCATATAAGAACAGGCAACTGTAAATTTGTATAAAATAGTTACACTATTTGATAAAATCCTAGCATTGAGTTAGAAGGGAGTTTCGAGATCTTCAAGTCTAGTCTTGTTTTATAGAAAAGAAAATTAATGGATTGGCAATTGTCAAGCCAATACGAAGGAATTCCAGGTGGTTTGGATACATATTTATTGTTTTGCATTCTTCTGATTCTCCCAATATCAGACTGAGAGTTTTGATGGCTAGGATTGCGATCTGAGTTCCAGGACCAGGGTACTGCTCTCTGGCCTACCTTGGGTCAGACCCTTCTCAAGGTCACACCGTCCCCACCTCAACCATTATTGGACTTTCTACCTAGTACAGTGGTGTGTTTGGTCTGGTCTGTCTCCACCACCTAATATCATCACTGGAACTGTGTTTTGTTCTTCTGTGAATCCCACATGTTTTATACAGTGATTGGCAAGCTGTGGTGTGCAATAATTATTCTTTGCTGTGAAAATAAGTGATCAAAAACTGAATTATAGCTTTCTACTCAGTTACATTTAGAAGATTTATCTACAAGTAGAAATGATTTTTTTCCTTCATTTTTCTGTGTATTTTTATGGAGATTAATTAGTTGATGAAAATCCATTTGTTACAGAGTGAGGGACTTGAGAGTGAAGAGGCTAGAGCAGAGCCTAGGGGGAAGAAGGAGCATGTATATTTGAGGGTTTTACATTAATCAAAAATGTTTTCATCAGGGGATCTGTACAACTTTATAGTATGATTTATCATTCTGAAATGTCTGAATTTTAACTTAAAATTTTGTGCTTGGGAAGAGAAATAGATATGAGATACAATAGAGATGTACAGTTGTCTACCCTTATAAGATAGCTTTGGCCTATTAAGTAAAAAGTTACAAAAATTCTTAATAGAGCCCTCCGAAGTGTGTATGAGACTAGTTTATGACATATTTAATACAGAACTTAGATATGAAGCAACTAATAATAAATTAGAACATATTGGAGAATAAAACTAAAATTATAAAATACTCTCTTAAAAGCACCTTGTCAATGACCGAACACATAATTATACCCTGGAGTTTCATAGCATGTATTCTTTAAAAATAGTATCGTGTATTTCCTCTTAAGATTTCACTGGGGGAAAATATTAATATTTCCAGCTTACTGTATTTATTTACCCCATGCAATCCTTGCATTACTATTTTCTTTGGTTTCACCAGTGGAGGGTCTACCTCCCGGTGCTTTACTTACATTTCACAAACCTGATTCGTGGTGTTTTCTGACATTGAACCAATCTGGGGTCAAATTTAGAAATGAGTGTTCATTACCTTAGATGCACCCTATAGTGGTTAACCCAAGAAGAGCTTGAGATACGGGCATTCTGCCAGCAGGTGAACCAAAGCAATTTTGGTTACAGCTGATTTGTGGTTTGATCTTTGAAGATGTACTTCACTTTGATCTAACTTTTAGGAAGTCATTGCAATTTAGGGGAGCCAAATGTGGTAAGTGCCTGAAGACAGTGACTTTAGTGCATATGTTTTATCAGCTGGATATTTTTTCTTAGGCAGAAGGAAAATTATGAGTTCTTCATATAATTTATTTGATAGTAGAAAGGCAACCATATAGCTTTTAAAAGAGTTAATAATTGATTATTCCATTAGCCCAGGAACAATACATAATCTATAGGAAAATTATTAGTATCGGTTTCTGACAAATGGTTTCCCATTATATTCAGTACTCCCACATTTGGAGATCAGTATTGTTATGAGAAAGAGAGAGGGGGAAGCTGTTTTTTGTATATATTTTTACAAAGATACTGCAAATTTTGTATGTTATATATATTACAAATTTTATGTGTTATTACAAAAATAAACATTACTACAAAAATTGAATGTGCATATAAATAACAAATAACAACTTCACTAAGTCACAAAATAATAGGACAAAGGGATGCTGCTTGCAGTTTGAAATAGGTAATTTTCAGATAAATAAAATTAAGTTATATTTTACTACACAGTGAGTAAAATGCATGGAAATTGTTACTTCAAGCTTACATATATACATACACTTTAAACCTATAAATAGGCACAAAGAGAGCGCAGATCATTTTCTTAATTCAAACAACAGCATTTCTGAATACAATTTAGCTATGATTTATCCTTTCCCTCCTAAGCGGTATAATTTCAAATATATTTTAAAAGAGAGACTTTTGCAAGTGATGGCTTTTCACTATGTTACCCTTCCTTGAGTTGAAAGCATATTTTCTCTACCTAATAATTCTCTATGTGTACAGAGAGGAATGAGTTTTAGCTCTATCCCTTATATAGGTCCAGCAGACTGAAAAATTGATTTATAGTTATATATCCTTAAATGCAATCTATTATAGTGAAGCAATTTGCTTATATAATGAAGTTTTCGTTAAGGACGTAACATCCTACTATGTAATTATACACATATACATATCATAGATAAATCACAAGTTAATGAATGTAAAACAACCTTCTAATCAGTTCTTAAAAACACATATTTGCAAGATTTTGTCTTTTATTTATTGCAAAAAATATAAATATGGATGGAATTTTATTCTTACTCTTTATTTAAACCACTGTATTCAGCTCAACTGAAAAGCCAAGTAAAGTGCTCCCTTTCATTCCTACCCCAATGCAATTGTCCTGAGAGCACAATCTTTTATAACATTAAGGCAAAAAAAAAAATTTATTTAGTAATAAATGTTTAATAGATATATTTTTATTTTAACTAAGGATATACATAATAGGAAAAGCCTTACAAAACTTATAACCAGAAATTATGTCAAATAGTGAAGTACAACTTAGAGGTCAAATCAATATTCCTATGTTCAAATGGGAACAAATACTTTTCTCGTTTTAGGCATATACATTAAAAATAATTTTTTTTGAACTATAGTTCTTAGCTTCTATTTATGTATCAATTCTAAATGAGTATCAGTGTTTGTGTCTATGCATTCTTCTGTTTTTTCACACATTTTGTATTTTAATGTTATACAATTATCTCAACTTTGTTGACATATATATATGCTAATTACAACAAGAGACATGAATAGGGTAGGTCATGATGTAGTATTCTAGAGCCTTCTATGAAGAGTCTCTAGGAGCACTGTAAGAGAGAACTAATATAAAGTCAGTTAGTACATGCTGTTTTTAGCAAAACTTCTGTTTCTTCTCCCTCAGAGAAGACACTTTCAATAGTAAAATAATTTTATCCTTTTATGTTGAATGTATTTTATTATAGTGAGAACTTCTTGTCTTAAGAAACAAATTCTTTATCTTCCAAGATAGGGGAAAGCCTTTAGAATAAACAAACATTTAAAAAATCCTTTAAAAATTGCTATGAATTTTAGGGACTTCCCTGGTGGTACAGTGGTAAAGAATCTGCCTTCCAATGCAGGGGACATGGGTTTGATCCCTGGTCAGGGAACTAAGATCCCATATGCCATGGGGGCAACTAAGCCCATGCGTCACAACTACTGAGCTCTCATGCTTCAACGAGAGAGCCTGCGTGCTGCAAACTACAGAGCCCATGCTCCCTGGAGCCCGCATGCCACAACTAGAGAGAGAAAACCCGCACGCCACAACTAGATAGAAGCCCACACACCACAATTAGAGAGAAGCTGGTGCTTGCAAGGAAAGATCCCGAATGCCTCAATGAAGATCCTGCGTGCCGCAACTAAGAGCCGATGCATCACCCCCCAAAAAAAGTTAAAAAAAAAATTGTTATGAATTTTAAGCTAGGGCCTTCTCCGAGGACATGATTGTAGATCCTAATTTTGGAAATAAGAGTCATGTCCATCTAAAAGAGATAGCAAGCAGTGAGTTAGAAATAAGATCCATTGACTTCTAACATGAGATTGTCTCCCTTATTTTGGAATGAAGCATCTCGGTAAACAGATGCTGAAGAAAGAGGTTCATCCACAGAAGGAGGTAAAATACCCAAACCTGAAGCAGTCTCCCCACAATTGTTTTTTTTTTTTTTTTTCATTCTGCTGTACTTCCAATGCAGGCCGTCGTTTAGGAAATACATCACTGCTTACCACTAGCTGTCTTGAAAATGAAACGTACTATTCTGGTCAAAGCCCCATTTCCCTAATGGAGATTAAAACTGGACAGAGAAGCGGATATAATAAAAACAGTCTCAGAGCTTTTCCACTAACCTTCGTCTGGGAAAAGCAACATTGCAGGTTTTATTTCTTGAAAAATACACAATGTCCATATGATTAAATGCTC
Organism: Balaenoptera ricei; assembly: GCF_028023285.1. Lineage (NCBI taxonomy): Eukaryota > Metazoa > Chordata > Mammalia > Artiodactyla > Balaenopteridae > Balaenoptera > Balaenoptera ricei. The sequence goes on from NC_082645.1 coordinate 94,446,424, forward strand.
TTCAGTTTCTTTTCAACCATAGGCTGCACATCCAGGCCTTAATTGTGTCAGCTGTTCTCTTAACCCAGCACCTAAATATTGCTCTTGAATGTGACCTGTCTTGATACAAAGCCTTTTAAGTTTTCTTTTTTACAATTCATCTTCCTTATATACCAAACGAAACATCCTCTTTCATGCGAGAAAAGTGAGCTCTTGGGAGGAAAAAATACAAAAGATTTTTTTCATTCTGTGTGTATTAAGGCAAATCCTTTTTCCTGTCTTAATTGAATTCAGTTACGCGTTCAGAAACTTCACCACAAAGATTGGCTGAACTATTTTTCTTTTTAAATGAGGCCAAGTCTTGTTGGCACCCGTGACGAGGACCATCCTGTGCGAGGGCGGGTTGCCAGCAGATTTCACGTTCAAGGCCAGGGTTTGACTGCATCTGTTTGGCTTCTTCAAGAGTCTGCAGTGAAGCCACCTTGCAGGCCAGGGGCATGCCTCCTGCACAAGTATTATTGTCTCTGCTTTTCAGATGGTAGATTTGGAAACAAAGAAAGAGATCCATTCACTTTCTCTCATGCAAAAAAATGAATGAAGGAATTGCAGGATTCTGGGTGAAAAGTACGCAATAACCCGGGGCCAATTTTGCAACCTCTTGTGAGGCTTAAACAATTTCAAAATAAAGAGTCATATTAAAAAAAAAAAAAAAAAAAAAAAAGGATAACCAGAACAACTAAATGTGAAGAAACCAAACTGTAATACCTAAGTATGGCTCTATCTTTAAAAAATAAATCAAAAAAATAAGAACAGAATAAAAATAAAACAAGTTTTTTTTTTCTTTCTATTGGTTTAGCTACATACATATGAGCCTTACTTACTATGCCTTAAATCCTTTATAATTACACTTAGTGAGGAAAAAAAGAGCATTAGGTTATTCTTTAACCAAAGCAAAGTAGATTTTAAATGGTATTTAAGTCTGTCTCTGTCTCTGTCTCCATCTCTTCCCCCACCTCTCTTTTCTCCTTCTCTCCCTCTACTCTGACAGTTCTGACATTAAAAATATTGCTAGATTACTCTAATTCGGTTGCATTAGGAAAGTACCACTCAGGCCAAAGTTTTGTAGAGCCTGGTTTAGATCAGTTAGGTATGGGGAGAAGAAAAGGAAAAACACAAAATCGTAACAAACATGTCGTTATTGCTATAGTTACCTGTAAAGGAAGGACGCCAGTTACAGTGGTAAGGAGCCCAGCTTCTGAAATCAAACGGCTCAGATTCAAATCCTCATCGTGGCTCTCATATGTGACCTTTAGTGCTTAATATCTCATCTTTAAAACGGGGCTGACCATAATATTATCTACCTCTTAAGCCTATTGAAAGGACCATGTGAATTAATATATTTAAAGTACTTAGAAGAGTGCCCAACATAGAATATTCAGTGTGTATTAACGTATTTAGCTAACTAAAGGCAAATATTTAGTACTGCCGAGTCTTCAGAGTGTTTCTGGATATTTGAAATACAGCTTATAAAACCTCACTTGAGAAGATCCTGAAATACGAACAGTAAAAGACTGTTGTGTCGTTGACACCCAGCACATCACAGCTACTTTGACTCTCTTGTTGCACAATCCACTTTCCAAATGTATGTCAGGCAGGCACCAGTTTCTGCTGGTGTTTATCATACATTATTAAAATGCCAACTTGCAGTAGGTATCTTCAAATTGGTAACTTGACAACTGCTATCTTCAAATCACTATAAGGTTCTACATTTTTACTTTGCTGGTATGTTTCCCATTTCTTCTCCAGTATTAATTATCTGAATATACATTTTTTTAATTGATGTCCTGGGATATTTGTCTTAAATTTGAAGGAGTTGCCTATATTTTACTGGACTTATTCACTGTAACTAGAGATGAAATTCAATAAGGTGAATAAACTTTTCCAAGACAACTTTGTAAAGAAGTATCTAGCATTTACCCAGTCACACAGTTTTATTGACTTGCCTTCACTTAAGCAGTTTTCTTTATTGAGAAACAGCAAAGTGTTCTGGATAATGAATAAGATGAATATTAATTTCTGATGTCCTAGCATATACTGATTTATTTTCAAGTTACAAAAGCAAGTGATTATTCTCCTTGAAGTAGTTCTGCAAAGGACACACATCTCTCATTTTTATAAGGCTCTATATTTAATTAGAATTAACCAAAGAAGGAATTCTGTGGGTTTTCATTGAAATTGTCATAGGAATCTGCTGAAATAATATTGTTAATACTATAGATAACTTATATAAAACTTCATTACAGCAACTACACTGACATTTACACTACTCCATCAATGGTCAATGTAATTATATTTTAAGTCATGTTACGATTTGATTAGTGTGGTTCAACTTTATTGAACTACACTATTTATCTGTATTTTATTTATTTATCTTTACACTAATAAAGATATTATTTGATCAGTTGTATAGGACTAGACACTCAATAAAGAAAGAGCTTAAAAATCTCATGCTCAAATGATAAGGTAGTTAGATTTGCTGGGCTGGTTCCTATCTCTTAAAGTGACAGTGCTGACTTCAGAGAGTTCTCTGAGCCAAGGGCATGGTACATGAATGAGTAATAAGAGGTTGGAGACAAAACATTACAGAAATATTCAGAGATTTTGGTATTTAAATGCAGTAGATCTGTTTCTAGCTTGAGATGGAAAACATCATAACTTTGCACTATATGAAACAATATGTTAGGTTTTTAAGGAACCTCCATACTGTTCTCCATAGTGGCTGTATCAATTTACATTCCCATCAGCATTGCAGGAGGGTTCCCTTTTCTCCACACCCTCTCCAGCATTTGTTGTTTGTAGATATTTTAGCACAGGGAGCTTAGCTCAATGTTCTGTGATGACCTAGATGGGTGGGATGGAGGGGTGGGTGGGAAGGAGGTCCACCAGGGAGGAGATATATGTATACATATAGCTGATTCACTTTGTTGTACAGCAGAAACTAACACAACATTGTAAAGCAATTATATTCCAATAAAAAAAAAAATTAAAAAAATATGTTAGTACTCAGTGTTCCATCACCAAAAAAAAAGGAAGAAAAAAATGCAGCCAAATAAATTTTTAGTTTGTTAATTAAATCTTTAAGAAAGACTGTCAATCATAACCTCTCAGCCTCAGCAGGTGTAATAGTTGAACATTACAACCTTTTTCAAAGTATACATCAAAATAAAATTGAGTTACTAGTAGGAAGCCCAAATGATTTTTGTACTATTGAACTCATGAACTTTTTTATTACTGCTGCTGTTTCCTCTGTTTTACTTGAATAAGTCATATAAATTTAATTATGGTGTGACAGTTGAAGCTGCATTTGACATTTTTCACAATTTTCCTCACCATTCCTTACTTAGTAATGTACATACTGAAATAGCTGATAGGCTTTTAGTGAAGTTTGCACATTGACTAAGAGTAGTTAATTAAAACTTAAAATAAGTACACAATCAGTGTATCAAAGGGAAAGCATGATGATGTTCAGCCAAAGATGGGATACTTCCTTAGGAGAAGGAACTTGAGAATATAATAATTTAGTCTTCTAGATTGGTAGACTCCATTTGGTACTATAACTAATTGGATTTATTAACTAGGATCTTTTATTCCATTTGAAGGTAAATTACTAGATTCTAGTTTACACAAGGAGCAAGAGGCTATTGTATACTTTTTGTTGTTTTACACTTACTTTTGAATAGTGTTGAATTGCTGGCTGAGTCTGTGGCTACGTGGCAAAATATTCAAGTATGATTATAAGCTAGTGTTGCTTTATTTGTTGTTGGAATCACATATTTTTTGCTTTAAAAAGTAACTTGCAATCGAGATGATCTAAAACTTTCTTTTCCTTATACCTACTTTTGTTATATAGTCCATTGGCAGGCATTGGACAAACATGACCCTGCTTTATGTGTCAGTCAAAACGTATTATTTGCAGTTAATTATAAGATTTGATATCAGTATTACCCCTAGTAATCATTATCTTTCATGTATAAATAGGAAAAAACTTAAATAAGTTTAAACTAAAATAAAAGTATCCAGAAGTGCTACTGGTACAGGGACGGCAGGATCCAGGTTTTCCAATGAAATCATTACATCAGTCTTGTTCTTACTCTTGCTGTCACTTACTTGTGTTCTCTTTCTCCCTCCCCCTGTCCGTGTCTCTCCCTTTCTCCCTTCCTCTCGCCTTTCCTCCCTCTCTGCCTCCCCCTCTCATTCTCTCTCCAGTCCCCTCTGCTCTGTTTTATCTTGAAGTACTGGGTTCATCCTGAGACAATGAACCTCAGGATGAACCCTTCTGTGGTGAAAAGATAGATAACAGCAGCTTCAAGCTGCCATGACTGTAACATAGTTAACCCAGTGGTAAAGAAACTGTCTCCCTGCAGCATTCTCTGTAGGGGAAGACTCCCTTTGGCTTGTGTCACAAACTGGGTTTCTATGAGGCCGACTCTGAGACAGAGTTTAGCTGACAAGATATTTGTTGGGATCAATGCTAATGGAAGACAGAGAGAAACTGGAGTGGGCAGAGGGAGAAGTTGAGCTGCTGTGCTGGCCCAGTGACGGACTCCCCCAATGAGGGAATGCTTTTCAGAGTTGCCTCCCATTGGGTGAAGGTGGCTGGGTCTTTACATCCCTGAGTGGATCCATCATTGGATGTGGGTCACCCAGGGAAAGAGAGGCAATCTGAAGGGGCCCAACACTGAGCTTCTACTACTGACAGCACTTCCCACAGCTGAGACATGTCTTTTGGCAGTGCATCACAGTGGCCACCCTAGCTTAGTTTGTTCTGAATTCCCAGCACTCAACCAATCGGTGTGTCCAAAGAATGGAGTCCATGAATTGACCTGTATTTTCCTATGGCTGGGGTGGGATTGGATGGTGTGCTGTCAACCCCATCTAAAGCATGTAAAATTGTTCCCCACAAAAAAAACGTGAATTCAACTCCAGAAGAAGGAAGAGGAGGTGTTGTACCAACATATACATGAAGATCCCTGACTTAGGTCCCTTAATTATGAAGCCAGGTTGTCTTTAGGTTTCTAAAATAAAGGGAAATATGATGATAGATTTTTATTCAGAAGATAGAATTTGGATATGTTTTAGTCCTAAACCTATCCTCTCCTTTGTTATAAAGCATTTATTAACTCACAATATAAGTAAAAGGACAGTTGGCTTGCATGAACTTCTTGTTCATATAAAGTTTATGATGTTACAGTTTTTTTCTGAGTTAAGGTTTATAAAAATCCTATTCATTTTTTCCCCAAAATAATGTATTCTTATGTATATGAATAAATCTTACAAGGGAACGCACGTAGGAAAAGTTGAGGTTAAGTGATTTGACCAGAATCTCAAAGACAGTAGTAGAATCACCCCATCTATTCATAATAATATTTGTAGTTCCGTTGTAAAGATTGATCATGTGTTTTAGCTCTTACTAAATTGTAACTCTTTGAAGATGGAGTACTTTGCATGCCTTGTATCTCTTAGATCACATAACATCCAACTCTGCACAGTGTAGATATATAGAATATTTGCATAGTGTGTACGTTTATGCTGATGGAAAACAAAGAGAGTAATCATGGATAGTTAAGCCTTATATTAAGTAAAATCATTAATGTCACCATCAGAAATCCAATATCATCTTCATTGACTTCAGTGTTAGTACATTTAGCCTATCAGACTCAGCCTTAGGAAAAACTAGGTCAACCCTTTGTCATTTGACATATGGGGCAATATATTATTAGTGAGGATAAGTATCAATCACAAAATGTAAGCAGACTTGCACAAGCATGTTATAGAATGAAGAAAATTTATTTATGGAGCCCCTATTATATGCCAAACCTTCTGAATGGCTGTGAACATATTATCTCATTTAATCCTCAAAGTACTCTGGGAAATAGGTATTGTTATCCCCATTCTAAAAATGAGGAGACCGAGGCTCAGACGTACTTAAACACTAACTTCTAAGAAAATTGTGGGATTCAAACACATAGCCTGGGCTCTTTCCATCTCACCAGCTGCCTTGAATTTTGTTTGCTTCTGGAAGATTAAAAAATATTTGTAGTAATAACATTTGAATACTAATAAACCACATGATAGTATTCTGATTAAAATGAACTATCCACTTTTTCAGAATCATAGCCGGTTTTTAAGGAAATATTACCACCTGAAACAGGTTGTAATTGTCTTATTATTCCTGTGATTGTTACCTTGTTATTGCTACACTTACCCTAGCAATTAAGTAGGAGTGGATTTTAGTATCCTTATTTTAGAACTTAGAAACAGAAGCACAAAGTTTCATGTTAACAAAGCAATGCATTTAGAAATAAAGTCATGAAGGTGCCCTTAAGACTTTTTAAAATCTAAATTATTGATATCATGCTAATGACTGTCAACATGATCTGAAATTCTGTTTTTAGAATATTTTCTTAATGCAGGACTTTTGTACTTTAACAACAGAGGAAAAATATTTTATAACAAATAGTTTTGCTTATATTTTTATTGCTAGATATAATGCATGTTCATTTAAAAAAAAAACTTACAAATACAGAAAAGTGAGATAAATCTAAAAGAAAAAAAATCCCAGCATTGAAAAATGTACAGTGTTTTAATGTTGATTTTTTTAACTAGTACTAGTACCAAGATTCAATGGCACATTCACCCTTTGTTGAAAAAAAAGTTGTTCTTGAAATTACTTACTATGTTTTGTTGGTACATCCTACCTATTATGGTTCCTGTTTATATATAGGAAAAAATGTGTTTTGAAAGTTGAAGTCAAAATGTCATAATTCACTGCTCAATTTGCCTTACAGCAATACCAGACTTTGTAGTAATCATTCGAAAAGTTTCCAAGTCACATCAGTGTGCTTTGCCTTCAGAGAGCAGACACCATTTACTTTTAACCATCCTTTCGTCATGGGGAAGATTAAACAGAATGCATGGAGCCAGGAAAGGTGGGTGACAGCTGGGAGAGATTTTCTTAAGAGGCCTCAGAGCCCTTCCACAGAGCCCTTCCAGAAGATTGATTATGCAGCATTTTCTGCCAGTTCCTTTAGCTTTACCCAGGTTATCATCCCATCAGGAAACTTGGTGCTTATCATGTGTCTGACAATTTAGATGACCTTAGGACATTCCTTTAATCTTCTCAAGCTTGATACTCTTTTTCAAAAGTAAGAGTAAAGACCCTTAGACCCTCTAATCCATCTAAGGATGTTATAAAGAAAAATTCATTTGTGTTTGGAAAAAAAATGTTTTAACTCTTATGGGTACCATTTGTATTGACTGTTAAAACAGTAAACTAACTTGCCCTGAATGCAGTAGGAAGCACAGGCTGCCTTCTTACAGCAGTGAACGTTTACTGATATATGGTTGATATTTTTCATTTCTGTACCAGGAAGTCAAAGGTAGTTTCTTTGATGCATCATTACACTGAATCTTATCTTTCTCAGTGCATTTGCTTGGGAATGAATTATTGCAAGTCAGGACATACTTGTTTTGTGTTTTCACTCTTCCTTTAGCAACTTGGCCTTCTTGATTTGGGATTGGCTAGAAAATAATGCCTCCCCAGTTATTTATTTATTTATTTATTTTCATTTTTTTTTTTTTTAACATCTTTTATTGGAGTATAATTGCTTTACAATGGTGTGTTAGTTTCTGCTGTATAACAAAGTGAATCAGCTATACGTATACATATATCCTCATATCTCCTCCCTCTTGCATCTCCCTCCCACCCTCTCCTCAGTTATTTAAATGTCCCTTGTCAACTATTAGGAATAGTTAAAAAAAAAAAAATTGTGTGTGAAAGAACTTAAGTCTTCTAGCTCTGTTTCCAAAGCTCACTGAAACTGGCAGATGGAAACACAATAGCAATTGTGCAGCATGACTGTAACCCTGACACACACACAACAGAAGTTGGTAATTGAGTTCCTCATTACAGACAGGGAAGGGCCTGTTGACTTTCTCTAGTGCTAAAGAGTGTATACAGTTACTCTGCTGTGGCACTAGGGCCATCAAACACCGAGTGCTCTGAGAAGTGACAAGGTGACCTGCTGTACAGGCTAGCGCTGGCTGTGCTTATATGAGTCACAGGGGACAGCGTTTTGGTGTTGCTTGACTGCTGTCAAAGCTTATTTCCTTCTCTGCTAACTGGCTGAAGATGTGTGTACCAAGAGAAATTTTATCAGTCAGTGGTATATTGTAAATGATTTTGTCCCTGGCCCAAGCAAGAAGAGTTAATCAATTCATTATGGATGGATTACAGATCCCACCTTCTGTAACCTCTTTTTTTTTTTGATTATGTCAAAGGTTTGGAAATGAAGCACATGCTATTATTTGGAAACATTTCATTTCATAAGGATATCAAACATTAGGTCATTTGTTTCCTTTTGTCTCTCGAGTATTTTCTTTCCTGCATGACGCTTGACACTTTGGCAAGCTAACAATTGAAGATAACCCGTACTAGAGATTACCTTTCATTGGAAAACAGGTGTCATGTCTGATAATGAGTTAGAGCCAACTAAATCTAGGTCAATAAAGGTACCTTAATTTACAGGATTAAGCAAGACTATATATGTGGAAAAACCTAACATCCTACACATATAAGACATTAGTTTTAGTGTTGGCACCAACACTACTAGTAAAACCCACACTAGTTCCCAAATTGCACTTTTTGTGCACTTTCAGAATTCACATGTATTTGCTACATTTATACTTTCCAACTTAAGGACAGTTGTAGGTCAGGGATCTGCCCGTTAAAATGTTTTCGTCTGAAAAAGCAGCAAGTGAGGGTCTAGCTTTCTTGCTGTGATGAATGTCATTTCAGCTTCTCTCTCTTTCTTGCTGCTGAAATTGGGCATGGAGAAAGCTCCCACCACCATTCAGAGCTCACCCCCTACCCTGCTTTATTTTCCTTACAGAGGTCATCATTCTCTTATGTATTTATGTTCACAAGGGAATCAAGCTCCAAAAGGACAGGAAACTTTTGATAACTTATTGCCCACCATTATATCCCAGTCCTTAGAAAAGTGCCTGCCATGAAGCAGTTATTCAAAAATCATTAGTCAAAAGAATGAATAACTAATTCCCCAGTGTACTCCATTTGCTTGGGAAAACATTCTTACAGTAAAATCATGATGAAGCTGTGTCTTGCATTACAATCAGGCCATCAACATTTAATTTAGCTATGCAGTAGTACTTCAGTTATACTAAGGATTAAATAGACCAGATTAGGAATTTAACCACCATTTGTAATATTTTCCTTATAGTTTTAAATAAATGGTTAACAGATTATAAGTATAGGACTACCTGTATGTAAATAATAGGGAAAAGATGTTCAGTTAATTTAAGCTATTTTTACTGTAATGCTTTTTGGTCCACTGTTACTTCAGGGAAAATTTGAAACTCTAACCCTTGATTAATACAGTTGAGGGATGACAGAGTCTGAGAAACTACTTAATATTTAACATGTGGTAACAGCAGATGTTTTCTACATGAATGCTTTTAGACTTACAGGAAATCCTAAATTTTGTTGTAGCTGTATTTGTTCCAGACGTAGGATTTTTGATTGTAATATATAAATTCTGACCTCATATTTGGTCCCTTGTATGTAACATGCAATGTGACAAGAATATTAAAATTGATGAAAATGTTCTTTATAATATTCAATAAATAGTTCTGAAGTCAATCCTTTTATACCTCTTTGGGGGGGAGGTTGAAATTATTTTATTAAATTAATTAAATTATGCTGGAAATTAGTTATAATAACAACATATGTAGGAGTTAAATACCCCTGGATTCACCGTGGAGAAAGCCTCTGACTCAGAGAAGTGGGTCCAGAAATGTGTGGAATGCTCCAGTTTGGTTTCTTAGTGCCTTACTAGAGTTTTCAGGAAATTAGAGCTTTGGGGAAGAGATTCACTTTATTATTTAAGGATTGCCTATAACTGCCTATATTCCTTTGAAATTCAAGTTTAGCTGAGATGACAAAATGGCCTTTTGATAATCTTAGGAGAATGTGTACTTTCTGAATTAGAAAAAAAATCTAGGTTGTAGCATTAATCTTAAAAAAAATCCTGATGTTAGACCCAAGGTACATACTGCCTGCTCAGTGAATGCCTCACATATATCCCACATCTTTTCAAATCTCAGTTGTAAATCCAAGTATTGATGAGAAGGTGCTCCATTAAAGATTTTGAACAAGTAGTTGATAATGCACTCACTTTACTACAAAACCATTTCAAAGGAAACTTTAGACTTTAAAGACTAATGATCTGAGCGAGCAGATAGGTTTTCATACTGCAAAAAAAAAGCTTATTGGCTTTTGCAGATTCCATCTTCACTCAACTGTACTATCTCATTATCAAAATAAATATAGCATTAGTCAGATGCATTTTAGCTCTCAAATAAAACATACTTCTTACTGCGGTTTTTCATCATAAGCCTTGAATAGATCAACTTCTTAATTTATGTGCCTAACATCCATAATACAAAAATTACAAAGAAGGAAAAATGAAACGATCTGGGATAAGAATATATTAGGCCTTTTTGCCATAGACCTTTGAGGTAGTGTCAGCAAAAAGTTTCTTTTTTTTTTCTGAGTTTGGAATTCTTTCTTTTTTTAATTTAATTTTTATGTTATATTAAGGTATAGTTAGTTTACAATGTTGTGTTACTTTCAAGTGTACAGCAAAGTGATTCAGTTACATACATACATACATATACAGCAAACATTTCTTAAAAAATAAAAATGCTGCCTCTTCCAAAATTTTTGTCCCACTAAAAATGCTTAGAACTACAGGAGTCTGGGTGCTTTCTACTTCAAAATTTTGTCATTTGTTTTCATATAGTGTTTCCAAAGCATGCTTACCCTTATTGTTTCTGCCTGAATTTGAATATGCCAGAATTCCTTAAGGAATTGCACAGTTAGGAAAAACCATTAGTGTCTTAACTTAAAAACAAAAAATGAAAAAAACGTATATAAATATACACAGGCCATATACCAAATATATGTATATAGTTCACCTTATCTCTGACTACAGTTGTCATTTTTTGCCTTATTAAATGGCATTTTTGTAAGATCAATTAATTACCAATCTTAATCCATAGGTACTAGATAGTTAATCTTTATAAGCTTAGTTTTCTCTTGGGAATAATAATGGTATCTGCTTTATTTGTTCTTGTGAGGATTAAATTAATAATGGTTGCAACATAGTTTATACAATGCCTGGGTTATATTAAAGATTATTTCCTATATTGTTGTTTTTGTATTAGAGATAGTACTGTAGTTTTCATAAAACAAATTCCATAATTGAGGCATTTAAAACTTCTTCAATTCAAATGGGTAGTTATTATTATTTTTAGTTGCTGCATCACCTGGTTATTTTTTTTTCTTCCTCTGTTGTGACAGTAGATGGGTGACGGAGATACAAAATCCCAGCATGGAACTGCTCCCCTTTAGCCTTAATCTCTGTTTCTAAGCATTGTCACAGCAGCTACAGTGAACATGTCAGCGTACGTGTTCAGAACATTCCATTAGGTTCTATACCTAGTGCCTCGCTTCCTATGATGTTGTTTTATGTGAATAATACCAAGTCTAGAGGTGAAGTTAGTTGAAGTGCCCATGACTCAGCCTCTTTTCCTCGGGAGTGACTCATTCTGCATTTATAGATCCCGGACTTTGTGCCATCCACCACTCTAAGTGCTTGAGATACAAACATGGATTTGCTGGATTGCTGACCCAGAGCAGCCCACAGTCTGGGCAGCAGGATGTGACATTCACTACGAACAATATGGGCTTCCACACAGCCAGTGCTCTATTAATGTTATACCTGTCTGTCAAGTCAAAGTGTGATTAAATATACAGTAATGTGGGCTGGTTCTAATTATATTACCACAGTGTTCATTCATTTTTGTTTTAATGTTAAGTAAATTTTCACTCTTTTGTATATCACATAAAATCATACCTTTCATGAGTAAGTTAGTTGTCTGATACATATCTTCACTTGATTATCCTGCCAGAAACTCAAACTTAATGTGTCTAAAAAAGCCTGTCACCCTCTCCTCTTGCTCAGCAGCCTGTTCTTCCTTCAGCCTTCCCTGTTTCTAAGAACGATACCATCTTTCTGGGAGTCTGTGTCTTCAACCCTCAGGATTCTCTTTGCTCCTTTTCTCTGTCACGTGCCTTTCATATCCAACCAATCCCTAAGTCCCACAGGTTATAGACACTACCATGGACGGAACTTTGTCCCCTCAAACTCCATATGTTGAAGCCCTAACCCATCAGCGTGACTGAATTTAGAGATAAGGTTTTCAAGATGTTAATATTAAACAAGGTGACAAAGGTGACCCTAATTTGACAGTGACCATGGGAGGACATAGCGAGAGGATAGCTATCTACAAGCCAATAAGAGGGCCCTTACCAAAATCCGATCAAGCTGGCATCCTGATCTCAGACTTCCAGCATCCCAAACTGTGAGAAATACATTTCTATTGTTTAAGTCACTCAGCCTATGGTATTTTGTTATATAGCCTGAACGGTCTAAGACATTCGCCTCTGCAGTAGTTGGAGCACTCTTCCTTCTTTGCATTGACACTGATACTGCCTCTTCCCGAGCTGACTCTTCATTACCTATCACTTGGACTTCTGAAGGAGTCACCTAGATGGTCTATTCTTTAATCTCTCCTCATCTCTGAATCAGTCTACACAGCCTTGCCATTTAAATGTCCTAATTATGTCATTCTTGAATAGAAAACCTTCAGTGGTTCACTTTAGCATACAAAATTAAGTGTATTAAATTCTGTATCCTCCTCAGATTGTCATTCAAGATCATTACTGCCTATACAGACCCAACCTAGCCTTTCACCCAGTTATTGCTTTTCTTGTGTATTATACTCCAGCCAGGTGGGACTGCAGGTGTTTTTCCAAATACGCCTTGGGATTTGCTTCTTTCATTACTTTTTTCTGCTGAGTCCATTGTCTGAGTTGGTCTCATTCCCATTCTGTCTCCACCTATCAAAATCCTGACATACAGAACGAAGATATGGACACCAAGGGGGTGTGGGGGATGGACTGGGAGATTGGGATTGACGTATGTACACTACAATGTATGAAGTAGATGGCTGGTGAGGGCTGACTGTACAAGGAGAAAAAAAAGAGGTATACTCTGTTTGCAGCACATATATTAACCTTAAACATGCATTCCAATATACATTAGGTGCAGACAAATACTGTTTGATTCCACTTATACAAGGTACCTAGAATAGTCAAATTCATAGAGTCAGAAAGTACATTGGTAGATGCCAGGGGACCGGGGGTGGGGGGAGTGTGGGGAATGGGGAGTTAGTGTTTAAATGGGACAGAGTTTCAGTTTAGGAAGGTGAAAAATTCAGGAGATGGATGATGGTGAGAGTTGCGCAACAATGTGAATGTACTTAGTGCCACTGAACTGTACAGTTAAATATGGTTAAAATAGTATGTTTTATATTATGTGACTTTTACCACAGTAAAAAAAAAATCCTTTGTCTCCTTCAAGGCCCAACTCAGTTACACCTCCTCTGTGAATCCTTATCGATCAATATATAACAGGATTTTGGTTTTTTTCCTTCTTTGATCTCCTGTCTCCCATAGCTCTTTGTTGCTATTTCTTGGTGACAGCAGGCATGTTCTGCTTTTGGCCTTTTGTCTTTTGACTTTTCATGACCACCTCTATCCCACTAGATTCTAAGTAAGCTCTTTGATGGCAAGGAACTTTGGGTCCTTGAAATAGTAAACAATACTATTTTTAAAAAAACTGTTCTGTATTTTAAAAACGTAAGGATTATATTTATTATTAACAAATAAAAAGCACTTAAATATGTATTTTTAAATAGAATCAATTTTTAATATTAATTTGCAACTATAGTATTTCCTACTTGTGTATCTGTAAATTGAAGCTCAAGCACTAACTTTTCTATGACTCAAGCAGTCATAGTTTCTGTAAATTGAGACTCCTGTGTAACTTTAAGGAGGGAGAAGCACAGGAAGTGTGAAAAGTGGCTTTTCAATTGACCTGGATAACCTAATATTGAAAATGTGTCTGTTATTTTCAATTTTTATTCCTTGTGAGATGTAAACAGAAATACTTCAGCCTGATATAGGATTTATAATTTGATCTGACCAACACAACATGATTTGTAATAAACAGGTATAAGATTATTTCTCATTGGAAAAAGAGGGGGAAAAAAGCTTTAGCAGTTGACTCTCAAGATTGCTGACATGTTCCCTACCTTTTTGGTGTGGAGAAAGAGACTTGGAGAATGAAGAAGTGGTGCTCTTAATATGCTGATAAGTTAAGCTGCCTAGAAGCAGATGCTGAATCCTATTGAAAAGAATTTCATTTGAGTTATGCGGAGAGCATTGTTCAGCAAAATACTACACAAAAAGAGTCTTGACCTCTGTGTTTGAAATGGCAGATGTTCACAGTGAGGATTGAGCCTTAGGGAAACATAAATCTTCACTATTCTGTGCCTATTTGTTCACTAAATGGGTTGAGTGGGGGGAAAAAAAAAGGTTGAGAGAGTTTTTTACAAAGCAGCTGCTCTAGGCACTGCAAATGGATGTGCTCCCCTTAAGATAAGAAAAGCAAACAAGCAAACACAAATCCTTAGACAGTGTGAGCTCACAGGGTCAAAAATGAACTCCTTCAGAACTGTTTCCATTACATATTTTCAATGCCGATCAGGTGGGTTAAGGATGGGATTTTTTTTCTTATTTCTGCCAAAAGGGGAATTTTCAACTCTTTCTTTAAATTTGACAACAGCATCAGAAAAGTACAACACTAAGCACCTTCACTGAACACCTTGCTAAACTTGCGGGTTCAAATACAAGGTTCACATAACTGAAATAGTGTTAATATCTTAAAGTTTGTATTTGACACATGCTGTATTGAAAAGACAATAAATAGAATTTTTTGGAGAAGGGGATGGGTTGGGGGACAGTGATGGGGGCAGGTCGGAATGTCCCCCCCCCAGTCACATTATGGAACATATAAAGCAGCTAGGTTCATGTATCATAAAGCCTGACTTTTGAAAAATTCCACAAATCTCATTTTGTTTTTACTATGACAGTGTATATTTGAAAGTGCCTGCAGAACAGGTAAACTCCAATCTATTTAAAAGAATCTAAAGATATCAGGACATCAATCTAGCAAGCCAAAGAGCTCTTAGCAAGAAGAGATTGTGATCAAACAGTAAATTGACTTAAAACTGCGCACAAATTAGCATGTGGTTCTATGTGGTTTTCCCTTGTCTCCGGGCAACTAGGGAACTTTTCCTTAGGGAATGATGACTGACGATCAACAAGGTTAGCATGTATGCATATACGGCATACCCACTCCTTGTCCTTTGTCCTTCATCCCCTAATGTTCACGGGTACTATTTTAGCCACCTCTTGCACACCCAGTAGCACACATGAACATGCACACATACATGTACATGTGCACACAGTCCACATGCCCAGTGTGTTGAACCACTGTCCTTCCCACTCTCCTAGTATTTTTTTCTCTGATTTTAGGAAAATATTTTTCTTCCTCTCCTTTTACATCTCTCTCTCTTTACCAGTCTTTTTTTTTTTTTTTTTAATCATCTCTCCTAATTTCTCTTTTCTTTAAATTTGTGGAGCAAAACTGAAACAAAACAACTATGCTTAATAGAGAATGTCCCAGACTTTTTCAGTTTATGACATTCTGAGTTTCTCAGTAATTTTTTTCATGGCACCCCTAGGCTAAAAGTAGTACCTCACAGTTTTATTTAATTACATAAGAAGTATTTAGGTCTTAACTTAGTCACCTTTTGAAAAAAAAAATTACACATAAATTGAAAAGAATCTTTTTATTTTATACTTAGAAACTCACAATTATTTACTAATGGGATATGTGTGCCTGTTGACTACTGCCCAGCCCTCAAACCTAAGAGCCAGATCGGGTATTGTCATGCTCATTTCTTACTCCACATTGGTTTTCATGCAGTATTAGTATTTGCTATTATATCACAAACACCATCAAAACCCAAACTTTGCAAAGCTGTGGTATCATTGAAAGGAATGTAGTATAATCCAATATTGAAACTGTGAATTACTCCAGGCTAGTAGTTTGTGTGGTGCCTGATGGATGTTGCTGTATTTTTTCACATATTGAAAATATTTCATCCTTCAGTGAATTTACTGTGGCATCCTGGGGTACGATGGCACATGGTTTGGGAACTGATGGTTTTATACTAAAAAAAATATTTGTATCAAAGTAAAATAAAGTCAGATATTTGAAGTGGAAGTAGGCATATCAACACCATTAGTCTTGAAGTCCCTCAAAATGCCTGCAAAGCCTTATTTTTTAATTTCCACAATTTTATCCAAGTTGTATGGATACAATTTCATTCTTGTGTGATAAAATTCACTTGTCTTAAGCACCTGCTCTTAAGACTAAATATCAAGACTTTCATTTTCAATCGTATTTTTACTAGTATTCCCTTTATATTATTTTTTAATAAAATTGTGTATATTTAAGGTGTACAACATAATTTGATATACAGATGCATAGTGAAATGATTCTTACAATCAAGCTAATTAACATATTATCTCAAAATTTATTAATATTATTTTAGATGGTTCTTTTCATTAAATAATTATGATTTTTAGGTTAATTAGCTTTTGGACTTAACCTAGGAGTTTAATAATGAACCATTTCTAACAATATCATGTGGAACATATTCCAATTTCCAACCAGTTAGTCACAAACACACTTCTAGAACCTAACTTGATTTTTTTTAATTGGAGATTTAGCCATGGATGCTCCCTGCAGCAAGCCAAGCGTCTCACTCTGTCATTTTAAAGTTATTTTCTTTACTAACTGTCCAAAAGACAGGCTGACTTTTGGCACAGAAGTTTGGGGTTTGCTTTTGTCCTTGGTTTACTTTCTTGTTACTTCCACTTGACAATGCGCTTCTCAGCATGATTTGGTGGTTAAGACTGAGATGTAAGAAAATGATGGGAAGATTGCTAGGTTGCCATTGGAATTGTCATACTTGACTTTTGTTGCCTTTATACAGATTGTTGATGCGCACTTTGAATCTGCAGACTGTCTGTGGATGTTAAATCAGATTAAGGATCCAAATACATCCGTTTTATTATTATTTCTTTTTTAAAGATTTTTTTTTTAAGTGGACCATTTCTTTTTTTTTTTTTTTTTGGCTACCTTGGGTCTTCGTTGCTACTCGCAGGCTTTCTCTATTTGCAGCAAGCGGGGGCTACTCTTCTTTATGGTGCATGGGCTTCTCATTGCGGTGGCTTCTTTTGTTGCTGAGCATGGGCTCTAGGTGTGCGGACTTCAGTAGTTGCAGTGCGTGGGCTCAGTAGTTGTGGCTCGTGGGCTCTAGAGCACAGGCTCAGTAGTTGTGGCGCACGGGCTTAGTTGCTCTGTGGCGTGTGGAATCTTCCTGGACCAGGGATGGAACCCATGTCTCCTGCATTGGCAGGTGGATTCTTAACCACTGTGCCACCAGGGAAATCCCTCAGTTTTATTATTTTTAATTAAACATCTTTTAAGTTAAATGGTAGTATATTCAGTACAGAATTTGTTAAAAAATACTTTGGGTTGATATTTTGGAATATAAGAATTGTCCTACTTTAAATAAATAGAAACTGCTGAAAATAAAAATAGTATCTAATTTGGACATCTAATATATGCTTTTAAATGAAATCCAGAAGATAATTTTAAGTTTAAAGTTTTATAACTACATAACCCCCTTGTTGTAAATGGATTGGATATATGGTCAGCCAGTAAATTTTATGTGCAGGGATCCAAGTAACTTAACATCATCTTCCTCTTTAGTAAAATAAAAGACTAAATCATTCCATTGATTTAATTTATGGGATGTTTTCTGTTTATCTTTCAGATTTTATTGATCTGATCCCAGGTGTCTTGTGACTGCTGGCTGGAATTAAGTTTGGTGGTGTGTTTATATATTGATTTTGAATAAACTGTGAAATAAAATAGAGGCATCATGGGCCTTTGGACAGTTGGGTCAGAGTACTTTTGCACGTTGTGGTAGAAAGCTGAAACTTGTTGAGAACTGGATACATTTCAGACTTGGGGCACTTACAGACATGTTTTCCTGAACAGTGTTTGTTTTCGTAGTTAGTATTTCTTTGATTATCGAGTTTCATTTATCTTACCTGTCTTAATTGCTAAATTTTGATTAAATAAAAAGATCCAATTCTAATTCATTCATTTAATAAACATATCAAAAGAATGATTTCTTTGTAAAGCTGACTAGCATTTTAAAGAATGGTCAGCTTTCTGAATTTGCAAAAAAGTACTTTTGCAACCCACAACTGGGTAGCCACATTTCCTAAGAATGGGAGTTGAAAAATTGCTCATCAATTGCAAATTTCAGTTAATTAGCAGAGTTTTAAAGTGCCATTCCTTTTGTTCTATTTTCTTGTTAATTGGTTTTAAGGGAGACTCAAAAACAGCTTAACTGAGTTTAGAGTAATAACACAGCCTTAGAGGGCACTCACATCAGTTGGCTTAGAATTTCATTTATCCCTTCTCTTTTCTTCTCTAGAACATGTATTTATATTTTAAAACAAAATAAAAAAACTAAACCCTGGGCTTCCCTGGTGGCGCAGTGGTTGAGAATCTGCCTGCCAATGCAGGGGACACGGGTTCGAGCCCTGGTCTGGGAAGATCCCATATGCCGCGGAGCAACTAGGCCCGTGAGCCACAATTGCTGATCCTGCGCGTCTGGAGCCTGTGCTCTGCAACAGGAGAGGCCGCGATAATGAGAGGCCCGCGCACCACGATGAAGAGTGGCCCCCACTTGCCGCAACTAGAGAAAGCCCTCGCACAGAGACGAAGACCCAACACAGGCATAAATAAATAAATAAATAAATAAATTTTAAAAAAAAAAAGTAAGTTTAAAAAAAACACAAAACTAAACCCTGAATAAAATAAGGACTTTTGTTGCTTATAAAAGAGCAAAATGCCAGGTTCTGCTAAACTTTTTGTATAGGCTTTTGATTAATAATTAACATAAAGAAAAATATAGGCTTTTCCTTTATGTGTACATTAATCAGGCATTTAGCCTTCAAAAGCCCATATTTACCCTTCAGATTGCAGTGTCTAACACATAGCAGGCACACAGTAAATATGTACCTTTTCTGGCCTCAATTCTGACCTCACTCTTCCACCCCCAATATATCACACACACACACACACGACTACTATTATTTCTCCTTTTCATGTACAAACTGTGCTTTCTTATCCTTGAAATCTGGATGGATTGACGCAAATAGGATATACTGGAATCATGACTACTGATAATTGGCAACTTAATAAGTAATAAAAGGAACATGTCTATAATAGTCATAGCTAAAAGTCTCTGTATCTTGCATTGTTTTGTTATGTGTTCATATAGTTTAGAGTTGAATTTATTGAAGACACTTAGGCTGACTCCCTTTTATATTCACTCAGTATATTCTATGTAAACTTGCACACATTTAAACATGGAATTTCTTGTAAGACTATTTTGGACTTTTTCCTACTCTTCTTTCTCTGCCAGCTTCTACCCATCTGCCAATCAAAAATTACAAGTGGAATGAGATTTTTGGCAAAGTAAAAATCTTTGAATCAGGAATATTTTCAATGCAAAGGGTTAAGTTTGAATTGTTATTTTTAAATTTTAATTAAAAGTAAATTGGGGGGGCTTCCCTGGTGGCGCAGTGGTTGAGAGTCTGCCTGCTGATGCAGGGGACACGGGTTCAAGCCCTGGTCTGGGAAGATCCCACATGCCGTGGAGCAGCTAAGCCCGTGCGCCACAACTGCTGAGCCTGTGTGTCTGGAGCCTGTGCTCCGCAACGAGAGGCCGCGACAGTGAGAGGCCCACGCACCGCGATGAAGAGTGGCCCCTGCTCGCCACAACTGGAGAAAGCCCTCACACAGAAACAAAGAACCAACACAGCCCAAAATAAATAAATTAATAAATAAATTAAAAAAAAAAAAAAAAGTAAATTGGGGCTTCCCTGGTGGCGCAGTGGTTAAGAATCCACCTGCCAATGCAGGGGACACCGGTTTGATCCCTGGTCTGGGAAGATCCCACATGCCGCGGAGCAACTAAGCCCGTGTGCCGCAGCTACTGAGCCTGCGCTCTAGAGCCTGCAAGCCACAACTACTGAGCCCGCGTGCCACAACTACTGAAGCCTGCGCACCTAGAGCCCGTGCTCTGCAGTGAGAAGCCCACACACTGCAACGAAGAGTAGCCCCCACTCGCCGCAACTAGAGAAATCCCGTGCGCAGCAGCAAAGACCCAACACAGCCAAAAATAAATAAATAAAATTAAAAAAAAAAAAAGTAAATTGTATTTTGTCCTCTTCCTTTTGGATTTTTGTTTTATGGTTGGTATGGTCAACATGACAACTTGAAATTTCATTTCATTTTGGCTACTTTTCAGAAAAAAAAAGCTAAAAAGAAACATGTAAAAAGAAAAGAAGTAAAAGATTTTGTTAAATAGAAACGTAAATAACTAAGAGTAATACACAAAAACTTTTCTTAATGTAATCCTCTACTCATCTTCCATATGGAGAGTTTCTTTTGTGAGAGTGTGAACATAATTTAAGTGTGTTTGGTCTGATTGTGAAAAGTCAGGATGACTTACTCCAAAATAAATATATATCTATTAAAATATATAAAGTGTGCATAGAAATAGAAGCATGTTTAAACGTCTCATATTACCAAGTCTTTTCACTTGGATATGTATGGTTCGGTACAATTTGTATTATTTCTCTTTCCAGCTGAGAATGATAAGATATTTAAATTAAATTTGGTAATCAGTTATCTAAATTACATTTTGGAAAAGCAGCTAGATATAACAAGACTTTTTAAAGATACATTAATTCACCAGAAATAGCGAGATTCTCAACACAAAATATGATATATAATAGAATTGCTATTCTTTTCTCAACTAGAGCCAGGTTATTTTGCTTCAGGAAAAAAAGGGGTTTCCCTCATAGAAAAGCTTCTTTTTCTATAATATTAGCTGAGCAAAATAACTAGTGTTGCTAGATAAAAGCAAGTTATAGATAGAGATATATAAAATGGGATATCAGAAATGTGCTTGCACTTCTGCACAGTAAAGGAAACCATCAACAAAATGAGAAGGCAACCTCCTGGATGGGAGAAAACACTTGCAAATCATATATCTTATAAGGGGCTAATATCCACAATATATATAAAACATATATAACTCAAGAGCAAAAAACAAACAATCCAATTAAAAAATGGGAAGAAGATACGATAGATATTTTTCCAAAGAAGACGTACAGACGGCCAACAGGTACATGAAAAGATGCTCAACATCATTAATCATCAGGGAAATGCAAATCAAAACCGCAATGAGATGTCACCTCATACCTGTTAAAATGGTTACTATCAAAGAGACAAGAAATAACTGTTGGAGAGGATCTGGAGAAAAGGGAATCCTTGTGCACTGTTGGTGGGAGTGTAAATTGGCCCAGCCACTACAGAAAACAGTAGGGAGGTTCCTCAAAAATTTAAAAATAGAGCTACCAGATGATCCAGCAATTCCACTTCTGAATATTTTTCTGAAGAAAGTGAAAACACTAATTTGAAAAGATATATGCACCCCCATGTACACTGCAGCATTATTTACAAGAGCCAAGATATGGAAACAACCTAAATGTCCATCAATGGATGAATGGATAAAGAAGATATCATATAAATGTGAAATGGGTGAAGGGAGGCAAAATTTACAGTCTTCCAGTTATAAAATAAATTGTGGGATGTAATGTACAGCATGGAGACTACTGTTAATAATACTATGTTGCACATTTGAAAGTTGCTGAGAGACTAGATCTTAAAAGTTCTCATCACAAAAAAAAGATTGTGTAGCTATAAATGGTGATGAATATTAACTAGACTTACTGTGGTGATCATTTCACAATATATACAAATATTGAATCATGTTGTACACCTGAAACTAATATAATGGTGTATGTCAATTGTACCTCAATAAAAATTTTTTAAATGTCCTTGCAATATTTCATCAACTCTAAGATATACATTTTTTTACATTAAGGTATGTAAAATCAAAAAATGCCATAGTTAAATTGGCAATTTTCTTTTCTTTCTTGGTGGCAAAGTGTGCCCTACAATGGATTCTATCTTAGATTCTATGAAATATAGTATTACTGAATTCAGATTGGAAAACAATTTAAATTTCCTCAAGTTATTACAAAAGGAAATCAGAGTGAAGTCCAGAAACTAGAAAGTCAAGCTTGATATTGATTCTTAAAAACACTTTATACCACAATTTTTACCTTTTAAAAAACATGTATTGATTTTTCTGATATTTTTCTTTTTTATTATTAATACTGCTACCAGTATTTTGGCATACTTCCCTCCAGTTTTTGTCTTGCTTTGTTTTCACAAAAGTGAACTTCCACTTTGTATCCTGTGACTCCTGGTTTCTTGAAAATGTGATTTTAACAACTGTGTAATGTTTCATCCTATTCCGTAATTCTTTTCACCATTTACCCACTGTTGGGCATTCAGACTATTTTCAATATCTCATTATTTCTACCTGGACCTGGATTTCTCTCCTTATTCTAGTTTATCCCTCTGCCTTGAATTCAGCTGCTTGTAGTCACATTGTCTGACTTTATTATTTTATCTGTAAAATGGGAATAAAAATAACTTATACTTCATTTAAGGATTCAATGAGATAATGCATATTTATGGATCTTAAATAGGGAAGATTTCAATTCATTTTTAAATTCTCTGTCAGAGGCCTTTTCTTTTCATAGTTTTTACATGAGTAATACATTCTGGTGTTTCTCCCAAGACAGGGAATAAAACCAATGAAGATCTTTAAATTATTGTCATAAAATAAAATACATAAATGAAAAAGCTGGAATATAAATATTTTGTTTTAAACTGATCAGGAAGTAATTTCTCTGTGCTCTGCTGAGTGGTATTATATCTTTTATTAAAGATACTCTTAGCAAACTAAGCAGCGTATTGCACAATTAAGCAGATTTTCACTTAGAAAAAAAAAAAAAACAGTGTATAAAATGCTAACACTTTGAGGATACCCTTAAATCTTACTAGTAAGCTGCAGTGGGTTGCTTTCCAGAGTCAAGATAAACAAGTCTTTGATTAGCTACATAGTCAACCTTCAGTTACCGCCTCAAGAAGAAGTTCTATTTCCCCTCTAACTTGCTTCATGTTGCTTCACACATCTCTCATAGCATTCATTCATGCTTCTTTATGTTATATGTTATGATTATTTCCAGATATGTCTTATCTTCGCTAGCAACTCAGCAACTGGGGTCTTCACTCTTCTGCTTCCTGCCCTGGTAGGGCCTCATAGGAGTGGACACCCCGAAAATGCTTATTGAATGAATTGTAAAGAGTAGAAGCAACAATGGACAATTTTATTATATATTTGTAAACTAAATATATAGCTAAATATATATGTGTGTGTGTGTATATACACATATGTGTATATATGTTATAATAATTTTTAATCACTGTATTCTTTCCCTTGGTGATAGAAAAAAGTTGAGCAAAGAAGCAGGGACCAGGGCTTCCCTGGTGGCACAGTGGTTGAGAATCTGCCTGCCAATGCAGGGGACACGGGTTCGAGCCCTGGTCTGGGAAGATCCCACATGCCGCGGAGCAACTGGGCCCGTGAGCCACAATTGCTGAGCCTGCGCGTCTGGAGCCTGTGCTCCGCAACAAGAGAGGCCGCGATAGTGAGAGGCCTGCGCACCACGATGAAGAGTGGCCCCCACTTGCCACAACTAGAGAAAGCCCTCGCACAGAAACGAAGACCCAACACAGCCATAAATAAATAAATAAATAAATAAAATTAAAAAAAAAAAAAAAAGTAGGGACCAGATCACCCAAAAGACATTTGAGATAGTAATAATTACTTGGTTTAATTTGGGAAATTTAAAAAAGTAAAGGTATGAGAAGGGTGATTGCTTTGTCATTCTACTTTATTCCTACATTGAGCATAATATAATGATGATATACTTATGGATGAAAACATATTCAGAATTCTAATTATTGGATTGACATGTGATAAAGTGACTTTGAGATTCTGGAAAGATTTGTAGACTACCTAATTATTTCTTTACCACTTTAAGGAGAGATGCAAAGCTACTAGAATCACACTTCAAACTGGAAAGGCCAGTTAGTCCTTGGAGAATTTGTTTTCTTTTGTGCAGCTTTCTGAAATCTGAAGCATCATACATACTTACTTTCTCCTTTTTATAAAAAGTAATCCTTTCCCATTACAAACATGCCAATCAAGAAATAAGCCTCATGACATGATATGGAATGGG
The DNA here is from genome assembly GCF_028023285.1 of Balaenoptera ricei. Taxonomy (NCBI): domain Eukaryota; kingdom Metazoa; phylum Chordata; class Mammalia; order Artiodactyla; family Balaenopteridae; genus Balaenoptera; species Balaenoptera ricei. Next base: position 94,470,833 of record NC_082645.1, read on the forward strand.
ATTGGTGGGGAGGCAGTTGGAGTGGGGGTGAGAGGCAAACTTGTTATCACCTCTCAATCTCCTCATATGAACCAGTGAAATACCCCAGGAATGTATGTTTCCAGAATTGCTCCTTTATTTTGACAGTCTTAACATACTGAGGAAATAGGCTTGTTGATGCCCCAGAGGACAAATAGGAAAATACAACCCATTGGAAACATCTTAAATAACAAGTAACAGATATGTTTTTCCCACATGAGAAAAAAATATTCTAGCTGATTCTTTTTGTCTTAACTAAATGTTTGTAGTGTCAAATGGCTACAAGAGACAACCCCTTGGATATATTTTCATACAAACCCCATGCTTATGAAATCAATCCTATGGATTTAATTCACTGACCAGCTAATTTTTATTCTTTTCCTGAATTCATCTGAAAGAAAGAATACCATTCCAAAGAATAGCACAGCTGATCTTTTTATATCATTTTTATCATTAAAGAATACCATGACTTTAATTTGGGCCTATATCTTATTAAGGCAGTTTAGAGAATTTAAAAACATAAGAAGTGCATTTTCGTCTTGTGTAGGAAGGAGTCTGTTCATTTAGAAATCCTTTATTGCTTTTATGGCCTACGTATTGCAAAGTAAGAACTTTATATTATTAAAATGGGATCTGCTTTCTTGTTCCTCAGCTTCTATAAATCTACATGAGACTTACTAAGTTTCATCAGTTATTCATCCAAGGATAGAAAATCATCAGTTGCATGGTAGAAAAAGGAATACAGTGTATAATACGCATATATTAGATAGATACATAGATATGCATGCTGATGTTGGACAGTTTTGCCAGTGAACAATACAAGGGCTTCACTTTGGAGCATACTTGATGGGCCATTCCTGTTAAAGCAGCTAAAATTATCTGCCTTTTCTGAAATCATTCCTTCTAGTTATTTAGCAATATAAAAACGTTAGTTAAAAAACCATTTTGTGCTAATAAACCAAAGTGGATTTGGTTTCACTCCATATTATTCAGTGTCTTATGACCATCAACTTACGTTACTTTAGAGTCTTTGTTTACTTTTCTTTCCCCTATTTTAAATCTATTTAGGGAAGAGCTGAATTTAAAAAAATGCATTATACACATACATCTATATTTGTGTATCTACCCATGTCTCTCTCTTGTTCTTTCTCTTCTCCTCCCTCTCTCTCCTTTCTATCTTCCAGTAAAAGTTGTATGTCTGTCAAATAAAGTTTAGAGTTCAAATATAGAGGAAGTCTATTAGCTAATTTTTAGAATATAAATACATATTTGGAACTTTAAATATTATCATCTTCATTTTATGAATAGAGATACCTAGTCACTAAATCAGACACAATTTTTATAATAACCTATTCCTCTGTGAAATGTAATACTTCTTAAAATACAGAACAGTCTTTTGGAGGATAAAAATAAGTGGAAAAAAACATATTTACCCAAATGTAATTACTTGCTTATAGTATATGTGTATATGCCATTCAATAGTGGCTTCATTTATAAGATATTAATCTTCAGAATGATAAATGAGAGTGAACTTGATATCGTTTGACTGAAGATGTTTTGCTTATAGAGTGGAAATACTTTTTCAGTCTTGTCCCTAAATCTGTTATCACATAGTAGTGCCTTGCCAGAAGTAGCTCTCTAGGTACAAGATGAAGGTACAAGAATGAGTTAGTCCACTTTTAAAAAACACCTATGCTGGCATCTTTAAGGGGTCTTAAGACCGTCTTAAAGAATATCAGCCCCATAAATGAGACTAAACTAGACAAAAGCGGTAGAAAACATATATGTGTCCATGGAGGAAAGGAGGGCTTCATTTCTGAAACCATTAGGCAAAGTAAAATTACAAGAATTCCGTTCTCTAATTGTGATTTTTATTTTTATTTCCAAGTTTTTTTCATTGTTTAAGAATTTTAGGTAAGTTTGGAAATATGGAAAAAGTAGGTCAATGAGTAGGATGTTTGATTTGATAGGCAACTTTATAGATCCAAACACTTTCAAATTTCACTTTGACTTTCCATTTCTTTTAGGGACTCAGAGATCTAATAGGCCATCTGGCATTAATATCACATAATAATAATAATTACCTTTTGGGGTTTTCTACCTCTTTTAACTATTTGGAAATGAAGATGTAAATCTTTTCCTATTAGTAGTATGTTTGAGGCATGTACAAGCAGCCATGTAGGCTAGGTGAAATTAATTTGAGAAATTATACTTATATATTCAGGCTAGGATATTATATAGGTGTTTCAGTGGAATGTAATCAGCTTTCCTTCTATTTCATACAAGTATTGCACAACATAGAAAATCCATGTTACTTAATAATTACTTAAGTTACTCTAAAATATCTTATGGTACTTGAATAATCATGTATCAAGTATAAATGGAAACCCCACCACCACCAAGGAGTTACCTAAATAGTTGTTATTCCTCTCTATCAAACATGATTCTTCTCCTCTACCATACCTGGAATTGCTGTTTTTCTTTTATATTATAGGGGCTGAATAAATATTTGTTAATTTTCTGATTTTCCCATATCTGGGCAGTTTTCATAAACTTTCTTTGTTACTACTCAGGTGCTCAGTTGCAGAAGAAGAACGAGACCAAGTGGCAAAAGTTGTTTTAACTTTGAGTTTAGAAAATATAGAAGCTCTTTACCTTTACATAAATATAAAGAAGATGCAAAAGTCAATTACTTCATCATTCAACAAGGCAACATAGGAAACTTTCAGAAATGGAATATGTTTTGTCACCACAACATATGGCAAAATGCCAGTGGGAGACAGTAAAAGTGTTTGAAACGTGATTTGATTTGGTTTTGCTTTCAGAAAGTTTTCTCAGGTAAATGGTTTCTCTTTGGATTAAACATCGTATCTTCTGTGTCATGGTTTGATCAAAGATATTTTTACCAGTTCATTATTTATCTCATAAAGACCACACTGATACTGTTCTTGATACTTAGCTCTTTATTTCACTATTCTGACACTATCGTAAATGGTGTCCCACTCAGCTAGTCAAACAGTGTACTACTTTCTTGGATGTAGAAGTCATTAGCTCCATGTGGAAGGTGCCCCATGTGGAAGTCTACCACTTCAGGGTGGGAGGATGATGAGGAGTGGGGAAAGGAGGAAGTGTGCCCAAGGAAGAGAAGAGTTTGTATAAAAAAATCCTAGTCACAGATAAATGCCTGATAGCCAAACAAATTTTTAAAAGGAAAGAAAAAATAAAAAGTAAAACAGCCCAGATGATAACCTTTTTTTTTTTTCTGATCTAGACTTTGGGGAATCAGATTGCTTCTTTCAGTTTCATACTTCCATGGAAATTCATAAATGATGGTATTTCTAAATCACGGGTTGCTACCAGTACTTTCATAGTAAAATCTCTGCATATATGAAGTAAGCCTACACAAGAAGATACAGTTCTAATGAAACAGAGCAGTTATTACTAAATCAGGTTTTGAGAATACACTTGTGGTTCGAGTCCTAGGTTCTATGGATGCTTTAGAAGTATTAAAAATGGTTTCTTTGGTCTCCAGTAGCTTGTAGTCAAGTTAAGGGAAGGGAAAATGAATGCATATAAATAGCAACTAATACATGGCAATACAATCAAATACTAAGTACAGATATAACTTTCTAGAGAGATCCAGAAAAGGTATAATTCATCGTGATTTACAACGACCACATTAAAAAAAAAAAGGAATTTCAGCTGGGTTTAAAAGTGAATAAAATTTAAATAGACATAGAATGTGAGAACTAGAAAAAGAAGGGCATTTCTTAAAAGGGGTCTACAGAGGCCTAGGCACAGAGAAAGGACTGGGAAGTTAGGAGACCTGGAACAGAGAATGCAGGACAAGTTTACTTTGGACCTGGATTTTGCCTCTTCCATCTCCCCTTCTGTCTCAACCTTCCATTTTTTCTCTTTCAGCAAATATTTGTTGAACTTTTATGTGTATCTATTTTTTTAAACTATGAGCAGGAATCCAATCCGTCATGAGACTTCTCCTGCTCCTTTTGTGCACAAAGAATAGTTACACAGAGAAATATTAATCTGAAGGTCTGTTCTAAGAGCTTCCATTAATAAAATTATGTTTTATGTTAGGTTTTTTTAGAAGAAAAAATAAACATCAATATCTTGACACATGGGAGCCAAATGTTCTAACTGACATTCATGCTATCTGGATTTGTTTTATTTTGGTATTAATATTACCAAGCTTGTTCATAATTAAAGGTAAATGAAATAGTAAAATTAAATATCTCGTTAATAAATTTCACATGGGAAATTTGGAATTTCACCATCTGAATTATTTGTTAAATTTTCTAAAAGGCCTCCACTCCAGGGAGAAGGGTTAATTGGAATTCAAATTGTTGGGGAAGTATAATTAAAAACAAAAACTTCTCCCAACCCAAAAATCCTTTCCACAAAGTTAGTAGAGAAAGAAAACACTTCTGTTAATGAATAAGTGCTAAATTAGAATGTGATGGGCAGCAGAGGCAATCCACTAAGAGATTGCAAAGACCAAAAGAAATTTCACCCTTCTAAATAGCCAAGCAGATACAACCCATTACATACATGCTTTCAAGGGAAACAATAACTAGTTCTCAAGTAAGAGGACTGAATTTACTTGGCAACTGGGGTGACCATCTGTGTTAGCTAATTGGCTTTCTTTAGTGGAGGGAGAGACTTCTGGTACCTTTCCAACAGGAAGTAGTTTTACAACTTGGAGCAAGAAGCCAACCTAAATTAGGCTCTAATACTCTCCAGCAAGAATTGGGAGATAGAGGAGCTATTCCCCCTCAATGTTTGCATTTCAAAAAGATGGCTCCCAGGTCTTTGAAAAAAACATTTCTGAATGTGAGGGTGGCTGGAGACTTAATTAGCTATTATAAAGATTTACATGCATTTGAAAAGGAAGGTGCAAGAAATTCTAAAAGAAAAAAGAAAGGGGACAGTCTCTACCCTAATTTTCAACAGGGAGAATTAAGCCCCTTATTTTTAATTTGTATTTGCCCTTACAATGAGTAATATCATTATTTACTAAGAAAAGTCAATGAATGATTTCAGTTTTTCAAATATTCTGCTAATATACTCTAAAACAAAGAAAAAGTAGAATTTAAAATGGAAAGATTTTAAGTAGAGTCATCACTCCTTCCTCACGCTATAGTAGCCTGGTTGCTGGGTAGACTAGTGGGGTAGGACTGCTCAGATTTGGCCTTTGTAAGGGAAGGCGGGCCTCTGCAGAGAGCAGAATGGACAATATAAAAAGAATTTAAACTACTCCTCTAAGTGTGTTTGAGATCAGACATTCACAGCTTTCTGGTGCATTTAACTTAAACTCTCCTTAACTAAAGGATCTTTGGTGCTCATTCAAATGTTAATATTTGGCCATCTGCTTTTTTTTCTAAGCAAGGCAAGCTGGAGGTCATGTGACCCTAATTACAGCAATTATGAGCTTTCTGGGAATAATCAATCATTCAGCTTGCAACCAGAGTAAGCATCTGCTGATGATAAATAGATCAGGAGATTACTAAATCCAGGCTTCCCTGTAAGACATTCAATGATTCGTTTCTTAGTATGTATACTTATACAGAGCTAAAACCCATATGCTCTAATAAGAGCATACTTTTTCCATATGGGTTACTTTTTTCTTTCAATTTCTGTTTAAATTTAGTAGAAACAGTTTAAAATGCATATTTTTGTGTGTGTGAATATAATTATTATTCTAAGGAAGGACATGGAGAAAACTCTAATAATGACTAATAATGAAGCAGCAGCCTTCACCTACACAAATTTTATTTCTCTGTGCAAAGAGAAAAGAATGTCGCCAGGGCTCAATTTTTCCAGCAGAAGTATTATTTCATATTATTTTATTTTGCTTTGATTTCTTAATTTGGGGATTAAGAAAGTGCAAGAAGACCTAACTTCTAATTATAAGGGTGTGTATTTAAGGGAAAATTCTTCAGACAACCTAAGGCCTTCTGAGAGTCATTCTTTAACAAGGCAAAATATTTTCCCTTTCATAAGGCCATTTACTTCTCGATGAATTATAACTTCATAGGCTAGTTTTTAGCAGTATTGTTTACCTTGCCCCCTATTACACTTTTCAGACTCACAGTTTTCAATTTCATTGAGTGTCATTGGGTTTATTTTGAACCTGGCCCATATCACACAGAAACCTTTGAACAAAACTGCTCATGCTGACTGCACATTGGGATATGTGACAGTCTCTTGTCAATACTGTCTGGTTGTAATTATGTTGATTGATGTCAGTGCGATGAAAGATAACGCATGGCACCTTCTTTTGAAAATCACTCATTATGCCAATCTGCCTCCAAAGTCAAGTTTAGAGCTTTTTATAATTTCCTATTTTAGTATTGGGTCAGGCTAACCTTATTTCTAGCCTGTGTAAATGGACACTTAGTAAATTATTTATTCATTAAAGAAATGCTGTTGTGAACACCACAGCGTGCCAGGAAGTGTGCTAGAAGGGAACATGGCAGGCACAGTCTTGCCCTTTCTTTTTGAGGCGGTAACTCGAACAGCCTTCGAAGTGCATCCATGGGCTGTACAGCACGTTTATGTGATGCACCTAAATATAATGTGCAGTTTGCTAAATGGTTTGTCCTCATCTATTAAGAATTTTAAAATGCAGCAACCGATGGCTTTTAAAAGCATTTTTGTGGCAGCACCTGTCAAGTTCCCCCCCTTCCTTTTTTATCATTACTAGGAAACGACACAATTTATTCTTCAGGAATAAAGGATGTTTGATTGGATCATAACCTTTTCCTCCCACCTTCATCTGTCTGTCTTTATGCTTCCTCCTTGCTTCTTGTAAACTCTTTAATCTTCTTTTAAAAAATAAAAATTAAAAAAAGCTGCTTCAGCTGTAAGGATGGATATCTCTCCCTTCTGACTTCTCAGGAAAAAAACAGGAAAGAGAGTTTGCCATATTAGAACTCTGTCAACTGGGACTCTGTGCCTTTTGTAAAGATAACATTAGAAGCACATTTATGATCCATCTGACCCTTTAAGCCAAGAAATTGGGATTTTGAGATCAATAGTTTAAGCTTCACATATTCCATTCTATAGCATATTTTTAAGGAGAAGCTTCACATGCTAAATTCAATAATTATTGTTTTCATAAGTACCAGTACCCCCCTGATATTATTATTTTCAATAAATGATAGATTAAATATTTGATAATGTAGTTCAGTTGTTCAGCTTTATGAAACTTCATATAAATAAAATCATAAATCACACAGAAAATCTTTTTTTTAAAATTATTTATTTATTTATTTATTTATTTATTTATTTTTGGCTGTGTTGGGTCTTCGTTTCTGTGCAAGGGCTTCCTCTAGCTGCGGCAAGTGGGGGCCACTCTTCATCGCGGTGCGCGGGCCTCACTATCGTGGCCTTTCGTTGCGGAGCTCAGGCTCAGTAGTTGTGGCTCACGGGCCTAGTTGCTCTGTGGCATGTGGGATCTTCCCAGACCAGGGCTCGAACCCATATCCCCTGCATTAGCAGGCAGATTCTCAACCACTGCGCCACCAGGGAAGCCCCAGAAAAATCTTTTGACAGACCATATGTTTAGAGTTGGAGTTCAGAAAATGTTGTCTTCAAGTCCATTCTCTAGTAGGTCTGTGTCTTTATTCCCATCTTGCCACTAGGTTCTTCATGACTTTTTTTTTTTCCCTTAGATTCCATATATATGTGTTAGCATATTGTATTTGTTTTTCTCTTTCTGACTTACTTCACTCTGTATGACAGACTCTAATGGGGAGGGGGAAGGGTAAGATGTGACAAAGTGAGAGAGTGGCATGGACATATATACACTACCAAATGTAAAATAGATAGCTAGTGGGAAGCAGCCGCATAGCACAGGGAGATCATCTCTGTGCTCTGTGACCACCTATAGGGGTGGGATAGGGAGGGTGGGAGGGAGGGAGATGCAAGAGGGAAGAGATATGGGAACATATGTATATGTATAACTGATTCACTTGTTATAAAGCAGAAACTAACACACCATTGTAAAGCAATTATACTCCAGTAAAGATGTTAAAAAGAAAAAAAGGAAAAGAAAATGTTGTCTTCATAAACATAATTCAAACGAGGAGAGTTTGTCTGCTCACCTTTAGAGAAGCAGCAAAACGGTGGTGAGCTACTCCTCACACTGAGTATAAAACCAGACAGCTCACTGCAGCATCATTTCTACCAGTGCTCTGGTACAAAGGGTGGGGCCCCTTTTGTTTCACCAACTGGATCTCATCTGTGATATGACAGAATGTATTAGGAAAAGAGAGAAACTTAGACATCAAGAACTAATCAGAGCAGAAAGGCATGGCCATGCACATCTGAATCAAGGCAGACGTCACAGCATTATAAATATGGCCAGGGCAAAAATGATGGACATTTCCATAAGACAGTATTTTGAACTCTAAAAGCAGAGGAAGAAAAGTGAGCTGCAAGAAGTGTTACAGATAACTATAAATGATACTAAATCATGTAACCGAAGTCGGTTGATGAATCTTAAATCTCAGATTGAAGAAAATATTGCCCTCATCCTATATGATATTTCAGGAAATGTTCGTGACGAATACTTTTCAAAATAACTTGAAACTGCTATGACTATCAAAAGTATTTTATGATTTGGAGTCACTGATTCAGGGTTCAAATCAATACATAAAATAATTTTCAAAATTATTAATATGTATAAGAGGCTTGCAGCTGTAGGTCTCTCCCATGGAGAGGGGTATGGCCTGTGACTTCAATCCACGAAATTGTCATTCGAAGAGACATTAATTAGGGTCTTTTAAAAAGTTCTTACATGGAAATTTTTGTCTATTTACCTTTGGTCAGATTTTAAATCTTCCTCATTTGGAGAAAGTAATAGTTGATGCTACCTTCTCAGAAATAAAAGTATTCCATTCAAACATATTACAACTTATGGACAGGAAACACAGACCAGTAGATCAATGAGGCGTCAGCTCAGTGCAGTCCACAATTATGGGTGATGAAATAAGAGTAGTCATGACTCTAACGAATTTACAGTTGTCTTTTCCTGTTTATCTATGGTTGCCTAAATCTGGTCTTTAGATATGACATATTAAGTGCTTCTGCATAGCCTGGTAAGGCACAAATTAAATTCTTATATTTGTATTCACCTTAAATGAGTTAGCACCTGTAAGTAATTCTCAGCCTCATCTCTTGTCACCTCCTCCCCTTTATTCTCCATTTTTCCTGTTGAGATGCATGCTTAGTCATCAGTTTCTCAGGGCAGCCTTCGCTCCACTGGGCTATATGTCTTGGCTCTGCATTCCGATAACACTCCAAATCTGATATGTCATGGCATTTCACTTTATTCTCATTCCTTAATCAACGTTTATTTTTCTTTTTCATTAGATTCTAAGTTCTTTGAGGCAGAGACCATATATGCCTTGTCATTTCTATCTTTCTGGAAACTTACACCCTGCCCAATACAATTTTCGTAGTTGTTAAGTGTTGATTACTTTCACTGTCATTCTCATTGCTATAGTTGGATTGTTATTATTCCCAGTGCTTTGTGTGCCCCTCTCTACTGCTCTCCTGAGCATCCCCTGTCTTTCTTTTTTTAAATTTTATTTATTTTTTATTATTTATTTTTTATTGGGCTATAGTTGTTTTACAATGTTGTGTTATGTTCTACTGTACAGCAAAGTGAATTAGAGTTCCCTGTGCTATACAGCGGGTTCTCAATTGTTATCTATTTTATACATATTAGTGTATATATGTCAATCCCAGTCTCCCAATTCATCCCTTCCTCCCCTTCTCCCCTTGGTGTCCATACATTTGTTCTCTACATTTATGTCTCTATTTCTGGCTTGCAAACCGGTCCATCTGTACCATTTTTCTAGATTCCACATATATGTGTTAATATACGATATTTGTTTTTCTCTTTCTGACTTACTTCACTCTCTATGACAGTCTCTAGGTCCATCCACATCTCTACAAATGATCCAATTTCATTCCTTTTTATGGCTGAGTAATATTCCATTGTATATATGTACCACATCTTCTTTATCCATTCGTCTGTCGATGGACATGTAGGTTGCTTCCATGACCCGGCTATTGTAAATAGTGCTGCAATGAACATTGGGTGCATGTGTCCTTTTGAATTACGGTTTTCTCTGGGTATATGCCCAGTAGTGGGATTGCTGGGTCGTATGGTAGTTCTATTTTTAGTTTTTTAAGGAACCTCCATACTGTTCTCCATAGTGGCCGTATCAATTTACATTCCCACCACCAGTGCAAGAGGGTTCCCTTATCTCCACACCCTCTCCAGCATTTATTGTTTGTAGATTTTCTGATGATGGCCATTCTGACTGGTGTGAGGTGATAGCTCATTGTAGTTTTGATTTGTATTTCTCTAATAATTAGTGATGTTGAGCAGCTTTTCATGTGCCTCTTGACCATCTGTATGTCTTCTTTGGAGAAATGTCTATTTAGATCTTCTGCCCATTTTTGGATTTGGTTGTTTGTTTTTTTGATATTGAGCTGCATAAGCAGTGTATATATTTTGGACATTAATCCTTTGTCCATTGATTCATTTGCAAATATTTTCTCCCATTCTGAGGGTTGTCTTTTCATCTTATGTTCTCTTTTGCTGTGCAAAAGCTTTGAAGTTTCATTAGGTCCCATTTGTTTATTTTTGTTTTTATTTCCATTACTCTAGGAGGTGGGTCAAAAAAGATCTTGCTGTGATTTATGTCACAGAGTTTTCTGCCTATGTTTTCCTCTAAGAGTTTTATAGTGTCTGATCTTACATTTAGGTCTTTAATCCACTTTGAGTTTACTTTTATGTACGGTGTTAGGGAGTGTTCCAATTTCATTCTTTTACATGTAGTTGTCCAGTTTTCCAAGCACCACTTATTGAAGAGACTGTTTTTTCCCCATTTTATATCCTTGCCTCCTTTGTCATAGATTAGTTGACCATAGGTGAGTGGGTTTATCTCTGGGCTTTCTATCCTGGACCATTGATCTATATTTCTGTTTTTGTGCCAGTACCATACTGTCTTGATTACTGTAGCTTTGTAGTATAGTCTGAAGTCAGGGGGTCTGATTCCTCCAGCTCCGTTTTTTTTTTTTTTTCCCTCAAGATTGTGTTGGCTATTCAGGGTCTTTTGTGTCTCCATACAAATTTTAAGATTTTTTTGTTCTAGTTCTGTGAAAACTGCCATTGGTAATTTGATAGGGGTTGCATTGAATCTGTGGATTGCTTTGGGTAGTATAGTCATTTTCAATTGCTGATTCTTCCAATCCAGTAACATGGTATATCTCTCCATCTGTATGTGTCATCTTTGATTTCTTTCATCAGTGTCTTTTAGTTTTCTGAGTACAGGTTTTTTACCTTCTTAGGTAGGTTTAAGGAGGTAAACCTTTTTGTTGCAATGGTGAATGGGAATGTTTCCTTAATTTCTCTTTCTGATCTTTTGTTGTTAGTGTATAGGAATGCAAGAGATTTCTGTGCATTAATTCTGTATCCTGCAACTTTACCAACTTCATTAATTAGCACTAATAGTTTTCTGGTGATATCTTTAGGATTTTCTATGTATAGTATCATGTCATCTGCAAGCAGTGACAGTTTTACTTCTTCTTTTCCAATTTGTATTCCTTTTATTTCTTTTTCTTCTCTGATTACCATGGCTACGACTTTCAAAATTATGTTGAATAATAGTGGTATGAGTGGACATCCTTGTCTTGTTCCTGATCTTAGAGGAAATGCTTTCAATTTTTCACCATTGAGAATGATGTTTGCTGTGGGTTTGCTGTATATGGCCTTTATTATGTTGAGGTAGGTTCCCTCTATGCCCACTTTCTCAAGAGTTTTTGTCATAAATCGGTGTTGAAGTTTGTCAAAAGCTTTTTCTGCATCTATTGAGAAGATCATGGTTTTTTTTCTTCATTTTGTCAATATGGTGTATCACATTGATTGACTAGCATACATTGAAAAATCCTTGCATACCTGAGATAAATCCCACTTGATAATGGTGTATGATCCTTTTAATGTGTTGTTGGATTCTGTTTGCTAGTAGTTTGTTGAAGATTTTTGCATCTATATTCATCAGTGATATTGGTCTGTGTAATTTTCTTTTTTTGTAATATCCTTGTCTGGTTTTGGTGTCAGGGTGATGGTGGCCTCATAGAATGAGTTTGGGAGTGTTCTTTCCTCTGCAATTTTTTGGAAGAGTTTGAGAAGGATAGGTGTTAGCTCTTCTCTAAATGCTTGGTAGAATTTACCTGTGAAGCCATCTGGTCCTGGACTTTTGTTTGTTGGAAGATTTTTAATCACAGTTTCAATTTCATTACTTGTAATTGGTCTGTTTGTATTTTCTATTTCTTCCTGGTTCAGTCTTGGAATGTTATGCCTTTCTAAGAATTCATCCATTTCTTCCAGGTTGTCCATTTTATTGGGATATAGTTGCTTGCAGTAGTTTCTTATGATGCTTTGTATTTCTGAGGTGTCCATTGTAACTTCTCCTTTTTCATTTCTAGTTTTATTGATTTGAGTCCTCTCCCTCTTTTTCTTGATGAGTCTGGCTAAAGGTTTATCAATTTTGTTTATCTTCTCAAAGAACCAGCTTTTAGTTTTATTGATCTTTGCTATTGTTTTCTTTGTTTGTATTTCATTTATTTCTGCTCTGATCTTTATGATTTCTTTCCTTCTACTAACTTTGGGTTTTGTTTGTTCTTTTTCTAGTTCCTTTAGGTGTAAGGTTCAATTGTTTATTTGAGATTTTTCTTGTTTCTTGAGGTAGGATTGTATTGCTATAAACTTCCCTCTTAGAACTGCTTTTGCTGCATCTCATAGGTTTTGGGTCATCGTGTTTTCGTTGTCATTTGTCTCTAAGTATTTTTTATTACTTCTTTGATTTCTTCAGTGATCTGTTGGTTATTTAGTAGCATATTGTTTAACCTCCATGTGTTTGTGTTTTTTACAGTTTTTTTCCTGTAATTGATTTCTAATCTCATACCGTTGTCGTTGGAAAAGATACTTGATATGATTTCAATTTTCTTAAATTTACTGAGGCTTGATTTGTGACCCAAGATGTGATCTGTCTTGGGGAATGTTCCGTGTGCACTTGAGAATAAAGTGTAATCTGCTGTTTTTGGATAGAATGTCCTATCTGAGCATCCCCTTTCTAACCACCCTGTCTGTACTGCCATCAGTCTGGGCCTTCTGCATGTTGAAGGCTGAACCTACCTGCCAGGTCCCCCTTCTCTCCTCTCTTGACCTGCAGTAGTCCCTTCTTCTCCATTAGAGGCCCCTATCATACTTAACAGTCAATCAAGCCACAATATATTTGTCCTTAATGAGCTTGGTAAATAAAAAGAAATCTCTTCAAACTGATGAGAGGGTCAGAGACCTATTCAGCTCCATGTGGTTATTTATTTATTTATTTTTCTTTTATCAGGTGGTCTGAATCGAGGATGGAAGTGCCCTAGATTTCCAGATTTGTCTTCTACAGATTCAGTGTTAAACACTTAGAGCTGTTTATATTTTAAGCATAACTTTTATAAAACTCTATTTTGAAAAGCTATGACTAACTATGGATATACATAAAAAGAAAGTTAACGGAAATAAAAAATCTCCTTCAAATCTGTTTTTTAAGGCTCCTCTCATTTAGAAAAACAAAAGCTACATTGCTTGCCTCACCAATGACTTGTGCCAATGCTACTTCTCCCATGTGCTAAATATTCAAAATTTAATTGGGCTTATTAAAAATAATTTTTAATGTATCAAAAGCCTACATAATGCAGTGTGAGTAAATGTTGTTGCACAGCTTGTTTTAGCATTCTAGAAAGGTTGGCATGGAAACCCAGAGAAGGCATCTTAGATGCTCGATACATAAAGATTTTCAATTGAACATCCTGGTTATCTTATTTATTCCTATTTAGAATCAATTTTAATGTTTGTTTCTATCTTATTTTAGGAATATAAATTTTTCCTTGGGCAGAAGCAGCTTCTTTAGTCTAATTGTTTAAAAGAAACACATTTTATTAGAAAATAATAAGGAGGTAGGCAGGGTCAGGGGATAACTTTTAAGAGTTAAGCAATTTAATTTGTTGGATACAAATAAAGACTGTGGAATCATATGGGTTCAAATGCTGGTTCCAGCACTTACTGGCTATATGACAATTGCTATGTTAATAGTCTCAAAAAATTGAGATTAAAAATTGATTTAATGGTAATCAAAGGAAATAAATGGTGTAATATATATAATGCTCTTTAGCAGAGTGTCTTGCAGAAAGTGCACATTCATCAACTTTCATTCTTATATTTATGAAATACAAAGAGAATGAGTTAAAAAAAATATTCCACAAAATACTTTGACTCAGAGTCCTCTTCATCAGCCAAACTCTTTTCAGTCCTTAATGTGTTTTGCCTGAATATTGAGAAATGGTGACTAAAATGTCTCAAACCTTCACTAATTTATATATGAATAAGCTTCTGTGAGTTAAAACAAGGGTGTGAAAAAAGGTCCATATTAATTTTTTTTCAACTCATTACCTGTTGTGTTATTCTGTAACTGACTGGAGCTCTCTTACCCCATGATTATTAGTGACCATTAATGTCCCTTGACATACGGAGACCTGGGTCCAATTCTTGCCAGTAAGTAGCTGTGTGACCTTGAATAATGAATTTCAACTCTTGAGACCTGTGTTTTCTTGTGTATAAATCAAGTGGAGATAAGTCACATGGTTTCTAACGTATATAGTTTTTAAATATGTTGATTGTAACAACCCAAGATATCAGGACAAGGTCTGAGTTTCTGGGCACCATTTTTTCTTGACACCACACACTAAATTCAGTTATGATATTGGAGATTATGTATACATTATTTTCCATCCTTTACAGTCCTGAATCTGCCGTCTCTGCAGATATGCCCAGAGGCTGTCACACTTTTGTAAATGCCTTTGTTAAGTAAATTAGCTAATAATTTTTTTTAAAAAAAACTTAGAATCACAGACTATTTGGCAAGTTTGATGATACTGGTTTTCCAAAAACCCCTAACAAATAAATGACAATTATCTCTAAATCTATTTTAACATATACAGAGATCAATTTTCCATATCCATATTTAGAAATGGCATTGCTTAGGCATAACACAGTTAAAAAACGATTGGTATATTTTATACCAAAATAACCAAATGATATGGGTAAGCTATGATGAGAGGATAACTGGAAGAAGCAGCTTTCATATTACAAAATTTGCCAGTGTGGGAATGACTGTTAATTCAAGGAAGCCTAATCTATAGGCAATGATTATTGCTGAGCTGAGGGGGGATTCAGCCAAAGCAAGTCTCTTCCTGAATGGACTGACCCTTGAAGTGACTTGAATTAGGGACATAAACAGTTATATCTTTAGAAAGGATATCATGGCATAATTATACAGACCTTACTCCTCAAAAGCTCCAACGCTTCTAATTAAAGTTTCACTAAGATATCAGAAGAATCTCAAGGAGATTAAATTTGGAAGTTCCCTCAATAAAAACTCTATTGTCCTTTCAAAAAATAAATATTCACATGGAATTCTTTGATTACATATGTAGCTTTGTCCAAACTCCTAGTTTCTACTTTAATTTAAATTTTTTTTTTACCCCAAGAAAGTCTGGGAAAAAAATCTTCACTATAATAACTGATTAGTTCCATTTCCTGCAGTACTTCTTTTCTTGTGGTTGCTGGTTTTCAGCCAATTCTATTTTTGCGTTTATTTTCTCCGTTACATTCCTTCTTTTCTGAGTAGAAGAATTTTTGTGTTTTTCATTTTGTCAAAATAGAATTCTTCTCATGTCTTGTCATGATTTTGATATTTTCAAAGCTTAAAAAGCAACGCAGAGGAGATATGTCTACATAATTAAACATACCATGGGCTTTTTTTTTTTTTTTTTTTTTTTTTTTTTTTAATTTTTATTTATTTATTTATGGCTGTGTTGGGTCTTCGTTTCTGTGCGAGGGCTTTCTCTAGTTGTGGCAAGCGGGGGCCACTCTTCATCGCAGTGCGCGGGCCTCTCGCTATCGCGGCCTCTCTTGCTGCGGAGCACAGGCTCCAGACGCGCAGGCTCAGTAATTGTGGCTCACGGGCCTAGTTGCTCCGCGGCATGTGGGATCTTCCCAGACCAGGGCTCGAACCCGTGTCGCCTGCATTGGCAGGCAGATTCTCAACCACTGCGCCACCAGGGAAGCCCCATACCATGGGCTTTTAAAAAAGATCTGATAATTCAGAAAGTATTTTAAACCATCAGTGGATTGGAAATGTCCAACCACTTTTTTCATAAGTCCTATGCTTTTGAGAGTAGCAGTCAGCTTGATGTAGCTGTGGTTTAAAAGAGGAAACTAGAAAGGAGTCTAGGAAGTGACCTCATAAGAACGCAGAAAACTAAGAGCTTAAATAATAATAATATTCAAACAGCGTATTTCACTGTCTGAGTGTAGGAGAATTCTCAAAGTGGAGGGAAACGCAATTCAAATATGCAAACGAGTGTCCACAAAGGAGTACATGGAAAGAGGCACTGCAGTAAGTGTTTGAGAGTTTTTTCAGTCTTTGTTTTTGGTGTTTTTTTTTTTTTCTTTCCTTTTTTTCCCCCTTTTTTTGGTATGTTTAGAGCATACTAGACTTATTTGGATAAGACACATGAGCATTTGCATTCCATGACGTAAGCATTTATAAATTTAAAAAGGCTAGGACTCTGCCTGGGAGGGAATCCTCTGTCCTTCTGCCTTTGTACTATAGGATGAAAAATAACCAAGAAGTTACCTTAGAATTCATATAATTTTTCTCCTCATTGAACCATCTGTGCTAGATCCTTTCAGAAGTATTGGCTGACCTAAGTCCTGACTATTTTTTGCCATCCTGAAAGTGAAAGAAGGAACTGTTGCTATAATTAGAATTAAAACTAAGTCAAACAGAATTACTGTTTTCTGATCATGATCATTGTGTGTTGGAAAAATTTCATTTGAGACCTGAAATATGAAATATGCAAACCTCTTTTCTAAGCCTGATCCTCCACAGCACATCTGTGGATGGGATATAGTTCTGAATCTGTAAAGCTGACCACCACAAAACCAGTACATACTTTCTCTTCTCTCCCAGACCGACTTAAACGAGATCTGTGAATATATGAATATACTAGACCTCTAAGCTGGAGGGCTCTCGTGAAGTCTACACCCTCACTATATGGAGTTCTTTATACTAATCTTGGCATCTGGAGGATAAGTAATTAATAAAGTTACCAGTTGGAATTGTCTCAGTTTCTTGTGGCAACTCTTACGTCTGATATCTGGTGGGCATCCTTCCCACATCACCACATCACCTGTGTGAAAAGTGAACACTTAAATTCAACTTACCCTGCCCTGTTCTTCTTCTCCATAGCTGTTATATATTGTAGATATATCTTACGTATTTTATATTTATTTGTGTAACTATTTATAGTTTATTTCTCCTAGCCACCATGTTCAAGAAAGCAGGGGCATTTTCTGTTTTGATAGGACACTGATGAGTCCCTAGCCCCCAGCTCAGTTTTGGGGCACAGAGTACATGCTCAATCAATATTTGTTGAAAGAATAAATCTAGTCGCTATCTTCACGCATTCACTGATGTCCACTGGTCTTTGGTCTTCCCCCTCAAACACATCACTCTGCCTCTCTTCTCTTTCTCTCCACTTCCCACAATTCCTGTACTCGGTAGTGGCTTTCTTCACTACAATGAGTTTACACAATTGATTAAGGAGCCATGTCTTCTAGATTTTTCTCAGGTGCTTAGTGTGATGCCACATGTGGCTGTGCCCTCCTAGAGGTGAAGGTTGAGCTCCTTCTTTGGCTTCCTTATGTTCTTCCTCAGGTTGGACAGTGGCTCTCGAGGTGTGGTCCATAGACCAGCAACATCAGCATCACCTGGGAACTTATTAGCAATGTGAATTCTTGGGCCCTGCTCCAGACCTAGTGAATCAGAAACGTGTGGATTGCAGTACAACAACCTGTTTTATCATGCCCTCCAAGTGATTCTGATGCTAAAATTTGAGAATCAGTGATAAGACACAGGCTGCATCCCTGACTTTGTTTTTAACTTTCAAAAACCCTGTAATTTCTCAGAGTTCATTTTTTCAAGGGATCCAGTAAGACTTATTATGCTAAGTTCTCTATGTGGGTTAATACAGGGGCTTAAAATTTATTTAGTAAATTGTGGGCATGCTGAACAGAACCTATTAAATTATGTGCTTCTGTAGAACTTTGCACTGTAGTCGTTATTTTTTTTTTCCTGAAAACATCTAAAGTCAAGCTTCTGGAAGACTCAACTATAGTCCACGACTCCTTGTTATAAGCCTGCCTCCTTCATCCTCATGGCACATGTAACTTCAACCCCAGAACCTGCTAAATGTGAGCCATAGTCCTTCAGGGAAAACATTCAAAATAATTAATTGGGTCTAAGGCTAAAAAATAAAATATTTTAGAACAAAATATTACACAGATATTATTTTTCCCCCTGGAAATTCTATATAATTCTGTTTTAGAGACAGAAATGAATGTCCATCTTTTAATTTTTGTGTACTAAATCTGCTTTGATTTACAAAATAATAATACAATATTGCATTTCTTTTTTAATTGAAACCATTTCTATCATTTCTGAGACGATCTTTCAGACGCCACATTTCACTCTTGATTATAATTTGGTTAACATATTGACAGTTCAGTCTTTGCAGAAGTGGCTTCGAGCCCCCAGACCTTTCACTGTGGCTTAAAAGAGCACCAGGATTAGGGCTCTCCTTCATAAAAGCAACTGGAAGCGTAGTGGAACCTGTTATCTTAGGACCTGCAGAAATACATACACATATTTTTCCTCAGTCTTTTTTTTTTTTTACACTTTTAAAAGCAGAATCACATCTCTAGCCTCTCTTTCTGGAGAAGACCAATAAATTATGGTTTCTTAAGAATCTTTGTATCTGAACTAAGAGTAAGGAGGTGCTATTTATTTGTCCTTCAGAATGGAATTTGCCTGGTTTAGATGAAAATTGATGGGGGTTGTAGCTAAGAAAATGGGGTTGTGGATAAAGCAGCAGCATGTGTCAAACGCGCAACATTAGAGCAACAAGGGCATTGAATATTGAAGGGAAATAAGCACATTTGGGAAGACTGGAATTCTGTTGTTTTTGTTTGTTTGTTTTATTTTTTAACATCTTTATTGGAGTATAATTCCTTTACAATGTTTTGTTAATTCCTGCTGTATAACAAAGTGAATCAGCTATATGTATACATATATCCCCATATCTCCTCCCTCTTGCGTCTCTCTCCCACCCTCCCTATCCAACCCCTTTAGGTGGACACAAAGCATGGAGCTGATCTCCCTGTGCTATGCGGCTGCTTCCCACTAGCTGTTTTACATCTGGTAGTGTGTATATGTCCATGGCACTCTCTCACTTCATCTCAGCTTACCCTTCCCCCTCCCTGAGTCCTCAAGTCCATTCTCTGCATCTGTGTCTTTATTTCTGTCCTGCCCCTAGGTTCTTCAGATTTTTTTTTTTTTTTTTTTTTAGATTCCATATATATGTATTAGCATATGGTATTTGTTTTTCTCTTTCTGACTTACTTCACTCTGTATGACAGTCTCTAGGTCCATCCACCTCACTACAAACAACTCAATTTCATTTCTTTTTATGTTTGAGTAATATTCCATTGTATATATGTGCCACATCTTCTTTATCCATTCATCTGTCGATGGACACTTAGGTTGCTTCCATGTCCTGGCTCTTGTAAATAGTGCTGCAGTGAACATCGTGGTAAATGACTCTTTCTGAATTATGGTTTTCTCAGGGTATATGCCCAGGAGTGGGATTACTAGGTCGTATGGTAATTCTATTTTTAGTTTTTTAAGGAACCTCCATACTGTTCCCCAGAGTGGCTGTATCACTTTACATTCCCACCAACAGTGCAAGAGGGTTCCCTTTTCTCCACACCCTCTCCAGCACTTTTTCTCTGTAGATCTTTTTATAATGGCCATTCTGACTGGTGTGAGGTGATATCTTATTGTAGTTTTGATTTGCATTTCTCTAATGATTAGTGATGTTGAGCATACTTTCATGTGTTTGGTGGCAATCTGTATATCTTCTTTGGAGAAATGTCTATTTAGGTCTTTTGCCCATTTCTGGATTGGGTTATTTGTTTTCTGATATTGAGCTGCATGAGCTGCTTGTATATTTGGAGATTAATCCTTTGTCAGTTGCTTCATTTGCAAAGTTTTTCTCCCATTCTTAGGATTGTCTTTTGGTCTTGTTTATGGTTTCCTTTGCAGTGCAAAAGCTTTTAAGTTTCATTAGGTCCCATTTGTTTATTTTTGGTTTTATTTCCATTTGTGTAGGAGGTGGGTCAAAAAGGATCTTGCTGTGATTTATGTCATAGAGTGTTCTGCCTATGTTTTCCTCTAAGACTTTTATAGTGTCTGGCCTTACATTTAGGTCTTTAATCCATTTTGAATTTATTTTTGTGTATGGTGTTAGGGAGTGTTCTAATTTCATTCTTTTACATGTAGCTGTCCAGTTTTCCCAGCACCATTTATTGAAGAGGCTGTCTTTTCTCCATTGTGTATTCTTGCCTCCTTTATCAAAGATAAGGTGACCATATGTGTGTGGGTTTATCTCTGGGCTTTCTATCCTGTTCCGTTGATCTCTATTTCTGTTTTTATGCCAGTACCATATTGTCTTGATTACTGTAGCTTTGTAGTATAGTCTGAAGTCAGGGAGCCTGATTCCTCCAACTCCATTTTTCTTTCTCAAGATTGCAGTGGCTATTCAGGGTCTTTTGTGTTTCCATACAAATTGTGAAAATTTTTGTTCTAGTTCTGTGAAAAATGCCATTGTTAGTTTCATAGTCCTGATCTTAATGGAAATGGTTTCAGTTTTTCACCATTGAGAATGATGTCAGCTGTGGCTTTGTCATATATGCCCTTTATTATGTTGAGGTAAGTTCCCTCTATGTTTACTTTCTGTGGGTTTTTATCATAAATGGGTGCTGTATTTTGTCGATAGCTTTTTCTGCATCTATCGAGATTATCATATGGGTTTTATCCTTCAGTTTGATAACATGGTGTATCACATTGCTTGATTTGCGTACATTGAAGAATCCTTGCATTCCTGGGGTAAACCTCACTTGATCATGGTGTATGATCCTTTTAATGTGCTGTGGGATTCTGTTTGCTAGTATTTTGTTGAGGATTTTTGCATCTATGTTCATCAGTGATATTGGCCTGTAGTTTTCTTTTTTTGTGACATCTTTGTCTGCTTTTGGTATCAGGGTGATGGTGGCCTCATTTGGGAGTGTTCCTCCCTCTGCTATATTTTGGAAGAGTTTGAGAAGGATAGGTGTTAACTCTTTTCCAAATGTTTGATAGAATTTGCCTGTGAAGCCATCTGGTCCTGGGCTTTTGTTTGATGGAAGATTTTTAATCCAGTTTCAATTTCAGTGAATGTTTATATTTTCTATTTCTCCTGGTTCAGTGTCGGGAGGTTGTGCTTTTCTAAGAATTTGTCCATTTCTTGCAGGTTGTCCACTTTATTGGCATATAGTTGCTTGTAGTTAATTTCTCATGATCCTTTGTATTTCTGCAGTGTCAGTTGTTACTTCTCCTTTTTCATTTCTAATTCTGTTGATTTGAGTCTTCTCTCTTTTTTTCTTGATGAGTCTGGCTAGTGGTTTATCAGTTTTGTTTATGTTCTCAAAGAACCAGCTTTTAGTTTTATTGATCTTAGCTCTTGTTTCCTTCATTTTTTTTTTCATTTATTTCTGATCTGACCTTTATGATTTCTTTCCTTCTGCTAACTTTGGGGTTTCTTTGTTCTTCTTTCTCTAATTTCTTTCGGTATAATGTTAGGTTGTTTATTTGAAATGTTTCTTGTTTCTTGAGGTAGGATTGTATTGCTATAAACTTCCCTCTTAGAACTGCTTTTGCTGCATCCCACAGTTTTTGGGTTATCATGTTTTCATTGTCATTTGTTTCTACGTATTTTTTTATTTCCTCTTTGATTTCTTCAGTGATCTCTTGGTTATTTAGTAGTGTATTGTTTAGTCTCCATGTGTTTGTATTTTTTTACAGATTTTTTCCTGTAATTTATATCTAGTCTCATAACGTTGTGGTCAGAATGATGTTACAACTGTCTGAGGTGTGCCGTGTGTTTTCCCGGGGAAGGTGTCCGTGGATCACAGGACCTTGGCAGTGGAGGGCTGCACAGGTTCCCAGGAGGGGAGGTGTGGATAGTGACCTGTGCTTGCACGCAGGATTCTTGGTGACTGCAGCATCAGTCTTAGCCTTTCATGCCTGCCTCTGGGGTCCGCGCTGATAGCCACAGCTCGCACTCGTCTCTGGAGCTCGTTTAGGCAGTGCTCTGAATCCCCTCTCCTCACGCACCCCAAAACAATGGTCTCTTGCCTCTTAGGCAGGTCCAGACTTTTTCCCAGACTCTGTCCTGGCTAGCTGTGGCGCCCTAGCCCCCTTCAGGCTGTGTTCACGCAGCCAACCCCAGTCCTCTCCCTGGGGTCTGACCTCTGAAGCCTGAGCCTCAGCTCCCAGCCCCCACCCGCCCCGGTGAGTGAGCAGACAAGCCTCTCAGGCTGGTGAGTGCTGGTCGGCACAGATCCTCTGTGCGGGAATCTCTCCACTTTGCCCTCTGCCCCCCTGTTGCTGCGCCCTCCTCCGTGGCTCCGAAGCATCCCCCACGCCACCCCCTGTGTCCGCCAGTGAAGGGGCTTCCTAGTGTTTGGAAACTTTTCCTCCTTCACAGCTCCCTCCCAGAGGGGCAGGTCCCATCCCTATTTTTTTTTTGTCTCTTTTTTCTTTTTTTTCTGCCCTACCCAGGTAGGTGGGGAGTTTCTTGCCTTTTAGGAAGTCTGAGGTCTTCTACCAGCATTCAGTAAGTGTTCTGTATGAGTTGTTCCACATGTAGATGTATTTCTGTTGTATTTGTGGGGAGGAAGGTGATCTCCACGTCTTACTCCTCTGCCATCTTGAAGGTCTGGCTGGAATTCTATTGTTTTCAAGATTATATTTAATTAGTAGAGCATTCAGTCCAAATCAACATGTAGTCAATGCATTGCATGTTGACTAAACTGAGTAAGTAAACTACTCAGCAAACAATAGTGTGTGTGCTCTGATAATGTGATAGTAATTGAACTCATGGGATGAGGGACATTTCCTGGTGTGAGGGAAAAAAAATCATACATTTCCTTTGAAAATCATGGACATTACTGTTAAGTCCATTAAAATAGCTCCTCAGGAAGAAAATATGGGTCTGATAATCAGAAATGTTAGTATTGTATCCAGTCTTATAATTACAAATTGTCCTCTAAAATTCCTTTTTAATTGTTTTGAAAGTAGAATTCCATTTAAAATAAGTAAAAGGTAAGCCGATTCATCAATCCCTAAAGGATATTAGCAAGATGAAAAATGCTCCAGAGAGAAGCAATAAATACTTTGAGCAAATCCATATGTCAGTAGGTACCTATAAGCTATTTATTTCTCATTTTGACTATCAACTTTAATTATGCTCCTGTCTATTTTAGATCAGTCACTCACTTCTGAGCAGCTGAAGTAATTTGTTAGGATTTTTCTTTTCCATTAGTAACTGTGGAAGGAAAACAAATCCAATAATTCTGTGAGTGCTGAGAGCAGAGTTTTTCTTAGGTATACTAATTTTGACTAGATCCGTGGGAGAATGATGAAAAAAACCTGAAATAACAGTAAATTTAAGCCAATCCTAGTTTGGGATAGTGCTCCATCATCACCAAGGACCCAGATGCCCTCTATATTTTTGCCCTGCCACCCTCAACATGCACCTTCCATTTTACATCCAAGATGGCTGCTTCAGCTTCCACTGTCTCATCACACATACATCCTGGAGAGCAGGAAGAGGAAAGAGCAAGGAAAAGGCATGATCCTACCCTTTGACCAGACACACCTCTTATTCTCAATCCTACTGACCAGAACTTAGTTATTTGGTCATACTTTGCTATCAAGGTGAAATGGGCCTTTGTTCAGAGTAAACGTGTGCCCAACTAACACTTGAAGATTCTTTTGATGAAGAAGAAGAGGAGAATGGATAACAGAAGACGGTTTGTAGCTCTGCCTCACTAGAATTAGCTCTATTTACTCTGTTAATCAGAGGAGGAAGTGCAGATTATTAGGCCTGCAGTGAATGTTCACTGTTCAGTTACATGATTATAGGACAAATATAGACAGGAAATTAAATATCTCCTGCAAATTGTGTAATTTGAGATCTTAAAGTTGCCTATTATTTATGAGGCTGAGTATTTTTCCCAGCTTGAATTAAATCATAAATCCTAGTAATTTGTGTTGATAAGAGATCAAACATTTATGAAGTTACAGGCAGCATGCTAGGTTCCTGATATATACAAACATCTTATTCTTTATAACCATCTAATAATACAGGTTTTTACATTTTTTTATAGTTGAAGAATCTGGGCATTAGAAGAATTAACTTGCTCAAGGTCACATAGATAAGAAATGCAGTTGAATTTTAACCCATGTCTGTATGATTACAAAATGTGCTCCCCCCCATATTTTTCTGTTTCCTAGAAGCTTCTCAGTGTCACTGGCACTGCATTTGATTTATTTCATCCATCTTTAGATCCTACTTGTTAAGGATAATACCTGTAGCTACTGACTGAATAAATGACACACTGAATCTACTAATTTTGCTGATGCTAAGAAATATATATTTCGTTAACTTATAGACTATCCAAAGCCATATAGTACCTTTGGTATGTTAATTTCTGACCAAATCCAGATAATGGCTAAAATCTTATTGAGCAAATTAGCTGACATGATAAGTAGGAAACTCCAGTTTTTTCTTCATAAAAAAAAACAGAGGAAAGAAAAAAACAGATTAGTAGGAAAGAAAAGACAATTTCCTTCTCTTTGTTTCTCAGTTTTTCTTGCACCTGAGTCTCCTCATGTTGTCAGCTCATTTTGTCCATGTTCTGTATCCCAAACATCCGCTCTTCCTCTTTCAGAATGTTTTCCTCATTTCATAGCATAGCTTTTAAAGCTATTTAATTTAAGAAAGCATATCAGTGCCATTGAGTGCTTATTACATTTGAGTGCCACAGTAAAGAAAATGCAAACAGTACTTCTATGAGCCTAAAACAGACTTCATGAAATAAGTTATAAAATAATTATATGTGCATTTGCCACATTTATGCATATTAGCCTTGAGAATACTGAAACAGAAGTTGAATAAAATTTGCCTTCAATACTCTTGAGATGTTTATTGGTTGGCTAATATGACTCATTTGTCAGTAGGGTTTAAATGGTTTTTAAAATTTATTTGAAGTAAATGCTGAAATTTGAATAATGAAATTTACAATATATGGATCACTGGTTTAAATTATTTTTGCAGATACTTATTCTTTCTGTTTATAATGCTAAATTTAAGTGAGTTTAATTAGCCAGGAACAAACAGTTTTGGTCATTAAACAAAATAGGGTACTCTTACGCAACCAACCTTAGGTTTCTCAGGGAAGAGTCTTATTGAGAAAACGTGTCTTTAAACAATGTCATTCCTTTTTAAAATATACATGTGATTATTTCCTTCCTTTGACTAATTGGAGAATAGGAGCCCTTGATATGATTTCAACTCTCATATGATCTAGGTTTTACTTATTTCATATAAGCTCTTCATCATCATAATCATTTTTTTCATCATCATGCCTAATTTTTAATAAGTGCTAAACCCTGACCATGTGTTATTTCATTAAATCTTTCTAACGATTCTAAGAACTAGGTCATATCATTATCCCATTTTAAAGATGATGTTTAACAATTTTTCCATGGTCTCACAGCTTATAACTAGCTGGGCCTGGATTTAAGTGGAGACAGTCTGAAATCCGGAGCCGGCCCACATGACACCCGTATACACTAACTCACAGATTCTTAAGTCTGGAATTGTCCACGTTTACATGACCCTGTTTTAGTGCTTTCTCACTAAATCTTCTATCTCCATTTTTAGCTGGCCCCTTGGAATTCAGGGTCACAAAATGACACCCTAGACCCTACACCCTACATCTACAGGCTTTTTGCATTTGCCATTTTGACTCAAATGGTTGATCGTTTTAGTTGACTAACAAACTTGATGAATTTTTCACCAATGAATTGAGTGGTGATTTTTTTTTTTTAATATTGATTGATTGATTGATTGATTGATTGCTGTGTTGGGTCTTCGTTTCTGTGCGAGGGCTTTCCCCAGTTGCGGGAAGCGGGGGCCACTCTTCATCGTGGTGCGCGGGCCTCTCACCGTCGCGGCCTCTCTTGTTGCGGAGCACAGGTTCCAGACGCGCAGGCTCAGTAATTGTGGCTCACGGACCTAGTTGCTCCGCGGCATGTGGGATCTTCCCAGACCAGGGCTCGAACCCGTGTTCCCTGCATTGGCAGGCAGATTCTCAACCACTACGCCACCAGGGAAGCCCCTGAATGGTGATTTTTAATGTACCTTAAAAACTAGGCTTACCCTGCTCTTTGGTGAGCTCATGAAATAGCTTCAGTTTGCCCACCTCTCACACTTCCCCACACACCACTTTCCCTTTCTTTTTTCTCTCAAGGATTCTGCACTGCATTCTGTGCTCAATGCCCCCTTTCACCACTTCGATCCAAGTCTCGTAAAATAAGACTTTACTGACACACTGTTCTTCCCTACTGCCCACACCTCCCTAGTCAAGATATGTTTTAAAATATTGGGTTTTTTTTCTGGTTTCTGAATAGTTCTGTTTTTACTGTGGAAATTTTAGAAAGTACAGACAGAACAGTATAAAGAAGCAGAAAGAAACATAGAGCCCCTGACTACCACCCAGATTCTGCTACAGTACACATTTTGGCAAATTTCCTTCTAGCCTTCTTTGGCTGTATGAAAAATTTCTGAGCCATAAGGAATTATTTTAATAGGATACAGCCCTTTAAAACAAAGACTTGATTGTTAGGGCTTACTTCCAGTTCAGATTAGACACAAGTTCTGGTGGTTCTGGGGGTTCAGTTAGGAACTGAATTGGTTTGTGTTAGAGAAATTGATGTAATGCCTCCCCTCCAGGGGAGGACAGGAGAGTTGATCACAGGTCAAGACCGTTTCTGAGAAAACTGGGGTGAGACAGGGTGAGGGTAGCTGGTTCAGCTAAGAGAGGTGTTTCTAGGAATTCTTTTAACACAAGGAGGGTGGAAGCAGGGACCTGACCCAGCTGGAGGGAATGGGAGCTGAGCATTGGCAGAAAAAACCAGGGGATCTCAAAAGACCAGAGCTCCAAAGGGCCAGCCAGCTGCCTGGCTGCCCCAAGGGTCTATGCAAATACCAAGATAACCTGCCAAAATGGGTGGAACCTCCACCTTAAAACATAGGCCAGCTTGATTATTTCTGAGCCCCGTAAGTAACTTTTGTTAGTTTGCCATTAGTAACAGCTAACATTTCTTGAGTAATATGTCCAGCACTGGCTAATCTATTTCCTGGTGTTATCTGATTTAGCTCTTAAAAGAAGTCAGTTACTGTTAGGATCTCCATTTTACAGATAAGGAGTCAGAGGCCTTGAGAATTGATGGCTTTGCCCAAGGCCACTAGGATAAATAGAGGAATAGGAGTTGCAATCCAGGGATTGTCTCACTCCAGAGCTCTTACTGTATGTAAACTGTCGCATGGTCTATGATTTAGTCTTTTGTCTAGGGCTTATGGTGGGATTCTAATCTGCTAGAAGAAATTGCTGTGTGTGTGTGTGTGTGTCTGTGTGTCTGTGTGTCTGTGTGTTGTTGGGGGGGTGGATTTTGTGGAGGTCCTCAAATTAATACACAAAGGTAACGTTGCTTAGCCCTTCTAAGTTACTTTATGAAAACCTCATCTATAAATACATCAGGTATTCAAGCTATCTCCTGACTTTGATGTATCCTGGGCTCTTGATTCTGTCAACAACTTTTTTTTTTTGAGCTGAACCTCAATTTTATTCAGATAGAACATAGAATTATTTAACAAGAATACTGTTCTCAATTGCCACAAATACCACAAGAGTTGTAATTCAGTATTTAAGTGAATTACTGCTCTGACATAGCAGTAGTTCCAAAGGTAATCTGTAGTGACATTAAGAAATGTCCATGAGATCACAAGGTCATGTACCCTGGCTTACATTTTATTGAATAGAATACTTGCATATTCTATTAAATGGAATATTTGCATTTTACTTTTTAAAAATAGTTTTGGGGGGATAAAATTCACGTACCATACATTTCACTCATTTAAAGTATACAATTTAGTGGCTTTTAGTTTATTCACAGGTATGTGCAACTATTACCACAGACAACTTTAGAACATTTTTGTCATGTCAAAAAAGAAATCTTGAACCTTTTAGCTGTTACCTCCTCAAATTGCACCCCCAATCCGTCCTAACCAACCATTAATCTACTTTCTGCCTCTATAGAGATTTCCCTATTCTAAATTTTCATATGAATAGAATCATGTAATTTGTGGGTTTTTGTGACTGACTTCTTCCAGTTTACATACTATTTTCTAAGTTTGTCCAGTTTGTAACATCCACTCAATTGCTCTTTATATTATATTTTTATCTAAGGGTTCTCACCCTTGATGGCACTAAAATGTGAGTCCCTATTTATGCTTGAAAACAACACTGGATATCCATAACATTTCCAAGGAGTGTTGCCAAATGCAAGTTCATGTGCCCAATGCACAATGAGGCCAAACAAATGGATACATCAGAGTCTAGAGCAAAGAAAGTTTTATTGCAGGGCCGAGCAAGGAGAACAGGCGGCTCGTGCTTGATAGCTTTCAGGGAAGAGTTTTTATAGGCAAAATTTACGGGGAGGTCTGCAGGGTGTATAACCCTCCTCTGATTGGTTGGTGGTGAGGTAACTGTGGGAATCTCAATCATCAGCTTCCTGGTTCCAACCAGTGCTTTTGCTCAGCCTGAAGTTACCTCTTCCACCTGGGTGGGGGCCTTAGTTCCTGTAGAAGAACTCAGAGATATACTCTTATGTGTATCTCTTGAGGAAGAACCACGACCCTGCTTTATCTCTGCACTATAGTTTCTGGACTGCTCCTCCTTTGTTTCTGCACTCCCTTCCTTCCCTAGTTAGTAACTGTTTGAATCTGCCCTTTGGAACACAGGGAAGGTCTAGGAGCCTGAAACCTTTTTCCTACAAACATGAAACAGGGGGCATGGAAAGACTTTTGTATCTGGGAGGGCCCCACAGGGTCCTGCTTAGTTTCAGTCCCCCCTTTTCTTTGATATTCCTCAATCTTGAGGGGGAACAGGTGTTGGACAAAAAAGGGAATAACGTTTTAGATAGAGAGGTTAATCATAAACTCGGTAGGGGAACTCTGTTTTATGGGGACTCAGTTTTGGGAGCACTTAGAATCCTAAATTTTGCAGTGTTGTAGGCAGGTCTGGTTCTTGCAGAGCTCCAAGAACACTCTGTACTACTTCAGAGATGGTCATGTCCTCCTCAGTACCTTTTCATCCATCATAAATGTGTTTTTCAGCCATGCATGTTTGGTTCAGTGCAGTCTTTCTTTATAATCTTGTGAAGTATCTTTTACTGCAGAGGAAAACTAATCAAAGGGTTTGAATTGCAGTAAAAAGAAAGCTGTGAAGCAAATAATGAAAATGCAGAAGGATCAATACATTTGGAGGAGGTTTATAGTTTTAACCTCCATTAATAAAATTGCAAAGCCAGAGTAAAACTGCTGATAAATAATGTATTACTTTTGTATTACTTTTTAGGTTTTCTCAGTTGTACTATGCTGTTTGTGTGCTGTATGTATTACTATGTTGTATGTATTAATATGTTATGTGTATTGCTTTTTAGGTATTCTCAGCTATACCAAATTAAATATAATGTTTGATTAATATGGAAGCTAGTATAATTTCAAATTTTACTTATTCTTTGTTCTTCACTGTCTTTTCCATAAACTGACCTTCTACATAACAGTAACTGAACTGGGATTAAATGTTTAGATCTTTGCTCCATTCATTGTAACTTAGCAAATAATTATACAACTATTTAGTAATACATATGTAAACCTAGAATGAGGTTTATCAGCCCTAGACATCAGTTTCATCAATTACATGAAAAAAGATATACTTCACTGACTTGTGAATTAAAAGGGCTTAGTTAATGATCATGATCTTATAAAGTGCCATAGCTTTTTATTAAATTTTTAATGGAGAAAATACCCAAGAACGTATTATATAAATGCTAAACTTCAAAATATAT
The DNA here is from genome assembly GCF_028023285.1 of Balaenoptera ricei. Classification (NCBI taxonomy): domain Eukaryota; kingdom Metazoa; phylum Chordata; class Mammalia; order Artiodactyla; family Balaenopteridae; genus Balaenoptera; species Balaenoptera ricei. The sequence goes on from NC_082645.1 coordinate 94,501,141, forward strand.
CTTTTTTACTCTCCTTAAAATTTTCTGTAACTTTTCTTCAAGCCAGTAATCACGGAAAGTGGTTACTGCATATTTCTGGTGTCCTCTGAGCTCACTGTCAGTGACAGATTTGGGGCCAAATTTACTATTCAAAAACCAACATGGCTTTTGTGTGGTTTGGGCAAGTAAACAAATATGTCTTCCTTGAGTTTGTCAAGAACAAATTTGCACTGTTCTCTCATTACAGGCATAAGAAAGCAGATTGTTATTTTAAAATTCATATTTAAATTTTTGACATTATTGTTAAATGTAAATATAATTAGACTACAATATTCATTTAAATAATATTGATGATAAGTGAGTTCTTTTCAGAACAGTCGACAACAATGATGAGAATCACAAAACCGTAGAAAAAGAAAACCAATGAAATCTTTAGTCCTAAAATTAAGTCCCCATTTGGGGGTATTCTTTAGGGGAAAGAGTCCTTTAGGAATAGTAAGATCACGAAATTGCTTCTGTATTTAATACTCAAATGAGCATCTCAGCATAAAGGCCAATACATTGTTTTCCTTAGGTACTCAGAATTGAGAATATTTTTTCCTGCTGAAAATATTAGCTATTTTAAATGTCTAGTCCATATATTCTGATTCGTGTCATAAATTAGGTCACAAGTGGCTGAATCATGAAGGAGTGGAGATGAATACAGAATTAATTACGCTCAACAGTTTATTATATACAGAGTAGATTCAAATATATTACAGAAACATTGTTCAGTTAATACTAAAGTTATTTACTCTGGTCTTTATACTTGGCACTCTTTCTGTAGGAACAGAAACAAATCCATAAATTTTTTTTTTTTTTTTTTTTTTTAATGTCTGAAACATTTATATTAACATATTTCCATACATATTTCCATACAAATACAAATATGATTTTTAGAAATTTCATGTAATGTCTGAAACATTTATATTAACATAGTCTGAAACATTTATAATAACATGTTTCCATACAAATAACCCAATGAAAGTTTAGTATTAGTTGTTTTGTTTGTTTTTTTATACTGCAGGTTCTTATTAGGCATCAGTTTTATACACATCAGTGTATACATGTCAATCCCAATCGCCCAATTCAGCACACCACCATCCCCACCCCACCGCAGTTTTCCCCCCTTGGTGTCCATATGTCCATTCTCTACATCTGTGTCTCAACTTCTGCCCTGCAAACTGGCTCATCTGTACCATTTTTCTAGGTTCCGCATACATGCATTAATATACGATATTTGTTTTTCTCTTTCTGACTTACTTCACTCTGTATGACAGTCTCTAGATCCATCCACGTCTCAACAAATGACTCAATTTCGTTCCTTTTTATGGCTGAGTAATATTCCATTGTATATATGTACCACAACTTCTTTATCCATTCGTCTGTTGATGGGCATTTAGGTTGCTTCCATGACCTGGCTATTGTAAATAGTGCTGCAATGAACATTCGGGTGCATGTGTCTTTTTGAATTACGGTTTTCTCTGGGTATATGCCCAGTAGTGGGATTGCTGGGTCATATGGTAATTCTATTTTTAGTTTTTTAAGGAACCTCCATATTGTTCTCCATAGTGGCTGTATCAATTTACATTCCCACCAACAGTGCAAGAGGGTTCCCTTTTCACCACACCCTCTCCAGCATTTGTTGTTTGTAGATTTTCTGATGATGCCCATTCTAACAGGAGTGAGGTGATACCTCATTGTAGTTTTGATTTGCATTTCTCTAATAATTAGTGATGTTGAGCATCTTTTCATGTGCTTCGTGGCCATCTGTATGTCTTCTTTGGAGAAATGTCTATTTAGGTCTTCTGCCCATTTTTGGATTGGGGTGTTTGTTTCTTTGATATTGAGCTGAATGAGCTGTTTATATATTTTGGAGATTAATCCTTTGTCCGTTGATTCATTTGCAAATATTTTCTCCCATTCTGAGGGTTGTCTTTTCATCTTGTTTATGGTTTCCTTTGCTGTGCAAAAGCTTTGAAGTTTCATTAGGTCCCACTTGTTTATTTTTGTTTTTATTTCCATTACTCTAGGAGGTGGATCAAAAAAGATCTTGCTGTGATTTATGTCAAAGAGTGTTCTTCCTATGTTTTCCTCTAAGAGTTTTATAGTGTCCAGTCTTATATTTAGGTCTCTAATCCATTTTGAGTTTATTTTTGTGTATGGTGTTAGGGAGTATTCTAATTTCATTCTTTTACATGTAGCTGTCCAGTTTTCCCAGCACCACTTATTGAAGAGACTGTCTTTTCTCCATTGTATATCTTTGCCTCCTTTGTCATAGATTAGTTGACCATAGGTGCGTGGGTTAATCTCTGGGCTTTCTATCTTGTTCCATTGATCTATGTTTCTGTTTTTGTGCCAGTACCATATTGTCTTGATTACTGTAGCTTTGTAGTATAGTCTGAAGTCAGGGAGTCTGATTCCTCCAGCTCCATTTTTTTGCCTCAAGACTGCTTTGCCTATTCGGGGTCTTTTGTGTCTCCATACAAATTTTAAGATGATTTGTTCTAGCTCCGTAAAAAATGCCATTGGTAATTTGATAGGGATTGCATTGAATCTGTAGATTGCTTTGGGTAGTATACTCATTTTCACAATGTTGATTCTTCCAATCCAAGAACATGGTATATCTCTCCATCTGTTGGTATCATCTTTAATTTCTTTCATCAGTGTCTTATAGTTTTCTGCATACAGGTCTTTTGTCTCCCTAGGTAGGTTTATTCCTAGGTATTTTATTCTTTTTGTTGCAATGGTAAATGGGAGTGTTTCCATAATTTCTCTTTCAGATTTTTCATCATTAGTGTATAGGAATGCAAGAGATTTCTGTGCATTAATTTTGTATCCTGCAACTTTACCATATTCATTAATTAGCTCTAGCAGTTTTCTGGTGGCAGTTTTAGGATTCTCTATGTATAGTATCATGTCATCCGCAAACAGTGACAGTTTTACTTCTTCTTTTCCAATTTGTATTCCTTTTATTTCTTTTTCTTCTCTGATTGCCGTGGCTAGGACTTCCAAAACTATGTTGAATAATAGTGGTGAGAGTGGACATCCTTGTCTCGTTCCTGATCTTAGAGGAAATGCTTTCAGTTTTTCACCATTGAGAATGATGTTTGCTGTGGGTTTGTCATATATGGCCTTTATTATGTTGAGGTAGGTTCCCTCTATGCCCACTTTCTGGAGAGTTTTTATCAGAAATGGGTGTTGAATTTTGTCAAAAGCTTTTTCTGCATCTATTGAGATGATCATATGGTTTTTATTCTTCAATTTGTTAATATGGTGTATCACATTGATTGATTTGCGTATATTGAAGAATCCTTGCATCCCTGGGATAAATCCCACTTGATCGTGGTGTATGATCCTTTTAATGTGTTGTTGGATTCTGTTTGCTAGTATTTTGTTGAGGATTTTTGCATCTATATTCATCAGTGATATTGGTCTGTAATTTTCTTTTTTTGTAGTGTCTTTGTCTGGTTTTGGTATCAGGGTGATGGTGGCCTCATAGAATGAGTTTGGGAGTGTTCCTTCCTCTGCAATTTTTTGGAAGAGTTTGAGAAGGATGGGTGTTAGCTCTTCTCTAAATGTTTGATAGAATTCACCTGTGAAGCCATCTGGTCCTGGACTTTTGTTTGTTGGAAGATTTTTAATCACAGTTTCAATTTCATTACTTGTGATTGGTCTGTTCATATTTTCTGTTTCTTCCTGGTTCAGTCTTGGAAGGTTATACCTTTCTAAGAATTTGTCCATTTCTTCCAGGTTGTCCATTTTATTGGCATAAAGTTGCTTGTAGTAGTCTCTTAGGATGCTTTGTATCTCTGCAGTGTCTGTTGTAACTTCTCCTCTTTCATCTCTGATTTTATTGATTTGAGTCCTCTCCCTCTTTTTCTTGATGAGTCTGGCTAATGGTTTATCAATTTTGTTTATCTTCTCAAAGAACCAACTTTTAGTTTTATTGATCTTTGCTATTGTTTTCTTTGTTTCTATTTCATTTATTTCTGCTCTGATCTTTATGATTTCTTTCCTTCTGCTAACTTTGGGTTTTGTTTGTTCTTCTTTCTCTAGTTTCTTTAAGTGTAAGGTTAGATTGTTTACTTGAGCTTTTTCTTGTTTCTTTAGGTAGGCTTGTATAGCTATAAACTTCCCTCTTAGAACTGCTTTTGCTGCATCCCATAGGTTTTGGGTCGTCGTGTTTTCATTGTCATTTGTCTCTAGGTATTTTTTGATTTCCTCTTTGATTTCTTCAGTGATCTCTTGGTTATTTAGTAACGTATTGTTTAGCCTCCATGTGTTTGTCCTTTTTACGTTTTTTTCCCTGTAATTCATTTCTAATCTCATAGCGTTGTGGTCAGAAAAGATGCTTGATATGATTTCAATTTTCTTAAATTTACTGAGGCTTGATTTGTGACCCAAGATGTGATCTATCTTGGAGAATGTTCCGTGCGCACTTGAGAAGAACGTGTAATCTGCTGTTTTTGGATGGAATGTCCGATATATATCAATTAAATCTATCTGGTCTATTGTGTCATTTAAAGCTTCTGTTTCCTTATTTATTTTCATTTTGGATGATCTGTCCATTGGTGTAAGTGAGGTGTTAAAGTCCCCCACTATTATTGTGTTACTGTCGATTTCCTCTTTTATAGCTGTTAGCAGTTGCCTTATGTATTGGGGTGCTCCTATGTTGGGTGCATATATATTTATAATTGTTATATCTTCTTCTTGGATTGATCCCTGGATCATTATGTAGTGTCCTTCCTTGTCTCTTGTAACATTCTTTAATTTAAAGTCTATTTTATCTGATATGAGTATAGCTACTCCAGCTTTCTTTTGATTTCCATTTGCATGGAATATCTTTTTCCATCCCATCACTTTCAGTCTGTATGTGTCCCTAGGTCTAAAGTGGGTCTCTTGTAGACAGCATATATATGGGTCTTGTTTTTGTATCCATTCAGCCAGTCTATGTCTTTTGGTTGGGGCATTTAATCCATTCACGTTTAAGGTAATTATCGATATGTATGTTCCTATGACCATTTTCTTAATTGTTTTGGGTTTGTTTTTGTAGGTCCTTTTCTTCTCTTGTGTTTCCCACTTAGAGAAGTTCCTTTAGCATTTGTTGTAGAGCTGGTTTGGTGGTGCTGAATTCTCTTAGCTTTTGCTTGTCTGTAAAGCTTTTGATTTCTCCATCAAATCTAAATGAGATCCTTGCCGGGTAGAGTAATCTTGGTTGTAGGTTCTTCCCTTTCATCACTTTAAGTATATCATGCCACTCCCTTCTGGCTTGCAGAGTTTCTGCTGAGAAATCAGCTGTTAACCTTATGGGAGTTCCCTTGTATGTTATTTGTCGTTTTTCCCTTGCTGCTTTCAATAATTTTTCTTTGTCTTTAATTTTTGCCACTTTGATTACTATGTGTCTCGGCGTGTTTCTCCTTGGGTTTATCCTGTATGGGACTCTCTGCGCTTCCTGGACTTGGGTGGCTATTTCCTTTCCCATGTTAGGGAAGTTTTCGACTATAATCTCTTCAAATATTTTCTCTGGTCCTTTCTCTCTCTCTTCTCCTTCTGGGACCCCTATAATGCGAATGTTGTTGCGTTTAATGTTGTCCCAGAGGTCTCTTAGGCTGTCTTCATTTCTTTTCATTCTTTTTTCTTTAGTCTGTTCCGCAGCAGTGAATTCCATCATTCTGTCTTCCAGGTCACTTATCCGTTCTTCTGCCTCAGTTATTCTGCTATTGATTCCTTCTAGTGTAGTTTTCATTTCAGTTATTGTATTGGTCATCTCTGTTTGTTTGTTCTTTAATTCTTCTAGGTCTTTGTTAATCATTTCTTGCATCTTCTCAATCTTTGCCTCCATTCTTATTCCAAGGTCCTGGATCATCTTCACTATCATTATTCTGAATTCTTTTTCTGGAAGGTTGCCTATCTCCACTTCATTTAGTTGTTTTTCTGGGGTTTTTTCTTGTTCCTTCATCTGGTACATAGCCCTCTGCCTTTTCATCTTCTCTATCTTTCTGTAACTGTGGTTTTTGGTCCACAGGCTGCAGGATTATAGTTTTTCTTGCTTCTGTTGTCTGCCCTCTGGTGGTTGAGGCTATCTAAGAGGCTTGATGGGAGGCTCTGGTGGTGGGTAGAGCTGACTGTTGCTGTGGCGGTCAGAGCTCAGTAAAACCTTAATCCACTTGACTGTTGATGGGTGGGGCTGGGTTCCCTCCCTGTTGCTGTGGCGGTCAGAGCTCAGTAAAACCTTAATCCACTTGACTGTTGATGGGTGGGGCTGGGTTCCCTCCCTGTTGGCTGTTTTGCCTGAGGCAACCCAACACTGGAGCCTACCCGTGCTCTTTGGTGGGGTTAATGGCAGACTCTGGGAGGGCTCACGCCAAGGAGAACTTCCCAGAACCTCTGCTGCCAGTGTCCTTATCCCCACGGTGAAACAGAGCCACCACTCGCCTCTGCAGGAGACCCCCCAACACCAGCAGGTAGGTCTGGTTCAGTCTCCCCCAGGCTCACTGCTCCTTCCCCTGGTTCCTGATGCACACATTACTTTGTGTGTGCCCTCCAAGAGTGGGGTCTCTGTTTCCCCCAGTCCCGTCAAAGTCCTGCAATCCAATTCCCACTAGGCTTCAAAGTCTGATTCTCTAGGAATTCCTCCTCCCGTTGCCTGACCCCCAGGTTGGGAAGCCTGACGTGGGGCTCAGAACCTTTACTCCAGTGGGTGGACTTCTGTGGTATAAGTGTTCGCCAGTCTGTGAGTCACCCACCCAGCAGTTACGGGGTTTGATTTTACTCTGCTTGCGCCCCTCCTACCGTCTCACTGTGGCTTCTCCTCTGTCCTTGGACGTGGGGTATCCTCCTTGGTGAAGTCCAGGGTCTTCCTGTCAATGATGGTCCAGCAGTCAGTTGTGATTCTGGTGCTCTCGCAAGAGGGAGTGACAGCACGTCCTTCTACTCCGCCATCTTGGTTAATCTCCCGTAGATATCCATAAATTTTAAGGTAACCCGCAAAGGATAATGACCCTGGACAATCATAGGGTGGGCAGGTTAAATGAACATAGGATTTAAATAAAAATTTAAGTTTTTGGTCTAGAATACCATCAGTTACCAAAATGATATTGCTTTCTCTCTTAAACATCAGGATCACATAGGAAAGATATCATTTTAATATTTTGTTGAAAACCAGTTGTACAGGTATAGTCTTGATTTAAAAGTTAATTAAGCTATTAAAATGTACTTGATTCTTACGGAAGGAAACCACTGATTATTTTTCCACAACTAACTTATTAACAACAGTGATGTTCTTTGTTAGCTATTCTAACACATACCTATTTAGGAGCTGGTTAACTTCCTTCTCAATGAGCAAACATTAGGGTAGTCAACAATAATTTGATTTAATCAATGTGATCTGTGCTGGGAAAGAAATACCTGCTTGTTTTATCAGGATCCCAGTTACACAATGTGTTTTTATCAACGGCAAAGGCAGAGGGGAATAATATGGAAATTTAGTATATATTTTTAATCCAAAGTATACCTGCCTTTTGCATCCATGTTTTCCAATGTGTACCGCATTTTTCCACAACCAATTCATGACCAGTTCCATTTGTCCCCAAAGTCAGGTGCAGAGAAAAAGACAAAAGGGTACTCTTCTGCCCTTTTGCTCTGACTCACTGATTCATCAATTTTTTGGATAAAAAAATAGAAAACATTAAGTACACTTCATTACAGTATTATTTTGCTGAAAAGGATTTGACGAACTTGGCATGTGAGTCAATGATATAAAATAGCAAAAATGTCAAAGTCGTGGTAGGAAATTCACTAACTCTTTGTCTTAATGTCTGTCACCACAAAGGTCATGAATCCAAAATATCAACCTACTCCACTGCCTTCTTCCCTTCCTTCTCCAAACGTTACTTTCAACATGCAATTAATTTATCTCATCGTATCATAAATTGTATTAACCACCTGTAAATTATCCCACAGAGACAATATTCACAGGCACAAATCCAAAAAGTCAAAGTCCCCTCAGCAAAAATTAACCAACAGGTTTGTGTGTGAGACTCAGCCAGAGATGATCTGTGTTCATGATCAAAATATTCTACACTAATGCTCAAGTGAAGTGGATCGGTTGAATCCAACAGACTGTGACCTTGAGTGAGTTACTTAATCTTGGTGAGCGAGATCCTGTTTTCCACCTGAAGATGAGAGATAAAGTCATATGCAGTGTGTTCGGCACAGGTGCCAAACACTAAATTTGGTCTCTATTATCATTTCAGTGCTCATTGATGCCGCTATGAGCAGCCGAAGGGAAAGGAATTTAAGCTCATATTGGTCAGTAATGCACCTTCCTGATAAAATGCATTGAAGGCTGAATCAGAGGCAAGTGAAGGAAATAAGTAATATATTCAAGAATATCAACTAGAGAGTGTTCGCTGTGACCCCAGAGTTATTTCAGACCTTTAAAAGGACTTAGCTTAATTACAAATTGATCAACAAATACTAATGGAATGACTACTGATTTTTCAATACTGTGCTAGATAGTGATGAGGACCATAGTACCGGCCCATAAACAATGTCATTGCCCTCAAAGCCTTTGCAATTCAAGGAGACAAAGCTAATATACACACAGAAATCATACACTACACACACATACACAAACCTGTGATTAGTTTCTAAAGTGCATTATCTACAGAATCATACAATTTGTCTTTTATGAAGATGGGATGAGAGTTTTTGGTTCATTTAACCATTTAATCTAAATATAGTCACAGTGTAGAAATAACCAGAATTTGTTTTTCTTCATTATGCTTCTGTATGCTTCTGGTTGCCTTGTTAATTTACACATGAGCCTTCTCAGGTATAAATTAATTCAAATTATGTTGAAAATTTTATTGTTTCATTCCTTTTAGTGACTCACTTTTTAGTTAAACTTGGATCTGCATTAGTGTTCAGTTTAAAATTTAGCATGGAGAATATGAGTTTATCTTGAAAAAAAGTTGTTTCACTTGATCATCATTTTAATTCAGAATATATTAGGGAATTTTTGAATAAAAATTTTCTGTAATTTAAGAAACTTAGGGTACTTAGGCATACAGTAGGCAGAAATCTATACTTTACAAAAGAAATGAAGTCTTAATTATTCATCGTAACTACCATTTATTGACTGAAATCTCTGGGCACAAATTCTGTTGTACTTTTATAGAGAGACTCTCATTTCTTCTTCCCTATAGTTCTTCAAAGTAGGTGTTATAGTTCCCCTATGAGACACTTGAAGGTCAGAGAGATTAAACAACTTGCCCAAGAACATACAGTTTATGTCACGGCCAGGATTCCTATCCAGATTTGTGTGATTCCAATTCCTGAGGTATTTTCACTTCACCCTTCTTTAATATAATTCACTTTATTTACTGTATCTTTTACTTATAAGTGAACCTGAAACTGACAACATAGGATAGATTGGTTTAGATGGATTGTTTTGCAAGGGAATAATTTGGTATTTTCACCATGTATTTTGGACTAAAATCTCAATGTCTATAAATCATGGATATAACAAAATATATTCAGTAAAAATAAAGATACAATGTAATATATTTATCATCACTTAATGAAATAAAACTGTAACAAGTCCTATTTGGTGGTAGATATAAATATCCTGTACATATTAATTATATAACGGGTTATAGTGTTCACAAATGTCCTTAGAATACAACTCTTCTCTGTACATAATCAATGCTACCTTAACTAACATTGTGGGTAAAATAACATTTGTAAAACATTTAAAACTATTTTGCATCTGTTTCTCTATTTTAGGATTGCTTCAAGTTTCTTTAGATGTCATACATGTTTTAAAGATTTTAAGGGCAGTTTAGAATGATACTTTTTTTTCTCTCAATACATCTCCCTGTAGAAAACAGATCATTGAAATCTTGGCTTTAAAGCTGCATGAAAATGTGGTATCAGGTTTTATTTTATAATTATTTAAAAATAATAATTGTGTCATAAATATATAAGTTCTCCTTCTCTAAGAGGTTTCATTCTATTTGAATCATTTTTTAACCTTCCTTTTCTTTTTTCTTTTTCTTTTTTCCCCTCTTTTCCTTCCTTCCTTCCTTCCTTCCTTCCTTCCTTCCTTCCTTCCTTCCTTCTTCCTTCCTTCCTGTCCTCCACCCCAACAGTATCAAGACAATCTTGAAAATGACAAGAATAACAAAATGGCAATGAGAGGCGTCATTTTGGCAGTGGGGAAGGAAAAGCAACACTTTTTCACCTTTACTATGGAGGGGAGGGCTATATATGGGATAATTTTATTTATAGGAGCCTAAAGACTTTAAAATAATTATTGTTTTATGCATATCTTTTGAAACTGGTTCCTTCTTCTGTCTTCCGTTGATGTCCTCTGTCTTCCCATGTCACTACTTAGGTCAGCATAGGGGGATGGAACCTTGAGCAAGTCATTTACCTCTGAAGCCACAGCTCTTCTTCTATAAAAGAGTAATACCCTCACCATAGATATTTTCTTTTCTGAGAATTAAAAGAGATAACCTATGTAAAGTACTAGCGCTCAGTAAACACTAACATATATTAGCTATTTTTTGCTTAGAAACTGTTGAATTACTGGGTAAAGGCAGAAAAATTAAATCACAATCGTGGACTTCTCACCCTAGATTCCTCATCCGTTTTCAAAAAATATGCTAACCCAATCATATGATTTAATTCTGTGTATAGTCAGCACTGCAAACCACCAATATTTGTATAGAGATTGAAACAGATATTATGCGTACATTAAAGTACAAGTGCAGCAAGTACTTGATTTTTCAGGACTGGAATAGGACTGGAATAGTATCTAGATTGCATCAGCCTTTTTTGAACAGGAATATTCTTCTTCTGGCCATTTCACTGCTCATTAAACTATCTATTAGAACATGAGCAATGGAAAGGAAAGTAGATAAAGTAAAATCCAAACTATTTTTGTCACTTTTTAAAGAAAAACGCTGCTGTTAATTTTTTAAGGAGAATTTCAGCTATGGGATACTTGTAAGACTTTTCTTTTTTGGGTGGGTGGGGGGAATCTGGCAGTGATTGCATTATTTTACACATATTAGTTAGGTTATTTAAACTCTACCAATTACTAAAGGTAGTTGTGAATTTCTTGCAATTTGCTGCGCCTTAGTTTACACGTTACCATTTGTCTATGTCTTAAGGATTTAATAGATTCTGTGCAATAGAATCCTATTGCAGATGTAATCCACCTTTGGAAAGGCATCCACTTTTGTAAATTACCAAAGCTGTAATATTGGGTCCCTAAATTAGAGACACAAGTCCTAGTAAAATACAAGAGGCAAGTAATGATTACTTTTAATGCCACTTTGTTTTTTTCTTATTTTCAGAGTGTAGGGCATTGAATAAATATTAATCAGTTGTCCTAGTGATAACAGTATTATGGTAACAGTGCAGCTGAGAGTATTGTAACATTATTAGTCAAGTCACATGGCTAGTATCCTATTAACCTGAGAGTTTGTTTTCTATATAAATTAATCATGGCTTTTTTTCTCCTACAGAGATGATAAAAAAAACAAATTAAAACTTACCTTATTGCTTGTTTATAGCACAAAAATTAGTGCATTTGTATTTTATTTTTGTTACAATTTAAACTCCTAATTAAAAAAAAAAAGAAGTTAGGTGAAGTTCGGGACTTTTTTGTGACATCAAAACTGCATAGTTATGTTCTATAAATTGTGGGTTGACTGTGAGAAAGTGAATGGTATTAAATTAAATCCACATATAACACTTGATGATATTTAAAAACCCTAATTTAAGAAATGCAGCTTTTTATAATTTATGGTCCTGTTCGTTTCACATGTGTAAGGGTGTTTGTATATATACATACGTACTTGTATATACGTATATGCATGTAGGTACACACTATGTATATACATATATATTCAATTACATAACTAAATGTGTGTGTCTTTATATATGCATGTGTATCTATATGTGTGTGTTGGGAGTATCTTTAATGCTACATCTAAAAAGTCAAATGATTATGTAGTTATGTATTATCAATATTGTTATAGAGGAAAAAGCTTGGTCTGTGGAGTCAGATAAAGCTGAATTCAATTGAGTCTGCCCGTTACTTCTTACATAATTTTTTCATCTCTTTGATCCTCAATTGCCTCAGCTGTAAGTTTAATGCATATAAAAAAGAATATCAGTGCAAAGTAAATGAGACAATATGAAATGTGTCAGGCACAGAACAAGGCTTTCAGAGTTAGCTGACCTTCCCGTAAGAGAGAAGAAATACAAAATTTGAGTCTCAAAAAGCCATTCTTTGTTAAAAATGAGATGAAGAATATAATATGCTATGGCTTCCAAAATCATGTAGTTCTGTTATGTAACAATTCTCCAAATAATCCAGATTTTAGAAGAATTAAATAACTAAAACTCTCTTTTCATTTTTTACTAGTTTTGTCTTTGAGTCAAATAGGAAGATTGATGAAAATATGAAATTGTGGATTTAAATAGTCCAGTGGCCAAGAAAATGCTTCAAGCATGGAGCACACGTTATATCTTTCCAGTGAATAAATAAATAGGAGAAGAATTTTTTTAACTTGATACATGTTAAAAAAAAATAATTGAAACACTCACATTACCTGTTCAACTGGAAAACAATTACTCCAATTATACATATCCTAAATTTTGTTTTCATTTTAGATATTATAAACTGGCAAAAACGCATCCTCTCTAAGATATTTTAGATATTATAAACTGGCAAAAACTCATCCTCTCTTTCTAAGACACCCATGTTGGCTGGTGCAGAGGTCGTGTGGAGAGATCTGCTGCCAGAATCATGACCCTTGAGCAGCGGTGGCTTTGGAGTGACCACTTGGAAGGCTTCAGCATTCTACTGCTCCCCACCTGATCCTCTCAGAAAGCCACTCCCCAAAAACAGAAAACCAACAAAATATACATTTGAATTAAAAGCAGTATGTTTGCTTGGCCAATGTAAAAGTCCCCAAACCACCTTCTTCTACTCAGTCCTTAAGTTCCTATAATTTTGTAGTTATCAATACTTTCATGGTAAGTGAGCTCCAAATAATCAGACATTCAGTGACAGCAATGCTTAAAATACCAGCAGATTTTAGAGCTTGAAAGATCTAAAGAAGAAAAATGACGTTGGTGATAAAAATAGTTGTATTTCATATTAATATCAAGGGTTCTAGAATCACATCACCTGGGTTCATATTCCTGCTATACCATTTATTTGCTGTGTGTCTTTGAACATGTTACCTAACCTATCTGTGCCTGAGTTCCCACTATCAAGTAGGAAAAATAAAACCACTGAGCTCATAGTGGTTGTATAAATGTTATAAGAATTACATGAGAAATTCTATTATATCTCAATAATAAAAAAAGGAAATCCATGTTACTTAGTGCAGTGATGTTAAAATAAGGATTAGTTGTTGCTGTAATTTCCATTATTGCTATTATTAAATATTTGTCATATTGCATAGAAGCAAAGACTGTGCTTGAATGCTAGAATTCTTTCACATTTTTAATACTAGAAAATAGTCAGTCTTTTTACCAAAAATGATATTCATTGTGCAACAGTCTTTAAATGGAAGAAAGAAAAGAAATATGAACACAAGGCTTCTCCTTTTTCCATTTTTTTCCACTCAAACAGTGAAGCTTTATATAGTGTTTTTCTCAATAAAGCACCAGAAATAAATTGACTGCTGTTCATTATCTGGACACAAAGTGTCCTGATTGCTTCAGTTCATCTAGGCATGTAAATTGTTCCACACTAAATTAGGCTTTAGGATCCAAGCATCAGTAGGAAAATATTTCCTGAGTTGATTAACCAAATGTACATTATTGTAATAAAAACTCCTAAGGCAGTCCTACAAGGAACAATGTACTCAGCTTTGGTGGGGAACGTGAGGAGTTCCACAAACCTTGTGTTTTTATCTAGGTACATTTAACTTGTGCTCAGAGGGACGATTAAGATGATGACCAGCCACAAATTAATTGCATTTTTTAATTTGTCCTCTTCCTGCTATTCACCAGAACTTCTATCTCCTTTCTGTATTTTTTCTTTGCTAAACAAATAGGAGAACTTATGCTCTTGGCTGGATCCACACATGAATTTATGAATCATTTTGGCAAATCTGGATGGAGAAGCTTTTTCAGATGTCATAGAAGCTATGACACAAGTACAAAATGTCAGAAATATGTGAGTCAAAAATGAAATCAATTGTTCAATGATACCATTAGCCATCTAGTGTCCTTATATCTTTTTTACATCTTTCTGTATTTTTGTTGACTTTTTTCAATCCTACTTTTTGCCTCATGGTCACAAGATGGCTGCTACACCTTTAAGCATCATATTTGTATTCCAGGCAGGAAAAAAAGAATGGTAAAAAAGCATTGTCTTTCCCAAAATTTGTGTTTTAACTTAGGATGAAAGGCTTTCTCTAAGTGTTTCTCCCTTGTATATTATTAGCCAGAACTGGACCATTCCTCTAAGCCAACCAATCACTGGCCAAGGGAATTGTCTACTGAGTAGACAGTGGAGAGTGTCTGCTGCACCTCTCTTTGATTAGTGAGGAAACCAATCTATTCCCTAGAACAGATTTACACACGTCTCACGATTAGCTGCAGAGAAGTGTTAGTTAACTCTGGTGGCTTCTACCTTACAAGCTGTGTACCCCTCCATTAATCAATCAAGACTTCATTGAAATTCTCTCTAGAACTATGTTATTATTCTTGACAGCCAATTTTAATTACCTTTAAGCAATAATTGGAAACATATAATATATATTATAGTATATCACCATACTGAATGTCTGGAAAAAATCCTTGGTAAAGAGATATTTCTATTTTGTTTAGACCTTTAAAGAAAGTGATGTAGATTTAAATCTGTCAGAAAACTTCTTGAAGCATATTGTTTTCTTCTCTGCAGCTACTGTATATTCTGCTGCCTGCTTATTTTCATGGTAACAATCACAAGTTGGATGCTCTTTTTAGCTATAACAGGACGATGCTGAATAGGCCAGCTGAGAGCTATTTTACAAGAAAATTTGGCAATCACTTTGTGGTAATGGATATTGGTTTGTGGCACATCCGTTCCAGTTTCTGCCTTGTTAAACACTTCAAAAGCAGCTTCAGTTTACTCAGCTTCTCTTTCTAACCCTCTGGGAACTACAGGTTTTATGCATCTTAGCAACTGGTAGTGAACAAAGCCAAGCTAATCTTAATTGCATGTTTTGCCCATTGACGTTATGTAGAGAAGGCTACCTGGACACTTTTTAGTAACGTTCGATTCTGTGCTGCTTCAAATGCTGGAAAAAATGCTGATTCTTTATAACACAAAGTTCCAACATAATCTGTTTGTAAATCTTCCCAGAATATTTTGAAAAGGGATTTTTGACTGTTTAGAGAAAGGAAGCAAACATTTGGTTAATTTCATTATTATCAATCCTGGTGGAAGCTATAGCTGTTAATTAGTCAGCTTTGTATTTTACATCAGAAACACTAAAAGTATGATTGCTGTTGGAATAAGATACTTAATAAAACGCCAGATTTTAAACAACAGCCCCTGTCTCCCTCTCCTCCTCTGAGACTATCAAACTGTACTCAAAACATTAAAGCTGTTCACAATATCTATTTGATGGAAAAAGAAATGTGCAGGGAGTCCATGTGTTTATGTTTATAGCAATAAAATACATCCTGCTTTATAAAGTAATGTTTATTCTAAATTTCAGCAGTAGGCTGTCATGAGTGCTGTATTAAAAATGTATTATTAGGTCTAGTTAGAAAAGTTAACTGAAAGATTCAAAGAAATCAGAAGTTTGTTGCATATTCTTTCAAAAAAATATTTGATCTCTCTGATACTAACTCCTATACTTGATATTTTCTCTGAACCTGAAGCAGTACTTCTGAAACACTGGTGATGAATATGAAACAGACTCCTGGCTAGTATTTCTTAATTTCTAAGCCAGAGTTAACCAGACATAGCTAGAACCTTTGGGAAATGTTGCAAGGATACAATTTTTAGATGATTAATAAATAATCAAGATTAGTTATTGCAGTTAACTAAAGGGTGTAACAGTTGCAACATTCAGAAGACCCAAGAATAGAACTGGTTTTGTCATGGATAAAATATTTCTGGAAACACTTCCTACTTGTCACAGTTCTCATAATGTACTTTTGCTTGATTTAATATAAATTAAGTAATAAAACCTCACAAAGTTTAGTCATCTCTGTTCCCTCAAAATGAACGCTAAATTGTATATATAACTTGCATCAGGGATTTTAATGTAGGTAGGATCTCCTAGTCACATTGAGGAGGTCACCCTGATCCCTTCTCATATTTCTTCTTGTCGCATCCTCATTTCAGTTTTGTTCTAAACAAAACAATCAGAGGAAGATATGTGATGCTGATGCTGTCGAATTTCAAACACCATAAAGGACATCTTATAAAGGATTTCATGTTATCGTGCCACTAACTCTCTATTAGCACAGGGAATAAAGGTTTGACTGGGTACAAAGTTAAAGGACTAGATAGAAATAAATACAATCCACGCTTTTTTATTAATGGAAAATTGAGGCCTACAAAGAAGAAAGGCTCGCTTATTATTAGATAGAAATAGATTGTGTGTGGGTATCTGTTACAGAATGTGTTGTCCTGGGGGGTCCATCTCTTCCTCAGTCTTTTATTTTGGATCAATTACTCTTACTAGTTTTATCTATCAATTTTCATTTTGTTCCTTTCAAGAGTAGCATACATAAAATAGTGTCTTTTTAAAAACATCCTTTTATATTGCATTATTAATTCTGGCAAGCTGACTGTATTTACTAAGTTACTAAGGTAAATTTCATAATTGTTCAAGAGTTTAGTTTTAAATGTGCTTATCGTGTCCTTGCGTAGAGCCCAGAGAGCGCTAAAGTACCTGTTCTGTTTTAGAAAACATTTTGATAATTTCGTTGTATTCAGAGTTAATGTAGGTGAAATGCTTAATGATATTAATTTTCAAGATTTTGCTTTCTGATTTAAGTAAGAATTTCCGTTTTCAAGACTGGCAGTCTGGTAGAGAAAGCACTTACGTTTTGAGCAACTTACAGGCACTGCAAGGCTCTCTCTGTGGAAGTCAAAATTGATTTCTTTTTAGGGAAACCAGAGTATGGTGTGGCCTATTAAGAAAGAAAGGAGGCTACCTTTATTCGGAGTGTATGATGTGCTGTTACTTTGTACACATCAAATTATTTATTTCACATGATGATCTTGTGAAGTCTTTATTGAGTCTAAGCTACTTAATTTCCTCAAGGCTTTACAGCTAGCAAATAACAAAACTCAATTTTAAACTTAAGACTCCTCCCAAAGCCATGCACCACTCAGTGCACCATACTGCCAGGAAGATTAAATGACTCAAAGTGAATAAATACACTTTCTGATTTGATTAATTATTTCTGTTATGGAATGATGGCACATGAAGTTTCTGCCGAGCAGAAAGGTTGCGTAAGTGTTTACTGAGAGCATGTATTCTAATTATTTTCTCTACTGTGAAAAGTGTAGATAGGAACTTTTATAAATAAAAATACCTATAATAAAATAAGGTTTAATTATAGACTTAGTTCTTTTCACTGTTCCTAACTCACTGTAAAATTGTCGATCCCTCGCCTGTTATGAGCAAAACCGTCTTTCCAGCCATTTGGAAACTTTGCTTAAAACGACTTCCTGCATTCATTCCATCTACTTCTATTTTTAACATTGGGGTTTAGAGACAGACTTAGAACAGTGCCAGGAATATAATATATTTAAATAAAGTTGAATTTATGCTCTTAATAACGTCGGAGTTTAAAGTATAATCTCTTCTTTTAAAAGTCCTATACTTGCTTTCAAAATACCTACTTTTAACATTAACTAAAATTAAGGTTAATTACACTTGGTGGATTTTTGAAAATCTAACAAACACTATTTGAGAGAACTGGGTCATCACAAAACAGAGTTAAAAATATTAATAAAACACATACACATTTATTTTTAAGAGGTAGAGTGGTATAGTGAGAAGAGCCCTGTACTGGAAATCATGAAACACAGGTCCTGGTATTGCCTTCTCCAGAAATCAGATGCTTGAGTTTATGAATGTATGTATGGGAATAAAACAATCCCTGGGCCCAGCACCTTTACAAGATTCTCATGGAGAATATAAGAGACAACACACAGAAAATGCTTGGTAAACAGTACATTGATATCCAGGTGTCAATGACTGTTGCTCTTATGAATACCATCACCTAAACTAGTGATGGCAGGACCAACAGGTCATTTCAAGTAATTTTTTTTCCTGTGTTTGTACCTCTCTTATTTTTGGACTGTCCCTACTACATTTAGCTAGTTGGTCCTCATCCCAAACTGAGGTATTTGGAAATGTTACCACTGCCTAAAGAAGTGTAAAAGTTATGCCAAAAGGAGGAAGAATCTCAAACTTTTGAGAGTTAGTCGTGTGTTGTTAACCTAGCTCTCAAGGGGAAGGAGGTTGAGTAGGATGAAAACAAACTCTGATTTGTAGAGTTCGCCAATTTCTGTGTGTAAATACTACCCCTGGGGCCAGTTTCAAGCTGCCATCGTAATGTCACTGACCACAGAGTTAGGAAGAGACTCACATACCTGGCTCTTGCAAGCAGGAGGGAGCCAAGTCCAGCACACACACACCGTGGTCCTGAATCAGATGGGTGTGTTCAAGGTGACGGCTTCAAGATACCTGTTCACAGAGGAACCTACTGAGAACAAAGGCATGGACAGAAATATACAGTTCTACTTCAGTTGATGATCTTTTGGGTCTTTGACTGTCACCACAATACCTATTTATGGTCTCTAATGGAGCATTTAAATTCATTCTTTTGGGTATTAATTCTAAACTTTCCCCAGGAGACCCTGGTTTGGCCCAGCCTCGTAGCCTATGGCAGCCTGTTGTCTCCAGGAGGAATCCTCTGATTCTGTCCCCTCCAAATGCAGCCCCCCGTTCTGGCCACAAGTGTCCTACATTCTAGCTATGTGGTTCCTCTCCACTGTCCCTCTCCCCAAGGGTACAAGATTCAGACAAGTATAACCATGGTCCGGTCCATTGTGAGTTAATATTAAATGCTGCCACACTAGGCTGCTGAGTATTAGAGTGGAGAAGAATGAACGTCTAAAAGGTTATTCTGGGGCTAAAATTTTAGATTCATTTTAATAACAGGTAAACTGAGACCTCAGGATTTAAAACAGTTACTGTTTGTTATACACACACACACACACACACAATCCAGAAATATATTTAATGTTTGCTTGGCACATCTTATGTAGAAGATCAGGACTGTTTGCTTTGGATGCCCGTAGTAAATCTTATGGAGGCACTGAACTACAAAGGGGAGCCAATCTGTGTACACACACACACACACACATTTATTCATTTATTTACTTACTTATTTTCTGCCTTGTTTCAGAAAGGATTTAAAGTGTCAGAAAGAATTTAAGGTTAGCCATTGAATGGCCAAACAATTATACAGTCTTGGTTCACAGGGCTCCTAACTAAAGAACTAGAAAATAGCAGATGATTTGTACAGGAAGACAGCAAAAGAGTGCTCACTGCCCACCAAAATCATGATTATCCTTAATTTTATGATCTTATGTCTGTTTTTTTGTTTGATTCTATGTTACTGCCTAGAACCCCAGGGAGGTTCGTTTGATAGAAAATATTTGATAAACAAGGATTTAAAACTCCTATTAGATGACATAGGAGAAAATCTAGATGATCTTAGGTATGGTGACCCTTTTTAGATACAACACCAAAGACATGAATCATAAAAGAAATAATCGATAAGCTGGACTTCATTAAAATTAAAAACTTCTGTTCTAAAAAGGAGAATGTCAAGAGAATGAGAAGATAAGTCATAGACATGGAGAAAATATTTGCAAAAGACATAGCTGATAGAGGACTAGTATACAACATATATAAAGAACACTTAAAACTCAACAATATGAAAACAAACAACCCAATTAAAAAATGTACCAAGAACCTTAAGAGACACCTCACCAAAAAAGATATACAGATGGTAAATAAGCATTTGGAAAGATGCTTTATGTTATATGTCATTAGAGAAATACAAATTTAAACATCAATGAGATTTCACTACACACCTGTTAGAATGGCCAAACTCTGGAACACTGACAACACCAAATGCTTGTCAGGATATGGAGGAACAGGAACTCTCATTCATTGCTGGTGTGAATGCAAAATGGTACAGCCATTTTGGAAGGCAGTTTGCAGGTTTCTTATATAACTAAACATACTCTTACTAAATGATCCAGTAATCACGCTCCTTGGTATTTACCCTAAGAATTTGAAAACTTATGTTCACACAAAAACTTACATATGGATATTTATTGTAGCTTTATTCATAGTTACCAAAAGTTGGAAGGAAACAAGATGTCCTTCAGGAGGTGAATGAATAAATAAACTATGGTTTACCCAGTCAATGGAATCTTATTCAGTGCTAAAAAGAAGTGAGCTATCTAGCCATGAAAGGACATAGAGGAAACTTCATCTTAAATGCATATTACTAAGTGAATGAAGCCAATCTGAAAAGGCTACACACTTTGTATGATTCCAACTATATGACATTCTGGAAAAGGCAAAAAATATGGAGACAGTAAAAAAGATCCGTGGTAGCCAGGGGTTGGTGGCGGAGGCAGAGGCATGAGGGAGGGATGAATAGGTAGAGCACAGAGGATTTTTAGGGCAGTGAAAATACTCTGTATGCCACTGTATTGATGGATACATGTCATTATATATTTGTCCAAACCCATAGCATGTACAACAGAAATAGTCAAACCATAATGTGAACTGTGGACTTTGGGTAATTATGATGGGTCAGTATAGTTCATCAGTTGTAACAAATGTACCACTGTAGTGGGAAATGAGGAATATGGATAAAGGGAAAGGCTATGCATGTGTGGAGGCAGGAAGTATACTGGAAATCTCAGTACCTTCCCCTCAATTTGCTGTAAACCTAAAACTGCTCTAAAAAAATAAAATCTTAATTTTAAAAATTAACATAGTTAAGACATTAATAACATCCAGTAGGCTTTGAAAAATCTGCAATCTCACATTCACTATTAATTCAAAATACATTCAGTGAATTACCATTGAGGTTCATCTAAATTCTTGAATTCTATGACTTTTAATTCTAATAATGAGATCAGACAACTTATGGCATCTTCCTGCTCACCCACGAAATGTGACCGTGTTTGAAGCAATAAAAGACTAAAACTTAGTGTAGAATGCTACTCTGATGGCAAAATGATGTCTGTGTTACATATCTGGTCAGAAGAGAAGACTAATGTCCAGTTCTTCACGGATAGTATAAAGGTAAATAGCAGGAAAATTATTTTCTTTCTGTTTAAACAGCCACATTCCAACTCAGTCACAGAATATAATTATACCCAAGAGTGAATCTGGTGTGAAGGCTCTTGTCCAGCGCAGCTACTATCCAACTCTAGTCTCAAACATCGCTGGGAGCCTCACCTAGTCTTCTTCCAAGTGAGCTTACAAATACCAAAATAAGTCTGTAAGATGAGTTCCTTGTCCTGGAATCTTCAGAAGTCCTGGATCCAAAGGGACCTGGGGACTGAGGAGGAATCAGGTGGTCTTCAGCTTAGGTTAGGTCTCCTTTTATTAGGCAGGTAAAGATAAGAGGTTGAAGTGATGTAGAGGTAAGGATAGAGGTGAGGAGCAGTGCAGAAGAGTAGAAGAAGCTCAGGATATGGTCTCAGGAGCCTGGAGTTAGAATCCAGCTCATCCTGCTCTGTGCTTTCCTGGCTTCCTATGAGAAACTCTATTGAAGAGCTGATGACATTGAACTCTAAACAATTTAACCTACCTTTCTCCACCACTTTATTGTGAGCCTTTTGCAACATAAACAATATCTTTATCCTCCCAACTTTTAATATTGAATAATTTTACAGCTATAGAAAAGTTGAAAGAATAGTACAATGTCTATGTAATTTTCACTAGATTTACTAATTGATAACATGTTGCCATGTTAATGTTATCCCTCTCTTACTACATATTATCTATATACTCAATTTTCTTCTCAACCATTTGAAAGTAAGTTGCAGACATTATGATACTTCACCTTTAAATATTCATTTTTTTTCTTTAAAGACCCAGACATCCTCAGATCCACAATACCTTTACCAGAAACAAGAAATTTAACATATATTCAGTAATATCTTCTAGTGTACAACCCATATTTAGATTTCCTGAATTGTCTCAAAAACATCCCATATTGCTTTTTTTTTTTTTTTAATCCAAGAGTCAGTCAAGATTGCCATGTTTCTTTAGTCTCATTTAATACAGTGGAGAGCTCCTACCTTTTATTTTTTCTTTCATGACATTAATATTTCTGGAAATTCCAGGCCAGGTGTCTTGTAGAATGTTCCACATGATGGAACTTTCTGTTAGCTTCCTCATGATTAGTTTCAGAGTATATATTTTGTGGGGGAAATTGGCCATCTTGGAACTTTCTGGCACTTAATTATTTAAAGCACCTTTCTCCCTCTGTAATGAAGAAGGAATCTGTGGGTGATACTTTGAGGCCATGGGAATATCTTTTCCTAACAACCTTTCATCCAGTAGTTTCAGCATACATTCATGATTCTTGCCTGTGTTCATTGTTATATTGAGGGATGCAATGGTGATTTGAAAAAAAATACATATATATGTATATATATATATCATTCTACTCCTGTTAACTAGCATTCTTCTTTAAAGAAGACTTTTGCACCACTCCCGTTCTCTAGGATTCTCTCTCTCTCTCTTTCTTCCCTCCCTCTCACCACCTGTCTGTCCCCTCCTCCACCTCTGACAGAGTACCACTATAGACTCAAGGATTTTATTTTATTCAATGCCTTATAATCTAGCGCCATCATTATTATGTTTGATGCCTAAATTATCTCAAATTTGGCCACTGGGAGCCCTTCCAAGACAGCAGTGGTGTCCTTCTGACAAGCCCCATTAATCCTTCAGCACTTCCCTGTTTTGTGGGGCAACAAGATGTCCAGGGACTCTTTGTACTTTCCCTGCCCTGGACCTGGGGTCACCCACTTTTTTCTAAGAAGTTCTGGTTCCTTTTAGTGATAAATGGTATTTAGAAATTAAGACTGGGATGTCATTGCTTTGGGGGTAAAATGAAGTAATTGATGTGAGAGTGCTTAGTAAAAAAACGTAAAGTACCACACTATCATGATTGTTACTCATGTCATCAAACAAGCATTCAGTTATTTGGAGCAATGCTAAATAGTGAGTCTTTCTGTGTTTAGAGGATAATTAGGAGACACAGGACACATGGGAAGCAGGGGGAGAAATAAGCTAGCTTTGTCAGATGCAATGTGAATCCTTGTCTTACAGCTTTAGGATAGTAAATAGAACAGAAGAAAAGACTGTTGACTGTATTCTCACCTTTTCCTGAGGTTGCTTTGTTATTTAATTCTTCAGATAGAAAAGTATAAAGCATTTTATTTTGTGGATCAATTGTAATCTTTTTGAAAACTGAAACATTCATCTGAAAAATGATGAGACATAAATGTGTGATTTCTTCTGCTTTTACCTTTCTTGCATTTATTTAGTAGGTTCCGAAAGAACAATGTAGTTTAAAGAATTCTGAGCTCTTTACAAATTTGCAAATATATAACTTCTTTTTCCCCAGTGGATGTAGTACCTATGTCATGTTTGAGTTAGTGTGGTGGCATCTTTGAGTTTCGTTGTGGGCAAATAGATTGGTGAGGGTTTTGCTTTTTGTGACTTTATTACAAATAAAGAGCATGCCTACTTGTCTATAATTTCATTTCTATGATTTATGCCAGAAATACCATTTGGTTCAATGTCCAGGCTTTCCTGCTTGTGCTGCATCTCTTTATACTCTCAAATTAAAACTTTTTAATGACAATCTCCTGTGAGATCATACATTATGATAAATTGGACAGAGGACAGAGATCGGTAAACAGGTGACACTTAGCATCTCATTAATTTCAGGGAAGGAATGCAAAATAGCCCAGATGTCCAGGAAACGGCAATTCTTTTCTTTTTAACTTTGCCAGGACTATTTCTTTTGACAGTGGTGGTAAAGGGAGGGTGACGATGGAGTAAGGAAGACGTACACAGAAACCCAATGGTTTTACAAGTTCTCTTTTCAGAGGAAGCCAGGCTAAAGATGGCGAAGAACAAAGGAGATGTGATTGTATGCTCTATGTTGGAATGTCCTTTACTTCTATATTTTTGGTTTTGCATAAAATTCAGATGAAGGGATGTTGAATGCCTGTGTGTTTGTTGGGAAGGCTGAGCTAAGTGAGGAAAGTGATTGGGTTTGGTAGTGCTCTGTTTGAACTGTTTCAAGAATTCCCCATTTCCCAATAGTGAACAGAATGGGCTACTCCTATCAAGAATTCAAAACATAGGCAGAAAAATTTAGGCTCATGGTGAAACTCATGCTGGATCATCTGGTTCGTGAAGTCTCTTCAGTTTACTAGCAGTTTGTCCTTGAGGAAGTTATCTAACCCCTCTGTGTCTCCACTTGCCCCCTTATAAAATGGAAATAAAAGATTTTCTTTGTAAGGCCCTATTAATATGTGTGAAGTGCTTACTATAGTGTAGGCAAATACTAAGCACCCAACAAACATTAGCTCTTACTGTTATTATTTACATTTGCGTAAATAGAAATATTAAGAAAATAATGTCACTTCTCATCAACATTAGAAAATTTTGAAACAATCCAGTCAACAAATGAATCAAATAATCTTCAAAAAATCCTCCTTCAAAGGCCATCTGAATCAAGTTTAGGATTAAGGACACCCCCATCGCCTGCCATCCCCCCATGCCAGCCTCCCCATCCAAACCCAGAATAGTTCTCTAGCTCATAGTGGAATCTCTTGGCCTCTCAAACTAAATCAACAGTGGAACTCCCAAGCTCTGAAATCAGTCCCAAGCTCTACAGACCAAGTTAATATTAACATGCGTATGAGCTGTGCTGTCCCCAAATCCCGGATAGAGGTTTTGGTCTTTAATCAAGATAAAACTGTGAAAGCTAAAGTAACGTTGCACTCATCTGACATAAACAGGTTTTTTATTCATCTTATAGTTACTTTGTACTTGAAAGAGTAAGCTTTCTTCTGTGGCTGTCAGTTTACAAGCATCAAGAGCAAAACTTGTGGTAGGTGATAGAAATACAGCAAGAATGGTGAAGACAACGTTATAATTTTATGAACAAGATTTGCAGATTTTATTTAAAGTGTATGTCATAAATCCAATCTTGGAATCCTCTTTGTATCCTCATTTGACTCTTAATAGTCAGTGTGAAATGAAAGTTAGTTCATCTTAAAATGTCCTTGATTAGAACAATTTTTTTTTTTTCTGGATGCCACCTGGCATTACTGATTGTAGCTAGTAAAGAAGGAATAATAGGAAAGGAAACATGAATTAGAAAAAATAAAAGGAAACAATAAAATGTCATGTTTTTTAAAAAATGAATTTTCTAATTTTAATATAATCTTTAGTTATAGAAGATATGTGCTTGTTCTTGGCACAAATTCATATTCACACATAATTTGACCCCTCACCCCTCTTTTCATGGAACTCCTGTTGGCTTCATTGGCATAAGAGACGAAATACCTTTACATTTGGTGGAAATTATCCTATTTTTTTTCAATCTTCTGTCGTGGTGTTTTTTCATAACCTTTTGTTGTTTGTTGTTGCTGGTGGCAGTGGTGGTAATGTGAACCCCAGGGGCAAAGAATTGAGTTCTTCATAGTCTTCATCTTGGGGGCACCTGATCATCAGAACATGACAGTGCCTATTCTTGCTTCACATTATTAAAATTTTTCCCTTTTATCTCTGACCTCCACTTCTATTTTCCTCTCCCCATATACCCTCATTGCAGCATGCTTGATGTACATCTATCCTTGGTAGAGATGCCATTCTGCTTATGCCTTTTCCATTCAATACTGTCATACATTCACCTAGTTCAAAGCTTCCAACAGCTGTGCAGGACTCCAGGCCTCCTTCTACCACCACCTTTGACTTGTTCTTACCCCTCACTGTAAGCACCGCAGTGTCTTCAATGCCCGGCATCAGAAACACCGAGTCCAGGTACCTCACACAGGTTCACCACTTGACCAGTCCACTTGTAATTGGGCCTCAAGAATACTTTCACCATTTTCTTTTGTCTGTTATTAAATCCAGACTTTAAAAATTATTTTACATTGATGGTGTCCTAATCAGCTGGCTGGATAACGTATATTGGGGGGAATTGCAAACTCCATGGAAAATGTTTTTAAATTACTCTGTAGAATGAGCTGTATGTGGTTTTCCTTTCATCAGCTATTTCCAGGCATGAGTTATAAATTCTTAAAAATATCAGTCACTGGTAGTACTTCCTAAACCATAGGGTTTTTTTCTTACATTTGTCATATAATTTTGTGACTTTCCTCTTTAGAGCCTTTAGCTCTTTGTTTACTAAGTTACTTAGAATGTGTAACAGGAAGATGTAAATCCATCCTCACTAGTACAAAACATGTGTCCTATGCTAAAGGGTATCATTTATTAATGAAATATGCACTCTTTAAACAAAGGTCAAAATTGAAGATTGTTTTCTCCTATTATTTGCCTATGTGCAGTATCAGGGATTCTAAATCAAAATGCTATCTTTGGATCTCTTAATCTCTATGAACAGGTGTTAAAAAGAAAATTATTCCGAGCAAAGATATTTTCTGTAAGTAATCAAGCATTTAACCTAAAGAAGCATGCAGGCAGCCCATCAATAGTGAGGAAATGCTCTTTGTCTGTTTTTCACTCTCCCTCACTCAGAGACAGACTATTCACCTCCAGGCCATAGGCATATTGATGGTGACATTCTCTCTTTCCAAGATAATCCTCATGATAGGATGCACTTAATTTATGCTGTTGATGAGACTGAACTGAACTGATTTGCATATCATCAATACGTGTAAATCCTGAGTAGAGGGCCAGCCATCCAAATTAAAATATTCCCTGTCAAGGACTTGCTGTGTCTAGCAAATTCTGGAGTAAAGCTAATTGCAGGTGGTTGGTGAATATAGATGCTGTTCAAGATTTATAAGGCTGCATTGGAGGGCCCATGAAACTTAAGATTTCTTTAGAACAATGTGTCTGTTTAAAACTACTCTTGTTCAGACTCAGCTGGGCATTCAGTAATGCCAGCCATTGAATGAGATCTTTCAAGTGCCTCAGCCCGCCTCACCTGTCAGACTAGCTCACTGGTTTATAATTGAAACCCTGTTTGCTTCCAAAGCTTTTGATCCTCTAACCCTTCTCTACCCTTCTCACATATTCTTACTTTTCCCCTTTTGATCTGAACGTCTTAACTTTCCTAACACACACCATAATTTTTCATTTACTTTTTTTTCTTCAGGTGGTACATACAGCACTGGGTCCATCTTAGAATTTCTATGCTATTTTATCATTTTCACTTTTCCCCAATTGTAAAATAAGTTTCTCTTTCATTGCACTTGGCTTTTAATGGAATGTCCTGACTGCCAGTTTCTCAAGGTTTCCCTTTGTGCAGTCTTTGTTCATTTAACACAGCTTTCACGTCCCCTTCTCTCATCAGCCAATCAATCGATCATACATTTTATTGAGCAGCTCCAAATTAAAATATGAAGTAATGAGAAAATTATAATCAGCCTTTGCTATCTAGAAAAACATGTCATTTAGCACCTTCTGCTTTTTGCTTGTGTGGCATCTATGTGCCCACAGGTGTTTCAGCAGAAGGTGTCTATAAGCTGGGCACTCTATTCCCTTTTCTTTATTTCTTTACTTCTACTGGGTTCAAAATAAATAGATACCGTGCTGTAGTACTCTGTACAGTGATCACAATAACCACATGTTTTTCTCCCCATCTCCAATTCCATTTTTTTCTAAGTCAACATCCACAAAACGAATTAATATTATTTATTGTGCACCAATGCAGAAGGAGTCACTAGATATTATAGAAAGAAAGTGGTGTAAAACACATGGAGTCTGCCCTCAACTAACTGGAAACCGCAGGACCTTGGTAGAAAGTTTGTTTAAATAATTCCTTAAATATTTTCCTGTTTCCTTGACCATGCTCCCCCTGACTTTGGGGTAAAAGGAGAAGGAAGAGTTGGAAAAGGGTAGGCAAAACATAAAGAATTAGAAAGGAAGGAAAAAAACCAATAAGAATGAGGCAGTTTAAGAAAAAAAAGTTAAGGGTCTTAGGGATGTGGAAATTTCTCTCCCAGACACATTTGTTGGCCCAGATATTTACAATGGCTACCTTTGCAAACAGCATATTGTCACAATCCACTTGAAAAATAAGTCACAGTAGATGGAAAATGTCTAGAAAAAAAATCTTGAGTTATTTTTTCCGGAGTATTAAATAAAACACTCTTATTTCTTCAATTATAGGTTTGCTATTAGAAGCAAAAGAGGGAAAAAAAGCCACAAAACTATGGAAAAATAATAGTATAAATATAATGTAATTTCAAACATTGCCATATAGAATCCTTCCCACATGAACTCTTTCTAGCCAACTTGATGGTACAGTTGAGAAAGAATATTCATTTATAGACATTGATCAGGTATAATATTTCCTTTTAAATTAAAAGTTAGTATGTCTTTCGTAGCTTAGAAATCTGATGATAGGATGAAACATAAAAGTGTCCCCACTCTACATTACAGTTCTCCTTTCTTTTCAGACAGGGATTTGGTATCCATCATTATATTTTTTGGTTCCAATCAATAGGAGGATTTAGGACCTTAGTGCACTTTTAGATAGATATACCATTGAACGTATTCTAAACAGTCAAAGTATATGTAGTTCTGACAAGCAGTTTTATTTAAACTATGTGTAACTACATACCCATATCCCTTAATTCTCTCCTCCCATCTCTCATGTACCCCTGGTACAAGGACGAGAGGAAGAGGAATGACAAGGACTAAGAAATTTCATATGTATTTCTTGCTGGCGATCACCTTAACGTCTACTCTCTCCTAAACAGCAGAGAGAATAAGTATGGATTTCATGAATTTTCAGAATGTGGATTTTGGCTATTCACGAAATAAATTCCTGTAATATATACATTTTCCAAAATCATTTCACATATGACATTGCATTTATTAAACCATCACAGCAGACGTTTTATGATTTGAACTGGAAATACTAAACACTGCAAAAAAAAAAAAATGCCGTAGGAGCTTGCAGAATTTAAACCTTTTCAGAATAATCTAGTGATGTTCAGGTTAAAGACTGCCTAACTCAAATGGATTGGCTCTAGCTTACCTCTCAACTACTGCTAGTTCTCCAATTCTCCAAGGTTGCTGAGTATTGAAGGAATGACAAAGATTTAGAATATTGAGGTAACAGTCTTCAAGGCTTGGAGAGCAGTAAACAAAATAACTCCTTTTAGCAGTTTTCAAAAAGAAATCAGGATTTTAGATCTAATGTCATGCAACGCAGCATTTGATTTTGCAGCATCTGATTTTGTGTCCTTATCCAGTCTTCCATTAAACTGTAATGTTCCCACCTGTGGAGACATTAGATAAAATGAAGGTTCATTTCCTGCTTCCAGGATGATCCGCCAAGCAATTCATAACTCCTGAAGATGATTCTGCTTGACTTAAATTAAAATTTTATTAAGTGAGAATTCCTCAACACTAATTCTTATAATTTTCTTTCATGGCTTGCCCATTTCTCCGGTAAATATGGTTTCCCCACAGGCTGGTTGTATCTCCGGTAGTGAAAGGAAGCAGTTTGTATCAACTTTTAGGTGATTGGAAAGATGAAGATAAATATGCAAGTTATAACTAAGGATTCACAAGCAAGTAAAAAAATTGCTAGAAGAATTTTTGTACAAATAAATAATAAACACATAGATAATAAATATTTTTAAACATCTGAAGTAAAAGGAGAGGTGTACTCAGAATGGCTATAAATGTGCCAAAGATGAAAAACCTAAAAGTTGTATATTTGTTAACCAAGACATAAACTAAATGAAATACTTAAACCATGAGTTTTGTCTAGTGATTTCTGAAACAATGTACTCAACTGATGAGCTCAGAATTCAGAAATTTTAGGAGGTAATTCATGCTTTTTATATGAGTTTTAGTGTTATAATTTTAATTATTTATTCATATAAGCATGAGCTCAATGAATATTTATTGTGTATCAGTTATGTACCAGGCCCAGTTCTAGGTACCTGGGATACGTTAGTGAACAGAACAGGCAAAGAGTTTGCCTTCATGGAGCTTACAAGTGAATGAGGAGAGAAGATAATAAAGAATAAACATAAGTAAATTATATAATATATTAGACAATGATAAGTATTATACAAAATAGAATAAAGGAGATTAAGAATGGGAATTGCATAGGGAGGGTGGGAGGGAGATGCAAGAGGGAGGAGATATGGGGATATATGTACACATACAGCTGATTCACTTTGTTATACAGCAGAAACTAACACACCATTGTAAAGCAATTATACTCCAATAAAGATGTTTAAAATTTTTTTTTAATTATAAAAATAAAAAGAATGGGAATTGCAGACTGCAGTATTAAATAGGATGGTTAGGTTAAGCGTCCTTGAGAATATAATGTTTGAGGAAAGGCTTGAGAGAGAGAATGGAGTTATTTGGAAGAAAAGTGTCCACAGCCAAAATCTGACTAAATAAATTCAATTTAAATAAGACAGGCATTATATAATATGGTGTTGATATAATGTTCTCTGATGTAACCTTTAAGATTCACCATGGTATTTGATTATTTCTAACTTGATATAATGAAATGAGGGTAGTGATTGACTAGGTGAGACAGGTATTTTATTATTATAATCTATGCTTAGACATAGGTTAATTGCAACAAGATGTTTAAAAACATACACAATAAACTCAAATTGTCAAACAGTGAAGTTTTTTAAAAACACATGAGCATGTATCCCATGCATGTGGCTCTGTATACTCTGCCAAGAATAGACCAGATAGTAGTAAATAAAATTACCATGTCTTCCTCAGCTATAGGAATGTTTGTGTTCACACTATACATCATTTAAATATGAACTGATGGAATTTGAAATAATCCTGAAAGTAAAAATTCTTGTTTCTGCTACTATCTCTTTCATGCACACCTAGAGCAATACGTAGTCTGTCTTAAGTACCTGTCCTAGAAAAATGGAAAAGTCTTAATTCTATGTTTAATTTATCTCTCCTATTCTGATACCTTAGAAGTGTTAAGCTGAATTACAACCTAATTAGCTCAGAAGTCCAGGGACTGAATTTCTGCTCCACCACTTACCAGCTGTGTTTCCTTAGCATTTAACTAAACCTAATTGGACCTGTTTCCTCAACTGTGAAAGGGAGGTTCCTAACTCTCAGAGTTGTTGAATAAAATAATGTGTTCAAAGAGGTTGGCACATTATAGGAACTTAATAATTTATATGAGAAGCATATCTTATGCCTTTCTAATTGGTCAATACCAGAATAACTGAGTATACACAACTGAAGACCAGCCAGAGGTCATATATATCAGGCATTATAGTATCACAGTGATTTTTTTTTTTTTTTTTTGATATCATGGTGATTCAGAGGAAGGAAAGAGCTTTGTGGCACTGTGTCCTGGGAGAGTCCTGGAAGCCATTATAAAAGAGGACAGAACTTTAAATGGACTGAAAAGGAAGCGTAAGATTGGGGTTGGAGAAAAAACAGTAGACTATTGCTGAAATAAACTAGTGGTTATGGTGGGCACTAATGGGCAAGGTATGAAAGCCCTAGCTGGGAAACTGATATGACCAAAGGCTTCAAGGACGTAAGGAAGAAGTACCTCCATTATCCTCTCCTAAAGTGCTTAAGAAATACACAGACTAGTATACTTAAGGAACAAAACCAAGAGTCTTCCAGAAGAGCCACAGGGGTGAGCTAACTGAATTTGGGATCAGGGGATTCATAAAGATCAGGACCTGAAATAAAGCAGATATACCAGAGTGGCAGAGACATCATGTCTCATCAAAGTGAGAAAAAGAACTGTGAACTTAGATTTCTGTTTACTTCTGTGTTCCACTCAGTATAACTGAAGTTCCTTGAGGAGGAATGGTGTTCTCTTTTTTCCCATACCTAGAACCTATCAAATGTCTGAAATATATGTGTGTGTGCCATTAAAATTGGTTAAATGAGCCGACAAAGGGTGCTAGACTATAGTTGAGGCTCATAAGCATAAATATAAAAAATCATGAAAGTCTCTCAGATATCTGTTATCTTGAGTTCTCAGAATATAACATACTTAAAGGCAAGAATTATGTTTTACATATGGTGCTTATTCTACAACAGATAAGTTAAAGTAATAGTTCTACTAACAAAAGGAAAGAAAAAGAATATGCCTACTCATTCTCAATGATTGAACCAGGTATCCCCAAATATTAAATGACTCCCGAGGAGTATCAAATATGTTTGGAAACTGAGCTAATTTCTAAACTGACCAAGACCACTATGTGTGCTTTATGAGATCCTGATAAAATATGATTCATGTTTCAAGAAATGACAGTCTTGTGCATCATTTTTTATGCTCAGAAGTGAACAATAGAGGACAGCATATTAAAACAAAACATTTGCTTTGAAAAGTAACCTTCATGTCCAAAATCACTGAAGAAAAAAATAGACGTTTAATAGAAAGATCATATTTAAAAGGATACTTTTGGGGGGAAAAGAATCCTAACCACTATGTAGGATTCACTGAAACCTGAAATCTCTTGTAATTATTACCTAGGGTAATCATATATATATATTTTTTACTGTCACTAATTTATTTTATAGATGACAACTGGGGACAGAGGGTAATAGTGGTGGCAGCAACTGTATTTTAGACATCAAAAAAGGCAATATGGCTCTACTTATCAATGAGTTAACCTAAAAGCAATGAGTCATAAGAACCGAATATTGAAAGAACATTTTATAAAGGAAATAAAAGCAGTAAAACATCAAGGTCAAAACCCTACTCCCATTTTTTACTGAGTAGAACAGAAATACGCCCCCCAGTGGTTGCTTTGAGTGATTTTTTTTTTTTTTTTTTTTTTTTAATTTTACATGAGCTCCCAATTTTGCAGCTTCATTATTTGGGTAACCCCAGGAAGGTTCACATTGTCTATAACTAGGAAGAACCTTGGGAGGCTGATTCAATTCGATTGCCCAATTTCACGCTTGCAGAAAGAATGATGCCAGGGAGGATGGAGTGCCTAGTATATGCTGATTAAGTTCAGGCTGTACAAGATAGGTTCACAAAAGGGCGATCATGCCAATCTGACTGCCAGACTGGAAATGAAAGAAAAGCAGTGACATAGTTACCCCAGATTCTCCAGACGTCCAGTACAGCACAGCTATTAAACAAAGCTAGTCCTCGGATTGATTGCAATGCATAATTTTAAAGAGGAAGATCTCTGCTTTAACAAATAGAAGAAGGCTTACAAAATGAAAGACAAAGGATGTTTCTGGAATTTGTTATGCTTGCAAACAGAATGGAAGAGAGCACATAAAGAAAGTCACTTGGTGAGAGAAGAAAAACAGGGGACCCGAACCAGGAAACTGGGATGGTGTCTCTATTGGATCTCCTGTCAGTTTTGTGACCTTGGTCAGATTCCCTGGGCCTCAGCTTTCACAACTGTGAGGCAAAGGGTGTGGACTAGGCTGGGAGGTGTCCATGAGTCCAGGATAGGGTCAGAGGCAAGGAGTGTCAGGATCCATGTCATACAAAAGAACCAGACTTACGAAAGCAAAATTACCTAGTGATCAAAAAGTAGAGAAGAAAGGTGGCTGATAGAGAATGCAGATTCATCCTAATGCATTTGAAATCTAATATAAAACTGATAGACAGTTCTTTCCAGAAAGAAGAAAATGAAGCATATCATTCTGTCTCTGAATTTCCTCCACTGTAGTCTCCTTCCATCTTCTCTATCATCACCTTATTTTTTTTCCTACTTTCTGTTTCCGGTAACCATGGTGATGCTCCCTCCCAGCAATCTTCTTCACAGCCGGCCCTTTTGGTACACATGGAATTTTGCTACATTCACTGATGCAGGGAGCTAAGAATGCTGTAAAAGTTAATTTATTTATTAACATTTTCCCCATCCCTTTTGTCCAGGAAATAAATGCAGGGAATTATTCCATACTTAACCTGCCTACGTAAGGGGAACTGTAAAACTGGGATATTCAACTGTTACTTTCAGTTGCTAACATAAAGGGGATACTGATTATGTCAGAGATTCAATTCCCTGTCTTGGTCCTCAGGGACTGTAAAGTCTCGATACTCAAGCTGGCTGCTACCTCTTTTTTGCTTGTTTATGTGAAGGGAATAAAATAGATTGCCCCCAGAAATCACACATCAACCCTGGTTTCCTAATCCTCTTTGTTTTTTGCTGCATTCTCCCTTGTAAGGAAACCATTGCCAAGTGCGTAATTATCACAGTTACAAGGGGATTGAATTTTCCATTAAAAAATATACATAAATATAAACATTTCTCTAATGAACACAGTTATTTATTTGGAATATAAATAAGCAATATGTGATACTCAGTTTTAAAAAATATTGTAATTTTCTGCTAATGACAAAACCTCAAAAATCTCTGATGCCATGAATGCAGATAATAAAAATTCCCATAAACTATTGTTTTGTCATGTCCAGTTTATGTAGCCCAACTTCTTTGTAATCCTATATGCCAGAAAACGGTTTCTCTGTTTAAGCACGGTGTGTGTGTGTGTGTGTGTGTGTGTGTGTGTGTGTGTGTATGTATGTGTCTGGCATTAACACAAAGGAGAACAGATGATGACATTCATAGGCTTATAGACTCGACTCCTGGGGACACACTTGGATGGAGGCAATTAAGATGCCTGTCAGGCATTTGATACCAGAAGCCCCTATGCAAACCTCTAAATCATACGCCAGGGCTACATCTTATTGTCAGTGAATGATGGCGGAACTGGGTGGCTTGTCATCATTCTCGAAAATTCTGAGGCTAGTGAGCTCTCTCACCCTCTCCCACTCGCCTTATTTTCCTTTTCGCCACTGCGGGGACTTTTTCTAATTTGCAGCTTCCCTTTCCCCGACACACACAGACAGGAGCTGGTGGCTTGCAGACTGCGTCTGTCTGGAGCTAGAGAGCCTGAGCCAGCCCGCGGAGATAATGCTAGGGGAGAAGGATTCTGCAGCAATTCTCAAAGGCTAGACTTGGGTGGTATCGCTGCATATGCTCTGGTAATGGTTTGGGTTTTTTTACATTTTATTTTGTTTTCTTTTTAATCCATTTTTCAAAGCATCTGCTATATGTGATCTCACAGTAAAATGCTTTTAAATTCCTTCCTGGGCTTCCTAAAAATTCAAGTACTGCATTTTTTGTGCTACAGATCTCAAGACGTAGATTTATTATCTGGATATAAGAATGCGTTTGCTTGCTGGTGAGTTACAGTTTTCAATATTTAGCTAATAAATCTATATATGAATTTTTTTCTTTTGTTTTGTTTCGGTAGGTTCTTCAGCTTGTTGTCTCTAACCGAGGAAACATTGATTGGAAACTACTCATTCAGAAAAGTAAAAGGTACCACATGTTTTGTTTGGGTGTTTAAATGAGGGAAAATCAGGGAGGATTTGGAATGTTTTATTTAAATTAATCTCTCTATGGTTGGTCTTTTATCCTTAAGCCTACATTGATCATTGTCTATAGCATGTATGATTTGCTATGCCGAGAATGCCATTGTCCGAGGCTATTTTGATTCTAAGATGTCTAAAGAATTATGTTTTTTGTCTGTGCTGCAAGTTGTTAGCAAATATCAATATTTCTGGCTTTTTTAGGTATTTTCATCACTGTAACAGCTTTAAAAAAATATCCAAAATTCTCTCTTAATGAAAAATTAAATAATTTGAATTTAAGAGAAATATGCTAAG
Source organism: Balaenoptera ricei (assembly GCF_028023285.1). NCBI lineage: Eukaryota > Metazoa > Chordata > Mammalia > Artiodactyla > Balaenopteridae > Balaenoptera > Balaenoptera ricei. Next base: position 94,537,147 of record NC_082645.1, read on the forward strand.
TAATGATTTTATCTGAGGGAATCCTGCTAGTAAGTGATATTTTTTAAATGGCTAAATAAAATGGCTTGCCCTTCCCAGGTAGGATGAGCACTAGAGACGAAAGCCCAGGAATGACTCAGTACTGTTGGGTTTTGCGAATAAAATATTGTAACTTCTTCACTGATGCTTTAGTCTTCAACACTGTATATATTTAAAGGTTGAGGTTGTTTGTTATTGAAAGAACCGATTTTATATATGCTTTATTTAGCATTGACAGCATAAGAAAGTAACCTTTCATCTTGCCGTGAAAGCAGTTGAATCATTGATCCTGGGCCTTATGCCTTATGTGAAAAATATTAATCTTCAAGTTCAACATCAGGATATATATTGATCGGAGATGCCAATTATGGGATCGTTAATTCTTTATGATGATCTTTGACTTGAACATATGCTCATGTCAGTAAAACCAATATTTATAATTTGCCTTTTAAAAAACGGAAGACATTTTCCACCTTGCTGAGAAGATCAATACATCTTTTAAGGCTTTCCTTAGCATTCACCTCGAGTATCAGTCCAAAATATTTTATGCAGTAAGGTTTGTTTTCTTAAATGTACTTAAAAAATGGCTAATGTTTAACGACTGATCTTGAAATACCAGAAGTATGCAAGTGTACACCTGTGAGTGTGAATATTTGTAGCAGTTGAAGGAGATGAACGCATTGTGCTTATTTAATTTTCTCCGCAATGTGTAATTATGAGAGCCTTAATTTATTCATTCCACAAGCACTTATTAAGAGCCTTGCTGCTGTGGGTAGTTATTGTGGGAGAGAAGGAAGGGGCAGATGCCATTGTCACCCCCCCTCTTCCAGAGTGTAGGCAACATCACATAATATTTTTGCACGGGAGAATGAATTCATTAAAATAAATCTGTGTGTTCTAAAAAAGGAAGCTGCATTATTTCAGACATTGAACAAAATCTAATAGGCTAGCCTCAGAGATATGTGAAATAGATTGTGTTTTTTTCCTCAGAAATTTCTCAGTGGAATCATGTATGAAATTTCCAAACAGGACTTACTATTCCTCTTGGATACTGTAAAACCCTTAGGACCATTCTCTCTTTTTTAGGTTTCACTCAGAGTAAGTGAAAACATTTCATATTTGGTGGAAAAAAAAAAAAAATATATATATATATATATTTGGTATTTTACCATCTAACTAAATTTCTACAGGATATATTTCAGGTGAGAAACTGTTTCCTGATCTTCAGACTCATTTAGCAACTCACTAAATTAATTTTGAACTTTGGGGTATTTATGTGAATTGGAAAAGGATGAAGTTGTTATTTAACCACTAAAAGATGTATTCAGTATATTGTCAATAGGCATTAACCAGCTCTGTTATGATTTATCTGGGTATTAGAGAAGTGGCATATTACCTCATCAAAAGTTTCTTGATTCCTAAATTTTCTAGGACCATTTTAAAATTCATCTTGTGGTATGTTAATAAATTTTGTGTAATAAATCAGGGTTTATTCAAATAGTCTGTTACATTGTCAAATCAAAATAGAATTTGGCTATTGGACTCTCAGAGAGTCAGGGATCTGTATCATGGTTTTTCTAATCAATATCATCTTGACATTAGTTAATCCCTTTACTGATTTTTTCACTGAAATCTTCAGCATATAGAATAGTCCCTGGACAACAGCAGGAGTTCAATAAATATTTATTTAATTATTTGATGGATAAATGACTTTGTCGATATTTCCCCCCATTACTTTTTTGTTCTTGTTTTTCATGAGATTACAGACTCTAAAACAGACATTTGGTACATTTTTTTTCAGTTACCCCAAATATTCATTATATGTTTCTAATTAATCAAAATTAATTAAATAATTAATATCAGGTAGAAAATCAGGCAAACCATGTGCCAAAATTTCTTCAGGCTATATGCAAAAGGGTTTTTCTGGTCTTAGGTTAAGATGGAAAGAATTTTTGAAATGTCCCCTTTCACTTTCACCAGCTAAGGGAAAGACCCCAAACTGCAGTATGAGTTTTGCTTTATGGACGCTTCCTAAATACTACTCCCAGGCTTGGCATTGTTTACTGCTCTTCATGTCTTCAGCCAAAATTTTGCTGCAGCAGATGGGGCGGAGAGGCCGTTCTCTTTCTCTCTCAATGTAATACTAAGAATGATGTCATAATCTTCTTAAACGCTTGGTTGCTTATTATGGACTACTAAGTATGACATCATTTTATATATATATGCTATGTACATATATATAATCTGTAAGGAAACTTCTAGAATCATAATAGCTTTAGGGAATGCTATTCTTGTCATTTATTTTTATTAATAAAACTATAATTTTTGTTATTAACTATGTGCTAGATAATATCCTAAGCCCTTAACATACGTTATTACATTTTAACTCTGTCTACAATCCGGGGAGATGGGTATGGTCTCCATATTATGAATGAACTGAGATTCCAATTGGACAGTCAACACAAGTCTGGCCCAAAGTCCTTCATATTAATCACAGAATACTACATTTTTTTCTAGTAGATTTTTTGGCTCATAGTCATCATTATAATGTTTTATTATGCACATGAAATATATGTCACTGAAATAAGGTTAAAACAGTATGCTTGTAGATTCTTGTTTTTATATATATAAGGTAGGAGTGAATATATCTTAAAATACTTAACTGTAATGTTCAAGCTCTGGTATATTTTATATTTTAAATATATATTTTATATTTAACCTGAGGATTTTTATTCTTGAAAGAAGAATGTCAGAGATAAATTAGTTTTGAAATAAGTGGATTCATAAAATATCTCCTTTGTCATTACAGTGAAGTCATATTACTGAATTGCATCATCTATATAAGAAAATAAGCCAGAGAATTCAAGTGCTAAATAGTATAACTGATGCCATATCTTGCAAAGGCTTTTTTTTTTTTTAATTGAAATCATGGCCGAAGTTTCATACGGCCAAAATGGATAAAGAAGCAGAAAACAGTGTGAAAATGCGCATGCACCCTTAAAGTACAACTCACTAACCCAGAAAAACAACTGAGGGCACTAACAATTACACAAATATGTATTAGGATGGTCTACTTGAAAGGGAGTATATACAAGAGAACACCATCTAAGCTCAGCTGGGTGTAGCGGATTAAAACCAGGAAGTAGCACCCAGGCTCATTGCAGGGCAGGATTACTAACAATTGAGAAGAGACTCAGCAGTGGAGGATGAGTCTTTTGAGGTGGAACTTAGGGATGAATAGAAATATTCAAGGGAGAGATAATGCCTGGAGGAGCTCGGAAGAACAAATGACATTAGCAAAGGATCCAAAGGAAGTGAACATGCAAGAAAAGCATAGACTGATCCCATTTATATTCTGGAATGCAGGACAAAAGAAGGGGATTCTTAGAAGATAAGGATGGAAATATACATGAATACTGTTAGGTTGTACCATGCCTAATATTCCTAATATTAGGAATGCCTAATATTCTATACTTTTTGAACTACAAAATGAAAATTTCATTCAGTTCAACCTAACACATTGAAAGAGGACTGTAAATGCCAAGTTGAGGAGATGTTTTTCAGTATTCACTGAAAAGCTATTGACTGTATTCTGGATAGGAGACCACAATTACCTACACTGTTTTCACAGGACTTATTTTATAGCTCTGTATATGACAGGGTTGTGTGTGAGAGCATATTGAAGAAAACATCACTTTGGAAGCTGTCATAGGATAATCCAGGAAAAAATAAAGGCTCAAAGAGGGTGTTGACAGTGGGCATTAAAAAAGAGGTCATGAAAGTGAAAGTTGTTTCCGAACTCAAATTTATACCCTGAGAATTGCAACCTCTTGATTGGTAGGAGGGATGAAAAGCAGAAGGACTCAATGGTGACTCTAACATTTGAATTTGACAGCTGGAAAAATCAGGGGAGAAAGGTAGGTAAAAGTTGCTTGAGGAAAGAGCCCCCCCCCCTTTTATCTTTATCGTATCCCTAGTCTCTAGCAGACAGCCTAGTACGTAGTAGACAGCCAATACATGCTGACTGAATGAGTGAGAGAGTGAATAAAATGAAGAGGCCAGTTTAGGCCATGTTGGCTGGATGTGGGTGGACTGGTCTAGTAGATTGCAGAACATGTAGATCCAAAGCTGAGAAGAGAAATTAGGGAAATAGGAGGTGGATGACATTATCAAGAAAGATGAGAAGAGGACCAGAGAGGAAATTCTTGACAGCATTCACATTTAGGATGCAGAATGAGGGAAGGGTTGACAAAGTTCAAGGAAGATTTTTTTTTTTTAAAGCAAAGAAAAAAGAAGACAGTTGAAGTAACAGAAAACAAGGCTAAAATGCAAATTCTCCAGAAAAATTGAAGAATGAGAATAAATAAGAGACCGCTGGATTTATTATTTATTTCAGTAATGTTTTCTGTTATAAAAACAATAAATCAACATTTTGTAAAGTTTATAAAATTTAGAAGAGTGTAAGGAAGGAAATAGTACCCATCCATAATTACACAATCCAGAGATTATGGTTAACATTTTCTAAACCTTTTAGCTTGTTTCTTTTCCTCTATTGCATTTAAATTTACATAATCAGGATCAGAACCATACAATTTGAATTCTGCCTTTTTTCCACTCATCTCTTACAGCATTTTGCCACCTGCATAATGTTCTGTCATGTAGACGTTGGATATGTTTATTCCCCATTGTTCCTAATTTTTCACTGTCATCACAATAGTGCAATGAGATACTTCGTTATGTCACTCTTACATGATATTTCAAGTGATTTCCAATAGATATTTCCTAACAAAAGAATCACAGTATTCTATATTGTCAAGTTCCTGGTCAGATATAATTTACTGGTTTCAAAATTAGCCTCAGCTTTCTTCCAAGAAAGAGAATCTAAAATTACTTTAGCACCTGCCATGTGCCAGCCTCTGGCACTTTAATTATCCCAGTGACTCCAATGTAGAGTCTTATATCTCCTCTTAAAAAATGAAGGACCAGGGACTGAGAGAATTGCACAAATTTTAGGACCAGTTTTGAATCTGGGTCTGACTCAAACCAATCAAACTGTGGGGACAGAAGCAAGACCTCGAGAAGTAAATAAGTAAATAAGGATATGAAAATAATAGGAAACATTCTTAAGAAGGCCAGGGTTCACAGGAAAGAGATAGAATATGTAAGGCAAGGAGGGCGGTGACTTCCCCTTCTCTTACTAACAAGTAGAGTCCTAAACTGAAGGGGAGGGGGCAGATAGAGACGGGCTGGGAGGGTCAGGGGGGTGTGCTATGTATGGAAGCAGAAGAAGGACACACTTAAAGAGCAAGGTCCTAATGGAAGGGAGATGAAGAGCACAGGCAGGGATTTGGGCTTGTCAAGCAAAATTCATCTTCCCTACAGATAAAAGTGAAAGAAAAGAGAGTGAGATTGTCTAGTGGTAAAGATACGGGGACCTTAACATATCATCCAGACTTTATCTCAGACTGGAGGAAAATTCACTTATTCTTTCAGTGAATATTTCTTGAACACCAATTCCATGCCCTTTTCCTTCCCTAATGGAACTTTCTTTCTAGTGAGGGGAAATAATCAGTGGGTAAACCAAATTAAAAGATTACTGAGTCAGCTATGCAGAGAATGGGTGATAAGGTATAAGGGTAGATACTGGGAGATAAGCGTCTCGTCTCAGACTTTACAGCAGAGATGAATCAACTGGCGATCTTATTAAAATGCAGATTTGGAATCAGTGGGTCTGAGGAGGGGCCTGAGATTCTATATTTTAACAAACTCCCAGGTGATGTTGTTGCTTTTGGACCGTGGACCATGCTTTGATTAGCAAGAAGTTAGAAGGCAAATTTCCAGACCAAAAAAAAAAAAAAAAAAAAAAAAATCGATATGATAGGAGCTGTTGTTATGAGCAAGTCAAATGTGAGTCCTCTCTTCCTGCAGTAGCACTACATACTTTTAATCCTCTTTGATGGTGAGAGAGAGATTTGTCCCTCTTTAGCTCTAAGCTTTTTCAATTCCAATCAGTTATTTTATGAAAGCCATTGAACCAGTCCTAATGAGCTACTGACATTTCATTCTTTCCGCCCACGCTCAATGCTTTATCAAGCCATATAATGAATTCTTGTGGCTCAGGTTTGGGGATGTGAGTGCATATAACCCTGGGCCAGTTTCTTAACTCCAGTTCTGTTCCCTGCTTCATAATTTCGTTGGACTCCTCTCTGCCTGGGTGATCAGCACAGTCCTGGCCTGCTAAATTCTCTGGCCTGCTAGCTCTTCACACCCCTTATGTTCATCTGTGCTTAGTAGCAGAGCTTCCCAATTTTTACATCCCGTCTTCTTGCCACACACAGCCTAGTACAAGCCTTGGAGGACTCTCCTTAAAGTCACAGGAGGCTATTGAGTATAGTCTCTGATTGAAAGAATGCATTTTTTTTTTCCAACAAAATCATTTCCCTTTGGAGGACTGTTTCGGTTGGTGACAGCAACCTGCATTCCTCTGAAGGAAGGATGCATGTGTTTGTAGACTGTTAGAGTGTTCAGAGGGGCTAAGTGTTCACAAGAAGCCTTGACAGACTCCATCTGGAGGAGTGTTATCTTTCTGCCTCACTGCTAGGCTGTAACTCTCAATCTTCCCTTATAGCTGTAGGAACATGGGTGCCTATACTTGGTTGATTCCTTCCACAGCACATGTTTCAGCTGTGCAATATCTAAGAAAATAACAAGTCAAAGAAATACGGCATACTCGTCATCAAGGAAAAACAGCTTAAGTGCATATTGAACACCTGTGATATCCTCACACTTATCAGCATTTATCCTTTGCTAAAAGGCTGGTTCTATCTCTAAGCCATGTCATGACCTGATCTTTAGACTTTGCCACTGTCATTTTGTAATTTGGTGTTTAACAGCCAAGTAGGCAGGGGCAGTGTCATTAGAAACTTTAAATTGAAAATTCCAGGGAAATATCAAATTCGTTTTCATATGAACAGAAGTCAACTTAAATAGAAAAACACATTTCTTCAAGGAGAAAACTTGGGGAAAATCCTTGAGGAGAGAGACCATGTCTTAAGGCATCTTAGTACTTCTTAGTACTTCCTTGCTGACTACACAGAAAATGCCCTTCATACATATGCCAAGTTGAAGCTAAGAAAATAAGTGTGTGTGAAACTGTAGTTTTTCTGTAATGGACAGTGCTGGTCTTCTTTGCGCAGTCAAACTGGGATTGGTAAAACTGCCAGAGTTTGAATACCATGTCTGTGCCCTTTCATCATTCATTCAATTGTTAAGAGTCTCAGAGTAGACAGGATAATCTCTGGTGTTTCTGACGCCAACTCTCCCTCTCTCAAAAAAAAAAAAAAAAGTCTGAATCAATCGTCATTTTTTGTGAATTCCACTTGGGTCTGCCTCAGATGGTTTGAATTAACCTTTCTTCAGATTCTCTCTGGTGTTAATGACTCTGGATTATGACCATTTAAAGCAGCGGAAGTACATTGATCCACATCTGGCAAATGTTAAAAGAAAGCTACTCCATTTAACAGATTACAACAAACATATATTTCTTTGCATTGTGTAGGAATTTAGGAAATGATGTTTCGTTTCAGGAAGATCTTATGTTTTATTTCCAAGGTGAACAATATTTGTACTTAGTTTTCTTTAAAAATATTTTCTTGCTCATTGTAGAATTTTCTCATGCTAAGAGTTCATTGTTACGTATACAGAATAAGATGCAACACGTAGGCATTTAGGATTCTTCTCACATAGTGTCTAAGAGCAACTGGTTAGCACAATTTTGGGTATAGCTGCAGGTGAATTTGTGATATTCTAGAATCTTAAAAAGCACACCTACACTGCCAATACTTTAAATAGTTGAGGACAGAAATCCCTAAAATGACTGACTTTCCAAGATTTTTATTGGTACTTGAGGAAATATGAGATCTAACAATGAAAAAAAATTTAAATCATACAAGCACTCACGGTCCTGAGTAATTCAAATAACTCTGGTCACACTGCTGCACTTTTCCTGTACAGGATGGTGGATAGTCCAATAAATCAAAGGGACATAATAAATGTAATATATAGCTTAATATGTGCATGCATTTTTAGTTCTACTCTGTATGTTATGCTCACAAAAAGACCCAGGATGTAGACTTCGGAATATAAAATTGTTAAAATAATGTGACCGGCTAAGAAGTTGCATTTAGATTTAAAAAAAAAAAAAAAAAATCAGTACCTCTTTTTAAGTGATACAAAGCATTTTCTAATACATGACGTCACAAAGCTCACAACAATCTCTGGAATGGGAATGGCAGATCTTGTTATATTTATTACAGATGAGAAAACTGAAGTGTAAAGAATGCAGTGACCTACCCAAGTCACTCCACTAGAAGATAGTTAACCTGGGCTTGTATACTTGTTCTGGCCCTGAAACCTTTACTTTCTACTGCCATGAAGCCAAAACAGATAAATGAGTATATTGTTCTAAGTCTAGACTATTTTAATAATGCACTGACTTGACTGCTAAAATAACCCATTCCAAGGTAGCTGTGACCTCCACTAAATGGATTTCCCTGCTCTCCCTTTAGAATCCTGGATGAGCATGGCGTGGAGCTCAGTAAATACTAGTAAAAAATATCAGTTATTACTGAAATGGTTTTAAACTTTTCAGTATGAAAAGGAGCTAAGTCTAAATATATCACAGAACATGTCATCTTACTGATTTAAAAAGCGTTTGCTGGAGGGATAGATTAATAAGAATTCGTGATTTAGTTCTAAGTTTCACAGAATTTTAGTCAAGTGGTAGACAGCTCAGCAAGAACCCAGGATCACAAAGAAAATGATTAAAGCTTCAGAAAATCAGATCTATGGAAAAACATTTTAAAAAGCAGGCATTGTATTTTGCCTAATATTAGGATAGTTATAAGAGCTTATGAAGAATTTTGAGCTGGAAGCTGTGGATCTCAGTTCTGACCTCAGGGTAGCACATGTAAAGAAAAACGATAACCTCAGAGGCCACTGAGTAGGGTCAGTGCTGAGGTCAGTGTCTCAAGGCAGCACCAATAGGAATGAATCCACTGAGGACATCCTCATTGCAGTGGCCCACCTCTTGCCCAGATTCTTCTGTCCACCACCCTCATCCAGGCTCTCAATGCCAGAGGTGCCGAAATGTTTTTATCTGCTCTCCCTGCCCTGAACACCATCACCCCATTCATCTCACAGACAAACTGTAATATAAGCTCTTCTTTGTGTTCCCATGTTTTTCCTTCCAGTGGTTCTTGTTTGCTCTCTTGAGCTGTGCTGGTCAATGTGGTAGCAGTTAGCCATAGGCAACTACTTAAATTTAAATGAATTAAAACAAAAAATAATTGAGGTTTACTTCCTTAGTCATACTAACCACATTTCAAGTGCTCCCTAGCCACGTTATTTTTATAGAACATTACATATCATAGTACAAGTCCATCACCACAGTGCTTCTTTGGCGAGAGCATAACCAGACCCTCACCCAAATATCCAAGGCCTACAGTGACTCCTCTGCATCCCTCAATACCCTTGCACACACTCCACTCCACACACTTCTCTCCTCCTCTGCATCCCTCAATACCCTTGCACACACTCCACTCCACACACTTCTCTCCTCCTCTGCATCCCTCAATACCCTTGCACACACTCCACTCCACACACTTCTCTCCTCCTCTTCCTCATCCTCATTGCTACAATTATAATTAAATAATAATAGCTCTTATTTATTTAATGTGTATTTTGTGCCAAGGACATACATTTTCAGAAGAAAAAGAAGAAGAAAAGGAAGAGGAAGAGGAGGAAGGGGAGGAAGAAGGAAAAGAAGAAGGAAAAGGAGAAGCAGCAGCAGAAGCCACCCGCACAGTAGTTTCTTTATCCCCAGTTCACAGAAGAGGAAGATGAGGTTTAATGAAGTTCAGTATATTTCCCAAGGATAAATAGCTAATAATTAGTGGAGGATGAAGTAAGACCCAGGTCTGCTGGCCCCAAAGCCAGACCTTTTACCCTGTACCAGTGGTTCTTAACCAAAGACAATTTGTCCCCCTGCCAGGGCTCATTTGGAAATGTCCAGAGACATTTTTGATTGTCATAACTGGACAAGAGCTATCGATATCTAAAGGGTAGAGGCCAGAGACGCTGTTAAGTATCCTACAATGGATGAACTCCTTACAACCAAGAATTATCTGGCTCAAAATGTCAATAATAATGCCAAGATTGTATGTTTTCTATCTCCCCCCACAAACGAATTTAAATTCTAAAAGTATGGGGACTTTGCTTTGTCCACTGCTATTTCCCCAGTGCATTGACAACTACTTACCGTAGAGTAGGCATGCAATGTATATTTTTGAATGAGTGCTGAATTTATTATTTTTGAATTAATCAAATACCTGCACATGGTAAAAAAACAATCAAGCCAAACAAAGGGACCAAAATAAAATTAGAGTCTTCTTCCCTAAACCCATCCTCAACCTCATATCCCAGTGAAAGCCAGTTTAATAATTGTTATACTCTAAGAATTCTTCTGATTCTGATTCAGTGACTTTAATCTCTTGCAACCAAATTTCTTTCTTGTAGACTGAGGTCAGCACACTTTTTCTAAAGGGACAGATAGTAAATACTCTTAGTTTATGAGGGCTATACAGTCTCCGTTACAGCTAATCATACAGCTACAGTGTGCTCTGCCATTGTAGCCCAAAAGAAACATGGATAGTAAGTAAATGAATAGGCATGGCTGTGTTCCAATAATACATAATTTACAAAAACAGGTGGTGGCTGTATTTGGCCCATGGACCATAATTTTCCAACCCTTCTTCTAGGCTATATTCCTCTCTCCCTGTAGTTTCTATCTCATGTTATCTTTTATTATATTCCATTTCTGTTTTATTGGAGCTTCTTCTAAAGGCATTTATTCATATATGGCAGGTTATTGATAAATTTGAGTCCTTACATGTCTCAAACCATGTCTTCATATAATACTCATACTTGATTGGTAATTTGGCTAGATCTGCAGTTTTGCTCTATTATATTTTAGCATCTAGTGTTATTGATAAGAATTCTGATATCAGTCAGGTTCTCATTCTTCTGTGAATAACCTTGATTTTCTTTTTCTTTATAGTAAGTTTTAGGAGTTTTGTGCAATTTCAAAAGGATGTGTCTATATGTAGGTCTTTTAATATTTATCTAATTTGGCAATAAGATTATTTAAAATTAGTTATTAGTTTAAATTATTTAAATCTTTTAAACTAACAGACACTTTCCTGTCTTCTTTTTCTGGTTATCTCTGCCTCTGTCCCATATTTAGAGGATTCCTATTTATAAATGCTGGACTTACTGGATTGATCTGTTTCATCTCCTTTTTCACATATTTTTAAAATCCCTTTTTCACTTTTTCTACATTCAAGGAGTTTTTTTCTTCTTCTAATCAGCTGAATTATTATTTGCCTTTAATCCTGCCAATTCTATTTTTTAATTATATATTTTAAATCATATGTTAATTTACAGGAATTTTTTTCTTATTCTCTGATAATTTTCTGTAATTCATTTTTGGAAGGAAGTTTATTTTTAAAGTATGCAATATTCTTTCACATGCCTCTGAGAAAGACACCTATAATTGTAAGTTTTCTTTTGTTCCCTCAATCATCTCTATTTCTCCAGGAGTCATTTTTTTTTTAATAGATCATTATTGGAGTATAATTGCTTCACAATACTGTGTTAGTCTCTGTTGTACACCAAAGTGAATCAGCCATATGCATACGTATGTCCCCATATCCCCTCCCTCTTGAGCCTCCCTCCCACCCTCCCTATCCCACCCCTCTAGGTGGTCACAAAGCACCGAGCTGATCTCCCTGTGCTATGCTGCTGCTTCCCACTAGCTAACTATTTTACATTCGGTAGTGTACATACGTCGATGCTACCCTCACTTTGCCCCAGAAAAGACAACCCTCAGAACGGGAGAAAATATTTCCAGGAGTCATTTTTAAAAGTACTTTTCTATTCATGCCTCTGGTTTTTCTCAAATGCCTTGATTTGAAGGGTTTGTGTTTGTTTGTTTGTTTTAATGAATGAAGAACTAGGCTGAGGATCATAGGTAGCTATTGTAAGTTTCCTCACCGTGAAGGCTGACCGCAAGTTCTGGGTAAGTGAGCTGACTTCGTCAGGAGCAGGCATCCCAGAAGGAGCATGGAGGTGGAACTAGCAAGTGAGCAGGTTAGGGTCCCTACAATTCCTCAATGTGTTTCAGTTCTGCATGGATTTATCCGTACCAGAACTGTTTCCAAAACTGATCACCTGCTTTCATTAAAGACTAGTTTTTATTTTTACTGTTGGGGGCAAAAGCTTCTTCCTTCAGCTAAAAATGTAGTAGCAAAGGAGAAGACGAGAAAGGGTCTCAATTGTTCTGAATACGTTTCTTAGTGAATTGCCATGATATTGGTCTCACAGCCCCCTCGGACTCTGTATTTGAAGACTTTCAGCTTGGAATTTCTCCAGGTTTCCTTGGGATGGAGCTGCTGAAACTCCTAGCAGCAGTTTCCCTGGTGTTTTTTCTCTATCTCAGCCTATCTGCATTCTGACTTCTAGAATATCTTCAAAATTTTTGTTAGAATTACATTATTTTTCAACATTTTTATCATTTTCATAGCATCCATATATGTTTACACTGCACTTTTTTGTGCTAGTTACCTTGTTCTACCTTTACTATTTACTAGCTAATGGAAAAATTATTTCCCTTTTCTGGGCCTTTTTTTTCCTTTAAAATAATGATGATATCTGATTTTGAGGGTTGAGATGGAACATATGAATGCATATTGAAAGCTGTAAAGTAGAAAACAAATATAAGCTGTCTTTATATATAAGACTTTGTCAAGGATCCAGAGTAACCAGTAAATCCAAACCTGAAGATTAGCCACAGTTACAGGAAAACCCCTTCCCTACCCAGTAGAAATTGCAAGGTGATGCAAAGTTGATATTAGAACTAAAATGCTATATGTGATGCAAAAGAACCAGAAATTATGTATTAGTAGCAATACTAAAATAAGCAGTTGTTCATGGATGTATTTTTTTACCTAATGGAAAGACGAAGATAAAAGCAGATCAAGAATGTAGTTGAAATACTACAGTTAAATTAAACAAATGTGAATTTTAGGTTTAGCATAGAATGTACAACTTAATTTTGTGTGATCCTTTTGCTTGACAAAATTAAGAATGTGAATATTTAGGTAATAATGAGTATAATGTAGTGCTGTTAATTAGCTATCAAAAATATTATTTCATATGGCTTCAGTTCATTGAAAGTTTCTTCTCTCTCAATGAAGTTGGGACTTGAAGCACCCAGGAAAAGGAAAAATTTTTAAATGGCAATAACAGTAGAGTGGCTTAATTGTAAAAGCTGAAAAAATGTTAAGAAAAAATTAAATGTAGAAAGAAAGTTAAGAGTCACAGCAGTCTTTGACTTCAGCGTACTGGGAACCATTTGTGGATAATTGATAAAAGGACTATTTTTCCTAAATTCTTAAAACCCAGCATCTTATTGATAGCCTTTATTATTAGAAACAAACTGAGAACACATGAAACAGACGAAACATGAAATAAATCAATGTGAATGTATGCTGAGTGATGCATATACAATGTGCTATCTGACTGCTATTACTCCTCATTATCTGCATACAGTTATTATTCCAAAGTTGAATGTCTGTAGAGGATAAGTCACCAGCCATAGTTAAATGTTAGTGGATCCGGTGACATAATTTAAATTCAAGGCCTCATTCAAAGGAATGTGAATAAAATGAATTTGTTTGGCTTTTTATGGCCACTATTAAAAGTAAAGGAAATGAAACCATAAACAACTATGTTCAAATATTGGCATAGCTGAGTCTGCTTTGTGGCAGTACAAAACCATATTTATTGATGGGGAAGCTCTGTTTAACTTACCCAGCCCATCTATATTTTAATTGAGGTTTAAAAATGTACTTGGCAACTTAGGCAAAATGCATAGTGCTAATTCAAAGTGAGTTCATTTTGATGTGGTTTAAAGTTCTGTTGTTTTAAAAGCCTGGTACAATTTATAAGTTTTATTTTTTTTCTAATTCATGCATAAGACCTTAGCTCATAATTAAGGTGGTACAGATTACTTTTGCCCCCAATATCGATTATCTCTTTCTTCCTCAGTAATAATAGGACCGCAACTTTTTGGAGGATTGATGATCACACGGCCATTCAGAATAAGATCCAGAATCCCAGCCTCCCTTGTATATAGGTGTAACCATATGACTAATTTCTGGCCAGTAAGATATGAACAAAAGTTGTGTGTGAAACTTAACTCAACTGCTTAAAAAGAGGGAGTGTGCTATTCATCACTCCTTCCTCCTTTCTGCTGGTGGGAATTCATACGTAATGGCTAGAGCTTCAGCAACCATTTTGAATATGAAATAATCTTGTAATGAATTTCCATTTCGTTTAAGCCACTGTTATTTGGAGTTTTCCCATTACTTACAGCCTACCCTAGTCATCATTTGTATACCAACTTTGCAACCTTATATTTACTTTCAAAAACTCTGAAATGTCATTTTAGCAAGTATTATTGTTGACTATATAAATAGTTGACTATATTAAATTTGCTACCTAAAATATACCTGTCCAGTCAGTTACTAAGTCCCATCAGTTCCACTTCCTAAACATTTTTCAAATCCATCCATTTCTCTATCCCCAAAGACTGCGTTAGTCTGTCTCCCGTCATCTCTGATCTTAACAACCGTGACAGATTCCTGCATGGACACTTGCTCCATACAAGCCGTTATACACGTAGTAGCTGGATGTATTTTTTAAAAATACAATATAATCATGATATGCCTGTATTGAAAACCATAGTGTTCATAGTAAAGTCAGGAATCTATAAACTGTGCTACAAGGCCATTCATGATGTGGCCTCTGCCTGACTCTCCAGCCCATCCTGAGTTTACTGCCTTGGGGTTATTGCACTTATTTTTCTCTTTGCCTGGAGCACTCTCTCTACTCTCCTCATCTCCCATTCCACTCCTGTTTCTTCTGTCCCTCTACTTACTAAGTCCTGCTCATTAGTTAGGTCTCAGATTTCATGGTTAAGCCTTAAGCCATCTCCCAGCCTCTGGTCTAATATAGGCCTGTGTATCACATGCTCTCATAGCACTCTGCATTTCTCTCACTTATATTTATCAATTTAATGCATGTCTGTCCCACAAGACTAGAATGCCCATTGAGTGTCTGTCCCATTCCTGACCATAACCCCAGAACCCGCTGAAAGAACTGGGACAGAGTAGGTGCTCAAAGAACAATGTTGACTGACTGACAAACTGATCCTTTATTTTTTTCTTTTTCCCTAAAAAGCATAGCTAACTGACATCTCAACCAGAGTTCCACTTATCAAAATCCCATGCATTCTCTGGGTCATCCAAACCATGCATGTGCTCTCACCTTTTAATTAGACATTTATTTTATTTTTTCTGCCCCCCACCCATTTTTTAAAAGACTTTATTTTTTTTAGAGCAGCTTTAGGTTTACAACAAAATTGAAAGGGAGGTACAGGGATTTCCCATATACCTCCTGCCACCACACATGCATAGCTCCCCCATTATCAGCATCACTTACTAAAAAATGGTACATTTTTCACCACGGGTGAACATTGACACATCATAATCACCAAAGTCCATAGTTTTTACCTTAAGGTTCACTCTTGGTGTTGTACATTCAGTGGGTTTGACAAATATATAATGATATATATGCATCATTGGATCATACAGAGTATTGTCACTGCCCTAAAAAATCCTCTGTGCTCCACCTATTCATCTTTCCCTCCTACCAATAATTACTTTTCTTGAGATCATATACTAGACTTGAATTACTATTTGGGAACACATTCTAGAAAATATGAAGTCTTAAAAAAAGTTTATTTTTTCATAATAACAGCCTCTATTTAAAAAGTTGTTTATTATAATTGCCTTCATCCCAACAGAGCAGAAACTTCTGGAGGCTATGGCTATTATTGCCTTTTGCAAGCAGAATGTCTGGCACATAAAAGGCATTTAACAAATGCTGGGTTATAATGCAGTGAAATAAGTACAGACTTTGAAGTTAGATACCCTTGGGTTCAAATCCAGGATCTGGCCCTCATCAGCTATGAGAAATTGGGAACTTATCAAGACTCGGTTGTATAAAACAGGAATGATAATAACAACCTCATTAGGATATTGCAGGAATTAATGAAGATAATTTACATAGCAGAAGCTCTATGTTTGGTAGTGATTATTATGACTTTCCAAGTTTATATTTCTCCACCCCCTTCTTAACAGACGAGGTGGATGCTCAGTTCTTTATGTTGTTTTGATGCTGAGTGATATAAATTTGATAAAGGTAAAACGTAACACTAACTAAAAAATAAGACTTATAAAAGAAGTGTGGAAGGTACTGCACAGTTCTGTTTACTGTGCCCCTCTCCTTTCTGCCCACCCCACCCCACCAAAACAAAAAAGACAATGACAGGTGAAAAGCAGCAAGACAAAAGGTAGAATCCTGTTAAATCACCCAAGGTCACCAGAAAAGCCTGAGAATTATATACATTCTAAATTACACCACCTGAGGCCACTCTGCTCCCTGGAGAGAAGCTGGCTTGGGGAGATGTTAAGAGTTTCAGCTGTCTCCCTTGAGGCTTATCTGCAATGCAGATTTTTCTGAGCCTTTCCTAGCTATTTCAGCCTCTACACCGACCAGCTGCTCTCACTCCTCCCAGCTGGCTTCATAGGATTTATCTTCTCTACAACACGCTTCCTGGGTCATCCACCATCAGAACCTATTCTGGATAGATGTTTGTCCCTTCCGAATTTGTAACAAAATCCCTACCAATCCCCGGAGTTGCAAGGGTCCATTATTGCCTGACTCAAAGAAAGATGAATTATTGAGTAATTATTTTCCACTCTCTGCCTTTGGCCTCATAGATGTGATCTTTTGCAGGAGCTCTCCATCAGCCCCTGTTGCAGAATCAAAAGTGACACATCTCTTTGTAGGGCTGGTGGAGTTGAGACACCATGTGTAGCTCGGAGGCCACTGCCTAGAATTTGCAGCCTTCCCCAGGTGTTAGTGCTGCTTGGGGCCGACTGATTTCAAATGCTCTGCTGTTGCTTCTCTGCAGGACTCCATCAGTTAAGCCAGGATTGTGACTATGCAACCCTTCCTGCAGGTTCAGGTTATGCTTAATTTGCATGCAAAGATTCATGCTCAGTTTTTTACGACTAGCAAGCATATTGTTGAGAGGCTAATAGCTCATGTCAGTTCAGGTTTAAGCGTCTCCCATTGACAGGTGTGTGCTCTTGGCCAGTGACTCTGGGGGGATAGGTTTCTCACCAGTAAATTTCAATCATACTTGCCTCAGAGTTGTTGTGAGGAATAAATGTCACTTTGATTGTGAAGTACCTAGCAAGATTGTGAAGTACTTTACAAATTTTAATTTTTAAAGACTTAGACTTTGTATCTATAAATTAAAATTAGGTTATAAAACAGACTCTACTTAACGACGTTTCTACTACAAATCAGTATGTACTTAGAGATGGTCAATAAATGGAGGCTGGTATTCCAATGATTTTATTTGTATTTATTTATATTTAGTGACATACACTAGTTCTAGTTCGTCAATTAATCTTTTCTAGTTCTCCCTCTTTTTTTCTTTCTTTTATTTTTTAGTCAAAATAGTGTAGGATTTTATTTTTGGAACATTTTCACGAAGAATTATTCCTTATTCTTTTTAGGCTTAACTCTGACCATGTTTCATACTTCAGGAAAATAAATTTTTGAATCTAGAGGGAAAACGCTATTGATTTTCATAAGATATTTAATAATCTTTGACATGTAAAACATCACTTTAAAAAGAGGTAAATAGCTATTCATTATTTATAAAGAGAACTTTAATGAATTATGGCCAAAATAACAGTGAGCTTGGAAATCAGTATGCTATAGAGGTCTGTTCCTGGGAGTTTAATTATTTTAGTGTCTTTTCCCCTTTTTGTTGCTAATGACTTACCAAGTATGTAAATGAGAAAAATACTGATTGATTCTGGGTTCCATCAATAATGGTTCTTAAGTTTACTGCGAATCAGTTCTGGAAGGTTAAGTCACATTTGACTGGCAATATATTTTTCTGTTAGGACCTGCAGATAAGAAAGGATAAGGGATATTCAGCATCTTAGTCCCCTTTGAAGGAGTACTACTTATATTTTTAAAGATAAATCTTAATTTTCAAAGACACCTTGTATCTACAAACTAAAATTAAACTGTAAAACAGACTTTCTACTTAATGGCATTTAAAGAAAGGCCATTTGTTTACTTATGTGATATGCATAAACTCTTCCAAGCTTCAAGTTTCATCTTTATAAATTCCTCTTTTCACAGACATTTTGTGTGAAAAATCTCGCAAACTAATTTATACAACATCTGACTCAAGCATATAATGTTGTCATTGTTGCTTTTCTAAACTACCTGTTCATCTTTTAAATTTTATCTAGTCTGAAAGGAAATTGCCTGATATGCCTAAGCTTCAGTTTTCAGCTCAAATGAAGGTCAACCATTTATTTGCTTTTTATATTCTCCCCCAAAATGAAACAAATCAACTCTCAGTTAAAAAGAAAAAGTTGGCAGATCGCATTTACTACGGAGGTTAAAAATGTCGTTGGCTTTTAAAACAAATATAAAACTACTAAAATTTTTTATCTTCAAATTCATTTAGGTAGAATTAGCAAATATGCCAAGATGCAGTAGGCTACCCATTCGGTGATAAACTAAATGCTGATGAAAACACTGCATTTGATTTCACATGCTCCTCTTCAGCTGGCTTGGAGTCACCTTGGCCTCCCTGAGCTGTCAGAAGATTGAGCCTTTTGTAAGCTCTCTGGATCAGAATCCCAGCACTTTGAAGAGCTACTGTAAATAGGAAGATGAATACAGAAATAAATCCTAAACCTCTTTTACTAGTATTGATAGTTAATACCTACTACCGATAAAAGTACATATTTGTACTGGCGATCTCTTTTAATGAGCTCGCAGAACAGGAACCAGCTCTCCTGACAACTGAAAGAGACCAGGAAGACTCAGGTTATTGTAAGAACCTTAGTAGATTCTGAGCACGCCAAAACTGGACTAACTCTGTTACCAAACTCAGGTTCGGCTGCTCACTGCTCAAAAGCCAATAATTTGAGAGGCAAGTGTCAGTAGAAAGCAAAGGTGCTTTAATCAGAAAAGCGGGCAATCTGGGGAGAAAGTGGACTCGTGTTCAGAGACCAACTTGGAAGATTCTGCTCAGCCAGGACAGTTTTTAAAGGAAAAGATGGGGGGAAGAAAGTGAATCATCAAGGCAGGAGGTTGGGTTCTGCATCATTATCCATTGCATGCAGACTGTCTGACTCTCTCTTCAGATGTTATCTTGCTGGAGTGATCTGCCTGCAGGACTCCGTAGGGGGCTGTTGCCTGTAGATAACTAATCATTCTTTAACTACTTAATTCTTCATTCTTACTTCTTTTTATCTAGGAAAAGAATTGGCAGGTTAGGCAGGGCATGGTGTGCATTCAGAAAAGCATAAATCAGGAGTTAGTTTCAACTGCTTAGTGATCTCATTCCTATAATTAGGGTTATAAGGTTACAGGGGGACAGAAATAGGTAAACAAGAAAGGGGCAAAAGAGCTGCTTTCATCTCCACTCCATTGGGGTTTTCATGAAAGTGAAGAGCTACCTATGGTGCTTGGGGCCACTTCGCTGAAGTAAATATTACTCATTGGAAATTTACTACCAAATCTTAAAATGGCTTCACAACTTGCCCCATTTTCTGGAAATAGGAAGCAAAGTGTCAAGAGATGCTTTGGCGACCACACCTCACTGGCAGCCCTAGGAGGGAGGCTAATGATTCAGGCAGACATCTCAAGTTCAAAAATCAGTAGCTTGAACTGAGACCATTTACAAAAGAAACTGCTTAACCTCAAATATCAAAGAAAGATAAGACATCCTTAACAAAGAGGACTACTGGCTGTGCACTGTCATTCTTTCATTCAACTCCACCAGGAGTCCAGCTGGCTTCAATCATGGGGACAATAATAGTTAGTTGAATAGGATTGCCTGTTCAGACCTTGGCTTCAGACCTGGTCTAAATAAGAAGTTTCTGGGAAAAATAAACCCCTCCATTTATTTAAGGCTGAAGTACAATGTAGAAAGTACAGTATGGCATGGCTATTATTATCTTTTCTACCTAGCATGTTGCTCATGACAGATGCCCAGGTACTAATCAATAATCAACAGAAAGAACTTTATCACCTCCAATGTGCCTTCATAGTTATTGTCTCACTTGATGTAGAAACTTAAAGAAAGTGGGGCTTGGGGCTTCCCTGGTGGCGCAGTGGTTGAGAATCTGCCTGCTAATGCAGGGGACACGGGTTCGAGCCCTGGTGTGGGAAGATCCCACATGCCGCGGAGCAACTGGGCCCGTGAGCCACAGCTACTGAGCCTGCGCGTCTGGAGCCTGTGCCCCGCAACGGGAGGGGCCGCGATAGTGAAAGGCCCGCGCACCGCGATGAAGAGCGGCCTCCGCACCGCGATGAAGAGTGGCCCCCACTTGCCGCAACTAGAGAAAGCCCTCACACGAAAACTAAGAGACCCAACACAGCCATAAATAAATAAGTAAATAAATAAAGTATTAAAAAAAAAAAAAAAAAAAGAAAGTGGGGCTTAGCACAGACCATTGACCTTGTTGTATGTGTAGAAGAGGGAAACAGGGCACAGAGCAATTTAAGGGCACATATTCAAAGCTTTTCTGCTTGATGGTGGGCAGGTCCTTTTGCTCCATGTTAACAGCTAATTGGGGAGAGGAATTACCCACTCTTTAATCCCTCTATAGCTGTTTCTGTCTCTTTGTATCATCCTTTTTTGACCACATAACAGAGAAGCCACAGTTTTGCACATTTTTGACAGAATCTCTCAATTTTTGAAGTAAATATAATACTATAAGAGAACATTTCTTGTTAGTAACCATCCCAGTCTTTTCATCTGTGGAACAACCCAAGATTACTACTAATGGTTTCAAAATTGATCTAACAATCTTAGGGCTATGTATGCTCAGGTGGCAAAAAAAGAGATTTGGAAAAGCTTGTATAACGCCACAGTAAAACCACAGATGTCCTGCTTTTGCTGGAGAGAGGAATGTGCAGTCGCCTGGGGGGACATGTTACACATTCCGGTAAGCTAAGGGCTCTGCCTTGCTGAGCTTTGGCAGGTCCCATGGTCTACTGGAGGATTTTGTTTTGCATACCATGTGCATTCACTAGTTTGCACCAGTTTGTACTACTTTACCTCGAGATCCACTGGATCTTTCCAGCCTTAAGGAGAGGTACCAAAAAGAAGCTATAGATCAGGGTAGGGACTAAGACGGATGAACAGACTTGTAATCTTAGGATCATTGCATTTGTTTAATCATAACTTCAATTTAGTATTCCTAGCAGATACTGAGGTATTCATTAAGTCTGTGCCCAGCGCCGTTGAGACGAGAATTCTGCACAAATCCCTGTCTTAATCTGCCCTAATCCAGATGAGCTAATTTGGTAGTTTGACCCTTGAGTTAACTAAAATGACTGTCACACAGGGAGTTCAGTACCCTAGCTACATAATCATAAATTCTAGCAAAAAGAATTTTGCTCCTGGCCTTAAGAATCTTACCAGCATTCATTTTGTTGATACATTCTCTGGTATGAACATCAGCAGTTAAAAGATAATTGGAACTAAGAAAAGGGAGATCTTCTTAAATGTGACTATCTTGCTTCCTCTTGGAAGCCTTTTGTCAAGGATTTCCATAAAATTGTCTGATATTTCACTGGAGTGACTTACAATGGCAGTCTGTTTTATGGAGAGCAGTTGGGATCTTTCCATATTGTGCAGGCAGACAAGGCTATAACCCTTTGCACGTGAGTCTTGTTTGTGGGGAGAACACTGTTAGGTTCTTCTATTGCTTAAGCAAAAATAACAAATAATTATCCGCTATAGAAGAAAATACTGATAATTATAGTTTGCCAGGCATGTTGTAGAAGGGGGCAGGAAAGACAAAGTGCTAGTGTCGGCAAATCCCAAAACAGAATACTTTTGCTACTGAAATAAACTCCCTCATCTAATGGCCTCCCCACAGAAATGCTGAGAACTTCAGGGGCTGTTGACAGGACTATAAAGTTATGGTATATTATGCACAACCAAAGAGATGGAGATTTTATACATAATCAGGAATTTCCCACTATATTTTAGTTAGTGCAGCAGAAATATTCTGAGAGAGAGAGACTGCAAACATGAATAAATAAGCTCTGAAAGAAAAATATTTAAATAGAAGTAACTGGACTGTTCTAGAAAACAATTTTTTAAATGCGGTTTCTTCTAGCTGCTATTCGTTAGTAGTTTTCTCCACTAAACTATTTTGGTGATAATTCAATATCTTAGACAGTTTTGTACGACTTCCAGGTAGCACTTATGGAAATAGATTTATTCAAAATTAGATCTTTTGCGTTAAGCATGTACAAGAGGCCCTCATTAACTGACAATAATTGGTATCAGAATAGGGGACACTTGAAGTACCTCTTCTTCAAACACAGATCAAATTTCACTAAAAGCAGTGAAAAAAGTGTGAGGCAACCTTTAATTTGAAAAAGTAAAATTAGATGTTATGAAATAAGTTTGTTATCACTATTCATAGAAATATTTATATTATAATTACAACAATATGCTGATTCTAAGAAAAAGGAATGAATCAAGTGTTGTTTGGTTTTGTTGAGAATCATTTCCCTACAGATTTTAGTATAGTACAGTTCAACATCCTTCATGTCTCATTTGACCTTTTGTGTCTCCTTAGAAAAGCTGTTTTTATAAAAATTTCAAGAGCTTAATCAGTATTCCCTAGTTTCTTTATAATTACTGTGACATACAAATAATTATCTGCTAAAGTGAATATTATGTCCTCATCCT
This sequence comes from Balaenoptera ricei, assembly GCF_028023285.1. Taxonomy (NCBI): domain Eukaryota; kingdom Metazoa; phylum Chordata; class Mammalia; order Artiodactyla; family Balaenopteridae; genus Balaenoptera; species Balaenoptera ricei. The sequence continues at coordinate 94,560,167 of NC_082645.1, forward strand.
TATGGATTTTCTGTTCTTCCCTGGGGAACTGATCTAACTATACCAGATATTTATTTTTCCATGATTTGTCTGTTACTTGAGCATTTCTCCAACGTTGCCGTCATGCTCTTCAAGAAATCCTGCATCTTTTGCACGAGTTGCAGTTTCAGCTTGCAATTGATGGTATCAAATTCAGGTAGCATTGTCAGATATTAACAACTTCAGACAGTCATCTGGGAATCAACCAAAGAGCAAGACCTTGACCTTTTGAGAAGGGATAGAAGCTAGTGTTGACCAGAGAACAGATGGCTGTTCGTGTGCATACATTTTATAAATGGTCAGTTCATTAGTCCCTGACCTATGTTCATGCTATGATCAAAGAATCAAATTGAAAAGAAATTTTCCAAATTTGGAAAATAGTCTTCCTCACTTAAAATCATATATCAAGGCTTTTCTTTGAGAAAGTATCCATTTGCTTAACACCACAACAGAGGGTCATTAGTAATGTTATTCAGTCTTTCTGATTTCTGGCTTTTTCAGAAAACTTACTTGAAAACTGTTTCTAAATATATGTCCAAGGGTTAAAAAAGGAAAAAAAAGAGAGAGAAAGAAAGAAATAGAGTTGCCAGCCATGACTACACATATTTTGTTTTCAGGCACAGTTAAAGGGCAGGTTTCCTCTTTGTAGTAACATGTGAAGAAAGAATAAGGAAATTGAAAAGGTGTTAAAAATATAGCAGATTCACTTTGTGGACCCACTGTAATCAGAAACTAATTAGCATCCATCTCTATTAACTTGGGCATATAGGGAAGCTTTAGAAAAATCTGTACAAATCATTCTTTTGTTTTGATGACATCATTTTGAATCTAATAAATAATTGACACTTGATAGTTGAGATCATGTCTATGAGTCATTTATTTTTGCATCTATGAGGCTCCTTTTTGAAGCTGAGTAACCCCATAATTAAATTGTCATTTAAAGAAACAATAACCACAGCAGGTAGTCAAATGCTCAAAAGACTCAAATGACATGTGGTAAAGCAGGACTGATATTTTTATTTTAAGAGGACTCCACAGTTAACTTATAGCATTAATGACATTCAATGTATCGTTTGCTGTTGTGTTCCTGTTAAACTCCAGCAGAAATATGTGTTAACCTTAAATGTATTTTGAAGTTGTTCTATTTTTAATCAGAAAAACTAATAGCATCTGCCAGGTAGTATAATGAAATGATAACAAAACTCATCTAATCTCCAACACTTTTTGTGTTATAGTATACATATTCAAGATACATTTCCAGTAGGTGGCATTCCACTTTCAAATAGAGTTGGGAACTGTATAAACATTGGATACAATTTAACATTTAAAACGTTTTCAAAAGTTGAGGGATGTCTGAATATTTAATTTTTTTCCTTCCACTGTCCTAAGAGATATAATTAAATACAAGGAGAAACAACTGTACCATTGACTAAGATGAATTAATGAGGAGAAAATATAAAATTTGATATCAGGGTCAGTAGTCCATATCAAACAGATTTTGGAAATAAGGTAAATCATACCCTCCCTTTCAGTGGTCTTCAATGTAACGTCATATGGCTGCCTTACTCCTGTGAGTGTGCTCTATTGCTGGATCCTGACCAGTCTGGTACCTTTTTACTCCAGAATCCTCCAGAATCCTTATTCTGAAAGTCCTAGACTAAAAGCGTACTGCTTAAACCTGCTAATATTTCTAGCTACCGTCTTCTCATTCCCTTTGCTATCCAAACTCCTGTAACATGGCCACTCCACTTACTGCCTCGTTTATCTGTCCCATTCTCTGCTTAGCGTTTTGCTAAGTGGTTCTTTTTCTCACCCTACTACTTGGTGAAACACTTTCTGAGAGATCCCCTGAATCTTATTAAAATACTGAACGGTTGCCTCTTAGCCTTTATGCTGAATGACTTCTCTTTGTCACAGCAATGATACCGCGAAAAGAATACGGAAAATTTGATTTCAGTCTTGACTGTGCCACCCACAACTGACGGTGAGACCTCAGACAGGTTATAATACATCAGAAGACTGTTAAAGATTAAATACTGTACATGTACATAAAATATATTATTCATGGTCATCCATTTCTCCTTGAAATCTTTTTTTCATTAGATTCTGCAATGTTGATTTGTCTTGTTCCTTCATTATTGTCTTTACTAGCTTTCTTCACCCTGCCACCCTACCATTGGTCTATCCCAAGACTGTTGGTCCATCCCAAGACACTCGTTCCACACATAGTTGATGAACTCATCCATTTCAATTCAAGATTAATCTTCCTAGAACACAACTAATTTATCATATTTTACCTAAAACCTCCAGTTAAAACCCTATTACTACAGAATGGATATACAGTCTTCCAACTAGGATTCCAAGCTCCCTGTCATATGGCCCCAGCCTATATTTCCCATTCCATCTCCCCAAATTCCTTGTGTCACCAATCACTTGTAGTTCTAATGAGAACTACTTTCCTCATTCTCTCCTGCTTCTATTCTTTTGCTTCTGCTATTTTCTCAGTTTCTTCTTCTTCTGTCCCTCATCCTCTGCTTGCCCAAATCATATGTAACTTTATAAAGCTCATCTGAAATACCAGGCTCTCCTGAATAATTGGAATTCAGTATAATCTTTCCTTTGGCTCAGCATAATCCCTGATTTGTGCTTTTTCTTCTGTACAAAACTCTCAACCCAGTGTTTTGTGTTACAGTTATAATCATATCCCAGATATGATTATATAAGCTCCTTGAAATCAGTGAGGGTGTTTCATGCATTTTTTGATAAGGTCTAAGTAGACGGGGTATAATTCAGTGTATAATATATAGTAACAAATGAAGACATATTCAGAATGGATATTCTGAATGTTTTGTTCTATTATGGGAAGATAGGCTTAACTCTTTGAAAACAAATGTTTTAAAAAATTAATATTTACTGAATTATTTTAGATTTTAATTTTAAAGCTATGAATTAATGTAGCCACTGGGTCATTGATTTTTTAATAATAGCTACATTGAGACATAATTCACATATAAAATTCAGCCTTTTAAATACACAATTCAGTGATTTTAGTATATTCAGAGTTATGTAATCATCTCTACTATCTAATTTTAGAACATTTTCATCACCCCGATAGAAACCCTATACCTATTAGCAGTCACTCCCCATTTCTACCTCCCATGTACTCTTGGCAATTGCTAATCTAGTTTCTGTCTCTGTGGATTTGCCTCTTCTTCTGGACATTTCATATAAATAAAGTAATACAATATAGTCTTTTGTGAGAGGCTTCTTTTACTCAGCATAATATTTCCAGGGGTCATTCATGATGTAGCAAGTATCAGTACTTATTGCTTTTCCTGACTGAATAATCTACCAAATGGATCTGCCTCATTTTGTTAATTAGTTCGTCAGTTGATGAACATTTGGTTGTTAAATCACTGATTTTTAAAACTGAAAAGGAACCCAGTGATTATTTACTCAAATGCTCTCCTTTTATGCACGTGAAACTAAAGCTCAAAGAGGTACTCCTAGACCTTTATCTAGATACTTATTGTTTCTTATTATTTTAGATGCTAGGTTGATACAATATGATGCAAGCCTTCATTCATTCTTTTATTCATTCTTCCATACAGTTAATAGTCTGAGAGCACCAAGTCCTTAACAGTCTGGGTAGCAAAAACAGTTATGGTCCTTGTCCTTATGAAGCTTACAGTCTAGTGGGGAATAAGCTTATAATCAAATAGTCATAAGTAAATGCAAAATTAGAACTATGATGAGGGCTGTGTAAGACAGATTCATGAATTGACCTTGTCAGGGAGGATAATTTAGCTGTGATCTTTGAGTAAGTGATAATTAAGTAAGCAAAGAGGGCAGAAAAGAGCATTCCAAGTGGAGCAAAAGCACATGCAAAGGCCCTGTGGCTATAGGAGCATGGCATATAAGGGGGGGATGCCAGGAGTCCAGTGTAACAGAAGAACTGAGGAGAAGGGGAGCATGGTATAAAATGAGGCTGGAGCAATAAATAAAGCCAGGTATTCCAAGACAAGGAAATGGTTTTGGTCTTTTTCCTAAGAGCACTGTCCCGTTGAAGTATTTTAATCCCCCGGGTAATGCAAGCAAAAAGAAACTGGGCATTGCCTACATTTCTCTCCTAAGGCTTAGTTGCATTACAAACTATCAAACTTGCTGGGTAATACATATCTGCTTTGCCAAAACTTGTGGTAGAATTTAATGTGGTAGCATTTAAAGTTTGCTTTTACCGAATTCCTTGTTATCCAAAGTAGAAACTTGTGTTCTTTTCACAGAATGAACAGCCTCCTTATTAGAATTTTCCAATTCAATTTTGTAAAGAACTATTCTTTCCAATCCTCCTACAGGATAAGCAATCAAAGCTATTTGAGAAGGAATAAATAGATATTTAAAGGTCACATTTATTTTTCCATTGCACAATAACCATGTTTTAGACCTGTAAAATCTAAAGAGTACAGAAATAGTTCTCTAAACAGCAAATGGTTAATACCAAATTCTTTAGCCTAAATTCTTTTAACTTGGCGTCCATTGCCTCCCAGGAAGTATATGAATGGTACCCAGGAAGCCTTTATACAAATAAAGGTCATGCCTATGTGGGTGTGAATCCAAAGCTTTCATGAAATTTTAGAGTCTATCATGCACAAAAAGCTAAAAATCAGGCTTTTTAACAAGAGAAACAATCCATAAATTATTAGAAAAAAATATTGGGACTTATTTTGTATCACTTATAGAAGTTAAAGCCTGTACAGTTAAAAAAACAACAATAACAACAACATTTAAACTAAGCTAATATCTTGAGAACAATATTCTTATTTTTTTTAAACTGATATAGTGACAGTCAAAATAATGATGATTATACCAATAGGATTAATTCTCTATTATATGGCAGTTATTCTCAAATTGTGATCCCCAGATCACCCTCTTAGGGATTGTATTGAGCACTTGTGAGGGGGTATAGATTCCTGGACCCACTCCAGACCTCTGAAGTCAGAATCCCTAGAATGGAAGCCAAGAGTCTGAATTTTTAACCAGGATCCCAGGTGATTGTGATGTCTACCCATGTTTGTAAAGTGCTAAAAAACATAGTAAATAGCAATACCCTTTCTCTGTTCAGTGTTTTCATAAACCAGCCTTACCCAATTCATTAGGTATAGTAGTAATGGTACTAGTACCCAATACTACTACCATGGAACAAACACTGATATGTATCAGAAACTTTCCCTAACCTACCCCTAGTTCTTAAAACCATTCTGCAGGAAAGTAGATATTATTATCCACAATATATAGATGAAGAAATTGAATAACTTGCTACATAGGGGTCTTGCTGGCTCCAAAGCCTTTTTAACCACTCTGTCAAGTAGCCTCTTGCTGTAACTGCTATACTAGTGACCCACTGCAAGAAGTATCCAGAAAAAAGAAAATGAATGGAGTTATATATGAGTCTCACAACCCTAGTCAACATCCACTGAAGTCCACGGTCATCAACAAAATTACAGATTTGTAATAAACAAAGTTGAACACATGAGCCTCTTTTGCTAAGTACAACTGGCTGACACATGTCTAAAAGAAGCTTCCAGAGGTAACACTTTATAGTCAGGAATAGTGTGAATATAAGAAAATTGCTTCCAGTTGTAACAATTTAACAAGCAGAAAATATACAGGAAAACCAAGCCTTACATCATGTAAAGTGACCTTAAAATCTACCAGCATGTATCACCATCGAACAAAAAAAAAAAAAAAAAAAAAAGGAAGAAAGCTCTGCGTAACCCAATAAAGATGCTGGAAGAGAGGTCTGTGGGGCTTCTTTAAAACATGAGCTTTTATCAGATTTTTGCCTAAGGTTGATCAATCTGTGATATGTGTGTGCTATATCACCTGAATTATGCTTCACTTAATTCAACACCTTCATTGGGCATTAATAATGAAGTTACTCAAATTTTTAAAATCCTCACAATCATCTATTTTATAGGCTTTTACTTGAGAAGAGCTTAAATCTCTTTGCTAATATAATAAATATAATTTAATCAATTCTTGAAATTTTGAGAGTGACAAAAAACAAATTTTCTAATTATTATTTCAGTTGTAATTTTTTAAATGTTGGCATCTCAGTTATGAAATTATCAGATTAAGAAATTTAATTTGACTTTTAAGGAGGTTTTCTTACAATGACAATGATTAATTTGAAGGTACCTTCACCGACTATTTCTTTGGGGTGAAAAGAATTTTAATTATTTAATTAATTATTTAAGAGAAATGACTGTTGGTTTGTATAATGTTCAAAATGAATTCTCTGGGAAACTGGAAACCAGAAATTTCACCTGGGTCTGTTATGACTGGGCTTATCACCAGCCATATAATGGCATAAGTGCTATTCCTTATGGTCCCCATTGGAAACTTTGCTCTTCAGTAGCCACCTATAGCAAGTAGTTAAATGAATGAGAGAACTATTAAATACACATTTATATTTACACTGAAACTTTAGAAACTGTTAGGTGATGCTACACTCAGTCAATATAAGATTCAAGAACATGGTGAGAAATGAAGGGCCTTTTGTGATTGTCCATGGGCTCCTTTAAGGCATAAAATCATATTGGAACAAGTTTCCAAGGGAATCTTGAGGACAGCGAAGCTTATAACTTCCTTCTGACACTTAAAGTTCTGTATCTTTTGTTCCTGCAGTGGAGGTATATGTATTTTCTTACAAACAATTTAGTAGAAATCTGTATTCCAGATTTTAGTATTATTTTAAAGTTATATCTGGATCTAATGAGTCCTCACTCCTTCATGTCTGTGCTCTACTATAATGGCTTTCAGTGAATTTCTGGAGGCTGTTGGTAAGATTACCTTCCATTAGATCAGGGCCTAATCCCCCTCTGTGGTCACTAGGAGATCTCCAAAGAACCAGTGGATAACTTGGAGCAGACTTGTTGTGCCTGGTGAAAATTTCAAGTTCACGCTAACCAGATAGAGCATCCGAAACGTGAGGCAAAGAGAAGGTCACAAATGGCTTCCAGTCTCTTTTTTATCTGTTTTTATTTTTTCGTTGTTTTTCTTTAGCTGCATGAGTTTTCTTTTAGCTGAATGACTTTCAGCTTGACATTACATTAAAAATAGGATGGATGTGAGACGGGAGAAGTAAAATCATTAATAAATTAAATAAACAAAACCACTGGCCTGTAGGATCTGGGCTCCTTCACTAAGAAGGTACTTCTGAAGTCTTTGAAGTCAAGCCTCTGCTAAAGATGACATAATGCCAGTCACTAGGTGCAGGGGGTACTCACAGGACAGGCTGCTGGACTTCACTGTGTTAGGAAGATCCTGAGAGATGGGGGTGGTCAGTGGGATTGGGGGAGAGTAGACTGGCACGTGGAGTTAGACCACCCTAAGACTCCAAGACTTTTTAGTGTACTTATGGGAAGCCACAATTTTAAAAAGATAATAAATTTTTAAAAATTTTTATTTTATATCAGAATATAGTTGATTAACAGTGTTGTGTTAGTTTCAGGTATACAGCAAAGTGATCCAGTTATACACCTTTGAAGTTGCAATAATTTTGTTTAAAGACTGTTGCCTCTTCATTGGCCTACAGTAGCTCTAAAAACCACTCTCAGAGTATGAGGGTAAAACCTTACCTCTGAAGCAAACTTCTGTGCCTGCAAATACCAAAGGTGGCTGATGTGGTCCCAGGGGAACCCAAGCAAGGCATCAGCAGCCCTCACATTTCCTTTGGAACCACAGTAATTAGAGCAGCTGGAATATTTGCAATCTCATTGGCTCACTTGCTGTTTTCTTTAATGCTTAGACTTTAATCTTATTTTCATATGTTTCTGTATAAATCAGACACATATGGCTTGATTACAGATGTTAAGTGGCCACTAGGAGCTTTAGATAAAAGCCTTTCACTAACATACAGTGCTTGGGTTCTCTGGTATCTGGCTCCAGTCCTGCAGTCCCTATCTCTCTGTGCCCCTCCTCCTGTGTTGATTTCTGCTCTCCTCTTCCCTCCATTCCGACTGCCCTTCAACTCAGTGGTGTCTATTTATTTACTTAAATCTAAGCCAATTAAATAAAGCATAATAATAGAACACCCTCCTGAAAAGAGTAGAAAGGAGGGAAATTACATGGCCACCGACAGAATAATAGAAGAGGGGGAGAAAACACTTTAAAGAGCTCCCCCAGCAGATGATCTGCCTCCTCCTTTGCCTCCTATTTATAGGGAGGCAAACTCTTTTTTTTTTTTTAAATATATTTATTTATTTATTTATTTATTTTTGGCTGCATTGGGTCTTCGTTGCTGCGTGCGGGCTTTCTCTAGCTGCAGCGAGCGGGGACTATTCGTTGCGGTGTGCAGGCTTCTCATCGTGGTGGCTTCTCTTGTTGCGGAGCACAGGCTCTAGGCGCGTGGCTTCGGTAGTTGTGGCTCGAGGGCACAGGCTCTAGAGGGCAGGCTCAGTAGTTGGGGCACACGGGCTTCATTGCTCCGCGGCATGCGGGATCTTCCCGGACCAGGGCTCGAACCCATGTCCCCTGCGTTGGCAGGAGGATTCCTAACCACTGCGCCACCAGGGAAGCCCTGAAACTGTTTTGTTTTGTTTTGTTTTGTTTTAATAGCATCTCCATGCCAAGTCCTCCCCTTTTGTTTGGTGAAATCTTAATGATTTATCCTTGTGTGTTTTAATATTTTTAAGATTATTGATGGGACATATCATGCATGCATAAATATTGTTATAGAATTTCCAGAACACCTTGGAGTGCTAATACTGGAGATTCAGATACCTTTCAAGGCTAGCTTTTATTTTGATACATTCTCTCAGCAAGCAAGTAATATCCTCATTCCATTAAGAAATCTTCACTTTTTAAAATAGGTCATTACTGACAATTTCTTTAGTAATAAAATGTTGGCTGCCACTGTTAAGAAAATAACTTGAGGAGGAAAAGAAGATATTTCAAATTAGCATTACAGAAGGGGGAGGGGTGGGTGGCAACTTAGTTCCCACTGTGCTAATTAAGTTATCATGGGTTGCCTCTTGAACAATATGCAGCAAAAGATGAAGGACCTGAATCAGCTGGAGATCACCCTTAATTGTAAACTCCTCCCCAGCACTCCAGTATGTTGATGAAATCCCTCTGCTTCCAGAGCTTTCAGCTCTTCGGATGAAAAGTAGATTTGCCAGAATTTTATTTTTCTGGTCAGATGACTACAGCACAGCATGTATTTTCCTCTCTCTGGTGGAGTCTTCTTTTCTAAATGCGTGCCTTTTAAAATGATAACAGCAGTCAAGAATGTCATCCTCAGAGAGTGCAGAAGCTCAGGCAAAGGACATCATCAGTGGGCTGAATTCTTATTTCTTTAGGCCACAGCTGGAATTTGAGTGCTCACTGTGACCTCAAAAATAGCCTGGTGCTCTGTCACCCGGGTTCAGCCAAATGCCTTCCTGGTGAAATCTCTACATGCTGCTGCAGGTTGACAGATGGTTCCCAGCAGGTGAGCTTGGGGCTGTTAGTGAATGAGATTCTTTATCTGACACAGTCCTTCCCAAAGACATCCTGTGTCCTAAGAACTTACAAAAGGGATTTGGCAGCTAAGCAAAAGTAAAGAGAAGAGTTGAAGCTAAGAAATCTTGTATTGGCATGAAGTTTGTTCAAGTTAATACATAATCTCTTCGCAAGTGTATGTAGTTGTGCTAAGTGGTGAAGAAATACTATTTGAAGACTGATACTGACACATCACAATTTCCCACAATTGTCAGAGCACTTTTCTACAGATGATTTTATTTAATTCTTGCAGCAGCTCTGTAAGGGAAATAGCATTGATAATCTCTATTTTACTGATGATAAAACTGAGGATCCAAAAAGTCAGAAGTTCTGCCCAGTATTCCACAGCCAGTAGGTGATAGGCCAGGGTTCCAAAACAGCTTCCATATCTAAAGTTTGTGTTATTTTTATTTCAAAGATCTAATTTAACCAAGTTCTAACCAGAATGTTTAGGGAAATAAACTGCTATCATTCTTTCATTCATTGAACCCACTTTCAAATCAGGGAAACAGTAAGCCAGGTTGATAAGGAGATTTCATTGCTTGAAACAGGGAGTTCATATACACACGATTAAAGTATCAGCATACTTTTCCATTTTTGGAGTACATACTTCAATTTTTCATTCATTTGATGAATAGTTATTAAGTACTTGCTCCCAGCCAGGGAGTACAGTAATACAAAAGAGAGTACATACAAAAGAAAATGGCCCCTGGCCATCTAGAGTTTACAGATTAGTTGAGGTGAGGTGGGGCAGATATTAAACAAATTAATAGTACACAGTGCTGCTGATGGTGTAAGGAAATAGAAGTGTAAATTGCTAATACCTCTTGAGACAATTTAATAACATGGCAGCCTTACTTGAAGTGCATTGTATATTCTTATGTGGCTTAATATTTTTTGTCCTTCATTTGTATTTGTTTTGAACTCAAAATACTATGAAAAAAAGAATTCATATATTTGATAGAAACCAATGACTTCTAGAATTGAAATAAAGCAGAAAAAAGGGTGGGGATGTGAACTTGTTTCCATGTCAATAAGCTTAAGTGACAACGCAAAGTAGTTCATATGAATGCCAAATAAGTGATAAAAACAAGAGCCAGACAGCAGTGGGCATTCTTGGAAGTGACAGGGGGAAGAGATCTTAGAGAAGAGGGCTTCAGTTCCACAAGGTGTTGCCAAACCTAGAGGGCGTAAGGAAGGGAGAGAAGAGGGGGAGGCAGGGAGGCAAGAAGAGACGGAAAAGAGAAAGAGGACTTTGCAGAAGGGAAGAAGAAAAATATGAAGCTGCAATGAAAAAGGCAATTGATAGGTCTACAAAATAACTAGTCTAAGAAGCTGTGAGCGCTTGTGATGGTAGAAAGTTGGGGATAAACTTGAAAAAGTAGAGTATAGTCACCGTATGGAAGCCCTTGAGGCCAGGGCAAGAAACTTAGTTTTTATCACTTTGACAGAAAAGGTTTGAACATGAGAGTAAAATCATTCTGTGACATCTGGCACGATAAGTTTTGTGGCAGCCTTGTTTCCTCTGTGCACCTCCCCACCCAGTCCCTTCCCTTACACCTCATGAACCTGAGCATCTGCATTAACTTATTCTACCATTTTTTAAATGGTTAGTGTTTGTATAAAAATTAGAAACAAATGAACAGATGGCTTTCTGTCAAGCAAAGAAGTGTTAGTTCTTCAGCTGTGTCTGATTCTGAGCAGAAAACATCAGTGCAATACATCAGCAAGTGGAAACACTGACACAGGTGCCCTCTTGCTCCCCAACGTTCTCTATATTGCAGTGCCAATTCATGTTAAGAAAATAAAATATTTATTTATTTATTTATTTATTTACACACACACACACACACACACACACACACACAGAGTCAGCACGTGTTAATTTAGCAAAACAAGTTTTTAGCTGATATCACAGCATTATTTCTTTTCAACCCTTCTCAACAAGGAAGGAATCTAAACAGGGCCCTAAAACAGCCACTGGGCATCTCATCGTGCCTTTTTCCCTCGTGCAGTGGAGACTCGTACTGCTCAGCAAACCTCCGTGTTTCTTCCCTGTTTCTCAGCCCCTTGCACTGAGGCACAGCCGTGTGGTTGGTTCAGTCCAGGAGGCTGTGAGAGCCAGTGAGGTGTGTCACTTCCGTGTTAAAGCATGGGGGAACCAATGCACAGCCCTCCAGATGGCTTCCTCTCCTGCTGCAGCAATCTTGAGGCCATGAGTTAGTTGAGCAATGAGAAGAATGCAGCCAGATTACTGGGTCTCCACCAGGAGAGTTACCTTACTCACATCAGGATTTGTATGAACAGTATATAAACCTTTATTTTGTGAAGACTCAGAAACTTGACTGACTTTTCTGACTGATCCAATCCTTTACCCTTCACCTATTTGTAGCCTATTTTTACTTCTCTGAATTATGTTGAGATTCTTTGGACAAGACTAGATAATTTCTCTTAAATCACCTTCATGTAGTCAGCTAGTCCTTGGCAATAGCCTGGAGTAGCAGGTTTGAGTATTAAAAGGGGAAATTCTTACTGTCTACCTTACCTAGATTCTCTGGTCAACTGGAGACCATATGTTCTGAATAGGGCTTGTGTTAACTGTCCTTAGTTCTTTCCAGTGTATATTTTTAAGCATGTTTCCTTTGCAAGAAACATAATGTTCTCCTAAAAAATCTTTGGCAAAAGCGCTAAGAAAGGAAGATCTTTTCTCTGATCTGTCCAACTATCAGTGAGTTTGGTTCACTGTGACTTTCAGCTACTCACAAATAACCAGTGCTAATGAACTGCTTCTGAACCTTTAGGGAATAGAAATGGTTTAGTAGTATGTTCGACTAAATGGGTTACGTTGGTAGCTGCTCTCCTATTTAAAGACTGCTTGGATTGTGGATATTTTCCCAGCGGTATTGGCAACTTAGTTGCAATCTTGTTATCCTGGACAAGTGCACTGAATTACATGAACTGTTCAAAACCTCACAAAGCAGATTGATATAGGTGGAGAACGATGTTAATATTGTTTATTTGAGAGCTAACCGAGTAGGCTAACGCTAGCCAACGAGGTTAAGCTTAGCCGGCAGAAATGCTATTCAGGATTCCAGCAACTTCAAGCATCTCAGCGTTTAGGTTACCTAACAAAGTCTGTCAAAACGTGAAAAATAACCAAATGATACTTAATGCTACAATGTATTTCAAAGGTTAATGAAAAGTATATCCTGGTCTGGCAATCCAGGAAAGGTTTCATCATTACTTTGTTGCTTAATGAAACTTGGGTTCTTATATCATTTGGGAAAACCACGCCTTGGCAATATTTTCTTCATGAGATTCTGAAAGTCTGCATGAATTTATCATTCTAACGTCAACCCTATAGGTGTCACATAACTTGCATATAAATATACCACAGCCAAACATGTATTATATGCAGCCTAAGTGCATTGACTGCACGTCCTATTTATCTGAGTAACCAGCTGATAAAAGCTGATTTTGTTTATAGCTGAACAAGTGTTTGTCTTGGGTTCCTCCTTAAATGATTCACACATCTTACTTTGTGATGCCAGTGCACATCCTGTTCTCTATCATGGGTAGGCAGCCCGTAAATATTGTTGTCAACCAGTTGATTTTGTCAGGTGTCAGTCATGATTCTCGACAATGTTCAGACCCAGCTCTAAGAAGTTCTGGAAAGTGGCATAAGCAAACCTGATAGAAATAATGGAGCAGCTGAGTAAATTTCAATTTGTTCAAGAAGCTGAATATACTGAATAATAGATGTGCTAAGTATTTCCAGTAAACTGCAATTTTCCATTGGTGAAATACCACTTCTCAGAGAAGCCACAAAGCCTTTATGTCTGAACTTGTCATTAACCAGAGTTGAAGATCTAAAACCAACTCTCAGGGTCTATAAAGGCTGAAAGGCTTGACTACTTTCTAGCTGTGTAATGCTGGGAAGGGCATTTAAAGTCTCTTGACCTCAGTTTTCTCATCTGTAAAATGGGGATAATAACAGTTGCCTCCTTAGAGGGTGATTGTGAGGAATAAGTGAATTAATGTATATGAAGTGCTTGGAACATTGTCTGGCACATAATAAGTGCTGTGTAAGTGTTTGCTAATATTATTTTAGGGGTGTTGCAGCCAGTCTATATAATATATCAAATACTAAAACTGTGCCAAATAATATTCTTAACAAAAACTGTGTTAATTTAAACCTTTTGGTATGGAATAAAAATGATCACCTCTAACTGCACTGTGTTAATTTAAAATGACTATTCAATTTTATGTGCCTTATGGAATAGACCATAAGTTGCTTTTTAAAAATAATTCCCAGGGACTTCCCTGGTGGTGCAGTGGTCAAGAATCCACCTGCCAATGCAGGGGACGCTGGTTCGAGCCCTGGTCCGGGAAGATCCCACATGCTGCGGAACTACTAAGTCTGTGTGCCACAACTACTGAGCCTGCACTCCAGAGCCTGTGAGCCACAACTACTGAGCCCGTGTGCCACAACTACTGAAGCCCGCACACCTAGAGCCCATGCTCCGCAACAAGAGAAGCCACCACAATGAGAAGCCCCCACACTGCAACGAGGAGTAGCCCCTGCTCGACACAACCAGAGAAAGCCTGCACACAGCAACAAAGACCCAAAACAGCCCAAAATAAAACAAATAAAAAATTAACTAAAAAATAATAATAATAGTAATAATTCCCAGATGGTATTTATCTTTTTCTCATAAAATAAAGCCTAGGAAAAAGAAAGTCATTTTAATTTTATGACAAACAAAAAAAAACACACAAAAGTCTGGATGATGGGTAAATGGGGCATTATTTTTTATAGCTAATAGGTCCTGGGCACGGTCAACTTTCAAATAATCATCTCATCCTTTGGCCAATAATTCTCCAGTTCTGTTGGAATGAAATGAGTTTTTAAGTGTTTAAGGCTGGAATTTCTCTCATTCATATGTAACTATTGAGTTAATTTTTGGAAAAACTTTAAAAGACGGGGGATTATCTTTCAATATTGTTTTCAGTGTTACTCAAATGACGAACATGTTCCTTGATAGCAGGTGTAAACAAACATTTTCTGTAAAGGGCCAGATAGTAAACATTTGAGGTGATACATAAATATATAAAGGACCACACGGTCTCTGTCACAACTACTCCGCTCTGGCAGTGGAGCATGAATGCAGCCATAGACAACAAGGAAATGAATGGACGTGGCTGGGTGCCCAGAACACTCTATTTGGAAAAACAGGCAGCATCAGGATGGACTGGGTCCATGGGCCACAGTTAGCTGACCCCTGTTCTTAGAGAATTCCTATTTTTCTTATTTTTACTAGAGTAAAATATACATGCACACATATATAATTGTGTACTTGCACACATATATGTGTGTGCACGTTAATTTGAAAATCATGTAGATGAAGTGAAAAAACTATGCACGTTAAAGAATTTAAGGAAAAGAAGGAACTTAAAGAAGAAATAAAGGATGATATTTTATTCAGTATTCATTGATTAATTACCCAAAAACTCTTTCTTTCTGAACAAGGTCCAGAGCTGATTTACCATTTTCTTTTTGTTCTAAAATCAACCTGTGAGGTTTAATTTGCTTTTGATCAAAACTACGCTTAAAAATTCTTTAGTCTTACTATATGTATAGCATTCTCCAACTTGCTATTTTCACTTTACATTCTGTTTAAACATTTGTTTTATATTTTGGTTATCTTTTCATACCAGTACTCATAACACTAGTTGATACTGTTTAAAAGCTGCAAAATATTCTAGTCTTCAAATGTATTGTCGTTTATTTAACTAATTTATTGATGTTGTTTCAAATTATTGAAATCATTAACGATTCAATAAAAGTTATTGAGCATTTGCAAAAAAAAAAGTTCTTTAGTCTTGTTACTGTGCATAGAACTCTGTATTATAGAGTCTTGTTATTGTGTATAGCACTCTGTATAATAATGTTATATATATTCCAAAGTTGAGAACCACTGAGCTGGACTAAAGGGTAGTCAATTTTTTTTTTCCTAAAATATCAAGTTATTTGAGGGAATGGAAAATTCTACTGTGTTTCTTCTTGCCTGCAGAATTTTCTTTATTTTTTTTAAATGTTAAGCCTTTCTATCTTTAATATGTGTTAATAGATTTGTTTGCTACTGTACATTGTGTGTGAATGCTCACAAATGAAGTGAGCTAATACATGTAAAAGCACTTAATACAGGTCCTGGCCCAGTCAGTGTTTGTCACTTTTGAATCAAAACCTTGTCTGCTCATATCCATATACACATTTTTCTTTGAAGGGTCACAGAGAAGAACTGAGGCACCTGCTTTATGTCTTTCCAAGTTTACCTTTCCTTCTGGGTCTTGAAGAAGAATTAATAGCTCTCAGTTTAACTCTTAGGGCTCCTTACTAGTAGAGCAACATCTTCCTTGAGAACAGGATGGGATCTGTTTTACCAGATGTGAAAATCGCACAGGCCTTGGGGGAGACACATAGTGATGTGTAGATTTAGACATCTATTGTAAGAGAGCAGGACTTAAAAATGAGCCTCAGCTCTGCCCCTTGCATTTAAGGACAGTCATGTATTGAGGGCGAGTACACCTGAATGGCTTGTAAGGTACAAAACAAAGCTAGTGCCTTCTAGTAATTGTGTTTATTTCAGTAAGAAATACTTTGTATTGTTCTAGTGGAATTTCTAAGCAGAACTACTAATCCAGAATGACTTTTAGGATTCTGAATGTCAAAATAAGTTTAGTACTCTAGACAGAAAATGTAATTAGTTGGTAAAAAAATTCCCTTCCATCCTGTGCTGTAGAGAATCAGTGCGAACTGGGCTAGAGGCCCAGGCCTTTAAAACTTACTGGGTGTAGTTAACAATTTACCAGGACAAATATATTCTCTTGGGAGAGAATACAATTCCCTACTATTTATTAGCTGAAAACAATTTAAACAAGTTAAAATATTATTTTTTCTTTATAAAAGCTTCACTGGAGTGAAGCTAAAAAGTAAGAAAAAGTCTGCAACAGTTAGCATTTTCACTTCTCTATTCGAAACACTCAGAAAAGGACCTAGCTGTTTGTAAATGCTCAGTGTATGACTATAAGGAACCATCATGAAATTCATCTCATAGTCTCAGTTACCCAATATAAGAGTAAAGCTGTGAGTTGAATTTAGTATTGACCAACATGATGTAATTGATATACATGGATCAGAGATTAAATTATTTATTTCCTAACTTCTTTTTTTTACAGAAAGAAACCAGAACATATTATCAACCCTTTGAGAACACAATATAACGAACTTTACCATTTTACCACTTCTTTGAATAGGTAAGACCCTATCCTCTCTACAATAAAAGAGTTTACCCACAATTGTGGAAACTAAACCTTTGTTAACCACATTTAAAAAAAAATCTTCATTAAATAAGTATCAATTCATTTTGATAAGGGAAAAATATACATGCATTCTACAGCTAATAGATTTAGGATTATTAAAATAGCATTTCATAATGTTTTGAATGATTTCATAGTAAATGAATGAAAAAATCTTTCTCTGAAATGAGGATTGAACTAAGCCTGTCTCTCCTGCTATGGTTAACAATACCAATAGTGTCTTCTCAACACTTACTATGTGCCATTTGTGGTCCTACATGACTTACTTCACATAAACTAAACCATTTATTCTGTATAACAACCCTGTGAGTAGATATAAGGGTGCTCCTTTTATAGATTAGGGGCATGAGGCAGAGAGAGAGGAAGTAGGTAGGTATAGAAGTTCAGCCAAGGTTGTATCCTGGGGTCTGAGATCAAGGCACTGGAAAGAATGTCAGCCCAGCTATTATTGTGAGGCTAGTTGTGGTAGAAATGCCTAGTCATCAGATTCTTGTTTGTGTTGAGTTGGTTGTCTCTGATTAAGGAAGAAAAAAAGACAATGCACTTGCCCAAAGAGATGGAAGGGAAACATTTACTTTAGGTTTATACTTGTTACTTTACAGTTGTTGCATGAGTAAATAAAGGAGTGTGTACACTTTAGCTCAGTTTACAAGCAGAAAGAATATTTTCTTTCATGTTACGTCTTTGAACTCAAAATTCCTCTGATAAAAGCAGAATAATATTACGGAAAGAGTACAGATGAATGATTTCTTATTCTAGGAAATGAAGGCTGCATTTTCATGTAATCTCTTGTCACTGGAAGTACTGAATATCCAGTCTTAAATCTGCTGTAGCAGTATGCACTTTTCTCTTTTCATTATCTCTTTATTATTTTATTTTTAATCAAGAAAGCTTACAAAATTTCCGAAGTGAAATATGGGAAATATTATAAGAAATACCTCAGTAACAGCCACATGAATTTGAAAGAAATGCTAACATTCAGCTGTGTTGAAATCTTTTCTAAAGAAATAAACCTTTCCCTTCTTCCTAAAATGTGTCGTAATCCTGAAGATGATATAACCTTCCTATGTTTAATGATGTCCTAAATTTAATGACATATGTATGAAACAATATCCCATATAATCATTTACATTTTGAAAGTTTGTATAAATGGCATCATACTGCAGATATTCTTTTGCACCTTGCCTTCACCCAACATTATATTTAGAGATTCATCCATATTGATACATAAAGATCTGGTTGACTCATTCTGTGGTAAAGTTGACTCATTGTAATGTTTCAGTCATCTGGTGCTTAGTCTTATTAACTATTATTTCTAAATAACTTTCAGCATTTTGAAGGTTTAATGCTACAATGGGTTAAGTATGGCTTTCAAAGCATCTCCCAGATTTCTATATAAGAGATCCAAATATCTTAATATGTGATATCATGCCAATTCTGTTTGTTTCAATTTTTCCTATTAGAAAAGTGTTTTTGTTGTTTTGTTTTTTTGGCTGCAAGGATTTTGCTAACTAATGGTACTCATATTTTTTATTGCTTTTGCCATAACACAATATTGAAATTTGTTTTATTTCCCCATAGGTGAAATACTGACTATTCCCAAACACAATGTAAATACTACCCTTGAAATTTGAAAGATACATAAAAGAAAAACACTCTTGTTTGGCCCATGTTAGCTGTTCATATGCCCTTCAAAAATCATGAGAGAAACTTTTTAAAAAGGATTTTTTTCTAATTTTCTGTATCACTACATTTAATTTTACAATTCGTTTAAGGTAAAAGAAATATCAATATATAATAATATTTATAGACATAGAATATTTCATAACCATTTTATTTTCTGAAGGGAGTAAATTACTACTCTGACAGAGTTGGGAGAGAAAGAAGAGATTAACTAACCTTTGCTGGGCAAATATGAGTACGTGTAAGATTTGATGCAAGCCTTGCAGGTCACAAGTGCAATGCAATTTTGCAGATGGGAAATCAAGGCCAACATACGTCGGGTAACTTACTAAGATCATATAGTGATTGCAGAGCCCAGATTCAAATTCATCTCTCTCAGACTTCAAAGCTATACTCCTACCAGAAAAAGAATGGGGAAAACTTAACCTGTTTGATACCTCAATTGCAGTTTCATTTGTTCCACCAATATTATTAGGATTCATTTATGAGAGTTGAGGGGACTGGTGTTA
The DNA here is from genome assembly GCF_028023285.1 of Balaenoptera ricei. Classification (NCBI taxonomy): domain Eukaryota; kingdom Metazoa; phylum Chordata; class Mammalia; order Artiodactyla; family Balaenopteridae; genus Balaenoptera; species Balaenoptera ricei. The sequence continues at coordinate 94,579,300 of NC_082645.1, forward strand.
GAAAAGTAAGGAAGGCACAATATCTACCCAGAGAGAGAAAACAAGCTATTCAACATCGTTCTCAATGGTGAAAAACTGAAACCATTTCCACTAAGATCAGGAACAAGGCAAGGCTGCCCACTCTCACCACTATTATTCAACATAGTTTTGGAAGTTTTAGCCACAGTAATCAGAGAAGAAAAAGAAATAAAAGGAATCCAAATTGGAAAAGAAGAAGTAACACTGTCACTGTTTGCAGATGACATGATACTATACATAGAGAATCCTAAAGATGCTACCAGAAAACTACTAGAGCTAATCAATGAATTTGGTAAAGTAGCAGAATACAAAATTAATGCACAGAAATCTCTTGCATGCCTATATACTAATGATGAAAAATCTGAAAGAGAAATTAAAGAAGCACTCCCATTTACCATTGCAACAAAAAGAATAAAATACTTAGGAATAAACCTACCTAAGGAGAAAAAAGACCTGTATGCAAAAAACTATAAGACACTGATGAAAGAAATTAAAGATGATACAAAGTGATGGAGAGATATACCATGTTCTTGGATTGGAAGAATCAACATTGTGGAAATGACTATACTACCTAAAGCAATCTACAGATTCAGTGCAATCTCTATCAAACTACCAATGGCATTTTTCATAGAACTAGAACAAACGATTTCACAATTTGTCTGGAAACACAAAAGACCCTGAATACCCAAGCAATCTTGAGAAAGAAAAATGGCGCTGGAGGAATCAGGCTCCCTGACTTCAGACTATACTACAAAGCTACAGTAATCAAGACAGTATGGTACTGGCACAAAAACAGAAATATAGATCAATGGAACAGGACAGAAAGCCCAGAGATAAACCCATGCACATATGGTCACCTTATCTTTGATAAAGGAAGCAAGAATATACAATGGAGAAAAGATAGCATCTTCAATAAGTGGTGCAGGGAGAACTGGACAGCTACATGTAAAAGAATGAAATTAGAACACTCCCTAACACCATACACAAAAGTAAGCTCAAAATGGATTAAAGACCTAAATGTAAGGCCAGACCCTGTAAAACTCTTAGAGGAAATCATCGGCAGAACACTCTATGACATAAATCACAGCAAGATCCTTTTTGACCCACCTCTTAGAGCAATGGAAATAAAAACAAAAATAAACAAATGGGACCTAATGAAACTTAAAAGCTTTGCACAGCAAAGGAAACCATAAACAAGACGAAAAGACAACCCTCAGAATGGGAGAAAATATTTGCAAATGAAGCAACTGACAAAGGATTAATCTCCAAAACTTACAAGCAGCTCATGCAGCTCAATATCAAAAAACCAAACAACCCAATCCAAAAATGGGCAGAAGACCTAAATAGACCATTTCTCCAAAGAAGATATACAGATTGCCAACAAACACATGAAAGGATGCTCAACATCACTAATCATTAGAGAAATGCAAATCAAAACTACAATGAGGTATCACCTTACACCAATCAGAATGGCCATCATCAAAAAATCTAGAAACAATAAATGCTGGAGAGGGTGTGGAGAAAAGGGAACCCTCTTGCACTGTTGGTGGGAGTGTAAATTGATACATCCACTATGGAGAACAATATGGAGTTTCCTCAAAAAACTAAAAAAAGTACTACCATATGACCCAGCAGTCCCACTACTGGGCATATACCCTGAGAAAACCATAATTCAAAAAGAGTCATGTACCACAATGTGAATTGCAGCTCTATTTACAATAGCCAGGACATGGAAGCAACCTAAGTGTCCATCGACAGATGAGTGGATAAAGAAGATGTGGCACATATACACAATGGAATATTACTCAGCCATAAAAAGAAATGAAATTGAGTTATTTGTAGCAAGGTGGATGTACCTAGAGACTGTCAAACAGAGTGAAGTAAGTCAGAAAGAGAAAAACAAATACCGTATGCTAATACATATATATGGAATCTAAAAAAAAATAAAAAATGCTTCTGAAGAACCTAGCAGCAGGACAGGAATAAAGATGCAGACATAGAGAATGGACTTGAGGACACAGGGAGGGGGAAGGGTAAGTTGGGACGAAGTGAGAGAGTGGCATGGACTTATATATACATTACAAAATGTAAAATAGATAGCTAGTGGGAAGGAGCCGCATAGCACAGGGAGATCAGCTTGGTGCTTTGTGTCCAACTAGAAGGGTGGGATAGGGAGGGTGGGAGGGAGACGCAAGAGGGAGGAGATATGGGGATATATGTATATGTATAGCTGATCCACTTTGTTATACAGCAGAAACTAACACACCATTGTAAAGCAATAATACTCCAATAAAGATGTTAAAAAAAGAAAACAAGCTATTGAGAATGGCAAAAATTCCTTCTGTCGTCTTAAAAAATGCACAACATGAGAGATGCAAGTTAAGTTTTATTTGGGGCAAAATGAGGACTGCAGCCCGGGAGACAACATTTCAGATAGCTCTGAGAAACCGCTCCAAGGAGGCAGGGGGGAAGGTCAGTATATATGTGATTTTGGTGAAGGGGGAATACATGCAATCAAGCATATATTTTTTTACAGAAGGCTTCTGCTAGTGTTGTGCAGGGTACTGCTAGTCACAGGAAGCAGAAGTCACCATGAAGGATTTTACTGCTTTTCTAGATCTGAGGAGATATAAGAATTGGGCTCATAAAATCGGCTCCTGAAAATATCTAACTATCTGAAGACCTGTTCTGCCTGTTTACGCCACCCCCCTTCCCCGGAGCACAGAGTACCTCATTTCTGCTGTCCACCCTGAACTCCTTTCAGGGGATGTTGAAAATCAGCAGCTGCAGTACCTGATCTAATCCTTGTAGAGGTAGATGGCAAGTGCCAATTTGTAGTTGACACTTCAGTGATATCATAAATGTGACTGTTAGATATCTCTATTTTGCTATGATAACGTTGAATGGGATAATAGGAGTGAAAATGCTTTGTAAATGGCAAAATCTTTATAATCATGTGCTAATATTACTAATTCTGTAAAATTTAGAATTGAATTTTTCAAACCTAATACGTGTAGTTCTTAGTATAAAGGTTGTTATATCTCTCTAACATTTAAGTCTGCCTACTTCATATAATCTCAGCATCTTTTTGATGCAGAAGTCCCACGTAGACATTTAAAGCGTAGTGAACGACCCTGACCATTGCTTTATTTCTGGCCTCCACTACCTATTAGAGGCAGATTATTTAACCTTCTTAAGCCTCATTGCAGATAATAACAGTGACAAGCTCACCTCTGTCCAGAATCTAATCTTTTCTCGTTGTCTTTACCTGTATCATTGGAATCTACTCTCTCATTTTAGAGAATGCAGTAGCCTCCTGTGCTCAATATTGCTCTTGTATAATGTATTGTTCACATAGTTGATCTTTTATAAATCAATTGATATGACTCTTTTGTTCAGAATCCACCAAGGACTGTCCTTAATAGTCAGAAGAAAACCCACACTCCTACTGTGGCCAGGAAGGTGCTATATAAGCTGACATCTTCTACCTCCCTGATGTCATCTCAACATCCTCTCTCTCCCCACTGAGGGCAGAGACTATGTGATGTTCTGAGCTGTGTCTAGAATGGTATCTCTATCTTGGTGGACCCTCACTTTTTGAAGGACTAGAGAGGCCTGCAAAGGTTACTTTGGAATACACATGCTATCTTTCACGCACACCAGTGACGGTTGTTGCCCTTTGCAGGATTCTTTCAGTTTGTCTTAATAGAGTTCCTCGCTTCTGGAATGCTGAGGAGCTTTCCTGCATCTTTTTGACATATGATTTTATAGCATTATGACAAAATTTTATTCTACTGATATGTAATCTTGAATCTTAATTTATAGCACCAGAAACACAGAGAAAAATTAGCTGAGTGGAAATGAGAAAACCATTTTGAAAGCAGAACATATTTATTTTCCTATTCCACGCCGTCTTTTGTCTACATAATAATAAGACTTGCCACAACCTGACATTGCTTAGATTTTGCTTTATCTTCAAATAGATTTACATCTTTTCATCATACATCGATGGGTGAAGTTTATCCTTTAAGACAATGTTCTGTAAAATAGGCTGAATTTTGTTTCATTTTTACAGTATTCCTTAGGAGCAGCACTTGATGAATGTTTACACTGTTGAGAACATTTGGCAAGAGAAAGACAAACAGTAGGACCACAATACCCCCAGGGTTAAGGGAAAGAGAAAGAAACCCTGGTATTTTCACCATCCTTTCTGAAAATAAGTACCTTGACTTGTGCTGATTACTGTCTCATCAGCATTCAGCTCTGGTCTATGGCACTCTGTGTGAATAATTTTAAAGGCAGATTAAACATTCTAAAAATAAAATTCTATTGGTAAATTAGGATATCAGATGTTCCCTTTATGAAAGCCTTTTCTAATCTGCACTATCAGCTGGCAGTCATACCCAGACCCCAAACTGTTCTGGCTCTAACTGAGCAAGAACCTATTCCGGGGTGAGGTTTTGAAGAGGGATGTCTCTTGGTTAACTCAAGACAGAAAGAGGGAGAGTTGCCCACATACTCTGGCAGGAGTTAAAATAACAATAACAGTCCTCCTACTTAACAGGCTGAGTCATAAGCACATTCTACTGAGTTCTCTGCAATTCCAAGCAGATTGTTTGGGCTGCAATTCTGTAGGCGGAGGTGGGCACCACCTGCTGCAAAAGGCTCTAGTTCTCATTCATGAGGGTGCTCTTATTAAGTCTTGCCTTTTAACAGTTTGGCCAGATGGAGATAGGAAAAGACAAAAATTGGGTGCTGATGAGCACTTTTTTAATGCTTAGAATAAGTAATAGTTATTATGCATTTAGTTCTTTCATTTGGCCATGACTACAAGTCACTTAATAAGGGAGGCTTACTGTGGGCGGTCTTAAAAGCCAAATCTTGTTGGATGTTTGCCTTTAGAAAATTCTGTAGACCTGTTGCAGTAGCCTTTTCTCAGTCAATTTGGGGAAGGAGTCAAAGTCAATAAGTCTACTTTTTGCTCAAGCAGAAGAGGGAAAATTATTTTATGGTCACTGAGGTACTTCATAATGCAAGTGCCAGACACTCTTAACCCTCAGTACGGGCCTCCAGTACATTTACCTGAAGCTTTCAATGGCCTTTGATGAGTTTCCCTCTTCCTGACTCTTGTATAACCTGACTCTCCATCATGTGACTTTTTCATATAGATCATATCACTTCTTTTCCCTATTTAAAACTTTTCTATAATATAAAGGTCCAAACTCACTAAAGACCCTTCAAACTAGGGCTCTAAGTAGCCACTTCTGGACAATCTCCAATCCCCGTCTCTAATTCAATTGCCTTTCCTTCATTCTAACCACAGCAGACTACTTGTTGTTTCTTCAACTTAATTATTTCTTTGTACACCATGTTTTTCTCATATTACTTATTGCCTTTGTTATTTCTGCAACTCCTGCCTAAATACTCATTTTCCTCTTGTCTGGCTTACAAAAGCTTATGTCTTTTCAATTCAAATGTCATTCCTTCTATGAAGCTTTCTTCTCCAGCCTGAAAAGTAGTATTAATTGTGCCTTTTGAGGGAGGAGGCACTTTCATAGCCCTTTAAGTGTATCTAGACTACAGAAAAATCATCTTGCTGTGTAATTATTTTCATCTGTCTTTCTCCCCAGCTCTGTGAAGTCCTCAAAGGCAAAAGTTTTGTCTTCATCATATTTGTGCCTCCAGAAACGTGTTATTCGATGTGAAACAAATTAATATTTAATAAATTGTTGTTAATAGCTAATAACAACAATAAATAATAAGTAAATAATGATTGAAAGAGTGAGTAGGTGGTATATAAATAAGGGGTTAAAGAGGTGAAAAACAAATGAGCTGTAGCCCAAGGTAGCAGATTTACAAAATAGGTTTTATGATGGTAGTTGTTTTTTAATTGTCATTTCTCTTGTGTGTGTGAGTGTTTGTTGTGGATAAGAAAAAAGAGTATGTTTATAGTCAGAAGGAAGGAGAAAGCTGACACTGTGATTCCAAAAGGGAATATTTAAGGAAACAAAGCTTTGGAGGAGGCGGGAAAAGATCTGCTAAAGAACAAGTGGAGATATTAATATTAACAAAAGCAAGGGCCACCTGTTCTAAGATAAAGTGAAGACAATAAGGGAGGATGAAGAAGGACTGTGGAGACAGGAAATAGACCAGGTGTAAAGTCTTCTATCATCTCAGGAAAGGCAGTGCTTTCACTTTGTCCTTGGCAAACATCAAACTGTCCTAAGATTCTCTGAAAATGATTGCAAATTCTGTCTCCACCTTGGCCTCAAGGCAGGCATTAGAATAGGACCAACCTGAAGGCTGGGCTCTTTGCACCATCCATACCAGAAAAAGTGAGGGGCATGAAGAAGGTAATTTAGGAAGAGCAGCAGGAAATGCTCTTGCCGCAAGTTGACTCTCTCCCTTCTCCCACTCCAACACCCATGGACTGTCATAGTGCTGTCGGGATTTGCTGTGTTGGCAACAAATGGAGGATAGTTACTGAAATTTGTTTCATTTAACCCTGTTGCTTCTATTAGTCTCATGCTTTTTTTTTTTTTTTCTAATCTCATTATATAGTTCTTCAAACTTTTCTCCAAGTATATTAGTTAGGATTGGCTAATTGCTAAAACAAGTAGATTCAGAAGTGTGTTATCACTTTATTTCTTGCTCATTTAACAGTCCTAGCTGAGTGTTTGGGTTGGGAAGCTGTCTTCCCTCTTCATAGTCAACTAGGTATCCAGACTCCTTTTATTTGTGGCTTTGTTATTGTCTCCGTCCAGCTGGTAGAAGGGCAGAGACCAAGGAGAAGCACAAGGAAATGTGTATGAGTGAAACCTAGACGTGAACGAATGACGTCTGCTCACGTTCCATTAGAGCTGGGTCATGTGACCACATCTAACTGCAAAGGAGGTTAGGAGATGTAATCCTGCTGTGTGCTGAGGAAAAAGAAGACAGAGATTTTGATAAACTGCTAGCAGTCTCTGTTATACCCAAAGAAAATCTGTCTATGGAATTAATATATTTGAACATATGGATCAAATAGTTCAAGCCCTGACAAGAATAGATGCCATTCATACCATAGAGATAAATCTATGAATCATAATCTCAGTATCATGTTAAAATAGTAAATATATTAGATACATCAGTTTATCAAAGTTAATTCATACAATAGTACACAAATAAGATATTTTTTAAAATGCTCCTTATAGAAATATATGTTGTATCCAAAAGGATAATGTCTCAAAAAGCATAGTGCCTGGTACTACTCTTGGTTTTCTTCAATAACTGCTTGCTAAAAGAATCAAATTATTAATTGATAAATGTAGAAAGCATCATTGTAGAACAAAATAAATATTTGTACTCTGATGAGTTTCTAAAATGCATTATAAAAAGACATGAGTTGGGATGGTAAAATAAAAACTCATTTTGAACTGAAAAAAGAGGTGCCCTTTTAAAGAAAAATAAGTAAAGGTAAAATATTGAGGAAAAAACCCACAGTTTGTACTTTTGCAAAAATTTTTAAAGAATTTTGATTTTTGGATGAACTCACAAATAATATAGGCCCCATATTATATTTTTTATTTGTTTTATCAGTACCATTTATTTGGAGAGTAGTAAATATTGCTGTTTATATGGAGGGTAGCTGTGCATATAATTTTATGTGACCAGAATATTGTGTTACAGTGTTGTTTAAAAGCCATTCAATCAGGTAAACATTCTGCAAAATCAACTTACCTGCTAATAATTCTGCCACAACGCTTCAGGTTCCTGTGACTGTGGAACGCTTGGGTCTTTGTGAGCATATTGCATTGCAGTAAGTGTATGATCACTGTTTTTTCCTTGAAGATTAAAACTCCTTTTCCCTTTAAGAATGGGTAGCAATTTAATCAAGTTCTCATGGCATCAGAGAGCATTTTAAAATGAAGGAACCCTAATAAAAATGGCCCTTCCTGCAAGTATATAAGGAAAAATGGTTTAGTGCGTCAGCCTGTGTAAGAAGAATAAGTGATAAGGAAAACTCCAACTTGGCTGAACCTGGAGGCTGATTCCTTCTGAGTGTCTCTGTCAGATCTTTCTTCCTGAGCACTATAATGATTTACTTAAACATGCTAATTTCTTGTGATTAAGTTTTCTTACTCTTTTTTTTCCTTACCCACCCCCTGCACTTTTTTTAATGAATGTCAAGGACTCCCGTTGTACCATGTGCTCAGTAATTACTACAGAAGGCAGTCTGATTCCGAGACAGTTGTAGTCTCTGTAAGAGAAATTTAGAATTCACTAAAGCAAATACTTTAGTGAGGGGGTGCCAAAGCTTGAGTCATTTAAAACCATTGTGAACAGCGCTCTAGGAAAGATCCGGTAGTAATCAATCTTGAATAAAGAGCAAAGGACCAAAACAATCAAAAAGACCTTTTTCCAAGACAGACTGCTGTGATACTAGAAAGTTCTTGCTACTGGGAAGCAGTGTGTAAGCCTCTTTGTTTCAGGCTTGTGTATTCCTTTTTGACATATGTTTGCAACTGGAGCAGGTCTAGTTTTGGAACCTAAGAATTCTAAAGGAAACTTTGTTTTAAAAGGAAGAGCAATTGAAAAATAGAGTAATTTAAGATAATATAACATAACATACATGCACACTCAACTATAATATACAGACATATATCTACGGATCATTTAAATATACACTACAAAAGTGTTATTTGAATGCAGCACGAGGGCAGGGAAGTTCTTCAGTGAAGCTCTGTAGGGAAGTAACATACTGATGTATAATTTTTATATAATTTTCTCATTACAGAGCTGAGTAACTATATTATGTAATATAGATCCCATTTGTTTGTTTTTGCTTTTGTTTTCTTTACTTTAGGAGACGGATCCAAAAAAATATTGCTGCAATTTATGTCAGAGTGTTCTGCCTGTTTTCCTCTAGGAGTTTCATAGTATCTGGTCTTACATTTTGGTCTTTAATCCATTTTGGGTTTATTTTTGTATCTGGTGTTAGAGAATGTTCTAACTTCATTTTTTTACATGTAGCTGTCCAGTTTTCCCAGCACCACTTATTGAAGAGACTGTCTTTTCTCCATTGTATACTCTTGCGTCCTTTGTCATGGATTGATTGACCATAAGTGTGTGGGTTTATTTCTGGCTTCTCTATTCTGTTCTACTGATCTGTGTCTGTTTTTGTGCCAGTATTATACTGTTTTGATTACTGTAGCTTTGTAGTATAGTCTGAAGTCAGGGAGTGTGAGTCCTCCAGCTCTGTTCTTCTTTCTCAAGATTATTTTGGCTATTCGGGATCTTTTGTGTTTCCAAACAAATTTTAAAATTATTTGTTCTAGTCCCGTGAAAAATGCCATTGGTATTTTGATAGGGATTTCACTGAATCTGTAGATTGCCTTGGGTGGTATGGTCATTTTAACAATATTGATTCTTGCAACCCAAGAACATGGTGTATCTTTCTATTTGAAATATTTATACATAGGTAATACATTGAAAACCCTTCTCTTATTTTTCAAGAGTTTAAATCATGACAAGCCTACCTTGCAACTATTGTTTCTTGAATCCAGAATCTACTGACTTCTTATCCTCTTAGTGCGCTGTGATCAGAGCTGCCATAGTCTCTCAGATGACAACAGCAGTAGCCTCCTACTTGCCTCTCTGTTTCCCCTTTTGCCTTGTTGTGCTCTACCTTCCACACAGCAGCCATAAGGCATTTTAAACAGTTATTACCACCCTCCTCAAAATCCTGCAAGGACTTTGCATCATACATTTTTCCCCCAGCTTTACTGAGATATAATTGGCATGTAACATGTAAATTTAAGGTGTTCAATGTGATTTGATACCTTTCCATATTGCAAAATGATTACTATCATAGCATTAACTAACACCTCTTTTACCCCACATAACTATCCTTTCTTTTTTGTGGTGAGAACATTTAAGATCTACTCTGTTAGCAACTTTAAAGTATATAATATACAGTATTATTAACTATAGTCACCACGGTGTACTTTGGATCCCCAGACATTTATTGGTCTTATCACTGGAAGTTTATACCCTTTGATCAACATCTCCCCATTTCTCCCCTTCCCATTGTACATTACTTAGGAATAAATCCAAACTCTTGACCAAGTTCTACAGGATTCTACACAACCTGGCTCTGCTTAGCTCTCACAGCACTCTTCCTGCATCTTACTCCAAGTCAACCTCAAACACACGAAGCTCATTCCCACCCCAAAACCTCTGTACTTATAGCACCACCTCCTTCCTGGAGCATCCCTACCTGGTTCTTTACATAGCTAGCATCCTCCATATCATCTGAATCCCTCCTCCAAGCTCACCTCCTCAGAGATGTTTCTCTGACCACCCTATGGAAAAGAGTGGCTTCCTTTTGCCTTGCTATCTTCTCATTTTTAATTTTATATTAAATATATGAAATGCAAGATTTAATAATTTAATATAAATTAATATTTAATCATATGAAATTTAATATTTTAATTAGGTGTTTGGTAACTATATGATTACCTCATTAAAATGTAACTTTCATGAGGATGGGAATTTTGCATGACCTGTGGGGCATTGAGTGACCCACCTGTGTTTCAAAATAAATATATCCTCCCCCCATCTCCAATCCCACCAGCACTACTTTAATTCAAATTCTTATATGCACTCTCATTGATTATCACATTATTGACCATCTGTCTACTTTTCCTGTTTCTGATCATAACCTTCTGTAACCCTTTCAATGGCTCATTTTCTCATTCATCATTGGCTTAAAGTTTCTCAGTGATGTACCGTTAATAATGCTTAAATTTATCCTACACAGGCTGACAAGATGCTTCATCATCTGGACACTTGCTTCTCTGCAGCACATCCACTCTCCTATTTCTGGCATTCTGAAACATCCTTGATGTTTTCTAGCATGCTGCCAGTTCTCTTCTACCCCCATGTCTTAGTGTTGCTGATTTTGTGGTTAGAATTGTGCCCTCATCCACCATGAATGCCCTTGAAGACTGAAAGCACATTTTGCCATTATGAAGTCTCCCACAAATTTTTTTATTTCATAGGAACTTCCACAGAATCCCTGTATACCTCTATTAAAACACTTATCATATCGTCACTTAACTGCATGATGTCATGTTGATCTCTCTCAGTAGCTTCTTAAGACCAAAAGCTGAGTCTTGCTAGTACTTACATATCCTGAGCATCTAGAACCATGCCTGTGACATAATAGGTGTTTAATAAATATTGTTAAATTTCACCAGAAGAGAACATTTTCTAACCTCATATGTCTCTCTTCTACTGCTCATGATTAAGGCACTTGTGTCACTTTTTTTTCAGTTAGTTAAGAATGAGTGAGGCAGTCTCTTTCTTATTTACAAATTATTTCTGAAAAGACTTATTTTTTCCTAAGAAATTTTGGTTTCCTTTACATTTGAGGTCTGTGGTTCCTCAAAGGAGATATATCTGTGCATTGTAATTTGCATTATCCTGACCTTACCAAGAAAATATTTATGTTTAACTGAAATGTCTGTTTCCCTTGGCCTCTACAATTAAAATGCCAGACATGGAATATAGTTTTAGTTTTAAAAACTAAACTATTCATTCTAATTTTTAAAAGATAAAACAAGGTAACAAAGATAAAATTAAATCTTGCTGCTTAGAAATTCTCAACCAAAATGCCTACTGGAAATATGGATCTCATGTGAAGCTAAATGACAATTGTTTATGGCCATTTTCTTGGAGTAACGCAGTTACCTTATTTCACTGAATTTCTTGATCCCATCCTGAGTTCACATTTTTTACATAGCTTAACGCTGACTTTCTAACCTAAATTTGGAGTACTTCCTCGCCTTGGTTTACCTCCTAGTTTAGTTAAAGTAAAAGATTTTGAAAAAATAAAAGAAGCAAATTCTTTTGGTCCCATACTTCAGTGGGTCAGGGTAGTGCTTTTTCCATCTATTTCTGTCCGACACTTTTCAATAGTCTCATCTAGTGTCAGGAGAACTGCCAAGTGGAAATGAGTGGTCTATTAGTACTTGGCTTGACCAAATGGAGACCCATGAGCCATGCTCTGCAAGTCCCATCACCCATGTCCTCTAATCTGATGCCACAGTCTGATATTTCTCTTTTATAATAGTACGTCACTTTTTTATAGGCTTCCAGAAATAATAAAAAAAAAATTTCTCATTGTAATGATCAATGTCTAAGGGTTTTGAGAAACCTTACTAAGTAGAACTTTTGTGAACTTTTCTTTGTTTTGAAAAAAAACCCTATTGTATTGAAACAATAGGTTCTAATACAATAGGTTCTAAGCATTTAAAAAGAAGACAATGCAGAAATAATCCATATGCTTGCTTCTTGCTGAGAAGCCAATTCTTAATCTATAGATTTACTTGTGGTACCCAAGTTCTTCAGCATGGAATTGAAAAGAATTTCAAAAAACGTTTTAGAGATTAATGGTGGCAGAGACAGAAAGATTCTCCAGATTTGCCTATTTATTGCTTCTATAAGAACACTAAGGTGAATTCTTGGATGTATAGATTAGAAATCTAAAAATCAAAGAGTGCCAACCAAAAGCTCAGACACAACCTACCTGAATGAAGCAGGTTTACTGCTACTGTGTTCCTCTTGCCTCAGGTCATCTGCAATCCCAGGCAGACAAGGCACAGTCCACAGCAGCAACACCTCTAACCTGCCCAGAGGTTTATCATCAGCCTTATCTGTCCCCTTTTCTCCCCTTCTCCTACTGCCATTAAAAAAGCATAAAGTTCCTATCCTTTAACAATGCAATGGTTATAATGAAGTGTTAAAAACGTATTGGGTTTAGTAAAAAAAGTAAGCACGGCCCAAAGAATATATTTAAAAAATTAACGTGCTTCCTCAAAATTCTTGTGACTTTCGTAGAAATGTGTTTCATTTAAAAATTAATTTAGCATTTTTTACATTCCAAACCATGTTTTTATTTGCTCTTGGCCAGGTCCCATTTGCCTTAATTGCCTAAGATGGGTCTGTTTTTATATCAGAATGTTTTTATCTGTGAGCTTACCATATAATTTTGCCACATCAATGCCTATACATGCATTAAGACTTCTACATGTAAGATTGGAATATTTGTCTTCGTAGAAAAATTAATTATTGTGAATATTTCTTTACTTGAATATTTTTTTCAGCTCAGTTTTTAATCATCTCATAAACATAGTCTAATTACATATATTTCAGGCCTGGGGGATTTAGCAAATTTATGTCACATCATATCACTCCAGAAGGTTAGCAGAATACAAGTCGCAAGCCATAAAAGTTGAACTGATTTCTAGAATTCACTCCAGGGTACATAAAGATATGTCAGCTCAAAGAAATATCTCAAACAGTATATGAGGACTGACTGACCCACTTGGATCAGACATGAGTTGTGAGGGAATTCCAAATGATAAGGCTTCTGTGAGGTGTTTTTTTTGTTTTTTTTTTCGGCCCAACTCAGCTGATGGAGTGAACAAAGCTACTTTCAGCTTAACTCAGAATTCTCCTGAGTCACAATTACAGCCAGCAGATGCACTGTGCAACATGGCACACAGCCTGACCCAAATCCGAAAAGAAAGAAAATAGAAAAAAGTTGATCTGCTTTATATGACTCATACTTTACTTTTATATGACTCATATTTTACCTTTCCCTAGAAGAAAATTAGTATGTATTATAATTAACTAGATTTTGGACTCTCCCTGGATGCAGTAGTTTAGTATATTTAAAAATGGATGTTATACAAATATTTTGCATCTATCCATTTTTCTTTCTAAATATATATGACTTAGAAGGTCTATATTCATGTAGTACCTGTGATGGCCTCTATCATTGCATTAACTGTGTTATCTTGTAACATATATATTTCAAACACATCTGAGCTCTTCAGTATAGCGTGAGCTGTTTGTGGCCAGAATCCATAATTTAATCATCATTGTATTCCTAGTGCCTAATAGCTTGGTATGAAGCTGGTATTTAATAAATGTTTATTGAATGAGATTCTAGAAAGCACAATAAATAAATCGGTAATTGATGACAATCTGAAAGTTAAATGAAGGCTCAATACATGCTTTGTTAAAGCAATTTATAAATAGTGCCTCTTAAGGAAAAGTCCAGTTCTTTAGTCTGTTCAGGCTCTCTTTTTTTCTCAGCTTTCTCCATTTTCTTGCTTCAGTGTCTCATCAGATGAATCCAGATCTGACCGGGCTCATGTGTCTCTGTAAGCCACTATCACATTTCAAATAAAAACAAAATAAATAAAATTTTAAAAATGGTGTCTAGAAGAACCTCATGAGACTCACACTGAACAAAAACAAACCAAAAAAAACAAAAAACAAAAAGAATTCCATCTTACAGTGTTCATCAAAAATCAAGCAAAATATCCCCTAACACTGTGTAGTTTAATGGAAGAGCACTCTTCACAACATGGTATGTGACTGAACTTAAGAAATCTGAACTTGAGTTACAAACTGACCTCAAGAAAATAATAAAGTAAATGCCTATCAAAATAGTATAAAACATGATACTTCTCACAACAAACAGATCGGTAGTAAGGTTTGTAAATAGGTAGATGATAGATAGGTAGATAGATGGATAGGTAAAATAGAGAAACTCTAATTTATAAGCAAAAAGAAGACAGGTTTTATTTTAATTAATTAAGTTTTCGAACATGGAATCTAGCCTCTCATTTCAATCCTGATCTCATCACCAAGTCCAGGTCTATGTGCTCCTTTTCTAAAGTTGCTTTCTCTAAGAGTTGCTTCCATATTTAATCATGCATCCTTCCAATTCACTTTTAATACCATTGCTGGATCAATCATTCTAAAAAATAAACTTGATTATGTCACATCTTTTGTGGGTGCCCTCTGGCCTTCAGGAGAGTCTAAGTGTATGGCTTACTGTACCCCTTTATGATTCCACCCCTGCCTGCCTGTCAGCCTCCTTTCCCCATGTCCCACTTCACTTCTGGACCACAGTGAACAATCCTGTGCTCTACCCATGTTCCTCATTCATTCGTGTAGTAAACGTGTTGTTGAGCTTACTCTGTGCGACACACTGTACTAGGTGCAGGTGATGAAGATATGAAACCCTCCCCCTCCAAGAGCCCACAGCTTCTTGAGGAAGACAGACAGAATAGGGAGGAACATCTAACATAGAGTGAAAACTGGAGTTAGGGATGCCAAAATAGTGCTCATTATGGTATCTTCCTGGAAGGTGTTGCCTCGCCCAAGTCAAAAATAGCATAGGATGTGGTCACCCAGACTCTTTCTTCCTAGAAAGCTTCCCCTCCTTTCTTTGGCTAACTCCTACTTGTCCTTTAAACTCAACTCGATGTTACCTCCTCCGGAAAGTATTGACTTCCCAGTGTGGTAAGAACTGCCTGTGTGCCTCCACAATTTCCTGTCCTTATCTGCGTCACAGCATGGACCACATGACCTTTTGTTGTTGGTTTGTCTGTGAGCTCCTTCAGCATAAGTGCTATATATTTTTTCTTGTATCCCCAGTGCATTCCCTATGATACATAGAGCCTTTCCATTAATGTTTGGGAGACACTTCTCAAACAATTAATAATTGGTTAATGAATTAAGATTTGTAACCTCAGTTGGAAGGCATTTTAGAAGTCATATAGGCCAACATCCCCTTGATTCTATAACGTTCGTGACAGGATGGGCATTCAACTTGTGCTTGAACACATCCACTGGCAAGGAGTGCGTTAAGTTCAAAGAAGTGCAGAAAACAAATGCGGCAACTGATTATCCTAGAAGTCCACATACACTTACTATATTTAGAACAAGATTTTAATCTGAACATGTTCAGAGGCAGAGCTTCAGTCGCATGGCTTGTGTTTGTGAAAGAGGAATTGTTCATCAAAAGATAAAGGGACTGAGGAGATCAGATAAAGTGGCAGAAAAGAGCACGAATGGCATCTTGTTTATAACTTCCCAGGACTTCATCCTTTCTTGTCTTAAATAGCTAAAAGCAGATCCTATTCATGGAAAACCATGAAGTATTTAGTTTTTAAATAAATCCTTTACTTCCAACTCTCCATCCTTTTTTTTTTTTCTTTTCATAATTCCTATTTTCTTCTCCAACTTTTTTTGTTTGTTTGTTTGTCTTTAATTCTAGCATCTTATTTTGTGATACATAGCACAGCCTCCAAGTTTACCTGGGTCATGACCCTGCTCCCACCTCCTGTAAAGAAATCTCTGAAGCATCTTGCCCTCGAGCACTGATTGCTGTTTTTAGGTTGTAGCCCCTTTAACACCCAACCAGTTCCCTATAAGGTGGTTCTCAGGTGTCTGGAACTAAAGGATCTTCATTTGATGGTGGTGCCAGTAAATACTTAGGACATACTTTTTTTTTTTGGAAAACCTGTAATTCTATAGAATAGGTCTTAGCTTTGTACCCAAAGGAGATTTATTTTTACAGTGCTTTATTATGTGACACTGGACAAAGTCTGACAAATCTGGAGTCAGATTTCAAACTGGAAAAAGTTTAAAACAAAATTATTAATTGTCAAAATCCAAATTACAATTTCCCTCCTATGCTTTTTATCCTTTTTATTTATGCTTAAAGAAAATCGTATTAAAATTATTATGATTGAATTTCTCTTTATATGGTAAAAGAAAAGTATTGATATAAGGGTCAAAATTTATCCATTCAATAGTTCCCTTGCTTATGAAACTGACACTCAGGTTTTGTTCATGTCTAAGTTTGTACACTTAGACATGAAGTTTGTAATAGAAATCTATTACTTATTACACTATGTCTCCAGGTCCTTAGTGAAATATCATCAGTAGAGGCTAAAGCTTTAGAGCATTTAAATATTATTTATTTCTGATATGTATACTGTATTTATTAGTTCTCTTATATAATATGAAAAAGGGCCAGAAATAATATACAACCGTGAAGTACAGGTTGTATGCCATGGTCACATAAAGCTCCTTACCCAGTTTAATGTGACAGACTGTTATCAGTGGAATGGGTGTATGAAGTTAGTGTCCTTATCTGGACTGGATTCTCCTAGTTCCTACCCCATTCCACCAACTCACTCCTTGGCGAAAGAGCAAGCAATGGAATGGATATTAGTAGATTTGGCTTCTCATTCCAGATCTCCCTGGAAGTGTCTAACTTTGTCAAATAATTTTCTCTCTCTGGCCTCAGTTTTTCAATATGTGGCAAACCATACATTGAATCCTATTGCTAAAAATGTTCAAATAAAAGCTACAAAATAATAACAAATAATAGGTAACATTTGTTGAGCACTTCCAACTTGCCTGGAATTATGCTTTACTTGTCTTACCTTATCTAATTCTATCAATAACATAGCACTGGCTTGTTGTATACTCTGTGTCCATTATCATCAGAAATAATGATGCACTCAACAACTCTCTTGATGTGAATTGTTTATTAGTCATGGTGTGTGGTGAAGAATGAATCATCCCTATCGGTATTTTACAGTCAGCCTGAAAAGAGCAGAAAAGACATGAAACAAATATCTGGATTTTCAAATTTTCATGTCATCAAGAACTTTTCCTCAGTTTTGTATAGAGACAAAGAGAAAATACGTAGGGTTGTAATTTGTTAGTCAACAGCTATTTAAGCTTAGAACTCCTCAGCATTTGTTAGGAAAGATACAGATTCTGCATAAATTTCTTATATTGTTAGGGACCAAAACAAAAGTTTCTGTTTTGTAGTACTGATATGGATAGTTAGTAGTATAAAGCATAATTGAGCCTACATGGAAAAGGGAAACAATATTCATATGCTTAATTGTATTATATAACTTGTTGTTGTATTCTTTTGTTCATCCTTGGATACGTATCAGTACAAAATTAGAATCACAGTGTTTTTATTGAACTGGCACATTACATGATGACAGGGCAGAACATATCACAGAAAACATTCTAGAATTGCTAATGCCAAGTGCATTATAAAAATGGAGACATGCTTATCTAGCACACAGTGTATTTTTCCTTTAGATTTTCCAAGCTTTCACTGTTTCTCCTTTTGCCAATTTTTGGGAGTATTTAATGTTGCCTGGTAATAACTATAATCAGTGACTCTTTCTGTGCTTTGTGATCTTTCTAATGTTGTAATCCAAAGAAAAACAGTGAGGTTTGTGGTTTTATGGGAATCCCAAGAGAAAAAAGTTCTTCTTGACTAAATGACATTTTCGGCACACATCTCAACTATCTAGATATTAAATCCTTCAGTTACTCCTTTGAGGGCTTTGCTAGTTCAGAATATCACATATTCACACCATGCCTATCACCCCACATCCATCTCCAAAGTGATCTAACAGATAAAGAAGATTATAACTGGATTTGAGGTATTTTAGGCAAAGTGTATTTTTGTCCTAAACCGTTACTGAGTGCCAAGAAGTATCTAAAATAAATATTCTAAAGACATCTTGAAGGTGTTGTTAAACTGACCAAGGACTAGTCACTGTTTTTACAGTGTGCAGTAGGTTTTTTACCACAGAAAGTGGGTAACTTTAAACATGCTTCTGAGACATTTCTGCTTCCCTCAAGTAGGATTAGACACAACAAAGAACTGGCGTGTTCCCAGGAAGCTGACTGAAAGCAGTGATTGGACTCCATCCCATCATCATAAATGTCCTGGACTAAGGCAATGAAAGATTCAGCTTCTATTTTTGAGAATGACTGCCTGACCTATCAAGATAATTGCCTTAACCCCTTACTCCTGTTATTCTACAGGGATATTTCATGTGTGCATTTCTATCACTCCCCGTTCTTTCCTGAGGTCCTGTGCAGCAGGCTTGCCTGAAAGCACCAGTCTTCCAACTTCAGTGTTTCAGAGTCATCTGTTAAACCTGTTAAAATACCAATTTACAAACCCTATACACAGAAATTCTCATTTATTGGATGGATGTTGGAGGTGATTGGCTGAAGACACTTTAAGTTACATTGGAATGGATGATCCCCAAAGAGCGTTTTAGTTTCATGTTTTAAAGCCTTTTTCTGAGAGGGATGAAACGGTTTATCTTAAAGATATTTCTGAACCTGTATGTTGCATGGTCAGTACTATGTGTGCTAGGTCATATTCAGGTCTAGAAGTTTGTTCTACTTAGCATTATTTTTCATGTGCTCTCAGTGGAGTTAGAACTTGAGTCTCACTTCTTCTACCATGCCTGAAAATTAGGTTTCAAAACCATTCTTCTCTCACTGATTGAGCTAATGTTGGCCAAATATCTATAGCTGACAGAACCTTTTTCCCTGTGTTTATCTGGATGTATTAATTAATTCAATATTCAACAAATGTTTGAAGCCCAGCTTATGACTAAATGGCCCTTTGGTAGGTTTGAATATTACTGTCATGGTTTGCTTGTGTGCATCTTACTTTTACATAACCCTTTTCATACTTTGAAGGAAAAATATGAAAAGCTCCAACTAAGTAGGCAGAAAATTAGAGAATGGTTTCTTTTAGTAAAAATGTATCTCAGATTTGCATTCTTAGTCCTGGATTTGCCCTGAGGAATGAAATGCATTGGTAGCCCAGACAGCAGAGCTGTCAGGGACATTTTCTTCTGAGTGTTTCTGTTTAGTTCTTATTTCTTCTCTTTATAGTGGAGGAAATGTGACAGATGTACCTTATTTTATTTTATTTCTTTGTATCTGCAAGCCCTTGGGACATATATGCTCAGGAACTACTGTTTGGTTCACTTAAATAAATACATTCACCACTTGCTTTAAAGAACAGAAACTACAGGAACTATCAAAGCATATCAAATTTTTTTTAATGTACAATATGCAGGCAGTTCAATGACAGATCAAGGTCCAGATGAAAATGCTTCTCTTTTTAAACTAGCCTTTAAACACATTAAGTTTTAATGTACACATATGGTTTTGTAACCTTTAGGGAGAACCAACAAAACTGTATTATTTGGCCACCTTCAAAGTAATAAATACTTTGTCATTCTAAAGTTATCATTCACTTATTAGCAACATTTGCTTGGATGGTAATTAAAAGAGTATTCTAGGGAAAATGGATAAAGGAGAGAAACTTTTTTAAAAAGCCAAGTAATGTTATTTTTTCTAAGAAATTATATTTTTATTAGAATTTAACTTATAACCTGTCTGAAAGATCTAGAATATTAAGCGAAGTTTTATAAAACATGTTGTATGAAAAAGATCGATGTCTGTTTTGTATTTTATTCACTTTATATACATGAAGGATAATATCAGAGCTATTGTGTGCTAAATAATATTATGTAATTTGCTCAAAAGAATGATACCCTAAAATAAAATGTCAGAAGGCAACAGATACAGTTATTATTTATTTATAATATATATCCTGCCTGACTTGAGGAAAGATCTGATAAGTTTTACAATTAAATTATATATAAATTATATTTATATATAATTTATTTATATAAACAGACAGTACCGAAGACTTAGAATGAGGTAAATACTGCAGTTAAGCATTAAAAGAGTTCCTGGTAATTAAGGGGAAATGTGGGAACAGATATATTACCTGACTAAGAAATATCAGAAATCAGCAAAATACACATTATCTCATCTTATTTCTAAATTCTAATATAAATTAACTTATTGGATGTATCCTTATGCAAGGAACAATCATCACAAAAGACTGTTTTCAAGAGTGATTTGGAGGCAGACTTTTAGGTTGCTTGTGGGCAAATCCAAATTTTTTCTTACACACACAAAAATATGAATTTATTTAAGTATCTGGACAGGTACTCAAGTAAAGTCCCAGAGTTTTGAAACATGGAATATTACAGTCTTAGGCCTGGAAAATTTTTAAAGCAGATGCATTTAAATACAAGTGACTCTCAATATAGTAGAAATCTAATTATTGATGTTGTAGCCAATATTCTAGAAATCTAAGTAATAGCAGTACTGATTGACAGACCTACCCGTAAGCTACAAAACGGGTCTCCAAGAACCTACATTAATTATCATATAAGATAAACGTTTTCTATTAAGTAATTGAAAATTAGAATATGTCTATCCCAAACCATGAATTGAGTTTTGCCATCATAGCCTTGTTTTATGTTGAGCTGGATATTTCCTTTTTTTTTTTTTCCTGTTCTTTCTTTTGCTCTTTGTTGTTGTTCCTTCCACTCTTTTATTTGCTTTTTCTCTCTCTCTCAGTATTTCTTAATTAGAATTATCTAAGGACCTTGGCTAATTGTTAGGCTCCTGATCCATAGAATTAAAAACCTTCTAATCAACATGCGGGAAGGTACTTATTTTTACTCTGCAACAGTAAACATGTATGCATTAAATCTACCTAAAAACAAAACTGATGAATTTTACATATATTAAATAGATAAGAAATTAGTTTGTATACCGTTTCAACTTAGAAATTACTCTGTAGAAAGACTGTTTTCATTCAGGTTATAGCAGTTTTATTATCATGATATAAGAGGATACAGGTTGAATCTTCAGCAAGTTAGAAATCTGATCAATGCCATGTCATAATGTCTGGCTCATGTCATTGTAATCAAAGGATAATGACAGGTTGCCAAACACTAAAGAACCTTATATTTTTTCATAATTATCCATCAGTGATATGAATCAGAGTATAGCCATGATTAGTGGGTTCAACAGCTGGCATGAAAAAAAACCTGCATGCTCTTGCCAAGGAGCACTAGATCGAGAGAGCCAGGTCTAAGGCTTACTAAGGGAAAAACTGGAAGAACTGGAATTTTAAAAGCTGGGATTTTGATGAAAGAAGAAATGTCTGTCCTTAGAGAACTTTCAAATATCAAAAGGAAATTGTTTAATAACAAATGGTGGCAAAGATTGAAGCTCACCACTCAAGTCTATAACTAACATTTGTGGTGGCACAAGACCTCCTCTTAGCTTTTTTTTCCAACTGTATATCTTAATTGGGAAGAAGACTGGGGCCCTGTTTTATGTAGCATAATAGCCATGATATGATAGAGTCCAGTGAAATATCTCATTCTCAGATCAAACAAATAGAAATTTGAACTTCTTGGATTTCTTTTTAAAAGTCCATATTACAGGTATCTGTATCCTCATTCATATTGGCATTTGTGTTTAGCCCTAACAACTACGATTCCATTTGCAACTTATTATGAATTGTAGGTCAATGTCTTGGACTTAGTACCTTTTTTTTAAAACTCAGAAAGTTCCTTGCTCACTTTATCAAGCTAGGCTTTTGGGAGGAGGAGAAGGAGAAGAGTGTAGGTAGCTTCTCAGTTTGCTTTATCCATCCAGAAGATTGTATGGCGGATGCCCAGCTGTTCAGCAGTTAGGAGCAAGAGGATATGTGGTCTTTTGCAATATGGAGAGAGGAGTCTTTTCCATTACACAGTAGGAATGGGATGTTACAATTCCTGGTACCTCACAAGTTTTCTTTAATAGATTTGGAGAGAATTTGCCTTTATCTCAGTTTTCTTATCTTCTTTAATTCCACAAGCACAATTTTCAGAGAGATTCAGGTAAAAGTAATATTATACATCAGGAAGAAGAAATTAAAGGAAGCTGTGATCACTTTTAACTATGTTTTAACACCATTTTGAAGAGTAGAGATAATCTGTGACCCCAAAACATTGATTGGGAGTTTAAGTGAAAGTTACCATGAATGGGTGGTATTTTAATAATACCATGTTGTGATTGTAAGTGAGGGAAGCTAAATAGTGTCTCCTCTGTTTCCAGCTGCTTTTCAGTAAAACCTAAGGAAATCTTTCCAAATCATATTTTCTGTCAAAGTAGTTTTGTCAGAGCAATGCCAGTTCTAGCTTGAAATCTCCTAAAATGATTGTCACTTAATAGAGAGTTAGACTATGTACATTTCAAAAGCCCAACAAATTAGAAAGTGATATCTGACTGATCTGTATACATTTTAAGGAGTATTATCTGAATAGTCTTCTCAGGAAGCCAGATGATGCATTTTAGATAATAAATTCACTTTATTTGTGCCTCTGATAGTAAGTGAAATCAGTGTAGCCAGCCTGCCCTTTCTTCTTCCAACATTAGTTTTTATTGATTACTTAAAAAGAAAGAATTAAAAACTCTATAAAGTATTGAACACTAAGGAATTCACTTTTTGAATGCCTGGTCTCTTGAAAACAAATTATCATAACATTTTTAAATGGATGATTGCCAAGTAACACACTGCTCATTTCCATGTTGGATTTTTAGGTTCAAAATGAAGATTTTTAGTCACTGAAAAATCTTTTCCAGATAGCCCTAGGGGAAGAATTGCCAATTTTAGCTGGGAGTTATGGGTGCTCATATTATTTTATTTCCTTTGAATATCTATGGTTAGAACACCCAGAGTTAAACATGGGCTAAAGTGCAAACCTAAGTATATTCCAAATCCTTTTGGAGATGTTAATAAACATGGCATCAGCTGAAGGTTCTATAACCAATTGCTTGAGATGCTTTGCACACCACTGACCTTCCCTGAGATTCCCATGTGCAGTAGAATAGCAAAAGCTCTCAGAAAGCTTGTGTTATACATGCCCATGTATCTCAGCATCTCTCAAGCTTATTTGAGCACTTTACCGCTGGTGATCTTCCTTGCCAAAACACATAATCAAAGACTATTCATGAAAAAATATCAGACAAATTTCAATAGAGGGGCATCTATAATTTACCTGACCAGTATTTCTCAAGGTCATCAAAAACAAGGAAAGTCTGAGAACCTCTCACAGCCAAGAAGAACCTGAAGAGACAGGAAAACTAAATGTAGTGTAAAATCCTGGATGGGGGTTCTAGAAGCAAAAGTGGACATTAGGAAAAAACTAAGATAATCTAAATAAAGTACGGACTTTAGTTAATAATAATGCATCAGTATTGTTTCATTAATTATAACAAATGTATCATACTAATGCAAGATATTAATAACAGAAAATTGCGTGCAGGGGATACATAGGAAATCTCTGTACTATCTGCTCAATTTTTCTGTAAATCTAAAACTGTTCTAAAAATATAAATTTTTTAAAAAACAGTATTAGCCAGGCATGTACTTTTTTGTGGGAAACTTTTTCTATTTACAGGTGTTCACTCTGCACAAAAAATATTTTGGACCGTATAAGAATATGGAAATTTTATTTAAGCTGTTCTGGTAAAGGAAAAGTAAAGAAATCAAGGCATGTAAAGATAAGGATGCTGAGCCAACAGTCTCACTAGCAATAAACTATTGTGATCAAAGTCACGCTTTGAATGTAAATAATTTATTCAGCCCATTAGATATATGAAGATGCCGAAACAAGATTATGTTTCTCAGAAGAAACATAATCTTCAGACTCCCAATTTAGGTCCTTTGATAGTTGACTAGAAGACCATGGCAGAGTGGAGTCTAGAACACTGCAGACCTGTCTTTATAAAAGACGTAGCTAAGTTTTCAGATGTACATATGGAGTGGTTAGTTCTGGGACACATTCCTCCCATCAGGCTCTCATGTCCCAGACACTTGCCGTGTCTGTCTTGGAACGTTCATTCAGTTCTCTGTGATATCTGGGAGCAGATTTGCAAGTAACTCTTTATTATTGGACTTACCAAGTTTTCAGGCTCTTCTTCCTATGCCAGCAATTCCAGAAAAACTACTGAAAATATTTTATATGTAATGACTGTTGGTATGATGACTGTTAGTATAATTATAATAATAATAACAAAGGTAGTAACTACTATTTATTGAGCTTGCCAGGGACTTGTGCTGAGCCCTTTATTTTATTCTGTTCAAACTTCGCAACAAACCAAAACGAGGCATCCTTGTCCTCATTTGACATATGAGGAAACTCTTCCGTGCATACAGTTCTTTGTACATCATCAGTGCTGTGGGGATGCTCTTTGGTTTATTCACAAGCCCTTCAATCAATGTTTTAAAAGTTAAACTTCTTATCTCCTATTTAAATATGCTCTTAGAGACAATAAACAGAATCCTTATGGGAAGCAATTGCTGGGGTTAGGGGTGTGTTATCATCAAATTAGTTTAAATAAATTGATTCATCTATTTCTTCCTGGTATGAACAGAAAATTAGAATAGGGACCTGAGAATAGATTGAAATTCAGTAAAAAACAGACAGATCCTTACTAGGAATCTGATAGGAAGCTTACTTTCTTTACAGCTTAATTTATTTGTGATGTCTCTAAACAGAGCTTGGTAGCCAAAAGTAGATTTGTTTTAATACAGTTTTTGTTTCCTTGTTTGGAGGGTTTTGCTTGAGTTACTGTTTTTGAAAGAAAGGAAAATGTTCTTAGTTTCCATCAGAGACTCTCACTGTCTATGTCATCATGAGTGTGGGGACAATAGACCATCAACAAAGCTACGTTGCTGGCAACAGCTTTTCAAAACTGAGTGATTTATCACCTCTCATCAACTACCTCTCTTAGTGGCATCAGCATATAAATGAAGGCCTTGCGGTATCTGCCGTTTGCTAAACACGTACAGAACACCTACTCCACAACTTATTCAAACTTTACTATAATTTACGGCCGCCTAATATATGTTAGTGGTTTAACTTAATTGACTTAATTGTGAAATAAAACTGTAAGTTATGACATAGGCCTGATATTATAATTTTTATTCTCTATGTAAGATTTATACTGAGAAAAATTCATTCCCTTTTAATCTATACATAGGGCTTAGAAAAGTTTGCTGAAAAATTGTCAAAACTATCTTTCTCTTAATACACAGTATCCAGAAAAACATATCTACCTCTGGTTTGAATTGATCATCTTTGAAACTGAAAGGGCTAATATATTGGCCATTGTCTTTTCTAGGTTTCGCAGAGAGTTGTGGTTTAAAAGAGTATTTGGGATAATTTTCCATAATCCAGCATTTCCCCGCAGCCATTCTTTTCCCCACTGTTTTCTATCCAGTTTTGTCACCCTACAGATTTTCCCTGTACTAAAGAATTCCTTTACTGTACAATGTCACATGTCAATGAAAGTTAGCTCAGATATGTCCTTAAATGCCAAGCACTAGTTTAAAAAAAAAAAAAAAAAGAGTATATGTAAACTGATGGTGATCTTATATTAAAAGAATAGATATTCCAGAAAAGATCTGTATAAACCAAGGTGTTAACAATAGCTACCTCTTGATATTAAAAGTGGGTTGTCGAATATGTTTTTTGACCGTAGCTAACTAGTGAGCTTGCTGTAAATTTTCCCTATCTTAGTACTACTAATATCAGATAAGCTTTCTCCAAAGTCATGGCTGCCATTTTTCCTCTTCCAATCACAGGAGAAGTCACAGCACGTTGAAGAATGGCAGATGATCGGAAAGATGAAGCAAAGGCGCCTCACTGGACCTCAGCTCAACTAACAGAGGCATCCGCCCACCCACATCCACCTGAGATCAAGGATCAAGGTGGGGCAGGGGAAGGACTTGTCAGAAGCGCCAATGGATTCCCGTACAGGGAGGATGAAGAGGGCGCCTTTGGAGAACATGGGTCACAGGGCACCTACTCAAATACCAAAGAGAATGGGATCAATGGAGAGCTGACCTCAGCTGACAGAGAAACAGCAGGTAACTAACGGCTCTTCTGTCACCAGGGCTTGCTTTGTGCTTTGAAGTCTGTTTAGGCTGAAAGTGAATTAATTTACAGCACTGATCTTCTTTCACTAGTGCTAGGACTGAAATTCCAGTCAGTCAGGGGAAATAGACACCAAAAGGAGAGAAAAATCATGGGAACTAGCCTGACATTTCCCCCAAATTAGTTGTATGCTCAATCTCATCTCTCTATTTAGTTTTTACCATTTTAATTTTAGTAGACAAATGGCTTGATGTATGCATGTTTTGCTAGTAACTGTCAGCATTGTAAATTACTGAAAGAAAACTTCGCAAATAGTTTCTTATTGATACTCTTGAATGATACTGGACTTAAATCAATTAACTGATAAGAAGCATATTTACTTTTTAGGGCAGAAAGGAATGTAGAGTCTATCTCCCAGCCTTTAAAAAATAAAAGAGAAAAGGCAAAGAAAACAAACACACACATACATACACAGGAACCATTTAATACTTCCTCAGATAGCTTTTTAAGAACTAATATACAGATGCTTAAAGGAGAACATAATATAATTTAATCTTAAGTACTTCCTTTCAAAGTGTAATTTCTACCAATAGTCCTCTTTACTATTGATGATACTGTCATTAATGGCTTAGAGAAACACTAGCCTGCCCTATAATATTCTACACCATTATTTCCCTTTTTTCCGTAATTCAGAATTTAATGCATTTGAACACAGCAACTTGCTGACATGCTACTCCAAAGAGAGTAAGTAAACTATTAGTAAGAAAGGCTATACCCCCTTCAAAATCATCCCTTACTTATTCAAAGATTGGTTTTCTACACTCAATTAGTTAGCAACACGTGCACTGTACACTCAGTTCAAAAAATATATTTAAATTTTAATGGGCAAGTATGAAAGGCATTTCAAATATAGTATGATTTTTTTTTTAAATCCAGTCATTCAACAAACTACTATTGGGCATTTTCTACGTACAAGCTGTGCCAGGGCGTGTGCAAGGAATGGACTCTGAACTTCATAGAGCAGATGATCTAGTAGCAGACATTAGACATGTGTGTACAATTAATTCAGATGCAGAACACAGTGTGTTAAGTGCCAAATAAGCAATATAGGAAGACAAAGCTAAAGAGGGATTGTTTCCAAACAAAATTCCCAGATTGTGCACAGAAGCATCTTGAGGTGCCACAGCAAAGGCACAAGAGTATGGCAGACTGTTCTAAATACTCAGAAGAAACACTGTGATACTCAATGGCTTTCAAATACTACATGAACTATTAGTTCAAGATAGTTCCATTTCACTATTAGATCACACCACATTCCTTTTCAAGATGCCCTGTCTTTGTGAAGCTGGATTTTGGCAGTTGCTGTGATAAAAAACAAATAACCTGCAGAGATGTATGTGGAATGGAAAAAGAGGGTGGCAGTGTCCAATCTAATTCAAAGATTTGAAAAGCTGTGCAGTGCCCTATAGACACAAATGTCCCATTAGTAAGAAATTGTGGTTAAGAATGAAATAAAAATATTATTTTTACTTTTCATGGTTACAAGGAGGATTGAAAGAGATAGTAGAGTATATAAAATGAATGACTCAAGAAATAGTCTATTAATTACCATTATTATTATTATGATTATCAGTGGTGGTAGTTTTATCTATACGGACAACAGGGCATTCTGGGTCTAGGAATATTCTTCTACAGCTGAGTGTAATTCAACTTGAAGAGGGTGGGACTTGGGTGTCAGGAGCACTAGCTGGGAAACTTTTGAAGGGATTGAGGCGTGAAGAGTTGAGGACATGTTAGAACAAAATGGTTGTGGGAAGGAAGGAGATAACGTGAGACCAAGATTTTTCTCATCATCGTCCCCTGCAGCACTTGACATTATACCTCGAGGACTCAATAAATGTGTGTTGAGTGAGTGGTTGAATGAATGATGCAAAAAGAAGAAAGTCCTTTTCAAATTAATGGTGAAAACTATTGGAAAGTCTTATTTTGTCTCTTGAACTCTCCCTAGCTGACTCTCACTGACTATTATGGAGGCTTATTACATACTCAAGTAAAAAATCACTGTAGCATGCTTGGTCAAGCAGTAGAGAACCAATATCATTCACTATTTCATTTTTTCAATGGTCTTAATTAAGTATTTAAGAGCATCAGAAAAATCTATTTGCCAGGTCAGTGTGTCCTTGCCAGCTTCTTTGAGAAAATAATATAAATGAAAAAGTGACTAACAGATGTTTCTTTAAATTGTGGGTTCAGGACCATCCAGAGATAATTTTGAATTCAGCTTAATATATATCAAATGAATATTACATTACCTTTGGGAGACTAATTATGTAAGTTTTATATGTATATTCAAAGTGACAAAGGTTGTGTAAACAGCCTGCTCTAGGTTGCCAGAGTGATGTTTCAATCCAAATTATGATGTGATTTTAAATCAATGTCCCTCCAGAAAGAACAGGCCAAGTATTGAATCCATCAATTATCCACATGTGGAAAGCAGTAGGAGAGGGAAAAGTGTAAAATATTATCTTCTCATACCTACAGAGGATTTCCCAGTGATAAGTTAATGTGCAATTAAATTTCTCTCCAAACTTTAGCTTAATAAAAGAATAAATTATATTATTGATGGTTTATATATAACTGTTTCACAAATCACAAACAAAAATTATCCCCAGTAAAAAGAAATGTTCTCAAATCTTAGATATGTTCTTTAAAAATGCTATCCTTTGATGATGGAAACCATTGATACGAGCTGGCATTATATCAATATTTTGAGGTGATTATTTGAAAGAGGACCAGGCTGTATATTAGCCCACTCTTTTATCATTCCATATAATGTATTGGTATATTGCAATTTCCCCTATAATGGATATTTCTCAGGACATTGTGAACATGAAACATTTCCCAGTGACATCCTCAGCTATATGCTATAGTGTCCAGACCATTCCTGGTTGAAGCCGAAGATCTTTCTTCTGCTTTCCTTCTTTGCTGTAGCCTTCTCTTCATTCTTAGAAATAAATCTTTTCCTCAACATTGTTTATTTTTATTTATCTCTATAAACAAGATCACATAACAAATGAATTGTAATCATCAGTTCCCCCCCTTTCTTCCTTCCTTTATCAGAGTGGGCTTACTTCACCCAAAGGTCTACCTCATTGTCTCTCATCCACCCTTTTCAATGTGCACCTTCATTTCTGGGCCATAATAACTTTTAATTTTTAAAGGTGCAAGGCCATATAGTCAGCTTATCTTTGATCTTATGCCCTGAGGTGGTGGGGGAGGCAGCAGGAGAGTAGGAGTTCCACAGGAAAAGCTGGAAGGAAATTATACTTTATATTTCTTTACAGCTTACCCTTCTAGATTTTTGTCTCTTTCCTTCCAATTTAAAGCTAATCCATAGAAAGGTAGATAGTATTAAATGCTCACCTATTACTTTAAGAATTTTTCTTACATTTGCTTATTGACGTGTCCTTTTTAGAAGCCATGCCACAGAAGCCTAACAAAAGAAGTGAGAAAACATTGAGAATCAGGCCATTTAGTAAAGTTATTATTATTGATAAGTGAATAAAACATGTGACTAAAGCAGTCATTTTTCAATTGTTTTCCCTACATGAATAATAGGAGTAAAGTCTTGTAATAAACCCTTCCTCTCTTTTCCACCTTATCTTCATTGAAGAAAGCAAGCAGAATGCATTTTGGTCCCTATAGAGTTTGAACTCTGAGTGAAAATTAAGAGGCTCATCTTTAAGCTTCTTATTCGTGGGTGGGGCCCAAACTCATATGAGAATTTATATCATGATAACATCAAGATAACTGGATGTTAGCTTGTAAGATGACCTTTCACACTCCTCCTCTTTATGGGTTTAGCGACCCATCCAAGATCACATGGCTACAGCCAACATGCAGGTCTCCTGCTTTACAGGCGAGTGCTCTTTCCACTGCCCCACGCAGCCTGATTCAGGGCCGCACGCCCAGCTGCGGCTGTTACCAGTCATAGACAAAGAAGACAATTCTTCTTCCATTGCAGAACGGTCACATCTATGTACCTTGAAACATGACAGAAAAATGAGACCTTTATTCCCAGTTTTCAGCGTGAATGGAGAAAGAAAGGAGGCAATTCTGAGAAGTTTACAGATACCAAAACTTTGAAGTATTTAAAATCATGCTTTCGTGATTTTTTACTGTTTTAAGGTACAATGCTTTGAATACTAGTAAAAACACCAGTCACAGTATAAAGTGCCTTCGTGATCATCAAAAGCCAGCATCAGGTATCTCTTTGAGTAAATTTAAAGATTAAAGGGCATTCCTTCAGTAACTGCCCCTTGATTTCCCAGGGCTGCTGTGTTTCCCCAACATTTCCCGGGATTCTTTCCAGGTCTACTCCCTGTCAAAGCAGTGAGATCTGTAAAAGCTCTTCTGGGTTATCCATGGTCAGTTTTTCTAGAGCTTTCCAATGGAGATGTGCCTTCTAAAGCCTGGGCTGCCCGTTCACATCTGCATGACTCAAGCAGCCAAGTCATGGACATACTCGGATATCTAAGTTTATTGTTGCTGAAATTATAAATTTAAGCTTGAAAATGCACAGTGGAGAAAAATGTTGTCATCACTCACAAGCAAAAATCTGAATATACCTTTAAACTTCTCTCTTTCCCTTTTCGATCTTGGAAAATTCTGCCTTTTCTTACCTCCCCATTCTCCCCTCCTCCATCCCCAGATTTGAGAGTTACTGGTAGGAGTCACCATCCCATTCAAACTGTGGCATATGGTATATAATATATATTAATGTAGGCAGAGCGAAATAGTACAGGACCATTTCTCCTGTGAAACGACTGAAGCCATCCGCAAGACCCCTAAGGCAGATAAACAAGCTGGCCTAACAATACAAGAGGTTGCAGATTTTCCTTTCCTTGTTGCCATGCCAACCACTCATTGCTCTGGCTGCCATTTCCCTGAGCTCCACAGAGAGGAGCGTGCCGAGCAGTTATTTAGCATTCAGGGCGGATCTGCAGAAAAGCACACGGCCTCGCTGCGAAGTGTCTGGGCCTGGCGGCGCCGATGGATGAGGACAGAGAATGGGGATCTTTTCAGTGTTTTCCTTCGAAAGGTTAGGCATCGGGGGCTAGAAAGAGTGAGAAAGACAAGGATTGATAGAAAAGGCATGAGGTTTGTATTTGTCACGTTTGCTTTGTCCTATGCGGTCTCTATACTATTTGAAGGCAGGTTTGGAGAATTGGCTTCAATCATATGTGACTTGTCTTGTTGGTAAATAGAAGGATCTGAACCTAACTGGGGGGGCTAGCTTGCGGGGACATTGTAATAAAGAACTGCCTCTCTTAATCTAGGTAAGGTATGAGCTTCTTTATAGCATGTATTGCTAACTAGAGCTTATAATGTTTTACAAATTAGAAGAAAAGACAGGTACCAGATACAGTTGTTTATTTAAATGTGCAGTTAGAGGGTAGTTCTTCCTATGTAAAATTACCTTATATCTTTCTTTGCTCTTCAGCCGAAGTCTTAGTGTAGAATGTGATTGTCTTAAGCTGGTAATTATGAATCAAAATTTAAGGAAAACTTGGTTTCTCTAGACTCCTTTTAACTAAACCCAATGACGCAACAAATAAAACATGATTTTATTCCTTGGAATTTTAATTGCCTACAAACACTTAGAGTTGTGAAAAGCAAGGCTCGATGTAACACAATATAATATGATATTTTAAAATTAAGATTAATTTGCATACGCATTTACTCCCATGTATGGTCCTCCAGAAAATTCCTCCCATGCACTTGTGGAAATCAT
The DNA here is from genome assembly GCF_028023285.1 of Balaenoptera ricei. Taxonomy (NCBI): domain Eukaryota; kingdom Metazoa; phylum Chordata; class Mammalia; order Artiodactyla; family Balaenopteridae; genus Balaenoptera; species Balaenoptera ricei. The sequence continues at coordinate 94,611,604 of NC_082645.1, forward strand.
TCTCTTTTCCTTATTGTCTTGTTTGGTGTGAAATGTCAGAACCACGTCACAAACACTTAAAAAAAAAGCTATTTTATCATTTTGTTTGGTCCACTGACACTTTGAAAAATTGTTTTGAATTTGAATCTTAATCAATGCAACAGATTTGAGCTAAGAATAATTCAGAACTACTTGTAAAACTTACTGTCTCTCTTGTTTCTAGATGTAAATATAATTTAATACCATTGTAGTTTTTACTTGAGCCTTTCTCCTAATCCTGTATTTTTCAAGACCTTATCAAATTTTCTCCTAATTTGCTGTCATGGTGGGTCATCATATTTTTCTTTTAATATATTCCAATTATTTGAGGTTTTTAAAATCTCCCTAAGAGAAGATCTCTAAGCAGTTCATAAAATCTTTTTTATTTGCAGTGAGTAGATGACAGTAATCAGCCGTGGAAACAAGTTTTCCTTGATTCATTTTTCAACCCTCTAAGCCCGTGTTTTGGTTAGGATTATGCACAGCCTTTATCTGTCCCTTGTTCAATTTCTAAGCATTCTCTCCTCACAAAAGAGGAAAGACAAAAAAAAAAAAAAAGATGAGAAAAACTTTAATACTAATTTGGAACAAATAAATTTCCCTAATATCTGGGGAATATATTCATCATCAATCAATAATGCGTTTTTTGAAAAGTATGATGTATATGTAAATTGATTATATTGCTTGTATATACCTGAGAAAAATATCTGTCTCTGTATACCAAATACCCCCTTGAGGGTTAGCTTCAGGTTTGATTTTATTGCTGTTGGGAGGTTAGTAGGCCGGGGAGTACCTAACAGTCATCACACCTCCCTCCTTTCTCCCCAAGCTACTTGAGATGAACTGACTTTCTGCTTCAGTATATCAAGCCCTCTTGCTCCCTCACACTTCACTGCACCTTAGCAAGTTACGTAAGACACTGCTTTGACTGTCTGGGGAGCCTGGAAATTCATACCAGGAGCAGATGAACAGAACAACTAGTGCTGCATTGCAGACCTGGTGGTTTAAGCATGATCTGACTTGGCATCATGAGTCCCCGGGGGAAAAGGACACTGAACCGCTCCCTGCCCTCTCACTGTGTTACTCGCCTCACAGAATGAGTCACCGTTCAACAACACTCAGAGAAAATACAGTTCTAAAACCAGCCAAGCTGATAAGCAGAGAAAGAGGAAAGCATATGTCCTAGGCTCTCATGGCAACTTTTAACAAATATGCAAATGGTAGGTGGTTATTAGAACACAGAAATGAGAGTTAAATATCCACTTTTACAGTTGATTTCAGCAAAACTCAGACTTCAGAAGATATTAGGCAAAATGGATACCAAGGGAGGAATCAAGGTTCAGAGAAAAATCATGTATAATAGAGATGATTCAGCCTCAGCAGCCTGAAAATTAGACTCAATATTTTCAGTCCAGATTTTGTGTTTGGAAACATAGGTCAAAGCGGTGCTGGGAGCTGAGCACCTCTGATTCTTGCATAAGTGACTCTAGCATGAATGGTCAGTGCTTTGATTGAACTAACAATCTTCTCTTTTGCAAACAAAGATAATTTGCCCAAGCAATCTGTTATGGTTTCATTCGTGTGCAGCATCGTGAAACAGGTGATGGAAAAATATTTTGAAAGGGTACATATAACAGAAGAGATTATCAGAAGTCCATGATCAAAGATCCACAGCTGATTCATTTTATTCTCTCAAATGCATCTCTTCTTTTTTCAAACACCCCCATGTACCATGTTTATATCTTGCTAATAATAGCATTGATCGTATCAAAACATTTTACTGAGGTTACTTGTTACTTGTTTTAATCCCCATCACTAGGTTCTAAGTGTTTTGAGGTAGAAGCTGTGCTTCATTCATCTTCATGTTCCTTCTGGTATATAATGCAATGCTTATGTTCCATAGTAGGTGCTAATAAACATTTTTTGAAGTGAGATAAAGAAAGAGAGCGTTAGTATCCATGTTCGGTTTTGAGAATGGAAATCACATCAACAAAATGGGGCTACAAAAATTACACCACAGTGTAAGCAATACCTTTGTGGGAAAGATGATGTTAGAAAGGAATACTGGAACTAAAGAGGCAGATGGAGAAACAATGAGAGGAGGCTAGATTCAAAGTAAAGACTATAGAACTTGATTAGGACAATCAAGTAGGAACTCTGAAATATGGTTATAAAGGGAATGTCATGGAGGGATATAGCAGAAGACTTGATATGTTCTGATATGTTCTGAAAATAGGAGTGAAGGTTTGAAGCAAAGAAAGAAAATATATCTTTGACTTAAGATAGCAGTAAGACATTTGATTAGAAATACTGTCTTGATGATGAAAACAGCTGAACTGGGAAGAATATGAAAAAACAGGATAAATGACCTTTCTAAGAGACATCAGTAACAGCTAAGAAGTATACAGATATTGAACAATTTTTCTTGTTCATTCCTGCAAAATTGAGCCTCATGTAATAGAGTTGGCCTCGATAGAAAATGATACTGAAATATCCTGCAAACAAAACTCTAAAATGCACGTCTTTGTTGATCCTATCCTCTGGCTGTAAGGTAAGGATTGCCTCACTGCTATAGATCAGGAGGTCACATAAATTTCATTTCTGACAAATGGACAAACTGAATCTTAAAGTAAATTGATGTTCTAAATCATAGACTTAATTATACTTCTGTAAAGGAATATACCAGTATCGTCTTGGAGAGATGTTACATATCCTGCTTTTGAAGGTTAACCTGAATAAAATATCACCAATGTTCTTTTTTACTCTACTTCATCTGTGAGTCTATAAAATTATTTGAAAATGATAAGTTCTTAGCTAATAAACAGCATTTCCCTATTGAATAACAGGGATATTTATTCACTAACTTTAGGGAAAATGTTTCAATTAGATATACTTCTCTAGTTTCGTTATTTTAAAAAATGATAAAAGCTGTTCGTAATCGATAATTTTCTTTTCTTTTTGACATATTAAAATAAAAGATGCTCCCATTTACATTTTCTAATTCTAATTATTAATTTTTTCAATATTTAAAGGACTTTCTATTTCTCCAAGGAGGAAAATAATAAAATGACAAGAAAAACAACTACTATTACTTTTATAAGCAATTTTTGAAATGAATCAATTCATTGGATACTTTTTCTCCTTGTTGCATTTTGCATGTTACTATTCTTTATCTTAAAGCCAAATTATATTTTTCTCTCTCTTTAAAAATTATCTGTTGGATGTTTTTCTCATCAGCTTGAAAAACCAAGGTTTGTGACTAATGCACTGAAAAGATTGGAATAAACCTACTCCCTTGAGAGCTTTACCAGAATTGTCTTTTCTCAAAAAAAATTGCACTAATTTGGCCTAAGTCACAAAGCATGTAAGATAGTTCCTCCAGGCCAGTTCTCACCCAATTCTTACATCTTGATCGTAGGAAAAAAAGAAACAGAGAAATGGGTTTGAAGCAAATACAGATGCCTCTTTCAAAAGTCACATTTTAGGAGAGGAAGTTCATTCAATCAGGATAACAGTGATTTCTGACCTCGTGAAAATATCTGCTTTCCGACCTAAGAAAAATTTAGTACTTGAAATGCTTTTGGACCACAGTGAACTTGCACATATGATCTGAATGCTGTATTGAAAACACTGCTCAAGGACTTGGCTGTTTTGGTGACACACGCTTCCTTTCTAGTTGGATTTCACTGTTTATGAGTGAATTGAAGCTACCCTAGCTGATAGTTTAGCGTCTTAGGACTGGAATCACCAGAGAAAGTTGATTTATTTTTTTTTAATGAAGGAATAAAAACCTCCCAAATTATGTTTAACTTTTTTAAAGTAAATTTTAAAATAATGAGCATTTCTTCAATTCTAACTAGAAATGCTTGAGTCTCCTATGCTCAAATAATGGTGTTTCAACTCTCCCTTATGTTCTCTGATACAAATGGGTGTGAAAAAAACTACAAATACAAAATGCCTTTCTTCGTTAGGTCTGTGGAAAATGTTAGAAAGTATTTTTAATATCTATTTGATTAAAATGTCAAGGTGTTTCTTTTATTTTTTTCTATAAAATTTTAACTATAATGCTTCAATTAATATAATGATTGCATTAAAACTGCACTTCTCTTCCCATAGCTTTTGATCCCCTTGTTACTGTCAGACCAAGTCAACCCTGCTTCTGCATTTCATGTTGCATTTCAGAATTATCCAAGAAAAAAAAGAGCAGAAACCACAAAGTTCCCTGGTTTCATAAGAGTTCTTACTTATACAACAAACTTCTCTTTAGGAAATCAGACCCAAATACAAGCTCAAATAAAACATTTTTGAAGGGTGGAGGACCTCTGTAAAAGTTGGGAAGGAGTGACTGATAATGTAGCAGGGGAATGAAAATGAATCAGAGAAACCAAGCTATTTTTGGTCATATTCTTAGAACCAAAACTTGTTCAGCCTCTCCATAATCAGGGCTATTGTATATGAAATATTGAAATTGTAATTTCATTTTGAAAAAATACAATTCCTGATTTAGAAATTTTTTTTATATGTCAGGAAGAAAATAATAGATATTTTCATAGAAAATTGAATTTTTATTGCCATATTTTACTAAGAAAAATTCAGGACCTTTTTAGGGAACTTGAATTTTCATATCATCAGGAAGCCCCTTATAACTCTTCCCTAGGACTGTGTTTTTTATGCCAAATGAAGCTCTGTGTTTTTTGACTTTGCATAGTGTATGATTACAGTAGCATCTGCCAATCCGAAGCTAAATTATGAAGTAAATAGAACTTGCCTTGAGCACCTTTCCATTTGCTTCCTGAATCCTATTTCTTCATTTTCTTCAGGTTGTCAGCAGTCACCTGCAGATACCACATATGCCCAGGATCCCACTCTCAATGCCATTTGCAAAGTACAGTTGCCTTGCCCCATGTTAGGCTACCTACCTAGCTATCATTACATTCTTGCATTTTTCTCAACACTGCCACTCCATCAAAATTGATCTACCTTTCTCTTTCTGCTGCATTCCTACAGTAGAACAACCAGAGCTATTGCCGTAGTGAGTTACAATTTTACGCTTCCTAGATATCATTTGCTTTCTGATATAAAGCGTTAGTGTCTTCAAATAAAGAATGAATATTTTGACAGTTTTAAATGTGATATATCACCCTTGGCACCCACAATTGGCAAGTATTTCTAGAGGTGTGATTGGTAACAATGAGACCCACTACACTGAGAAGAGGTATAGACTGAAATAAGTAAACAGCATTGAAGGAGAATCATCAATGTAAAATTTTATTTCAACAGATCCCTAAGGGACATTTTCTAAAGTAGGATTTGTATGTTATTTTAAAATTTCTGAAGATAACTTTAAAGTTACTATTATTCTTGTTTGTCTTAACATAATGAACTTTTGTATCCCATGATTGGAGAGAAATTCATTTAATAGTATTTTCCATGGGATGTATTAATCCAGAACACAAAAGAAAATTTTATTCTAGAATAATTTTTGACATAAAGAAATTTTAAAATTATATTAAAGTCTTTGCTTTTTAAATACTATCATAATAGTACAAATATAACATTGGACCTAACACTTACTTTCTTACTTTAAAAAATTATTTTCTCACTTGCAAAGTCTATTGATTTTGCTACTCAGAGACCGTGGAAAAAAGTCTTTAACTATCAACAGTTTTGCTTGTTTGGAATTTTTCCAGAGAAGCGGTCCTCCTTCTCTCAGGTTGTGACTGAGCTTAATTTAACAAACATTAGTAAAGGATAAAAGAAGGATGACTCAAAATTATCTTTCTTCTCATTTTTTTTTTTTTGTTTTCTTTTTCACCATAGCATTTTAGTTTCAGAATTTCACAGTGTAATTAATTCCATTGTCCCCTTTACCCACAGTATAATTGAAACATTGTTCTCAGGTTATATATATTCAGTTATAATTTGAAAATTATAAAGAATTACCATGTGCACTTAGTGACTTAAAGTCTGCCAAGTCCTTTTAGGACTGATATAAAGAGAATATTTGTGGACAATATTTTATATAGCTCCAAAGGCAAAAATAAAATAGGCAGTTGTAGAAGATGGAGAATCACTTATTTAAAATATTTACAGTTCACGAGAGACTGGCTAAGAAGAAAGCACATAAGGTAGATGCTGTTATGTTGCTATTTGCACGTTCATTCTCAGAATGATGTTAGGACTAGAGGCTTAAGCAAACTGTAATTGCACAGAAGTCATGTTGGTTTATCTGTTTGCTGATTGAATGCACCCTATGATGTATTGTGAACAAAGTGATTTTCTCATCACATAGTTCCTGATTCCGTATGCCTCTAGGTCACAAGGCCTCCAAAGATTTACTTAAGTTATTATGCTGGGGATGAGTTAGAAGGAGCAAACAAAAGGTAGCTAAGCCGGTGATTTTTACCATTTTATTGTAACAGTTTTTCCCTAGATGAAATATTTAAATTAATAGAGGTAACTAATAAAGACTCTTCCTGGTGTTTGGAGCACTTATACTTTAAAAGTTCACTTCAGTGACTTTTTTTGGAATCTAGAATGTTTTTCCATTTTTCCATTGTATCCTCTGCCTCAGACATTCCTAGGTTTTGCAACTGTAGAAGCAATGATTTCCCCATATGAAATCGTAGACTTGCGCCTGGTGCCCAAGTCCTTTGAGGTACCCAAATACAGATGAAGCTTTGAAGACATGGAGAGACCCTTATGTGCATGAATGATGGCACATACATAAATTCATACACACACATACGCAAAATTCACACATACATAAGCACGCGTGTGCGCAAGTGCTGTTCTGCACGCACAGTACATTTTGTATTGTTTATCCCACAGTTACTCTAAGGATGAATTTTTTCAAGCTCTCTTAGATTTATTGATATTTCACCTTTTCATTAATGTTATTAATAATGTCTCAGGCTACATTCCTTCAAGAGTGTGATGTGTTCAAGATAATGCAGAAGATAATCCAAATTCTCAAAGTCTACAAGAAGTAGTACATTTGTAATGGTTTTGACAAAATGCAAAACTGAGCATTTCAAAGCTCTAAAAGCATTTTATCAATTCCCTCAGTGCCTTAATTATTGTATTCAATTTATTAATATTAAGCTATTTGAAATTTTCAGAGGGGCATATTCCCCAAGACATTTCTTTCTCAAATTAATTTAAGATCAATAAAGTATTACAAGCTGATTTAATTAGTAAATGTTTAATATATGAAGTACAAACAACAATATAAATATACACACATTACTATATTGGGATCCCCCAATACCAACAACAGCAAAAATCTTTAACTAGAATATGTAAGTATAAAGCTAGACCATATTTGCTTACTATTTTTCTTCTGCTGTACCCTTAAAATTACAAGTAAAATTTTCCAGTAGGTACTATTTTTGATCCATGCTTTGCTTTTCTAGTTACTTTTGATTCCATACTATAATATCCTTAACTTGCAGTATCCTTTCACTGATAACCATCTTAATTTACTAAGCGTTTCCCTTTGACTAAATTTAAATGTTAAGCCAATTCTATCCAAGTTCTAAAAATTTCATTTGAGTAAATTAAATTGTCAGTCTAAACAAGATTATGGATTTAAGCACACAGGTTGAAATAGGAAAAAAGAGAGCGAAAGAGGGAAAATTCTCCTATAATCGTACACTGTACTCCTAATCCTAGCCCAAATGCATTTCAGAAGAGGACCATATGAGTGACTATGGTGAGATCAGCTAAAATCTGTGGCCATTGCTAGAAAAATCTTAAAAAACAAAACCATGCCCTTCGATGAGATTGCCCCGCTTTCAAGAACAATTTAAATGTAGGAACACCATGTCTTACTCATGTTTGTAGCCCCTGTAATGACTAAGCATAATTTCATCATCTATAGTGGATGCGATATAAATTCTCTTAAGTTTAAGTACCCATCAGAATGAACTTTGTGCAATCATGATCATGTATCTTAAATGCATTTATCTCCATAGACTAACTTTACTGCAAAAGCATTTCCCCCCATAGATTGAATTTATCCTGGTTTTAGTCAGTAAATCTTAGGAAGAAATCTTTGAAAAAGCTGGTATGCAGAGATCTACAGCTGTAGTGTTGGCCAGGGTGACCCTTTGAAATCAATGGGAGTCTGACTAGTGAGGGATATGCCAACACTGGCCTCTTTAATAAGTGCTAAGGTGCCAGAGAAACAAACAAAACAACAACAACAACAAAAATCCAATCTGCTCTTTTAATTTCCTTCATCACCAGTTGATTACAGGAAATAGCTTCAGAGAGAATATTTACTCTCCAAATTAAGCAAGGAGTAGAAGCAAGGAACTTTCCTTCTTTCCCTGTTTTTATGAATTTATCTAAGGTATTTGTTTGGCAGAGCGCTTCGAACACAGTGCTTTCCTTGTTGACTAGTTTCCATCAGCAGCAGCAATTAGCATCAGTTTCCTAGGCAACCATTCTGTACCCTACTGAGAATAACCTTTTCTTGACAGGAGCATTCTAAAATTGTTTTGTTTTCCTTCTTTCACAAGTGTACGGTAGGCTTACTTGTCATTTCTTTTAACACAGCACTATTATGCTCATTATTCTTAAAAGCAGAAACACTTACTGGCTTTTATATTCCATGTGGTTGAATTTATTGTTGATGTCTCATACTTTTCTCTTAAACAACCTGAAAGAAATCAACAAAAATATGTTCTCAGGCATATGCCAACTTGCTTGGATTTTTTGTTCACTGTCTAATTGATGAGGCTTTACATGTTCAAGTAATCACAGCTGGTTCTGATGAAAACCCAAAAGGTACACATTCAAAATCAGACTTCTGTGCATACCAACAATGTCCTGTGTTGCTCAGGACAAAGTTGGAATTGTCAGGACCACTGAGAAAGTTTCAACTCCATTGTTTTTGTTATAAATCAGTGAAACAATCTTGATAGATTAATATAACAAAATAGCTAAATTAAAAATAGGTGCTAAAAACTGGTTCTGAGACCGGCAACAAAATTTGACGTGACCAGCAGAGCATAGCAGTGGTGTAGCGTGAATCAGCATCATGGAAGAAAGCAGAGGGCTGCAAGCCAACTGTAAATACTGAATAGTATGGTACAAGGGTAGAGTAAAATTTACTTTATCATTTTAGTTTCAATAATAAGTGGCAGGAGCCTGATAGAGTCTGTTAGACAGTGACCCAAAATTCAGGCAAGAAGGTACTCACTGGGAAAAATGAGAGAATCGTCCTAATGTATAACAAAAACTCTCAGGTATTTACCTACATTTTGCAATCAAATGATGATAGTAGACTTGGTGATAACAAGACTGTAAAAGCAATTAAAACAGTAATATGTAATTTAAATAAGCACTTGATATATAAATTTCATTTAATTGTCACAACATACCAAAAGATGAATATCACTTCTATTCCCCTTCACAGATGGGGAAACTGAAGGTTAGAGAGATTGTCATTTACTTGTAGATAGTAAGAGATAAAGAGAGAATTTTATTCCAGATTTTCTGACACCAGAGTCTACTATGATATAAAATATTTGTACTGCACTGACGTAAATCAAAGTGATAGTCAAATGAGACAGTAAATTACCTTTATCCATTATTTTGCCAGTTTTCCAACCTGGAAAATGTGTTACTGTGTGGATTAAATAATATTGACAGGAAATAAAAGTGCCTAGTGTAGCAACTTGTTTAATAACCTTGTATTGCAGTATGATGCTTATTCATTATTTATGATAATGTAAGTATCTTAGCATCATGTCTTTGAGGTATTATCAAGTAGGTTTCTGTGGATGAAAGCATGTCTCAATTAGTTTCTTCTTTTTTTTTTAATAAATTTATTTATTTATTTTTGGCTGCATTGGGTCTTCGTTGCTGCGTGCGGACTTTCTCTAGTTGCATCGAGCAGGGGCTACTCTTCGTTGCGGTGTGCAGGCTTTTCATTGCGGTGGCTTCTGTTGTTGCAGAGCACAGGCTCTAGGCACGCGGGCTCAGTAGTTGTGGCTCACGGACTCTAGAGCGCAGGCTCAGTAATTGTGGCGCACGGGCTTAGTTGCTCCGCAGCATGTGGGATCTTCCCGGACCAGGGCTCGAACCCAATGCAGGGGATTCTTAACCACTGAGTCAACAGGGAAGTCCCTCAATTAGTTTCTTATACCTATTTACTCCTATTGGTGGTATGTTTCCACCAATATGTTTATCCAATAACAAGAAAAAACATTCTTCTTTCCAGAATTCAATTCAGTCTACTGAGGACTGCTTTGATCCTCTTGTGAATACTGACTCCATATCTGTTATCCAGAACACATTTACAAGACAGACTTCACTTTTTACCTGTAGCTGTTTATCTATATAGTGATGATATGATATCACCTGTTGCTCTATTCCCTGGGCTGTGTCTTTAAATCCCTTGTTTTATATCAGCTGATAATCAATAACATTATTTAAAGGTTACAGGATGAATTTGTTTTAAAAAATGAGGCTTTTAATGTTTTTATTCCAGCTGATTTACAGGGAGATCATTTATCAGATCAATTCCAAGTTATTCATTTGCTTAGGCATGACGAGACTTTACAGCCACATCATGAGCCATTTTTGTATTATTTATAAAAACTGTATCATTACCATAATGACACTGCTAATAAAATAACACCAAGTTAATACTCAAATACTGGTTGTAAGGTTTTCACTGAAATTTGAAATCCTTGACATTAACAAAAGAGAGAATAAAACACATATTATACAAGCTCCTTAACTAAGACAATGTCTAACAGACTAAAAATGTCCACTTCCAGAAAATTTTAGACGTTCAAAAGCAACATAACTGAGCCTTTCAGAATTTCAGATTACAGTAAGATGTGTCATGTTTTCAGCTGTGAAGATCAATGCTAACTTTCAATGAAGTATATTGAATAGTACTTTTTCAATTTATGCATAATCTGTATTCATCTTTAATCTTCTGAACAGCTATGTCCTATTCAAAATTTTATACGTATAATGTTTGGAAGAAAAAATAACAACAAAGAATTAGACTAGAAAGTAGGAAAGGCAATAAAGAGGTAGAACAAGTGAGCAATGAAAAATTAAAATGTCTAATGTCTTAATTACAAAAAGAATGTTTCATGTTGCTAATTGTCCTCAGCAGTAGATAGGGGTTATCATGCCTTTAGGAACACTGTCTAGAAGACAGTCCTAAATTGGGGCTTACTGGCTGGAATCTAAAGCAGATGGTAGACCAGAACCTACACAGCCAAAGAAGTGAGTATAAAGCCAGAGAATAAATAATAACATCCCTCTAGCTTTGTCTAGAAAAAAAAAAAAACTGCCCTTAGCCGTCAACATAGATGATTGCAGACTAACCATATTATCTGATATTCATCATAATGATAGCCTAGTTGGGCTGGACCCTTAGGGCATATCACTGTTGCTCTTTCTTTAAAGTAGAAATATAAAGGTAGAAGACTCAGAACAATATATGGCTGAGAGAAAATAAAAACATCTTGGTAAAGAACTAGTGGGAGATCTTCTTTTTATTTGAGTTCCTTGATGTGCCAGGCCTGTTATATATTTTTGTAATTGAGTTCCTCACAAAAACCTGTGAGATGGGTACTATTATCATTTCCATTTTTTGATTGAAGAGTTGAAACTCAATGAGTTTGAGTAAAATTCCTAGGATGAAGTAACTAGAAAGCAGCAATGCTGGAGTTTATACCCACATTTCTCTGAATTAAAGTCCATGTGACTTTGTCTAATGCACACTATAAAAGACAGTAGGGCTTCCCTGGTGGCGCAGTGGTTAAGAATCCGCCTGCCAATGCAGTGGACATGGGTTCGAGCCCTGGTCTGGGAAGATCCCACATGCCGCAGAGCAACTAAGCCCGTGCACCACAACTACTGAGCCTGTGCTCTAGAGCCTGTGAGCCACGAATGCTGAAGCCTGCGCACCTAGAGCCCGTGCTCCGCAACAAGAGAAGCCACCGCAATGAGAAGCTCGCGCACCGCAACAAAGAGTAGCCCCCGCTCGCCGCAACTAGAGAAAGCCGGAGCACAGCAACGAAGACCCAACACAGCCAAAGATAAATAAATAAATAAAATAAATTTATAATAAATAAATAAATAACAATAAAAGACAGTAATCCCCTAGATAGAGAGATACGATAGATGGGTGGATGGATGGATGGGAGGATGGATGGAGGCGTTTAATAAATACTTGTAGAATGAATAAAGAAATTATATATATAATTATAAAATTAAGTACATATAATTATATATATATACACATATATAATCACACACACACATTGTAACTCTTATGTTATCATTTTTATAGGTCTGATTCTGTGACTGCCTTCCTTTATCTTTTGTATATGTTTGACACGTTTACCATTAATCTTCCCTGAACTTTACCTGAACCCTGAGTGAATTTGCTCCTGTTCCAGGAGCCAGGCTATAAGGGTGAGCCTCACTCAGGAGATCTGCCGCTTAGGCCTCCATTGTGAAAAAGCCATCCTCCATGGGGGAAGCTACCATCTCTGCACTGATGACAGCCCTTTCTTAGGGGAAGATTTTTGAATTGACTGGACCAATTGAAACCCCCAGAGCAATCCTGTACTTATGTTTTCCTAAATACACTATGAAATTAATATTAGAAAATACTTATTTTTCTATTTTTAAAGTTTTAACAGTATTATTTTTCCCCCGCACGGAAGATAACATGTCATGAACTTGACTCCCATACAGCCCGTTTGATTATTCTAAAGTAACATTTCTTATAATCTGTTAAATTCTTTTAAAGAAAAAAAATGATCAATTATCCCAAGAATGGGCTAAATTATTTTCTTACTAGTTTTGATTAAATACATACAAATATAAAATCAGCTTATTCAACTATGAAACTCAAACACATTTATAAATTAATGTCCTCTGAAACAACAAAACCAGTAAAATTCAAATGTCCTGCCTCTTCCCATCTAAATAAATAATATTGTTTTGCTAAGACTAAATTATCACTCACAAGATATGTGGTACCAGCTGATACAGTGCATTTTATTTAGGTTGGACATGTCTATACTGACTGGAAATAAGTAATGATTCAATTTTCCCTTTACTTATCTCTGTTTAGAATATTTTGAAAGTCTGTACAGTGCCTAATGATGTCATTTGGCCTACACCTCATGTGAATGCATTCTTTATTAAGTTCACCTCTGTTCTCATTAGCCAACAACATATAAACTAATTCTCCACGGTGTCAAAATTATTCTAAATACAATCTCAAACAAAAAGACTGGAATAATGTAGTATAGCTCAGTTGTAATTTGTTCACATAAACTAGTAGATACTTATTTTTATTGGGTTATTTTCCCAATTTAAACAAATTTAATTTACGTTAACTACTCTCAGATCCTGGAAAATTCTTCAGTAGGTACAGAAGAATTTGGAACCCCCATTTAAGAAGTAGTATTCTAAAATGCATCAAAAACTTAAACAAGAATACAATAAATGATATAAATTGGGGGGGTTAAGTTAGTAAATATAGTAACAAGCACAGATTATTTCTGAATTTGTGTAAGCATCATAAACAAGCCTTTCATGTTAATTTTTCATCCTTTCAAAAACTTGTGTTAAGCATCCAATCTGGGTAAAGTTCAATGAGAGAAGCTTCGAGAATTGCAGCAATGACAGAGAGAAAGTCCTTGACTTGGGAAACTTTACATAGTAGTGGAGATAAGGCTTGTGTACTGACACAATTCCATACAAGATGTATTTACTAAATGCCACAGAGAGATACTAAATTTTCATACGTGCCAACAAGGAGATGCAGGAATGATCCAGAAGACGCATGGGTTCTATATATGTCCCATTTTCTGCAATTCTTGCTCCACCTCTCCATTATATCCAGTTTTCCATAAAACACCTGGATGCTAGAAGTGCTAAAAATCACTCTTGATTTTTAAAGGTCTGAATTGCATTGAAAATTAATATATGCAAGTGACAATTCGCAAAACATAAAATAATTCTTTTTGCAATATTATTAAGCAGTATAAACAACAAAGAGGTGTCTCAAAGTGGATTTAACTTTCTGTAACCCTTTTTGCAGTGTTCTTTCCCATTGAAAATGTCGCTTTGGGAGACTAGCCTTTCAGGGATTTTTCAGAGAAACCCTCCCCAACAGCCTGGCTTCATGAAAACACGCAGCACTTCCTCCTCTTCTGCCCTCCCCACCAAATAGCATAGCAGTTAGTATTCCTTACAGTGCTTTGATGATTGTTATTGTCATTTATTTACCTGGAACAACTATGAAAATTTCTGCTCAAACACTAAAATAGAACAAAAATTCTAATAAAATAGTACTGTCTCAGAAATAAAATATTCATCTTCTTGAGTTAAATTATCTATTACAGTATCTAACATGGTCTACAAGATATATAGGTAGATAGGTAGATGATTAGATAGATAAATAGATAGATAATTACTCACAGATAGATAGATAGATAATTACTCAATCATGGTCAATCACTTGTTACATAGTCTCAAAATATAATCAGGAATGGTAATAGTGTACATTAGATAGATGAATAGACAAGCAGGTCTGAGAATATGTTTCCTTGGTTCATACCTTTAAAGTTCATATATTTCCATTAGCCATTCACACGACTGCTAGAGAATTTTCTGGTTGTTTTTCCATTAGTCCTTCTGTTCTTCTATTTAAGAGAAAAAACATCATAGTAGGAAACCTGGGTTCTAGTCTGTTTGCCTCCATCAGCTGTCTGAACTTGAGCAAATCTCCTCAGTATACCCAGCCTTTGTTTCCTCATCTGCAAAATGAGAGGATTTAGACAAAATCTTCTCTCAGAGGTCTTTTAGCTCTAAAATTGTGTGATGCTATGAATTAAATTGTATAGTTTAAAACATCCTTATAAGGATGAATTGTATCATTACTATTTGATATTGTAATTATTCTGTACATTTTTGCAATAGTAAAGAAAAAAGATCCTTCCTTGTTGAAACTAAATTGAGTGCAAAGTGTATTGTCTAAAAAATTGCTTTATGAAAAATACTTGGTATATAAATGTATGAAATGAATTTGCTGGAGCCTTGCTTAGAAATTAAAGCTTTTTCAGAAATAATTTTAAGTAGCCTATCCATACTTGCTCTTTGGATACTTGAAATTTAAATTAGGACTCCAGCTTCTTAAAATTATACTTCAAACATAAAAAAATATTAAATCAGGGCTTTCCTGGTGGCGCAGTGGTTAAGAATCTGCCTGCCAATGCAGGGGACACGGGTTTGTGCCCTGGTCTGGGAAGATCCCACATGCTGCGGAGCAACTAAGCCCGTGTGCCACAACTACTGAGCCTGCGCTCTAGAGCCCGTGAGCCACAACTACTGAGCTCGCGAGCCGCAACTGCTGAAGCCCACGCACCTAGAGCCCGTGCTCTGCAACAAGAGAAGCCACCGCAATGAGAAGCCCGCACACCGCAACGAAGAGTAGCCCCTGCTCGCCGCAACTAGAGAAAGCCCATGTGCAGCAACGAAGACTCAACATAGCCAAAAATAAAAATAAACAAAATAAATAATTAAAAAAAAATTAAATCACACTTAGTTTAGTTTTAGTATTTAAGGCATTTTATAATATACTAATTACTTGAAAATTGGTATTCTAACTATGATATTTATAAGAATGTCTGATTATATGATCTAATCCTATTGTCCTCTGCTTCCTCATCTGAAAGATGGGAGTAATAATAGTAAATAATGCATTAGAATGATGAGAGCAACCACCTTAGCAAAGTGTTTGGCACGTAGTGAGCACTATAATATTTTTTAAATACTGCTTCTCCTGCTATTACTGCTACTGGCTGTAGATAAGAGTGTTTACAGCACATCCCTTAAGACTATATACATAGGGTACAGTGTCAAGTGGCTATTTAAAAAAGCAGGAAGTTAAACATATAGAGGCAAATGTATTCAATCAGGTAATCCAGCTTTTAAAATTCAGATAAATGTTGTCCAAGTGGACTGCTTACCCAAAAGCCTGCTTCTCAAGCACTATGGTCTCTGCCATCCTGGGTGGGGTGATGAAGCCTTTCTAGAGGAGGCTGTGTCTAAATGAACCAGCCAGGTAAAAACAGGCAGATCTCCCCCAACCTGCTTGTGAATGTGTAAATTCCAATCAGGAACCATAATTTCAATGAAATATTTATTCTAAAATCTTGATTAAAATTATGAGAACAAATCCCTAGCTATCCCCTTATCCAGGACAACTTGTTTCTATTAAGGCTATACGTGGGTTTATTTCCTAGTATGGTAGATGTTTTTATATAAAGATGATGAAAAGTTAAATTCTGTAGAATTTATTTCTAATTTAGAAAATATTTTTAATCTCAAAAGGCTTCTTTCCTTTTTAGTTGATGATATATGGAACATCATTTCCTGAATTTTTTCTGACTAGGTTATATGAAGTTAGCATTGTTAATGGTTCAGCGGATGCCATTTCAGGCCAAAAACTAGTTATCAGGCATCTCACAGACTGATCATTTTAATGATGAACCTCCCTCCCACCCTGGCTTTTTTTTAATGAAACTATTGCACTGACTAGGTTGAATATATATCATATGGCCTTAAAGATCTTTAAACCATCCACTACCTAGAAAAGTAGTAGCTCTTTAGAAAGATACCATCTGATATATCATTTCCATGTATTTCACTTAGATTTTATCTTCCCAGATTTTTCTTAATCTCTCGTGTTCAAACTAATCCCAGATAGTGCTGTTTAATCACAAATTCACATTTTGAAGCATCTTTCAATTTTAAATCATGGTATTTCTGCAAATTAGCATAGAAGATTATTTTAATATACTTTTCTATAAAACTGTAAGAAAACTATAAAACAGTATTTTAAGTTAAATCTAAAATGAATCCTCCTCTTAGAATTTGCTTTACTAGGTATAAAATATTACATTGTTTCTGTTTGTATAAACAGTTTTTAAAATTTAAGCTGCCATACAGGTTAATTATTTTTCTTTAGCTCTGTGCTCATTTTGCTTAGCTCCCAGAATGCAACTCCTTTTACTTTCTCTCTTTCTCACTTTTTTTTTTTTTTTGGTTTATGTGTGTGTGTGTGTGTGTGTGTGTATTTATCTGCAATTTAATAAATTCTGTTGTACTTCTTTGGGAGAAAGACAGTGAAAATAAAATCCTAATTGACTACATTGTTTGATTATTTTTCCTCATTGCTACCTGTTTTGGATGGCTCATCATTTTATTTTCTTTTGTTACTATTTATTACAGAGGAGGTGTCTGCAAGGATAGTTCAAGTAGTCACGGCGGAAGCTGTAGCAGTTCTGAAAGGTGAACAAGAGAAAGAAGCTCAGCATAAAGATCAGCCTGCAGCTCTGCCTTTAGGTAAATGAGAAAGAGCCTCAGGTCAGGGGCGGTGTCTGCTGCACCCTGATCACAGGATCAAGTCTTCACGTTCAAAGATAGGCCATATCTCATACTTCATCCCTAACTGTGACATTCATCAAACATCTCTGTTGGGATGCACTGGGATCTATTTTCACCTTTCTCAACAGATGCATTGTGGTATTTCGGTAGTCTTTAGGACAGTCAACTTATAATTAGACTTTGCCCCTAAATTGCCCTTAATTTTCCTTTTCCAGACCACTGGAGATAGTTATTATAAAAATAATAACTAATATTATAATTATTATAACTAATAATAACTAATAATAACTAAAATAAAAGTGCATTTTGATGTCATGGCCCCTACTCATAAGGAAAATGTTCTAATGCTTTAATTAGAGATGATTTTTTCCCTTTATGAGTTTTCATTAATTATTGTCTATACTACAGTCTCTTTTTGGTCTCCCTGAACAGGCTACACAAAACCTATAGCCAGAGATTGTTAGAATCATCAGTGACATTGTATTTCATATATGGTACTGGTCTTCACTTGGTTCATTTAAGGAAAATGAGATAACATTTGCCCTCTCACTCCATCACAAGTCAAGTGCCCTGCAGGGCCAAACAGGTAATATAATGGTGCTCACCAAGGAAAACACTCTCAGCCAAAGGCTCCCTGTCCTTACTCTGGATAGACAGATAGATAGATAGATAGATAGATAGATGCTAAATGTAGATGTATGTACATGCAGAGACGCATAAAAAAGGAAATTCTCTTACGTTCAACATATATGTTTATTTCACAGGTGCATATAACTAACCCATTGAAAGGTATGGTTTTTAAAGCCTAAAAATAGTACATATCTATTTTTCTGTTTTTCAATCTAATGTATCCTTAATATTTGATTTTCTGATTAGCACTCCACTGTCTATTAAAAATTAAACAATAAAAATTTCTCCTCTCCCAGAATAATAGTTAAAAATAATTTCATTACAGTCAATAAAATGTTCTTTGATTATCAAGGATTATTTTCTTCTAAAACAGAGAGGGAAAAACTTATCTAAAACATTAACCTTCTTTCTGTGGTTTACTTGTATTCTTTCAAATAAAACAAAACCCACCTTTTTAAATTTTTTTTAATTTTTAATTTTTTATACAATTTAAAGGTTACTTTCCATTTACAGTTATTACAAAATATGGGCTATATTCCCCGAACTGTACAATACATCCTTGAGCCTATCTTACAACCAGTCGTTTATAGCTCCCACACCCTCACCCCTATGTTGCCCCTTCCCCCTCCTCACTGGTAACCACCAGTTTGTTCTCTGTATCTGTGAGTCGCTTCTTTTTTGTTACATTCACTAGTTTGCTATATTTTTTAGATTCCACATGTAAGTGATATACACTATTTGTCTTTCTCTGACTTCTTTCACTTAGCATAATGCCCTCCAAGTCCACCCATGGTGCTACAAATGACAAAATGTCATTCTTTTTTAAAAGAAAAATCTCCCTTTTAAAAAAAAGATTGAGGGCTTCCCTGATGGCGCAGT
The DNA here is from genome assembly GCF_028023285.1 of Balaenoptera ricei. Taxonomy (NCBI): domain Eukaryota; kingdom Metazoa; phylum Chordata; class Mammalia; order Artiodactyla; family Balaenopteridae; genus Balaenoptera; species Balaenoptera ricei. Next base: position 94,630,576 of record NC_082645.1, read on the forward strand.
GGTTAAGAATCCACCTGCCAATGCAGGGGACACGGGTTCCAGCCCTGGTCTGGGAAGATCCCACATGCCACGGAGCAGCTAAGCCCGTGCGCCACAACTACTGAGCCTGTGCTCTAGAGCCCATGAGCCTCAACTACTGAGCCCGCATGCCACAACTACTAAGCCTGCGTGCCTAGAGCCCATGCTCCGCAACAAGAGAAGCCATGGCAATGAGAAGCCCGCAAACCGCAACGAAGAGAAGCCCCCGCTTGCCTCAACTAGAGAAAGCCTGCGCACAGCAATGAAGACCCAGCGCAGCCAAAAATAAATAAATAAAATAAATAAATTTTTTTAAAAACTTGAAACTTTAAAATATGCCTTAGAAGCCCACAGGGCTTATTTAAAATAAAATTTACCACTGGCCTTGATTGATAAATATTTCCTTTTAAAATCCCTTACCTTCATATGAGTGGTCATAAAGAAGGTAAGGGCCTTGAAGAGGAAAACTTGGAGTTAAATGTGAATGAATTCCATCTTTTAGAACCTTTCTCTCTTTGGTCCTTCTTGATGTGTAGTGCCAAGGCTAGAATATTTCTCAGCTCCCACTAGTACGTTTCTATCTAAGGTTGCCTCAAGCTGTGACAGCTTCATTTTTCTTTTCTAAGAATACATACAGAGGATGGGTTTCAACATTATCATCAGTGGACAAAATGTTGTTTAAAAAATACATCTCCTAAAATAACTGTGATTAGTTTCCAGATCAAAATGAACAATAGAGAGCTCTAACATTTTTTTAATCAGTCAAGCCAAATCCAAACTAAAATGCTTGCCTGGGTAGGTTTGAATATAGTAAATTAGGACCAGAATGAAATATTTTATTAATTGAACAAGCAGACACAAATTAATGGGATTAATGATAGAATTTTAGCAGCCATCTCTAATCCATTTTTATGGAGAGGACAGAATGATTTTTTTTTTTTTAATATTAAATGCTCTTCTTTTTTTTAGGTTTTCAAAAATATGTGAACCAGGTAATGGGGCTAAAAATAAGTCAAACGCAGCTTGCTATTGACTCTTTCCCTGAATTTAATAAAGAGTCCTTTTTACAGATAGCAGAACTGCCTACACATCTACTGGCGTAATAGGATTAATTGTTGTATCTCATTTTTTCGTTTGTTTGCTCTTCAGCAGCTGAAGAGACAGCTAATCTGCCTCCTTCTCCACCCCCATCACCAGCCTCAGAACAGACTGTCACAGTGGAGGAAGGTAAGGCTTGCTGGACTCTTTGAGGTTTGTCTTCTAATAAGGGTAAATAAACCTCAACCCATAAGCGCTGGACTTCTGTATGGGTTAGTATGTGACCCAGTTTGGGAGCTGTCTGTTTCAAATAGTCAAGAAGAAACAAAGACTTTAATTAAATGTATTATCATTTCTCTCTACAAAATCAAAAGTAGATGAATAGGGTAAAATAAGAAAGGAAAAATCTGCTCGCTAAAGGAAAAGATAACTTTGTGTTTAAATTGCTAACTAGAATAACTACAGAGAACCAGTTTACTTCATGTAGAATGTTTTGACAGAGAAGACACAATTTAATTTTATAAGTGACTGAACCAAAATACATTTATTGATGAAATCAACACATGTTTATGGAAGGGTTGGCAGGAACTGTCTCTGTTGTGCTCACTATTGTATTGCCAAGGGCTTCCCCAGGGCATGGGCTGTAGCAAACTCTCAATAAATATTAATGAATAAATGAAGAAGTCAGTGAATGAATCTGATATTGAGAGTAGTGAACTGGAAACTGAGATCATGGCTTCTTTCCTGCTGAGACCTTTTATTGTCCATGAATCTTTTAATGCATTTACTCAACATGGAATGCCATGTCAGCTTTTCAGTTCTCAGTGATGAAGCAGCCTTTGAAGAATATTCATTTAGAATCTGAGATGAAAGGCACTATTTAAAAGCAAACTATTATTGGTTCTCTGACTTAGATCAGGTAAGTTTCGTCTATTGTTTGAGAGTTACAGGAGAAGGCAGAAGAAAGCTTTTAAAATATATTGAAAGCTCACTTGTTTCAATATAATTTAGTTTTTGTATACTAAAATCAGAATGTTGATACTTCTCCATTTTATTCATTTATTTCTTCACTTATTTTTCCTTTTGTTGTCCCTTTTAGAGCTCATTTTGTTGTGCTAAAAATGGAATAATGTCACAAAAGACTCACTGTCTTTTCATAATCTGTAATTAGGTTTGTTTAAAATACTCTTTGAATTCCTAAATGGAGATTATTCTAAATTACTGAACTATAAGCTATCAATAAACATTATTTTTGTCACAGATTTATAAACTTAAACCTTTTTTTAGCAAGGTCTTTTTTTCTTAAATTGAGGCCTCTTTTTCTAATTTTGCTGCCTGATATAATGTTAAACTAAATTAGTCTAAGGAATAAAAGAAAATTTGAGGACTATAAGCAGTGCATATAATCAGTGTCATTATAGCCACTGATTATTAGTTAACTCCCTGGAAATGTGACTTGATCTTTTAATTCATAGATTTGAAAGATCCTTCTTGGCCTTATGTTCTTCTGTTTATTCGGCACATACCTATGAAGCCCAAGGTTCCTTGCACTCTTCAAATTCTAGGTATACAGTAGTGAACAAAACAGACGTGATCCCTGCTTATAAGAAGCATGCAGTCTGGTGGAGAACAGATATCCAATAAATAAGCTTAGCACTAGGAAGGAAAAGAACAGGGAGCTTTAAGATAGAAAAGTAATCTTAGTTTATTGGATGGGGAGAAGACAACTTGGGAGCTGATCTCAGAAGCCTGAGGAGGTGTTGGCCAAGCAAAGAAGGAGGAAAGGGGCATTTTGGGCAGAGGGTCCAGGATGTGCAAGGGCTCTCAGGTGGGCAAGCGCATGAAGTGCTCTAGGAACTGAAGGAGTCCCATGACTAATGTGTGAGAAAGGGTAGAGGATTGAAGGAGCTTGGGAGTAACTAGCAGCCGACTTGGTTCAGGGACCTGGATTTTACTCTGGATGCAGTAGAAAGCCTTCCGTGACAGCTGTGCTTCCCTCAGGTCACTGAAAATGTTTCTGAACCCGTACTTAAAACCTTCCAAGTGTCAGAGAATCCTCTTAGCCCAGAGAAGGGTACGATGTTGACTCCAAAGTCAGCTAGAGGTCACGTAATTTATTCTTCTTACTCTTTTATGGGAGTTGGAACCGAAAGGGCAGCAGGGTCCTCCCATCCATCTGAGATTCACCCAGTCTGTTTCTGGAGGGTGGTACAGTGGATATAATGAAAATATAAATAAAATATAGAATCACTTTCACATTTTGGTAACTTAGGTGTCACTTTCCCAAGTAACTGTTCCTTCACATTTCGGGATTGTTTTCTTCGAGCCGTTTCAGTATATTTAGGGAAAATGTCAACTTACTTCCTACTGAAAGTAATTGGAAGATATTTTATTTTTAACATTTTTCAAACCAAACCTGTATTTTTATTGAATTATTTTTTTTTCAAACTAAAGCATTAACCTATACGAAGGCCTAATGATTTGCTTTTAAAAGGATAACCATATTTTTGAGTTATATAGAAAAAAAGTATGTATTTTAAAAACTCTACCTCATTCATTTAAAAGATCAGATAGTCTCACCTTAAATATATGAAAGATATGTGATCTAGGCAATCAAACTAGTCCCTCTCTTTTATTTTAAACCGCCCTTAGAGTACGTATAACAACTTATTTGTTTTGTTTTATCAGAAAAAATTAGTGAAAAACCGCAAGACAGGATTCAGCTTTTCAGTTATTCAAACCAGTCGGTTTGTAAAGACCAAGCCAAAATTCCATTGATATACTGCTCATAGTACACTGGGTGGAAAGAAAGCACGTGGATTTTTTCATCTAGGAGATTTTTTACCCTCCTCAAAACACTCTCAAAGCAACTTTAATCTAAAGGCACAGTGAATGTCACAATTCAATCCTGTTGTACAAATGTAAAAGAGTTCTTAAATTGAGTAATTCAATGATTTTGAGGATATACTTACTTTTTATTAATTATCAAACATTTTAAAAGCTGTTCTTTCCCAAAGGGGAAGCATGAAAGCTCTCACTAAAAATAATTTAAGATGTTAATTACTGTCATTTATGAATATCCATTTATTATAACTGATTTAATATTCATAATTCCCAGAATTTCTGCTTATTCTGGGAAACAAAGGGATTTTAATGAAAAAATTAAATAAGTAGCAGGCTTAGAAAGGAAACCCAGGTACAGTGAACCAATACTGTACTATTTATGATATTTTCAAATTAATCTCCTTTTTCTTTTTGGCCTAACCATAATAGTTGTCATTTGGACCGAACTGTTAGAATTTGGAAGCCCGTGCACGAACAGTGGAAACATCTGAAAACAGAACCAGGAATCCTTCTGCCCTCTTAGGTTTGCTCCAAATCCTAGGGTGATGATTTCCTGTGTCAATGATTTGGCCACATTATAACTGCTGATCTGAAGCAGTTTCCCTCCATAACATTCTGGGGCAGCAGACACAGTGGGCCAACTGAGGAGTCCTCATCAAAAGCTTGTAGAATGGAAAGGGCTTAGCGATGGTAGGAAACAATATAAGTGGAGCCAGCTGCCCTAGGGCATGGGGCAGAGGCTGTGATGCCAGGACAGGCAAAATCACTGAGTCATTGATACCCCAAGAGACTCAGTCTCTCGTAAAAGTGACTACTCATTTGTACCAAAGGGGACTGACATACCAAGACTGAATTTTGTGTGGCAAACTTTACCCAATATACATTTTCAAATGCTTTAAAAAAAAAAAAAAAAGGTTTGTGTGAAAGCCAATTAGGGAAAATGTATTCTTCCACTGAAACCAGGTAAACTTCATTTTTAAAGATTATCATTACGCAAAGAAATTTATGTAAAACTCCAAGGTTCATAAGGCTACCCTGTCCTTTAAAATATCACATTATTAAATGAAACAGACTATTTTGTGGCAGAAGCAGAGACTCCATAAGCAAGTGTACTTATAGTAAAAGGAGACATTCAATCCTGGCCTTAAAGAACAAAACTGTTATGAATTCATTTTTCATAAATCTCTCAAGTCTAGCTTTGATGTGTCAAATGAAAGTAAAGAGCAAAGGTACATGACAACTTGTCTGATATACTGAAGACAGAGATGCTAACGTATATGGAATTGAGCATGATACTTGGTGCTTTCTTCAAATACCTTCCCACTTAATCCTCCAAGCAACCCACACAGATAATACTCACTTCCACTCTTGCCCAGGGTGTCATGGCTAGTAAGTGGCTTATCCAGAATTTAAATCCAAATCTAACTCCCTACAAACACAGCCTCACTGCATCCCTAAAGTTGTATGTTATCTAGGCTTTTACTGTGGGACAATGGAAGTGAAGTGATCTTCTAATGAGAGTTTATTGGTTACAAGCCACTGGACTGATTTCCTTTTTATACAAACCACTCCCATGTAAATAATTCATTCATTTATAATGTATTTATTTATAATTATTATGTATTTATAATTCACTCATTTACAATTTATTTATTATGTGTCCCACCTCTATTTGGGTATGAACTGAGACCACCTGCCATACACACTTCTGTAGCAAATGAGGATCTCTTGTCTTCTAGCATTATCATTGGAAGCCCATGCACTGGTACACTGTCTGAACTTAGCCAGCCATGATCCTCTAAGTGTCACTTGCCTGGCACATCTCTGGGACTTGTAATGTAGATGGACTGCAGGCTCATAGGTCCTAAACAGAGACTTGGAGTGCATACAGCTCACAGTACCCAGACAGGACTGGGCTTTGCCAGACATTCTTTTTGGCATTGCCTGGCTAAGGGCCAGACAAATACTGCAGAGAAGCTACTTTTCCACTGAAGCACTTAAAGTTTTTGTTGTTTTTGTTGTTCTCTGATTAGTCAAAGTTTTCAGAATAGCAAGTACTGTTTCTTTGAAATATTATAGATCAGAAGCAAGACTCTGGACTGTTTTCACATTTTGGCACTTGCAAAAAAGAGCAACAAGCAACAAGAAAGGAAACCAAAAGCTTCAGAACATCCACGGTGTATTGCCTTTAAACTATCAGCTCTCAGCTTTAAATTCTTTAGTTTTGAACTGTAGTCTGCTCTACTTCCCAGAACATGTTGAAAAGCAGAGAGGCAAATATGTCATTTTCACTAATTGATTGTCCATGCAATCTGTTGAAAGTATTAGAAGTTTTAGGAGGAACTTGTGTCCATAGGGAGTCTACAGCCTCAGGAGTCACTAGAGGAAATATGAATGGCTGGGACTTGTGACAAGCCCAGGACTCAGGATTCAGCCAGCATTGTAGGCCACATCTCAGCCAGTTGTCTGCTCAGCTGAGAAATCATGCTGAGTTGAACTAAGAATATCAAATGTAATTTTAGGTTTCTTCTATCCCATGTTATAATAAGCATCCTGGCTGAGAAAGTTCTGAGCACCCATCCAGAAACAACTTCCATGGAACAATCAGTGAATAATGTGCTCAAAAGATTAAAAGTATTCTCCTTTCAAAATGTTATTTTAGCATCCTTATGATTTCAGGTTCATTTCCAGTTGTCAGCAGTTTGCTGAAAATAAGTTATTGCCCTAAAAATACAGTGCATTTTCAAATTATTGCTGTAATTTTGTCAACTTAAATTTTGATAGAAATAAAAATTATATAGATAGTACAAATTTTGAAAATTACAAAATTTTAAAATTATTTCTCTATGTAAGTAAATAAATAGTGATTAGCAAATTTAGTAACCTGCCATGTAGGCCTGAGGTGTAGTGTCTGCACTATATCAGCAGCCAAATATTGTTCTTTGTCATCATCCTTAAGGCTCATTGAAATATGCAAGAGTCCAAATGCTAAGCAAACTGATTGATCTACACTCGTGTAACTAAGGAAGTATATTTAAATAATGCAGATTTCTAAGCCAAGACACAGGAAAGGAGAGAAATGAGAGCAGTTCCTTTAGCATTTCAATGAGCAATATGCAATGAGGTGTTTGAGATATAAAAAGTCAGAAGCCAGTAGTGCAAGTGAAACTGCAAAGAATAAAATACTGATGAATCTGAAGCCAACTCAATAGAAATTCTCAGCTAATTGTAATCTCTATTAAGCTTTCAGAAGAGAAGCAGAACACAGGAAAACAACTGTATATTGCTAGGTACTTTCTAAAACTTTCTAATATTTTCACAGTCATGCAAATGAGAACCAGGGTTCAAAAAGATGCCTAGGAGTTTGCATCCAAAGAAAAAGCTGTGCCAACTGTGCTCCCCTAAGCAAGACAGGAAAGAAAGATAATGCATTGTAGATTTTTCTTAACAGGATTGAAATTAAAAATTACTTTCTGGTTGAAGTCATTAACTAAAAATTAAATCAACCAAAATGCTAACCATGTGAGCATACTAGATAATTAAGGTTGTACTTCAACAGGACTGATTTCCCCCACAATTGTGCAGGCATCAGATCCTAACAGCTTTCCTCTTTTTTAACTTATAAATATATTGATAAAAGCATGAGAAAAATTTATGTACTTGAAAGAATTTCTTCTAACAGATGTATTTGTTTGAGAGTGCTTTGTTTATATTCCAGTGTCCTGTTGTTGTTTTAACTTGTTTGAGGGGAATGTAAAGATAATTTCTATTATGCAGTGGGGGTGTCAGAGCATTTGATTCATTTAGATCAATGGCAAGATTACTGAAGGGATAGTTGAAATGCAGCGGCTACTGAAGCATGAGACTTCACTGTCTCCCATCCTCCATCAGCTTGGTCTTGCTCATTCTCCAATCCTGCTCTGCTGCTTCCATGGCCCCATGTCCTCGTGCAGGTGTCTGTCTCGTCTGTCTGATCTTGTGTCTGTCTTGTCCAGTTCTCCCTGCAGTTTCTTCCTGTGTGTCTGTTTGTAGATGAAGGGGCTGAGGATCAAGTGGGTCCTCTACACAGGTTCCCCAGCCACGAACCTGCCACCAGTGGGGAGAGGCGTAGACTCGTAGCCCCCTCCATCTCGGTGTCTGTGCCTGATGATGACCCTTCCAATTCCGATGAGGAGTACTATGAGCATCCTTTGTTCAGTTCGCAGTGGAATACCTCTAGTGTGCTCCCCAGTGTCCCAGCGCAGAGTGCCGAGGCCCACTTAGACCAGGAGAAAGGTGAACCCAGCATGGTCCCCTTTTGCTCCTCCTCCCCTGCCTGCAGCTTTGACCACATGCATCATACTAAGTGTGCCTTCATGTGTGGAGTGGGAGGAACAGGAGCCTGTTTTTTCCATATGAAAGCGAAGTCCCTATATAGCTCATGTCCATCCAAATGCCTCAACAATTTATGTCTAAGAAGCCTTATTTGAGACATGTGTGTACTTCCTTTTTTTTTCACGGCTTCTGAGAAGGAAGCAAAAAAAGTTCAAATAAAAGTATGACTTCTTTCTGCCCCTTGCAAATAAATCAGTGGGGGAAGAATATATTCTCTTACCCAAACCAAAGAAGATGAACTTTAATATAAGTTTATCCTCTTGGATACGTAATATTACTAGGACCAGACTTAAATAGAGTTAGGCTTCTTTTTAGTGCTATGTTAATGTGATAGCTCTTTAAAAGAGAAAGGTCTGTTTAGGGTAGAATACATGTTATGGAATGAATTTATGTCTCCAAATCACTTAATCATCTACAGAAACTACAGAGGCTTCCCCAGGTGACCTAAATCTTGCTTCAAATAAGTAGAAGTGGGCTAAAATGAGGGAAATGCTCCAAAGCTTTTGTCATTCCAATCTCATGAAGGTGGAGACCCTATGTATCGTTGGCTCTGGTGAGGATAAAATAAGTGGGCAGTGGGCTGCAATTTGTCTCATTCTAACAAGGTAGTTTTATAAGGAAAAAAAATAGAGCTCAATTTTTTTTTTTTTTTTGCTTAGGTGAAGAAGTTATTTTCAAATGAGGAAAAATAACTTGCTTAAATGAAGAGTTTATTTTTATATGGCACAATATTTAATGTAAGGGCAGATAGTTCCAAGGCAAGAGCACCAGTGCCTCAGACACTCTGATGGAGAAATATAACCCATATTGAGTACAACTAAGTGAACTTAAAACAATTCAGAAAACTATGTGAATTTTTGAATAAAGAACAGGTGTGGAAATAAACATGATTTAGACAAAATGAGAAAATGGAAAGCTAAAAAATTACATGGATTTGGAAAACATGTAAATTAAATTGATAAGATTTCATCCAATAAGGTGCTATATTAAAGCAGCTATATTAAAAGTCTCTTAGCTTTAATCAAAATCTCTAATTCTATGGCATTATAAAAATTGCCTTAATGAGTTAGAATCGGAATGCTTAAAATGTTACTGACATAATTAAATTACAACAATGAAAGTTTCTGAGTGCTAAATGTGAGAAAATAGAAGTAGTCCTCTTTTTTTCCCCCCTCTAAGGATTTTAATATTTCTCAAAAAATTTCTTTCCTTTCCATCTGTAGTCTTTCTCACAGGTCCATTTAAACAATGTATAATTGTTTCATAGGAATTTCGTAAGAGTCATTCATTTGCAGAACTAGAAAACAGCTTATATATTTCCCTCTAATTTCTTTTTTTTGTATATATAAATTTATTTATTTATTATTTTTGTCTGCATTGGGTCTCCATTGCTGTGTGTAGGCTTTTTCTTGTTGTGGCGAGCGGGGGCTACTGTTCTATGCGGTGCACAGGCTTCTCATTGTGGTGGCTTCTCTTGTTGTGAAGCACGGGCTCTAGGCGTTCAGGCTTCAGTAGTTGTAGCCCACGGGCTCTAGAGAGCCCCTTGGCTTGGTAGTTGTGGCTCGCGGGTTCTAGAGAGCAGGCTCAGTAGTTGTGGTGCATGGGCTTAGTTGCTCCGCGGCATGTGGGATCTTCCCGGACCAGGGCTCGAACCCGTGTCCCCTGCATTGGCAGGCGGATTCTTAACCACTGTGCCACCAGGGAAGTCCCTCCCTCTAATTTCTTAAGCAATAAAATGGGATTTATTTTACTGACATTTGAAGTGTAAATGAGAAACAAATGAACACGATAATTCATGGCCTTCGTAAATTTGTTTTTTACGTTTTAATTGTTAACATCTTTCTCTGTGATATACATCTTTGGGGAGGATATTTTGGCAGTTTTATTGCCACTCAATTATCTTTCCTTGGTGGTTTTGCTTTGAATTGCAGAAATGATGCTTTATAATATGCACATTTTCTTTCTTCAGTGTCAAAGAGAACTATACAAGAACTATATTACTGATATTTCAATGGTTTGAACAATCTGATAACAGTCATGTCCCAGAGGCAGACTTTTCGAAATCGTAGTGAAATTAACTCTTACCTGGACCTTGTTTTTCAAAATATTTTACTTACTTCTTGAAAATTTTTACATTCTCCAATCATATAATGCAATGAAGGTAAAATAAATTAAGTTAAGTAGTCTTTGGCCTTAAAAATACTAAATAAATTATATTTTAAAGAGTTTTGATGGATTTCGTGATAAAGCTGATAATAAAGTAGTTGATTGGATATTATTTTGAGGCCAGGCTTTTTATTCCCAAAGATTTCTTTAGCGAAGTTTGCGTGTTTTAAATTAAGTAATCAGAAATTCGTATGTAGGGGCTTCCTGCATTGGAGAAAACAGCACATGTCTAACAAATTTAAAGGCTTATTTCAGCACATCAATGCTTCTATCTTTTCACAACCATCTGTTATCTGGCAGTACCATCTCTTATTTCCAGCCAGCTTTCCACATTGTGTGCAACTTACTGCCATTTCCACTGAGGGTAATAGAGCAATAAAACCCTTTCAGCTCTCAAGTTTTAAAATAAAGAGCCTTTTCATGAGACTGTAAAAGGCATCATGATTTGCAGATTATGCATAATAATTTTCCAAGCAATACATAATGTCCATTGCATTAGGATATTAATTTGCTCATCCAAATGGTAAAAGAGGTTCTTGTGAGGTCAATATAATCGAGCTGAAAGTGTTCCTTGAATAATATTTCTGTTGTTTCATGTATGTTTCTGTGGTCATGATGTCAACATCTTTTTCCTCCCTAAGAAGAAGAAACGCTAGCGAGTCCAATGGCTGAGGAAGAGAAACCTGCCACTCTTCCTGGGAAAGAGTGTGAGGCTGCCAAGGCCTCAGACCAGCCCAAGGGCCTCAGTGAGGTCCAAGTGGAGTCTAGTGCGGAGGCCCAAATAGCCCCTGAAGAGAGCGCCCCAGCAGGGACCCCACAGGAGAAAAGTATAAAAGAGGTCGCGGAGGTGTCTCCAGAAGTAAAAACCCCTTCCTGTGCCGGGGAAGGTGTGTCTTTCTTAGGATTTGCATGTGTTTTGTTGCAAAAGATAGATCTCTCCAGCAGCTTACCAACCTGATGCCTTTCCAATGCTATTCCATTGCTGGGTCTTCTCATGATCCCAAAACCACTGTTTGAGACTTAATGAGCAGAGAGTGTGGCTTGTGCAGGTGCTGTGTGGCAGCTTGATTTTCCACTGCTGCAGCTGATTCCTGGTTTTACTTTGCCATGATACAATACGCTTTGCAGCCAGGCTGATGACACTGTGTGAGCTTTTTCCCGCTCCCCGCCCCCCTTCATCTCAAATGTTTGCCAGTCACATTGCTAATACATGTATATTTTTATTTTTATTTTGGGGGACAGCAATTCATGTGCTTTTCTTTCAAACTGTAGAGATGGATTTTGGCACATACAGGCTTAAACGGTAGAATCGTTTTTGTTTGCAACCGCAGTGTGCTATATTTTTTTACGCTTCAGTGAATACTGGTTTGGTTTCCTTAAAAGCGCCTGCTGATGCTTCTCATATCATTTCCTTTCCATGGCAGCCAACCCCTTTGATAATCACCATATCTCTTGAGTTTTCATTCATCTAACCTTTATTAGAAAGTTCGTAAAGTATTTCTTTTCTATTGTGACAACAAGACACACAAGTATATAAGGTAATAATGATCCTTACACTTGCTCTTCAGGACATGACTGAGTTTTATTTTCCAGATAATTACATTTAGCCCTACTGACCACAGTGAAATAACTTTGACCTTAAAATGCAATTGAGACTCTGAAGCCTTTTGGATTGGTGAACAAGTAAAAATTAAAAAGAGTCATTTAATCTCTGTGAAGCATCTCTAAAGCCAATACTGGTCAGTGCTTCACCAGTTGGTCACATTCCAGGGAATGAGGTCATGACCAAGGAGAGAAAGAATTTTAATAGTTGACTCTTTAAAAGTTTGTTAGTCACATGACTTCCCAGTATTATCAGTATAATTCAGATTTTCTTACATCTACCATACAGAGTAAGTAATGATTAGGACTTAAGAATTTTGATATGTGGTAGAAATTGACTTGTCAATATTTAGGTCATATCATATAAAGTCAGTAGTAATCATTTATTTGTATTACCGAAATTTAATCTCAGATGGCTTCTAAAAATTTATTCTAGTAACCTTTCAGTGCCCCCAAAATTGATCCTAGAACTTGTCAATCCAGTTAACTGAATTTATTTAACACATATAACTATAATTTAATTGGCCTTCTGCCCATGGCCTGCCAATTCACTTACAAATTAGAAAACAAAAGAAAAAGGTCAGTAGAAATCAATTCTTTTCCATATTTAGATTACTATATAGATTCTTTTGTACCTTAATGTTAGTTACTTATTCAATATTCTTTAATTTGTAACTTTATCTGTAGAAGGCGCATGAAATTTTTTTTCTGCTACAGTACACATCACATACTGTTTAGAGAGACCAAACAAAGGAAAAAAGAGTATTCAAAATATACTCTTTTTACAATTTCTGTACACAGTAATTCACAATGGGGGTTCATTTTAGCAATCGTACAAATATATCTCAGTCCTGACATTTTCATATTGGTTTTTAAATGAGTAGCATGCTTGCATGTTTCATAGTTTTTCTTTATACCCTACCATTCATTTGCCATTTCAAAATATAATTTTAAGCTTACTGCCTGAAAGCACTTGCCTATTATTTGTTTAAAAATCAACCCAATTACTTCAGGTTTGCTTACAGCCTCGAAGATGGAGTTTCATGATCAACAGGAATTGACTCCCTCTCCAGCCGAGCCATTAGACAAGAAGGAAAAGGAGTCAGAGAAAGAAAGTAAGCCTGGTGAAGACCTTAAACATGCTGCCTTAGTTTCTCAGCCTGAGACAACTAAAACTTCCCCAGATAAAAAGAACATGCAAGACACAGAAGAAGAAAAAGTACCTCCCACTCTGTTTGGGCATACTCTGGGTGCCAGCCTAGAAGACACAAAACAGAAGACAGAACCGAGCCTAGTGGTACCTGATATTGGCCTTCCCGCAGAGCCCTCAGCTGCCAAAGAGCAAAAGGACTGGTTCATCCAAATGCCAATGGAAGCAAAAAAGGATGAGTGGGGTTTAGTTGCTCCAGTATCTCCTGGCCCCCTAACACCCATGAAGGAAAAAGACGTACTTGAGGACATCCCAAAATGGGAAGGGAAACAATTTGATTCTCCCATGCCAAGTCCCTTTCAGGGTGGAAGCTTCACTCTTCCTTTAGATGTCACAAAGAATGACATTGTTGCAGCAACATCACCCTTTGCCCCCGCCCTATTACAGCCAGATGACAAAAAATCTTTGGAAGAAACTGGTAGCCCAGCGACTGCCAAAGATAGTTCTAAAGTTGAAGAGCCCCATAAGGATCAACCTGACAAAATGGCAGAAGCACCAGCCTCAGAGGCAGTTACATCACCCAAAGATGCTCACATTTCGATTGTGGAAGATTATGGTCTGGAGAAAGGTTTAGGAGAAGAGAAAGGGGCCATAAAGCAAGAGAGTGTGCAGATAAAAGAGACTCCCACCTTCAGTGAACAGGAATCTGTGCTTACTGAAAAGGAACCTCACCTAAAGCTTGAAGAACAAACAACCATTTCTGACGAAGAAGCTGTGTCAAAAGAGAGCGAAGCCCCAAAATTGACAGATGAAGAAACAGGTGTAATTCAGCCCTCCACAGAGCACACTTACTCCAAAGAAGAACCGAAAGGCCAGGAGCTTCCCACAGATATATTAAAACAGGACTCATTCCCTGTAAGTTTGGAGCAAGCAGTTACTGATTCAGCCGTGACCTCTAAGACACCAGAAAAAGTCATGACTGAACCAGCTGCACTAAGTGAAAAGAGTGCCACCCAGGAGCTTTTTGAAGAAAAAGTTGCTGACAAAGATAATAAGGTTGAAGGAGTTGGAGCTGTCACGTCAGCTGAGCTTGACATGCCATTTTATGAAGATAAGTCAGGAATGTCCAAGTACTTTGAAACATCTGCCTTGAAAGCAGAAGTGACAAAAAGTATCCAGCCAGGCAGTGATTACTATGAACTGAGTGACACAAGAGAAAGTGCCCAAGAGTCTTTTGATACCGTATCTTCCATGTATAAAAACGGCGACAAGGCACTTCCGGCAGAGAAAGACTCCCAGCCCAGTGCTCCAGCACAAGAAGCAGGGTATAGCACTCTCACACAGAGTTATCCATCTGACTTACCTGAAGAGCCCAGCTCTCCTCAAGAAAGAATGTTCACTATTGATCCAAAAGTGTATGGGGAGAAAAGGGATCTCCACAGTAAGAATAAGGATGACTTGACACTAAGCAGGAGTTTAGGACTTGGTGGTAGGTCTGCAATAGAGCAAAGAAGCATGTCAATCAATTTGCCCATGTCTTGCCTGGATTCCATAGCCCTTGGATTTAACTTTGGTCGGGGGCATGATCTTTCTCCCCTTGCTTCTGATATTCTAACCAACACTAGTGGAAGTATGGACGAAGGAGATGATTACCTTCCAGCCACAACACCTGCAGCGGACAAAGCCCCTTGCTTCCCAACAGAAAGCAAAGAAGAAAAAGAACAGATAAAGGGGGAAAAAGCTACTGGAGAGGAAAACACCCAAGTCGAGACATCGTGTGAATCACCTTTCCTAGCCAAAGATTATTACAAAAATGGTACTGTCATGGCACCTGACCTGCCTGAGATGCTAGACCTGGCAGGCACAAGGTCCAGATTAGCTTCCGTGAGTGCAGATGCTGAGGTTGCCAGGAGAAAATCAGTCCCATCAGAGACTGTGGTGGAGGAGAGTAGTACTGGCTTCCCCCCTGTCACTGATGAAAACCACGTCATTGTTAAAACTGACAGTCAGCTCGAAGACCTGGGTTACTGTGTGTTCAATAAATACACAGTCCCACTCCCATCACCTGTTCAAGACAGTGAGAATTTATCTGGGGAGAGTGGTTCCTTTTATGAAGGCACTGATGATAAAGCACGAAGAGATTTGGTCACGGATCTTTCACTGATTGAAGTCAAACTGGCAGCTGCTGGAAGAGTCAAAGATGAACTCAGTGCTGAGAAAGAAGCATCCCCGCCTATCTCTGGTGACAAATCAGGACTGAGTAGGGAGTTTGATCAGGAGAAGAAAGCGAATGATAAGCTGGATACTTTACTAGAAAAAAGTGAAGAACATGCCGATTCAAAAGAACATGCCAAGGAAACAGAAGAGGCTGGTGATAAAGTTGAAACTTTTGGATTAGGAGTAACCCATGAGCAAGCTTCAGCCAAAGAACTGACAGTCTCAAAAGATGCATCACCTCTTATGGCTGAGAAAGCAGAGAAAGGTCTTAGTTCCGTGCCAGAGGTAGCTGAAGTAGAACCATCCCAAAAAGCTGAACCAGAACTGGATTTTGCCGCAAAGAAAGCTGACCAGGGTCAGATAGATGTTAAAATCAGTGACTTTGGACAGATGGCCTCAGGGCTACACATAGATGCTGGAAAGGCAACAGAGCTTAAACTCAAGGCTACCCAAGACCTCGCCCCCTCATCCACAGCACCTCAGGAGGCAGATGCATTTATAGGTGTTGAGTCTGGCCACGTGAAAGAAGGCACAAAAGCTAGTGAAACAGAAGTCAAGGAGAAGGTGGCCAAGCCTGACCTGGTGCACCAGGAGGCTGTAGACAAAGAGGAGTCCTATGAGTCCAGCGGTGAGCATGAAAGCCTCACCATGGAGTCCTTGAAAGCTGATGAGGGCAAGAAGGAAATTTCCCCAGAATCTTCTCTAATTCAAGACGAGATTGCCATCAAATTGTCTGTGGAAATACCCTGTGCACCTGCTGTTTCAGAGACTGATTTAGCCGCAGATGAGAGAGCTGACGTCCAGATGGAATTTATTCAGCTGCCAAAAGAAGAAAATAAGGAGACCCCAGATATATCTATCACGCCCTCTGATGTTACAGAACCATTGCCTGAAGCCACTGGAGCTGAACCAGCAGAGGCTGAGAATGAGGAAGAAGAGATAGAAGCCCAGGGAGAATATGATAAACTGCTCTTCCGCTCAGACACCCTTCAGATTACTGACCTGGGTGTCCCAGGTGTCAGGGAGGAATTTGTGGAGACCTGCCCTGGCGAACACAAGGGAGTGATTGAGTCCGTTGTAACCATCGAGGACGATTTTATCACTGTCGTGCAAACCACAACTGATGAAGGGGAGTCGGGTTCCCACAGTGTGCGCTTTGCAGCCTTAGAGCAGCCTGAGGTAGAAAGGAGACCATCCCCCCGTGCTGAAGAAGAGCTTGAAGTAGAAGAGGCAGCTGAAGCCCAGGCTGAACCCAAGGATGGCTCCCCAGAAGCTCCGGCTTCCCCTGAGCGAGAAGAGGTTGGACTCTCAGAATATAAGACAGAAACCTATGACGATTACAAAGACGAGACCACCATTGATGACTCCATCATGGATGCTGACAGCCTCTGGGTGGACACTCAAGGTGTGCATTATTTTTTTAAATTTTCTACTCCCAAATAAAATCCAGTAACCTAGTGGAATTTTTTTTTCATTTTAAACATTTTAAAATGACCCTTTATCTCTTGATTTTGCATTTTTTTAAATAGATGAAGGATTTTGTACATTTGTTACTAATGTTTTCGTTGTTGTTGTTGTCATGGTTTGCTTTGATCCGCAGATGATGATAGGAGCATCATGACAGAACAGTTAGAAACTATTCCTAAAGAGGAGAAAGCTGAAAAGGAAGCTCGGAGACCATCTCTTGAGAAACATAGAAAAGAAAAGCCTTTTAAAACCGGGAGAGGCAGAATTTCCACTCCTGAAAGAAAAATAGCTAAAAAGGAACCTAGCACAGTCTCCAGAGATGAAGTGAGAAGGAAAAAAGGTTCATTTAACAATCACTTCTTTAAAAATGTTTTTGAAGTAATTCATTATTACTCTTTTGTAGAAGAAACTGCCTAACCGTGGTAACTAATTATTGATGAAATTTCATTCGGTTTTGCTCCAAGTGTTTATTTTTTCCTGATGGTATGCTTTTTGTGTTTTCTTATTCATAGCAGTTTATAAGAAGGCTGAACTTGCTAAAAAAACAGAAGTTCAGGCCCACTCTCCCTCCAGGAAATTCATTTTAAAACCTGCTATCAAATATACTAGACCAACTCATCTCTCCTGTGTTAAGCGGAAAACGACAGGTGACTGTTCAATTCTGCAATGTGGCTGGCAAACATAGACATGTATTTTTTTTTATGTCATTACCGTAGCAGCTTCGTTTTGTTTTTCTTCCAAGAATCTCAGCAGTCATGAACAATTTCGCTATTAAGTGTCTTGTATCATTATTTTTTTTTTTTTTCCCTCCCTGCAGAAGAGGTCATGACCATCTGTTTCTTTGTCATGCTCAGACTTAACAGTGATTGTATCTTGGCATTGTGCTCTAGTGTCACGTTCTGGGGATTCCTATTTTCATTCTGTGTGTTTGGTTAGACGATGGCGATGAATATAACCGTGGTATGCATTCTCATTATTTTGCTTATTTATCTCCCTCATGCTTAAAAACCCATGTGTATTTGTCCTATTTTCTATATTGTTATTGCCAAATCTGTTACTGATGTTGATGAATTTACTGAGAACCACCAAGAATGCATAGTGATTTTGAGATGGAAAATGAAAAGCAAATCTGGGGTAAAACTGTGGTTGAAAAATTACTTTGCTTTTGGATGAAAGAAAAAAAAGGAAAAGGAAATTGTCTGGTAATCCCATCAGATTTTATTTTTCATATCCAAAATTAGCCAGGCTTTCTGATGATACTACATCTCTTAGCTGACATTTTGTCCTTGGGATTTTCTTAAATGTGTTGGATCCAAACTGCTAAATTCCCCTACATAATGTAGCATTCAAAAATTTAATAAATTTAAAATTTAATAAACCCCTTCCCTCCCAATATCTTAGAATTTAGATTTATTTCTATTTTCCTGCCTTCTTATTGTTCTGTCTTCTTCAGATATACTTGTTTTTTACTGTTTAAAAAAGTAGTAGAATGAAGGAGTGAAACATGTTACAAATCATCATAAAAGACCATACATAATATCTATAATGTAAACTCTATTCCTAAATTTCAGTGCAAAGTATTTATTTTAAATGTATAATTATATTAGGATACTCTTCATTTAGAATATATTTTATTTTAGCATTGATTAAATGGCACAATTGCAGTCTACAAAAGAAGGCATCAGAGTTCTTAAGTCAGAAAGGAATATTTCCCAATCCATTATACATTAGAAGTGCCTTTATATGAATCTTTGGATGGCTTTAAAGGGTTAGGAACAGCATTAACCCTTGTAAGAAAAAAAATCAAGGTTGATGGTTTCATGATAGCCACTAAAAATTTCAAGTATTTTTAATTTGTGTTCTTCATATAGGAAATATCTCATGAGCATCCTTCAAGATCTAGTATGTAAGGCAGGATTTGAAAGTAGAAGACATAATTATACACACACCTTGACGATGAAAGTTTAGAATGAAGGGTTCCTCTAAGTTAAGAGTTAGGAATTAACATGACATCTCTAAATCTTATAGTGCATCTTACTTAGTACATTTTCATTAAACTTGGAATTTTTCTTCTAGTTAGAAAAATGCTTGCACAGGCAGAATCTCTTGGTTGGGGCATAAAAGTCCTATATGCCACCTAAAAAGATGAAAAATATATTAGGACTGTACAGTTTCAGAGGAAATGTCAAATGGTTTGGTGAAGTACCTGCATGTCAGTAGTATTCAGTATGCCACACTGAGAATAACTTGCCTTTTTATTTCATTCATTAAAGGAAATTTAAGATCTTTGGACTAATTAGGATCTTCCTTTTTTATTCAAATATTAAGATACTCAAACAGAAAGCATATACCAAACATGAGTTTCATTGACTTAAAGCAAAGTATATATGTCGCAGAAAAATGAGCTCTATTGTAGAAATAGTAAAGAGGCATAATTTGCACTGCTTCTTTTAAAAAAAAAATTAGTTTCAGAGTCTGCGAATAATCTTACTAGCCAGTCCTAAATAGCATAGAACATATTGTAGACCATTACTATTTTTGTGTTAGAAGTGCACATGGCATAAGAAACCTTTTTGAAATTCATTTGGAGCGCTTATAAGGATAACTATTTTTTTTCCAGAGGATTTCTCTCTTGGAAAGAAAATTAAGGTGGAAGTAAACACACAAGTTTATGCCTTTTATTTTTTAGCCCAATTGTTAAATAGGGACAGTTTCCCCAAACACAAAGGGTTGTGTTCAATCATGAAAGATATTTAAGTCAAGTCAGGTAAGTCATCAGCAGAAATTATGCTAGAGATGATGGAGTTTAAAATTGAAACCAGAAGTATAAAACAGCAGCAAGAGAAACAACAGTAACAGATGTGGTAATAATTTCATACAGGAAGTGCATGTGTAGAACATGGTCTATTTTACTGAACTTAAAATTCCTCTCATGTTTTCTCTTCTTGACAAGCCATTTTTCTTCCCTTCCCTTCTCATGTGGTCCGTTTCACGTCAAACAAGTGTGTCATTCATATTGTGAAATGAAGGGGTGCAGAGGGAAAGGGGTTGGCAGACCATGACAGTTTAAAATATAAAATGCAGAAATATCTGTAGATATGACAGTGGCTACATAAAGAAGTTTGGGGAATCTCCGTGAATATTCTTATGTGATGCCCACCCTAGAAACCAATCACTCCCCTTTTCCTTAAATTCTGCAGCATTCGGATTACTGTCCTATGATTTCCATTCTGAAGGATCAATAGTAATTTAAGGGTACATTGGTAACAGAAAATTACTTGGTGTGCTTACCTGTGCTTTGGTAAACACTGGGTTATAGTAATTAGCACACTCTATAGTGGGAGCCACAGGCTATAATGTTCTTATTATTTGGGTTTCTTCAGTTACTGAATTTGAGTCTCAATATAAACAAAAT
Source organism: Balaenoptera ricei (assembly GCF_028023285.1). Taxonomy (NCBI): domain Eukaryota; kingdom Metazoa; phylum Chordata; class Mammalia; order Artiodactyla; family Balaenopteridae; genus Balaenoptera; species Balaenoptera ricei. The sequence continues at coordinate 94,650,867 of NC_082645.1, forward strand.
TCGCTTTGCATTAGTCTGTTGCCACAACTGAATATCCAGAAGGCATTAAAAATGCATTTACGTGGTCTTTAGCCACTAAGTGTGGGGTTGTTTTTGTCTCCTCTTTCAACAGCAGCAGGTGCTGAATCAGCTCAGGCTCCCAGTGTATTTAAACAGGCAAAGGACAAAGTGTCTGTGAGTAAAATAACTTTTTCCTTGTTCTTCATTCAACATTCCCTTTGGTATTAGTGGCAATGTTTTAATAATTTTAGATAAAATTTAGACTTTAGATGTTTACTCTTTTAAAACATTTTAGATCATTCACTCACCCAGATTGATTCTCGATGGCATTCAAGCATGTCCGAATGTCTTCTGGAATGTGATGGTAGCTGGTGAGGGCAGAGCTGGGATTTAGGCTGCCTCTTTGTTAGTAAGACAAAAACATGTGAAACACCATAATGATCTGGCAAAAGCGGGGGAGCCCAATTTATTTACTTTTCATAGAATCAAGATAGACCATTATAATCAACACTAAACTGTATTTTACAACACATTTTCATTGTTGTTTTACAAAATCAGAATATGAGAAAATTAATGTAGATGAGAAAAATAAGTAAAAATATATTATCTCCTTATCTAAAGATAACTGCAGTTACCATTTTGACATAAAATCTTAAATTTTTTTACACATTTATAGGTTTAATAACACAGATGGAAACACCACATATCGGTTTTTTAATTAAACAATAAACAGATTTCCATGTCATTAAACATGCTTGTACATCATTTTAATGACTACATAATATTGCATTTTATATTTTTACAGTGATGTACTTAATCAATTTCCCATTACTTAACATTCAAACTAGTTTTCTGTTATTTTAGCAGTATTACTGTAGAAATTTTTTTGGCTACATCTATGAATGTATCCATATGCACTTCCTTAGGATAATTTTCTAGTAGCAAAATCATTGTTTCAAAAAGAAAGTCCGCATTTAAACTTTTTGCTGCATATTGTCAAATAGCCCTCCAGAAAGGTTCTACAGCTTATATGTCCTCCAGCTGTATATGAACATGCTTATATTCGTTATTACTAGATATTTCTATACTTTTTCTATATTTACCAAGCTATGGAGATGAAATATTTTGTTGTTTTAATTTGGTTGTATTAATGATGTTTAGCTTCTTCTATGTTTATAAATCTTTTATATTTCTTATTTTGCAAATTTTATTTTTATATTATTAATCATGTTTTTTAAACTTTAAAAAGACCAAAACCAACACAAAGTATTTTACTTCCTTCTCATTGAAAAAAAAAAAGTTAGAAGACTTCTCATGGAATCCTAAAATTACAACAAATAATTTGAGTGATGATAATTAGTCATGTATCACAGTGTTCTGGGTCTTAGCCATCATGTATGATATGTAAATCACAATTCTTTGTTTAGCTTTCTAAAAACTAAGAAAATTTTAGACTTCTCTTTATTTATTGTGAAAAATAGGAATTCATTTTCAATGACAGCCAAACCTTTTATATCATGTTGAAGCCAAGGGACTTTATGTTGATTAAAAAATATATGTATATTTGATATTATATAAATGTTTTCAGACATATTCCTGAACTTATGGCAAGCAATAGAATCCATTTATTGCTTTGGTAATTTTAGTCCTTATTTTGACCACACTGCTATTTCAAGATTTGTATCTCTTTACCTTCTGTTTCTGATGGGGAACTAGTGGGTTGTGTTGGTTAAGAGCAGGGCCATGAAACAGGCCAGATCCAAGTTTTGAACGTTTATTAACTATATGGTCTTTTTCTTCCTGTGTCTTAATTTTCCAAAAATAAGGGGAGGAGTAAAAATTCCTATATCATAAGTGAGTTGTAAACACTAAGTACAGTAATTTTATGAAATAGTACATTCTATAGTGCTTAGAACATAGTATTTATTCAATAAACAGCAATAGTTATTATTATTATTATTATTATTATTATTATTTTAAAAGTGGAAGTCTTTAGGAGCAGATACAGAAAGTAAGTCTGAGCTTTCTCTCTGAGCAGATACAGAAAGTAAGTCTGGGCTTTCTCTTGGTAGGAAAATAATTTTTAAGATTACATTGTTTGCAAAATGTTTCAGAAATTTTCAAGTCCGTTGGTCTTCAAGTAACTCAACAAGAATCAGCATTCAATGCTTACACTTGGACAGAGACCATATACATCTGACACAAAAACTAACTTTTTTTCCTTGTAAATGCCCATCTCATCCTTCTGAAGAAGAGAAATTAGACCACCATTCTTTCTAATTTTCTCATTTAAAATCCTCCTTTTTCCTTGTAACCTCATCCTCTTCCTATGTTTCCTAAAACCTCAGGATTAACTCAGTACATCCATCAGAACAGTTCTCTCTGATTTTTCAATTGATCTTTATTGTGAACCTAACCTATAATCTTTCATTTCATTTGAGTTTGTTTGTTCATTTTATTTTGTTTTTGTTTTTAGCAGGAGATTAGTAGATGTCTTTCATAATTTGAGGCAATCCAATTACTCCATTTTTCTTTCCTATTCCACACTTTTGAAATTCACTAATTTGTGGGTAGCATCAGTCAAAAAAGAATGACTTGTGCTGACCCAGTTATACTTCCCACTCAGGGTGCTGGGTCTGTAAAACAAGAAGTGATTCGTGCAATCTGTGAATACTTATGCCTCTTTGAAGTGTCTATGGAGGTTACAACTTGAGATAAAAATCTTAGTTTCAACTGCTATTTTTGTATCGGCTAAATCGTATTAATTATTTAAAGATAAAAATCTCCTCGGCTTTGTCATACTTGTCTGTAGTTTTAACAGTCTCCCCTGAGACATGTGGCATGCCAGCATAACTTTCTCCAAAAGCTGTATATATATGTCCAACCCACTTACACTTGCTCTTGCCGACAGTCTTCCCAGGGATTATCAATACCTGTGAAATAAGTCTTGTGATTTTTATGGGCAATCTAGTCAGTGTTGACTTTCACTTTTAGAATTTATAACACATCATACAAACTGTGGTCTCTGCATAAAAATGTTATTAATTCTATGGTATAACTTGGTCCCTGGTATGCATTTGACTCATAAAATGAACTCATTATATATAAAATCTGCAATTTTCTGATGAAATCAGTGTAGATAATCTGAAAATGCATTTTTCTCAACTTAAAAAAAGAACTACTTTCCATTATTAGGCCTTAAATATACTTTGTTCTAAAGTTCTTGAAATGTGATCAAAATGTTGATTATATATACCATTTAAGGGCTGTGTTTATTAAAGGAACAATTCCAACAGACTCTCAAGATATTTTCCAAATATGGTATCATTATAAGGTTTATGGCTTAATCAGAGACCTTATACATAGAATTTATAAATAAAATTTTAATCTATATTCTCATTATATATGTATTCTTAAGTTAGTTAAAAAGATGTGTTCAGTGAAAATCTCTTGTTCTCACATAATATACATCTCTATCACTGATTATAACCATTTATCATGTGTTCTTATTAAAAGCAGACATTTAATTTCTTATATGTTTACATGTTTTTTTTTAATTTTCCTTTTACTTCATAGTTTGGTTTATTTTGTGCTTTTGTTTGTTTTCTTTCATGGCTAGAATTCTACCTTGTCAAAGATTCCTGCCTTACAGGGTAGCACAAAGTCCCCACGATGCAGCTCAGCCTGCCCTAGTACGACTAAAAGGGCTACATTTTCTGACAGTTTATTCATACAGCCCACCTCAGCGGGCTCCACAGACCGTTTACCATACTCAGAATCAGGGAACAAGGTAAGGCAGCAAGCCAATCAAAGGTGCAGAAAGGAACATAATTTGGGAGAAGGACACAATTCAGTAAATGTATGAAAGCAAAGACTTTCAGTTCTGAAGTGTTTGACATATAAACAATAGACCTTATTAAAAACAAGTACAAATTAAGTGTTTCAATAGTTATAACTAGTCTAATCATTAAAAAATAGATGTCTTTTTGTAAGATATGCAATGCATAATTTATTTATTATTTATTTGATATTTAATAAAATTTCAAATACAAAAATATATATATGATGTTACATATGGCATATTATATATAATATTGTACCAAAATATATTATATATAATATAATAGTTTGGGCTCAGTGTCAGACACATCAAGATTTAATACTAACTCTGCTACCTCTCAACTCAGTGATTTTTGAAAAAATTACATAAACTGATGAAAGCTGTTTCCTCAGCTCTAAAATGCATATAACATTTTTTGTAAAAATTAAATCATAAATGGATGTAAAGTGCTTAGCACTCCTGTCACGTAAGTGCACAGTATATGGTGGTGATCATTGCTAAATACTGCTCATGCAGTGCCCTTCTGCCGGTCCTTTCTGATTAATACATTATCATGCTGATGAAGACTTCTCAGTTAAAATTATTAATTACCTGGAGACTACTTGAGCACATTATTTTTATCCATGTTATCATTTAGAATTTGAATTTCACCATCGATTTTTAGCACTAAGTCCAAAATAATATATTTTTATAAAACCTCTAGGCAAATCTGAATTCTTTCTAAGTTTTGAAGCAGAAATGCTTATAAGTATATAAAAGTCAGTAGTGTGGGTTAAAAGAAATTCATCTATCAGCACAGGAGGAAAATTAGCCAGAGCAATGTAATTACTTTGTATAATTAAAACGAAGATTCACAGGAACCCAACGTCGTTTTATTTTCCCCAATCAGGATGGAGTAACCAAGAGCCCAGAAAAGCGCTCTTCTCTGCCGAGACCGTCCTCCATTCTCCCTCCTCGCCGAGGCGTATCAGGAGACAGAGATGAGAACTCCTTCTCTCTCAACAGTTCTATCTCCTCTTCTGCACGGCGGACCACTAGTAGGTTTATTTTGCTTTGGCTTCGCTTTCATTCATTTTTTAAAAATCCCTTAAGTGGAGTAGCTTATAATGTACTTATATTTTACATTTGCAAATAAAATATGCATTAAAATCAGATTATATTTGCCCTAAGAATCAGAGATCCAGACTCTCAATGGGTCCAAAACAATTATTTGAGTCAAAACAACTGATGGAGGAAATGAGTACATACTACCTCATTATCCATTAAATAGGATTGAAATAAAGTCGTTTTCAGAATATATTTTCTCTCTTCAAGTTTAAAGTAAAAAAGAAAATTCGAAAGAACTAATTAGTAGAGAAAACCGATAGTCAGGGTTTTTTTTTTTTGGCCACACCACACGGTGTACCGAACTTCCCCGACCAGGGGTGGAACCCGTGCCCTCTGCAGTGGAAGCTCTGAGTCTTAACCACTGGACCACCAGGGAAGTCCAGGGACTTTTTAAATATAAAAGCTTAACTTTTATTAGAATTCCAAGTCCTAAAATCTCACTAGAAAATCAACAATCAAAATTAAGGATCCTGCTCAATTTGGTAAGAATTTGCATTCCAGTGAGGCTGTAAACATAGCATGTTCTGTGCAATAGCTTCAATTTCTTTTGATTTCATAATGTAATGGTCAGCAATTATCACAGTTTATGTAAAGAATATAAAAATTTCCAATCATTACCCACTTATGTGCCGTGTTGCTACCAAGACTATCTAGTAGTTTAAATTATTTTCATAAACATGTTTCTGTTACCACAAAAATACTACCATTTATTAATCACATATATGTGCTAAAATCTTAAGACACATTTTTCAGTCAGTTTAATTAACAATGCTGATGGTTAGGTATTAATAACCTCATTAAATCTACTGATGAGAAAACTGACCTTTTAAAGACAGTAACTTGTTCAATACTACACAGCTAGTAAATGGTTGAATTTGGTTTTCAGCCCACTGATAAGTTCACAACCTATCCTCTAAATGTCTTCTCTGTATTTATTTAGAAGAAATAGTATTAGGGAACTGTTCTGTAGAATCACTTGGAGAATAGTATCCCTGTCATTTAAAAACTATTACAAAATGGTGGAAACATTTGGAGAATAGCATCTCTGTCATTTAAAATCCATTACAAAGGTGTTGGAAATTGCTACTACTAACACATTATAGTTGATTTCACCACTTATTTTCTAAGTATTTAATAATAATTGCCCCACTTCAAATGTGACTATTTTGTATGACACTTAAACAGTGTTTTTTGCCTACAGTGAAAGTGTTTATTATAATTAAAGCCATTGTGTCCCACACCGTTTGGATTCATGAAGCATTAACATCCTTTGAAATACATGCTAGGAACACTTTGAAATCACTAAAACTCTTTTTCACCTTAACGCATGTAAAGTATGCAAATGAACTAGCAAAGAAGATGTTTAAGAGTAATCTCCAGAGAAGAGAATTTAACTCCAAATACCTGGAGTTGGAATTGGGCATCAGCAATTACCCCAGGGATGTTGACCCAACACAAAGGCACCGAGTGCTTCCCAAAGGCACACCTTGAATTATGCTTGTATGTGTTGCTGTGGAAGCAAAATGACATTTTCTTACATAAATCCACATCTTTGAGCCACTGTACTCTGCCTTTTAAAATGTATCTGTATACAAATTGCTTTTTATGTTCTGAGCCAATTCTATTTTGACTTTTTACCTTTACTTATGCTCATAAGCATACAGCATTATATTATTTGGTAATGAACGTAACGGATACTCTGATAATCTGGGACATAGGGTCTATTTTAGCTCTACATAGCAATAGCTAAAAGGCATAGCAATTAGCAGAACAAGCAGTTTGCCTCCTCCCATTTGCCTATCATCTCCTTAACTGCGCACAGGAATATTCTAGCATTTTGTACAGCTATTGAAAAGATTTGAAAGAAAGTGCTATGCAGGAAGTTCATTCAGCCCAAGAGGAGGGAAAGACATTGTCATTGAAGAGTTGACAAGATAGATAAGAACATAGTGTCATAGAGTAACTCATAAATATTTTTTAAATCATTTTAGTAATTTAGATTTAATCTTTTCTATTTCAGAACTAATAAGAAACACAAACAAAAATTTGTCATTTTTGATGACTAGAACATAATTTATTACAATAAAAATTGATCATATCTATTGAACAGCAGCATTAAGAGCTTCTTAATACTTGTGTTTTTTTCTCATTTTCCAGATATAACACAGAACCTTCCTCCTTTACTTTTTCAAAACTTAAAGCCATTTTCTAGGGGTGTAGAAATAACTCTTACTTTTACACAAATGTTTCTTTTAGTAAATATTGTTATGCACATCCAGATTATTGCTTTAACTCAGTCTTCATGAAGTGAAAAATACCTCAGCACACTTGGATATATTCTGAATCAAATTCATACCATTAAAAAAAAATATGTTGAGCTCCTGCTGTGTTCAGGCCCCATAAAAGACACCAGTGTTAGGTAGAGCAGCAAATAATACAGAGATGATCCCTCTCCCCAAAAGACCTGAGCTATTTAAAAGTGATGACGTGATGGAGAATACATTTGAGGAAGAAATAAGTTTCTGAAGAGATTTTTCAGGACATAGTGACTGACTCAAACCAACATCAAAACCTTGCCATAAACAAATGTTATAGCCAGGAATCTACAAAAAGACAAGTTGAATGTGATTGTATTATCCTGGTCTTGAAATGTCATATTTGTGGAAAGCAATAAAAATCACTAATTTATCACTTTACTCTTCTCAGATCCCATTTCATATTGCCAGTTGAATAGTCTACCCATGTCTTGCCCTTCTACTAAAAGACCAAAAGGACACAGGGCAGCTTTGCCTTGATACGTGAAAACTGTTCACTGAGAGAGGAAGTAAAATTATTCTGGTTATCCAGGAGACAGAGTCTAGACCAATGGGTAGATTTACTTTGTCTGCAGACTACAATTATCTCAGAAGCGCTCTTGAGCTCACTCCTTGTAAATATTTAAGCAAAGATTAATTGTCTTCTTTCTCAGGAAGAACTTTCTGCACTGATGATGAATTACATCAGATGACTCTACGATCCCTTTTACTTCATTGATTTTAAAATTAATGAGTTATATCTTTATCCTCTACAAAATTTCCAGAAGATTCATTGATTTTACAAAGTTACATACTCAGTAGTAAAAAATAAAAATCATGCCCTTCTATAAAATATTTTAAAAAGTGAAAGAATTTGTATAATAAATGTAAACAATGTAAATCAGTGTTCTATTATTGGAATCAATGTATTATTTTAGACAAAAGATTTTTAGAGTTAAGAGAAAGTTCAACAAATATTAAGAAGCTAAATATCATATCTGGCTTAGCATTTAGTATCACCTGGGTAAATGAACCTCAATGTCCTTACTGTTAAATTAGACATAATAAGAGCTGCCTCTACTGCGTGTGTGTATGTTTGGTTATCAAATGTTCGGTATTCACAAAAGTGCTTTGAAATCTGTTAAGGTGTATACTGATTTATATCATTATTCTTTCAAAAAAGCATTTGAAATGGCATTTAACCCCACATTAAAAAAATAATGTGAGAAACATAGCATAGGAAAATGAGGGGAAATGAGTTAAATGATAAAATGAGGTTAACATCAAGTTGAGGCAAAGAAATACACCTCACAATATCTTTATTATTAATAGACAGTGAAGGATTATTGATTTGACTCCAAACTGCAAACTAGTAATGAAAGTATGGGAGAAAACAGAATCTGGTACAAGATTCACTGTGAATAAATTTTTATAACATCCCACTTTTCTAAGGAGAGAAGTAGATTTTTTTTTTATTTAGAATTAAATAATTTTCTATGCAGGCCAAAAGCATGTGATCTAAATATACAATTTTATGTTGTGTATCCACCTGGATCTCGGAATAAACTTACTACACAAAAGAACGAGTGGTCTGCATGTCATTCAAGGACTCTTCAGTAAATATGAGCCCACAAAGAACGTTAAGTGCAGACTCCTTTTCCAACTAAAGGCAGATCCATATGCCTAAATGATCACACAAGAAGAAGATACTTTTGACACATTCATAATGAGAATTAAGAATAAATCAGGAAAACCCAAGTATTATCTTCACATTGATAGAATCAAAAGAATGTCACCAGTTTATGGGCCTAAAAATAGGAGGTTCTCACCTTTTCAAGCATTGTTGTAATTCATAAATATTCTAAATCCTTTAGAAATGTAATGAATTATGAGTTCTAACAATGGATGGGAAGAGGGGTGTCTCCAGGAGAACTTTCTGACACTGTGGTTTGGGTTCTGTTTTGTTTGTTAATATAGGGTCAGAGCCAATTCGCAGAGCAGGAAAAAGTGGCACTTCAACACCCACTACTCCCGGATCAACCGCCATCACTCCTGGCACCCCACCAAGCTATTCTTCACGCACACCAGGCACTCCTGGAACCCCTAGCTACCCCAGGACCCCTCACACACCAGGAACCCCCAAGTCTGCCATCTTGGTGCCCAGTGAGAAGAAAGTTGCCATTATACGTACGCCTCCAAAATCTCCTGCTACTCCCAAGCAACTTCGGCTTATCAACCAACCACTGCCAGACCTGAAGAATGTCAAATCCAAAATTGGATCAACAGACAACATCAAATACCAGCCTAAAGGGGGGCAGGTAAGAATCACGGGAACACACGTATTTGCTGCCAAAGTAAAATCCCGTTACTTATTATGTTGCCATCCTCATATTATAGTCTAATGGTTCTTAAAACAAAAGGGAGATGGAGGTTTTAAAGCGTTACAGGTTATGATTTATTGCTGAGAGTATGGATCCTATCTGAGAAAGGTACCTTATGAAATATGATGGAAATCATATGGCATGTCCATTCCTTGTGGTTATTACTAGATAAAAATTGATTTAAACATATAAGAGAATCTTTTAGTTGACTACCTAACAGATCTTTTCTAAATGTATCTCTGTTGCCTTGTGGATTTTAACTTAAGAGATTAAAGTTACATTTCTGATATGAATTTGAGTGATCTATTTTAGATCCTGACTGTGAGTTCCTTTGACCATCTTTTAGTAATTCCACTTTTATCTCCTTCCTTCTCCCCAGGGATTTCCTATGACATCTTCTACCATTTTCCCATGTTCATTCCAAATCAGAGCATGGTTCCCCAAGTTTCTTCTCTGGCTGCTATTGCCTAAACATTGCAAAGGGCAAATATTCATGTTGATAATTAATAGACAGTTCTATATGGTTCTATTGGAAAATCTATTTCAGATTAATTGTATTGAATAGGGTTCTTAGTAAAATTCTACCTACTAACTCTTAACTTCAGCTTCAGAGCAAACATTCACATTTTTTTCCAACCAGAGGGCTTTGAGTTCTACCTTAACCTGAACCTTGCTTTTACACTATGTGTTTGGACAAAGCAATTAGCCTGGAAGGAGGTAATACAAATATCATTTAATATTTCCCTTGTGATATTGATATACCCATAGTTTGACTTTTATTGTCAATGAAGAGATAAAACACCCATCCGTTAGTGAAAGAAGAGAGAAAGCAATAATTTCCTTTATACATTAGCAAACTTGTAATGCCCTTTCAATATACCAAAAAAGCTTTTCTTTTTAACCTCAATATTATTTTCTTCCACTCTTTTTCTTATCTCTTATATTCCCTGCCACTGATTTCTGGTATCCCTCTCTCATGCCAAAGAAAATGTATTTTCAGCAGGTTTAGAAGAAATGTCTTGCCAAAACGTGAGGCTGTCGAAGACTCCTAACTCAGTGTTGAAACAAAAATTTAATATTGCATCTTCCCTTAGCAACAGACTTCTTTGCTTTCTCATTGTGATTCTGTTCAAGAAAGTCCAAAGAGTTAAGCAAAAATCAACCAAAGAAGGGACGAAGGACTCAGTATGCCATTTTCAGAACAACTATAACATTCTATAATAATATAGTCACAGAAAGATGCTTTTTCATAGAAAAATGTTATTAAAATATGAGCTAGAAGAAACCCTTTTTAAGCATAAAACAAAAATAGTTCTACCAAGTTTAAGCCTGTAATTCGAAAAATCTCATACTCTTGCCTTTATCATAGTTTTGCACATCCAAGAGAAGGAAATATTTTGAGCCTTTTGGAAATATCCAAATGTCATATTATTTTTATATTTATACATAAATAATTGAAAAGAGTAAGTTGAATAAAATAAATTTAGTACCAATTTGCAAGTTTATTATTTTAGCTCTTTTGAGCTACCCCCTAAAATAGAGTAATTATCATGTGTATTTAAAATCAATTCTCTTTTTATAAATATCCCAGTGTCCTGGTATTCTCCTTAACTAAATACGAGGTTTACTTGCTTATCTTCTGGAAAATATTGATGCTTAAAAGAACCTGTTTCTTCTTAGAATCACAAGGGAATATTAAGTACCTCAAAGATATTTTATTGAAACTAAAAAGAAAATCTAATAAAAAGGGAATAATTATTGATATAATTTGACAATAAATGATTTTATTCAAAGGACTTTCCAAGACAGACAAACAGTTGTTTTGGCCTCAGCTTTGCTAGAATCATTAAGTTAAACGAAGCCCAAAATATGAAGACTTATTTATTTTCTCTTTCTACTTCATTATGATATCTGGCTGTGAATATTTCTATGTCTAATTTTAATTGACTTCTACTATATTTGTTAATTGATAAAATTGATATAAAGATGTCTCACTCGTTTGAGCTGAACTAATGCTGCCCTAGAGATTATGGTAATTAAGGGTTAGTAAAGACATATGACACAAAAAAATTAGAGAAGGAACAAAAATAGCCTCAAATCATCATGTCATTTGAAGAAAATCTCTTGTTCCATGAGGCAAGTAGTAACCTGATGCAAAATTATCCTATTGCATCTTCAGATGACTTGGAAAAATCTACAACAGTGGAGATATAAAGTGACTTTTGTTGGAGAAGCAGGAGGTATTTCCTCTCCAAGATAAGAAATAGATGGAGGGAACATACTTGCCTTCTATTTTGTGATAGATGTCATCAATGCATTTAAATTGGAAAGGAAAATGAATTGGGAAATTGAGATGCACTACAGTTGAACTGTTTTTGTAGGAAAAGTATTTCACTCAACACTTTAACACTATCCCCCTAAAAGCCTCCTTATAGTATATGATCTTCTCAAATACAGGGAGTGAGGAAAGGGTCTTTTTCTGTACATGTTAAACTAGGAATTTTGATTGGGTTTTAAAGGTTCAACTTTATAAAATGACTAAGAGAAATTTTTATGTTAAAGCTTCTTAGAAATTGTCAAGATGATATGCTAAAGACCCTTGTTATCTGACAGAGAATCCATAAATGCACCCTGTTGGGGAAATTGAAACCAGTGGCATGTTGTCCCCAGTAGTAATTGCATATACTAGGACATTTGAATGGACAGTGACCAACCCAGAATCACTGAAGAGGACCAAGACAATATTGATACCTTCTGTAGGAGCCCAGTTTTGTAACAGACATATGTCATCTATAGTTATTGAGAAAAAAAGTCACACAACTCTTATTGGTGAAGATGGGAGTAAATTGGTAGATATAACCTTAATTTAATTAATTCAAACCATCTGCACAGACTCTATTGTCATAATATTCAGAGTGGTTTAATTGTATGTAAATAATTTAATTTTAGAAGCTGTATTATTGTTGTTTTAAAGTTTGTGCAATCGCTAATATTAGGGAGAGGAAATGTATAATGAAAGATATAGTGTCTTAGGAATTCAACAACTTTCCAAGCTGGGAAGCTTTATTATTTGCCCCAGTTTGAACATTTATTGCTCTTCCATGTGTATAAGTTTTGTGCTTATGGCTATTATTTCTTCTGTTGAAGTCCAATTTTCTATTGGCAAAGAGGCTTAGCTCAGGGCTCAGTTCAGTGAGGCAAAATCAATGCCTAATGGAATAGATAAGCTAGCTGAAGATATGAGGAGCTTTACAAAAAGCAATAAAGTTAATCTTTTCAGCTAAAATATAAATTCATTCTACTGTAAAAAACATATGCAATCTCAGATTCACTATAGATAGTAAGCTTGGTTGATTTAACTCAAGGCATAGGTAAAGCTATCTTATTAAGTGTATTAATTTAAAACTGTCTCAATGTACCTAGCTCCCTAATCTACATTAAATCTAAAGCTAAATTTTAGAATAATAGTGTTAGCTTTTTAAGGACTTGGCTGCTTGATTTAAACAAAGATAAGAAAATAAACAGTTTCTCTAAATGTGTGGCATAAAAAATTTAAGCGACAACTCAATGAATGGTACTTTTTCTATCTGTGGATCAGATTTTTTTTATAGGCACTTTGATTTATATGGAATACTCCTACATGTTTTGACAGGTTTCTTGTTTTTTCTCCATCAGCTTTATGAAGATCAGTATACAAAGCACCTTGTGATAGTTGAAAGTTACTAATGAGGTGGTTTCACAAATCAGAACTAAGAGTTTTCTTTTCATCTCCCTTTCCTTCATTCCATATCCTGGCCATCTTTAAGTGCTAATGATTTTGTGCCCCAAACAGCACTTATTCTACCCATTTCTTTCAGTCCACTCTCCACCACCCTAGCACAGGATATGTTATCTCTTGTTGATATCACTGCAATAGTTGTTAACTAGTCTCCCTTCATCTGTTCTTTTCTCTTTTTTTTTAAATTTTTCTTTTATATTGGAGTATAGTTGATTTACAATGTTGTCTTAGTAGCAGGTGTACAGCAAAGTGATTCAGTTATACATATACATATATCCATTTTTTTCAGGTTCTTTTCCCATATAGGTTATTACAGAATATTGAGTAGAATATTTCTGTTCTTTTCTCTATCTGATATACTCTCGATACTGTAGCCAGGGCTTCTCACCATATTTATACATTCCATTGTATAATTGATTATTTAATGTCTATCTTGTCTCACCTACTAGACTGTAAGCTCCATAAAATCAGGGATGAGGTCTATTTTGTCCTCAGCGTTCAGTATATGGTAGGTATTTGGCATATTTGTTGAGTGAAAGTTGAATGAATGTAGTATACTATATGCATCGAGAGATGCATTCTTTCTAGTGACTTGTTGAATGAGTGTGACTGCCTAAAGCTGTTACAGTTATTACCCAAAGAAACACCCCACGCCGGGACCACAGTGAATTTTGGCTGAGAGAATACTGGATCAGAATGTAAGAGCTGAGTTCTTGGTCCAGCATTTTTGCTAAATTATTGTGTGACCTTAGATACTGACCTCTCTAGTCCTCGACTTTTTTTTTTTTATAGTTTATTATTATTTTCTTTAATTATTTATTTATTTATTTTTGGCTGCGTTGGGTCTTCGTTGCTGTGCACGGGCTTTCTCTAGTTGCAGTGCACAGGCTTCTCATTGCGGTGGCTTCTCTTGTCGTGGAGCACGGGCTCTAGGCGCGCGGGCTTCAGTAGTTGTGGCTCGCGGACTCTAGAGCACACGCAGGCTCAGTAATTGTGGTGCACGGGCTTAGTTGCACCACGGCATGTGGGATCTTCCCAGACCGGGGCTCGAACCCGTGTCCCCTGCATTGGCAGGCGGATTCTTAACCACTGCGCCACCAGGGAAGCCCTTGACTTTCTTATTTGTGAGATAGAAGCAACAAAATAATACTTGTTTCTGTATATAGCACCACCTCATTTAAATAGACTATGTGGATACTTTAAGCTCTCAGATCCATGGTTCTACAGTGTTTTTGCATTGCAGCTCATCAAAAAACATTCATTTAGGTACTCTAATAGACTCCATAAATATTTGTGCCACAAAGGGCAAGCTGAAGTTGAGTGAAAAAGCAGTGTTTCTGAAATAGGAGTGTAATTGAGGAAGGGGGAGCAATGGGAAAGAGGAAGGAGAGAATGAAATGTGTGAAATGGAGAGTGGAATCTTTTATATATTGTCTTATAAAGTTTTAGGCATTATCCTGAGACTTTTTTGGCCTTTCACATGCTAACTTGAATGAGTTGCTTTCAATTTTATATTCAAATGAAAAAATGGAATTAATTCTGGAGGCAACTGATAAGTTATAGTAAAACAGGATTTTTTTCTCATTATATAAAATTATGATGGTCACCGCTGTGAAGGTCTACTGAGTGCTATTAATATATAGGCAAATTTACAAATTATAAATTTTATAAAAAAAGAGAAAGACTGAAGCTTATTTAGAACTTTTTTCTCATTTGTATATTTATTTATTCTTTCATCATTTACAGAGACTATGCTGGGCACTATACGATAAAAGGGGAATGGATGACAGTAACATCCACTGGCCTCTACAATCGAGGCAGAAAAAAAGTGTTTGTTTGTTTGTTTGTTTTTTCTTGTCCTCCCCTAGTGCCCTGCCTTTATTTAATTTTAAGTTTTTTCCAAGCCATTCTTTCCATCTCCTTAGGCCTCCAAATAAATGCTAAATAAGAAGTGTAATAAAATACCTCATTAACTGTAAAATACAACCCAGCATGAAGAAAAACTGTTCACCAAAATACATTACGAGGCATTTTTTTGCTATCAAATTCATCATTATCTCAAAATGAAAGCTCCTTGAGATCAGGGACCCTGTCTTTATGCAATAGAATTTTATAACTGTAATTCAAGTATCTTTTCTAATGAAGGTAATGAAAAGTTATTGAGCTAAGCTTCATAAATATTAATTATTAAAAACTATGGAAAAATTATTACTTTGGGTTTACAAAGTTGCGGCCTGTAGAGTCTCTTTTTGTTTGCTGTTCATTTACAAACCAAGCAAGGACATGGGAACAGCACTGAATCTCAGGTTGTTTTCAAACAACTGAACAGACTCTCAAAAAGTTACTTTCTTACCAACTTGGTCCAGTATTCCTTAAAATATCTTAAAATTTTAAACTAAAGAAAAAAATGTAATGTCAAGATTTTGGCATATGAGGTTGATAAAGCTCATTATCTGCTAATTTTCATGGGTCACAATGACTGCTATATTCATAACTTTCCTTCCAGTGCCCACAGACAGACCACTTAAAATATTTAACAGTGGTTCTAATGGCTAAACTCAATGTCTGTTTCACCAAAAAGTTCTTTCCAAATTTTTCAGCATTATGCATTCACCCTAAGGTTTCTCAACAAGGTTTTACCTTCTGTGCTTTTTGCCAGTCTGCACAGGAAAATTGGGCTGATGCCTGAATAGGCCCTCTTCCATATTCTTTTCCTTAGAGATCTGTGGAATTGTATGTCTTGACATAAACTATTATTTCTATTTAAATGTGTATTGAAATATACTTATTGTTTATATTTATATACTTAGTTTTGAAGAAGTTATTGATCAGTGTTGGTAGAGTTAATTAAAATTCAGAATGGACTATAATGTTTGTATACCTGTATGCATTTTGACCAGAGCACAGGGTTGTTAACAGATGAATATTTGAAGAACATCATCTGTTCCAGAGAACTTTCAATCTTCAGGAATATATGATATAATAATATTTTTGTTTTAATATATGATACCTCTGGGCTCTGTAGGGGCTAGATAAATAGTTTTCATTAAAATTGAATGCTATGGAATAGGAAATACTTTTGGGAAAGACAGAAAAGTGTTTTTATAATGCAAGTATAAAGAAAAGCTTCATAAGCATTCCTGAGAAATGATGCAAACCCAAAGGAAAAGCTTAATCCCCTATAAAGTTGAAGGGAAGTCAGTTGAGTGTCACCGTCCACTACCTTTCAGAAAGAATTTCTTTCTAAGACAACCTTGGATGGAGAAAGAAAGAAATTTCTTGTAATTGAGGTTCATACCTAGAAGATACCTGAAGGACCTAGTACCAGATTGTAAAGGAGCTGAGAACAGAATCCAAACTTTTGGACTCCCAATTACTTTCCATATCTTGCTATCTTGAGTTGACATAGGGATATTTTTACTTAAATAAGCAGCAGCAGAGAGTGTCAAAAAAATCAAGTTTCTGTTGCTCGAGAAATCCAAGTTGACACTGTGATTAATTCCTCTGGTTTATAAACTGTTTTACTAAAAACTGTGTTAGGATTGTATTTTCTTTCATTTTTCATGTTTCATATTTCCAACTAATCTCTAGTAAGAGAGATCTTTTCCTGTCTACAGGCATAGCCTGCATTTTGTATTCGTGCCCTTTCTTAGAGTAACCCCATATTGGGGGGGGAAACAAAAAGCTCATTTCTCTAAAGGAACAATTAAACTTATATGCAGAGAGAGTACAGTGGCAGATCGCTTCAATTGAACCATTATGGTAAAATTCAACTAGAGTCACATCAAGAATATCCAGAAAGTAACTATTCTGTTCTTTCCTAGCATTGTGGAGGAATACATAGAATTAATTTAAATTAAAATTAAATAACTCTGATTAATTATTCAATTACATTAACCTATTCTTTATAACTCTTCATGATTATAAGATCCTTATATGAATGCAAAATCAGTGGTGTGTGCATACAAGTAATCAATGTATGCCCATGAGAGTAAAATCCTTTTTTGCCAGCCTCCCACTTGGAGGGACTCATTTGGCTGAGCCTTGAAGGATGATCTGTTACAGACTAAACTTGGAAAGAGGGCATTCTGTCAAGAGATAATAACATGAAGAAAGCATGGGGGTGAACCTGAAAATGTAACAAGGCCCTTAATATGGACCAGAATACAGTCTGGATGAAATGTAAAGTATTAAGAGAGGACTCAAAAGTCAGAATTGCTACAAACCCTGGTTGCCTGGCTAAAAGTTTTGTTGCATTTAATAGGAAATAGGGAGTTTGGTAGAATTTTGAATAAGGCAGAGTTTTAGGAGGATGATCCAGTTGATTGATACAATAATACATTTCACTTCCGCTATGAAGTATGCAGAAGGAAAGGTTGTCATATTCTTTGCATTAATAGAGCAAGTAAAAATTTTGATTGAAAGAAATTAACAAAGATTAAAGTGTGATTTAGAGTTAATGTTGGATAATGATTATTCAAATAATTTTTCCTTCATATCATTTAAATAGAAAATTAGTTCATTTGTAAAACAGAAGTTCATTATATTTTTTCTAGGCAGTCTCTAAGATGTTAAAATAATTTTTCTTGACATAAGCTTTAGGAAAACAAAAGTCCAATGAAAATTTCTTCCCGAAGAAAGTAGTTTTTATTTCAGTCTATCCACAGAGAACAGAAAGTTAAACTCAACTCTCTGATAAAAAAAACTAATCTGAAATAAAGCCTTATCCTTCACAGCAGTCATCTATTTTTCTATTTTATGGGATGGTTTCTGAGGACTGCCAGTATTTGTGGAATTAACTCTCTAAGGTGTTATTTGCCAATGATCCTAGAGATATTTGGCATGAAATATTTTGTAATTTTGCTAAGGCATAAATGTGAGTCACATGGCTCAGATACAAGTTGTCAAGCTAGAGTGTAAAACTTACTGAACATCAAACATTCACTGCCCAGAGTGGTTTTATTCCTGTCCACTCAACCATTAAGCAAAATGAATGTCATACTTTGCCTCATTTTAGACAAAAGCAATATACTATGAAGTTTTTGCAATTATGGAAATATGTAAAGAATGTGCTATTAATGCATGTCAAATTGGGCAAACATGGGTTAATATAGTCTACCATCAAAAAAGGCCAGCTAGTTTTTTCACTAGAAAATCTATGATTCTCAGGAAAATCAACTTTGAAGTTGGCCTTGAAGTTTTAGAATTTAAGATTTGAATCATCTCTAAATAATGCAGGCAATGTGTCCCCTTTGGGTTTGAATCATTTGTTTTGGAAATCATAAAAATTGTCAAACAATTAATTAAAAGTTAGAGTCAAACAAATTTATGTAACTGAATTTGGAGTTTTCATTTTTGCAACAAATGAGTCAGATTTAACATTTGGCTTTTGATCACTTGGTAATGAGTCACTTGATTGGTACTCTTATGATCTCTAAATTAAAATTTGTAAATGAAATATGAGACTCTGTATATCCCCAAGGATTAGAAAAATGGCTTAGATGAATTCTATTTCATTGCCAAAATAAATAGATCCTTATGGAGAATAATTTAAAGTATTATTATTAGAAATAACAAATCAAAATTATTTGCTTTCTAAAAATAACTTACCTGTGAGGTTTGAAATGTAGTGGCCCTTATCGACTTCATTATCTACATCTACAATTTATGTGAAACTCTTACAGTGCAACTACACATATGGTTAGATACAGACTCTGTGATAGCCCCCCTTTTTTTAATAGGAATTTTTATTATGCCCTAAAGAGTGGCCCAATCATCATGTCTTCTGAATTCAAATTTTGACGAGAGGCCCTTCCCTTGGGCTGCCGATGAGAGCTGTCGATGATACTTCCCTGTAAGGAACAAGCTGTCTTGTCAGTGTTAGGCAGATGCTGCAATTTAAGCTTTGTCTAGTTAAAAATAGTCAGGATTCAACGTGCTCTTGAATTTTTTACTCTTTTTTGCAAATACCAAGAGATGTGATACCATTCTTAGAGACAGCTGTATATCTAGGGTAATTTTATTAAACTTTTTTTTTCATATATAAAAGGATAAATTGTCCCCTAAAGCACTAAATACGTGATTTCTCTTTAGCTATTGGTGGGTAGTTGTAGCCAAAGTAAAATAAAACAAACAAAAATAAACCTTTCTTTCCATTCTTACATTGCTTGTTGGCCCTCCAAAACATGCACAATTCAAAAACACATGAAAGAAGCTACAAGAGTTATTACTTTGCACATTACATTACACCAGAGTAATATCTTTCCAGATCTGGAGTTGCTATTATCTGGATTTGCTATTGCCTTCAAGGTGAGTACTGGACTTCCGGAAAATAGAAATAGAACACCTAACCTCAAATATGTTGGGCCCAACCAAGGCCTGGACTACCTGTTCACGACTCAGTACAAATCAGCTAACTAGTGGTCCTTGGTTTTCTCCTCTCTAAAAATGGAAATAATGCTTTCACACCAAATCCAAGAATAATGGCTATTTATGAGCAGTTGTCAAAGAGAGAGGCCTTTCAAAAGGCTACCAAGCCAAACCAGCGAGGGAATCATAAATCCTTTCAGCAGAGAAGGCTCAGAGCCTCCTTGTTGACCGTCTTGGGAAACCAGGGCTTCTTCCCCTGGATGAATGAGAACCCTCACCTGTAGCATTCAGCCAGACCAATGTGAATCTCACCTGTTCTACGTGGACCAATCATAGCCAAGTCAAGTGTACCAGGTGATTCACAATTGTGATGGGTAACACCGTAGGGATTGGCTGGGGGGAGGGGGCACTGGTGTATCCTTCAGGATCCTGGGCTGAACTACACTACTGGACCTTCCATAGAGCAGACCTGAGTCCCAGCGTTGCCCACAATATCAGAAGCCTCCTCCTCACAGATAATTCAAGTTTTATTTTTCTTTTCCTATATTGTTTCCAGATTATAGCAGCCTACAGCTGGGATATCTAAGGCTCTCAAGCATTTGGCCCTTGGGGGTGCAGGAGAAAAGGGGCTCATATTCATATGATAGATCTGCTCTTCAGTTTCAGTGTTAGTTTTTTCTCTTCAATGATTACGTAGCTGGAAGGGAGTTTGGAGCCTCTTTGGTGCTACCCATTTCTGGTTCCCTATACCCAGCATAATGAAAGAAAAATGCACAGTGAAGTTACTTCCAATTCCTTTTAGGTTAGGATTTTAAACAAGAAGATTGATTTTAGCAAGGTTCAGTCCAGATGTGGTTCCAAGGATAACATCAAACATTCTGCTGGGGGCGGAAATGTAAGTAGAAGCTTCTATTAGGAGCCGTCCTGATTGTGTGGAGCCATCTGCACAGCAGGCACTGCGTCTCCTTTCCTGCCTCCCTCCCAACACGCTCCCCCCTTCTTGTTGCTGCTCCACACGTCCCCCTGGTTTGGGAGCTTGTCAGCCTTGCAGTTTTGGTGATGGGCTTCCCATCCTTCCCTCTAAGATCACTGGTGAATTTCTTGCTTTTTTAATGGGGTACACCATGGTTTTCAGGGAGATGGAAAACCCACTTCACTTGCCAATTTGTTTGCTGGCCTTTGGCTTCAAGGTATTTTCTCATGCTGTCTCTACTCCCCCTGCAAAAGTCAGCTGTGCACACACTTTTCTAGCTCCATTTAAGTTACTCTTGAGGCAAAGACTGATGTACTTGAAAGTACCCAAACTGTATAATGTCAATATTTTGTGCTTCATTATTCATAAGAGTTGGGATATCATTTGGAATAATACAAAACTGGTGAAGCATGGCTCGTCTGTAATTCAGTGAAAAGATTCAAGTCCCAGCATACTCTGTCTTGATGGGATTTTTTCCTGTCTCTTAAATTGAGTGAAAATAATATCCTATGAGAGGCAGGGAAAGATGAATCCATGTTTCTCAAATGTAGTTGAGGAAGAGTTGAAACAGGCAAATTCAAGCTAAAGAAAGCATGGTTCTTTGTAAAATTAGAATAACAAAAAAGGCGAACTGGATGACTCTCTATACTACAGATCCTGTCATCTAAACTTCAGATTCTGGCCATCTGTGACCCAAGTAATTTATAGATTATCAAATCCGGAATTCTCACCTGTCTAATAACTCTTGGTTCCTTGCTCCTCAGCTGGGCAGAGATGGAATCAGACAGTGAAAGGAGAGACAAACAAGTGCCTTCTAGCAGGAGCTGTCACCTGATGTTCAAAGTAGCTGCACTGGGCGTGAAAATATGCCATGTGGGAGGACCACAGCAAGGTTTTCTGGGCTCTTTCCAGAGTTCAGGGCTAAGCCTCAGGCTCAGCATTTACACTGACAAGGTTGCCCTCCTTCCTGTTGCCCTGACTGTAAATGCACACCACGTGGTACTCTCACAGAAGCAATCTTGGTCCTAGTAAATAATTTGAGGGTATCAGAGGGTAGACCCAGCTGCCCTCTACTACGGGTGCTGCCGGTCAAAACACCTACATGGAAAAGGATAAATTGAGATAACTAATGATCTCTAAAGTAAGTAGGGGAGCTTCCAACCTCCAAAACAGTAGTCTGAAACTTTCCTCTAGAGAAGAATCACTTGTTCAAATGTGCAGATTCCCTGACGCCATTTCCAGTGTTCAATTAAGTAATTCCCATGTATTTCTGATGCAAATGGACCAGGAACCACACTTGGAAAGCACTGTTTCAAATATTGGGAGATGAAATAATTTCAATAAGACACAAAGAAGAAAAAATGCTGTCATTTTATATTGATAATTTGGTGTGCAATAAAAATTCCATTTAGCCAAGGCATGACGATCGTATTTTAGAAAAGCATGTTTAGAGCTTTCTTCTTCTTGTTATCTTAAAGCAGTGTTGGGCTTCTTGTTTCTATGAGCAAAGTTGGTCACTTTTATGTAAAAATCACTTTTTAAAGAATGATTTCTCTCTTCACTTGGCTCTTTGCTTATGGAAAGGTTTGACACGATGTGGCTTCGTTCTCTGGGTGGAAGCTTGCCTTATGAATCCAGGTGTTTCTATCCCCTTGTGGCATGATCTGTTTTCTGCTAATAAAATCTTCTATTCTAGGATTTTCCTTCACTTTGGTTTTTCTTTCCAACCAAACATATGGGAGGATCTATGGAAGATTGTGCTTTCCCATTTGTGTGTATATGTTGTTGTATGTTGTGAGTTTGGATATGTTTCTAGATTTGATGTATGATCTTGGGGTTGTTTATGTCTAAACTATTTTAAGCACATTTTATGTGGTTCACACAGGTACAGATTGTCACCAAGAAGATAGACCTAAGCCACGTGACATCCAAATGCGGCTCTCTGAAAAACATCCGCCACAGGCCAGGTAAATCAGTACTTTTTAGTAGTCTGAGAGATATTAGATTGGATTCAAGAAATTGACAAGCAAAATTTGTGTTGCTGTGAATGAAATATCTAATTGGAAGGACTTTTCCAAATCCTGATACTTCATGCTTTTATTAATAGAAATTTAAATTAGAAATTTCAAGGCATCTTCACTTGGACAAGTAAACTTAGTTACCACAAACAGGCCACATATCATAGGACATGTTAAAAATTAAAAGGTACATGGGGAGGGTGGGAGGGAGGGAGATGCAAGAGGGAAGAGATATGGGAACATATGTATATGTATAACTGATTCACTTTGTTATAAAGCAGAAACTAACACACCATTGTAAAGCAATTATACTTCAATAAAGATGTTTTAAAAAAAAATTAAAAGGTACAAAAAAAAGAGAAAAAGTCACAAAAATAAAATAAAATAAATAAATAAAAATTAAAAGGTACATGAGATGGGTTTATCTCTATGTACTCAACATGCATGTTGGAGCTCGTTGGAAATATATAGTCTATAAAATACATTGGGCCATGTATTTATACATAATACATGCACTGAAAGAAGCATTTCCAAAGATTTTTCAAGAAATTGTTTTTCTACATTATGTGAAAAAAGGATTATGCTTAAGCAAAGCTGAAGAAATTAACTTTTCTGCTGAATTTCTCAGATCCACGTCAATAAGTATTGTGAATCCTCAGAATGCAATGTTTCCCCCAACTTATTTGACCATGGACTTCTTGTTTTTCTAGAATATCTCATAAGACTGATGCTCTAAGGTAGAACTTCTACTCATCTTGCTGGGGATTTTTCCCTCTTTAATTCCCTCTAATGTATTATGAGTCATTTTTTCTGAGTATCATGTATTATGTTTTTGCTAAATTCCACCTCCATGCATATGTAAATAATGGACAACTGTCAAATTTGTAAATTTTCTTGAGAATATTTTGACACAATTTATATATACCATTGACGGACAAGAGGAAGCAATTGATTTTAAACATCTATGCTTGGCATCTTAATTAAACCAGGTAATAGGTTATTCCCATTAATCATTGTCTCAAATGTTATCAAAACAAGGTATAAGAACAATTGAGCCCAGTGAGATTTCTGACCAGGAGATTGTTAAGAAGAATTTATTAGTTGAAAAACAAAGGTAGATAGGATACGTTTCAAAATAGATAAATGAATTGGAAGCATATCTAGAAATCGGGCTTCGCTTTGGCAAAGGGTGTTCATAAGGCAAGTCAAGGAGTTAGAAACTACGAGTAAGGAATCTCCATTCCTGGTTTCAGAATTGCTACCCCGGAATTAGCTCTCTGTCATTTAGGAAACAGCATGGATATGTTCCCATGTGGGTATCTTCACAACCCCCCATCTATTACTTAAGTCTACAGACATTTAGTTGACTTTGTACTGTGTCAACAGTATGATGGAAGTATTTGGCTACACTGCCTACTTTCTTCCAGAATACAAAAGACAATATTGGAGTCTTTCATTCCAGACAGTAAGTATACATTTAGTTAAATTCACCTGGGGTCTTGATGCACAGAAAAATCTTATATAGATAAGAAAATATTCTGTGTATGTTTTACTGGTCATAAAAGGCTATTGTCATGGACTCCCACCTTTTTCTAAATCTAGCTCTTACTTCGTAATAAATGAACCAGATGACTAAGTTCATAAAGATGTATTAGCACAATGATCCTTGACAACAGCAAGCTTTTCACAAAGTTACTTTGGATTGTGGAATATCTAAGGAGAAAATAAAGGAAACAATTTGACACCTGGAGCCACAAATTGAAATATCCGGTCTTGTCGACTTCACTTTGGGACATATGAAGCTTGATGGGGATTATAGTCTTCTGCAGTTACTGCTTCTGATAGGGCCAGAATTTTTCAGAACCAAAGGCAGAGATGTCTGAATTCAAATGGGCTTCTCTAAGAGTTACGTAAAAATACCTAGTAGGACTTCAACAGAAATAGACTTCTCCATCTTCCTTTTCTGAATATATTTTGGGTCAATGTTACATTGTTATTTTTTTTTCTCTCTCTCTCAAAATACAGTTCAAAAAAATTTTAACAAGGTTATATAGACACAATATATAACCATAAAAGAAAACTTGAAAAGACAATTTCTATCAGAGGCCACCAAAAAATAGAAAAGTAAGATCCTAAGAAAGTTGATCTCATGTAGCTGAAAGCTCAACATCTTCTAGACTCTAACCAATATAATTATGTTTTATGAATCACACTAATCCTGTAACAACCAACAAGTGAGACCCATGGGGCCAAGTAAAATGTTGGAAGGATAACACTCCTGCAGTTATGCATCTTTTGAGGGAAGGACAACTACATGTCTTCTGTAAGCATGAGTTAAATAACATCATGCACATCCTAAGCCTTCAGGAGGAGAATGAATGAATCTTCAAAATTTAATCCAGTAACACCATACAATTTCAAGAGGCCCCTGGCCAGGTAATTGGGTGTTAATATAAATGTCCAGGTATCACATGAGAAAAACACCACAGGCCTAAGAGACCTGTAAAGTTTTAACAGACCTTTCTCTCATCTACAGAGATAAATAAGCATCAAGAGTCCAAAACTGAAAAATCTTTTCCATGTTTCCATAGAGTCCCTCAGGTATTTTTCCCAAATCAAAATCCCCAAGAGAGATGCAAAGATAGTAGAGGGTCACATGGCTTACCACTGGCCTTCCAAAAAAATGCATAGAGCCAAAACCAGGTTAATAATGCAAGTCAAAGCTAATCTCTTAGGTGGAGACAGGTAAAGGTGTCTAATCCAGCTTCCTTCCAGGTCAAAGACATTAGCAGACAGGCTCAAGAAGAGGCTAAAGGACAACAGATACCTACTCAATGTAGAATTCCTTGCATTCATAAGACTGAGAAACGTGTGTAGAAATGGGGAGTGCCACAGAAGTGTGGCTCATGGCACTCTCATCTATCAGCAGATCCTCGAGTTTCAGACTACTTAGCATTTAAGGAAATGGCATGGTCAAAACTCAGTCTCAGTATTATCAGATCAAAGTCAGAGTCACATTCGTCCTATGGCATCTGGAAAAGAATGGGATCTCCTAAGAGTCTCTTCCTATCACTCCATCTGCTAATTAAAATGGAAGCTCTTAAGCAACTTAGCCCCTGACTGCAGTTTCATCAGTCAAGCTATCAATGCTGAAAATTGACAAATGGTAATATTACCCACATGCACTCCATTGCTAGCCTAATAGTTCTTTGAACAAGTGACCTATTACCATTAAGAAAAATAAAGAAGAGCTTCATTGCAATTTAGTTTGCTCCCTTAGAAATAAGAGACTAAATGTGCCAAGTTTGAGAAAGGATACATATGATATTTTCATTGTGTCATTTTTAGAGTTTTTATCACACAGATAAGAAAAACCCCTCTGATATTTTAGGTTAGACATGAGTAGAGGAGAAAGGAATTAACATGTAGAGCAATCCACGTAATGGTTCAAAAAGTATGTCACTACCATAGATGGTGTGGGGAAAATGGTATAGACTAAAAATTCTAAAAGATTCCTTTCACATCCATGGTCGGAGGGATAGTAGAGTTCATTAAGTTTGTCGTTTGCCATGATCTATGTACTATAATCATTTTGGGGAACTAGTCACCACAAATATAAGATTTAATTTTAGCAAGGCATTTAAAAGCCTTTCTCCTCTCCTACGTAGGTGGTGGGCGTGTGAAAATTGAGAGTGTGAAACTGGATTTCAAAGAAAAGGCCCAGGCTAAAGTTGGTTCACTTGACAATGCTCACCACGTACCTGGAGGTGGTAATGTCAAGGTAAGAAACAAGATCGTGAGCCGATCTTGCCTTTTTAAAAAATCCTTCTGAAATACTCTTCATCAAAATGGGTCCCAAATTGAAGGCCCGGACATCTAGAAGTAGGGATGGTAGAGCTGAATAGAAGTGACCTGAACATCAGCTCTGGGATATAGAGAAAGAGCTAAGCGACAGTTAAGATGCTTGAGTTAACGAGGACTGATGCTTGTCTTAAACAGATTGACAGCCAAAAGTTGAACTTCAGAGAGCATGCTAAGGCCCGTGTGGACCACGGGGCTGAGATCATTACGCAGTCCCCAGGCAGATCCAGCGTGGCATCCCCCCGACGACTCAGCAACGTCTCCTCTTCTGGAAGCATCAACCTGCTCGAATCCCCCCAGCTTGCCACCCTGGCCGAGGATGTCACTGCCGCACTCGCTAAGCAGGGCTTGTGAATATTTCTCGTTTAGCATTGAAGTAATACTATTTAGGCATGAGCTCTTGGCAGGAGTGGGCTCTGAGCAGGTGTTATATTCATTCTTTACAAACCATAAAAGAAATAATCTCATTCCCAAACTGTAGTAATTGTTACAATTTTATATTAAAAAAAAAAGAATAGTATATGCAGAAATTGACTTGATTTCCATTTGTAACAGGAAGATACTGGCTTTACATGAGTACAATTGGACAATTATTTTTGCTCTGCTCTGTTTTGCATGGAGTATTATTATTTTAAAAATTGCATTTCTACCTTTCATGTGCCTGAAGGCTATCCACTACATCCTGAAAGGCCTTGTTAAAATCCAAGCTGCTCATTTCACTATTTTGTTGCTGGGTGAAAAGATAAAAAGCTGCCCATTGTAACTTATTACAGGTTAAATTAAATCAAGGAGTCTGATTGCAGGAAGGGAAGAGCATGTAAGAAATAAGTTTTTTTTAAAGCGTTATTTTGTATAAATGGGAAGAAAGATTCAATTAAGTTATTAACATTTGGGACCTGGATAATTATATCAGAGTATAAGTCAATCCAATAAATTATTTAACTAATTAAAAAATAGTTACGAAGCATTAGAGCTGTGGTTGAGGAAGTGGTATAAAGTGCATCTCTTAGGAAAGAAGCACTTTCATTAGGGTGGACTCGTGTCTGATTAGAACGTTGGTTGATCAGCTAGATTTGTGTACACACTACCAGTTTCACACCCCCTTTCCATCTGTTTGATACAGTATTATAGATATAAATATATATATATTTCTCTGTGGCCATTTGTGATACTTCCTCATATACTTGAATATTATACTTCCTTATTCACAGCATCTGTGTCTTCTGCACCCTTTGGTGTTGCAGTTTTAGGTATGTGAAAGTAGGTGTTAGCAGGGTTCTTTCCCTATTAAAAAAAAGTTTAAAAAGACAAAAAGTTTTAGCATGAAGTTGCTTTCTGTAACAACTCAAAGCTGTAACCCTGTTTTAGTGCCAGATACAAGTCTCTCCCAAGTCTCTCCCGTGATGCTAGAAAAAATTTGTTTTTCTTTGCTTTCACCAACATGGAGTTTGTGGGGGTGGGTCCAGTTATACATAAAAGGGTTTACAGATTGTTGGTGTAAGATTATGGATTTATCTTATTTTGAATCACAGGATAGTTTGGGTTTTATTCCTGTAATCATTCATGAAACAGACTTCTTAAGATTTCTTTTTCTTTTTTTTTTTCCATTTGCTAAAGTTGAAACTAACAGTGGGATTTGGGGGCATGTTATCCCATTCTTCCAAATAGTACCTGTTTATTAAATTCTCTGATAGAAAATGTTTGACCTCCATACCCAAAGATCCCTTGATCAGAAGGGAAAAATACGGTATTTTGAGAAGCTATAGCTATAAAACATTGGAGATGCAGATATCTAAATCAGGTTTTTCATAACTCCAACATTGTACTCTGTAAAGGAACACTATTATTTATCAGTAGATAATACCATTCTGACTTTAGATACGGTCTAGAAATCACAAATCTATTAATTAATTCACTTTACAAATCATTCATCTTAGATTTATGAATAAGCAATGAAATAGTCAATAGCCTGAATAAGGCAGTGGGTTACCAGGCTAGATGGATGCTTTTTAGTATTTTATCTGTTCTTTTTCTTGCTCAGGGATGGTAGGCTGGATCTGAACAGTTAAAGGCAAATGGTCCAGTAGGCGTTTGATTCCTTTGAGCCAAATCAGTTCTCGAATATAAAGGAGGAAATGATGAACATGGACTGAGGCAACAAGCTAGTATAGTAGCATCTAAGAAAGAAGCCAAGGGATGCAAAGACAGAGACGCGGGTGCCATTTTGTGACCCGTTGGAAATTACAACCAATGCGACTTCCGTAAAAGAAACTCTAGAAGCAAAAGTGCACCATTCATTCTCAACTAAGAGGTTTTACATAGGCAAACATTTCTGAAACTATTTATAGGTCAGTTATTTTATAGGACAAAGATTTAGAAATGACTGATAGGACTGTGGATGTGTCTGTTTTCTGCCTAATTATTGCTGTGAGGTTTGATTTGTCCCATCTGGGCATTTTATTCATCAGCTTCCCTTGAAATGCACCAGAAAATAGGAGAAGAAAGAATAGGAGTGTGGAGACTTAACAGTATTTTCTTATGTGTTTGGTAGTGTTAGATAGTGATTAAAGCTGAAGTTAACAGCTGGTTAGAACAGTTTTAACCTGTGAAACAAGTATTTTTTTTCAACCTGGTTTAAATTGTTTATAAGCATTAAGAATAAGTAAACATGATCTACATATTAAAATTGTTTCTTACACATACATGTCTAAAATAAAGATTATATAAAGTACCAAGTTATTAGATTTGGCATTAAAACAAATGTTTACTTCAAATCACAGCAAAATTATAATGAATAAATGCCCTTGCTTCGTATGGAAATACAATTCTTTATAAAAAGTTAACAAAATGAACCTGATAATTTGTACAAGTAAAAGAAAGAAACACAGGCTAAATGTCTTCTTATGGGGATAAGGGGTGGAACCCATCTTGCCTTTACACTCAAGATTAACGACACAAATTAAGCTTTTTGAACACCACTCTTGTGGGGACATCCATACGCTGATCTAGAAATTAAGGCTTCATAGTTCCAATTCTAGATCTATTAATGCCAGTTTCTCTCTGGCTTTAGCCTTTGAGAACCTGTTTAAGGAAACATAAGTAATCCAGAGCTGTGAAGAGTTAAAAGGCCCACTCACTCTCTCTGGGTCACCTGCAACCAATAATTGGGTACCTTACAATGATGCAGGAGAGATCCGAGTTCATGATGAGTCTCAAAGGCCATGTTCATTTAGGAACCAACTCTCTCTGGATTCTCCTGCTGAGTTCCAGCAGGGTGATGGGCTAAAATCCCACCCACAAGCAAGACACCTGTGTAACACTAACTAGGTATAGCTGAAGAAGGCTGAAGAGAGAACTTGGTTAAATGGAAAAATGTACTGATGGTAGCTGACCTTCTCCACACACTCATATGGTTATAGAGCAGGAAATGGGATCATCAGCCAAAATATAATATCATGTCAATATTATTAAAGAAATAAGCTCAATGTGGTTGATTCTGACATAGCTGCAAGTATAGTATTTTCTCCTATTTTTCATGCCACAGAAAGGAGGAAAATAAACTATTCATGGTCTAAGTGGCCAGAAAAGATAGATCCATGGCTTGGAAAGGCAAATTCTAGACATTCCTTCAAAGACTGATGTGCTAAAATCAGCACTGATGTTTGTTTTTTAACACCTAGGATTTTTCGCCTGGGTATGTAGGTTGAGGCCAAGTCCCTAGCAGGAAAAAGCTTATTTTTAGACTCTTAAAATGTCAATCATGAAGATCTACTTCAACTTTAGCAAAAAGAAAAAAAATCAACAAAAAGTTATACTCTGTATGCTGGGATTCCAAGGTTCCAACATGCCGCTACAAATCTGTGGGGGGTTTCTTTCTTCTGATAATTCTAGAGCCTGTTACCATAGAAAGGCATTTCTTCAATGGCTGGTTGTAGTTAGTTCATGTTTTTCAAGCAAAATTTGCAAATGTATTTGTTGCTGTATAGTGATTGTTTTGCAAAATAAAGTTGCTTGTCACCTAACTGACAGTTTCAGATTGTTTCTTCTTCTCTGGAAAAAAACCATAATATATAATATAATATGATCTAATCTAATCTAATCTAATATAAATTGCTCAATCCAACCAAAGAAAAATTATGAAGAGAAGGCTACAGTTATCTGCTGAATGCCTACTATGTGTCAGGCCCTATCGCTACTGTATTAGCAGGATGCTATCTGTTGCAAGTGACAGAAACTCGAATTGGCCTAAGCATAAAAGCAAATTTATTGGATCAACTATCCAACTAGGCAGGAGTACCTGCCTCAGGCAAGGATGTATCCAGGCACTCAAAAAATGTCATTTAGACTCTTTCTTGGGGCTTCCCTGGTGGCACAGTGGTTGGGAGTCCGCCTGCCAATGCAGGGGACACGGGTTTGAGCCCTGGTCCGGGAGATCCCACGTGCCGCGGAGCAACTGGGCCCCTGCACCACAACTACTGACCCTGCGCTCTGGAGCCCACGAGCCACAAGCACTGAGCCGACGTGCTACGACTGCTGAAGCCCGCACACCTGGAGCCTGTGCTCTGCGGCAGGAGAGGCCACCGCTCCCGGCAGCTGGAGGGGGCCTGCATGCAGCAATGAAGACCCAGTGCAGCCAAAACTAAATAAATAAATAAAATAAATTTTTAAAAAATTATAAAATAAAAAAGACTCTTTCTTTCTTCAACTCTGGATCCAAGCTCTCAAGAGATGTCATCAGGAATTTTTCTTTTTCCAAATTTTAGTTCTGCTTCCTCTATGTTGGCTTCATCCTCAGGCAGGCACCCCTCTCCTGATGATCCCTGGGAGCTCCAGGCTTCACAGCCTCCCAAAGAAAGCCTCTTTCCCAACAGCACTAGCCAAAATCCAGGGTCTGAAAATCATTGCATTACATGGGTCACCTGCTCACTTGTGCTGATTGGCAAGGGTGGGTCACAGACCTAACTATCACAGGTGGTTGGGGTAGGTGGAGAGTAAAGGGAGAAGTGACCTCGTCTGAACTCCATAAACTAACCATGGAGAGAAACTATTTCCTCCAAAGTCAAGTCAGGCTGCTACTGCCAGAAGAGAGAGAAATCAGTGCTGTGCAGGCCATGAAAACAGACATCCTCGACATCCACAAGCCCTACTCTCTATCTTTATTCATCCTTTAGCTCCTTGCTGCTTAGATTGTGCCCAGCTTCACCTGGGAGCTTGTTCCAAATGCAAATCCTCAGGCTCCGCCCAGGCCAATTTACAACATTCCCGTAGGTGA
Source organism: Balaenoptera ricei (assembly GCF_028023285.1). NCBI lineage: Eukaryota > Metazoa > Chordata > Mammalia > Artiodactyla > Balaenopteridae > Balaenoptera > Balaenoptera ricei. The sequence continues at coordinate 94,682,761 of NC_082645.1, forward strand.
TTTCATCTGCACGTTAAAGCTTGAGAAGCGTCAGCTCATCCAGTCGCTGCTAACGCGTTTAAGGAGGAGGAGCTCCATGGCAGACCGCTTACAGGTAAAAATCACCCCTAAGACTGTTTGAGACAACGTCACCAACTCCGATGTCGAAGAGGTTAGTTTTCAAGTGGTAGAAACGTGTGACTGGTGGAAGAATTACTTTTGTACTGAAGGTTTTCCAGACTCATGTTCTCACTTGACTGAAACCTACTTCTTCTACCAATAGAGTCATCACCTTCTATTTACTCTTCCTTTGGTAATAATACAGATTTGGAACAATATAGCCAACATCTTTAGAGTTTTTCTTTAACAATTTTTTAAGATTAGCATCTGTGTTATACTTCCTAAAGGAAGTCTTTAAACCACAAGGTATTAAGACATTTGGTAGCAGGAATCACGATGAAAGTCTTTTTTTTTTTGCTAATTGAAGTATAGTTGATTTACAATATTGTGTTAGTTTCAGGTGTACAGTATACTGATTAAGTATTTTTGCAGATGATAGTCCATTATAGGTTATTATAAAATATTGGGTATAATTCCCTGTGCCATACAGTAAATCCTTGTTGCTTATCTATTTTAGGTATAGTAGTTCGTATCTGTTAATACTGTAGTTCTAATTTGTCCCTCCCCACCTCCTTCTTCCCTTTGGTAACCATAAGTTTGTTTTCTATATCTGTGAGTCTTTTTCTGTCTTGTAAATACATTCATTTGTATCATATTTTAGATTCCACATATAAACGATATCATATAGTATTTGTCTTTCTCTGTCCAACTTATTCCATTAAGCATAGAACTCTAGGTCCAATCATGTTGCTGCAAATGGCAATATCTTATTTTTTATGGCTGAGTAATATTCCATTGTATGTATACCACAGCTTCTTAATCCAGTCATCTGTTGATAGGCACTGGGATTTCTTCCAAGTCTTGGCTATTATAAATAGTGCTGCTATGAACATTTGGGGTGCATGTATCTTTTTGAATTAGTGTTTTCAATTTTTTCAGATATATATCCAGGAGTGGGATTGCTGGGTCATATGGTGGTTCTATTTTTAGTTTTTTAAGGAACCTCCATACTGTCTTTCAGAGTGGCTGCACCAATTTACATTCCCACCAACAGTGTACAAGGGTTCCCTTTTCTCCATTCTCTCCAACGTTTGCTGTTTGTAGACTTTTTAATGATGGCCATTCTGACAGGTGTGAGGTGATACCTCACTGAGGTTTTGATTTGCATTTCTCTTAATAATTAGCTATGTGACACAATGAAAGTCTTTTTTTATTAATTAACAAGGCAAAGAAGAGACAAATTAACTCAGATATAATGTAAGAGGGCAGGATAACCCTCTATGTAGCTTATGGGGAGGAAATATTCCTCTTTTGTGATGTGGCACTTACTTGTAGAACTATGACCCAAATAATTCAAGGCTAGAATGTTGTCCCTGTCAAAAGTACTCTTTCCAGCAACCTAAAATTGTTTCAAAATACCATCCTTCACTAGGTTTTCTTAAGTACCTTGAAGAAACATCACAGACACACCCTTAGAGCTGCCTTTTTTCTTCTCATGCCTTTTTCCATCACAAACACACCACAGCTGTTCCCACTTCGCCCTCAAATTCCATTAAAATCTCCTACCCCCAGGCCTCGTTGAGGTAATAGACCTGTGGCCTCCAGCTGTGCTTTGTTTGGTTTGCAAACTCAAGAAGTTTCACACACACACATACACACAAAATCCCAGATTTGGATCTCTGAAAAGTTAAAAGATTTGGCAACAGTAGGCCCGCATTCATGATAATTAACTGGAGCTGGTCCATGAATGATGAGATAAAATCGTGTGGCCTCCGCTCGGCCACCCCACCCATCTGTGCCTATTATTCCTCCCAGCCCACATTATTCCCTTTCACTTATTATTGTGGGATTTAGAGTTTGTAACCTCTGGCCTAGACCCACTTGTTTCTCCCTCCCTCTCTGCCTCCCATTTCTTCCTCATTCTGTGAAACAAAAACCCAAAAGCATAAGCCCCAATCCTAGAGTGGGAGAAGGAAAAGGTCAGATGGGGTGGGTCAGATCAGAATCCTCAAGGAGACTGGGAGCCTGAGAAATCAATATTTAATAGATTTTGCCCTGTCTCAAGAAAAAAGAAAAAAAAAACACCCTTTTAACTAGTATGTTTATTTGATGGTAAATAATTGGTAATTATTTACCATTAAATAAACTGGTAGTTTCATGTTCGTCATAAACACATTTAAGATTCTGCTCCCACCTTTATCATAAAGCCGAGAAAAAAGAAGAATGCAGTGGAGTATATTTCCTTGTTTCCCCACCCTATGATAAACAGAAATCTCCTTGTCAAGTGAGAAATGGCAAAAACTATCATCTTACCTAGTAGCCCTGAACTTATGGGATACTTGCCCATTACTTTTAGAAGTAGAAGAAAGGCATAGAGGAAAGATGTTCTAACCTAGCCAAGCGAGTGACATGTTCTTAAACCCAGGGCTGATTTTCAGTCAACATACACCTTATTCAGTTGAATAAGTTGTTATAATATTAAAAGACCTGCTTTCCAAGCCTCCTCCTCATCAGTGCCTGCCCTTTGCCACCCAGGCCTATTCCCACAGGTGTCATAGACACCTCCAGTTCCTAGCCTCTATGAGGTTAATGCTTGGTACAGCAGAGAGCTTCCAAGATCCTGTTCCAGTGCCCCCAAAAGTCCTGCCTTCCAGGCATCACCAGTTGCTATGATCCCCTGAGGGGCTCTGGCCTGTGCACGCCAGTTCAAGGAAGTCCAGATTGTCTACGCTGGCTTCTAGCAACCTGCTGGCCGCCAGCCAGCCTGCCACAGCTTTTTCTCAACTACTATGCATGCATCGTCCTCCAAGTCAGAAGAAGACCGGAACCCTACAGGGGAGACAGCACTTTTGGGCATCCTGGTAGGCAAGTACCTGGTGCTCATATAACCATACTTTGGCTATGGCCAGCTGGTACCAGTCTTCATTTTTCCCCAGACTCCTCTCCTACAGTTGCCTGTAGGAACTGCAGTCACCACAAGACTTTTGACTCTCACCAGAGTATAGGGACGGGCAACAGGCACTGAGGAGGTAATGGGGGCTCCTGAGGCCAACAACAGGAGGTTGTGAGCAACATATAGGCCCCATGGGACCATGCAGGGTTAACAGTGCCTAAGGGAAAGCCTTTTATGGTCCCTGTTGAAATTCACCTCCATCTAAAACCCACCAAAAGCCCAAATGGAGTGGGCCTTAACATTAATTTTATACTTATTTAGTGATTGCCTCTTATAGGCATCCTTATAAACATATGTTAACTCCTATGGGTACTGTAATTATCAGCGTCCCCATTTAACAGATGAGAAAAATAGAGAGGTTGTTTAAAAGTTAATGGGCAAAGCTGGAATTTGAACCTAAGCAGCCCGAGATGTCTCATCTGGTCTAATGGATTAGGTTTGATCCAATTAAATATTCTAATAAACAATTTTCCTGACAATGATAAAGATACCAAATAGATATTATGTAAAAATCTCAGCATTATGAGGGCTAGAAAAATGTTCATATTTTCCTGTTAATTCAGCAAACAATGACAGAGGATTGTGGATCCTAAACAATATCATGTATGTAAAGAGAAATTTTCTTTTTTTAAAAAAATAAATGCAAGTCATTCAATGACAATTAAATGGGAACTATTGGAACAATTTTCTGCCCTTCTCTATGTCAAGTCATGGCTCATACAAAGGCATCATTTAGAGAGTGACTCCTATGTCAAGCAAAGTTCAACCAGACATTTCTGAAAATCACCAATATATTTGGAAATTATTAGGAAAATTGGATGAACTATTTGTGCCAAAACACACATCACTTGACAAGCAATTTCGTAATTCATATTGTTTAGAGAATAAAAGCATTTTTTTCTATTGTATTTATTAATTTATGATGATGTGCCAGTTGCTAAATACTGTTAGCTCTCCGTATCCATGTGTCCTGCATCCCTGGATTCAACCAACCACAGAACCTGCAGATGCAGAATCTGCAGATGCAGAGGGCCGACTGTACCAGACCATTTTACATAGAGGATTTAAGCATCCCCAGATTATGGTATCTGCAGTGAGGCCGGTCCTGGAACCAGTCCCCAGCAGATACTGAGGGATGACTGTATTTTAACATTACTTTTGCTTCCAGCGCCATGCAGCTTTCTTAAAGGCTGTTTTTCTTTCTCTATTATGACACCAAGGACTGAATTAAATTTCTTGCTTTCATTACAAGCATGGCGTGTCACTTAGATTTTCCTTATAAAACAAGTATCTACAATTCATAGCATAAAATGTAAGAATGCCTGATCAAGCTTTAGATGTGCAGTACACACTTCTGATAGTCTGACTTTTAATAATAGTAAACAAAAAAAATGATTTTCATTATCAGAAAACTAAGACACAAATAGATACCAAGAGGAACTCCCCAGCCATTTTTCTTGCTTCAACTGTAGAAAAATCAGAAAACATTCCTTATGTGGACACCCAAATATTAATATTTTGTCTTTTCCTGTGTAACCAGTGTGTTGAACAAGCATGACGCATGTAAGTTGTGATCAAAACGCAAATTTAGTTTTGTCTCTCGCCATTCCTTTAAACATTATGCAGTGAAAGAAATCTTCCCCTGCCTCAAGCTGAAGACTTGGACGGACTCGTGACTTTTTAGTCACTCTCAGATAATAACATTCTTCTGGCTATAAAAAGAATCTCAATTATTAAAAAGTCTCAATTCAGAAATTAAAATACACAGCCCATGGAATAGTCAAAACTCCGAAGCTGATGTTATAAGATTTATAGCACAGATTTGCCTCAGGCATCAAGCCTGCTTTCTTCTCTGTGGACTCACTTTCTCTTCTTCCTGACAAAGCTGCTTTTGCTCCTTCTAGGGATAAAGCTGGGGGAATAAGGAAAAATAAGGGAATAGGAGATGTCTTACTTGATTGGAGACTGGGCATCCCATGACAGGCAGGTGGTTTAGCAGATTTCTTTCTCTTTCTCTGTGGGCTTCCAGTGGTGTACCTCCAGCCTCTTTCTGCTGAGGCTTCTCTCCCATCCAGGCAGCCTTACTGGACAGGACCTAAGACAACTTTCTCCAGCTCCCTCTCCCGCCTGGCCCTCGCCTGGCCCTCGACTGGCCCTCTTGTATTACCAACCCTCCTTACACTGGGAGTTGAGGCAAATCCCAACTCAGAAGCGCGTCTAGGGAATTCCCTGGTGGTCCAGTGGTTAGGACTCCATGCTTTCACTGCCCAGGGCCCAGGTTCAATCCCTGGTCGGGGAGCTAGGATCCCACAGGCCGCGAGGTGGGATCGCATAAGGTAGATGTTGCATAGGGTTAAAAAAAAAAAAAAACGCTGAAGGGTACCAGAACCAGAGCCATCAGCCCTTCTCTGGCTGCTGGATTTCTCCAGCCTGTAGAAATCTAGTGTCTCCCAACATGTGTGTCTCCCAACATCAGGGAACACATTTCAATGCTCTCCAAGCATTTAAATCCTCTTTTTATTAAACTTAGGGTTAGAAGGCAACAGCTCCCCAGACTTCCCCCAAAAGTGTGACAGATGGCATGGCATCTCTGTCCAAAGAATCCCCCTCGTCAACCTCCTCTATCCAGTCCATCTCTGTATCCCCTTTTTGTGTCCTTAATCAGACAGAAACAAAGTCCTGGAGACCGTTTCCTTTATAAATCTGCACATGGACAGGGACAGTTTTTCACTCTCACTTTTGTGTCCTGCTGTCAGTCAGGCCAGCCCCACAGTAGATTCTCAGGCCAAAAAAAAAACGAAAAAAAAATCCAATTCTAACATTCTTCTGTCTTTTCTGCACTTTTGGCTAGAGTAGTCTCAAAATGTGTATACCTTTTTAAATAGGAAATGAATAAATGCCACAAACACTTACTGAATGCTACATCCTCTTCTGGTCTAATGGCCTCAAGGCATTGAGAGTCAAGTGAGGGAGGCAGATCATATACGGCACACCACAGCCCAGGATAAACAGTGATAAGTGGTGGAAACTCAAGTTTACACAAAACCTATGGGGAAAAAGGAGTCCAGCAGGGGGAGGGGATAGAAGGGAATTTCTAAAGCAATGCATAAAGGCATGAGTGGAGGACACATTCTGAGAACATGAAACTGTTTGGTGTACCTGGAGCATAGGTGGGTCAGAGGAAATGAGGCCAAGAAAAAAAAAAAAAGAAGCTTGGAGATAGATATTGGGTCTTCTATCATATTCACAAGCTCGGGGATTCTATTGTGTAAGCTAGAACAGTCATTAAAGGTGAGGAGGAGAAATGATGTGATCAGATCTGAGTTTTAGAAGAGTAATTTTGGCAGCAGTGTGGAGATTGGACTGGAAAGAAGAGGCTAGAGCTGGGAAAACCAGGGAGAGGTGACTAAGAGCCTGAGCTAGGAGAGCAGCAGCGAAGATCTAGAGGAAGAAAGACGCTTAAGACCCTCAACATAAAAGGGACAGAACTTGGAGACCACAGGATGTGAATTGGTTAATAGAGAAGGAGAAATAAATTTGAGGTTTATAACTTGGGTAACAAAGTGGATGATACTGCCATTAACAAAAATGAAGTAGGCAGGTGGAGAGGACGTGGTGTCAGTGGAGTATTCATTAGGCTACTAGTATTCAAATCTCAGAAATTTGTCAATTCATATCTGGATCTTAGAAGTAGAATCATGACCAAAGATGGGTATATGAATACCACCCCAGATTCCAGATGGTTCCAAGCCAGGGGGAGTAAATAAGAGGAAGGGGGTGGCTTGCCCCAATCATTTCTAACCCGACCATACTGCTCAATAATGAGCAATGCTCTCGCCATTCATCCCAGAGTGTGGTTCTCTCTGAGTTCAGGCATCATCCCTTAGGATGAATGAATTTAGTCGACATGAATGCAATGTTGGTGACCACCCTAGGTCCACAACTTCCCTGTTGTAAATCTCTGCAGATGTTACTAGTTTTAAGGAAAGTTAGAGGTGCTAAGTTTCAAAACATCATGAGTCGGTAGGATGCAGGCTGCAACAGTCCCTCCTTGGTTCAGTGATTTTATACTTAACTCTTCCTATGTCATCATCAACGCTAATTCTTAATTTGTCCATTGCCCCTAAGACTGTTTGATCTTAAGTAGGGAAAAGGTCTTTTTTTCCACTTTATTTGTTCTTGACATCCACTCATTAAACATCAGTTACCTTGGCTCCATTTATTTTGTTTAGGGATGAAACATCAAGTCATCTAGAAATAACATTTTTCATGTCAGCAAGGACCAGTACAGTGTTATTAATTTTGCTGTGTTCCCATAATACTTGACATTTGTTCTCCTTTCCTCATAATCTGAAACAGGGCTTTGAAAAATTCCTAACATACGAATGATGATATTAGTCCTGGAGAATGGATGAGCTCATGTAGGCTGGGCTCACAAAAGAGAGGAGTTAAAAAGTCCAAAATGAAACTTAGTGTAATTCCTATACTTAAGGGACAAGCAGAGAGGAAAAAAAGGGGGGTAATCATAAAAACTGAGGACCAGCCATTTGAGGGATGGGACTAAGAGAAAATGTCACAGAAACCACAGGAGTAGATGTTGCATAGGGTTAAAATCTGCAGGGAGTCTGCCAAACGTGAGAAATGAGAAGCTGTTGAATTCTAGAATAGATCAGTGACTTTGCAGAACGATGGTGATGCTGAAGATAGAACAGGCTTCTTGGGCTGTACTTCTTCATTTCACTTACATATGACCTGGGGCAAATTACATAACTGAGCCATTGGCAAAGAAATATCTTCTCCACTCGAAAGGGCAATCTGCAATGCATTTCCTACTCATAGCTTGGGGAACTTTGAATATAAATGTTTTCTTCTGGAAACGCCCTTCATCCAGGGCACACAGTATTTGTCAGCATTGTCAAGGGTGAAAAGGCAATCTCTCTTCACTTTGGCAACTCACCCTGTCAGTCTGATGACTATTTTTGAAAACTAGTTTCTATTTTCCCGATTCACAAACACTTGCATTTCCTATCTTGCTGGCACATGACTGCTCACTCTATACTGGCTTCTAAATGAATATAAGTAGATTTATTTCTTATGTAATAGCATGGCTAAAATTTTTAAAAAGAGTAAACAGACTTCGTAAGTATATGAAGCATCTCAATAGGATCTCAGGGGTTAAAAGGAAGAGATTAATGTCTGTTTCATAACTGCTTCATTTGTTTGTCTTAGATTAAATCTTTTAACCAATGAAATGAAGATAATAATTCTTCTTTATGTCCTGTGTTTTAGCCAATTAGATTTGCAGAGTGATTTGTGATTCTCAGATGAAGATTACTGAGTTTTCTCATTTAAACATTAGAATAGTAATAGATGATGAGTTGATGAATTTAAAAACCTCTGCCTTCAGGGATAGTCTGGAAAACCACACTAGATTAATTTTGGCTACATAATTTATTGTGATTTCTTCTCTAGATAGACTTGACTGCATTATACAATCATGCAATCATTTGTACATAATCGCCTTTGAATTATATTCTATTGATATTTTGATCTCATTCCTGGTTTTGCACATACGTGCATGTGAGCACACTTTAAATATTCTATGACATGCCCATTCTAAAATTAAGTTAGTTTTCAGTTTCTTGGGAAATGAGAAGAGTTTCTGATGACTCTGGATTTATAAAAAGGGGGCTCAGTCTGCAGCCAGCTCTTACAGCAGGGTTGTAGTTCTTCCCAATTATGTTGCCTGTGCTTTCTTTCATTCCTGATGTCAGAGGAACCATCTGGATCAAGCACTGTGGTGCTTAATTGGAGAACCACATTAGCAGCAACACAACTTACTTCAAGAAAATTCCAAGAGGAGATGGGGCATTTACCTCTGCTTTGTAAGGAAAATTTTTACCAATAAAAAATGAAATCATATTAAATATCAGAGTATAAACGGGCCTTCCACTCTTTTTGGAACATGGATTAAATATAGGAGAGGAAGTAGAATACTTCTTCCTGAGTTTCACAGCCACATCCAATGTCATTCCATTTTTATAGCGAAATTTCTCGCCAATTTTCTACAGAGACATCAAAGTTTCACAGAATCAGTTTCAGACACTGGAAAGGAAGACTCTAGGTGGGATATCAGTAAAAGAAGTAGGTGTGATATCAGTAAAAGAAGTAAACATCAAGAGAAGTCTGTTTGGCTTGTTTTAAAAAATGCTAGAAAAATAGAGATGAAAATTACCAGATGTGGAACAGCACAAATCATGGAACAAGATGAAACTCCCTTGTTGTTTTAAAGGTGTATCAATCACAGGTGCCACTTTTCCCTACTCAAGACACTTGACTGAATCTATTTTCTTGTGTTTGAACCAGTGGCTAGGACTGTACTCAGCTATTTTGGTGCCCCAGCCATGACACCTACAAGAGGATCCCATAGCAACCAATCCTCGATTTTTGGTATTTTTCTAACTTGCTAAGTTGTAGTCCTAACACTATCAGAAAGGAAATTTCCCAAGTCATTCTTTTGAAGAATTAGATATTTTTCTTGCCAGCTAACATATTTTTCTTAGCAGACAAATGTCATTCTTAGGCATGCTAAGTAATATCTCTAGATGTAAAGTGTGCTTATCTGTAATGGAAGGGCTGTATAAATTTTACATCAAGGACTCAGAGAATGATTGCTATGTGTGTGATAAGTCAGTCTCTTCCTTTAGCATCATTTCCTTCAAAAAGACAAACTAATGATTTCTAAATTAGTAGCTCTAAACTGATGACAGCCAGTCTTAAGGTGCAAAATTAAATTACATGGTCACTGCTTAGTATTTTAGAAATCCATATGTAGACACACAGGGATAAATTATGGTACTCATTGTTTATTACATTCTTAAGGGAATCAAAGTTTATTGCTTTTCAAATATGTCTTACATGCTTTTTTAATATGCTTTTTTTTACGTACTTATATTGCTTTTAATTGTCACAATAACTATGAGATAAATATCATTATGTCCATTTTATTTTAAGGAAAGAAGAACTCATAGGGCTAAATAACTCGTCCAGTATCACACAGACAGTAAATGGTTAAGCAGTGAATTACATGGATCTCTCTGATTGGAATTCCCACAGTTTTCCCATTAAACTTTGCTGTATCTCAGGAAGGGCCTCAGCCATTTATAGTAAAAGAACATACTAAAGTTTACTGTTTGATTTGTATTAAAGTAAAATATTCAACCTGACCCCTGAAAGGAAACTGTGGTGTAGGATATAAAGAACATGAGCTTTCTAATCCTGGCCTTACTGTTTACTGGTTATGTAACTTTGGGCAATTAATTTTTTGTGCCTCAGTTTCAACACTCATAAAATGGAGACAAATTTAAGTACATTAAAAATATAATTAAATTAAAAATGAGTGAATAGCTTACAGGATTGTTGGGAATTTTAAATGAAATAATGTGTAGGTTTGTCTAATAGAGTACTTAAAACTCAGTAAATGCTATATTTTCTGCTTTTCCACTTTTTATATTTCTAAAAATCACATTTAATGAAATACCACAACATATAACTTTACTAAAAGAACATACTATACATGTTCTTGTTTACCATGATGTTTTCCCCTAAGCATGCATTATGCACATCTTTCAACTCAATAAACGTAGGTTTGCATTATTCTTTTTAATGACTTTATTACATTCCATTTGATGGATATACTCTAAGTTACTTAGCTAATTATACATGTTTGGACACTTGGTCTGTTTATAAATTTTCACTGTTATAAATGATTCTCCTTTCCTACATCTCTGTACAGATGTCTATTTCCTTAGCAAAATTTTATAGAAATGGAATTATTGAGTCAGAGGGTATCCAGATTTATAAGAACTTTTACACATGTAGCAAAATTGTCTCCAGAAATCATGTGCTACTTTTTATTCCCACAATAGAGGGATTTTCCCCACTGCAATTTTTTTAGCTTTGCCCATTTGTTGTACATCCATTAGTTTTTCACTTTAAATGCTTCTGATAACAATTGATGAGACACTATTTTCTTATTAATAAGAAAACAAATGAAAAGCAACCAGTAATTGAGATCAGGAATCTGTAAACTTGTTCTGTAAAGAGCCAGATAATAAATATTTTAGGTTTTTGCAAGCCATACCTTCTCTGTCTCCTCAACTCTGCTTGGTAATGTGAAAACAGACACGAACAGCATGTAAACAAATGATCAACATGGAAATTTGAATTTCATATAATTTTCACTTCTCATAATTTTATTCTTATTTCAATTTTCTTTTCATTTAAAAATGTAGAAACCATTATTAGCCCACACAGACAGAGGACTGGATTTGGCCTAGGCTGTCGTTTGCAGACCCCAATTTGAATAGATGTAATGTGATTACATGTGATTCATGCTGCCTGATTTTCATGTAACAAAGGCAAGGGAGGAGACAACATAGATAGGAGGTCAACTGGTTGAAGAGACTGGTGCCCTTTAGTCTTAAGGAAAGAGCTGCACCCTCCCACAGTCCAAAATGACTGCAAATCCTGCTCTGTAATTTACCACCAGTGTGGACTTAAGCAACTTAGCCTCTCTGAAAGTCAGCTTTTCCTCACTTATAATGAAGTTGGAATCATCCACATGATGCCCTTAATTCATGTGAAAGCAGTTAAGTAATGGCCAGTATTCATTCTTCAGTGTTTTGGAAAATTCACACATGAGGTATTACATTAATATATTGGATACATGAGTTAAAATAGACAGCCAAGCTGATATTTATTCATAAGCCATCACCTTGCATTGCCTTCCTTACAGTAGTAATTAACCTGACATTCTGGTCCATTGAAGTCATTATTCCTTTGCATTTGCCTGATGCTTTCAGATTTACAAAGCATTTTCAACCTTTTATTTATTTAATCCTTAAGTCAATCCTGGGGGGTATATATTCTTGCCACATTTTCTGTAGTGAAAACTGACATGAAGTAATGTTGCAAGATTATACAGAAGACAGCTAGTTAATGAAAGAGCTATGGTTGAACCCAGGTTTTCTAACCCCAAGTCCAGGCTTCTCTTTTTCACATCCAGATGGCTCCTCTCATATTTGAAAAGACTAGGCAGCTGCCTTTTCTGCTGTCCCCTTATCCTGAAGCTGTCACTCATGGCCTGACTGTCACAGAGATTCAAAGCGGGTCTGCCCCTCTGCCCACAGTTCCTGCTGTCTTAGTCACGGTTTAGAACGTGACCTTTCTCCTCCCAACTCCACCACAGTTTATGGAACCACTAAGGACACTGTGAGTCAAAGACAACTAAACCCTGGCAAAGGGGCAGGGAGGAGCAGGCCCACAGAGCATAGCCAGTCTCACTAACTAGGGAGCTGTAGCCCGAACTGATGGTCTGGTCCTTGTCACATCCTCGTCCCTACCTAGTTCCCCCTCAGTGAGGCTTAAGCGCAACTTCTGTGTCTGTGAGAATTCCCTCCTTGTAATATCCCCCTCTGTTTAAGCTAGTCTGAATAGGTCTGTTTATTCCAACCAAATAAGCTCAAAATAAAACACACTGGTTTGTCCATGGTGCATTTTTATTTAAAGACCTATATAAATCCATGGGATTTTCAATCAAAACCCACATTAAAAGCTACATATCCATGTAATGTTGGGCACGTTTAAAAAATATGATCAAAGTAGGTAAACTGGGTTTTGAATGATTTCTCGTGGGAGGTAAAGAACATTATTGCTAACCATGAAATTTATTTTGGATGAGGCCTATTGCATGAACAAATGTTGATCAAAGGTTGAAGGTAGAAGTTAGAGGATTGTGTTTCCTTTTGTGGTATTTGTTTCTGCTTTTCCTGGTGATTAAAACACTACTTTCTTGGTTAGTCCTATTCGTACGACAATTGGAGTTGTTTACTTCTGTTTTTCAGTTTTTTGTGTAGTCACCTTTTCTATATTAAAATAATAAAAGTTAAATAATTGTTATCTGTGCCTTTAATGTATTCAGTTTTCCCTTCTGGCCTGAGCTACTTACCTGCTTTTTCTAATATATGTGTATTTTTAAAAATTTATTTTATTGAAGTATAGTTGATTTATCGATACAGTGTTGTGTTAATTTCTGCTGCATGGCAAAGTGATTCAGTTAAACGTGTGTATACATTCTTTTTCATGTTCTTTTCCATTATGGTTTATCACAGGATATCAAATATAGTTCGCTGTGCTATACAGGAGGACCTTGTTGTTTATCCATTCTATATATAATAGTTTGCATCTGCTAATCCCAAACTCCCAATCCATCCCTCCCCCATCCTCCTCCCCCTTGGCAACCACAAGTCTGTTCTCTATGTCTGTGAGTCTGTTTCTGTTTCGTAGATAAGTTCATTTGTGTCATATTTTAGATTCCATATATAAGTGGTATCACCTGGTATTTGTCTTTTTCTTTCTGACTTACTTCACTTAGTATGACAATCTCTAGGTCCATCCATGCTGCTGCAAATGGCATTATTTCATTCTTTTTTATGGCTGAGGAATATTCCATTGTATACATGTACCACATCTTCTTTATCCATTCATCTGTCGATGGACATTTAGGTTGTTTCCATGTCTTGGCTATTGTAAATAATGTTGCTATGAACATAGGGGTGCATGTATCTTTTTGAATTATAGTTTTGTCTGGATATATGCCCAGAAGAGGGGTTGCTGGATCACATGGCAACTCTATTTTTAGTTTTTTGAGGAACCTCTGTAATGTTTTCAATAGTGGCTTCACCAATTTACGTTCCCACCAACAGTGTAGGAGGGTTACCTTTTCCCCACACCCTCTCCAGCTTTTGTTATTTGTAGACTTTTTAATGATAGCCATTCTGATTGGTGTGAAGTGGTACCTCATTGTAGTTTTGATTTGCATTTCTTTAATAATTAGTGATGTTGAGCATCTTTTCATGTGCCTGTTGTCCATCTGTATGTCTTCTTTGGAGAAATGTCTATTTAGGTCTTCTGCACATTTTTCAGTTGGGTTGTTTGGCCTTTTGTTATTGAGTTGTATGAGCCGTTTGTATATTTTGGAAATTAAGCCCTTGGCAGTTGAATCATTTGCAAATATTTTCTCCCAGTCTGTAGGTTGTCTTTTCATTTTGCTTATGGTTGCCTTTGCTGTACAAAAGCTTGTACGTTTGATTAGGTCCCATTTGTTTATTTTTGCTTTTATTTCTATTGTCTTGGGAGACTGACCTAAGAAAACATTGGTACAATTTATGTCAGAGAATGTTTTGCCTATGTTCTCTTCTAGGAGTTTTAAGGTGTCATGTCTTTTATTTAAGTCTTTAAGCCATTTTGAGTTTATTTTTGTGTGTGGTCTAATATACATGTATTTTGACTTTAGCCAGATTAGAGCACAGTTGTTCTTCATCCAGTTTGCACTTTAGAGTTACCTGCAAAGCTCTGTAAAAATATTCAGAACCTTTTCTGTCTCCAATGATTCTGATTTAATTGATCAGGGATGGAACCCAGATATTAATATTTTTTAAGCTCCTCTGATAAGATTCTAATCATCAAGATTGAAAACAAATGGTTTCAAGAAATCTATCAACCTCTTCTAGAATCCAGTTAGTCGGCACTAGGGTTGACAAATGTGTAGTTTATTTCTTGATCAGGTAAAACAGTATTGATCCAGATGCACAACACTTTGGATCAGGAAACGAGAAGAGCTGAGTTTTGCTATGCCTGTAGCTCAGAAGTACAGTGTGAAATAAATCCCCAAGAGGGTCTTGGGCAGGCTTGCTTGATCTTGGTTCCATCGATAAGAATGATTATGCTGAAAATAAAGAAAAGTTATTTGATCAGTGGTTATTGCTTGCCTTTTTAAAAGAGAAAACTATGAGCTGTCCGTTTGATCGTATTTTAAATCAAATTGCAAGTGTTTCTGCATATCAAATTCCCTTCCTCTGGGGAGGGAGTGCTGCCCAAGGTCGCAATGCTGGGTTCTCTGAAAGCAGACTCCCACATGCAGCTGGTGTGCAAGAAATAGTTGTTGTATTCACTGTGGAACAGGGAAAGCTCTCTGCAGGGGCAGGTCAGGGTCTGGGGTTTGTGCTGCTGCCACATGACTGAGTCATGGACAGACTCCCACCCTACATGCACTAGAGAACAGAAGGAAGGAGGAGTAAAAGCAGCGACACAGCAGCAGGGAGAAGTGTTATAATAACCAGGGAGACTGTTTCTCCCTGGTTATTTCCTAAGGAGCCCAGCATCACTAGGTCTCCTCTCACACCAATGCTCATTATTACATATTGCAGGGCACCAGCATTACAATATTTCTGAAATTTCGGCCAGTTACACACCAACAAACCTTTCATTAATAAGAAATGTCAATAGAATATTAAGTGCAGATATTGCATTTTCCACATTTTAAAAGGACACACTTTCTAAAATAAACAATTTTATTTTTTTCTAAATTAGCCCCTGTGCAAAAATCGTTTAGACTCTAGGAAAACATGAGTCTCTTCATTCTTTTAATAGTGCTGATATAAAAGAAGATTTTGTTTAAATCTTTTTTTTCCTATACTTCAGAAGGAAAGTTAAATTGAAAGATAGTTTTCTAAGGAGCTGCTCAGCATTTCCACCTTAATAAAATAAAGCTTCCTTCATTATACCATTACAACATGATATAAAGTGGAAAATATACATCTTCCTCATCATAATATGACAAAATGTGCATAATAATGAAGCCTGAGAATTTAAAATATTTCAAATATTCAACATACCAATGTTAAATGAAAATAAATACACAGTGACTCAGCAAATATGGCTTCCAGCATCAGGAAGCTTTCCTACTCTTTCAACCAAAATACATGTGATTGTTTATAAAACTAGAAACAAACAAAAATAGGCTTTAAGATATTGAAGTCTACCTGAAGTACAGTATACCTATTTCTTCCTGTCTTCTTAAATCTACAGAAGAAAAAGTTTTTTTACTCCAGAAACAGAGCTGTTGGACAATTGATAGGAATCTGAGAACTGGCATAAATTAAAGTTAAAACAGATCTGACCTATTAAGGGACTGACCATTCATGTGTCATGATTTTAAATAAGTGGATCCTAAAGTGATGTCAGGAGCTAGCATCCACCCCCATCCTCTGCAAGCATCAGCGAGCGACAATGTATCATTTCACCCTGTGCTTCAGGGATGTGTTGACTAACAAGCCCTAACAAGACACCAAGTAGCAAAGAAAAAAATAAAATGAAAATGCTCTAGCCATCTTCTCCATATAACTGCAAGGTTTATATAACATCAGCTCTGAGAATTACCAGAAGTGTTGTTTGTCCATCTTCCCCAGTGTCACTCCATAAAGAAACATCATGGATTGTAACATCAAGACAAAATAAAAATAACTAAGCTACAGAAGAGTTCATTTAAAAGGCTAAAAGACTATGGCATCATGTCCAAAGAATAATACTAATGATAGAGTAGAACAGGCACTGTTCCAAGTGCTTTACCTATAGTGTGGTTATTTTAAAAGATGTCTGCAAATTCTTTGACACTCCTCCCATTGAGAGGTGGAATCTATGTTGCTACCTCTTGACTCTGGAGGAACCTTAGTGACTTACTTATAACCAATAGACTGCAGCAGAAGTGCTGCTACACGGCTTTTGAGGCTGGATCAGAAAAGGCGAGGCAGCTTCCGCCTAGTTCTCTTGGGATGCTCTCTGGGTGAAGTGAGCTGTAAAAAAAATCCAACTACCCAGAGACTGACACTCAGGAGAGGCTGTGTATACTTGCTACAGTTGACAGCCTGAGCTGAACTCCCAGCTGTCAGGCAGTATCAACTGTCAGCAATGTAAGTGAGCCGTCTTGGGCATACAGACCATTCAAGTCTTCACATAACTACAGTCCCAACTCAGGACTAACTGTAACTGCATGAGAGACTGTAAATGAGATCTACCCTGCTGATACTTCGCAAATTCCTGACTCACGAATCATAAGCCCAATAAAATGGTTGTTTTATGCCACAAAGATTTAGACTAATCATTGTTATATAAGAGTTGGAACCAGAAAATATATTGATTCACTTAATCCTCACAACAGCCTTACAAAATAGCTACGCTTGTTATTCTCATTTTTCAGATGAAGATACTGACTCCCAGAGATGTTAAGTGGCATTTTCAATGTTACATGGCTTGTGAGCCACAATGCTGGTGTTTGAACCCAGGAAGGACCCAGGTTCCAGGGTCTTTGTTTTTAAGGATGAATGGTGGTTATCATATTTGAACTTCTTATGTGCCATTTCAAATCCTCTCGGCCTCACCTGTTTCTGGGGTCAGTGACCACTTGTTCAACCTCCAGCACTTCTACAGAGACCAATACTGTGCGGACTTTTGCCAACTTCACCTTGCCTGATGCCTCTGCCACATACGCTACTAGTAACCCAGAAATCCGTTTTGAGATGAGATGCTGCAGCACCCTCTCTGCACCCACACATATGTGTCCAGGGAGTGTGTGAATGTGTTACCGAACGCAAATTTGTGTGCCCAACACACAATAAGGCCAAACAAACTGAAACACCGGAGTTTGGAGCAGAGAAATGTTTCTTACAGAGCCATGCAAGGAGATAGGTGGCTCATGCCCAAAAAACCCTGAACTTTCTGAAGGATTTCAGCAAAGCATTTTTAAAGGCAAGCTGAGGGAGGGGCATGGGTGGTTGGTGCAAACTTCTTGGTGTCGGAATCCTTCCTTCTTGCAGCTGTCCATGTAGGTCAGGTCACGATGTTCCTGTAAACCTCCAGCAGGGCAAATGTTATTCTCTGTTCTGCAACTTTTTATCTCTATCTGAATGGAGAAGTGTTATACCGTTAAAGGTCAGAGCCTTGAGAATGGCTATCGTGTATATTTCAGGCTATAGGTGCCATTCTTAACTTGAAGCAAAAGAAATAGAACACAAAGGTTAAACTAAAAGAAACAGATCAAGTATGGAGTCAGATTTATTCTTCCCTATTACAAACGAACTAATACTCCATAGAGCAAACCAAACCTCCAGGTACACTTTTCTCGCTTCCTTCTGTAGATACACTTTCTGGAGAAGCAGTTATTCTGGGAAGCAGGTTCTCAAAGAACAGTTCCCAGATCAAGCAAGCAGTTGCTTTTTTTTCTTCTTTTAACATCTTTATTGGAGTATAATTGCTTTACAATGATGTGTTAGTTTCTGCTTTATAACAAAGTGAATCAAATATATACATATATCCCCATATCTCCTCCCTCTTGCGTCTCCCTCCCACCCTCCCTATCCCACCCCTCTAGGTGGTCACAAAGCACCGAGCTGATCTCCCTGTGCTATGTGGCTGCTTCCCACTAGCTATCTATTTTACATTTGATAGTGTATATATGTCAATGTTACTCTCTCACTTTGTCCCAGCTTACCCTTCCCCCTCCCCATGTCCTCAAGTCCATTCTCTAGTAGGTCTGCGTCTTTATTCCCATCTTGCCCCTAGGTTCTTCATGACTTTTTTTTTTTTTTTAGGTTCCATATATATGTGTTAACATACGGTATTTGTTTTTCTCTTCCTGACTTACTTCACTCTGTATGAAAGACTCGAGGTCCACCCACCTCACTACAAATAACTCAATTTCGTTTCTTTTTATGGCTGAGTAATATTCCATTGTATATATGTGCCACATCTTCTTTATCCATTCATCTGTCCATGGACACTTAGGTTGCTTCCACGTCCTGGCTATTGTAAATAGAGCTGAAATGAATATTGTGGTACATGACTTTTTGAATTATGGTTTTCTCAGGGTATATGCCCAGTAGTGGGATTGCTGGATCGTATGGTAGTTCTATTTTTAGTTTTTTAAGGAACCTCCATGCTGTTCTCCATAGTAGCTGTATCAATTTACATTCCCACCAACTTCCCAGTGCAAGAAGGTTCCCTTTTCTCCACACCCTCTCCAGCATTTATTGTTTGTAGATTTTTTGATGATGGCCATTCTGACCGGTGTGAGATGATATCTCATTGTAGTTTTGATTTGCATTTCTCTAATGATTAATGATGTTGAGCATTCTTTCATGTGTTTGTTGGCAATCTGTATATCTTCTTTGGAGAAATGTCTATTCAGGTCTTCTGCCCATTTTTGGATTGGGTTGTTTGTTTTTTTGATATTGAGCTGCATGAGCTGCTTGTAAGTTTTGGAGATTAATCCTTTGTCAGTTGCTTCATTTGCAAATATTTTCTCCCATTCTGAGGGTTGTCTTTTTGTCTTGTTTATGGTTTCCTTTGCTGTGCAAAAGCTTTTAAGTTTCATTAGGTCTCATTTGTTTATTTTTGTTTTTATTTCCATTGGTCTAAGAGGTGGGTCAAAATGGATCTTGCTGTGATTTATGTCATAGAGTGTTCTGCCTATGTTTTCCTCTAAGAGTTTGATAGTGTCTGGCCTTACATTTAGGTCTTTAATCCATTTTGAGTTTACTTTTGCGTATGGTGTTAGGGAGTGTTCTAATATCATTCTTTTACATGTAGCTGTCCAGTTTTCCTAGCACACTTATTGAAGAGGCTGTCTTTTTTCCATTGTATATTCTTGCCTCCTTTATCAAAGGTAAGGTGACCATATGTGCGTGGGTTTATCTCTGGGCTTTCTATCCTGTTCCATTGATGTATATTTCTGTTTTTGTGCCAGTACCATACTGTCTTGATTACTGTAGATTTGTAATATAATCTGAAGTCAGGGAGCCTGATTCCTCCAGCTCCGTTTTTCTTTCTCAAGATTGCTTTGGCTATTCAGGGTCTTTTGTGTTTCCATACAAAGTGTGAATTTTTTTGCTCTAGTTCTGTGAAAAATGCCAGTGGTAGTTTGATAGGGATTGCACTGAACCTGTAGATTGTTTTGGGTAATATAGTCATTTTCTCAATGTTGATTCTTCCAATCCAAGACCATGGTATATCTCTCCATCTGTTTGTGTCATCTTTGATTTCTTTCATCAGTGTCTTATAGTTTTCTGCATACAGGTCTTTTGTCTCCATAGGTAGGTTTATTCCTAGGTATTTTATTCTTTTTGTTGCAATGGTAAATGGGAGGGTTTCCTTAATTTCACTTTCAGATTTTTCATCATTAGTATATAGGAATGCAAGAGATTTCTGTGCATTAATTGTGTATCCTGCTACTTTACCAAATTCATTGATTAGCTCTAGGAGTTTTCTGGTAGCATCTTTAGGATTCTCTATGTATACTATTATGTCATCTGCAAACAGTGACAGATTTACTTCTTCTTTTCCGATTTGTATTCCTTTTATTTCTTTTTCTTCTCTGATTGCTGTGGCTAAAAACTTCCAAAACTATGTTGAATAATAGTAGTGAGAGTGGTCAACCTTGTCTTGTTCCTGATCTTAGTGGAAATGGTTTCAGTTTTTCACCATTGAGAATAATGTTGGCTGTGTGTTTGTCATATATGGCCTTTATTATGTTGAGATAAGTTCCCTCTTTGCCTACTTTCTGGAGGGTTTTTATCATAAATGGGTGTTGAATTTTGTCGAAAGCTTCTCTGCATCTATTGAGATGATCATCTGGTTTTTCTCCTTCAAGTTGTTAATATGGTGTATCACATTGATTGATTTGCATATATTGAAGAATCCTTGCATTCCTGGGATAAACCCCTTTTGATCATGGTGTATGATCCTTTTAATGTGCTGTTGGATTCTGTTTGCTAGTATTTTGTTGAGGATTTTTGCGTCTATGTTCATCAGTGATATTGGCCTGTAGTTTTCTTTCTTTGTGACATCTTTGTCTGGTTTTGGTATCAGGGTGAAGGTGGCCTCATAGAATGAGTTTGGGAGTGTTCCTCCCTCTGCTATATTTTGGAAGAGTTTGAGAAGGATAGGTGTTAAGCGATTGCTTTTGATACAAAGTAGTACTCAGCTTGGTAATGCACCATCCTATTAGCTTTGCCTCCTTCCCTACCTAATCTATTTTTAGTTCACTTCCACCCCCTTGAACTGCACTCCCTAATAAGAACTAACATGTAAACCATTGTTTCAAGCCCACGTTTCCTGGGAAGCTCAGGTCAGGATAATAGCCAAACATATTTTCATTACATTATTATGCCTAAATATACATAACATATATAGCATTGTCTTGTGTATTTTAAAATTTTAAAGTAAATGTTATTGTACCGTAAGATAATTCTGCAGTTGTTTTGTTCAATCGACACTGTATTTTGGAAAGTTTCCCATGTTGATACATGGAGCTCTGATTCATACATGGTAATTGCTATATATTATTCCAACGTGTGAATGAGTCATAGATAATTTATCCATTCTCCTATATATGGATATGCATAGGATGCTTAGAATTCACTAAAATGTTTTTATGAGTAATTATTGTTCTTATCTTTTTGTGCATATATGTGATAAATCCTCCAAAGTCTACTTTGGGAATTGTTGAAGTGTACATATAATTCAGTTTTCCTAGATATTGCCACATTAGTCTCCAAAATTATTTTATAAATTAAGTTCTTGCTGGCAGTTCTATTCTTGACAAAACTTGGTATGACCAGACTTTTTAGAAGACTTTATTTTAAAGCAGTTTTAGGTTTACAACAAAATCGAGAGAAAGGTACAGAGATTTCTCATTTATCCCCTGCCCACACACCAGCATAGCCTTTCTCATTATCTGTATCCCCCATATTATCCCACTAGAGTGGGACATTTGTTAAAGTAATGAACCTACACTGACACATCACAATCACCCAAAATCCATAGTTTATCTTACGGTTCACTCTTGATGTTGTACATTCTATGGGTTTGGATAAATGTATAATGACATACATTCATCATTATAGTATCATATGGAGTATTTTCACTGCTTGAAAAATCCTCTGTGTTCTACCTGTTCACCTCTACTCCCTCACCAACCTCTGGCAGCAGGTGATCTTTTTACTGTCTCCATAGTCTTGCCTTTTCCAGGATGTCATATAGTTGGAATCTTACAGTTTATAGCCTTTTCAGATTGGCTTCTTTCAATTAGTAATATGTATTTAAGCTCTTCCATGTCTTTTCATAGCTTGATAACTCATTTTTTTAATGCTGAATACTACTTCATTTTCTGGATGTACTGCAGTTTATCCATTCACCTATTGAAAGATAACTCAGTTGCTTCCAGGTTTTGGAAATTATGAACAAAACTGCCAAAATTATCTACATGCAGATTTTTGTGTGGGCATAAATTTTCAGTTCATCTGTGTTAAATACCAAGGAGTGTGACTGCTGAATTTTATGGTGAGGATATGTTTCATTTGCTAAGAAATTACCAATCTGTCTTCCAAAGTGGCTGTATCATTTTGCATTCCCACCAGCAATGTATCAAGTTTCTGTTGCTCTACATCCTCACCAGCATTTAGTGTTGCCGGTGTTCTGGGTCTGGGTCTATTAAGGTGTGTAGTGACATTTCAATTTGCATTTCTGTGATGACATATGATGTGGAACATCTTTTAATATGTTATTTGACATCTGTCTGTCTTTTTGGTGAGGTTCTGTTAAGGTCGTTGGCACATTTTTAAATGGGGTTGTTTGTTGTCTTATTGTTGAATTTTAACAGTTCTTTGTACGTTTTGGATAACAGTCCTCCATCAGATGTATCTTTTGCAAATATTTTCTTCCAGTTTGTGACTCATCTTCTCATTCTCTTGACATTGCATTTCACAGAGCAGAAGTTTTTAAATTTGACGAAGTCCAGCTTACTTCTTTCATGGATTGTGCCTTTGGTGTTTTATCTAAAACATCATTTTATGCCACACACAAAAAATGGGTTTTATTGCCATACTACAGGTTATCAAGGTTTTCCTCTATGTTATTTTCTAAGAGTTTTATACTTTTGTGTTTTACATTTAGGTCTTTGATCCATTTTGAACTAATTTTTTTAAAAGATGTAAGGTCTGTGTCAAGATTCATTTCTTTGCATGTGGAAGTCCATTTGCGGAAGAAATTATCTTTGCTCCTTGTATTGCCTTTACTCCTTTTCAAAGATCAATGACTATATTTATGTGGGTCTATTTCTAGGATCTTTATTCTGTTCCACTGATCTATTTGTCTATTGTTTCTCCAATACCACATTGTCTTGATTACTGTAGCTTTATAGTAAGTCTTAAAGTTGGGTAGTGTCAGTCCTCCAACTTTGTTTCTCTTTAATATTGTGATGGCTATTGTGGGCTATTGTGGGTCTCCATACAAACTTTAAAGTCAGGTTGTCACTATCCATAAAATAACTTGCTGGTGTTTTTATTGGGATTGGATTGAATCTATAGATCAAGTTGGGAAGAACAGACGTCCTGATAATATTGAGTCTTCGTATCCATGAATATGGAATATCTCTCCATTTTTTAGTTTCTCTTTGATTTCATTTATTAGAGTTTTGTACTTTTTTTCATATAGTTCTTGTACATGTACTTTTAGATTTATACCTGAGTATTTCATTTTGAGGGGTGTTAACATACTTGGTATTGTGTTTTTAATTTCAAATTCCACTTGCTCATTGCTAGTGTATAGGGAAGTGATTGACTTTTGTATATTGACCTTGCATCCTGCAGCCTTGCTATAATCATTTTTTCCAGAGGAGTTTTTTTTTTTTTTTTTTGTCAATTCTTTTGAAATTTCTCTACAGATGATCATGTCATTTGTGAACAGAATTTTATTTTTTTCTTCCTTCTCAATGTGTATACATTTTATTTCCTTTTCTTGTTTTATTGCATTAGCTAAAAGTTATCAGACTTTTAAAGTTTTTTAACTTTATGAATTTGGAGAGAAATAAAATTGTTTTTATTTACATTTCCCAGGTTATTCATGAGACTGAGCATATTGACTATTGGGACCACTGATGAGATATGAGCATATTCTCATTTTTCAAATTTTTTGTCTTTGCTTATTAATTTTGCAATAAATCTTCATCTATTATGGATCCTAATACTTTGTTGATTAAATGCAAGCTATCTTTAAGAAAATGACTCTCCCTACCTAGGAACATGGTATTTTTGCCAGTCTCTATGACTTTAAACAATTTATGGTGTTTTTTCCACAATGGTATTAAATGTTTTGTTAGATTTATTCTTGAATATCTTATAGATTCTCTTGCTATTCTCTAGACTGAACAAACATTAAAACAAGTAAATATGATATTCAGAGAATGATAAATTTTATGAAGTAAAAAACAGAGGGAAATAATAACATGTTTGGAACAGGATAGGGAAGACAATTTTAGGCAGGTTAATAAACAGTCTTATATGACAAGGTTATATTTGGACTGAGAACTGAATGGTGAAAAGGTACCAGCCTTGTAAAGATATGGAGGAAGACAGTATCTAGAGCAAAGTAGAGTGGTAAGAGTTGTATGTAATGAAATCAATCATGGAGAGCCTTGCAAACCAGAGTAAGGAGATCAGATGAGTATGGACTTGGGATTTGGAGCTTTGTTCTTCTCACTGAGGGACCACTGAGACTGCTGTCCTTAGAGATATCAGCTATTTCGGCTAAGGATACCCAAGACACATGGGATATATCCACTCCTTCATAATGGGTGTGGCCTCTCCCCTCAAACTCCAAAACTACAGCGTCAATATTTTCATTGTACACTTTGACTGATAGACACATGACAACAGCAATCATGCTTCATCTTCAAATTCTAGTGGGTTGCTGTAGAGTAACAGTGGGCTCTTGCCAAAACTGTTTTTATTAATTACTATTAGTATTTATATTACTACAAACTCTTCATATACTAACACAGCATCCTGGATTCTGCTTACTAAAGCGATCTTTTCCAAAATCCAGACAGAGTTCTCCTCTGCTCAGTTTATTTGCAAAGAATGTTTATTTATATACTCATCTGACAACTTGGCTCCTGGCCACTATCAAAATTCACCCTTCCATTTAAAAGAGAGGACAACCTTCAAAGCTAACATATATTTAGCTACATCTGTGTGGGTCTTCTTGCAGTTTCCTTTCACATGCTTCCTAAAGCCCAGTAGCCAGTTTCCTCTTCTGACCCAAAGCCACTCCATCACTGAGTGCCATCATTGGGAAAGCTCCACATCCAATTCAATGTGTTGCACAGTGAGATGATGATATGCAGTGATTATCATGGACTGGTTTATTAACCCTGGTGCTATGATTGACAGATTAACTCAGTTCTTAGCTTTCCTCCAACAGTGTTCATCTGAATTGAAAAAGAAACGTATTAAAGAAGGCAGTGTAGAGGAAAGCATTTAGGGAAGGCAGGTTTCTTCCCCAAAGGCAAAATGTATTTGGAGGTTTTCAGTGAGGTATGAGAAGTGAACCATCATGGCAATCTTAATTCTCCACTAAAATGTTATTTTGAAAACAGATCTTTACAGTGCTTATTATAGATTTTTTTTCCACCTCCATATGACTCATTGCCTTAAGGGGATTTGGAAATGGAAAGGACCATTAGCTCTTCTTCATCTTCTACCATCAACAGAGAAGTTCTTTCATATGTCCTTAAGTAGCTTTCATTTACATGATTCATAGCACTTCTTCCAAACCCTCACAACTTCACAATACTCAGTATTGTAATAGAAAGTTAGGGTATAATTTGAAGCCAGACTTCACAGTTTCTTTTAGCACTTACTGTGTAACCTCAGGCAGGTTATGTAACATTTCTGTGGCTCAGTTTTCTCTACTTTAAGTTTTGACAGCAGAGTTTTTTGGATCAATTGATTGATACACTTAAAACAGACCTTGACATATAACGAGTACTCAATATATGCTACCTGCTATTAATATTTTTCTGACAAACACCCTACTTTTATCTATTAAATATCACTCTTTAAAAGTGACCTTATTGATTACTTCACAGCTTACATAGGCCATCAAGCCTGAACACTCTCATATTCTCATTCTTCTTCTTTTCCTTCTAACTTAGGCTCTACCATTCTTCCTTTTTTTCTCCCATCCTAGGAATTATTTTTCCCCCAAAGAATGATAAATCCAGCTGTGCTCCAGAACCTGGTTAATTAATTATTCTCTCTCTTAAATATGCTCAACATTTCCTTCTAAAATGACCCTTTAATTCTGGCCCATAAATATGTCCAAATCTCTTATTTAAAAAAAAAATTCCGTGGTACAGACACTTTGGATGACAGTTTGACAGTTTCTTACAAAGCTAATCAGTCTTAAAAAATCGTCCAGCAATTGCACTCCTAGGTATTTTACCAAATGTGTTGAAAACTTACATCTACACAAAAACCTGCACACAAAATGTTTGTAGCATCTTTACTCATAATTGCCAAGGATTGGAAGCAGCCAAGGTGTCCTTCAATAGACGAATGGATAGGGAATTCCCTGGCGGTTCAGTGGTTAGGACTCCATACTTTCACTGCCAAGGACCCAGGTTTGAACTCTGGTCAGGTGACTAAGATCCCACAAGCCATGCGGCACGGCCAAAAAAAAAAAAAAGATGAATGGATAAATAAACTGTGGTACAGCCATACAGATGGAATATTACTTAGCAATAAAAAGAAATAAGCTATCAAGTTACAAAAAGACATGAAGGAAACTTAAATGCTAAGTGAGAGAAGCCAGTCTGAAAAAACTACATACTGTATTATTCCAACTATATTACATTCTGGGAAAGGTAAATCTATAGAGACAGTGAAAAGATTAGTGGTTGCCCGGGGCTGGGGAGGAGCAGGGAGGAATTAGGTGGAGCAGAGAAAATTTTTAAAGCATGAAACTACTCTGTATATGATAATGATGGATAAATGACATTATTTGGAAAAACCTATACAACTCTACAACATGAAGAGTGAACACATGTAAACTATGGATTTAGTTAATAATGTATCAAATTGGCTCATCAATAATAACAAATGTACCATGCCAATGCAAGTTGTTAAAAGGAGAAATTGTGAGCTGGAAAAGAGAGAATATATGAGAACTCTCTGTGTATTCTTTCTTTAAACCAAAACTGCTCTTAGAAATAAAGTCTATTAATTTTTTTAAAAAGTCTTAAAGTTTATATAAATTGTTTCACCGCAGCACCTAGGTTAGTATGGTTTTTATTAATAACTTGGAGAAGATGCGTATGTTTAGCAGGGGGCAGGAATCTTGGGGGCCATCTTAGAATTTTGCCTACCCCACTATCCTATCCTATGCTGTCACCTCTCAAAAACACCTTTTGTGACAAAAGACTAAAGTTGTTGTCCCCTATACTTCCAAATTGGGCTCTTTTTTTCTCTTTCCGTATGTTCACCTGAATTACTTTATTTACTTCTACGGTTTCACTATTTTTTATACAGTGTTAATCAATCTATCCTACCCCGTTAAGTCTTCTGGGCTCCACATCCATATTTCTAGCTGCCTCTTCATGGTATCCATCGGAATTTCCAATAGCTACTCAAGGAAAACTAATTAATTCTCCCATACACACTCATAAAATAAGAACATGATTCTCCTTGCCAACTTTTTCTCTCTTTGAATGAGATCATCATTACTCAGTTGCTCAAAATAGAAAAGTTAGAGCTTCAGCTGATATTTACTGAAGGCTTAGTATAGATCAGGGACTGTCTTAACTTCTTTACAAGTATTAACATTAATCTTCACAACATCTCTATGGAGAAAGTATCAATACTATTACTTGAAAACCCTAGTGAAGAACCTTTCCCAGGTGTTATATCTAATATGAGGTAGGGCTAGAGTCAAAACTGTCTGGCTCAACACCTAAGCTTTTAACCACTGTGCTATTTTTCTTTCCCCATGCCCACTTTATCAAGTCCTATCTATTCTGCCTCTGCAAGTTCACTCAAACTCATCTCCTTATCTCTAGCTCTGTTGTCACATCCTTAGTTCAGGATCTCATAGGATATTTTTCTAATCTCCAGACTTAGGTTCCCACATACAACTCTTGCCTATTTCAAATAACCTCTACATTCCAGTCATATCAATCACTTCTGAATGGAAATGAAGTGTTTACTGCCCTGCTTAAAATCTTCCTATCCAAACTTTGTAGCCTGCCATACAAAATCTTTCTCTATCTGATTCTTGCCCACATTTTCTGCCTTGTCCCTTTGTTCATAAGTAAATTTGTATCATGTCTCCCATTGTACCCTTTTCTTTACCTATCTGTCTTCCCTTCAATACTGTGAGTTTCTTATGAGCAGGAATCTATATAGATTAGTGCTTGGCATGTAAAATGGACTCAGTAAATATGAATAAACTATTTAGAATCTATCTTTCTTTGTTTCAAGATTCATATTAAAAGATGACTTCAAGAGGAGCAAAACTGGAGTCAGCCTGTGCTCAGAGCTTTAGCCCTGCCCTGGCAGCTTTGAGATCCTAATCAGACAGGTCACATCATAATAATGCAGAAGCCCAAGACATTTAGCAACATGAGAAATGAGAAACAGCTCAAGAAAACCCAATGAAGATCCAAACTGAGAATGACATATTTCCTAATGATCAAATCTAAGTTTGGTACACTGAGACATATTACCTCTCCTAGGGTAGAATACCTTTGATGACATTAAGTAACATTGTGAGTGATGGCAGCTACAAGCGAGGCAGAAGAAATATTGAAAGTTAGCCTCAAAGATCGTGTATAACGAATACCTTTGAGAAGTAACAAATGTGTGTAATTTCCCCTACGCTGTTGACATAGCAGACAGCACTAATCAGTAACAGCAGTCTTTTCTTGAAGTACCTGGACCTTATCTCCACAGTCTTTCTCAACAGCCAGGCCCTAACAATTGATCTGAGTTGGCATGAGAGAGAAAACCTATTTACCACATAGCCTATAAAAGAAAAGAGCTCTGTGATGAGAATCATAAGGACTTGCTTCTCCTTTGGGTCCTAACCATGAACCAGCTAGGAAGTCACTTCAAAACCCTAGGCCTCATCACCCTTATCAGTAAAATTTGGAAATAGGAGTGGACTTTCTCTAAGTTTCCTTTGTGTGTCCTAGCCCTAGATATTTATAATCTTAAGCAATGGGAAGCATCTATGAATAACTGGAAAAAACATGACTATCACATAATTCTAAGAAATGAAGTTACTCATTGATGTTATAAAACATAATTGTTATCTTTTTTCCTCCTTACAGAGCTGCTGATACTAATTATAAGATTCTTTGTCCAATGGTTAAAAAGGAAAAAAAAAAACTTTAAGAAATTAAATGAAGAATTTATTTCTGTGACTGAAAATACCAGTACATACCATATAGTTCTCTCTGTATGGTGTAGACACACATGTAGTTAATAGAAGATATTTCTATCTGTTGAGATTAGGCCCTGGGGTGTCTGATTCTCCATTTCGTGGATCACACCAATACCTTTGCTCAAACTGGTGTATGACTATGTTCATTTGCAAGTATTTGGATCCACAGCCATGGTTTTTTACTCACACTGCTTCACTGTTGACCTCACCCCCTACTTGTTTTACTGCCAGATAAAACATCTAACAATAATCTACTTATAAACTATAGTACAGGGCTTTGAGTATGACAACTCAAGTGCACTAATGGACTATATAATAAACTTCATTTTCTAACTGCATGAGTCACATGTTCTTTCTCAAGTTGTAATTAACTGATACCCACAACTGGTTAGTTTGGCAATATCTCTGCTTTGGCAAAACAAGCATGGTTACTTTCTTGTGGTTACCCTTTTACAGTAAATTCTCACGTCAGAGAACTTTCAAGCTTTCTGTTTTGCCAAACTTGCTTCCTTCCTGGTTTACACTTCTAATAATTTTCATGTGCTCCTTCTGCTGAATCCCGAGGGTGGACTCCTGACCTCCTTGCTGGAGGTGCGAAGGATGCCAGGGTTAGTGACTGCTCTGCGGTTCCCCAAAGCTCCTCCTCCCCAGAACGTGACAGTTCTTCAGCTGCCAAGGTTGGGAAGCAGGACAGGGGACACTCCTGGGGTGCAGCTCCGAGGGGAGGAAGCCGAATTCTGGGGGCTAAAGAGGCCACGCAGGACACCTGCGTGCGATGCGGAGCTTGGACCCTTTTGGCCATCCCACGGCTGCTCAACCTGACCCCTGCTCTTGTCTCCCGCCGGTCTGTCCGGCGCGGGCCGCTGTCCACAGTGGGAGGTGCTGAAAGCAAGGAGAGGGCGCGGGGGCGGCGAGGCGGACAGCTTCTCCGAGCGCCCCCGTCCTCGCTCCTCGGTTCCTCCAGCCCTCCCCTCCTCCCGCAGCCATGTTCCACGCGCGGGGAGGGGCTGGGGAAGGGGAGAGGGACGGGGGATCAGGGCGGAGGGAGGCTGCTCTGCCTCAGGGAAGGAGGGGATGAGAGTTGGGGAGAGCAGCGGGAGGAGGCGGCGGCGGCGGCGGCGGCTAGCGAGGAGCCAGCGCTGGGTCCTGCAGTAGAACTCCCAGGAGCCACCATCATGGTGAAGAGGAAGAGCTCCGAGGGCCAAGAGCAAGACAGCGGCCGCGGCATCCCCTTGCCCATCCAGACCTTCCTGTGGCGGCAAACCAGGTGAGGGGCGCAGAGGGCGCACCGTGGGCCGCCCCGGGCTGGGAGCGCTCCTGGGGCCGCCTGGGTCGTCGTCGCCGCTGCCGCTGCTGCCGAGGCCGCGCCACAGCCTGCAGCTCCCTCTCTGGGGCTGGAAATCAAGCCTTGTGCACCCGCTTAAAAACACGCATTTAAAAAAATATTTCAGTGAAGTTTGACGACCAGCAGGTTGGCAGCTGTAGAATAAATATATACATTATTTAGGGGGTGAGAGGGCAGAGAGCCTAGGGGGAGGGGGCGGGGAATTAGGGAAGATAATTATGACTGGCTGTGCTCCTGTGTCCAATCCCCCCTCCATCTCCTGCTGTAATTCCAGCCCGGTGACCTGTTGTTTTTCCAGCTCCTGTTTGTTGAATACCTGCTATGCCCACTTGTTAACCATTTTTGCTCGGATTCAGCTAGTGTAATCTTCCTGGTTAAAGCCTCTGAGAAGAATCATTTTTGATAAGAAATTTTTTTTTTCTTGGAAAAACCTGAAACCTATTTCCATAAACAGGACACAAGGTTTCCATCATCATCATCATCATTATTATTATTTTTATTTTTATTTTTATTACTTTAGAGATTTATCAGATAAGAAATTAGATTCTGAAAATCATATGCCACAAGCTGTGTTCAGTTTTCAGTTTTTGAAATGACGGTACACATGAGTAATGCAACGCTTCTGACCATTGGTGATTTAGAATCCGATTAGGTAAAAAGTCTTCAGAATAAGACTGGCTACAGAAAACGTAGAAATCCACAGCTTTTTCATGTATGTAATTACACATATAAAAGCAAATGTCGTCAGCTGTTTAATACCTGCTCATTAACAAGCCATAGGGAGGCGTGAAATTTGTTTCATAGCACTATGTTTTATTCGTTGAAAATATGTCATAAGGATGCTCTAATAATAATTTTACTTGTGTTTAAAGCAATTATTTCTATTAATTTTTCAGTGCATTTTTGAGGCCTAAACTGGGGAAGCAATATGAAGCCTCTTGTGTGGTATGTGATATTCACCATTTAATGACTATTTGCATATACTGTGTGGTAATTTGAAAGAAAGAATTTAAATTGTACTGACTGTATAAATTCACTCAGCAAATATTATTGAGCACCTACTATGTGCCAGGCACTGTTCTAGATGATGAGATAGAGCAATAATCAAAACAAATATAGAGTTTGCATTCTACTGGGAGGGGGATAGGCCACTCATAAATGAGTAAAATACATAGCCAGCCAGATGGTGATATGCGCTATGGAGAAAAATTAAGCAAGAAAGGACATTAAGGAGCACTAGGGTGGAGGTTTCATGTTAGAAGTAGTGGATAGATAACGTTTGCCTGCTAATGTGACCCCTGGACAAAGATTTGAAGGAAGGGAGGGAGAAATAGCTGAGGGCAGAGCAGAGGGAAAGCAAGTCTAAAGACCCTAAGTGGGGAGGGGTAGAGCAGTAGAAGAGAGTGTGGGAAGATAACAGAACAAGGACAAGTATAATAAGTCAAATCCTTAATCAACAAGATCAAAACTGTTATATAGTGGAAGCTCATATAATGAGAGCCTATGACCTACTCAAAGTAATATGCAATTCTGAACTTATATGTCTTCCATTTTGTGTGCAAGTCTGAAATGGACGATATGAAATAATTATGAAAATAATGCTATTGATATTTATGCAAAATACAGTGCCCTTGTCCTGAGATTCTAAGGGAATCCCATGCCTTACAAGTTGTCTTTTTACAAATTGAGAAGAAGACACAAAAACGTGAAGCAAAATTAAAATGAGCTTTTCAAAGACTTCATTAAAAATTGGAACTCACATAAAGGTCTTTACATTGCATATATTATAACCTAAAAGTGTAACCCTACCCATTTGGATATTGCCATGATATTTGCAAATGACCTTCTAGTAAGGAGCTCTGAAATGTGTTAGGGCCACACACTATTATGGAAGCCAATTGGAAAATTAAACACCTCTCCCCATACACACACATACGTGCACAGCACACGCTCAAATAAGAATTTTTTTTGTTGCATTTCCTGCCCTTCAAAATTGTCACAGATATTTTTTTAAATCTAACTAACTTTTTAATAAGGACCTTTTAATGGAATTTGTTGTACTTAGCTCAAGTTAAAGTACTTTGACACCTGAAATCTCTGAGCCTTCCTCAAATCATGCTTACAGTTATACTAGCTTAAAATAACCCTGACTTTTCTCTGTTCTTGGCAAAGATATGTCTGACATTTTAATGTTGTCACACAATATCAAGTAAGTCCCATTCATAGATACGGATAGATAGAGAGTGATGTAAGTATAGAAAACAATTTCCAGGTTTTAAAATTACAAAAAGTTATATTAGTAACATTTAAGAAGAAAATGGCATTAAGTATCTAAAGCTTCCTGAGATTATGAAATATATAACTCATCCTCTGAAAGTATATTCATCAAGACTGTATAAATTCTTTATAATCTTTTAATGTCTAACATACTCACCCTTTACTTAATGAATACTTAGATACCCGAGGGCTGAGGAATTTAAAAGTATTTGCATCTGCCTTTATCTGGTTTCTTTAAGAAAATCCCAAAGACTACATCTCTGATTGCACTCCTTGCCAAACCTCAGCATGCCTTTCATTATGAAGGTGAATGTATTTTCTTTTCTTGAGTCAAAGGTAAATAGCTTTCTTTGGAGAATCTCTGTATTAAGCCATATTTTTTCTCAGGTATCCTAATAATTCCAATAATACAGCTTGAGCACTTGGGACTGGTATTATGACCACTCGGGGAGAGCACAGTTCTCTAGACCATTTGAGACATCAAGTAGCAAGCAGGTTCTGTTCATACAAGTCAAATGTTTATTAAATTTAGTGTGATATTTGGTAGCTGCAGTTTCCCCAGCACCTTATAGTGATATCCTCCTCCACCTTCAAAGAGAAAAAAACAACTCAGTAGGTCAACTTGTTCTGGGGCTTGGGGGTGGGGTGCTTCACTTGCTGAAAGTATCCCTGGCCAGGATAGAAGATTTAATAAACCACCAAAGCAGAAATGGCTTATTTCCCTCCTCCCTCCCTCCTTTCTTCTTTCCCTTCTTTTCTCTCTTTACTCAACAGTTAGATGAACAATCTTTATGGTTCTAGGCATTATGTAAGGAGTGTCCTGTGCCAGATCATTGCTAGGGACATGGAATATCTCAGAGACCCCAAAATCAGATCTCTTGAAAGAGTTGGGTCTTATTTTACACTTGTTGCCCATTCACATAAATTCTGTCCCTCAAGACACTTTCACAAAAGACATTTCACACGGTCTGCAGTTGTGATAGGTCCTTTCAGTGACCCAGCATCATTTTATAAAATATTACGTCCAAAACCTTCATACAGCTAAATGTGTTGTTGTACTCTTTTTGACGGGAGCTTATTTTGGTGGAAATAAAAATCATTTAATAATTTAAGCCATATACTTTGGATCAAAAACGTGAAAATGGGTAGATAATAGGACATTATCACTGACTCATTTCATGTCAGCATATACAATGAAATGCAACGTGAGGGCACTCTAAAGAATTTGGTCTAGTGATATGTGTCTTTTCGGGTATACAGTACCGTGTTGTCTATTTTTTCACCCATCAGAATCTCTAATTTCTTATTTTACTTTTTTTTTTTTGGTATCTACAGTCCTTTGAACGAGTGTTGGTAGAAAACAAGCTGCATGGCCTCTCTCCGGCCCTCTCTGAAGCCATCCAGAGCATTTCCAGATGGGAGCTGGTACAAGCCGCCTTGCCTCATGTCCTCCACTGCACTGCAACGCTGCTGTCAAACAGAAACAAGCTAGGTTGGTGCTCCTACATTCCTTCTTCATGACATACCATCGTCCTCACTCATGGTAACTCATAATAACACTCACAGTAACCACCTGTGTATCTGACTATTTTTCCAGGCACTGGGCACACATTCTCATTTAATTCTGACAAAATCTCCCTCCCATTGGTGTCATTGTTATCTCCATTTTACCAATGAGGGAACTAGCTCTCTTTCTTTTAGCTTTTTAATTTTACAAGAATATGTGAATGTATTCTCCTTTTAAACATTAGAATGTTATAGAGAAGCTAAAGACTCTCTCTCACCCGTTCAAGATGAGTTCTAATCAGAGTTGTCCCTTTGTCTTCCCAACTCCTAAAGCGACCACCTTCATGAATTCGTCATATTCCCCGCCAGATCTTTTCCCAACTTTGTGGTATTATGTGTACGTGTGCATGCATGCACATACATATTATTTTTCTTGTTTAGATTATTTTGCAGATTACTTTTCCCACATGGCATTATGTCCTAGCCATCTGCCCCAAGATCTGCTCCATCCAGTTCCTTCCCCTCATTTGGGTCTCTGCTCAAATGTTACCTTTATAGAGGGGCCTTTCCTAATCACACTGTCTAAAACGGAGTAGTTGTTATCCTCAAAGCCCATACTCTTAACTACTATGCTGCTTATTTGGAAATATATGTGGGTATCTGACTGAAGAGATGTGATGCATGCGGTTTCTTTCCCTGTGTCAGCATATCATTCTGCAGAGATTGCAGCCATTTAGAAAGTCCCAAAGCAAGAGTGATGAACCCTTTCAGCAGTGGCTGTAAGTGGTGTAGAGAAATGCTAGTGTCTCCCAGGAAATCAAGGCACAGAACAAAGCGAGGATGTTCTTCCCACACCCAAGGTTGACATCCGTTGTTCTGGTCACAGAGTTTGCCTTAACCTAGCTGTGTTGTTGTCCCATGCAGGCCACCAGGATAAACTGGGTGTCGCTGAGACAAAGCTCCTTCATACCCTGCACTGGATGCTCCTGGAGGCCCCCCAGGACTGCAACAGCGAGCGTTTTGGGGGCACAGACCGAGGCTCCAGCTGGGGTGGCAGCAGCAGTGCTTTCATCCACCAGGTGGAAAACCAGGGTTCTCCAGGGCAGCCTTGCCAAAACAACTCCAATGATGAAGAAGAAAACAACCGACGGAAGATCTTCCAGAACTCCATGGCTACTGTGGAGCTCTTTGTGTTTCTGTTTGCTCCTCTGGTACACAGGATCAAGGTAAGCAGAAAGCTGGTGAGGGCTAAGGGGAACTAGAAGTCAGATGAGGGTTTGCTTCAAATGCTATTTCTGTATTTGGCCTCCATGTCTTTGTGTGATCTTATAGCAAGCCAAGACATGGAGAGCTTTGTTTCTATACTAAACTATTGAACGTTATTTCAAAACCACAATTGTCCTACTTAAAAGTCTTCAGTGGTTCTCCATCTGCCCCAAGATAATACCCAATATATTAAACATGGCACATAGAGTCAACTGTGATCTGGGGCTTAAATCCTGTCTTAACTGATGAACTGCCAATCCCTACTGGCCACCTCATGAGCCAGTTCTGGGAGCCCTGTGAACCACTGCCTGAATATGCCCTTGCTGTTTGCTCTGCCCTCCTTTCCCTCCTCTGTTCCTTTCATGGTTCTTCAAACTTCAACTTTAGTCTCATCATTTCCATGGAGATTTTCCTCTGACCTTCCCCATGTAGGTTTAGACACCATCTCCTTTGTATTTCTATAGCATGTTGTAGCTGCTTCTATTATAAGGCAAGATCTGGAACAGAAGTTTTTATTGTGGACTTTTTGATATTTTGGTATACAATCTAAGAATTGCTTTTCAAAATATTTTTAAATGCATAAAGTACAAAACATAGTATTACATGGAAACAAATTGTATTAAAATACAATTATATACATGCACCCCTTGTATCTGAGAGAGACAATATTATTTTAAATCATAGTGCTACCACTTTCTAGCTGTGCGATCTTGTTGATATTATTTAACCTCTTGGATCCTCCATTGCATAAAACTGTGGATATTCAAACACAGGGTGAATATATATGAAGACATAATACATGGAAAGTACGCAGAAAAAAAAAATCAAGTACATGGAAAGAAATCAAGAACTATTTGTTACTTCTGTGAATGAATAAATTACAATATTCCATCTAAGTGCTCTGATAAGAGATAAGAAGGAATTAATATGCTCAGCTGTTCTTTAATAGAATATTAGGATCTTAATCTGATTGACTCTTTTCCATGGCTGGTAGGACTAGAATTGAAACTACCTGTAAATCCCCAAAATGCTTCGCATGCACTGACCACATTGTCTATCAAAATTATCAAAAGATATTAAATGTTGTTAAATTAAATTGCTGCTTTAAAAGCATTACACTTTCTATTTTTAAAAGTCTTTGATAAAGGTTACACTTAATGGAAAGCATTACTTTAACTGAGACGGTCCCCCTGACCTGTGGGATCTGCAGGATCTGGCTCCTGCCCCGCTACCTGGCCTCATCTCCCTCCATCTCACTGGCCTCTCTCTTGTTCACTAAGTTGCAGGCTTCCCAGAGGCTTATCCTCAAATTCAACACATTTGTTTTTGCTTTCAGGCCTTTGCACTTGTTTTTCCCTCTGTTTGAAACACTTACTGCCACCTTCCACCCTAGATTTTCACATGGCCATGTTCTTTTCATCAATTTACTCACAACTCAAATGTTACCAACTCAAAGTATTTCCCTGATTACTTTAGTGCCACTAGGACATGACTCTACATTTTTTGTTGTTTCCTTCTTAGCACCTATCAGTACCTGAAATTATTTTATGCGTTTGTTTACATGTTTGTTGCCCATCACCCCCACCAGAACAGAGGTTCTGGAGCAAAGGGACACTGCCTGTCCAGGTCACAACTCTATCTGGTAGTGTCTAGAATAGTGTCTGGCATATATGAGGCAATCAATAAATATGTAATGACTGTCACTAAATAAACCCAAGTTATCATCAGAAGCTGATCCAGATGCTAAAAGTAGCAATTATACATAGGTACGTAGTCCCCAAAACAGAAAGGGCAAGAAAGAAAGCTCCTTAAAAAGAAAAAAAAAAAGATAGCCTATAACATGTCTATTTGTAGAGAGAGATCCTCTGGATTAAAAAATGTGGAAGTATAGGAGTGGCTGGAATGGCTATAATTTTATTTGAAAACATGCTGAGAGTCCAAGATTTGGAAACAGATAGGCCTGTGTTAGAATCCAGTGCTTGCTGCTTCCTATTCTATGTAGGAAAGACATCGTGCAATTAACTTCTTTAAGCTTCAGTTTTCTCAAGTATAAATTGAACATAAGAATAATTTTATGGAGCATTGTGAGGATTAAACAAATTAAAGTGCTCAACCTGACACACAAAAAGGCATTAACAAATGGTAGTTTTTAGTGTTGGCATTTTATTGCTATTGACATTATGAATTATTAGTAGAAGGGGAGCCAGATCTTCCTTCAGGGGAGACCAAACAGATAATGAGGAAAGCTGGCTCAGTGTTCCCAAGTTTTACCTATGGCCTGGGATTGGAGTATTTATAAGGAAGTAAAACAATGCCTATGAAACACTGCACAGTGATTAATACATAGTATTGTACTGTAAAAATTACTGTTGGCTATTATTACTAGCATTATTGTTTTATCATTTTATTATTGCTATGAGAGAAATATTGTTCTAGATGCCATAGGGAACAAAAAGTATTAATGAGTCAATAAATTTCCCCACAAGGCTTTTTTCATCTGAGCGAGGGCTTTACTTTTATCAGTGTAGTGAGGAATGTACAATCCCTTGATCAGGGTTTCTCAATCTTGGCACCATTGGCATTTGGGGCCAGATAATTCTTTGTCCTGTGCTTTGTAGGATATTTACTGACATCTCTGGCTTCTAGATGCCACTAGATGCCAGTAGTACCTCCTTCCTCCGAATTGTTACAACCACAAACGATTCTAGACATTGCCAGATGTCCTTAAGGGCTGGGGAGGGGTGAGAATTGCCCCTGATTGAGATCCACTGACCTAGATCTTTTATTTGCCTGCTAGTTATCAGGCCCTACCTTCCTTATCCGTACTGTACCCATGTCAACTGCTCTCACCAGCACCTTTAATGGCCTTTTCTCCCTATTCTTCCTTTGCATTTGTCCTTCAGAACTCCAGCCCCAGATCAAGACCGAAAGCCACCTTTTCTATCCCAGCCCCAGAGATCTGCATGCTCCTGGGGGAAAACCAGACAGCAATCCAGCCTGTTGTTTCTACAAATTGTGGCCTCAAGCTCCGTGTGCTGCCCCACTTGTCAGTCCTTGTCTTGACTCCCTCGAGTCCCCACTCTGTGCTCACATAGACAATGTTTTACGTTGAGGCTCTTATAGGACATAGTACTGCAGGAGGCATGAAGGGCTGAAATCCAGTCTAGGCATGAGCCTGTGCCTCCACTTCCACACCTCCTCAATCCCTTCCACTTGCTTCTGCTTTCCTCTATTAGGTAACAAAAGTTTTCACAAATCATTTCTAATTTTTACAAACACCCACAGGAAGGTGGATATCTTTGTCTTCATTTTACCAAAGAAGAAACTGAGGTCCAGAGAGGTAACAATCAAGCTCATTAAGTAACCAAGGTGGGATTCAAACCCAATTCCATCCGACTTTCTACAAAACTATACTGTTTCTTTTGTTTCTGTGCTGGAACTCTTCTCATCAAGGTCATGAACAACCTTGAGCCATTGAACCTAATCTTTATTTTGCTGTCTTCATTTCACTAAACTTTAGCTGCATTTGAACTTACAATCCTTTCTTCTTGAAGTTTTTTATTCCTTTGGTGGCACCACACTCTGCTAGTTCTCCTTGCATCCCTGGCTATTTCTGCTCTATCTCCTTTGAGAGCTCATCTTCTTGGCCTGCCCCTCTAACATTGTGGTTCTCCAGAGGTGCAACCTAGACCCTTTGCACTTCTCACTTTGTCTTCTCTTTGGAGACCTCCTCTCCTGCTTCATTTACCACGTGTGTCCTAATAGGCTGAGGTCACCTAATTTTATATGTCTAAAGTAGTCTCCTTTCCTAACCTCTAGACCAACTTGTCAACTAGCTTCTCCAGATAGATAATCTAAGGGCATTTCAGATTTCCCCTGGAATGAGCCATTGTCCTGATGTTCTGTATTTCAGGTGGTGGACCCATTCACATAAACTCAAAACCTAGGCGCATCCTTTGATTACTCCTTCATCCTTACCTACACATTCCACTAATCACAGAGTTCTACTCATTTTGTCTCTTAAATATTTCTCAAATTTACCTAATTTTCTTCAACCCTATTATCCTCCTTAACCCAAGATTTCATCATCCATTGCTTGGGCCTCTTACTTGGGCCACTTTCTAACTGGATTTACAAGTCTCCTGGCTTGTCTCATAAAATCCAACCTCAGCACCAAAGTGATCTCTCTAAAATGCAGATCTGAACATATCACCAACATACTTAAAGTAACTTGTTGATTTCTCATTATACAGAGGATGAAACTAGCTCCCCAGTGTGGTAACTGGGGCCTCCATGACCTGCGTGGCTACCTCTCCTGCCTATGAGCTCCAAATGCTTGGCGTCTCCCTAAGAACATAACATACTTTTTTCCAGGCCTATTTCATGCTGGTCATGTCACCTGGAATACCCTCCTACCCTACCCTTCTGCCTAGAAAATTCTTCATTGGCTCGTCATTTATGACTTCATTCAAGATCTATCCTCCTTCCTTCTCTATCTCTATAATATATTAGACATATTTTTATTATTATTTTTATCTTCTTATTATCATTATCTCTTTATCTGTCCATCTCTTCTACTAGATTCCAGATGGTTTGAGAATAGGAATTATCATTGTATCTTGGGTAGCTAATGTAGTGTCTGTGTTTTGTAGGCATTTAATTGATATTTATTGAATGAATTAGTTTACTAATTAGCAAATAATCTAAGTGACTCATCCTTTTGTAAGACAGTGTATAATTCAATGCATTTTTATGCTTTTACTTTATAACTAGCTCAAATATTTTACATGAAATCAATAATCTGAAAATTCTGTCAAATATATTATTAATTTTAGACCAAATTTAATTTTTTTAATGATGAACATTTGTTACAACTAAGGAATCTACTTTAAGTGTGCTGCCAACATTTTCTTGATTTGATCCTAATCACTTATTCCTTCAATAAATATTTATTGAGTGCCTACTACATGCTAGGCACTGTTCAGAGTGCTGGAGAAACAGCAGGGGATAAAACAAAATCCAAGCCCTCAAGGAGATTTTTATAAAATTCGTATGTCTGAAGTAAACAACTTTAAAACAGAATTTAAAATAATAGTTGTTTAAGTAGATGTCTCTAAGCTACTAGTAAACACATTTAGAATTGCTTCATGTCATCATGGAAACAGGCTTTCATTGCAAGCAACATTGTGGAAATGTTGATTCTTTGAATTTTTACACCTTCTGGTTTTTCTCAGAACCTTTCTAGACCACCCACCCCACAGCTGTTTGAATGATAGAGTACCTTCTCCAACTACAGAGTTTCTGTTCATGTGTGCATATGTGTATATATCACACTGGGTGACCCATGAAAGGGGATTCTATAAGAGGAATTAGTGACCCAGAGTTTATACATTCAGCCAACTTAAGAGGACTTACAAAGGAGCATATCAACATAAGAACTGGCCATCCGTTCTGCGGGTGTTCAGGTCTAAAGAATGATCAGATTTATTTGGTGTTATTTGGAGACTAACATGTGCTCAATTAATCAACAATTATGTATTGATGTTCAAGGAAAAATGCACAGAAGGAGATCTCAACTTGTCTTCAAGAAATATACAGTCTAATTGGGGGTATATCAAACAAAACAAAATGATAACAGTAACTGTCACTGAGTGGATAGAGCAGAGGTTAAAGGCCAGGATGTCAGTTTAAGAGAACCCACTTCCTGTTGCAATGTCCATTGGAGTTTTATTTGTGCCAGGATTACTTAGAAGAAATGTGGAAAAGGACCAATCTCTGAAACTAAGAAATTGTCAAAACCAGATCAATTGTGATTTAGCATTCTTCATTTCTGGAGACAAATCTGATATACTTTGCACATGGTTAATTCTCTGATTGCTGGATCTAATACCACACATGATACTATGCAGACTTCCCCATGTCCATTTCAAGGGAAGGGGGTTGCTTTCCCCTTAACTTTGGATCTGTCTATCTAGTTGTTTACTCAGTATATCTAGTTGAATGTCTAACAGGCCTCTCAAACTTAACATGTCTAAAACTAGGCTTCTGATATCCCCAAACCTGTTCCTGCTTCGTCTTGCCCATCTTTATCAGCGACAAAGCCAAAAAATCTTTGACATCTCTTTTTCCTACACTCTACCTCTAGTCAATTAACAAATTCTATAAACTGTATTTTCAAAATGTATCCAGAATCTACAGCTTCTCATTTTGCCCTCTACTAATACCCTAGTCTAATGATCTTTCACCTAGTTGATAATAACAGCTCCCTAGTCTGTCCCCTCCCTTGCCCTTTCTCAAACTATTCTCAATAGTCTGAGTGATCCTCAAAACATACATCGAGTCATGTCATTCCACTGTTCAAAACCCTCCAGTGACTTCTCATGTTACTCAGTAATTGAAGTCCTTACTATGACGTATCAGGCCCTATATTATTTGGAATTCAAAAACGTCTCCAATCTTATTTTTTTCTACTCTTCTGTCATTCGCTTGACTCCAGGCCCGCAGTCTCTTGGCTGTTTCTTGACACACAAGATATACTTAGGACCTTTGCACTTGCTGATCCCTTTTCACAAAATGCTTTTTCTGGAAATATCTACATGGCAGCTCCTTCATTTCATTCAGATCCTTATTCAAAAGTCACCTGCACAAGAAGGCCTTCCCTGGCCTTCCTGTCTAAAACATCAGCACCTTGTCTGACACTTCCCTTTCCCTGCTTTACTTCTCCTTTGCACTGGAGAGCAGGGATTTTTGTATGCTTTATTCACTATTGTATCCCAGAACCTAGAATAGGACCAGGTACACAGTAGGTGGTCTATAAATATTTGTAGAATTAAAGTGGCATGAATTTGACCAAATGCTTTTCCAATACTGACACTAGATGCTTTTCCATCATGGGTACTGCTGTGGTGCCAGGATCTTGGCCTATAGCTTACGGAAGAGTCCCCTCTTTACCAACGTGGAGATTTATTCAGGGATTTCATCTAGCCTTTCCAGTTGAAGCTTCCTTTGAGCTACATTGATTCACCATTTGCAGAATCAATTTTTTTCCTTTTTTTCAATTTCTTTCTAGCTCTCATCCTTCTAGATCAGTGATTTTCGACCATAGCTACACATGAGAGTCACCAGGGGCAACTCAAGAAAACCTCACAGCGATTCTAATTTAATTGGTCTGGTTAGGAGAGGAAGCGGGGCCTGGGCCTCCTAGGTTTTAAAATCTCCCCAGGTGATTATAATATACAAGCCAGGTTGCAAATCACCACCCTGTGAATTCCTGGTCTCAGTTATGTTCATTAATCTGCAATCACTCTCTCTGCGTCCATCTCTACTTTGTTTTGAGAGGCCGAGTTGTTGAAAATGTAACCTCAGAATGTCATACATTTGTACTTATACAATTGCATTTTAAACATCTCAGCCACTCAAAATGATGTAATGATGAAGCAGAGAATGTACTCCCTGGAAGAGACCTTCAGTTGTAGATAACTGAATGAGTATGGGTTGTAAAGTAAGTACAATTCAGCAAGTACCTATCATGCACCCAATTCCTAATGCTGTATTTAGCATTGTGATGATGACAGGGGCTGTGGCTACATCGCTGCCCTCAGGGAATTAAAGATTGTTGAGGGGGCTTCCCTGGTGGCGCAGTGGTTGAGAGTCTGCCTGCCAATGCAGGGGACATGGGTTCGAGCCCTGGTCTGGGAAGATCCCACATGCCGCGGAGCAGCTGGGCCCGTGAGCCACAATTGCTGAGCCTGCGCATCTGGAGCCTGTGCTCCGCAACAAGAGAGGCCGCGATAGTGAGAGGCCCGCGCATCGCGATGAAGAGTGGCCCCCGCTTGCCACAACTAGAGAAAGCCCTCGCACAGAAACAAAGACCCAACACAGCCATAAATAAATAAATAAATAAATAAAAATTTAAAAAAAAAAAAGATTGTTGAGAAGGCAACAATATAAAATAACATACTAAGAAGGGTCTAACTATATGTTCCTGATTCCATGAAATGCAAGAACAAGAGATGGACTGGAGAAGAGAAAGTCAAAATAGCATCTGAGGATATTGCCTTATGAGGGAGAAAGAAGGACAATTAAATCATTAAGAGGAATAATAACAATAACCACAAGTAAAGAGATCTGCCAAGACCCTTGAAATAAAAAGGCCTCAATCACTGCTAACAGAAAACAATAATTGTGTGTTTCATGCTCTGCCCAAAGCTGCATCTTAATTAATGATTCATTTTGCCTAAAGCAGACCACCGTGATTTCTATCATAATTATGATGATAATTTAAGGCTATTGGTTTACCCTAGAAATACTCATCAGAGTGATGAAGGAATGTCCTGAAGATCAGCCTACTTTGAAAATAATCGTGTGAATGATGTTCTTTTTTTATACAATTTTAGAAGGTTACTTTCCATTTATAGTTATTACAAAATATTGGCTATATTCCCCATGTCGTACAA
Source organism: Balaenoptera ricei (assembly GCF_028023285.1). Classification (NCBI taxonomy): domain Eukaryota; kingdom Metazoa; phylum Chordata; class Mammalia; order Artiodactyla; family Balaenopteridae; genus Balaenoptera; species Balaenoptera ricei. The sequence continues at coordinate 94,726,838 of NC_082645.1, forward strand.
TACATCCTTGAGCCTATCTTACACCTAATAGTTTGTGCCACAAACTATTGGGTGAATGATGTTAACCGTTGCATTGACTGGTCCCTTCAGTCAGTTCTTGGATATAGATCTTCTCTTCTCCCAGGAATCTGACCTCACGTTCCGACTGGCGAGTGGGCTTGTTATATGGCAGCCCATGTGGGAGCACAGACAGCCCGAAGTCTCTGGCTTCACAGCACTGGTGAAGCCCATCAGGAACATCATTACAGGTTTGTGACTCAGACACCCAGTGGGACAGTGTCAGCATACATAGGAGTGAGGGCGATGGGATGATTTGCTCTTAAGAAACCAAGAGGAGGAAAACATCTTCGGGGAGTTATCTAGGTGCCCCAGGTACAGGGCTCATTTGCATGATGAGAAACTCTAAACCAGGAGCACATGCTGTTGAGTTGTATGACTTTGGGTAAGTCATTTAAACTTCCTGTGCCTGTGTTTCCTCATCTGTAAAATAAGGGTCAAAACACAGTATTACAAGTACTTACAGGGTTGTTATGAGGAATAAATGAGTTAATATATGTAACATTACTTAGAAGAATGCCAGGCACATAGTAAGTGAATAAGTGGTAGCCATTATTATTTTATCATTATGGTAGATGGAGTAGCAGCTCCTTAACAATCTCGCCTTAGTGGGTTGTTTTTTTGTTTTTTTTTATCAAGGCATTTCACTACAGGAATTGTCCAATGCAATAGTCCTACTGTCGAATTGTAGAAAGAGTACAACATGATAGCTTGAAAAGTGCCTGAAAAGTTCATGCTCCACCCCAGATCTATCTCTTAACATGTATGTAACCTAACCTCCCTGAGCATTTCTATTTCTTTAAAATGGAGATAAAAATACCACCTTATATGGCTTCATAGTGAGGAGTCAATAAGAATGCATATAAAGTGCCCATTTTATAGAGAGTGCTTAATTACATCTATTCCCAGCCCAACTTTTAGCAACAATAACAAAATTTAAGAAGAGATAAATTATGTGGGAAATCTACAGAAGTGTGTGTGTGTGTGTGTATGTATATATTTTTATATATATATATACACACACACTGAAGTTTATACAGAAGTATATATATGTATGCATATATACATATATATATACAGTTTGTTAACTTTATAAGGTTTCTCTGCAGACAATGGAGGATTATGAATGTAAAAGAGCTTTGTAAAGGGAAGGAAACCATAAACAAGTTCTTACATGCTTTATTTTCCCCTATAACTTAACACAAACTTGCAAGGTTCATAGCATGTTAAGGGATTTTGTAAACTAAGGAGTTGCATATTATTCATATACGTGACAAGATGCGTATAGTGACAAATCATGCTTATTATAGCCATTCAAAAGATGAAATTTTTCATACAGTAGAAGTAGACTAATCCCTCAATTTACATGTATATAATCCATTAACTATTGAAATAAATTGTAAATTAAAGAGTAACAGTCTATCATAATATTCAGATATCAAGGAACTAAGTAGAGATGCCATAGTCAGAAGTGATCTACTTCAGAATCCATGGATGGAATGAGGTTAACACTTGTACAAAAACTAAGGAATCATGTCCCTCCATGAAAGCACCTGAGCTATTCACTTCCCCCCTCCCTTTGCTTCTCAGTGATATTCACAGCGGGTTCCTTACCCTCTGCTTGATGCCTGTGGACTTGAAATGGTGCCCACTGAGGGAAAATTAAACTCAACTTAGCATGGCCAGAAGAAAAACAGTGGCACATGAGTGACACTCCTCTGGTCTCTTGCTTTGTGATTTGGTAAATCACTTTGCCTCTCAGCACCAAAGTATTCCAATTCAAATGGGGCCTGTCGTTTTGGCTTCCCATTGATCCTCCGGTAAAGATGTGACTGGTTTGAATCTTACCTCAGGGGCAGCTTAATGTGTTCAATAAAACACCTGGAGCCAGGTAGCCTGGGCTGGAAACTTTTTGTAAGGGTCACTGACCTTGGGCAAGTTAAATTCCCTGTTCCTTAGTATCTTCATCTGTAAAATGGGTCTGGAAGTATACCATAAGTTATTACAGGGTTATTGTAAGTGTTAAATCAGTTGATATATGTAAAATGCTTAGAACAGGACTTGACAGATATTAGGCACTATGTAGATGTTAACTGTTATAATTTTTAGTATGGCCAATTTTTAACACCTTAACCTATTGAGTTGTACTGAATAAATGAAGAAATCTATATCGATAACCTAGAAATGCTAAGATTTTTGAATTGGTTATGTGATTTATCTTACAACATATGCTATTAAATGTCTTCTTTCAAGGTTTTAATGATCTATTAAAATAGGTTTTTGATTTGAAAGTGGAATGAACTTAGGAAATAAAATACCTTATGTAACTTATATAAACTTACAAATTTGTGGTGGGATTTCATCCATCTTTGCAGCTAAGAGAAGCTCTCCCGTCAACAGTCAAAGTCAGACCTGTGAATCACCAAATCAAGACACAAGACACCGAGAGGTGAGTATATTATAATCATGAGAAGAAAGGTGTTCATTCCTTGAACATAGTGTAGTGTGAAGGGTAAGACTTGACCAGTGCTTTATCTCAATGGCTAGCATGTAACAATAAATGTTAGTTATCATTATTCATCCTGCATTAACTCAAGTATCATCTTGTTCTCAATTATTGAATCTCCTAATATTTGCTAGGCAAACCTAATATAGGTACAATAGTACTGCAGCAGTGGGGAAGGAAAGGAGGCTTAAGATACAGCATCCTTTAAGGAAACTAAAGTTTAATGAGGAATCAAGACCAATCCACATAAAACAGAAGATGCGTAATAAAACAGAATATAATTTAATGTAAATTCATCATGCACTATTTGATTCAGAAGAGAAATGAAGACCAGGGTAGTTCAAAGCCACATAGAAATGTATACTGTCATTAACTTAATACGTGTTAGATGACCTGCTTTCACTTCCAGTTCAGCATGTGAAAAATACAGTTTACTGCTTTCCATCAAAACTGGATCCTCTTTCCAACTCATGCATTATTGCCAGGAGTAGTATCATCTTTTTCACCCTCAAAACTAGAAATTTTGGAGTCCTAGTGTATCTCCTACTGAGCAATTGCTAAGTGTAGACACTGTGATTTATATGCTGTATTTCATCTATTCTAAGATGTACATTTTTTTCACTTTTAACATATTTGAAATCTAGTATATTTCATGATCTTTGGCCTCTTACCATCTCCCTGCCTGGTAGAAGTCTTGATATGATTGTCATTCTTGCAGCATAAATTTGGTCATTTTCAGCATCTAGGTTTGCAGAATCAGGGTCAGTGGCTTAGAAGAGTATGTCAGAGGGGATAGTGAAGCACTCTTTTAAGAAATAACACTCTTGACACAGAGGAAGTTATTCTATGGAAAAATATATATCAACAGCTCTGAGTTGAAATTGCTAAATGTGAAAGAATTTTAGGAATACCTACACAAATTTATTTCACTTATATTTTCCTTTTTACATATACATGGGATGGATATATAATCAAAAGTTCTGCATAAATAAGGCTAAGGTAGACCTTTTTAATATGTATAAAATAAAGAAGTTCTCACTGATAAGAAGTGTCCTAATTTAATTAACAGAAATTTTTTCTTAATCATACATAAAATAATGGTGCATCTTATAACTTGAAGACATCTTAGATACAATGAAATACATAAATCCCACATTTCAGTCTCTTTAATCCTCTCCATTTGAATTCTTGAGTCATATTGTTTTTTCATCCTGTTGCTCAGGTGTGCACTGTTACCCCGCTAAATCCAGGTCCTCTAACTAGATTGCAGCTGGAACCACAGATTGGATTTTCTACCTCTAGCCTCTCCTGCTTCACATAAATATCAGTTCATAATGCCTGACTAATCTTCCCAATGCATCATTTATTTATTAACTCATCATTCCACAGAGGCTCATTATATACAAGGGGCTATCCTTTTATTATATCCCTTCCTCCTTAGGAACCTTTAGTGGATCCCATCAACCATCACCTCAAGACCACACTCCTCTCCCTGGCTCTCTGTGCATTCCACCACTTGACCTCATCCTTCTTAGGTGACCCTGATGATCCCTTCAGTTAGTTTAGCACTGCTCCCAGGGGGCAGAGCATGCAGTTTTAGCCTCTGGGTCTGTCCTCAGACTGTTTCCTCCTCCCTGTCGTCTATCTAAATTGTATCTTTCTTTTAGGAACGAATTTAGATCTTGACTCTCCATGAACTCTTGTCTAATTACTTTAAACCTACACTGTCCAATATGATAGCCACCAGGCCCATTTGGCTATTGAGTACTTGAAATATGATTAGTTTGAATTGATTGAATAGTCTGAATTGGTGTTAAGTATAAAATGAATACCAGATTTTGAAAACTTAGTATAAAAAAATGTAAATACTTATTAGTGACACTTATATTGATGACATGTTGGAATGAAAATTTGGGATTAAACAGACTATATTATTAAAATTTTAATTTTGCCTATTTCTTTTTACTACTTTAAAAATTAGATGTGTGTCTCCTCTATGTGGCTTGCATTATACTTCTATCAGATGTGCTGCTGTGTAACCTGTATTTACCTCTCTTAAAACTAAACTGTAAGCTCTGGATTTCAAGGTTCAGGTTCATCCAATATTTTTTTATCTCCAAAAATCTAACATGAAACACACATAATATGTTCATGCGGAAGGATTCTTTGATCAAATTCAGAGGATTTATTTCATCAAATTTCTAGGTGTATTTGTCTATGCATCAAGTTTGAACAATGCTTTCTTACTTTACATATGAAAATAGAAATTGTAAGGGCTAAAATGCTATGATCAGTTTTTGAGGGTCTTTATCTTTTAGCAAAGAATTTTATCTGTAATAATGATGGAAAAATAGCTCACATTACCTGGGCAGAATTACATTTATCAGCTAAATGTAATTAAACTACTCTGTAAATAAAGTGAAATGAATTTGTACATACAAGTAAAGGTAATTGTATCCAATTGGAAAAATGTATTACATGTCCCCCTGATGCGTAATGGAAAAACCTGAACCTTGCACTTTCATTCTTATGTTTTGTCTTTGATTTGATTAGCTCTTCCTAACCTGACCCTTGTTTTCTGCCTCATGTCTCTATTCAGTTCACCTCAGTATTGGTGTATCTTTGATGAATTGTTGGTTTGTAGCTCTTCTTCTGTAGATACTGGACATGGAGGTGAAAAAGAAAAGAATCAAGGGCAAAGTGAAATAAAGGACATGAAAGTACTTAGCCTAAGGCTTAGAGTGACACAGGGGCTCTCTAGAAGCCAGTTTCCATTCCGTCTTAAATGAAGGCAAAATCCCTTTGTCTATGACATGATATTTAACTATGCTGCAAATTTTGTTAATTTAAAAAACAATGTATGTAATAGGATAGATAATTCTAGACGATATGCCTGAAGGAAAAAAAAGCACTAATCTACTATCTCCACCCCCAGAAGGGACTCCAGGTGGTCTCTGAAACGTCCCAGTCAGATTCCATCTCACCCAAGGCCACCATTTCAGGCTGCCACCGAGGAAACTCCCTTGATGGAAGTCTGTCCTCCCTGACTTCCCAGGAAAGAGGACCATCGCATTCCAGGTACACGATTGCAATGTTAGGGTCAAAAATGTATCCGCAGCTCCCCAAAATTAAATATACATTTCTAGCTACTTATATAGCCTCTGTCCCTTAAAATGTGTAAGTGCATGATATGTATATACATATTCTTGGTCAAAGTATAATTAGATTAATAATTCCAGAAATGAGCTATGAATAGCTCATTTAAACACACTCGGGTAGATGTGGAAAGACATGTCTGATTCAATGCGATGTCTGAACTGAATAATATTTTAAACATTTTGATGCAGAAACAAATGATGCTATCAAAAGATTATGTTGCAGGAGTGTGAAATGATCTGCTCTAATGTATAAAAATACTTTATACCAGCAGATCCTTGTATTAAAAAATGAGTGCTTCTAAAGTACTCACAGGGAATTCCAAAGTCTGTTCTTTGTAAATATTCCAAGGCTGCCTCTGTTAGCTTGTGTCATAGTGACGTTATTTACCGATGCCTTCCCTAGGGGCAAACATTAATCCACTTCTTCCTACTCCCCGATAAAATTATGAAAGCCTGGATTCATGAGGTTTGCCTTTGTACCCAACTATAAACTCCACCTAGGAGAGGAGGGTCCCTGAGACCATTTGTATATCCCTGTTTTCAAATGACGTTATTGTCTAGTAGATAGTATTTTAAAAGGAGGTATTTTTAAAATAGTTTTATTGAGGTTTAATTTGCATACCATAAAATTAACCCATTTTAAGTGTACAATTTAATGATTTTTAGCAAATTTACAAAATTGTACAATTATCAACACAATTCAATTTCAGAACATTTTCTATCACCCAAAAGCATCCCCTGTGCCCATTTCAAACACTGATTGCTTAGTGTGCTTTTTGTCTATATATAGTTGCAATTCTGGATAATTCAAATAAGTGGAATCATACCATCTGCAGTCTTTTGCATCTGACTTCTTTCCTTCAGCACAGTGTTTTAGATCATAGCATGTACAAACAGTTTATTCCTATTTTTGCTGAATAGTATTCTGTTGTATGGATGTATTACATTTTGTTTATCCATTCGTTAGTTGATGGATGTTTAGGTTGTTTCTAACTCTTTGCCTATTGTGAATAATGCTTCGATGAACATTCACGTATAAGTTTTTGGATGGGCAAATGTTTTTCATTCTGTTGGGTAGATACCTAGGAGTGGAATTGCCGGGTTGTATGGTAAATTTATGTTTAATTTTTTAAAGAACTATCAAACTGTTTTCCAAAATGGCTGCACCATTTTACATTCCCACCAGAAATGTATGAGGGTTCATTTTTCTCTATATCTTCGGCAGAACTCGTTGTTGTCTTTTTATTATAGCCACTCTAGTGGGTGTGACGTGGGATCTGATTGTGGCTTTAATTTACATTTCCCTAACACCTAATGATGTTAAGTATTTTTTCATGTCTTTGTTAGCTATCTGAATATCTTCTTTGGTGAAATACCTATTCAAACCGTTGCCCAAGTTTTAACTGAGTTGTTTGTCTTCTTATTATTGAATTGTAGGAGTTTTTAATGTATTCTGGATACAAGTCCTTATACCTCCCTCACCCCCAGAGAAAAGATTCACAGATATTTCCTCTCAGTATTAACTTGCCTTTTTGTAGGTAATTTTAAAATGATCTACCTCCTTTTGGCACCAGAACCAGGCCACATGGGTATAGTGTTTTATTTTTATTTTTTTAACATCTTTATTGGAGTATAATTGCTTTACAATGGTGTGTTAGTTTCTGCTTTATAACAAAGTGAATCGGCTATACATATACATATATCCCCATATCCCCCCCTCTTGCGTCTCCCTCCCACCTCCCTATCCCACCCCTCTAGGTGGTCACAAAGCACCGAACTGATCTCCCTGTGCTATGCGGCTGCTTCCCACTAGCTAGCTGTTACATTTGGTAGTGTATATATGTCCATGCCACTCTCTCACTTCATCCCAGCTTACCCTTCCCCCTCCCCGTGTATAGTGTTTTTTTTTTTTTAAGATTTCTTAGAATTGTTGAAAGCATGGAACCAAATGAATATAATTGCTTTTTAGCCAAAACACTATGTTGTGCTTTCAAAAAGCAAAATGAAAAGAGTTTATTTTTGTGCCTTTATTTTGGACTTTAAAAGCAAGTGGCTCCGTTGAATAAGCTTTTGCTGGTTGGGGATATGAAATTTTGACAGCAACTTTAGTTGTGTAAGCAGGGATTGTTTGTGTTTATCCACAGGATTTACTGTGCCAGGACAATGGTGATAATTCATTCTTAAAATCATATCATTTTTAATGTGGCAGGAACCCTGTGAGGGTAACCAATCCAATCTCCTGTCTCCTTGCTGATAAACTAACCACATTTTAACCACTTGAACACTTTCAGCAGTGAGAAAGTTAGTACTCTCAGATGATACTCATTTCATTTTTAGATAACTCTATTTAATGGCCTTTTTAAATAATTGAAGTATAGTTGATTTACAGCAAAGTGATTCAGTTATACATACATATATATGTATTTGGCATGTCCTTTTTTTTTTTTTAATTAATTAATTAATTTATTTTTGGCTGTGTTGGGTCTTCGTTTCTGTGCGAGGGCTTTCTCTAGTTGCGGCAAGCGGGGGCCACTCTTCATAGCGATGCGCGGGCCTCTCACTATCACGGCTTCTCTTGTTGCGGAGCACAGGCTCCAGACGCGCAGGCTCAGTAATTGTGGCTCACGTGCCCAGCTGCTCCGCGGCATGTGGGATCCTCCCGGACCAGGGCTCGAACCCGTGTCCCCTGCATTGGCAGGCAGACTCCCAACCACTGCGCCACCAGGGAAGCCCTGGCATGTCCTTTTTATATTTGACTAAATTTTGCTTTTCTTTAGTTTCTGTATATGGTTCTTGTATTAGTTTTCTATTGCTATGTAACAAATTACAACAAACTTACTGGCTTAAAACAACATACATTTATTATTTCAAAATTTCTGTACTTCAGAAATCCAGGCACAGTTTAGCTGGACTCTGCTTCAGGGTCTTACCAGACTGAAATCCAGGTGTCAGGATGGACTGCAGTCTCATCACAGGCTTGACTCAGGAGAGATCCACTTACAAGCCTTTTCAGGTTGTTGACAGAATTCATTTCCTGTGGGTGCAGGACTGAGGGCCCTGTGTCCTTGCTGGCTATTATTTGGGGGCTGCTCTCCGTTCCTAGAGGCCACCCACAGTTCATTGCCATGTGGCCTCTCCACAGGCTACCTCACAACATGGCAGCTTACTTCCTTAAAACCAGCAAGGGAGAGAAGTCCTCTCTAATTCCAGTCTGCCTATACAGTCCTTATAATATAACATAATCACAGGAGTGACATCTCATTATCGTTGTCATATAAAATAACCTAATCACAGGAGTGACATGCCATTACTTTTGCCCTATTCTATAGGTTATATGAAAGTCACAGGCCCTGCCCAAACTCAAGAAAAGAGGATTATAAAGAGTGTGACCACCATCAGGTGGGAAGCAGGGGTGGCTCCCCAAAGTGTATCCGTCATAGTCCTTTTGAGTATGTACAGACTCTTCTCATATTACTGTTCCACTTATTCAAAAGTAACCACCATGATGACCCCTCCACACACCAAGACTCTCGTTTTATTTGGTGACAATAACTCACTAACCAAGTTATCAACGGTATAATTTAATCATATCTGGGGAAATAGTAGCTCCTTACTACACAGACTAAAGAGAATAACAACAGGAACTACCTGTTGTTGGATGTCTCCTGTGTGCCAAAAAACAGAACTAGGGTCTTCACATTCATAGTTTTGTCTAAATTTTCATTTATTCATTCATTTCTATATCTTTTAAGTGTATTCTAGACACTAGGGTTGTTTCAGTGTCAAAGTTCTTATCCTCAAAGAGCTCATTTTCTAAAAAGATAGACAGATAAAAGAGAGTAAATGCATAAATAAGTAAAAATATTTTCAGGTTACTCTAGGACTAAGAAGGCAAAACCAAAGCAAAGGGATGGGAAATGGGCTCTTTTTCATAGAGTCCTAAATGATATGAAGGAGACAGCCTCAGGAAGATCTGGGAAGAGCAATCCAGGCAGAGGGAACAAGTCTAAAAGCTTTGAAGTGGGAATAAGCTCAGTTCCAGGAATGGAAGGGAGGCCAGTGTGACCAGGGGCTAGTGGTGAGCAGGGGGTTAAGGTGTAGGGAATCAAACCAAAGTGTGGTTATTAGGGGTCAGATCACAGAGGAGCCAGAAAGCCATGGTAAGAAGTTTGAATTTTGTTCCAGGTGTGATGAAAAGTCATTGGAGTTGTTTGAGCAGTGGACTGACATTAACTGAATTATACTTTTTAAATATCACTCCAGATGGTTTATGAAAATAGGCTTGGAAAGCAGAAGTAGACACAGAGATTAGTTAGGAGACATTTGCCACGGTCCAGGTGAGAGAGGATGTGGCTTGGTTAGGATGGTGGTAGCAGGGGTGGAAAGGATGAGGTAGCAGTTGAGATATATTTAAGGTAGAGCTGACATGACTGGATGTGAAGAGTGAGAAAAAGAAAAGAATCAAGCGTAACTTAGGTTTTGGAGTTGAGCAACTCTATGAGTAGTTATTAAATTTATGATATAAGGAAGACTGAGAAAAATCACATATAAAAATATTCTGAATCTGCTTACTTCCACCTACCTCTATGGCCACCACCATTATCCAAGCCATTCATCACCTCCTGCCTGGAGTCCTGCAACAGCCTACTTATTAAACTTCTCTTATTCACTCTTGTCACCACCCAACAGAGGACATACAGAGTCAAGAAAAAAATTAATCATGCCACTCCTACACTTTAACTTTTTCAAAGGCTGCCCACTGCTATCAAGATAAAATTCAAAATCCTTGAAATACCCCTCAAAGCTCCACATTATCTAGCTGCTGTCTAGTTCTCCTGTCTAACATTGTGTAATTACTCACATTCACGTCACTAGATTCCAACATCTTCTGAGTTCTTCACACGCATCGTACTTCCTCTTAGCTCTGAGATTTGGAGTATGTTATTCCGTCTGCCTGGATGGTTCTTCCATCTCTCTTTACTTAACCAGCTCCTCATTCTTCAAGACTCAATTTAAATAGCATTTCCTTACTTCCTAGAGAGGCTTTGGCAGATTTTAAATACAATCACAGAACTCCCTGTTTTCTCTTATGGTACAAATGGCAATTGTAATTTAAAGACCTGTGTGATTAGCTATCTCCTTCACTAGACTGTAAAATCCATTAGCAGAGGGACCAAATCTCTTTTACTCATTGCTCTATCTCTAGTGCCAGGCACATGGCCTAGTGAAGGGCACTGAATAAGCGGATGAGTTTAATCTTCCAGCCATGCAAAGAAGGCATTGTTTCTCTTTTAAAGATGAGGAACTGAAGCTTAGAGAGATTAAATGACTCACTCAAGGACACACAGCTAGAGAGTAGAAGAGCTAGATCTGAGCTCAATCTAGACAGTTACACGGTCCACACTCTTCACTCCTCTTCCATGAGAAGGTAGGTCTTTAGGGGGAGCACAGTGGAGTTCCTATAGCAAGCTACCCATCTCCTTAATTATGTTTTTATGGAAGCCTCGGTTCTTCTTGATCCCTCATTAAAGGAGAAAGTGTTGTGGTGGTTTGCCAGAATTAGTCATTTTCAGGAACAAATGCTTAGCATCACCTTCCCCTGACCTCTCCCAACAGGTCTGAAACTCAGCCTCTATTTGGTCCTTATCTAACTACATCTTTTAACACTTTAACCCCGGTGGCCACTCTACACTTCTGACACTTCCTCCTTGACTTTTTTCACATTATACTCTGTTGTTGTTTTCCTTACCTTTCAAATTGAATCTTTATAGACTTTTTCTTTGCCTTCTCCTCCATGGCCCTCCTCTTACTGTTGCCGTTTCCCTCTCCTCCCACATTCTCCCTCTGAGTGGTCTTATTCACTGCCATAGTTTCAATGACTCACAATGTGATGATGACCCTCAAAAGATATCCCATCTAGACAACTCTTTTAGGCTCCAAACCCATGTAATCAAGAGACTGATAGAAAGCTCTTTCTGTACCTCAAACTCAGCCTGTCTAAAACCAAATGCATTCCCGTATCTTCCCTATTTCAGTAGATGGCACCACTATCAACCCACACATCTTAGTCAAAAATGTGAGGTTTACTCCACTCCAAGTCCTTTACATTCTGCCTTATTAATGTCTCTCAAATCCTCTCCTTCTCTCCAACCTCATAGTCACTGCCTTAGTTCAGATCCTTATCATCTCTTATTTGGATTTCTGCAAGTGATCCTAACTGGTATCTCTACATTCAGTGTTGCCTCCTTCTAAACCATTATCTATATGATGTTACGAAAGTGATTTAAAATACATATCTGATCATTCTATTCCCTTGCTAACAAATCTTCAGTGGCTACCCATAGTTTTTAGGATACATTTCAAACTCCTTGGTCAGCATATGTTAAGTCTTCATGATCATTCATGACCAAGCTTACCTTTCCCCACTTCTCTCTTGCCACTTCTTTTTCATGTTTATTTTTGGTACCAAAATCTGTATTCGCTACAATTGCTGTACAACAAGATACCCAAATTTCTTAGCAGCTTAAAATGAAAGAAATTTACTATCTCACATAGTTTCTGAGAATCACGAATCCAGAAACAGCTTAGCTAAGTGGTTGTGGCTCAGGGTCTCTCAAGATACTGGCCAGAGCTGCAGTCATCTGAAGACTTGAATGGGCTGGAGTGTCTACTTTCAAGGTCACTCATATGGCTGTTGACCAAAGGGTTCAGTTCTTCAACATCTGGGCCTCCTCATAGAGTTCCTCATGACCTGGCAGTTGGCTTCCCCCAAAACAAGTTACCCAGGAAAGAGGGTGAGGAACCAAGATGGAAGTCTCACTGTCTATTATAACCTAATCTCCAGATGGAAACTTCAGTGTCTTTTATAACCTAATCACTGAGGTGACATGCCATCACTTCTGCTATATTCTGTGTATCACACGAACCAACCCTAGTACAGTGTGAGAGGAGACTCCACAAGGGGGTGAATACCAGGAAGCAGGGATCATTGGGGGCTATTATGGAAGCTAATTACAATAAACAATAATGATTACAATGTCACCATCATTTTATATATAATTATTATGACTATATATCTGTATTTTCTTTATATCAGTCATTAAGTATCCTCATATTTCTTCTTTACTAATTCTGTTCTACACACATTCCAAGGAGTTTAATTTAAATGTAAGTGATTTCTTACCTCAAATACTATGCTTCTGCCTGACTTTAAACAATTGTGAAAAACAATGTTAGGGTGAAATATTGAGGTCATAAAATACCCAGGAACTTATATTTCTTACATAATTTTTCTCAACCATAGTAAGCATTGGAAATTTGCAAATATAAATAACAAATGATCTTTCTTTCCTCTGCCAAAACTCAGTGTTAATGGCTTTATTCTGATTTGCCTGTAAAGACAAAGCCAGCTATAATGTCCAAGGTTTCCTATTTGTGGAAAGACATTGTTTTTCCCACTCTCTGATATTGCCACAGTCAATCATCTATGTGTATATGCATTCATCGACACATATATGCACACAGTCACCCATAGCACACATAAACCTACACGTGTGAATTAGATATGAACTCGGTGGCACTTTAGAAAAAATGAATTATGTCTTCTCTTTGCCTAGCTGCAGGGACTGGTTGCCATGGAAATGAGTCACAAGGTAGACCTTTCAGAAAATGCTAATGTTAATGTGTCTGCACTGGAGGAGTTCATGTATTAATCAGAAATAAAGAGAACTTTAATAACAAAACAATGCAAATATCCTAGGAACAAAAGCTGTCCTCTTATATCAAAGAAATCCAATTTACCATCTCTTTTGCCCTGACCTTGACTGAACTGAACATCACTCTTCCTGGAACTCTGCAGTCAGAGAACAGGTAGCTAGTTTTTTAAAATTAATGTCAGATTTCATCTTTAATTACCATATGCATAGACTTAATTTCTGCTTCATTAAATACTGCATAGGGTCAGGACTAATTTCCACAGTTCTCTTCCTCCATAGATTGTCTGTTATTTCCAAAGTGTTTTTTTGCTTCGGATGCATTCTACTAGCATCTCCCAACCCTAATTAATAATAACTTGGTTTCCTTAAAGCTATAGTTGCTTGGAAAATTCACTAAAGCAGTTCCTACCTTTTTTTGACAGTCTTTTTTGGTCATAATGTATTCTACACATATCAAAGAGGTATGTGCTAATTATAGAAAAAAATTTAAAGGTATAAAATATCTTTAAAAAATTGAAAATTATCCATGAGCTCATCAGGTAGATATAAACATCTTTTTTTTGGTATATATACTTCTCTTCATTACTTTTACATATACCATTTAGAATAAAACTTGTATTCATACTTTCATAAAATTTTCACTTTTTTCTGCAAAATAACTTACAGAATCATAGAATATTAGAGTTGGAAATAACTCTCCTATCATATCATACAATGAGCTGTCCCCATACCATCCTTATTCACTTATGTAAATTTTTTCTCACATTTAATTAGGTGGATAGTTGATTAGTTAAGTAAAATGACTTTTATTGGTTACTTAGTGACAAGTTGATTGTCTGATAATCCTGTCCTAAATGAAAAAAAAAAGATTGATTATTCTTGCCTTTTATTGACTACTCACCCCAGTGTAGCTCACACTTTTAAGCCAAATAAACTTGTACTTGATAAAATGAAGGTACTTCACATTATAAATATTTGCTATAGAATGGCCTGTTAACTTCATTCTTGTTTCGGAATCTCTTTAAATATTAAGTAACTGAAATGTGAATTTACTTAACAAATTTTGATTGCCTAAGTTATAGACTCGTTTTTAGTCTCTGATTGCAGCCGTATATTGGTGGAGTCTTGCTGTTGAAGATCTGATTATCAGCAGAACTGATATGTTAGGAAGTAGTTAGTGACTATGAGACTCAACTGTACAGTAGTAATTACTTTCAGTCAAATAAATTTTGTGTGTAAAGACAGAAATATAGTCATCTGGCACCCTCAGGGACAAAACTACCAACATATCATTGCAGTTAGTGTTTCCATATAGGAATTGTTTTGGATGTTGTTTAAAAGTACAAAAGTCATGCATTATTTGTTTCTCTAGGGCAGTTGCCCTCCAATCTTATTAAGAATGTTTAAGAATTACCTGGAGAAATTAGGAATATGGGATGAACAGATCCAAATTACTATATATACAATAGATAAGCGACAAGGATTTACTATATAGCACAGAGAATTATATTCAATATCTTGTAATAACCTCTAACAAAAAATAATCTGAAAAAAATATAGATATACAAAACTGAATCACTTTGCTATACACCTGAAATGAATGCAATATTGTAAATCAACTATACTTCAATAAGAAAAAAAAGGTTACCTGGAGATATTGTTTAAAATAAAGATTCCTGGGTTCTATCACCAACAATTCTTGTTTAGTTAAGTTTGGGATAAGACTTGGGAGTCTGCAAATTCTCACAGAAACATTACATTGACATATCACTATATAGAACACTGCTCTAGGGATTTGAAATTATTTATGGACCTTTCTAAACTAATTTACTAACTAGAAATATTTGGGGACACTGTGGTGTGGGGCAAAAGGTAAAGGGTAAAGATAGCTAGTCCAATGGGGGGGATGGAAATCTGTTGAACTACTAATGTCTGCCTTCATCACCGCAGCCTAGTCAAGAAAACAACAGGCTCTTATAAAAAGTCAAATGACTGTCACAAATGCTTGAGGACTTAAAATTACCCAGCCGGTAGCCAAGCCAACCTCATACTTTGTCTTTTCTTTATAAATCCAAGAGTAAAGCACTGAAAAAAAAAAATCCTCTTATTCTAGGTATGAATGATAGGCTGAGAGGAGTGGGTTAGTCCATGCTTTTTAAAAAATGAGAAATGGAGTGGGGTGGGTGGGAGGGAAGAGTGGTGAAGGCCACTTAGGAAAATGGTAGACATGAGAATCAAGGTTGTTACTTTCCCTCAAACTGGGCTTGGGAACATAACCAGTCAGGCTCTCAGGAGGAAACAAGTGATAGACTGGTAATTTGAGAAGAGATTAAAAAGGGCTATTTACAAAGGTTTAGATAGGATGTAGCGAAACCACAAGAGCTAGTGCAGTACTGCAGGGAGAGTGCCATCAGGAGGCCCACCAGGAGGCTCCAAGTCTGAGTGGGCAATGCAAGGGAACAGCTGTAGGGAGAGAGTGATTAATAAGATCTGTGACCTACCGTGGTCACATCAGTCCTAGGTCACAGTGTGAGCCCTCAGCAGATCTCTGGGAGGGAGGAGTCTTGGGGAGAAAATCACTGTCCTTCCTTCCCATCTCCTGTGGGAGCCTCCTTTTGCAGAATTCACCCTGGAGCCAAAGGCATGGGAGCCTTCTATAGAGTCTATACAGACCAGTCTTTCTGGACATGGAGGTAGAGAAGCGTGGAAAGTGGATGGGGTTGTGGAGCAGGGGTTGGAGGCAAATAAGAGATATCCTGCCCAAAGATGAGAACCTTAATTTTGAATCCAACCCTCATACTTCTTCTGAAAACTCAGCAGTTCACAATTCTGAAACTCAGCCTTTTAAATAAAATGATTACATAATGAAAAGTTAGATAATAAAGTATTTTGAAAGAACAGTCTAACACATCATCCAGAGGATGGTGAGACATTTGTGTAAAACTATATATATAAATAATATAAATTACATATATAAATATTTACATTATATATTTATTATATATTTATGTTATATATAATAGATGTACAGAGTTCTGTATAAGTGTGTATAAATATATATGTATATTATATAAAATATAGTGTACATATGGATAGAGTTTCTGTATATATAAATAGTGGATATTTAGTCCATATTGATAAAGTTCAAGATCTTAGTTGGCTAAAATTCTCTAAAGAAACACAGAGAAAAGTACACAACACCCAAGTGGTTAGTTTTATGTATTTTCATAGGTGAATACACTAGAGTAATCAGCACCCAGATAAAATAGAACATTACAAGCACCCCAGCCTGGTAGATCATATAACACCTAATTAATTTTTGTTAAATGAATATACGTACTAGCATTTACTTGCCTATTCTCCTTTGGCTGACTTTGAGAATGTTCTCTAGGTTTTTACTGTAACGAAATTGCTACAATAAACATTCTTGTGCATGTCTCCTTGTGTACAAGGGTTTCTCTAAGGTAGAATTTCTGGATCATAAGACAGGGACACTGTAAAATTTACGAGATATCACCAAATTGCACCCTGAAAGGGTTTACCAGCAGTGTATGAGCGTTCCTGTGTATTTGCACCCTCAGCATTTCTTACTGTCTTCAGGCTTCTATAGTCTCACAGATCTGATGGGTGTGAGGTGATCTCTCATTGTGGTCTAAGTCTACATTTCCCTGATTATTCATGAAATAGCGTATCTCTTTATGTTTATTCTCTCTTTAGGTTTTCTTTCTGGTGAAATTTCCTTCCATACCCTTTGCTCCATTTGAGCTACTTGTCTTTTTCTTACTGATTTATAGGCATTCTTTATTAATGAGAAGAATAATCCTCTGTAGGCTAAATACATTGCAATTATCTTTTATATTTTGTAGATTTTTCACTTTGTTTATGTTTTTTAATAGAAGTTTTGCATTTGAAGTAGTCATATTTATCAGTACTCTCTTAAAATAGTTGAGGATGTTATCTTCTTTAAGAATCCTTTCATATTGGTTATAAATATTTTCTCCATAGTTTTCTTCTGTTTTGCCTTTGCTATGTCTCCAGTTCATCTAAAGTTGGCTTTTTTTGATACATGGTGGTATGAAATAGGGATTTGGTTTCTCCACATGAATGACTCATTTTTTCCCTCAGCATTTCTTAAACAGTTATTTTCCTGCAGATTTGTAACTTTATTGAGTATCAGTGTCAGTATCCACATATGTTAGTGTATGATTTTGAGGCTCTCCATTCTTTTGCATCTCCCTATTTGCCTGACTCTACCAATATTCTACAGTCTTATTATTATAGCTCTTTTCTAATTTTTGTTATTGACTTTAATAAATTAATAATAAATTTTATAAAAGGTTTTGTGCACCTATTAAGAAAATCCTGTGGACATGTTCTCCTATAATCTTTTTAGGTAGTAAATTAATAGATTTTCTAATAATAAATCATCCTTAAATTCCTGGGGAAGACCCAATTTGTGCATTGCTGGATGTAGTTTGTTAGTGTTTTATTATTTTTACATTGTGCTCATAAATGAGTGTGGCTTTTCGTTTTCCTTTCCTGCTCTGTTCTTGTCTGGTTTCAGTAGCAAATTTATAATAGCCTCATGAAAAGAATGTTCCCTCTTTTTTCTGTCTTTGGAACACTTTGTATAAAACTAGAAACACCTGTTTCCTTAATGTTTAATGAAATTTGGCTGTAAACCTTCTGGGCTTGATATATTTTTAAAATAAATTTTATTTACCACTGTTCAATTTTTAAAGGTGGTGGGTCTATTTAGGTTTTAATTTCTTCTTGAATCAGTTTGGTTGGATAAATATGTGTTCATGTAGGTATTCAAACTTTTAATTCCATTGTTCATAGTGTTTTCCCACATTTTTGAAACCATCACCATATCTAGTTATGTCTGCTTTTTCAGTGATAGTATTTTGATCATACATTTTACTACATTTCTTGATTAATTTTTATTAGTTTTATCAAAGAAATAACATTTGTTTTTGTTAATCCTATCTATCTTTGTTTAATATTTCATTAGTATATGCTCCTATTTTATCTTTTTTTATTCTGTACTGTTTGGGGGTTTATTTACTTTTTTTTAACCTATTGAAGTAGATGGTTACTTCATTATTTTTCACTTCATTATGTTTCCTTTATCCTGCTATAAGCATGTAGATCTCTAAATGTTCCTCTCATTCCACTTTATCTGTATCTCACACGTTTTCATATGTGGAATCATTATCATTCCATGTAATATTTTAAAAATTCTAATTGTAACTTTTTATTTGACCCATGAGTTATTTCAAAGTGTATTTCTAAATTTGCTAACTGATTAGAGCTTTTCTTTTTGCTATTAGTTTCTACTGGAATTCAACTATGGTTAGAGTACTAGGTTTATGTGAGATGTTGAGTTTTCAGTTTCTTTTGAGACTTCATTTGTAAACACTGCAAGGTACAAGAAAATAATGTTAAGTGTGTTATTCAGATCTCCTATATTCTTACTAATCTTTGTATGCTTGATCTACTATTTGCTAGAAAATGTGTGTTAAAATACTACTACTATTATTTATTTGTCTATTTTCCCCTTACAAGTCTCTCAGATCTTGCTTTAAGCATTTGGTAGCATTCTTGTTAGGTATGTACAATACATGTTTAGAATTAGCATAGCTTCCTAAGTTTTTCTTTTAACATTATGGTGACAATCTTTATATCTAATAATACTTTTACCTCAAAGTTTATTTTTTATTATTGCTACACCAACTTCCTTTTAGTTATATTTGCATATCTATACCCATTCTCTCCCTTCTTAAACTTCTGTGCCCTCAACTTTTAGGATTTTCTTTTGTAATTAGCATGTGACTAAACCTTGTTTTTTAAATCCAATGTGAACATTCTTGTCTTTTATCCCATGAATGTATTCAGTATTTATTTTGATAACTGCCATTTTGGATTTATATTTTCCATTTTATTTTATTTTGTGCTTTTTATATACTCTGCTTTTTATGTTTCTTTTTTCTCTTCTGCTCTGCCTGTTAACTGATTGAGTTTTCTCTAATCTCCTTTTTTCTTCTATTGGAAGGAAATTTTCTATTATATGGCTACCATTGAAATGGTAAATCTTGGCTAAATATTATTGTTGTAAAACACAGATTAATATCTGGCAATTTATACTCTTTATACTTCCTGTTAAACCTTTCTTAATTACTACCAAACTTTTTTTCATCCATCCAGTTAAATTTCAGAACAGTATAATTGATTTATAAAAGATAAATCCCTTTGGAATTTTGGTTAGAATTTGTGATATTGTGATTTATAAAAAGAAATATATGATATTTGGTCTTTGTCCTTGTTTCTGGTACAAAGATCCTACACCCCTTAGAGTTTCCTAAGTGATGAGAGGAACAAAGGTGTCTTTTGTTATGTTAATGAGGTGACTTTTGGACAGCATCTGAGGGTAAGGGCTGACTGCCAGGAGAACTAATCACGTGATTAGAGGGTTGGAAATTTTAGCCTCACCCCTGACCTCCCAAAAGGGGAGACAGACTGGAGTTTGAATTAGTTGCCAATGGCCAGTGATTTAATCAATCGTGCCTATGTAATGAAGCCTCCATAAAAACCCAACAGAGAGGGTTCAGAGAGCTTCCAGGCTGGTGAACACATGGAAGTGCTGGGACAGTGGCGAGGCTGGAGAAGGCATGAAAGCTCCGTGCCCTTTCCCCATACCTTGCCTTATGCATCTTTTCTGTCTGGCTGTTCTTGAGTTATATCCTTTTATAGTAAACTGATAATCTAGTGAGTACATGAGTTTCCTGAATGCTGTTAGCCTCTCTAGTGAATTAATTAAACCCAAGGAGGGGACCATGGGAACATCTGATTTGTAGCCAGTCATGCAGAAGTACAGGTAACAACCTGGACTTGCAGCTGGAAGCTGAAGTCCTGGGGCAGGGGTTGTGGGAACCTCCAATCTAGAGCTAGTAGGTCAGAAGCACTGGTAACAGCCTGGACTTGTGACTGGTGTCTGAAGTGGAGTGGGAGCAGTCTTGTAGCACTGAACCCTTAACCTGTAGAATCTGACATTATCTCCAGGGAGGAGGTGTCAGAACTGAGTTATATTGTAGGACATCCAGTCGGTGTCCAGAGAATTGCTGGTGGTGTGGGAAACACTCCCTTCCTACCTCCACACATTGAAACTGGGTACAGAACACAAAAGAGAATTACATTAAACTTATGGGTTCCACCTATAAAGAGTGGAAATCTTTATAGAATTGAGTATTTATTCCAATGATTATAGTTTGTCTTTTTGTTTATTAAGATTTTTTTAAATGTTCTATAGTACTGTTCATAGTGGTTTCCAAGTGTCGCCGGCTTCTTGTATTACCATTCTCTTTTAGTTTGTGGGTTGATGTTCTAGGCTAACTTGTTTAGTGCCTGTGCAATCCTTCCTAATATATCCTGATACTGATTTTTTTTTTCAGTGGTTTGTAAACCATAATATAGGACAATGATCAAATCTTATGTTGAGTGTTAGATATTCCCTACCTAAACTGATACCAACTGATGTTAAATTGATCTTTCTTTCCCTTACTTTTTGGAGTGGATATTTATCTTCAGTTTGTTAGGTCAAATATTATTTAAATTTGAATGTATTAATAAGTTATGTACATGGGCTTCTCATTGCAGTGGCTTCTCTTGTTGTGGAACACGGGCTCTAGGTGTGCAGGCTTGAGTAGTTGCAACATGTGGGCTCAGTAGTTGTGGCACGTGGACCCTAGAGTGTATGAGCTTCAGTAGTTGTGGCATGCAGGCTCAGTAGTTGTGGCATATAGGCTTAGTTGCTCCATGGCATGCGGGATCTTCCCGAACCAGGGATCAAACCCGTGTGCCCCAAATTTTCAGGCAGATTCTTAACCACTGTGCCACCAGGGAAATCCTGAAAAGGCCTTTCTTATTTACATTTTCAAAATGTTTACTGCTTGTATGTACAAAAGCCATTGATTTCACCATCTTTTTGAATCCATTTCTGAAGTTTATCAGTTTATTCAAATAAATGAAGACAGGCAATAAGCGTGTAAACAAAATAGAATATAATTTCAAGTCATGCCACGTGCTATGAAGAAAATTAGAACAAGATGAAGAGATGAATAGTGGGAGAGTGAAGCCATTTCCCATAATGGTTAGGAAAGACCTCTCTGAAAAGATGACATTGGAACAGAACCCAGATAAAGCTTAGGTCATAAGGATAGAAATTTCCACATAGAGAAAAGCTCTGAAGCAGGCAAAAGCGTGATGTATTCAGGGGTAGTAAGAAGGTCAGTGTAAGTAGAGCACAACTACCAGATGTATCCAGATGGGTCCCATCAGGAAGGAGAAACCACACAGTAATTTGAACAGTGCAAGTTTAATATAGTGAATTATTAAGTATAACAGAGGATTGGGGGATTGGGGTAATGAGGGACCAGCTAGTAAGAAGTAAAGAGAATTCTAAAGAACATAGAAATAGCAGATATAATGGATCAGTCACTGACTTTGAAGCTCAGACACAACACCCAAGGAAGAAGCCCCTCCAGGACTGAGATCCAGACCTTGTTGGAGAGGATGGAGTCACACCTCACTGAATGGCAGAGAAGTCTGCGTGGTGCTGTATCAGGGGAACTTGCTGGAAATCTGCCCCCTGGAACTTGTCAGAAATCCACTCTCTAGGGTGCTAGGGAAAGCTGTTCATGGGGGGGCCTCTTAGTAGTGGCACTTTGCTACAGAACTTCCTGAAACGGGATGTGCCAGGGGAGCTATTGGCCCCTGGGTGCTGCCGGCCACTGATCACGATAGGAGCTGGGCACAGGAAGTCAGAACCAGGAAGCAGAATTCTTTCCTCTTGCAATACCTCTTCCATTCCCTCTACTGACAACGCTTAACATCGTGCCAGCTGTCAACAGAAAAATATTTAAAGGACCCGAATCCATTTTCACAGAGCAAGCAGAAAAGATGAATTTGGAGTTAAGAGGCAAAAATAAATAACTGGCACACCAATGCAAGCATGATAATGAGGTTAGAGTGATAGGCACAGCCAGATTATGCAGGCCATGTTGGCCACTGTAAACAGCTTGCATTTTATTTTAAGATTTTTATTTAAAAGTCTATTGGAGGGGTTTGAGCAGAGGAGTGGAGAAACGAGAGAGGAAGCAATAAGACTAGGAAGAAGTAACTGCAGTAAAGCCTAATGGGACATGTTGGTGTCTGTGGAGCTGATGCAAAGTGGTTGGAAGGAGAATCTATGGGACCTCCTGATGGATTAAAAGTTGCCATGCTGTTGATGTCCAAAGCGTATTCTAGCTCCCTGTAAGAGGGATAAACTCTAACATTCCATACGTAGGAACTTATATGAAGAGACGCTTTCTACCATCAGTTGACTGCCCACTCGGTTAAATAATTAGTATCGTAGCAACTTATGTGGTTGAATTGTAACTTATACTTAGTTTGCTACTTCAATTAAAATATTCAAGAATATTAGACTACAAGATAACATCAATGGTCACAACCATCGTGTACATAGACAGTCACCCCTCCACATGCCAGACAATGCTAACGAGAGTAGAGAGGAGAAAGGGCATCACGTGCTTTGGTAGGGGGGCAGAAAGGCTATGAAAATGATCCACAGGGCCCCAGACCTGGTCGGGGTTTGTATATCTGAACTTTTTACTGCACCCACAGTAAGAAATATGTTTTACTCATGACTCATGGCAAGTATGTAAAGTGAAACAGAAGTATCACCAACCATACAAATCCTTACTCCATTTGTTGCATTTTGATAGTTTTTATTCTAGTTAACATTTTAATAATAGTCATATCCTTTTGAATTAATTTCTTGAACCAGTAATGAGTCATAACCTCCAATTCAAAAAGTATGTGCCTAGTAAATTAAGGAGAACCTCTCCTTCTCGCTCTCAGTGGCTGCCTTTTTTTTTTTTTTTTTCTGACGCTCTTCCTGTGTGGGTGGCACCATTTGCTAATTGATAGCAGGGTATAAAATTTTCTCTTTTGCATCATTTAATTCAGGAAGAAATTATGCTGGGGGTTAATTTCAGATTTTAGATTTAAGATTCCATCTTTGGATTCCAGAAGTTCTAAGTTTATAATTTGTCCTGTATTGTCTATCATTCTCACCAGACCATACGTTCCTCAAGGTGAGGAAGTTGAACTTACTTACCTTCCTATCCCCTGAGATGCCTGAGATGCTGAGTAATTGCTTAAAACTAATTTGTAGTGCAATTAAGTTGAACATTAAATAATGAATGTATTGTGTGTTTCAACTGAATAATAGAATTCCAGAATTCTGAGATTTTTTTAAAAATTAGTTTTGCTGTCTTATATGGATATATGACTTTAGAATTTTCAAAATGATTTCATTTTCCTCAGAGTATAACTTCTGTTTGTTTAGCACCTTGCAGTTTCCTTGGCTCCTTTACATAATATTATCAAACTGAAATTAAAATATCCCAATGAAGTACACAATATTATGCCCATTTCTATCAAGGTACAAGTCAACCTGAAAGCTTAGCATAAAAGAAACATCATGATCTGAACCTCATCTGTTTTTATAGACTCTCATCAGTGTCCACCACCCAAATTACTCACCAGCTATACCAACTGCATGATTCTCCCCCACCGACTTAAAACTCATGATTTTTAAGAAAATCCTTGCCTTCGTAGGCATTGTTCGCTCTGACTGAAATGCTGATCTGCTCTCCTGACCCATCCTCAACTTTGCCTGTATAATTGCTACCTATCCTTCAAAACTCTCTCAAATGTCTCTACTTCTAGGTAGTATCTAGCAAAAGCAAAATGAGTGAGACCAGTTAGGAGGACAGTAGAGTAAACCAGACAAGAGATAAGTGAATGAATAAATGACCAAATGAGAAAAGCAGAGCTATAAGCTACATTGTGCCTCCCCTTGGAATGTATGACTGCCAGGATAATCATGTTCTTTCTGCCATTGGGAACAGGGTCTCTCTCGTGATTCCTCCGTGCCAAAGGTCCCGCTATGCCACCTACTTTGACGTTGCTGTTCTTCGCTGCCTACTCCAGCCCCATTGGTCTGAGGAGGGCACTCAGTGGTCTCTGAT
The DNA here is from genome assembly GCF_028023285.1 of Balaenoptera ricei. Classification (NCBI taxonomy): domain Eukaryota; kingdom Metazoa; phylum Chordata; class Mammalia; order Artiodactyla; family Balaenopteridae; genus Balaenoptera; species Balaenoptera ricei. The sequence goes on from NC_082645.1 coordinate 94,751,370, forward strand.
GTACTATCTACAAAGGCTGAGACACATGTTGGAAGAGAAGCCAGAAAAGCCCACAGAGCCGGATATTCCTCTCCTGCCCAGACCCAGAAGTAGCTCCATGGTGGCGGCAGCTCCCTCACTAGTGAACACACACAAAACCCAAGTAAGAGAAACTTGGTCCATTATCATTTGAACCAACAACTTCAGCCATAACAGATTCTTTTTTTCTTCTGTGTATCCAGCTCTTATTTATCCCAGTGCTGACGGTTGGATTGGTGGGTTACTCTGATGCTATTTTCCATCTTTTACTGCTGGATCCTTCTGCTGTTCTTAAGCATTTAATTGACCATTGAAAGAGGTGCTATCTAAATGTCTCTTACACACAGTTATCTAGAGTAAGCCTCTGTTGATCCAGAATAATGGAAAATGGATCCTCTGGCTAATCAAAATGCTAGTTAATCGAGAGTTTTCACATGTAAGTGTCAATTAATGATATTATAAAATGCATGACACTAGCATTTTACTGAACGTGATTTAACCTCCTTTGGCACAGCTCAACATTTTCCAGTGCCTCAATGTCATCATTAGCAATATCATTTTTTGATATATAGTCTTGTTCTTTATTATAGATGTTTGGAGGAATAAACTGAATGTGCACTGATGACATCCCCCTGAAAATCACTTTTTGATAAATGAAAGTCCTAGTACCAGCTTGAATACTTGTTCTTTTCATCTTTTTCATCAATACCACATATTGAATATGTAGAGAAAAGTACGATTCACTGTGTGTTCCAGTTGTTTGGGCTTACTGAAATGTGATTTGGCTGTGTCTAAAAGATGTCTGCATATTCTGAAAATAAACAGGAGCAATATCAGAATGAAAAGGAAATATGCTCTGTTTTAGTAATAGATGATTCTGCCCAAAGTGAATATCTCCTCTGGTGAATCATTAAATGTAAAAACACTTTTTTTTTTTTTTTAATAGAAAGAGAAAAAGAGATACCTGTCCCCTCCTTATTTTCTTAGCTTTCCTAAATCTGGAACTTTGTAGTCTCACTGTTGAAACTCCAAACAGAAGTTACAATTAATATGAAATATACCTCTAAGTCCTTGATCATTAATCTACCTTTATTAAGGATCTCACCATGAAGTGTAATGAAGAGGAAAAATCTCTCAGCTCTGAGGCTTTTTCCAAAGTTTCATTGACCAACCTACGTAGGTCTGCAGTCCCAGATCTTTCTTCAGACCTTGGCATGAACATTTTTAAGAAGGTGAGTAGAACCATTTATGGTCTTTGCATTTTGGTAATAAAAAAAAAAAATACACAGTGGGCATGAGGTGCTTCTGATCATGCTGCAGAGTTGGGTGGGATGAGGAAGGGACTTCAGAACAGAGGTCCACTCCCAATTATAGCACTGGCTGGCAGCATGACCTTGGGCAGCATGACCTTGGGCAAGTCCCTCCTTGTGCATGAGTACTTCCCATTCTACATGTTATGTGGGGTTGTTACAGAACTCAGTCCTGATGATGTGTGTAAAGTGCTTTTAGTAGTGTGGTTATAGAGATGGTTGTAGTAGCAGTAATGGTAACTTACATTTGTATGGCTCATTCTCATTTTACCTAGCACTTTATATAAATAATTCTCATTTAATCCAATGAGATTTTTATTCTCCACAATTTATACCTAAGAAACTGAGTCTTAACTGCAGTTCTTAAAGTGATGGGATCATCATGGAACATTTATTCTTGAAGTCATCTCTGTTTTAAAGGCAACAGACAAACCAAGCTTTGTTGATAAAGTAGTAAATCCTTCTAACTGACCCCTAGGTTTACGACCATCACTTCCCTTTGTGAATGACAGTGTAGGTTTCCATTCAACAAACATTTATTGAACATCCATAAGAAGCTAGAACCATAAAGGTGGGAAATTAAAGGTGGAGTCTTTGTGCAAATAAACTGACTTGGGAGTCAATTGACTGGGGTTCAAATTCCAGCCCTACCACTTTCTACCCATGTGATACTGGCAAAATGATATTGGTTTCTTCATCTATAAATGGGTACATAATATACTTACCTCAAAAGGTTATGAGGATTGAGGTAATGCATGTAAAGTCTTTATTGTGCCTGGTACTTAGCAAGTACTCAATAAATGTTAATTATTATTCTCAAAAAAAAAAAAAAAAAAGAAATGAAATGGGACTGAGCCTTAAAAACCTTATGTAGTCTTTGAAAGGTTGAGTTCAAACTCAAAACTAGGTCTTCTAACTAAATAATTCATGCTCTTATGAATCCACACTTCACCTCTCTATAAGTGAATGGAGCTAATCAAATAGAAAATAATATGTGTAGAATAATATATGTGTGATGGCTTATTTTTCTCTTTTGCAAAATGACTGGTTTATGTCAATGAATAACACAGAATTAACAACCTATCTATGAACTCAGAGTGTTGCTACACAAGTAGTCCTCTGCCTTCATTGATGATGCAGTCATAAGCAATGGCTGTAGTTTTTCTAAAAATGTCATTCAGTGGGGGCAAAAGAGGTTTTCCATACTGGCTGCACATGAGAATCTCTGCAGAACTTTAAAAAATTCAAATGCCCAGGCCTGACCCCAGACCTATTAAGTCACAATGGCTAAAGGTTAGGCCCAGACATCGATATATTTTAAAAGGTTTCCAAGCAATTCTAAACTCTTAGTTATACTGGACCTTGAACTTATTTGACTGGTAGGAGTAATAGAGTTGCCTCTCCTTATGGACAGAGGCACACATTTGAAGTTGTTTGGCTGAAACAATGTATCTCAGTCTGGAGAAATGGAACAGAAAAAGACTGGCTGGTCCAAGTGATGACTCAGGGATCCTATACCCTAACCCAGGGTTTCTCAAGTTTTACCAAGCATCAGAATCACCTACAGGGCTTATTAAAACACATTGCTGGCTTCCCCTTTTGGGTTTCTGATCCAGTATGTCTGGGGTTGAACCTGAAAATTTGCATTTCTGACGATTTCCCAGGCACTGATGCTGCTGGTCTAGGAACTACACTTTGAGAACCACTCCTCAAACCCAACCCAGCAAAAAAACCCCCCAGGAAATACATTATCTTTTCCTTAGTTTCCTTCACTCTTTTGACACATTGTAGAAATTTCTTCCATCTCTATTGGATGACATTCAGTGACTTTCCAGGTCTCCTTTTCCTGAAACATTTCCTGTATTTTACCCCAGATCATGAAGCCCTTTGGGAAGCAAACTGTAACCTTGCCTTTGCCCTGTGCCTGACCCTTCATCTCTCATTTCTGTAGTTCAAGAGCCGCAAAGAAGACAGAGAGAGAAAAGGTTCCATCCCATTCCACCACGCGGGGAAGAGGCGGCCTCGGAGAATGGGAGTGCCATTCCTGCTGCATGAGGACCACCTGGATGTGTCCCCCACCTGCAGCGCATTCTCCTTCGGAAGTTTCTCTGGGCTTGGAGAAGACAGGCGAGGCATGGAAAAAGGAGGCTGGCAAACCACCATTTTAGGTGACCACAAGGACCTTCCAAAGTAGGGCAGAGCTTCAGTGACCTGTTTAGAAATCTGGATCTAGGGCTCCCAGGGAAATCTGGATCTTTCTTGAATAGTTTAGTCAAGGAATTTGGGCCCAAATACAGGCTCCCCAGGACCAAAATAATGCTGTGTCTTCATAGCCAAAGAAATGCAGATAATTGAATTATGCAGCAATCCTGTATAATTAGACAGGTCATAGCCCTATTTCTTAGATCATTCTATAGTTCAATGATTTTATTTTATTGAAGTATAGTTGATATACAATATTGTGTTAATTTCTTCTGTACAGCAAAGTGACTCAGACATATATATATATATATATATATATATATATATATATATATATTCTTTTTCATATTATTTTCCATTATGATTTGTCACAGGATATTGACTATAGTTCCCTGTGCTGTACAGTAGGATGTTGTTTATCCATCCTATATATAATAGTTTGCCTCTGCTAATCCCCAATTCCCATGCCTTCTCTCTCCTACCCCACCCCCCTCCACCTTGGCAACCGCAAGTTTGTGCTCTATATTAGATCATTCTTGATGAGGACACATGGCCTTAGAGGGTTCTGTGCATTAACTTTCATTGTGAATCCAAAGACAGACTTCTCTTTAACTCAGATATTAAAAAAGGAAGATGTAAAGAAAAGAAAAAGGAGCTTTTTTTTTTTTTCCTTTCTGGATGTCATATTAAGAAGGCCAGCTTAAAAGCAAGAGCTGACAGCTAGCGGGGACCTAACAGATGGTTTCTGACATTTGGCTTAGATTGGGGCTGACCTTATCACAGGCAGCGTCATCAATCATCTCGACCCTGAATGTTCCCAAGGCAAGCTAGTCGGCTGTGCCTCACATACTGCCTAATGTCCCCTCACTATCACTGCTGTCCTTTGGACAGACAGAATCTTGGCAGAATCTTCAGATTTTCAAACCCTCTTGTGGTGCTTTTGTCCATCTCAGGGAAATTTAGCCGGCGGGGCAGCTCGGACGCGGCCACTGAGATGGAGAGCCTGAGCGGCAGGCACTCCCACTCTCATCACACGCTGGTGAGTGACCTGCCGGACCACTCCAACAGCCATGGGGAAAACACCGTCAAGGAAGGTGGGTTGGAGGCGGCCCCTGCAGGTGGGCGTCCAGGTTCTGTTTCCTGTTTTTACTCCATGTTCCATTTTCATTGTAATCTGGCTCCGTGTGCTTTTTGAAAAATTGCATTCGTGTATTACATTGCTTGATAATTTACTTGTGAGCCATTCTTAAAATTTCCTTAGTAGCAAGAGCTATTGGATAGCACACTATGAACACCATGCCTCTCAGGGAAAGCAAGGGCAAGCCATTCATAGTTGTTTTCAAAAGAGCATAGACCTACAGGGCTAGGAGAAACTTGAGGGCATCTATGATGTCCCTCTGAAGGGCTTGTCCACTTTCTGTGGGAGGAAAGTCCCTGCCTTCCAAGGCCACCTATTCCCTTTCCAGACAGCTGCTATTTTGTGCTTTATGTGGAGCAAATGTGTGTCTCTGGATGGGATCCAAGATGGGGGTTTCTTATTCTGTGCTCTTAACCTATGAGCATAAATGTAGTCCCTCTTTTCCCTGGGCTGTACTTCAAGTATTTGATGACATCTATTAGTTACCACCACAAATTTATGTTCCATTATTCTTAAGCAAAGGAGAAAAAGAATCTTTCTTGTTTGCTGTTACCTAAATATACTAGATAAAACCAAATATTTTAACAGCTATTTACCTGTGGGGAATACTTCAACCAAACTAGTTTAACTATACCAGTAGGGTCTATCATCTAACAGTGAGTAAAATGCACCTGTTAGACAAAAAATTCTAGCCTGGGTCTCAAGCCAGTTAAGAATTCACATTTTCTATAGCCTTCATTGTTTATCAGATATTACATGACTTAACATCATGGGAGTTGAGAATAGCTTTGAGACTACTAGTCAAATATCTGCTAATGCTGTGATCGTGGTCATGATTTAAATAGTAGTATAACTGTCTAACATGATGTCATACATTAATATGGGGAAAACTAAGACGTTGCTTTCCTTTTTTTAGTTCGATCCCAGATCTCCACTATCACAGTTGCAACCTTCAATACCACATTGGCGTCATTCAACGTAGGCTATGCAGACTTTTTCAGTGAGCATATGAGGAAGCTCTGCAACCAGGTGCCTATACCTGAGATGCCACATGAACCCCTGGCATGTGCAAACCTGCCTCGAAGCCTCACAGACTCCTGCATAAACTACAGCTACTTGGAAGACACAGAACATATTGATGGGACCAATAACTTTGTCCACAAGAATGGCATGCTTGATCTTTCTGTAAGGAGCAAGAATTTTTCTTACTGAAGCTTGAAAGATATAGAATCTTTGGCCCAGTTTTTACAATGTTGGATAAAATGTGCATATAAATTCTTAGAAATGTTGAGCCTTTAAATGAAAAAGCTACCCTTTTAAAAAATATATTTATTTATTTATTTGGTTGTGCTGGGTCTTAGTTGCGGCAGGCAGGCTCCTTAGTTGTGGCTTGCCAGCTCCTTAGTTGAGGCACATGGCCTCCTTAGTTTTGGCATAGATGTGGGATCTAGTTCCCTGACTAGGGATCGAACCCCGGCCCCCTGCATTGGGAGTGTGGAGTCTTAACCACTGTGCCACCAGCGAAGTCCCTGAAAAAGCTATCCTTTTAAAAAAAATTTCACAAGTGTATCACCCATCTTAGATGCACCTTTTCTTTTCTTTTTTTTCTTAAGCATTACATTAGATTTGATCTGATCTCAGAATATTTTTATAATCTAAAAACATTAGTGAATCCTGAATACACGTAGTAAATATATGTGTGTGTGTGTGTGTGTGTGTGTGCGTGTGCGCGCGCGCACGTGCGCGCACGCTAAGTCCTTCTTTCCTAGAATGGAAGTAAAAAGTTCTCAGTTTGTTTCATTTTGTTATATAAGCAGCATGACTATAAACCACCCATATAGCAGGAGAAAATGAATAGAAGTCCATTAAAACATTTAAACCTGCATTCTCAAGAATGCCTGTCTTGATTATGGTTATTAGCATATGAAAGGGTTGTTATATTTTACAAATATGTCACACAATTTTTTATTTCACATTAGGGAACCTGGCTCAGCAAATAATTTAAAATATCAAAATCAATAAAAGGACATAATTTAAACATGCAAATATTTTGCTTTTAAAATTGAATGTAGATAATGGTGCAATTGCGAATGTGCAAATGTTCCTCTATTTTGTGTGTAAGGAAACCATTTCTCTTCACCCATTATTGGTAGACAGCATTATTGGCAAGGAATTATAACACTTTGATTTTAAAAATCAGTTGAACAAGTTTCCATTTGGGCAAATAATTACTCTCCCATTAATTCATTATGTTTTGTTATCTCCATTAACTGTCTATATTATGGCAAGTCTTATAGTCCTTAAGTGAGATAACACACTTATACATTTTTAATTCCTTGGGTGATTTGTACTCTATATTAAGCACATACACAAGGTCCCAATGCAGCTTAATAAGATCATCTGAAAATTACCTGAATTATTTATGCTTAAGTGCATAGAACAGCCTAAAGGAAATGTATTAAATGGAATAACCAAATCTATTTAGGAAGAGGTAATTCAAGTAACTTAATCACTCTCAGTTTACTTTTGTCTTCCCCCAGGTGGTTCTGAAGGCTGTTTATCTTGTCCTTAACCATGACATCAGTTCTCGCATCTGCGATGTGGCACTGAACATTGTGGAATGCTTGCTTCAACTTGGTGTGGTGCCCTGTGTAGAAAAGAACAGAAAGAAGAGTGAAAACAAGGAAAATGTGACTGTGGAAAAAAGACCAAGTGAGGGAACGTTCCAGTTCAAAGGAGTATCTGGAAGTTCCACCTGTGGATTTGGGGGCCCTTCAGTTAGTGGAGCTGGAGATGGAGGAGGAGAAGATGGAAGAGGTGGTAATGGAGGAGGTGGAGGAGGTGATGGAGGTGGAGGTGGAGGAGGAGGAGGTGGCCCCTATGAGAAGAATGATAAGAACCAAGAGAAGGTATGACTGAACCACCTTTTGTGTCCTCTTGAAATGTTGTTCCTGATTTCTTTCCAATTCTTGCTTGCCAGCAATTTGTTGACTCAGAATAGCAGCTAGTCACTAGAGCAAGAAAGTGGTGAGTCTAGAAATCTCTTCATTAGGTTCTCAGCAGGCATTAGTAAAAACAGTTACGTGAAATTGTATCCTACATTCAAAAGCCATTGCCATCCAAGCAATGTTAGAACTAATTCCCTGGTCATGTTAATTCTGCAAGAGAATATCTCAGATACACTACATTGCCATAATTCTCAGTCTGCCAACAACAGTCTCTTTCTCAAAACTTTCAGGGTCTGACCTAATGGAGTGGCATTCTAGTCTTCTCAGGCTGCCAAAACAAAATACAATAGATTGGGTGACTTAAACTACAGAAATTTATTTCTCACAGTTCTGGACTCTGAGAAGTCCAAGATCAAGGTGCCAGCAAGGTAGATTTCATTCTGAAGCATCTTCTCTTGGCTTGTAGCTGGCTGCCATTTTGCTATGTGCTCCCATGACATCTTTTTTCTATGTGCGCACAGAGAAAGAGAGAGCAAGCTCTCCAGTGTCTCTTCTTATAAGGGCACTAATCCTATTGTACCAGGACTTCACTCTCATGACCTCATTTAACCCTAAAATTTACTTCCCAAAGGCCACATCTCCAAATGCCATCACCCTGGGGGGTTAGGGCGTCAACATATGAATTTGGGGGAGATGCAAACATTTAGTCCATAATAAGCAGTATAATTTTCCTGAAAAAATTTAAATAAAGTTCTTTCTCTTAATTTAAGGAACATATTTTTAGGTAGCCTACTTCAATCACAGGTAAAGGGAAAGAAAGGGAAAATTTTTGTTTAGTTAGTTGGTTTGGAAGACTAGCCTTGGTTCTCTTATGTCTCAGTGTGTCACTTCCAGGTGTCTTTAGCTTTCTTATCACTGATTGTTCCTGAATTTAATTCCCTTTGACTTGACAACACCTGATTTATGATCTCAGTGCTTAACGTCAATAATTAGTTTTCTCTTTTAATTTGAATTTTAAATAAGAACTACTGCAGCTTAAACTCATATAATTTATGCTGCTTTCAATTTGGGGTTTTAGTTGGAAAATGCTATTAAGGGATTGAAATCAACAAGAGATTTGAATCTCTAACAGGTGACAATCTACACATCAGGCCAAGTGTTTAGAAGTATAAGATTTCACTGTACAGAGTTCTACCACCTATATATTATCTAGAATATAAATTGTTATTTTCTTGTAAGCTATCAGGTTTTTACATCTGAATAAGTGTTCCAGTGCTCTTTCCTCTTTTATATTTTTTTCTCCATCTCTTTCCAGTCCTACCCGATGCATGTTTAATGTGCATTTATCATCTCTGTTTCTTCCCTGATTGTCTACTCTCATTTTTCCCAATATTTGTGGACTCTGATCTAATTATTCCTGCCCCAATATTCTTAGGTTCCTGAGCCTAAGCTTTTCTTTAGGATTTCTTCTCCTGCCTCAATCATGTATACGTTTTCCAATTCTAATAGACTCTTCTGGTACTTAAGGTCCCCAACTTCTTATGTTCCCAAACATCACTGAGGACAATCCAAGGATCCTCAGATCTCACTGTAGATGAAAATTATCTAAATGATGGTATAGATCACAAGGGATTTGATATTGAATCCTAAGATCTAAGGAGTTATTCAATCAACAGTTATGTAGGAATTAAAAAACAAATACAAGTTTATAAGGACCAAATTTATAAACACAGCAAACAGTGAGATTCTTAAATATTCAATTTTTTTACCTGTCAATTTAGGTGGCCACTCAAAGAGAGAATAGTGCTATGTCATTATGTCATAATATTCAGGGGAAAATAGAAAGAAAAAAATTAAAGTTGTGAAATTTTGATAAGCTCTTATCAGTAAAGCTTAGATGTTCCCTAAATTGATGAGGGCTTTGTTATGTTTATGAAGATCTCTGAAGTTCATTATTAGAATTTTGTTTCTGTTTTGTTTTTGTTTTTAGCTCAAAAATTTCACCCAAGTAGTGGGGATTTTTTTTTTGTTTTTTAATATTTATTTATTTGGTTGCACCAGGTCTTAGTTGTGGCAGGCATGCTCCTTAGTTGCAGCTCCCGGGCTCCTTAGTTGCGGCACGTGGGCTCCTTAGTTGTGGCAAACAAACTCTTAGTTGCGGCATACAAACTCTTAGTTGCGGCATGCATGTGGGATCTAGTTCCCCAACCAGGGATCGAACCCAAGCCCCCTGCATTGGGAGCACAGAGTCTTATCCACTGCGCTACCAGGGAAGTCCCCCAAGTAGTGTTTTCATCTACTTTCTTATTAAAGAACTGCAAGTCTCTTGCCTATTTAAAATCTAGATATCATACTAGAAACTTGATAATATAAATGCTACTTTAACCAAAACTATCACTTGATCAGGATGGGATTTTACAAAGTCAGATAATGTGTTCTCCAAAACAGCCACCAAAGATACAAATGTTTTGTAGTTAGTTCTACAAAATAATATTCTTTGTAATACAGAGAATTTGTAAAATCATACCTGACCGTAGGTCAGATGCATTGTACTTGTGAGTCACACAGGTCTGTTCTGCCTCTATCCCATCTGTTATTTTCAGTGGAATCAGGAGGTTTATCTAATTTTGCAACCTAGTAATGCCAGGAGCATGCGGGAATTGATTAATTCAGAAAGGAAGATCTAATTTCTATTTCTATATTTACCACTAACTGGTACTGAGAGCTTGAAATGTTATTTAATATGTGTCCTGATTTCTGGCTGTAGCTGGATACAACTTTCTGAATGTCTTCTACTAGAGGAGCCAAAATCCCAAGGACATCTGAAGGTCCAAAGAAATACAAATAGATATTTACAAAAAGCTTTTGGAGCTAGGAATTTGCTTTAAAGGAACCTATGATATCAATAGTCTTTAAATGTATGTAAGTCAGTCTTCCAAATCAGCCCTTACCCAGGGTGACCTTTGGCTGTGCAGGCTGTGTACTCCACAAGGGCTCTCGGCTCAGGAGTCCAGACAGGACTGAAATCCAGTCTGAGCTCTGCTCACCAAGCTGTTTACCCAAGGGCTGCAGCTACTGAGAAGGATTCACCTTTTTCTAGTTCATCCACCCAGAGGAGTGCCTTTTCTAATTTGCACAATGTTGCCTCCAATGGATAGCAGTGCCCCACACCTAGAAATAATAATTAACACTGGTTTTGCTATTATTACATGCCTTCCCTGTTTTGCCTCACAAACTCTGTGAAATACATATTTTTATGATTCCTATTTTGTAGGGCACAGAGTGGCTACGTAGCTTGCCCAAGGTTATGGAGCTAAGATTTGAATTTAAAACATTTCTGAATTTGATATGTATGTATGTATGCATGTATAAATAAATAAACGTATGTATCTGTGTGTGTGTATGTTTGTGTGTATGTATGTTTGAGTCTTCCATTTACAAGCATCTGAGCTGTAGAGTTCGCAAGAAACAGACTCAGACAAGGAGATATGCGCACAGGAGGTTTCCTGGGGTGTCTGCTCAGGATCAACATCTGTGGGGTGCAAAAGAAGCAGGATGGGGCAGAGAGAGAAGTTGAATTGCAATGTAGTTGTAACGGAGACTTCAGCCCATCACACAGGGAGCTCCAGAGGTGGGATGGCTCTTCAAAGTAATCCCCGGGTGAAGTAAGGGAGCCCACTTTATTCCACACACCTCCCCACACACACTCTTTATGCTCTTGACCAGCCATTGGAGGCAGACTGCTTCCAGGAGGAGAGCATAACCTGGGTCAAGGCAGGTCTCTTTAGCTAAGGGCAATGCCTGGAGAGGGACTCACCTGAGAGCTGTCATCCATCAATACTCCCAGCAGCTCAGAGAAGGAATGTTCAGTTCTGAAGGGGGCATCTCTGGAGTCCAGCACCACATCCACTACATGAGCATTTGGTTAGGAAAAAAGGACCAATTATATAACATTAGGGGAGCAGAGAGCCTACCCCATCACATAATGAACAGCACATGATGTCTAGATAACCCCCATCCCTTTCACACCCTCCCTGCATTTGAGTATGCTTTCTACGTGGGTGGCCCCAAAGTTTATGTATCAACCTGAGCATATGAAGATGGAAAAGGCCTTCACAATTTACAGAGCAATTCTTATCCATTATTTCATTTGTTTGGCACGGTAAGCTGATGAAGTAGGAAGGGAAGCTATTAGGATCCTCGATTCACAGGTGAGAAAAATAAAGCACAAAGAGATGAGTTCATTTACCTAATGTCATATGCAATTAAGGAACGGGAGCTGGACTCTCAGGTCCGCGGTGGCTGTGCTGACAGCAGAAAGTAGCTAGAAGGACTGAGGAATGTTGGCGCTTCCTGAAGGTAACGGCACTCCCACGCCGGGATCTGCATCATTCCTTAGCAACAGCGTCCTTATGCTTCTTTGGAAATAATTCAAGGAAGTTCATTTTTCTGGAAGCTATGTTCTTCACTAAGAACAAGGATTAAATGAGTCAAGAGAGAGGATGATAACACTTCTCACAGTTCACCTCGGGAGGGCTTCCGATTTAGCCTCAAACAAAGAACCATGCTGAATATTTACAAATTTTTTGGTATATTCTCTCTTTGCTTGTGCATGAGTATTACAATGTAGCGAAGGTATAAAATTAGAAAAATCCTTTGAAAATGTCAGAAATTGCCACACGATTTCATAGTTTCAGACTTTGATCGGTTCCAGAAATTTAGCAATAATCCTTGCTTGGTGATATTAGCAGGAGCCTGTGGATGAGGGTACCTTCTGGAAAAAGCTACTTGCCTTCATCACTGGTAGTCCAGACTGTCTCTAGACAGTTATTCTGATAGTGTAACGAGGATATGAAAGCATGTCTTCTAATAAAGAGGTCTGCATTCATATCCTGTAGCACTAGAGGGTGTTCAAAATGCATAAACATTTTCTTTCTCATAAGTCCGTTCTAGAGTTTTGAAAAATTAGCTTGCCTGTGGAGCCCTTGACAATTCTATTTCCCAAATTGCAGGGGCTTGCTGCAAAACGTATAAACTTGGTTTAATAATAAAATAGAGTCTTAGCAGCAAAAGAATCTTAGTGACTAAATGAACAGAATCTTCTTTCTTCCTCGTTCATGGGTACTAGGATGAAAGTACGCCTGTAAGCAACCATAGGCTTGCTCTAACCATGCTCATCAAAATAGTGAAGTCTCTGGGATGTGCCTATGGTTGCGGAGAAGGACACCGAGGGCTCTCTGGGGATCGTCTGAGACACCAGGTATTCCGGGAGAATGTAAGAGAACTAAAGTAGATTCCATTTCCTCTTCCTCTTCCCTCCCTCCAAATTAGGAATGAGTCCTTTGACAATGAGGGTCAGTGTTCCCTGAAGAATACTGTATTTTGTAAGGGTAATTAATGCTGTCTTAAGGTGGGAGGATTCCCACAAGATATCTCAAGACATCTAAAACCCAGGCTTAGGAAAGTTTAATTGGGAAAACCACTTCTGCCTCCTGCCTGGGCAGGCCAACTCCCAATTGGTAAAAGAGTGTACAATTGGAACATGTGAATTAGAGTTTGAAAAAACATTGCAAAGATGAATACATTTAGCAAGCTTCTGATAGTCCGTGGCAAATAACTTTTTAATCACCTGCCTGGGTACTATGGAAGCATATGTTATATTAGAAAAAGGGATCAAAGTTTAGGACTTGGTTTGTTGTTCTTAGATACGGAAAATGGCCCTTATTGGGACAAAATAGGACTACAAAAGTAGCCAGTCATTTTCTGGCTGCTTTGTTTGAGAATGAACCTTGACTACTAAATATTTGAGATCATATCCCTTTGAACTGTGTGAAACTTGAAACTCTGCTCTCAGGCTTGCAAAGCATAATTCTGTAATGGAACATGGAAATGTAATTCCAGCTCATTTTCATTTGCCGCCACTGGTGACTACTTTTCACTTAAGACTTGAGCAATAACCCACCTCCACAACAAGTCCAAAATGCAACAGTTGCCCTTATACATACTTTTGAACTGAAATATTTAAGAAAATATTCCCTTAAAAACAAGGGGTCGATGCAAATTTGAGACCAGGAAACCCTTTGGCATAACTTAGCAGAGTTTTAGGATCATGTCAAAGTCTAATGCCAGCCCATTTTTCCTTGGTATTAGGTTTTGTCGTGAAATGTTCACACAGCCTTAGCATGCTGTGTTACTTTCCTAATCTGTCATCTACCTATCTATCCATCTGTATATCATTCTCTTTCTTTTATATTCTATGGTGTTGTATTATATTAATTATTTGCATGTGGGAGTTTTATTCATAGTAATTAACTTCTAAATTCTGAAACTTGAAAACTTTGACCAAGATCTAGATTTTGAGGCCCCAAATTTTAAGAAATCAAAATAATAAGTAATAAGGCAGTAGAAAGCTGACATTGCCCCCATCTCTGCACATGTGTATGTGATTTTTGATCTTTGATTTTTATTCTATCACAGTATGAATAAATGCCTTCAAGGCTGAAACCACATCACTCCTCATGCAGAAAACCAATTCTATGAAATCAAACATCAAAATATAAAAAGAAGTGTCATGCTGCAGTTGGAGGTATAAACTCATTCTGATATCAGAATGTGTCTTTCTAGAATTGGAGAAGCTAGGGCTAGTTGGATCAGAAACCACTTGAGAGGCTGTTGTTACTGCTTAATCACCATATGTTCTTTTCTCAAGAGTACTGAATATTTCCTGTCAGGATGTCCAGTTTTCTACCTGCCTTCTCAACTTTGTTGATTTACATGGCAATACTTCCATTCTCTAGTAGCCCAGTTCAGTACTCACTATAGGGATTATACTCACTTGTCCGTGCTTAGTAAACACGTTGTCCAAGAGGGAAATTTGAGAAATTTTCCCTGGGAATGTCTAATTCAAGAAGCTAGATATTTCCGGATTTCTCTGGCATTGGATTATCAAAAGTTACTTAGCTTTTAATATATTAAAGACATTTCTTACCTCTACCAGATCAGGTCCTCTATACTTTTATTTTTTTAATAAACAGATTATTATTGCAACGATGTTCATCAAAGTGCCTAGCAATTCCAGCATGTTTCCTGGAATAGTCTAATCATTAGCTTGTAGTCCCAAATTATTGAAAGGGAATTCACTCTTTATATCTCTTGGAGAAGTTTAAAATATTCATTCAGAATCAAAATACGTATGGTTTGATATTCTGATTCTTGCTTGAACTTCTGATTGAACTCATTCAGACGTTCTAATAGCCTCTAAAGAGCAGATTTGAAACAATGCCTTTTTTGGTGTATTTTACAGAGAAGCAAGAAGTACTTTACAGGCTTCATTTTATAGCAAGAATCATTTATTTTATAAGAAAAGAAGCTTGCTTTAGAGCTAGCAACGAGTAACCTCTGGTTAACACCAATTTCCCAATCTTCTATGACCGAGTAAAGGAAAAATGGGAAAAAAAAAAAAAGTCAATCCACCTGACTTTGTGATACAGATGGAGAGACTATAACAAGGTCACACCAGGATGCCTATTGCTAATTACAAGTTTCAACCTTTTATAATCTTCCTTTTTCCTCTCGAGTTTTCCAAGAATCTTTCTCTGGGCCTTGATTTGTCAAAATGGTCATGTAACTTAAATTTTCTTCTGGGCCACCATTAAGGCCCACCAATAAGTCCCAATTCTCAGGGACTGCTTTCTCGGGGATCTAACTTCCTTGCTTCTGTCTGATTGTCCAAATTTCTCTATCCTCCTTTAAGGTTGTCCTCACCCAGGCACCCCTCCCTTCTTTTTTTTTTTTTTTAATTTATTTTATTTATTTTTGTCTGCATTGGGTCTTCGTTGCTGCCCGCGGGCTTTCTCTAGTTGTGGCGAGCAGGGGCTACTCTTCGTTGTGGTGCGCAGGCTTCTCATTGCGGTGGCTTCTCTTGTTGCAGAGCATGGACTCTAGGCACGTGGGCTTCAGTAGCTGTGGCATGCAGGCTCAGTAGTTGTGGCCCGCAGGCTCTAGAGCGCAGGCTCAGTAGTTGTGGCGCACGGGCTTAGTTGCTCCACGGTATGTGGGATCTTCCCAGACCAGGGCTTGAACCCGTGTCCCCTGCATTGGCAAGCGGATTCTTAACCACTGCGCCCCCAGGGAAGTCCCCTCCCATCTTGATCTTTAGCTTTTTCCCCTCAACCCAGAGTTCTCTCTTATCATTTTCCCATTTCATTCCATTGTTAAGGACTTTCTTTTTTATGATGATCTTGTTCTCCACAAGATATCAACTAATCTCTATTATTGGTCATCTTAAATCTTTTTTCAAAGTAGGTGTTATCTAGATACATTTTCCCCAACAATCACTATCTAAACTATTCATGTGACTATTATATCATCGGAGAAGTAACCACTATGAGGAGGTAAGACCCTGGCTTCTAATTTTGGCTCTGCTGTGAAACTTGGTGTATCAACTTGGGCAAAGTCCTTGACTTCTTTGAGTCTCAGTTTCTTCCACTGTAATATAGGGAAACTCTTCAAATCACAGAGAAAGTGTGAAAGTCAAATGTCGTTATGCACTTACAAGCAAGAAACACATTTTAAACAGCAAAGCACTGCACAAATGTGATTTTTCTCTCAATAGTAAGAGAGGGTTAGGGAGCCCCCTAAGGGTCTCAGATAGTATTAGCGCATTCTGTCTGTGGCCTTCTCAAACCAAAGAAGGTGATTTTATTTGTTCTGATGGTGGGGATTACTTGCTTTTTCTTTGCTAGATGGCAAAATTATTTGCTGGATCATAAGAAATATATTTTTAAGTAGCAGGGCCTAGTGGATGGTCAATTGCTTTTCATATCCTGAAGACCAATTTCTATTTAAATACCAAACTTCCACATTC
Source organism: Balaenoptera ricei (assembly GCF_028023285.1). Taxonomy (NCBI): domain Eukaryota; kingdom Metazoa; phylum Chordata; class Mammalia; order Artiodactyla; family Balaenopteridae; genus Balaenoptera; species Balaenoptera ricei. Next base: position 94,767,852 of record NC_082645.1, read on the forward strand.
AGAAGCAGACACAAAAATCAACAAACTAGACTTGCCTTTATTTTATGCCTCTTTCATGTTTCAAAGATCCTTCCCTCCTGACCATATAAGAGGACTCTGGACAAGCACTTCCTATAGCCCCTCACACCATCCATTAAATCTACTTAAATTCAAGATAGCTGAGCATGGGAGTGGCCTGCTCCTTCCCATGGCACAAACCCTTTGAGGTTTTCTAAACCTTGATGACCAATCCTATCACTTACCTAAATTTTACGCTTTAAGTTTTTTCATTGAGATCTTAAAATCTTGATCTTGGCAAAAATACTGAGCTCTTTCTGGGGCAGCATTAGCCCCTAGTTTGGGGTTTTTCCTGAGGAGCAGCCCTTCTCAAAGTCATCTACCTAGTACTGCTCAGCCTGTCTCTGCCCACTGCATTCTCAGACGAGAGGGGCTGGCAGGGTTGGTGGGCACCAGCCAGCAGGGATGGATGGAAGCTTTTGCCTTTTGAGGGCTTCTGTCGCAGACCACTGGTATCCCTAGCTTAAGCTGGTACCTGTGACTTCTTCACTTTTCTTCCTTCCTTGCAGGCCCAGAACTGCCTCACTAAGTTATACAAGCTAGATAAGATGCAGTTCCGACAAACCATGAGGGATTATGTGAACAAGGACTCTCTCAATAACGTAGTGGACTTCTTGCATTCCTTGCTAGGATTTTGTATGGAGCCGGTCACTGACAGTAAGTAAAGCTGCGCCGAGTTCCAGGAGAACTCGCTGGGAGGTGAAGCAGGTAGCGTTTCAGAGACACCCTAAATTTCTAGGGATAGAATGGAGAGGAAAAGATATCTGTTTGTGTGTGTGTCGTGTGTGTAGTAAAATATAAACATGAGAAGCTTGTACATCATCTTTGACACATTTTGGAGGCTTGTGTATATGTATACATATATCCCCTCTGTTTTGGATTTCCTTCCCAGTTAGGTCACCACAGAGCACTGAGTAGAGTTCCCTGTGCTATACAGTAGGTTCTCATTAGTTATCTATTTTATACATAGTAGTGTATATATGTCAATCCCAACCTCCCAATTCATCCCACTCCCCCTTTTATTTGTGATCAGTCTTTTCTGTTTCCAGTGCTGGCATGAATTCCCCTGCAGGGCCCTGTCCCCCGCCCTTCTCTCCCCCTGCCGGCTCACCTGGTCGGCCCCAGCTCACTCCACTTCTCACAGACTGAACAATTTCCCCTGAGAAGCCAGCATTCTTCACCACCAAAAAAGCCACATCAAATTAAGTCTGTCTCCACCGAGGGACCATTTAGTAAATCATATTTTTTTTTATGTGATCACCTATTTAAAAACTGCTTAGGTTTAAAAGACGTTCTTAGGGTCAACAGTTGATCCTCTTTTTGTTGCTAAGATTTATCAATTAAAACATTTCTCAAAGTGATGGAATATGTCATAGTAAAGACTCTGAAGGAGACTATGAGTTGTTTATCTTTAAGTCCTCATAGAGATGATCAAACCAGGAGTATCCTCAATCCTCTGTTTCTGTGTTTTGTGTAGCCCTTCAGTAACTCCTGGAGTACTTCATTACTTCTTTAAACTATGTAGCTGAATGGAAACACTGCCTTTAATTGGTGCCTTTGCATTCCAGACAAGGCTGGGTTTGGAAATAACTTCACCACGGTGGACAACAAATCCACAGCCCAAAATGTGGAAGGCATCATCGTCAGCGCCATGTTTAAATCCCTCATCACGCGCTGCGCTTCAACTACGCATGAATTGCACAGCCCTGAGAATCTGGTGAGAGGCTCACCTCTTCTTCCCACAGGAGTTCTCAGTCTCGTGCCGTGGCCTTGAGAAAGAGAAGTTGAAGTCTAAAACTTTTAAAGTTAAAATATCTATTTTCTCAGTGTCACCAGTAACTCACAGTAGAAACTCAGCAACACATTTCTCCTCCGTTACTTGTTATCCTACCTGCAAAGTGGCTTATCTCTTCCATCTCAGAGGTTCTGTGGTAGTTGCTGAGATAGTTGCTAGGTACTTAGAGCCCTTCAGAGAGAAGGTGCTAGAGCCCAGCGTGTTGGCTCATGAATTATTAAAGAAAGTTATACCAAGCTTTTGTTTGAAACCACGCTTACTTAAAAAATTAATGCAAATATGCTGCTGAAATGGGTTTTGTCTTCTTTTATCGAACACTGTAATCTTTTAGCTACTCTTCAAAAAGACTGTGTTAATTAAACCACTGAAGCCACAGGTACAGAGAGCCAGGCTATAAAAGGTTAGTGTTTAATTGCTACTAAGGAGATTGTGGTTTGGGATAGTAAAATGTGGATGAAGACTGAGACATCTGCTATGACTAGATGAATTCAGGTCTCTCCCAGGAATAAAGAAGCATTTCTCTATCTTACCAATCTGTTAGATACAATGACTGCTATGCAGAAATCAGCCCATTTACACATATGGACACTATCTGCTAATCTACCTAAATCAAAGAAATGGTCTTAAGCTACTCTAAACCACTGAGACTATGTATTCACTTAACTTGAGATAAACAGAACAAAACCCCAAATGAAAAGGAATTTAATTTTGCTGATTGTTGAAGCCATCCTAGCAAGGTTCTTGGAGCTTGTGAATAACTTGGGTACCATCCATGCGTTCAGTTTGGTCATGGCAAGCAGTAATTTGACAAGTTGATTATAGTATATGCAAGCTCTTATATGTCTTAACCTACAAACTCATGTATAGAAGAAATACTATATTTCTTATTTTTCTTTAAATCAACTTAAGTTTGGCTTTGGACCCCCATTCCACCAGAATGGCTGGAAGTTGAACCTCAGTCATTCATGGGTCTCCCCACCTCACAGAGTGGTGCAAAGATCCCTAAGTCTTAGGTAGGACCCAGCGCCTGGTGAGGCTCCGTGGGTTTCAATCATCAGTCATGCCTCTTAGTTCACATAGTGCTCTCTGCTGCTTAGGGATGGGCTCTCTGGTGAGTTTGGAACCCTTGCTTTCTGGGGCCTTGCCTTCCATGGAGGAGCCACCAAATTGCAGAGTGAGAGCATAGGGCCTTGCTGCCCACAGGACCCAAAGGACATTCTATGTTTTCCTTAGTAGTTCTTCCTTCTGCTTTTCCAAACATCATAGGCATAATTGTCCCAGTGGTCTTAGGTTTTGAAACCCAAAAGGGTTATAAGGTAAGTAAGTGTTCTGTAGACTTCTGTGTTCTGCTTTGTCATGAACGTTTCCTAAGACAAAGAATATAGTAACTACCTTCTTAAAGAGAGAAGAGAGAGGGGGAAATGCTGAATGCAAAGCTTAATATCTTAAAAATAAAATAAAAGTCCTGCATTAAAAGTTGAATCACTAATATGTTGGTTTTAATAGCCCTGTATCATCTTCAGTCCATAGTCAAGCTCATGTTCAGCTGGGCTACAACATACATATTATTTGTTAAATTTGTTAAACGGATCATCCTTGAATATCAGGCTCTGTTGGAAGTGTCTAGAGGACTTAGCATATTTTATCACAATGATGCAGAAAATTTGGAGAAGCTGAACAGAGACTGAAATCTCTAGTCTAGACAGAATTCTGATTGCCTTTTTTTTGCAGGCATCTCTTCAGAAGTCACAATTAAGAGAGAAAATTAAAAGCTTGCGAATCCAGTGGTTAAAAGTGTAAATTGATGTCTTTCTAATGATACAGCCAACTTTCTGAATATGAAGCATGGTAACCATCTTTTTTCATACTAAGGATGATGGGCAAGGTTCTTGGTAATGTTACCATAGGAACAATGGAGGGACAGGATACCGTTGGTTTCACTGTAGTAATATGTTTTCCTTTTATGATTCCAATGCTCATCTAAATCCAAGGAATTACCTTCTACCCCTCTTTCTGTGAATACTATTCAATCACAGCTATCTTTCCCCGCACTTTCCTTCTGGCCTCCAAACAGGGACTGTATTGTGACATCCGTCAGCTGGTCCAGTTTATCAAAGAGGCCCATGGGAATGTCTTCAGGAGAGTGGCCCTCAGTGCTTTGCTTGATAGTGCTGAGAAGTTGGCACCAGGGAAAAAGGTGGAGGAAAATGAACCGGAATCTAAGCCTGGAGGTGGTAAAAGGTTGGAAGCTTGAGCTCTCTGAATATGAGGGTTTGCCTATGTCTGTAGAATATAATCTTCTGTTGTACTGTCCATGTGGTTCCTACATAGTGTGTAACTCCAGTACAGGGATGGGGGAACTATAATTTTTTGTATGAGTGATATCACTGGTGGTGGCCCAGCAACAGATTAGAAAAGGAATGAGTTTACCGTCAAATAAATGCTGCTTTTGTATGAATCAGAGCTCAGTTGATCCCAAACTTTCATACACTTGAACCACACTTCAAAGCTCTTAATTACATGGTAAAATGTTGTCTGTGTTTTGGTCCCTTCTATAGCTAACTTACATTCTTATCCAGAAAGGAAAAGCAATTACTGTTACCATATCATCCTGTTCAGCAAGTAATATTTTTAACATGGCAAAAGACAAATTGCTGAGCAATGCCCAATTATTTTTTCTTCTAATAAATATGAATTTATTGTATGCCTATTGTGTAAGAAATGCCACTTACGAAGATTAAAAGAAATACCTAAACTTAAAATCCTGCCTGTAGTTAATGGCTCTGTCTGCAATGATGGTGGTATCCTTAGGCAATAAGGTAGGTAGGTCATGACTCAAATGGTAGGATATATTCCATACCAACATAGACTCATGATGGTATAGGGTTTGCAGGGCATTTAGGTTGTCTATAACAAAGTGTTTTGCTTTATGAAGTATATGAAGTATTGGGAGGTGGTGTCCTGCTATGTTGTGATTGGTGGAATGTACCATTTGCATAGGTCAGAGGCAGGAAGCATTGTGGATAAAGGCCAGGTGACCTCTGCACCTGAGGAATGTCGCAGCTTCATGTCCGGTCGCCCCTCACAGACTCCAGAGCAGTAAGTAGCATTGGTTTTGTCTCCCATGGAGTGGGTTGAGCACTTCCCACTGGAAGAAATTGTTTTCCAAGTTGCTTTTTGTTTGTTTTTCATTTCTGTTGAACTTCTCCTTGCTTCTGCCCTTTATTTTTCATTCCCAAAGCCACTAATCTCTACAGGCCCAAATCACAAATAACCAACCTCGTGTTTCCAGGAAGCCTCCCTCACTGCCTTTCCCATTGCCAGTCTCTACCCCACTTCTGCCTTTCATGCACAATCCTGCAGATAAATCTTGAAAACTAGCATGTGTATCAGGTGGGCTGGGGATGGCATCCACCTTCTTGCTTAAAATCACTTATAAATCACTTACGACTGTCAATGTAATCAATGAAGCTTTTCCAAAAATAAGTAAGATAATCTACTCTCCTGTCCAGCGTTAGCTGAAACATCGACTCTTCTCCTTTTCACCTTGGTTCTCTCCTGAGATCCATTCCAGTGCCCTCTGATATCAGTTTATCTCTACTTTTCATAATAACAAAATCAAAAGCATCATGAAAATAGTGCCCTCAGAAAATGTGAGGATTACTGTAGACACCAAATATACAGTCTAGTTCTATGAAAGGCTCACTTGTATTCATTCTTCTTTTGAGACCTATTTACCCACAAGTGGTGTGATCAGTATTTAAAATATGATCATTTTAGGTATACCATTCTACTTCCCAAAACCCTGATTTAGTATTAAATGATTATCCTTTCAGAAATTCTGCAGGGTATTCCAGATTTTATGGTATCCCCTCTCTATAGTCAAGGAAATCACAGTCATGAAATAGGACCTTGGTAATCCACAACAAGCAAACAAAACCTTTAAGGAACAAAAAGCCTGCACAGTTTTTGTAGGCCTTCAAAATCTTAGAAACTGCCCCTAAAATGGGTGGAGAAAAGTAAGGAGAAGGTAAATCAACAGCATGGGTGCAGGGACCACGTGAGTTTTTACTTACCATTACAGACCCAATGCCTAGAGGGGGCGCGGCCATGTAGGCACTTAATTTTAAGAATGAATGAATGACAGTCAGTCAATGAAACAATGGACTTGCCAAATTACCATTTAGCCTTTGTCTTCTTTAATTTCCATTCTCAAAACTGAGGTTTAGTTTTTCCTTTAAGGACGTCTTTAAGGACATAGTAAAAATCCAAGCATAAGCTTTAAGGGAAAAAAAATTACTGTGAAAGGCAAAGGTCTGTCTGTAGCTGAATAACCAACCACAAGACTAGTTAAAAGTCCTTACATACAGAATCTGTCCAAAAAAGGAGAGGACTTTTTTCCCCAAAATAACACTTATAACTATTGAGCTAATCTGAATAATAAGAATGATTTAATAGGTAAACTAGATTTAAACATAAAACTGTCTACCTTGATAGGTGATTTAGTTTTCTAGATTGCAAAAGATTCTTTCTCTGCAGTGTTCTGTAAACACCACCTGATTTCTCAGCATTTAGCACATGTCTGTTCTTTCCCTTGAATGAAGATACATGTATTAATATGCCTCTACATAAAAATTTCCACTTGGAAGGATGTCATAGAATGTGAAACATGGGACTTTTCCCTGGTCCAAGTGGGCCCAGGAATGAGCACGCCACATGTCCTCTGTTTAGCACTGGAGAAAGGTGGGTGGGTGATCATGGCTCCTCCTCTGCCAGAAGGCAGAGAACTTTCTCTTCCCCCTACCTCCCTCATGCCCTTTGCCTCTCCTTTTTCCCTTTTAAGTAAAAATCACATTAACTGAGTAATATTAAAAGCGGTTTTATATGCCCATTTCTCTGAAGCTCGTGATTGATACACACCATTGGACAACACTGATGCGACATTTTATTGTAAAGCTGATCAATTATAGTCTCCCTGGATATTCCCACACTCAGGCCACTTAGTCATATACTCATCACTGTGTTGCACATTCCCCAAAGGTAAGAAATGCTTCAAACACTGTGATCATTTGATAAAAATAACAAGGAAGTCAAATTCTAAAACACTGATTTAAATTCACACCATATTTGATAAACAGAATGTCTTGAATTAAAATAATAATTAAAGGTATTTAGTACTCTAATGAGATTTTGAGAGAAAATATCTACATGCCCATGTAAATATCCCCAGAAAATGACTGCTTTACACAGTACTGTCAAATTTTAGGTAGATCCCCGATTTAACCCCAAAGCTTATAAACAGATCATTACCCAAACCCCCCCAAAAAATTTCATCACATGTTACTAGAGTATTCTCTATAACCTTTTCTTTTCCAAATTACTAAAGTATACTAATATGTGTTCTTCAAGTTGCCAAATGTGGAAAACACAGAAAAGCATAGAGAAAAAAAAATTTTAAATACCTTCAATTAGAGATAACCACAGTAAACTTTTGGTGTATTATGTTGGGTACATATTTGAGCATGTGTACACACAAGCTTACACAAAGACACATACACGTGTACTTTTTTTATTAACCTGGTGATATCCTGCTTAATCCATTTTATCAGTGCCTTTTAACTTTGCAATATATGATCAACATACCCCATATCACTAGTCTTCTGAAAATAGGATTTTAATGACTACAGAGGATGCCATCATATGGAAGTTAGATTATTTCCAATTTTTTAACATTGACCCAAAAACCTCAGCATTTGACCTTCTTGTATCTACATCTTAGTATATTGTCCCATCATTTCCTTGGGGTAACTTCCTGGAAATTGAAGTTCTTTGTCATGGGTGTAGACATAGGCTTTGGATAACATCTTACAAAATTACCCTCTAGAAAAGTTGAATCATTCTCTCATCATGGCAATATGATAGTATCATTGCTTTCTTCCCCTCCCAACCCACCTCACCTTAATCTTTGCCTATTTAATGAGTGAAAATAGGGATCTCATTTCAACTGGCCTTTTTTTTTTTTTAATTCCTAGTGAGACTAAACTCTGCATACCATTGGCCACTTGTCTTTTTCCTCTTGTGGAATGCCCTAGTCAAAAATCCCTTTGGAGATGTTCCCGTTTGTCTTATTGAGTCAGGCTAATTTCTTTTTTTACTTTTAAACCTTAAGTTTCTTTGACTTAAGAAAGCTAAATAATCAGGCACTATGAAAATTCCTTAGTGAAAAATTGTGGGATGATGCATCCCCTGGGTGTGGTGATTGCATTTTATTTATTCATTCGTTCAAGTATTTTTGTGAGTTTATTTAGGGCCAAGAATTATACTGTCCTGGGGTGGGGGTGGGGAATAAGATACGGTACTGCACATCCCCCAGGGAACTTAAAAAGAAAAAGTTAAATATTTACTGACACTGTAAGTGCTTCAGCTTTTATGACTCACACTCGCAGATGATTACCTGCAATAATATTTAGTCTTATATTATGGCTGAAAAAAATGATTTCCTCAACTTGACAGCTGAGACATGGCTATTTTCAAGAAGAGCTCAGAGAGTCAAGCTTGATCTCCCTCCTTCCACTCCCACTCTGCCTCTTCCTAAATCCCAGCCCATCAAAGATCATCCTGCATGATTTGCCACAGTGTCATTGGCAGGAGGTTGAAAGAAATTTAAGAGAATTTCACATGTGTTCAGACGTTTAACCCTCTCCTCTGCTTGCTTTCAGTGATGAACAAATGCAAGGGGGCAACATGGGGAGGAAAGATTTCTGGCGCAAGATGTTCAAATCCCAGAGTGCGGCGAGTGACACCAGCAGCCAGTCTGAGCAGGACACTTCAGAATGCACCACTGCCCACTCAGGGACCACCTCTGACCGGCGCACCCGCTCACGGTCCCGTAGAATTTCCCTCCGAAAGAAGCTTAAACTCCCCATAGGTAAAAGTATGTCTGTATTTATTTTATGGATTCTCTTATTCCCTGCCATGTCCTCAAACCAACTCACAGTCAAAACAGAGCAACTCATGGGAAGGTAGAGAAAGGGAGAGCTCTCAAGTCACAAAGCCTAGGCTGACTCCTTCATTTACTCATTCATTCATTCATTCATTTTTTTCAGCAGATATTTCTCAAACCTTTCCTATGAGCTTCTGTGGTGTGCAAACACTGTGCTAGGATTCAGGGATTAAATGGTGAGCAGAATTTCACAATGCCTGACTTTGCTGAATTTACAATCTATTAGGGGTGACAATCACTAAAGCAGATAATCATACAACTAAGTAGAGTTGCAAGCTATGATTTTTTTTTTTTTTTTTTTTGGCTGCATTGGGTCTTCGTTGCAGTGCTCAGGCTTCTCACTGCGGTGGCTTCTCCTGTTGTGGAGTATGGGCTCTAGGCACGTGGGCTTCAGTAGTTGCAGCATGCGGGCTCAGTAGTTGTGGCACCGGGCCCTAGAGCACAGGCTTAGTAGTTGCGGCACATGGGCTTAGTTGCTCTGCGGCATGTGGGATCTTCCCAGACCAGGGATCGAACCTGTGTCCCCTGCATTGGCAGGCGATTCTTAACCACTGTGCCACCAGGGAAGTCCCCAAACTATCAATTTTATGAGGGCAGTATATGTAGTGCCCTAAAAGCATGCAAGGATGAGACCTAACCTAAATGAGGAGGAGGAGAGGCAGGAATCAGGGAAGGCTTCCTGAAGGAAGAGACATTAAGATCTGCAGGGTACTTGGGAGAAGGAGGAAGGAGAGCACTCCAGGTGGTAGCAGTACAATGTGCAAAGGTATTAGGAGGGAGGGACATGGAAGAACTGAGACAAGAGTGGCTGCATGACTATGGTGAAGCCATAGGGACCAGAGCGTGTGGGCCTTGCAGGTCAGGTTGGCTCTTCATCCTACAGCCATACATAGCCGAGGTGGGATGTTGAACAGGGGGATAACATGAGCAGGTAAACTTTTTTTCTAAAAGATCACTGCATGGAAAACACATTGGAGGGAGCATGAGTGTTTATGGGGGACCAGATAGAATGCTGCCCATGTGGTCCAGGTATAAGTAATGGTAGCTTAGACTGGGTGGTGACCGTGTAGCTGGAGAGAAGTGGACATATTTGAAAGATACTTAGGAGGTAAAATCAACAGGACTTAACGGAAGATGTGAAAGTCGTCAAAGAGAACTGTACGGGTTACGGTTTTAATCACGCAAGAGGCCCGGGTTCTTTTTGTTCTGATTTCGTCATGTAATTTTATAGTCCAACACTGAATGTTTTTATTCAAAGCATGTACATTTCGAAAACGATTTGTTTTCACTTTTATTTACATCAAGTCATGTAACTTTCATTCCTTGTTGGGCACATGCCAACTTTTTTTGTGTAATCCATTTGGGAGAAAATGCTATAATGGTCTAATTTTTTTAAAATTATTAACTAGGAAACTGGCTGAAACGATCGTCCCTCTCAGGCCTGGCAGATGGTGTGGAGGACCTCCTGGACATGAGCTCCGTGGACCGCCTCTCTTTCCTCAGGCAGAGCTCCAAGGTAAACTGGACATTACTTACGTAAGAGAATGTTGGAGTCGCTGATAGAAAAATGTCAGGGCTGACAACTGCTAAACACCTGGAGGGGCCAAATAAGGAGGAGCTGAGGAAATTCTCTTCAAGGTAAGTAAGCTTTGGAAACTTAAGTGAACTATGGAAACTAAGATGTCTTAGTATGAGGCAATCATAGAAAGGAGAAAAGTGACAAAAACTATAAATAGAATTGTAATGCAGATATACAGAGGTATATAGGTATTAATTCCCAGCTACTTTTAATACATGTATGAAATCCTAACATCTCAAGCTGCTATCCAAAGACACATAATTGTACAATGATTTCTTTTACACACACACACACACACACACACACACACACACACACCCCATTTATTTTCCTTCCCTACTTTTCCTACCATCTGAACCTTTCTCCCCTTTGAAAAGGATAAAGAAGCTCAGGATGATTTTTCCCACTAAGCGCTTCTTCTGTTAAGCATTGTAGTAGCATGCAGTTTGGAAAAGGTCGTAATTCTTAGTGAAATCCATTTCTGATAAGAGTCTTCCCTGTGGCTGATTCGTGGCCTGGTCTCTGTAATTTTCAGCATGTGATAGGAGTTATATTTCTTTATATACAAATTATTTGCTTATACTCTTTCTTCTTTGAATCTCACTAAAACCAGTTTTCTTCTATCTCTTTTTAAAGTAATATTTTGGAATTATAAAAAGATTATAGCAACCTTATAAGACATTTAGAAGATATATTTATAATTCCTCCTTCATGTTCTTTTTACTAAAATTTGGCCAAGTATTTGAGAGTCTGTGAGGTCCATAGCCTCCTTGCTTTGCTGTAAACAAACACATTTTAAGTGTTAGGAAAAAAACATGTTATTGCACTTTAGTTATAGTACACATTATAAATTCATTTATACTGGTTCTTTCATAGAGATTTGAAATCTTCTATTTGGCTATCTCTTACTTTCATCTGATTCTCAGTTGTGGTATTGTTTGTAAAGGATGAATATGACTTGTTCATAAATTTGAGTTTGGACTTTATCAGAATTAAACTCTAAGAATATCTCAATTGTTCACTAAATTATTTTCATAGTGCCTGATTATTTTACTTTCAATCTATGACCAGACTCTCCTTCAAATTATAGTTATAAGTGATGTCTTTATTGGCACATGGGAATAAACTATACAGACTAGCTAACCAGATGTGGAAGCCAAAAGAAATGAAGTGACCTTTATATTCTAAACAACTTATTTTTCAAGGTAAAGGTTAGTACAAACACAAAGAATTTCCTTTGAATTGAGTTATCTGACTACTGTCCTTTTTTTTCTCAGGTCAAATTCACCAGTGCTGTAAAGCTTTCTGAAGGTGGACCAGGGAGTGGAATGGAAAACGGGAGAGACGAAGAGGAGAATTTCTTCAAGCGTCTTGGTAAATGTCACTTGGCCTAAGAATTACATGCAACTTTCATTACACAGAACAAACATTTGATTAGATAAAATGATCTACTTTCTATTGCCATTGATTTCTTATTCATTTCTTTCTCATATGTGTGTTGTTTGTACTACTATTTATAGCTTCTCTATTTGTTATCAATTTGGTGTAACATTTATGGAAGTCCTACCATGTTCCTCATTCCCTAGTGGGCCCTGGGTGTGCAAAGAATAAGACACAGCCTTTTCTTCTGCTGTTCTGTCCTTTATTAAAATCTGAGAGTTCTAAAAAAAAACTCCAGGTATCCTTTTATCCACCCACCTAGCTACTTAGGAATTCTGCACATTATATCCCAGACGGGTGACCAGCCACCCTCTGAGCACTTCCACCGAGGGGAAGTTTATTACTTTACAAAGCAACCTGTTCCAGAACTAGACAGCTTTCATTGTGAGAAAGTCTTTCCTTATGTGCTGAAAATATACTTATCCATAAATTTGACTCACTAGTCCTAGTTATGATATCTGTAGCCACACACACACATACGCTCATACACACATAATGCCAGTTTCACCTATTATCTATTTCTTGTTCTCTCTTTTGATCTCACTTCTGCTCATTAAATATTGTTGATTCCTTTTGTTTTCCTTACATAGAAGAGTCTCTAGATCCATCACCAACCTGATTTCATTTTACTATGTATTCTAATTAGATGATGTGCTTTACAAAATGTGGTGCTTCAGATGGAATGCAATGCACTATATTTGACTTTAATCAGGGTAATAGACAGTGTAACTGTTAAGCTCCAGGGATACAGCCAGTGGATGAACACAATTTAAGACTGCATTATCTGTTTTCACATCACAGAGTTGGTTTGTATTGAATTTTGGATTAACTTCTGCCACCTGTCCTTCACATGAACGAATATCATGCATTACTTTGATGTAACCCTTATTCATTCTTCATCTCAAAATAAATAAAATGTATTGTTTCATTAACTTGGGGGGTAGTTAATTCACTTGTCCAGGAATTCTGAATCTTTCCTTCTCTACAATTGTGCTATAAAAATCCATCATCAGAGACATACATATTTCCCTATTTTCATCCAAGTTGTGGATATTCTCACAAAGCAGGGCAAATACAAAGAAGTAGCTCCTAGAGCACATGTAGTTGACTTTTATTGATTAACAATTTGTGGGTACAGTTTTTCAGCCAACCATACATTTAATTTACTAGTGATCAGCAAGCACTTTCCTACTTTATACAAAAAACATCGTTAGACTTTACTAAAAAATTATCTCACTGATATCTTTATAACTCTGTCAAAAGGAGGGATGTAACAGTTCAACACGATGTCTTCTTCAGTAAACTACAGTGGTGTCTATGATTACTTCTGTGTGTTTTTTTTGTTTGTTTGTTTTTTTAATGTTCCTCCCTATCCAATTCTCTCTTACAGAATTTGGCTAGGACACACATCAGGCTTATTAGTCTACGGTTTCAAGAACCTGCCTAATAATTGGGATCTTTGTCATTTTCTGTCCTCTTGCACTCTTTCCGCTCATGATATTTTAGAGAAGATATGTCTAGTGTTCAAAACTGTCGGTATTATAAAGACATTTTTGTGGTGGTTCTTTGAGAATGAAGTGTGGAACTAAAGTATGTTCTCTAAGTATGGGCTGTGTTAGCTGGATGTCATTTGACTAGTACTGTGATGGCATCTCCAGGTCATTTCTGTGCACTGACTGGAGTGTAATCTGATGGAACAGAGGCTTAAACTCAAAAATTAGGGTCTTTCACATTTGGTGCCTTTTTAATGAAGTTTTTCTGTACTTTCCCATCTGTGAATTTTTCTCCTTAGTAGAAAGGATGAAAGCATAATTGAGTTGTTTACCCTCCTGTGATTTCCTTACACTCCCTTCTTCAAGTAATAGGTCAATATTTTTACTCTTACTCTTGTTCCAAATACGTTATCATTATTGCTTCATAACACTTAGTTCTTTCTGGATTTTGAGTTTTCCTCATCCACTATTCTTAACAGATTTCAACCATTGTTTCATATAGTTTTTATATTCCATTCACAAATAGAAAAGACCTGATGCAGATTATTCATACAGCCTGAGTCTAGGATGAGTTTGTGTCAACAATACCTGTAATACAGTCTCTTCCTGTGTGTCTAGAAGACAAAACGATAAAATCTGGGACTGATTTTGGAATATTTTATGTGCTTTGGACTGGCAAAAGAACATGGCTTGTACATCATCATTCTCTGTCCACGATCTCTGGCTTGTTAAAAATTATAAAAGGTATTCTGTGAGTTAACTCTTTCAGAATCTCTCGCAAAAGACAGGTATCCCCAGCTATTCTGAAGAACCAAAAGAACATTATCTGCTAATCTAAGAACATTGTATTTTGCAACAACTACCATCCTTGACCTTGTGAACATCCTTCTAACTTTGAGCCTGCTTTTGCTTATTTCTTTCTTTCTTTTTTACTTTGCAATCTGTGGATAAATGATCCCCATGCATCCATTATAGATGCATTGTCTTTTTTCCTTCTCATTTAAATTATTTTCATTTAATTGCATATTTTCTGTTTCTTTCTTTAAGGTTGTTAAAGAAAGCAAATATGAAACGTTCTTACCCTCAGTTTCAATGTAGTATCTGAACTTCACTGAGTTACGATAAAATGCAATAGGTGATAGAATTTTTTCAATCTAAAAAAATATTCAACAAATGAAAAATACATTTAACAGAACTGAAATTACATTCACAGACCAGCTATCTTTTTCTTCTATATTTTTCTATTCACTAAGAATATTTTATTTTAGAAATCATGTTGTCTCTATCTGAGGGAAGATAGTTCATTAACTAAAGCAATGTTTTTTTTTTTTCAGCTGATCAGCAAAATTTACTGAATATCTTCTTTGTGCTCAGCTCTGCCATAAACTGTATGGAAAATGCTGCTTAAAGAAATACTAGATTTTGAAATGCCCCTTTGGGATTTAACAGCTTTTCAAAAATGCATTCTGTGTAAATCATACCTCAGTAAATTTAATGTTAAAAAATAGTAAATGAATGCAAGTAAAACGTACTGAGACTAAAAGATCAATCATGGCCAAGGAAGCCAAGAGGCATCCTTACATTCTAGTAAGTTTATATGAAAGATTGATATAGAAGAGATACCTTTTATAGGCAAATTACTTTTCAACATTTCTTTCAGTATTACAATATGAAATGTCAGCAGGGTACAACTTGACAATCAGTTTGTAACATGTACAGTGTTGATTTATTTATTACAGTAAGTTTTCCTGACATAATCACTACCTTCTGCAGTATGTAAAGGTCTGAACTCTTTCAACACAAACATTCAGGTATTCTAGAAACAGTGTGGCAGAGTGGTAAGAGTACAGGCTGGTTGTCACTAGGTTTGGATTTGAATTCTGACTTTGTCACTTTCTGTTGCATGAACTTAGACTAGGCTACTTAACCTGTCCCTTTTCTCTTTATCTTGCTGTCTTTATTCTCTCTCATTCTCTCTCTCTCTCTTTTTAATTATCTTTAAAGATCTATCTTACATGACTGTTACAAAAAAATTTTTTTAAATAAATTATAAAATATTTCATATAGTACTTGGCACATACTAAGTGCTCAAAAAGTTAGTAAATATATTGTTATCTATTAATGCTATATAGATACAATGGAAATTTTCCATTGTAAATAGCTTTTACTTACAGCGTGATCCTTATGTCCTGGGCTTGTAGGATTCTGCTGATCTTCTTACCTGTAATAAGTGTACATCATTCTGTGAATGATTCTTCACAGAATAGGTTCTTGCTGACAAAGATTGTTTTGATCACTTTTCTCTTAATTATTTTTTTTATACTCTTTAACTGCATTGTTTCTGAAGTTCTTTCAATCAAAATGACACTTTCTTTAGTAATAGTGAATACATTTCTTTTAGAATTAATTAGCTTGTCAAAAATATTGGAAAAAATGGTGGGATACTTATTCTTAATGCTTCCTTTAATAAAATGATGACAACTGTTTTTTAATAAATTGGTTAAATAAGAATAAATTTTTTTACCATCCATCCTGTCTTATATATTCTATTACAAATTTTAGAGTTATCACTTAATGTATCTTAAATCTTAATTATAGTATGAAATAATGAAACAACTGGATTCACTAAAAAGAAAAATATTATTTGGGATCTATATTAAATTTAAGGTTTAAGTTTAGGTACTGTTAAGGTTATAATTTTTTTTAATGGATGAGATTTCCTGTGATATGTGTATCTATCAAAGGGCTGTATATAAATGATTAATAAAGTGATATATAGATAGGAAAAATAACAGGAGTTACCTGTTCTGATAGCTTTGGTAATGTCCAGTGAGTAAATAGAGTAGTATTTTGAAAGGCAGCTGTCTGGAAACAGCATTGTCCAAGAAACGTTTGTTCCGTATTTGTAGTTTCTAGCTTTACCTTCTGTATACCATTTGAAATTCTGTCTTCTGAATTTTTTCCACCTTTAGATTCTTCTTGTGCTACTTCCTTTTGCATTTAATACAAAATATGCTATACTAAATGGAAAAAAAATACTGAAGTTGTTGAATATAGAATTTTCAATATGGAATATTTGTACCTGAAAAGGAAATGTACCCATAAGGAATGAAATATAGTGATTCAGTTATACACATATATACATTCTTTTCAATATTCTTTTCCATTATGGGTTTATCACAGGATATTGAATATAGTTCCCTGTGCTATACAGTAGGACCTTTTTTTTTTTTAATTAGTTTACTTCATTTTTGGCTGCGTTGTTGCTGCACATGGGCTTTCTCTAGTTGTGGCGAGCGGGGGCTACTCTTCATTGCGGTGCATGGGCTTCTCATTGCGGTGGCTTCTCTTGTTGCAGAGCACGGGCTCTAGGCGCGCGGCCTTCAGTAGCTGTGGCTTATGGGCTCTAGAGCGCAGGCTCAGTAGTTGTGGCACAGGGGATTAGTTGCTCCGTGGCATGAGGGCTCTTCCTGGACCAGGGCTCGAACCCATGTCCCCTGCAGTGGCAGGCAGATTCTTAACCACTGCGCCACCAGGGAAACCCCTGAGCCATTTTTGTGCTTAGGAAAATTTTCAAACATAGACAAAGAGTAAAAACGACCCAAGGGATCCCAAATATCCATCGCCCACTTGCAATAATGATAAAAAATTTTCCAATTTGCTTCATCTTATTTTTTTTTAATGTGTTATGGAACAAATTCCAGACACCATACCATTTCACACCTACATATTTCAGTATGATGATGAGACATTTTAAAAGTTGTTGACCAGGAATTGGTAATTATTTTCATGCCATGCCATAATTTTTTTTTTCAATTTACCAGGAAGTTTTAAATTTGTATGCACTTAACTTCAAATTATATAGAGCAACAGAGCTACAAGGAAAATATAGACAAATTCACTACCATAATAGGAGATTTAACATATTGCTGTCATTCACTGATAGAGGATACCTCTTTCAGAACCAGTAGACCGCCCCCCCCAAAAAATTAGTAAGGATATAAAAAACTTAAATAACGTGAGCAGCAAATTTGATTCAACAAGCAGATATATAGTCACTATACTCTAAAACTTTAAATTACAAATTATTTTCAAGCACACTTGGAACATTTTTAAAACTGACCATATTGTGCTAGAAGGCAAATTTTAACAAATATAAAAGTATTAAAATTATACAAAGTGTGTTTCTTGACGTGTAGTTAAGCTACAAATCAGTAACAAAAGAGTAACTAGAAGTTATGAAATACACTACTTTTAAGTAACCCCCCCAAAAACAAATGAAAATGGAGTAAGAAAATAATTTGAACTGAATGTTAATAAAAATATTTCATACCAAAACTTGGATGTGACTAAAGCTGTGCTTACAGGAAAATGTATAGTCTTTTTTTTTTTCAAGGTAGCAGTAGTGTTGTTTTTTTTTTTAATTGCACATGTCTATAAACCTAATAAATAGGTTTTCTCTTTTTTTTTTATACAGCAAGTTCTTATTAGTCATCAATTTTATACATATCAGTGTATACACGTCAATCCCAATCACCCAATTCATCACACCACCACACCCACCCACCCCACGACTTTCCGCCCTTGGTGTCCATACTTTTGTTCTCTACATCTGTGTCTCAATTTCTGCCCTGCAAACCAGTTCATCTGTACCATTTTTCTAGGTTCCACATATATGTGTTAATATACGATATTTGTTTTTCTCTTTCTGACTTACTTCACTCTGTATGACAGTCTCTAGATCCATCCATGTCTCAACAAATGACTCAATTTCGTTCCTTTTTATGGCTGAGTAATATTCCATTGTATATATGTGCCACATCTTCTTTATCCATTCATCTGTCAATGGGTATTTAGGTTGCTTCCATGACCTGGCTATTGTAAATAGTGCTGCAATGAACATTGGGGTGCATGTGTCTTTTTGAATTGTGGTTTTCTCTGGGTATATGCCCAGTAGTGGGATTGCTGGATCATATGGTAATTCTAGTTTTAGTTTTTTAAGGAACCTCCATACTGTTCTCCATAGTGGCTGTATCAGTTTACATTCCCACCAACAGTGCAAGAGGGTTCCCTTTTCTCCACACCTTCTCCAGCATTTGTTGTTTGTAGATTTTCTGATGAAGCCCATTCTAACTGGTGTGAGGTGATACCTCATTGTAGTTTTCATTTGCATTTCTCTAATAATTAGTGATGTTGAGCAGCTTTTCATGTGCTTCTTGGCCATCTGTATATCTTCTTTGGAGAAATGTCTATTTAGGTCTTCTGCCCACTTTTGGATTGGGTTGTTTGTTTTTTTAATATTGAGTTGCATGAGCTGTTTATATATTTTGGAGATTAATCCTTTGTCTGTTGATTCGTTTGCAAATATTTTCTCCCATTTTGAGGGTTGTCTTTTCGTCTTGTTCATGGTTTCCTTTGCTGTGCAAAAGCTTTGAAGTTTCATTAGGTCCCATTTGTTTATTTTTGTTTTTATTTCCATTACTCTAGGAGGTGGATCAAAAAAGATCTTACTGTGATTTATGTCAAAGTGTGTTCTTCCTATGTTTTCCTCTAAGAGTTTTAGAGTGTCTGGTCTTATATTTAGGTCTCTAATCCATTTTGAGTTTATTTTTGAGTATGGTGTTAGGGAGTGTTCTAATTTCATTCTTTTACATGTAGCTGTCCAGTTTTCCCAGCACCACTTATTGAAGAGACTGTCTTTTCTCCACTGTATATCCTTGCCTCCTTTGTCATAGATTAGTTGACCATAGGTGCCGGGGTTTACTTCTGGGCTTTCTGTCTTTTCCATTCATCTATGTTTCTGTTCTTGTGCCAGTACCATATTGTCTTGATTACTGTAGCTTTGTAGTATAGTCTGAAGTCAGGGAGTCTGATTCCTCCAGCTCCGTTTTTTTCCCTCAAGACTGCTTTGGCTAAGATTTTAAGATTTTTTGTTCTAGTTCTGTAAAAAATGCCATTGGTAATTTGATAGGGATTGCCTTGAATCTGTAGATTGCTTTGGGTAGTAGAGTCATTTTCACAATATTGATTCTCCCAATCCAAGAACATGGTATATCTCTCCATCTGTTGCTATCATCTTTAATTTCTTTCATCAGTGTCTTATAGTTTTCTGCATACAGGTCTTTTGTCTCCCTAGGTAGGTTTATTCCTAGGTATTTTATTCTTTTTGTTGCAATGATAAATGGGAGTGTTTCCATAATTTCTCTTTCAGACTTTTCATCCTTAGTGTATAGGAATGCAAGAGATTTCTGTGCATTAATTTTGTATCCTGCAACTTTACCAAATTCATTGATTAGCTCTAGTAGTTTTCTGGTGGCATTTTTAGGATTTTCTCTGTGTAGTATCATGTCATCTGCAAACAGTGACAGTTTTACTTCTTCTTTTCCAATTTGTATTCCTTTTATTTCTTTTTCTTCTCTGATTGCTGTGGCTAGGACTTCCAAAACTGTGTTGAATAATAGCGGTGAGAGTGGACATCCTTGTCTTATACCTGATTTTAGAGAAAATGCTTTCAGTTTTTCACCATTGAGTGATGTTTGCTGTGGGTTTGTCATATATGGCCTTTATTATGTTGAGGTAGGTTCCCTCTGTGCCCACTTTCTGGAGAGTTTTTATCATAAATGGGTGTTGAATTTTGTCAGAAGGTTTTTCTGCAGCTATTGAGATGATTATATGGTTTTTATTCTTCAATTTGTTAATATGGTGTATCACATTGATTGATTTGCATATATTGAAGAATCCTTGCATCCCTGGGATAAACCCCACTTGATCATGGTGTATGATCCTGTTAATGTGCTGTTGGATTCTGTTTGCTAGTATTTTGTTGATGATTTTTGCATGTATATTCATCAGTGATATTGGTCTGTAATATTTCTTTTTTTGTAGTATCTTTGTCTGGTTTTGGTATCAGGGTGATGGTGACCTCATAGAATGAGTTTGGAAGTGTTCCTTCCTCTGCAATATTTTGGAAGAGTTTGAGAAGAATGGGTGTTAGCTCTTCTCTAAATGTTTGATAGAATTCACCTGTGAAGCCATCTGGTCCTGGGCTTTTGTTTCTTGGAAGATTTTTAATCACAGTTTCAATTTCATTACTTGTGATTGGTCTGTTCATATTTTCTATTTCTGGTTCAATCTTGGAAGGTTATACCTTTCTAAGAATTTGTCCACCTTCCAGGTTGTCCATTTTATTGGCATAGAGTTGCTTGTAGTAGTCTCTTAGGATGCTTTGTATTTCTGCGGTGTCTGTTGTAACTTCTTCTTTTTCACTTCTAATTTTATTGATTTGAGTCCTCTCCCTTTTTTCTTGATGAGTCTGCCTAATGGTTTATCAATTTTGTTTATCTTCTCAAAGAACCAGCTTTTAGTTTTATTGATCTTTGCTATTGTTTTCTTTGTTTGTATTTCATTTATTTCTGCTCTGATCTTTATGATTTCTTCCTTCTGCTAACTTTGGGTTTTGTTTGTTCTTCTTTCTCTAGTTCCTTTAGGTGTAAGGTTAGATTATTTATTTGAGATTTTTCTTGTTTCTTGAGGTAGGCTTGTATTGCTGTAAACTTCCCTCTTAGAACTGCTTTTGCTGCATCCCATAGGTTTTGGATTGTCGTGTTTTCATTGTCATTTGTCTCTAGGTATTTTTTGATGTCCTCTTTGATTTCTTCAGTGATCTCTTGGTTATTTAGTAAAGTATTGTTTAGCCTCCATGTGTTTGTGTTTTTTACGTTTTTTCCCCTGTAATTCATTTCTAATCTCGTAGCATTGTGGTCAGAAAAGATGCTTGATATGATTTCAATTTTCTTAAATTTACTGAGGCTTGATTTGTGACCCAAGATGTGATCTATCCTGGAGAATGTTCCGTGCACACTTGAGAAGAAAGTGTATTCTGCTGTTTTTGGATGGAATGTCCTATAAATATCAGTTAAATCTATCTGGTCTATTCTGTCATTTAAAGCTTCTGTTTCCTTATTTATTTTCATTTTAGATGATCTGTCCATTGGTGTAAGTGAGGTGTTAAAGTCCCCTACTATTATTGTGTTACTGTCGATTTCCTCTTTTACAGCTCTTAGCAGTTGCCTTATGTATTGAGGTGCTCCTGTGTTGGGTGCATATATATTTATAATTGTTATATCTTCTTCTTGGATTGATCCCTTGATCATTATGTAGTGTCCTTCCTTGTCTCTTGTAACATTCTTTATTTTAAAGTCTATTTTTATCTGATATGAGTATTGGTACTCCAGCTGTCTTTTGATTTCCATTTGCATGGAATATCTTTTTCCATCCTCTCACTTTCAGTCTGTATATGTCCCTAGGTCTGAAGTGAGTTTCTTGTAGACAGCATATATATGGGTCTTGTTTTTGTATCCTTTCAGCAAGCCTGTGTCTTTTGGTTGGAGCATTTAATCTATTCACGTTTAAGGTAATTATTGATATGTATGTTCGTATGACTATTTTCTTAATTGTTTTGGGTTTTTTTTCTAGGTCCTTTTCTTCTCTTGTGTTTCCCACTTAGAAAAGTTCCTTTAGCGTTTGTTGTACAACTGGTTTGGTGGTGCTGAATTCTCTTAGCTTTTGCTTGTCTGTAAAGCTTTTGATTTCTCCATCGAATCTGAATGAGATCCTTGCCCGGTAGAGTAATCTGGGTTGTAGTTTCTTCCCTTTCATCACTTTAAGTATATCATGCCACTCCCTTCTGGCTTGTAGAGTTTCTGCTGAGAAATCAGCTGTTAACCTTATGGTAGTTCCCTTGTATGCTATTTGTCGTTTTTCCCTTGCTCCTTTCAGTAATTTTTCTTTGTCTCTAATTTTTGCCAATTTAATTAGTATGTGTCTTGGAGTGTTTCTTCTTGGGTTTATCCTATATGGGACTTTCTGCACTTCCTGGACTTGGGTGGCTATTTCATTTCCCATGTTAGGGAAGTTTTCAACTATAATCTCTTCAAATATTTTCTCAGGTCATTTCTCTCTCTCTTCTCCTTCTGGGACCCCTATAATGCGAATGTTGTTGCATTTAATGTTGTCCCAGGGGTCTCTTAGGCTGTCTTCATTTCTTTTCATTCTTTTTTCTTTATTCTGTTCCGCAGCAGTGAATCCTGCCATTCTGTGTTCCAGGTCACTTATCTGTTCTTCTGCCTCAGTTATTCTGCTATTGATTCCTTCTAGTGTAGTTTTCATTTCAGTTATTGTATTGTTCATCTCTGTTTGTTTGTTCTTTAATTCTTCTAGGTCTTTGTTAAACATTTCTTGCATCTTCTCAATCTTTGCCTCCATTCTTATTCCGAGGTCCTGGATCATCTTCACTATCATTATTCTGAATTCTTTTTCTGAAAGGTTGCCTATCTCCACTTCACTTAGTTGTTTTTCTGGGGTTTCATCTTGTTCCTTCATCTCGTACATAGCCCTCTGCCCTTTCATCTTGTCTATCTTTCTGTGAATGTGGTTTTTGTTCCACAGGCTGCAGGATTGTAGAACTTCTTGCTTCTGCTGTCTGCCCTCTGGTGGATGAGGCTATCTAAGAGGTTTGATGGGAGGGACTGGTGGTGTGTAGAGCTGGGTGTTTCTCTGGTAGGCAGAGCTCAGTAAAACTTTAATCTGCTTGACTGCTGATGGGTGGGGCTGGGTTCCCTCCCTGTCGGTTGTTTGGCCTGAGGCAACCCAACATTGGAGCCTACCTGGGCTCTTTGATGGGGCTAATGGCAGCCTCTGGGAGGGCTCACACCAAGGGGTACTTCCCAGAACTTCTGCCAGTGTTCTTGTCCCCACGGTGAGCCACAGCCACCCCTGCCTCTGCAGGAGACCCTCCAACACTAGCAGGTAGGTCTGGTTCAGTCTCCCCTGGGGTCAGTGCTCCTTCCCCTGGGTCCCAGTGTGCACACTACATTGTGTGTGCCCTCCAAGAATGGAGTCTCTGTTTCCCCCAGTCCTGTCGAATTTCTGCAATCAAATCCCATTAGCCTTCAAAGTCTGATTCTCTAGGAATTCCTCCTCCTGTTGCCGGACCTCCAGGTTGGGAGGCCTGATGTGGGGCTCAGAACCTTCACTCCAGTGAGCGGACTTCTGTGGTATAAGTTCTCCAGTCTGTCAGTCACCCACCCAGCCATTCTGGGATTTGACTTTACTGTGATTGCACCCCTCCTACCATCTCATTGTGGCTTCTCCTTTGTCTTTGGATGTGGGGTATCTTTTTTGGTGAGTTCCAGTGTCTTCCTGTCGATGACTGTCCAGCAGCTAATTGTGATTCTAGTGTTCTCGCAAGAGGGAGTGAGAGCACATCCTTCTACTCCGCCATCTTGGTTCAGTCCCCATGCCATAATTTTTTATCTTGTGGTAATAAAGTCCAAAGGAATCTTTTTCCCAAGCTTGAACTGCTTCCAAAGGATGTGTTTTCTAAAAGAACAGGTGCTCACCTTTTTCCACTAGTACACACTCTCATGGTAAACCAAGCTCATAATTGTAAATATCGCCCTTTTATTTACAAAGAATGCAAGTTATTAAAGGGGTACATCCAACTCTGGATCTGATTTTTAAATGCAAATTTGTGAACATTAGTGTATATTAATAGGAACAAATCATTCACCATACATCTGCAACCACCAATCATGACCTGCTTACATATAGGGCACCTTAGTTGAGAGCAAAGGCTACGAGGGCCACTTTTTTTGTGTTGAGGCAGCAAGTGGGGAAGTGGGGCAGTGGGTGGGAGGTATCAAGGTATTTTTGAGAGAAGAGGTGAGAAAGCCGTTTCCTGTAATGGTATCTGTAACTTAGCGAGGACCTGGAGTTTGCAACATTGCAAATGAATGGTGTCAGCACACATTAAGCCAAGCACTAAATCAGGGGGTATATTCTTAGGTGCTGAAAGTACATTTCAGAATCATGGGAAGTAATTTGGGCTTGGTGTTTAAAACTATATTCAATATTATAGCATTATATAAGAGAAACTAAATATTATATATATATATGTGTGTGTATATATATATACTAGAAGCTATAGGAAAGCTATGAGATACTTAGGTTTTTTTTTTTTTTTTTTTTTTTAATTGGTCCAAATACACACTAGTGGCTTGCTTTTTTTTTTTTTAATTTATTGATTGATTGATTGATTTTTGGCTGTGTTGGGTCTTCGCTTCTGTGCGAGGGCTTTCTCCTGTTGTGGCAAGTGGGGGCCACTCTTCATCGCGGTGCACGGGCCTCTCACTATCACGGCCTATCTTGTTGCGGAGCACAGGCTCCAGACGCGCAGGCTCAGTAGCTGTGGCTCACGGGCCCAGTTGCTCCGTGGCATGTGGGATCTTCCCAGACCAGGGCTCGAACCCGTGTCCCCTGCATCAGCAGGCGGACTCCCAACCACTGCGCCACCAGGGAAGCCCCAATACTTAGGTTTTTAAAAACGTACCTGGGGTTAAAAAAAAATGAAGAACAATGCTTTGTATTATTCTTCCTTAATGTGTGATCCTTAGACTTTCTGTATTAAAATCATGTGGCATGTTTGTTTAAAATATACATAGCCTGCAGACCTATGGAATCCAAATCTCTAGCGATGAGATCTGATAGTCTGCATTTTAAGAAGCTCTAGACTGATTCTCATTCGTATGCAGTTTAACTATGGAAAAATAAGTGAGGATGAATCAGTGGTTCCTAAACCTCTGACCACCGTGTGGGGTCAGGCTGGCTGCATCCTTATCATCTGTGAGGCTTTACAAAGCACACATTCTTACACTCCTCTTTCAGAGACTCTGGTTCTGAACTTCTGAATAAGATTCAAAAACTGCCCAGATAATTCTGATGCACAGGCAGGTTTGGAAATCCTGGCATTAAATGACCAACCTCTCAATTCCTTTACAACTCTAATAATCAAGGATTCTTTGCATTGTAACTAAGATATCAAGATACTGTCTTTGATATCAGTTTTTTGTAACAGATCTGAAATTGCACAGTGATTTTGCATCTTCCATAAAAACAGAAGTAGAATCATCTTAAATAATCCTCTTAGCAGTATTAGAGAAGAGACCTGAAAGCAAAACGATCAAACCCTATATTTATCTATTTTTTTAATTTTTAATTTTTAAAATTTATTTTATTGATGCATAGTTGATTTACAATGTTGTGTTAATTTCTGCTATACAGCAAAGTGATTCCGTTATACACACACACACATATATATATATATATATACATTCTTTTTCACATTCTTTTCTGTTATGGTTTATCACAGGATATTGAATATAGTTCCCTGGGCTATACAGTAGGACCTTGTTGTTTATCCATTCTATATATAATAGTTTGCATCTGCTAATCCCTAACTCCCAATCCATCCCTCCCTCACCCACCCCTCCCCCTTGGCAACCACAAGTCTGTTCTCTATGGATCAGACTCTATATTAAAATAGTTATATAAGACCCCTTATTTACATATGCTATGTGTCCTCAGATTCCTAAAAGTCAAGGTGTCCAAATCAAGCATTAGATAGAGAGGAGGGAAGTGTAGTTCAGGAAAAAGTTCTTAGGCCAACACTACAGAAAATGCATTGTTGAAACTTCAAAGCTCTTTTTTAATCTACAACCATTACACTCTCTCTCCTTCATTCCTCCAACATGGGAAAACCCCTACAGGTTGCCACAGTTTTGATGACCATCTGTCTTCCAACCAAGATGGTGGAAAAAGCAAAAACGTGGTGAATCTTGGAGCAATCCGACAAGGCATGAAGCGCTTTCAATTTCTGTTAAACTGCTGTGAGCCAGGGACAATTCCTGATGCATCGATCTTGGCAGCCGCCTTGGATCTTGTAAGTTGTTGGAAGAATTTTCTCACCCTGTACCCCATTCCAGTTAATTCTGCTAATGGAGGAAACCATGAATCCCTACTCCAAAGCCTAACTATGGGGTTACGTTTTTGGTCTTTTTTTTTTTTCCTCAGCATTAGTGGCAAGAGGAGGGAAAAAGGTAGTAAGGTGAAAGAAGAAAAGAAAGGGGAAAAAATCTTAGTAAATATATTCTGTACAGCATCATGATTAAAAGTATATGAGGGTTCTGGAATAAGATTGCCTGGGTTAAAATCACTCTGACATCTATTAGCTAAACCCTGTAAAATGAGATTAAGTGTAATAATTATGCCTACCTCCTAGGGTTAGTGTGAGGATTAAATGAGATATTAAATGTAAAATCCTCATCATAATGCCTGAAATATAGCAATTGCTCAATAAAGTAGGTCATTATTATTATTGCATTAGTCATGTCTGTCATGTATTAGTCCTTTAAACTCTGTCTTGGTTTAATTGCATATTAATTGAGGGAAAATATGAAGCAAGGATCAATTGAAATTAATTGCGCAGAAGCACCTTGAACATTGTGTAGCCTTATACACATGTAAGAGATTCAAGAGTATAATGTGGATCTTGTTTAGAAAGTATTTTTGTCAAATAAATGAGACCCAGATATGAGTTTTGAACACAATCTCTCAATTTCCTTTATTTATCTTCTGGTTTAATAAATTCTTCATATGCTATATAAATACTGGGTACAAAATTCCAAGTAAATGTCAAGAAATAAAAGTCTTCTGTATTCACGTTTTAAAAAGAAAAACTAAAATAGACCTTTTTACAACAAAACCCCTTTAGCCTGCCTACAAATGATCCCTTTTTATAACACATGAATATGTAACCACTGGCCACTCATATTTTACCTTGGAAAATAGTCCAAACCTTTTAATATAATTCATGACATTTTTCTGTGACATTAATAGCTTTTGCTCTCATGATATTTAGTGACCAACAAGGTATGTAGCTTCACTTAAGCCGAAAATGCAAATACCACTGTAATCACCCAGAATGATGACCTGTGGTTATTTAAGATTTTTCAGTCAGTTCCTGATTCCTGGACATTGGTCTTTGAAAGTATTTTTTTTTTAATTCCAAAGTGTTTAATGTGTGCTGATATATGCTATGATGACTGTAAAATGTAGAAAGTCACAGGTCTCCAGGAGAGCTGAGGCAGGTGGCAATCAAACAATCAAAGAACAATGAGATGCCTGTCTAAAGCAAGAGAGCTGACAAGGCAAAGAGCCAATTTCTTGTTTTCTAAGTGGGAGAGAGGAAACCAGCCTGTCACTCTTTTGAGTCATGCATGGTTCTTCTTAATCACCAACTGGCCAGGGTTCAAAGCCAGCAAAGGATAGAGCCAGATTAGAACAGACCTTATATTTGGTACAATACCATGTTGACTCTCTCATTAAAAAATTAGAGTGAAATCACTCTAGGAACTTTAAAATGTGAAAAATAAGAAATTCTGTATTTTAAACCTGATAGTTTATTTATTTATTTATTTTTGGCTGTGTTGGGTGTTCGTTTCCGTGCGAGGGCTTTCTCCAGCTGTGGCAAGCAGGGGCCACTCTTCATCGCGGTGCTCGGGCCTCTCACTATCGCGGCCTCTCTTGTTGCAGAGCACAGGCTCCAGACGCTCAGGCTCAGTACTTGTGGCTCACGGGCCCAGCTGCTCCGCGGCATGTGGGATCTTCCCAGACCAGGGCTCGAACCCGTGTCCCCTGCATTGGCAGGCAGATTCTCAACCACTGCGCCACCAGGGAAGCCCCTAAACCTGATAGTTTAAATGTGATTAAGAAAGTGAAGATGACACAAATTAGTTGAACAATGGTTAAATACACAATAACAATGGTGCATTAGAACTTTATGGGTAGTTTATGCTATAGTGTTCCAGATGTACTATTATGTCCATCTTTGTCTCAGTCCTAAAGTCACAGATACTTTGGAAAATTTTTAGACAAGTGAGGCATCAAATTTCTCCAGCAACTGCCTGAGTTTAAGGAAAATGATAATAATGAATCATGTTACTTCAACTTACTGTTGAAAGAGAAAGATAGAGGCACAGCTGGCCCTACAAATTGGACAATGATAGGATAATAGCATTTGGATAACAGTCAGTAAAATAAGCACCTGATGACAGAGAGAATGGATTGACCTTCCCTCTCTGGAAAGCCTCAGCCCCACACCAGAGATCCTGAGTGAAGTCTCCACATGAATGCATATCATGTACTGGACTCCAAGCCACTCTTTTCATTCACGCATTTTCCACATGAGAGAACAAAAGCCCCAAGAGCTAAGGTGACTTTGCTCAAGGTCATATAAGCCTGTCGAAGTGAAAACTGGGCTCAGAGCAGAACTTTCTGATTCTATTCAGGACTCTTTTAGCAATACCGTATACTTTCTCTGTAAAAAAAAAAAAAAAAAAAAAAAAAAAAAAAAAAAGTTATTTAGGTAAATCAGAAAGAATGTCTCTTGATACACTGAAAATGTACTTAAATGTATATGATCTCCATAATAAAGAAGATAGCAAATGATTTCTAATGGTCCAAAAACAATTGAATCTTTTTTAAAAAAAAGATCATGTGAATACATGATGAATTTATAATAGGAACATATAGGAGATTTTCAACTTTAAAGATTCACACTACACATTCACCCACTAAACCAGTGATTCTTAACATTTTGGAGACATAAACTCTTTAAGAACTGAATGAAAGCTATGGAGAGCTATGGAGAGAATTACACTTACAGACAAAATTCAGCCTGTAATATCAGAAGGTTCATGAACTCCCCCAAAACCCACCCATGAAACAAAAAATGGGAAGAACACAATCTCAATGTATTATCATTGGCAAAGAGAGACTCTTTAATGAAGTAATTGGAATGATTTTATTAACATTGATGGTGTAAAAACAGAAGGAATAACTGCTTCCTACATAAAAAGCTTTTAAGCTTTTAAGATATGTGGTCATGGGAGAAACAGGAGGCTTGTCACGAAGAGAGTGATACATTTGAAAGTTTAAAAAATAATCCCAGTCGAGGGCTTTCCCTGATGGCGCAGTGGTTAAGAATCCTCCTGCCAATTCAGGGGACACGGGTTTGAGCCCTGGTCCAGGAAGATCCCACATGCCCTGGAACAACTAAGCCCATGCACCACAACTACTGAGCCTGTGCTCTAGAGCCTGCAAGCCACAACTACTGAAGCCCATGCACCTAGAGCCTGTGCTCTGCAACAAGAGAAGCTAACGCAATGAGAAGCCCGTGCACTGCAACAAAGAGTAGCTCCTGCTTGCTGCAACTAGAGAAAGCCCACACGCAGCAATGAAGACCCAAAGCAGCCAAAAATAAATAAATTTATTTCAAAAGTAATAAATAAAATCGTGTTATCAATAGGTTCTTTTAAAAAAAATCCCAATCAAACAAATTAATACTGGCTTCTGAATGGAGATTATAAAAGTATTCATCAATATTCTTCTTAAAATAATCAGTCTCTTGGATGCTGGAATTTCATTCTCTCTCATCAGATGGTTCCATACCTCTATGATTTCCAACTGCTACAATGCTTAGAGTTTTCAAGGAGATTTAATTCATGGCTGAATTCCAGAAAACATTTAAAATTTATTTTACTTCCTCTAAATAAGACTATGGCCAGGTAGTTACCAGACCACTAGATTCTCCTTTCTTCCCTTCCTGTTGGACCAACTCTGGCCCTGCTTGACCTTCTCAATCTTATTAATCTCATGGTAATAAATAAAATAAAGGGGGTTTCATACTTATAAGCAGTGTCTTCAAGCTTCAAAGTAAAGAAGCATTTTCTGATCATTATAGATGTCCAGTGATGAAGTAGATACATTGAGAAGTAATTAGCTCTTTGTCACTACACTGGACTCAATGGGGAAGTACAAGGAGACTCAAGAAGGGGGTGGTTAGTATGAGTTTCTTTCGTATCTGAGAATATTTGATTCTAGGTCAAGGCCAAGGAGTGTCCAGAGGTCAGAATCAGTCACGGTTTAAAGGAAACAGAGACAGAATCCAGGTAGACATGGTTGGTTGAAAAAAAAGGGATAGGTGATGATGGTGGTGATGGTACTCATGGTGGTGGTAATGTTGGTGGTGATGGTAGTCGTGGTGGTGGTGTGGTGGTGGTGGCAGTGGTGAGAGAGGTGTTGGTAGAAGATAACAAAAGTAACATTTTCATTGTATGTCATAGTTAATAAAGCACCTTCACATTCATTGTCTTATTTGTTAATATAAGAGGAAAGGGTTAAGCCAGGACATGGTCCCCAAATGAGGGTACATTCAACTTCAGTTTCTCAGGTATAGAAAAGTGAAGGAATTGAAGTCACTGGTGAATACTGGCAAGAGGACTGAGAGGAAGGAAAATATAGCTGCATGTCCAGTATGTTTGAATCATAGTAACATCCTGTTTTTACTATCATTGTGCAAGTGTGGCAATTGCAGTTGTTCATACCTGTCTATTTGGGTTAGGAGACCCTTGAGATTACTCTAACGTTCACAAGTTGTCTTCTATTAAATGTATTATTAACTTTTGTATCCTCTGTGTTTGGTTTCACTTAATATCTGATCTCATCTGCTTCCTGACTTTCAGAAATGCTTCACTTTTAAATATGTTCTAGAATGAATTTGGGAGTGTTCTTCCCTCTGCAAGTTTTTGGTAGAGTTTGAGAAGGATCAGTGTTAGCTATTCTCTAAATGTTTGATAGAATTCATCTGTGAAGCCATCTGGTCCTGGACTTTTGTTTGTTGGAAGATTTTAATTAGAGTTTCAATTTCATTACTTGTGATAGGTCTGTTTATATTTTCTAATGCTTCCTGCTTCAGTCTGGGAAAATTGTACCTTTCCAAGAATTTGTCCATTTCTTCGTGGTTGTCCACTTTATTGGCATATAGTTATTTGTAGTAGTCTTTTATAATCCTTTGTATTTCTGTGGTGGCACTTGTGATTTCTCCTTTTTTATTTCTAATTTTATTGATTTGCATCCTCTCCCTTTTTTTCTTGATGAGTCTGGCTAAGGGTTTATCAATTTTGTTTATCTTCTCAAAGAAACAGCTTTTAGTTTTATGGATCTTTGCTATTGTTTTCTTCATTTCTCTTTCATTAATTTCTGCTCTGATTTTTATGATTTCTTCTACTGACTTTGGGTTTTTTTGTTCTTTCTCTAGTTGCTTTAGGTGTAAGTTTAGATTGTTTATTTGAGATTTTTCTTGTTTCTTGAGGTGAGATTGAATTGCTGTAAACTTCCCTCTTAGAGCTGCTTTTGTTGCATCCCATAGGTTTTGGGTCATCGTGTTTTCATTGTCATTTGTTTCTATGTATTTTTTAATTTCTACTTTGATTTCTTCAGTGATCTCTTGGTTATTTAGTAGCACACTGTTTAGCCTCCATGTATTTGTGTTTTTTACAGTTTTTTTTTTCCCTGTAATTGATTTCCAGTCTCATAGCATTGTGGTCAGAAAGGATGCTTGATACGATTTCAATTTTCTTAAATTTTCCAAGGCTTGATTTGTGACCCAAGATGTGATCTATCCTGGAGAATGTTCCATATGCACTTGAACAGAAAGTGTATTGTGCCACTCTCCAGTGGCATGTCCTATAAATATCAATTAAATCTGTCTAGTCTATTGTGTCATTTAAAGACTGTGTTTCCTTATTTATTTTCTGTTTGGATAATCTATCCATTGGTGTAAGTGGGGTGTTAAAGTCCCCTACTATTATTGTATTACTGTTGATTTCCCCTTTCATTGTTGTTAGCATTTGCCTTATGTATTGAGGTGCTCCTACGTTGGGTGCATAAACATTTATAATTGTTATATCTTCTTCTTGGATTGAACCCTTGATCATTATGTAGTGCCCTTCCGTATCTCTTGTAACAGTCTTTAGTTTAAAGTCTATTTTATCTGATATGAGAATTGCTACTCCAGCTTTCTTTTGATTTCCATTTGCATGGAATATCGTTTTCCATCCCCTCACTTTCAGTCTGTATGTGTCCCTAGGTCTGAAGAGGTTCTCTTGTAGACAGCATATATATGGGTCTTATTTTTGTATCCATTCAGCCAGTCTGTGTCTTTTGGTTGTGTCATTTAATCCATTCACATTCAAGATTATTGACATGTATGTTCCTATTACCCTTTTCTTAATTGTTTTGGGTTTGTTTTTGTGGATCTTTTTCTTCTCTTGTGTTTCCTGCCTAGAGAAGTTTCTTTAGCATTTGTTGTAAAGCTGGTTTGGTGGTGCTGAATTCTCTTACCTTTTGCTTGTCTGAAAAGCTTTTGATTTCTCTGTTAAATCTGAATGAGATCCTTGCTGGGTAGAGTAATCTTGATTGTAGGCCACCATCACCCTGATACCAAAGCCAGAAAAAGATATCACAAAAAAAAGGAAATTATAGACCAATATCACTGATGAACATAGATGCAAAAATCCTGAACAAAATACTAGCAGACAGAATCCAACAGCACATTAAAAGGATCATACACCATGATCAAGTGGGGTTTATCCCAGGGAGGCAAGGATTCTTCAATATATGCAAATAAATCGATGTGATAAACCATATTAACAAATTAAGGAATAAAGAACATATGATCAGCTCAATAGATGGCAAAAAAGCTTTTGACAAAATTCAATGTTCATTTATGATAAAAACTCTCCGGAAAACGGGCATAGAGGGAAACTACCTCAACATAATAAAGGCCATATATGACAAACCCACAGCAAACATCATTCTCAATGGTGAAACACTGAAAGCATTTCCTCTAAGATCAGGAACAAGACAAGGATGTGCACTCTCGGCACTCTTATTCAACATAGTTTTGGAAGTCATAGCCATGGCAATCAGAAAAGAAAAAGAAATAAAAGGAATACAAATTGGAAAAGAAGAAGTAAAACTGTCACTGTTTGCAGATGACATGATACTATACATAGAAAATCCTAAAGATGCCACCAGAAAACTACTAGAACTAATCAATGAATTTGGTAAGGTTGCAGGATACAAAATTAATGCACAGAAATATCTGGCATTCCTATACACCAACAACAAAAAATCAGAAAGAGAAATTAAGGAAACAATCCCATTCACCATCGCAACAAAAAGAATAAAATACCTAGGAATAAACCTGCCTAAGGAGGCAAAAGACTTGTACTCAGAAAACTGTAAGACACTGATGAAAGAAATCAAAGATGACATAAACAGATGGAGAAATATACCATGTTCTTGTATTGGAAGAACCAGTATTGTGAAAATGACTATACTACCCAGAGCAATCTACAGATTCACGGCAATCCCTATCAAACTACCAATGGCATTCTTCACAGAATTAGAACAAAAAATTTTACAATTCGTATGGAAACACAAAAGACCCCAAATAGCCTGAGAAAACCATAATTCAAAAAGAGACATGTACTCAATGTTCATTGCAGCACTGTATACAATAGCCAGGACATGGAAGCAACCTTAATGTCCATCGACATGAATGGATAAAGAAGATGTGGCACATATATACAATGGAATATTACTCAGCCATAAAAAGAAATGAAATTGAGTTATTTATAGTGAGGTGGATGGACATAGTCTGTCATACAGAGTGAAGTAAGTCAGAAAGAGAAAAACAAATACCATATGCTAACGCATATATATGGAATCTAAAAAAAAAATGGTAGATGAACCTAGTGACAGGGCAGGAATAAAGACGTAGACATAGAGAATGGACTTGAGGTCACGGGGAGGGGGAAGGGTAAGCTGGGACGAAGTGAGAGAGTAACATTGACATATATACACTACGAAATGTGAAATAGATGGCTAGTGTGAAGCAGCTGCATCGCATAGGGAGATCAGCTCGGTGCTTTGTGACCACCTAGAGGGGTGGGATAGGGAGAGTGGGAGGGAGACGCAAGAGGGAGGGGATATGGGGATATATGTATACATATAGCTGATTCACTTTGTTATACAGCAGAAAGTAACACAACACTGTAAAGCAATTATACTCCAATAAAGATATTTTAAAAATTAGCATATGAGTCATATCAAATAAATAATCGATTAATCTTAAAAAAAAAAGAAAGAAACATGTATCACAGTGTTCATTGCAGCACCATTTACAATAGCCAGGACATGGAAGCAACATAAATGTCCATCAACAGATGAATAGATAAAAGAAGATGAGGCACATATATACAATGGAATATTACCCAGCCATAAAAAGAAATAAAATTGAGTTATTTGTAGCGAGGTGGATGGAGTTAGAGTCTGTCATACAGAGTGAAGTAAGTCAGAAAGAGAAAAACAAATACTGTATGCTAACGCATGTATATGGAATCTAAAAAAAAAAAAAGATACTGAATACCTAGTGGCAGGGCAGGAATAAAGACATAGACATAGAGAATGGACTTGAGGACACAGGGCGGGGAGGGGGAAGCTGGGGTGAAGTGAGAGTAGCATCGACATATATACACTATCAAATGTAAAATAGTTAGCTAGTGGGAAGCAGCAGCATAGCACAAGGAGATGAGCTCAGTGCTTTGCAACGACCTAGAGGGGTGGGATAGGGAGGGTCGGTGGGAGGCTCAAGAGGGAGGGGATATGGGGACATATGTATGCATATGGCTGATGCACTTTGTTGTACAACAGAAACTAACACAGTATTGTGAAGCAATTATACTCCAGTAAAGATCTATTAAAAAATATATTCTGTATGTTTTCCAATGCATTTGTGGTTTTAGTCATATACATATATGTGTGTATAAATATAGAGAGATAGAAATACAAATATAGAAATATATATAGATGTAGGTATAAATGACACAGATGGATAGATTGATGATAGATAGATAGATAGATATAGATGTCAGATAGATATGCAGATGCAGATATAGATATAGATATACAGATTTATACATAGGTATAGATTCTACCATTTCATCAGATAGGATTTGGGAGAGGAGGGGAAAATGAATGTGTTCAGTTCATCATCACTTTCCAGTCCTTCACTTTCTCCCATCTCTCTTTTATTGTTTGCTTTTGTTGGATGTCTCATTCATTTTTTTAAGTGCAGCTTAAATACAGTGTTTACATTATGATGTAATTTTATTTCGGAACAGTTTTCATTGTTTCGTTGCGTTCATCATAGAAGTTAAATGTGATTTTTTTCAAGTTTCCAATTTTCTTCAGCATTAAAAAGTATTATTAAATGAAAGAAGTACTAGAAATGTCAGTGTTCAAAGTCTTGCCAATCTGAAGGTTTTTGTTTTAAACAATCCTCTTGTCATTATTGCTATGACTACAAAGGGGTAATTGGGTCAGTTTTTAGTCCAGCACAGCTCCTCCTCACACTCTTCCTCTTTAGTGTAAATTTAATAAATGCAACTGTAAGGCATTTTTAAAAAGAGATGTTTTATAAAGGACTCATTTTATCTTTAGGTTCATATAATCTACAAGCACAAAAATAGTTCAAACAAAAGGCACTTCTGTCTATTTTCTGTATATTTCAGGTGAAATTATCTATCCTTTTTTACCCAGTTGAATAAATAACATGTACAGACATAGTGATTTCTAATTTACTGGTAATTTATTAGCATGAATAACACATCATAATGTCAGTTTGCTTTAGGAACAGTTTCATGAATATAAGAGAGTCAGTGGGATCGTAGTTTTCTCCTTAGTCTGTGGACAGAGAAAACCTAATTCATATTAAATTATAATAGCTTCATAAATAGATAGTTTTAGGAGGACTGGTTATATAATTTTTATCCAAATTGGGACACTTTTGAGAGTGAAATGGAGTGCTATCAATAATTATACCAGTTAGACATAAACTAGAACTCTTGCGGAAAATGAAACATTTGGTTACCATATAGTCATACTTTCAGGTTCACTGCAACAAATGTAATCCACATTGGGGTTTACCATCATAAAACTACTTGGTGATGATTGGAAATTAGCTTTTTTCAAGGAGTTAGGAATATATGCAGACTAGGAACTATCAAAGCAAAATAATATTGTGTCCTCTTTTGAATCATAAGGAAAGTTGAAATAATCCAGTAATAACCAAAACTAAATGGTCAAATTATTCACTTTATTCTAGTGGTATTCCTATACTGAATGTTTGAACACATTCTATGAAATGTAGCATAAAAAGGATGTATATCATGAATATGTAGAGTTTAAAGAAAAAATTTGAATGTCACATATCCACCACATATCTTAAAAAATAGGACATTTCCACTTTCTTTAAAGTCCCCTGTATCTCCTTTCCTAATTACTCACCCCTACCTCCTAGAAGACACTGCTGTCTTGAACTTTGTTTTAATCTTCCCTGTGCTTGCTTTATTTTACCACATGAGCTTGTATCCCTAGAGAATATATCATTTTGTTTTGTTGCCTTATGCTGTATTTTAATGAAATTTGTAATGTAATTTAACTTATAAAAATTTTCTTTAGTGGTTAGCATTTTTATGTCTTTTTAAAGAAATCCCAAGGTAGTAATAAATACATATTACATTTTCCTCTAAAAGTTTTAAAGTCTGCATTTCACATTTAGGTCTTTAACTAGAATTTGTTGTGTGTATAAAACAGGATATTTTTTTCTTTCTTTTCTTTTCACATGAAAAAAAATTATCCTAGCATAATATATTGACTAATTCATACTTTATTATCTGATGTGCAACACCATCTTAATCATGTGTCAGGTTTCTATGCATGCATGGGTGTCAGTCTGAGTTTTTTTTCTGTTCCATTCCATGTGTGCTCTGAGTTAATCTACTCTGTCTTAATAGCCTGAACTTTGAACATCACCTAGGTTGTTCTTGGCTCTTTGCTCTTCCGTGTGAATTTTATAATTAGCTTGTCAGTGTCTATGAAAATCTTTTGATTTATTCTTGGAATTACATTGAGTCCACAGATAAATTTAGATATAATTAAAATTCAAATTGAAATTCAGATCTGAATTGATAATTCAAAAGTTCTATTTCTTTCTGAGTCCATTTAAGTAATTTTAATTTTTTTAGCAATTTGTCAGTTTTACCTCCATTTTCATATTTGTTGGATTAAAATTGATCATAACATTTTCTTATTAGTTTTTGATCTTTGCAGCATCTGTGATTATTTTTTCTATTTTTATTCCTAAAATTATTTCCTTTTCTTTTTTTGATTAGGCTTGCCAGATATTTGTCAATTTCGTTAGTCTTTTTTAATGGTACAGTAGAGATTCTCTCTATTATATCTCGTTCTCTAATTCATTAATTCCTGCCCTTATTATTGTTTTTATTGAAGTATAGTTGATTTACAATGTTGTGGTAGTTTTAGGTGTACAGCAAAGTGATTCAGTTATAAATACACATATATATATAATATTCTTTTTCAGATTATTTTCCATTATACGTTATTAGAAAATATTGAGTATATCCTGCCCTTATTTTTATTCTTTCCTCCTTCTTGCTTTGAATTCATTGTATTATTATTTTAGCTTATTAGTTGATTGCTTAGCTCATACTTTTATTTTTTTCTGTTCAAAAACTGACCATTTAGCTACTCATTTCCCTCTAAGTACTCCTTCAATTATGTCATAAATTTTGATAAGTAGTATTTATGTTACAATTTATTTTTAAGTCCTTTTTAATTTATTTAATGGTTTCCTTTTCCATGGGTTACATAAATATGTACGAGTGTGTGTGTTTCAATTTTATAAATTTCAGAGTTTTGTTAGGTATCCATTTGTTATTGATTTCTAACTTCATTTTCAGATACTGATTCTTTGGAATTAATTTAAACTTGCTTCATGAACTAGAGCATTATTAATTTTTGTAAATGTTCCATGTGTAGTTGAAAATAATGTGCATTCTCCAGTTGTTGGGCACAACATAGAGGCTTTTCTTTCCTTTTTTTTTTTTTTAATTGAAGTATAGTTGACATACAATATTATATTAATTTCAGGTGTACAACACAGTGATTTGGCATTTATATACATTATGAATTGATCACGGTAAGTCTAGTAACTATCTGTCAACTTTGTCATACAAAGTTATTATAATATTATTGACTGTATTCTCTATACTGTATATTATATCCCAGTGACTTATTTATTTTATAACTGGAAGTATGAAACTTTTAATCCCCTTCACTTATTTTACCCAAACCCTGTTACCCCCTCAACCTCCCATCCCCACCTCTGGCAACCACTAGCTTATTCTCTGTATCTGTGAGTCTGTTTCTCTTCGTTTGTTCATTTTTTTGTTTTTTAGATTCCACATATCAGTAAAATCATACAGATTTTTCTGTCTAGCTTATTTCACTTAGCATAATACCCTCTAGGTCCATCAGGGTGCAGTGTTTTATATTCAAGTCTTCTATATTCTTATTTTTACCCCTCACTACTTGATCTGTCAAACACTAAGTTGTGTTAAAATCTCCTCTATGATGACAAACTTGTCCATTTATTTTGTAGTTCCAGCAATTTCTGTTTTATTGGTTTAGAGGCAGATCGTTTAGAAGTATGACAAGTATCTGGTGCTATGAACCTTTTATCACTATCTAGTGACCCAGTTTATTTCTAGCATATATAAGATATATTTTTCTTTGATAATAATACAGCAGAAACAGTTTTATTAGCATTGGTCTGGTCTATCTTTTTGCCAGTCCTTTCCTTTCAACTTTTCTACATCTTTGTGTTTTAGGTATATGTCTTGTAAAAAAGCAAGTATTTGAATTTTTATAACGTTTTAGTGACCTTTTTTTACCTAGAAAATTTAGTACATTTGCACAGATTATTATTACTTATATAGATTCACTTCTGTCTTCTTCTGCCTACTTACCATATTTTTTTCATTATTTCATTATTTCATTGTATATGTTTCATTGTTTCATTATTTCATTTTTCATTATTTCATTGTATATTCATTATTTCATGCCTTCTTTCAAATAGTGTTGAATTTTGTTTTATTTCTCTTGCTTTGGTTTGGTTTAGCTTTGTTTTATTCATTTTTCTTTATCAGTTTGGAAATTATTCTATTTATATTTTTAAAAATTGCATGCATATTTAACTCAACAAAGTCTAAATTTAATGAATATCTTTACTCTTCTTTCAAACAGTAAAAGACTGTAGAGGGTTTTAACCCCAATTATTGTTCAAGATTTAGTTCTCTCTTGTTTTTGTCTTAACATTGATAAAGTAGACATTATTTTTATTGAGTGTTAGGAAAATGATTTTTAAATTTGCCCAAAAGCTTAGCATAGTCTTTGCTCACCATTTCTCCTTGCATCTCAGACATTCCTTTCTAAGATCTATATCCTCGTGAAGAAAACCTTTCAGACATTTCTTTGGTGATGATCAACTGGCAGTAGCTCTCTCAGCTACAGTTTAATTGAAAATGTCTTTATTTTGGTCTCATTCTTGAAAGATACTTTTGATAGAATTAGAATCATAGGCTAACATTTTCTTTCTGTACTTCAAAGATATTATCCCCTTCTCTTCTGGCTTAATTGACATTCTTTTATAGGTAATGTGTCTCCCCCAATTCCTTCTCCCAGTTGCTTTTAATATCTTCTCTTTACTGTTGATCTTTTGCACTTTCACTAAAAAGTTTCTAGCCTATATTTCATATTTCATTAAGCCTGTGAATCATGTAATTGACAAATTATGTCTATTCTGGAAATTTTCCAACTGTTATTTCTTCAAAGATTGTGTCTTTCACATTTTCTCTAATTTTTCCTTCTATAAACTGAAAAGATGCATGATAGAGCTTCTCAGTTTATCCTCTGTTTTTGACAACCTCTTTCATATTTTTCATTTCTTCATCTCTTTCTATGCTGTATTCTGGCTAATTCTCTTCCATTTCACTTTTTCTTTTTTCAGCTGTGTCTAATTTCATGGTTCTTAACCAAGGGTAACTTTGCCCACCAGGGAACATTTGGCAATGTTTGGAGGAATTTTTGATTGTCACAACTTGGGAATTGCTATTTGCATCTAGTTGGTAGTTAATAAAGATGCTGGTAAACATCTCATAATACATAGTGCATGCTTCACAAAAAAGAATTATCTGGCCAAAAGGGCCAATAATGCTGAAGTTGAAAAAAAACTGATCTAATTTTTGTTTTAATCTATCCATTGAGTTTTAAATTTCAAGTACTACATATTTTATTTGTAAAATTTCTATTTACTTCTTGTTTTAAAACTACGTGGTCAACTTTGATAATCTAATTCCTTCTACTTTCAATACCCACATTAATCTGTAGATGTGTTTGATACATTATGATTCCTATAGCCACAGTCTTTGTAAAGGGTCTGATTCTACACTTTGCTGTTTCTTCCTACTCTTACTCATGGTGAATTTTTTAAAACATATTTTTAATAAGCTTAACTCCTTGAAACTTTATCTGTGCTGATTCTTTAAGACCTGTTTTAGAAGCAGTGTTATTCAGTGGACCAGCAGTTTTAGCAACATCTGTGAGTATGTTAGAAATGCAGATTTTCAGGCCCTGCAACATCTGCATCAGAATCTCTGGGGGTGGGCCCAAAGAATCTATTTTAACCATATTCTCTTATGCATACTCAAGTGACTCTTATGCATACTCAAGTTTGAAGATTTGAGAAGCACTAGTTTAAAGTATTCCTCCAGAGAGGATTTCCATTTCTTTTCCTTAGGCACCTCGAAACATCACCAACCTAAGATCATTTTTTAACTACATTTTGGGTGCAAGGAGCATGAAAGTTGTGCCCATTCTAGTCCAAACTTATATGAAAATGTGGAATTTTGATTAGAAGTTCTCATTTAAGACTTTTTTTTTTTTTTCCTTTTCTACCCAGAGCCAAGACTAGTCATGCAAGCTTAATTCTGTGGGGTAGATCATTTTATTTTTCATGCAATGAAAGTGACACCCACCTGGGATATTGGCTTTATATAGGTGTGTATGGCCTGATCTCACACTCCACTTTGGACCCAGACATTTAATTTGTGGCCCATTGAAAACCCATACTCTGGTCTTGCCATAGTCAGTAGAAACCCTTGGGGCATATATTCCTACACTAGTTCACACCTTTCTCCCTACCTTCACCCCAGAACTGCACTTTCTTGTAATTTCTGCTCTCCGATGGTCTATCATCTCATGTTAGAAACAAAAGCAAAAACAAAGTGAAAACAAATGGGGTATTTTATCTAGCATTTTTAGGTGTCTAAACCAAAAGATATTTGTCTTCACACCTAATCCATCATCTTGTCAGAAACAGGAGTCCTCATTTGGTTTTTAAAATACTTACCCAAGATACTAGCATGATCTGAGTAAGTGTTAAAATGACTACCCCACCAGACTGGGTACTAAACAATAATGCCTGCCTCTAGCCTGACATCTGAATCATTTCTGTTGCCCACAGCTACTACAGAAATGGGCAGGGGCAGAGACAGCCTGTCAGTTGCTTAATGATCTCAGTCAGGCAGAGAATTCAATACAAGCTAAGTAATAAATACTGAGTCACAAGCACATGCCCTCTAGCAAACGAGGTTCCAGTGTACACAAAGAACCACAATAATTGCTTATTCCCAGTGTTTTTAAATAAATAGGTATCTTGCGCCAGCAAGAGCTCTATATTTTATTGTAAGGCAATACAAATATTATGTAATTCCCCAGGCACCAACATAAAATATTCACTTTTTAAAACCAGTTAGTTCCCGTCCTGTGTTATGAGTTTTCGGGATCAGTCAGGGTTTCTTCTCACATAATAAGTTTAGATACAGTCCTTCAGGTAAAGGAATGTATTGCAATTATAACCTTCAATTAACCATCATATCTTGGTAACAATATTTTCTAGGTCCCCAGGCAAAATAAAGCACAGCTGTTTGAATTAGTATTCTCGTTCTCTTCTTTACTTTCATAAAGGAAACATTCAATATACATAACGATCTTATAAAATGCAGGAAAATGCCAAAGGAAGTCAAGGAAAAATAGCTTGATGCTTGAAGTTTTCTAGCTGTAGAATGTTAGAGAAATCCATGCTGCATAATGCATGACATTTTGTAATTTTAACTAGACAGCTCTGTAGCCATTGCAGAGAACACCTTATATAAAACTGAACCATATGAAATTGATGATATTCTACTATTTTTGACCTTCAAACTTAGAAATTCCATAAGGTTCAACTTAATATTTTATCTTCCTAGTTAAAATTGATTCTTGCTTGTCTGGGAACTATGAAGTTATGACGTAATGGAATTGAAGCCACTCTGTGGTGTTATGGAACATAAAAAGGTGATCTGGCAGACATATTAATAAAAAAGAATAAATATGCCTACTTTTCATTTAGGACCACCAGCAAAATTGGTATACCAATGGTATCAAATTTTGTTTAGATGTTCACTTTTAACTATGCCTCTGATACTCTGTGGTTCTTTTCATCCACACAGCATTCTTCTGATTCATTTTTCTCCATTTGTGCTGTCTTTCTCTGTGATGTGAATCCATCCCTATCCATTCTGTCATGCCTCCATTTTTAACTGCTCCTTCAGATTGCACTGAGCCGTAAGAGGTAAGCTCCATCAAAAGAGGGAAAATTGAATTTCCTTTAAGTCCACGAAGAATCCTTTGTCTAAGGTATTCTATAACCCTGCTCCTAAAATCAATACCTTCTAACTTACACTTTGAAAGGAACTTATAAGGAAAATAATTCCCCATAGCCACACCCACACTAGACTGCCTTGAATACTCTTTCACACACAGTGTGAAGTTGATACTTGTTGCTAAGTATCTTCTACTAGGATGCATAGTTGAGTACTTAGCTTTGTACTGCAACAGTATCCTCCGTTTTCTGTACAGTAACATACACACTACAATACCCCAGAAATTGGTAGTACTCAGTGCCATCCCAAGTGTGCTTTCATCTACCAGGTTTATGAGGCTTATAATAAGAAGGCAATATTTAAGTCAGGCTATGTCATCATCCCTTAATTCAAACAGTGACATTTCCAAAAGTTACTGGGTTTGATCCAATTTACATGGATCAAATTTATCAGATAATAACCAACCCTCCCTTTAATGTTGTGCTGTATGGTTAATTAATGGGAATTATTTTGTTAATGATCTCAATTCTATTTCCCAACTTAGATTAGGATTTCTTAGGGCCGATAACTGATGATGTCTGGGTTTTATCATAAGAAGCTTTTCAGAGCAGAGAATTAAAATTGCTTTTCATTCAAAACGCCT
This sequence comes from Balaenoptera ricei, assembly GCF_028023285.1. Classification (NCBI taxonomy): domain Eukaryota; kingdom Metazoa; phylum Chordata; class Mammalia; order Artiodactyla; family Balaenopteridae; genus Balaenoptera; species Balaenoptera ricei. The sequence continues at coordinate 94,811,231 of NC_082645.1, forward strand.
TGAGCTTCCTAACCAAATAAAAACATATTTTCTAAAGAAGGCAAGCCAATCGACATAGGAAACCTTACATAGAACAATTTGGGTTTTTTATTGATCTTCTGTTAGTCCTCTCAGTGCCATCTAATAGTTAAGAGCAATTAAAAGAAAAAAAACCCGCCTCTGCCCCATACATTTGAGTTAGGTTAAGTTTTACCCTTGTTCATCGTGAAGGAGCCAGGGTTCATAACATAATGCTACTCCAGCAGTGTTGTTTCTGTCTTCCCATCATAAAGCAATGAATCCCATTGCTTTTTTTGGAAATGTGACAGGCTAAAAATAAATTTGCATCACTCGCCTTGCCCTCCAGACTGGCATTCGTTTTTAGAGATAGATATTCCAGCCTTTTCCAGATGCAGATTAGCATATCTGAGATGTTTAGTAAAATGAATATTTAATACAAGAAGAGAGTATAGATATTTAGTCGGTATATTATGGCACCACAGTAATGATAGGTTTGATACAGAAAATCATCTGACCCTTTGCAATCTAAAGTCTTTCTATCCCTGTGACCTGCTGCCAAGTCTTGGCACCAATGCAGTTGATGATAGTTTCTCATCATCAGTGTCCATCTTTTATCAATGATAGAGTCTCACCATTGTGTTTATCTTGTATTCTGCCTTTTCACATAGATTAACTCTGTCATGGCAATACAACATATGCTTTGTAAAATTAAGTCCCAACATAAATAAATTTCATATTAGAATTCTTGATGGTTTCATTTAAGTTTTAAGACAATGAGAAAATGCTTAATGGGCTAACTTACTTGAATCATCCAGGGTATTTGAGATAGTGTGGTACTCAACAGTATGAAGTAGCCAACTCTGCCTGAAGAAGGAAGGGATTAAGGAAGGCTTCTTAGAGGAGGTAACTAAACTGAAGCTTAAAGTGGGAATTTGCCAGATGGAAAAGGGGCTTAAAGGTTCTGCAAGTCATGGAAACAACACATGGAAACATATGAGATGTTATATCTGGGAGACTAACCAGTTTGACATAATTGGACCACAGAGCACTTGAGATGGGGATAGAGAGAGAGGTGAACCAAATAACGAATGTCAGTTATCTTTATTCATTGATGACTGAGGTAGATTGAGCCTATAATATATTTTAAATGGGAAAATGATGTGATTATACATTTGTGTTTTAGTAAATAACATTATATGACATTAGTGTCCCTTTTTTTTTTTTTTTTTTAAGTTTTTGGCTGTGCCACACAGCCCGTGAGATCTTAGTTCGCAACCAGGGATCGAACCTGCACCCCCTACATTGGGAGCGTGGAGTCTTAACCACTGGACCGCTAGGGAAGTCCCAATTGTCCCATTTGTAAACAGTGACTTTCTACATGCATTGTAGAAATCATCTTTTCCCAAGGCTTATATGAGTATAAATTAAGACAATGTAGATATCAAAGAGGAACTAATACAGATCTGGGCATGAGAGAGACCTGAGATTGAATCCTGTGTCGACTTCTTCCCAGCTATATAATAGTGGAAAAATTATACCTCATTTAAAAAAATATTAAAATGAAGATATTGTTTCACAGGGTTGTTATGATAATTAAGAATTACAATTTATAAAAACTGATTGGCACGTATTGATATTCTCTGTATATTAGCCCCTATTTTAACATTATGGATCAATGCATTGTTAAGAATGCTATTGCTTGAATGATGAAAACGGTTTCAATTTGAAAACATGTGCTTACTAAGCAACCTATGGTTATTAGGTAACTGAGGTGATAGCTAATATTGTGATATATATTTCTTTAACTGGCACGAATGAATTTTTGATGTATGTACTTTTTGCGACCTGTTGACCTATGGGAAACTTCACACTCCTTCCCTTATTATTATCATTATTATTATTATTATTATTATTTTGGCTTATAAAGAGTTCAGTAGATATCTCACTCTTACCAGTTTCTGGGTATCAACTAAAAGCTGTTTCTTTTATTTTTTTCAAGCACGTCTTGACAAGATGGAGCCATATTTTTATTTTCCTGAAGAAATGCTCTATTTTTCATTTATCAATTAAGCAATTTCCTCTTTGTCAAACATTTTCAATTGAAACCATGCCTATTTAAGCAGAATTTGGTCTGTTGTTTATGAAAAATTGGGGAAAGAGACTAACTCAATCTAATTTATTTATTTATTTTTTTGTTTGTTTTCCGTTTCAGGCCCCATTTTATTCTCTGTTTTCTCTCACAACTCAGCCTAATGTAGTAAGCTCTTCCTTTTCTTACTAGCCAAAATGAGGGAGCAGTTGCACTTCCTTGGAGCTTGTGGATGGTCCTAGATAACAAAATGCCTACTGACACCCTTGGTTAACATACGACTAGTTCTAGAAATTGAATATGTGTTTGCATCATGTTAATTTTAGGTTTAAAAAAAGCATCATATTTTAAACCTTCTGATTAAAAATTATTTCACACTTAAATCCCAGCTGTCTCTGAAATTTGCAAAGAGTCATGAAATTACTTGAGATTCTCCAAAAGGAGAAAACTAAACTCAGAAAGCTACTTAAAATGTCTAATTTTTCAATACCCAAATTTGCCTTCATGGATTCATTTTCCAGATTCCCCACTACTATTGTAACCATACTAACACTACCCTGGGAAATATGGCTAAACTAAATCAAAATACGGAGACGAAAATAAACTAAGAGTACATAGTCATTCAGTTTAAGTTCAACTTCATTGTTTGTTAATCCTACATTACTCTTTCCTTAACAACCCTACTCAGGAAGCGCCTGTAGTAGCCAGAGCAGCGCTGTTCCTGGAATGTGCCCGTTTTGTTTACCGCTGCAACCGTGGCAACTGGCCAGAGTGGATGAAAGGGCATCATGTGAATATCACCAAGAAAGGCCTTTCCAGGGGACGGTCTCCCATTGTGGGCAACAAGCGGAACCAGAAGCTTCAGTGGAACGCTGCCAAGCTCTTCTACCAATGGGGAGATGTGAGCTTTTGATTTTCTTCTATAAAAATTAGGCTGAGTGAAGTGAAGAAGTTTTGTGTTTATGTTTGTTCATTTGTTTGGGAGACAATTTATTGAGTATCCATTATGTACCAGGCACTGAACAAAACATTTCAGGGGAAAATAAATGTAATTCATTTAATCTTCCCAACAAATCTACAAAGTTAGACATTATTATCTCTTCTATCTCTTTTCCTGGTCCTCTGCCTCTTTCCTTCCTATAAATGGAAACATTCTCAGCATCTTTTATAATTTCTTCCTGTATAATCTGCACCAGGATTACATTTATTCCTGTATTTTCAACTGTTAGCTGTATGTCAGGGGCACACACTTCTCTGTCCATAGCACTCTTTGGATCCCCGACCGACATCACCAACTGTACTTTGGAGGCATTCACTCAATGTCCTGAAACTCAATCTGACCAAAATAAAACCCTTCTCTCCATTTAAACACACCCCCATCTGCAACCCCTCTTGAATTTTCTGTTCTTATTGGTAGCAGCACCATCATCTAAGATGACAGCCTTGAATATATTCCAAACCTTCTTCTCTTATTGATTCCACCACTTCCATGTCACTGATGCCCTTTTAGGTCAGAACTTCATTACTTCTTATCTATATGACTAAAGTATTTTCCTATTTAGTCTCCTCCCACTATCTCCCCTCATCTGACCCATCCTACACACTGCCAGTAAAATCATGTCCGTTTGGCATAGCTCATCTAAAAGTAGAACATTCATACTTATCTCCCAGCCTCCAGACTTGCTCCCTCCAATTCATTCTTCAAACTGCTGTCAGAGTGATTAGGCTAAAATGCAAATCACATTATAGTGCTTCAGTGGCCCTCCTTTTCCCTTGGGATAAAACCCAAATTGCTTAGCCTGGCATTGCTGCTCTCTCTCCACAACCTTTGTTCAAATCACACCAAGATTATGGATGATGAGGCAAATGAGCTAATGTATCTAAAGAACATTTATCTCAATGCTTTGCATCTAAGAGGTGTTCAGTAGTAATGTTATTATATTAATTCTTGAAAGCAGGGTATGTGATTTTTCTGTGCATTGTTAGGCAGCTATCACAGTGCCCCTCGAATGAGTGATAAGGTTCTCCCTGACTCAGAAAGTACCTTTCGTCCTTCTTCAGAATGCAAAATGAAGCCCAGCTTCAAGAACTCTAGGATCTAGTCACAATCTACCTTTCCAAGCCCTCAGACACATTATTTCCTCTCACAAAATGGTGCTTCAACCAATTGGCTTATTTGTCAGTCTCTGAACACGTCAGTGCATTTCCCTGAATACGGATCTTTTGAAACTCTCCATCTGGAATATCCACTTTCCCCTTCCCCATTAGCCTACACAGCAATTCTTCAGAATCTACAGGAATGAAACTTTGTATGATTCTCTGAAATGAATCTGATTTCTCCATATTCTAATAAATAAAGTGCTTTCAGTCTTTTACACGACTGTTATTTTGGTATGTTATTACCTACCCAATAGACTGTAAGCTCCTTGAAGTAAAGAGCAACACACAGAGTCAGATACTCTATTTGAATCCGAGTTCAAGGTTGCTGAGCAACCTAGAGCAAGGCTTTCGACCTAACTTTCCTAATTGCCAAACAATGATCCTTCTTTATGAAGATTTATAATCTCCTAGGGCACATTAAACAAAGATACTGATGTACTATAACAATTTATTCAACTTTATTTTTACTTAATACGTAACAAATTACCTCACCTAATAAATATTTGATGAATGAAAAAGGAATAAACATATTCCCAAGGCACTTTTCTGGTCTTAGAAGAGACATAGAGCTCTAAATTATTATTTAGGTATTTAGTATTATCCCAGACAAGTTCATTTTTTGAGCAACCTTTTAAGCTTTATGAACTGTGGGTTTAACTTAAATTGCTTGGCTTCAGCATCCTGGGAGGATCGATGTAGAATTTTTTTCCCCGGTGAATCTCACTATTAAGTCTGCTGGCTCCACTCCAGACTCATAATTCCACATCTCCTTCCTTAGATTTCCAAAAGAGTAGCATCAGGACAAGGCTTTTTGTTGAGGTGGTGGTTTTTGTTTTTATGTTTTGTTTTGCTTGCTTAAAACTTCTCAGGTTAGCAGCTAAAAGTTTAGGATGCTGTGATTTTTTCTACACTGCTTTCTTTCTCCTTTTTGTGGTTTTTATTACTCCCCACTTAATTCCAGAGTTTAAGCAGACCCCTTTGTTTTCAGATAGCCAAGACGTTCAAACAACTTGTGTTTTTATTTAAAGTGTTCTGGACATATCTTTGTCAGTTTCCAGTAGTGAATCTAATCTCTTGCATGCCCAGAATGTAGTAACTTTTCTAAATATTTTAAAAGGATGATATAGGAAGAAAAAAGAAAAGTAGCTGGAATTTTGTTCTTATTAATGCACAGAGTAACCAAACTGTCAAATTCTAGGTTCAGTGCTCATTTTAGCTTTTTGACTCTCTTAAGCATGCATCTCCTCTTTTGTTGCATACAATTTGTCATTGGAATGTAAAAGGAATTAGATAGAGGTAGCATATTGTGTCTTTTCTTTCGGAAAATTCCCTTTGGTAAATCAGACAATAGTACATGATGATTCAGAAGAACAGATAGTAAGTATTGGTTTTATGAATACCTTGTAAGAGCCAATATTGCCCATGTGCTGACTTATTAAACATCATATTTCTAATGTCGATGTTGGGTACACTATCAAAAGAGTAGTATTTCTTTCTCATTCATAGTGTATCATGGAGGGGGGGAACAAAGTCTATAAGAAAGTCATTGATTGCATATATGATGACAGATACAAATAAAATTGCAGTTCCAGAATTCATGCCAATCTCCAAGCTCATTTGCATGATAGTGCCTTTCTCATAAAATAGCATAATCAGAAACACTCTGAAGAACTGTGACTTCTTATTTTTTACTGCAGCAAAATCCTCCATTAGAAACAACTGCAAAACAAAACAAACAAACAAAAAATGACAAAAAACAAAAACAACAACAACAAAAAACAACTGCATACTCCCTTATGTGAAACCTGTAATATAGATGACCTTTGAGGAAATAGAAATATTTTCAGAAAATGTTTTGTATGAGAATAAAAAATGCCATTCCATTTCCTAAAAGTCTTTAGACACAGTGACCTTAGAGGTAGCATCAGTGCCTTCCCTCTCTGGGTTCCCACACTGGGAAATGAAACATGGTGGTAACAACACTGTGGCAGACAGAGGAGGCTTATGCTGAAAATAATTCCCATTAATTGGTTGCTGGTGACCTCTGTAATGTGAGAGCCTATTTTACAGTCTGACGTATCTCATGCTGTTTCGTTCTTTTTCTCTTCATGGTAGGCAATTGGCGTCCGGTTGAATGAGCTGTGCCATGGGGAAAGTGAGAGCCCAGCCAACCTGCTGGGTCTCATTTATGATGAGGAGACCAAGAGGAGACTGAGAAAGGAGGATGAGGAGGAAGACTTTTTAGATGACAGTAAGGAGACTCCCTTTACTACAAGAACCCCTGCTTGTAAGAACCTCTGCTTTAGGAGCACGTAATATTTCTCTTTCCTCTTTCACATTCTTACCACCTTCCCATGTCTCCCACTGCACCTTCTCCCCTATTCCCTCTGCATGGATGTGAGCATGTGTATAAAGCCACACAAAGAGAGAGCAGGAACCAGAAGGAGAAGACTGTAGACAGGGGCAAAGAGTTGACAATATGGAACACTCATTGCTTTGTGGTCTCTGACTCTTAATATTGTAAATACGAAGATCAGTTTTAGGCCTCCTTGAGAAAACATAGTTGTGCTGCCCCAGAAGAGGGCTGGGTCAGGGTTTGTGTTTTATTACTGCTCTTGGAGTTTTAAAAAAGGGTTAGACCTGAGGGAGACCTTCAAGATGGTGGAGGAGTAAGACGTGGAGATCACCTTCCTCCCCGTAAATACATCAGAAATACATCTACATGTGGAACAACTCCTACAGAGCACCCACTGAATGCTGGCAGAAGACCTCAGACTTCCCAAAAGGCAAGAAACTCCCCACATACCTGGGTAGGGCAGAAGAAAAAAGAAAAAGAGAGACAAAAGAATAGGGACAGGACCTGCCCCTCTGGGAGGGAGCTGTGAAGGAGGAAAAGTTTCCACACACTAGGAAACCCCTTCACTGGTGGAGGCAGGGGTGGGCGGGGGGGAAGCTTCAGACCCACAGAGGAGAGCACAGCAACAGGGGTGCAGAGGGCAAAGCGGAGAGATTCCCGCACAGGGGATCGGTGCCGACCAGCACTCACCAGCCCGAGAGGCTTGCCTGCTCACCCGCCAGGGCGGGCGGGCGGGGGCTGGGAGATGAGGCTCGGGCTTCGGAGGTCAGATCCGAGGGAGAGGACTGAGGTTGGCTGTGTGAACACAGCCTGAAGGGGGCTAGTGTGCCACAGCTAGCTGGGAAGGCGTCAGGGAAAAAGTCTGGACCTTCCTAAGAGGCAAGAGACCATTGTTTTGGGGTGTGCGAGGAGAGGGGATTTAGAGCACCGCCTAAATGAGCTCCAGAGCCATGGCTATCAGCGCGGACCCCAGAGACGGGCATGAAACAATAACGCTGCTGCTGCAGCCACCAAGAAGCCTGTGTGCAAGCATAGGTCACTATCCACATCTCCCCTCCTGGGAGCCTGTGCAGCCCACCACTGCCAGGGTCCTGTGATACAGGGACAACTTCCCTGGGAGAACATATGGTGCACCTCAGGCTGTTGTAACGTCATATCAGCCTCTGCTACTGCAGGCTCACCCTGCATTTGGTACCCCTCCCTCCCCCCTGCCTGAGTGACCCAGAGCCCCATAATCAGCTGGTACATTAACCCTGTCCTGTCTGAGCGAAGAACAGATGCCCTCAGGCGAGCTACATGCAGAGGCAGGGTCAAATCCAAAGCTGAACCCCAGGAGCTGTGCAAACAAAGAAGAGAAAGGGAAATTTCTCTGTGCAGCCTCAGGAGCAGTGGATTAAATCTCCACAATCAACTTGATGTGCCCTGCGTCTCTGGAATACCTGAATAAAGTTCAGGACATTGGTCCACAAGAGACCTCCCGGCTCCACGTAATATCAAAGAGCGAAAGCTCTCCCAGCGATCTCCATCTCAATGCTAAGACCCAGCTCCACTCAATGACCAGCAAGCTATGGTGCTGGACACCCTATGCCAAACAACTAACAAGACAGGAACACAACCCCACCCATTAGAGAGGCTGCCTAAAATCATAATAAGGTCTCAGACACCCCAAAACAAACCACTGGACACAGACCTGACCACCAGAAAGACAAGATCCAGCCTCATCCACCAGAACACAGGCACTAGTCCCCTCCACCAGGAAGCCTACACAATGCACTGAACCAACCTTAGCCACTGGGGGCAGACACCAAAAATAACAGGAAATATGAACCTGCAGCCTGTGAAAAGGAGACCCCAAACACAGTAAGTTAAGCAAAATGAGAAGACAGAGAAACACACAGCAGATGAAGGAGCAAGGTAAAAACCCACCAGACCAAAAAAAAAGAAGAGGAAATAGACAGTCTACGTGAAAAAGAATTCAGAGTAATGATAGAAAAGATGATCCAAAATATTGGAAATAGAATGGAGAAAATACAAGAAACATTTAAAAATGACCTAGAAGAGCTAAAGAGCAAACAAACAATGATGAACAACACAATAAATGAACTTAAAAATTCTCTAGAAGGAGTCAATAGCAGAATAACTGAAGCAGAAGAATGGATAAGTGACCTGGAAGATAAAATAGTGGAAATAACTACTGCAGAGGAGAATAAAGAAAAAAGAATGAAAAGAATTGAGGAGAGTCTCAGAGACCTCTGAGACAACATTAAATGCACCAACATTCGAATTATAGGGGTCGCAGAAGGAGAAGAGAAAAAGAAAGAGACTGAGAAAATATTTGAGGAGATGATAGTTGAAAAGTTCCCTAATATGTAAAAGGAAAAAGTCAAGTCCAGGAAGCACAGAGAGTCCCGTACAGGATAAAAACAAGGAGAAACACGCCAAGACACATATTAATCAAACTATCAAAAATTAAATACAAAGAAAAAATATTAAAAGCAGCAAGGGAAAAACAACAAAAAACATACAAGGGAATCCCCATAAGGTTAACAGCTGATCTTTCAGCAGAAACTCTACAAGCCAGAAGGGAGTGGCAGGACATATTTAATGTGATGAAAGGAAAAAACCTACAACCAAGATTACTCTACCCAGCAAGGATCTCATTCAGTTTCGACAGAGAAATTAAAACCTTTACAGACAAGAAAAGCTAAGAGAATGTAGCACCACCAAACCAGCTTTACCACAAATGCTAAAGGAACTTTTCTAGGCAGGAAACACAAGAGAAGGAAAAGACCTACAATAACAAACTCAAAATAATTAAGAAAATGGTAATAGGAACATACATATCGATAACTACCTTAAATGTAAATGGATTAAATTCTCCAACCAAAAGACATAGACTGGCTGAATGGTTACAAAAACAAGACCTGTATATATGCTGCCAACAAGAGACCCACTTCAGACCTAGGGACACATACAGACTGAAAGTGAGGGGATGGAAAAAGGTATTCCATGCAACTGAAAATCAAAAGAAAGCTGGAGTAGCAATTCTCATATGAGACAAAATAGACTTCAAAATAAAGACTATTACAAAAGACAAAGGAGGACACTACATAATGATCAAGGGATCAATCCAAGAAGAAGATATAACAATTGTAAGTACTTATGCACCCAACATACAAGCACCTCAATATATAAGGCAAATGCTAACAGCCATCAAAAGGGGAAATTGACAGTAACATAATCATATTAGGGTACTTTTACAACCCACTTTCACCAATGGACAGATCATCCAAAATGAAAATAAATAAGGAAAAACAAGCTTTAAATGATACATTAAACAAGATGGACATAATTGATATTTATAGGACATTCCATCCAAAAGCAACAGAATACACTTTCTGCTCAAGTACTCATGGAACATTCTCCAGGATAGATCATATCTTGGGTCACAAAGCATGCCTTGGTAAATATAAGAAAATTGAAATCGTATCACGTATCTTTTCCGACCACAATGCTGTGAGACTAGATATCAATTAAAGGAAAAATCTGTAAAAAATACAAACGCATGGAGGCTAAACAATACACTACTTAATAACGAGATAACTGAAGAAATCAAAGAGAAAATCAAAAAATACGTAGAAGCAAATGACAATGAAAACATGATGACCCAAAACCTATGGGATGCAGCAAAAGCAGTTCTAAGAGGGAAGTTTACAGCAATACAATCCTACCTCAAGAAACAGGAAACATCTCAAATAAACAACCTAACCTTACACCTAAAGCAATTAGAGAAAGAAGAGCAAAAAACCCCCAAAGTTAGCAGAAGGAAAGAAATCATAAAGATCAAATCAGAAATAAATGAAAAAGAAATGAAGGAAATGATGGCAAAGATCAATAAAACTAAAAGCTGGTTCCCTGAGAAGATAAACAAAATTGATAAACCATTAGCCAGACTCATCAAGAAAAATAGGGAGAGGACTCAAATCAACAGAATTAGAAATGAAAAAGGAGAAGTAACAACTGACACTGCAGAAATACAAAGGATCATGAGAGATTACTACAAGCAACTGTATGCCAATAAAATGGACAACCTGGAAGAAATGGACAAATTCTTAGAAAAGCACAACCTTCCAAGACTGAAGCAGGAAGAAATAGAAAATATAAACAGACCAATCACAAGCACTGAAATTGAGACTGTGATTAAAAACCTTCCAACAAACAAAAGCGCAGGATCAGATGGCTTGTCAGGCGAATTCTATCAAACATTTAGAGAAGAGCTAACACCTATTCTTCTCAAACTCTTCCAAAATGTAGCAAAGGGAGGAACACTCCCAAGCTCATTCAACGAGGCCACCATCACCCTGATACCAAAACCAGACAAAGATGTCACAAAGAAAGAAAACTACAGACCAATATCTCTGATGAACATAGATGCAAAAATCATCAACAAAATACTAGCAAACAGAATCCAACAGCACATTAAAAGGATAATACACCATGATCAAAAGGGGTTTATCCCAGGAATGCAAGGATTCTTCAATATATGCAAATCAATCAATGTGATACACCATATTAACAAATTGAAGGAGAAAAACCATATGATCATCTCAATAGATGCAGAAAAAGCTTCTGACAAAATTCAACACCCATTTATGATAAAAACCCTCCAGAAAGTAGACATAGAGGAAACTTACCTCAATATAATAAAGGCCATATATAACAAACCCACAGTCAACATCATTCTCAATGCTGAAAAACTGAAACCATTTCCTCTAAGATCAGGAACAAGACAAGGTTGTCCACTCTCACCACTATTATTCAACATCGTTTTGGAAGTTAAGGCCACAGCAATCAGAGAAGAAGAAGAAATAAAAGGAATCCAAATTGGAAAAGAAGAAGTAAAGCTGTCACTGTTTGCAGATGACATGATACTATACATAGAGAATCCTAAAAATGCCAACAGAAAACTACTAGAGCTAATCAAGGAATTTGGTAAAGTAGCAGCATACAAAATTAATGCACAGAAATGTCTTGCATTCCTGTACACTAATGATGAAAAATCTGAAAGAGAAATTAAGGAAACACTTCCATTTACCATTGCAACTAACAGAATAAAATACTGAAGAATAAACCTACCTAAGGAGACAAAAGACCTGTATGCAGAGAGCTATAAGACACTGATGAAAGAAATTAAAGTTGATACAAACAGATGGAGAGATATACCATGTTCTTGGATTGGAAGAATCAACATTTTGAAAATGATTATACTACCCAAAGCAATCTACAGATTCAAGGCAATCCCTGTCAAACTACCAATGGCATTCTTCACAGAATTAGAACAAAAAATTTTACAATTCGTATGGAAACACAAAAGACCCCGAATAGCCAAAGCAACCTTGAGAAAGAAAAACGGAGTTGGAAGAATCAGGCTCCCTGACTTCAAGCTATACCACAAAGCTACAGTAATCAAGACAGTATGGTACTTGAACAAAAACAGAAATATAGATCAATGGAACAGGATAGAATGCCCAGAGATAAACCCACGCACATATGGTCATCTAATTTACGACAAGGGAGACAAGAACATACCGTGGAGAAAGGACAGCCTCTTCAATAAGTGGTGCTGGGAAAACTGGACAGCTACATTTAAAAGAATGAAATTGGAATACTCCGTAACACCATATACAAAAGTAAACTCAAAATGGATGACAGACCTAAATGTAAGGCCAGACACTATAAAACTCTTAGAGGAAAACATAGGCAGAGCACTCTATGACATAAATCACAGCAAGATCCTTTTTGACCCAACTCCTAGAGAAATGGAAATAAAAAGAAAAATAAACAAATGGGACCTAATGAAACTTAAAAGCTTTTGCACAGCAAAGGAAACCATAAACAAAACCAAAAGACAACCCTCAGAATGGGAGAAAATATTTACAAATGAAGCAACTGACAAAGGACTAATCTCCAAAATTTAGAAGCAGCTCATGCAGCTCTATATCCAAAAAACAAACAACTGTATCCAAAAATGGGCAGACCTAAATAGACGTTTCTCCAAAGAAGATATACAGATTGCCAACAAACACATGAAAGGATGCTCAACATCACTAATCATTAGAGAAAAGCAAATCAAAACTACAGTGAGGTATCACCTTACACCAGTCAGAATGACCTCATCAAAAAATCTACAAACATAAATGCTGGAGAGGGTGTGGAGAAAAGGGAACCCTCTTGCACTGTTGGTGGGAATGTAAATTGATACAACCAGTATGGAGAACAATATGGAGGTTCCTTAAAAAACTAAAAATAGAACTATCATAGGACCCAGCAATGCCACTACAGGGCATATATCCTGAGAAAACCATAATTCAAAAGGAGTCATGTACCACAATGTTCACTGCAGCTCTATTTACAATAACCAGGATATGGAAGCAACCTAAGTGTCCATCAACAGATGAATGGATAAAGAAGATGTGGCACATATATACAATGGAATATTACTCAGCCATAAAAAGAAACGAAATTGAGTTATTTGTAGTGAGGTGGATGGACCTGGAGTCTGTCATACAGAGTGAAGTAAGTCAGAAAGAGAAAAACAAATACCATATGTTAACACATATATATGGGATCTAAAAAAAAAAAAGTTCTGAAGAACCTAGAGGCAGGACAAGGATAAAGACGCAGACGTAGAAAATGGACTTGAGGTCACGGGGTGGGGGGAAGTGTAAGCTGGCATGAAGTGAGAGAGTGGCATGGACATATATATACTACTAAATGTAAAATAGATAGCTAATGGGAGGCAGCAGCATAGCACAGGGAGATCAGCTCAGTGCTTTGTGACCACCTAGAGTGGTGGGATAGGGAGGGTGGGAGGGAGACGCAAGAGGGAGGAGATATGGAAGTATATGTATATGTATAGCTATATGTATAGCTGATTCACTGTTATAAAGCAGAAACTAACACCATTGTAAAGTAATTATACTCCAATAAAGATGTTAAAATAAATAAATAAATAAATAAGTTAAAAAGTGGTAGAGCAAATATAATTATACGTGAAAAGCTTCTCAAATAGCTATAATATTGAAATATTTAATCAAAGTATATTATAATATTTAACATGAAATTAAAATATTAAGATTCAGAGTATTAGAACTGTGAATGTTTGATGTATTGTGCTTATTTATTAAAAGTATAATTGAGTCCCATCATAGAAGAATAGAGACGAAGAGATTCCTGAACATCCTTCTCAACACCATTTTGTGCATATGTGTGTTCTATACCATACAAGCTTGTGTGTATGTGTACCACTGCCTTTTATGGAATATCAAATGTCAGTACAGTTTTGGAATTAGTATTATTATCTGATGAAGACATTGAAGCCTCTTCCTTTTGACCTTCCTTAGTGGTTTGAAGTTCAGACTCCCTGATGATGTCTTATGGATTGTCCTTAGTTAAGTGATGCCAAACCTACTTCATCCTTATAGGCATGAAATGTAAAAGGATGGCTAGAATATAACATTGGACAAACTAAATAATAATAACAGAAAACATATTGTCTTCTTTTCCACTTTCATACCAGTAAATTTTTTTTGCATTTTTTTCATCATTTTTCTCTTTCTCAGCCCATATCAAATCAGAGAAATCTTCTTGACTTAGCTGTTGACAAAATACCAATGTCTGACATTAGTCTTTTAGCCTAATAATGAAAGTTGGCCCCAAAGATTCCCCTCAAGTTCACAAGAGTCTAGGCTATCCTAGAATGACTCATAGTATTGGGTCTGATTTGTAAGAGGACTTGAAGATTATCCAGAAATCACAGAACCTAGTTTAGGCCTGCCAGGAGATATCCCCAAACTGCCCTGGATCTCCTAGGGGTCCTTCAGAACAGAGAAGAGCCAAAGCAACCTTAGATGGATGTATCTTCATAGGCCAAAATGATCTCAAATCGCCATGAGACCACATAAGTATCATTGGCCAATATGGTATGCATGGTATATTAGTTTTTTGGTGAGGTTATTTATAAGTCAATACTTGTTCATCATAACAGAATATTTCAGGTGATAGTTATGAGAGAGCCTCCACTAAAACCAAGCTCATCGTCTATAGGACTGACAAGAAGAATCTAAATGATATCCTCACGATTGCCAGGACAGATCTGGAAGTTTATACTAAATATCTAGTGTTCAATTATTTTTTAAAAACAGTTGCAATCTAGGCAATTTCTAGAGTCATGTAGCCTCCACTGAATATAAGATTGGAATGTCTGCTTTAGTTCCACTTTCAAGTCAATACATAGCTCATTTTGCATTTAAAAAATAATTATGGTATAAGCAAGTATCAGTCTGGAAATTCTAGAGGAGTTTGTTGTTTTCATTCTTAATAAGAGGCAATGTCCCCAGCCACGTAGTACCTCTGTAGAAAATATAATGGTTTTCATGGAGAAGAAATAGCCAGATATCTTCAGAAAGACCATAATTCTACCTACTATCAATATAAACCATGAATTATATATTATATTCAATTAAGAAAGCCAAATACACAGGAAGTATTTTAGAGATATTTTTAGGAAGGTTAATATGTAATGATATAGTGATTGGTGATAAGCTGGTTCATTGGAAATAGATAACTATTTTGTTTCTTTTATGAGAGGCATGACTTTGGTCTTCTTTTCTGAACACTGATAAGTAATCAATATATTTCTCCATGATTTGTGATGTCATGTATCTGAGACCTAATCCTGAGGATTTAAAAGTCTCTGGTGTCACCTTGGCCATTGTCTGCCTTTAGAGCAAAATCCATTTGTTGGTCTAGGGTGGATGCAATGTTTTACTCATTCAAAGACTGGTGTTCTTCAAAGCAAAGGAGAATATTTGCATATTCTAGTGTAGCTGTTCCTTAATATGACAGGCTAACTTGTATAAACAATATAATATAGGTGACCAAGTAAGTAATCCTAGTTTATGCTACAGAAACACATCTGGGCTAAAGCTGAAACAACTTCACTGCTCTAAGAACATCAAGACAGACGTCTCTCACAAAGTGAGCTGACAGGACTTTTGTAGTTCCAAATCTAGTTCACGGCTCTGTACCTTGTCTAAATCTGATTGAATAACGATATGAAAATCTGGCAGGACTGCTTTCTGTTTCTGTTTTCATTAAAAGGCTTTCCAATCTGGTGGAGCTGCATTTTGTTACTCTATGATGCCTTGAGGAGAATAATTTAATGCTTATTGATTGACATTTTAATACTGAGGCATTCATTATAGAATTGCAAAATGGAGAAAAAGAGAGGTGTATTGTAATGCATAGATTACGCTAAAGGGACCAGGTAAATTGAACGTGTATAGGAAACATCCTCATTTGCAGTTTCATTTTGGACATGTATAGGTAACATTCTCATATGCAATTTGATTTTACACATGCGTAGCTATGTCCATCAAACTGTGCCTCTCTATTTTTTATTGGTTTGTTTGCTTGTAAAAGAACTCTTTCATTCCATAGGTACTGTGAACCCCTCTAAATGCGGCTGCCCCTTTGCCTTGAAGATGGCAGCATGCCAGCTTCTCCTGGAGATTACCACCTTCCTGCGAGAGACCTTTTCTTGCCTGCCCAGACCACGCACTGAGCCTCTGATGGTACGTAAAACATATTAATAATGAGGCTACTTGGAGAGTCCAACCATGTGGCTAGATTTTGAGTGTTCAGTTTCCTCAAATACCCAATGACCAAATGTATCACATAGTTTAAAAATTCAACCAAGGGATTTTCATATACAAAAAGAAAATCTCTTTTATCTATTAAAAAAAAAAGAACTAAAATTGACCTTGAAATCACTAAAGATAGTACCACTGGGTAAAATGTTTGATTGATCACTGTCAGTTAACCTGGGAATGTCTGAGAACCTCCAGGTTCCTTTACTCTGCAAACTATGAGTTTTATGGCCAGCATTTTCCAGGAATCACTGATAGATTTTTTTTTTTTCATACTAACAACTCATAAATTCCTGTGCCTCCAATGAATTTTCTCATTTAAACTAAGGGCGAAAAAACTCAAGTCTTTAGCATGTAAATGTCTCTGAACATATATTTTATTTCTGCAGCATTTCTTGTGGATACGGATAGGCAGAGAAAGAACGTGTGTGCATGCACACACGCACGCGTGCATGGAAACACACAGACACACACAGGCACACACACATACACACACACTCCTGTACCATCAGGGTCTGATTTATTTAACTTAGGATACAAATTCTAACAAGAGCCAGGAGTCATCACAGGGCATTTGGGACAGAGGCACACCTCAGAGCCCATTTTCCTCGGCCCTTTGTTCCCTACCAGGCACCAAGTTTCCGGTGGTTCTTTTGTCATAGGCATTATCCAACCAGAGCTGAGGAACCAAATTCTCTTTTTTCCCCCTTTACACAAGATTTACACTATTCTACCAGAAAAATTGGTACACTAACAATCTGTGTGGTTCCATTTAGGTGAATTTTACAGTCCACCAGCTCTCCTGCTTTTTAGACCAAACTCAGCATGAACAAGGCCATAACCTAGTTCCTGAGGGCAGGTAGGGGAGGGAAAGGGACAAAAAAGTCAGTGCTCTGGTATTCCTGAGCAGTGCCTCTAACTCTGATTTTCCAATGTCTGGACAGCCTGTTTCCTCATACTCTAAAACGTAAAATGGAAATATTTATAGGTAAAATATGTTTTCAGGAGAAACATACGACATGTGGGCTGTGAAACTGCACCCTTTAAATACTGAAAAAGAGAGTTCTTCTTACTGCTCTTATTTAATTTCATGTTATCCTGAACCTTGATTTTTCTGAATTGTCACCTTCACTATTATATTGAGACTATTCTATAAAATCAAATCAAGGCTGCCACTTAACACGTGTTTAGTTTAAAGTCAAGTCTGATCTGTAGGCCTCTGTCAGTGTTATTCTATCAACATTCTAATTATACCAAAGTCTTCATAAAAGCACAGAAACACATCTACTTTTAAATTGACAGATTTTTAATGGTCACCATTTTGACCTATTATGATTTAAAAACATAAGAATCTTGAAGTTTGAGTCACTTATTTTTGTTCTTTCTTTCAACACTATAAAGCTATAGTTTAATATTCCTTATTATTGTAACAAATTTCATTTTTTAAAAAAATTAATCAAATCTTTTAAAAATGACTGTATAATCAACTGGCTGTCTAGGAGAAAATGCCAAGAAATTAAACTAAAACAGAGGCTGCAGTCATTCAGTTAATAAGAGGAAATTTTTCATTGCCTTTAACTAGGTCTCACAAATCTTTTATTCATTAAGCTAGGATTTTCATTGTCAAGTATAGGTTCATATATTGTATTGGGATGTGACCTTTATAAAATAAATGGGAAAGATGCTTTCTCATGTTTAACCTATCTAACTACAGTTGATGATAAAGAAAACTCAAATCACATTTTTTTAACTATTGTAGAAAAAACAGTATCATAAAACTGTTTTACCAACACAGAGGCTATAAATGCTTGAAACAGTTTTTTTAAGAAATTGTACTAAATGGTGAATCTAACAGGCTAAGCATAAATACCATCAAAATGAAATATTCTAAGGTGTTAACAAAGCACTTGCTGTAAGAGTATTTATAGATCTTTGGGATGTTTTATTAATTCAGTAACATTTTTAACAGTAGTAAAAATAAATAACTACCCTAATGTACAGAATAATAAAAGTATAAGCCAGAAAAATAATCACATTAGAAGCTATAAATATTCTGGGATCTGAGATTTGAGCATGGGAGAAGATAGGGAACATAAACTTTCTACCAAGAAAAAGTCTTTCTGATAGAAATGTCATAAGGCCATTTCCAAGATAAAAGAGATTTCCCTGTGAAATATTTGTTTGCTTGAAAAACTCCTAGTTATATCCAAAGTGTGGAAGAGAAAACAAAAGAGCCTAAAATACAATAATTAAAGGTTAATTTGATAGGGTCAGGAAATCTTAGGAGACCACTCACTGGTTTGGTGGGGAATGACGGTAAGAGAAAAGGAAAAATGATATCAAAAGGGTTTAAAATGTTGCGAAAAACATATTTTTACCAACTTAACAAATTGTTTCCCAGATAGATCCCTGGATGCAACTTAATTAATGTGTTTTTCCCCCCAAAAAAACAACTTCTGGTAGCATTTTTATTCACTCTTTTTGTGAACCATACAGATAAACAATATCTAAAAAAGGAAAAAGCATTTTTACAAGACTTATCATAAAAAGCATAACAATCAATTTTTCTCTGATTGTTAACTTCCAAACTTGAAAAACAAAGAAATATTTTTTTAGAGAATTTTGTCTATAAAACTGCTGGTCTATTAAAATAGGCCAGTTTTCCTGTTGAATTAGTAAAACCAATAACTGATGACCAAGCAACATGGAATTAAACAAATTAATTCCCATCCAACGCCAAGACGAGTCCATAATGATAAAGTAAAAGGCAGTAAGGAAGTCTCTGTACATCTATATTCACTCATTAGGGAAAACAACATATTGGATGCTTTTGTACAAGATTGTGCTAGAAGCTGTACCAACTGTATCAACTGGATTTAACAAGTCAGGTTATAAAGAATACACTGCTGAATTCCAAATGTTCCTAAAGTTAAAGAATCAGAAGCAAAGCACAGTTCACATATATGAAGAGTAGACTGATGAATATTTGAGAGTAAGGCTGTGAGCAAGGTGGTGTGATGGATGCAGAGGTGGGAGTGGGGGTGATGCAGAGATGACTATATTGTAACAGGAGAACCAACACATAAACAACACACTTAAGAAAGGAGCAGAGGGCCAGGGTTGGCCAAAGAAGGGACTGGAAAAATCTGAAGAACCTTCCTGGATGAGATCACATTTGAATGTAACCTTGAAAGATAAGTAGGATTTTGACTAGTAGATACAAGAAGTTGGAAGAGATAACTACTTTTGAGAATCAGAATTGTTATTTTATTACTTTTTGTCCCACCTAAGAAACTTATCTAATTAAATTTGGCTACCAAAATAGAAAGTAGTTAGGTTATTTTTTTTCCTAAAAGGGATTAATTTCAGAGAAACAATTATATTCTTAGAATATTTTTTGACAATAAATAGACTCCATGTGGTTCCTTATTTTTCTAGATGCGATATAATTTTCTGAGTACCAAAGTATAACTTCTGTTCTTAATTCAAAGGGAAAAGTAGAAACAATATGTAGAGTCTAAAGTTTCATTTATTAAAAATAGTTAAAAGCATAAGATTTTAATCTTGGTACAAACTGGGTTTTTCAAAATATTTTTTGTTTTTCAAACTACTTGAATCTGAGGGATTATTATGTCATAATTAGAAAAAATGCTGTATAAAAATAAAGTTAGCATTTTATATATTTTTCATTTATCAAGTCTGAAAGTGCTTCATAGATTAATGATTAATTATGATCTTCAGCGTGAGCGAGTCTCCATTTACAGAACAGGTGAAATGTCCACACTGGGGCCTCACAGGCCAAACTCTTACTAAATACTTACACTGCCCAAGGCTTATTTTCAGTTATGGGATCATGAAGTCTTCCTAAGAGAGAGTGAGAGATTCCTCCAACGCATGATCCTGTTTTGAGGCTCTGGCCATTACACCTGAGGTTTCTTAAGCCTGAACTGCCTTTCCCTACCAGTTTGCCGAGCTAACTTTACTTAATCCTCAGGATTTAACTCCAACATCACCTTGGTATTCGTTTTCTACTTCTGTTGTGTGATATTGTGATTTATGATAAAAATATATGTTTGGTCTTCATCCCTGTTTCTTGCGCAGTGCTCCTAAAATCCTTGGAATTTCTTAAGTACGGAGGGTGACCAAGGTGTCTTTTGTTATGTTAAGAGGTGACTTGTAGAATGCCTCTAGATTACCTAGGGATCAGCTGGTCACCAGATGAACCAACCAAGTAATTAGAAAATGGAAACTTTCAGTCCCACCTCCAGGTGACAACAATTTAATCTATCATGCCTATGTAATGAAGCCTCCATAAAGACCCAAAAGAACAGGGTTTGGAGAGCTTCCGGTTGGTGAACGCATGAAGACTGGGGAGTGCGCTGCCCTTGAAGAGGGCATGGAAGCTTGGCACCATTACCCCATACCTTGGCCTGTGCATTTCTTCCATCTAGATGTTGCTGATTATATCCTTTTATGATAAACCAGTGATCTAGTAAGCAAAATATTTCTCTGAGTTCTATGAGCCCCCCTAGCAAATTAACTGAACCTGAGGAGGGGTGTTGTTGGACCCTTCAATTTATAACCAGTTGGTTAGAAGCAAAGGTAACAACTTGGGCTTACAACTGAGGTCTGAAGTGGGGACAGTCTTGTGAGACTGAATCCTTAACCTGTGGATTAAGGAAAACATTTTCATGGCCACAGTCTAAACCTGGCATTAGATAGAGGGAAATTTGGCTGTTTAAATGCTGTTGTGTGCCGCTTAAAACGGAGGGAGGTTTGCCAGTAGACCAATGCAGTGCTGGGGAGATGCCAGCATTCATGTGCTCCTCACTGACATTTCAGGACTTGGAGAGCTGCAGACTTCGTTTGGATCCTGAGTTGGACCGGCACAGATATGAGAGGAAGATCAGCTTTGCTGGTGTCCTGGATGAAAATGAAGACTCAAAAGATTCCCTTCACAGTAGTAGCCACACCCTCAAATCCGATGCAGGTGTTGAGGAGAAGAAAGGTATGGATAAGCAAAAATTAATTCACGTTTCAGGGTTTCTCATGGGATATTTGGTCTCGGGTCTAAACTGCAGAATTGTGCACTGAAAGAAGTCCGAAACTGTTGGCTCTGTACAGTACTAACAGTGTTGACTCAATGAGGTAGGCAATCATGCTAGTTAGGAGTTGGACTCTGCAGTCAGAGAGACTCTAATTCCAGCTCAGCAATTCTCCGTATCCCATTGAATCTAAGATGGCATCAGTTGTAAGATGAACCATTATCTTATATACCAATAAGAAAGGAAAAATACTCCCCATTCAGCTCTTATGCAATACTTTCTTATCACTTAATTTGTGCTTTATTCTTACTGAAAGAGGACTTTCAGACGTAATTAGATGTAGATTTTTATTATTGGTCTATATCATTCTTTGTGCAGCCAGGTAAACTGGTTAAAGGTTTTCTAAACCATCTTCAATTCAGAGTTCAAATTCTTAATCACTTTTCAACTCAGAATTGTCAGTGTCTGTGTTTTTATATATGATAATGTCCTCTGTGTTAGTAATACATCATTTCTTAAATGAATCTGTAAAAGAAGTAAAGCTATTGGTGATAGTTACACAAGCCAACGTGCAATTGTATGAAGCTAGCCTACCTTCAATCCCTGCTTCAGGAATGTTCCCAAATACCCACTCACTCCACCCAACTATCATTTGGTTCCTGGGACTTAAAAGACACTGGCACCCATTTTGTACATTTTGTTGCTGGTGCTTTAGATATTCACATGAACACAAGCAATAGCAAATGTGTCACAACTGCCACCTGGCTCTAGTGATCTTAAGATGTCATCAGCTGCAAGCCAAATCTCAATTTCAGAGATGTTCAAATGTAAAAAAATGTGCATCTTAAAATGGTAAAATAAAGTAGTTATGTGACCTTGTCCAAGTTGCTTACCTTCTAAGCCAGTTTTCTTCCCTGTAAAATTAGATTAATACCTACCACATTGGAATGTTGAAAGCTTTAAAAGAGACATGCAAGTCTCTTTTGCAAGTAAAACATAAACTCAGTACCAGATACCTAATAAGGACACAATAAATAATTGTCATCGTTGGGTTTTTTTATTTGTATCATGAGAATATAGATTAAAATCCATGCAGAAAATCCTAAATATGAGTTACAGATTGCAAAGTTTTAAGTTGCTCTTTAAAGGCTCCTTTAAACTGTTAACTTCTCTATCTGATTTTTCTATTTTCTTAAGTTTCATTACCCTTCAATGTTTTTCTAATGAACTCCATTAGAAAACAGCATATTTGCAAAAAGAGTCAAAGACAGTCTTATCCATTGGTATATTTTCTGCAGACAGTGCCTCCATAAATGTTTGGTAGTTTAAGGAATGCATGATTCTCAAAAGACATAGTCCTACAGAAGACTTAAATAGACATTTCTCCAAAGAAGGCATGGCCAACAGGCACATAAAAAGATGCTCAATATCACTAATTATTAGATAAATGCATATCAAAACTGCAATGAGGTATTATCTCACACCAGTCAGAATGGCCATCGTTAAAAAGTCTACAAATAATAAATGCCGAAGAGGGTGTGGAGAAAAAGGAACCTTCCTACATTGTTGGTGGGAATGTAAATTGGTGTAGCCACTATGATGAACAGTATGGAGGTTCCTTGAAAAACTAAAAATAATTACCATGTGATCCAGCAATCCCATTCCTGGGCATATATCTGGAGAAAACTAATTAGAAAAGATACATGCACCCCAGTGTTCATAGCAGCACTATTTACAATAGCCAAGACATGGAAGCAACCTAAGTGTCCATCAACAGATGAATGGATAAAGAAGATGTGGGGTGTGTGTGTGTGTGTGTGTGTGTGTGTGTATATGCATATGTATATATATATATGCATATGTATATATACATATACAAATAATGGAATATTACTTGGCCATAAAAAAGAATGAAATGCTTTTTGCAGCAACATAGGTGGACCTAGAGATTATCATATTAAGTGAAGACAGAGAAAGGCAAATATCATACAATATCACTTATATGTGGAATCTTAAAATATGATACAAATGAACTTATTTACAAAGCAGAAATAGACTCACAGACATAGAAAAACAAACTTGTGGTTACCACAGGGGATGGCGGGGGTTGGGGGGGGAGAGACAAATTAAGAGTTTGGGATTAATATATACGCACTACTATATATAAAAGAGGTAAACAACAAGCACCTACTGTATAGCACAGGGAAGAAACTCAATATCTTGTAATAACCAATAATGGAAAAAATCTGAAAAAGGGCTTTTTTAAAAAAGGAATAGCCCTAGATAAAGAAAACACAACATATTTAAGATACTTAAATTTTTGTAAGGAATGGATATATTCTGAAAAAAAACTTTTTAATATTTCAAGATCAGATTTTTGTCACAACATTTAAAAAATGCAAATAATTATTATATCATATTGTGTTGAATTTATGGTGAACAGAAGCCATGTTGCGGGAAGGATTAGGCAAATTTTAGCAGTTTCTGAGTATGAAGAGGTATCAAGTCAAGGTTTGTTCAAATACTACTACTTCTGACAAGGATGACTGCATATGATGTGAAAGGTCCTTCATTTTTATCAATATTTTTTTAATTGAAGTACAGTTGATTTACAATGTGTTAATTTCTGTTGTACAGCAAAGTGGTTCAGTTATACATATATGTACATTCTTTTTTTATATTCTTTTCCATTATGGTTTATCATAGGATATTGAGTATAGTTCCCTCTGCTATACAGTAGGACCTTGTTGTTTATCCATTCTCTATATAATAGCTTACATCTGCTAACCCCAGCCTCCCACTCCATCCCTCCTCCAACCCCCTCCCCCTTGGCAACCACCATTCTGTTCTCTATGTCCATGATTCTGTGAAACTCCCATCTTTTAAACATATCCCACAGGGATTTTTTCCCATTCAAAATTATTATGTTAGTTATTATTTAAAGTAGTTGAAATAAAAATTGATAATACTGACATGGTCAAATTTCAGCAGAGTAAACTCTACACCATTTAAAAAAATAAAACCTCAGATTAATTTTTAAGAACACTTTAATTTCATGATTATCATTTATGTAAATTGCCTTTAATATTCAAACACACAAATACTTAATAATTTTTCTCCTCATAGAATGGCTATGTAATTATATGAAAGTTATTTAATAAATTAGGAGCAGAAAACTGAAAGTATAGATAAAATGAGAACATATTCATAAAATGTCCTTTACCAGTTGGCAAGAAACTTCCTGAAGATTCCTAAATATTCCTTAATCCTTTTAATAAGCTGATACCAGAGGCTAAAGCCGATGTGAAAATGGGGACCACAGGGACCCTGCTAACTCAGATTATTAAAATTTTATTTAAAATTTCATGCCATCTGTTTGTATAACATTTAAAAATGTCAGTTCTTGAAATAAACAACTTGAGGACAATTTGGATTCTACAAAGGAAAACTAACATGAAATAATCCTTAGAACTAAAAATGCCTGCCTAAAATCTCCAAGCAAGATCTGTCAGATCATTTTATCCATATTCCAGATACAAAGTAAGACTGGCATTCCAGAATACAGACACCAAGACATGTGTGATCACTCAACAGTCATATACTGAGCACCTGTTGTATACCAGGCGCTATTACAGGTTCCTAGAATACAGCAATGAACAGGGAAAATTTCCCACATGTATTTTAGTTTATATTAGCTAATAGTTAATAACTTAATAGTGAATAACATTAAATTCTGGACTTTCAAGTAGAGATAAGTAGTATGAAGAAAACAAGTTAGGGTCAGAGAATTGGTAGTGACCTAAAGTAGGAAGGATTGTAGTCCTAAGTGACATTGAGCTGAGACTTGTGTGATGTTAAGGATCCAGTCATGTGAAGGGCTGAGAGAAGAGTCTTCCAAACAGAGACAACAGTGAGAACAAGTCTCCGATGCAGGAATGAACTTAGAGCATGTGAGGAAGGGCAAAAAGGACAAGTTTGCAACAGAATGAGTTGGGGGAAGAGCGGTAGGAGAGAGGGTCAGGCAAAGGGCAAATAAATAGGGTCTGTAGATATGGTTAGAAATTTAATTCTATTTAAATGTGTCTGAGAGTTGTCAGGTTTTGACCAGAAAAGTGATATAATATTTATATTTATGATTTATGTATTTAAGAGATGAGTCAAGCTGTTGGAGTGGGGGTAAGAGCAAGCAGTTTGGTAATTATATTAGTCTAGGGAATAGGTGACAGGGCTTTCAAAACCCTACACCATTTTGAAGTGTTGAATCAGCAGGACTTGCTGATGGATATATGTGGTGTAAGACAAAAGGGAAAAGAGAAGTTTTATCTAATTATATGAATTTGTTTTACTTTCATACTAGTTCTCGTTGTCATGGAGATAAAGGCTAAACTTCAGTGGTGTAGAATCTCGACTGATGTCTTTCATGTACTTTACCAAATCTGAATTCTAACTATATTATGTCCTTTGTAGATAATCAATGCCATAATTCTGAACATTATTTTTTTCAGTGCTATAAAATGTCTCCAGTTATCTTTGGTGATAGAACAGTTTCTCAAAATTAAATTTTTTTTCATGTCATATTAATCTGGGGTTATTTTGCTGTACTTGTAGGCTGAAAAATATCATGAAATCAGGCAAAGAATGCCAAAGTGTGCCTCTGTAAAAATTTTTAAATTATTTCTTTAATCTCTTTCTCTACTTCCCAATCTATTTTGACATAAATTGTATTAATAGCCATTAAAAATGATAAGTATATTCGGTTTCAAATGCATTCCAGATAAGTCATAAAGTCTCAATTATACCTAAAAATAACACTGAAAAATACAGTGGATGAGTTTTGTGCTATAACTAAAATAGAACATTATGGTCTTTGAGGAATGTATTCAACTGTGCTGTGAGAATTTCTGTCTAGATGTGAAATTCTATCCAGATGTGTTCAGGGAGCTCCATGAAGCCTTTGCCAGCTGAGTGGTGATAATTTTAGTCTTTCTCAATCATAAGAGTAAATCAGAGATTAAACATTTCACTTTATTCAACAGGAATCTAGGCTCCTTTATATGGCACTAATTAACATTTTTTGGAGCTGTATGAGTTCTATCACAGACTAACTCTCCTGTGAGTGAGAAACTTGAGACTAAAATGCAATCTTCCTGATTGGCACTAAAATATTAATAGCTGTGCCTTAAATAATTAGTAAGAAATCTTGTTCATGTCTTAAGAAGGAAACCTTACAAAAACAGCCCCTTCCTGATAATCACTTGAAGCCCTGAAAACTTTCAAAATCACCCTTACAATATCCATGTGCGACAACACCAAGTCCTCAAAAGAAAAAGAAGGAGGTGTGGATACAACTATGGGAAATACGGATGCTTTTGGTTAAAATGTAGGTTTCAAGTTGAACGTGTTTCTTTTACCCTTTTATTTTCCTCACTGATGACTGTTTCTTCCAGAACACTAAAGAGGAGTAATGCATGTTCTTCTTGGTTCATGTAGACTGTAAGGTTGATTCAGGGTGTTGCAACTTTTGGACTCATATCTCACGCAGCCTTTTGACTGAGAGGAGGATGCTATGAAATCATTAGGTGCAGTGAAAATGGAACCATTTCACACTCATGTTCATCCACAGCACCCCACTGAACACCTCTTTTAGTGCCTTTGCTGAGGAACTGAGTGGAACCCGCTGCTGACTGTTGGAGAGAGAAGCGCCTCTTGTTTTTATTTCTTAATGAGGTATTCCCAAATCAAGGGATTTTCCCTGAAGGGCTTTCCCTAACTCACATTAAGTCTGTCAGTTCCATTTCAAAAGAAAAACAAAAACAAATGGTTGGTGGTTCTGCTGAATCGAGCACTGATGCCGTGTGAACGTACTAACAGTCCCGGAGGGCTCCCTGGCGAGGGCGCGCTCATGCTTGTGAATTCTGGGCCAGAGAGAGAGCAGGTTGTTCCCGGCACCGATCAGCTGTGTGTCCGAGAAAGAAGCTGCACCAGCCCTTCGTGGTGGACCCAGCCTCCTGCCCGCCTAGCAAAGCCGCCTGACTTGGGGCTTGGGAGAAGCTCCTTGTTCAGACGGGCTGCTCATCCCGGCCAGAAGACAGGAGGCTGTTCAGGCACAAGCTGGGGAGAGCTTGGCTCTAACGCTGGCTGGGGAGAACTAAGGGGGAAAAAGCCCTATTTTATTCTTTTAATACAGTTCCCAGCAGGAAGATCAGGATAGGAGGTTCCCGCCTGCTCCAGCTTAAAGGAACCCGCAGTTTCCAGGTGAAGAAGGGGGGTTCCTTGTCCAGCATTCGCCGGGTCGGCAGCTTAAAGAGCAGCAAGTTATCACGGCAGGACTCAGAGTCTGAGGCTGAGGAGCTGCAGCTGTCCCAGAGCAGGGACACTGTCGCTGACCTAGGTAACATAGAGGAGCGGGGCGTGCAGGGACGCGGGGGGTAGGAAGACAGAGCCCGAATCCCCGAACAGCTCAAGTCCATTTTCTTACACATCGGTAGACGGAGGGCAGAGTCATGTTTTAGAGTACTCGTTTAGTCCATAGGCTATGTTGCCCTCCAGAGCAGGGCTGCTCCAGCCTTACTGTGCACAGGGTCAGCTGGGAGCTTGTTAAAACGCAGATCCTGATTCAGCATCTCTGGGATGGGAGCCTGAGATTCTGCGCTTTTAACAAGCTTCCTGGTAAAGTTAATGCTGCTGGTTCAAGGACCACAGCTTGAGCAGGGAGCATATGGAGTCTACAGTAGGGAAAGAAAACATTTTAATGACAAGGGCAGTTTTTTGCAATCTAGATCTTTGTCCCTTTATTCTTCTGGTCAAGACCTTTAAAGCAAAATGTAGATATTCCCTTGGGAATAGCTGGCTTAAAGTCGTCTGTAAACTAAAGTCTCTGTTTCCTAGTAAAAACAACCAAAATTTCAGAAAGGAAAGATTGTCTACATCTCACAATTAGTGACCTTCAGCAAGTCACTTAACTTCTCAGGGATTTGTTTTCCCCAGCTACCCAATGAGAATAATTCTGTGTACTCCTTGCCTACTGCGAAAGGATGCTCTAAAGATAAATTAGGGATGATTGTAAAGTATGTTAAACTCCTGAGAATAAGCTTTATATACAATCAGAGATTGTAGATTGTCACTATAGGACCCAAAGAGACTCTGAATCCCAAAATGTGTTAGTCCTATGAGCTCTCATCATCGTCTTAGTAGACGAGAAAAAGATTAAGCAGGCTTGCCGATAGGACTCACCAGCTGCCTAGAATTTCACTGTGAGGTTAAAAATTGAAGTGCATATTCTTTGCCTTTCAGTCCCTGTATGAAAACCAAAGTGTAAAACTCTTCTTTCTCAGTAAGTTGTTTCAGAAGTCAGTCAGGAAATGTGGATAAATTATCAATCTAGCCTGCTGAAACAGAAGCTGAGTATATTTAATCAAAGAGAGTTTAAAATAGAAAATGTTTCTACACCTACCCACCCTTGCCTTTGAAAATAGCTAATTTATGTGTTAGTTAAGATTCAGCTTATTTTTTTAAGGAGACAATAGAAAAAACCTTATGACATCTTTTGTTACAGGTCTGAGCTGTAAGAGTATCATCAGTTAGTTTGGGGGAAAATATTATTTGAATTAATTATTTAAATTGATCCATGTAGCCTAGCCAGTTGAGTCAAACTATCCAAGCTAGAAGCATAGTTTTGTCATAGAAAATACCCAGAAAAGCTTGTAGATTTGGGGACAAAGCTCTGTTATCTAGTATACTAAGTGGAGAATTCCTGTGACATGTCTCCTTCACAGTTTCCTACAGAGACGAGTTTGGACAAAGGGTTGTCCACAGTTGGGCACAGTTACTTCCGAATTCCCTTAGTTTTTCCGAGGCACCACCCATCTTTGAAATAGCTCTGATAGCAAAGCCAGGTGGTGTTAAGAGCGGTAGCACTAGCCGTAGTCACAGCGGCAGTGGAGGTAGCAGCACCCTTGGTGGCCACTGCAGGTTGGTTGGTGTCCCTACTTAACTACACCTGCGAGGTCTGGGCAGTCTGGAATGGATTTGGGCACACTCAGCCAATAACTTGCTCATCTCAGCAATTCAGGGACTTGACTCGGTTCTTTTTCTCTGCTCCCATATCTCAAAACGGAAGCCACCATAACAGAGATCATAAATGTCCTTGTAATTGCCAGTCCAGCTGGTGGTGAAGGGAACAGCTCCTATTAATATTACTCCACTAAAGCTGATGCTATGCCCTGTAACCCATTGGCCATGGTAGTCTGCCCTAGGATTCAAAAGCATGGACCACTGTACCATAGCAACATGCTCTCCAGGGAGACAGAACAATATAACCTTTCTTGGTATTTTTCTTTTGAAGAAGGGAGTCCTTGGAGTGCAAGTGAGCCCAGCATTGAGCCAGAGGGAATGAGTACAGCCGGCACGGAGGAAAATTACCACAGGAACATGTCATGGCTTCATGTAAGTAGGAATCTCAGAAAGAGCCCTGAGATCAATTTCTTTTGGCATTGGGAAAGATCTGTGGAGGTAGGATGAAAGACTATACTAAAAACATCCATCATTTCAGCCTATTAGAAAAATTATAGGCTTTTATTTCAGCTGAACCTCTGGATACTCACTAAGATTGGTCTTCTGGATTGTATTCATTTGAAGCTTATCTAAGACCAAGGGTGCTTTGTTATAGTTGGCTTGTGAGTCAATGTAAGTCAGGGAAAAAAACCCTGAGAGATCAGGCCAGGTTGGTGGTCAAGAGAGCCTGAGTGACACAAGGCAAGGCATCACGATCAGTTTTATACAGGTCACCACAAATGCTGAGAGCAAGGTCATGGTGTCAGTCTTGAGTGCGTATTAGATCAAATTGTAAACTAGGACGTGGAGATTCTAAGATGATGAAGGTCACACCTCAAAGGGCTCTCCAGAGGGCACAGGCAGGAGGGAATCCCAGGCACAGATTACAGTTCAAGGTTTGACCTGAGTGTAAAGAAAGGAAAAGAAAGGTCAGGAAGCATGACGTGAGATCCACAATTGGCAGGGTACTGCCAGCACTATTATTATTATTTTTTTAACATCTTTATTGGAGTATAATTGCTTTACAATGGTGTGTTAGTTTCTGCTTTATAACAGAGTGAATCAGCTATACATATGCATATATCCCCATATCTCCTCCCTCTTGCGTTTTCCTCCCACCCTCCCTATCCCACCCTTCTAAGTGATCACAGAGCACCGAGCTGATCTCCCTGGGCTATGTGGCTGCTTCCCACTAGCTATCTATTTTACATTTGGTAGTGTATATATGTACATGCCACTCTCTCACTTCGTCCCAGCTTACCCTTCCCCCTCCCCGTGTCCTCAAGTCCATTCTCTACGTCTGCGTCTTTATTCCTGTCCTGCCCCTAGGATCTTCAGAACCATTTTTTTTTTTTTTACATTCCATATATATGTGTTAACATACGGTATTTGTTTTTCTCTTTCTGACTTACTTCACTCTGTATGACAAACTCTAGGTCCATCCGCCTCACTACAAATACCTCCATTTCATTTCTTTTTATGGCTGAGTAATATTCCATTGTATATATGTGCCACATCTTCTTTATCCATTCATCTGTTGATGGACACTTAGGTTGCTTCCATGTCCTGGCTATTGTAAATAGAGCTGCAATGAACATTGTTGTACATGACTCTTTTTGAATTATGGTTTTCTCAGGGTATATGCTCAGTAGTGGGATTTCTGGGTCGTATGGTAGTTCTATTTTTAGTTTTTTAAGGAACCTCCATACTGTTCTCCATAGTGGCTGCATCAGTTTACATTCCCACCAACAGTGCAAGAGGGTTCCCTTTTCTCCACACCTTCTCCAACATTTATTGTTTGTACGTTTTTTGATGATGGCCATTCTGATCGGTGTGAGGTGATACCTCCTTGTAGTTTTGATTTGCATTTCTCTAATGATTAGTGATGTTGAGCATCCTTTCATATGTTTGTTGGCAATCTGTATATCTTCTTTGGAGAAATGTCTATGTAGGTCTTCTGCCCACTTTTGGATTGGGTTGTTTGGTTTTTTGATATTGAGCTGCATGAGTTGCCTGTAAGTTTTGGAGATTAATCCTTTGTCAGTTGCTTCATTTGCAAATATTTTCTCCTTTTCTGAGGGTTGTCTTTTCATCTTGTTTATAGTTTCCTTTGCTGTGCAAAAGCTTTGAAGTTTCATTAGGTCTCATTTGTTTATTTTTGTTTTAATTTGCATTTCTCTAGGAGGTGGGTCAAAAAGGATCTTGCTGTGATTTATGTCCTAGAGCGTTCTGCCTATGTTTTCCTCTAAGAGTTTGATAGTGTCTGGCCTTACATTTAGGTCTTTAATCCATTTTGAGTTTATTTTTGTGTATGGTGTTAGGGAGTGTTCTAATTTTGTTCTTTTACATGTAGCTGTCCAGATTTCCCAGTACCACTTATTGAAGAGGCCAGCACTATTATTGATCTTAGATATGGAATGTCTCCATCTCCTCTGATTTTAATCTGACTTCCTGGTAGGGTCAGATAAAGGGCTGGCTGGTACATCATGCTCAGTGTTTACAGTGCTATGCCCTTGGAACTGGTTGATCCCCAGAACGGGCTGATTTTGAGAATCTCTGAGGCAGCCATTTTTAAAGTAAACTTTTTAGTGAAGTCCAACCTACATATTAAAAAGCATACAAAACCTATGTGTACTGCTCAGTAACCACCACCAGTTCAAGAAGAACATTAGCAGTACCTTAGAAGCCCTACCTGGGCCCTCGACCAGCCACTACTCTCCCCTGTTGGTCACTGCCATTCTAACTTCTAACGCCAAAAATTATTTTGTCTGTTTTTGAAATGCATATAATTGGTGACATTTGCTGGGTACTCTACTGTGTCTGATTTCTTTTTTTCACATAGGTGTAAATCCTCCAGCTTTGTTCTTCTTCTTCAGGATGGCCCGTTCTATTCTTGGCTATATTCATTTCTATTAGAATCACCTTGTTAATTTCCATAAGAAAGCTTCCACAGCAGCCTTACTTAGAATACAAAGTTCGTTAAAACTGAGGAATTAAAATCTTTAATAAGTCTTCTAATGTATAAAATGGTCTATCCTCCATTAACTTGTGTCCCATCATTCATTTAGGATCTCTTCAATTTTATTCAATAATGCTTTTTAGTTTTGTGTAGCGTTAACCCTCTGGAAGTGTTTGTGTAAGACCAGAGTTATTTATTCTTTAAATATTTAGAAGGGATAACTGGTAGAACCTTCTAGATCTAAAAATTTCTTTGTAGGAAGGTTTTTAATTACAGATTTAATTTATGTAATATGATTAAGATTTCTCCTGGGAGCAGATTGGGCAAATTCA
Source organism: Balaenoptera ricei (assembly GCF_028023285.1). Lineage (NCBI taxonomy): Eukaryota > Metazoa > Chordata > Mammalia > Artiodactyla > Balaenopteridae > Balaenoptera > Balaenoptera ricei. The sequence goes on from NC_082645.1 coordinate 94,843,934, forward strand.
TTTTTTTCCTAGGAATTTGTTAATTTAATCCAAATATTCACATTTATTAACAAAAAGATGTTTATAATATTCTTTTTTTAATTTATTGAAGTATAGCGATTTATAATGTGTTAATTTCTGCTCTACAGCAGTGATTCAGTCATACATATATACATATATTTTCTTTTTCATATTCTTTTTCATCATGGTTTTTCACAGGATATTGACTATAGTTCCCTGTGCTATACAGTAGAACCTTGTTGTTTATCTATTCTGTTTATAATAGTTTGCATCTGTTAATCCCAAACTCCCAGTCCATCCCTCCCCCACATCCCCCACCCTTTGGCAATGACAAGTCTGTTCTCTATGTCTGTGAGTCTGTTTCTGTTTCATAGATAAGTTCATTTGTGTCATGTTTTAGATTCCATATATAAGTGATATCATATGGTATTTGTCTTTCTCTGTCTGGCTTACTTCACTTAGTATGAAAATCTTGAGGCCCATCTATGTTGCTGCAAATGACATTATTTCATTCTTTTTATGGCTGAGTAATATTCCATTGTGTGTGTGTGTGTGTGTGTATGTATGTATATATATATATATATATATATATATATATATATATATATACCACATCTTCTTTATCCATTCATCTGTCAGTGGACATTTAGGTTGTTCCCATGTCTTGGCTATTGTAAATAGTGCTGCTATGAACATTGGGGTGCATGTATCTTTTTGAATTATAGTTTTATCCAGATATATGCCCAGGAACGGGATTGCTGGATCATATGGCAACTCTATGTTTATTTTTTTAAGGAACCTCCATACTGTCCTCCATAGTGGCTGCACCAATTTACATTCCCACCAACAGTGTAGGAGGGTTCTTAACAGGCACCTTTTGATTCAACATTATTTACAAAAATAGGCAGCCGGTCAGCAGGCTTTCTGACCCTTGTTCAAGAGACACTCTCTGAAAAACACAAACCAGTCAAAAAATAGGCAAGATCTGAACAGGCACTATGTAGAAGATAATGTGCCATTAGCCAATAAGTATACAAACAGTTCAATCTCTCAAGTCACCAGAGAGTTTATGATCAAATTCCCTCCCTGACAGCCCAGGAGGCTTTCAGGTACTTCTCTTAAGAGGCAGGAGGCAGCCATGCAAATTAGATCAGTGATGAGAGCATCTTGGGGCAGCTCTCCCCACCCAGAATGAGGGGGCCATCACTGTCTATTCTTTACTTACATTGGGAGTATTCAGGACCCTCCTTGGAGCCTTCAGATACATGTAAAAACTGTATATCCTGCCATTTAGCAAATAAGGGAGGCAAGACCGCATCTGGTGAAATCACCAATAAGATGCAGAGAAAATATCCAGACCATCCTTCTTGAAGGTTAAATTCTTTCTTCACGAGAGGAGAATTGGACAATGGGATCACAAAGCAGAGGCAAAGAGGTTTCCGAAGTCCTTTCTGCTTGGTTAGCTGTCATATGCTTCCTCTGAACATTGCTGATCTCAAACATTTTATTTACTTATTTTTTTAATAGATCCTAATTGGCGTATAACTGCTTCACAATACTGTGTTAATTTCTGCTGTCCAACAAAGTGAATCAGCCATGTGCATACATATATCCCCATATCCCCTCCCTCTTGAGCCTCCCTCCCATCCTCCCTATCCCACCACTCTAGATCATCGCAGAGCACTGAGCTGATCTCCCTGGGTTATGCTGCTGCTTCCCACTAGCTATCTATTTCACATTCGGTAGTGTATATATGTCCATACCACTCTCTCACGTTGTCCCAGCTTACCCTTCCCCCTCCCCATGTCCTCAAGTCCATTCTCTATGTCTACCTCGTTATTCCTGTGCTGCAACTAGGTTCATCAGTACCGTTTTTTTTTTTTAGATTCCATATATATGTGTTAGCATACAGTATTTGTTTTCCTCTTTCTGACTTACTTCACTCTGTATGACAGAGTCTAAGTCCATCCACCTCACTACAAATAACTCAATTTCGTTTCTTTTTATGGCTAATATTCCATTGTATATATGTGCCACATCTTCTTTATCCATTCATCTGTCAATGGACACTTAGGTTGCTTCCATGTCCTGGCTACTGTAAATAGTGCTGCAATGAACATTGGGATGCTTGTCTCTTTTTGAATTATGGTTTTCTCAGGGTATATGCCCAGTAGTGGGATTGCTGGGTCATATGGTAGTTCTATTTTTAGTTTTTTAAGGAACCTCCATACCGTTTTCCATAGTGGTTGTATCAATTTACATTCCCACCAACAGTGCAGGAGGGTTCCCTTTTCACCACATCCTTTCCAGCATTTATTGTTTCTAGATTTTTTCATAAAGCCATTCTGACCACTGTGAGGTGATACCTCATTGTAGTTTAGACGTGCATTTCTCTAATGATTAGTGATGTTGAGCATCTTTTCATGTACTTCTAGCCCATCTGTATGTCTTCCTTGGTGAAATGTCTATTTATGTCTTCTGCCCATTTTTTAATTGGATTGTTTGCTTTTTTGATATTGAGCTCCATGAGCTGTTTGTATATTTTGGAGATTAATCCTTTGTTGTTTCATTTGTAAATATTTTCTCCCATTCTGAGGGTTGTCTTTTTGTCATGTTTATGGGTTTCCTTTGCTGTGCAAAATCTTTTAAGTTTAATTAAGTCCTGTTTCTTTATTTTTGTTTTTATTACTGTCACTCTAGGAGGTGGGTCAAAAAAGATCTTGCTGTGGTTTATGTCAAAGAGTGTTTTTCCTATGTTTTCCTCTAAGAGTTTTATAGTGTCTGGTCTTACATTTAGGTCTTTAATCCATTTTGAGTTTATTTTTGTGTTTGGTGTTATTGTTCTAATTTCATTCTTTTACATGTATCTGTCCAGTTTTCCCAGCACCACTTATTGAAGAGGCTGTCCTTTCTCCACGGTATGTTCTTGCCTCCCTTGTCATAAATTAGATGACCATATGTGTGTGGGTTTATCACTGGGCATTCTATCCTGTACCACTGATCTGTATTTCTGTTTTTGTGCCAGCACCATACTGTCTTGATTACTGTAGCTTTGTGGTATAGTTTGAAGTCAGGGAGCCTGATTCTTCCAACTCCATTTTTTTTTCTCAAGGTTGCTTTGGCTATTCGGGGTCTTTTGTGTTTCCATACAAATTGTAAAATTTTTTGTTCTAATTCTGTGAAGAATGCCATTGGTAGTTTGATAGGGATTGCCTTGAATCTGTAGATTGCTTTGGGTAGTATAGTCATTTTCACAATACTGGTTCTTCCAGTACAAGAACATGGTACATTTCTCCATCTGTTTATGTCATCTTTGATTTCTTTCATCAGTGTCTTACAGTTTTCTGAGTACAAGTCTTTCGCCTCCTTAGGCAGGTTTATTCCTAGGTATTTTATTCTTTTTGTTGCAATGGTTAATGGGATTGTTTCCTTACTTTCTCTTTCTGATTTTTTGTTGTTGGTGTATAGGAATGCCAGATATTTCTGTGCATTAATTTTGTATCCTACAACCTTACCAAATTCATTGATTAGTTCTAGTAGTTTTCTGGTGGCATCTTTAGGATTTTCTATGTATAGTATCATGTCATCTACGAACAGTGACAGTTTTACTTCTTCTTTTCCAATTTGTATTCCTTTATTTCTTTTTCTTCTCTGATTGCCATGGCTAGGACTTCCAAAACTATGTTGAATAAGAGTGGTGAGAGTGGACATCCTTGTCTTGTTCCTGCTCTTAGTGGAAATGCTTTCAGTTTTTCACCATTGATTATGCTGCTTGCTGTGGGTTTGTCATATATGGCCTTTATTATGTTGAGGTAGGTTCCCTCTCTGACCATTTTCTGGAGAGTTTTTATCATAAATGAGTGTTGAATTTTGTCAAAAGCTTTTTCTGCATCTGTTGAGATGATCATATGGTTTTAATTCCTTAATTAGTTAATGTGGTGTATCACATTGATTGATTTGCATATTTTGAAGAATCCTTGTATCCCTGGGATAAATCCCATTAGATCGTGGTGTATGATCCTTTTAATGTGTTGCTGGATTTTGTTAGCTAGTATTTTGTTCAGGATTTTTGCATTATGTTCATCAGTGATATTTGTCTATAATTTTCTTTTTTTGTGATATCTTTTTCTGGTTTTTGTATCAGGGTGATGGTTCCTTCATAGAATGAATTTGGGAGTGTTTCTCCCTCTGCAATTTTTTGGAAGAGTTTGAGAAGGATAGGTGTTAGCTCTTCTCTAAATGTTTGGTAGAATTCACCTGTGAAGCCACCTGGTCCTGGACTTTTGTTTGTTGGAAGATTTTTAATTACAGTTTCGATTTCATTACTGTGATAGGTCTGTTTATATTTTCTAATTCTTCCTGTTCAGTCTGGGAAGACTGTACCTTTCCAAGAATTTGTCCATTTCTTCGTGGTTGTCCATTTTATTTTCATATAGTTATGTGTAGTAGTCTCTTATAATCCTTTGTATTTCTGTGGTGTCAGTTGTGATTTCTCCTTTTTCGTTTCTAATTTTATTGATTTGCATCCTCTCCCTTTTTTTCTTGATGAGTCTGGCAAAGAGTTTATCAATTTTGTTTCTTCTCAACGAACCAGCTTTTAGTTTTATTGACCTTTGCTATTGTTTTCTTTGTTTCTGTTTCATTTATTTCTGCTCTGATTTTTTTAAAATTTTTATTTATTTATATTTATTTTTGGCTGTGTTGGGTCTTCGTTTCTGTGCGAGGGCTTTCTGTAGTTGTGGCAAGTGGGGGCCACTCTTCATCGTGGTGCGCAGGCCTCTCACTGTCGAGGCCTCTCTTGTTGCGGAGCACAAGCTCCAGACGTGCAGGCTCAATAGTTGTGGCTCACGGGCCTAGTTGCTCCGCGGCATGTGGGATCTTCCCAGACCAGGGCTCGAACCCGTGTCCCCTGCATTGGCAGGCAGATTCTCAACCGCTGTGCCACCAGGGAAGCCCTCTGCTCTGATTTTTATGCTTTCTTTCCTTCTACTGACTTCGGGGTTTTTTGTTCTTCTTTCTCTAGTTGTTTTAAGTGTAGGATTAGATTTTTTATTTGAGATTTTCCTTGTTTCTTGAGGTGAGATTGAATTGCTATAAACTTCCCAATTAGAACAGCCTTTGCTTCGTCCCATAGATTTGGGATTGTCGTGTTTTCATTGTCATTTGTTTCTATGTATTTTTTTATTTCTTTGATTTCTTCAGTGATCTCTTGGTTATTTAGTAGTGCACTGTTTAGCCTCCTGTATTTGTGTTTTGTACAGTTTTTTTCCTGTAATTCATTTCCAATATCATAGCATTGTGGTCCAAAAAGATGCTTGATATGATTTCAGTTTTCTTAAATTTTCCAAGGCTTGATTTGTGACCCAAGATGTGATCTATCTGGGAGAATGTTACATGTGCACTTGAGCAGAAATTGTATTCTGCCTCTTTTGGGTAGAATGTTCTATAAATATCAATTAAATCTATCTGGTCTATTGTGTCATTTAAAGATTGTGTTTCCTTATTTATTTTCTGTTTGGATGATCTGTCCATTCATGTAAGTGGCATGTTAAAGTCCCCACTATTATTGTGTTATTGTCGATTTCTCCTTTCATGGTTGTTAGCATTTGCCTTATGTATTGAGGTGCTCCTATGCTGGGTGCATAAACATTTATAATTGTTATATCTTCTTCTTGGATTGATCCTTCGATCATTATGTAGTGTCCTTCTTTGTCTCTTGTAATAGTCTTTATTTTAAAGTCTATTTTATCTGATATGAGTATTGCTCCTCCAGCTTTCTTTTGTCTTCCATTTGCATGGAATATCTTTTTCCATCCCTTCACTTTCAGTCTGTATATGTCCCTAGGTCTGAAGTGAATCTGTTGTAGACAGCATATATCTGGGTCTTGTTTTTTATCCATTCAGCCAGTCTATGTCTTTTGGTTGGGGCATTTAATCCATTTATATTCAAGGTTATTATCAACATGTATGTTCCTATTACCATTTTCTTAATTGTTTTGGGTTTGTTATTGTGGGTCTTTTTCTTCTCATGTGTTTCCCACCTAGAGAAGTTTCTTTAGCATTTGTTGTAAAGCTGGTTTGGTGGTGATGAATTCTCTTAGGTTTTGCTTGTCTGAAAAGCTTTTGATTTCTCCATCAAATCTGAATGAGATCCTTACTGGGTAGAGTGATCTTGGTTGTAGGATTTTTTCTTTCATCACTTTAGGTATATCCTGCCACTCCCTTCTGGCCTGCAGAGTTTCTGCTGAAAAATCAATTGATAACTTTATGGGGTTTCCTTTATATGTTATATTTGTTTTTCCCTTGCTGCTTTTAATATTTTTAGTTTGAATTTAATTTTTGTTAGTTTGATTACTATGTGTCTTGGTGTGTTTTTCCTAGGGTTTATCCTGTATGGGACTCCCTGTGCTTCCTGGACTTGGGTGACTATTTCCTTTCCCATGTTAGGGAAGTTTTCAACTCTAATCTCTTCAAATATTTTCTCAGATGCTTTCTTTTCTCTTCTTCTGGGACCCCTGTAATTCAAATATTGGTGCATTTAGTGTTATCCCAGAGGTCTCTGAGGTTGTCTTCAATTCTTTTCATACTTTTTTCTTTATTCTGCTCCTTGGTGGTTATTTCTACCCTTTTGTCTTCCAGCTCATTTATTCGTTCTTCTGCCTCACTTATTCTGTTATTGATTCCTTCTAGTGTATTTTTCATTTCAGTTATTGTGTTGTTCATCTCTGTTTGTTTGTTCTTTAGTTCCTCTAGATCTTTGTTAAACATTTGCATTTTCTCAATGTGTGCTTCCCTTCTCTTTCCAAGATTCTGGATCATATTTACTATCATTACTCTGAACTCTTTTTCAGGTAGATTGCCTATTTCCTCTTCATTTACTTGGTCTTGCAGGTTTTTACATTGTTCCTTCACCTGTGACATATTTTTTTGCCATCTCTTTTTTTTTTTTTTTTTTTATGAGTGGGATTGTCTTCCTGTCTTACTGGTTGTTTGGCCTGAGGCTTCCAGCACTGGAGTTTGTAGGCTGTTGGGTAGAGCAGGGTCTTGGTGCTGAGATGAAGACCTCCATGAGACCTCACTCTGATGAATATTCCCTGGGGTATGAGGTTCTCTGTTAGTCCAGTGGTTCAGACTCAGAGCTGCCACAGCAGGAGCTTCAGCCCAACCCCTGGCTTGTGAACCAAGATCCCACAAGCCATGTGGGGTGGCAAGAAAAAAAAAAAAAGAACCATTACAAAGTAAAAAATAAAATTAGACTAGGAAACTAACAGATATGTTAGAAAGAATATAGAAATAAAAATATAGATGAATCAACAACCAGAAGGTACAACAGTACCACAATAGTAAGAAAGAGGAGGAGGGAAAAGAGAAAAACAAAAAAGAAAAGAAAAAAGAAAAAAAAAGAAAAAACGAGGAAAAGGCCTTGGCTGTGGAGGGTGGGGCCTAAGTAAGGGTGAGGTTTGGGTTGGGGGCCAGGCCTATTTAGGACCCACAGGGCTGGAAAAGGCCCTGGGAGCTGTGGGGGGTGGTGCTTAGGCTCAAGGAAGAGAAGGGGCTGGGCATGCCCCCCACTCCATTCTCAGAGGGTGGGGGACCTCACCTGGGAGCCCAGCAGGCTTTCTGGGCTCGAGTGGGTGGGGTAAACGCCCTCCTCTCCTCTCCTGCTCCTCCCAGAGGACCCCTCCTGCCTGCCTCTCCTGATCTCCCCAGCCTCCCTCCTATGCCCCCAAGAACCCACGTGGCCTGGAGGGGGCCTTGAAGGGCAGAGGACTGGCCTGGGAGCTCAGCAGGTTCCCCAGGCCCAAGTGGGTGGAGCAGTCACCCTCCGCTCCTCTCCTGCTCCTCCTGGAGGGCCCCTCCCATCTGCCTCTCCTGATCTCCCTGGCCTCAGGGACGGCTATCCTGTCTGGCCTCCACTTCTCCTCCCCGCCTCTGTCTCCCCATGTCCTACCGGTTCACTTGGGGGTTCCTCCTGTCTCTTTGGGCGTCAAGGTCCCCTACCAGCGGGCGGTAGGTGCCCTAGTTTTGGGGAGACGCTCTATAATATTTTCTTAAGATCATCTTAAATTTCGTGAGATCTACAGTAATATGCCTTTATCATTTCTGATATTGGTAGGTTTTATCTTTTCTTCCTCTTTTTTTGATCAGTCTTGCTAGAAGTTTGTCAGTTTTATTAGTCAAAGAACCATTTTTTGGCCAGATTAAAGAATAACAAGGGAAGCTTTACAGTTCTTATTTGTGCCCACACTCATGTTAGTATAAACAGGAATATCAGGGATCTTCAATGAATCTTGAGAGAGATCTGGATATTCTGTTCAGACAACAGCTATTTTTTTATTTTGAAAACTTTGAAGAGTATGAGGTATTGTTAGCCGAGTTTGAGAGGGGTGCATTGTTATTGTTATTTACATTTGTCTCAGATTAAGCAGGGCCTCTCATTCCTAAGGAAATGCATGGCAGCCCTGCCTAGAGGTTCGATTGGTCTTATCTGTGTAGACGTACTTTATGTTCTCCATCCAGTATGGCACATGGTCTCACACAGGTTAGGTGTTGGGGTGGGAACTAGTTTCATGAAGGATAGAATCATTCAGAAGATTACTCTGTGCAGATTTGACTAAACTTGAAGCTCTAGGAATGCTACTGCCTTTTTAGGAAGGCAACTTAAGAAGTTATCATCTCAAGGCCCTTCATTTCTTTTCTTAAAATAACCATATCGTTTAAATCAACTGAGTTCTTTTCTGGAATACTACTTGGGAAGTCTAGAAGATATGAGGATTTGAGCCAGATCAAGCCACAAGTGAAGAGCTAGAATAGCCCAAAAGCTGAAAACAAATTAGTTTGTACAAAGGGAAATGAAGTGCTACAGTGGGTTTCAAGGCCCAGTTGAATGTTAGAGGCCAGGGTGGAAGATGCAGAAATGTTTTCAAGTTCCATGTAGGTGGGCTGGAGTTAAAGACATCCCACAGCTGTCAAAGGCCAGCCAAATCCTTTGGGATGGAACTTCTCATTAGTTTCTGCTCTTCTCCTGGCTCCTTCTACAACGTAAGAGCTGAAAAAATAATACATTTTAATTTCAGAATTTTCATTTGAAAATATTTGGGAATCAGACACTCCCCGATAATTGTTTAAATTTTTGAAGAGCACTTAACCTTGTATTATTTCAAAAAGAACTTCCTATCAAGTGTGAATCCAGGGAGCAAAAGAAGCCAAGTACGTGAAGGCTTGTAACTGTTTGTTCTCTTGTGGGAATTATTATTCTCTGTGGAATTATTGTGATTTTAAGACCCATTAAGGAAAGTTGACATTCTGACTTTTCATCTTCCACCCCACATCGTTGTTCACAGTTGGTCTGTACCCTGGTTGCCTGGTTGAGCTTCAGTGATGTCTGTGTTCCAGGTCATGATCTTGCTGTGCAATCAGCAAAGCTTCATCTGCACCCACGTTGACTACTGCCACCCTCACTGCTACCTGCACCACAGCCGCTCCTGTGCCCGGCTTGTCAGGGCCATCAAGCTGCTCTACGGAGACTCCGTGGACTCCCTCCGAGAGAGCAGCAGCGTCAGCAACGTGGCTCTCCGGGGCAAGAAGCAGAAAGAGGTGAGCGAATGATCACATGATAATGTACCAATGATAGGGAAAATGATGTCCTAACAGTCTTTTCTCTGGAAATGTAAACTTCAACCCACTGCAGTTGCATAAACAGGCTACAGATCTGTGTGATTTCGAGCAAAATTAGAAGATGGGTACAAAAAAGACAAGTGCTTTGTCTTCATGTCCATGAGCAAACATGGGCCCAACTCTTTTCCCAGGCTTATTTCTACAAATAAATATGAACTCAAAGGGGCACTGGTGATAAGTAGGTTGCTGTGGTAGGAAGAATAATGTCCCCCCAAAGATGTCCGATTTCTAATCCTTGGAACCTGTGAATATGCTACCTCACCTGGCAAAAGGGATTTTGCCTATGTGAGTAAGTTAAGAATCTTATAATGGGGAGATTATCCTGGGTTAGCCAAGTGGGCTGAACATAGTCAGAGGTAGAGATGGAGATGTGATGACAGAAGCAGAGGTCAGAATGATGCAGGGCAGTGAGTCCAGGCAGCCTCTAGAAGCTGGAAAGGGCAAGGAAATGGATGATTCCCTAGAGCCTCCAGAAGGAACACAGCCCTGCCAATTCATTTTAGACTTCTGACCTAGAGAACTGTTAAGATAAATTTGTGTTATTTTTTTGCCAGGAAGATTCTAGTGATTTGATACAGCAGTAATAGGAAACTGATACAGTCATAGCTTAAGAAATAAGCAATAAATAGCCCAACTGTTCACTGATAAATAATAGAGTCAAATCAGACTAAAGGAAACTTCTTCAAGAAACTATTACACTTCCTAAGCATTCTGCTGCACTTTCCTGAAAACTGAACAGCTGAGCTGGCAGAAGATGAAGACAGTAACCAGGGCTGCCGTGCTTCTGCTAGGGAAGCCCCGAGTTATCCAACTGCCCCTGAACAGGCGTGATGGCCAAGATGCTCCACCGCGTGCTGCTGGCCGCCCCTGCAGCTGCTTCTCACAAGTGGATTTGCCAAGAGAGTTTTATATAATCCCTATTCATTTCAATGAGCATTCATTGTGCACCTGCTGTTGGCACAATATGAGGCCAGATATTCTTGGAGAAATAAAAAATAATTAAGCAGGAGTAGAGGATATTTCTGTTGATACTAAAGAGTTTGTGAACCAGGTTTGGTGGGGTGGGAGGATGGCAATAAAATACAAATCAAGCTAGAGAATATAAGCAATAACAAAAAAGGCACAGTTGAGTTGTACATCAATCTGTAATGCTTTAGCACTCACAAAAGGGATTTATTTAATTATGATTTTTTAAATTATGAAAGCAATATGGGTGTATGGAAGAGATTTTGGCTAATACAAGAGCTCCTAAAGAGATCCTAAAGGAAAAAAAGTATGTATCTCATGCATATCATAAGTGTGCTAATTTGCCTTCTGGAATATGACCTTTTAGTATTTTTTTCAAAGCATATGTATGAGAGTATAAGGTAGGTATACATCATTGACAAAGTACTTTTTGATTCTTGCAAATCTTGTGCAGGAGATACTCTTCATCACATTTTACAGATGAAAATGTTGAGGTTCAGAAAGATGGGATTGTCCACAGTTCACATCTAGAACAGCTAGACTTTAATTTATAAACATGGAATTTCAAAGTCAGGGCTTTTTCAACTAGACTCTATTGCATCTCCTGGTATTCAAACTACACAAATTCTGAGGGGAAATCAGGTGGGGAAACTACATGAACTGCTAAATGATGACATAAAAAGAAAAATATGTATGTGTATATATGTTTGTATGTGTATGCATGTACATAGACATGCATTTATGTTTGAGATACATGTATGTATGTACATACATGTATCTCAAACATAAATGACACTACATACAAAGAAAACCTATTTTTATTTAGGTAAGTTCTCCTTCATATAAAAACTCCCTTAGCTTTAGAAGAAAACCATATATGTTGAAAATTGTAAAAACACGCCAACCTAATGTTCATTGTTCACCATACACACGCTGAGATTTCTTACTTCCATACCTTTGCTCCAGCTGTATCTTCACCTGTAATCTATACATGGCTGAACCCAAACATCCTTCAAGATCCAACTCAAGTGCCACCTCCTTCTTTTCTGATCTCCCTAGCATTTACCACAGGGCATACTGCAGGTGGATGATTAATGACATTTTCTATTCTTTCTTCCTCTAAACTACAATGATGGTTTACTTGTGCTTTTCACATCCTTCATTCAACTATTCATTCATTCATTGATCCATCCATCCATGCATCTATTCAACAAATTTTAAAGAGATTCTGGACCATGCTGAGTCCATACTGTGTTGGGTATAATAATGGCCAAAGAGATATGGCCCTACCCTTGTAAGATGCACACAGTCTAGTTTAGAGACAGAAATTAATCAAATAAACATCCCAAGTTGATGTAAAATTGCAACAACAATAAGCACAATGAAGGAGAAACACTCTGTGCTGAGAGATCTTATGAATAAGACTTTGAACCAAGGATGATGGCTGGAGCACGGAGGACCGTGGTGCCTGATGAGGCTGCACAAGCAGGTAGAGAGCAGACCAGGTTGAGCCTCTGAGGCCTTGGGAAGGATTTTAGTCTTTATCCTGTGAATAGTGACAAGCACTGAGAGGTTTTTTAAGATTGCTCTGCCTGCAAAGCGGGGCTACTTACATCCCTATTTCTCTTCTCACTTAATTATAAAGCTTCTTGAGAACTGAGGCAGTCTTGCACATTTTGTATCCTGTGTGATACCTAACAGAGTACCTCACTATGGCAGAGGGACTATAATATTGAATGAGTGAGTGGGCTATAGAGTTCTATGGTGTTTCATGAGTGCCTTCCACCTCTGGCCCATCCAGGACACTGGCCTGAAGCAGCAGAAAACATTACCAACCTTACATGTTGCTTACATTTTTGAAAGGGAAAGGGAAAGTAAAGCAAGAGTATAAGTGTTCCCTAACCCTAACACATTTAAATTAGTCATGCAGGTGGAGAGCTGAAAAGATGTATTGAGTCTTCTGTGATAAACATTTTATTTCCAAAATGCCAGCCTCCTGTTCAAGCTTCTTTTTTATTCTCTCATGATGTTTCCATTTGCCTGTTCTGAATCTGTCACATAAATGAACAATGCCCACATTTTCAGAGCCCAAATGAAAACAGAGTAGGCAATAAATCAAGAATAAAAGCAGTGATTCTGATTTAAATCGAAACTTATGAGCAATTGGTATTTCATTCGTGTTTCCTTTTTAATTGGTTTTTATGGCAGAATATATTTGTGGCAGCTAGTACATTTTGTAACCCATCTAACTCTGATCAATCTGCTAATCTACATTTCAGTGCTCAGAGACTCACTGTACATTCTGTTAGTCTGTTTTAGTGCACTTCCAAATTTGAGAGGTTTAGATAAGCTATCATTATATATATCACCTTCACCAAAAGGTGAATTCACCAAAGAATTCTTTGATTTTTCCTGTATATCTGTACCTTGTCTAATGCTATGTTCTAAACATAGTAATGTGCAATTAGTGCTTGCTGATGGAAATGGGTGGATAAAACATTTTTTCCTTTCAGCCAAAAAGGAGAGGTAAATAAAAGGTTATATGTGCCCAAAAAAAGAAAGGGCATAGTGTCCATAAATTTTGTGAAGCCAGTGTAAATGGCAAGAGGCCACCTGATTTCCTGCAGGACTAATATTTTTCTAAAGCTATGGAAAACACAGCTGTGAGGCCAAGACCAAGCCCTAGGCCTTGATTTCATTGGTCAGAATTACTCTTCACTATGACATACATAACTCCTATGTCAAAGATGTATGAGACACAAAGGGTCTGGATTACCTCTGGGGAAATACTATACTTCTATTGGCATGTTTCTTTCCAGAAACATGAGGCAATCCCTTTCCCAAAGAACCCAGTAGGCTGACTCCAATTTTCCCAAACTTTAAATACCTCATTATTTCCACAGTGTTATCATCATTTATGACATGTATTTCCTTTTCTACTTATCTTGAATTTTCATTTGTTTGCTAGCTGTCTCTCCTGGTAAGATACACTCTCCAGAAGGGCCAGTATCATGGGGGTTTTGCTCCTCAGCATATCCTCAGAAGTTAGCCCTGTTCCTGGCATATGGTTAATTCTTAATAAACATACTTGAATTATTAAATGAATAAGTAAAATTTTTACTTAAAACTAATTACGTATTATGCCTCCGTTGTCAACAATATTTTGCTGTAAGGAATAGAAACATATTGAGATTTGTTCAAATAATTAGAGTTTCTTCAAAGGATATAGCAGAATCTCATGAAACCAAGGACAGGTGGGAAACACAATCAAACCTCAAAGGAATGAGATCAAAGCTGCTGTCCATCTCAGGGTGGACAGAGTCTCTCATCTCTGCTTCTTTCTGCATCATCTCTGTCTGCTGACTCATCTCTGTCCCCTGACCAGCAACCCCTGCTTTATTCATCTTGTACTTAGACTGAAGTCTCAAGGTTGCATCATCATTTCTCAGCCCCAGTAACCATCACTAAATGAATCAGACTCGGTCCCCTAATTCCCTAGGACAGGAATTTGATGGGACCAACCCCTCCTCTTTCTGATCCAAACACCACAAGTGATAATTCCCTGGACAGTTAAAGGATTGGTTTTGCACTACAGATTTTATCCGTAGTGGTCAGGATGAGGACAAGAAAGAGGGAGCCAATTATAATGAATATGTCCAAGATATATACATAGAAGAAAATTACAGTAGTCCAAGTTCTACACCATCCCATAGCAAGCATGTCCCAGTATCCCTGCCAGCTCTTGGGACAGTATAACGTCCTCCCACTGACCATAGCTGCCTCTGGTAGATCGACTCAACAATGAATGACATCCTCTATTAGTGATGAATTCTGTCCTTCAGTCTTGGGTTACTAGTTTTGGTTTCCTTTGCAGTCCCTGCTTGATGTGTGTTTCCAACCACCACCTACATCTCACAGTCCAGTGAAATTTCTAACTCTTCAGGAACCACTAATAACCAATAAATGCCTTCAGAACCAGCCTCCTACTCCATCCATTTTCTTACTCTCTTCTAGCCAAGTTTTACACCACGTTACCAAAGCAAAAAGCAACTGATGATAATGTTAGTCTGAGTCAGGGTCACACCAGTAGAGGACTTTAGGGACCTCACATAGGGCACGCAAGTGCCCATCACCCGTGTACCCATCTTTAATACCTGTTTTCAGGCCTGAACAAGTCACTCAAGAAGAGTTCCTAGCCCATCACCCTAGTGTAAAAGCCTTTCCAATTCCCTTCCCTTTCCACTAAAACAAACATCCTAATTATCTTGAAGCCAGCAGAACACACCAGGCTTCTTAAGGAACATGCCAGGATATTAAATATTTGATATTTGAGAAGCTTGACTTATACCTTCTGTCCCCAGCAGACAGGATTAAACAGAAGCCTACATTTCACAGAGTGTGAGAAACAGACATTAATGTTTGTCCTTTTTCCTCTGAGTATTTTTCTGTATCTGCTTGCTTAAAATTCTTATAAATTAATCAAAAGTATTGTTCAAAGATAACCCTGAAAAGATAAAATGTCCGGCCAAAGGAGGAAGCAATAAAATATTTTAAAAATTTAAAAATCAATTTTAAAATAACTCTAATGACCTGGGGGATATTCATCATAAAATCACAGTGAAATGAAATGTTTAAAACTGTGTACCACATATATAGCATCGTCACAGCTTTGCTAAGATGCACAGGGGTACCAAAAGACTGAAAGGAACCAAATAATGAGTTGAGGATTATAAGGATTTTTATTTTCTTCTTCATAGTTTTTTTGTATTTTCCAGGTATTCTGCAATTTACATTTTGTTTTTTTATAAATAGAAAGAATAAAAGCAGAAAGATGCCACTTTTTAAATACCTTGATTTTTTACAAAATCAGATACACCCCTATATTTATATGGAAGATGATTGCCATTTATGATTTTAGAAGCTTTCAAATTATATAAAATAGGCATGATATTTATGCTATATTTTGCTTTTACATTCACAGAGGGGGAAAAAAGCATTGCAGGATTTCTCTCCCCAGATGATGTTTATTCCCAAGCAGGATTTCTCTCCCCAAATGATATGTGTTCCCAAGTATGTGCCTCCGCTTTTTTTTTTTTTAATCTTTAGAAAGCACAGCAAGAACTCTGATTCATTTGTTTCCAAGTAGACTCATTTAAAAGTTCATTCCATACCGGTCACATAACAGATGCATTGTCTTGGGTCTTTTTGACAGAGTTTTGAAAAACTTTCTTGGAACATGCATGTACTTTTTAGATTTGCTTTTTCTTTCAAAATATCTCCGTCTATAACACTGTGAAGCTCTGTTCAGAAATTCTTAAGGAGTTCAGTTGTTTTCCCTTGGCACTGAGGGAGAGAGTGTTTCATTGACATGTCACTGGAAAAACAAATGAGCATTTATACTGTGCAAAGGGATGGATTCCCTGTTTGCACAGCCTGGAGTGCAAAAATGGAGGCATCAGGACTCAGGATAAATAAACAAGGGCCTGCCACCACTGGAGCAATCATTCTCCCAGCTGCTCTGTCCACTCCATTCCTTGGCACTTACAGAGTCAGGGGAAGAAAATGTCTCCTCCGTGTATATGCAGATGTCAGGCCTATTCTGGACCCTGGTTGAGGGGACAATTTGAAAGAAGAGCTGCTGCCTCCAATAGACAAGTATGTTTTTTTTAAAAAAACAAAAAAACAACACTTTACCTGGATGATGGATGCTATGAACTCGTACTTCGTTGATGAGTCTTTTATCTTTCACTTCCTAACACTCCTCTGTGAAACATCTTCTCTTCCAAATAATCAACTTGTAACATTCAACCCTTTAAAGGGATTATTAGAGAGAGTGGCTTTTAACTGGCAATATTTAAAAAGATTTGTGTTTTTCACAGCTTGGTGGAATATAATTAGCCCTGAAATGGAAATCAGGAGATCCTGTCCTTTCCTTATTCTACTAATAACCAGCTCTGCAATTTGGTCAAGCTACTCCACCTCTCTGGGTCCTGGTCTCCTCAGTGGTAAAAGAGGAGTTTGTGGCTAAATACCCCTAAGCTACCTTTTCATGACAAAATTAACTACTTTTATCACTTTCAGAAAGTGCAGGCCCATAAAAAGTCCTTACTGAAATCATCTGTTGCATTAGAAGCAGTTGGTTGTTTGGAGAATTTGGAGGAAAGCAGCACTGTTGGGTTTTGAGAGAACACAACCCTCTTCGCCACCTATCTTCTGTTCTTTCCAGTGCTCAGATAAATCATGCCTGAGGACGCCTTCTCTGAAAAAGAGAGTTTCAGATGCCAACCTAGAGGGGAAAAAGGACTCTGGAATGCTGAAATACATCAGACTACAGGTATTGATGCATGGATCAGAAATGTTCGCGGAAAAAAATAAAAAATAAAAAATAAAAAATAAAAAAAAAAGAAATGTTCGCGGAGCAGTAATAAGGAGGGAACTCCAGATATCCTGTTTGCTAATGTTTGGGACATACAATGTGCCAACTGGCACAGTGTTGGCAGAAAGGCCCCTCTAATTTGGTGAGCAAGAGTGCTACCAAGTATGCAAGGAAAAAATCCCTTCTTGCTGGACAGCCAACTTCCATAGAGACAAGGCTTGGGGAGCTTGGCTGGAGCCGTGCCTCTTCCCATTCTCTCCACTCCAATGGAGCCAGCTTCCCACCAATGCTCACAGGTGGGAACGATGCTCACAGGTCTTGGAATGAGACAGTCGGGGTTCAGATCCTATACCTGCTGCTCTGGCTCTGGGACCTTGGGCAAGTTAACTTAATTTTTCTCAGTTTTAGTTACCTAATCTCTAAAATGGGGATTTTACCCCTAGACCCATCTCAAAGAATTATTGCATGGATTAAAAAAGATAGTAAATTTACGTACTTATCCAGTGCTTGATACGGTTATATTGTTATTACACCCTAAACTCTAAATCATAATACATTTCCCAGGGGAAGAGAAAAAAAAGTTTCATGTTTTTCTAGAAAGTGTTTTAAGTGATGGTTAAAGACCTAGACTTGCCCCAAACCTACACTTATCACCAAAATTATTTGAAATAATGGATTAAATGGGATTTTGTTGGCTAACCTGGAGCAATAACCACAGTGTATAATGTTTTGAAGGGAAAATGCCATCCAAGTTCACTGGCTTAGAAAACTAACTTTCTGAATGGAACTCCTTTATAAATTAGAGGCTGATCACAGTTTCCAGTGGAAATCAGCTTCTAACAGGAAGGAAGATAAGATGCTATGAAAGTCCACCAGGACTTTAAACACAAAGATATATTGGCTGGAGTCCTTCTTTCTCACAGAGCTATACTTATTCTACAGTTTATTCCCTAGGTGGTTGCAAATTAGTTTTTGTGGTGAAAGTATTATAAAATTAATATGATTTGGGGGTAATTATACATCAACTAATAGGGTATAAAGCTTATTATACATCATGCCAATAAATACGCTCCCACTTTAGAACGTATTTTAAGGTCATTTAAGGAAAGCAGAGAGAGGGGAAGTGACACTTAACACTCTAGAGGAGTACAACAATCAGTGTCTTCAAAGATTTTACAACATCATTTCCATGTTTTCCCAGGTAATGAGCCTGTCGCCTGCTCCCTTATCTCTGCTAATCAAGGCAGCACCAATTCTGACGGAGGAGATGTATGGAGACATCCAGCCAGCTGCCTGGGAGCTCCTGCTCAGCATGGATGAGCACATGGCGGGGGCAGCAGGTAAAGAAAGACCACCTGGGACCCTGGTCCTGCTGCCACTCATCCCAGCGTTTAAACAAGAGAGAGGCACATTCATTCCATTTTCACCCTTAGGTCAGATCGCTAGCAATAGCTGGACCTCTAGACAGAGGTGTGCACTGAACGGAAACAGGCCTAGGTTCTGTGTGCACCCTTTTCATGTCACTGTAGAGTTTGCACAAGGGCAGCATGTCTCTCCCAAGATGTTACCAAATTATAGAGAATGATTTCCCCCAGAACCTACATTTTCACTATACTTCACAAAAGATAAAATTCTTTTTGTGCGTTGTGATTTCCCAGATTGACCATGAACGACCATCATTAATTTTATTAAATCTTATGTGAGTAATAGTCTGTGTTCAAATCACAGTATCAAAATAAATTTGTGAAATTTAAGTGACGTGTCCAAAGCCACATAGCTAACAAATGGTAGAGGTAAAATCTGGATTCTCCATTGTTTTCCACTTTTTGTGCATATTCCTTTATTTTATAGTTATTTTAATTGAAAATGCTCATGGTTAAAATTCAAATAATATAAAAATGTATGAAGTTTAAAAGTATCACCCTCTTTCCCATGACTCCCAGTCCTCTTTCTCAGAGGTGACAATTTTTAAATTTCCCAGGAAATCTCTAGGGTAAACTATGCATATATATATATATATATATATATATATATATATATATATATATATATATATATACATACCTATGTATGTATATATTATGTTTCCTTTTTCACACAAATAGGACATACCATAAAGACTTCTGCATTTTTCATTTTTATCTAGGAGACTTTTTTAAGAGTTTACTTGAGCGAAAATTGATTCCAATCAGGCAGTGCCAAGCTAGAAGTGGTTAGGAGCACTCCACCAAGAGTAGCTCAGGGAGAGACTTTTATAGAGAAAAGGCAGAAGCAAAGAAAGGCAATTATTGATTGTCTGTAGCATAAAGCCTAGTTGGCTGTTTGTGATTGGTTATCCTTAGCATTTTGATTTGTAACCTTGAGGTGTTTACAGGCATAGATTTTGGTTTGCTTATGTAAGCTGCCATGACATTAGAGCCACCTCAGTCTAATGGTCTCCTTTTAAAACAACTTAACAATTCCCCCCTTTTGGTCATCCTCTCGTATGTGAAAAATTGACCAAAAATTTAGTATTAATGCCACTCTTTGTCACCATCAGAGTTAAGTTTCTCTTGTCTCATTGTGAAACTCATAGGTTATGATGTCATGTCCGTGCAAGAATTGTTCTGCTGTTCATCTCCTTGTTCATCTTGTTTCTGTTTCTCCAAGCACAGTAAGACCAGCTAATGTACTGCTGATGGCTGTGAACATGCATTTAAGACCTTTGAGAGAATATAGCACGCCACAGAGACTACAGTGATAACTATTAGGAGGATAATATCAAGAGACTGAAGTGTACTCCTTAGCCAGGGCCCCAGTGAACCAAACTAGCTGGTATCAAATAACTCAAAGGATGTACCTGTTTAACCAAGTGGCTTGTTTGTTAATTTTCTGTATTTGCTACAATACTAGAGATATTGATCAAGGCGCAGCAGGAGACATTTGCTATGGCACATGTTCAGCCAATAACTAATCTAAAGCAATTCTATTATCTAAATTTACCTTAGCAAGAAAATCTTGGGAATTTGGTTGTTCAGCTACGGCCTTAGCAGTAGATTCATCAGCAGTTGCCAGAGTTAAGGAGCATTATCTTCCTATGCATTAACGGAGAAAAAAAGCAAGTAGTGAAAAGGCAGAAGGAATAAACATTTCATATTGGTGTTAAAGACCTTGATCTGCAATCTTGGGAGACAGCTGTCTACCACAAGATGCCATCTGCCTCTGGGTAAGGACCTCCTTAGTCGATTTTAATTTTAGGTCTCCAGCTGGTATGCAGTTCCAAGAGTTTGGAGAAGCCCTTTTTAACTGAGGGATATGGACCCAAGGTTCAATTCCATGAAGTTTTCTAAGTAGTTTTAATTGTATATATTGATTAGAATTCTTAATACTTAGAACCGTTTTTTCCTAGTGAAACTAAGATGTAAGCAATTGTGGCGTGTCTGTTATACTAGCATTCTGTGGGTTGGCAAATTTATAAATACATTTCACGATTTCTGGAAGTATATTCTTTCTCAGTAAATTTTTTCACTGTGGCACAAAACGTGTTTAGTAATAAACCCAAATATCTTTAGTGCCTCTGTAAAGGAAGCCAAAAGTAGATAAAGCTATGTTCAGTAATTAATGTTTCAGTATTGTATATTATTTGGAAATGATCTAGATATTCAATGAATATCCATCATTTAACTTATCTCAGCATAACTTTAAGGTTTCAAGTTACCAAAAAGATTTTAGAAACTATTTTTAAGTAGACATACCATAAAGCATAATGTTGAAAAATTTATTTATAAACTTTTTACTTTTTTAAAAAGTAAACTTTTATTTACATCTATTTAATTTATTCTTAACAATTATGTTTAGAATATTCATGAAAATTTCATGAGACATTAAACAGTTAACCATCATTTTAAGTTATTTTTCTTGCTGACAAATTCTATAACATGAGTTTATTTGACTTTTAGTAAACCTAGGTAGGATAAAAGTATTATATTTAATGCTAATAACTCTAAAGACATGCCTATTTTGATTAAACCAACAAACTTAAACCACCTTTTATTTACTGAAGATTATCCTAGATCAAATGAACTTGAAAAAAATTTCTGTTAGTTTCTGGATTTCTGAGAGTATACTTGATTTATGTAAATGCTTGTTTGTCTTTAAGCCAATTAATAGAGCTCTTTACACATTAATTTTGGCAATACCATCCAAAGGTAGAAAAATATCATACATCTACAACATACGAACAGAGATATACATAAACATACAGACAGATGCAGAGATCTTATAGCTTTAGTTTTAAATTTTTAGTTATGAGACAGGTATGATAATGCAAAACTGACTAGTTTATAAAAGAACAGTTGGATCTAAATTGTGTTTCTGGCAGATAAAATAAGTTAAGTTTACCTGCTCAGGTAGCTAAAACTTTTACTAATATTTGTGGAAAAGACTTTTAAGATTTTTCATTCACTTAATTTCCAAAACAGGTCCCTTCTTTTTCTGATAAGAATTACCTCCCTGAAGTTTACATTTCCAGAGATGGCTTTGGGTTCCTAGAGAAGACCAGGTAGAACGTTTATATCTCAAAGGCACAGAGAAAAGATATAAATTTCTCCAAGAAAGGCTTTTGTTTCCTAAATCCAGATTATTTTTAACAATATCTGCAAGCCTTTCGAGATAAATAGGGGAAATTTGGGGATAGGTAAAAAGGATAGGTGGGCTTTGAGTTGTTTCTAGAGCCACATTTCTATTCTTATAAAGACTTAGTGTGTTAGACAGTTGTTTTTAATTCCTTGAATGATTGGGCTGCAGCCTGAATATCAAGATGCTGACCCAACCATCCAACTACATTATTTCAGTTTACTTCTTTGTATCAGGGAGAAGAGCTCTAAGATGGAAATCAAAAGATTCCTGCGTTCTAGGGCTGTGTGTCTTTGGAACGCTTCAGTAAATCCTTCTACAATGGCTTCAGGATGTTTATCTTTCCCTCTGGGTACATAGTTTTATATTAGGTTAGGGGAGAAGGCCTAAAAAATAGCTCCTATCAGGCTCTGAATATCAGCTTCCAATTTGGTCAACTTCTGACTATAGAACTAATTAAAAAAAAATTTTTTTTTCAAATATCTTGTCAGGTTTGAGTGAGACAAACAGTAAATATTCCTGGCCGTATTGAACTACCCCATGAGCACAACATCCAGAGCCACTCCCAAAGATAGCCAAAAGAAAGAAGGACTTGGACAATTCCCCTGAGAGCTGACAATGGTAGGACCCTAGCCACAAAAGGAATGTAACCCACATTTCTGTCTGGCTATATTTTTGAGTTCCGCAACTTGATGATTGCCAAGCTAAGTTCTCAGGACAAAAAATGAGATGGACAAGAAAGCAATAGCTGTCCCTGGGAGAGAAAGGATCAATAACCTTTTTTTTTTTTGGTAATTTGGAAAGGAAGCGGCCATGTGAAATTTTACCTTCTTCTCTCAACCAGGCACCACAGGTAGACATCTAGGGGAGCTGACGTTAGTAAAAATTCTTACTCCTCGCTGGCTTCTGCCAGTTTTCCCGGGATGATGTCTGCAGGCTCCAGAGTGAGGGAGGCATTCCAGTGGGTCTCATCCTGGTCACCAGTAACTGTAAAGGAGGAAAAATAATTTTCCCTCTGCCCTTAATAGTGAGCGCCTGGCTGAAATACTTTTTCCTCTAGGATAACTCATAAATGGATAGGCTTATCTAAGATGGTTTAAAGTTCTCCACTGTGGCCAGTGTAATTCGAGATTATCTTTGGTATAGTTAACCTACTTGTTCAGCCTTAAAAAAAAAAAAAATTCTGTTCACCTGAAAACTCACACTAGACTCAGTCCAATTTTAAGTCAGACCCAGTCTGACCCTGGATCCAGTCTGGTTTCTAAATTGGAACCAGTCCATTCCTGAGCCCAGTCTGGTTTTTAAGTCTGACTCATTCCAACTCCAGCTGGTTTCTGGACCCAGCATGAAAAAGAAAGGCTCAAATAAAGTCTGCAAGCTCATAACACAAAAACTTCAGTGCTAGGATTTGAGAGGGACTTACCCATGACCTCCAGAGGCAGCGAGAAAGCAGCAAGCTCAAGGTCTCAACAGATACCTATGCCGGGTTGCTCACTGCTCCTGTGGGCTGTTGAGGGGTGTCTCCTTTGGTTCCCTCTTCTGACACCAGGACTGTTAAAAGGTAAACTGAGGCATATTAAAAATTTGAACAAAAATCAATTTGAATTGAGAAATGCCAAACAAGAAGTGGTTAGGAGTTCTCTCTAGGAGACCATTTTTAACATCAGACTATAAGTTTACCTGTTCTTTTTAATGGCTACCAAAGATTCCATTGAATGAATGGATATAACATAATTTATTTAACCTGGAAATTTTAGTTGATTCTTGTCTTTTGCTTTTTTATACTATGCTGCATCAAATGTCTTTGTAAAATATCTTTGTTCACATTGTCTCAGATTTTTGCTTCTCTACCAAGTATTTCTCAGAAGGGCATGCTCCCTAAATATGGGACAGCCATGGACATTTTCATGGAAGTTATGAACAGGGGGACTGAGCTTTAAGAAAAGCTAGAAGGAAGAGGAAATGGTGTATGCAAAGCCACATGGGGTGTGGAAATGCACTGGGTTTATTTGGAAAGCCTGAGGAGGAATTGAGACTGGGGTGGTTTTTGTAAAGAGGTTGCTAGTCTGTAATATTAGGCAAGTGAGCAGGTCTCACGTTGTAACAGACCTTGAACAACAGGGTTAGGAGTGTGGACTTTCCACTGAACTGTGGGAAACCACTAAGGGGTTCTGAGCCAAAGAGTAATGTTGTATATAGTGTTGAATTATTACCAAGTTTAATGTGGCAGTTTAATGAGTGGAGTGGCTTGGTTTTAGAAACAGTGATTTTTAGATGACGAGGAGACATATCAGTGGTGATATGACACTAAAGCTAATGAGAAACGCCATAGCTAGAGAGAAACTTGGGAAAACTTGATGTACGTGGCAGCTGAAGCAATGAGAGAGGATGATTTCCAGGGGAGAAATGATTCCGGGGGAGGATGATTTCTCGGTATAGAGGAGAGGGCTGAGGAATGAACACTAAGCCATTGGCCTTCTCTACCTTCAAAGGACAGGAAGAAGAGCTGACCAGCAAAACCCAGAAAAATGACCAGAAAAGTAGAACTTAAGTAATCTCAAACCATGGAAGTAGAGGAAGATCCTTTTCAAGGAGATTGTTATGAAAGTGTTAAAAACTGAAAGAAAAGAAATGCTGTAAAAGTACCACTGGATCTGCTGATTAGTGAGCATTACAAGAAAACTAATTTCAGTAAAGAGATTGAGGTAGAACTCCAACTGCAATGACTTAGAGAGTGACGATGGTGTTTAAAAATTGAGACAGTACACTTTAAAGAAAAGTAAAGAAAGGAGAAAAATTGGAAATTTAAGGAGGTGGTAGGATTAAGAAACAGATTATCAAAAGCTACTGATGACAGTAGCTCACATTTGTTATAAAACTATATCATACACACTATCTTACTTGATCCTCATAACAATGATTTTATAAATGAGCAAAATCCAACTCAGAAGGTTGAAAGGACTTCTTTTTTTTTTTTAACATCTTTATTGGAGTATAATTGCTTTACAATGGTGTGTTAGTTTCTGCTGTATAACAAAGTGAATCAGTTATACATATACATATGTTCCCATATCTCTTCCCTCTTGCATCTCCCTCCCATCCTCCCTATCCCACCCCTCTAGGTGGTCACAAACCACCGAGCTGATCTCCCTGTGCTATGCGGCTGCTTCCCACTAGCTATCTATTTTACGTTTGGTAGTGTATATATGTCCATGCCACTCTCTCACTTTGTCACATCTTACCCTTCCCCCTCCCCATACCCTCAAGTCCATTGTCTAGTAGGTCTGTGTCTTTATTCCCGTCTTGGGGTTGAAAGGACTTTTAACCAAGTGCACACAGCTCAGAATTAGCAGAGCCAGGAAATCAAACCCAGATCTTTTGACTACAAATAGCTGCCCTTTCCATATACCACATTGCCTCTAAAAAATAAAATATTCTTTAGAATTCTGTAGTACTTTTCATGTCACAAGGCACTTTCTCATACATTATTTTATTCTAACAACAAATTTGGAGGCAGCTATCAGCAGCATCCTCATCCTCATCCTCGTCATTGACATTTTACCAATAGAGAAACAAAGGTTAAGAAGTTAAGAGGCTTGGCCAAGATCAATAGGAGAGAAGTTTCAGAGCTGGGATTCAACCCCAGTTGTTCTAACAATTGCCTGAGCATGTTTTGAGGATCTGGGAAAAAGTACAAGAGAGTTTTTAAATTATATTTTTATGATCAACACTGGCTCCTCCATCTATGCTACAGAGTGTATTTCTTTTCCTCATTATTCATTGACTTTGTAACTTATCATAGCATTGATCTTTCTCTTATTCATATTTGGCTTTCCCCAGATTAAAAAACAACAATGGTATTATGGTTCATGAAATCTCTTTTGGTTTCTCAATCTCTACTACCTCTTGGAAGGGTAGATGTTTCTAATAGAGTCTACCTTATGAATGTTATTTTTATTTTTAAAAAAATTTTTTAACATCTTTATTGGACTATAATTGCTTTACAATGTTGTTTTAGTTGCTGCTGTATAACAAATTGAATCAGCTATACATATACATATATCCCCCTGTCTCCTCCCTCTTGTGTCTCCCTCCCACCCTCACTATCCCACCCCTCTAGGTGGACACAAAGCACTGAGCTGATCTCCCTGTGCTACGCGGCTGTTTCCCACTAGCTATCTATTTTACATTTGGTAGTGTATATATGTCCATGCCACTCTCTCACTTTGTCCGAGCTTAACCTTCCCCCTCCCTGTGCCCTCAAGTCCATTCTCTATGTCTGCGTCTTTATTCCTGTCCTGCCCCTAGGTTCTTCAGAACCAGTTTTTTTTTTTTACATTCCATATATATGTGTTAGCATATGGTATTTGTTATTCTCTTTCTGATTTACTTCACTCTGTATGACAGACTCTAGGTCCATCCACCTTACTACAAATAACTCAATTTCGTTTCTTTTTATGACTGAGTAATATTCCATTGTATATATGTGCCACATCTTCTTTATCCATTCATCTGTTGATGGACACTTAGGTTGCTTCCATGTCCTGGCTATTGTAAATAGAGCTACAATGAACATTGTGGTACATGACTCTTTTTGAATTATGGTTTTCTCAGGGTATATGTCCATTAGTGGGATTGCTGGGTCGTATGGTATTTCTATCTTTAGTTTTTTAAGGAACCGCCATAGTGGCTGCATCAGTTTACATTCCCACCAACAGTGCAAGAGGGTTCCCTTTTCTCCACGCCCTCTCCAGCATTTATTGTTTGTAGATTTTTGATGATGGCCATTCTGACTGGTGTGAGGTGATACCTCATTGTAGTTTTGATTTGCATTTCTCTAATGATTAGTGATGCTGAGCATACTTTCATGTGTTTGTTAGCAATCTGTATATCTTTTTTGGAGAAATGTCTATTTAGGTCTTCCGCCCATTTTTGGATTGGGTTGTTTGTTTTTTTGCCATTGAGCTGCATGAGCTGCATGTATATTTTGGAGATTAATCCTTTGTCAGTTGGTTCTTTTACAAATATTTTCTCCCATTCTGAGGGTTGTTTTTTCATCTTTTTTATGGTTTCCTTTGCTGTGCAAAAGCTTGAAGTTTCATTAGGTCCGATTTGTTTATTTTTGTTTTTATATCCATTTCTCTAGGAAGTGGGTCCAAAAGGATCTTGCTGTGAGTTATGTCATAGAGTGTTCTGCCTATGTTTTCCTCTAAGAGTTTTATAGTGTCTGGCCTTACATTTAGGTCTTTAATCCATTTTGAGTTTATTTTTGTATATGGTGTTAGGGAGTGTTCTAATTTCATTCTTTTACATGTAGCTGTCCAGTTTTCCCAGCGCCACTTATTGAAGAGGCTGTCTTTTCTCCATTGTATATTCTTGCCTCCTTAATCAAAGATAAGGTGACCATATGTGCATGGGTTTATCTCTGGGCTTTCTATCCTGTTCCATTGATCTGTATTTCTGTTTTTGTACAAGTACCATACTGTCTTCATTACTGTATTTTTGTAGTATAGTCTGAAGTCAGGGAGCCTGATTCCTCCAGCTCCGTTTTTCTTTCTCAAGATTGCTTTGACTATTTGGGATCTTTTGTGTTTCCATACATATTGTGATTTTTTTTTTCTAGTTCTCTGAAAACTGCCATTGGTAGTTTGATAGGGATTGCATTGAATCTGTAGATTGCTTTGGGTAGTGTAGTCATTTTCACAATGTTGATTCTTCCAATCCAAGAACATGGTATATCTCTCCCTCTGTTTGTATCATCTTTAATTTCTTTCGTCAGTGTCTTATAGTTTTCTGCATACAGGTCTTTTGTCTCCTTAGGTAGATTTATTCCTAGGTATTTTATTTTTGTTGTTGCAATGGTAAATGGGAGTGTTTCCTTAATTTCTCTTTCAGATTTTTCCTCATTAGTGTATAGGAATGCAAGAGATTTCTGTGCATTAATTTTGTATCCTGCTACTTTGCCACATTCATTGATTAGCTCTAGTAGTTTCCTGGTAGTCTTTTTAGGATTCTCTATGTATAGTATCATGTCATCTGCAAACAGTGACAGCTTTACTTCTTCTTTTCCAATTTGGATTCCTTTTATTTCTTTTTCTTCTCTGCTGTAGCTAAAACTTCCAAAACTATGTTGAATAATAGTGGTGAGAGTGGACAACCTTGTCTTGTTCCTGATCTTAGTGGAAATGGTTTCAGTTTTTCACCATTGACAACAATGGTGGCTGTGGGTTTGTCATATATGGCCTTTATTATGTTGGGGTAAGTTCCATCTATGCCTACTTTTTGGAGGGTTTTTATCATAAATGGGTGTTGAATTTTGTGAAAAGCTTTTTCTGCATCTATTGAGATGATCATATGTTTTTTTCTCCTTCAGTTTGTAAATATGATTTATCACATGGATTGATTTGCATATATTGAAGAATCCTTGCATTCCTGGGATAAACCCCACATGATCATGGTGTATGATCCTCTTAATGTGCTGTTGGATTCTGTTTGCTAGTATTTTGTTGAGGATTCTTGCATGTATGTTCATCAATGATATTGGCCTGTAGTTTTCTTTTTTGTGACATCTTTGTCTGGTTTTGGTATCAGGTTGATGGTGGCCTCGTAGAATGAGCCTGGGAGTGTTCCTCCCTCTGCTATATATTTGGAAGAGTTTGAGAAGAATAGGTGTTAGCTCTTCTCTAAATGTTTGATAGAATTCGCCTGACAAGCCATCTGATCCTGGGCTCTTGTTTGTTGGAAGATTTTTAATCACAGTCTCAATTTCAGTGCTTGTGATTGGTCTGTTTATATTTTCTATTTCTTCCTGGTTCAGTCTCGGAAGGTTGTGCTTTTCTAAGAATTTGTCCCTTTCTTCCAGCTTGTCCTTTTTATTGGCATATAGTTGCTTGTAGTAATCTCTCATGATCCTTTGTATTTCTGCAGTGTCAGTTGTTACTTCTCCTTTTTCATTTCTAATTCTATTGATTTGAGTCTTCTCCCTTTTTTTCTTGATGAGTCTGGCTAATGGTTTATCAATTTCATTTATCTTCTCAAAGAACCACCTTTTAGTTTTATTGATCTTTGCTATCATTTCCTTCATTTCTTTTTCATTTATTTCTGATCTGATCTTTATGATTTCTTTCCTTCTGCTAACTTTGGGAGTTTTTTTGTTCTTTCTCTAACTGCTTTAGGTGTAAGGTTAGGTTGTTTATTTGAGATGTTTCTTGTTTCTTGAGGTAGGATTGTATTGCTGTAAACTTCCCTCTTAGAACTGCTTTTGCTGCATCCCATAGGTTTTGGGTCATCGTGTTTTCATTGTCATTTGCTTCTAGGTGTTTTTTGATTTCCTCTTTGATTTCTTCAATGATCTCTTGGTTATTCAGTAGTGTATTTAGTATTTAGTAGCAGCCTCCATGCCTTTGTATTTTTTACAGATTTTTTCCTGTAATTGATATCTAGTCTCATAGCGTTGTGGTCAGAAAAGGTATGTGATACAATTTCAGTTTTCTTGTATTTACCAAGGTTTGATTTGTGACCCAAGATATGATTTATCCTGGAGAATGTTCCATGAGTACTTGAGCAGAAAGTGTATTCTATTGTTTTTGGGTGGAATGTCCTATAAATATCAATTAAGTCCATCTTGTTTAATGTATCATTTAAAGCTTGTGCTTCCTTATTTATTTTCATTTTGGATGATGTGTCCATTGGTGAAAGTGAGGTGTTAAAGTCCCCTACTATGATTGTGGTACTGTCGATTTCCCCTTTTATGGCTGTTAGCATTTGCCCTATGTATTGTGGTGCTCCTATGTTGGGTGCATAAATGTGTACAATTGTTATATCTTCTTCTTGGATTGATCCCTTGATCATTATGTAGTGTCCTTCTTTGTCTCTTGTAATAGTCTTAGTTTTAAAGTGTATTTTGTCTGATATGAGAATTGCTACTCCAGCTTTCTTTTGATTTCCATTTGCATGGAATACCTTTTTCCATCCCCTCACTTTCAGTCTGTATGTGTCCCTAGGTCTGAAGTGTGCCTCTTGTAGACAGCATATATACAGGTCTTGTTTTTGTATCCATTCAGCCAGTCTGTGTCTTTTGGTTGGAACATTTAATCCATTTACATTTAAGGTAGTTATCGATATGTTTGTTCTTATTACCATTTTCTTAATTGTTTGGGGTCTGTTTTTTTTAGGTCTTTTCCTTCTCTCGTGTTTCCTTGCTAGAGAAGTTCCTTTAGCATTTGTTGTAAAGCTGGTTTGGTGGTGCTGAATTCTCTTAGCTTTTGCTTGTCTGTAAAGGTTTTAATTTCTCCGTCAAATCTGAATGAGATCCTTGCTGGGTAGAGTAATCTTGGTTGTAGGTTTTTTCCTTTCATCACTTTAAATATGTCCTGCCACTCTCTTCTGGCTTCCAGAGTTTCTGCTGAAAGATCAGCTGTTAACCTTATGGGGATTCCCTTGTATGTTATTTGTTGTTTTTTCCTTGCTACTTTTAATATTTTTTCTTTGTATTTAATTTTTGATAGTTTGATTAATATGTGTCTTGGCGTGTTTCTCCTTGGATTTATCCTATATGGGACTCTCTGCCCTTCCTGGACTTGAGTGACTATTTCCTTTCCCATATTATGGAAGTTTTCAACTATAATTTCTTCAAATATTTTCTCAGTCCCTTTCTTTTTCTCTTCTTCTTCTGTGACCCCTATAATTCGAATGTTGTTGCGTTTAATGTTGTCCCAGAGGTCTCTGAGACTCTCCTCAATTCTTTTCATTCATTTTTCTTTATTCTGCTCTGCAGTAGTTTTTTCCACTATTTTATCTTCTTGGTCACTTATCCGTTCCTCTGCTTCAGTCATTCTGCTATTGATTGCGTCTAGAGAATTTTTAATTTCATTTATTGTGTTGTTCATCATTGTTTGTTTGCTCTTTAGTTCTTCTAGGTCCTTGTTAAATGTTTCTTTTATTTTCTCCATTCTATTTCCAAGATTCTGGATCATCTTTTCTATCATTACTCTGAATTCTTTTTCAGGTATACTGCCTAATTCCTCTTCATTTGTTTGGTCTCGTGGGTTTTTACCTTGCTCCTTCATCTGCTGTGTGTTTCTCTGTCTTCTCATTTTGCTTAACCTACTGCATTTGGCGTCTCCTTTTTGCAGGCTGCAGGTTCGTAGTTCCTGTTGTTTTTAGTGTCTGCCCACCATGGGTAAGGTTGGTTCAGTGGGTTGTGTAGGCTTCCTGGTGGAGGGGACTGGTGCCTGTGTTCTGGTGGATGAGGCTGGATCTTGTCGTTCTGGTGGGAAGGACCGCATCTGGTGGTGTGTTTTGGGATGTCTGTGAACTCATTATGATTTTAGGCAGCCTCTCTGCTAATGGCTGGGGTTGTGTTCCTGTCTTGCTAGTTGTTTGGCATAGGGTGTCCAGCACTGTAGCTTGCTGGTCGTCGAGTGGAGCTGGGTCTTAGTGTTGAGATTTAGATCTCTGGGAGAGCTTTTACCGTTTGATATTACGTGGGGCCGGGAGGTCTCTGGTGGTCCAGTGTCCTGAACTCGGCTCTCCCACCTACTTGGCTCAGGCCTGACACCTGGACAGAGCACCAAGACCCTTTCAGCCACACGGCAGGCTCTTTTTGGCCCTCGTTCTCCTTTCCTCAAGCCACCACACGTCAGCCACTTCTGCGCCCTCAGAGTTTCCCAGTGACACCCACTCACTGGATGATGAATGTTATTTTTAATATAACTAATGGAACTGAGACAGTTTTAAACGGACATTTTTATGTACTGTCCTAGGGTTACTCTGAGATGACTCTAGCCATTTCCTTAAAAGGATATTTCAGCATGTAATTTCCTTTCTTCATTTGCTTCCTCTGGCATTCACTTTTCACTGTGAGCCAAAGGAAACTTTGCTTAGAATGAGTTTTTCTACTGAAATGTCATGCTGTCACTGCCCTCGCATCAGATATCGGAAGATTGTGGGAGGCACAAAGGATGAAGTCTGCTTTCCAGGTGCTGAAACAGGCTTTGCTTTTGCCGGTGCTGGTGGCCTGGCTCTATAGCTCAGTAGTCATTTTCAAGAGACAGAAGCAGTTTCCCCCTTCTCCCTATCCCCAGGAATCATGCAAAATTAAGAGATGCGTAGCTGATGAATTGTTGACTGTCTTTAGCGGCCATGTTCCTGTTGTGTGCGGTGAAAGTCCCCGAGGCCGTGTCTGATATGCTGACATCAGAGTTCCACCACCCGGAGACCGTGCAGCGGCTGAACGCTGTCCTTAAGTTCCACACGCTTTGGAGGTTTCGCTATCAGGTCTGGCCCCGGATGGAGGAGGGAGCACAGCAGATTTTTAAGGTGAGGGATACATCCCACATGGGTATTAGATTAGCAAACCCAGCCCAAGGTTCATTTCAGTCCTTGAACCTCAAATCCACAGTGTATGTCCCAAGAGATGCTTCTTTTTTTCCCCTCTCTGATTACATAAGTAAGCCTAACTCATATATGAGTGAATTCTTGTCCTTAAAACAAATTGAAATATAAGAATGTAGAGTAAGAAAATCAAGTTTCTATAAACCTCAAGATTTCAGCACCATCCCCAGAGGTAAGCACATAGAAGTTTGAGGTGTAATCTTCCATACATTTTGCTATATAAACATAGATGTTCTTTGGAGGATGGGGTGATTAACACAAATAGAGATCATGCAGTTGAAACCCTTCGTTTTATTAATGAGTAAACTGAGGCCCAGAAACGTTCTTCATGTGTCTTATAACATCCTGTGCTCTAAAAGATTATGTCATAATTTTGCTTCAGACTCATTCTAGCTTATTTTCCATCTTACTCACTTCATTCTTCTGATATCAACTAACAGATCCCGCCTCCCAGTATAAACTTCACCCTGCCCTCCCCAGTGCTTGGAATGCCATCTGTCCCGATGTTTGACCCCCCTTGGGTCCCTCAGTGCAGCGGGAGTGTCCAGGACCCCATTAATGAAGACCAGTCTGTGAGTAACAGGCACTTTCTTTCTAATATCTTCAGGCTCCATGGTATACATGTAAGAGAGAACAATGGATGTGTGAGACAGTTGTCATAAGAATGTAATAACAGCACAGAAAATCAACCACAAAAGGCCTTTAGTTCTTGTGAGATAGAAGGAACTAACATCTGGGGTGAGAATTTGCAGACCTCCAAAAGCCAAAACAGTTTTTTTCCATAATCATAGAAGCAGCCACCTTGTAATAAAAGCTACTAAAAGCATTAGGCATTGACTTCTTAGCCAAAGGTAGTGCTTTTGCCTCTCTTTATTATAAAACAAACAATTCATTTAACCTACGTAAGCTACCCAAAAGTTAATGAGATTGACTCTGGATGAATAAGAAAAAGAACTGAGTTGCCTGCTCTTGCTGTCCTTGTTTGGACCTTAGTCCGTTCTTTACCTTATTGATCCTCAGTATCATCATCAGAAACGTCACTCTGAGAGCTCAGGTCTTATGCTATTCTAATACATTACTGCTCTATGTAATATAATTTATAAACAGTTAAGTTTAGAACCCAGTCTATTTATAAACAAGAACCAAGAATATGTGCCTTTTGAAAAAATGAATCTTCAAAATATGCCTTTTTCACCTGTTGCATAGCATTTTCCTAAATTACAAGATAATGTAGAAAATTTGGAAAATAAAGCAAATATAGAAAAAGAACACGTCTCTATACACAAATTCATGATTATTTCCTTGCATAATTTCCCACAGGATTTAGGGCAATTGGTATGTGAATATTAAAGATTTCTTTTATATCTCACAAAATATCCCCAGGATGATTGTACCGTTTTACCCTTATACAACACAATAGGAAAATGTCTTCTTTATTCAAATTAACTAGTATTATTTTTTAATGCCACATTGAATGACAAAAAACAAAGTTATTGGCTTTTTTATTCACACATCTTTAAAAAGTTGGTTGAATATATGAAGTGAGGTTGAACATTGTTGCATGTCATACGTATATTTTCTAGGCATTTGTAGTTTTCTTTGAACTGTTTGTTTGAACTCTTTACCCATCAGAATATTTTTATTTTAATTCTTCTGCATACACTACCTTCATATCTGATGGTTTTGTGCCAAAGACAAAGGCACGCTTGGTTCTTCCCTCCAGCATCTGAACCACTGGTATAAAGATCCTTGGTTTTTTTCTCATACATGTGATAGATTCATTTGAGTCAAGTACATTCTCTTCCCAATTTCACAGTGAATTTCAATCCAAAGCCCCTAATTCTATATCCAGTTATCTTTCCCTTATCTTATTATAATAAACCAGCTTAACCCCTGGCTCTCAAAATGAATTGCCATGTGGCCCATCAAATGCCCTTAATTGCTGTTGTGTCATCCACTATTGGAAACCTTTAGTCTTATGTTAAGACCCTGCATAAAGGGAGCTTCGATGACTGCCGTCCTTTAGAGGAGTGACCAACACCCCTTGTTTCTTTAATCCTATGTGACCACTGGCCAACAAAGATGTAGAATTTCTACTATACATAGACATTACTTCAAATTGGTAGTGAAGAATGTCAGTGATCACTTCCCTGCTCTGAGACCAATGACTTCATCCCCAGAGCTCTTGGAATTTATCTCAGCATAAGCATCACGATTAAGGCAAAAATAGAATGGCCCCTTTGCAAAGTGAATCTTTCCTCCTTTTTTGTTTCTTATCTGTTATGCTTTTGCTGCTGGTAAACAGGGTCAGATTTTACATTCAACCATAGTAACACTACCAACTCTCATAATTTCCATTCAGTAGCTTTGTTTCTATAAATATTGTTAAGTATTTACAGTGTGGCATTGTATTTTCTATTATTTATATTTATTATTATTTAACATTAATATTTCTAAATATTAAGTATTTGCAGTGTGGTAGATACTTAAGATACAAAAATGAAATAAATCACATAATTAATTGTTTTACACGAAAGAGATCTTTCCTCCTCCTTCCCATGGTTCTGACTTTCTCTTTTATTAACCTTATGAAGTAAATGTCCTTCATTTAAAACCAGTTCAAGAAATTTTGGAAGGAAACAGAGCATTAAAAATGTTTATTCGATGTGTTTAAAGAGTGGATCATTGATATTTAACCTAAAATAAGATTAGGTAAAATAACATTTTTTCTTTCCCGAAATTACAAACATCCTTGAAGAATTATCCAGATTGAATGAAAAAGAATGTCTTAGTTGTACACAGCCTGGAAACTTGGTAGAAAAAGAAGCAAACAAATAAATCTCCATGAAACTAGATCACGGATGCCCTAACATTTCCTGAAAACAAAGTACCACATCTGTGTCATTCAGTAGAACACTCTTTATACATGTGACCTTGCAGAAGAGTTGCTAGTAAATAAACTTGCCGTCATGTCTCCGTAGAAATCCTTTTCAGCCCGGGCTGTGTCCCGCTCCCATCAAAGGGCAGAGCACATCTTAAAGAACTTGCAACAGGAGGAAGAGAAGAAACGTCTAGGTCGAGAAGCCAGCCTCATCACCGCCATCCCCATCACCCAGGAGGCTTGCTATGAGCCCACCTGCACACCCAACTCAGAGCCAGAAGAAGAAGGTGCCCTCTACACACTGAACTTCTTTGGAGGCGGGGGGTGCTGAGTCACACAAAAGGGAAAGGACTTGCTTTGAAATAAACGTTGACGATTTTATGTGACATGAGGTGATATGCTCCCTCTATCTCTCTCTCTTACCTCCTGACACTATCTAAAGAAAGAGAAAAAAGTTGTCTTTTTCTAAATGTTTAGAGCTGGCTTGTTTACAGAGGAGGACATTAACCCCATTGAATGAACTAATATGATAATGGACCAAGCAGTGACTATGATTCAGGCAACAGCTGAATCCAGAGTGTGTGCTAAAACATACGTAATCAATCTTTCATCATTAAAAATGGGGTTAGTCCATTAACTACTTTCAGCCTTCACAAGTGCAGACAGTTTTTTGATTGATATCAGAAAAATGATTTCTGAACCATTCTAAATTCAGTGATTCTCTGCCCCACTTTTGTGAAATCTTTGGGAGGAATTTTCTGTCTCCCTTTCTGTAGGTGTTTTTTCCTCACCAAAGTACATTCTAAATTACTTAAGCCTTATGCTTTGAGAGCTATATACACTTTGATGTAAGTACAACTATAATAGTGATGATAACTTTTTTGTTACAAAACCAAAGTTCACGTTCCCCATTTTCTTTGCCAGTAGAAGAAGTCACCAATCTGGCATCCCGTCGACTGTCTGTGAGCCCATCCTGTACCTCCAGCACTTCCCACAGGAATTATTCCTTCCGCCGAGGGTCAGTCTGGTCAGTGCGTTCAGCCGTCAGTGCTGAAGGTGTGTCCTCTTACAAATGTGTCCTTTATTCCTCATGACTTGTGTGTTTTGAAATAATTTTTATTTGATATGATTATCTCACTTCATTACACTGTCTTCATTAAATAACCTGTCTCATGATCTTAAAGTTTAAAAATGTATATTAGTTGAGTGGTATTCTAAAAAAAATTGTTGATTTAATCCAGCAAATGTCCTTGATGAGTTGGTTCTATTTTAATTACATTACATGTCATCATATTGCAGAGGGTTCTATAAAACATCATTCTAGGCAGTTAACAGTTTTCAACACTGGCTACACATTACAATCAACCAGGGAGCTTTTAAAAATGCTCAAGTCACACCCAAGACCAAATCAGAATCTCTAAGGGTGGGACTCAAGCACCTCAATGTTTTAAAAATCTTCTCAGGTGATTCCAGTGCATAGCTAAGACTCAGTAGGATGCTTTAGGATGCTGTTCTGGAAAAATTTATCAAAGGAAGAACAAAGCTCGTGCCAGTCCTGTAATGAAATCTGATTCCGGGGGAGAAATGTGATACTCTTCAGTTCTAAGAATTTAAAAACTACGCTTCTCTAATGATAAATAACTGTCTGGGGACTCGCTCCTTCATGATTATTCAGATTTCATCACGATTTATAAAGTCATCAAAAAGTTGTACAGAAACTAGTGGTTCTCAACCCTTCACTGCACAACCCTGGAAAACTTCAAAAATGACCAATGCTAATTAATCACAGCAGCCCAAGGCATATCTATATTTTTTCTAACACGTTTATTGAGATATAATTCACATACTAAAATTCAACCTTTTGAAGTGCATAATGCAGTGGTTGTTAGTATATTTGTAGAGTGTGCAACCATCAATGCTACTTTATTTTAGGATATTTTCATTATCCCCAAAAGAGACCCTATACCCATTAGTAGTCACGCCTCATCCACCACTCCCCCCAATCCCTGACAAGAAATAATCTACTTTCTATTTCTATGGATTTGCCTATTCTGCACATCTCATATGAATGGAATCATATAATATGTGGCCTTTTGTGACTGGGTCCTTTCACTCAGCATACTTTCAAGGTCGATCCATGCTGCCACATGTATCACTTCTTCATTCCTTCTTATTACAAGATAATGTTCCATTATATGGATACGCCACATTTTGTTTATCCGTTCACCAGTTAGAGTGGACTTTTGGGTTGTTTCCACCCTTTGGTTATTATGAATTACACTCTTACGAACCATTATGTATGAGTTTTGTGAGGAAAACTGCCAAGCTATTTTCAAAAGTGTCTGCATCGTTTTACATTCCTACCAAAAAGCATAAGGGTTCCAATTGTTCCACACCCTTGCATAGCCACAGTAATCTTGGAAATGAAGAGCAAAGTTGGAAAACTTACATTTCCCCATTTCAAAACTGACTACAGAGCTGCAGTAACCAAGATTGTGCAGTATGGACTTGAGGGTTGATAGACACATCAACGGACTAGATTGGAACCGGAAGTAAACCATTACATGTAGGTTGACTTCAAGTTTGAAAAGGGTGCTATGAACCTTCAATGGGGGAAAGAATCGTCTTTCCAACAGATGATGCTGGCACAACTAGATATCTGCATAGAAAAAAAAAATGTTCCATAAGTAGGTCTTGAACTGAGAAAAGCACGCCGATTCTGTCTCCCTCTTCAGATGAGGAACACGCCGCCGAACACACGCCCAGCCCCCACGTGCCTCAGCCCCCTCAGGCTGTGTTCCCGGCATGCATCTGTGCAGCAGTGCTCCCCATTGTCCATCTGATGGAGGACGGTGAGGTGCGGGAAGATGGAGTAGCAGGTACAGTTGTGACTGGTCAGAACCGTCAGTAACTCTAATAAATACTGGAGGCGTTCATCTGATAAGGCGCAGTAGGGTGCCCTTGAAGACGTGAACCGCTGACCACGTGTGGAGTTGTTTTATGGACATGCTATAATGACAGATTTGTAATACGCTGAACTAACACTACCACTTTCTCCACCTTTTCCTCCCACAAACTTTATGACCAAGATATTGCACTTCAGATAGGCAGTTTTTTTCCAGGAGCGTTGTTTAGGACTGGAGAACAGACCAACCCTCATTTGGCCACGTAGAAATCAAATAGTGCTTTTGGCCACCTTAGAAATCTTAGCCATTGGCTTGACATCATTAATGCCATCTTTCTCACTTGATTTCCTTTCCAGAGGTAATAAGTAAAGAAAATAATTGAAAAATGAAATGATAAACTAGGGGTAAAGACGAGTTACATTTGTCACAGGTAACAGGTTAATATTCTTGATGTTATTTTTTTTAAAAAAAAAAAACCTTTATAACCCAATAATGACTTTTTATACCCCAGTAGAGAAATGGACAAAGGATGTAAACACACTCTAACAGCCAATTAAATCTGTAAATAACACTGTTGTTTACAACAACAGTGAAATCTTACATTTCATATAAAAAATTGCAAGGATTATTTCAAAAGAAATTATGCATAGCTGGTAAAGATTCAGAGAAAAGATTATCCTCACACCTTGCTGACGGCAGTAAAAATTTAATGCAAGCACTCTGAAACAGTTTCACGGTATGCACCATAAGCCTTAAAAGTATGTACACCCTTTGACACAGATTTTGGTATCTAGCAATTTCCTAAGGCAGTAATGAGGGGTGAATTAAGGTTTACAGAGAACGCTGTACCTTGTACATTTTTAAAATAACAAATATTTGAAAAGAGTTTAAATGTCCAACAATAGGCAATTAGTTAATCATGGTACCTCCATATGACAGCTTTCTGTGCACATTAGAAAAATATTAACATAAAAGTGTTCAATTTATTGATAATTAAAAATGTGAGTACCAGAGAGTATTTTCTATATGATATTATTTAAAGATACATGTAAATATATATTTCATGTATATGAAAGAATATACTCCAAAATGTTTATAGTTGTTTTGGTGGTTGGTAGACTTATCAGTCTTATTCTCCTCTTTGTCTTTTTCTGTATTTCTCATGTTTTAAGCATTAAACTGCCGTACTTAGCAATTAGAATAAAAATAGTGTTATAAAGATAGTTTTGCAACCAATTTCAACTTAACAAAAACCCACATCTATTTTAATTATTTATAAAGATACATGAAAGCTAAAGCTTACATTTACATATCTCTTGTTAAATTAGTTATATAGCTCAATCTTAATTGGATGGTTAGCTTCTGAAGCAAAAAAAAATTGGTATAATTTATTTTAAATAGAGGCTGAAAAATAAATTTATGCTAAACTCTATATTCCTAGTTTAGAAAACTAAGCTAAACCATTTAAACTGAAGATCATCTAATGCTTACCCACTACTCACTTTTACCCACCTGCTTTCTTAGCCTGGGCACTTCCAGGCAATCTTAGCCTGACCACTTTTCCCAAAGAAGTAGCACTTTCTTTCACATGAGGAATAATTATTTATTCCTAGGACACCCTCATTAGAAGTGGGAACCCTAACTGTTACTGGCTCAACTATGTCATCTTGCTGTGGGAGTTATTAGTTAAAACATTCATGTGAACAATAAAAGGTCACGTCTAATTCATGTGCATTCTAAACAAAGCATATTTTCTAAACCAAATAATTACTTTAGGAATTTCTCCATACAATAAACAATGAAGTGGGACTTTAATAAATACCACTGTTAACATTAGGGTAATTTCTAAAACAAAGAATCATAAATGTATTCTTTTTTTATTAAAATGTAATTGACATATAACACTGTTTTAGTTTTAGATATACAACATAAACATTTGATATATGTATGCATTACAAAATGATTACCACAATAAGTTTAGTTAACATCCATCACCATACATAGCTACAATTTTTTTTATGATGGGAACTTTTTTTTTTTTTTAATTTTTGGCTGCTTTGGGTCTTCGTGGCTGCACGCGGGGCTTTCTCTAGTTGCGGCGAGCGGGGGCTATTCTTCGTTGTGGTGCGCGGGCTTCTCACTGCGGTGGCTTCTCTTGTTGTGGAGCACGGACATCTAATTGCGGTGGCTTCTCTTGTGGAGCACAAGCTCTAGGTGCGTGGGCTTCAGTAGTTGTGGCACACGGGCTCAGTAGTTGTGGCCCGTGGGCTCTAGAGCGCAAACTCAGTAGCTGTGGCGCTCGGGCTTAGTTGCTTCGTGGCATGTGGGGTCTTCCCGGAGCAGGGATTGAACCCATGTCCCCTGCACTGGCAGGCGGATTCTTAACCACTGTGCCACCAGGGAAGTCCTGATGAGGACTTTTAATAACTATTGTCTTAACAGCTTTCAAGTATACAATACAGTATTGTTAATGATAGTCACCATGCTGTACATTAAACCCCCAGGATTTATTTATCTTATAACTGTAAGTTTGTAACCTTTGACCACCTTCCCTCCCCCCAGTACCCACCCCCCCACCTCTGGTAACCAATCTGTCCTATGTATCTATGAGTTTGGGGTTTTCTTAGATTCCACATGTAAGTGAGATCATACATTTTTCTTTCTCTGTCTGACTTCTTTCACTTTGCATAACATCCTCAAAGTCCATCCATATTGTCACAAATGGGAGGATTTCCTTTTTTATGGCTAAATGATATTCCATTGTATATCACAAATGCATTTTTAACAAAAACAATGCTAATATTTAAAGGGCATCCTATACTCTTTTGTCACATTTTCCTTATAGGCTAAAATGTTCAGAAACAACAACAAAAAGAACAGATACCTGCCTTTCAATAGAAAAAGAGTCCACAGAACCTCTGTAAGGCAAAACTTGAGAGAGACCTATTAAAGTTTAGTAAATTATTTGAATACTTTATCTAATAGATTTATCTCCATTTAAGATGAATATTCAATTTCCTTTCTCTTCTAAAGTGAGTGCTGTGGCCCAGCAAGTCTTATGGAATTGTCTAATTGAAGATCCATCAACAGTTCTTCGACATTTCCTGGAAAAACTGACCATCAGCAATAGACAAGTAAATTCCTCTTTCTTTACAGTGTAGCTATGTAGCTATGTGTGTGAACATGGTTAAAAACAAGCAGTGGACTTTACAGTGACATGCATACAACATTGGTGTCCTCTGACACATAGCCGAGAAGTACTTTGGATGATGATAATGATGAACAAACTAAACTTGGCTGTTTTCTTTTGAATTTCTCCATTAACTGATGTCTCCATATGTATATGGTACATTGCTAGTAATGACCCTAAGATACTGAAAGATTCTCAGTCTTTTAAACAAAGATTAAATTCAGTTTAATGTTTTCAGTGTTCGGTACATTTACTGAATTCTGACTGGCTGGTAGTATGTGGTGCAGGTAGTATTATTAGAGTATGTTGAAACTCTCCATTAATCAAAAAATCTAATTTATCAGGTCACCCTGTGAGAAGATTATGCCAAATAAAAGTCATTTTCTGAACAATGGCAAAATACACTGATGATTACAAATTATTTCTTCATTTCTGTGTTATGGTCCTGTTCACTGGAAGATTAAGTTTCTGAAAGGAAGGTTAATTATAAACATCTCCATTTATCCTCTCTTGGCCCAGCTTTATCTCTTTGACTTGAAACGTAGGAAGCAGAACTATGAAGTTCAATAAACCTAGTTTGTTTAATGGTTTCTTAAGATAGAGCCTCCTCACATTTCCATCACACCTGGAAGCCACAGCAAATAGAGATGACTAAATGTACAGCTTTCCTGTGATTTGCCTGTGACCTATAGACACAGTCTAAATTTTTATTTAAAAATTTGACTATTGCTTAGTAATGTCATATATTAGCTTCTAGGAGACGATGTTACAGTTGGCTTAAATGCTATTTAACAAGTATCACACACACTATATTAAAATGCTGAACATAAGGGAAATCAACATGTGGGCAAAAGTAAGAAAAATCCTCCCACCTTGCTTTTCGAGAAGTTAATTTTATTTCCTACAGCATGGCAGCTGAATGAGACCTAGAAATTCTGTTGTTCTTTCAGGATGAGTTAATGTACATGCTGCGCAAACTTCTCCTGAATATCGGAGACTTTCCTGCTCAGACCTCTCACATCCTATTCAACTACTTGGTGAGTTTCACCTCCAGTAGGTTATAAATGTTCATTTCCAAGTAGGAAGCAACAATAAGAGAAAAGGATCCAAGGAGATTTTTTTTTCAATAAATTCCCATTAATTATATGACTGAAGGTGAATCATGGTCAGCTGAATTCACCACTGTTTGTATGGGGAAGCCCCTCCTGGCACAATCCTTGGCATGTGATGGGCACTCAATAAATGAATAAATGTCTCTTTCCTCTCTGTCTCCCTTTGGCATTATACAACTTCCTCATGTCGGTCCTTAATTTTAGTTTTCTGCTGAAAAAATGTATATGTCATTTTTTTAAAATTCTTTTTTCTTTTAACACCTTTATTGGAGTATAATTGCTTTACAATGGTATGTTAGTTTCTGCTTTATAACAAAGTGAATCAGCTATTCATATACATATATCCCCATATCCCCTCCCTCTTGCGTCTCCCTCCCACCCTCCCTATCCCACCCCTCTAGGTGGTCACAAGGCACCCAGCTGATCTCCCTGTGCTATGCAGCTGCTTCCCACTAGCTATCTATTTTACATTTGGTAGTGTGTATATGTCCATGCCACTCTCTCACTTCGTCCCAGCTTCCCCTTCCCCTTCCCCTTCCCCATGTCCTCAAGTCCATTCCTTATGACTGCGTCTTTATTCCTGTCCTGCCCCTAGGTTCTTCAGAATCTTTTTTTTTTTTTTTTTAGATTCCACCTATGTGTGTTAGCATACAGTATTTGTTTTTCTCTTTCTGACTTACTTCACTCTGTATGACAGTCTCTAGGTCCATCCAGCTCACTACAAATAACTCAATTTCGTTTCTTTTTATGGCTGAGTAATATTCCATTGTATATATGTGCCATATCTTTATCCATTCATCTGTTGATGGACATTTAGGTTGCTTCCATGTCCTGGCTATTGTAAATGTGCTGCAATGAACATTGTGGTACATGACTCTTTTTGAATTATGGTTTTCTCAGGGTATGCTAACACATATATATGGAATCTAAAAAAAAAAAAAATGGTTCTGAAGAACCTAGGGGCAGGACAGGAATAAAGACGCAGATGTA
Source organism: Balaenoptera ricei (assembly GCF_028023285.1). Lineage (NCBI taxonomy): Eukaryota > Metazoa > Chordata > Mammalia > Artiodactyla > Balaenopteridae > Balaenoptera > Balaenoptera ricei. The sequence goes on from NC_082645.1 coordinate 94,887,042, forward strand.
GAGAATGGACTTGAGGACATGGGGAGGGGGAAGGGTAAGCTGGGATGAAGTGAGAGAGTAGCATTGACATATATACACTAGCAAATGTAAAATAGATAGCTAGTGGGAAGCAGCTGCATCACACAGGGAGATCAGCTCGGTGCCTTGTGATGACCTAGAGGGGTGGGATAGGGAGGGTGGGAGGGAGATGCAAGAGGGAGGGGATATGGGGATATACGTAGACATATAGCTGATTCACTTTGCTATACAGCAGAAACTAACACAACATTGTAAAACAATTGTGCTCCAGTAAAGATGTTAAAAAAAAAATAGCAGTAAGTATTTTAGTGATAACATAAAAATATATGGTAACCTGTTCAGGCCAGTTTTCCAATTATCCCTTCTCCTGCTTACTGCCACTGTTAGAGAAGCATTTGAATAGAGAATTCAAAGGCAAAAAAACCAATATTTAATTAAGAAAATGAAAAGCCAAGGAAATGAGAATGTAAGCTCAGAATTACTGTGACTTTGTGACCACTTCCTGTTCTGACTTATAGGTGGGATTAATCATGTACTTTGTGCGGACCCCCTGCGAGTGGGGGATGGATGCCATTTCAGCCACTCTGACTTTCCTGTGGGAGGTGGTCGGTTACGTAGAAGGCCTGTTCTTCAAGGATCTGAAGCAGACCATGAAGAAGGAGCAATGTGAGGTCAAGCTCCTGGTGACCGCTTCAATGCCAGGTACTGCTTTTGGAAGACATAACTTTTTTGGGAGTATAAATAACCCTTTTACAGACCAAGTGTCTCTTTCATTCATGAGAAAATTTTCTGACCCTGGGATTGAGTGCTTCAAAGAATTTTTGTTGAATACAATCTGAAGAAATACAATAGACCCTTTAAAAGTCAGCAATTGCCAGATGAAAAGGGAGACATCAGAACTGAGATCCGCGTGAATCAGTACTTGAAGGACTGCCAAGGTTAAAGATTTATTTAAGTCTATTGCAGAGGGCCAGCTGAACTGAGAGCCTTTTTGAATGAATTTTTGGCACTGCAAGGAGAATAATATTGTTTGCATGGCAGGGACCCCAGGCTTTTGTAAACTCACTGAGAGATGGCTTTATGAAAAATTGGAAAAGGGAAAAGCAGGAAGGAAAATTACAAGAAAACATGCAGTGTGATATAAACTCTAGATACAATTCCTTTTCATTTTGGATAGCTTGCCTTTCTTGGAGATAAAATTTTGCCAAGCCTTTATCCTTGTGCAATGTCTAAGAAAATGTGAGATAATACATGTATTGAAATAAAAAGACAAAATTATATATAAATAAGAACACAGGTTCTGGCAGCAAAGAGACCTATGTTAAAATCAGAGCACTGGGCTTCCCTAGTGGCACAGTGGTTGAGAATCTGCCTGCCAATGTAGGGGACACGGGTTCGAGCCCTGGTCTGGGAAGATCCCATGTGCCATGGAGCAACTGGGCCCGTGAGCCACAGCTACTGAGCCTGCGCGTCTGGAGCCTGTGCTCTGCAACAAGAGAGGCCGCGATGGTGAGAGGCCCGCGCACCGCGATGAAGAGTGGCCCCCGCTTGCCGCAACTGGAGAAAGCCCTCGGACAGAAACGAAGACCCAACACAGCCAAAAATAAAAATAAATAAATAAATAGATAAATAATTTAAAAAAAAAGAACCCTCCTTGAAATGGAGTGATTAAAAAAAAAAAAAATCAGAGCACTGCCATTTATCATCTGTATAATTAATATTAGCTATGAAAAAGTACATCACTTTTAAAGCTTTCTTTACATGTACAATGGGAGTATGATTCATACTTCGTAATTGTGAGGAATAAATGAGTTTAGATTTCTAAAATACTAGCTGCCATACCTGACACATGGTAAGCATTCAGTAAGTGGCAATGGTATATTTATGTGTCTATAGGTTACTCAGCAAAGAGATCAGCTTTCATTACAGCAAAGAAACATATTGTCAGGCATATACTTAAAAACAACTCATTATAAATCAAGGTATATCATAATGTTCACTGTCTCACCAGCCAAGCAGAATACAGAAAACGTAAATTTAAACTACCTTTCAGGTACTTGTTTAGCTTTTGCTAATAGCTCTGTTTGTATCTTCTCAACCATTATTACCTCATCATCTCATTTAAAATAAAGCAATAGATTATTTGTTGGAATGCTTAAGGTTTGAATTCTGACTCTTCCACTAAATAAATGTGTCTTTGACTAAGTTACTTATAAGTTCTTATTTATAAGAATAAGTTCTCTCTGTTTCTTCATTTGTAATGTGAAAATAATAATACCCATATCATAGGGTTGCTATGAGATTTAAATATGATTATGCACATAAAACCATTTAAAAGTATGGGGAACTCCATAAACGGTAGCTATGATTTTTAAATGATAAGTAAACATACTTAAAATATATATTTAACTAGAAACAAAGGAGTGCAGTTAGTACAATGCACAGCTCACATTAAACCCTCACCAGTAGTAATCATCATAATAATAAAAACATCAGCTTATTGATAATATTTTAATAATTTGTGCTTTATCTATAAATTTCTTATAGTAGAAGTCAGTTTGTTATGATTTTTACCTATTGTAGGTACCAAAACCTTGGTAGTTCATGGACAGAATGAGTGTGATATCCCAACCCAGTTACCGGTCCATGAAGATACTCAATTTGAAGCCCTGTTAAAGGTAGGGATGACTTTTGACAGAAGTGATTTTTTTTTAATGCACAATGGCTATGGCCACTTCACTGATCATACAGTTTTGAAGTAAACGGCCTTTCTCTGTCTTCAAATGAATATATGCATTTATTTACCTCTTCTAGAATCTGCCCCACTCTTGTGTACTTCCTCTATTTCCTTGCATAATTTTCCCCACGTGGATGTAGGCAAGATCATGCCGGCTCCCTCTCAGCTACAGCAGCCACGTGACACTCCTCTTGAGATGCTGTGAATCCTGCTTAGGAGTATCCTGGCATCACTTGTGGCAGTTCTGGAGCCGCCCTGGGTTTGCACGCCAAGGGCACTGGGACAAACTCTAGGGATCAGGTGACAGTCCATGCCAGAGACGCTTTTTGTGGCATCGAGTTGAACAATACACAGTCTTGATTTGCCACTGACAGAAATGATTGGAGAGGCAGAAAATATATACCTTAGAATAAACTAAGCGAATCAAGAAAGTATTTTCAATGGTTATGACAATTACGCCCCTTAAGAGATATGCAGTCCATTGTTCCTCATGCCTGTAAGGTTGTTAAGGGAAAGTAGTAAGTACACTCGTGCAGTGATTCCCTGTTTATCTGGAGCCCAAACTTTTGGCCCAGAAAAGACCTCTGAGAAATTCAGTTTTGCCAAGCCTGTGTATTTTATTTCAGTAGAAAGGGTTGTTAAGCCTCCTCCAGGCCTCACCCCTTCATCTCCAGAGAGTCTCTCAGGCCCAGTCAAGCAAACTTCAACAGCCTCTTCATCTTCCTACTCACTTTGGATGGTAGGATAGCGTGAAGGCAGAGAGTGAGTTCAAACCCCCGCTCCACCACAACCAGTGTTATCTAAATAAGTCAAACGACGGGCTCTCTCTAGTCTCAGTTTCTTTTTCAACAGTGCTCGATTATTAGTGCAGGTTATACAAGTTCTCTACATTGAAAGCATTGAGCATAGAATATAGTAGATAATAAGCGCTCAATCACTGTGGTTCATATTATTCTTAATGTTGCTACTAAACATGCTTTCTTCCTGATATTGAGACCAGTAGATGCCACTGTGCCTTCACAGTTCATCACTCAAGTCTACATTTTAATTGTACCTCTTTTAGCTCTATGAGAACAGTGCAGACAGTTTGTATTACACTATCAGTCTTTTTTTAAATTGAGATATAGTTGATGTATAATATTATATACATTTCAGGTATACAGCATAGTGACTCACAATTTTTAAAGGTCATATTCCATTTATAGTTATTCTAAAATATTAGCTATGTTCTGTGTTGTACAATATAACCTTGTAGCTTATTTATTTTATGCATAGTAGTTTGCACATCTTAATCCCCTACCCCTATCTTGCACTACCTTACACAATCAGTCTTTATGCTGTCATTTTTTTGGATAGCTGTGTGCATGTAAATGTTCATATATGTGTGTGTGTATATAATATATATACGTATATATATGCACACATATAATATATAAAATGTGTGTAAGATATAAATACATATGTATTCCTTATAGGAAGTTACCTGGTTTTATGACATTTTTATCTTTCAGCTTACTGTTTGGCTCATAATATGATCTCAATAAATGTTTGTTAAAAATTGCTGTTGTTCTAGGAGTGTCTGGAGTTTTTTAATATCCCAGAATCCCAGTCTACACATTACTTTCTCATGGATAAGCGATGGAACCTTATCCACTACAATAAGGTGAGACTGCAGTGATGACGCTCACGGAGGGCTGTGTCAAAAGCCCCTTATGCCTTTCCCGAGGGCAGCTTCGCTCCGGGGGGCGTCGCTGTTTAGAGGTGAGGCGTATGGCCGCTGGGTTCACACCACCTCACTGATGATGTATTAGCTTTGGACTGGCCGCTTTACCTTTGTGCCCTTCAGTTTCCTTGTCTGTAAAGGGCAGGTGATGATAGTAGCTACTTTAGGGTCGTTGTAAGAATTAAAGGAGATAAGTAAGGCACTTCGTCACTCATCATTATTACATCTAGATGAACATTTAAGTTGCCCGTATTGTAAGTACACGTGTTTATTTGGAATGTTAATGTTGTTCTCATGCCGCTTTCTACTACATTAAGCATGATTGTGGTAACGTGATCTAATGAACAAAGGAAACCTCAGGAAGACCACTGACATCACTTTACAGGGCTTTTCTTTTCTTCTTCAGAATGGGTTTTAGTAAATGGCCTCTGGCTCCTTTGCTCCTGAAAGAGCATCCTGGACTTTGGAAAGCATACTCGGCCTGGGGAGATTGAAGCTTTCCCAAGGAGGGTGTTTATCTTCCCTAGGATTTTGTAGAATTGGGGAGCATAAAGTAGTAAGAATCTAAACCATCAGAAAATACATAACTTATGTTTGTCTGACCTTTGGGGAAAGAGGAAATGAGAGTCAGAGTTTAATTATTTGAACTCTCTTTTTGTCTTTGTGTAATCCCACCACAGACCTATGTTCGGGATATTTACCCTTTTAGGAGATCCGTGTCTCCACAGCTGAACCTTGTACATATGCATCCAGAGAAAGGACAGGAGCTCATTCAGAAACAGGTGCCTGACCACCACAGTTTTATTCTATTTTGTCATGTCATTGGGATAGATGATCTGTAAACGGTTGCCAGCCCTGAGATTCTGTGATTCTGTTATGATCCTCTCTAGAGAGAGAATGATGGGCCCTTGGTCAATAGATAGTTCCCCAAAATAGTGTGTTAACTAAGTTTTATAAATTGGATGAATAATGTAAAGGTATTAAGAAACACTCACTTGGAGAATGCTACGAGAAATCATAAGGGTATAAATAGCAGAAATCTTCTAATTTATTTACCTACTAGTTTCTAAGTTTGGATTTTCACTCCACATTTTTGTAAAGCAGGATTGGAAGTACACATAGTGTAGCTATAAGAAGGTTGGCCCAGAAATTTATGCTAGCTGGAAAAAAATAAAAGGGGTCAATGTAGTGTGCCTGAAAAAGGCCCTGCACCAAGGTCCAGAGATTTGGACTCAGTCCCAGCTCTGCCACTGACCAGTGATCTGACCTTGGACATGTTACTAACTTCTCTTAAAATAGGAGGAAACAGAATCAAGCAGCTGTACTTAGATTTAAGATTGAAGAACAGAATAACGTTTACACATCTCATCATAAATCAGACTTTGAGCTTAAGGAAATTCACTATTTTGCAAGCGAAATATAGCTGTAGTACACAATTCTAATAATGATACAATTTTAATGTGTTCTATGTGTTCTATTCATTTATTTTTAATAAAATGTTGAAACAAGAAACTATTATTTCAATTTTTCTGCACGTAGTAAGGATGCTATTCAAAAATATCTTCAGGAGATGGCATAGAATCCGACCACTTAAGTAATTAAAAACATAGTTAGTATTAACTACCTAAATTGCATTTAGAAGAAAGAAAACAGTGAATGTATTACAAAGTGTGAGGTGTTGGGCAAAACTATAAGACCTTAAATATAAATAATTTCTAAAACAATTCCCCACAAATTATCCCAGCCTCTGATTTTGGCAGCAAAATAATGAAAACCATAATCAATAACTGCACTTCACGAGTGTGTTTTTTTAATCATGTTTAAGAACACGTTTTAAGAGAATAACATAAAACGGGGCCCTTGCTCTATTTATACTCCAAGTTGGGATCTTAAGACTTCTTTCTAATTTCCTCAGGGAGATAATAATAGACAGACCTGTGGTTCGGGCTCTGAAGTCTCCTCAACAGCTGCTCACAGCTTATCATCTTCCTAGTCACATCCCCCTGCCCACTGATCAGCAACAGAAAAGGCACTAAGAGAAGGACCAAAAGACCCATGTTCACGTCATCTAAACTCAGGGCTAAAGGGCCACCAATCTAGGTCCTATTAGCTTTTGTTCCAAGATAGGTTTTTCCTGGAACCTATTTCAGTCTTTAAGAGGCAAACCCAGAAACAGCGTGAGGCATCAGTAGAAATGATAGAAGCAATTGGAACTGACTGGCTCCTGTTGGAGAAGGTCTTCTATGTTATGACATCCAAACAGATGGGCTGTATTTAATACTGAACTGTTCTTGACAATGCTTGCCTTGTGCTCCTCCTCTAGCTGGCAAACTCCATAAGAAACACTTCCTTCTGTAGAACAGACAGATGCAGGAAGTGAGAGTCAATTAAGTATTGTTTGCTCTTTCTATGTGGTAAAGAAAAAATATTTCTCTCTCATTTCACTTCCCCCATCTTTCAATTTTTAATCAGCCCGGTTTGCCATTAAAGTTTTCACTTCAGTTTCTTCACTCTTGGTAATTTCAGAGTTGCCAATTCTACTTTTCATCTGCTCCTGCCTTTGTCTGCTGGTAGGTATTCACTCGGAAGCTGGAGGAAGTGGGGAGGGTTTTGTTTCTCATCTCCCTCACCCAGAAGATCCCCACAGCCCACAAGCAGTCCCACGTCTCCATGCTCCAGGAAGACCTCCTCCGACTGCCCTCATTCCCTCGAAGTGCTATTGATGCCGAGTTTTCACTCTTCAGCGATCCTCAAGGTATCAAGAAAGAAGCATTTCCTCTCTTGGGCTTCTTCTCCTGCCCTTCTTTTGTCCTCAGCTAGAGGACATCTCTATCTTAATCGGCAGACAGTTCTCTAAGCTAGTGGCTCTCAGCTCTTGAGTGGGCACCAGAATCACCTAGAGAACTTGATGAAACACAGATTGCTGGGTCCCACCCTCCAGCCCCGAGTTTCTGATTCAGTAGCTCTGGAATGGGGCTTGGGAACTTGCATTTCTGACAGGCTCCCAGGTGAGGCTGGTGCTTCTGTTCCAAGGACCAAATCCTGAGACCACTGCTCTAAGCTAATCGTAAGCAATTGAAGGAATTAGTGTGATATTGTTAGGAGAGTACTTGACTAAGTGAAGAACAGGTATTTATATGACATTCAAGAGGAGGCAAAACGAATCTACAGTGACAGAAATCAGAACAGTAGTTACCTCTGGATTGGGGGGAATGGATTTCCCAGAAAGGGGTATGAGAGAACTTTCTCAGGTGATGAAAATGGGCTATATATTGATTGGTGTGTTGGTTACATGAGTGGGTATTTTTGTCAAAATTCATTGAATTCTACATTTATGATCTGTGCCTTTTACTCTATCTAAATTATACCTTCTTAATTAGAAACTCTGGAGTCAGGGCCCAGTAATCTGTGTTTTTACAAGACCTCCAGGTGGTTTTGATGCCCTAGGAAGCTTGAGAACCATTATTCAAATTGAGAGAGAGAGAGAGAGACTGAGACAGAGAAATTGAAAGAGACCCATTTTGAAACCACGCTCTGTTACTCAGTTATTAATTTGGGACAGTTTACTTAAATCAGCATCCCTATGCTCTACATCTTCATCCAGAAGCTCCAGAGAAATAGTAGACAGAGCTCTAGTCTGACCATGAGTTCAAAGACCAAGAACAAGTCCCAGCCCTGCCATTTTCTCAATAACTTATTTTTTCTCAAAGCCACAGCTTATGCAGCAGCAACACACTGCACCTGCCTGCCCTGTCTTGCCCACAGAGTTGAATCAAAGAGGTGATGAAGAGAGTACTTGGAGGGCTAGGAGGTGTCACAGCAGTGGCTGCAATATTGTTCTGGGAAGCGTATCAGCAGTAGATCTTCATGTCCCTGAGCTGGAAACAGCAGCGCCCTGGGGTTTGATTGCCCTCCACACTGACAGGATTGGCGTGGGGCTAATTCTGTCTCTGCTGTTTCATGTTTCACAGCTGGGAAGGAGCTGTTTGGCCTCGACACTCTTCAGAAAAGCTTGTGGATCCAGCTCCTGGAGGAGATGTTCCTGGGCATGCCGAGCGAGTTTCCCTGGGGAGATGAAATCATGCTTTTCCTCAACGTTTTTAACGGGGCTCTGATCCTGCACCCAGAAGACAGTGCCCTGCTCAGGCAGTACGCGGCCACGGTCATCAACAGCGCTGTGCACTTCAATCACCTCTTCTCCCTCAGCGGCTACCAGTGGATTCTGCCCACCATGCTGCAGGTGCACAGGCTCTCCTCTCCTGCATGGAACAGGTCAACAAGATCTGTACCAAAACTTTGAATGATGGTATTATCTTCTTTTATGACCTCAGAAGGCACCAAATGAAACCCCCCTAGAAACTTCCAAAAGGTCATAATATTCCATTCTATTCTGAGATCTCCCAGACCTGGGCTGTGCTTTCCCATTTCTTCTGGACCAGTGGTTCTCAAAGTGCAACCTCTAGAGCAGCAGCTGCAGAAGCATCCGCATCCCCTGGGGATTTGTTAGAAATGCACATTCTTGGGTTCCATCCCAGTGCTACTTAATCAGAAACTCTGGAGTCAGGGCCCAGTAATCTGTGTTTTTACAAGACCTCCAGGTGGTTTTGATGCCCTAGGAAGCTTGAGAACCATTATTCAAATGTATGGCAAGCGTTCAGTTGATGTTTCTCCCAAGAGAGTCTCCGACCTCTATCTGAATAGAGATTTTCATTGCCATTAAATTTGGTACGACAAGGTTGGAGGAGGTGAATGTAGCAGGAACAGTGTTCACTTAGTCATGTCTAATGTGTACGTGGCTACAGTTAGGAGTACTGAATAAAGTTCAGAAGGGGCCTGGGGGGCTCATCCTAGTTCTCATTTTTATGGAAATTTTAATAGAATTATGGAAGTAATACATGCTCGTGTAAAGTGACATTTGCTCAACCTACAGGGGCAAGAAATTGACTTATAATATCATCAAGGGCTCTCTGTCCTATTTTTAGATAGTTGGAATTTCCTCTATAACTTTTAAAATAATTATCAAAAACAATAAATGCTCATTATAAAATTCAAAAGATAAAGAAAAGCTTAAAGAAGAAAATAAAGATCACCTATAATCCTCCTCCTAGATAACCATCGTTTACACACCTTGAAAATCTTGGTACTCTCTCCTACTTTTTCTAAAACAAGTTGAATCATACCATATATTCAAGTTTGTTACCTACCTTTTTTAATGTGACACTAAGAATATTGTGGGAATTTTCCCTGTAGCACTATATAGCATCTTTTAAAAAGTAACTGATAGTATTCTGTCGAATGCATATACATAATACACTTAACCCCAATTTATGAATAATTTATAAGTTGTTTCAAATTTTCTACTATTTTAAGCAACCTTGCAGCAGTCATTATTGTATATGTATCTTTGTACATTTGTCTAACTGTTTTCTTAAGAAAAATCACTAGTCACAAACTTCCCAAGAAAAAAGTATATTTATATTTTTAGAATTAAATATAAATATACTTATATATATATGAGTATATAAGTGTACTTATATAAGTACATAAATATAAAACATTTATATTTTTAGGATTTCTATGTATATTGCCAGATTTCTCTCAAGAAGGTATATACCATTTTACACTCCCCTCCATCAGTTTATGAAATTAGTCATTTCCGTCCATGCTTCCCATGGCTATGAGTTTTAAAAGCAAACACAACTCTAGTAGACTGTTAAGGAATTTTCTGAATATGGTGACATTTTTCCATAGGTGTACTCTGACTATGAAAGCAATCCCCAGTTGCGTCAAGCCATTGAATTCGCCTGCCATCAGTTCTACATTCTACACCGGAAGCCCTTTGTGCTCCAGTTGTTTGCAAGTGTGGCCCCTCTCCTGGAGTTTCCTGTGAGTAAGCTCTGTGGAAATAAAGGAAGACCAACCCAATGAGGAAAGCAAAGTCTCCTTATTCAGGGCTCACTACAGCCAGGGACTCCTGGGCTGGTTACTGCAGATGGTAGATCAGAGTTCTATATTTATGTACGGCCTAGTCATTGTCCATTGGTATAATCAGTCTCTCAGCTCTCTTCATGCAAGCAATGGGATATAAATTCCAAAAATTATTTCTCTTTCAACAAGAAAATCTTCTCTCTTCAACATTTCTCTTCAACCCTCATTTCGGCCCCATGGATGTAAATAGATCAACTCTCTGGTTTTTTATACTCAGTTAATGAAAGGATGGAAAATGGAAAATGATAAAAGGAAGAGTTCCTGATTCTCATTTTGTTCTATCACTCTCTAGCACTTACCCTGCTTTATTTTTATTTTTCTGCAGAGCATTTATACCATATCACATGTAATATATGTATTTGTTTCACTAATATGTATCTTTACCACACCCCACAATAGAATTTGAGCTCCGTTAAAACGAGACATTTGTCTGGTTTTTGCTTGCCTTTTGCTTGTTTTTAGTTGTTGTTTTGTTTGTTTGTTTTTGTTTTTGTTTTGCTATAACTGCAGTGCACAAAATGGTGCCTGGCACATAGTAGGAATTTAATGAGGTTTTTTTTAAAAATTAATTTTTATTGGAGTATAGTTGCTTTACAGTGTTGTGTTAGTTTCTGTTGTAGAGCAAAGTGAATCAGCTATATGTATACATATATCCCCTCTTTTTTGGATTTCCTTCCCATTTAGGTCACCACAGAGCACTGAGTAGAGTTCCCTGTGCTATATAGTAGATTCTCATTAGTTATCTATTTTATACATAGTAGTGTATATATGCCGATCCCAATCTCCCAAGTCATCCCACCACCCCCCTTTCCCCCTTGGTATCCATACATTTGTTCTCTACATCTGTGTCTCTATTTCTGCTTTGCAAATAAGATCATCTATACCATTTTTCTAGATTCCACATATATGTGTTAATATACGATATTTGTTTTTCTCTTTCTGACTTACTTCACTTAGTATGATAATCTCTAGGTCCATCCATGTTGCTGCAAATGGCATTATTTCATTCTTTTTATGGCTGAGTAATATTCCATTGTATATATATACCACGTCTTCTTTATTCATTCCTTTGTCGATGGACATTTAGGTTGCTTCCATGTCCTGGCTATTGTAAATAGTGCTGCAATGAACATTGGGGTGCATGTATCTTTTTGAATTAGAGTTTTCTCTGGATATATGCCCAGGAGGATTTGTTGTTTTAATGAATGAATCAAAGTCATTTTACAGAGATTTGAGATGGTAAGTATCTCCATTCTGGAGATAGATTATCAAATAAGACCTGTAAAATTCCCAGGGTTGTCAAAAAATTCATCTGTTTCTCAAACATATTTGATGTATTCAACTAATCCATTATGGAAATTTGGGGGGGAATGCTGAGTCCCACTATCATAGACCAGAGAAAACATAGGCATGAACTTTACTGGCAGTTCACATGTTGCTGTATTTTTATGAGTTTCCACAAATATCTCTTTTGTACTAGATTAGCATTTAATAGATCCCTTAAAAGTCAGGTGTTCACGCCATACAGTAGCATGGTTGAATGCAGAATTCTGTAAGCTGAATACTGCCTAGGTATTGTTATCAATGGCAGTGTTTATGAAACTTGTATTCCTGATCAAACCATGTTAGTACTGATGTAGGAATTAATAAAGTAAAACGGCTTTTCTTTTGTTTTTAATTGAAGTATGGTTGATTTACAATGTTGTGTTAATTTCTGCTGTACAGCACAATGATTCAGTTATACATATAGATATATACATCTTTTTTATATTCTTTTCCATTATGGTTTATCACAGGATATTGAATATAGTTCCCTATGCTATACAGTAGGACCTTGTTGTTTATCCATTCTATATATAATAGTTTGCATCTGCTAATCCCAAACTCCCAATCCATCCCCCTTCACCCCCCTTGGCAACCACAATTCTGTTCTGTGTCTGTGAGTCTATTTCATAGATAAGTTCATTTGTGTCATACTTTAGATTCCACATATAAGTGATATCATATGGTATTTGTCTTTCTAACTTCACTTAGTATGATAATCTCTAGGTCCATCCATGTTGCTGCAGATGGCATTATTTCATTATTTTTATGGCTGAGTAGGATTCCATTGTATATATATACCACATCTTCTTTATCCATTCATCTGTCGATGGACATTTAGGTTGTTTCCATGTTTTGCCTTCTGTGAATAGTGATGCTATGAACATATGGGTGCATGTGTCATTTTGAGTTAGAGTTTCCTCTGGGTATATGCCCAGGAGTGGGATTGCTGGATCATACGGCAACTCTATTTTTAGTTTTTTTCAGGAACCTCCATTCTGTTTTCCACAGTGGCTGCACCAACTTACATCCCCACCAACAGGGTATGAGGGTTCCCTTTTCTCCACACCCTCTCCAGAATTTGTTATTTGTAGACTTTTTAATGATGGACTAAAATGGCTTTTCTTTGTACAGGACGCTGCCAATACTGGCTCCAGCAAAGGCGTGTCAGCTCAGTGCCTGTTTGACTTGCTGCAGTCGCTGGAGGGGGAGACCACTGACATCCTAGACATCTTAGAGCTGGTCAAAGCTGAGAAGCCTCTTAAGTCATTAGGTAAAAGCAAAACTTGCCTTGACATTCTTTTTCTTTTTGTAATCTTTCTTTTTTTAAACAACCTTATACTGAATATTTTGAACTAAATCAAAACAGCAAAAATAAGTGGAACGGTGCTATAAATGAAATGAGTACGTTTTCCTATCTCCTGTTTTTCTTAAATTTCTTGTAAATCTTAAAATGTAAAGGATTCTCTGCCATGAAAATTGTATTAAAAGGGGGGCTCAATAGACCACTGTAGTTTTCAGAAAACTGGGTTTTCCTGGGCAATTCTAAGTGAATAACCCTTTAAGACAAGCTTTTATTATCATGGAATGTGTACAATTAGAGGTATTCAAAGATGGAGTCTCATGTCTTACCTTAGAGCATCCAAATATCCTTCTATTAGATGAGTTTTTTTAAACTACCAAAAAAAAGCACTTTTATTTGTCATCTGAATATTCAAAAATAGAACAGAATTTTTAGTCCCTTTAGATGAGGATATTAAGTGTTCACAGTTTAGGAATAAAGTCTAACAAAGAAATGCCTACAAAATATAACTGGAAAGAAAGTGTTAGGAGTAATAAATTCTTCTTTATCCCTGGTGGAATCCACTCTGATCGTGTGCCTTGACCTTCTGTCCCTTCAGATTTCTGCTATGGAAACGAAGACCTGACTTTCTCTATAAGTGAAGCCATTAAGCTCTGTGTTACTGTGGTGGCATATGCTCCTGAGTCGTTCAGAAGGTAACTGCAGCCTTTTATTCTGTGCCTTGTAATAAGTAAGTATGGCAAAGGAAATAAAATTGAGTGACTACAAAGGTTATGTTTGCTAATATTAGCCTGTAATGTTCTGGCAAGTACGTTTTCAAAAACTAAATTTAGGGAACTTGTCATAGCAGAGGTTATGAAAAATATAGTAAATCTTCATCAATTTGAAATCCCCTAATTTGGAAATTGTGAAGTGGCTAACTTGTTTTAGTCTTGTTTAGGAAATATCCTCACATGTAACAGAAATTAATAGCAAATAAAATTTCAGAAAAGACATTTAAGCTATTTAAGAAAACTCCTTTCAAGGAGCAATAAGAACTTCTGTCACACAAAGAGCAGGAAGAGAAATCTTGCCTGTCATTTTGCCAAGTGCAAGGAATCCAAAGGACTCACCATGGAGAGTGTTATTTCCAGTTCTAGGATGTTGGCTCTGATCTGATTTTATTTACATATATATATAATATGTGAAGTGAAAATCAGTCTCATCTCTCTATTAAAATAGGTATACTAAAGGCAGAGACAATAATTCAAATGAATTATGGATAGCCCCTTTTTATGTAATCTACTGCTTAAAGATAAGAGCTGCATTCCTTCCAAATGTTCCATAATTCTGGCTTAACCAACCCTATGGCCTTCCCTCCTCTTCCTCAATTCAACATTAGGAAATCTCTCCCTCTTAATTTCTCAATCTACTTTGATTTTTTCTTGTAATATCTAACCCATAAACAAAGCATTAGATTGTATTCTACCATATTCTTAGTATATGTGATATACCTTCCAATGCCCAATATAGTGCTGTATTCCATAGATGATATAACAATATAAATTTATAAAATGAATGAATCAGATAACAGCCAACTGTTTCCATGTTCCTATTTCTCTCATTTGTAATTCTTCTTGCATAGGCCTTTGTGGTAAGAAAATAGTTTGAAAATAAAAATATGAATTAGTCATAAACATATCACAGTTTTTGCCTCAACTTTCTTTCTTTTGAGAGAAGGATGGGCTAATAAATTATTCCAGGGTATTGCTCCTCTGTTAAGACTGCCAGATCTAGGTAGGTTATCACCTTTCTGATGTAAATTCAAAGAACTGAGACTACAAACTCCTGTCACACAAGGAATAAAATATAAATCTTATCTGAGTGTTCTCTCAACTCAAGGATGCTGGCTCTGATCTAACCCAGAGTCACCCACATTGGTCCTACCTCCTCGGACCAGCTGTTGATCTCATGTGCTCAGGGTGAGTTGTGACTCTGACTCAGGTTTGAAGTGAAAGGGAAGGTGACTAGTGAGTCTCCTGGTGAAGCAAACAGAGAACTAGCACTTGTCCGTTCATACCAGTCCAGTTCTAACCTAATAGTCAAGCCTATCCTGAAGCATCTATAGATCAGGTGATTTATGGAACACTAGATAGAGATGTATATCTGATCTGAAAGTAAAGCATAGTGATCTACTTGGGATGTAAAGATTGCTTGGGGCTTACAGATTTCCACATTACTTAAAATTCTTAATTCTGTCCGTTTGATCAAATCTCCTTATCAATTTCTCATATTCCTCCTTAAGTCTACTTCTGGTTTTCAATTAGTGTAGAAAAATATTGACCCAACTATTGCAACTCTACTATTTTAACGCAGTGGATATTTTGACCCCAAGGATATTTTGACTATGACTTTATAAATACAAACATCTTAATCATAATTATACCTATAAATTTTCATTAAGGGATTATTTTCTAATTTATTTATGCCAGTTTAATTCCTCAATCAGTCATTTTATGTTGCAAATAAGCCACTTTCAACTTTTCATTTTTATTTTATCAAAGTTCTTTTCATTGAAATTATTTTCTTTCTATGTAAAATTTATAATAAAGTTTACATTCATTGATTAAGTTTTGGGGGAGGACTTCTTTTATCTTGGTCTGTGTCAAACTTTGCTTATTAGAGTTTCTATCATTTTGAGCTTTTGTGTTTCAGGTTTTGATCATTACTGCATAGTTTCCCCAAGTCAAATTTCAATGGCGCCCATAAGATGTAGTTTCTTAATGTAGAATAAACATCTGAAGCAAGATGTTTATTAAATAACAAATTCTACTCAGTGGTATTTTAACAATTGTCAGTTTTATTTTATGTCAAAAATTCTTTCAGAATAGTTATTATGAATTGGATAAAAGACTGGGAATTTGTATTTTTAAAGTAATCAATGAAAAAAGCAGCAGACAGCTGGTCAGATATTCCCAGACTGTTTTATTATTCAGGATTAATCTTAGAGTGTAATACCATTATATAATATTCTTCCATCAGTTTGTTCATTATGTACTATCTCCTCACACACCGCTGGGACAGAGAGAGCAAATGGTAGGGTCAGAACATCCCGCTGACAAGCAGGGTGACCTCCGCCCCATCTCCACAGTGCATTTCCCAGTCCCCCCACTGCAAATAATCTCTCCTTTCTGGTCCCAGAGCAATTTATTTTGAAGTTTTCCCTTATGAAATCTGTTGCTCAGCCATCTCGAGGCGCTGAGCCAAGTCACCTTACCTCTCCTGCCCTCTTACCAACCAAGTGTGTAAACATAAGGAGCCACCTGAAGAAAATGCATACAGTTTATTCTTACCACAGCCTCTGGTGTAAATCTCTGCTCTCCTTGCCTGAGCTGAATATCATAGCCATCTTGAGGGTCCTCTTTATCCTTTCTCAGAAACTCCTGAAACGGTGTCAGTCATAAGAGGTTTGAGGAAGGAGTTGAGGTTTCTGGAAGGATCCAGTGAAGAGTGACTTCTTTCTTGCCCATGTTCTAAATAAATGAAGGAAGGCAAGGAGGAAGGCAGAAGGGAGGTTGAAATATCACCTTTACTACTGAGAAAGATTAAGTAGGGGAATCAGGCTTGAAACAGGACTGCCCTGAGAACTCACAGCAGAGGATAGAAGCCCTGTTGGCAGGCTTTTCCAGGAAAAGGAAAAGAGCTGAGCTGATTTTGCCCAGTATGTCTGTATCAATTTGCCCCTCAAGTAAGTCTTTGTCTTCTGCAGAACAGAATGAGTAAAAGGGCAAAGAGGAACCGGGATTGATATGGACTGAACTCTCTCTGCTGGAAGGAAACATGAGGAATAAGTAAAAAATGCCACCCCCATCCCCAACATTCCCACCTTATTTTGTCTTAAGCAGTGGGGATTAAACACTATGCCCCTGGTCAACCCTGCCTCAGGAGGGCAAATCTACCCTCTCTCAGGACGGTCCTCATCCTCCTTTCCTTGGGCTCCTCCTACAAAATCACAGCTCCATAAAAGGTTCAGAAATGGATCAAAACCTTGCATTAACTTAACTCCAAGTCCACTCGATTCCTAAGTGTCAAAATACCCCCTCTTCTATTTTCCACTCCAAGCATATCCAGTACCATGTTATTAGGGTGTATCAGAGATTCTGCTGTGTGGTTAAGTGATAACATGAAGACACTGCAATGATAAAATGTATAAAGATTCTCTAATATTAAAATGTTAACAGCATAGAGAAGCCCTAAATTTGACTAAAAATTCCTCGCATTATCAAATTCCCAATGAGATATGAAGGACACTTTCAAGTTAAAATCCAAACACATTGAAATCAAAAGGAATTAGAGTTCACAATCAAATTCTCTTGTCATTGTGAGTTAAAAGCCAGAATCCAATACTGTTAAGCTAAATTCAAATTTTTTTTAAAAACCTCCCTAATACCTTATTCTGCTCTGTTTAAGCCAGAACTGTTCTTAATTCCTGGGTGGAGCCAGGATCTCTTAAGTAGTTGTTCCCTAGGATATGTTTCATGGGAATAAATTCAATTCTTATAAGACTTCAACATTTGTAATACCAAGTCCCTGTTGTGCTTAAATTTTTTTTTAAATAATGTATTTTATTTAAATATTCATACAAGAAAGTTTTTACAAATTGTAATTTTATAGTTTCATGAATGTATACAAAGTTAACACATCAGTGTAACTACCACTCAAATTGAAAAATCAGATAAAAGAACCACTATCCTGATTTCCAACATCACAAATCAGCTTTATCTGTTTCTGAACTCAACTACAATGAAATAATATGGTAGGTATTTTTTAATGTCTGACTTCTGTTATTCAGTATTATTTCATGAGATTCATCCACGCAATCGTGTATAACAATAGTTCTTCATTTGTCTATAATATTCTATTGTATGGCTATGCTGCAATTTGTGTATTTCTTCTTTTGTTGACAGACATTTGTGTTGTGTCCAGTTTGAAGCTATTACCAATAATGCTGCAGTGAACATTTTTGTATATCTTTGTGTGCACATATATATGCGTCTCTGTGGGTAGAAATGCTCTGCTAGATCATAGAGTATGTATATGTTTTGCTCTAGTAGATACTACCAAAAAGTTTTCCAGAGTGCTTTTATCAGTTTTCACTCCCGCCAGCAGTGTATAAGTGTTCCAGTACTCTACAGCCTCATCAACACTTTGTATTGTCAGTCTTTTTTATTTTAGCTGTTTTTGTTGGCTTATAGTGATATCTCATTGTGGTTTTAATTCCCATTTCCCTCCAGCAAATTAAAAGGTTTGGAAGCCTTTCAGATTGTTTACTGGAATTTGGATATCTACTTTTGCAAAGGGCCTATTGAAGTATTCTACCCATTTTTAAATGAGATTATCAGTCATTTTTATTTGATATATAGAATTTTTTTTAAAGAGTCTGACATAAGTACATTTTAACTTATATAGAGTGGTGTGCTGGTAAACATTTAACAACCAACTCTCTGGGGGAAAGAGTTCTGATTGTAGCATTGCCAATTTGCGAATATGTAGCAATTGCTGAATGCAAAATACCAGAATGACATCATTGAATGTGGTGTTGGAAAGAGATGCTTACGGTAGGCCTTTTTTTTTTAATTAATTTTTTTTTTAATTAATTTTTATTGGAGTATAGTTGCTTTACGATGTTGTATTAGTTTCTGCTGTAAAGCAAAGTGAATCAGCTATACATATACCTCCTCTTTTTTGGATTTCCTTCCCATTTAGGTCACCACAGAGCATTGAGTAGAGTTCCCTGTGCTATACAGAAGGTCCTCATTAGTTATCTATTTTACACATAATATCAATAGTGTATATATGTTAATCCCATCCCAATCTCCCAGTTCATCCCATCCCCCCCTTCCCTCTTGGTATCCATACGTTTGTTCTCTATGTCTGTGTCTCTATTTCTGCTTTGCAAATAAGATCATCTATACGATTTTTCTAGATTCCACATATGCGTTAATATGCAATATTTGTTTTTCTCTATCTCACTTACTTCACTCTGTATGACAATCTCTAGGTCCGTCCACATCTCTGCAAATGATCCAATTTTGTTCCTTTTTATGGCTGAGTAATATTCCAGTGTATATATGTACCACATCATCTTTATCCATTCCTCTGTTGATGAACAATTAGTTTGCTTCCATGTCCTGACTATTGTAAATAGTTCTGCAATGAACCTTGGGGTGCATGTATCTTTTTGAATTATGGTTTTCTCTGGGTATATGCCCAGTAGTGGGATTGCTGGGTCATATGGTAGTTTTATTTTTAGTTTTTTAAGGAACCTCCATACTGTTCTCCATAGTGGATGCATCAGTTTACATTCCCACCAACAGTGTAAGAGGGTTCCCTTTTCTCCACACCCTCTCCAGCATTTGTTGTTTGTGGATATTTTGATGATGGCCATTCTGACAGGTGTGAGGTGATACTGCATTGTAGTTTTGATTTGCATTTCTCTAATAATTAGTGATGTTGAGCACCTTTTCATGTGTTTGTTGGCCATCTGTATGTCTTCTTTGGAGAAATGTCTGTTTAGGTCTTCCACCCATTTTTTGATTGGGTTGTTTGTTTTTTTGATCTTGAGCTGCATGAGCTGTTTGTATATTTTGGAGATTAATCCTTTGTCAGTTGCTTCAGTTGCAAATATTTTCTCCCATTCTGAGGGTTGTCCAGTAGGCCTTCTTGACAGGTTATTTAGCCATTCCAGCACACCCCTGGCTACTTGTATTTCAAATAACATCTCTTACTCTGTGGCTTATAATTTTACTCCCCTAAGGTTGTCTTTTGATGAACAGAGCTCTTCATTTTAATATAGTCCAATGTATCACCTTTTTCCTATTTTTTAGTGCTTTCTGTGTCCTCTTATGAAATCTTGGCTAACTCAAGGTTATGAATCTATCCCCTTATATGCTAGGTGCTTTTTTGTTTTTATCTTAACATTTAGATTAACAAGCCATCTGGAATTAATTTTGGTATGGTGTAAAGTAAGGGTCAAAGTTTATTTTTCCCATAGAGATATCTAATAAGCAATAGACCCAGCACCATTTATAGAAAAGACTAGCCTTTCCCCATTGCACTGCAGTGTCATCTTTGTTATAAATCAAGTATCTGTGGATCTGTCTTGGACTCCTTATTCTGTTTCATATATCTATTTGTCTTTCCTTGCACCAATATTATACTGTCTTAATTATGATAGTTTTATAAAAAGTCTGATGTCTGGTAATATGTCTTTTTACAATTATGAAATTTCCATCTTTAACTTACCTTGAAGTCTGTTTTGTCTGACATAATAGTTACATCAGCATTCTTTTGGTGTTTGCTCTTACTTTCACGTTCAACATTTCTATATACTTATATTTAATGTCTCTTGATAGCAAAATATAGCTGAATTTTTAAATTATTCACACTAGTAAGCAGCCATTTTCATACCTGCATCACAGTGACTGTTTCCAGACTAGACTCTTGCTGTAAAATTGCTTAAGCTTTAAGAAGCCAGCCTCCTAAAGAAGGGTTTTATTTTGTCTCAGATTTGTTGCAAATTACTGAATGGAAGCTTTGTTGATGATTGTGAAGCTTGTTTCTCTGATTGACTGAATAGCTCTGCCTGTTACCATTCTATTGTTCTTTCAACCAATTGTATATATGCTAACTCTCCCAAGTAGATAATATTCTTCCTAAATGCAGAATTTTATCACCTTTTATCCGGTGCTTAATTAACTAATTAATTAGTGTTGGTCGATATTTCCAGCAGCTTTAATTACTCTTGACTTGGGTGGAGTGGGAAGGGGATTCAGAATTTCCCAACTCTCTAGAGGCTCTCCATTTCTCCGTGCTCCAAAATATCAAGTAGGATGTAAAAACGTGATTTGGTTTTCTGTCCGTTGATTAAAGTCTTCAGATGCTGATGGTCTTGGAAGCTTTGGTGCCATGTTACCTACAAAAGCTAAAGAGGCAAACGTCACAAGTGGAGACAGGACCCGCTGCCCGAGAGGAGATCGCCGCCATGGCTGCTCTTGCGACATCGCTGCAGGCCCTTTTATACAGTGTAGAGGTCCTCACCAGGTAACCCCATCGGCAGAAATAGCCACAGCCATAAACTATATGTATCCGCCAAAAAGATGAAGGTGGTGGCTAAAAATCTCTAAAACCCAGTTTTTATTTACAGATAACTTATCCAAACTCAGCTAAAACTGCAAACATTCCCTAAGTTGTTTAGATAAATAGTGCTCAGTAGTCTAAATAATAATAATAATAATGACAATAATAATAATAATTGTTAGTATTGTTATTCTACCATGATTGCTAAACACACATTTACATGTAGCTTGCTGAGCTTCTGTGGCAGTTTTAGCCCAGCAGTAAACAAATCTTTTGTAAAAGGGCTAATTTAGTGAATATGAAAATGTGATCCACGTTTTTATTAGCTCTTATTTTATGAGACATGATATGTCTGCAATTTCAACTAAGCATTCTTCTATTATTTTCCTGTTGTAAAGACAAGCTGGGTTTATTTCTACTATAATTTCAGAAGCTACATAACAAACGTAAACTACAAAATTTTATTCTAACGCTAGAATTGATAGATTGTCTGTCGGACAGGACTCAAGAGCGCTGAGAGAGGGGACTGAGGGATTTAGGAATGGAAAGGTCAGTTGACACCAGGGTTCAACCCTAAACAAAGTTCCAAGAAGTTAACCCTGTCACCAGATTGTTGGGTACAGAAGCAGAGGAATTGAGCTGCCCTGTGTCAGGGAAGGGCTGGATTGATGAGGCCTGGGCGGGCGTTGGCGGGTGGGGGGATTAGCGGGGCTGGGGGGATGTCTGTGTACCAAGGATAGAGCGAGTGGGGATGGTAGATGCAGGACACTATATAGTGATAAGCTTTCCTTTTCCATTGTCATCTAAAATCAGCTGGAAGGAGACGTTCCTCCCCACGGGTGGAGGTGGGGAAGCCATCTTTCTGCATTGATGTCTTCGCTCCTCCATCCCATTTGGCCATATTGTTAGCCTAAAATTCTATGGTTTACTCCCATCACGGGCACCAACTTCTCCAGCCCCATCTTGCTCAGTTGGTGAGGGGACTCGCTGAAACCCCTCAGCCCAGGGAGGACTTTTCCAGCGTGCACCAGCAAGTGAGAGGGGGAGTGAGATGGTTATTCATTAAGTTCAATCTATGTTTAGTTCCTAATCTGGCACTACATTTCCCACCGAGGCAAGCAGAACATAGCCCAAAGCCTTGGGTAGACTCTCTGCTGAAGTGCCCGCGTGCATCTAATCTGAGGAGATGCGGAGCAGGGAGCAGTGACAAACTGCCCGTGAGAAACAGCCCCCAGGGCTTTGGTGATGGTTTCCTGAAAGTCTGAGGGGGAAGAACATTACAAGGAGAAATACATGACCTACACCCTTCCTTCTGCACCCACCTGGTCATGTCACTAGTGCCTTCCTGTGACTAGAGGAGAGAAGGGCAGTCAATTTCCTTCAAGGGCCACTTGATTATTTCTCTTTACAGTACACAATGTTGATGCTTTCTATTCCCTTTTATAAGGATAAGTCAATTAACTTCTCCAAAACTGACTTACCAAAAATTCCACAAAGAGTTATGGATGGAGCTCTGACATTTGAAATTCTGTGGCCTTAAATATTCCAGTGTATTTAATATTCTTTTGATGGAGTGGAAGACTAGCCTCATTGGTTGGCTGTAATTGTTCACAACAAAATTGGCTTATTGTTTTTACAAAAAGAAAACGAGAAGAATACCACTTCACTTCCACAGTCCTAATGTACGTTGCTCAGGAAAAAAAATTAACCATTCTATAGGTAGTAACACAGAAACAAGTATATTACAAGTGTATCAGTATTAGTTTTCCATTGTCGCGTAACACATTACCACAAACTGAGAGGCTTAAAACTGAACACATTTATTATCATCGCATGGTTCCCTAGGCCGGAAATCTGGGCAGGCTCAGCTGATCTGTCCGCTCAGGGTCTTGCAAGGCCAAAATCAAGATGTCAGTTAGTCTGGGCTCTTACTGGAACGATCTGGGGAAAAATCCACTTCTCAGCTCATTCAGGGTTTTGGCAGAATCCAGCACCAGGCAGCTTTAGGTCTGAGGTCCCCTTTCCTTCCTGACCGTCAGCCAGGGGCCACTCTCTGCTGTTGGAAGACACCTGTATTCCTTCTTACACGGCCCCCAAGTCATCCAGCCAGCAGTGATTCCTTGAGTCCTTCTCAGGCTTCAAATTTGTCTGCCCCTCCCAAGAGAAACTCTCTGCTTTTTAAGGGCCGGTGATGAGATTAGACCTACCCAGATCATTTCCCTTTTGCTATATGATGTAGCGTGATAATGGGAGTAACAGCAGTGGGGCAGTGGGGGGAAGGTCTTGGGGCTAGCTTTAAATTGTGCCCACTACAGCAAAGGCACGGAAGAGACGGTCTGGGGTGATTTTTAAAGGGCTCCTCTCCAGCCACAACCAGCATACAGAAAATGAGCATAACAAAAGCAAGCTTTAAAGAGTTCATGTAAGCAACTGCTTTGAAAAGCCTTATCTTCCTTTCCATGTCACAGATGACACAGAGGCAGTTTACCTATGTATGAGCTGTTTTGAACCTATTTCTTAGCACCTATAATAAATTACTGACTTAATACTAATTTACTCACTTCCCTGGGTAGTCTTAGGTATAATTTTTTTTTAACATCTTTATTGGAGTATAACTGCTTTACAATGGTGTGTTAGTTTCTGCTTTATAACAAAGTGAATCAGCTATACATATACATATGTTCCCATATCTCCTCCCTCTTGCGTCTCCCTCCCTCCCACCCTCCCTATCCCACCCCTCTAGGTGGCCACAAAGCACCGAGCTGATCTCCCTGTGCTATGTGGCTTCTTCCCACTAGCTATCTATTTTACATTTGGTAGTGAATGTATGTCCATGCCACTCTCTCACTTTGTCCCAGCTTACCCTTTCCCTTCCCCGTGTCCTCAAGTCCATTCTCTATGACAGGAATAAAGACACAGACTTAGGTCTAAATTTGACTAGAAAGATTCTTTCCTTGTTTGATAGTTTCTCAGAAAAACAGAGTGGTTGATTATGGAGCAGGTGGCCTGAATGATATGTACACCCTTTTTCGTACTGTCTAGAATGGCTAACTTCCTGGTACCTGTGGAATTGAAAACATGAATTCTTAACTCTCACTTAATCAGCACAGACTTAGAAGTCTGATTTCATGAATGTCTGGTTTGAAGAGTACTTGTTTAGTACTCAGGACCAAGAAATGAAAGACCTTAAATCGTGGTGAGCTTATAGACCCTTGGGAATCAGTGTTCCCTTTAAAGTGCCTTCCAGGACAGACTCAGCAGAGGAGTGTGACAGAAAAGGCCAAAGTCTTTATAAGCCTCTAGCTTCAAGCTTGTGTGAGCTGCAGTAACTTCATAAGTGTCTCCACTTCTGTGGTTTTGTTACTGTTGTTGCAGGCCCATGACGGCCCCCCAGATGAGCAGGTGTGACCAGGGTCATAAAGGGGCCACCACAGCCAACCACACCATGTCGTCTGGGGTGACTACCAGGTAATTCACTGGCTTTATTCTTCTGTGGTCTCTCAATGTCGTACAACCTGAATCTCAGCTGTTGCAAGTGAAAGGAATCCTGAAAATAGTCGATATTGAGCGTGAAAATCTCTAAGGAAAAGAGAAGAAGGTGAAAGTTGAGAGTTACACGAAAACACCTAGGCTTTTTTCTGCAATTGTCACCTTCATAAATGAAGAGAAGTAAGCCACCTTCAGCAACTGGCATTTATGTCCATTTGTTTGTGTGAACATGCAAGATGTTCTCTGCCTCCTGGGTGGTCTTTGAACTATTCCAGTGTTGTTTCACTTGCCTCCAAGAAAAAGGCAAAGGAAACAGTAATAATCAGGAGGTGGCTTCTCATTCCAGGGCAGTTGTGCAGAGTCACCTTTCTTTCATGTGGACAGATTTTCTACAGACATTTCATCCAAGCTTTGACTTAGTCCCTTAACTGATGCTTTCACGGTTGTTGACTTAATCACCTTCCCTCTTTTGGTGCAACTCAGACACTGGCTGCACTAGTTAATACTTTACTTCATTCTGCCTGGGTTAACCTCTAAATACTCTGAGACAAAAATAAAAGTGTAATTAGCTGCCTCCTCCAAGGAAGATTTAAGACAGAGCAAACCCAAAATCAGCTTGGGAGAAAGTTCTCTTTTCCCAATATGGAGTAATTAGTGCAGAGATTATAAGGAAAAACTGAATAATTTTCTATTTTCTCTGAAGCACATTTTTAAGTGTATATCATTACTTATGTAAATTCCCTGCTTATCATACATTTATGTTAAAAATGAAATAAGTTCCCAACTATCACATCAAATATAAATTATCTGATGTGATAGTGTTACCTCAATTTCTCACATTAGGGGAAAATGATTATATGGGTTTTGAGTAATGAGTTTAAGTGATATTTAGAGGTTTCTCTAAGCTTACTGAGCTATGTTCAACACTAGATGAAAGGTGCCCAGAGAAAGAGGGCTTCTAAAGTCCTGTTACCCATCACTCATAAAGCAAGAAGTCTCTAGAACTGAAAGGAAGTCAGCCATACTTCTTCCTAAAATATAGCACATGATGTTAAAACTGCAACTTAGATTCACCTCACCTTTAAAGTTTTCAAAAATTTCCTTCATTTGACCACATTCCATGAGTTTGTGTGTGTTTTTAGAGCATCTGTCTTTCTACAAATTATCTGGCAATGGAACAGCTTTCATGGCAGCTATAATTGCAGCATATGTGGTAGGCAAATGAAAGATCACGATTTTATATTTTAGGATTAGTATGTGTGTATTAGGAAGCTTACCAAAATGTGTAACTTCAAAGGTTTCTCATAAGAAAAAGTCGTTAAGAGGTCCCACCACAGGGCCCCTGTTCTTACTCTGATAGTTACGCAGACTGTTTTTCTGACTCCCAGGTACCAGGAACAAGGCGCCAAACTGCACTTTATCAGGTACAGAAAGACAACGTAATTTCGTACTAATTCTGTCATCTTGTGGTAATTTGCCTTGTGAGCTGGGTTATGGTTCCGTCAGCTTTCTTTTCATTCAGGCATGGCATCCTACTTCTGCATAAATCCTCAGGAAGTGGCTAATGTAAAGCCACTACAGTTTGGGATGACAGTCTCTTACAGGATGATGAACTTTCTTGATCCTTCCGATAAGGTTCTCCTAGGCCCCGCCCTGCTGCTTCATTAACTTGCATATAATATAAGGCATCATATTTTTCTTCAGTGTGATACCTTCCTCTCATAGTTGCCCCCCATATACCTTCCCAGACCCCCAGTTAAACTTTTATAATTCCCCAGAGAAAATCTGCACTTACTGGAGGAAGGGCAGGGCCTTCCCAGAGAGGAACTAGATGAACGGATTGCTCGGGAGGAGTTCAGAAGACCCCGGGAGTCACTGCTGAACATCTGCACCGAGTTCTACAAGCACTGCGGGCCCAGGCTGAAGATCTTGCAAAACCTGGCTGGGGAACCGCGGGTCACTGCCTTGGAGTTGTTGGACGTGAAGTCCCACATGAGGTACTGTCCTCATTTTCTCTGCCCCTGAGTGTGCACACAGCTTGGGCTGGATGTCTGGAGGGGGTTGGGGGGGGCGGTGTGTGTGTGGGGGGATAAATGTGGGGCAGGATAAAAACTTGAAACTGGCTGAAATTGATTGGTCTCCTGTAGCTTGGATGCACATCAAACAGGGCCCTCTGGGAAAATAGATGTTAAGTCCATGGAAAAGGATCTTAGCATGGACAGGGGGAAATGTTCTTAAAGACAGAAAAGCCCAGTTGATATATTTGCTCCTTAATAAAAGAGAGAGAAAGGGAAATTGCATCACCTGAATTCATAGGGAAGTGGCTTTCTTCCACAGGCTCTTTACCGCCCAAATTCTAATTTTTCACAAGAATACAATGTCTCCTCTCTCTTATTTTACACAAAAAAATGCACAGCTCCTTTCTGCTTGAGCACTTGCTCTGCCGCTACACTATCTGAGGACTCAGTGAGGGGCCTGCAGGGAAGGGGCAGTTTTAACTCGGAGCCACAGTTTGGTTGAGTCTGAGATCCCTTTTACACATATTGTGCATGATAGCCTTCCAATGTTTTGAAAAAGTGTCCTGGTAAAAATTCTGCACTAGATGAGGCCAGTCATCATTTAAAAATTTGTACTCCTGGTATGTCAGGGAGAGCCCCCAGAATTATATCTCTGTGCACTCATGTTTCCTTCTTCTTAAGGAGATGTCATTTCACTTGTTGCTTCAAACTATAAAGGCTGTGTCTGTATTTTCAGATTCTTAAAAGGAACATGATTCCAGATGATCTTCTATTTAGACTTGTAACAGTTTTTAAAGCATCATAAAAATGCCTTGAAAGGAAAATTCCATTGGTAACAAAATATTCACTTGGAAAGTTTAGTATATCTGTAAAACTAAAGGTAGGCTTAAGTTCTAGCCTTTCAGAAATAACATTGCAATTTGGCGAAACACACCAATTTCCTGATTATCGTCTCTTTTTTTTCTTAAAATGATTCCTCGAAAAATTTAGAAAGTACTACGTGAGGGAAAATGAGAAGCCAGAAATATATGGAGAACACAGGCCCTTTATCCTCCAGACTGATTTCACATTCTCTCAGTTGCTGGCACACACCCAGAACTCTAGAGCGTCACATGTGTTCACACTCCCTGCTGTGCTGTGATGGGGAAGAGCTTATTTTGCACTAAGAATTTCAGCTCCTGCACTGGGAATGGCGAGGAAAGTTTGAAGTGTTAGGCTTCTGTTGCCATAGTAACTCCGCGCTCCATTCAGGCCATCTCCCCTCCTTTCCTACTGATAATGGCTAGCTGACCTGAGTAATTGTACGTCACATTCCCAGAGTCAGAGAATCACTACTATCGACAGACATTTTGTGCGAGAAAGGGGAAAAGATTCCTAAAAGATGGGAGAGCGAGTGAAAAGGGGGGGGGGAGGAGGGGAGAGATCATGATAATGGGTTAGTAACTGTCCTATGTATATCTGTATCTACACTCAAGGCATTTGGAGAGAGGGGAGAGCATGAGTTAGAGAGGCCTGGAGCTCCATCTAGAGGTCAAACCCTATTAAAGGCTGAATGAGCTCAAGGAGTTCAAATGATTAGCTCTGTGCCTGGCACAGATCTAGGGCTCAATAGATGCTAATGCTAATGAGAAAGATCCACATGCTGTCCTAGACACTGGGGATGTAAAATAAAGCCCTAGTCCTCAACATGATAACAGTTCAATACGTGAGGCACACATAAGAATACAGAATGCGGTGTTGCAAGCACTATATATCACATGTGTGTATTTATGTGTTTATTATTTTACCAAGTACTTGAGGCAACTCAGAAAATTATATGATGCAAAGGGTTACAATTTACAAATTAGAGAGTCGAAACAATGTGAGAAATTAGCAGGGAAATAATTTAGTTTATGATAAGATTAGCATGGGAAATCTACGTGATTTTATCATATTAGGTATTATTGATGAACTGTAAATTTGACTTTGGGCTTCTGAGTTATCAAAACAACAGGGAGAAATGGCTGATTGTAAAATCATAGTGTCAATAAGATAAAACACACAACTAGTTTTTTTTGGTAAAGCAAAACCCCCTTTTTAAAATATGAAGACCAAGAAGTACCTCCTGGTTGAGGCATGTTAAAAGGAAAAAGCAGAGTGATGGGCAGCAACCTCACCAACATCCCACCACAGGTACAGGGCCAGTCTCACGTGACTGGATGTCTGGCGGTACTGAAAGCTGCAAAACGTCACAATGCAATTCAGCAAGAGTAACCTGTATGAGCACAGTTATTTCATGGCCTGGATCTATAGGAAGGTAGGCAGAATTTTTTAATGCCAGGGACTATTTAGACAATATCCCCTCTGTTCATGCTATTTCGCACCAGCTCTCAATAAAAATGGACCCGTCGTGTTCTCTGGCCAAACAGAGTTTGCTGAGTTCCACATGTTTTGACCCTACACCAAAGCAAAGGGTATAGTTAAGGTTTTCTTTTGTAAATTAAGTACACATTTGCCTGTATGTCAAAGTCAGAGCTAAATATATAAATTTTAGAATTGGGGACCTATAGGTAGAATTTAAAGTCCTAAGAATCGATAGTATCCATCAAGGAGAGAACGTTGATTTTTAAAAAAAAAAAAAGAAATGGGATGATATAAAAGAGGAGATAATTGCAAGAAGTACTCAATTTGAATCAAAGAGCCAAGAAGGAGTGCTGAGGCAATCTGTACCCCTGCATTTGCAGAAGTTTTGATTGGCTGCAAGGCTCTCAAGTAAAACAGTCTTGATTAGATAGAGTTTCTACCCTAAAGGAATTTATTACCTCATTTTCCCAGACCAAAGCTGCCAAAGCAGCAGAATCGCAGGATAGTAAGCTCTGCAAACTATTTTTTCTCTCTCTCCCCCCCTCCCACCTCTCTCCAACTCTCCCTCTTTCCTTTCTCCCCCTCTGTCTCTCCCTTGTGTTCTCAAGATTATTCATGGGATAGTACAGCAAAGTCTGTATTAAAGGAAATTTTTGTTTTATGCTCGAAGCATATTCATTTTGTAACATGACCAGAGATGAGAGAAATTCAGTTAATAATCCAAAAAATGACACAAATCCAACTCTAAGTATTGTTTTCAAGCTTGAAATAGATCAGTTATTTCTCTAGCATTTCTTAAGGTTACCTACAAAATAACAAGGGAAAAGAAATATGTGTATATACTAGATTTGTTGTGGTGGTCACTTCATGATGTACGTGAGTCAAATCATTGCGCTGTACACCTTGGACTTATACAGTGCTGTATGTCAATTATATCTCAATAAAACTGGGAGAAAAAGAAAAAACGCATTTAAAAAAGAAATATGTATATATAGATATACTTTTATCTGTCAATCAAACGACCTGAAAAGTAAAGAATTATTTTTTGCATGGCACATTTGTGAGAAAGAGATAAACAGAAGAGTGTGAAGACTGTTTAAAATGATTTCTTTAAAACACACACACTCACACACAATTTCCAGAAGGACAATGTGTATGTTCAGTCTGGAGAGATTATGAGTGGGGATGAAGAGACAATGACTGTTGATAGTGGAGGGTTGCCATGGAGAACATGGATTGAATTCATGCTTCCAGATGAAGCCTCGTAGGAAAAAATTGAGGGCATTTGGGGACCTAATATGAGGAGAGCTTTTCACAGTGTGGATGTCCAAAGATGGAATGAGCTGCCTTATGCAGTGCTGAACCCTCCATCCATGGCACTAGTCAGACAGAGCAATTGTAGAGCAATCCATGTGTTAGAGGGGCAAGGGCCTAGCTCTGATTCCTATACCAGAGTGCCTGTCAGAATCACCTGGGGTGCTCTTAAACTGTAGTTCTTTTTAAGCATTTGTCCTGTCTCTCTTGGAGTAATCAAAAGGACTTCTTATTAAAATGCTATAGTTAATACACGAAAAAAAGGAACGATACAATATTACCATTGTACTACTTCTAATGAGTTGAGGAATCTGTGCAGTGATCACTAGTGGCCACTGACATCATGAAGAGTGACAACTAGGAATCACGTACGTCCTGAGGAAAGTACACATCGCCTGTGAAGGACACATACCAGAAAATCAAAACCTAATCTGATCTAGCCCCTGGATCTAACTACCAGTTGAATTAAATACAGGAAAAATAGGATAAATTAAATGACACCATGGAGATTCAATCAGCAAAATCCAGAGTGCAGGAAATGCTACAGGACCAACAGCTAATTTCTCCAACAAATAAATTACTAGATGTCAAAATAAGAGCAGAAGAGGGGGAACCTACAAATTGAAAAGACTTAAGAGATATATCAGCCAACTGAAATGTATGGGCCTCATTTTGTCCAGATTTGTTTTTTAAAATGTTTATTTCCAAATTATGAGATAATGTGCCAGAATGTTCATAGCTTAGGGAGTCAGTGTGCTGGAAGGAGGGTGATTAGCATGATGCTGGGTGGGAAAATTCTCATGGTGGCTTTCTAAGCTTATTCTTTAAAAACAAAACAAAACATTTTAGGTTGGCAGAAATTGCACACTCCCTTCTGAAGTTGGCACCATACGACACCCAGACAATGGAGAGCCGTGGGCTTCGACGCTACATCATGGAGATGCTCCCCATCACCGACTGGACAGCCGAGGCAGTGAGGCCGGCCCTTATCCTCATTCTAAAGAGATTGGATAGGATGTTCAACAAAATTCATAAGATGCCTACTTTGAGGTGAGGAGGCCTCCTAGTCAGCTGTTGGTACTACAAGCTTCAAACTTCAAGTTTGTCATTTTTGAAGGTGGTGGGTCAATCCGGAGTTGAATGAATGGCTCAAAAGTGTTCGGTTGGTTATATGTTAAGAGCTAATCAGGTATATGAATGCATAAGTAGCAGGGTCTCTATTTTGAGGAAATAACATATTCTTCAAAAATATATATTTATCTTGAAAAATCTATTCATTTCTTAGCTATCACATTCCTTATCTGACACACATAAGACATTCAATGTGTATCCTTCAATTCCTTTTAAAGTAAGGCAAGGTATGCCTTATAAATTAAACAACTAAGGAGAGAAGAAACATTAACTTGATGTTCAAAAATGTGTATTTTAGGTACCAGTTTATAGAAATGCCAAGCTTTACAATAATCAGCGAAGCAGCAGCTAAAGAGCTCTCAGGGTTGATAACAAATACCTAATTTTCACCTTTTCACCTAATACAGGTGGTACTAAATCAATGTTATTGCCACTTGCTCTCCACTCAGTGGCCTGAAATATCAGTCAGTAGCCTTTCTGTGAGCAGATGTCTCCGAACCAGGCTGCCTGGGGTTCTGAGCCCAGTTTGGAAACCTATAGCCACAGTGAGCAGATAGATCAATTGATAAATGCTAATAAACCCACTAGTTTGGAAATTTCCAGCTTGGGTTAGTGAGACCATTTTCCGTCCTATTAAACTAAACCCCAAATCAATGCAACTCTTGCCCAAGAATCTGTAGCACTTATTGTTCAATTTGTCAGAACTTTTCCAGGTTTTATCCTGTGCTCTTCTTCATTTATGCAGCCATCAGAAGCTGTTGAATTTATTAAAAAGAAATTGAAAGATTTTATTCTAATAATTGACAGTTTGATCCTATATTCTTTTCTACCGTGATGATGGATGCCTATATGTTATTTCAAGGTTATTTATTTTAGTAGCATAGAAATGAGTATCCTTAAAGCACTCCTATTTTCTTTAGTGGTCCCAGTGGAACATCCGTGCCTATTGGCAAATGGCCAGTCTTATAAATCTCACAAGGGTGTGTCAAAATAACTTTTCTTCTAAAGATGTTAACATCTCCATAGGCTAACTCATTTGTCATATAACTAAACCCATTATAAAGAACAGCAGTTTCCTAAAAGTTGACTTCTGGATTAATTCATAGACTTGATTAATTGTAGGCAATTTTCTTGGTGTGCATGCTGTGAATTTTGGGTTGCCTTGGATTTAATTTCTTCAGGTGATCTCAGTTCAACAAGAGAAATGTTGACTGAACCAAACCTATGGGTTACTTGAGCATCAGGAATGTCAACATATCCTCATGTATGAACATTTCCATTTTGTCATTGTAGAGATTTCAATTTGGTAGGCAATATAAGCTTAGAAATTATTTCCAGGAAATAGCGTTGATCTCAGTAAAGCCCAACTTGTTTATTTAGGGGGCCACAGAAACGACTCTTCAGTACTGAGACAATTACAGACCAGATTGTTTTCTATTACAGAAAATCTCATATTCATCTAATTGGGTTATGTATACCACCATTTATACTACCATAGAATGTAGCCCCAAAATATCATTTTTTAGGAGGCAAAGAAAGAACACTTTTTAAATAGACTGTTTTTCTCTAATGCCATCTTTTTGGCAAGAGTTAAGCCATATAAATCTAATTAGTTGCAGTCTGGTATAAAAGCTGATGAGATCAACTGTAGTCTGATAAAAACATTTCAGAAACACAGCCTATAGGCAAATTAGTTCTACTGCGAGTAATGACTCCTACGATGGGTTTCCCAAAATGGTAGTCTCATACCCTCTCTCATAGTTAAAACCAGGAAACTTGAAATGCCACCCATTCATCATCTCTGTTTTTTCTTCGATAGATTTTGTCTCATTAGTCGAGTGGGGCAGGAGTGCCTCTGCTACGTTTTCAGTATCCTCTTCCCTTCCTAATGTGCTCTGTACTTTTGGAACAACATGGGTAAACTTCCTCCCCTCTGAAGCATTTTGTTGTCTCAGACACCCATCCTGTCTTAGATGGCGTCAGAATCACTGTCTCATTCACTCGTTTCAGACAGTCTCCAGAAGGGAGCCACGCTGCTAATGGCTCCTATATTGTATTCCAGGCGACAGGTTGAGTGGGAGCCTGCCAGCAATTTGATTGAAGGGGTTTGTTTGACACTTCAGAGGCAGCCAATCATATCCTTCCTGCCTCACCTTAGGTCACTGATCAATGTCTGTGTCAATCTGGTGAGTAGCCAAGTGGCAATCTTATGAAACTTTACAAAATTTAACTCTGCTATTGACTTCTCTGAACTGAAGATTTACAGGTCAACCTACCTACCTACACACCTACCCATGAAAACAGACGGCTCAGGTGACACTGAAAATAGTGAGGTACATTTCAAGGTAGTGTGTGGGGAGATAAAGGGGCCCGTCCCTCTACAGATGGGATTTTGGTGTGCTGCTTCCCACGCGCTACTTTGACAATTGACCTCTTCAAGTTGCGCTGAGAGTTGAGGGCTGCCAGTTGGAGAGTGGGGTGGCGGGAGACTGCACAATTGGCTAGAAGTTGAAGTAGTCTGGGGTGGGGGAGATTAAAATGCAAAGAGGATTTTTTTTTAGTGCAAAATCACATTATGGGTTGGCCAGTCTAGGATTTACATGAAAACAAAAAAATTTTTATCAGTTATGTAATATCTAGAGTCTGGTCCTGACAAGGTTTTGTACAATGTGGAAACCATGGTAGAGCATTTCATTGAATAGAATCTGCTGCTTAGCTAGTTGAGCAATAAATCCGTAGCTGGAATGCCTAGCGCAAGTAGAGCTCTTGCCATCATCATTGTTGTCAGTATTTACTCCATCAAAGAATGTTGACTGCATTCCTTTGAGTCCACAAGTAAGTATGTCCAGTCTCCTGCTTAGAATAATTTTGGGTTCATCTCTCATTATTTACATAGTTAGTTATAAGCAACATTCTACAAAACCTTGGCTGAATCCAGTGTAATCGTTTGATCTGACTCCAGACATTACATGCCTTCAAAAGAAGGCAACATGAACAGATTGAAAGTAACATGCCCAACCTTCAAATTTTTAATTATCATTATCATTATTATTATTATTGACTGAGACTCCCTTACTACAGTTGCATGAAATTGCAATAGTCAAGGCTGGTCATGTGCTCTGTTTGTATTTCAGGTGATGGGAGTGGTAGGACCCTCCAGTGTTGCTGATGGATTACCCCTTCTTCATCTCAGCCCTTATCTCTCACCACCTCTGCCCTTCAGCACAGCTGTTGTCCGGCTTGTAGCATTGCAGATACAGGTGTGACTGCCTTACCTGTTTGTCACGCTCATTACGTTGCTGGTTGAGGCGCCTGATCATGGTGTTCTCTTTTATTTTTCTGCAAAGGCTGGGCAAAATCTGTGAAACAGAAGTGTAAACATCTCCAGACTTTTACAGTTTTGGAGCTTCAGCCCTGAGCTTGGTCCTAAAGTTGTGCTTCTGTAATTCTTCTTGAGATCTCAAAAATAGCAGAGTCGTTTAGTCCTGCCACAACCTCAGGAGCCGCTTCCGTCGTTTAAAACGTGTGTCAGTACCTTAGGAAAATAATGGTTCACAGATAATCAGCTCACAATTGTTAATTAAAAGAGGCAGTAATGTTCAAAGTCTGGTTTTAAATTATTTGCAGAAAGAATTGCAGTAAAAAAAAATTCAAATATTATTACTAGACTTTGAATATCTTAATTTTCTTTAATGGTTGTGGGCTGAGTATTGCGGGTGCTTTTTAAAATCATTTTTCTCCCACTTCTTTTATTTCCTAAAATTAAAATAATCATTCCCAAAGCAAAAAAGTATAGAATGCCAATTTCCCTGCCTATTTCTGTGTGTCACCTAACTTTAAAGAGTGATAAATCACCAGAAAGCTCTCTGACCAATGGGAAGTATACAATGGCTGTAAATGGATAACCGACCCATCCATTATCTGACAAACAAGCTGATGGTCCATCATCCAGAGAATGGTTAGATGATGGAAAAGAGATTAAGCAAGCGCTGTGGCTACCAGACAGAAGGGAAATAAAGACATCCCTAAAGTGATACATTATGACAACACGTATACAGAGATCATTTATTTCTTTTTATATTGTCTATTGCTTTCTGGCTTGAAGAAGGTCTTATACAGGGGAGAGGATTTTTAAATAACTCCCCAATGGAGTAGGTGGCAAGTTCTCCTTTTCTTCCTTTTCTTTGGTTGCTAAAATATTTATTGGTGGACACATGGAGAAAATGAATGGGGAAATGCGGTTGTTTTTGTACCAGACTATAAGTATCATGATTTTTCATTTGATATTCAAGATGTTGCTGTTTTTTAGGTATATAGCTCTCAATTATGTCAAACAAATGGTAAAGTATCAGTTTGGGGCGAATCTTGTATGCTGCACAGATGACAATTGAACTCCTAGTTTGCAGGAGCAGCCCTCAGGGAGTCCCCGTCTCCGCCATGCTGTGTAAAAACAAACAGACTGAATGGGTGAGGGGGTCAATTAATCTTTTTTTCTATTATTGCTGCACAGGCTTTAAAAGAAGATTTTCCTTTAAGCCATGTGATCTCCCCATTCACCAATCAAGAGCGAAGGGAGGGGATGCTTTTAAATCTGCTCATCCCATTTGTGCTCACAGTAGGATCTGGAAGCAAAGGTCTGATTAATTTAACTAAAGGAAATTTATCATTGTTGTTGTGTTTTCTTAAGTGTCAGGCTGTTATTTCTTCCTTTTCCCATGAAGGCCGTCATTGAAGTTGATCTGAATGATTTAAACAAGGTTATCTTAGGAAATAGAGTTTTTCTTTCTTTTCAGTTTAGCTGCCCTTGGTCAAGACTATCTCTGCTCCACTTAGAAGATACATCCTATTTAAAATCATTTCAGTACAGCAAAAATCAGGAGAGCATTGTTTCAATTAAGAAAATGGTATTAACTGAAGTACAGTATGATGTGAATTGACAGAGAATGGACTGGATAACCTACTGACACTAGGTTTAGTGTAAATCCTGCCACTGTCACTAAATTCCAATATGTTTTCATTACTCTTACTTCTTGGGGGATTTTTTCTTTTAGGAAAAGTTTATCTCAAACGTAAAGACAGTGCATTATGAGTATTTGAGCAGAAAAAAAAAAAAAAGAAAGGAGCTTGAAATGGTAAGCGGGAGATTTGGCTAAGAGCAGGGACCCTTGGGTGCTGACTACGGAGGAGACACCCAGTACCAGGAGCGCTGCTTCTGTCCATAGGAGAAGCTGTACTTGGTGGGGAAGGCACTCGAATTTCTAGGGCGTTCTAGTTTGGAATTGGAGAAAGAGCTGAATTTTTCTGTGTCTAATGTGGAAAGTCTAGCTTGTGACTTGCTTTTCTTTCCACTTCCTCCTTACAAACTCTGCCCGGCAGATAGCCCATGGCTGGAGCAGCCTGAGGTGCAGCTGCTACTGCAGACAGTCATTAATGTGCTGCTGCCTCCACGCATCATCAGCACGTCCAGGAGCAAGAACTTCATGTTGGAGAGCTCCCCCGCCCACTGCTCCACCCCCGGGGATGCGGGCAAAGACTTGCGCAGGGAAGGGCTGGCAGAGTCCACCAGCCAAGCAGCATACTTGGGTGGGTACTTCTCTCTAGATAGATAGATAGATAGATAGATAGATAGATAGGGAACTAGATAGAAATAGAAAGCTATAGATATATACACACACATATGTATACGTGTATATGTATATACGTATGTACTTATTTAGTTATGTTCTGCCTTGACTCAAAAAGTATTTTAAAAGACCTCAATCCAGAAAGTGTTTAGAGAAGCCACTTCAGCAAGTACCAAGCATCACCCTTGACTTCTCCCTCCCCAGTACCCTATCCCTGCTGTGACTTGGTGGAATACTAACAAGTATTTCACCATTCCATGTGACCCATGGAATACTAAGAGCTACTCCTTGACTAGAATGAACTAAACTGGGGAGAAAAGACCACCGTTGCCACAGCACTGAGACTAAGGAGCACTGGCAACAGAAAATCTCAAAAGGAGGAAGCTGAAAAAATCTTGCCTGACATTTTTCAATTCACCAAAGCAGACCTTGGTGGGGAGTATAAGATCAAAGCAGACACAATGGTAAAAACAGGTCCTTCAGGTCCTTGGAGTTTGGAGTGTGTGTGTGTGTGTGTGTGTGTGTGTGTGCGTGTGTGGTGGGGGGGGTGTTTGGACTGCATTACTCAGGAATGTATTTGAAAATGATGTGATTGACAATGAGAATGAAAAAGGAAAAAAAGAAACAAGGCTGCATGTGCGCAGGACCTGCCCATGTGGGGCATGGTTGCCAGAGGCATGAGGTTGTAGGGTTCAGATAAAATCTAGATTCTGGCACAGAGCCCTGCATGAGGTTTAGGACTGTACAGAGGATGGTGGGAAAAGAGGCCTTAGCATGTAAGACAGGGATAGGAGAAAACACTTAACGGGTAGCTATCTTCAGTTCTCTCCACTTTCTGCCTTTTCTTAAAAATTGAAGTATAGTTGATTTACAGTGTTGTGTTAGTTTCAAGTATGTAGCAAAGTTATTCAATCATACATACATACATATCTTTATTTTTTCAGATTCTTTTCCCTTATAGGTTATTAAGAAATAGAGTATAGTTCCTTGTGCTATACAGTAGGTCCTTCCTTGTTATCTATTTTATGTATAGTAATTTGTATATGTTAATCCCAAACTCCTAATTCATCCCTCCCCCCTTCCCCTCTGGTAACCATAAGTTTGTTTTCTATGTCTTTGGGTCTATCTGTTTTGTATATAAGTTTATTTGTATCATTTCTTTAGATTCCACACATACAAGTGATATCATATGATATTTGTCTTTCTCTGTCTGACTTACTTCACTTAGTATGATAATCTCTAGGTCCATCCATGCTGCTGCAAATGGCATTATTTCATTCTTTTTATGGCTGAGTAATATTCCATTGTATAAATATACCGCATCTTCTTTATCCATTCATCTGTCAATGGACATTTAGGCTGCTTCTATGTCTTGGCTGTTGTAAGTAGTGCTGCTATGAACATTGGGGTGCGTGTATCTTTTCGAATTATGGTTTTCTCCAGATATATGCCCAGTAGTGGGATTGCAGGATCATATGGTAGCTCTATTTTTAGTTTTTTAAGGAAACTCCATACTGTTCTCCATAGTGGCTGTACCAACTAACATTCCCACCAACAATGTAGGAGGGTTCCTTTTTTTCCACACCCTCTCCAGCATTTATTTGTAGTCTTTTTGATGATAGCCATTCCAACTGGTGTGAGGTGACACCTCGTAGTTTTGATTTGCATTTCGCTAATTAGCGATGTTGAGCATCTTTTCATGTACCTTTTGGTCATCTGTATGTCTTCTTTGGAGAAATGTCTATTTAGATCTTCTGCCCATTTTTTGATGGGGTGTTTTTTTTTTCTATTTTCTGCTTTTTTAATGAAGGTGAATCCTTTGATTACTTGGCCAGGCTGCTGGACCTCTATTTTAAATTTATTTTTACCTTTATTTTGAGCATTTAGTGTGCACTAACGAGTGTTTTCTATACTTTATATTATCATCACTTTGAATCCTCACAACAACTCTTAAGAAGTACATATTCTCACTTTAGGAAGGAAGAGGCTAAGCCCCAGAAAGGTTGAATAACTTGCCTAAAGTCACACTGTCAATAAGTGGCAGAGCCAAATTTCAAATCGAATCCATCCAGCACCAGAATCCCTGAGCCCTTTGCTATCCTGTTTGTGTGTTGGGCTGTTGCTGGTGAAGGTGGAAAGCAGAAAGGCAGAAGCCCAAAGAAGGCCAACAGGCACATAACAGGTAGAAATGTCACCAGGATCAGGGTAGGGTTAGAGGAGTGTTGCTTTTTGTTCATATGTTTGTTATGATGAGGGAGAGGACTAGAGGTGAGTAGATGGGGAAGGAAGAATCTTACATCTCTCCCTGTGTTATATGACCTGGTTTTCCCCTGGAAGTGCCCTAAATAGATGATAAAGGTGTAGGTGGCTCCTGAGGGCTTTAGGGAATTGGATTTCTGTGTGTCTTCTAGATGCTGAGATGGGCCTTAAGATGTGATGAAGAAGGCCCAGGTTCCCTTGACTGCCCCATGGGAGACCCTGTGGGGAGAGCTGGGTGGTAGAGGAAGCCCTCACCATAATCTCTGACGTTTTTACAATATTCTGGTTTGTCCTGACACACTGTTTGGGAAATCTGCTTCCTGAAAATAAATTTAAAAATGTAGATTGTGACAAGGCTGCCAGAATCTGGAAGAAAAGAGATATTGTGAAAGAAATCCAATACAGTTTAGCAAGAGACATCATAAGAGGTGGGGGAGGGAGGATAGTGTTTTCTTTTCTGGAAGGATTTACTGGTTACTCTGGCGAACAGTTTAGGGTGGAATCAGGAAGGGAGTAGGAAGGGGAAGGACTACTTTTTTTAACTTTATGCATTTCTGCATGGTTTTGATTTTGCTTTTATTAGCAAGAATATATTATTTCTAAGCTTAAAAGAAAAATATTTTAAAACACCCATGTTTTAGTTTCAGGTGTGAGTAATATGCTGGTATTACCATAAAGCCACTATGACAAAACTTTTAGAAAGCGAAATATTAGCCACACGTCATGTTTATACCACATTTCCCTTTCAATTCTGTGAACAGCTTTGGTTTGTATTTTCCAAAATAGTAGTTAAATGCACTTAAGAAAGATATATGTGTTCTCTTAATCAGAATCAAAGCATGTTTACCATAGAAATTTCTGTCTTGATGTCAGAACACTGTCACTCAGGAGTACGCTGAAGTTTTTGGAAACAGAGAGAGTTTAGACATTTAGAAATTTGATGCGTACAAAGGCTGTGGATGTGGGCAGCTGGATGTGGGCAGGCTTCCTCCGAAGCACAAGTCTGCAGGCTCACTTGTCTCTTTTCCTGGTGTGAAGCGCTGAAGGTGATTCTCGTCTGCTTTGAGAGGCAGCTCGGCAGCCAGTGGTACTGGCTGAGCCTCCAGGTGAAGGAGATGGCCCTGCGGAAGGTCGGCGGCCTGGCCCTGTGGGACTTCCTCGACTTCATCGTGCGGACCCGCATCCCCATCTTCGTGCTCTTGCGCCCTTTCATCCAGTGCAAGGTGTGCTTCTCCTCCAGGAAGTGACAAGCCCCGTGAACGTGCTGCTTTCCAGATTAGGGCAGGATGACAGCAGCAGTCTCGGGGCATGTGCTATATAGCTAGTCAGGAGGACGTGTTAATACCATGCTTGACGAGAAATCAGCCCAAACAGGTATCCCAGAGGATAAAATTTCATGTTAGAAGTACCTTCACAGTAAGAGCTTAATTAACGTCAGTGAAACTTTGCCCTCTCCCCATTTACCAACCCCCCCAAGAAACAAAGATTGACCGGATAGAATGATCTGAAGAATGGTCTCTTGTCTTCAGGGGCATGACTGAGATCTGATTTTAAATAAACATGGAAAAAATGAGATAGTTAAAGCATGTTTTTCCTCTGAGACCGTTAGTATTCATCTACTCTTTTATTCTTTTCATGCCTCGATTTCCGGGCGCTGTGATTCAAAACAACATATTGATTAAGCACTTCCTAAGCACTGTTCTAAGAACTTTGTATGCGTTACCTTATTTAATCTTCACCACCAACTATGAAATAGATAAAATAATTAGCTCATTTTACAGATGAGAAAATTGAGGACCTGAGAATCTATGCCTTCCTTTCAGCTTCTGGCCCAACCAGCAGAGAACCATGAAGAGCTTTCTGCCCGCCAACATATCGCTGACCAGCTGGAACGGCGTTTCATTCCACGCCCTCTGTGTAAGAGCTCCCTCATTGCTGAATTCAACAGTGAACTAAAAATTCTAAAAGAGGCAGTTCACAGTGGATCAGGTAAGTATGCAAGGGATATTTTCAATTTGTTTTACTCATGGAACTTACAACCTACAAAGAATGCCTCTTTTTCCAGGTCACTGCTCTTTTTGGAACCAAGTATGCATTAGCCATTTCGGTACAACTGGTAGATTTGACCCTGTGATCCTTGTCAACAACAAAACTAATCAAGGGGGGTATCATAAGAGTTTAATTGTATTCCTTTTCTGAATATTTTATTTTCAATCTTTATTTCAGTAGTTCAGCTTTTTCCTGAATATTTAGCTGGGGAAAAAAAAAACCAGCCCATTTAAATTCTTACCTTCATTTCTGTTTTGAAAAGGAGAAGGGAACTCACATTCATTGAGCATCTGTTATATGATAATTTCATAGCTGTTATTTCATTTAATCCACACAAATACCTGCAAGATGCATAACTGAAAGTCTGCTTATAGAATGAAGAAACTGAGACTCAACAGAGGTTAAATAACTTACACACAAAGACAGTGACACCAGTGAGGGGACTTAAAACTGGGTCTGTATGATTGATGATAAAATTCACAAATTGGAGGGAGAGAGGGTTGAATAAAAACTGGCAGGCTAGTTTACATTATTCAAAGGATTTTCTTTGGGAATGCATTGTTTACTTTTATAATTATATTAATTGCAGGTCACTAAGGAAAGAAAATAAATCATTATCTGCCATTAGAGGGCAGTCATTGCCCATAAGTAGAAGACTCTCATCCATGTGGCTTTTTTTTCTTTCTAAAACTTTTAGTGTTGTTCTCAATGTATTAAAGACCAAAAAACTGACAAATACAATCTTGGTGAAATCTACTCAGGGCCATCCAAATGTTCTGCTTTATAATAAAATAGTATGACATAGAACCAAGGGGGTGTTTTATAAATTGTAATCTCCAGAAAAGGAGAATAAGAACACAGTTTTAATGATGTATTCTAATTTTGATTGTAAGGTTCCTTTCAGACGATGTATTTATTACTTCTATATGCTTGTGTCAGGTAACGTACATTTCTCAGTGAAAACATGAATTTGCATTCTGCCAGCCTTGGAAAATAAAACTGAAAAACAAAGAGGGAGCAACATCGAAACACTTTATATTGTTAGAGATATCATGCTCCCCCAAGAAAATTATTCAATTATAAGTACATCAGTGGCCAATTCTCTTGTTTTTTTTGTCTTCCCACCATTTTCAGTTCCAGTTGCTACTTTGTCCTAAAGATCATCTATCTGGGACATACTATTTGAATGACCTTTCCTTAAAAAGATATAAGTTGTCTGGGAGGAGTTCGAAGCTAGCATTTGTTTTCTTTCAGGATCCTCACCATGGATTTTCTTTGCTCTCTCAACCCCGCTAGCCTACCAAGGGAAGACGTCCATCAGCACCGTGGGTACCTCCACCTCTGCTTACCGCCTGAGCCTGGCCACCATGTCGCGCTCCAACACAGGCACCGGCACAGTCTGGGAGCAGGACAGTGAGCCGTCCCAGCAGGCTTCACAGGACACCCTGAGTCGAACTGATGAGGAGGATGAGGAAAGTAGGTCACCCTGCAGAATCCGGGGCGGTGGGAGGTGGGTGGTCATGTGTGACACAGCTTGGCCGTGTGCATGAGGGCTTGGGAAGGAATTCTACCTTCCTGACCTTTTTCAGTTCTGATCCTCTGGTCGTTTTTACAAAAAAGGATTTAAAATGGAATTGTGACTGATCCCATGATTTCTAATGCCTGCTTTTCTATAAATTCCTTGATATGCTTGGTCATTTGGTAGAGTTCAGGCAAAAAGTAAATCTTTAGTGACCCCTAAGCTTTCTTTGAGCTTATGTATTCAACCTTTTCACTAACTCATTTAAATTGTGGTTAAGTAACTAAGGGGAGCGTTTATTCCCCTTTCTCCTGGCCATCTTGCTTAGAAGGTCAATCAGCACTTACATGACCCAATTGGGCAAGGAAAAGTGAGCACTGCATATGCTTATGACTCAGAAAAGACCAGCCAGCTATATTATCTAGAATGTAAAGCAGCAGACTGTCTCGAGGGCATACAACCTAATTTGAGTTAAGAGTGTCCCCAGTAACTGAGGCAGCCAGGAGCTTCTAAAGATTTGGTGAAATGAGGGAAAATCCAGTTAAGAACACGCTTCCATATATATGCATAATAGTTTTAAAAAGTAAAAGGTGAAAGGTGAAATACCCCTGTCAGTTAATGTTTTTTTAACTGTATTGATTATTTTCCGGTTGTGTTTCAAAGACACTCTGCTATAACATTTAGAGCAAAGTGTACTGTTAATGCCTTATGAAAACAAAATCTAGATCTTCACTCAGAGCCCCTCTGTACCAAACAACAACAAAAAGCCGCACTCTGGGACTTCCCTGGTGGCACAGTGGTTAAGAATCCGCCTGCCAATGCAGGGGACATGGGTTCGAGCCGCGGTCGGGGAAAATCCCACATGCCGCGGAGCAGCTAAGCCCGTGTGCCACAACGACTGAGCCTGTGCTCTAGAGCCCGTGAGCCACAACTACTGAGCCCACGTGCTGCAACTACTGAAGCCCGTGTGCCTAGAGCCCATGCTTCGCAACAAGAGAAGCCACTGCAAGGAGAAGCCTGCACACTG
The DNA here is from genome assembly GCF_028023285.1 of Balaenoptera ricei. Classification (NCBI taxonomy): domain Eukaryota; kingdom Metazoa; phylum Chordata; class Mammalia; order Artiodactyla; family Balaenopteridae; genus Balaenoptera; species Balaenoptera ricei. The sequence goes on from NC_082645.1 coordinate 94,931,025, forward strand.
CAACAAAGGGTAGCCCCCGCTCACCATAACCAGAGAAAACCCGTGTGCAGCAATGAAGACCCAACACAGCCAAAAATAAATAAATAAATTAATTAATTAATTAAAAAAAAAAGCCGCACTCTGAACTAAATTAAATAGAGTTGAGGTTAGAATTTTAATTAAGATGAATGAAAGTATTTTAATACCCTACTACAGTTGGATGTGTAGGAGAAGGAAAGAAATAACTGCTTTGTCAAAGCATGCATCAGTGGACTTCCCCGGTGGCACAGTGGTTAAGAATCCGCCTGCCAGTGCAGGGGACACGGGTTCGAGCCCTGGTCCAGGAAGATCCCACATGCCACGGAGCAACTAAGTCTGTGCGCCACAACTACTGAGCCTGTGCTCTAGAGCCCGCGAGCCACAACTACTGAGCCCGAGTGCCACAACTACTGAGCCCACGCGCCTAGAGCCTGTGCTCGGCAACAAGAGAAGCCACCCAATGAGAAGCCCGCGAATCGCAACAAAGAGTAGCCCCTGCTTGCCGCAACTTAGAGAAAAGCCCGCGCGCAGCAACAAAGACCCAGGGCAGCCAAAAATAAAAATTAACTAATTAAAAAATTTTTTTTAAAAAGCACACATCAGTATTATTTCCAGATTTAGTTTCAGGGTTAAGTAGATAACAAAGTGATAATCATACTGTTCTGCACCAGACCTACAGACATATTTGTTTTGAAATCATTGCTCATGGAAATAATCCTAAAATTATAATTAGGGAAATCATGAAAGACCTTGACCAAAAAAACAAAAACAAAATGAGAGAGATAAGGATCAGCAGTTCGAGTATTCAATATAAGTCCTAGTAATAGTCCAGAACTTAAAGTAATATCTATTTTTCTTTAATGGTTGAAGTAGTCTCTCCCAGAAAAAATTTTAAATATGGCAAATGATAACAACCTCTCTTAAATAGAGCTAAATATATTTTGCAAGTAACCTCATGAATTAGAGGATGACCAAGCCAGTAGGTAGGAAGTAGAGAAGAAAAGTAGAGAAGACATAAACAGAGATAGCAATGACCAAAGGCCAACACTCATACACTTACAAGTATGCAAGTTTTTGCTAATATCTCTGCTCTCAAACATCACAACCATCCAATGACAACAGGGTTGCTAACACATAACGTGGTGTGATTGTGATGTGGATGTGTATTAATTTATAAGGTGGGGTATGAAAGCTAGAGGGTTGACACCTTTGAATTAAACAATTTTTCCATTCAATCATCAAACCTGTATTAAGACCTAGCAGGAACAAGATGACGAATAAGAAAGTATGAGAAAGATATATTCTTTGCTCTCTAAAATCTTAGATATAGTCTTGTAGAGGAGATGACAGACATTTTTGATAAAGAACACTTAACAAAAGTGTAAATGAGGGACTTCCCTGGCGGTCCGGTGGTTAAGACTTCGCCTTCCAATGCAGGGTACACGGGTTCAATCCCTGGTCGGGGAGCTAAGATCGCACATGCCTCACAGCCAAAAAAACCAAAACATAAAACAGAAGCAATATTGTAACAAATTCAATAAAGACTTTAAAAATGATCCCCATCAAAAAAGTCTTTAAAAAAAAAAAGAGTGAATGACACAGCATTGTAAATCAACTGTACTTCAATAAAATAAATAAATTGGAAAAAAAAGAATGGAAGGCAGCACATGATTAATCACCAAACAAATATTGAAGGAGTAAGTGTTAAGTAATATATGAGTTTGGATAAGAGAAAAAAGTCAATGGAATTTCAGAAAGGTCTTAGTAGAAATAGCTCAATGTACCCTACCACATTTTTTTCATGTTTTTTAGGGCACATTTGATTACTCTCTTCTCTGTGAACACATCTAAAAAGGAAATACCATTCTATAACAAGAATCAACTTCAAGTCAGTTATATAGCAAATTAAAATTTTTAGCACTTTTCGTATTCACCTCTTTGGTTTGAAATAAATTTCACTAGAAATATGACCACTTGGGTTATTTTAAATAAATGACGTCAGACAACCTTACATGGTAGCATAAGTTCACCAAAGTTCTCTGTCAATCAAGATGTGTTTTCTGTTCAGTTACAAACAATATTTGCTCACTTAGAATGAGGTCTCCTTGTCACAAATATTGTGCTAAAGTTAATTTTCATATGGATTTGAATATGTTAATTTCAGCTTCTATGGAGAAAGCAAGACTGCTTCAAATTTTAAATTTAGGTTAAAATAAGCACTTGTTTCTGAACTTTATGGGTTTTTAAATTTTTTTCCAAAAAATACCTGAAATAGTCTTTCCCTCAGCAGTCTAAAAGTCATGAAATGTACTGAATGTAGTGTTTGAATGTCAAAAATGCTTGATTTGTTCAATAACAAAGTCCCTTACTGAACTATTTCTGGAATGTTTAAAAATTATAGTCCAGCTTTTCTGAAATCTTTAATTTGCAGATGCCCCTTGATTTTTACAAATAACCTACTTGTAGAAATGGACAAGAAGTTTACATATATTTCATGAAGGCTATTTCAGGGTGGGAGATGTGTAGATGGGAAGAATTATCCTTCATCCCTTCGTGCAGATTAAAAACTAAGCCCCCAAAGGTCTTTTTTTTTTTTTAAGATGGAGATACATTCATGAAGTTTTATTGAAGCTGTTTCCCTCACCCAAATGAAGTAACCAGTCACTTTAACTCAAAGTTCTGTTTGTATTCTCAAAATGACACTGTTCAGTAACCCTAGAGGCTCAGCTGTTAAAGTCTCTGGTTTTATAAAAATAGTGAAGATGTTTCTTAAGGCCCCAAAGGTCTTAGTTTTGAATCTGTACAAAGGGACGAATGATAATTTAGCTTTACATACTGCCCTAAATTTGCATACAAGCCAAGGATGGAACCCAAGTACAAAGCTGGTCTGGGTTTTCTGGTCCACATCACAGTTTCCTAACACTGCCTTCTCTGGCCCTTTCAGATGACTCTGTCAGCATGCCCAGTGTGGTAAGTGAACAAGAAGCTTACCTCCTGAGTGCCATTGGAAGGAGGCGGTTCTCCAGCCACGTCTCCAGCATGTCTGCACCTCAGGCTGAGGTGGGCATGTTACCCAGCCAAAGGTAAAGAGCCACGGATATGTTATACTCTGCCTTTGGGGGCAAAGGTAGAAATTCTGAAAAAAGGACTAAAGAGAAGCAAACAATCAATGTTGTTAAGTAGACCATTCAAACAACTTTTCAACGAGGGTTGCACAGGCAACAACTTGCGGAGAGTTTTCTAAGCCAGGCCAGTAGAAGGGATCTCAATTTCTGATCCAAACATTGTTTCTCCTTAAAATTTTTCTATAAACAGATATATGGTCTTCTTTCATGGTCTTCTTTCAGATGACATTCTTGTATTTCAGCTATAACATCAGCTAAGCTAATAATGAGTACCTGGCAAGTGCATAGGACTAGCTTGATATAATGTGGTAGTTTAGACTTCTGGTGTATCGTCAGTATTTAGTTGGAGGTAGTGATGCTTAACCAAGCAGAAGAAGACCTATGCCACTATGCGTGACGTTGGGCATGTCATTTAACAGGAGCCCACAGTTTTCTCCTCTGTGAAATGAGAGGTTAGCTAAAGTTGGTCTTTAAGGTAACTTCTCTACCTAGAGAGTTTTATGTTTCCATAGCTAAACTCTTTAAAACATTTTCTTTGGTGTTCTCTGCCCTCTAAGAATATAGATTTAAAACTTTATATATATAGTTTACCATATATATGGTTATATAGGAAATGATCTGACATAAGAAATAAAACATTATCTATTTCAGAGGCAGTATTTTTACTTCAGAAACTGAATTCTTTCAAAGAAGCAGTCTTATGTGTTTTTATCTAGTTTGTTTATTCTTATTACCTATAGAGTCATTGTGGTATAACTTATACATGGAGAATAAGAACAATCAGGGCACATTCTAATGCTCAGATAAAATTAGTTTACATGCAGAAATAATTACCCTAGACCTATATCCTTTAGCAAATCATTCCTGAACTGTACAGATGAAATAAAATTTGTGAAATAAAGCCAAACTTTGGAGAATATTGAAAAAATAAGGGGAAATGATAAAAGATTAACAAGTAAATTGCATCTTAAAAAGAAAGCATTATTTATGTACTATTGAGTTATTACAAAAATTGGTAGTATATAAGGATTACTATCATTGTAAGAGATTGCTTTACCTACCATTTGGTAATTTATCTTTGAAAAGGAAGTCTTATAAATAAAATATATGAACAAAATCTGAGCCAAACTATAAAATACCCAAAAAAAGATGTGAAGTCATACAAGCAGTTAATACTGGTAAGTAGTGATTTATTTTTAATTGCTAGAAATGTGCAAACTTCTATCAAGAATAAACGAAAACTATCTAGCAGTCTGTTTAAAAGTTTAAATTAGGGAATTTTACGTAAAGAGTTTTTTGGTTATTTACCTAAAATAACTAGGCCATCAATTCCCTTTGTACATATCCATTAAGGAGTTATCTCATTTCTGGGGAGAAAATCTGTTCTATTATGGATATACTAGAAATCCAGAAAAATAATATAGTTAAACCTTCTGGGCTAGGGAAGGTAATGATGTCTCTGTGTGTTAGGGAAAGCCTCTTTCTGGGGATGGTTGCTATTTTTACAGTATACAATTAGGTGAACAACAATTCTCTAGAGGCAGGCACTCCAGTTTTCTAAATTGTTTAATTCCATCCATTTTAACAACTATTTATTGAGTGCCTCATGAGTACTTAGCTCAATGCTAGGCACTGAAGGAAAGGGAGAGAAAGTATAACACAGTTTCTGTTCACAAATTCCCAAATCAGTGTGATCCAAATTAATCAATAAACTATTTAATTATTCTTTCACCAACCTGACAGGTTTCTTCTTTTGACATTTACAATTCAGTCACTAGAGGATGGAGTAAGGACGTAAATTCGAGTTCCATGTGAATTTTCCAGGGTTATCTTCCTTCCATTTGTTTACTTGCATTTTCACTGCAAAATTAGCAGGTGAAGTCGGGTTCTTTCTTTGCTTTTCTTAATGGCATCAGTTCCAAGAGTTGGGTTGTGGCAGTTCATGGTAAGTGGTTTCTGTGTGATCATGTCATAGCACACAAGAAAGAAGCAGGATCCTAATCAATGAAACATCTGTACATATGACAGGTGAAAAATCATAACCACCCAGCCAGATGGTTACCAAAGGAATGATAGTTTTGTCTTCTACAGATTTGTTCTGCAGTGCGTTCCAGAGCTCCCGTGTCCATTCGGAGCTTGTTTTAAGTCCCAACTCTTGACCAATAAATAGATCACTCACTCCTCTGAGAGTCGTATCCACCCAAAGCCCCTCCTCCCAGTTGCCTTGAGTCCTAGGTCTTGACAAACCCAGCACAAGGTGAAATGGTTGACTGTCTCCTTTTCCTTCCTTGTTCTGTTAAATTTATTTATTTATTTTTGGTTCTTAGAAGCAGAAAAGTGCATGCTTTTTTTCTTTTTCTTTTATTTGTTTGCATTTTCTTTCCCTAAATGCTTCATCTCCCTACCCCTCCTGCAGTGAACCTAATGTCCTCGATGACTCCCAGGGCCTGGCCGCCGAGGGCAGCCTCTCTAGGTACAGTGTCAACGCTACCTGTGTATTGGTGTCTGTGCTGGGAAACGAGCTGTTCCCTGTCTCCTCTGTCTCTCTGTCTCCTCTCGCCCCGTCTTGATATCAATTTCCATTCCTTGCCCTTTGTTGCTCATAAACACACGAGCCTGGAAGTCAAAGGTGTAGCCTCCTTTATTTTCAGCTTCAGAGCTCAATCAGAGATGGCCTAAAAAGTTAACTTAAAAAAAAAAAATTCCTGGAGTTCTCCTAGGGGCTTATCCCATGGACTGTCTCAGGAGTTTGATATGCAAAATGTTAAATTTATCCCACCTAATCATTTTCTCCCATGCTGATATTCCTTAAGAAACACTTTTTTCAGAAGCCTTTTAATACAACTCCCCATCATTAGGAAGCCTCAGTCCAGACAGGTCTTTCAGCTAATACCACGGATGATAAGAAAACAGTGATGCTATAATAAGAGTACCAATGTCAGTACGATTTATATAATTCCCTCTCTTTGATGCATGCAGCATGACAGGCTATTATAGTAGCTTGTTCAAACAACACTTACATAAAGAATGTTTGTCCCACCACAAAGATGACCACCAAATTTGCCATGAAATATCAGACACAAACATTTCTTGGTGAGAGAAGTCTTATGATGCAAACAATATAATGGCTTAGCTATTGGTTTAACGCTTCAGAAAGGGGGACTGCACCTTTAACACTCAGTTAAACCACGGCAAACATTCCTAATCTTGTGCTGTTGATTCACACCTCTCAACTAATCCTCATTAGGGGTAATGCTTCTTGTTCATGCTAAGAGTGCCTTTGTTCCATCTCAAGATAAAATACTCCCTTTCAGGTTTGCATTATATAGTGAGTTGCACCCCTGTTTATTGCTTTATCACGAAGACGAGGAAATGTTGAGAGGCCGTTCCTGTGAAAGGTTGTCCTTTGTTTTCTTTGCATCTTGTTCAGATTTCACATTTTCTTCCACAATTGAAAATGGGAAATTTATTCCATCATCCGGTGTATCTTTTTTTTAACTGGCCCCATAATTCATGACATTCATTTGTGTTTGCGAGCCCCTGCCTGGACAGGTCAGTCTCTTATTGGTGGTAAATGTGGAAGTGCTGCAGAGTGCAGGCTTAATTCCATTACCAAGAGCTTTGGGGACGAGGAAGAATGGAGCAGTCCTCAGGGAGGTTTCCCTCCATTGTTCACAGTGTTGGTAGAGCTCTGAACCAAGCCTAGCACCGTGACCACTGGTTTCAAAGCATTCATTTGTTTAATGCTTAATATTACATACGAGACAGGAGAACCTAGTTAGGAAGATGATTTCAATGTCGAGAGTAGAAAGTATTAAATCAGACTTCCATTTGGCTGACTTTGTCCCAGGCCTTTTCTAATTAGGCCAAATTCTATTCTTGCTGAGTAAAATGCTAGTCTGGGGTTGGTAAGAGAAGGCAGGAGTTTAGTTGATTTTTATAAACTCTCCCAAGGACTTGGCCCTCTCTGGCAGGCTTAAGGGTTCAAATGACTGATCTGGAGTTGTCTAAACCAATCCAATCTGCTCTGGGTCCAGTGTTGATAGGAATAAACCCAAAGTTCTTGCTATCTGAGGGTGGTTCAGAGCCAAAGCTACAGGTTTTATCTACAGTTGAATTAGTCGCTCATGTGAGGACACTGATGACTGTTTTAGATCAACTGTTGTTGATCTGTTACTCCTGTAACTGGTGTGTTTTAGTTCTGGGTGTCAGTCACCTGGATTCATTTGTGGTCATTAAGAAACCAGAAAATGAGGCACTCACTTTGGATTCTAAATAATTCTGTAAATGCAGAGGCGTTCCAACAGGCGTAGCACGTCCACCTTTGCCATACACTGCAAATCATATCTCTTGAATTCCATCATGTCACCAAGTTCTCTTTGGAGGAGAGGAACTTTTGGCATTTACTAAGGGGTGGGTTTATAAAATAGGATATATATTTTTTATATTTGGTTTCCAAGCTTTCTTATTTTTGGCATGAAACTTCTTTATGCTGCAGACTCTTAAAATCCTAAAGAAGCAGTAAGACATTAACAATGTAAATTACATTTAACACATACCTGAGCACTCAGGACCTAAAAGACACCCAAAGTAATCCTAACGAAAACCTGACTCCAAAGCTTAAAGAATATCAGCAAGCAAGTATGCCTAACGGAAAGTAATAAATCCTGTTCCTCCTCCCAACCCCACATTTTGATAAACTTTCTAGGGATTTGATTTTGAAAGAGCACTTGTTTTAGGCAAAATGGGCAAGTTGGTCTGAGGGCTAAATGAGGAAGAGACCAGGATAACAGTATAACCTGATGAATAGGTGGAAACCAATAAAAATTTTGCAGACCTTTAGAAAATTTCTTCTAGGATTTTTCTTTAACCTGTGCTAACTGGTTTCTTATAAAGATTCATGGCAAGAAGTATAAGTCTATTAGAATCAGTATGCTGAGAAAAAACTTTGTCTTTTGGAAATTAATAAACTGCAATAACATTTCATGGAAGAATTTTCTTCTTTAAGAGTGTTGCTCTTAGAAGTACAGAAACTTCATTGTAGTTCTTCCCTCCCTGTACCCACCCCCAAGTACATACACCATGGACCATATTTTCTCTCCAGAAGAATATAGACATACAAAAAGTTATTCAAGCACTTAAGCCTAGAAGTTTATACTTGAGAGTTAAATTTTGTTTGGACACGTTAGAACATTTTGAAAGGCAGGAACTGACAACCAAATCTAGCTTAAAAATAAAAAAAGAGAGATTACAACGCTATTTGATTCTGTAAGGGTAATTTTAATTGCAGTGGAAAATAAGAATGTGGCTCAAGTTTGAACAAGATATACAGTCTGGGTGAAACAAAATAAAAATAACCTATCCATCTCATGATCATCCACATTTTCAAAGTATGCAAACTTGGCAAGTACTCCCAAATTACAAAGAAAAGATTAAAACAAACTTTTTATGTAGCTGAGAATTAATAGCTAAGAAAATGTGTGTTGTGATACCCAGAGAAGTGTACTTTGCCAATGCTAAATCAGTTCTTACAGGATAACTGAGATCCAGATTATTCCCCCTTTTTATCTGATTCCAGTCTCTAATCTCTAAATTCTGTGGCATTTAAAATACATTTTCTTGGATGTTGTGGAGGCTAAGTAAATTTTAAACAATAATCTTTTACTGGGAAAGGGAAGAGTAGGATTTTGTCTACTGTTTATGTCTCTGTCCTCTATAAATGCTTTATGGCTCCTTCAGTGCTGGCTTTATGCATCCCCATCACAAGGCAAGCACTCAGGGAAAATGGCTACGCTGTGTGCTTTGTACTCCCCCTATAGATTTCTCTAACCATATTAAAATTGAAACTAAAAGTACAGATAAAAGCAATGAAAATACAAATTCATTTTCTCTATACTAGTCTCACCCAGTACTTCTACTTAAAATTTTTATTTATGAAATCTATTTCTAGATTGAAATACAGTTTTTTTGTACTTTGAGATGAGTGATATAAATTTTTGTTGTATTACTGAATGGCCCTTTGTTCCCCTATCCTTTAAGAAATACCATTAGTTACATACTCCATTAGGAGATACATACGTGTTTATACACTCCAATCCAAGTCTTCATGCTGAAAGAAGAGAAAAGAGGTCATTTGTGCCAGAATTGTCTTCTAACATTGTCTAAATTTCCCTAGCTTGTAAATTACTTCCTTGCATTTTGAGTAAGGTGTTTTTGGTTTTTGCAGAAAGTTGAGTCACATCAGTTCTGCCAAGACCCAAGTATATTTACTTCTCTAAAATCCAGATCGTTTGCCATTGTAATGTTGTTTAGTGACTCAAAAATACAAAGGATGATTTTAACTTCCATTTAGAAAGTTTTATTTGCTTTTATACTTATGGTTTTGCCTTTTTATTTGGCAAAACAGTGGAAATCAGCCATTCTCATTCCCAAGATTAAAATTTTTAGGGAATCAGTTTTCCCCAGAGAGATGCTTCAGGCAAACACCATGGTTTTCTGGTTGGTGTTATGTTGCACACCTGATGGTCCACACATCACAAATCCTACACATGACGGAAATACTACATGACATGGGGAGAAGGTAAATTGAGACCACTTTTTATATGCAACTCTAATTTGATATAGACCCGAAATTACTTCTGCATAAATAACTTCAGTTATTAATTTCTCTGGCTGTTTATTATTAACATATCCTCTGCATGCAGTTAATCCAGACCTTGAGGTTCTGAATATAAACATGTTAGCATCACATTCTCAGGGAGAATATATACATATATATATTAGCTGAGCTGTATTTCCAAGGACACATCCTATAATTTAATCATTTATATTTGCATTCCGTTGATGAAATATTATATCATTTACATAGAACAGCTAATTACTAAAGCTATAAACTTGATCCATTTCTTAGATGTAAGCCTCTCTATCCATAGAGAAAATTTTGATGCTTTTGATCCTCCCTTGGAATAATCATGATGAAATTACCATTGTTTTGACATTTAACACTCCCTGAGTGACGTGTATTTCTTTTCTTGCACCATTTTTTTTCTCACAATCTCAGATTACTGAATAAAATGAGACAAGTGGACTGCCTCTATTTCATTTTCTCTGCCCAAATATTTTTAAGACATTTTATTACCTACTTCCTTCTAGTGGTCTAGAAGCAATAAATTCATTACAAGTGTAAAACAAGGAAGCATACTATGTTACGTCACTTTTCATGTTCAAATCATTTTACATCAACTAACTTCTTTTCTCTACCTTAATGGGAGGTAGGTGGTAAGTATTAACCTCCCTTTATGGCCAAGGGAACTGAGGTAACATTTAGATGTCAATGAAGAATCCATTCCAGTGAAAGCTTTGCTTGGTATTTGGGAGAAACTTGTTTCTACTTTTGTGCATATGGTAATTGAATACTCTTTCCAATTTAAGACACGTTAAAATGTATAATTAATAAGGAGATGTCATTTCAAACATGCCAGCAACTTAGTCTGGATTGCTTATCAGAATTTATTGCACTGTTCCTTTGAGGTAATTTTCTGTCTTCATAGAAAGATCATCTATGGTACAAGGCCATATATGTATAAAAATAATGTACATTGATCTTTTGAACTTGATATTCAGGAGAACAAGAAAGTTAAAAAACATCTGTTTTTAAAACTCTTTATGGAATTTTGTATTGTGTATCCCAAATGGTCTAATTACAATATGATTACGTCCTTATTTCAGAAAAACTATGATAAACTCCATTTGGGAATCATTGATTCTCTTCTAGTGGAAATATGAGTAAGACTTTTAAAAAATGACACATGTGACTGTGTCAACCATGTGATGATTAACTAGTTGTTAATACAACAGGGGAAACATCTGATTGTCCATCCTGCCACCTGCAGGGAGACTGTATTTAGGTAGCTCATTTTTTTAAAATAGCAATAAATGCATACAGTCTTTCCTTTTCATGAACAGTTGCTGACTCTGCATTCCTCCGTGGAATATTTTACTGTAAAAACTATTTGCAGATGACTCTCCTTTTGCAAAGGCAAAGCAGAAATTAATTACCCATTAACCAAATCATCACATTGGCATCATCCACAGGATTACAGTGTTCTCTGGGGCACAATACATGTCTTTTTTTCACCTCCACTCCCATTATAAATTCCTATTATACATGCATGCAGAATGAAAAAGGATCATGGGTCCATGACAGCGTTTTCAGCTTCACCCAACACTAAAATAGGGACCACTGCCAGCAGTCATTTTTGCATATAAAAAAGACACATACACAGTAAATTTGGGGGGAGCAGGTTGTTGCTTTTATAAATTGTGTATTATGTTTGGGTGCAGCTATTCGATATTAATTAAACTTCTAAGTTGTAATGACAGCTTAATTACTTTGCCAGCCTTTTCAATCTAAAATCATTTTTTACAAGACAGTTAATTGTCTATCCATGCGACTGTCCGTTTGCTCAGTCACAGAGACTTCAGGCTGCAAACATGTGTTGAATGTGACCCTTCACCCAAATGGATTCTGTGTCTGATGTGTTTGATATTCGTTCATCTTATTTTCATTTAAATTGAAAAGTTTTAAAAGGTGTTCCCATCCATGTGATAGAGTTGTACATGTTTGTTCGTCACCACCTTTCTCCTTACCCTTGAAAAAAAAAAATTGAGATTAGCATATAACATCTTAAGCCTTTTGGTGGCTTCCAAACCAGGGGTGTGATGTTTTGCTGAATGATAGATCCGGCATCAGTGATTGAAAACAGAATCTCAATTTTGGCAGCTTGGGGCTACAAGGCCTCGTCTTCCCTCCTAAACCTTTGAAAACTCCCATCCCAGGGATTCTTTCCCAACCTTCCTTCAAAGATAATGGTATCTTTGAAGTGACTGTTTCCTGTAAGTGACTTTGGCTAACACCCACCAGACGAGGGTCTCGTGTGCTTGCTCCAGGGCGCACTAACACTGCTGGTGTTCTCAACAGGGTGGCGAGCGTGCAGAGTGAACCTGGCCAACAGAACCTCCTTACTCAGCAGCCGCTGGGGAGGAAGAGGGGCCTGAGGCAGGTAAGCGCAGACCCTGGAAGGGCAGGAGAGTCATCCTGCGAAATGGAAGGTCTACTCAGTTTTTAAGGCCCATGTATATTAAGACTATATTTTACCTTCTCCCCACCTGAAATAAGCAGTACAGAGCAACTTTAAAACATGGTAAGTGCTTGGGCAAGCGGAGAGTCTGGGGCTTCTATTTTTAGCTCTGAATCTTCTTATTAGCAAAGCTGATTACTTGGTAAAATAAGTGGGCCTATATTTTTATTTGCTCCCTATCCAGAAACCTTTGCCAGCCAAACTACTGACAATGGAAGATTCGTTATAAGGTTGATTTAAGGCCTGTTTCTGTAGAGAGGCAGAGACAGTCGTCCTTTCTTCCTCGTTTCAAGATTAATAATTCAATTTAAAACTGAAATCGAAGTAAAGATCATCTTTATAAATTTCCCTAGGTGGGGTTCCTTTATGTTACTGTCTAAATAAAAATCTAAATGAGGCTTTGTGCTGTTGCTTTGATGGGAGCATCCCAGCACTGATTTGGAGACCAGACATTTTCCCAGTACCTGAGGTGTTTTTCATCAGCCTCCCCTTGAGAGTTAGCATATGTTCAGCTACAGATTTTAGATGAGCAAAGGCTGATTGGTAAGCAATCATTGTTAGTTTTGTATCCTTAAATTCACTGAAATTCTCACTGTGACTATTGCAAATGATGTTAATGTTCATAGGATATATAAAGGAGTAATAATCATAAGATAGAAGTGGCTAAGGGGATGCCAGAATCAAATACCTACTTGTATTTAAATATGCAGAAAGAAGTTTATTTTATTGGCTATGAATGTTGAGGAATAACCATAAGACTCCACGGAGACCCACAAAGAAGGGAATAAACCATAGTCAGAATCCTCTGAGCTCAGTCTTTCCTCCCAGGCAGTTACACCCTTCTTGCTAGCTTTCTTCTGCCTGTTCTCTTTAGCTAAGACGTCCTCTACTATCACGTCAGAAGACTCAGACTGAACCCAGAAACCGCCATGGGGCTCGGCTGTCAACCACCCGCAGGAGCATTCAACCTAAAACGAAGCCATCTGGTGAGGCCTCCTGTGTCCCTTCTGACTACACATTGACACGCTGCCCCGCCACACAGCCAGGAAGGCCTGCAGAGACTGAGCTCATGCAGATAAGCACACCTTTGGGGAGCCACTAGGAAAAGGGACGAAATTTCCCAGGAAACTTGAGTGCCTTTTTTTCTCTCACCTTCCCCAATTCCATCCCTCCCCTCATGCACCTAGGGAAATGGAACAGTCCAAGGTAAACCACAAATGCTATGAAATTTGATGATAGAAGATTCTGTTTCATTTACCCAAGCCAGGAAATGGGTTTGTTATATGTCTTACTGAAGACAAAGGAATGATGAATAATAGGGACTTTTAAATCTTGTTGGCAGTTGTTATGAGCAATGACCAAGTTCACTTAATGATCTATGCCAATTTTGTTTTTATGTAAAAACTATTTATGTGAAAAGGCTATTTAAAAAAATTTTTTTAAATAAATTTATTTTTTTATTTATACTATTTATTTCTGGCTGTGTTGGGTCTTCGTTGCTGTGCGCAGGCTTTCTATAATTGCGGCGAGTGGGCTTCTCGTTGCAGTGGCTTCTCTTGTTGCGAAGCACGGGCCCTAGGCGCGTGGGCTTCAGTAGTTGTGGCACGCGGGCTCAGTAGTTGTGGTGCATGGGCTTAGTTGCTCCACGGCATGTGGGATCTTCCCGGACCAGGGCTCAAACCCGTGTCCCCTACGTTGGCAGGCGGATTCTTGACTGCTGCGCCACCAGGGAAGTCCCTGAAAAGGCTATTTTATGCAAAAATGATTTTTGTACCCAAGTCCTAGTCTTTGTAAGAAGGTGAAATCAATACATATACATAATAGTCTAATATGCTCTCATTTACTGATAAACCAGCAATGTCTTTACTAAGAAAAGTCAGGAGACACTTGTTAAAACTAATTATTAAGCACTGCCAACCTACTTTCCTCCTCTTCCTATTTACTGCTCTACTTCTGACCTATAGCGGATCAGAAACGATCTGTGACCTTCATCGAGGCTCAGGCGGAGCCAGCTGGTGCCCCAACAGACATGCTTCCTGCCACAGGCCAGCCACAGGGCTGCAGCCCAGCCCCATCCAGGAAACCAGACGGAAAGGACAAACCAGTGCTCACGTCTTCCCCCGCCACTGTTGTTGCTGACCTTCACAGCCTGTCTCCCAAGCAGGTGAGGGCACTGGAGAAACAGGCAAGTCTTGCTCCTTGCATACTTCTGTCTGGGAACCATTGAGATATGCCGATGTCATCCACATAACTTAAGTCTGGGTCTGTAATGTTTTGTTAGACAGACACTGGTCCTGTCATCATGAAAAAATAAAAACTGTGAAGTATATGGCCAAGAATACATCTACTTAAGAAGGCGTAAGAGAAATCTTCATACTCTTTGTTATGAAAACCCTAAGAAGAAATATTTCATAGTTAAAATAACCATTGAAAACCAGTATATAATACATGTTTGACAGTTCAATTTAAAAAAATATATAAATAAAGTTACCAATTTAGATGAAGCCTTTAAATATAGAACCTTCTGAACCCTGTGAGAGGAACTTTTGTTTTGATCTTTTTCGTCGTTGTTTTGATATTTTCTTGTTGTTTTAATTTTTTTCCCTTTTTTTAAAAAAATTATTTATTTATTTTTGGTTGTGTTGGGTCTTTGTTGCTGCGCGGGCTTTCTCTAGTTGCAGTGAGCGGGGGCTACTCTTCATTGCGGTGTGTGGGCTTCTCATTGTGGTGGCTTCTCTTGTGGAGCATGGGCTCTAGGCGTGCGTGGGCTTCAGTAGTTGTGGCACACGGGCTCAGTAGTTGTGGCTCGTGGGCTCTAGAGCGCAGGCTCAGTAGTTGTGGCTCACGGGCTTAGTTGCTCTGCGGCATGTGGGATCTTCCCGGACCAGGGCTCGAACCCGTGTCCCCTGCATTGGCAGGTGGATTCTTAACCACTGCGCCACCAGGGAAGTCCCTTTTTCCCTGCTTTTGATTTTCATCATTAAGTTCCCATGAGTCCCACATTCTTCTCATGTGGTGTTTAAAGAAAGCTAAGGGGCAATACACTATATACGTTTGTAAAGTCTTTAATGGTTAAAAAGCATTGTAATACCATTGTCTCATTTTTATCCTCACAGTCTACAGGATAAGTGGGGCAAAATATTATGCTCATGCAACAGGTTAGAAAACTGAGGCTTAGAAAGTTGGAAGGGCCTAGATGTGGTCTCACATATACCAAAGGCTAAAACTGGGTCCACCCTTGGGATTCCTTGTCCAGTTACAGCTGTACAACAAACATTCTTTGATCCTTTTCCCTAGTACCCATCCTACCTTTCCATGATGTTATGATCCTTTTGGTCATAGGGTGAGAGCCTCCCAGCTGAAGAAGGAGAAAAGAAGGAGGACACAGAAATACAAGGTGCTACAGCACATAGTCCCCTCTCTACTCAACTCTCAGACCCTGATGACTTCACAGGCCTTGAGACATCTATCCTCCTACAGCACGGAGACACTGTCCTTCACATCAGTGAGGAAAATGGCATGGAGAACCCCCTCCTGTCCAGTCAGTTCCCTTTTACTCCCACTGAGCTGGGGGAGACTGAGGTAGACCTAGATGAGTCTCATGTTTAATTCTGTACCTTTTAAGAGTTGTAGGTGTAGACAAGATGTGGAAGGGATCACTTTGCTAAAAGTTGAAAACTTGCACTTGGAAAAGATGAAAACATAGCACTTTACACTCAATGGGTAGCACAAATCCCAGTGGATTTTGCTGTCGACGTGCATATTGTTTCATAAACATCTTTTAAAAATCAATGGCTAAGATGGTTTGGTTGTGTGAAGACCATAAAATCTAGGGAGGAATAAAGGGAAAAAGCCATTTCACTGCACATTGTTTATGATTCAAGAAGCCTTGAGCAGTTGAAGATGTATACTATTACAGAGCTGCTTACCTAGGAATATTAACAAATAATGTGTTCTAAAAAGAGAAAGCAATTTTTTGAGGTTACATTATACATCTCATGCAAATGTTTATTTTTCTAATTTCAAAATCATTAAATCAGGTGGCTGTACAAGTAGCAATTTACATAAAAGTAATCAATAAGGAAAATATTAGTTTGGGGAAACTTGATAGCAAATAAGCCTGCAGCCATTTTTTTTTTTTTTTTTGATCAACAATACAGCCGTTTAGAAGAAGAAAAAATACTATTTTTAGAGCTGTGGACTCTTCAATACTTATTTTTTAACTGTCATTTTCATTGCATATTGTAAATCAAAATGCTAATGCCATAAGATCATTCCATTTCATAACACATTAGAGAATATTCTAGAAATTATCAGACATAATTCTGAACTAAGAAGAACCTAAATAGCCTATACTATAATAAAAATTAAATGTAAATATAATAGCTAGAAAGAGATGGTATTCCTACTTCTAGTCCTGACTACATCAATGCCAAGATTGGGAGATACTGGGAAATGTGATTACTTTCCCTTACAGTGTCCTGTGCCTGCCCTTGATGGCATATTTTCAGATATTATATTAAGGTTAGTGTTGTTAGAATTGGTTCAATGAAATAACTTTTTCTCAATGTTAACAATATTCATATCCTTTAGATATTAAGTTTATGAAGAAAAAATATAAAGTGAGCAATTTCTCTATAGACAGAGCTTGTATATTTTACTTTAACTTGAAGTTCAGTTACTTCAAGAAAAGTATAAAACTTGGCTTGTGAGGCTATATCTAGTGTGTTATTGATCCTATAGCAGGGCTTGGCATCATGTAGTTCAAGATTAAATTTCAAAACTTTAACAGTTTACATCAGAAAACTGTTACATAACTTCTAAGTGTATAAAAACTCATATATATATATATATGTAAATTGGTATGGTGGTGAGGGAGTGTGTGTTTTCTAGTCCTCAAGCTAAAGTTTAGACTGTGATTACATTGCAATGAATTTGGAACCCATTCTGTACACTTAAACTTTGACTACATTGGCTATGATATGGTATATGTATATATAAAGGAGACCTCCTAAACCCACCCAAATCACAAAGGAAACTTATTTTTCTCTTAGAATTGCTTATTAAACAGGCATTGTTTTTAATGTGATATATACTTTCAAATATAATTTGGGGTTTTGGTCTCATTCACTAATAGAATGAAAGATATCTGTGAGTTAAAGGACAAAACTAAAAATTTCAAATCTAAAATTTCAGAAAGCAGAGGTGGTAAATGGCCTCATCTATGTTTTACAATATTTTCAGGACATTTACACTTAATGCTGAGTTCTCAAATGCAGAAATATACATATATAAGTGGTTTTATGATTCTTTCTAAGCTGATATATTTCGCCTGTTAAAAATTATGCTGCTCCCTTAGTGTTAGAGGCCTTATGTTTGGTAATTACAAGTGTCTGTGCTATATGAGTCTCTATATATGTGCGTGTTTTGTTCCAGTTTCTTGATTCTTGACTCAAATTCTCTATGTATAATCGTATCAAATATTTAAAAAGTAAAAGAGTCAAAGAAGATTGTTAAATATCTGACCAGAATCCTATATACCTTTATATATATTTAAAAAGTATTGGGATGTTTTGAACATGACTATGCTGGCCTGTCTGCCTTTTACCCTGATTCCTTCACTCTAGTGTTATGGAAGTCTACTGGAAACTTTTTCAATAAGCTAAGTAATGTTGTACCTTGCAAAAAAGCCTCCACTCTGACAAACAGGGCCTTATAGAGTGGGAATGTTTTCATACTGGGACTATGGAGATTTTGCAGATGTGTACATCTGTTCCATTTAAGGTGCCCTTAAACGTGTTGAATGTAATGTGTTAAATGTTTATGTGTAATTGATAAAATATCTATATGTATGTGCATAAGACTGTCACAAGATGTATTCTCAGGAATACTGTTACCTGGAGTTTGAAGGAATAATTATTTAAAAAAACAAAAAAAAGTCAGGCAAGATTAGAAAAAGTTCAAGATAAGTAACAATTTTTTGTAATTCAAAATATTATTGAGTATATGACTAAAAGTTAATTATTACATATGATAAATATAGTATTGGTAATAGATCATTTATTAAGCTATGATTCTTAATATTTATCTTGTTCAGAGGAAAATTAAAACAGACACCTACTTCCCATGTATAAAAAATTGGACTCAACCAAGAGGTTGCTTCTTCTGAAATTAACTTTTGAGAGACCTTAGAATAAGCATGTATCATCCACGATAGTGGGTGTAGATTTACTCAGATTCAATTAAAGCAGTTCAAATTCTGGATACAGCATTTTATACAGCAAAACATTTTACTTTCATTTTTCAGTGTTTGCTGCTTTCTGTAATTCTATTAGATAAGTTGTTTTTTTCCAAAAAGGAAACTGAGTTATTGAGTGCATTGGGGCAAGGCACTGAGAACTACGGTGTCAAAAGGCATAAATGGGCATAGCAATGCTGGAGGAAAAAAAATCTGTGGAGTTTTGGGGTCTGATTAGGGCCTGTTGAGTAGGCTGGAAGTAACTGATTTGCTATTTCAAGCCTCCAAGAGTACCTTAGGCAGGATGATATCTCCTCCTTCTTGAGTTATCTATCCCTCCGGTCAATGAAAAACATTCTCCAGTCTGCTGTCCAGCTCTGAGAGTATCTGAGACAGGAATAGAGTGTATATAGGGACCTACAGGGAAGAAAGGGTCATAAATAAAATGACAGTCCAAATTAGAAATTAAATATCCTTCCTCAAGTTATACATGAGACTAATAGTCTCCGGAATTTGCTGCTATCACACCTAGTCATGCTGTTGCCCTGTGACCTCACACTTCCAATTCCACGGCCTTGTCTTGGCAGTGAATAGAAAGCCCCACATCCTCATTTACTTCAGTGGATCCTAACTGCAGCATTTCAGAAACAAAGTTTGGTTTGACACTCAGGAGAATAAAAACAAGTTTAGGGCAGAATGTATCTGGAAAAACTTAAGACAAATGTTCTTATGTTATTTTAGGATCATTTAGGATTACAGATCAATGTACCTCCATATTTTTCAAAAGTCACTGTGACTGCAGGATGAAAATCCTTTATTAGCCATTTTATAGGTAAAAACAAAAGATTGACTACACAGCCAACGTCCCTCAGATGACTATAAAGTTTGTTATGAATACTGAATGACCAAAGAGCATGGAAAAAATGCATATGAATAAATACTGAAATGTTTATGAAAGATATTTATGAAAGATAAGACTTCTGTGTTTGAATATGCACATATAATAGAATAAATCTAAAAACATTTAAGATGCCTGATTGAGTTTCGTTTCTCATTTTTCAACATAGGGAATAGGTTAACTCATTCAGGAAAGTGTTCATTTTAGATCCCTGGGGTGTGCTTTTGTTTTGGATCCCTGGAGCTCACCTTGATATCTCTCCTCAACCCTCATAGTCCGGCCTGAGGTCACCCTTCAATTGGACACCTCCAATTCCTTCCTCCTATTCCAAATGAGCTCCATTCTACTCATGCTTTCCATCCCTAACTTTCAAAATAAAGCAGAATGGGCATATTGGGAGACAAGTTCCCCAGTGTGACTTCTCTGCCCAGGTATGACCGGCTGGAATGACTGGTAGATTTCCCAGGAGGAATGTTAAGGACCAGGTTATGCGCTGAATGTGGCCAGAACCACTATGGGATACAAGTTTACCACCAGTTCTTTTATACAAAGTGCTCTATCCTTACCCTCTAAGTTATGCTCTTGCTAAATCCTGTTTTTTTTTTTCCCCCTCCCATGAATTTGTTACCTGAGAAACTGTGTTCCCCTCTTGGTGGGAGTCGAGCCAAAAGACACAACCAAGCCAAAGATCAGGAGAAGGACCTATTACTTGCAGCAAGAAAGGAGAACACGGGGGATCTCTCCCAAAGCAGTGTCTTCCCAACAGCAAAATTGGGTAAGTTTTATGCTAAGGGTACATGCCTATTGATGAAGGGGCTTGGGCTGCGGACAGAGTCCAAGATTAAGTGGATTGAAGTCATGAGGGTCAGAAAAGGTCAACGTATCATCTCTTAAGTTCCTGTTGATCTGGTGGTTGAGGCTTTAGGCTGATCATGTCCATTGAAAAGAACTGGTTGAATTTACAACCGATTCACTATCTTCGCTATTGTTACTTCTCTTGCCTGATAACAGGTGTTTGTTTCTGCATTCTTTGTCCCCTTAAGATCATTAATTACTATACAAAAGAATCTGAAAAAGAATACATATATGTATATATACACCCAAATATAGAACTATATATAACTATATATAACTATATATAATATATATATATATATAATTGAATCACTTTGCTGTACATCAGGAAGTAACACAACATTGTAAATCAACTATACTTTAATAAAAAAAAAAAATGACCACCTTTAGGATAAAATCACTTTCTTCTTCCTTAACAAAGACATCTCCATAGCTTATACCTTTTCTTACCCCAATACATAGCATATTTCTATTATTATATCTGGTACCTTTAACCACATATATTACTTAGAATTCTCAATCCTTTGAAATTTTAATTTTTAAATGAAAATAAAGAAGTGAATATTGATCATTGTGAACTGTAAAAAAAAAAAAAAATTAATTACTGAGAACTGTTCAAGGGCAAACATTGTGGCCAGGCTTAGATGACAAAATAGCTTAGGCCAAAAATGCCTTCTCTTATGTCAATAAAGCCATGCCTGGTTTTCTTTCTCCAGAGACCCCTCCTCCCCCACCTTATCTGCTTACAGTTTTACTAGGGTTATTTTCTCCACCCAATGATCCTAGACACATTTGGCAAAGAAATAGCCACTCTTACCCTGTTCTGGATTTTGTCTGAACAGTAAATAAATGTATTGCAATTTATCAATAAGCATTCCTGTGAGAGAAGGTAAGAAGGATGAGGGCCAGAAGCAGAGGAGAGTAATAATAACCACCACCATTTTATACTGAGCACCAGGCATCCGGTCCTGGGCACATACTTGGATTCACAAATCTTAAACGTTGAGCACTGTCTTAACAGATGAGAAAATTGTAGGCAGGGAGAAGTGACTTGCCAGGTCACCCAGCTAGTATCTGGTAGAGCCAGGATTCCGCCCTAAATCAGACTCCCACCGCTCTTGAGAAGAATTCAAAAAGAAATAGGAAGAAGAGTGTTTTTTTTTTTTTGTTCTTGGACAAGTACAGGGATGGAGAGGAAAGGAACGCATATACAAACGATGGAGAAACAAAAAAGTGATAAGAGGGCAAGAGCTGAGAGGGAACTGCAGGGGAAGTAACACTAAAAAAGATTAAGAAACTCCTCAGAGGACTGGGAGACCTGAAAGCCTTGTTTTAAAAACAAAGGTCAGAGGAAGGAGGAAGGTGCCTCACGGCGAGACCCCGCCCCTAAGCCCTTAGAGTGGCACCCCCTCCCGCTAGGGGAGGCGGGACTTCCCCCCTCAAGGCAGCTGCTTCCGGTAGAGTCCGGAAGACTCTACAGGGAAGAGGCGTGGCCAAAATTGTGCGGCCAATCGGGGCGCGACGCCTTCATCTTGCCAGGGATCTCGCTGGGTAACTTGCTCCAGAGAACTAGCACCATGGCGTCCGGCTGCAAGATTGGTCCGTCCATCCTCAACAGCGACCTGGCCAGTTTAGGGGCCGAGTGCCTTCGTATGCTGGACTCTGGGGCCGATTATCTGCACCTGGATGTAATGGACGGGTAACTCTCCGCGGGGCTCGGGTCTGGGTTGCCGCGCGGGGCGGGATAGGAGCACCTTTATTGAGTGCCTGTTGGGTGCACGGCGTCTCTGTACCGCGGAGCGCCTCACTCTGAACGCGGTACTGAGAAGGGGCCTGCGGTGGGAGCCCTGGAGGCCCTGCTTGGAGGGGACCTGAGTCGGCATCCTGGGCTGCGACCGCGTCCCAGACCTCAGCCATCTCCCCTCCCCCAACGTAACGTGTGGTCTTCTAGCACTTAGCACCCGGAAGCGACCTTAAATCTCTAGGACCCGTCTCATTTTCAGTAGGAGAAACTGAGGCCCAAGGGGATAGGCATGACTTGCCCAAGCTCATATAGCTAGTTAGTGGCAAAGCTGGGGAGAAAGACTTGTGTAAGGATGACGAGCTTGGCACCTGGAGTGAGAACGCCCGACTTCTGCCACTTGCTGGGTTACTTGGGACAAGCCATTTAACCTCATTGAGCTTCAGTTTCATTATGTGAAAAATGGGAGTAATAACACTACCTCTTCGGCATCTTTGGAAGATGAAATGACCTCATACACGTAGTTTACAGTGCCTGGCATATAGTAAATTCTCTGTAACTGTTAGTTGTTGTATCATTGTTCGAATTATGACTTTCCTGTCTATTTTCTCTTCAGGCACCCTGCTCTTCAGGGAGGTCAGTTTTTTGTAAGTAATTTTTAAGCACTGTAGTTACAGCCCATAATCAATATTGTTTGAAATCAGAATGATGCTAGTTTCTTAAGTTGGTTATAAAATGAGGAACAAACGTAGAGAAAACAGTTAAGACTCTCTCAACGTTACACACATTGTGACAGAGTTGCAACTTGGATCTTGGGTTTGCCAAGTGGTTCTCTGAGCCCCACTGATAACAGGCCATAAGATCAAAACAGCCATTACCTTGGCTTGGGGTAGAAAAGTAAATTTATTGGAAATAGGTAAAATCTCTGTGTACTCTCATACAAATCTGCAAATTCATGTTTTTTACGAAAGATAACCAGTCACTTCCTTGTCTTTTTAATGTCACTCCTCTTATGACAGCTTTGTCTTCTTTGTTCTGTCTGGTTAAATCTGCTGTTTCTCTTTTGTATTCCACTCAGTTACCTCAACACCGTGCCTAACTGATAATGGCAAAGAAGATTAGTAAATATTACCTCTTACAAAACCTTGATTTTTAGTTTGGTATCACATATATTTCTACTTCTGTATATTTTTTTGATACCTTCGCTTGAAAGCCCTGAACTTTCACAGGTAATATTACTGGAGTGTGTACCTCACAGATGGGTAGCTACATTTTTGTGTCTGAGACACAAAATGAGACAAAACTTTGCTTCTGAGACACTTGAGGGTCTCAGTATAGAACAGACTACGAGTATATGTGTGTCGTGTGTTTGTCACAGAGAGCAGCTTGGTTGTAAATAAGTCTTGTCCAATGTTTGAGTGAGCGAATGGAGAAAATAATTTGTTCCAGTTTACCAATCAGAGTATCAGTGACAACAACAATAGGTAATATTTACAAGCACTTGACTATTTCTGGTCTGATACTTTTTGTGAATTATTTCACACAACCCTATGAGCTTGGTGCTGTTATCGGCACCACTTTGACAGTGAGGAGTTGACAGAAAGAGAGATGAAAGTCACCTCGTAGCTAAGAAATGGCGGAGCCAGGATTGGAAGCCTGCAGCAGCTTGTTTTGTCTTAGAAACTGTCTTCTGTGGGTATTAGGCTTACAGAGAATGATTAAGATATTCTCTGTTTTCAAAGAACAACTATATTTTTTGATACTTATTTCGTATCTCTCCTGCTGCACCGTAAGCTCCCTGAAAGCAGAGACTGTTTCTTTGGCTCACCTCTGTATTCTCTGCAGGAAAAGCACCATGGTAAGCTTAATTATAATTGGTTGGATGAATGGCTTTATCATAAGGGAGGGATCTCTAAGGAATCTCTTTTTGCCCCTCCCAGCCCTATGGCAGACCCTGAGCTTATTAAGATAAAGTATTTGTTTTTTATTGACTCCTTTCCCCCTTTACCAGGAAACATCTTGGTTTGAAAAAACTAAATTCTGCATACACCATTTTAAAAACCCTTTCTCTGTTAAGCTTCACAACTTTCTGAGCTAAGAGCTATTTTTATTCCCCTTTTGCAAAGGAGGAAACCAGACTGGGGAGGTTCAGCCCCTTCCCCGTGTCCCACCGAAGAGGCAGAGCCTGGCTGAGCTGCAGTGCCTCCTAGGCCCAGCGTCTGAAAGAGGGGCTGTGCACTCCCTTTCCCAAGGCCGCCAGCCCCGATTTACCTTCCCTCCAGGTAGTGCCTCCATGCTTCTTTTCCTGGTCTCCTGAAAAATCTCCAACATTACACTGAGCTTGCATGCCCTTGTTTTCTAGTCCCCTCTCTTCCCTTGAAGCCCGCACTTCTGATTAAAACTGAACATCTTGGTTTTGAAATTCAGGAGCAAGTTCTGGAAACACCGGTGGGTGGAGCACTAGTATGGTTGGATATTTGAAATAAAGGACAAGTGGATTTTCTGGAAAGGAAAACTGGAAAGCATGTAAATATAAGTGTGTCACGACAAGACAGTGACTGGAGATGTGTTGGTCGTAAGTGTAGGAACTGAGCAGATAATTCAGTTTCTAAATTAGGGAGATTTAGAAACCAGGGAGGTTTCACGTTAGTACTAGACCTGACTGACTTCAGTACTGGGCCCACAGTGTCACAAGGCCACCATTAGCCGGGCCAGGTGTTCTTCATTTTTCCCGTCTCCATCTGCCCTGTCTCACTCCTCCACGTTACCTGCCAGCCTACCCCCCACCGTAGGCATAGGTGTGATTCCTTATTCACAGGAAGTGTTGTTTGGTTACAGTCTTGCTGAATTTTATATCAACCTCGATCCTCCTCTTTGCCTTGTTGGGAGATCTGGTAAAGGTTTGCTTTGTGTGAAAATTATACATGTGATGGGGGATCAAAAATAATCGTATCCCTTATTCCGATATTCTAAGCGATTATTGCTTAATCTCGTAAGTTCTTTGGGAGAAAAGGACACTTTTGAATTGCATTTTAATTTTGGCAATCTTTACTCCAAAATGACATTATAGCTTCTGTTTCCCAGTGAAGTAAAAGTGTATTTGTTTTATTCTCATATTTTCTCAAGATGTGGTTATTGTGTTTATTTTCATGATAAACGAAGCCTAAGGTTGAGACAACAAAAATACTTCCGAGGGCACACAGAAAAAACAGTGAATGAAATCCAGATCTTTCAATCTCAGATTTGTGTAGTATTCAGTAGTCCTTGCTGCCTGCTTATGTGACTCTTACCTCCAAGTTCTAAGTAAATATAATAAGCATCTTATCCATAACCCTGGCAGTCACTGCTCTTAGGCGAATGGTAGAATGATTTCCAAAATACTAGATATCCAACCTCCAAGGACCAGGGTGCCTGAGAGTAAAAGTGTCTGTACCCATCCACCATACCCATCCCTCTCAGGTGTGTCCTGAATCCTGACCTCTCTCTCTTAAGGCTCTCCTCCTCCCTTGGATTTTCTTCTTCTGTTAGTTATTACCTGTCAGTGGAGGAGCAGACAAGCCTGGTAGTTAAGAGCCTGAACTTTGGAGCTAGATTGCCTGTGTTTAACTCCTGCCTCCAGCACCTACTGGTTGTGTGAGCTTGGGCCTCGTATTTCCTCATCTGTAAAATACAGGTAATAGTGGTACCTGTCTCACTGAATTGTTGAGAGGGTTGGTTGGTTTGTTTTGGTTTTGTTTTTTGGCTGCGCAGCACGTAGGATCTTAGTTCCCTGACCAGGGATCGAACCCGCGTCCTTTGCATTGGAAGCGCGGAGTCTTAACCACTGGATCACCTGGGAAGTCCCTGTTTTGAGGTTTTAATGAGTTAATATATTGGAATGGTTTAGAGTGGTGCTTGGCCTGTATATGTTTTAATTTTTTATTAACACTCATTCTGCCTGCCTGTCATCTTAAGCTCAAGACTTTGGACTTGGTTTATTCTCTCTTCGACCTTCCCCCTCCCCCGCATCTTATCACTTAGGAGATCCTATCACCTGCTGTCCTTGTTTCCGTTCTGTTTCTTGCCATTTAGCAGCACCTCTTGCCTCCCTTCTTCCAATTTACTGCCCAGTCTGTCTAACTACTGTATTATTTCCATCTTATTTTCCATTTGTGTCTTTCTTTTAAAATCTCAGTTGATCAGGATAAAGTCAAAACAGTGAGCCTGGCATTTAATGCACTTAATGTGACACAGTCTGCCTCCTGCCTTTTTCATACTAGCCAGGGTGGGCAATACCATCTCCCCCTTCTTTGAACTTAACTTAGTTATTTCTGCCTTTGCTTCATTTCCTTCCCCATTTTCACAAATTCTATTTGTTCTGTAAATCTCATGATCTTACCCCTTTTTAAAAAGTGCTATTCTACTTGCCTCTGGAACTATTTTACCTTAATATTGCCTACTTGTTACTGTGTAGCTTTTCTTAACAGTCCTCATACAGGGTAATGTCCACTACTTTAACAAAGAAAGCCCAGATTTCAGTGGCTTAATGTTATAAATTTTCTCATTCATGCAGTAGTTTGGTGTGAAATGTCTGTCCATGCAGAAATTGAGGGACCTAGTCCCCTTCCATCCTGTGGCTCTGCCATTCCTTAAGGGCCTCTTTACTGGCAGAAGGATAAAGTGAGAGCAGAACAGGAATACTACTCAACCTCCTGGGCTCTGCAGTGACGCACATCACTTAAACTCACGGTCCATTGGTGAGAACTAGTTACGTGGGCCACTAGATGTGAAGGGAGTTGGGAAGTGTGGTCCTTGGCTGAGCTGGCTTCCTACCAACAACTGTGCTGTAACAGTCAGCCGTGAATTCTGGTGAGTCATTAGCCATCTCTTACCAGTGAGATTGTAAACTTGTCTGGGGTGAGCCGGAACACTCACATATTTCTTTATAAAATACGATGCTCTCTGAAGCACTCAGCCTGGGACTTACATATAGGAGGTTTTGTTAAATATTGAAGTGAGCTGGTGATAGAACAAAAGGACTAACCAGAGTAGGATAATGGTTAACTACTTTGGGTCTGATATCAGGAAGCCTTAATTTGAACCCTGCCCCAACAAATTATTAACTGGATGACTTAAGGAAGTTATGTATCCTGTGCTCTTCAAATGGGGATAATAACAGCATCTACTTCATAGGGCTGTCGTGAAGATGAAATGAATTAAGGTACAATATCTGGTATGTTGTAAACTCTCAGTAAGTGGTGGTGATTAGTATACCTTAAGTGTCTTTATTGATAATCTTTAAGAAAGTTTCGATAAACTGTCATTTTGTGCCCTGTGATAGAGATGGATTAGAAGTAGCCACACGCAGCCTGTGATAGGTTGATTTGAGAGACCCGTGTCAGAGTCCTGAGCTTCCTAACTAGTGTGTGACTTGGGCAAGTCATACAACTTTTGGGGTTTTGGTTTTGTCATCCTTCCATTTCTACTTGTCAGGGATTTTGAATTACAGAGTTAAATAGAGTAAATCATGTGACATTATTATGGTTTGCTGAAATATCAAGGAGATAACTGCTCTGTAAAACTGAAACTATACAGATATTTTTAGTGTTGTTTAATACTGATGATGTTATTGAAAAATAATTGCAATCACAGATAGTCTCCTCTACCTCCATCAGAATACATATTGAGAAAAATACAGAAACGGAATCGAAAACATTTTCAGAGCAAGATTTTGTTTGTCTTGTAGGCATTTTGTTCCCAACATCACCTTTGGTCACCCTGTGGTAGAAAGCCTCCGAAAGCAGCTAGGCCAGGACCCTTTCTTTGGTAAGTGGGTGTTACACCATCTGAAGCTGGATGTGTTGCTCAAGTAAAGGGAAAGTAGCTGGTTGATTTCTCACCCTCCAGTTTCATCTTGTACCCTTTTCCCTCCTCCCTGTGCTGGGATTTCATTGGCTGCCTGTAAGAAGCCAAACGCTTACCCGCTTCAGGGCCTGGGCACTTTGGCTAATCTCTTTGCCTAGAAAGCTGCCTTCTCTTGACCAGTGCTGCCTCGTCTTTCCACCTCAGAGCCTCTGTTGTTTCTTCAGAGAGCCCTGTCTTAAATTAACCTTTTCCCAGTTACATCACCTTGTTGATTTTCTTCTTAGAATTTCTTTCAATCTGAGATTTACTTTTATCAGACTCTAAACTCCTTAAGGGCAGGATTTCATCCACTTTGTTTGCTGTAGTTTTCCTAGAGCTTAGCATAGACACAGCTGTGGCTCAATGTAATTGTTAAATGAATTTATGAATTGATTGACTTATGGTCTATATTTGAAGCCAATTCATGGAAATTGGAGCTTTCCACAAGTGGGGTCTATGTATGCTCCACTCCAACATTGTAAGATAATGTGAATTAAGGATTTTTGAGATGAGTGACCTAGAAGTTACTTTTTATGGAATATAGATTCAGTCCACATATCCTTGCTGCTGCTGTTTTAAACTAAGTTAGCAATGCCTCACTTGCCAGATCTCTGGTAATAAGACATTTGGTGAGTTCTTGTAAATATGTGTTTTTATGTAACTCATTACATAAATTTAGTAAAACTTAGATTTTTTTAATTGAAATATTGTGGGCTAGTTTTTAAATTTTTTTTAATAAATTTTTTTATTTTATTTTATTTTTTTGGCTGCGTTGGGTCTCTGTTGCTGCACGGGCTTTCTCTAGTTGCAGTAAGCAGGGGCTACTCTTCGTTGCGGTGCACAAGCTTCTCATTATGGTGGCTTCTCTTGTTGCGGAGCACGGGCTCTAGGCATGCGGGCTTCAGTAGTTGTGACACACAGGCTCAGTAGTTGTGGCCCACGGCTCTAGAGCGCAGGCTTAGTAGTTGTGGTGCACAGGCTTAGTTGCTCCGTGGCATGTGGGATCTTCCCGGACCAGGGATCGAACCCGTGTCCCTGGTTCGATTGGCAGGCGGATTCTTAACCACTGCGCCACCAGGGAAGTCCCTGTGGGCCAGTTTTGTGAAGGTATGGTAGCCACTAGCCACGTGTAGCTATTTAAATGAGTTAAAATTAAAACTAGTTTTTCAGTGGCATTAACCACATTGCAGGTTCTCAGTAGCCACGTGTGGCTTGTGACTGCTGTACCGTCCAGTGCAGTCATGGAACGCTGCCAGCATCGCAGGAGGCTGTTAGAGCCTTTGTAGGCGCCATCCACTTCGAATGTACCTAAGGGAATGTACATTATCACCTAATTTATGTGGCATGAGGGAAACAATGTTCCACCAACATGTTCACTCTTGAAATTTCCAAATAATGGAATATAATCCTCTTGATTATCTGAACTTTTTTTTTTTAACTACATTTTGGAAAATGAATTTTCCAGGGTAAATTCATTCTTATGACTGTCAGAGTTGGATGAAATAAGTAACATTCTTTGTCCCCCCACCTTCCCTGGCTTGTACAGTGGCCACAGAATTCCCCACTGTGGCTTTGTATGGATTGAAAATATGTATGTATTTTTCCGTTTCTCTCCCTTTTAGTTCGTCTCCAAGTGTTAACATCTCACTGCTGTTTGACTCCCCTCCTATCTCTATCTGTGCCTCTTCTCTTACCAACTCAACTGCCACCACCCCACACAATCTGCTTTTCCTTTCTGTTTTTAGTTTGTTATTTGCTGATAAACTTGCTAATCAGTCTTTCCAGAGGTGAATCTCAAGTAAAGATGAATGGACTTATGCTTTAGTGTTTGGGTTTTGTGACCTTTGTTTTTTATATTATATGTTTTTCTTTGTTTAATTCTTGGATACTGGTTGTTGGATAATTGATACATGATATATCCTAGGAGTTAGATCTCAAGTTGTATGTATAACTGCTAAGGCTTTTAACTCTTCAATCTCAGTATTGAGTAGAATTTACCATCTAAGAAGTAAAGTGGTAGGGAAAAGTCATTTTTGTTCTTAGCTAAATCAGTGGTCTTCAAGTATGGTCTGAGGACCTGTAGGAGTCCTTTTCAGATGGTCCATGACATCAAAACTATTTGTAGTTTGATTTGTAAATTACTTGTACTGATATTGTTTGCCATTATTTATGCTGATGGTGCAAAAGCAGTGGTGAATTAGTCTGCTGATGCCTTAGCCTGAGACAAGGCAGTGATACTGAACTATACAGGTAGTCGCGATATTCCTATTTGCCATACATTCATAGTATCCTTTATAAGAAGTATCCTTGATGAATTGGTACAAGTGATTGATTTAGTAAATCTTGATCCTTGAGTGCGTGTCTCATTAGTATTTTGTGTGACAAAGTGGAAAGTACATATAAAGCACTTCTATTAAATCCTGGAGGATGATAGTTTCCTCGAAGAAAACCACTTGTGCCATTGTTTTAAGCTGTGAACTGAAAGTGCCAGTCATGAATACCATTTTCCCTTGAAAGGACAACTGACAGATGAACTGTGGTTATCAGACTTGGATATTTTACTGACATTTTCTTTAAAATTAACTAAGTGAGCCTGTCACTTCAAGGAAAGCGGCTTATCAGTTTTCATTGCCACCGATAAAGTTAGAGTTTGCAAGTGAAAGTTGGAATTTTAGAAAACTTATATCTGCCTCTGTGAGCGTGACAGCTTCCCAGTACTCACAGCTTTTCTGACAAGATCTGTAATATCATTAACAAATGCGGGTTTTGGATAGTATATAATGGAATGTGTCACTATTTGGAAGATCTGTGTAACTCAGTGAACCAGTAGTACTTAAAAGAGCCATTCAAAATATAGACTAATGGGTTTGAGTGTAATAAAGTACGAAAAGGTCACTGGTGGGGTTTATGGATTCCACGTTGCCACTAACCTTTCTAAAAAAAGTACCACTTGTTGAGTTTTGGGGTAGAAATAGAATATCCACACTTCAGTGAAAAGGCTGTGGATGTAGGTACTCCTCCCTTTTCTATGCACTTTTTCCCCATCATATAAAACAACAGATTGCAGGAGATTGAATGCAGAGCAGGTGTGAGAATATAGATGTCTTCTCTTAAGGCAGACATTAGCGACTCGCAAAAATGTAAAATAATGCCACTCTTACGTTAACGTGTAATGGATTTATTTTTATTATCATTATTATTTTTTAATGAATTAATAAGTAGACACTAAAAATTTTTTAGTTTGCATTTCTAATACATTAAATATTGATAAATATAAGCCACATCAACAATATTTTGGGAGGAGGGCTTCAGTAATTTTTAAGAGTGCAAAGGGAGTCTGATAATAGAACATTTGAGAACTGTATCTTAATTATAGGCAGATTAGCTGAGCCATCAATTCCCCAAATACTAGAGGATGTCCAGTGAGGGTTGCTAGTAGTGACTGCGTACTAGAGATTGAACAGGGATGACTTAGCAGTCTGGTAACTTAGGAAAGAGTAAACTTGATCTTTTAAACTAGATTGAATTTTTTTTCTTGTTTATAATACGAAGGGGAAAAAAACACCAAATTGAGTTTATCTTTTAAAAACAAGATTTTGCCTATTAAAATATGTTCTATTTTTGTTACTTTTATTAGTTTAGAAATATAAATGTTAGTCTTGGCTTCATTAATCAGGCTGTATACTCTGTTTTCCTGACATTTTTCAAAGCCTTGTTGCATTTTATAATCTTAGTTACTGAGTTCTGGAATACTAGAATTTTTTTCTTTAATATAGCTTTGCTGTATCAGCAATGTGCTCCCTCTAACAAAACAAAAAGCTCACAACTCTCCTCACTGCCATCTGTCTGGCGCGGGAGTGTTTACTGTTTTCTTCTTCCCAGCATTATTTCTTGTTTTCACTTCTTTTAAGCTGCCCTCTCCTTCTCATGAAATGCTATTATGTTTTAAGTCAAGATCTTTAAGAAGGCCATGCTCATTTCTTCCCAAACATATACTCATATGATTCGAGCTTTAGAATGAGGACACGTGGCAGGCTTCTCAGGTTAACGTGTTCTTCCCTCTCAGTCTGTTCCTCTTCTTGCAGTTGTCGGCCTCTCAGTTGATGGCACTTCTCTTCTAGCTCCTCAGGCCAAACCCTTGGACCCTCTGACTCTCCTCTAACTCTGAACTTCTTTTTTTTTTTTTAACATCTTTATTGGAGAGTAATTGCTTTACAATGTTGTGTTAGTTTCTGCTTTATAACAAAGTGAATCAGCTATATATATACATATACATATATTCCCATATCCCCTCCCTCTTGTCTCTCCCTCCCACCCTCCCTATCCCACCCCTCTAGGTGGTCACAAAGCACCAAGCTGATCTCCCTGTGCTGTGCTGCTGCTTCCCACTAGCTATCTACTTTACATTTCGTAGTGTATATATGTCCATGCCACTCTCTCACTTCGTCCCAGCTTACCCTTCCCCCTCCCCGTGTCCTCAAGTCCATTCTCTAGTAGGTTTGTGTTTGTATTCCTGTCCTGCCCCTAGGTTCTTCATGACCTTTTTTTTTTAAGATTCCATGTATATGTGTTAGCCTACGGTATTTGTTTTTCTCTTTCTGACTTACTTCACTCTGTATGACAGACTCTAGGTCCATCCACCTCACTACAAATAACTCAGTTTTGTTCCTTTTTATGGCTGAGTAATATTCCGTTGTATATATGTGCCACATCTTCTTTATCCATTCATCTGTCGATGGCCACTTTCACTCTGCACTTCTGGTCCACAGCAGCCCCTATTGTCCCTGCCTCCCGAACGTACCCAGAATCCCTACCATTGCTCGCCACCCTCAATTGCTGGGTTTTTTGCCTTGGCCTTCTAAGTTGGATCCTGTCACTTGACTCAAAATCCTGTAGTGTTTGTTCTGCGTCGTTCAGAATAAAACCTAGTGGGCTGCAGAGCTCTGTACTCTCAGCCGGTGCTTCTCTGACCTCATCTTCTCTCCCCAGTGTGCCCCCGGCCCCAACCACACTGGCCTTATTTACTACCAACCTAGTGTGTATTGTCTTCACTCCTTTTATTTGTCTCTCCCACTAAGAATGTAATCCCTGTGACAGCAGAGATTTTTGTCTGTGTTTTGCTGTACCCCTGCGGCCTAGAAAAGTTAATGGTGTGGTAAGTGCTCAATAAAATATTGGTGGGGAGAATCACTTAATTTAGCTTTCTTATTTTATAAATGAGGAAGCCAGTCCACATAGATAACATGACTTCTTTAAGTTTTTTAGAATGGGATTTCCTGGCCCTGGACCTAGGTTTCCTGATACCTAGTTATTTTCATAAACAGTGCCATAGGCTTTTTGTGGAAAAAATGGGGGTTTTTTTGGTAAATGAGTTTAACCAAAGCCTTATTTTCAGGATGAAGGGAGGTTATCTATACAGAAGTGTAACTTCTGTATATTTAACAATTATCATGATGCCAGAAGAGTTCATATCTGAAATAGCAAAAACTCCAGGCTGGCTTCAATAATATGAGCCAGCTATTTTCCTTATAGTAATACTTAGGGGATACATCTTTTCTTTCCAGACATGCACATGATGGTGTCCAGGCCAGAACAGTGGGTAAAACCAATGGCTGTAGCAGGAGCCAATCAATATACTTTTCATCTCGAGGCTACTGAGAACCCGGGGGCTTTGATCAAAGACATTCGGGAGAATGGAATGAAGGTGAGAGCTCAACAGTGATGGTAATGCGTTTTTTTTTTTTTTAATAAATTTATTTATTTATTTATTTATTTATTTTTTGCTGTGTTGGGTCTTCGTTGCTGTGCGTGGGCTTTCTCTACTTGCGGCGAGCAAGGGCTACTCTTCATTGTGGTGCGCGGGCTTCTCATTGCCGTGGCTTCTGTTGTTGCGGAACACAGGCACGCGGGCTCAGTCATTGTAGCTTGCGGACTCTAGAGTGCAGGCTCAGTAGTTGTGGCGCACGGGCTTAGTTGCTCTGCGGCATATGGGATCTCCCGGATCAGGGCTCGAACCGGTGTCCCCTGCATTGGCAGGTGGATTCTTAACCACTGCGCCACCAGGGAAGCCCGATGGTAATGTTTTATACTATTCATTCTCAGAGTTGGGAAGATTTGGTGGAAGACCTGAAATGATAGGTGGAGAAGACTGGACTTAGGCAGCTATTCGTCGGGTTTGAAGATAGAGTTTAAGTATAACTTCTTTGTCAGATAAGATTAATACATTCCACTAATGTTTTCTGAAAGTTTCTACCTTTTAGAAACATTTACTTTTGACAGCCTTGTTGACTTTTTTAAAAAAAGTAATTACAGTTTGAACAATTTATGTATTCCATTTATGTATGTATTCTATACTTTAAGAATAGACCTTTCTACTGGGCCTGATATGCAACCGTAATGTAATACGGAAATAATTATTGATGTGATATAGCAAATTTGTCTCTGTTACAGGTTGGCCTTGCTATCAAACCAGGAACTACAGTTGAGTATTTGGCACCATGGGCTAATCAGATAGATATGGCCTTGGTTATGACAGTGGAACCTGGGTTTGGAGGGCAGAAATTCATGGACGATATGATGCCAAAGGTAAATGAAGTATTTGGTTCTGGGGTAAGGCTTTTATTCTGTAAGTTCATTCAGTAAGCATTTATTGGACTACTTGTATGTTTAGACCTGTACTGTTCTGAAGGTGGGGAGATGAGGATGCCTGTATATCATTGGAATACAGTATGAGAAATGCCCCAAAAGATTTAGGTTTGGAGATCATAAAAGATACTACATCTTAGTCTTGAAAATTTTTTTCAAAACGGTTATCTCTGTAACCTTGAGATCTCTTGGGAGTTTTCATTGAACATTGAAGGGTTTTGTCTTTGTCTTGTTTCTGTGAAGTATATTTTCTGCAAAGCCATGACAAATTGAATGCCATTTGCCAAAGCTTGCTTTTATAAAACTTAGTTTGTTACAGTACATTAAAAGGTGGTTTTCCTCAATCATAATTTGTATTGATATAAAGTTATTGTCTGAGACTTTTGGAGTCATATTTTAGTGGCTAATATCAGCTATGTGATTTTTTATTTGGTGTTTTTCCCCTCTACCTATCCACTTAGTCACTTATTTCCTTGTGTATAACTAGGTTCACTGGTTGAGGACCCAGTTCCCGTCTTTGGACATTGAGGTTGATGGTGGAGTAGGTCCTGACACCATCCATAAATGCGCAGAGGTGAGACTGCTCCTTGACTGCAACCTAGACCAATTTCCTATCAAATGTAATGCCAGGACAGGTCTCGTCTGCCAGAGAGACTTCCTAAATAGGCTTTCTTTCTTAGAAAAGTATTTTTTTGTTTAAATGTAAAACCAGGAAAATAAAGAGCAATAAGTGAATATTCTGAAACCACATAATCATTAAATAGTAAGTCCTGGTTATCTCAGTAATGATGAAAAAATTCTTTGGAAAGGAATAAGCTGAATGCCAGCCTGTGGAATATCATTGAAAAGTTCCAGGGCCTTTGAGACAGTTTTCCAAAATAGGGAAAGAAAACATACCTGCTTGTAAAGGGGAAAAAGAATGTTATTGTGTAGAACTTAGGTGTATTAGCTACTGATTTGTCCCTTGCAAGCTACTAATCTGTCCCTCTGTAGAAGTGGGATGACTTTTTTTTTTTCCAAGTGGCTAGCTAGGCTGAGTTAGGCTCCTGAACTTCATAAAAGGATACCAGCCCTCCCTGTAGCATTGCAGGTGATTAAAGTTTATGTGACCTGCTTTTATTAAACAGCATGGTCTAATCTGCACTTTCAGTGTTTTGTATAAATGCCACACTTTCCTGCTTGATACTTACCAAAAGCTTGACTGTGATCAATATGGAGGAGGTGCTGGCCAGACGATGAGTGAGCATGTATCCTTTGACCCCTTGTGGAATTCTTTTTTACTGAACTGTGCTTTGTCATTAATGCTCTTCTTGCTTACATTAAGAGACATGTTAGGTTGTAACCCTATAAAACTAATATTTTTTCTTTTTTTATGAGGAACGTTGTTAGAGATGTAGTGTGCTGTATCATAGGGTGAGTGTCTCTAATTGGAGAAATTTTCCTTAGCTTCAGTGGTTCTCCCAATAGTCCTCCCTTTCTTTTAGCACTGAATCACATAATAGATTGGATTTCCCTCCTTGAGTCAAATCCTAGGAATCTCAGAGATAAATTTGGTTTTACTCTGATTTCTTTGCTTTCATATTGAAAAACATCTTGAAAATCTTTTTTAAGCCACCTCAAAACCATTCTGGAATGCAGTGAAGCATATATAAGAAGTTCCATTCCTTCTGGCATCAAAATGAGAAATAATTTAACGTTGCCCTGTTTTATGGGTTCTTTCACATTTTAGCAGTAATTGTCCTTTTAGACTACCTACCAATTCTTACACATAATTCAGAGATGAAAAGGTTGATTTTTTTAGGAGCTGTGGGGGAATTGGTAGATAGGGGAAGACCTTAATAGATTTAAGGATTAAAGGTTTATTAGCAAAGATGCAGTGTAGTTTATTTAGAGGGGGTTACCAAAAAGTCAGTGATTTCTTAGACACATTTAAAAATAATTTCACATCCTCATTTAAGCATTTTCTTTTTTCATTGAACTAGCTGCTTAAGTATGCATCTTGAAGTGGCTTTTGTACAATTAAAGTGCTGACTGCCAGCTGCAAGGGTAGAAACTCTAGTCCAGGAATTGTTTTAGGTTTTTCTGCATCTTCCTTTGAGGCATAACCTTAAGTGTTTACTTCTTCCAGGCAGGAGCTAACATGATTGTATCTGGCAGTGCCATTATGAGGAGTGAAGACCCCAGATCTGTGATCAACCTGTTAAGAAATGTTTGCTCAGAAGCTGCTCAGAAACGTTCTCTCGATCGATGAAACCACAAGGAGTCCAGTGTTTCTGCTTATGAGATCTCCTTTTTACTGGAAAACAAGAATACTGACTACCAAATCGTACCACAGTTGAGGCAGTGCTGCTTTTCTGAGCAATTATTCATTCCAGTGACTAAAATCCATTTTGCAGAATGTTCCAAGAGGTTAGAAATTGGTGTGTATTATGTTTTCAGTGATGGAATTTAAAGATTAGTGTGGTAAAATACCATTTTTACTGGGAGACTTGATTTTTATAAAGAGTAAAAATATGGCTGTATCAAGGTTATGAACAGAAATGTGTCTTAATGCCTAAGGAAGGCATATTAGCTACTATGAAAAAAATTTTTTTTCTGAATTTCTAAAAAGAATTTTCTTTGCTTCTTGGCTTTTCTGAAAGCAAAGGAAGTTCTGTTTTTCCTGTTTCATGTCATTTTTGATTTGTGTATTTGTGTGATAACTAAGTTTGGATCTGGCTGGGATGGCTCTTCTAGCTTCAAAAACATCTATTTTTTACTTTGCACCTTATATTTGATACATAAAAAAAACAATGTATTATGAAGTCCAGGGATTTTCAGGTGGTCTGTTGTAAAACGCAAGCACAAGTTTTATCAGGGTGTTTTCTTTTGTTAGCTTTGCTATAGCGGCAGGTTATTCAGTGGTTCTTCCCCCACCCCCTACCCACCCCCCACCAACCCCATTTCCCCTTTTTCTTAATCACACCCGCTACTCTTAAGGACATAAAATGTTTTCCTAGCTCTATGCTAAAAGGAAAGGAAGGCCTCCATTTGGAAGTAATATTAAGTTGAATCCTGACTCTCTTCCCCTTTCTATTTGTTTGACCTTAGCAAACCAATCCAGCCAACCTCTTTGAGCTGATTATTAACTGATTTATATATTGAATGTAATCATAACAACAGTGGGGGGTTGTGTTGAGGATTAAGAGATACTATTAATTATATACGTAAAGCTTCCACTACTATTCCTAGAATTGTAGGGTAGTAGAATTTGAGGATGCTCAGTACAAAGTAGCTGTCATTATGTAAATGTATGCTTTGTAGATTATAAAGTATGTTGATGATATAATCTCATTAAACCTACAAATCAGTCCTATGAATGGTAAGACAGGTATGTCTGTCCCCATTTAAAAAATGAAGATACTAAATAAAGCTCAACAGGCTGGTACCATGGAAAGGATCCAGTAAAGAATAGGATTTCTGGTCTGTACTCTTTTTACAGATGGAGCCCTTGGGAGGTGGATTAAGCAAAGGAAGCTTCTTTTACTTAACGTTCTCTTATTTCCAGTCTAGCTTTACCCTGTAGCAAAACCAGATGGCTGAGAATATTCTGCAACTATGGATTTTGACTCCAAGGATATATATTTTATTAATCCAAGAAAGACCAGGTAGGCTAACATATGGCAAGGTACAGAGTTAATCCGTAAACTAAATATTTATGATTGTGTCCCAAATTACACTTTGACAATAGATACATATTAGCTACTTCGTTCTTGTAAATACTCTTGCTGTGTAATACACATGGCAAGAAATAACAGGACCAGTGTCATTAAATTTTTTTCAGGCTACTATGAGTTTTGAGAAATAAATAAAAAGGTTTGGAAAATAAGAATGTTAACACTAAGCATAGAATAGAGCTTGCCTGGTTTCCTCTGTGTTACAAGGTAAAAATTTATTTCTTACTGTTTTTTTCTTTATTTTGGCTTAGGAAAGGCTTGTGCCACACAGATAGGTGACATTTAATCAAATCAGACAACACAAGGCATACAGAAATAACTTTAATTAAAAAAACTTACATAGAAGATTATAATATCAGTCATGACAAAAAAAATCTGAGTTTATTTGCCTGGACAACTTGGGTTTGTTCTGGCTTTTGTTTTCTTTTTTAAAATATAAATGTATAGTAAAACTACAAGCAAAAATTTGTCAGCATTGAATTGGAAATTTTTTTCTTCTTCTTTAAAGGGACTAGTACAATTTCTAATCCCCAACAAAAACTTAGTGTCCGATCCCCCAGATTAGGCCAGTTGGCTAGGATTGTCAGTTATATGGGTACTACAACTTGAATAACCTTTTTTACATGAGAAAAAGTGATTCATATAAATTGTCCTCATTTTACATATAAAAAATGATGTAATAGTGTCAAAAGGAATTTTACTTAATGTACACTCCAGTATCCAATATTGAAGCATTAACCTTTTAAGAATTTTAATTCTCACTCTAGGATAGATGCTTATTTGAATAGAGTAAGGAATGGTAGGGAATGACCAAAATAACTAAAAGTACAATAATATACTAACAGGAATTTCCTGTCTGTTGCTTATTTTAAGTTGGGTGTTTTCTCTTCATGAGATACATAAAATAGATAAAACTCAAGTTGAGTTTTAAAAGGTGTGGTAGTTTTAAAATACAACAATATTTAACAACTACTTTGCTTTTCTTATTCTGTTAGGAGTGACTAGAAAATAACGTGTGTTTAACCCAACAGGTATCAGTGATTTCAAATAAAGGAGTATTGTGTTATCTGGTATAGAAATTTCCATAAATAACTTCTATTGGTTAAACGTGTTTTTTAAAAAAAATTCCTTCTCCATAGTCAAGGCTTATAGATGTTCAACACCATTGGAAATCTGTGTTTCTTTATTTATGGTTCAGCTGATATTTCATGGGGTAGTTCATACGTGCATTTTCAAGTGGAGTGGTCAGTTGCCAGTGTTTTTTAAAACTATATGTGTGTATATGTATGCATGTATACTCTATACACATGTATTTTATATTCTTAATATATTTCTGAGGCAATTTAAAGAATAACCACGTGTATAGAAAAAGAAGAGCTGTCATTTGATGCATAGGTATATGTGGGTGTGGGTATAAGTTGTTTAAAAATTATTATTTACCCAGTAATGTGATTTGACATCAAATTGCAGCAGTTAATTTTCTGGTGCTTGTGATCTGCATCAAACACAAATGACTAGCACTTGTCTGTAGGTGAAAAGCTAGTTACTCCTGTGGTTCAGGAAGGAAAATGAGACGTAACTTGCCTGTTTCATAAACAGCACAAAAGATTAATACATGCACCTGCACTACATGCTGTTACTCTGGAATTGTGACTGTGGAGGGGGTGGGGGAACA
The DNA here is from genome assembly GCF_028023285.1 of Balaenoptera ricei. Lineage (NCBI taxonomy): Eukaryota > Metazoa > Chordata > Mammalia > Artiodactyla > Balaenopteridae > Balaenoptera > Balaenoptera ricei. Next base: position 94,970,959 of record NC_082645.1, read on the forward strand.
GGGCTTATTTTTTCTCCTGTTTTCCCATTCAGTTACATAGTTTTCTTAACCTGTTCCCTGTCACTGATTTTTCTTAACGTGAGTTGAGAAGTCCTAGACCAAGGGTTTTGTGTTCCTCCCTTCCATCCGCCTGCCTTTGTGGATGGTGGCCGTTCTCTGGTGCACTGGTACAGAAGACTTCACCGTGGAAAGCTGGGCTTGATCTTTCAATCTGATCACTTTTTTCATCTTGGCATAATAAGGCTGCTATGTCTTCATCTTTCAGCGGAAAAGCCCGTCGTTCCCACCACAAAGACTGAAAGAGAAATCGTTTTCAGTTAAGTTTCAACTAATTTAAGTTCATGTCTCAATCTGTTAGATGTCAGTTTTGTAATAACCATTGTTCTGTTCTTTAGCACATAAAAGTACAAATTCTCATTTGGTCCTGAGTATCTAGCAACTCAAAATGGAACGTACTGAGGATTACTTAGGGACCTTTGGGAATTATTTTTTTCACTTTGCCTCTTCCACGGAGAGGGAAACGCTGCCATTAGGGCACTGGTCTTCATTTTCAGCCTAGGAGCACTTTGGGGAAGGCCCTTTAAAAGTGTTTGTATCGTCTTCCTCAGTATCTCCATTTTCATCCCATCATTATTACAGACGCCTATTGACTTTTCTTTCCCTGTGCTTTCTATGACTTGCCTATTAATGTCTATTGTCTCTACTCTCTTGATTCTAGATATGGTTCTTCTTTTCCAACACCTACTGATGAAGAAAAGTACAAGAACTTTATAGATGCAGTGTTAGAAAACACTCCCATTGGGGTTAGAACTGGACAAATGGGGAGACAAGTAAAAATCTCTTATAAGGGGAAGAGAAATATCTAACATTTACTATGTGCCAGGTGTCATTCTGTTTAATCCGATTTGGTTTGTAATGAAACTTTGATAGAATTCGCATTTTCTAACACATAAGTGAACAGGTGGAATTAGGTACTGACGTGTTACATAAAAAGTCAGGGAAGTATCTAGTTAGTGATGGAACTAGAACGCTGGAACACAGAGCCTCTGATTCCTACACCCAGCGTTCTGTGCTGGACTGTCGTACTGAATTTGTCATGTAATGATGACTCCTTAATTATCAACAAGCAATTCTATAAACAAGTTTTTAAAAGTCAGTTAAAAGGAGGTTTAACTAGTTACGTGCAACACTCTTACCTTGATCTCTTGACTCTGACTGAGTGAAGGGGAGGCGTGTGCACCGGGGTCCTGGCTCTCTGCAGGAGGCTCGGCGGGACTCTGAGCAGCGCCGTGCTGCCCACCGCTGAAGTCGTTAGGGTGTTCTTTCAGAAGCAAGTCCTGTCCTTCTGCATTTTTACTGTAAGCTCTAGCAAGAAAATCAAGAAGATATTTAATGATTTGTTGATGTCTTAACAAACATTTTATGAACAACCTAAGGTATTGTTCATAAAGTCAATTGAACTTGGTAGCTTTTCTTTCTTTAAACAAACAGTGCTGCCCAAAAGATTTTAAAAAATTCATCTGCTGCTCTTCCTGATGTTATTATCCTCACATCTCAAAGACTTGAATAGTATTTTATGAAATCTTTTGCCAAATTACTATAGTGGTTTTGTTTTGTTAACAGTTTGGGGGGTTTTTTGGTTCTTTTTTTGTGTGTTTTTTTCCAGAAAACAGGAAAAGACAGTTACTTGACTCTTACAGTCTGAGTTCCCAGAGTATCTATGATTATTGTAATGTTGTCCATGAAGGACTCGAGTCACATTTTCCTCTGTACTTCTGGAAAATTGGATCTCTGGAATGTGGAGAAAGTTGAGAACAGAATCTCATGTATGTTAGGATAACTCTTAGAATAAGGGTCTACAACAAATCTGGGTATCTTGAGACCTAAACAGAGAAATGTGTTTTACAAATAATAAATGAGAGATGCTCCACACTAAAGTGACTATCAGATTTCAACATGATCTTGCATTTTGAGTTCTGGCTGTATTAAAAAATAGTCCAATTAAATATAAAATACCAGGGGTTTTCTCAAATACATGACTACTAATTATGTTGTTAGGATTTATCCCCCCTTCCCTCAAAGTCATGTTCCAAGTATTTTAGGCGATTTGCTTTTTTACCCTTGATAGGTTTCTTGAGGGTTTTTTTGGTTTGTTTCTTTTTAAGAAAAACATTTCTGAAGTGGCTTTGTTACAGATTACCCAGATTCTAATCCCTAGTGTTAGGTCCACCATTACAGTACACTGAAATGACCTATTTATGGAGAATTTTTCATATTGTTTGCTCAGTTAAATCTATTACTGAGGCTGACAATTAGCATGAGAAATAGAGTGGAGTAAAATATAAAACTCTTTTCATCATTATGTAATTAGCCTGAATATATTTTGAATGTAAACTCAGTATAAACAGTGTTTCACTTCTAGGGCACAAACGGCAGATGTTATATAGTATGTTTTCTTCATTTTCAGTGGTCTCCCTCGTTATTATGCAGAACTATTGGAGATTTCACATGGATTCCATGGTTTTGGGGTTCAAGTTTACAACACCTGCCTGCTGTTTCTTCTCTGCCACTTGCTTTGCTCCCATAGTGACCATCGGGCTTGCTCTTTCTCTTCATATTTTTTGTGTCTTAGGGAGAAGACTGCATCAGAGAGGTCTTCTACCTGGAATTAGAAATGAAAAGTTTTGCTTTTATCAGAAACATTTTGAAATATGAGAACAGGTGTCCGAGTTCCTCATCAAGAGAACAATAGGAAGAAAACTCTAAAATAAATGCAGTCTAAGTCAGAGAACAGATGTTATGAGAGGAGGTGCAAATTCCTAAAAAGAGGGAGTTTAAAACTTTTTACTGTTGGGTCATGCTTGAAGACTTACCTAGAATACTTATAGTACCTTGAGTACATATAGGTTCACAGTGCATTCCACTTACATAAAATATCCGTAATGCTTTATTCATCCAAAACTTTGTATTGATTGCCCCTTATGGAGTATACTGTTCGTGGAACATATTAATAGCAAAGAAAGTAAAACTGTCTGAGGTAAATGAGAATTAGTTTAATGAGTTACTTATCTGGAGTTCTCAGGCTTCGGTTTTGTTTCTGGCTAGGGTCATTCTGAACTAGGGAAGGGTGCATTAAAAGAGGGAAGGGCATTAAAAAGTAAATTTTGGTAGTTGAAAAACATGATCAGTTGGCACAGAAAGATCGTAATGGAAACAATGTCTTTTATATAATATCTGCTTCTTCAGACTGTCACTTTGAATTAGTTTGGTTATATAGTATCTTTCCCTTTTTCTTGTCTTACTATAAGTTTTATCCATACAGGTCCACAATCCCTTTCCTGTAATTCCAAAAATCTGAAAAAACAAGTTTTCATAATTCATTTGGTGACACAATCTTATCTGAAATGATGTGAGGCTATTCTGCTTTCTATTAATATTTCACTATAGAAACATTAATATTTGATTATGAGAACTGTCCTAGACACCCTACATGTATTACATGATATACGTACCACATTACTTTCTAAAATCCAAAATTTTCCAAATTCAAAAGCAATTGTTCACAAGATTTTGCATATGGAATTGTAGGCTTGACTGTTAAACTAAATATCATGCAGAAAAATATGACTAATACTGGGAATTGAATATATTCACATAAATTCAATATTTCAACAACTCATGTAAGGAAATGGTATGTTTTGTTTTTGCTTTTCTTTATTCTTTATACATTTTGTCTTTGTAGTCGAATTTGCACAAAACACTTTCCTAATATCATTAAAGGGGAACTTTCTTTTCATAAGAAGTTTTGAAAATTAAAAAAGTCAGTGTATGTTCCTCAAATACCAAATTAAGCACATGGAAAAAAAAAAATTAAGCAGGCTTCATAATATATTAAGTGCAGTAAGTGAAAGGCAGCTTACCTCTTCTTCACCCAAATTATATTCATCCAGAGGCTGAAGAACAACCATCCTCCAGCTGTTGAAGATACAAACGAATTTCAAACAGCTTTTGTTAATCTATCTAAATGTAGTAATTTTATTCTGTAAGCACAGCTATGATAGTAGTGTTTTCTTTCTTTGGGATTTCCATAATTCAAATGGTCGTATCTTAGTCCTTTATCTTTTAAAAGAGACAACATATTTGTATTATGAGAAGAGGACAGGAGAAGATGAGGCTTTACTTTTGGCCTTAACAATAAACAGTCTCTTCTACATAGTTGCGTTTTATACCTAAGAATGTACTAATTTTCGGGGCTTCCCTGGTGGCGCAGTGGTTGAGAATCTGCCTGCCAATGCAGGGGATACGGGTTCGAGCCCTGGTCTGGGAAGATCCCACATGCCACGGAGCAACTGGGCCCGTGAGCCACAATTACTGAGCCTGCGCGTCTGGAGCCTGTGCTCCGCAACAAGAGAGGCCGTGATAGTGAGAGGCCCGCACACCGCGATGAAGAGTGGCCCCCGCTTGCCACAACTAGAGAAAGCCCTCGCACAGAAACGAAGACCCAACACAGCCATAAATAAATAAATAAAAGAAAGGCAAGTAACAAAAAAAAAAAAAAAAGAATGTACTAATTTTGAAATAAGTTAGTGGTATGCTGACAAACTGGCTCAGAAAATAAAGAGGAAAAAAGCTCTGATTTTTAGCATTTGCCAGTTTCTTTGTGTGAAGACTCCCATCATGGCCTCGTGTGAGTTTAACAGCTTCATCACAGAATCCCTACATATTAAACAACCCGGTCAACCAGCCAGCTCCAGCCTACCAGTGTAAATTGAAAGACATTGTTGCTATAGAACATCTAACCACAAATGTTATTTCTTCACTTAATGTAGAATATATCAACAAATTCTCTGCAGAAATTCTCATAATACCTCCTAGAGTATTAAGAGTTCTCTCAGTGCCTCAAAGCAATGATGAATAAAAGAATCAAATTAGAATAGAGATGGGTAGGAATTAACTATAATTGTCAACCAGCTCTTGTCTCTGGTTCCATCCTTTTCTACTTCTTGGTGCCAGATTAATAATCTTAAACCTCTTTCATCATTGCTAAAAAATTTGACAGTTTGCTGCCAGCAGGAAACAGATCTGTGTATGGCATTCAAGGACTTCCACAATCTCGTGACAGCTTCTTTCCAGCCTTCATTTCCTTTATCACCCTTCACAAAACCTCAGTCTCTGGCTTAGCCCTGCATAGGTTGTCACAGGTGTTATCATCTTACACTGCGAATACTCTATGCAAAGGTAGTTGGTTTCTTTGACCTCTGCAGCCTTGTGCATATCTATCTCCATTTTAAAGAGCAAGGATTATCTGTTACTGTAATTATTTACATCCCTAAAGTACCTTTAGTACCATATACACAATAGAAAACTAAATATTGAATGAAAAAACACTCTAAAAGTGCTAAAGTATTAGGAATTTCCATTTCTTAATAAAACCTGAGAATTAAAGTTGTGCTATACTATATGGCACTTTTTTTCAGCATGAGTAATGTAAGTTTCTTTCACCATTTTCCCTCCATGTAACCATATAAATGGGAGGAAGGCAGAAAGGAACATCTTCCTTTCATTAAATAAAATTTTAACTTCGCTGAAAATTTAAGTTTATTCAAAAAAAGGAAAATTAATGTAAGTATACATACCTTGGAGTAACTATTTCCTTATATTGGAGTTTCTCTAATTTAGCTGGGGCCACTAATGACATGGGAATCACAATATTATCTATATCATAAGAGCTCTCACTTCGCAATCGTCGTCGTGCAGTATTCTGCAAGATAGGATTGCAGTAGTTTTACAATAGTATTTGGTTACCTGTAATGATACTCTCCTTTTACGAGTTATATAAAGATCACATGGCAGTGTCTTTAAGTTTTATACATTGTTATAAAATCTGAGTATAAAATGTTAAGAAAAACAAGAAAGCATATGTGTCTTCTATGAACCAATACATTTGTGTGTGGACACATTCAGGCCTATTTTTAAGACCATTAAAAATATGAATGCCTTAAAATACAAAACTTATCAGAAAAGTGTACCATAAAGCACCCTAAATGTCAGTGAAATGATCTTTTAACAAACTCATTTTTTATTAGGAAAGGCTATGAAATGTTTGGTGAGCCATTTAATAAAGGTCATTTTTACAATCTTCATTTATGTGTTCCTGGGTCCCTGAGCTTCATGCTGTTTTTTCTAAATCCTCCCACGTTTTAACCTATACTCCCTCCCAGGTAATGAAACACAGAACAAAGTAAGAACACAGTGCTGGATTCTTATTAGCAAGATTATACTTAGCATCATGTCAAGAAGTAGGGATGGTTATGATAAAGTTTAAAGTTTTTAACATACGAAAAAAGCCATAACCAAGGGGCTTCCCTGGTGGCGCAGTGGTTGAGAGTCTGCCTGCCAATGCAGGCGACACGGGTTCGAGGCCTGGTCTGGGAAGATCCCACATGCCGCAGAGCAACTGGGCCCGTGAGCCACAATTACTGAGCCTGCGCGTCTGGAGCCTGTGCTCCGCAACAAGAGAGGCCGCGATAGTGAGAGGCCCGCGCACCGTGATGAAGACTGGACCCCGCTTGCCACAACTAGAGAAAGCCCTCGCGCAGAAACGAAGACCCAACACAGCCATAAATAAATAAATTTAAAAAAAAAAAAAGCCATAACCAAGGATTAATGTACAATTAGCTCCCTAGTAAAAAAAAAAAAAGTTTAATCAAATTTATTGCTTCTTAGTAAGATAATTCTAAATATGCTAATTATGTGCTAGTAAATAAGGCTGTTATAGATTAACAAAATATAACAAGTTCCCCATCCCCCACCAGATCTGCCAGCTTTAAAGGTCATAAAGCAACTTTAAAGTTCACTGTACAGGGACTTCCCTGGTGGCGCAGCTGTTAAGAATCCGCCTGCCAATGCAGGGGTCACGTGTTCGAGCCCTGGTCCGGGAAGATCCCACGTGCCGCGGAGCAACTAAGCCCGTGCGCCACAACTACTGAGCCTGCGCTCTAGAGACCACGAGCCACAACTACTGAAGCCCACACGCCTAGAGCCCGTGCTCCGCAACGAGAAGCCACGGCAACGAGAAGCCTGCATACCACAACGAAGAGTAGCCCCAACTCTGCAACTAGAGAGAGCCCGCGCAGCAACGAAGACCCAATGCAGCCAAAAATAAATAAATAAAAAATAAATTTATTTAAAAAAAAAAGTTCACTGTACAAAAACCTACTTGTGATGATGAATTCTGGGTTCTTGATATAACATTGACATTAGTAACTGCAGTAAAATTGCTCTGGGATCCTGGTTCTGTGCGTTGAATAGCAAATTCTTCAAATCTAGTTCTTTCTCCTGCCATGGAAAGAACCATTGAGAATGTCATACATTAAACGTAACTGGTAGGTATTAGAATTTTCTGTTTTCCTAGTTTGGTAACATGTGTTTCTTGATCTGTTTAGATTTTATCTTTTTAAATTCATGTATCAAAAATGAAAAAATTAAGGAAATTTTATAAAAATCTTAGCCACAATCCTGCCACAATTTCCGTTTTCTGGGGTCTTGACAGTTTTTATCCAGCATATCTTTCTTTAATCTTATCTCCCTTTACTCTGTTCATGTTTTCTGTAACTTATTCAGAGGTTGAACTTGTAAGACTTACCTCTTAATTTTCTTGCCTATTCTCTCATTTTTTCATATCGTTTTGTTCTACTTTTTGGGAGATTTCCTTAACTTGATCTTCTGACTAATTTCTGAAAATGTTTCTCCTATTATAACATCCTATTTCAGGAATGAAATTTCTCTTTTCTCTCAGAATATTGATAACAAAGTTAAGTTTACTTCCAACTTTGTTATTTTCTGTCTCTTCCACGTTCCTTTTCTCCATTTATTTTGTGTCTATTAGTGAGTATATGTTTATTTTCTTACTGCCCTTGTTTATTTCACTTTAGTACAGATCTTGAAAAATATTTTTCTGTGTAATGTAAAATTTAATATACAGTTCATATTTATATTATTCCAGTTGTTTAAAAATGTCTTTTCTGGCTAGTTGTTGCTTCAAATCAGTATCCATATATTGAAAATGGTTGTTGTCTAGAGAGCTGTCTAGTTACTTCTTTGTAGTATAGCATTTTACTCATTCTATTCCTGTATTCCCATCTAGCTCAAAGTTAGATCTATCAATTCAAGTAAAACAGTTTACATCTTAGGTAATGTGTATTTTTTCATAATGTATCTTTATATTAAGAGATACAGGTTTTCCTATATTTTGGCAAAGATGTATGAAAGTTCCTCAAAAGCTAGATGACTGTTCGTTATCTTAAGGTTAAGGCACCAAAAAAGCATAATGATATCTCTGAATGTGGGTGGGAGTTTAATTTTGTTCCACACTAGTTGATCAGGTAGTGTGATATTAGGTAGTGACTTTGGTCTGTTATGGTGGGATTTCTAGAGGCCATACTAATAAATATGTTAAAGCCACCATGTATAATTACAGTTAAGTACATCTTGGATGTAAATGGTTTCGAATTTATTGGGTGTATTGACATACTATACCTCAGACATACTTGACTAATGTATATAGTGTTAGATCCACTGGAACAATGAATAAGAACCAATAGAGTATACAGATAATTTGTTATTTAATATACATCTTTCCAGTTAAGTTTTATTTTTTATCATTATTTGCAATAACTGTTGAAACTATCTTGTCCCAAATCCCCATAACAAACCCACTTTGTATTACTAGCAGAGTTCTAGTTTCAGAGATATCTCTATTCATCTTGGAACTGTGCGTTCCTAAGGGGAATTCAGTCAGGCGGTTGAGTTACCTTAGATGAATCTCACCCAGTTTATCAAAATTCTGAGGAAGCTTCAGTGAAATCAACATCTCCACAATAGGTACCAGAAATGGTAATAAATATCTAAAAGGCAACGTTGTACTGACATATTTTGAGTCCAGAACACAATGTTGGAGACAAAGTACTGTCCAGGAGGGCAGTTAGTAGAAGATAACTCTAGTTAGGAAACATAGGAAGGAAATCCTTAACTCATAAAGTGGATGGATTCCCAGTCCACAAATAATTCTGAATTGACTACATGAATATGCTGTTTCATGTTCATAGAACCATGGATGTTTTGTGTAATTAGTGACTGTTCTAGATTATAACTCCCATGAGGCAGAGGTTCTTTGGAGATCAGAATTTTTTATTTTCAGTTTTTAGTACTAGTGCTCATGTCCTCATTTTAACCTACCTAATGCTGTTTCACTCAAGTGTCTTTTCTTTCTTCCCTGTAACAGCTGTGCAGAAGATTCTGACCTCATTTGAGGCTTGCATATAGGAGAATATCCATTTCTCCATTGATTCAGAGAAGTATTATGTACTGAAAAGGAAAGAAAAATGTGAAGTTTTAGTTCCTTAACACAAATATAATGAGCATGTTAACCTCTTTTTACTTTGTAACGTTGCAGAATATTAATATACCAGTTCAAAATTATATATAATGAAGTAAATACTTACATACGAAGATGAAATACTAAGCTGAAAATAACCAAAGTAAGATTCATTAAAAACATCTTCAGGAAGTGCCCAATTTCCTATAGTTGCTCCATTATTTGAAGAGGATAAAGAGGAAAGGTGATCTGTTCTCACAGTCTTCTAAATTACAGAATTTTACAGAGAAGATTTGTTCAGATCTGTAAATCTTGGCTGAATATGACCTGAATCCTTAAGTTAGTTCCTGCTTACCTTAAATCTGGGAACAACTCAGGACTAAGTAAGATTATAGAATACAACAGACTGGGATCTCTTGAGAGCAATAACCAGATTTCATCAATCTCCTGACAGTGCCTAGCACCATTCTTTCACTTCTTTAAGTCACTTAATATCTCTGTGCCTCAGTTGCCTTATCTGTAAAATAGGGATAATAGCAGCTATTGTGGGATTGTGAGGATTAAATAAATTCCTGTAATAGTCATTAGAAGGATATCTGGCATAAGTATGCAATAAATGTTAGTTTCACCATGACTGTTGTTCTGTCTGAACTCCATATTTCCAGTACTGGATTAATAACTAAATTGGCTTCTTTTTTTGAAATGTTTGGCGATGTGGAAAGGATAGGGAAAAAATATGAAGGCCTAAGTGCCAAATTCTCACCAACACTGAGAAAAAAGAGTATGGCCTACCAACAGTGACTGGGACTCAGATTTCAAGATGGCAAAGCACCCTAAAAATGATAGACAAAATTTTTATGCATAGATGCACAGATCGGCACATTTACATCCACATTAGCATGCAAAAAAAGGAAATTTTAAGTAGAGCGGAATTTGTGAGCAATCTCTGAAAGCCTAATATCTTACGAAATTTGAAAAGCAAACTGCAAAAGCACATGGGAAAGTACTGCCACAAGAATGTGATCAAAATCAAAGGAGCTCCAGACCCGGAGGAAAGAAAGAATTACCTGCAGTAACTAATAGAATGACTACACTTGCCAGCCTGCCAACACCTCCACCAGGGTCCTTGAGGCTTCAGTAGAGAAATGGATGGGTGGGTAGATAAGGCAACGCCCGGGTGCCCCACTTTGTTTGAAACATGTCCTGCCCATCCATAACTGCCTCTGAAAACAGTATAGAGTGCAAATTTCCTCCTCTTCCATGAGAAGGATCCCATAAAAAGCAGTGGCAGAAGTTGTAACGGTGAATATCAACTTTAAAGATGAGAACACAAGACTCCAAAAATCTGAATACCAGTAGCGTAAAACAAAGAAAAGGTATAAACAACAAATGGAAGAACCATCTCAAGAAATAGTTAGTGGGTTCACAGAATACAGATTTACAGGTCTTCAAAATAACAAATATTGCCAAGAGAAAGAGGCAAAAGGCCAAGACACCTCAGAAATGGGAAGTATAATTGTTGAAATTGAGAAACAAAATCATTGCTCACTGCCCTGAATAACAGAATGGTCATATCTAAAAGTCAAGATCATTGGGTTGGAAGAGTAATTCCACAACTCAAAGGAATAGAGTGATGGAAATATGAAAAAAAGAAAAAAAAGGACAAACCAAAATAAGTTAACAAAGGATTGAATAGAATGAATGGGATGTAATATTTGAAGGAATGATAGCCAAAATTTTTTACACAATGATATTAACTCTAATATTTCAATAACTCACTTGAACATCAAAGCAAATGAAAAAAATATATATAGCACATAAGTATGAAGACATCCTAAAAGTTACCAGAGAAGGGAAAAATTACTGCAAAGGAATGAGAATCAGATTGCCAGAAAGCAAAAGCAGATGCAGGAAAAAACAATGGCAACTTTTTAAAGCCCTCATGAAAAACGGTAAACAGAATTCTAAGGCAGCCCTCAAGATTTCTTGCCACCCAAGAAAAAGAATGCAGAGAAAGATGTTAAATAGTAAAATAAGATGGCAGACATAATTCTAAACTCATTTCTACAAAGGGGTAGCTAGAATTGTTAGGTTTTAAAATGTATATATACCTGGCATGTGTTGGTGTTCCAATAGTGTCCACTCATTTTCTAGAGTATTTTAAAGCAAATTCCAGGCAAATTTCAACCCATCTCTTCTAAAAGGAACTCACCACCCCCCTTGTCTTGTAAAAGCACATCAGAAACCTTAACCTTCACTAAAGTGATGCTTTTTATTTAATTTTACTCAAAAGTGTTCTTTACACTTTTCCCCCTTTTACTCTTTGGTGTCTTGTAAGGTTGTAGTGGACTCTTGATGCATGGCAATTCAGAGTGTAATTCACCTTCTCTTCACCTGTCCTGATGATAACCCTCCCAGTCTTTCAGTTCTCACTTACCCAAATCTTCTCCTAAATTCCATTTTAAGATACATCTTGGCCCAGCATCTCTCCTGTCTCCTGCCTTCCCTTCCTTACCTTTCATTTATACATTTGGTAACCTTATAGAGAGCCAGTTACATGCCAGGCACTGTGTTATACCTTGGGGACACAGTGGTGAGCGAGAACAGGCATGGACCATGCCCCTGATGTAGTTTATAGGCATTCTCAAAAACTGCAAGTGATGTGTGATAGAAAACAGAAGTACTATTGATAGGAGATACTGAGTATAACTAGTAAGAGAGCTCTTGGAAAGGCTTCCCAGATAAAGTGTTAGATTACAAAATAGGAACAGAAACAGCAGATGGATAGTAAGGGCAGGGAAGAGAGAGTGGTAGAAAGGCCCAAGGCACCAGGGGACGGGAAAAATGTGGCAAGTGGACAGCAGCCAGGTAGCATAGAGTAAGGAAGCACGGTGGAAACCACGAATAGGTAGGAAACAGCCTATGTAAGTAGGGCTTTAGGGGTACTCTATTAAAGAATATTCCCTCTGTCAAATATTTTAAAGGATGAGGATGGGGAGCAGGTGTGACATAATTAGATTTACTTTTTGAAAATATAAATTGCTGCAGGGATTGAAGGGAAATAAAAGTTGATTAGGCTATTTCAGCAGTACAGATAAGGGATCATTAAGTTAGACTGAAATTGGTAGAAATACAGAGAAGCCGGTTTGAAGCATAAGATCACACTGATAATGGGGTTTAGATACGAGGAAGTGTGGGTGAAGAAGGCTGAGCCTTAGGGTTCTGACTTGTGTGGGTTGTGGTGCTATTGTTCCTCTCTCTGTGCACTCTAAAAAATAAAACTTAATTCTGACATAATTTCAGACTTACAGAAAACTTGGAGTAATACAAAGAAGTCCCATATACTTTTCACTCAGATCCCCCAAATGTTACCATTTTACCACATTGGCTTCATCTTTCTGAATGCCAATGAAATACTGACATGAGGCTTCTCTACTCTAAATATGTCCATATGTATTTTTCAAAAACAAGGGCATTCTCTTACATAGCCACACAACTATCAAAACCAAGAAGTTAATAATTAACTATTAGCTAACTATAGACTTCATTCAAATTTCACCAATTAGTCCTATACTGTTCTTTACAGAAAATCCTGACCACTCTCCATTCAGTTGGCAGGTCTCTTTAAAGTTTTCTCGTATCTGAAATAGTTCCATTATCTTGTCTTTCATGACTTTGAATATTTTGATGAGTATAGGCCCTTAAGTTGGCTTTGGTATTTCCTCACAATTGGCAAATAATCAATTCTTCAGTTTGTCTTTTCCCTACCTTCTTGTTACCTGAAGTCAGCAGTTCTGTCATAATCGCTAACTCTAATGGACGGTATAGGATAAATCCAAGCTCTGAGGTAACGCACAAAAACATCTATTTACTTTCACACAATTTGCCCTACAGGAATACCAGGCTATTTGTATATACTTGAACACATCACATTGTTTCATGGCTCCATGACAAGTTATGTGATTTTTTTCCATTTTAAAAGCTTGTTACTTAATATGGGCCAACAGTATTTGAACCACCAGGGATCTTATTAGAAATATCGAATCTCAGACATCATTCCAAACTTTCTGAATCAGAATCTGCATTCTAACCATATCACCAAAGTAATTTGCACATTAAAACTTGAGAAATAATGATTTGGAAAATTTGACTCTTCCTCTAAATTCCAGTTAAGTATTTAAAGCTATACTTGGCATCACCATCTTTCGGAAGTTCCTCTTTTTGCCCTTTTCCCATCACCCTTAACTTCTCTTCCTCTACCTTCTGCTAGGCAGGGTTATACACTCCCCTCCCCCCTTTTTAAAGAATATTTTTATCATGTCTGTACCCATAACATCATTTAATAGTCATTTGTGTGTCTGCTTCCCCATCACATTATAATTTCTTTAATTTCCTGTGACTCGCCTTTAATTTTTCAGCACTTAATCGTCTGCCTGGCACAGAGTAGGTGCTCAATAAATGTTGGACTCTAGTTTTACTTAATTCTGTAGAAAAGAAAAATTAATGGCCAGCTGTTTAAGACGGATATAGGATGAAACCTAATTAATACTTAATTATTTGGATTGGGAGTGGTAGGGAATGAAGAAAATAGGGGAGGAGAGATTGGTATACAAAAAAATACTTCATTGATGTGCCTAATGTTACTGTAGCATTCAATTCAAATGTCTTCCATTTCCTAGCTTTTAATTTCCCATTACTAACATGTCACTACATTATTGATACATCACTAATAATTTTGCGCCTAAGATTTATACTGCCCCTTTTTTTTTTTTTTTTTTTTTTTGGTTGTGCAGCTTGTGGGATCTCAGTTCCCTGACCAGGGATTGAACCCAGGCCACGGCAGTGAAAGACTGGAATCATAACCACTAGCCCACCAGGGAACTCCCGTACACTGCCCCATTTTTTAAAGTCAGATAAATAATAGAGCAACATTAGAAGAAATATAATTACCTTTGTTTTTGCATATTCCCTTTCAGTCATATACATATATTTCATATTAATATTTCAAATGTAATGATTTTATTTGGATATATGTATAACTATTTTTTAAAATCTGGTAACTCACTCATCATTGTTATGTTTTCAGATGGTCACCTAACATTCCTCTGATTAGAGAGAGTATCATTTAACTATTCCCTAGCTGTTGCAGCTACTTGTTATCATGATATTATTTGTATTATGGACATTCTTAAAATAATCACCTTCATGCACACATTTTTTAAATAAAAAAATTTTAGTCTCAGGATAACTTCCAAGTAGAATTAAATCATGAAAAGTACCTAAACATAACCTATATTTTCCTGTATTTCTTTAGTGTTTTTTCCTAAGCATAGGCAATTTTTTCTTGCCTTAGTGCTTTCATTTTTTTCTTTCTCTAACTTTTGACTGTGGAAAAATTTCAAGAAACACAAATGGAAAATGGAATAATGAACTCCCCTGTACCTATCATTCAGCATCACGAATGCTGGTGACCAATCTTGTGTTCTCTCTCTCCCACAAGCTTTTTTTTTTTTTTTTGCTGTAGTATTTTAAAGCACATTCCAGACATCATATCTTATCTACATTATTTGTCAGCCTGAATCTCTAATAAACTAACAGATAAAATGTGTATTTATGTAACCACATGCATTATTACCTCTAACACAATAATTAATATGCACAGCCAGTCCATGTTCAAATATCTCTGTCTCAAAAATTGTGTGTGTGTGTGTGTGTGTGTGTGTGTGTGTGTACAGCCGAGTTGTTCAAATCAGGATCCCCAAGAGGCCCGTACATTGCATTTGGCTGATACAAGTATAAACATTTTTACATGGTTATAATTGTACCATACATAGAAGTAAAACATTTGTCCTTTAATATCACTTAACATTCTTTGATAAATGTTTCCATCCGTAGATGAACTTTTATGATCCTTAAAAAGCTGTATATTCCACTGTGATAGACAGTTAACCACATTCCTACTGTTCTCTTCAAGTTGTCTTTAATTTTTCATTACCACAAATAATGATAAGATAAATATATTTGTGAATAAAGGTGGTTTCATATTTAGGATTAGACTAGGTTCTTGGAAATGGATCTGTTGGATCAGAGTACAGAGTTAACAGTTTAGCAAACATTTATTGTGAACAAGTACACAAGTTTTTTTTTTTTCCTCAATGAGCTTATAAAAAAATACGTAGTTTAAAGGCCTTGTAATGCATTTCACAGTACTTCCCAAAAGGCCTGTATCAATTAATTGCACCTGAAATATTTTAGGGTCCTGTTTTTACTACACAGTCTTGCCAGAACTGATGATTAAAATGTCTAATATTAATGTAATTGGAAAAAGGAGAAACATTTAGCACAGTGACTGGCAGATAAGTGCTCAAGTACATGTTAGCAATTGTTAGCATTTTCATTATTATCATTGACTACACCTAGTTTTTCTCCTAATTCTTTTAAGATACCATTTTTAACATTTACCTCTTTAATCTATCTGGAATGTATTTATGTTCATCCATCTTAAATTTGTTTTAATGTGCTGTATGAGGTACAGATCTCATTTTATTTTTCCAAAAAGTTATTACTTAACGCCACTGATTACAGGACAAACTTAGTTGTTTAAAAGCATTAACTCTGAGAGAGACTGCTTGGATTTGAATCCTGCCTCTACTACTACTCAACTGTGATTTGGGAAAAGCTAGTCAAGGAGAAAATAATTATAATACCTACCTTACAGGGTTGTACAGATTAAAACAATTTACACATACAAAGCCCTTCAACTAGTACTGTACTGGCATATAAGGAATGCTTCATAAGAACTGTTTATTGTTATTTATTGGCTAGGCTATCTTTTCCACACTAATAGGAAATATCACTCTTATCGTATAATGAATCCTTGGGTTTGTCTCTAGGCTTTTTAAATTTAGTTCCCTTGGCTTCCATGGGCAACACAATGTTTTAATGATTATGCCTTTATATTTCGATATCTGACACCTCCTTATTGATCTTTTAAAAATTTTATTGGCTATTCAACATTTTCATTCTGAGATAAACTTTAGAATAACTTTGTTCCAAAAGAAGAATGATTCTGGGATTCTGATTAGAATTACATTATAAGTTCTCCAAAGAAGATATACAGATTGCCAACAAACCCATGAAAGGATGCTCAACATCACTAATCATTAAAGAAATGCAAATCAAAACTACAATGAGGTATCACCTCACACGGGTCAGAATGGCCATCATCAAAAAATCTACAAACAATAAATGCTGGAGAGGGTGTGGAGAAAAGGGAACCCTCTTGCACTGTTGGTGGGAATGTAAATTGATACAGCCACTATGGAGAACAGTATGGAGGTTCCTTAAAAAACTAAAAAAAGAACTACCATATGACCCAGCAATCCCACTACTGGGCACATACCCTGAGAAAACCATAACTCAAAAAGAGACATGTACCACAATGTTCATTGCAGCACTATTTACAATAGCCAGGACATGGAAGCAACCTAAGTGTCTATCAACAGATGAATGGATAAAGAAGACGTGGCACATATATACAATGGAATATCACTCACCCATAAAAAGAAACGAAATTGAGTTATTTGTAGTGAGGTGGATGGACCTAGAGACTGTCATACAGAGAAGTAAGTCAGAAAGAGAAAAACAAATACCATATGCTAACACATATATATGGAATCTAAAAAAAAAATGGTTCTGAAGAACCTAGGGGCAGGACAGGGATAAAGACGCAGATGTAGAGAATGGACTTCAGGACACGGGGTGGGGGAAGGGTAAGCTGAGACGAAGTGAGAGAGTGGCACTGACATATATATACACTACCAAATGTAAAACATATAGCTAGTGGGAAGCAGCCACATAGCACAGGGAGATCGGCTCAGTGCATTGTGACCACCTGGAGGGGTGGGATAGGGAGGGTGGGAGGGAGACGCAAGAGGGAGGAGATATGGAGATATATGTATACGTATAGCTGATTCACTTTGTTAAACAGCAGCAACTAATACAATAATGTAAAGCAATAATACTCCAATAAAGATGTTAAAAAAAAGTTACATTTTAAGTACTGGGCATATACCCTGAGAAAACCATAATTCAAAAAGACACAGGCACCCCAATGTTCATTGCAGCACTATTTACAATAGCCAGGTCATGGAAGCAACCTAAATGCCCATTGACAGATGAATGGATAAAGAAGATGTGGTACATATATGCAATGGAATATTACTCAGCCATAAAAAGGAATGAAATTGGGTCATTTGTAGAGACGTGGATGGACCTAGAGACTGTCATATGGAGTGAAGTAAGTCAGAAAGAGAAAAACAAATATCGTATATTAACGCATATATGTGGAATCTAGAAAAATGGTACAGATGAACCAGTTTGCAAGGCAGAAATAGAGACACAGATGTAGAGAACAAATGTATGGATACCAAGGGGGGAAAGTTGCGGGGCAGGTGGTGTGATGATTGGGAGATTGGGATTGACATTTATACACTAATATGTATAAAATAGATAACTAATAAGAACCTGCTGTATAAAAATAAATAAATAAATAAAATTTAGAAAAAAGAATTACATTATGAGTTAATTTGGAAAAAATGACATCTTAAGTTACCATATTCTGATGGGAACAGGGTATTTGTCTCCATATAAGCATATACTCATGTTCCTCTGTAAACTTTTGAAGTTTTCTTCATGTAATTCCTTGTTAGGTTTAATCCTAGATATTTTATATTTTCATTGTCAATATGTCTAGGATAATTTATTCTTTTACAAATTCTAATAGGTTATTACTGGTATTTATAAAGGCTACTTATTTTTATAAGTTTATTTAAAAATCTGCTACCTTTCAGAACTCTAATTCTAACAGGCATTCAGTTGATTCTTGAGTTTTTGAGGGAGATGATGATTTCATCTGGAAATAATTTATCTTGTGTGACGTTTTGATGTTGAGATTTTAGCTTTGTAGATAGTGAAAATATGCTGATGTATCGTCTTTCTTTTTCTGATTTCTTCCAAGCATAGACAATGTCTCCACCCCCCATTCAGAGTTTCATTATAATTTTTCAAGTTTTATTTTGTAATTTTAGTGTTTTATTTAAAATTCTTGGAACCAAGTAGAATTTATTCTGATACATGATATGAAATGAGTGTATAAACAAACTTTCCCCCCAAAAGACTAACATTACTGTTCATTGAATAGTTCTCCACTTTCTTATTGATTTACAGTTCTTCCTTTATATAATAAAGAATAAGCTGTGTAGTCTGTTTCATGGATCTACTTTCCTAAATGTAAGCAAAATAGAATCTATGCTAATGATTATAGATTTTTGTCATGTTTCCATATGTGGTTGGGCTAGATTCAATATTTTTTCCAGCAATTCCTTTTACATTTTCCCATTAATTCTTCCCAATGGGCTTTACAATTATTTTATGTTAACCAAATTCTTTTAGAACTTCAAGTTACATTGAACGTTGCATTAAACATAAACCAAAAGGCAGAACTGATATCCTAATTATTCTTACCATCCAGCAGTGCTGTTTCCCCATGTTTATTTAAATTTCCTTTAATATTTATCAATAATATTTCATAATTCTCATTCAATAAGTATCCTGTTAGGATTTTCCTGTGTATTTTCTATTTGTATGTGTGTGTGTGATTTGTGAAAAGTGAATATTAAAAATTAAGGATTTACATTCATTCCTTTGTTAAATTTTACTTCCTTAGCAAAAGTAATAAGTATATGAAAGATGTAAAAGGTATATAAAGTACCAAGATTTGTAAATGACATACCAGGTGATGGAGATATGATACAGTCTCCTACAAATTTATTTTCAGAAAGATCTCCTTTTATTTCAGTCTTTTTTAACAATGTTTCAAAGTGAAAATGAAGAGGCACATCTAGAAAAATAAAGCAAAAAAAAGTATTTTCAGTGAAATCACTCTTTATAGACTCCAATATTAAGACTTAGAAAAATAAGCTACAGCTTGAAAAGTCATAACTATTAGAAGTGGCAAACTATTCTTTCCAAGCATGTTGTTAGCAGTATTTTGGAAATTACTGATTATATGTAAAATAAACAACACTAACAATGAACAACTTCATAAACTGAAATAGTACCTAAGATGAACAAATATAAATATTAAATACTATTTGCAGATGAAACAAATGCTCCCAAAAGGTCTTTAATAAAATATACAGCCAAACCTGCCTGACTCTAAATCCATTCCACTCCACCCTTACAAACTCTGCATTTGAAATAAAGTTTCCAAAAGACACAATTACACAATTTTAATTACTTGAGGGAAAACCACTATAATTCAGATGCAACCTTTTATGAAAATGCTGCTTCACATTCCCTTAGTTTACTAGTATTATGAATCACAAAATGAAATCTACTTTTACAAAGATCAAAACATATTGACAAACTAGTTCTCTTCTTTTAAACAGAGACTTAGGAGAGTCGTTCAATTCACTATGTTTATATTCCATACTCACAACCAAAAGAGGAGCTAAATAAATAAAATAGATGTGCTTCACATTTATTAATTAAAGGGTATTTTCTTCAATCAAGAATGCAAAAACAATCATTTTTAAAAAGCATTCAACAGAGACACCTAAACTTTTTCCTAAGAAACATAAAGAAATATTTTATAAAGCAGTTGATTTATTCAAAGTTTTGCTACAGAAAGAAGGTATTCATTTTTAAGAAAACTAATTATGAATGCATAAATCAGGATAGACCCAGGAAGGGTCTCAATTTTAAACAAGTATCTCTCCATCAAAAGATGTATTTTAATGGCTGATCCATACTCAAGTGTGGAAAAATATGCACACAAAAAATGGGTTCATAAGTATCACCTTGGAGACTCTCCCAAGGGTCAGATGTAAGATGGATTTCAATGCTATCACTATACTATGACCATAAGAAAACTATATGACAAAATGAAAATAAGAATGCAAATTAAATATGCTACTTAAACATTTCAGGATTCTGATATTTGCAATTATCAAAACATAAGTTTTTCCAAAGATATATCACTTAACTTTTATATGGAGTATCGCCTATTCTACCACTGTTCTTCTTGAGTTGTGGGAAAACATGACATAACTAGGGAAGGTGCTTGTTCTACCCATATACTTTCCTTAGAACCCACACTGTGACCTGTGGGCTTTTTATTAAAATTTCATAACACTTTATTACACTTATTAGTTTATATTTCAGTTGTCAAACTAGAATGCAAGTACCTTGAGGGATTTATTTGTATTTAAACTCCTACTACCTACTTAGTACCTAGTATACAGCAGGTATTCAGATTTTTATTAAATGAACACAAGAAGAAATGGATAACCCTAAGTAGTAGGTAAGGAAGCTAATCTTAACTTATTAGATGTGACATAGTAGGATGAAAGATTATTTATGCCAGCTCTTAGATTTTTGTCATCAGAGAAACAAATTTACTAATAAGAAAACAGAAAGGCAGTAAAGAGTACGGTTAGGAGTGTGGCTCTGGAGAATGACCACCTCAGATCAAATCCTGTCTCCATCATTTACTAGTTGTGTACTATGGATGAGTAATTTAACATCTCTAAGCCTCAGTGTTCTTATATGTAAGATAAAGAGGACAACAATATCTTTCCTCATGGGGTTGCTGCAAGCATCAAACAAGAAAATGTAATGTGCTTATAGGACCCAGTGTATGCTAAGACCAAATGTTAGCTGTGTTATTGTTATATATATTATTTTTTCTTTCTATTATTAAGGTTTCCTCAAGGATGGAGTAAAATAGTTCCTACCAGGAACTTAGTTCAAAGTATGGTGTGTAGCTAAGAAACCACTGTAATGCTGGTAAAAACCAAACTAAGATTCAGGGCAGGAATAGGTACAAGAAATAGTGCTTTACAAAGAGGAGCAGTCCATGGATGATTAGAACCAAAAGCTGCAAAGGAAGCAAAAGCCCATTTGAGATATCTTCCCATAAAGAGAGGAGCCTGAGATAACCAGTGTGAAGAATGTTTCCTTTTTTACCCTAAATATTTACTTCAGTTCCAATGTAGGTAAGATTGGAAACATTCGAACACAAGACAAGAACTGGAAAGAAACTTAAAGCCATCTTAGGGATATAGGGATGCAATGCCTCATCTGCTCGGTTGTACATTACAGGTATTTTTGAGGTTCAAAAGTTGACTGTGTCTAAAGATGGACAATTTTCTTCTCTCAGAGAAATTCAATGCTGATTATAGATGGAGGAATACAACATGGCAGGGAAAACTCCATGCAAAACAACACATTAGAAAAAGAACCCTGACTTGCTGAGAAACATTTCAACATCATAGCCATGTTATCAATAAAATGCTAAAAATTTAACATCAAAAGGAGATCAAAAGCTAAGAATTTCCCAAAGTAAGTCAAAATGGTTTCCAAGGAATTAAAAAATCAACCTAAAGATAGAACATTAATTCAGCATGTGACTAGATTAATTTCTCTATGAAAACTGTTTAGCTCTAATATCCAGTGACAACTGATAAAAGTTTATCAGATTCCTTGTATTTACAGGATTACATTTCACCATAAAAAATTCAGTTATTTAGAGATTTTTTAAAAGGAATCTTACCTGATGGCAATGATAGAACGGAATGGAAAGAAGAATCTAACTCTGATACATGTTCTGTTAATATTTGAGACTTTGAATTGTGTTCACAGCTACTCCAAATTGAAGATGATTGCAGGCAAGGCATTTGTGTAGTATTTAAAAACCTTGTTTCTTTTGAAGGCAAAGTCTGCAAGGAAAAAAAAATAAAGACTTCATTTTTGTTGAAAAGCGAATCAGAGAGAATATAACAGTTATAGTACCGTATCTGAATGACACCAGCAAGAAGTCCTGGATTACTAAATCACCTTGGGGAGAGTGCTTTACAATGACCTAGACTAAGTGATAGAAGCAAAGATATAGAAGGCCATGAGTGTGATGAGATTTGACTAGTCCCTTTTCAGTTCTTCAAAGTGAAGAGCAAAGTCTGTGAAAATGGGTCTTGCTCCCATCTTAAGAAATCACAAAAAAGAAAAATGAGTTTGAACAACTTTAGTTCACAAGAAAATGGTTACACTCCAGATTAGTGAAAAATATGACAGTGAGCAGGTACTATGTTATGATTAAGAACTGTGCATACAGTTGACCCTTAAACAGAGGTTTGAACTGTGCAGGTCCACTTATAAGCTGGTTTCTTTCACTAGATAGGTACTATAGTATTACATGATCTGTGGTTGGCCGAATCTTCGGATGCTGAACCACAGATAGGGAGGAAGTCCAACTGACTGTACAGATATACATAGATTTTTTTACTGAATAGGGGTTGACGCCCCTAACCCTCACCTTTTTCCAGGGTCAACTGTACTGTTTTCCTCCTTCTACTCTGTTATAACCAATGAGTGAAACTAGAGTCTGCCTTAAATTATAATGCGAGACAATATCTACACTGCAATAACAGTGAAGTACTATGAAGACATATGTATCACATATTTACATTAAGTAAAATTGAATTTAAAATATTAAAAAAGGTATGTATAAAATATGCAATATGTTACATGAGTTTAAGATAAAGATTTCAATCCAGAAATCTCATGAAAACCATGTTGCTAAATCAAAAAATTATGTTGCTACATTTAAAAAATACATATTCTGTTTAAATGTCGGATTTTTAAATTATTTTTTTCTGGTTATAAGATTACTATACAACCAATGTAAAAAATCTATAAAATAGAGAAAATATTTAAAAAGTTAATGGAGTTCACTTGCGTTCCTTCTGTCACTCTTACCTCCACCTACTACAATAACATTAGGACTCTATTTTTTTAATGGAAATTATATTTAAAATGCTTATAATAACTGAGAATTTTGGATGCTATTTTTAAAAAAATTATTTTATAAACTTACATTAAGTTTGTCAACTTTCTTGAGTTTGAGTTTCCTGGCTAACTGGCATTTTCTGTGTTTCCACAGCACCTTGGGCATAGCCACGTCTGCCATAGCATTTAACTAGATTTCCTCCGGACCGTGAGCTCCTTGAAGGTTGGACTATAATTTGTTCAATCCTGTATTCCCGGAACCTGACACAGTCCCTAACATATGGTTGAAACTTGAATGCTGACCAAATGAATTTTATCTCATTTGCTTTTAACAAATTTAAGTGAATAGAACTTTTCAAATACATGTGTGCCTGGGACTATTTCATTGGGGAAAAAAATAGTCCCTGTTAATATATGCTAAAATTTATCATGTAATGACTTCTTTTTATATTCCACTGGCCAAGACTTATGTCAGCTAGTCATACCCAGCTGCAAGGAAGGCTAGGAAATGCAGTCATTACGCCGGGTAGTCAAGTAAATTGATGATTTTTATAAGAAGATATAACATGTGGTACATGATTATAAAGATGTGAGTTATTTCCAAGATTTATTCTAATGATGTTATATGTATGTATCTATGGGAACAGTTGCTGTTTCTTACCTTTACAAGATGCACTGGTACTTGTGACTCACTCTAGAATTATTTGTTCTTTTGTGATGTAGTTCAAAAAGATATAAGGAACAATTATATAAAATTACAAAGAAGAAAATGTGCTAACCTCTCTTTTTTCATGTATGGCTAGAACATTATGAATAAAAGTTGATAAAATCTGAATATTTACCATATAATTAGTTTTCTCTTGCAATTTTTCCAAATCCAGGAAACCCATTAGCCAATTTGAAACTATCCTAAATAATTATGGAGACAAGTGAGGGGCATCTAGGAAAAGGCCTTTTTTCCCCTGCAGAGAAAGTGAAGCCCAGGAGGCTGAAAAGGAATGGATGGAGAAATAAGAGAAAAACCTGGAGATTCTTGCCAATAAAAATTCAAATGTCTAGAGGGTGTGATCAACAATACCATATGCTGCATAAGATTCAAGCAAAGTAAAGCCTGAAAAGTATCCATTACATGTAACTTTAATAATGAAACATTTCATATATACAAAAGAGTATATAATTTATAAGGAAGGTATAAAATAATGTTTAAAAAGCACCTATACTCACCATCCTACTTTAAGAAACAGAACAATACCAATACCTTTGATGACTTCTCTTGCTATCCCGGCCCCATGAGCCTGTGGCAGAGATTGCTACTTTCCTCCCAATATCTGTGCTCTCCTCCTCCCTGTTCTAAAACTCCTGATTTTCAGCTGGGCACATTTCTCAAGCTTCCTTGCATCTAACAATTACTAAATTCTAGCCAGAACACCATGAGGAGAAGTCATGTGTGCAACATTTAGAAACTGACCTTAAGAAGGTCACTTAGCCCTCCATTCTTCCACCTGTGATGGTGAGCCACCATAATCTTGTGAGTGAGGGTAATGCGCAAAAGATTAAACAAAAAGGCAGCAGGAGCCTGGTTCCTAGATAACCATGTAGAGCATGGTTGTCATGCCTAGAATATTTTCAATCTGTTTCAAAACAAAGAAATAAACTTACATCTTGCTTACATCACTATTTGGGATTTCTGTCAAATGCAGCTAAACCTATACCTTAACTAATACAATGTGCCTCCTCAGTCATATTTTTCTCTCACATTTCCAGGAGTAACTGCTATCCTGAATTTTAATTTTATCATTTCCTTATTTTTTCTTTATAGTTTTTCTACAAAAGTATATGTAATCCTATATAATTTACTGTTTAAATCCATATGCTTTAAAAATGTAAATACACAGAATAATGCTAGACGTGTTTTCCTGCTTTATTACTCAACATTATGTGCATGCAATTAATCATTCTACTATATATAAATATCTAGATTGTTTCTAGTGTTTTACCATTATGAACAATGATAGTATGGATATTATTATATTTGTCTCCTGGCACATGGGTGTAAGATATTCTCTAGAGTACACTGCTAGAAATGGAATTGCTGGGTTATACAAATGCATGAACACACATACTCAACGTCACTAGATAATATATTGTATTACCAAATAGTTACAACTAATTTACACTCCAACAGAGCAGATTTTAGTTCTCACTGCTTCAGATTCATACCAACAAGGGTACTGTCGGAATTCTTATTTTTGCCAATTTTAGACCATACAAATATCTCATGGTTGAAATTTGTATTGCTCTGTTTATTGTTTAAGTTGACCTCATTTTCATACCTATTATTGGCCAATTTTCCTTCTTTTGGGGAATACATGTTTTGATGATTTTTCTATTGAGATGTCTTTTTCTTATTGATTTTTTAAGTTCTCTTTATACACTCTTGAAAGTTACAAATCCTTTGTAGGTTCTATGTATTGCTCCCTGTATGAGCTTCTCTTTGCACTTTTTTTGTGTCTTTTGATCAACAGACATTCTTAACTTAGATGTTTCCTTTATATATAGTTTGCACTTCTTTGTATCTTGATGAGGAAATCTTTTGAATCTTGATGAGGAAACCCTACCCTTAAGTCATAAAGATATTCTTCCACTTTTTTTTTATAAGAGTTTTATTGTTTTGCCTTTTGCAATTAGGTCTTTGTTTAAAATTGATTTCTTTGTGCAAGATGTGAGATAGGGATTCAAACTCATTTTTTTTTTTCTCTAAATGGATCACCAATTGACTTAATGCATTTTACTGAACAGTCAGTTCATCCTCTCCCAACCAATCTACAATGCTGCCTGTTATATACCACATTCCATACATGTCTGGGACTGTTTCAGGGATCTCTAACACTCTATCATTTGTGTCTGTGTTAATAACCAATGCCTTAATTACCGCATCTTTTAAATAAATCTTGACATTTGATAGTGTAAGTTTCTCCACCTTGTTCTTCAGGGGTGACTTGGCTGTTATTCTTGGTTTTCACTCCTCTGCATATTTTTTTTATTGAGGTATAGTGGATTTATAATATTATATGTTTCAGATGTACAACCTAGTGATTCACAGTTTTTAAAGGCTGTACTCCATCTTCTCAATAAATTTTAAAAACAGCTTAATTTCCATCAAAAACATGTAGAATTTTGTTTAAAAATACACTGAATTTGTAAATCAATTGGAAGATTTTTGACATTTTTAAAATTTTGATATCATGATTAAAGGTCATCCATCCATGAATATGGTGTATCTCTTCATTTATTTAGGTCTTTAATTTCTTTCAATAAAACTTTGTAAATTTCTTCTCTAAAAGTCTTTACATATTTTGTTAGATGTATTCCTAGGTACCATAATATTGTTTCATGTAAAAGGAATTGAAAAATACAATTGATATATACTGAACATGTCCCACAACTCTGCTAAACTTTCTTATTCAAATAATATTACTTGTTGTTTCTTTTAGTTTCCTATTAACCAAACATATTATCTAAAAGTCATGACAGTTTAGTTTCTTTCATTCAGTCCTAAAACCTTTATTTATTATTATTTATAAGGTTCCAACCATGCTAGATAGGCTCACCAGTTCAATAATGAATAGAAATGACCAAAGGACATATTGTTTTGTCCCTCATTATAAAGGAAATGTTTTTAATTTTTCATAAGTAAGAATAATAAGGGTTAAGAATGATTGTAGATTTTTTTGGTATATTCTTTATCAGGATGTATGCCTACTTTGCCAAAAGTATTCTTTTAAGTATATTAATGTTGAACTTAATCATACACTTTTTGTGAACCTATTGAAATGATTACTTGGCTTTTCTTCTTTAATCTAATTATGTGGTTGTTACATTAACAAATTTTTAAATGTCAAAGCAACTTTCGATTCTTCTTGAGGAAAATGCTAGGGGTTATCAATTTCTTTGCAAAGAACCAGCAACTAGATTTATTTTCTATATTGTATCAATATATGGAAATTTATTGCATATGTATGTTTGTTTCTATGTTTCACTGATTACTATTGTTTATTAGGATTGATAAAATATTTTGTCATATTTTTCCCCTCAGTTAACTTAAACTTATACATTCTTTTCTTTTCTTTTAGTGGTTTTCCTAGAGATTACAATGCATCCTTAACTTATGGCTTTTAGAGTATAAAACAAATTATTCCTTTTACCACTTCCCTGAAAACAATGGGACATTAGAAGACTTTAACTCCATTTACTCTCCTCTTTCTCTGTTATTGTTGTAAGGCATTTTAATTCCATATATAAATCTCTACATTATATTACTGTTATTATTTTCATTGTCAATATTTAAATTACCCATATATTTATCTTTTCCATTGTTCTTAGCTTCTTTCTACAATTCTGTTTCCATCTGGGATCATGTTCCTTCTCCCTTTGCTATTATTATTAGTGTAGATTTGCTGTCAACAAATTCTTTCCATTTTTATTTATCTGAAACCTTTGTATATCATCATTTTTGAAGGATATTTTTGTGGATATAGAATTCTAGCATTTTTTTTTCTTTCAGCATTTTAAGAATATTTGCATTTTTATCTGGCTTCCATTGTTTCTATTGAGTAGTTAAGTCTTATGGTTGTCCTCATTTGAAGGTAATGTGTCTTTTTTACCCTGATTGCTTTTAATATTTTCTGTGTCTTCACTTTTTAGCAGGCTTGCTATAATATGTCTTGATGTAATTTCTATGTATTTGTTATTTTTGAGGTTCACAGAACTTCTTGAATCTATGGGTGGATGTCCTGTTTTAGTTTAGGAAATACTCTCTATTATTATCTGTTCAAATGTTATTTCTGTCCTATTCTCTCTCCTTTCTTCTAGAGTCTAATAACATATATGGTTAATTTTTTTCACTGATTTACAGTTCTCTAATTCTGTTTCTGTATTTTTTAAATTCTGTTTTATCTCTGTGCTTCTATTTGAGTATTTTATATTATAAGTCTTTTAGTTCATTAACCATATCTTATGCTCCATCTAATTTGTAGTTAAACTCATCAGCTGGTGAAGTATTAATTTCACATGTTATATTTTGAGTTTGAGAATGTTCATATGACTCTATTTTTAAAAAATAGATTCCAAATATCTGGTAAAATAACGTTTTTTTCCAGTTGTTCTCTATTTTTTCAACATATTAATCACAGCCATTTTAAAGATCTTGGCTGTTAAATCCAATTATCAGAATCACTTGGTGGTTTGTCACTATTGTCTGTTTTTCTCTCTTGAAGGCTGGTCATATGGTCCTGTCTTTTGGGATGCCTAGTAATTTTTGATTGAATGCCAGATGGTATTTTTTTTTTAAATCATAAAGGCTCCAAATGATGTCATCTTTCTCCATAGAGGGTTCTCTTTCCCTACTGCTAAGCAGATAAACTGCAGGTTTCTCTCCTTTCATCTACTCAGGGAGTGCACTCAGTTAAGCTTGGGTTACCGCCCTACTATGGTTTTCTATATCTGATTTGATCCTGGCCCTTCAAGGTTTTCAGCTAAGTGTTTGTTGTATTTTACAGAATTTCCCCTGATCATTCAGACCTTAAGAAAAAAAATCTTAAGAGTATACTGAGGAGTGCCACACTGCTTTAAAGGGGTTTTTGTCATTGATGTTTTTTTTAAGCCTTCTGTTCTCTGCAGCCCAGGTATTTAGCAAGTGTTATGAGGAAAACATTGGTCAAAAATGTTCTGAAGTGAAAAATGGCCATGTGCTTCAGGTCTCCCAAAACACACCCAACAGCATCCCCCATACCTATCATCTATTAGCATCTGAACCAAATTTGAAAATTTCCGCCAAAGTTCCAGGGCAAAAGTGGTTGCAGAAGCCAGCTATCCTAGGTGTTTCCCTCTCTGAAGACATATGCTACATCTTCTCCTCTAACCTTTATATTTATTCATTTCTCTTTATATCTTCCAATTCTTTTTTCTCTTTGTATTTCATTTTGTATAATTTCATTCAGATCTATTTTCTAACCACCAATTCTCTCTTGAGTTTTATCTACCTATTTCTTAAACATATTACTAATTTTCTGATTTATTTTCCTTAAACATATAAACTTACTTAATTTTACATTCTGTATATGATAACTGCACTAGCTGAAGTTATTTTTGTAAGGATGTGTGTGTGTGTGGGGGGGGTGGGAGTTAGCTTGTTTTTGCTGACTCTCCTGATGTTGCTTTGTTGCTGTGTCTGTTTTTATATTTTTTTTAAATTAGGAATTCACATTTATTGGAATTTTATTCAGGGGAATCCTGGAAAGCTTCTATTGAGAGTTCATTCCCCTAGAAAGGATATACATTTATTTCTGCCAGCCATCTGGAACACCAGCTAACCATTTTAAAATGCGATTCTTGTCCTTTTTTTAAAAATTAATTAATTAATTTGTTTGTTTGTTTATTTCTGGCTGTGTTGGGTCTTCATTGCTGTGCACAGGCTTTCTCTAGTTGCTGCGAGCAGGGGCTACTCTTCGTTGCGGTGCATGGGCTTCTCATTGTCGTGGCCTCTCCTGTTGTGGAGCATGGGCTCCAGGAGCATGGGCTTCAGTAGTTGTGGCACGTGGGCTCAGTAGTTGTGGTTCGCAGGCTCTAAAGGGCAGGCTCAGTAGCTGTGGCACACGGGCTCAGCCACTCTGTGGCATGTGGGATCTTCCTGGGCCAGGGCTCGAACCCATGTCCCCCGCATTGGCAGGCAGATTCTTAACCACTGCACCACCAGGGAAGCCTGCAATTCTTGTCTTTTTAAATAAAACTCTTAGGTAGAATGATTTCAGACTTTAAAGATGTAAAAGGCCTGACTTGTCATTACAAATTCTATGCAGAAATTCTATTTTCCATTTTTCAGCCAGAGCCCAAGGCAAAGAAAGGCAAGTTCTTTGCACCGCTGTTCAGCAGGTCTGAGTTCCAGTTCATGCACTCACAAAGTGAGTAGCATTGAAGGTTCTTGGCTTTATGCAGGGTCTCTTAATATGTCTCCTCACATCTCCCAGATTCTAGGCTTTGCCTCCAGTCTCTATCAAGACTATTAAACAAAAATTTCTACTTCTCTTTCTCCTTTCTTTCCTTCCTTTTTAATTCTGAGGATTTCCATTTTTTGAGCCAGGTTAGGCATCCACTGTAAAAAATATTCTTATGACATAATCACCTCTGCCTCCTTCAGAGCCCTTAACAGAGTACCTTTACACACAGTAGACATTCAGAAATTATTTGTTGAAAGAAGGAAGGAATAATAAGCAAACTTAATTCAAAAGACCAACTTAATTGTGAATTTAATTTCACTAAGCTTAGCAAAAAGTAAGCAAAAAGTAAGCAATTAAAGCAATTTCCTCAAATGTAATTTCTCAATGGGAAAAGATGGTTTTTAAAATAAACTTTTAGATTCTCTAAGAGCCCAGCAAAAGTGAGGTAACCCTTTTTCTATAGTTTTATAGCAGCAATGAATTTTTCCATTAAAATTGGTTAAAGGAGTAGTCATAATATACACTGTATCATTTACAACAAAGAAATTTGTGTAGCATTTTTTCAATTCATGATGTAGTCAAGATACCTTTCATTAAATTGTTCACTTTTTCATAAGCAATATATTTTTACTTTATAAGAAAATGTCTTGCATACTTTAACAAATGATAATAAAGTGATTTAAAATTCAAAAAAAAATATTCTTGATACTTTACATTCTAATACTTTGTATCCAGAAGCTTTCCTAAGATAATTATCCCACCACATTACTGGAATCAAAAGTTCAGCATTGGATCTGGCTAAGTGACCTAATTAAAAGGTCACTTTGACCTTTAAAAATCTGTTTCAATAAAATGCTTTTGTTGGATACCATACTATAGCAGGGTGAAGAGTAAAATAACATTATGACATTGCAGTGCTTCTCAGGGAACCCAACATGTAACAGAGATAAATACAGACACTTTCAAATTGGTTGTGGAGGAGAGATTAAGCAATAGCTAAATGGGATATGTTATTAAGAAATCAGTTTTGAAAGTAGAAAAAGCAATTCCATTTCTGTCCATGAAGTAATAAACAAATGGGACCTAATTAAACTTAAAAGCTTTTGCACAGCAAAGGAAAACACTGACAAAATGAAAAGACAACCTACCAGTGAATAGGAGAAAATATTTGCAAATGATATGACTGATAAGGGGTTAATATCCAAAATTTATAAACCACTCATACAATGTGACAGCAAAAAAATAAACAACCCAATCAAAAAATGGGCAGAAGACCTAAATAGACATTTTTCCAAAGAAGACATACAGATGGCCAATAGGCACATAAAAAAATGCTCAACATCACTAATCATCAGAGAAATGCAAATCAAAACCACAATGAGATATCCCTTCACACCTGTCAGAAAGGCTATTGTCAAAGAGTCTACAAATAACAAATGTTGGTGAGGATGTGGAGGAAATGGAACACTTGCACACTGTTGGTGGGACTGTAAACTGGTACAGCCACTATGGAAAACGGTATGGTGTTTCTTCAAAAAACTAAAGATACAACTACCATATGATCCAGCAATTCCACTAGTGGTTACCAGGGGGGAGAGGGAAGGAAGTAGGGGTGAGATAGGGGTATGGGATTAAGAGACAAACTACTATGTATAGAATAAATAAGCAACAATGATATAATGTACAGTACAGGGAAATATAGCCATTATCTTGTAATAATTTTGAATGGAGTATAATCTATAAAAATATTGAATAACTATCTCGTACACCAGCAACTAATATAATATTGCACATCAACTATACTTCAATTTAAAAAAGAAGTACACCTATGGGACTTATATCAAACAACTGTTTTCAGAACTTGGACAACAGGTAGCATATGACTTATCCCTGAGAGAAGAAAAACAAATGAGATGATCCGATAAATCTACCAGCTTTTTGCACAAGGATGGGGGGGTCCAAGTAGAGTGTGTCAGTCTAGAAGATTTTAAGACACAGATGTTAAACTTTGGGGAGAAAAAGATGGCTACAACTTATAGAGGAGACTGTCATAAAAAAAGGAAGCTTTTCAGAGAAAGGGCTCCAGAAATTCCATAGGGCACATTTCATTCTTTTGTCAAATAACAATCTACACATGCATAGAATGAAACAACAAAGGCCAGTCTAAGGACATTTAATTTCAAGGGAAGGAAAAAAGAACAAATAATATATGAGAGAAATAAAAAAAACAAATAACAAAATCAAAATGATAGATTTAAACCTAACTATAGGGGATTAGCTCAAAATGGCAGAGTAAAAGGATATGTGTTCACCCCTTTTTACAAGAACACTGGAATCACAACTAACTGCTGAACAACCATTAACAAAAAACTCTGGAACATACCAAAAAAGATACCTTACATCCAAAGACAAAGGAGAAGCCACAAAGAGAGAGTAGGAGGGATGCAATTGCAATAAAATCAAATCTCATACCCGCCAGGTGGGCGACCCACAAACTGGAAAACAATTATACCACAGAAGCTCCCCCACTGGAGTGAAAGTTCTGAACCCCACATTAGGCTTCTGAACCTGGGGGCCCAGCAATGGGACAAGGAGACCACAGAGAATCTGGCTTTGAAGGCCAGTGGAATTTGATTGCAGGACTTCCACAGGTCTGGGAGAAACAGAAACTCCACTCTTGGAGGCCACACACAAAGTCTTGTGTGTACCAGGACCCAGGGGGAAAAAG
Organism: Balaenoptera ricei; assembly: GCF_028023285.1. Lineage (NCBI taxonomy): Eukaryota > Metazoa > Chordata > Mammalia > Artiodactyla > Balaenopteridae > Balaenoptera > Balaenoptera ricei. The sequence continues at coordinate 95,003,906 of NC_082645.1, forward strand.
CAGTGACCCCATAAGAGACTGGGCCAGACCTACCTGCTAGTATGAGAGGGCCCCCTGCAGAGGTGGGAGGTGGCTGTGGCTCACTGTGGGGACAAAGACACTGGCAGCAGCAGTTCTGGGAAGTACTAATTAGTGTAAGCCCTTCCAGTGGCCACCATTAGCCCCACCAAACAGCCTGTAGGCTCCAGTGCTGTAGGCTCAGGCCAAAAAACCAACAGGGAGAAAACACAGCCCCATCCATCAGCAGACAAGACAAATGGATTAAAGTTTTACTGAGCATGGCCCTGCCCACCAGAGGGACAAGACCTAGTTCTACCTACTACCAGTACCTCCCATCAGGAAGCTTGCACAAGCCTTTTAGATAGTCTCATCCAAGAGAGGGAAGACAGCAGATGCAAGAAGAACTACAATCCTACAGCCTGTGGAATGAAAACCACAATCACAGAAAGTTACACAAGATGAAATGGCAGAGGATTATGTCCCAGATGAAGGAACAACATAAAACCCCAGAAAAACAACTAAGTGAAGTGGAGATAGGAAACCTTCTGGAAAAAAATTCAGAATAATGATAGTGAAGATAATCCAGGATCTCAGAAGAAGAATGGAGGAAAGAATCAAGAAGATGCAAGAAATGTTTAACAAAGACCTAGAAGAACTAAAGAACAAACAAACAGAGATGAACAATACAATAACTTACATGAAAAATACACTAGAAGGTATCAATAGCAGAATAACTGAAGCAGAAGAATGGATAAGTGACCTGGAAAACAGAATGGTGGAAATTGCTGCTGCAGAACAGAATAAAGAAAAAAGAATGAAAATAAAAGAAGACAGTCTAAGAGACCACTGGGACAACATTAAACGCACCAACATTCACATTACAGAGACCCCAGAAGGAGAAGAGAGAGAGAAAGGACCTGAGAAAATATTTGAAGAGATAATAGCTGAAAACTTGCCAAACATGGGAAAGGAAAGAGTCACCCAAGTCCAGGAAGCACAGAGTGCCAGGTAGGTTGAGCCAAGGAGGAACATGCCAAGACACAGAGTAATCAAATTGACAAAAATTAAAGACAAGGAAAAAATATTAAAATATTAAAATATTTGCAAACGAATCAATGGACAAAGCATTAATCTCCAAAATATATAAACAGCTCATGCAGCTCAATATTAAAAAAACAAACAACCCAATCCAAAAATGGGCAGAAGACCTAAATAGACATTTCTCCAAAGAAGACATACAGATGGACAAGAAGTACATGAAAAGCTGCTCAACATCACTAATTATTAGAGCAATGCAAATCAAAACTACAATGAGGTATCACCTCACACCCATTAGAATGGGCATCATCAGAAAATCTACAAACAACAAATGCTGGAGAGGGTGTGGAGAAAAGGGAACCCTCTTGCACTGTTTGGTGGGAATGTAAATTGATACAGCCACTATGGAGAACACTATGGAGGTTCCTTAAAAAACTAAAAATAGAACTACCATACGACACAGCAATCCCACTACTGGGCATATACCCTGAGAAAATCATAATTCAAAAAAAGTCATGTACCACAATGTTCATTGCAGCTCTATTTACAATAGCCAGGACATGGAAGCAACCTAAGTGTCCATCGATAGATGAATGGATAAAGAAGATGTGGCACATATATACAATGGAATATTACTCAGCCATAAAAAGAAACGAAATTGAGTTATTTGTAGTGAGGTGGATGGACCTAGAGTCTGTCATACAGAGTGAAGTAAGTCAGAAAGAGAAAAACAAATACTGTATGCTAACACATATATATGGAATCTAAAAAAAAAAAAAAAAAAGGTCATGAAGAACCTAGGGGCAAGACGGGAATAAAGACATAGACCTACTAGAGAATGGACTTCAGGATATGGGGAGGGGGAAGGGTAAGCTGGGACAAAGTGAGAGAGTGGCATGGACATATATACACTACCAAATGTAAAATAGATAGCTAGTGGGAAGCAGCTGCATAGCACAGGGAGATCAGCTCGGTGCTTTGTGACCACCTAGAGGGGTGGGATAGGGAGGGTGGGAGGGAGGGAGACGTAAGAGAGAAGAGATATGGGGATATATGTATATGTATAACTGATTCACTTTGTTATGAAGCAGAAACTAACACACGATTGTAAAGCAATTATACTCCAATAAAGATGTTTAAAAGAAAAAGAAGTTGTAGTACATATATACAATGGAATATTACTCAGCCATAAAAAGTAAGTAAAAAATTGGGTCATTTGTTGAGATGTGGATGGATCTAGAGACTGTCATACAGAGTGAAGTAAGTCAGAAAGAGAAAAACAAATATCGTATATTAACGCATATATGTGGAACCTAGAAAAATGGTACAGATGAACCAGTTTGCAGGGCAGAAATTGAGACACAGATGTAGAGAACAAATGTATGGACACCAAGGGGGGAAAGCGGTGGGGGGTGGTGGTGTGGTGAATTGGGCGATTGGGATTAACATGTATACACTGATGTGTATAAAAATGATGACTAATAAGAACCTACTGTATAAAAAAATAAATAAAATAAAATTCAAAAAAAAAAAAAGCAACAAGGGAAAAATGACAACATACAAAGGAATTTCCATGTTATCAGCTTATTTCTCAGCAGAAACTCTGCCTGCATGAAGGGAGTGGCATGATATATTTAAAGTGATGAAAGGGAGGAACCTACAACCAAGAATATTCTACCCAGCAAGGCTCTCATTCAGATTTGACAGAAAAATCAAAAGCTTTACAGACAAACAAAAGCTAAGAGAATTCAGCACCACCAGACGAGCTTTGCAACAAATGTTACAGGAACTCCTCTAGGTGGGAAAGAGACCAGCAACTTAAAACAACCTTGTACATATACAGACTGCTATATCAAAATCTCATGGGAACAGCAAACCCAAAAACTACAATAGATACACACACAAAAAAGAAAAAGCAACCCAAACACAACACTAAAGGTGGTCATCAAACCACAAGAGAAGAGAACAAAAGAGGAAGGGAGGAAAAAAGACCTACAAAAACAAACCCAAAGCAATTAAGAAAATGGAAGTAGGAACATACATATCGATAATTACCTTAAATGTAAATGGATTAAATGCTCCAACGAAAAGACATAGACTAGCTGAATGGATACAAAAACAAGACCTGTATACATGCTGTCTACAAGAGACCCACTTCAGACCTAGGGACACATACCGACTGAAAGTGAGGGGATAGATGAAGGTATTCCATGCAAATGGAAATCAAAAGAAAGCTGGAGCAGCAATACTCATATCAGACAAAATAGACTTTAAAATAAAGTCTGTTATAAGAGACAAGAAGGACAGTACATAATGATCAAGGGATCAATCCAAGAAGAAGACATAACAGTTGTAAATATTTATGCACCCAACATAGGACCACCTCAATGTATAAGGTAAATACTTACAGCCTTAAAGTGAGAAATCGACAGTAACACTATAACAGTGGGGAACTTTAACACCCCATTTTCTTCAATGGACAAATCATCCAGACAGAAAATCAATAAGGAAACATAGGCCTTAAATGACACATTAGACCAGATGGACTTAATTGATATTTATAGAGCATTCCATCCAAAAGCAGCAGAATACATATTCCTTTCAAGTGCACAAGGAACATTCTCCAGGATTGACCACATGCTGGGCCACAAAGTGAGCATCAGTAAATTTAAGAAAATTGAAATCATATCAAGCATCTTTTCCGACCACAACACTATGAGATTAGAAATAAACTACAAGAAAAAAACTGTAAAAAAAACACAAACACGTGGAGGCTAAATACTATGCTACTAAACAACCAATGGATCACTGAAGAAATCAAAGAGGAAATTTAAAAATACCTAGAGACAAATGCAAATGATACCAGAAAACTACCAGAGCTCATCAATGAACTCAGTAAAGTTGCAGGATACAAAATTAATATATAGAAATCTGTTCCATTTCTATACACTAACAATGAACTATCAGAAAGAGAAATTCGATAAACAATCCCATTTACCATCACATCAAAAAGAATAAAATACCTAGGAATAAACCTACCTAAGGAAGCAAAAGACCTGTACTCCAAAAACTATAAGATGCTGATGAAAGAAATCAAAGACGACACATACAGATGGAAAGATATACTATGTTTTTGGATTAGAAGAATCAATACTGTCAAAATGACTATACTACCCAAGGCAATCTACAGATTCAATGCAATCCCTATCAAATTACCAATGGCATTTTTCACAGAACTAGAACAAAAAAATCTTAAAATTTGTATGGAGACACAAAAGACCCTGAATAGTCAAAGCAATCTTAAGAAAAAAAAAAAACGGAGCTGGAGGAATCAGGCTCCCTGACTTCACACTATACTACAAAGCTATAATAATCAAGACAGTATGGTACTGGCACAAAAACAGAAATAGAGATCAATGGTACAGGATAGAAAGTCCAGAGATAAACCCACGCACATACGGTCACCTTATCTTTGATAAAGGAGGCAAGAATATACAATGGAGAAAAGACAGCCTCTTCAGTAAGTGGTGCTGGGAAAACTGGAGAGCTACATGTAAAAGAATGAAATTGGAAAACTACATAACACCATACAAAAAAATAAACTCAAAATGTATTAAAGACCTAAATGTGAGACCAGACACTATAAAATTCTTAGAGGAAAACATAGGAAAAATACTCTCTGACATAAATCGCAGCAATATCTTTTTTCGACCCATCTCCCAGAGTAATGGAGATAAAAACAAAAATAAACAAATGCAACCTAATTAAACTCAAAAGCTGTTGCACAGCAAAGGAAACCATAAACAAAATGAAAAGACAACCCACAGATTGGGAGAAAATATTTGCAAATGATGTGAACGACAAGCGATTAATCTCCAAAATTTACAAACAGCTCATGCAGCTTAATATCATAAAAACAAACAACCCAATCAAAAAATGGGCAGAAGACCTAAATATACATTTCTCCAAAGAAGACATACAGATGGCCAAGAGGCCCATGAAAAGATGTTCAACATTGTTAATTATTAGATAAATGCAAATCAAAACTGCAATGAGGTATCACCTCACACCAGTCATAATGGCCATCATCAAAAAGTCTACAAATGATAAATGCTGGAGAGGGTGTGGAGAAAAGGGAACCCTACTACACTGTTGGTGGGAATGTAAATTGGTACAGCCACTATGGAGAACATAGGGAGGTTCCTTAAAAAACTAAAAACAGAGCTACCATATGATCCTGCAATCCCACTCCTGAGCATATATCTGGAGAAAAACATGGTCTGAAAGGATACATGCACCCCAATGTTCATTGCAGCACTATTTACAATAGCCAAGACACAGAAGCAACGTCAGTGTCCATCAACAGAGGAATGGATAAAGAAGATGTGGTACATATATGCAATAGAATATTACTCAGCCATTAAAAAGAATGAAATAACGCCATTTACAGCAACATGGATGGACCTAGAGACTGTCATACTGAGTGAAGTAAGTCAGACAGAGAAAGAGAAATATCGTATGATATCGCTTATATGCGGAATCTAAAAAGAAATGATACAAATGAACTTATTTAGAAAACAGAAACAGACTCACAGACTTAGAGAACGAACTTATGGTTACTGGGGGGGAGCATGGGGGAAAGGGATAGTTAGGGAGTTTGGGATTGACATGTACACACTGCTATATTTAAAATGGATAACCAACAAGGACCTACTGTATAGCACAGGGAACTCTACTCAATATTATGTAACAACCTAAATGGGAAAAGAATTTGAAAAAGAATAGGTACATGTATATGTATAACTGAATCACTTTGCTGTACACCTGAAACTATCACCTAAACATTGTTAATCAACTATACTATAATATAAAATAAAAAGTTTAAAAAAACAGAAAATAAGTGTTGGAGAGGATGAGGAGAAATTAGAACTGTTGTACATTACTGGTAGGAATGTAAAATGGTGCAGCCACTGTAGAAAGCAGTATGATGGTTCCTCAAAAAATTAAACATAGAATTACTATGTGATCCAGCAATTCCACTTCTATGTTTATGCCCCAAAAGAACTGAGAACAGAGACACAAACAGATATTTGTATACCAAATAAGCATTACTCACAATAGCCAAAAGGTCAAAAAAACCCATGTCCATCAACAATGGAATGGATAAATAAACTGTGACATGTAAAAACAATGTATTATTATTCAGCATTAAAAAGGAATGAAATTCTGATACATGCTACAAGACTATGAACCTTGAACACATTATGGTAAGTGAAATAAACTACACAAAAAGTGGGAAAAAAAACCTAATTATATCATAATTACATTAAATATAAATGGTCTAAATACTCCAATTAAAAGTCAGAAACTTTCAGACTGAATAAAAAAGCAAGACCTAAATATATAATGTCTACAAGTAAACCACATTAAATATAAAATCATAGATAAGATACAAATGAAAGTATGAAAGCAAATATACCACCTAAGCACTAATCATTAAATTGCTGGAGTAGATATATTAGCATCAGTGAAAGTAGATTCCAGGGATAGGAACCAACATATTATAATGATAAAAGGGTCAAGTCATAAAAATATAAAAAGAAAACTAAACATCTATGCAGGTACTAACCAAACTTCAAAATACATGAAGCAAAACTGAAATACATATAAAGAGAAATGGAAAAATCTACACTTACAGAGATTTTAACACAAGTAGGATGGAAATCAATAAGGATATAAAAGTCTTGATCAGTATTATCAACCAAATGAACCTAACAAACACTTATAGAAAACCCCATCAAAAAAACAGGAAAATATACACTCTTTTCAAGTATGCATCTAGATAGACTATATGATGGGCCATAAAACAAATCTCAGTAAATTAAAAGGACTAAAATCATACAAAGTACGTTTAATAATCACAATGGAATTAAATTAGAAATTAGAGTGATATTTGGAAAATCCCCATATATTTGGAAATTAAACATAATTCTAAATCACCCAGGGTCAAAGAAGAAATCATATGACAAATCAGAAAATATTCTGAACTGAAAACACAATATGTTAAAATTTGTGTGATGTTAAACAGTGCTCAAAAGGAAAATTATAGCTTCATATGGTTATATTAGAAGAGTGAAAATCGGTTTTTAAAATTTCTACCTTAAGAAGTTAGAAAAAGAGAGGGAGGCAAATTAAATCCAAAGTAGGCATCATTTACTTAGGATACCACCACACACTCAGTGGAATAGCTAAAATTAAAAGGACTGATAATATTGTTATAGCAAGAACAGGGAACAACTGGAATTCTCATACATTGCTGGTAGTATGTAAAATGATACTATCCAAAAATAATGACACAAAAGTTGTGTGTTTATAGCAGCTTTATTAATAGTAGCCAAAAACAGAAATAGCCCAAGTGTTTAAGAGCTGATGAATGGATAAAAAATTGTGATACAGACACACAAGGAAATACTATTATGTTTTATATTCCCTTTTAATCCTCATTCCCCACTGTTATTTCCTCTCATCCCCATTCTAACGTATTTGATCTGGATTCCTTTTTTTTGGTATGCATTACTGTAGAACACATTGTAATTGTAATTTTAATATTTAAGTGTACATAAATAGGATTGTGCTAGAGATCTTATTCTGGATCCATCTGTCTATACTTGTGCCAGCCCATATACTGTATTACTGTAAATCAGTATCTAGTAGTCCTACCACCTCTTCACCCCCCACCCCCTTCTTTTTTTGAAGTATACTTAGCTATTTATGGATATACATTTTTGAATAAGTTATTACCTTTCAAAAATGCAGCTAAAATTGATTGCAATCACCTTTAATTCAAGAAACTTGAAAGTCTTTACTAAGATATTTTATATCCTGTAATAAGAGCTTTAAACCTGTTGTTACAGCATTTTGATGTCATATTCTGTGTTAATTCTTAGATAATTGACAGTCTGCTTGTGGGAATGTATCTTGTTTTTATTGTATTTTTAATTGGTTATTATTTATGTGCAGAAATGGTATTCATTCTAATAATTTGTTGATTCTATTGGATTTTCTATGTAATTAATTACTCCATCTGAAAAATGACAGTTTTATCTCATCTCTAGGCTCAAAATAATCTTCCTTTGGAACTTTGGAGACACTGTTCCATTGTATTCTAGCATCTAGAGTTGCTAATGAGAATTTCAATGGCAGTTCCATTCTTATCCATTATACATTACGTGTTGCTTTTGTTGTTAGTTTTGTTTTCCCTTCAAAAGCTTTCAGATCTTGTGTTCTAGATATTCAGAAATTTCAAAGAATATGTTTAGGTGTGGGCTATTTATTTTAATTTTTAATGCTCAACAGTATCTTAAACGGAAAACACCATGTCTTTTTTTAAACTATGGGAAATGTTCATGTATAATTTTTCTCTGTGTTATGGGAGATTTCTTCACTTTATATCCTAATTCTTATATGAAATTTTACTTCCAGAAAATTTATTTATAATTTCTAAAGGCAGCTTTTTGTTCTACAATTGCTTCTTTATTACAACAGGCTATTCTTGAAGTTATTTTCTGTCTTTTGAATTATCTGTTTTCACCAATGTTAGCTACTCTTTTGGCCTTTCTCATTGCTGTCTTTTCCTCCTATGTTTAATGATTTGGATATACTGCAGTGCTTCACCTCTAGATCTTTGTATGGGCTTGCTCCCTCCTTACTTCAATCAAGTCTTTATTCAAATAGACCCCAATAGGAAATGATTTTTTAGGCTTAGAAATTTGCTAACTTCCAGATTTATCTATAATTACATAAAGCATAATTTCTCAATGAAATGTTATACATACTATAAATTTGTCTCTACTAGTCAACCCATAAAAGTCCCTGCAGTACAGAATTGTTGCAGCAAAGTGAGAAAACCCTCAACCAAGATACTTCCACTCTCTAGAGCAGATTCTCCAACTGGTGGAGCTGAGGTCGGTGTGGCATGGAAAAGAGAGTTGGCTTCCCAGTAGAATAAGAATTCATACAGGCTCTTAAGTCATCTCCCTTTCCCCATTTAATCAGACACCTCCTATACCATGGAATTTACCTATTTTCTATTTCAGAGTCATTATTTGTTAGCTCAATTCAGATATTTCTTCTCCTCGCCCTCAGTGTAGAAGAGAATATTATCTGGGACTGCCAATATTTATCTCTTGTGTTGCAATTAAATTTGCACATGTTTCTGCCTTGTTTCCCCAAGAGGAATTTAAATTTCTGTAAGGCCATGCATGTCTTTATTTTTCTTTAAAATTCTTAAATTATTTGCTCACAAAAGTAGCATGCATGTACATAAAGTATACAAATCTAACCATTTTACATTTGAAAAAGTAAGTGAAAACCTTAAAATGGAATTTTTTTATATATAACTTAACTTCCATAACTGGATTATTTTATTAAACCAACCAGACTTATGACTTAATAATCTATGAAATAACAATGATGAGATTGACTACCGAACACTTTTGCAAATTTGTCTTGGGAGATATAAAAACAACACAGAAGAACAGAGTTTAAAACAGGAATAATTCTACCTTATTTTATAAGGGTTATAATATTTATTCCCAGTTGTAAATTTTAATTTAAAATATGTGATATAACAACTGTTATCAATATATATGAAATGGCTCTTGGATTACATGCTAAAACTTATGAATGAAAAAATTCTCCTGCTCAAAATAGTTTCCTACCCAGCATTCCATAGTGAATAGTCTAATGTGACTATTTTATATTTAATTTACTACTTCTGTAGGACTTTACAAAATGCAAATAGCATTCTTCAGAGTGACAGTATCATTGGTAAATAGTTTATCAGAGATTAGCAGGGTCTCCTAGAGACAACACAGGTTGTTATGTTTACATAAAAGCAAGGAGAGAAAAAGAAAAAAAATAAGTTAGGGAACTTAAAGAATACTATGGGAAAGCAGAAAGCTTGCATAAAAACACTAGATAGCAGAGAGGATGGGAGACATCATGAGGAAGAAGGACAATAAAAGACAAGTAAGGGTCCTGCAAATAAATTTTCATTTATTTATAAATTTTGCCTGGGTTAAACCTTGATATTTATAGTACAGGTGATTTAAAACTTATATTCAGGGGCTGCAAGTATTAATAGGGAAGAAATAATCACCATGATGGCCACCCCCCCAATATGGAGGAAGGTGGTTGGGAGCATGACCAAATGAGACTCTGGGCTTTTTCCCACTTCCTTTCCCCACTCATAGCCAAATCATCTATACTTTTATCAATTTCATATAAAATATTAAATATTCTGATCTCTGGTCTTACTCACTGACTAAATTTCTTGGCTTATTCTTGCTCAAAAACTTATGTTAATTAACTAAAAATCTTAAAATCACTACTCTAACTTAAAATAGAATTATTGTTATGATTAGCATCCTAATTGGGCATGCCCAATTACCCACAACGTGTTTCTCTAGAAAACTGTATCCAGAATTCTATCCTTGGATGCCAGAAGCCTCTATCCTCTTGTCCCAGTGGGACAGAGAACTCCCTCTGCCAGTAGGTAGTCAGGGTGGTTCCTGTTGTCTAAGCTGAGACATGAATAGGGTAGGGCCTAAGATTGCATAGTGGTTTATACTCCTATCAAGCAAGAGCTGAAGAAGTATATTATGGCCAAATATAAACTTTTGCTTTAATTCTTAATTGCAAATGAAATTGTGCTTTAAAAAAAGGTATTAGCCACATTTACATTTTAAGACTTATAGAATACTATTCTGGAAAACATATTCATCTTATCTATGTCTGCCAATGTGTTTTCCTGATTCTAAAGATAATTCTATATATAGTTCAGTAGATTAAGCAATATTATACCAATCATAAAAAAGGCATAGGCTGTCCATGAATAAACTAAAGTATTTTAGTAATGAATAAGTAAGTAATGTATGTATGAACAGTAATGAATAAGACAGCAAAATATATAATTCAGCTAGAAGATAAGAAAGCCAAAAAATTAAAATAGCTTTAGAAATTACCTGGAGTTTTAACAATTGTTGCTATGGGCTGAAATTTCATAGGGAGAAACAGTCTGAAACAATTCACACAACATTCAGATCAGATGTTTTAAACAAGCTCATCAAAGAAGTAGTGTTAAGACTCATCATTAACACTTAAAACTACAAACTCGTACTTACTTACATTTATGTAAAGAGTGTATCTTTTCATCCCACTTTGTGCTTCAGTTTCCCACACAAAATGGGGCATGAATATTAAATAAGAAACACATATAAAGTATTCATAAGTTGAAACAGTCCCTAGTACATAATTGCTTAATAAATATTAGCTATTATTATTTGACATTCTTATTAGAGATTAGTATTGTAAAAAGGGCAAAATCAAGTAAAAGTGCATACTAATTTATGCTTTTTATTAATTTTGCCCAGCAAAGGGATTATAACCTCTGCAAATGATGATTTGAGATAATTATTCTAATCCTTTTACCTCTATTTCTTTTATCTTATTGCTCTGACAGAACCACTAGTGTAACAATTGCCTGTAGAAATGTGGAAGATAAAAAAGGTACATAATGAATTCATAGATCTGGCTAAGGAGGTTTCTAGGCAGAATTTTTAAAGTGCCAATTGTTCACTTAATTGCCTATGATAAAGTATGGATGGAGTAATGAGCTTCAAAAGGAGGGAATAAGTTTTCAAGCAGAATTTAGAGGAAATACGGAACCAAGGCTTGCTGGGTTCAAAAATAAGACTGTTTCTCGTTTCCAGCCACTCCAGACAGCAAAAGGTTCACACAGTAAGAAATGACATTAGTACAAAGATCAAATCCAGGGAACTGCCAGTAAAACTGTGGCCTCAGTGTCAAGATCTCAGGGGTGAGACTGGAAAACCCTTTATTAAGACCTTAGAAAGATTTGAGACACGTTGGTAGATCCTCACATCTAGACAAGACGGCTTCTAAGAATCTTAAAGGTGTGCTCTGATCTTCTCTGCTACACAAAAAATGCCATTAAGTATCTTCAGGGTATTGTCCTACAGCAGCCTCACACAAAGTCCAAAATCAAGAAGGGTCTGTGTTGAAGAGATGTGCAGATATGACTTTTGCCTAACGGAGTTTATTTCAATGTGATACGTAGGAAGTCCACAAAGTTTTAAAGACTTGAACTTGGACTAAGACAGAAATAGCTCAAAATGACAAGACCTATGGGCCTTCACCCTTTTACAGACAGAAAGCATGCTGAGAAAACCAACACATATTTTAAAAGGTGCTTTTTTTATGGAAAAGGAAAGGTGACTCAGAGAATGCAGCCAAGAGTCCACCGGTCAGAGCTAACAGCTACAAAGAACCGCTTCTAGAGGAACAGGCCCACATTAACAAACGTGCAACATGTGCTGATTGTGTATTTCAGAACTGCTATATTCTTCCCATTTACCCCTGTCTGAGCAGTGTTTATTCTGATTATCCCTGTCTCACTATTATATGTTGGGTATGTCTAGAGCAAATGACTAATAACATTAGTTCACAAATCTTTCCATCCAGGGAAATCATACTTGAGGAGATATACCTAAAGAACCACACCTGAGGAGCCACACATAAAAAGTCGCAGTTCAGGTACCTGGTCATGATTTAAGAGGATGAAATTTAATACTTTAAGCCTGAACCTAATGAGGTAATGAGATGAGAAATTAGAGGTCTTCAGGGGAAAAGATTAGGTAGTTCTTACATATGAGAGAGATGTCAATAATTGGCAATCAGAGGATGGCCTGTGGTAGTCCCCACTGATGGCTTCCAATGAACCACGTCTTCCAGTATTTTTGACCTTGAATTGTCCCTCCCACATTAAATCCTACATTGATTCACTTTAACCAATAAATTCAACGGAAAGGCACGGCACTAATTCTACACCTATGTCTTAAGAAGCACTGGAAGCTTTCATGTTTTCATTTTTGAGAATCTGGGTCACCATGTAAAACTACCTTGCTAAAGAAACTCTGTGGAGAAGCTCCATAGAAAGACTCTGAGACTACATGGAGAGAGAATGAAACCCAAGTATTCTAAACCATTCAAGACCCCAGATGACTCCAGCCCCAGTTACCATCTTATTGTAACTGTATGAGAGAACTTAGACAAGACTGGAAGAAGAACCACTCAGGTAATTCACAGAATCATGAAAGATAATAATAAATCGTTTTTAAACCACTAAATTTTGGGATGGTTTATTATGTAAAAATAGATGACCAAAATAAGAAGGATGGGCTAACTCTGACTGTGTAGCATGTACCCATACCTACTTCTATAGCGAAGAAGATATATATATATATGATGAATCTTTGCATATGTATACACGTAGTATCCCCCACCACGACCAAGATACAAAGCAGTTCCAACAACCCAGAAACACTGGTTGTACCCTTTCGTGGTCAACTCCCACCCCTTCCAGTGAAGTAACCACAATTCTAACTTCTGACACTTCCAACTTTTATCTGTATTTATTATAGAATATGTACTCTTTTCTTTAAGTCAACAACTCTGGGAGATATATCTAAGTTACTGTATCAGTAGTCTATCCTTTTTACTGCTGTATTATATACCACAATTCTTCTGCTGATAGACATTTAGATTGCTTTATGTTTCCAACTTTAACAAATAAAGCTATTATAATAATTCTTACACAAGTCTTTTTGTGTACAGATGTATTCATTTCTCCTGGGAAAGTTCCTAAGACTGGAACTGCTGAATTATAAGGATAGATGTATGCAGTGTATTTTATTGTAGTTTTAATTGCATTTCCTTGATGAGTAATAATTTTAAACACATTTTCATATACTTATTGTCCATTTGGATAACCTCCTTTATGAAAGATCTGTTCAAATCTTATGTCTATTTTTTTATTTAAAAGAAGTTCTTGGGACTTCCCTGGTGGTCCAGCGGGTAAGACTCCACACTCTCAACGCAGGGGGCCTGGGTTCAATCCCTGGTTGGGGAAGTAGATCCTGCAGGCATGCCACAACTAAGAGTTTGCATGCTGCAACTAGGAGTCCACATGCCACAACTAAGAAGCCCACATGCTGCAGCTAAGAAGTCCATATGCAACAATTAAAAGATTGTGCAAGCTGCAACGAAGATCCCATATGCCGCAACTAAGACCTGGCGCAGTCAAAATAAATAAATAAATTAAAAAAAAATAAAGGGTGCAAGTCTGTGTTATGCCTATTTTTAATTGGATTGTTTGCTATTTTCTTGTTTTTCTTAGGGATATATATATAACTATACATGTAGGAATATGTGTATATGTATATGTGTATATATATATATATATATATATATATATATATATATATATATATATATATATATATATATATATATATATATACATACATACATACACACACAGGATACATCTGCCAGGGCAGGTGTGGGTTGGGAGCTGAGGCTCGGGCTTTGGAGGTCAGATCCCAGGGAGAGGACTGAGATTGGCTGTGTGAACACAGCCTGAAGGGGGCTAGTGTGCCACAGCTAGCCAGAAAGGAGTCTGGTAAAAAGTCTGGACCTGCCTAAGAGGCAAGAGACCATTATTTCGCGGTGCGTGAGGAGAGGGGATTCAGAGCACCGACTAAACGAGCTCCAGAGATGGGCGCGAGCCGTGGCTATCAGCGTGGACCCCAGAGACGGGCATGAAATGCTAAGCCTGCTGCTGTAGCCACTAAGACGCCTGTGTGCAAGCCCAGGTTGCTAGCCACACGTCTAGTGTGGCTTTCTTTTCTTTTCTTCTCTTTTTCTTTTCTTTTCTTTTCTTTTCCTTTTTTTTCTTTCTTTCTTTCTTTCTTTTTCTTTCCTTCCTTCCTTCCTTCCCTCTTTCTTTCTTTTTCTTTCTCTTTCTCTCTTTCTCTTTCTTTCTTTCTTTCTTTTTTTCTTTCTTTCTTTCTTCTGCTTCCTTCCTTCCTTCCTTCTTTTCTTTCTTTCTTTCTTTCTTTCTTTCTTTCTTTCGTTCTTTATTTTCTTTTCTTTCTTCTCCCTTTTCTTCTGAGCCATGTGGCTGACAAGGTCTTGGTGCTCTGGCCAGGTATCAGGCCTGTGCCTCTGAGGTGGGAGAGCTGAATTCAGGACATTAGTCCACCAGAGACGTACAGGCTCCATGTAACATCAAACAGGGAAAGATCTCCCAGAGATCTCCATCTCAACGCTAAGACCCAGCACCACTCAAAGACCAGCAAGCTACAGTGCTGCACACCCTATGCCAAACAACTAGCAAGACAAGAACAAATCCCACTCATTAGCAGACAGGCTGCCTACAATCATAAGATCACAGACATCCCAAAACACACCACTGTACGCAGTCCTGCCCACCAGAAAGACAAGATCCAGTCTCATCCACCAGAACACAGGCCCTAGTCCCCTCCACCAGGAAGCCTACACAACCCCCTAAACCAACCTTAGCCACTGGGGACAAACACCAAAAACAATGGGAAGTACGAACCTGCAGCCTGTGAAAAGGAGACCCCAAACACAGTAAGTTAAGCAAAATGAGAAGACAGAGAAACACACAGCAGATGAAGGGGCAAGGGAAAAAACCCACCAGATCAAACAAATGAAGAGGAAATAGGCAGTCTACCTGAAAAAGAATTCAGAGTAATGATAGTAAAGATGATCCAGAATCTTGGAAATAGAATGAAGGAAATACAAGAAATGTTTAACAAGGACATAGAAGGACTAAAGAGCAAACAAACAATGATGAACAACACAATAAATGAAATTTAAAACTCTCTAGAAGGAATCAATAGCAGGATAACTGAGGCAGAAGAACGGATAAGTGACCTGGAAGATAAAACAGTGGAAATAACTACCGCAGAGCAGAATAAAGAAAAAACAATGAAAAGAATTGAGGACAGTCTCAGAGACCTCTGGGACAACATTAAACGCACCAACATTTGAATTATAGGGGTCCCAGAAGAAGAAGAGAAGAAAAAAGGGACTGAGAAAATATTTGAAGAGATTATAGTTCAAAACTTCCCTAACATGGGAAGGGAAACAGTTAATCAAGTGCAGGAAGTGCAGATAGTCCCATACAGGATAAATCCAAAGAGAAACACGTCAAGACACATATTAATCAAATTATCAAAAATTAAATACAAAGAAAAAATATTAAAAGCAGCAAGGGAAAAACAACAAATAACATACAAGGGAATCCCCATAAGGTTAACAGCTGATCTTTCAGCAGAAACTCTGCAAGCCAGAAGGGAGTGGCAGGACATATTTAAAGTGATGAAAGGGAAAAACCTACAACAAAGATGACTCTACCCAGCAAGGATCTCATTCAGATTCGATGGAGAAATTAAAACCTTTACAGACAAGCAAAAGCTAAGAGAGTTCAGCACCACCAAAGCAGCGTTACAGCAAATGCTAAAGGAACTTCTCTAGGCAGGAAACACAAGAGAAGGAAAGACTTACAATAACAAACCCAAAACAATTAAGAAAATGGTAGTAGGAACATACATATCGATAATTACCTTAAATGTAAATGGATTAAACGCTCCAAAAGACATAGACTGGCGGAATGGATACAAAAACAAGACCTGTATATATGCTGTCTACAAGAGGCACACTTCAGACCTAGGGACACATACAGACTGAAAGTGAGCGGATGGAAAAAGGTACTCCATGCAAATGGAAATCAAAAGAAAGCTGGAGTAGCAATTCTATATCAGACAAAATAGACTTTAAAATAAAGACTATTACAAGAGACAAAGAAGGACACTACATAATGATCAAGGGATCAATTCAAGAAGAAGATACAACAATTGTTAATATTTATGCACCCAGCATAGGAACACCTCAATAAATAAGGCAAATGCTAACAGCCATAAAAGGGGAAATTGACAGTAACACAATCATAGTAGGGGACTTTAACACCCCACTTTCACCAATGGACAGATCATCCAAAATGAAAATAAATAAGGAAACACAAGCTTTAAATGATATATTAAACAAGATGAACTTAATTGATATTTATAGGACATTCCATCCAAAAACAACAGAATACACTTTCTTCTCAAGTGCTCATGGAACATTCTCCAGGAGAGATCATATCTTGGGTCACAAATCAAGCCTTGGTAAATCTAAGACCCTGAAATAGTATCAAGTATCTTTTCTGATCACAACGCTGTGAGATTAGATATCAATTACAGGAAAAAATCTGTAAAAAATACAAACACATGGAGGCTAAACAATACACTACTTGATAACGAAGAGATCCCTGAGGAAATCAAAGAGGAAATAAAAAATAACCTAGAAACAAATGACAATGAAAACAGGACGACCCAAAACCTATGGGATGCAGCAAAAGCAGTTCCAAGAGGGAAGTTCATAGCAATACAAACCTACATCAAGAAACAAGAAACATCTCAAATAAACAACCTAAACTTACACCTAAAGCAATCAGAGAAAGAAGAACAAAAAAACCCCAAAGTTAGCAGAAGGAAAGAAATCATAAAGATCAGATCAGAAATAAATGAAAAAGAAATGAAGGAAACAATAGCAAAGATCAATAAAACTAAAAGCTGGTTGTTTGAGAAGATAAACAAAATTGATAAACCATTAGTCAGACTCATCAAGAAAAAAAGGGAGAAGACTCAAATCAGTAGAATTAGAAATGCAAAAAGGAGAAGTAACAACTGAGACTGAGAAATACAAAGGATCATGAGAGATTACTACAAGCTACTATATGCCAATAAAATGGACAACCTGGAAGAAATGGACAAATTGTTAGAAAAGCACAACCTTCTGACATTGAACCAGGAAGAAATAGAAAATATAAACAGACCAATCACAAGCACTGAAATTGAGACTGTGATTAAAAATCTTCCAACAGGGCTTCCCTGGTGGTGCAGTGGTTGAGAATCCGCCTGCCAATGCAGGGGGACACGGGTTCGAGCCCTGGTCTGGGAAGATCCCACATGCCGCGGAGCAACCAGGCCCGTGAGCCACAACTACTGAGCCTGCGCGTCTGGAGCCTGTGCTCTGCAGCAAGAGAGGCCGCGATATTGAGAGGCCCACGCACTGCGATGAAGAGTGGCCCCCGCTTGCCGCAACTAGAGAAAGCCCTCGCACAGAAACAAAGACCCAACACAGCCAAAAATAAATAAATTAATTAATTAATTTAAAAAAAATCTTCCAACAAACAAAAGCCCAGGACCAGATGGCTTGTCAGGCGAATTCTATAAAACATTTACAGAAGAGCTAACACCTATCCTTCTCAAGCTGTTCTGAAATACAGCAGAGGGAGGAACACTCCCAAACTCATTCTATGAGGCCACCATCACCCTGATACCAAAACCAGACAAAGATGTCACAAAGAAAGAAAACTACAGACCAATATCACTGATGAACATAGATGCAAAAATCCTCAACAAAATACTAGCAAACAGAATCCAACAGCACATTAAAAGGGTCATACACCTTAATCAAGTGGGGTTTACCCCAGGAATGCAAGGATTCTTCAATATACGCAAATCAATCAATGTGATACACCATATTAACAAATTGAAGGATAAAGACCATATGATCATCTCAACAGATGCAGAAAAAGCTTTCAACAAATTTCAACACCCATTTATGAAAAAACCCTCCAGAAGGTAAGCATAGATGGAACTTACCTTAACATAATAAAGGCCATATATGACAAACCCACAGCCAACATCATTCTCAATGGTGAAAAACTGAAACCACTTCCACTAAGATCAGGAACAAGACAAGGTTGTCCACTCTCACCACTATTATTCAACATAGTTGTGGAAGTTTTAGCCACAGCAATCAGAGAAGAAAAAGAAATAAAAGGAATCCAAACCAGGAAAGAAGTAATGCTGTCACTGTTTGCAGATGACAAGACACTATACATAGAGAATCCTAAAGAGTCTACCAGCAAACTGCTAAAGCTAATCAATGAATTGGGTAAAGTTGCAGGATACAAAATTAATGCACAGAAATCTCTTGCATTCCTATACACTAATGATGAAAAATCTGAAAGAGAAATTAAGGAAACACTCCCATTTACCACTGCAACAAAGAGAATAAAATACCTAGGAATAAACCTACCTAAGGAGACAAAAGACCTGTATGCAGAAAACTATAAGACACTGATGGAATAAATTAAAGATGATACAAACAGATGGAGAGATATACCATGTTCCTGGATTGGAAGAATCAACATTGTGAAAATGACTATACTACCCAAAGCAATCTACAGATTCAGTGCAATCCCTATCAAACTACCAATGGCATTTTTCACAGAACTAGAACAAAAAATTTCACAATTTGTATGGAAACACAAAAGACCCTGAACAGCCCATGCAATCTTGAGAAAGAAAAACGGAGCTGGAGGAATCAGGCTTCCTGAGTTCAGACTATATTACAAAGCTTCAGTAAACAAGACAGTATGGTACTGGCACAAAAACAGAAATAGAGATCAATGGAACAGGATAGAAAGCCCAGAGATAAACCCACATACATATGTTTATCTTATTTTTGATAAATGAGGAAAGAATATACAATGGAGAAAAGACAGCCTCTTCAATAAGTGGTGCTGGGAAAACTGGACAGCTACATGTAAAAGAATGAAATTAGAACGTTCCCTAACACCATACACAAAAATAAACTTCAAGTGGATTAAAGACCTAAATGTAAGGCCAGACACTATAAAATTCTTAGAGGAAAACATAGGCAGAACACTCTATGACATAAATCACAGCAAGATCCTTTTTGACCCAGCTCCTAGAGAAATGGAAATAAAAACAAAAATAAACAAAGGAGACCTAATGAAACTTAGAAGCTTTTGCACAGCAAAGGAAACCATAAGCAAGACGAAAAAACAACCCTCAAATGGAAGAAAATATTTGTAAATGAAGCAACTGACAAAGGATTAATCCCCCAAATTTACAAGCAGCTCATGCAGCTCGATATCAAAAAAACAAACAACCCAATCCAAAAATGGGCAGAAGACCTAAATAGACACTTCTCCAAAGAAGATATACAGATTGCCAACAAACACATGAAAGGATGCTCAACATCACTAATCATTAGAGAAATGCAAATCAAAACTACAATGAGGTATCACCTCACATCAGTCAGAATGGCCATCGTCAAACAATCTACAAACAATAAATGCTGGAGAGGGTGTGGAGAAAAGGGAACCCTCTTGCACTGTTGGTAGGAACGTAAACTGATACAGGCACTATGGAGAACACTATGGAGGTTCCTTAAAAAACTAAAAATAGAACTACCATATGACCCAGCAATCCCACTATTGGGCATGAACCCTGAGAAAACCATAATTCAAAAAGAGTCATGTATCACAATGTTCATTGCAGCTCTATTTACAATAGCCGACATGGAAGCAGCCTACGTGTCCATCGACAGATGAATGGATAAAGAAGATGTGGCATGTGTATACAATGGAATATTACTCAGCCATAAAAAGAAACGAAATTGAGTTATTTGTAGTCAGGTGGATGGACACAGAGTCTGTCATACAGAGTGAAGTAAGTCAGAAAGAGAAAAACAAATACCATATGCTAACATATATATATGAAATCTAAAATAATAATAATAATAATGGTTCTGGAAAACCTAAGGGCAGGACAGGAATAAAGATGCAGACGTAGAGAATGGACTTGAGGACACGGGGAGGGGGAAGGGTAAGCTGGGACGAAGTGAGAGAGTGGTATGGACATACATACACTACCAAATGTAAAATAGATAGCTAGTGGCAAGAAGCCACATAGCACAGGGAGATCCGTTCGGTGCTTTGTGACCACCTGGAGGGGTGGGATAGGGATGGTGGGAGGGAGAGGCAAGAGGGAGGAGATATGGGGATATATGTATATGTATAGCTGATTCACTTTGTTATAAAGCAGAAAGTAACACACCGTTGTAAAACAATTATACTCCAATAAAGATGTTAAAAAAAAAATAAACAGTAAGGAGAAACCAGACCACAAATTCCACACTTTGCTTGTTAATGTGCTCAGCTACATATCCAAGAGTTCCATGCTTACAAGTTCTATTTTCCCCTCAGCAGTAGAATATTATTCAGCCAACTTTTCTACCAGTTTATGATAAAGATCACTTTTCTTCCAGTTTTTAACATTTCCTTCTGAAATCTTACCAGAATCACCTTAGACGTTCCTATTTCTTTCTAGTAACATCCTGTTCTTGACAATATATCTATTTTTTAAGATGAGAGCACCTTTGTCTTCTATCCTCTCACTTCCTTCTGAGCTTTCATTGGAATTTAGGCTTTTTTTTTTTATCACACACCTCAAAATTCTTCCAGCCTGTTCCCAATTACCCAACTCTAAATCACTTCCACAATTTTAAGTATCTATTAAAACAGTATCCTACTTCCTGGTACCAAAGTCTGTATTAGTTTCCTAGGGCTGCCATAACAAACTGCCATAAATTAGGTGGCTTAAAATCACAGAAATTAATTTTCTCATAGTTCTGGAGGCCCAAAGTCCAAAACTGAGGTGTTAGTAGGGCTGAACTTCCTTTGAAGGCTCTAGGGGAGAACTGTTCCTTGCATCTTTCCACCTCTGATGGCTCCTGATGTTCCCTGGCTTGTAGTAGCATAAGTGTAATCTCTGCTTCCGTCTTCACAAAGCCTTCTTTGTTGTATCTCTGTGTCTCAGATCTCTCTCTCCCTTCTCCTATAAGCAGACCAGTCACAGGATTTAGGGCCTATCCTAACCCCCAAATGATCTTACCTTAAGACCCTCAACTTAATTATATCTACAAAGACTCTTTCCAAATAAGGTCACTGTATTAGTTTGCTAGGTCTATCACAAGTAAGTACCACAACTGAGGGTTTAAACAACAGAAATTTACTCTTTCATAGTTTTGGAGGCTAGAGGTCAGATCAATGTTTCAGCAAGATTGGTTTCTTTTGAAGACTGTGAGGAAGAACCTATTCCATCCCTCTCCCCCAGCTTCTGTTTTTGCTGCCAATCTTTGGTGTTCCTTGGTCTGTAAAAGTATAAGTCTGATCTCAATCTTCATCTTCACATGGCATTCACTCTGTATGTATGTATCTGTGTTCAAATTTCCCTTTTTATAGGGACACCAGCCATATTGGGTTAGGGTCTACCCTAATTACCTCATTTTAACTAATTACATCTGCATCAAACTTATATTCAAATAAGCTCACATTCTAAGTTACTAGGGGTTAGGACTTCAACATAGGAGTTCTTGGGAACACAATTCAACTCAGAACAGTCACATTCATAAGTACCAGGAGTTAGACCGTGGACATAACCTTTTTTTGGGGGGTGGTACAAATATTTTGCCCAGTATAGTTGTTTGCTTTTTTTTTTCTTTCAACACTTTGAATATTTCATTCCACTCTTTTTGCTTGCATGGTTTCTGAGAAGTTAGCTGTAATTCTTATCCTTGTTCTTCTATAGCTGTTTTTCTCTCTGCTATTTTTCAGGATTTTCTATATCTTTGGTCTTCTGCATTTTGAATATTATGCCTGAGTATTTATTTTTTGGTATTTATCCTGCTTGATGTTCTCCTGCTTCAGTTTCGTGAATGTGTGGTTTGGTGCTTGTCATTAACTTTGGAAAATTCTCATGTATTATTACTTCAAATATTGTTTTTTGCTCTGTTCTCTTTCTCTTCTTGGTATTCCAATCACTTATCTGAAACACCACCTGAAATTGCCCCCAAATTCTTGGATGTGTTGTTCTGTGTTATTCATTCCTTTTTCTTTTTGCATTTCAGTTTGTGAAGTTTCTATTGACCTATATAAGCTTGCTGATTTTTTTCCTCAGCCATGTCCAATCTGCTGATGAGCCCATGAAAAGCATGCTTCATTTAGGTTACAGGTTTTTTTTGTTTCTAGCATTTACTTTTGATTCTTCTTAAGAGTTTCCATCTCTCTGTTTACATTACCAATCTGTTCTTGCATGTTTTCTACTTTACCCATTAAAGACTTTAACATATTAGTTATTTAAGAGAATTCCAATACCTTTGTCATATTTGAGCCTGGCTCTGATGAATTCTTTGTCTTTTCAGAGTTTTTTTTTTCCCCTAACATGCCCTGTAATTTTTTGTTGAAAGCTGAACATAATGTCATAGGATCTGAGGTAAACAGGCCTTTATCGTGAGATGTTATGTTAATCTAAGAGTCTGAGTGGGACTGTGTTTAATACCAGTTATAGTTGTAGGTGCCAGAGGCCTCGAATTCCTCCAATGTCCTTGTTTTTGTCTGCCCTGTTAAATAGTTCTCCTCAGAGAGACTATATATTTTGCAGCTGTAACCCACTGCTACTATACTAGAGTTCTGTTGGTGCTGTGGTAAAGAATGGGGGAGAGAAAGCATATCTACTATAGTAGCATAACCTACTATAATCTTACAATTAAATCTCAGTCTTTTGGTGGGTCTGTGTCCCTGGTCTGTGACTTTAACAAGTGTTTCTTATTTTCCACCCTCATTCTCTCTTAGGTGAGACAGAAAGGCTACAGAGGGCAGGAGTGGGAGAAATGCTCTTCTCTCAGGTGGAATAAGGCTCTGGTAAAGTTTTTTTTTCCCTGAGGAGTAAACCTTGTAATAGATAATGCTCTAGGCTTATTTCATAAAGGTTACCCTTCCCCTTCCATTCCAGAGCCACTCGGGATCCTTTCTCGCTCTTCATTCTGAGAACTTAGTTGGGTGCCTAGAGGTAAAGTCCACGGAAGTGTGAGGTGTGGGGCTCCCTTAGGCTGTAGTCCCCAGGAGTTTTTCACTCTCAGACTAGTCCACACTCAGCCTCAAGCAATTCATCAAAATTACCATTTAAGTGTTCCTACCAGTTAGTTTATGATTGCTATGGTTTCTGCTCCAGGTAAGCAGATCTTGGCTGTGACTCTTTGGATTTGCCTGTCTCTCCATATTTCGGGTTGGCGGTTTTCTCTGCAACCTCAATTATCTGATGGGTTCATGAAAAGGCACTGATTTTCAGTTTGTTCACCTTTTTCTCGCTGTAAGGACAGAAGTGACAACTTCCAAGCTCTTTACATGTTGGAGCTGAAACCAGAATCCCCCTAATGTCTTTAATAGTATGATGATTTTTTTTTTGTAACTTATATATGTAGTTATTGCAGTGAGAATATTGATCGGCCAACTATCTACTATATGCTACCTAGTAGCGGAAGACTGCCACCTCTCTCCATTGCCCTTATATAAGCTGTTCTCAACCAGTACCCTAGAGAGTTAAACACTATAGAAAATGATTTAAATAATTATTTTCTAAATTCTGCCAAGGCTGTTACATAGCTAGTACCATTCTAGATGCATAGAAGTTAGTTTATTACATAAAATGGATGCCTTAGCCATTTTACCCCTTAATATTTCAATGTGTATTTCCTAGAATAAGTATATTTTCTTACATAACTGCAAAATATCACACTCAGGAAATTCAACATTGATACAATATTTTAATATAATCTAGCATCAATAGTCCAGTTTTGTCAATTGTCCCCATATGTTCCCTCCAAAAGAACTGTGATCTGGATCATATATTCATTCAGTTGTCATATATCTTAGTCTCTCTTTCAATCTGAAACAGTTCTTCAGGCTTTCTTGGCTTTTATTACATTGGCTTATTTTTTTTTTTGAAGTATACAGGCCAGTTTTCATTTCTTAATAGCATGTTTCTGATTTTGGCTTTGATGTTTCCTCATGATTAAATTCAGGTTATGTATGTCTGGTCAGAATACTACATAGTGATATTGTATCCTTCTAATAGGCTACATTAGTTTCCTTCTTTTTTTTTCTTATTGTTCAAGTTTTTAAACATACGCAAAAGCAGGGAGAATAATATAGTGATCCCTTATGTACCTACCTCTCCAAATTAACCTTTTACTGCTCTCACTTCATCCATCCTCTTCTCCCTTTCTTTCCTTCACTTCATTGCTTTGCTCTGATATTTGCAAGCAAACTCTTAACATTATGTCATGTTACCCATTTCACTACTGAATGTATCTCTTAAAAATAAGGCCTTTTCCTCACATAACCACAATATCATTATCACACCAACAAAATTATCTATTATTCCTGAACATCATCTAATCATCAGCTGTGGTCAATTTTTCCCAATGATCTCAAAAACGTCTTTTCAGGGTTCTTGTTCAAATCAAGACCCAAACCAAGTCCACACACTGTCTTTGGTTGCTGTGTTTCTTCACATCAGTGTCACTCAGGGCCTTGGTGGGTCTCAGGAGTGCTGACTCCTCCCCTGTCCTGCCGCTGCTCCAGCCCAGCCTGTCTGGCGCTGCCCTCTACTACCTCCTGCTGAGTCCAGGGCAAACTCACACAACTAAGGCCCTCTCCTCCAGCCCCTGCACAGCATGGCCTGTGCCACAGGGACCCTGGGACCCGGAGGTCACTGTTCTCAGCTGTTCCCTTCTCTGAACAGACATAGGCTATGTTAGTTTTGATCACTCAGGCAAGATTATTGTCTGGTTCTCTACCATATAGTTAAGACAATATCAATATCCTGCTCCTCATCAAACTTCTCCTCAATCCTGACCCCAGACTTTTCATGCATTGATGATTCTTACCCAGTCAATCTTTACTATGATTATTGCAATGATTCTCTAATTTGACTGCTCACTCCACATTTATTAATCTGTATCCTACTCTATGCAAAAGTCTTCCCTTTCCCCTTTTAATCTCTCTCTCTCTCTATCATCAGGAAACATTCATGGCTACCTATCTTTTCACTGGGTTCATTACTGTCCTTAGCTATTTCGATGCTCAAAGAGCCCCAGATTTGGCCAGTGGAAGCCTCTTCAAACAAGCTCTTGGGTTGTTTTTTTTTTGACATGCCCCCTTCATTTTTTTAAACACTTCCTTGCCTTCTGGTAACAATAAGATGTTCCAGGCCCATTTTATAGCCCCTCTTCCCCAACCCTGGAGATCAGCCACTTCTCCAAAGATCTATATTTCCTTTCAGTAAGGAATAGTATTAGAAAACAAGAATGAGTGCCACGTGTTCTCACTGCTATCACAGTAAGTTTGAGTCTAGACTTGTCATATCCAATTTGGTAGCCATTATCCAAATGTGGCCATTTAAATCAAAATTAATAAAAATAAAAATTCAGTTCCTCAGCTGCACTAGTCACATTTCATGTGCTCAATAGTTACATGTATTTAGTAGCTACCACAGATATTTATAGGGCATTTCCATCATTACAGAAAGTTCTATTAGACATTACTGTTCTAGACCCTTTCACAAAGCAAATCAAGGAAACACACACACACACACACACACACACACACAAATTCTCACTCTCCATTGCCTTTTAAATATCTTTCTACATTCCACTACAATAATTCTTTCACTATTAATTATTTATTGAGCATATACTATTGGACAGTTACTGTTCAAGACCCTGTAGGTTCAGAAATATACAGTTCCTGTTCTCAAAAAACTTACAATGTAATGAGAAGACAGAAAAATAAATGGAAGATTATTATAAAATAATGGATTATTATTATAACACAGGGTGCTACATCATTATATACCCCCATAGTGGGAATATCAAGGAAGGCTTCCTGAGAGAAATGACATTTATTAAATTTAGAAAGGTAAATAACTATTACCCCGGAAATTTGGGGGATAAGTTGGGAGTGGAGCCATTTGCTGTTCTCCATCATTTTTTCCACCTCTGTTACAATGACTAAAGTGCTCTTTTTTTATCTCTCCCTAAACCCTTTCAATATTCTGTTTATCTTTCAAAACCCATCTTTTATGGTGCATTTCTTAATGCCTCTAACCAGACAAAGCCCCTTCCCCAATTCCCAAATATACAGTCTTTACTGATTTCAAGCACATAAAAGATTTGGTTTAGCCACTGTGGAAAACAGTATGGAGGTTCCTCAGAAAACCAAAAATAGAATTACCATATGATCCAGTAATCCCACTCATGGGCATATATCCAGACAAAGCTATAATTCAAAAAGATACATGCACCCTTGTGTTCACAGCAGCGCTATTCACAATAGCCAAGACATGGAAACAACCTAAATATCTGTCAACAGATGAATGGATAAAGAAGATGTGGTACATATATACAATGGAATACTACTCAGCCATAAAAAAGAATGAAATAATGCCATTTGCAGCAACATGGATGCAACTAGAGATAATCATACTAAGTGAAGTAAGTCAGAAAGAGAAAGACAAGTACCATATGATATCACTTACATGTGGAATCTAAAATATGACACAAATGAACCTATCTATGAAAACAGAAATGGAATCATGGACATAGAGAATAGACTGGTGGTTGCCAAGGGGGAGGGGGTTGGGAGAGGGATGGAGTGGGAGGTTGGGGTTAGCAGATGTAAGCTATTATATAGAGAACGGATAAACAACAAGGTCCTAGTACATAGCACAGAGAACTATATTTAATATCTTATGACAACCATAATGGAAAAGAATATTTTAAAAAAGAATGTATATATATGTATAACTGAATCACTTTGCTGTACAGCAGAAATTAACACAATACTGTAGATCAACTTCAATAAAAATATTGATTAAAAAAAGATTTGGTTTATTTTTGTTGTTATCAATGTACTAATGGATAAGGACATGGGCTTTGGAATCAGACTTACTGTTTACTAGCTGTATGACCTTGGGAAATTTACTTAATCTCCCTAAACTTCAATTTCTGCATCTAAAGGTGGGATTGATAATGCCTCATAGTTTTACATTTGAGGACTAAATAAAATAATGTACTGAAAATGCTTAGCATTATGACTGGAATATGATAAATTATATGGTCTATTAGTAACAATGTTAGACTTGTTTCTTCCTTTGTTTGCTGAAAGTTTTAAATTTGTTCACACTTTTCCAGGCCAATCTTTATATTATCAAGGCATATGCAGTTCTTTAGTAATATTGAGCAAATCCCCTAAATTATTCAGATAGATTCCTTCCAGTCAGAATATTAAGGCATATTCATATGTGAAATATTTTTGATAGACAATTCTATTTATAACTATGAAATTATGAAATCATTTTCAAATATATTATTTCTCTATTGCTTGTAGCAACTTTAAATAAAAATTATTAAATAAAATATAATTTCTTATATAAAAACTTAAAATAAAATATTTTCCTATTAGGTTAATTAAATATGTAAAATTTCTTAAAATTCTGAAATAAAACTTTCTTAAAAATTTCGAGTTGGGAAAGCATACTACTAATACCTGAACTACTAAATGGCAAAAATCAATCTATTAATAAAAATTAGTGTGTCAGAATTCACGTTCCTATTTATAAAAGGATCCTATAAAACCAAATTTGAAATTGGTTCCTAATGAAACAAAGCATCTTGATTTTTTATAGAAATATATTTAAAAATAGTTAATGTAGTAATTATCAAAAACAATATTAAATCAAGGATAATTTCTTTCCTTTGACATATTATTTAAAATATAATAGAAAAAAAGCACGTTATACCATGAGAACTAGAGATAACTTATTTTGCCCTCCATCACAGCTTATTTAGATATGCACTGAAAGATGTAAACCTAACATGTTGTTAACAAATGAAAAATATGCTTTTCAAAATGAACACTTTTAATGAAGCATATTTTATTTGCAAAAAGGGTAACCATGGTCATCTAAAACTTCATTGCTTATATGAAAAAGGAGCGCTCACCAGGTTTAACAAATACCAAACATAAAAGGGAGAGCAATGTCATTTCCTCCAAAATAACTGACAGCCCTGCAGATTGTTACTTTTTTCTTTATTAAGAAAAAGGCAAATATATAATACACTTGTGTTTTCCTTGTTACCCTTACCAGTAAAATTTTAAAATCAACTTGATATGTACATTTCTTTCAAACTAGTTTAAGCATAATAGTGATTTAAAAAAATGGAAATGTGAGAAGTTTCAGAATACACTGCTATGTTTAAAAAATTATTAAATCCCACTTATTCTAAACAACTGTGTACAATTCATATCCTCTCACTTGTGAAATATATTGACAGTAAAATCTTTGTTCATGTTTTCCCAAAGGCGACCTTACCT
Source organism: Balaenoptera ricei (assembly GCF_028023285.1). Taxonomy (NCBI): domain Eukaryota; kingdom Metazoa; phylum Chordata; class Mammalia; order Artiodactyla; family Balaenopteridae; genus Balaenoptera; species Balaenoptera ricei. Next base: position 95,033,031 of record NC_082645.1, read on the forward strand.
GCGGAGTGCAGTAAAAAGTAGGGCTCAATCTGTAGAGTTTTCGTTTGTGGAAACTCTGAAGTGGCCTTGTTCGAGCTGCTGTACTCATGATAGTCAAGGATGGAGATTTCAGTCTTGTCCTGTCTTTTCTCCTTTTCTTACTGTGCTTCTGGTTAAGTAACCAGCTACTGGAGGAAGAGAGCTCATCTAAATTCTCTGAAGCACTGATATGCCATGAAATAAATGGGGAGTGGAGGGAATAAAACAAAACAAACAAACAAAAAAGACAAAGAAAACTAAATGTAAATCACCTTGATCTATTATGACAGAAGAGTATTAATTTTAGCCAATTTTGTGGTAACAATCGATGAATGAATTAATATTAATCGGAAATTACATTTCAAGTTGTGAATACAGAATTTCTATTTTCTCCTGCAAAACAAATATCCCATAGGTTAGAGATGCTTACGTGAGTTCACTAGTACAATGTAAATGTTCACTGTAAATCAATAATTCATGAATATTACACAGTGTTGAAACTATTTACATCAAATTCTTTTTGAATAAGGGTGAAATTATACAGGATTACAGGTTTTAAAAGGGCTAAAATCTCATCACTACATCATTAGCTGCTCTTACATAAGCATTACATATCGTTTCAGTGAATTTTGAAACAAAGATGCAATCCGACTACATTTTAAGAATCTTTTTAAACTTCTGACGACACAGAAGCCACAAACTATAAAATATTAAAACAGATCACACAAACTACACATGAAATAAGCATAATTTTATAATCATTCTTCATATTAATTTTTAAACATTTATTTAAATATTTTAAAACATCAGAACATCAGGAAGAAGTTAATGCTTGTCACCACATAAATTTAACTTCATTTATACCAGTATATTATATATAAAATATTCGGCATTTTGGGCACTATAATATACCAGTTTCAACCTTATTTATATAAGACGAAAGCTAGTCAACTTAGCATTCTAAGATCAACAAGTGAAACTGCTGTACGTGATATTGCTAATCAACATATGAATTCTAAATGTGCTATTTGGTTCAAGTAGAATCAGTGTTTAATGGTAAACATAAGATATGGTTTTTCTATAGCAGTATCATTGGTTTTGAATATTTACGGCTGCTATAAGATATTCTATTATCCTGTAGATAAAGCAAGTAATTCAAGAACACTTTACATAGTAATAAGAAACCAGAAATAAAGGTACCCGAATGGCTTATGTTGGTGAAACCAAAATAAAATATGGAATTTGGTGACTACATATAAATAAAATTGAGTATGTACTACTGGCCAGACCAGTACAGGGAAATTGGTCTGGCCCCTGCCGCTGGCTCTCCTGCTGCATCGGGCATCACACTCCGTCTGGTTCCCTGTGTTCCAGCGGCACTGCCTCCTTTCATTTCAAATAACTCGCACTCACTACTCACTATTATATATAATTTCTGCTTCCTGGAATTTTCTCACATCCTCCCTCACTTACATAATTTCCAATAATCATCTGGCTCTCGTTCAAAAGTCATTTCCTCAGTTAAGTCTTTGAGCCCTTGCGTAGCCCCTCCAAAGACTAAGTCAAATTCCCTTATGGGCTCTGATAGTACCATTCACCTTTTCTTCATAGTATTTTTCATGGTGATAAGTTTACATTTATTTGTATTATTATCTGATTAATGTCCTTCTCCTTTTCTAAGACTGTAAGTAGTACAAAGACTGTGTCTGTTTTGTTTAACTTTGTATCAGAAGTTCCTGATATTGTACCTTGCATACAGCAAATGTTCAATAAATATTTATTGAATGAATGGAGAAATATAAACATATATATTTGCAGATTTACCCACTCCAGCTCAGTGCTTTGCACAGTGCATGTGTGACACCACATACTACACCTAAATAGTTTAGTGAATGAGTAAACATGGAACATTCTAGTTTAAGACCCAAAAGAAGCTCTAAACAGAAGGCTACAAGAGACCTTTTAGAAAAATAAGTTACATATTTACACTGCCTTGAGTTCCATTCTAAATCTCTAACTTTGGTTTACAAAAGTTAGTTTCTGATAGTAAGATATGATGTACCTTATTTTACCTCATAGAATTTTTAGAATTTATCTCTAGAATTTTTAGTAAATTTTTCAAGTATTTCATAACCTTTTGCCTAAGCCAAATTATTTTCTTAGAAGGACTGGAATAACCATTATAATGCTCTGCTCAAATGCTTTTAGTAAATAAGAAACTTTGGGTCCTGGTTCTAAATTTAGGATGCTAAAACCATAAAAACGTAGACAAGGCTTCATGAAATTGTTTTTATCTTTTAATTTCAAGGAGCAGCAGCAGAGAATAATTATTCAACACAGAATTTTAAATTACTGTTTTAGTACTGTTTTCAACATTTCCTCCACATTCGTTTATTCTTATACTAAACACACTTAAGGAAAAGCAGAAATCAACAACGGAGAAGAGAATTAGAATGTGTATTATCTAAGAACTTATGATAGCCCCCCAGTTCCCAATCTACTCATATACACAAATACCCACGCCTGTCATACGGGGCTGAACAGTGTCCTCACAATATTTACAGCTACCAGGAACCTCAGATTGTGACCTTACTTGGAAATACAGTCTTTGCAGATGTAATTAGGTAAAATGAGGTCATATACTGGATTAGGGTGGGTCCTATATCCAATCACTGATGTCCTTATAAGAAGAGACACAGAATTAAGGAAGAGATCCACCCAGGGAATAATGCCATGTGAAGACAGAGGAGAGAAGCCAAAAACGCCAAGGACTGCCAGGAACTGCCAGAAGCCAGGAAAAGGCAAGGATGGATTCTTCCCAGAAACCTTCAGAGAGAGCATGGCCCTGCCTGACACCTTGATTTTAAGAACATCTAGCCTCCAGAACTGTGAAAGAATAAATATCTGTTATATTAAGCCACACACTTAGTGGTGATTTGTTATAACACCCCTACGAAACTGATATATTCATAAAAGTACACACCTAAGAATCACTATTTTTGCGTAACTTATAATGTCTATTTCAAGTCTACTTTGATCTTTTGGAGTTCTTTGATGACTTCAACCTATAGCAGCTAAGGTAGGTGCAACCTTTTCCAAACTTTCCCTGATGCCCAAAGTCCTGCCAATAGTTGAATTTAATACCTTTCTTTCCCTTGATAATGTTTGGAGAAATGAATGCATCATATACTCAGATATATTCAAAGATATTTTAAAGAAATTATATAAAATTGGACTTTATATAAACTTACTAAAATGGCCCACTAGGGGCATTACTCGTCCTCCACATGCCAAAAACAAACATCTCTCTCAAATGGCCAATGGACCAAGATCCAGGCATTATCTGCTACATATAGAGAAAACAGTGCATTGACCAGCCCATTTCCCCTACTCTAGGAATTAAGTAGGAAAACTAGACCCCTTACTCAAAAATACGAGTCTCTTCAACTGTAGCAACAAGAAAATGTGTTGGAGTACACTGTAAAATGGCATTCTAAATTAGATATGGCCCCTAAAAAAATTAAGGTACTTACCTGTTCTAAAAAATTAAGGTACTTCTTAATGCAGCCATTAAAATGGAAAAAAAAATATTTTAAGTATAGAAAGCTTCAGATATACTTTGAAATAAGATATAAAACTGCTTCCAGTAGATCTCAACTATGAAAATAATGTAAAAAATGATAGGAAGGAAATATACTTTGAGCAATATAAGTGATTTCCACTTTCTTCTTAGTATTTTATGAATTTTTAACTTTTCATACAATGAACTTATATAATTTTATAAGAAGAAAACAAAAATGTCATCCAAAATTACAGTCTTTTTTTTTGGCATTAGGAATTTCTAATATTTACATTTTAAAATGTAACATGACAACCAAATGTAATATGGATTTTGTTTGGGTCCTGATTCTAACAAATTATCCTAACAAAATTCTAACAAACAAATTTGTTAGAATAACAAATTATTCTAACAAAATCATAAAAAGATGATTTCGAGACAACTGGGAAAATATGAATATAGAGAATTTCATGATAGTGATAAATTATGACTAATATTATAAGAATAATTTTAAAAAGCAGATGATAACAACATGGTGGGTATGTTGAAAAAAAGCTTATCAGAGAAATATACAGAAGTATTTACAGTTAAAATAACAATCAATAGAATTTATTTTTTAAAAGCATAGGAAAAAAATGTGTCAGGAAGGGAAATAGCTGAAATGAGTAGCAAAATCTTGACAACTGTTAAAGCTGGGAATAAGTTGATTCACTTTGCTATGCTTTCTATATGTTAAAGCTTTTCATAATAAAGGTTGAGAGAAAAAGAGACCGACTATTGCAGTGTTATCTGCCATTCTTATCTCTGGCTCTTAATTTCAAGTGGGACTCGAAATTATAAAGTATAAAGGCAAAGGGACGAGGAAGCCAATATGATAGCTATATTTTTCTGAGTATTGTGACATAAAATTTGTCAAACATTTCTAGCTAATCTATAGTTTGGGAGTACAGTTCAGATTCTTCAATATAATCTGTGAGCTGTTTTTCTGACATATAAGATACAGTTTGAAATTGAGACTATTTTACTAATTATTATTTTTCATTTTAAAGGAAAGTTTGCAAATAGAAAAAAGTTGAAGAAAATAAAAGCTAAAATATTTTTCAAAATCTCATCATCTAAACATAAATATAGCTTTAATAAAAAATTTAATTTTTATCCTTCAAATCTTTTTTTTTTCCTATGAAATCATACTGTACAATGATTTTGGTATCCTGATTTTTCCACCTAACATTCCAAAGGAAGTATGTTCCTATATGACTACATCCCTTCTATACACATAATTTTTTAATAGTTATATGATATGCCTTCCAGTGGTTGTATCACAATTTATTTAAAAATTTCTTATAACATTAAGTTTTAGACTTATATTAATAGATGTTAAAAGGGAAAAGTAAGGTTTTTACAAAAGAAAATAATTCCTACTGGTATTATTTTAAAAACACAGCAGGAGAAGTTTTAGTTCCTTATTGATGTTGTACATCTAACTAATACAATAGTTAATGACACTCATAGAAACCCAAAATTATGTTGAAAACTTCAGCCTGGAATTTGCTGCTTAAAATGTTTTCTCGTAACTGAGAAGTGACTCTTGAAAATATTATGAGGGTAAAAGAATTACATTATACGTTATTAGTTTACCAGTTTAGCGGCAGTTTTTCAATTGTGATGCCCAATTAGAAAGAATCGTTGCATTTCGTGAGATAATTATCATCAGTGGAATTAAATAGCATGACAATGATTAATTGGAATTTAATTTCATATCATATTCTGGGACTCATTAAAGCAAAAACAAACAACAACAAAAATCTAGCCATTATTTCAAGTAGAAATTCACTTTCCCAGAGATAATACCCCATGGGGTAAATAAGGATGTATTTATTTTAGAGTATGAGATCTAAAAACCAATAACTGTCTCTATGACGGTAAAATGTAATGCTTCATTTGTTTGAAGACTCAATCTTTTCAGCTGCTCAGTTCCTGGTGATTCATCTTAAACCCTGCTGCCAAGATTAATAAAGCTAAGAAAACAATTCTGAGTTCTGGGAGATACTGCTATTAAATAAGAGATGGGGGTTAGGAATCAATGAATAAAAAGTGGACAAAACAGCTGCCCTGAAAAATAATTAACCAAGTGAATTTACTTTAGACATTGAAAGAAAAAGATCATTAGGATATTATAAAAATTACCTTAAATATTTTTTAAAAATTATATCAAGCATTAAGTTCTACATGGTCCACTAAAAATTAATACATAGAATAGGTAACCAAACTTTAAAAATTCAAAATTTAAATTTCTTCCAACCTAACTATATACAAAACTTATGATATAATGTGATATAAAGCTAGAATGAGAATGCTTTATTAGAAGCACTTATGAGTTTACTTATCTGGTAAGTCCAAATATACAGAATACAGCTGAAATTGCAAAACCCTTCTAAATAACCAAAAAAGATCTTAGTAAGTCCATGTATGAAAGCTCACTCCTGTTACTGTTAAGAGAGGGGCCTTCTCTCTTACTACAGAATGTCTCTTATTATAGTACAGGTACTTGTACCACTCTAACTTTGGTTATCTGATTTTCTAGGCCAGAGTTAAATTTGATGAGAGGAAGCAGAATTGCAGGAGACAGCCATGAGACCAACAACTGAAATACTAATCTGACTATGGGAGAGAAAAAGCAAATAAGTACAAAATATTTTTTTTGGAATGCTGATTACCTGAAAGAAATCTTAAAAGTCATTCCATTCATTCAAAAAATATTTATTCATGTCCATGTTATGACTCACTGATCTAGATGTTAGGAATATAGCAGTTAATAAGACAGACCAAAAAAATTCCTACTCTCATGGAGCTTACATTCTCATCCAGGAAGACAGATAATAAACAAGTAAAAAAAATAACAAAATCGTATCACACTTGTCATCTCATTTGATCCTCACAACAACCCAGGAAGCGAGCTAGTCTCATTTCAACTGTGATTTAGAAAGTTGCCTAAAATCACAATGCTACCAAGTTGCAGAGTTAGGACTGATCTCAGACCCATCTGATTCCAAAACAATTTTAACAATGCAGTGAGTTTCCTTCATAGCATTTGATCAGGATTTTAAATTTCACATTTATTTGTGTGATTATTCGGTTGATGTCATTTTTACCCAATTAGACTCTATACCATAAGGTCAGAGATCACACCTGGTTTTGTTCAACATCATATCCCTATCCAATCCAAAGCCTGGCACACTGCCATCACTCAGTAGGTATTTGTTGACTATTAAGTGAATTCTTTTATAGATAAACAATTATTAATCTCAATAGCCTCTGAGGATGTGGTCATAGTGATGAGCTTGAGTTATCAAAGAAAAACTTAATTAAGTTCAGTATCATCCGAGAAAGGCAATGTGTAATAAATTTTACTTAAACAATTCTTCCCAAATGGCTTATTTGAAAGTTTTTGACATTTGAATAGAATTATCATTCCTCCTACTGTCGTGGGTACTTCTTTCCATAATAACTTCTAGATTATCCTTTAAAGTTACTAAGATATGTTGAGTATAGTAATTTCTCTTTATTCACTAAATCTCTAGATTTAAGCTAACATAAAACATCAAAAGCAAAGCACAATAGTGATGTTGCAAAAAGATATACATTTTAGACTGTATTGAGACCTTTTTGCTTTTATTTTTAACTTGTTTGAAAAAATGGAATTCCTTACAAATAAGCATTTAGTTGAAGAATATTAGCATTAGAAACTACTTTAGAAAATATTTGTATTCCAGTAAATTTAAGATTAAAAAAAAGTGAGATGTAAAGAGATTAACTGACTTGCCCAAGGTCACAAAATGTCAAAACAAAAAGTACATGTAAAAAGGGTATACTTCCAAAATCTCAAGTAACCCACAAACCACTAAATTAAAAACCACTATAATTAAGAATTAACAAAAGTTAAAACCTTCTGGAGGGGAAGAAGGAGATTAAATGTCCCAAGATGGTCTTTTGAGAAGGTATGCTTTAGTGTAATGAGAATAAAATCCAACAGTGTGTTTACCTGGGTTTAAGAGTACTTGGTTTAATTACAGAGTCCCAAACAAATTAGGTAGGCCAAAAACAAGTCAGCAACTTTTTATCTTCCCAAGAGATATGATGGAAAAATAGGTGGTACCTCAGTGACTCCTAGTACCTATGTGACAGGTGTCTTCAGTAGTAGCTGGCCTATAAGGCTCTACATATGCCCTCAAATACTGATCGTAACTCAGGCCACTTTGAAGTACTTCTTTAAAAGAGTAAGAATAGTTCTAAATCAATGACTAGTACCCTGCCCAGGATTTGAAAGAAATATATCCACAATTTTAATATATATTATATACTGTCTCCCAGTAGCTGGTATGTTTACTGCAAGACATACTTAAAACTCTTAGTTGATGACCTGTTGAGTGATATACTACATTTTAGTAGATAAAACATGTGCCATTTAAGATGACAGAATTGTAGAAACTGGGTTAGAGTGTAGACTTAATGATTGTCAAATGTTGGTTAAGGTTTTACAAAATTTTTAGAAGCAAGAGAATATCAATATTTAGATACCATAATGAAACCAGTAACTGGATCAGTCTTTACCACCAAATTTTAAGGTAACATTGAAATGAGATTTAATTCTCTTTGTTTCACTTTCAACGAATTAAATATCACATTCCTACTTCTACCTTAAAATTTTGGTATTTTATGGTTAGAATTTTAACAATGTGGGACTAAACATTGTATTTTCTATTTATCCTTTTTGAAGTGTACAATTTTTACCTTATTTTAGCTCTTTTATTGTAAAATATAAGATACCTATAGTTAAGTACATAAAACATTTATCTTTTGAGAAGGCATGTGTAACTTGTAAATATGAAGCAATACCTCACCTACTCCTCCACTGTCCCATAATTACCACTCAGGTCAAGAAAAGGAACATTATCAGCACCTAAGAAACCCCTGCCGCATGTGGACCTCTCCATCATACTTAATGTAGAAACATCAAAAGTTAAATCAGTACAGATCTTTCTCAACTTACGATGGGGTTACATCCTGATAAACCATTGTAAATTGAAAATATTTTAAGTCAAAAATGCATATAATCCCAAACATCATAGCTTAGCCTAGATTACCTTAAACATGCTCAGGATACTGATATTAGCCTACAGTGAGGTAAAATCACCTAACACAAAGCCTATTTTATAATAAAATGTTGAATACCTCACGTAATTTATTGAATACTGTACTGAAAGTGAAAAACGGAACAGTTGCACAGGTGCAGAAAGTAAGCATATTGGCTGTTTACCCTCATGATTCTGCGGCTGCCTGGGAGCTGCAGCTTGTTGCCACTGCCCCGCATCACAAGAGATTATCATGCCACATATCACTAGACCAGGAAAAGATCCAAATTCAAAATTTGACATACAGTTTCTACTGAACGCATATCACTTTCGCACAATCATAAAGTTGAAAAACTGTTAAGTCTGACCATTGTGAGTCAAGGAACTTCTGTACTTTTACCAGCCTCCTGAGAACAATTTAAATCCATTTACCTTCCTCCTGACCTATATGCTGTTGTTGCCATGGAATTTTTTTAACCCTACTAGACATATTTTCTACTGTTTGTTCACATATAACCATATAGTTATTACCATTTTATTTGTTCTTCATCCCTTCTTGCATCTCTCAAAAGGATCATCACTTTCCACTGCCTGAAACACTCCCTTTATGGTTATCATTAATTAGAGTCTACTGGTGACAAACTCTCAGTTTTGCTTTGTCTGAAAACATTTGTGTTTCAAGGTCAGACTTGAAAGATATTTCCTCTGGGTATAGAATTTCTAGATAGACAGTTATTTTCTTTCAACACAATGAAGATATCATTTCACTGTACTCTGGCTCCTAATATTACTCTGGAGAAGTCAGCTGTCAGCTGAACTCTGGCTTCAATTAAGGTAATGTCTTCCTCCTTTCCTGCCCCGACTGTTGCTTTTAGATATTCCATTTGTTTCTGTTTTTGTTTTTTTCCCCACATTTCCTCTCTATTTCTAGGGGTATATTTCTTTTTATTCATCCTGCTCAGGAATCTGTGTTTGACTTCCTGAATTTGATGTCTTTCATCAGATCAGGTAACTTTTCATCCAATACCTCCTCAACTATTGCTTCTGCTCCAGTCTCTATCTCATCTTCCAGGGCTCTAATTAAGTCTCATATTAGACCTGCTCAATATATTCTCCACATTTTTTTTTTTTTTTTTGGCTGCACCTGGTGGCATGTGGGATTTTCGTTCCCCGACCAGGAATTGAACCCATGCCCCCTGCAGTGGAAGCATGGAGTCTTAACCACGGGACCGCCAGGGAAGTCCATGTTCTCCACATTTTTAAATGACTCTTGTATTTTCCATTGTTTTGTCTCTTTTCCTACATTCTGGAACTTTTCTTCTATCTTTTACATTACGAATTCTGTCTCCAATTGTGTCCACAGTGCTGCCAAACTCACTTGGTTTTTAATTTCAGTATTTTTCAGAAGTTTTATTTGGACCTTTTTCAAATGTGCTAGTCACTTTTATTGATTCTTCCCTGCAGGTATTTTTAAGCCTCTTTTATTTCTAAAATCAGAATAAGCACTGTTTTTTAAATAATCAGCATTTGATAATTCGGATATCTGAAAACTTTATGATCTGTTTTTGCTGTTATTTTCTCCTTATTCTTACTGTCATTGCCCTGTGTCCTCATGTTTGATTATATTTGACTGTGTGCTGATCACTGCTCTTGAAAAATTATTCATGAGGATTTCCTGGGCCTAAGAAAGAAGGTGCCTTCCTCTAGAGAGAATCTGCATTTGCCTCTGCCATCTATCTTGCAGTGTCATCCATTCTAGAACCATTTTAAACTAGGCATTCCTTGGATGACTCTTTGATGCAAATTTGGACTGAAAATCCATGTCAAAGTCCCCACCATGGTCACACTATCTCAAAGTAGGTTTGCTTTTTTTATTGTATCTTCTGCTGTGCTCAGCACCAATGCAACTCTCCCCATGGTGCCCCAGGAATGGGAAAAGGGAAACAGTTTTTTTTTTAATTGAAGTATAGTTGATTTACAATGTTGTGTTAGTTTCTGGTGTACAGCAAAGGATATGAAAAAGAATATGCATATATAATCTTTTCCATATTCTTTTCTATTATGGTTTATTACAGGATATTGAATATAGTTCCCTGGGCTATACAGTAGGATCTTGTTGTTTATCTATTTTATATATAGTAGTTTGTATCTACTAATCCCAAACTCCTAATTTAGCTCTTTCCCACCCCTTTCCCCTTTGGTAACCATAAGTTTGTTTTCTGTGTTTGTGAGTCTGCTTCTGTTTTGTAAATAAGTTCATTTGTATCATATTTTAGATCCCACATAAAAGTGATGACATATGGTATTTGTCTTTCTGTCTGACTTACTTCACTTAGTATAATAATCTCTAGGTCCATCCATGTTGCCGTAAATAGCATTATTTCATTCTTTAATGGCTGAGTAGCATTCCACTGTGTGTGTATATATATATATACATACAACATCTTCTTTATCCATTCGTCTATTTTTTTTTTAACATCTCTATTGGAGTATAATTGCTTTACAATGGTGTGTTAGTTTCTGCTTTATAACAAAGTGAATCAGTTATACATATACACATGTCCCCATATCTCTTCCCTTTTGTGTCTCCCTCCTTCCCACTCTCCCTATCCCACCCCTCTAGGTGGTCACAAAGCACCGAGCTGATCTCCCTGTGCTATGCGGCTGCTTCCCACTAGCTATCTATTTTACGTTTGGTAGTGTATATATGTCCATGCCACTCTTTTTGTCCCAGCTTACCCTTCACCCTCCCCGTATCCCAAGTCCATTCTCTAGTAGGTCTGTGTCTTGATTCCCATCTTGCCCCTAGGTTCTTCATGACCATTTTTTTTTTTTTTTTAGATTCCATATATATGTGTTAGCATACGGTATTTGTTTTTCTCTTTCTGACTTACTTCACTCTGTATGACAGACTCTAGGTTCATCCACCTCACCACAAATAACTCAATTTCATTTCTTTTTATGGCTGAGTAATATTCCATTGTATACACATGCCACATCTTCTTTATCCGTTCATCTGTTGGTGGACACTTAGGTTGCTTCCGTGTCCTGGCTGTTGTAAACATATCCATTCGTCTACTGATGGGCATTTAAGTTGCTTCCACGTTTTGGCTTCTATTTGTATTACATGTATTGTAAATAGTGCTGCTGTGAATGCTGGGGTGCATGAATCTTTTCAGATTAGGGTTTTTCTCTGGATATGTGCCCAGGAGTGGGATTGCTGGATTATATGGCAACTCTATTTTTAGTTTTTTAAGGAACCTCCATACTGTTTTCCATAGTGGCTGCACCAGTTTATATTCCCACCAACAGTGTAGGAGGGTTCGGGAAAGGAAATCAGTTTTCTTTCTTATTTACATTTACTGTGAAGGTGTAGCTCCTGGAGGAAGGGGATCTCAGCTAAATACAGGCAGGATTTCATTTTATCGCCCTACTATAGGCAAGGCCATGGGCTTTGATTTATCATCCGCTAACCCCACAAGCTATTAAAACTTCACTTGATTTTCCTGGATTTGGCTCTGATTTTTCTCTTTCCCCAGAAAGCTATCAAAACCTCAACTTAATTTTGACAGAATTTGCCCTCAGACAAAGTAGATTGCTGTGCTTTGTTTACTTTTCTGGGTTCTTGCTTTTTTTTAGCTTTTGGCTTAGAAATATCATTAACGACATTCAATAATTTCTCATTTTCTAAGTAAACAATTAAAAATCTCTTATTCAATCCCCCAATTCCCCTTCTGGGTACATACCCCAAAAATAAAAAGCTGTAACTCCAACAAATATTTGTATACCCACGTTCATAGAAGCATTATTCACACTAGCCAAAAGGTGGAGGAAGCAACCCAAATGTTCATACAAGGATCAATGGATAAACAAAATTGGTCCAAATAAAATAGCAACTCAGGGCCTGGGCGCTGTGGGGGAATCTGTTCTTAGGGACTGGCTGCCTCTGCCGAGCTGAGTCTAGTGCTAACTTTCCCCTCCCTCCCTACCAGGTTCTGAGTAGTGCCTGAGACCTGCTCCACGGGGCTTAGGCATGGGACTGCGGATGCAGAAGTGGTCTGCCCTTTTCTGTTTTCACTGAACAGCTTGTTCTAAGGGAGAAGGAAGTGGGAGTGATCTAGATTGGGTGAGGGAGATGGGGGGGGGGTCAGGGAGGCAAGTGTGTTGTGTTACTATGTCAATAAACTGATTTAAAGT